>NC_140587.1:219834566-225382253 GCF_964204655.1 Triturus cristatus
TCTCTCTATGTTGCCTTGCCCTATTTAGTATTACGTGGGCAGACTGTGTTTGTATAGATGTTTCATCCCTTGCATGACCACTGCTAGCTCTCTGGTATCTCAGGAGGATTCAGAGGATAGAATTAACTGTCCTTGCATGGGTTGTCAGGGGTGGTATTTTGAACTAATGAGACAAACTTTGTAGGACTTCAGACTACTGTGGTGTGTATTGAAATACTAGCCATGAAGGCGCCCTTTATTTGGCAGCTTGAGAAGGGGCAACTATAGGCGAAGGAGTTAGTTATTGATTTCTAGTTGGAGGCTGGAATGATCTAAAGGGATGTTACAATATATTTAATGTCATGATTGTATTTATTGTATGTACTTGTTTTAATCTATTTGTTATTGCATATGCATGTTGTCAATTTAAATCTACATTATTATTTATAACTTATTTATTATATGCGTTGACTGATCAATCCTTTTGTTTTGTACATTTGCAGCCTATGTTTTATATTCTATATTAAAAAGAATAAAGTCATTTTAAAAAAAAATGATGGCATACCATGTAACCTTTTGAGGTTGTTTGTGTGCCTCTGGATCTGTCCATTCTTTTCACTTCTTTGACTTTCATAAAGGAATGTCAATGTAATTTCTCAGGATGTAGGTTGAGCCCATTCTGTTTGCAATATTGAGCTTTTGCTGCTGTGCTACGCCATGTGATCCCACAAACTGTTATACAATACCTGGATTTTCATTCTAAGTGGTCCAGCATGCCCTTTTATTTTCATGAATAGAGCCCCTCGTCTTGTGCCCTTTGCGTCCACTGCTAATTGTTAGTTAGTATGGCCAGAAGCCATATCAAAATGTACACAAATGTTCAATATTCTATAAACTACATATATAGATAAATGAAACTTCATTCTATTTGTACATTTCAAATCCTATTTCATTCGAAATGTATCTTTCCTAGGTTTTTTATATGTATCATTCTTGCATGGTATTTCATAAAGAGGGAGTTTTTTGGTGCTAGACAATAAAGGTGTATAAAGCATTTTATATAAAGTTGGAATGTAGAGAATAGCTAATAATCCTATTCCCCTTCCCTTTTACATTGGATTTGTGCATTGGGCCTGTTAAACACTGTTTTGGCCAAACCAAATAGCTTACTAATGGGTAGTAATCCCTGTTACAAAGTTGTAATATGGTGGTGCGCAACCCCTATTATGAAAAGGCCTTGTGATAACCCGCAGAGCATCTCACAGGATTATGATGTCCACTCGCTTTCTCTGGTATCTTCTCTTTGGTATTGCAGTGTCAGTTATAAGAGGCAGAAGAGGTAATGCTGACTAGATAGAATAAGACTACTTTTTTGTAGATTTCAGATTGTGCACTGCAAAAGGGGTTGCATCAAGGGTCATCTGTGACTGTCCTGATTGTGGTAGGTTTTTCCAAAACATGACTCACTAGGGCATGGAGCATGAGAAGCCTCTATCTCAGGGCTAACCACACGGCCCCCTCTGCCCAGTGGTGGTGGTATTGTGGAGCAGTCTTGTGGACCACGGTAAAATAGTCTACTTGCTCCCTTTTACCAGCTGCCCTGGAGTGGAGGGATGTCTCTATGGCATCACTTGCCTCCAAGGAATTCTCATTAGGTGGTACCATTCACTGCCTGCCTCCACAGGTGGCACCCTTTGTGAAAGAGGTGCCTCAGAGTTTCATGTATAGTGTGACGGAGGGTCTGCCAAACCACAGGGGTTGCAAAGGCTTGACTGCTGTCCCAGTGGTGAACTGCAGACCATGCTTTTAGGCCACCGCCGGTTTGGAGAGTGTTTTGAAAAAATGCTCCTGCTGATACAGTGGGTGCACCTTCAGTGAAAATGTAATGCCATGTAGGCCGCCATATTATGGCGGCACAATGGATATTGTCTGGTTTTAAGGTAACAAACTTCAAAGCGGAATTTGCTTCCTTAAAACAAAACCAAAAGCCCTATTGCTATTTGCAACTACTGTGCTTGTCACAGAGGCATAAACAGGGAAAATCAATGCTAAAAGACCTGTCTTTAATCAAGCGGACATGGTTGTACTCTGAAGCTGGCCGCACTTTAGCAGATGGCGCGATGAAGTGTTGTTTCCGAAGATAAAGCCTGTTGGCTATACAGCAGAGGTCTACAAACTTTTTGATGCAGAGACCCTCCACTATCAAAACATTTTAGGCGTAAGAACCCACGCCTGATAAAAATGTAAAGAATCTGGTACTCCTCATCATCGGCAACCATAAACGCCCCCAATGCCCACGGCAGATCATTTTTATGGTGGGGAAAAAATATTGAACAATGTTTCGCAAACCAAAGGTTTGTGTTTGACTGCGGTGCTGTGTCAGAGGCCTATCACACAGTTCAAACAAAAAGTCTCCAAAAAGAATTACCCAAAAATGCACCATGATACCTTATTTTTCACAAACAAAACATAATTTGACAAAACTTATTTGGATGATAACACCTTTCTGAACCAATGTGATGGGTGTACCTGTTTTTCTCCAGAGAAACTGTAAAACTGGGGTTGCACCTCATTAGTACTAGCTCAACACCCAAATATAGCAATAAGCAAAAGAAGGAGACCAGTCAAGCTTTGCAAAGGGACTCCTACTGCAGGGCAACACGCGTCACTGCTTTTTAGTAACTTTTGAACCATTTAACTAATAGACTTTTTGTTGAAACCAGCAGATTATGCGGCATATGATGGATTATGTGGCAAATGCGGCAAAACTATAATTATGCTAAAATCCCCATGTCTTCACAATCGCATAATTCCAATGGCCCTTGGTATAATGGCTGTGATGCACAGGCTGCAACTTTAGTTTATGGCATCTGATGAGAACCATACTATATTTCATGGGATGCTGACAGCTTGGCTTTTACAGCTGCATGAAACTGAGAGTCTATACATGGGGATGGGGTCAAAGGTGTGGCTAAAATCAAAATATTCTGTCCGTTTTTTAGGTCTTTTACCAGCAGGTAGCTACAAATAAAATAATGGGTAGCTTAAATTAAAAATACTTTTAAAAAGTTGTTCCTCAGTGGGAAATGCACTATAGCATATTATGAAGCCTGTATTATTCAATGCACTGCAAAGGTCTGTGTGTAATCAGAGAGCCACGGTATTAAATCTTGGTTAGTGCAGTGGAGAATAGTGACTTGTGTATTTTTAGTGCTACAAAGTCAGCCTGTGACAGGAAGCATGGGGATATGTATACTTGCATTACACACACTATAAGATAGACTGTTACAAAATGCGCAAAAGGTTTACGATAAAATGGTGCTTCTGTAATATAGATTTCAGTAATATCCAGACCGTACGTAGTGCAATTCTGTCCCTTCAACGCCTCCGCAGGTTTGGTAAGCACAGGGTAAAACAATGACAAATAAAAGCTCTCACTTCATGGCTCAATTGTTAACTCTTTGCACTATCACTCAAAAAGAATAAATATTTGTCATCGCAAAGCTTCCAGTGATTCATGGATTAAAGCCGCTCCCAAGCATCCTTTACATTTGCAGATTAAATCATTGTGCACATTTGCGTTTCTTTCAGACAAGCAGCACCCTAGCAGTAAGGCGGGTTTAGCTTTCTGTCGCTTCGGTTTCACAGCACAGGAGAGTCCCTGAATGACACGCCAGCTGGAGCATTTTAACTATCCGTACGGGACTTTTTTCTTTTTCCAAAATGAAGAGCAAACAATTTGGATTCCAGGTAGAAGTGAGGCTAAGGAATGCGCCCCCCCTTCTTCCCACGCCTCCAGGGGCCTCCTCGGGGTTACGCCCGACGGATTGAAGACCTCTGCTGTAAAGCATCAGAAGCGCAGCAACTAACAACCCCAAAATGAGACGCCTCGAGATATTTATCAAGAACATCCTTTTTTCTTGAGATAAGTGTTAATTGGTGCAAGATGCAGCTTCATATCATGGCGAACAGAAATAAGGAACTCAAACATACCGGGTACAAACACCATTTGTGTACGGTATTGGGTTGGTTTTTATGCCCAATTGTTACTTTGGTGGCACAGAAAGTAGCATAAATATCTACGATCTGGATGAATAGCTGTTCTAAACTGAGGCACCCACCCCTCCAAATCCATGTACAATGGAATCATCTGCCTCGTGTCAGGCATCCTTTATAAATGAATGGGGCAGCTGTGCACCCCAGTTCAAGCCCAACAATCTATCGGGCTCCTGGTGTGTGCTCATGAGCCATGCACAGACAGCGAGGCATGCGGCCATCAGTGCATGCGAAGGCCAGAGACGTTTCTAAGGCATGGGCAAAGTGGGCGATGGTGCAGGACCACCAGATTCCAAGGGGGCCCACTGGGAAAGTGAACTTTCTCTCTATTTGACCTTTGTCTATCTAAACTATATAAACCTCTCTCCTCTGAACCTCCACCTCTGACGCTCTCTGGGTCCAGGGCAAGACATATTTCAAAATATAATTTAGTATTGCTTGGCATCATGTTGGCTTGAATTAGCAGTGAATGGGTCATAAAATTCAAATCTGTTCCATACAGGGTTCCCAAAAAGATGTCTAGCCTCAAGCCCTCAAAATCCTTAAGAAGACACTGCATGACCCACCTACTCAACAGATAATGTGGTAGAATGCCATCGGCAGCAATACTAAACACTCTCTTACCACTACCATGCCTTTTCGCAAGCGCAGATTCACCTGGAAGAAATTACTAAATTGGGAATTAAAGGTATTTGCGTTTCTGGAAAGGGAAAAACTGGAGGCAATATCCCCTTGCGCCTGATTTTCTCCTTTTGTCGAAATGAGGCTGTTTATTTTCTCAACCCTCTAGCTCTTGCTGGTAGTCCATTAGACACTTCCTTTGAGTTCCAAAGGCTGGCCTTGTCATTGATTAAGCTCTTTCCAGCTCTCCATTGGATTGCATAATTGTAATTTCGTATTTCTAGCAAAGACGCCATTTTTCCAATGAACCCAAATACCTTTAAAGGAAGTGAATGGAAGCGCGGGCTCCGATTCCCGCCCGCAGTCATTGAGCCACCGTCCGCCAAGTGCTCCTGGGCTTCAAAAGGCACATTTCAATTCTTTCTTAAGTATGGCTTTTGAAGAATAATGATCAAGGTCAGGATTCAGCGAAGTATTTCTGAGAAGTGTCAGGCATGACATTTACACGCACTGTATGATTTTTTTGAGCTGCTTCAACGAGGCGGCAGCAGCCTCTTCCTACTGTAGACCGCTCGCTGCCCGGAAATATGTGGCCTGCTTCCGTCTGACCCCCTCCCCCACACGGGGTCACAGGAAGAGCATAGTTGCGGAATGGGGCAGATTTGTATCCTGGCCTGCGCTGAGATGTGGCACTGGCTGAGGGAGGCGCAGCACAGACCACCGACACATTTCTATGTGTGAAAAAGGTCGCTTTTATTGAAACAGGTGCGCATCACAAAGATTCCTGGATATTCTGCCTTACAAAGCTAAAACCTCCCTCAGCAAAGGTTTGCCACCTAATTTCCTACCACCTGGCCCCACATAAAACTACCCAGCAAGTATCTACCTCCTATCACACTGCACTCCTGCAATTCTGACGTTTTTAACTTACCATACCGCTTAACAGTAAATCTCTTAACATCTGTTAAACTTAACTTCCTATAACAGAACCTTTAACTTACTGCCTCGTTCCGGTGTGAGTTTGTTCACACCTTCCATTTCAGTCTGGTTCTCTGTGGTCAACAACAATAACATTAGCTAAACTCATGCAAACGTGTCGGCCAAAACTGCCACTCAGAACAAGGCACTAGCCTGACTTTTTCTGCCCTCCAAAACCTTTGTTGCTGTAGGAGAGTAGGATCTGCACTGATGTTGCCCCCACTTTTTTTCTGATGTTAACACTGGTTTCTGGCTATAGTCTGGCTGGGTCCCTGCTAATCAGGGCCCCAGTCTCTCTGCTCTCTCTAAACAACTTGGAGTGCATATTAGATGCACTAGTGATTGGATACTGTGGTACCTTATGAGCCCCTAGTATATGGTACCTTAGGTACGAAGGGCATAGGTAATTCTCAGGCCTACCAGGGGCTGAAGCATGTATTATGCCACCCCTGGGAAGCAGACTAAATCTGACACCACAGGCCTGCTGCTGCAGCCTGGGTGAGGTAGTGTTAGCATTCCTCACTGAGGTATAGGTTCCTATATCTCATCATACACACACATATAAACCTATCAGTTACCCCTAAAGCAGGCCCTATCAATCCTGAGGGTAGGGTGCTTGGTTTACAATGTGAGGGGGTGCCTCTGCATGAGCAGGGCCCCTCGGCAGCTGGCAGAGTCTATTCTCTGTGGCTGTTTGTGGCTGCGGTTAAACCATATACTCTTAAGTGCATTATAACCTACCGGTAAATGCTAACTTTGGAATTACTGCATTAAAACATGTCATGTTTGGTGTCAAACAACTTGGAATCATACCCCCACACCAGTAACTGGTGTGGGAGTATGATCCCACCCTTCTAGAGGGGACAACATGTACCCACTGTGGAAACACGTTAGAAATCTGAAAGAGCCCTGGCATCACAAAATGGATGCCACCAGCACAGACACTGGGCTGCCCTCCTGCTGCTGACTGAAACTCGCAGTGGAGGAGGCCCAACAATAGGCATCTTGTCACAGGAAGGTGTCACCCCCTTCCAGACAGGATTTAGTGTATTGGGGCTGGGTGGGTGCATCCTAGAGTGCTTTGAAGTCCTGCACTGGGGGAGCAGTAGGCTCCTCTGTGCATATGCCAGCTCAAACCGGTTCAGGGGCTACCTGACCCTGCTCTGGCGTGAAACTGGACAAAGAGAAGTGGGTATAACCACCCACTCCCCTGACCCTCCCAGAGGAGTGGTCATAGAGCTAGTCCCTCCTTTTCCTTTAGTATAAGATAGGGAAACCTTGCCATTGCAAACTAGATATCCCTGGACGACGCTTTACAAGAAGAATTCTGGTCCTTCGACGTTCCACTACCTTTGGAAGATGGAAGAATCTCCCTTGGAGTCAAGGAGCGACTCCCCTGCTTGGCAGGCACCAAAACTTTGAATCAATGGTTGCAAACTTTCCTGCTCCTGCCGGAGTCCGAAGTCCCTGCTGCCCCGGAAGTAGATTTTCTGACTTCTCGACGGCCATTGTGAGTCCCCAGCAGAGCTGAGACGAGTAAACCCCACGAGTGACGAGGAACAGCAATACCCGGGTAGCATGCACTATTGTCAAGTGCAACCCCTTCACGACATTCTATGAACTTGTGCATTGGACCATTTGTGGCCCTAGCCTCCAGCAGGTTGTGCACCGAAAATCAGAGGCCTACCCCGTCCCGAGTGACCATGGGCTCCTGTAAAGCATTTCCTCATGAGTTGTCTTTGCGATCCCTTGCCGGTTAGCTTGTGGGTCCCCTGAAGACTTTCATATCAAACCAAAAGACTCCCCTGATTGCTCTAGGCCTGCCCTCACTCGACCTTGCTGGGTGAGTCCCTCAGACCCTGCTGGTCTTCACCACTGACTTTATTCACTTTCCATGAGACTTGCTGTTGCCAAGGCTTGTTGGCTCCAATCCGGTTGCCAACATGTCAGTAAGCTGCAGACGTTGTGGGACACTCCGAATCCAGCTGCTGGTCATTGTCAATGCCTCCTGGACCTCGTGGGTGAAGAGTCAAAACACCCTTGATCACCTGAAATCACCCGACTTCCGTGGGCATCCATCTTCCTGGCCCCGGGTCACTGGCAAGCGACTGTGAACACTGTCCCTTCTGCTTGCAGGTCATCTTCATCTTGAATCCAGCCTTGGATTCCACCGGACACTTCTCCAGTCTTCGCAAGCAGCAAATCTTCTTTGGCTTCCATAGAAAACAGCGACGTGACCCGACCCGACACCAAAAGACACCTATGCACCCGGCTTCCCTGGGTGAGGTAACTCGTGCACTCCGGTGCCCTAGTGTGTGTTGGCCCTCAAATTACTTACCTTGTAAGTGGCTTGCTTGTGGACTTCCTCGAAGTACCCTAAAACTTTAAAAATCCAACCGCGACTTGCTCCATTGAATTCAATAGGGACCCCGCGGCTGTGTTCTCACACTGCACGTGTCTCCCGTGGGTCTTTTACTTACCTGCCTTGGGTGGATTAGTGAAGCCCCAGCGATTCTACAGGCCCTAGGCCTTGTCCCTCTGCAAGTCGACATTCCTAAACCTCTTTTTTAGTATATGGTCTGGTATGCCCCTAGGGCCCCAGCCAAATTTTTGTGCTTAACTTATTGTGAAACGTTGATATTTGAATGTGTTCCTGACTTCTAATCTCATAAAGAGATTAGTAGAGTGTGTCTAGAAATAAATACATATATATTTGATATACATACCTGTGTGGTGTCCTTTCATTTGGTAATTCAAGAGATTATAAGGTAAAACAAGCTGCTTTACATTCCTCTGAGACTTAGCCTGAAGGCTGCTCTCCACAGCTACCACTAGGATAGCTTTCTTTAAAAGGTTGTCTTAAACCTATCTACCATAAGAATCAAATTGGACTGGTACAAGGTGGCCACTATAACTAGTGACCAGCATATGCCAGGCCAACTTCTCACATTGGTGGGCAGCGTTTGGGATTCCAGCTTGCCATTGTTTTACCAGAAAATCTCTGTTTGAATTACTAACTGAAACCCACTAAAGGTTCAAGGTACATATAAAAGTCAAGCTTAGTATCAATAAGTTCTACTGAACTTAGAGCTGTTTGTGAAGGGATAGCACACCCTTGCTACAGCTCAAGCTAGGATCAGTAGGCCACAAACTAGTGTAGGTAGTGCAACACTGCATAACACTAGAATGTCCTCAAGGGATGGAGCCAGTGGGTCCACCCAGCCTCAGTATAAGGACATGATCTACTTTGACCTGAAGGCCATGTGTGTTGCAAGACACCTGATACTAGGACAGAGTCCCTCCACACTAGGCCTGATAGATCTGCTGACAGCAGATGATCTGAGGTTGGCTCTAGGAGCTAACAGATCTGAATCAGGGAGTGGGTTAATTACAGTGTCTGGGTCAGATGATGAAAATCAAGATGACCAGGACTCTGTGATTGAAGGGCCAGATCCAGAAGGGTCTGAACAGAACAGAGGAATTCTCCCTAAGAGAACTAACAGAGTAGAAGATAGGGTTAGGTCCCCTTCAAGTGAATCTGACCACTCATGTCACTCTGGAAGAGAATCTGTTCATCAGAGGAGCTCATACTTTAATAGAAGAGAGACGTCCACTGAAAGAATGTACAAACTGCTACAGTATGAGGAAGCAAGATTTGCCCTTAAGGCCAAGCAGTTGGCATTAGATAAAGAAGCCTTGGAGCTCCAGAGAGCTTCTAGGAAAGAGGGGTTAGAAACCCCTGGTGGCAGCAACAATGTCCCTAGAATCAGAGATTATATCCCAGACCTTAGGAACCTGTCCAAGGTTGTTTCTCCCTACCAGAGTGGGGATGATATCCACAAGTGGATAACTGCTATGGAGAGGGCCTGTAAAGTTCAACAGGTCCCCCAGAAACAGTGGGCAGCAATCTTGTGGCTCTCCTTTTCAGATAAAGGTAGAGACAAGCTCCTCACTGTTAGAGAAGAGGATGCTGATGATTATGATGTCCTGAAAAGTGCATTAATAGATGGGTTTGGCTTAACCACTGAACAGTACAGGTTAAAGTTCAGAGACACCCAAAAAGCACAGAATCAGGACTGGACATACTTTGTTGATTGTGCAACCAAGGCTCTTCAGGGTTGGCTGGTTGGTAGTAGAGTTACTGATTTTAAGGGATTGTATAATCTTATGATGAGAGAACAGATCCTTAATAATTGCCAAAACCAGTTGTTTCATCAGTACCTGGTGGACTCTGATCTGACCTCTCCCAAAGAATTGGGAAAGAAGGCAGACAAATGGGTCAGAACCAGGGTGAGGCAGAAAACCCAGAACCAAGGGGGTGACACTAAGAAGCAGGATCCTAAAGGCTCAGAGAAAGGTGGGGATAAGTCAAAAGACCAGAAGTCTTCACAAGGGCCCCAAAAATCTGCATCTGGTGGGGATTCACAGTCTACAAAGGGAAAAGGCCAAAAGAAGCCCTGGTGCAAATTTTGTAAACAGAAAGGGCACTGGACTTCTGATTGTACCAAGTCCAAAGACAAAACCACCACCACTCAAGCCCCTAATGCAACTGTTCCCCCTAGTACAGCTACTGGTGGAGGTGGTAATCAGAATAAGGGTGTAGTAGGGTTGACCCTGGGTTCTGAAGTGGACTCTTGCCTAGTCAGAGTACCCACTCAGGCATTGCTGGTTTGTGAGGGAGACATTGATATGCCCTTCCTAGTGAGCACCAGTAATCTGGGCAAATACAAACAGTAGCCTGTAATAAATGGCAAACAGGCTTTGGCATTCAGGGACACAGGTGCTAGTGTCACCATGGTGGCAGAGGATCTGGTGGACCCTGCACAGATCATCATGGGTAAAATGTACCAGGTTACCAATGCAAGCAATGTAAGGACCAACCATAGTCTGGCAGTTGTGAATTTCTCCTGGGGAGGGGTAACTGGCCTCAAGAAAGTAGTAGTCAGTGCAGACCTCCCTGTCGAATGTCTATTGGGCAATGATCTAGAGACTTCAGCTTGGTCTGAAGTAGAGTTATGGACTCATGCTGAGATGTTGGGCATACCTGCAGAGGTATTTGATGTGACCAGGTCACAGGCCAAAATGCATAAAGCTGAACCAGCTCTGGATCCTGAAACTATGGACCAGATGCTACCCAAGAGGAGGAGCCGTAGGGTTAAGGCAGTGCCTTCCCCTCTGTCTCAGATCTCAGATTCCCCTTCTGAGGGAGGAGAAGCAGATCCTGAAGAAGGAACTGCCCCAGAGGTACTTGAGCCTGACCAGGTTGAGTTCTTGGGGGCAGGGGGGCCTTCCAGGGAAGATCTGAGTAAGGAGCAACAGTGCTGCCCCTCTCTTGAACCCCTCAGACAGCAGGCTGCTGCTGAGGCTGCTGGGAGTGCTAGTGGGTCCCATAAAGTTTATTGGGATGAGAGACTCCTATATTTTGAGGCTAGAGATCCTACCTCTGGAGCCACCAGGAGGTTGGTAATACCTCAGAAGTTTAGGGGGTTCCTCTTGACTCTAGCACATGATATCCCATTGGCAGGACACTTGGGCCAAAACAAGACCTAGGATAGGCTTGTTCCACATTTTCATTGGCCAAACATGTCAGAGGACACCAAGGAGTTTTGTCGCTCCTGTGTCACTTGCCAAGCCAGTGGCAAGTCAGGTGGCACAACAAAGGTCCCCCTGATACCACTACCTGTGGTGGGGGTTCCCTTTGAAAGGGTAGGGATTGACATTGTTGGTCCCCTTGAACCTCCAACAGCATCTGGGCACAGGTTTATCCTGGTGGTAGTGGATCATGCCACCAGGTACCCAGAAGCAATTCCCCTCAAGACCATCACAGCCCCTGTGGTGGCAAGAGCTCTCATTGGAGTTTTCTCCAGAGTGGGTTTCCCTAAGGAGTTTATATCCGACAGAGATACAAACTTCATGTCAGGGTATCTAAAAGCAATATGGAAGGAGTGTGGTGTAAACTACAAGTTCACTACTCCCTATCACCCACAATGCAATGGGTTAGTTGAAAGGTTCAACAAAACCCTAAAGGGAGTGATTAAAGGCCTCCCAGAAAAGCTTAGGCGAAAATGGGACCTTTTACTTCCCTGTCTTCTGTTTGCATACAGGGAGGTTCCACAGAAGGGGGTTGGCTACAGCCCTTTTGAACTTCTGTTTGGGCACCCTGTAAGAGGTCCATTATGTTTGGTGAAGGAGGGCTGGGAGTTACCTCTCAAACCTCCCAAACAGGTTGTGATGGACTATGTTTTTGGTCTCCGCTCCCGGATGGCTGAATACATGAAAAAGGCAACCAAAAACCTGGAGGCTAGCCAAGAACTACAAAAAGCTTGGCATGACCAAAAGGCTGTACTGACTGTCTATCAGCCAGGACAGAAAGTATGGGTGTTGGAGCCTGTGGCCCCAGCAGCACTCCAAGACAAGTGGAGTGGCCCCCATACAATTGTTGAGAAAAAGGGAGAAGTCACCTACTTGGTGGATCTTGGAACTCCCAGGAGCCCCCTTAGGGTGCTCCATGTCAACAGATTAAAGCCATATGTGGACAGGGCTGACATGGGCTTGCTCATGGCAACTGATGAGGAACAGGAGGAGGAGAGTGACCCTCTCCCTGACCTGCTCTCACAGAACCCTGATGATGGGTCAGTAGATGGTGTTGCTTTGGCAAGCAGCCTCACTGACCATCAGCAAACTGAGTGCAGACAAGTTCTGCAGCAGTTCAGACATATGTTTAGCCTGAACCCTAGTCAGACTTTCTTGTGCACCCATGAGGTGGACACTGGAGACAGTCTGCCTGTCAAGAGTAAAATCTACAGGCAACCTGACCATGTCAGGGACTGTATCAGGACTGAAGTCCAGAAGATGTTGGAACTAGGTGTGATTGAGCCTTCAGATAGCCCTTGGGCTAGTCCAGTAGTCCTTGTGCCTAAACCTCATACCCAGGGTGGTAAGAAAGACATGAGGTTTTGTGTTGACTACCGAGGCCTCAATGCAGTCACCAGGACTGATTCCTATCTAATTCCCAGGGCCGATGAGCTCATTGATACTTTGGCCTCAGCCAAATATCTGAGTACATTTAACAGCTGGCTACTGGCAAATCAAGTTAGCTGATGATGCCAAGGCCAAAACAGCATTTTCAACCCCTGGTGGGCACTACCACTTTGTGGTGATGCCCTTTGGTTTGAAAAATGCACCTGCCACTTTTCAGAGGTTGGTGAACAAAGTTCTGACAGATATGAAAACTTATTGCTCAGCTTATCTAGATGATATTGCTGTCTTTAGTTCCACCTGGCAGGATCACCTGGTTCACCTCAGAAATGTTTTGGAGGCCTTGCAAAAAGCAGGCCTCACTATCAAGACCACTAAGTGCCAGATAGGGCAGAGTCAGGTTGTGTACCTGGGCCACCTTGTAGGTGGAGGCCAGGTTCAACCATTGCAGAGCAAAATCCAGACCATAATGGAATGGGTAGCTCCAACAACCCAGACACAGGTTAGAGCCTTTTTAGGCCTGACTGGATACTATAGGAGATTTGTTAAGGGATATGGATCTATAGTGACCCCCTTAAATGATCTTACCTCAAAGAAAATGCCAACAAAGGTTCAGTGGACAGCTAGCTGTCGAAAGGCATTTAATGACCTAAAGCAGGCCATGTGCACTGCCCCCATCTTACAGAGTCCAGACTACACAAAAAAGTTCATTGTCTAAACAGATGCTTCTGAGCTGGGTGTGGGAGCTGTACTGTCTCAACTGAATGATGAAGGTCAAGACCAGCCAGTAGCTTTTATAAGCAGAAGGTTGACCCCTGGAGAGAAACGTTGGTCAGCTATAGAGAGGGAGGCCTTTGCTGTGGTGTGGGCCCTGAAGAAGCTGAGGCCATACTTGTTTGGCACTCACTTCATAGTTCAGACTGACCACAAGCCCCTCCTATGGCTCAAACAGATGAAAGGTGAAAATCCTAAACTGCTAAGGTAGTCCATTTCCCTACAGGTGATGGACTATACAGTGGAACACCTGTGTGGTGTCCTTTCATTTGGTAATTCAAGAGATTATAAGGTAAAACAAGCTGCTTTACATTCCTCTGAGACTTAGCCTGAAGGCTGCTCTCCACAGCTACCACTAGGATAGCTTTCTTTTAAAGGTTGTCTTAAACCTATCTACCATAAGAGTCTAATTGGACTGGTGCAAGGTGGCCACTATAACTAGTGACCAGCATATGCCAGACAACCTTTCACAGTTGCTCACTGCTGAACCCTCAAGGTCCAGGCTAAAAAAAATCCTTTACCTTAAACCAATACATCTCTATCCCATAGCGAGAAAGGGGAACCACATCCCCAAAAAACTTCACGGTATCATATCTCCGGTAGGAATGCTCCACTTGGCCCAGTCCTTCTTCCCTGCAGAGGCCTTGCATTTCCCTATTGATCTTTCTCCTAGCCTTGTAAATTGCAGCCGGCTTGCAAGCATATCTCCAAATTCTTCTGGGTATAAATTGCATCAATGCCACGAAGTACCCTGACCACTGCATCTTGATCTCTCTCAAATTCCTCTTCATCATTTGCAGCAATGCCAAGCCCTTCTCCACCACCAAGTCATTTTCCCCTAAAGGCGCCAAAAAACCATCAGGATAATTATTTCCCAACAGAAACCTGTACCAACATACTGAAAGCGAACTTGCATCAAAACCCAGATTCTGACCCTGGTGACCCTTTTCAGCTTCCCGATCAGCCCATTTCACGAAAGAATGCCCCATGATTCAGACAGATAAGCCGGCAGGATCTAGGTCCGGAACCAAACCCGAAAAACAAAACAGCACTGAGGGAAAACATAGCAGACTGCTTTGTCAACAATCCCCTCGTCTGATCTGACATACCTTCAAAAACAGTCTAAAGACCATCTACTTAGCCCCATAGTTTGCTTTCATTACCAAACCCTCTTGCCCACTTATGTTGTCACCCCGATACGAAAGATATGAATGCCATACTCTTTCGCTACCAACCCAAACATAGCAAAGCTGACAAAACTGCCATCATTCCTATCGACCTCTAGTTCATTTTTGAACGTCGCAGCCGTATCACTACTCCAGACTCCTGAAACACTAATTCCTCCTATAAAAGATCCCTCCTACCTCTGCCCCACAACAATTCTGACAACTGAAAGGCATCAAAAAACGTCCAGGTCATCAAGGTAGTAAACAACGTTGTTTCTCCTTCTGCACTGCATATAGGCAACAGAGTTCGGATCACATGTGTAAAAACCTGCTCGATAAGAGACTTCTGCTTGGGCCCCAAACAGCCCTGCCCTCTGGCCCAACCTTCCAACATCTGCTTCCCCAGTTTCCTCGCTGACAGTGCACAACTTCAGAGCATCGTCTCTATGAATGTAATGCCTGCCAACATTCCTGTGATTTTGACTTGTGAAAGCCCTTTCTCTGTCAGTGTCACTATAAACTGGACTACATTCTCGAGTCTCTTCTATCCCTCTAATCTCTTCTGGGCCCCAGTGTTAAAGAATTCCTCCCAAGTCTTGTGTTTACGATATCCTGGTAGACCCCGCCAAAGACCCGACCACCAGCTGGAACAGCCTTTGTCTAATACTGTCCATTGTTCTGTCAGCATACACATCTTGTTCTAGTCCGCCTCCGTGGCCAGCCCATGGAATCTCTCCCACTGTGAACGAGGCAAAGTATCCGCAATGTCATTGTCCACACCCGGCACATGCTTTAACCTGAACAAAATGTCATGTCTCGAGCATGCAAGCACTAAACCCCGTAGCAACTTCAGCACCCTTGCGTCCCTGGCTGCCTGCCTGCTTACCACCTGAGCCACCGCCATATTGTCAATTTGAAACAATACTTTTTGTGTGCCAACTTCTCCCCCCACATGGAAACAGATACAACCAATGGAAAAAAACTCTAGAAAAGATACGCTGTGGTCCCCATGCTTCCAAGTGTTGTGCCATTCCTCCACGCACCAGTGCCCTTGCAAGTACAGACCAAAACCCACACCCCCCCACAGCCCTTGCAGCATTGGAATATATCTGGACATCCCACTCAAACTCTTGCTATGTACACAATGGAATACCCTTGAGGGAGTCCAAAAAGAAGCACCACATGCGCAAATCCTGCCTCACGCCCACTGATAACTACACATGATGATGCGGCAGAGACAAAAATCCTGCAAGCTCGTACCACTCTACATGCAAAATTCACACAGCCTAGAAGCACTCGATCATCCCTGACCTTAAAGTTGGCTTTCCCTAGCACTTTGTCCAACAACAACTGCATCTTTAGCTTTTTCTCTGGTGGCAAGGGTGCCTCCGTGACCCTAGAGTCCAGTTCTATTCCCAAAAAGGAGAGCACTCTCTGTGGGCTCAGAAGTCATTTCAGGTGCCATAGACACCCCAAGATCCCCATGAGCTCTTGAAAACTTAGCATTTACCGCTGGCAGACCACAGACCCTGGAAGGCTAACAAATAATAAATTGTCCAGATAATGGGTAACCGACTCATGCTCTGTGCACCAAGTAAACAGCCATTATGGGAATTATCTAAACTGCTCAAACAGAGTGCACGAAATAGAACATCCAATCGGCAGGGCTTTATCAACATACCACTGTCTCTCGAACTAAATACCTAAAGATTGAAAGTTCTCTAGGAGCACTGGCAACAACAGAAAGACTGTTTTATATCACACTTTGCCATTTCTGCTCCTACCCCTGCCTGCTCAACCAGTGACATTGTCACATGCACTTAAGAATAAGACACTGAGACCAAATCTTCAGCTATAAAGTAATTACAGAGTACCTCTCTGGCCAAGACAAATGTTGTATCAGCCAAAACTGTCCCAGCATTATTTTGGGACCAACCCCATTGGGGATACGATCAGATCAGCCAACAGGCAGTCATCAAAAGGACCCACCATCATGCCTTCTTTCTTTCTGCAACTTGTCCCGCACCACATGTTCCCTGACCGATTTGTGATTTTTGGCCCACCTGTATACCCTCGGGCCTTTGTACCCCACTCAGAAACCCTAGTGAAACCCCTCCCTCAACACTACTGCGTCTACCGTATTAACATAATGTCACAGCCAAAAATCCAGTCCGTCCAGCTTAACTGGTATATGAGCCTCTCCCACCAGATTCTTGTGCCCCCTTCCTCCCCTATGGTTTCCTGACATGGGTTGAGGAGCGCGTGAACCCCCATGACTCTGGTTCCACTGTTCCATGTATTCCCCAGCATGGTCCCCCTGCTGGCTCCCTGCTGCGCCAAAACAGTGTACGAGGGCATGCCTTCCTGCTCATTCAGAACATGTGTGCCGAAACCTGCAATATTCCCTTGTGCACAACCCCTTATTGAAATCCCAGCCGGTGCCCAGCATTCCTCCCTGACCTTTAGCTGTTGAACCCACCCCTCCCTGGATGAGGTGGGCCTGAAAGGGCTGATATCCTATGGGCAAACCACTGGCTATGAATATTGTCTTTCCGAATTTTGCCAGCCTCATCGAGTGTTTCCTGACATCGGGCTCTATCTCTCCCATTTTTCCTCCGAGTCTAGGGCAATACGCGCCCTGAATTCATCATCATACTGTGGCCATGCATATCCCCCATATGTGATCTGTGCCTTACGTATGACGTTCATGTATGTAGACAGGGTCACATTCCAGTCCGGATATTTTCCACAGAAGACCCTGGTGAAAATGATTAATACAGTTGTCCAGTTTTCTATGGTCATTGGCACTTTAGGTTGTTTGGACGATTCATATTCTTCTTCCTTGGCCCTAAGTTTCCTATGTAACATCTTAAACATTTAAAAATATTCCACCAGCCAAATGTTTTTCTTTGTGGATAATGGTTTAGTCACTCCCATGTATGGCAACTTCTTTGTTTTGAGCTCCTTGCTTTCTCTGCCTTCGGCTACCTCTACCTTTCCTTTCTTTACATCAACCCCTGTTTTCCCCCCAGCGTCCTTTTCCTTAGCACCCTGTTGTTCTCCCACTGATGCCTGAGCTCACGTGGTAGCCCCACCTTCCCCGTCTGTGATTTCTTTCTTATGTGTACCATCTCCTTGCTTTTTGTCTGACCTCATCTCTGTGCCTACCCCATTGTCCTTCACATACCAGCCTTTCTATAGCTGTGTCATTTCTTCCTCCTATTCATTCCGAGCATCTACCCCAGATGACACCATAAACAGGGCCATCCCTATGGTCCCTACATCCTTACCTGGCATTAAGGTCGCTGCCATCTCCTTAGCCTGCCGCCTTGCCCATGGAAGCTGCCTGCCTGTTAACCTGGGGTGAGGGGATCTTGCTGGTACCTTGTCTGCAGCCTGTAAGATGCTATGCAGAAACGGATTTATGGTTCCCCTGGTATGTCCTGCCCTTTGCTGCCACCACCTCTGTTCCACTACAACAGGCACATCGCTGCCCACAACCTCACCCTCCACAAGACTATCCTCCTCATTGTCTAACTCCATACAGTCTGCCAAGTCATCCACCAGTGTTCACCCAGCAAATGCTGGAACTGCCACCTGATCGGGTACATTGCACCCCACCTCGTGGTAAACGTTAACATTCTCCTGAGGGGCCACAACAAACCCTCCAATATGCTCTGTCTCAGCAGGCTGTCGTGACCAGTATATCCTTTCTCCCAAACATGCTCAAAGCTTGTCCAGTGGTAGCCCTGACGACTGAGGCCTCACCGTGCCTTCTTCTGTCAGCCAATGGCATGCCCCACAATGCCATCTGGCTGATCGCTCTGTGCCATGTCTTTACTTCACCTCGAGATTGACGAGCTGCACTGTGCTCTTCCAAGTCTGCTGCACTAAGCTGTTCCGCTGGTAGACCTGAACCCTTCAGGTAGCGTTTTCCCAAAGCTTTTGATTTCTCTTCCCATGTTTAGCTGATTCTCTTGTGGTGGCCTTAGAGGCTGGGCACATTCCCACTCTAAAGGCAGTGTGAAAGTGCCCACACACTTCCTACACAAGTTAGGAAGGGGTGCTTACCTGGTATTGCTAAATACGTGTCCAGCCTGCCATTGCAGGCGGCGTGCGCTTTGTATTGATGGGGTCCCTAAACATGTGTCCGGCCTGCCATTGTAAGCTGGGTGCGCAACTCCACCAATGATATCCTTACATGCGTGTCCAGCCTGCCATTGCAGGCTGGTGTTTGCCTTGCTCCGATGGCGCTCCTAAATACGTGTCCAGCCTGCCAGGCTGGCCTGTTTAAGCCACTTGTCACTGAGAGGTCCTTTCACTTCCACCGAGTACCTCAAGGGTACGGCTTAAGGGGCGAAGTTAGTGGTAAGTGAAAGGCAGGGCCTGTACACATGTGTGTCCCCTGCCCTGGTAGTGAGGAATACCCATGTGTGTTGTCACTGCCTATGAGGTTTGGTCTTCCCATCAGCTAAATGGAGAAATGGTTGAAACCATGTTAGGCTGCAATAGTGGATTGCGGTGGAGCAGCCTCACAATGTGTCCTATCATTGGATTTGCAGCGACAACCCCTTGCCATGTGGCTTTGTTGTACTTTGTGTAGAAATGCCACTCCTGAAATGTGGGCCTTTTGTGTGTCCTAGTGCTTGACTCCAGTCCACACTGGAGTCCACACTGGAGGTTGGGGGAGCACATCTGGGCATTCCCCAGTGACAGCCATAAAACACTGGGAATGCAACTGGAACGACAGACCTCTGCCATTTGCGGGCCAGCTGGAGAGACTGGAGAAAGAGGTTTTGACACTTGACCTATGGAGCCAGACATTGGCCCCAGTAAAGACAAAGATCTGCATTCCACAGCTTCCTGGCAGACATGACTAAAATTTAGGGGAACATCTGTGGTTCAAAGGGAGGCCCTTTGAACCACTTACAACTTCAAAGTCACAATCAAGTATAACTACTGGTGCCATACTTCAGCAAAGGGTGAGACACGCTTGTGGGGACGTAGTACCGGAGAACCTATACTAAGTGGTGTACATTGCCAGAGGACTCCTTTGTGCATAAGGAAGATTGCTGCCATTGAAAGAAACTGCGTGCCCTTCCTAAATAGTGGCTTGTCTGGGCCGACTACCTGCTGCTGTGTGGCACCCTGGTGTGTGCTCTGCAAGAGCTTGTTGAGATTGCCCCCCGTTTTCTTGGAGGTCTCAGGCACATCAAAGATCTCCTAAGAGAGACCCACACCGTCTACCTGTGACATCTGAAGTGTAGTGCCCTCTGATGTGCCCACATTGTCTGCTGGATTCCCACTAGTAGTGCAGCGTGGAACTAAGAATTGTGCATGGAGATTGGATCACCTTGTGAGGAGCCCTGGAGACTGGCCCACATCTAAGGTGGGTGGCCCCTGCATTGTGGGGATATTGGCATGCATAAGCATCTTGTTGGTTGTTGGTGGTGACAGATTCATCGGTTGCGGGACCCAAAGTGGCCTGCTTCGTCGATCGCACTGTATCTCTCTCGTGCTACACACCGACTGCATGTTTATTGCGTGCGATGTCCTATTAACAGATTCCAACCTCGGAGTTGTGGGTGCAATGGTAGTAGTGCCTCATTTGAACTTATGAGGTATTGCTGAACTTTGCACCTGTGTGTGTGACCGGAACTGTCTGGTGCTACCAATATTACAGAGCACTGGACGTTGCGCCTCATTTCCAGGGAGGTATGGAATTTCCAACTCTTCATTGAATGTGTGACTAGATTTGTCTGGTGGAACCAATATTGACGTGCACCAGACGTTGTGCCTCATTTCCAGGAAGGCATGGAATTTTGCAACTCTTCATTGTGTGTGACTGGAACGGTCTGGTGCGACCTGTATCATTGCGCACTCGACGTTGTGCCCGCATTGCCTGAGAGCAACTCTGATTGATGTGAACTTGACGGGGAGCCTCCTCCATCGGAGAGCCCCCCTGCTTCATTCTCAATTCCTCAACTGTTTCCTTGCTGGGCCCTCAGCACGGCGGACAAACTAACCTCTCCTCACCTGGCCTGTCACATTGACACAGTGTTGCCAGGTAGTATTACCCTACTCGGGCATGGGTGGTGAGAGTAACTGACTGGGCTGGAGGAACGCTTCAGCGAAAGATCGGACGTGGGTCAAAAAAAATGCGTGACCCCCCTGTGCTTTGCAGAAGTGGGCTGGTTCTGGAAGGCCCTTTTGAGCCACTTTGGTGTTTCTGACTATTGCTCTGGCCTATTTCTGCTCCGCATCCTGTGGGTGAACTTCTCAAGTGGCTGCCAAATCTCTTTTGCTGACAGCCTCTCAATTGGCCTTACTGCCGACCACCACATGCTTCCCTGTGACCCCAACTAACAGTGACTTCGGCTGCGTGCGGCCTAGTGCCCAGGGGTAGGACGGGGTGTCTCCAATCCGTGGATGTAGGCTATTCAGGGTGAGTTAGAGGGCAGAGGGAGGCTTGGGGCTGAGTGGTCTGCAGTGTGTAATCAATTGACCTGCTGGGTACAAGTGCACTGCATTAGGATACTGAGTGTGTATGTGTGCGATCTCGTTCCGTGCGGGCTTGCATAATATCTGCATATCCGTGCAGGGTGAGTGTGTGGTAGTGACAGTGGGAAACTGCCCATGAGTCACGATGCTGGATGGAGGTGTGCCTGGTACATAGATTTCTTGCCGAAAGAGTATTATGTTTTGACATTGATTTTTCCCTGTGCGGCCTCGTCCTGCGGTGCTGCTAAAGAGTGGTATAATTCTGTGCATGTACATATTTCTCATATCATTGTGACCCAGGGTGCCCACTCAAACTGTGTGAAATTGAAGTATAAGAACTGCAGGGTGAGACTTGGGTTGACAACGTGTTGCACGGCATAAGAGTGCTGTGGGATCGTGTAGAATATGATCTTTCCAAAGTTTGCATATTGCTGATGTAATTTGAGTACGAATAGGCCTAGTACTGCTAGTAATAATACTGAGTGCGATTTATGCCCCGAAATACATGATGTTCCTGCTATGTTGATTACTATGTGTTGAATACAAACGTTCTTTTAATACATCACGTGTGAAGTCTCTTTTGTGACGCTCAAGCTATTTATCGTGAGTGAGTGCGGTGCCAATGCTTTACACATTGCCTCTATGGTAAGTCTGACTGCTCAGTGCCAAGCTACCCAAGGGTGAGCGCAGGTTATACAGCGTGTGTGATCACTCGCCTCCTGACGGAAATGGTAGGTTCTGCCTGGCTGTTGTACTGTCTCAGCCAACCAGAAAGTGGCAGTTCCAAAACCCACCACCTGCAAAATGGAGGGGAAGGCCTGTGTGCAGGGCCCTTGAACCACTATACTCTGCCCCTTCCATCCTAGCACCCTCTCTACCTTCCACATTCCCACTGACACCTGCGTGCCTGAAACCCCCCACCCCGACACTGGCACCCTGCTGTAAGCTGGTTGAGGCCGCTTATTCGCTGCCATCTCCTTGCCCACCTACACCTGTGGGTTGTCCTCCCTGTGCCTGTGCCTCCAGCCCCCCTCGATCTCCTCTGGAATGCACCCATTGGGGCTTGTTCCTAACCACCTGCAGCTGCCCCTCCTGCCTGCTACTAACCTGTGCCCCATCCTCTCACTCCACGTTTTCCTGTCCTTCATCCTTGCTCCACTCCAAAAGCTCCGCCACTCAGCCAGACACCGGGCCCCCGCATGAATATTAAGGTTGGGCCCTTGGCCAGTGTCCGATCCTGGACCCACTTATCTTCATCAGCCCTTTGCCCCTGCAGTGTGCCCCCCCCAGTTCTCCCCCTTGGCAACTGTGTCTGTACCCCAAGAGGCGCCCTCTCCAACCATTCCCACTTCCCCATGGATATCCTGGACTTACCCCCAACCCATCTGGCCTTGCTTATATTCCTGGAAGTGGTGAGATCTTCATAGGCCTGCCCCGTCCGTCTCTCTTACCTGTCCTTCATTGTACTGAGATTCCTTCTCCTGTAGGAGCCCAGCTGCCCCCTCCATCAACCAACTGGTATGGGCACACCTGGGTCCTCCATTACTGATGCACCGCCTGCCCCCCCTCGATCCCCGCTGCTTCCATAGACTGTGCTTGGGTATTGTGCCCACCGTGGCCACACCACACGTTCTGCTACTGGCCCTGCCGTTCACCCGGAGCTGATCTTTGCCCGCAGGCCGTCTTCATCAGCCCTCGGGCCATCCTGACCCACCGCTTAGCTATGTAATACAGCGACTCCCCGGAAAGAGCCCAAGGAGGGGAGCATCTTGCCCTATCAGTGCAACCTCATTGCTGCCGCTCATCAAGCATGGCCCCTCCCCTGACCCAACCCCATCTCGCTTTCGGGGCTCCACTCAGTGTTGCCAGGTTGGGCTCTTTCCCCACACAAATGGGCAATACGTTTCCCGTTTGTGTGGGCAAATAACTCTCCTGGGGTTGTGCAGAAGCATGGACTTTATTATGCCCTGTGTGCACAAAATTTAGACTGCAGCGGTGCCGCTAATCAAATGATTGCAAAGCTCCCGAACTCAGCAGAGCAGGGCTGTCAATCATCCATAGCGCGAAAGCACTACCTATGACGGCCCTGCTGAATGCCACTGTCCTGCCCCAAGAGAGTCTAGACCCACATGGTCACCAGGGACAGCAAAGAGCAAAGCCTGTCCAAAAGTTAGAGTACTCGCGACCAATCACATAGAGGAAAATTCGGAATCAGTGGAGAATAAGGGCCCTGGGCCACTCATAATTAGAGGACGTCCATCTGGCCCTGTTTTATAGACCGAGGAGCAAAGGATCTACAGGCTCAGCAATGCGGTACCCAGGAACTGCACCAGTAAGGTGATATTTGTTTTGTGTTTTGGCATGGCACATAACGAGGAGTGCCACCTCCTGTTTGTATGGGGCTGCACTTGCATATCATGGAGCAGAGGTCTGGTCTCTCATCAGTACATACTCCCAGTAAAGTAGGCCCTGTTTGGGGTATGATCAGTGCTTTAAATGGACCAGTACTGAGTACCGGCACTTTTTTATTTTGAGAGGGAGAGTACCTGCACTTCACAAGAGAGACGTAACAGCTTTAATTGGAGCCTACCGGCACTTCTCTGAACAAACAGGTTCTCTGGTACAGGGTACCTGCACTTTTATTTTTCCATTTCAAGCACTGGGTACAATGCTCTCATTGGATAGGTAAAGAAGGGGCTTGGGTGTTTCACTGGAGGATGGGCATGGACCTTGTATCTCACCCTGGACTGGGAGCTGTCACTATAAGATCAGAAGTCTGTTAACTGGATGTTGATGGAGGTTCCTCACTGAAAAGTTGGTTCTTGCTTGTGAAAGTTGTTCTTTGCTATTAAAGCAATGAATGTCTGTTACTGAAGGTGAAGGTGAAGGTAGGAGAGGCACGATTAATGAAGAAGCTGGTGGTCCTGAAATTGAAGGAGTGAGACTGTGTTACTCAAGGGGTAGGTTTTGTCTGTGATGGCGATAGGTTTCTGTCCGTGAAGGAGAGTGTACTTCTCATTGAATCAAGTGTGGCTTGGTTATTGAAGTGGGATCTCTGTCACTGGAGGAGAAGGGCCTGGCTGAAACAGGTGACGCATATGTTACTGGAGATGGGTGTTTGCTTCGGTAACTGGATTAGGTGTTTGGTCTCTGTTGGCTGGCAAGATGTGATTCCTGCTGGTATGCTGAGTATGGTAAAAGAAACAGTAAGATAATTCTGGTGGTTAAGAATTTGGACGGAGAGAGCTTTGTTTTTTCTAGTCTCAGTTTTGCCTCATTTTAAAATAGCGCAGAGGGTCAATGTGGCTGCTGTAAAGCATCACTTGCCACAATTCCCAGGGAAAAATATTGACATATTTTCATGTTTGAAGATTCTGTGGAGGTCTGGACATGATACTTAAGTAAAGCTTTAAATAAAATCCTCAGCATTCATTTTCAACATGGCTTTTCTGTCTTTGTTTATTCTAATTATCAGTCAGGTAGTCTTAAGGCAGCTCTAGAACACATTTTGAAGCACTTCCTTGTTATTGTTACTGTTTAAAGTATGTACTGATGAGGGGAAAAATACTAGCTTTTGGCGATTTTGGTAATTTTTGCTACTGACTGAGCCCTTAAACTACTTGTAATACTGGAGCAAATCCAACCCGGTGGCAACCCTACGTGGAACATACAGATCCCAGGTTTGTTTTGCATACAGATCGCTTAGTGGTTTACTGCGTTTTGTCACAGAGATCCTTTAGTTACGAGGAGTTAATAAGTTAAAATCCTCTAACATAATATTAAACAAAGACCGGGCTTCAAGGAGCTGTAGACAAACTAAAAAGGCATAGCTTTAGACCTCCCCCCCAAGCATTTGTTATTCCAACATTCCTAAAAAGGCCTCATTTGGATAATAACAAAGTCTTATCAGACAAGCAACCGCTGCATTATGTTGTAAATCCTGACTTTGGGCCATATGTAGGTAGGCTGTGTTTTGCGATTCTCTAATTGCAATTTTTAGGGAATCGCAATTAGAGAATAGCAAAACGCTATGTAGGTAGGATTAGCAATTTTTTTTGCGAATCCCACCTATTCCTTATTTGCGATTCTCTAATTGAGAATCGCAAATATGGAATACCTTGCCATTCATTCCTATGGGCTTAAAGGCCCATAGGAATGAATAGGAAGACATTCTCAATTTGCGATTCTCAATTAGAGAATCGCAAATTGAGAATGCAATTTCAAGGTTGCAAGGGTGTCAATAGGACACCCTGTTGCACCCCTGTAATGAGCATGGGTGCACATGTGGCGCACATACATGCCCTAAGGGCATGTATGTGTGCCACATGGCACTTTGAATAATGCAAAAAACTGCATTATTAAAGGAAATCGCAAATTACCATCAACCTGAAGTTGGTGGTAATTTGCGATTCCTTAAGCCAAAATAGCACAACTTGGGTGCTTTCTACATTGCATTTAAAGAATTGCTATTTGGTATTCCTTAAATGCATTTGCAAAATAAGGAATCGCAAATTTTGCGATTCCTTATTTTGCATGTGGGTTGTTGTTCCCTACATAGCATACTGCCCAAATTGCGATCGCAAATGCTGAAATTCTGCGAATTTCAGCATTTGCGATCGCAATGTGCCTTTCTACATATGGCCCTTTGTGTTTCTCCAAGACCAAGCACTCTTACATATAATGCCCACTAGTATGGATGATATGTGACTCCTACACCTTGTAGCACTGATTGCTTTATGTGAAAATCGCACGTACATTGTTTTTCACACTTGTATGATTCGTTTTTTCTTTATAATATGTTTGTGTGTTGTAAAGCACACCATACATTAGGATTTATAGCACCATGAAAGAAATTGAATACAAAACTAAATTAATAAGTAGCATTTACATCATTAGTCTTATTACTTATACAGACATACATCTGGCATTCTGACAGTGTATGCATATCTCTTACATACAGGTGATGAACAAAGTCAAAAATGTGCCTCCAAATCCTAGTGTTGTTTAAGAACTTATGAAGTGATACCAAGCTGAGTGTTTTTGTTTGCCTCCATTACATAGATATCTTGGTGTTAGGCTCCAAAGAGCACTCAGCCAGGATGGGACTCCAAAAACAAGAGGGCTAATGGCCCTTTAACTGAGGACTTTGTTTTGGGCCCAGATGGAAATGAGAATAAGAAACCCCCTACAGGTAGCTTCTCTGAAAGTAAATAGTTCATAGTATGTACTATAATGTAGCCATATGTTGCATGAAAGTATAACAAAAGAAACCCAACATCTAGAAAAAGCAAATATTCTTGGGAATGAAGTAAAGCATGTGAAACGTAAACAGGAACTGCTTTGCTGACATGGATTGCCTTGGTTTTTTTTAGCAGTCATTGCTGAAAAATCGATAAGTGCTTTTGCCTTTAGAGTTAACTACATGAATATAGGTAGCCATGTCAAAGTCGCTTTTGGGACCAACCCATTTAGAGTTCCTTGTGGGTGATCAGCCTAAAACAGCTTCAGGTGCTCATGAGATATCCCTGGTCAGCAGTGTAATGATAGTGAGACAGCCCGAATAATGAAGGGGAATAGATTGGGATGGGACAAGAGGAATGATGACAGTGTCAGCAGAGCTGAGAGAGCATCGGTGTTCAGATGGCGAGGGAGGGTGAGGCCGAACGGTCTGGGAAAAGTGGTCCTTTGGACCCCAAGCGAACACATCAGCTTCATGCTAAGACCGGGAGCTTTTGTCTCGTTTGTGTTGCAACACAGAAGCAACATCACAGGTACTGTGTTACTTTTGGTGCCAGATTATGTGGTCATGGTGAAGTACTTTGGAGTGGAAGGCAGGGAAGGGAATTGGTCAGAGTTCTGGCCTCTCATCTTACTGCGGTGACTCTAGCAGCAGTTAAACAGGACTCTTCTTCTAATCTTTTAAGTTTTCACTCTGTCACTTCATATCAAATCAAATTTGTTAATTGTCTGCCACAATGTTTATTTTTTATTGTTGTCCCAAACTGTCATTAATGCCTTGTAAAAGAAGGTTTTTTGTTGGAATTTCTTCAGGCAAATACATAGAATGCATTACTTGCAAGCCAAGTCATACTGGAAATACTTTAACACAAGGGTTGCTTCTTAATACATGTATCATGGTGCAGTGCTCCCTCTGCAAGATCAATTCAATGTTCTTTTATGGAGTCTTTCTTCTGAAATAGATTTAACATTCCAGTTCTTAGATTTCATTAAGGCTGATTGTAATCTGCTCATGTAGAGTTAATTCAGGAATACTGGCCTCGAGTTTGTATTTGTGGTAATAGACGTGCCAATTAGAAGGTCACAGTGGGGACTGGTTATCAAAATTAGTATTTTTAATAGAATTTAGGCATAATTTCAGAAGCCCATTGTTGCCCAGTATTTCTCTCCCTACCATATGTATATTAAATAGCCTATAGAATTAACTTTAATATGTTTTCTGAAGGCTGTTCCTGAATAATTTGAGAGGTTCATCTTTTGGCTGGTGTTTGGGATGACACTGCTATGCATTGGGCTGAATTTTTGGGCTTGTACTTGGACAACAATGGGCTTAGGATGGGTCTCAAAATCTGCCAACACTAGCTCCTCTCCTTACACATGAGTAGCTCTAACTTCCTACCTGGGATCCTTGACACCCACTGACTCTGCCTCGGGTTGGGTTAGCATACCTGCACCGCAGCGGCTATCCTAATGACGCAGGCCTTGCTCGGGGAACTAGCGCTGCGACTACGCCTTCAACCATCAAATCCAAGTGCCCCGCTTCACACAGTAAGCAAAGCGCCTGCTGCACTTTATCTTCTGCCATCTCAATGTCGCACCAGAAAGCAAACAGGACCCACCACTACGCAGACAGGGCTGCCACCATGTCACCTAACCATAAAATGGTGAGTCACAGACAAAAATGGCCTAATATAAATGCATTGGGCTACATCCTTTAACGGTATGTAGCCCAAAGGGTGCACAGTCGCCTGGACTGCACCCTTCCCCCAATACTCCATGGGAGGCAGACCTCCACCTGGTTGTCTGTCCCCCCACACCCCTATTCTACAGAGCCATTTTAAGGCATGGGAGAGGTGGGCATTTGCCAAGAGACCCCACCATCCAGCCCTGCCCCCAGTACCTGTAAATGGTATGCTTAAAAATAGCTCATACCGCCAAGGTGTTTCCCTTTTTTTCACGATTAGGTCCTGATGAAAGCTTAGTGAATAACATTGATAAGCTGAAACATGTCGACCATTTGACCACCTATAGGATAAGTCTGACCAAGTTATCCTTCACTATTTTTTAAAACATTCAAGTCTCGTCACTATTAAAATGTTTCGGTGTACGATACATGATTTTTAACCATTTTTGGATATTTCACCCACTTATCACCTCACTTTTTCTAGTCTGAAGTAGTTGCTCCGCCCTAACACAAGCGTTGAAGCACACCGGAGGTGCACAAGGCACCCCTGGCTAAACACCATGATGAAGCATGTCACCAACTATGTTGGTGAGTGAGGGTTTTATTTTACATCAGACTGATTCTGTCTTCCTGGCACCTTGTTCAATCACACAGAGAATCACCGGCCGTGTGACTCTCTTTTTCTTATCACACTCTTTTGTTGTTACTACATCAGTTCTCTCTTCACCTTAATCATCTCCTTATATCCTGTATCATTTACCCCTTTTTCACTCTCATCACTCTCTCTACCTTGCGTTTCGGTACACTTCAATCACCACCTCTACCTCTCTCTGCCTCTCTCCACATCTCGCTCTCTCTACCTCACTCTATAACATTACCAATGTCTCCACCTATTTACCTACCTCTTCCCATTTCCACCGTCTTTAACCTTCTTTCTGACTACTTCACTCTTCTGTCTTTGCCTCCTTTTTCTCTCTACCTCATTGTTCTCATCACCTCATCTCTAGCTCTACCCCCATCTCTCATGCCTCTACTACACCTCTCTTGCTGTACCATTCTCTACCTTTCTGTCCTTCTCCTGTCTCCCACCCCATCTTTTCCCTCTTCAGTGGAGTTGGAGGTCAGTGTCTAGCTAGAGTAGTGTACTCTGGGACAGAGGTGAGGTTGGATAGGGAACGATAAGAGAATTAAGGAGAACATTGTCGGATTTCACCCAATGAAATGTGGAAAATCCTCTTAGCATTGCTTGGATTTCCACTGTGCATAGACAATGTCAGTTGTGTAGTGGAATTTATTTGTGATTATGAATATCCGGCAATTTAAACCACAATTTCATGTGTTATGTGCCTATGTCTTTTGTTACTGTTACCCAATAATCAATTAAACATCCACCAAGTCACCCTTACCCTGTCTTTCCTACAGTTGGAGGATCAGGCTTGTCAGTGAGTTCTTTGTAAAATATTATTGTGGTAAAAATTAGCAAAAAGAAATGTTTTTTTCCATGGTTGTCCACGCTTTCTTAATGTGCTCTATGGCTGGCAGATGCTGGGCCACTAAAGCTTTCGAATAAAATAGGAATTCGCAAGGGTTAATCAGGGGTGTAGCTTCAGGGGGCAGAAGGTATAGGGGTGTAACATCCCTCTAATTAAGGTATTTTCTGATAAATAGTTGGGTACATGTGCTTTCTCTCAGGTATGATAAGGTGCCTGTAGGATTTCACCTTGGGTTTTTGCATGCACAGGCTGACAAAAACACACACACATGCACGCACGCATACACGCACACACACACACACACCCACCCACCCTCTCTATCTCCTGAAAGTCCTCACATTTTGCATTCCTCTCCCTTTCCACTGCCCCTTTAGCTCCTCTCATGTAGCCTGCTTGTACTATAATGTATTTTAACATTGTATGCCAGCGTGATTGTTGGGAAATCTTTAGCTCACATAAACTCGCCCCTTCCACCGAATCTTACTGACCAAGCTATGCCCCTGGGGCCAATGCAGCTGTGTTTAGCTTTGCAGCAAGACTCGGAAGTGGGCCGCTAAAGGCCTTAGAGAAGATTTACAAGAAAAGGACATTTCTTCGTTATTACACGGTTGTGACATCTGGGGTTATGCGGTAGTTAAACAACTTCAGATTATAGAAAATACATTTTTGAGGTGGTTGTTATGCATCCTTTGAAGTACCACCATGGGTAGCCACTCCATTAGGGTGGAGGTGTGCCCCCGATGCCACAAGCAGAAAATAAAACTATAATAAAACAGTTTTTAAACCTGTTTTATTTTAATCCACTGGACCCACCCCCAGGACTCTAACGAGCGCATGAGGTGTTTGGCCGGCTGTCTCAAGCCGACCAAACACCTCCTACTCAGTGAAGCTCTCTCCAGTCCCAGCTGCGTTGCTGGGGCTGGAGAGAGCAGGCACAGGCTTCCAGTCTGCCTGGGATCGCAAGTTACCGGCGCTACGGCCAATCATGAAGCAGCTCTCCTGCGAGAGCAGCTTCAGGATTGGTGGCAGGGCAGGCTGGAAGCCTGTGCCCAGGACCAGAAGGAGGGCGAGGTAATTCGCGAAAGAAATGGCGGCCGCAAGTTTAGTTTACCCACCAAACCCTCCCCACCTCCCTCCTCTGGCCCGGCCCGCCCTCCCACTTTGGCAGGGGCGGGCTGCTACTGGGTACCGCGTCATTATGTGTTCACAAAGAGTTGGGAGTTAAATACCTCAGTGATCTGATAGCCCTTCATCCCCTGCTCTGTTGAATTAAGGTATGGACAAAGATGGAATCTAATCTGAACATGCATACTTTGAGGGATTGTCACTTGATCATGCTCTTAATATTCCATGGCTCAGTGGCATGAGGGAGTAATTTCAAAGCATGGGGAGGGGAGAGTAATTTTATAATCCTGAGTTTATGTTAGACAAATCGGAAATGGGTGAGGGACCATTTTATAGAATGGAAAACATTGTACAGTAAACAGAATAATTTGTTAAAACCAACTGTACCTTGTTATGTCTTGTTAAATGCGACCCACCTGATGGAACCTTATTGAGTAATTGTGAAAAATAACATTGAATGTTTCCTGCTTACAAGATTTAGATTTACTGTATTTCACCTTTTGCTAGCTTCCCCTAGGGGTTGGCATGAGCCTGGGCCTCTGGGTCCATGCGGCTGCGACAATGTGTCTCCGCAAGATACTATGCATTTTAGTATGTTGTGTACGTGTTTTGATGTGCCCCAAAAAGCTTTAATTGTTCCATTATTGAAAGCTATGAACTTTTCACAAGTTCGACCTGCTCTTATCAAGCAAAAGATCCCACAGCCGACTACTGTTATGCACATCAATATCAAAGTCCCATAATTGTGATGCTCCTGTGCCAAACGTCTCCGAGACCTGCTGCGGGTAGGTCTTACTGGAAAACCCAAGAAAAAACTTTTGAAGAAAAATGGAGGCGGCACCAGGAAAGAAGTCATGAATCCATAGACGTAAACTTATTCAAAAATAATCCTTTTTATTCTTCTTCATATAAAATTTGGGAACACATAGGACAACAGCCAACGCGTTTTGTTCCTTTTAATGGAACTTCATCAGGCATAGTGAAGTACCGATTTCAATAAGATTTTACTAGTAATATCCAGAATGAAGGTCATCCAATAATAACCAAGGAAAGATGAGTCTAATATAATGTATTTTAGTACGCGTTCTTCATCCTGGATTGTGGGCACGGAGGTTTGAAATGTGAGCGTCGACTATAACGCGTACTAAAATACATTATATTAGACTCATCTTTCCTTGGTTATTATTGGATGACCTTCATTCTGGATATTACTAGTAAAACCTTATTGAAATCGGTACTTCACTACGACCTGCTCTTATGTTTTTACAGTTACTATCTGATGAATATGTCATTTTTAACTTTGGCTGTTTTTCAAAAGCTATCATGAGATTGAGGTATATTTAGAAAGATTAATTGTGCCATGTATTTTAAAAGGATCTCTGCTTATTGAATTTATGACTTCGACATGTTATGCTTTTATGGTTTTAAATACAGCCCAATAAAGATTTGATTTGATTTGCTGGGCCACTAAGGCTTTCGGATTTTTTTCTGTGTCCCAGTTTCCATAAGTTTAACATATAATTCAGTATTGTTTGGCATCACGAGTGCTTCAATTATCTGAAAAATTGATTTAAATTCACAGTTGGTCAGCACTGAGGTCCCCAAAATATTTCTTGCCAGGTGTCCCAATGGCTTTGGCATTCGATCACTTTGACAATGTCTATCTAAAATTGCCCAGATCATAGTTAAAGACTAAGGGCCACATGCATCAATGAAAAAAACGGTTGCAAACGGGCAAATTTGCAGAATCTGCCACTTTGCGACCGGTATTTTTGCATTTGGGATGCATCATCCCAAATGCAAAAATTGCAATTTAAGTAATCGCAAAATTTGTGATTACTTAAATTGCGATTGAATTTAAGGAATCGCAAATTGCAATTCTTTAAATGCAATGCATTATCCACCAAATATTTGCGATTTTGCAAATAAGTATTGCAAATTACCATCAATTCCAAGTTGATGGTAATTTGCTAAAACTTTGAAAAAATGCACAAAAGTGCATTTTTCAAAGTTCCATGTTGCACACATACATGCCCTTGGGGCATGTGTGTGTGCAACATGTGGTCACATGCCAATTTCAGGGGTGCATCATGGTTTTTGTCACCCTTGCACCCTTAAAATTGCATGTGCAATTTGCGAGTACCTATTTGGTACTCGCAAATTGCGCATTCAATTCCCATTCAATCCCATGGGCCTTCAGGCCCATTGGAATGAATAGGAAGCAGTTCCTTAATTGCGATTCGCAATTTGCGAGTTGCAATTAAGGAATTTGTAAGAATCACTAATATTTTAGCGAAATCTACATACATAGACAATTGAGATTCCTTAATAGCGATTCCTTAATATTCGCTTTAAGGAATCACAATTGCCTAGCTTGATGCATGTGCCCCTAAGAAAAGTATAAGGGTGGTGGGGGTAGTTGTAATCATTCATTTTTATTTGAGAAAATTGATAATCCAACAATGTAGGTTTCAGATTTTTATTGCAGCTTGAGTTTTTACAACATGAAGGGCCAGATGTACGAGCATTCACTTTTGAAAGTCGCAAATTGCGTCGAATTGCGACTTGTAATTTGCGACTCGCAAAAGTGAATGCACAACAGTGTGCCAGACACTGTTTGCGATTCCCAATGGGGTCGCAAATTGCATGCCTCATTAATATTCATGAGGCAAGTGCAATTTGTCACCCCATTGGGAATAGCTAGCACTCCCAGGGATAGTGGACTGCTGGGGTCAGCAGACCACCATGTCTGTGACTGCTTTTTAAATAAAGCAGTTTTTTTGAAAAAAGAAGAATGAAACTGTTTTGTTTCATTTTTCAAGGGCAGGCAGTGGTCCCGACCACTGCCTGCTCTTAAAAAATATTTTCACACAGATTCACAAAGGGGAAGGTGTCCCCCTGGGGACCCCTTCCTGTTTGCGAGTGGTTTACCACCTACTTGAAGTAGGTGGTAAACTGCAAGTGTTTTGCGACCGCAAATGTGGTCGCAAAACAACAGTACATTGCATTGAGACTCGCTATTAGAAGGGACACTCCTTCCTAATAGCCAGGGACTCACAAAATAGCATTTGTACATGCCTGGAACCTTTTCTGCGGCCGCAAATGGGCCGATCTCCCATTTGCGACCACAAAAAACAGTTGTACATCTGGCCCAAAATGCTGAACTGATAGCTGTACTGTATGTGTGTCTATATGTGTCTGTGAAGTTGGGGTGAGTTCGGGATTTCAGGAACTCTGATTTTATGAGAACAGGAGTGGAATACACATGTGGACTTGTGCTAGGTAGCCCAGTTGGCATCTACGTGGCATCATATGCATTTCACACATGACTGGCATATTTAGTTAGAACCTGCAACACAATGCATTTGGTGCCAAAAAAATGCACGTTTTTGATCAAGTGCCACAAATGGAACTGGAACCGGTGTCTGCTTCTCAGGGTCTGATTTTTATCAGTAGTAAAGGAAAAATATTGGTATTTGGAGAAAGTGATAAAACTGGAGGAGGATGTACAAGAACTTCTACGAATTTACCACTTCCTTCACAAGTGTGAAGATTTACCTTCCCGCACAATGCTAAACCCTCCTCCTGCTACTCTCTCGTGAGAAGGGCAAGCAGCAGTCAGAGCAAGCTATCCCTTGAATACAGTTGAGAAGAACCCTGGATCCCAACCACTTTTTGCCAGTCTTCTTATCTAACAAACAATCAGGTTTTTAACACAGCAAAGAAGTTGAGACCTGGTAAAGCAGCCATTGAAGCTGACCCTGCACATGCACTTTGTTTGAAATGAATGTTCACAATAATAAACCACTCTAGACCTCCCTAGTCATATTTGCTGATGTAACTTCATTCTGGCGTTATCAGTTCAGGAAGAGTTGGAAAAGTATTGATTGTTTAGGAAAGGGTGAAACTGGTGAAAAACAGTGATTACATAGGAAACAAAGTGCTGCAAAAACACTGAAAACCGCCAGTTGCTGAACCCTGCATACCTCAAATGGAGAGAAGGGAATATGATAAAAATATTTACCTGCTTTACAACATGCAAAATCAGAAGGCTGGGAGTGAACTTGGTAAATCTCAGTATTTCTTTTTGAAATAATTTCATTATTTTCAATATTGAACATAAAACAGAAGCTGCAAGTAGACAGGAAAAAATAGAACAGCTGTCAACTAAGTACATACTAATTTAAAATTTAACTTTCAATAATAGATATAATAGATGACATAATAATTTAAAAATGTGGCTTAAAAATTAAAAAGTACATAAATACAAGTAATAATTAGTTTTAAAAGCTATCATGCAAATAAATACAACAAAAAAGTAATAGATAATAGGTAATAGATAATAATTTAAAAATGTAGCTTTAAAATTGCCAAGTACATAAATACAAACAATAAATATTTTTAAGAGCTACCACGTACAATAAATACAGTCAGACATATTGCAACATCCCTTTAAACAATTCCAGCTTCAAATCTTAGTAGCCTACACAAATCCATAGGTGTACATTTGTTTGAAGGCTTTCATAGGTGGAAACCTGGATTTGGAGACATGTTGCCAGGGCATTTGCCAACACCGCGGCTTATTTGTTTCGTAGGTTAATCCTAAGGGCCTCTGTCCTTAAGGTCAGTAGGTCATAGGAGGTCACACGCCACATGATCGAAGGAGACCTCTTAAGAAAAGAACCCATGTGAAGTAACTGTTATTTTCTTTGCTGACATTAGTAGTACATGTTGGTTAGACCAGGAGGAATGCAGAGTAAACTGGTCAGGACAGAAGACAGTCAATATTATAATCCCATAAAAGTGCATTATACATGGCAGAGTTTACTTGTCTAACTCCCTATCTTTGGGAACTTTCCCTTAGATTGTTTTGTAACAAGTCCTTTTCCAAGTGTTACTTGGTGGGCAGACATCAAGCCGCATAGCAGTACATAGAAAGATAGTGTCCCAGAGCAGTCAACCAGATGCTTGTCACAGGTCCTAAAATTAGTTAAACAATGTGGAAAACGACGCCTATTGCCTTCCATATTTTTCTATGATTCGTAAAAAATGATAAGAATCCTTTTCCCCCTATGATTTGATTTGCAAGACAGCCAGAACAGGAAAGCTTCATCAATTGTTATAATTCCAGTTTATAAGTTGATTCATGGTAGATAAAATAATGTATTGCCTATGCTCGTTAATACTTACAAAGGCATAACATGGTGGATGTTCGCCAGTTTGGCACTTTCCCACCGGTGGCACTCACTTTGGAATAACCAATGCCAACGGGTGTCACTATAGAAGAATTCCCAACTGATGGGTTTTCTATAGTAGTAAATGCAATCTGCTTTTGCGTTTCAATGCATTTTTACAATGAGAAGATGTGAGGCTCCATAGAGTTTTTTAAATTTGTTTTATGGGGCCGGCTGGCAGATACAGCGTGCATGGTATTTTTTATTATTACTTTGAGGTTGGCACATTTCTAGTTAGCATTTTCTCGCTTTGGGGATAGGTGAAAGCTTGATGACAGCTGATCTGGCCTCCAGGCTTCCGATAGCAATGATTAATTACAATGGCTTAAAGGGAGTTGCAAAGAACCAAAGGCAAAAACTACAATGACCATAGAACATTGAGAATTCTAATGTGGGCAAATATGCTGAAGGCTAGATGTACTTTTGATGTAGTAGACAAACTGATCACATTGAACTACAATGCCCACTATGCACTCATTTTGCAAAGATTCTTGAAAACAAACATTAAGCTGGAGAAAGATCTTCCTGAAAGATTTTTGTAAGATATTTCAGTAAAGACAAGGCCAAGAAAAGATACCCAGGTTTAATCATATAAGATACAGATTACAGAAACAAATTGTTACTGCACAGATATCTTACATTTTCTGTCCTCCTATCATATACGTCCCTGGATAAATTGTTCAAAAAATATTCTCCTGCCTAGTCAATTCTGCACTTCTGGTTTCACTCCCTGTGTCAAACCGATGGCAAAACCTGGCAGGATTGGATTGAACTGCCCTTTAGCAGCTTCTATCACAGACTTTAGTACCATCATCTTGGAGCAGTCTAACCAGGCTATTGTGCAATGTAAATCTGGATCGCCTTTAGACCCCTGCCCTCTGCAGGTGCTAAAGAAGGGCATTGAGATGATCAATGCGATTCTGAATGTCTTACTTAATCACTCACTCCTTTCGACTCTTTTGTTGGGCTATTGGAAGTTAGCCCTTGTTAAGCCTTTGTTTAGGAAACCCAATGCTGACCCAAAGTTTCGGCTTAACTCATGGCCTTTTTCTTTACTTCCAGCACTAGTAAAAATATTGGAAAAACTGGTTAGTGTCCAACTGGTTAATTTTTTAGAATCACATAACCTTCTTCACTATTTTCAAACTGGTTTCAGACCTAGGCACTCTTCTTAGTATGCACTCTTCGAAGTAACTGACTCCCTTAAGTAGATATTAGATAGTGGAAAAAAATCAGTGCTGATTCTTTTAGGTATGTTGGCGGCCTTTAAAACGATCTGTCTTGATATTCTCCTTCAATGTCTAGCAGAGATAGGGATTTGTGGTCGTGCCTTGGCTTAGTTTCAGTCTTTCTTAGAAAATAGAAAGCAAATTATCACATTCGGGCCTTTTGATCAAGAGAGAAATTGCTTAAATATGGCATCCCCCAGGGCTTGTCACTCATCCCAAACTTATTCAAAGTGTGCATGTCTCCCCTTATTACTCTTATCAAATAATTTGGTATCTCCACCATGCCTTAGGCGGATGATATTCAACTGATTCTAGCCCTTGACAAGAATTCCACCAGCACTGAACACAATTTTAAAAACTGCCTTTCGGAAGATATTCTGTGCATTAATGAAAATTTCCTAAAGTGCAAAGACGATAAAACTGAAATTTGAACTTTTGGGAAGAACAACCAGTCTCGGATTGGTGGCCAGAAAATCATGAAACACGCCCACCCCCCACACTACCAAGGTGTTGAAGAATTGGGAAGTCAAGTTAGAAAATGATTTGTCTTTTCGACCCCATGTAAACACCATGTCTGGGGTTTGTTTTTCTGTGATTAAGTCTCTAAAAAAGTTTGTTGACTTTCTACCCTTCTCATCAAGGAAGTGGTTGTTCATGCCCTGATCACCTTATTGCTTGACTATTGGAATAGTCTCCTATTTGGGTTTGCCTAACTATCAAATATAGAAACTATAGAAGCTGCATGCAGGTGGAACAAAATCCTTCAGTTAGACGTGCACTTCAACTCCCTCGTCAAAGCTCCATCACAGAGGGTTTGTGGGAGTTAAATTGATTACCAGTTGGTAAATGGATTCTTTTCAATGCTTTAACTATTGTGTACAGGGCCTATTATCAAATTGTCTTCAAATTACTCTCTGATAAATGTGCTCACTACCTTCCACTGAGAACACATATTCTGCCTGTAATAATCTGCTATCTATCACAAACTTCAGGTTATAAACCAGAGGGGCAGATCTATATCTATTCTCGAGGCTAAAGCATGGAACAGTCTTCCACTCGCTCTAAAGCAAGCTGCCATACATGCTACTTTCAGAAAGCTTCTGAAAACATGGCTGTTCAATTAATCTTAATTGTTTTGTTTTCCTGAGGGACAGTTTTATTTTCTATTGTTTCAGTGTTGTTAGAGCTGAGATGCCTCTTGAGGTGGTTTTTGTACATTACAATGCCAAGTTCATTCATTCATTCACTTTTTCACTATCAGCATGAGCATCTGCAGAGAAACCTTTAGCATCATATTAATTGCTTGAGATAGAAACCACATGCCAATTTCATCTCATACAAAAATTCAGCAAGATTAAAGACCTATGCACATTCACAAATATGGGACTTTGTAGCCGGGATGTGCAACTTCTTTTGTCATTATCCTGGATACCGAAATAATCACGCAAACTGACTGTTACAGTTCTGGTTCTTTTAAAGAATACTTTGAGTCTAGTTTCAATTTAAGCTTGGCTGCCCAAGCATTTGATTTCAATTAGGCTAACTGGCTTCTATGTTCAAGAACAACAATTAAAGATAGAATCCAATAAAAGCTGGAGACAATGGTTGATTCTAGAAGTGCTAAAAGCGTCAGTAGCATCGTCAGCAAATAGTATGACAAGTAGCTCACCGGATGGGGGCAAGCAAGGTGTGGTTTACCTTAGAATGATGGGAATGCCCACAAATATGTACGTTAGTAGGCATACCCAAACTCCTTTCCACCCCCATTCCACGTTGGAAAGGGTTATACATTTACTGAAGCGTATGACTTCCCATCCACAGTGGAAATGGAAAACATCACCTCCAGATCTTCAGGGGCTGTATGGCAATGACTTTCTACAATGGAAAAAAAAATTGGATACAGAAATTAAAAGTGTCTTCTGGACACAAGATCCGTTTACTCGGTGTAGAGTACTCTGCTATTCAGAGCTACCTAAAGTGTGAGGCGATATCCTTGTGTGGAGATGCTTCATCCAATGGTGGTTCCAGTGGGCTGCGTTGGACAAGGCGATGTCCTTGCATGGAGATACATTGGCTCAGATGGCTGTGAGGAGCGATGCAAAGTCCTTGCGTCGGGAGGTCCACGCAGCATGTGATGCATCTGTTCTGAGTGTGTTGCATCAAGCAGCAAAGGTTCTGCGAGAGATGCGACGCACCGTGGAGGAGATGTGTGGGTTCTGCTGGATCCAAAGAAAGGCTGGCAGAGCACTTTCAGGCTCACTTTCCGAGGGTCCAGGACTAGGGTGGCACCACTTGGCAAGGAAGGACTCACAGATGCCAGAGTCCAGGTGCTGGGTGCAAAGTTGTTGGAGCCTTCTGTCCCTTGACTCTAGTCAGGAGGCAAGCCAACTAGCCCTTGGAGTCACACTGGGAGCCTGGGTTCAACATATGCATGTCCAGTCCTTTTTACCCCGGTAAGATTTGCAGCAGGTCAGCACAGCAGGGCAGTAGTCCTTCAGAGCAGCAGTGCAGCAGAGTGGCAGTTCGTTCGGCAGCACAGCAGTCCTGCTGCCTGACAGAGTCTACAGGGCCAGAGGTGTACCAAAGAGTTGATGTCTGAGGTGCAATATTTATACCAGTTGCCTTCTTTGGAGTGGGAGAAGCTTCTAGAGGTTTCCCTTTGAAGTGCACAGGTTCCTTTCCCCCTGCCCTAGCTCCAGACAACTACAGGGGGTATGCAGCTCTTTGTGTGGAGGCTAGACACAACCTTTTCAGGTGTGGGTAGGGATGTGCGTAGCTCAATACTCCCATCCTGTCATTGATGGCCCATTCAGACAAACCTAAGCTCTCTAATGTGTGTGGCTGCCTCGGGGGAACACACAAAGCCCAACTGTCCGCAACAGTAAGTCATGTGACCCAGATACAGGTTTCAGACACTAAATGACCAAGGAAGGGAAATGACAACTTTCTAAAAGAGGCATTTTCAAAAATTGTAATTCAAAATCCAACTTTACTATAAGAGAAGATTTTACCTTACAATTCCAAAGACCCCAAACATGAACTGGGTACCTGTCTCCATTTAGAAGTTGCAGCTTAATAAATGTAATGAGGTATGCCCAATGTTATCCTATGGGAAAAGTAGACTTTGCAGTAGTGAAAATGAATTTAAGAGTTTTTCACTACCATGATGTGCAAAACTTAAAAATACATGTCCAACTTGTTAAATACACTGCATCCTGCCCTATGGGCTGTCCAGGGCAAACCCTACGGGTGATTTCCATCTATGAAAAAATAAGGTTTGGGCCAGGCAAAAGGTTTCTTTTGACAGGCCAAAATTGGTAGCTTAACACTGCACACACAGGCTGCAATAGCAGATCTGAGACATATCTAAAGGGCTACTGAAGTGGGTGCCACAATCAGTGCTGCAGGCCTACTAGCAGCATTCAACTTACAGGCTCTGGGCATAGGTATTGCCCCTTTACTGGGGTCTTACGAGTAAATTAATTATGACAATTGGTTTTAAGCCAATTCTGCCATGTTTAAGGAGAGACCACAAGCACTTTAGCATTGGTTAACATTGGTAAAGTGTGCAGAGTCCTAAAGCCAGCGAAAACAAAATCAGAGGGTTAAGGCAAAAAGTTAGGGGGGATATCTACACCAAGGATGCCAGGCCTAGCAGATAAGCTTTGTCAACCTTTCAGTTTGTTTATGTATTTTGGGTGAGCAACGGTGTCTTAGAATATTTTTGCCACCGAAAGGGCTGCGGTCATCCACCTAGGCAAATAGGCTGGCATGAAGTTAGAGCCTGAGGAATCATTATTGTGGAAAGGCGAAATGAGCAGTCATTTTTGGCACATAAGATGAGCCATACCCCCTCCCAGTTGTTAGTCACTAAGGGACAAGAGCATAGTACATGGAATAAATCACAGCCTGATGATCTGCATCTCCAGCAGAGATATTGCAAGCTAAAGTGTGTCTCTCGTAGTTTGACAGCAGGCCAATACCAATTTTGAAATATGTGAAATTTTTTAAAAGACTTTAAGTAAGTTGCCATATTTATGCTCAGATCAACTGTGCCCTACTATCTATGGCCAGGGTCACATGACTGTGAATACCTCTCCTGCGGAGTTGTGTGTATTCCTTCTGGACATGGGGACAACAGAAGCCTGGGTGTGCAGGGAGAGGGTCTTCCTGGCAGGATGGCTGGGAAGGAGTTGTGCCCTGCCCTGATTATATTTCAATGGGCCTGGCTGCAGCACACACAAACAAAGATGACACCAGGCCAGTCCTTGCCTTTGTCACTATAGACAGTTTGGAGTCACACCCAGGGGAAGGGAAATAACTGATGCTAGGTCAGGGATTTTCCCCACACAAAGGTTTGCACCGGGTATAAAAATAAGACCTTCAGAACTTCCTATCAGAACACTACTAGACCTGTGGAGGATTCAGAAGTAGGACTGCCCTGCTGTCTGGAGAAGAGGGACTGTCCATCTGACTGAAGAGGAAGATTGGACCTGCTTGCCTTGAACCCTGGCTTGCCAGTGTGACTCCAAAGATCAGTTGGCTGACCTCCTGTATGAGCTTCAGGGACACAACAAGCTTCCAGAGGTTTCCTGCAATTGTCCAGCTGACCAACAACCACTGGATCTTCCTGGACATGCATGAGCCCTGCTGCTGACCTGCATTGGAGTGAGTCCTCATCCCCTAAGAGTTTGTCCCCAGGGCCTGGATCCTCGACTGGCATCAGTGTGAATTCCTTCTCAAGAAAAGGTGAAAACAGCAAAGTACTTTCTTCATGCCAAGAATCGACCACCCAGGATGACCGCCTAGAGGAAGCTCAGAGGGAACAGCTGTTCATGCAGGCAGCCACTGTCCACAACAACTGGCAAAACGAGACCTGCACTTCAATATGACAGTGACTGTCTGCAAAGTTAACCAACGTATAGCTCCAGTGTTGACCAGCTCTTCACGCTACAGCAATGACCGTCTGCAACTCTCAACTTGCTGCTCGCGCCGACAGCGTCTTTCTCGAGGCCCCCATCAAGGCAAATCGAACCCTTCACGCAGGAATAAGTAACTCGTCAGTGGCACTAACTTGGTCTCTGTATCCGACCGGCGCTCCGTTCAGTTGGCCTGAGCTTATGATTGATTTTCCCTCGGTCCAGCATGACCAGATAACCGGGAATGATGCTTTATTCTTACTGGTGCTCCTTTTCCCTAAAATTAAAAAAAATCATATCTCCGGGTCTAATCATTGGATTTTTGTCATTTTGGTGTAATTTCGTTTATTAAAATGTACTCTATTTTTCTAAATTGGATTGGGAGTTTTCACTTTATTACTGTTTTGAGTGCTTCATAAATACTTTACACATTGCCTCTAAGTTAAACCGGACTGCTTTGTGCCAAGCTACCAGATGATTAAACACAGGTTAATTTTGTGATTTTTTGGTGTTGTGATTCACCCCGGCAAGGATTGTGTAAATTTGAGTGGTGCCTCTACCTTCCTCAACTAATAACCCCATGTCTTTCATTTCCCTATTGTTTTTTCCTGGCTGAGGCTATAATTAGTCAGTATTTGATTTGAAATGGGTTTAAGTCGTACAAATTAGCCTTTTCCGGATTCCTACACAGTTTATTTTCAAGGGCTTAATTGCTACATTTAATTATTTATATGGAAATGATCAGAACAGCTATACTAATGCTTCAACAAAACTCAATTAACCGCGTGTACCCTACAAGCACATCGAGGTATGTTCCTGTCTAGGGGTAAGACGAAAGTCAGATCACCATTTGGAGCTTCCCCTAAAAACAGTAGGAGGGATATATTTTACTCACCTCTCCTTGTTCGCTATTCTGCCTCTTGTTGTCCTGTTCAAGCATTGAAAAATTGTTCCCCAATGCTGTGGCCATTTATTTAATTTTGTTTCATTCCTTTTTGCTTTAATAGCATATCAAATCCATGAGTTCAGCACTGTAGGAGAGATTGAGTATATGATTCAAATGGCTTCACTAGATTTGACATTACCATTGATATCATGCACTTTAATTACATACAGGTAGCAAGATAGACCTTTTGGGTGGCGAGTAGGCCTGTCAATGGCCCTTGTCAATATGGTAACAGTAACATCCAGCACATACTTGTTATAACAAGATGACTGCCACGCCCTCTGTTAAAGTTTGTTACACTAACCACACAGGGTTCCCACTAATACTCATTAAAAGAATGATGTTCCTGAATTGCTTATACACTACAGGAATGGATTATGTTTTCCTTCAGGAAACTCACATTTTGGCCCCTAATGTCCCCATATTAAAATCAAAACTGCATCCTGTACAGTTCCACTCAAAAGCTCAGTTCAAGGCTGAGGGCGAGGGGGGCGTTGCTCGACCTTGACCTTGTGTTGGGACTGAAAACTCCTCTGCACGCTAATGGACGGATACCCCTGCACTGAGTGCCCAACTTTACTGTTGTCTGGATCTATAATGCTGATTTTTGTTGTCATAGGCAAACACCAATGAGTGTGTGCCAAGTTATAGGCCTGTCTCACGGAGTGCGGTCTTGTTGGACTGTTACGGATACCTAAAGTGCTACCCTCATACTGGTAGCAGTCCACTGCCTTCACCAGCATTTAAGAAGCACCAGCGCGGAGGTGGCAGCATAATGTGTAGTGATCAGTAAGAGTGACAGGTCCTTTTTAACCTGTGTCACTAGAGTAAGGCATGTAGGCTCACTCATCTTTTTATTGTTCTACTGTTGTGTGCTTCACTTGTCCTGTGGCCTGCATCAGATAGATGCAATGTGCTGTGCAGTGCAGGATTGGTAACTCTGCACTGGTTTTATGTGTGCCTGGGAAGGGTACAGTACAGGGATACAACATGACTGTGCACTGCGTGGATGATGAGCGCATGTACTGGATGTATGTGTACCTGTGAGAAATACTGTAAATAACAGATGTAGTGCTGTGCAGTGCAGTGCATGGTGAGTGTATGTCCTGGGTGCATGTGTACCTTCGAGAAGTACAATACATGAAGGGTGTAGTGTTGCCAGCACACACAAGGTGAATGTGTGTGCTGGCTGTATTCGTGCCTGCAAGTGATACAATACAGAAAGGCTACAGTACTGAACAGTGCATGCAGACTGAATGTGTGTGCTAAATGTATGTGTGCCTGTGGTGGCACAATGCATGGAGGTAACAGTGCTGGACAGTGTGTGTACAATGTCAGTACACTGAGTGCAAGTGTACCGGTAATGGCACACTCTATGGAGGACCTTGAGTTCCATATTGGGAAGCCCTGGCCTGTCTGGTAAAGACATGCGGAGGTAAAGGAATCCCCCCGGACAGATTTGTGTATTGCTGCATTCCTGTGAGATGGATGAGGCACAATGGAGAAGGGAGAGAGAGACTCCCCCTGTACCCTTTAAACAGTGTTCTTTGATTCGGTGAGAGATCACAAGAAAGGGCCCTGGACACATTTCAGAAAAGAGATGGTACTGATCAGGGAATAAACCTTTTGATGCACATAGCACCTTAGCTAACATTCAGGTGTGAACTCTAAACCTTCCCATGGTCTGTGTTGTGGGGCAATTCAGAGTCTCTCCTGCTGTGACAGACAATCTTTCAAGAAGAAGAAGGAGAGGAGAAGTGTGAAGTTCAAAAGAAGCAGAACTCAACATAAAACTTAAAAAGAGCCAGACCCTAAATCCCATTTGGTGTCTGGAACTGGACTATGAAATGGGAAAGTTTAGAACCTGCTAGTCTCCCTGCTTGGTGAGGGAACTTCACCTAGGGAAACCAAGTTCACCTGCTCTAGGGCCTGGAGCACTGGGTCCTGCCTACTTGCCAATACAAGTGTACCCTATGAGGAAGAGGCGAGCGTTGGAGGGAGCAAGGTCCATTGGGGAGCCCTTTCGAGGAGACACCGGGTGCCAGGTGGGAGGAAAAGGCTGCTGAATCGATCAGTTCGCTACATACATGGAGATTTAAGTTTGTGACCCCCATGTGCCAGAAGAGGGCCACTGTGAAGAATTCTGTGAGATGAGTGCTGTACAGGGAGAGTGAAGCCTGCGTAGCATCGTTGCGATGACCCCGTATTCCAGGAGGAGCCTCCATAAAATGTATCGCTGCCAACGAGGTATGAAGCCTGTGTGGGGCCTTAGCTGCAACCCCTTGCAAGTGACCACGGACTGGGCACCAGCTGAGACGCTACACGCTTCCTTACTGCTGGAGCGGGTAAAACTGCTATGAGTGAATGGGGAATAACGCTGACCACATTACAAGAAGTAGGTGGGAGAGGGATTTGCCGGTTAAACACTAGAGCTCTGACCTCTTGGGTAAGTGTGTTATTGCTTGTGAATGTTGTAATCTTTCTTTGGATGTATAGAGTAAATACTTCTCTTTTTATGAAACTAAGTAGCCCCTAAAATCTCATTTGACATGTAAAATTATAAGCAATCTGCTCTTCCTCATAAACCCTTTAGGCTGCAGCAAGGCGATGATGCATGACTCTGTGATGAGGGATTCTGCCACATATAAAACCAAACTCAAATGCAACCAGGCGGGACTCAAGATTGAGATCAGTCAATTGACCAGCAGGCCATTCTCAGACTCTGGAACGTAAAAAACAATTGACCTTGACGCATTGCTCACAAGAATACGCCCTGACTCATCCACAAAGGAAAAATTATGAACAGGAAGAAAAAGCTAGTCCAGTGCTAGACGCCCCAAAGCAAACAAAGAGAAGCGCATACATGTAAGAAATTGGGTTACTGGTTGAGGGAAATAAACCCTACTCAAGCAGCAACTGCAATCCTTGTCTGGGTGAAGAACGAGCCAACCCCAAATTAACTTGTAGCTTGGCACAGAGCAGTGAGGTTTAACTTGGAGGCAGTGAGTAAAGTATACATACAGCACTTCAAATAGTGATAAGGTGTACATTTTATTAAATAAAAGAAGACCAAAATGACAACAATCCAATCAATAGAACCGGAGATATTCATTTAAAAAATGTCAGTTACTATAGCTCCAAAAACAACAATGCGCCAACTGTGGCTACCAACAGCTACAGGGACCAAGTAAGGCCCGCTGAACAAGAATATCTAAAATCCTGGCTTGCGAAGCATTGCAAGGTCCATGCTGAGGATGCGTCGCGCAGCGGAGCGATGCATTGTTTCTGAGGGGCTATAAAGGTGTGGTGCGAGGTCCTACATTGTAGTCAAGGATCCGGCTGATGAGGGTTTGCGATGTGAAGACTACCGCCAGGGATGTATCGCCCAGTCGAGGCGATGCATTGGTTCCATGGAGCTGCGATGAGGGAAGCTTCACACAGTGGCAATTCCGGTCCGGTCTGTGAAGTCGATGCGGAGTGCTTTCGCTGACAGAGTCCTTTCAGCACATGCAATGCCTCGGTTCTGCTTGGAATTGCAACGCATAGCAGAGGCGGTGAGTTGGGTTTGCTGGTTCCACAGATGGGCTGACAGACCACCTCCAGTCTCATTTCCAAGGGTCCAGGACTAGGGTGGTACCGTTTGGCGCCGCTTGGCAGGGTAGGACTCACAGTTGGAAGACTCCTCCAATACGGACGCCTTCAACATAGTACCAGGAGGTCCTTGTAATTTGGTATTAAGGGCCCCGGGGCATCATTGTGAAAGAAGAGCAAGGCCCTAATAAACATAAGGCCTTCTGGACAAAAGTGATGCTGACAATGGTGTGGTGTGTGGAGAACACACCGTGCCCCCAGATTTGTAGCAACATCTGAAAGTGATACACAACCTACAACAGCAGAGCCATTCACAGTCATATGACCCAGGACATTTGGTTTGGGCAGAAAACATGGTAACTTTCTAAAAGTGACATATTTAAATTGTAGGTTAAAATCCAACGTCATCATTAAAGAGAATTTTAAATAAAAATTCATTTGAGTGTAAATAGCATATCTCTATCTGCTCATACCCTGAAGTTAGCACTTATTAAGTGTAATAAGGCAGCCTAGTGTTAGTCTATTGGAGAGATAGGATTTAGGACAGTGAAAAACGACTTTAGGAGTTTTTCACTGCCAGGACATGTCAAACCTAAACACGTCATACTTTTTAACTACTATGCACCCTGCCCTATTAGCCTTTTGGGCCAACCATAGGGGTGACTTATAAGTACTAAAAAACAAGGTTTAGGTTTGGCAAAAGGTTTATTTTGCAACGTCGAAAGGGCAGTTTAGAACTGTGCTATAGGCTGGCTACAATAGCAGGCCTGATACATGTTCTACAGTGTTAGTTTAGTGGGTGGCACAGTGAGTGCTACTACCCACTAGTAGCATTTAATTTCAGGCCCAGGGTACAGGTTGTACCATTTACTAGGGACTGAGAAGTGAATTATTTGCACTAATTAGGTGTAGCTCAATTCGAACCATATTTTAAGGAGTGACCACAAGCACTTTATCAGAAGTTAGCAGGGGTAAAGTGCATAGAGTCTAATGCCAACAAAAATTAGTTCAGCAAAGCAAGGGAGTGAAGGCAAATGTTTAGGGAAATATCACACCAAGGATGTCGGGTCTAAGGATTCATGAAACCTGAGGCAAGACAGTTAGCAGAATGAATGCTGCAAGATGAACTAAGAGGATCTGGTAACTCAACAAAAATGGAGAAATGTTTAAGTGATCTCTGGAACATCTTCTATTTCCCTTGACAATGTTTGTTTCTTGCTTTTTTCTTTGCCGTCTTTTGTTTGTGGATTGCTACCTAGGAAAGTCTCATCTATTGAATGATATCCACATTTGTGGTCTAATTAAAGGCCTAACAACAAGAGTAGGCGAAAAGGGCACCCCTATCTATATACAATGTGTGTGTACTGCAGGAGCTCGGTTATAGATTTTCTTTTTGCTTAAGAAGCTACGGACACATCCTGAAACAAGGAAACAGAGGCGTCATTGCAGGTGATTGGTTCTTATCATTGTGCTGCCATTCATATTTCTTCCTTGAGTTTGGAGACATGCACAAAAATCAGTACATCTTGGTTCATTCATGTTTAACTTCTTAAGCAGTGTGAGCTCAATGAATGTGATCCAAGTCAAGAGATGATCCATTTGGGTTTTACAAGAAGCGGAAGAGGAGACTCTGGATGAACTGCTTGACCTCAAAGTTTGGAACTGATTCAGGAATTCCCCTAATGCACAAATAACTCCTTCTGGACCTATTTTCATTGTCACAGTTTTGTTAAGCAAGTCACAATGTTGACATTCAAGATCTTCCGATCCAGCCTCTTCCTCTCCAACTTGTCGTTTGTGTACAGTGCTGTTCTTCTTAAGGTTGAACACAACTGCGAGCGGGGTACCCTGACTGTGAGCACAACTTGAGAGCATCTGCAGCCCTCCTGAATCCAGCTACTGTTGGGTGCAGTATACTCTGTGGGGTCCAGCAGTGTTGTATCCTCTGGTTATTCTCTTGATTATTTCCACCAAGGGATAACAGCTAGGAAAGACACTGGTGACACACCTGATAATATGGGCATGTAAAATGCTCAAACCGAAAGATTATTCCTTGAACATACCCATAAATAGCTGAGCATGTTTTATTTTCCTTTACTTGCGTAATCCTCTCCTCGTTTTTGTGGGTTCCATGTTCCTACTGTTTGCCTCTATGTTGGAGCTTTCTCTCTGCATGCTGCATGTGTCATGTGAATGGGAAGATGTAATTCTTCCCAATCCAAGATGACTCCTCCCAGTGAGGATTACTTTGACTAACCAATTCATCATACCCACCTTCTCTTCCTCTTTGGTCACTTCTTGTTCCTCTAGTCTGACTTCCTGTTTACTCATTTTATAAGGGTCTGGAGGAGTGCCACTTAACTGTGTCGCAAATGCTCCAGTAACTTCCTGGTACCCTGCTCTATTTCATGATCCCTGCTCGATCTTTCAGCATCCTGACCCATCTTTCAGTAGCCTGCTCCATGTCCTGGACCCCTGCTCCTGCGTGCAGAGTCCTCCTCAATCTGTATCCAGCCCTTATGTACTACAGTCTGGCGTTTGTGGGAGCCAGATTTCTCTACTATTCTCTTCTTGAATTCTGAAACCTATCAGAACGTTTTTGTGCCATTTGCTTTTTTCTCCGAATTGTGAACATTCTTGGCGACATATTTTGTCCTTGCAAGAAATCATCAGAAAGGTGACACATTGGCTACAAAGAGAGGTGACACAGTGGCTGAAGGAAGGAGTAAATCATACCTCTGGCAACATACAAGTGTAAAGAAGATGCAAGATTTAATTCAGCTTTTGGCACTTTTGTTGTCATGGTCTCCAACTGATAAACCCTCATATCAAATTGACTAGCCCAGAGTCAACATAGTTCCTCCATTCTCGTTTAGTTACTGGCATTGCTAATGGCTGAAGATAGTGGTGGAGAAATAAGAGCTGAGATAGAAGTGGGAAGGAGGTCTTCAGGCTTCAAGAGGTGGGAAAGGGCCTTCATGAGGATGAAGAGGCAGAAGTAAGATGTGGTTGGTTGGTAAAGAAAGAGATACAAGCGATATAGAAATATGTGGAAGAAATAGAGTGTACCCAGTGAGAGGATAAGATGTGAGCAGGGCAGGAGAAAGAATAGGAATTGGAGTTATAGATATATTTCTTGCTCTGTTTAGGAGTTCTGGCTCTGAATAACACCATATACAGGTAGGAGCTTAAGTCAGTCAGGGCCTATGTGCCATGGATTTTGTCTGCCATGTTTTATATGAAAGAAAGCAATATATAATAGTAGAAAGAAACTTTTAATGTAAAATCTTTGGTTTTGCCTTATAGCAGCCCTTTTTGCTTAAGGGATAGATACAAAAGTTAAAGCCTGTTGCAAGGATTCAGTTGAAGGTAATGAATTTAATATTCCCAATTTGTGTCGGCAAAGGAAACAAAAGGTTATAAAGTTATAAATATTTTATAAATGAAATAAAGTTCAAGGTAATTAAAAAATGCCATCCTGACAGTAAACAATATTGCCTTCCTAAACACATCCCCTGTGTCATATTCAAATTGGAAAAAAGACAGTTTAGAATAACATGTGATAATGTAATTTATCTGCTCAATGCCAAACCTGTTGAGCGTGATGTGTCAGTTCTCTTAAAAGTTTAAGTATTTATTTGAACATATTTTGTATTTAAAGGAGTACTGCTTTATAGCAGCACAGCAATTAGTAAACTGATACAGACATGAATGCGGCACAGTTAACAGTGGGCTTTATTCAGGAATTTACATTAACTGTTTGCTTAGAGGATTTTTTAAGGTTTATATTATAATTTCTCCCTTATACTGATGTCGAGAACATCGTTGATATTATGAAAGTGACATTACAAGTCTCCCTAATAGAGATTACAAGATGTACGATCATTGCAGCACCAAGGGGTTGTCCCTGCATGAATTTCAGTAGGAAACACTGCAACATTATGTGAGGTTTAACACCTCAGAATGTGAAACATCATGCAGCGTTATTGTGTTACTATAGGAAAATGGGTTACTGGTTGAGAGGGGTGAACCCTACTCAAGCAGCAACCACAATCCCTGTCAGGGTGAAGTCACAAACAAACCCCAAATTAACCTGTGCTTAACTGTCTGATTGCTTGGCACAAAAGTAGCCAGGCTTACCTTAGAGGCAGCATGTAAAGTATTTATGCAGCATTTCCAACAGTAATACAGTGAAAACACAACACAATAAAAATCCCACAGCAGTTTAGAACAGAGTAAAATGCAATACATTACTTAAGACCAAAACAACAAAAATCCAATTAGTAAAAGCAGAAGATATGCAGTTTTAAAGATCTAAGTGAAAACAGTGCCTAAAAATACAATGCGCCAACTGTGGTTATCTGGTCGAGCTATACCGGGACAAGGTCACAAGTATAGGCTGACTGTGATGGAGCGTGTGCTGGATAAAGCGGTTCCAGTTAGACCCGCTGAACAAACTACCTTAAATCCTGGTTGCTGTGCGTTGTGAAATCCCACAGTGAGGATGTGTTGAGCAGCAGCTGTTCCCATGAGCTGCAGACAGCAATGCAAAGCCGTGGGTCGAGGATGCATCTCACAGCGGCAGTTCAGAAGGAGCCGTTGACAAGACTTGCGATGCAAAGTCCTGCATCGTTGTCAAGCGTGACACCGATGAAGGCCTGCGCTGGGGATACGTAATGCAGCAATGGTTCAGACGAGCTGCAGGCTGTTCTACTGCGAGGTTGAGAGAAGATGCATCACACTGTGGTGGTTCTGCACAAGAGACCACAGTTGGACTGGCAGAGTACCTTCAGGCTCACGTCCAAGGGTCCAGGACTAGAGTGGCACCACTTGGGGGCAAGACTCACAGTAGGCAGATTTCAAGTGCTGGGTTCAAAGTGGTTGGAGCCTTTTCTGAACTGAGGCTCTGATCAGGCCAACTAGCCATTGGAGTCACAATGGTGGTCCTGGGTTCAACATGCAGGTCCATTCCTTTTCACTCAGGCAGCAAGGCAACAGAATAGCAGTGCAGCAGCACTGCAGTCATTCTGAGTCTTCCACAGGTCCAGAGGTTTACTGAATAATTGGGTCTGAGGGTCAATATTTATACTCGGTGCCAGCTTTGAAGTAGGAGAAGGTTCTGGAGGTTCCCACTCTAGAGGTGTTAGGAATTTACTTCCTCCCTACACTGGGACCAGCTTGCCTAAGGGCAGAAAAGACTGGTGTGAGTTTGCTGAGGCAGAGCCTTTGTGATGCGCAAGCGTGGTAGGTGATAGCTCCTCCCTCTATTAAGTTAGAGAGGGCCCATCCTTCCAACACCTATTCTAACTGTTTGGGAGCAATACACAAAGACCAACTAACAGCTATCCGTAGTCGTATGACCCAGGATACAGGCTGCAGGCACCAAAGGGTTGGGAGAAGAAAATGCCAACTTTCTAAAGTGACATTTTCAGAATTTGTGACTTAAAATCTGACTTTACCTTAAAGATGGTTTTAAATTACAATTCCTAAAACATCAAACTCAACATTTATACCTGTTCCCAATTGAAAGTTACAACTTATTAAATGTAATAAGGTAACCCGATGTTATCATCTGGGAGAGGTAGGCCATGTAGAACTGAAAAACAATTATAAGAGTTTTTCACTACCAGGATATGTAAACATTAAAAGTAAGTGTCCAACTTTGTAAATATACTATACCCTGCCTTCTGCGTTTTTCAAGGCCTAGCCTATATGTGACTTAGATGTGTTAAAAAGGAAGGTTTAGGTCTGACAAAAAAGTTTGTTTTGCCAGGTAGAAATGGCAGATTAAATGTGCACACGCAGGCTGCAATGGCAGGCCTGAGACAGGCCCGACACGCTACTTAAGTGGATGACACAAGTACTGCTGGAGGCCTACAAGCAGCTTTTAATTTCCAGGCTCTGGTTACATGCAGCACCACTATATTAGGGACCTATAAGAAAGTTAAATAAGCAAATTGGATGTAAGCCAATATTACCATGTTTTAAGGAGTGAGCACACTACCTCTAGCACTGATCAGCAGTGGTTAAATGCATTGGTTAAATGCACAGAGTCCTAAGGCCAACAAAAACATGATCAAGACAAAATGGAGGAGTAAGGCAAGTCATTTGGGGAAGACGGCCCTAAGGCTGACAGGTCTAACAGATACACCATTCTGGAGTGCAGAACATGCAATGATAAGTCAATGTGTGCAAATACTGCACCCCACGGTATTAGTATTTATTGGATTTAGAATTACCCAAACAATAGAAGGCGTACTCGCAATGAGACACTAGGAAGACCTGAAGCTGAGGTCCTCAAGAAAAGGCATAAAGGTAAATTTACACTACCCATGGTTTTTGAAATTGTGGCGGATTACCTAGCACGGCACAAGCAGATGGAAGGGCAGAATAGTAGACATCCTCATTTACACTGAATCATCCAAATGAGTGGCCACTATTCTTAAACACTAATCAGTTAGCTACTAGTTGTGGGTACACAGGATCATAATAATTGAGCATGAAAATTACTAACATTTTAAATTAAACCAATGGTGTGCCACATTAAAAATGAAACTTGTTAGTATTATTTTAGTTTTTTATATAGGTCAGTTACCAAGTACAAATCTTGCCCTGTGTGACAACTGGGCTGTTTACAAAGTAACTAGGATAAGTAACAGGTATGCATGTTTAAAGATTACCCGCAAGCTGGTTTACCTTTTTTTGGGGTTACATGAAGCCAAGAGAAGTCAGTTGGTCTGACAAAGAGGTAAATACTCAGAGCTTGATCCAAAAAGATTTTGCTATGAGTAGGTGCAAATTTCTCTTGTAATACTCAAGTACTACAAGAAAAAGTCACAGCAAAATCTCTGTGAATCAGTGTGAGAAATGGGGTTGTTGGTTAACAGGGTTGTGGGCCCTCGTCAAGCAATAGCCACAATCCCTTGCAGGGTGAACCTCAATAAGTCACCAAATTAACCTGTGCTTAACCCTCGGTAGCTTGGCACAAAAGCAATCAAGCTTAACTCAGAGGCAATGTGTAAAGTGTTTATGCGGCACACAAACAGTAATAAAGCAAAAATAAAACACAAGAAAAATCCCAGACCAAATAGAAAAATAGAGTACATTTTCATAAAGTAACTGATATTATAAAGAAAAAAATCCAATCACTAGAACCGGAGTAATGAATTTCAAAGTTTTCGTAAAAACAAGCACTCATAAGATCAAAGGACCAACTGTGGACATGTACTTGCGCAAGACTAGGTCAAAGTCAAAAGTTAAGCCTGACCGCGATGTACCACGGTTTAGATACAAGAAGTAGATTAGGCTTGGTCACCGCTTACTTTAGGACTTAGAAAAATTCTTAAATAAAATGTCCTGAGATGGTAAAGGTCAGCAAGACTGCAGGAGGTTTCCTAAGAGGAAGCATTGACGTCAGATGGCCTTGGGTCAAAGTCGTGGTGAAGATTTGTGCATTCAGAATTAGTCGCCGAGATGGAAGCAATCAATCTCCAGCAGGACAAGGTAGAGCGGCTGTATCCGAAGACAATGCCACGAGGTCAGATCCCCCTTTGGGGAAGTACCCCTGAAAAGGATTTGCTGCTGCAGAGATGCACGTTGTAGTAGAAGCTGCAAAGTCAATCCGACTGACGATGCACTTAGGGCAGATAGGTGAGCAAGTTGATCTCGGTCTCCTCCAGTTTCTCAGAGCAGTTTTTAGACACATTTTGTCTAAGTCCTCAGTTTTCAGAACTTGTCATCTGGGCACCTTCAGCATGATAACCAAGGATCCAGGACTGGTGGGACACCTCTTGTGGGTTCAGGGCTCACTCAGGCTGGGTCCTGGTGTGAGTTTAAGAAGGTGGGAGCCTTTTGTGTTCCTGTGGCTCTGAACATGAGGCTAGAAAACTAGCCCTTGGAGGCACTTCTGGCAGTACTGGGTGCAGGTGTAGATGCAGGGCTCACCAGCAGCGCTGGCCTCCGAGGGTTCAAGGCAGGCTCCAACTTTAAAAAAGTGGCATTTTCGAAACTGTAATGAAAAATCTGACTTTACTATTAAAGAGAATTTATAATTACAATTTCACAAGTACCAAACATGAGATATCTACCTGCTCCTAATTAGGAATTAAAGCTTATTAAATGTAATAAGGAATCCCCAATGTTATCCTATGCGAGGGGTAGGCCTCACGGTAGTGAAAAACTAATGTAGGAGTTTTTCACTAGTAGGACATGTAAATCTTAAAAGTACATGTCCAACCTTTTAAGTACAACACACCCTGTCCTATGGGCTGCCTAAGTGATTACCTTAGGGGTGCCTTATATGCAATATAAAGGGTATTTAAGGCTTGGCAAGGGGGTTTAAATGCTAAGTCGGCATGGCAAGGTAACACTACATTCAGGCTGCAACGACAGGCCCGGGACATGTTTTAGAGTACAATTTAGGTGGGAAACACAATAATTACCTCAGGGCCACAGGTAGCATCCAATTTACAGGCCCTGGGTCTATGGTAAACCACTCTACAAGGTACTTATAAGTAAATTAAATATGGCAATTAAGTAAATGCCAAACAAACTATGTTTAAGGCAGTGAGCACAAGCACAAGCACTGTAGCACTGATTGCCAGTGATAAAGTGCATAGAGTCTTAAGACCAACAAAAACAAATTTCAGCACAAATGAGAGGTAAGTAGGCAATACATTTAGGAGAGATGACCCTAAGGCTACAGGTATCACAATCAGGCTCTCAGCTATTTTCTGAACCTCTGCAGGTAGTGGGTAGTCTGAAGAGCACGGTTTGCTTGATTTCAGAGTTTATGGCCACAGGCATAGATGTGTTGTTTATTTGTGTTCTTTGTCTTTGTAATAGATCATGTGTCAGGCTGGTAGTAGCCGTATACTTCAGGCAGCCACTAGCCTTGCTCATCGACCGGCAGGAACGATGACTTGTAGGGAAGTCTCTACTTCACCCGTGTGCAACCCCACGCTGATGAACGCAAACAAACACCAGCGCGTGGGAGAGGCACACAGGGGGAAAAGAGAGAATTAAACAAAGAAGATAGTGGGGTCAATGTGGTGTCTTCTATCAGCAAACGGGTGGAGCTATGGATTTACTCTCTTAGCAGGCTGCAGAAAGGAGGAGACAAAAAGATAGTGGGTTAGGGAAGAGGAGGCCACCTACTCTCTTGTCTTTCTTACCCTCTAGAGGTCCACTACGTACCCAATGAGTTCAGGAGTCCAGAAACCCCCAGTCTCGGGAATCGTTCACTTCACGGCTACTGGAATCGTTGGTAGACCTTTGCGCTATCTGTGAGGAGTCCTTTCCGGGCACCCACAATTACGACAGTTATCCTCACTATCGTTATTCCTTAGGCGGCACAAACGCATGCCTCACGTTTGCTACGAACATTCCCACTGAAATTAACAGGCGGTTGAGTCGTGCAGCTCAAACGCGTTCCCCGTGTTGGCTGCGCAGTTCACAGAATGTCAAGAAACAGCGGCTGAGACTTGCAGCACAAACGCGTTCCCCGCGTGGGCTGCGAAGTCAACCTGAGTCCTACGCAGTTAACTCCACTGCCTCGGCAAATGTCATGGAAGGAGTGCTCCCGCTCCTCCCACCGTGCCCCACCTGATTACCTGGCTTTGGCGCCCCAAACAAGGATCAGAAAGACGAAAGAACAAAAAGGGCTTCGTGACGACGGGTCTCTGGTTTGCGGCTTTTGGACATCGGCGTGCGCTCATCCTCCAGCGGGGATCACCATCCGCTAAGCGCTGTCTTCGAGTAGTTCCAACGGACTGTCAAGCCCCGTTCCCACAGAGGGGCAGGGTCTTATAGCGGCGGTCATGTGATCGGCACCGCTTCCTGTACTCTTGAGCTCGGCGTCCCAGAGTCTTCTGGGAGCTGTAGTTTGACTCTCGCTGCACATTCTTCTGCTTGCAGCGGAGTAATAGCTGGGGGCGCCGGTCTTCCTTCCGGCCTTCAGGTGTCTCGCAAGGATCGTGACAGAACCCCCTCTCGAGGACCGCCGTCTCGGCGGTTGCCCTGGTTTACCAGGATATCTGGCGTGGAATTGCTGTTGTACTTTCGGGCAGTGAAGGTTAGTTGCTGGTTCCCAGGTCCGTTCCTCCGCCCCAAACCCTTTCCACTCCACTAGGTATTGTACTCTTCCCCTTACAAGACGGGAATCTAGTAATGTTTGGACTTCGTATTCTTCTTGACCTTCCACCTCTACTGGGAGGGGAGTCAAGGGTAGTCTCATGCTGGCGGGGCAAGGTCGGAGAAGGGAGACATGGAAAACAGGATGTATTTTCCAGGAGGAGGGTAGGCATAGCCTCACTGCTACAGGATTCAGGATGCGTTCTACCCTGTAAGGCCCTACATACTTGGGAGCTAGTTTACCCACCCCTTTGAGATGTAGATTCTTGGTGGACAACCACACTTTGTCCCCTACCTGATACTCGGGTTCTGGTGCTCTCTTTTTATCAGCGTAAAGTTTTTGTGACTTTTGAGCTGTCTCTAAATGGAGCCTGGCCTCTTTTAGAATGGTTCGAAGGTGAGTATGGTGTTCTTGAATTGTGGGGTGTTTGGTAACCACAGGCCACTCGAACGGGAGCATGTTAGGGTGGAACCTGTAAAGACAAAAGAAAGGGGAGCACCCTAGTGTGACGTGTTCTGCGTTATTGTATGCGAACTCCGCTAACCATATGAAAGGGTACCAGTCTATGGTATTTTGAAGGGTAAAACAACGCAGGTACTGTTCTAGTGACTGGTTAAGGCGTTCTGTTTTACCATCCGTCTGAGGATGATAACAAGTGGATAGACGGGCGTCAATATTCATTGATTCACACAACCTCTTCCAAAAGCGCGAGGTGAATTGGGATCCTCTGTCTGTTATGAGTACCCTAGGTAGTCCGTGTGCTCTCACCACGTGTTGCAGGAATACAAGAGCCAATTCGCCAGCTGTGGGAAGTCTTTTGAGAGGGACGAAGTGACCCATTTTTGTTAGGTGATCAATTATCACTAGCACGGTGGTATATCCTTCACAGGGAGGCATCTCAACTATGAAATCCATCGATACCGTGTGCCATGGGGCTGGTGGGATAGGGATGGAACGCAACAGCCCCACTGGTTTGGAATGGCTGGTTTTGCTCTGTGCACAGACTGCACAGTTCTTCAGATATTATTTGGCATCCGTCCGTAAGGTGGGCCACCAAAAGGACCTTTCAAGTCCTGCTATGGTTTTGTTTTCCCCAAAATGGCCTCCCAACGATGAATCATGGATCCAGGTGATTGCTTGTTGTTGTTGAGCCTGCTGGGGTACAAATAGGGCATTTTCCTGGAACAGGAAATCCCCTTTTTTGTTTCTATGGGCTGGGTCTGTTTGTATCCAGGCTTGGATGTTGAAGTCGGATAAGGACGCTTTTACCGCCTCGAGGAATTCTTCTGATGAGGTGAGGGCAAGTAACTGGTGAGAGAAGGCCTTATCTGTAAGAATAGAAGGTGGCTCAGGGGGTATACTAATCTCGAGGTTTGTGGGTTCCTCCATACGGGATAAGGCATCGGCCTTGCCGTTCTGAGGTCCAGGTCTATATTTGATAAGGAAGTCATAATCGGAGAAGAATAGGGACCAGCGTAACTGACGCGGAGTGAGGGCTCTGGCTGATTTCAGGAACAAGAGATTTCTGTGATCGGTGTACATCTCCACTGTATGACTCGCCCCCAAAAGATAGTGCCTCCACTCTTCACAGGCCCGTTTGATGGTCAGGAGCTCCTTATCCATGATGGAGTAGTTCACCTCGCTAGGGGATAGCTTTTTGGAATAATACGCTACCGGATGGAGTTGCCCAGTGCTTTGGTGTCGTTGGGACAACACTCCACCTATGGCGTATTGTGACGCATTAGTTTCCACCACGAACGGCAGGTCAGGATTTGGGTGGAGTAGAATCGGAGCCGTTGTGAATCTTCTTTTTAGCTCCTGAAAGGAGTGTTCTGCCTCTTGGTCCCAGACAAACGGCGTATTTTTTCGCAGTAAACGGGAGATGGGGTGTATCACCTTGGAGAAGTCTTTTATGAAACGCCGATAGTAGTTGGCGAACCCCAGAAATCGTTGCACCGCCTTGACGTGACTCGGGGCCTTCCACGAAGTGATTGCTTCCACTTTGGAGGTGTCCATCTGAAAGCCTTGCGAATTGATGATGTACCCAAGGAAGGCCACTTCTTTCACATGGAATAAGCACTTTTCAAGCTTGGCGTATAAGGAATGTTGTTGAAGGCGGTTCAACACTTCTTGCACATGGGTAACGTGTTCTTGCAGGGAGGACAAATAGATGAGTATGTCATCTATGTAGACAATGCAGCAGACATCCAGTAGGCCTCTGAGTACTTCATCCATAAAAAACTGGAACGCTGCTGGAGCGTTGCACAGACCAAAGGGCATGACTTGGTACTCGTAAAGACCAAACTTGGTTCGGAACGCTGTTTTCCATTCATCCCCCGATTTGACACGAACCAAATGGCATGCACCCCGCAAATCTAGTTTGGTAAATATTTGGGCTCCCTTTAGCTGGTCCAGTAACACGGGGATCAACGGGAGAGGATATCGATTCTTAATGGTTATCTTGTTGATGGCTCTATAATCGATGCAGGCTCTCAACTCGTCACAATCTTTCTTAGTAATAAAGAAGAGGGGAGAAGAGGCGGGCGATGAGGAATGTCGGATGAATCCTGTCTCCAAATTCTCCTCCAGGTAGTTCTTGAGGTAGCGGGTCTCAGGCTCGGTGAGGGCATACACCCGACTGCAGGGGATGGCTGCTCCCGGTTGGAGGTCGATCCGGCAATCGAATGATCGGTGGGGAGGTAATTGAGTCGCTGTTTGTTTATCAAACACTGGTTGGTATTCCGTATACACGTCGGGTAGCGATGCAGTACAGCAATACTCAGGTTCTTCTCTGCCTTCAGCGAGAAGACTCGCTTGTATTCTGGACACGTTATCCCACTGCAGTGAGTGACTAGTACAGTGCTTTCTGCAATGATCAGATGTCAGGGACACTGTGCGTTCTGCCCATCGGACTACTGGGTCATGCAGAGTCAGCCATGGCATGCCTAAGATCAAGCGGAATTGAGGGGCGTCTATCAGGTCAAACCGTAGTACTTCGTAGTGATCTTCCCCTACCCTCATCTTCAGGGGAATGGTGTGGTGTCTGACTGGCCCGGATGTTAAGGTCTTACCATCCACGGCCTTCACTATTTCGGGTGTTGCCTTACTTTCGTATGGCACCCCAAACCGCCGGGCGTATTGTAGATCCATGAAATATCCGGTTGCGCCTGAGTCCAACAAGGCTGCCACGTCTAGAGGGTGGTTCTCGGTGATCCATAAAGTAACGCACACATTGATGTGGGCTACGGCGGGTTGCATGGTGTTGGCTAGCGCTAGGGGGATCCGTGATAAACCAGAACCCAAGGCAGTGATCCCTTCCTGTCGTGGGCTTTCTAGTTTTCCGATTCCTGTGAAAAAGATGCGGCTGGTACCTGTGAGATGCTGGGTCGTTCGGGGGCCTTAGCTCTAGTGCGACATTCCCTTATGAAATGTCCGCTTTTCCCGCAGTAAAGACAGAGCTTCTGCTGCCTTCGTTTTTCCCTTTCTTCAGGGGTAAGCGGACCCCGCATTCCCCCAATCTGCATTGGTTCGCTGCTGTCTGTGGTTTTCGGACGTTCTTCGGGGAGCGGTTGAATCCTAGGGAGCGGGAAGCGAGTCTCACCTCGAGCTTTATCACCCTTCCGTTCTTGCAAGCGATTTTCCAACTTTACTGTGAGATCGATTAACTCCTCGCAGGTCTGAGGCAGCTGAACCACTTGGGATAACACGTGCTTTAGATCTCCTCGCAGACCTTGATAGAATAGGGTGGAACGTTTTTCGTTAGGCCAATCGGTTTCCACCAACAGTCTATTAAATGTGATGATAGCAAATCCTGTGATCCTTGCCTGAGGGTAAGCAGTTCTCGATCCAATGACATCATATGAGACTTACGATCGAATAGTCTTCTCATTTCAGTACAAAAGTCTTGGAAATTGTGTATCACCGGGTCGTTTCTTTCCATTAACGGAATGGTCCAGCTGGCCGCGTTGCCCCCCATGTACGACATCATAAAGGAGGTTTTTGCTGTGTGTTTCTGGAATATCGTTGGTTTACAAAGGAAATGTAATCTGCATTGGTTAAGAAACGTCTCAAATTTCTTCGGATCCCCGAAGAACCGTTCAGGGGGGGCTAATGGTTTCCCATGAGTCTGAATGACATGTACTGTAGGAGCAGAATCATGAGAAGCTTGCGAAGCGACAGGAGGAGAAAAGAACCCTGCACCAGTGGCGCCACCCCCAAGTACCGGGGTTGTGTGTGACGCAGGAGGGAAAAGGGTCCAATCTTTTATGTACGAGCTCTTTCCAGGGCCTTGTCTAGTAATGCTTGCGACCTCCCTGCGCAAGGTACTCATCTCTTTTTTCATCTCTTGGTTCTCTAACCGAGAAGTGTGTACTTCCTGTTGTAAGGCAGTGAGGCTCTCCAACAGGGAGGACAACACAACATTGGAGTCCATCGTTCAGGCCGAGAAGTAAACTTGGGCTTGACAATCTGTCAGGCTGGTAGTAGCCGTATACTTCAGGCAGCCACTAACCTTGCTAATCAACCGGCAGGAACGATGACTTGTAGGGAAGTCTCTACTTCACCCGTGTGCAACCCCACGCTGATGAACGCAAACAAACACCAGCGCATGGGAGAGGCACACAGGGGGAAAAGAGAGAATTAAACAAAGAAGATAGTGGGGTCAATGTGGTGTCTTCTATCAGCAAACGGGTGGAGCTATGGATTTACTCTCTTAGCAGGCTGCAGAAAGGAGGAGACAAAAAGATAGTGGGTTAGGGAAGAGGAGGCCACCTACTCTCTTGTCTTTCTTACTCTCTAGAGGTCCACTACGTACCCAATGAGTTCAGGAGTCCAGAAACCCCCAGTCTCGGGAATCGTTCACTTCACGGCTACTGGAATCGTTGGTAGACCTTTGCGCTATCTGTGAGGAGTCCTTTCCGGGCACCCACAATTACGACAGTTATCCTCACTATCGTTATTCCTTAGGCGGCACAAACGCATGCCTCACGTTTGCTACGAACATTCCCACTGAAATTAACAGGCGGTTGAGTCGTGCAGCTCAAACGCGTTCCCCGTGTTGGCTGCGCAGTTCACAGAATGTCAAGAAACAGCGGCTGAGACTTGCAGCACAAACGCGTTCCCCGCGTGGGCTGCGAAGTCAACCTGAGTCCTACGCAGTTAACTCCACTGCCTCGGCAAATGTCATGGAAGGAGTGCTCCCGCTCCTCCCACCGTGCCCCACCTGATTACCTGGCTTTGGCGCCCCAAACAAGGATCAGAAAGACGAAAGAACAAAATGGGCTTCGTGACGACGGGTCTCTGGTTTGCGGCTTTTGGACATCGGCGTGCGCTCATCCTCCAGCGGGGATCACCATCCGCTAAGCGCTGTCTTCGAGTAGTTCCAACGGATTGTCAAGCCCCGTTCCCACAGAGGGGGAGGGTCTTATAGCGGCGGTCATGTGATCGGCACCGCTTCCTGTACTCTTGAACTCGGCGTCCCAGAGTCTTCTGGGAGCTGTAGTTTGACTCCCGCTGCACATTCTTCTGCTTGCAGCGGAGTAATAGCTGGGGGCGCCGGTCTTCCTTCCGGCCTTCAGGTGTCTCGCAAGGATCGTGACATCATGAGACTCACAAGGTTGAAACTGCCGGTGGCACTGAGCCCTGCACAGAAGCAGATTTTGTGAATGAGGTAGTCTGGGGGGAGCAAGTATGCAGGTTTGTTGATCAAACGGTATGGGGTAAAATTTCTGTGTAGTCGAGTGCACCATGCCTTTCAGTAGGACTTGGGCAGTTTCTGGCAGGCGGGTTAGTTTAAAGACATGGACCAATCATGTGCAAATAAGTTTGCCCCTCCCACAGTGGGACAACACTGCCCACTATGCTAGGGTACCACCCGTCAGATTAGGAACACAGGCAAAACACAGCCCTTTTCCTCCCTATATTTCTTCATTGAGAACTATCTTGATTCCTGATGGCGCAGCAAGATAAGGGACTCAGATCCTTACCACTTTCGGTGAACCACTAAAAAAAACAAAAAGAGAAGAAGGGAATGTTCGCAATAAGCTTAGCCACCGATAACTACTTTCCATACCATCTTGTTTCATTATCTCTTTAACCATATACAAAACATTCTTTGCACCCTGATCCATCTGAAACTGCTAGCCATACCTCTTATGAACCAGAAAGAAGCAGCCAGATTAATGCAATATTTCTTTGAGAAGTGCTGTAGTTTTATGGCTATCTTGAGAGTGCAGTTGCAAGCTCCTAAACTACACTGCAAACCAGGATGTTCCATCTATCTCTTTAATTTGTGCTCTGACAACCTCTTCACAAGGACTGCTTGGGGTCACCTAATGCCCCTCACTGAGGATCAGTGATCCTCCACAGTTCTATTTTCAGTCCATGGAGCTTCACTAATGACCACTCTAACTAGGCTCTTTGTGGAATCTTTGAACAATTCCCAGCATCGCGGGCAGTTCATCATCCAGTTCTCATAAACAATGCACTCTGCTGTCTGTACTGAAAAGTCCTTGGAATACCAACATATACGAAAACAGAAACACACCAATATTGGACTAATGGTTAGTGGAGTATAATGCCACCTGTAGAATGCATAAATAATTACTAAGGCATATTTGGTACCACATGCTGTCTTTGGCATGGAGGAAGATATCATTTAAATGCATTTCTTTGAGTGGTTTTTAGAATGACGGTGGCTTAGACTTTCTGTAATAAGAAGACACACTTTAGCCACTCATCAGAGTAGACCATGTCTCTAGTATCTTTAGCTTCTCATGTGCTGCTCCGTACACTGTATAAAACGTGGACAACATCATAATCTGCTCGAGGCCTGCTACCAGTTGCTCTCCACTCTGAATGTCCCAAGAATTTACCACTGCTCTATTGTCAAGTTTTCACTAGCCTGTCAATTCGGATCCATCAGGAGCAATGTCAAATTTTCTACCTACCTAAATTCAAAACAGCATGTCTCCTAGCCTTTACAGTGTATATACCTGAATGTGGTTTGCAGTTCGTGACGACTACGATGATGAATCGTTTATTCATAAATAGGCCGAACATTTTGTATCACCTAGATGGTGTCATAAAATACCTTCTAGTTTATAGGAGGGACCATACCATTTTTCTGCACAAATACCTATTGTAACTGTATGTGTGCTTTTCTTACAGCCTACTTTGTGCTGGGTCTTCCTGCTGTGACTCCATGGTGATGTCACCGGTGTTCTTGGTGGCTCTATAAATACACTGGTCAGGTGTGTAGGGTAACTCAGGTACAGGGCAGTACTTTTTCTGCCCATGGCCCTCGTATCCCTGGGGTGGTGTGGGCAGGTGACCCATAGAAGGGCCATAGTTAGTTCCCATATTCCCTTAGACTGCATTCTATGGAATGAGTTGCCTCCAGTGTCAGAATGAGGGGCGCCTGCCCAGGGCACCCTGACTGCCCAGTTTTCTTGGGTTACCAGCCCCAGAGGGACAGCACAGAGGCCCATATGAAGGGGCAGAAGGTGGAAGGTGGAAGCAGTCCACAGTAGGAGGACCAGTGGATCAGGGGGTGCGAGCTATAAGAACAGAGCTCCCCAAGACTGACTGGTGTGAGTCCACTTCTGAATGGGGTTCTCCCTGCACTGTTGCAGAGACAGAGAGCTTGAGATCTGCACCAGCCTGAGCCCTGCATGACACCGACAGAGTGTGACACCCTTGACACTGACATCTGTCAGTGGCCTCTGTTGGTTGGAGTCCTTATGGGAACAGTTTTTCTTGGGTTGGGGACAGAAGTTTAAACCTAGGGGTGGAATGGACCACATCCCTTTGTTGGCCACTGGGATACTGTCTGCCTACTGGGAGGCATCTGTGAGCAAGTTAAAGATAGGTGCTGCCCAGATGGAGTCCACAAGTGAGGAGAAGGGTACCTCATGGATCTGTCCAGTGGATCAGGAGAGTGTAGACAGAGGGATCCAAGCCTTCATCCATGTTCTAACAGGGAAGCCCTTCAAGGCATTGATTAGCCTACCCTTGCTTTTGGCTTGGAAGGTTATGTTGGACTTGGCCTTCAATGCAGGGTCATCCCCAAACGTTTTGCCTTCACCCTTCTGTTTTCTGAACCCGTTTTGTTAGCATTTAAGACTGTGCAATTTACCATTGCTAACCAGCGCTAAAGTGCTTGTGTTCTCTCCTTCAAACATGGTAACATTGGTTTACACCCAATTGGCATGTTTAATTTTCTAAGCTGCTAGTAAAGGGGTACTACATGTACCGAGCGCCTGTAAATTAAATGCTACTTGTGGGCCTGCAGCACTCATTGTGCTACCCACTTCAGTAGCCCTTTAAACATGTCTTAGGCCTGCCACTGCAGCCTGTGTGCAGTTTTAAACTGCCATTTCAACCTGGCAAGACTTCCCTTTTTATTACATATAAGTCACTCCTAAAGTAAACCCAAACAGCCTAGAGGACCGAGTGCAGTGTATTTAAAAAGGTGGACATGTGTTCTTTTGTTTTACATGTCCTGGTAGTGAAATTCACATACATTTGTTTTTCACTACTGTGAGGCCTACCTTTCCCATAGGATAATATTGGGGTTACCCTATTACATCTAATAAGTTTTAACTTCCAAATGGGAGCAGGTTCCTAGGTCCAGTTTGGTGTCTAAAGAATTGTAATTAAAAGCCATCTTTAATAGTAAAGTCAGATTTTTAGTCACAGTTGGCATTTCCTTGTCCCAACCATTTGGTGTCTGCTGCCTGTATTGCTTCCAGACAGTGAAACAAATGGGCCATAAGTAGGAAGGGCCATCTCTGACATAATGAGTGGGAGGCCCTGACACTTACCACACTTGTACATCACAAAGGCTCTGCTTCTGCACACTCACAATGGGTTTGACACTAGTCTATTATGACTACTGACAACCTGGGGCCAGAACAGGGAGGCAGGATATTCAAACACCTCTGGAGGTGGAAACCTCAAGAACCTTCTCCTATTTGAAAGTGGGCACCAGGCATACATATTGGACCCTTTGATCCAACTCTTGGATACACCTCTGGACCTGTGGAAGACTCAGAAGGACTGCTGGGCTGCTCTGCAAGAAGGACTGCTACTCTGTTTCCCTGCTGCCTGGGTGTGAAGGACTGGACCTGCATCTTGACCCCTGGACCACCAGAGTGACTCCATGGATCAGTTGGCTGGCCTCTTGATCAGAAGCCTCAGGGACAGGACAGGCTCCAACCACCTTCAATGCAGCTCCTGGGCTCAGTCTTCTGTGAGTCTTCTCCTTCAAGTGGTGTCCCCCAGGCCTGGACCCTTTGATGCCGACCTGAAGGTGCTCTGCCAGCCCAGCTGTTGTCCTGTGGGCAGAACCGATGCAAAATGTTGCATCTCCTCTCAGGTCTACTTCAGAACCGCCGTTGTGCAATGAATACACGACGCAGGACTTCGTGTCGTAGCCTGGAGTCTCCTCGAACCGTCGCTGCACAACACATCTTTGATGCAGGACATCGCATTGCAGCCCGCTGCCATGTACCAGGTCAATGTTTGATGTTTCCTTGACACAGCTACTCGCAATGCTCCACAACCAAGATTTAAGGTACTTTGTTCAGCAAGTACCTGCGCATGCTCCATTGTGGTTGGGCTGAACTTATGACTTTTACCCAGTCCAGGGCAAACAGATAACCATAGAGAGTGCTTTGTGTTCAAAGGCACTATTTTCCCTTAAATCTTTAAAATTGCATATCTCCAGTTCTAATCATTGGGCATTTGGTGTCAAATAATTTCATAAATGTTACTCTATTTTTCTTGTTGTGGGATTTTTCTTGTGTTGTGTTTTCAATATATTAGTGTTTGAAGTTGTCAGGCTCCTCCTTCCAGATTCCTCGGGATGGTGCTGATGCTCAAATGGGGTCCACCTCTTGATGGCCCCAAGTCTGGACGATAAACGTACACAGAATGTTGGGGTAATCAAGCGAGGGAAAGAAAGGGTAGGAACAGCTGGGAGGGAGATCTGGGGAAGACACAACATACAAGATTTTTGTAATTCTATGGTAGGATTTCCTGTAAAAGTCAACACATTCCAATAATGCCACGTCTCACACACCCTACCTGAGAAAGGAGATAGCGTGAGATTTGATGCCAGAAGAGAGTAGGGTGGATGCACATTCCCAACATGAGACTAAGAAGGAAAGAGAACAGACATGGTAAACCAGTTCTATCTTGTTCTATTTCTAGCACAGCTTGTGAAGCATCCCCTCCCAACACCTACCTAAGAATACATGTGGTAGCGACAGTATATGCAAATGGCAGTATCAGCCTGTACACCGTTAAGGATTCTCTCTCCTGAGAAATAAAACAGAAAACAAAAAGCTTCTGGTTGAGCAAAGAAGATAACGTGGCCTTGAATACAATCACATTTTTTCCAAAGTAATTGTCTATACAGAAAACACTACTACTATAGATTCACTGCTCCCACCGCCTTCTGGCACGATGAAGAACAATAAAGTTTTCACGCTCAAAATTCCAACATTGTTATCTTGGAACAAAGTTGAACAAACAAGGATGATTCCTGGCATCACGTTATGAATCAATACATCGTGAGTTTATTACCTGGAGTCATGTTCACAAAACACCTCTCTCCGCAAAGACACTACTGAAAGTCAGTCTCAGCCAACGGAGAAGGTAAGCAAAGAATATCCTCAACAGGTGTGGATCCGGAGTCTTCCTCGCAAGAGACAGCTGTCTCTGCCAACGAAGGAAACAAAAACAAGCCCGAGCGGGCTGGAAGATTTCCCCTGCAAGAGACCGCTAACTGCCAGTCTCAGCCAACAGGAGAAAATGCAAACGAAGGAGGCAACGAGAAACGAGCACCTCGTAACCCCTCTCAGTAACGACGGTACAAAAGGAAAGGTGCTCACCACACCCTTACCGCCCGAAGGAATCCGAAGTCGGTAGGAGATTCCGCGAAGGCTTCTTATTTGGAATAATCGACTGCGTTCACAAGTTGCAGCCGTCTTTTACCTGTGAGCATTGTGACAATCGAATCACGTATAACGTGATTCACTTTGCATGCCGGGAAATGTATTTCATGAATGGATCTCTATTTCTGGTTTTCTGCGCTCAAGGTAGTCAGCGCGTAACCGACAATTAAACCCTGACAGTACATTCCCCTCCCAGGGGACGCTGACTGGCACGAGGCTTTTCAGGATGTAGACGATGAAAAGCCGCCACCAATCGGGGAGCATGCACCGCCACCGCAGGCACCCAAGAGTTTTCCTCAGGCCCATAGCCTTTCAAAGCTATCAAATACCACATTCTCCCCCGCACCTTCTTTGCATCCAATATACCCTTTACCTCATACTCCTGATCCTGTTGACCCCATAGGGGTAGGGTTTTTTTCTTCACAGGACTGTGAGGCCGTTTCAATAGAGATACATGGAAGACTGGATGGTATCCTGAAATGAGCTGGTAAGCGCAGCTTTACTGCCACCGGATTGATATGTCTAATTACTCTATACGGGCCTATGAATTTAGGATTAAACACGCTGTGTTTTTTGGGGGAGGAGCCAAGCGCCGAAGCAAGATGGCCGCTTGAAATCCGGGCTCCGCAGTCTCCACCCCCGGGACCTCTTATCCTGCCCGTGATCCTGCCCTGAGTGACCCGCGTCAGGGGACCACAAGGAAAGCGGTGCCGAGTCCAGCAAAGCCAGAATCTGAAGCCCGCTCGGAAGCGGAGTTCTACGCACTGCTTGTCGGGGCCTGCGTGCGGCCTCCGCGCCGGGAGCTCGAGTGTTGGAGAGGTGGTGGGGGTGCGGGGTGGAGGCGGCGAAGCGGACCGGAAGTTACCGGTCAGAGCGACGCCATTCCTTAACGCACGATCGGCGTTGGGTGAGACACTTGTGGCTTCCCCCTGCCGCAGCATTCAAAGGCTGATACCTTCCCCTGAGGACGGCGGTGGCATGACACCTGCGGCACCGGAGGATCAAGAAGGATACAGTTAAGTGCACAGAGTGCCTTGGGCGGCTGCGCCTTTCTGCGAGGGAGTGCACGAGGCTATTCACATTGCGGTCTGTGCACTGAATGAGAGCTTCGGGCGCGCCGTGGCCAGGGGGGAGATAGCTGCGCCCGTCCCCTTCTGTTTCTGGTGGCTGAGTGACCGGGCCTGCCTGCGAGGTTCACGCAGGGGGCCGGTGTGCTGGGAAAGAGCCTCAGGCGTGGGGCAGAGCCGGAGAATCGGACCGGGGGTCGCCAGTCAGGAAAGCGCCATCAGCAGCGTGAACTCAGGCAAATAATAGCAGAGGTGGAGGACGCCAGAGATTTCCCCCCCTCGCTCCGCTGGGCCGCGGCTACCCTGAGACATAAAGCTGCAGTGCCAGTGAACAGTGGCGGACCACAGCGGACTTTGGTCGACGGCGAGACCCGCCAGAGGCGCGGAGGCTGCTTCGGCTCCTCTCGCCCCAGTGCGCGAGAGTGGGAGGCGGAACCAGTTTTGATATCAAGCGACACAGTTACGGAATTTTGGAGGCGATCCCATTTGGCCAGGGGTGCACCCCGTAAGAAGCATCAGCAAAATTAATACCGCAGCTCTGGGGGAGTACTTAACGAAAGCGATACCGACCCGGCCACGGAAAAGCAGAATCCAGCACCAGCAGGAAAATCCAGAGACCCGCTGGAGATATGGGGAGCAAGGCAGAGGCTGAGAAGTCCCAGCCTAGAGTTAATAAGGGGAACAGGCAGATTCAGACTAACAAATTAGACCGTTATATGCTGCCTAAAGACTCGCCAACGGACCAGCGACATTCACTGAAGGCCGGGGGAGATACCGTGAGCCCCTCTTCGGAGCTGACCTTGCAAGATGTAATGGCCGCCATAGGCGGGGTCAAGTCCTCCCTGGAGCACAAGCTGGAATCCCTGGAGCACAAGCTGGACACGGTCTCCATAGAAGTAAATCTAATACGGACGGATCTCACCAAGGTAAACGAGAAAGTCAAATCCTTAGATATTAAAACGGCTGGCCTGACAGATGACGTATCGCAACTCCAGCGAGAGGTCCGAGATCTAAAGGGTTTCTGCAAACTGGCTGAACGCAAGTTGGACGATTATGAAGGGAGGACTAGACGGAACAACGTCCGCATCTTGGGAGTGCCTGAAAACTCAGAAGGACCCGCGCCGGACCTCTTCGTGGAGGAAAATTCTTCACCATAGAGCGTGCGCATAGGGTCCCGGGTGGGCGACCCAAACCCGGAGCGCCCCCGCGCCCACTGATTGCACGAGTCCTCAATTTTAGAGACAGAGACGCTATCCTGCAGTCGGCCCGAACGTCATCCCCTCTACGCTACGAGAATGCCGCCCTCTCCTTCTTCCCGGACTTCACTCAGCTGGTGCAGAAACAACTTCGGACTTTCCTCGCAGTCAAGAAAAAGCTCAGGGACAAAGGGATTAAATACGCCATGATGTTCCCGGCGCGTCTGCGAGTGGAGAACGAGGGGAGGGCGTGGTTTTTTGATACCCCTGAAATGGCTGTGGACTGGGTAGACAGTCGACACGCTCTCGGCGCTGGAGGGCGCAACAGAAGCGAGGAAGAAGCGCTGCAGGAGCTGGCTTGAAGTCGGCGAGCGGACTTGTGGACAATGTAATCGTGATCAGGTATGGGGGTCATGGACCCCAGAAGGGGACATAATCAGTTGCCAAATGGTACCGCAGTAACAGACTGCTTAGAGACATTCAGGGGACAGTTACTTTAGAGATTGAGGTCCTGGGGGCGGAGGGTGGGCCGCCTCCTCGTTACTACCTTTAGTTATCTTTAGGGATAGGGTATAGGGTATAGGGCGACAGGCACTCTGCCAGTTTGTTATGGGTGGACCCAATCAGCAGGGGTACAGGGTGGTGGGGAGTTGGGGAAGATGTGGGATTTGTATTACAGTTGAGTTTGTTATTGTATTATGTTTTTCGACGATGTTAAATTGGTCAGCAGAGCGAGAGCGACTTCCGCAAAGACATGACGATGAGCAATGAGCGGTGTTCAGGGGTCAAAGTCCTCAGTTGGAACGTCAACGGGCTGGGAGATAAACTTAAGAGGGGGATGGTCAGCCAACTAGTTAGGAGACACGCCCCGGATGTAGTGCTCTTACAGGAAACACATCTAGTCGGGAATAAATGCATGGCCCTACATAGGGGAGGGTACAGAATGGTGGCACACTCGGGATTCAAATCTGGGTCCCGAGGGGTGGGCATACTAGTTAAGAACTCATTCCCTTTCACAATACAAGCCTCGTGGACTGATGTCCGTGGCAGATACGTTGGGGTTTTGGGCCAATGGGAGGGAAAGACAGCTACATTCATCTCCGTATATGTTCCGCCCGGTCTACAAACGGATACCTTCAAAGACCTGGGCTCAATCTTTTTGACATTTCTGCTGGGTATCCTGGTAATGGGGGTAGAGTTCAACGCGGTGGTAGCCGGAGAGATAGATAGATACCCACCGCGAGAACTTCGACCCGCCCAGAGGTGGCTCTCAAATTTTTTGGAAAGAATGGGAATGGTGGATGGGTGGTGGACCCTCAACCCTGACAGGGCACAATACACACATGTATCATGCGCACATCACAGTCTGTCGCAAATTGACTACATCCTAGTCCCAGCATCACAGGCCCATACTATCCAAGAGATTCGTCACCTGGGACGGGGTATCTCCGATCACTCCTCTGTGTGGCTTTGAATGGAATTAGAACGCACCACTGTAGGCAGGATAGCCCCAATAAACCCATGGTATCTGAGGGATCCGAACATCCGTAAGAACACTAGCAAGGCTACTGATAACTACTTCCAGGAAAATGGGGGCACAGTCGACTCTGCGCAGATCCTGTGGGAGGCGTACAAAACAGTCATTAGGGGAGAGGTTGTCTCTTTGATAGCCGGAAAAAAGAGGGACAGACAGGCGGATTGGTGAGAGCGGAGGAGGATGTGTTGAAGTCAGAGGAGGAGATAGCCCAAGGGGTGACCCCTGAAGGCCTTCACCTGTTGAAGTTGAGGCAGGAAGAGTTCAATAGCATTGCTAAGTATAGAGCAAGGGCACAGAGTAGAGGGGTCCAGAGCAGAGTGTACGAAATGGGGGACAAGGCGGGAAAGTTGATAGCGTGGCTAGACAGAAGAGAGTGGGTGTCGCGTCTGGTACCGGAGATACAAGGGGCCGACTTGACTCCTATTACCGAGCAGCAGGCCATCGCAGACGCATTTTCCAACTATTATCACTTGATATATAGCACCTCCAGGAGATACTCGGAAGAGGAAAACAGTGCGATGATAAAGGACATTAGACTTCCCACACTCCCTGATGAAAATAGGGCCTACTTGGAGTCCCCACTGACAGACGAGGAGGTGGTGCAGGCGATCAGAGGAGTGAGGTCTGGGAAAGCCACGGGGCCCAACGGTATTCCCGTAGAATTGTACAAGCTGAAAACTAATACACTCGCCCCCCACATCCGTGCTATGCTGGAGGAGAGTAGAGAGAAAGGAATGCTTCCATACGACCAACGGGTGGCCAACATAGTCGTCATACATAAAGAGGGCAAACCCAGAACGAATTGTGCATCGTACAGACCAATATCGCTACTAAATGCGGAGCCCAAAATCCTGGCAGAACAGTTGGCCACGCGACTGATTAAGATAATCAGTAAACTTGTCCACCCGGATCAATCGGGCTTTATGCCACATCGCAACACAGCCCTCAACCTGCGCCGCCTACATGGAGTACTGAGTAGAACACCTACTATACTGGAACTGGCTGCTCTGGTTTCATTAGATGCTACCATGGCATTTGACATGGTTGAGTGGCCCTATTTGTTTGCAGTCTTGGGCAAATTTGGGCTTGGTCCAGAATTCCTGAGCTGGATCCATCTCCTATACTCCGACCCGATGGCCTGAGTAATAGTGAATAACCGGAAGTCCAAGGACATTCGCCAGGGATGCCCCCTGTCGCCGCTTCTCTTTGCGCTGGCTCTCGAACCGTTGGCAGCCTGGATTAGACAAGACCGATCTATCCAAGGAATGAGGTGGACTCATGATTGGGAGGACAAGATCTCCATGTACCCAGACGACATCCTACTCTACGTCGCTGCTCCCGGGGCATCCCTGGCCTGCCTCCTGGACGTACTAACTATATTTGGTAGATATTCGGGATTTACAGTTAACTGGTCCAAGTCAATACTCTATGTGCTGGCGGGCGACCCGCCCGTGACACCGCCGAGTTGCCCAGCAAAGATTGCGCCTGAAGGCTTCCGATACCTCGGGATCTATGTGACCCTGGATTCGAGACTACGCTTAGCTCGTAATCTGGACCCACCCCTGCAACGACTTAAACACGATGTCGCACGCTGGAGGTCCCTTCCTCTCTCCATGCTGGGAAGGGCGATCCTCTTGAAGATGATGGCCCTCCCTCGTTTCTTGTATGCTCTCCAAAACACGATGGATTTGGTCCCAATGTCCTACTTTAAGGAAATTGAGAGTTTCCAGAGGAAACTCCTCTGGTATGGCAGACCCCGGATCGCGTTCTCAAAGCTGACCCTGAATTGGTATGATGGGGGTATCGGTCTCCCTGACCTTAAAAAATACTATTGGGCATCTCAGCTGGCGGCGATCAACCACGGGATACATTGCAGCCCAGATGATCCCGGGTACGCTATGGATAGGTGGCTGCTCCCGGGGGGAGACTATAGCAGGGCTCTGCATGCCAAATCCGGCAGGTTCCCGTTGACTGGCCCTACCGCGCACGCAGTCCAGATATGGCATGCTGTCAATAAGCACCTGAGATGGGATGGTAAACTTACGCTGGCCACCCCGCTATGGAACTCGGAGAAGCTAGGGAGCCACTGGAAATCCAAGGGATTTGATAAGTGGGATCTTATCGGGATCACACGAATCAAGGAAATTTGGGGGAAGGGCATGGTTCTGCCATTTGCATCCCTTAAAAAGCAATATAGCATGATGGAGACTATACCAGGGCTCTGCATGCCAAATCCGGCAGGTTCCCGTTGACTGGCCCTACCGCGCACGCAGTCCAGATATGGCATGCTGTCAATAAGCACCTGAGATGGGATGGTAAACTTACGCTGGCCACCCCGCTATGGAACTCGGAGAAGCTAGGGAGCCACTGGAAATCCAAGGGATTTGATAAGTGGGATCTTATCGGGATCACACGAATCAAGGACATTTGGGGGAAGGGCATGGTTCTGCCATTTGCATCCCTTAAAAAGCAATATAGCATGATGGACACTGAATATTACCGGTATCTCCAGGTCCGCCATGCGTTGCTGGCACAGATCCCCAGGGACGCGACGCTGCCAGAGGCTTCCCCACTGGAGGCCAGAGTGCTAGACGGGCACATCCCAGAGAAGACCATTTCCCTTATTTATAGGAAGTTAATTAACAATATGGACGATCCGATGCAGATTCTTAAGGGGAAGTGGAACAGTGAAGGCCTAGAATTGGATGACGAAGACTGGCAAGAGGCAGTCTCCTCCCCGAGGGTAGTGGCAACCCAGGCCAGGCTTAGACTAGTGTAGCTTAAAATACTGCATAGGACATATGTAACGGGACCCGGACTGGTTCGCATGGAACGGGCAGAAAGCGGAGGGTGTAAACGGGGGTGTGGAGAATTAGGGACTTTTATCCCCATACTGTGGAGCTGTCAGTGGATAGAAGCGTATTGGAGAGACATCCATCGCACTATGCGGACAGTACTAGGGGTCGATATGAAGCCAGAGGCGCGGAGGTGCATACTAAATGTCTGGGAGCCTACGGACCTCAACACATACACTAAGCAGTGGGCTACACTGGCGTTCATGATTGCAAAAAGGAACATTGCACAGTTGTGGGGCGCTGTTCGGCCAACCCTATTGGGGAGGTGGAAGGAAGATTTAGATTGGTGCATGTTTAGGGAAAAATCGGTGTTTGCAGCTAGGGGATGCCCTGGGAAGTGGAGTAAGGTATGGGGAGCCTGGAACCAGTATAGAGGCGATATCTGTCCCCCACCTTGTCAGCGAACCAATGACGAGGCTCTTGAAACCCCCTAACCGCAATTAGATGATACTTGGAACATATTTTCAAATGTGTAAATTGATACTGAAAGAAACTGAAGTCTCCTGCTAGTATGTAATCGATGTGTCTCAGTCGAAATGGTTTAATAAAAAGAATTTATAAAAAAAGATATAAAAAAAATATTAAAAAACACGCTGTGTTTTTTTGAACGAATATGTTTCGTTGACAGCCAAACCAAATCCCCTTTGTTGTATGAGGGACCTGGTCTTCGGTGTTTATCCGCTTGGACTTTGTACTTTTCTTTGGCCCGGAGTAGATTGTCACGTGTAGCTAACAAAATTTTGCGTATACGTAACAATCGCTCACGGAGGTCCGGAATTCTGGCATTGGTACTGGGGAGGATCAACGGGTGGAACCGAATATGGAACCCATAGGAACTAAAGAATGGAGTGTGCTGTGTGGAAGAGTGTTTGGCACTGTTGTGTGCTATTTCAGCTACCCACAACCAGTCCACCCATGCGTAGGTGTTATTATTGACATAGCATCTAAGAAACTGTTTAAGGGACTGGTTAAGCTGTTCCGTTTGGCCGTCTGTCTGTGGGTGGAAGCTTGTGGAAAGGGAAGAGGAGATTTGTAGTTCGGTACACCATGTTTTCCAAAAGAGAGCAGTGAATTGAGCCCCTCGGTCCGAGACAATGTTTTTGGGAAGGCCATGAAGACGGACTACACTTGTCAATAGTATTCGCGCCAGCTGGCCTGCTGTGGGAGCTTGTTTGCAAGCAATGAAATGGCCCATCTTGGTCAGATAGTCAATGACGACCATCGCTGTGTTAACTTGATCCTTGGGTATCCCCACAATAAAGTCCACGGAGATTCGCTCCCATGGGGTATCAGGTGTGGGCATCAGCTGTAGAAGGCCTTGAGCTTGTCGGTCTTCATCTGGGCACATGTGGAACATTCTCTCACCCATTGTAAGGTGTCTGGACGAGCGGTTGGTCACCAGAATTGTCTTAGCACCTTCTCCAACGTTTTCTCACCCCCATGTGCCCAGCGCATGGGAGATCATGACACCATGAAAACACTGTTTTGTGTAGACTCTTGGTAGGAACCAACACCTGAGTTCCTTTCATGGGGAGCCCTTGACGTATTTGCCATTCTCTGTGAAATTTAAGTCATTTTCTCCATGTAAAGGTTTGCACTCCTTTTCGGATTTGCTGTAGGAAGTCATTAGTTTGGATGACACACAAAACCTTACTGGGTTCAATGATTGCTCTTTCGGGAGTGATTGTTTGTTGTGTTGAGTTTTCTTTCTTGTAAGAGCGTCTGCTTTTTTGTTGTCCATGCCGGGCCGAAAGGTAACAACAAAATGATACTCAGCGAAAAACAGCATCAAACGAAGTTGCCGCAGAGTGAGATGTCTTGCAGCTCGCATGAACTGAAAGTTGCGATGATCTGAGTATACTGTCACCTGATGGGCCGCTCCCATCAACCAATGTCTCCATTCCAAAAATGCATCCCACATAGCTAGGAGTTCCTTCTCGGCTATTGTATAGTTTTGTTCCACTGGATTGAGCTTCCGGGACATGAACACAATGGGGTGAAGGTAACCGGTTGTCTCATGCCTCTGTGACAAAACTGCTCCCACCGCCACATCAGATGGATCAGCCTCGACTATGAAGGGCAAATCAGGATTAGCATGAGTAAGGAAAGGAGCTGATGTGAATGCCTTTTTCAGGAGGTTGAAGTATATCTGGGTTTCTTCCGTCCATAGAAACGGCGTCTTTTTCCTTGTTAGCCGGATCAGGGATGCTACCAAGTCTGAGAAATGACAAATAAACCGTCTGTAAAAGTTTGCAAATCCTAACAGGCTTTGAATATCTTTTACAGTACGGGGACTTGGCCACTCAACGGCTGCTTTGACTTTTCTTTACGCCATCACCTGGCCTGAAGGGGTGAGCATAACCCCTAAGAATTCAACTGTTGTTACGTGGAATTCGCATTTCGTGATTTTACAGAATAGTAGGTGTTTACGCAGAGCTTGTAGAACCTGGCACACATGGACGACGTGTTCTTCCTCATTAGCAGAATATATCTGTATGTCGTCGATATAAACCACTACGAAGTGGTCCAGGTATTCTCTGAGTACTTCGTTGAGAAAGAACTGAAATGCCGCGGGGGCATTACATAGTCCAAAGGGCATAACAAGGAACTCAAATAACCCAAACCGTGTTTTAAAGGCGGTCTTCCACTCATCGCCGTGATGCATCCGAACCAGGTGACACGCCCCTCTCAAGTCCAATTTGGTATAGATGCCCGCGGCTCTCACTGGCTCCAGATGAACAGGGATCAATGGAAGTGGATATTGGTTTTTAATGGTGATGGCGTTCAGTGCTCGGAAGTCTATGCAGCATCTTATGTCCCCATTGGCTTTCGGGATAAAAAAGAGGGGAGATGCTGCAGGAGATCTGGAAGGACGGATAAATCCTAAAGCGAGGTGTTTGTCCAAATAAGTACGAAGATATTCATTTTCAGGTACCGTAAGGGCATAAATCCGCCCACATGGGATTATGGCTCCTGGAATCAAGTCAATCCGACAATCATACTCTCGGTGTGGGGGGAGCATCTCCGCCTGTGCGTCACTGAATACATCTGCATATGCTTCATACCACTGAGGTAGTATCACGTGTTTCTCGGCCGCCGTGACGATGAGATGTCTGGAGGCTAATACTTGGGAGGGCCTTACGAGTGACTGATTACAATGCTGCTGACAGTAGGGGGAATTCACTTGTAAGGTTTTGGTTGTCCAGTTGATGGTGGGTTCGTGTTTTTGCAACCATGGAAGACCTAGGATCACTTTATACAGCGAGGCTTGAATGATGTTGAAGGATACCCATTCATGATGGTAGCCTTCAAAGGTGAGCTTATATTCTGGGGTACTGTGCCGAATAGGTCCTGATTCCAATTCTTTCCCGTCCACAGCGTACACAACTTCAGGGCTGGATTTACAGAGGAGTTGTACCCCTAATCTTAAAGGTTCTTCTCTATCCATAAAACATTCTGTGGCTCCTGAATCCACCATGGCTCTAATGGCTTTCTGTTCTTGATCTATTCCTACATCCAATGAGATGAAGAAGTGTTCTGATTCCTTAACAGCTAAAGGTTTGACAGAAGGGTTGGCACATCTGCTTGAGGGTTTCTCTTCTGATGACTTCAAGCGCTGGGGTTTTCCCGCCCCCTTTTCAGCTGCTACGGTGGCTAGTTGTCCAGTTCGAGGGCGTCCGTACTTTGGTTTGACAGGACAATCACGGAGGAAATGCCCTTTGTTGGACCTGGCCCTTTTGGCAGGTTCACCCCCAAACGTTTTGCATTTCTCCTGACCTTTTTCCCTATGTAGTGTTAGTAGTTTTAGACCTATAGGCACTTTTAGCACTGTGTGCCAGTGTAAAGTGCGTGCGCTCTGTGTTACATGTAGTGAGACTGGCCTGCCCTCCCATAGGAATGCATGGGGGATATGTGTGTCCATTGTAGTTCCTGATCTGAGAGGAGTGTAGGGGCGAGTTCGGTATGTGCGAACACGCGGGAATAAATGCTGCGCAATGGTGTGCGCAGATTTATGGTGACTGGTGGAGAAGTGCCAACTAGAAGTTGGCATGTCTGTGTGTTGTGTGATGTGAATTGCCTGTCTGGCTTGTGATTGACAGGAGCTGAGAGGGCTGTGGAATTCCAGGAGCCAGGGTGAGTCTGCCCGGTGGTGAATGGAGAGATCTGCATGTAGATGGGAGGGAGGAGTTGCACCTGGGACCTGAATAGGGCTGGTCCTTCCCTTCCCAATGCTGGCTCCACCTCCTGTGCTGCGTCTGATGTCCCTGGCTTTTCCTGTGAATAGAGAGGGGAGCTGGGCAAAACAAAGTGCTCCTGAACCAGTTGTATCTGGTTCTCCCCTTGCCCTACAGTTGTTAAGACAAAGGAAAATGTAGTATAAAAGAAGGGGCTGTGACCCCATTAAAATGTTCTTGTTCTTGGACTCGAATCTGCCAGGGTGTGCTGCTGCTGGGGCCCAGGGGAAGGCTTGCCTCCCTGGGCTCTGCCCTGCCCCTGGATACCTTGCTTGGGACCCTCTTTGCTTTTCTTGACGCCAGAGGACTTACACTTCCACAGACCGGACTTTGTTCTTTTGCCCCTAGCGCCTGGGAGCGCTTTGTCTTGGTGTTGTGATGCCTGCAGTGGCGGGTGCCCACCCCGCTTATTTTGATATTTTCCTCATGGGTGCTGACCCCATTTGATCGCCTGCTAATTGTCTTGAACGCGGGTGCCCACCCCGCTTACTTTTATCTTTTAGTGCGCAGGTGCCCACCCAGCGTCTTCGTTTTATTTTATAATTACTACGGGTGCCCACCCCGCTTATTGGAGTCCAACGTGTGTGCCCACCCCGCTGCTACATTTATTTTCACGCCCGAGGGAGCCTACCCCTCATTTGAACCGAAGAGAAATCTCCGCTGCGGCCCGATCAGCCGAAGCGGAAGTCAGGCAATGGTGTGCCTGGCGGCGGGCGGGGCTTCCGGTTTTGCAGAGGAAGTCCCGCGCACGCCCTGGCAGCCTGGGGAAGTCGGTTGGAGCCTCGCGGGCTCCCATGCCAAGTCCCGTGTCCCCAGGGAGGACCGGGTGAAGGAGCAAGCAGGGGGAGCCTCGCGGACTCCTCGGAGAAATGCTGGCGATCCTTGGAGCAAGGAGATCACTGCAGAAGTAGAGGAGTTCTCCAGCAGACTCCGGTGAGTAGGGGCTTCGTCCTTGTGTGTCCCGACCTATTTCCTGAGCGGCCCCCGCCTAATAGGGGGTCGCTCCAACGAAGGGGGCACATTGTTGTTTAGGGGGCCGGAGGGGCCCGTGAGCATTTTCCGTGCCTCAGCATGGTGTTGGTTTTCACAGCGGCGCCGCAGTTGCGGGCCGCTGCCACGATAATGGGGCATTAATTATTTTCCAAGCCCCATGTGGCTCCACCACTTGGGCATGATTATTTCAGGAGCCAGTGCGCTCCATGAGGGCATGTTAATTTCTAGAGCCTGGGGGGCTCCAACGCTTTGCATAATTGTTTTCAGAGCCCCACGAAGGGGGCACATTTGTTTAGAGGGCCATTGAGAACCCATGCCTCATTTTTACATTCTCAGCTGCCCAGCAAGTAGTGGGCAGCTGCACAGTTTAGGTTGTTCGCTATTTGGGGACATGTTTTCTACACCGGGAGTGAGATGCACTCCCCTGCCCCAGTACTTTCCTTCCCAGCTGCGCAGCACTTAGTGCCAGCTGCTACGTTTAGCCCTGCGCAAAGTGCGCACCCCTGACTGTCGCTGCATTGGAAGCGCGCCCTGACATTTTTGGACCTGGGGCATTTGAGCCCCCGTGGAGATGGCCAGTTGGCCAGGGGAACTGGGAGGTTAATAGGGCGCCAGGCCCTAATGTGAATTATGTGGTGCTAGGAAATGTAATGTATGTAGAATGATTTACGCACCTGTGTTGATACCTCTAAATGTGTTTTATGATTATGAGGTTGGTTCGCATCTAATGGTTTATGCTAGTGAGAGTTATTCCCTAAGGTAGTTATGCTTAGGAGGTTAGGGTCTAATGTGTTTAGACTTGTGAGAGAATTGCATAATGTGTTTATGATGATGAGGTTGGGGCAGAATGTAATGTGCGCCTGATGTGATACTGAGCCTAATGTAGTTGATGTTACAGGCTGATGCTAAGTGCAGTGATTACCAGTAGCACTGGTTGTGTTCTATGTTCATGATAAGTTCTACCTTTACTAAGTTCACTCTGTGATGATACTGACAGTGGTCCAGTGGGCCCAGTCAGGTGTAAATAATCCCTTGTAAATATGACCTAGTGCCAGGTGGCACCCTGTATAATATGTGCTTACTATTCTAAGGTGTTATGATAATACAAAGGCTATTTTTATATATTACCTTGTGTGGAGTTACTTTTGTGGTGGGACTGGGATTTTGTCGCTGTGTGCGTGTGCAAATGCTTTACACATTGCCTCTGGGATAAGCCTGACTGCTCGTGCCAAGCTACCAAGGGTGTGAGCAGGGGTTATCTTTGGCGTGTAACTTCCTTGCCCTGACTAGAGTGGTGGTTTTTGCCTGGCTTTGGCGCACGCCTTAGCCAGCCAGAAATCCCATTTCTAACACCCTTTCTTTCCACAATACAGGCATAGGCCCTGTTTACGTCGATGGTCTCTCTCACTTAGCGTTAAAGATGCTCTCACCGCTCCGATTTCCATGGGCTCGGGTTTCATCGAGGTCTTGTCCGAAGTGAATGCGCATTCGTTCAGAGGAACATGTCTCTCCTTCCGCTTATGTTCTCCTTTTCACTCTCTCAGTCTATGGTCTGGACGTAAGGTAAGCTCGATAAGAGCAGCACAAGAGTGTGGCTGGGGGTCAATTTGGGCAAGGAAGTCCTTTAACTCATCTGAGAGCCCTTGATAGAATATGGCCGACTGTTTGGATTCTGGCCAGTCTGTCTCTGCTACTAATCGTCGACAACTGTTAAGGTACACAACCAAATCCGTGGAGCCTTGTCTAAGCTCTAACAAATCTTTATTGGCCGAGAAATTTTCTGCCCTACGGTCGAACGTCTTCTCGAATTCCACCCGGAATTCATCCCAGTCATAGAGAAGGGCGTCATCTCTCCTTACTAAGGGAACTGCCCACTTTGCTGCCTCCCCACCCAAATAGGAAATTAAGAAAGCCACCCAGGCCTGGTTGGTTGAGAACATTTTAGGTTTGCAGGTGAAGTGAAGTAGCACTTGTGTCACAAAAACCTGCACCTTCTTTATGTCCCCATAAAACCTTTCCGGAGGGGCCAGTGGGATTTGTGCGGGCATTTCTACTACTACTGATGTAGGGTGTGGGGTTCCCCCTGCATCAAACGGGTTTCTCTGCCTTCTGTCCATTCTAGTTTGCAAGTCCGCTGTCTCTCGACGCGAGGCTGCAAGCTCGGCTTGTACCAATACCAGAGCCGCCATGACATCCTCTAAGGTGGCCATTTCGAACCTCAGCACAATCAGGAGGAAGAAATTATTCTTGGGCCGATTATTCTGTCAGACTTTTACCCGGTCCAGGGCAAACAGATAACCATAGAGAGTGCTTTGTGTTCAAAGGCACTATTTTCCCTTAAATCTTTAAAATTGCATATCTCCAGTTCTAATCATTGGGCATTCTGGTGTCAAATAATTTCATAAATGTTACTCTATTTTTCTTGTTGTGGGATTTTTCTTGTGTTGTGTTTTCAATATATTAGTGTTTGAAGTTGTCAGGCTCCTCCTTCCAGATTCCTCGGGATGGTGCTGATGCTCAAATGGGGTCCACTTCTCGACGGCCCCAAGTCTGAACCATAAACGTACACAAACTGTTGGGGTAATAAAGCAAGGGAAGGAAAGGGTAGGAACAGCTGGGAGGGAGATCTGGGGAAGACACAACATACAAGATTTTTGTAATTCTATGTACTGGTAGGATTTCCTGTAAAAAAGTCAACACATTCCAATAATGCCACATCTCACACACCCTACCTGAAAAAGAAGATAGCATGAGATGTGATGCCAGAAGAGAGTAGGGTGTATGCACATTCCCAACATAAGACTAAGAAGGAAAGAGAACAGACATGGTAAACCAGTTCTATCTCGTTCTATTTCTAGCACAGCTTGTGAAGCATCCCCTCCCAACACCTATCTAAGAATACATGTGGTAGTGACAGTATATGCAAAAGACAGTATCAGCCTATACACCCTTAAGGATTTTCTCTCCTGGGAAATAAAACAGAAAACAAAAAGCTTCTGGTTGAGCAAAGAAGATAATGTGGCCTTGAATACAATCACAGTCTTGTATTTTTTCCAAAGTAATTGTCTATACAGAAAACACTGGGCTACTATAGATTCACTGCTCCCACCGCCTTCTGGCACGATGAAGAACAATAAAGTTTTCACGCTCAAAATCCAACACTGTTATCTTGGCACAAAGTTGAACAAACAAGGATGAATCCTGGCATCACGTCATGAATCAATACATTGTGAGTTTATTACCTGGAGTCATGTTCACAAAACATCTCTCTCCGCAAAAAGACTACTGAAAGTCGGTCTCAGCCAATGGAGAAAGTATGCAAAGAATATCCACAACACATGTGGATCCGGAGTCTTCCTCGCAAGAGACAGCTGTCTCTGCCAACGAAGGAAACAAAAACAAGCCCGAGCGGGCTGGAAGATTTCACCTGCAAGAGACCGCTAACTGCCGGTCTCAGCCAACAGGGGAAAATGCAACAGAGGGAGGCAACGAGAAACGAGCACCTCGTAACCCCTCTCAGTAATGATGGTACAAAAGGAAAGGTGCTCACTGCACCTTTATTGCCCGGAGGAATCCATAGTCCGTAGGAGATTCCGCAAAGGCTTCTTATTTGGAATAATCTGCAGCGTTCACAAGTTGCAGCCGTCTTTTACCTGTGAGCGTTGTCACGATCGAATCACGTATAAGGTGATTCGCTTTGCATGCCGGGAAATGTAGTTCGTGAATGGATCTCTATTTCCGGTTTTCCGCGCTCAAGGCAGTCAGCGCGTAACCGGCAATTAAACCCTGACAGAAGTGATACAGAAATAGTTTACACATTGCCCCTGATAGAGCACGATGGTGCTCTTTCATTTGTAGGGGTGCATCATAATCATGAGTAGTTCGCACCTGCATTTATTCTTCTGTCGTATTAACATGGAACAGTAGAATGTGTACCATAATAATATGAAATGTGATGTGCTAGGTATATTTTCATGCAGACATAAAGAAATTTATGTTGCGATACATATACGTTTAGCTGAAAACATTAACAGGCAGAATTTGTATAAGAGGCTTGTAGGAATTTACGTATTTGATGTGCTCATGTAACGTGTTGACTTGGAAATGCTTGGTAAAAGAGTTTATTTATATGTAGGTTCGCGAGGCCTATGTGCTATTTCTCTTATGTTGTCCAATTTTTGTTGGCCTGAAATGCATTCTCCCTGAAGGCTCTCGTATTAGAGATTTAAAAGCTGAATTTCATGTGCATGTTCGATTTGTCTTTTCTCAAGTTTTCTGTTGCAGGTGGAGAAATGTGTCTTTGTTAGCTAGAATAACGCTTTTGTTTTAGGAGTTAGGCTCAGGGAGGAGAGGATACATTTGTGCAAGGAGTGCTGATAATGTGAGACAGTGTTCTTTCTCACTGGAGAAGGCTTGGGAACCAAGGTCATCGAGCCAGGAGCTTGGAGTATCGAAAGTGAGCAGAAAATCACCCATGAGGAGGTGCCCAGCAGGATGAGGTGATAGAAAGATGTAAAACGGGTGTGTTTTATGATTGTGGTGTTTGAATTAGGGACAGTGCCCCGGTGGTTGAGTGAAGATAAGAGAGGAGATCACTGGAGAAGGGAGGAGCATCTTAAAACTAGCTCTGAAGCCTTTAGCTACTTCACCCATACAATGTGAGTGCACTTCTTAGGAAGTCTTCCTGCGCTGACACCTTTTCCTGACTGGCCTGGGGAATGCAAAGTAGGGATGTCACATTAGTGGTAGTGTAGGATAGACTAATGCTTTTCACTTACGAACCTACAATGAAGTCCGATCTTGACGTGGGGGCACTTATTGCCTGCGTCCTGATCTTGGAATTTGTCATTCTTTTCATGATCCAAAGACTTAATATAGCGCACAGATTCTGCTTTGTATCAGTTCCAATGTATTTCTACAACCTCGTCCTGAGGTGCTTGTATGTCCAGTTATTATTGGCTTTGTAATAAACCCATTAAACTTAGAACCTAGAGTCTGTGGTTTTTTGGAGTCATAAATCACTGTGCTTTCGAATCTGATATGAAAAGTTATTTCTCCCCTCTGCACTTCTAAGCAGGCACCAATGGTCCATTGGCCAAGGGTTCTACTGTAAGTTGGAATTAGAGAACCCGTCCCCATCACCACTAAGTTCAGCCTGAGTGCTTTGTGCCAAGCTATTAGAGGGTTCAGCACAGGTAAATTTGGGGTTGCTTGTAATTCGCCTTGACAGAGATTGTGGTTTCTACTTGGATAGGGTTCCCCCCTCTCAACCAGTAACCCAATTTCCAACAACACCCCTTCTGGAGTACAAAATACACTATCTTTGGGTTGTATAAGATATCCCTGCCTAACATATTTGGGGATACCACATCAGTAATATAACGTGGAAGTTGTTGTCTATGGATATGTCCAAGGGAGATAAAGAAGGAAATTTGGAGGAATTTTAGGGCAGAGCAACTAGCACCCGTGTCAATAAGGTAAGTAGCATATTTACCATCAATGACACAATTAGGATAAGGGCCCTTTTGATTTACTATTATTAGGGTATATATAGCACAGTCAGAACATCTCAAGCTGTCCTAAAATTCAGGGCAAGAGCTTTGGGCAACTAGATGGACCCACACTGTTCGCTGAGACCTGGTGCTTTTAACTCAATATAGATTAATTGTCATGCCCAAAAGCCCCAGCTGACCACAAGCAAAACAAGAACCTCCGACTCCTGGGGCCTCCCCCGGCCATGTCCTTTCCCTCTCCCAACTCACCCGCATCCCTGTCCTCCCATTTCAATCCCAATTTGTGAGGCACCACTTCCCATTCTTTTGACTGTACTTTGCATATTTTGCACGCTTTGATGACATTAATTTCGAGTCAATCTTTTTTTTTTTCTCTTGCTAGGCCTGCCAATGATTTGCAACGGTAACCAGTTCACCCAACTTCTTAGTCTGCCATGCAATTCAGATTGTTGTTAACTGACATATTCAATACATCTTCTCCTGTTCCCAATTCCAGTTGAATACCATCTTACCTGCCTATCTCTCAAAATGAAGCTCCACCATAGAATGTAGAACCTCCTTGAAAGCATAACATGTCACCTGCAGTAGCAAGCGACCTAGGATTCATACTTAAAGGGATATACACAGAATTAAAGTTTAATGCATGTAACACTGACTCCTAATGTTTGTTAATAACCCCTGTATACAAGCAGCACCTACGGCTTCCTGAGCCATCTCTGCCCTGCAAGACCATCGGGGGCTGGAGCATACGGAGGTAACATCCAAACATGCACAGTGATATGAGTAAAGCGACCAGGTCAGAGGCAGATTCTACTACTGTTGGATGTAGAGATCAGCGAGAGAAGTCACTCTATTACAATAGAAAGCTTGAGACACTGCAGAACGACTGTCCCCATCAAAAGGATGCCAGCAGTGAGGATACTTCCTCTTCTACCCTTGTCTGCCTGAGGGACTACCCCACAGCCAGGGGTAGAATTATGGTTCACATCTCAGGGATCCCCATAGAATTATGGTTCACATCCCAGGGACACCCATAGAATTATGGTTCACATCCCAGGGACCCCCATAGAATTATGGTTCACATATCAGGGATCCCCATAGAATTATGGTTCACATCCCAAGGACCCCCATAGAATTATGGTTCACATCCCAGGGACCCCCATAGAATTATGGTTCACATATCAGGGATCCCCATAGAATTATGGTTCACATCCCAAGGACCCCCATACAATGTTGGTTCACATCCCAGGGACACCCATAGAATTATGGTTCACATCCCAGGGACACCCATAGAATTATGGTTCACAGCTCAGGGATCCCATAGCACTTAATGAGTATCAAGAAACAATTCACCAATATTCAGGAAAATCCCACACATCCCAGAAGAACTACAAAGTGTGTGTTGACGTGTACAGACCCAAATGGGCGGATTTGTAGTACGATCGCTGCTGTCGAGTGAGCTGAGAGACAGAGTGGTGGAGAAATCACCATGGAATGGCAAACAGTCAATTGCAGGGAAGGATGCATTTTTTAAAGCAATTGTAGATGTGTGCCTAGTGAAAACTGTTTGGACTAAGATCTCAAATTGTAAACAGCATAAGTGTGAGGCACCAGCTCATTATTCGGACAGATTTAAAGGTGTCTTTGAATCAGTTAAAGTATAGCATAGCTGTGCTTGAAAAAATAAGAAGTGTGCAGGTGTTTGCAATGTCGAAAATTGGGGGAAGCGGATAAAATAATTTCTGCGCCTTTTAAGTTATCACTTATAATGGAAAATGTTTTTCTGCATCCTAGTGTGTCTATAAAATTGGACTCCCATGAAGATGAGGGTGGTACCCATAAACATTGGAAGAGAGAAAGTAAACATTGCACAATTGTAGGCTCACACAACCTTTTGTATTAAAGTAATACAAATACTCTACTATTGTTATATTACTAGTATTCATAAATAAAATCGAGTTACAGAAGAAAATGATAAATATGAGATTTTGAAAAGACTCAAATAGTGTGACCTCCCCTGTGATTGCGGTGACAGAGTTCACCACAGTAAATAAACTATATCTGGAGGATACCTCCTGAAAAAGTGTAAAATGAGATTCTGCGAACATTCAGGCATTCATTTAAGATCACTTGTTTTGGTTCTTTAAAACGCACTTTCTTTAAAACTAGCTTCCTTGCAAACGGTGCATTGACTTGGCACTTGCTGCTTAAAGTTATGACCACTTCAAAAACAACTTTGTACTAATTATGTGTCCGACTACATGTCCAGAGTAGGTAAAACAAGCTCATAAAAGCCTCCGTTGATTAATCCACCATAATGTAAATCCGTCTTAACATTTGTCAGCCTGATGTTTCATATCCTTCCTGATCAATATCACCTGCTATGTATTGAAATCTAATATAAGTGTGTTCGTTTTTAACCTGTTCTTAACAACAGGTAAGTCCTTATTGGTTTGGATGTAAGTCCACTTTGTGACTTCGGAGAGCTGCGCTTGGTTTGTCCTGTATTTATAAGCTCTCCAGTCATGCCCACCCACTGGAAGTGTTGCATTCCATTTCTAGTTTTGTTGTCATCAGAGTTATGCTCTGATATCAGTGTAAACATAGGTCCATTACAAGTGTACCCCCTTTCTGAGGGAGAGAGGCTATTGTCTCATCAACACAGTCTAAGTGATGACATTTCTCCATATACGTCCTATCCATTCCCCCATATCTGGGGTCACCTTCTTCATAATTCCTGGGACACGTGTGAAGGATGTATCATTCACTGGTGGACTGGTGAATTGCAGGTTGATATTTTGTGTTGACTTCACGACCTACCTGCACCCTCTTACTGTCCCCCTTCCAGTATTCTCCTGTCTCTGGACCTAGAAGACCAGGAGGCAGTCTGCACTCAAACCTCCCGTGCTGGGTTCAGTTGTGCTGGCTGGAGTAGTTAGCCTTTATTCCTGAATTGTTTTATTTAATCTTTCTAGCCTTTCTGATTTCTGATATTTCACAGGTTGACACTGTGGTCACTCCCTAACCCTATAGCGCCAGAGGACGTATTACGTATGTGGAGCCTTTGTGAAATGGTGAGAGATTCCACCAACCAAGAATATATATAGGTGGGAAGCCTCGTTTTCTGTCTTCTTGGTTTTGTTCCCCTGATCCTCCTACCTCCTATTAGGGCCCTCTTTTTGTTGCATTTGAACATTTGCCATTAGCCCAGCATCACCAGAAAGCTAGGGCCAAGCGCTAATGCGCTTTAAAGACAGTTGGGGTCATATAATTTGGTACCAGATAGTGCTAGAACCTTGTTATTTTGTGTGTACCTTCTTTTTCAACTGAAATGTGTGCTTTTCTTTTTCAAGTGTAAAACATTAACTGTACATTGATGGTAGTCTGTGTTCATATGTTTTAACGAAAATTTGTTACTTACCCCTTCCACTACTATGAGAGAGTCAAGGGTTCAAAAGGAGTATCTTGGTAGCCCAGGGCCTGGGGCAACAGTGGTAAGTAAACAACTTGTTATATCTAGGTTGTGATGCTAAGCATCTTCCCTGTGTCCCTGCCTCTGCTGCTCAGCCAGTGTGAATGTGTGGTGTAGAATGTTGGTGTGGAGGGTGGTGTGGTGGAATGTGTGGATTGCTGTGAGGTGCAGTGTCAGTTGGATCATGGGCTGAGCAGCAGGGAGGCTGCTCCTGGTGGGGCTGAGCACAAGTGTACCACTGAACTTACTAGAAGACTAGCTTCACTTCTAAGAACAATACATCTATTCATCTATACCCTAACCTCGACTGCTGGAACTCCTCCTTTCATCGTAACATAAACTGTGCCCACAAAGGATACTGGTCAGGGACTGTTCACTGGCCCAAGACGCACAGACAGGCCCTGGCAGTGCGGCCACTCTCTTTCCTCTTACCCTGCATCCCTTCCCTTGCTTTGGCCCTCCATGTTTTGCCTTAGACACTCTCCACCCAAGTCTTCTGGTTTGTTTTATATTTAGTAAAAGGGGTCTCCTTTACGCCTCGCACTCATTCTCACCCTTGCCTGGTTCCTTGTTACCTTTTCATCTCATCTGCGCGGCCCTTCGTCTTCCTCCACCCTTCGAGAACGAAATGCAAAACCAACTGCTGCAGCCTTATTTTTTACTTTTCAATTCTGACCTCTGCCCTTTTTAGTTATTTATAATTCGTTCATGCCAATTCCCTTTTATTTGGTAACTGCGCAAACATCTTGTGGGATTGTTGTCGCTTTTTTCTTTGCTCTTAACTGTGATTTCATGCTGGGTCTGTGGGTATTCTTTAGTCAGTTCATCACTTTGTAACTTTTTCCACACATACGATTCCTCATACCAGGATTTCTCCAGAAAAGTTTTCTTCAGTACGATGTTCCTTAATGGCGTCTTATGTCAGTATAGCACAGTCCCGCTATGAGTTATATGATAAATAAAGCACTTTTCCCAATGAACTGCTCCCTTTTCCAGTCGCCCTTGTTTGGGGTGATTGATTGCAGCTGCGCAGCTCGTGTCTTCTTCCGCGTGTTATTGTTTCCTGCACCGCGGGCCGTAGAGATTGTTTGCATTGTTCACTTGCCTCGGACAGTGCTGCTGTGTCGATGGCTGGGTTGTGCCAAGGTCTCCCAGGTGTCCACTTAACTGGCGCAGGTATTGATGTATTGTTGTGAGCGCGGCCGTGTCCACGCAGGCCGTTTGCTTGTCGCTGAATAACAAACGTGTGAACATCAGCTTCTAATAGTGGAACCAAGACACGGCGTTCGGCTCGCAAATCAGCAGGGATAGGAGGTGATAAAATGCTGGTGCTGTTGCTGCATCGACCATAACATGTCTATGCTCAGCATTTCAAAGAATATCCCGACTTTTCAAACACGGGGCCCTAAATCTTAGGTGCAACTTTTAAGAAATCAAATGCAAGCAAGAAACGGCAAGCACACACAAATACAAACTCTTCTTTCAACTTGCATAGCAATAACCTGAAAATAGATCTTGCTTTTTTAATATAATTTAAGTGAAGTATCCAAAAAACTCTTATTTCAACTTGTATAGCAATAACCTGAAAATAAATCTTGCTTCTTTAATATAATTTAAGTGAAGTGTCCATATCAGCAAAACAAAACACTTTCAATTTTACAGCACTGCAGCAGAGTGCTGGTGATGCGGGGAATAGTATAACAAGGGACTCAAAGGCTGGGATTCTGGCTGAAGCCTGCGGCCAGGCAAACAAGGACGCTGCAACCGCTAAGGCCCTTATTTATGGAGGGCTTGCAGTGCCTTTGCGGCACTTTATTGTGACGCTGCAACGGCGTAAACAATGCGCCACACATCCCTTATTTACAAAGTTACGCATCTAGGCAGATGCATCCCTTTGTAAAGACCTGCGCCATCCATTATACCTGCGTCAGGTATAATGTATGCAGGGTGGGTGTTCCCACATGAAATAAGGCTCGTAGAAGTAACGCAGTGACATTTATGAGATTTCACTGCGCCACTTCTATGACATGAGTGCGTCACAATCCTTACGCCTGCTTCATGCAGGCATGAGTAGTGACGCAGGGCTTTTCACATGGGACTCGCCCATGTGTAATGACACATTGCTGGAGTTGCGTCAGTTATCCAACACACTTCAGCAATGCGTCATTTTTGCATCAGCAGATATGTCGGGTTCCCTGAGGTATCTGTAAATCCTTGCATCATGGAGCGCCGCATTGTAAATATGGGGCATCCATGGTGTCGTAAGCATGACACTGTGAAAAGTGACACATCACTTTTTTTGCCCAGTGAAGAACCACTTTTTATAAATGAGGCCCTAACTTAGAAGACTGTGTTCCCATAGAAGTGTTGACTGTGGGACCTTCACCACTTTCAGCAGTTATGATATAGAAAAGTCCTTATCACTGTTGAAGTTTCATGTCTAGCTTGGTAGACTTTGTCAATACTCGCCGTGCCTTGAAGCATTGACTATTCACTCATGACCTCTTACCTGTGTCTGACTTGCATATGTGACCCTCACCGAGACATGGTTTAGAGAGCACCGCCCCAGCTGTCTCACTGACATCCTCTCTCAGGCCGCAAGATATTCTTAAAGCATAGAGAGCAAGACATACCCGCCTCTACCCACTCAGTGACTGTGTCTTTGCCTTTTACAGCGCTTTACTAGCTTTGGGCTAAGTTTGTTCTATACAAATGCCTGATAAATGAATTATTTTAGCTTGCAACAGTGATTTGACACACACGTTAGTTCCTGACAAAATGTATTCATCCTTCCAACACACAGGATGCCTGCTTCTCAATTAATCCCATTGGCTCTCTCATTTCCGTAGTTCTCTTTGCCCATCCACAACCATCCACACCTTCAAGCCCCTGGAGGAACACTTGCACTTGACACCCCACCTTCAAATTTAGGGCAGTTAAGTATTGATCATGGCTGACTTCAAGGTACGGGTTGAAAAACTTGATTTGAAACCCATGACAGATGACCTCGAGAATATGCATGACCTGAGCTTCCAACAGATACCTAATGATTGGGCACACACACACTGATCTTATCTCCACACGGAACTTTAAAATTTCAAATCTAACTGTACAACCGCAAACCTTGTCAATCCGCTCCCTGTCTCCATTCTTCTGGTCACCCTAACATACAAATCCACCACCTAACATACAAATCCACCAACCTCCATTCTGAAAATAAGTATGTTTTACATGTTTAAGGGCTTTTATTGCACAAAGTCCAGAGGTATAAAACCTGCATTGCACGGAAAACCATGAAATATGAATAACATTGCATGGTTCCCTGCGAAATATGGATTTTGTAATTGTGAGAAACGTTTTTCTGTTGTCAAACCAATTTTTTGCTGAAATGTATTCTGGGCTTTAGAGATGGCATACTGGGGCACTGCTGCCCAGTGCCCAATGTATGTATTAATTGTCTCATCCCAGATTGCACCATTGAACGTTTCTATATGGCCATAGTATGTAGTGTGGAAATACACCCATGGCATTAAAAATGTAAATGTCACCTATGGACTGTAGCACTTTTTGTGCAATCAACCAGGGTGACAAAGGAAAACACTGCTTTATGCCTACCATTGTAGCCAGACTACTGCAGTGTAAAACCTGCAGTAAAACATGTTAAAATAACAATTTTTAATATTAGTAAGTCACCTCTATGTAAGCCTTATAGCCCAGAAGGTAGGGTGCATGATATTTACAAGTGGAACATCTACAAAATTAATGTTACCATGTCCCTATAGGGACAAGGAAGAAAACTCTATTTTCACTGTCAGCCCCAGCTCTCCTATGTATAAAAAAAAAGGTTACAATACTAATACTGCTAACTCAGGAAAGGGACCAGCTAAAAATATAAATATAGCACTATTTTTAATGGTAATTCCAATTCCAATTCAATGGTTAAGTCAGATGTTGAAAATGTATTAAAAAAAAGTAACTTTTGGAAAGTTACTCTTTACCTGTCTCATCTTTTAGGACATGTGAGAAAGTCGTTATTCAAGATTCAAGATTCTGATTAGTTTATTCTGGCGCAAAAGCATCCATAAAAGTACATATCCAAAAATGGAAAACATACAATAAAAATACAATAAGTACAGCTTAAAATGCAATGGCAACCAAACTCATCCCAAGGATACACGTTACAATTTTGAAAAATGTCAAAGCTGACTTGGTTTGCCTAAAATTCCTAGAGTCATAAAAGGAATTATACATTCGTAGTATACATTCTATAAAACTTGCATAAAAAGAAAAAATGCAAAATGGTTTGCCCAGATCTGCCATCATATGTGCAGGTACTAGCACAGAGATTCTTATGATAGCTCAGTGGAAAGCACAGTAAGTACTTGACTGTATCTGCCCTAAAATGAAATAACAACCAACATTCCCAGAGCTGCAGAGATATTAGTTGGTGGGCTCTCTGTGCTTGAGCTGCAACAGTGGGCTTAAGCTTTTCTACATTAAGTTTGAGGAATCGGCCTTGGTTAGATAGTAGCAGTTGTACATGCGTTTTGTTTATGCTACTACTAGAGCCAGGCTTGGAGAATACGTGAGGCAGCCCGATCTATTGGAAAATTTTCTTTACGTATGCTATCCATGGAATCAAAAGGCCTTTATCGCACGCAAGACAATCATTAGTAATATCTCTTGTTAAAGACACTGCCTCGGTTCTCCAGATAGATAGCCACAACAATGGGGGGCATGTTCTAATGCGATCGCCCAAATACGTCAGACCCAGCTCCTTGTGGCAAATACGATGGGGGGTTGATTGAGGGGCAGAGAGGGCTTTACTGCAAAACTGATTTTCCTCCACCTGAATAGCTTCACAGTTTGCAGTGTCCCATGTCTCGCCCCATCATGCTGCAATGGGAACACATTGAGTCACATAGATCTGTAATCGTGGGAAAAGACATTACCCCCCCCGGTGGCTGAGGTAGACTAAAAAGGGAGCTGTTAGACATGTCATCATAAGGGTGGTCTTTCCCCAGGAAGCTTGTTTCCGGTTCAAGGAAGGCCTGGCTTGGCAATTCGGGCTGGACTGTTACCATGCGGCACAGGGTCAAGACTGATTTACATAAAGCTGGGTCTGAACTGAGGTGGCGAAGTGAGCTCAAGAATGATGATGGATTCAACCCAGATCTGTGACTGGGAGTGAGTGTCTGAAAAGTTTCAGCACTCCGTCCATCATTTCTTTGTGTTTGCTTTGGTCTTTCCGCAGACCTTTTGCCTCTCATTTTTGCTGATTGTTTTTGTGGGCCTTACGACTTTGAGCACTTTACCATTACTGACCAGTGCTACAGTGCATGTGCTCTCTTCTAAACATGATGACATTGGTGTACAGAGCCTGTACTTCAAATGCTACCAGTGGGCTGCAGCACTGATTTTGCCATCCACAGAAGTAGGTTTTCAAACCAGTCTCAGGAGTGTCTGTGTGTGCAGTTTTCGGCCACTTTGACTTTGCCAAGCCTTAAACTCCCTTTTTGTTACATATAATTCACCTCTAAGGTAGACCCCAAGTAACCCTAAGGGCAGGGTGCCATGTAAGTAAAAGGTAGGACAAGTACTTTGTTTTTCATTTCCTGGTAGTGACAAACAGCATATTTTGTTTTTCACTACGTGAGGCCCTATACCTCTCATAGGCCAGTATTGAGAATTCCTTAATACACTTTTAAGCTGTAATTCCTGATCACAGGGGAGTAGCTTTTTCACGTTTGTTATGCTTGGAATAGTAATGATAAATCATTGTTACTGGTGAAGTTGGATTTAACTTTACTGTTTTAGAAATGCCACTTTCAGAAAGTGTATATTTCTCTGTACTTACTGCTCTTTGAGCCTGACAGTCTGTCTCCAGTACATGTCTGGGCTGGGTGACAACTACACTTTGTACATTCCTGCTAGACAGCCCCAAATACAGGACAGTGAGGCTCATATGCATACTGAGCACTCATCTGTATTCATCTGCATTCTGATGGGCCTTCTGGGGCAGGGAGGCATGGGAGTGGCTGACACTTGCACTTTAATAGGTAGTGTCTTGTCCACACACAAAGCACTAATGTACCTCCCAGGGTTAGCCTGGCAGACAGGACTGGGTTTAAAGGGATCCTTGTTCACTTCAGAGTGTTCCTTTGAAGTCACGCCCTACTTTAGGTTTAAATCTTTTTATTATTATTATTAAGCAACGCAAGAAGTAAATGCGTGAGAATCGGGCCACGCAGGGCCCACCAGATTCGCTAGTAAATGCAGTGAAAGTACGAAAAACCACACATAACAAATACAATCCCACCGCCACCCAAAGAGAGAAGAAGAAAAGAAGAAAGAAGAAAGAGACACAGAGAGAAGAAACCACCCCCCGCTCTCCCAGTCCAGTGCGTCTGAACGGCACTGTGTAGAGCGGGTCATCGTGGAAAAGGTTGGGATAATCTATGTGGAGGAGTTTGGAGCAGTGAGGTGTAAGAGGCGTAGGTATTTGGGGCAGTACAACTCCCAAAACTCTGGAGCTAGCAGAGTGAGGAAAGGCTGCCAGGGGTCGCTAAAGGAGGAGCCCTTACCAGCCAAAGCAAGAGAGATTTTTTCCATGCCCAGAACGTGCCACAATCGCTGGTACCCCCCTGTGTGTGTGTGCAGGAATTCGGGGTGTCTTCTAATGTATCAATATGTTCTGGATGATGTCGTCCGCATATAGGCTGATTGTGTGCGTGTATCCTCCGATGCGGATACCCGTGATCTGGGGATGATCCCTGACCCTCTGCGCCAAAGGTGCGAAGAGCAGGGGCAACAAGGGCACCCCTGTCTCGTTCCCCTGCAGATAGGGAATGGCGTGGATGTATGGCCGTTGACTTGGACGGTAGCTGTAGGGGAGCGATAGCAATTAAATATGTGAGTCCGTATTTTGTCTCCAATGCCGACGCGTATCCGTGCCTGTTCAAGATATGGACGTGGTCAAAGGCCTTCTCCGCATCTACCTTTAGGAGGATGTATTCTCCAGGAATGCGAGAGGCCTTTTCTATAAGATGCGTGACTCGCTTGGTGTTGTCGCTCGTTTGCCTCTGCAGAATGAATCTGGCCTTATCGGGTCCACCAGCCCCTGCATGTAAGGGCCAAGCCGAGTGGCCAGAATCCCTGTATACAGCTTCAGGTCAATGTTTAAGAGCGAGATAGGCCGGTAGGACCCGCAGGACGTCCTATCCTTCCCTGGCTTAGGGATAACAGCAATCGCCGCCTCCAACATGGAGGAGGGGATCATCCCAAGGATCGCGAAGGAGTTAAAGAGACGGGTGAGCAGGGGGCAAGCGTTGAACAGAACTGCTTATAAAAGGCTGCGGTTTAACCGTCGAGGCCAGGCGACTTGCCTAATTTCAAATGAGCAATGGCGGCTATGACCTCCTCCGGTCTGATCTCTCTCTCTAGTTGAGTTGCCTGATCCGGTGTTAAGACGGGTAGGCGGGCCTGAGCCAGGTATGCATCAATATCCGCCCTATCCAAGGGCTGCTCATCATACAATTGTGCATAGAGATCGCAAAATGTCTCAGCGATGGCCGCATCGTCCAAACGTAGTGATCCTGAGTGATCCCTAATCTCCTGAACCCCTTCACGATGCTGAACTTCCTGCAGCTTGTGCGCAAGCAGCCGCCCACACCTATCCCCTCCCACATAGAAGGAATGTTGCTGGCGCATCGCGGCATATTCCACCTTGTCGCGGTCAAGGGCATCCAGCTGCGCCCGAGCCGCTGTCAGTTGTCTCCAGGCATGTGTTGCCCGGTGCATTGGTGCCTCTGTTCTAATTCTCTCACTTTCAGTGTCAAATCCTCCCTTTTCTGTTTATGCTCCGCATTGTCAGCAGTGGATATGGCTATGGTTTCACCCCTGATTAACGCCTTGAAGGCCTCCCATCGAGTAGAAAGGGCTATGTCAGGGCTAGCGTTGTGTAATAGATAGTCGTCTAACGCTCGCTGTATCTGTGTGACAGTGTCCGGCCGGTGTAAGAGAGTGTCCCGGAATCACCAGTGTCGGGTCGGACGCCGTGTCTGTGGGAGAGCTAAGGTAATCACCACCTGGGTGTGATCGGACAGGGTCGCCACTAGTATGTCAGCTGCGAGCGTGGTGTCTTGGATAGGCTTGGAACCTAGAAAGTAATTTAGTCGAGCATATATTTTGTGTGCATTAGAGTAGAATGAAAACTCTCGTGATCTAGGGTGGTGTTGTCGCCACAGGTCTGCAAGGCCTAGGTCTTGTAATCTAGTAAGCCCTGCCGAGGAGAGGGCGCCAACCTGGCTCGTGTGCTGCGCCGAGCGGTCTAAGTCGTTGTCAAACACCAAGTTAAGATCACCCTCAATAAAAATGTGATAATCCTGAGTAGCCGTCGCCTCGGTGAGTGCCTCATGAAAGAACCGTTCTTGGCCCTCGTTAGGTCGTAGACAGACCCCACTGTCAACGTGTGTTCCTCTATGGTAAATAGGTACGTGAGAAGCCTACCCCATATTTCAACCTCCTTCTGCACCACCCTCCCTTGGAAGCTCTTCAAGACCAGTATGGCTACCCCAGCTGTCTTGGTAGATCTAGAGGAGAAGAATTGTGTCGGGAAGGTGCGGGACCGAAGCCTATGGCAGTCCTTGGAGAGCAGATGTGTCTCTTGAAGGAGGCAAATATCCTCCCCATGCTCTCCAAATAAGAGAGGAGTGCCCTCCGTTTGACAGGGTTATTGAGTCCTCTCACATTGAGGGTGAGGATCTTAACAGGGGATGGCGGCATCTAGTCCTCGGGGTGGTAGGTAATGTCAATCATGAGCCCCTGCAGAGCAAAGACCCGGATGGGGCCTGGATGGGGCTCCACACAGCGTCAGCGCGCTGACAAAGAAGCAGCAGCACTGTTTGAACCGAGGGCTCCCCTGGGATTGAAAAGAGAGAGAAAGAGTAGGAAAAGAGAGGAATGAAACGAGACCCTGAATGTATAGAACAAAAAAAAGGAAAGAAAACCCCACAAAGCGCAACGGGCGCCGAAAAAAGTCTAATGGAACATAGTCCGTCATCCGAGAATGTGCAGAGGAAGAGTCCGCTGGGTTGTCGTGTGGCCACCATCAGCCCCTCCCCCCCACCCCTCATGGCATTAAAGAAAGGATACACCAGAATAACCAGGTTCAGTCACATGGTTGACGCCTTAGCCAGGGCCTCCGGCAGGGCCTCTAGGGCAGCTTGTTGCTCCTTCTTGACCACCAAGGGATCTGGGCAACAGACACGGCGCCGCCATCCCTGCTGTCTCCATCGCGGTCTACCATCCATGGACCCCTGATCCGAACGTTCTCCCTTGTCTGCATCCTCCAGGAGGGGAATCCCCAAGAGCCTGCTGGCTTCAGACAGGAAACAAAGCTGAAACAGTTTGCCATCGTGCCGGAACACAAGGTGGAACGGGTGGCCCCAGGAGTAGGAGATGTTGCGTAGACGGAGGGCCTCAGTGATGGGTCGCAAGGATTTGCGTTTCTGGAGTGTGATGGCTGCAAGGTCTTGGTAAAGGGTGGGCATCTGGTTGCGCAAGGAGATTTGTGGTAGTGAGTGGGCTTTGCACAGGATTTCTTCCTTGGTGTGGAAGTCCTGTACACAGACCAAGATGTCCGCAGGGGGTGCCGTCGCCGCCCTGGGTGGGCCTACTCTGTACGCACAATCTAGCTTCAGTGCAGTGTCCAATGGATTGCCCAGGATATGGTTGTTGAGTTCTCGCACATATGTGAAGATGTCACCAGCTTCTTCGTTGGTGCCCACCCCTCGGATCCTGATGTTGTGGCGAGGGGAGCAGTTCTCGAGGTCTTCTAGGTGAGATTGCACGTCCACTTGCTGCTCATGTATGCAGATTACCTCCTGCTTCAAAGTCACCAGTTCGGTGGCCCGGGAGTCGCTCCTATCTTCCAGAGACGCTACCCTCTCCCCTATGGCGTCCACGTCCTTGCGGATGTCTTTGATTTCTGCTGTGAGGTCACGTTTCACAGTTTGGAGGTCGTCACGCAGTGTAGCAAATAGACATTCCAGGAAGGCCCGTGTCACTGGTGCCTCCGCTGAGGCTGCCATCTGCGCCGTCGGGCTCGGTTGCTCCGGATCCTCGGACCCTCCCCCTTGTGTTTTAGCAAACAGGTCTTCAAGAGATTTTTCTCGGGTGGCCGACCTGTCTTTCTTGCCCTTGGTGGACGTCATATTCGGCATCCCCGCGTTGCCGACTTCAGCAGCCAAAAATTGGGTGAGATAGAAGTCACTGCAACACAGTGTCAGTCAGTTCGATGGACCCACACTTTCTCCCAAGTGTCTGGTCAGTAGGGAGCCTCGCTAGGTATGGCTGAATGCACCCACAAGGGATCAGTCAGGGCTCTTGTAAGTAGTTTGGGCGTGTGTGCTGTCGTGACCCAGAGGAGGTTGCAGTACGCGTTGGCGGGGCCAGGAGAGGCAGGAAGGCAAAGCCCGGGGTCCGGTGTTCAGGCACTACCACCCTCAAAGGGGAGGCGACAGGGAGGCATGAGAAGGAGAACCGGGCTCCAGCGATTCAGGAGCAAACATCTGGCGCCATGTGCAGCGTTCTCTCGAGGGAGCAGCACTCGCCTCTGCAGGTCCAGCACCAGTGGGCTGGGAGGCTGCGTTGTCAATGCCGGACAAGCTGGTACGTCCCAAGGTCCCAAAAGCAGGGGGGTCCCATCAGTAGCGGCCCCGGTAGCAAGCTCCGGGTCAAGTGCACAATCAGAGTCTCAGAGCTGCAGGCTGTCTGCCTCGTGGCCCAGTACAGCCTGGGTGTTTCAGGAAGGCCACAAACTGGCAGAGTCACCTGAAAAGGCATGGGTGGCCACACAACCCACCACAGTAGGTCGTCTATGCAGTGCGCAGGGCTGAAGGCCGATATGCCTCCCGATCGCCTTTTCCACCCACCCCGACTTCTACCCCTCGCGGGGGATTGCCTTGCACCTTAGGGATTGCAGAGGGGGCCGTAGTATTGCCCAGGATGGCGCCTGGTGTGTAGCCGTTGGCCGTCGCTGCCGCCCCCTGTAGCGCAACTCTGGAGGGTTGGTACCTGCGGGACCAGCCGGCGTGTCAAGGACAGGTCCCCGCTGTGGGCACAAAACAAGGGCAGCAGCCGGGGTCCGAATGTCAGGAAGGGCCACAGTGTGGTTTAATGCATCAGTCCCCCGGTGAGATTGGGTTGCGGCAGGGATGCGGTGTCAGTGCCGTGACTCAACGCCTCGACTCCCGGGACGGTCCTGCTGGGCCGGAGGCTGGGGTGCCTCCCGATGATTCGCTCCACTCGCTGACGACTTCGGAGCCCCCGCGGAGGATCACTGAGCTCCCTGAAGGGTTGCTTTGTGTCCCGGGCCGGTACCCGGAGCCCCGCTGCCGATCGCTGCTTCCTCCACTCGCCGACCTTGCGCAGCGGATGTGCCTTGGAATATAGCTGACGGCTCTGGCAAGGCTGATTGCTCCGCCTCCAGGAGCTCAGGGTCCCAGCCTCACCCTCGGAGTCATGACAACTGATGTTCGCGCCAATCCCCGGCGTCTGAGTCGGGCCCGGAAGCCCCGGACAGCGTCGCAGAGACACAGGAAGCACTCCAGGTAGGTCGTAGAGTGATCCTGGGTGCCGTAGGAGACAATACAGCTAACTCCTGTGCGATGTAAGGCCACAGGCCATTGCAATGAGTTGGCAGGTGGAGGAGAGGAGACAAGGCACGTCTCAGCTCTCCGCCATCTTGGCCACACCCCCCACGCCCTACTTTAAAGGCACTTTTGGGTATAAGTACTGGGTCTCTGACCCCCTAAGATCAGAAACTTCTGGATCTTGAACTGAACCTCTGTCAGAAGGACTGCTGTGCTTTAAAGGACTCAACTCAACTGCTTTTCACAAAGGACTGCTTTTCTGCTTGTTGCCCTACTGCTTCTTGACTATGCTGGGAGGAGAGTTAGACTTTCCAAGGGATTGTGGCTTTTCTCCTGTTTTCTGAAGTCTCAGGGACACAAAAGACTTCCTGCAATTCTGCGGGTGCTGTTGGACTCTGCTATTTGTGTGAGTCCCATCCTTACCAGAGGTGCCCCCTCCAAGTACTGGGCCTCGGAAGTGAGTTCTGCCAGCTTTTTCCACATTGACATCAATGCAGCAGTGACTTTGCACCGATTGGAACTGAAGCATTATCTTCAACGCCAAAGCAGCAGCCATTTGACGACAGTGATTCTACAGCCGGCACAGTTTGACGATCGCGGACAGTGTGGCTTGACATCGACGCAGCACCTGCATCGCAAAGGAGTTTGACACCGAAGCATCCATTGACGCACGGATCAGCACCGATGCTAGCCTCCATCCATGGATCAACGACGATGCAGCACCTCCTTGAGTCCTCTCCTCGAGTTTTCAATGTCCACACTTTGCTCCACCCAAGGTACTTTGTCAGCAGGAAGAAGAAAAACTAGGTGAAGAAGGGTCTCAGGGAAAAGTTTATAGACCTAGCATGGATATATTCCCCAAAAACTTATGAATAAACAACACAAATATCCACGGGTTTGATAAGCAAGATAAACATCAGAAACTAGCAACTGGATCGATCTGATTTCTACAACTCAGTAAAGAAAAATTATTTTAAGAGGACGGATTCCCATCACTCACCAGTGGTGACATGCTTCATCATCTGGGTCTCCTCCTAATGCCACACTAGTGGCACTAAGGGCTACAACCCTTGCTTAAGGAAAGGGGAGCTCGCGGATGTTTTAACCTATTGAGGTAAAGCACGCTGTATTTAGACCTCTAGATGCGAGTACTCGATTATGTGGGAATCGTGATTGCAGTGCAGAAGTGTGTGTGATGTGAGTTAAAATTGACCAATGGAAAGCAAAATTATTTATTCACGCCTCTCAGAGATCAAAACATAAAAACAGTGCAAAACAACAGTTTTGAACAAATAACTGTCTAAATGTGAGCGGTCAACATGTTTCAGCAATTATTGGATAACTTATCCTATGCCTTCGTCAGGACCTTAAATATTGCTACTGCAAGTGAATGTTATATATACACAATATATAACATGTGTAAAGAGATGGAACTGATACAACCTCTTTACCTGTAGATAAGGATAACAATTCCTCTGTAAATGACGATTTTCTGCAACACAAAAATGTATATACACATTGTCAAATACTAAAATATAGAGAAAAATAGAAAGAAAGATCCAGTTATGGCTAAGAGCTCCAATCATTATCTCCATGGCCAATAAATTCAATTGTGCTCACTCTTTGTACAATTCTTTTATGTATAATATCAGCTTACCCGTCTTTTAAGAGGATAAGACCTCGCCTCACCTGGCCACGGCTCAGGACATAGGAGGCACCGCTCCGTAAAAAAGTATGAAAAGAACCACATATATATGTGATAACCCACTTGGTATTCAGCCTTTATACCATCTAAAAAGTTCTTACAATCAGTGCACCATCAGTAGACTTTGTCAGCGGGACCTGTCTGGGTCCTGTAGCTGGCTTGCTGTCGATCATGGTCCACCTGAACTTTGGATTTACGCTGGTCTAGTGCGACCCCAAGTAATATTTTAGCGCTATTGACTTCTAAGCACTGTTTTTGCATGTTTTCTTTAAAAATGTATATCTCAATTTCTACTGATTCTATTTTTGGAGCTTTGGTCTTATTTTGCTCAAATGAATATTCTCTATTTTCCAGTGGCAGCTCCTCCACTAAGGCGGAGGAGTGTCGCCCCACTGAGAAGGTCAAAAAAAGAAAAAAGAAAATGATAATAAATCATCGGTATTATAATTTTATTTTTACCTCCTTGCTCAGATGGGGCAGGGGAGGAGTGGTTTACCTATCCTAGTGCTCATGATGCTTAAAACATCATGCGCACTTTTTATATTCTCCATGCAGGTTGCATGAGAGCCTGCATGGAGAACATGCCCAGCATCCCATTCTCTGGTTGAGCGTCCATCCACGGCGCTCAGACCAATCACAACACTGCATTGCAGCATTGTCATTGGCTATCGGGAGGCTCTGGTGCCGGGTGCTTCCTGCCCTGGAAGCTGGCAAAGAAGAGGACTGAGAGGAGGAGGGGGCGGCAGCGCAGACAGGTAAGTGTATTTTTATATTTAAATTTTCACTCCCTCCCCACCGCCCATGACTTATCCCCTCACTGCCGTTAAATACCAGCCACCACTGCTATTTTACTAAATCTGTGTGGAGTCTTTTTGCAGTGCATTCATTGTGTTACTGTGTGTGTTGCACAAATACTTTACACATTGCCTGTTTAGATAAGCATGACTGCTTTGTGCTAAGCTACCAGAGGGTGAGCACAGGTTACCTTAATGTGTATCAAGCGTACCCTGACCAGAGTGGTGGTTCCTACCTGGCCTGGGTGCATACCTCAGCCAACCAGGAATTCCATCTCCAACAGGTGTCTACTGTGCTAGATAGTTTCACCCTGCACTGTGCAATATTAGGTGCCCGTGGGCCAGTTGCATCGAAAGTAATCCCCAAATACGAAAAAGTGCTGGTGGTTTGTAAACAGTTTGTGCCAACAGCAACAATGGAAAGCTGGGTGCACGTGAGGGCATCCTTTGTATTATACATAGAACACATTAGACCACAGTCACATAAATCAATAAACATCTTGCTAACTAGGCAATGGTCATAATAATGTATAGCTTATAAATCACTCTGCAGTATATGTAACCCACATTAGACCACAATCACATAAATCACTCGCCAAACAGGCGATTGTCATGACCCTACTTAGATCATAAATCACTTTGCCATAAGTCAATGGTCATAATACCACATGTAGTGCACTGAAGTAAATTCTGATAACTTGCACATGTCATACATCACTTTGTATCATATTTAAGAAAGCATCATGAAACCATTATGCCTATCACCTCCTTTAACAAACACTGTACATATTAGGCAGTTTCTGAATAATAACAGTACTTGCTATCTTGAAAATGATATGCCTAAAGCCTCCAGGCATGAAATAGAGATCAGTTTAGGTCATTCCCATAAACCACCACAAATGCAACAATAATACATGAATACCTGTAAAACACAGGAGTTGCAGTGGAAGCGCCAGGCACAGCACACCTGCTCTCCGTTTCGAGGTCATAAGGTACACCAGCACCGGAATGTGGAATACAGACATACCTCCACGTCTGTGACCAGGAATACAGTAATTCCTGGGACTCCCCTTTTATTGCACATAAGTCATCCATAAAGTAGGCCCTTGGTAGCCCATAGGGCAGGGTGCTGTGTAAGTAAAAGGTAGGACATGCACTTCTACGTTTTGCAATGCTTGGTATTGACAAACACCCAAATTAGTTTTTTCTTACTGTGAGGCCTACTTCTCACATAGGTGAACATTGGGAATTCCTTAATACACTTTTAAGTTGTAATTCTGGATTAGAAAAGAGTAGCTTGTTCATGTTTTATATCTTTGGAATGGTAATGATAAATCTTCTTTACTAGTATAGATGGATTTAACATTAGTTTTTTAGAACTGCCCATTTTAGAAAGTGAGGGAAACATTTAAACCTGGTTAAGTATCCTGGATGCTAAATTCACTAATAAGAGTCTCTGTAAAGATGTACACAATGTTAACACCCAGTACGAACCAAGTTTTACTAATTAAATGAGTCTTTAATCAAAAGTAAACGAAGACTGAATCTATGTGTCCATTCATCAATCCAGAACGGTGAGATGTAGGTTGTTGTTCAATCTGCTTTATTTCCAAGAGTTGCTGATGATGTAAAGTTCAATTGAAATAACTCAAAGTACATAATAACAAAGTCTTGTAGTACAAACGGTTTCTCCCAATGCATTTCTGGCATTACATGAGGCCTTTGTCAGGGAAATCTGAAACATCAATGTGATAAATTAAATTGAACAGTTGTCTAACTGAAACATACTTTCATTAAAAAATGATACTGCTGATTCAAGTGGGGGCAGGGCTTTTGAACGTGATGCTGGAAAGGGCTTTACTACATTACTGGAGTGCTCAGCAAAGAGTATTATAGAGACCTTCATCAATGTGCAAAGAAAACACCAAGGGCCATATGTAGGTAGCCCAACATTTACCACTTCATAAATACCGAACTTTACCGATTCGGTATTCATGAAGTGGTAAATGATATGTAGGTAATCCATCGGTAATATTTACCGATTCGGAATGGGTCGGTATTTTAGAATCGGTATTTACCGATTCGGTAATGGCAACTGGCTTCCCATTGATTCCTATGGGCCTGGAGGCCCATAGGAATGAATGGGAAGCCAGTTGCCATTACCGAATCGGTAAATACCGAATCGGTAATGGGGGAGGCATCATCATGGGTGGCAGGGTGTCACATTGACACCCTGTTGCACCCCTGATTCGTCCATGTGTGCACATGTGGCGCACATACATGCCCTAAGGGCATGTATGTCTGCCACATTGCACACTTCAAATAGCAAAAAAATGCCTTTTGACAGGTATTCGTCATTTACCACCAACTTTTAGTTGGTGGTAAATAACGAATCCCCACACCCACGACACACTCCCCCTACATCTCATTTCAGGATTCGGTATTTACCGAATCGGTAAAATTACCGATTCGGTAATTTTACCGATTCGGTTACTTACCGAATCCTGAAATGATCCCCCTACATAGCAAAAGCCTAAATACCGGTCGGTAACGGGATATTTACCGAAAATCGGCCGTTACCGACCGGTATTAGGCTTCCTACATATGGCCCCAAGTGTTTCCTCAATGTGTCTGAAAGCTGCCTAAAGGAATCTCAATTAAATAAGGAAGTGAATATAAGTAGTTAATTTGAAAAGAAAACCCTGACGAAAGTAAATCATGTTGATACGTGCTAATCACCTATATAGTACCTTTAACCGTAATTGTCTAAGACGAGCACTTGATACGTAAGCCGAATGGCCACAAGCTGAAAATAAACCAAAGGGTCAGAAACCAAACGGTGAAAGCCACTGATTCTCTATACAACAAACCCTCGAAAGCTCACCATGCCAAGGTGCCGCTATCAATCTAATGTGTGAGTGTTCTGAAAACGAGATCGATCATATCTCCTTGACATCTGCAGTTTATTTTTAATCCTGCCCCAGGATCCCATTATTAAAATTCTCCTGGCTAGGAGGGAGCTCATGGAGACAGTTTTAATCCACCTTTTTCACAAATTGTCCCAAACAAAAAACCTGCTCCACTGTAATTACGTTTAGAAGCACACCTAGGATGCACTTGTCACCCTAGGTGGGAACCCAATGAAGAAGCATGTCACCAAAAAGGTTGGTGGGTGAGGGTACTTTAAAAAAAAACATACTTTTTTTCCCACGCAATTGCTTTTAGATGCAGTTTGATTTTTCTCAGCCTGTCCATTTTGTTGAAATATATCACAAATATATCACAAATACTTTAAATTCTATGCCCCACAATGCCACTGTCTAGAAGCTTTTCCCACCTTCCAGAAGGAGGGTACCAGCGCATATAAAGGGGACCTCAGACACCAATTCTTCAGCTCACTGCTAGGCCTGTGGACTATGCCAGGAAGAAGGACTTCTGTCTGCTGTAAAGACTGCTACTCTGCTGGACTGCTGCCGTACTGGACTGCTGCTTTGCTGTACTGCTGCCTTGCTGTACTCTCACCTGGGAGAGGAGAAGAGGAGAACTGGACCTTGGACTTCATCCTTAACCCCTGGCTACCAGGGTGACTCCAAGGGCTAGTCTGCTGGCCTTCTGATCTGAGCCTCAGGACATTAAAGGCTCTCCAACATCCATCACCAGCACTTGGACCCAGCTGAAGTGGGTTCCTAACCCTCAAGTTGTGCCCCTCAGGTACTGGATCCTTGGTTTGGCTTCAGAGACCTGAATTGATTTTGTGAGCCCTTTGCGCCCGCAAACGAGCCTGATCGTGCCCAAATCTCTCCACCCAGGCCACCAGTCAATGCGAAGCTCCGGCAGCTGCCTCTTCACGCTACCGCAGCGATCACTCGTGGGGACCAGCCAATGCGAAGCTCCAGCATGGCTCCTCCGCAACCCCTTGACTGCTCCTTGCCCTACTGCAGCAGCCTCCTGCGACACTCTCCCTGCTTCTTGCAGCCCCCTCCACCATGAGCAACACTCTTGATGCTGATTTCAGAAGGTACAGCTTCAGGCAGGACTAATCAGGTGACTGTAACCGACCTGCACTCCATCACAGTCAACCTGAACTTGTGACTTTTTCTCGGTCCAGCCTGATCAGATAACCATAGGTGGCGCTTTGAACCTTGTGCTTTTTGGTGGTAATTTTCCTTAAGAACTTGTTTCGGTGTAAAATAATTTATGAAAATGTACTTTTTTTCATTCTAGATTGGGTTGCGATTTTTCTTGTGTTGTGTTGTCACTTTATTACTATTTGAGTGCTGCATAAATACTTTACACTTTGTGGCCCCGCCAAGCATTCTGTAGCCTCTGGCTACCGCTCCTATGTCAGGGAATGGTGGTTTCCTGGCAGAGCCGGCGGCCCCACGGCAATCCGACTGCCCGAGTCGTAATTGGGCAGTCAAACCGCCTGTACGTTGGTGGCTAGAACCACCAGACTCGTGATAGGACCCCTAGTGTCAGGCACCATAGACAACGCTCCGTAGTTTAAAAGAGAACCATAGTTTAGTAAAATACACTGCACACATTCCTGAGATGTTCATAAAGGCATACAGCCTTACAGCCATGCTCACAGCACAAGTATGAGATCAGCATTCTTTACGTTGGACGCCCTCAGATTCTATATTATCCAAAAATTTTCAATTCCTCAAATTCTTTAATGTACTTCTAGAAATAGACAAACACAGCTTATTGAAATTATCTGTACTAGTACAATTTAACAAGAGCACGTGCCTAGAAATCCACTGGTGGTTGATGTACTGTTGACAGCAACTCTGGAGTTTCTCACTGATTTTTTTAGAACAGCTTTGTCTTTAAAACATCCCTCTGCAGCCACATCAGGTATGTGCATTATGCGCCTTATTTACCATAGAGTACTTCTTCCTCCCTAAACTTTAGTGATTTGCAGAAGGTGCACCATATAACAATAAAAAATTCAGTTACACTTGTCTCCAGGACTTAGGCTATTTCCATACTATGAACCCACATGTGTATACTCAGTAACTCTGTGCTGTATTTGACTATGGTGTTATTACTGATGTCATCAACGCAGCAGGTCAGGCTCCCCCTTTCCACTCGGACCCTACCCCCACCACCTGTGGAGTCCCCCAGGGGTCCTCCCTCAGCCCTATGCTCTTCAACGTCTACATGGCCCCACTCGCCCCCATCGTCAGGACCCATGGACTCAACATTTTGCCATACACAGACGACACCCAACTCATCCTCTCCCTATCCAACGAACCAAACACCGCCACACGCAACTTTCTAGAAGGCATGGAAGCCATCGCCAAATGGATGAAAAACAGCTGCCTACAACTCAAAACCAACAAAACAGAAGTACTCATCATGGGCCCAAACCCCAATGCCTGGAATGACACCTGGTGGCCCGCGCCCTCTGAAGTCCGCCCGCCCACCCCCACGAACCACGCACACAACCTGGGAATCATCCTGGATTCCGTGCTCAAAATAGACCGCCAGATCAACTCTCTCATCCTCCTGCTTCCACACCCTCCGCCTCCTACGTAAGACCTTCAAATGGATCTCCCTCAAACACAGAAAGACCGCCACCCATGCCCTGGTCACCAACAGACGCAACGCACTCTACGCTGGAATAAACAAAAACCTCACCCGCAAACTACAGAACATCAAGAACACCGCCGCAAGACTGGTCCTCAACCTGCCAAGACACCTCCACATCTCCCAGCACGTGCACACACTCCACTGGCTCCCTATCGAGGCGAGAGTCAGCCTCAAGATGCTCACCCACGCACAAAAGGCCCTCTACGACACCAGACCAGCAGACCTGAACAGTCGACTCAAATTCCACGCACCCCAAAGGACCCTACGATCAGCCCAGCTCTCCTATGCCGTGGTCCCCCGCACCAGAAAGACCAGATTGAGAGGCCACTCCTTCTCCTTCCTCGCGGCCAGAGCCTGAAACACTCTTACTCTCCACCTCAGACAGCCAACATCGCTCTCCAGCTTTTCAAGCAACCTTAAAACCTGGCTCTTCGACGGACTCCCTCCTTGATGGACCGGAACCTGCACCCCCCCACCCTCAGCGCCTTGAGACCCTTACAGGTGAGTAGTCGCGCTTAACAAACCACTGATTGTTTGATTGATCAATGTTGCAAGCAATGATGCCATTTGATGACATCATTGAGGTCATCAATGATGTCATTTGACATGCCATGAGTGATATAATATGTGAAGTCATAAGCAGTGCATGGCGGGGAGTGCAAACATTCATTTGTGAAATGCTGTACTGGATTGAGTAATTTGCTCAGTAGTAGGTTTGATGATATCATCAGTAGAGTCATCAATGATGTCATTTGAGATGCCAAGAGTGATGGCACTAATAAAGTCATTTAAAATGTCATGAGTGATGTAATATGCAAGGTTATAAACAGTGCATAGCTGGGGCGCAAGTTATAGTCAGGTGAATGAACTATAACAGGTGATTTTCAGTGTTTTTTGTTTAAAAATGATAGGTTTCATACTATTACAAGGCCTAACTATGATGTAATTTAAACCTTTGTTTTTCAGTGAATTTTTAGGGCTTTTTTAACAGAAAGTTAGATATTATATATCACTATAATGTATCATTAATCTTAGTTTTTTTTTTGAATTTCTGTTTTAACATAAAGTAGGATCTTATTATGATACCTAAGTGTAGTGACACTACAACATTTGTTTTTTTCAGTACATTCCTAAAAAAATGTTTAACATAAATTAGGATCTTGTTACCATATCCAACTACAGCATAACTTTAAACTTTGTTTTTGTCACTCAAAATACGTTTTTTGAAAATTAGATATATACAACTGTCTCACTGAACATAACTTTTTACCTTGCATGGTAGAGGGTTGGGCTAAGGGCTTGGTCAGCGGGCTGGCCTTGCACCCAACCCTTCTTTGGGAGATAAATCCCTAGCCATGAGTGGCTGAAGGTGATGCGAGGACTAGGTGGGGCCAGTCCATGCTTCAAACCCTGTGGGTGGCCAACCTACCCCATAGGTATTTAACCCCCTACGGTGACCCCACCCTACATTTTCCATTTATTTGTCTTGTTTTGAAAACAAATGTTTATACTGTCGTGCAGTATTCCCACAAGGAAACACATGGGGGTTTGTGCTGCATCGCACAGAAGTCCCACAGGAGCACAGGAGGACTCACTGCACTAAAATGTATTGTTTTGTTTTTGCCCTGGGGTCCCATTGGGCATGGGGCGCAAATTAAATTTACCTCAATAAATGATAAGTAGTGAATTTCAGTGTTTTTGTGTTTTAAAATGACCTTTGTTTTTTCAGTAAGTTTCTAGGTATTTTTTTTAGCATAAAGTTAGATATTGTCACCATACCTAACTACAATGTACCATTAACCTTTGATTTCTTTCCTTGAATTTTTGTTTTATTTTACAAAAAGTATGATTTTATCACCATACCTACCTATAGCGTCACTTTAACCTTTGTTTTTAAAGGGAATTTGTAAGTTTTTTTTTAACATAAATAAATACCTTATTACCATATCTAACTGTAGCGTCACTTTAATCTATATTTTTTCAGTGAATTTCTAGGGTTTGTTGATCATATTCTTGATCATATTCACCCAACTGCCTAACTGAGCATAACCTCTGACCTTGAGCATGCACAGGTTTGGACTCAGGGCTAGGTCAGTGACCTGGCACCTCACCCAGACCCCACGGCAGTCCAATCCCTCACCATGCATGGCTGAAGGGTTTGAGTCACATGGGTTTGGCTACAGGGCCTGGTCAAGCCCTGCACCTAACCCCATGGGTGGCCAATCCCCACATATGCCTCCAATCCCCGTGGACCACCTCCCCACATTTTCCATTTATTTCTCTTATTTAAAAAAAACGGTGTTGCGCGGAACTCTCAGTGAACCACACGTGGCTCTGTCCTGCATCCTGTGGGATTCTCACTGGAATACAGGAGAGGCCTCGCTGCACAGAAATATATTTCTGAGGTTTTTGTCTTAGAGCATAGGGTCAGCTTAACTCTTTCCTGTTCTCTTGTACCTTATTCTTTTGGGACCGAGTCCTTAAGGGTGGTTGTAAAATTTCTGTTGATATTGCGACCAGCCAATCAGATTGCTCTATTCATTTAATGTGCGGTGCCATGGAAGTACAATGGTACTCCCACAGGACCAACGGCCAAGATAAAATTAACTTTTGAACCTTAATTTTTCAAAAATCGCTGAGCAGATTTACACCAAATCACAAAAAGCACATTTTCTGGGTAAAGATCTATCTTTCTGCCAAATTTGGTTTCATCCAGTTCAGCTGTTTTTTTTCTAAATAAACATCCTAAAGTTCCTATGGGAAAAATGTGTTTTGGGATGACCTTTTACCAGCCCCAACTTGACAGATCATCCCAAAACTTTCCAGGATGGAGAAAATGTGGATGAACTGTTTGTTTGGGAAAATATTGTGAACATTCACCAAATGGCACCAGAGGTATTAGCAAAACAAAAAAAGCTTTTCCTATTGAAATGTTGACCTAACTCTAACTGCTACTGTATAAGCTATATATCTATACTGATTTGCATATTTCATGTGCCTCTTGTTACCACTGCCTTGCAGGTTAATTGCAATGTTCATGTGCTTTCTGTTCAGCGCAGCACTGCTTCTGACCTGAAAGTCGCAGGTTCGAATGCTGGGAAGACATCTTAGTGAGTCCATGCTTTTTAGGTCTCGCCTGAACCAGCGCATGCGCTGGTCTGGCGAGACTTATTGAGAGGGCTCCAAAAAGTGCTACCAGGCCAGCCTAGAGCTACAGTGCATGTGCGCTGGCGAGCGCGCCGCGCTTTACCGCGATTACTTTCACTTTCGCGGCCGCATGGCCGCTTTGCATAGCCAATAGGTCTCGCTTTTGGGACCTTATAAGTATTTAGTTATGCAACTGTTGCATGGCTAAACACTTATAAGGTCCCAAAGGCGAGACCTATTGGCGATGACAATGCTTGTTTACTTATTACTTGCAGGCCACAAGTTCCAATCATGAGGAATGGTTCAGTGGGCTATGCATCTGCGGCAAACATCTGCATGTGATCTGCACAGCATATTTTTGAATACTTTTAGCAGGCAAACAATCATCTGAACTTTTGAATTTTTGCAGGGCTTCATCTTTTGTACGTTAATATGATGAGTGACATTGAGTTGGGTAGAGAAAATCCCTCTTTTTGCTTAGTTGCCCCCAGTTTGTGGATGACTGGGATTGCTGGCAGTCCTAGAGTGGGTGCTCCAACCCTTAAAACATGGCAAATTGGCAAATTTCCAATTAGCATATTCAACTTTCCAATAACCCCACAGCATATGGTGCAGGAAAGTACACCAATGGCATGGAAAGTGAAATGTCACCTGTGGACTGCAGCACATATTAAGCCGTCCATTATACTGGCAAGGTAAAACATTGCTTCAGGTTTACATGACTAGCCAGACTGCTGCAGCCTTAAAACCTGGAGGCAAACTTGTCAAAAGAACACAGGGAAAAACCGTACTAAATAGATTACTCCTAATTAAGCCTTGTAGCTCACACCGTATGATAGCTAGTACCTATAACTGGTATGCACAATTATTTAGTGTTGGTATGTTCCTACAGTGATATGTCCTCAAAAGCTATTTTCACTGTAAAGGGATGCAAAGGTCTCTAGCTGTTCCTATGAGAAAAGCCGATTTTCAGGCAAAGTACTATTCTGCTAACTCTGTTTAGGCACAGCCTACCTAGATTATTTAACTACTGTTTTTAACATTTATTAAAACTTTAACTACTGATTTTAACATTTATTAAAACTTCAGTTCCATGATGAAGTTGTATATAGAAAAATGTCACAAATTGTATTTTCTACCCAGTAGAAATTGCATTTTGCACATCAATAACAAGGAAATTTCATATTTGTGATTTCCTTGAGCACATTTCTAAAGCATTCCCTAAATGCCAATTGGGCATTTAAGATATGCTATTATCATTGACTCCAAGTCGATGGGGACATGTGCAATTTTTAAAAAGCACCCAAAAATGCTTTAGCTCATAGGCACCCTTGGTTTTGCATTTCCAAATCTGCAATTTCCTATTAGGAAATCGCAAATTTGGAAATGCAAAACGATTCATACCGATGGGCCTTCAGGAACAAATAGATTTTAATCTTTTAGGCCACTTTTCTAATTAAATTTCTCTTTATTTTTAGAAATTGGTTTCCACATTTTCCATAAATTATGCCGGTCTGCTCTGTGCCATAGCTACCAGGGGATGATCCTAGGCTTATTTATTAAACGTATGTGTTAGGTCTCACAAGATTTTGGACTTCTTACTTTGCAAAGACTCATATCCAGTGCCACGGGAATTATGTGATTCTGTACCCATGGTGGTTTCTACATAATAATGTATTTGCCGAATTTGTCGCTGAATCCATCATCTGCTGCATAATCTGCAGATCTTAACAAAAAAAAATAGTTTCTAGCTCATACATTTCAAAAGTTAAAAAAACATGGCAGCTCGGGTTCCTGCTAGGCCTGGGCAGAGTTCGCGGATTAACTCCACGTTACCTATACTATATAGTTCATGATTTATACATTCTAGTTGAGCTTAACATTTTCTGATACGCACGATGTGCAAACAAAATTTCCAATCGAACTGCAGACCATTACATCTCTGAAATTAATCAAGTATATCAGTGCTGGTCTATATGTAATGAAATACATATTTAAATGTAGAGGTTTTAGCAATTTACTTCTTAGAACGTTATATAATTTACAGAATAATATAAAGTGCATAGTAAAATGAAGGAATGTCCCCTCACAAAGACATGGAAGCTTATCCTTATTCCAATGTCTCATCCTAGGGAATGCCACCAATTGAGGAACTTGACCTAAGCAATAATCGTGTGAGTCAATATCTATGAAATGTATCTGGGATATTTTTTTAAGCTAGAGTTGTATATCATCCTGATAATCATAGGGAAAATATCTATATGTGGCTGAAGACAGGGTCTATCTTCTTCTCTAATGGCAATGCATAATTACTTAAATTCCTTTCTTGAGTAACTATTTATCAACGTTGGTGTCTGCAAATGCTCATGATCCCCCAATTTGCTTCAACATTTTTCAGATTTTGTATCCAAGGAATCCTATTAACATGGTCTATATCAACGCAATCCTTTGGTTTCTCTCTTGTGAATGATGTTTCTGGCTTTGTCCATAGTGCATGCCAGAGGAGGGCATTTAGAACGTCCTCAATAAAGGGTATACCTAACTCCTTAAATATAACAGACACATAGATGGATTTAAGGGGAGCAAGCAAGCATCTCAACGTGTTCTCTAGTCTCTGTACTATCAATTTAGAATGGAAGCCCCATAGGCCCGCCCGAATAGGGCCCCACCCATGCACCCGCTGTTATATGTGGCTACCATTTCCATTATGGGTTTGTAGCCTCATCTTTTGGCAAATCTAAAAATACCTTCTGATGTCCACAATAAATTGGTGGAGACACGTTCTTTATGCCAGCTCCAGGTGTCTGTGTAAAAAAACTGGATCCTAAAATATGAGAATGTTGATAGTCTCACTATATGCTCCCTATTTACATGGTGTATCCATGTGTTGGCCTTCCCTTACCGCAGATCACAGTGAAGGTCTTCTTACGGTTAACCATCAGAGCCCTCCTCTCCATAAATGCAGTGAAGGTATTAATAAAGTGCTGTAAATCATTCTCTGTTTGTGTTATGAATACAGCATCATCTGCATATAACAATATCGGTACCTTTTGGTCTCCTATCCAAGCGCTGTCTGAGGTTAGTTACTGCAATTCTACATCCACACCATTAATATAAAGGGAGAAGCCCCATTTTATTCCAAAAGGTGTGGTACATTCACCCTTGGGAGCATATTGAAATTTTGCAGACATGTTTGGGTACATCCTTGATAAAAGTACTGCTAGTTCTTCTGGAGCACCTAGTGTTTTCTAGGTCAGTAAAAACGTGTTATATTAGACCAAGTCAAAAGCGCTGCTCCGGTTCTATAAAACATAAATGAAGGAAGCCAAGTATTGCCCTTTTATATTTTCCCACTATCAGTTTCAGTGCTTGATCTACTGTGCACAAACCCTTTCTGAAGCCATATAGAGACTTTGTTAACACTTTAACTACCATGCCTGCACACAGTGCTGAGCCCTTTTTTTGGCTATTTGAGGTAGTTCATGCTTAGGCCCCTATAACGTTTTGTCCACAAAAGGTATCCACGCCAAATTTGCATCCTTTTTTGTCCAACATCCTAGGGATTCTAAAGGTACCCAGGGTTTGAGGATTACCATGGAAGAGACTGAGAAAATAGTTCAAATTTAGCTACATTTTGAGTTTTTGGTTAAAAATAGGAAAAGGTGCTCTAGATAAGAGTCTGTTTTTTCATCAAATTAGTAGCAAATAATGGTTTACTCTGCTAAAGTCATCATATTCTCAGATTTCAGAAGCATGCGGAGCTGAATCAAACAATCTATTTTTTTACTACAGTTTTGGTATTTTTCAAAGAGGAAGCCCATTTTTCCTATTTTTTGTGCTTTCAAAATTCTTTCAGGTTATGGTGGAAACCAGTGTAAAACCCATGCCTGATCCAGGGAAGCTATATATGTCCGTAAAGTAGACAATCTTCTGAATTCAGCAAGTGCTCTTATGTGTAGATCCCACACGGTTTTCCCAAAGAAACTAACTGTTGAAATACAGAAATATTGAAAATGAGTAGGAAAAAACAGCAGTTTGTGACAATGTTTTCATCTGTAACTTTTAGTCACAATGATCGATTTACTAAAGTAATGTACCACTATGTTTGCTGGACCTTTTTGGCTTTGGGGATATACAGGGTTTGCTGGTTTTTCATGATGCCAAGGTACTGAGAGCCAACAACTGAGCTGCAACGGACAATGGTTTTTCATTGTGCACTGAGTATCTAAAAATGTATATGGTAAAATATGTGCAGTGAAAAATGGGTATAAAGGTAACCTATGTATTTCTGTAATGGGCACAAGATATGGAGTTTAGGAGCATTGGTTATATGCACATCTCTGAATGTGTGGATACCCGTACGAACAATGAGTTAGAGGGTATTTTTCAAAATGTTTTCTTTCTTACAGACTGGGTTACATTTGGAAGGCACAAACGCAGCGAAATCAAATTGATAATAACAAAATATCTTACTATTCTATGCTCCCACATCTTCTGATAAAAATGGTACCTCACTTGTGCGGGTAGGCCTAGTACCTGCAACAGGTAAAGGCTCAAAATGCAACATCGATGCATCACATTTTTCCACTCAAAACTGACCTGTGTTTTGCAAAGTGAATAGTTGTGGATTTTGGGCCTTAGCTCAGCATGCACCTATGGAAACCTAGCACACCTGTACATTTTTAAAATCTAGACACCTAGGGCAATTCAGGATGGGGGTTTTTCCATGGCTCTCACCAGGTCGTTTTACTCAGAATCCCTTGCAAACATCAAACTTTGACCAAAAAAACACAGTTTTCTCACAATTATTTGATGGAAAGTACTGGAATATGTGGGGAGTCACAAACTTCCTTTTGCCCAGCATTCCCCTAAGTCTTCTAATAAAAATGGTACCTCACTTTTCTGGGTAGACCTAGTGCCCGCGACATGAAATGGCCCAAAAATGCAACATGGGTACTGTGGATTTTGGGCCTTAACTCAGAAGGGAAACCTAGCAAACCTGAAACTTCCATGGTCCAGGAGAAAGAGGCACATGAGGAGGCCACCCTAGGAGGATATTGTAGACCTGGGAGACCTACCGCAGCTTGCTGGATGGCACGTCTAGTAATGGCCCAGCCGGGAGGAATTCTGTAGTGCTCAGAAAGAGTGCCCAACTCTAAAGGGGCTGAGGCAGAAAGCTGAGACCCAGGCAACGAGTGAAACCTTGGTAGATCATCTGAGAGAATGACCTCCTCTATAGTGAGCCTAAATTTACAGAGCATGGGCAACTTGTGTGTTGGTGGTCCCCCCTTGTGCTACAGAGCCTTCCTACTGGATCTAGCACATGATAGATCCCTAGCAGGACATCTGGGGCAGGACAAGAACTTTGCCAGGCTTGTCACTCTCTTCTATTGGCCCTGGCTGAAGACCTCAGATGCATTCCATAGGTTATGTCCCACCTCCCAGGCCATTGGGAATTCAGGGAAAAACTAATGGCTCCCCTGGTTCCCTTACCTGTTGTTGGCACCCTTTTTGAAAGGGTGGGCATCAACATTGTGTGCCCCAGACCCCAAATCTACCTTGGGGAATAGGTTTGTTCTGGTTTTCGCAGACAATGCCACAAGATGCCAAGAGGCCACAGCACTGAGATCTGTGACTGAACCTGCAATGGCAATGGCCCTGATGAACATTTCTTTCCAAGTTTGATTCTCCTAAGAGGTGGTGTCTGACAGGTGTACCAACTGCATATCTGCCTACATGAAGTCCATGTGGAACGAGAGTGGGGTAACCTATAAGTTCTCCACACCCTATCACTCTCAGACAAATAGGTGTTGTGAGAGGTTCAACAAGACCCAGAAAGGCATGATTATGGGCCTACCTGAGCCCATGAGGCAGAAGTGGGGTGTCCTCTTATCATGCATGCTTTTTGCCTACAAGGAGATGCACAGAAGGGTGTTGGGTATACCCCATTTGAACTCGGCTATGGCCACCCTGTTGGAGGACCTCTCCGTTTGGTAAAGGAGGAGTGGGACCAAGCTTCCATCAAGCCACCCAGGATATAGTCAGTTACATGCTGGCTCTGAGAAACTAGGGGCAAGATGTACGACCATTAAGTTTAGCGATTTGCAATTTGTACAACAGTGCCTCAGACACTGTTTGTGATTCCCAATGGGGTCGCAAATTGCGTGCCTCATGAATAATAATGAGGCTGTCGCAATTTGCGACCCCATTGGGAATGGCTAGCACTCCCTTGGATGGTGGCCTGCTGGGGTCAGCAGACCACCATGCCTGTGACTGCTTTTTTATTAAAGCTGTTTTTTTTAAATGCAGCCCATTTTCTTTAAAGAAAAACGGGATGCATTTAAAAGAAAAAAAATGAAAGTATTCTGGTTCATTTATTAAGGGACCACTGCCTGCTCTTAAAATATATTTGCAAACCCATTCACAAAGGGGACGGGGGCACCTGGCGACCCATTCCCAATGGCTTACCACCCTTTTGACAAGGGTGGTAAACTGCGAACATTTTGCGACTGCAAATGCACTTGGTATTAGGAAGGGACGCCCTTGGCAGGCCCCTTCCTAATAGCAAGTCGCTAACCAAATTTTGCAAGCCGCTTATAGGTCAGCGACTCACAAAATAGGGTTAGTACATTGAGCAGATGTTTTTTGCGGTCGCAAAGGGGCCAAATTTCCCTTTGCGACCGTACATCTGCCCGAAGATGCAGTGCTTCTGTAAAAAGGCCTCCACAAATCAGGAATCCAGCTAGGCAGCGATGACTCTCTGCATTGATCATAAGGCTATTCTGTTTGAGTTTTATCCTGGTCAAAAAGTATGGATGATGATGCCAGTGGAGCCCAGGGCCACTCAAGACAGTTGGGCAAGGCCTTAGGAGGTGAAGGAGAGAGAGGAGGGCACCTACTTGGTGGACCTCAAGACCCTTTTGAACCCCTTAAGATACTCCATGTGAATCACATCAAACTCCATTATGAGAGGTCTGAAGTCACCACGCTCCTGGTGACAGATGATGAGGTGGAAGATTTTCCAACGAGCAGAATGGGTCATTGGAAGGTGTCACCCTCTCCCCTATCCTTATCCCAAAAGAGCAGGGGGGCTGTCGCAAGTTATTCGGGCAGTTTGCCTGTCTGTTTTCCCTGGGCTTACACATTGTGTACCCATGATATTGATACTGGAGACTGCTTGTAAAAAACAAAATGTAAAGTTTATCTGACAAGGTGAGGGCTAGCATTAAAGAGGAAGTCTCCAAGATGCTTTAATTGGGGGCGATTGAGCACTACAGCAGTTCCTAGTCCAGCCCTGCATCTTTCCCCAGAACACAGGTTCTGTGTGGATTATAGGTGGTTCACCGATACTGATGCCCACCCAAACCCTTGAGCTGATGATCTCATTGACATGCTGGGTGTGAGAGCTCACCTGAGTTTACTGCAGGGATGGCATGGACGAACACGAGGCTAGGCCCAAACTTCCCTCACCCACCTCCTTCGCCCAACTAAGTCAGAGCAAAAGAGGGAAGGTGGGGAAAAAGGGAAACAAAACAAGGGAAGGAAGAAGGGGCAGATGTCCACTGGATCCTCTGAGAGAGTCTTCTATAATCCTACAGGAGAAAGCACTAGTACTAGTATAAACACAGGCAAAGATATATATATACCCCACCTATTCCTAGGGGATACTTTAGATGAATGAATTTGACTTGTACAAAGAGACAGCTCCCAGGAATGACAGAACACCCCACTACCTAGGTTAGAATCACCATAGGTATGGAGGACCCCAATAAGCAAAACAAAAACATATCCGTACTTTTATATGCAGGGGAAAACAAAAAAACTAGTTTCCCTTCATAAGAGGAGGTACGGGGAAAAAACAGTAAAAAATAACTTGGGGTCTAATTTTATGCAAATAACTTTGATAAAGAATTGGACTAACTTTATAATGCATTATCTCTTTTTTTATAGCAACTGGAATACAAAAGAATCGCCCGGATGGCTCAAAGAAACACAAGACCATCAGATAAGTACTCTTCCTATATTCTGCAATAAAGTTTCGCAATTCAAAACCAAAGCAAAGTTACTGTGATACTTTAAATCCCTGTGCTTGTTTCTATGCCTCACAAAACAGGATGCCAAGGGTTAACACTGCTGCAGCCTTCTAGCAACAATGTATCAGCCTGTGAAGAGCAACAAACCACGAGCCCCGGAAGGACACCCGATGACCCAGGAAGTGGAAGAGCCCTCCAGGGACCAAACAGCAAACAAGCAACCAACGTGTAAACAGGAGATCCAGGACTAAGGCAGGTAAGATAATACAGCGAGCGGTGGGAGGCCAGGCAAGATCCGAACTGGAACGCGAAGAGCGTTACCAGCGTGGATCTCACCCTTACATATCCCTAAGTGCCGCCCCCCCCCCCCCCTGGCGACAGGGAACAGTAGGCGGGGCTCTCCGCTCTGTCAGCAAGCGCGAGTGCCGTTAAAGGCATCGCACGCCACGGAGCTGAACACTGGGATTTGTCAAGTCCGGACTACTTTTGTTCGGACATCAGGGTACTGGCAGATTGCTCTGACTGAGAGGAAAAGAGATTTCTGCACTCTCTATCTAGCTTTAGCTGGGAGGACCCCTGTTTCATCTCCAGGAGGAGCTCCCGGCTCTGCAACAGGCAGGCAAGACTCTCAACCCCGCAAGTGCCAGATAAGGCAGGGTTCTCTGGTGTATCTGGGACACCTTGTGGGAGGGAACAAGGTGCAGCCCCTCCATATCAAGATAGAGACAATCTTGGTATGGGAACCTCCCAAGACACAGACAGAAGTGAGGGACTTCCTGGGCCACCCTGGATTATATAGGAGGTTTGTCGAGGAGTATGGCACAATTGTTACCCCCACTGACTGAGCTGACTTCAAAGAAGCAGCTCAAGAAGATGATCTAGACAGAGGCCTGCCAGAAAGCTTTTGACACCCTTTTTAAAAAAATATATATATTTTTGTTGGCATTTGGTTATTGTTACAAACACTGTACATCGCAGACCGGGTCATTTTCATATGTTAGTAATCTGTGGAGAGTGTAGGGACACAATGTAGATATTTGATAACAGCGGTCATACCTACTAGCATGCATTTGTGCACTGTACATTCCCAGATCTCTATGTTCTACATGGCAGTTAGCAGTTTGGTATCGCTACCCATCTGCAACGTCCCACTACATCATGACTAGATTAGTCCGCGCCTGGTCTCTGGGCTCTCTCAGAAGTTGTCCTATGTCACGAGTCCTATATGACTCTGGGTCAAAGCCAAGAGAGTCGGGGGACCCGGAGAAATCAAGGTGATTAATACCCATAAATGTGGGAACTGCTTAAAGAAATAAAAGAAAATCGAAAATAAAGCAGAAGCATAAGATACAACTAGGGTGTCTCATGGGGGTCTGGGTTTCATGTGGGAGGAGGTATGCCATGGGAGGTGTGTTTGGCAGATGATAGCAATGTCTGTGTGTTTTGTAGCTTCCAGGAGGAAACGTTCTAAGTCCTTGTGTGGGGGAGGTGGTATGGCATACAATGTTTCTACGTTATACCGGCTCTATATGTATACAGGGTATGACGTAAGGTGGGACATCTCAGTCATCTAAACTCCTACTCTCCTTCGCGGTGCCTTCCCGGTTCTTCCCTTCTCGGTCATCCAGACCACTCTGTTTGGAAACTGTGTCCCTTCCCAGGTGTTCCCAGTCCTCCAGGAATTCAGTCCACAACTCTGCTATTGGGCGTCTTCGAACGTCCTCTGGTGTTTTCCTGACGGAGGGCTCTTTCCTCAGCCCTAGCCCAGGTTGTAACGTTGGTCACCCATATTTCAAGACCTGGTCCTGTCCCCGACTTCCACACTATTGCTATTCTATGTTTGGTTAATGCGAGGGCCAGTTCCAAAAACCTTGTACTTACTCTATGCGCTTTGGGTCTGCGGAATCCTCCCAGGATGCAGGTTCCCACTGTGCAGGTAAGAGAGCGTCATAGTGTAGAATGGTGCCAGAGGAGAACCGTGGTCCAGAATATTTGGCACCCCCATATGACAAAAGTCCGCATCCAGTAGCCCACACCTAGGGCATTCTCAAAGCTCTACCCATAGATAACCTGCAATATGTGTGTGTGGGGGGGGGGGTGATGTTTTATTCAAGTTTAAGTTAATTACAGTTAGTCCACAATTTCTGCAACAATGCAAAACAGGATCGCAGTCCCCTTTACAGTCAGAGGAAATCAAGCAAGTGAGCCTGCAGACAATGAATGTCCTTCTTATATCAACGATCAACAGGATATTTAGAAATGCAAAGCATCAAGTAGATCAGACAAGCCCCACAAGGGTTAACAATACATATCTTTGCAGTAAAGGAAAAAAGATTCCATTATAGAATAATGAAACAACAAAATCAACTGGAGCCCATACCTTTAAGTCACAGCAGACCCTCCTGCCCCGCACCATCCAGCAGAACATCACATCACAACAGTAGTTAGCTAGGACTGAGCGTGACCCATTCAGGTCTTGAGGAAAGAAGGCATACCTGAGTGACGTATATTGCTGGCTAGGGTATAGGTCTAACATCCTCTATAGTGCCTCCAGGGGCCCTACGAACTGGGGGTGTCCCCACTCTCTCTGTGCAGAACCATTTTATAATCAAACAACACATTCCAGCTGGGGGCTAAAGAGTATTTGCTCAATCTCACATTGTCCTCCCTCTGCAATTCCACCCCCTCCGCCTGTGCCCATACCAGGAAGGACAGTGTCCACTCCTCAAATAATGGGGGTTCTGAGATTTTCCACCGTCTGGTGATAAGACGCTTAGCCCAGATATATGAGTCTGGAGGTAGCTCTATATTTCCTAGCCCTTGGAACAAACCCAATATACATACTTCCCATGTTTGCAAATTGTGTTGTGTCATACACGCCAACAGTCAGGTCAAGACGCCCTTCCAGAAAGTGTGTAAAGAGGGACAAGACCCCAGCATTTGAAGTATGTCTGCCGCCTCAATTTCAAACAAAGCAAGGGAGTACTCCCAATGGATAGAAAACTGTCTATAGGGTATTGGAACGTGGAGCAAAGGAAGAAATGATCTTTCTTACGAAGACCCCTCACTCACCTGATTAGGGGACTGGGAGTACCCCCTCCAATGGACTGGGAGTACCCCCTCCAATGGCTTTCCATTGTGAGAATCCCTTTCTCTCCATTTTTGTTTTGTATTTAATGGCAGCGGACAGCTGTGAGAGCCTTTTTCGCAACTAGTGTTTCAACCATCGAGTTGAAACCATGGGGGAGAATCAAGGGCTATCTTATTCCTCTGAGGAGGTGGAAGCAATATTGGGCGATCCCTCTCTATTCGCTGATGCTAGCATCGCACAAACCATCTCACAGACCACCGACTGGGAAAAATTGACAGAAATGAAAAGAGATCGTATAAGGACAATATTACATGGGACTATATTGAAAGAATACTTGAAAAACAACATGGCACTCAAGGGCCTTCTCGTCACTAATGCTCCACGTATTTTTCTTGATGACCCAACGTTTAGGAAGGACTGGGCCCAGATCGCGTGGCACTGCACACGCGACTGGATTGTACTGATCATAAAAACAGCTTTACGCCTTTCTGATGCAATAATGATTGACATTCAATTAACTGAGAGTCAGATTAAAACAACTATAACAGGATATAAGAAACGACTGGATGAACTTAATGAAGAAATAAACGAATATAGAGATCATCTAACGCAGCAAAAAGTACAGAAGTTCCAAAAAGATCTCAAACGCTTTCTTATATTAAGACATATCCTTATTCAGATCCTGATTTTATTCCTCCTACGAGATCTGATCATGATTTAGATGCCTCCAGTACCGATTCCACAGGAAGTAGTAATTCAAGTGCAGGAAGCGGGAGACAACGACAAAGGGGAAGAAACAAAGCCCAGAATAACTGGACAGGATTCAACTCACATGTACCATATATACCACCCGGATTTCAGGGCTCATTTAACCCACAACAACCTTATCCTTTTTATGGATGGCAGCCGCCATTCCCACAACCATTATTTCCTCCTAATACCTATAGACCGCCTTTTTTAGGCAGAGGCAGGAGGGGAAGAGGAAGGAGAAGAGGCATAAACCAAGTACACTGGGAAGAAGACGACCCGGTGGGCATCAACACAAGGAGCAAGACACAAGCACCGCAGCCAGGACCGAGCACCAGCAGAGTCTAGTGACGAATCTAGCAACCAGACCTCTTACAACAGTAGAAGAAAGAGTCCTGAACAAAGGACTTGGTTTTGTTCCAACAACACGTTTTGACAAATTCCATCTTCATTGTGAATTGGCCGCCTTCTTTAGGAAGCTGAGATTAAAAGCCTTTTTTTGAAAAACATGATGAGACAACCAGTACAGAGGAATCTAATGAAACTGGATTACGCACGAAGTCCACTTTTACTCCTCTTCCACATGCCACTCCGGTCGAGTTGGCGGCCTTTGAACAAGCAGTTTTCATAGACATTGAACAACTTACTTTGAAACAGCCATTTACCAATATGAGTAAAGAAGAAGACCAAGCATTGAAAAACCTGAAATCTTGCGACACCATCGTGATAAAACAGGCAGACAAAGGGGGTGGAATAGTAGTACAAAACAAAGAGGCCTATCAGGCAGAGTGCCTAAGACTTCTATCTGCCAACAGGAACTACCAGCCTATTCGAGATGATCCCACTGACAATTTGAGACAAGAAATTAGAATTCTGGTAGAACATGCAGAAAATATAGGCCCATCTCTAAACAGGAAGCTACTTTTCTGACCAACAGTGAGGGCAGAATTCCTTACTTCTATACCCTCCCCAAGATGCACAAGGATAAGATCCCACCACCCGGGAGACCTATTGTGTCAGGGATTGGATCGCTGTTAGAACCCCTGTCACGATTCTGTGATTTCTTTCTCAAAAACTGGTACAGGAGACTTCCACATATCTCCAGGATACTAAGAGCCTACTGAAACTGCTTCAGGGTCTGACAGTGGATGAAGATACAATCTTAGTTAGTTTAGACATAGAAAGTCTTTATACTAGCATCCCACAAGATGATACCCTCAACGTATTGAGAAAAGCTCTGGATATGGCAACATGGACACATAAGACACCCAAAAGTTTCATACTAGAATGTGCCAGATTGGCCCTGAAGAAAAACTATTTTGAGTTTGAGGGAACCCTGTTCCTTCAGACAGGGGGCACTTCGATGGGAAGCACCTTTGCTCCTAGTGTGGCGGGGCTTTATGTTTTTGATTTTGAAACCAAGTTCATATTGACCAATCAAAATCCTTTTCGCTCACACATCATTTTTTGGAAGAGATATATAGATGATGTCCTTGCCATTTGGCAAGGACCAGCTGAAATCCTGAGTGAATTTATCCTTTGGATCAACACCTGTGATAATAACCTCAGGTTCACACACAATGTGGACCCCCAGACGATGATCTTCCTAGATGTGGTTATAACGAAGGAGAATGGCCTTCTGGAAACTAAAACCTATCATAAACCAAGTGCGAAGAATAATCTTTTAAGATTTGAAAGTTTTCATCCTAGAGCCCTGAGGGAGAACTTGCCCTACGGTCAATATTTGAGACTACGCAGAAACTGCAGTAAAACCATTGACTATCGTAGTCAGGCCAGGTATCTGACTAATAAACTAACCGAGAGAGGCTACCCTGAACAAATCCTCTACAAGTGTCAAAAACGAGCACGGAATCAGCCGAGAGAAGCCCTACTGGAGGATAAAAATCCCCCGGGAAATGAAATACCTCTCACTTGTGTGACAACATATAATACAGCATCTAATCTGATGACGAAGTCCATCAATAAACATTGGTCAATCATCAATACTGGCAATCTACATTGGGAAAAGCCCATGTTCTCTTTTAAGAAAGCAAGGAGCCTTAAAGACTCTTTGGTCAACACTCGCCCCAAAGTAATAGGGAAGGTGAATCCATCCCCTATACTTAATGCATGGGGATTACCAGATATTGTAGGCCACTATCCATGTGGCAACTGCAGTGTCTGCCACTTGACTAGCAACACTAAAATGTTATCGTTGGAACAAGGAAAGACATGGACCCAAAGAACCCACACTAATTGCAATAGTACCAATGTGGTCTACTTGATTAAGTACCCTTACAATCTCAAATACGTGGGAATGACAACTAGAAGGATCAAACAGAGAATATAAGAACATCGCTGTACCATCAGATGTAAAAGGGTCACGACTAAGCTTACTGAACACTTCCTTGAAAATAACCACACAACTAATGATATACGATGGACTATTATTGAGCAAATAAAATCTGGTGTCAATGTGCAACAGAGACTTTTCGAAAAGGAACAAAGGTGGGTTTATAGGCTATCAACTCACATCAATGGCCTTAATGAGAATATCCCTTGGAACTCAGTATTGTCGAGATAATTACTCACTCACTTTAGTACCTAATCTGTCCCTTCTCATGTTTATCTTATTTTCTTATTTGTCTTTCTAATCTATTGGTAAGAATGTCACGAAAGGGAGATATTGTTGATCCATACATTCAATGGAAACATGTACGTATTGTTTTTTGAGCAATAGAATGCCTGTTGCTGAGATGCCCCTCTTTTTCTACTTGAGGGATTTGTTGCTATTTGTATGCACTTAATGACCTCTCATGAGTGAGATACCATATGACACAACTTGACCTGACATCTTGGTGGTGATATCGATTGTGCTATTAAGATTACCATTTATCGGCAAACTTGCCTCACATCGAGCGCGCTAATAATGACACTCGATATGCACCAATATTGTCTTCAATTTTAATTTTGACCATTATATTTCGCTTAAATTTTGGGAAACTTTAATGCTGAAGCCACATAACTAGATACTGCATTAAAACTAGCTATAGGTACTGAGTATATAATATCCTTTCTGCATTATGGCCATCAACTATTGACATCTGGCAATCTATGATCATTCTTTTCATTATTCTGTCCACTTTCTTTATGTTTTTGCTTAGCCACCGAAACTTTATTAACCTTAAAACGGACCGTGTTCTGAGTAGCGCGTTACTACGTGCTTGCGTAGATCACGTGACCTCCTCGTCACATCTTACACCCACGTGACCCGGAAATGTCAGTGTATCTAAGACGCTGTGGCCCAGTCTTCGATATTCCACCGGGAGATACGGCTGATCTTAACGTTAGGTATAACCGCGGACCGATTTGCATCTCTGAGTGAGTACGATGACAGAATACGGGCCTTCCATGCTCGTGTTTCTTCGCTCATGTATATATACCTAACTAGTGATTGATTCTCTCAACTTAGATCTTGAAGTAACAAATCGCTTGATGCCGACTCCCAAGAGGCGCGCAATTACCGCTGTCTCAGTAAGCGTCCTTTTCTTTCTTCCCGTACACTTGACCTTTGGCCTGATACACTATTTGCGAATTTTATTACGCTAGCGATTCTGATTTTTTTTCCGTCTAAGCGGCACGCTCACCACATTGAGTGAGGTTGTGTGATTACCCACTACTTTATTCTAGATGCATGTGGGTTCATTTTAACCAGGGATTTCGGGAGATTTCCCATTATACCTCTAGGTTACACTGGTGCACTGGTACACTTGTACTCTTGTTAGAGTATATTGACGCCCACTTTTTTGAACTTCACAGGAGTGGGTATGTATTATATGTGTGTGGCTCCTGATCGCTACTATTTTATGTGTGTGGCTCCTGATCGCTATTAATGATATGCGTAAGATTGTGTGAGTCCACGTCCTCACTAACGATGAGGTTCACTGAGTGCTGTACGACCGTCTTACGCACACTACTTCTATTGGCAACCACTATGAGCATTGATTCTGCAAACAGAATGACGATTACATGTATTATATGTTTGTTCTGTGTTCATTTGTTTTATTTTTCACAGATTTTTCCCTTTCGACGACTTGAAGAAAGGTAGTCCTAACCGTGAGTAGCTGGTTAGGTTTTAACACTGACCAAGGGCAGGGTACACCTTAGCGAGTGTACACCACCCGGGTCACGTTCACTGGTCCTGATGAAAACCCGGTAATAGCAACTGATGGTTGAAACATGTAGACCTTTTTTTTCACTTGCCAACTTACTATAAGATACCTTAGGTCAATTTAACCTATCATGGTATCTTCATCATTTTTAACATTGTCCAAATTGCCCTAGAATAAAATATTTCGATTGGGTTTAATTTGGCCAGTTTTTAACCTAAATTCACTATTCACCTTCACTCAAAAACCAGCTCCACTGTAGTCAGGTGTCGCAGCACACCTGGATGGCACTCGGCTATCCAGGTGGGACCCCGATGATGAAGCATGTCACCAACCAGGTTGGTGAGTGAGGGGTCTTCTTAAGAAAGATAATTTCTTCCTTTGCTCCACGTTCCAATACCCTATAGACAGTTTTCTGTCCATTGGGAGTACTCCCTTGCTTTGTTTGATATTGTACTGATTAGGGGACTGGGAGTACCCCCTCCAATGGTTTTCCATTGTGAGAATCCCTTTCTCTCCATTTTTGTTTTGTATTGCATGTCTGCCGCCACCAGGGCGCATCTTGGACAGGCCGTGTCTCTTCGGTGAAACTATTTGGTATTGGTTGATTTTGGCAGGAGTGAGATAGGCCTTATGTATTATGTAGAATTGTATCAGGCAGAACTTTGCTTTGCACAGTATGTTAGTGGAGGATTCCAAGATTGTGGCCCATTCTCTGTTGGCACAGGGTCGGGCAAGTTCTTCTTCCCAGTGGGCATGCAGGGGTGTGTGTGAATGTGTAGTGTGTGCTTGTAATGAACTAGCCAGCCAACGCACCAGACACCTACCCATCCCCATAACCTGCAGATATTGTACCACTAAATGACTCGGTGGTTCAGCAGCCAGGTCTCCCCAGTGTCAGGTAAGCGTCGCCAGCAAAAAGTTGTATAAGAGGAACTGTCCCGATGGTAGACCAGTGTCATCTATCAGTGTGTCATATGGGGTCAGGATAAAGATCCCTCAGCGTGTGCAGTCCCACCGCGTACCAGGTATCCAATTAGCCTAGTAAGGTGAGTGCTGTGCATAAGGAACCACTGCACTTGTAAGGTAGCAGCTTTGGTAGTAACAGAGGTGTGCAACACCTAACAGCAAGCGGTCTGGTGCCTTAGCTCATGTAATCGGGTGAAACAAGTGGAGTATGTTGGACAACATCCATGGCTGTAGTGTGGTGGCCGTGTCAGGCAACTGGAAACCAGAGAGCCATTTAGCCATCCATTGCAATTGAGAGGCTAGATAATATTGTTCAAAATTTGGCACCATTAGACCGCCCTGATCTAGTGGTGAGTATAATTTCATCAGCGCTACTCTACAGCGACCTGTGTTCCAGATGAATTCCTGGATCCGGGACTCAAGGTCCTGAAATAATTTGGTCAGGACGTAGAGAGGTAGGTTGGAAAAAATAATACAAGAGTCTCGGAAGGACCACCATCTTTAGAAGAGCCACACGCCCCATCACCGACAAGGGAAGTGTTTGCTTAAAAGGCATCTTGGCTTGAATAGACCCAGCTGCTCGCATGAGGTTACCATTGTACAGATGTTCCAAAGAATGATATATATGAATGCCCAGGTACCGGAACGCCCTGGGCTGTCAGAAGATGGGCACTCCAAAGAGAGCAAGTCCTGGATCTATCATTTCTGGTGCAAAAGGGAATAAGCATGATTTTGCCCAGTTGACTCGAAGACCAGACAGCGACGTAAAGTGATGAAGCATCTCAGCAACCTCATCCGGGATGTTGGGAATGTCTCTAAGATATAGAAGAAGCTCATCTGCATAAAGAAACACAACATTCCTCCATCTTGTTTTAGACGTAATTAGCCTTCTAGGGTCAGGGTTATGCCCACTTACCACAGGAAGTGGTCATATAGAGGGTGTGGACACCCTAAAGGTAGGTAGCCCATTGGCTATGACATCTCACGCCCTGTAACACCCCTAAATTGAGTATTTAGATGGCACCCCTGAACCCAAGAACTCAGATTTGACGGATCAAAAGAAGAACGAAGGAGAGCCATTGCAGGTCGAGAACTGCAGAAGGCCTGTGGACTTCGGTGTGAAACCCTGCCTGTCCTCAGCCCTCTCTTGACAATCGTGACAGAGTGATTCATCCTGAGAGCTCGAGAACTACTAGAGCCTTGGAGAGCCTGCCAGCACTTCAAAAATCACCTATAGTCTCCCTTGGAGTCGAAGAGCTACTCCTCTGAAGTCTTCAGGCACCGACAAGCAGAGTCTTGACCACAGCCTTGCAGCTCCCCGCCCCAGTGATGCAGCAGAGGACCAGGAGAAGGTACTCATGCTCTGGAAGGTCAGATCTGTCTCCCCACCGAGTGTAAAGACACCAGGACCAAATGGAGCAGCGTTGCACTAACCCCCAGGGTACCAGACATCCTGCACCAACAGTGAGAGGATTCTCACTGCACCAGGACCAAGCAGCCATCGAGGGACATCAGCATCACTGAGACCCCTTTTGTGAGTGGCCCAGCTGCCTTGACTTCTCCTCTGTGCAGCCTATTTCCAGGTGGCCCCCCTTCTCCGCACCAGCTACCAACCTCAACAGCACCCTCCTCTCGGTATAACCCAGAGAGGAAACCTTTGACCCTAAAATCCTCAAAAGAATTGCCTTAAAATATACAGATGGTGATGATATCACAAAATGAGCAAGCCTGTGGTATGAGGAAGGTCATCCAGAAGCACTGGCGCCCTCTCCTTTTGGAAAAGTTCTCTGGTAGGTGCAGGGATAGACCACTGACAGTGACAGATGCTGAGTCCTATGGCCACATAAAGGGTACCCTGATCGAGGGCTTTGGACTCACCACTGAAGAATATAGGATTAAGTTCAGGGGATTCAGAAAACCTTGAGTCAGTCCTGGGTTGATTTTGTAGACTTTTCAGTAAGGACACTAGGTGGTTGGTTGGAAGGAATCCAGGTGCACAACTATGATGGGCTGTATAATTTGATTATGAAAGAACATCAGTTGAGTAACTGTGTTTCTAAAAAGTTGCACACTGCTTAGTAGACCTAGGTCCAAATTCTCCCCAAGAATTGGGAAAGAAGGCGGACCACTTTGTCAAGACTAGGGTGACCAAAATTACCACTGGTGGAAAGAGGGTGAACATCCTAAGGATAAAAGTAAAGAATCTTTTAAAGAACCCCAACAACCTGCAAAGGAGTGTGGACCCCAAAGCTCTTCACAACCAAAAACTGGGTACCAAGGTAAGAGCTGGGATCCTAAAAAAGCATGGTGTCACAACTGTAAACAGACTGGACACTGAACTGGATACTGTCCACACAACAAGAATCCCCCTAGTACTTCCCCGGTTAGCAAGTCTCCAGGTGGGATCCCTAGTGTGCCCATAGCAAACCAGAGTGCACAAAGAAACTACATTAGTCTCTGAGGGTGGAGTAGACCTTGCAACCTTAGCTGTTTGATCTACTAATTTGAAAAAATACAAACAGCGACCCTTGATTAATGGGATTAGGGTAGAAGCCCTGCGAGATACAGGTGCCAGTGTCACCATAGTGATGGAATAACTGGATTCTCCAGGACAGTACTTGATTGGATAAACTTATCCAGTCATCAATGCTGATAATGTCACTAAGATCCATCACATGATGATGGTGACCTTAGAATGGGGAGTGGTTACTGGCCTGAAACATGTAGTGGCCTCTTCTGTAATTCCAGTTGAATGTCTACTAGGAAATGATCTGAAGTCCTCAGCTGAGGTCAAGCTTAGGTCCCATGCAGCTATGCTAGGAATTCCTGAATGGGTGTATGTAAAAACCCAAGTACAGTGCAAGGCCCAGGGTAAAAAAAGAGGTGTTGGAGCCTGGAATCATGGACCAACCCTCCAAGAGGAAGGATAAGAAGCCTGGGAAACAAGCTCCTGAACTGAACAGCCACCAGCACAGGTCCCTTCACCTCAGGAAGAAGACCTGTCAGCCCCAGAGGGAACTGAGCCCCAGGAACTTGGAACTTACATGGCAGAGCTCCTCGGCCCAGGGGGACCCTTTAGGGAAGAGCTGTGCCAAGGGCAGAGGACCTGCCCTACTCTTCAAAGCCTGAGGCAGCAATCTGCTGCACAGGAACAAGGAGATGCCAGTGGCTCCCACAAGACCTATTGGGAGGAAGGGCTCCTGTACACTGATGCCGTCACTGAGAGAGTGGTAGTGCAGTTCAGAGAGTTTCTCCTCACATAACCCTAGCTGGCCATCTTGGCCAGAGCTAAACTTGGAGCAGGCTTGTCAGCCATTTCTACTCGCCATACATGTCCCAGAAGGTTAAGGAGTTTTGCAACTCATGTGCCATCTGCAAAGCCAGTGGCAAACCAGGTGGCCACTTAAAGGCCCACTTAATTCCACTACCAGTGGTTGCGGTACCCCTTTAAAAGTATAGGGATTGACATTGTCGGTCCCCTTGACCCTCCAACTGCACCAGGAAACATATTCATGCTGATAGTAGTAGACCATGCTACCAGGTATCCTGAAGCAATTCCCCTTAGAACCACTACTGCTCCTACAGTGGCTAAGGCCCTTCTTGGAATCTTTACCAGAGTGGGTTTTCCTAAGGAGGTGGTGTCAGACAGAGATACAAACTTCATATCTGGCTACCTAAAGTAAGTGTGGATTCAATATGGAGTGATTTACAAGTTCACTACCCCATATCACCCACAAACTAACGGCCTGGTTGAGAGATTCAACAAGACCATTAAAGGCATGATTATGAGACTCCCTGAAAAACTTAGAAGGAGGTGAGATGTCCTTTTGCCATACCTGCTTTTCGTTTACAGAGAAGTGCCACAGAAGGGGGTGGGTTTTCCCCCTTTGAACTTCTGTTTGGCCATTCTGTGAAGGGACCACTTTGTCTTGTTAAGAAAGGCTTGGAGAGACTGCTCAAAGAGCCTAAATTTTAAAATACTCTGTCATGGAAGTGTATAGCGATTCCCTATAGCAAGTGTCCTTAAGTGCCGCCAGTTGAAGACGCCATGAAGGAATCACTTGCCTATCATCTATCGGTTTGAACCCTAGGAGTAGGGGGCTGTGGTAAGAGATTCAGGAAATGTCGATTTTCTCAGTCTCCCTAAGCACAGGAATCTCTCCAGTCTAGTGTGTAGGTCTTAAATGTGGAAATAGAAAAAAGTAGTCTCATTCTGTACTGTGTTGAGTGTGCCATACATCTGTCAGTTCTCAGTGTTTGTATACGCAGGTCTAACTGGTCCTGATTAGGCACGTAGATGCTTCCCAATATCACTACTTTCCCCAGTAACCTGCCCTTGCCCAGGGCATACAGCCCCTCCTCATAAATCTACGATTGTATAAGTTTGAAAGGGGTAACAGCTCTGACCCATACCAGGGCCCCCCTAGCATAAGCAGAGTTGGAAGTGGAAAATAATTGGCCATGCCATCTGTGGCGTAGATGCTCCACCTCTACCCCCCATGAGATGGGTCTCCTACAGCATGGCAATATGCACTCCTCTGTGCTAAGGTATATATGAATATTATGTTGCTTGGCTGCAGATCCCATTCCACTGGACATTCCAGGTCAAACAAATAAGTCTCTGGCTCCTAGTAGCCATTTAGATAGGATTGTCATTAATGGCAACCAGTCGTATCCAAGCCAACTCCAGATCCACACCTCCCAGCTAACCAGGTAGTGTCCCCCCGAGATAAACAATAGTAGGTACCCCAACATTGAATCTCTCCCCAACCCCCGGGTAGATCAGCAACAGCTGGCATCCCACCCATCCAAACTTACAGTAACCAGAGTCATATGCTAGGCTCCACTATACTCCTAGGAGGGGTCAAGTGGTAGGATGCTGGCAAATGCAATCCAACACTATTAAATCCGCTCTGGCCCACTTATGGTGTGCTTACCGGGGATAAGTCAAGGCCGCCTGCAATGTCTACGGTAAGTCCGCAGTTGAACTGTTCAGGAGACTTAGGTTTAGGCAATTACCTCACCTCTCATGTAGCGCGGTGGAGTATGTGCAGTCCTTCCTAAGGTGACAGGTGTTGGTTGCAATTGATTCCTGCACCCTTCCAGCTGCCCCTCAACAACAGGATAGAAGACAAAGGACAGTTTAACAAATTGTTTATGTCATCTTTGTGTAAAGCTAGTTCACCAAAAGACTGTGGGGTCACCGCAGGGAGACCTCCTCTATCCAAGACTGATTCCTCAGATTCTGAGTTATTGTCTCTGACAGAGAGCCAATCTCTGTTTCCGATCTAGCCTGCATTGCACTTTCCGCCGCCGCTTGAAATGGCGCAATTCTTTCCTGCTCAGTCTGGGTCTTAGTCGGTTTCTTTGGCATACCTATGCTCTTGCCCTTTGATGTGTTTTCGTGGGTCTGTGTTTATTTTCTCTTGCCTACTGCTAGGGGTCCGCCGGAGTTGACCACGCTGTGTATGTGTCTAGCCCAGGAGTTTCCAACTTTTTCTGTGGTGAGTGATACTTCTGATCAGTGAAAATCATTGTAAGCTATTGAAGTCTAAACAGCTCAAGCATTGTTACCAGACTCCCCCATGCCCGGCTTCAATGACTTTAAGGCTAATGTCCATACTATGGTTTATAAAAAAATACTTTGACTAGGGGCACTATGACAGGGCTGCCGTGTGTGTCAGTGAGAGCGTGATCTTTGGAGAAGTATGAACATGTGTGTGTATGAATGGGATATATGTGTATGAGTGATTGAGAGCCTGTGTTATGTGTACTCGTGGCTCAGGACATACCTTGTGCCATATGTGTCACCGTTATATGCATAACACAAACATAGAACCATTTTATTTAAATGTGAGAAACTTAAAGTACAGAAAGATGTTCTTCAAAATTTTCAAAATATGGAACATGTTTCTGCACTTTAAATTTCTCCCATTTAAAACAAGCATTTGCAATGCAATAGGTATTGCAGTACTAAAAGTTTGAGCTATTGGCATTGCTAATAATAATGCAATACCAATAGCTCAAACTTCCAGCAAAGCAAATATTGCATTGCAAATGCTTGTTTTTTACTGTTGTTTTTCAGCCACCGATGTGACCCATTTTCCCCACCCTTCCCCGTGCGCAGCTAATGATAAAAGCAGACAGTGCTATTGAAAAACACAGATAGGCACACAGTTTGCAACACGAGCAGGGAACATGAGCATGAAAATAATAAAAACAAAAAAAAACTGGAATTAAAGATAATGAATACAGAACAGGAGGCCAGCAATTTCCAGCAAAGAACACTGCTAAATCTAATGGTTATGATACGGACTCAGGAATGTTTCTTTCGCAGAAAGCATTGTGAATGTACCAAACTACCTTTCGGGGAAATGGAGGAGTCGAAATCATTAACGAAAAAGAAACAGCTGAGGATTTATCAGTGCTAAGTCTGGAAACATATGTGTGATCAAACAAGATGGTGGAAAGAGAAATAGAGTGGCACATTACCAGTCTCCAACTTCTTTATCTGCACCTTCAGAGGATTCCTAACAACCTTCCTTCTCTTACACCTCCATAATAACATCTAACAGAGTCAGGTTATCACCAAACTGAAGCATTTCATAGTTATCCTTTGCCAAAAAAGAGCAATACATATTTTTGTGTACAATCTGTAGGCAACAGCTCTTTTAACTGTATTCATCAAAACTACCATCTACTCCATTTTTAAGCCAGAAGCAAGCAGTCCTTTCTGTAAGGGTAGAAAGTTAACAAAGAAGTGCCAGAAGTCTGAGGGGTATATTCACAAGAACGTGATAACTACCGCAAGAGTAGCGTAACGCAACTTTCAATATCACAGCCTATCGCGGGAAAATAACCCCGTGACAACGTGGGATTCACAAGGCGGTAGCATGCGATAGTCACCAGATAATGTGCCAAATGTCTGCGTCAAAATCAATGCCACGCCGCATAAATGCGATACGCGAACGCAAAAAAAATGCGATGAGGCCAGCCGCGGTACAAAAAGTAGCAAAAACCAGCCACAGGCCTGCAAATCCCATGCGTCTAGCTGAACAATGCACTATAAAAAACACTGAACAAATACACCAAAAACAATCCAAAGTGCATAGCAACATGGATGCACCCTGACACAGCACAGGGGCCAACCCGAACCCCACAACCCCCACAGACTATCAGCAAGGAACAACTGGGCCGGGGAAGGCCAAGGAGAAGAGGGAGAGGAAGAAGGGCTCAAGACTGCAGGAAAACATGACCAGCGTCCCGTAAGTGACAGTCATCAGTGTGGAGACGGTGCAAGGAGTAGGGAGTACGGACACAGCTCGAAAGGACCAGACACAACATCAACAGGGAGTGCAACGAACATGTACTGGAGGGATGGGGGGAGTGGGCACAATGGCACACATGCACAGCGAGGTGTACACCACTGCACACCCACAATCACCCAGGTCCATGGCCCAGATCCCCTTGGCACACTACAGCACACACACATAGCACGAACAGCACACCCACATTGACGACAACGAGGAACAACGCGTATAGCCGACACTGCAGAACAGAGGACACAACTGGCTCCGCACATGCACAGAAACATGTCTACTACATCTGACGGAGCCGGAAACTGTGAAATGGAAATGTACACGTACGACCTCACAGCCATCATGTAGATCAAATGTACACTGTTCCGCAGAAGAATCCTGCACCCCCCAAACAGTCACAATGTACATTGTCATACAGTCTGCATGCAAACCTGCACAATGCGCCAACATATCTGTCAACACAAAGTCAATACGCACCTCCCCTTCACATCGCAGAGAAGCACACAAAACATACAACAGAGCACAGAATACAACACATCAGTGATGCCTGAGAGGACCACCACACGGTCGACACCGACGCCCTACAACAGCACATGGATATCCCACGCAACCCCCCACCAGGACCCGGACAGCCAAGCTACTCAGACGAGAACACCCAGCCTGCAACAGACCACACAGCAGAAAGCACCCGCAAGCACAACTGGCTCACGACACTTCACCCACCCACACATTGCACCCCAATGCCATGTCCCTGCCTGCCAGAAATGAGGTGGCCCAACAGGTGTGGGCCGAACCCATGGAATTCAAACCAGGACACATACGTAGGTGTCCATCACCGTTCAGGGGCCACCAACACCCCACTAAGGAGACCCACACAGCCATAGAGACATATGCAGATGCACATTCACAGTACAGAGGCAGGGGCGCTCAAATAGAAGTCACACACCATGTTGGCTCTGAATACGACGGCCCTGAACACTCCCCTTACGAATTGAGTGGGTGACAACAAAGCTACATGTCCAAGCTACAACCCGACACGTCTGCATCCGATGTACACAGCACAATGTAATGTTGCAGGGCCCTCATGCATGCAACAAGACCACAGGGACACACGCCGATATCATGTTGAACTGGCTACGGGCACATGCGCCTGGCCCCTTTATTGGCAGGGCCACATGTCAGTGACGCCTGTGCTGGATGTGTGTGGGGTGAGTGTAAGCCAGTCCGCACAGAATGCTTGGTGTTGGCAGCAACTTGAGCATTGGACACCAGTGCAACGGAAACAGAAAACACATGCATAACAGAGTCAACTGCACAGCAACATGGTGGGAGCCGGAGTAAGGACAGAGGTCACCCAATATTCAGTCAGGAGGTTCCATGAGTTGCAGTGCACTGAGGGAGGGGCACTAGAGATGAGCGCGCTCATGTGAAGGTAATGCTAGGATTGTGTCCCTTCGTGTTAGTTCTGATGCAGATGCAGTGGGTTACACCTGCATCAACTTCCTCATCAACGTCCCAGGTCTCCCACACTGCCTGAGGTGACAGTTGCGTGTGCAGTCCACAGCGCAATACCCAGTAATGGTTCCGGGTGTGTGGCTTGACTACCACCTCCAGTCTGCATTCTTGCCTTGAGGATGTTGCCTCCTGCCCTCCCATTGTCTGTGCCATCTCCCGTCTGCACGCTTGACACATCTTCCTCATCATAGTCCCAGCACTTCCCCACTGCATGAGGTAACATTGCTGGGCAACATCTCCACAGCACAAATGTCAATCAGTAACGGACAATGGCTTGCAGTGCACTCAGTCACTGGCACCTGGAGTGCTGAGCAGGGTATCAGGCTGATGATGGCATCCACAACAGGTCTGAGCAACTCCGTAAGTCTGTTAGGACCACCGTGTCGACTGTGGCAGATGGCTGTTGGAGGTGGTTCTTGCGGTGGTGGTGTGTGCCTCCTGCGGTGATGCCACATCCGGGGTGGTCAGGACTCGATTTGGTGTGTGAGCCCTGCTGGGACGCTCTTGGGCCCGGAGGCTGCATACAGCGCAGGGCCACAGAGAATGGGAATTAATGACCCCAAGGCCAACGCTTCAGGGCCATCCAATTTCTCAGAAGGGGTCCCGGAGCTGACAAGTACAGAGTTAGTGGCCCCGGATGCACAGCGGCCGGCACAGGCACCCAGACACGGGACGGTGACTTGCGGTGCAGTCAGATGGGCCATGCAACCTGAGCGGGTCCGAGGTGTATATTGCGGAGTGTTTCGGGGGACAGTGGAAGGTGTGAGCATGACGCCGAAAGGTTTGATTTTATCCGAAACAGCAAAAGGAGGAGTGGAATGCGACAGCCTCGTTGCCATCACCCATTAGGTATCAGCTACATGAGGATGAAAACTGCCCCCTAGGCCATAGACTCAGACGCCACCAAAGTTCGACCAGAGAGTGTCCATGATTGTCGGGGAACAGACTTAGTGGCGCCGGGGCTGAGAGGGGATGCTGTCTGCAATGATGCCGGTATGCTGATCTGAACACAGCCATTGCAAAATGAAGAGTCTGTAACCTACTGCACCGCAGTGTAGGCCGGAGGCAGCGGTCAGCAGTGGCCCACAGCCATGTGTAGGGTGGTGTCGGTGGGTGTTGTGGCCCTCTTGGGTGTCCGGGCCGCATGATGAGTGGCTCCTTGACATCTCTTGCACTTCCGATGTGGCCCTGGGCTAGTCTCCCTTTTGTGGTGCTGGCTGCCGTCCGACTTAACACCAAGTCAGAGCAGGTGTAGATTTCCTGGTGCTAACGCGCCTTATCGCCTGTTTTGTGTTTTTATCGCCGATCTGCCTGGTCGTTGAGAATGTTGAGGAGTGGTGTGGTCGCGGCTTTTGGCACGGGAACGCCCACTCTGCATCTCATTAGATATAGTTGCGGGGATCCTCTGTGGCGATGTTTTTTGCGGCTGCTATCGCAGGTAAACTGGTGCTGTGGGCTGTTGGCACCAGCTTGGGAATGGGGAGGTACATTTATCTCGACTTTGGATGCATTAAAGTGCCGTTAATTCGGCGATAGCTCCTTGTGAATATGGCCCTTAGTTGTCCAGATGGGTAAGAGAGGAAACCCTAGTACTTTTATCGAGTACATCTCACAGTAAAATGCAATTGGACACAGGCTCTAAAGCCTACAGGATCCAAAAACCTGATGATGGAAACAAGGAAACAACAAAGGACATATGCGATTTTCCACTTTGTTTCATTATCAATAGCTGAAGTAAGTTGAACAGGGAAAAATCAGGTTCCGCAGAGCCCAGCACAGCTGCACCTTTAGTCTCTAACAGCAAATCACTGCTCACAATGGATGTTCAACATATGCAATGCTGAGTTTCAGAGAGATGCTACTGACTTTTTAAAACTCGTTGAATGCAATTGTGACACCTAGAGGAGTAGCTGGTGATAATGGAGGCTAGGAGCAGGGAGGTTGGACACATAACATGCTGGATTTCCATCCCACCCTACGGCAGTGCCAGCCCCAGCCCCATCGATGCCCAGGGATCCCACCAGCTTGCCGGATTTTACTCTTTGGGAAATCTGAGGCCTGATCGGGGAAATCAAGAGGTGTCCTCGGAGACCAAAGGGTGTGGAAGGGTCTGAGGTCGCAGAAAGATTTAAAAAAAAAAAGAAAACATGAAACCAGGCACTGTGCTAGACAGCAAGGCGCCCAAGCACATTAATTTAAAAAAAAAAAAATAAACATATGCATGGCAGGCCTTGTAGCGGGCACCATGGATATAAAAATAAAAACATGAAACCCGGCGCCGTGCTTGATAGCATGGTGCTTGAGCACATTAATTAAAAAATAATGATTAAAGCGGCACCTGCTAAAATACAAAGCACAGTGCCTGTGCAATTTAACTTATGTGTATTGGGCCCTTGAAGCGGGCACCATGGTTATATAAAAAAAACATGAAACCAGGCGCTGAACTAGGTGCCGTGGTGACACAAAATATAAGTAGTCCCCAAATATAAAAGATGAACACTTAATGGTAATAAAACTTTAGTTGGTCAATGCTCCTTCCAATAAAATGGAAGTATTGTATCGGAAGCACCACCCAATAAGGAGACAGGCAATAGGAGTACAGGAGTTAACCAATGGCAAGCAGCAGGCGGGATTACAATTGCTATATGCTTACGGCAGGTCTTGTAGACAGCGCATGCAGTGTGCCTAGTCTTGACCTAAAACTAACTGTATATGGCACAGTGTCTACTGACCAATTAAAGCAGAAGGCCTGCTGTTTCGAAATGCAATACTCTGAAATGGGAGAAAATTGATATGGAGAGTTAGAATAATCATCAAAGTAACTTTTCATTTTAATTTTCTTCCATTTTAAAGCAGTCAGAAAGATAATTTTATTCTCATGCTCTAATATTGAGCTGATAAGGACTTTTATATAAGAGTGAAATATCTCAGTGCTTCAGTTGTTAACATCTGTACTCCAACCCCATTCTGGGATATAAATCTGACTGAGCACTGCTCATTATCAGGCCCTACTAGGTGCAGCCTGTTGATAATGTAAAATAAACACAGTCTTCCCGTAACCCTAAAAGGAAAATGTGCCCCTGTGCTTATTTAGAAGATAACTCAAGGCAGCTAGAGAAGGTGTCTGGAAGCTACTGGTAGCTCGCGATCGACTGGTTGGCGACACCTGGTTTAACCAATACCAGGCTTATTGAGTTTCTTCACAAATGTGAGTTTTGCCGTCCAGTAGAATCTTCAGCTTGGCTGGGAACATCAGAGAGTATTTCAGGCACTCTTCTCTCAGTGATTTTTTCACTTCTATGAAGGAGAAAGATTAAAAAAAAAAAAGAAAACATGAAACCGGGCACTGGTTGTTATATAATCTGGTAACCACAGCACTTTCCCATTTCCAATGAGGTATGGACATCCTTTTGAGCCTCCTGTAGTAGGGCATTTCTGTCTATAAAGTGGAGGAGCTGCGCCACCACCAGGTGGGGTGGTCGGCCTGGAGATGGTGGTCGGGTGGGTACTCTGTGCGCACATTCCAGGGCAAAAAAGGGCATCAAATAATTTGGTGCAGCTTCCGTGGTCATCCAGTGTTTGAGATAGGACACCATGCCATTTCCTTCTGTGCTGTTCGTGAGCCCCCGGTATGAATGATGTTCCATTGATTGAGGCCCTCTGCATCTTCAGCTCGGTATTCCAATGTAAGCACTTTATCAGTCAGCACTGTGACCTGTGGGGCCAGGTCCAATTCTTTAGGGTTCATTTCTTCAATCCCCGATTCCACTTCCTTCACCCTATTTGCAAGTTTATTATGGACCACTCTCAGCAGTCCCAATCACACTGAGACAGCCCAATATATCCTGTTGGAGTTTAGACTTAGTGTCTGCTATAGCTGCTAATATTTGTTGAATTGCAGGTGCATGGGAGGCGTCATACTTTCGGACCCATCAGCCTCCCCAGGCATAATCATGGCCGGTTCAGTTGCACCTGCCTGAGCGCTAGACTGTCTAACCCTGGGATTCCCCATGTCCATCAGGTGCACTGTTGCTCAAAGCAGGCAGAAGCACAGATGCCAGATTAGCACCCAGTGGGCCCAGCACCAACCAGAAATGTCGAAGAGTGGCGACAAACCCTGTCACGGGTAAAATCAAGTTGCCTCGGCACACAGAGCCATACAAACATGCAATGCAGATTTATTTATTTATTTAGCCATTTATAGAGCACATGGTTACACCACCGGTGTGTCCCCGCCCTGGAACAGGTATGCTGAAAGGGTACGGAGCACCAGTATTTGCCACTCATATCTGGTCACTCACTGTGGTTCACATATTCATTTTAGTATGCCGTTAAGAATAACTATGTCTTCGGTTGTTTGCGAAATTTAGTTTCGCATGGTTCTGTTCTTAGGGCCATAGGTAGGGTGTTCCATGCTTTAGCTGCAAGGTATCTGAATGAGAGTGCCCCCATTCTGGCTTTAGATATTCTTGGTACAGTCACAAGTGCCCTAACCTTGAATCTTAGGTTTCAGCATGGTGTATACTGTGTTAACAGTGGTTCTAGGTACCGTGGGCCTTTTTTTGGTACAATACGGTGACAGTGGCACATTGCTTTGAACACGATTTTCTTCTCAACTGGTAGCCAGTGCAGATCTGCCAGGGCTTTCTTAGCGGAGGCTCTTCTCGGGAGACTTAGTACCAAGCGTGCCGCCACATTTTGCACCGTTTGTAATTTTGATAGCCCTTTTTTAGTGGCACCTAAGTATAGCACATTGCCGTAGTCTAATTGGGAAGTTACTACGGCGTGTACTATGGTTTTCCTAGCATTCGGTGGCAGGATATCAAGAATTTTTCTTACGATTTTCATGGTCCCATAGCATTTGCCTGCTACTTTCCGAATCTGGCTGTCAAATGCCAGTTCGGAGTCAAACCATTCTCCTAGATTTTTTACTTCAGATTTCGGTGTGGGTAATTGGCCCAGTGTCTCCGGCCACCAGGCTGATGACCAAATGGATGGGGCCTTGCCCACAATCAACACCTCCGTCTTATTCCCGTTGAGCTTTAGGCAATGGTTTGACATCCACGCTGCCACCTCTTCTATACACTTGGAGAATCGGATTCCTGCCTGTTCCCTGTCTTGAGATAGCATCACGAATAGCTGCGTGTCATCCGCGTATGACACGATGGACAGCTTATGTTCAACCACTCATTCAGCCAGTGTCCCACATATAGATTAAATAGAGTTGGGCTCAGAATCGATCCCTGTGGGACACCTTGGGGTAACGGGATGCTCTTAGATAGGTGAGACGGTTGTGCGACTTGGAAGCTCCGTGCGGATATAAAAGATGTCATCCAGTGCAGTGCCTTTCCCCTAACACCACATGTCTCTAGCCTCTGGAGGAGTATATTATGGGAAACGGTGGCAAACGCCACGCTGAGGTCCAATAGGATCAGTGCCACCATCTGTCCTTCATCCGCGTATGTTCTTATTGTTTCTGTTGTCAGGAGTAGTGCTGACTCCGTAGAGTGTGCAGCTCTAAAACCTGATTGGGAGGGGTGTAATAGATCATTCTTGTTAATATGATCTGCTAGTTGTTTGTTGGTTACTTTTTCTGCAATCTTAGCCGTAAATGGTAGCAAGGAAATGGAACGTAGGTTCTCAAATACTTCATGATCTATAGACGGTTTCTTTTTGAGTGGCCGGTCAATAGCTTGTTTCCATTTAGTGGGGACCTCTCCTGTTTGAAAGGAACATGTGACGAGTTCAGAGATATATGGCATAATGAGGTTTGCTCCCTGCATTAGTATCTCTGGGCGGGCAGGGTCCAATGGAGAGCCTGATTTAGGGGCATATGCATCAAGCCAACGAATACCGATTCCTTAATAGCGAAAAATAAGGAATCGCCATTAAGGAATCGGTAATTGGCATGCATCAACAGATTCGGTAAAATTTAGCGATTCCTTAAAAATCGCTAAATTTACCGATTCCTTAATAGCGGGGCACGCAAACGGCCTCACTAGCAAATAGCGAGTTCGGTAATACCGAATTAGCTAATAGCGAGTTCGGTAATACCGAGTTAGCTATTACCGAATCGGTAATAGCGAAATCGCAAATTGCCGCGTCGCGCCGGGAATGTGCAGATGACATCACCAACCAGGAAATACTGCTTCCCCACCCACATAGCCGCGACAGAGGAGCAGGCAGGAGCTGGGAAGAAAGACTGCCTGTGCAGAGTGAGGCCACACCGATTCTGCAAATCACATCAGACAACCATCATGGCGCAGGAAGTGCCATCCAGCGCAGAATCTGCACGCAAGCGCAAGAAGAAGTTTTCGGACAGGGAGCTGGAGTACCTCATCGAGGGAGTCTCCAGCAAACACGACCGCCTCTTTGGCAAGCTGTCCCTCAAGGTGCCTGAGACAGAGAAGCGGCGCATCTGGCTGCGCATCCGTGAGAGGGTGAATGCGGTTGGCGTCACTACCCGCAGCATCGACGACCTTAAAAAACGGTGGTATGACCTGCGGAAGCGCGCCAAAGAGAGGATTGCGGAGAGGCTCCGGGAGGCTAGCAGGACTGGAGGCGGCACATCTACAGCACCATCCAACACAGCCCTGGAGGACCTTGTGGAAGGGACGATAGAGCGGGAAGCCGTCGTGGGGGTGACCCAGATGGACACGTCCGGCGCAGCCACAAGTGCCCAAGGTAAGATGCATGCCTGTGCCACACCCAGCATAGCGTAAATCCATACCCATGCCCCCAGCCCAATCTCACTGTGTCTGCAGCTCTGGCACAGACAGCTCCACACATGACACTAGTGCATCTTGGGAGTTGTAGTCTAGTCAGCCCAGTGTGCATGTACAGGCGTAAATCCAATGAGCATACACCACATCAGTTGTACATGGATGGAGACTGTTCATTTGTTGGACCACAGAGGGACATTAATGGGTACAACACTATGTAGGTGTAATCATCCCACTAACCATGCACTGTTTCACACACAGATGCATCACCTGGGGACTCTGACGACAGCGACCAGCTGATCATTTCGGAGACACCCGTCGAGTCAGACCAGGAGACAGCGCAGGATGCGCACGCATCGCCAACACCTGCCACCCCACCAGCACCACCTCCACCAGCGCCACAATCAACGGCACCAGCACCAGTGCCACAAGCTAAGGCACCAGCACCAGCGCCACTAGCCAAGGCACCAGCAACTGCGCCACAAGCAACGGCACCAGCAAAACAGGCTGCAGCTAGTACAGCCACAATACCGCAGAGGCACAGGCACCAAGTTGCGCCCTTGCAGGAGATGGTAACACCCCCCCCGCAATTGGCACCCAGGCAGCGCACATCCACACCACCTGCTGCACCACCTGGAGGCTCAAGACACGCACGGCGTCACAGGGCTCGTCGCAGTTCCGTCTCCTCAGCAGAACAGGATGTCCCAACAACCTCTGCAATCGAGGAGAGGATGCTGCGTACACAGCGCCTGCAGGGACGACATGTGGCTAGCATTAGCTGCAATATTGTGCGCCTTGCGAGGGAGATGCGCGCCATGACTGCAGCAGCCACCGACATGGGCACGGCGGTCAGGGACATGGGCACGGCGGTCAGGGACCAGACCACTGCGGTTGCTGAGGGCAATGCTCAGCTCAGGGAGGAGGTACGTGAGCTCACCCGTGCCATGAGGGAGGGCCATGAGTCCCAGAGGAGGAGTAACCGGCAGCTAATGTTGCGTTCCGCCGCCGCTACCAAGGCCATACAACGGCACAGCAACAGCACCGCTGTGTTGGCACGCCGCACAGTCTCCCTGCAGGTGGACCTTGGGCACTTCTGCGGGGATGTCGCTAAGTCACTGGGACACATCACCACTGCTGTGGAACACCTTCAGAGCAGCACATGCAGTGCTGCTGCATTGGGAGGGGATGACACAAGTGAGGCTGCCTCCAGTGTCAGCAGCGTGTCACTGGCAGAGGCCAGCACCAGGCGCCGCAGTTCGCGTGCCTCCACGGGGACAGGCCGTGGTGAGGCATTGGATACACCTGAGCGGAGGCTTGGGGTACGTGGCAAGCGCCACTAGACAGTTGGACATGCATGCAGGACCATGGTGGGGCAACCATGGCCATCCAATTATTGTGTATGCACAGGCCTGACTTTAAGGCACCTTTTATTTACATGAATGCAATCAGAGCATGATTTACAATGCTAGTTTTGTTGCACAATTCTCAGTGCTACTGTGCATTAAACAGTTGCACCACATACTAACTTGTAATGTCTCATTTTCCCATGTTTCAAAAATGATTTTGCATTATGTATGTCCGCCTCCTATGGCCCTCTGCTGTGTTTGGGATGTGTGCCTGTCGTTGTTGGGCGGGTGGTTGGTCATCCCGGTGGTCGTCATCCCTGTCCACCTCTATGGGTATCCCCCTTCTGGTGGCAATGTTGTGCAGCATTGCACATACAGCAATTATCCGGCAGCATGTTTCAGGTTGGTATAGCATGGCGCCGCCAGTCTTGTGGAGGATTCGGAAGCGGCTCTTGGGAATCCCAAAAGTCCGCTCTATCACATTCCTGGTGCTGATGTGTGCAGCGTTGTAGCGATGTTCCTGCGGGGTTGCAGGATTTAAGTATGGGGTGAGTATGTATTCACGCAGGGCGTAGGCACTGTCACCCAGAAGATAGGAGCATAGACTTAGCATTGGTGATGTACATACATGTGTGGTGTTGGGGTGGGGAAGCGTAGTTCTACGTACCTAGCAGGAGTCCCTCTCCAAATTCTCCGTTGATTAGTCGCCTGTGCATTCCACTGTGGCGGAGGATGTAGGAGTCGTGTGTGCTCCCTGGGAATTGTGCCACTAGGTCCGTTATGACGTTATTGGCATCGCACACAACCTGCACGTTGATCGAGTGCTATGACTTGCGGTTCCGGAATATGTACTCATTTGCTGCGGGAGGACATATGGGGATATGCGTGCAGTCGATGCATCCAATCACATGTGGGAATTGTGCCACCTGGTAGATTGCCTGTTTGGTGCGGTCCAACTGCTGTGGGGTTGTGGGGAAGCTGATGTGTGTGTGTAGCATTGTCAGCATGGCATCTAGGAATCTCCTGAAGAAGCGTGACAGTGCGCTTTGTGACACACCTCCGGCCACCGCAATTACCCCCTGGAAACTCCCTGAGGCCAGTAGGTGCAGGCTGCATAGGACCTGAACGTGCGCAGGGATAGCATTTGTCCTGTGTGTCTGGTGCTGCAGTAATGGTCCCAGGTCTGCAATCAGGCGCATGATCATGGCACGATTGAGGCGGTACTTCTGGTACACCTCGTCCTCATTCTGCCCGAGCAAGGTGATGCGCAGTCTGTATACTCGCTCCTGGACCCTTCTCCTGCGCTGTCCTGCTGCATTGATCCGCATCCTCCTTGCAAGCACGTAGAGGGCAGCCATTTTGTGGGAGCCAACAGGGTCTCCTGGGCCACATTTAAGGGTTTGGTGATTGCCTCAAGCATTCGCACATGTATTTTTTTTTTTTGCATTTACTTTTTTTTTTTTTTCCACTTTACCTCCAGGTTTGGATTCCCCTTATTTAGCTCTTGCAAAATAGCGATTATTGGGATTTTCGTTATTAGCGAGTTTTGTTGCATTGGGGTGCGATTCGTTATTTGCTATTGGCAGTTTCCGGGAGCTAATAGTGATTTCGGTAATTGCTAATTCGGTATATAGCGATTCGGTAAATTAGCATTTTGGGTATTAGCGATTCGGTATTTCGCGCGGTTATTTATTTTGCGATTCGTTATTTGCTCAGGTTTTGGGTTGATGGATTGGGATTGGGTATTTTTACCTCAATACCGGGAGCTATTAACGATTCGGTATTTTACCGACTGGATTTTGGCTTGATGCATAAGGGTGACTATCCCTTTAGCCGTGACTTTGAGTTCTTCTATATCTTGGATCTTAAATTCGCCAAGGGTCTCCCCTGTAAATGTGATATTGTATCTGCCTGTTGTGCTTGCCATGTTTCCACTGGGAAAGTGTCATATATTTTCATCACTTTGTTTGTGAAGAATTCTGCTATTTTATTGCATCTCTCTACAGAGGCGACTGCCTCATTGTTTATATTTTCGCGTGCTTTGAGGGATTTCAGTATTGAGAACATTTCTTTGGAGGAGTTACTGGCCCTTTAAATCATTTCCGTGTAAAAGTTACATCTAGTTTTCTTGATTAAGGCATGATAGTTTTTTATTCTTTTTTATATTTCTCTTTCGCCTTACTACAATAGTCTTTACGCCATGCTCGTTCGAGCTGCTTACACTCTTTTTTGGCTTTCATCAGTGCCTCATTAAACCATGGTGCCTTTATGTCTCTTGGAGACCCTAGTGCTCCAAGGTGCCATCTCATCTAAAGCCTCGATTATCCATCTTTCGAGCTGACTATTGGCTAGGTTAACATCTTTGTCTAGTATGAGGTTGTTTTTCCTCAGTGCCTGGGTGAATATCTTGGGATTACATGTGTTACATTTTCTGTTAGTGACTTTCTGTGCCGGTTTCTCTGCCCTCTGTCTGTGAGTGGGTACAGTAAAAGGGACTAAGTAGTGGTCTGACCAGGGTATTGGCCATGGTGTTCCCACCTCTGTCTTCATAGAGTTGGAGAAGATAGGATCTAAAATATGTTCCCCTTGGTGTGTTGACATTCCTACTTTCTGCGCTAGGTTCAGTGTCAGCAAGTCCTTACATATGGCTTGCGCCTCCCGGTTCTCCTTATTATCAAAGTGTATATTCAGGTCGCCTAAGATAAGGACGTTTTTATACCGGAGGAGCATCCCCATCTTCCACCTGGTCAAGGCTCCTCTAGGCCGGTGCATCAAGTTCAGGACAAGGGCCCCAACCAGACACTGACATGCGCTCCAGTACAGCAGGGGGTCCCCACAGTGCACTCAGGCAGATCCACAGGAGCATACCAACACAGCCAGCCTAGGGGCAAAGTGGTAGCCGAAATTTGAAGGAAAAGCAAGGGGGGCAGCAGGATCAGGCCATCTCCTGCCTACTTGTTTGCCAGTGCAGGGCACTGATGCGTGCCCCGGGTGTGCCAACCAAAAATGCATGGGGTCCCCCAGCCAGGGCCCGCCGTCCCTCAGTCACTTCACCTCCAACAACTAGTACTGCTGCCCTCCGTTAGTCTTCCGGCTCAAGACACCCAGAGTGGACATTCTCTAGAGAGGAGAAGCCCTATAACACTGCAATGGTAATACAAGGTCAGAGGGAGGGAGTCCCCACCACAAGTCCACTTCGGGAAACAAATGGGCAACGCAGGGGTGATCAGAAGTCTCTAAGCCCAACAGGGCCGGCAGCAGACCACCAGGTCAGGCCCAGCCATCTCGGTCCTTGGAGCTGGTACATGCCCTCAATGCCTCACCGCTAGTCAATCAATCAATCAATCAATCAGAACATTTGTAAAGCGCACTACTCACCCGTGAGGGTCTCAAGGCGCTGGGGGGGGGGGGGGGGGGTGATGCTGCTACTGCTCGAATTGCCAGGTCTCGAGGAGTCTTCTGAAGGTCAGCAGGTCCTGGGTCTGCTGTAGGAGGATGGGGAGGGTGCTCCAGGTCTTGGCGGCGAGTTGGAGAAGGATCTGCCGCTGGAGGTCACTCTTTGGATGCGGGGGACAGTGGCGAGGGCGAGGTCGGCAGAGCGGAGCTGGCAGTTGGGGGTTTAGAAGCTGAGTCGTCTGTTGAGGTATGCTGGTCCGGTGTTGTGGAGTACCTTGTGTGCATGGGTGAGGAGCTTGAAGGTGATCCTCTTGTTGACGGGGAGCCAGTGCAGGTCTCTCAGGTGGGGTGTGATGTGGCTGCAGCGGGGGATGTCGAGGATCAGGCATGCAGAGGCGTTTTGAATGCGTTGAAGTCGTTTCAGGAGTTTGGCCGAGGCTCCTGTGTAGAGGGCATTTCCGTAGTCCATCCTGCTGCTGACGAGGGCCTGGGTGACCGTACTTCTTGTTTCGATGGGGATCCACCTGTAGATCTTGCGGAGCATGCAGAGGGTGTTGAAGCAGGAGGACGAGACTGCGTTGACCTGTTTTGACATGGAGAGGGTAGAGTCGAGGATGAACCATAGGTTGTGTGCGAGGTCGGTGGGTGTTGGGGCTGTTCCCTGTGTGGTCGGCCACCAGGAGTCATCCCAGGCCGAGGGGGTGGAGCCGAGGATGAGGCCTTCCGTCTTGTCTGAATTTAGCTACAGTCGGCTATTCTGCATCCACTCAGCGACGGCTTTCATTCCTTCGTGGAGGTTGGTTTTGGCGGTGAGGGGGTCCTTGGTGAGGGAGAGGATCAGCTGGGTGTCATCGGCGTAGGAGATGATGTTGAGGTCGTGCAGTCTGGCGACCTGGACGAGCGGTGCCATGTAGATGTTGAACAATGTCGGGCTGAAGGATGAGCCCTGGGGTACGCCGAAGATGATCTCGGTGGCTTCGGAGTGGAAAGGGGAGAGGTGGACACTCTGTGTTCTGCCGGAGAGGAAGGTGGTGGTCCAGTCCAGTGCCTTGTCTCAGATCCCAGCATCGTGCAAGCGTGTGCGTAGGGTGAGGTGGCAGACAGTGTCGAAGGCGGCTGACAGGTTCAGGAGGATGAGGGCCGCGGTTTCTCCGTTGTCCAGCAGGGCCCTGATGTCATCGGTGGCGGCGATGAGAGCAGTTTCGGTGCTGTGGTTGCTGCGAAACCCGGACTGGGACGGGTCCAGGATGCTGTTCTCCTCGAGGTAGCGGGTCAGTTGTCTGTTGACGGTCTTCTTGATGACCTTTGCCGGGAATGGGAGCAGGGAGATGGGCCGGAAGTTCTTGAGGTCCTTGGGGTCAGCCTTGGGTTTTTTGAGTAGGGCGTGGATCTCGGCATGCTTCCAGCTCTCCGGGAAGGTCGCAGTCTCGAATGAGATGTTGATGACTTTCCGGAGTGCGATGGTGGTGCTGGCTTTATTGAAGATGTGGTGTGGGCATGGGTCTGACGGAGATCTGGAGTGGATGGTGTTCATGATTTTGATGGTGTTGTCGTCCTTTGTGTTGGTCCAGGAGAGCAGGGGATCGGTGCGGATGGTGGCCGTGGGGACGGAGGTCTCAGTGGTTGTCGGGGCGGTCGTGACGTTGAAGCTGTCATGGATGTCTGCGATCTTGCGATGGAAGAAGGTGGCAAGGGAGTCGCACAGGTCTTGCAAAGGTGTCATTGTTGTTCTCGAGGTGGAAGTTCAGGTCCCCGAGAAGGATGTAGTCTGTGGAGGCGAGGGCGTGTGTACTGACGAAGTCGGCGATGGAGTCGCTGAACTGTGGTCAGGGTCCGGGGAGTCTGTAGACGAGGGTTCCTCTGAGGGTGGTGTTGGGATCGGTGTGGATCTGGAAGTGCAGGTTTTCGACGGTGCTGAGGGTGTCGTCGGTGTTGGTCGAGATTCTGAGAGTGTTCCTGTGGACGATGGCGATTCCTCCTCCAACTCCATTGGTGCGGTCCCTATGGGTGATCTTGTAGCCGTCCGGGATGGCTATGGTGATGTCGGGTGCTGAGGAGGGATTCAGCCAGGTCTCCGTCAGGAAGGCGACATCTGGGGAAGTGGAGTCGAGTAGGTCCCAGAGTTCAACGGAGTGTTTTCGGGTGGAGCGGGTGTTGAGAAGAATGAATCTGAGGTGGTTGCGTTCTTTCCCGGTGGGAGGATTTGCGGATCGGATGCTGGTGAAGCTGCAGTTCCGGCAGGAGAAGGGTCCTTGTGTGCGTTTCGGGGCGGCCCTGAAGCAGGTGTGTGATCGTCCTGTGTTGAGTGCATGGAGGATGCTGGCATCGTAGTGGTGTCGGGCATCGTGGTGTTCGCGGGGGCCAGGGGGTCTGGCGCTGGGCGTGGTCCAGGTGCTGATGGGTGCAGATGGGCTTGCCTTAGGCGTGCCTTCGGCGCGCCAGCGGCGCGGCCGCGCAGCAGTCACCATAAGAAGGGGAGGTGGGAGGGAGGAGCAGCTGGGAGGTGGGAGCGGAAGAATGGGCGAGCGGGGCAGCAGGGAACGCAGCGGCAGGAAAACGGGGGAAGGAACTGCGAGGGACACAGAAGGCAAAAAAGGGCACAGGGCACAGAAATGGCACAAGAGGGGAAAAGGAGGAATGAAAAGGAAAACCAAATAACCAAATACAACAAAATGCAATACAAATACAGTTAAGCAAAGTGTAGTGAGCGGGGGGGGCGGGGCCGCAGGGGGTGCAGCGGCAGGAAACGGGCGAAGGTAGGGTATAGCCTGCCGTCCCTTGCCTAAGCCCCACAAATCAACAGCAGGTGCAGCAACTTGTTGATATGCGCAGATCTCACCTGGGCATGCAGGGGCTCCATCCTGAAATCCACCTCATTTCAGTTCTTTATTGAGAGACGGGAGGGTCCATGCTCTCCCAACGCCACGCACCAGGGCCACACTGCGTGCTGTAGCCCGCAGGGTCGGCACGCACCTCACGGTCGACCAGCCCTATTGGACACAGCCATGTTTAACCCAGAGCTGTGATCCTCGCCGCACTGTGCGACGTATCCTAGGCAGCAAGCTGTCCCCGTTGCCGCAGAGCAGCTCTAACGGGGGCCGAGGGGAATCTGGATATCAGGCAGGGGAGCTTATTTATTTTCCAGGCTCACTGTCAAAGCAGGATATTGTTGGGCCACAGCAGAGCTGCACGATTAAGCATCTGCCACGTTGGCTCTCATGGTCATGTCCACCACCTTTGACGCCCTTAAGAAGACCATGGGCCATATTATCAAGAACCAGTGATAACATTATCGCCGCTTTAGCGGCAGGAAACAGCCGCTAAAGCGGCAATAAGGGACATGATAATATGCCCTATAGAATTCCAATAGAAGCCCAGGTTCTGGTGTGAAGGACATCAAACCTGGGCTTCTATTGGAATTCTATAGGGCAGATAATCAAGCCCCTTATTGCTGCTTTGGCGGCAGTTTCCTGACGCTTAAGCGGCGATAATGTTATCGCCCGTTCTTGATAATATGGCCCATGTGTACAGCAAATGTGCTCAAGGCACCTAACTTCCCCAAGGAGGTCATAGTTGAGACTAATGTCTCAGAGCGTGGCATAGAGGCTTTGTTTTCATAGCTGAAGGAAGAAGGCCGCCACCACTACCTTAATAAGTGAGAACTTTTGTTTAGGAACAGGTAGAAAAATCATGTTTGGTCTCTAAATAATTGTAATTTAAAATCCTCTTTAATGGTAAATTCTTATTTTAAGTCACAATTCTGAAAATGCCACTGTTAGAAATTTGCCATTTTCTTGTCCCAACCATTTAGGGCCTGCAACCTGTGTCCTGGGTCACATGACTGTGATTAGCATGGCAGTTGGCCTTTGTGTATACCCCCCAGACAGTGAGACAAAGAGGGGCTAGGTGCTGGTAGAATGGACCATCCTGCCAGGATGTGTGGGGCAGAGCTGCTTCCTGTCTCATTTACATTTCAAAGTAGCTGCCTCTGAACATTCACAAAGAACTAGCCTTTTGTCACCCCAGTCTCTTGAGGCATTGTCAGGAGGGAAGGAAATTCAAGAACAATCTGTGCTAGGAAAAACTCCAGAAGTTTCTTCCACTTCAAAGATGGCACCAGGGATGATTTAGGACCCTCGGACCCACTCTTCATCCTACTCCTGGTGCTGCAGGCTACACTCAGAAAGCCTGCTCTGCACTTCGGATGACTGCCATGCTGCTTGAGGCCTGCATTGTTCTTAAGAGGACTGCCCTGCCGCTGGAAGCCTGCCATGAACCCTTAGAACACTGTCCTGCCTTGTTTCTTGAACTCAAGACTACCAGAGTAACTCCATGGGCTAGATTGCTTGCCTCTTGTTCTGAGCTACAGGGACAGAAAAGGCTCCAACCATCTTTAACCCTCATCTCAACCCAGCCGGAGCACGTCCTCACCCTCTAAGTGGTGTTCCTCCAGCCCTGCACACTTGCAAGTGGTGCTTTAGGGCCCAGATTGCCCGAATCCAAAACTTGGTACTTGTACATTCTTCAGCTAAAAAGTGGTCTGAGAACCAACAGAAGACCGGGACCTACCGGCTCGCCGATCCACCCAAGGTGCATCACTGTCTGCCTGACAATGTTCTTCTCTGCAGCAGCAAATCCTGTTCAGCAGCTCCTCGCAGAAGGAGTATCCAACCTCGTGGAGCACTCATTGGCTACAGTCCTGCTAGAAATGTTTTACTTCCGAAAAAGTGGCTAAGCGACCGAATTACAGCATGGAGTTATAGATATTCCATCGCAACAGCAACAGGGTAGCTATACCATCAGGATAGTGGTCCACCCACCCGATTTAGATCTTGGTGGGCCATAGGATTAATCATGGTGGAGACTACTCTGTCTCCACAATGATTAAAGTACTCCTACGGCCCTGTGGAGTAAGGGGCATCAGAGACAGATCTGCAATTCTGGCCAACTAATTTAGAAGGGGTGAAATACATATCCATTTTCACTGCCTGTCACCGCCAGGAAACCCTGGAAGTAAGATACTGCACTCCCCATGGGAGCGGACTCCCATGTCAAGGTGAGCATTTTCTTTTTTCTTTTCAAAAAGAAAATCCAGTTTCAGGATTTCTTTATGAAAATAAAAAAAGAAAACTGTTTGGTCCAGGGCTCCATCATGTTATGAAATGCAATGACTGTAAACACCATGACAGCGGTTCCTGGCAATGCTTTATAAATGACTGCCAGCTGCACAATCATTTATAAATCTGGTAGGCGGTCCCTCCACCAGGGCGATAGTGTAATGTACTCTGTCGCCTTGGTGGAACAGCAGGCGGTCCACCAGGATTTAAATCGCCCCTGATGTCCGAACGTAGAAATCTTCACCATGACTTTGTCCAGCAGCTCCCTGGCGATGACGACTCCTTCTCAGACACAGCAGGCTGCTTAGCCCCACTGAACTGTACCTTCTCAGACATTTTTCTTCAAAACTTTGTCTATGTTGAAAGGTAAGCCAAATCCATGGCCCAATCCACATCGCTGCCGGCCATAACCTTTGACTGTGCCCCGGTCTCGTGCAACTAAATGTCTGTGGTTAGCACTTTGATCCTTTAGGTGCTAGCTTTTACAAAGAATATATGACTCCAGTTCTTCTGACTGGATTGTTGTCATTTTGGTGCCAAATAATTTATTAAACTTGACTTTATTTTTCTAAATTGGTATGGTGATTTTTCTTATGTTTTCACTTTATTGCTGATTAAGTGCTGCATAAATGTTTACACATTGCCTATGAGTTAAGCCTGACTACTTTTGTGCCAAGCTACCTGAGGGTTGAGCCTGGAGACTTCCGCGGAGTGAAGACGCGCCTGCTTTGTCCCCGGAGTATTTTGAATCTCTTGATTTTTGCTAGTGGCTTGGAATCGCAATCATCTCCTCTAGGTCACCGGGGCATATTGTTTGAGACTAAGTGTGAAGATTACGTTGGAGATACATACCCCCATGTTGGATTCACTAAAGGAACCACGGATTTCTGTCCTCACTTTCAATTGACGGATTGCCCAGCCCAGTCCTGATGAAGATCCGCCAGGCCGAGGAATCAAACGCCCCTTTTTGGCCATAAGTCGGATCGAAACGTCGACGCCCAACTAACCTAACCTGGACCCCCTTCTTCTGGTTTTTCACGTGCCGCTCTAGAATTGATTTCTAGTGAGAACTGACATAACAATTTTGTGTGAATATAATTGGGGCAGGTTACTTGAGGACGGTGATTTATAACCGGTCCTCCCTGTTTTGTGCCCTGACATATCGAATTTTCTATGTATTTTCGTTGAAGTATCCCTCTTCATCACTTCACTCTTTTTTTTTTTTTTTTTTTTTGAAACCGTTTATTACAAAGTTCAAAGAATATACAAAGATGGGCCTACAACCTTCAGGCCGGCCGCTAGCAAACAAGAGGAGCATAAGATACACACAGTAGAACGCAGGCTGCGGCAAAGGGAAACGTACAGGAGTTAGCCGCGTTGATGGTCACACCATCCAGACCCCACATGACGGTTTCTTTTTAACATAAATAACAACAAACAAAATCAAACCACAAGGCAACCCACGATCGAAAACAGCAACATGTGCTACCCTAGAGGGGGGACCCTACCAATCCATAGGAGTATCAAGGGGGGGGAGAAGGTCAGAACAGGGACTGGGTGGGCTCAGTGCCCGGTACCGGAGAGCTAAACCGGCTAAGGGGACGGGGCAGGCGATGGATCGGGCAATAGCGGCGGGGCACAGATTCCCCCGCGGTAGGCGTTCCAGGGGCCCCATACTTTCACCCATGTCCCAGGCTTACCTCTCGCTACATACACCACCTTTTCCCGAAACATGCACCAGTCCATATTTTCCTTCCAGGCCGAAACAGTCGGGGACCTCTGGGAACCCCACAGTTGAGCAATATCGCGCTTGGCCACCATATATCCCAGAGTCACCCACCACGTCTGTGGCGCCGAATAGTCAGTTGGTTCCCACACGTTCAACAGGCATCTCCTCGCTTCGGGCAGCAGCGACACACGCGTAACCACCCGCAGGACCTCATGCACACCACGCCAGAATCGCTCCACCTCTGGGCATTCCCACAAAATATGAAGAAAGGTCCCCAAAGAACCACACCCACGCTTACACAACCCGTCCACAGCATAGCCCATACGCAATAGCCTTGGCCCCGTTATGTAGACCCTATGGAGTATCTTGAGCTGGACGAAGCGAAGGCGGGCCGGTATGGCCACCTCTTTCGGGGAGGCCACCGCAGAGACCCAGTCCTCGTCGTCCAGCTCCAATCCATCGGCAACCCAAGCCTCGCGAAGATCAAGCAGCAATCCCGAGCGGTCATTAATCAGTTTTTTATAGATTAACGAGATCGTGCTTTCCGGTACATGTCCATCCAGCACTCTATCCTCCAGAGGGGAGTACTCCGGGATGGAGGCGACGTCCGGGAAGGCGGAGCGTAGTGCATGACGGATCTGCATATACCAAAAGTACTGCCTGTCTTGCAACTGGAATTCCGTCTGCAGCATCTCGAACGTTTTGAATCCCCCCCTCGTCAAGAGATCCCCCACCCTGCTGATGCCTATCATGTCCCACTTCTCGAAGCCCTTCGAGGTCCACAGGGAGCCCAACTGCTCAGATGCGTACAGTGGTGACGCCCGGGTCAAACGATCCTTCCACCCCATCGCTACATTAGCCGCGTGCCACACTCGCACCATGACACGCGTGGGGCCCGTCAGACGTGCGTCGAGCGAGCTGGAGTAGAGCGCTCGATTATAGTCACCACCCGGCAGTAGCATCTTATCCATTTCAAAGGCCGGGTTTAGGGCGGGCCCGTATAGGCCGTGATTAATCGCAGCCAGCTGGGAGGCCCAATAATACCGTTTAATATCCGGGAGGGCAATCCCCCCGTCATACCACGGGAGCGTAAGCTTCGCCAGGGCGATACGCGGTCTCCCGTCCCAGAACAGGCGGCGTTGCAAACTCTCCACCTCGCGGAAGTAGCGCGCCGGGACGAGGTCCATTGTATTCTGCAGAGCGTACAGGAAACGCGGCAGCGACATCATCTTAAACAATGCCGCCCGGCCGAGCGGCCAGACGCCGCCAACGCGCGACATCCTCCTTCAGGCGCTGGATGGGGGGAAGCAGGTTTCGATCATACCGGGCCTCCGCGTCCAGGGTGATGAAGATACCCAGGTACCTAAATCCCTGCGGGGCGATCTGGATAGGACAGCCCCGCGGAAGGATAGGAGCCTCCCCAGAGAGAACATACACGCACGATTTAGCCCAGTTGATGACAAGGCCGGAGTTACGACCAAATGATTGCAATACATCAACCAGTACTATCAGTGATTTACGTGGGGAAGCCAGGTACAGGAGAATATCGTCAGCGTATAGAGACACGCGGTCCTCATACTCGGGGGTCCAGCGGAGACCACGAATAGAAGGTTCCCACCGCAGCCACTCCGCCAGGGGCTCCAAGGCAAGCGCAAAAAGGAGCGGCGATAACGGGCAGCCCTGCCGCGTGCCCCTGCCCAACTCAAATGGAGCCGACACTCTACCGTTCACAACCACCTGCGCCAGTGGGCCAGAGTACAACAATTTAACCCAGCTGATAAACCCTGGGCCAAACCCAAATTTCGCGAGCGTCGCCCAAATATATGGCCATTCAAGTGTGTCAAACGCCATAGTGGCGTCCAAGGATGCCAAGATGGCCGGCTCCCGTATGAACGGGACACGTGCGAGCACCCCATGCAAACGCCGCAGGTTAAGCGCTGTGTTACGATGGGGAATAAAGCCGGACTGGTCCTGGTGGACCAAGTCACACACCACGCCGACCAGCCGATTGGCCAAAACCTTGGCGAGAATTTTGGGCTCCGCATTCAATAACGAAATGGGTCGATAGGATGTGACCCGGTCCCGTAGCCTCCCCTCCTTGTGGATAACCACGATGGTAGCCAGACGCTGGTCTAGCGGGAGGGAACCCACCGAGTGGGCCGCAAGGAACATAGAACGGAGATGCGGCGCCAGCGTATCCGGTCGCAGCTTATACAACTCGATGGGAAGACCATTAGGACCCATGGCCTTGCCGGAAGCGACCGAGCGTATGGCGAGGGCAATTTCTTCGGAGGTTGGAGTGGCGTCCAACAACACTCTGTCCTCCTCCGAAAGGGAAGGCAGCGCGATATCTCTGAGCAGGGCATGGGAATCCTCTTCAGAGCGGGAAGACACTGGGGAATACACCCCACGGAAATGGTCCGCGAAGCAGGAGACAATTTCCTCCGGTTCAGTGACACACACACCATTCGTTTTCTCAATCAACGGGACAACTCGACTCGCTCTCTCTTTTTTATCCAGCCACGTAATCAATTTACCAGCCTTATCACCCACATCATACAGTCTCCCCTGTTGCTCTCTACTGAGGCCCCTGGCCGCCTCCGTGACTAGGGCCTTATAGGCCGCTTGCTTGAGTTGGAGAACATGTAATTTGTCATCCGTCACCCCACATTCTAGATCACCCTCCAACTCGGTTATCTCAGCTTCAACACGGGTCACCTCCTCCCGCTCGCGCCTCCGGGAGTGGGAAATAAGGGACAGGGCCTCTCCTCGGAGTACTGTCTTGAACGCCTCCCACAGTGAGACCGCCGATGACACAGACCCCACATTCTCGTCAAAATAGCGCTTAAGGGATTTAATCAGCTCTGCGCGAATAGTGGGGTCACGCAGGTACCAGGGATTGATCGGGACCACTCTACCCTCTCCCCTCGGCAAAATATCAAAGTGCAACAAGAGCGGGGAGTGGTCCGAAATACCCCGTGCCAAATGGCGCACCTCACCCACCCTCCCCACATAAGCCGCTGGGACCAGGACATAATCTAGCCATGAGAGACTACCATGAGCCCCTGAATGGAAGGTGTACTGTAGCTGCGTGGGATGTTTTAAACGCCAACAATCCACCAGCCCCAGGGTATCCAAGAGGCCAGATAACCACGCTTGGGCCCGGGGGAGATCCCTAGGGGGGTGACGATCCACAGTTCCGGAAACTACAGCGTTAAAATCCCCCCCCCACCACAAGAATCCCCTCCGGAAGGCCAAGGAGGAGGCGCCCCAGGTCCGCAAAGGTGGTCGTCTGCAGCCCCGGTGGGACATATACTGACACAAAAACGACCACTCTGCCCTCCATTCTGCCCACCAAAACCGTGTAACGTCCCCTATCGTCATGGCGCACCTCATCAATCTCCAACGGGAGCGAGTTTTTAACCATAATACCCACACCCCTTGAACCAGACGTGAAGCCCGAATGGGCCACAAGGCGGTAGCCCCGTCGATTCATAGCGCAAAAGGAGTTGCCAATGAGGTGCGTCTCCTGCAGAAAAACTATATCGGGCGAAATTCGCTTCAAGAACTGCAGGACCACACCTCGTTTTATCCTGTCCCCCAGTCCATTAACATTCCAGGACAACAAACTCAGTCCCCTACCCCCCATCGTAAACAGAAGTCATCACTCGTCCCCCAGAGAGCACTGTAGAGATAACACAATAATACGTTTGCCTTGTGGTGTAAACGAACAACACCCCACCCCAACCCACCCCCTCCAACAAAACTCCCCCCTCCCTGCACCCCTTCATGAGCCCGGACAGCCCCCCCAACTTGCAGTGTGCCTGTCGCCCCTATAGAATGAAACTAGCTAGACCCCCTAGAGGAGGAAAGAGTACCCCTTCTAGACCCCACACAACCTCCATGGGAGGGGAATGTACAAAGACAGACGCTTGATCGAAAGTAGCATCGTATTCGTCCAGAGTGAGGCCCAATGTTGACCCCTCAGTCCCGATCCAGTGGGCCGTCTCCTCCCGCCGCCCACACCCCCCGCCATCTCGATCACGATCCCCAGACAGAGTGTCCAGCCAGTCCCCGGCCGCCTCGGGACGATCAAAAAAGTGCGTGCGACCATCCACCTCCACTCGCAGCTTGGCCGTGAAGAGCATGGCGTACTTTAAGTTCAGGTCCCGGAGTCGGCGTTTGACGCCCAGGAAGCTCAGTCTTTGCTTCTGGACCGCTTGGGTGAAATCAGGGTAGAAGTTCACCTCCATATTTTCCAGCTTAACCGGCCCATGTAGTCTGGAAGCTTGCAGGATCGCGTCTCTGTCCCGAAAGTTAAAAATCCGGACAATGAGAGGTCGCGGAGGGGCTCCGACCTTCGGCCTTCCCCCGGGAACCCTGTGGGCCCTCTCCACAGCAAAGAATTTACTCAGTCCCCGAGGCTGGAGATGGGTAGCGACCAGGTCCTCCACAAATAGATCCGCCGCCGCTTCCTCCCGTCCCTCGGGTACTCCGATGATGCGGATGTTATTCCTCCGGGCCCGACTCTCGGAATCCTCAAGGCGCCGATCCATAAGTGCGCTCGCCTGACTTAGCCGGCGTACCTCCAGTTGTAGTGCCGCCACCTCAGTCGTAAGGCCCGATGCGGTTTGGGCCAAAGAATCAACTCGATCGTTGGTCTTGGAAAGATCGGCCCTCACCAGGCCAACATCCACAAGGACCGCGTCGATCTTCTGTGCCAGGGTGTCGAACCGCTGGCCCACCGAGGCCTTCATCTCGGAAATGGCGCCCATGACGTCGTGGAGAGTCAGATCCGTGGGCAAGTCCGGGGCATCAGAAGGGCCCTCAGGGGACTCGTGCGGTCCGCCGGGAGATCCCCTCTGGAGGGTATAGCGGTCCATGCTGTTGGCCTGATGGACGGTGCCACGCCGGGTCGACTTGGTCTTTGACCGATCTCCATCCTGTTTCGTGGCCATCGCCGCTGGTCCCACAATCGCACCAGCAACGCCGTAGAGGGCAGGCAATCAGGGCCACGAGCTCCGGGGGGGCCACCCCAGATCGGCGGGGTGGGTCACAGCCGGCAGGCAGGCAGGGTCCCCCAGCGAGGCCACACCAACACAAAAGGCTCCGCGATCTCACTTGCAGAGACGGTGCGAAAGCGAAAGCGAAAGTGCGGGGTACGCGACTCGCTAGGCCCGGCCCGCCGTTGTTGTTCACTTTGCCACTGGGTCACTCCCCAACGCAAATCCGGGGTTCGGCGAGAAGAAGGCCGCAAACTTCAATCGGTGCTCACTCCGGCACCCGAGGTCCGATTCGAGGACGGAAAACGGGTACCACCTCAGCTCAGGCTCACCAACACAGTCCTCTCAATCGAGGCAGGATGAATTCAGGATAAATGTAGGAGGTTGCGGAGGTCCTCGGGAGCCTCGCACCTACGCGGCCATCATGGTTGCGCGCTAGGCTCCTCCTCCCACTCTTGAGCACTTTATTTCACTGCACGTCTCCCTCTGGAGCAACCTTTTTTCAAATTGTTAATTGTATTATGTACTGTCTGGGTTTCACCAAAACTGCTCTAAATAAATATATGGTGACCCAGATTATGGTTGTTTTGTTGCACTTTTTATGTTGATTGCTCTACTTTATAATTTGTTAAATCATAATCCTTGATTGATTTAATTGAAATATAGGTTCAGGACCACAGTCTTTTCTACCATATAATACCCAGGTCCTTGATTACTTTGGGTTACCCCGTGCTTTATAATGGTTACCTGAGGGTTGAGCACAGTGTAATTTAGTGGTTCACCCTGACAGGAACTGTGGTTGATGCTTGACAAGGTTTAACAACCCAAAAAGAACTATTGATGGACAGAATGCAGAACAATGTCATACATTCACCCCAGTACAGAGATCTGGGCCTAAATCCATCGTTTTTTTTCTCACCATGCCATTCCAGTTTGGACCCAGCCATATGTAAATCAGTCTTGACTCTGTGCCCAATGGGAACAGTCCAGCCCGAACTGCCAGGCCAGGTCCTCCCTGGACTGGAAACAAGCAGCCTAGGACCGGTTTTGGGGTTTCACCCCTCTTCAGTCAGGATAGCTTGATTCCAGTGGCATGGAGAGCACGGGATTCACGTCTGAGCATACCCGTCCCACTCGGGGTGACAAATGCAAAAGGAACTATTGATGGACAGAATGCAGAACAATGTCATACATTCACCCCAGTGCAGAGATCTGGGCCTAAACCCATCGTTTTTTTGCTCACCATGCCATTCCAGTTTGGACACAGCCATATGCAAATCAGTCTTGACCCTGTGCCCAATGGGAACAGTCCAGCCCAAACTGCCAGGCCAGGTCCTCCCTGGAGTGGAAACAAGCATCCTAGGACCGGTTTCGGGGTTTCACCCCTCTTCAGCCAGGATAGCTGATTCCAGTGGCATGGAGAGCACGGGATTCACGTCTGAGCATACCCATCCCACTCGGGGTGACAAATGCAAAAAGAACTATTGATGGACAGAATGCAGAACAATGTCATACATTCACCCCAGTACAGAGATCTGGGCCTAAATCCATCGTGTTTTTGCTCACTATGCCATTCCAGTTTGGACCTAGCCATATGCAAATCAGTCTTGACCCTGTGCCCAATGGGAACAACTCCAGCCTGAACTGCCAGGCCAGGTCCTCAAGGTTGAACACCCCCTCAACCAAAAACCCAATTCTAACAATTAGGAAAGTAATGTGGAAATACTGCAAAAAAATATAATAAAATACTGTACAATTGTATAGTTGCAATAAACATGAGAAACAACAAAAGATGAGTTAATTCTATTTAACAAACTATACATTTGTATATTAAAAATAATCACCACAAAACAATCTCTCCCACGGCAATACACAAACACCCACTTCCTAAAATCCAAATCCATCCCACCCATAAGCAGTGCCTATTTTGTAATATAATAAGTGCTGGTGTCCAAAGTTGTGTTTAGAAGCCTGCAGGTGGTGCTATTGAATATCGAGGGATGAATACCAAGGCTGCATAGTCTTGATTTATCCCATGCCTCTTTAATCTAACACCAGGCATTCCTGCACTCTTTTTCATCCCTGCTTTTTCCATTTATCACAATTTTTCCATCGTTCTCTTCCTCCTTCTTTCCCTCTTGTATGTTTTTCTATCTCTTGATCTGGGTTCAGTCAGATGAGGAAAAATAAGTGCCAGTCCCCAAAAATAAGTGTCGGTGGGCCCACCTGCAACCACCGGCTTAAATTAAGCACTGCCCATGAGAGCACATACCCACCCCATGTCAACAACCAACACTCCCATCTACAAAAAACACATTCACTCCTTCCCAACAATCATATCTCCAAAACATAAACACACCCTCTTCCCAAACCAGAAACCTACCCACCCAAAAATACCTAAACAAAACAAAAACTCCTCATGCAACACACACCTACCCCTCCCAAAACTCAATAATTCCTCCAACAAAAACAAACACACATTTAGAACTTCTACAATAGTTTTTTGTTTAAATACCACCTTGGCAGTTTTGCTGCTCAAGAGTAAGCCTGAGCTGTGAACCCCGCTCCATTCACAGAGCTTGCGGAGTTTTTTTAACTCCCTGCTCCGTGAAGCTGACAGAGTTCAGAAAAACCCCGCTACGCATAATGTTAAGTTGGTGAGCGAGGAAAATGCAATACTAGACCACTTCCTAGCGAGATTTCTCAACATGAGTGGTCGCGGATGGTCGCTACTGCTCACTCATTGAGAAACGTTCCGTTCCGTTCGCGTTCAGGAACTTGGTGCTCGAGTGGACCTTTTACTCGAGCTGCAGAAAGAAGCAGTGCTCTCTTGCGTGATGCCGTTCGCTGTGATTTTACAGCGCAGGATAAAACCCCTTGCTAAAAATTAGCGCAAACGGCATGAGGTAAAATACTCCCCTGCTTGCAGATCTTCGTGCAGCGGAGTTTTTTGGTGATTCCGCGAACTCTGCCCAGGCCTACGCAAGATCTGATAGTCTGAATTTCTCTTTTGCAGGCTGGCTCATATCCTCTGCTGGATCCTACATGGACTACGTATGTGCTTCCACATTGAATAATGGTGCACAATAAGGGTCACTCCTCAGGGCAAAGCTGTGGGAGGGTGGGGATGATGGTGTTACTTTGACGAATCCTGCGGGGGGTAGAAGTAGTTACTGCCTGTTATGCTGCACTGGTGGTTGGTGCAGTGATATGACTCCTCTGTCATTTAAACATGCATGAGGTAGGCCATACCGATGTTAACCATTTTTCTCAGCTTTTTAGCGATTTCTCGCCGGCCCTGAGTCCCTTGTGCTCCCGGTTACTCGTCCTCGTGGCTCTCCATGTCAGCCTCAACTATTGTGATGGTCCTAAAGTGCAAAGAGAGCAGACATTAATCAATTAGCACATCGCACATATATTTGCAAAGTCACACAACACTGCTGGTACATCAACGTAACTCCACCCATCCATCCCACACATTTACTACACTACCAATATTTGCTATACACTTTACTACGATTTTTCAGCAAATAGTACTTCTGGTATATGGGTTAGTTAATTTTTGTAATTGGGCTAGCGTGTAATGGAGAACTTTTGAGAAAGTGTCATGCTTAGGCTTGGAGCTTGAATTCCAGAGTTCGGCATTAGGCTGCAGTAAGTTGTTTCCTCCACTGTCGCCCAGGACTGCCTTAACCCTTTGTGTGGCAACTGGGAAACACATCTGCCACCATGAGTGTGCAAAAAGCAGTATGCTTTGCATTCCTCTGTTGCCAGAATTCTATCAGCAGGCTCACCAGGTAAGTGCCTTTCCTTTGGGAGAGGTGGGCTGCAGCAGCTGAGAAGCATTGCTGTGACCCAGACTGGAAGAGGGAATGTTCACACACTTACCTTTTGCGGCTCCTTTTCATTTTTTAAAACTTTGACAGCTCTGCAACTGTGTGACTCTTGTTAAAGTTTGGAAAAAACATGCAAAGTTGCGAAGCATGGGTATAAGCAACTTCACCTGGTACCAACCTCAGAGGTATGGTGTAGACATAATGTGGCAGGGTTTTTACACACAAGTTAAATAATTACATAAATGTATTATATTAAGTATGAAGCACTAAACATAACTTACTATCTTGCCTTGATGCCAGTGCTGTCATCACCAGTATGAAGCATTGCAGAAGGTCTCCTTTGAAACCGACGAGCTCTGACCAGCAGTGTATTACCTAGTGATGGGAGTCTGTGATGGCCTGACACACACGCCCCAGTGAACATGTCTCTCTGACAGGAAGTAGCCCTTCCCAGGCAAGCCACCTTCCTCTGGCATATGAGCGAGGTTTTGTTGCACTAAAAAAATGAGTATTGCCATCTCCTATAAAGAAAGATACATTTGGCACTGGCTTCTCCCTGGCCTTGCTCCACCTCTGCCACACTGATGCTGACCAAGAAACACAATAGTAATAATAAACAATAAACACAAAACTACAAAATATAAAACGAGAAAAGTAATAAAAGTCATCAGCAGGAAGTTGAAGTTTCAAAGCATAAGGGGGGTGGGGCAAAAATAAACAAGCATTGGCAGAGTTGGTGGAAGTGTTTGGTCATAGGTTGGTGACTACTTGTGTTTGTTGACCCCTGGCTATCCTGAAAGGAAAACTCCATGATGAAGAAACATCTTGAGCTACAAGAATATGGAAGCTGGGTGTTTGGCCCCCTTGTTGAACAAACTGCATTAGCATTGCTTGGCTGTATCATTAAAAAAGTGTTCTGAAAAGGAGTGTGGAGATCAAGTTTGTGTTGTAAATGGTGATCTTAGAACACATATACAGCAAAGTTCTGCACAATGAATACCTGAGACAAAGAACCAGCATTTTTGTTGCATGTTTAAGAAAGCCAATGTGCATGCATGTCTTTACTCAGTAATAAAAAAATCTGTAAATGCAAAATGCTACAGCATCCAAACAGCACCCGCTTACTAAACAAAAATAATCTATCAGCAATGAAAATGTTGTAGTATCAGAAAAGTAAATAAGTCACTTGCTCTCAATTACAAGCACCAGGTGAATCTGCAGTCTAACAAAAGGCCTTCTTGATGATGCATCGCCAAGACCTAATGTGACATTGCCACCATCCGCGAACCACCATGGTCTTGATGAACGGATCACCAAAGCAAGCCCACTGTTTCTCTGTACTTCATAATGTCCTTTCTTGAAGATTTGAGGACATGAGGTCTTTCAGGCAAGTAAAGCTATCACATCTGGCAAAAAAATTGTGAACACTTCCATGCAACCTCTTCTTTCTTTCATCACAAATTTTACGTGACTTTGTGCACTTGTAAATTGTCAAATGTTTTCTACGTGAGTGACTACTTCAAACTTGTTTGCCTCGTGACTGACTGGATAAGGAATGGTATGTAAGATCATTACCTTCATCACAACAGCTGAAATATGAGCTGTAAAAAAAGTAGCACAATGCTCTGATTTTCAAGTAAAAGTCTGCCCACTTTGGACCTCGTGCACCTCACAAATGATCCCCAGTTTGTGCCAGAAATGTATCTACTTTATGAGGAAAAAGCTATACACACATTATTAAGTTGCTACCTTCCCTGCTTGACCTGGCTTTTACACTTCTTAGAGAAAGCATGGGTCACACCAAAATCCAAGGCCACAGATGAAACATCAGATCGTCAGTACTGCTCTAAATTCAAATGATTAGCTACATTCTCCCCCTTTTCCCGCCCTCCCTTCTGATTATTATCTTCAGTACCTATTTTTTTTTAATTCCATTCCTCTTGAGATTATGATCTAGTCACTTGCCTATGTGGCAAAGATGTGTCTCGGCTTTTATGGGGGAAGGATTTGTTTGACAGACTCATTCTGGGGTCGTCTGTATTGCGAAGGGGTGGTGTTCATGCATTTTAACCCAAGGGCATATAGGAAGGTCAACATTGCCAGCACACTTGGGCATGAGACACTTCATTTAATACACTTGGTTTTGAAAAATAGGCCCACTGGGGCAGGGGATATCTATCTACATAATCAGGAGATACGTTTTTCTCAAGAAAGAGAGGCTGAGATCCTGGGAACAATGACTAATGTCCCTTGTTTGCAAACGTGGATCCAGAAGCCACACCATAATGCGTGTTTTGATCTATATTTGTGAGTTTGTTACGGATGGCGCCCTTACACATTTGTAGGACAGTAGCATCTTCCCTTGTTCTCCCAAACAGAGCATATATAACACCGTGATTGCCATAAATTGATGTTGACACAGCTTTCCTAAATCACATATTAAATTGGATGCTAGTATCAAAACCAACAATGAATTGTATATGCACAGTTACAATTCACACATTCTTTGGAGTGAATTATTAGAATAATGTTTACTGTGGTATACCTCTGGATATAAAAAGGATTAGTCTGTTTTCTTTATATGTGATCTTGAGTTGCTGGTGAGTATGTGTTTGTGAAACGGTGATGTACCACGCTGAAACATGAGTCACATATATTTTTTTAATTAAGCATTGTGAATAAGGGAGGATTATACGTCACACACTGTGATTTATAATACTGGTATGCCCATACGCGTTACATATACACCACTGTATTAGATTTAATCGCAGAGCGAAGGAAGAATTTGAAACCCATTGGGTTTGTTTACTGCTTGGTGCTACCATGCTTCACCAAAAACTGATTGACTTGTTAAATAAATCGAGTAAACCCGTCAAATAAGCCAACACTAATGACTGAACTTTATTTACAAGTGTGAAATTGTACCTTGCTTACAATAACACATTGTTCAAAAACCAGCAAGTGCAAAACGTTTTGTGAATTCCTGAAAAGTGTGAAGCTGCGACTATGAATCACGTAAATATGAGCATGCAGGGGTCTATTCACAAAGGCATTTTGGAATATGTAAAGTAGTAGTCCTGTAGTACTCATTTAAGTACTTTCACAAGCCTTTGCTCATAGAATGCAAAACACATAATTTGAATAAAATGGAAGTATTCATTTTACCTTAGTGCAAATAGGATGGATAGTGTTATTTCGGGACTGATTCACAAAGACATGTAAGAATATGCACTTGTATTTATGTAGCGTTTACTACGCCTGACGAGGAGTTGAAGTGCTTTCAGTGATTAGTAGTCTACTACAGAACCCAAAAAGGATTAGCGGTGGGTTAGTATAGGGAAATGTGTGTTAATACGAGGAGTGGATATGTGAGTCTGTAAATTGGATTAACTAGGATAATGGAGGGATAGAAGAGGAAAGAGTTTAGAAAGTGTTTGCGAGATCAAAGTAGTAAGATGAGGCTTTGGATAAATAAAAGGAGAGATTGAGAAGGGAAGACTCTCTAGAAAGGGATGAGGGAAATCACAGTAGTAAAATTAGGTTTGGGATACATGAGGGAAGGATTTAGAAAGGGTTGCTTGGGAGATCATAGTAGTAAGAATAAAGTTTAGATGAGCCAAGGACGGATCGGGGGAAGGGGAAGAAGAGTCTCGAAAGGTTTCTTTTGGAGATCATAGTAGTCAAATACGGTTTGGAATGAGTCAGAGAATAGAGGTGGAGGATATATTGAGAGAGGTATGGGGTGAGACAGAGTAGTGCATTGCAGAGAGGAAAAGGTGTGTGTTTTTTAATTTGTTGCTGCCCGCAGTCAACTGTATTGTTTATACATGTGTTAATTGTTTATTGTTCAAATATGGATGGTCATTTCCCCTTGTAGGTAGGTTAAAAGACATGATCGAATATTAACATTTAGGCACACCCTTAGGATAGCCTGCTTTATGTAGCACAATTTCTGAAATGTGGATTGGTTTGTGTGATATAAGTTATTGGTACCGCTCATCTTACCCCCTCACATTATGTGGAGGGCATCATTCTGTTCTCCTGTGAGGCTATAAAAAAGTCCCCCATTTGCGATGTGTACAAGAGCCTTTTCTCTATTCTTTGAAGGCAGACTTCACATTGGTCTCCTTACTGGCTTTGTACTTAGATACTTTCAGAACTTGCTCTGCTTTCTAAACTGAGCAGCCCAGTTTGCTCTTTAAATCTTTGCTTACAGAGGTTCACCGTATGTTATACTCGTGCTTATTATGAATTACTGAATTGCTGACTCATCTTTTTGCATTCGATGCTGATTCTTAATTTTAAATACACCTTCATGGTTTTGAATTTGAATCTTGTCTTCTGTAGATTTTCTTTATTTACCTAGGACCTTCGTCCTTTGAAACTCACATGGCCTGGATCCGTCTAATCAGCCTTTTGAATGGAAAGCACTGACAAAGGAGAGTTAAAGCTTAAAGGAATGACTTTCTCAGCCAAGCTGTAAGGATAATGTAATAGCCACCAAGCATGCTTCTCCTAAACTCAAAAGGAAGGGCCATCAACTAGGAAAGTCTGAGAACCAAAGTCAGTCAGAAGAGAATGTTCTCATTAGGATTGGGAGAGAGACTTTTGAGATGCCTTCTACATAATCCTTAAACAACAGAATGTTGAAGAATGCACTTTTGGTACACCTTGATGGCGGAACCATTTCTGGAGCAGAGTTGGATGGCCGACTTAGTTATATAAAGAAGGTAAGGCAATGCCATCACCAGGTATTTTCTTAGGTCAATTTGCTTCCTCAGAGAACACGAGGTAAGAGATTTGATAGGCTAATCCTGCTGGTCCTCCTAAGCGAAAGACCTCTAGCAAAACTGATGTGTGAGACCTTCCTAATGGTCTTATTTGCAATTTGCATGAAGCAAGACAAACGTTTGTGATGCCCTTCATTATAGAAGAGATGAAACTCTGACATTCGTCGAACATGTGATTAATGATAAAGCATAGCTGCTGGATATATGAGTCAGCACACTAACTGAAATCTTTTTGCAATTCTTTCGATCAACACAGCTCCCAGGTATTTGATTCTTGAATTGGACAGAAACTGTAGTGTGAGATTTTTTGGGATCCCCAGATGCTGGAGGACTTCCGACATCATTTGGCAATTTTAAATTACGTTTGTATGAGAATTTGGCATGATTAGCCAGTTGTATGGGAAGGCAGATCTTATTTTTCCTGAAATGGTTTGCTATTACTCTGATGCCTTCTTTCCCAAACAACAAACTTTAATTTTTGAATTGGGAATATTGAAATATTTTTCTATCGTAACCATAATATCGAGGACAAAAATATTGCCAGGTAAATATGGATAGATTTTCTGTACTTGACTCCACATATATGCACTGTGACAATGTATATATCAGCAAGGTATGCTGATGTTAAGTTAAAAATAGTATACTTCCCTACATGGAGTCATAACAACAAAAGAGTGTGCCTTGCAAACAATGTATGTAGAGCACGACAGGAGAATCCAAATTGGTTCTTTATAAAGCCCTCACTCACCAACCTGGTTGGTGACATGCTTCATCATTGGGCCCCACGAGGAGAGCCCGAGCGCCACCCCGGTGTGCTGCAACGCCAGAATTACTGTGGAGCTGGTTATTCGTGTGTAGTGAATAGTGAAGAAGGGAATGTTAAAAGTATCACGATTGTGTCCAAAAACTGTTTTATTAGAGGCCAATCGGACACAGTAAAAACAAAGTGTGGGACAAAAAGCTGAATAAATTGTTCAGCAGAGTCCGCTTAAGAGGTGGTCAACATATTTCTGCCTATGTGTTGTAATTTTAACGGGCATTCTTCAGGACCATAAGGTGTAAACCCCGGCGGTATGGGCGCGCTAAGGCCCACCCTAACCTGAGGTTCTAAGTGTGAAAAAGATAAAAAGTGTAAAAATATACACGTGTCATCTGGTATCCCTCGTGCATGGGAGGAACTGAGTTTATTCTGGTTGAACATAACATACACAGACATACATAAAAAGAAAGAGACAAACATAATTGTTAGCCGTAATTCATTCTGTAAATTACAGTTGAACATACAGACACTGATGCTCTACTCAGTGCACATATAAGCAGTAACACTTAGCAGTACGTGCTGCTTTTGCGAAACAGTGTGCACTAAAGATGGTAAACCAAAATCAATTTGGTGATAGAATCTCACAACAGAGTCAATAAATATATATGCCCATCGTGAGTTGTGTCGATGAACTTGTGTGAGATACGCTATGCGTAAAGCTTTTATACATAGCGCAATTGGGCATAGGATGTTTATAAAGAAAAAGAAGAGAAATCTCACTTAAGATGCAGTCACTAACTACATCATGGGTCTTGGGAGGGGGGTGGTAGCAACAATGGCACACCCTAAAGAGTTAAAAGGAAAGAGACAGGTGACAGACGCTGCAGTTGGTGCAAGGAAAATGGCCCATGATTTTGGGTAATCCCCATGCCTCAGTGATAGTTGGATCTTAGGTGAGACTTTCTCTAGGACGTGTATGGACTAGAGTGTCTTTCAGGCTACGTCCTTTTTTGAATGAGAAAAGCATTTTTTCCCAGTTGCGATTGTTGCTGGTGAGGATACCCCAATGTTTACCTTTGGGTGTACGCGCGCTATAGAAATAAATTTAACATAACATAACATAACATTTATTGACTGCTTTTTTTACTGAATTAGAAGCGCTGCTGTAAGTTGTTACGCAAGTCAAAGGTAGTTCTTTATTTTCTTTGGGGTTATCTTCAAGGAGCGCCTCTCTTGGCTGGTTTCGTGCTCTTTTATAGCCTTTGTTAAGGATTTTGTCTGGGTAACCCCTATGTTTTAACTTGGTGGTGAGATCGGTGGACTGCTTACGGAAGTCTTCCAAATTACTACAGTTTCTCCTTACCCTGAGATATGGTAGGTTTTCTCGTAAAGGTCTTGGGTGGAAACTTGAGAATTCGAGAAGGTTGTTCCTGGCAGTGGGTTTGTAGTGAGTTTTGGTTGTTAGACACCCATTGGACTTAGAGATCACAACGTCCAGGAACACCACTGATTGTGAGCTACAGGTGTAAGTAAACTTCAAATTAAGATCCAAGGTATTTAGCCATTGTAGAAAAGTCATGCTCTTAACTTTCGATATTTTTTACCTTGATATATTGTATATATTAAGGTACAATAATACTCCCTACTCAACATTTCAGTCTACATCCTAGGAGTTCGCAAAAGAGCATCATGGGGTACTTATTGCACTCATAAATGCTTTTGTGAACAGGTGTGGTAGTTTAATACTCCCTACTCGATATTCCAGACTACATCCTAGGAGTGCTTAAAAGAGTACCCATGGGGTACTTATTGCACTCATACATGCTTTTGTGTACTGGTGTGCTAATTTGTGCTATCTCATGTTTCTGGCTTTAAATAGGTTTTGAATAATGTGTATTTACAGGATGAGGTAGCACTTGCAGATAAAGGGGGGGGGTGTTCTGATTTGCCTCGGCCAGCACCCTCTGTTGGAAACAGTGGGCCCCTGGAAAATGTCTTGTAGTGCTTGATCACAAATGTCTCCTAACAGGTCCCGGGCTTGAATCAATATTTTAAATGCTACATTTTGTGATCCTCTCGGATCTGCAGGTTTTATGATGCCTTGGAGACAAGACCAGTCCCCAAATTCAAATGAAGATGCTAGGTATGATTTAATGAACTTGAGGGTCACTGTTATCTTTTATCAGCATGTTTCTATCAGAGAGCATCTGCTGGTAGAAATATTTGATGGTGGTTCGTACAGAAGCACAAAAAGCACAGAATAAATACATTGCCATCAAGATTTAAATATTACTTCACTCAAGTATTTTTAGTAGATCAAAGTTATTGACTTAAAACAAGTAATAAAGCATTATCCAATTGGAGAGCAAACTTACACCTGTGCATATTAATATGTAATGGCGAAGAATTTCCAAACAAACCCGCTGACAGGTTGCTTTTACGCTTCAATAGCTTTGCCTCTTCTAAACATTTCCCCTTTAAGTATTTTTAACAAAGGCGCTTTTGTGCAAACACTCCAGTGCACAATGACAAACACCAGGATGCTCTACTTTTTGTCAAGAAGATAGAACAAGCCACAGATCAGAGGGAGGCGGCTCCGGGTGATGTCTTCGGCAGCTGAGTGACGTGTACAAATCCTTCTCAAACCATTTTAATCTCTACCTCTCGTCTGGTGCTTGTCTTTCACCCTGGGCGCCGGCGCGCATTTCTATTACACGCTTCAGTTATTACAGTCTGTAATTCCAATTTATCTCCCATTTCAGGCTCTGCTCCTCATCGCAGTTTGTATTTGGATACAGGCATTCCTCGAACAAAAAGGCACATCTAATGTGCAAAACAACACCAAAGCTTTGAATGTTCTTAAGAATTCTTCAATGTTTTTCACACAGAATCTATCATACCAGGCCAGCAGTAGTGCAAAAAGGGGTTTCGGTGCCAAAGCGGCCCGAGGAACTCGAACGAAATAGGAAATTATTCTACAAGTGCAAAACGTGTAAATGAAAACAAAGTGAGGCAGCGGGGGACTCCGAGAAGCATATACAAATAATTCCTGGGGAAGGCAATGCAGTTAATGTAAAAGAGGTTATAAGTGAGCGGTAGGGTCGCCTGGTAACAACTGATGAAAAATGGCGGGAAAGCGCCCCCGATACAATTTTCTCAACAAGTCTATGTTTGAAAGAAAAAAATAAATTCAATCCTGTTCTTTAACTTTCTAATTTTGGCAGCGGATACCTCGACATTTGGATCGTAAGTGCAATTTTCCTGGAACAAGTTTATAGAACAGATTTTACTTTTGAAATAAGGTGAGGGAGGCATGCCTGGTTTCATATTTCCTATTTTTTGCAGTCTTGTAGGAATTAAAAAAATAATTTGTATCCTGCTCTTGAATGGAGCCCCTTAGTATACGAACGATCTAATAGTCCAGTAAAGGTGTGTTTTTGTAAAATGAGAAATGATCTTACCTTGGGTAAAACTTATTTTGCCAGTTCAATAATATAGAGAATCTTTGTTTAAAAGCCTTGCATGCCACTTGCTTTTGTTCAAGACTTGATATAATAGACATGGTGTGATATTTTTTAGAAGCGACTAAAAATATTTGAGGAGCTAATGAGAAAAATCACCTGGGTTCTTCTGCTGGAAAGAAGTGTGCCAGGATTGTACTCAGGCAACCTACTGAATTATGGTCCAGGTACATCCAATCTATGTCAACTTAGGGTACTGGAAGACATTTGGCTCATAGATGTTGTGGTTTGGGGAGTTGCGTTTGTCATGAGAGGAACTTACTGATCTGTGCAAGGTGTCCTGTAGACTGAAGTGCTGGAATCCTGAAGTGGACCGTAATATGATAGCTGGTGACTGTTAGTCCAGTGCAGTCTGCATTTCTGACCTACGCTTACAGAGCCCTCCACGACCAAGGACCCACCTTCATTAACCACCGCCTGAACTTCCCCCTTCCTTCCATGAACCTCCGATCCGCGCATCTCACCCTCGCACATATACCACGCATCCGATGCTGCCGCATAGGAGGACACTCCTTCTCCAACCTCGCTGACAAGACCTGGTACGCCCCCTCCCATCCACCTCCGCATTTCACCCTCGTTGATCCACTTCAGGAAGGTTCTCAAAACCTGGGTTTTCGACTGACCCCGCAGCATAGTGCCTGGACGCCCTCTTGGGTGAGAAGCAGCACCTTTTAAATGGTTGATTGATTGATTTATTAATTCCTGGTAGGGAACACCAAGCAACATTTTCTGTGAGTGGACCAGGCCAAAGCGATGTATCTTTAAGATTTCAGTGAGATCAGATGGATGGACAGCATCCTTGCTTGACTTAGCTTCATGATTGTTATAGCTGATGTCCAATGGGTACCAGTACCACCCCAGATCGTACATAAAGCCCCTGGGGCCTGGCCTAGGTACACTTTCAGCTTTGGCCAATTTGGAATATTAGTTACTTTGTCATTGACCAAAGTAGCTCATCAAGGCTTCCTGGTCTGCTGAACACCAAACAGATGCTGGTCCCTAGGCAAATATAGGAGACAATTTATATATTTTTAAGTTTATTTTCTGTTGATAGTGAATTCTCAATTTATTATTTTTACCATCAAATTTTGAATTGTGATTGCTCAGATCTTTATTGCCATTAAATCTTAATTGGTGACATCAATGATTATTTTTCATTCATCCCTTTAACTTTGATGGAGCACTTGTTAACCATCACTTGTGCTGGTTTTGCTTGTTTATTTTTATTTTTATTTAATTTTGAATGTGAGTTCTTTAAACCATTTAGGGGCCGATTCCGATCCTGTATTTTTTTTTCCCGTACGACTCGTATCCGTATTTTTTTCCGTACGAATCATACAAGTCACGTCCGACCCGTGAAGTATGATTCGTACGGGAAAAAGTACATACGGATCGCCCTGATCCGTACGAATCGTATTGGGAAAAGTTGTACGAGATGGACCCGGACACTTTTCCGTACGAATCGTAAAAATACAGTCCGAGCGTACACGTACGATCCGGACCGGCTTTCCGATTTACGATTCGTACGGAACACGTCCCGTACACGGGGAATTACTTTACCCGCTATGAAGCGAAGTTTGTACGACTCGTATCCCGGGAAAAGTTGTTCCCGGGGTGCGAGTCGTACAGGCCCCCCATGCATATGTACAGTGCGTACCCCCAGTGCATATGTACGGTGCGTACCCCCAGCGCATATGTACGGTGCATACCCCCAGCGCGTATGTACGCACCGTACCCCCAGTGCGTATGTATGCACCGTACCCCCAGCACGTATGTACGCACCGTACCCCCAGCGCGTATGTACGGTGTGTACCCCCAGCACGTATGTACGCACCGTACACCCAGCTCGTATGCGCTGAGGGTACTGTGCGTACATACGCGAAGGGGGTACGCACTGTACATACACGCTGGGGGTACGCACAGTACATACACGCTGGGGGTACGCACCGTACATACACAATGCACGGGGGTGTATGCCTGTACGACTCGTACCCCTGGGGACTCAGTTTTTACGGCTGTTATTGGCTCCCGTAAAAAAAGAGCCGTACGGAGTGACGTAGGGATGAATCGTACTTGCTGGGCCATAAAATGCTGCTTAAATACATACGGACGTCGCGTACAGGCTGTTCTGGATCAGAATCGTAGTTTTTTTTTACCCGAATGGTCTTTTGTATGATTCGTACGGAAATAGGCTTTCTGTACGAATCGTACTTCCTAGGTTGTACGGGCAATTTACCGGGTACGAGTCGTATGGAGAAAACGCTCCGTACGACGATTCGTACGGCCTTTTTCCAGGATTGGAATCGGCCCCTTAATATTCATCGGAACTAGAGCTTTCTCTTTTTCGTCTAGTAAATGTTTCCTTCATAAAACAAGAGGAACAAAACCAAACGTAAAAGTGGGAGAGAATGAGGCATTATGCCAGAGCTGCCGACTTTGGAACTGGGAAACCCGGGGGCATATTTACAAGATAATGATGCAGTGCGGCGCTGCAAGCCATTTGCTGCACGAGCTGCATCCTTAGAAAAGTGCAGGGATACGTCGTATTTACAACAATACAACACATCCCTGTGCTTTCCTCTGCGCAGGTGCACAATACGCTGCATAGTGCAAACACAGGCACCCTTGCACCAGGGTGCAAGTATGCCTGCGTGCAAGGATGCCTGCGTGCCAGGGATGATTGTGTTTGTGCAGGAAGGGACATCTTCCTGCACAAAAACAATAATTGATGGTGTTTTTCACCTTCTATGTGTGTTGCAGAATGCGGCATGGTGCAAGGGTGCCTGCGTTGTAGGGATGATTGTGTTTGTGCAGGAAGAGACACTTTCCTGCACAAAAACAATAATTGATGGCGTTTTCCACCTTCTATGTGTGCTGCAGAGTGCAGCACACATAGAAAGAGGAAAAAACAAAGAGAAATAAAGGTATTTCCTGTCGTTGTGCCACTTTTATGCCTCCCCGTGGAGGCGTTTGAATCTGACGCATTCCCAGGTTTATAAAACCTTGTAAATATTGGAATGTGTCAGAATCCATGGGTGCTGCATTGGAACACCCACAGCAAAACCCATGGAATGTCCCTTTCATGCAGAGTAATACGTGAAAGGGGGCCATATTTACAAGGCGATGAAAAGTCACACAGGGTGGCTTTGTGTGAGCTTGTATCTATGGGCTAGCACACTGCACCACTGGAGCATCAAAAAACGTAACACTCCAGTGGCACAAGGGGCTTGTAAATATGCCCCCAGGTTCGGTTCTCGGCGTCCACTAATCATCCTGAGATTCTGGGAAACTCATTGCGCCGCTGGTGAAAAGGTGACACACTGGCGGCGCAAGGGGCTTGCAAATAAGCCCTTTAATCTCCCTGTGCCTAAACATGAATATAAGATTGTGTCATTTAACTGGTGCTCATGTAAAGAACTTCAAAAAGGAAAATGTCTATGCCAAAAAATATTGCCAATTTTTGTCCCTGTACCAGTTGAGTGCCCATCAAAGGTTGTTTATATATCCCCACAACCATACTCGAAACCACATTGAAGTGGTCTGTAAAGCAAAACAGGAATGCCAGATTCCATGTTTTCATACATATAAACACCACTGCCATATCAAAATCTACATTATTACACATTTGAAGCACATTTGTCAGTGGTGAATGTGTGTTTGCCCCAATTTGTAAAGCACCGTTCCTGGTGCAGAATCCTCAGTTCTTTGCTATTTAAAGCACCCCTGAAATGCAAGCATAAACATTGCCCCATTCTCTAGAGCACCAGCATCATACCAGAAATCGCATGACATCACTAATGGCATGGGTCAGAGTTCAGAGGGAGCTGAACAGCCCCTCTTGTGGAAGCATTGAATACAGAGTGCCAACCCGTGGCTGAAGTCCCTCCACCACTGTGGAGGAAACACAGGAAATACTCCATATTTAAAGTTTCCCTAGAAATCAGGGAATTTTATTTCCCCTCAGAACTTTATATTACGCCATAAAGGTGTGCAAAGTTATGATTTTGCAACCTCACAAAGGTCTGCGTAAAGTATTGCACATTTTGCAAGATTATTTTACTGTTTGTAGTCCACGTAAAATGGAAGTCTTTTGTGGCAACTTATATCAAGTATACACATCTGACACGAACGATTCACAGTTTGACAAGGTGGTGCTTTGCACCCACACACTGCTCTCTGCTAAGGGGGCTCCAGCCCCCACCGTGCATCGCGCCTGAAGGCGCCATCATACGTAGGCTGTAAGGAAGGGGGCGGGACCCTTCAACCCGCACTATAAAGTGCTCCCTTTAATCCCGCTGCGTGGGCCTCGCGCAGACCGCACCCTGGTCCTCCCTGCGCCTGTCAGCGCCAGAAAGAGGCAGGGCAGGGCTACCCCCCCTTGGCTTTGTGACTAGGTGAGGCCTGGTGCTCATGGTAGGATCAATATTGCATCCAGGTATTGTTAGATCTTAGCACCCACCCCTATTTCCTCAGCAATGTTCCACTGGGGTTGCCTCTGCCCACGAGCTCTACAGCCTAAGAGCTAGGATTGATCTAGTACTGAGGGGTGATTGGCCGGTCTCCCCACTACTGCCTCTGGGTGGGAGAATCAAGCAGCATCCCTCTCTTCTGCCAGTTTCTTTTTTTTTTTTTTTTTTTTTTTTTATAATTATGACCAGCATAATAGAGACAAACACAAATGTAAGACACAGCTCTTGTCAAATACAGGTGCACATCAAATTGGATTTAAAACACTCCAGTTAATACGTTGATCCAATCAGTGTCAGACTGTGTCAGTCCTTAGATTGTGCTTTCAACAGCGTCGACGCATTTCGATGGCTTCAAATTAATCATACCATCTTTATCAAGACACAATGTTTCTGTCTCTGTCTTATGTCAATTACTTTTTTTTTTTTAAGAAGAAACCTTTATTACACATTAAAGAGATACAAACAAGGGCCTACAACCACAAGGGACGGCCGCTAGAAAGCTCGGGAGCCAGCAAGGCAACTCCACACATTCAAATGAGCCAGAAGCAAAAGCTCCCTAAAGTTTGAAAGCACATATGACAGGCCGCGGCCATAGTCCAAGGGCGATCAAAAAGGACGGTTTCATATTTTCTAAAAAAAAAAAAAAGGAAAAAAACCAACAATAACACACAAACAAGGCAATGAGAGTCCGAAATAGCAGCGTGCGCTCCCCAGGACGGGGGAAGATCCACATTATCTGGAATAATTCTTGACAGGAGGTGGTAGTGGGGGGCGGCGGAGAAGAGGACAAAGCATGCACAATTACGTAGAATGTGCGGCTAGGGGGACAAAGCGACGTCGACCTCTCGCGGCAGAGGCGGAGCGCAGATATTCCCACGATAGGAATTCCATGGACCCCACACCTTAGTCCACCTCCCAGGCTTGCCTCTCGCCACATACACCGTCTTCTCCCTGAACATACACCAATCCATATTCTCCTTCCATACCGAAATCGTAGGCGGCCTCGGGGAACCCCACAACTGTGCGATATTGCGCTTAGCCACCATGTACCCCAAAGTCACCCACTGCGTCTGCGCCGCATTATAGTCATTTGGTTCCCAGACATTCAGCAAACACCTCCTGGCCTCTGGTAACAAAGCGACATGCGTGACTTCCTCCATTACAGTATGTACCCCGTTCCAAAATCGTACAACCTCCGAACATTCCCATAGGATATGAAGAAAGGTACCCAACAAGCCACAGCCACGCGCACACAGTCCATCCCTCGAATAACCCATACGTATCAAACCAGGCCCTGTGACATACACTCTATGGAGTATCTTCAGCTGCACAAATCTAAGGCGGGCCGGGATCGCCACCTCTTTCGGGGAGGCCACCACCGATACCCAATCCTCATCGTCCAGTTCCAATCCGTCGGCCGTCCACGCCTCCCGCAGATGGGTCAGCAAGTCCATACGATCATTAATACGTTTTTTATCGATCAGGGAAATAGTGCTGTCGGGCACATAGCCGTCTAACACCCTATCTTCCAACGGGGAATATTCTGGGATAGCAGCAACATCCGGAAAAACCGAACACAGCGCATGGTGGACCTGTGCATATCGGAAGTACTCCCTATCATTTAATTTGTACTCAGTTTTGAGCATTTCAAACGTTTTAAAGGACCCTTTCGCCCAGAGGTCACCCACCTTACTTATACCAATCATATCCCATTTCTCAAAGCCTTTCGTTTTCCACAGACAACCCAAGCGCTGGGAGGCATGCAACGGCGTCGCTCGAGTCAAGCGACCCCCCCACCCCATCGCAGCATTCGCCGCATGCCACACGCGTTCCGCAACTTGCGTTGGTCCTGTCAACCGTGCATCCGGAGTCGCCAAATACAGTGCCCTATTGTAATCCCCGCCCGGAAGTAACAACTTATCCATCTCGAAGGCCAGATTCAAAGCAGGACCGTATATCCCGTGGTTCACCGCCGCCAATTGAGACGCCCAATAGTATCTTTTAATATCGGGGAGGGCAACACCCCCATCATACCAAGGGAGTGTCAACTTGGCGAGAGCGATCCTCGGTCGCCCGTCCCAAAACAGTTGGCGCTGAAGACCCTCCACCTGACGGAAGTAACGGGCCGGCACGACATCATTTTAAACAATGCCGCCCGTCCGAGCGGCGAGAGCGGAAGCCGTCGCCACCTCGCGACGTTGGCCTTCAATCGCTGGAGTGGAGGGAGAAGGTTTCGCTCATAGCGGACCGCGGGGTCCAGTGATATGAAGATTCCCAAATATTTGAACCCCAATGTAGCAATCTGAATAGGGCACCCCCGCGGCAGGAGGGGGGCCTCGCCCGAGAGGACGTAAACACATGACTTGGCCCAATTGATAACCAGGCCAGAATTACGACCGAAGGAATTCAATACGTCCACCAATACAATTAGCGACTGTCGAGGAGAGGTGAGATACAGAAGAATGTCATCCGCATGAAGGGAGACACGGTCCTCAAATTCCGGCGTCCATCTAATGCCCCGCAACGACGGCTCCCAACGCAACCAGGCAGCAAGAGGTTCCAAAGAAAGTGCGAAGAGAAGGGGCGACAACGGACAGCCCTGTCGCGTACCTCTCCCCAGTGCGAAGGGAGCCGACGCCCTACCATTCACCACAACCTGCGCCAATGGGTCAGCGTATAGCAATTTTACCCACCCAATGAATTCAGGGCCAAACCCGAATTTAGCTAACGCAGCCCAAATATACGGCCACTCTAAAGTATCGAACGCCATGGTAGCGTCCAAAGACGCCAAGATGGCCGGCTCACGCATAAACTCCGCTCTAGCAAGCACGCCATGCAACAGCCTCAGGTTCAGGGCGGTATTACGATGAGGTATAAAACCGGACTGGTCCTGATGAATCAAGTCGCCCACGACCCGAACCAGACGATTGGCCAATACCTTAGCCAGAATTTTGGGTTCCGCGTTCAACAACGAGATAGGCCTGTAGGAGGCACAGCAGTCTCGCGGCTTCCCCTCTTTATGTATCACAACTATGGTAGCGAGACGTTGGTCAAGGGGGAGGGAGCCCGCCGCCCGTGCAGCAAGGAACATGTCACGGAGATATGGTGCTATCTTATCTGGACGCAACTTATATAGTTCAATGGGGAGACCATTGGGACCCATGGCCTTACCAGAAGCGATCGAGCGAATGGCCAGAGCAATCTCATCCGGCGACAACTTCGCCTCCATCAATATGCTATCAGCCTCCGCGAGGGACGGCAATGCAATATCTCTAAGTAACAGATGAGAGTCCTCCTCCGAGCACCCAGAGACCGGAGAGTATACCCCACGGAAGTAATCCGCGAAGCAGTCAACAATTTTTACCGGGTCAGTCACACACACGCCATCCACTCTCTCCACAACCGGCACCACTCTACTCGCTCTCTCCTTCCTGTCCAACCAAGCAATCAACTTTCCGGCCTTATCTCCCACATCATACAGTCGTCCTTGTTGCTCTCTACTCATCCTTTTAGCAGCATCCGTGACCAGCGCTCTATAATCTGACTGTTTAAGGCTGAGAACGTGCAATTTCTCATCCGTGACACCCCGCTCCAAATCCCCCTCCATCTCAGCTATGTCAGTTTCCAGGCGGACCACCTCTTCCCTCCCGCACCGCCTAGCATGGGAAATAAGAGACAAGGCATGCCCCCGGATCACCGTTTTATAACCTTCCCATAGGGAGACAGCAGACGACACTGACCCTACATTATCATTGAAGTAGTGATCAATGGACTTAACCAGTTCAGCGCGAACATTAGGGTTACGTAAATACCAGGGGTTAATTGGCGCTACTCTTCCCTCTGCCCCAGGAACAACCTCCATCTGCAACAATAGAGGGGAATGGTCAGAAATACCTCGGGCCAAATGACGCTCCTCCCCGATCATTCCAGCCTGGAACGCTGGCATAAGTATATAATCAAGTCTCGAGAGACTCCCGTGGGCCCCCGAGTGGAAGGTGTATTGTGCCTGTCCCGGGTGCATCAGTCTCCAGCAATCTATAAGTCCTAAAGTATCTAGAAAGCCACCCAGCCAGGCCTGGGCTCTAGGGAGATCCCTGGGGGGGTGACGGTCCTCCATACCGGATACAACAGCGTTAAAATCACCCCCTAACACCAGAACCCCCCCAGGGAGTCCCAGGACCAAACGCCCCAAATCCGCAAATGTAGCCGTCTGCAATCCCGGTGGCACATAAACAGCAACGAGCGAAACAGTTCTACCCTCCCATCTCCCCACCAATGCTGCATATCGCCCTCTATCATCGTGGAGCACCTCGTCCACCTCCAACGGGAGAGAGGCCCTGACCAAGATACCCACTCCCCTAGAGCCAGAAGTGAAACCAGAGTGAACAGCAAGGCGATAGCCCCGCCTATTCAGGGCATGGAAGGAGTTCCCAATCAGATGTGTCTCCTGCAGGAAAACAATGTCGGGCGAGATCCGTTTCAAAAACTGCAACACCACCCCGCGCTTGATCCTATCCCCCAGTCCGTTCACATTCCACGAAAGTATTCTCAATCCCTTACCCCCCACCCCGCTCCCGTGCATGATGCCCACATCCCGGAGAACACAACCAGGACAAATCAGCAGCTAACCTCACATTGCCTTGTGAAACAAACAAACATTCCCCAACTCCCCCCCTCCCCACCAACCTTCCCGTTACAACTCCCCCCACCCTGCACCCCTGCGTGAGCCCATGTAGCCCCCCCAACTTGCAGTGTGCCTGTCGCCCTAACATTAACTACTCTACAAAAAGAAAACCCAGAGGAGGAAAGAGCCTCACTGAGCACCCCACAACCCCCGGGCATTGAAGGATAAGGCGCTGAATAGAAACACCAAACCAAAATATGGAAGTGCCATCACAATAGTCAGTCACCGGGAACCGAAAGTCTACTCCTGTTCAGCCGAGCCCACTCCGTTCCCTTCGGTCTGTCCCTCTCGACGTCGTTGCTGAGGCAGAGTATCAAGCCAATCTCCAACCTCCTCCGGCCGATCAAAGAAGTGCGTCCGATCCTCAAACTCAACCCGCAACCTGGCCGGAAAGAGCATCGCATATCTCAGGTCCATGTCTCTCAGTCGCCGTTTGACACCCATGAACTCCTGTCGCTGCTTTTGGACCAATTGTGTGAAGTCCGGGTAGAAACTTATATGAGTGTTCTCGAACTTCGTCGGCCCACTCACCCTCGAGGCCTGCAGTATAGCATCCCTGTCCCTGAAATGAAAAATTCTGGCGATGATGGGCCGTGGGGGAGCGCCCGGTTTGGGCTTACCACCCGGAACTCTATGGGCCCGCTCAACCGCAAAGAATTTACTCAAGCCTTTGGGTGCGAGATCGTTGATCACAAGGTCTTCCACAAAGAGGTCAGCTGCAGGGACCTCCGATTTCTCCGGCACCCCGATTATGCGCACATTATTCCGCCGAGCCCTACTTTCAAAATCCTCCAGTCGACGGACAGACAAAGCAGTGGACGTCCGCAGATTACGGACCTCGGCTTGCAGGTCATACACGTCCGTTACCAGACTCGACGTCGTCAGACCCAAGGATTTGACCTTTTCATTCGTTTGTGAAAGGTCTGCTCTGACTAGTTTAACATCGATCAAAACTGTGTCCAATTTATGGGCCAATGTATCGAATCGCTGGCCGACCGCCGCTTTCATCTCCTCGATGGCACCCATGACGTCCTGCAATGTTAACTCCGTTGACGATCCCGGGCCATCCTTGGGTCTCTCTGGCGACTTATGCGGGCCAACAGGGGAACCTCTCGACTGGGTATAGCGGTCCATGTTGTTAGCTTGGGTATGAGCTCCCCGCCTAGTCGTCTTGGATTTTTGCTTATCTCCGTCCAATCTAGCCGCCATTGTCTGATGGTCGTCAAGGGTGTCGGCCACCAACACGATGAGCGATCACCGGAGAACCAATCTAGGAAGCCTCGGAGACCCCAAGGGGTAGTCCCAGCTAGTGTCCAAGAGCAGGCAGGTTACCCAATCGTCCCACTATAAATGTGTGCTGACAATCCAAGGCCCCTCAGTTTCAGCGAGGAGACCCGAAACCGAAAGTGAAAGTAGGGGGTGCGCACCGGCCCAAGTCCTGCATGCCGTTGTTGTTCACTTTCTGCCCGGGCACCACGCCAACTCGAGTCCGGGGCAAGGTCCGGAGTGGGCCGCCAACTTGGAATCGATACTATTCCGGCTCCCGATGTCCGATTTGAATTTGGACAGCAGGTATCACCTCCACGTAGGTTCGCCCGTAGAAGCTCGTCGATAGAATCAGCATAAATTCAGGATAGACGTGGGAGGTTGTGGAGGCCCTCAGGAGCCCTGTGCCTACGCGGCCATCTTGGTTGCGCGCTAGGCTCCTCCTCCTTCTGCCGGTTTCTTATTGATATCTTGCACTGCCACTCACTATGGTGAAAATAAAACGCATCCTGAGCTTTCCCTGCCCCCGCACCTCCACCGAAGTGTACCTCGAAAGATCGGGTGTTGGAGATGGCAGTGGGGGTTATAAATATGGAAATAGCTCTCACTGAGAGGAGACTGTCCTTATGTTTGTGTAATTAATCAGCGCCCATGGAGGAAGCATCCCTGGATCCTTTATCCAGCCCCCAGGTATCTGCTCTAAAGCTGATTTTTCACAAGTGGAAAAAGCTGCTTGTTTCCACTGTGGAGGGTACAAGGTGATTGCTAAGGGAAGAAAACCCAAGAAGGGCCACCGGTGCCAAACCTCAAACGTTGTTACTCAGACAGTCATTCAGGCAGATGTTGTTTCAACATTGCCACTAGGTAACTCTACGACCCAGCCTTTGGAGTACTCGGAGATAGGCAAGTTTACATCCTCACTTGATTTTGGCAGGAAAGAGATGTCCAGGGACGATTGTATCATTAAATTTAAGGCTCTGATACAGACTGAACTCTCACCAATCTTAGCTCGTTTAGTAGCTATTGAAACCCAACTTAGAAGCCTTCCCGCTCAACAACCTCTGCCTATGCACAACTCCTCAAGGGTTGCCACGTCTAGTGTTATCGCTTCAACTAGCCAACAAAATTCTTCGACTTATCGCTTCCGATTATCCAATCATCAGTAACTATCCCAATGGTGGCAGCTAAACCTGTTTTGTTTCCTAATTGTAACATTAGAAATCTACCCCCAGTTGTGTGTCCCTACGTTGTGGTCTTGACTGGTGTGACCCCTTTATAGAAACATTGTGAGGAGTCATATGGCGTTCTGCCTCACAGGTACTGGACTGGTTAGCTCGATTTATATGTTTTCCCTTTGCATTCTCTGACAAAATCTTGTTACCTCGAAGGGTTGGCTGGATTGGCCCAAGCCCCATTAGTTTTCAAGGGGATTGTGTTATCATACATTTTAGATCCTTGTCCGTACCATGAGCTATGCTTGGCAGGAATTGGAATAGCTCTAGTCCCACAAGTTCCATAGTCCCTCTCCCTCTTGGGCTCTTTTATAAATCACATTTGATGTGGACACCCCCCAGAAATCTCAGTTTTTGCCAGCGTTTGGGGAATGGGCTAAAGATCCCTCTGGGATGCGACTAGCTTCTATATCACCCAGTTCCTCCATCCTGCCTTCCGTTCCTTTCAATGCTTGTTTTAATGTTCCTGTTGGAAATGAGTTTGGTATTTTATTAGAAGTACAACCTCCCTCAAGAAGCTAGCCCACTGCTGTATCTGGGGGCTTTTTAATCAGGGAGAAGGGGCTTCGTGTAGAGGTGGTAAGGTCTAGCTATTCTTTCTCAACGATGAGCTGGAATGTGTCAGGGTTTCAAGATAAGGTCTTAAATCCAGAATGCTGGCAAATTTGATTTCATTGTCATGAGGGAAACATGGGCTATCACATCAATTGCCTGCAGGGGTTTCTTCCGCTACTGTTGCCCTGCTGTGGCCTCTCCACATGGGAGAGCTAGAGGGGGGCTCTCAATATGGGTCAAGCAAATCTCTGGGCAGAAGTATCAGTTATTGATTCAGTCTTTCCTGCTTTCCAGGCCCTGCTAATTAAGGATAGCCAAGACTCTTTTTATTTTCATCTGATAAATATCTGAAATACTGATTTTATTTGAGGGACTGTTTTTCTTTATCATGAGCTTGAAACCTATTGGGTCTGGCACACTGTGACCTCGATTTCTGTGATGTGGTGATTTTAACGCTAAACTCAAGGACTTTCCTGTAGAGGTGGGTTTCATCGGCTCAGTAGCCGAAGTAGCACCACTGGATATTAGAGGGAGGCAGCTGAGGGAATGTGTAGTCTTTCACAATCTTGTAGATGTAATACATTTCTTTCAGGGTGAAGGGCCGAGCAAGCCCACCTATGGGGGGGAGCGGCCATCTGCTACTGATTACATTTTTGCTCCCAGGTACTTCTTGCGGTGGTGCTCTAACAGCTCAACCATGGAAACCCAATGGGGGCGACCACAACGCTTTGTCAAATGAAGGGGGTTTCCCCCTGGGTGGGGATAAATCATCAAGTGTGTGTGCCATATTCAACCAGCACTCTAGATGGGCTCAGATTAGTATGGCATTTACAAGATCCTAGCTCCACGCTCGGTCTACTTATTTAAATTCATCTGTCAGTGTTTATGGGATGTTTAGCTGAGGATTCCAGGGAAGTTTTATCTACCTGCTAGCAACTTTTATGCTCTTGTACTGAGTCAACAGATTTCGCCAGCGTGATGCACTTTTGAACCAACTCCTAGTTTACAATATTTCTGGCCCAGAGTGGTATAAGCATTTGACTTCTATTTATCAGCTGCCAACAGATAAGATGTGCAATAATAGGTTACAGGTGTATCTAGATAAATCCCCTGTCTTCAGATATCCCATCAGGAAGGGGCTGATGCCATTAACCAAAGCTCAAGGGGTTGAGACCCGGGGCCCGATGGGATCCTCATGGACTTAATAAAGTGCAGCATGGATGTCTGGAGCCCTCTGCTTACTAATCTGTTTAAATTCTCTGTGCAGTAGGGTTCCCAATTCCCAGGCCCTTTCAATAATTGTCCCTATTGGTTTTTTAAAAGGGGACCGCGGGTCCCCTAAATGTTACAGGCTGTTATCCCTTAAAGATATTTCAGGGAAGATTTTAGGAAAAGCTATTTTTAATTGCCTGCAGACTTGAGCCGGTGACCTTGTCTGTATGGCTTTCACCCAGGGCTAGGTAGAGTGGAGCAGTGTCTGAACTTGCACTTGATTGTGAGTAAATATACCATCACTAGACGCTGCCCACTGTACTTGGCCTTTAAAGATTAATCTTTCGAATTTGATTGCGTCAATAGCTATGGATGAGTTTAAAAGACCACGGGGTGGAAGTCTCGTTGGTAAATTTCATGCACTACTTACATGACAATTTAGGAGCTAGGGTACGATAAGGCCGAGCTGGAGAAATCTCTGATGGTTCCCCGCTAGACTGTCGGTGTGTCAGGCACGCGTTTTGGCATGCCTGCTTTTCATCATCTATATCAAATGAATTAAGTACCCATTTTTCTATTTCTACCAGTGATGTACCGAAAATCAATAATTCACTAGTTCTGGCATTATTATATGCCGACGATGCCATTCTAATGTATAGGATGCCCGACCCCTGCAGATTCAGGTAGAATCTTTTGTTTCATTTATTGGTAATTTAGATATGTCATTTTTTTTTTTTTTTATTGATTTTATTGTTTGATTACACAAGCATACAGGCGGAGAATAACAATAAAATCAAGAAGATGTGAAAAGAAAAAGGAGCATTAACATTACTTTTTTCATCCTCGAGGGGGAAAAGATGAGAGATGGAGCAACATCTACACGGTAGGCAACATATACATTGCTTATGGCAAAAAACTAAGAGAGAAACATGGAAAGTGTCACATTAATGAATCAAGCATAAAAACCAGGATGCAATGAGCATGAGGAGCATTTTAGCGCAGTTCGGTGATTGACAGACCTCATCAATAAGAAAATTGAGAACTTGATGTGGATCAATTTTAGAGAGAAATGAAAGGAGCGAAAGAAGAATTAGGGGGGGATCCACATGCACACTTTAAATAGGTGGGTGTAAAGGCCGTGATAGAATCACAACAAACTGTTTTAAGGGGGGTGCTGAGGAAAGGGGGATAATGTGGGCAGTTGGGAATGGAGCAGGTGTAATGCAGGCATAAAAACCTATTGGGGCAATTCTGAATGCGGGTGTGGGTGACTCGTGGATAATGACCCCTCCTTGTCAGGTAAATGAGGAGGAGATGAAGTGGGAGAGACCTGATGTGAGGGGCGTAGATTGTGGCAATATCAGGGGCATAACAAACGGCCACGCGGTGCAGGGGGGGCCCCAGTCTTCAGTGAAGAGCTGTACATCTCTTGCTCTAAGCAGTCTGCAGTCTGCTCTGAGCGCCTCCGGTTGACCCAGGATGGAAGAGAAACAAAGTAACAAGTTACATTTTTTCTCTTCAGTTAGAGCCAGGATGGAGGTGGGGTCCCTCAGAGTTCAAGGCCTGGGATGTGAATGTACAGGGATCTCTGTCAGTAGGCGTCAGAATCGGCTTTAGAGGTGGTGGCGCCCAGTGTCACAATCTTTGTTGGCGCCCCCTCCACACAACCTTTTCTTCCTACCTTAAACTCATGCAGTAAAACAGTGCTGATTTCATGCTTATTTGTGGGCTGAGATGTACGCTGTTCTGAGCGAATAACATTTAAGATGTAGTATTTACTGTATTCCTTAAAATAGGAAACCCATTTAATCTTGAGGCACACAGTACAGGGGGAAAGAGTAGAACTTAGAGTAGCAGAGTCAATAAGCACACTCTGCTGCAAGGCATTGTGTGGCACACAGTGACAGGTGCAAGACTGTGTGAAATAAAGCCAAGTGTACGCTCCTTGGAACAGTCAGACTTTGAAAACGAAATGCAAAAAATTGACATTTCGAGCGTAGAAGACCCAAAGAGAAAGCTTTAGAAGCCTAGGCCCTTGTGCATCAGAACTTTACAAAACCGAGCACAGACCCCAAAAGGAACATAGAGAGACGTGAGTTAAGGAGAGAACTAGAACGAGCTGGAGACTCAAACGTGATTCCCCAGTTCCTAAAGTTGGCAGCTCTGTTAGGCACATCTTCTATACTGGTCACTCGGATTTGTGAAATGGCACAACTGTATCATATGGACAGCTGTGTCAAATATGCCAGAACAGACTGTACACACCAGGTAAGCAGCATAAATAGCTCAGACTGTACACACTGTACAGACGAGAGCAGCCATTTAAAGAGATACCAGTTGACTGTACCCACCAGCACAGAAGTGTAAAAAGCAGACTACATATGTCGGGATAGCAGTGTAAAGATACACAAACAGTCAGTACACCAGAAGAGGAGTACAAAGAGAGACGGGGGCATTCTGTACAGATGATGTCAACAGTGTACAGACGGGGGCAGACTGAACACAGCAGGCATGGACAAAGCTTCCACTGGTGCAGCAGATGCATTGGCACCAGTTTCCAAAGGCCAAGTGAACGCCGATACATGCCAACATTTCAACGCTACAAAGAGGGGAATTTTGAAAAATAAATCGTGGAACTTTATTTTCCCCATTAAAATATATTGAAACAGATAATTTTAGGTGGACGACTGCTAAAATGAAGCCAGTCTCAGGAGAAAAATCGGCTCTGTTGGAATGTATAGTTTAGCTTACAGTTATTATAGCGACTGGCAGGCCCATTTGCTTCCTCGGATTAGGGCCCTGGACACCCTGACTACACTACAGCATGAGAGAGGAGGCACTAGCAGGCTGTGGTCTTCAGGGCACCACTGTAAATGAAGACACAATAGATCCGTACAGCAGTGAAAAAGGGGAAGCTGTACATTGAAAAGAGAGCCATGCTGACTGTGCGCATGAATACATACATCCATGAGAAGGTTGTTCACAAGAGGAAACTATTGCAGAGCGACACGGAAAGCTTGTACATAAGAGACGGAAGCACTATTGTCCTTCTTGGTGCTGTTCCTCCGTTTTCTTTGACCGTGGCTCAAGTAAAGACCAGTGCTGTCTCCTGTTTTGTAAACTGCTCTGGGGAGGGCCATCTGACATCTCCTGAGTCAGAGAAGATGTCTTTGAGGTCCTGTCTAGTTCCAGAAAGGCTGTACGCCCGCTGCACTCGGGATGTCATAGCTCTCCAACTGCAACCACATGATCTCCAATGTCCGTCTTATATTTCCACGTTTGGTCAGATAGCAAATAGCGCCCCCCCAGGCTTGGAGCCCGGTGCCACCGCACCGGTCGCACCGCCCTAAAGCCGGCCCTGGAAGACATGTTAACTGAGTGATCTTTCTGCCTGGGGTGGAGGCGGGGTGGGGGAATGTTTGGGGGGACCAGGATTATGTTGCAGTGGAAGACTGATTATGCGGAAGGTTTCACTCCGTTCTGTGTCAAGACAGGGCAAGTTATTCTGCACGATGGCGGGCGTTCCTCTCTGCCCTCCCTCCCGCTGTGGGAGAGCACCTGTGCGCTCAGTTCTGTACTCCGCTCCATGGCAGGACAGAGGGGCATGGGCGCCAGAGGACGCACACTGCCTGCCTGTGAGTACCCACAACAACCCTACTTTGGCTCTGACGCGGTTACATACAGAAGCTTTGGCTGGGGGCTGGGGCCATGTGAGTACGGCCGAGACAGGGGATTAAGGAAGGTGTCCTGTGGGTCTCCTGTGGGTGCAGCTTCCGCTAGGGGAAAGGAAGGGGAGGGAAGGGGTGCTGTCTGCAGCCTGTGAGTACCCCAATGGCCATGGGACAGTGCTATCGGCAACCTGTGAGTACAGCCACTGGGTCCCGGGATTTATTTTAGCAGCTGTATCTGAAAGAAACACGTTAGTTAGATTCCTCACTTTAGAATATCCCCAGGCGTCAGACTGGATCCGGAAGATTTTTCGTCAGCAATATCCCTTGCGCGTCGCTAAGCGTCGTCTGCGGCTCCGCGTCCGTCATCGGCGTCGTGCGCCGGAATGTCGTCGTCGGAGTACTTAGACGCCGCCCTCGCGCGCTGACGTCAGTTCTTCTTTTTTCCACGCCAGTAAGCGCAGATCCGGGAGAGCTACCCCTTTAGTCAATTTTTTACTAACTTTTTTGATCCTTTTTGATCTTGTCTCGACTCCGGTGCCGGTAGGATGCCTGTTTTTAAAGCCTGTGCTGACTGTAGCCGCTTGATGTCGGTTACGGACCATCACCGCCGGTGCCTTTACTGCTTGGGCCTCGACCACGACGCGGAGTCGTGCTCGGACTGCAAGGCCCTGACCTCGAAGGCTAGACGGGAGCGGTCCCGTAAGCTTCTCGAGATTCGCCACTCGGCTCCGCGCGCCTCTCGATCCCGGTCCAAGAGGAGGTCCAAGGATCGGTCGCGGAGCCGCAGCCGACGTCACCATCGGTCGTCGGGATCCAAGTCTTCGGGTAAGTCGAAGCATTCCAAGAAGTCCAAGAGGCGACACCGCTCTTCAGACTCCCCTCGCCGGTCGCGCGACTCGGCCGAGGGTCAGGGTGGTTCCACCCCCGCGGCTCCGGCGGAGCCGCAGGCGCCGCGCAAGTCCCCATACCCTCCGGTCCCTGGGACTGACGCGACGCCGGCGGAAGTCAGTGCCTTCCTCTCGGCCATGAGGAGTCTGGCTCCGCCGTCGATGCCCGCTGGCACGCCTTCGGGTCCCGCGGACCCGACTGGGCTGCCTTGCCTGCCGGTGGCTCCGGCCCCGGCGCCGTTGACGGCTCCGGCCTCGACGCCGCAAGCGCCCGAGGGACCCGTTCCCGAGTCCCCGCCGACACCGGTCGACCTCGTAACGCCTCCTCTGCCGGCGTCGACACCGGTACCACCCCCGACGCCGACGTCGACTCCGCTCGACGTCGAGCCCCAGTTCAGCCCCACTCCGGGCCCGGCGCCGGTACGGCATCGATGGACGCCGCGTTCGGCGCCGCTGGAGACACATTATGTCTATCGCCCGGCTCCGCTCCTTCCTCCTGTATACCAGGAATCGGATGATGGGGACAACTGGGAGGGATCTGAGGATCCTATGGCCGTTCAGGCTCAATTGTCACAGGACTGGGCAGATGAGCTGGGGGAGGCCAGTGGCCTGGATACCTCCCCAGACACTGGATTCGTCTCTCCTCCGACTGTGGCTTCGGAGGAGGGCGCTGCTTTCTCTGTGGTGCTGCGCAAGGCGGCCGCAGCCCTTGGGCTCGAGCTGCCTGCCGTGGCTGTGAGGACTAACGTCCTTACTGAGGTGCTTCAGTCTGCAGCAAGCTCCACTGAGCCTCTGCTGCAATTCAATGAGGCCCTCATTGACGTTCTGCAGGGCACCTGGTCCAAGCCCTCCACAGTTCCTCCTGTGGATAGGAACGTCGCCAGGCGCCACCGCCCTGATCCGGGCGACCCCAGTTTTCTGTCCCAACACCCTAACCCTGAGAGCCTGGTTATCCAGGCCTCTACCTCCCAATCCTCCTTCCCGACCGCCCTGCCGGACCGGGATTCCAAGAGACTGGAACAGTTTGGCAAGAAGCTGTTCTCCTCCCTTAGTTTGGGCCTGTGGTCCTTGAACACCGCCTGTCTCTTGGACCGTTATTCCCACTCTCTGTGGGATGCGGTGGAGGACGTGCTGCCCCTGTGTCCGGAGGAGGTCCGGACACGACTTACCCAGGCTCTGGCCAATGGGAGGGATGCAGCGCGACATGCTATACGATGTGGGCTTGACACTACAGACTCGCTGGGTAGGGCCATTTCTACCGCAGTGGCGCTTCGACGTCACGCCTGGCTGCGGTCCACGTCATTTTCGGGCGATGTCCAGAGCACTCTCATGGACATGCCCTTTGATGGCACTCGCCTCTTTGGCGAGAAAGCGGACAGTGCGCTGAATCGCTTTAAGGACTCCCGGGCTACGGCCAAGTCCTTGGGCCTCTCGGCCCGCGGTCTCAATCTTCCGCCTTTCGCCCCTTTCGTGGCCAAGGAAGGGGTGCCTCCTCACGTGCGCCTAGCCACCAGCCGCAGAACCAACCTGCGCGCGGTCGCGGACGTGGTTTCCGCCGAGGCGGTTCTGGAGGACGACGAGGTCAGCCCACATCCACCCCGGCAGCATCCGCCTCAAAGCCTTCCTAGTCCGAGCTTTCAGGCCCATTCCACGGCAGTGGGCGGCAGAGTTCGCCATCACCTGCTCCACTGGCGGTCCATCACATCGGACAGGTGGGTGCTGCTAATCGTCCGAAGAGGCTACTCCCTCCCCTTCGAGACGACCCCTCCAGCCATGCCACCGCAGCACCACCGTATCTCGGGGGATCATTTGAATCTTCTCCACGAGGAAGTTTCGGCCCTCTTGGCCAAGGGGGCCGTCGAGCGCGTTCCGAGCCCAGAAGTAGGTCGTGGTTGTTATTCCCACTACTTTCTGGTTCCCAAGAAGGGCAAAGGGGGCCTACGCCCTATCTTGGACCTCTGGAACGTCAATGCCTTCCTCCGGAAGGAAAGGTTCAAGATGTTAACTTTGGCTCAGGTTCTAGCTGCCCTAGACCCCGGAGACTGGATGGTAGCGTTGGACTTGCAGGACGCATATTTCCACATCCCCGTCCTGCCGGCCCACCGGCGTTACCTGCGGTTCACGGTGGGCCAAGAGCACTTTCAGTTTACCGTGCTCCCCTTCGGCCTCACCAGTGCCCCTCGGGTGTTCACGAAAGTGATGGCGGTGGTCGCAGCTCATCTGCGCAGATCAGGGGTTCCAGTCTTCCCCTATTTCGACGACTGGTTGTTGAAGGCGGGCTCGCCCCAGACAGTCGTCTCCCACCTCCAGACTACGGCGGATCTCCTGCATTTGCTGGGATTTTCCATCAACGTGCCGAAGTCACATCTGAGTCCCTCTCAGAAGCTCCTCTTCATCGGAGCGGTTCTCGATTCGGCGCAGTTCCCATCTTTCGGCCTCTATCCTGGGTTTCGGTCAGGCTAGTGTTGCGGCTTCTGGGGCTGATGGCCTCCTGCATCCTACTAGTGCATCACGCCAGGCGGCGCATGCGGGCTCTGCAGTGGGACCTGAAGTTTCAGTGGGCCCAGCATCACGGCAACCTGTCCGACCATGTCTTGATCTCGGAGGGCACTGCACAGCAGTTGCAGTGGTGGCTCACGGACCGCGATTGGGTCAAGGGCAAGAGCCTCTCCCTTCCCCAACCGGAGCATGTCGTAGTGACGGATGCGTCCCTCCTGGGATGGGGTGGCCATATGGGAGAGGCGGAGATCAGAGGCCTCTGGTCTCCGGCGGAGTCTCGTCTCCACATCAACCTGTTGGAGTTGAGAGCGATCCGACTTGCACTGAAAGCCTTCCTTCCCTCTGTCAGGGGAAGTGTCGTGCAGGTGTTCACGGACAACACCACCGCCATGTGGTATTGCAACAAACAGGGCGGGGTGGGGTCGTGGACCCTTTGTCAGGAGGCTCTGCGCCTCTGGACATGGCTGGAACACCAGGGCGTCACCCTAGTGGTTCAACATCTGGCGGGCTCTCTGAACGCCAGAGCAGACGAACTCAGCCGCCGGTGCATGATGGATCACGAATGGCGTCTGAACTCCGAAGTGGCGCAAGGTCTCTTTCAGCAGTGGGGAGAGCCTTGGTTAGATCTATTCGCCACCGAAGAGAACGCGCAATGTCAGCAGTTCTGCGCGTTGGAATTTCCAAGGCGGCACTCGCTCGGCGACGCTTTTCGTCACGAGTGGAGTTGCGGTCTGTTGTACGCCTTTCCGCCTATACCACTTCTGCCCAGAGTGCTGAAGAAGATCAGGCGCGACCGGGCCCAAGTCATCTTGGTGGCTCCGGATTGGGCACGAAGGTACTGGTATCCCAAGCGACTCAGTATGTTGGCCGATCCTCCGATACGTCTGCCCCTTCGGGAGGATCTTCTGTCGCAGCAGCAGGGGACGGTCCTCCACCCGAACCTGTCCAGCCTCCACCTCCATGCGTGGAGATTGAGCGGCGGCAGTTGATGCCATTTGACTTGCCTCCTGAAGTCTGTGATATCATTCTGGCAGCCAGGCGTCCCTCCACAAAGACGGTATACGCCTGCCGGTGGAACAAATTTGTGGCATGGTGCACAGCAAAGGCTGTGGATCCCCTTTCCGCCCCTCTTTCTGAGGTTCTCCTCTTTCTTCTTTCTTTGGCCCGGCAGGGCTCTGCCCTGGGCACCCTGAAAGGTTATCTTGCTGCCATTTCTGCCTTCTTGCGGCTTCCTGATCAGCCTTCTCTTTTCAAGTCCCCTGTAGTTACACGCTTTCTAAAAGGCATTACTCACACGTTCCCTCCTGTCCCTTTTGTAATGCCTCAGTGGGACTTGAATCTTGTTCTCACATTTCTAATGTGTGCTCCCTTTGAGCCTCTTCATAATTGTCCTCTTCGTCTGCTGACGCTTAAGACTGCTTTTCTGGTAGCCATCACCTCGGCTAGACGGGTGAGTGAGCTCCAGGCTTTATCTTCAAATCCTCCCTTTCTCTCTGTTCATCCAGACAAGGTTGTCCTTCGGCCTCGTCCCTCCTTTCTTCCGAAAGTGGTGACTCCATTTCATCTTGGGCAGTCTGTCACCTTGCCCACCTTCTTTCCGCCTCCGCATCCTTCCAAAGAGGAAGAGAGGCTCCACCGTCTGGACCCAAAACGTGCGCTCTCCTTTTATTTGGACCGCACGAAGCAGTTCCGGGTGGACGACCAACTTTTCGTTGGATACGTGGGTGCTAAGAAGGGGAAAGCTGTACACAAACTGACCATCTCTCGGTGGGTCGTTTTGTGCATCAAAATGTGTTACTCCTTGGCAAAAAAGGACCCTCCTGTTGGGCTGCGCGCCCATTCTACTCGGGCCACAGCGGCTACTACTGCTTTGGGACGGGGTGTCCCTTTGCAGGACATCTGTCAGGCGGCGACGTGGGCTTCGCTACACAGGTTTGCCAGGCATTATTGCCTTGACAGCCAAGTCCGGAGGGATGGCTTCTTTGGCCGTTCTGTCCTCCAGGACTTTCTGGTGTGATCTTGGTTCGCAGACCCACCACCGGGGATGGTATTGCTTGGGTATCTATTCTAAGGTGAGGAATCTAACTAACGTGTTTCTTTCAGATGAACAAGTTACTTACCTTCGGTAACGATGTATCTGTAAGAAACATTAGTTAGTTAGATTCCTCACCGGCCCACCCATCCTCCCCGTTCTGCGAACTGACATCTAGGGTTAAGGTTATCCTTTTCAGGCCCCTAGATTTTATTTTTGGCACCAGTGTCGGTCTTTGCATGGCTCTGCGTTCCTGGCGTGGAAAGCTATGTACAAGAACTGACGTCAGCGCACGAGGGCGGCGTCTAAGTACTCCGACGACGTCATTCCGGCGTACGACGCCGACGACGGACGCGGAGCCGCAGACGACGCCTAGCGACGCGCAGGGGGTATTGCTGACGAAAAATCTTCCGGATCCAGTCTGACGCCTGGGGATATTCTAAGGTGAGGAATCTAACTAACTAATGTTTCTTACAGATACATCGTTACCGAAGGTAAGTAACTTGTTCGACAGCACCGATTACAAGTTCTCCCCCAATAATAGGAAGTAACTGTGGATTTTGAAGCTTTCTGCACCAAAATCTGCACATTTGGTTATTCACTGTGTTGTTTCCATCCGCGGCATTTCCGCGCGTCTCATTTGCTGAAACATAACAGAGGCAAAACTCCGAGGGGCAGATTTCCTGTATCTTCAATGTTTGCAAACAGGTGTCTGCGCAGGGATCGCAAAATAACGACGCATTCGTATTGAAGGGGTCAGGCAGAGGGTGGAAACTGAAGCGTGGGGACAGAAGGATTGTGTAGAGAAATAGAAGAAGGACAATGGAGGGAAATACCATCGAGCAGGCAGGGTTCTGGGTCCTACCAGCCAAATTAGATGTTTGACCAGTTAGTTTTTTTTTTTATTCAATTTTTAATATATGATTGTAAATAGAACTATAGGCTTATTTCACACTACGTTAAAAACCCACACCTGTAAACAATTTACAAAACAAATAATAAAAGCAGGAACTCTTTTAGAAATCATTGTCCTGTGGTTAGCAATGAAAGCGTAAACAAGTGTTGAAGAACAGTTTCACTAATAAGACCTTGTGCCACTCGTGAGTCAACCCCATGCAAAGTCTTTCTCATGACGCGCCCGAGGGACTCGTCTAGCATGATTGGAAGAGCTCAGTGTCACCAGATGCTCCTAAGATCCTTGTGCACTTCCGCTTTGGCTAACCACCTGCTAGTGACGTCATGGGTGTGTGAATCGGTTTCAGACTTGAGGAGGCTACGAGGTCCAAGTTTGGACAATATTATCAATAAGGTTTTATTAACCGCTTCTGCAGATACATGGCAGATTTCAGCAACAGAATAGCTCCCATATACAATGTGCTCTATTGGCTTTTCCTTTACTAATGTCTTGGTACTGAAAGCTCTGATTCAGACTTGTCAGTGTCCAGTTCTTTTGAATACACTTGTTCAGCTTGAAAGCAGCACATGGGCACTTAGTTTAAGTGTTATCAGGTGCACAGTCGGAGACAGCTGAGGGTCTCAATGACATAAAACAAGGAACGGATTGCAGTCATGTACAAAACACGTAGGTCCTCATTGCCCAGAATAAAAACACACCCACTTATGTGTATCAGTGTGCTTGTTCTTGTTGCTCATCTAAAGGTTATGCACTTATTTCACCTAGAAATGCCAGCGCTGTAACAAAAGGGTTTAAGAAACTGAAAATCAATAATACTGGCATTGAGTTGGAACCTTAATAGCAGCACTTAGAAGCTGTATGCGTGTACCCCTCTCTCTCATGCTTGTGTTCTTTTTCTATCTTTTCCACTTTCTTGTTCTTTAACCCAGGTTCACTTTCGTGCCCTTCTTTGCCCTCTGTCTTTCCATATATATTCCTCTGTCTCTCTCATACTCTCTCTGGCTCTCTGTTTAGTCGTCTGACACACTTTCTCTTTCTCTTTCAGTGTTCTCCTCAATATCCCTCTATAAGTCTATTTTTTTCTCTTTGTCGGTCTATTCCATTCTTTGTCCTTCTGTCTGTCTCACTCAGCTTCTCCCTTATGCTCTTTATTTGCTGCACGTGTTTGCCCTCTCCCTTGCCTCACTGTCTCCTCATTGTCTTTTCCTACCTGTGAAGCATAGTAGCCCAGGCATCCCTTGACTCCGCACAAACCGAATCATGAAGTTGCAAATGGCCAGGCTGTGCTTGTGCATACTCTAGAGAGAGGCAGGGAGTGAATATGTGCATCTATGTGAGATTGATATATAGCAAGTATGATAGCCTCAGCCATTTACAGCTCTCCAGCTAAGCACACTGAATGATGGGATTCCCAACCTCATACATGAGGGAAATGAATAACATCTCCAAAAATGCAACATGCTATTGGCTCGAAGGTCAGGACTGTCTGGAGTTTGTTAAACCTGGCATAGCTGACTTGGTGGGGTGTTACATAATTTTTTTTTAAAACTTTTTTATAATTGCAATGTTTGGCTCTGTTCTCAATATCTATTCGATATACAATCTCCTCTTCATCAGGCCTTTAGGCTCGTATTAATCTATAGTAAGTTTACAAGAAAGGCCATGTCACCAGGGGCACCCTATTCCGGGCCATCTATTCCTTTTACAAAGCATTGTAAATTGGAATCTCTCTATCTGTCCAGAATAGAGAAATAAGGCTTTACATTTTAAGGATCATATATTGTATTCATCTTTGCAATCAAGACAACTGAGAAAAGTTTTTCCGAGTGTACATTGCCAGGATGAATATATTTATTTCACAAAACAGAAAGTGGCTGACACAAGAAATTTCTGAAAGTAAACAGTTCTTATCGGCATCCATGTTTGCCTTTTGCTCTTCAGTTTGATCTACCTGCCATGGGTCGCAAAGCGAGTGCCATGGGTCGCAAGGGGAGTGCCATGGGTCGCAAGGGGAGTGCCATTGGTAGCAAGGTGTTGCAGGTGCGATCCCTGGCGACTACTCAATGATTCAAACCAAGATACACCAGAGCACACCAAGTTGTTGTATCTATAATCCACAGGTACACTTTTAAACCTGAATAAAATTCCACTTGACCATTAATCAAATGTCCTTCTAAACAATGTAACAAGGTCTTCAACCAGGTCCTTCTGAAGAATTTTATTAGCACTTCTTAAAACATGCAGAGCAACAGCAGCCTTATGATAGTCCATGGCTGCATCCTTCCTCTTGGTACTTTTCATTGGCTCCTGCCTCTGCTGCAGTGCCTCACTAGGAGCCCCTGCCTCGCAGCTGGCACTGACTACTAGAGAAGAGCACAAGCCACCAACCTCTGGAGGGCCTAGGATGACTAGGTGTCCTGGATTCGCTAGGACCGTCCAGGTTTTTCACCAGCTGTCCCATTAGATTTCAACAATTTTAGCACATGTCCTGGTTTTCAGAGAGGTTCGACTAAAGACATAGGGAGGCACGTTTTTATGTGTTTCATGGGCAGTATGGCAGGTCGCTGGCCTGAGAGCTCTTGACTGGCATGGAGAATGGGGGGCCCCTCCATGTACTTTGCAGGGGGGCCCCCTCAAGTTTTGTTACGCCACTGGGCGATATATATGTTAGATATCCTCGGGTCGTGAGGTGGGGGGTTGGAGTGAGGAGTATATTTCAGTCTGCATATCGCAGTAAGTCATATTGCGGAGCCATGTCTCCTTCTTGGGACATTTTCTAGTGCCCCAGTGTAATGCAATTTCCCTTTTTGCTAACAATAGTGCTATAGCTATGAACCTAGGGTAGCAGAGTGATATACCGCTCACTATTCCCAGCAAAGCTAACTTGGGAGAGGCGGGGGAGCGGTATGGAGATTATATCGGAGAGCACCTGAAAAACATCAGTACAATATGCGGCTATGAGTGGACAGGTACAAGTCATGTGTGCAAAATCAGCGCTGGGGGCTTGGCATTTGGGGCAGTGTGGTGATTGGGTGGGGTCGTATCTGGCCAGCTGTATCGGTATGATGCAGATTTGATAGATGATCTTAAAATGAAAAAATTGATATCTGTGATTCATGGCTACAGGTCCACTCTTTGTCAGACAGAGGGTGGCCTAAATCCTCCTCCCAGTGGCATTGCACCCCCTTATCCTGAACTTGTTTAAGCGCCATACATGCTCGATATAGCTTGGTGACCAGATGAGCACCGCCCTGGTCGGCTATTAGCAGCGTGAGAGGTGTGAACTCCGCAGGGAGAAGGGGAAAGGAAGAAGTTGCCGAGCAGAGAGCACCGACATCTCGGCCCACATAGTCAGGTCAGCCATGGTTACTGCGTGGCCATCAGGGAATAGGGAACCAATGGTGTGCAATTGTAGATTAATAAGGGCACGCTGAACCACTTTCTCGGAGGTGAGCAAAAGAAATGGATTCTGCTGTAATGGGAGGTTAGGCAAATATAGAAAGCCAGGGCCCAGGAGTAGGCTGAGACTGCGCCAGGCCCAGCAGGTAGTGGATAGAGGCTGTATATCGTTTGGGTCAAGTCGTATTCCCAGTGGGAATATCGCTCCTAGGGTCCAGCAGGTCCGGCTCAGGTTTGGTGTATGGTATGCGGGCATCGGGATGAAACCAGTGATTAGCAAATTGTCCCAGGCTATCCGCTGTCTCCGCCCTGCCCAAACCAGGTGAATAAGCAAGCCACAGAGCTGCGAGAAGAAGGCCTTAGTTAGTGGGATTGGTATATTGACAAATAGGTATAGAAATCGAGGGAGGACATTCATTTTAATGAGGGCAATGCGGCTAGCATAGATAAAGTTAGCTGAATCTATCACTCAGTCGGATGTATGTCGTTACAACGCACACTTTTACAATGCATGCACTTACAACGCATTTTTTACAACGCAACATCCACTACAACGCATTCCATTACAACGCATGACACTACAACGCATTTTTAAAAACTACCTTTACAACGCATTCCATTACATCGCATACTACCTTTACAACGCATACCATTACAACGCATAATATTAAATTGCATTTAAGGTAAGTATTGGATAGTATAGGGGTAAAAATTACTATTCTTACTCCAGGGGGTGCAACAGTAGGGTAAGTGTTGGATAGTATAGGGGTAAAAATTACTATTCTTACTCCAGGGGGTGCAACAGTAGGGTAAGTGTTGGATAGTATAGGGGTAAAAATTACTATTCTAACTCCAGGGGGAGCAACAGTGGGGTAAGTGTTGGATAGTATAGGGGTAAAAATTACTATTCTAACTCCAGGGGGTGCAACAGTAGGGTAAGTGTTGGATAGTATAGGGGTAAAAATTACTATTCTAACTCCAGGGGGTGCAACAGTAGGGTAAGTGTTGGATAGTATAGGGGTAAAAATTACTATTCTAACTCCAGGGGGTGCAACAGTAGGGTAAGTGTTGGATAGTATAGGGGTAAAAATTACTATTCTAACTCCAGGGGGTGCCATAGTAGGGTAAGTGTTGGATAGTATAGGGGTAAAAATTACTATTCTAACTCCAGGGGGTGCAACAGTAGGGTAAGTGTTGGATAGTATAGGGGTACAAATTACTATTCTAACTCCAGGGGGTGCAACAGTAGGGTAAGTGTTGGATAGTATAGGGGTAAAAATTACTATTCTAACTCCAGGGGGTGCAACAGTAGGGTAAGTGTTGGATAGTATAGGGGTAAAAATTACTATTCTAACTCCAGGGGGTGCAACAGTAGGGTAAGTGTTGGATAGTGTAGGGGTAAAAATTACTATTCTAACTCCAGGGGGTGCAACAGTAGGGTAAGTGTTGGATAGTATAGGGGTAAAAATTACTATTCGAACTCCAGGGGGTGCAACAGTAGGGTAAGTGTTGGATAGTGTAGGGGTTTTAATGTAATATTATGCGTTGTAATGGTATGCGTTGTAAAGGTAGTATGCGATGTAATGGAATGCGTTGTAGAGGTAGTTTTTAAAAATGCGTTGTAGTGTCATGCGATGTAATGGAATGCGTTGTAGTGGATGTTGCGTTGTAAAAAATGCGTTGTAAGTGTAGTGCGTTGTAATAGTTGCGTTGTAAAGGTTGTTCCCCCACTCAGTCTGTAAAGTAAGCAGTTCCATGGCTGGTTCATAGTTAAGGCAAATAACTTGTTCTTTGTTTCTATGTAGGGTGATGGATATGTCAATCAACTATGGAAAATCTCATATAATGGCTATTGGACCAAGCAGGAGTAAGTTGTCAACCCTAAAGCTGCAATATCAGACCCTCTGTGCAGAATCTGGGTGTCACCTTTCATTCCTCTAACTCCTGGCAACCCCAAGTTAATGCAGCACCATGGGCATCAATTAGGGGTCACCAGAAGTCAAAAGTTTGACCCCTGGCCAGCCCTTTTCTACCCCTAGGAATGCCTTTGTGACCCCTGGTCTCAGAGGTGGCAAATTCAATGCCAGGAACACTGGGGTAGATGGGGCTCCACTCTCTTCATTTTCTGTCAATTTGTTATTACACTAATATCGAAGAAATAAAATATATTATTCACTAATAGTGTAACACAAAATGGAGTACAATAAACTGCAATATGCCCTTCCATGGCAGCTGAGGTAAGTAACAAATGCTTTTAAATGTCTGTTGTGTGTGTGCTTGTGGGTGACAGTGAGTTTATGTGTGCGAGGGTGTATGTGTGTGAATTTGTGTACATGTATAAGTATGTGTGTGTGAGTGAAAGTGGAGGTCAAAGGGAATGTGATGATACTTCCGCTACCCCTGGCATTTCGGTGAAATTGACGTCCATGTGCAACGCACATGAAATTAGATAGGGCGGCTGGGTCTATGTTCAATCTGGTACAGAGGGGAGGCAGGAGTTTACTTTCTCCTTACATTAAGATCTATATTCTGCAGTGCATCCCTACAGCCACATATAGAGCAGGGGTGGGGGGGTTACCATAACCTTTCCCCCATTCAGGTGGAAGAAAACATAATTTGTAGAGGGCTTTTGAATCTTCCACCAACTTGTTCCCATTTGATCTTATACTCTGAACTAAATTTGGAATATGTCTTCGAATTAAAACGGGCCCGCTCCTGCTTTGGGCGAGTGTGTGGTCGAATAGTGAAGCAAGTGGGAGAGGTCCCTTCTTTTCAGATTTAGGGCAGGCTCTCTGCTGCATCTTTCATGCTTTTTGGAGGAGATGAACGTTTGGGCCAGTAGTATACCAGCAGGTCCATGTGACAAGCTGGCTGGTCAATCTTAGATGCATTTCATGTTTTTCTGTAAATGTTATCTCTGGTTCTTCCAACACTGTCTAAAGCATATCTTTAAGCCACTTCCCCTTGAAAAATGTAGGGATGCTCTAATGTACCTTCGAACATTAGGCAGTCTGGGTATTTGATTCAGTGCGTGTTGCTTCCTCAAAATGTCTGTGCGAAGAAGGAGATCTATGGAGGGGTGATGGCATTGGAGGTAGGTTATTGCTAAGGTAAAGCACTTACTGAGCATGTTATCTTGCACTGAAGCTACATTTTTTATCATTTTGGATTCATCTTTTAAAGTTTTATGATGTGCTCTTGTATAACTGTGATGAATTGTAACCTGCTCTTTTATGATTTTTATCCCAAAATCGAATAAAGATAGTTTGAATTGAATGCTAACGAAATGATTCTGCATAAGATATACCTCGAAGAAATTTAAGTCTTCATTTACAGTTTGGTAGAGCAGCAGAACTACTGTAAACCAACAGAGGTCCTGCCCACAAAGCTCGCGGTCGGCCTGCTCTACGGACTGTTGAGAGGCACGCGCGGTCTTGAGTGGTGGAGCCTCAGCCTCTACTCCTGACTTCTCCAGCGAAAGCCTCGAAGCTGGCGGCCCATCCGCCAATGGCCTCCAGGTCACAGTGATGATCGCCCCCTTTATTGAGAGTGGTTTGGAGATCACTGATTTTCTCTGGCGCGTGGGACCCTACCTTTTGGGTATCTTTATCGAGTCGAGTGGTGGTGGCTTCCAAGCCGACTCTGCTCCTGTTGCTGTGTCAGTGATCCTCTGCTTTTATGACTCTCTGGCCAAAGGGGTCTGGTCCCTTCCCTAGTGTAAGGCTACGTTAACCCACTCCAGTCTTGTCTGTGGGTTGGTCCATTGGCAAGGGGGGTGGTTCTATAACTTCGGTATGTTGTGAAATTTCTTCTGCTCTGGAGCTTGTGGGCTCCTGCCCGAACTGTCGTGATTTACAGCGAGCCTCGAGTTTGACAGCTGGAGCTCTATTGTATGGGACACTTTGGAGCCCCATGGTGTACAGGGCATGCTTCCTCCATCCTGCTGCCCCCGTGCTGTAGCGATGGGGATGGGTTGCTCTGGGTTCCTGTAGGAACGTAAGTGGGTCCTCCACCTAGGGACAGCATTTCCCTTTATATTGCCAGTGTGCCATCCTGTTCCTGTGTGGTGGCACAACTTGCATTCCAGTAAGAGTAACCACACAGTCCTGTGGCCACGCAGTTTTGGATATGGGTGCATGTGTTTTATCCTTGGAATCTTGATGTGCACCTTAGAATGCATTCCTTGTGCTTCCCATGGTTTAATTCTCACTTTTTGCTGCCTCCTTTGCTAAGTTGAACATGCCTGTTCTGGTCAGACGTCCTACTGTGCTCACAGCATGTTTTGGATCCTGCACCTGCACCTAGGTTCCGGCCAACTGCGCACTGTTGGTTTTTAATGGGTGCTTTACTTTTTCTAGACGCTTTTTGCTTTAAAATGCAAAAACTAATATCTCTGGTTCCCCATATCCTGTTTTAATGCTCTTGATGTCTTCTTGCTTCTCAAATGATTCTCTTTTTTCCTAAATTCGCTTGGGAATGTTATTGTGCTGTGATTTAATTGTTGTCAGTGTGTGTGTGGGGATCACCTGCTTCTTGTGCTATAGCTAGCAGAACTGGGTTTTCACCAAACTTGATTATGTTTATTAGGTGGGGGGTGGGGGGGGGTCACCTTCTCCCAATTTTTGATAGTATCACACTTTTAACTTTAATCATTTACTGTTCAAATTGTGCTTTTCTGTTAATGATAGTCATACGTCTGTGCCATTCCAGGGTGGCTTCCATTACTTTGGCTGATCCTCTCGGGCTGTCTTGTCTTACCATCTTCTTTGGGCTTTTGCCTGGGTTGTAGAAGATGCTCTGTTTATGATGGGTGTGGTGAGTCAGTCTGTCACACAGGGGTAACTTCTAACACTGCCCTGTCTGATTGTGGTTCTGAATTGGATCAGTTTCTCTGCAACTTTGGGCCACCTTTCTTGTGTTCAGGAGGCTCGGGTGGCCAGGGTCGGCTGCGACAAAGAATTGGCGAGGCACTAATACAAAGCAGCCTGCATGAGCTAACCAGATTGCAAAGAAAAGTGGCCCATATTTGCAAATTAGCCCAGTTTTAAACTTGTAAAGGCATGCTGTATGGGTGTTTTGCAAGGCATGGGAGACTGCATGTATTTGTGCTTGCTGCAGGCAATGCTTGTGGTAACATCAGGAAAATTAACAGTTAAAATGGGCCCACTTGGCCATTAAACCAGCCCAGAAACTTCCTATAAAAAAAGCCCACACACTGGTCCATTAGACCAGCCCACTGGGCGCCGCCTAATTGCCATATGGGCCAGTCTGACAGTTCCGGTGGCCTCTGGGTATGGGTGCTCCTTATTACCATGCATGCTTTGTGAGCTGGTAGCGTAGGGCTTCTCCTTCAGTTTCCAATTGTGCATGTCAGTCCTGCCTTGCTGTCAAGTTCTATCTTCCAGTTGAATTGCATGCAGTCTGCTGGCCTTCTCTGCCTTTTGGTGATTCTTGCACAGTTGTGCCCTGTGGACCTTGGGGCATATTTACAACAAAATGCTGCATTGCGGTGCTGCAAGCAATTTAGCCGTGCCCTGCTGCTTCATTTATAAAAATGCACGGATGCACCGTATTTACAAGAATGGAGCGCACCCCTGTGTTTTCCCTTGCGCCGGTGCTAAGAAAGCTGCCTAGCCCCAGCTCAGGCTCCCTTACACCATGGTGCAAGGGTGCCTGCGTTGCAGGGATGATTGTGTTTGTGAAAGAAGGGACGCCTTCCTGCATAAAACCAATCATAAATGGCTTTTTGCTCCATTTATGTGTGCTGCACAATTCAGCACACATAGAAAGAGCAACAGACAAGGAAGAATAAAAGCATTTCCCCGCTGTGTCACAGTCCAGCAAGCCACATTTTCTATGGCCCAGTCTGTTTCCATCCTGGTGTTGGTATTCTCAGACAATATTGGGATCTGTGTCTGTCCGAAGGTGATTATAAGGGCAGAGGAAATATAGAGTTTTGAAAAAAAAATTCTAAAAGAAATCGTGTTATAGGTATGGCTGCAAAAAAAGAGCCTATTTCACAGGTGACTTCTCACCCCCTTCAGTAATGGCTCTGGTGAAGAAGTCCTGGACCTATGGGTAGGTACACATTTCAACATCTCAGGCCCCATGCTGCATTATAGCGATCCTTAGAGCCTGTTGTTTCCTGCTTTGCACTGTATTATCTTTAAATCCTCCATCTTTGACTCTGCAGCACTTCTTCTTCTTTTTGGAATGTTGAACATGATTCATATTTAGGCTGGGTTTAGAACTGGGCATTACAGGAAATAAAAACCATTCAGACATTTGTGTTGAAACAGTCTCGAATTATTGAACTATTCTGGTACTAACACACTAGCATTTGAGACAAAAGACAATTTCAAGACTTTAGCATAGAGTTTATTCAAATTTAATTCAGGTTTTGCTGTTTTATATCAAAAATCTAAAACGTGATATCCAATTTCTTAAGACCTGGCCTGCTTCGGCTTAGCTTTTGAGTTGAGTCAATCTCAGCTACACAAATGACAATGCACTATTATTGCAAATGTTGTCAAAATAGCAAGACCATTACTCAAGTTTATTGGCCCTGCTATCAATAATAATTTATATTTTACATACGAGGTGACCACTTTGACCTCAACTGACAATCAATATTATCTCTTCTGAAGACTGCCGAAGGGTAATTGATTTACATGTATGACCCAGAAATGTGCAACGCTGGCAGGTTTTTGATTATTCGGCCAATGCATGCAGAAGGACGCGCTGCAACCCGCTCATTCGACTTAAAAACACGCCAGAAGGGCACGTGCATTGTTGGACAAAAGAAGGCAAAGGCTGAGCTGTGACTGCTGAGTTTAATGTACAATGTGAACCATTTCTTCAACCACAACCGAATAAAGGCTGAGTCTGGAAGACAGCATCAGAAGGATGCATGAAAGGGAGACTGGACAAAACCGGTTCTGCAAATGCAGACAGAGAGTCCACATCTATGTCTGCTTACTCCAGACCTGTCAACTCACACAATGCCACTGTGTGACCAGGACCGGACTGGGAACACAAACCGGCATTGTCAATGTAGCTGGACCGGCCTGTGGTGGTGGGGGTTGAGGGGTGCCAGTGAGAAGCACTACTGCCGCTTTAGCACTGATGCCGGTCGCTTTAGTACTCCTGCCGCTTTTGTTACAGGTGGCCGATATTGCAGCACTGATGCAAATACTGCCCCCAGTAACAAAACCGGCCCCATTATTTGAAATTCGGCCCCCACCCTTCCAACTGACCGGGAAAACGCCCGGTGGCCGCTACGGCAGTCCGGCCCTGTGTGTGACACACGATATCAGTTCCCATTACATGGTCACCAGGTCAGGAGCCGATATTACACGGTGGCAGCGAAAATGAGCTGTAAACCAAGCTCGTGTTTGGAGGCTTTCAACTGCTGACGTCCATTAGTGGGTGTGAGATCACCCCAGGACACCGGAAAAAGTCTCAGCGAAGCTTTTACTTTTTTTTTTTTTAAGAGGAGGGATTTCTGGTAGGGTTTGGGGCTAAAAGTGCCTCTTTGGTACTTCTCGGCAAGAGGCCCTGCCCCTTCCAAGGCCTTGCCCCTTCCTCACACAGTGAAGGTTTTTAGGTCTCGCCTGACCCAGCGCATGCGCTGGTCTGGCGAGACTTATTGAGAGGGCTCCAAAAAGTGCTACCAGGCCAGCCTAGAGCTACAGTGCATGTGCGCGGGCGCGCGCCGCGCTTTGCCGCAATTGCTTTGACTTTCGCGGCCTCACGGCCGCTTTGACGTTTGATCGTGATCGCGATCATTTTAACTTTCGCGGCCACACGGCCGCTTTGCATAGCCAATAGGTCTCGCTTTTGGGACCTTGTAAGTATGGCTAAACACTTATAAGGTCCCAAAGGCGAGACCTATTGGCTATGCCAATGCTTGTTTGTTGAAGTTGGCAGGTCTGTAACTCCTAAGAACCCTAATACAGAGGAAATGCTGTGGTGGGGATGCTGGGGGAGGAATAGTGTGCCTCGATGAGAGATGCCTAAAAAAGTCTATAAAAAATTTATGGGGATTTGCTGTTTTAGGACACCCCCTTTTTCTCCGCCCATGAAACTTTCAATTGCAAAACCTAGGCAAGAAAGAGCACAATTTTGGACAGTTCATGAAGATTTGTCAAAGTTATTAGCAAAACAAAAAAGGCATTTCCTATGGAAATACTGATCTAACTATAACTACGTAGTGGCAACCAACATTGGGTGATATAGCTATATATATATATATTTTACTGAGAGGCGGTTGCCACTGGGTATAGTAGGATTTACCATAGGAAATCGATTATTTGGTTTCCTAATAACTCAGGTGCCGTTTGATGAAGCTTCACAAAACTTACCAAAAAAAGTTCATCCATCTCAGCTCCTTCCTTAGCAGAATGCTAAGTCTTTTCCCAGAAAGTGTGATTTTTGCTGTCACAGATATGGACAAACGAGATATATTTAAAAACGTTTCCTGATGTTATTCACGATGTGGTTTTATCTCTTGCACTTGTTCACTCATTTTATTAGGACACTGCATAATTTCTAATTTGTTTGTCCTTCTACCATTTTCTTTATCATATGTGGTTTCTCTAATTAGAGTCTCAGTGTTGGAAACCGGGCAACCGGGTTAGCAGTCACCAGGTTCCCAGCACAGTGGTAGCTTGGCTCGAGCGGTTGGGGGTCAGGCACCGTGTTAAGCGTACGTCACACCCTCACAATAACCATGCGTTCATCCGTTCCAAAAACGACACTACACCGTAAAAATTATGGAAGACAAGATGAAAATATATATGTCTTTATCTTATTTTCTCTTAGTTGCAGATTTCATAACATAAATACAATACAATAGGATCTTCCTTCAAAAGAGCAGGTCAAATAAATAATGCTACATTGGAATTTCAATAAATAGGTTCAGGTCCTCATTAAGCAAAGAATAAATAGATGTGCAATAACTACAGACGGCAAATAAATACAGTCAGACAATAAATACAGTGCAGGAATAAATTAGTGGAAGACAATAAATAAAGCACCTTCAATAAATAAGGTAAAGCAATCAATGACAGATACAGATCAGATCACTTTCATGAGGTAACTTGGTCTTACTTTGCCCATATACAGCTTGTGGTCATTTGGATGGCATGGGGGTGTCCCACCTAGATTGGTCAAAGCTGGGGCCTAAGCTGAGGCAGAATGAGGATAACCTACTGATCTGGCCCTCCAAACTACACAGCCCCTCACAGATGTCACTGCACCAGTCTTAGTTCACCCCTGGCACTCCCAGGCTGGTTCTAACACCCCTCTAGCCCCTAGAATGGTCTTTTAGGGCTCCACGGGGCCTCAGGCGCCCCCTCTACCACTTACTGCCCTTTTCACGATGATCGGCTCCGCTCGGCACCGTGTCGACGCCGTGAGGCGGCTCCAGATCGATGTCGCTGGGCGGCCTCGTCTCGATGTCGCTGGGCGGTCTCGACTTGATGTCGCTGGGCGGTCTCGACTCGATGTCGCTGGACGGTCTCGACTCGATGTCGCTGGGCGGTCTCGACTCGATGTCGCCTTCCGGCGTCGCAGGGACACGGTCTCCCCGCTCCCGGGTGTCTCCGGAGTGCGATCTCCACTCCCGACCTCCGGCGCGCTTCACCTCAGTTTCCGGCGACTCCGGTGGGCGGACTTCACTCCCCCGTCGAAGCCTCACCTCGACCTCGGGTGAATCTCCACTCGACCTCCGGCGCCTCTCCACGACCTCCGTCGGCGCCCTCACCTCGACCTCGGGTGAATCTCCACTCGACCTCCGGCGCCTCTCCACGACCTCCGTCGGCGCCCTCACTCGACCTCTGGCGGCTCCGGGTACGACGTCTGCTTTCTGTCAGCGCCACTTCTCGACCTCAGGCCCCAGGTCTCCAGGCTTCTCGACCTCAGGACTTCAGGAGGACACTGCTGAATAGGTCAGGAGCTTGCTGTTCTTCCTCTTTAAGGCCTGTTCCAAATATTCAGGTCCTTAAGATGGTTCTTCTGGTCTTGGTCCCACACAGGGCTTTAGGCTGGGCTTGGTCAGTAGGGACTAGCATCAAGGGTGGGTTTCTGGACCCCACTCCAAGCACTGGTTTCCACCCCTGCTGCCTTACCCCGACCTCCTTCTATCTCTGTCCTCTCTTCTCTCTAGTCAGATGCCTACTGCCACTCTGAGATGGCCTCCCAACATTCTAAACTGCCTCCCACTGTCACAGGGTTCTAGAATGTTACAGAAGGTTCTAGAAACCTCCAGTGGGTTCTGGTGATGTCACAGGTGACAATGGGTGGCCACCATTTTGTGTCTCAGGCCCTCAGACAGAAGTTCCAGGGGTAGGGAAAATGGCTCCCTGACCCTGCATCAACACTAAAAAGTCTGGTGGTTCCCCAAAAGGAAAAATTATAACAGGGTTTGAGGCAGAAGTGGGACAAAATAAATAATGATGAGGAGGGACCACCCAAAGGGCTGACAGGTCTAACACTCAGGATCTTATTATTGTATTAAATTATAACTATCGGTCCTTAATATAATGAGAAGTGCACCCAAAACAATACGTGGTGTTATGTATTGGTGTAATATTCTTTAAGAACCAATACTAGTCTATTTACCATTATTATTATATTGGAACTGAGGGTTCTGAAGCAAACCTGGTCATAAAATTATTAAATTGTGAAATATATTCATAGCGAGTTTATTCATGTTTAACTTTGTTATTGAACCAAGATGTATCACATTTGTGGAATTAAGAAACAGGAGTGCTTACTTGGAGAAACGCATTGTAGTCTTACGCCAGGCATGTTTATGCACGAGTCACATCATTTTGGAGGGAGAGTGCACTTATAAATATTGCTGCTGACAAAGGCGTTTAGCCAAAAGGTGTCAAGCCGTATGTCAATAAACAAAGCCTCAGCAGACTTCGAAAGCTATAGCTACCACAGTAAACTATAACTGTTGAATTTCAGTGTTTTTTTTTTTAAACAATATTTTTAATACTATTACATGGTCTGGCTATAACATCACTTTAGCCTTTGTTTTTCACGGTGAATTTCTTGGGGATTTTAACATACAAACACACACACACACCCACACACACACACACATATATATATATATATATATATATATATATATATCTATTTTGCTTTCATTAAAGAAAAAATGCCAGCACTCCAAGGTCTGCTGAGGCTCTTTTAATTGAGCTACCGCTGGACACCTTTCGGCTAAATGCTTGAGTTACTGCACATTACAGATTAACATGCTATTTAAGTGCAGATAATTAAAATCTATTTTGGGTCAGCAATGTGTATGTGTCAGGGTCTAGTGAAAAGAATCATTGTCCTGGAGCTGAGGGAAACTTTAAGACCAATACTTTATATTCTCTAGAAGCTTTTACCATGCATACCTTTACAAAGCATTTAATACAAGACCATGACCTTTGCAATGTGTTGCGTTACATTGTTGTACCTTACCATGCAAAACTGTGCGTAATTATTGATACTTATATGTGTGTGTGCACACACACACCCACCCCCAGTGGGGTCACGGCTGGATTGTGTTTCGATAGGAAATGCATTTTTTGGTTTGCTTATATCTTTGGCACCGTTTGACGAATCTTCACAAAACATAACAAAAAAAAATATTTTCACCTCTGCTCGTTCCTGGAAAGTTTTGTGGTGATCTGTCAAGCAGGGGTTGAGAAACCCATTTTCCCCACTCCTTTTTCCATCGGAACTTTACACACAACTACATCCCCGAACGGCTTAGTTTATTTACTTCAAATTTGGCAGAAAGCTAGATCGTGGTCCAGAAAGAGGGCTTTTTGTGATTTGGTGTGAATCCATTTAGTAGTTTTTGAGCAATTAATGCTCAAAAAACGTTGAATATTTCAAGCTGCATAGGATCCACGGGCCAACAGATCTCATGCTGAAATCTTATTGGCTGTTACCACATCAACAAGGATGAGATGGTATCCATTATATATGAGTCCCCTTAAAAAGGTTTAAAATACACATAAGGGGGTAGAGTAGGGATACCCCTACTCCTAGTGGTGGGGTCCCAGAAGAACCCCACCAGCGAGCCCAAAAACTTTTTTCCCGAATTTTGCAAGAGACTCTTAAGAAATCCCCATGAGGGTTGCCAGGGCCTGGGGGCCCGGGCGCACTATTCCTTTTGGGGAAGCAGACACGTGGACCCCCTCCCGAGCCTCTGTGAGGTCCCAGGGACCCCATCCCCTGGGGCCTTTGTGAAAAATAGGAGGAGGGGAGCACATGCTCCCCTCCCCAAGCTTAAATAAGCCCCAGGTACCCCATCCCACGAGACCGAATTCCATAAAAAGGAGGAGGGGCTGCGTGACCTACCTCCATGATCCTTAATAGGCCCCAGGGACCCCATCCCCGGGGCCTGAATGTGATAATTAAGGGAAACTCCCCGGGCTGGCTCCTGTGTTCCACATTAGCACGAGCAGTGAAACATATGTTTACTCCTGCTGGGTGGGAGCAGACAGTCCTCTGCCCCAACAAAGAAGGCTGTCTGCTCTCACTCTGCGGGAGTTTAAAAAATGCTCCCACCTTGTGGATGCTGACTTCTGGATCCTTGCCTGCGCTCCTAGGGCCAGGGAAACACACATTGCTACTGCCCCGAGGGAGCAAGCAAAAACAACTGCTCCTTCTAGGCAGGGGGGCACAGTCGCTCATGATGCTCCCAGCATGGCTGGGCTCCCACAGCCCTCAACTTGCTGATTGGTGGGTGCCCCGGGTGGGCACCAGGGGACCCACCTAGAAATAAGGCATGCCCGGGGGTATAGGGTCCTTGGTGCTACAATCAGCCCAGGGTGGGAGCCCCCCTCCTGTTTAAGTTAAGTGCAGCCCCGGGGAAAGGCTTGGGGTGAGGAGCCATGCGACCCCTCCCCCTTTTCATTGCAGTTCAGCCCTGGGGGGTGATGTCCTCAGGGACTGTTAAGGCTTGGAAGGGGGCCGCGTGGCCCCCTTCCCTTTTTTAATGAATTTAGGCATGGGAGTGCATCCCCCTCCTCTTAAAATAAAAGGTTCTGGGGATGCCCATGCTCTTCCAGACAGGGAAACACACATAGCTCCTTCCCAAAGCAAAAGCAGCTGCTCCCTCTAGGCAGGGCAAAGCTGGCTCCTGATGCACCCATGACCGGTGCATGCGGGGAGCCTGCTGGGGCCTCACGTCCCTCAACTTGCTGTTTGTTGAGTGGCTTGGGTGGGCACTGGGGCACACACCCAGAAATAAGGATGGCGTCCCCAGGGTCACGAAGCTTGAGAGGGAGGCTGCACACCCCTCTCCTGTTTATATTAAGTGCAGCCCTGGGGGAAAGCTCGAGGTGGGAACCTAGCGGCCCCCTCCCTCTCTTCATTGCAATTCCACCCTGGGGGCATAGGTCCCAGGCGCCTGAAGTGACTCAGGTAGAAAGCTGCACCTCCCTCCCCATTGAAAAAAATAACCTCGGGCATGGGGTCCCCGGGGCCAGAAGTGGTTTGGCGGTGGGGACTGTGCTAATGGGTTGGATGCAGGTCCTGGCTGCAGGTATCACTTGTAGTTACATTTTGAGCCTGCTGTCATCAATCTGTCAATCAAATATTTATAAAGTACACAGCTACTCAAGAGTGCCCTAGCGCTAAAGACCGTAAACACAAATTCTTACGCAAGTCACTGAAAAACTGTCTTAAAAAGCCAGGTTTTAAGAGCAAGCTTGAAGCGGTTTTCCTCCCCCAATGCATGCAAGCCCAAAGGCAGGGCCTTACAAGCTCACGCAGCAAGGTAGCAGAAGGACACTCTACTCAATTTTTCCCTGTTAATTCTCGGTACCTGAGCCAACCTTGCATCAAAACAGCAGAGGGTTCTAGTTCGGTGGTAATGGATTGTGGAGAGATAGCTAGGGCCCTTCAGATAAACAGCTCTAGGGGCTAAGGTTAGGAATTTGACGTGGATTCTCTTCTTGAAAGGGAGCCAATGAAGGTCCTTTTAACAAGACCAAATAGCAGTCTGCCTAGTGACTTTTTGAAGCATCCTCGCCGCAGCGGTTTGAACCATCTGTATCATCCTCAACAGATAGGCTGGGAGGCCCAGATAAAGTGCATTAGTATAGTCCAAAGTAAAGGGATAAGAGCATACAACACCATATTTTGGGGGCTGGAGAAGGAGCAGATACAAAAAAATGTTTCATTGATTTTAGGATTCCTAAAACAGGAACCTACCACAGTTGCCACCTGCAGGCCTAAGGATAGTTGGCAATCGATCTTAACCTCTAAATTATGGACTACAGTTGCTGGTAAGCCAGGTGGAGAGACATATCTTTGCCAGCACTCCCTATCCCAAGTGAGTGGAGGAGAGCCAAATAACAGAATCTCAGTTTTACTGCCATTGTATTGTAGGTTTCTAGCCCACATCCACTGAAAGACTGCTGTCATACAGTTCTTAAACACCCTAAAGGGATCCGGTAAGTTGTTATCGATAGTGAGGACTCCACTAAGGAGGCTAGAGGGGTCATTTAGATATTAAGGGTCAGTCTCAAAGCAGAACCTTGTTGGACTCCAAACTTAATCTGTTTAGGGTCAGATGTAAATGGGCACATCCAAACAGATAGGCCTCTGTCAGCAAGAAAAGAGCTAATCCAGGCAAGAACGGAGCCTTTGACTCCTATATTTTCTAAGCGATGAAGAAGGATAGAGTGAGACACCATATCAAAGGCTAAGGATAGGTCGAGTAATATCAACGCGGTCTGTTTCCCTTGATCCACATCCAGCTTGATGGAATCAGTCACCTCCACCAATGCTGACTCAGTTCTGATTCGAGGACGAAAGCATGACTGAGACTGATGCAAAAACTGACTTTGTTCCAATATTTGGAAAGCTGCTCATAAATGAGTTTCTCCAACATCTTCGAAAGGGCTGGTACCAATGAAATGGGCCTAAAATTGGCCAGCATAGTTCAATCCACTGAAGGCTTTTTAATAGAGGTACTAACCTAGCCTTGCTTCCAGTAAGTTGATACGGTGGCAGGTTAGAAGTGATTGAATATAGGGTTCAATAACGGATTGATAATGTTCAAGCTGGCGATCAAAATTCGAGGGGGGTATGGATCATCTGGTGAACCAGATTTACACTCTCTGATGGCCTGTTCAGATTCTTCCAAAGGAATAGAGGCAAACTCGCAAAGATGGTTAGTCAGGGGTTTAATAAGAGTCTTTGGTTACATCTCAGAGTTACTATCAGTGGCAGCATTCCTATGATTTTCAACAGTTCCAATAATGCTATCAGCATCGGCTCCTTTGCAATGGCGCAGGAGTGTCTCTCCACTGGCTCAGAGCCTGCAGTTGAAAAATAAAACAACATTTTACTATTGTTTAATTTTTCAGGGGCTGGTTGAGCCAGCATGTGCAGGCAGGGACGGGACCAGGGCATGGGAGTTGGGAAGAGAATTAAAAGTAAGCCATTTCATCCCATAATTTCCCATAATGACCATTTCCTGTGGCATTGGGCTACAAGTGCAGGTGACCGACTTTCAGTTTCTTCATCCCAGGGTGTTGTTTCTAGGCCTGGGCTAAATTTCTGTTCCGCTTGCGGAAATTGCGATAATTTGATATTTTCGCTTTCCGCGGAGAGCGAAAATGTCAAAATTTCTGCATTCCGCAGCTTAGCGATAATTTGTTTCTTGCTCGCGCTGTAAAATAATACATTCTCGCACGCGCGCGATCGCCTTACCTGAATCCCTGCGTTCGCCGACAAGTTTTCCCGATCCGGTCGCGTTCTCCATGAGATGTTGGATTGCTGGTAGCCATTTGCGCTGTCTCGCGACAGTTTGCGCCCGCAGTAATGTCATTGGTCGCGCGATCACGTCTTTCTTCTCGCGATCATGCACCGCGAGAAGAGTGAAAACAAGATGGCCGCGCCCGCGAGCAACCGCATGGGTAAGTTGGCGAGCCGCGACCACGCAGAAAATACCCCGAATAGGCAGGAAAAAAACTACTGCATCTTCGCGATATTTTCGCTTGTTTGCGGAGATTTTTTTTTTTTTTTTTTTTTTTTTTTTTTTGAAACCGTTTATTACAGTTTATAAAAGTTACAGGTATGGGCCTACAACCACACGGCCGGCCGCTAGAGCATCAAAAGCATAGTACATACATACAGCAGGAAGTCTCTCAGCGGTGCACCGTAGGAAAACAGGGGTAATCTATGGTGCAGGCCTCATAGCTCCATGCCCACAGTACGGTTCCATTTTCTTAAAACAAAACAACATCAACAAACCACAACCGCAAGGCAACCCTCGATCCAAAGTGACAACACGTGCTCCAGAAGTGGGGGATCCAAACAGCGGCAAAACTCTGAAGAGGGGGACGGGAGTGAATCAGGGACTGGGGGACCACGCGCCCGCGGCCGAGGGAGGGGGGCCATCTAAGGAGACGGAGCAGGCGAGGCAGCCGGTAGCAGTGGCGGCTCACAAATACCCCCGCGGTAGGCGTTCCAGGGGCCCCAGAGTTTCATCCACGCCCCAGGCTTACCCCTCGCCACATACACCACCTTTTCACGAAACATACACCAATCCATATGCTCTTTCCAGGCCGACACCGTAGGGGGCCTCTGGGATCCCCACAATTGAGCAATATCACGCTTAGCTATCATGTATCCCAGAGTCACCCACCGCGTCTGCGGGACCGAATAATCATTAGGTTCCCATACATTCAGCAAGCATCTCCTCGCTTCAGGCAGCAGCGCGACACGCGTAACCACTCGTAGCACCTCATGCACACCACGCCAGAATCGCTCCACCTTCGGGCACTCCCACAGTATATGTATGAAAGTCGCCAACGCACCACAGCCACGCTTGCACATTCCATCACCGGCAAAACCCATACGTAGAAGCCTTGGCCCCGTCACGTAGACCCGGTGAAGGATCTTGAGCTGGACGAAACGAAGGCGAGCCGGGATGGCCACCTCTTTCGGAGAGGCCACCGCGGAAATCCAATCCTCGTCGTCCAGCTCCAGCCCGTCGGCAACCCAAGCCTCGCGGAGACTAGTCAGCAGGCACGATCTATCGTTGATCAATTTTTTGTATATGAGGGAGATCGTGCTGTCCGGAACATGGCCATCTAGCACTCTGTCCTCCAGGGGGGAAGACTCCGGAATGGATGCAACATCCGGGAAGACGGAGCCCAGCGCATGGCGGACCTGTAGGTACCGAAAGTACTCACTGCCCTGCAGCTGAAACTCCGCCTGCAGCGTCTCAAAAGTTTTGAATCCCCCCCTCGTCCAGAGATCTCCCACCGTGCTGATTCCGATCGTGTCCCACTTCTCGAAGCCCCGCGACGTCCACAGGGAGCCCAACCTCTCAGATGCATACAGCGGAGACGCTCGGGTCAAACGGTCCTTCCACCCCATAGCTGCATTAGCCGCGTGCCAGACACGCACCATGACACGCGTCGGTCCCGTCAGACGGGAGTCGGGCGCGCCAGAGTAGAGCGCTCGATTATAGTCGCCACCGGGCAGGAGCATCCTGTCCATCTCAAATGCCGGGTTCAAGGCGGGTCCGTAAAGGCCATGGTTAATTGCAGCTAGTTGGGAGGCCCAGTAATACCGTTTAATGTCCGGGAGGGCGACCCCTCCATCGTACCACGGGAGCGTCAATTTAGCCAGAGCAATACGCGGCCTCCCGTCCCAGAACAGGCGCCGCTGGAGGCCCTCCACTTCACGAAAGTAGCGTGCCGGGACCAAGTCCATGGTATTCTGGAGGGCGTAGAGGAAGCGCGGCAGGGACATCATCTTAAATAAGGCCGCTCGGCCGAGCGGCGAGAGCGGCAGCCGCCGCCAGCGCACCACGTCCTCCTTCAAACGCTGGAGGGGGGGCAGCAAGTTCCGCTCATAGCGGGCCTCCGGGTCAAGAGTGATATATATACCCAGGTACCGGAAACCCTGGGGGGCAATCTGGATCGGACAGTCCCGTGGCAGGACCGGAGCCTCCCCGGAAAGCACATAGACACAGGATTTCGCCCAGTTGATGACCAGGCCCGAGTTGCGACCGAAGGAGCGCAGAACATCAACCAGGACGATCAGTGATTTGCGCGGGGAGGCGAGGTACAAAAGGATATCGTCAGCATAGAGGGACACACGGTCCTCATGCTCGGAGGTCCAGCGGAGACCACGGATAGAAGGGTGCCACCGCAGCCACTCCGCCAGGGGCTCCATGGCCAGGGCGAACAGGAGAGGCGACAGGGGACAACCCTGTCGCGTGCCCCTGCCCCAGCGCGAATGGGGCCGATACTCGCCCATTCACCACCACTTGCGCCAACGGGCCCGAATATAGCAATTTGACCCAGCTGACGAAACCCGGGCCGAACCCAAACTTCGCCAGCATCGCCCAAATATATGGCCATTCGAGCGTATCAAACGCCATGGTGGCGTCCAAGGACGCCAAGATGGCCGGCTCCCGCACAAATGGGACACGCGCGAGCACCCCGTGTAAGCGCCGCAGATTAAGCGCCGTGTTGCGGTGTGGTATAAAGCCCGATTGGTCTTGGTGGACCAAATCACCCACCACGCCAACCAACCGGTTGGCCAACACCTTGGCGAGGATTTTGGGCTCCGCGTTCAAAAGCGAGATCGGCCGATAGGATGTGACCCCTCCTTATGGATCACCACAATTGTAGCCAGACGCTGGTCCGGCGGGAGGGAGCCCCGCGAGTGGGCCGCAAGGAACATTGCGCGCAGGTGGGGCGCCAACACATCCGGGCGTAGTTTGTAAAGCTCAATGGGAATACCATTGGGGCCCATGGCCTTGCCGGATGCAATCGAGCGAATAGCCGAGGCAATTTCGTCCGAGGTGGGCGGGGCGTCCAGCGAATCCCTGTCCTCCACCGTAAGGGAGGGCAGTGCGATGTCCCGAAGCAAGGCATGAGAATCTTCCTCCGAGCAGGGAGAAACCGGGGAGTAGACTTCGCGGAAATAGTCCGCGAAGCAGGAGACAATGGCTTCCGGCTCGGTGACACACACACCATCCACGCTCTCAATCAAAGGCACCACGCGGTTCGCTCTCTCCCTCTTATCCAACCACGCAATCAATTTGCCAGCCTTGTCACCCACATCATACAATCGCCCCTGCTGCTCTCTACCGAGGCCCCTGGCCGCCTCCGTGACGAGGGCCCGATAGGCCGCCTGCTTTAAATGCAAAACATGCAACTTGGCGTCTGTTACCCCGCTCCCCAGGTCACCCTCCAGTTCTGCAATCTCGGCCTCAACCCGGGTCACCTCCTCCCGCTCGCGCCGCCGGGCATTGGAAATAAAGGAGAGAGCCTCCCCTCTAAGAACCACCTTGAAAGCCTCCCACAGGGAGATGGCAGACGGGACCGACCCCACATTCTCATCGAAATAGCGCTGTAAGGATTTGATCAAGTCGGCACGAATGGTGGGGTCGCGCAAATACCATGCATTAATCGGAGCCACCCTGCCATCCCCCCTCGGGAAGACATCGAAATGCAACAACAATGGGGAGTGGTCTGAGATGCCCCGTGCCAAATGGCGCACCTCCCCCACCCTCCCTGCATGGGCCGCCGGGACAAGGATGTAATCAAGCCGCGAGAGGCTACCATGGGCCCCCGAGTGGAAGGTGTACTGTTGCAATCCAGGATGCTTTAAGCGCCAGCAGTCCACCAGGCCCAGCGTGTCTAAAAGGCCGGGCAGCCACGCCTGTGCCCGGGGGAGGTCCCTAGGGGGATGGCGATCCATAGACCCAGAGACAACCGCATTAAAGTCCCCTCCAACCACCAACAGGCCACTCGGAAGGTCCAGAAGGAGGCGCCCCAGGTCCGCAAATGTAGTGGCTTGTAACCCAGGCGGGACGTACACTGATATAAAGATAAACACTCTACCCTCCATTCGTCCCACCAGAACAGTGTAGCGTCCCCTCTCATCATGGCGCACCTCGTCAATCTCCAACGGGAGCGAGTTCTTGACCATAACACCCACCCCCCGCGAGCCCGAAGTGAAGCCGGAGTGGGCCGCCAAACGGTATCCCCGCCGATTCATTGCGTGAAAGGTGTTACCTATAAGGTGTGTCTCCTGCAGGAAGACAACATCTGGTGAAATACGTTTTAAATACTGCAGGACCACACCACGCTTAATCCTATCCCCCAGGCCGTTAACATTCCATGACAACACAGACAAATCCCTACCCCCCATCATACGTCGAGACAATCGGTCGTCCCCCACCGAGCATCTTGAAAACGACAAAACAGTTGCGGGTTTGCCTTGCGGTGCTAACAAACAACACACCCCTCCCACCCCCCGGTCCCAACAGAACTCCCCCCTCCCTGCACCCCTGCATGAGCCCAGACAGCCCCCCCAAAGTGCAGTGTGCCTGTCGCCCCATAGCTAAATACTAACTAGTCCCCCAGAGGAGGAGGGAAGCCCCCAGCAGACCCCACCCGACCTCCCTGGGAGGGGAACATACGAAAGCAATATATGGTAAAGGAACAACATCCAGAGCAGGGCCTATACAGTCACCCCTCAATTCTGATCCGGCGGGCCCTCCTCGCCAGCCGCGCCCCCCCCACCCCGATCTCCAGGCAAAGTGTCTAACCAGTCCCCAGCCGCCTCGGGCCGGTCGAAGAAGTGCGTACGGCCATCCACCTCCACCCTCAGCTTAGCCGGAAAGAGCATCGAGTACTTGAGATTTAGGTCCCTTAGGCGACGTTTGATACCAAGGAAACTCTGTCGCTGCTTCTGGACCGCCGGAGTAAAGTCTGGGTAGAAGTGTACATCCATGTTGTCCAGCCTGACCGGTCCCCGTTGCCTGGAGGTCTGGAGGATGGCATCTCTGTCCCGAAAATTAAAAATCCGGGCAATAAGAGGCCGCGGCGGGGCACCGGTCTTAGGGCGGCCCCCGGGGACCCGGTGGGCACGCTCCACCGCAAAAAGCTTACTCAGCCCCCGGGGCTGGAGATGGGTCAGGATCAATTCTTCCACGAAGAGATCCGCCGCCTCCGCCTCTCGGCCCTCCGGCACACCAATAATACGGACATTATTCCTCCGGGCCCGACCCTCGGAATCCTCTAGTCGCCGGTCCATCAGGGCGCTCACCTGGCCAAGACGGCGCACCTCCTTCTGGAGGGCCACCACGTCCGTCGTGAGGCTCGTCGTGGTGTGGGCCAGGGAGTCGACTCGGTCGTTTGTTTTTGACAAGTCTGCCCTCACAAGGCCCACATCCACCAGGACCGAGTCAATTTTTTGCGCCAAGGTATCGAAACGCTGGTCCACTGAGGCCTTCATCTCCGCGATGGCGCCCATGACGTCCCGGAGGGTCGGATCCACCGGATGGGCAGGTGCCTCCGTCGGGCCCACCGGGGGTGTCCGCGATGTCTCCGGAGAACCCTTCTGGAGCGTGTAGCGATCCATACTATTGGCCTGGTGCGCCGTGCCACGGCGAGTTGTCTTCATCTTCGCCCGGTCGCCATCTTGTTTGGTGGACATGCTGGCCCTTCCACCGTCGTGCCAAGATCTCCAAACGGGCCGCCACACCAAATCACGGGTGTCAGGGGGGGGGCGGGGGCGACCACCGGGCCGCAGGTCAACCCACCGCCGGCGGGGCAGCCGGGCACCTGGACAAGACCACACCACCGCACCCCGCTCCGCAGCCCGACCCCGCTCAAAGCAAGGAGGGCGCAAAAGCGAAAGTGAAAGTGCGGGGTACGCGAGTCGCCCAGCCCCGCCCGCCGCTGTTATTCACTTTGTCCCCGGGTCGCCCCACCACTCCAATCCGGGGGGCCAGCGAGGAGAAGGCCGCAACCTTCGATCGATGCTCCCACCGGTGTTCGGGGTCCGATTCGAGCCCAAAAAACGGGTAGCGCCTCAGCTCTGGTTCCCCGACACAGTCCCCTCAACAAGGACAGGATATCGCCAGGATTAATTCAGGAGGTCGCGGAGGTCCTCGGGAGCCTCGCACCTACGCGGCCATCTTGGTTGCGCGCTAGGCTCCTCCTCTCGTTTGCGGAGATTTTTAACATTTTCGTGATAATTTGCGAAAGTCACTCGCAAATTCCGCCCACCCCTAGTTGTTTCCCACAGTGCTTAATTTGAGCCAGTGCTTTCTAGTGCTCTGCACCAGCACCTTATTCCCAGCACCGGGGCTATGATAGTCAGCCACATGGTGGCGCTCTCATGCTAATTCAGGTATGAACACAACAACAGTTGTTTATTTGTTCAATTTACATTAACAATGACTAATACCTGCCTCCCGAGCCATTCTTCTGCCTTTGGGGGCCTGGAATAGTCTGACTTGTCACACTTGTAGGAGTGTGAAGGTTAGTAGCTGTGTATATACTGTCATTGGCAGCTGGCATAGGTTATGTGAGGTGCAAACTGCAGTGGCCTCCCACTTATCCTTTTACAAATTAAGCACTGGTTTCCCAAGCAAGAAATAAAATAAAAAGTTGATGGGTGACAGAGTGTGGTGGGGTCAGTCAGGAACTGCCGCCTCCTCTCATTGGCTGACCCATAACTAGGTCAACCAACAAGAGGAGGCGGCAGGCCCAATAGTCAGGAACCAGCAAGGCTTCCCTTCCCTCACCTGCCATCCCCCTCTTTGGTCTGGTAATATTGACCTTTTATGTTTGGTGCGTGCATGTGTGTGTACGTATAAATGTATGTGTATTTGTGAGTGGTTGCTGTAAATGAGTGTGTGTGCATGTGAATGGATGGGTGTGAGTGAGTATGCTTGTGTGAGTGAGTATGCATGTGTGCGTGTGTGGCTCACCTGCCCCTCAGCCTGCTCAAATTAACCCCAGTAGTTACAGCTACAAGAAGCGGCTTCTTGTTCCACCACAGTGTGGCACTGTTCGAACCCTTGGGCACAGGGAATAACCTGGAAATGGGACTAGGCCGCCGTGTGGGTCACTTCACACTGTCAGTCCCCCTCTAGACCTGATCAGCAGAACACAGAGACAGCCCCGCCGAGGATCCATGCTTTGTCGGTGCACTGACATTAATGTATATTTTTAGATCACATGCCTACAGGCTATGGTACCACATGATAACAAACATATTTGTTTTTGTCGCCACGGTCTACTTAAATTATTAAAACCTCTGAACAGAAAGATGCTATTTCATTCCCTTCAGTGCTGCAGGTCTGTTGTTTTTTCTCCAGCGGTGGGAACTGAAATGCAGTTAGAGCTGACAAATTGAGAAAGAAAACAGTGAACAGGCTTTATTTAGAAGCTGCGAACCTGCGGCTAATGTACACTGCTTCGTGCTGTAATTTTAGAGACGATATGTCAGAAATGCATTCATTATATTCAAATATACTTTGTAGTGAATGGGAGTCCATACACTGAATGCAATGCACTGAAAATTGCAATATCGTGTTATACTTTTACGATATAAGACTTTTTTTTAATAGAAGCCTTTGCTGTCATGATGCATATGGACTATGCTTATAAGGAAGTGATAGTGTGCATTTCTTTGGAATTTTAAACATATAGGTAATGATTCATTGCAATACCCTTATCGGTATTACCAATACCGCGTGTTTTTTCAATGCACATTTACTAAGCCATTGCGAGTTTAACATCCAGAATGAACACCATATTTGCATATGTGATTTTTCTGTTCCAGTCATATGTTCCACCATATGTGTTCGAAATTCAGCGCAGCATTACAACACCTGGCAAATGCAATTTTTATTCGGAAAAAGGGACCGCAAATTGTGCACCGATTTTTTTTATGAATTGAAAGGAATTTTGTGAACCGATCAATGAACTAATAGGTCAGATGACAAATTCCGAATCGAGGGTCGCAATCTGACCTACCTCATGAATATTCATGAGGTAGGTCGTAAATTACAACTTACTATGATTAGATGCCATCACAGGGATGGTGGCCTGCTGGAGTCAGAAGACCGCCATGGCTGCAGTAGCTCTTTAAATAAAGTCAACGTTTTTCTCAAGACAGCCTGTTTTCCTTAAAGGAAATGGAGCAGCATAAAAAAAAAAAAGTTTTGTTTGAGAGTTGGTAGTGGTCCTGCCTACTAGCTAATAAACTTTTTTTTAACGTTCACAAAGGGGGGTTGGGGGGGAGCTTGAGACCCCTTTCCATTTGAGAGTGGTTTAACACTTCCTTCCAGGTGTTGGCAAAGCTTCATTGTTTTGCGACTAGATTTTGGCAGCAAAACATTGATGCACACCTTAAAGAATAGCTATTTGCAAGGGATGCTTTAAAAACTCTTACAAATAGCTATTCCTTGGTGTTTTCTAAACCGATTGTGAGATTTGATATGTGTCGGAAAAAGCAATGGGGAACACAGGTGAGAGCGGGGTGATCTCACTGGTTCTAGCTCCTGGTGGCAGTTTAATACACATTACATTTATTTCGGGTTAGGGGTTGTGCCTGTTTACGTGCTTAGTCTGCCCATTTAAACAGCAGCGGTCCAACCTTAAGGGTGGAGAGGCTCTGCACCCCAACCTGTTTCCAAACATGAAGAGTATCTCTCTGGCTGAGCAAAGGTGAGCCTGACAGATACGCTTCATGTTCAGACCAGGCAGCCAGGTGCTGTACATGTGTAGGCGCCAAGCTGCCTGAGGTGAACTTTATTGGGCTGAAGATGTCACAGTCCAGTGGACTTGACCTCCTCGGCCTGGCAAAGCACTTGGTGGTCCTCCCCTTTATGGCGTAGGAGAGTGTCACTCATAGTCTATCCCTGACTCAACACCATGGGGTCCACCACTGCAAGGTATTTAACACAACTGCAAATGAATATTTAAAAAGTGAAAATTAATCTATATATGTGGCTAATCCATAGTCCAGGGCCTTGGACCACCACACTTTTCTGCTTATCCTGAAACTGTAACCCTGTCAGTCCTGCAGATGGCTGTTAACAGAGGTTTGACACTAAAATACACGTCTATAATGAGGTGCTGGAACAATTATACATGAAAATAAGAGTTACTCATTAGCTGATTGCCATCCTATGTAGTCGATTTGAAACCCTCAGGTTGATACATCAATGTCTTATGACCGTCTCTAGATTTGTACTGAAAGTATTGTTTAGCGGAAGTCCACACAGATGCCCCTTCATTGGGGAGTGTTAAAATAAGCACATTGCTCTTTGCGGACGACACGCTATTAGTTTCTAAAACTCCAAGTGGACTTCATCTGCTATTAGATCGCTTCATGTCTTTCTGTGAGATGAGAGAATTAGAAGTAAATACCTCAAAGACAAAACCTTTGTTAATGAACCCCCATAAATCGTTTAAAGGGAAACTATTATTGGATGGGATTCCGCTGGAAAGGGTGGATTCCATTGTATATCTTGGTATAACACTCACTGAAAAAATTGTATGGAAACAACATATTTTGAAGCAAATTCTACAGCAGAGGAAGACTTCTGGAGCTATAATCTTAGAACATAGGTCATCGCAAACTAGACCGATTGCAGCACCGCTACAGATATATGAGCAGAAGCTAGTTGGCTCGGCTCTCCATGGGGCTGAAATCTGGGGATTTGATCATTTGGAGGGCCTGCTTCTTACAGAGAACAAATTCCTAAAATCACTCTGCTCACTTCCCCAGATTACCCTTCTCACTCCTTTACGACTAGATCTGGGCAGAACTACAATAATGGATAAAGCGAGGCTTCGACCTCTTCTCTTTTGGCTCAGCATTAAAAAAACACCTGAGCTTGTCCACTATGCGATTGCTACAGAGGAGGTTTTTAAGCTGGATCGTTTTTAAAAAATTGGCTGGTTCTGTAACATCAAAACATTGCTTTTTGAAATAGGCCTGGGAAACCTTTGGGAAGAAAAGGACTCTAGCTTACTGCCCAGTAGAGAGTGGGTTAAGTCCTACTATTGGAAATGGGTGGCAGAGAGAACAGTCACACAAGTGAAAGGACGTCGACTCACGAGAGAATTTATGGAGTTTAAGATGGTTGGTGTGGATGAGCCCTACATGGACTTCATCACTTTCCCGCAAGAGAGGAAGTTATTTATCCAATTTAGATTTGGATGTCTCACCTTAAACTCCTTTACCGCGTCATGGAATAGGGGCTCCCAAGCTAAATCAACAATTGCCCATGTTGCCCCGAGACAGAGGAGACGACTAAGCACATTCTCTTTGCATGCCCTCTGTATAAAAACCCAAGAACTAAATGGTTAGCCCCTGCTTGTAGACAACTAGGAACCCGCAGTCATTTAGAGGCACTACGTATCCTCTGGACAGATACAAGGCCACAAATAGTATGTGCAATGGCCAAATTCCTGATTAAGTATCACTCCTCACAAAGTATATAGTCCGCACTCGATGTGTTATGATCATGTCACTATATGACTCATGTTTAAATTACAGAGAACTGCGCAATACTGTATTTCTGCTAATTATGCACTAGCACTTTATGTTCCTTTTATGTGTTGTTAGCTTGTATGGCTTTATTATCTTGGAAGCCAGTTCTTTTAACTTGTCTTTTAGTTTTTAATGGCTCGGGTTTTAATATGTATTGTTGCTGTATAAATAATGTTATCTATTTTGGCCTACAATTTCTATTATGAAAATCTTGTTTTAACTACCATACTTTTGTACGCCTATTCACTTACAGCACTTGCAGCTTACACCAATCCACAGAGATACCCTCTCCCATGACATCTTTCACCTGTTCTAGACTGCACCCATCTCCCCCTTCTAGATAGGCCACCACTTTTCAGTTTATCAAAGATACTCTTATTGAGCTATGCTAATCATACCTTGTGGATGACTATAGGAGTATCGTAAATATGAAGCGCAATATGATATGGTTCTGGGTGTTGCACTATATGTGTGATTTGTTTCCAAACGTGACCTATATATAACATTTGTATTTGCAGTTTAATATAGCACAAACTCGACTCGAAGGTATTGGAGCACTTTACATGAGCTCCAGTTACATTACACACGGACACATTCATTTTTGAGGCACTAGGAGATTACGTGATTTGCCTAGAATCACAGGATGTTGAGCCGACACCGAGACTCGAACCTGGTTCCCCAGCTCCAAAGTCGGCAACTCTGGCATCATGTTTAAAGATGTGAGCACTTCTTGCCCTTTAATTTGTTAATGTAGAATCAGTGTAGGAAAAAGCATCCAATGATTGCTCTGCAGACTACTGAGAGACCTACCTACCCTCTTTGATGGGGACATCACATCTGTTTATATTGTTCCATTTGAGTGTTTTAGATTTATGAACGAGATCTGTTGTATCCAGACAGTGTCTGGATTTCAGGTAAAGTACTGAGCCATGGTATTCCTGAGATAGTTGAAGTAATAAGCCCAGAGGATGGCTTCCACTGCTCCCCTTCCCCAAGCCTCATCTTCTCAGTAGTCTATATAGAGCATTCACACTGACCAATAGAAAGGACACTAACAATACATAGCCATGGAATGCCCTAACCACCCCTACTATGTTACAATACAAATGGTAAATAATAACATGCCTACAATACTATATCACACTAGTGTTTTGGAGTTGCTGTAGGAAAAGTTCAAAGCTCCTCACTCAACACAACACCCTTGATCATTTTGAACACGTTTACTGAAACCTCATTGCTCATTGGCGGTTCCTGTTCCATCATCTCCATATATCTATGCTTAATCTTGGCCCTATCTTTTCTCTGTTCAGTATTAGGGCCAAATTAATAGAAGTTCCCTTTTTCTGGCTGCACTGACATTATTACAGCTTATCTTTCAGTGTTTGGCCATGACCTTTGGTTTGCAAGGATGGGGGTAGGAAGATCAAGGCCTTCACATTGTTGAGCGAAAGGTACTGGGATATTTAAGAGGTCAATTAATAATCGTACCAAAACTCTACTATACTACTGTTCAGTCACAGTCGTATCCCCATTTCACACTATTCCTGGCACAGGTGTTTTTAGCTCCAGTGTAGGCTCATAATAGTCCAAGGTTATGTTCAGACTCTTGGGACAGCCGTTTGGAAAGTTTGGCGTCCCCTTTTCCTCACGCTCATTTTCAGAAAGGTATTATCTCCACAAAAATCTGTCACAAGTTAGAGTGAGAAATTGGGTTGTTGCTTGACTTGGGTGTGAAGCCTCGTCAAAGAAGCAACCACAATCCTTGTCAGGGCAAGGCACAAGCCAACCCTAAATTAACCTGTGTTCAACCCTCTGGTAGCTTGGCACAGAGCAGTCAGGCTTAACTTATGAAGCAATGTGTAAAGTGTTTGTGCAACATTTAAAACAGTGAAAACACAACACAAAAAGTTAGACATATAGAGCAAAATGTAATAAATAAAACAAGACCAAAATGACAAAAATCTAATTAGTATAACCAAAGTTATGAATTTTTAAAACTTTTGAGGGACAAATAGTACCAAAAAGCTTAAAGAGCCCACTGGGGATGTCTGATCACACTGGACCGGATCAAAGTCACACTTTCAGGCCGACCGCGATGGAGCGAGGTTGGATACAGTCAACAGGTTAGGCCAGCTGTAGTTTACCTCCTTAAAATTTGTGCCAGGAGTCCCCTTTCCATTGGAGAGTACCGTAGGGAGAGTGTCGTGGGAGGCTGTCGGCGAAGCATGAAAAGCCATCCGACGTCACGGGCGGGTGTTGCTGGAGCTTCGTGGTGGCGGTCTCCGTGAGGGGTCGATGCTGCAGTGCGAAGAGTCTGGCTGGTGGAGCTATGCACTGATTTGTGGTGCGAGCAGCGGGTCTCGCTGTGAAGAGGGCCGCTGCAAGTCCCGAGGAGCCCAAAAGCTTGATTTCATTGCCCGTGGGCCACACCAAGGGTCCAGGACTTGAGAAGCACTACTTGGCCACCTGGGGGTCATAAAATCACTGCAGCTGGATCCAGGGCCTGGTGCAGGATCTTGGGAATCCTCTAATGTCCCTGAGGCTCACATCAGAAGGCCAGCAGACTAAGCCTTGGAGCCACTCTGGTGCCTTGGGTTCAAGATGTGGTTGCAGGTCCAGTTCTTCCTCCCCATGTGAGAGGGCAGCATGCTGTGGGTGAGAACAGCAAGGCAGCAGTTCCTTAGAGTAGCAGTCCAGCAGAGTGACAGTCTTTTCAGCAGCACAACAGTCTTTCTTCCTGGCAGAGTATCCACAGGTCCAGAAGTGTAATGAAGAGTTGGTATCTGAGGTCCCCTTGTTATACCCTGGTGCCCTGGTTCTGGAAGGTGGGTGGTGGTTCTAGACACAGCCTTTGAAGTACATGGAATCTACTGCCTCCCCTACCTTGGCTTCAAGCTGACTGCAGTAACAATGTGGGGTTGTTAGGCCCTTTGTGTGAAGGCAGAGCACAGGCTATTCAGTTGCAAGTGGGACTGGGCTCAGCTCCGCCCTCCCATCCTGCCAGCAGATGGCATATTGAGGCACATCTAATCCCTCTATTGTATGACTGTCTGGGAGGAATTCACAAAGCCTGTCAGCTACACCCAGTCATTTGACCCAAGACAGACTGCAGGCACAAAAGGGCAGGAAAATGGCAACTTTAGAAAAGTTTTAGTTTCAAGATTGTAATAAAAAACAGACTTTACTATTAAATAAGGTTTATCATTACAATTTGATAGGTACCAAGCAGGATATAGCTACCTGCTCCTAATTAGGACTGACAGCTTATCAAATGTAATAAGGAATCTCCAATGTTATCGTACGGGAGGTTAGACCTCAAAGTAGCGAAGAACAAATTTAGGAGATTTTCACTACAAGGACATGTAAAATGTAAAAGTACATGTACAACTTTTTAATTACACAGCACCCTGCCCTATGGGCTACCTAGGGTCTACCTTAGGGGTGACGTATATATGTAGTATAAGGGGAGTTTAAGGCTTGGCAAGGGAGTTTTAATACCAAGTCGACTTGGCAGTTTGAAACTGCAATCAGGCTGCAATGGCAGGCTTGGGACATAATGTAAGGTGCCATTTGCTGCAGAATGGTTATAATCATTCTTTCCCAGAAATATTCTATGTACACATGGGCAAAGTGTGCTGGGGTCTGGCATACCACTGTGAAGTGTGACCTGGTGTTATCACTCTGTTTTCCTTGCACTTATATTCATGTGTTTGTGCATTTCTGAACTTTTATGTGTTTTGATGCCAACAGTTTCTTTCAGGCCAGTCTGCCTATGTTCACCTCCTTCAGGGACATGTGCATGTGTGGCCTCATACTTCTATCATCCGTTTTCTTGGTTTGTGTCAAAATGATGGTCCTGTTTATTTATCTTTGACATCTCAACCCTTCTTGTAAAGCAGGGTGCTTGGAAACAGCACATTTTCTGCACTTGAAGATTGCCATTGTCTCAGGTTCTTTCCCCTTGAGAGTAGGTTCAGGAAATCTTCATTGGCTGGAGATCAGTTGGTTTTAATCTTCTAAAGGCTGACCTGTTGAATTTGTTATGAGTTGACTCACCTCTTATGATTCTTGTTTTGAGATTTTAGTGGAAGTTCCATAACTGTGTCAGATGCTGATGAGAAGGTTCTCCTGCAAGATTGATCCTCATGACATGTTGACACTTTGACCTCAGTCCCACCTTTCCAGGGTCACTCGCCTGTCATGTATGATTCTTCTTGTATGCTGGGTGTGAGCTGAACCATTGTTCCATCAGGGGTATGGTGGTATTCTGAATATGGTTTGATACATACGGTTAATATTTAACATAAACTATGCGGTGTCTCGCAGGTTTTTTGTGTCCTGTGTCTCAGCTTGTATGACATACATATGATAAATGTGGTACACACAGATGTTCCTGCTATTGAGAAGTCTCCACTCCAAGGCCATGGACAGATTTTAAGCATAATCGCTCCTGGAGATATGGCTGCTGCATGCCTGCTGGTGTCAGATAAAATTTTGCTTACAGTGCCATTCTGCAGATGATTGGTTTGATGCTCTCAAAGTAGGACTAACAATGACAGTCTCCTTTAGCCACTGACTTGATAGTCAGCTGATTTGCTTCCTCCATGGTATTTTGCAACCATGGCATCCATGGGGGTCTTGAGTTGTATATTATTTGTAGGCACTGCTGAGGGCTGTTGGCACAGTCTTGAACTGCTTGATAGATCTTAAACTTACAATTAAAGTGGTGAAGGGGGGTTCATTGCTCACAGTACAGCCTTCATTGCACGAAGGACCACTCTAAAACCTAACATTCTTAGGCGATCTCCCTTCCAGCCTCTTGTATAGTCTGGCTTCGGCCAGTTTGGTACAGCTTGGGTATTATTACAAACAGGACAAGCTTATGAAGGGTCAGGTATTTATGTTGTTAAATTTATGTTGTTACAGCATGGGGGAAAAGGCTAAAATGTGTTGGTGTTTAAATGGTTAGTGAGGTTATCTGTTTCTCCGACATGAGACCTTCATAACTGCAGGACTGTGATGCGGAAGAATAAGACTCAGTGTAATGATAATTTCTGGTATCCAATGTCAATGTCAATGTCAAACATTTTTATAACGCGCACAAATCACCAAAAGGTCTCAAGGCGCTACAGAGGTTTACTTTAGCCATTGTTCCTAATGGTGGTGATCTAGGCTGAGTGATACAAGCTAAACACAAGGGGGCTTATTTACAAGCCCCTTGCGCCATTTTTGCGCCACTTTTGCATCACTTTTCCCATTTTAAAATCGATGCAAAAGTGGCGCAAGGGGCTTGTAAATCTGCCCCAAGGTGTTTGCAAAACAACAGACACAAATGGTTCTATCTTAAAAGTTAGTCGATTTTTCATAAAATTTTAATAAAAAACATGCTATGGGCCTAGTCATTCGATTGGGTTACACTGCCATTGACTTGTGCATTACAATTATTAGATAGCTAAATCACTGATAATAATCAATTTTGTTACCAGTAGTGTGTCCATTTTGCAATGAGCCATGTCTTTAGAATTAATGGCTTTTTGTCATGCAGGTGACAGCTGGGATATAGGCCACTTCATAATTTCGCGGCAATAAGGCAAGCACTAATTATTTAATTCCTTGTTTAATTAAATGTATTATTAATTCGGTGAAATCCACCGTTTCTAAGCTTAGTTATTTTTACAAAGCCAATTCAGTGCAGTTCTGGGCCTGGCGAGCATTGATAAGTAAAACCCAGTAAGGGCTGGGTTAATAACCAGTTAATTAATTTCTATAAACCAGTGAAGTGTGAAAACATTATTTAACGTAATTAGTTTTTTTCTTCATTTTGTTGTAAATGGGACATTTGGTCAGGAATTTTACATATGCATTGTTAAAGTCACAATATGTCAATTAATGGTGTAGTATTGTAAAGGGGGGTTTGGGTGATACTTCCCACTGCGTCCGTGTTTTGGTTTGACCGGACGCCATGGCGCAGAAGTAGGGAATAAAAGAGACCTCCGCACTAGACGGTGAATCTATGATAGTATCAGCCCTTGAGTTTGTGCGTCTTCATTTATGGTGGGCCCCGGCACAAGGGGGCCTACCCTATACGGCCTTCTCTGACGCGGGACCCCCTTTTCACTGCTGTCCTGCCCTGCCTTCTGGTGACTGCCAATGCTCCTCGGCCATGACCAACTTCCAATGCCTGCTCCAGGGGGCCCCTGGTGCCTCCACATTGACTGCAAAGAGGGCTGCGGTCCTCACTTGCGTCCTGGTGGTGGGGGATTGATGACATCACCCACCCTAGGGCACACGTATCACAGCACTGAAGCCCCGCCTCACCATTTCTGGTGGCCCAGAGGTGCCGCTGGCAAGGAAAGACATGCGAACAGTGATTATCCACGCTGTGCCTCTAGTAGGCACAGGGACTCAGCAAGGCCTTACCAGCAGTCTCCATGAGCTCTGCCCACACAGGCCATCTCCACACCAGTGCAAGAAGCTCAAGAAGGTCACTAAGGGGAACTCAGGCTTCAAAACTGTAGGCACAGGGTTGCACGCCCTAGTAGCGATCACCTAGGGGCAGATGGCGTTGAGCACTCGTGCTCCATACACCAGCTTTCAAAGTAAGTGCCAGGGACCACAGGGCACATAGCATCCTGATGGTGTCCATCCCTGCTCTGGAGTCTCTCACCGTGTCTGGACCCCCGTCAACTTAAGCGGCCCACTGGAAAGACTAGGTTGACAGGCTTGAAAATGACGTCACAGCCTTCAAGATTGTCAATGAACAGACGTGGCCACTTTTGCTTCATTCGGCTGGTGCAGACATTCATAAGATCACGAAGAATGTTGTAGAAAGGTGACCCTAGTGCACATATGCCGTCCTCAGAAATGCCGTAACTGCTTTGAACCTTTTGCAAACCTAGATTTTGAGCGATGCCACCTCAGATAGGCCCACCTAGGCCCAGAGGAGTTAGACTCTTTTTTTCCACATGCATCAAAGAACTGCCTAGCACCTGTACACTCCCAGATGAAGAAAATGAGGTGAACGCACAATTCATACAGGTGTGTGCTTCGTTGAAGGTTCAAGAATAGATTTTTCAGGTCCCAAATATGGCGATGAAAGACATTCTGGCCCTGGCCCGGCCCAAGGAGCAGTCCAAAGCCAGAGCTTTACATATGGAGACTCCCCTGCAACAGGCTGTTCAGGCTGAACCGGTTAATGCAGTCCAAAGAGATCCTAAGAAAACCAAACTGCTAGTGCCCTAGCTCCCGGTGCCACCTCGCCCATGTCGGTGGTGTGGTTCACAGTATTGGAATGCTGGAGAATGCCCAGCAGTGGGAAAGACTTGTTTGAGGCGTGGAAAGTTAAATCACATTACAAAGGTATGCCGATCAGTGCCAGAAGCACAGAAACTGCGCCAAAACCAAATACGTGTGGTGGTGACACTACCTGACCGATCTGATGAGAGCAACATGGATGATGATGACTGAGAATGTCCATGTCATCCAAACAATAAGACCGACTACTATGATGCACAGGGATTTCTTAGGTGCCAGATCCGTGTTCAGGACACCTTTGTCACGGCCCTTATTGACACGGGTGAGTCTATCAATCTGCTCGCCAAAGATCTCTGCCAGTCACTAGCCACACCACTCACGCTTCGCCCTACAAAATTTCGAGTTTATACCTATGGGAACACTGAACCCCTGTAAATAGCCAGGATTTTTCCATACCAACCTGTGCCGTAAAGACACACTTAAGAGCGTCAAAGTGTACGTATCACAGGAAAGAATGTGGCCCCTTTTAGGTTGCCAAATGGCATAGGAGCTGGGTTTAGTTAGCTTGCCATTTCCTATCCAGGCTTCAGAGGTTGCCATTCTGGTGCAGGAGTTCTCTATCCTATTTGAGGGCATAGGGTATCTCAAAAATTGGACAGTACGCCTCCACATCGACTGGACCATTGAGCCAGTGGCTCTTCGGCACAGAAGGGCCGTGTTTCACCTACGACCAAATGTGGAACAAGAATTAAAACTCCTTGAATAAGGAGGGATCATAGAAAAAGTCACCGGGCCCACACCCTGGGTATCCCCCATCATCATTGCAAGAAAGCCCAAACAGCCAGATGCGATAAGAATTTTTGTTAACATGAGACTGCCCAATTTAGCAATCAAAAGAGAAAGGCACATCACAGCTACAGTAGACGACTGTCAGCCATAAAACTCCTCGTGATCGATTTGATGCTCAAAATAGGTCCACCTCTCAATAGCCCCAATTCGGTAATGCTATTACAGTGCAGAATATTGGGGTGATCAAGTGAGGGAAGGGAGTGGTAAGGAAACAGGAGACCTGCAGAAGAAACAATTCGAAATTGTGAAATGTTCTCCCAAATATTTCCTATAAGAATTACAAAATAGTAGTGTTCAAAATAGTACCTGTAAAATAAAAGACCAGTTCGATTATCCTCTAGTGCAAATGAAAGATGGGACTCTTGTCACCCTCATAAATACTCCTGTGGTGTTTGCTTGTATGAACACAAGTATAGCATAATCATCTAACTGTAGAGCTATCAGAACATTGCTGTAACTCATTGATTAAAAATGACAGGTTTAAGAAGCTGTGAATACCCATCAAAGAAATCTTTGAGCCTTGCATCACAGGGGAAGAGCCAGTCCTTTTGACTCCTATGAATCCCTTGTTCAACGACAAATAAACAATCCAAGAATATTACCACATCAGTATAACTGCAGCGCTTATGACTGCAATAGCGCACAATCTTGCACCGTAAGGAATCCCAAACTGTTAATAAACTCAAGTCATAAAAAGAACTCTGTGCTCCCACAGTCATTTACCAGTCTTAATAGGCAAATGTAAGTGTGTGCAGCACTAATCAGTCTGCAAGTGAACAGAAGTCCAGATTGCTAGCAGACAATTCGAGTAGCCTAACTTCTCAAAGTGAAACAGGCAGGAGAGCCTTCCCTGCTGCTCAGAATGTATTGACAAAAACAAACTGCAGCACTAGAATCATTAGTGATGCCTAATAATTCTTTCTCCACTAATCAAGCAGAAGAAGTCCACCCTAAACACAGGGGTGAGTTTGAGGTGCAAAAGCACCCTTACTGAGTCTGACTCAAACGAGTACCCAGGAACAAAAAGGCAGTTCTCTTCACCACTGGCTGCTTTTGATAATAATCGGCGTCTCTGTGGGGCTCAACCAAGCTTAAGTCCCACCATGCCATCACCTGTTCCCATTTCCTGTTTGCACTCCACTGTGGGTGCTCTGATTCTCCTGGGGATTGGAGTCTTTTCTCCTCGTGCATTTCACTACACGCCTGGACTGCTGGGGATTGCTGTTCCCCAACCTCACGTGCACCTCTGCCTGCGTGTGTTTCCATGAGACTGCGGCTCCAGAGGACACATACTGCTCGCTTTCCCCATGCAAACCCCACTGGCACCATCACTCCTCCAGTTCCTGCAACAGCTGTGCATACCAGACAAGATCACTCGCTTGCTTCCCCAGCTTATCCATAGGGTGGTGCCTGTAAACCGGCAGCGTTCACCTTGGTAGCACCCAACACTTGATTACGCATGGTGACAGCGACATCATAGGGGAACTTGCTGGGTTGAAGTGCTACTCTACGCTGTACCTTCGATCCGGGTATCATCATATACCGCTCCACCCAGACTTGTGTCAAATCACAACGTTTTTGACACACATCAGATTAAGGCGTTACAAAGGGTTGAGCTTTGGGGTGTCAAGCGCTGCTGAGATTTTTCAGAACATTATCAGAAAGCTTATGGCTAGCCTCCTGGGTGTGAAGAATGTCAGTGACGATATGTTGGTCCATGCCCCTACAGTGGAAAGTCACCTAGCATGGCTGGGAGCTGTATTCACCTGGTTACAGGAACACAGACATGCTCCAGAGGGAGAATTGTGGATTTCTGTGACAAAGCATCAGTTTCTTCGGATACCAATTCTCCATGATGTTGTAGCTCCTGACGAGAACAAGCTGAAAGACATACAAACTGCGTCTGCACTTACGTCAGTGTCTGAGGTCAGGAGTTTCCTAGGTATGGTTACCTACTGTGGCCAGTTTATGCAAAACCTGATGGATCTCACAGCACCGCTATGGGAGCTCACAAGAACAGCAAAGCTTTGGGCATGGAAGTGAAGTGCATGAACAAGTGTTCCAACAAACTGAAGAGGAGCTGTCAGCCAAGACAACTGTGACATATTTTCACCCACAGAAAATGACAGAACTAGTGATGGATGCTAGTCCTACAGGGCTTGGGGCAGTACTGTGACAGTGCCAAAGTGAAGGAGTCTAGGACCTGGTTGCCTATATGACTAGAGCGTTGAACCCCATTGAATAAAAGTGCTTTCAGATGGAGAAGGTGAAGATTGCAGTACATTGTGGGGTCCCAACATTTCTCTATCTACCTCTATGGACATCCTTTCATGGTTTGCAACTTCAAGAATTTAACTTCAGCTAGGAGTATAGGCCGGGCACCCTCAATCCAGCCAGCTTCCTGTAGAGACATGCCCGGATGGCAACTCTAGCAGAGGAGGAAGCAGCACATGATATGGAATAATATGTGCAGTTGGTACTGGAGAGAGCAGAACCACCCCCCATGGCTATTGGGGAGATTGTAGAAGCCACCACCCAAGATGAGTGCCTCCGCTCGACATCACTGCAGCATGAACTGGAAGCTCTTCTTGGAGCATGCCTGCCAATGACCAGAAGTAGCACAACACACCCTCCAGTCTCTTCACAATATGAGGCAAGAGCTGTTCATTACCCCAGAAGGTTGCCGCTACGACGAACCTGCCTGGTGTTGCCTCAGAGCCTCTGTCAACAGACTGTACACTTAGCACATGGGTTCCACCAAGGGGTGGTGAAGACTAAGAACCATCTGAGAGCCAAGGCTTGGTTCACTCCACCAGCCGTCCGGATCCGCATGCTCCTGTGGTCATAGAGGAAGGACCTACAGCCTGTGGCAGTGAGCCCGTGCAGATTTCAGCAGCCTCCCTGGCAGTGGTCAGATGCTCATAGTTATTGACGACTATTTAAAATATACCAAAGTGGAACCTGTAGCATCCACGTCCGCCAATGTGGGAATTCCCAAGATGGAAAAGATAATGGCAGCCCATGGGTTAATGGGTGAAATTTGCACAGACAACAGGCCAACTTTCAACAGCAGTGAGTGGTCTGACTACCTCAAATCCAGAAGCACATCACCACCATATCGCTCTGTGGTGGCTCCAAGCAAATGGTGAAGTGAGAGGTTCATGAGAACTAGGCCTGGGCAGAGCTCGCAATGTTTCACTTCACAGAATTTCGCGGAAAGACTGGAAAACTCAGCGAAATTCTGCAGAGTTCTGCGGGTGGAGTATTGCTCAGGAACCCCTAAGCGCAGTTACCATAGCCTTTTCGAACTTATCCTCAGGCAATCCGATCTAGGGTTATGGTATGGCACTATGGCTTGGCCAGAAGGCTCATTTTAGCACAATTTCAAACTACTAAATGAAGGCATACGCTGCAACATATGTAGCGCTGAAAGGTTAATCCCGCAATAAGCACTGAGAAGCTGTGGCACAGCTATTGTCGTACAAGCGCTTCAACATAGTAAAAATTACAATTGTTAGAAGCACTCCAGTAAGAAAGAATCTTTCCACATGTTGATACCACATACTTCCAAGCTGCTGATTGGTCAGCAACTTGCAGAACCAAAGCACCAGGGATTAAAGCCATGCAGTGTGAGTATTGCACTGTACAACGCATCATTGGGAGGGTAACACAGCTGAGTACACATCCCAGATGTCGAATTCAATGGCTCCTTTTGTACAAAATCACTTTAGCAAGAACACTGCGCTAAAGACTGAGCAATGGCATGCTAAAATCGGCCTAACCACCAGTACGGCCCAACTTACCATTGCCACTGGCAACCTGGCATCGTCCGGGGGTGTCTCAGTCGATGCCACTCCTCTGTAAATGGTGGCCCTTGGCTCGTGTCCAGTTGTTACGGTGAGTTAGCACTTCCCAAACCTTGGGCTTCCTTGGCTCAGAGCTGTGGCCCCAGGCCCCAAGCCCTCTTGACCCGCTCCCCTTTGTATTCCCCAAGGCAGCGACTCGCGCCCCAGGGACAATCTCCCTCTAAAAATAAAGGACATTAAGTTAAGCGAAAACGAGGAACAATTAAACATCCCAACAGCGCAGGCAGGAATTCCCTCCAAGGGCCGTGTGAAGGGGGTGGAGGTCATAATCGTAGTAACATTTCTGCTTTAATCAAAATCCACACCCAGCGACTGCACGGCTTACTCGTGTCCTCCACCGCCACACCCAGCTACTGCATGGCTTACTCGTGTCCTCCACCGCCACTCCCAGCGACTGCACGGCTTACTCGTGTCCTCCACCGCCACTTCCAGCGATGTTGCCTTGGCATCAATTTGCATTTGTGTCCATGGAAAGAAACACGGCCCCCATGTCACGCAATATCTGTATTATTTCTGCATTTGTGGCTACAGTGGACATAGCCTGCATCTGTGTTCGTTTTTAATGGTAATTACAAGAGTTTTTGGTCCTTCTCTGAATGGGCCACAAGGAGGGGCATATTATCAAGCCAGGCGATAAAATTATTGACAAATGGGAGTTTGTGAACCTCCCTGCACATGGTTGCCCCCCAAGCCCAGATGCGGAGGGCCAAGAGGTAAGGGGGCCCTGCTGGGGGCCACCAATTTCGCTTTCCAACAGCCTTTCCATGTCGGAAATGTCGACACGGAAAGGCTGTCGGACACTGACATCATAATTCCGATGGCGGAAACGCCTTCCAAAGGGATTCTGAGGCCTCTCCGACCGATCGACGGGATCCAGGAGCCCACCGGATTCCGTTGGTCAGTCCCTCCGACTGCTGCTTCCGACTGCACGAATCGTAATGTGTCGGGCAGAACATAGCAGTAGATGCGGTTCGGACCGCAACTGACAAGTCGTCGGTTGCGGTCCGAACCTCATCGTAATCAGGCCTTATGTTTTAACAGTTATCGTCAGTGTATACTTCACTGTTTTATCAGGCTGTGCTTATGTTCTCTCTCAGTGCTTTTGGCAATTTTCTCTAGATCTGATGTTGAGGTACTCGTCAGTCCAATGCCTGAGGCCTCTTTGTTAGCGCTCTAGTCTCAGCTCGATGTTTGCCTATTTAAGATAGCCTGATTCATGCCACAGTACCAGCCATGCTGCCCATCCATTTAGTGAAGCAGCTAGTCCTGACTTGAGCAGCTGATAAGTGTAATTAGTTATTAAAGCGACTGCTTAACACAAATTGGCAGGGAGTTTTTCTAAGGCTAGTCTTTCTGAAAACCAGGGTTTCTTTGACTCAGTGTTGCTTTGTAGTGAGAAGGGCACATTTCTTTCTTTACCTTACTCAGGACATATAGCATATAGGTTAATTAATACTACTGAAATGTATCTTCTGCGTCTGGTGGAAAAGTTGGATTTATCATTTACCACAGAAAGTGGTAGACTGCTGAATTGAACCCTGATTTGGCATTGCTTTACCAGATGACTACAATATAATTCATTTACCTTGTATGTGTTGCAGTGGGGGGGGGGGGGCTGGGTTATCATTTTTAAAGATAAATTTAGTCTCAGATGCTTACAATTTAGCAACCTTGACAAGGCTGGATCATTTTGAAGCTGTCTAACTATATGACGATTTCTGGCTATAACACAGCTTAAGGTCATGACCCCGTGCTGTGGTGCACACACATGATTACTCTGACCTCGCGTTGGAGTTCAGGGTGAGTTAATAAAGAGAGGCAGATCCGGCCCACGTGCTAGTTCATGGCGGTGAGTTCTGCCTGAGCATAAATATACAGACTCCTTTGTCTGCACTAGCTCCACAAGCCTGAGGTGACCCACGACGAGGATGGAGCTGACCCCACAGTACCAACTCCTCAGCCCCGGCAGTCTGCAGATCCCCAGCCACACAAAGAGGCTTGCATCATGCTGCCCTTTTCCCAGCCCTGAGTTCATATACTCCACTCCCATCAGCACCTGGGTCTCTACCCTCACCACCCGTACCTACCAACACATGCAGCACCCAGCTCCATCGCCTCCATGACTGCTACTTCCACTGTGAGTACTGGTCCTCCTGTCTGTACGTCAGTTTTGCAATTTCCTACCTGGTGCGCCTCACCAACTCCCTGCTGCCCACTTTTCAGCTCTTCACCCTACGCTGCCATGAGCGCGGATTCTCAAGACAACCCACAGGCTGCACCTCCTCAATGCCTCATGCCTGCCCCTGCTGTAGGAGTAACAACTAACCCACTACCTCCCTTCAGTGAACTTTGTGACCCTGCAACCGCCGTGCCCTGCTGGTGCGCCTTGGTAGCTCGCCTTAATATCTATTTCAAGGCCACCAAGGAGACAGATGGTGAAACGAAACGCTCCCTCCAACTACACTATGCAGGGGAAGAGATTTTCAAATTATTTCACAACCTCCCCAACATGGGTGCTGATGACAACATCAGGGCCTTGACTGCATTTTGCTCCCAAATGAACGCTTCAATTTGAAGCAAGCATGAGGGCAAATCTATCAATCACTTCTACGCTTGCCTGTATGAGCTGGCAAGCATATGCACAAAAGATGATCCTCAGAAAGAAGTGCATGCCCAAATCATACAAAGCGGATGGTCAGTTATGTAGATGCTGCAGTCTCTCCGCTCACTCACTCCACGAATGCCACGCCAGAGGCAAGACTTGATGAGCGTGCTTTTGGCCAAATCATTTTACCAAAGTCTGGCAAGGGGGAGGCTGAATGCCTGCCTCCTAAGAACACAGCACACCATTAAGGAGTGAAGCAATCACACATGACCTCACGCCCACTCTAGATAGTGTACTGCCCACGTCTGGCTCCGGGCAGGAAGATGTTGGATGCATGTCAGGGCTCACCTTCAGCTTCCCGCTGGTTACTGTTGTCTTGCACAGGAACAGAAGCTGCTAGCTTCCCGACTCCCACTACTAATCACTCAGCCCCAAGAAATGTCTTTGGCTCTAACTGATCAGCAAGGGGGAAGGGGGAAATTGGATAAAATAACAAACGAGAGAAGAGACTGGTTCTGGACCTTCTGGTTTTCCTATCTGGAATTCTTCTTCAGCTATCACTCTGCTACTGAAGATTCCTGAGGTAACTAAGCACACAACATTATTATTAATCCTCCTCTACTCTATTCTATCTCTTTTCTTCTCTTCTCTAATGGTGTTTTCTACCTACCAAGTATCCTGAACTCTGTGCCTCGCTTCTTGTTCAACTCTGCCTTTTTCTTCGTTCTGGTTATTGATGCCACTAATTATCTGTAAAACATATATTCGTCTTTATTAAAACCTATTTGTCTTAATATCTTTTAACTCTTTCTCTTTTGACCTACCATAAATCTTTCTTCTCGTGGCTTCTCTTCTTTCTTTTCTTGCTTCTAGCTATACTAATAACTATTGTCTTCTAGATGAGTCTTTTGTGCTTTAACTTCTCCAGTTGCTTCCTCTCCTATGGTTACTGCGATCTGTTATAGCTCTGGTAAGTGTTTCTCCATACTTTCCTAGTTGACTGTTCTTATTGTCTTTAATATATTTTCCCTTAGTAATCTCTTCAGTATCAACTACAATATACTTCGTTTCTTTTCAGGACTCGGAATGCAGATCTCTGCTGTCTCTGGTAAGTCTTTACTTATTGCGTCACCAAACTCTACTTATCATTTTAATGTGACCTTAAATAACTGCCAATAATTCACTTAGCTTTCTACTGTCTTCTCTTCAGGTGCTGTAGTCGTCGTATCTTGTCTCCAGGAGCGACGAGGAAAAACTCCGAACTCCCTCAGTAAGTTGCCTCTACGGACCCTGCGGCTTCTCCTATTCTCTTCGGTAAGTATTGACACTTCTCCCTTGTGTCACTCTGAAAACTTCTTGACAAGGTATTCTCTTCAGAACTGGGAACTCTCTCGAACACGTCTTCTCTGAGGAAAAGTCTTGGTGAAGTGCGCACTACCTCAGGCGTGCGCGCGTCACATCGTCTCCCGCTAGATCTGTTAGCAACTAGACCGCCGACCCCAGCATCTGCGCGGCCATCTTGGAAATGCGGGCATGCCACAAACTCGACCATTGAAAACCATTCAAGACTGAAGCGCCCATAGCACTTAATTCCTTGCGCTTCGTTTTGGAACTTACATTAGGGGTTCTGACAGTACCCCCCACCAAGGATGGTCCTTCCACTCTGGGCTTGGTTGGATTGCGCTGATAAAAAAGTTCTATTAGCCTGGGAGCATGAACATCTGAATCTGATTCCCAAGACCGCTCCTCTGGACCGTAGCCCTTCCAATCTAACAAATAGTACAGTTTACCTCTGACTAGTTTTGAGTCCAGAATTTCCTTCACCTCAAACTCCACTCCTGTATCTAGCTGAATTGGTTTTGGAATTGGTTCTTTTCTCAAATCAGAAACTGCCTTCTTCAAAAGGGAAACATGAAATACTGGGTGAATTTTGAATTGGGAGGGTAAAGTCAATTTATAGGTCACTGGACCGATCTGCTCAGCAATTGGGTAAGGGCCGATAAATCGTGGCTGAAATTTTCGGTTCCCTTTTAGCCTTACATTTTTTGTATTCAACCAGACTTTATCTCCTATTCCTAGTGGAGGGGGTTTCTTTCTTTTCTTATCTGCGTATTTCTTATACTTTTCCTTAGCCTGCACTAGATTCTTTGATGCTTCTTCATGCACTGACTTTAAATGAGCTACCAAATCCTTGGCTGCTGGGACTGTGAGCTCCACATCTTGTACTGCGGAATTTGGATGTCTACCATAGTTTAAGTAGAACGGGGAATATCCAGTGGACACATTCTTCGCGTTATTATGAGCGAATTCTGCTGTCCACAAGTAGTCCGGCCATTCTCCCTCCTGTTTCAGCAAGAACAATCGTAAATATTGCTCCAATTCCTGGTTCACCCTTTCCGTTTGTCCATCCGTCTCCGGATGGAAACTGGTGGAAAACCGAGTTTCAACTCCTAACCCTTTCATAAAAGCCTTCCAGAAATGTGAAATAAATTGGGTTCCCCGGTCTGATATTACGATCTTGGGTATTCCATGTAATCTGACAATCTGTGTACTAAAGTGTCTTGCTAACTGTTTTGCTGTAGGGATTCCCTTTAAGGCCAAGAAGTGTGTCATTTTTGTGTATGCATCTACTATTACTAGTATGGTATTTGTCCCTTGACAGGATGGTAAGTCTGTAATTAAGTCTAGGGTGATTGTATACCAAGGATGAGGAGGAATGGGAAGGGGTTGCAACAGCCCTTGTGGAGCGTGCCGTTCTGATTTTCCCTGAGCGCATATCTCACAAGTCTTTACATATTGTTCAATGTCTTTACTCATCTGTGGCCACCAATATTTTCTTTTAATTAGATCGGCTGTCTTGAACTCTCCCTTGTGGCCAGCCAACAGATGATCATGGCATTCCTGCAAGGCTTGCTTCTGCAATGCTGTAGTCGGCAAATACAATGCACCTTCCTTAAATGGTAATTCATCGCAAACTTCTCTTCCAGGTTCTTGTTGCACCCATCTCTGCATTTCTTCTGGGGTTAGAGCCTGGATTACCTTTTCCTTAAAGTTCAATATATCAGTGGCGCCTATAATCTTGGTATCTGGTATGATCACTTGAGCGCTTAGTGGACTTTTTTCTTCTCCGGTTTCCAACCTAGACAAGGCATCCGCCTTTCCATTCTGTGCCCCCGGCCGATAGGTTATCACAAAATCGTAATCGGCAAAGTACAGAGACCAACGGAGTTGGCGAGGTGTCAAGGTTCTGGCTGACTTCAGGAATTTTAAGTTCCGATGGTCCGTGTAGACTGTTACCACGTGGTGGGCCCCCATTAGATAATGTCTCCACTCCTTGAAGGCGTCTTTTATCGCCAGCAACTCTTTTTCCGTAATCGTATAATTGATTTCTGCTGGTGTCAACTTCCTGGACCGATAAGCCACCGGATGTAACTGGCCCGTTTCCTTATTCCTTTGAGATAGAACTCCACCAATCGCAAGGTCCGAAGCATCTGTCTCGACATAAAAGGGCTCCATCGGATCGGCATGAAGGAGGATAGGCGCAGTGGTGAACTCTATCTTCAAATCTTTAAAGGCTTGCTCTGCTTCCTCCGACCATTCCAATCGTGTTCCCTTCTTCAGTAGTCGCGTCAAGGGTAGTATTCGTCGAGAAAATTCTCCAATAAACCTCCGATAGAAATTTGCGAACCCAATAAACGCTTGGACTTCTTTCACACAAGTGGGCGACTTCCATTCTTGTACTGCCTGAATCGTTCGTTTGTCCATATGAATGCCTGCTGGCGAGATTACAAAGCCCAAGAACTCTACTTGTGGAACTCCAAAAGCACATTTCTCCAACTTGACAAATAGTTTGTTCTCTCGTAGTTTCTGCAAAACTCCTCGAACCTGTGTTTGATGCTCCTGTGTATTCGTTGAGTAGATTAGTATATCGTCAATATACACAATTACACATTGATCAATGAATTCACTGAGCACATCATTTATGAAGTGTTGGAACGCTGCAGGCGCATTACACAACCCATAGGGCATCACCTGGTATTCAAATAGCCCCAAGCGTGTTCTGAAGGCCGTCTTCCACTCGTCTCCCTCTCTAACTCGAATAAGGTGATAAGCTCCCCTTAAATCCAACTTCGTGAACATCTGTGCTCCTTTGATCTGGTCCAACAAGACGGAGATAAGGGGAAGAGGATACCTGTTCTTCTTTGTTATCCGATTTATGGCTCTATAATCAATGCACGTTCTCAACTCGCCCTGCTCCTTCTTAGGCACAAAAAATAGTGGCGAGGACACCGGCGATTGGGATGGACGTATAAATCCATTGGCCAGATACTTGTCGATATACTCCTTTAGGTGATGATTCTCTTGTTCCGTCAAGGCGTACACTCGACTGCAAGGCAAATTTGCCCCTGGCTCCAAGTCTATTTTGCAGTCGTAAACACGATGAGGCGGCAGTTGCTCGGCTTCCTGTTCATTGAAAACGTCCTCGAAATCTTGATATTCTTGTGGAATTGTTTGCGTATTTATCACGCACACAGAGACTTCCGCTGAACATAAGGCATGAGCCGGGTTCTGTTTACTCGTTGCCTCGTGGGCCCCAAAACAGTTCTCTCTACAATATGCCGAGTTCATTTCAATTGTTCTGTTGCTCCAATTGATTGAAGGATTGTGCTCTGTGAGCCAAGGAAGCCCCAATATAAGTTGAAATTGGGGGGCATCGATTAGGTTAAAGTGCATAGCTTCTCTATGCCCATCTTCTTGAATCAGCTCTATCAACTCTGTGTGACTCGTGATTGGCCCTGAGGATAGATTGGTACCATCGATTGCTCGAACTGGTTCACTTTTAGCCTTGGCAATTGCTTGCAGCCCAATCTTAGTCGCGAATTTCTGATCGCAGAAATTGCCTGTGGCTCCTGAGTCCACCATCACTGTCACTCCTTTCATTATTTTTTCACGAAAACGGATTGTCAAAGATAAAATCAAATGAGGCGAAGACGACTGTAATGTATTCGCCAGCCGATGTTCCTGAGGAGTTGATTTCTGATTCGCATCCACCTGCACAACTCCTTCTACAGGTGGTGCTGCGAGTTTTCCTTCGGCTTAAATGAACCCTTTGGCTTTTTTGGACAATTTCGCACAAAATGTCCACTAGATCCACAATACATACATAAGTTGTTGGCTCGTCTTTTCTCCTTCTCCTCCTTTGTGAGCGGTCCTCGAATCATTCCTATTTGCATAGGTTCAGATCCTGAGGTTCCTTCTGTACTTCTTCCTGTTTCAGCCTTAGCTCGGTCGAATCGCGGAACCGTACTTCTGTACTCTCGTCTTCTCTCTCCTCTTCTCTCTCCCTGCCGGAAATCCAGTTCTAGCACTAGGTCTATCAGGGCGGAAATTTCAGTTGGACGATTCGGTATTTGAGCCAAGCCATCTTTCAATTCATCTCGCAGGCCTCGATAAAATATTGCTGTCCTCTTGTTCTCCGGCCAATCAGTTTCCATTACAAGTTTGTTGAATTGAGCTAGATAAGCCACTAAGTCTCTATTTCCCTGCTTCAATTCCAAGAGCTCGTTATCTACTGCTTGAGAGATCCGTCTTCGGTCAAAGATTCTCAAAAATTCTTTCTTGAACTCATCAAAATTCTGCAATAATGGATCATCTCGTGACACTATCGGCATCGACCATGCTGCTGCATCTCCACTTAAATATGACAATATGAAGGCTACTTTCGACTGCGCATCAGGAAAGATAGAAGGGCGACACAAGAAATGAAGTGAACATTGTGTAATGAACACCTGCGCCTTTTGTGGGTCCCCACTAAATCTCTCTGGCGCTGCCAACGGTATTACTGGCGACAAAGAATGTATTACTTGCGTTGTTAGCTTATTTGTGTCTTCCATTGAAGTGGTGGGACCCTCCCTTCCAGTTGAATACGGTTGTCTCATCCTCTGTGCTAATTCTGCCGTCTCTTTCCTAGAATTCATGACCTCCTGCCTTAGACTTTGATTCTCTTCCTTAACTCCTACCAATTCCTTTTGTATCGCCTCTAGGACTGACCCTAAGGTCTGTAAATTTATTCCCTCAACCATTTTCTTTTCTGTTCGGGTGCAAGATTAATACGTGGGCACTTCACTCTGTCAGGGCTCACCTTCAGCTTCCCGCTGGTTACTGTTGTCTTGCACAGGAACAGAAGCTGCTAGCTTCCCGACTCCCACTACTAATCACTCAGCCCCAAGAAATGTCTTTGGCTCTAACTGATCAGCAAGGGGGAAGGGGGAAATTGGATAAAATAACAAATGAGAGAAGAGACTGGTTCTGGACCTTCTGGTTTTCCTATCTGGAATTCTTCTTCAGCTATCACTCTGCTACTGAAGATTCCTGAGGTAACTAAGCACACAACATTATTATTAATCCTCCTCTACTCTATTCTATCTCTTTTCTTCTCTTCTCTAATGGTGTTTTCTACCTACCCAGTATCCTGAACTCTGTGCCTCTCTTCTTGTTCAACTCTGCCTTTTTCTTCGTTCTGGTTATTGATGCCACTAATTATCTGTAAAACATATATTCGTCTTTATTAAAACCTATTTGTCTTGTAGTCTTAATATCTTTTAACTCTTTCTCTTTTGACCTACCATAAATCTTTCTTCTCGTGGCTTCTCTTCTTTCTTTTCTTGCTTCTAGCTATACTAATAACTATTGTCTTCTAGATGAGTCTTTTGTGCTTTAACTTCTCCAGTTGCTTCCTCTCCTATGGTTACTGCGATCTGTTATAGCTCTGGTAAGTGTTTCTCCATACTTTCCTAGTTGACTGTTCTTATTGTCTTTAATATATTTTCCCTTAGTAATCTCTTCAGTATCAACTACAATATACTTCGTTTCTTTTCAGGACTCGGAATGCAGATCTCTGCTGTCTCTGGTAAGTCTTTACTTATTGCGTCACCAAACTCTACTTATCATTTTAATGTGACCTTAAATAACTGCCAATAATTCACTTAGCTTTCTACTGTCTTCTCTTCAGGTGCTGTAGTCGTCGTATCTTGTCTCCAGGAGCGACGAGGAAAAACTCCGAACTCCCTCAGTAAGATGCCTCTACGGACCCTGCGGCTTCTCCTATTCTCTTCGGTAAGTATTGACACTTCTCCCTTGTGTCACTCTGAAAACGTCTTGACAAGGCATTCTCTTCAGAACTGGGAACTCTCTCGAACACGTCTTCTCTGAGGAAAAGTCTTGGTGAAGTGCGCACTACCTCAGGCGTGCGCGCGTCACATCGTCTCCCGCTAGATCTGTTAGCAACTAGACCGCCGACCCCAGCGTCTGTGCGGCCATCTTGGAAATGCAGGCATGCCACAAACTCGACCATTGAAAACCATTCAAGACTGAAGCGCCCATAGCACTTAATTCCTTGCGCTTCGTTTTGGAACTTACATTAGGGGTTCTGACAATGCGAGGACGACAATGACATTTTCCTTATCTCATTTACCTTACTCCCAGGGTAGCCGATGTGCTGCATCCACCCTACTCCACCTGCCAAGTCCTCATTGACAGTACCCTGACCACTTCGTTCATCGATACAGGAGCTTCAGTGAACATTACAACTTTGCCACACATCCACACCCTGGCTCAATGACCCAGCATGCGGCCCACATCAACATCTTCCAATTCCACTGGCCAGCGTCTTTACCTGTGTTCCATCATATGGCTCACACTAATGCCCGGCAAAGTTCAGTGTCACCTCTGCAGACTCAGAAACATTCATCAGCAGCGACACGGCCGAACAGCTTCAACTCATACACTTCACCACTACCTTGTCGACCTCTCAGGTGATGTGGACAAGCTTCTCCTTAACCTCCCTCACCTATTCACTGGTCTGGTCTGCCTAAAAGGTTCACCAATTCCACTTCACATCGATCCCACAGTCTGCTCAGTGGTCCTCCACCACAGCAGAATCCCTTTTCATCTCCACCCAGTGGAGGAAGCCGAGCTCCAAAAGCTGGAAGAAGGAGTCATTGAAAAAGACTCTGGACCACCTCCATGGGTATCCTCCTTGATAGTCACCAATAAACCCAAGTAGCCAGGCTCAATCTGGATCTGCATAGACATGCTTCTCCCCAACACAGCGATTGAAAGAGAATATCCCCCACTATTGAGGACCTCATAGCCTGGGCTGACATCAATGGCACAACTTGGTTCTCCAAATTATATCTGAAGTCAGGCTACCACCAGCTAGGGCTCCACGAGGATAGCACATACATTACGGTCCTCATCCTCGGACAATCCCCATCTGCCTGGGACGACTCCTGGTGGCCCACGGCGCTGGGCACCACACAGACACCCACGGACCACTCTCGCAACCTGGGATTCATCCTGGACTCCTCCCTCACGATGACCAAACAAGTCAACGCCATCTCATCTTCATGCTTCAACACCCTGCGCATGCTCCGAAAGATCTTCCGGTGGATCCCCACCGAAACCAGAAAGACAGTCACCCAGGCCCTCGTCACCAGCCGACTGGACTACGGGAACGCCCTGTACGCAGGAACCACAGCCAAACTTCAGAAACGACTTCAGCGCATACAGAACGTCTCCGCACGACTCATCCTCGAAATCCCTCGCCGCAGCCACATAACACCCCACCTGAGAAACCTACACTGGCTCCCCGTCAGCAAGAGGATCACGTTCAGGCTCCTCACCCACAAACACAAAGCGCTCCACGACATGGGCCCCGAATACCTCAAAAACCGCCTCTCGTTCTACACTCCCACCCGCCAGCTCCGCTCCGCCAGCCTCGCCCTCGCCATTGTCCCACGGATCCGCAGAACCACGACCGGAGGAAGATCGTTCTCCTACCTGGCCGCCAAGACATGGAACTCCCTACCCGCACACCTACGACTGACCCAGGACCATCTCACCTTCAGCAAGCACCTCAAGACCTGGCTATTTGAGCAGTAACAGCACCCCCCTCCCTTCAGCGCCTTGAGACCCTCACGGGTGAGTAGCGCGCTCTATAAATGTATTGATTGATTGATTGATTACAACATTCTCCACACATCCTGGCCTCCGCCGCTACCACAGACTCAACTATGGAATATCATTGGCTACAGACGTTTTCCAAAATGCTATCCGAGAAGTTCTGACAGTTCTCGAAGGTGTCATCAACGTTAGCAATGACATCCTCATCCTTGCGCCTACACTTGACAGTCATGGGAGCCGCCTACATGCTGCCCTCTCAAGGACCAAGTCTACTGCCCTCACCCTCAACCTTGCAAAATGCCAGTTTTTCCAACAAGGGATGGAATTCTTTGGCAACATTGTTATCAAGAACGTCTTCAAGGTCTATCCAAATGCTTCAACATAAGAGACACAGCCACTCCTTTGTCTGCAGCAGCCGTTCTGAGTTTCCTGGGCCTTGCTACCTAATGCAGAAGATTCATAGGCAACCTAGTGACAGTGGTGGGCCTACTAAGTCATTTTACCAAAGCGACAACACCATGAGTATATGGCCCAGCAGAAGGAGATTCCTTCCAAGCAGTCAAGAAAGCACTTCTCAAAGACACCGTAATGGCCTACTATGACTCCGTAAAAGACTCGGAACTAGTAGCTGATGCCAGCCTCATTGGTCTGGGAGCCGTACTCATGAAGCATGCCGGAGATGACCGCTGGACCCCGGTCACATAAGCCAGCAGAACTCTTACAGAGACGGAAAACGCCATGCACAAATTGAAAAAGAAGCCCTCGCCATCAAGTCAGGCTGTCATCACTTCCACCTCTACTTGTACGGCCGACCCTTCAGGGTACTCACAAACCACAAGCCATTGCAGTCTCTGTTTGGTGGGACTGCCCTTTACCCACCGCACTGGATCAGGAAATGAGCCCTGCAGCTTCAGAAGTAACAGCTCACTGTGACATACCAGCCAGCAGCAATCCAGCTGATTACCTTTCCAGACATCGACAGCATGCAACAAGCGGTTCACCCACCTTCGCAGTTGAGGGGGGGACACACGCCTCGCCCAACATCATTTCCCTTCAGGCCATTGCCGCTGCTACCGCACAGGACTCAGCACTCTAAGAAGCGCAGGATGTGCTACCTCTGGGAAGTGGAAAGACTTCCTCCTGGACCTAAGGAAGCATGACGACATCATCTACTGTAAACTCACAGCCCTATGGAATGTCCGCCACGAACTCAGCAACATGCCACTAGAGCTCATCCTGCATGGCCACTGGATCATCATTCACCAATCACTGCGTGCAACAATGTTTATCCTCGCACACACAGGCCACTAAAGCTCCACAAAAATCAGGGCGCAGCTAAGGCAGAAGGTGTGGTTCCCCGCCTTAGATGCTGAATCCGACAATATGGTGTGCAATCTGTTACTTGTCACTGGAGCCAAGCGAGAAAAGAACAATTGATGGATGGAATGCTGAACAATGTCAGACATTCACCCCCAGTACAGAGATCTAGGCCTAAATCCATAATTTTTTTGCTTACCAAGTTACCATGCCATTCCAGTTTGGACCCAGCCATATGCAAATCAGTCTTGACCCTGCTCCCCATGGAAACCGACAAGCCGGAACTGCCAGGCCATGGTCTCGCTGGACTGGAAACAAGCATCCTGGGACCGCTTTCAGGGTATCGCCCCTTATCATCCAGCCTAGCTTGACTCCAGTGTCATGGCAAGCACAGGACCCACATCTGGGTGTACCTGTCCCACTTGGGGTCACAAATGCAAAAAGAACAATTGATAAACGGAATGCTGAACAATGTCAAACATTCACCCCCAGTCCAGAAATCTGGGCCTAAATCCATTGTTTGTTTACTCACCATGCCATTCCAGTTTGGACCCATCCATATACAAATCAGTCTTGACCCTGCTCCCCATGGGAACAGTCCAGCTTTACTGCCAGGTGCTCCCTGGACCATGAACAAGCATCCTAGGACTGGTTTTGGAGTATCACCCCTCATCAGCCAAGCTAGCAGGCTAGCGGACAAACCTTGTCCAATCATGACCGATGGCCCTAGTGAGGGGCCATGGTGCGACAGCAGCCTGGATTTAGAAGCCTACCTGATGATTGGCACATGCTGGTAATTTATTATGCTTTTTCCAAGTTCCCTATTGTTGTATTTTGTGATAATACCAGCTATGTCATTCGAACACACCAGGAAATGCCTCGACAAAGTGTTTTCAACCTTTGAGGTCCCCAACACTCTCAAAAGGGACAACAGGCCCCCGTGTCTAGATTTCAAGCAATATCTACAATCCCTGGCATTTGAACATAGGAAGATCACACCTCAGTGGCCCCAAGGTGGAAAGACTGATGCACACCCTCAAAAGAGCGATCCAAATCGGGTGTGCACAACAAGTTGACATAGAGGAGGCAATACACAAAACCCTAGGAGCGCACAGGCGCAGCCCCCACAGCACAACTCATAGAGCACCCGCCAACATCATGTTTATATGCAGCATCCGGGACAGCATACCCCACGTGACTACATGGCATGGATCACAGAACCTGTCGATGTCGTAGCCAAACAACAAAGAAGAGTGAAGAGCAATGGTAGAGCCAGCTAGGCGCGCAAAGCTAAAGTTGAAGACATCAGTGAGGGAGACTGGGTCTTTGTGCAAGATCGACATCTGGGGGGAAGTTTCAACTTCCCTTTGATGTCTGCCCGCTCCTATTAGTCGCCCGAAAGGGCACAATGGTGAACACCAGAAACAGCCTGCACTGTATCACAAGAAATATATCTGCCTTTACAAAGTGGCGTCAACCAGCCACATGCCACTCAAACCAGCGACCCACCTACCCAACCCAAATGAGTAGAGAAGAAGTTCAAGATAGGGAAGTCGACAACCCCAGTAACAGTCCTGGGCCTTCGACCATAGCGCCACCTAGCCAAAAGGAAGCAACGCTTACTAGAACACCCTGGCTCACTGTGAGGCCCCCACCAGCTGAGAGTCATCCCTAAGACCTAAGTCAACATATCACAAGACCAAAAAGAGTTGAGGACTACTTGTGCGAATAAATCCAGAAGACTGTTGTCACCTTCACAAGGTTGTCTCACAGAGCCCTGGTGGGCTCCTTCCTTGGTGACTGGGCTATGTAAGTTTTCTTTGTTTTGGAGGAATGTAACTGTGCGTGGTCACGCAATGCGCTGTGGTGCACACATGCATGCACACCCTACCCTCACATTGGAGGTCAGGGTGAGTTTATAAAGAGAGGTGGATCCCACCCACACACCAGTTCACAACGCAGAGTTCTACCCAAGCATAAGTCTGCAGACTCCTCTGTCCGTGCTTGCGCCGCATGCCTGAGACGGCCCGCACGGACCTTCAGTACACTGGTATTGCTTGGTATTGCCATCCTCTCCCTCTTCCACTATTGCACAATCCTTGGCTGACGTCTTATCACCTCTAATTGTACAACACTCAACTTTTTTATGTTAGGTGATTTTATAATTTGGGCAGAAAATGTGACGGACTCTTCTGCTCCTGAACTTTTAGACACTTTGGGCTTGCAACAATTGGTCTCAGGACCTACCAAAGATCATAGGCACACATTGGATTTCATTGTTGCTCCTGAGAGTTTAATTTCTGTAACAAAAACACTGCCTTTAGTTTCGACAGAAAATGCCTTAATAACCCTCTGGATTGGGAATCTCGTGAATTCTTCCTTTTCGGGGTTTTAGGCAATTAATTCTGAGCCAGCGAGCGGTGGTCTAAAATATCGCATCAGACAGGTGGCAGATGTAAACTATGATAACTATGGGCTAGGTTACAACCACTCTGAACTAGGTTTCTCCACTTAAAAAATGTAATTGTCAGCGACGCTCGCTCCCTGGTACAATGATACCTTGATAGAGGCTAAGCACATGTATAAAAATACTGAGGAGCTAATGGCCACTGACCTACTCACTAGAAGGAAAACAGCTTCCAAAGGCAAGAATATAAAAAGAACATCCAAACTTTCACGGTGGGTTACTTTGCTGAGGAGCTCATGGGAGCGCCTGATGGAACAAAACTGTGAGGGCACACAAGGTTTGTCCAATTCCCAGTGTATTAGCCAAGCAATGTATTATTCCCTTGCAAAGCGTATGTGATAATTTTGCTGATTTTTTTTTTAGACTAAAGTTAAGAAGATCATCCCATCGTTAGCCAACAAACAAATCTACATTGCCTTCGCTAAGATACACATATTGTTCAACCACTGGTAATTGGACTTAGGTTGTCCTAAATAACCTGGTTCAGATGCCTGACAATGTTTTCTGGACAACATCCTTTTTCATCATCTCGGGCTCTCCTTTGGATCCTCTACCCTCTTGGGTATGGAAGGAATTGGCTGATTTTCATGTACCATTTCTTCTATCAATTTGAAACCAGTCGTTGGACTCAGGCATTGTTCTGCTAGAGTGAAAAAAGGTGTTAGTACTCCTTTTGTTGTAGAAATCGAAAGATGACCCATTGCTTTCTAGTAACTAACGGTCTATCTCTCAGCTTCCCTTTCCAGTCAAGATTATTGAGAGGTATGTTAACAAGTAGCTGTCAGACTACCTGGAAACACATTCCTACTTAGATGAGACACAAGCTGGTATTCGTCCTGCTCACTGCACGGAGTCAGCGCTGGTCTCCGCCATGGATGATCTGAGAATAGCAGCCGACAAGGGTCACATTGTGGCGCTTATGCTGTTGGATCTATTAACGCCATTTGACAATGTGAATCATACAAACTTGATCTCTAGTGTGTCAGAGGGAGGAGTCGGAGGCAGGGCCCAAAGTTGTATTCAGTCTTACATAAACAATAGAGTGCAAGCTATCCATTTGCCTACCTATCGCTCTTCCGTCAGGACAGTAGGTCAGGGAGTCCCCCATGGTTCGGCACAGAGCCCAACACTGTTCATTGTATATCTGCGGCCACTGGCCTTACTTATCAGATCTCACAGTATCAGCTTCATAAATTACACTGAGTATACTCAGCTTATATTGATGATGGTCACTCTCAGCAGTAATCTTTAGACTCTTTTCATAGATGTATGAGTAATATCTCTGCACTATCTCAGTGGCAATTCCCTGCTATGTAACCCGGACAAAACTGAGGTGATGTGCTGCTCTGCCAACCGATGAATTTCTGGCCCCTGGCTGACAGCGTGGTGCCGATGGTCCACCAGTGAGTGCGCAATCCGATAGTGCATATGGAAAGTGATCTTTCACTTACAGCAAATGTTAATAAACTCGCTTCATCCTGTTTTGCTTTAATTATGATGATTTTGTAAAATCATTCCTTTACTAAAAGGGCCTACTTGATCCGTTTTGAATATTGCAATGCCTTTTTTTGGGGAGATCCATCTTATTTACTTAACCTACACCACCGGATTTAGGCAGCCAAAGCTAAACTGGCATTAGCTCTTTTCAGTTCCTCCGCTACCTCTGCTGCACTGTCGAAGCTACATTGGCTCCCTGTGCAGTTAATAATTAATTTCAAAACATTGTATATTACTCACAGGGCAATTCACAGGTTGGGCTCTTGCTTTCTCCAACAGAAATGTAAGCACTATGTGCCCCATAGACCTTGCGCTCCACCATATGCAAACATTTAGGTGCACCAAAGTTTAAGAAGTTAGAGTAGGTGAACGTGTCTTCTCAGTTTCGGTGGAATGGCAGTGAAACAGCTTACCATATACATTAAGAGCCAATTTGAATCTACTTTTGTTTAGGAAAGCTTTGCAAACTAGGCTATTTCTTCGGCTGAACCTCTATTACTTTAAAATTGTTAGCCAGCGCCAGAATACCTTTTAGGTAGCATCTGCCTTCTATAAATATAATTTCAATTTCAAGAAAAGGAGATTAAAAATGTGCCAACTTGATTGCTTAATTTACCAAAACCATGGTTTCTGTACCTGATATGTATGTCCTGTTCTATCCTTGTTTGTCTGTGATTCTACACAATGGAAGTGGGGCCTGGAGCACTAGTTGCACTAGTTGCAATCAACATAAGTATCCTGATTAATAAGAGAGTGTTATAGAGTTACAGACAGGAACCCCATAGATGCTCAAACAGTGGTATCTGATTCCTGTATAAATGATTTGCTATTGTGACACTAATCAAAGGAGTTCTGTAACCCACTCGTTTTGTGTGGGTATTGTTCCTGATCTCCATGTTTGAGAATGCCAACAAAAGGGAGTGCTGTCTGTTTCTGAAGTATCATGCAGCGTTGCCAATTTAGCTGCTTGGGGTCCAAAACAATCCCAAGTTCCCCTTGTTCATCCCAACCCAACATATTTGCACCTTCCTTGACAATGTGTACTGGTCCTGCTGAGTTTCCATCAAATTGCTAAAGGTTTTATGTGAGATTGGTGCACGTGAATTCTCGTATGCAAAGCTAGTTCAGGGCAGAAAACAACTCCTTTGCAGACTGTTAAATCCATTGTGGAGGATTTTAGTAACTCTGATGAGGGTAGTAATGTAATACTAATGTTATCTTCCTCATGTCAACAAGAGAGTGGAGTTGTGGAGATATCATCCATGCCACGCAAAAGAAAGACCCCATCTTGTGTGATCGCTGTGATTAATTGTGATGTTAAATTCATGGCAGATTCCGGTTCCCTTTTCACGCTAATTAATGTGAAGGATTTTGGTGGGTTAGGGGACATTCAGGTGTACCAATTTTGCATAAAAAACAACTTTTGCCTAAGGATGTCTCTTCAGCCTACCATCAGATAGAATTGAGTAGGAATTCCAGACACTTCACATCGTTCGTAATGGCTGAGGGTGCATATCGCTATGTCCGTATGCCATTTAGTCTGGTGTCGGCAGCAGCCATGTTTCAGCGATTGATGAACAATTTACTTAAAAACACCAAGGGTGTTGCATTCTTCCAAGATGACATCTTGATGGTTGGTAAGACTGAGTTCGAACATGATGACAGAGTAATGTGTGTGTTGGAAATTTGAGGTCTAGTGGGTTGACTTTAAGGATAGACAAATGCAGGTTTTTCCAGAAAGGGGTTATAATTTGGGCCACCATGTATTTAGTAGGGGAGTTGAACCCAAAGTGAAGATCCTAGAAGCCATCCAAGGTGTGCCAAAACCAAAAGACAAAGACCAGCTCGCCTCATTGCTAGGCCAAATTTGTCAAGAACAAAACAGTGTGTCTGCGCAAGCTTCTAAAAAAAGTGAGGTATGTGTGGGATGAGGAATGTGAGATGAATTTTGAATTAATCTTAAAGGAAATTGTGCGAGCCCGCCCTCTTAAACCATTTGACTTAAATGATTTGTTTATCATCTCCACTGATGCAAGTAATGTAGGACTCGGTGCTGTGCTTATCCAAAAAAAGGCAAATGGGCCTGAGGAAACAATAGCTTTTGCTTCCAGAACTTTAAGGGGAGATGAAATCACATATTCGACAATAGAGAAAGAGTGTTTTGGCTTTATGGTGGGGAGTACAAAAGATACAAGAACTATTTGTGGGGGAATTAATCTGTTTTAAGGATAAATCACAAACATTTGGTGGATCTTTTCACCACAAAAGGGGGATGAACAGCTACTCCGCATATTGCCAATTGGTAATACAGAGTGCAAGAATTTCATTACAAATTGGAATATGTGACAGGGGCCAATAATTATGGGGCTGATTGTCTGTCTAGATAACCACTGGAGGAAAGTGAGTAAAGTGATGAAACATTGGATGAACTTGAGATGGTGTGTGCTGTATGTTCAGTTGATAACACTATGAAGGGAGCTCTGTCAGAGCAGGACTGGCTGGAGGCAATGTCAGGTGACAAGGAGCTTCAGGGTGTGACAAATTTTGTTTAGAATGATTGGCCCAACAACAAAGATACTCCTGCAGTATTGATTCCCTACAGGAGGGTAGAAGAGGAACAGTACACTGTTGGGGGAAGTATGCATGGGGGACAGTTGGTTGTCCCAGAGAGCCTGTGCAGAAGAGTTCTGGATTTGGCCCATGAAAGTCACCTTGGGATTTGCGAATTGAAGTATAGAGTAAGAGGATTTGTGGTGGCCCATGATAGACAAAGCTGTTGAACATTATGTCCACAAATGTTGCATGTGTGTCCTTAGCGACAAATCGCAGTGACACTCCCCTCCCCTGTCAACCCTGTCATAGTTAAAAACACACCTGGGTGCAAGGTGGCATTTGAGGTGACTGGACCCTTTGGAGTTACAGGTGCCACACCCAAGTATGCTTTAGTTATAGTAGACAACATGACTAGGTGGCCTGAAGTGAAGTTTGAAGACAACATAAATTCTGGAGCAGTCATTAAATTCTCCACGGAAGTATTCTTGAGAGAGGGATTCCCTGAAGAATTAGTGACTGATAATGGAACACAACTTGTATCCAAGGAAATGGAACATTTCCTGGATACATCAGGCATAAAACACATTCTAACGTTATTATACCATCCCCACAGTAATTGTTTAGTCAAAAGAGTAAACTGAGTCATCAAGGACCAATTGCAACTGGCACTTATCAATGGGTTGCTTTGGAAGGAGAAGATTGAGGATATGCTATGGGCTGTGAGATCAACCCCTCACATAAGTACAGGGATATCCTCGTTTACATTACTAAGAGGTAGGATTGCAGTATCTAAACTAAAGATTTGATGTCCAGAAAAACCCTTGATTTGGAAGAAAATGGCAGGAGCAATGGATGTAAGAACTGCGATACCGGAGAAATATAGTACTGTGGATAATCAACACACAACCTTAGCTATTCAGATTGGGGATTGGGTAAGGATCAAGAGACCTGGCTTTGTTTGCAAGGGGTTTTCACATTTTTCTGCACCCATTCGCGTAAAGGAAGTGAAAGATCATGCAGTAGTATTAGAAAACGGCAAAATATGGAACAAGTGTTTTGTTTCAGTTGTGGCAGAATCCAAAGCTGAGTAGGTAGGCAACAAAATGGGGGTACAATCTGATTGTGTTTGACAACCATGGCCCAAAGAGAAGGTTTCATGTAGAGTAAGATCAAGTTCATTGAAGTTTAAGGATTATGCCATGTATTAACCATATCGTTATTGAGTTCTGTATACCTATGTACATATTTTTTATTTCAGCTGTGAGTATCCTTAAATTCATGGTATTTTCTGTATGTTGTTTCCATTACATTATATTATATTATATTTTCTATATGTTGTTGCCATTATATTGTTAATTCATTTAATTTTGTGAAGAAAGGGGTGTGTGTTGAGTTATGTGCTGGGCTGGGGCAGCTTAGAATGGTGGGTGGTTTGGAATGTGGGTTGTCTTTGGTTGTAAGAGTTCCTGCATGGATCTCGGAATGAGGTTTTTTTGTCAGTTTCTGTCAGGTGTTGGAGCTGACAGGCGAATAAAGCAAACACACATTACAACTGTGTCTGGCGCCTCTTTTCAGCTGGGGTTTGGAAAGAAATTGCCACTCGCAGTGTTTAGAAAGTGCTTTAGCTTTTGCAAGTAGTGCAAGGCCAAAGGATATGCATCAGTACACAGGTTCACACATTGCACTTCCAACCAAGATCATCCATGATTAACTGTGATTTATATTCTACACAGTGACCAATACCAGCTATGTAATATCACAAAGTACATGAACTTGAGTCTGGCTTCCATTAAGTCCTTATGTGTGGACTAAGTATGGAGGCCCAACCCCCTCAGTGTGTTTGATCAACAACTTGGTTTGTCAAGTAAGTTAAAGCATTGTATAGAGCTTAATTTGTGACTGTGTTTGCCAGTGCTCGCCACCGGCACCTACTTATAAACACTGGCATGTAATTATGACAGTTCACCACATGGTAGCAAAAGCTGTCTTGTTCTATAATCAGCAAAATGTTTCACAGTTCCATATACTTAAAAACCATAATGAACTACTAGTGTGTCTAGTCCATACCAAGGGGCTTATTTATGAGAGTCCTGCGTCACTTTTGTACCACTAAATTGGTACGTGCCTGATGCAGGGCTCTGAATCAGATTTATGAAGCCACACAAAGCCACCATGATTGGATTTGAGTCACAAATCGCTGCATTGCCTTACTCGGTGCCTAGAAGGTGTGGGCGTTATGGCAGGTTTTCCCATGCAACACGTTATGGCAGGTTTTCCCATGCAACACCCATGGATTTTGAAGCTGCCCCAGATTTACAAAGTCATGTAAACCTGGGGAAGCACTAAATCCTTCCGCCTCCCAAGGTGAGGCGTAATGAACAGAAATATCTTTATTTCTTCCCATTTTTTCCTCTTTCTATGTGTTGTGCATTCTGTACACTATGCTTATTAGCCACTGTTCCCCATATAATGAATAAATGTGGACATTCCCTAGGAAGTGCAGGGGGAGCGGTCATGGGAATAGAGATCAAGTAAGTTGAACAACCAGTAACTTTGTGGTCATTCACAAATATTTGAAGCCAGATTCACAAAGCCTAAAGCATCTAAGTAAATGTCTTAGACTTCAATTCCCCATGGACAAGGAGACATGCGCATTCCCAGTATTATGTAAGCAGACAGGAAAATGCACAGTAAATGACATGAACAATCACATAGGTATATCTTTTCTATATGGATTTACTAGCACAGAAATCTCATAAAACCTTTATAAGTAGTTCCACTTCAAACTTACTAAGTGAACTTGCAATTTCCACACCTCTTTAGGTCGATTAATCTTTGCCACCGTATTAGAATGGAGCACAACCCAAACACGTATCTAAATTAAACATTGTCTTTAACATTAGATGTTCGGTCAATAATGAGAAGTTTGGTGAAATTTGAAGTTCATTTTTTCTTTTATGAGATTAGTCTGTATTTTTGTTTTGTATTCAGATTTGTCAAATATATCCAATTACAGAAAAGTTCAAGAAAATTTGGTTAGAACAAGCATAAAACAGTGTGTTTAATGAAGAATTATTCCTTATCTTAATCTAAAGGACCTAACCTAGAAGACATAAAGAACACATAAAGAGTTCTGTTTGGAAAAGAGCAAGTACAATTTTTAGAGTAAAAGGCTGATAGCTATTAAAAAGGTCAAACTCCCCATAAAAGTAGTTCTGTAAACTCAGCCGAGTACCCTAACAACAGCAGCAGTAGAGACCGATAAAACGGGTAAAGGAATTAATCACAGCAGTAGGTAGCTATGATTGACGTAAGATAGAAAGTCACCTCACAAATCGCCGTTAGCAGTAGCTTATAGCAATTCAGGTTAGCACAACAAAGTGCTAAGGGACATGGCAGGATAGGGGTGCATAGAATTCCTTAACTCTCTAGTTAAGCACACATACTACATTGAAAGTACTAAACAGTTTGCAAAAACAGGTGGTTATGTCATCAATAGCCCATGAGGAAGGATCTTCTGACTATCCGTTGTCTTCTCTGTCAATTCCCATGGTAAACATCCATGTTGACATGTTGTTATTTGAATGCGGCTACAGCGTTTTACAAACAGATACATCTAGGAAGGTTCTCATGAGAACCCTTGCAAGCCTACTCTGCCCTGGTTGGATCATGCCTACTCTGTCCTGGTTGGATCATGGAATTTACACCTACAATGAGCATTTCTTTCATCAATATACTTATTCATTATACGCATATAGCAGAGGAAACAATCTAAAATATAATGAAGTCAAAAGGTGTGAGGAATGAAGAAATACATTTTGTGGCATACAGCACATTTCATGGCGATGTCAAGTTCTACGATTCAGTTATTATGTTAAATCATCATTTTACAAAATGCAGTTATTTTCCTAAAGGGATAAAAAAGAATCAAGAAAATATTGAGGCTGAGCAGTGAAAGAATAATAGAACTGAGAGCTTTTTGAAGAAATAAGCAGCTTTTTCACTCTTTTGCACATTTAATAAAAGCACATTATCTAACTACTATTTTGATATGCATTTGCTATGTTTCTGCTAAACCACATTTCTAGAATATTATGAGGTTACAATTACATTAAAATGTTCAACTTCCACATAGTCTTGTCTTACTTAAGGATGGGCAGTTACTTTTACCACACCCATATAACTTAACAAAATCAAGGATTGTCTCACTTAGCGAAATAATATGAATGTCCTGAATTTTCCTAAACTGGTACATCTAGTCGGAGGCTATAAAAGGCCACAAGTATTCACGGAATAACATAATAGCCTGAGTTACTATGCCTGCTCCGGAATGTCCCATCCTGGAACTTCTGACAGCTGTAAAAGAGATACACATTTGGATCCCTTATAATTCCATTGAGTAGGGCGATGATAGTAATAGCCTAAATATATCCACAGCAACACCTCAGATGCTGTTTGTTTTACCCAAAGGCATCAGCTGCTGAAAACAGTTAAGATATCAGGGTGAAACTCTGTGGAGAAATAAGGAATGACCAGGAGAATCAAACTGAGAATTAGTTTCCCCGCCAAGTCTTCAATTCTAAGGGGTGCTCAGGATTCAGATTCTAATGCTCAGTAACTCTATTCCTCTGAAAGTACTGGTATCTCCAGCATCTGTAACTCCAGGGACCTTACCAGCCCTCACAATGGGCACTCATAATAAGGCTTAGAGTATGGAAGGGGCAACAAAAATATAGCAGCTGCTGATCCTTGGGAAGGTTCCTGTTGCAGCACAGAGCCCCTTTAGAATCCTACATTTTTATAAAGTGTATCAACTTCACCATTTGAGAAGAGGGCACAGTTTAAACACATATTTGTAATGTTGTGAAGTTTCTGGCTTTTCAACTTTGCTTACACCTCTGAATCCTGGTTTGTTGTGAAGTACACCTGAATATTTGGACACGATTCAAAAAGTATTTCTGTGTGCACTGTTTTATTCTAGTATTAGGTGGCACTTAATCATGCATTTACAGGAGTAGCAAAGCTTTCTAGAATCAAAATTGGGTGTTCAGGAATAATTACTTGCGATTTGGTTACCTTTAGTGGGGATTCCTGTGAAGAGAAGGCTTAGAAGCAGTTGAAGTGACACTAAGACAATTGGTACGCCCGATCATGATTTCATAACTACTTCAAATTGTAGGTGCCGCTATGGGTAGAAGTGCTGCCTGACACTTGCAAGTATTTTAATGTATGTTTTGATCATCAAATAATTTTTAAATAACCAAGACAGAGTTGGATGAATTTGGAACTATTTGATGCTGTCTCAAAATTCAATCAGATTTGTATGAAACAAAGAAAACACAGAGGTTTAATTCCTTGTTACAAAAATATTGCCAGAAAACAGCATTTTTAAAAAGACCAATTCTTCAAAAGAAAGAAAATTACAGGATCACGTTTTATTGCCCACGGGATTTCATCTTTTATTGAGAATCTTGATTACAGTCAGTTATTAAGAATTAGAAGACTGGTAGATGATGATGACTGATTTATGTTTTGTATGGAGGAATTGCTAGAATATTTCGGAAAACTATGTTATTGTGAAGATATTTTTAAAAAGGGGACAGAATTGAGTATTGTAACAAAGTACAGCATTATTACCTAAAGAAATGATTGCTGAAAAGGCTGATTGTACCTCATAACCCACAAAGTTGGAACATCTCCAAAATTGATAGAAAACATTGGAACATGCTAGAGAATGATGAGCTTATGAAGGAACTACATTAAGGAAGCACTTTCTTCAAGATGCTGCACAGGTATTAAAAAGTTCTGCCAGTAGTTTTATATTCTCAACAGAGAATATATTTAGTAGTGAATTAGTATTGGGTGAATGTTAGTCCACCACAAGTTATAAGGTCACTATCTTGTTATGTCCAGTTAAAGGTTTCCGTAACTTGAACCTGAGCTTGTCCTCTAGTAGCTATGCCATAGAGCAGGCAGGTTTAACTTAAGAAAATGTGTCCTAACATTCCATTATTGGGACTACCGTTGCAGTCGGGAATTATTACAAATAGTAAAATTAAGGCATGGGTGGATGAGGGGGTTCATAGTATAGGCAACTTCTTTGTGGATGGTGTACTGATCACACACGAGGCATTTGTGAGGATTCACGGTGTGCCCCGAACATTATTTCTGACCCATGCACAAATTTCACGTTATATACGATCGGTATGGGCTCTGTCAGGATAAGAACCCTTGAGGTGCGGGTTAACATATATGCAGTACCTGATGGGGAATGGCAGCCATATAACGAGATGGTTGTCTGGGAGTGTGCGTTCGGCAGTGGGGACTCCACTGCTATCCACGCAAGATAAATGGGATATAGAATTGGGCCATGAGCTCACTGACAAAGAGTGGGAGGCGATTATAGAATACCCAAGGAAGATTTCCAGAAAGCCCAAGTTCAAGTTCATTCAGTTAATGATTTTACATAGAGCATATCTAATGCCACATAGATTACACAAGATGTATCCAGAGGTTTCAGATGGCTGCCCAAGGTGTCACGCACCACAAGCAGAACTGCTCCATATGGTGTGGAGCTGCCCCAGATTAAGGTATCACTGGACAACAGTACATAAAATACTGCATGAAATTGCCCCATTACGTAATGATGATTCCCCCGAACACTGTATAGTGGGTCTGGGACCTAAAAGCAGGAAATCTGGCCCGTACGCAGATTCATGAACCTTGCCCTTATACAAAACGGAATATCACAATGAAGTGGAAGGCCGCGAAGCCACCTAGCATACCAGATTGGCACAAAGAGGTGGTGCGATGGGAAAGGGTGGAGGGGGCCTAAATCAAACGCCAAGAACAAAGTGGGTTACGGAAAAAAATGATCTCTCTAGACTGGAATGTGATGATGGAAGAATTCGGTGCGGTGGATATTCAAACAAACTGATCTGAGGGAAATGCTGGGGAATGTATGTTAAGTACAGTTGCGTGGGGGTGACAGGGGACACATAGTATCTCCTTTATATTATAATATTTAATGTTGGTTTAGGCAGCATGGAGAGATGAGAGGGGAGGGCTCCCGGTATTAAGGTCTGTGCTGGTGATACTGGACAGTATTGACAAATCAGCTGAGTTGTTGGGTGGGATGGGAGGGGGTTGTATTGTTAATTCATTATGTCACATGATAATTCGTTGGTACGGTAATTGCTGAAAACAATAGAGGATTTAATACTATGTATATGACTCACAACTCTTGCTACAATTTCCATAGAGGTATACATTAGAGCTCTGCGGGATAGAATATAATACAAGAATATGTCATGTACAACATATTTGTTGTAATTACAATATGGGACGGCGAGTGTCGAGATGTATGATGGTACCATGTATACAATGATGTAACAGGTTGTTGTTATGTTATAAAATGCAATAAAATATGTTGTAAAAAAACAAAAACAAAAACTTAAGAAAATGTGTAAAGTAACACAATTAAAAAGTCAAAAACAACACACAATAAAATTCCCACTCTAATTCATAACAGAGAATAATTTGGTGAGAAAAATTACAACAAAATAACAAAAATCCAATAAGGGGAACCATGTATTATTTGAATATGTATTTTTAAAGATTTAAGTAAAACTACCACCAAAAGTGCAAAGTCCCAATCATAATCAATGGTCAGGTTAGCCCAGGGCCATGACCAGATTTGAAGGTAACCACGATTGGGCACAGTCAGATACACAAAGCAGAGTACAGTTAGGAAGGAACATCAAAAAATAGAGTCCATGAAATCTTTCCTTCAGGTTTCAGTAACCTTTTATTTTTTTCTTATTTCAAATTTGCTGATTCTTCAACGAGTTGCTTCAATCGACAATACAAAATCGATTTGTAGATCACAGTTGCATTTTCTATAGATCAACAGCCTTTCTGCCTACGCGTGTCGTCCTTCCCTTAGGACTTCAGCAGGGCTTGAATTCCATCAATTCTTATTTCTCATAATTTCTTCAATGCTCCTCTTTTCAATATATTCAAAAGATAATCACTTGAAAATAATCAATTATTTTTTTTCTGAAATCCTTCAGTCCTCCTCCTTTCACTAAGTTCAAAATCTTTCACTCTATCAATCTTATTTCACAGCGATCCTCTCTCCTGCGGGCCCGATGAATTCCATCCGGCAGGAGAGAGGATCGCTGTGAAATAAGGTTACTGAAACCTGAAGGAAAGATTTCATGGACTCTATTTTTTTATGTTCCTTCCTAACTGTACTCTTTTATTGATTGTGGTTTGGATGACAGTGCACCACAGGAAGTTGAGCATCTAACATTTTTCAATTGGGTGGTACTGTATGTGTTAGTTGCGCACATTGTGTTCCCTTACTGTCATTGTTCTCAGAGTCTTGATACATAAAGCAGGTTTGACCCAGTCAGGGGTATTACTTTTTGACTTTTTTGTGGAAGTTAAAATCATTCAAGAAAGCAAGGAATTTGGGTGTAGATGAGAAGGGCTCCATGACCACAGATAGGCACTGGATGAGGCCCTGCTGAAGCAACTGAGTTTGGCTGGAAAACGACTGAGTGGGAAAGTTTGAATTTCCTCTCGCCAGTTGGATACTTTTGGCACCTTACCCAGTCAAGATTTTTACCTTTGGGTTTAGTCTATTTTTTGTAGTCAGAATCATGCATGGGAGCAAGACTGTGGGGTGCATTTGGAGAGGGCTTCATGAGGCTGAATTCCTTCTCAGCAAAGTTCTGCTGAATTGGATGTTTTGCTGCAAAGAAGCTCTGAGCATGGGAAACCTGTTTCTTCAGCCCGTTAGATGCAGCTAAGGGTACCAGGACCTTAGCAACAGCACTTGGGGGTTACAACTCACTTTAGCAGAGGTCAGCAACAGGGTCCAGGTTAGGTCTAGTTGGTACTGGACAGCTGGCCTCTTCAGGAAAAGGTCTCTTGCAACTTGTGGCCTTTTGGCTCATTAAGTGAGATCAGCCACCTCGCCCCTCTAGCCCACATCTTTGTCCTAGGTAACAGTGGGAGCAGGTCCAGCTCTTCAGGTCTTCTGATAGGTGTCAAGCAGCAGGTATAGTCCTTCTCTCACTTGTCCACTAGTGTTCTGAACAAGGTGTCTTGGGGTGCCAAATTTATGCATATCACTAGCTTTTGGAGGGTGACTCCTGGTCCCTCCTAAATAATAAGGTAAAAGTCCCCAGGGGTAGCCTACCCACCTTTACAGCAATTCCTGTTTGCCCTACTGCAAACAACCCCACAGTACCCCTCACTCACTAAACTCAAGATGGAGAAACCCTTCTATCCTTGTTAGAGCTTGTGTACCCACCCAGAGGTGAGGCTAGGGTCATGAGAATGCCTCTGCTTCTTGTTCACACCAAACCAGTTTTGGGGGCAACATCCCCGCCCATTGGGTTTAGTGCCTGTCTTACTGGAAGGACCACAGAGAGGACCTATTCAGGTGTGATCTACATTTGTGTGTGACAGTGGAGGCCCCAATGAAGTAAATTAAGTTTCTGGGCACTGCCAAACTGGTCTTCCTGCAAGAGGAACAAAATACTTTCCAGCACCCAGGCCAATGTCTCTGCTCTGGGAGTAATTTTCACACCTCATCAGGGCCATTCACCAGCCAGTGACAGTTGGAGGCTAATGCAAATAGGCCTCCCATAGATTCAGGCAGGTAAATTGTAACTTCTAAAAGTACCTTTTCCTTAATATTTACTAAAAATCTAAATTCATCATTTAGTTGGGCTTTTAATATTATTTTAAAACAGTCCTTTGATTAGTTTCCTGCTGGTTCCTAGCCTGAGTTAGCAGAATTAATATTAACCATTGCTCCCTAATGGGCCAGTCAGCCTTCCTACCGTGAAAATAGCTTTTGGGAGCTAGTTACTATAAGGACATGTTACCTTTACTTTTTAATATGTTCTACTTTTAAATATGATGCACCCTGCCTTGTGGGCTACAAGACCTAGGTAGGGGTGACTTATTACTATTTAAAACTGAGGTTTTCTCCTGTCAGCTGGGTTTATTCGGATAGGTTGGGCTGCCATTTGAAAACTGCAGAGATCTGGCTACAGTGTAGGCCTGGAGTCTTATCACACTAGGGGCTGGCACAGTAGTGCTGTTGCCCATATAGGTGACATTTAACTTATCGTGCAATGGGTGTACTTTAGACACCATATACTATGGCCTTGTAGGAAAGCTAAATATGGCAATTAGCGTTTTAGAACATTTCAACATATATAGGAGTCAGAGCACATGCACTGGGGCCTTGTTAGCAGTGTACCTGTGCACAGAGTCAAACAAACAGCAGCATCAATCCTTAAAAAAATGGGGTTTTTCATGCGGAAAAGGCACTTTATTACACCCAAAACCTGGGAACAGCTAGGCGGCTTCACTATATGCAACTCAAAAACAGTGATATAAGTGTTGGAATACCCTTGTGGCAAGGCTTATATTGGTCAAACTTCCCAAGCTTGTAGTAGAATGATTAATGAGCTCAAATCGTAAATTCATTTGAACAGTACTGAATACAACTGGCCCATGTTGAATGCGCTAATTATGAAATCTGACAAAATACGACACCAATGTGTTTGGAATCTATTGAGTGTGATAATTATCGCTGAGTCAGACATTTTTGAGAATAACATGCAGATTTTGGTGCTTACAGCAACAACAACTGCATGCCCATGTAAATTCTGGCCCTCTGGCCCCTTTTCCCAGTTAATTTACAGCAGGTTTGACCTGAGTACCTTAATAAAGTAGGTGAACTTCTTTGCAGCTGGTAACTACCACCAGGTGTGCTAAACATTGCACCACATATAATTGAGGTCCCTGTGCAAACAGGTGTTTGTGCAAGGATTGCAATTTAACAGACCAGTTGTAACCAATCCCTAAGAGTTATTATTTCATATTCAGGAGTAATACACATTTAGGGTCACAATTTGAGAACCTTTTTCCATGAGTAGTTGTGTTTTACTCCAGGATTAGGTCTAGTTTACTCATGAATTACAAGACGTAAGACATGCTGAATCATGGGAAAACAGGTTTTGTGATTCACAAAACTGTTTCCCTTGAATATTTATGTCTTACTCGTGGTAATGTATGAGTGACTCACCTTCAAGCCTAGAATAAGGAAGAGATTGGTCACCAAATCATGCCTTGACTACGATAACAGCATTTGCACAGGGCTTGGAGCCTTGACATCATCAAACACTGAACAGATCAGGAACATGTCATCAGCATCATCTTTGCATTGTGTTTTTCAGAACCCCCTAACTCCTGTCTTGATGGCCTTGCTCTGGCTACGTATGCAAGAGGCATCTCGATTGAAGACATTTCACACATAGTACACACAGAACTGCTCGGATGTAAGGTTCATTAATTTACCAATCTCGTCCAACCCTGTAATGAAGCTTGATTGCTTGTGTCAGCTTCCCTGAAACAGCTAGCTATTCAGCGGGCGAGATACAAGGGTCTACATGAGATCCCTCCATACACACCATTCCTTTTCTTAATTTTCCACCCACTTCAATATAAACTCAAAAGGTTTCATGAGATAATGCAGAAAGATGGCCCAATTGTTTACTGTCAGATGCCACCCGCATTGTTAATATTCCACCTAAGAGCTGGCAGTGGAGTTTGACTTTCAATTTTAAAAAGCATGGGTGCCACATATTAAACACCAACTGCTACATTTATAAAATAAATAAGTGGAAAGGTTTGCCTTGGAATGAGTGTCAACTTGGGCCTACTGCATTTTGCATGAGACACATGCAAAGCAGATCAAAGTGCAGCTGAGAGCTCTCAAAAGTATTAAATATAAATGCTTCATTTTTTAGAAACGAGGAAGAGGATTCAAAGCAAGAATAAAGGGGGGGAAATGATGAGGCCTGGTAGTGCGCTCTCGGGCAGCCCCTCTAGTGCCCTCTCTCCAGTGTGCAGACATCAAAAGGGGAGAATTACAGTCAGTGCTTCACTCTCTATTCAGTGGAAAGCTTTATAAGAGGAAGGGAAATGTTGAATGGAAACCATTTAACCTCCATGCATGGTACATAGGCCTCATTCTGAGGTCCACATAGCTATACTGAGTAACTTCACCTCCCAGACATCCTGGGCGCATTTGTAACTCAGGGGGGGGGGATTACTGGGGTCTTCGAGTAGGACCCTGCGACACAACCTCCATGTGGCATATTGAGTCCATTTATCATGGATCTTTCAATCCCTTTTAATCCCATTGTGGCTGGTACCTCCTGTGACTGGTTGAATCTGTATTGTTTAGATCCTCGCAATAAGGCCTTTAGAAATGTATTTGGTGAGATTACATATGGATGGTTCCTACAGTGGAGAAGGTTCTATTTTAAAGAAATAAAATTTAAAATAAACTAAAGAAGTAGATAAAGGCCAAAAGAAATGGACCATAGCCCAATTAACACAAGCCTTGTCACAGACACAGTTCTGAGCTGGAATGGTGGGGGTTGACCCTGAAGGTTCTGCTGTAACCACAGTTAAGGATATGTTCTACTTTGACAAGATTGTTCCCATTATCACTCAGTAAAAGTTATTCTGAATGGTCATGAAATGGAACAAAAGCCTAGTATTTGATTTTGTGACCTACGAGTTAAAAAATAAAAAAAAAGCTGCGCCGTTTTGTGTTATGGTTTCCAAATTACAAAACGCAAAGAGAGCAAGAACTAAAGCTGCTTCTCGTGGACAAATGGAAGAGAAAAACACAGTATGCCCTTTTTTTTGTTAAATGTGGGCAAGGATTAAAAGCACCAATAGGAAGCTAAAATTTTGCAAAGGAGAGGCTTTTTGTAGAGATAACAAACATCACTGATCTACTGGTTCACACCGTCTATGAGTTTTACCATTTGATCCATTTATGAAAATGTCAAAAATCTAATAAACACATTTTCAAGGGGTCATTCTTGGTAGATGTAAGGACTGTGTTGTTGAGAGGGAAGCCATTATGAAGCCATTTATTGCTATTTAAAGTGGTGCTTAACGAGATAGCTAGTAGAGAATTCCGTGATCTGTGGCTGGGTCATTTTCACAGATCTATTTTATGGGTGTTTTTTACATTATTTTTGTCATGTTTTGGAGCTGGTTTTGTCACTGAATTTTCTTATTTATTTTGCATTCATGATGGCTTTGTGGTATTCTTTGGAGGTTGTTTTGAGTTGTATGGTTTTGGGCGACACTCGGGCTGACCTGGTTCTTTTTTTTGTTCAAATACCTTCCTTGATATTATTATGAGGACATAAAGACGTATACAAAAAAACATAGTATTTCAGACAACCGATATCGGGGGTGGCCAGGGCTACGGATCAAGGTAGGAGGTTGCGTTGGACACAGGTTGACGGCGAGACTTTCTATGAAACGCTTCTAAACGAGGGCGAACATGCTATCCAGAGGTGTCTAGACCCTGAAATGGAAGGGGCAGAATTAGTGGACGCTTTCAAAGATGTTGCCCAAATAGTCAACAGCCTGTTGAGAGCCCCAGTCCATAAGGCAAATTTGGACACCCCAAGATAGTTTGACCATCAATGCTCACGTGCCCTAAGAGAATTGAAAAACGCCTTAAAGATGTCCCCAAGAGATAGGGAGCGGGTGACCCTGTGCCAGAAAAGCTATAAGTTGGCAGTTAAAGGATGCAAAAGCCAACTACAGACGGGAAGATCTATCAGAGGCGGTGGCATTAAGGGATTCTATCACCTTTTGGAGAATTATAAATAATCCATCTTTTCAAGAGGCTGATAAACCGGGATTGAGTAACAATATCCTGCCGGAGCAATGGTATGAGCACTTTCAAAGGCTCTAAAACCGTAACCCAAGCACGAACCAGTTGCTGGAGGCGCACTGGGAACAGGTCACACCCCCATTAAGATTTTCATTGGGAGAGGTAAAAATTGGTATTGGAGGCCTAACCAGGAATAAGGCCCCGGGCCCGGATGGGATTCCACCCGATCTTTTCATTAGTAAAGTGGATCTTTGGGCGCCAATCCTGACTAGGGTCATATACGCAGCTGTGGACACGGTAATGCCAGTATCTTGGACCACTGCCACGATTGTCCCTATTTTTAAAAAAGGCAATAAGGATAGCCCGCAGTGGTATCGCCCAATTTCCCTTATTGATGTGTCAGCAAAGGTATTAGGACGGGTGGTCTTAAATCGGCTGATTGACTGGACAGAGGAGCATCGGGTCATAACCGACCTCCAATTTGGTTTTAGACCTGGAAAATCTACCACCGACCAATGCCTTAATCTGTACCTTATTTCAGCCAAATATACAATAGTCAACCAAGGGACGATGTATTTGGCATTCATGGACCTGACTGCGGCCTTTGATAGAGTTAATTGAGGGAAATTGTGGGCTTTAATGGGTGGGCTTGGTGTGGACCCAGGGCTTATTAACATTTTAAAATCCCTACATTTGCACACCACGGCAGTGGTCAGATACAAAGAAACTATGAATAGGGTCTGAGGGAAAAAATTTTAAAGCCATGGACCGATTTTAATCCACCATTCTTAACAATAAACAACAAAGAAAATCCGAGGTCTATACTATAGCAACTAAAGATGCAATTCAAAAGTTGCCACTTAGCATTTGCTCTGAAAGTGAAAAATACAAAAGGTGGACCTCCACCTTTTGTATTTTTCACTTTCAGAGCAAATGCTAAGTGGCAACTTTTGAATTGCATCTTTAGTTGCTATAGTATAGACCTCCGATGTTCTGTTGTTTAGTGGTCAGATACAGTCATGAGGGGAAAACAACAGAACCCTTTCTGTGCTCTAGTGGGGTCAGACAGGGCTGCATATTAGCTCCCTTTTTGTTCACACTTTAAATAAATGGTCTGGACCGTGAATTAAGCATGTTACAGGTGGATACCCCTAAGATAGGTACTCGGGGGATCCCTGTTCTGCTTTATGCAAATGATGTGGTACTTTTAGCTCGCACCCCCAAAGGCTTGCAGCTGTTAATTTATGGGTTATCTGGATTTATCGCCCAACCTGGCACAGTCATATGTAATGGAAGTGGGGGAAAAAAACGGGTAAATCCTATGAGTACACAATCGGATCGCATCACCTAGGAACGGTACAGTCCTTTTCATATCTGGGGATTTTATTTGACCACCAACTAAATTTTAAACACTTGATAGAAGAAAAGCGCCGGGCTATGACCAGTTGTACCAGGTCTATAATGAGTTTTGCGCACAGTTTAGGACGTTGGTACCCTGGGCAGATACTAAGATTATATAATGCTATGTGCTGTGCCAAAGTGCTGTATGGAAGCGAGGTGTGGGGTTTTACCCAGGCCATACAGTTACAAACTGAAGAGAATATGTATCTTCGGCGCCTGTTCCAAGTACCTCAGAGCACCCCAGCCCACATTGTTCATGAAGAACTGGGTGTCCGATATATCAAGGACAGCATGGCAGTCAAACTCTTAGTCTGCTGGATAAAGATCTGGGCAAATGAGGAGGCGGCTTTCAGCAGGCAGGTTATAGAAGCATGCCTTCCCCTTGACCATGGGCTAAAAATTCCCTGGCTCAAATACATGAAGGAGACTTTTGAGAAAATCGGTTTTGTAGACCTATTTGCCAACCCCGCCAAAGTGGGTATGAAAGATAAGGCTCTGGTTAAGGACCGGTTCTTTAAATATGTATCAATACTCCGGGAAAACATAGAGCTAGCTAAGCCGTCTGTGAGGGAACACTTAGGGGCCGATTCCGATCCGGGTCGGAAGGGCACCGAACGCGATCCAGCCGGAAAAACTACGTGCCGTACGCGTGTTTTCCGCCTGACTCGTACAGCTGTACGAGCGTGCAAGTACGATGCGAGCTACATGAAATTCACCAACCGACTCGTTTCCGGGTCCGAACCGCTCCGTACGTCTCGGTCGTAAGTTAACCGTGGCGTGCAATGGATGCAATTCACAACCGAGCCAGTACGATGCACGCGTCGGACAGCCTGTGCGAGCCGGAGTGTCTGGCTCGCAAATCGTCCGGGTGGTTGCCTTTGGGGGTCCGTGTCGGACTCCCTGTCACCCGCAGACCTACGACTCGGACACATGGGGAGACCCATGGGTCTCCCCAACACAGGCATGTATGGTGTGGATGGCAGCGACGTGTACTCACTGTAGGGGGCGCACTTGTCCGTGTCGTACCCATTCAGTCAATGGGAGCCCATGTACGCGTCATACGACCGGCTCCGATTGATTTCTATGGGTGTCCGACCGAACCGAATCCGACAGCATACGGCCGCATCGTACTCACTAGGTTGGACTGCAGGACTCCGGCTCGGTCGGAAAACACTCCGGACCCGGATCAGAATCGGCCCCTTAGTAGTTAGGTCTGCCAGAGGCATTGAACCATACCTGTGTTGCATAAACAGTGCACATGATAGCTTTTTAATGACCCAGTTCAGGCTGAATCTCTTGCATCATGTTTTAGCAGACCTGGCAGAGTTCACACCTTCTATAGAGATGAAGGGGCCCTGTGGCTGCGATCATAGATCTCCTCAGGACACCCTCCATTTCATTCTATTATGCCCTTTCTTCTCATATCCCAGGAGACTTTTCCTGAAGGGAATCTTAAAGAAAGCCAGATTCAAACGGGCACAGTGGCACTGTTATTTTTAAAATTGGCTCCAGATCTTTTTACACTTTTTTGTATCATTATTTTTTTAAGGGCTGCATTCAGATTAAGGAATACAAGGGGCAGCGGTAACTTGTAGATTCCCTGTCATAATTACCTATTATTTGGTCCCCATGACTGTAGATGAATTGGTTGGACATGGGATAGATGCAATGTAATCTTTTAACCTTGTGACTGAAATTGTAGTATACGGTTTTTAAACAGATGGATTATTAACTCTTTTTATGTTTGTACCTGTAACCTGTTTTGGATAATTTGTTGCTTTTATGGTATTTTTACATACCGAATAAAGTTATCTACTATTGTGGTTCAAACTGATATCATAAAAGATAATTAACTTATAATGTAAAAAAATAACTGGAATCTAGGTTACCAAAAATATCATAAAAGATAATATAGTAAATTTAATAGACATCAAATAAAAGGTATTGTCTGGAAGATGTGTGAAAGCTAGGGTAAGTCTTAGCATACAATTAATTGCTATTTAATACATAATTACCCACAATTTTCCAGAGCAGTTGATGGGAAAGAGGAGATTTCATTAGTTCAGAAATAGATACTTCAAAACATTTTCAATAAAATATAACATAAGACCGCTAAGTATGTATATTTTTTTTCTTTTTCCAATTGTATGCAATAGTTTCTGTAGCTGATGAAATAAGTTTAACTTTTGCCGTGAGATATTGATAAATGCGATGTACTGCTTTACAGACAATAATAGAAAATGAGATAATATCAAAAATAAGTAAAATCTTTTTAATTTTTTCCCAAACCTTTTTCCCAAAAATTACAATATGATTGGACATTCAAAGACAATGTGAGGCTATTAGCCAATTACAGTAAAGCCATGCCAAAATAATAAATTCATTTTGGTAAATTTTTTATGAGTCAAAAAACACTTGCAAGAAAAGATCCAAACATTAGTCACAGGATATATTCCCAATGTTCTGCCTTAACATATATTTTGTCATATTTCAGGAGAAAGATTTAAAGATACCTCTTGTTCCATTTAGAAAATTCTTTTTGAAAGAAATTAAGTTAAAGGAATTACATTTCTTATAGATTTTGGATGCTAGATGACCAGATATTTGGCAAGCATTAAGAAATTATAGGCAATCTGGAATTTTCGTTTCTGGTAGTGTCATTGGACAAGCATTTAATCTAGGACTAAACAACAATTCTTTTTTTAATAATTTGTATTTGATTTTACCAAGAGCCAGTTCAATTGTTACATAAGATTTTTGCAATATCAAAACAATTATGCAGGATCACCGTACTGGCACATAAGCTTGAGAAAAAGAAAACGAGAAAAAAAAGGAAAGTGATAAAGAGGGAGGGAAAGAAAAAGAAAGAGGGATTGAGGGTCAAACTAAAATATCCCAAATTGTAATGGTATCAGTTCACAGAGAGGGTGGCAAGCTAGACCCAGTGAAGATGAGGCCAAATCCTGTCAGCTTTTTTGATTGATCGAGGACCCCTCGTCTTAGCAACTGCAATTTCACATTCATAGATTTGGCATAGCATTGCCGAGAATTTAGTTACTTTTGGTGGTATAGGATCAATCCATACCCTGGCAATACATAAACGAGCACTGACAATTATAATCGTAATGAATGAACTAAGGCTGGCATCAGTTACGGGCTTATGGCTCAACATTATTTCCTTATTGCTCAGATTAATTTTAAACCCCAGATTTGCTGAAATCAATTGGAATAAGCTATCCCAATATTCTTTAAGCTTAGGACATTCGGCAAACATATGGACTATGTTGGCCGCATAGAGACAACACTTGGAAAAGTGTGACTGCCCAGGGGCTCCAGACATTACCCATTTTGAAAGATGATTTGGTATGATAAAGCATATAGATTGTTCTGAATTGCTGTGGCTTAAGGCTAACCAAGAATAATGACTGATCAAATATTGCAAGTGCATCCTGTATTTCAGTTGCCGTGACTGCAATTTCAAGGTGCTGACTCCATCGTAACGCTAATTGTATGCTGTGTTCCTGGGCATAAGACATGCATTTCTGATACATCGTACTTAAGTTTATTGGCGCTATCTCTGAGACGGCTAGTAGAAATAAGTGAGGAGTTCATGTGTTTCTTGGTCATTACTAAACTCAAACCTATGTATATGAGATAATCCCTATAAATACTTGAAGAAGTAGCGTTGTGGGAGCCCAGATACATCCTGAAGTGAAGCAAAAGTCCGGAATCCCTGTATGTCATACAAGTTATGTACGTTCAATTGTCCCCAGGCATGCCCAATATTATCATGAAATTTGTCCGGGAATGATGGATTACCCCATAATGGAGTATAATGGTGAACTGCTGGTTTAGAAATGTAATACAGATTTCATGCCAGATCCGGGCTCATTCCTGGTTACCCTGAATCTGACCCTCCTAGAGTAGTTAGGGTCCTTTAGCTTATGCAGCGAGTACCTAATTATCGAGCCTAAGGCTTATTGATACCTGAGCGCAGGCAGCCCAGTTTTCCTCCAAGTTAGTAAACTTTGGATCTGGCCAGTGAATGATGCCCAAAAGAATAATTTAAATGCAGTAACTTGAATCCTCCTTGTATGTAGGGTAGTTTCAAAAGGCGAATAGCTCGCCTAGCCCTCCTATAACCCCATATAAAACTACTAACTACCTAAAGAAAGAGTAGGGGACCCGCAATGGTGTAAATCAAAATAAATAACGAAACTACAGCAGTATATTCATTTTGATAATGTTACATTGGCCCAAGATGCTCAGGGGAAGCAGATGCCATTGCAGCAGATTAGCAATTACTGTTTTCAGAAGGGGCTCATAAATAAGTGTGATAACATTTTCCACATGCCTACTCAATCGTATACTAAGATATGTAGCTGAGTCTGTAGCTCCTATTAGCAGGGAGGATGAATAGAAATTAACAATTACCTGTATTTTGGATAAACTCAATTTGTACCCAGAGAAGGCTCCAAATTGTTCAGCCTCCTTAGATTAGAGTTTGACAGCCACACTGGGATTAGTAGCGAAGCTTGCTATATCATCGGCATATGCTGTTATTTTAAATTTAATACCATTTAATCCAACAGGCTGAATACCCTTATTTAGTATGAGATGTTTTAGATAAGGTTCGGACTACACAACAATTCACACTTGTAAAATTAATCCAGAGCTAATATTTATATATCTTCAAACACACACCAAACATTATCTTTGCAGATATCGTGTAAAACAAAAATGCCTGCTTTAATCCAAAGATTATATACTTTTCAATATTTTTTTTAATTAAATTAGTAATTATATCATGGTGAAATTTTGTTTAGAGGAGATCTCTTTGGATCAAATAAAAATCAAAATGTGAAAGTGCTATTCTTGTCATAAGGTTGACACGATAGGTAAAAAAAAATATTTTAATAAGAAACAGAAATTATAGTTGCCAAATGATAGAGCAATTTAGGTTATATTGCTGAATTGTTATGCTATAGCCATAATGTACTCATAGCAATACAAAATGAAAAATAATACATAGAGAACGTCTGGCAATCCCAATCCTGGATTACTTGTACATTTTTTCTGTTCCTGATAACATACTCTAGGTCTTTTAGTGTTCCAAATTAGCTTTGGGGTATCAATATCATTTTTACTGTTTCCGTTCTACTCCACCAGGTGAAATATAAAGGTGCCCATTTTTTTATTTTATCTTTAATCTGTTTATTATATTATCAAAATGTGTGTTTACCATATCCTTAATGCTTTAAAGAAAGTAATTCCAAAATATACCAACATTCAACATCATGTGCAGGTTACCACACACATTCAGTCCCAAAAATCCCACTATCATAGAGATATTTAATCAGGGGCACTCCTCCCTAATGGCGAAGAGCTTTGCCCCACTGGTCAGTCAGCAAAAATAAAATGATAGTAAACCTATATTTTCATTTTATTTTCTACTGATTGACTCAGCCATGGAATCTAGGGTGGGGCCATGACAGGGAAGAGGAGAGTTGTGCACTGTTAGTGTGCATGTCAGTTTGGCACCCATTTTAGGATGGCGAAACCAACATGCGCACTTACATTTCTCCAAACCCAGCTGTATTCTACAGACAGGTGGAGAAATGGCACAGGCTCCCTGTGCCTGAGCGAGCATCATTCCAGCACACTCAGGCCAATCCTGGCTCTGCTTTCATGCTTGGTAAAGCATGAGAGCAGCATCTGCATTGGGTGGGGAGCTTGTGCTTTGTGCCTGAGTGACTTCCGGGAGAAGAGAAGCACCGAGGCGGCCGGCAGCATCTGCGTCAGCTGCAGGACGGGTATGTTTAAAAAGAATTATATTCCCTAACTCCTCCGCCCCACTACTATGGATTTGTGGAAACTGCCCTTGTATTTAATATATAATCAGATGCAGTTGAGTATTTGTCATGAGAGCTAGATTAAAAATGTAACTGTTTATTTGTAGGGTAATGTTCTCCATTTAGTTACAAGTTTAGTACTAAAAATATTTTAAATAAAGTAAAAACTGTTGCAATCTATAATAATGGGTTACTTAAATAAATCTACATCTCTTCCCACAATAAGGGATATATTACCAATATTTATTATTTCCTCAGTAAAGTTGAAAAAAATAGGATCATAATTAGTTGGTGCATAGAAAATAATTAGAAGAATAACTAATTTATCAGTTTTAGCCTGAACATATAGGGCCTCATTTATGAGGTTTTGGAGCACAGCAGTGCTGCAAAGAATCTTGATGCGCTGCCCTGCATCAAAAGAAAAGTGCAGGAATGCACCCTATCTATGAGATATGCTCATGCCCTGTCCTTAACCCCTGCGCTGACGCACAATGGGCTCCCATGTGCCAACGCAGGCACACTTGCGCCATGGTGCGAAGGGTGTCTGCGTTGTAGGGGTGATTGTTTTCATGCAGGAAGTGACACCTTCACTGCACAAAACTTTCAATTGCTTCAATCACAAGAGGTGTTTCCTCTTCCTCATTCTGCAGCACACATAGAAAGAGGGAAAAGCGAGGGGAAATCAGGATATTTCTCCTCGTTGCACCTCCCTAACGCCACCCATGGGCGGCCTTAGAATCTGACAAATTCCCAGGTTTACGATTTTTCATAAATCTGGGACTGTTTCAGATTCCATGGGTGTTGCGTGGTAACACCCACAGCAACATCCATGGAACGCCCCTTTCACGCAGTGTTTTACATGAAAGGAGCACATATTTACAATGCCATGAAAAGCCACACAAAATGGCTTTGAGGGGTCTTGCAAATATGCTGCAGCACGTTGTGCCACCGGAGCGTCAAAAAAGTGCCACTAGGGGCATCGTTAATGAGGCTCATAGGAATCTACCATCAGCATCAATATGTTGTTGAAGGTTTTGGACATTGAATTATTGCTCAAAAAAATAGTGACTCCATCGTTACATCCATTGGCTCTTGACAAGGTAATATTTCCAATCCAACCTTTATTCATAAAACAATATCAGTGTTATATCTATATAAGTATACAGAATTTGTTTTTCTTTTAACTTGATGCCGTACACTTTTTACATTGAAATAAACTATTTTAACTTTGCAACCGGAATCCATATATTCTATTTAAGAAAGACAAACATGTCTTTTTTTAAAGACCAACGAGATAAGATTAACCAGTAACATTTTGAGTGCGACCTACAAAATACAAACAAGACATAGAACATATAAACTAGTCTGCATAGAAGTCATATAAAGTAAAGCTAGATCGATACAGAGGAGTATATCAAGTACGACACAGTAGGTTACCTTCACGAGGTAGAAAGAAACATAGAAATAGTGATACATATTATCAGTGTGATGGAGCACATTTTAACAATTAGAATGAATGATATCTGTGTTTAGGTTAGCATATCCACGCCTTGAGCTGACATGACTGGGCCTCAGCCTGTTATCTTCTAACTTGTACTTTTGAAACAAGTCAAGGACGTTTTCTGTTCCTGTGGATGATTCTGAAAGAAAGCATCCTTCTCTTTTTCAGGTTATGGGTGAGCATTAGTTATGTTTCCAGAAGGTAGGTTTAGTAGTAATGCAGTTAATTTAGCCAGTGCCGGACTGGGAAGCGAACCGGGCCCTGGCAAACTGGTTGGCAGGCCCACTGGAGGTGGGGAGGGGGGTTGCGGCCGAGCTGTTTGTTAGGGCAGGTTTCGGCCGATTTTGTTACAAGGGGCCAGTGCGAACTAGTATGAGTATCTACTCATTCATCATCATGGTCCTGATCTATATATACTTTGTCTCCATCAATCAGAAGCAAAAGAATGAGGTAATGGTAACACAAAACTTTAAATATCATTTTCCTGGCTTTGATTGCAATAGATTTGTGTTTCAAAGGTACACGATTAGTCATTTCAATGTAAAACTTGTCTTTTCCTTTTAGATTTAATAAGCTTGGTCGGAGGTTTTCCAAATAGAACTTACAATTTTGACCTTGTATATTCTGGCACTATTAAGATGCAGAGATTGTACTAACTGTTTTTATTTTCGAGATCTGTTATCGTTTTGGGTCACAGGCATAACCATTTTGTCAATAGGTGAGAATGGATCCGAACGGTATTTGTTATCATTTACTTTCCTATCATTATCAGATACTCTTTTGGATAGGCCAGCTAACTAGTTATGAAAGCAATTACTGTTATTACTTTTAGATTATGTGTTCATTTCTACTGCTTGATTCTCTTCTAAGCCAATCGGGGATCCTGGGATTCCACGACTTTTGACTTAGCAGGAGGTGAGTTGCTTCCTTTTAGCAGACTGGAGACTTTTAGATTCTGATGCAGAAGCAAACATTGTGACAAGTGCTTTAATTCAGTCAGATCTAATACTTTGAGTAAGATAATGCCCAAATTGTTCAGTTGTTATTGAATACTGAGGAAATAACTGTAGATAATGTGACAAGCACTTTAAAGCTACAATACTATATGCATTGACCAATTTAGTTCCTGGATTAATAAAAGTGAAGAAAAGGCCAGTGATGTAATTAAGACCACTCCTCACTTTATGACCGACTGTGAAGGGGTCAGGCCTGGCGTGATGGGCATTCTGTCAGCACATTGAAAATACATTGAGGTGGAGCCTACAAACTGTCATTAAGAACCATGGGGGGAGATAAAAAGCACACAGAAAGAAAGACACTGCCTTCAAAGAGCAATATTTGTCCCTGGATACAACATTGCTGATCTCCGTCTATTGCCACAGCTTTAGGAGTTGAGCTTCTATTTGACCTGCTGAAGCTCCAGAGTCCCAGGATGGCTCTCTTCCAAGCAGCGAAACGTTCTCTACTGTGTAATGTATTTAAGCATCTCCAGGTGAATCCTTGCAAAATCCTATGCAAAAGTAGTTAAATATGTACTACAAGAAGCCTTTAATGTTTGCAAAAACAGAGTTAAAAATCAATTCTACTCTTGATTGGAGTCATTGTCAGTGCGTTCAAGAGGCAAGATCATGACAATTCACGAACCTGCATTTTTTTTTACTATGATACTTTTGTTTTTACTGGTTTTTCTCCTGTGCTCTTTGAAGTTTATAAAGCATAACCTTCCTTTCCGGGTATTATTTTATACTGTATTTTTCTCTAATATGTTATCATTGTTATTATTACTCTGCTCTCTGTATACTTGTAAAGCGCTCTGATACCCGCAAGGGTCAAGTTCGCGCTATAAAAACTAACAAAAAAGTTGCGTTATAGTGCAGCAAGGGGCAGCAAATTGTTTCATGTTACAGTTGAGACCTATAAATGCCTCCTTTTTTCTGGCGATGGAAAAGTGCATTGCAGGTAACTACACTTTTACCCAAAGATGCTGAAAATCTGTGCACCATTCCTTTTTGGTGCATGCCAGGTATTCAACGTGAATGCATTACGTAAAGACAATTTATATACACATACATTATACTAACTGCAATATTTAAATATTACTTTGAAAATGTTTGTTTTACATACACTTGTACTGCAAATTACAGCTGTAATAAAACTCCTCTTAGCAATGCAATTATGTAATCAATGAGATAAGGTGCTACAAGGTTAGCACTTTCCAGGAAACTGTATTTCTCTAATAATGGCTGTGGCTGACTTTATTACTTACATCTATTTATACTACCATCTAATTCACAGGAGAGTACATTGCGCCACGTGCCTCCTGAATTATCCATTTACAAACATTGTAAATGACAACTTAGAGAAACCGCCTAATAAAAATGCCCTATAAAACACATTTAACAGGACAATTGTTCCTTGAGAGAACATATCTGAAATGGGGCTGCCACTTTAGCAGATTTTAAAGCGTTTACAGTGCCGCAGCCAAAATAGTAATTTCTGCTCAAGGAGAATGGAGCATGTACTCTAAACATCCAAGATCAACCTTGCGAAAATAGCAGTAAAACAAATTTGCATTTGTGATGGTGTTACCTGCTATGGGCACAATGGAGAGGCACTTCAATAGAAACCCAGTTACAGAAGGAAAATCACAGCCCCAAATACTAACTAAATACAAAATTCAAGAAACTAACAGTTTAAAACTCCATTTGTGGACAGGGAGATTTATTGTCATGTAATACTGGATTCAAAATATGAGCAAGTTCACTTGCTAACTTTTTTTTCTTTTGCTTCTACCATGAGCAGTTGGAGGCCTGGTACCGTTGGAAAGATAAGTGTATTGCAAAGGTGTTTCAGCAGGATCATTGGCTGTAGGGAGATTGTATTCCATGGTGCCCACCTCAGGAATGTGTGCAGTGTATTTTGCCATACTATGGAGAATTGTACAAAGGGCCTGTATGAAGGTGTCTTTTCAGTGGCAAATACATACATATCAACCTCTGCATTTAAATTGTGGATCATGTGAAGTCTTTAGGAGGGTAATCCCATTAAAGATTAAAGTGAATAGAAAATTGGCCAGAGGTGTAGTGTGTTGAATTATTTCAATCCCCAACCCTATCAGATGCTGTCGCACAAACTAGATGATGCCACGAGTGACGTCATCAATGATGTAATTTGAGCTGTCAAAAGTGATGTCATTTGTGAGGTCATAAGCAGTGCACAGTGGGGTGTAAAGTATAGTTAGTTCAGTAAACTATAACAGGTGAATTTCAGTTTTGTTTTTTTCTAAACAATTGTCTTTATCTCATTTCAAAATCAAACTATAATGTTACCTTAAGCTTGTTTTTGTTAGTGAATTTCTGTGTTTTTTATCATATTCAGCCAGCACAGGACAAAGAGACAATAATGGATAAGCACACTAGGTTACCACTAGGACTGTACACATGTAAGACTCAGAACTTTCCACAGTAACAGGGAACGTCAATGTCTCAGTGCAGATTACACTTACTTGATAGTCAACTTGCAAAACAGATAGAAAGGAGGCAACAGAGGGAATGATGTCCCTGGACCCTAGGGCAAAAACAAGCATTGAACTTACATTCATGATACAAGCCCTTATATAGCGATATCTACGTAAAAGAAATGTCACAATTTCACAGTTAAGGCACGTCAGACTACCTGTAACAGACGACAAAGGATGGGGCTGGAAACCAGGATTCGACCCTTGTGCAAAAGGATTACACTTATACTCAAGTGAGGACAAAATAACACACAAGATTCAAGAGCCAAAGGGAAGTACACAAAGAAAGCACTAGAAAGTAACTTAAGAGCTGTAGCAAAAAATCAGGAGCAGGTGATTCAAGGAAAACATGGAGAATGAACAGGGCAGGAGAACCAGAAGGGCACTAGGAACTGTAGCAAACAAGTGACTGGAACTGCAAGGGGACTAGAGACTGCAAGAGGAACACAGAAATAGGGCATATAAGGAAGGAGCAGAAGGTAGGAGACTGAAAGAAATACAAGAGCTTTGACAAAAGGAATAAGCCAAAGGAAATAATAGCAGGAAAAGAAGGAACAAACTAGGAACAGATAAAAATGGAGGCGCCCTGAGGCTACACCTGACTGTACAAAAAAGGCAGACAAGGAAGTGAAGCAAAAGCAATGCAGGGCAGTGAGAGTTCTGCAGCAAGCTCAATAGGGACAGGACACAGGCTGTAGCTGAAGCAAGGCAGGAACTGGTCGGGGAACAGGCAACACGAGTTCCAGTGCACAGAGTTTTGAAATTCAGTGCATGAACATGGGGCTCCAGGAAACACCAGCTACTAAGCAGTTCTAGGCAGCAGCAAGCCCTGTGGGGAGTCACATAATCGGTCTTCACAAGACTAGTCACAGGTGTGTGCAGTTCATATCTCTTAAGTGTTGTAGGATAAATTCCAGTGCAGGACTACTGTCATTGAAAGCCTGTACAATGGATGCTGTGTCTTGGCGAATACTTGGCACTGCATTCTTGGATCAGTAGTACATGGAAATAAACAAAAGATTCCCAGTATGCCCAAGACTGAAATGGGAAGCAGGCAGAACTCATGCAGGGACTTCCGATGAGTGTTAGTGGTGATTCCCAGGCTGCAGTTGGTCCATCCACAGTGTCCTCCAGAGGCGGATCGATAGAATTGTAAAAGTCCAAAGCCTGCCCCCTCATGCCCTTTTATTCAAAACTATTTCAATTTTAGGACATAGGGACCGAGTTCCTGAGTCCTGAAATGACAGTCACAACATTTTCTTCACAGTTACGGCCAACCAATGAGAGGACCAATGAGGGCGACACAGTACTGAAATGGCCTACTGGAAGGAAAGCTCCCTTAGCCAATCGGAGGTCATTATTTCTTTAGTTCTTAAACTGTAGGACTCCTACTGGACCAACCATCCAGACATACCTAATTTTTTAGCCCCTTCATGACCACCCAGAGTACCTCTTTAAGCAATCATTTCTCAAAGACCTGGATGGATTTACACCAAATCACAAAAAGCATTCTTTTTGAGTAAAGTTGTAACCTTTTGCATTTTTTGGTTTGCTTATTACTTTGATGCCATTTGGCAAATCTTTATGAAACTTTTTTAAAAGAATTCCCATCAATCTCAGCTCCATTCTGAAAAGGTTCAGGGTGATCCGTCAAACAGGGGCTGAGAAAAAATGGGGTCCCAAAACAGGTTGTCCCCATTCATTTTTCCTTAGTAAATTTAGACACAGCTACAGCCTAAATGGCTGAACAGACTTACACCAAATTTTGCAGAAAGCTAGATTGTGGTCCAGAAAGTGTGTTTGTGTGATTTATTGTAAATCCATTCCATATTTTTGAGATATTAAAGTGTAAAGAATGTGTATATATCACACCATGGGGGATCCACGGGCTGTCAGATCTCAAGAGGAGATCAGATTGGCTGCCACCAGATGAACAACAATGTGATTGCAGCCATCTTAGCACTCAGGGACTGAGTCTCCTGTCTTCACAAAATGTAAAAAGAAAAAACATGTAGTGTACAGGGTAGGGATATCCTATCCCCTAGGCCTGGGGGTCCTTCTGGGGCCAAAAACAGTTTAAAAAAAACGTTACAACTAATTCATGGTGGATTCACAAATCCACAGAATTGTTTTAAAAAAATAGCTTAGGCTTCCGCTTTGTGACCCCCTCCCCTTAATAATGAATGTGGCCCCAGGTGTCCCTGGGGCCTGTTAAATGCTTATCAGGGGCACACACCCCTCTTCCCAATATTTAAAACAATGCAAATAATTGCATTGGGTGCTGGCAGGGAGCTAGCAGGGTCGGGGGGGCCCAGGGATATACCCATAGCCGGCCTCAACAAAAACAAAAGTGGTGGGTGTTCTGGGTGGGCATGGGACACCCAAAACAATATTTTTAAAAATAGAAAAAATGGAAAAATAAATAATGTGTGCTGAGAGCCTCCTTAAGCCACAGAGCTTTTTTCAAATGCATAATTTCTTGATGGTGGTGCACCTAGACGTGCAGGGGCCCCACCAAACATTTTCTTAATGTTGAGGGGGCTGCAGGCAGTGCAGCTTACCCCCAACAACATTAAAGAAATCAGTATGTCTCCTGGGTCATTGCATCCATAACCCCAGGAGAGGTTACCATATTTGTTTAAAGCAGAGACCTTTAGTGGTTGGTTCTATGATTGCACTTTGTGCCTTGAAAAATATTAGCAGAAAGTCTCAGACATTTTAATCTGTTTTTCTAAAAAGGCTTTATTCAATATATTTTGTTACATTAACTTTTATTATTCATTGCAATCTGTGACTCTATGAAATATACATTTGATTATAGTTATTGGTAACTTTATGACAAAGCCAGTATATTTGCCTTACTTAAAACAGCACCCTTTATAATATATTATAATACATAGTCAGGTGTGCATCCAACTCACCACTGTACCATGAGAATCGCAGGGTTGGCTGCCAGCTGGGTGTTGGTTGCAGGGCCTGGCCATAAACCTAACTCTGCGCCCAACCCCCACAGTGCTGTACATTGGCAGAAAGAAATTAATTAAATGCAGTAGAAGGGTACAGGGTAGGGGTACACTGAGCCCCTAGGGGCAATATAGGGGTTTGCTAGGGACCCCTGATGGGTAACAAAATACCATAGAATGAATATTATTTCCACGCACAGGATTCGCTACTCCGTCACTGACTCATCGTGGACCCCCATGTAACTTTGCGATGGCATTGCAAATCCTGAAAAAAACACCCAAAAACACTAACTAAGATACTCATACATTTGCTGACAGATCCACTCAGACAGTTAAGCACTCACTCACAGACACTCATGCACCTACTCACAGACCCAATGAGACATTCAATCAAAGCAATCAATCAATCAAAGCATTTGTATAGCGCGCTACTCACCCGGAGGGTCTCAAGGCGCTTGGGGAAGGAGGCTCCGCTACTGCTCGAACAGACAGGTCTTGAGTTGCTTCCTGAAGGCGAGGTGGTCTTGGGTCAGGCGGAGGTGGGTGGGGAGGGAGTTCCACGTCTTGGCGGCTAGGTAGGAGAAGGATCTTCCTCCCGTTGTGGCTCTTCGGATGCGGGGGATGGCGGCGAGGGCGTGGCTGGTCGATCGAAGCTGGCGGGTGGGAGTGTAGAAGTTCAGGCGATCGTTGAGGTATCTAGGGCCTTGGTCATGGAGAGCTTTGTGTGCATGGGTGAGGAGTCGGAATGTGATTCTCTTGCTGACGGGGAGCCAGTGCAGGTTTCTCAGGTGTGCGGAGATGTGGCTGTGTCGGGGGATGTCCAGGATGAGTCGTGCTGAGGCGTTCTGGATGCGCTGGAGTCTTTTTTGGAGTTTTGCAGTGGTTCCGGCATAGAGGGAGTTGCCGTAGTCCAGTCGGCTGGTGACGAGGGCCTGGGTGACCGTCTTCCTGGTTTCGGTGGGGATCCACCGGAAGATCTTACGTAGCATGCGTAGGATGTTGAAGCATGACGAGGAGACGGCGTTGACTTGTCTGGTCATGGAGAGTGAGGAGTCCAGGATGAAGCCCAGGTTGCGTGCGTGGTCTGTTGGTTTGGGTGCGCTGCCCAGGGCAGGGGGCCACCAGGAGTCGTCCCAGGCGGAGGGCGATGATCCCAGGATGAGGACTTCCGTCTTATCTGAGTTCAGTTTCAGGCGGCTGTTCTTCATCCACTCGGCTACGTCTTTCATCCCTTCGTGTAGGTTGGTTCTGGCGGTGGCGGGGTCGTTGGTGAGGGAGAGGATCAGCTCGGTGTCGTCGGCGTAGGAGATGATGTTGAGGTTGTGTTGGCGTGCGATGGCCGCGAGGGGGCTCATGTAGATGTTGAACAGAGTGGGGCTGAGTGATGATCCTTGTGGTACGCCGCAGATGACTTCGGTGGCTTCTGATCTGAACGGGGGGAGGCGGACCCTCTGTGTCCTTCCGGCGAGGAAGGAGATGATCCATTCCAGTGCCTTCTCCTGGATTCCGATGTTGTTGAGGCGCTGCACTAGGGTGCGATGGCAGACCGTGTCGAACGCCGCGGAGAGGTCCAGGAGGATGAGGGCCGCTGTTTCCCCGTTGTCGAGCAGGGTTCGGATGTCGTCGGTGGCTGCGATGAGGGCGGTCTCGGTGCTGTGGTTGGCCCGGAAGCCGGACTGCGAGTGGTCGAGGGATCCATTCGTCTCGAGGAAGGCGGCCAGCTGTCGGTTGACGGTCTTCTCGATGACTTTGGCAGGAAATGAGAGGAGCGAGATGGGGCGGTAGTTTTTGAGGTCGGTGGGGTCCGCTGATGGTTTCTTCAGTAGGGCGCTGAGTTCGGCGTGCTTCCAGCTCTCAGGGAAGGGTGCGGTGTCGAAGGAGGCGTTGATGATGTCCCGTAGATGGGGTGCGATGACGGAGTCGGCTTTGTTGAAGACGTGGTGAGGGCAGGAGTCGGTTGGTGATCCGGAGTGGATGGAGTTCATCGTGCGGATGGTGTCTTCGGTGTTGACCGGGGTCCAGTCGCGGAGGGTGGTGGTGGGGGGCATTGGTGCGGTTAAGGGAGCATCGGCTGTGTGCTGAAGCTGTTGTGAATGTCTGCGATCTTGCTGTGGAAGAATGAGGCGAGCGAGTTGCAGAGGTCTTGCGATGGGGTGATGTCGTTGTTTCCGGTGCTGGGGTTGGAGAGCTCTTTGACGATGTTGAAGAGTTCCTTGCTGTTGTGGGCGTTGTTGTCCAGTCGTTCCTTGAATGCAGTTTTCTTGGTGGCATGGATCAGTTGGTGGTGTTTTCGAGTGGCGAGCTTGAGGGTGGTCATGTTGTTTGGTGTCGGGTCTCTGCGCCAGGCTTTCTCGAGGGCTCGGCAGTTCTTCTTGGAGCTCTTGAGTTCGTCGGTGAACCAGGATGCTTTCTTGCTGCCGGGTCTGCTGGGAGGGGTCTTCAGTGGAGCAAGGTCGTCTGCGCAGTTGTTGCCACCTCGTGAGGTTGTTGGCGGCTTGGTTGGGGTTCGCTGAGCTGGCGGGAGGGTTCTGGCTCAGGGATGCGGCGAGCTGGTCGGCTGTGATCTTGTTCCAGCTTCTGCGGGGAACCTGTTGCTGGTGGTGGTGGAGCGTGGTCCTTCTGAAGCTGAAGTGGATGCAGCTGTGGTCCGTCCAGTGGAGTCCGGTGGTGTGGCTGAAGGAGATGTCCTTGCTGGAGGAGAAGACGGGGTCGAGCGTGTGGCCGGCGTACTGGGTGGGGGTGGTCACCAGTTGCTTGAGTCCGAGGTTGGCGAGGTTGTCCAGCAGGGTGGTGGTGTTGCGGTCGTTGTTGTTCTCCAGGTGGAAGTTGAAGTCCCCGAGGAGGATGTAGTCAGCGGAGGGGAGGGCGTGCGGACTGATGAAGTCGGCGATGTCTTCGCTGAATTGTGTGCGTGGTCCCGGGGGTCTGTAGATGAGGGTGCCTCTGAGGGTGGTCTTGGGGTCGGTGTGGATCTGGAAGTGCAGGTGTTCGGTGGCTGTGAGGGTGTCGTCGGAGTTGGTCGTGATGCGGATGCTGTTCTTGTGGACGATGGCGATGCCTCCTCCGGTCTGATTGACGCGGTCTCTCCGGGTGATCTTGTATCCGTCCGGGATGGCTATAGCGATGTCGGGCCCTGAGGAGGCGTTCATCCAGGTTTCCGTGAGGAAGGCGACGTCTGGAGATGTGGTGTCGAGCAGGTTCCAGAGTTCCACGGCGTGCCTGTGGACGGATCGGGTGTTGAGCAGGATGCACTTCAGGTGGTTGCTGCTGGTGCTCGGCTTGGTGGGTGCGGTGCAGGTCCGGGTGCAGGAGAGGTTGCAGGAGAGGCAGGTGAAGGGTCCGTGGGTGCGTCTCGGGGTGGCTCGGTAGCATCCGGGGATCCGGCCGATGTTGAGTGCGTTGAGTGTGGCGGCGTCGTACGTCCGGCGGGTGGGCTGGTATCTGCGGGGACCAGGGGGTCGGGCGCTGGGTGAGGGCCAGGCGCGGACGGGCGCGGACGAGCTTGCCTTTGGCGCGCCTTCGGCGCACAATCGGCGCGCCCGCTGCGCGTCAACGCTGCGCGTGGGAGTGGGCGACATAAGTAAGGAGCCGGGAGGGCGGGTCAGCTGGGTGGCGGCGAATGGGCGGCGGGTGGCGGGGCCGCAGGGAGGCAGCGGCGGGAAAGTCGGATCGAGCGGCCGGCTCTGCGGTGGCTGGGGCGCTCTGGAGGCTGGCTCTGAGGTGGCTGGGGCGTTCTGGAGGCAGTCGGCGTCAGCGGGAGCGGAAGGGGGCGACCAGGCCTAGGACAGGCGCAGTGGTCACTGAGGAAGGCTGTCCGCGGTCCCCTTAAGTAAGGAGCCTGGAGAGCGGGTCAGCTGGGTGGCGGCGAATGGGCGGCGGGGGGCGGGGCCGCAGTGAGGCAGCGGCGGGAAAGTCGGATCGAGCGGCCGGCTCTGAGGTGGCTGGGGCGTTCTGGAGGCCGGCTCTGAGGTGGCTGGGGTGTTCTGGAGGCAGACGGCGTCAGCGGGAGCGGAAGGGGGCGACCAGGCCTAGGACAGGCGCAGTGGTCACTGAGGAAGGCTGTCCGCGGTCCCCTTAAGTAGGGAGCCGGGAGGGCGGGTCAGCTGGGTGGCGGCGAATGGGCGGCGGGGGGCGGGGCCGCAGGGAGGCAGCGGCGGGAAAGTCGGATTGAACGGCCGGCTCTGCAGTGGCTGGGGCGCTCTGGAGGCCGGCTCTGAGGTGGCTGGGGCGTTCTGGAGGCAGTCTGCGTCAGCGGGAGTGGAAGGGGGCGACCAGGCCTAGGACAGGCGCAGTGGTCACTGAGGAAGGCTGTCCGCGGTCCCCTTAAGTAAGGAGCCGGGAGGGCGGGTCAGCTGGGTGGCGGCGAATGGGCGGCGGGGGGCGGGGGCCGCAGGGAGGCAGCGGCGGGAAAGTCGGATCGAGCGGCCGGCTCTGCGGTGGCTGGGGCGCTCTGGAGGCTGGCTCTGAGGTGGCTGGGGCGTTCTGGAGGCAGTCGGCGTCAGCGGGAGCGGAAGGGGGCGACCAGGCCTAGGACAGGCGCAGTGGTCACTGAGGAAGGCTGTCCGCGGTCCCCTTAAGTAAGGAGCCTGGAGAGCGGGTCAGCTGGGTGGCGGCGAATGGGCGGCGGGGGGCGGGGCCGCAGTGAGGCAGCGGCGGGAAAGTCGGATCGAGCGGCCGGCTCTGAGGTGGCTGGGGCGTTCTGGAGGCCGGCTCTGAGGTGGCTGGGGTGTTCTGGAGGCAGACGGCGTCAGCGGGAGCGGAAGGGGGCGACCAGGCCTAGGACAGGCGCAGTGGTCACTGAGGAAGGCTGTCCGCGGTCCCCTTAAGTAGGGAGCCGGGAGGGCGGGTCAGCTGGGTGGCGGCGAATGGGCGGCGGGGGGCGGGGCCGCAGGGAGGCAGCGGCGGGAAAGTCGGATCGAGCGGCCGGCTCTGCGGTGGCTGGGGCGCTCTGGAGGCCGGCTCTGAGGTGGCTGGGGCGTTCTGGAGGCAGTCTGCGTCAGCGGGAGTGGAAGGGGGCGACCAGGCCTAGGACAGGCGCAGTGGTCACTGAGGAAGGCTGTCCGCGGTCCCCTTAAGTAAGGAGCCGGGAGGGCGGGTCAGCTGGGTGGCGGCGAATGGGCGGCGGGGGCCGCAGGGAGGCAGCGGCGGGAAAGTCGGATCGAGCGGCCGGCTCTGCGGTGGCTGGGGCGCTCTGGAGGCCGGCTCTGATGTGGCTGGGGCGTTCTGGAGGCAGTCGGCGTCAGCGGGAGCGGAAGGGGGCGACCAGGCCTAGGACAGGCGCAGTGGTCACTCATTCATGCATCTACTCACAGACCCACTGAGAGACTCCTGCACCCATTCACAGAGCCAATCAGACACTCACACACCCACTCACAGACACACTGAAAGATATACACTCAGTCAACATCCTACTTTGTCAGTCATACAGCCACTCACAGACCAACTCAGATACTCACACATGAACTCACAGACCCACTCAGACGCTCACACAACTGCTCATAGACCTGCTTACACACTTGTACTCACATACCCACTCAGACACTCATGCAGCCACTCAAAGCACCACTCAGACACCCACACACTAAGAGACTCATACACCAATTGACAGACACACTGAGAGTCTCACACACCCACTCAGTCCTACAGCCACTCACAGATGCACTCATGCACCCACTGACAGACCCACTCAACTCACACACTCATTAACAGACCCACTCTGAGTCATGCAGCCACTCACAAACTCCCTCACAGACTCACACATCACTTACAGACTCACTGAGTCACTCATGCACCCACTCACAGACCCACTCAGACACTCATGTACCCACTCAGACCCATTCAAACACTCATGCACCAACTCACAGACCCACTCAGGCACTCACAGACCCATTCACAGATCCACTCAGACACTCACAAACCTACTCACATACCCACTTAGACACTCACAAACACATTCACAGACTGACTGAGTCACAGGAAATGTCTACTGTTTTGTTTGAAATATGCAACTGTGGAGTCTCATGGGGCAGTGATATAGACAGGCAGACACTGATAAACCTACTATACACCCATCCAATCACCCACTCACACATCCTTTTCCTCACTAATACAGTCAGAAACAGACACTTACACATACAGCTACAACTATATACACTTAGTTTCCCAAAAACATACTGACACACCCACACACTCACTCATATAGGTACTAACACAACCACTTATTTATGCATACTGGCACTGATACACTCATTTACTCATTCATACAGAGTCATGCACACACTCATACACACAGTTATTTATGTACTCAGTCACCCATATATTCACTAACACAACCAGTCACTTACCCATATATGTACTGCCACATCCAATTACTGACCCATATAGCTATACACACATCCCCTCACATACCCACATAGCCTCTTACACACATTCACTCAGCCATATACCACTAAGGCACTCACTCATACAACTGCTCACACACCCATTCACTTATCCGAACAGATAGTCACTCCTAATGTGATAAAGCAACTCAAACACCTACTCAGAAAACCACTCACACACCCTTTCACTCACCTATACATCTACCCATGCAGCTAGTATCTAACTCCTACAGTCACTCACACACCCTATCACTCACGTATACAGCCAGTGACACACCCCCTCACACACTGATACAGCTATTCAGACACCTAGTCACTGACTAATACAGTCACTGACATGGCACTCACTCACTCATACAGGTACATCAATACACATTCACTCACCCATACAGGTACTCATGCACCCCCTCACTCACCCATACAGCCACTATCACACACTCACTCATACGTCCTCTCATGTATTCAGTTTCTCACCTATACAGATAACTACACACCACCTATCTTACCCATAAAACAACTCATTCCCTCACTCACTTACCTACATTGCTACTCGCACATCCAGTCACTCACTCATAAAGACATTTGCACACTCTTTCACTCACTCATACTGCCACACAAACACCCACTCACTCACCTACACATCCATTCACACAACCACTAACTCACTGATACAACCACTCGTATACCCACTCATTCAATCAATAGTAACTCAAGTACCTACTCTTTCTGCCATACAACCACACACTCACCAATACAGCCACTCACACATCCATTCACACACTCAAACAGCCACTCATTTACCCATATAGGCACTTTGACACCCACTCACTCACTCACTTATACAGACACTCAAACACCAACTTACTCACCCATACACCAAATTACACACACACCCACTCACAGATGCAGCTACTCAAAGACCCACTCATTCACCAATACAGCCTCTAATACACCCAGTCAGTCTCCTATAACACTACTCACATAGCTACTCACTCACCTATACAGCCACCCACACACCCATTCACTCACCTACAGAGTCACTCACACATCCACTCAGACATCAGTACAGGTACTCACACATTCACTTATTTACCCATAGAGGTACTCCCTCACTCATCGAGACACTTATACAGATAATCACTCACCCACACACCCCTGACACACCAAATGACTCACCTGCACAGCCACCCACAAATATACTCACTCACTCATACAGGCACTTGTGATATGCAGGGACTCACCTATAAAGCCAATGACACAACTATTCACTCACCCATACAGACACCCACACACCCACTCACTCATATATATACTCACTGACACAATGACACTCATAACATGCTCATACTGGTACAAATGTACATGTAACATACAATTTTTCTTTCTTCCTGAAAGCAGAATTGGTGGTTCTAACAAGAACATTTTTTTTCTTTTTTTTAAAACTTTCTTTGTATTTTCTAAGAATTTTAGTTTTTTGTGTTGTGTATTTGTTGTTTCTTCAAATGGAAGTCAAAAACATTGGGCCCGATTCACAGAATTAATTTAAGACAAAATCCTAAACTTACTACTTTTGGTATTCACAGAATGCACTTACTACTTTTGGTATTCAAAGAATGCACTTACTACTCTTGGTATTCACAGAATGGATTTACGACTACTAACTTTACGTCCGCACTCGGGCCGGAAATTCCGGCCCGGAGGCGGGGCTTCCGGCCCGGAGGCGGAGCTTCCGGCCCGGAGGTGGGGATTCCGGCCAGTGGCGGAGATTTAGCCATGGCCAAAATCTCCACCTCTGGGCCGGAAGCTCCGTCTCCGGCCTGGAAGCCCTGCCTCCGAGCCGGAAGCTGTGCGGACGTAATGTTAGTAGTCGTAAATCCATTCTGTGAATACCAAAAGCAGTAAGTGCATTCTGTGAATACCAAAATGGCAGTAAGTTTAGGATTTTGTCTTAAGTTAGTTCTGTGAATCGGGCCCATTGTGTTTATGAACAAACAGCACAGTACAACAGGAAGAACTGAAAGAAAACAATGAAAGTAACACTTATGAGTGTTAACATTGTCTTTTAGAGCCTATGGACTGCTCCGCCACACTTAGAATGTGTTTGCAATTCAGACAAAACTTCCCAACTCTTGCAAATTCTGGAAATTGTGATATGCATCTGTGATGTTATCTCAGGAGCTGATGATGTCCCTTGTTCTGCACCATCTGAAGGCAGCGTTCCACGCTCACTCCTTTGTCTCTCTTCCTCAGCACAAATTAAATACTTTGAGTATATGGTATGGCTCTCAATTGTTTTAGCATGCTTGAAGTACACCAGGAGTACTTGCAGTCCGTTCCTCTTGACAATACTTTCTTGCAAATATTGCAAGTTGACAAGAAAAGAGGGTATGCAGTTCCTCAGGTGGGTCAAAGGAGGGAGAAAGAGATATGTCAGGATGTCACAAAAGGGAGTGGTTGTCCTAGGTAAGTCGGAAGGAGGGGAATTCCTCCTCTTGGAACTAGGGCACTCACACACCCAGCCAGCTAGGTGTCATGCTTCATCATATGGGCGTGCTCCTCGTCGGGCCGGCGCTGCAATACCCGATGGGCACCCATAAAGGGGCTCTTTGACGGAGATCTTTTGTTCCTTGCATTTGGTGCAGTGGGCGTAAGGGGCCCAGGAAGTGTAGATGTAGTGAGAAGTGATTAAAACAGGTTGGGTAGTCCAAAAACAATTTTATTCAAATTGGTTCACCACCCGATTAAAAAAGGGGGAAGAGTGGCGACTATCTGAAGAAATGGTTCAGGGTAACTGCGCGGGTCCCGTGCTCTCCATGCCACTGGAGTCAACCTATCCTGGCTGATGAGGGCTGAAAGCCCGAAACCGGTCCTAGGATGCTTGTTTCCAGTCCACGGAGGACCTGGCCTGGCAGTTCGGGCTGGACTGTTCCCATTGGGCGCAGGGTCAAGACTGATTTGCATATGGCTGGTTCCAAACTGGAATGGCATGGTGAGCAAAAAACCGATGGATTTAGGCCCAGATCTCTGTACTGGGGTGAATGTATGACATTGTTCTGCATTCTGTCCATCAATTGTTCTTTTTGCATTTGTCACCCCGAGTGGAACGGGTATGCCCAGAAATGGGTCCCGTGCTCTCCATGCCACTGGGGACAAGCTATCCTGGCTGATGAGGGCTGAAAGCCCGAAACCGGTCCTAGGATTCTTGTTTACAGTCCAGGGAGGACCTGGCCTGGCAGTTCGGGCTGAATTGTTCCCATTGGGCGCAGGGTCAAGACTGATTTGCATATGGCTGGGTCCAAACTGGAATGGCATGGTGAGCAAAAAAACGATGGATTTAGGCACAGATCTCTGTACTGGGGTGAATAGGTGAATATATGACATTGTTCTGCATTCTGTCCATCAATTGTTCTTTTTGCGTCTGTCTGAGGTGGAGTGGTAGGGCGTTCCAGGCTCTTGCCGCGAGGAAGGTGAAGGAGCAGCCTCCTGATCTGGTCTTTCTGGTGCAGGGGACCACAGAGAGCTGGGCTGATCATAAGGTTCTTTGGGGTGCGTGGAATTTGAGTCGGCTGTTCAGGTATGCTGTTCCGGTGTCGTGGAGGGCGTTGTGTGCGTGGGTGAGAATCTTGAAGGTGGAGTGTGCACAGGTGCTGGGAGATATGACAGCGCCTTGGCAGGTTGAGGACCAGTCTTGCGGCAGTGTTCTGGATGTTTGGTAGCTTGCGGGTGAGGTTTTTGTTTATGCCGGCGTAGAGTGCGTTGCCGTAGTCGAGTCTGCTGGTGACAAAGCGTGGGTGATGGTCTTTCTGTGCTTGAGGGGGATCCAGTTGAAGGTATTAAGTAGGAGGCGCAGGGTGTGGAAGCAGGAGGATGCAACAGAGTTGATCTGACGGTCCCTTTTGAAATCGGAGTCCAGGATGATTCCAAGGTTGCCTGCGTGGTCAGTGGGGGTGGGTGGCCTTCCGAGGGTGGGGGGCCACCAGGTGTCGTTCCAGACATCGGGGTGTGGGCCATTGATGAGTACTTCTGTTTTGTCTGTGTTGAGTTGTAGGCAGCTTTTCACCCATTTGGCGACAGCTTCCATGCCTTCTTTGAAGTTGTGTTTGGCTGTGTTGGGTTCGTTGGATAGTTGAGAGGATGAGTTGGGTGTCGTCTGCGTATGAAACAATGTTGAGTCTGTGGGTTCTGACGATGGGGGCGAGTGGAGCCATGTAGACGTTGAAGAGCACGGGGCTGAGGAATGACCCCTGGGGGACTCCGCAGGTGGTTGGTGTAGGGTTAGAGAGGAAAGGAGGGAGTCTGACCCACTGCGTTCTGCCGGATCGGAAGGAGTGGATCCAGTCGAGGGCCTTGTCCCGGATCCCTGCTTCATGAAGTCTGCATATTAGGGTACGGTGAGAGACTGTGTCCAAGGCCGCTGAGAGGTCGAGGAGGATGAGGGCTACTGCTTCTACTTTGTCCAGTAGGGAGCGGATGTCGTCTGTTGCGGCGAGGCGGGCGGTTTCTGTGCTGTGTTTTTTTCTGACGCCGGATTGGGAGGAGTCAAGGAGAGTGTGCTCTTCGATGAAGGTGGCGAGATGGCTGTTGATGGCTTTCTCAATGACTTTCACTGGGAACAGGAGCAGGGAGAAGGGTCTGTAGTTTTTGAGGTCGGTGGGATCCGCTGAGGGCTTCTTCAGGAGGGGGTTGATCTTGGCGGGTTAACAGTTGTCGGGGAACGAGGCGTTCGCCAAGGAGCGGTTGATGGTGTGGCGGAGCATGGGCGCGATGTTGTCGTGGCTCTGTGGAAGATGTGGTGGGGGCAGGTGTCCGTGGGGGTCCCGGAGTGGATTGACTTCATTGTCTTCAGTGTGTCTTCGGTGGTGAGGGCTGTCCAGTTGTCAAGTGTTGGCTTCAGGGTGTCGGGGTGGCTGGTGAGGGTTCAGTGTGTTGGTTGTCTCGTCGAAGTTGTTGTAAATGTTCTTGATTTTGTGGTGGAAGAAGGTGCTGAGTTTGTTGCAGAGGTCTTGTGAGGGAGGACTGTCAGTTGACTCGATGCTGAAGAGTTCTTTGCTGTTGTGGGCATGTGTGGAGATTCGGTCTTCAATCGCATTTTTCCTCATTTTCCTGATGAGTTGTTGTGGGCTTCGGTGGATTTGGAGTTCCTCCAGGCCTTTTCGAGGTGGTGGAATGTGCGTCCGGACTCTCGAAGTTCGGTGGTAAACCATCTGGCTTTCTTAGTGTGTTTGTTGTTGTTTTTCTTGAGGGGGCTATGGTGTTGGCGCTGTCGGAGATACATCTGTGCAGGGTTCGGGCTGTGGTGTTGGGGTCTTCATCTTCCATGACGGTTGGGGTGGAGTTGCTGAGTGAGTAGGTGAGCTGGTCATCGGTGATTTTGGTCCAGTTCCTTCGTGGGAGCAGATGCTGGTGTTTGTGGATGGTGGATGTTCTGAAGGCGAAGTGGACGCATCGGTGGTCTATCCACGGGAGTTCGGGGCGTGGCTGAAATTTATGGAGTTTCCTGTTGTGAAGATGGGGTCGAGGGTGTTTCCTGATGAGTGCGTGGGTTTGGTCACGATATGGCAGAGTCCAATGTTGTGGAGGTTGTCCAGGAGGGATGTGGTGTTGGGGTCCAGTTGGTTGTTGAGGTGGAAGTTGAGGTCTCCCAGTAGGGTGTAGTTGGTGGATGCGCTGGCTTGCGGGGAGATGATATCCATGATGGAGTTGGTGAAAGGTCCGCAGGGTTCGGGGGTCGGTAGATGAGAGTTCCTCAGAAGATGGTGGTAGGGCTAGCCTGTATCTTGAAGTGTAGGTGTTCCATCAGGTTTCACCTATACAGCCAGTCACGCAGACACTTACTGTGAAAACAGCCACTCACACACACTCACCCATAAAGCCATTCAAACAGCCACTCATTTACCCATACAGTCACTGACACACTCGCTCACCTACCCATAGAGCCACTCACACAGCTATTCAGCCAGCAAAACAGCCACTCACACATTCCCGACCCATGGAGCAACTAAGGCAGCCACTTACTCACCCACACAGCCACTAGCACACAATCACCAACATAGCCCCTCACAGAGTCATTCCCACACCCATACAGCTACTCATTCACCCCTTTATTCACCTATACAATCACTCACACACATACAGTACTCAGACACCTAATCCCACAGTTACAGACAGTCACACACCCACTCAGATGACATGTTAGAAAAAGTATCACTCATTTCTGGTTTCGAACGAATACTAATTTGACTCATGCAGAAGCTTATTATATATCTATAAATCTCAGAAACATTTACGAAACACTTTCACTCACTGGATGATCACTTCAGTCATTTGAGATGCCATCAGTGATGTCATCAGTGATGCCACTGACCATGCCATGAGTGATGTAATATATGAGGTCATAAGTAGTGAACTGCAATGACGTAACTTATAGTTAGGTGAGGTAACTATATATAATTTCATTGTTTTGTATGAGTGAAATATGAGCCTAACTATTACGTCCCTGTGACTTTTTTTTTTTTTTTTAGTGAATATGTAGATATATTTCTAGAAATATTCACAGAAAAAACAAAGGTTACGGGGACTTTATAGTTAGGCTCAAATTTCACTCATACAAATCATTGAAATTCAGCAGTTATAGTTTCGAGAGCTAACTATAACTTACACCCCCGCAATGCACTGCTTATGACCTCGCATATTACATCACTCATGACATGGTCAGTGATTTCTGCCCCGGGGACCTCATCTCGCGGGGCTGGGTCATTTATATATATATATATCTTTTTTGCGCTATACACTTTATTAATATCATTCGATATTTCATATCTATATTTCTATATATCAATTTTTCTATTTGAGGGAATGTTTCTATGTTGCTGCTATGATCTTGACCAGTATATGGACAGGAGGTATATCCTCTTTTCATCTTTTATCCCAAGGAATTAAAAATATCTCTATGGATTTCTAATCATGAGTTCAATATGTAGACTTTGCACTTAACTATTTGCACCTTGGCGCTCTTTTCTTTCGATATGGTAGTGCGGCGGCACTATTCATGCCAAATTAGGTGATTCATTCACATTGAGTTTCCATCTCATATTTAAATGTACAATATGCTTGCTTGACTCTATAACGCATGAGTCTTATTTCTCAATTGTTAACTGTTCAAACGAACGGAGTCAAGGTGGAACATAACCAATTTGGTAATTTTTGTTTGCCCAATTCTAGTAATTAGATTCACATTTCTTTTAAATTGTGTGTAATTTTTCTGTTTTGAGGCACTTTTCACAATATGTTAGCACGTCCACCTCCAATCTCATTTGCTGAACTTTTGCAATACAAACCTGTTCTTAGACGAACATATTTCCTTTTATATCGTTGGAACTATCAGTATTTTACAGATTTATTTTATGGGCATCCTCTTTATATGGATGTAAATACAATGTGGACAAACACACTCGACACATTCATATCAATTTTTGTCAATCGCTCTTGTGTTATATAAAATGTATTTTACATTTATAGAGCTGTTGGCACATATTTGATAGCAATGTATTTTTACATCGTATGTTGGTTCCGATGCTGTTTTCTGGTTTTTTAATTTTGTCTATGTCCATGGACGTGAGATCATATGACGTTGCTACGTTTTGTATTTGCACTTTAAAATGTCTGTTGATTGGCTCCGACATGTCATGTGAACAAGGCTTTTGACGAGCTGAAACGCGTCATGGCGAAGAAGGAGTAAAAGATATTTGAGCACTTACTTTGGGTCTGTGTCCTACTTTATTCGGCGGATTATTGAAACCGGATTTGGAATTCAAGTAATACATATATATATATATATATATATATATATATATAATCTACTGGCGGTCGCCAGTAGATAGTTATAGTTAGGACCGTGTTTCCATAGGAAATCTGAAAATTCTATTTTGAATAACTTTGGCGCCGGTTGACGAATCCTCGCAACATTTTTAAAACTAATGGGGCGCTCCGCTCAGCTCCTACCCTGAAAGTCTTGGGGTGATTCGTCAAGCAGGGGCTGAGAAAAAAGGGGGGTCCCAAAACGCGTTTTCCCCATGCATTTTCCCATAGGACCTATAGTCGAAGGTACAGCCCGAACGGCTGAAAAGAATTACTTGAAATTTGGCAAAGAGGTAGTCCTCAGGTCAGGCATGTGCCTTTTGCATATATGGTGTCAATCTGGTCAGTAGTTCCTGAGATCATTCCGGGTACGTGTCGGTCGGAGCAACTCGCGTCGGTTTTCCGGGCGAATCATTGTTTTCCCTACGGCTCGGCCGTACGGCTTGTATTCCATACATATCGGTTGTAATTCACACGCGTTGCATTGTACTGCACGGGTCGTACAGCGCCTGTCCGTGTCGGTCGGTCTCCGTTCCGGGTCCGTGTCGGTCGGTTTGTTTTGCGGCCGGAATCGGAATCGGCCCCTAAGTGTAAGTTAAAACAGCATGGGCTCAACTTTCAGGCATGAAAATAAAGATTAATTCAGATGCCTCTATCTTAAAGTCTCTGCAATGAATTACCTCCCAGACCATAAATTGCCATCATTTATAGAGTTGGAATCTATAACGATATCCCTACTCAGGTTCTATCATTGAACTCTTCCTACTTTGTTCCAGTTTTAGATGATTTATACAGATCCCCGTTTCCAAATTATTGATTGCAACCCAACTTAATTATTAAACATTCTTACACTAGGTCTTCTTTTGATTTCTTGTTATTGAAAGTTTTTTTATATTATCATTTCACATTATCACATAGACAAATACAAACATGCATATATACAAACACTACAGTGTATCGACATTTGACTTAGTCATGTGAACATTTACCAAATTTTATCGAAACAGAAATGTAAAAATGTAAATCTTAGTGCACTGTAACAATGTGCGCAGACTCAAGACGAATGGTCAATTCCTTCAATAACTAACATTGTGTGATGACATGTCATAGTGCATAACACATATGTGGTTTATTCTAACAAGTGTTACTCTTGATCTTTATTTCAGAGTTTTACAAATTTTAAAGTTGCCTTTGTAAGGTGTTGTGTGCCCTATTCTTATTTAGTACTGGGACCAGGTAACGATATGTCCTCTCGCATTTTCATGTACTTATGTTATTTTGAGGTCCGGGTAAGGTCAGAGTTTTTAGTGCTTAATTTGTAGTGTCGCCCTTCCTTGTGCTTTCTACTAGGTGCTTTGTGTGCACGTGTGGATTGTTCAACTGAACTCTTGACCTTTAAATATAATACGCTGCCATGTTTCGACCTTCAGGTGTGGACCTTAGTGGTGTTTTGGTGGAAGGTCTTCTTCAGGCCAAATGATCTTTGTGTGGACACTGTAAATGTAATGGACATGTCAATTTTACTGGGCTGTAACATGTGAATTACAGTGTGGCAATGTTGTGTTTGTCGTGATACTTGTAATCTCATACGTGTTTTCTTTGAAACGTTGACCTAACAACTGGGGTCTGAGCTAGACCCTGCAAGGAAGGGAGTCTTCCATGTTCCACTCGAATGGTTAAGTGCCTCTTTTTTTCATTTTCCTGTGAATATATGAGGGGAGGAAGAACTAGTACATAGAGCATACATACGCTACTTTAATACATTGATAGTCTGTTTACACGGACTGGTGCATGCATTAAAACAGCATAGTGGAAGGATGGCACAATGCCTTCCAATCCACACTAAGCAGAACCCAAACTACACTCTATAAATGTATGGTAGCCCTACAAAAAGAACAAAGCTACCAACAACTATAAATGGAATTCTCAGAATGTATGTCGTGCTACAATGTAAAGTAAAACTCCTTATAAGCAACAAAAGAGTACACTACTTAGAATTAACAATTGAAACGTTATATTATCCTAAAAAAACGCTATTATAAAATAAATTATAACCTACAAAAAAACAAAACAAACTATCCAAACCAGCATAACAAAATTATATTTAAGTGAATAATAGACATATTATTTATAACATCAGGCAAAAAATAAATAAAGCTATAATATTAAATACAACTGATGAATGCAAATATTTCCTATATTATTTATATTAAAAATACAAATCTCACCAACCCCAAACCTCAAACAAGAAATAAAATGTATTGTAAAAATTAATTACAACACATAAAATATTTTTTATCAAATATCAATCACATAAAAATTGTCATAGTTAAAAAAATAATCTATTTCTCACTCAGAAAAAAATCATGTAAATCGTCCTCCATATCCATGTAATCAAAAAGTATAATCCACCAAAAATGAAAAAAGAAACTCCAAAAAGCCCATAAAAATGCAGATATAAACTAATCCAATAGAGATGCATTGAAGCTGTCCAAAGTCTTTTTGAACCATTAAAAGCCTGTTAAAAGTGATAAAAAAAAAGACACTCCAGGAAAATTGAATAAAAGAAAGGAAATCAAAGTAAAAAAATATTGGTCTAATACAAACCAAAATTGATTTCCTTAACAAAAAAAACAAACATCTAACCCCAAATGTCCATAAAAGACATAGGCAATTGAAAACCTGCAATGTAAAACACAAAACCTACTCATAAAAAACTGTAACTTCAAATATAGTATATACATCATTCTAACACTAATGAACAACACTACAACAAATGCAACTAAATCTATAACAACACTTTAACTAAATTTACAACTCCCCTTTGTGTCCCCCTACCCTCAACACCATAAAAAACCCTTTAAAAAAAGTCTTACCTGTTCCAACAAACACCAGCACCTTCCTGCAACCTCCTTCCAGGAAAATAGACTACAAATTAGACAAATAGATTATAAAATAGAAGGTAGCAGTAAAAAAAAATGGCAGCTAAGTCAAATTAAAAATAAATTATCTCCCTATAGAAAACAATGGAAACATATGAAAATATATCAAATAAAAAAACTGTTAAAAAAATGTGAAAATCTTTAACAAATATTAAACGTGTAAATACATTTTTGTAAAAATGTGAAAACATTCAAATTGTAAATAAAATAATAGTATATGGCACTGTAAAATTATTTTTATATTAATTAAAACAAATTATGTAAAGAAAATTGCAAAAGTAATCAAAATAATGCATTAATGTTTAAAAATGTAAAACAATGCAAAATATTACAGAAATATGTACAAAACTCAAAACTGTGTAAATATAATTTACATGGTTTATTTAATACTAAGATTATATCAAGATATTGTGTATATATCAGTATAAAAATGCTTGTTGCATTATTACAGTTATATAAATGTTAAAAATGTATACATAAAATACATATGAGAAAAAATAAAAATTACAAACTGGGTTATGTATCTTTATTATATTAAAAGAAGTCTAAACATAAATATGGTATATTGCAAATGCACAAACAATTTGTATGTAAATTATTTTTCTGAGAACCAGGGAAACTAACTAAATTACATTAACTATTCGAACAGCATACAAAAGCATTTAAACATAAGTATTGGACACTAAAAAAGTTACATTTGCTATTCCCAATCCAATCAAAATCATTTTGGGGAAGGTGTTAAAAGTTAAAGGGGTCACATTATCCATTCCCAGTCCAACATTATCTATTGAGGGCAAGGTGTTGAACACTAAAATGATAACATATGCTATTCCCACTCCAATCTAAACCAGTTTGGAGAAGGTGTTGGACACTGTAAAGGTCACATTTACTATCCCCCTAACAATTCTCTGTACATTAACTTAATTTATCAATAAAAACAGTAATTTTAAGTTTATTACATAATTTATTTGCATATTAACAAAAAATACACTTAAAATAAACATTTTAATATCCACATTTTAAAAATCTCCCCATCCTTAATCTTTAAAAACCCAACATCCCACTTCTATAACTCAATAAAATAAAAATTGATTATACACATTAATAAAACTTGAAAAAACTGTTCACAATTTACATAAATAAATTGATGTAATAACATATTAACAAACAGCTAAACTAAAACAGAATACACATAAAAAACATATAAACAGTATTCTTTACAGCAATATGTTTTACAACAATATTAAAAACAACACTTAAAACAATATTCTTACCTTCAATATTACTGTCCACGATATTTGAAATCCCAATATTCTTGACACAATATTTTTTATTCAATATCTATCGTGTTCAAACACATTTAAGAGTTTTTCACTACCAGGAGATGTGAAAGGTAAAAGTAGATGTCCAACTTTTTAAAAACTGCACTGTGCCCTATGGGCTGTTTATGGCCTTCCCTTGGGGTGGCACATCTTTTAGAAAGGAAAGTTCAAGCCTGGCAAAAGGTTTATTTTGCCAGATTGAAATGGCAGTTTAAAACCTGCACACATACAGGCTGCAGTGGCAGGCCTGGGACATGCTCAAAAGGCTACCTACGTATGTGGCACAACAACAGCTGCAGGCCCACTAGTAGCATTATATGTACAAGCCCTGGGTATATATAATACTGCTCTATCAGGGACTTTCAAGTGAACTAAATTTCCCAGTTGGGTGTAAGCCAATTTTACCATGTTTAAAGCGGAGAGCACAAGCGCCACGAGTCCTAAGGCCAACAAAAAATAGATCAGCAAAAATGGAGGAGGAAGGCAAAACTTGTGAGCGAAGACCACCCTAAGAATGTCAGGTCTAACAGTCTTACTGTATTAATTTCTGCTGAATATTTAAATTTACCATGTCTCCTTAATTTTCCTTGTGATTCTGTTAAAATCATGATTAATGTATGATATATTGTTTGATGTACCTAGAAGTCAGACTCCTTGTATTTGTGAGTGCATTTCAAAAAACAATAATCAGTTGGGACACTGACTTACTTACCTTTTGGAAATCGTAAGTATTAATAATTTGCTACTTCTTAGAGTCTGCATCATACCACGCTTAAGTGCAGCAACAAATGTGATGTATTATTTTTGTAATACACTCTAGACCTCATACAAGGCATCAAAACTATTCTTACATATAAACTCTATAAACCTACACCATTCCAGCTGTGAGCAATGGATGGGGCAGTGGTTAATTTGTAAAGTGCCAGGGCTCTAGGTAGCAGGCTTCTGCAGCTTGCACCACCCATTGCCACTACCAGCATTGCCTATGACAGTACCAACACAACTACTAACCAGCACATTTGTGTGACAATCCAGACTATTCCAGGCCCTGAAAGCTATAAAAAATAACTTAGGTGGCATGTATTAGTAGTTTTTCATACATACTGAATTAATAAACAATTGCTGTTCTGCTCATCTCTAAATTATACAAACAGCGCCACCATGTGACAGCTGTCATAAGTGCCGGTGCCCACAATTAAGTGTCAGTGGCCAGCATCGGAAACCCCGGCTCAAATTAAGCATTGGACAGGGTAGTCTTTTACCCAAAGAAGATAAGGATACAAAATTGCATCTCTGTTTATTGTACATGCCTCTGTTTCACCTCATGTAAGCACAGCTGTAAGTTTACAGGAACATGTATTCACACCATCCTAAACCTTATGCAGGACATCAACATTCTACCCACATAGGACGATTATACACCCACAGGCAACCAAGGAAGGACAATGGATGGTGTCTTACTTGCCCTCCCAGAAAACCTTATATAATAATACAATTCAGTATATTGCCAGTACCCATATTGCTAGTCTTCCTAACAAGCTTGGGGTTATTTCCCAGCATGTTAGGGACACTACACTTTCCTCTGCCTAAATATCTGATACACTTTCTTTGGCAACGTTCACTGGAGGCATGTCTGCTGGACATAGTGTTGTATCATCCCCCACACTAGATCAGGTGGTTGAACTGCCTTCCCTTCTGGTGGCGTTACCTTTACACCTTAGTAGGCTCAATAGTGGAGGGTCTGGAGTCTCGGGTGGTAGCATTCCTACTATATATTCAGCACAAGAGAGGGTGGAACCAGTAAATTTGCCATTGACCATTACCACCTCTTATAAACCAAGCCCAGTCACCCAGGTAAGTTTCAGTTCACGGGGTCGAAGATTAAAATTGTGATATGTGGACATATTTTTGCTTTATCAGAACTGTTATTGACCATTTACTGCTGACACTAGGTATAATCGCTGGAGGGGAAAACAATCATGCAGCTTGAGGTGTTTCAGAAGAAAAATGGACCAATCATTTCTATATTTATAATGACGTTTTACACTTTAAGTTCATAGGCGCTGGAAATAAGGGTGCGGATGGCTGCATCACCCCAGAATAGACATGCTGGAGTTCAATAGATAAATGAGCAAAAAAGATGCCTTTAAATTTTGATTTTATCTTGTCACATTTGCTGTAGGTCACAGACAGAGGTCAAATTTCAGGTTGTGTCTTCTGACACATTGTTGCTTAATATTTTAACATGGAGAATGGTGTTTACTTTTCTTTCTCTGTCTACAAAGTAGAGTATTTTGTAAAGTTAACTATGACAATGTTGCTGCTCTACAGGGACTGAGAAACAAAAGGAGGTAGGATGTCTTATTTTTTTATCAACACACAACTAAATTTAAATACCAGTAGATGAACAAATATTTAAAACTTTATCAGCAGTTACGAAATCGCAAACATAGCACAGTTTACTAAAACTCATAAGTGAGATGGAAAGAAATGTTTAATATGATCAAAACAAATCAATACACTTTACTTGGTGATGCACAAATGATAAATATTCCCTGACATTCCACACATTATCATGTGTGTCTTGTATAGTGTTATTGGTAAAACTGCATGTCTGTGCTAATTTAGTAGCCATTTCAATGGAAAATGTAAATGACAGTGCACATCCACGCCATGCGTTTGTAAAATATTGAGAACAGTGCGCTCCAAAATGTACGACTGGCTACACACCACACCCTTACCACTCCTCTGCTTAATAGGCTTGCCACATTTCCTACCCTTGTTCTTTGTGCGATGCTTGTATTATTCCCAATCCCTATGTCTTTAGTGATGAAACATTGATGCCAGCACCCCTACTCTGAAATTTGCTTCAGCATTACTGTTTTAGTTAGGTGATGAGGTCATCAGGAGATTTATCCAACATATTAATGAAACATCTGCAGCCTCATTGCGTCGCTGGTACGTCACTTTTTCATGTCCTTGTAAATATGGGCCCACATTAAAGGGGCATTCCATGGGTGTTGCTGTGGGTATTCCCAAGCAACATCCATGGTTCCTGACACATTCCCAAATTTACATTGTTTTGTACAGCTGCGAATGCGTCAAAATCCCATTCCTCCCCAGGGGAGGCGTAGGAGTGGCGCAACGAGGAGAACTACTTTATTTCTCCTTGTTCTTCCCTGCTTCTATGTATGCTGCATTCTGCAGCATGCATACAAAGAGGAAAATACCATGAATTAGTTTTTGGGCAGGAAGGTGTCTTTTTTTGCACAGCAGCAATCATCTCTGCAACACAGGTACCCTTGCACCATGACGCAAGGGTGCCTGCGCTGGCACATGGCAACCCATTGTGCACCAGCGCAGGGGAAAGCACACGGATGCGTCGTATTGTTGTTACTACGACGCATCTCTGTACTTTGAAAATGACGCAGGTCCTCAGTTCTGAAATATGTTATAAATACATGGTGGCCCTTTTGCTAAAATCCATTAATTCTCTCTCCTCCAGCTCCCAGCTTTCCTATTATTAATGTTCCTCATACAGATGCTGCTCCTTGTGTCAACAGGCTCTTGAGTTTATCTAATGATTGCCATGATATGAGTTTTCATTGTTGGTGTCCTGTTTACTCTGATCTTCAACGCTAAGCAGCTCCTACTGCCTCCATGGCACAGAAGTCAAACTAACCCTTGCAAGGTTGGCGCAATCTGTAGGGCGGCCACAAGCAAAGGCGGTTGGATTACCAGAGGCAGGGCGCACAGCGCAGAATGAGAGCGGAAGAAAACATCTCCATTGGTTACAGCACATTTCCTAGTACTGAGGGACATCCACCTTTCTGCTTCTCTCTGGGAAACGTCATCTGCCTCAGCATAGCAAGGCCGCTCCCTATCAAAGCGAAATGTTCTAGTCCTTAAACGGATATGATACAGAAAATGAAATTGATTCAAGAGAAGTAAATTAAAGGATAAATATTTGAAATGTTTTATGCCTCTGATTATTAAGAGTTGATGTAGCAATACACAGTCAGTCTTAGGAGGAAATTTACTAACTTTGTGATGCAGAGCAGTGCAATGAGCTGCATCAAAGGGAGAGAGAATAACAGATCCATGTTTACTATGTTTCTCTCTCCCACTGCATTGGCATACTTTAGGCTGTACTGCACTAAGGGACTTATACTTTCACCATGGGGAAAGGGTGTGTGCTTTCTGTCAAGCATAGGTTTTGTAGGCAAAGAGGGGGGCATATTATCAAGCACTGCGTTAAAATTATCGCCGAGAGAATTCCCATAGAAGCCCATGTTGACACCAGAACATGGGCTTCTATAGGAACTCTCAAGGGCATATTATCAAGCCCATTATCGCCGCTTTAGCGGCAGTTTTCTGCCGCTAAACCGGTGAAAATTTTAACGCCGTTTCTTGATACTATGCCCCGGTATCCTTTCAACACTGTATACTATGCATAAAAATGGTTTAACACTTTTCCAAAATGCAAAGTTGGAAACGTTTGGAGATGTTTTAAACTTGCTCTACCATTATGCCTACTTTGAGGAGGTGTATTTTTCTGGGCTCAAATCCCTGTCTATAAATGTGAGGAACCATTGGTGGCAGCATGGGAATGCCCATGTACCACCAGTGGTATCCTCCCTCGACTCAAAGTGGCACAGAGTAGCCCGACTTTTCATTTCTGTAGGTATCTTTCCAATGCTAATCATGTTTGAATTGGAAGGCCAATCCCAACACAACATGTTGCAACAGGTTTGACCCAAATCGCACAGTATTAGTAATGTTGCCCCACTGTTTCAAGCACTTTGTCATTGTAGGCTTTTATAAACATCCAGTTAACAATTAGCTCTGAAGACTGTGTGATATGTATGTACTGAGATGTATATATCATGGACCTAGAAGACTAAATGAATGAAGATTCATAAAGCACTGATGTCACCTGGAAAGGCTAAACTGGTGCTATCGTGCAGTGGAGCACAGTACATTGTAGGGGAAAGGAACATTTCAGGATTGTGTGCAATTTATTTGCTCCTGCAGTGGTCCAGGATGTAGGTGGGTCCAGGGGAAGGTAAGGTTCAGGGGACTGTAGGAGGTTCAGGTTCTTTCTCAGTAGAGGATAAAGTGTAAATGGTTTTCATTCAGTTCAACTTTTCAGTAGCTGATGTAAACTCAGCATAGCAGAGTCAGCCAATTTTGACTTACCAGCCATATGCATGCATACTTGGCATAGCAGTGTGACACGATTCCCTGGTCTAGAGGCTAAACTGTGAATTAATACACATGTGGGACATACCACACTAGTATTCTGATATTTGTGTGTGTTAGTGACTTCTCTCTTCAGAGGCATAACGCAGGACCTGCAGCACAGGAGCATCCCGATTAATTCAGGGGACCCCCCATACAGCTCAAGGTGAATGAATATCTGTGAGATATGAGAGACGTAGCCCCATATCATATTTACACCACTGTCTCTCTTTAGCTTTCCTCTTACCTGTTCTATGCTCCTTACCATTTCACTGCTACCCTGTCTATGTGTTATTTCGTGCTCCCTGCCTACTACCTTCCTCTGTTCTCAATCCCTGTGAGGAAGCAGATTCTGATCTTGAAAACCCCATTTTCCATATTTGGACCTCTGCTGTGAATTGGGAGCTGCTCATTAATGAAGTCTCTCCCACTGTAATGCTCTTGGTCAATGGTTTTGAAATGTAATCTCCAGTGCCTAGCTGTGCTTTTAAAATAAGACCAGCTGCTGTGCACATCTGTGTTAAAGGGCTCTGCATAGATGTAGGACAGGTGTATGGATATGTGCAGGCTAACTGAGAAAGACTGGGGGATATTCTCAAGAACGTGTGATATTCATTGCAAAATTAGCTTAATGCAACTCTTCACATCGCAGTCTATAGCGGGAAATTAACACAGTGGTAACGTGGTATTCAAAAGCCGGCAGCACCATGCGATAGGCTTACAATAACTCGTCAAATGTCCGCGATAAAGTCAACGTGATGCCGCAAAAATGCGAAACACGAACGCAAAAAAAGCTGCAATGAGGCCAACCGCGATACAAAAATCAGCGAAAACCAGCGACAGGCTTGCAATTCTCATGCGTCATGCGTGAAAATGCACAATAAAAGCAGAGGGAAAAAAGCGGGGAAAAAAGAAACCACATAGCACCATGGATGCACCTGGACCGAGTGCAGAGGCCAACACGAACCCCACAGACCACCAGCAAGGAACAACGGTGTCGGGGAAGGCCAAGGAGAAAAGGGAGAGGAAGACGGGGTGCAGTCCGCAGGAAAACCAGATCACCGCCACAGAGGTGACAGAACACTACCACCCACTGAATGTCAATATGACGAACGTGAATGCAGTCGGAGTGTCCAGGAGGTCTATGGAAGAGGACAAGAGGCGCTGGCATGATGTGAAAAGCAAAACCAAGCACAAACCCGCTGCCAACAGGAAGGCAGCAAGGGCGACAGGAGGTGGGAGTCGTGCGCCACAGGAGGAGCAGGAGCAAATGGAGGCCACAGTCATCAGGGTGGAGACGGTGCAAGGAGTTGGGAGTACGGACACAGCTTGATAGGACCTGACACAACATCAACAGGGTGAGTAACGACCGGGTACTGGGGGGACGGGGGTTGACGGGCACAATGGAACACATGCACAACAACGTGTAGCACACCGCACACCCACAATGACCCTGGATCATGTCCCTCATCTCTGTGGCACACTGCAGCACACACACATAGCAATCACAGCACATCCTACGACAATGTGGTACAAAGTGCAACACCGACACTGCAGAACAGAGGACACAACTTGGTCTGCCCATGCGCAGAAACAGGCCAATCACATCTAACATAGCAGGAAACTGTGAGATGGAAATGTACATGCACAAACTCACATCCGTCCACATGTCCACTGTCTCGCATCAAATTGCAGCACCTCTCAGTCACAATGTACATTGTCATACAGTCTGCATGTAAACAAGAGCAATGTGGCAACATACATGTCAACTCAAAGTCAACATGCATTTCCCCTTTACATTGCAGAGGGACAAACAACACCTCCAGCAGAGCAGACCAGACAACTCATCAGTGATGCTGGAGAGGACCACCACACCTCATGAACCCTACAGCAGCTCATGGACATCTTAGGCAAACCACCCCCAGGAGCAGGGCAGTCAAGCTACATAGAGGAGACCCCAGCCCCTGCACAGACCACACAGCAGGAAGCACCCACCACCACGGCTGGCTCTCAACACTCCACCGAGGCACACATTGCATTCCAATGCCAAAAGGAGGTGGCCGAACAGGTGCGGGTGGAGTCAGAGCTCATGGAAGCCGAACTAGATCACATACGTGGGTGTCCAAGCCCCATCAGGGATCACCTAAACCCCACAAAGGAGACCCACACTGCGACAGAGACACATGTATTTGCACATGTCCTGTAATTAACCATGCCCAGAGGCCTGGAATTATCATGCACACAACCATGCCGGACCTCCGTACGATGGCCCAGTCCACTCCCCTTACGTATAGAGTGGGTGACTACAAAGCTATACATCCAATGTCATACCTGCTGCCAGCGGGGACATGGTTGCGGCCACTGTACACAGCACAATGTAATGTTGTAGGAACCGTGGCCCTCATGAATACATCATGACCACATGGACACACGCAGATAGTTTGTGGGGCTGGCTACAGGCACATGTGCCTGGACCCTTTATTGGCAGGGCCACATGTACAGTGATGCCTGTGCTGGATGTGTGTGGGGTGAGTGTAAGCCAGCCCGCAATGAGTGGTTGGTGCTGGCAACAACTACAACAGTGAACACCATCAAAAAGGAAACAGAAAACACCTGCATTACAGAGACAACAGTGATGCATCATGGTGGTAGCCGGAGCAAGTTCAGAGGTCACCCAGTGAGCAAACAGAAGTGTCCATGAGCCGTGGTGCACTGAGTCAGTGGCACCTGTAGTGCTGATCAGGGTATCAGGCAGATGATGGCATCCACGACAGGTGTTAGCAACTCTGATAATCTGGCAGTAAGACATTTCCGAATCTGGCAGTTGGCGTTTGGATGTGGTCCTGGCGGGGGTGGCGTGTGCCTCCTGCGGTGATGCGACGTCCGGGCCGGTCAAGACTCGATTTGACGTGTGATCCCTGTTGGTCCGCATTTGAGGCCGGAGGCAGCGGACAGCACAGGGCAACAGACACATGGCGTCGATGACCAGCGGTCCGGGGTGCAGCAGGAGCATAGGATCGCAGGCAACACCACTCATGGCGACGGTGTCGGCCTCGTGGCGGGGTGAGGGGTAACGCCCTGGCAGAGACGTTGGGCATTCCGGAAGAGAACCACCCCCAGAGCTACATACTTTTTAATCACACCCCTATGCGAGCCTGCCGTACGTCGGGCCAGCCCACTCCGCTCATGCTCACCGGGGGGGGCGTAACAAGCTCCATTTCCAGGATCTTCCCCACTGGCTGTGGTGACATGGTTACGTCCACTGTCCACTACACTCCAGACACCAGCAGTGTATGTTGACATGGATATGTGTGTGGTCTGCATACTGCAGTCTGGCCATCACATCCACGCAACACTTAGCATTGTTTACATTCTCATTTATCAGTCACTTGCCTCCTTCGCACATGCCTGGTCCCCACCTCTTCCCACAATCTGTTATCGTGTGGCTGAGGTGCCATGCCGTTGATTGCTTATGTGCATGGCTGGCCCAGGTTGCCACAGTAAGTTGTGCCGTCGTGTCTGGTGGGTGGCCATGTTGGTTGGCATGTTGTTTGTGAGTTTATGACGTGTGCATTTCCAGTGTTGTGAGTTGCATGATTGTGCAGTTGAGGTGTGTGGTGTGTTCATTTGGTACTTGCCAACAAGCAGTGCATTTCCGTTGGTGCCAGCCTGGAAGCGCTGGTTGATGATGGACTGTCGGAAGATGTAGGAATCATGCACACTGCCTGGGTGGTTGGCGTCGAGGTTGGTGGAGATTCCCCGGTGGTCCACTGTTGGCTGCACATTGATGGAATATGTGTGCTTTTGGTTGCGGTTCTTGTGTGCAGTGTTGCCAGGGTGCACAAGTAGGACATGTGTCCAGCCAATTGCCCCCAACATGTGTGGGAAGCCAGTAGTGGCGTAGACGCCTCGCTTGGTCTCTAGCTGTTCCAGCGCAGTATGGGGGAAGTATGGGTAGTGTGGTACTAGGCTGATGATGGCATCCAAGACAGTTGTGGGGAACTTGGAATGGGCTGGCTGTGAGACTCCTCCGACTCTGGCAGTTGTTGGTTGGAAGGTACCAGAGGGCAACAGGTGCAGCACAGCCAGCAGCTTTGTCTGAGGTGGGATGTTGGTTGTCCGCTGTGTTGGTGCCATCTGCCTGTGGGCAATGGTGGTCAGGATGCGTGGGATGGCTGTCCATTTGAGCCTGAGGTGGGCACTGACATTCTCTGTTGCTGGGACTGTGGGGCTGGTGCGTTTTCTGAGGGTCCGCTGTCTTTGTCTGTGCTGCCTCTGTGGTGGTCCGAGGGGGTATCGGGGGGGGGTGGCGGTCTTGGTGGTGGTGGCAGTAGATGTTGTGGCCTTGTTGGGGCTCCGAGCTGCATGATCCATGACTCCATGGCCTCTGTTGATCTTCAGGTGTGGCTGTGGTCTGGGCTCCCTTTTCTGGTGCCGGTTGTCGTCCGACTTTGCACCAGGTCAGAGCAGGTGTTACTTTCCTGCTGCTAACGTGCCTTATCGCATGTTTTGTGTTCTTATCGCCGATCTAGCTGGTCGTTGAGAATGTTGAGGTGTGGAATTGTCACAGCTTTTTGCTCAGGAACGCATACTCTGCATCTCATTAGCTATAGTTGCCGCGGTCATCTGTGGCGATGTTTTTTGAGGATGCTATCGCAGGAAAACTGGTGATATCAGCTGTTTGCATCAGCTTGTGAATGAGGCAATACATTTATCGTAAATTTGGCTGCGATAAGATGCCGATAACTAAGCAATAACTCCTTGAGAATATGCCCCACTGTTGTCTAACTGCACATAGGTAGCGCTGTGATAGATTGGGCCCAATCTATATTACATCTGGCTACTGAGAGGAACTGTACGTTCCAACTAGAGTGAAATGTGTCATGTCTCATGTTTTCACTAAGGACTCTCTATGTTAAATTGTGATTAAACTGAAACTCCAGACAGGAACATGGTACAAGGATCAGCCTAACTGCCTTTTATATATACCATTGATCACAGAATGGAAATAGGAGATAATGTCTTAAAATCTGGATTCCTTGACAGACTTTATAATGTGGCATATTTCTCCAAGGCAGCCCTTAATAAGTTTAGTTCTTCGAGGTGGATGGCTGTGTTAGTTAATTACTGTACTGCACCAGCTGACAAATCCAACAACACACATTTCAGGAGGATTAAGAATTTTCTTCTGCCGTAAGGAGGTGGGGTTGGAATCTCCACAGCCATTTTCCGGCAACTTCTTTCTAATTCAGGGGAGGTATGCTCTCAACGGTTCAAACCTCAATCTCTCCCTGCCAAGTGGGTCTCTTTGAAGAGATTTGGGAGGAGCTGGCAGGCCAGAGTGGGGAGAGATTGGCTCAGAGGGAGATGTGCCTCAATTTTGGATTGAGCTGTTGGCCTATCCAGGATGCAGTACCATGGTGAGAAAGGCGGTGAGCTGGTTCTTTTTAGTGACACTAAGGAATGATAGGATGATGTGGCATCAGTAGCTTTGGTGGGTGCCCCACCAATCACAGAACTTTCCCCTTTCTAAATCTCTGCACAGTTCAGAAAATTGGATAGGAGTCTTCTACATCAAAGAGCCTGAGTAGTTGATCAACCCCTGTTTAGAGCTTGGGAGTGCAGCACACTCCAGACTTGGGCACTGGACTTATTTTGGACTCTGTAAAGGGCTGGCGACACTTCACTCTCTCCCAGACTCAGTGGAATGTGTAGTTGTTTGGGGCCCTGGAGGAGGAGTCCCAGAACTTGTATCTTACTAGTACTGTTGTTCTGCCTCAAGAGTGGGCACTACAGACTCTTGTTGTTTGGCAGAGTCAACCTGCAAGTGACACAAGGCAATGGTGGATGAGGAGCGCAAATAAGGAGAGCAGTTTTACAGTGAAGGACCATTTTGCTATTGGAAGAAAAATCCCGGATCAAAAGATCACCAGGTCTGACAGGAGGGCAAAGCTAGTCCCTTGCACCTGTGTTTCTGATAAGGAGGAAAATAGAGTAGTGCCAGAGACTTCCAGAAGACTTTAGGATATTACTTAAGTAATTGAATAATTCTTAGGTCATGAGGCCACTGGAGGGGGCTACTCATGGGGGAAGCCCACCACCTGGAACAGAACACCACCCACCCCAGGGTGAATATGTTTAACAGGGTCTCAGATATTTTCATTTGTGCATCGATTTCAACTCCATCAGAAGCTATTGAGAAATCACAACAAGTAATAAGCCAATTTTCCATAGGGTCCACGGGGACATGGTGAACAGAAGCTTCCACTCTTCTGCAGAATGCATCTTGGTTCACATGGAAGGGAAAAGGGAGTGGAAACATTCAAATTCCCCACCAGCTCAAGGCAGGAAAATGCCAAATTACACAAACAGACAGTAAGGCTGTGCAGCAGTGTGACCACCATGCTGTCCCTGAGAAAGAGTTAATGGGTGTCCCTCAGTAGGCTGATTTACATGCTATGAAAGAAGAACTACACACCTGCAGAGTAAAAAGATAAAAAACAAAGGGGAAAAGAAAACAACCTTGAGGTGGTGGCAGGAGCCACAGTGTGTGCCATAAACCTCCGCACTGCCAGACAAAGTTTTTGTGTATTTTTAAGAAAGCACCATAATAGTTTAACATGCAATAGATTTGTTTATTGTAATTGTCACAGGTTTTGTTAGCACCAGTCAGATGTTTCAAGTCCCCAGACATTTACTGCTTGGGACTGAGGAGATAGATTAGGTTCCAGATTGATTGTGCAGCACATTATACAATGAAGACACAAACAAATGTGGCCCACTGGAAAATGAATGCACACCTGTGGACATGTTCAGAACACACTGTGCCATCAGACCTGGTACTGATGGCCACATTAAAGGAACTCACTTCACACAGCAGGTCTGATCTATGTAGTTACATAGCACATGATATGCTTATTGCTGAGTCCTGCCTTCTCAGATCTGAGGTCTAATAAACTAGCATTGATGATCCTCTAATAACCCACTTAGTGTGTGCAACACAGTCCTTAAATTTCTGTCTGACAGGAACTCATTGGTCAATGCACTCATGCTTGAAATTCTAAATTGGATGGCCTGACAACCACCCAGTGGCAACAAAAGTGACCATTTGTACTGTACTGTGACTAGCTCCCTAATACACTTTACAGGATTTTCCAACACCCAAACGCTGGAGATAGGGAAGAATTTGCAGACGTACAAGTACAAGACTTAGTGGTAGCTTTGAGTACCTATTTTATTCCACCAGTAAATACAGACCATGAGTGGGTTTTGCTGCATTAGTACTTTTCTGGAGTTGGAGCAGGATTCAAGCCTAAGCATGAGGGCTGCTTTCCTGGCTTCTTGTAGCTGAGCGCAGTACCTTCTGAGTGCTGATTTGTGGGCGTCTTTGGAGGTGTTGTTTCGCTTTTGGTTCTCCATCTTCTTTCTAGTTGTTTTCAGTAGCACTTGGATTCTTGAAGGTCTTCCATGTGAGTGCAAACTGCCACTGCATCCTTGTAATGGACTTTTCAGTGGCGACAAGGATGTGATCTGTCCCACGGTGTCCTTTCCTTTTGAATCTGTGACTGCTCGAGCCTTTTTTGGCTATTCTCTCCAGCGAACCTCTCTTAGTTGGATAGCAGCCTTCCACTAGGTGTCTTCCTGAAATCTGCTTCTCCAGGAGATGGCTTCAACCATGTGCGCTGTCCTATTGTGGATGTCACTAGACCACGGAGGAGGAGGCCATCGTTTGACACCTGTAGTGTGCTCATGCACTTGTATGTTCAAGCTCGTGCCATTTTGATTTGAGCTTTGTCCCATTTGGATTGTGCAGGTTGTTACATACATGCCTGCGTTTCTCACCATTTTGGATTTGGGTATGTTTCTTCCCCAAGTGTAAGCACATTCATTGCGTGGTGTGGATATCTACGTTTGCACTTCTATTAAAGCTTCATCATCATCATTGGTTACATGAGAGTCCTTTGCACTACGTAGACTCTTGACTGGTGTTGTGCATTTCTGCGATGATTCGCAGACCTTTATTGCATATTATGTATTGTTTCTATTCATTTATGTTTCTTCAGAATGCAGCAAACATAATCCTCCCTCTGTCCTCTTTGGACACACCAGGCTCACCACAAACAATAGAAGGAAGGGTTTCAGGCTTATTTGAAGGCCATTGAGGTGAAGTATTTACTCAAAAGAAGAAATGCATGGTTTGTTAGGCATTTTCTAGGTCGCAAGGGTAGAAAAATTACACTTAACGGTGCCAACTGTGATGGATGAAGAAGATGTTTCAGATGAGTATGCGACAGCCATTAAAATGCATGATAACTGTAATAATAGAGAGGCACAAATGTTATGTTAGACATCAAAAACCTATTGAGATTGCAAGTCGCATGGAATCTACTTCTGCCTATATGGAACAAATGTCATTAGTTACACAAGTACATGCTTTCCAGGGTACAGGTACTGTAAAATGTAATGTAAAGAAAAGTGAAGAGAAGTGAAGATAAGAAGAAATTCTTCGGCTGCTACAGATGTGGTAGTAGAAATCATGTAAGGAATGCTTCCTGTTGTCCTGCTTTTGATAAAGCGTTTGCCAAGTGTAAAAAAAGGTTCTGTTGTTTTTTTTAATCAATTATTTCTTGTAAGAACGCCTAGTGTTAATATGTTATTCTGTAGTTATTAACAGAGATATCTCAGTTGTCCAGACAGGATACAAAACAAGACAAATAATCAAGAGCAAAACACGAATATTTGTCTATTCACTTGTTTGTTTATATAAATTGAATAATTTATATATATGATTTTTACATATTCGTAAACAAGCTGTCAACATGAAGTGTGGTATATACACGTTAAGTGAACAAGTGACATAAGTGCTCAGTGCTGGTGCTCAGTGTTCAATATATACAGTGGGATTTTGAATATGTACATGGGAAAGAATAGGCCAGAATTGTAGTGAACAACAATCGCTCTGCTGCGTAATGAGTGTTCTTAATCACGCAGAGCCTTGGTCAATCTGGACCATACACGGTCGTCGACGTTTCAACCCAAACTTAGCTCCATTATTATATATTTGGATGAACAGGACGCTTGCCTGTCTCCCCTGCGCAGCACTGAATCCTCTGTAGCTGCTCCTATTAACGAGATTCTTCACTCCACTTACCAGAAGTCTCTCTGGTTTATTTAGGGCTGTCACCTTGATCCCCCGTTCTCTGTCCTGATGAAGACCCACCTTGACTACCTGATGGAGCTAAGTTTAGGTTCAAACATCGACGACCGTGTATGGTCCAGATTGACCATTTTAATAATTAGAGCCCCGAGGAGGTGGCGGTCCCCGGGGCGTGTGGGGGGGTTCGAGCTCCTGCCACACAGGTAGTTAATTTTTTTAAAACAAGCTCTGGGGGGGCAGTCCCCAGGGGTGGCTTGTGGGGGCCTTTGAGCCCCCCACCCATTTAAGATAGCAGCCCCGGGGGGTGGCTGTCCCCGGGGCTGTGGGGGAGCCGTGAGGACCCGCAAATACTTTTGAAAAGCCCCGGGGGTGGTTGTCACCGGGGCTGGGGGGCCCCTTTGGGCCCCACATTATAATCTAAACATTGCCCCTGGGACTTGGCCCACCCGGGGGGCTAATTAAAAACGAAGCGCGGGAGCCCGCACTTCGTTTTTTTCATTTTCGCAGCTGGATCCGCGGATCATCCGCACATCCTGCGGGTTTTAAAAAAAAAAATCTTTTTTGGGCCCTGGGGGTCCTTGTGGGACCCCCTGAGCATGTCTAGGGGGTCAGGGTGTTTCTACCCTGCCTCCTTTTCGTGTTTTGCGCGTTTGTTTTTCGCTTTTCTTGTGCCTCGGTTCTACCGAGGCAAAAGATGGCTGCCAACACTTCCTGGATTGAAGTGTTGACAGCCAATTAGCATGAAGCTCGTGATCGGGTGGGTGCGCGGATCCTCCGTGCCTCTAGATATCACTATGTTTATTTCTTAATTTCTCCAAAACCAGTGAACGGATTTACACCATTTTTAAAAAGGTCGCTTTCTGAGCCAAGCAGCACCTTTTTGCCAAATTTGGTGTAAATCCGTTCAGCTGTTTTTGCTATAACTGTGTCAAAGGCTTCCTATGGGAAGATGATTTTTTCACCACTATTTTTTGAATTTCTCAGGAACTACTGAACGGATTTACACCATTTTTTTAAAAAAAAGGGCGCTTTCTGAACCAAGGGCTACCTTTTTGCAAAATTTGGTGTAATTCCGTTCAGCAGTTCGGGCTGTAGCCATGTCTAAAATATCCTATGGGAAATAACATGGGGAAAACGTGTTTTGGGACTCCCCTTTTTTTCTCGGCCCCCGTTTTATGAATCACCCCCAAACTTTCAGGATAGGAGCTGACCGGAACGGGCCATTAGTTTTGAAACTTTTGCAAAGATTCGTCAACCGGCGCCAAAGTTATTGGGAATAGAATGTTACGATTTTCCTATGGATAATAGGTCCTAACTATAACTACCTACTGGCGACCGCCAGTAGGTAATATATATATATATATATATATATATATATATATATATATATATCCAGATACCGCTGGTGCAACAGGAAGACGATGCGCATCAGAATCCAAATTCACAAGCGGGCACGGACCTTCATTAAAGTGCTAAGTTTATTCGGTTAGGTTGCCGTCATAACGTTTCGGCTCAGCAGAGCCTTGATCACATGACAATGTGAGATTGAAATACGATCCAATAAGTAGCAGCCAACATGGGTTCAAAGTGCAAGATCATAGACACATGACTTCCGATGTAAAAGACATAGAAAAAACACTAAATGTGTCATGATAGTTAAGTGCAACGTGCAAAACATGGTTTAACCTATAATAATGCTGGATCAGTCCCAATACATGTGCAAATTTCGCTGTTTTTGAAATGTAAAACAATAAATAAGTAAGTCAATAAAAACAAACCATCTATTTATAATATTAATCATTTACACAAAGATTCATGGCTTAAATGCCCAGTGTATAGAAATATATTACTGCAGCCCATGGGAAATAATTAAGAGGCTGTCCTTGTTCAATGTGGTTGGTGCAAAAAAATATATATTGGCATAAATGCCTGTAGCACCTGACAATCAAACATAAAGATCATCATATTCACATACAAAACAACAAGGGGTATTGAATAGGCTTGATCCTGGCTTTAAAAATTTAAGGAAGTAAACATCAACTCCATGTACAATGTGTCTGATATACAACTCATGCCAAAGATATGCAAAAAATAAAAAAACAAGGAAAAAAGGATAAAGACCAAACTGTCCTGTTGTGTCAAGCAACGAGACAAATCAGGACATGAATGGTCTATAGATCATGAAACTACATCGTTATATATATATATTACTTGTTTTCCAAATCCGGTATACGATATTCGCCGAACAAAGTAGGACACAGACCCAAAGTAAGTGCTTAGAAATAATTTACTCCTCTCATCGCCATGACGCGTTTCAGCTCGTCAAAAGCCTTGTTCACATGACATATATATATATATAGCCTCTTAATCCAGTGAGCCAGCGGCGGGGTAGCGAACCCCTAAACACACCACACAACCTGTAAGCGACGACCGGCGTCCAATCCACACAGTCATAAACCACAGCGCTGTGGCTCCAATTCACCAGCGTGATTTATTTGCTAAATTTCAGCAACAACCTGACGCGTTTTGGAGCTTCACGCTCCTTGATCGTGGTAAGGTTTACATGTTACTTCCTGGTTCTTATACAGAACTTATCATGTGATATGTGCTCATGAAAAAAATAGATAATCAGATAATCATAAGAGTCATGATGACACACATATGAAGAAACAGCTTTGGGATGGACTGTGGAAAGCACTCAAAAGAGAGCAGACAAAATGGTGGGAGGCTACCACGTTAGAGAAATATATTGAATGCAACAGGGTGCCACGTGGCCTAAGAATTTTTATAACACCAACTTTTAGTTACCATGACCTAGACATGATATCAGAATGGGTAACTAATATTCATGAGTGCGCCACGAACATGCTCAAAATTTTGGTAAAATATGCGAAAAAAGACTGTGATAAGCTAACCATTGAAATTGATAAATATACAACAAAATTAAAAGAACATGATAGCAAGGAGGAATTTGAGGCTGTAATGGCCAAACTTGATTTCAGATTGGAAAAATTGAAGAGGATACAAAGGCTAAAAAACAAGAAAAATTTCGATCGACGGCAGATTCTAACTTTTGGAAAAAAGTTTGATTATCTGCGAAGTGCAGCACCTGAATTACAGAAAAGACCAGGGCAAGAACAGCCTTCAACTTCAAAGGGCACTATCACTCAAAGAGAGACTGAAATAGAAAGTATAACAGTGGACACTATTGACATTGATAACAGTGAGAGTGACGTGTCAGTGCTTTCAGATGCTGCAGGGGCAAAAGCCCGAATTTTAAAGGAATTCAACTTAATGGCAAGAGGAAGATTCAGTACTCAAGCCAGCAGGGATACACCCATACAAAGAGGTCGAGGACGAGGTCGAGGAGGCAGAGGAGAAATCAAACAAAAATTGAACACAAAATACAAACAAGAAAGACCTGTGGGAGTTTTGACAAGAGGGAAAAAGGCTGCAAAATGAAAGACAACAAGACAGTGGTAAATCTTTCTAATCATGTTTTACTGACAATCAGCTAGAGGTTTTGAGTTTAGGTTTATCTTTTTGCCCAACGTCAAATTTTAATTATACAGAATCACGGATAGACTTATTTCACATTACTAGACAACTGAAATTAACAACATGGCATGCTTCAAAAGTAACATCTTTTGAATGCACAGAAATGTATGATGAAGAAACAACAAGCTGTAAAATTGACGATTGGGGATGTTGAAACTCTACACACCATGCATGAACTAGAAGGGGAGGGTGATTTTATTGATGACCCCTTTTTAAATCTAATCAATGAAGACATAAATGTTAGCTTGAGATATGAGAGTAGATTTAAACCCAAATCAATATTAGTACCCCAAATTACAAATGAGGCAATCGATATATTTGAAAAAAGCATGATAAATGAATTACAAAAGATTGATCTAAGAAAACCATTTGTCAGGAGCAATTTAAAAAAGAGTCACATTGAGGCCAACAAAGAATTGCAGATGAAAATGGACATAGTAATTAAAATATCTGATAAGGGAGGGAATGTAGTGTTATGGCCGCTTGATTTGTATTTAATTGAAGGACAGAAACAATTGAATGACAAAGGGATATGTAATCACTAAAAAAGCGGAATATGAGAATGCAAATCGAAAATATTGTGATAATCTCATCAATTAGAGCGACAAGGGAATACTGGATTGGGATGAATACTAATTTTTGATGTGTAAATTCCCCACAATTGCCGCACTATATCTGCTGTCAAAACTGCATAAAGACCTGCTTAACCCCCCGGGAAGACCTATTGTTTAATCAAGGGGGAGCATGCTAGAAAATACGTCGAAGTACGTTGATTTGTTTCTACAACCCTTTGTGCATGCTCTACCATCATTTGTATGAGACACTGGGGATTTTTTTAGGCTGATTAACTAAATTACTTGGAATAAAAATTATCTATTGATGTGCCTAGATGTAAATAGCTTATACACCTGCATCCCACATGATTCAGGAATTGATGGCTGTCCATATTTCCTTAAAGGAAGATCACTCTGAGATGATTTTAGATATGATACACATTTGCCTAATCAATATTTTTTTCATCTTTAATAAAACACTGTACAGACAAACCTAGGGAACGGCGATGGGAATTTGCTTCGCCCCCAGCTTTGCCAAGTTTAACCTGGGCTGGTAGGAGATGCAAGTTGTCAGCAACATTAGACAATTTGAAGACCACTTCGTTCTCTGGGTCAGATACATAAATGAAATTTTTTGTATCTGGAGGGGTACCCATGATAAAGCTTATGAATTTGTCAACCTACTTAGTGATAACTCTTTGAACTTATCATTCAGCAGTAACATTAATGATTCCACAATTGAGTTCTTAGAATTGAAACTGGACGTGATAGAAGATAAACTCACAAGCAAAGAAATAGTCTGCTGTATGCAGACAGCTGCCATCCGATTTACTTGATCCAGAGCATCCCTTATGGTGAGTTACTACGTGCAAAAACAAATTGTAGCACAGAAGAGGGATTTCAAAAAGAAAAGATGATTATGGTACAAAGATTTGCTGAGAGAGGGTATACCAAGTTAACCATCAGACAAGCAAGTACTAAGGTTGAAAACCTTAAACGTAAGGATTTGCTTGTACCAAAGACAAAGACAGATGAGGAAAACGACAAACAGATTAGATTTATTCCATCCTTTAATAATCAAACATGGGAAGTGAGACGTAGTCTTAAAAAATATTGGTAAATCTTAAAAACAGACTCAGATCTAGTCAAGCCTATTGGTGATAGCCCAGCTATCACTTTTAGAAAAGCACGGTCCCTTATGAACACGTTAAGTCACTGTTTAGTAAACCCAAAAAAGATACAATGGACATCAAAGGCTTTTTTACATGCAGAATTTGCAAGCCATGTAAGTTTAGTGATAATTGTAAAACTGTGAAATTATCGGAAATACAACCAGCCCACAAAATTCCTTAACATGTTTCTTGCAATACGGAATTTGCCATATATGATCTCAAATGCCCTTGCAATACATTTTACATCAGGAGTACAATTCAAAGAGCCAAAAGGCGAATACTGGAACATATGCGAGTAATTGACAATGATGACAAACAATACCCAGCTGCAAGGCACTTTAAAAGTTTCCATAACCAATACTGTAACCTGCTGAAATTGTGTGTATTGGATAATATCCCAATTCGTGAGAGAGGAGGAAATAGAACTTTAGAATTAAGAAGACTGGAATCAAAAATGATTATCAGGTATAATACTCTTCACCCCACAGGCCTTAACCTTGATGAGGAATTGGCTGTACATTTAGGTTAACCATCATAGAATTTAAAGATTATAGAGAATAACCTCTCTTCAAAGATAAGATGTTTTGTTCATGTGTTTTTAAGTTGAAATATGTAGCTACATAATTTATTTTAACCACTATATTTTGTCTATTTTTCACAGTTGATCTGAAAACATCATGGAGACGCAGGAGAGCTATCATATCTGACTACTGTTGTACGGTAGGAGTGCTACTTTCCCTCTTTTTTTAAATATATAGGAATGCAAATTATCAATGGATCTATGAGTTGACACCACAAGTACACAGCTTGAATATATTTTATATCATGTTAACATGTAGCCCACTGGGGCGGTATTGTAATGATAACGATTTATTTGGATACATTGTATATGAGGTTAATACTTGGCCCACTGGAGCAGAAATATGATGAGTATGATTGTATTTCATTATACCGATATATAGATTTTTTATCGTTGACAATGATATCCATCAAAGTAAATTGTTACACTCTATTATGCCCACTTGGGCCAAATGGTACCGATGGGTTGTGAAAATAACAACCGATCGGGATTGCATATTCCTTTGTGAATCATTATTGAAACATGAGAAGAATGTTACAAGAATAATCAATGTCTCTCTAAATATGCGCCTTTTGTAAACAGAAACCTTTGGAATGAAATGACAAAAGATGTTTTCTATTTCTATTATGAGCACATATCACATGATGAGTTCTGTATAAGAACCAGGAAGTAACATGTAAACTTTACCGTGATCAAGGAGCGCGAAACTCTGAAACGCGTCGGGCCGTTGCTGACATTTAGCAAATAAATTACGCTGGTAAATTGGAGCCGCGGCACTGTGTTTTATAACTGTGTGGATTGGATGCCGGTCGTCGCTTACAGGTTGTTTGGTATATATATACATATATATAAATATGCCATCCAGCTTTTCAAGAAAAGACCAAAGCAAACCTCGTTGTGTCCTCTGATCTACTCTGAAGGGAGGAGGTTTGGTGTGATGTCTAGCGTGCTGCCCGTGGTGCGCAACAGAGGACCCTTCCATTGTGTGGTCGCGACTACATGGGCAAAGTGGAACTGTTGTTTTTCCGTGGGATCGGATGTTCGCGACCCGCCGCCCACATTCCTGTGACTGAGACGCTGCTGTCAGCTGACAGTCCAAGACTTCTTGGAGAGACATAGGCACTGTCCTTCAGTCTCCAGCCTTAGTCCTTGCGGATGGGTAGGCTGGAAGTAGGGGACCGAGATCATTTATTTCCTGTATTTTGCAGAGCCTGCTCCCTACACCACGGAATTTACCATGATGTTGCATTCTGGGACTCGCAGTTCTGACATTTGGGCTGCAGGAACTTTTTGCAAGGAAGATGTGGTACAGGTGCGCCCTTCATCACATGATAAGGTGGGGCCTATGTAAGACACCTATCAGGAGTCTCGGAACTGAACTAAGGCATTTGAAAAAGGCGCACAGCCGAAACCGGCATGCCGTCCAGCTTTTCAATAAAAAACTGAAGCAAACCCCGTTGTGTCCTCTGATCTACTGTGCAGGGAGGAGGTTTGGTGTGCTGTCTAGCTTGCTGCCCGTGGTGCGCAACAGAGGACCCTTCCATTGTGTGATCGCGACTACATGGGCAAAGTGGAACTGTTGTTTTTCCGAGGGTTCGGATGTTCACGACCCGCCGTCCACATTCCTGTGATTGAGACGCTGCTGTCAGATGGCGGTCCAAGACTTCTTGGAGAGACATAGGCACTGTCCTTCAGTCTCCAGCCTTAGTCCTTGCGGCTGGATAGGCTGGAAGTAGGGGACCCGAGGTCATTTATTTCCTGTATTTTGCCGAGCTTGCTCCCTGCACCACGGAATATACCATCATGTTGCATTCTGGGACTCACAGTTCTGACATTTGGGCTGCAGGAACTTTTTGCAAGGAAGATGTGGTACAGGTGCGCCCTTCGTCACATGATAAGGAGAGGCCTATGTAAGACACCTATCAGGAGTCTCGGAACTGAACTAAGGCATTTGAAAAAGGCGTACAGCCGAAACCGGTCATGCCGTCCAGCTTTTCAATAAAAGCCCAAAGCAAACCCCGTTGTGTCCTCTGATCTACTCTGAAGGGAGGAGGTTTGGTGTGATGTCTAGCGTGCTGCCCGTGGTGCGCAACAGAGGACCCTTCCTTTGTGTGGTCGTGACTACATGGGCAAAGTGGAACTGTTGTTTTTCCGAGGGAACGGATGTTCGCGACCCGCCAACCACACATTCCTGTGACTGAGACGCTGCTGTCAGTTGGCGGTCCAAGACTTCTTGGAGAGACATAGGCACTGTCCTTTAGTCTCCAGCCTTAGTCCTTGCTGATAGGTAGGCTGGAAGTAGGGGACCCGAGGTCATTTATTTCCTGTATTTTGCCGAGCCTGCTCTCTGCACGACGGACTTTACCATCATGTTGCATTCTGGGACACGCAGTTCTGACATTTGGGCTGCAGGAACTTTTTGCAAGGACGATGTGGTACAGGTGCGCCCTACGTCACATGATAAGGAGGGGCCTATGTAAGACACCTATCAGGAGTCTCGGCACTGAACTAAGGCATTTGAAAAAGGCGTACAGCCGAAACCGTTCATTCCGTCCAGCTTTTCAATAAAAGACCAAAGCAAACCCCGTTGTGTCCTCTGATCTACTGTGAAGGGAGGAGGTTTGGTGTGATGTCTAGCATGCTGCCCGTGGTGCGCAACAGAGGGCCCTTCCATTGTGTGGTTGCGACTACATGGGCAAAGTGGAACTGTTGTTTTTCCGAGGGATCGGATGTTCGCGACCCGCCGCCCACATTCCTGTGACTGAGACGCCGCTGTCAGCTGGCGGTCCAAGACTTCTTGGAGAGACATAGGCACTGTCCTTCAGTCTCCAGCCTTAGTCATTGCGGATGGGTAGGCTGGAAGTAGGGGACCCGAGGTCATTTATTTCCTGTATTTTGCCGAGCCTGCTCCCGGCACCACGGAATTTACCATGATGTTGCATTCTGGGACTCGCAGTTCTGACATTTGGGCTGCAGGAACTTTTTGCAAGTAAGATGTGGTACAGGTGCGCCCTTCGTCACATGATAAGTAGGGGCCTATGTAACACATCTATCAGGAGTCTCGGCACTTAACTAAGGCATTTGAAAAAGGCGTACAGCCGAAACCGGGCATGCTGTCCAGCTTTTCAAAAAAACACCGAAGCAAACCCCGTTGTGTCCTCTGATCTACGCTGAAGGGAGGAGTTTTGGTGTGATATATCAGGAAGTGTCGGCCGCCATTTTGTTTGTTTTCAGTGCGAGAGTGAAAAAGGAAGGTGGCGAACGTGAAAAGGGGGCAGGGTAGAGAGTTCCTGACCCCCTAGCCTTTGTCAGGGGGTCCCTGAAGGACCCCGAAGGCAGAATTATTATTATTTTTTTTAAATATCATCAGTGATGTCATGAGTGATGCCACTGACCATGTCATGAGTGATGTAATATGTGACGTCATGAGCAGTGGATTGCGGGCGCGCGAGTTATAGTTATCTGAACTAACTATAACGGGGGAATTTCATTGGTTTTTTACGAGTGAAATATCCACCTAACCATAACATGTGTGAAACCTATGGTTTTTTAAGTGAATATATATATATATATATATATATATATATATATATATATATATATATATATATATATATATATATATAGATATAGATATAGATATATAGATATATATATATACAAGCTATAACAACACACTCATAAGTAAGCAAATGCAACTGTTAAATGCATGGAATAAAATATATGGAATAAAATACAAGCAGATAATATTGATAATGATGTTGGAGGTCCACTGCAAGAAATAAATACTGTTATATGCAGATAATCAGACACAAAGGAATCAAAAGGAAAGCATGAAAAGATATATACACTAAATACATCAGATGATTATGTCCAATGGAGACTTGAATGTGCACACAGACACACTCACACATCACAATGCCAATAATAAAAAAGAATACATAATTGGCTGCAATAACTCCATTTTATCCCACTCCTGACTGAAGGATTCACAGCTGGGGTCAAGAGACTCAACAAGCGGGGAACACCTACACTAAATTAGACGCATCCATCCTTCATTCAGGTCAAAACAAAATCCTGCCTTACAAGTCAACAAACCCCAGGTTTATAAGCTCAATGCACTAGAAGCTTCCAAGAGGTCCTTCTCTGCACCAAGAAAACTTACTGGAGTTGGCCACTCTCCAGGCAAGCATTCCAAAGGCAAAGGAGTTCTCACATGTTCTTCTGCGCTCCCACATGTTCTAGCCCCTTATCTTAACATCTCTAGAATTACAGAAACAATCTTGTACATCAATAGCCTAAACAACTTGAGTGATCTGGAGGTCTGCTGGTGTGCGCAAAGCTCAAGCTAGACAGAGTCAGAATCCAAGATGGCATGAGGGCATGTCAAAGCCAATAGTAAAAATTTCATAAAATTTCCCAATGTACAACACAATGCACATTTGTGCACCACTGCCTATAGCATCACACACTTTATTTCCCAATGTACACCATAATGCACATTTGAGCTTCACTATATATAACACTACACTCCGAAGGAGATAAGTACATTCCACACCTTTCTCACTCTCATGCTTTCAAATGCATATCTCACACATTCTGTACCTGGCAAGGCTGTAAAAAGCAACCACTGCCACTCTGCAGCTTGAAGGAGACACCAAATGCAAGTGTAAAGTGGAAGTAAAACACATAAAATCTCTTAAAACATGTGTAGTCAAAGGTCATCACGAGGTCCCAATACATGGGGGTACCTCTGGCACTACATGATGTGTATCTATTTGAGAAACCTCAATGACAGGATTTGGGTTGATGGATATCCCTTGCTGATCATACGAAAATGCTTTCCTCTCAATGGTGCCAAGGTCTTTATAACCCTGGACAGGACTGCTGCTTATCATCAGATAAGGTTGAAACGTGAGTCAAGGCATTTGATGTTGTTCATTACTCTTGAGGGTGTATTTAAGTTTAAGCATATGCTATTTAGGTTAGCCTCTGTCTTGTCTCCTTCAGCATGTTGTGGAAGCACTATGTAAACACATTCCCAAAGACAGGTATTTCCAGGACAATATTTAGTTTTTTGGTCAGGATTTGTCTTCCTATGATAATTCCTTAGACATGGTTAATCTGTCATGTTGAAGGCTAGCAAGTGCAAATTTGTTTTGGAAAAAGTTAATTATCTTGGATATAAGATATCGTCACAAGGAATTGAATCCAAAGAGAGTTTAGTCAGGGCCATTTGAGAATTTTCAGCTCCAGAGGCTCTAGCTAGGAGGCCAGCCAGCTAGCTCTTAGAGGCACTCTAAGGTCCTAGGTTCAACAGATGCCGGTCCAGTCTTTCTCACCCAGGGAAAAGGGTAGCAGGACAGCACAGTAAGGCAGACGTCCAGCAAGGCAGTAGTTCAGCAGAGTAGCAGTCCAGCAGAACGGCAGTCCTTTCAGCAGCACAGGAGTCCTGCTTCCTGACAGAGTATCTACATGTACAGATGTGTACCTCAGATTTGGTATCTTAGTTCCAATCTTTATACCAGGGCCTTCCTTTGAAGTGGGAGAAGCTTCTAGAGGTTTCTCTTTGAAGTCCACAGGCTTCCTGACTTTCCTGCCCTGGGTTTACATTAACTACAGGGGGAATGCAGCCCTTTATGTGGTGGCAGGGCACAGCCTATTCAAGTGTAGATAGAGCTGTGTCAAGCACCTCCCTCCCTTACTGCCAGTGATGGCCCATAAAGGCACACCGAAGCTCCCTATTGTGTGTGACTGTCCAGGAGGAATACACAGAGCCCAACTATCAGCTACATATGACACAGAAACAGTCTACAATCACCAAATGGCCAAGACAAGAAAATGTCAACTTTCTAAAAGTGGAATTTTCTAAATTGTAATTTAAAATTCTACTTTACCACAAGTTAGGATTTTTCATTATAATTCCAAAGACACCAAACATGACTTAGTTACCTGTTCCTATTTAGAGGTTGCAGCTTAATGACAGTAATAAGTCAACTTCAATGTTATCATATGGAAGAGGTAGGCCTTGCATTAGTGATAAACAAATGTAAGAGTTTTTCATTACCAGGACATGTAAAGCGTAAAGATACATAACCACCTTTTTAAATACACTGCACCTTGCCATCTGGGCTGTACATGTCTTATCCTAGGAGTTACTTAGATTTATTTAAAGGAAGGTTTGGGCCTGGCAAAAGGATTATTTTGCCAGGTCAAAATGACAGTTTAAAACTGCACACACAGGCTACAATGGCATGCCTGAGACATGTTGAAAGTGCCACTTAAGTGGGTGATACAATCAGTGCTGCAGGCCCTGGGCACAGGTAGTGCTACTATACTAGGGACTTACAAGTACATTAAATATGCCAGTTGGGTATAAGCTAATTCTACCATGTTTGAAGAAGAGGACACAAGGATGTTATCACTGGTTAGCACTAGCAGTGGTAAATTATGGAGAGACCTAAAGCCAGCAAAAACAAAGTCAACAACCAGGAGGGTTGAGGGCAAAAAATAGGGAGTAAACCATGCCAAAGATGCCGAGTCTAACAGGTACCCTACATGTTCTCCACACCATACCATCCCCAGACAAAAGGGCTTATTAGATGTTCAACAAGACCCACAATAATGATAATGGTTAATGGGCCTACCTGAGCCCATGAGGCAGAAGCGGGACGTCTCTTGCCCTGCCTACTCTTTGCATTCAGGGAGGTACCTCAGAAAGGAGTTGGGTCACCCTGTATGGGGATCTCTCATTTTGGTGAAAGAGGGGTAAGAGAAAGCTCCCAGGAAACCCCTTCGAGATGTGGTTAGCTAATTGCTAGCCGTGGACAACCAAATGCAGAAATTCTGGAAGAGGACTTTTGAGAACTTAGAAACTAGCCAGGAGGTGATGAAGCAATGGAATGACCAGAAGGCCACTCTGGTTGAGTTTCAGCTTGGCCAGACGGGGTAGGTGATGGAGCCAGATGAGCCCATGGCCCGGCAAGATCGAGGTGATTGAAACGTGGAACTCAAGACCCCAGTTAACCCCCCGCGGTTCCTCCATCTCAATCACATGAAACCCCACTGTGAGAGGTCTGAGATCACCATGTTGTTAATGAAGGATGATGGAGTGGAGGAGGTGAGAGAACTTCTCCCTCCTGTCCTGTTATCCATGGAGAAGGATGGGCCAGTGGATGTGTCAATCTCTCCCTGCTGTGACCCCTGGGCACCAAAGGGATTGTTGCTAGCTGAATGGGATGATTCACCTGTGTTGTCCCTCAACCTGGGCTCTCATACTTATATACACACTAGATCGACACTGGTAACAGTCACCCTTTAAAAAATAACATTTACAGACTGTCTGACAGGGTGAGGGCCAGCATCAAGGAGGAGGTCTCCAAAATGCTGGAGTTGGTAGTGACTGAGCAATCCAGTTGTGCTGGTTCCAAAGGCTGCCCTACAGGCCACCACCCCAAACCTCTGGATCTGTGTGAACTAGAGGGGGCTCAATTCTGTCACAAAAACTGATGCTCACCTCATACCCCAAGCGGATAAGCTCATTAATTGTTTGGAGACTGGAAATTTACTGAGTACCTTTGACTTGAGTTAAGGTTACTGGCAGATCACCATAACTAAGAAGGCTAAAGAGAGGTCAGCATTTTCCACACCAGAGTGTCACCTCAATTCCAGTTAATGCCCTTTGGCCTGAAGAATGACCCTGCCATCTTCCAGAGGCTGATGATCCACGTCTTGGCTGGAATGGGGGCCTTTAGCACTGCATACTTGTATGGCATAGCTGTCTTCAGTAGCAGCTGTGAGCACCGTCTGTTTTATCTCCAGGAAGTGCTTCAGGCTCTGAAACAGGAAGGCCTGACTATCAAAGCTAGTAAGTGCCCAATAGGGCAGGGTCTGTGGTATACTTGGGACACCTGGTGGGCGGGGGTAAGGTGCAGCCTCTCCAGGTCAAGATAGAGCCCCCTAAAACACAGACAGAAGTTAGGACCTTCCTGGGTCTCACTGGCTACTACAGAAGGTTTGTCAAGCGGTAAGGTATCATTGTTTATTTTTTTTTCCTCATTCACCTGAGGATCTGATGTCCATTACTTCAGCCCATTAATACGAAAACGAGCCCAGCCACATGAGGGCATCCGAAAATAGACGTTTGCCGCCTGCAGGTATATACCTCTCTGCGTCAAAAGTGAATTGGGAGGCCCTGCAGCGAGACTGGAGAGTTTTACAGGTGTAATCATTGGACAGATCTATACGTTATATATCCTCATTACCCCTTACTTCCCTTACACCCTACAAGTCCTAGTTCCTCAAGCTTTTAGCAGCCTCCAAAATCTTTTTCTCTTAGAGTCTTTCCCCAATAAGTCCATTCTAGACATGTAGGAGAGAGGGTCCAACCACTCCGAAAGCTTAGGTGGGGTAACTCCCACCCATTTACAACAGATTTCTCTTCTGGCCAATAAGATTGCATAGAACAACAGATCTCTGGCAATGCCCATATGACCATCCATTACTCCAAAAATAATCAGTGATAGGCTTACCTCAATTTGTCAACCCAAAATACCTGAGACTGTCATTTCCACTTCATCCCAAAACCTCCTGATTTCTGTGCATTGATAGAACAGATGAACATCCATCACTTTTTCAAGACAACATGTTGCGCAAATGGTAGGTCTTCCTTTCCCCATCTTTGACAGATTTTCAGGTGTTATATATGCAATGTGGAGTGAGAAAAGGTGATTTCTTCTTAAAAAAGCAGGCTTGACAATGGGATATAATGCACTTATTGATACTTGCCACATATTTTGTAACTGCTCCCTCGGCAGGCATCTTCCCCACAGCTGTTCTGCCAAACTGAAATCTACATCCATGGTGCCTTGTAATTCCCAATAGCAAAATGAGACTTCCTTGTTTCCTGGATTTTTTCGACCAGTTGTTCTTCCAAACCGTTTCCCATAACCAAGGGCAATTTACAGCTTTGTTCCCAACTTTTCAATTGTATATCTTTAAACTTTGAAAGATTGCCCTCCAACAGTACATTTAATTCACACCATGGTATAAGGCTACCGTCTCGTGTCAGATCTCCCCAGACCCCATTTGCATTTCTTATAGGTAGTGCCAGTTTGTCATTTAGACAATCTGGGGTCCCTGGTGATTCCCAAATATTTGCAAAAGGTGAATAGTATTCTAGTTTTGAGCGTCGTCTAATGTCGTACTACATTCTGTTGCTTGTAATACTTTTAATAAAAAAAAATAAAGTACTGTGGGTCTCCGAATTTAAAAAGGAAACCATCTACGCCCATCTTGCTTTCTTTTAACATTGCCAAAAACATAATTCCTATTTCTGATCCATCTGGTGTAAGGCACCAATGTTGCCCCCTTGACTGAGCTGGCTTCAAAGAAGTGGCCAAGGAAGGTGATCGGGACAGAGGCCAGTCAGAAAGCCGTTGAGTTCCTCAAACAGGCCATGTGTACTTCCCCTTAACGCCAAACCCCATGGCTTTTCCAAAGAATGTAGGGGCGTATCAACAACAACCGGCGATAATTATCTCTAAGCACACTTAGCGCTAGGATAATTATCGCCGGCTAGCGTGAATTTTTATCGCTGAGATAGCGTGCTATTAGCAACGCTTATCTCAATAGCGATAAAAATCCTCACGCTAACAGGCTAACGTGAGATTATCGCTGGAAACCCAGCGATAATCTCACGTTAGCTTGTTGATAGGGACAGACAAACTTAGCCATGATATCCTCCTTCCATAGGATATCATGGCTTAGTCAGAAAAATACCAGACGTAAAAAAGCAGCGTTAACCGCGGTTAGCGCTGCTTTTTTTGTCTCTAACAGGGTTAGCGACATTCTTGATAATAGGAGAAATGTCGCTTAGCGACATTTCTCCTATTATTTTACTCTGGAACGCCCCCTTTGCATCTCATTAGAGATGCAAGGGGAAGCATAGAGTAAAAGGGTGCTAACATGCAAATTTGCATGTTAGCACCCTGTTGTTGATAGGGCGCTAGTTTTATCTCTCCTTTTTTGGCTTTTAAAGCCAAAAAAGCAGAGATAAAACCCTTGATGATATGCCCCGTATTGTGTAAACTGATGCCTCAGAGCATGGCGTATTGCCAGTATTTGCACAGTTAAATCAGGAGGGACTAGATCAGCCTATAGACTTCATCAGTAGAAGGTTACTACCCCGGGAACTGAGGAGCAGTAACGAGAGAGAGGATTTTGCTGTGGTCTGGGCACTGAAGAAGCTGAGACCATACCTATTTGGGAGTCACTTCCGGGTTCAGACAGCCACAGGCCCTTCAGATGGTTGATGTAGATGAGGGGTGAGAATCTTTAAATTGTTGAGGGGGCCCATCTCCCTACAGTGAATAGACTTTCCGGTGGAACCCAAATGACAGCCTTAGAAGTAAAATCATGTTTTTGTTTGACCATTGATAATAACACGTTTGACATCTTTACTCTTCAGAACAGCCCCCTATTGGCTACTCAAAAGTTAGGAGAAGAAGTATAAGTGGTGAGGTTTGTGAAGGGGAGGAGAAGTTATAGATGATTAACAGTGTCCTGTTCACCCGCCATTATGAATGCTAAACTCGGACTAGTTAGTCAGTGCAGGAGAATCAAAAGGAACACAGTGGTAGCAGCTGGTACCTTTAACTACCTCTAACAAACTTCTGTAGTATGGGTGCATATTTGCCCCAGAATTTCAGATCACTGGCCATGGTATGGATGCCCAGAGAGGACATGTAAGTTGTTTGTTTCTACTCTCACCAAACCATGAAAAACACCAGTTGCAATAGACCAGCACATATATCAAAGAATTGTGGTGCCCCTACACCATACAAGGGGGTGCAAGAGCAACACAACTACTAAATCAGATTTATCAACCCACACAAGGCACCTTGTGTGGCCCTGCATGGCTTCATAAATCTAGAGTGATGCAACGCAGCGCAAATTGTTGTGTTGTGTTACTCTGCCCCAGCAAGGCATTCTATGAGTGGAGTGGGTATTCCCATTGATCTACCCATGGAATTTGGCGCATTTCCAGATTTACCAATACTGGTAGACCTGGGAATGTGTCAAAATGCTATGCCTCCCCAGGTGATGTGCAGTAAGGAGAAATAGCTTTATTTCTACTCATTTATTCCTCTGTCAATGTGTGCTGCAATATACAGCACACATAGAAAGAATACAAATGCCCCAGATTATTGTTTTTGTTCACAAAAGTGTTCCTTCCTGCATAAAAACAATCCTCGCAGGCACCCTTGCACCACGGACCATGTTGCCGCTGTAGACTCTGCTGTGAGCAAAGAAAGAGGCTGGAGAGTTGTGTTTACCATCCCGAGTGCCCATATCAGCCAGCCCTGTGTTTTCCTCCTTCCTTTATGTTGTACCCTACAAAAGGAAAGTTTTAGAAACTGACAGAGGTGGAGCTGCTGTAAGATAAACCTTTTAAAGGCTGTGTATGGATACTTACCTTCTATGGGCCACTACTGTACTAGGCAAGCTGCTGTAGAATTTTTGTTACTCTATTTGAGAAGACTCATTGACTTGTTTACGGCCTGCTCGAAACCTTTATCCACTGTTATAATGTGGTAGGTGTTCTGTTCACTGATTGTCAGGTGCATTATATTTCCCACACTGCACAAAATGGTGGATGGAACATAAGCCATGTTGTCATGGAGTACCCTGTGTCACAAAATTGTTAAGTCGACTAGATTTTGAACTGCTTTTAGGGAACTAATGTATACAACCCAGGGACCACCCTGATTGCCCATGAGAACCAGAGTAAGTGTAATAAGTCAAATACATTTTCAGTGTGCCTCATTCTCCAACACTTCTACTTGCTTTGAATGTGTGCAAACTCAATTAGTAACTTGTATCATAATCAATGTTATTGAAAAAGGAAACAGGACACAATTTCTTGCATGATGATGATTTTCACATTTTAAATATCAGGAAAGTTTACTTTCAGTATTCATCAAAATGAATTCAAACAGCGCAGTGGCAGACAGTGGACTAATATATATCTAACAACATAGAACAAGACAGTGAACAGATTCCAAGGCTAATTATGGTTTTATATCAAATGAACATAAATGGATGTCCTGCCTGTTCATATATGGTAAGTCTTGGCGAACCAAAACATGTTTTGAAAGCAACTTAGGGAGTGGATGTTAATGATTCAACCTATAGTTAGTTTTCAGGTCTCAGTCGGACAAAAGTCGTCGGGGGAAAACAAATTATTCAGGAGAAGTACACCTGTGTATTGTGTGGAGAAAGTAGTCACACCTACACAAACATGAGTACTCCTAGACAAAGCCAACAATGCAAAATGGGCCTTTCAGTTCCTTGATTGGTCCTGTAGATGTGAATGGATTTCTCGGCACAAAATACACCTTTGCATTGTGTCACACTACCAACATAATTGCACATTATGTGGCAGCATGACACAACTCAAAGGTGTGCTTTTCCTGAGTAATCCATCTACCTCAATGGGACCATCTAAGGAACCGAGTGGCTAATTCTAGACACACCTAATAGTCTAGTTGTGAAAAATGTCTGTGGTTTGTAGGTTTGCAAGGGTAGCGCCGCAGCATGGCCCCAAATATAGATGCTACCCCTATTCCTTATCTCTCAATGTAGCGCTTTAGAGCCTTTTGTGTCGGGGCCTCTTGGCCCATCCACACCAGTGGGGTAGTGTTCTTACCAGGAGACGAGTGGGGGTGGTAGGAAATGTATTGTTCCCCGAAGATTCCAGAACTTTCTGTCACAGAAAATTGAGGAAAATGTGCTTCTTACCAGAGTTTGCAAGTACTCTTGGGCACAATTAGCTGAGCCACGCAAGTCACACACCCCTGGACTCCGCCGCTTGTCTATTTTCCAAATATGTTCAGGTTTACTAAGTTTCGCTAGGTGCCAGCTGAGCTACTGTCCAAAACCTACAGCTACCCACATTGGAAAAAAGGGTCAGTCTTCGTTAGAAAAATGTGATGTGTCCTTGTTGCGTTTTCGGCCATTTCGCACTAGACCTATCCACACAAGTGAGGTACCATATTTATCTGGAGACTTGGGAAAATACTCAGTGGCAGCAAGTTTGTGCATTCCCATAGATTCCAGAATGTTTCATCACTGAAATGCAAGAAACATTTGTTTTTTTAGTCAAAGTTTGAGGCTCGCAAGGGAATCTGGGTAAAAAAAACAGGTGAGAGTCATGCAAGTCTACCCACCCAGGATACCCCTAGGTGTCTAGTTTTTTTAAATTGACAGGTTGCTGGGGTTCCCTAGGTGCCGGATAAGGTAGGGTCCAAAATCCACAGCTACCCACATTGGAAAAAAGGGTCAGCTTTCTGTGGTAAAGTAGATTCGTCCATGTTGAGTTTTGGGATGAATCCTGTCGCAGGCACAACCTACCCACTCAAAAGAGGTACAGGTTTTATTGGGAGACTTAGTGGAATGCTGGGTGGATTGAAGTTTGTGGTTTCCCACAGACTCCAGAAATTACAATCATAGAAATGTGAGGAAAATGGGTGTTTTTAGTCAACATTTGAGGTTTGCAAGGGATTCTGGATACAAAAACCTGGCGAGAACCATGCAAGTCACCCTATCCTGGATACCCCTAGGTATCTAGTTTCCAAAAATGTGCAGGTTTGCTAGATTCCCCTGGGTGCTGGCTGACCTGGGGTACAAAATCTACAGCTACTCTCTTTGTAAAAAAGAGTCTGTGGTAAAATGGGAGGTGTCCATGTTGCGTTTTGACTGATTCATGTCATGAGCACCAGGCCTACCCACACAAGTTAGGTACCCTTTTTATCAGAAGACTTGGGGAAATGCCGGGTGGATGGAAGTTTGTGTTACCCCGCAGATTCTAGAACTTTCCATTACAGAAATGTAGGGGAAATGTGTTTTTTAGTCAACATTTGAGGTTGGAAGGGATACTGGGTAAAAAAAACCTGTTGATAGCCATGCAAGTCACCCCACCCTGGATACCCCATGGCATCTAGTTTTAGAAAAATATACAGATTTAACAGTTTTTCCTAGGTGCCAGCTGAGCTAGGGCCCAAAATCTGCAGCTATCAACATTGGCAAAAAGGGTCAGTTGTTAGTGGAAAATGAGATGCTTCCATGTTGTGTTTAGGGCTGTTTCCTGTTGCGAACTCTAGGCCTACCCACACAAGTGAGGTACCATTTTTATCCGGAGACTAGGGGGGAATGCCAAGTGGACAGAAGTTTGTGAATCCTCCCAGATTCCAAAAATTTACATCACAGAAATGTGAGGAAAATGTGTTTTTAGTCAAAGTTTGAAGGTTGCAAGGGATTTTGTTAAAGGAAACTGCAAGTCACCCCAAGCTGGATTCCCCCATGTGTCTAGTTGTCAAAAATGTGCACATTTTCTAGGTTTTCCTAGGTGCTGCTGTACTAGAGCTAAAAATCAACAGATACCCACTGTGCAAAAAACATGGTCAATTTTGAGTGGAAAAATGTGCTACCTTCATGTTGCGTTTTGGACCGTTCCTGTCGCAGGGACTAGTCCTACCCACACAAGTGAGGCACCAATTTGAAATAGGAGACTTGTGGAAATGCTGGGATTAAGGATATTTGTGGCTCCCCGCAGATTCCAGAACTTTCCATCAAAGAAATGTTAAGAAAATGTGTTTTTTAGTCAACGTTTGAGGTTTGCAAGGAATTCTGGGTAAAACAACTGGTGGAGACATTCAAGTTAACCCACCAAGGATATCCCTAGGTGTTTCAGAAATACACAAGTTTGCTAGGTTTCCCTGGGTGTCGCCTTAGCCAGGGTCCAAAATCTACAGCTACCCTTTTGCAAAAAAGAGGTCAGTTTTGAAAAAATGAGATACACCCATGTTGCTTTTTGGGCTGTTTCCTGTTGCAGGCTCTAAGTCTACCCATACAAGTTAGGCACCCTTTTTATCGAGAGACTGGGGGAATGCCAAGTGGAAGGAAATTTGTGGCTCTCCGCAGATTCCAGAACTTTCCATCACAGAAGTGTGAGGAACATGTCTTTTTAGTCAAAGTTTGCATGGGATTCTGAGTAAAAAGAAACATGTTGAGATGTCCATACATCACCCAACCGCTGATACCCTAGGGTGTCTCGTTTAAAAAAATGTACAGGTTTGCCAGGATTCTCTAGGTGCCGACTGAGCTAGGGTCCAAAATCTACAGGTAGCCACATTGGAAAAAGTGTAATGCATCCATTTAGTGTTTTGGCCAATTTCCTGTTGCAGGCACTAGGCCTACCCACTCTAAAGAGGGACCATATTACCAAACGAGTTGTAGGAGCATAGAATAGTAGAACATTTGTTATTACCAATTTGATTTTGCTGGCTGCATTTGTGCCTTTCAAATGTAAGCCACTGTACAATAAAGAAGACATTTTGAAAAATACCCTCTAAATCATACGCTAGTATAGGTAACCAAAAATTCTGAGATGTACAAACAACCACTGCTCCTAAACTCCATGTCTTGTGCCCATTTCAGAAATGCATAGGTTTCCTTGATACCCATTTTTCACCCTACATATTTCACCATATGAATTGGTCTATACTCAGTACTCAATAAAAAAACATTGTACAGTGTAGCTTAGTTGATCGCTTTGGGCTCTTGGAGAACCTACAAACCATATACACCCCGCAACCAGAATGGTATATCGGATATAATGATATATTGCTTTTGGAAATGAGCCATTATGACAAAAAGTTACAGATGAAAATGTTTTCACAAATGGCAGTTTTATTCCACTCATTTTCAACATTTGTTTATTTCAACAGTTATGTCTCCTGGGAACACCTTCGGGGATCTACACATCTGACCCCTTTGTGGGTTTGGAATTTTGTCTGCGTTTCAGAATTTCTAGCTTTCCTGGATCACCCTTGGGTTTTACACTGGTTTCCTCCACAAACTGAAAGTAGGATGTGAGCACAAAAATAGGAAAAATAGGCTACCTCTTAGAAAAATGTCAAAATTGGGGTACACATTTTTTGGGGGGATTCAGCTCTGCAATTGCATGAAAACTGGGAAGATGGTGACTGTAGTACAGCAAACCATTTGTTGATGCCACTTTTAGGAATACAAATAGACACTTTTATCTGTAGCACTTTTTTCCTATTTTTCGGAAAAACCCCTCAAACTTTCGCTATATTTGCCTATTTTCTCAATACCCTCCAGGGTAATCCACAAACCCTGGATTACTTTAGAATCCCCAGGTTGTTGGAAAAATAGGAAGCAAATTTGGCATGGATATCTTTATGTGCGTAAAAAATGTATGGAGCCCTAAGTGCGAACTATCCCATATAGCCACAAAGGGCTCAGTACTGAAGGGGGGTGGGTGGAAAGGCCCAGCAGTTAAGGGGTTAAGTGGAGCATCTGTGACTATTTTTATGTTCTTTTGTAAATAATGCTACATGCCTGGATTTCTCGGTTGGTACATAGGAGCATGACAAGCTATTTGAAAAATAAATCACTATAAAATAAACTTTGCAATACTGAATAAAGTAGGCCACCAAATGACTTTCCATCAGGCATAAGTGCTTGATGATGTCATCAGAAGCATATATGCAATTTGTAGTTTACCTAAGCAGACTCCATGGCAATCCATTGCTCACATTATTTCACTCATCATAACCGCGAAAAAATGAGATACATGAGAAGGGAAGGTTTCGACAAGTGCATTATTTGGAGACATCATTTACTTGCATTTCTGTCAAAATTGAATTCCAAATTACTGCAATCTCTAGACTGGAATAGATGGCAATCGTTTCATATTTATTGGCATCAATCCTTTTTGGTGCACATGAAATTAGAATGAAGACTGAAGAAGTCAGTCTAACTCTAGGTTTACCAAATGGATGCACTTGCTGCCTCTTTCCTGGGAATCTAAACACTCCATTACAGCAGTGCTTCTCTTAAGAGATGACCTGATCATTAGAGTTATAAAAAGATGTGACTCAGACACATGTAAAAACAGCAAATCTACAGTGTGCACACTATTTAAAAAAGGTTTGTAAATGACTTCATTCCCTAGTAATATTTTTGGGAGTCTGGTGTAATTGTAAACATATAGGGCCTGATTCACAAAGGTAACTTTCACCTTTGAGAAAGTTTACCACTTTTCACTATTCACAAACTCCCCTTTACAGTAACTCACACTTTTGTAGTCCAGCAATACGCAGTTACTACAAAAGTGCAGTTTATAAATAGCACTTTGTAGTAAGATTTGTAGTTCTACTGTAGTATAGAAAGTACTACAAAGTGCAGTTTGTGAATCAGCCTCAGAGCAAGCAATTTCTACTGCTCATCCCTACCGACAAATAACTCCTCATCATGACTTAAGAGCTGCAGTACAGACATTTGTTCTTTCTCATTGAGATGACCAGAAGGTTCAGCTGTCAGACCTACTCACAACCTCTACTGCCCCTGTTCCTGCCCTCCAGCATGCAGCTGCTTAATTGGTCACAGCTGCAAAGACATCTTCTCCCATCTTCAGGTATCTTCATTGGCTTACACCTTGATGCCAGTGTGGCGGTCGATTTGCATAGATCATAAAAAGTAGATTGACCTTCCTCTTTAACTAATAAACAAACTCCCCTTTACTGGTGGGCTGGAAGTCTCAGGAACCAGAAGAGCCAAAGCATCTGATCAGGCCTCCTCGTGCCTAGCTCTGGAGCGATAAAACTATTTCCCAGGCTACATCAAGCTAAGCCCTCATCTCCTTGCATTCTGAAAGGATTTGGAAACATTTAGGCTGTACCTCCCTGATTAGTCCTCCCCTGCATAGTCTCCCCCAATATATTCATGTTTTCTCTAAAGGCCATGAGCCACTTTGTCATCTGTAAAATGCCTCGTGGGCCCTTGTGACTAGATCCACACTATAAAAACACTCTATTTAAATACAGAAAATAATTGAGGATTTGAAATTTTTCTGGTTTGATTAATTTCCATCTCCATTCCCCTCAGCATTTTGTTGTTTTTATCTTCCTCAAACCCACAACGGCACCTAAAATGTAAGCAGAGGGCTGAATATATGGTATTTCAAATGACACAGCGCCTGATTTTGCTGGTGGTCGGATGAGCATCCCACTGCCATCGCAGTGGGATTGGGACCAACTGACAAGTAGTTGGCAGTCCCACCTGCCAAATTATGATGCAATTGCCCTGTAGGCGGTTAGAGTCATAATGTTTTCCATTGCGGCTTGTGCTGTGGCTCCAAAAGGGCTGCAGCACAAGCTGCAGTGGAACAAAGTATGTTTTTAAACATCCATGCTCCATGTGGCAAGCACCATGTGGTTCCTGGCACCATGTGGTGCCTGGCATACAGGGTATGGATATTTAGGTGGCGCCACAAGTGCCCCCCAGGCCTCATAGCGAAGGCCCATAGAGGATGGGGAACTGCTAGGGACCCCAAAAGTCTGTTTCCGACATCCTTTCATGGCGGACCACCACGGAAAAACTGTCGGAAGGGGACATCATAATCCCTATGGCGGTGCCTGAGCAGGCACTCTCCCTATTGTAGGGATTACAATCTGACCGATGGGCCGTCTTGCTCCATCATAATGCTGCGCTCTCCTGGATGTCTGTCCTACTGCCACCGATGGCCCGTCGGTGGCAGCATGACTGACATCCTAATGAGGCCCAAAGTAATGTTGAATTGTTTGAGTACCTGCATAGACGTCATTTAGGGGTTGCCAGAGGTCGCAGCTGCGACCCTTGGCTTTTCCTTCGTGACCCCTGGCACTATCCTTGCAACCCCTCCCTCAGATCTCCCCGCAAACACAGATGAGAGAGGGCTTAACATGAGCCTTGATTTCTTTCCATTGGTCCAGCTCTAGCCATTATTCATTTTCCACTTTCGTTTTGCAGGTGCATTTCATTTTTAATTTTGAAAATGTTGACATGTGAGATACTTTCAAAAGAAAAAGGCATTTCAAATTTTAATTTTGAAACTGACAAAAGCTTACAGCACAGTCCATACAGCATATTTGGGTATTATTGACCTAGCAACAGATCCCCTGTGTAGATTCAGGCATTTTTCCATGCAAAACGAAAAATGGTTGTATTCATATTTATTTTGAGGATTTTACAAATAGTATTTCTATCTGCTTTACTGTTGAGGGGCATACAGTGAAAAGAGAAAAACACCGCCCAGTCTTACATCGTAAACACTTATCAACAACAAGCGAACTAGAACGGTGATTTGTTTGATGTGAGGTTTTTGAGATCTGTTGTGACACCATTCATTGGAAGCCCCCTTTAATATTTATAGGGGTCATTGCTCTGATCACTGCACAATACACAGTTCACAGCGGAAACAAAAGAACATGAGGCGTAATTGTCTGTACTGTCACCATGGTTAAAGACTGGATGATGCCACTTCTCATGATGTTATATAGTGTAAGGTAATTCAAGTTAATTTCCTGTGATTTAATCGGGGACATGTGACCTGTGAAGTCACTTTTGCTACTCCTGGTGTTTTGGTGAAATAAAGTGCAAGGCATAGGTGTGTTTTGAGATGTTTTGAAAGCACAGGGGGTTCTTCCGATTGTTGCTTTGAAGCTAACTTTTCTGATTTCTTTGAGCTTGGAATGAAACATTGTAGCTTTCTAATGGATGGTTGCTAATACAAGTTCTTGTCTTGAAGACCTACAGGCAGGGGTAAGAATGTAGTTGAGGATTCTCTGAGTGGATAACATGATGTTTTGAATAGATAATTTTGTAGCTCGGAAATCTGATGTCCATTTATTTGTACATAGGAGGAGAGTTCAGTCTCCTCAGAATGATCAGTACGCTGAAACTTTTGTGAAGGGACGCTTCTTTTCAACCTCTTGTCAACTGCGAGGGCATGCAGTCAATTCCTGTATGTTATACATTGTTCACTACTATGCAGCCCTGTAAAAGGCATTATTGAGGCTCTGGTTCAGTACAGGAGTGCCACAGTCAAGGGGCCCAGATTCCATGGATTAGTAGATTAATTTAGATATCAAAAATGTGATGATTGGAATATTTTAATTTATCTTAGCCACTGGTAACTACTCAATTCTACCTTATCTGTGCCTTTACAGAGACCAACAATTTGCAAATCAGTCTTTTCTTGCCCTAAAATGGATGATCTAGACTGAACTGTTGGGCATGTCCTCTCTAAACACAACAGGAACACTATCAGATCCAGACTGGTTTCAGCTTTGTTGGGTCTCCTCTTTAAGGTGCAATGAGAGTTTTTAAATACAGAAAGCTCAAATCCGATGTCTCTCTCATATCTCACTCTCTTAGGGATACTCTCTTAGAGAGCACAAAAAGTGATGCATTGTAGCTTGGAGCTGCTGTTCCATTTGGAGAATGATCATAGTATATTTGCATATTTTTAACTTCTTTCTCTAGTGGCACAGTCAACAAAATACAACGGACTAGAATGTGGTCTCTCTTACTTTTGCGTATACCTTCCTAGGATGCGTCCCCCTGGGCACTACCTTTAAGTATAATGGTTTATTTTATGAAACCAGGTTCTTGGTAGTTCAATTTTGTGCAAAACAAATGGTAATCACAATTGTTTGAAGATTTCACAATTTTCCAATGTTCTTTTATTCCATAATGCATATATTCAATTTCATATATGTCCGTTAAGCATATTACATGACTGTCCCATAGTGTGTTTCAATGCATTTCGGGTTATGAACCCTTCATCAGGAAACAAGCTGCAGGATTAATCAGGAAAACAGCATTGAGGGGACTACACCCATAAATAATATACAAGATTATATTTTCATTCAAAAGTCTACAAAAATGAATGGTAGGCGATTTCATGCTATCATTAAACGTGAGTAAATGATAAAAAACGGTGAATAAATAACGTGTGCAAATGAGTTATAGATGACAGTTAACACAGGCGTACGTGAGAGACTGTGATTTTCTGGTTTGCTAGCGGTGATGTTAAAGGGGTGATGTACCGAACTAATAGCCCGAGTGTCTGCGAAATGTTCTACCGGTAGAACATTATTTGCACTCAAGCAGTGTCGATCACGGAAACTAATCAGACTTACTTTAATGAACACGTTATCTTTTACTATGTTTTAACATCGCTGCTAGAATATCTAATCTCGGCAGTCTTTCACGAACTTATCGCCGTTAGAAGACCTTGTAGTCTTTCACGGACACTCGGGCTATTCGCTCGGACAAAGTAGAGAGCTGTAGCCAAAGACAGTTCCACAAGGTCAGATACTTATTTGGCGAAGGACTGCTGGAAAGGATTTGCTGCTGTGGGGAAGAACATAGTGGGAGAAGCAGCAATGTCAATGTGACTAGCGATGCACCTTGGGTGGACAGGCAAGCGGGTTGGACCTCAGTCTGATGAATTAGCCATCTGTGCACCTTTAGCACCACAACCAAGGGTCCAGAACTGGTGGGACTTCCGGACTCAAGTTGGGTTTAGGTGTGGGTTCAAGATGGTGGGAACCTTTTTATATCCCTGTGGCTCTGAACAGGAGGCCAGAAAACTAGCCCTTGGAGTCACTACTGGTAGTCCTGGTTTCAGGTGATGATGCAGGGCTCCAGGCAGCAAAGCAGTCCTTCCAGGGACCGAAGCAATATGGCAGACTGCACAGAAGTTCACCACAGCAGGCAGTTCTCTGAAACTCCTACCACAGGTCTAGTAGTGAACTGAAGAGTTGGCCAGAAGGTCCTATCTTTATACCCCCATGCCCTACTTCGTGAAGGTGGGAAATGATTTCAAAAATGACATGTCTACCTGCCCCCAATTTGAAATTACAGCTTATTAAATGTAATAAGGAATAAACAATGTTACTTTATAGGATGAGTAGGACTGACAGTATTGAAAAATAAATTTGGGAGGTTTTCACTACCAGGACATGTAAAACTTAAGAGTACATGTCCAACCTTTTGATTACACAGCAACCTGCCCTATGGGGGCTGCCTAGGGCCTACCTTAGGCTGACTTATATGTTATAAAAGGGGATTTTATGGCTTGGCAATTGATTTTAAATGTCAAGTTGATATGTCACTTTAAAAATACATGCAGGCTGCAATTGCAGGCCTAGGGCATGTTTTAAAGTGTTATTTAAGTGGATGGCACAATAAATGCTGCAGGTCCACTGGTAGCATTTAATTTACAGATCCTCTGTATAGGGCATACTACTCTACAAGGGACATAAGTAAATTCAATATGTCAATTAAGGGTATGCCAATCAAGCCATGATTAAGAGAGTGAACACAAGCAGTTTAGTACTGGTTAGCAGTGCTAAAGTATACAGAATCTTAAGGCAAACAAAAATTAATTTCAGCTGAAACTGGAGGTAAGTCGGCAAAATGTTTAGGGGAAGACCACCCTAAGGCTGACAGGTCTAACATTAACGAATAAAGTTATTGGAGACCACAATAGATACTGTTTAACTGTTTAACTGCTAATGAGATAAGTAATACAAAAGCCATACCTAAACTATGATTTTAGCAAACACTATACCACCCGGCTTTCAAAGAGATATCTGAAGTAGTTAAAAAAAAATTGCATTGTACTGTAAGGCAATAGCAATTAAAATGTCTCCCAAATTTATATCAAAAGAATAGAGGGCCCCATATATCTTTTTTTTTTAAGGGCCCCAAATATCTTATAAATCACCTAATCTAAAAGCATTTAAAGAGGATATGTTTAAGAATGGCTCACTCATATTTGCATGACTAACAAGAAAGTATCTAATATATTCTTCAATTTGTAATGAGAACATGGAGTTAAAGGTAGCCTCCTATAAATAAAAAAATCCTTAACCATGTTTTGTTCCAAAGTGAAATCAGCTATGTGGAGGTAAAACATTTCCCTAAGCAAGTTTCACTTTAGATTTGGGTCTCACTTGTTCATTATTTCATATAGCTTTATGTACTGTAGAAGCTTTAGGTTGCACTTTCAACACTTGTAATAAGGTATAATTTTCTGTATTTGGAGGATTATTATCAGAAAGCATAGTGTAAGTATTCAATGTAACATTAGACAGTAAATCATACTTTTGACTATATAAATTGGGCAAACCAACCCTCTCCTGGAAATTTGTGAAAGATAATAGCACATTATTATCATAAATATGATGAACCCACTTTATATCTCCATGAGCTCCAAATTACAGTTTGGGCAGGCTTCAAAGGATCAAGGGGCTGATTAGGATGGTGGGGAGACCGCCACTGACAGGCTGTTGGTGGCGGTCTCCCTGCCATTCTAAGCAGCTTTTCCGCCCGCCAGATTTTGATGGTGGGTGGTGTACTGGTGGGCGGAAATCCTGACCGCCACTAATCCGACGGGCTCTTTGATCCCGTCGGTGTGGCGGAGGGCCTCCCAATCTCTACAATGGTGGCGGTGCCTGCCAGGCGCTGCCGTCAGGATTAGGATGGTCCCTCCCCACCAGCCAACCCGTAGCAGGCCCCCCATCCCCTTAGCCCTTTTGTTTTGGTGATGCCCCCTACATATTCCTGTACAAAGTGACAGGCACCGCATGGTGCCTGTTACGTAGTACAGGGATATGTAAAACATCAATTTTTTACATTGCATTGCATGCTGCAGCCAGTGGCACAAGCCACAATATAAAAGATGGGCAATGCTACCTCCACAGTGGAGGTTGCATCGTTATTTTCCTGGGGAACCGCCAACACTATGTTGGACGGTCCCCATCCCCGTTATGGTGGCGGGCGGACGTGAGTCTGCCCACCATCCTAATCAGCCCCTAAGTTATTTTAATAACCAATGTGATGACTTTTTAAGTACAAAAGCATTTTGGTCACATCCAAAATTAGGAAAGATAAGCCCACCTTCAGACTTACTCAAATTTAGCCCAGCTATTGAAATTCTTGGTTTATTTTTATTCCACAAAGGTGAAAGTAATGAATCTTATTCCTCCAAAAATGAAGTGGGGGTGTTAGTAGACAGCATAAAAAAAATTAAAGGGACCGATGCAATTTTAACAAAATCCAGTCGTCCCTACCATGAAATAAAACAAAGGATTCTATCTAGAGCATTCATCTTTAATTGAATTCAACAGTGTAGTTAGATTTGGGTTCATTGTATTGTGAATGGATCCGGTAAAACACAAGCCCAAATATTTAATCTTATCTGATTTACAGTCACAATTTTAGTTACTAAACATATGTTTTAACCAATGTTTGTTTAATGGAAGAATTTCACATTTATCAGTGTTGTGTTTATTGCCAGAGACTACAGAAAAGACTTTGCCTCATCTAAAAAACGTGCAGCAAATATATCAGGTTTTGACATATATAAGAGAACATCAACATTGTAAATTGAAATGTTAAGTTTTAATTCCTTAAATATAAAGCATTTACCTTTCCATTTTCTGTATAACCTCAGATAAAAATGCTTCTAATGCTAAAATAAATAGCATGGGTTATAACTGGCAGCTTTGGCTCACACCTCTGGCTAATGAAAAAGAAGCAGAGGCTTTACCATTATTAAGTACTTGCACTTGGGTGAAGAATATAGTAAAGATACAAAAATAATAAAATGGACACCGAAAGCACACCTATGTAGAGTATGAAAAAAAATTACATTCCATCCTGTTAAAGCTTTTTTTTGTCTAAAGTAATATCTGCTAAGGATATTTACTAATTCCAGCTGTACTAATAATATTTTAAAATATTCTAGTATTATCAGACATTTGTTGTCCTTTTACAAAGCCAGGTTATTTATTTACCTAGCAATTTAGGCAAGACAGAGTCTCAACTAAAAGTTTTAATTTTGGCAGAGCTTTTATAATTAACATCAAATAATGATTTAACAATATTTGTGATCTTTCCTTCTTTTGGGATTAAACAAATTAATGCATCTTGAAATGTACTATTTGATGCTACAATTTCAGAAAAATGGTTATACAAAATAAATAATCTGGGTAGAAAACATTTTGAGTATTGGATTTAAGATTTAACAGGAAAACTGTCAAGACCTGGAGCCTTATTATTCCTCAATAAATTAACTGCAATAGTAATATCATCCAAGGTACAATCCAAATTGTTTGGAAATTTCCTCCTAATTGAAGTAAAGTATCAACATTTTGAGATTGTTAAGGAGTAACCTCTGAGGTATATTATTTCTTTAAAAAAATTGTTGAAAAACATCTCAAATCTGATGATCCCTAAATGTTAGAATATTTGTGTTATCATAAACAGATTTTCTTTTAGGGCGTGATTTTTTAAAAATATTTAGCTAATAATTTCCCTCATTTCTTTTGCCCACGATAATGTTTAGCACTGGTTTGAAGTAAATAGGATGAGGAGTGCTTATTAACTTCAAATTTAGCCTGAATTTACATGTTAAATATGTCTCAGGAATTACTAATGTAATATAAATGTTTGAAGCATTGAATGTTTGCTGTAACTTGACTTAGTCCATTTTTTATTGTTTAGTCCTTCTGTCTGACAAGGTTTATGATTACACCCTTTCAACAATTGTAAAAGCATCCCATATTAATGGGAAAGAGAGCTAATTTGTTGTACTTTACTGAAAATATTCCTTTATAGAAAAACCTCAAAGGCCTGCACAAAATTAGCATAGTTGAGAAGTGCAACATTGAACTCCCATCTACATGTTTTGCTTGAAGTCAAATCAAAATCAATAATACTAATAACAATATCTAATGTTAGAATTGGTATATCAGCTGCTACCGATGCCTGGGCACATTTCTGTTAGAATGTATGATAACATTTGGTTTGGGATTTATAAATAGGAGAAAAGAATGTGTCATCTCCAAGCATCCCCCCAAAGATCTTTTGGGTAGTAGCTGCTTAAAGCTGCTCTTGCATTTTATTTGGTACATTCTTAGATTTCAAGTGTCTGTATCACCTCTCAAATCATATACTCATCAGGATATTGCATTAATATTGAGTCAAACTAATTATCAATTTGGATAGTCCCATAAACATTAACTATAGTATTTGGTATCCTGTTATTGGTCAGTTTTATAGTAATCCACCTACTTATCTTGTCTCTTTCTTGAGAAACTACTTAGATATCTAATTTCATAGCACAAAGGATTATTATGCCATTCTTTTTGTAAGCAGGAGATACGAAGAGTTGACCCGGTGAACTTTGTTTTGAATTCATTGCCTCCTCTGTTGATATATCAGTTTCTTCTGATAAAACAATTTGGGGAGTATCTGCTGACAAATGTGAAAGGGCTCTTTGTCTTCTAATAGTGGAACCCAGCACTTTAGTATTCCAAGAAAGTATTTTAGAAGTCATAACCAAGTAATCTTTTCATAGATATTGAACTCTACTAAACAATAAGCCAATAATTTGTAATAAGCTATTTGTTTAAATCTACCCTGTAAAACTGCAATCATGAATGAACAGTTAAACAGGAATACAGTATACAGCAAACAAAGGAACGAAGACGAACAAAGGGGGGGAAACAAAATGAAAAATATTATAATAAATTAGAAATAGCATTGCACAACTAATACACATATAAAATAGATGATAATACATACATTTATTGAACAGAGAGGGGTGGAAGTGGTAAGGGCACAAACAAATTATGATGACGCAGCTTCACCCTAGTCTTCTTTGGGACTCCCATACTGGAAGCTCAAATGATAAAGGAAGGAATAAAGGAAAACACTGAACAAGAGTTATAGAGTAAACAGATTTTCTATTCTTATATCACAGATAAGGATGAGCTAAAACAGAAGAAAAAAAGTCTTAAGCAACATGAGATTTAGATACCTCCATATCTTCTTCCTTGCATTTATACAGCAATGTTTGCAACTTAGCACAATCTTTGAAGGTCATCATTTTGTTTTAATGAGTCACCATAAAGAATCATACTTGAAATAAATCAAATCTAGCATTTAAGGCTCTTAAGACAAGACATCTTCAGCAGTTGATCCAGTCATAATAGTAGTGTATTTTCAGACCAAGTATTATGCTCTTTGGCAGTTGTCAACATTTAAAACAAATCTGTGTACTCTAAGAACAAAACTATTACGTTTCTAGGTTTTGAAGTAGACAGAACACAGTTTTTATTTGATCTAAGCACTCTTGAATGGTTAATGATAAACTATCTGGCCGATTCAAGACCTTTAGAAGGAATATTTAAAAAAAGATGCAGTCATTTCTTCAACGCCTTCAGGCAAACCATAGATTCACAAATTATTTCTCCTATTTCTGTTATCCAATTGTTCAATATACCTCTAAAATGAAGATAGTTTTTTCTGCAAGCAAGATATTTGTATCAGTGCATCCTCAGAGTTACTCACACATTGCTCCACTTTCGAGACTCTTTGCCTATAACAAACCATTTTTAATCTAATGCAGCTGACTTTTATTTGTTTCTTAGATGTAAGGGTTAAAAGCTCTAATTTTCTCCAATAACAGGTTCATTGATATAAAGAGAGTATTTTTAATTGGAGAATAAGGGTCTTATTTGGTTTTTTGTTGTTGCTAGGATTTAGGGCTAAAGGAAGTTTAGACACATAGGAGGATTTTGATATAACTACTGGAGATAGGTCTTGTTTTAAAACAGAGGGTTCTTTCATCATCTTAAGAAACAGTGGGGCATATTTAGGAAAGTGTTGCATCGCCTTTGCACCATGCTATGGGGGCACAAAGTGACACAACTCCTAAGTTTGATTTATCAAACTGCGCAGGGCCACCTTTTGTGGTCCTACGTGACTTGATAAATCTAGAGTAATGCAGTGCAGAGCAATGCATTGCTTTACTCTACCCCAGGGAGTCGTTCCATGGGTGAGGCCTGGGTGTTCCCAAGCATCCACCCAAACTTTAGTGCATTCCCAGATTTAGCAACACACGTTAACCTGGGAATGTGTCAAAATGCTACACCACCTGCACAGGTGCCTGCGTTGGCTCTAGACAGCCAAAAGGGCACCAGTGCAAGGAAAGGAAAGGAATGCATCGTATTACGTCAAATTCGGCACATTCCTTCATTTTCACACAGCGCAGATAGGTGGCTTGCTGCACTGTGCTGCATCAAAGCTACATAATTATGCCCAAGTGTGTCAGAGTTGTCACAAACAAGTTGCAGAAGTTTTAGTAAGTTTGAGTTTCTTTGACTTGCCCAATAAAAAAGTTCCTTTCTTTTATTTTGAAGATAAATTGCCATCAGGAGCTTACCTGTTAATAATAATTATACTACGAAGGCATTCAAGCTACTCCTTACTTGGCAAGAGCACTTCAGAAGTCATGTAAAACCATCTTTAACCCTTTGCTGCTAGGCATTTTCATCCTAGAATGCTAAAACCTTTTTTAGCTATTTGAAAGTTCGCGTGTAGGCCTCTATAATTTTGTTTCCCCATAGGTAATCCATGCAAAATTTGTGTCCTTTTTGCCCAACATTCTGTGGACTCTAAAGGTACCCAGGGTTTGTGCATTTCCTTGGAGGGGACTATGAAAACAGCCAAAATGTAGCCAAATTTGTTTTGAGAGGAAAAATAGGAAAAAAATGCTTTGCAAAAAAGTTTCAGTTTTTTCCTAAAACGGCATCAACAAAAGGTTTGCTGTGCTAAAGTCACCATTTTAATGGCTATCAGAAACATGCAAAGCTGAAACAAAAAAAAACGATTTTTTTCGACTAAAATGTTGACATTTTCCAAAGAAGTAGTCAGTTTTACCTAAATGTTGTTATTTCAACCTACTTCCAGTTTATGATGGAAACCAGTGTGAACCCCATGGGTGAAACCCATGTGTGATCTGGGAAAGCTAAACATGTCTGAAAAGTAGTCAACATTCTAAATGCAGCAAGGGGTCATTTGTGTAGATCCCTCAAGGTTGTCTTAAAGAAAATTACTGTTGAAATAAATAAATATTGAAAATGAGTACGAAAAAATGGCCATTTATGACAACATTTTAATTTGTAACTTTGTAGTAACCAACCAGGATGCAGTTGATGTCTTGAGAGGTTTATTGCTGGTTACATGGAGAGGAGAAGGCTTGGAAGCAGCCAACTCCAACGGACACCACCTCAAGAGTGGCAATCTAACATTCTATAGTAACTAAGCAGCAGTATAACATTCCAAAAAGACACATAATACATAAGCTTACATTAACATAACATTAACAGATCACTACATTCTAATCAAAATAAAGCAAAGAAAAAAAACAATAATAAAATAACACACACAAAAAAACTACTATTATTAAGAAAAATATAACAGTATAAAAAGATGGAACTTCATTCCCTAAATCTAGCAGGTTTAACCACAATATGTGAACTCCTCCTGACACCATCTGATAGAGCATCTGTGCCATGAGAAGGACTATCACTCTTATTGGAAGGAACTTGTCCAATAGAAGAAATGACTTTAGCAACCTTTCACAAGTTCCACCAAAATCCTCCTTCAACCTGAATGGCATTCCCCATAATCTTAATAACCTTAACAGGAGGTCCAAATTTGCTTTCACCTTTGTTACTATACACTGACTTCCTGATTCTAACAAAATCACCTGTTTTAAGGATCGAAGTCCTCGACCCTTTCTTACGTCAAAACTTTTTTTTTGTTTAGCTTGAGTGACAGAGGCATTATCTTTAGCCAAGGACATCAATTTCCGCACATCTGATTCTACATCAATCCACTTGGACATCCACCCTGGACGAAAAGACGTAATGGGCTTCCTACCCCTCATTAACTCAAAAGGAGAAACCTTGGTGGAAGAATGTGGAGTGGTCCTAAAGAACCATATCATGCTTTCCAGGGATTTGAGAGCATCTTGGTTGTTGGTCTTAGCCCATTTCACACAGTCTCCGACAACTCGATTCATCCTTTCAACAAGGCCATTCCCTTGAGGATTATAGAGGGAACTTTTCAAATGTTTTACACCAGAAACAGACAGAAAGGATTCAAACTCTTTCCCTACAAATAGTTTCCCTTTATCTGAAACAAGAATTTCAGGGGACCCCTCTCTAGACCAAACCTCCCTCAAAAAAGTAATGATGTTCTTGGTGTCAGCTTCCCTAACAAGTTTGTACTCAGGCCACTTTGAGGCATAATCAATCATAACTAAGGATAAATCTTGAGTTACCATTGAGAGTCGAATAAGGTCCCATGACATCGACTCCCAATTTGACCCATGGATGATATGGGCATTCTACAGGCATGAGAGGAGGGACTTGTCAGAAGGACTGCAAATACAACAATTCAAAACAAAATCATCAATCTCCGAATCCATTCCTGGCCACCATAAGTGTCACGAACGCGACGTTTGGTGAAAGAGGAGCCTAAATGCCCTTCATGAGCTCTAAGTATTATCCCTCTCCTAAATAAATGTGGAGGAATGAGTTTGTCGTTTCGTAACAAAATACCATCTTCCAAGGATATTTCATCCTCAATCTTAGAGAAAGGTTATAATGCAGGGGGCAGGACCTTTTCTCTGGGCCACCCACTCCTAACCAGATTGCTGCACACATCTTGGAGGACACAGTCATCAGAGAATGCATCTCTCCATTCATCTTCAGAACAGAACCTGAGTTCAGGAATGTCAACACCCGCAACCAGGCAATCTTCACAATCCTCCTCAATCAGATCAGAAAAAGAAATGTCTTCATCTTGGACACATGTGGGAGGAAAACATGAAAGAAAATCTGCCCTCCCATTCTTACCCCAGAGATGTGCCTGATGTCAAATTGATACTGTAGTAACTTGGTAACCATCCTCATAATTCTGGGAGTACAACACTTACTTAAACTACCACCCAAGATATTGACCAGAAGTTTGTGGTCAGTCTGAAGTAGAAAACGTTTTCCCCACACATAAGGGTGAAACTTTTCAATAGCCCATGACCAGGCTAAGAGCTCCTTCTACAGAGTACTATAATGCAGGTGATCCTAAGACTCTGGATGCAAAACCAATAGTTTTTTCAACTCTCTCCTCAAATTGTGTCAAGGTAGCACCCAACCCTACCTGACTGGCATCAACTGTTAGACAACAAGGTAAGCTTGGGTCAAAAGGCTTGAGAACAGCACTCTTACTTAGTAAATTTTTGACTTCTTCAAAGGCAGACTCACATTCCTTGTTCCAAACAAATTTAGACCCCTTTTTGAGGAGATTGCTGATGGGACGGACTATTGTAGCATAATGGGGAATAAACCTAGAGCAGTATTCGCAAAGGCCTAAGAGAGATTTGACCCCAGTTTTGTCTGTGGGAGTGGAAGCATTAGTTATGGCTTCCAGAAGACCATGTCTGGGTTTAACACCATCTTGACTGAGAATGTGACCTAAGTACTCTACCTCTGTACAAAAGAATTTGCATTTCTCAAGAGAACACCATGATGCTAGAATAGGCCCAACACTTTTTGCAAAATGAGGTCGTGTGAAGGAGCATCATTGGCGAAAATCAATACATCATCTTGAAAAACTAAGACTCCATCAACCCCTTTAAGAAGGTTAGACATGACTCTCTGAAATACTGACGCTGCCGATGCTAACCCAAAAGGCATGCGTCTGTATTGAAATGTCCCTAGGGGAGACACAAACGCTGTGAGATGACGGGAATCAGGGTGCCATATGTTTTGAATTATCGTGCCCAGACACGGGCGCGATAATTATAAAATATATGGCCTGGTGCTCGCTCTCGTGCGCACAGGCATTTTTTAAAGCCTGCCGGCGCCATATGTTTTGAATTATCGTGCCCAGACATGGGCGCGATAATTATAAAACATATGGCCTGGTGCTCGCTCTCGCGAGCACAGGCTTTTCTTAAAGCCTACCGTGTTTGCCTCTAGCAGGTCGCTGGAGCTGAAAGTATCAGGAGATGTCAAGATGTGTCTGATCTGGTAACAACAGAAATATTTATACCTGCTTGCTTTGACCTAGGACACTGGGGTGAAAACTCTTCACAGGCTTTGAGGCGTATGGTACGTGATCAATTTGGGAATGTTTTAATGTCTACTGCTCTGCTGCTCGGTTGTCAGAAGAGTCAGTCTGTCGGCAAAATTTTATTTTGGGGGGATGATGGGATCAGGACATTCCAGATGCACCAATGCTTAAAATCGTCGAGAATTCTATAGTAGACCTTTTAAAAAAAATTGACTTCTCCTGTATCATTAATTCAAAAAGGTAAGGTACAAGTTGTGGTGGATACACCGGGGTAGTTCGTAGACTCGGGGAACCATTTGCAAGGTTGGCTAATAACGTCAATTTCCCTAATGCCCTATCATCCCATATACTCCCTACCTTAAAAGAGGATTTGTCAGATCAAAAATATACCAAACTGCGGGTATTTAGGTTCAAGTAGCCTTAGTTCTTTGATACTTTCAGATCTTTTCAGAGGGTGTAAGGGAGAATCAGCTGTCATCTTACCCTCTCCCTTTTCGGCAAAGGCTCGTTTACTGCCTAATTCCGATTTGTTTGTTTCCCTGCACCTTGGCGATGGAGAACACGCACCATGCTCTTCACGACTGTTCCTGCCCCCTGACCCCTTCACCTTCTACCCCACTGGAGGACTGCTAGCTCGGTCAAGACACCTCTCAATCAGAAGCTGACCAAACAAAAGTTATTGTGACAAAATGTAAAAGGCTATGCCGCTACTGGCTGCAGTAGGTGAGGCGCATTTAAGCGTTGCTGGGCAGGGGAGGGATTACGTCATTGCACTGTGCGCCCAGTTTGTGTGTATTGTCCCACCAAACACCAAGGGACACCGACTACCGGGAAAGCGATGGCGAGAGCTAGCCTCCTCCTAAGAGGCGTGAACGTTGTACCATGGCCTTCTCCTTTATTCTCGACCAGGGTCGGGTTCTTCTGTCTTCGCTCCCAGTGTGACCGAGTCAAGCTAAAGAAAAGGTTACGCTCACGCGCAGTGATTTCAGTGCCCGTAGGAGTGCTCTGACGTCATGTGACTGGCAACTCCCTACACAAGACGGCGCGCTGCCAGGGGGTTGGCAACAGGGCTAAATTAGGAAAGGGACCGCGTCACGGACGCCTTGACAACAGTGGGCGGCACTTCCGGCTCCATGTGCGCTTGTCCTGCGCTCCTCGATGTTTAGTAGGTGTTTTACTTTGCTCTTCGGGTTGGGTGTTGTGTTTCGTGTTACTTCTTTTCCTGTTTTGTATACTACTTCCTGCTTGCCTTTTCAGTGTTGTAAACTGCAGTTCTTTAGGCCTTTCTGCACCTTGCTCCATCTAATGTTGGCCCATTTAACTAGAGTTGAAACGGCGACCTAAGTATGGAAGTTGCTGGGACTAATTGAACAAGCTAATGGTGATTGATAAACAAAAGACGATGGGCGTTTGAACAACGGGCAAGCAAAAAGAGGGAAGACAAATCAGATTTAGGTAGGCGGGGCCCTTCCTGTTCTGAGTCCAGGTAGTAATTAAAAACAGACATTGAAACGGGTCCCTGACCCGGCCTACATACATTTACTTAACATTACTGGCAAATAACACCAAGCAATTTGATAACAATGTAAAAAAAAGGCAGCAAGGTAATCCATGTCACCAGGTTAGTTCCTGTTTATATTTCACACATGTTGCTTCATCTTGCATTCTCTAAGAGTGCTTGGTTTTTCCAGGATGTTATGTTCAAGTTTTTTTTTCCGGGCAGCATATTACTCTGTATAGTACATACTTTGATCTGAGGTGTTTAAAACTGGCCACGAGGCAGTGCAAGTTTCACTCAGTGGGTCAAAAGGTGTTCAGAATACATGGTCATCCTATCCCTGGCCCCTCTTCTGAGGGCACAGAGTGTGGTCACATTTTTCAGATATAATTATGATGTTGTACAAATGTGTACGAAGGAGTTCATCAGCACAAAATTGACAACGTGAAAGTAAACGAAAAACAGTGCTTACAGATGTGGGCATGTTTGTTTGATGGGTGGTGAAGTGAAAAAGATACCAAAAAGTGCATTTAGGAGAGAGTGGAAAGAGAATGCTAAAGAGGAAAAACATGAGGTGTAATATATGCAGATGGAGGAGATGCAGAGAGAACAAGCATTGGCATAGCCAATAGGTCTCGCCTTTGGGACGTTATAAGTGTTTAGCCATGCAACAGTTGGTGTTGTTGTACCAAGGATATTGTGCTGCATAACTAAATACTTATAAGGCCCCAAAGGCGAGACCTATTGGCTATGCCAATGCTTGTTCCTCAAAGGCATTGTGTCCTGAGTGGTATCCACCAGAACAATGCTAGATATTCATTTAATCCATGTTTTATTTCCAAATGGGCAAACATAGGAAAGCAAAGTCTCATGGAGCAGCATGCGTGCTCTTAGAAACATTATCTTGCGCTTGCAGATGCTGTAAACATAGCATGTCACTGTCTATTCTGAGGCTATTAAGTCCCTATAAAAGGAGCCATGGCTTAAACTCTATGCCATTAACTGTGACTTCTCCAGTTTTGAAGCTCAATAGTTCATCCAACCGCGTGCTGCACCCAAAAAATCTTCTTTCTTCCTTCTGCCTTTTCCTTTTACTCGTTATTCTGCTCTTACCTCAGCTCCCTACTGGTATGAGTTTAATTGGCTTTTAAGTCCTGTCAGTCTGCAATTGTTTTCTATGTGAGACGACAGACCCATGGTGGCTGGAGTGACTAGAAAACAGGTCAATGGAGTTTAAGAAAGAAACACTAGAGCTCTTGTTAGACCTGGCACCATTGGCATGGGTCTCCCTTCCATTTTTTGCTGTTGCCTCATATGTTTTTGCTGGTTTTAGATGCTTTGGGCACTGTGCCACTGCTAATCAGTGCCACAGTGCAAGTGTTCACTATTGTAAATTGATGTATGGATTAGTGACTCCATGATTGGCTTATTTGGTATACTTGTCAGACCCTAGTACAGTGCACTGCGTGTGCTTAGGACTTGTAAATCAAATGCTGCTGGTGGGCTTGCAGCACTGGTTGTGCCACCCACCAAAGCAGCCTGTAAAGTGTGTCTCAGGCCTACCATTGCAGAGCCTATGTGCAGTCTGGTACTGCCATGTTGACTGGCCAAGTGCACCCACTTGCCAGTCCCTAAACCTTCCCTTCCCTTCATATCAGACACCCCTAAGGTAGGCCCAAGGACAGGGTGCATTGTAAGTAAAAGGTAGGGCATGCCCTGATGTGTGTGTGGCATGTCCTCCTAATAGTGAATTACAGCCATTTTTGTTTTTCACTATTGCAAGGCTAACTGTTCCCCATAGGCCAGAATGGGCAGTTTGATTATAACATCCTATAATCCTAACTGACCCAGGGAACATGGTAGAAATTCGAGTTTAGTATGCCTGAACTCAGAATGATAAAATACATCTTTTAGTGAAGTTGGTTTTAACATTCTGTGTTTGAAAATACCACTTTTAGAAAGTAGGTATTTTCTTGCCTAACTGTCCAAGCCTGCCTCTGCTAGGTTGTGTATTCCATGTCTGGTTTGTGAGTGACAGGGGCTGGGGGATTCCAGGAGACAGGTGAGTCAGCACAGGGCTGAATATACCCATCTGCATGTATAGTGGTAGGAGGAGCTGCACCTGGGAGTGAATAGGGCTGTGCCTGCCCTCCACAATGCTGACTCCACTTCCTGTGGTGGGTCTGATGCCCCTGGCCCACACTGTCAAAGGAAAGAAGGAGTCCTGTAAACAAAGTGCTCCAAGACTGACAAGAACTGGTTTGGACTACGCAAAGGCCTCTCTGCCTTCAGAGAACAAAGAGATTATGAGGATAAATACTGGGGCCCAGACCCCAAGATTTTAGATCACTTCTGGGAAACAAGAAGAACCTTTGCTGAGGAGAGGAACCAGAGAGAGAGACTGCAGGAGGAGACCATCCCTATGCTGTGTGCTGTTAAAGGATTGGCCTGCAGTGGTTACCTGATTGCCAAAGAAAGGAGAAAGGACTTTGTGCTACTTTCATCAACGTGTAAGAAGATCTCCAATGGCTTGAACTAGAGCTTAGAAAAAGATAATGTGATTACCTGCACACCTCTAAGTTTAAGTTTATCAACCAATTCAATCCGCCTTAATTTGAAGAAATTCCTAAAAAGTGGTGCTGCCCCTGTGAAGCCTGATGAGCCCCCATCAGGTAATACAATAATCCAAGAATTCAAACAAGCACTGTTTGAACACAAGGGCACACTATTCACAAGCCCAAAATAGGTGCTAAATGATTTATGCAATGTTTGTGTTCTAAAGAAACAATAATCTTGGAGCCATGTTTTCACAAGAACAGTGATAATCCAAATGTTCTCCAAAAATGAAATAAATCAATACATTCGTATTATGAAATATCAATGATTTTCTAAGATTGAGCACCAACAAATGCTAAAAAATAGTGCAGGACAAACACCATTGGTTGAGAAAGTAAATCCATGAAGCAAAATGGTAACAGTTCAACACACTGTCTTCTTCTTTATTTCCTTGTACAGTCTTTTCAATTCTTAATTGAGTTGCACCAGCATCAATGACTTCCCAATGCATTTCGGTGCGAACACCTTCGTCAGGGGTACACTGCAAGAATATATATAACGTATATGACAATCCACATATTACTATGCATTTGAAAATACATTCTATGGATTTTTTCAGAAAGTAATGTCAGGCCAAATCACCAGATTCCTTCAACAGAGAAACCAATGAGTCAGTTTCAAGCAATGTGTTACTGTTGTGATATCATAAATCTTTAAAACCATGCATATTGACCAGTGCCACGTGAGAAATGATTCAAAAAGGAGATACCCAGTGTGCTGGGTTCAGAAAAAACAGTGAAAATGCCCTTAGTGCAAACAAAATAAAATAAAGCACTACCACGTCGTTTACAATTCAGAACAAATCACGCATCCCAAGTTGTCTCCCCTGCGAAACGCCGGGGGACTCACCTGTGTAAATACCAGATTACGCAGCTATGAGATTGCTTCATTATGTAGATAAAGACTGTAAATTCTATAAAAAGTGAAAAAGAAAACGAGTGGATATAACTAAGGCGATTCCACTTATGCCATGATAGACAATATCCGACAACACCCAACTAGTGCCCATGGTGATATGCACCTGCTTTCGTCAAAAGCGGCTGCTTTTAGTTTGAACTAGAGCTTGCTTTCTGCCCGAAGTCTCAGGGATACAAGACTTCACCAGCCAGCTCCCCTGAGTTCCCTTGCTGGGAATTTAAAGTGCCTACTATTGGGCTGGGCCTTTTGAGAGACTGTGTGTCACTGACAGCTGGAAGCGCGACTCAAAATGAAGAAGTGTCGCCACAGCAGTTGTCATCGCATTGCTGAGGAAGCATGCCGCCGCTGCCCCTGTCGCCATCGCATCGCCGAAGCACCTCGCATCAACAGAGAAGAGTGTCGCCATCGCAGCAGACGCCGTCGCATCACCGGAGAAGCGTGTCGCTGCAGCTGTCCTTGCATCGTTGAGGAAGCATGCCGCCGCTGCCGCTGTCGCAATCACATCGCCGAAGCGCCCCGCATCACCAGAGAAGAGTGTCGCCGTCGCAGCTGATGCAGTCGCATCACGAGAGAAGCGTGTCGCAGGGCCTGTCGCGGCTCTAGAAGATTCACCAAGTCGCCGCACGTCCGTCAGGCATGCACGCATCACCCCTTTGTTGTCACAATGCCATTTTTGTTTATTGCACGGGGTCATCATCGCATCGTGGCGTTGCCAGTTGCATCGCCACAGAAGCGCAGTAAGGAACCGACGCATCACCTTCCCACGTGGTGAAGAACCGACGCATCACCTCCTCTCCTGTAAGGAACCGACGCATCACCGTCCCCTACGCAGCATTCGGGAACCGACGCATCAACTCCCCCGAAGCAAGGAACCGATGCATCACCGTTCTTGCGTGTAAGGAACCAACGCATCACCTTCCCTGCAACTCTTTTGTTTGTATAGCGTTATGCATCCAAAGGTACATTGAACGCTAAGTGTCGCATTTGCCATCTAAAGAGAACTAAGCAGGTAAGACTGCTCATTCTTAGGGCGGCGCTGTGTCAGCTAGGTGCGCTACTGATTTTAAAAGCTACCTTTTTTGCTGTATTTGCTTTAAATATTTGTTTTGATATTTTTCCCTGCTTTTAAACGTCCCCTTTCACGCACTATAAATTGGGTCCTCACCGCTGTTTGGCGGGTCCTCCATAGCGCGTTTAGCGCCCTTCCCGTAATTCTTGGGCGACATCTTGGATAGGGAAAGCTGTTTGGGCGCCAGGCGACGTAGCGCTACAGCTGTTAAGGATCAGGTGGGCTGCTTGTGGCAATTACCAGGAATCTATTTAAGCAACCCTGCTAGTTTTGCTTGCAGGTAAGACTGCTCATTCTTAGGGCGGCGCTGTGTCAGCTAGGTGCGCTACTGATTTTAAAAGCTACCTTTTTTGCTGTATTTGCTTTAAATATTTGTTTTGATATTTTTCCCTGCTTTTAAACGTCCCCTTTCACGCACTATAAATTGGGTCCTCACCGCTGTTTGGCGGGTCCTCCATAGCGCGTTTAGCGCCCTTCCCGTAATTCTTGGGCGACATCTTGGATAGGGAAAGCTGTTTGGGCGCCAGGCGACGTAGCGCTACAGCTGTTAGGGATCAGGTGGGCTGCTTGTGGCAATTACCAGGAATCTATTTAAGCAACCCTGCTAGTTTTGCTTGCAGGTAAGACTGCACATTCTTAGGGCGGCGCTGTGTCAGCTAGGTGCGCTACTGATTTTAAAAGCTACCTTTTTTGCTGTATTTGCTTTAAATATTTGTTTTGATATTTTTCCCTGCTTTTAAACGTCCCCTTTCACGCACTATAAATTGGGTCCTCACCGCTGTTTGGCGGGTCCTCCATAGCGCGTTTAGCGCCCTTCCCGTAATTCTTGGGCGACATCTTGGATAGGGAAAGCTGTTTGGGCGCCAGGCGACGTAGCGCAACAGCTGTTAGGGATCAGGTGGGCTGCTTGTGCCCTATATAGAGCCCTCATGCAGGCGCGCAGCGTGTGCGCGCGGCGTGTGTGCCGCAGTAACGCCGGAGTCACGCCAGAGTCCAGCCCGTCTGCGCCCGTCCGCGCCAAGGACGGGCGGGACAGCGGGGAGACATGGCGGATTGACCGGGGGACCATCGGGACCGGCTACACGAGGCAGGACTTTATGACTCTGAAACCGCCCACGCTCCCTTGTCATCATAGGTACGCGCCGGAAGGGTTCCTGACCCCCTTTAGTTGTGACTGTTTCCTGTCTTCTATCTCCGAGCAGATTCCTGTTACCGTAAGTTCATCTCTATCGTCGAACTCTAAGCCAGGTCCTAACCTGAGGACCGATAAGGGTTTCCTCGTCAATGCGAGGTCATTGATCAAAAATAATCTCGCTTTCAAGGACTTTTTATTGGCCAGAGAACCCGCCTGGGTTTTTATAACAGAAACCTGGGCAAAAGATTCCTCGGCCCCTGACTTGGTTGAGGCGGTACCAGAGGGCTATTCTCTTGTGAGGAAGGATAGAGTGGGGCGAAAGGGAGGGGGGCTTGGTATCCTTTATAGGGACCATCTGACCTGTAATATCACTCCCCTGGAGGACTTTCAGGACTCTTTTGAGGCTATTCAGTTCTCTATTTACGGACCCTATGCCGTACCATTTATGGGCTTTCTTATCTACAGACCCCCTGGGACCAAAACGGATTTCGGCCTTCAAGTGCTTAATATTCTAGAGTCACAGTTTGGCTGTGAGCACATTACTGTTCTTGGGGATGTAAATTTTCATTTGGAGAACTCAGAGTCAATTGAAATTTCATCCTTATTGGATATGTTCTCTGGTTGTGGACTGAGACAGTTAGTCAAAGGTCCCACCCATCAAGCTGGGCATACGCTTGACGGGGTATTCTCCAATGACATTCGGTTGGAAACCGAGGCTCCTATCCCACTCTCTTGGTCCGACCATTATGCGATCCCTTTGGTTTTTACAACCACCTTGAACAGTAGAAAGGACAATGTGCCCAGCAAGATGGTATGGAGACGTAATCTTAAAAAGGTTACCAATAATCTGCTTGCCCCTAAGCTGTTGAGTCTAACGACTTCTCCGGAGGAAGATGTAAGATCTGCAGTTGACAGGATGGATCATGTCATTAAGACTGCTCTTGATGAACTGGCACCAGCTACCCTGCGTTATTCTGCTAGAAAAAGTCCCTCCGCCCCATGGTTTTCTGAATCTCTGAGACTTCTTAGGCAGGGACTACGGAGACAGGAACGTCTCTGGAGGACCAGTTGGGACTTGCGTGAGAGGGAAGAGCATAAAGTCCTCCTAAAGAACTACAAGAAGGAGGTTATAAAAACTAAACAAGAGTACTTCACCTCTCTTACCATCTCTCTCTCCTCTCCGAAAGATCTTTTTAAGATTGTGGATACTCTCATCTCACTGAAGACGCCTGAGCCTGTGGTTAGTTCACAGCAGCTCTGCAATGATGTTGCACAATTCTTTAATTCTAAGATTGCGGACATACATTCTTCATTAGAGCGTCAAAGGCTAACTCTATCTACCCCCCTGGGTACCTCTGTTATTTCGGCAACAGTACCGGAGGAAGTATCTTTAGGGGGCCTGTCTAGCTTTCCTCCTCTTTCCTTACAGGAACTTGAAGTCCTTTTGACTGAGATCAGGTCGGGGTCTCCATTAGACCCTTGCCCTTTGAAACTTCTGAAACAATGTAAGGAGTGTTTTCTCCCCCCCTTACTAGATATTATGAATAGGGCAATGAGGGAAGGGGTTTTCCCCCCTCAATGGAAAAAAGCGGTAGTAAAACCTCTGCTAAAGAAGGCCACGCTTGACCCTGGGGTTCTTAAAAACTTCCGCCCCATCTCGCTGCTCCCAGCTCCTGCAAAGATGTTGGAAATCCATCTCAACCATCACCTTGCTGCATTTCTGGAAACCTCTGGTCGGTTAGATCACTCGCAGCACGGCTTTAGGAGAGAACATAGTACTGAGTCTGCCCTGACTATTGTGCTTGATAACATCCGCACTAGAGTAGACAGGGGTCAGACTACTCTACTTATCCTGCTGGATCTCTCGGCTGCGTTTGACACCCTGTCTCCCTCAGTCTTAACATCTAGGCTGAGTGAGATAGGGGTTGAGGGGCCCGCACTTAGTTTGCTGGCCTCTTTCCTCAACCAGAGGGAGCAGAGAGTAAAGCTGGGGGAGTTTCTGTCTCCATCCCATCCTGTGATTTGTGGTGTTCCTCAGAGTTCGGCTTTAAGTTCGACCCTTTTTAACATCTATATGACCCCACTTGCCAGGCTTATTATGGGATGGAGACAATCTCCTATGCCGACGACACACAGATTCTTCTGTCTTTCGCCCAACCTGACACTCTTGTGGCTTCCAATCTTAGAAATTGCATGGAAGCCATTGCTCAATGGATGACTTGTAATTCCCTGAAGCTCAACGGCGAAAAGACAGAGATTCTGGTGTTTGGAGGAAAGGAGGATTTCTGGTCGGCTGAGTGGTGGCCGACCTCGCTGGGGCTGTGCCCGACCCCTACGACCCTGGCTAGAAACTTAGGAGTCATGATTGACCCGACTTTGGGGATGGACCAACAAGTTAGGAGAACTATCTCCACTTGCTGGGGCCTAATAAATATCCTACGGAGGATTAGACATTATCTGTCTCCTCAAGCCAGAAAACAGATCGTCTTGGCAATGATAGGCTCCAGATTGGACTATTGTAATGCCCTTTACTTAGGCATTAACAAGGGCCTGCTAACACGACTACAAATGGTGCAGAATGCTGCGGCCAGGTTTGTTTTGGATTTGCCCAAACGGGCTTCGGCCCAGGCTGCCAGAAGGTCCTTGCATTGGCTCCCAATTGAGGCCAGGATTTCTTTTAAATCCCTGAGTTTGACATATGGGGCTCTGGCCTCAAATAGGGCTGGAGGCTTGAGGGACTTGCTGGCCCCCTACACACCCTCTAGAAATCTCCGCTCTGCCAACAAATTTCTGCTATCTGTTCCCCGAGTCCGTAAAGCCAAATGGGGGGGCAGAGCTTTCTCATCTTTAGCCCCCAGGCTGTGGAATATGCTGCCAGTGGAAATCAAATCTCTTCCCTCCATGCAAGCCTTTAGGAAGGCTCTTAAAACGTGGCTATTTGCCAGGGCCTACCCCTAGTTCTGATCAGTCTACTGTTGAACTTTTTTCTGGTTAGGCGCCTTGATGCCTTCGGGCTTAGTAGCGCGTGGATAAATTTTATTTCATTCATTCATTCATTATTTCTACCATTCTAAAGTACAGTATTGTGGATTTTTGTCGTTTGTCGTCTTGTGTTAAGTTACTTATTTTTATAATACAATCTGTGTGGTGTCCATCTGTAGGGTTGTCACTGTATTACTGTATGTGTTCACAAATGCTTTACACACTGTCTCTGAGATAAGCCTGTCTGCTCATGCCAAGCTACCAAGGGGGTGAGCAGGGGTTATTTTAGGAATGTACCCCCTTACCCTGACTAGACGCAAGGGCCCCTATTTGGTCAAATGTACCTACCTCTGCCAACTAGAGACCCCCATATCTAACAGCTCTTAATTCTAGTAACTCTCTATCACACACTTTCTGGGTTGGGGTCATTTCATCATCATAAGGGGTTGAGCCCTATTTAGTTATCTTTGGACCTAAGTCCTGTGCCCGGCAATTTGTTGATGGATTGGCTTTCTGATTATCACTTTATTTTATAACCATTTTGGCATCCCTTCACTGTTTGTTGTTTTTGCCTTTTCAGTTCCTTTAGTCCCATTCCTGGCTAGTACTATTAGTTGTGCTGTCTTTTGTCCCATTTCTCATAGAGATTTGCCTGTTTGTGTCCTGGGGTCTTGACTGGATTCCAGGTTTTATCCCCACTTGTTAGAGCATCATTTGCTGCTAAAACCAGTAACCTTTGTTTTCAATGTTATAAGTTCTTACAGACCTCCTTGTATAATATGCTTGCTGCATGCTCTCTGTCTACTATCTGGTCAGATATACTATTTAACGTAACATCCAGACAGAGTGGTGCCATCTCTATAAACAGCCAAAACCTCAGTGAGTGGGCTCTAGTCCACATAGTCATAACCCTAAATTGCCATCCTGTCTGCCATGAGGCTGCTGTATGCAGATCTCTATCTTTATGGGGGTCATGATCTGGCCCAAGATACAAGGTGTCACAATCTCTGCCCCTCATGTATTTCACCAGACCTGCAAATGGCAGAGGTTGGCTATCTCAACTGCATGCCCAAGGTTTATGGCTGTCGCTGGGGAATGCCTAGATGTGCTTCCCCGACATCCACTGTTGACTGGCGCCAAACACCATGGCACACAAAGAGTTAGATGATTATAAATGTCCACTTTCCATAAGTGGAATTTCCACGCAAGGTATACCAAGCCCACCATTACCTTAGGAATGGGTTTAGCCTAGATAATCCATTGATAGGAAACATCATGAGGCTGTGCCACTGCAATCATTATTGCAGCTTACAATACAGGTGACCTCTTCCCCATGCTAACTTAGGGGGAGAGCAAGGCTCCTTGGTAGGGGAACCCTTGTGGGTATTCTTACTGCCTGGGCAGCAAACACCCATTGATGCCTGCCCAACCCTTCATCTTCCATCCTGGTGCGTAAAAGGAAAAAACAAAAAGTTTAGAGCAATGCTTTCTGACAAGTCTAAGGTCCAACAAGGAAATACTTTTTCCAGGTCTAGAGTGCTCCCCTGGTTCTGGGAGAAGAGGGTCCTCCCCCTCTAAGTTTTACGTCAGGGACCGGCTCTTGCCATTTCTCATGCTCCGATGCTCCCCCACTGGTCACCTCCCCCTTTTACCCCTGCAAGTTACCCCCTTCACCTAGAAGGCCTCTTTGAGCTGTGCCATTGTATACGTGTCCAACTCATCCACCTCAACCTCTACCTCAGGTAAGCCCTGTAGGAAGGTGGAATCTGACTATATGGTTGCCCCCACTTTTTGCCTGGTGTTTTGCTGGTTTATGACGTAGTTGGACTGGGATCCTGCTTTCCCTGTAAAATGGTTTCCATGTACATTAGGTACATTTCTAATTGGATTCTGGAGTGCCTTATAAGCCCCTAGTATATGGAATAGTATGTACCTAGGGCATAGGTACCTCAGAGGCCTACCAGGGGCTGCAGCATGTATTATGCCACCCCTAGGAAGCACTTCAAAATGGCACCACAGGTCTGCTACTGCAGCCTGGGTAAGGGTGTGCTTGTACCCCTTACAGTGGTATAGGCTACCTATATCCACATATATATACAGACAAATATAAACCTATAAGCCACTCCTATGGCAGGCCTTGACAATCCTGAAGGCAGAGTGCTTAGTTTTATGTGAGAGGGTGCCCATACATGAGCTGAGCCCCTCTCGGAAATACTTTCTTATGGCTGTTCTGTGATACAGCCATACCATATACTCTTAAGTGCATTATAACGTCGCGGTAAATGCTAACTTTGGAATGGCTGCATCAAAACATGTCGTGTTTGGTGTCAAACGCTTTGGAATACTACCCCCCCCTGCCAATTCTGGCGGCAGGGGTAGCATTCCACCCTTCTAGAGGGAAAGACATGTTCACACTGGTCAAACCCGGTAGGACTTTCCTGAGCCCTGGAATCACAAAATGGATGCCTCTGCCACAGACACGGGTCTGGCCTCCTGCTGCTGACCGAAACTCCGGCAGAGGAGGCCTGGACAATATGTTTCCTGTCGAAGGGAGGGGTGACCACCTCCCCAGACAGGCAGATGTGTATTGGGGCTGGGCGGGAGCACTCTCTGGTACTTTGAAGTCCTGCACTGGGGGCACGTTTGCTGTCCCTGTGCATAGCCCAGTTCAAACCAGTTGCAGGGGCTACCTTCCCCTGCTCTGGTGCGAAACTGGACAAAGGAAATGGGTGTAACCACCCCTCTTTCCAGGCCCACCCATAGGTGGGGCCTTAGAGTTAGTCCATCCCCTAAACTTAGTATAATTATAGGAATCCATTCCCTGGGACTTTAGATTACCCTGGAGGAAACTCTGCAACATATATCCTGGACCTTCGATGTTCTATCCTGACTAGAAGACTGAAGAAATCTCCCTTGGGGTCAAGGAGTGACTCCCCTGCTTGGCAGGCACCAAAGAAGCAACTGACTGGTCTGCATCGCTGAAGCTCCCGCCGGATGCCGAAGTCTGTGCATCACCAGAGGTGGATTTCCAGACTTCCCCGAGGCTACCCTGAGTCCACAGCAAAGCTGAGGCCCGTGGCTATCGTGGGTGACTTGGAACCGTGACTGCTGGACACCGTGAACTTTTGCAGCAACACTATCTTCTTGGTCCTCCTCGAAGTTGTGCTTTGGGCTTCGAGTAGCCCCAGCCTTGAGCACCTCCTGCACTGAAGATTGTTGGCCTCCACTCCACAAGTGACGCGAGGGCCAGCTTCAAGTGCGACCGCTCGAGGCTCCTTGGCGATCACTAGCCCGTTGGCTAGCAGGTCTCTATGAAGGCAACTCCTTTTCTAATTGGGCTTACCTGGTTGCTCCAGACGTGCCCTGCCTTACCCTTGCTGGGTGAGGTAACTCGAGTACTCCAGTGCTCCCGTGGGTGCTGGCCCTAGAACTTCTTAAGTCCAAAAGGGTTTGGTCCTGACTCGATTAGAAGTGTCCCTAATCTTTAAATTTCCAACCACGACATTGCCCATAGAAGATAACGGGAACCCGCGGTTGTGTTTACACACTGCATACCGTCCCCGTGGGTCCCCTGTGTCACTACCTTGGGTGGTTCCTTGGGGTCCCAGCGATTCTACAGTCTCTAGGTCTTGTGTATATTCAAGTTGTGGTTCTTATACCACTTTTTTGGTATATGGTTTGGTACGCCCCTAGAGCCCAAACGTGTATTTGTGCTATTACTGATAATTGCTAACTTGTAAACTAAGTACTTCTAACTCCAGTCTCATAAAGAGACTAGAGGGGTGTGTTTTATCTTAAATACATATATTTTGAATATATACCTGGTGTGGTTGTCTTTTCATTTGATCACTCAAGAGATTATAGACTGGTAAAACAAGCTGCTTGACATTCCTTCAAGGCTGCTCTCCGTAGCTACCACTAGGATAGCTTTCAATAAAGGTCGTCTTTAACCTATCACCATAAGGGGTTGTTTGGACTGATACAAGGTGCCCACTAGAACTAGTGGACAGCATATATCAGGCCACCTTCTCACAAGCCCATTGGCTCAGACATGTTGGTAAAATAGTAGAAGCAGAAAGAGAGATAAACAAGGACACAGTACTCACTGACCCAAACGGCTCCTCTAGGGACACCATAGGAAACAAAGGAACACTTTTGCCTTCGTGAAGTCATGGCACGCAATTATTCACTGTTCACTGCTGTGCAAATGCAAGTTCTATCCCACGCTTGACTGCCAAATGTTGGGACTGGCTGTGTATGGTTGGCTGAAAGGATGCCCCCAACCAGGCAGAATTACCACTCCCATCAAGGGCAGGTGATTACACTTGCTGTAAAACCCTTGCTGTGGCTAGCTTGGCACTAAACAGTCAGGCTTACTACAGAGGCAATGTGTAAAGCAAAGGCACAGCAGACACACACAATAAATACCCTGCAATGCAAAAAGAACAATTGATGGACAGATTGCTTATAAGTGGTGAAAACACACATAGGTATTCCTCGCTACCTGGACACATGTGAGCTAGTGCGTACATTGAGGCAGCACACTCAATCACAGGCACCATAGGTGCGGGTGTGCACTTACAGCGGGCTACAATGGCAAGCTGCTCATGAGTTTACTGAAAATAAATGCCAGTGTGAACCCACTGGTCGGCAATGATAGATCGGTCCATGTTTCAGAACATTGAATCAGCGCCACTTTCCAAACATGATAGGAAGGATGCGTGCACTTTCACACTATACTTGCAGTGGGAAAGTTCCCAGAGGAACTATAAGAGAATCAGCAAAACCCAGCTGGAAAAAGCAAAAAGTTCAGGGTAACTCTACCTGACGTGTATCAGGTCCAACATGATGTATTACAGCCTTTATCATGTAGGCATCCTAAGACTCCTCACCTCTTAATCAGGGAATTAAGGCATTGGACGTTTAGTGCTACCACTTTAGTGTCAGGCATCTGAGAACGGGGCTGCTTCCATTTCCATCACGAATAAAGATCATGCTTACTGAACCTCCTGTAAAATAAAATGCCTAATGTCCCATAACCCAGCCAACTAGTTGAATTCCAACCAAGGATATCTGTTGTTACCCCCTCATCAGCTCCTCCTCATAGCCTCCTAAGCCGTCCCAAACACTCCATCTGCATAAACAAGAAAACAGTATTTATCAACAACGCAAAACTATTAAATGAAAACAAAAATTCAAGACCTGAGAATCAAGTTCATAAGGGCAAAATTAGTTTGCCGAGAACAGAGGGAAAGTATCCTGGTCAAATCAGCCATGGGACCCAAGCTGGGACCATGCTGGGCACTCTACCAAGGGAAACCCTCACTACAAGCAAAATGGGGGATTGCATGTGTACAATAGAGTGGAACCATCAAGCAAAGAGAGGCTTCCCTGTCAGGCAGTGCATGCATGCCTGGGTTCAAGAACCAAACACTGAACGACAAGGCCAGAAAACAAAGACCGCTATATCAAAGTCAGGGTCTCAATCAGCTGATGGTACAGTGCGAGCTTCCCTATTTCTATTGCCATCTACGCTCTTCCCTTCGAATCCCTGGGTGTTAGAGGTTTCACCATGAATCCTGAATGCACAATATATTTTGGACCTCTTCCAGGCAGCAAACCATATGTCCCATACCTCTGCAATTGAATGACAGTCATATTGGGATATCCTCAGATATAGGGATTGCATTCAGTGCTTAATTTGTACATAAATAAGTGCCAGGGCCAACGTCAAGAGGCCACAGCAGCTTGCACTACCCATTTCCCCTGCCAGCGCTGTCAATGACCATATCAACACTACTACTAACCATCACACTCCTACAAGTGTAACATTTTATATTGTTCCAGGTCCCAAAGCTGTAAGAATTGTTTGGGCGACATGTGTTAGGCATTTTTAATGTATATTGAATTAATAAAGAGCTGTTGTTGTGCTGATCTCTAAATTAGATTTACAACTCCACCTGGTGCAGACTGTCATAAGAGCCGGTGCTGACAAGTAAGTGCTGGTGCCGAGCACCGGAAACCACTGGCTCAAATTAAGCAATGGGATTGATTTCTGGAGCAGTTACGTTCCTTAAATTGAAAGCAATGTACTATGGTCAGCACATTGGGAGACAGCTTTTGAGTTGTTTCATAAGCTGAATAAACTTTGTGGGTCCGATTCACACAGGTAAAGTTAGACCTAAAGTCTAACTTTACACCTGAAGTCTAACTTAAACCAAAAGTCCAACTGTAGTACTTTTCAGTATTCACAAAGGTAAGATAATACTAGTAAGTTTACTATTAGTAAACGTACTAGAAGTAAAGTTACTAGTAATAAACTTACCTTTGTGAATACAGAAAAGTAGTAAGTAGTTAGACCTTTGGTCTAAGTTAGCCTTTTGGTCTAAATTAGACATTTGATCTAAACTTAGACTTCAGGTCTAAACTTGGACTGCAGGTGTAGACTTAGACTTTATGTCTAAACTTAGATTAGATGTCTAAAGTTAGACTTTTGGCCTAACTTCTCCTTTGTGAATCGGAACCTGTTTATATGGTTGTGTAAATGTTCACCGATTCATTGCCAGAATCAGCATGGCGAAGGAGGTCTATGACATGCTCTTCAAGCCTTCAGTTAGAAAGTTCTGGATTGATATTCCTGCTGCTGATATTGTTTAGCTGTAATATGTTTTCTACATCTTTTAGTTTTTCCAGATTCTTTGTTTGAGTCTTTAATGCTCCAACCCTCTCCGCAGCGGCATCCTCCTTCTGAACTTTATCTAGTCTTGACTCTGCATGTTGTACGTTCTGGTCTAAGTTCAATATGGATTTTGCCAGATTTTGGCAGCGTGCGGACATCTCGGCTTTAATTTCTTTAATGAGGAGCAGGATATTGCCCTTAGTAGCCAGGCCTTGGCTGCTGAGGGAATCCTGAGCTGAGTTTGTTGCTTGGTCATTGATGGGGTTTTCATTTCGGTCTGCTGTTTCTTTCTTCTGATATTTCATCAAATCTTAAATGGACAGAGTCTCAGATGTCTTCTGCTTGTAGGTCGCCATGCCAGGCACCTAAGAGCAGGGGGTGGGAAAGAACAGGGCAAGGTTGTCTCCATTCCTCCTAATCTTCTCTAACAGACCCAGCTTCCCCATCCAGCACACAGGCCACAACTTGGACCACTGAAATCAGCCTCTCCGGGAGGTGTCAATGGCTTCTGGATAGCATGAGCTACCCTCCTGGTCTCACCTACAATCACTTCACCAGTCACTAAAGGATATCCAAGGCCTGTGGCCCTGGGCCACGGTCAACATCCATCATCGGCTCCTCCTCACTAAATGTGCCCAGCGGCCAGCTTTAGTATATGTGAAAAGAAAGATAATGGCCTGGGTGTTTCTTGTGTCTCGCCACCGCTGAGTGGTACCATTTGTATAGGTCCAAAAATCGGTCATGGAGGGGCCATCAGGCTCTTCAGCCATCTCAGTCCGCACCTCCAGCCATATCACTCACTGGCTCAAGAACTTAAAGTAAGGAGGCCACTGTCCTTGGCCCTCTTCAGTTGCCAACAATTCAGTGATTTTAGCCGCCGGGCAGGGCTTCTACTATTTGTTCGTGGCAGGCGCTATCTTGATTTCTCAGACCGCTGTGATCTCTGCACCGCCTGGACCCCATCTAAACTCTGTCAGCAGTGCCTGTGTCTTCCGCCCACTGCAAAGGCCAGCTATGCCTCAGAATCTAGCCCCAGCTCAACATTAAGGAGGCCCCACCAAGCCGGGAACACCCCGGCGAAGAGACCTACATGAAGCTCAGCCAGGACGTGTGCTGCCAGGCCCTTCCTCTGGCCACTCCTCCATGCATGCATGAAATATTTAGCGCATGATTCGGTTATAGTCCCAATCCTGAGTAAGGGAACCGACAATGGTGGACTTTTACCGCTATATAAGTCATTCAAGGGTTTCTTGAGTGGCTGTAAAAACATTGACACATAGGCATTTGGGTGTTCACATTCAATTTGCACATAGTTTCCTAGTCAGGAACCTCATATGAACCTATTTCTGTCAATAGCTGTAGGTAAGTGCATTTTCCAATCACTCCTTTATCTGAGTGAGTCCTGGAGTTTTCTATGATTTCCAACAAAGTTGCAAATGTTGGATTGGCCCCTGTGCAACTGAGCCAAAAAGCCTAAGCACACAAGATCCCCATTCTTCATTACTGCTATGTGAGTTCGCTCCATTAAATGTTTCCCTCACCTCTGAAATTCTTCCAGCATGGCGGATTTTATCACAGGAAAACGTGTATGGATTTCCTAGAGCGGGGACTCCTGCACATGCTGGTAAACCCACAGAAATGTGTGAGTTTCACAAATCTTTTCCTCATGATTCCTGCTGTGAAAACTGAAGCACCTCGCCTTCACTCAAGGACAGGACTAAATCTATTTATCTCAGGTGAAAGACTACGAGAACACCCCCAAAAAGTTCCAAAGTGTAAATGTACAGCGGTTTGTTATTTTCCACATATGGTCCTCTACACGCGTACTTTTTTGTACATAAAATATGTATTTCATTACTCTTATTTTCCATTACTCCAAGGAAGTTTTGTCCATCCCGTTATACTCCTGAAATTCTTAGAGAATTCCAAAAGTTTCAACTCTAGCCCAGATGTATTCAAAAGCCTAGGGGGCAGATTTATGTTTCCTGTCGCATCCCTGAAAATCAGCAGGGATGCGCCACGAAAGATGCGTCACGCAAGTTTACCCTTGCGCCACCACAGATGTGCCGCATTTACAATGCAGCGCATCATGGCGCAAGGATAAACAGATGCGTGACGCATCTGAAGGCATAAGGGCGGCGCATTGCTGGAATCGTGTCGCAAGCACGACGCAACTCCAGCAATGCTCAGGGGATGCCAATACCGAACATGCTGCGTCATGCCTTACGCCTGCTTCAAGCTGGCGCAGGGTTTTGACGCAGCAGCGTCGGAAAAGTGACTCAGCGAAATCTTGTAGATTTCACTGCGTCACTTTTCCGAGGCTTTTTCCGACGGAACGCCCACCCTGCATACATTAAACCTGACGCGGGTTTAATGTAGCGCAGGGCTTTACAACGTGACGCATCTCCCTAGATGCGTCACGTTGTAAATAAGGCGCAACATGGCGCATGGTTTACGCCGCCGCTGCGTCACAGAAGTGACGCCACGGCGGCGTAAATGTCTCCCAAGGGGCTTGTAAATCTGCCCCCAAAGGATACCCAACGTTTGTTTATAATGTCTAAACTTGTCAGCTGCTGTAACACATGGGTTTGGTCTGTTGATATCCTTTTTTCACTTTAGGTCAGTGCACTCAAATACATTTTTTGCCAATTCCAACTTGTTGAATACTGTAAAACCATCCAGAACCGCTCATCAGATTAAATATTTCCTGAGTGCCAATAGAGCGCTGCCACTGGGTGTTTGTAAGTACGACCTTGCGACTGTGCAATTTCATATTCTCATTGTGTTTGCAGCAGGCCTGCTCTTTGTAAATGCTGCTTTATATGCAGATGTCACAATGTGAAGAACTATTTATTTTACTTGTGCATTCATTTCTCCCAGCATTTATTCAACAGCATCCTTAAATTACAAAGAAGTCGGCTTTTACCAGACAGATTTCAGCTTGTTTGACCTTTGCATTAAGGTAGGTATTGTTATTTATATAGCGACAAACTAGTTGGAATTGGAAATCAAATGAACACAGTGTTATACAGTGGGTAGGAGGCGTTGAATGACAATGAAGTTCGTGTACATCAAGCGGAGATTTGTATGTTAGGATTATGTACCTGGAATCCATTTCACATATTACAATTGCAGTTCAAATATTTACAGAATTAAGAACATGGAAGGTAACCAGTCTTCGCACAAACTGCACCTTCTAGTATGTTTACTAGCAGGGCCGGCCTGCACAGCTCACGGGTGGGGGTGGGTGGTCGGTGCGGGGGGGAGGGGTCGGCCGTGGGCTGCATCAAAAAAATAATAATAAAAATAAATAAAACTTACCTTGCAGCCGGGTCCCGCTTCTTCTCTCATGCTCGACTGTGTCCAACTCCAGGTCAGAACAGGAAGCAGGCAGCCAGGCTCCCACCCCTAAGCCAATCACAAAGCTCCAATGGAGCCTTGTGATTGGTCTGAATGGTGTGACATGGCACTCAGCCATGGGCTGGAGGGGTGGGCATGTTCTCCACGCAGGCTACAATCCAGCCTGCATGGAGAAGGGGAAAGTGCCCATGACTAGTTTGGGCAACCCAAGAGGGCCGACCAAACAGTCATTGCGCACTCAGGAGTGGGCAAACCACTCCTCCCCTGCCCCGCTCTGTAAGCAGTGCAGCCCCGCCCACACACCCGCCGGCAAAAAAAACGTACAATGGTAAAAGTTATTACCATTTTATGTTTTTGCTTCTCGCACTGCGAGAAAGCAGTGGGGCGATGCTCCTCCGCCATAGCTGAGGAGCCGCCACTGTTCACTAGTAGTACAATGGTATTATTCACATGACACAAAACGCTATTGAATGACCTACCTGCGGAGGTCTCTGCCTGCGCTGCTCCTCTTTTGTACGCAGAGGTCTCCACCCCGGTTAAGGAGATCTCCGCACACTTACACATCAGTGTTTGTAGTAAATGTTGGAAGGATTGGCAGAGTGGCTAGAAAAATTGGGAATACTTATTACAAAATGGGAGGATTTTAAGGAAGGGGAAGGCGGGGTGACAAGAGGGTAAAAGGGGTTTAGGTTGGGACAAACACCCACTCACAAAATAATTAGCCTATTTCTATTTACAAACTGCACTGCTAAAGCTATTACAGTCAAAAAGGAACCAAACAGTAGTAAATATACTCTAGCTCAGGTCTAGAATATGTCCAGCACCACCCATGGCCAGCCCCTGGTGCTGCAGTTAGGGACGTTGTGAACCTCCACCTGCATTAGCAGCTACAGAAGGGGCGGAGTTCCAGATGGGCCTCTTCTGTCTGCAACTCAGCAGACAAATGCTCATAATTAACATGAAAAGGGGCGGAGTGGATAAGTGAGTGAAAGGGTGGATGGTTGAGTGAAAGGGTGGATGGATAGGTGGGTGAATATGTGAAAGCATGGATGTAAAGATGGATGATTGAAAGAATGGATGGATGATTTAAAGTGAGGGCTGATGAATGTATGGAGGGGTAGATGGATGGATGAGTAAAATAATGGATGAATAAGTGAAAGGATATATGGATGATGAGAGTAAAGGATAGATGAATGGATGAGTAAGTGAAAGAATGGATAGATGAATTAACGGGTAAATGGATTACTGGATGAGTTGATGTATGTGTGATAGGGTGGATGGATGAGTAAAAGGATGGTTGGAGGGATGTATGAGTGAAAAGGTGAATGGGTGGGTTTAGTGGCTAGGTTTGGATATGGATGGATAGGTTTGGATATGAATGAGTGGGTGGATAGATAGATGGAGAGAATGGTGAAAGATTGATGGATGAAATAATGAATGGAAGACAAAATGTAAAGGTGAAACTGTGATATCAGCGGGTGGATGGAAAGATGAATGGATAGATACTTGGATGTAAGAGACAAGGGTGCTCTTTTATGGAGGGTCGCAAATAACTTGTTTCTCTTTCTTTGTATCATAAGAGCTTGGCTCAAAGTTCATGGTATTTTAATTTTCTGACTACTTCTTTAGCTGCAATACATTCCAATAGAAAATATTGGAGACAACATATAACTATAGAAATATTTTGGAAAATAAAGAAACCTTTATTTATTTTTTGAGACCCAAATAATGTGTGGCCTTTTAAGAAACTTTAGCGTAATGTTATTAAATGTTTTTTTAATATCAAATATACATTTTTAAAGGTAATCCTGTGGAATTTAATAACAATGCTTTCAACACTTGCAACACACCTGTTAATTCAAAGAGCGCTTGTTCTCAACTCCACCACCGATCTGCAGGAGAAACACATTCAACACTAACAATCACATCCAGGCTTACCACATAAAAAATAGACTCATGCACCAAAAGCTTTTTCTGCCTTCACTGTGTTGGTGAACATGTTAGTTGTTTTGCCCCTCATTTTGGGGAATAATTATTTCAGAAGAGAATGGGTTTACAGGCTAAGGTTCAACATCTTCTGGGATATACAGGGAAGCAGTCATTGCCAGATACCACTTTTTACCAGGAGTAATCCTTGACATTGTTGGAGACTAAGAGCAGGAGCTTTAATTTGGTAAGTAGCAACGTCTCACACTAGTGCTACATGTGCATCTGGGGGGTCTGTGTCTCAAACATACTTATTAATCCCTCCAACACATCACACACACACATTACCCAGACACACACACACTGCATGTATGTAGTCATGATGCATTTAATTTACAATAGAACCCTCTTTTAAGAAATGTAAGATTTCTTTGTTGCAGGTGATGCTGGCGTTGCCCTCTCTCTTTCTCTCTCTCTCTCTCTCTCTCTCTCACACACACACTCTTGCTCTCTCTTTCTCTCCATTTCCTGAAACCCTACAGATGTCCATCAACAGTACCTCAACAGAGATACAATAGATCACACAGATGCCTTTTTACTGCACGGAGGGATGTTGATGTACTCTCTAAAAGATGTGTGCAAGATTGTTGTTGCCCATTGTTTGTTGCACAACCTTGTCATGCAACGGGGCTTACAATATGGTTTGCCACTGATCTATGCCCACATCCAGGTACTAGGGTGTAAACAGAATATAGGGATGTGTGTACTGGTGTGTGATCTACTAGTTAACTATTTTTTTGGAGTGCTAGCTTGATTGCTGCGCTTATGAGGTTAAACAATATCTTGTCAATGATGATTGGTGGACTATTACACCATCCATAAATAACATCCTGTGACATATCCGTTTAATTTCCATAATGTCAGCAAACATATGTTCAGCATTAAGAATTAATTTATGGTCTGACATTAGTTCTCTCTTTATGGACTTTTTTAATTGGGGCCCCATTATATATAGACTTCCTCCCTTGGTGTTTCCTGACATATTTTTATCACTTTCCCAGTTTGCATCTCCGTTCTGAATAAAAACTCAATTTTATTTAATTTGCCACATTTCCAAGGACAGTTTATATATATTTTTTTCTAAAACTACATTTTTAAAATGTTATATTTTAAAATATCCAAAATCTAAAATATAGTTATTTTCTTGATCTATACATTTTATGTCAAGCAAAAGAAATGATTAGTTATTTTGAAGATGCTTTTGATCACATTTTTAAATGCAATACATTTTGAAAGTAAACAAAAAACAGAACATAAATAAAACTTTTCTATGTAGTGACTTCAGTATCAAATGTTCAACACAGATGAAAGATACACCTAGATTTTTTCTTTTTTATAAAAAAGGTATACAGTGAGTGTGCTAAAGAGAAATTTCACAAAATATGTATTTTGATAGTTAGATCCTACTACTTCACCTATGCAATACTGGTGGTGCGACTGTTGAGAGTGTGCTTGTCTTGTTGGTTGTTGAGTTGGTAGAGGTGGAGACTGAGCTGGTGCAGGTGGAGTTGGTACAGGTGGAGGTGGTGTAGGTGTTGTGACAGAGGTGTGAGATAGGCAGGTGGTGTGTCTCTCCTCGGTTGAGGTACCTCTGTAGATTTGTGTGCATGCATTGGCTGTTAAGAAAGACATTGGCATTTTTGCTTATTGCCTCAATCATCTTCATGGCCAAGGCATGTTGCCTTGCGCTCTCTTTCCTAAAACTTAGATGATGTTGCTATCTGCTTGTTAATCATTTGAGAGAATATTTAATGGAGAAAGTTATTCCATGGAGAGTTGCCCAATTGTGTGAATATCCTTCTGAACATTAGACTGTTGTTGGAAAAAATGATCCTCCCAAAGAACAGCATTAGACCATGTCCCCCCTCATGTGCGACCATCTGGCAAGGCCTGCAGATTGTCAAGCAGAGGTAGGTGTACCATCTGGATTCTTGTGGGTTAGAGAGTAATGAATGAGGGATACCTGTTCCTCACTGAGGATGTTCTTTCACTCAGGTGAATGAGAGAAAACTGGAGATGCACCTTCATGGGAGAAATGTGTAGGAGATTGTACAGAGGTTCCTGTTCAGGGCTGGGTGGAGCTGAATCTTGTGTAGACAGGGCAAGCATATGTTGCTGCTTGGCTAATGGCTGGGGACCTACAAGCCTCAGAATAGGGTTTGTAGAAAGACTGCTGCCTGGTCAAGGTATAGCCCTCTTGAAGATGGTCTGTGGTGGGACATCAATGTCATCCTCCTTATCGGGACCTGCTCCTCCTCGTTCTCCTCCTTACCCAGTCCCTTTTCCCACTCCTCTCGAGTGGTTTCAGCCGCTGAGATTGTTTCTTAGAGGAAGACTGGATTCTTTTTTAGTGTTATTAAGGTATCTGGTGATCTGGCACGTATAGAGAGAAGAATTTTGTTGAATGGTTTATTGTCACTCTACAAAAGTGAGCATGACCATAAATGCCAATACTTCAGAGATAAATGTATCAAAAGAAAAAAATCAACACCAATGAACATTTAATGTTTTATAATGAAATAAGTATGAGCAAAAAGGTAGTGAAAGGAGTAATAATGAGATGCCTCAGATAAGATTAGAGGTTCCCCAACATACCTAACTGACGGATGGTAGAGGGACTAATTGCTGCTGTCAGGATGTTTCCTGATGTCACCGGTGTTGATGTTTGAAAGCTACGACAGAAGCTGAATGTAAAGAGGGGTATGAATAAGGGAGTAAGCCATTCTAAATCACACATGAAAAGGATATTTTGATAGTTTAAATACAATGTTTGAGACATACAACGATTTCAGTTCTGCAAGTTAAGACAAGACCTAAGATATATATTATAGGACGTCCCTTACAATGCAGAGTGTAACAGAAAGTTTATCAGGCAAAATATAATATATTAATCAATTACATTACGTATTGACCAGGGTTCGAATGGGGATGTTTAGCATGTACCCTGTAAGTAACAAATAAAAAGGAAATGTTTAAATTAGTCTCTACCATCCGTGTGTTCTGTGGTGACATTCTGGGTTTTGGTGCGGTGGTAGGATGTAGTGTCAGGGTTGAACATATCAAGTGACAGAAATTCCTTATATTGTGGTAGTTATATTGGAAGCAATATGACATACCAGTGTGTGTGGGTTTGCATTGTTAGACCTGCTCTGTGTGTTGCCATGCTGCACTTGCATAGTCTCCTATTCCATTCAAAGCAACCTATCTACTTGAAAAAGTGGTTGCGTGAAAAAAGTTGAAATACAAGAAATGTAGAATATTATTTAATACATTGCGTTATCACATCATTGCACATTAAATGCGTTTTAACCATGCATGCCTTTACAATGCATTGTAATGAACCACTATGTATTTTATCTTTATTGACAAAGTTTTGGCAAAATGTTTTATATTACAATGCAAAACATGTCTAATTATTTCATTAACTTACTTATTAAGATAAATGTTGTTATATGCACAGTTAAATAAACAAATAGTGTATAGTGATGTGTTTAGATTTAGAACAAATATGGTTGCAACTTTAACACACACAGAATGGTAAAAATATATTTCTTCTATTGTTAGTAATACAATAGGTCTTTGTCACAGAAAAACTCTTGAAATAAAAACAAATCCAAAACGTATTTCCTAAAAAAAAAGGTTTTACTACTAAACCAGTATTAAAACATACAACCGACATTTTGTCATTAGTCATTTGTAGACAAGTGAGGAGACACAGCGACTGTCATGAAGCTGGTGAAAACTGTAAACTGCCCCCCAACTCCTACTATTGGTAAGTGAAACAAATCTATGCACAATGTCAAAACATAGTAACAATATACTGAATTAACCTTTTTCTGAAAAAGATAACTAATATAAAAAACTTCTTAAAAGTCAAAGCAATAAAATTTTGTTACGGAAGAAAGAACAAAATGAAAAATGATTTGGCAAACCTAACAATTTGTTAATTATTGAGGCAATATATAAAGGAAAGCAAATAGAACATTAAGCAAAATGTTAACTTTGTACTTAAACAGGAAATAAAAAGTACAGAAAAAAATGATAGAAATAATTATTTCTAAATAAACAAAGTATAACAGTAAACAACCAGGTAAAAGGAGTCACAAAATAATACATCAAATAAAAATGCATAATAAAATCGGAATCTTAACTTTCGATGTATGTTATTCTTTTTATTTAAACAATACAAACAGAAAAACCATAGACAATATGTCAAAATCTATATATGTTCAATCTAAAAGAGGAAACAGATTGTTAAAGCATAAAGAGATCCTTTATTGTACTGACAGAAATGCTGAATCCAGGGCGCTTTTGTGGTGTGTAATTACTTGAACCACTGCAGAGGCACAGCAGTTAGTTTGTTGGACATTATTGAAAGAATATTAGAACTTGACCAGACTGCCTCTGCAGTAGAAATAAGAGAAAATATTAAGCAGATAAAAGTGGTAGTTTGCACCTCCAATGAGACTTGTGGTGCAGTGATAAGGGGGGGGGTTTGAAGAAAAATCCCTACACTTTGCTGGACAAATGCATGCTATTCCAAATTTGAAAATAATTATTAGCAAAAAAGACAGGTGAGTTATGTAGCCCCTTACCAACCCAAACTATTTAGTGAGATTACCATACCTGAGGAATACGAAAATTGGAGTCCCCTCGCAAGTGCTCCCTTTGACGTAGGTTTGATCCATTGCTGTCGCAAGCACTTGGCCCAGCCACACAAGTGGTGCAGCATTTTTATTGCCACATGTGGGGTAACGCTGGGTGGTAGGAATTTTATGGATTCCTGTGGATACCAGAAGTTTCCACCACAAAAGTTTGAGTAAAATGCATGATTTCAGGCTAAGTTTGAGGTTTGCAGAACATTGTGTGTAAGAAAACCTCATGGGATCCATGCAAGACACATCACTCTGGAATCCCCTGATTGTCTAGTTTTTAAAAATGTCTGTGGTTTGTAGGTCTGCATGGGTGGCGCCACAGCACAGTCCTAAATACCGCAGCTACCCCTATTGCTTATCTATCAATGTAGCACTTTAGGGCCTTTTGTGTTGTGGTCTCTTTACCCACCCACACAAGTGAGGTACCATTCTTATTGGGGGGCCAACTCCAGAGCTTTCCATCACAGAAATGTGAGACAAATGTGTGCTTTTTCCTTTACCAAAGTTTGACATTAGCAAGAGCTTTGGGTACAATTATCTAGTGAGAGCCAAGCAAGTCTTGCACTCCTGAAATCCCCTAGTTATCTAGTTTGCTATGTTACCCCATGGAGGCTGAGCCAGGGCCCATTACCCACAGCTACCCACATGGCAAAAAAGGGTCAGTTTTGAGGGGAAATATGTGATATATCCATGTTGCATTATGGGCTGATTCCTGTCGCAGGCACTAGCCTTCCCCCACAACTGAGGAGCCATTTTTATTGGGTGACATGGGGAAATGCTGCGTGGAAGGAAGTTTGTGGCTTCCAGCATATTCCAGGACTTTTCATCCCAGAAACATGAAGAAAATGTGTTTTTTAGTTAAAGGTTGTGGTTTGCAAGAGATTTTGCATAAAAACGTCCCAGTGAGAGCCACACAAGTCACCCCAATCTGGATTCGCCCAGGTGTCTAGTTTACAAAAATGTGCAAGGTTGCTAGGTTTTCCTAGGTGCCGGCTGAGCCAGGGCCCAAAATCCACAGCTACCCACTTTGCAAAAAAAGGTTCAGTTTAAGTGGAAAACTGTGATTTGGGTTGTTTTCTATCCTGGGCACTAGGCCCAGCCACATAGTTGGGGTACCATTTTTATTGAGAGACATGGAGGAATGCTGGGTGGAAGGAAGTTTGTGGCTTCCAGCAGATTCCTGAACTTTTCATCACAGAAATGTGAGGAGAATGTGTTTTTTTTAGTAAATGTTTAAGGCTCGTAAGGGATTCTAGGTAAAGACACCTGGTGGGAGCCACATAGTCATCTGTCCCTGGATTTCCCCAGGTGTCTAGTTTTTAAAAAATTGCACGTTTTCTAGGTTTCCCTTGGTGCCGGCTAAGTTAGGGCCCAAAAAAATGGGTCCGTTTTGAGTGAAGAAATGTGATGGATCAATATTTCATTTTGGGCCGTTTCCAGTGCTGGGCACTGTGTTTATCCACATGAGTGAGGTACCATTTTTTTCTGGAAACTTGACGGAATGGTCAGTGGAAGGACGTATTTGGCTCCCCGTAGATTGCAGAACTTTCCATTACAGAAATGTGATGAAATGTGTTTTTAGTCAAAGTTTAAGGTTTGCAAGGGATTTTGGGTAAAAAAAACCTGCTGAGAGCCACACAAGTTACCCTACTCTGGATGCCTCCACATGCCTAGTTTTCATTTCCTTAAGTGCTGGCTGAGTTAAGGCGCAATATCCACAGCTACCCACTTTGCATAATTAAAAGGGTCAATACTGAGTCGAAAAATGTGATGTATCCATGTTTGCATTTTGGGCCATTTCTTGTCATGGGCACTATGCCTACCCACACAAGTGAAATACCATTTTTTTGGGAAATTTGGGGGAATTCTGGGTGGAGGGAAATTTGTGGCTCCCTGCAGAGTCCAGAACTTTCCATCACAGAAATGTGAGGAAAATGTGTTTTTAGTCAAAATTTGAGATCTGCAAGGGATTCCGGGTAAAAAAAATAAGTAAGAGCCACACAAGTCACTCACCTTGGATTTCTCCGGGTGTCTTGTTTTAAAAAATGTGCAAGTTTACTAGGTTTCCCTAGATGCTGGTTGAGCTAGAGTCCAAAATCCACAGTTACCCACATTGGGAAAAAGGGCCTGTTTTCAGTGGAAAAATGTGATGCATCCATGTTATGTTTTGGACCGTTTCCCGCTGCGGGCACTAGACTTACCCATACAAATAAGATAAAAATGTTATTGGAAGATATGTGGGAGCATAAATCACTAGAACATTTGTTATTGCCATTTGGATTGTGCTGCATTTGTGCCCTCTAAATGTAAGCCAGTTTGTAAGAAAGAAGACATTTTGGGAAATATCCTCTAAAGTACGCGTGCCCACAAATTCAGAGAAGTACATATAGACTCAGACTCTAAAATCCATTTTGTGTGTTCATTTCCAAAATACATAGGTTTCCTCAATAACCAAATTTTCCCTCAACAAATTTTACCATACTAATTGATCTATACTCAGTATACAATGAAAAACCATTGTACGGTGCAACTAGGGTGTTGGCTCTGAGTACCTTGAGTTTGTGGAGAGCCTACAAACTCTATATATCCCTGCAACCAGAAGGGTCTAGCAGACATAAAAGTATATTGTTTTTGCAACTCAGCCATTGTGACAAAACGTTTCTGATAAAAACCTTGTCAAGTTAAGTCAAGTTTGATTTTATTTCATTTAGACCTCTACTCAGGTCAACAAAAGAATAAAACTACATTTTAGATTTCCTTTATAAAAAACAATTACAATCTATCTTCTTTAAAATATTTTTTAAAAACACTTTAAAAATGAAAACAAATTATGACAGACATATTCATTGGGTGGCGATCTATAAAAAGTTATTAAGCCTTGTACAGTAGATATCTTATAATTGAGACAAATAGGTTTTAAATAACCACCTCTGGCCTCTACCAAGGTTATGTTTGGGCAAGCAAACAATACATGAGATATATCTTGCACACCTCCATTACAGAGATGACATAAACCTGCAGTATTATCGGGATTGGTCCAGTTTTTGGTAAGAGCTTTTAATGTTACAGCGTCATACCCTATGCCCTAATGTCGTAAATATCCCTGCTGAGTCGTATATTCTATAATATCTGCATAATGTATGTACCATGGTAACTGGGAACAGTGCTTGACATCAAGATCATGGCTTATTCTGGCGGTCAATGTTTTTAAAAAATAACCTCAGGAGTTTGGGGGTCGAAGACTTTAAAAGTGCTATTGTGCAATGTAAAAGATCTAACGCTATGCTAAGAATCTTCTTAAAAGTATATTGCATCGACTCATTTTTAAATGTCTCAAGTTTTACTAAGCTCCTTAAGAATCCTGGTTTGGCGTGTAGTAAATTGTACGCCCATCTTACTATGTTTGCTAAAGCTCTAGCAAAGGAGCTTATTATAGACAACTCGAGGTGCAGGGCTTGGACAGGGACCGCTTGATTAACCTTTATCATTTTAAGAAGCAAAAAACCTTGTCACAAATAGCCGTTTTTCCTACTCATTTTTAATTTAAAAAAATTGGCAGTTCGTTTATTTAGGAAAACCTTGAGGGATCCACACATGTGAGCCCTTTCTGAATTCAGGATTTTATCTACTTTCTAGAAATCCATAGCTTTACTGGATCACCAATGGGCATATTTCCCCAAAACATCATGATTTAGCTACATTTTGCCTATTTTCTCCGTACCCTCCAGAGGAATCTACAAACACTGGATACCTTTACAATTCACAGGATGTAAATTTGGCCTGGATACCTTATGTGGAAAAAAAGCTATGGAGCCCTAGGCGCCAACTACCAACAATAGCTGAAAAAAGGGCTCAACACTGGGGGAGGGGAGTGGGGGGGGGGCAGCAGTTAAGGGGTTAATGATAATAGACACATTTCATTTCCAAATACTTCCCAAGATTTACAACAAACATTTTTTTTTCCCTTTGCCCCATATTCCCGAGGTTATAGGCTGTACAGATTTTAATTTGTGTGCCAAGTTCTAGATAATATTTATATCATAATAGGAAGAGCCGGCCCTCTTTCAACATATAAATTGTATTCAATGCTTGCTGCTTAAAGTACAGACCTTGTTGCTAAATTCCCTGGATCAGCACGAGGTTCATATATCTTCAGACACTGTGGCCTATGCAGTCGCCTCTCAAGATGAGAGCATGGTGATTACTTTCTTTTAGGCATTTATAATGATGTAGATTAAGGTTTAGGAATACATTGTTTTACACTGTTTTAAAATTCTTCATTATTTTTATGAAAAGCGACAGTGCACTGCATACATGGATTATGACCTCAATGCCACTAAACGTATCCACCGCCAATATAATATTGCGCACAAGCGAACTAGGGCTGTCATTGACTGAACGTTTGGCCTTCTTATGGCGAGGTATCGCTGCTTGCACAAAAAGGTGCTGCTCTCTAATATTCGCCACCACTGGCCTGCAAGAGGGTCACTGTTTGTGCTATATTGCACAACATCCTAACCTGAAAGGGACTTCCTATTCATCCTGACGTAGATACCTCAGATGGTAAGAACCCATTACGTCAGGCAACCAGAGCTGCAGATGGAAGCGAAAAACGCACTTACATTACAAACATTTTATTTTAAAACATATGTTTATTAAATGGAGTAAATGCAATATATAAGTCAACACTCAAAGTCACAATGTAGATAAGTATTTCTTATTTTCTTGTTATTTACAGAAAATTTGAAGACACACAAAGGCAAAAAATGAATTTTTTAAGCACATTTACAAATGAAAATGTCCTCTCTATATTTGTCTGCAAAATGTCCCCTTCTATTTTAGCAGCCTGAGTACAAGTATGCTCACATTTTATGACACAAGACACAAAATACTACTTTGGCTGCAAGCCTCCACACGTCTTAGAGCAGGTGTTGCCTTATCACTGGAACATGTTTGCAAAGTTTTTTTTTTCTCAAATATTTTTTCTTGACAGTTTTTTCTGTTGCAAAACATTGTACATTGGTGGTACTCTCCCATCATAAATTCAGTGCTGTTTGTCAATAACAAAGGGTTGACAGTTGTGCTCATCTCGACCACATAGTGACAGATTGAATCGTTGTTATCAGGGACCCCTGCCCAAGGCGTAACACAGGCCCCCGAGCAGCCCCCGCAGTGGGGGAGAGGGGGCCCTCAACACAGCACTTCAGCTGGAGAGCTCCTGATTCTGCAGGGGGGCCCTCCACGTACCATGCAGGGGCCCCCTCAATTATCATTAAGCTACTGACCTGGCCAGGCTATTATCAATGTGCAGGGGAAGTATGCTATAAGAACAGTGAAGAATATACCATAAAGCAGCTAACAACACGAGATCTCTGCACTATCCTAGCATTTATCCTTGATGCATGGGTATTCCTGCTGCTAAACTATCACGCCCGATAGTCCCCGCCACTACAGTAGAAATGATTATGACTAGGTTGGAGGGTGACCCCGCCCCGTGTGTGCAACCCAGGAGGCAGCAGCTGGTGTGTTTGGCTTGTGGATCGCCTCAACAAACTACATGCTCATTGGAGACCTGAACTTCCATCTCGACAACCCCAGCGACCCCAACTCCACTATCCTTCATGACAACCGAGCCAGCATCGGACTTAAACAACTCGTCAACACACTGACCCACAGAGCATGACACACCCTCGACCCCATCTTCGCGGCAGGAAACAGCGTCCAATTCAGCCACACAACGCAGCTACCATGGACCGACAACCACTGCGTACACTTCGCCATCAACAAACCCAAGGCACCCAAACCAGCCTCACGCCCACCCCAAAGGAACTGGAGCAAGGTTACCGACAAGCAACTTAACTCCACCCGAGACAATCACACCTGGGCACCCGACGCAAATGACGCAGCCAGAGAACTCCATACCTGGATCTCCGACTGCGCAGAGGAGCTTGTTCTGCTACGTAACCTGGACAGACAACGCCCAAGGAAAGCCGCCTGGTTCCCCACACCTCTCCAAGAAGCCAGACGCACCTGCAGACGCCTGAGGAAGATTTGGAGAAACACCAAAGACAACCGAAAACTACACCACCTACAAGGACGCCATGACGGACTACCACAACCAGATCAGAGCCACCAAGAGGAACTTTATCCACAATAAAATCCTGGCCAACTCCACCAACTCCAATGAACTTTTCAGTGTCATTCAAGAATTCACCAACCCACGCACCGAAGCCACAGACATCACCCCATCCCAAGACCTCTGCGACAATCTTGGAACCTATTTCCACCTCAAGATCAAAAACCTCTATGACAACTTCATCGACCATCCACCAGGCGCCACAGACGGCCCCCCAGAAACACCAACCAGCCCACCATCTCCAACTGGACACCGATCACAGCCGAAGACACCACCTTGACCAGGAAAAGCATCCACTCGAGGGCCCCCACCGAACCCTGCCCCCCACACATCTACCACATAGCCACGGCCACCATCGTACCCGAACTACAGCGCACCATCAACACCAGCTTAAAAACAGGCAACTTCCCAGACAACTGAAAGTGCGCAGAAGTCAGACCTCTGCTCAAGAAGCCCACAGCTGATCCCACAGACCTCAAGAACGATCGGCCCATCTCGCTCCTCCCCTTCGCAGCCAAAGTTGCAGAGAAAACAGTCAACGGGAAACTGACACGATCTATTGAACAGAACGCAGTCCTCGACCCGTCCCAATCCGGATTCCGAAGAAACCACAGCACTGAGACCGCCCTACTCGCCGCCACAGATGGCATCCGCACCCTCCTGGACCAAGGCCACTCCGCAGACCTCATCCTACTCGGCCTATCAGCGGTCTTCAACACCGTCTCCCACCTCACACTAGTTGCTAGACTACACGACGCAGGCATACAAGGAACAGCCTTGGACTGGATCCGATCATTCCTCACCGGAAGAAGCCAAAGGATCAGACTCCCACCCTTCCTCTCCGACCCCACGAAAATCACGTGCAGAGTCCCACCCTCTTCAACATCTACATGGCCCCCTTTGCAGCCATCGTCCAACAACACGGACTCAACATCGTATCCTACGCCGACGACACCCAGTTCATCCTCTCCCTCACCAAAGACCCCACCACTGCCAAACTCAACTTAAAGAAAGGAATGCAAGACGTTGCAGTCTGGATGACCAACAGCTGCCTGAAGCTCAACGCCAAGAAGACAGTCCTTGTCCTCTGTACCACCCCTTCTGCATGGGACAGCACCTGGTGGCCGACCGCCCTCGGAATCCCACATACCCCCTCAGACCACGCCAAGAACCTCGGCATCGTACTCGACTCATCACTCACCATGAACCGACAGGTCAACGCCGTCACCTCCAGCTGCTTCAACACCCTCCGCATCCTCCGCAAGACCTTCAAGTGGATCCCTCCTGAGTCAAGGAAGACAGTCACCCACGCACTCATCACCAGCAGACTGGAGTATGGAAACTCACTCTACGCCGGCATCAACAAGTCCCTACTCCGTAAACTCCAAACAATACAGAACACCGCCGCCAGACTCGTCCTTGGCATCCCCTGACACGAACACATCAGTCAACACCTACAAAGTCTCCACTGGCTCCCCGTGGAGAAAAGAGTCACGCCTACAAATGCATACACAACCATGGACCCAAATACCTCAAAAACAGAATCAAATTCCATGTTCCCAAAAGAAACCTCAGATCTTCCAACCTCGCACTGGCTGAAACCCGGCGAATTCACAGAGCCAGAGCAGGCAGAAGATCCTTCTCTCACATTGCAGCCATGACCTGGAGCGAGCTACTGACAGATATCAGACGCGACCCCTCCCTGAACACCTTCAAGAAGAACCTCAAGACCTGGCTCTTCGGCTAAACAGATCTGCGGACCCCCCTCAACGCCTTGAGACCCTCACGGGTGAGTAGCGCGCTTACAATTCCCTGATTGATTGATTGATTGATTGGATGTGTACTTCTTGTCATCCTGGCATAGCCTCAGTCAGGAGGATGGTGCCCTGAGGCTGTCGCGCAGAGCCAAGTTGTGTGTCTGACAGGCGGGCAAGAATCAACAAACATTTTTGCAAAGTTTGCACCAATTCCATTGAAGATGTAACCTGCCTCAAGCTTTTTGCAACATCCTTGCTGCAGTGTGCCATTTCCTGCTGAATATGTATGCTTCTCTTCCTAAGTACCCCGGTTGCAGTTGCCAATTTTTCAACACTCTTTCCATAATTTTGCATTTTAAACACTACATGATGCTGTCTTTTGCACTGTTGCTGAATCTTCTTAAGAATAGCATCACATAAAGATTTGTTGGCTTCATTCATATTATCAATGCTAATAACCATTGCACATAAGCCTTCATCCATGTTTCTACCAATCACGTTTATAGTATCCAATTGCTTATTTTGGACTTCTAACGTAGATTTCTCTATATGCACAAATTCTACTCTAGATAGTGTTGCACCTGTCTCATCATGTCGTTTAGAAAGCTGTTGTTGAAGCTTTACCTCCTGAAGCCCTTGGATGTTAAACTTTGTTCTATGCCATGTAGGCAGACATACATGTATAGAAGCTCTAGCTGCGTGTCTTCTTGGAGCCACCGCTGTTTCAGAAATTGTAGGTGTACTTGCAATTTCCAGTAGATCAATGATGGTAGAGTTCGGATTCTCTTCCTCATTCAGATTGTGATCATGGCCCTCAGAAATGTTTCATTCTATATCTGTGGAGAAATTGTCTATGATATGATAAACATGTTAGACTGTGCTACATGCAATATGGACAAATGTAGAAGAAATAACATGATAAATATATGTTTTTAACAATATTATTTTTTTACATGAAGATTGAAAATAAAATGAATGGCTTACTCTTGTGTTAGAGGTTCTTCTTGGCAAATTGCACAGCTTATAACGGACTTCAAACCTTATACTGCATTTCAATGTACAAGCTAAAACATACTGCATTTTTATTTGAAATTTACTGTTAAGAGCTTTAAACTGTTTCATAAAAATTAACATATCTATATTTTTTTATATGTTTTTATTACCATTTATATTTTCCCACCGTACAAACTACCAGGTATCTTTTATACAGATCATATTACCAAGCAAACAAGGTATATCAGGTTGTCCGTATTTAATACTAGTGCCCTTTCACGTCCTGTATATTGTTCCTGGTCTGTGTAGTATCATTGTGTATTTTGGGGAGTAACATCAGTCTGTGTGTCTACTAACCATATCTTATTTATATTAATAAACAACTTGCCCCTCTAACTGGGAAACACTAACACTGCATGTCGTCCAGTGTTACCTCTATCTGCTTCTGCTACCAGTAGGGAGGGAGTTATGGCCTGGGGAGGGGATGAGAGGAGGTGTCACTGTGAATAGCTAGTATTCTCTTAATACTAATACCCATCTCACTATTCTCTTCAATATTTCCACAGAAGTGTCACTGTCATGTCCCGCGCTGTCGTCTATGCTTGTTCACTCTCCCATATGATCAAAATCTCTAGAGTGCCAAGCCCTCATTATCTTGGTCCATAGCTGTGCTATGGGGCTTCTACGGAGACCCCTGGCTTCCTCTCTTTGTGTAGCCCGTTCTTTTGCCCTGGCCCAGCTGTCCACGGTCTTTTCCAAAGTGTTGTTGTGAGGCCATTTGGAGCTTTCCAGGCCATAGCTAACTGTCTAGAACTAGGGATAGGTCTACAAATCGTAAGCCCACCTTTTTGGCCTCTGATCTGGGGAACAACCCCAGGAGACATACTTCAACTGAGTTTGGTAGGTTCCGGGCGAACGTCGCATTGATTTGAGTTTCTTCTGTGTCCCAGAATTCTTGTAGTTTCGTGCACCCCCAGGTCATGTGTATAAAGCCTTCGTCTTGTTGTCCACATCTGGGGCATCCCCGAACCTCCCCTCTGTGCCTCATGTTCAGTCGGTGGGGCATGAGGTAAACCATGTGTACGTAGGTAAAATGGATACCTTTCAGTGCAGCATTTCTAGATATATTCCTTGGGTTCCGTAATATCTGGGTCCATTCCTTATCTCATAAATCCCTCCTAACTGCCTCAGTCCATTTGTCCCTTAACCATTCTAGGGGTGTCTTCACAATCCCAATCAGCGCTCTATAGTGCCATTTTACTAGGTGCCTTGCAGACCCCAGCATGACTAGTACTTGCAATGTGTCATGTGTCTGCAGTTTTCACTTGGCATTTCCCCATAGGTCCTTAAACATGTTAACTACTGAATGATAGTTAAGGAAGTGGCCTCCGAGCTGATCGTATTGGCCAAACATTCCTCCAGTGGGATTAGTTCACCACTCTGATAGCAATCCCTCACTGTAGTGATACTAGCCTCCCTCCAACTAGCCAAGTGCGCCCCTGATGAAGGGATAGGTGGAGTCCCTCGTGGAGGCCCAACCAGAGGTAGGTCCGGAGCATGAAGTAGCATTCCTGCCATGCATCTACGACATCTTTTCCAGCTCGCAGCAGCACTCCTAGATATGGAACATTCAGAGCGGTGTGTAAGAACTTAGCTATTAGCTGCCTCTGGTCAATAATTGGGTTTGTGGCATTCAGGAGGTCAAGGTTTCGTCTGTCTAACCACTGGGCCAGCTATTGCAGCTGTGCTGCCAAATAATATAACTCGAATTAAGGGACCCCTAATCCTCCCTCCTCTGGGGCTCTCTGCAGCACAGCCAGAGAGACCCAGTTTCTGCCCCATCCCATATCAAGTCACGTACTAATCTATTCAGCTCGGTGAACCACGAGGGTGGGATTGTCATTAGCAAGTTTACAAAGTAGTACAGCAGTCTTGGGAGCATAATTATTTTGGTTAATGCAATCAGGACATTATGGGAAGTTTTAACAAACAGCAGAAGAAAATAGACATCCCAAAAGACCGCAACACTGGCTTTATATTCCCCTCCTTCAGTTCTTCCATATCATGGAATATTTGTATCCCTAGATATTTAAAGGAGTTGGGGTTCAGTTGAGGCCCAAGGGAAGATCGGCAGGGAATTTTGTTCTGTCACAGGAAATATGTGGGTTTTCGTCTTGTTCAATTTTAAACCCACTAGTGTGCACTATTGCTCTAGAAGGGTCAACGCCTTCACTACGCCCTCTGTACCCTCTCCCAGATATAGTGATAAATCATCTGCAGAAAGCGAGATAATATGGTCTTTTTTCCCAGGTGCATTTCATGAGATCGTCCTGTGTGTCTGAACAACTCCACCAAGGGTTCAATGGCTAGGGGAAACAGGAGAGGGGATAGTGGGCACCTCTGCCTAGTGCCTCTGAAAATGTTAAAGGCTCCAAGGTTCTGCCATATCTATATTAGTAAGTTCAGCTATAGCTCCTGAGATAAGGTGCTACCAATGGCCCCATCTAAAGGTGTGAGTAGTGGCTGCATGGATGGGCCTCCTACAGTGCCAACAACTTCATTCCTCCGGCTTGCCAGCTTTTCCTTCACTCTGTTGCAAAGGTAAAACCACCTATATCTCATCCTCACTGCATGTAGTAAACCCCCACATCATTAATTCAATTTTTGATCTGTCTCCAGATGTGCTTCTTTGTTGCTTCAGGAACAGTTAAGAAAGCTTTACCAAACAGCTGGTCATTATTAGCAACACAATAATCAGCAAGGATTTCTATTTCCTCATATATTCCTCAGCAAGGATTTCTATTTCCTCATTGGAAAACATCAGCCTGCTTTTTCTAGCACAGCCCTCCTGCTGCCCTTAATGACTTGCCATTGATGATAAATTCAGTAGCTATTAGTCCCAACCCTTACTTATTACCAGCTCCTGTGCTTTTTAATGTGAATGTGATCATCTATTTGCTGATTCTGCTATCATCTGTGTGTGTCTAGGCATTGTTTGCGTTTTGTGAAGGCCATCAAATCGCTTTTTGCTATTCGGCATGTGTGTGAGCGAGTTCTAAGCAATCGCTATTTGGAACATGTGTGCAACAGTACATTTAATTTACAGAATCATAAAATGCGATTTCTCAGGAATTGCAAATTGTGACTGTGTAAATTCAACAATAGTACATCTGACCCAAAATGAAGAAAAAAATGCCCCCTTTACTGAACTATTTTGAACACTAATGGATTGGCCATGTAAACAGGTCAGGTTGCTATTCAACCTGTTTACAGGGGACAAAAACCAACAATGCCGTAGCGTTGGCATATCACATATCTCTTTTTTTGGCTACATTGGAAAATCCTTCCCAAATTTCTACCATTTCCTAGCAAATTTGAAAAAGAAGCAAGGTTTTTAGGACATAAGACAGACCCAACCTTCTACATGTAGTCTTCTGCCCAGAGTATCTAAAAAAACAAAAGCAATGAACTAAAGACTCATTTTTTGAATTCAAACATTTAAAATACAGGGGGAATATACTAGTGAGAAAATCTGCCTTACACACTACACTACTATCTTATCACTACTAACAACAAATAACTTCACCTTACTCTCTTGTTTGCTGAAAGAAATATGTACAATTGACTAAACCCAAAATGATTACTACAAAATTAAAGAAATATTTAAAAAATGATATTTAAATGACCATTACAATTGTTTTTGTTTTAATTTTGTTACCTGGAGTTGTCATCAATTGATGGGAAAATCTTGTGATCCTTTCACCACCACCCTTAACCAATCCAGTTTTGACAACCACAATACAGACTCCAAATCATAAAAATCACAATCCAAATATTTTATTTTTAAAAATAGGCCCAGAACAAAATTGTATATTAAAAGACAAAAATGTATCCTGTGAAGCACAATCTTACTGCAAACCCTCAAAATTCTGAAACAGTTTTAAAGAAATCTGTCTCCTTTAATACAGTAAGTGTTGTGTGGAAGGAAAATAAAGTAAAGTTGAATACTTGATCCTTCCCTTACACCCGAACACAGCACCAAGAAGTCCCTTTAGATTGGCATACAAAAGTGCTCATAAAGTAAGCCCAAAAATTTTGAGTTACATACTTTCTAATACTAACTAATGTAAATTTAAAAAAATAATAAATGGAACAAGATGTATCCAAAAATGCAAGTTTCCATGTAGGCATGTTATCTATTAACCTATGTGGGGAGAAAGTTAAGAAACTACGTGCAAAATAACACAAAACCAACATTATGTTAACAACCTAACCTCTCTTACACTCTCCTCTCCTTGCAATAAACGTATCCTTAACAAAGTATATTTGCTAAAAAAACGTACGTTTTTACCTGACTGAAAAGAGGCTTAGGTAAAAAAAAAGGACTATTTCGCCCAAAAGAATGAATGGAAATCTACAGGAAAATGTAAAAATAAATGTTAAAATACTACTTTAATTATAATATGTATATTTTAGTTTTTTAGTGTTATATTTTAAAATACATACATTTTTGATAATCTTCAGAATACCATGGTGTTAATTAATATATTTAAAATCTCTAAAATAAATAAAATAAAAACCCACACCCCAAATTAATAAACTCCTGACTCTTAACATCTATAGCTCTAACATCCTGCTCCTAACAATGTGCATGCACAGTTAACAAAATTGCATTTAAAACATGTAAAAATACCCACACCCCCTAAAATAATAAATATCCACATGCCAAAACATAATCCACTCCCTACCCTTATCCCCTATATTCCAAACATGTTGCCTCTAACACTGTGCATGCACAGTTTAAGTATTTTAAAAATCCTAAACTAAAAATAGAAAGCCCTAAACCCCCCCCAAAAAAACACACCCCAAAAGTAGCTAAAACCCCTCTTAGAGCCTGCTTTAACCCCTTCAAACCAATCTCTTTTAAGAGGGGTAGCCCCACAAACTCCTCTTTTAATTGTAAAGGAATGTGTTGGAACAACCTGTGTTAGACTGTATCTGTGTTGTAAAAACTTCATGGTAAATGTACTAAGTAGTAAAGACTATATTTTTACGGTAACATACCAGAAATGTAGTCAAAACTTCCAGGTAGATATAGGCTATGTATTAAAGGGTGTTTTTGAGAGGTGTGTATGTGATGTGTGCCTTACAAAGTTGATATGGTTGAAGGACAGATAATGGTGTGGGATTGTAGGTTTGTTTTTAGTGAGAGGGATTTAGATTCTTACCTGGCACCACATTTGTTCTGATGGAAAGAGGCAGCCCAGATTGCAGTTGGGGGTGCATTGTGGAGAGGGCAGCCATATCAAGGGGGTGGTACATAGACTGATTCAGGTAGCCCTCCAGCTTGTACCAGCTTTGAATGATTTGTGCCTGCTAAATACTGAGGAACTTTTGAACCCTCCACCACCTTTCATCTTACCACCTTTTAAAAAAAGATTTCGCTAAGGTGCATGACTCCTCCACCAACTCATTGATTGAGCCTGTCATCTCCTGCCATAAGACTGCCATCTGTGTTCTACTGAAGGTGAATAGATGCAGTTCATTTAGGGCCTTGTTTATATGTTGGTGTTCTGCCCATTGTCCCACCAGAGCAAAGGAGTAAATTACTCCGTAGCCCTGACAGAGGTGCCACCCGGCAGATCTATTAGTGACTGGTAAACTGGCGGTCATTTATGAAGCATTGTCAGGAAGCACTGTGATGGCGGTTCCTGTCAATTCTTTTGCTGTTTGTTGCGGGGCTCTGTCAATATGATGGAGCCTTGCACCAAACAGTTTTCTTTCTTTTTTATTTTCAAAAAGAAAATCCCGAAGAGGGCTTTTCTTTTTAAATATAAAAAAGATAATGCCTCCCTCACCATGGGAGTCATATCCCATGGCGTGGAGAGGCATTCTTTTTTTTTAGGATGTGAAAGACAAAGAGGAAATAAGTAGAGCCTGTGGTGTGGGCATTATTTTGTTGTTGGAAGGAAGGGAATAGGTGTCAGGTGTGTGTAATTTTGTTCAGGTGTACATAATTCCCCTATTCTCTTCCATGTGCAGGCCATCCTCCTATGTGCAGTGGTATCAGCCTCAGTTGTGAATGTCATCACACTGGTGGTCCCCCCAAAGTGTGTGGAGCATAATATACAGTTGTAAAGTTACTAACAGGGTCGGCCTAGTGCCCGCGACAGGAAACGGCGCAAAACGCAACATGATCACTCCTCAATTTCGCAGTGAAAAATGACCCTTTTTTGGCAAAGAGCCTAGCTGTAGATTGTGCACCCTAGCTCCGCCGGCACCTAGGGAAACCTAGCAAATTTATAAATTTTTGAAAACTACACACCCGGGGGAATCCAGGATGGGGTGACTTGACTGCCTCCCACCATGTTCTGTTCCCCAGAATCCCTTGCAAACCTAAAAAATTGTCCAAAAAAAACACATTTTCCCCATATTTCTGCGGCGGAAAGTTCTGGAATCTGCATGGATCCACAAATTTCCACCCACCCCGCGTTCCCCAAAGTCTTACGAGAAAAATGGTACCTCACTTGTGTGGGTCGGCCTAATGCCCGCGACAGGAAACGGCACAAAATGCAACATGGACACACCTCAATTTCGCAGTGAAAAATGACCCTTTTTTGGCAAAGTACCTAGCTGTAGTTTTTGAACCTTAGCTCTGCCGGCACCTTGGGGAACCTAGCAAACCTATACATTTTTGAAAACTAGACACCCAGGGGAATCCAGAATGGGGTGACTTGTCTGCCTCCCACCAGGGTCTGTTACCCAGAATCCCTTGCAAACCTAAATAATTGTCAAAAAAACCACAATTTCCCCACATTTCTGTGGTGGAAAGTTCTGGAATCTGTGTGGATCCACAGATTTCCACCCACCCCGCCTTCCCCAAAGTCTTACGAGAAAAATGGTGCCTCACTTATGTGGGTCGACCTAGTGCCTGCAACAGGAAACGGCTCAAAACGCAACGTGGTCACACCTCAATTTCGCAGTGTAAAATGACCCTTTTTTGGCAAAGTGCCTAGCTGTAGTTTGTGAACCCTAGCACTGCCGGCACCTAGGGAAACCTAGCAAACATATACATTTTTGAAAACTAGACACCCAGGGGAATCCAAGATGGGGTGACTTGAGTGCCTCCCACCAATGTCTGTTACCCAGAATCTCTTGCAAACCTAAATAATTGTCAAAACAAATACATTTCCCCCACATTTCTGTGGTGGAAAGTTCTGGAATCTGTGTGGATCCACAAATTTCCACCCACCCCGCGTTCCCCAAAGTCCTATGAGAAAAATGGTACCTCACTTGTGCCCGCGACAGGAAACGGTGCAAAACGCAACATGGACACTCCTCAATTTCGCAGTGAAAAATGACCCTTTTTTGGCAAAGAGCCTAGCTATAGATTGTGCACCCTAGCTCTGCCGGCACCTAGGGAAACCTAGCAAACGTATACATTTTTGAAAACTAGACACCCAGGGGAATCCAGGATGGGGTGACTTGAGTGCCTCCCACAAGGGTCTGTTACCCAGAATCCTTTGCAAACCAGAAAAATTGTGAAAAAACACATTTTCCCCACATTTCTGTGGTGGAAAGTTCTAGAATCTGCGTGGATCCACAAATTTCCACCCACCCCGCGTTCCTCAAAGTCCTACGAGAAAAATGGTGCCTCACTTGTGCGGGTCGGCCTAGTGCCCGTGACAGGAAACGGCACAAAACGGAATGTGGTCATACCTCAATTTCGCAGTGAAAACTGACCCTTTTTTGGCAAAGTGCCTAGCTGTAGTTTGTGAACCCTAGCTCTGCCGGCACCTAGGGAAACTACCAAACCCACACATTTCTGAAAACTAGACACCCGGCGTCTTCCAGGGAGGTATGGCTTGCGTGGATCCCCCAACGTTTCCTTACCCAGAATCTCCTGCAAACCTCAATTTGGGTACTTGGGCCTCCCACACAAGTAATGCACCATTTTTTTAATCCGGAGACATGGGGGAACGCTGGGTGGTGGGAAATTTGTGTGAGCCCAGTGATGCCACACCTTTCCCACACAAAAATGTGTGGAAAAAGTAATTTATTCAACCAAAATTGAGGTTTGCAGGGGATTCTGGGTAAGGAAACGTTGGGGGATCCATGCAAGCCATACCTCCCTGGAAGCCGCCGGGTGTCTAGTTTTCAGAAATGTGTGGGTTTGGTAGGTTTCCCTAGATGGCCGCCGAGTACAGGGCCAAAAACTCAGGTGACCCCCTTGCAAAACCAGGTGGTTTTGAGATAGGCAATTTTGATGTCGCCTCACTACGTTTTGGGCCCTAGCCTGTCGCGGGTACTTGGGCCTCCCACACAAGTGAGGCGCCATTTTTATCGGGAGACCTGGGGGAACGTTGGGTGGTGGGAAATTTATGTGAGCCCGGTGATGCCACAACTTTCCCACACAAAAATGTGTGGAAAAAGTGATTGTTTCAGCCAAAATTAAGGTTTGCAGGGGATTCTGGGTAAGGAAACGTTGGGGGATCCACGCAAGCCATACCTCCCTGGAAGCCGCCAGGAGTCTAGTTTTTAGAAATGTGTGGGTTTGGTAGGTTTCCCTAGATGGCCGCCGAGCCCCTGACCAAAAACACATGGGACCCCCCTTGCAAAACCAGGTTGGTTTGCGATAGGTAATTTTGATGTCACATCAATAGGTTTTGGGCCCTTCCCTGCCACGGGTACTTGGCCCACGCATAAAAGTGAGGTACCATTTCTATTGGGATACTTGGAGAAATGCAGGGGGGGGGTTGGAAATTTGTTGTTACTTTCCGCCGCGTGAAAATTTGGGCAAAATAATGCAAGGAAGATATCACAGTCACATTTTGAAGTTTGCAGGACATTGTGGGTGAGATAACTTGTTGGGATCCACAAGAGAAACCTCACAATGCACTCCTATAGTGTTTAGTTTACGACAACAACTACAGTTGTTAGGTTATTCTTAAATGAAGTGTACAGCTTGGCAGAGAGACAAAACAGACAAAGATTACTGCACAGCCATCTATTCCTCAAGCACACACACATACTGGTTGGATTTGGCACGAGGGCGAATGATGGTTCAGTATATAAAATTTTATTAACAAGAGATTTCACAAAAATGAAATGCACTGTCAATAATTGAAAGGACAAAAAACTGAACCAATGACTCGCAGCTCGTGAGCTGTAAAGCCACGTCAAGGCACCAACCGCTTTACAGGCCATTCATACATGATACACACAAGAACGTTCACACCACCAGGCACAAAACCAACACATGACAACATTCACAAAAAGGGACAAGGTACACCCTGTTTGACAAAAACAGAATAGAATTTATTTTTCTACACAACCATCTATTCCTGAAGCACACATACATACTGGTTGGATTTGGCATGAGGGTGAGCGATGGTTCAGTATATATACTTGTATTAACCAGAGATTTCACAAAAAAGAAATGCACTGTTAATAATTAAAATACGAGAAACTGAACCATTGACTCACAGCTTGTGAGCTGTAAAGCCACGACAAGGCACCAACCTCTTTACAGGCTATTCATACACCTTTCATACGTGTCACACATACAAAACCATTCACACCGCCAGCCGCGGGCCCAGCACATTACAACACTCACACCAGCAGACAGCGACATTCAAGGGCCCATCACTTTCACATGCTCACATTCTTGACACAGCAACCACACCAGCTCACGGATTGCGTAGAGTGGCGTTTGGCTAGCAGTGTGTGTAGTGACCAGCAGCTAGTCACTACTCCCACACTGCCAGACAAGTGACAGCCCACTCACCGCCAGCCAAGCACCAGTCCACGCACACTGCCAGCCAAGCACCAGCCCACTCACTGCCAGCCAAGCACCAGTCCACGCACACCGCCAGCCAAGCGCCAGTCCATGCACACCGCCAGCCAAGTGCCTGTCCATGCACACCACCAGCCAAGCGCCAGTCCACTCACCGCCAGCCAAGCGCCAGTCCATGCACATCACCCGTCAAGCGCCTGTCTACGCACACCACCAGCCAAGCGCAAATCCACACACACCGCCAGCCAAGCACCAGTCCACGCACACTGCTAACCAAGCGCCAGTCCACTCACCGCCAGCCAAGCGCCAGTCCACACACACTGCCAGCCAAGCGCCAGTCCACGCACACCGCCAGCCAACCGCCAGTCCACGTACACCATCATAAATATTTTTTAAACAAGAAAGAAAACACAAACCAATTGCAACTAGATACCAAACTACAACTACAAAAACAACAGCAGCAACTAAAGACATCATTCTATTGCCAAACGTGAAACTGAACAACTATATCAAACCATGCAGACCAGGCAGTACACTATTAGACTCACGGTTGCTCCCAAAAACTCTTTTTAGTGTGATACAATCTGAAACAGTAGGGCACACACAGCCCAGAGTTAGAAGGACAATCGGCACAGTGCATAAGACACTCCTTCCGCACACCTCTTCGCAAGCAGACTCTACATCTCTTACAGGGATTGGTTTTTTTGGGCGTGGGAGGAATTAAATCAGGAAAGTGGCGATCTTTCAATCTAGCCACATCCTCCACCACTCCAACTCTAGGAACACTTGCCTGTTCCTCAACAACAAGGCTTCCTATCACAGACTGCTGAAATTGAACAAAAGTCAACTTTGACTCAGGAGAACACTCCTTGTACACAACAAAAGCATTGAAAGTTGCTAAATTGAAGCGATGGATGGCCAACTTTTTGTACCAAATGTACGCCTTACGAATAGAAGTGTAAGGTTCCAACCTCTGATCAACACCACCCATGTGCTTATTGTAGTCTAAAATGCACACCGGTTTGCGTACTTCAGCAAACTGACCCCAAACAGCCACAGGTGAAGTACTCTCATCATGGATGGTAGTCAGCATGTACACATCCCTCCTGTCCACAAATTTCACAGCAAGTAGTTCATCACTACGCAAGGAACTGAATTGCCCCCTCTGAAGTTTTTGGGAAACAAGCTCTTTGGATAACCATTACGGTTAGAGTGGATTGTGCCACAAGCAAAAGTGTCCACTTTGAACAACTCCTTAAACAATTGCACAGCAGTGAAGTTATCAAGGTACAAATGGTGGCCTCTGTTAAACAGTCATCTAGCAAGGTCCCACACAATTTTCTCTGAAACTCCAAAAGAGGACAGACAACCAGGGGGGTCAATGGTGGAATCCCTACCAGTGTACACACGGAAATTAAAAACTTATCCTGTCCTACTCTCAGACAACATATACAGCTTAATTCCATAACGTGCCCTCTTGCTAGGGATGTACTGCCTAAAAACCAAATGGCCCTTGAACAGGACTAAATACTCATCAATAGATATTTCTTTCCCTGGAGTATAGATCTCTGAAAATCGATCTACAAAGTGATCAAGAACAGGCCGAATCTTAAAAAGACGGTCACAGTCAGGGTGATCTCGTGCCAACGCCAAAGTATTATCAACAAAATGCAGCATCCGAAGCAAAAGTAAATACCGGTCACGGGTCATAATCGCAGGAAATATGGCCGTTGCCATCAAGGGACTGGTAGACCAATATGAAGCCATGGACGGCTTGTTTATCAAGCCCATCAAAAAAGTTAAACCCAAAAACTTCTTCATCTCATCCAGATTTGTCTCCCGGGTAGCTCTAGAGTGGGGCTTAAGTGTGGCACTGTGGTCCCTCAAAAACTGTTCATCATACAAATTAGTCTGCGCAACAATCTCAGCCAAAAATACATCATCCATAAACAACTGAAAGACCTGTATAGGCAAACAAATTTCGTAATCCACTCTACACCCTGCATCCACACTAAAGGCAGGCAACGCCGGCTGCACCATGTTAGGATCAACCCAGAGTCCAGTACTTCCAGTAAGAAGCCTTGCAGCCGATGCAATACCAATGTCTCTTGCTGCACCATTGGCACATCAGTGTTCCCCTCTAAAACAGGCACTTCATCCGCACTGAGAGTACCTTCATCATCCGATGATTCCATGTGGAGAGAAAACTCACTGCCTGAATCTTCCCCTCCCGCCTCTCCCTCAGACGCACTGTCAGTCTCATAATCCTGCTCAGAGGAAGATTCAAGCAGCATACCAACAACCTGCTGAGCAGTCATTCTACGGCTAGCCATAATCCTTACTAATAAAGGTAACTTGTCAAACAAGTCAACAACAACAAACACTTTGAAAAATAAGTAATAGACAAAATGCGTCTATCAGAAAGACCTATATACTCCAAAACGATACCACTCACTTGTCAGAAGCAGTTAGATTCACCACCACCTACTCTGCACAGACACAGTAAGGATCAACAATATCCCACTAAAAAAGACAAAGAAAAGAAAATTACACATAAGAGAATGCAAAACACATCGCAAACAATTTCATGCTCAAAACACTACCTATATATGCTGCCATTATGAAACCACTTGCAAAAAAATTCATTCATGCATGAGAATAATACTCATTTGGAGTAAATACAACAAAAAAGTTTTTCTTACCAAAAAAATGCAACTATGCAAAACTGCAGAACAACCACTGTCGATACCGCAAACAGGAATCAAAAGCTTTACACTAGAATAAAAAGGAAAAATAAAACATTACAATCACATATGCAAATAATGCACTAGTCCACATACTACCCACCAGCCAAGCAAAGGTAGTAGGTGGGCCTAAAAGAATAAGGCCAATTTGCCCCACAGGGAGCAGAAACAGGCCAAAAATTCACCCTCATAAGGGGGAGAGACCCTTGCCCAAGGGGTCACTCCCCAACACCAACATTTAAAAAGCCCTGGTGACTACTGGCTTCAGCCCCCCTAGGGGACCGATGGGCATGAAAACATATGGCCGATCTGCCCCCAAAGGGGCAGAAACGACCACAATAGTTACCCGATAAAGGGGAGCGACCCTTGCCCAAGGGGCCGCTCCCAACAACGCAAAAACAATCTCTGGTGGCCTAGTGGGCATACCATAAAACTGTTTGAGTCGATCTGTCCTTCCAAGGGGTCAGAAACGGCCCAAATAAATGCTCCCCAAAAGAATCCCTGGTGTCTAATGGTTTCTGCCCCCCATGGGGACGGATGGGCCTAGACTCACAAGGCCGATCGGCCCCCAAAGGGGGCAGAAAGGGCCACAATAAATGATCCCCAAAGGGGAGCGACCATTGCCTAAAGGGCCGCTCCCCAAAAACAAAATCTAATTTAAAAAAAAATCCACGGTGGCCTAGTGGACACAGGGGGCAGACCCCCCTAAACAAATTGCTCCCCTAAGGGGCGGCTCCCCAACACAATTTGGGCTTTAAAAAATCCCTGGTGGCCCAGTGGGGGCACACACACCTCTAAATTATAAATCATGGATCTACCCCCCAAAGGGGGGGCAGACCCAAACACCTACAAATGACCCCCAAGGGGAGCGACCCTTGCCCAAGGGGCCACTCCCCGACACAATTTGGGCATTAAAATAAAAAATAAAAACCCCGGTTGCCCAGTGGGGGGGGCAGGGGGAGGCAGGGGAAGCCCTTCTCCTACCTTCCCCGGTAGAGACAGGGAGATCGGTGTCCCACGGGGGAGTGCCAGCGCTTCCCCCGTGGGTGCGTGTCACGACGGCCGGGTGCCGTCATGAGCACAGCCCCGCTGTGACTCATGACGGCTCCTGGCCGTCGTGAGCACAGAAGGGGTTAATAGACATAAATTGAGTTTATGCAGACTCCGCCCCCTAAACTGAGTAAATGGAGACATGTAAGTCTACACTTTGTAGTAACTTTAAACTTAGTGGGCCTGATTCACAAACTATGCTCTACGCAAAGAGAACTTTTGTAGTAACTTGCACTTTTGAGTATTATTACTACTTTTTGGTATTCACAAGCTGCACTTTTGTAGTAACTCTTATGCTTGCAGTAGCGTGCACTTTTGTACTAAGCCCCTACCTCCATTATTTTCTATTGGAGCATGTTGCAGTATCAGCGGTTGGCTATGTTTAGTGCTGGACTTACTACAAAAGTGTAAGTTACTGCAAAAGTAGTAATCATACTAAAAAGTGTATACATATGCAAACATACAAGTTACCTGTGTGAATTAGGTCCAGGACTGGTAAATAGCCAAAAATAGTCAAGTTAGTGCAAAGAATAAGAGTAAATTTACAAGTGAGTAAAATTACCTTTATGAATAGGCCCATCAATAATTTGCCCCATGTCATATGAATTTTCATTTACTCGCCAATGCAAAACCTCTAACCCAGGTCCCTGGTTTGCAAAGTCTGTAGCTTACCCAGGAATCCGTATCTCATCCTTCCCGCTATCTTGCACTGGTAAATATTTTCCTAGCAAAATCTGGCAAGGGAATATAGTGGGGATGTGGTTTTTACCGCTCTACTTGTAAGTTGGATCCTTGTGCAAACTCTAATTTGCACAGGGAATTATATTTTCCACGCTGCTTGTAATTGTGGCTAATTACATAAAATACCCAGTGCCACTGTAAAAAAAGAGATGGACTCAAGTGCTCTGACATGAAACTCTAATTCACGTTGTGGTAATTAGAATCAGCCTATCATTAACAAAACCTTAGGATCAATTATGTAGACCCTCATTACAAAGGCTATGGTAAAATGATGTGGTAATACTGTGTGGAGAATTACTAACACTGTGAGGATTGGATTTCCCCAAGAACAGTATTACCACATCATTATGATTTCCTCCGGTCCGACTGGGGAATAAGTCAAAATACCGTATTGCATTTTTTGCTTGGTTTTATCTTCCGTAATTAGTGTTGGCAAAACTGCTATGTTTGTAGTGACTTTTCGCAAGTTGGTATCTTAGTCCAGTTGCAAACTGCAATTGGCTTTTGAATCTTGATTCCGAAATGATGAAGTAATAGGCTGTGAGATGTGCTGCTACTGTGTCACCTTGCTTGTTTCCCCTTCATGAAGTAATTTTCTTCCCCTTGATGAATCATGAGGACGCTTGGTGCCTGTAAGAAATTGGGTCATTGGTTGAGGGGGGTGAACCCGTACTTATGCAGGAACCACAATCCTTGTTACAGTGAAGTCACATGAAAACCCTAAATTAACAGTAACAAAGTGAAATCACACCACAAAAATGATCCCACACAAAGTTAGAACAATAGAGTCATTTTTTAATAATTTGACACCACCATCACAAAAATCCAATTAGTAGAACCTGAGACATGCAACTTTAAAGATCTAAGTAAAAATAGCGCCAAAGAGTACAAAGCCCCAACTTTGGATATCTAACAGCGCTGGACCAGGGAAAAGTCACAAGTTCAGGCCTACTACGATGGAGCTAAGGCTGGCTACAGGGACCCAGTTAGGCCCACTGAACTAGAGTACCTTAAATCCTGGTTACAGAGTGTTGCATGGTTCTGCGTCGAGGATGCGTCTTCAGCCGATGCGATGCCTCAGTTCCGCGGAGCTTAGTGGATGTGATGCAAGGTACTGTGTTGTCGTGCAGAATCCCATTGATGAGGGCTTGTGATGTGAAGTCTGGCATCTTGAATGCGTCGTGCAGCAGAGGTGATGCATCGGTTCCAAGGTGCTGTGAGGCTGCGAAAGGGAGTCCTGGTGCTGGGAAAAGTCCATACAGCGCTGTTGTGTTGGTTCTGCTTGGATTGCTTTCTGCAGCAGAGGAGATGTATTGGTTCTGCTGGATTCACAGATGGGCTAGCAGAGCAGCTCAACCCCACTTGTAATGGTCCAGGACTGGAGTGGCACCACTTGGCAGGGGAGGACTCACAGTTTCAGAGCCCAGCTGCTGATTAGAGGAGACTAGCCCTTGAAGTCACTTTGGTGGTCCTGGGTTCAGGTTACAGGTCCAGTCATTTTCCTCCAGGCAAGACAGCAGCAGGCAGCTGGTCGGCACAGCAGGCAGCAGTCCTTCATGGCAGCAGCCCTTTCAGCACCAAAGCCATCCTTCTTGGGAGAGTCTTCCACAGGTCAGAAGTATACTGAAGAGTTGGTGTCTGAGATCCAATATTTATACCTGGTGCCTTCTTCAAAGTGGGAGAAGCTTCTAGAGGTTTCCCTGTGAAGTGTACAGATTTCCTACCTCCCTTTCCCGGGCTTCAGACTGACTACAGGGGGTATGCAATAATTTGAGTAAAGTACGGATACAGCCTATTCAGGGGTAAGTGGGGCTGGGCCTAACTCCACCCTCTTATCTCTTTATTCTGTGTGGCTGTCTAGGGGGACTACACAAAAACTGCTGCCAGCTACACCCAGTCATGCTGAGACAGGCTGCTAGCACTAAATGGCTGGGGCAAGATAATGCCAACTTTCCAAAAGAGGCATAGTGAAAATTGTAAATTAAAATCTGACTTCATTATAAAAGAGTAGTTTTCATTACAATTCCAAAGTCACCAAACACAAACTGTTTACCTGTTCCCATTTAAAAGTTACAGCTTAGTAAATGCAATGAGGTAACTCCAATGTTAAAGGCGAGAAGAGTTCCTTGGAGAGGTGAAAAACAAATTTAATGGCTGGCAGACGAATACCCACTGCCTCAACAGACTACATGTGGCCTTCTCCCACCTAGAAAAAACTGCAGGATCCAGTGGCCCTTCTTCTGGTTGCCCCTACTCTTTGCTCCGGTGATAGAGCTTAAGATAGCGTGGCCCTGTATGCCAATGACATGCTTTTGTATATTCAGTCACCTTTGACAACTTGGCCACATATTATTCAAATCCTAGACATTTGTAGCAAAACTGCAGGGCTAAGGATCCACTAGGATAAATCTTAACACATACACCTCACAGGTCCATCCCCAACACAACTCCTAGATAGAGGGTATCACTATTACCTGTAACTCACAAACTGCATGGGGCCTAAACATTGCTACTCTTTTGATGAGAAGGTGGACAGACTTAGACTCCTGGACTTCCCTCCCTCTGAGTCTCCCGAGTTAAATAGCCCTATACAAGATGTTGGTCCTTGCTAGGTTTCTATATGTAGTACAGAATTATTCTTACATACCTCCCCCTCTTTTTCTTCCAGGACCTGCAGTCCATGCAACTAGGTTTTAATGGGCAAGCAAAATGCCCAAAGTCTCATTCGCAAAATTCACAGGAACTCAGTTCCAGGGGAGTGTGGGTGCTCCCAATCTTCGTCTCTAATAATGGGCAGAGCGGCTCCACCTGAGGCCTGGAGTTGCGAGTCCTTGAACAATGGGGCATCCACAGCCTCCTCTATGGAGGTCGCCCCCTAGTGCCCTCCCGCAGATGTCCAGAATCCACCTAAAGTTCTGGTGGGCCACGCCACCACATATTAAATGGCTAGAGGGCCGACGGCTCAGACTCCCCTATGAGAGGGGGGTAGTTGAAGCTGGTAACCAGCCTGGACCGCATAGGAATCATGGCATTGGGCAACATATGGGAAACAGACCCTATATTCTATTTCTACTACCTCAAAACTGAATATAGTCTCCATAACTCAAATATCGATAGATTCAACACGCCCTTGAAGTCTATAAATAGATACTTGTGGAGGGTTACAAATTTAACCACCTGGAGGCTAAACTGTCACTAGGTCCCGTCAGTGGTAAGGGGCTTTCCTGATTCTGATCCCTCCTACTTAATGCCCCAGACCCCCTCTAAAACCCCTAATCAGATGGAGAACATGGGAGAACTCAATGATGACAACTGACAGGAACCAAAAATGGCACTGAAATCCTTTGCCATACCCTCCAATCTAAGGCTTGTACAATCCAATTATTTCCAAGGTACCTAGAATAGCCCACCAGGCTATGGAGGATGGGACATGCAAGGTCGGCCTGATGCACCCACTGGGGCGGTCCAGAGGGGTCCTTCTTTCCCGTCATATGGTGCTGTATGGTTATTGCGACCGACTGGAGTATGATCCATACGTACACCACACAAACACTGTATACTGCAGAGGAACTGTGCACAAACTGTGCACAAAGATTGCACTCCTTGGAATTATGGACGGCTGGGTGGATAATACACACACCATTGAAAATTTGCTGGCATTTGGTATTTAATGACCAAATGTGACATAGCATGAAACTGGAGATCCGCAGACCCCCACTCCATATTCATGTGGAGGAGAGGAATGGACATTTGCTGTGCGAAAGAAAAAGAGATCGGCAAATGATGAGGTTATGTCAAGAAACATCCTAAAATACATGGAAATTAGGACTCGGACTTCGAATAAAGACACACCACTGCGACCCTAGCCGACTTGGTAATATGTTGTGGTTATTGCTTAGGACGTTGAAAGGGGGTGGGGATGCCACTCAATGTCATCTTTATAACTGTCACTATTGGATGATGAGATGTGTCTTTGTATTGTTTTCGTATAAGTATTTCAAAAGCAGTAAAAAAAAGTGCAATAAAAAAGGGAAGGTTTGGGCCTGGCAAAAGCTACATTTTTCCCAGGGCTACTTAAGTGGATGGCACAATACATGTTGCATGCCCACTAGTAGCACTTCATTTACAGGCCCTGAGTATATGTACTATGGACTTATAAGTAAACTAATCATGACAATTAGGTGAAAGCCAATTCTGCAGTGTTTAAAGGAGAGAGCACAAGTACTTTAAAAAACGGGACATGTCAGACATGTCACTAGGACTAATGTCTTTCGTGTCACTTTTATGTCTGGCCTGTCCGCGTGTTTTTTTGTGTGTGTGTATATATTGTGAGCAAGATCGCGGAGGCGATCGAAACGTGTCTGGGGCGGACACTTGTCTGCATTCTTCATGAAATAAAAAAATTAATCTACTATGCATCAGTGAGCCCGCTTACCTGGATTTTGTTGGAGTGTGTGCCTGTTTGTGGTCCGGACCTGTGGTATATCCCCTCCTAACAATTGGAGGATCAGGACTTTGGTTACATATATATATTTATATGTATGTATGTGTGTACATATATATATATATATATATGAAGGTAAGATCGTCTTTGTTGCTGCCTTTTGGAAAAAGACGGAGAACGGACCCAGAAATCGGTGCCAATCAAGTTTTAATTTATTGAATCTTCATCAAGCCTGTCCAACATGACGCGTTTCAGCCCCCACTCGGGCCTTGATCACATGACGCGTTGCTGAGGGAACTAGCAGCATTTAAAGGGGAATACAACCGGATATGACCTTAATGAGATATACTCATGGACAGCGAAGAGTTACTCATTCAAATCTTTTACACATTTTTGTCCACATTTTTCTCTCTTCCTCTCCCTTTCATATTTTTACAACAAGGTACTGTGCACAATATAGAACAATTTGTAAATTGACTCTTTTCTACATCTATAAACATATAAATATATAAATATAAATATATACATGAATAAATATTTGTATTAAAATAAATATTTAAGATATATAAAAAAACAACCACAGTAATATCCATAAAATACCACAGCTGTACTTAAATTGAGCCAAATATATCTATATTTTAAGAATAAGTCGATAATAAATTGTGCAATGTAATGGTTTCATGATATGAATACCTTGGTACAGTACAAAGTGGTGTTTTGAACACCGTCCATCTATTTATTAAATGTGGCCCCAGTGGGCTAATGTGTGCTATAATGGTCAAAAAATCTCCTAAAAATATTTCCCGAAGTTTCCTGCTAAGACTCATTAGGTGTGAATAAAACAAAAGTTTAATTGTACATAAAAAACACCCAATGACAATAAAGACAAGGATTCAATCTACCCTATCTCATTCCAATTTCCCCATCGAGAGTATGTCTGAAAAATTCATCTGAAAACTATCTATAAGTTATTTCATTCTAGATTGGAGTTCTTACTACTATTTTCCATTTTTATTTTGTTTTATTTATTTTTATTTTTGTTGATGTTCATTTCTTCATACAATATAATGTGTTCCATATTCTACGTAGTTATACCAACTCAAATTCGGAGTGTTTCTCTTTTCATTATGGAACCCAGAGAGCCACAAAGAAAACAAAACCCATGCTTTCTATATCTATTCTTATTATAGGAAAAAAGAGGGAGATGCTCCTATATTGAACTAATGATGTTATAAAGCAAAGGTCACCAAATTCCTTACTGGATTACAAAGTGAGCCCACGTTGTAAAGCCTCCAAAAAATGTCTCAAGGTTAAAAAGCTATAAACAAGTATAAAAATCCTCACTTGAATTAAGGCCTATTGGATTCTTCGTGTCTAGTTCTAATATATCTCGTTTCCAATAACCGAAGTTTGGCCTCCCGATTGCCCCCCGTTTCATTGGCAGCACCGTATCAATGAAATAATATTGGAGGAAACGGGGGTTGCCATTATGCTTTTGTTCAAAATGTCTGGCCACGGGATAGGCCTGATCCTTGTTTGAGATGGCCCTAATGTGCTGCAATATTCTTTTGTGAGCCGGCAGCTTAGTGCTGCCCACATATTTAAGCCCACAGGGACACTCAAGCACATAGATCGCAAATTCGGTTTTACACATAAGTTTTTTGTTGATCTCAATAGGTTTAGATTTAAATGGACTTAAAAAGTGAGTTTTGCTGCAACCTAATTTGCATGCTTTGCAGCTGGAGCATTTCCTAAAGCCTTTTGCTTGAGACATCCAAGTAACTACAGGGACAGATTCAGGGCTATTACTCACTAACCCATCACTCATTGAAAATGCTTTCCTGAATGTTATGGCCGGTTTGCTGTTCATGATGCCCCCAATTATTGGGTCGCCCTGGATCAAATTCCAATTACGATTGAAAATCTTTCTTAGTTCTTGATGTTGTCTACTGAACGTAAGGATTACTCTCGATTGAAAACTGGGGGCCACATCCATTCTCCTGTCATTTCTGCCCTTTGGTAACAGAGCTTCTGTTCTAGAAATAAGTCTCGTTTTATGGATGGCCTGATCAATTGATTTGAGAGAGTAGCCACTAGCAAGAAATCTTTTTTTACTTGCCTCCTGAGCAATGTCACATTCGGAATCAGAACTACAAATGCGCCTGATGCGGAGCATCTCCCCATAAGGGATGCTCCGTATGAGGTGTTGAGGGTGATGACTCGAGGCATGTAAGATGATATTGCCTGCAGTCGACTTCCTGTAAAGTCTAGTGGCTAATGCATTGTTATCCACAAAAATCTCGACATCTAAGAAACATATTGTTTGCTTACTGATTGAGGACGTAAATTCAAGATTTAAACAGTTGATGTTAAGCAAGTTTACAAAATCATTTGCACTTTGCTCCGTGCCCCTCCAAACAAAAAACAAATCATCAATATATCTCAAATAGATCAATGCATGTTCCTTGATAATGGCCAAGTGGTCGCCCATCAGGACCTGCTCCTCCCACAGCCCCATGTGTAAACATGCGTAGCTAGGGGAGAAGCAGGCCCCCATCGCAACACCTCTAACCTGATGATAAATCTGATTATCAAACAGGAAAAATTTCTGTTCCAAGCATGCAGATACCATTGACATAAGCATTTTGTTATGAGCTACGCAATTCATAGGTCTCAAATTTAAGTAATGTTCTGTTGCCTTAAGACCATCGCAGTGCCTTATCGAAGTGTACAAAGATGTCACATCTAAAGTCATTAAGAGCAAATCTTCACCCCACGTTAATTGATCAATTTTGCGGAGAAAGTCAGAAGTATCTTGTACTTATGAGGGTAGTTGTCGAACCCACTCCTGTAGGAAAAAATCTATGTATTTGGAGGTATTTTCCATTATGTTATTAATAGCTGAGATTATCGGTCTGCCTAGTGGAATTGTAGTGCTCTTATGTACTTTGGGAATTAGATAGAACGAAGGAATAACTGGGTATTCCTTCTTTAAAAATCAATATTCAGTTTCTGTCAATAACCCTCCACTCTTCCATGCAAGGAGTTTAAGATAATGTTCTTGCCATGCCGCTTTGACTACATTGATGTTACTCTTCCGATAACATGCTGTATCATCAAGTTGTAATTTCGCTTCATCCATATATAATTGGCGTGGCCACAGAACTACATTTCCACCCTTGTCTGCCTGTTTCACAATTATATTAGTATCAGATCCGAGTTTTTTTATAAGTTTCTGATAGTTAAGATTTTGTCTATTTCTGTTATGATAAGTCTTATTGGAAGATGTATATAGCTTTTTCAAGTCTTGGGTCACCAACTCGTGGTAAAAATCCAAATTATCGTGTAACATAATGGGCTGGAAGACTGATTTTGGTTTAAAGGGAGTTTCAAAAGTCCCTCTGTTTCCCAATAGTCCTTGTTCCCTTATTGTGATTCCTTCCTCTTGCTCTTCTACTAGAGACCAGGCATCTTGAAACAGATCTGCATCCCCCGCTGTGAGTAACGAAGGACTAGTCGGGTTAGATGATGAAGGGACTAAGGCCTTTTTGGGTTGGAGTGTATGAAATTTATGTAGTTTGAGCTTTCACACAAAACAATAGGTATCCATTCTAGTATCCACATAGTTAAAATCACATGGTGGGCAGAATGATAATCCCAAACCCAAAATTTTCACTTCAGCAGATGTTAACTGTACATTTGTTAAATTAATTACTGCATTGGGATTCTTACTGATGTTCAATTTTTGTTCTGAAAGCGATTCCATCTCCCCCTTGACGCTTTTCTGCCCACATTTTTGTTTTCTTTTGGCACATTTTCTTCTCTGGCTTCGTTTATAATTGTGTCATTGTTCTTTGTTACCGGGGGTCCACGAGGTCTTAAAGTCTCTCGTCTGTCTTGACACAGGCAGTCGACCTCCTGAGCGAGGGATAGTTTGATAAACCCCAATTTTTGTGCTCTAGTGGCATCCCCTTCAGGGTCACTTTCCGCAGCCGAACTAAGCTCAGAGGCCGATGTAGAGAATGCCGTTGTTTCACTTATTTTTCTCTGTGTGGGTCTGTTCCCCCGCGCTTTAACCGCGTCATGTTTACGTGCATATGTAAATATTTGGCCATTCTGATAGTCAGCGCGGTCCCTTTCAAACTTGAAAGCCTTCCTTTGTTTGATCACGTCTTCATCTTTATTCAGATGTGCCAGCATGTCATCCCTAAATTTCTTTGTTTGCTCATTCTTCTCCATTTTATCAATCTCCATTTCCAGAGCGTCTATTTGTATTTGTAGTTTTGCACGATCACTTTCCGCATACTTAATCAATGTCATCATTAGTTTGCTGGAAGATGCTAGGTTCGCCTCTGCCCATTCCGCAAGCATTGCCGGGTCAGGATTCTCATAGCTCGGTGCTAGAGTGATTCTGAAACATCTTGGTACTCTTCCGACATCCAAGTAGCGGGATAAAGATCTGTGTTCCCACCACTTGGACTGTTCTGCTCGCATTAGCTTCTCCAACTTTTTGTATTGCTCCCTAACATTGGCACTTCCTGGTTGGCTGATAAGGCTTTCACTTCGTATTGACTCCCCAGCCGGGGAGTCAAGGAACATGGAGCTTGCTGCCTCCTCTCGATGTCGCAGAGCGTCGGCGGACTTACTGGCTGTGTTTGAATGGTAATCTTCAAAACTTGTTCACTAGCGGTCGTGGATTCTCAACACAATGTCCCAATCACACGCCGTGCACACTCCCCACTGGGATATCTGTAGTTGCCTACCTTCACCAATTGCCAGGAACACTCCTCCGGTCAGCCGACACGGGACGTCCCAGCTTTCGTGGCAGAAGTAGGTAAATAATACAGTTCCCAGGGGCTACGGCGGCTTCCTCCTCTTGAGAGTATCCAAAAATGGTTCCGGAAAACCGGAATCGACTGCTTCCTGCCGCTGTGCCCAAAACAAGGGGGAGGGGTTCCGTTCGTACCGCTGAAGCTCCTCGGTAATTAGATGAAGGTAAGATCGTCTTTGTTGCTGCCATTTGGAAAAAGACAGAGAACGGACCCAGAAATCGGTGCCAATCAAGTTTTAATTTATTGAATCTTCATCAAGCCTGTCCGACATGACGCGTTTCAGCCCCCACTTGGGCCTTGATCACATGACGCGTTGCTGAGGGAACTAGCAGCATTTAAAGGGGAATACAACCGGATATGACCTTAATGAGATATACTCATGGACAGCGAAGAGTTACTCATTCAAATCTTTTACACATTTTTGTCCACATTTTTCTCTCCTCCTCTCCCTTTCATTTTTTTACAACAAGGTACTGTGCACAATGTAGAACAATTTGCAAATTGACTCTTTTATACATCTATAAACATATAAATATAAATATATACATGAATAAATATTCGTATTAAAATAAATATTTAAGATATATAAAAAACAACCACAGTAATATCCATAAAATACCACAGCTGTACTTAAATTGAGCCAAATATATCTATATTTTAAGAATAAGTCGATAATAAATTGTGCAATGTAATGGTTTCATGATATGATTACCTTGGTACAGTACAAAGTGGTGTTTTGAACACCGTCCATCTATTTATTAATATATATATATTCACTTAAAAAACCATAGGTTTCACACATGTTATAGTTAGGTGGACATTTCACTCGTAAAAAACCAATGAAATTCCACCGTTATAGTTAGTTCAGATAAATACAACTCGCGGGCCCGCAATCCAGTGCTCATGACGTCAAGTATTACATCACTCATGACATGATCAGTGGCATCACTCATGACATCACTAATGACATCTTCCTTGTGATAGAGTGGCGGTCACGCGAGTTATAGTTATCTGAACTAACTATAACGGTGGAATTTCATTGTTTTTTTACGAGTGAAATGTCCACCTAACTATAACATGTGTGAAACCTATGGTTTTTTAAGTGAATTTGCAAGGTTTTTAAAATGCTAATTCCTAACTATAACGTGTGTGAAACCTATGATTTTTTATGTGAATTTGTACGTTTTTTTAAATGCTAAGTTATGTTTGTATTATTATTTTTTTTTAATGTTTTTCACCCCGCGATTTTTTGAAAATAAAATAAAATGTTTTTTCACACTTCGGGGTCCTTTAGGGACCCCCTGACAAAGGCTAGGGGGTCAGGAACTCTCTACCCTGCCCCCTTTTCACGTTCGCCACCTCTCTTTTTCACTCTCGCACCCACAACAATCAAAATGGCGGCCGACACTTCCTGATTTCGACCGATTCGAACGTTGACTGACATGTAACCACCAATCAGAATTACGCTCACACACGTTAGGGTGCGCGCACGGTGCGCGCACGTTGCGCGCACGGTGCGCGGCTATAGATATTTATGTGCTTTTAACTGCAATTTTCTCAGGAAATACTGAACAGATTGACTTTATACATGCAAAAGGCACTTCCCTGACCTGAGGACCACCTCTCTTCCAAATTTCAAGTAATTCTGTTCAGCCGTTCGGGCTGTACCTTCGACTAAAGGTCCTATGGGAAAATGCATGGGGAAAACACGTTTTGGGACCCCCTTTTTTCTCGGCCCCCGCTTGACGAATCCCCCCGAGACTTTCAGGGTAGGAGCTGAGCGGAGCGCCCCATTAGTTTTGAACATTTCGCGAGGATTCGTCAACCGGCGCCAAAGTTATTCAAAATAGAATTTGAGATTTCCTATGGAAACACGGTCCTAACTATAACTATCTACTGGCGACCGCCAGTAGATAATATATATATATATATATTCACTGAAAAAACCATAGGTTTCAGGCACGGTATAGTTAGTAATTAGCATTTAAAAAACCTTAGAAATTCACAGAAAAAAACATAGGTTTCAGGGGTGTTATAGTTAGCTGTACCTTTCACTCGTACTAAACCATAGAAATTCCCCCGTTATAGTTAGTTCAGCTAACTATAACTCGCGCGCCCGCAATGCACTGATGATGACATCACATATTACATCACTCATGACATGGTCAGTGACATCACTAATGGCATCACTGATGACATCTCAAATGACATCACTGTGAATGTGTGTCTTTCTGACATTTTTTAAATATTTTTTATATATGTATATCTGAAGGTCGATGGAAGAATAAATGGGTAAATAAGTGTCTAATTGGTTGTTTCTTTTTGTAAAATTGTTTCTATAACTGACTGATTAAGTGTATCTTAGTGAATACATGGGTTAGCGAGTAATGTTTAAATATGTAAATATCTGTATCAGTCTCTCACTTTGTGTATAAGTGGCTGCATGGGTTGGTGAGTAGCTACATGAGTGTCTATATGGGTTATTAGTTGGTTTTTTGAGTATCAGTATGAGTGTCTGAGTGTCTGTATGGTTCGGTGGGGGGTATTACTTAGCGCATAGATGCATGAATGAGTGACTCACTGTTTGTATGTGTTGAAGACAGCATGTGTGTAGGACTGTATGGGTGGATGAGTGTGTGTATGGGTGTGTTAGTGAGTCAATGACTGTCTCAATAGTGTCTTTATGAGTAACGACATATGTTTTAAACTAGTATATGTGAGTATTGGTGTATATAAGTGAGTATATGTGAGAGTGAGAGATTGAAGAGTTCCTGTATAAATAATTATGTTTTTCTATAAGTGATGGTTTAAGAGAGTAAGTATGTGTACATTTCTGTAGAAGTAAGTGTAGTGGTGTGTGTATAACTGTATATGCAAGTAAATGGATGTTTGATTCTTTATTAGCATGAGTGACTATGTGTGTGAGTAACTCTATGAATGAGTGGAGGTGTGTAACAGGGTGTATAGGTGTATAAGTACATATGAAGAGTGAGTACATGTATGAGTGACTATATAGGACTGTTGGTGAATGAGTGTATGTGTATGTAGATTTTGGAATTCCTGAATAGGTTGTTGTAACTGGTATTGGTATGTCCATTTTTTTGAAAATTTTATTTTCTATTTTTGAATGTGTGTATCAAAGGTTAGATTAGGGTGAGAGGAGGTCTGCCACTCTATCACAAGGATGAGGTCATCAGTGATGTCATCAGTGATGTAATTTGAGACGTCATGAGTGATGTCATGAGTGATGTCACTGACCATGTCATGAGTGATGTAATATGTGACGTCATCATCAGTGCATTGCGGGCACACAAGTTATAGTTAGCTGAACTAACTATAACAGGGGAATTTCTAGGGTTTTGTACGAGTGAAATGTCCAGCTAACTATAACACCCCTGAAACCTATGTTTTTTTCCGTGAATTTCTATGGGTTTTTAAATGCTAATTCCTAACTATAACGTGCCTGAAACCTATGGTTTTTTTCAGTGAATTTCAATGGCTTTTTAAATGCTAATTTCTAACTATAACGTGCCTGAAACCTATGGTTTTTTCAGTGAATTTCAAAGGTTTTTTAAATACTAATTTCTAATTATAATGTTCATTAAACCTAACTTTGTTTTCAGTGTTTTTAAGTTAGCATCCCATTCTCAACCTGGTCAAAACTGCAAATCTCACCACTTTTCCATCGATACATTCCGTCAAAAAAATCGCCACAAATGAGAGCCACAACTAACGCTAATGATATGCAAAGTAGGCGTTCCCGTGGAAAAGAAAACTAAAACACCACTTCCTCATATTTTCAACGACCAGCCAAATCTGCAATGCGATCCAAAAAGCAGGCGATAAGCCGAGTTAGCAGTAAGAAATTAACATCAGCCTTTAACTGGTGTAAGAAGGTCGACTATCTACAGTGTAAATTGGACCCAACTCAAAGCCACATCTAAAGACCAACACGTGATACAGCTACTGATCATGTAGCTCCAACACCCAACAAGGCCACAACACCCACCGCCACCACCACCAGCACCTCCCCCCGGACGACCCCCCCTACTGCCACCGAGGCAGTGCAAAACAGGACAACGGACCTTCCCAAAATGCCATTGCCCCTCAGCCGCACAATAGCTGAATGTTGGGAGATGTGGGAACCAAGTAAGTGTGAAGGAGGCAAGTCACCCATCAATAATAATGCACACAATACCAAGTGTAGCGGTGATGTGCTGGACAGACCTCACTATGCAAAGCACAAACCTCTCCATGTTGACATACTACTGATACTTGTATTGTTGTGCACAGAGGACGCAACCATGTCACCTCAGGCAATTGGGAAGATCTCGGTCATGTAGCTGTGTTGTCCCCCCTGGAAGCGTAAGCGGAGTGGGCTGGTCTAACGTACGGCACTCCAGCGTAGGAGTATGAATAAATAGGCTGGGTCTCTGGTCGTGGTTCACTTGTGGGAAGGCCAAAGCGTCTGCCAGAGCGGCGGCCCTCACCCTGCCAAGTGGTTGCCGCCATGACTGCGGGCCTCCTCATCACAGGCTCCCTGTGAACCCAGCGGAACAGCACCGCAGACTTATGTCTGTACAGACTACTGCCTTCGATCTACACTGTGGACAGCAGGGCTCACAATTCAGATGCAGTGGCGATTGTAGATGGCGCAGTCCTGTAGGCAAGACACATTGCTGCCACTGCGGCCCGCCCGGACCACACATCATCGCAGAGTACACACACGCTCAGCGCCAAAGGTACTTCTAACTCACTGCACCACAAGTCATCGCCACATGGCCTTATTGAGGCAGAATTCGATGCAAGCCGCGACACATGGTGCCACTAACCCTGTTCAACACAAGCCAGCGACACGTGGTGCCACTAACCCTGTTCAACACAAACCGTGACACGTGGTGACACTAACCCTGTTCAACAGAAGCCGGCGACACGTGGTGCCACAAGCCGATCCCACATGTGGAACTGTGTCCTGAATCATGAATGGCAGTGAACCTAAGTCCAAAGCAGCGACCACAGCACCAGACTCCCTTCGATCAGTAAAGCACATTTCCATATGCCCGGCAACACGTGGTGCCACTAACCCTGTTCAACACAAGCCAATCCCACATGTGGAACTGTGCCCTGAGTCCTGAATGGCAGTGCCCCCCACTTCGTGGCAGCGACCACTGCACCAGACTCCTTTCAGTTTTATTTGTTGTTGTTTTGTTTAAATAAAATGTTTTATATGTAAACCCAGACATGATTCAGATTTTTGTTTGTCCAACCGCACAGGGACACTTCTGGGCCCAAGAAGGTTGTTGGGGGTATGTTGGTAATGTGGGAAGAGGGTGATTTACCTGCTGATGTGGGGAAAGGCAGCGTGAAAGCGGTATCTCTCACAGAAAGAACTCCAATATTTTTTCAGAAATGCCTCGGACAGATGACAGCTGACGGACTGAATCACAATATGGTTTTTCAATGCTTATGTAATGTGAGTTATAAACAGTTCGTACCCAGGCTCGCAGAGGGACAACTGCGGCCCGTCGGCTCGACTCACAGACGCCGTACTATGAGCCGTCCGCTCCCAAAGGAACAGCAGTATAGTAGCTTGCAGAGGTACAGGCACAGTAGCGTACTAGCTCGCAAAGGTAGAGAGCTGCGATCCGACGGACTGGCTTCTAACTGCACAGCTGCGAAGTGGTGATGTTGGGCAGAGGGAGCGTGAAGGAGTTATCTCGCAGAAACAGAGCTCTGGTATATTAAATTGCCCCCGAGACCTTTCTTTTATATTTTCACTCGATGTGAGAAAGCGCACTTTCTGGACCAAGACCTTTCTCCCTGCCAAATTTGGCGTAATTCCGTTCAGCAGTTTGACCTGTAGCCTTGTCTAAAGTTTCCTATGGAAAATCCATTGAGAAAACACGTTTTCACCCCCCAACCCCCACATAGCTACCTGTCGCAGGCGTACTCACTGTTGGTGTGCAGGTCAGTGGTCTAGTTGTCAACATGTCATGGCCACTCCCTGATGGCAGGTTTGCACACACACCTTACCCATCCGGCACATGCGTCACAGGCCATGTGACCACGCAAATATAATGGATCGACAACGTCACATCCTTTATTGCCAGTGGTGACTGGATGGCGGAGTATATCTCTCTCTCTCTCTCACTCTCTTCCTTCCTTTCCTTCTCTTTCTCTATCTCCCTTCTCCCTTTCTCACTCCCTTTCTTTCCTTCCCTCACTTTTTCTCTCTGGCTTTTTTTTCCTTCTCTGTGTCTCACTCCTTTGATATGCTCATTACATACGTCCTTATATTGTGCTTTATTTTCCAGGCAGTGTCGTCGACATTCATGGTCCCGACATGAGTCTTCCGCCTTGTTGTTTTGTGTTCAGTTTGTTAAATTTAGTTTATCCTTTATATATACGTTTAGGAAAAAATGAAGTTTGAAAAAAAAAATGATCAATAAAGTTTTTGGTTGTTACTTAAGTGCTGCGTGACTCTTTCTCGTTCTTATTACTGTTATTTTGTGGTGTCCACCATGGTGTTAAATTTTGGGGCAGTTATCACGGGAATACTGGTGATGTCTGCAGTTTGCATCAGCTTCTGAATAGTGTGTTAGATTTACCTCAACTTTAGCTGCATTAAAGTGCTGATAATGAAATGCAGAGTAGGCGTTCCCATGCAAAAAGACATGAGGTGCACCTTTGCGATTTATTCTAAATACTAAAATCCTGTATTGAATTGCACTGTGGTAGTGGGTGCACTTAAAGTGTACACACAAAATCAATGAAGAAATGTCATTGTATTTATATTGTTTGGGAATAGTGGGTCAGGTGCTGAATCTTGACGGGATACACTGCCCAGTTTGTTTATTTTTCTGTACACGAAAAAACCACATCACAACTTTCACAACAACTGCGATGCGAAACAAATTCCGGTGATAAGCCGCGTTAGCACCAGGGATTTTACACCTGCTTTCTGCCGGTGTTAAGCAGGACGACTACCTGCAGCATGAAAGGGAACACAGCCAAGAGCCACACCGAAACACCCACAGGTGCCATAGAGTCAATGAGCATGATACACGGATACCCATGAGGTTCACTACACTCATTGCAACAACCCCAGGACCACCAACGCCCCCGAGCCCGCATCTGAGCAAGTGGGTCTGTGTGGTCATTGTGTTAGCATGATAGGCACAGGCCCTGCAACATCACAGTGTCAGCGGACGTTACCATGTCACCTCAGCATTGGCAGTGAGCCTGGACATGTAACTACGCACGTATCCTCCTGCATGCACGTGTGCTGGTCCGGTGTACACAGGTCAGCGCAGGGGTCTGCCTATCTGGCAAGGGGAACGGGGTGTCTAGGACATGTCCGTGTTCAGGAAGTGCGGTAATTGTGTCTCTGTGTTCTGGTGTGGCCGCCACAAGGGCCGCAGCAGTCTATGTTGTAAAGTGGCATGCACCACCTCCAAACTGCAGTGTCACAGTGTGGTTGGAATGCCGCAGGACATGCGCGAATAGGCATTACAATGGTGTGCCGTAGGAGTGCACGGGATACAACAGTGCACTGTACAAAAGTGTGGGGGCTCGTGGGAGGAGCAGCTGTTTGGCAACGTAACACACAGTGAACCTGCCCATGTGCCATGTGCTGGGCATCTCATCCATGATGACCAGGGTCGCAGACATCCCACAACACCCACGACTGGCCTTTGTACACATCCTGTATGAATGCAGCTGGAGAAGTTACTGTAGGGATGAAAGGTTTTTTGTCTGAGCTATCTTGCGCTAGCACATCTGCTGCTCCGAGAAGGAACTTGCAAGTCGCCAGCCTCCCCGACAGATACGATAATATTTGCATCCGTCTCCCACACTATGCACTGCCCGATTTGAGAACAACGAGTACACATCCCACACTCAAAAGTCCTCCGTCGTAGTTAGCGTGCGTGAAATGGCCTTCACACGTACTTCCACCACACCCCTGCCCTGCACCCATTGCACACAGACCCGGCTCATTGCACCAAGCTGTGCCATTTCATCCACAAGACTGGCACACGACAAGCCAGTGCAGCTACAAGCAGAGCCACTGACGTAATGGCAGAGCATCGCGAACACATGGTCGACTCCATTCACGTCCAGCTATACCTTGCACGTCTGCTGCATGTCCTGGGTGCACTACCTTTGGTAGCACTGCGGATCACTTACCGGCTGAGCTTCCGCATTGCAGACGTCACCTGCGTTCAACCTGTATTGCATTGTTGCACGTGCCTATCCGAGTGGTGCATGGACATGTGCCTTTCCAACGAGTAGCTAGCTGACATGGATTACGACGGGTGTGTGAGCACCCTGTTGGCCCATGACCAGGAGTGTCATGGTGATGCCCGTTTATGGCATGAATGGATGTTTGGCATGCATGTTGGGAACTGGGCCTGGGAGATTGCACGTGTCATAGTATGCAGTCAGCAAATTGACCCACTTCTGCTTTGGTGCACATTGGGTATAGTGGTTGGAGTCAGCACATCTGTCCCGGTCAGCTGATAGATTACGTCGACGACATGTCAAATATTGTGGCCAACCATCACTCATTAGAGATAGTGGCTTACGCAGCTACACTCGCGTTCATGGACGAGTGACAAGGTACCTGCAACCACGACTCGATGTGCCACATTGCACGTGTCCCCCCGCATCATTGCACGTTGCATATCTGCTCACATGTCCCAAAACAACAATGGACATGGCTGCATTGGCGTAGAATCATGTCCGAGGCACGGACAACCAACGCTGCTTGACACTGACGTGTGTTTGTGATGGACTACCCTGAGGTGAACATGGACGTTTTCCTACGTTCCTTATTCAGGCATGCTGCTGCATTTCTCTGCATATCGTGGCACTACTCTTGGCCATACAGACACGCACTTTTTTTTATAAAGTTTCCACATTTTCACTTGTCTCCAAATGTGGTATGTCTTCATTTGTATGCCAATGTGTGTGTTACGGACTCTCTGGCTGCCTGCCATACGTGAATTGCTTCCCCATCCGTACTATGGGTTTGTACTTATGCGTTCTCATGTGCCTGTTTCATACTGACGCTTTTGGACGCTTATCCGCCACAGGCGAGTGCATTTGTGTCCTGTGTTCGATTGTGCGAATGTTTGTGTTTGGACAACATTGTGTTGGATGTTGGTGTACTCTGCTTCCTATGTGTGTGTGCTGCATTGTGTGTGAGATGTCCCGTCATGTGAGCTTTTGTTTACCCTTCTCCCTTTCAGGCAGTGTGGTTTTCACTTCTATGCTTGTTCAGTGGTGTGATGTTGGCGGGTTGTGTGACTTGTGCTGCTTGTTGGTGTGTTTCATTTTGGCCATGGTTTGTCTATAGTTGTGCTGTACTTAATTGTGCATGTGTGCCATTGTACCCATCTCCCCCGTCCCCCCCACTCCCTGCTTCTTCCTCTTCCTCTTCCTGTTGCTGTTGTGTCTGTTATTGTGTTGCTCCACACATAAATACATGTAATGAACAAATTAGAATAGTTCCTTGATTCTTTTAGGTTTCAAAACTTTTCTCCTTATTTTTTTATTTTCCATATAAACAGTTTTTTTTAAATATTCAAGCACACATAGAAGTCAGAAGTGCAACGTATTCTATCAACACACTTTCTAGAACATTCTACAACACATGCAGGTTAAAAGTTCATCAATTTTTATAAACCTAACAATATTTTTTTGCACCATTTTCTCAAACATTTAACAGCACGTGCAGGTTAAAAGTTCACGATTGCTTTAAGTTCGAACAGTGCCTTCCAAATGCAAGTAGCAGGTGTGGTTGAGTTGGGCAAATTGTATCCTATGATATGTACTCCACGTTTAAACTGCTTTTTCTTAACCAATCACAAAGATGCTTTTGCACCCTACTTTTAAAAAACAATGCTTTTCATCTCCCAATCAGGTATCGTTTTGTAATGCAAAAAAAGTACTTCCCCCTCTATAAACATGTTTCTTATTCTACGAATGGACTGCATGAGCTACAGACATCTATCCATTCCTCCCAGCCATGCCTTCAAAATGCTAGTGTGGTCGTAGGACATAGCTATGTTTTCTGGTGCAAGAGGTATGCAGAACAGGGACGTATGGACTTAGACCTAGGTTTACAAAATGTGGTCATTAAATGATTTGGACAGAGAGGATTGAAGTGGCACCAATTGTTGCCTTTGGTTAAAACCTGTTTGCATCTCCAACACCCTGACCTCATGATTGTGCACTGTGGTGGAAACGACCTAGGCACATTGACTGGGGTAGGTTTGGAAATGCTAATGAAGGACACCTTTTGACAATTGATGTTGCTTTTGCCTCAAACTGTCTTTGTATATTCCAATATATGCCAAAGACAGAAGTGGAGATGGTCAAACCAATTTTGTCCTCAGATTGAAAAATCTAGGAAGAATGTCAACAAAGCTGTGTCTGCATACCTCAGAGACCATAGAATGGGGTCGATCTACAACAACAACATACGTTTTCATATGGCTGATATCTACAGAAGTGATGGAGTACACTTCACAGATCAGGGAAATTTAGTTTTTCTGAATAACCTGAAGCTGTACAACCGCTCTTATATGTAGCTCCAACTAATAAACACAAGGGATCCTTTTGGAGCCGCCTTATATTCCCAATATAATTTCGCAGAGTGACAGCTGCGTTCCGGCTAGCACAGGGAGACCTGCAGGCCGTCGAGCAGCCTCGCAGAGGGATACCTGCGGCCCGTGGTCTCAGCTCGCACAGGGAGAGCTACGGGCTGTTGGCTCGTCTCGCACAGTGTGAGCTACGAGCCGTCGGCTCGCAAACGCACACCAGCGTGCTGGCTCGCAGATGGAGAGCTCCGGTCTAACTCGCAAAGGGACACCAACGGGCCAACGGCCCTGCTAGCAGAGACACATCTATCACCTAACGGACTGACTCGCACATGTACAGCTAGGGATACGACGGCTCTCAGACGCACAGCTGCAAGCTGACGGACTGCTACTGTTTTATGCTTTAGGGTAGTACAGTGGTCTTTGGGTAGTGTAGGGGGTTGTGCTGGGGGTAGTATTTTAGGGTTTTGGGTAGTGCAGTGGTGTTTGGGTAGGGTGTCGTGCTGGGGGTAGATTTAGGGTTTAGGGTAGTGCAGTGGTGTTTGGGTAGTCTTTGGGTAGTGTAGAGGGTCGTGCCGACAGACTGACTCACAGAGCTCCGAGCCGACGGACAGGCTTCTAGAGGCATACCCGTGACCTGGTGATATGAGGAGAGGCAGAGTGAAAGGCATATCTCACACAGACACAGATGCCAGTGTTGCCTCGCACAGGTAAAACTGCGGACCCGATGTCTTCTACACGGAGAGATGCGAGCTGACGGAGTAAATCACAAAATGGCTGCCAACACTTCCTGGTTTCAACCATTCACAGCCAATAAGCCGCCAGCTGGTGCTTGTAACCCCTCAGCCAATCACATGTCAGAATTCTCAAATTTCGATATCTGTAAAATTTGATATTTCTCAAAAACTACTGAATGGATTTACACCATTTAAACAAAAGCGTGCTTTCTGGACCATCATCTTTCTCCCTGCCAAATTTGGCGTAATTCTGTTCAGCAGTTTCACCTGTAGTCGTCTGTAAAGTTTCGTATGGAAATTCTGTGGAGAAAACACATTTTAGGACCCTCTTTTTTCTCAGCACCTCCTACACCATTCACCCCCAAACTTTCAATATAGGAGCTTATCAAAAAAAGAAAAACTTTTTGGATAGTTTCATAAAGATTCGTCAAACGACGCCAAAGTTAAAAGCACATAGAAGACTCCAGGAGGGGGCCCACGTAACAGCCATCCCAACATAAGTGAAGCTCCGGGGCTGCGCGGACCCCAGCGGACCCCCGCAACCCCTACGAGCCCCTGCTATTATTTTTTAAGAAATACCCCCGCAACCTAGCCCACCCAAGGGCCTCATTAAAATAAAACACGAGAATCCGCGACCCCAGCGCAAATTTTTACCGTTTTTTAATTATTTTTCTTAATGATTTTTTGGGCCCTTGTGGTCCTCCTGGGACCTCCTGAGCAGACCTAGTGGGTCAGGGTTTTTCTACCCTGCCCCTTCTCTTGTTTTATACCTTTGTTTCTCTGTTTTCGGTGACTCGCTTCTACCGAGCCACAAGATGGCTGCCAACACTTCCTGGTTTGGAGTGCTAGCAGCCAATCAAAGTGAAGCTCGCGCACGTGAATTAGGCTCCACCCAGATATCGAAACTTTTATTTTTCTAATTTCTCAGCAACTACTGAACGGATTTACACCATTTTTAAAAATGTCGCTTTCTGACCCAAGCACCACCTTTCTACCAAATTTGGAATAATTCCGGCTGTAGCCCTGCACAAAGTTTCCTATGGGAAATTGATTTTTTTACTCTTATTTTTGAATTTCTCAAAAACTACCGAACGGATATACACCATTTAAAAAAAAGGTTGCTATCTGAACCAAGCCCTACCTTTCTGCTAAATTTGGGGTATTTCCATTCAGCAGTTCGAGCTGTAGCTCGTCGCAAAATTTCCAATGGAAATGAACATGGAGAAAATGAGTTTTGGAACCCCCCTTTTTTCTCAGCCCCCGCTCGACGAATCACCCCCAAACTTTCAGGATAGGAGCTGACCCGAATAGACTTTTTTGGGGGAGAATTTCGGGAAGATTCGTCAAACGACGCCAAAGTTATTAGCAAATAAAAAAATGCTTTTCCTATGGAAACTAGGTTCTAACTATAACTACCTACTTGTGACTGCCAGTAGGTAATATACACATAGATACATATATATATATATATATATCCAAAGAAAAGCTTGCTCTAAGCAATGAGGCGCCTCACACTCCGAGCTTTTCAATCCCATTTATTGGAGATATCACAAGGTTGAAGCAGCATGCATCCCACAAACTTCTCTTAAGCCTGTATTCTCCATACGCGTTTCGGGAACAGCTTCCCTTGCTCACTGGCACAGGCATCTTTGAGGAACGGCGACAGAGTTCTCAGCACAGCTGTGCATATTTAAATGTTCCGCCCAGTGGGCGTCAGTAGCAAGTGCATGTTGGTAAAGTGAGTTCTACTAAATATTTTCATAGTGATTGCGCCGTAGATTCCTCTAATTGAATTAAATCCATAATGTGGCAATTGTGATCGCACCCCACTTACAGCCTTGAATTTTTCAATCTCCAACTGGACCCGGAGTTCCAGCAGCGTTTCTTCGTTTTTTACGTTGCGGACCGGCTCTTCCGCCGCAGGGCACCTCACGGTCCGAGCCGACCGTAATACATCCAAAGAAAAGCTTGCTCTAAGCAATGAGGCGCCTCACACTCCGAGCTTTTCAATCCCATTTATTGGAGATATCACAAGGTTGAAGCAGCATGCATCCCACAAACTTCTCTTAAGCCTGTATTCTCCATACGCGTTTCGGGAACAGCTTCCCTTGCTCACTGGCACAGGCATCTTTGAGGAACGGCGACAGAGTTCTCAGCACAGCTGTGCATATTTAAATGTTCCGCCCAGTGGGCGTCAGTAGCAAGTGCATGTTGGTAAAGTGAGTTCTACTAAATATTTTCATAGTGATTGCGCCGTAGATTCCTCTAATTGAATTAAATCCATAATGTGGCAATTGTGATCGCACCCCACTTACAGCCTTGAATTTTTCAATCTCCAACTGGACCCGGAGTTCCAGCAGCGTTTCTTCGTTTTTTACGTTGCGGACCGGCTCTTCCGCCGCAGGGCACCTCACGGTCCGAGCCGACCGTAATACATCCAAAGAAAAGCTTGCTCTAAGCAATGAGGCGCCTCACACTCCGAGCTTTTCAGTCCCATTTATTGGAGATATCACAAGGTTGAAGCAGCATGCATCCCACAAACTTCTCTTAAGCCTGTATTCTCCATACGCGTTTCGGGAACAGCTTCCCTTGCTCACTGGCACAGGCATCTTTGAGGAACGGCGACAGAGTTCTCAGCACAGCTGTGCATATTTAAATGTTCCGCCCAGTGGGCGTCAGTAGCAAGTGCATGTTGGTAAAGTGAGTTCTACTAAATATTTTCATAGTGATTGCGCCGTAGATTCCTCTAATTGAATTAAATCCATAATGTGGCAATTGTGATCGCACCCCACTTACAGCCTTGAATTTTTCAATCTCCAACTGGACCCGGAGTTCCAGCAGCGTTTCTTCGTTTTTTACGTTGCGGACCGGCTCTCCCGCCGCAGGGCACCTCACGGTCCGAGCCGACCGTAATACATCCAAAGAAAAGCTTGCTCTAAGCAATGAGGCGCCTCACACTCCGAGCTTTTCAATCCCATTTATTGGAGATATCACAAGGTTGAAGCAGCATGCATCCCACAAACTTCTCTTAAGCCTGTATTCTCCATACGCGTTTCGGGAACAGCTTCCCTTGCTCACTGGCACAGGCATCTTTGAGGAACGGCGACAGAGTTCTCAGCACAGCTGTGCATATTTAAATGTTCCGCCCAGTGGGCGTCAGTAGCAAGTGCATGTTGGTAAAGTGAGTTCTACTAAATATTTTCATAGTGATTGCGCCGTAGATTCCTCTAATTGAATTAAATCCATAATGTGGCAATTGTGATCGCACCCCACTTACAGCCTTGAATTTTTCAATCTCCAACTGGACCCGGAGTTCCAGCAGCGTTTCTTCGTTTTTTACGTTGCGGACCGGCTCTTCCGCCGCAGGGCACCTCACGGTCCGAGCCGACCGTAATACATCCAAAGAAAAGCTTGCTCTAAGCAATGAGGCGCCTCACATTCCGAGCTTTTCAATCCCATTTATTGGAGATATCACAAGGTTGAAGCAGCATGCATCCCACAAACTTCTCTTAAGCCTGTATTCTCCATACGCGTTTCGGGAACAGCTTCCCTTGCTCACTGGCACAGGCATCTTTGAGGAACGGCGACAGAGTTCTCAGCACAGCTGTGCATATTTAAATGTTCCGCCCAGTGGGCGTCAGTAGCAAGTGCATGTTGGTAAAGTGAGTTCTACTAAATATTTTCATAGTGATTGCGCCGTAGATTCCTCTAATTGAATTAAATCCATAATGTGGCAATTGTGATCGCACCCCACTTACAGCCTTGAATTTTTCAATCTCCAACTGGACCCGGAGTTCCAGCAGCGTTTCTTCGTTTTTTACGTTGCGGACCGGCTCTTCCGCCGCAGGGCACCTCACGGTCCGAGCCGACCGTAATATGTAGAACTCACTTTACCAACATGCACTTGCTACTGACGCCCACTGGGCGGAACATTTAAATATGCACAGCTGTGCTGAGAACTCTGTCGCCGTTCCTCAAAGATGCCTGTGCCAGTGAGCAAGGGAAGCTGTTCCCGTAACGCGTATGGAGAATACAGGCTTAAGAGAAGTTTGTGGGATGCATGCTGCTTCAACCTTGTGATATCTCCAATAAATGGGATTGAAAAGCTCGGAGTGTGAGGCGCCTCATTGCTTAGAGCAAGCTTTTCTTTGGATGTATTACGGTCGGCTCGGACCGTGAGGTGCCCTGCGGCGGAAGAGCCGGTCCGCAACGTAAAAAACGAAGAAACGCTGCTGGAACTCCGGGTCCAGTTGGAGATTGAAAAATTCAAGGCTGTAAGTGGGGTGCGATCACAATTGCCACATTATGGATTTAATTCAATTAGAGGAATCTACGGCGCAATCACTATGAAAATATTTAGTAGAACTCACTTTACCAACATGCACTTGCTACTGACGCCCACTGGGCGGAACATTTAAATATGCACAGCTGTGCTGAGAACTCTGTCGCCGTTCCTCAAAGATGCCTGTGCCAGTGAGCAAGGGAAGCTGTTCCCGTAACGCGTATGGAGAATACAGGCTTAAGAGAAGTTTGTGGGATGCATGCTGCTTCAACCTTGTGATATCTCCAATAAATGGGATTGAAAAGCTCGGAGTGTGAGGCGCCTCATTGCTTAGAGCAAGCTTTTCTTTGGATGTATTACGGTCGGCTCGGACCGTGAGGTGCCCTGCGGCGGAAGAGCCGGTCCGCAACGTAAAAAACGAAGAAACGCTGCTGGAACTCCGGGTCCAGTTGGAGATTGAAAAATTCAAGGCTGTAAGTGGGGTGCGATCACAATTGCCACATTATGGATTTAATTCAATTAGAGGAATCTACGGCGCAATCACTATGAAAATATTTAGTAGAACTCACTTTACCAACATGCACTTGCTACTGACGCCCACTGGGCGGAACATTTAAATATGCACAGCTGTGCTGAGAACTCTGTCGCCGTTCCTCAAAGATGCCTGTGCCAGTGAGCAAGGGAAGCTGTTCCCGTAACGCGTATGGAGAATACAGGCTTAAGAGAAGTTTGTGGGATGCATGCTGCTTCAACCTTGTGATATCTCCAATAAATGGGATTGAAAAGCTCGGAGTGTGAGGCGCCTCATTGCTTAGAGCAAGCTTTTCTTTGGATGTATTACGGTCGGCTCGGACCGTGAGGTGCCCTGCGGCGGAAGAGCCGGTCCGCAACGTAAAAAACGAAGAAACGCTGCTGGAACTCCGGGTCCAGTTGGAGATTGAAAAATTCAAGGCTGTAAGTGGGGTGCGATCACAATTGCCACATTATGGATTTAATTCAATTAGAGGAATCTACGGCGCAATCACTATGAAAATATTTAGTAGAACTCACTTTACCAACATGCACTTGCTACTGACGCCCACTGGGCGGAACATTTAAATATGCACAGCTGTGCTGAGAACTCTGTCGCCGTTCCTCAAAGATGCCTGTGCCAGTGAGCAAGGGAAGCTGTTCCCGTAACGCGTATGGAGAATACAGGCTTAAGAGAAGTTTGTGGGATGCATGCTGCTTCAACCTTGTGATATCTCCAATAAATGGGATTGAAAAGCTCGGAGTGTGAGGCGCCTCATTGCTTAGAGCAAGCTTTTCTTTGGATGTATTACGGTCGGCTCGGACCGTGAGGTGCCCTGCGGCGGAAGAGCCGGTCCGCAACGTAAAAAACGAAGAAACGCTGCTGGAACTCCGGGTCCAGTTGGAGATTGAAAAATTCAAGGCTGTAAGTGGGGTGCGATCACAATTGCCACATTATGGATTTAATTCAATTAGAGGAATCTACGGCGCAATCACTATGAAAATATTTAGTAGAACTCACTTTACCAACATGCACTTGCTACTGACGCCCACTGGGCGGAACATTTAAATATGCACAGCTGTGCTGAGAACTCTGTCGCCGTTCCTCAAAGATGCCTGTGCCAGTGAGCAAGGGAAGCTGTTCCCGTAACGCGTATGGAGAATACAGGCTTAAGAGAAGTTTGTGGGATGCATGCTGCTTCAACCTTGTGATATCTCCAATGAATGGGATTGAAAAGCTCGGAGTGTGAGGCGCCTCATTGCTTAGAGCAAGCTTTTCTTTGGATATATATATATATCTACACACACACACACATTTATCCTCCCACCCACTCTGTCTTCCCTCTGCTGTGAGCACGCACCGGGCCTACTCCTGTGCTGACGGTAAGAAACAGATAATAAATTAAATAACTTCAGAGGCTTCTCTTGAAAGGAAAGGATAGTTTTATTTTTTTGTTTTGCAGAATGACTTGAACCAGGATATATATTAATCCAACAATGCCAAGGAGGGGGTGGGGGGGGGGGGGGGGGGGGTAACACAGGCCCTTGCAGCCCCTAAATTGTAGGGAGGCGGGGTAACTTCCGTTTTTTTTTTTTAAATATCTCTGTCACAGGGGTGTCTCAGGGACCACCACCAAATTCTGGTGGGGAGGTATAGACCAGTGTGGCGGGGGGCACACTGCTTGTTGAGCTATGAGAAGCGTTGTGAAGTGCAATGTTCTGCGCAGTGCACTGTGTACAGATTTGATGCTGCTCGGCGCTCTCTGCAGTTGGCTCAGGTCACACCAGATATGTAGACAACCTGTATTTTAGCGACAGCAGTCATGTGAACAAATACAGTTATCAAGGACAGATCTGAGCCGGCAGTTTGCAAATCAGCCTGGCCAGGGACGCAATTAGTTTCAGCGCTGCAGCTGGAGCTGGCCTGTGCGGAGAAGATAACGGTGGGAAAATTGACACTGGAGATTTAACAAGATGATATTGAAAGCACATAGGAATATTTTTTGCTTTCCGCATTTGAAGATGTTTGTCGTTAGTGTTGTGCAGCTCGACAGCTACCAATTGAGGTGGCGTCAAATTACAAACACATGGCCACAATAATGACTTTTTCCAGTTGATGCCGAGGCGCGAGCAGCGCTGTGCTCTGAAAACCTTCGCATTGTTTCTGTCCGCAGGGATTCTGAAGTCAGATCCGCTTGTTAGAAGTAGGTTCGATGCTATTGTCAGGTACACTGTCCACAACAGTATTTCGGAAGTTCAGAAAACAGTAGCAAACTAACAAATATTGGTAAACTTTCTGGCCTAACGGCCAGAGCTGCCCACTTTGGAGATGTGGAACCAGGTTAGAGTATCGGCGTCAGCTCAATATCCTGTGATTCTGGGCATATCACTTTGGGCCAGATGTACGACCCACCAATTTGTGACTAGTAAATTGTGTCGCATTTGCGACGCGCAAATTAGGATGCACAACAGTGTCTCAGGCAATGTCTGTGATTCCTAATGGGGTCACAAATTGCATGCCTCATTAATATTGATGAGGCAGGCGCAAAGTGCGACCCCATTAGGAATGGCTAGCACTCACAGGGATAGTGGCCTGCTGCGGTCAACAGACCACCATGTCTGTGACTGCTTTTTTAATAAAGCAGTTATTTGTTTTAAATGCAGCCGTTTTCTTTAAAGGAAAACGTGATGCATTGAAAAAAGAAAAATGAAACTTTTCAGTTTCATTTTTTTAAGGGCAGGCAGTGGTCCCAGGGACCACTGCCTGCTCTTAAAAAATATGTTCTCTCATACTCACAAAGAGGAAGGGGTTCCCTTGGGACCCCTTCCCGTTTGCAAGTGATTTACCACCTACTTGAAGTAGGTGGTAAACTGCAAGTGTTTTGCGGCCGCAAATGCGGTCGCAAAACAATAGTACATGGCATGGTGACTCGCTATTAGGAAGGGACGCACCTTCCTAATAGCGAGAGTCACAAATGCTATTTTGCGAGTCAGTGGCTCACAAAATAGCATTTGTTCATGCCATTACCCTTTTTTGCGTTCGCTAACGGGAGGATCTCCCATTTGCGGCTGCAAAAAAGAGTCGTACAATTGGCCCTTAATCTCGCTGTGCCTACAAAAAATGAATGTTTCCTTGTATAACGTAACTGGTGCTCAGGTAAAGCGCTCCAATACCTTTGTGTCGAGTTCATGCTATTTAAATCAAACAAAGGGGTACGCATTGCTGTTCCTAACTGAAGTGAGGAGGTCCAGCTCCCTATGGGGTTCAAAATGAAGCAAAGCTGTGCATTACGCCCTTCAATCGTCATATAAAATGACTGACAGCCAATGGCGTACGGGGAGTTTTCATTGGGTAGTCAGGAAATACCTCAAAACTTTCAGAGTGTGCCAAGCAACACTCACTGGGTTGAACAGCCACAGAAAACGGGGGCAAAAATACATATTTTAACTCAATTGAACACGGCCTCCTACCCACCATGAAAATACATATACATGGCATCTTCTTTCACTTCTCCCTTGAACTTCCTTTCATATTTCTATCCTGCTACCTACACATAGATTCTCAGTCATATCGTATGAGTCTACTTGGAAGTATTACATGGGCAATGAATTGTTACATAAATCTCACAATTGCAGGCCTTAGACAAATGAGTTGAGGTAAGGTGAGTATTGCAGGACGAGACAACAGAGCTACCGCTCAGGTGCAGACCTCAGAGGTTTAGACAGCAGGCCTATCACCTGTATATGCTAGTGCATTAAACAGAAGTAGCAACAGCAATGTCAAAAAATCTTCAACATAGGTGCTTACAAGTAAGCCTTGAAAGAGGATCCAACTAACCACTGCTACCAGTGTACGAGCATTAGATACAAGTGTCCCCCAACAGGAATTATCACTAAATTGTCTGTTTTAAATATATTTTTCCCAAAACATCACCTCCAATTATCTGAAATAAAGGTCATCCATTCCCACTCTCAAACACTAATTTTCATTTTATGCAAATAAACTAATTTCCCTTTGTAAGAAATTGGATTACTGGTTGAGGGGGGTGAAACCCTACTCAAGCTGGAACCACAATTCTTGTCAGGGTGAAGTCATAAGTAAACTGCAAATTAACCTGAGCTTAACCCTCTGGTAGCTTGGCACAGCGCAGTCAGGCTTAGCTTTGAGGCAATGTTTAAAGTATTTGTGCAACACTTCAAACAGTAACAAGGTGTAAACACAACAAAAAAAAGGTTCCACGCCAGATTAGACAAATAAAGAAAATAAATAGCATATAACTAAAATGTCAAAAATTCAAACAGGAAAACCGGAGATATGCAGTATAAAGATTGCAGTGAAAATGGCACAAAAAAGCACAAAGAGCCAACTGGCGATATCTGGTCGTGTTGGACTGGGACAAAGTCACAAATTCAGGCTGACCACGATGGAGCATGGACCAGCTACAGGGACCCACTTAGGCCCGCTGAACAACATTACATTAAATCCTGGTTGCAGAGCATTGTGAGGACCTATGTTGAGGATGTGTGGCGCAGCCGAGGTGATGAGATGTCCACGTTGGAAATGCTTTGTGCAGAATTTGTTCCGGGGAGCTGCAGGGCTGTGATGCAAGGTCCTGTGTTGTGATCGACAGGGGGGGCTTGCAATGCGATGTCCTGCATCAAAGATGCGTAGTGCACAGGCTGGTTCCGACAAAGCTGCGTGCCTTACGATGCGAAGTCCTGTGTCATCTTCAAGGCTGCCATCAACAGGGGCTTGTGATGTGAGGGCCTGCATCGAATATGTGTCTTCAAGTGGTGGTTCTAATGAGGCGGTGGGCTGCAATGAGGAGTCCTGGCACTGGGAAAGCCCACGCAGTAGAGGCCATGCGTCGGTTCTAGTTGTGGTTGGGCCGCACAACAGATGAGATGTGCTGGTTCTGCTGGGTCCACCTATGGGCTGGCAGAGCACCTTCAGGCCCACTTCAAAGGATCCAGGCCTGGAGTGGAACCACTTGGCAGGGTAGGACTCACAGTTACCGAATCCAGGGGCTGATTACAAAAGACAAGACCTTAGAGTCAGTCTGGTGGTCCTAGGCACAGGTTGCAGGTGCAGTCCTTCTTAAGAAGGCAAGAGGGCTGCAAGCAGCAGGTCAGTACAGCAGGCAGCAGTCCTTTAGGGCAGCAGTCCAACAGAGTGGCAGTTCTTTCAGCAGCCCCTCAGTTCTCTTTCACAGGTCCATAGGTGTACTGAAAAGTTGATGTCTGAGGACCAGTATTTATGCCTTTGAAGTGAGAGAAGCTTTTAGAGGTTCCCTCTAGAGTGCAGGGGTTTCCCTCCTCCCCTGCCCTGGCTCCATACTAACTACAGGTGGTATGTAGTCCTTTGTGTGAAGGCAGGACACAGCCTATTGAGATCAAAGTGGGGCTGTGCGTAATTCTTCCCTTCCATCCTGCCAGTGATGGCCTACCCACGCATACCTAAGCTCTCTATTGTGTGTGGCTATCTAGAAGGAATACACAAAGGCCAACTGCCAACTACACCCAGTCATGCGACCCAGAGACAGGCTGCAGGCATTAAATGGCTAAAGCAGGATAATGCCAACTTTTTAAGAAGGGCATTTTCAACATTGTAATAAAAAAATTCAATTTCCTCATAAAAGAGGATTTTTCATTAAAATTCTAAAGGCTCCAAAACAAAACCTGTTGATCTTAAAAAAGGAAAAGAATTGTTGACCTGTTCTCATTTGGAAGTTACAGTGTACTCAATGTAATAAGGTAATTCCAATGTTATCCTAGGGGAGAGGCAGGCCTTACAGTAATAAAACATGAATTTGAAAGCTTTTCACTACTAGGACATGTAAAACTTAAAAGTACATGTCCAACTTTTAAAATACACTGCACCCTGCTATCTGGGCTATTCAGGGTCTACCCTACGGGTGACTTATACGTATTAAAAAGGAAGGTTTTGGCATGGTAAAAGGTTTGGTATTCCATGTCGAAATGGTAGTGTCAATCTGCATACATAGGCTGCAATGGCAGGGCTGAGACATGCTCAAAGTGCTACTTTAGTGGGTGGCACAAAATTAGTGCTACAGGCCCACTTGTAGCGTTAAAATTACAGGCCCTGCATACATGACGTACCACTTTACTAGGGACTTACACGTAAATTAATGTTGGCAATTGGGTGTAAGCCAATTCTACTATGTTTAGAGGAGAGAACACAAGCAGTTTAGCACTGATAAGCGGTGGTAAAGTGTGTAGAGTCCTAAAGGTCAACAAAATCAGGTTCAGAAAACAGGAGGGTGGAGGCAAAACGTTTGGGGATGACCCTGCAGAGAGGGACAAGTCCAACACCCATCAAACATCAGCATGCCTCTTTCTGAAAATACACCAATTCCTCCTTCAAAGGCCGGCTTTTCAGATTTGGTACATAATCTGATTTTCCCCCAAAAAGCTTTTCAACTTCTGAAAATCCCTTCTTTTATCCCAAATGACTTGCTTTTTATATGAATCTGACAAATAAACAGATAAAATAAGCGCCGCTAATGCCATGACTACCAAGATTTTGGAATTTGAGATTTGTGTGAAGCTTTTTTATTTTTACTAGCTTTTTATTTTTGAGAACTCCATTAGAATTGGTGCAAACCATTCCATCTCCAACCTGAGAAGGTGATGATTGGTGTTACTGAGAAGCAATGCTTTCATTTTAGCCTGTCTTAAAGGGCTGAAATGTATCAATAATACTGCAAAACATTATAATTGGCAATGAAACAAGTTGAAAACATCAGTGCTCACACTGCTTATGCTGGACCTTCTTTGGGATATGAGCACAGTAGAAAGCATCTCGCACCAGGGCATTTGATGCAGCCTCTTTTACACCTATTCAGTGACAACTGCTGCGGTGTTCAGTGAATGTCAGTGGCGGATGCCACCTATGGGGAGTGTTGAGGCCGGGCAAATGGGAGCTGGGTGCTGGTGCATGGCAACATTACATCAACAAAATTGCTGGCATTGATTACATTATCGTAGCCTTAAAACGGTAATGTAATGCATGTCGGTGATTTGATGCACATTAAATACATTCGAGACATTAAATAAAAGAAAAAAAAACGAATCTTCCCAGCGGCACGTCCACCCTCCTGTCCGGTATCCTTCACTCAGCCAGCGCAGGCCCCAGGCAACTCCTATAACCAATCCTGGCGCCGCTCTCAGCATGAGAGCAGCACCAGGATTGGATGGAGCAGGCTCTCTTAGCGCTCCACAGAGCACTGTCTAAGACAGCTGGGTTGAGAGGTTTAAAGTGCGCATGTCTTGCTGGCTGTTGCAAGACAGCCAACCAAAGGGACATGCTTACTTCAAACATAAGTGCCCTACCCAGAACTTCTTTCTGAGGCTACCAGTCAGCAGCTGCCCCGCCCCCGTCCTGACGCTCGGCTCGGGACGGGGTTATTGAAAAATAAAATGGTAATACATTAACTGTATTAACATTTTATTTTTGTCTTTGGGGGATGTGGGCATTTAAATCAGTGGGGCTGACGCTCCTCTGCCTTAATGAAGGAGTCACCCTTATTTATTTATTTATTTATTTGATGAGTTTTATATAGCGCTGGCTAGACCCGTAGGTATCAGAGTGCTTTACATTCGGTTACACAATGTTACAGAAAATGATAACAATTACACATTACGGCAAAAAATAAGCAACACTTTGAAAGAAGAAAGAAAGGTGAGAGAAGTAGGGAGGATGGGAAAGGGTGAAGTGTGAGGGGGAGGATGAGGGAAAAGCTGGCAGGAGAGACGAAAGGAAGTCTGCCCAAAGACCGACTGGGTAGGTGACTTCCGAGCAGGGAATCCACAGCCCATCTCCCCTTTAGCTAAACAAGGTAGCTCCATCAGGCATCAGTCAAATAGCTAGGTCTCAACTGACGAGGGAAAAGTTCACATAAGAAAGTCCAGTGGATAAACAGGGTGGGAACTATGAGTAAGGGCGGTTGAGGGCAGGGGTCAATAGCTGGAAAGAAGAGAAGAGTAGAGCAGTAGCGAGTAGGGTGAAGGGGAAGGAGAGAGATAAGGTCAGGCGAGACACAGGAGAGTTTGCCCAAGGACCGGCTAGGTGGGTGATGGCCAAGGAGGGAGTCCAAAGCCCATCTTCCCTTTAGCTCGTGAGGTAGCTCCACCGGGCATCAGTCAAAATGGCTGGGTCTCAGCTGTCGATGAAGAGTTCACAGAGTCAATGACTGAGGTGACCATCTTGAGGTCAGGCGGGGGGGATGAGTCCTTGATGTAAAAATTCAGAGGATCCCCACAATTTTCTATAATCCGGATGAAAGGGGGTGCAAACTAAGCAGAGGATCGGCATGATGAGCAGAGCCAGGGTCCGCATGTCTTTAGGGGGAGCTCATGATGTCGAGTGATAACCGCCAGAAGGAGAAACAGCCGCCATTAGCAGGACAGGCAGGGCAACTCTAGAGTCTAATTTGCATTATTTATATCGCTAATCAAGGTCGTCTCAGAAGGACAGGGCAGTAGTTCTAGTATCAAAACACATATATTTTTCTTGCTGCCTTTACGCTAAAGAAGGGGGCAGGGGTTTCAGGGACCTTCAAGATTATCCTCCAGCCTATGGTCTCATACAGCCACTGACCCAGGGACTGGCACAGGGGCTCTCACCCAGTCTCTCATACCTTGGGTCTGTACTGTGATCACTGTCTCTGCCTCAATGGACGGCTCACCACTTCTTCACCTCGGGTGAAGCGTTCTTTCCGCGGGCCGCTTTTGATTGGACACGTCCGTAATCCTTGCGGCAGGCAGCCGAGGCAAATTCAAAAGCACCGCCGGCTCCGAGCTCCGCTACTCAATGGCGATATCAGTGCGATCGCCGAGCCGCCATCTTGTGGCGTATTCACCTCTGCAGCCTCCTCACTTCTTTTCCTGATCTTCCTGCCATCAGTCATTAGATCCGTGTCCATCGGGTACTCTCCACCGCCAGGGCGTGAAGTCCACCAGAATCGGGGTTCAGAGTCAAATTTTGATCAGGATTCTTGACGGATGATGGGCGAGGGGTCCGGAGCCTCACTAGTGTGCGGCCATTCCCGTTGGCTGCTGGCCACGCCTCCACGCCCTTGGTGTATGTTACAATCCTTTGAGGAGGCAAAAAACGGTGCTAGCCAAAATGTTGCACCACTGAATAAGGTCCATTTGTATAAATAGTGGGTCCAATTGTAAACATTCTGGACATGAGATAGTGTTGCATGTGACTGAGGTTTCATATATATGAAGTAGACTAGGGAGCGGGAAGAAAACAGATTTTCGGGGGGGATTTTTCTGCACTCAGAGGCCGGTGGGTGTTCTATTATTTCCATTACTAATTGACGGAAGTATAGGTTCAATACTGCCTGTGTGTATGTTTGTGTCTCTAAGTTTAGATATGCGATTGTCATTTCTTGTGTCTTCTATTGTAAACAGGGTAATGCTTTGTGATTGTGGTCGAATATGCCGGATATTATATTATTATACAGTGATTTATTACGACAGTTACAACCTGAAATGTGTGCTGTATCGTATGTTGTGATTTTGCATGATTGAATTGGTAGGGAAAAAGGAAACAAAACGTCCCTTTGGAATCATAGCTAAAGAACTCAAGAAAGTTGTTTCAAGTTTCCACTCTTAGCATTCGTATGGCGCACAGGGGACCCCAGAGAGAATCCTGGCGCTGAGCATATCGGTCTAACACACTTACAGAGGGAGTGTTTGTAAATATCTACGTGTGACTTGAAAGCAGGAGGGCCTCGTGAACATTAAATTCTTGCAAACAGAGCATTTTATTTTAAGTAAGAATCATGACGTAAAAACATGCAAAATGCCACAGAATATTATTCCTTGCCTATCTGGAAAGTACACAGTGTGAGCTGCTTATTCACAGTGCATGCCTTGAAGTAAACCCTTGTCTGCCCACCTCTTTAGCAATGGAGTGGGTGCACTGCCTCAGGCACCAACTGGGTAATAATGAAAGGTTTGCACTTTTGTGAGAGATTACAACTTTTTCGAGTGGTCCCCAAATCCTTTTAATGTCCTTTTTGACATTAGTACTCTGTGCGCTACGCCACTGCCATTCACTTTTGCAGCATGTTGACTCTTCCCCAGCAAAATGTAAGTTCAAATTGTTACACCCATTTGGCTTTGAATGTTTCCATCAACTCAATGGTAAGTTAGTATAAGGAATGTACCAGTGGCATGGATGTTAGTTGTTATAAGTTGGCTGCGTTGTGTATTTATACCACCTGCATAATTGATTGAAATGTTGTGTTCCAGGGTACACCATAGCCTCCTGACTGGCTACAGTTTAAAAATACTGCTGGAATGCATGCCAGGAAAAAATGCTCTCTCATGAAGAACAGCCCACTTATGCTTTGGAACCCTGTGAAAATCCGCGGAGTTCTGTGGCCTGGCGTCATGCCCCCCCCCCCACCCCCGCCCCTTCACCAACTCCCTGCATCCCTGCTGGTTGGAAAGAAGACTAACATGTTAAAAAGAAAAGCTTTTTGCACCAACACAGCTAACAAACAAACGGTAAGTCCAAACAAAAATCTAAACAAATAAAAAGAAGCACAGCAAAGTAAATATACATTTATAAAAAAGTAGTATAGTTACATTTTTCATATATTTTCATTTCTTCACCTTTTTGTACGTTTTGGAGTATTACTGTTTTATAATTTTTTCGATTTTGTTATATAATATTTATAAAATTAAAGTGCCCTATCCCCTCCACCAAATATATAATTAAAAAACTCAGCATATCTGGCGCAAAAGGTGCCCAGCCCTGGCACGCTGCACTGCTCCTGTCCAAAGGTAGTTATTCATGGCATAAGGTGACATTGCCTGTCAAAAAGGGTTGTATGACAGAGCAACGCATGCATTTACTTCGCATGCCTTAACAACGTGGTCCAACCACGACCGCGTCTTTAGCATGCATGCCTTTACAATGAATTTTGGTGTAAAGACATGATTGGTAAAGGCATATACGTGGTAAAGCTCCCCACCCTGAGCCCTAAGACCCGGTCTCCAGCCCTGCAAACAATACCGCCCCAGCACTAAACCTTACCCAACCTCCCAAGCCGGGCTCTAAAACCCAGCCCTAATAACTACCCCAACCCCAGCCCCCCACCTTGAGGGCAAACTCATCCCTAAAAACTGCCCCATCCCCCCCGCCTTGAGCCCTAAAACCCAGCCCTCTGCCCTTAAAAATACCCTGAACTTCTGACCCCCTGCCGTAAAACCTAACTCTGAAAAAAAATCTACTCACCAAGCCACCGTTCCTTCCATCGCCAGGCTTGCAATAGGGCCCTAAATGTGGTAGTTAATGAGTTCCTTTGCCAACAAAACAGTACACACATTCAGCTTACCACACAACCACCCATGAAGCTTTTTTAACACTCGAGAAAAGCTTCAGTACCCTCAGCCTTTTGTAGACTACATCAAATCGTATCCTAAGTCTCAAACTACGAATCCTGGAATAGTGTGAGGACTCACCAAACATTGATTGACCTAAAAATTCTATTCACACAAAGCTCTTTTTTAGGGCTCCAAATTGGTTCACATTCAATCGTGCTCTCAAGGCAGTAGAGGTCTTCGTTGACTCTGGATGGCAAATATATTATTCTATCCCACATCCCAGAGTATTTAGGGAAAGTGTAAAGGTCTCCCAAGAGGCGTATTTACTAGCCTAACTTCAGACCTGGAATATTGGAGTGGGCGTGGGGGGAAGATACAACTTCCTCAAGTATTTTAATGAAGGGTTGAAAAGATGTTTTTTAATTGCAATTCCAGGAAGTGCTGCCCTAAGGGCACCACTCAAGGCAGACAAAAAATAAACAGGAATAAACGACTGAAGCAGACTTCATTCATGAAACGAAAATTGAGTTTCACAAACCACTGAGTGATCACATTCATGCCTGTTTTAATAGATTAACAAAGTAACTAAAATGGCGTGATAATAAAATCTGAGAAAACCCCTGAAAAAACGAACTGAATGGACATTACGTCTGCAATTGAAATCAAACTCTAAAACTACTGAATATGGTTATTTGTGGTCATCAGCACTAACATATCTATACTATACCACACCAACAGGTCTAATGTAATGGAAAAAACACTATGTTTAAACTGTGTACAATGAAGCAGTTGCAGGTAACAGTACCTGGCCGACCTAAGGCCAGATTCACAGCCGCAGGCACGCACAGTGAGTAATGAAAGTTTAAGGGATACATTTGCATCTAAGGCCTCGTATTGTCATATTGTCAGATCACACAAGAGATGGCTATGCTATTTAAGATCTGAACCTGTGAGATCCTCCCATATGTGAGATCGGATGACCATATTATCTGAGATTTGAACCATAATGGATAGATCAGCATCTAAAGCAAACTTCTGTAAGATTGATGTGACTTGAGAGACACCTTGCTGTCTAAATCCAACAAATGCATGTTTTCTGCTACTTGATGAGCTGATCTGCTATGCAAGGTCTAAGTCTCTGAGCTCTGTGCCTCCTAAATGCTAGCTCAGTTGCCTAAAGTTGTTTCTCTTTGTAAACTAAGGTATAGTTCTGCTGTCTAAGGTCCATGATTGTTATTTTTGCATAGTCCAGGAGATAGCTCTGCTAATTGGGGCCAGATCCTTTGCGATAACTCTGCTGTCTGCCTATTTAGCTTCTTTGTTATGTACCAGTTGAGGGTTAGCTTTGTTGCTTTAAGCCTGAACCTGAAAACTCTGTATAATGATGTGACAACAACAACTTTAGATCACCTCTGTGAGTGGCACCTGGCAGCATTAGATGTCTCACAGGCTGGGCACATGCTTGTTCCTTCCTGGTTAATTTGATTGACTGCAGAAAAAGGCAACCTCTTTTCACTGCCATCATGCTAGCCAGTAATTTCCTTCCTGTAAAGCTAATAAGTGTCCCCAAAAGAAGTGCCAGAATTCTGGAGGAAAAGCCACAGGCATAAAAAGGCATCCTGACAAGTGGAGGCAAAATGACAAAGTCTGTCATTTTCCGCAGCTACAAGACAAAGGGTTCCCCTGGGGGAACTGCCAGATTTGCATAAAGCTGGAAATCTGGATGAAACAGAAGCAATGTTAATCTCCTCGCTTCCTTGCGCCAACTAATAACCATGCAAGAAATACTAGGGAAAGTAGAGGGCTACAAGAGGGAGAAAGAACATGGAAAGACAGGTTATCTTCAATCTGCTTGTCCTTACAGCTTAAGCTGAACATGTTCTGTAGAGGCGTTGATATCTAAAACAAGAATAAAGTCTTTGAGTACTTTATCTTTTAAATTTCAAAACACAGCCCTTAATATGACATATGATGTACCTTATGACACTCTTTATTTTCCACTCTGTATAGATGTTTGAAACTCTGGGACTTCCTAAAGCTGAAATACAACTAAAACCCCTTTAATATACACAAGGTAATACCTGAGGTAAAATACTTGTTTCTCTGTCAATAGCTACCATCAGTGAAGTGCAGGTTAAATATGTGCTCTCAATGACTCTTAATATAACAAGTTCATCAGCTGTAACATATGGATTACATATTAGTATTGTACCTTCCTTCTGAGCAAAAATTTTCATAACTGTCATCACCTTTGTACCATATCTTGACTCAAAGAATATGTGAACAAAGTCTTTACAAGTGAGTAGTCTTCTTGTTCCTGTTGTTGAATAAATAGTGAAATTTAAAGTTCCTAGATATCAGTAGTCCTTTGTGTTGAATGCGACCCTAGAATACATTTCTGAATATTTGAAAGTCTTCATTATCTCTGGTACAGCACTTTGGTTTCAACTCTGGCAACAGAAATGCACTTGCAGCAACCAAGGGGTATATTCACAAGAACGTGTGATAACTACCGCAAGAGTAGCCTAACCCAACTTCCAACATCGCAGCCCAACGCGGGAAAATTACGCCGTGCCAGCCAAGTATTCACAACGCGGCGCTAGCATGTGATAGTCACCAGATAACGCGGCAAATGGCTGCACAAAATCCAACACCACGCCGCAAAAATGCTAAACGCAAACGCAAAAAATCATGCGATGAGGCCTGCAGATCCCATGCGACTGGCGGGAAAATGCACCATAAAAGAAACAAAAAAAACCCACCAAAACCAATTCAAACTGCGTAGCACCATGGATGCACCCAGACCGAGTGCAGAGGAAATGCCGAATTCACCAAGCCCCACGGAGGACCAGCACGGAACCCCGGGGTCGGGGAAGGGCAAGGAGAAGAGGAAGAGGAAGACGGGGTTCAGTCCGCAGGAAGACCGGATCATCGTCACGGAGGTGATAGAAAACTATCAACAACTGTTCGGCACCTCCCCTGCGGCACTGGCAACACAAATGGAAATATGGCACACCATCGTCACAAAAGTCAATGCAATCGGAGTGTCAAGGACGTCAATGGAGGAGGTCAGGAGACGCTGGCATGAAGTGCACAGCCAAACGAAGGAGAAACTCGCCGCCAACAGGAATGCAGCAACGGCGACTGGAGGTGGGAGTCCTGCGACACAAGAGGAGCTGGATGAGCTGAAGGAAATGGTGGCCACAGTCAGCAGTGTGGAGACGGTGGCAGGAGTTGTGGTCCTGGACACAGCCCGATACGACCTGACCCAACAGCAACAGAGTGAGTAACGACCAGGGACTGAGGGGACGGGGGGAGATGAGCACAATGGCACACATGCACAAATATGGCGCACACTGCACACCCACAATGATCGTGGAACATGTCCCTGACAGCCTTGGCACACTGCAGCACACATAGAAACACCAAGTAGGCCCCCGTCCACTATGTGCACAAAGGTGCCCCCCTCCCCATCACCAATATCACAACCTACCCATGCACATGTGCTGAATCCAGGAAAGCAGCGGCTTTGTGAGCCACACTGACTATGCAAGTGACAATGCATGACAGATAGCATGGCTGCAGTCACAATACATGCCCTGGCCCACGAATCGACATGGAGGTGCCCCACTGCGGATCACATCAGTAAAGGAGCAGGACAAATCCACGTGCACCCACAACCCATGTCGCACAACACACGCAGCACACGAACAATGCACCAGGCCACAAAATCTGTACGGGAGCACATATGACCCAAGTCAAAAACAAGAGAGCCCCCGAAAAGCACACAGTTCAAAGGCACCCCGCCTCAAAGGGAGGAGGGTACACGAAATCAGAGCTGTAGGGGCAACTCCCCCACAATGCAGCACACACACATAGCAATCACAGTACACCAGCAATAACGGCAACGTGGTACAATGCGCAACACCAGAGGACAGAGCTCACAACATGTTCCCCTCGGGCGTATCAACTGTCCACTCGCATCATGCATTGCCTGACACTGTGTGATGACAATGTACGGGTACTACCACACATCCGTCATGTAGTCGGTAAACACATTGTCTCCCATCAAATATCCAACTCCACCAAAACAGTCACAATGTACATTGGCATGCAGTCTGAATGTAAACATCTGCAATCCTTCAACATACATGTGCAACACTGTTAACCTGCATCACCCCTTTACATTTCAGAGGGACAAAGAACACCTTGTGCAGAGCACACCACACTTGCCATCAGTGATGATGAAGAGGACAACCCGCACATATGTCAGGACACCCTCCAACAGATGATAGACAGCCTCCGCACCCCATCCCAAGGAGCAGGGCAGGCCAGCTGCCCCGAGGTGACCCCACCACCTGCACAGACCACATAGCAGGAAACACACACCACTACAGCAGTCTTCCAGGACCCACCCGACCAAGACACGGAATTACAACAGCGTGTGTGGGCATGCCAGGTGGAGTTGGCTGATCAACTGCAGATGGCATTCGAGTAAGTGGCAGCCAAACTCGATGCCATACGTGGGTGTCTGAGTCCCATCATGGACCATGTATAGTCCCTTTCGGACACCCCCTGCATGCACCATGCTCCACCACAGACCTTGGCTGGCCTCGCTGGGGCCATTAATCGGATACAATAACTGTCTGGTCAGACAGACACCAGCAATGACAGCACAGAGTTGGCACAGCTGTGGAGGGCAATGGAGACCATGGAGCAGATGCAGGCTGGACGTCTGTCTGCCACGTCTGGACACCAGCGAGCAGTAGCTGGGAACTTCAACAGCCTGCAGTACATCATCTTGCCATTGACGCCACTGAGTCTGTCACAGATGGCTGCAGCGGGAACATCGACACACACAGCTCCAACTCCTGATGTGTCAGTGGCACACGGTGATGCAGCCCCATCACCTTCGCAGTCTGATTTGCCAGTGGCATACAGTGATGCAGCCATTACCCCACCCACATACACCGGACACACCGGACACAGAACCCGTATCAGGGGAGTAAGATGGGGATGGTAATTACTGTGTGAGGAAGGAGGCAGTAGCATCCATCACCGCCATATGGCCTGTCCCTGCCTGGCTCTGACCTATGCATCATGCCCTGGAACAACACCTCCCACTGACCCATGGAACACTCTGCACATTCACCCGGAACCCGACACGGACTGCCATATCCTCACTGCTGGTCAATCACACAGCAAGCCTGCTGCAGACTGCACTCCTCCTTGTCCAAAACACTTTTCATTCCCCAAAGGAATCTGTTTGGCCCACTGCTGGGCTTCCATGTAATGTGGGCTAGGATGACTATGTACAGCTCCAGCTCCGTCAATCACCTGAATGTGAATAAAACATTCTAAATCACACAGATGTGTCATGACTATGTCCACTTACATATAGAGGTATGGCGGGCCTTAGGGACAATGATTCACATGTAGGTACATCCTGGTAACTGACATCTATGCGTATGTGTATCCCTGAGACACATGGCCAATGGGATGACTGTGGAGGTGAGTACTAGCTGTGTCCCCATTGCACATTAACTACAGTCTCACAACCCCCCAACGTAGGCACACGTACATGTATTGAATAGGGCTGTGTGTAGGAATGCCCAATCGGTAGTAGGCCAGAGGTAGTGTCCTACAACACATGTGACAACTGGACCTCACGTCGCATACCTACACGCACACATCTGTGTGGCCACGTCCTGTTACAATTCATGACATAGCTACACATGATCTGATTTTGGACCCCATACTCTCATTTCAGAAGTCACGTAAGTGCACAGGTCAGCCAGCAACTATCCCATTACAATGTCTGCCCACAGAGGTGGAGATTGCAAAAGGGAGCCACCCCCATTGTACATGTGTCAGTCAGTTCCTCCCTGTGTAGGGACGATGCACATTGTGGCACACGAGTGGACATTCGATTCAACACTCATCGCAGTTAGACACCAGTGGATTGGCATAGACTTTATTGGAATGTGCGTGTCAGTACGGACGAGGCAACGGCCACAACAGGCAGGGACAGGCCTAAGGTGCTTACACGCAGCATGGGAACATGTCGAGGTTCAGGATATGGTGAGGCAAAAATGGACAACGGTCTCAGCACACCTTGCTGTTCTGGACGAGTCATGTGTTGTTTGGCATCTGCCCATTGCCCCGTGTGAGGGGGCCCAAACCACTGCCCATGTGATCAGCATAGTGCACTGCCACCGGAGTATGCAGATTGTCTGTTCTGCTGACAGTGATCAGGTGGAAGGGTCCGACCTGTTCACATGTCATCCTACATTGCCATGTGTGTTCACTCACTCCAGCAGTGTGTCCGAATTGGTAACGTTGCAAAACAACACTGTGTTCCTCCAAGCATGGACCAGCATCACCTTGCATAGGTGTATGTACACACACGTAGTTCCACGCACATGCATCCAGAGTCCTGAGGATGGCAGACATGACCTCTGTTGGTGGGATATGTGAGCATTCCTCACGATGCAACAAGTTGTTGGGACCTGTGCTTTGGGTGTCAATCCTATGTGGCTGCAGGGACATAGTTACTCGTCCATGAATGCCAGAGCAGCTTCATGTGCAATGTGTTCCAATAGTACATTGTTGTCATGTTCGAGGAACACCAGGATGAGCCAATCCATTAACTGGTCCGGGCAGGTGTGCTCAGCCCACGCCGTTTCCCCAATCCGCAACACATCAAAATAGGGGAGCGCCTTGATGTGGTCACTGCACACGAGCAATTGTGCAATCTCCCATGCACAACTGCCAATACATACGCAGTATGTCAATGCATCCCATGTACGGCTGTCTCGGTTACTCTCCTGTTTGTGATCCAACAGGGGGCGCAGACACAAGTCATAGTCCAATTCATCTACAATTGTATTGGATAGGCAGACATCCATGGGACACTCGAATGTACATGTTCGGCAGTGGAACCAGGGCTAGACGCAGGTGACGTATGCCAGACGGAAGCTCAGCCGGTAGCTGATCCGCCGCACTGCCAGTGGCAGTGCGCCCAATGAATGCAGCATAGGTGCACTGTACTGTTCCACGTGACGGGGTTGTGCATGTGCCCGGGATGGCCTGACATTGCGTTGTTGCATCTCGTGGAACCGGCACTCTTCTAGACTACGGCAGTTGTGTGGAGGATATGCCACAGCTCTGGGCTATGATTAGATTTTGTGCGCCACGTTGGGCAGAATGGGTTGCTGTTTCCGTAAGTGTCAAGGGCATCCCATGCGGGGGTACCTCAGGCAGGACCTTCTGTGTGTGGGGTGTGGATCAGTTGGATTGTTCATTTGCGCAATGCGTGGTGTGGGAGTCGTCCACGTCTGCCATGGCATCTCTCTCAGGGTGTTCCAGCCGCGTTCAGGACCAAGGTTGGAGGTGCAGGTGTCCTCCCGCCTTCTGCATTTGTACAAAGGAGCATTCATCCCTGATGTGTGTCTGACTGCTACTTGCGTTTTTGGAATGTGATGTGGCTTTGGCGCAGAGATTGGGGCAAGGCCTTGGGCTCATGGTGTCCCGATAGCGATACACACACACATGTTGGCATGTAGGGCCAGGTGCCCGGGAGGCCTTGCGCTGCTTGTGCAGTCTCTCTCCGTTTCTCTTCCTCGCGCTCTCCCTCTCTCCCTCTCTTTACTTTGTTGTGCGCATGGCACTCTTTCTTCTCTTGGAATTTGTCTTGCAGGCTGTGTCCTACAGATTGTCCAGTGCAGACCCGCTAGGACTCATCCGAATGCTGTTTAGGTTTTGGTTTGAATGGTGTTTTGTGTTGGTGATTGCATTGCTGTATGACTGATTCTCCATTTTGTGGGCATGCATGTGTGTTGGTATTCCTGCTTGTGCGACATCAGTCAAAGTTTTATTTTTTGGGGGATTCGCGGTGTTGGTGTGCAGTTTATTTTTCTGGGGGGGGGGCCCTGGGGCGGGCCGGGGGGGGGGGTTGCGGACCTGGGCGTGGTGTCGGTGGGTGTTGTGGCCCTCTTTGGTGTCTGTGCTGCATAGGCAGTTGTTCGGGGGCATCTGTGGTTCTTCATGTGTGGCTCTGGGCTGGGCTCCCTTTCGTGGTTACAGGCTGTGGTCTGACTTAGCACCAGGACAGAGCAGGTGTTATTTTCCTGCTGCTAACGCGCCTTATCACCAGTTTTGTGTTCTCATCGCAGTTCTGTCTGGTCATTGTGAATGTTGTGGCTTTTGGCATGGGAACGCCTACTCTCCATCTCATTAGCGATAGTTGCGGGGTTCATCCGTGGCGATGTTTTTTCGGCTGCTATCGCGGGTAAACTGGTGCTGTGGGCTGTTAACACCAACTTGTTAATGGGGCAATAAATTTATCGCTACTTTGGCTGCGATAAAGTGGCGTTAACTTTGCGATAGTTCCTTGTGAATATGCCCCCAAGTGTCTTAATTGCGCTCAAAGAACACACTGAAACACGAGAACAATATACTCCACAAATCTAAGATGGCCACTACTATTGCACTTGGGTTTTGTGGTCTTTCCTGACTCCAGGTGTGTTTTTTGCATTGTTCACAGATGTGAAGCCTCTTCTGCACAGTTGGCATCCATTGCCTCCATAGAACTGTGCACACAATAAATTGGAAGCGATGCATCTCCTCACCTTTCCTGCAACCAATACACTGTGATATTGGAGCACACAAAATCATCAGTGTAGCCTCACGCCTACACACAGCTACCAGCTTAATTGCAGTACCATAGGCCTATCATAACCTTTATTTCTGCCTTTGGGACTCTCCTACATTACATTTCTACAGAAGACAATTTTACATTCTTCTGGATTCATTAGCGATGTTGGACTCCATATCTTCCCTTCTAAACAGCACAGAGTACATTGTTCTACTTGTGACTTTCCGAATAACTAATTTATTTAAATCCTTGATGCAGTGCATAGGATGTTGGCTGTTATCCTCTACTTGGACAGGACAACACTGTACACTTATTTGTGGCTACATTAAACTACAAGACATCCTTCATCACTCTGGACTCATTCTGAACTTTCATTACATCTTTAAGGACTGATTTTTTACTATTGCACTATCTTGTTTTCCTGAAAAAGGGCGACATCCTTCAATCAGGGGTTTGTGAAGTGTAGCTACTTACCCGTGAGGGTCTCAAGGTGCTGGGGGGGCAGCTCCGTTGGGTGCTGGAATCATCTGAAGAGCCAGGTCTTGAGGTACTTCCAGAACTGGAGCAGTGTAGGGCTTTGCTGGAGGTGGAGGTCGTTCCAGCTCTTAGTTGTGAGGTAGGAGAAGGACTTTCCACCCATTCTGGTATTGTAGTTGCGTAAAATGGTGGCCAAGGACAGGTCGGCTGATCGAAAGTTTGTCTTGGGGGCGTGGAAGAAGTGGTGGTTGTTTAGGCATACCGGTCCGATGTTGTGGACTGCCTTGTATGCGTGCATGAGTAGCTTGAAGGTTATTCTTCTTTCGATGGGGAGCACATGGAGATCACGGAGGTGCTGGGTGATGTGGTTGTGACGGGGGATGTCTAGGATTAGTCTGGCTTCCACGTTCTGGATGGTCTGGAGCTGGCGTAGGAGATTTTTGTTGATTCCGGCATAGAGTGCGTTGCCGTAGTCCAGTCTGCTAGTGATGAGGGTGTGCGTAACTGTTTTTCTGAATTTGGAGGGGATCCATTTGAATGTTTTTCGAAGTATGCAGAGGTTGTTGAAGCAGGTTGAGGATGTGGTGTTGTTCTGGCAGTTCATAGTGAGCGATGAGTCCAGTATGATGCCGAGGTTTCATGCATGGTCTGTCAGGATGGGGGGGGGGGGGGTTTCGAGGGTAGGGGCCTACAGGTGTCATCCCATGCTGAGGGGGTGGAGCCTAGGATGAGGACTTCTGTTTTCTCTGAGCAGAGTTTCAGGCAGCTCTTCCTCATCCAGGTTGCGAAGGCTTTCATCCCCTCTTGGAAGTTGTGCCTGGTGATGTTGGGTTTCTTGGTGAGGGAGAGAATGAGCTGGGTGTCGTCGGCGTAGGATACAATTTGGAGTCTGTGGTTTCTGACGATGGTTGCGAGGGGGCCATGTAGATTTTGAAGAGGGTGGGACTGAGGGAGGACCCCTGGGGTACTCCACATCTGGTCTCTGTCAGTTCTGAGAGGTAGGGTTGGAATCTGACTGTGATAAATGAGCGTGTCCAGTCTGGGGCCTTCCCTTGGATGCCAGCGTTGTGGAGTCTGGTGGGTAGTGTACGGTGGTAGACTGTGTTGAAGGCAGCTGAGAGGGCCAGGAGGATGAGGGCTGCTGTTTGGCCCTCGTCGAGAAGGGTGCGGATGTCGTCAGTGGCGGTGAGAAGGTTGGTCTCGGTGCTGTGGTGCTGTGGAATCCAGATTGGGAGATGTCCAGGGCGTTCTTAGCTTCGATTAAGTTTTCTAGCTGGTTGTTGATGGCTTTTTTGATGACTTTGGCTGCGAATGGAAGTAGTAATATGGGCCTGAAGTTCTTGAAGTCAGTCGGGTCTGCAGAGGGTTTCTAGAGGAGTGGGTTGATGTTAGAATGCTTCAAGTCATCAGGTAATGTGGCGGTCTCGAGGGAGCAGTTGATCATCCAGCGTAGTTCTGGTGTGATGTCTGTGGCTGCCCTGTGGAAGATGTGGGAGAGACAGGGGTCTGAGGGTGCTCCAGAGTGGATACTCTACATGGTTTTTAAAGGGTCTTCTGTCGTGAGCAGGGTCTAAGTGTGTTGGGTCTGTTGGGTGGCATTGCTAGGGGTGGAGGCTGGGGGGGTGCAGAGGTCTTGGTTGTCTTACAGCATCTTAATCTTTAGGTGAAAGAAGGAGCTGAGTCTGTTGCAGAGGTCTTGGAAGGGTGGGACATCTGTAGTTTCGCACTGTAGTTTCCCACTGAACAACCTATGTTGGGTAGAGGTCATGGTACAGATAGAGCAAAAGCAATCTAATCGATAGCGCGCCCATTTGGGGGACGCATTAGTTGAAGTAGGAATCCAAGAAGCATGGGACAGCAAGATGGACAGAGCCGCATTCATAAGGCTCTACAATGTCAAGGCAAATAAACTGTCACTTTTGGAAGATAAAAACATCTTGGTTAAACGGCGACATGCTTGGACTGTGATAAATTCTTAAACCCACTCGAGGCCGCAAGGATATGTCTCAGCGCATTTCCATCCAGCCATAAAAAGGAGTTTTCATTGCATCTTTTAGGATCTCATGACTCAAAAGATCTGCTCCAACATGGAAGGGCAGGACGCAAGATACTAACTGCCGTTTATGTGGCTACAGACCAGAATCTATAAGTCATCTGATGTGTACATGCCCAACAGTCATGGACCTAAGGAAGACACTTCTCAAACCAGTCTTTTTGAACTAAACATCCCTACCTGTAGGCAAGCCGTTATCTGCTGGATGGGAGGTGCATCCATCAAATTGGTATGCCGAGGGGTAAAATTCTTCTCACGGATAAGCAACTTTTACGAAAAGTGGACCTACAACAGTAACCCTTTTCTTTTGGATAGTTTTTTAACCAACTCTAATGAACAGTAGGGAAATATTTTGTGAACTGGGGAAGAGCGATTTTAAATAAGGCAAGAATGCAAATGTAAATATAATGAAAAGTATTTTAGGTGAAGGACAAACTAAATATTTTATGTAATTTTTGGAAAGAGAACATTTTCTACATTGAAAAATGTCTATTTTTACATTTATGAAACACCCTTTATGGTTAGGAATAACCAATTAAAGATTTTATTTTGCTTGACTTGATTTGAATGATGCCAAAAACTTTCTTGAGATCCATTTCAATTCCCTGGGTGCTAATTACATACCCCGAAAATACACCTGGAGTGGTGTGAAATAGACACTTGACAAGTTTAGCAAAAAGATGATATTCTCTTTATCTTTTTTATGCTGCTAAAAAGGTATTTCTTGGGAATGAAGATAAATCAAAATATCGTCTAGGCTCACTGTACACAATGTATCCAAAGCCCTCTCTGTACCTCATCAATAAAAAATTAAAACACAGCTAGGGCATTGCAGAGTCAGAAGGTCTAACCTGACATTCAAATTGACCAAACTTAGTGCAAAATGCAGTTTTCCATTCATCACAGTCTTAGACTGTAGCTAAATGGTATGCTTCTATAAGATCAAGCTTGTTAAGAATGGTTGCTCGTTTAATCTTACCTCAAAGAACAGAAACCAATGATAATGAGTGCCTATCTTTAACTCTAATCCTGCTAATTGCTCTATAATCAATGCCCGTTCGCTCCTCCTCGGACAAAATACAAATAAACAAAAGAGAAGAGTCTGTGAACTGTGATGCTATGCTAAATCCATTAGCTAAATCCTCATCTAAGTATTCACAAAGCTATTCTATCTTCGGCTCTGTAAGTGCATATGCACGACTATAAGGACATTTTTAAATATTGCAATCATAGCTTCTCAAATGTACATATTAATTTTGATGTTGCAAGACATTAGATGTTGGAAAGGTATAGCAAAGCAAAAAATAGGAAAAAGAACAACCAATCAAACATCTATCATGGACCACTCTTCCTCAGCAAAACTAGTATGTATGTTAATTCATATAGCATTAGATAGTGTGCTGTTCTGCAAACATTGAGGATACCATGAAACATTGAGGGACCATGATCACGGGTAGTCAAACCTAAGACTCCTGTCACCTTGGTCAGCTGTGGCCTCAATGCTTAGGTTGTGTCTACTCAGTTTTACTGTGTTCTGATCCTTTCTGTGAGTCGCAGCTCCAGTTTACACTGCCCCTCCTAGCATCCACCCACCTTTCGCATTTGTGTGGCCTTTGTCTGAGGTCACACTGCACTTTATTCGAACATTCCATTCATGAACACACACACTTGGCTCACAGAGGCCTAGTAGTTAGGAAGACAGTGTTTTTTTCAGTGCTGCCTCACAAAAAGCCAAATTGTCAGTGGGCTTTTAGTTTTTCTTCTTTTTCTTCAATTGACTGTCCTCACCAGCAACACACTCCAGAATAACTTTGACCCAACCACTGATCTTTGGTAGCCTCAGGCTAAGCCAAAGCAATGATTGTTCATCTTTTGGCCAGTATTGTCCCAGAGTCCTCAAACTTTCTTCTCATCTTTCCCTTTAATTTTGACAGAGCAATTCCAGCAAGGACTGCTTTTGTTTTAGTCAGTTATATATTCACAACATCTTGGGTAACAAGTAGAGAGCCTTGGGTATAGCTTGCTTCATTTAAGTACAATCAAGTAAATCATGTGAAGGCAATTAAGTTGGGCCAGTTTGAATCTAGTTTGCCAGATTTTTGTTACCCACTTACAAGCTTTATCCCATTTCAGCTCAATGAGTGGCTCGTCACAGCTTGATACCCGCCCGATTTTGGGCTGCCATAGAACCCCCCCTCCATTGTCTAGCTTCAGTGCCCAGTGAACAGCCACCAGTCTATTGCCCTGGACCAGTTTTATTATAGTGACCAGAGTTTGTGTGGCTTCTGGTTCCTCTAGGAATGTATGCTAGACCTTTCTAGCACTCAGTGCTATTAATGCATATCGTAAAAACTGTCCTGCTTCATTTCCGAAAACTCCTGTGCCTCTGCCATCATGACAAACCTGAGTGCAAATTCTCTAATACTTTACATCCACTCTTCTACAGTATCTTCCTGCCATTTCTTTATGTAATATTTTTAAAAGGGCGTATATGCCACAACCGCATGTCCGTTGCGAGGAATGAAAATTTCAAAATGATTTTACCTATTGTATCCCATACTTTACTCACTTGTCTGATCACATACGGGAAGTGTCCTTATAAGTTACTACCAGTCACGAGTAGGGCTTACAGCAGTACATTTTTGGGATGTTATGTAGTACAATTGCATTTTTAGCAGCAGAAGTGATTTCCAGAATGCAATAGAGGATTTCAGGCCTGTCATAACCCTACCCATGTGACATTAGTTTCTGGCCTATATTTTGTGCGATATATGAATGATTAGATAGTGAAAACTAGTGGTCTCCAGTGTGACGTCCACACCAAGGTAATCGCTTTCTTCCAATCCTGTTCCAATGGTCTAGGGAGGACCTGTCCTGGCAGTTCTGACTGGACTGTTCCCATGGGGAGCATGGTCAAGAATGATTTGCATATGGTGGGACCAAACTGGAATGGCATGGTGTGAGCAAAATATCAATGGATTTAGGCCCAGATCTCTGTACTGGGGTGACTGTTTGACAATGTTCAGCATTCCATCATCTTTTTGTGTTGCTGTAGTCACCCCAAGTGAGAAGGGTATGCCAAGATGTAGGTCCTGTGCTCACTATGCCATTGAATTCAAGCTAGTCTGGCTGATATCAAATTCGGTCCCTGGATGCTTGTTTCCGGTCTAGGGAGGACCTTGCCTGGCAGTTTGGGCTGGACTCTTCCCATGGGGAGCAGGGTCAAGACTGATTTGCAAATGGCTGAGTTTAAAGTGGAAAGGCAAGGTGAGCAAAAAAACGATGGATTTCGACACAGATCTCTGTACTTGGGGTGAATGACAATGTTCAGCATTCCATCCATCATTTTTTCGTGTTGCCTTAATCCTGACAATGGGCAGTCGGTAAAACCGAATTCAGGAATATTTGCCCCATCAATACGTCCACCCAACAGTTTCAGATACTTTTTCAATGTCTACTATAGCCATGGCATAATATTTGTCCACCCGTAGCAGACTGTGAAGGACACGGGTAAGTTGTCTGGTATCACAGAACATGCACCAAATACTCTATCAATCTTTTTATCCATATTGCTCATGGATAACGGCCAGTATGCATTTATGTCAGTAAGGTCTCTTTTGGGGTTTGGGATGAAAAATAAACAGCTTCTCTCATGGTCTCCAGTAACAACCCAGTTTTGTTGGTCCCTGGGTGTACCTCCAGCAATTTGTCTTCTTGTAGCCGTCGGCATGTTTGGCATAGGCAAATGGAAAGTCATCACTAAACTGAAGTTTTCTCTGTCTGCATCTCCCGTATAGCCATAATCAATTCATCCCATTTGATGGAAGCATTCAGTGCATCTCTTTGGTCTTCAGTCCATTTAATGCAACAGGGTTCACTGTCCCAATTTGCGTTCATGCACACATTTAAAGCTGTGTTATGGTGCAGAGTTGCACAGCACGCCCCTCTCAGTAAGGGAGGTTGGGCCTGAATTACATGTCGGGTCCCTGTTTGCACTGTAGTGCACCCTCAGTTCAATGTGCCTGCCCCAGACTAGGGCAGTGCATCTGGTTACATAAAAATATGTAGTCCTCAATGCAGTCACAAGCTCAACTTTGAAAGTTCGTGCCTGTGCTGAGGAGAATACATGAGTAAAAGACAGAGCTATGCTTAGGACCTGCGGCTGTACTTGCCAGTACAGAGTTTCCTGGTGAGTCCCACTGACTCTGTGCCATCTTTCCCTGGGAAGCCTCAAGGGTGCATTGACTGTGCACCACCTCTATGTTGTGCACAGTCAGTGTATCTCTCAATAGCTTTTCTGAGTCTGCTCGTGTGTCTGTTACACAGCACCAATGCTGAAGGAGCCGAGTTCCGTATCCTAGATCTGCTCTGGAACCCCTGGTTGATGGTACTTTTTGTCAGCATGAAAGCGTGGAGGGGAGAAAAACCATTAGCCAGCCAATTTACCATGACTCCTAAGAATCACAGACTCCCAATTAAGTTTAATTAGTTTATTACAAAGCCAAGAACAGCTGGACATACAGGCACCTCAAGGTAAGGGTGTAGAAATACATTGAAACTAATACAAAGCCAAATCTACGGATGAAATTAAGGCGGTGCAACATTCACAGAATGATTAGTTTGAGGATCAGGATACAAAAGATTACTGAGCAAACGTTGAGATTTCCCTACATTGGAAGTTTGTGGGTATAAAGCATTAATCTGTCCCTACCCTACCACTAGCGTGACATCCCTACATAGCATTTCCCAAGGCAAGATCCATTAAGGTGTCAGCGTGTGAAGTCTTCCTAAGGGAGCTCTTCACATCAGATGGGTCAAGTAGTGTAAAGCTACAGAGCTCTTTTTAAGATGCTCTCTCTCTCAAGGCAAGGCAGCAGTCCCCCCGGACACTTTCCCTAACTTCAATACATCAATTTCACAGGAAGTATCCCTATATGCATTGCAGCATCACACCACCTAGTCAAGCCACCTTCTCGTAGGTGATTTTCCATTAGGCGGCGGTTTGCCCAAGCCTTGGCGAGATGACCTTGATTCCCAGGCTTGCTCCGATGAGAAAGTAGAACAGTTCTCCATTATCAGTATCAACGCTCAATGTATCCTCTTCTCCCTAAACCTTACTCCTAAAACAAGACATTATTGTAGCTAACAAGGATGAATTTTCCACCTGCAACAAAAACGTGAGAAAGAACAAATCCAACATGCACATGAAATTCAATTATTAAATCTAATGCGAGAGTTCCCAGGGAAAATGCATTTCAGGCCTACAGAAATTGGCCAACATAAGAGAATAGCACTAGGCCTGGGCGAAAATTTCGTTCCGTTCGCGGAAATTGCGATAATTTGACATTTTCGCGTTCTGCGGAAAGCGCGAAAATGTCAAAATTTCCGCATTCAGCGATAATTTGGTTCTTGCTCGCGCTGTAAAATAATACATTCTCGCGCGCGCGCGATCGCCTTACCTGAATCCCTGCGTTCGCCGACAAGTTTTCTTGATCCGGTCGCATTCTCCATGAGATGTTGTAATGTTTTTAGCCATTTGCGCTGTCTCGCGACAGTTCGCGCCCGCAGTGACGTCATGCGTCGCGCGATCACGTCTTTCTTCTCGCGATCATGCACCGCGAGACAACTGAAAACAAGATGGCCGCGCCCGCGAGCAACCACATGGGTAAGTTGGCGAGCCGCAACCATGCAGAAAATCTCGCGAACATGCGGGAAAAAAACTTCCGCATCTTCGCGATATTTCCGCGTGTTTGCGATAATTTTTAACATTTTCGCGATAATTTGCGAAAGTGGTTTTCGCAAATCCTGCCCACCCCTAAATAGCACACAGGCCTCATGAAATTACATTCGAAATCAACACTTTTTCTAAGCAATTCTAAATTAACATGTTACATAAGCACATCAAATGCGTGAATAATTATCAGCAGCAGGTACTAATTCTACATGTTAATGTTTTCACCTAAACACATGCGTATTCAATTTTCATTTCTTCAAGCTACATAAAAAATATACCTAACACATCACCTTTTCCGTTATTACAGTTCATGTTCTACTGTCCCAGGTTAATAAAACAAAGAATTACATGTTACCCATGATTATGATGCACCCGTACAAATGAAAGAGCAAAGTTTGTACTACATCAGTGCAAAGGCAAAGTGTTCCCTCGTTTGAATAGACCACACCCTCATACTAATGAGGGAGGGCCTCATTGCAATTGTAACAGCATAAAATGTCCACCAACATGATCCATTTTATAGAAGGGGTTGCACAAGCATCCCAGTCCATCTTCAATACCAAAGTAACACTGGTACGCAAGGAGCAGGGGCAAACACATGTTGCACCCCTAGGGTTATTTGCTGTAACACCGCCCCTGAAGCTAATACCAGGGCAGCAGTGCATGTTTGCTTAAAAATACACTTCTGTTTTAAAGCAGTAACCACTCAACCAAAACTAAAATTCCTACCTGCACCTATTTAGAATGCATTTAGAGCCACATGAATGAATAGGGGACACCTCTCAACTGCCCACTGCTCATTGATCTATTTTGATTGAGGTTGGCGGTTGTTGTTTGAAGGTGGTTTGGACTCCCTTATCGCTCCTACTTGTTTTGCAGGGTATTGTGATCTTTCTACTGACATTTGTCGTCTGCTCACCAAGGTCCTACGAGCAGCCAGGCCTGCTGTTGTGACTCTGGATCTCCATCTCTTCGTGAGACTACAGGGGAAACTCATGGTCATCAAAAATAGGTGAAGGGTGACTACCAGGTATGCCAACTCATGATCAGTGCATGAGACTTCAACCTCATCTGTACCTAGAGCTCAAATGGGGGCGTGAGGGGGAGATAAAACATGATATAACTGAGGCCTCTCCCATTGCTTGCCCATCATTAGACATTTTGTTTGCCAAGAATTAGACATTAGTGTCCCACGTTACTGTCACAAATATCTCATATTAGAACTGAGTTTTAACATAAAACAACCACTTTTAGTGCATGTTGCCAAGTGCTTGGTAACTTTACAGGAAAGACAGCATGGGTTCATAAAAGTTGTTGTTTGTGATTTAGCAGCCTCCCTCCCTCCTTGAAAGATGATGACTACTGGAATGTTTCTTGGGTAGACTTTTACAACAAAAACACTTTCACTGCATGAACATGGTGTGGAGGATTGAGGCTAATGGTGTGATTATTTCATTTCAGATCTCTGTCTCCATAACACCTTCCATATTTCCCAATTGGCCCTAAGGGCTACTGAAAGGTAGATGTCTGGGATCATGGTACCCTGAAGAATTGCCCTCTGACAGTTCCTCTCCTTCAAAAGTAGGCCCAGGATTAGGCCTCCCTACCTTTATGATGATTTGGTTACAGGACTGTCCTTGGAGGCTTTAGTGTAGAAGCAAGAGTTGTAATTTGGAAACTGAACTGGGGTCTGTGTTTCACATACAGCTGGCACACAATATACACCCCTACGGGCGGGTTCAGTTAAGCAAAAAACTAACTTTGGGCACCTTTTACAGATGTATATTAGTCCCTAAACATATGTTTTCTGCCAAAAATGCCTCACTTACTCCTACCAGGAATTCACAAAAGGATTCCTGGATTGCGTAAATGCATTTACTACTGCAGATTTCATCACCATGAGTACGGGGAAGTCTGCAGTAGTTTTTTGGTGGGGGTGGGCTAAGTAGATCATGGGGGTGGGCAAAGTAGATCTCATCATGGCTACCAGTGAGTGTGCATTACAGCCAAGAAAGTGAGCCAGGTAGTGATGAACGTATCCAGTCAGAGTTCAGCGTGCCGTTCAGGTAGGCACTGTCTGCAGTATCCAGTGGCATACGAAACACAATTTAGCCACCGCCAAATATGTTGTTTGCAATCTTTGTTCATAGTCTGTTATATCCATAATAAACAATAATCTGTCATAAAATATTAGGATAAATGAATGATTTACAAAAAATCATGGAATGATGGGCTCAGTTGGAAATTGCGATTTCCTAAATGCAATGCATCAACAAAAAAAATACAGATTTTGCTATTAAGAAATGCAAATTACCATCAACTTTAAGTTGATGGTAATTTACGAAAATTTTGAAAAATGCACAAAAGTGCCTTTTTCAAAGTTACATGTTACACACAAACATGCCCTTGGGACGTGTGTGCGCAACATGGGTGTCCATAACAATTTCAGGGGTGCAACAGGGTGTCCTTTGGCACCCTTGAAATTGCATGTGCAATTTGCGAGTACCTATTGGATCCTCGCAAATTGCGCATGCAATTCCCATTGATTCCTATGGGCCTCTAGGCCCATTGGAATCAATGGGAATCATTTGCTTAATTGTGACAAGCAATGAAGGAATTTTAAGGAATCACATTTTTTTTTTGCGAATCCTTCATGCATTGCATTTTGTGATTTCTAAATAGCGATTCGGTAAAATTCGCTATTTAGAAATCGCAAAATGCGGGCTTGATGCATGTGCCCCTATATGTTTACCTTCCAAATGTCACAGTTTCTTTTTTGAAGGTATAATTAAGGGGCTTATTACGAGTACGGCGGTCCTGGGACTGCCAAACTCGCAGTGGCATTCTGACCACCACAGCTGGTCCGTTCGTGGTACTGCCATGAGACTGCCACCTCTGCCAGGATTGAGGATCCCGCTGTGGCCTGCAAATGGCCTCAATATGTTGACGTGCCGATGCTGGCACTGCCAAATATATTACGACCTGCATATCCACCGCCTTTTAATTGGCAGGACTCCACCATGAAAAGGGTGGCAGACATGCAGGTAAGGGGGCTCTAACAGGACTCCCAGACAGATTTGGGTCTGGGGGTGTGTGTAGGAGGAATTGCACCCTTGTTCCTGCACGGTGTGGCATGCATGACATGGTGCATGCCACACCATGTAGGTAACATGCAGTAGGCACTCTCACAGCAGCAGTCTGCTTGTTAGGTCCTCCTATCAGCGCAGCAGACTGCCGCTGTGACACCACTGCCCCTCCGCCCGCCCTGGATTCATGTCATAATCCAGCAGGCGGGCTCACCATGAGCTTGGCGGTCTTCCTGGGACCGCTGTGGTGGTAGTCCCCTTGGAAGACTGCCAAACTTGTAATAAGGCCTTAAGATGTTCTGAATAAAGTATAACATCACTAGTATTTTTTTTATTTTTTGAGATACAGCCTTTAAAATGCAACAAGAGTCATGAAACATGTTTTGGCAGTATTGAAAGGTAATCTTGATTTTCATGTGTTTAGTAATTTCAAACGTGTATCAGAAATCTATACAACTTCATTTTTAGGGTACTGCAATGATATTATTTCGTACAATAACTAGATTTGGTCCTTGAAGGCACTGCTGTAAAACAATGATGAGAACAGAATAATTTCAACACCACCACCACACCCAAGCCTGCGCCCGACATGAGGGAACTAGAGCAAGGTCACAGAGGAACATCTCAAGACCACCCTCTTCCACGACCACCCCTCCGCCACGACCGATGCCAACTCTGCAGCCACAGAGCTACACTGCTGGACAAGCTCGCACCCCTCCGCCACCCCGTCAGACAACGCCCCCTGAAGGCCGCCTGGTTAACCACCGACCTCCAAGAAGCCAGGCGCTCCTGCAGACGCCTCGAGAAACTCTGGAGGAACAGGAAAACCACCGAAGACCAGAACACCTACAGGAACGCCATGCCTGAATGCCACCAGCGCATAAGAGACACAAAGAGGACCTTTATTAAGAACAAAATCCACACCAACGCCAGTAATGCAAAATAACTCTTCAACATCATACAGCAGTTCACCAAACCCCCCCAGCGAAGCCACAGACATCACACCATCCTAGTTTAGCACCTACTTCCACTGGAAAATCAAGTCCCTCTATGACAACTTCAGAGAACAGACTCCAGACACCTCCCTCCTCTCTACCACCGACAACCAGCCCACCATCACCACCTGGAAACCGGCTACCACCGAAGACACCACCACGACCATGAAGAACACCCACTCAGGAGCCCTCACAGACCCCTCCACGCCGCACATCTACCACAGAGACGCCGCCACCATAGCACTTAAACTATGCCGGACCATTAAAGCCTCCTTCGAATCCGGCATCTTTCCTGACGACTGGAAGCGGGCAGAGGTCAGGCCCCTCCTCAAGAAACCCTCAGCTGACCCGATGGACCTGAATAACTACCGGCCCATCTCTCTCCTTCCCTTCGCAGCCAAAGTCACAGAGAGATTCGTCAACGCCCAGCTGACCACCTTCATCGAAGAGAACGCCATCCTCTACTCCTCCCAGTCCGGATTCTGCAGTAACCACAGCACCAAGACCGCCCTCCTCGCCACCATCGATGACATCCGCATGCTACTCGACCAGGGCCACACTGCGGCCCTCATCCTACTTGACCTCTCCGCAGCCTTCGACACCATCTCCCACCGCACTCTCACCGACAGACTCCACGACGCTGGCATACGGGGTACCGCCCTCGACTGGATCTGCTCCTTCCTCACCAGAAGAACCCAAAGGATCAGACTCCCACCATTTCTCTCTGAACCCACAGAGATCAACTGCGGAGTACCCCAAGGATCCTCGCTTAGCTCCTCGCTCTTCAACATGTTCATGGCCCCCCTTGCCACCATCGTTAGACAGCATGGGCTCAGCATAGTATCCTACGCCGACAACTCCCAGCTCATCCTCTCCCTCACAAAGAACCCTGAAGACACCAGACTCAGCTTCCAGGAAGGGATGAAAGACGTTGCAGCCTGGATGAACCACAGCTGCCTTAAGCTCAACTCAGAGAAGACAGAGGTCCTCGTCCTTGGACCCTCCTCCACCGCCTGGGATAACACTTGGTGGCCTTCTGCCCTCGGACACCCACCCACTCCATCAGACCATGCCCGAAACCTTGGCATCATCATAGACTCCTCCCTCACTATGACCCGCCAGATCAACGTCATCGCCTCTACCTGCTTCAACTCACACCGCATCGTACGCAAAACCTTCAAGTGGTTCCCCCCTGAATGCAAAAAGACCATTACATACTCACTCATAACCAGCAGACTGGACTACGGAAACGCCCTCTACGCCAGAATCAACAAAACCCTGCTACACAAGCTCCAAACCATCCAGAACACCGCAGCCAGACTCGTCCTCAAAACCCCACGACATGAGCACATGACCCAGCACCTACGAGACCTCCACTGGCTGCCCATCGAGAAGAAAGTAACCTTCAAGCTACTCACCCTCGCCTACAAATCCCTACAACATCAGACTTAAATACCTCAACGAGAGAGTCTCCTTCCACGTACCCGAAAGGAACCTCCGCTTCGCCGACCTCGCCTTGGCAGAGACCCCGTGCATCCGCAGAACCAGAGCAGGAGGAAGAGCCTTCTCCTACGCCGCAGCAAAAACCTGGAATGAGCTCCCAGTCAACATCAGGCGCTCCCGCACTCTGCACACCTTCAGGAAGAGCCTCAAGACCTGGCTCTTCGACTGATCTGGAGCTGCCCCCCCCGCTCCTTGAGACCCTCATGGGTGAGTAACACGCTTTATAAACCCCCTGATTGATTGATTGATGATTACTGTTTTCAGAAGTTCGTGAGGCAAGAATTTTTCGATCTTTTTTATAAGCCTTAAAGAGCAGAATGAGGCAGATGTAATTTTGTTTACTTGATCCTTGAACTTCAGTTCTCTGTGTACCAAGAAGCCTAGGTTTTTTACTTTATTTGAGGGTATAGGCAACGAGTCCAACTCTAGTGGCCACCAGTCCTGTGTCCAGAAACAGGGGTTCTTGCCGAAGATGATGACCTCAGTTTTTGTGGCATTCAATTAGGAAGTTGTAATCCATCCAGTTGCTCACGTTCACCTTACTCATGCATGAACTGAATGCAGCACCCACATTTTTTTCAGGATTTGCTAGTGGCACCACAATTTGGGTGTCGTCAGCGTAAGACACTAAGGTAAAGCCAGAGTCTTTTATAATTAATGGAGTTGACGAAACGCACCAATGGGGTGGCGCTGTGTTTCATAACGAACACCAAGGCGAATGAGATGTGCAGTGGGATGGATCAAGTGCTCTGATGGATTCCCGATTAGGAAAATAGGAGTTCAGGCAATACAGATCAATTACATAATATTGAGACAACAAATATTGTTTCACACAAATATTGCAAAATAAATATTGATGACAAAAATAACAAGATGCTATACATAACTATAAAAGTCACTCATATCTTACACGTAAATATCGTTGACAAAACGTGAGTGTTGGAAGATAACAGCTTAGACTGGGTTGATGCGGCAAGCTATCGGACCGGTGAAGCACCTTCGACAGCACACAATGCAACTTTCTCCCCCTCTGAGATTTTGGTGGGAAAAACAAGTTTCAGATGGAGCTCATAATGATGTAATTTACTTTGAGGAACCCTCACTGACCATGGCCTTGCCCCGCTAAAGAATTTTCACTTCTTTTTTCCATCATTTAAAAAAAAACTTTTTTTCAAAACACAAGAAATAGTACCATGAAATATTAACACAAACACAATCTCAAGCTTTGAGTTATCATCCATTTCCGGTGTTCTGAACAACAGGCATGCTTGCAAATATGGTGGGAGAGTGTTGACAGGTACTCCAAAGTTAATATAGGTGTTTGGGAGTAACACGAAGGAGCCACAACTTTGCAGAAAGGTACAGCAATGCAAGGGAGAGGAAGGTATTGATTGACCCTCTGTTACTGGAGTACCTCTCAGAATCTTGTGCAGCAACCACTTCAAAGGAAGCTGCAGCGAGGTGGGTTGTGGGAATGGTGTGGATACTAGCAGTTCAGTGGGAAAGTGAAAGTAGAAGAGGGTTCAGGGGTAAGGGTTACACCAAAGAGTGTTGCTACATGGGACGAAGGAGGTGAGTTCAGCAGGGTAACAAAAGGTATTTTATGTAAGTTCTGTAGTTTGATCATGTCCTCAATGATTTTATAGGTGTTATTATTTTGGTGGGTGTGGGCTTAGTAGATCATGGGGTGGGCTAAGTAGATCAGGCCATGGCTACCAGTGGGTGGCATTACAGCCAAGAAAGTGACCCCAGGTACTGATAAACATATCCAATTGGAGATCAGCGAGCCATTCAAGAACAGTGGGCACTGTCTTCAGTCTCCAATGGCGTAAGACACACAACTGGGCCACCGCCAGGATGCCGTTAGCGATCTTTGTTCATAGTCTGGTATATCCATAATGAACAGGATGATTTAACAAAAATCATGGAATGATGGGCTCACTTAGATTATTAATTATATGTTTACCTTCCAAATGTCACCGTTCATCTTTCGCAGTTTGTGTGAATAATGTGATAAATCACTAGTATTTTTCTTTCTTTTTTGATTTACAACCTTAAAAATGCAACATGAGTCAAGAAACACGTTTTGGCTGTATTGTAACGTAATCTTGATTTTCATAGTTTACTAATTACAAACGTGCATCATAAATCTAAATAGCTTAATTTATAGGGCACTGCAACAATATTATTTTGTTCAATAACTAGATTTGGTCTTTGTAAGGTACTGCTGTAAAATAATGAGGAGAACAGCATAATTTCAATGAGTGGTGCACCCTACCATTCCAATAAAATTCTGTTTATTAACAAGTAGGACCACTGCCTGCTCTGTAAAACCTTTTTACAACCATTCACAAAGGGGAAGGGGTCCCTTAGGGACCCATTCCCATTTGCAAATGGGTTACCACCTACTTGCCGAAGTAAAATGTGAATGTTTTGCAACTGCATTTTGGTCACAAAACATTCACACATACCACTGTTAGTTGCTATTATAAAGGGACGCCCTTATCACGCCTCTTCCTAATACTGAATCAGAAACTCATTTTGCGATAAGTCACCGACTCGCAAAATAGGGTTTTATACATTCAAAACGTCTTTTTCTAGGTTGCAAATGGCCTGATTCTGTGTATCGGTCCGTTTGCGACCTAAACAAAACTATGTACATCTGGCCCCTGATCCCTTTAATGTTTTATGAGGTAGAGGGGTAACTATCACTTGTAGTCTAGAGTGACTGTTGAGGAGGTTGCCACTTTTTGCACCCTGAATTGTTTGTTTACGGCACCATCGCATGTTACATGCCCAAGATAGCATCTGAGACTGAGAAGAGTAATTTCTGGTGTTGGTTTGGATAAAGACATGAATGCTGATGGAGATCTAAGAACTATAAGTAGCATCCCCAGTCTAGACAGTCAAGCAGGTATTTCCACCCTAGAGAGCAAGTACAGAGGACTTAGAGAGTCTTGTTTCGTCCAAAGCAAATTTATGATTAGTTCAGCATGAGATGTGTGTCGGAGCCCACAGTGTTTAGAATGGCCCCACACAAAGGGAGGTAAAGATAAGGGGGGACAAGTAACCCAAAGAGGGATAGGGGACCAATATAAGGATTGTGTGTCACTCACCTTGGATCTGATGGACCTGATAGGTCACAGGGTTGACCAATGAGGCGTCACTGTGTTTCGCAACCAGAGCTAAGGCGCATGAGATGCACAGTGGGATGGATCTAGTGCTCTCCTGGATTCACAGGTATTCCGGTTCACATTACTTCAGTCTCTGGAAAAGGTACCAGGGAAGAGGTTGTGGAGGCAATGCAGGCTTCAGTTTATCACACCACTGCTGGTATATATACTCCACACTGATTGATAGCAGCCAGGCTGAGGATGAGTTTTGCTCTCCTTATCTGCAAAAGGCTCATGTCAGCGATGAGACAGTATTAAAGCACTGGAGTCTTAGAAGAATGATATTCTGTGAGTTGGATAGAGGGGGCACACTTTTCTTTTCATGCCTCAATCAACGCACCTTCAAGCCAGAGTGGGTGGAGAAGGTGCAATGGATGGTTCGGTGGAGTAGACAGACCCAGTCAGGGGGGGATGCGGCATCCACAATGAGTAGTCACAGGTAATAAGCTGGTCACAATGGCAGCATTCAGTTCGCATTTTCAAAGGGTTTAGCATGTTCTTGAGGGTGGGACCGGAACCCATCTGATGTCCAGGGGCTCCATGGTTCATTTCACCTTAAGTCCAAATTCAATGTTACCATGGATCCCAATCTCATATATTCAGCTCTGGAGCACCTCGTGGGACACCCTGTCTAAAACTGAACTCAAATCTAGATGAATAAACGCAGCAGAACCTCCCTCATCAACCACCTGCCCAATCTCTTCTGTCACTTTCAGAAGAGCAAATTCTGTGCTGTGAGCCGGTCTAAAGCCATTCTGCAAAGGATCTAACACCTGATTCTGCTCTAAAAAGTCCACTAAGAGGTTATTCATGTGTTTCCTTCTCTCGTAAGCCATAATAAGGCAAAAGAGAGATGGGCAGGTAATTTTCAGGATAGGCAGGTACTAGGGTAGTTTTTTTTTTTTTACAGCTGGATGACATTTGCATGTTTTCAAGCAATAGGCACCACCCCAGTGGAGATTGAAAGGTTGACTAGTCTTACAGAATTGAGGAATCTCATCAGCTTCAGTAAAGGGGAGCCCGACTGTACTTTACGCATAAGAATCCACATTCAACAATTCAGACGCTGCAAGACTGCCACACTGTGGCAATCACGTGTTGCATTGACCTTTGACCCAAGGACCTTACTGTTGCAGACAATGGAGTTCCAGGATGTGCTATCAGTACTGAGCCTGATGCAAAGCCTAGGTTTGGATGTCTTGGGAGAGTGATTGGGGCACTGTAAGTATGGTATCCCACAGGCTGAGAAGTCCGAAGAGCAAGCAGCCACGCCAAGGCCTAAATTGCCTCTGACAACGAATGGACGATGGAGGGGGCCACTTGTAAGAGTAACTGTTGGTACAGGGGCTCCTACTGTGCTCGGTGTGGATCACTGGCTGTGGCATCACCTGGGCAAGGTGGTAGTATGTAGTGCTGTATTTCTCCAGTGGAACCCGGCTCGGTGTTGCTGCCGAGGGAGCGACGCGCAGGCATTGGTGATGTATCATCGTCTTTCCCAAGGTGTCTTCAGTGAGCTGCTTAGTGAGACTTGGCTTTGGGGAGGGGCAATGAGAGGGGGGGTCAACAAGAATCATACATGATTGTGCCCGACAATGTGGTTGTAACCCTCTACAAGAACTGGATTGGGTGCGTCAGCAGCTGGCCTTGTAAGCCAATTTATGGGGGTATTGGTAGCCTTGCCAGGATAGTAGTGAGCCCACCCAGACAGCTTATCCTCAGAGCTCATCCAGAGTGCAGTCATCTTACTGCAGCCAAGCTCTGCCTGTCGGTGATTTTTACTTCCCTTTCAGCGACTAAGCCCAAAGATAAAAAATATTTGACCAAGACGACCCACTTGGTGCATTCAACCTCCGCCCACCGTGGTCAGCCTGAAACTGCACCTAGGTTCCGGTCAACTGCGCACTATTGGTTTTTAATGGGTGCTTTACCTTTTCTAGACGTTTTTTGCTTTAAAATGCTAAAGCTAATATCTCTGGTTCCCCTTATCCTGTTTTAATGCTCTTGATGTCTTCTTGCATCTCAAATGTTTCTCTTTTTTCCTAAATTCGCTTGGAAAGTTTATTGTGCTGTGATTTACTTTAAAATTGTTGTCAGTGTGTGTACTTAAAACACATTTCTCTGGGGATCACCTGCTTCTTGTGCTATAGCTATCAGAGATTGAACAGAGATTCTCTCAGAACTGGGTTTTCACAAACTTGATTATGTCCATTTGGCTGGCAGGGGTCACCTTCTCCCATTTTTTGATAGGATAGTATCATACTTTAATCATTTACTGTTTAAATTGTGCATTTCTGTTAAATAATGATAGTCATATGTCTGTGCCATTCCTTTGCACTTTTAAAAGGCTCACTGAAGCTCAGGTTATGTACTATGCGTGATTTTTATATTTTTTTAAAATATGTTAGCAGAACCTCTAGACAACTCTTCTCCAAAATATGCATGAAATAACCACTTCTGCTTCCCAATAAACTACTATTTTGAGTTTCTAACTTTCAGCATCCCTAAAAAAATAATAATAAGCTAACTGTTAATGTTAGTAGATCAGTTAAGGGTGTCTGTGTTCTCTTTTACCGCAGTAATAAATCAGAATATGTGTCAGGAAACCGAAGCCATAAAACATGGTGGAATCGGATCAGCTCCCCAGCTCTTTAGTCCTCGGGGTATACATTAACGCAGTCTGAGAACGGAGTGTATTAAAGAGTTGTAAGGCCAGCTGTTGAAAAAATGCAGAACATATTGGAAATATAATTGATTGAAAACCTGCTGCATTGAGGCAGAGGAATGTATAGCGCAATTGGTTGGGATGCAATTGCTTTTCTTCTGGTGTATTCTGAAAGTGGAGAGCAGTGGTCGATATGATAAAAGAATGGAACAAAGAACAATGAAAACGCAAATGATGTCTCTTGATAACAATGTTTAGTTAAAGGAAAGATGCTTGCTCTTTTATAACTATTGTAGTAAAGTATTCTGACATCCTCCCATACTGTCTTTCAGCAGCTATGAATTTCCAACTTAGGGGGTCAATTCACAAAGGCATGTTTACTGCCAACGATGTCGGCATTTTTGCTGCTAGAAGCTCACATGAGGAATACTTGCAGGAGTAAATAGGCTTACTAAGGCATATTTCTCTACCACAACTGCATAGAAATGCATAGCTGTAACCCCCACGCAAGAATTGGGAGATGGGCTGAAAGGTGTTGTTAGCCTTTCAAGTTTATGAACACAGACAAACATTTACATTTGTGGACATTCACAAACTCCAGTCTAGTCCATTCCCACTTGGAAATGGAGTAGCGCCACTTCCAGGGTGTGACTGGGAAGAGGTCACCTCCAGACTTGGAGAGCTGTAGGGGAAGGGGTTTCTTCGGGTGGGAAAAGGCTGTACCCTTTAAGAAAAAAACACGAAAAGAAAAAGAATTGCATTTCCCCATCGAGCAAATGCACATTAGGAAAATAGGAGTTCAGGAAATACATTACTCGACATTCTCAGTAGCATTCCTGCAAACTTGCACCTGGCTCAGCTTTCAAGGTATATTACTGGGAATGTCGTGAATTCTTAGGGGCCGATTATGATGTGGTTTGGAAGGCCTCCTAATGGCATTTGCTCCGTGCGTATCAGATCGGGAACTTGTCTTTCCGACCGAATCGGAAAGGTTTAAGACCGACCTATTACAATATGAGTTAAGAGTTAGAAATATCCTAATCCGAACCCGATGGCATTCGGAATGACCGAGCCATATGGAACAGACTTGTATGTCTCTACGGGCCACATTTCCGAATCACCGATTACGATGCTGAATTCGGACAGCCTTTCCGAATCGTGCAGTCAAACTAGAATTGGCAGTCAAAATCAGACATTGGGGGCCTGTAGCTGGCCCCCCTACACCCAGAGCCTTCCCATTCGTGCCCATGGGGGTACCCATGGGTCCCCCCTTACCAGCCATGCACAGTGTGCACAGGTACAAGGGGTTGCCCGCCACAGGGAGCCCGATTTTCCCCAGCCACCCCTTTCTTCAATGGGAGCCTATGCATTCGGTCAGAGCATAGGCTCCCATTGAAGTAAATGGAAGTGTAGCTGAATCGTATCTGGAAGCAACTGGATGCATCGTAATCGGTCGGACTTCCCCGATCTGAGTTGGTCGGAAACCATTCCCAAACCGATTCGGTCGGAATGATTTCCGAACTGCATCATAATCGGGCCCTAAGTAGTAAATCTGCATCCATTGGTGGGAGTAATTTTACATGTGCATATCAACTACTTTCTTTGTGAATTTTCCACTCTAGGGCCTGATTACGAGTTCTTTGTAATATTTCGACCCATGTGTAAACTCCTGTGTATGCATGGGTCGGAATTACGAGTATGAAGGTATTTAACGCATCTAAGCATCTAAATACATCCGATAATTATCAGATGTGTTAAAAAACTCAACATTCGTTGTATTTCGGCCGGACAAACCTGCCAAATATTAATAGGGGAAAACATACAGTATTTACTGTATCTGGCAGATTTTTGTATGTTAAACACCAAAATCTGCATGTTATTCCGCCTGAACTCTCATTAGGTGATATTTATTGCATCCGGTAAATAACGTATCCCGTGGTATCATTATTTATCTGGGGCAATAAAAAACACCTTAGCTGATAATAATGTCCTTAGTGTTGAAGGGATGACTATGCTTCGCTCTCAACTGCACACATCCAATGCATCTTCAATGGTCCTATAAACAATGCAATATAAATTAGCATGAAAAGCTATGCTAGGGTATGTGTGTATAGCTTTTGGATATGATGAGTTTCAGTTTAATATTATCTTTTTAGGAAAAGTGCATTCAAGTTCTAGAACTTCCTTTTAAACAACAATGGGCCAATTCAAAAATACATAAATGAGGCAGTACTCCTGTAGTACTCTTTTACGTACTCTTACATGCCTTTCTAAATTGCATAGGCCATGAGGCATCTAAGCTTGTAAAATGGGAATAATATGAGCAAATTCAACGAACATTCATATACACTTTGCACTTGTACTAATAGGGAGTTGGACATTCCGGGCTGATTCACAAAAACTTTTCAAGACAATTCACAAGGCTGTATAAGGACACGCAAACAAGTACCAAGTCATCTAGTCCTAAATACTTTTGTGAATCGTCCTTAATATTGTTAAGTAAAAGATTATTTTAAGGTATCTCAAAGCCTTTAAAACCTGTGTGAGGCTGACATTCTAATTTCGTCAGATAAAGTCCTAAAATATGGAAAATTGAATTATATCCGTACACAAATTTAGAGAGAAAAACAGTGAGGCCTTGTGGCTTGTTACAAAGTGAACCACTTTATCTCCTTGTTTGGTAAAGTTTCAACAACTGAGAGACACAAAATAACATTAAGTTAAACCCACTGATGTCTCTATGAAAATCTGAACTAAGCTATCCAGTAAGGAGCAGTGTTGAATTTGTGGTAAAATATGTGCCAGGGGTCAATATATTTCTGAGATGGACACTGCAGCTTTCACCACCGGCTTTCCCTACCAGCACTCCCAAATACAATTTCCGTTGGTACCTATGTAGCATCACACTCCAGCAAATGGGACCATATGGGCTATTACTGGCCACCCACAGCTGTAAGAATGGCACAGAAGTACAGGTATTATTTGTTTTTATGTATTTTTCATTGTTAAATCACCTGCTGATGTTACAAATAGTCTGACAGCACCACTCTCTGGTGGACCGTCATAAATATGAGCCGGTGTCAAGAAATAAGTGACGGTGCCGAGCACCGACAAATCCTGGCACAAATGAAGCACTGGTAAGGATTATGCTTACCATAAGACTGTGATAGAATATTGACTGAAACATGTATATGTATTCATTTCTTTAAAAATATGTTATGTTATCTGAAATCTCCTTTACCTATAGTTAAAGCACTTGAATGCAAACAGAATCATCACCCCCTCACTATGTGGGTTTCGATGTAGTTACCTTTTCAAAATTAAAGTACAGCAACACTTGTCATCAGATCATCAGGAGAATACACAGCAGGAACAATTGTCCTACAAGATCAACACAAAGGCTGGGGTGAAGCTCTTACCTTCAAGATGAAACTCTTGGTTTAATTGCTATATTGATAGGGCCTTTGACAGGTGTCGTTCTTTGAAGGTTATGGCCAAACTTTCTAAAGAATTAGGAAAGTGTGATCATTTAAAGGGACCATCTAGTAAATTATGCCACAGTAGAGTTTACAAGCAAACTCTATGACACCGAACACTGGGTCTTTTCAAGTACAAAGCTTTGCACTTGACCCTCAGGGTAGACAAGTCAAGCAAGAAGGTGGTGGGGGTGTTACAGACTCAGAACTCAACAAACCAACCAATATCAATGAACAAATTAATGTCCAGTCAGTGCTTTCATTTCTGAAATAAAAAATACCTTCCTTCTGCATATAACACAGTACATAATAATCAGATGGCACCTCGAGTAGTTCACTGATCTCCCAACCAGCAGAAACAGTGATTTAGGGAAACAGCTCTGCTATTCCTCTAGGACATATATTAGGTGGTAGATCAATGAGAAAACTGGCCTTTAGACTTCTTGAAGGAGTGTTATTGACAGTAGTTTTCGAAGACCTCCTGTGGTCTGACCACCTGTTTGAGAAAGAGTTGTATTTACACAGTGATGTTTGCCTTCCCTCCCGAAGTCACAAATGCACAGTATGTCTTATGTCAATTTTAATACTCGTGAGGCACAGGACCAGCCTGTGAGTATTGGCAGATGGTGAGTGCAGCTTAACTCCTCCAGATGGTGTGCGTCCTCACATGCCCTACCAAACAGAGATCACAGGGACTCTGCTATAGCTCAGCAAGGATTGCTGTGGTCTTCATTGAGTGAGCATGTATGATCAAGTGAGTGGCAGGAGCACCAGTACAACTTTGGGCTTGCACCTCAGGGGCACTTGGGTCTCCCAGACATCAACCTCAAATCAACAGAGTTTGTGATTACCAAGAGTCCAACTCTGAGAGCAGTTTCAGCCATTTCCTGCCTTTTGCTTATTCCTCTTAGATTGGTCAGCAATAGTCCTCGGGTGTCATCAGAAAAGTGGGGTGGGGTGGAGATGGGAGTCTACAGTCAATGAAGGCATGAAACAAGGGCATAAAAGAGGGAGAGTCCTTGTGGTAGCCCTTACAGGAAACAGTGGAGCAGAAAAACATAGGAGAATTTCTCTACAGATCAAAAAGACCCTCTGACTCCTCTCCTCCACACAGTAGAATCTTGTCCACTACAAAGGACCTCAGGAATGTCCTGGAGTCCTGTAATTCACATTGCTGCATGGGACTACCTCCAACTTCCATTGTAGTTACCACTTGGGCATTCGGAAATGAGAATAGATTCCTGTGCAGACACAATCACATGTAAGAGATACATTCCAAGCACCTTCCAAGCACACCACTGAAAATGAAGATGAAAGCCTTATGGAAGAAAAGCTGTTGCTAACAGGTCATTGTCAACTGTTAAATCACCAATCCATATTCATCACTTCACCTCAGAGAACAACGGACTCACTATAATATTCCTTTTTCTCTCTGATATCTCCATCCAAGTACATTAGACTCCTTTTTGCTATATAGACTTCACCAATTGTGTATCTATACTGGAAGGATATCCTCATCTTAACCATACCCTCCAAAGGGATGGAGTCGCCATTGTAGCCACCTGGATTTATGCCAGGACTTTGAAGAATATACTTATTCTTACCTAAAAGTGTAACTTTCGAAGAGGGTGATAGAGAACAAGTCTGCGAGTACAGCTACTTTCTGATCATTCAATTTTATTTCACAGCTTTCTCATTGTTTTCCATGCCCTGTAAAACCATTTTTTTCTCTCTGACTCCAATAGTTCCACCAAGTTGAGATTTTTACTTATTTGTTCACTGCATATTCTTGCATAGTGGCCTTTCTTGCAACATTTGCAACAAGTGACACTCCAAGCCTGACAAGTAGGTTTGTTGGCCGATTGGTTGCTGTTGCCACACCTCTAACATTTGAATTTGTACATGACTTGAGTTATCTTTGTGACTACTGGGTAACTAAATTGTTGCTACTTCTTTAACAACACCAACCATATTTATAGCTGTCTTAATTTTTCTTACTCAGTTAGCATTGTGTTCTACGCCCTTAGCGATGTCTATGGACTCCTTGAGGTCAGGTTTCTTGGCTTAGAGTTTTTCCTAGATTCATGGATTGTTAGTGCATCATATTAATTGATCTCAGTTAAGTGAGCCACACAGTGGTCCAAAATCACCCGTATTATCGAGTCCTCTGAGTACAGCAATTTGTTGTATCTTGTGTTCTAGCAACATGTATTCCCATGGTATCCAGCATGTGAGAGTTCTGGAGCTGGACGAGAGAAGAGAGAGGCAGTTGCTGAAAAGAGGACGTGTCTAGGGGTTGTCTCTATGAACTTGAATAAAGTTCCTTCTTAAAATAACTTGTCTGCGCCTCTTAAAAGTGGTACGAGGATGGGATGTATTTCCCGTGAGGACAGACTCGTTATATAATGATGCATGCTGGATTTCGTCAACCCCTAGACAATGATAAGTGATCAAACTGCCGAAGGTGCCTTTATTGCTCTGCTTTTGACACTTCTTTGACAAGGACACATCCTGCACAAGTATATCAAAGGAGAAGACTGGAGCGAGCGCCCTACCTGGAGTCCTGTCTGAACCTGGGGCGTATAAAAGGAGACGAGGTCCAGTCTGGACCAAAGGCACATAAGAATTAAAAAAAAAAAGAAAAAGAGAGAGAGCACCGATATCTAATTTGGGTAAGAGTTGTGAGACTTTGCGAGCTGGTGCTGCGTGTGCACGAACTCTCCACCTAGCACTCTACTTCAACTTAGCTGGATTAGATGTAAAGAACTGACACTGGTGGGGAAGTTTAGCTAAGGTGCATTGTGTCGAGAAAGAGAAAGCGCATCTGTCAGGATGTATGGAGACAGCGTCGGCTTCCGATAGTCAAGCTTGAGTGGATGCCGGTCTACCAATCTCAGCCTCAAGTTTACCGTTACCATTAGGACCGAAGCTGTGTTACCTACGCCGTACAACAACTTGTTAGTGTTTAAAACAAAATCGGCTCACTGGCTGCCGCTCGTGTGCATCTGCAGTGTTCCGTCCTCGGTTGTGTGTGTCATTGCGGCCATTCCTTCACGGTACTCCTGAACCCTCTGTGACCATTCTACTACGGAACTCCTGTACCCTCATTAACTCGTCACAGCCACACCGCATTGTGGGAGTCATCCTGCGTCGTGACGCACGGTCCATCGACTCTCTCCGAGAAACAGCGTGTGGTTGCTATGGCGACCCGACGCGAAAACTGCAATGAGACTGCAGGAATTAAACTGGCATATTAGAAGTTTGGGAGCCAAATTTTCAGCAATCCAGTACTATTCACATAGATTGTATCCATCGAGTAGAACTGCGAAAACTGTGTGGACTGCCAATACTGCGTGGACTATGGTGACTACCTTAATTTTGTTCGTTTTTTTTCCCTTTCAGATACTGAATCTTTATCCCATGTATAATTAAGTTATCATTATTACGTGCATATTTACACGTGTAACTAGGAAACTATTATTTCTATTATCATTATTTCATAGTTGCGCAGGCCATTTAAAGGGTACGGTGTGGGAAGTGTATGGTGTTAATTAGGAATTCACAAGTACAGCTAAGTTGGGAATAACCATTATTATGGACATGTCATCCATCATAGCTGCACCCAAGTTTTTACAAAGTCCTGGAGAACCCACTTTACCATGGGAAGATTGGGTAGAGTCCTTTGAAACCTATTTAGAGGCCATTGGTGGGGAAGATTTCATAGCTTCTTGGAAGGTAGCACTACTAAAGCACAACTTAGGAATAGAAGGCAGAAAGGTATTCAAAACCCTACCTATAAATTTAGATGAGAGACAGGTCATTCTGGGAGAGCAGTCAAGCGATGGTGAGAGTAAAGAAGAGGGTGAGGAGGTAAAAGTGCATTACGATGAGATAGTTCCCATTGATGAGTATGTTGAAGTAATCAAAGCACTTGAAAAAAACTATGGCAAAAAGGTCAGCATACTAGTAGAAAGACACAAGTTCTTCTCTCGGTCCCAACTACCCGGGAGTCCGTAGAGCAGTGCATTTCTGTATTGAGAACCCTTGAAGCTACCTGTAAATTCAGTGACCTTCACGAGGAGATCATAAGGGATCAATTTATAAATAGAACGAGCAATATTAAAATTCAAGAAAGGTTACTAGATATGAAAGATCTTTCCTTACAAAAAACTATAGAGGTGGCAAGGCGGATCGAGAACACTTCAAAGTATGTAAAAGAGCTAAGCTCGGAGAAACCAGTCATAGCCAAGGTGTGTGCTTTAGAGAAGAATTCATCTAAAAAGAAGGAAAGCAATACTAAAACCACCACTATACCCAAGAACAACAGGGTAGGTTACAGATGTGGCAGCACAAGACACACTGCGGATTCCGACAAATGTTTTGTAGTCACAGAGAAATGCTATAAATGCAAAAAGATTGGTCACTTAGCACGCATGTGCAAGGCCAGATCTTTACCCACCCCAAAATGGAAGCCCCCCGTGAATACCATCCGAGAAAATTCTGAGGACGACAATTCTGACAACGAAGGGGAAGTTGAAGTAATGGTTATTTGTGACAATGTTATAAATGATGTATCTGAGGGTTACAACCTGCCCAAATGTGATTTAGGCATTAAGGGCACTAAAATAACTGTTTGGGCAGACTCTTGCTCCTCTTATACCATCACAGATAAGAACACATGGGAGAGAGTAGGGAGTCACCCGTTGAATCCGCCAGATGTTGAACCTGTAGGATACTGTGGTGTTAAGCTTCCATTGTTAGGTTTTTTCAAGTGCACTTTGTCTCATAAGGGAAAGGTAGCTACAAGCAAGGTATATGTTGTGGAAAAGGGGAGAGCATTGCTGGAATGGTGTGAACAAAATATGTTGGGCATCACTTTGGACCCAAACCACCCACAACAAGTACTGGCCACTGAAGTTACTGAGAAAACTAAAGGGGGCACCAAACGTCCAAAATTATTTGGGGAAAAATTGGGTTGTTTAGAGAAATTAGAACACCGCATTGTACTTAAGCCCAATAAACTTCCGCGTGTGCACAAAGCAAGGAGTGTACCCTTTACTCTTAGAGAAAAGATTAAATTAGAGTTACAAAGGTTATGTGATGCAAAGGTTGTCGAACCCATTGAGTCATCTGGATGGCTTGGTCCGGTTGTTTTGGCACGAAAGCCCAATGGCAATCTACGCATGTGCATTGATTTGAGAGATCTCAATCGTAATATTCTGGTTGACGATACCCATTATCCCACATCAACGAAATGGTGCCTTCTGTAAGTAATGCCACCTATTTTTCACTGATTGACCTGTCCAATGCATATCATCAGATCAAACTGCATCCCACTTCAAGACATCTCACCTCATTCATTACACCTGAAGGAGCCTTTCAGTTTATCAGAGTGCCCTTCGGCCTGGCATCCGCCTCGGCGGTTCTCCAAAGAGTAATGTGTAAAGTATTGGTGGGCTTACCCAAGATGTTGGTTTTCCAAGATGATGTGTTAGTGTGGGGGTCTAATGGTGTTGAACATGACGCAATACTCACAAAAACATTGGACAGGTTGCAAAATGCAGGTTTAACGGTGGGAGTCAAGAAATGCAAATTTGGCATCAAGCAAATTGATTATTTAGGGCACACCTTATCTAGGGAAAGGGTCAAACCACAAAAGAAGTTATTGGATGCGATTACAAATGCTCCATCACCTCATGACAAGGAGCAATTGCGCTCCTTACTGGGCCTTGCGGAATTTTATTCCAAATTTGTTTATTATTTTGCTGCAAAAGTCCACACGCTCAGAACATTAATTAAAAAAGGTGTCAAGTTTCAATGGACGGATGAATGTCTAAAAGCTTCTATCTCCATCAAGGAACAAATTGTTAAGGCTGTTGCGTTGAAACCATTCAACCCTTCACATCATAGCATAATTGTAGTGGCTGCCAGTGCTTATGGTGTAGGAGCAGTGCTCATGCAAAAACATTTGGGACATGAACGAGTAGTAGCCTTAGCATCTCGTACCCTCAAGGGTGCGGAGGATACATACTCGACCATTGAAAAAGAGGCTCTTGCATGCAGGTGGGGGGTGAACTACTTCAAGACTTACATCTGAGGAACCCATTTTGAAATTAGATCTGACCACAAACCACTCATTGAGTTATTTACCACCAAGGGAGCTGCAAAAGCAACCCCCAGGATCGCTAAATGGCTGTACAGGCTCCAAGGATATAACTTTTCACTACAATATGTTCCGGGTATTCGCAATGTCAATGCCAATTGCCTATCCTGTTTACCATTGGAATGTGATGAAGATGACGTCAACTCCAATGATGATTGTGTGGTAGCAAGTGTAGTTGAGTCATGTGAGGGTGCCATATCCAATGATTAGTGGAAAGAAGCTGTGACGAATGATCCTACTTTAAAGGAACTAATGAATGAATTGTCCAATCCATCTGGCACCAGTTTCACCCTCACAAAAACATTTGGATAGTTTTGGACAGTATGGACAGAACTTTCAGTGGTGGATGGTGTGTTGCGCAGAAGTGGTAGACTAGTGGTTCTGGCAAGCTTGCAGTCTAGACTACTAAAATTATTACATGAAGGACACAGTGGTATGTCCGGAATGAACAGGAAGGCCAGAGAGACATTTTGGTTGCCAGGGATGGACAGGAACATAGAGGAGCATGTACGTGAATGCATGGAGTGCATGTGCAGTGACAAAACCCATCGGGTAGAGGAATCACCCATCTCCCCCACTAATTTTCCGAGCAGACCATGGGAAAAGGTGGCAATAGATATCTGCGGTCCATTTTCGGCCAAGGGAATAATCAACAAATATGCCTTAGTGCTAATTGACTACCATTCTAAATGGCCGCAAGAGGCATTCACTGGAGACATTAAAGCCTGTAACGTCATTGAATTTTGAGACCAAATATTTTGTAGAGAGGGATGTCCAGACATGTTGGTCACGGATAATGGATCCCAGTTTATAGCTAATGAATTCACGACATACCTTATCAAGATGGGAATTACACACCACACAACCGCTGTTTACAATCCCAGGGAAAACGGTCTTGTGGAGAAATTCAACAGGGTCTTGAAAGAATGTATCCAATTGTCTGAAGAGTGTGGTGGAGATTGCAAGGAGGCGGTGAAAGGAATGTTGTGGAGCTACCGAACCACACCCCATTCAGTCACCAAGGAATCCCCATTTAGACTTCTCGAGGGCAGGCAACCAGGCACGAAGGTTGCTCCTGGGTGGATGCTCAAGGGCTTCTCATGACCTGTGTGAAACAGGAGTCTAGAGGGTAGAGTTAAGAAACACCAAGGCAAGTATGTGCTAACCCTGGGCCTAGTTTGCGTAGTAGCGCTACGCAGAGCTACGCGAAGTGCACTTTGCGCTACGCGAGTTACACGTAGCGCTACACGAACTGCGTAGTGCGCTGTTCGGGATGATTGCACAGTGCCGGATGCTTGTCCGCACTGTGCAATCATTGAAAACGGTATCTCGCACAGTGCGAGCTGTCGTTTTCTGCCGCTCGAGTAGATTTTTACTTGAGCGGCAGCTTTCTCAACGCGGACTGGTAGTTCCTCATCGCGAGCATACGCGACCACTCTCAATGAGAAACCTGACCTCCCCGCGTTGAGAATCTCGCCGGGAGGTTTATTTTCCACGCTCGCGATCGCAAACTTGATGTTGCTGATCGCAAACGAGGAAAAAGTCTCGCCGGGATGTCATTTTGCTTGCTCGCGGTCACCAACTTGACGTTGAGGAACGCGAGCGAGCTAAAAATGCCAACTACGCTACCCTACGCATTTTTGCACTGTGCTACGTGCAATTCGCGTAGCGCGAAGAAGCACAAACTACGCAAACTACACGAGCGTGGCGTAGTTGGCCGCCCAGGGTTAGGATGTGCACAGGCATAACAACAGGTTAAAAAGGAACAAACGCATTTTCGTTGTTGGAGATTCGGTGAGAACGTACAGCGTGGGTTCACAAAAAAGAGGTCTGTCAAAATGGTCTGTGCCCAAACGCATAACCAAAGTTATTGCTAACAATGTTTGTCTGAGTGATGGCAAGTTGTGGAATATTTGTAGTGTCACTTTGTGCAACGCTTAGGAAGTTAACACCTGGTTGGAAAAAGAGGGTGACAGTAATATGGCGAAAAGGTGTGATGATGTAAACAATGACAAACGTGTCAGGAAGATTCCAAAATGGCACAGTGACTATCTGACTTATTGACATATCCTATGTATTCCCTATCACTAAGTGACTCATTGATTCAATTGATGTTATTTTAATCACTAATTTCCTCATGTTTCTTTTATATTATTTTCCCTTCATTGCTGTAACATTTGTATACTATCCTTCTTGTTTTCATGTTTATTATACGGAAGGAAGTTGTATCTTGATATCGTGTCCTAGCAACATGTCTTGCATTCTTCCCATGGTAACCAGCATGTGAGAGTTCTGGAGCTGGACCAGAGTGAAGAGAGGCAGTTGCTGAAGAGAGGACGTGTCTAGGGGTTGTTCCTATGAACTTGAATAACGTTCCTTCTTAAAATAACTTGTCTGCGCCTCTTAAAACAATACAAGTGACTATCTTTTCATTTTTACCTCGGACGCTTCTTCAGAATTTATGCCTCTCCAGAACAATATTTATCTTTTTCACAAAATATTCTTCTACCTTCATTAAGATACTCTGATACATATCGAATTGGACACTGGGTCCTCCTCCCCTGCCCATTGGTTGATCTTGTAAGCTGTCATAAACATCTGCTTGCTTCACTGATACCTAAATTGTGCAACAAAATATGTAGTTTACTTACAGGTGGAAACTTTTCTTCTCCGATAGCAATGAGATATGACTCGAATGATAATAGCCCTTGTTTCGAGTGTATGAAGCTTTGACTAGCATAATTCAGGAATGTAGGAGGTTGAGGCATTCTAGCTTCAGCGAAGACCAAGGTTAGTATAAGAATGATAGTAAGAAAATATCTTAGTCTTGGAAGGTGGATTATCTCTGCATCTAAAAAGAAGATATATCAAAATAATTTTAAAAAACTGAAAAAATGCTATTCATAGATCTAGAAAATGTTTAAGTTCAATATGGTGACCCAGTCCGATTTCTATTAAGGTGGTTAACCAAGAAGATTTATAAGAGTGAGCATCACCAGGAAGGCAGGCTAAACAAGCTCAAAGGTTTTTTATGGAAAACACAGCCACACGGGTAGTCAAGAAAAGTCTTAGCCTATAATGAACGGAAGAGGGTGCATCTAATCTGCCCAACAGCACCTGATCAAAATTGTTCTTTCATTGGAGCACATTAAGTTCCTGACAGATGGAGACAAGCACCACGCAGATATTAAAAAATGTGTGAGGAGATGAGGCCATTGTATGAGAAATGAGATGAGAGGTAGCATGTCCTTCCCCTCAGTGGATATGAAAACAGTGCAGCTACTCTAGAGTCGAAAAGAGGGCGAAGACCATCAGAGACACAGGTTGTTGTAGACACAGCTAGGCCACTATGAGGAGAAGAAGAAATGGATACACCCCACTTTTGCCTCCGCGGCTTTAGTTCAGGTTCTCCAGGACCCATGAGGTCAGAGATGGGACTTCACCAGCATGGTGAAAGAAAATGAAGACAGATTATAAGCCACACAACAGAGTGGGACTCAGGAAGGATAGCAGAATATTCACCTGGTTTGTAGGAAGCTAACAGAGTATGCACCTCTCACCTCAGTAATCCAGACTCGGGACACGGCATCAGTCCTGCAGGAAAGCAGAGAAGTCCTGCTCCTCAGCTGTAGCGAGATAATCCAGAGTCACCAAGTAAAGAAATGAAGGAGGCAGAGTATCATCATGAAAAAGAGTGTAATGTAAGGAGAGGTCAGAAAAATGTCTGGTGGTGCAAGACTCACTGTGGCCCTCTCACTGATATATTTGCTGAACAGCAGAAGACAGTTAGGCCAAGGAGTGGAAAGCAAGGATGGAGAATTACTATAAGGTAACCTGCAGAGGAAGACTGTATCCAGGGGTACGATGACCACGACTGCCCACCGCACAGTAGTATTGTCACCAGTGTTAAAAATGAAGATGAAAGCCTCACAGAAGAACTGCTTTTAATAACAGGTCATCGTCAATTGGCCACCGCCAAACCATATTCATCACTTCACCTCAGAGATCAACTGCTTCACTATTACTTTCCAAGGAACATACCCATAGGTAAGGACATACAGGCACATGCATCAAAAGAAAAACTGGTCGCAAACGGGCAGATTCTCAGAATCTGCCCCTTTGCGACCGGTATTTTTGCATTTGGGATGCATCATCCCAAATGCAAAAATCACAATTTAAGTAATCTCTAAATTGCGATTACTTAAATTGCGATTGCATTTAAGGAATCGCAAATTGAGATTCCTTAAATGCAATGCATTAAAGTAACAAAATTAGCAATTTTGCTAATAGGGGCCGCAAATTACCATGAAGTTGAACTTCATGGTAATTTGCAAAACCTTTGAAAAATGCACTTTTGTGCATTTTTCAAAGTTTCATGTTGCACACACACATGCCCTTAGGGCATGTGTGTGCGCAACATATGTGCACAGGTTAATTCAAGAGGTGCAACAGGGTGTTCTTTTGACACCCTTGCACCCTGAAATTGCATGCGCAATTTGTGGGTACCTATTGGTACTCGCAAATTGCGCTAGCGATTTACCATTAATTCCTATGGGCCTGTAGTCCCGTAGGAATGAATGAGAAGCTATTCCTTATTTGTGACTCGCAATTTGCGAGTCACAAATAAGGAATGGGTAGGAATCGCTAATATTATAGCGATTCCTACATGCATAGGATTTTGCCAGTCCTTAATTGCGAATCCTTAGTATTCGCATTTAAGGACTCGCAAAATCCTAGCTTGATGCATGTGCCAGATAGAGTGGAACGGGGGAGTGTGGGAAAGGAAAAATACACAGGCTCTGAGGTAGTAAGTAAGTACAGAGAAAACTAGTATATAACAGACAATCTCTAAACAAATAAGTTACATACACATGTGGCATCCATGTACTACATGCATGGAGTGAATGAAGAATTTGCAGTCCTAAGAGGTTGTATCTCGTCTGTTTACTTCTTTTAGGGCGGTATCACAGAAAGAAGCCCATGTACAAAAGATTCTGCACCATCAGAGGACCTTTGGCTGCATTAAAGTTTGCTTCAGGTGCGGCTCGGCAGGAAAGAGCTTGGGAAAGTCTTGATTTGCGAGCTGTTTTGGTCTTAATCCTCAGGACATAGGATATCATCCTCCAGTGTACAGAATTAAATAAGTTTTACCAGATCCTACTTCAGTCATATCATTCTTCTGGCCTTCACCTTGTTAAGATCATTACCACTTGGAGGTAAGACCAGGACAATATAGAGATTCCCATTTGTTAATCATTCATAAAGCCTCAGGGGTTGCTACAGAATTATCTGTCTAAATGGAATAATATGGCATGGGCGCAGAAGCAAAGCGTTTCCCTTATTTGTATGTGGCCACGCCAACAAGCCTATGAAGGAATACCCCTTTAAGATAGCACCAATGCTTCACATTTGCGAGCGTTATCTGTATTATTGAAGGAGCTACACAAGCATCTGTAACCCTTTCTGTAATACCAAAGTGCCCTGGGAGCACAGAAAGCAGGCACACATGTCTGCGGCACCCCTGGGGCACTTTATGTAGTATGGTCCTTAGAGCACTGTGAAAAATCAGGAGGTAAAACCTCTTAGCAAGATTACAATTACCATCTGTGTTTGTGCAGGCTTTCCTGCAAAATGAACACTAGTATTATGCTGGTGATAATGCAGGTGCTTTTATGTGCCACGACAACATTGATTCCACATCACTGATTCAGTAAAATCACAAAATTCATAGTGGCTTAACTACTAAACTGTGAACAAGGGAAAATCAGAAACTCTGTGGTAAAATGAATTTCAAATTCGTTGGGATCAATGTCATCCTTTTTCTCACTACTAGTTTTATGGTAGTTAATTTTGTAAACATATTTTTAACTTAGACCCCTTTCCCCAATCCATTCCACATACTATTTCAAGATCGCACCCTTGTTCCATTTTCTTGAGCCATATTTACTTTAGGTTCCATCGTGACTGGGATTTGTCATGTTTTGTTTCTTCAACCCCACATGCTAAAATTTAAATGTCTCAGGCCACGCATTGTAATATGCTATGTGATTGATACCTTAAAAAGGTTGTTCTTGTGTCACTGTGCAGCATCTTCAGCACAGTTCCATGTATGTTGTAATATTCCTACTGTATATCTATACACAGAAAAATATAGGTACGCAATTGCCAGCCCACACATATTCATGCAATGAAGCATATGATTTTGTGACAAATAAGAACTTTTAATGCATTTGATTAAGGTGCAGAAATTGATGGAATAAGCACAATGTCATTTTGAGGTGCAAGTGCTTGTCTTCTCCAGTGCATGTGAAGCAACTTGGCACCTCTATGTGAATCTGTGTCATTTTGACTACTAGGTAGCTTCATTGCATTCATGGTGGTTGTAGTGTCTCAGCAACTAAGAGACTGGAGAGTTGAGTTGTTACTCCCTTTTATTATACCTTCTCCTCCTTAAACTGCTCTCCTCATCTCACCATCTGTACCTCATAATACAACGCGACTCCTCCTACCTCTGATGGGCTTCCTGTTCCAGCGCGAGGTAGAGGAGTCATTTCTCCATGGTCCTATTGCCGACACCACACCTCCCCACAAGTTAAATACCAAGTCAGTCTTAGACATCACCACTAGATCCCTTTTATCAGTATGGTTGTACATTTATCTGACACAGACATCTTGGGGTATTCGCTGATGGGGTCACAGACTCATTTGCTTCCATTCTGAATTGTTCCTTGCTGGCAAGCTCAGGGTCATCCAGGGTTGAGTTGGGGTCTGTAGATGGTGTCCCTGGTGGCTGCCCTGCCCACTTATTTTGCATGGCCTCGTATCTGTTATCATGGTTCCTTTCCTGTCTGTGAATTGTAGGGGCTCAATATCAAAAGGAGGGTCAGTCTTCCGTCACTGTCTCTGTCTGACTATCACTTAGTCTCCTTCTCCCATGGGATCATTTTGTGCTTTCATCTTCTTCTCGGCATCAGCATTGCGTAGTTTGTGAAAGTCTACCCGAGTTTCCTCAGGTCAGTGAGACAGCTTGTTACGCCGAACATGAGCGTGGCACCTGTCGTTGAATGTGGGGTGGTTCTGTAAGCCCGCCACAGATCTTGATCGGTTGTTATCCCTTTGGCTTGTGCCATCTGTACAGTTTTTTTAGGTGTGCCCATGAAGAGTTCGACCATTCCATTTGCTTTGGGCCACAGCAATGTGATGCGCCTGTGCTTCACTCTTCAGTAAGATGGGAAGTCCTTGAACTCTCTCCCATTCTAAGGTGGGCTGTTGTTCGACTTGAGGGTTTTTGACATTCCATAGGAGGCAAATATGTCATTAAGTGCTCTGATTACCTTGACATGCCTTGTAGATTAAATGCTCTTGACAAGGGGAAAACTTGAGTGTTCATCCACGAGAACCAGCAGGTACTTGCCATTCGTAAAGGTCCCAAAGAAGTCAACGGCTACACACTCCCACATGTTGTCTGGGAAGTCTGAAATCGTTAATTGGGTGTCATTTCATTGTTGGTGAAAGACAGACACACACACTCTTTCTCGTAAGGCACATTTGGTGGCTACAATGACATGGTGCCTTTTACGTGCTAACTCAAAGGCTTTTCATCTAAGGCAGGAGGGCATCCTCTTAGAATGATTCCTTCAATGGTTACAGTTAGCTCTTCTTGGATGCTTTAGAACCTTTTGAGGTCTACTGTGTCTCCCCCTTTTTTATGCTTGATAGACCATGCTTGCTTTGCATTTGACCCTGGCAAGTTTGACATCGTCCCGGGTGGCAGTGGCAATCTGAGTGATAGATCTGAGTGATAGAGAGCGCTGGGGTAGTGCTCGAGTGGAGAATAAAATTAAGATACTCCCCAGCTATCAGTGGCGGAGACTTGGTCACTTGTACCAACGTTCTAGAAAAGTAATCAGCAGGGTTGTGTTCCTTGCCTGGTTTGTGAACGATATAATAGTTGTATTCTTGAAGGTGCAACCCCCACTGTTTGATGCGTGGGGGCATCTTTGCTTTGGGGTTGCCAAAGACGGTGAGTAAGACTTGATGGTCTAAGACCATGGTAAGGTGCTTTCCGTACAGGAAGATGTGGAAGTGTTCACAGGCCCAGACTACTCTGAGTTTTTATTTTTCAGGTTGTGATAGTCTGAACGGTTTCAGCGCTCCGTCCATCATCTCCTTGTGTAGGCCTTTTCCGGGTCAGTGAGATTTCTGCTCACATGGGCAACAATGTGAGTCTGGGCACCTGGATATCCACTGTGTTGTGACAATATGGTGCCTAGCCCCACAGGGTGCCCACCCTGTATTCCAGGTGGAGCGATCGATCAAAGTACGCTTTAACAGTGGCAATATTGATCGCTGTTTTGATGTCCAGGAAACTGCGTTCATACTGTGGAGACCAGTGGAAATCCACCTACCACTTGGATAGGTCATGCAGCTGCGCACTGAGGGTGACATAGTCCCATATATATCTGAAACAGTAGCTAGCAAGTCTGAGGAAGAATCGCAACATGCTGACTCCTCTCGGGGGTTCGGTCATTGAGAGGGCCTTTACCTTATCTGGGGTCATGCCTTCCCCCGAGAATATGTGGCCAAAGAATTCAAAGTAAACACAAGGAGATGATGGATGGAGCGCTGAAACTTTTCAGACACTCACCCCCAGTCACAGATCTGTGTTGAATCCATCATTGTTCTTTAGCTCACTTCGCCACCCCAATTCAGATCCAGCCATATGCCAATCAGTCTTGACCCTGTGCCCCATTGGAACAGTCCAGCTCAAACTGTCAAGCCAGATCTTCCCTGGACCAGAAACAGGCATCCTGGTACCGGTTCGGGGTAAGACCCCTCATCAGCCAGGCTAGCTTGAATCCAGTGGCAAAGTGAGCACAGTAAAGCAGGCTCACACCTCCTGAATTGTAGCAGTGAAACCAAATTTCTATTTGAAAATCAGAGTAAACATGTGTCAAAAATTAAAAGATACATGCTGGTTTGCAACAACACTCCATCAAAAGGACAAAAGGGGTAAGACTCAAAAGGTGCCTAGCCCTTAGGGTGGCATTCATCTTCTACATGGAAATGCTCCCTACTCTGAGAGGAAGGCTAAGAGCTCTTTGCCTGCCTCCCGTGGCAGAGTAGGGACAGTACCCCGTAACCGAGAAAAAGAAAAAAAAAATCTGCTCCTGCATCGTGCATGGTAGAAGCTGTAGGCTGCCCTATGTGTAGCAGCTTTTCTTATTCAGCACTGAGCTTCAGTCTAGAGTCCCAGTGCATTGCAATGATGCTGTCAGAAGCACAGAGCCAACCACCCTTGGATCACTGCATAGCCCAAACCATCCTGTGCACCTTCACACTTATCTTCTTTGCTCTTGTGAATCACACCAGCACGCAGCACAGATTTTGTCTGCATGAATGCCTATGTGTCTTCATCCCAGCATTGCCTTTGTGATCCGCATTCAATGAGACCTGTGTGTCTCTGCTTGAAGACTGCTGTTCTGATCCCTGCTCTATGTGTGATGTCAGCAGTCCTCTGTGCCTTTGGTCCAGCACTGACATTGTGAGCCTGGTTTAACAGGCCTCCCAGATGCCAGAACAAGGGTCTGTGTAACTCCACTGCTAGTGGCCTCCTTCCTGTGATCATCTGTGAATGGAACTCATCAGAGCATAAAGGCCTGTCTGCCTCTACCCTGCATCTACTTCATTTACTTCCTGAACTGTGACTGTCACATTTGTTGGGGTTGAGTAACTGAGGGGTTATTTACAAGTTCGGTGCGCCATCGGATCGTCACTTGTTTTGACATTCCGCCGGCGCACTGGGCTTACCCATATTTGAGAGCCACCCCTCGTTTTCATTGCTTTGTAGATATGGTGTAAGGCAACCCAGCACAAGTGACTGCATTGCCTCATACTACATGGTAGGGGCATGACATGCCATGGGTGTTCAGACCTTATTCCCATGGTATTTGACACATTACCAGATTTACTACAAAGCGTAAATCTGGGAATGCGTCAAATCCCTGCACCTCCCCAGGGGTGGCGTAAGGGTTGATTTTGTGAAGGATGATGTTTCTTCCTCCACAAAAACAACCTGATTTCAATGCAGACACCCTTGCACCACGGTGCCAAAAGCCTGTGTTGGCGCTAGACAGCCATTTGTGCATCAGCGCAGTGTAAGAGGACAGGAATGCACTGTATCCCTTTTCTTTTGAGGCAGGGCAGCACAGCAAAATGATGTGCAGTGTTGCCCTGCGTCAAATTGTAGTAAATGAGGCCCTGAGAGACTGCCGCTTGTAGTGTCGCGGTCTAGTGGACGCGCGCACTACGTAGTGACGGAGATGTGCGTAGCGGCCGTTTGGACGCTACTGCGCATGCGCGAGCGATAGCGCGCGAGCGAGAGACGCGATCGGAGCGTGTTGCCCGGCGCTCTCACGGAAGGTGATCCAAAAGGTAAAATAAAGGTTCTATCTACCTACAGAACGTTTCCTGTGAGTCTTTGGGGGAAAGCTACATATAGCCAGGCACCCAGCAACATTACAGTGGCGACGAGACTGGGACAAGGAGAACCCTATGTGCAACAGGTGGAAGGTGCCCCCCTAACCTGCATCAGAGAAGAAGCCCACCAGGAGAGATACCACCCTACGCGGTAAGAAGACCGGAGGGGCCAAGGGCAGACACCTACACACCGGGAGAGCGCGGCAGAGGCAGATAGAAGCCGGGGAGTGGCACGTGGGCAGCGGAGGAGCCAGCCACGAGGTAGAGGATATCGCAGGCGGACAGCGGAACCGCAGAGGAGATCCTGGCGGAGTCAGGGGACGACGGAGCAGCCAGCTCGAACGCAGTCCCAGGTACCCGAAGCAGGGGAGCGGGGACGGACGCACCAGGTAGCCCAAGGAAGCAAGTGGACGCCAAAATGAGTGCACAGTCATCGACTCTGACGACGCCGATTCCATTCCTACCACGCCCGGGAGAACCCATAATGAAGTGGGAAGACTGGAGGGAGTACTTCAAAAACTACCTGGAAGCGCTAGAAGATGAGAACGAGGAGGCGTTCTCTAGTGCCAGGAGAAGAGGATACTTCTACACAACCTAGGACCAGAAGGGATACGAGTGTTCCAAAATCTCACACCGACCACCAGACCAGTAGGGGACACAGACGTGTTCACCCACGCCATAGAAGATTTGGACAACCACTATCGACCAGCAGTGTGCACCTCCATCGACCGCTATAACTTCCAGCAAAGGAAGCAAGAAGCGGGGGAATCCGTAGATGACTACGTGGCGGCGCTGCGGAAGCTGGCGATGACGTGCAGATATGGCGGACTGCAGGACGAATTCATCAAGGACCAGATCGTCATGCACACGACAAGCAAGTCAGTACAGGACAAACTATGGGCGAATGGAGATGCGACGCTGAACGAGGTGATCGCCATAGTGAAAAGAGCGGAGCTAACAAAACGCTGTGCGGAAGCGGCCAAGAGAGAACCGGCCCCCAGACTCACAGTCAACAAGGTGGACGACGCGGACCACCAGACGCGGGGGAAACAAACGACGGGGGAGTACAGAGGAGCGGCCAAAGGGAAGCCAAGACCTGGACAGACATGGAAACAAGAAAAAGGCGAGGCCATGAGATGCTACAGGTGCGGCAGCTCGAACCATGCAGCGCACGACAAACGGTGCCCCGCATTCAGAGCCAAGTGTGCGTTCTGCGGCCTAGTTGGTCATTATGAAAAAGTATGCCGCAGAAAAGGAAGACAGCAGGCGGTGAAGTTCGTGGCACAGGACGAGGGGGAAGAAGTAGAAGGCCGTGAAGAAGACGAAGAAGTCCTGTGTATTGAAGACCAGGTACTGGGCATAGAGGGGAGAAGAACGCGCAAACCCCAGTGCGACATGATCATAGGAGGCATACCCATCACCATCGTGGCGGACTCAGGATCTCCTTACACGATCATTCAACGTTCAGTATGGAACGAGAGGTTCAGACCCACGTGGGGCGCACAACTAGAACCCCCCGACATTCGACCTGTCACCTACACAGGGGACCCAATCCCGATGGTAGGGTCCAAGACAATGAAGTTCCAGTTCAAGGAGCGGAGTGCGCTCTGCAAGCTGTACGTCGCGGAGAAGGGACCGTCAGTCCTGGGCTGGATGGACCAAGGAGTGTTGGGAATACAGCTGAACCCAGGAGGGGACACCCAGGTGATGGTGACTCTGGACGGAGAGGAGTCGACGGCAGAAAAATGGCGGAGCGGGCACCCGAAGGTCTTCGGCGGGAAGATTGGGAGACTGGAGAAGTTCTCCCACAAAATCGACCTCAAAGAAAACGCCCGGCCGGTAGCGCACAAGGTACGGAACATCCCGATTGCGGTAAGGGAGGCGGTGCAACAGGAGCTCCTCCGACTGGAAGAAGGGGGAATCATTGAGCCCATCGACAGCGCGGAGTGGTTGGCGCCTTTGGTGGTGGCCATGAAACTGTCAGGCAAAGTGCGCCTCTGTGTGGACCTCAGGGAGTTGAACAAGTGCATAGTGGTGGAAAGGTTCCCCTTGCCACGCATAGAGGAAATGTTGGCCCGCACGAAAGGAGTGAAATTGTTCTCCACCATAGACTTGCAATCGGCATACCACCAGGTAGCGCTACATCCGACAAGCAAAAAATTGACATAGTTCATCACGCCGTTCGGCTGCTACCAATTCTGCCGCATGCCTCGGCAGCGGCGGTGTTCCAGAAGCTAATGGCCCGCCTATTCAAGGACATTGAGGGAGTGCAATACTTTCAGGACGACATCCTAGTGATGGGGACGGAGCTGGAGGACCATGACAGGAAGCTGTCGGCAGTATTGAAGATCCTGGAAGAGAAGGGCCTAACAGCAGAGTGGGAGAAGTGTCATTTTGGAATGACGTCAGTCACCTACCTGGGACACGAGATAGGGGCGCAAGGAATAACGCCGAAGAGAGGGAACGTGAAGGCCATCTGCGAAGCACCGCCGCCCACCTCCAAGGAAGAAGTACGGTCATTTCTAGGGATGGCAGAGTACTATAGTAAATTCGTCCACCACTTTGCCACAAAAACCCACCACATGAGGCAACTCACGAGGGACAAGACGGCGTTCATATGGACAGAGGAGACGCAAGAGGAGTTCGACACAGTGAAACGGGAAATTGGCGGAGCGATCCCGTTGCAAGGATTCGATCCCCAGGGGCGGTCAATATTGATGACGGACGCGAGTGAAAAGGGGCTGGGAGCGGTGCTCATGCAGGAAAGACCAGAAGGCGGAACGGAGACGATCAGCTTCGCGTCCCGGACGCTGACAGCGTCGGAACAAAAGTTCAGTGTGATAGAGAAAGAGATGCTAGCGGTAGTGTGGGCCATGGCGAAGTACCGTCAGTTCCTGTGGGGAACCAGGTTCCAGGTGAAGACAGATCACAAGCCTCTCGTGAAGGTACTGACATCGGATGGCCATGCCAGCGCCACGCCCCGGATTGCGAAAATGACACTGAAACTCCTGGAGTACAGGTACGACGTGGAGTACATCCCGGGCTCCAGAAACAAAATAGCGGACTACCTCAGCAGGGCATCTGCGATGGACAGCGCCTCCAACGACAGGGAAGACGACGACGAGATGGTGGCTCTGACGGACGAGCCGGAAAAAGCCATCAGCAGGCAGGAATGGAAGAACGCGTATGAGGCGGATGGTGACATGGAGGAAATCAAGGCGTACATCGTGCGGGGATGGCCGGAAAGAAGGAGACAAAGATCAAAAATCAGGCAGTTTTACGAAGTCAGAGAAGAGCTGTCGGTGGGCAACGACGGAGTGTTTGTCTACAGAGGTGACAGGGTGGTGCCACCGGAGAACATCGTACCTACCCTGCTAGCCATACTACACGAAGGCCACCTGGGAATTGTGAAGACAAAGGCCAGGACAAAACAAACCTACTGGTGGCCAGGGATGGACACGCATGTAGAGAGGCACGTGAAAGACTGCGCGCAGTGCCTAGGGGCAGACAAGACACTCAAACTCATGAGACCACCCTTAGGGAAATTCACAAACCCCAGCAACCCGTGGGAAGAGGTAGCAGTGGACATCCTGGGGCCAATACTGGACGACCAGGGGATCCCCAAATATCTATGTGTACTAGTGGATAAATACTCGAAATGGCCAGAAGTGCACATCAACGAGATCATGGACACGGACGAGATACTACGCTTCCTCAAGGCGGTGTTCCTCCGGGAAGGCATACCCAGGAGCATTATCAGCGACAATGGCCCCCAGTTCATCTCCGACAAGTGGGTCACGTTTGCGAACAGGAACGGCATAATACTCAAACACACCTCGATATACCACCCATCCAGCAATGGACAAGTAGAGAGGTTTAACAGGGTGCTGATGGGCTCCATACAGGCGGCCATCACAAGAGGCAAAGACTGGGAGAAAGAGGTGCTCAGCACGATATGGGCGTACCGCATCACCCCCACCGGTACGGGGTACAGTCCCTTCCGGATCTTACGGGGACGGCAACCCTTCACCAGAGACAATGTGGCGTGGCAGGAGAAGACCATCACCAGCAAATGGTCTCCAGCAGTGGTGCAGCACAACCTGCAGAAGGCACAACGCATCTATACAGAACACTACAACCGCCACAAGAGGACAAAAGAGACGGCGTTGGAAAAAGGGGAGTGGGTCAGAGTGAAGCTGGCAGTCCTTAAGCGGAAAGGAGAAAGCAAGTACTCCCCACCCCTCAGAGTAGAAGAAGTTTATGACCGGGCGGCACTGCTCAGTGACGGTAACGTGTGGTCACACGAGCGCATGGCCAAATGCAATAAGATCTTACAGTGGCCCCGAGAGTGCACGGAAGGGGAAACCCCGGCAGAAGGGCCGATAAAGGACACAGACTCATCCGAGGGAGGCCACGGAGAGAACATGAGCGGTGAACAAGAGAGAGAGAGAGACAACTCTGGGGGAAGACCCTTGGGGGAGACCACTAGAGAAGATGGCGAGGTAAAAGAGAGAGAGAGCCAGGGCACTCCGAAAGGTACCGACGGAGGCCCGGTCGCAGAGGGAAGCCGAGAAGGACATTCCACTCCGGTAAGACACACCCGGGGGGGAAGAGCAGTGGTGAGACCATCCAAGTTCAGAGACTTTGAAATGGACTGACCTCCGGGTCGGGGACTGTGTGTGTGATATGAAAAGGGGAGATATGTAGTGTCGCGGTCTAGTGGACGCGCGCACTACGTAGTGACGGAGATGTGCGTAGCGGCCGTTTGGACGCTACTGCGCATGCGCGAGCGATAGCGCGCGAGCGAGAGACGCGATCGGAGCGTGTTGCCCGGCGCTCTCTCGGAAGGTGATCCAAAAGGTAAAATAAAGGTTCTATCTACCTACAGAACGTTTCCTGTGAGTCTTTGGGGGAAAGCTACATATAGCCAGGCACCCAGCAACATTACACCGCTCAGCCAGGTAGACGCTGTGTGGTGTAGATTCATTTGGTGACTGATAAAGAGCAGCAAATAATTCCATCGTGAATAACCGAGTCAGGCTTTGACTGTGTAATTAGGACCAACAGATTCAGAGGCTGAGCTAGGCTGTTGCCTTGAAGGAATACTTGCAAACGAGTCCCTGGCAATAAGCAGGCCCTGACAAAGAAAGTCATAGAGTAACTTGCAACTTTGCTATGAGATATCCTGATGCTACTAAGCAGATTTCCCAAATTGTTTTTTTTTTTTTAAGAAAGTCACTGCTCGGACATTATATTTACTGTGAGTTGTATGTGCGCTAGCTGAACTAGACATTCAACCCACTTCTATAGCCCTGAAAGTTACATCTAAAGAGGAGGTAATTGGCAATTCAGAGAGCTCTCAGTAGTACCTGGATCCTGTGTTTTCATGGACATTAGAAATACTTAGAAGGATTGCCTTGTGCCCTTCTGTTACTCAGACTCAAAGAACTGACCTGCCATACAGTAGGTGCTGTTGAACCCTGCACCCTTTTTAGAGGGCTCTGTGTACACAGATTCTGGTCTCCTATGGACTTGTGTGCATATTGCTGTTCTAGTTCCTGAGCTTTCTTCCCAAGAGAGCATTACTCTTTGGCCTGGACTAAATGCCGGTGGAAACACAACCTTCATTTTGCAAGTCAATTTCGGCATACCATGGCGCGCTTAATATCTTCATAAATCAATGTTCAAACCTAATCAACGCGCAGGACCTGCAGGAGCACACAATTGTTCACTGCACCCATCTTTAATATTCCCAGGTCACATGAACAGGACCAGTGACTGAGCTGAGCGCCTGTTTTTATGCGCCTGCAGTATCTTAAGTGAATTCATTTAACCTGAAATTTCTTGAGAGTTAGAGTTTAATTTTCAGACAGTACAAGCCCTTTCTGTTTCTGAGCTGTGCACCCCAAAATAAGGAAGCAACTCATAGAAATATTGGGTCAGATGAATGCCCTCTAAATAGGCACTGAGCCAGTGCAAGCGTTCAAAGTAGAGTCCTCTGTCATCCAAATACTTGCACCACATAGTCATCCTGAACTAGCCTGCCAGCTTTTGGTTTCACAGTCTCTCCTGTCACAGACTGATACTATTCCAAACCAACCTTGCCATGTTTGACCTGTCTTTATCTTGTCTCCACAAAGCAATGGGCTGCCAACTTCTTAATGCTCTGTTGTTTTTTTCCCCACAGAAGAGCAGTGCATACATTGTGCTTGTTCAGTCTGCACAACTGAAAAAGGTGCACTGTGTGGAAATAGATTTTGTTATGCAGAGTCACTTGTTTTACTTGTTACATTCCAGTCAGTATATATTGCCATGGTTGGGTGCATACAAAGGAGGGTGATTCAAAGCAGTTGAAGCACATTTGAGTAACTATCTTCATGGGTATATCATTCCATGAGATTTGGTAAATTATATACATTTCTTTGAGGTATTTACAAATATTATGTGTGGCATAACATGTGCAAGCAAATGCACATGGTAACAAAGAATAGTGATAATTGTTGTTACTACAAGTGCTTACTAAAAACACTCTAATATATATCCAGTATATTGGACTTGGAAGGATAAGGGACTGATTTGGCCCTGCTGGGATTCGAGCTTGTGATCTACAAGTCACTCCCCATGTCACCAGGTATGATACAGTCATCTTACCGGGGTAGGGGTAGGGGGAGCAGGGGCAGGGACTATCAGCCCTGAGACTTTGCACAGGGACAAGTTAGAAGAGAAAAAGGTAAAATTCTTCAAGCAATAGTGTCATTTTTCTTTTTTTAATGACAATGTAATAAATGAAAACAGAGCTGTTTACTGGTTACCTCAAATCTGACTTACACAACATAGGGAAACGAGTACCTGTATTCCAAGTGAGATTTAGTGCAATTGTTTACTTGAAAGAAATATGCTAATCCCCACTTGAGGTGCATAATCTTTTATCATCCCCAGGCCTCTATTGACGTGCAGATGCGTGTTGCTCTCTCGTTATGTTTGTGCAACATACACACAAAACATGAGAATGAAAACATGCATTCCTATGTGGAATGACACATTGATTTTGGCCTTCTGTTTTATGAATCATCATACCTGATGGGGGATGTGCTTCTTAAATGGTTAGAAATAAGCAACAATGCCATTGTAGAAGGCTTGAATGGATTTCAGCTACTGGTAATTGCTGGGACTGCATTCCAGTCAATCCTTTTTCCACACTATGGCACTCCAGGCATCCTTGTGCAAATCAGTCTTTGACCTGGAGAAATAAGAGTCCAACATGAACTGCCAGGTCAGATCCCATCCGGATGCGAACACAAGCAACCCCAGATAGGTTTCAGCTCATTGGGGCCTCATCAGGGATGTGCAGCTTGGGTTTAGTGGTACAACGAGCACGGGACCCATGTCTGTGCCTATTCTTTGCCGTTTGGACATCTACCGTAAAAAAACAAAAATATGATGGGCGGATTCATTGACTTGATCTCAACCACAAGTAAAAACTCAGGGCCCGATTCACAGAATTAACTTAAGACAAAATCCTAAACTTACTACTTTTGGTATTCACAGAATGCACTTACTACTTTTGGTATTCACAGAATGCACTTACTACTTTTGGTATTCACAGAATTCACTTACTACTTTTGGTATTCACAGAATGGATTTACGACTACTAACTTTACGTCCGCACTCGGGCCGGAAATTCCGGCCCGGGGGTGGAGCTTCCGGCGGGCTTTGTTTTTGATGTTCCCACAGTGGTGCCCTGAAAATGGGCACCGCCATGGGAACACTAAAAACAGTTCCTGCACGGCATGGACTAAAAAGTCTATGCCGTGCAGGAACTGATGTTAATGCACACATTGTGCTACCTCTGCATCTACAGGGCGTGAGGCACCAGGGTTCCCTGTTGGCCCCCCTTTGTTTCCTCACCGCCACGGTTTTCATGATGGTGGAACTACCATGAAAACCGTGGTGGAGAGGAAGCAAATTACTGCCTCCTGACCTCCACAACACCGCCAGGGAATGGCGGTTCCGTGGCGGCTGTGGCGGTCTCATCGCCCATATCATAATAGGACGGTTGGGAGACCGCCCCCACGATTCTGGTGGTCCGTGGACCGACAGGCTCATAATCTGGGCCCTAGAGTGTTATGATAAGTCTGAGAACTCTGCCTGAAAACCTTTTATCTGCAGGGTTTATATGTATATACAAGAACCCTCACCCTGACCCCTGAAGGAGTAGACACATACAGCAGTTGTTATTGTACAGGAAGAGGATATTTATTATTTACGATCCGCATGTATGCCTTATGTGTCAGAAGGAATGACATTATTATGGTAATCTCAACAGTCATTATATAAAATAAGACGAGCATTAGAAAATCCCAAAGAACTTTACACAACACATTCATGCTACCTGTAATAGAGTAGTCTGATCCCCACGTGTCGCCTATAAGTATTTATTTTCAGCCTCATTGTTATTATATTGGCTTAATGAGTAGTGATCGCCTCAACTATTTAATGCCAACCCATATAACTATCCCCTCATACCACAAAAGCTGTTGGACCTCCAGTTGGATAATAGCGCTCCAGCATGTCCCATCAAGCAATCAGTCCTGATGTCTGCCCCTTCCGAATTCTTGATGGAGAGGGGGGTGGAGAGCTGCTGTGCAGTCTTGCATCCCTGCACTATTATACCATGAACAATGTCTCTGACAAGAGACATGTTTGAAAGGCCAGCAGTTGTAACAAAGTTTGCTTCCTCCTACCTTCTAAACTTGTTCCGTGCTGTGCCAAGATTTTTTGCAGTGGTAATTACTACACATAGTTCTTTGACAGCAAAATGGAAGATACTTGTCTGTTGTGGTTGTGGTATTTGTTTAGTGAAGCTAATATAACTCTGCTGCTGAAATAATATGGTGATCTTGCACACAATGTTAGCTAGCATCACCATTCAAAATATTCGTTTTCTGGGACTGAAGCCTTATGCATCCAAACTCTGAAGAGTTGGTGCCTCTCTTGTTGGCATACAGTTAGGCCTGGTTTATGTGCAACATGCATGTATTATCTGGAAAGCACTGCCAGACACTAAGGCGTAGGTAGCTAAAGTCCAATGGCACAGTGAGAGCGGAGCTCACTTCTTTTCACTAATTCTGTACCTAGAATGTCTAAATAGGAGAAACAAAATAACGTGATGGATATAATGCTTGAATTATTATCATCCACTGCTAAGGATTTAGGGCTGCGATCAGCTAATCATATCTTTTTTTGTGCGTCATGGATACGAATTGTCTGTGATGGTGAGAAAATCCATGTTTTTCCTTTCATGTCAATAAGCGATCATCAGCTCATACTGAAGTTATTTGCATATATTAGGTTTGTTAATGGACTCTTTAGACAGGCTCTTCATGTTCTCTAAATTGCTGCAGGCCTCATTCAGATCTTGGATATGTAAAACAAATGCACATGACTCTACAAACTCCAAGAACCTGACTGGTAGAGTCAATCAATCAAGTAGTACTTGTGTAGCGTGTCTTATCACCTGAGAGGGTCTCCAGGTACTTGTTAAAGGTCTCAGTCGAAGAACCTGGTCTTGAGCTCCTACCTGAAATAAGCCAGCAAGGGTGCAGTGTGGCGGTCGAGGGTGTTCTAGGCTTTGGCATCGAGATGGGAGAAGGAGCATCTTCCGGCACGGCTGTGGCATATGCAGGACAACTGTTCAAGGGTGAGGTGAGCTGAAAGGAGGTTCCTGGGGGATAGAGGGGGTTGGTGGAAATGTCGGCAAGTCCTTGGTCGTGGATGGCTGTGTAGGCGTGGGTCAAGAGCTTGAAATGGCATCTCTTCTGGACCAGGAGCCAGTGGAGGTCTTTCAGGTGCTGGGTGATGTGGGTTCTCTTGGGCAGGTTGAGGATCAGTCTTTCGGCTGTGTTCTGGATCGTCTAGAGTCTTTGCATATGTTCGGTGGTGATGCCGGCCTAAAGTGCATTGTCATAATCCAGTCGGCTGAGAGCCTGGGTCACCATCTTCCTGTTGCTGATGGGGAGCCACGTGAAAGTTTTGCAGCAAATGTGGAGCGTGGGGAAGCAGACTGAGGAGGTGGCGTTGACCTGATCGTTCATGGTGAGGATGATGCCGAGGTAGAGGATGTGGTCTTCTGCATGGGGGTGGGTCCGAGTTGAACCAGCCCCCAGGAATCGTTCCAGATTGCAATGTGTTTGCCAAAGATCAGAACTTTAGTTTTGTCTGTGTTGAGCTTCAGGCAGTTGTCCTTCATCCAGGCTGAGACATTCATCATGCAGTTGTAGAAGTTAGTCTTCGTCGAGGCGGGTTCAGTTGAGAGCGAGAGGACGAGCTGAGATTCATCAGCATAGGAGATGATGTTGATGTCGTGAGATCTTATGATGTCGGCGAGTGACGACATGCAGACGTTGAAGAGGGTTGGGCTGAGGATTGATCTTTGTGAGACGTCGCAAATGGTGTGCTTGGCTTGTAATGCGAAGGGATGGAGGAGGACTCTCTGGGTGCGTTCTGTGAGAAAGGATGCACTCCATCTGGCCATCCATCCGAGTTCATCATCTGTAATACCAATCTGGCGTAGGAGGTCGATGAGTGTGTGGTGGCAGACAATGTCAAAGGCTGCGGAGAGGTGAAGGAGGATCAGGGCTGCTGATTCTCCTTTGTCGAGGAGGGTGCGGATGTCATCTGTTGCAGTGATTAAAGCTGTCACTGAGCTGTGGTTGGCTCTAAAACCTGATTGGGAAGGGTCCGGTAGGTTGTTTCTCTCTAGCTGTTCTGCAGGTTGGAGGTTGATAGCCTGCTCGAGGACTTTGGCGGGGAAAGGGAGCAGTGAGATGGGAAAGCATTTCTGGAGTACGCTGAGGTCTGCTGAGGGTTTCCTGAGGAGGGTCTGTTCTCCATGTGTTTACACGTGTCAGGAAAAGTGGTGGTTGGTTATCGAGGTGTTGAGGAAGGAGGTGAGTTGGAGGCTGATCTCATCTCTTCTGAGGTTGAAAAGTCAGTGCTGGGAGGGGTTGGTGGGTGCTCCTGAGTGGATGGAGTTCATACGAGTGGTTGTCTTCAGTTTTTCAGTTCAAAAAAGTAATTTTATTACAAAAACAAGCAATATAAATACAATGTTATGATGAACAATAAATAAATAAATAGAAAACGAAAAAGAAAGAATAAAAGGAAGTCAATTAGTATAAAACCACATACAAACATGACTGGGTTGGAATGGCAAACAAGTAGGATAACAATAAAACCAATAAAAGTTGTCTTCAGTTTGATGAATTGTTCCCATGCTGTGAGCGGGTGGTCAGCGGTGGTGGTCGACGGAAAACGGAGGAAGTTGGAGGGTTGGGGATCGAAGTTTTTGTAGATGGTATCTATCTTGTTGTGGAAGTGATTAGTGAGGGGGTTGCAGAGTTCCTGTGAGGAGGGTGTGGGATTCAAGTCAGAATGTGAAGTTATCATAACGTATCTTGGTCTGCATCTCTACTCCATAAACAGCGAGAACTGCTTTAGAAGATGGCCCATTCGTTCTCTGTGTCTTGTATGATAGAAAGGGCCGAAAAGCCATACTACGGCCATCTTGGATTATGACCAGTCGTGCCTCAGATCACGTGGTTCTCTCTGAACACCATCTGTATGATTTAGCTTGTACCAGCCTAGAGACAGGGTGAATTGTATTTACGACTGAGGCCCAAGGCCACATCTGCTGTAGGGAGTATCAAGCGAAATTCCTCTGTGCCCGAGACGAAAGGGAGTCACCCCGCCGACCTTCTCTGTAGAGCAGCTGAAACTAGATATGGTATGAGCTCATTTAGGAGCCCCAGGGCTAACTGGTGTTTTTCCATTTGTAAGGCTTTGTATGTTGAATCTGTTATGTATATAAGTGTGACCCTGCCAAGGGGCCGGCAGTCTTCCTCGGCACACCTGATGAGTGAGGATCGATGAGGCTCCTCTATGTAGAGTTCTGTTGTGGCCAATAAACGCTTGAACCTTCTACGTTGCCAACTGCTTATTATTGACTTGATATTACGGGCCACTGGTAAGTGTAGCCCTTGGGATTACTATTTATATTACTACAGTTGGCGACCACGAAGGGAGCCCGTGATAAGGTCTTTCCTCCCCCGTATTCGGGCGGCAGGATCGAGGGCGTCGTGGCCGGGCGGGCGGAGGGGAGTTTGACGTCCACTCCGTACTCCCGATCGGGGTGCCCTCTGCTGCTAGTCACCCTTCACCGGGGTCCTACGGGCTTAAACCCAGGAACTGGCCGTGTTGGTCGTAAGAAGTTGGCAGTGGAGAACGAACATTCGTACCTGGGTGCACCCGGTGAGTAATTTGTTTATTTGAAGCATGCGCTATTGAGCGGTGCATTTGTTTGAAGCACGCGCTGTTAAGCGGTGTATTTGGAACAGTTGACTGTATTTGATTTGAGGGGTCGTGAGTACCCTAGGAGAATTACGGAGGTATTGCAGGGTGGTCCGGTAGGGACTGACTGTAGAGACTCCGCAGATCTTTTGTGATTTTGAGACACTGATCAGATGCCTAGTTGTTACCTGTGAGTAATACACGGCCCGATTGCACTCGGAAAAGCCTGTGGCTGTAACTGGGTAGCCATGAGACATATCTGAAGTACGGCTTGGACCACATCAGAACAGTCTCAGTGGTGAACCAGGGAGGTCATGGGATGGTCCGTAGTCCAGTTCGTGGTTACCCCTGTCTGACAGCCTCTTGCCAGTCTGTTGGGAGACTGGTTGTTGTGATTCTGTTGATCCGTTTGAATAATTCCCCACGAACGGGAGTCGACGGGCTCGGTTCGTTTGTTTGGATGCATCAAGTTTGGATAGGTTGAACTGCAGAGAATAATGTCGACATATATGTTATCTGTGATATAATGTCAGTTATATGTTATTTGTGTCTGTCTACTAACCACCATGTCGTGCTTCAGCAAATTTAATTGTTTCGGTTGTTGTTGCCGGACTAGCGACTCTCGTTTGGCTGAAAGTCAGCCCGCACCTCCGGAGGGCAGCCCTAGCCATTTCATGTATGTGAAGCACGGAATTGCCCCCATATTGTTCAACATCTTGTGGCATAAGTATAGCAAAGGTAATGAAGAGTTGCAGTGGCCAAAGACTGGCTCATTTGACGAAAAGAAAATTGCCTTCTTGCAGGAACAACTATTTTCTAGGCGCAGTAGGCAATCTATGTTTGATGCTTTAAACAGCTGGCAGAAAGAAGACAAGCAACGACGGATGAGAGGGGAGAAGCTAGCAAAAGCCAAGGCTGGGCAGACCATAACTCAAAAAGCTGTAGCCTATGACAGAGCTAGGTTGGAAAAAGGAATCGATTGTATGAATCGTGAGTTTAAATTGAAGGTCGATAAAAGCTATGTGGCTCGACCCAATGCGGAGGATGAAATAGAAGACTTGCTGGACATGCGGCCACCGCCCCCTTATGTCCCGCAACGGTTATATCCGGAGGTACCAGCAGCTATTGTATCGGCTGGGGCAGGAACCGTTGCCCCTACGCCGGTTCTAGTTGCCTCCACCGCAACTTCGGTTGCATCGGCGCCTCAGCCTCCCTCCCTCCCTGCGCCGGTCACCGATCTCTCTCGGTTGTCTTCCTCTGTCTCGGAAGTTATGGCTTTATTGCCCAATTTGTTGACAGCCACAGCAACTGAAGCTCCCCAGTTGTCACCAGGGGCCATACATTCTCCCTCTGCCTTGACCTCCTCTTCCGCGAGTGCAACTCCTTTTGCAGCTGTTTCAACTCCAGTACATCCGGCCGGTACACTTGATGGCAAGAAGCTGTTCACTCGATCAGCTCTAGGAACAGAGGAGAAGGAGGTCATTGCAGTACAGGCATCCCAATGGATGCGGCAATCTATTTATATCCTGTCTGACATGTGGAGCACCATGAAAGATTATGAACCGGTGATGCAGCAGCACGCGTTAGCACACATGGCCGAACGCCTCATCTCATTGTGGGAGCAAGTTTATAAAGGGGAGAGAGCTCCGACTATACTGTATGATATTCATACCCAGGCACATAAGTCTCGGCTAAGTCCAGAAGCGGTATATGGGAATGTGAAAACTCTGGTCAGTTACAGAATGCGCCTACAAGCTGCTAGTTCCGCAGGGGTACAGCAGTTCCCAATGCGTGAGGTGCACCCCATTTATCACCCAGAAGTACCTGAGATAGTAGACGCACATGGGACGATTACCCGCCCGAGAGCAGATGCCCGCTTTCAGGAGCAATGGGTATACACCCCATGGAAGCGTAGTGAGGTACTTTCCTTGAAAACCCAGTTGCCTGACCCCAGAAAGAATCCTACAGCATACTATAAGGAACTTACGGAAGCCGCCTCCTCGGCCGTGATGACACTGGCTGATATTGAGCTATTTTTCGCTCTATTGGTGCCGGTGGACATATGGCGGCAGGTGCATGACCAGGACCACGTGACGGAGTTTGGGGGAACCTGGGAGCAATTGAGGGACTGGGATAGGGATCGTAAGCCAGGAAATAAGCCTAGAACTGAAATATTGACCTTGCCGGAGAAAATAATCACTTACATGCACTCACTAATTCCTCCCAGGAAAGTAGATTGGGATAAATTGACCGCGTGCAAACAAAAGAAGGATGAGAGTGTGTCCGATTTCTTTACGAGGTTCGAAGGGGTTTTCATTGATTTTAGCGGGCAAGATCTGTCCAAGGAGGGTGGCATACGCTTGTTTGTTAATAGGTTTGTAACTAACCTATTACCCGAGATATCAGCTCGACTTCAGGCGGCGGAGAGTACCTGGACTACATCTACCCCTTCGACTATCTTAAGTATGGCTCAATACTATGAGCATCGGGAGAACGAGAGTAAGGAAAAAACAGAAAAGACATCGAAGGATTTGAAGACACGGGTCCTGTTACAGCAAGTTGAAAGAGGCCGAGGGAGGGGTCGGGGAACACAGAATTTCGCCCCACGTGGGGCGGGTCCCGGGCAGGGTGTAGGACGGACAGATTTAGGAATAAATCAGTGCGCATTCTGTAAGCAGGAAGGGCATTGGCGAGCTCAGTGCCCGTTGTTGCAAGCGCAAAACGGCGTTCCGAGGGGCCAAGGAAGAGGCCGTGCTGGTGGTCATCGGGGTGGTCACACGAGACAGGAAGGTATCGGGCAAGGTGAGAATAGTCAGAATTATTTTGATCATGGTCAGGGGAAGCAATAGTACAATGAAGGATGTGTGAGCAACGACTCGGCAGGCTATTCTGAGGCATAGGAGAGCCGAGGACAGAGTGGGGGACATGTGTCAATTCCAATAGATCAAAACGGACCTTATGTGCATGACTCTAAAACCTTGGGCATAGCAAAACCGACAGTGTCCTTCATCCTACCTGATCCTGGTGCTGGGGCTGAATCTTCAACCTTCCTGCCGCCGCCGCAGCCACGTTCCTTCGCGGCCGCAGAGTGCAGGACCACAGTCCCCAGGAGCTTTAGCGGCGGAAGTCCGCTTTCATCACCACCACGCACGGAGGCGCATAAATTCGAACTGAGCCCCCGCGTCGCGGGACGCGCGCGGACGGCGCCGGGAGAAGCCCGGGACAAGGGCGGGACCGTCTGTGGCCGTCAGGGGCCGAGGTAGGCCGGGCCGGGCCAATCCTCCAGGCCTCTTGACCTCGCTCCAGGACAGTAATGTGACTATTTGTTGTTGACCATGTTTATACTGGGATCTTGTGCGTACAACATACTGTTAGCCTCACCATACGTTCTATTTTGTTCCCATACCACCTGTCAATGGCAATGTCTACCCAGTCGGGTAAGGGAGGCGGGTCATCAGTGAGTGGCACTTTAGACCACTTCATAATTCGCGCTTGTTCTGTACTCGAAAAAGAAATTGCCCTCACTGAACGCCGTCTTTCCCTCGACATGCATAATGATAAACGCTCTTCAATTGGGAAGATTGCTTCCGCTGTTTCTCCTGCCCCAGATAATATTCAACCCGATGGAATGCCATTGGGACACACACAACACATGTCACCCAGCGTGGCTGTGTCTCTTGCGAGACCCATAGCCCATGGCTCACAATCACAGCTCAACTTATCATATTCTCCTCTTCTCCCTACCTCATTAGTTGTTTCTGAATCTATCAATAACACATCTCCTTCCCCCGAAACTTGTGTTTCCCCTGAGCCATCTTCCCCAGCAGGACCGAAACCCACTCCAAGTAAAAGTAAAAGAGTGGCTAGCGGTAACATTGAGGACCATACAAAAGTCCCCAAGAAAAGCAAAGGGAAATTGCGTAATACTCTCGAAAAGAAAGCAGGTCGTACAGTTTCTTCTAAACCTCACCACCAGAGGTCTAGACCATCTCTCGTACAGACCGCTAATTTAGTTCCCATAAACTCTGCTGAGCAGCGCCCTTTACATACTGATTCGCTAGAGGTTCCAGAATTCCAACACTCGCTTATCGACCAAATCGAGTCACTTATTAATTCCCTTTTATTACCTCTGATGGAAAGAGTGAGAATATTGTCCGAAAGGCTTGAGAAGTTTGAACAGTCCTCCTTGGACAACTTCTTCTCCCTTAAATCTCTAATCAAGCTGCACTCAAAGATGGGCCAAGAAAATTGTGTAACTATCGACCCCCACCAAATTATACACATTGACCCTGTTTCCCAAATTGCTCCATCACACTTAAATGCGGCCTCATGCCCAGGGCTAAAGAATGGAATTATTTATCCTGGTACTAAGTCTCCGGCATCTACATCCAAATCGGGTACTTTATCTAAGGGGAAGAAATTACCCCCTGCCTTAACTGACAGCCCCACTATTCTTGAAGCACCAGGTTGTGCGGCAAAACCTGCGCAGAACTCTTCCAAATTACCTAGTAACGACCCAGTCCAAGACCACCTGAATGGCGTTGCCAGTTACCCTGTGGAAAATCTACCCCACATTAACCTTCCACCCGAGTGCCAGCCCTTTGTTGCTGTTTTAACAGGTGTTCCACACCTTAAAGCTGGCAAGTCAGAATCTTTCACCGAGCTAAAAAACAAGACGACATACTGGCTGAACATCAATAGGCCACTCCCTAGGCACCTGGATGGTCATGTTCTTCATGTTAGGAGGGTTTCTTGGGTGGGGAACAGACCAAAGCAAACGTCTGGCGATTGTGTCATCATAAATTTTAGGGATCCCCATGTAACCAAGCTAATTTGCAATAATGGACACCCAGGCTCTAATACCAACGGGATAGAATGCCTAGATCTAAGCCAATTTTATTCTGACCCTGTGTATTTCCATCATTCACACCCCCCCCCTTTTCACCTGCCTCAGGATGAATATTTCATGGGAAATTGGCCCTCTTGTGGAAATGTCCACCTTCCATTTGTCCAAAATAGGTATTGTGCCCCTTATGGGCGCTATGATTCCTACTGACATGATTCTTTTTCTGGGGACGAAATTTATCCCTCTGCAGGAGTCCAAAAAATTAAAGATCCAATTGCGTTTACCGCTCTAACCGAGGATTTTCCCCAAAATATCCAGCAGTGTAGCCTGCAGTCTACCTCTTTTCATCAGGTTAGCAACTGTCCTTTGCCGTCCTTTCCTTATAACTCTCCACAGGATTCTTCCAACTCTCCTGTTCCCATCACAACGCAAGATGTAGCAACTGATGCTTCCTCTCTTAAGGTTCTTAGTTGGAATGTAGCTGGTCTTTCCAGCAAACTTGACTTTCCAAATTGGAACTCCTTAATAACGCCTTACTCCATTTGTATCTTCCAGGAGACATGGAGTACAGTGCCCCATCACATGGTCGGTTATACCACTTTCTTTATACCGGCCATCCTACCATTAACAGGAAGAGGTCGCCCCTCGGGCGGTCTCCTGATTTGGGTTAATATCTCCATTGGGTGCTCTGTAAGGCAGGCTTGTACTGTTTCCCCTGACATCTTAAAACTTACTCTAAAGGGTTCCCATGGAAGGAAGTCTCTTGAGATCTATAACGTCTACGCCAGGGGTCTTAATGGTGGTGCATTATCACCTGTATTTCCACTCCTTGAGGGTGAATTGCGCAAGTGCCACCACACATCCCATATACTAATAGCTGGCGACTTCAACTGCTCCTATGAGCCTCTTGCCTCATTGGATCTTCCCGATCTTTTCGAGGATGACATCAAAAGAGGCATCCCATTGCTATCATTAACTCCTATAAAGAGATGGACGAAAACAGCCATATTTATAAGCACTATGACTCTCGAGTTTGGATTAAGGGCTACAAACGGCAGAACACCTTCTGACCTTCAAGGTACGCATACCTACAATAGGACCAATCATACATCTCGGATCGACTATATACTTCTTGATCTTAATCTCTGGGCATATGAGGTGGATATGGAAATAATCCCCTCACACGATAGCGACCACAATCAGCTATCTCTCAGTATAAAATCACTATGGGAAGATGTACATGGGTTTCTGCCCCTTCCAGTAATTAGCACCATGCAAACCCATGAGGTATGTCCTGCTAACTGTGAGAGACGCCTTAAATGGCGTAACGTGAGCCTAGACGATGTGAAAGTTGACTTGATAAGATCAATACTGCAGGAAGTGCAAGTTGAGTTGGCCCTACTAAGTACCCACGAGATTCCATATGATAAGGCTTCTTCGGTCTTTCAAGATACTATAAGCAAGCTGGGTAACCTATTCCGTATAGAGGGTAAAGGTGGCCCACCAAGAGGTGTGACCAAACGCACTCCCACTGATGGGTGGTATAAATCAATTTGCAGGAAGAAAATATCTGCCCTAATTGCGGCCATTAAAACTAGGATCATACCCAAGATCCAGTTGGCTAGGAAGGACTATAAGATTACTGTCTCTAATGCCAAAAAATTCTGGGAGGAACAGTACTGGCAGACACTAAGAGAGGCCTCTTTCAAACGAGATTCTGGCTCCTTCTGGGAAATAATTAGATCCAAAAGTAGACCAGCCCATGTACTTTTAACATGCAACATCACGAGCATGGCCTGGTTCGAACATTTTTCTAAACTTTATTCTTCCCGGTTGGAAGATTTGGGGACACCCTCCATTGAAGATGTCCCCTCCTTTGTGAAAGCTTCGAACATTGCTCCTTTCACTGAAAAGGAAGTAGTCTTTGCCATTAAGTCTATTGTTCCCCTGAAGGCAGCTGGCCCAGACGGCATTCCTGGCGATGTTTTAAAACTTGACCCATCTAGATGGGGGAAGCTCCTTTCTACCCTAATCAATGCCATCGACAACGGTGCCCCGGTCCCCGAGTCTTGGAAGGGGGCGGAGGTTGTTCCCATATTTAAAAAGGGAGCCAGAGACGATCCAGCGAATTATCGCCCGATCAGTCTTATTGATTCATCTCAGAAGGTGACTGGGAAAGTGATTTTGGAGAGGATTTTATCTTGGGCAAATGACAACAATATCCTCTCGGACTACCAAGCAGGCTTTAGGGTCGGGACAGGCACCATAGAGCAGGCCTTTAGACTGTTTCTCCTTTACTGGAAGGTCGTACTTCTTGGAAAGGGCAGTCTCTATCTTGCCTTTATCGACCTGAAAACAGCTTTTGACCTTGTCCCCCGCGATACTTTGTGGCGTGTTTTGGCCAACATGAATATTCCTCCTTACTTGTTGGCCTTACTAATGAAATTACATGATGGAAATTATGCCCAAGTGCGATGGGTGTCTCAGGGCCAGAAAACGGAGAGAATCCCAGTGAACAGGGGCGTCCGCCAGGGATGTGTTCTTGCCCCTACCCTTTTTTCACTTTTTGTGAATGGTGTAGTGGATCATCTGAAAAAAGCCCCTTCTGATGCACCATCCCTGGCGGGCGACCGCATTCCAACTCTCCTGTTCGCGGATGACACTCTCCTGCTATCCAAATCACCAAAGGGACTACAAATCCTGCTTGATAGCTTTCAAGCTTTCTGTAGTGCTAGAGGCCTTATTATAAACACTACCAAAACTAAGTACCTAATCTTAAATCCACCTAGAAAATTAGGGCGGCCCCCAGTCTTGAACTCGGTTACCCTCGAGCGGGTAAAAGAATTCGATTACTTGGGCATTCGTATTACAGACACTATGTCCTGGTCATCCCATTTACAAAAAATGCTATTAACCCACAAGAGGGTTACTGGCGCCCTTCTCAGGGAGCATCGATCCTCCATGTCCAGGCCAATAGCTCCAGCTCTGGACATATATAAAGCAAAAGGTGTGAGTTCGGCACTTTATGGTGCCGAATTATGGGGCTTAACTAACATTGACGAGCTTGCCAAGTCTGAATCTAGCTTTTATAAGGAATTGTTGGCACTTCCACAGAGCACCCCTTTAGTACCGTTATTAATGGACGCCCCCTACTCCTATGGGCCCGGATTTGGCGGACCCCTGAGTTAGCCAAATACGCGGAGGGTTTATCTGATATATTGTCTATCCCTTCTTGGCATAAAATTAAATGGTTGAAAGATGTCAAAGCTTTACTTCGTGATCTCGGCCTTAAAGATGCATGGGATAATAAAACTTCTCCCCCAAAAGCAGAGCTCAAGAAACTATACTGGAGTTGGGTGATTGCAAAAAGAAATTCTAGCTCCCAAGGTGGCAGTAGAACTATTGAATTCCTCACGTTTAAAGACGTAGTGTGTTACGAGCCTTACCTCGACATAATTCAAAAGCCGTATGACCGATCCCTTTATCTTAAGTTCGGGATTGGCACTCTTCCGGTTCGTGAGCTGACTGCACGCTGGAAACCACCCTCCCAGATATCACCATATTGCCCTTTTTGTGAGTCCATAATTGAGTCAATTGCACATGTTTTATTTGCATGCCCGAAATACAAAATTCCAAGATTTTATTGGCTTAAACCCCTATGCAAAACCCTGGGAACACGTGACCACCGCATAGCTCTGCGCATTCTGAAATCAGATGCTCGACCTCTTCATGTCTGCGCTGTATCGAAATTCTTGAGGTGGTCCTGGCTGTTAAGAACCAAAGCCCTTGTAGCCCTTAGTTAAGCTGGATGATTGATTCTCCCTTCTGTATATATCTTCCTTTTATATTGTCTTATTTATTATGTCTATATGTATTTTTTAAACTTTTTTGCTTATCTTGGGATGTATGATTGCTACTGCATTTTTACGGCTCGTGCTTACTCTGTATGTTATATTTGTATGTGCTTTTTAAGATATGTTTTTATCGAAATAAAGCTTATTTCATTCATTCATTCATTCATACATCAGGTAAGTTTCTAGTTGACACAGGGGCTATGAATAGTTCTGTTTCACATGCCCTTGTCCCTGGGGCTGCTCTGTCTGGCCAGAATAATGTGTCTGTGGGTTTCTTTGGAACTCCGGTGGTAAGCCCCATCTCCCAACCTCTTTCTCTTACTTTGGGACCGATTTCAATTGATTCACCCTTCCTTCTGACTTCACAGTGTGGTGAGAATCTCTTGGGGATGGATATACTGAAGAGGCTGTATGCCCGCATGTATTGCTCTCCAGACGGTGTTTATCTGACCATTAAGAAACCCTTTCCTCCTTCAGCGCAATGTTTCTCCAAAACGGACACCCTGCCCCCTGAGCTTGCAAAGATTCCATAGAGTCTTTGGGCTACCGGAGATACTGATGTGGGTTTGTTGAACGTACCACCTATTTCGATCACCTTGAAACAAAATGCCCGGTTACCTAGAGTCCCGCAGTATAAGATTGCTCCCGCGGGTGAGCGGGCATTGTTGTCTATCGTTCATGATTTAATCCGCACCGGTGTAGTGGAGGAGACAGCTTCCAATACGTGCAATAGCCCTATTCTTCCTATTCTTAAACGAGCCCCGATAGATCAAAGCCCTGATTATGCTGACACATATCGTTTTGTGATTGACCTACGTGAAATAAACAAGATTGTAGTACCCCAATATCCTGTGGTACCTGACATCACTACTATTTTGACGATGATTCCTCCGACAGCTAGATTTTTTTCTGTCATTGATTTGAAAAATGCTTTCTTTAGTATTCCCATTCATCAAGATAGCCGTTATCTTTTCGGCTTCTCATTAGGAGGCCGCAGCTTCAGATTTTGTCGCGCCCCACAGGGCTATACAGAAAGTCCGAGTATTTACAGCCAAGCGCTTAAAACGTTATTTGATACTCTAACTTTGCCACCCGGTAACGTTCTGGTGCAGTATGTAGATGACCTCCTTGTGGCCTCTGATACCGAGCACGGTTGCCGAGCGGCAACGATTGCATTGTTACAGCACTTGGCAAACAATGGTAATAAAGTCTTGTTGTCTAAATTTCAATATTGTCGACCGGAGGTGACCTATCTAGGTCATCTCCTGTCGAAGGAGGGAAGACGGCTGACTCCTGATCGTATCATAACTATATCTAACATGCCTGTTCCTTGCACGCAACGTGATGTCCGCGCTTTGCTTGGCATAACTTCTTACTGCCGCCAATGGATCCCTAACTATTCCCTACTGACTAAACCTTTCTTGCCTCTAACGACTAAAGATGTGCATGAGCCTTTACCTTGGACAGCTGAATGAGCGACCTTTGACCCCAGGGTAGGTCGCTCCCCTGCCCTCGCGGCGCCACCAGATCCTCTGTGCCTGCCTTCTGCTCTGTTGTTGTGCCGACTGTCCCCCAGAGTGTCTGCCTTTTTCCCCTGTGTATGATCGCGTCCCCTTTTGCTTTTTTGTATCCCAGAGTGCCTGCTTTCCCCGTGTGATCGCGCTCCCCTTGCCTTCTGTATCCCTGAGTGCCTGCTTTCCCCGTTGTGATCGCGCTCCCCTTGCTTTTTGTATCCCTGAGTGCCTGCTGCCCCTCGTGCCCCCGCCGTCCCCCTCCGTCCTTCCGCCGCTTTTTGTCGTTTTTTTCTCGCTTTTCCGGCTTTTGTACCCCTTCTAGGTACTTTTCTGCTTTTTCGGGCCTCCTCGCCTCCCCGAGGCCCTTCGCTGCTTTTCCCGCTCTTTTTCCCCCCTACCCGCCCTCCTCCCGCCTCCCAGCTGTCCCCGCCTCCCCGGCTACCCCTTATATGGCGGCCACTGCGAGGCCGCGCAGCGGACGCGCGCAGCGGGTGCGCCGCTGGTGCGCCGAAGGCGCGCCTAAGGCAAGCCCGTCTGCGCCCGTCCGCGCCTGGACCGCGCCCAGCACCCGTACCTCTGGCCCCCGCACCCCCGCCTGACCTACGACTCCGCCTTCCTCGCCAACCTCAACCCCGGCCGCACACCGGGCAGCTACTGCGCCACCCCGAAACGTACCCACGGACCCTTCACCTGCAGCAACTGCCGCTTCACCTGCCTCCGAACCCACTCCGCTCCCGCCAAGAACTACTCCCCCGGAAACAACCTCCACTGCATCCTGGTCAACACCCGATCCATCCACAGGCACGCCATCGAACTGTGGAACCTCATCAACTCTACGAACCCGGACATCGCCTTCCTCACCGAGACCTGGATGAACCCCTCCTCGGCACCCGACATCGCCATAGCCATCCCCGACGGCTACAAAATCATCCGGAAAGACCGCACCAACCGCATCGGAGGAGGCATCGCCATCGCACACAAAAACTCCATCCGCATCTCGACCGACACCGACAACTCACTCCCCGACACCGAACACCTCCACTTCATGATCCACAGCGACCCCAAAACCACCCTCAGAGGCACCCTCATGTACAGACCACCAGGACCTCGCACCAAGTTCAGCGAAGACATCGCAGGCTTCGTCAACCCTCACGCACTCTCATCCACCGACTACATCCTCCTAGGAGACCTCAACTTTCACCTGGAGAACCTCACCGACAACAACACCACCGCCTTACTGGACAACCTCGCCAACCTGGGACTGAATCAGCTAGTCAACACCCCCACCCACGACACCGGACACACGCTCGACCCCATCTTCTCCTCCAGCAAACACATCACCTTCAGCCACACCACCGAACTCACCTGGTCGGACCACAGCTGCGTCCACTTCATCTTCAAGAAGACCACCGTGCCCCACCACACCCAGCAACCACCAAGAAGACACTGGAATCGTATCACCACGGAACAGCTCGTATCAACCCTCTCCCAGAACCAACCCACCAGCACCACCGACCCCAACGTAGCCGCCAACAACCTCACAAACTGGATCTCCGACTGCGCCAACCTCCTGGCCCCCCTGAAGACTCAAGCCAGCACCAACAACCACAAGAAAAACTCCTGGTTCACCCCCGACCTCAAGAACTCCAAGAAAGAATGCCGCGCCCGCGAGAAGACGTGGCGCCTTAACCAGACCGAAGATAACATGTCAGCTCTCAAGGACGCCACCCGCCAACACCACCAACACCTCTGCGCCGCACGAAAAACAGCCTACCGGAACAGACTTGACAACAACGCCCACAACAGCAAGGAACTATTTGGCATCGTCAAAGAGCTCTCCAACCCGGAAGCAGAAAACAACTCCATCCCTCCCTCACAGGACCTCTGCGACTCCCTCGCAACCTTCTTCCACCACAAGATCACCGACATATACAACAGCTTCCCGACCGCCGACACAAGCCCCCCTCCGGAACCCGCCACCAACACCACCACCATCCTCACCTGGAACTCTACCACCACCGAGGAGACCACCCGCATAATGAACTCGATCCACTCCGGATCCCCATCGGACCCCTGCCCGCACCACATCTACAACAAGGCCGACGACATCATCGCACCGCACCTCCGAGACGTCATCAACGCCTCCCTCACCGCCGCCACCTTTACCGGAGAGCTGGAAACACGCAGAGCTCAACGCCCTCTTAAAGAAACCTACAGCAGACCCCACCGAACTCAAAAACTTCCGGCCCATCTCTCTCCTGCCGTTCCACGCCAAAGTGATTGAGAAAATCGTCAACGCTCAACTCACCAACGCCCTGGAAACCAACGACTCCCTCGACCCCACACAGTTCGGTTTCAGGGCCAACCACAGCACCGAAACCGCCCTGATCGCAGCAACGGACGACATCAGAGCCCTGACCGACAAGGGAGAGACCGTGGCCCTCATACTCCTGGACCTCTCTGCAGCCTTTGACACGGTCTGCCACCGCACCCTGATACGCCGCCTCAGCAACGCCGGCATCAGAAGCAAGGCCCTGGAATGGATCGTCTCCTTCCTCTCCGGAAGGACTCAGAGAGTCCGCCTTCCCCCCTTCAGATCCACAGCCACGGAGATCATCTGCGGCGTACCTCAAGGATCCTCCCTCAGCCCCACTCTCTTCAACGTCTACATGACCCCCCTGGCGAACATCGCACGCAAACACGGACTCGACCTTATATCATACGCCGACGACACCCAGCTCATCTTATCCCTCACTAACAACCCCACATCAGCTAGGACCAGACTACATGAAAGAATGAAGGAAGTGGCGAATTGGATGACAGACAGCCGTCTGAAACTGAACACAGACAAAACGGAGGTCCTCATCCTCGGCCCCACTCCCACCGCATGGGATGACTCCTGGTGGCCCCCCGCCCTAGGCAGCACTCCCCAACCCACCGACCACACGCGCAACCTTGGCTTCATCCTGGACTCTTCCCTCACCATGACCAGACAGGTGAACTCGGTGACCTCGGCATGTTTCAACACCCTCCGCATGCTCCGCAAGATCTTCCGCTGGATCCCCACCGACACCAGGAAGACCGTCACCCACGCCCTCGTCACCAGCCGCTTGGACTACGGGAAAACCCTGTACGCCGGCATCACCACCAAGCTGCAGAGGAAACTCCAACGGATCCAGAACGCTGCGGCAAGACTCATCCTGTACATCCCTCGCCACCACCACATCTCCGGACACCTGAAAAAACTCCATTGGCTACCCGTCAACAAGCGGATCACCTTCCCACTACTCACCCACGCACACAAAGCCCTTCACAACCTCGGACCCAAAGTCATCAACAACCGCGTCTCCTTCTACACTCCCCCGCGCACTCTGCGCTCCACCGGACAGGCCCTGGCAGCCGTACCCCGCATCCGCAAAGCCATCGCCGGAGGAAGATCCTTCTCTTTTCAAGCAGCGAAGACCTGGAACTCTCTGCCCAGTCACCTTCGCGCCATACCTGACCACCTCTCCTTCAGAAGGCAGCTCAAGACCTGGCTCTTCGAGCACTGACCCCCCCCTCCCCCTCCCAGCGCCTTGAGACCCTTGATGGGTGAGTAGCGCGCTTTATAAATGCGATTGATTGATTGATTGATTGAATGTCAGAATGCTTTTGTTTCTTTGAAATCTGCTCTTTGCTCTGCTCCCGTGCTTGGCACCCCTGATTACCGGAAGCCTTTTGTACTCTACGTGCATGAGGTGGACGGTTGCTCGCTTTCAGTGTTAACACAAGGCTTTGGTGGTAAGCCAAGACCTTGTGCGTACTTTTCGGCGGTATTGGATAATGTCGCCAGGGCACTTCCCAGTTGTCTGAGAGCCATGGCTGCGGTTGCAGTGGCGATCCGACAATCGGAAGGGCTCGTCCTGAATACGGACCTGACAGTGATGGTGCCCCACGCTGTGGACGTATTATTGAACAGGACGCACACTCAGCACTTAACTAGTGCGCGTCTTACAGGGTACGAATTGACCCTGTTTGCACCACACATCACTATCAAGAGATGTGTCACCTTGAACCCTGCCACGTTACTACCTCTCCCTCTGGAAGACCACAGTCAAGACATACATGATTGCATATTTCGGACAGAAGAAGAAACAAAGGGGCGGATAGATTTGACAGACATTCCCTTATCTGACCCTCAAGGGGAATTGTATGTTGATGGCTCATGTTTTAGGTTGCCTAACGGCACTACGACCGCTGCTTATGCGATCACTACATTGCAGACAGTAGTTGAAATGGCCAAGGTACCTTATCGATCGGCCCAGGCTGCCGAGTTAGTCACACTACTAAGGGCTTGTGAATTGGGCGAAGGGTTAAGGATAAATGTCTACACCGATAGCCAGTATGCTTTTGGCGTAGCACATAGCTTTGGGAGGTTGTGGGCAGAGAGAGGTTTCCTTACATCCCATGGTCAGAAAATAAAGAATGGTCAGTTGGTTTTGAGATTATTGGCCGCCCTGACCTTGCCCCAAGCCATAGTCGTTGTTAAATGTAGTGCTCATAAAGCAGTAGTTGATGATGTAGGTAAGGGAAATTCCTTTGCGGACAGAATCGCTAAAGAAACTGCCCAATCCAATACCACCTCCATGTTTGTAACGAGTTTGCATAGAGGGATGGTAGAAACAGAGACATTCAATAACACTATAGACAGTGTGAGAGAATTGCAATTAGAAGCAACCCCTGAAGAACTAAAGTACTGGCAAGAACAGATAGGGAAGCTTGATGACAATGGATGATGGATTGACCTATCAGAAAGATGTAGATGGCTGCTGCCAAACGCATTTGTGAATGCGGTCGTGTCCATGGCACACGGTCCCGCCCATGTGGGGATTCGAGGTATTTGCACAATACTAGATCCTGTGTGGTATAATACCAACATCCATAGGACTGCAAAGCAACTAGTCCAGAATTGCATGATTTGTCTACAGCATAATCCAGGAGGTAGTATCCCTGTTCTGACTGGTAGCTTCGTGCCCCCCACCCTACATTTTGAGGTATTACAAATGGATTTTATTCAGTTTGAGCGGGTTAACAATGTCAAATACGTCTTGGTAGTGGTTTGTACGTTCAGCAAGTGGGTGGAGGCGTACCCCACCAAGGAAAATACTTCCCCAGCCACCGCAAAGGCCCTAGTGAAGGAGTTCTTTCCCCGCTATGGGTTACCACGGGTGATCTGGAGTGACAATGGGAAACATTTTAATGCTGACCTTGTTGAACATGTTTGCAAGGGCCTGTCAATACAGCAGAAGTTCCATGCCGTCCGTCACCCCCAATCAGCAGGGCTGGTGGAAAAATATAATGGCATCTTAAAATTGAAATTAGCAAAGCTACAGGATACAACGGGATTAAAATGGCCTGATCTCTTACCCCTGGCTTTACTATCTGTAAGAGCTACTCCCCACTCCCGCAGTGGGATATCACCGTATGAGGTGATATTTGGTAGGCCCGCTAATGTATGGGGTGTGCCACAACCAAAATCCCTTAGAGACATTGAGTACCCTATATTGGCGGATTACCTTTATGCACTAACTAAAGATCTTCGTTCCATTCATCAACAGATATCAGCAGTGCTGCAGCCTCTGCTGGAGGGTCCTGGACACAGCCTGGAGCCTGGACAGTGGGTCTTGGTTCAGAACTACCAACGGAAATCGAGTCTGGACCCCCGCTGGACCAAGCCTTTCCAAGTGCTTTTGGCTACGAGAACGGCTGTGAAAGTTGAAGGGAAACGGCATTGGATTCATGTATCGCATCTGAAAAGGGTCCCCCTTCCTTTGCCGGATGATCAGCAGGATCAGAGCGAAGTATTAAGGCACGAAAGTGATAAACCTACCGAAAAGTCACCTTCCCCAGAAGCCCAAGGAGAAACGAATGGGCGAGCGGAGGGTGTCGTGAGTTCGGCGACATCTGCAACAGGTAATCTAACACCTGGGAATGCAATACCTGACAAGGAAAGTCACACACCCAGTCCTTTACCTGATCCCACTGTGCCTGTTCTGTTCATAAATCCCGAAATACCGGGTAATGTTCGTTACAACCTGCGGCCCCGACAGAAAGCAAAGATCCCAGATTCAGTCTAGAGAATGTGAATGAAGGTCTCAGTAAAACTCTGGGAAAAGTAAAAACACTGGACTGAACTCGTTGAGAGCTTGGAAGTTTTTGATAATGCTCTGTTCAGAAAGAAGATAGAGACATTGACCAGTTGGTGGGGGCCCAGGTAGAGCCTCTTTTCAGCAAGAGTTGTGTCAAGTACAACTCCGACGCGAGAAGTTTTTGTGCCCTTCTTACTTTTTTGTGTTGCATGGAACAATAGGAGTCTGCCTGTGAGGCTCTAACACGGACACAGGAAAGAAGCACCCTCCGGCAGATTGGACTGCTTGTAGATTCCCTTTTTCCCGAGATTATCTCTGAACTTTTAGTGAGAATGTACCCTTTTGCTTGTTTTGTCCCTGAAGAGGAACGCCCCATAGTACACCGCCCTTTGTATTCACATTTGCCAATGTTTTCTACTTGGAGTTTGCGTGCCAACATTGTTTTTATTGTCATAATAATTGTTTCATTAATATTGTGTTTAGGAGTGTTCATCTATCTAGAATTCCACCATCCTGTGCACACCCTGATAGCTACCACCCCCACCCCCGAGGAGCACCGTTTTCAGACTTTTGCCCCACATAAAGAGAGGCATCGTCAGACCTATGTGAATAATGCTTTTATTGAAATGTTACATCAAACCCATAGTTCAACGAATGCCACAAATTGCTGGGTATGTGGCCTTCTTCCCTCAGTAATGCACAAACACGATCTGTTCATTTCAATACCATTGTCATATTTAGGCAGTTGTGAAGCCTGGTTTAGATTATTGTCAATGATGTATGAACATTATGCTGTTGATGGGCACCGATTTTCAGAGAAGGATTATGATTTGATTCTGGCCTATATAGAAAGGCACCAGGGATTCACTCCAAATGCCGAAGGTACAGATGGTACTTTGGATCCTACCGCTTGCATGAATGTGTATACGGAACATGAAAATGACACCTGGTTGAGGGACGAAGTGTCAGATTTTGTGTCCTTCAATTTTACTGAGTATTTCAGATATTTTCAGGAACGAAATGTGTCGTCCTCCTTTTGCATACATGGTACTGGCCATCTATTTGTTGGATTTAGTAAATGTAACTAAACCTATAGATTACAAACCTTTAGAAGCCCACCTATACTTACTCCTCCGAATGTGTATTTTGTGTGCGGAGAAAACGCTTACACCTGGCTCCCTAGAGGGTGGTCAGGTAAATGTTACTTATCCTTCCTATACCCTCCCGTTTATATAGCACCTTCCGACTATCATAGATCCCACTCGCTGAACCGACGGAGTTGAGAATCAGGAAACACTGATAGAGATGCTACAGATCAGACTGATACCCCTGCCCAACATTTTGTCGATATTATAAAAGAAGTCCTGCCTATATGGGGACCCATTTTAACCAGTAAAGAAATTAGAAGATTGTCCAGAGTAGTAGAGGGAGTGGTGAATACCACCGCTGGGATATTGACTAATATAACAGTTGAGCTTCAAGCGACCAGACTTGTGACCCTCCAAAACCGCCTTGTTTTAGACGTTATCCTAGCTGATCGCGGAGGAGCGTGTAGAGTGATCGGCAGCTCCTGCTGTGTATATATACCTGACTCCGCCCCTTCGGTTCATCTGGCTATTCAGAAGTTGCATCGATTAGCATCTGAGATTCATACGGAGACAGGTACCTGGTCTATTTCGGGGTGGTTCTGGGGTCTCCTTACCACCTGGGGTTGGAAAATATTCATGGTCCTCCTAGGAATAGGGGGTTTCCTTTTTACTTGTTGTGTTTGCATCCAATGTGGGCCCGCCTGTTGCTCCTATTGTGCCACCCAAGTTCGTCTTGCTTTACCTACACCTAAAGCAAACTCTGCGAGGGTGAACGCTCAACTAGTGCAGAAAGAGATACATGACATAATGCAGATAGACGAGGGTATTTTCGAAGAGTAGTTTAATGGATAGCTACATTATGCTAAAAAGGGCCGTTCTGTGGGATTCAAGTCAGAATGTGAAGTTAGCATAACGTATCTTGGTCTGTATCTCTACTCCAGAAACAGCGAGAACTGCTTTAGAAGATGGCCCATTCGTTCTCTGTGTCTTGTATGATAGAAAGGGCCGAAAAGCCATACTACGGCCATCTTGGATTATGACCAGTCGTGCCTCAGATCACGTGGTTCTCTCTGAGCACCATCTGTATGATTTAGCTTGTACCAGCCTAGAGACAGGGTGAATTGTATTTATGACTGAGGCCCAAGGCCACATCTGCTGTAGGGAGTATCAAGCGAAATTCCTCTGTGCCCGAGACGAAAGGGAGTCACCCCGCCGGCCTTCTCTGTAGAGCAGCTGAAACTAGATATGGTATGAGCTCATTTAGGAGCCCCAGGGTTAACTGGTGTTTTTCCATTTGTGAAGGCTTTGTATGTTGAATCTGTTATGTATATAAGTGTGGCCCTGCCAAGGGGCCGGCAGTCTTCCTCAGCGCACCTGATGGGTGAGGATCGATGAGGCTCCTCTATGTAGAGTTCTGTTGTGGCCAATAAACGCTTGAACCTTCTACGTTGCCAACTGCTTATTATTGACTTGATATTGCGGGCCACTGGTAAGTGTGGCCCTTGGGATTACTATTTAGATTACTACAAGGGTACAGAGTTTTCTGTGGCTGACGGGCGGGTAAACCCTCTGAGTGAAGAGCTCCTTGTCCTGGTTGGCATTGGTCTCGATCCGTTGGATCAGGGTTTCCTTTTTTTAGGCTTTGATCTAGTTGTGGTAGTGTGGTAAATAATTTAATTACCGGTACTTAATTTGATGCGGAAAATCTATAATAATAGCTCAGTAAAATAAGAGGCAGAATCCGTGGTATTAGAGGTTCGGAACGGGCTTTATTCCAAAATCAATTCGAATTGATGGACTCCATATTCCATTACCACGAAGGTTCAGGAAGTGAAGGACCCCACTTTATTGACAAGTAATCATTTTTATACAGAGGCATTATAGTGAAAACAGATGCAGGAGGCGTAACAATTGATAACAAAGATAAAACATACATGCGTAACTAAAGTGGGTGTAACTAGGCGTAACTAAAGAACGTCATTAAGTATGATGTCACAAGTAGGTGGCACCATGAAAGAATTTCGTAATGTCAGCATAAATACTTGGCAGAGATGCGCGCGCAGCAGCATGACGTGTGATTGACGTGCAACTAGGGGGTGAAGGGGACTTGACATTTAGCTCTATATGTGGAGACAGAAGTCTGGGGTTATGTCAACCTAATCCCAAATCATATCTAACATCCTATGTTTAAAGAACTATGTTATCCAAAAAGAGAGGTCTCTTTAGAATAGAATCTCATTCTATACTGACTTTACTGACTGTTAGTGCGTGTACAAGCGTCTAAGTGTCTACACTAGATGCGAGGGCAAAAATCTTCCATAGTAACAGGGCTATGAATTACTTGTATAAAGACAGAGAAGCCGGGCCTTTTGCTCGGTAGCTGGAAGAATGTTTACTTAAACTACTAGACAGGAATGCATTGGATAGGGAGCGGAGCAGATAATCTCGAAGGTGAAATACGGTTTTTGGCAAGCAGACAGGTTGAGTCAGGCACCGTTAGCCGCGCAGGGAGTAGGACAAAGTTCATGGATACAGATGCGAGCTCAGACTGGAGCTTTCAGAGGCAGAAGGCAGGGAAAGGCTTAATGGCAGAATCAGGGCCTACTCGCCTGGATTGTAAAATGGCATAAATGAACCATATAAAGCCGGTGGCCTTTCATACTTAGGAATAGAATATCCGGCCCATTCATGGCGGATCTGAAAGAGGACATGTTGACGGTGGACGCACATGTGTTTGCGTCTTCATAACTGGAACTGGAGGAAACATACATGTACTTGTAATTTATACATGAAACCGTTGGGGTCCAAGATAGGGGACATAACTGATCATAAAAATCCATATTTCCACATTCCCTCCTTGTCCCCTACTTGCCCTTAAGAGATATCAATCTTCATCAATCCGTTGATCTGTTCATATAGCATCATTTGTTCTTCTTTCTTCTTCCGGGATGAATGAAATCTTGGTGGTGGAATACACGATGTGGCACACAGACAACAAATCGCTGGTCCACATTGTAGGCATAAACAGCAACTGAATAGTATGAGAAAGCCAATACCTAGGAAGGATAGGACCCTCCATCCAAAGGTTGACAATACACTCCAAAACCAACCGGACCAAGTCCAGGTGCCTGTATTCTGGTGTATCTGGCTTACTATCTTATGAAGGCGAGTTATGGCTTTATATACAGATGGCGAATTTTCTGGTATGAAAATGCAACAGCTTGATCCGATGACCCTACAAGCTCCGCCCCTATCGGCCAGGATGACGTCAAGGACAAGACGATTTTGAAGCACAACAATCCGCATAGCAGACTGCTCTTCTGTTAAATTGCCTAAGGCGGAAATAGTTTCGTTCACTACTGCTTCAAGGGTTCTAGTTAATCTACGTATCAGCTTACTATTAGTAACTGTACCTATATAGGGAAAGAGACCTTTATTGAAATCTGTGTATTTTTCCCATGCTGTTTCAGTGTAATCGACGATTGGGAGATCTCTCCGTTCTCTATTGTGTACTAAATGAGTATTTCTGTGATAATCAGGAGATGCTAGGAAAACAGGTGGCAAAAGGAATCCGCTGTAGCAGGTACCATCCCAATCTAGAGGCAAACGTATATATGCAGTCTGACCACATATGAAGTAGGAATGGCGAGAAGCTCTAAATGTAGACTTGCCTTGATCACTGAATTCTATTACAGTGGTGCATCTACTATGGCCCATATGTATGGAACCATTCTTTCTTACACATAATTCACCTTTAACTGGAAATACTGACATAGCGGGCAAAATTGGTGCAGCTTCGGATTCAACATTCAGGATCATGAGATTAAGCGTGAAATTCCCTAATCCATATACCTCATTTTCTAGATCAGTTCCTGTTCTTCTGGGAAGTCCCTCCTTGTTAGGGTAGCAGACTTTAAGCAAAACTAAGTTCACGTTTCCCCATACCCAGTTGTCTTGATAAACTGCGGAATTCGAATCTAGGGAATTAATTAAACTAAACCATGCTCCACAGGAGCCATTGTGTGTGAACGGGTATGGAAAGAGAGGCAGAATTCCCTTATAGTTCTGATAGGGAGGGAGTCGGCCACATATCCAACAATTTGTAGCATTGCTAGCCTGATGGGAATGATGTAACATACTAATAAAAGTGTTATTGCGCAGCGCAAATCTATAGGACAACTCATGCGGCGGTAATTCACTAAAAGAATGTTCAGCAGTAATATTGTAAACATGTTTAGAAATAGGATAATATATGTGCAACAATAAACTTGCAGCCATTATTAAAAGACTTAAGAAAAACAAAATTAATAACGTCACTGTGCAATGACTACGCAGTGATTTACAGTACGCATGTTGTTTCAACTGCATCCTTCGGTTTCTTTCTCTATTCAGGTCTAAGGGATACATGTCAGAGACAAATTCGACCGATTCACCTTGGAGAGGACTTAAACAATCAAATTGTCTGACTTGTTAGACCGTAGTTTTAGTTTATATTGTTCCTTGTCATTCAGTTCAATCAAAGGAAGCTTTGAGTCAATCGGTGAAGACACGCGAGGTGTATCGTCTACATCAGACGGAAGTCCATGAAATTTCTTGATATGACTTGAATGTATCCAGCCTTTGCGACCTTCGATCTTCACGGCTGTCCTCGTGGTTAACAGTACGAGTTGAGGCGATTTCCACCTAGGATCCAGCTGAGACTTCCGGTCAAAGTTCCTCACTAACACCAGGTCCCCGGGAATTACGTCATGGGGTTTCACCTCGGTGTTGTCGGGAAAGGCTGCAGCTACCTGTGAACGACAAGATTGTAGTGCAGACATCAAGGAAGCCAGGTAATCTGTCAGCATATTACAGTCAACATCAGTTATTTTGCGTGGTATAGGCGTCCCCCACATATTTGGTGGTCTACCGAAGATCACCTCATAAGGGGATAGCCCTGTTCGAGAGTGCGCTACCATTCTCATGTAAAAGAGTGCAACTGGTAAGGCTACTACCCAGTCGACACCTTTCTCTCTACATATTTTGGACAATCTAATTTTCAGAGTTTGATTATGTCGTTCCACGAGACCTGCTGCCTCGGGGTGTCGGACACAGTGAAATCTCCACTGATAGCCTAACAAAAGTGAAACGTATTTCATTAGTTCGGAGGAGAACGGCTGGCCGTTATCTGAGTAGACAACACGTGGTAAACCGTACCGTGGGAAGAATTCTCGAACCAACTGTTTGGCAGTAGTCGGGGCAGTGTAATCTGAAACCGGGTATGCCTCTGTCCAACGGGAAAGAGCACAGACAATTACGAGGACATATTTGAATCCTCGACATCGTTCCATCTGGATATAATCCATCTGGAGGACTTCAAAAGGGTGATCAGGAGGCTGAAATCCACCTTGTTCTACGGGAATGCTTTTACCTGGATTAAACTGACAACAGATCATACAGGTACGAACTTTTTGTTTAGCTGCTGCTCGTAAATGTTTGTTGAACCAAATGTGTTGAATGCTGTCTAGCATAGCTTTTTCTCCTAGGTGGGCTGGACTATGTACAGTATTAATGATAACTTGGACCATTGAATCAGGAAGGAACCATACAGATTTTTCCTTCGTCATCCATCCTTGATCCGTTTGGATCCCTCCTAATTCAGTCCATTTCTTTATTTCCTCTGGTGTAGCATGTGTCTGTATGTCAATTACGTCAAGAGCGGGATCCTTAACCATCATGCAATGTGTTGGTGTCGGAACTATTGTCTTTATCATGTCGGGTGTGTGAGTTTGAGCAGTCTGTTTAGCTGTTCTGTCAGCTAGATCATTGCCTTGGGAAATGATATCAGTAACTTTCGTATGAGCTTTACATTTCATAATTGATATTGCAGTGGGTAGATGTATTGCATCTAATAAGGCATGAATGAGGGGTCCGTGCTGAATGTGAGCACCGTGAGAAGTTAAATAACCTCTCTCTCGCCACAGCACGCCGAAGTCATGTACAACTCCGAATGCATAACGTGAATCAGTGTATATGTTGACTTTTTTATTCGTAGCTTGAACACAGGCTTGTGTCAGAGCGATGAGCTCTGCTGCTTGAGCGGACAAGGTATTTATGTGATTTGTTTCAATGACTTCAGTGTCTGTTGTGACTGCGTAAGCGGCTACTAACTCTCCTGTACTTGTTCTCATACATGAACCATCTACATACAACGTCAGGTCTGGGTCTGACAATGGGACGTCTGTCAAGTCTTGTCTGGGTTTCGTCGTGATAGTGATAACTTCAATACAATCATGTGCTAGTGGGTCTGTTCCGTTTACTGGTAACAGTGTGGCAGGATTCAATGTACTACAACGTCTGATTTCTATGTGTGGCTGAAACAATGTTAATTCGTAACCGGTGAGTCGTGCTATAGTCAAGTGTTGTGTTTGTGTGCGGTTCAAGAGAACCTCTACTGCATGTGGTACTTGTACTGTCAATTGGTGTCCTAACACTATGGCATCGCTTTGTCTGATTGCTAAAGCTGTCGCTGCCACTGATTTCAGGCACGCAGGCAGAGCCTGAGCTACGGGATCTAATGTACTAGAGAAATAAGCACATGGTTTGTGTGATCCTGCTTGTTCCTGTGTGAGTACTGACAAGGCAGTACCTTCGCGTTCTGTAACAAAGAGTGTAAACTGTTTATTATAACATGGTGTTGCTAAAACAGGTGCTTGACATAAAGCTTTCTTTAGGCTTTCAAAAGCTTGTGTATGTTCCTGAGTCCAAGGGAGAACAGTCGATGTGGCTGCCTCCTGTGTTGTCAACTGGATGAGTGGTTTTGCTAGAAATGCATACTGAGGGATCCACTGCCTACAATATGAAGTGAGGCCTATAAAAGCCCGCACCTCCTTTTGTGTCTTGGGTATTGGCATATTAGCAATTAACTGGATACGATCTGGTGTAAGCTGCCTTCCCTCCTTGGACAGAGAGTGCCCAAGGTAAACAACTCGCTGGACACAGAATTGCAGCTTAGAAGGGGACACCTTGTGCCCCTTTTCGGCCAAAAATTGTAGAACCGTCAGTGAGGCTTTTTCACATTCAGGTTCGCTTCTAGCAGTGATCAGCAGATCATCGACATATTGAAGCAGGGCAGTGTTGACCGGCATGTGGATACTGTCAAGTTCTCGTTTCAGTGCTTGGCTATAGATGCTGGGGCTTTCTGTGAATCCTTGAGGTGCGCGTGTGAATTTAAAGCTTCGTCCATTTAAACTAAATCCGAACAAGTATTGGCTTTCTGGATCTATTGGGACGCTGAAAAAGGCATTCTTGAGGTCAATTACAGTAAAGAATGTCGCTTCGGAATCGATGGCTGTCAGTAATGAAGAAATGTCTGGGACTACGGGGTATTGTGGTACAATACATTTATTTAATTCGCGCAGATCAATAACCAATCGATATACTGGCGGGGCTTTCGGATCAGTTCGTTTAAGAATCGGAATTATCGGGGAATTACATACATTGGAGTCGGTTTCCACAACCACTCCTTGGGTAATAAGCTCGTCAATGATTTGCAGTAAAGCCACTACAGCATCTGGGGGTAACTTGTATTGTCGCATTCGTGGTAGTACCACTCCTGTCTTTAGTGTGACTCGATATGGTGTAATGTTCATGCAACCAACATCTGTAGGGCCTTGTGCCCATAGATGTGTGGGTAAAGTCTGCAGTCGGTCATCCATGTCTCGGGACACATAGTGCCCTTTGAAATCACGTAAAAACAATCTTACTCCTTCCGGAGAACAACATATTATAGCTCCTAGGGCTTTCAATGTTTTTATACCTAACAAGTTTTCTGGACATGATTTAGTAAGTAATAAATCTGTAGTTCGTGTCAAGGGACCAATCGTAAGTGGAAGAGGCTGGGATACTTCGTTAATGATAGGTTTTCCTGAAAAGCCAAGGGAAATATTCTGTGAGCCTGAGAGGGGTGCCCCTGGAACTTCACTACGTTTTATGGTTGTTCGGCTTGCCCCTGTATCAAGTAAAAATTTTCTATCTTGGCCTAATAGTTCACTGTGTACATAAGGTCCTTCTTGATCTACAGGGACCTCGATAAGGGGTAAGCCAACTTCCCTCTCTAGGCTGTTTCATGAGTATCGTTGATAATCAGGATAGTCATACTGTGCGGTCTGGTACATCTGTTGTGTCGTTGTTTGTGTGGCAGCAATAGGCTGCGGTGTTGGAGCTGACATAGACTGTTGCGGAGCTGGCATGGACTGTGCATGCTGCGGAGCTCCTTGTTGGTTCTGATCCTGTCTAAGTGGCCGTGGTCTTTCTTTTGTATTACCTATGGCGATATTATGTTTTAAAACTGGACAATCGTGTACATAATGGCCTGGCTGTTTACAATAGTTGCATGTCCCTTTTACAGGACCTGCTGAAACACTGGACTGTGTCATACCCTTTTTATGACCGTCAGCTGGAACTGTCTGGGAAACTAGCATTTTCATTTTCGTGTCTTTCATGCGTCTTTGTTCATGTTCTAGTTCCTCTCTAATTCTATTGTGATGGTACTGTAGCATTTGTAACATTTGTGACGGAGTGTTACCTTGCCAGGTACTCTCGAATTTCAATACTCTATTCTTAACTTGGGGCAAGGAATTTTCAACTAATTTTGTCACAAACAGATGTGGATACGATTCGCTACTTGCTTTTATTCCACTATTTATACCAAAACATTTTTCGAATCGGGCATAGAAATCACTAGTGTCTTCATCTGGTTTTTGTTTACAGGCTGAGATTGCACCCCAGTCTTCCTTTTTCGTAGTTAATAAACGTGGCAGTACCTGTACTAGTAAACCTGGTAGTGTTTTGGTCTTTTCCCCAAGCCCTGAACCTGGACCTCGAGCTTTTTCTTCGTTTTCTAATGCTGTCCAATCTATCTTTTGGTCTCCCACTTCCCAATCCTTTTCCTTGAGTTTTTCGTAAATGCCCGCAGGCATTAATACCTTCAATATTGTCATAATGTCGGGGTAGGTATATTCTCCCATGAGTAACATATCTTTAATTTCACGGTGGAAACCCGCTGGGTCTTTGTCATGACTGGGTACCACTTTCTTCATTTCTAATAGTTCTATTTTAGATATAGGTGTATATACAAATACATGTTTAAACTGATTGTCCTCACCTTTTATCGGGTGGACTTCGCGTAAGGGATTCTGTCTATCCATATAATACGTCGTTCTTTCCTTGATGGGCAGTGAGACATGTTCGGGGCATACAAAAAGAATGTACTGTTTTCTGGATTCCAGTATTTCTCTAATTAACTCAGTACCTGAACCTCTCCATTTATTCGTGAGTAATTCAGTCAATATATCAGGTAAGGGGCCAGGATCGGAGTGTTGGCTTTTATATAATATAAGGAGTTGTTGAATCATATAGATACCAGCTAAACGCTGTTCATCTGGGGCGAGGTTCAAAAACGTGTGCGCTAATGTATCATCACTATATTTTCCGGGACTATCAACCCAATGAACGGCTGACCTGGCTAATTCTTGTTCGTCCATAGAATCGAGTACATGATAACCCCTTCGTTCTCGGAGTACTTTGTCAGCGGCTTGGAACGAATGTTCGGGGGACCTTATATTTATTATAGGGGTTTGGAAATTTCTGCTATTATCTGGACGTATCGGGCGTATCGGATCAGTAAAGCATCTAGTATTATTGCAAGATCTTCCTCTACCTACATAGGCCATGGTTTCTAACTGTCCTGTGGGCAGTTCTAATTCTTCCTCCTCTTCGGTTTGTTCAGGCTGGTCTACTGCTAATCTTTCTTCGTGTATTCGTTCTATTTCCTTGCGGATCTTTCGGCACATAGCTACTATACATGATCGTTTATCATGTCTCCCCTCTGATATATTCCGACTCCATGTGGTAAGAATTTGCATTTCTTCCGGATTTACCCCTGGTCGGTCTTGATTTCTGATCACACAGTTTATGAGGAAACGTAACAGTTCCCCCTGTATTTCCACTTTCTGGTACTCCATGGCTCTGTTAATACTCTCAGAATCTCGCCCTGACTGGACAAAGTGATATATATTTTCTAAATGTGTAGTCATTCCTGGTAGCCTCCCTAAATATATTGCAGCTCGTCGGATACGTAATGATGCCAGCAGCATTTCGTCCCCTTTTCCGGGCACAGGGTCATATCTACAATCTATTAGAAGTTCCTTGAGCGTGTCGGGAGTTACTAGTTTGGGCGTACGTTGGTGGGCTAATTCTTGAAAGGAAAGTTTATTTACTCTGGGTGGCGTGGAAAAAACGTTTGATGTACCTCCGGTAGCACCACCTGGGGTGCTGGATGTAAAAGGATTCGTTGAACGTGATATAGCAACCATAGGTGTGGATACAGATGTAGAAACAGATGTGCTTGCCGGAACTTGTGTCGGAGTTTGCTGTTGCGGAGGTACAGACGGAGGAGGGTCTTGGCGTTGAACCCCCTCGGCAGGCGGTCTATGTGGTGCAGTATTAACATACTCGGGAGCTGCGTCGTCTAAATAAGAGGAAAGGAAAACATCTTCTGCGGTTCTGGGATGCCCTTTGGGATGTACTTTTATCGGAAACAATGGGGGTGGCAAGTCTTTTGGTATCTCCGGAGTAGCCTTAGGTAACCCTTCGGCCAGAAGAGGATACATACCATTCATAAGGGCATTTCTTTGTCTGTCTATTTGTTCTGACTTTACTCGAGTACCTTCTTCAATTAATAGATTTTCTCGAACTTTATTTGAATTCTCCTTACTTTTCTCTTCCTGTCTGAGCGCTTTTTCTGTACGTCTATATGATTCTTTACGCCATAATTCAATGGCATCTTTCTGTGACTGTCTAGCTTTCTTTTTCCATAATTCTTCCTCTACTTTTATGATGCAATCTGCATCCCAGGTCCCAGCTGCGGGCCAGCTCTGACTTTCTGGTAATTCCTTGGTGTAGTCTACCCATAAATCAAGAAATAATATGCCGTCTAGGCCATGTTTATGATACATGAAGTACCCTGGAGTGTCCCTAGGAGGAATGGGAACAGCTTCTTCGAGTACCCCTTTTCTAGTTTTTATCTGTCTCAATTTCGAAAAGAGCGGCATATTGAGAACTGATCTGATACCTAATTTTGAACACGTTTAATACAACAAAACACAATAATGAACAGTCATTCACACCGCAATATGCAGAACGTATTTAAAAACATTTTAACATTTAACATTTAATGAACAAACAATGATGGCCATTTAGGGAACTAGTCACTAAGCATAATACTCGGTACTAACTAGATAATTCTGAATTATATACTAGACATACTTGATATACTGCTAAACAGTACAGATACACTGCTGAAACAGTGCAGACCGGATTTGTGTACCCAAACCCGTCTTGACCGGCACAACCTATGTGCACGTCAGAACGCCTCCCCGACAATGGTACTCACCGGGTAGCTCGAAACGGAAAGGCCTCGGAACTGAACTGAACTGGACTTGAACCGGACTGGACTCGACTCGAAACTTCGGAAACTTCGGAAACTGGTGGGCCTCTGTATACCTCGGATCTTGCTCTCTCAGCTAGGCTCTGGTCGGGATACTTCGCACTTCTCACCGCCTCGTCTGGGTGTTGATCGCAGCCTCAGTTACCCCCGCTCGGCAGGAGGGAGATACAGGAAATCCTGTTGGTACGCGTTGTTGTCCGTCCAGCTGTGACAGGAGACCGGGCCTGCAACGCACCTCCGGCGCGTGAGATGAGAAAGTGTCCCTGTTCGGGCGCCATATATGTGGTAAATAATTTAATTACCGGTACTTAATTTGATGCGGAAAATCTATAATAATAGCTCAGTAAAATAAGAGGCAGAATCCGTGGTATTAGAGGTTCGGAACGGGCTTTATTCCAAAATCAATTCGAATTGATGGACTCCATATTCCATCACCACGAAGGTTCAGGAAGTGAAGGACCCCACTTTATTGACAAGTAATCAATTTTATACAGAGGCATTATAGTGAAAACAGATGCAGGAGGCGTAACAATTGATAACAAAGATAAAACATACATGCGTAACTAAAGTGGGTGTAACTAGGCGTAACTAAAGAACGTCATTAAGTATGATGTCACAAGTAGGTGGCACCATGAAAGAATTTCGTAATGTCAGCAGAAATACTTGGCAGAGATGCGCGCGCAGCAGCATGACGTGTGATTGACGTGCAACTAGGGGGTGAAGGGGACTTGACATTTAGCTCTATATGTGGAGACAGAAGTCTGGGGTTATGTCAACCTAATCCCAAATCATATCTAACATCCTATGTTTAAAGAACTATGTTATCCAAAAAGAGAGGTCTCTTTAGAATAGAATCTCATTCTATACTGACTATACTGACTGTTAGTGCGTGTACAAGCGTCTAAGTGTCTACACTAGATGCGAGGGCAAAAATCTTCCATAGTAACAGGGCTATGAATTACTTGTATAAAGACAGAGAAGCCGGGCCTTTTGCTCGGTAGCTGGAAGAATGTTTACTTAAACTACTAGACAGGAATGCATTGGATAGGGAGCGGAGCAGATAATCTCGAAGGTGAAATACGGTTTTTGGCAAGCAGACAGGTTGAGTCAGGCACCGTTAGCCGCGCAGGGAGTAGGACAAAGTTCATGGATACAGATGCGAGCTCAGACTGGAGCTTTCAGAGGCAGAAGGCAGGGAAAGGCTTAATGGCAGAATCAGGGCCTACTCGCCTGGATTGTAAAATGGCATAAATGAACCATATAAAGCCGGTGGCCTTTCATACTTAGGAATAGAATATCCGGCCCATTCATGGCGGATCTGAAAGAGGACATGTTGACGGTGGACGCACATGTGTTTGCGTCTTCATAACTGGAACTGGAGGAAACATACATGTACTTGTAATTTATACATGAAACCGTTGGGGTCCAAGATAGGGGACATAACTGATCATAAAAATCCATATTTCCACAGTAGTCATTGAGGACTGATTTGAAATTGTCTTGGTTGGTGTGGCTTCATCTTCTTTCTTCTTGTTTGCACCTGTGTTTTGATGTGCTGAGTTCCAGGGCGCACCATCTGGCTTGTTTGGAGGGTCTGTACGTTTTAGTTGGTTTGGTTGGAGCGACTCAGTCAGCGGCACTGGTGATACAGTCATTGAAGTTCTGTACTGCTTGATCCAAGTTGGTGGTGTATTTGGACTGTGAGGTGCTGAGGGCATCGGTCCTTCGATACTGAATGACCTTGGACCTGCTGCGGAAGGGGGTGCTGTGACGTTAGGGGGCGGTACGGGCAGGTCCGGTGATGGTGAAGGGTGCAATGGAGTGGTCCGACCAAGTGAGTTCGGAGGTGTGGCTGTATCTGATACTGATGCCAGACATGAAGATGGGGTCTAGCGTGTGCCCTGCTTTATGCGTTGGGTTGGTGACCAGCTGCTCGAGTCCAATGTTGCCCAATCTTTCCAGGAGGTCGGTGGAGTTGGAGTCAGTGGGGTCGTCCATTTGGAAATTGAGGCCTCCCAGCTAGACGTAGTCTTCAGATTCTAAGGCGAGCGGGGTGATGAATTATGTGATGGTGCCACTGAGGCCGGTTCGTGGTCCTCTCAGCGAGGGTGCATCTAATGGGGGTTGTATCATTGGTGCGGAGCTCGAAATTTATGTGTTCCATGATTGGCGTGCTGTCGTTATTGGAACGCCCAAGAGAAATTCTAAAATTAGAAAAGGCCAAAGTAAATACCAAAATAAACACCAAAAACAGTGACAATTTGAATTACAGTTATTGGCTGAGAAGTGCAGAGATGTACTTAAACAATATGGGGCACGAGAACGAAAGAGCGGTCACCTCACCTCGGGACTGCGGCTGGAACTGGCAGTTCGGGGCTGTTCAATTAAATTAACTTCCATCAAATAATATTTGCAAATAACCTCGACGGCCTATGTATTTTGTACAACTTTCGATCAAAAACAATGCGAATAAACACATTCATCTACCTGCCGTATACTCAAGTGTCTCACTTCGCTTAACTCTCTTGAGAACTATCAATTCTATTTAGAATCATCTCCTAATAATGAAAATAAAAATCACGATTTTGACAATTCAGTAAACTGTGCTATTTTTCAGATGATACATTAATTGCACGCAGCACAGGTTGTACATGACCCGAACGGACTGCAGGCGCGCTGACGTAGTCAGCGTCTGAGCCTTTCTCCTCAAATGACCATTGGCCTTAAGACCGCGATTAGACAGCTGACCTTTCCGTCTTGTCCATGAGGAATATCCTGCATTTAATGCTTTATCAACCCCAATAGGATTAAGCGCGATGGGATAAACAGACAAGTTCACGCACGATTAAATATCAGGGCCATATTATTCTCTAAAAAACAGAAACAGGTCTATTCGGGCTCGGATGCTAAATCAATACAAGGGAAATAACGAAGCTGGGCACTGCGCCCAACGGCCAAACTTAAAATAGTCTTAAGCCGAGACTTTGCGTTTGATCAATGACTCGCGAATGTTCTTGCATACCGATGTTAAAAAGCGCATGCGCAGTGTCTGGCACCTATGCAGGCATTCATTATACTTTACTTGGCCTCTGTGCGCTTAGATTAGCTCTCCGAACTTTTCACCTGTAGTGTAGCGCGGTTGACAACCACAGCTCTCAATTCCAGCGTGTAGCCAGTTATTCATTCATAAGTGCTACTAAACAAAGCACTGTTTTAAAAAATAGTGTTTTCAGCCAGCCAGTGTATTATGGAAAGTAGACATATTTCCTATCTATTCTCAGATGTTTGATGGTGAGCAGGCAGAAATACTTCAGTCACTTTCAGTTGTCAGACAGTGAATGTGGTGCTCAAAGACAAGTGCTTAATTTGTGCCGGTGGGTGCAGCAAGGGGGCTCCTGTACTAATTTTTCAGGACCTAATCTTTTCTTCATGAGACTTCGACCCGAAGAAAGAGCGCGAAAAGGAGCAAAGGCATAAACATGGAGAAAGGGAAAACAAGGCAAACAGTGACAAATTGAACAATCAGGGTGACAATAAACCTGCAAGAGTGAGAAAAAAAACGTCAGGGTTGTACGGATATGGAGGAAAGCGGCATGAAGTGAAATTCAAACTGAGCAGTTTTGGCATCAGTATCCCTGGAAGTCAGCAGCAGCACCATCTGCTGAAAATCTTTGGACCTCTCCACACTTCTTTTTAAATAAAAGCTGAAACACACAGTGATTTTCTTTAGACCAGCTTCATTTCTGACCACTGGATGCGTGCTACTACCAATGGCAATATTGTGATGGACAGCTGGTTCGTCGCAGCCCCAGTGCCTGTTTTCATTCCCCTGCATTCAGTAAAGTGAATTAACTTCACCCAATATTTCTCCAGGTTAATGAGGTATTTTAGACAGCACAGTGCAGAACAGAAAGAGGCAAACTTGTTCCCTGTTTTTGAGCTGCAGTGCCCGAAAATCAAGCTCAAAATAAGTTAAATATGGGGTTAAAGGAGTAGACTTTACGTACTAGATACATACAAACAGGTGATCTGCAGTGCTTAATTTGAGCCAGTGGGGGCCACCAGCACTTATTTTTGCGGACCGGTACTTATTTTCCGCATCAGCAAGAGAGAAAACCAGACAAAACGGAATATGAAGGAAGAAAAAAAGTGGAAATACTGTCACAAATGGAGAAAGCAAGAATCTACAGGCAGGGGCGTAGCTTGGTCAGTAAGATTGGGGGGGGGGGAGTGGGAATGTGAGCTACTGATTTCCCAACAATCACGCTGGGATATCATGTTAAAACATATAAGAAGAAGCAGGACATGTGGGGTGGGGGTGGTGGAGGGGTTTGTTGGCTTTTTGCCACCCTCCTTTTGATGCTTTTTGGGGGTTTCTGTACCCCTGCACCCTTTTCCCTATCCTTTCCCCCCTCCTTTTCGCTTTTTCCCTCCTTTTGCTGTTTGTCCTCCCATTCCTCATACCTCTTTATTCCTGTCATCTCTATTCGTCTGGCAACCTCTTCACTATCTGATACACACCATATTTTCCTCTTCTCTTTTTCTGTTCATGGTACTCCTTTTTCCTTCTTCTCTTTTATATCTTCACCCACGTATTTGCGGCTGTTGTCTGCTCCAATTTTTCTGTCCCTTACTATTTATTCAGGCACCTGTGCATTTCATTTTTTTTCTCAGTTTGCTTCTCTTTCTCTTGTCTGTCCTAAATTCCATACTCCTTTCTGCTTATCCTTACTTTCTTTGCACAAATGAATGGCCTTCGTGTCATTTCTTGGAATGTTAAAGGAGTTCGCAACCCTGTTAAAAAACAACGTGTCTTATCTCATTTAGCAAGGTTGAAATGTCATGTTGCACTGTTACAAGAGACCCACCTTAATTCTCAAGACTTATCGTCATTGCGTAGACAATGGGTTGGAGAGGCATTTTGTTCTCCAGCAGCAAATGGTAAAAATGGTGTTCTTATTTTGTTTCATAAGTCCTTATCTGTTCAATTGCACAATGAATCCCATGACACTTGTGGTAGATGGCTATTCTTAGATGTTACTGTTAATAATACACAATTTTCCTTTTGTAATGTTTATGGCCCTAACGGGGTAGATTTGACCTTTTGGAGGGACTTCTCTAAACTTCTATCCTCTCATGCGAGTGATAATTTGATTGTAGGTGGTGATTGTAACCAACTAATGGACCCATTTTTAGATCGCAAATCACACACCAGATATGTCCCCAACAAAATGCAAAAGTCCTTTTTTAATGCTATCTCCTCCAGAGGTCTTATTGACTCATGGAGACTTTCCCATCCAGATACCTTAGAATTTTCCTTTTTTTCTCCAGTACACTCCTCACATTCCCGTATAGACTATATTTTTCTCACACAGCATTCATTCCAATTTATGACTGATTCAGAAATAGGCTCAATTCTTATATCTGACCATGCTCCGGTTATTACTGATCTGGACTTTCCCTCACCTACTCCCACCTCTAGGCGGTGGCGCTTCAATAACTCGCTCCTCCTAGATTCACAGTTTGTTGAGCAATTTACATTTTTTGCAAAGGATTTTTTTATAAATAATCTTCACTCCACTCCTCACTTTCACTCTATTTGGGACTCCTTCAAGGCTGCTGCCAGAGGTTTTATTATTGCTTTTGTCTCACGAAAAAAGAAAGCAGCTCTTTCAAAGTCAGCCCAAATTCTTAAACAAATTAAAGACCTAGAGCATCTCTATTTCACCACTAATTCCTCAGAATCACTCTCTTCTCTCATCAAAGCAAAAATGCAGTTTAACAAGCACTCTTGGGACTCTGCGAGTACCACCCTCCTCAATTTTCATTCCAAAATGTATGGCGGGCGCAATAAAGCTGGTAAGTCTCTCGCTAACTATCTAAAAATTAAAAAACAAAAATCTAAAATAATAACTATTACCGATTCGCATGGAGTTTCTCAGCATACTGATGACAAAATTCTTGATTGTTTTGTTCAATATTATTCTACACTTTATACGCCCGAATCTGTTCCCTCGCCTTCTCAAATAGACTCCTTTTTTCAGTCCCTCCCCTGGCCTTCGGATAGGTCTGTGGATCTCTCTTCACTCGACGTTCCTCCTTCAGAAAAGGAGCTACTTAATGCTATTATTCTTCTTCCCAAGGATAAAACCCCGGGCCCAGATGGTTTCACGGTTCGTTTGTATCTCCATTTTAAGGATATTCTTTTACCTCATTTATTTTCTTTGATTACTTCCTTTGCGGCTCAAGGGAGATCTCAAGGTTCTTTCACTCAGGCTATGCTATGCTTAATCCCTAAAAAAGATAAAGATCCCTCCCTCTGCAAAAATTATCGATCCATCTCCTTGATTAATACGGACTGTAAAATTTATGCTAAAGTTTTGGCCTCTCGTATTAACAAGGTTATCCCTGATCTTATCAATATCTATCAATCTGGGTTTGTGAAAGGTAGATCCATCACTGACAACTCGAGAACCTTCCTTAACATCATTCACCTGGCCTCAAAGATGGACTTCCCAATCGCTGCCATTACCTTAGATGCTGAGAAAGCGTTCGATAGAGTCTGTTGGGATTTTATGTTTGGTGCTTTGCGTTGGCATGGCTTTAGTCCTCCCTTTATTCGTTATGTTAAGCTACTATATTCTGCTCCCTCCACCTCTATTTGGGTTAACGGGTCTCAATCCTCTTATGTTTCTTTGCATAGAGGCACTAGACAGGGTTGTCCTCTCTCTCCTCTTCTTTTCATTCTTGCGCTAGAGCCCTTTTTAGAAAAAATTCGTCGTTCATCTTTGTATGCTGGCTTCAAATTTCGTAACATGGATATTAAGTTTACGGCCTATGCTGACGATATTTTGCTTTATATTTCTAACCCGTCCACCTCTTTGCCCGCTCTCTTTTCTCTGTTACAAGAGTACTCTCTGGTTTCTGGATATAAACTTAATATAGATAAATCTGAGGTTTTGCCACTTAATAAATTTTGCCTTCCTCATATGTTTCAGGGTTCGGGTTTTGAATGGAACTCAGCTAACATTAAATGTCTAGGTATTCTGTATGCCAGCACCATTAGAGATACGGTAAAGCTTAACCAGAAGGATATTGTCAAAAAACTCTCTTCCCTTATAGAACGTTGGTCTCCCCTTTTTTTATCCTGGTGGGGGAGGCTCGCCAATATTAAAATGATGCTCCTCCCTATAGTCAATTTTTACCTTTCAATGCTTCCAATCTCCCTTCCACTCTATTTTTTTAAAACTATTAATCATATTTTTACCTCCTTTTTATGGAATAAACGTAAGGCAAGGATTTCTCTTTCTCGTCTTCAGCAACCTAAAGATCTGGGTGGAGTGAATTTCCCCAACATTGTTCGGTTTCACTCAGCTTTTACTCTGAAACAGATTTGGCCTTTTCTATCTGACTTGTCTGACCCCACTCTAACAGCCTGGAGCGCTATAGAACTTGCCCAGCTCTCGCCTTTTTCATTAGTTACGGCTACCCGGTTATCTCGTCCTCCACAACGTTTTCTTACTCCTACCTTTAGACACTCTAAGGCACTCGCCCTCTCTGTCTTTCGCTCTTCCCTTTCGCAGTTGGAATTCCATTCCTCAATCCCAATTTGGTACAACAAATCCATTATGATTAATCACAGAGCACTTTTCTGGAAAGAATGGATAGATAAAGGCATCATTACTTTCGATTCTTTACTTATTAATAACTCCCTGCGCGACTTTTCCAATATTCGAGATTCTTTTCACCTCTCTAATGTTCATTCCTCTCAGTATCCCTTGCTCAAGAACTCTTTAGATCTTTTTATTTCTCAGGGCGCTTCACTTTCCACTGCTGGTTCAACCATTTTCCCTCTCCCGGACTTCTCTATTCCCCTTAAAGCTGCTGCTATTTACAAGTTACTTTCTTGTTCTCCTGTAGCAAGAATTAAGTCCAAGCTTGAACTCTCCTGGGAATTGGACCTAGCCCAAGAGTTTCCTCTCCAAGTTTGGAACTCTTTATGGTTAAAGTTGCACACTGCTTCACGTTCTGCCAGTACCACACAGACTCTGTATTTTTTTTATAATAAACTTTTTTTTACCCCTTCTGATTTATATAGCTTTAAATTGATTGACTCTAAAAAATGTTGGTCTTGCCCCTCTGAGAATAGTGACTTTTTGCATATGTTTTTTCACTGCCCGTTGGTTAAATCCCTCTGGTCCTGTGTTTGGTCTAAACTGAACGATATCTTAGCTACTGACCACACTTTTGAGATTGTTCATATCTTTTTAGGTGGTATGGCTCCTATATGGAATGTTTCTGCTAATATTCGTAAATTTATTGACTTGTATATAGCCATTACTCTACAGATAATTACGACCAATTGGAAAGATGCCTCCAAGATCTCATATAATGCATGGTGGAATCTATTATGTCATCACCACCGAATGGATCGTGCTTTTGCCACTACTGTACCCCTTTTGATCAAAAAGGATTTGTTATGATTGCCATTAACTAATTTTCTTTCCCAAACTGTTCCTTAAATAGCTGTTTTTATTCCTTTTTTTTTCATTTGCACATGTTATTGATACAGCTTCTCCTAATATGCTTATTCATTTATTAGCTTACTATACTTATATGATGTTTATTCTGTATAATGGTTACATTTTTCCCCCCTCCCCCTCCTTTTTTCCTCCTTTCTTCTCTACCCTCCCTACCCATTACTCAAAACCTTAAAATGCTTTTTACATATGTATATTCTCTATCTTTCTATGGCACTTTTTTCAGATTGTACGATTTAGTTTTTTTTCCCATTGTTCTATTACATTGCCTTGGTCTATTTTTTTTTTGTACTGATGTTTTACTTGGTTTATGATATTTAATAAAGCTTTCTAAACTTAAAAAAAAAAGAGGCATGAGGTGGACCTAAAACTACGCAGCTTTGCTGTTCAGCGCGCTGACATTTAATTGCACCGGCCACGGGCGCCTCAGCGGAGCTCTGGTCATCGGCACTCATTCATTTACAAATGAAGCCCTGGTGCTCGGCTTTGTGCTGAGCCAGCGAAGCCTGCCATGATGTGGCCCCAAGAGAGGAGTCAAATATGCACACATGCTTCCATCTGTCGAAGTCCACCAAGGGTCAGCGTTCTCACTTGTAATTTCTAACAATTAAACTGTCACTGCATGACCTGTGACTGGGGAGAGACTTCACATGAAACAGAAACACACAGCTCAATAAACCACTCTATGAAGGTAGGCACTTTCAAAATCCACTGAATAATCATTGAATACTGGACCTTTGCAGGTTAATTCAATCTCGACAGCCACACAACAGGAATATTGCTGATATGCTTGAAAACAACAATGTGAAACTCCCTCCGGGGCACTCACCAAAAATGCTTCATATTACCCTAGTTACGCCATTATTTTATTTATTTACTTCATTGAAAAAAAGCATTTTGTTGCTTGGAGCGTAGATGATACACAGAGAAATTTGTGGTAGGTGTTGTTCTCAAGGAGAAACACGCAACAGACTAAGGGGCCTATTTACAAGATAATGACGCGGCGCGGCGCTGCAAGCCATCTTGTCGCACTGAGATGCGTCATTAGGAAAGTGCAGGGATGCGTTGTATGTATAAAAACCCCACGCATCCCTGTGCTTTCTTCTGCGCTGGTGCACAATAGCCTGCCTAGTGCCAGCGCATGCACCTTTCCTGCGTTGCAGGGGTGATTGTTTTTGTGCAGGATGGGACACCTTGCTGCAAAAAAAATATTAATTGATGGCGTTTTAATCCTTCTATGTGTGCTGCAAAATGCAGCGCACATAGAAAGAGGAAAAAACAAGGAGAAATAAAGGTATTTCTCCTCGTTACACAACTTTTACGTCTCCCCTGGGAAGGCGTTAGAATCTGACGCATTCCCAGGCTTACAAAACTTTGTAAATCTGGGTATGCGTCAGAATCCATAGGTGCTGCGTGGGAACATCCACAGCAACACCCATGGAACGCCCCTTTCGCCAGAGTTAAGCATGAAAGGGGCCATTTTTACAAGACCATGAAAAGCCACAGAGAGTGGCTTTGCGCAGGCTTGTTTATATGGGCCAGCACACTGCACCACCGGAGCATCAAAAAAAGTGATGCTCCGGTGTAAGGGGCTTGTAAATATGCCCCTAAATTCAAGACCGACCACCACGCAACGGACAGCTGCAGAAGTATGATCCTAAAGACATGGGTAGTAACATCAGGGTCATTGATCTGCATTGGTTGGCAAAAAAGGTGAGCCTTTTTTAGGCTTTGTACATCAGAGCAGCATTAAGAGCTTCTCAAAGATTATGTGCATTCAAAGAGGGAAAGTAAGTTCCTCGCACTGTCCGTCAGCGTGTTCCAAATGACGTGCTCAATGCATGGCTGATGGTCTGTGCCGTCTGGACTGCCCTGGCGTCTCCAGAGCTACTTAGAGTGTTAGGCATATAGTATGGCATTGGGACTCTGAAATCCAGAGCAGAATAAAGGATGTTAAACTTGGGCTTCTTTTTTGTTTACCAAACACCATGGCTTTATGGAGAGGGATGCGAACAAGATATGCAACCAACCCTTCCCAAGATAGTTGTCTGCAATAGTACGTTGATCAACTGTCCCAGTCTAAGATGAAATGGAACTTTTTCCCGTGATGTCATTTCCTGAAGGGTCCCAGTCTAAGATGAAATAGAGCCTTTTCCTGTGTTGTCAGTTCCTGTTTGAATATTACAATAGAATTCTTTATTTCATTGTGTCTTTGACAGTTGGGTTCTATCTCTGTCCTAGATTTTTGCTTCTAGTGCTTGGATTACCTCCTGAACATGTGCATTGAATTCTTGCTTTGCTTTTTTTAGATCGAGGACCGTCCGGTCTGCCGAAGGCAGAACCGGAAGTCCGGAGATCATATGTTTCTTAGAGTGGCTATTTAGCCCGCCTCTCTTTTTGCTTCTCCTCCATTGGCTGGCTTCCTAAACGGAGGCCAGCCATTAGAGGAGAGTGCCGTCCCTCCAAATAGGCTCCGTCTTTTTCAGATTCGGGGGCGTGTTCCGTGCTGTTCTTTCCACTTTTTAGCCACGCCCTTTTTAGAACAGCAGGAACACGCCCTCGAAGCCGAAAAAGTTTTGAAGCTTCCCGTGTTTTGTTTTCTTTCTTTTTATAAACAACCAATCGGAAACAGCTATCTGTCACCCAATCCGATCCTGAGCTAGCTCGAGGTCGTCTCTGAGTGTAAAGCACTCGATCCTGCCATGCCTGTGTAATTTCCAGTGCTTTCTTATATTGGAGCGGAAGTATTTCGTTTTCTCAGCCAGTATCACCTCTTGTCCGCCGTGCTGAAAATGGCTTCAGGCAGTACATTACAGGCTAAAGTAGCTTATCTCCTGAGTGGACGCCACGGAAAACCCGCGCTCACCAGCACCAGAGAACTGGCATTGGCTGATAAAGTGGCCAACAGGAAGGGGCTGCTGGGAGGTGAGTGAGTGGTTGTGAAGATGTGGGGAAATGCAAGGTTGGCCGCCTAGAAACGTAGTTATCAATGATATTTGCTTCATTTTAGGTCTTGTGCCGCGAGTGCTGTTTTCCGTGTCTTCTTTAAGTTTATAACACCGGCATTACCAAATCACGTAAAACAATAATTTTAGAGCTATTAAAAGCTTTTTGGGGGAGTAATCTGCAGTTCGTTTAATCCGCAGGCGCGTTCACAGGAAAATCGCAACTAAATGAAAGCGAGTTCCTTGAGATCGAGCGCCTCGCGGTCCACCCGGCAGACGTCATCAAGTAACTACCGTGCAACGCGGCTCTGACGCTGCGGCTGCGTAGTACGTGGTTGTTGTAACGAGGGTTCAAGCCAGCGGCAGAGAAGAACTATAGAAACTCATGAGGTTAAAGTGTTGTACTTCCTTTCAAGGCATAGCATGCTGATTACAGAGGAGGTGGAACGTGCTTCGTGTGTAATTACGCCTTGCTCTCCTGCCAAGGTCACGGTGCCTCACCAGAACCCTCAGATAAGCATGTCGGTGCTTGGGTGCGGTGTGGGATATGTTGGGCGAATGGGAGTGAGGTGGAGCTACAATAACAAAGGACGTCACAACGCAATCTGACAGGGAAAGGTTAGTGGGGGGGGGGAGAACTGAATATTTGGAAGGGTGCCAAATTATACTGTTAGCACGCTGCTTATTGTTTCCCACAGCTATTCTCTTTGTATTGGTTTTATTTTTCAATGCACTGAAAAAGAGGCAGCACAACTGATGGGAGAGGTTTGTGTATTTCCAAAACCCCGTGTTATCTATCGTTCTGTTTTACATATGACCACAGTTGCCTTATTTCACTAGAACACTTTTATTAAATAGCGATATGACCGCACTGTACAGTATGAAAAGGTACACGTAATACATTTCAAAAGTATGCGTACTGGGGTTGCAGCAATGGCTACAAAGCACAGCATCCAGGTGTACGCATATTATGCACGGGCAGCCAGTACACCCTGTCTGCTAAGCCTCATCGCTCCAGATGTACTCATGAACTGATATTGAAATCTGTGGGCTTCATACTACACTCAAGCCATTCTGAAAGATAAGATGAGCAATTAGTAGCTGGCATATATTCATAGTGAATAATAGGTTAGTTGTAAAATGTAATATCCAACGTGAAATAGAATTGAGTCCAATCACAAGAAAGGCCAGTCACAACATCACTCTATGCTTATATATCACTACCTCACAACATCCCTCTCCCTCACTATCTCACTCTTTCACTACCTCACTCTCTCTATCTCACTACCTCACTCTCTATCTACCTCACTCTCCCTCACTACCTCACTCTTTCACTACCTCACTCTCTCTATCTCACTACCTCACTCTCTATCTACCTCACTCTCTATCTCACTACCTCACTCTCTATCTACCTCACTCTCCCTCACTCCCTCACTCTTTCACTACCTCACTCTCTCTATCTCACTTCTTCACTCTCTATCTACCTCACTCTCTATCGCACTACCTCACTCTCTATCTACCTCACTCTCCCTCACTACCTCACTCTCTATTTCAATACCTCACTCTCTCTCTCTATCTCACTACCTCACTCTCTCTCTGCTAATGCAATAGGTATCACATATGCAAAAAAAAAAGCTAATGCCAATAGAAATGACAATGCCATTTATTTAGGGATACAATAATGATACAAAAATAATGAGCAATACCAATAGCTCTACCTATAATATTGCCGAGACCATTGCATTGTAAATGCTTGTTTCATTGTTGATGTTGGGAGAGTTTTGCACCTTACTGATTTCTTCAGTGTTAATCTTCAATCAACAGCTACTCGATTGCCTAGTAGGTTCTTTCGACTTTGTGTTTTTGCCTCTTACTGGCATATTCTTATGGAAACACTTGACATCTTTCATGTATACTAGTCTTTGTATTGTGGCACCATGGCTACAGGGAGAAGTCACCCTTTTCTTGGACTTTCATAAAGGAGACTCATGAGAGCTTCTCAGTGTCCGGTCCACGTCAGGCACTTGGCCACAGCGAGGTGCCCAGGCTAAGTCTCAATAAGTCAGGTTTAGTGGGAGGATTTAGTGAGAAACTGAGAGGATGAGTTGAGTCTGAAGGCATCTTTGGCACGTCAACAAGTCTTTGTCAAGTCGCAGCCTGGAGGTAAACATATTCTATAATGAAGAACCCAATATATGGAGCATCTCTCCTCATTTAATTTATACCTGCATACCTGGGTGGCTAGAGGTTTTTGGTCAGCTGCCACCAGGCTCTGTGAGGCTGAAAGACTCCGGAGAGACAGTCTGTCAGGTCATGTATAGCCTTTAGGATGAGTCACTGACTTTAAACTATTATCTTTCTATCAGAAGGGGCAAATGTGATGAATTGTGGTTGGCCATGGACCCAGTTGAACATGAGATTAGTCACCTAGCTTTGGGGCCCCTGGAGTTTAGATAGATTTTTTTTAGTTAGCTCTGTGTAGAGGGTGCAGCAGTGGTGTAGATGTAAGCTGGCCACCACCAGAACAAAGTTCTAAGAGTGCAGAATTCCTCAGAGGTGGTGGAATATGTTCATGGTGACGGCATCTCTTTTTGGTGAGAAGTAAAGGTTGGTCTCTATTTGCACTGATGATGGGCCCGATGTGTCCGGCCAAATAAAGTGTAAAACAGTTCTAAAAGCTAACGCACAGTCGCTAGAGAACATCGAAAGCCAAAAGATACTAGCTCTAGGATGTCTGAAACTTTAGGCAGACTGCAAGTACACATTGAATTTTCTGAGAACAGTTTTTAGGCACATGAACCTTTGACAAAAATCACTGTATTTCATTTTTCATTCATGCTTTTGTCAAGAACAATCAAAATTCAAATGTCTTCGGCCTACATATCATTCAGTTTCACCACTTACCCGATTGAAAGATTTCAAGTCGGTATTTTCAATATATAAAAATTGTATTGCTTTAAACACTATATAATAGATATTAAGTACATCGCACTCTCCAACCTAAAAATTTGACTTGACAGTAATGTGCTACTTGATTGAATTAATTTTAAGTATAAAAGAGTGCAGAAGCCAGGTGCTGCTATAATTATGCCATTTAATGTTAGAAGCTTCTAACTCCTAAAGTATTAAGCAATTGTGATTCCAAACTTAAAACATTTGATGGTGAAGACAATTCAGAACATCTCAGCAGGAAATGACATTTTTATAAATAGCCTTATGGTAAGAAACTTACTTGAAAGCAACGCCACCACCTATTGAATGCTTAATAGTCCCTTGTAGAGACTGCGAAATCGTCGAAAAGTTGCCCCGACGATGACACTCCCTCCTCAGACACCATCAACAGCCTTGCCTCGTGAACTTTACCTTCACTGAACTCTTTTTCTTGAATTTTCGCCTAAGTCTGAAGTTAAGCGTTGACCGGGCCCAAGCCCAAACCACTTCTTATATACAACTCGCGCTCCATTGTGGTTGGCCATTTTTTTCAACTTTGATCCAGTCATGCACGACTAGAGGTCCGCGGTTTGCGCTTTGATCTTTATAGGCGCTAGTTTTTACTGAAATTTTAAACATTCATAACTTCTGTTCTACTAGTTGGATTTTTGTCATTTTGGTGTCAAATAATTTAATAACATGTATTCTATTTTTCTAAGTTAGTATGGGATTTTTCTTATGTTTTGCTTTCACTTTAATACTGTTAGTGTGCTGCATAGATACTTTACACATAGTCTCTAAGTTAAGCCTGACTACTTTTGTTTCAGGCTAGCAGATGGTTAAGCAAAGGGTACATTTAGTGACTTTTGTGGTTTATTCACCCTGACGTGAATTGTAGCTGTTGCTTGACTAGAGTTAACACCCCAGCCAACCAACAACCCAATTTCTCACAATCAAATTATATTGCACTGTAAAATTGCATTACTTATTTCACCTGTTATTTGGACAGTAAGTTTGTCATTGGTCCTGCCTTATCAGGTGCAAACCTGGAGTCCCTGGGGCCTAGTTGACCAGATTGCATTTCAGTTAGTGTTTTGTGCACACCGACTGTTTTGTGATATGACCTTTATTTTGTGCTAAGACTAATGTGCTAATCAGTTAGGAGTGCACAATGCCCATGCTCAGGGAATAGCAAATACTCCTGACTTAATAATGCGTTTTAGGTAGGAACGCTTTTGCGTCTCCCTGTGAATGGGTGTAAATGCAGACATGGAAGCCTTTGAGGGACAGCAGACCTCCATTCCTGTATTCGCATATTCTGAAGTTGACATTCAGCTAACGCACTGGCGGGAGAATTTGTGGAACTAAGACTATATACTCACCAGGACCAGATTAACCATACTTGAAACAGACAAAGGTCTAGGTCATGAGTCCAACTGTAGCCAATTATAACTCAATTAATGAAAAATGAATCAATAGACTTAATTTTTCTATGTTGCTCATGCATTTATTGCATTTGCCTTGGTGCAAGAACAAATGTGACAATTGTGCAGACGACGCAGTGTGTGGTGAAGTCAAATTATATACAAAGTGTAGTTTACAACACTGTACAATATCCAGGCTTTCTACACAGATATTCTAGTAGACTCAGCAAACCCTTTCACAGATATTCTTTTTGGAAACAGCCACAAGAAACCAACAGGTTTATGTCAATGTTTCGACCCAATATCAAGTCAGTGGCTCTCATCTGGACCCGCCATCTGGCTAACCATGCACCTATTAAATAAATGGAGGAAAAAGAAGGGGACTTTCCATCTCTAGAACGGATCTTAAAAATCAAGCTAATTGTTGTTCCATAGGTGAACACTTACCCAGCTAGTGCAGCAGATGAATGCCCTCCTTAGAGTCAATAAGTAAGGTGTTGGGGGCCTACATAAAAGCAAACACAATAGTGGTTTTATGTGATAAAATCCAACTCAAAGCCTCCACCAAGAAAACTCCATGTTCCGTTGCCCATGTGTGACTGGTAGAATTAGTTACTACAGTAGAATGTCCACACTTTCTGTCTATACCATGAATAAAGACCTTGTAGAGTGAGGGTATCTATTGCCCTTCACCTCACACAGGTCAATTGCTTGTATGTAGCAAGGGTGGCAAGGTACACCCATCACAAAGTGGCGGGAGACAGAACAATGTACAAGAATTTCAGATATGCTGACCTGTGATATGTGTGGCCAAATGGCAGGAGAGGGAACTGTGTACAAGGATGTACAAACAGCCTGCAAATACACTGACCTGTGTCTGGTACAGCCAGGATCACTGAAATTATGCGATTGTGCGACTTTGGTGATTTTGGCATAATTATAAATTTCCCACATTTGCCACAGAATCGATCATCTGCCGCATAATCTGCAGATATTAACTAAAAAAGTTCTGTTTCTCGCTCAAACGGATCAAAAGTCACTAAAAATACAGCAAAACCTTTTTCCGTGCAGTGGAATGTCCTTTGCAAAGCTGGACTGGTCACCTTTCAGTTTCTTATTGCTATATTTGGGTATTAAACTGGTACTCATGAGGTGCAACCAATGCCCAGAGAGTGTTACCAAGTTTAAGAATTATGAAATAATGAAGTAATACTATTACAAAATGTGCCACATTATGCCACACAATTTGGCTTGTCTTGCTGCATAATTTAGTCAACCCTGCCGCATAATTTGGCCCTTTTCTGCCGCATTATTGCTGTGTCCCTGGGTACACCTTTGCATGTAGCAACCTGAACTCATCACTATGTTATGACAAAAGGACCACATTCAGCAAAAGAGTAAAAAATACGGGCAAAAGTCTCTGTAGCGCATGGAACTTGTAGTGAAAAACCAATGCAGGTACTGCCTTCCCAGCTGCGTCTCCACGAGTTAAGATAAGCAGGAGGCCCTGGCACCGCTGAAGATAAAAACCGCAGTCTGATGCTAACCAATAATATGTGGTGTACCGACTCACAAAGGAGAGTCGGAAGCCCGTTACAAACTCCCTCACCTTTACAAGACAGTCTGGGTGGCAAAAAGCAATGAGTCATACTGTGACTTTAGTAGAGTGTGGCACACTAATTTGTGGCTGCAAAATAAACGATTTTGCAGTTCAAAGGCTTTTTTTTACCCCAAAACAGTTTCATATGTCAGGCACTACAGGCCACACATAGGGTGATGGTTGTCACACTGAAATATTTAGTGAGCCCTTTTTTTGGAAATCATTTACATTATACATTTTCAATATGAGTTTGTTGACGTCAGTCTAGCATGAGCAAGCACTTTATTGTAAAAGCATATACTTGTGTTTTCAGGTTATTTGTATAGGAAGTATTGCTTTTTTTGTTTAAATCTTTTTATTCGCCTTTATATTTCGATGCATTACATCACAACGATCAAAAGATCCAATGTACCAAAGTACCAATGACGGGCTGGTGTGTACTAGCCTAACAGAAGCACCGTGAAGAGCTGTTATGGCGAAAGCAGAATGAGGCCACTATGACATCCCATGGCTAAGACCAGCTGGGACCACAAAGGTAAACGAGTAGATGGAAGTGGTACTGATGCGCTATGGATGTGACTATTGATAGGTGCTATTTGAAGTAACAATGAACAGTGGGAGGAGGGCGCAACAAAATGAGGACAAAATGCCATGAATGAAAGATAGAAAGACTGCCCGTGTCCTAAGGCCCAGGCATGTGATTACTGCTCAGTACCTGCGTGTGGATCCTATGAACTGCCAGGATGGATGACGTTTCTACAGCTACCTCACTTGTTGCGGTCCATTAGTGGTAATGCATTGTCAATTCAGAGTTACTGAGATCATCGCCGCTTCCTGCATGTCTTCAGTGTGCGCTGCCAGTTTTTGCAATTCTTCCACTATAGCACCCCAATCGCCAGCTAGGGGGACCCTACGAATCCCCAGCAGATCCTCCCTCTGCAAAGCCATGCCCTCTGCCTTGGGCCAGTTGAGCAATGAGCGGCGCCAGGCAATGGTGTGGGGTGCCCTGAGGTTCTTCCACCTTTTAGTAATCAGGCGTTTTGCCGTGATTAAGCCTAGGTTTAAAAATCGCGCGGCAGCCTTGTGTTTCTTGCGCCTCATAAAGAGATGCAAGATGTACACCTCTCATTGAAAGTGAAATTCACGTTTAGTGCAGCGGGACAGAGTCGTTGCTAGGCCCATCCAGTTCTCCCTCAGGGCAGGGCAATGCCATAACATATGTAGGCGGTCCGCATTGGGCGGATGGCATCTGGGGCATTCAAATCATCTCGGTGGAAAAACGTTTTTATCAGTGCAGGAGAGAGATAGGCGCGGTCACGGTGGAGAATAAAATATTGTATCTGTCTGAAGTGGTGGTTGCGAGGGATATGTGTCGCGCTTTCAAGTATTGTCACGCATTCCTTCTCGGACAGAGCCCGTCCTATGTCCTCTTCCCAGTGATGTCTCAGGGAGGTCAGTGGACACGCTGTGTGTTGACGAAGAGCGGAGGCGAACCAGCGTATTTGGGGGCATATTATCAAGCCAGGCGATACAATTATCGCCGCTTTAGCGGCAGAAAACTGCCGCTAAAGCGGCGATAATGGGCTTGATAATATGCTCTATGGAATTCCCATAGAAGCCCATGTTAAATGTGAAGGACATCTAACATGGGCTTTAATTGGAATTCCTTAGAGCATATTATCAAGCCCATTATCGCCGTTTTATAATATGCCCCCAAGTGCCCTCCTGTGCCCATTATGTTGAGATATTGCAACAGGTGATGTGTGGGAGGCTCCTCTCTTAGATTACCCCACTTCGATGAAAGTGAGGCTATGAGTGCCCGGTGTAGTAGGAAGTGTCCTGGGGGTAGACCATCTTCTGAGTTTAAATCTGTAAGTGCCGCGAGGCCAACCATCTGACAACCCAATGTAACTGGGCCGCTCAGTAGTAATGTTCAAGATTAGGCACTGATAATCCGCCCTGTCCCACTGGCAGATGCAGCTTCCTGATGGATACCCTGTGTCTAGACGAGCCCCAGATGAAATCCCTAACCTTAATTTCTAATTTGCTGAAAGAGGAGGGGGGGGGGATGTAAATTGGCAGGGTGGCAAAATAGTAAAGCAGACGTGGATGAACCTCCATCTTCACCATAGGCACTCTGCCTGAGATAGACAGAGGGAGAGACCTCCAGAACGTCATCTGCGAGTAGATCGAGGAGGTGGCTCTAGTGATGTTGCCATCGAATAGGTCGGTTTTGGTGCAATATATGTGGACACCCAAATAACAGAAGGTACCTGTGCACCAAGACACCAGAACACCCCCCAATGAGTACCCTGTGTTAGAAGTGGACAGTGTGAACGGGAAGATAGTGGATTTTGCTATATTAACCCTGAGGCCTGAAACCATGGCAAATTATGACAGTGCGTGTTCCGTGTGTAGGGGATGTCATGAAGATCCCTGGCATACAATAAGAGGTCATCGGCATATAATGAGATTGTGTGTAAAATTCTCGCTTATGCGGATGACTTAGCGGTCATCACAAAAGATCCAGAGCTAGCTATGAGGGAGGTAGTTAACATAACTGGTCAGTTTGGAGATGTATCGGGCTACCGATTAAATGTTGACAAAACTCAGGTATTATACTCAAAAAAAATAGCCAAGGTGGATGGAAGATATGTAGGTTCTGTAATATACCTAGGTATAACAATAAATGCAGAACCAGGTAAAATAATTGACGACAATTACACCCCTCTCATGAAATCTATGGAAACAGACCTAAAACGAATGGATTCATTACAGCTGTCATTGATAGGGAGGGCTAACGTGATAAAAATGACAATGTTTCCAAAGGTGCTCTACAAATTAAGATCAATCCCATTTAAAATTGATGAGAAAATTATTAGGAGGATTGAGGCCATATTTATGAAATTTCTATGGCAATATGGCAAAATAAGGCGGTCAAATAGATATATGTCATTACCACAAGATAGAGGTGGTTTGGGACTGCCTGATATTAAGAGCTATCATCTTGCATGCCTCCTTACAGACATGGCTATTCTACTCCATCCGGGTGGCCCAACCCTTAGACAGTCGGCAATACCATCAATTTTTCAGCTATTGGTAGGAGGTGAAGCCGTAGGGCTTTTATTAAGGCAAACTCAGAGGAGCTACTTCAAGGAAACTGGATATAAGACGCTAGAGGATGTGTGGTATATCTGGAAAAGTGTTAAAAAAGCTCTAGATATACCTACCATCCATTATCGGACACCACTTTGGAACTCAACACTTTTTCCAAATCTTAGCAGGGACGGAACGTGGCGTCATTGGGAGAGTCAGGGTATAGTCGAGCTGGGGCAAATAATGATTGGTGAACAGTGTAGAACACTTGAAGAACTTACACAACACTATTCTTTACGAGGTTATCAAGAACTCAAATACATGCAGATTGTAAATAGAATTAAATCAATTAGGCAATGTATCACTCTACAAGGGAAATATGAACTAATTGAGTATTTGAAGTCAGGGGGCCATAGAATTAGAGATATATATAAAATATTCAATGAAGCAATAATAGATGATGTCGGCAAAATCGAAGCTGTTTGGTCCAAAAAACTGGGAGACCCAGAAATAGATGTTGATAAGGCTTTAGATATGGATAAGAGGTTCCTACGCTCCTCGAATCTCAGAGCCCAACATTACAAAACCCTATTTAATCTATACTATACGCCTGAAAAACTATTTACGTGGGGGAAAGCGATAGATAGCAACTGCCCCAGATGTGGAAAAGGTACGGCAGATCTTATACACATGTTTTATGGTTGTGAAAAATTGAAACCAATCAAAATCGAAATAACACGGTTTTTAGAGGGGCTACTTGATGTTAAAATTAATCTATCCCCGACCCTGATAATAATTGGCTGTGATGCGAAACTAAACATAAGTATCGAGGCTGAAGCCTTAGTCTTTATCTCTGTAGCAGTTTTTAGGATTCTAATTAGCGCAGCCTGGAAGGATACAGAAGCCCCAACTTTTCAAATGTGGTTGTGCAGATTGTTGGGTATACATAATATTGAGGAGGCATTATACGATTTAAAGGGAGCAAAGTTAAGGGATGTGGGTAAGCGACTCTGGGCCCCAGTGGCTACATGGAGGACAGCAAAATTAACCACAAACGAATGATTTATTGGCTGCATTGCTATTTAATATGCTAATTTAATTTGTTTATTACTCTGTCTGTTTTTACTTTGGATAAGGGTATAATGCAATGTTCCATCATATTTTATTTTATGCATCTATGTATCCATACAGTAATATGTATTGGCCGGTACGACCTCTCAAATAAATAAATATTAAAAAAAAAAAAAAAAAGAGATTGTGTGTGTGTTGTCACCAAAGGGGATGTCCATATCTACCCCGGGCACGTATAAACGCCGCCAGGGGCTCCAGAGCCAGGGAGAAGAGGAGTGGGCAGAGTGGACAGCCCTGACGGGTTCCCCGACCTACTCGGACAGCATCTGATATGTAGGGTCCTATCTTGACTCAGATCGTTGGATGCCTATATAATAGCTGAACCAAGCTGAGGAAATAGGGGCGAATGCCAAACCTTGGCAACACAGCAAAGAGACAGTCCCATTCCAGAGAATTGCGTGCCCTCTCGAGGTCTAGCACAAGGCATCCTGAGTGGGGCCAGTTAAGGGGGGCATACTGGGCTACTCTAAAGTAGCCACAGAGATTAAGTGTGGTGTTCCGGGCAGGAACCAAACCATTTTGGTCTGAGTGTACCAGGGAGGGCACACGAGGAGCAAGTCAATTGGCGAGGGCTTTCGCAAGAACTTTCTAGTCGGTATTAAGAATCGCTAATGGTCTGTAGGATCCTAGGGCTGTGGGATCACTGCCTGGCTTCAACAGGGAAACCACATTCACCGTGCAAATAGAGGGAGGAAGAGCTGCGCAGTCAAGCGCTGCTATGAAGAGTGCATGTAAACGGGGCACCAGTGTCACCGCATAGGACTTGAAAAACTCCGCGGGGAACCTATCAGGGCGTGAGTTCTTCCCCGACGCAAGAGACGTTAGCGCCTCCCTAATCTCCTCCACAGATAAGGAGGAGTCCAGCTCTAGGAGTTGGGCAACCGATAGAGAAGGTAGTTGTACAGAGTCAAGGAAGGAATTTATCTGTTGAGCATTGCCATGTGTGCTATATGTAAATAATGTTATGTAGTGTCTGGTCATGGCCTCATGTATGTCCCTCTAGGTATATCTCAACTGACTGAGCTCAACTTTTATTGCTTGTCTGGGATGATGTGGGTGTTCCTCTCTAATTAGGTATGGAAGGAGTTTGCCTGCCTTGTCTGACGTCGCGTGGGTGCGTTTAGAGTGAGCTAGGTAATTGTGACAGCACAACTCTTCCAGTAGAGCTAGCCGGTCTGCTTGCAGGGCCTCAAGTCGAGCACGTGCCTTCGGGTGAGCGACTGAGAGCGTCTACCAATGAAGGAGTTTCCGCTAAATGGAGGCAAGTGAAGTATCCAATTGTTTGCGGATGTTCCAGGTTAGACCCAGGCAGTGACCTCTCGCGGAAGGTTTAAAGGCCTCCCATTCCACCAGGGGGGACCCTGTAGAGTGTAAATTCTGTGCAAAACATCCGACAACTGTGGTATCCAAGGAGCAGCAGAAGGACTGGTCCTCTAGTGCTGCCATCTGCAACCGCCAGGTAGGAGGTGAAGGGGAACTAGCCTCCCAGCTAAGTGACATGATCTGGGGGTTATGGTCCGAATGTGTGTTGCCTAGATAGCTAGTATCTCCAATCAAGAAGGATCAATCTTTGGGAAAGGGAGAATCCTGTGCTAAAATAATGAGTCAGCATGATTAAGGAAAAACATGCACAAGTAGGCTTCTTCCAGTTCTCCGTTTATAGATTTATTTAAATATAATATTCATTGTTGCAGAAAGTAAATAAGTTAGAAACAGAAGCCAAATCATTATTGCATGCAATAATGAAATGCTCAATGCATCTGACCTAGACACAACACATGTGGCAATAGTTAAATTAATATTAACAAGCTCCAATACAACAGGACCATACAGCATCTAGCTCATCAAGTCGAATGACTGAATTAATTTCTCCTCAAATAGCAAATCTTTCAGACAATGAAAGACCACAGTTTCATTGCATGACATTGGGTAAAATGGCAGCACAAAAATGTTATTTGAACAGCAAGCAAATCAGACTTAAAATACCTACTTGCAAATGATTTCCATTGGAAAAAAGATAGGAATTGACACTTATTACAAATTACTTCTCTGCACTATGAACACAGCAAGAGAGGTTTAGCATGAAACACATAGCTTCAGCAGAGAAAGCTAGAGAAATGTTTTACTTTACAAGTACAGAGACAGATGGTGGATTCAGCTGCATTTCCATGATTTTCTGAAAATCAAATGAAAAGAAATGCTTGAGAACAACATTTAAACATGCACTTTCAATAGCTTGACCAGGTCGGCCTTGTTATTTCCAGAAAACCAAAACCAGGCCTATGTTAAGCATTATTTTTCTTAAATAAATTTTGTTGGAAATGGCACTTTTTGCAGGGTTATCCTCAAAGTTTTGCTTCTTCCTCCATATTTTTCAGGACCTGTTTTTTTGGCTATGGGACTCTGGGCACTTTACCACTGCTCATCAGTACTAAAGTGCATATGCTCTCTGTATAAATTATGATTATAATTGGTTATCCATGATTGGCATATTTGATTTATTGGTAAGTCACTAGTAAAATGCACAGAGTGTCTGAGGGCCTGTAAATCAAATGCTACTAGTGGGCTTGCAGCACTGGTTGTGCCCCCCACATGAGTAGCCCTGTAGACGTGTCACAGACCTACCACTGTAGTGTCTGTGTGCGCAGTCTGTAACAGCCATGTCGACCTGGCAAGTGCACCCACTTGCCAGGCCCAAACCGTCCCTTTTCCTACATGTAAGGCACTTCTCAGGTAGGCACAAGGGACCCCCGTGGGTACGGGGCAGTGTATGTGAAAGGTAGGACATGTACTGGTGCGTGTCACATGTCCAGATAGTGAAATACTGCCAATTTCGTTTTCACTATTGAAAGGCAATCTGTTCCATAGGCAAACATGGGAGTTGCTTTGTAACATCTTACAAGTATAACTTTCCATAGGGAGAAGAGGAAGAAATACAGTTTAGGCTCTCTGTACTCAGAATTTAATAACGCATCTTCTTAGGAAGACTTTTTTTGTGTGTTTGCAAATGCCACTTTTAGAAAGTAAGCATTTTCTTGACTAACCATTCTGTGTGCCTCTGCTGTTTGTGTATTGACTGTCTGGTTTTGGAGTTACAGGAGCTCGGGATGGGGACTTAAAGAGGAACCTCTGCAAAGGAGAAGAGCTGGAAAGTTGTAAGGAGGAGTACTGCCCCTGTGATGTGTTGCTTTGCTGGGTTGGCCTGCAGTTGCTGCTTCTGCGAAAGAAAGGACAAAGACTCGAACTTTGCTGTGAACCTGCTTGAAGTAGAATCTCCAAGGGCTTGCCTCCTGGCCTGAAGTCTCAGGGCCACCAACTTCACCTGCACCCACTGATCAGCCCCTGGATTCCTTTGTGGTCTCCGTATGCAAAAGGGCACCTATTCCAATTCCTGGACCCAGAAAATTGTGTGGTTGGTGCTGAAAAGCAAGAAAAGCAAGGACACCACCAGTGATGTCGCGACCTACACAGAGGTCGGGGGTACCGCTCGTGAAGTGCACTACGCACCGCCCTGCCTGCACCACAGATCTGATGCCCTTCAATGGCTGCCGATGCCTGGAGTTATCGGCCTTTCCAATGCCATCACTTGCATTAATGCCGTCACCGCCAGCATCAGCATCATGTTATCGCAGAGCCGATAACAGACGAGGGTTACTTTAATGAACTCTTCAACATCACATTGCTGCACCGGAACCGACTCCTCACTGCTGACTCCGCCTAACTTCACTGTCCTGGACTCGATGCCTAGCCTTCTCACAACGCCTGGTCTCCCCCGTGGCAGAAGGGAACCGGCTTCCCTCGGCACCAATGCCTCACCTTCACGACGCTGTGCATCGCCTGTTGACTTACTTTTCCAAGGTCCTGTTGTATGGGGGTCCCTGTAACTCCGTGCCCAGCCAGCACTCCTCGTGGTCAGCGTTGTACTTTAGTTTTTTGCCTGTTACGACGTAATATTAGCCCCAGGTGGTGCTATTTTGTTTCTACAGTCCTAATTTTGAAGTAACTGTTTTAAAAGTGATAACTTGATAAGTGTATGTTGGATATTTGTCGATTTGGTCTTGTTTGGTTTAGATGAAGCTACTTTATTTTTCTAAACTGGTGTGGTGTCCATTTGTGGTGTTTTCACTGTGTTACTTTGTGTTTGGGTACAAATACTTCACACATTGCCTTTGGAATAAGCCTGTCTGCTAGTGCCAAGCTACCAAGGGGGTGAGCAGGGGTTATCTGAAGTGTGTAACTCCCTTACCCTGACTAGAAGCAAGGGTCCCTACTTGGGACAAAGGTGCATGATTCTGACAATTAGAAATCCGCACTTTTAACGAAATTCATTTTCCTCAACCACATGCTGAGACACTCCAGGAAACTAGAAACTAAGATTTGTAGATGGATCTTGCTGGCTTATTATAATCTATTAGACGCCTCTTTGGACTAATATGTCAAAGTTATTCCCTGCCTGTTAGAATTCCCCATTGGAGCTGCAGATCCACAGTCAATATGAAATAATTTCACAGTTCTCTGCTGCCTTTTATCTAGGCTCACGCTATGTAAACGCCACATATATTTAAGCACTTCATAAAAACTTAAACATGGCTGTTTGCTTTAAGCCCTCTATTAAAATCACGTTGTATGAGATATTCAGCGAGGCAGTGATATTAAATCCATATGGATGCCTAAGCTAATTACTAAAGACAATATAACATAACAATGTGACATTTTTTCTTTGTCAATATATTTTGATCCTGGTATGTGTCATCCACTCAAAGCAGGTGCCTTGAAAAGGGCGGTGCCAGCTGCTGGTTTACATCCTCCATTTGTCTAATTATGGCAAATTTAGAAAAATATGTGCTAAACTATTGTGAAGTGATTCTCTATGAAGCTAATGTGGCTATTCTTGGTGCGTTAGCTATGCATGCCCTACTCTGTCTACCTTCTTTACAAAAGTGAAGTGGGAGGGCCGACTACTTTAGAGTGATATTTCTTAGCAAGCACGTTGCCTGAGCCTCACAGATCCAAGGGGCATATCAACAACAAGTAGCGATAATAATCGCTAAACTAGCTTAGCGCGTTTTTCAATATCGCCGTGTATCGCTGGTTGACATCGCCGTGTTAGCGGCGTATTAGCAACGCTTAGCGCACAGGCGATGTAATTTCCAGCGATACACGGCGAGAATCGGCATTAGCGTGTGAAATCCGGAGAAGATTTCACAGCGCTACTGAAATAATTGCTGATAGGGGAGTGTGGACCTAACCAGGCAATCCACCTCCCATTATCAGTATAGCTAAGTCGATTTGAAAGGAGACGTTAAATTACAGCGATAACCGCAGTTGGAATGTTTTTTTATATCGCTTCGCGGATCTGCTGCAGGGTTGTAAATATTGTGAAACCGTGTATGCGAGTATTTACATGGAGTTGTGGGCAGGAACACCCACTTTGCATGTCATTAGCGATGTTCATCGCTGACATGCAAAGTGGGGGAAAAAAGCAGCTAACTCAAGGAAACTCGTGTTAGCGAGTCCTTGTAAATAGTGATTTACTGAAATCGCCGCTTTTCCGGCGCTATGAGCCGGAAAAGTGGCGATATGTTTGTTGATAATATGCCCCCAAATTCTGGAGACTCCACACTGTGGAACAGGCTTAGGAGCTTTGCATGCATAGTTTGTAAATTGTGATAAGTCAAGGCAATCTGCTAAATTTATGTATTAAAATGCAGGAGTCAATTTCACTAAAATCCTGTGCTAACATAGACCCTCACTGCAAGTCAAGTGGGTTGGTAGTCCCAGTGGGCAGTAATAGGAGTTACCAGCCCCATCAGGATTACAAATTCCCCTGAATTATGGCATGCTGGTGTTTTTCATACACGCGCTGCTCCTGCTAAAAGCAGACAAAGTGTTCAGTGAAACGACCTGGAAAAACATGTAGAAATCAGTGTGGAAAGTTTGAATCCCATGTTATTCCCCGAAAATGTGTAATGCGAATTGATTTTGAGCCCCTCTCCCATATATTTCCTAGGGTTGGCTGGTGATACTTTTGCTGGGCCCTTTTCCTGCCCACTTACAATTGCCCCGCAGTGGAGCACATGCTGACACTAGCAGTAAAGAGAACATACATTGAATGTGCATCTCCCTAACTCGCACAATTTAGAACGTCTCTGCTAAGGAGGGAGGCTGCAGGGTGACTATGCATGTTTTGCATGGTCTGTGGCTAAACTTAGCCTCTCTGATGGAATGCTATGTCACAGCCAGATCAATCTGACAGAATTCCATGCAGTTAAACTAGACTCATCACGATACTTTCTGCATACTCAGCCTCGCTGATTTGCATAGTTCATGTTATTGATATTTTTGTACTAACTGCTGATAATTTATGTTGTAATTGACTTTATTTTAATCTACGACAATAAAATGCATGCAATGGAGCCCTTCCACACAGGTAATTAAATAGGTGCAAGAAAAGAAGCGTATGGGCCCCTGCCAGATAAAAATACAACCACCTGAGGGCAGCCAAGGAAGCAGGCATGGGTTTCAAGCTCAAACAGATATAAGGGTAGAGGGCCACTGGCCACGTTCTGCAAAATGAACCTGGCAATTGCTTTGTGACCCACCCTGCAGGAAAAAAGAGGGGGGCATGTGGGACACTCCTAATGGGGTGGGGAGGAGTCTTGGAGGGATGGCAGAGAGGGTCCACAGACAATAACAAGCATTGGCAAAGCCAACAGGTCTTGCCTTTGCGAGGAGTTCTATTTTCTTCTCTATTCTACAGTATTTGTGTGGATAGTAAGCGAGATTGTTTGTAGATATAAAATAGTTTTTAATGTTTTGCTAATTAAGTGATTTATGTTCAGTCTGCCTCAGTAGACCTATTGGCTTTGCAAATGTTTTTTGTTGATGTTAACCAGCTGAAGCATTAATGCCCTGCACTACCTCCATGGCATTGGAAACCATTACTGCAGATAAGCTCCCTTTGGCATGTGTTCAGCGAGCCATGGTACATGCTTTTGTTAAGCCGTTTTAGCAGCACACAGACGCTTGGTTCTTTTAGTAGGAGATAGTCTTATTTTAGCCTCCCTTCAGTACAGAAGGTATTTATATGTACACCAAACTGAAAGGCAGCGGAGCTCTGTATATCACAGAGCCATCACAACACACGATAGAAGTGGTAGCTGGTTTGTGGAGTATTGCTGATGTGGTTTGACGTAAAAGTGTGAATCAATGTCTGTAAATCAATCACCTCTTGCAACATCGTCTCAGCGCAACCCCTCAGCGAACTTGAGTCATGCGATGCAGCGTGAAGAAGACGAAGTATACTGCTTGCACAACTGCTTCCCTTGTTCCTGAACGTTAACTTTGGATCACAGGGCGTAGCAGTCAGACTATGCACTAAAGGTTCCTTTTATAAATTACACAACTGTAAAGCTTTTGGTTTACATATATGATTTCTGATAATTATTGTTAATGCAAGTCAAGTCAATGAAACTTTATTCGGATCAATAATAATCCATAAAAGCACAGTGAATAAAATAAGCGTTGCAAAATACACAGTGTGATGCTATTTACAAGTAAAGACAACAGACCATACAAATTTTAAGACATTGTTAATCGAGCACGAACCGCAGTTTTTAAGAAAGAGCTCACACGGAAGACAAGTTCATGGTCATTTAGGGTCAAAATCATCGAAAATGCATGTTCCAGGCTAATTGGTTTTAATTTTTTAAAATACGGAGTTAAAAACCATTTAATATACTTGATATAAAATTTACAGAAAAATAAAAAGTGTAAAATTGTTTGCTTGCTCCGACAGTCACAAGGGCATGGCTCAACACATTGATCATTATAATTCCATAAGGGAAAACTAAGAGCGTATTTAATGGTACCTGCCCTAAGACGGAAAACTTTGGGGGCGTAGCAGCCAGACTATGCACTAAAGGTTCCTTTTATAAATTACACAACTGTAAAGCTTTTGGTTTACATATATGATTTCTGATAATTATTGTTAATGCATTGTGCCACTGTATGATGATTTATGGTCTCGCCACTGGAAGCAGTTGTGACAAGGGGCTGGGAAGGGGCTGGGAAGCTAAAGCAGGACTCAAGGGGAGGAGATGGAAAGATTGGCAGAGGACAGAGGGGGCAAGCAGCGATAAGAGAGGGGGTGGTGGAAGAAACAGGTCCCCTTGAAAAAGAGCAAATTTGACCAGATAAGGGCAAGATTTACAGGTCTGTTTACAGAAATGCTGATAGAAGCACCAACACTACAAAGAAACACAAGGGAACCGTCCCAAAGCACGGGCTGAAAGAAACAAAAAAATATTAGAGCACCTACATGAACTGAAATAGACAAAAGTGAAAGGATACAAGAAATAGGCCACTGCTGCTTGGGAGGGAGCAGGGTACAACAAGGAGGGACAAAAACACAGATTACCCACATGGAAGCAAGCTTTTGGGAAGGACATGTGAAGAAACTGTGGAAGCTGAAATAAAGAATAGAGAAATAATAGCACAAACCCAACTCTCTGTCAGCACATAAGATGAACAGAACTTATTGGAAACCAACAAGATAATGCAAAAACGTGCAGCACAAAGACAGTCAGCATAGCCACTGAGTGTCCGAAGATGTGACGTTTCTGACAGCTTTTATTGACACAAACCACAGGGGAAACAGCATCATAATGCATGTAGCACAAATTAAGCATCAGATATTTGTCCAATCAGGAAAGGCCTAGGCTGCGTTATACCATTTATGGTCCCAACTATCCTGTTGCTGACCACGTGTCCTGAGTATGTGGCAGCTGTGGGACTTTCCACCGTAGTGCAATGTATCAGCTCTGGTACTTTTCCATAGAAATAATTGTAATATCATAGCACGTACCAGAAATATTTCTAAATGTGATATACTGAAATACTTGCAGCTAAGATAGCATCCTGCTCTGTTCTTGTATCTTTCATGGGCAAGCCTTGCATTATGAAAGCAGCTTTACGTCTGAACCATGGAAAAGTACAAACATCTGCCTGACGTTTTTAAGTCAACTTAACTGGGCCTGAAACCATAGGCATTTGGTATCACTAATAAAAGATGGATTCCACATTACCACATCTGATACCAAATCACGAATTCACATGCTGTCTCAGTATCATCTCTTGTCCTTCATAGCTTGGATCAGCCCTGTGTTTGTGATGTTCATGCCTTCTATATTTTGGCATACAACGTGTAGAACTGGGGGCAAAATATGCGCAACATGCAGGACAAACTTGGATCATTATGCACAGGGTGATCAATGCTGCTATTACTATAATGATCACCTCCAATATCCATGATCCCCAGCCCCCTAGCCATATTATTAAGTTTTACCACATGCTTCCTGTGAGTATGTCATGTGCCTCGTCTTTAATTTTATTTATTTTATTTATCGCATTGTCTATATTGCGGCTGTTGTCAGGTTTTTACAAACAGCACACCTGTTTGATGACGTGGCAGACTCCGCCCTCTTTGGCCAGGAAAATGTCTAATGCAACCCTGTTCTGTATCACTATGGCCCTCATGGCAGTTAGTTCCTCATTGATGTTTCCGAGGCCTGCTGCTGTTGATTCAGCCAGATTCTCGATCATCCTTGCTAGCTGATGTATCCTCAGGGTTGTGTATACTATTCCTGCACCAGGTATCATCACTTTAAATCCTGTCATGACATTATCCACCCATTCTGCTGTTCTTCTAGCTCTTCCTGACTGATTGCCTCGGTGTTTAATCGCTACTAAGTCAATGCAGTGGCTCATTCGGGCAGGATGGAGGCAAGGTAGCAACTGCCATGCCATCCTGGGGGCAAAAAGAAAAATGCCTATTGGCCACAGACAAAGAACAATCTCTTGTATCCCACTAGTCCGGGTGAGGACAGCTGATCCATTTTCCTAACCTGTGATAACCTTAGTATGTGTGTGCAGTTACTTTCACCAACAAAAATTGGCATAATATCTGTATTGTCTGCTTCATCCAAAAGTCCTAGGGCTTCATCTATCCTTTTCTCACATTCCTTTAATCCTTGCTCACCCTTTGCTAATTCTGCAATGGTACACCCAAAGCTGCATTTCTTCCATTCTTCCTTTCCTCTGACTAGCTGTGATATTGTGCATGGTTCTTTAGGTGGGCACACATGCAGGGCTGGCTGCTTAGGGGCCATCTGTTTGTCATTCTGGATGCAGGATAGAGCAGTAAGCTGTTGTCTTATCCTAAATCTTGGTATTTTTAGCTCACTTCCCTTTTTCTTTTCCGTGTTTTCCCAACCAGCCTTGTCTTTCCATTCCTCATTCCTAGATCTTCTGTCAGATGTGTCTAGCATTGCTTGATCCCTTTTTGTTGGTTGCATGTTCATGCATAGCACTCTCTTTTTCTTTGGCATCGCTGTTGCCTTTCCTGTAGCTATCTGGCCCTTCCTAGGGGGTACAACAGCTATGGACATGTTATGCTGTCTGAAGGGCATGTCTCGCATTAGGACTCATCTCACATATTTAGGAAAGGTTATCACATTGTAACTCATGCTGTTTTCTGTGTCTGTTGGCAAGTGTGTGCACACATAACATCCAGATTTGTTCATAGTGCGTTCATACATTTTTAGCATTTTAACGTATTGATTTCCTTGGAATTCATTCCATAATTCTCGTTCTCCTTCTCCTTTAATGTCAACCTCCCCCAAAATGTGTTGTTCGGTCATGTTCATTTTTCTCTCTCTGTATGTTACATTTGAATTGCTCCCTTCCCCCACCTGACCATTAACGAATGGTATTTCAATATCTTTTGCATATATTATTACCAATGCAGTCACTGTTATTCCTGGAACTGGGGATAGTATTGCCATCAGCACGGCTGGCCACTTTCTTTGTTCCTGGCATCTTCCTAAGCGTTTATGCAAATATTCTTTAAGTCTAAAATTATTTCCCTAACCTTTTCCTCTTCTCTTGCTGGAAAAATCCCTAATTATATTCTTCTTCCACTCGGGCCTGTTGAAATATCTATATGCAACTCATAGTTCAGTCGACATCCATTATGAGACTAGAGCCAAGTGCATGAATGACACACTGTAAGACTTCACGGTGAAGTTCTGCAATGTTTTGAGCTGGTGGCTGGAATCCGAAAGATAGGAATGAGAGATCTTGCAGAATTAGACTTCGCAAGTCACTCAATAGCTGAGGGTTTGGCACAGTCAATGTTAATACTCCATTTATTTCTACCCCAGGGACCAACAGTGCGATCTCAATTACCTGTTCTGAAGCTCTACAAGTCACTCGTATAGCTCTCAACATTCCGGACCTAACAGTTCTTGGCATTTGTAATCAGATAGGTCCCTTCGTGTTTCGCCATACCCCTGGCGTGGTGCCCTTGAAGTTGAAAAGGTATGTGTTTTCTTAGGTGAAGCTGTTAGTCTTTGTGTCTTACTAGCATGTCCTGCACCTCTCTTGATGCAGGCACCAGTAAAGCCTTTTAAAATAATTAGTTGGTGCTCTTATTGTGTACCATCAGAGGTTAGCCAGCACATGGCGTCACTTAGCACTTGAAGAAAATGTAGGGGTCCTTGGAAAGATGACATCAGGAGGCCTGGCCTGCTGTGCGCAGCAGGGACCTACCTCTGTGAAGTTGTGCTTTCTGTTGAAGGCCTGGCCCTCAGCGAGCAGGGATCTGTCTCTTCTTGATCTGGGCTTACTGTTGGAGGCCTGGCCTGCAGCAAGCAGGGATCTGCCTCTACTTTAATCCTCCTTTGCTGTTGCTGGTCTACTGGAGCGAAGATTGTGTCTGCAGGTTGCCTCAGATGCAGGTGGTGGTACAGGTGGAGCTTTCTCTCCTTGGTCCGGCCATGCTGCTTTCTTGGTGTGGGAGCTGTGGATACAGGATATCAGCCCCTCACACTTGATGGCTGTTGCAATTGTCAGGAGAACCTGGTACGGGCCTTTCCACCTTGGCTGGAGGCAATGTGGTGTGGTGTGAGCTTTAATCCAGAACCAGTCACCTTCCTGCAGGTCGTGTGACGGTGGAGTTGCTGCTTCTGGAAGGGCCTGCAGGACCGGGCGATGGAGATAACACAATGTCTCTGTTAGTTTCTTACAATAGCACTAAAGCAAATCGTCTGCTATTGACAGTGGAGCGGTAGACATGTGGCCTGCAATGTTCATGAGGCGACCAAACTGAATTTCGTGAGGGCTTGGCTTGGTCACCCTATGTGGAGTGCTTCTCATTGCCACCAGAGCTTGTGGCAGTGCGTCGACCCATGATAGTTCAGTTGATGCACAAATTGTGCCAACTTCGTTTTTCAACACCTCATTCTTTCTCTCCACAGCACCTGCTGCTGGTGGGTGATAGGCACAGTGCAGTTTTTGTGTGACCCGAGCCCCTTGCATGTTCCCTCTATCACATGGGAAATGATCGGAGGTCCATTGTCTGAGTTCAGAAGTGCTGTAAGTTCTTTCAACAAGCATTTAGCAACAATGTGTCCATCACACAAATACCCACACATATTTGTACTTCTGTGTGGGGGGCATGTCAATGAAGTCTAGTTGGAGGCTTTCAAAAGGTCTGTGGGGTGGTGGGAAGTGGCCAGGTGCAGTTGGTGTACCCTTTCCAGTATTGTATTGTGCACAAATAGTGCATTGTTTACAAAGCCTCTCTGCTATTTGACGGAACTTTCAGTTGTCCCAGCATTGGGAAAACAGTCTGATCATGCCGTCTCGACCAACATGTGAGGGACCATGAAAAAGGTGTGCCATAGAAGAAAGAATTGATGAAGGTAAGCTTATTTTCCCATTCGGCCCTGTCCATAACCCCTCCTTTTTTTGCAAACACCCTCCCTTGGCCCACTCCTCCTTTTCATGTTTCTCAACGATTTCCTGAATGTGCATAGGATCAAAATGTAGTGAGTCATTCTTCACATGAATCTCTTTGTTCTTGTTAATCATCTGTGCCATAGTTAACTGGCAGCACTATTCTCTTTGCTTCACCATCGATAAAAGTGTTGCCTTTTGACACATAGTCCTTTAATGAAGTGTGTGCTGCAGATTTTATTATGGCTACTTTGAGTGGTAGTAACAATGCTTGGAGAAGGTCACTTATCAATTCTGCATGTGTATTTGCTGGCCTGCGGACATTAGGAATTCCCTCATTGACAGTAGTTGGCCGAAATCGTGGACCACCCCGAAGGTGTATTGGCTGTCTGTATATATGTATACTCTTTTTCCCTTAGCCAATGCACATGCCCTTGTTAGTGCCACTAATTCAGTTGCTTGTGTACTTTTGGCAGTTGTCAACCTTCCCCCTTCCAACAACTTGTAAGCAGTGCCCACTGCATAGGAGTCCTGCAGTGTTCCATTGTCGTCCCTGAGACATGACCCATCTACAAACAAATCCCCTTGGACATCTGGTAGTGGTGTGTATTTCAGGTCTGGGCACACTTTTGTATGCCTGTCTATGGCCAGTGCACAATTCAGAGTAGTGCACCTTTTGATGGCAATGTGTGGCGCTAAGAGTGTCAGCTCAGATCTGGTGAGGCATGCATGTGTCAGGTGCTGGGTCTTGGGGGACGTGATAAGAGTGTCCACTGTGTGGGGAACGTGCAAGACCATGATGTGTGCCAGTACTATATTTTCTTACTGTTCTACTACTAGTGAAGCCACAGCCACTGCTCGGAGGCAAGGCAGAAGCGCTGAAGCCACTGGGTCTAATGTTGCAGAATAGTATGCCACAGGGTGGTAGAAAGATCCATACTTTTGTGTCAGGACCCCTAGTGAGTAGCCTGCCCTTCTCATGGCAGAACAGATGAAAGTCTTTGCTGTAATCTGGAAGGCCTAGTGCTGGGGCACCACTGAGTTATTGTTTCAGTTTGTGGAACGCTTTTTCACAGTCCTGTGACCAATGCACAATGTCTGGTACACCTTTGTGTGTTAGTACTTGTAAGGGCTTGGCAATCAGAGAGAAATTTGGAATCCAGTGCCTGCACTATCCCGCCAAACCTCTTTTTGTGTGCGGGGTCGGGGAAAATGGTGATGGTGGATATTCTGTCAGGTAGTAATTTTCTTGTTCCTTTGGATAGTTCATGACCCAAATACTTCACAGCAGTGAGGCAGAACAGTAATTTCTTTGGGGAGACCTTGTAACCCTTCAGCATCAGATGTCGCAGGAGGGCAACAGTGTCCTTTGCACAAGTGTCCCTGGAAGGTGAGGCCAATAGTAAGTTGTCTTAGTACTAGATAAGTGTGTGTTAGAAATGGGATTTCTGGTTGACTAGGGCATGCACCTAAGCCAGGCAGAAACCACCACTGTAGTCAGGGCAAGGGAGTTACAAGCTGAAGATAACCCCTGCTCACTCCCTTGGTAGCTTGCCAGGAGCAGTCAGGCTTATCCCAGAGGCAATGTGTTAAGTGTTTGCGCAACACACACACAGCAGCGACACACTAGGCCCACCACAAAGGAACCTCCACACAAGGCTATATAAAAATAGCTTTGTATTATCATAAACACATTAGATCCATAATCACAAATGTACACAGTGCCACCTGACACTAGACAATACTTCACAGGGATTATATACAGAACAGGGCCAATCAGGCCACTGTCAAAACAATAAGAATAGGTAGAAAAACACAACCAGTAACTACTGGCAAAATACTGTACTCAGCATCATCACAAGTAACATAGACACATTATGTCTGCATCACATTAGGCATACATCCTAATAACCAGCAGTACACCCCAGCAACACTAGGAAGGTGCACACATCATCTGGGGGCCTGACGCCACACCAGGACACCAAATGACCTCAAGCCAACTGGCCTTCCTCGGGGGTCCGCCTGGGCTCTCCAAAATGGCCTTTGTCCCAAAAGTCAGGGCTCGATAATCCAAGGGCATTCCACTGGCCCTCTGGCTGCCAATGCAACCACCACAAGTGTGCGCAATGCAGTAGGGGTGAGGGTGCTTCTCAACCCTGCCTCTTCATGAAAAGAAATGCCCCCGTTGTTGTAGCTGCCCGCGCTCTTGTGGTGCAGCTGTGAATCATTAGACACCACTGTGCCTTCTCAGCTCCCCTCTCTGGGGCTCTATGTGGCCCAAAAAGGAATCTCAAAGCCTTTGCAGCTGTCCGCACTCTCGAGGTGCAGCTGGAAGCCTTAGCACTGGCACCAACCATGCCTTAAGATCCTCCTTCGCAGGGGCTCTTCTGGTGCCACCCACAGCACCAATAATGCTTCCAAGTTCAGCCCCACTCACCGGGGTTGTTCGGGGCCGGATTCAGTAATGGGCGCAACTGCCCTGTGGGTCCCCACTCACCGGGCTCTTTGTGGACTCCTCCCGGGACACAGCAGGACTCTGGCAGAGAGCCTGCGAGGCTCCGGTCTCCTCTTCCTGGGGTCCGGTGAGCCCGTGGGGCTCCACCCCCACTTGCAAGCACACAGGAGATCCCTCAGCACGGAGTCTCCGTCGATCCCCTTCTTCTCTACGGCAGCAGGCGGGGCTCCCAACAGCACACGGGGGCCCCTCCTACCATCCATCGGCGATGTCTGCCTAGATTGGTCCGCGGCTTGCTAACGTGGTCCTGCCCACAACCAGGCAGCTTGCCTGACTTCCGGGACGCCGCTCATGGTATGGCGCTTCTCGAAAATACACAAAAATGCGGGGTGGGCTCCCGCTCCGTTTATGGACCACGGGGGAATCCCCGTGCGGGGATTTCCTAAGGACACTTTGCAGCGCAGGGGCTACTCATCCCACTACTCAAAATGTAGATCTGGCTATTCAGCCTAACGCTGACTCACCCTGCCCCTCTGGAGCCACACACCTCACTAGCCTCTGTCACTCCAGAGCCAGACATACAATCCACATCAGGCAGGCAGAGACAGATAGCACACAGAAATGTCAACTTCTAAAAGTGCCATTTCTAAAATAGTGATCATAAATCTGGGCAACACAACATTACACAGCATTTATGTATTTATTCATTTTTTTGGCATGTATGAGCCAGGACCCCCAGCAGTCTTGCGCTCCTTTATTTTTCCATTCGGGCGAGCCCGCCCCTGCGGGTGCATGCTACATTGCAATATTGTCGATTAAGTGCTGGGTGGCGCTGACACTACAACAGAGACACACTCCATAGTTACGTGTGTGGCCAGCCCAGAACTGAACCATGCCTAGAGTCCAGAACTAAACCACACCCTGAGCCCAGAAATGAACCACGCCCAGAGCCCCGGGCCATTTCTTCACACTCCTCAAACGCCTATGCATGGGCTGCCGCCGTGGCGCTGGGATGTCGTGCGCTTCTGTCATGAGCGCACACGGCGAGCGCACGCTGTGTGACGACACATTCCCGGAGCGCATGCAGCGCCGGTGCATTGAACTACACTACCCATAAGCACTCGCGCGTCACGTCGAAACGTCGCGAGAAGTCGGCATAAAGGCCAATGGAGTCCGGACAACAGTGTCGGAAATTCTTTGTCCCTGGTGCTGCTGGTTTCGTTCCTGTTTGTGGTGTTTTAGCAGAACGGTAGGGTGCCTTGCACAACCACTTCCCCCCGGCTCTGTCCCACCAACCCCCGTTGGAGAGCGGATGCTCATGCAGGGGCTGGTGCACTTCCTGAGGGATTTCTCGGCTGGTGTTAAAGCCCAGCAGTGAGGAGCTTAAGGTCATTGGATTTATTTCGGCCTGCATTGTCGGCTGGCGGGGGGTTCGTAATGGTCTTCCCCTGAGTTGCTTCACCTACCTCCGTTGGGGAGCGGCTGCTCATGAGGAGGCTGGTGCATGTCTCGGATTGCTTCCTCGGCTGGTATTACCGTCCAGCGGTGAGGGGTTTGGTTTACAGTCTTCTACCTTTTGGGGGTACTGAGCCTATGTGTCTGTATTACCTGTGACTCTACGTGTAAGAGGCATTACACTAGAGATTCTACTGTGCCATTTACTTTGAAATGCAAAACTCTGTTGTACGAGAGTAAAACCTAGGATTATCTTACCACTGCAGTGGTAACCGTTTTGGATGGCTGTTGGTTTTCATGTATGGAGGTTGGCTACAATGTCTGGTTATAAGTAATCCTTCTGGCACTGTCTTTTAACAGGGGTTGGTATGAGTGGTAGGAGCCTACGCTCTATCCCTGTGAAGTGCGGTGGAGTCTAGACAAGGGTAGGTTTGTGCTCCATAACATAATATAGGGTATTACCGTTGCTTCTGGCTACTAGGAGTGCGTATATGTCCATGTAAGGCTATATTGTCTCTTATTTCCTTTTCCTGCAGTTATAACCTTCTGGTCCATCCATATAGAAGGCCTCCCTTTCTATCTAAGCCACAGCCGTGACAAAGATGTTTTCCTTTTCTTTGCAGGTATAAGAAGGGTATCCACCCCTGGTAGGGGTTAGTTGTTGAGTTTGTCTTTGTTCTCATATACGTAATAAGAAGGTGTTCTCACGCTGGTGTTCTTTTCTTTTTTATTGTTCCAGATCTCCTTCCCTGCTGTTCCCTCCCTTTCCTTCCCCCACTTGATCCTTCCACTGACCTTTGCCATTACGGCTTGTAGGCTTGGTTAAATCAAGAGGTGGACCATTCCTAGCTGCAAACCGTTCCTGAGGACCGACCAACGTTACAGCTTCGGAGTACATCTCCAGACGTTCCACCCAGGCTTTCCAGTGGCCTGCCTGGGACGGGGGTGGCCCCATGATTGTGAAGGGCTCCAGTGGTGTTACCGAGGACATGCTGTTGGCTGCTGGAGGAGGACTTATTTTTTAAAAAAAATACTTTATTACGTTTTTCAAAAACAATCAAGAGACTTAGTTCTTTCTATATGGCAATTGCAATGACATTTGGCAATCAGACAACATACTACACAGTTCCAAAGATTAGCAGGCTGGTTAGATCCGAAAGCATCCCGTTATTGGTCTACACCATCTACCGCCCCAATGCAAACACCACAGTGTTGCACTCACTCACAGCAAGACCCCGAAATTGCCGAACCAATTCCAGCCCACTATAGCAGCATGCAATACACATGAAATTTTGAAAAGACCTGGCCTGGTCCCATACCACTATTCATCAGGACTGTTCACCCTCATCTCTCTGTCAGGAGCAACCATCGTTGCAGTATCCCTCTCTCTGGTCACCATATATGTTTTGTACAATGCCCAGAAGTTCTTAGGTCTACTACGTGGTGGGAGAAGTTCACTGAAATTCTCCGTTTGAGTGCTACAGTACATCATGTCCCTCGACCACTGAGCTATCGTAGGGATCGGGCCATGTGACCAACCCATTGCCACCCTGCGCCTAGCTAGTAGTACGCCCATGTTCACCAACCTACGGACCCCTTTTGGTATCGGCTTGGAGTAGCCCAACAGGGCCAGTGCAGGCTCTGGGGAAAGTGTCAAATCAGTCACCTGTCCCAACTCCTTAAAGACCAAGTCCCATAATTTGGATATCCCCAGACATAGCTACGCCAAGTGGAAAAAAATCAGCCTGCTGTGAACTGCAGTGCTCACAATCCGCCCCATCCCACAGTCCGTATCTACATAATCTCTCTGGTGTGTAATAGACCCTATTTAGATACTTAAAGTGAATCAGTCTGTGTCTACCATTTAAAGAAATGCGCTTCGTGCTGTCGCAGCAGTATTTCCACATAGTGTCATCTATGTCCCTGCCCAAGTCTCTCTGTCAAGCCAGACGGGCTTTAGTGTAATGGTTTTTCCAATAGCTCATGGTCAGCTTGTATATTTTAGACACTATCTGAGTCGGCAATTCAGTTTTTAGGACATAGGATAGGGAGGTCAATTCCGGTGGCTCCGACAAGTCGCTACCCAGGATATTCAGCAATGCTTGCCGTGTTCTGTGGAACTGAAATTTAGTGAGGAGAGTTACTTCGGAGTCTACAGTCCCCATCTCCTCCCAGTTCTTTGCTGTGATCCCCTCAAACAGTCTCCCTATTGTCTGCACCCCTATTGAATTAAGAGCTCGCGTAACTCCCTTATCTCTGCATGGGGGTAGCCAGTGACACCAATCCAGCAGTGTGAGCGGGGAGTACAAAATGGCACCCGTCTGCAGCTTTAGGAGGTGGTGCCAGGCATGTTTTGTAGCATTCACAGAGTCAAGTATCCTCGTCTTACGATCCGCAGGTGTAAACATCATAGCTGGCAATGGGAGAGGAGACGCCACCACGTTTTCTATGCAAAGATGGGGCGTGTCTGGGAAACCGGGCATCCAGTGGTAAGCGTGCGCACTTTGTGCTGTCCTGCTATATAAGTCCAGGTCGGGCACACCCAGGCCACCCATGTGGTATGGTAATGCAAGCACATTCCATCTGACCCGCCCCTGCTTGCCAGCCCAAGCCAACTTGACCATTAACGTTGTAAGCCGACGAAAAAAGGAACAAGGGAGGACCAAAGGTATGTTAGTAAAAAGAGACAAAAGGCGGAGCAAGAAAACCATTTTCATTATGGGAACTCTGCCCAGCAGGGACAGTGGTAATCGGATCCAGCTTTCTACCTTGTCTTCTAATTTGCTAATCGCCACCCCATAGTTTTCCCTGAACAACACCTCAGAGTCCGTATGGATCTCGATACCTAGGTACCTCACTGGTTCCGTTGACCACCTTAGCGGATAGTCAGGCTCAAATGGGGTTGTAGCCGTTGTGAGGGGGAATATTATAGACTTTGACCAATTAACACAGAGTCCAGACACCGCTCCAAATCTCACTACTTTTTGCAATACAGGGGAAAGGTTAAGTTCAGGGCCCCGCACGTATAACAATGTATCATCCGCGTAGGTTGATACGATCAACAAGTAACCCAGAAATCGTATGGCCCTATATCTGTGGTATTCATGTAACGCACAGGCTAAAGGTTCGGCCACCAAAGCGTACAAAATCGGTGACAGAGGGCAACCTTGCCGCGTGCCGCTAGTAACATGTATGGCTTCCGTCACTAGGTTGCCAATCCTAACTGTAGCTGTGATTTGATTTGATTTGATTTTATGTTTTCTTTTTTTTTTTTTTTTTTTTTTTTCGAAACCGTTTATTACAGTTTAAAAAAATTACAAGTATGGGCCTACAACCATCCGGCCGGCCGCTAGAGTGGCAGAAGCATATGACATACCTACAGTAAGAGACTCTTGGCGGTGCAGATTGGTAAATCGGGAGATATCAATAGCGCAGGCCACATAACTCTAAGCCCACAATACGGTTTCCTTTTTTCAAAACAGAACAACACAAAAAACCACACCCGCAAGGCAACCCACCATCCAAAGTGACAACACGTGCTTCTTAAGTGGGGGATCCCAACCAGCAGCCAAACTCTGAAGAGGGGAATGGGAATAGATCAGGGACTGGGGAACCACATGCCCACGGCTGAGGGAGGGGGTCGGCTAGGGGGACGGAGCTGGTGAGGCAGCCGGTAGCAGTGGCGGCTCACAAATACCCCCGCGATAGGCGTTCCAGGGGCCCCAGATTTTCACCCACGCCCCAGGCTTACCCCTCGCCACATACACTACCTTTTCACGAAACATACACCAATCCATATGTTCTTTCCAGGCTAACACCGCCGGGGGCCTCTGGGATCCCCACAATTGAGCAATGTCGCGCTTAGCTATCATGTATCCCAGAGTCACCCACCGCGTCTGCGGGACCGAATAGTCATTTGGTTCCCACACATTCAGCAAGCATCTCCTCGCTTCAGGCAGCAGCGCGACACGCGTCACCACACGCAGGACCTCATGCACACCACGCCAGAATCGCTCCACCTTTGGGCACTCCCACAGAATATGCATGAAAGTTGCCAAGGCACCACAGCCACGCTTACACAATCCGTCACCAGCAAAGCCCATACGTAGAAGCCTTGGCCCCGTCACGTAAACCCGGTGGAGGATCTTAAGCTGGACGAAGCGAAGGCGAGCCGGGATGGCCACCTCCTTCGGAGAGGCCACCGCGGAAATCCAGTCCTCGTCGTCCAGTTCCAGCCCGTCGGCAACCCAGGCCTCGCGGAGACTAGTCAGCAGGCATGATCTGTCGTTGATCAGTTTTTTATATATAAGGGAGATCGTGCTGTCTGGGACATGGCCATCCAGCACTCTGTCCTCCAGGGGGGAAGACTCCGGAATGGACGCGACATCCGGGAAGACGGAGCCCAGCGCGTGGCGGACTTGTAAGTACCGAAAGTACTCACTGCCTTGCAGCTGAAACTCCGTCTGCAGCGTCTCAAAAGTTTTGAATCCCCCCCTCGTCCAGAGATCTCCCACTGTGCTGATTCCGATCGTGTCCCACTTCTCGAAGCCCTTCGATGTCCACAGGGAGCCCAACCTCTCAGAGGCATATAGCGGTGTCACCCGGGTCAAACGGTCCTTCCACCCCATAGCTGCATTAGCCGCGTGCCAAACACGCACCATGACACGCGTCGGTCCCGTCAGACGGGAGTCGGGCGCGCCAGAGTAGAGCGCTCGATTGTAATCGCCACCGGGCAGGAGCATCTTGTCCATTTCAAATGCCGGGTTCAAGGCGGGCCCGTAAAGGCCATGATTGATTGCAGCTAGCTGGGAGGCCCAGTAATACCGTTTAATGTCCGGGAGGGCAACCCCCCCATCGTACCACGGAAGCGTCAATTTAGCCAGAGCAATACGCGGCCTCCCGTCCCAGAACAGGCGCCGCTGCAGGCTCTCCACCTCACGGAAGTAGCGCGCCGGAACCAAGTCCATAGTATTCTGGAGCGCGTACAGAAAGCGCGGCAAGGACATCATCTTAAACAAGGCCGCTCGACCAAGCGGCGAAAGCGGAAGACGCCGCCAACGCGCAACGTCCTCCTTCAAGCGCTGGAGGGGGGGTAGCAAGTTCCGCTCGTAGCGGGCCTCCGGGTCTAGAGTAATATATATACCCAGGTACCGGAACCCCTGGGAGGCAATCTGGATCGGGCAGTCCCGTGGTAGGGCCGGAGCCTCCCCGGTAAGCACATATACGCAGGATTTCGCCCAGTTGATGACAAGGCCTGAGTTACGACCGAAGGAGCGCAAAACATCAACCAGGACAATCAGCGAGTTACGCGGGGAGGCGAGATACAATAGGATATCATCGGCGTAGAGGGACACGCGGTCCTCATGCTCGGGGGTCCAGCGGAGACCACGGATAGAGGGGTGCCACCGCAGCCACTCCGCCAAGGGCTCCAAGGCCAGTGCAAACAGGAGCGGCGACAAGGGGCAACCCTGACGCGTGCCCCGCCCCAGCGCGAATGGGGCCGAGACCCGCCCATTCACCACCACCTGCGCCAGTGGGCCCGAATACAACAATTTGACCCAGCTAATGAATCCCGGTCCAAATCCAAATTTCGCCAGCATCGCCCAGATGTATGGCCATTCAAGCATATCAAACGCCATGGTGGCGTCTAAGGACGCCAAGATGGCCGGCTCCCGCACAAACGGGACACGCGCGAGCACCCCGTGCAAGCGTCGCAGATTAAGAGCCGTGTTGCGATGGGGTATAAAGCCAGATTGGTCCTGGTGGACCAAATCGCCCACCACGCCGACCAGCCGGTTGGCCAGCACCTTGGCGAGGATTTTGGGCTCCGCGTTCAAGAGCGAGATAGGCCTATAGGATGTAACCCGCTCACGGGGTCTCCCCTCCTTGTGGATCACCACGATTGTGGCCAAACGCTGGTCCGGCGGGAGGGAACCCTGCGAGTGGGCCGCCAGGAACATCGCACGCAGGTGGGGCGCCAGTACATCCGGTCGCAGCTTGTAGAGCTCGATGGGGATACCATTGGGGCCCATGGCCTTGCCGGATGCGACCGAGCGAATAGCCAGGGCAATTTCGTCCGAGGTGGGAGGAGCGTCCAGAGAATCCCTGTCCTCCACCGTAAGGGAGGGCAGCGCGATGTCCCGAAGCAGGGCATGGGAATCTTCCTCCGAGCAGGGAGAAACCGGGGAGTACACCTCGCGGAAGTAATCCGCGAAGCAGGAGACAATGGCTTCCGGCTCGGTGACACGCACACCATCCATCCCCTCAATCATAGGAACCACACGACTCGCTCTCTCCCTCTTGTCCAACCACGCGATCAATTTACCAGCCTTATCACCCACATCATACAATCGCCCCTGTTGCTCTCTACTGAGGCCCCTGGCCGCCTCCGTGACGAGGGCCCTATAGGCCGCCTGCTTGAGGTGCAGAACATGCAACTTGGCATCCGTTACCCCGCTCCCCAGGTCACCCTCTAGTTCCGCAATTTCGGCCTCCACCCGGGTTACTTCCTCCCGCTCGCGCCTCCGGGCATGGGAGATAAAGGAGAGGGCCTCCCCTCTGAGAACTACCTTAAAAGCCTCCCACAGGGAGATGGCCGAAGGGACAGACCCCACATTCTCATCAAAATATCGCTGTAAGGATTTGATCAAGTCAGCACGAATAGTGGGGTCGCGCAAGTACCAAGCATTGATTGGAGCCACCCTGCCCTCCCCCCTCGGGAAGACATCGAAATGTAACAGTAATGGGGAGTGATCTGAAATACCCCGCGCCAGATGGCACACCTCTCCCACCCTCCCAGCATAGGCCGCCGGGACAAGGATATAATCAAGCCGCGAGAGGCTACCATGGGCACCCGAGTGGAAGGTGTATTGCCGCTGTGCGGGATGCTTTAGTCGCCAGCAATCCACCAGGCCCAATGTATCTAAAAGGCCGGACAGCCACGCCTGTGCCCGGGGGAGGTCCCTAGGGGGATGACGATCCATAGACCCAGAGGCTACCGCATTGAAGTCCCCCCCAACCACCAGCAGGCCACTCGGAAGGTCTAGGAGGAGGCGCCCCAGGTCCGCAAATGTAGTAGATTGTAACCCAGGCGGGACGTACACTGATATAAAAACAAACACTCTACCCTCCATTCTACCCACCAGGACAGTGTAGCGTCCCCTCTCATCATGGCGCACCTCATCAATCTCCAACGGGAGCGAGTTCTTGATCATGATACCTACCCCCCGCGAGCCCGAGGTGAAGCCCGAGTGGGCCACCAAACGATAGCCCCGCCGATTCATGGCATGAAAGGAGTTACCTATAAGGTGTGTCTCCTGCAGGAAGATAACATCTGGTGAAATACGTTTCAGGTACTGCAGGACCACACCACGCTTAATCCTGTCCCCCAGGCCGTTAACATTCCATGACAACACAGTCAAATCCCTACCCCCCATCATACGTAGAAGCAATCAGTCGACCCCCACAGAGCATCTCGAGAGCAACAATACGGTAAAGGGCTTGCCTTGCGGTGCAAACAAACAACACACCCCCCCCACCCCCCCAACCCAACAGAACTCTCCCCTCCCTGCACCCCTGCATGAGCCCAGACAGCCCCCCCAAAGTGCAGTGTGCCTGTCGCCCCATAGATGAAAAACTAACTAGTCCCCCAGGGGAGGAGGGAAGCCCCCAACAGACCCCGTACGACCTCCATAGGAGGGGAACATACACGATCAGTAAATGGTAAAGGAATGTTGTCCAGAGCAAGGCCTATTATTCACCCCTCAGTTCTGATCCGGCGGGCCCTCCCCGCCAACCGCACCCCCCTCACCCCCTCGGTCCCGATCTCCAGGCAGAGTGTCCAACCAGTCCCCAGCCGCCTCAGGTCGGTCAAAAAAGTGCGTGCGACCATCCACCTCCACCCTTAGCTTAGCTGGAAAAAGCATTGAGTACTTAAGGTTCAGGTCCCGTAGGCGACGTTTAACTCCGAGAAAACTCAGTCTCTGCTTTTGGACCGCCGGAGTAAAGTCTGGGTAGAAATGCACATTCATGTTATCAAGCTTGACCGGTCCCTGTTGCCTGGAGGTCTGCAGGATAGCGTCTCTGTCCCGAAAGTAAAAAATCCGGGCAATGAGAGGCCGCGGCGGGGCACCGGCCTTAGGTCTGCCCCCAGGGACCCGGTGAGCACGTTCCACCGCAAAAAGCTTACTCAGCCCCCGGGGCTGGAGATGGGTAAGGATCAATTCTTCCACAAAAAGATCTGCCGCCTCCGCCTCTCGCCCCTCCGGCACCCCCACAATGCGAACGTTATTCCTCCGGGCCCGACCCTCGGAATCCTCCAGTCGCCGGTCCATCAGGGCACTCGCCTGGCCAAGCCGGCGCACCTCCTTTTGGAGGGCGACCACGTCCGTCGTGAGGCTCGTTGTAGTGTGGGCCAAGGAATCGACCCGGTCGTTGGTTTTGGACAAGTCAGCCCTCACAAGGCTCACATCCACAAGGACCGAGTCTATCTTTTGCGCTAGGGTGTCGAAGCGCTGGTCCACCGAGGCCTTCATCTCTGCGATGGCGCCCATGACGTCCCGGAGGGTCAAATCCACCGGCTGAGCAGACGCCTCCGTCGGGCCCGCCGGGGATGTGCGCGATGCCTCCGGAGATCCCTTCTGGAGAGTGTAGCGGTCCATACTGTTGGATTGATGCGCCGGGCCACGGCGGGTCGTCTTCACCTTCGCCCGGTCGCCATCTTGTTTGGTGGACATGCCTGCTCTCCCACCGTCGTGCCAATCTCCTCAAAAGGGCCGATAAACCAGTTCACGGGTTCCGGGGGGGGAGGGCGACCACTGGACCGCAGGACGACTCACAGCCGGCGGGTCAGCCGGGCACCTGGACAAGGCCACACCACCGCACCCCGCTCCGCGACCCTACCTCGCTTGAGGGCAAGGAGGGCGCAAAAGCGAAAGTGAAAGCGCGGGGTACGCGAGTCGCCCAGCCCTGCCCGCCGCTGTTGTTCGCTTTGTCCCCGGATCGCCCCACTACTCCAATCCGGGGGGCCGGCGCGGAGAAGGCCGCAACCTTTGATCGGTGCTCCCACCGGTGTCCGGGGTCCAATTCGAAAACGAAAAACGGGTGGCGCCTCAGCTCGGGTTCACCGACACAGTCCCCTCAACAAGGACAGGATATAGCCAGGATTAATTCAGGAGGTCGCGGAGGTCCTCGGGAGCCTCGCACCTACGCGGCCATCTTGGTTGCGCGCTAGGCTCCTCCGATTTTATGTTTTCTTAAGCGCGCAGCTACCCTGGGGCATCCCGGCGCTGAAAAAGACTACGGAACTGAGGGAAGGAAGGGTCAGGAGGTGAACTCAGGGGAACAGTAGAGTTTTTAGGCGTTTTCTAAACCTGAGGTAGTTGTGTTCTTGCCTCAGGGAAAGGGGGAGGGCGTTCCACAATCTAGGAGCATTATAGGAGAACAGGCGACCTCCTGATCTGGCCTTCCTGATTCTGGGGACATTGGCGAGGGAAAGAGAGTTGGACCTCAGATGGCGACTCGACTGTTGTTGAGTCACCAGTGTCCTGAGTATGGGAGGGCCCTCATTGTGCAGAATTCTGTGGGTGATGCACAGGGCCTTAAAATTGACCCTCTCCTTCACTGGCAGCCAGTGCAGACTTCTGAGAGCTGGTTTAGCTGAGTTCCTCGTTGAAGTTCCTGTGAGGATTCTCGCCGCTGCGTTCTGAGCGCATTGGAGTCTATGGGTCACCGATGCTGGGGCTCCCAGATACAGGACGTTTCCGTAGTCCAGTCTGGAGTTCACGAGCCCTTGCAGCAAGAGTTTCCTGGACTGGAGTGGCAGTAAATGTAAGATCTTCCGAGCCATCTTTATCAGGCCGAGGCAAGTTCCCGCCGTTTTTCTCGCCTGAGTTTTGAAGCTTAGATCCTGATCAAGCCAAATCCCTAAGCTCTTGACTTCGGACTTGGGGATGGGTGGTGTTCCCATGCACGGAGGCCAAGGAAGGGAAGTGGGAATTTTGTTGGAGGTCCCTAAAAGGAGAATTTCCGATTTTTCCCCGTTTAATTTTAGCCTTGATTCGCACATCCATTGATGCACCCCCTCTAGACAGCTGCTCAGGTTGGACAGGGCATTGTCCGCCTGGTTAAGGGAGACGATCAGCTGGGTGTCATCAGCATACATTATTGATTTAATGCCATACGGCTTTACAACATCCTCAAGGGGAGCCATGTAGGCGTTAAAGAGTGTGGGGCTCAGGGAAGATCCCTGAGGCACACCACACCCAAGAGGCTGAGCAGAGGAGACGGAGTACCCGTCCGCTACTTGGAAGGACCTGTTTTTGAGGAAGGATGATATCCAGGCCAGGGCGGAGTCGGCCACTCCCCTTAGGCCAAGGCGCTGGACAAGGGTTGCATGGTCCACCGTGTCGAAGGCGGCACTCAGGTCGAGGAGGATCACTGCCACTGATCCTCCTGCGTCCAGTATGCCTCTGGCTTCCTCGACAATGGCTAACAAAGCGGTGTCAGTCCCCTGTCCTGGTCTAAAGCCTGTCTGGGACATGCGAAGAAGATGGTTGGACTCTAAAAAATCGAAAGTTGCCGATTTGCTACTCGTTCGGCTATTTTACTCATAGCTGGAAGCAACGAGATTGGTCTGAAATTGGAGGGGTCTGAGGGATCCAAGTGTGGTTTCTTTATGAGGGCCTTGACCGTGGCTTTTTTCCAGTTCTCCGGGACTATACCGTTTTCAAAGGAAGCATTGATCAGTTTAGTAAATAGGGGAGCAATAGTGGAAGCAACTAGCTTCAATTTACTAATTGGGGCTGGGTCTGATGGGGAGCCACTTTTGACTTTCTGTAAAACGTTGAGGAACGTTTCGATGGAGATTTGGGAGAAAGAGGTTAGTCTCGGGGTGTCTTGGAGAGGGGAGGGGCCTGGTAGTGCTTGGATTGGCAATGGGGTTGGAAGGGAGGTTAGGATTTTGGTAATTTTTGCCGAGAAGAACTCTGCCATTTTATTGCAATTTGCACCGTCCACGTCAGGGGGGGATGGAGGGTCTTGTATTTTGGTGAGGAGTTTCACAATTCTATAGGTCTCTCTCGCGGAGTTAGCGGCTGAAGCTATTTTCTCCTCAAAGAAGTTGGCCTGTGCAGTTTTTAATGCGTTTTTGTACAGTCTAATATGGGTTCTATAGTCGCTTTTATCGTTTGTATTCCAGTTTTTTCTCCAACGGCGTTCGAGCTTTTTTCCCTTTCTTCTTAATTCGCGAAGTTCCTCTGTGAACCAAGGCAGTTTGGACGATTTCCTACTGGATGGGAGAGTTTTAAGAGGTAAGACTGAGTCGAGGGAGTCTTTTATCCAGTTATGAAGTTGGATTTCAGCTGACGAGGGGTTAGGGTCTACTAAGGGGGTCGTAGCCGTCAGTGCTTGATCCCACAAGGTTGTGTCCAGTTTTTTCCAGGGCCGAGAAGGGGCTCGGGGAAGGGGAATGTCAGGCAATTTGCCTGGAAGTTGCAGTTTAAAAGGAACCAGGAAATGGTCTGACCAGGGGAGGGGAAGAGGAGTTTGTACAGTGAGGGTGGAGAGGTTGGAAAAGATTGGGTCAAGTAGTCGACCTTTCGTATGGGTGGGTTCTTTGTTAAGGAGGTGAAGATTGAGGGAAGCCAGATCGGCTTTTAAGTCAGTTGCAAGTTTGTTGCTTTGATCGTTGAAGTGGAGATTTAAGTCTCCAAGGATTGTAAAATTAGGGGTAACACAAGCCCGAGAGGAGAGGGCGTCTGTGAGTGAGTCTATGAAACCCCCTACCTGTCCCGGAGGGCGGTAGATTAGGGCACCAGAGAGTGTCGTAGATGGTGGCAGGTGAAGGGAGAACAGAATGTTTTCACTATCCAGAATGGGGCTATCTTTAAGTTGGCATGAAAGATTATCCCGGTAGATGATCGCAATCCCTCCACCAATACCCTTCGGTCTATTTAGAGATTTGATAAGGTATCCGGGGGGGAGTGCTTGAATGATGTCTGGATCTGTGCTAGGGGAAAGCCACGTTTCTGTTAAGAACAGAGCGTCTAAGCCAAGCTCTGCTAGTAGTAAGTGGATTTCAGTCTGGTGCTTTGGGAGTGACCTACAATTCAACAGGGCCATTTCGAGATGTGCCGGTTCGGGTTGGGGGGATGGGGATAACCTGTATTCGCAGTTTGGGCAGCCCAAAGGGTCGGTTTCTGGCATGATAGTTTCCTTACATCCAGTGGTCACTGATTCCCTGAGCTGGTACAGGGTGTCGAGTGTATATATTAATCTAGGGCCATTGTAACTAGCCTGGGGTCTTGGCTCTGGGCTCGGTCTGGCGCGGACGGGCGCAGACGGGCTTACCTTAGGCGCGCCTTCGGCCTGCCATCGTCGCGCCCGCTGCGCTCGTCCGCTGCGCTTCCTGACGAGGCACATAGTTTATAGTCAGGGGAGGAGTGGTCAAGGGGGCGTGGCCGCCTGAGGTGGGCGTGTCTCTAGTCACGCCTCGCCCTCGAGAATGGCAGTGGGAGTGACAAGCGTTGCAGCGAGGAGCTCGCTGTTCGTGAAATTGCTAAGTGCAAATGAAGGTGATCGTTTTAAAAATACAGAGGGTACTATATAACGCTGTGGGTGCGTTATATAGTACCCCTATCAGCTGTAGGAAGTCACTCCCCAACCCCATCCTTGTCAGGACCTGCCGCATGAAGGGCCATTCAACAGAGTCGAAGGCTTTCTCCTTGTCGAGGAAAACAGCTACTGCCTGTACCTCCGGTCGAGTGTGCTGTATCACACCAAATACCATTCTCAGATTGTAAGTTAAGTTTCTACTTGGAACAAAACCTGCTTGCTCCGGCGCAACCAGCAGCGGGACCAGAGGGACTAGCCGATTCGCTAAAATGTTCTCAAAAGTTTTTGTGTCCACATTAATCAACGATAGAGGGCGATAGGATGCGCACTCATCCGAAAGGCTTTCCCGGCTTCAATATAGCGACAATTATGGCCTCTCTCATCGAGGGTGGCATAGCACCTGTCATGCACATTTTGTCAAAAAGTGTAGCTAAATGCGGCACTAGTAAGTCCTTGAACGCCTTGTAAAAAGTTACTGTGAGGCCGTCCAGCCCGGCGCACTCCCTGATTTCATGCCCGACAATGCCGTAATGATTTCATCTACTTCCAGGGGAAGCATAAGATATTCGTGATGTTTGTCCTTAGCCAGGGGAGCTTTATATGTGTTAAGTAGTCTAAGATTTCCGCCTCAGCGCCACTACTTCAAGGGGAGTATAGGTCGGAATAATATTACCGAAATCTGCTTGCTATGGCAGTCTCTTTTGTCAGTGTGTCTCTCTCAGGTGTTTTAACCTCAGCGACTATTGTTTTGTCCCGTCACTTTTTGAGGAGTTGTGCCAAGATTGTACCCGGCAGCTCACCCTCACTATACGTGCGAGCTGTGGCATATTTACCAAGGTGTTTTATTTCAGCGTCAGCCGCGTCATGATATTCTTCTAATTGTGTTTTGAACTCCTGCGTGATATAATTATCAGACCTTGTCAGGAGTTGCTCGTCTAGTTTCACGAGTTGTTAGAATCCGGGGTCTCTGGTTGGTGCAGGTATGCACTTGCGACAAGCAGGGACCCTTTCCTCTAAGTCAGGGCGTAGGATTACCTCTTTAAAAATAACCCCTGCTCACCCTCTAGGTAACGTGGCGCGAGCAGTCAGGCTAGATTTCCAGAGGGCATTAGGTTAAGCGTTCAAGTTGTCCCACACAATAATCACCACCCCACCACACAAAGACACAAGGCTGTATTTATATGAAAATAAAGTTCTTTATATAAAAGATTTTCTTCAGGTAGGTTGTAAAAATACAGTTCTCTTGTTCAAATACTGATCCAGTTACTCTCAAATGCTTAAAGGCAGTCCACAGTTCTTAAAATGGCAAAATTATACTTAAAATAGGCTTCTTAGGGGTTCTGCGTGCTTCGTAGCGCCTTTGTTATGCTTTGTACTAGGTTTTAGAGGTGTCTTGCCGTTTCTCACGCTTCCCGCGTGAGCACGGGTACGTTTGCCGCTTCCCACGCTTCTTGCGTGAGCACGCGTACGCTGGCAGTGAACTGTACGGACCGTACCTTCGTAGGTACGTGTCGTACACGTCGGGTACGCCTCTCCAAACCTCACGCTTCTCGCGTGAGCACCGGCAATGGGTTTCAATGCCGTACTACTCGTACTTTCGTTGGGACGCTGCAAACAGCTGCTATGGACCGTACCAAAGCTCGCGCTTCACACGTGAGTCACGTAGCGCTACGCTGGCACCGTACAGAGCCCGGGAGGCTTTGTACAGCGGCGCTTTCAGGACACAGTACCTTTTCTTGGGGAAAGATGGTCGCAGCAACTTCAGGAGTCCCAGGAGGAGCGTCCCACGTCGCGTTGTCGTCCCTTCTCGTCCGCGGGCGGCGATGCTTCGTGGGGCACTTCCGGATGGACACAGGAACACGACCACGGGCAAGAGCAGGAGGGGCAGCTCAGGGGTAATCTTTTTCAGCGCGTCGCGCTGTCAGCTTTCCCGGGGGATCACCAGTGCGTCGTAGATCCTCGCGGTGATCTCGGCAGCGCAGGGTCGCAGAGGCTTGGTGCTTAGATGGTCAGGTTCTTTTCCTTGCGTTGCGAGCTACGGCTCGGAGGGGCAGTTACTTGCGGTGCTGGGAACAGATGGACAAGTCCTTGCGGTGCTCGTGGTTGCCCAAGGTGGCAGATGTCGCGGTGCTTGGAAAGAGAGAGGGGCGCACAGGGTTCTCTGGGGGTCAGCATCACAGGATCGCTTCCAGCAGCTTCTCCTCTTCTGGGGGAAAGGTAGCGCCGACTGTTCCTGGGGCGCAGTTCAGGGGGCAAGTTCACAAGCAAGCCCTTGGAGATTGTTTGAAAGCACAAGTTGATGCAAAGTCTTTTCCTTTAGTCTTTTCCTCTCCTTCAGGCAGACAGGCACCCACTGCAGGCCAGTCTCTCAGGCAGAGAGACAGTATTCCTCCTTCAGCTTCTCCAGGTCCTTCTCCTTCAGGCAGAGGTTCGTCTTGGCGCAAACAGGATCTGATTTCTTAGGAGCAGGGCTCCTTCGTTTATAGCACAATTCTTTTGTTCTTTGTCGCCAGGGGGCCTGGGGCTGGCTCAGTCCAGTTTTGGAGCACTTTGTTGTGGTGACTCTGCTCTTTCCTTTCAGCAGCAGGGCAGAGACATCAGCCGCTCCACAGGGGGTGGAGCCGGCATTGTGGTGGCAGAGCACAGGTTTATTCAGAGTCAAAGGTGTACTCCTCCCACCCATCCTGGTGTAATCTCTCTACCCACCACCTGGCAGCCAGCCTGTCTCCTGGAATTCCCCAGTCCTGCTCCTTTACTGTTACTAGGCAGAACACACACACACACAGCAGAGGCAGACTGAAATGGCCAGGTCAGTAAATACTAACTTTCTAAAAGTAGTATTTACAAACACAGGATATTAATGTAAACTTTACTAAAAGAAATATTTTATTATTCTGAGTTCAGGCATACTAAACTTGACTTTCTACCGTGCTCTCTGAGTCCACTGGGATTACAGCGTGTAGTAATTCCAGCAGCCCATTCTGGCCTATGGAGAGCAGGTAGCCTTCAATAGTAAAAAACGAAAAAGGCTGTAATTCACTATTAGGACATGCCACACACATCAGGGCATGTCCTACCTTATACCTACAATGCACCCTGCCCTTGGGCCTACCAGAGGGGTGACTAATATGTAGTTAAGTGAAGGTTTGGGGACTGGCAAGTAGGTGCACTTGTGCAATCAGCGCGACAGTACCAGACCGCGCGCAGGTTCTGCAGTGGCAGACCCTAGACACATTTTACTAGGCCGCTTCTGTGGGTGGCACAACCAGTGCTGCAAGCCCACCAGCAGCATTTGTATTTGCAAGCCCTGGCACTCCTGGTGCACTTTACTAGGGGCTGATAGTAAACCAAATAAGCCAATCATGGAATCCAATCAATGTCAACATTTTACCATAGGGAGATCATATGCACCTTAGCACTGATCAGCAGTGGTAAGGTGCCCAGAGTCATAAAACAGCCAACAACAGGTCAGAAAAAATATAGAAGGAAGGCAAAAAGCTTAGGGATGACCCAGCCAATAGGGCCAGGTCCAACACAAGTGAACACTCCAGGTCTGCTAGTTGCATACGTAGTGCTCTAAGTACCCCAGAGTGCTTGTTCATAGTGATAGCACGGATATATATATGAACGCCTCCCAGACCACTTGAAAGCTGTCTACCGACCCTATGTTATTGGCAAAGAACTTTTCAATCGATTCCGCCAGTTCCTCCTTAAAGACAGTGTCTAGTAGAGAGTAAGGTGGGAATCTCCACGTAAAGGGAGGAATAATTTTCTTTGGGGTGTCTAGTACTAGTAGTATCGGGGAATGATCCGAAAACATGCGAGGGAGTACCTCACAGGCCCGGGCCCGCTCTTGTAAGTGTCTGGCTGTTAGCCAGTAGTGTATTCGGGTATGTAAGTCATGATATGCTGAGTAATGTGTATACCCCCCTTTGTCTGGATATTTTTGACGCCACGCATCTTCTACTGAACGCGCTGCCGCGGTGATATTCCTCTCAGGGCCTCCTGATCTGTCCTTCCGTGGATTCATTACTAAATTGAGGTCCCCTCCCCAAAGCTGATACCACTCACCGCACGTTTGTACCTTGTCTGACAATGCTGTGTAAAAGTTGGTATTGTCAAAATTCGGGCCGTATATGTTGACAATAAGTAGTTCCATTCCCTTGCCCTACATCTGGAGATCACATAACGCCCTTCCTGGTCGGTGTCTAATGGTTCAAGTTTAAGAGTAGTCTTAGGTTTCACCCATGTTAGCACTCCTCGCGCATTCGTGGTGAAACCCGCTGTGTGTATATTTCCCTGCAGTCCCTTGCTGCGCAGCATAGGGCTGTTGAGGGGGAGGTGTGTCTCCTACAGTAATGCAACATCAATTTCATGTCTTGCCAAGTAGGCCAGGACCTTTCTGAGTTTCCTCTGGTCATTGAGGCCTCGCAAGTTCCAAGTGAGCGTGCGAACCGTGCTACATGCTGCTCCAGAACTGGACCCACTGTGGTCAGTCATGGGGGTGTCTGCATAGCGGAACCTGCTGCATATACTTATAATCTTTTGGATTACGATGAAGAAGAATATATACTGTGTGAAAATTGCCATACATCCATAGTCTCCATCCCCACCCTCCCCCTCCCACACCAGGCATGCTCCAACTGTGCCTTGGCAGAATTCCACAATCAATTCTCCATTCAACAGCCCAAAACAGAGAAACACTAAACAGAAACCCCCCCTTCAATACTACTCCCATGGTGTGTGGCACACTCGTTGGCGGATGTTGCCCGTCCAGCAGGGTAGGTGGACCTAACCAGACTGTGTTACCCCCACTCGCCATCAATCAAATTTAGTGTGTCTGCTATAGAATGTCCCCGCCTCCCCGCACCACTTTGTCTTTTCGTACAAAAAATAACGCATCATAACTCTCACTAAGTGCTGACCACACTGCATATAACGTTGTTGCTTAACTGTCTCTGAGCCACCCTCTAAGTGACCATCGTACATTCAATTACACCTGCGCTATGGATGTCCTATGGCACCCCTTACTTGTCCCCCCGGAAACCCCCAGAATTGGCACTCTTATCTGTAACACATGCAGTCTAGTGTTCAGTCCTGGTCGTCCAGTGCACCGCCAGTCGCCCCCTTCGAGGAGCTCCACTCCGTGCTGCAACGTTTTTCTTTGGACTACTCCTTCAGGGCTTTCTGTGGGGCTTTAGGATCTGTAAAGCTTTGTGCTTGGCCCTGCCGATTGACACGGAGTCTTGCCGGATAGAGCATGGCGTAGTCCAAATTTTGATCCCGTAGTTGGCGCTTCAGTGGCGCAAACTGTCTGCGCGCCTCCTGTATGTGCATCAAGAAGTCCGGGTATAAAGAGATACTGGAGCCCTCATACTACAATGTCTGTTTCTCCCGGGCCACCCTCAGCACTGAGTCCCTATCTCGGTAGTTCAGCAGTTTTGCTATTATCGGTCTTGGGGGAGCACCTGGAGCTGGGCGAAAATGGGAGAGAACGTTTCATTTCCCAATAGTGTTACCAGCAGGTTCTCAACAAATTTTTCCATGTTGCCGGTCTGGGTCGACTCCGGAAGGCCCGTGATTCGTAAGTTGTTCCGGCGTGACCTCGCTTTGAGGTCTTCAGCCTCGTCCTGCAGAACTTGTAGCACCTTTCCCATCTGTTTGCGTTCAGTGTCCATTGTCATCTGTGCTTCGCCCACCTCTGTGACCCTGCGCTCCGTCATGTCCAGCCTTTCAGCCTGTTTGTCCAGTGGTTTGGGCATGCTATCCATCCGATATGAGAGGGTTTCTAATTTAGTCCCCAGAATAGATAGGCTGTTCTGCAAACCCTTCTTCATTGCAGCAAGCATGGTACGGATGTCTCCATCAGCATCCTCTTGGGCCTGTTCCAGCACACTGTCCACTTCTTCTGAGGCATTCTCCCTCACTTTGGATTTCCTTTGATCGAAGGTAATTTTGGGCTTAGTTTTGTCCACTCTATCCTTCGTGGCTGGGCCGCAACAGTTACAAAGGACCTGCGTTCAGCAACCAGCAAGCCAGGTATCCACTGTCAGTCAACCCACTCCAAGTTGTACCCACTGCATACATTCACTGCCACAAGCTAGCAAACTGACCAGAGCTTGCCAGGAACGCAGTGGCCTACCGGATGGGCACCACTGCGGGACAACTGTTGTCAGCTACCATGACCAGGGCGCCGACCAAGCGACACTGCTTCTTCGCCCTCACTGGCAAATGGGTTAGCCAGGGAGTGCCAGGGGTGGATTTAGAACACGGGGGGCCACTTCCGGTGCGCAACCGCAGCTAGCGTCACCTTATTTTACTCTGACCAGGGGATTCCCCCGCCACAGATAGTGTCCTGTATGCGCTCCTGTATGCGCTCTCTCAGTGGGACTTGCAGTGGTAGAGGCCCTAAGCCAGCCTCTCTCAGTACAAACAACAGGCAGCTCTCCATACACCAGCCACACCGTCTGCCCACTTGTTCAGGCCCAATGTCGCTTTGCTCTTTGCGTGCTGGTGTCGCAGTCCCCAGGTTGCCGCCTCAATTGCCACAACAGTTGCCAATCACCTCTGGATGCCAATCCACAGCGACGCGCCACCTGTGCCAGCGGGTTCGGGGGTGTATGCAGTGCGCCGCAATCCCCCAATATCAATTTCGTCACCAAACAACCGTTTCCCAATGTTGCCGCAATTGCCACAATGTTCATCGGATGGTCAGCCTCATCTGCAGGCCTCAAAATGGCCGGCCTCTTTCCCGGCAGCGGCGCGTCCCGCTACAAGCTCCGTCTACCCGCTCTGTGCTCGTCTCTCCATCGGAGGCACTCGGAAGCAAAGCAGCTGCTGAACCTCGGGCCGCCGCTTGCCTCCCATGCTAGTCCGGGGATTGTGGCCCAAGTGTAGAGGCCCAGCAGGCAGCGTCTGTCAGCACAAACACAAGCGAGTTCTGGGGCACAAATTGGCTCACAATGCTCCCGTTACACTCCGGAGCAGGCGGCAGCTCAATTCAGGTCATTTAGACCGCGCAGATGCAGGATATTTGCAGGATTGTGCGATGGCGATACAGAGCTTACTGATTAAGCAGCCATCTTCGTTGTGAGCAAGGTCCACCTCCCATTATGCAGCATTTATTATCACTATTCCAAACATACCAAACTTGACCACGCTGCTCCTCTCATATCAGAAATTACCACTGAAACACTTATCAGGGAATCCCCAATGCCTTCCTATGAGAGGGCAGCCTCACAGCAGTGAGAAACCAAAATGGCTGGTTGTCACTACCAGGACATGTCACACACTTAAGGTACATGTCCTACCTTTTACCTACAATACACCCTGCCAATAGGGCTAGCTAGGGCCTACCTTAGGGGTGACTGACATGCAGTAAAAGGGGGTCACAGACGTGGCACACACTTTAGGTGCCACGTCACAGCGGCAGTAAACTACGCGCACAGGCCCTGCAATGGCAGAGGCCTGAGACAGGTTTGAAAGGCTACTTTGGTGGGTGGCGCAATGAGCGCTGCAAGCCTACCAGTAGCATTTAATTTACTGGCCCTGAGTATCTGAGATACCACTTTGCAAGGGACTGACAGGTAAATTAAATACGCCAAACAGGTGTAGACCAATCTTACCATGTTTACCATGGAGAGCACACACACTTTACACTGGACAGCAGTGCTAAAGTGCCCAGAGTCCTAAAACCACCAACACCAGATCAGAAAAAAGACTAGGAGGAAGGCAAAAAGTTCAGGGATGACTTTGCAAAAAGGGCCAAGTCAAACACAACCCCCTTCCAGCCAAAAGACAGGGTAGACCAATCATTACCTTGATGGGCTTCCCTGCTTGGGGAGATAGAACAAGGACTGCAGGGGCACACTTCAGTTCTACCCCAATCTGAACCCATGTGGTTCCCTCTATCAAAGCTCCCAGGACCAACTAAGCTAACCCACTGGTATTCCCTAGTTGTCTGTGGCCAGGCCCTAGGCCATCCAGATGTGTCTAGTCCTAGCCATTCCACCGAGTGGGGGGCAGTAACCCCTGGTACATGGTATCCATTCTCCACTCTTCCTCTCATATATGCAGTTCTAAACTGCCACTGATCCTCCAACCTTGAAACCTGATCCAGCACAACCCCTATTTCTTAAACCAGGGACCAGGAAACTCATCACACATAAACCACTTACAAAACAACGGGGCCTTCACACATTACCCATAAATGATCCCTGAAAACGGGCGCTGGACTAAGGGGGTTTAATTTGTCAGGTTTATGTATACACAGTACTACACTTCCAATTAATAGCACAAACCTTTACTCATTTCTTGCTATTCTTAAATTCAACTGTCTTCCTCTGGTCGATGGACCATTAGTTGATCAGTTGATGATAATCTCTGACTAACTTAAACAGTTTAACACTTTAAATGAATAACCACAGAGTCATTTATCAGGTTAATACTTTTATCTTATTGATAATGAAATGCTCATAATTCAGATTTCAGTGCAACATACAAGATCACACATAAAAGAAACAATTTATCAAGCAATGTAATCAAAATGAAGCATTGTCTCAACATCAAATCGTGCATAGGAATGGGGGGAAGAAAGGTACAGTGGAAAACTCTGCAAGAAATATATTGCGAGATTCAGGCATTAAAGGAGGGTTATACCCACCAATGAAACAGGAAAACCACTTCCTTGGTTTGTGGCAGGCGTCCTCAAAGATAGGCTCAGAGGACAAAGTTGACAGGACAGGTGCGGCTAAATCTTAAAATAAACTACTGAACAAAAATAAACTCACAATCTATCTACCTAACTCCCGGACTCCTGGGACGCAGTCTCCTCCCAAGCTCTCCCGCAACGTTCTCGTACCTAACCCAATAGATGGCTGATTGATCTAGTCTTTTCTGGTCCGGTCTCGGTTCTGGTCAGCTTCCCTCTCTGTTCTGATCCGCTCTCTCTCCCTCTCTCCTCACTTCTCTCATTGATTCATCGATCGACTGACACGCCCCAAGATGGGACATCAATTATACCCTAATTCATGGCTCATGATTCTAAAAATGTGGCAGTTTCTCTAGAAACTCGGGCTGTGATTGGTTGACACGGGTCATGTTAGGGTCTTCTTCACCAAGTTCTCATCACAAATCCACGCCATACTGGCTTTAACAAAGGAAGTGTTAAGACTAAATACAGTCATATACTACTAATATCAATAGTTATACAATTTGCAACATTCTTGCATTAAATGTAATTATGACATCCGTTTCACATTCGAATTGCACGTGCAATGATAATTCCCACAGTCACTGTCGCTTCTTGGCACGTAAACAACAGAACACAGGTCAGCGTGTCCTTCATACAGATTATATCAGCTGATACACTCGACAGTTCATGAGCGGGGAGAACATTCCGCACATGCGCCCCTTGTACAGGCCAAGTCAACCACATGCTGGCTCAAACAGGAGGCCATTTTCATGCAGGCCCAATCACGTACTAAAGTAAACAAACACAAAATAAACACATGAAATAAAACCCATTATGTTTACCTCCCACCATGCAAAATGTGCAATGTACAACATAGCTTAATCATACATTAGTACGATTTTTCAAAGCGCACACAGTTAACACGTGTTTATGCCATCACACTTTAGTAGATTAGATTAAATGCGTTTTGCCCCATGTGTGTTTTGTGTATTCATGGTTGGTTAATTCATGCAGTTTATACATATTATGGGGTACTTCATTTCATGAGGGTGCATTTTGCAAACCTCACTCCATTAGTCCGCACCTTCAGGCTGACCAGAGGTCTTGGGCGAGGCTCTCCTCCCCTTACCTCTCCTTCTGGGATTCCGCACTCTCCTGCTCCAGCTCACAGGGTCCTCCAGCAGAGGGCAGTCCCTCGTGGCGGTTCCTCCTGAGGCCCAGCAAGCAGCACCCAAAAACAGCACAGACATGGGGTTACAGCGCCAATATTTATGCTAGAGATGTCTTTGTTCTGCCCAGGCACAGGGCTTGGGGAACCAGTCTCAACTGGTTCTGGGGGGGGTACTGAAGCACTTTGCTTACAGCGCTTCAACTCTCCTTTGTCAGGTGGGGCTCAGCCCTCAGACACACCACCGGGGGTCGGAGCCAGCATTGACCCAGGCAGGCACAGATCCATTCAGGGTCAGGGGCTGCGCCTCCCACTACTTAAAATGTAGATCTGCCTATTCAGCCTAGCGCTGACTCACCCTGCCCCTCTGGAGCCACACACCTCACCAGCCCCTGTCACTCCAGAGCCAGACATGCAATACACATCAGGCAGGCAGAGACACATAGCACACAGAAATGTCAACTTCTAAAAGTGGCATTTCTAAAATAGTGATCATAAATCTGCGCCCAATATTACGAAGCATTTATTATCACTATTCCGAACATACCAAACTTGAACACTCTGCTCCTCTCATATCAGGAATTACCACTGAAACACTTATCAGGGAATCCCCAATGCATTCCTGAGATGGCAGCCTCACAGCAGTGAGAAACCAAAATGGCTGTTTGTCACTACCTGTTACAGCCACTCCTCAGAATCTAGGCGATACTCAAAGGGGTCCACCTCTCAATATTCCCAACTCTGACACTAGAGGCACAGAGTGTTGAGGCGATCAAGTGAGGGAAAAGAATTGGGGTAGGAACAGCGGGGAAAAGGACACCTGAAAACAAAAAACATGTTGATTAATACCAAACTACATTTCCACTACTCTCATATGGTCTCACTAAAAGGAGTAGAACCTGAATGATACTGCTCACCACTGTAAGAGGATAACCTATAATACAAAGCATACAAATTAACACTGCATTCAAACCGCCTTCAGTTTAACAAAACCACCTCCCGTATGCATACATACCCTAATAGATGGATTCCCCTCAAAGTAAAGCAGGAACAAGAAGGAGTTAAAGACAGAGTGTCACTCTTATCGTGAAAACAGTCAATGGGATACGAAAAAGGTTCAAGTATCCTTGCTCCAGAAGCTCATAAAAGGATGTTGCGTAGCCACCAGTTTAGTGTCTGACCAAGCACATAGACTCCTTCTAATGAGCTATAAACAACCAAACACAATAGAAAATCCAGGAGTTTTAAACGCCAAACCCCAAGTAAAATAACAAAGTTCCAGGCTTTTAAAAACGCGCTCCGCAACTGTACCTCACCAGGCAGTGTCTCATTATCAAGCCTGGTTGTTCCTGATGCAGCCAAGAGACCCCAACAGCCATCGGGGACGCCCACTCGTATGAGGATGTTGTGAAGGTTTTCCAGTGATCCCCAGCCTCTCCCTCACGCCTTGATCTACGCTGATGCCACCAGAGTGAGTGCCCTTTGCTGGAAGACTCTGGTGTAGTCGCTCACCGCGAGAGAGCAAAGGAATAATGGCCCGTTTGCTACTCCTGCAGACGGCAAAGGACTGCAGCAATCCGCTGCCACAAGACTCCAGTTTGAATTCTACTGCGAGTCAGAAAAGAAACACCGGCCAGCTCTGCTTCTCCCACAGAAGGCCAAGGACGACAACGATCCGCTGCCAATACTTCCTGAAACACCAGAAAGTGGACAAATAACAATGCCTGAAGCCGCGAGTAACTCCTTCCTTGAATTCGGAATTACGCACGTAGGCGGGCGTGCGCGACGGTCTAAAGTACCCTGAGGCCCCTCCTTCTACGGTCTTCTGGGACATGTAGTTCTAGCCTGATTCCTTATACTTGGCCCGTGGTAGGCGCAAGTTGTTGGTCCCTGACACTACCAGGACATGTCACACACTTAAGATACGTGTCCTATCTTTTACCTACAATACACCCTGCCAATAGGGCTAGCTAGGGCCTACCTTAGGGGTGACTGACATGCAGTAAAAGGGGGGTCACAGATGTGGCACACACTTTAGGTGCCACGCCGCAGCCGCAGTAACCTGCGCGCACAGTCCCTGCAATGGCAGAGGCCTGAAACAGGTTTGAAAGGCTACTTTGGTGGGTGGCGCAATAAGCGCTACAAGCCTACCAGTAGCATTTAATTTACTGGCCCTGAGTATCTGAGATACCACTTTGCAAGGGACTGACAAGTAAATTAAATACGCCAAACAGGTGTAGACCAATCTTACCATGTTTACCATGGAGAGCAGACACACTTTACACTGGACAGCAGTGCTAGAATGCCCAGAGTCCTAAAATCACCAACACCAGGTCAGAAAAAAGACTAGGAGGAAGGCAAAAAGTTCAGGGATGACCCTGCAAAAAGGGCCAAGTCCAACAGTGTGGAACCCTCTTTTAGTACTAGGGAGTCCAAGTCTGTTTTTAATGCATTTGTGAAGATGGAGGGGGACTCTGTGTACCCCTGAGGAAGACAGCACCAGCAAAAGCTCTTAAAACTGAAGGAGAACGCAAAAAGATACTGGCTGTCAGGGTGTAGGGGAATGGTAAAGAAGGCGGAGCTGAGATCCAACACTGTAAAGTATGTGGCTGTCACAGGAATGTTGGATAATATTGTAGCTGGATTTGGGACCACAGGAAAGGAAGGTACCACTATTTTGTTCAATTCTCTTAGGTCTTGTGTACAACGATTCAATTACCACATCACTTTAACTGTGTTTTTAGCAGTAAATGTCTTTCTTTTTTTCCATGGAAAAAGGAAAGTTAATGCACTACATTAAACATAACAAATTACCAGTAGTTGGGGGCATGGCCTCACAAGATGTCTGACTAGACCTGAGGGCAATGGGCGTCCTCAGCCACAATCTTATCCAGCTGCATACTGATACTGATGGAGCTCTCAAAGCTGTTTATTTTACATGAGGGGAACAGAAAGGCCCATGGGTGTGGACGCTGTGAAATTTCAACAGGGATAAGGCATTGATTCAGGTAGTGCAGATAGGTGGCAGTGGGTGTGGTGACTGTGTTGCCCTGTGATTGTCGTTGGGTGTTTTAGGATGCTAATGTGTGAGATTATTGTATGGATGTTTATGATGGCTGTGTTGACATATGATGCTTGGTGCGTGGAAGCATGGAAGTACTTGTGTTGGTTGCGTATTATGGAGGGTGTGACCCCCGTATTGGATCTAGAAACAACTTGACATCCCTGCACTAGCTAGCCAAAATGCATGCAGATGGATCAGTGTCAAAGTTTTTAGCGTATTACATTTTGTGCCCTCCTCTTAAACTTTGCCCCACCAATGGATCTGCCAAGGTGTTTGCTGAATGATTAAACAGCACCAAAATTCTTAGGAATTGAGCATCCTTTTTAAGCTCCCCCCTTTTAACTGAGCTCCACATTGACAGATCTACATGGAATTCAACATACCAAGGTCACTCGAAGCGTACTTTCTGCCAAATTTCACAATGATCCTTCAATGCTGCCAACATTAGAAAATCAATTACTTTTGACCTCCCCCACAACATTACTTCTCTCTGAACTGCACAAAACCAGATATTCCTGCAAGGGCTTCATTTGCTAACTGTTTTTCTAATTAATGTAGATTTATCAAACTGCATCAAAGTTGGTAGTGAACAGCAGCAACTGCTACCGGGGAGTAGTGGTGGGCGGGGAGGGTGAGGGTGTTAAAAAAAAGAAAAAGGGTGAAAAAAATAAAGAAAAACACACTTACCTTCCCGGCGGCCGGCTCTCTTCTGTCCTCTTTGTCCACGAGTAATGCTGGAACAGGAAGCAACCAGGCTCCCCTAGCCAATCACCAGGCAGCCATACAGCAGCATTGTCATTGGGTAATGGGAGAGATACGAGAAGAGACATACAAAGAAAAGAGACCCTTTAAGTGCTCTATGGCTAGAAGGATTTCCATCAATAACCAGTGATTGGTCAGTTTCATCATCTGGATATACAACCTTCCCACCACTATCAACCTCTCCAACAAGAGGTATTCATTGTGGTTAGGTGTCAGCCAGATCACCAATGGTGCAAAAGGGAAGGGACAAGAGAACAGCAGGAATTTTTGTCTTAACCAACACGTATATCACTAAATGATATAAAAAGTGCAGTGCAGAAAAGTGAGATAAAAACGGATTTAGAGGAAGAAAAGAATGTTTATTCGGGGTATTCCAACTAATCCATAGATAAAAAAATGGTGCAAAGAACAGCTTGTAACAAATAGGCTGTATTCGAATACGGTCGACATGTTTCAGCCTTGTTGACGTAGTGGTCAAATGGCTTTCCTCAGGACCTTATGCCATGTTCGTATTGCTACTGCAACAATATTTGTGAAAAAAGAAAAATAAGTGTATAAAGTACAACCTTTGCGGTGTGCATCCTTTCGTGTAAACGGTATATCTGTATTACCTGTTTAGCACGAGGAATATGCCTCACCTCACCCGGAAATAACTCAGGTTGATGGAGGCCCCGCCCTGTCCGTCGGTACCTCAGGGTATTAGATTAATCTGCATTTTGACAGCGATCCTTTGATCTGCAATTGTATAACGCGTACGTGCACGGACGGCCGTACACTCACCCCTCCTCTTTGAGTAAGTGCCATGTAATCACAGGGTGTGTACGTAGCTATTTGCCATGATTTGTCCTCTTTCGCATTTATTATATGGGTGTTTTCTCTGCATTTAGGACCTCTGGTGAGCCACAGTTTTACACAAATTCCCAGCTCAAGGAAACACGCTGGATGTTAAAATTAGGTAATCAACAACCAGATTTATTTCGCATTCCATACCTTTTGACATGAATTTCACCATCCTAACACATAGTATACCATTGCCCCTAGGTGCTCTGTTATAGTCCTGTGGAAGACCCCACCCTAAGGCTGGACTCACCTAGTTTAGTTTATAGGGGTCAAAACGTCAACAACAACCAGATTACAAGCCAGGACAAGTGTAATTAATTGATAGTGTTCATGCACAGCTATGTAACATATTTGGAACAACTGACCTTTGTTAAGGCTGGATCAGTATCACCATGTGAATGTGATGGATATATGTCACACTACCCTGTCCTTGTCCACTACCCTCACGTCTCCACATTACTCACTATCACTCCTCTCTTTCCGTTACCCAACCCCGAGCACCAATTAGTGTAAATATTTGTAAATATCTGTACGACCACAGGAGTATTGAGCAACTGCGTTGCCAACAACTTAAAGTCATAACTTTATTGCAAATAAACTGCATTACTTGCGAATTTTACTTTTCAAAGCGGTACTGTGGATGCAACTTATTGTCTGCCTTTTAATTGTTGTGTACCTCTTGACCATTTTGTTATTGTACTGTACTATTGACCCGTGTCTGGTAGTCCTTCGAGTATCCCCATTGATCCACAATGCTTTAATGAAACAGGCGCACCATCACAACAGAATACCCTGGCACCTGCCTTACAAAACTAAAAACTTGCTATATATCCCTTAGACTACCAGCTGACCCAACCTGTACCCCTACGATCCACCAACATGCCCCACTCTGCATTTAACACATTACAATGTATTGCATTTCAACATTTTCAAGTTCTATTAACCCTACATCCTATGCCTGCAAGTATGAAACTGTAAATAACCAAACGTCCTAAACTGAACTTTGAACTACCTGCTTACCCTTTCCCTGCACATAGTTCACTAACTGTCAGTGCCAACCAAACTTCTGCCAACCCCAGGCAAATTTTGCATGCCACTGCCACCCAGAACAAGCATTGGCATAGCCAATAGGTCTCGCTTTTGGGACCTTATAAGTATTTAGTTATGCAGCACAATATCCTTGGTGTAACAACATAAACTGTTGCATGGCTAAGCACTTATGAGGTCCCAAAGGCGAGACCTATTGGCTATGCCAATGCTTGTTCTTCTTTAGGCATACGGGTGACATTTTGCGCCCTGCCATAGGAACAGTGTCCTTTTGTTGGTTTACATGTAGGCATAAGGAGCATGGACACTGGACCTTTATTAGCTCCTTGGTCCCCCCCCCTTCAAGTGTTGAGATATGACGTTGTATGGTGACCATATTGTGAAATCCAAAAACTGGGACATTTCGCAAAAATAGAAGGGTTAGCATTTTATATCAATCGAGCGTCACATAATAGCAGCGTTCATCTACACAGAAACACAGACAGGGCATATATAAAATAAACAAAATTACATTTTTGAACTCAGTATTATATCTGTTAATTAAATTGCATTCTTGTAACAGCTGCTATGAAGCCCACCTAATGGTACAAAAAAGAATAGTCACAGTGGAAATTATTCACATTGTATCAACAGCCAATATATGGTACATGAAAACAGAAAATATGACAACACCAAGAAATGTCATACAGTAAAGGTTTAAGATTTAATCGATTGAGAAACAATTGTCAATAGATCATTGATTCACAAGAAGAACTGTATTTAACGTTCCACAATTTTAGAAAAGCAGGTGCAAATAACGTGGGGTGACAAGTGGTAAAAATAGGATGAGTGCAAGTGGTTGTGCAGTGGAAAGGTGGTGTATGTATATACATCAACATACAATGGTAGGAACCTATCCAGCCAGATTTCTGGCACAAACAATAGATGCAAAATAATAAACGAACGATGCAGTTAATAATTCACTGTCATCAAGTTTGATATGAACAGAAGAGAAGATTAGCCGTTTTGACCCCTAAGGGAACCAGCAAACTGTACGTCTTGGAAGCGGGGTCTTCATCAGGACGGGGGGGCAGGTGAAAGGGGGTGCACCTGCATCAGCAAGATCCCTTCCTGCTGGGAAATGAAGATAAGGGCCTGTGCGTCTCGAAAGGTTACATAGAATTGACTGCCATAGGTTCAGAGTTCTCTATGTGGGACTGTTTTACGTTGATTTGATGGCACTAGGTTCATAAGTAACCTGTGGCTTTTCGGGAAGCGTCGAGGAATCAGACTGGTTGTTCTTCTTTAGGCATACGGGTGACATTTTGCACCCTGCCATAGGAAGAGTGTCCTTTTGTTGTTTTACATGTAGGCATAAGGAGCATGGACACTGGACCTTTATTAGCTCCTTGGCCCCCCCCTCCTTCAAGTGTTGAGGTATGACGTTGTAGGGTGACCATATTGTGAAATCCTAAAACTGGGACATTTTGCAAAAATAGAAGGGTTACCATTTTATATCAACCGAGCGTCACATAATAGCAGCGTTCATCTACACAGAAACACAGACAGGGCATGTATAAAATAAACAAAATTACATTTTTGAACTCAGTATTATATCTGTTAATTAAATTGCATTCTTGTAACAGCTGCTATGAAGCCCACCTAAAACATAACAAGCATTGGCATAGCCAATAGGTCTCGCTTTTGGGACCTTATAAGTGAAATAAGCGGTTTAATAGGGAAAAGTAGCTGCTAATTCTGTGAGCCCCAGCTTTTTGTGCGTGAAGCAGAGAGCTTGCAGCAAGCAAGGCAGCTAGTGTATGTGGCCTGTTATGGCTAGGGCTACATATATGTGGTGAGCGAAAGTGAGCAGCAGCATTTAAACCGGCATTTAAACAATTGAATAAAGATACGCCTGTGTGCGCATCAAAAAAAACTGCTGATTAGCAGTGTCCAGTAAAATATTATCGCGGCACCGCAAAAAGTTCCGTAATGTCCAGTGGCACCTATACAATACAAAAAAAAACATACACTCATGTGTGCGGACCTAAAAAAAAAAAAAGAAATCGGAAATCAAAGGTCAAACGTAGCGGAGAACAAAGCTCCGTTAAAAGCTCTGCAGTGTTATGTTATGTTATGTTATGTTAAATTAAATTTATTAAGCGCACGTACGCCCGTAGGCTTCATGGCGCTGTGGAAGACTAGCAAAACATAACATGTGACAGAAAGAAAGAAAATTTAACTAAGGATAAGCTTGCTTAAAGAGCCAAGTCTTAAAAGCCTGTCTAAAGGCTAACAGATCTTCGTGGAGTCTTAGTGGCAGTGGCAAGGAGTTCCACAGGGAGGAAGCCAGGAAGTGGAAAGATCCTCCTCCCTGGCGTTGTTTCCTGATCCGGGGCACGACTAACAAATTCTTTTGGCCAGAACGGAGAGCACGGGAGGGAGTGTAACTGACCAGCAGGCAGCTAATGAATCCAGGGCCCTTACCTTGTAGAGCCCTGAAGATAATGCATCCCGCTTTAAATGCTGCTCTCTGCGCTACAGGCAGCCAGTGGAGACTGGCCAGTCCAGGTCTAATAGACTGCCACTTAGGAATTTTACAGATCAACCTGGCCGCTTGGTTCTGAACCAGTTGGAGTCTCTTGAGCTGCCCCGCCGGTAGGCCCAGATATAAACTATTGGAATAATCCAAACGGGACAGCACAAGAGCAATGATGACCTGAATCAGAGCAGGGTGGGTTAAAAGGTGGGCGATCTTCTTAATCTTGCAAAGTTGGAAAAAACTTGCAGATACCACAGTCCCTACCTGGCTTTTGAGCGAAAGATCTTCATTAAAAGTGATACCTAAGCTCTTAACTGTTTGGGATTTAGCTGGAGGATCTCCCATTTCTGGAGGCCAGAAGTGTGGTCCCCAATGCAGTTCACTCTTCCCAGGCAAAATCAGTTCAGTTTTGCCTGGGTTGAGTTTCAGATGATTTAGACCCATCCATCTCTGAATGTGAACCATGACCTCCCGAAATTCGGTGGCAGCGCCAGGGGAGTCCAGACAGAAGATCAGTTGCAGATCATCTGCATAGTTAAAAATGAAGGCGCTAAACTTTTTTAATGAAAATAACAAGGGTCGTAAGTACAAATTAAACAAAAGTGGGGACAGGGACGAGCCTTGGGAGTGTCCTATGGAAAATGAAGCTGACGAGGAGGGAGTGGGAGAAGGGAGGGGATTCACGCGGTGTAAGGAGAGGCCTGTGCACATTCACGCTCACATGCACGCAAGCTTTAGGCCACTCTGGTAGCACTTTGAAAACCCACTTACTAAAGGTCTCGCTTGAGCAAGCGCATGCGCTAGCGCTCAGGCGAGACCTAAAAACGCGCCTCGCACTGTTATCAGTCAATCCTCTCTAAAAAAAAAAAAACTGGGACATGAGCTAAATGCCAGGACAACTGTTAAACCCGGGGACTGGCCCGGTAAATCCGGGACGCCTGGTCCCCCTAAGACACTGGCAAATTAACCAACATGCTTTTTCAGATAGAATGGAACATTACACATCTCCGCTGTAAAAAAAGCAAGGCTCATTCTCCTTTAAAAACGTCCCTTATGTACGATACAATTTAATACCGTTTTTGTCTTTGATTTATCGGCTATTGCTCGCTTTAACTTTCCCGATTGCCAAAAGAGTCACCTACCTTGTGCCTAGTAAATCGAATTTCGTTACTATGTAACTTCTTTACAATTACCTTTTTTGTTTGCCTTCCCTGCGTGTGAGTGAAAATGCAGTTTGAAAAGGTAGTTTAATGTAGAGGCCCTGGTATTAAGAACTGCGTTGAAGAACTGTTTGACTTTAAACCGAAGTTTGAAGCTGGCAAACCCGTGTATACCAAACACATATTGGAAAGGCAATCATAAGCAGGGCCGGACTGGGAACCAAAACCAGCCCTGGCAAAGTGCTTGGTCGCCCTTCCCACCCCGCGGGGGGGGGGGGGGGTTGGGGGTGCCGCCGAGCTCTTTGTCAGGGTCGGTTTTTGGCTGATTTTTGCAGCTTTTCTGCAAAAACGGCCCTGTAACAAAAACGGCCCCAGGGGCCCAAAACCGGCCCCCACCCGTGCGGCGCACCGGGGGATTGCCCGGTGCCCGCTATGGCCAGTCCGGCCCTGATCATAAGAGAACCCCACTGAAAACCCACAAGACAGAATGCATTTCTTAATATCCGTAAACATTTCTAATTACTGTAACTGACTGTGTGTGTTTTCTGCGGCTTTGCCTGCAGAAAATCACCTGCTGCTTCACTGCTCTGTATGTCTCTGGGAAAGAAAGCAAATTAATAAATCACGGCAAAGGATGTTGTGCAGCATGAAATCCTTGTTAGTTTTCTATGTCCCAGAACGGTGAGCGGTTCATTGCTTTCTGGCTAGGTTTCCGTGACACAGATACTGTTAATTGCACAGGACCCATTAATCTGCAGACTAGTCAGGGAAGTCCACTGCAGGTTTCGCTAGCCATGACTGGAGTGGTTTTTCCTCATAATTAATGACCAGCTTATTCCGAGATGCGTAACTTGACCTGGAGCTCGCCGCGTCATAGATATCTTCCCGTCATTGGCGCGAGTGGATTACATTGAACCGGCAACAATACATTTTTTTAAATCCATGAAACAGATGTTGAAAAGTACCCGGGATAAAACAGCCCACCCAACAAAAATGCTGCAATGCGCTCCTTACACTTTGAACAAGACCGCACGCCTCGCGCTGGCAGCAGGGGGAGGGGAGAGAGGAGGGGGCCGGCGCCTGTTTCCCTTGAGCACACAAAGCGTTTCCCTTGTGGCAGCGAGCCACGGGGACACCATGTGTTTGCAAGTTAAGTACAAACATATGGTGTCAAGCTCACTCCCGCAAGGGAATCGTCAAACGTGCACGCGTTGCCATTGAAGGCAATGCAGCGCGTGCCCATTTTTGGGCCAAAAACCAAAGCGATTGCTACAGGTCTTTTTCCTATGCAGCGCATGTGCGCTGCGTAGGCGAGATGTAAAAAGGGGGTGGCACACAACCTTTTTCTGCCCCCCAGCCTCCTAAGCTGTACATTCAACGTTCTGGCCAACACCTCTATAATTTCCAACAGGTAAAGATCCATACCCAGTCTGGATAAGTGAACCCCCGTTGTCCCAAAACAAGTTAAGCGCGTTGAATCGAATACCCAAATGACAGATCGTGCCAAACCAATCCCCCTACAAAAATGAGCTATCTCGCTATTCACCTTTCTCCATGCTCTATCTACCACCCATGGCTTCAACGCACCTCTCCTGGGCACAAACTGCGTCCACAGGACAAAACACCCTACCCACTTTAATGAATGCTAGATCCCTATTCATACTGCGCATCAACACAACCCCTTTCTCCTTAGATGGATTGTTCTCCCCCAAATGCAATACCAGTATATCTGGGCACCTACCTCCCACCAATATACTGTTCAAACAGTGGACCAGCTCTCTCCAACACATACCTCCTTTCACCTTCCATGCGATCTTAAAAAGGTGTTCATTGAACCCTTGATTTTAGACAAAATAACTCTGCCCCACCTGCACTAAAGCCCATTTAACGAACAAGTGTCCCACCACCCATATGACCATCTCCTCCATGACTGGGCCGGACACTGAACCTGAAAGAAACAAAAAGGCAGTCCATTTTACATAGTACCTTCCACCGCCCATATCTCATCCTCCAATCCCCACACATAACGCTTATAACACTGCGAACCCCAATGGCCTAGCCGCATGATATCCTCCTGTGCTCAACCACTGCAGCCTGCCTTTGACGCCTCTCGGATACAAAAAGAGTGTGTACCATAGCCCGCCTCCTCCACCCCCAAGCGCCACAGAGTCTTCCGGAGAAGCGCTAACCGCTGATATGCTGTCACCCTGTCATCTGCCCTGTGCTAAAAGATCGCCCCCACTGTCGCTCTGCAATGGTGCGACCATTGCGATGCCCACCAAACTGGGCAGAGGCCTGGGGCCTTCACTTCCTGTAAAATAACCCGTCTATCCTGGCCCCGCTGATCTGTTTTTGATTGACTCAGCCATATCTCCAATATACACTCTTGCGTGACCATGTCTTCCCAAGCCACCCGATCCCTTTCTCGCCAACAATCCAACACCTGGAACACCCCAAAAAACATCCACACCATCAGTGTGGAAAAAAGGCATGCTTCCTCCTCATTCATGCACACTTCAGGTAATACTGCTAGTACTTGGCACAATAGCTGCCCTGATATTGGCTTCTTAGCCCTCCCCGCCATGCCCTGTTCCCACACCCAACCCTCCATGATCCTACGACCCAGTTCGCCCGCTGATGGAACATAGCCCCACATTAATTGCAATCCCCGCTATTTTACCGGCAATGGTCACCCTCAAAAGACCTCTCTCAATCAGGTCTAACATATACTGAATGACATCCTCAGCCCACAACCACAATTTGTCCCATCGCTGTACCCCAGGATGCAAAAACTCTTTCCAGGTCAGGAAATACATGACCCTTGTGTATTCCGCAAGTGACCCTACCACCAATTGTAACATCCGGAGTTGCCTACTTACCACAGATGCCAAGGTATGGGTGTCGGGGCCCTATCTGCATTCTTGGCCAACCCCCAGAATCTCCCCCACTGTGAACGAGACAAAGCATCTGCGATGTCATTATCCACACCTGGCACATTCAATGCTTTGAAAGCAATGTTGTAACACAAACAACCCAGCACAAATACTCTCATCAGTTTTAGGACCTGCGCATCCCTGTCGGATTCACGATTAACCATCTCTACTACAGCCATGTTATCCACCCAAAACAGCACTCTCTTGGGTGCCAGCTCCTTGCCCCCAAGCGTTACTGCCACCAGTAGTGGGCAAGGTTCCGAAAATGCTATGCTCCTGCTGCCGTTGAGCCAGTGTTTAGGCCATGGTTCGGCATTTTCAGAAAAAAAGTGGATGTCTCACTCCAGGTCCCCGGTGCGCGGTAGCGAAACTCCATTGAAATACTGTAGAAACACACCCCACATTCGCAAGTTTTCCTTGACCCCGGCTGATAGCCGGACGTTATGATGAGGCAAGTGTTGCCCGACAAGGCGCAGCCCAACCTCATGTAGAAAGTCCTCCCTGTCCTGACTACCCTACAGGCAAAATTGAGGTGCCCCAACAGGACCTGTACCTCTTTGACCATGACTTTCTCTCGTGGCAGCATGTCCCTCAACAAGGCCAACATCTTGACCTTCTTGTCCTGAGACAATCGCATTTCCATTTTGATGGAATCAATTTCAATTTCCAGAAATAACAGCTCTGTTCTAGGGCCCACTGTTTTCTCTGGCGCCAATGGAACCTTGAGATCTCCCATTAGCTCTTGGAAACTTGCCAGTACCTCCTGGCAGCCAGTGGAGCTGTGTAGACCTACAAAGAAGAAATCATCCAGGTAATGTGTGACCAGCTGATGCCTTGTGCACCATGATTGGCACTGCAAAAAGGTGCTGAAACATTCAAACAACGGGCAAGAGATAAAGCAACCCATTGGCAGGGCTTTGTCCACATACCACTTTTCCTCGAAAGGGATGCCCAAGAGTTGAAAATTCTCTGGGTGGACTGGAAGCAGCCAAAAAGCAGATTTCACGTCTCACTTTGCCATCAGTGCCCATGTGCCTGCCTTCATTACCAGTGACATAGCCACGTCAACTGAGGAGTATGACACCATGACCACTTCCTCTGTAATGACATAATTTACTGACCCACCTTGCTAAGCTTGGAAGTGCTCAAGTCACATCTCAGCAAGCAACTCCCTGCCATCTTACGACAGGCTGGTTGCCCTTACACAGATCCTCAGCCTGAAAAGGGCCCTTTGGTTTACCCAATAAGTGTCTTGCCTGTGGAAGAAGCTCGGGGAGGTGACAACATTTCAAATGCCACCCGCGTTTTTCCAACATTAACCACAAGTCAAGGCTCCACCAAGCAAGTCGCCCTACCTCATCTCAATGCCAGATTGTTATTTAATCCAGAATACTGTACACAGGGCCCTCACAACATTCTGAATAGGTGTAATATCCTCTGTTTAATATATGTTACAGCTTGGTAGTAATGGTTTTCAATTGCACCTCTATGTACATAAGCATGTGTGAGTAGACCATAATATAGCAAACACTTATAATATTTTGAGTTGGTGCTCTATTGGTATCAAACACCAGAGGTGCAAAGTTACATCAGACCAAGAGTCCCCATGTGCATAATGAACATCAAAAGATACCACAGCACTCAAAGTCCATACAAATGTAAAAAGCCCTAGATTAAGGATTCATACTAATGATTCAATTGTATATGTTTATTGAAGAAAGGGAAGTTCTGTAGTCTTCTGTACATTCATTATTGGAACAGCCAATCTTCAGTATATTCAATATCCTTCCTTCCCTTTATCTTACGGATTGTGCTTTGGACATTTTCTCATGGTGGATTGGATCTATACTACTCATCACTAAAAAAATTTGTGTGATAAGTTTCACACAAGATATTATGTTATCACATCCTTCCTGTTCAGCACTGGTCCAGCAAGCTTTCTGTCTTGTTGCACGTATACTCACTAAGTTTATCTCGGTTTCCTCACGTTTCTGACTATTATGTAGTTAGATATGATTTTGCAGCCTTGAAAAGTCACTTCTTGATTAAATATGTGTCGGCTGTTATCCAATATTGAATATACTGAAGATTGTCTATTCCAATAATGTATGAACAGAAGAGTACAGAACTTCCCTTTCTTCATAAAACATATAACATTGAGTCATCACTATGAATCCTTAATGCTATGTATAATGAAGGCTATACCGACGCTCAGCCATTTGAAGTCAGGGAACATTGTTTCAATTGAGTTCCATTTCCCCAAGGGGCGTTCAAATTTTGGAGCCTTCATTTGCGACGTTGTCTCTCAGCTTATATGTAAAAGATCCTGTGAAAAGTGAAAGTGTTGAACTGATGGGGCATTAAACTTAGGGTTTTATTATAAGCAGACTCGTGGGAGCGCAGTGGTGACGGTCCGCCGACAGCTCCAATATGACCATGGCAGTCGGACCGCCCTGGGATCACCTCAACCGCCCGGGATCAGAGATCCTTGACGGTGGTACAGCAGTATTGAGGCTGTAATATGTTTGGCGTGGCCACCTCGACCCACCACGCATATTGCTAGTTTCCTCACTGCCACCCTTTTCATGGTGGTGCGATTGCAATGAAAAGATGGGCGGTGAGGAAACAAAGAGGGCCCCTGGTGCCTCCCGCCATGTGGATGCACACAGGGGGTTAACACATATGCCCCCCTGTGTGCATGCACACCAGTACCTGCACGGCATGGACTGCAGCAATCCATGCCTTTGATGTTTCCATCCGAAACGCCAAAGAACCTCCAGCCAGACACGAGAAAACTCTTGATCTAGCAGGTGGTTTGTACATGGGGTTGGTAGTGCGGGAGCGTGGCGGTCTCTCTCCCGCACTTCCACACCCATAATAAGGCCCTAAGTGTTTTCAAAGAAACAGGCTACCCTGCGACCCTCATAAAGCTGCAGACCGTGCCAGGGCCAGAATACTCCATTTATAAAAAATGCATTAGGTTGCACCATTTTAGCACCCAGAGACCAGCAGATGGAGTCATGCGACTCATCCAGGTATGAGTGGAGCTGGCTGCTCTCAATCTTAGTTCAAAGGCGCTTTGGCTGAATAACGGAAAGTACTAAGGCAGGTCTCCAAGAGCCTTTGCTTCTCTGTCTATGTTCTTGGAATATTTGCGGTCTTACCTAGAAAAAGCAGTTCATAGATTGCCTTAATTTTTGTAGTGAATCTGAAATTATTATTCTTACAGGAAACGTGGTCCATCATAGCCCACCCCATTACTGACTTCCTTGATTTTAATAAACCCTCCACCAAAGAGAATAAGAACTGTATCCCACAAGGAGGCCTCTCACTGTACAACTCTATGGAACTTAGGGCCTTTTGTTGCACATATTGAGATGCATGAGAAAGGGCTACAAGCAGTTATACTGTTTAATTGGAGATCCAACCACTCACTCCCGCTAGTTTATACCTATATCACCCCCTGCACAAGGGAAAAAAGTTAAACCTGATCCACCTTATGTCAGTTATATGCGGACTGGGCATGGACCATCCCTCAATGGACTGTATTATATGCACGCGGAAGCCTTAGAGTTGGCCCTCGAAAATGCGTGTGAAGGAGCTGGGTTCCACATTCTAGATCTACTCTGCAACTCCTGGCCAATGACTCATCTTGTTAGCATGGAAGCGTGGATGGGGAGATATCATTAGCCAATCAATCATAACAGTTCCAATGAACTATGACTCTGAAGAATCAAAGACTCCTGAATAGATTTAGTTCGTTTATTACAATGCCAAGAACAGTTGGACGTACAAGCACCTCAGAATGAGGGTGTAGAAATACATTGAAACTAATACAAAGCCGAACCTACGGGTGAAATTCAGGTGGTCCAGCATACACAGAATAATCAGTTCAAGAATCATGATACAGAAGATAATAGCACCAATATTGAGATTTCCCTTTGTTGGAAGTTCGTGAGTATAAAGCATTAGTCTGTCCCTGCACTACAACTAGTGTGACATTCCTACTTAGCATTTCCCAAGGCGAGATCCATAAATGTGTCAGCGCGTGAAGTCTTCCTAAGAAGTCTCTTCAAGTTTTTGATAGGTCAAGTAGCATAAAGCTACAGAGCTCTTGTTCTAAGAATGCTCTCTCTCTAAAGGCGAGGCAGAAGTCCTCGGACACTGTCCCTAACTTCGATACTTCACTTTCACAGGTAGTATCCCAAGATGCATCACACCATCCAGTTAAGCCACCTCCTCGTAAGCATTTTTCCACACGGCAGAGATGCTCCCAGGCCTCTGCAAGATGACCTTGATTCCCAGGCTTACACCGATGAGAAAGTACAACAGTTCTTTATTATCAGTATCAACATTCAATGTATTCTCTCGTCCTGAAGCCTAACTCCTAAAACAAAGACATTATTTTAGCTAACAAGGATGAATTCTCTACCTGCAACATAAACATGAGAAAGAACAAACTCAACATGCACATGAAATTCTCTATTGAGGTGCCGATCACGATCCTGTAAAAAATGTCCCCGTACGACTCGTATCCGGTCTTTTTACCGTACGAATCGTACAAGTGCCGTACAAACTGGCAATCACGATTCGCATGGTAAAAAGTCCATACGAATCGCATTGGGAATTATTCCCCACACGTCCTCGGGTCGGAAAATGTGTCCGACACGTCCCCAGACGATTTACCGTACAAATGTGAAAAGTGAAGTCCGACCGCGGAATCACGATCCATCCCGTGCGTCCGATGTTACAACCGGATGGAAAAAACACCGTCCGCACCGAACTCCCATAGCAACCATGGAGACATGTGCCCGCATACGCGCCCAACACTCCCCCCAGCCCTCCCATGTACGAGTCGAATCCCCACCCGTGTATGTACACCCGTGTATGTACGAGACGTACCCCCACCCGTGAATGTATGGAGCGTACCCCCACCCCAACCGTGTATGTACGACCCGTACCCTCACCCGCGTATGCATGGAGCGTACCCCCACCCCAACCGTGTATGTATGACCCGTACCCTCACCCGCGTACTTATGGGGCGTACCCCCCACCCCAACAGTGCAAGTACGACCCGTACCCCCACCCCAACCGTGTATGTATGACCCGTACCCTCACCCGCGTACATATGGAGCGTACCCCCACCCCAACAGTGTATGTACGACCCGTACCCCCACCCCAACCGTGTATGTACGACGCGTACCCCCACCCGCGTATGCATGGAGCGTACCCCCACCCCAACAGTGTAAGTACGACCCGTACCCTCACCCGCGTACGTATGGAGCATACCCCCCACCCCAACAGTGTAAGTACGACCCGTACCCCCACCCCAACCGTGTATGTACGACCCGTACCCTCACCCGCGTACGTATGGAGCGTACCCCCACCCCAACCGTGTATGTACGACGCGTACCCCCACCCGCGTATGCATGGAGCGTACCCCCACCCCAACCGTGTATGTACGACCCGTACCCTCACCCGCGTACGTATGGAGCGTACCCCCACCCCAACCGTGTATGTACGACCCGTACCACCACCCCAACCGTGTATGTACAACCCGTACCCTCACCCGCGTACATATGGAGCGTACCCCCACCCCAACCGTGTATGTACGTCGCGTACCCCCACCCGCGTATGCATGGAGCGTACCCCCACCCCAACCGTGTATGTACGACCCGCACCCTCACCCGCGTACGTATGGAGCGTACCCCCACCCCAACCGTGTATGTACGACCCGTACCCTCACCCGCGTACATATGGAGCGTACCCCCACCCCAACAGTGTATGTACGACCCGTACCCCCACCCCAACCGTGTATGTATGACACATACCCCCACCCGCGTATGCATGGAGCGTACCCCCACCCCAACCGTGTATGTACGACCCGTACCCTCACCCACGTACGTATGGAGCGTACCCCCACCCCAACAGTGTATGTACGACCCGTACCCCCACCCCAACCGTGTATGTTTGACGCATACCCCCACCCGCGTATGCATGGAGCGTACCCCCACCCCAACCGTGTATGTACGACCCGTACCCTCACCCGCGTACGTATGGAGCGTACCCCCACCCCAACAGTGTATGTACGACCCGTACCCCCACCCCAACCGTGTATGTACGACGCGTACCCCCACCTGCGTATGCATGGAGCGTACCCCCACCCCAACATTCTAAGTACAGAGCGCACCCCAGGCCCCAACACCAGCACCTTCACACAACATCGCGCATGTACGAGTCGTACCAAGCCAGACACAAGGACAGCACTGTACAACTAAATTCCCGAAGTACACACCGTACACACGCTAAAAACGCACGTACACAACCAGGACAAAGCAAAACAACACAAGAATACACCATTCGAATGGCACAAAGCCACAAAACATGTCCAACAAGCACAAAAACAACACATTCACTGACCTGCAACTGCCAAAATCCCAAGCAGAGGCCCAAAACACAACCACTCCTTATAACACACCCACCCAAACTTCAAACACAGCCACACCCACCAATGGACCAATAAAAAGGGCCCACACGCACAAACCATGAGCCTTTGCAACAGACTCACTGCTGCCAGACCCCACAGACAACCTACAGCACCATACTAGAACCTTTACTACACCTTACACTTGCACACCTTCACACACCCACCTTCACAAACACCCCCTCATCACATTCACACACACACCTGCACAACCACACCCACACACCCACAACCATCCACACACCCCCCCACCATCCACACCCACACTCCTCACCATGCCCACTAACAAGAATCCAAAGTTCACTAGCCGAGAGTTGGAGGTCCTTGTCGATGAAATCCTCAGAGTCGAGCCACACCTCTTTGGAACATTGGTCAGACAGACCAGCATTTCAGAAAAAACAGCCATGTGGCAGACGATTGTCGATGCTGTGAATGCTGTTGCGGACACCAGAAGGACCAGGCATGAATGCCAAGCCAGGTGGTACGATCTGCGGAGGAGGGTCCGAGCCAAAATGACCAACGAACACAACCAGGCCAACGTCACTGGAGGAGGGCCGCCCCACAGACCCGTACAATACCATCCCTGGGAGGAGAGGGTGATGGCCATACTGCCGGTGGTGGCAGTGGACGGATTAGAAGGACTCCGAGACCCGGGTGAGTACACAAACAACTCACCTCACATGGGGGGAACGTCATCCACAACCAAATTCACAAACAGGCACGCAACCACCCCAAGCTATCGCATGACTCAACCACACTCCATGAACACGCACATGCCACTGGCGCCACCATGCCCCATGCACCCAGCTGGACAATGCCAAGTCACAGGCCACAGAAAACACCAACACAAGACACGGTAAGCCGGATGGCGGGAGTGTGAGCCCCAAAAATCACATAGTGCAACTCAGAAGCAGACAACAATGCCCCCTGCCCATATGGCCTAGGTCACAGCCAGACAAACAGTGTGTCCCCACACAGGAAAGACTTGCCAGCAAATGGCGGACACCTTGCATTAACACATGGGGGTGACGGCACGTTCTTGCACATGACAGAAGCTAATGAACAGCCAACACTGTGAAAGAGTGGCAGCACACACCACCACAGCAGCAGCGCAGACACAGACACTACACCCAATGGGTGCCTGGAGATCAGAAACAAACTCACATCAACAATCCAAGGGCCATTCAAAGATCTGCTAACAGTGTGTGCCCAGGAAGCTGGGCTGAGGTGACAGAGGGTGACACACAGAGGGAGGGAGAGGGGGACAGAGAGGGAGGGAGACACAGGGAGACGGACAGAGGGAGGAGGCTGACACACAGAGGGAGGGAGAGGGGGACAGAGAGGGAGCGAGAAAGGGACACACAGGGAGAGCAATTCAGCCTTGTGGGGTGTGGGAATGTCTGCTCGTCAGCAGGTGGACTGCGTGCATGTAGACAAGGGTGGCCAGTGCCAGAACCCCCCCCTCTTCTCCATGCCAAAACACAGGGCCATGTCACAACCTGTGCACGAGCACAACGCCAGCTACCTGCATTATCTAAGTGTGTGGAACCACTCCATGTGCCCACATACAGTGCAACACGGAAGGCGCCAATGCATGGCTCGCCACACCTGCCCACTCCACTGCTGACTGCAGTCACAATTGACGCAGCAAGTAAGACTGTGCCACACATAGGTAAAGTTGAAAAAGCTGTGGCCAAGGGACATACCCATGCACAAGTGCATTGTGAGTGGAATGCAAGACAAATCCAAATTCCCAGAGGAAATGTGCCAACTCAGAAACCAATGAAACATGGATGTTGCATGGAACAAAATTAATATTGTCTCTCTCACACACAGGTCAACGTCGTGGATCACCCCCCAACACTGGGGGGGAAGACTCACAGGACCCGGCTTGGCGGGATGACGGAGCCACCGGCAGCGACGACTCTCACCACTCTGTGGACATACCCGACCCTGACCAACCTGGCCCCTCTGGTGTCCAACGACCTGCAGCACCTGCGTCAGGTACAACTGGGCCAACCACCACCCCCACTCCTGCCACATCCCTGGAGACACCCAGGATCCCTGCCCCACCACCACAATGCAGCCAGGCTGGCCAGGAGGGACACGGTGTACCGGGCACCCAGGTGGAGGCAGGCGACAACGCCAATGCCACCCCTCAGGGGTCCCAGAGACCCGATGTGCCCACAAGGCCAGGCCAGGTGCAAGTGGGCAGGGGTGGTGGGAGTGGAGGACGGCGGAGGCGCGATCCTGACCAGTTGGCTGGGGAACCGGTATATTCCCATGTCCGAAACATCCTGGACACATACCGGCAGGACACCACGGGCATGGCCCAGGTTGTGTCCATCCTCGAGGAGATCAAGACCCAGCAGGCCTAGCAACATGCGGAGCAACATGCCTGTCTACTGCGACACCAAGGGCGGATGGAGGACAGACAGGCTGAGCTCGTGACGGTGTTCACGGGAATTCACAGTACACTCCGTCAGATAGCCGACAACATGGGCAACCCTCCCTGTGCCACCAGGCGTAGAACATCACCACCCACAGGGAGGGATCAGGAGGAGGAGGAGTCATCCGACGGAGCATCCCAAACATCGTCACGGCCTGCTTCTGAGGGTCCCCGCAGGAGGGCGGGTCGTCCACGGAACAGACCGTGAGGGTCGGCGCAACAGCACCATCTCCCAGGACACCTGGCCTGGCACCTGGCCCACTGGAGCAACAGCAGCACAGCAGCAAAAGACATTCTCTGCCAAATGGACTTGCTGGTCACTGTCTGACCAATGTTGACAAAGACTGTGGCATGGACTCTGAGGATTTCAAATGGCAAGGACACCAACTCCCCTAGTGAACTTTGGATTCCACACACCCGGAAAGCCCCTCATGTCATACCCCCCCCCCCCCCCCGGAACCCCAACCAAAATAAGAAGTTACACCATAAAGAGAAGATGCCTACCTTTTGCATTATTACCTTACATGTGTCTTGTAAAGTCTAACCATGCCTGAGTTCTCATTTGACTTTAACCATCCACACCCTGGGGCCTGAGTCTGGCACAGGACACACATGGGTCACATTGTATTAGGCAAGACAGACATGGAGCACCATACACACCCGTGATGGGCCCAACCAGCTGAGGGGGTGGCCGCACAACCGTGCCGCGCAGAGGTCAGGGATCATGTGGAGTGTCCTGGGGGGCACCCAGGTATGTGTGGACAGGTGGCAGAACCATGTCCTGCAAGCTTGAGTCAGGTGGATGCAGAGAATGGTGGCCTGGCCAACGTTGGATGCATGGGGATGGCACATGTCACAATACCCACACAGTCATGGACATCATGCACAATACACAGTCTAATCCCACACAAACAGCTTGCATCTTGCCACTCTACACATAGACACATAGCCACTATCACGGAAAACCATGCCAGACATGCCGGATGCACCGTGGCAACACACCAGCATTGACTGAGAAGAGGCACCTTGGAGGTATAGGGACACCTTTATTAGTCATGTATTCGGGATTGCAGAGGCAACTCGGAGTACACATGAACGGGTCATGTGGAGTAACATGTGGGTCCAACACTGGAACCCCCCTTCTGCTGTTAGGGTCTGTCATCAGCATCATGCACAATCTCATGAAAATGCTGAATAATATGTTTATCTTTGCATGGTGCTTATTTCTGCCTTTACTTGTCAGTTATATTTTTGGCTTGGCAGTAAATGGGGACTTGAAGATCTGTTCTGAAATCGTATCAGATTCATTATAATTTTCAGTTAGATTATGCTTTGTTATTATTTCTATTCATGTATATGAGGGAACGTTTATTCTGATGATATTGTTTCCTGTGTTAATTCACGTGTTACTGCTTGTGAGCAAATTACAGTTAAAACAGCACATTACGTTTAGTTAATGCACGTGTTACTGCTTGTGAGTAAAATGACAGTTAAAAGCACGTTACGTTTTGGCAGTTGACACGGAGCATGGATATTCATGTGCCTTTGCTTGCACGTTTCCTTGTTGCACGCTCCGTCAAACTCAAGACACGTGTACAATGTGCGCGTGCTTGCCAGGAACCCCACCCAGTCTAAAAACCTATTTAAACCCTTCGCAAGCGTGAAACGCTGCTTGCGCTCGTCCTATGCTACCCGCTTACCTGGAGTTCGAAGTCATCCCGTCTTCAGCACAAGCTCCCGATCCTGGACCGCCTTCCACTTGGCATCTGTCGGCTTCCGGATTCAGAAGTCGAGTTCCGGTCCTCTCTCTTCAGTCTTCCCCCTCGGCAGCAATCAGGAAATCCAGCGTCCCGCAACCCAGCTTCGCTTCTTAAAGGAGCCACGTCCTAAAAGCAAAGAAAAGAAAGACAGTGAGTAGGGTTTTGCGCAAAACAAAGGCAAACCAAGTAAGTGCTTATAATTTTGTTACTACAACAAGGGAGAAAGAACAATACTTATCTTGTAAACTCCTTCCTCAGCCAGAGACGAACTTCTTAAAAAGCCTGCATGAGAATTCAAAAGAGACTTTAAGTAAATAGAAAAAAACGAAGACATTTTTTTTTGTTTTGATAAACATTTTCTCTCGCCTTGGTAAACTGAGTTTATGAAAACTTATATATATATATTTACATATTAGTGTTCAAAGATAACAGAGTTAAAGCTTAAGTTTGCTTGTTTGTGTTGCAGAGAAAGGTGATTTCCTAACATATAGAAAACATCTGTATATTTATCAAAGTGATGTTCTGGCAGATATAAGACCAGAATTAAGAGGTAAATGAATGTCATTTTAATTGATTAGAGTTTGCACAGATTCTGTAAGATTTCTACAATTCATATTTGTTTATTTGTGTTTGCTGTCCAGAGACAAGAAAGTGCCCGAGGTGATTTAGCCTTCACACCAAGCAGAAGAGTGGCGTGTTTCTCTCTCTCTCTTTTGTTATTTTCTCCACTTCCCCCTTCCCTTGGGTGTTTGCATTCAGTAAGCCATAATTTGAATTGGCTTGTTGGACGTAAGCTCTTGGGGGCAGCTGAGAAAAATCTTCACGTCTCTCAAGGTGACACCCCGGACTTCAGGTGAGCGAAGGTTTGACAGAAGCGCAAGCCTTTACTAAACCTAAGGGGTTTGAGAGACATGGATTTGGAAGACGAGGGAATTGATAGTCGCGCCATGACTCAGGCCTTAGATGAAGACCTAGAAAGGGGTCACACGGTCACAGATATGATGCAAAAAATGCAGTTAGAGATTAATAATTTGAAGCAGGAAAATATGGAATTGAGACGGGAAGTAGTTCGTTATAAACCTAGAGAATCCTTGTGGAATTTGCCCTTTTCCCCTTCACTACCAAGATCTTTTGACTCAGACAAAAAACCTAAGTCTTCTAGGGGAGGTTTGGATTCAGACTCCAATGCACCTCCAGTACAAGTTACAGTGTCTGTTCCTAATGTGGTTCCATTATCAGCTCCAGAGCGTTTCTTTGGGGATAGTAATAAGTTTAACATATTTCTCAGTCAATGCCAGTTGCATTTTATCTGCAAACCCCAGTTATTTCCCACTGACGCAACCAAGGTGGCTTTTGTGCTTTCTTATTTAGGAGGTACAGCGGCCAATTGGTCTATACCTTATATTAATAGGAATGACCCAATTCTGCATAACTGGCCTCAGTTCAAAGACACTATGAACAAATTATTTGCGCGACATGCATACATTCAGGCCAGTGATAATGAACTTTTGAGTTTGAAACAGGGAAAATCAGATTTGTTAACCTATGTCACAGCTTTTAATAGGTTATTAACAGAGACTCAGTGGCCAGAAGAAAAACGCACCTCATTATTTTATAGGGGTTTGCGTGACGAATTAAAAGATGCCTTGGCCCACATAGTAGATCTCCCAGATGAATATTCTGAGTTTGTGGATCTGGTGGTAAAATTAGATCATCGTTTGGGGGAAAGGAAGGGGGATAAAGCACGTTATGAGCCACGGTTTACAGTGTTGAAATCGGACAAGAAAGACTTTGACTCAAAGTCAGCAGAAGTTGAACCTATGCAAATAGGAACAATAAAAGGGCCTTTGACTGTTGAGGAAAAGGATAGAAGACGAAAATTGAATTTGTGTTTATATTGTGCTCGGTCTGGACATTGTGCAAAAGAATGTCCAAATAAACCAAAGGGTCCCAAAAAGGTTAATGCTCTCTCACAGTGTGCTTCAGAACAGGAAAACTAGATAACTCGTCAAGGAAGGAGGTCACTTGCTCGAGTAGGAATTCTTTGCAGACCTCCAAAATAACTAACATGGTGCCCAAAATACCACGACATTTTGTCATACAAGTAGTGTTAATAATTAGCACTCATATGCGTCATTCGATTCCAGTTTTATTGGACTGTGGGGCAACTGGTAATTTCATAGATATCAAATTGGCTCAGGATTTACAACTACCCACAGAGTGGAAAACTCACCCAGAATCAGTGTGTGCAGTGGATGGTTCCGCACTCTCCTCGGGTATGATAACCAAAAAGACGAGTCCTCTCGTTATGGTGTGTCAGAATGGTCATACAGAAACAATATCTTTTGATTTAATAGACACACCTACTTTTGGCCTTATTTTAGGGGTACCATGGTTATCTTTACATAACCCTAAAATAAACTGGACGTCTAGAACAGTGACCTTAGATTCCTCTCATTGTAGGGAATCGTGTTATCAAGAAGCATCAAATGATTTTATGACTATGTAACATTGTGCTAATACAACGACATCTGTTCCTAGTATTCCATCTGAATATCAGGACTTTAAGGATGTGTTTGATCCTGTCAAAGCCGCCTTTTTACCACCACATCGGTCTTATGACTGTCGCATAGATCTAATACCTGGAGCACCTTTGCCCAGTAGTAGAGTATATGCTCTTACTGAGGAAGAAACCAAATATTTGAGAACGTATTTGGATGAGCTTTTGGCATCTGGATTCATTAGGCATTCAACATCACCTGTGTCTTCGCCATTATTTTTTATCCCGAAACCTGACGGCAGTCTTCGCGCTTGCATAGATTATCGCGGATTAAACAAAGCAACCATAAAGAACAAGTATCCGTTGCCTCTAATTCCTGTCTTGTTAGATCAGCTGCGTAATTCAATCATCTATACAAAGCTAGATTTAAGAGGCGCTTATCATCTTGTTAGAGTGAAAGAAAATGACGAATGGAAGACAGCGTTTAAAACTAAATTTGGTCTGTTTGAATACACTGTATTGCCATTTGGCTTGTGTAATGCGCCTGCAGCATTTCAGTATTTTATAAATGAAGTGTTGCAAGAATTTCTTGATGTGTGTGTGATTGTATATATTGACGACATTTTGATTTATTCAAAAGATAAAGAACAACATATCCATCATGTCAGAGCAGTTTTAAACAAATTATTGGAGAATCATTTGTTTGCAAAATTAGAAAAATGTATGTTCAATGTTGATACTGTAGACTTTCTTGGATATTGCTTGTCACCTGCAGGCATTATGATGGATCCTAAAAAAGTGAGTGCAATTCGAGAATGGCCAGAATCCACGACTCTTAAAGAAGTGCAAAAAGTTTTGGGATTTGCTAATTTTTACCGACGCTTTATTCCTCAGTTTGCAGAAACGGTTGTGCCTCTCACCAAGCTTTTACATAAGGGTCAGGTATTTTCTTGGTCCAGTCAAGCAGCTCAGGCCTTCGAATCTCTTAAACAAAAATTTACCACTGCTCCTCTATTAAAACACCCAGATCCAGATTTTCCATTTTTTGTTGAAGCGGATGCCTCACAGGTGGCTGTTGGAGGAGTGTTGTCTCAGAGAGATGCTCAAGATGGGCAGTTGCATCCTGTGGCCTTTTACTCTAAAAAATTACTTCCTGCTGAACAGAATTATACTGTAGCTGAAAGGGAGCTTTTAGCTATAAAGTTGGCATTCTCGGAGTGGAGGCATCATTTGATGGGGACAAGGTTCCCAGTTACTATTTTTAGTGATCATAAAAATTTACAATTTTTTAGTTCAGTAAAAGCATTAACACCACGACAAATGCGATGGTTAAATTTTTTTAGTGCTTTTGATTTTGTGATCACCTACAGACCAGGTACTCAACAAGTACAATCTGATGTCTTATCAAGGTATGGGTATACACAGGATTTGAAAAAAGATTTGACAGGACCTCCTATTATCCCTCCACAAAAGATAGTAGCGCCATTGGTTCAACAAGAGTTTTTGACACAGTTACGAGCTGAACATTTACAGATAGATGCACAAACGTGGTTAAAAGACTCTCACCACTCAATACAGGATGGTTTGTTAAACTATAAGACTATGTTATTGGTGCCTACTAAAGAATTACAAAATGTGGTCCTGGCGTGGCATCATGATTCTTCTTTGGCAGGTCACCCAGGATATCAAAAGACGTTAGATAATTGCAAAAAACATTTCTGGTGGTCTTCCATAATTTCAGATGTTAAGCAGTATGTAAGTTCTTGTGCTATTTGTGCTAGGAATAAAGCTTTGCATAAAGCTCCTTCGGGTTTATTACAGCCCTTATCTAATCCACCTCATCCTTGGCACACAATTAGTTTGGATTTTATAACTGGTTTGTCTAAATCTAATGGTTATACAACTATTTTAGTGGTTGTGGATTATTTGTCAAAGATGGCACATTTTTTACCATTGAAAAAACTTCCAACTGCGGTAGAATTAACAGACATATTTCTTAAGGAAATAGTAAAATTACATGGCTTGCCCACTAAAATTATTTCGGACAGAGGGGGTCAGTTTACTTCTGAATTTTGGACACATGTGTGTAAAACTTTAAAAATGGAAATTGCTCTTTCCACTGCCTTCCACCCAGAAACAGATGGCCAAACTGAAAGGGTGAATCAAACTTTGTTGCAAACATTAAGATGTTTAATGGCAGATTTCACATCAGAATGGGATAAAGCTTTACCTGTCGCTGAATTCATTTATAACAATAATGTACTTTCAGCAACACAATGTACCCCATTTTATTTCTTAAATGGTTACCATCCAAGGATTCTTCCAATAACTATGAGTCCTTCTTCACCCCCAGGAGTTACAGAAAGACTTACCTCTCTGTTAAAAATCCAAGAAAAAGCCACAGAACATTTAAATAACTACAAGAAAATAATGAAACAACAGGCAGACAAACATAGGAGTGACACTCAGCAATACCAAGTAGGTCAGAAAGTATGGCTTTCAACCAGAAATTTAAAATTATTAGGTGTCAGGAAATTATTACCTAAGTACATAGGACCATTTCCCATAACTAAGATATTGACCCCTGTGACTGTGCAACTACACTTACCTCCAGAATATGCCATTCATCCTACCTTTCATGTCTCCTTGTTGAAACCATACAACCCTAATACTAGATTGGAATCCCCACCCCCACCAATTCCTATTGATGGTCATTTGGAGTATGAAGTCCGAAAAATACTGGATGTTAAACGTATACAAGGAAAATTGTATTATTTAATCGCCTGGAAAGGTTATGATGCTTCAGAAAATTCGTGGGAACCAGCATCCTTTGTTCATGCTCCTAGGTTGTTACAACAATTTCATTTAAGATTCCCACATAAACCACGTCCGGTAGGGAGGCCTTTGAGGGGAGCGACTGTTAGGGTCTGTCATCAGCATCATGCACAATCTCATGAAAATGCTGAATAATATGTTTATCTTTGCATGGTGCTTATTTCTGCCTTTACTTGTCAGTTATATTTTTGGCTTGGCAGTAAATGGGGACTTGAAGATCTGTTCTGCAATCGTATCAGATTCATTATAATTTTCAGTTAGATTATGCTTTGTTATTATTTCTATTCATGTATATGAGGGAACGTTTATTCTGATGATATTATTTCCTGTGTTAATTCACGTGTTACTGCTTGTGAGCAAATTACAGTTAAAACAGCACATTACGGTTAGTTAATGCACGTGTTACTGCTTGTGAGTAAAATGACAGTTAAAAGCACGTTACGTTTTGGCAGTTGACACGGAGCATGGATATTCATGTGCCTTTGCTTGCACGTTTCCTTGTTGCACGCTCCGTCAAACTCAAGACACGTGTACAATGTGCGCGTGCTTGCCAGGAACCCCACCCAGTCTAAAAACCTATTTAAACCCTTCGCAAGCGTGAAACGCTGCTTGCGCTCGTCCTATGCTACCCGCTTACCTGGAGTTCGAAGTCATCCCGTCTTCAGCACAAGCTCCCGATCCTGGACCGCCTTCCACTTGGCATCTGTCGGCTTCCGGATTCAGAAGTCGAGTTCCGGTCCTCTCTCTTCAGTCTTCCCCCTCGGCAGCAATCAGGAAATCCAGCGTCCCGCAACCCAGCTTCGCTTCTTAAAGGAGCCACGTCCTAAAAGCAAAGAAAAGAAAGACAGTGAGTAGGGTTTTGCGCAAAACAAAGGCAAACCAAGTAAGTGCTTATAATTTTGTTACTACAACAAGGGAGAAAGAACAATACTTATCTTGCAAACTCCTTCCTCAGCCAGAGACGAACTTCTTAAAAAGCCTGCATGAGAATTCAAAAGAGACTTTAAGTAAATAGAAAAAAACGAAGACATTTTTTTTTGTTTTGATAAACATTTTCTCTCGCCTTGGTAAACTGAGTTTATGAAAACTTATATATATATATTTACATATTAGTGTTCAAAGATAACAGAGTTAAAGCTTAAGTTTGCTTGTTTGTGTTGCAGAGAAAGGTGATTTCCTAACATATAGAAAACATCTGTATATTTATCAAAGTGATGTTCTGGCAGATATAAGACCAGAATTAAGAGGTAAATGAATGTCATTTTAATTGATTAGAGTTTGCACAGATTCTGTAAGATTTCTACAATTCATATTTGTTTATTTGTGTTTGCTGTCCAGAGACAAGAAAGTGCCCGAGGTGATTTAGCCTTCACACCAAGCAGAAGAGTGGCGTGTTTCTCTCTCTCTCTTTTGTTATTTTCTCCACTTCCCCCTTCCCTTGGGTGTTTGCATTCAGTAAGCCATAATTTGAATTGGCTTGTTGGACGTAAGCTCTTGGGGGCAGCTGAGAAAAATCTTCACGTCTCTCAAGGTGACACCCCGGACTTCAGGTGAGCGAAGGTTTGACATCTGCAGCACAAATGTGTGATAGCCATGGAACTGGCGCACAAGTGTCGGGTAACAGCTAAACACCCCCTGCTGCTCACGGAGAGACTGCCATACACCATTGATCCGCTGATGTGGAAGTCCCACACCATGTCAAGCCAATGCAAACCGTATGTGTCCGAGGGCAGTGTAACACACATTGATGCCATCATCACATTCCACAATCCCATCACTGATGACTGTCAACAAGTCTGACCATCTATTCAGGTGTACCCAGCTGCATGTCATGTGTACCATGGTGATGCGACATGTCTGCAGAGGAACCAAACATCGACAGGGGCAGTGTGAATACATCGTAAACAACTGCCACACCCAATACACCCCTGATGCATCCCTTACCCTAAGGAGACTTCCAAACTTGTCCGTGCGTGTAACGCTGAGTCAGCACATGATGACGTGTCCATGAGGAATAGCAGTGCCACATCAATGCAACCAGCAGACGGCATGCGCAAGTACCTGGGGAAGAGAGACACACAAGAAGTCAGCCACAAAAAGCACAGCCACTTGCATGTGCATGTACTCGACACATGTAAGGATAACAACATGCTAGGTCACAATTATGACTGGGGAAATACACATCACTGGCACCATCACTCCAGTGACACATCCACACACACCTCTGACTCACGTGCCATACATGCAGATGGACACACACATCGCAACACATGCCACACGGGGACCAATGCGTGCACACACAGACACTGGTACTCACCACTAAGCAAAGAAGTCGCGTATGAGCCGAGTCCGGATGTCCTCTTGCAGAACCACATCCTCCACATCACTAGCCCCATTGCCAAGACCTTGGTCCTCCACAGGTGGATGGCCCTGATCATCTTGATCCAGGATGAGTGGCACAGCTTTCTCAACTGCCATGTTGTGCAGCATGCAGCAGACCATGAAGATTTTGCAGACCTTCGCCGGGGCATATGGGAGGGCGCCGCCGGTCTTGTGGAGGCATCTGAATCGGCTCTTCAGGAGGCCAAATGTCCTCTCTATCACTCGCCTTGTCCGGCCATGGGCGGTGTTGTAGCGGAGCTGGGCCGGCGTGATGGGGTTGCGGAGAGGTGTGATCAGCCATGGCATGTTGGGATAGCCAGCGTCCCCTACATGGAAAGCACATGGACATAAGTAGGACAGGAGAAGCTGTCGTGCTGGAAGTCTACGCAAAATACAGGACAGACAGAGTGTACCCACCAACAACACATGCTCGTTCGTTGCGCAGCTGCGTCATCATTTCAGGCACCCTGCTACCCCTCATGATGTAGGCATCGTGTGCTGATCCTGGAAACCGAGCACAGACATGTGAAATCACCAAGTTGGACAGACACACCACAAGGGCATTGATGGAGTGGTAGTGCTTGCGATTCCTGTACGCTACCTCCTGTGCCTGTGGTGGGACCAAAGCCACATGTGTCCCATCTATGGACCCAATGACATGGGGCATCCCTCCCAGGGCATAGAATCCACGTTTGACACCAGTCAACATTTCAGGGGTTGGTAAATGGATGAACTCATCCAGGTGAAGCAACATGGCCTCTAAGATATCATGCAGCACACGGCAGAACATGCTCTGGGACATGCCACCAACATGAGCTATGGTATTTTGAAAGGTACCCGTGGCAAGAAAATGTAGGGCTGCCATTACCTTCAGCTTGGGTGTCAGTGCCGTAGGATACCTGTGCAGCGGTTGCAGGTGTGGTGCCAGCCTCGCCGTCAACTCCACAATCAACGGTTGGGGGAAGCGGTAGCACCGGATACAGTCATTCTCCCGCATGTCAGCCAAGTCCGGAATTGCTCGGGAAAGAGGTGGCGCTCTGCAGTAATTTGGAAGTGACAAGGAAGAGTGAGTGCACTACAACAACAATTTTTTGGTGCTGAGCACATGTTAATCTGTCAATACACATATGCGACATACGGAGTCAGGTATGTGCCACATGCCCTGGACACGTATGGCTGCCAGGTGACACTCCTACCAAGACCAAGCTACACATGGAGATTGTGAACCTCCACATGCCATGGCATGGGATTAGCTGTGTCCCAGTGTAAGTGAACAGAAAGACGCAACACAGGAGTGACATACATCCACACATCAGAAGAAGTAGGATGTCGATTGCAGAGACTGGTAGCGGAACACTAGAGCCACAGGTCACATGACATTACACTAGGACAGCCCACACACCTTGCCATGAAGGTGTACATGTAATGGCTCACCACACATTCATAGAGAGGATGCAGACATTTCCTTGTTACGCTACTCCGTGTCCCATGCATACATACGCACCTCACATCCGATACCACATGTGGCCTGGTGTGCGGAACAGTGTGCCATGTCCATCTACACACAGACACATGTTGGTTGCTGCAATAGCTGATGCTTTTGAGGGAGCTCCAACATCAAGCTAATGGGAACCCCCCACACATACATGACATTGTCACATCGTGCACCGTGGATAGTGACATGTCTGGTGTGGTAACCCCTGTAGCGGGCATCAGGGGACACTTGCGTGTGTTGTTGACCGTGCCATGCCAGTGACGCTCATCCCAAGTGTGCAGTACGACATACACACATGTCAAAGGAGTTAAGGGCATGCCTGGCACACATTGCACCGTCACACATAACATCTGTACACATCTCATCATACATCTGGTGCCTTCTCGACTCAGGAGTAATGTGCCACATCACAGCCTTTCACACCTGTGCCCCACACATGTAGTACTGCCCAGACAATGCCTTGATGTCCATCCATGGACAAGTATGTCAGCCCTATTCCTTCCTGTGTGCTGCCTGTCACCACTGTGATGTGTGAAAGGCACCGTACTTTCGCTCAGAGGGCCTGTGTACGTTCCCTATCACTATGGGAGTGCTGCCGTATGTGTACCCATAGTGATAGTGAGCGTACGCACGCGTGTACGGTCCGTATCACTATGAGAACGCATACGCGACAACACCCATAGTGATAGTGAGCGTACAGGCGTGTGTACGGTCCGTACCACTATGAGTACGCATACGCGAGAACACCCATAGTGATAAGGACCGTACACGTGTGCGTACGCTCACTTTCACTATGGGTGTTCTCGCGTATGCGTACTCATAGTGGTACGGACCATGCACACGCCTGTACGCTCACTATCACTATGGGTGTTCTCGCGTATGTGTACCCATAGTGATACGGACCGTACACGCGTGCGTACACTCACTTTCACTATGGGTGTTCTCGCGTATGCGTACTCATAGTGGTACGGACCGTACACACGCCTGTACGCTCACTATCACTATGGGTGTTCTCGCGTATGTGTACCCATAGTGATACGGACCATACACGCGTGCGTATGCTCACTTTCACTATGGGTGTTCTCGCGTATGCGTACTCATAGTGGTACGGTCCGTACACACGCCTGTATGCTCACTATCACTATGGGTGTTCTCGCATATGTGTACCCATAGTGATACGGACCGTACACGCATGCGTACGCTCACTTTCACTATGGGTACGCATACGCAAGCACACCCATAGTGAAAGTGAGTGTACAAGCGTGTGTACGGTCCGTACCACTATGAGTACGCATACGCGAGAACACCCATAGTGAAAGTGAGCGTACAGGCGTGTGTACGCTCACTTTCACTATGGGTGTTCTCGCGTATGCGTACTCATAGTGGTACGGACCGTACACACGCCTGTACGCTCACTATCACTATGGGTGTTCTCGCGTATGTGTACCCATAGTGATACGGACCGTACACGCGTGCGTACGCTCACTTTCACTATGGGTGTTCTTGCGTATGCGTACTCATAGTGGTACGGACCGTACACACGCCTGTACGCTCACTATCACTATGGGTGTTCTCGCGTATGTGTACCCATAGTGATACGGACCGTAAACGCGTGCGTACGCTCACTTTCACTATGGGTGTTCTCGCGTATGCGTACTCATAGTGGTACGGACCGTACACACGCCTGTACGCTCACCATCACTATGGGTGTTCTCGCATATGTGTACCCATAGTGATACGGACCGTACACGCGTGCGTACGCTCACTTTCACTATGGGTACGCATACGCAATCACACCCATAGTGAAAGTGAGCGTACAGGCGTGTGTACGGTCTGTACCACTATGAGTACGCATACGCGAGAACACCCATAGTGAAAGTGAGCGTACAGGCGTGTGTACGGTCCGTACCACTATGAGTATGCATACGCGAGAACACCCATAGTGAAAGTGAGCGTACAGGCGTGTGTACGGTCCGTACCACTATGAGTACGCATACGCAAGAACACCCATAGTGATACGGACCGTACACGCGTGCGTACGTTCACTTTCACTATGGGTGTTCTCGCGTATGCGTACTCATAGTGGTACGGACCGTACACACGCCTGTACGCTCACTATCACTATGGGTGTTCTCGCGTATGTGTACACATAGTGATACGGACCGTACACACGTGCGTACGCTCACTTTCACTATGGGTACGCATATGCAAGCACACCCATAGTGATACGGACCATACACAAGCCTGTACGGGCCGTTGCCATGTATTTGTGGTGCCTTAGGGCCCCGGGACGCACCGTACCTGTGTGTGAAACTCCAAATTACATAGGGGACACATGAGGGACAAGTAGAAAGGCCTACATGCATGCTGGTTGTCATGGAGACCAAGTTTAAAGTTTGAATTTTTTTAAGCAGGTGCACAGCAGTAGTCAGTTTGAATGAATCTACATTGTTGCAATGTGGTTCTGGAGTTGACATCATGCTCAAGAAAAAAACACAATAAGAACCCACTGACTGTGCTAGGTTTGAAGGGATTGGAGGAAACATAGGATGCAAATGTGAGTGACCAATCACTCTGTACTCCTGTGCATGAAACAGGCCAGCAAGGCAGATATAAGGCAGCCAGGTCCCATGAGGGAGCACTTGCCTGCACATCTTTGGATTCGACGACCCAGCTGCTGCTACTGATTCCCTGGAACCATGTCAAGGTCTGTGGAGAGGTCACAGCCTTTCACCCTGGAGGAGAACCTGGCTTTGCTGGATGTGATCCTCCCACAGTACCCCCTGCTGTATGGCCGACCAGGGTATCAGGTGAGTGCAGAGTCTACTAGCACAGACTGTGTCCCTTGTTTGTGACTGTGACTTCTGGCATTGTGTCCAGGTGTGGCACAAATGCTATGTACTGTAGGGGAGGTCCCAGGGGGGGGAATACCTGATGTCTCCCAGCCAGTGCATGCTGTGGTGCATGTCTGCCGTCCTCACTTGCATTGTGTTTACTGTGACAATCACTGCATGGTGCATGCCACATTCTGCCTGTCTTGTCCTCCTGGGAATGTGGCCTCTACAGTCCTCATGTGATTATGTGGTCAGCCCAGTGTGACAGGTGACTGTACCCACAGATGTGTGTTAGTTCTGTGTACCTGTGCTGAGAGTGTCCACATGATGTGTTCGTACCCTGGACATCGGTGTGTGTGTGTAAGTCCCCTGTCATGTGGGTGGGTGCATATGTGGAGTGTGGCACCCGGGCTGCATGAGGGATGGATATACCCTGCCCATGTGATGTGAGCAGGGAGCAGTGCTGTATGTCTGATGTGCAGGGCCTGCCCCACACCTGTGAGCCCCCCCCTGTCTAGTGGCACATGTGCAGAGTGAGGTTTGTCGCTGCATTTGGCAATGGCAGGTGAATGTCCTGTGCCTGTGTGTGTCTGTGTACTCTGCTGCGGTAGCGTCAGTGGCCTGTGGCATGTGACTGCTTAGAGGTGCTGCACATTATCCTGGTGTAGCTTGTGATGCATAGTGTGAGCCTGGATCATTGCTTATGTAGTTGCCCTCATTCCACCTGTGTACTTTCAATGGCACGTACTGCTTTTGCCCTTCCCCAGAGGATCATGTCCCTATGACAACGGTGCAATGTGTTGTATGCATACTATGCCTTGTTGTAAACAGCAAGTTTGTTCTAATATATCTCTCTGTGACATGTGCCTGGTGTATTGATGTTGTGTCACTTGTTCATCCTCACAGGTAGGCGCCTCTGCCAAGAAGCAGATATGGCTGACCGCCGTCAGTGCCGTGAGGAGTGCGGAGGGTCGCAAGCAGCGCCTGGCCCAGGTGAGGAAACGCTGGCAGGATATCCGGTCCTGGACGCGGAGGATCGCACGGGTCCTGCTGGGGGACTCACCTGAGACCCATAAGAACCGCGGGCGCCGCCGTCTGACCCACATCCACAAGCGTGTGCTGGCGGTGGTATTTCCAGACTTGGAGAGGCGCTTACAGGAGAAGCAGCAGCAGGAAGGGGGTAGGTACATGTGTGTTTGTTATGTGTCACCAGCATTTGTAAGTGCACAGTTGCATGGATACACTGCCAGGGTTTAAAGGTGCTGTGCAGATCCTGTTACCCACAGTATAGCGGTGCTCTCCTGCCTCCCTTCACCTCCTTGCAATGTGTTCCCTGGTCTGTGTGTAGTCACTCCTTCACAAGGTAATGTAGGCTGGCGCTTTCTCCATGTGAACTATGCCTGTAGCATCATGTGTGGGGGTGGTGTGTAACAGGTTTTGGGACCTTGCCTGTGCCCTGTCCAGTTCAGTACATGTGGGTTCCATGTCAGTTGGCACTGATGCTGAGTCCAGACATGGGAGTTAGTCTCTCAAGTGTCATACCTTACAGCACGCATGTCCTATGTTGTGGCCTGTGACATGATGTGCATGTGTGTGCGATACGCATAGTGCAGGGATGGTGGCGTGTGTTGCAGTCATTCCCATTCAGGACCATGGAGGTGTGTGGCCACTACTGTCCCCTGGGGCATATTTTCATAGGTGTCATGTGTGTCATCACAAAAACATGGACACTCTCAGTGTCTACAGCATAGGTTGTGCTCTGTGCTATTGTCCCCTGGCACCATGTATATTGACGTAAAATGTAGTACAAGTGTCCACTGTACAGCCTGACCTGATTTTCCTTGTTCATACTCACGGTGGCCAGTGCCTGTGTGTCTTGTTACAATCATCTGATGATGGCCATTTCTACATGATTATTTGGACAGGCCCTTGGGTATTTGGCGTCCAATCTTGCATTTATGCAGCCCCTGTGTATTTCACCCAGACTAAGAGATGTAAGTGCCACCTGTGTCTCAACAAATTGTCTCATGTAGGGGGTGGTTGGTGCGCGCCAAGCCTACATGTCAGACCCATAATTCTCCTTGCTAGGTCTGGCCAGTGTGTGATGTTTGTCTGGACATACACTCAAGGTGCAGTGAGCCAGTCATGGTGGGCATGTTTTCTGTATTACCTATGCAGCATGTGCCTCAAGTTCATGGATATGGTCCCTGCTCATCCCTATTTTCGGCAACGCTGTGTGGTGCAGATGCAGTGCTGGATTGTCCCCAGGGCCTGGGTCCTATGTCAAACTCCATTTCATGTCATTTGCTATTGTGTCATGCTCTCCATGGATTTTCAGTGGCATGGTGGGTCAACCAACTGTGTGTTGCATGCCCTACATCTGTACCTTGTTTTGTAGATGTTACTGATCTTTCTTTTCAGGCTATGCACTGTAACCTATGTACATTGGACTCATGTGACATATGTATGCAGGTGTGTGATTAATTGCTGTCTCTTCACCTTGCCCACAGCATCGTCGGGGGACACGGAGGGAGACATGAGCACAGACGGAGCGGAGGGACCGAGCACCAGTGCCAGCGTTGACATCGTGGCTGGCACATTGAGTTGTACTGAGGCGGAGGAGAGTGAGGCCGAGGACCTGTCCACTGGCACGACAGAATATGAGGCTGACGGGTCCGAGGATGATCTCTCCGAGTGGGCGGAGGCTGCACCAGCAGCTGACAGCGGCACAACATCTCACCCCGCCCCCTCCATTGCCATCAGCCGCCTCCCACTTGCTCGTGTCCCTTCCCAGCATGCCCGGTCACCACATGTCTCCTTCCTGCCAGGCACCGCACCCCCTGCCCCTGTCTCCACTGCTGCTGCCAATGCCGAGTCTGTGGACATCCAGCGGCAGTTGCAGGTTGGTCAGGCTGCGATGCTTAATTTCCTCCATGGCCACAGCCAAGTGCTGAACAACATGGAGGCATACTTGGAGGGCATTTTTTCATCGCAGGCTGACCAACGCAACTTGCTGAGGTCCATTGACTCGACACTGACTGCAGCAGTGGGTCTCCTGCAGCGCTACGTCCAACCCCCTACCCCTGACCCATCCACACTTCCCACTCCCATGCCTGTCCCACATACACCCAGACGTCAGCATGCACCCACCACAACAGACACAGGCACCACACCAGCAGGGAAGGTCATACGCACACCTCCTGGCATGCACACACAGGGTGAAGTAGACACACCCACTGGGTCGGGGGGCAAACGTAAGTCACGCAGCCAGAGTGGGAGTCCGCATTCCACCAAATCCACTCCCTCCAAATCCCCTCCCCTCAGCTGTCCTGGCCACATATCCGGCAAGGACTCCTTCATGGCCGCTCCATCCCTGAGCCCCACTGTGACACCACCCCGCAAGTGGTCAAGGGAGTCCCCGGTCAGAATGGTTGAGTCCCCCCCCCTGTCCACACCCTCCCCCAGTGGCACTGCGACCCATCCCTCCGCCCCCCCCTCCTTGGGGCCTGTGGTTCCTTCGGGTGCAGGGGAGTCTCTGGAGGACCTTGCTAAGATGTGCAGCGACATCCTGGCCTCCGCCTTTGGCCCTGCCCCACCCCCTGTGGTGGAGTCCTCCATCCCTGCACCCACGACGCCTACCCTTCGCCCTCATGTCCCTGCGGTGCCTGGTCCTTCCCCCCCACATGATGCCCTCCCCGCTGTGGAAGACGAAGGAGTCTGACTGTGCAGGCAAGCTAGGGGACATGCGTCCCACTGTGTCCCCCATCCAGCTGTGACTCATGGACTGCCCTATGGGCCTTGTAAATATTGAACTTTATCCACACACACTTTATTTGGAAATGCTGAATAAAGCCTTTTTTTTTCCTTAGAACACTACTGCTTTTGTGGTATTGCTGTTGGTGGGGCTGCTACATGATTTTGGGTGGTGATCATGTGTTGGGTGTGTGGGAAATGTAGTAGTGTGCTGGTCATAGGGGGTACCCTGGTATCTGTGTGCCATCACAAGGTGTTAGCTAGGTTTCTCTGTTCATGTAAGCAGTTACTGCATGGTGAAATTGTCCCAAGGTGTGTTCCTTCCTCTGTGTACCCTGACATCTTCCCTGCAGGGTGTTCCCAATATTTAGCGCTGAGCTGTGTCTACATTAGCTGGGTGTGTGACGGACCCCTTCAACTTTGGCCATGCATGCAGAGCGATGTCTCCACCTGCATCATTCGTGGCATCCTTGGTGATCACTGTACTTGTGTATGTAGTCTGTTGACATGACTTCATGTGGACATGTTCCCTTTTAGGCTGTATGCATGTGTGTACTCCCAGCCTCACACACATGTGTTACATGTACTGCAGGGTCTTTGTGCACCTGACTGACAATTGTGGCAATTGGATCTGTGGGTACTCCACCCTTTTTTTTCCATGGGCACTGCTGGGAGGACTCTGCACACACCCCTCCTGTCTCTGGGCACTGCTGGGAGGACTCTGCACCCACCCTTCCTGTGTCTGGGCACTGCTGGGAGGACTCTGCACACACCCCTCCTGTCTCTGGGCACTGCTGGGAGGACTCTGCACCCACCCCTCCTGTGTCTGGGCACTGCTGGGAGGACTCTGCACACACCCCTCCTGTCTCTGGGCACTGCTGTGAGTGTTAGGCACCCACCCCTCCTGTGTCTGGGCACTGCTGGGAGGACTCTGCACCCACCTCTCCTGCGCCTGGGCACTGCTGGGAGGACTCTGCAGCCACCCCTCCTGCATCTGGGCACTACTGGGAGGACTCTGCACACACCCCTCTTGTGACTGGGCACTGCTGGGAGGACTCTGCACCCACCCCTCCTGTGTCTGGGCACTGCTGGGAGGACTCTGCACACACCCCTCTTGTGACTGGGCACTGCTGGGAGGACTCTGCACCCACCCCTCCTGTGTCTGGGCACTGCTGGGAGGACTCTGCACACACCCCTCCTGTGTCTGGGCACTGCTGGGAGGACTCTGCACACACCCCTCCTGTGACTGGGCACTGCTGGGAGGACTCTGCACCCACCCCTCCTGTGTCTGGCCACTGCTGGGAGGACTCTGCACACACCCCTCCTGCATCTGGGCACTGCTGGGAGGACTCTGCACACACCCCTCCTGTGTCTGGGCACTGCTGGGAGGACTCTGCCCACACCCCTCCTGTGTCTGGGCACTGCTGGGAGGACTCTGCACACACCCCTCCTGTCTCTGGGCACTGCTGGGAGGACTCTGCACCCACCCCTCCTGTCTCTGGGCACTGCTGGGAGGACTCTGCACACACCCCTCCTGTCTCTGGGCACTGCTGGGAGGACTCTGCACACACCCCTCCTGTCTCTGGGCACTGCTGGGAGGACTCTGCACCCACCCCTCCTGTCTCTGGGCACTGCTGGGAGGACTCTGCACACACCCTCCTGTCTCTGGATATGTACGCTTAGAACATACACGGGTGTGGGTTCGCTCCATGCATACGAGGTGGGGGTAGGGTCCGTACTTACACTGTTGGGGTGGGGGGTACGCTCCATACGTACGCGGGTGAGGGTACGGGTCGTACTTATTCTGTTGGGGTGGGGGGTATGCTCCATACGTACACGGGTGAGGGTATGGGTCGTACATACACGGTTGGGGTGGGGGGACGCTCCATGCATACGCGGGTGAGGGTACGGGTCGTACTTACACTGTTGGGGTGGGGGGTACGCTCCATGCATACGCGGGTGAGGGTATGGGTCGTACTTACACTGTTGGGGTGGGGGGTACGCTCCATACGTACGCGGGTGAGGGTACGGGTCGTCCATATACGGTTGGGGTGGGGGTACGGGTTGTACATACACGGTTGGGGTGGGGGTACGCTCCATGCATACGCGGGTGAGGGTACGGGTCGTACTTACACTGTTGGGGTGGGGGGTACGCTCCATACGTACGCGGGGGAGGGTACGGGTCGTACATACACGGTTGGGGTGGGGGTACGGGTCGTACATACACGGTTGGGGTGGGGGTACGCTCCATGCATACGCGGGTGAGGGTACGGGTCGTACTTACACTGTTGGGGTGGGGGGTACGCTCCATACGTACGCGGGTGAGGGTACGGGTCGTACATACACGGTTGGGGTGAGGGTACGGGTCGTACATACACTGTTGGGGTGTGAGTACGCTCCATGCATACGCGGGTGAGGGTACGGGTCGTACTTACACTGTTGGGGTGGGGGGTACGCTCCATACGTACACGGGTGAGGGTACGGGTCGTACATACACGGTTGGGGTGAGGGTACGGGTCGTACATTCACTGTTGGGGTGGGAGTACGCTCCATGCGTACGCGGGTGAGGGTACGGGTCGTACTTACACTGTTGGGGTGGGGGTATGCTCCATACGTACGCGGGTGAGGGTACGGGTCGTACATACACGGTTGGGGTGAGGGTACGGGTCGTACATACACTGTTGGAGTGGGGGGTACGCTCCATGCATACGCGGGTGAGGGTACAGGTCGTACTTACACTGTTGGGGTGGGGGGTACGCTCCATACATACGCGGGTGAGGGTACGGGTCGTACTTACACTGTTGGGGTGGGGGTACGCTCCATACGTACGTGGGTGAGGGTACGGGTCGTACTTACACTGTTGGGGTGGGGGGTACGCTCCATGCATACGGGGGTGGGGGTACGGTCCGTACATATCCGTACCCACGATATGGAATGCTTGTGCGGGCTGTACCCAGGCCTTTGCCACGTAGGTACAACCGTCCCGCCATTGCTGGGGTGACGTAGGTGTGGGCGTGGTACGACTCGTACCCACGCTCTTAAGGCGTGGGTACGGGACGTTCCTGTATTGTTGTGTTGCCGGTTCGCGTCGTCAAGCACTTCCGTTGTGGCGGACGCTGGCTTTGCTGGACATGCCCCCACCCGCTCGTAGTGACCGGGCCTGGGGTTCAGGTATGTCCAGGGCATGTGTGCTGTGTGACTTTGGTGGGGGTTTTGTGGCCTGCCCCTGCTCCTGCCCCCCTCCTTTCCCCCCTCCCTTTGTTGTTCTGACCTTCTGCAGCGTCTGCGTCGTAACCTGTAGAGGAGGTCGACTGCTATGAGGGCCGGGATGACACGTAGGTTCGGGTCCATGTCTGTCCGTGGCGTGCAGGTACTCCTTGTTCACGTCGTCCTGATTTCCCGGCAGTTTTTGGCTGCCGGAAAATATTGTCCGTGCGGGATGACGTCGGTGCGAATCGTAATTCCTGGTTCGTGAATGGCAGGCTGCGTGCGTCCCGACGTCACGTCGGCGCTTTCCCGGATCAAATTTGTATGTTTATTTTCGTCGGTCGGTGTTTTTTACGATTCGTACGGAAATGGTGTTTCCGTGCGCATCGTAATTCCATGTTTGTAAAGTTTTACGACCGGGTACGAGTCGGACGGAGAAAACGCTCTGACCGACGGTTCGTACCCGGTTTTTACCGGATCGTGATCGGCACCTGAGTCTTGGTCAGGAGCTTCCAGGTGAAAACTACAATTCAGGCTCGCAGAAATTGGTCAACATTAGAAATAGCAGAAGGCCTCATGAAATTACACGTATGAATTGAACATTATTACAGAGCACTTCAATTGTGTGAATACTTGTCAGTAACATATAAGAATTCTGTACATTAATGTTTTCGACTAATCACACGTACTTGCAATGGTAATTTCTTCACATTTACATTCAATATATCCCTAGCACATCACTTTTCATGTTATTACGGTTCATGTTCTAAAGTAATACAGTAAAGGATTATATGTAGGTGTGAACTATCCATGATTATATTGCACCCCAACAAATGGAAGAGCAAAATTTACGCTCTAACATGTGGAACATCACAGAACAAATGCACCCTAAAGGAAACTTACAAAATCCGTTGGAGAACTGGTGGTTATCCAGCTCAATATCTTGGGCCTTAAAACCTTAAATGGACGGTTTCTACATGTCGTTCCACCTAGTTGGACAAGGTCAGGTGAAAAAACACAGTCCTACCTTGACTACAGCAGATGCAATGTGGAAACATTTCATTTAGTAGAAAGTTACTGCATAGTTCCACGCACCAAGAGTGATAATTGTCCCCCAAGTTAGAGTAAACACCACCCTGGCACAATGCACCATGGCCAGTTTCACCAGCAAGGGAGCTTTTACAGATAACCTTAAATGACTAAAGTGGAGGGACAACTCACAAGGTAAAATCATGGCTAAATGCTTAAAAATTGCAAGTGGGGTAGCCACTGAAAATATATCTCCAATCATTGAGTGGGAGAATTTAAGCACCCTTCTACTTGCGAAAAATCCCAATACAAAGACAGCTAATGTACAGCCTTGTACCTCTTCAAAACTGGTCCCTCCCAATGCCATTATCGTGGGCTCATAGAAAGCCCTGAAAGCCGCTCTGAGAGCAGTTTGTAGAGACCCAGGCAATAAAGAGCTAGGGCCCGATTCACAGAACTAACTTAAGACAAAATCCTAAACTTACTACCATTTTGGTATTCACAGAAGGCACTTACTCATTTTGGTATTCACAGAAGGCACTTACTCATTTCGGTATTCACAGAAGTTAGGAGTCCTAACTTTAGGACTCCTAAATGCCTTCTGTGAACACCGAAATTCTTAAAATTAGGATTTTTCTCAATTTAGTAGTCCTAAATTTAGGACTCCTAACTTTAGGACTCCTAAATGCCTTCTGTGACTACCGAAAGCCTTAAAATTAGGATTTTTCTCAGTTTAGTAGTAGTATAGTTAGGACTCCTAACTTTAGGACTCCTAAATGCCTTCTGTGAATACCGAAAGTCTTAAAATTAGGATTATTCTCAATTTAGTAGTCCTAAATCTAAATTTAGGACTACTAAATTGAGAAAAATCCTAATTTTAAGACTTTCGGTATTCACAGAAGGCAATTAGGAGTCCTAAAGTTAGGAGTCCTAACTATATTACTACTAAACTGCGAAAAATCCTAATTTTAAGACTTTCGGTATTCACAGAAGGCATTTAGGAGTCCTAAAGTTAGGACTCCTAACTTCTGTGAATACCGAAATGAGTAAGTGCCTTCTGTGAATACCAAAATGAGTAAGTGCCTTCTGTGAATACCAAAATGGTAGTAAGTTTAGGATTTTGTCTTAAGTTAGTTCTGTGAATCGGGCCCCTAGTGATTGAGCTGAAGTTGGTGCAGAAGCGTTCCAGCAAGCAGTTTGGGCCAAGAGATCTGATGCAATGATCCGTTCTGAACAAGATTGCTAGACGAGAGTAAGAAGAGCAACTTGAAGATTTTTTGGACCTTGACAAACCAGAAGGTGAACGGTTCGGGCAGAGATGGCAATGCCAAGATATCTGAATCGAACTGGTCAACTTTTATGGCAACACACTTCATGTCTAATGACTCTGCAGAAAGCTCAGTCTGTCATGTTATCCAGTAAGGGAACAAGTTCAACCCATTAAGGATCATGGAGGCTGCAGAGGCACTGAATGCTCTACTTCGCCCACTAAAGATATGCCTTCCTTGATGCACCAACTGAATCTGATCTTTGTCAAGGCCATATCAGATGTGGCTCCCGGGCCAAATGGTCTCACCCAGGCCCTCTTCAAGCAGGACATTCTCTTCTAGGCTTGCAACCTCACGTCACTATTTGATCATTGTCTAAGGAAAACTCTAATACCGGACTATTGGCATGGCACCATTATTCAACCAATCTTCAGAAATGTCTCTAAATCTGACCCGACTAATTACAGGCTGATAGAGCTTCTGGAAAATGAAGCAAAATGTTTTGCTAGCCTACTTCTAGAGGATTTACGAGAATGGGCCGAGTCCATGGGCTTAATCCCAATGAATCAAACAGAGTTTATTGCGAAGTCTAGCACTTCAACACATCTGATAGAAATGTCTTTATTGTTAGAAAGGGCAATAGCATCTTGGTCCTTGCTGCACTGCTGCTTTGTGGACTTCAGGGCATTTGAGTGTGTCCTCGGGGCAATCATATAACTGCACACTGACACATGGATTCATGTCAAACTGGTTGACAGAATCTGTGTGGTCAGGAAAACCGCCACCTCTTGGGGGGTCAAGCAGGGGTCTGTGTTGGCCCCTATGCTCTTCAACCTGTACATTTCTGACTTGCTTAGTGCTCTTGACAACATCAACAGTAATCCTCCCTAGATCGGAGGCGAACACATCAGCAATGTACTGAGCGCAGATGACTTAGTGCTGTTTAGTCACACAAGAGTTGCATTCATTGCAGCACTTGTTAAATGAATTGCGCTCCTATTTCAGTTTCAACTGCCTAGAAGTAAGTTTATGGAAAACCAAGATCCTAATACTGGGCAGAAAAATCAACAAGGTGGGCTGCTGGTTCCCTAACGGCAATAAGGGCTTGAAGGAAACGACATACAGGTACATGTGTATCATAATCAATGCACGGTGCGCCTTCATCAGGCACATTGAGACTGTGGAATCCAAGGCCCTGGCTCTCCTGTCAACTTTTCCAAAATAATCAATCTCAATGGGGAGAGACAGATTCTCATCAGCCGTTCAAGTCCAATTGGAATTTGACCTTCTTGACCAGCGGCTACCAAGGGCAGGAGGCTTCTTAAACCTTTGCCATAAACTTCAGCTTTCTAAGAGAGGAAGTTCAGAAGCCCTGCTGTGGGACAAAATTCAATCAGACGACCACAGATAACCTCACTTAATGTACCTTGAGGCCCGCAGCAGACTCCTGAATGCCAGAGAGCTGTGGACAGAATATGTGAGTCAAAACGCCTTTAAGACACGCATCAGAAGGCGAGTGTGCTTCCTCTATCGTCAGGCTGATATGGACACCCTAGCAAAGTGCATTCATGCTTGAGCTGTCATCAATTCCTATCAGCTGGGCATCACCAACCATATTTGGCCTATAGTATTCTAAATATAAGAGACTGAAGTTCATGGTCCTTAGGCTTGGGCAGTGGCCATTTTTAAAACACCTGGCTAGGTGGTGACTTCCTTTGGAATCCACATTGTGCAAGCTGAAGTATGTATGAAGAATCTCTGCAACACATTGTTTGTGGATGCCCTGCCATGTTAGAGGAGTGGAAACACTTCTAAAGCTGCTTTGGAACAAGCTAGGAAGACCTACCTGGCGGCAGGCAATTATTAATGCTCTTAACTCTTACCACTTAACCAGCCCTCCTGCCACTGCAACAATATGTTACGGCAAATCTCTCAAGTCAGCTGTCTCAAGGCTAAGGACTTGTTTCTCTTGAGCCTTTCTTAAAGTCGAACTTGCCCTTGAAGCCTTTTGGCATTGTGGATACAGCACTACAAGATACAGCGCATTCCTGCCCTGCTCTGGCGCACAAACAGCAGCAGCGCGCCAGCATAGACACCTCAGCGTCATTTTGTAAGGGTGCCTGTGCTGAGGGGATGACTATTTTTGTGCAGGAAGGGGCACCTTCCTGCACAAAACCAATCATTAAAGGCATTTTCCTCTTTCTATGCATAGAAAGAGAAAGATAAAAAGGAGAAAAAAATTATTTCCCCTCGTTGTGCTTCCTTACACCTGCCTAAGGGAGGCGTAGGATTCTGATATATTCCTAGGTTTGCAAAATGTTGTAAATCTGGGAATGCATCAAGTTTCATGGATGTTGCGTGGGAACACCCATAGCAAAACCCATCGAACGCCCCATTCATGCAGTTATGCATGTATGGGAAACATATTTACAAGGCAATGAAAAGTCACGCAGGCTGACTTTACATGGACTTGTAAATATGGGGAAGCCCATTGCGCTGCCAGTGCATCAATAAAAGTGATTCACCGGCAGCACAATAGGATTGTAAATATGCCCCTATGTTTAAAAAACAAATCACAGACATGATTTTTTTATTAAAACTTTCTTAAACATTTTTATATTGGTAAGTATTATTAAACATTACATTGTGTGAATTACTGAAATATACACTCAATAAATATAGATGTTGTTTGGAGAAAGATGATAATAGGGTCACTTATTATATTTTGGCGCTGTGACTCTTTGGCAAGAGTCTGAGTGCAACCAGAACCTGCGAGACCAACCATACTCTGCTCATGCCAGAAGGCTGTGTGTTGTGTAGTGTTGGCTGTTCGTAGCTACCTGCGGGCGGTTGGCCTCAGGGCATGGTTGAAAGGGTTGGCTATATGAATAGGAATAAAATATTACTTTACCTTAAAAAAAACCTAGGATCTCACTGTAATAACCAATGGTTAAAGTGACGTTATAGTTTTTTTTTGATTTTCAAAAAACTGTTATTGAAAGAAGGAAATCATGGCATGTTACAGGATGTCAGTTCAACAGTTAATACAGTAGGAGTTGCAGTTACAATTAAATTCCACGTTGCAAGATGATGGAGGACGAAAGGAACACATTACATAGCTCATCTGTATAGAGTTGTGAATTAGGGCACATTGGAAGAAGCACAGCTAATCTGGTCGGGGGGTAGTAATACCAGCGATACTATCTCGGGCATTCTGTGTGTCGGTGTTGGGAGAGTCCGTTATTGGGTTGTCGGAAGTGGTCAATCGTTGGAGGTAGTAGATGAAAGGAACCCATATGTCTGGGGGCCTGCTGGCCGCCGGCATCAGATCCCCAAAATCACCCAGAAGTGTCTGGCAGTGGGCTGCATTGTCCAACCAGTTCGTAAACGTGGGCGCCGGTTTAAGCCCCCAGTGGATGGCCACCCTACAATGGCAAACACTAGAAGCATCGCAATTAGTTTACGGTTGGCATCTGACATGTGTTTGACGTAACCCAGGAGGCATATCAGGGGATCTGGAGTGATACGTTCTAGTGTGATGTTACTGATAGCTGTGCATACCCCATGCCAGAATGATGAAACTCTGGGGCACATCCAGGCCAGGTGAACAAAGTCCGCGCCGGGAGCCGAGCAGCACGCGCAGCTGTCGTTGACAAGTAGGCCCATCTTGTGCTGTGCTCAGGAGGGAGGTCTCTTTCTAAGGCTACACTCCACGCATTATGGGCACGCTCAGTGTTAGTGGGGGAGGCGGCCAGTGTAAGAGCGTATACTTTAGTGACCAGCTTTCATGAGGAAGCTGGAGGAATGGACAAACTGAAGGGCGGCGTTGGCCTGGGGAGCATGTGGGAAAGCTGGGTTATCTTCTCTGCATGTCTCTCTAATCTGATAGTACAGCAACTTGTCAAGTCGAGCAGTGTTTTCATCAAGGGTAAAAAACTTGCTTTCGGGGTTGATGTCCGCTACGGTGTGGAGACCTAGGTGAGCTGCATGGTGGGCCATGCCTGCTGTATGCAATGGGGGGAATGCTGGGTTGCTAGCAAGTTTCATGGAAGATGCATACAGTGTGCCGGCATTTACGTGGTCCGTCTCAGGCCCAATGCAGACATTCAACCATTTTGATCTCACCGTGGGGAGGTTGGGGGGGAGAAATAGTGCGGTCTGAAGCGGCCATGGTGCAGCAAGGTCCGTCTGGACCGCCATGTGGGGCTGGAAAGGTGTGGAATGGAGACAAATGTTGAGAAAGCTGGCTTGGGCACACATCGCGTAGAGCTTAAAATCTGGGGCTCCCATACCGCCCCGGACCAGGGGTAGTGTAGAATATCATCAGCAATTCTAGGTTGCCATCCAGCCCAGATCAAAGTGATAATGTTGGAGCGTAGTTTGCAGAAAAAATGCGACGTGAGAGGGATGGGGATGTTTAAAAAGAGGCACTGGAATTTTGGGAGCACCACCATTTTAGCAATGGCAATGTGCCCAGCTAATGATAAAGGGAGTTTTTGCCACATGCAGATCTTGGTCTCCAGCCTGTCCATCGCCCGTCCGAAATTGGACTTCCAAAGTTCATCCACGTCCCTATTCAGCCAGATGCCGAGGTATCTAGTGGGAGCCGATGCCCAAACAAAGGGGTAGTCAGGATGAAGGGCTTTGTATCATCTGTGAGGGGAAAAAGGACCGACCTGCCCCAATTGACTTGGACTCCAGTTAGGCAACCAAATCGCACCACCTCCCTAGTCATGGGTGCAAGATTTTCCTGGGGGTCTCGGACGTACATCGTGACATCATCTGCATACATGGAAGTAACAAGGGCGCAAGCCGAGAAGCTGATGCCCCGGTGGGTGTAATGTTGGCGCAGCCGTGCCGCCAGGGGCTCCATGGTGATAGCGAAAAGCATAGGGAAGAGGGGACACCCCTGCCTGGTGCCTCTCGAGATAGCGATGGGGTCAGTGACCTGCCTATTTATCCTGATGCAAGCCGTGGGAAGCGTGTATAGTAATTGTATCTTACGTCCGAAATTTAGGCTGAAACCCAAGCGAGGGACCAGGCAAAAAAGGAAGGGCCACTCCAGAGTGTCGAAGGCTTTAGTAGCGTCCAATAGGGCAGCCACAGCTGGTAGTGAGGGATTGATCTGGTGGAGGACTGAGAAGATGGTTCATAGGTTGTGGGTAAATCGGAGAGTGAGAAGGAATCGCTTATCAAGGTGAATGATCGATGCTTCGCATTTATTAAGCTGAGCGACTATCAATGCAAATTAGCATTTCCGTCAAAACTTGTAGGAGCAATTCAACAGATTTTTATCATAAATCTGATAGTCCATTTTACAAAGGGCCTTTCATCTTTAAAATGAATCAATGGTTTGTTATATATATCTAAACCATCTACGACCGACGTCTAAAGTAAATTTGGATCTCCTATACATCGAGTAGGATTTGCCGTCTATTTTTCACTCTCGAATCACCAATATAAAGTTTGAACTTGACTTGCTATCAATTCGAGCCCTGAAGAAGTTCCGTTAAAACTGTCTTTAAAGGAACGAAACGCGTTGGCTGTTGTTGTGTATCTATCATCTATGAAATAAAAGTCAAACAAAGAAAAAGAGAAATATTTTGGACTCTCTATTCTATGTTTAGTGCACCTCCATTTGTTTTAAATAAATAGTCAGATCTGTTTGCAGAGGCACCATCAGGTGAAAGGTGCTGGGGCTTTAGTGCATAAACAGCCTGATAAGGCAGCAGCATTATAAAAGTGAGGTGCTACCATTTATGTCCGTCACCTTTTAGTTATTTTTTGATATCACCAGGTTGTGGGAGGTGGCGCGCCCCAGAATAAAACTGGATTGATCCGGGCGAGTGATTAATGACATAAGTGGGAGGAGGCGGTTGCGCAGCAATTTGGCGTACATTTTATTGTCAGTGTTAATGAGGGACAGTGGGCGATATGAATCGCAGCACTCCGGTTTCAAGAGAAGGTTGAGCAAAGCCTCACGAAGAGATGGAGGGGAATGACCACATTCGAGAGAATCGTTGAACATTGCGGCTAAGTGTGGGACAAGAAGAGGAGGGTATTGTTTATAGAATGGAGGGGTGAGCCCATCTGACCCTGGAGCCTTGTTACCCGGGAGTCCTGCAATGACAGTGGAGATCTCCTCTTGAGTAAATGGTTCGTCCAGGTAGTCCCGGTGGTTGTTATTAAGCCATAGAAGTTTGATGGTATCGAAATATTGATCCATAATCTCACGAGAGCCGCCTCTCCGGCAGTAAAGTGATGTTATAGTTAGGTAAAAAGTTTAGTGACCATGTAACGTTTTAGACTAAAAACAACACTAAAATTCACAAGATTTAGTTTTATAACATGTGTCCTTAAGTAAATATAACTTGTATCCCTGTCATGCACATTGTTTTCATCAATGATGTCATTTCGGATGTTGCAGTGATGTTATCAATGAAATCATAGAACATGCCATGAGTAATATAATATGGGAGTTAATTAGCAATGCACGGCAAGGGCACTCAACATCCAGCTGCACATGGCGTTCAGCCATGCACAGCAGGAGGTTGGGCGTAGGGGCCGGCATATGGCCAGGACCCGTGCCTAAACACCCCGGGTGCTCGGCTGACCATGTGATGTCACAATATAAAGAGTGTATTTTTAAGTAAGTCATAGCTACTCACTTTGTCAAAGAGTTAGAACACAAAAATATAAAAGGTGGGTCTATTGGCTTTATGAAGGGGTCAACACTTTAACGTATATGAAGCAGACCTTTTATGTTTGTGAAAAAGTCACCAATAATTATTATCAAATGTACATTATATTAATTCACACATTGCAATATTTATTAAAAGTAATCTTCATTTTTTTAAGGAAGCCTTATTAGAAGATAAAAATAAAAAAGTGTAATTTTTTTTACATTTTTCTGGCCATAAAGTTCAGCTCAAAGTGCTTTAAAGAAAATATGGTAAGCTCTTTTGGATTCAATGACCCAGGAGACTTACTATGTTTTTGTTTAATCTTGTTGTAGGGCTGCTGAACTCCCTGCAGCTCCACACAACATTAAAATAAAATGGTTGGTGGTGCCCTTGTCCCTTCTATGGGCACCACCAGGAATAGAAAATGTTAGGGCATCATAGGGCATTCCTTGCCAGAAGGAGTGAATAATAAATGAGTGGCTCTGGCTGCGCATTTATTATTCTTCCCTTTCAGTTTTTTTTGTCTATTTTTGTGGGTGTCCATGTACCATCTGGCACACCCCCTGCTTTAAATTTTGTAGTGGGCTGTGAGGGAAGCCCCAGGGCAGAGAAGCTGGCAATAACATATTTTTAAATTATTTTTTAACTCAAGGCCCCACACAGGGCACACCACAAAATTTTTGACATCAGGGGCCACAGCTGGGCCTCAGGACCCCTGTGGCCCTACCGACTTCCTGCAAGACAGAGCTGGCAACACTATATATGAAATATTGTTTATTATTGGGGTGCCCCGGTGCCTACCAGGGGCACCCCACAACATTTTTTGATGCTGGGGTTTGTGAGGGGATACTCAAGGCACCAGCAGCCCTTTAGGTTTTTCTTTCTGCTCTCGTCGGGCAGGAGCAATTCTGTGTTTTCCTGCCTGCGAGAGCAAGAGCAGGAAGAAACATTTGTGCTTCCACCCAGTGGGAGCACAGAAGACTGCCCAACAATGTCCCGGAGTGCCCAAGGCCATAGCATGGCTCCGGGAACAGGTGGCACACAGCCCTCCCCATAACTTTAAACACAGCCCTGATTGATGGGATCCCTGGGCCCTCATTGAGGCTCAGGGAGAGGGGCCATATGCACCCTCCTCTTACTCGGCCCCAAGGGATGGGGTCCGTGGGGACTGGAAATGTCTGGGGAGGGGACTGTACACCCCCTCCCATTTTTAAATGAATTGCACTGGGGAATGGGCTAACCAAAGCCTGGAAAATGCCCTGGGGATGGGGGCTGCATTGCCCCTCCCCTATTTAAATATGTGTACTGGCCTCCAGGTCATGGCCCACCCCACGCTGTAAAGAAAATGACTGTGGATCTTCTGTGATTTCTTTTTAATTTGTTTTTGGTATGTAGGAGGGTGAACCCTCTGACACCCCCCCAAGCAAGGTTAGGGGGCATGTTAACCCTACCCTACCCTCTTATAATTTTTTGAACTTTTTTTCAAGACAAGGAACTGAGTCTTCAAGCCCTAAAATGGCTGCCACCACACTTTGTTGGAGTGGTAGCAGCCAATCAGATCTTACCCCTAGAACTCTCAGCGGTGCATATCTTCCACAGAAATATCTATTTTTTTATAGTTAATTTCTCTAAAACCACTTTAAATAATTACACTAAATAACAAAAAGCAGGTTTTCTGGAGCAAGATATTCCTTTCTACCAAATTTAGTGTAATTCCTTTCGGCCATTTTGGTTGTAGCTGTGTCTAAATTTTTCAATGGAAAAATTAATGGGGAAAGCGTGTTTTGGGAACTCCCTTTTTACTTGGCTTCCCCTGGATGGATCACCTCAAAACTTTCCAGAAGAGCTGAGATGTTTCTTGAAGATTCATCATTCGGTGCCAAAGCTGTTAGCAAACCAAAAAATGCTTTTCCTATTGAAACATTGTCCTAACTATATCTATTCAGTGGCGTCTGGGAGTTTATATTTTTTCAATTGGAGTCCTTCCCCCCTACTCCCCCAGAGCAAGCCACATGGCCACCGCAGCCCTGCTGGATCCCTGTAAGGCAGCAACGGGCAACACTATATTTATTTTTTACCTTGGGGTGCCCCGGTAACCAAACTAGGCACCTCACAGCATTATTGACATTGGGGACTGCAGATGGAGCACCAAGGCCCCTGCAGCCCACTGGTTCCTCTGCCATCACTCATCCCAAGCATTGATCCCACCAGCGGGAGCCGTTTTTGTTTTCTGCTCTCGCCGGGCAGGAGCAATTCTGTGTCTCCCTGACTGCAAGAGCACAGCCAGGGGGAAACTTTTGTGTTCCTACCCAACTGGAGGCTTTCTACTCCTGCCAGGTGGGAGTACATCAGACCTCCCTGCCCGCACTCTTCCTGGCATGAAAATAATGGTGTGCCAGGGGTTGAGGTCCTACAATGATTTAAGGAGGGGGAAGCATACACCCCTCTCCACTTTTGATTAAATGGCCCCAAGATGAGGGCCTTGGGCCATGATAAAATCTTGGGAACGGGGGCCATGTGCCTCCTCCCCTAATTTTGACTTAATGCCCCCGGACGATGGGGTCCCTGGTCGTGGAAATGTCCTAGGGAGCGGGGCTAAACGCCACCCTCTTCTTATTAAACAAATGAGACTCATGGAATAGGGTCCCTGGAGCCTGGAAATGGCCTTGGGAGGGGCCCACATGCCCCCTCCTCTTAATAAAGTCTATGTGCCACCTACTGGGACCTGGCCAAACCAGATTTTTTTTTAAGTGCAGGAGCCCACATTTAAAAAACAAAATAATGTTACCACACATTTGTTGAGCCACCACAAATTTGTTTTTTTTAAATTACATTATTAGTCTCAGTGAAAGTCCCTGATATCTTTTTTAAACTTATTACCAAGACAGGGGACTCAGTCACCGAGTATTAAAATGGCTGCCATCACATGTTTGTTACTGCGGTGGCAACCAATCAGATCTAGGGGCAGATGTACTAACATATCACGCAACTCAGGTTGAAGGCAACTTGCTGTGCTGAGTTGCATGAAGGGGAGAAATCAGAAATGTGCCCCATTTACAAAGGTATGGCACATGCCTGCTGCTTCTTTCTGCTGGTGCACTGTGTGCTGCCTATCACCAATACAGACATCCTTGCACCATAGGGCAAGGGTGCCTTTGTTACGAGCTGGATTGTTTTTGTGCCGAAAAGAAAGCCTTGCTGGGCAAAAACAATCCCTAAAGGCATTTTCCTTTTGCAGGATGCATCACACATGGTCAAAGGCAGTAATGAGGAGAAATAAAGATATTTCTCCTCATTATGCCTGGGCCTGGGAGGCATACCATTCAGACACATTCACAGGTTTACAAGTCTTTGTAAATCTAGGAATGTGCCAAAATCAATGGGCCCATGCGTGGGAAAACCGACACTCCACCCATGGAATGCCTCCCTACCCCAAGGTAATGCAAGGCAGGAAACAATTGCTGCCTTGCGTTACCTTGGATTTACTAAGTCACGCAGAGCATGCAGGATGGCTTTGCGTGGCTTAGTAAATCCCAGTTAAGGGCTTGCATTGCCTTGTAAGGGCAATGCAAGCCCTTAGTAAATCTGGCCCCTAATCTCTACATCTATTGGCTCCACGGATCCTCCTGAGTATAAAATATTGGTATTTTTTAACCCAAATTTCTCAGAAACTATTGAACGGATTTACACCATATCACAAAAAGCGCCCTTTCTGGACCATGATCTAGCTATCAGACAGATTTTATATAATTCAGTTCATCAGCAGAGAATGAGACAGGAAGCGTAGGTTGGAGGAAGAAAGTGGTATGAGGCAGAGTAAAGACTAGGTAGCGCAAGTATTCAACAACCCCAGAATTACGCAGTGCGGATGATATTCTCCTAAGAAAATCATTTGACCTCTGTACTTGTTTTATAGAAATTCAACATTGGCTGCATCTCCCTAACCACTACAGCTGCCAGGCTTAAACACAAGAGCACTTCACTCTTTTCGTAAAAACCTCAGATAAATGTCATAATAGTTCTCCATCAGGTTTCGCCTGTTTTAATGGATCCAGGGCAGGATTGGAAACCAAAATCAGCCATGGCAAACACTTTCAAAGCAGAGCCACACTGCAGGAGGTTCCAGCAAGATTGTCCGACTGCGGCATTGGTCGTTTTAGGAGGCCATCTTGCTCAAAGCATCCCACTACCATGTACCCTACAGTGAATTGCCAGCCTGACCGTGGAGCATTTTAAGGAAAACATTTCTACTGTAGCAGGAGCATCTGAGAACTACAAAGCTGCCCATAGAAGCCTATTGTTTGTTGGTCCAGAGACTGGATAACAGAGACCAGGGAGTGACAGTGGATAGGCAGGGCACACTTAATTGCCAAAGAGCACTTTTACATGTTTACATTACAAGTATACAGAGTTTAAGGCAATATGCCTTTAATGTCACCTACATCCTCTGCATAGACACTTGAAACGTCTAATATTTGGTCTTCCTACTGGGAGCAATAAATGTTAGTGGAGTGTAAAATATATATTATGCATTTGAAATATGCAATTTCATATTATGCAAAATATGCATAATTTTGAAATTTTCATAGTTGCAAAATTATTTTCTGAAAATGTATGTCAGGAGACTGGTTCCAGTAGAAAGTGTCTTGCAGGAAACATTTTATTTTTGTTTCACAATTCTTTATTGGAAGATTAAAATAGGGTAAGGGGGGTGGGGAACATAAGGTACCATATGTGAAACAGTATTACGGTAAGAAAAAATAAGGGCGCAATGAAACAGAGCTCTAGGTACATAGCATGTGGTGTTCCCACGTGGCAGAGGCCCTTGAAGGACATGGAAGGGCACTATCAAAGAAGATACACAGGTCCACATCTGTACACAGAATAGTCAGTGGGATTTAGGGGGCGGAGAAATGGAACATGATAAAAAAACAGAGGAAAAGCAAACAGGGAGTCCATACTCGCATCCACATGCAACGGGGCAGGTCGGGAAGAGCGGGGAAAAGGGAGAGAATATGTAGAGAAGGGGGAAGAGAGGAAAAAGATGAGAGGCAACGAAGAAGAGAAATGTGGAAAAGGCAGGAATGGGCGAGGAAAGTGGTGGAAGTAGGCGCACACCCTCAAGGGTCATGACCAGAAAGGATCTCAAAGGCAGTGTCAGTGTGATATAATATCTGGTCACCCTTTTGGCGACAGAGGCGCTCTCAACTAAGAGTTAGTGGGCTTTGTCATGGAGTAAAGGCACCTACGTGAGAAGAAAGGTCCCTGTCTTGTCCTGCAGGTTGTAAATGAACCACTTGTAATAGCCTGTCAACCACCGCCCAAAAAGGCCATACCAAGGGGCAATCACAGAAAAAGTGTATCAAGTTGCAGCGTTTGTGGTAATCCAGTGCCAGCCATGTAGTGACTTAAAGAGACAGAAATTCAATTGTGCCTTAAAAAGGGCCCCATGATTAGGCCTGGGCGAAGTTATTGGAGTTCTGCTACACTACGCTTAGTTCAGTAAGCAGCAGGTCTCACCATTCACGACGATTTTTATTTTTATTTTATTTTTATTTATTTTAGGTTTTTTTAGAGCGCGTAGTCACCCAAAAGTATCCCAGCGCTAAACCTCGTGGTCCTGATAGAGGAAGGTACGGGGGTGAACGTAGTTTAAGGGAAAAGAAAGGTTTTAAGAGATTTCCTGAAGCGCAGGAGGTTAGGTTCTGATCTAAGTTTCAAGGGGAGCGCGTTCCATTGTTTTGCTGTGTGGACTGAGAAGCGGCGACCTCCTGCGCGGGCCTTTTTTACCCTGGGAACCACAATAAGATTTTCATGGTCCGATCGAAGCGCTCTTGTCGGTCTGTAGGGTGTGATCCAGTTGTTAAGAATTGGTGGGCCCGCGTTGTGAAGCACTTTGTGAGCCATGCATAGGGCCTTGAATCTCACTCTTTCCCTGATCGGAAGCCAGTGTAGTTTTTTCAGTGCGGGTTTGGCTGATGTTCTGGCTGGGGTATTCGTGAGCAGCCGGGCAGCGGCATTCTGGGTTTTCTGTAGTATTTGGAGAGTGGTTTCTGGGGCTCCTAAATAAATGGCGTTGCTGTAGTCCAACCTGGACACAACTAGGCCTTGGATCAGCAGTAGTCGGGACTGTAAAGGGAGTAGGGAGAGCACCTTTCTACATGATCTTAATAGGCCGTAACAGATGCCGGCCGTTTTCCTTGCCTGCGTTCTGAAGGTGAGGTCTTTCTCTAACCATACTCCCAAACTCTTAACTTCCGTCTTAGGGGCAGGGGGTTCACCCATACAGACGGGCCAGATGTTTGGGGGCAGAATCAGTGTTTTTTGACCTAGGAGAAGGATCTCCGTTTTTGACCCATTTAATTTCAGTGCTGAGTCGCTCATCCATTGATGTATATTGGAGAGGCAGTCATGGAGATTGGAAGGCTCTAGCTTGGGGTGAGAGAGAGTTACCACCAGCTGAGTGTCGTCAGCATAACTGACGATGGTGACTCCAAATGGGGAGACCAACTCCTCCAGTGGGGCCATGTACACGTTAAAGAACGTGGGGCTTAGTGATGAGCCCTGTGGCACACCACACCGGAGGGGGATGGCGGGGGAACGGCCTTCACATTCCCAGACTTGGAAAGAGCGTTGGTAGAGAAAGGACGAGAGCCATTTCAGCGCTGTATCTTTCACTCCGATGTTTTCTAGGCGTTGGGTTAAGACCTGGTGGCTGACAGTGTCGAATGCCGCGCTCAAATCCAGGAGGACCACTGCCACTTTTTAGCACCAGGTGTTTGTACCGCACTGGAAAATCAGCATGAACTGCACCATGTGCAGTGCAAGAGGGCGCTGATTCTTTCTGCAGCTTGAGTATCGACCCAGAAGAGAGGGGTTTTCCCCCGCCATGATTTGACCACGGCTTGCAGCTTGGGTTGGTGTTTGCATAGGCGCGCCACACTTTCAGAGTGGGTGCAATCCCTATGGGCAACCCAGCAGTGTGCGCTCCACCAACACCCACTGCAGTAGATCCGGGGTTCCCTGGAAGCATGCAAGCAAGCTGTGCCAAGTGCAGGGTCAGGGTGTAGTGTTCAGCTGAAGGGAAACCCAGCCCCCCACAAGACTGATGAGCCATAAGCTTGTTGCTGGCTAAACGGGGACGCGTGGCCGCCCCAGACAAATGATTGTATGCTACGGTCCACAGAGCGCAACAATTAGAGAGGGGCTAGTAGGGGCAGCATGCAAAGGACTTAGGTGTAATGTGGCAGTGTCACCATTCTAGCTGCCTGTACCCTGCCCCATAGTGAGAGTCCAAGGTGGGCCCATTTCTCAAAGGCCAGCTTCATACACGCCAGCATGAGATTATGTGCCATTATGCTGGATAGCCCAAGGTTTATGTAGACCCCCAGGTACTTAAGGCGTGAGGACTTCCATTGAAAGTAATAAGCAGATACCATCGCACTGGTGGTCAACCGAGACATGGGTAGTGCCTCACTTTAATCCCAGTTCACCCAGTTTCCCGAGAGCGCTGCAAAGCCAGAGAGGATGTCCAGAGGGCCGGGAGGGAACGAGGGAGGTCCGAGAGGGTAATCAAGATGTAATCGGCATAGAGGTAGACGCTGGATGTACCACTGGGGATGGGAATATCGGTGATGTGTGGCGGTTGGCAAAGGGAAGGCGTGAGGGGTTGCAAAGTAGGCAAAAACAGCAGGGGTGACAGACGGCAGCCCTTCCCTGTCCCCCACCAGACTGAGAACTGATCCAAGAAAAACCCCCACAGTTAATTTGGGCAGTAGGCGAGTCGTAGAGCCATCGAAGAGAAAACATTTTATTCTTGCATCTCAGTTTATGTGCATCTTACATGACATTTGAATGTGTGGTGTACCCTTGCATTCAATTTTCATGAGAGATTGCAACATTAATTTTGTTGATTTTTTTTTTTAAATGCCACCAAAAATTGTTTGCACACCCCTGTTCAGGATGGGGCCGGCTGTATGTTGCTGAGAGTGTGCCCCTAGCCGTATATGACATGTACTGTTCCTTGGGAGGGGTTCAACCAGGTCAATTTCTTCTATGTTCTGCACCATGAATGCATAGCTTTTATTATTAAAAATAACACAGGCAGAAGATTACCGACAACTTGTGATGAATAAAAGGCCATTCTGCCAATTGGTTAGTAGCATTCTCCCTTTTAATGCTGCAGAGGTGTTTCCCTGTAGTGTTCAACAAAGACTAACTGGTTTGAAAATTCTATTTTTATTGAATAGTTGGAACAGAATGTAGTTGATACTGAACAGATTGCTCTGAATCGAGATTAAAACACATTGATCCCCAGAGAAGCCTTTGGAAAATAATCAATGCAGAAAAGGTTGCAGATAGAATCAATAAAGCAAGCTACTAGCAGCTAAAAATAGGTGTTGAAAATTGTTTTGCAGCTATCAACTTAAATATTTTAATATAAGGAAAGGAGAGAGGAAGATAAAGGACAATAATAACTGTGGATGTATGGAAAGAATTAGGTTAGATTAGGGTTGCCAAGGTAATTTGATTTAATGAAGTACGGCACGTTGTATCCAGAGAGACAACTCTCCTTTTCAGCAATAGAACCATTTGGAAAGCACAATACGGTCTGACATATATATATATATATTACCTACTGGCGGTCGCCAGTAGGTAGTTATAGTTAGGACCCCTTTTCCATAGGAAAACCGCAACATTCTATTTTGATTAACTTTGGCGCCGGTTGACGAATCCTCGCGAATTTCTCAAAATAGGTGGGGCGCTACGCTCCGCTCCTACCCTGAAAGTCTCGGGGGGATTCGTCAAGCGGGGGCTGAGATAAAAGGGGGGTCCCAAAACGCGTTTTCCCCATGCATTTTTCCATAGGACCTTTAGAACGAGCTACAGCCCGAACGGCTGAACAGAATTACTAGAAATTTGGCAGAGAGGTAGTCCTCAGGTCAAGGAAGTGCCTTTTGTAGGTTTGGTGTAAATCTGTTCAGTAGATTCTGAGAAAATAGCCTTTAAATCAATATATATATCTGAGCCCGCTTACGGTACGCTTACCGTAAGCTTACCGTACGCGTACGGTGGCGTGCGCGAGCGCGATTCTGATTGGCTCTTAGATCTTAGTAAACATTCGAATCGGCCGAAACCAGGAAGCGGCGGCCGCCATTTTGTGTATTTCACTCTGAAAAAAAAGAGTGAAAACAAGAAAAGGGGGCAATGAGGAGAGTTACAGACCCCCTAACATTTGTAAGGGGGTCAAAGAAGGACAGAAAAGTACAAAAAAAACATTTCTTGATTTTTAAAAAAATCGCGGGGTACGCATACGGTAAGCTAACCGTACGCGTACGGTAGAAAAAAAAAATAAAAAGAAATAAAATTCAGATTTAAGTGTTTAGATATTAGGGGGCTCTAAAAAGAGCCGTTGTGTTTTTGAAGTGATTTTTTAGTGGTACCTACAAGTAAGTACCGATGCAGAGTCTAAGGTTCAAAAGGAAGACTCTGTTCCCTTCATCATTGAAGTGCACACCATCTCCTCTATAAATGTCTTGCATGTCATAACGCAAGTTGTTGTGGTAAATGGCACCCATACCATAGTCACGGAGGAAAGCAGAAACAGATTTGTTGACGTGCTTTCTTGCTTTGTCAATCTGCGGACAGAAATGATTGGACCAGTTCCATTTTTGCCTTTGGCATATGTTGGAAAACACAAAGGCAGTTTTAGGGAAAAGTGAAAACAGTTGTGCAAAGGTGTCCTTCATAAGCATTTCCAGACCTACCCCAGTCAAAGTGCCTAGGTCATTGCCACCACAGTGCACTATTATGAGGTCAGGGTGTTGGATTTGCATGAAGGATTTCACCAATGGCATCAACTGGTGCCACTTTAACCCTCTCTGACCAATCCATTTAATGTCTACATTTGGCAAAGCAAGGTCTCTCACCATATCTGTTTTCTCTGCAAACTTTTCACTCCAGAAGACATAGCTGTGCCCTACAATCCACACTGTGAACATCTTCAAAGGAGAACTGGATGCACTCAGGAGGTGTCTTTCAGTAGAATGGCAATATGAAAAGAAAGACAGTTTGGAAATGGAGGCATACATATTTTTTTCAAAACAAAAAGAACTGATTGGCTGTTTCATACCATTCTAGAATAAAAACTAGGCTGTATGTGTAAAATAATAGAAGCATGTTTTGTATTGGTACAGAAAAATGTGTTACCAAAGAACAGTACTATGGATTTGCTGTTAGGTTTGAAAAGTCAAGCACTCTTGCTCTGTGGAATTGAAACATTGTGTGGCGAACTTCTGACCTAACTCCACACAGCAGTGTTCCATGAGCTGTTGCTATGGTAGCAGGCAGAAGTCAAGAAGGGGGAAGGGTACTAGGCAGAAGTCAAGTTGGGGGCAGGGTACTTTTGGAAAAGGGTTGGTTTTCAACCAATAGAAATGTGTGATTACATTTGAAAAAAAGGGGGAAGCACTGAGATTTGAAACTTACATGTATATGTGTGGAAAAATAGAGGGAAAGTTTGCCATTATCTGGTTCTGCTGAGAGGAGAGAGGTGAACACAACAGAGATCCTGGCTCTGATAATCTGCTGTTTGAGTGCCACATTTCTTTCACAACTAACTAATTTTAAAGGTGAGGATAGAGTTTGAGAGGAGATGTATATGGTAAATTAAGAAATGAATAATAGAAATGGAAATTCTTTTTGTTGAAGTTGCGTTTATCATTTTCTGTTTTGGGAGAAATTTAAATGTGAGGAACATGTAAAATAATATGGACTATGTTTTCACAATAAATTAAGGTGTACTGGAAAAAAAAAGAATAGTTTACGGGTTTGAGGTTGGACTCAGTAATGCAAATACATTCAGCATCACTAAGGCTGGTTGCCCTTGCTGGAATGTAGGCAGCCACCCAGGTTACACATGGTGGTGGTCTGAAAAAGCAGTTTGGACATGTGCATTTAAGAAAATCAAAAAAGTGGTTTCATAATGTGTCAGTCTGTAAAAGTGATTTTCACTTGCCCAAAAAAAAGAGCAGTAAGTGTGCTTTCAAATTGGCAAAGAAATTTCGTTTTGGGACTAATGTGAAAACATGACTCTGTGTGTAAAGAGGAATTATAGGCAGAGATTTATTGCGTTTTTTTCTGGTGATTTCACAGTTGCATTAGTAGGAAAAAGGGGGAGCGATTTTTTGGGGGAAGAAGCAGACTCTTAGCACACACCCATGTGCTTGCCATGTATAATCATGCACAGTATTTACAAGCGAGTGGGGTTTTCAGGTTTCAGTCTGTAATGCAAATACATTCAGCATCACTAAGGCTGGTTGCCCTTGCTGGAGTGTAGGCAGCCACCCAGGTTACACATGGTGGTAGTCTGAAAAAGAAGTTTGGACATGTGCATTTAAGAAAATCAAAAAAGTGGTTTCATACTGTGTCAGTCTGTAAAAGTGATTTTCACTTGCCAAAAAAAAAGAGCAGTAAGTGTGCTATCAAATTGGAAAAGAAATTTCGTTTTGGGACTAATGTGAAAACATGACTCTGTGCAAAGAGGAATTATAGGCAGAGATTTATTGCGTTTTTATTTGGTGATTTCACAGTTGCATTAGATGGAAAGGGGGAGCGATTTTTTGGGGGAAGAAGCAGACTCTTAGCACACACCCATGTGCTTGCCATGTATAATCATGCACAGTATTTACAAGCGAGTGGGGTTTTCAGGTTTCAGTCTGTAATGCAAATACATTCAGCATCACTAAGGCTGGTTGCCCTTGCTGGAGTGTAGGCAGCCACCCAGGTTACACATGGTGGTAGTCTGAAAAAGAAGTTTGGACATGTGCATTTAAGAAAATCAAAAAAGTGGTTTCATAATGTGTCAGTCTGTAAAAGTGATTTTCACTTGCCAAAAAAAAAAGAGCAGTAAGTGTGCTTTCAAATTGGCAAAGAAATTTCGTTTTGGGACTAATGTGAAAACATGACTCTGTGCAAAGAGGAATTATAGGCAGAGATTTATTGCGTTTTTATTTGGTGATTTCACAGTTGCATTAGATGGAAAGGGGGAGCGATTTTTTGGGGGAAGAAGCAGACTCTTAGCACACACCCATGTGCTTGCCATGTATAATCATGCACAGTATTTACAAGCGAGTGGGGTTTTCAGGTTTCAGTCTGTAATGCAAATACATTCAGCATCACTAAGGCTGGTTGCCCTTGCTGGAGTGTAGGCAGCCACCCAGGTTACACATGGTGGTAGTCTGAAAAAGAAGTTTGGACATGTGCATTTAAGAAAATAAAAAAAGTGGTTTCATAATGTGTCAGTCTGTAAAAGTGATTTTCACTTGCCAAAAAAAAAAGAGCAGTAAGTGTGCTTTCAAATTGGCAAAGAAATTTCGTTTTGGGACTAATGTGAAAACATGACTCTGTGTGCAAAGAGGAATTATAGGCAGAGATTTATTGCGTTTTGCTCTGGTGATCTCACAGTTGCATTAGATGGAAAGGGGGAGCGATTTTTTGGGGGAAGAAGCAGACTCTTAGCACACACCCATGTGCTTGCCATGTATAATCATGCACAGTATTTACAAGCGAGTGGGGTTTTCAGGTTTCAGTCTGTAATGCAAATACATTCAGCATCACTAAGGCTGGTTGCCCTTGCTGGAGTGTAGGCAGCCACCCAGGTTACACATGGTGGTGGTCTGAAAAAGCAGTTTGGACATGTGCATTTAAGAAAATCCAAAAAGTGGTTTCATAATGTGTCAGTCTGTAAAAGTGATTTTCACTTGCCCAAAAAAAAAGAGCAGTAAGTGTGGTTTCAAATTGGCAAAGAAATTTCGTTTTGGGACTAATGTGAAAACATGACTCTGTGTGCAAAGAGGAATTATAGGCAGAGATTTATTGCGTTTTGCTCTGGTGATTTCACAGTTGCATTAGATGGAAAGGGGGAGCGATTTTTTGGGGGAAGAAGTAGACTCTTAGCACACACCCATGTGCTTGCCATGTATAATCATGCACAGTATTTACAAGCGAGTGGGGTTTTCAGGTTTCAGTCTGTAATGCAAATACATTCAGCATCACTAAGGCTGGTTGCCCTTGCTGGAGTGTAGGCAGCCACCCAGGTTACACATGGTGGTGGTCTGAAAAAGAAGTTTGGACATGTGCATTTAAGAAAATCAAAAAAGTGGTTTCATAATGTGTCAGTCTGTAAAAGTGATTTTCACTTGCCCAAAAAAAAGAGCAGTAAGTGTGCTTTCAAATTGGCAAAGAAATTTCGTTTTGGGACTAATGTGAAAACATGACTCTGTGTGCAAAGAGGAATTATAGGCAGAGATTTATTGCGTTTTTTTCTGGTGATTTCACAGTTGCATTAGTAGGAAAAAGGGGGAGCGATTTTTTGGGGGAAGAAGCAGACTCTTAGCACACACCCATGTGCTTGCCTTGTATAATCATGCACAGTATTTACAAGCGAGTGGGGTTTTCAGGTTTCAGTCTGTAATGCAAATACATTCAGCATCACTAAGGCTGGTTGCCCTTGCTGGAGTGTAGGCAGCCACCCAGGTTACACATGGTGGTGGTCTGAAAAAGAAGTTTGGGCATGTGCATTTAAGAAAATCAAAAAAGTGGTTTCATAATGTGTCAGTCTGTAAAAGTGATTTTCACTTGCCAAAAAAAAAAGAGCAGTAAGTGTGCATTCAAATTGGCAAAGAAATTTCGTTTTGGGACTAATGTGAAAACATGACTCTGTGTGCAAAGAGGAATTATAGGCAGAGATTTATTGCGTTTTTTTCTGGTGATTTCACAGTTGCATTAGATGGAAAGGGGGAGCGATTTTTTGGGGGAACAAGCAGACTCTTAGCACACACCCATCTGCTTGCCATGTATAATCATGCACAGTATTTACAAGCGAGTGGGGTTTTCAGGTTTCAGTCTGTAATGCAAAAACATTCAGCATCACTAAGGCTGGTTGCCCTTGCTGGAGTGTAGCAGTCTGGACATGGGCTTTTTAAAAAATCTGAAAAGTGGTTTCATAATGTGTCAGTCTGTAAAAGTGATTTTCACTTGCCAAAAAAAAAGAGCAGTAAGTGTGCATTCAAATTGGCAAAGAAATTTCGTTTTGTGAGTATTGTGAAAAGAAATGTAGTAATATATTTAAATAAAATAAAGGAATTTTTTTTTTAGTTTTTTTCAGGTATTGCTGAAGAGCAGTGAACAAAATTTAAGATGCCTACAAAATCCAGAGTTCAAAAAACGCTAAAAAAAAAACTATATTTGAAGACAACTAGAGGATCAAAGTTAGTAGAAGATGCTGATGTTGGGAGGAAGAAAAAATCTTCTGGTAAGCAAAAAAAAGATTTTCTAAGGAATATATTCAAAAAAAGGAAAAATGTACAAAATGTCTGTACAGGAAAGAATGATTTTAAACAAAAAGGACAAGAAAAAATTGAGAATTTAGTTAATGCAAATATACCTTCTGCAACTAAAAAGTTAAACTTAAACAGAAAAACAGCGTTTAAAGAGATACGTAGAAAAATGTTTCAGAGAAGAGTTATGTCCAATTTGATAAAGGATGTGAAGAAATATAAGCAAAAGGCAAAATATTACAAGAGAAAAAAAGAAATTGAAGCCATTGCAGCAAAGGCATTAGAATTAAAAAGGAAACTATTCATATTAATTTTGAATAGGATGCGTACATTAGACAAAATGGTTAATGTACTGAAATCACATAGCAAAAGGAAAAGAGTAGTGAACAGAACAAACTTTTGTAAAGTGTTTTTAGGAAAGTGGATGCATAGTTCAAGTAGTGAACCTTTTTTTAATCAAGAGAGCTATTTTCAAAGTAATAGTTTGCTGCATGCAGTTGACACCAGAGGTCGTTCATACGAAGTAAAAAATGGTTGCATAATGGAGAAGGAGATGATGGTTCCAAGAGATGAGGTACAAGTGATGGCAGATGAGGCAATGGGGAGACGTCCTAAAGCCCCAGTGTACACTTGGAATTGTAGTAGTATTTGCACTGTGCGTCAGGAATCTATTGACAAATTTCGAGAGTTTCTAAGAGAATATAGTAAAAAAAGTATAAAACAGAAGATTAAGGTGCTTCAAAGTCTGGATCCATGCAGAGTGAGAGAGAATACTGGTTTGCAGGGTCATTCTCTGGCTTGTCTATCTAGAAAAGTGTGCAATAGTGTTTTCCATCATTTTAGGATGCTGGCTGTTCATCATACTGAAATGAGAAAGTTTGTGAGACGGTTGTATTTTGCCAAAAGTCCAGCAATAAAGTTAAATGAATTGAATAGGGCTCTGTTCCGAGGAACGGTATCAGATGTAGAGAAGGTTGTTGATGAAATTCAGTTTTGTTACTTTGGTCCTGAACAAAACAGTGCAGAGAAGGACACAGTAAATGAGGAAGAAGTGGAAGAGAATGTAGAACCCTCTGTAAGTAACACATTTAATGATCACATAACAAAATTTGCAATAGTCTCTAATGAAAGACCAAATTTTACTTGTATTTGTTGCCGCAGAACTCATTATAGAAAACAAACTAGGAATGTTGATCTCTACAGAAAGAGTGAAAATGAAGATAATTTTAAGTGGAAGGATTTTGCCACATATATATTTCTAGAAAATTGTTTTGAATTGGGTGAAGATCAGCGTATTTGTAAATACTGTTACAACAAGTTAGAGGAAAATAGAATGCCGACCAGAGCTGTACATAATAATTTAGAATTGGATGCTATTCCTGCTGAACTTTCTGAATTAAATACATATGAGTCTATACTCATTCAATGTGTTCATCCGTTCCAGACCATAGTACGTATGGAGCCCAAAACTGGTAAATTACCTCCTTCAGATTTACTGAGAGGTTTAAAAGGTAGAGTGGTGTATTTGCCCTTGGATTTGAAAAAAAATATGGAAACTATTGATGCGGATACTTTGGAAACTGAACCATTAATTATTCTGGTTAATGGGGTACCTACAAAGAATAAGAAGATTTGGCAGGAGCTGGTAGATGTACGGAAAGTACAAAAAGCAAATTTGTATTTGAAAAGGAATAACAAATGGTATGAATCAATTTATATAGAAGAAGAAGAAGAAGATTTACAAGAAGACACAGAAACACCAACTGGACAAATTGAAAAAGTGGACAAGTCAAAGGAAGAAGAAATTTATGAACATTTTAGCATACATCCTCTTCATTCAAAAGAAGTTATGGGAGACAATATTGATCTCTTTCAGATGAAGAAAGCAAAAGGAACTCCCGTGAGTGTATGGGAGGAGAGCTTGGAAGCTCGATGTTTTCCCCAGCTGTTTCCTAAAGGAAAAGGAGGACGATACGATGAACGTCCAGAACAGATTCCAGCTTCTGAGTATCGGACTACAAGACTATATGCTGAAGATCCCAGATTTCGACAAAGTATTCCTTATTTGTTCCATCTTTTATTTGAAAGCGACTTGTCTGCACTGTCTTATGCAGTAAATCACATTTTAAAAAGTGGAGTACATTTACAAAATGTGTCTGCTAAGGATTTTATGGAGAAAGTGCAGCACCGAGATGATCATTTGGAAACACAACTGATCAATCTGATGGCTTGTCAGCGTGGGACAAATGAATATTGGTACCGACACCATGGTGAACTAAAATGCATGTTACGGAATTTAGGAACACCAACATGGTTCCTTACCCTAAGCTGTGCCGAGTACGCTTGGGATGATTTACTGGATTTTCTACGAGAGGCAAATTCAAACATTAAAAACATCGAATACAAGACAGCAGGAGAACTGTGCTCATTGGATCCGGTTAATGTTTGCAGATATTTCAATCATAGATTTGAGGCTATGATGTCCTTCATCTGCAATAAAAAAAATCCACCTCTTGGAGAAGTAGTGGATTTCTTTTGGAGAAAAGAGTACCAGGCAAGAGGTGCTCCTCATATTCATATGCTGTTGTGGATCAAGGATGCCCCAAAGTTTGGAACAGATACTGATGAAGCAGTGTTATCTTACATTGAAGAATATGCAACATGTGCTATACCAAAAAGCACAGAAGAGAAAAAGTTAAAGGAGCAAGTTTTACGTTTCCAAAGTCATCGGTGTGGAAAATACTGTCGACGGAAATACAAGAGCAAAGAAAAATACTACACTAAATGTCGATTTGGATTTCCTAGACCTGTTCTTTCAAATGGAAGAGTAAACAGTTTTATGTCAGCTGTGAGACATACTATCACAAGAAAATCACCAAAGAATACCTACAACCTTAAAAGAAAAGAATAATCAAAAAATATAAATGACTACAACCCAGTCATTTTATCCATGTGGAACGCTAACATGGATATACAGTATGTTGCTGACAATTCCATTGCTGTTGCTCGATATGTAACGTCTTACATTACGAAATCAGAAAAAACAGAATTGAAGGAAATGTGGGAAGAGATTTCTCACGAGAAGACTGTCAGTAAGAAGCTGTACAGTTTCAGTTTGAAGATGTTATCGCATCGAGAAATTGGATCCTACGAATGTTCAGATAGGTTATCTTCTGCAAGTCTCTACTCGAAGTCAAGAAGAATAATTTGGGCAAGTTTAGGCCTTGCAGCAATGAGAAATCGGGTACTGAAATCTGTAGGAGAAATTGAATATTTGGCCGAGAATGACCCAGAAAGTACAGATATTTTGAAATCAAACATGTTGGACACTTATTATCCCAAGAGAAGTCATCATCTGGAGAACATGTGTCTCTATGAAGTGTTGCAGAACTACATTTATTCACGGAAAGCTGCAGAAGACATCAACAATGGAAAATATAAAGTCGTTGGTGAAGAAGGATGTTTGGTGAAGCAAACAAAAGGAAGTTTGATAAATCACCGGAAGCTGAGTTGTGACACTACTGACAAGAAGGAATTTTACTACTTGGCTCTTTTACAGTTGTTTAAACCATGGCGTACAGAGGATGAACTACTGGGAGAATTTCAAAGCTATGAAGATTCTTTTAATGCTTGCAAAGACAGCATACAATGCAGTACATTCTCAACTTATCTGCAAATGTTAAATGAAGAAATTGAACAGGAAACTACAATTGCAGCAGAAATAGCTAGAGACAGTTCTCAGGACAGCCAAAGTTCAGGAACACTCAGTCAAGATCCCCTAGGACAACCAATCGTTGAAAATGAAGCATCAATAGCCATGAATGAAGTGGAAACGGCTATGAATCAAGCTCAAGAAGAATTTATAGACTTAGAAAATTTGGAAAGACAACTGAATCAAGAGCAGCAACAAATTTATGAAGAGATCAAAAACAAAACTGATCACGGATTTCTACATGAAAAAAAAGAGTGCTCATGCACATCATTTCATCCAATCAGGATGTATGTAAGCGGACAAGCTGGAACTGGAAAAAGTTTCCTAATAAAAGTCATCAGAAGCTACCTAAAGCAAAAAACGGATTCTACTTTGTCTTGTGTGGTTACTGCTCCAACTGGGTTAGCAGCATATAACATAAAAGGAATCACTTTACATCGTTTGCTAATGTTACCAGAGGAGCATGAGAACAAAATACAATTCAACAAGCTAACTGGAGAAGCATCCTTGGAAGTTTCAAGAGTATTGAAGAAGATGCAAGTTCTCATTATTGATGAGGTGAGCATGGTATCAAACTTAATGCTTGCCTTTGTGCATTTAAGAATGCAGCAAATTTTGAAGACAGACTATGACATGTTATTTGGTGGAAAACACGTCATAGTTTTTGGAGATCTTTTGCAACTTACTCCAGTTAAAGGACAACCAGTGTTTAGTACTGTCACACATGAAGACACAAAGAAGTCATTGGGAAGCATCGGAAATACAAATATTTGGTCCTTCTTTGAGTACAAGGAACTTACTACTAATATGAGGCAAGCAAGCGATGAAGAATATGGAAGTATTCTGAAGGATATCAGAATTGGACTACTCACAGAAGTTGGCAAAAAAGCATTACAGAGTCGGCTGCTACATAATTTATTTCCAAAGGAAGAAATAGTTGCAGAGAAGATATACAAGAACATTGCAGAAAACAAAAGTGTCATCTGCTTAATGCCAACTCTACGTGAATGCTCAATATTCAATGAGGAGCTTTTGAAATTGGAAAAGGAAGAGATCAGGAAATTGGAAGCAGTGGACAAAATTGAGGATGGAAGAATTACTGTCACAGTAACAGGCAAACTGAAAAATAAATTGGACTCACTAGAGAAGAACATCTCCAAAACAGCTGGATTAGAAAAAAATCTATATGTTTGCATGAACTGTAGAGTATTTTTAAGGAGAAATTTGGATGTTGAAAAAGGTTTAGTTAATGGAGCTATGGGAAGAGTTGTGGGTTTTATTAATTATCAGAAAAAAGATGGAATTGAATGTTTAAAAATAAAATTTGATCAGATAGAAGAAGTTACAGACATTTGTCGTTGTACAGTTCGTTTCATGCTTGTGAAAGACTTATATGTACGTAGGAAGCAGTTTCCGTTTTCTCTAGCATATGCTGTAACTATTCACAAGTCTCAAGGATTGACTGTAGATTGTGCATTTGTGAACATTGGTTCAACTGTGTTCAAAGAAGGTATGGCATATGTTGCTTTGTCACGAGTGAAAACATTATCAGGTTTATTCATGATAGACTTTGATGACTCAAAAGTTAGTGCTGATACAAACTGTGTAAAGGAGTATAATAGATTAAGAAGAAGCTATGCTCCTCATTTAGGTCAGTATCCTGTGTTAGAGAAACGTGTAGTTTCTCGTAAAAGAAAAAATGACAATATCTGTAATGAAGATGTAGAGAAGAGGAAAAAAAAGAGGAGTGATGTAATTGCAAGCAAAAAGAAAAAGGAAAATGAAGAACAGGTTGTAGGATGTCATTTTGAAAATAGCTCTGGTGTCAACTGCTACGCAAATGTAGTGCTGAATGTTGCATTTTATCTGGAAAGTTTGCAAGAGCAGATAATAGTAAATCAGGGAAAAAGATTCTGTTCAGAGCTGAGTCTCCTTTTTCTTAAGCTGAGTAAAGATAAAACTCAAATAGAAAGTGCTACTGAAATTAGAAAACTTTTAGATATATGTTCAGGACGAACACAGTTTTCTCAAAATGAACAGCAAGATGCACACGAATTTTTGATGTATTTTCTTCAGGTAGTGGAAGAAGAAGGAGTTCCCATTGACATTTTTTTTGGTCTCTCTTATAAATGGGAACATAGTTGTGATAATTGTTATAATATATGTGGTTCTAATGTTGATAATGAAAGGTTTATTTATTTGACATTGCCAGAAAGTAAAACAGTTACTTTTGCAAAATTAGTTAAAGATGCTAATCATAGCATGAAATGTGGTGAGTGTAAATCTGACATGTTTTCAACATTAATTTTAAAGGAATACGGACAGTATGTAATTTTAATGATGCAACGATGTAGAGCTGATGGTTCAAAATTGGATACTTTAATAAAGAAGTTTACAGGACAGCAATTATCAATTTCAGGAAAAACTTTTGTAACTGTTGCAATAATTTTCCATGATGGACCTACTGTTACTTCTGGACATTACACAGTTTATCTTAAATGTGAAAAAGGCTGGACACTGTGTAATGATTCCCAATTGATTTTCAAACAACGTTTGCCTTTTGATTTAGCAAATTCCTATCTAATCTTCCTGAAACCTAAATTTTAGACAGATTTGGCAAGATCTGGACAAAATAATTTTACCATTTTACTGCATTACCATTACAATTTTGTAGAAAAATGATTTTTTAAATTATCATTTGGCCTAATGGAAAGATAACCAATTGTAATGTGGACTTTTTAAATTTTTAATGAAACTTTGAAAAACCAATAATTTAGAGATAATCGGTAACATCTGCACAATTTAAATTTTGGAATGTTATTGGACTGCCATTGGAATTTTTTTCAAAAATGATTTAAAAAATTACTATTTGGCCATGCGGAAAAGTAACCAATTCTATTGTGGACTTAATAAATTATTCCAAAAATTTTCGTGAACCAAAATGTAACAGAGAATCAGTGAGATCTGGACAAATTAAACTTTAGAATTTTATTTGATTACTGTTGGAAATTTATTCCAAACAAAATTTTAAAATTACTATTTGCCCTAAAGGAAATGGAATCAGATGTATTGTGGAGTTATTTGAGATATAATATTGTGATTATACTTCTGAAACAAACATATCAGACGGTATTTTAAAGAAATAACTATTGGTATTAGATGATATTTTTTTAGAATATTATGCATTTCTATAATGTTAAGTTTAAGTAAAAAGAGATTCTGGGCTTTTTTATTACAATCTTTGTGATTGTTATTTTTTTTTGCCCGCTGTAAAATGATGAATGCAATTGCTTTCACAATTTATAGTGAAATGCAATATATTCTGAAAACAGCAAAAATAAGGCAAAAATATTTTTGGGAAAAAAATGTAAATATGTGTACTGTATTATAAAATGTTTTAAAAATATTAATACTTTTTTCTTTTTTTTCAGATTCATATAGAAAATTTTTGAAAACTAGAACCATTTTTAAAGCTATTTTTAAAAAAAACAAATGAATAAATATTTTTTTGAGTGAGTATGGTAAGTCAATAATAATAATTGTAGTCTCTCAAGGACCTTGTAATGTGATAATTGATTTTTAGTGTTTTTTTTTAAAAAATAAAAAAAAAGTACGCGCACCGTACGCGTACGGTAAAAAAAAAAAAAAAACGTTTTTAAAAACATATATAAAAAATAGATGAAAGGTAAGGTTGGCTCTTAAAAGAGCCGTTGTGTTCATGCAGGGACAGAGGAAAGAAAGATTGGGAATATTAGACGGTACGACAAGTGTGCTGATCTATTTTACTGTTCACTAGGGAAACACTGGTCTCCCTATAAGTAATTAGATCGTGACAAGTGGCGCACCGTACTTCAACCCTCGCAAACCGAGGGTTAATTTCCAGAGGGCCAGCAAAAGGAGATGCTCCCCCCACAGATGAAGGGCTCACCTGACCTGCAGAAGAAGGAGTCAGCTCTGCAGATGATGGTCCAGGCTGAGCTGCTGTGGATGTACTTGCTTGTCTTTCTGAAGAGTTACCTCCAAAAAGATGACCATGTGTCCTTTTGTGTACATCCTTGAGGTGTCTCTTCATGGTGTGATTCCCAAAGGAATACTTCCTGTCAGGATTACCTCTAGAAAGTACACGCTGACACAGCCTGCAAGTTACTAAGGGTGCATTCACCTTTTGCTGGCCTTCAGGAAAAGTTAAATAATCCCATACATAAGAGGGCTTTTGTTTCCTCGATCTCTGCCTCAAGACAGTGCTGCTAGTGCTAGCCTCACTCTCAGAAGAGCTCTGCTGTTCTGCCATCGTATCCCAAAGACAAACCAGCTCCTTCTCCTAAGGGATCACAAGCAGAAATGAGGGGAATGGGTGTGGTGTAGGAGAGTTCTAGAACTGAAAGTAGTTTCAACCAATCAAAAGTTGTGTTTCATGATCACATGACCTACCGTACGCTTACGGTACGCTTACGGTACGCTTACGGCAAAAGTGCGCATGCGCGTAAAAAAGACACGCGCTTGCGCGCATGCGCATAACAGACACTACCCGACACTTCCGCGTAACGTGCGCGTGTAGCGCACACGCGTACGCGTCCCACGCGGAGTACGCGCGGCTACGCAAATTGCGTAACTATACGCAAGCAGCGTGGATAAATTACGGACGTAGCGTAAACCGTACGCTTACCGTAAGCTTACGGTACGCGTACTAAAAAAATAATAAAAAAATAGAAAAAAAGTACTGCAAATAAATTTTACATGTTTATTTTAAAAAAAATATAAAAAAAAAACATATTAAAGAATTTTAAAAATTTAACCATAGTCTTTATAAAAGGTAAGAAAAATAAAATAAAAATATGTTAAAAAAAATAGAAGAAAAAAAAAACAATTAGCATTTAAAAAACCTTGCAAATTCACTGAAAAAACCATGGGTTTCACACACGTTATAGTTAGGACTTAGCATTTAAAAAACCATAGAAATTCAGTGAAAAAACCATAGGTTTCACACACGTTATAGTTAGGAATTAGCATTTAAAAAACCTTAGAAATTCAGTGAAAAAACCATAGGTTTCACACATGTTATAGTTAGCTGGACATTTTACTCGTAAAAAACCAATGAAATTCCCCCGTTATAGTTAGTTCAGCTAACTATAACTCGCGCGCCCGCAATGCACTGCTGATGACGTCACATATTACATCACTCATGACATGGTCAGTGACATCACTCATGACATCACTGATGACATCTCAAATGACATCACTGATGACCTCACTGATGACATCATCCTTGTGATAGAGTGGCAGACCTCCTCTTCCCCTAATAAAACCTTTGATACACACAATCAAAAATAGAGACTAAAATTTACAAAACAATGGACATACCAATAACAGTTACAACAACCTCTTCAGTAATTCTAAGATCCACATACACATCCACTCATTCACCAACAGTCCAATACAGTCACTCATACATGTACTCACTTATTATATGTACTCATACACCTATACATCCTATTACACAACGCCACTCATCCATAGAGCTACTCACACACATAGTCACTCATGCCAATAAAGAATCAAACATCCATTTACTTGCATATACAGTTAAACACACACCACCACACTTACTTCTACGGAAACTTACACATACTTAGTCTTTTTAACAATCACTTATAGAAACACATACTTATTCATAAAGGAACTCTTTCAATCTCTCACTCTCACATATACTCACATATATAAACCAATAGTCACATATACTAGTTTTAAACATATGTAGTTACTCATAAAGACACTATTGAGACAGTCATTCACTCACTAACACACCCATGCACACACTCATCCACCCATGCAGTCCTGCACACATGCTCTGTTCAACACATACAAACAGTGAGTCACTCATTCATGCACCTATGCACTACGTCATACCCCCCACCGAACCATGCAGACACTCATACTGATACTCAAAAAACCAACTAATAACCTATATAGACACCCATGTAGCTACTCTCCAACCCATGCAGCCACTTATACACAAAGTGAGAGACTGATACAGATATTTATATATTTAAACATTACTCACTAAGCCATGTATTCACTATGATACACTTAATCAGTCAGTTACACAATCAATTTTTAAAAAAGAAATCATCCATTTAGACAGTAATATACCCATTTATTCTTCCATCGACCTTGAGATATACATATATAAAACATATTTAATTTTCAGAAAAATACACATTCACTGGATGATGTCATCAGTGAGGTCATCAGTGATGTCATTTGAGATGTCATGAGTGATGTCATGAGTGATGTCACTGACCATGTCATGAGTGATGTAATATGTGACGTCATCAGCAGTGCATTGCGGGCGCGCGAGTTATAGTTAGCTGAACTAACTATAACGGAGGAATTTCATTGGTTTTTTACGAGTAAAATGTCCAGCTAACTATAACATGTGTGAAACCTATGGTTTTTTCACTGAATTTCTAAGGTTTTTTAAATGCTAATTCCTAACTATAACGTGTGTGAAACCTATGGTTTTTTCACTGAATATATATATATATATATATATAATATATATATATATATATATATATATATATATATATATATATATATATATATATATATATATATATTACCTACTGGCGGTCGCCAGTAGGTAGTTATAGTTAGGACCCCTTTTCCATAGGAAAACCGCAACATTCTATTTTGATTAACTTTGGCGCCGGTTGACGAATCCTCGCGAATTTCTCAAAATAGGTGGGGCGCTACGCTCCGCTCCTACCCTGAAAGTCTCTGGGGGATTCGTCAAGCGGGGGCTGAGATAAAAGGGGGGTCCCAAAACGCGTTTTCCCCATGCATTTTTCCATAGGACCTTTAGAACGAGCTACAGCCCGAACGGCTGAACAGAATTACTAGAAATTTGGCAGAGAGGTAGTCCTCAGGTCAAGGAAGTGCCTTTTGTAGGTTTGGTGTAAATCTGTTCAGTAGATTCTGAGAAAATAGCCTTTAAATCAATATATATATCTGAGCCCGCTTACGGTACGCTTACCGTAAGCTTACCGTACGCGTACGGTGGCGTGCGCGAGCGCGATTCTGATTGGCTCTTAGATCTTAGTAAACATTCGAATCGGCCGAAACCAGGAAGCGGCGGCCGCCATTTTGTGTATTTCACTCTGAAAAAAAAGAGTGAAAACAAGAAAAGGGGGCAATGAGGAGAGTTACAGACCCCCTAACATTTGTAAGGGGGTCAAAGAAGGACAGAAAAGTACAAAAAAAAAAATTATTGATTTTAAAAAAAATCGCGGGGTACGCGTACGGTAAGCTAACCGTACGCGTACGGTAGAAAAAAAAAATAAAAAGAAATAAAATTCAGATTTAAGTGTTTAGATATTAGGGGGCTCTAAAAAGAGCCGTTGTGTTTTTGAAGTGATTTTTTAGTGGTACCTACAAGTAAGTACCGATGCAGAGTCTAAGGTTCAAAAGGAAGACTCTGTTCCCTTCATCATTGAAGTGCACACCATCTCCTCTATAAATGTCTTGCATGTCATAACGCAAGTTGTTGTGGTAAATGGCACCCATACCATAGTCACGGAGGAAAGCAGAAACAGATTTGTTGACGTGCTTTCTTGCTTTGTCAATCTGCGGACAGAAATGATTGGACCAGTTCCATTTTTGCCTTTGGCATATGTTGGAAAACACAAAGGCAGTTTTAGGGAAAAGTGAAAACAGTTGTGCAAAGGTGTCCTTCATAAGCATTTCCAGACCTACCCCAGTCAAAGTGCCTAGGTCATTGCCACCACAGTGCACTATTATGAGGTCAGGGTGTTGGATTTGCATGAAGGATTTCACCAATGGCATCAACTGGTGCCACTTTAACCCTCTCTGACCAATCCATTTAATGTCTACATTTGGCAAAGCAAGGTCTCTCACCATATCTGTTTTCTCTGCAAACTTTTCACTCCAGAAGACATAGCTGTGCCCTACAATCCACACTGTGAACATCTTCAAAGGAGAACTGGATGCACTCAGGAGGTGTCTTTCAGTAGAATGGCAATATGAAAAGAAAGACAGTTTGGAAATGGAGGCATACATATTTTTATCAAAACAAAAAGAACTGATTGGCTGTTTCATACCATTCTAGAATAAAAACTAGGCTGTATGTGTAAAATAATAGAAGCATGTTTTGTATTGGTACAGAAAAATGTGTTACCAAAGAACAGTACTATTGATTTGCTGTTAGGTTTGAAAAGTCAAGCACTCTTGCTCTGTGGAATTGAAACATTGTGTGGCGAACTTCTGACCTAACTCCACACAGCAGTGTTCCATGAGCTGTTGCTATGGTAGCAGGCAGAAGTCAAGAAGGGGGAAGGGTACTAGGCAGAAGTCAAGTTGGGGGCAGGGTACTTTTGGAAAAGGGTTGGTTTTCAACCAATAGAAATGTGTGATTACATTTGAAAAAAAGGGGGAAGCACTGAGATTTGAAACTTACATGTATATGTGTGGAAAAATAGAGGGAAAGTTTGCCATTATCTGGTTCTGCTGAGAGGAGAGAGGTGAACACAACAGAGATCCTGGCTCTGATAATCTGCTGTTTGAGTGCCACATTTCTTTCACAACTAACTAATTTTAAAGGTGAGGATAGAGTTTGAGAGGAGATGTATATGGTAAATTAAGAAATGAATAATAGAAATGGAAATTCTTTTTGTTGAAGTTGCGTTTATCATTTTCTGTTTTGGGAGAAATTTAAATGTGAGGAACATGTAAAATAATATGGACTATGTTTTCACAATAAATTAAGGTGTACTGGAAAAAAAAAGAATAGTTTAAGGGTTTGAGGTTGGACTCAGTAATGCAAATACATTCAGCATCACTAAGGCTGGTTGCCCTTGCTGGAATGTAGGCAGCCACCCAGGTTACACATGGTGGTGGTCTGAAAAAGCAGTTTGGACATGTGCATTTAAGAAAATCAAAAAAGTGGTTTCATAATGTGTCAGTCTGTAAAAGTGATTTTCACTTGCCCAAAAAAAAGAGCAGTAAGTGTGCTTTCAAATTGGCAAAGAAATTTCGTTTTGGGACTAATGTGAAAACATGACTCTGTGTGTAAAGAGGAATTATAGGCAGAGATTTATTGTGTTTTTTTCTGGTGATTTCACAGTTGCATTAGTAGGAAAAAGGGGGAGCGATTTTTTGGGGGAAGAAGCAGACTCTTAGCACACACCCATGTGCTTGCCATGTATAATCATGCACAGTATTTACAAGCGAGTGGGGTTTTCAGGTTTCAGTCTGTAATGCAAATACATTCAGCATCACTAAGGCTGGTTGCCCTTGCTGGAGTGTAGGCAGCCACCCAGGTTACACATGGTGGTAGTCTGAAAAAGAAGTTTGGACATGTGCATTTAAGAAAATCAAAAAAGTGGTTTCATAATGTGTCAGTCTGTAAAAGTGATTTTCACTTGCCAAAAAAAAAGAGCAGTAAGTGTGCTATCAAATTGGCAAAGAAATTTCGTTTTGGGACTAATGTGAAAACATGACTCTGTGCAAAGAGGAATTATAGGCAGAGATTTATTGCGTTTTTATTTGGTGATTTCACAGTTGCATTAGATGGAAAGGGGGAGCGATTTTTTGGGGGAAGAAGCAGACTCTTAGCACACACCCATGTGCTTGCCATGTATAATCATGCACAGTATTTATAAGCGAGTGGGGTTTTCAGGTTTCAGTCTGTAATGCAAATACATTCAGCATCACTAAGGCTGGTTGCCCTTGCTGGAGTGTAGGCAGCCACCCAGGTTACACATGGTGGTAGTCTGAAAAAGAAGTTTGGACATGTGCATTTAAGAAAATCAAAAAAGTGGTTTCATAATGTGTCAGTCTGTAAAAGTGATTTTCACTTGCCAAAAAAAAAAGAGCAGTAAGTGTGCTTTCAAATTGGCAAAGAAATTTCGTTTTGGGACTAATGTGAAAACATGACTCTGTGCAAAGAGGAATTATAGGCAGAGATTTATTGCGTTTTTATTTGGTGATTTCACAGTTGCATTAGATGGAAAGGGGGAGCGATTTTTTGGGGGAAGAAGCAGACTCTTAGCACACACCCATGTGCTTGCCATGTATAATCATGCACAGTATTTACAAGCGAGTGGGGTTTTCAGGTTTCAGTCTGTAATGCAAATACATTCAGCATCACTAAGGCTGGTTGCCCTTGCTGGAGTGTAGGCAGCCACCCAGGTTACACATGGTGGTAGTCTGAAAAAGAAGTTTGGACATGTGCATTTAAGAAAATAAAAAAAGTGGTTTCCTAATGTGTCAGTCTGTAAAAGTGATTTTCACTTGCCAAAAAAAAAAGAGCAGTAAGTGTGCTTTCAAATTGGCAAAGAAATTTCGTTTTGGGACTAATGTGAAAACATGACTCTGTGTGCAAAGAGGAATTATAGGCAGAGATTTATTGCGTTTTGCTCTGGTGATTTCACAGTTGCATTAGATGGAAAGCGGGAGCGATTTTTTGGGGGAAGAAGCAGACTCTTAGCACACACCCATGTGCTTGCAATGTATAATCATGCACAGTATTTACAAGCGAGTGGGGTTTTCAGGTTTCAGTCTGTAATGCAAATACATTCAGCATCACTAAGGCTGGTTGCCCTTGCTGGAGTGTAGGCAGCCACCCAGGTTACACATGGTGGTGGTCTGAAAAAGCAGTTTGGACATGTGCATTTAAGAAAATCCAAAAAGTGGTTTCATAATGTGTCAGTCTGTAAAAGTGATTTTCACTTGCCCAAAAAAAAAGAGCAGTATGTGTGGTTTCAAATTGGCAAAGAAATTTCGTTTTGGGACTAATGTGAAAACATGACTCTGTGTGCAAAGAGGAATTATAGGCAGAGATTTATTGCGTTTTGCTCTGGTGATTTCACAGTTGCATTAGATGGAAAGGGGGAGCGATTTTTGGGGGGAAGAAGTAGACTCTTAGCACACACCCATGAGCTTGCCATGTATAATCATGCACAGTATTTACAAGCGAGTGGGGTTTTCAGGTTTCAGTCTGTAATGCAAATACATTCAGCATCACTAAGGCTGGTTGCCCTTGCTGGAGTGTAGGCAGCCACCCAGGTTACACATGGTGGTGGTCTGAAAAAGAAGTTTGGGCATGTGCATTTAAGAAAATCAAAAAAGTGGTTTCATAATGTGTCAGTCTGTAAAAGTGATTTTCACTTGCCAAAAAAAAAAGAGCAGTAAGTGTGCATTCAAATTGGCAAAGAAATTTCGTTTTGGGACTAATGTGAAAACATGACTCTGTGTGCAAAGAGGAATTATAGGCAGAGATTTATTGCGTTTTTTTCTGGTGATTTCACAGTTGCATTAGATGGAAAGGGGGAGCGATTTTTTGGGGGAAGAAGCAGACTCTTAGCACACACCCATCTGCTTGCCATGTATAATCATGCACAGTATTTACAAGCGAGTGGGGTTTTCAGGTTTCAGTCTGTAATGCAAAAACATTCAGCATCACTAAGGCTGGTTGCCCTTGCTGGAGTGTAGCAGTCTGGACATGGGCTTTTTAAAAAATCTGAAAAGTGGTTTCATAATGTGTCAGTCTGTAAAAGTGATTTTCACTTGCCAAAAAAAAGAGCAGTAAGTGTGCATTCAAATTGGCAAAGAAATTTCGTTTTGTGAGTATTGTGAAAAGAAATGTAGTAATATATTTAAATAAAATAAAGGAATTTTTTTTTTTTTTTTTCAGGTATTGCTGAAGAGCAGTGAACAAAATTTAAGATGCCTACAAAATCCAGAGTTCAAAAAACGCTAAAAAAAAAACTATATTTGAAGACAACTAGAGGATCAAAGTTAGTAGAAGATGCTGATGTTGGGAGGAAGAAAAAATCTTCTGGTAAGCAAAAAAAAGATTTTCTAAGGAATATATTCAAAAAAAGGAAAAATGTACAAAATGTCTGTACAGGAAAGAATGATTTCAAACAAAAAGGACAAGAAAAAATTGAGAATTCAGTTAATGCAAATATACCTTCTGCAACTAAAAAGTTAAACTTAAACAGAAAAACAGCGTTTAAAGAGATACGTAGAAAAATGTTTCAGGGAAGAGTTATGTCCAATTTGATAAAGGATGTGAAGAAATATAAGCAAAAGGCAAAATATTACAAGAGAAAAAAAGAAATTGAAGCCATTGCAGCAAAGGCATTAGAATTAAAAAGGAAACTATTCATATTAATTTTGAATAGGATGCGTACATTAGACAAAATGGTTAATGTACTGAAATCACATAGCAAAAGGAAAAGAGTAGTGAACAGAACAAACTTTTGTAAAGTGTTTTTAGGAAAGTGGATGCATAGTTCAAGTAGCGAACCTTTTTTTAATGAAGAGAGCTATTTTCAAAGTAATAGTTTGCTGCATGCAGTTGACAACAGAGGTCGTTCATACGAAGTAAAAAATGGTTGCATAATGGAGAAGGAGATAATGGTTCCAAGAGATGAGGTACAAGTGATGGCAGATGAGGCAATGGGGAGACGTCCTAAAGCCCCAGTGTACACTTGGAATTGTAGTAGTATTTGCACTGTGCGTCAGGAATCTATTGACAAATTTCGAGAGTTTCTAAGAGAATATAGTAAAAAAAGTATAAAACAGAAGATTAAGGTGCTTCAAAGTCTGGATCCATGCAGAGTGAGAGAGAATACTGGTTTGCAGGGTCATTCTCTGGCTTGTCTATCTAGAAAAGTGTGCAATAGTGTTTTCCATCATTTTAGGATGCTGGCTGTTCATCATACTGAAATGAGAAAGTTTGTGAGACGGTTGTATTTTGCCAAAAGTCCAGCAATAAAGTTAAATGAATTGAATAGGGCTCTGTTCCGAGGAACGGTATCAGATGTAGAGAAGGTTGTTGATGAAATTCAGTTTTGTTACTTTGGTCCTGAACAAAACAGTGCAGAGAAGGACACAGTAAATGAGGAAGAAGTGGAAGAGAATGTAGAACCCTCTGTAAGTAACACATTTAATGATCACATAACAAAATTTGCAATAGTCTCTAATGAAAGACCAAATTTTACTTGTATTTGTTGCCGCAGAACTCATTATAGAAAACAAACTAGGAATGTTGATCTCTACAGAAAGAGTGAAAATGAAGATAATTATAAGTGGAAGGATTTTGCCACATATATATTTCTAGAAAATTGTTTTGAATTGGGTGAAGATCAGCGTATTTGTAAATACTGTTACAACAAGTTAGAGGAAAATAGAATGCCGACCAGAGCTGTACATAATAATTTAGAATTGGATGCTATTCCTGCTGAACTTTCTGAATTAAATACATATGAGTCTATACTCATTCAATGTGTTCATCCGTTCCAGACCATAGTACGTATGGAGCCCAAAACTGGTAAATTACCTCCTTCAGATTTACTGAGAGGTTTAAAAGGTAGAGTGGTGTATTTGCCCTTGGATTTGAAAAAAAATATGGAAACTATTGATGCAGATACTTTGGAAACTGAACCATTAATTATTCTGGTTAATGGGGTACCTACAAAGAATAAGAAGATTTGGCAGGAGCTGGTAGATGTACGGAAAGTACAAAAAGCAAATTTGTATTTGAAAAGGAATAACAAATGGTATGAATCAATTTATATAGAAGAAGAAGAAGAAGAAGAAGATTTACAAGAAGACACAGAAACACCAACTGGACAAATTGAAAAAGTGGACAAGTCAAAGGAAGAAGAAATTTATGAACATTTTAGCATACATCCTCTTCATTCAAAAGAAGTTATGGGAGACAATATTGATCTCTTTCAGATGAAGAAAGCAAAAGGAACTCCCGTGAGTGTATGGGAGGAGAGCTTGGAAGCTCGATGTTTTCCCCAGCTGTTTCCTAAAGGAAAAGGAGGACGATACGATGAACGTCCAGAACAGATTCCAGCTTCTGAGTATCGGACTACAAGACTATATGCTGAAGATCCCAGATTTCGACAAAGTATTCCTTATTTGTTCCATCTTTTATTTGAAAGCGACTTGTCTGCACTGTCTTATGCAGTAAATCACATTTTAAAAAGTGGAGTACATTTACAAAATGTGTCTGCTAAGGATTTTATGGAGAAAGTGCAGCACCGAGATGATCATTTGGAAACACAACTGATCAATCTGATGGCTTGTCAGCGTGGGACAAATGAATATTGGTACCGACGCCATGGTGAACTAAAATGCATGTTACGGAATTTAGGAACACCAACATGGTTCCTTACCCTAAGCTGTGCCGAGTACGCTTGGGATGATTTACTGGATTTTCTACGAGAGGCAAATTCAAACATTAAAAACATCGAATACAAGACAGCAGGAGAACTGTGCTCATTGGATCCGGTTAATGTTTGCAGATATTTCAATCATAGATTTGAGGCTATGATGTCCTTCATCTGCAATAAAAAAAATCCACCTCTTGGAGAAGTAGTGGATTTCTTTTGGAGAAAAGAGTACCAGGCAAGAGGTGCTCCTCATATTCATATGCTGTTGTGGATCAAGGATGCCCCAAAGTTTGGAACAGATACTGATGAAGCAGTGTTATCTTACATTGAAGAATATGCAACATGTGCTATACCAAAAAGCACAGAAGAGAAAAAGTTAAAGGAGCAAGTTTTACGTTTCCAAAGTCATCGGTGTGGAAAATACTGTCGACGGAAATACAAGAGCAAAGAAAAATACTACACTAAATGTCGATTTGGATTTCCTAGACCTGTTCTTTCAAATGGAAGAGTAAACAGTTTTATGTCAGCTGTGAGACATACTATCACAAGAAAATCACCAAAGAATACCTACAACCTTAAAAGAAAAGAAGAATCAAAAAATATAAATGACTACAACCCAGTCATTTTATCCATGTGGAACGCTAACATGGATATACAGTATGTTGCTGACAATTCCATTGCTGTTGCTCGATATGTAACGTCTTACATTACGAAATCAGAAAAAACAGAATTGAAGAAAATGTGGGAAGAGATTTCTCACGAGAAGACTGTCAGTAAGAAGCTGTACAGTTTCAGTTTGAAGATGTTATCGCATCGAGAAATTGGATCCTACGAATGTTCAGATAGGTTATCTTCTGCAAGTCTCTACTCGAAGTCAAGAAGAATAATTTGGGCAAGTTTAGGCCTTGCAGCAATGAGAAATCGGGTACTGAAATCTGTAGGAGAAATTGAATCTTTGGCCGAGAATGACCCAGAAAGTACAGATATTTTGAAATCAAACATGTTGGACACTTATTATCCCAAGAGAAGTCATCATCTGGAGAACATGTGTCTCTATGAAGTGTTGCAGAACTACATTTATTCACGGAAAGCTGCAGAAGACATCAACAATGGAAAATATAAAGTCGTTGGTGAAGAAGGATGTTTGGTGAAGCAAACAAAAGGAAGTTTGATAAATCACCGGAAGCTGAGTTGTGACACTACTGACAAGAAGGAATTTTACTACTTGGCTCTTTTACAGTTGTTTAAACCATGGCGTACAGAGGATGAACTACTGGGAGAATTTCAAAGCTATGAAGATTCTTTTAATGCTTGCAAAGACAGCATACAATGCAGTACATTCTCAACTTATCTGCAAATGTTAAATGAAGAAATTGAACAGGAAACTACAATTGCAGCAGAAATAGCTAGAGACAGTTCTCAGGACAGCCAAAGTTCAGGAACACTCAGTCAAGATCCCCTAGGACAACCAATCGTTGAAAATGAAGCATCAATAGCCATGAATGAAGTGGAAACGGCTATGAATCAAGCTCAAGAAGAATTTATAGACTTAGAAAATTTGGAAAGACAACTGAATCAAGAGCAGCAACAAATTTATGAAGAGATCAAAAACAAAATTGATCACGGATTTCTACATGAAAAAAAAGAGTGCTCATGCACATCATTTCATCCAATCAGGATGTATGTAAGCGGACAAGCTGGAACTGGAAAAAGTTTCCTAATAAAAGTCATCAGAAGCTACCTAAAGCAAAAAACGGATTCTACTTTGTCTTGTGTGGTTACTGCTCCAACTGGGTTAGCAGCATATAACATAAAAGGAATCACTTTACATCGTTTGCTAATGTTACCAGTGGAGCATGAGAACAAAATACAATTCAACAAGCTAACTGGAGAAGCATCCTTGGAAGTTTCAAGAGTATTGAAGAAGATGCAAGTTCTCATTATTGATGAGGTGAGCATGGTATCAAACTTAATGCTTGCCTTTGTGCATTTAAGAATGCAGCAAATTTTGAAGACAGACTATGACATGTTATTTGGTGGAAAACACGTCATAGTTTTTGGAGATCTTTTGCAACTTACTCCAGTTAAAGGACAACCAGTGTTTAGTACTGTCACACATGAAGACACAAAGAAGTCATTGGGAAGCATCGGAAATACAAATATTTGGTCCTTCTTTGAGTACAAGGAACTTACTACTAATATGAGGCAAGCAAGCGATGAAGAATATGGAAGTATTCTGAAGGATATCAGAATTGGACTACTCACAGAAGTTGGCAAAAAAGCATTACAGAGTCGGCTGCTACATAATTTATTTCCAAAGGAAGAAATAGTTGCAGAGAAGATATACAAGAACATTGCAGAAAACAAAAGTGTCATCTGCTTAATGCCAACTCTACGTGAATGCTCAATATTCAATGAGGAGCTTTTGAAATTGGAAAAGGAAGAGATCAGGAAATTGGAAGCAGTGGACAAAATTGAGGATGGAAGAATTACTGTCACAGTAACAGGCAAACTGAAAAATAAATTGGACTCACTAGAGAAGAACATCTCCAAAACAGCTGGATTAGAAAAAAATCTATATGTTTGCATGAACTGTAGAGTATTTTTAAGGAGAAATTTGGATGTTGAAAAAGGTTTAGTTATTGGAGCTATGGGAAGAGTTGTGGGTTTTATTAATTATCAGAAAAAAGATGGAATTGAATGTTTAAAAATAAAATTTGATCAGATAGAAGAAGTTAAAGACATTTGTCGTTGTACAGTTCGTTTCATGCTTGTGAAAGACTTATATGTACGTAGGAAGCAGTTTCCGTTTTCTCTAGCATATGCTGTAACTATTCACAAGTCTCAAGGATTGACTGTAGATTGTGCATTTGTGAACATTGGTTCAACTGTGTTCAAAGAAGGTATGGCATATGTTGCTTTGTCACGAGTGAAAACATTATCAGGTTTATTCATGATAGACTTTGATGACTCAAAAGTTAGTGCTGATACAAACTGTGTAAAGGAGTATAATAGATTAAGAAGAAGCTATGCTCCTCATTTAGGTCAGTATCCTGTGTTAGAGAAACGTGTAGTTTCTCGTAAAAGAAAAAATGACAATATCTGTAATGAAGATGTAGAGAAGAGGAAAAAAAAGAGGAGTGATGTAATTGCAAGCAAAAAGAAAAAGGAAAATGAAGAACAGGTTGTAGGATGTCATTTTGAAAATAGCTCTGGTGTCAACTGCTACGCAAATGTAGTGCTGAATGTTGCATTTTATCTGGAAAGTTTGCAAGAGCAGATAATAGTAAATCAGGGAAAAAGATTCTGTTCAGAGCTGAGTCTCCTTTTTCTTAAGCTGAGTAAAGATAAAACTCAAATAGAAAGTGCTACTGAAATTAGAAAACTTTTAGATATATGTTCAGGACGAACACAGTTTTCTCAAAATGAACAGCAAGATGCACACGAATTTTTGATGTATTTTCTTCAGGTAGTGGAAGAAGAAGGAGTTCCCATTGACATTTTTTTTGGTCTCTCTTATAAATGGGAACATAGTTGTGATAATTGTTATAATATATGTGGTTCTAATGTTGATAATGAAAGGTTTATTTATTTGACATTGCCAGAAAGTAAAACAGTTACTTTTGCAAAATTAGTTAAAGATGCTAATCATAGCATGAAATGTGGTGAGTGTAAATCTGACATGTTTTCAACATTAATTTTAAAGGAATACGGACAGTATGTAATTTTAATGATGCAACGATGTAGAGCTGATGGTTCAAAATTGGATACTTTAATAAAGAAGTTTACAGGACAGCAATTATCAATTTCAGGAAAAACTTTTGTAACTGTTGCAATAATTTTCCATGATGGACCTACTGTTACTTCTGGACATTACACAGTTTATCTTAAATGTGAAAAAGGCTGGACACTGTGTAATGATTCCCAATTGATTTTCAAACAACGTTTGCCTTTTGATTTAGCAAATTCCTATCTAATCTTCCTGAAACCTAAATTTTAGACAGATTTGGCAAGATCTGGACAAAATAATTTTACCATTTTACTGCATTACCATTACAATTTTGTAGAAAAATGATTTTTTAAATTATCATTTGGCCTAATGGAAAGATAACCAATTGTAATGTGGACTTTTTTAATTTTTAATGAAACTTTGAAAAACCAATAATTTCGAGATAATCGGTAACATCTGCACAATTTAAATTTTGGAATGTTATTGGACTGCCATTGGAATTTTTTTCAAAAATGATTTAAAAAATTACTATTTGGCCATGCGGAAAAGTAACCAATTCTATTGTGGACTTAATAAATTATTCCAAAAATTTTCGTGAACCAAAATGTAACAGAGAATCAGTGAGATCTGGACAAATTAAACTTTAGAATTTTATTTGATTACTGTTGGAAATTTATTCCAAACAACATTTTTAAATTACTATTTGCCCTAAAGGAAATGGAATCAGATGTATTGTGGAGTTATTTGAGATATAATATTGTGATTATACTTCTGAAACAAACATATCAGACGGTATTTTAAAGAAATAACTATTGGTATTAGATGATATTGTTTTAGAATATTATGCATTTCTATAATGTTAAGTTTAAGTAAAAAGAGATTCTGGGCTTTTTTATTACAATCTTTGTGATTGTTATTTTTTTTTGCCCGCTGTAAAATGATGAATGCAATTGCTTTCACAATTTATAGTGAAATGCAATATATTCTGAAAACAGCAAAAATAAGGCAAAAATATTTTTTGGAAAAAAATGTAAATATGTGTACTGTATTATAAAATGTTTTAAAAATATTAATACTTTTTTCTTTTTTTTCAGATTCATATAGAAAATTTTTGAAAACTAGAACCATTTTTAAAGCTATTTTAAAAAAAAACAAATGAATAAATATTTTTTTGAGTGAGTATGGTAAGTCAATAATAATAATTGTAGTCTCTCAAGGACCTTGTAATGTGATAATTGATTTTTAGTGTTTTTTTTAAAAAAAATAAAAAAAAAGTACGCGCACCGTACGCGTACGGTAAAAAAAAAAAAAAAAAGTTTTTAAAAACATATATAAAAAATAGATGAAAGGTAAGGTTGGCTCTTAAAAGAGCCGTTGTGTTCATGCAGGGACAGAGGAAAGAAAGATTGGGAATATTAGACGGTACGACAAGTGTGCTGATCTATTTTACTGTTCACTAGGGAAACACTGGTCTCCCTATAAGTAATTAGATCGTGACAAGTGGCGCACCGTACTTCAACCCTCGCAAACCGAGGGTTAATTTCCAGAGGGCCAGCAAAAGGAGATGCTCCCCCCACAGATGAAGGGCTCACCTGACCTGCAGAAGAAGGAGTCAGCTCTGCAGATGATGGTCCAGGCTGAGCTGCTGTGGATGTACTTGCTTGTCTTTCTGAAGAGTTACCTCCAAAAAGATGACCATGTGTCCTTTTGTGTACATCCTTGAGGTGTCTCTTCATGGTGTGATTCCCAAAGGAATACTTCCTGTCAGGATTACCTCTAGAAAGTACACGCTGACACAGCCTGCAAGTTACTAAGGGTGCATTCACCTTTTGCTGGCCTTCAGGAAAAGTAAAATAATCCCATACATAAGAGGGCTTTTGTTTCCTCGATCTCTGCCTCAAGACAGTGCTGCTAGTGCTAGCCTCACTCTCAGAAGAGCTCTGCTGTTCTGCCATCGTATCCCAAAGACAAACCAGCTCCTTCTCCTAAGGGATCACAAGCAGAAATGAGGGGAATGGGTGTGGTGTAGGAGAGTTCTAGAACTGAAAGTAGTTTCAACCAATCAAAAGTTGTGTTTCATGATCACATGACCTACCGTACGCTTACGGTACGCTTACGGTACGCTTACGGCAAAAGTGCGCATGCGCGTAAAAAAGACACGCGCTTGCGCGCATGCGCATAACAGACACTACCCGACACTTCCGCGTAACGTGCGCGTGTAGCGCACACGCGTACGCGTCCCACGCGGAGTACGCGCGGCTACGCAAATTGCGTAACTATACGCAAGCAGCGTGGATAAATTACGGACGTAGCGTAAACCGTACGCTTACCGTAAGCTTACGGTACGCGTACTAAAAAAATAATAAAAAAATAGAAAAAAAGTACTGCAAATAAATTTTACATGTTTATTTAAAAAAAAATATTTAAAAAAAACATATTAAAGAATTTTAAAAATTTAACCATAGTCTTTATAAAAGGTAAGAAAAATAAAATAAAAATATGTTAAAAAAAATAGAAGAAAAAAAAAACAATTAGCATTTAAAAAACCTTGCAAATTCACTGAAAAAACCATGGGTTTCACACACGTTATAGTTAGGACTTAGCATTTAAAAAACCATAGAAATTCAGTGAAAAAACCATAGGTTTCACACACGTTATAGTTAGGAATTAGCATTTAAAAAACCTTAGAAATTCAGTGAAAAAACCATAGGTTTCACACATGTTATAGTTAGCTGGACATTTTACTCGTAAAAAACCAATGAAATTCCCCCGTTATAGTTAGTTCAGCTAACTATAACTCGCGCGCCCGCAATGCACTGCTGATGACGTCCCATATTACATCACTCATGACATGGTCAGTGACATCACTCATGACATCACTGATGACATCTCAAATGACATCACTGATGACCTCACTGATGACATCATCCTTGTGATAGAGTGGCAGACCTCCTCTTCCCCTAATAAAACCTTTGATACACACAATCAAAAATAGAGACTAAAATTTACAAAACAATGGACATACCAATAACAGTTACAACAACCTCTTCAGTAATTCTAAGATCCACATACACATCCACTCATTCACCAACAGTCCAATACAGTCACTCATACATGTACTCACTTATTATATGTACTCATACACCTATACATCCTATTACACAACGCCACTCATCCATAGAGCTACTCACACACATAGTCACTCATGCCAATAAAGAATCAAACATCCATTTACTTGCATATACAGTTAAACACACACCACCACACTTACTTCTACGGAAACTTACACATACTTAGTCTTTTTAACAATCACTTATAGAAACACATACTTATTCATACAGGAACTCTTTCAATCTCTCACTCTCACATATACTCACATATATAAACCAATAGTCACATATACTAGTTTTAAACATATGTAGTTACTCATAAAGACACTATTGAGACAGTCATTCACTCACTAACACACCCATGCACACACTCATCCACCCATGCAGTCCTGCACACATGCTCTGTTCAACACATACAAACAGTGAGTCACTCATTCATGCACCTATGCACTACGTCATACCCCCCACCGAACCATGCAGACACTCATACTGATACTCAAAAAACCAACTAATAACCTATATAGACACCCATGTAGCTACTCTCCAACCCATGCAGCCACTTATACACAAAGTGAGAGACTGATACAGATATTTATATATTTAAACATTACTCACTAAGCCATGTATTCACTATGATACACTTAATCAGTCAGTTACACAATCAATTTTTAAAAAAGAAATCATCCATTTAGACAGTAATATACCCATTTATTCTTCCATCGACCTTGAGATATACATATATAAAACATATTTAATTTTCAGAAAAATACACATTCACTGGATGATGTCATCAGTGAGGTCATCAGTGATGTCATTTGAGATGTCATCAGTGATGTCATGAGTGATGTCACTGACCATGTCATGAGTGATGTAATATGTGACGTCATCAGCAGTGCATTGCGGGCGCGCGAGTTATAGTTAGCTGAACTAACTATAACGGGGGAATTTCATTGGTTTTTTACGAGTAAAATGTCCAGCTAACTATAACATGTGTGAAACCTATGGTTTTTTCACTGAATATATATATATATATATATATATATATATATATATATATTTATTTATTTATGTTTTTGTAAAGTGCCAAAGACATGGCCTCAAGGCTTTCTCTGAGTTCTAGATGCATTGGAAATATGCAGATGTTAACGTCACAACATCTGTGATCGCGTGCATCTTTTGACAGGGGTGGCTTTTACTGCTCATTCCTCTGATCGCTCAGAGTGCCTGTTTTGACCCCTGGTCAACGGAAGAGCGCACAGTCCATGAATCTGGGAGGTAAGTTGTTGTCTGTTGATATGAAATTGTTTTAGAGTAATTAAAATATAAGGATAGAGTTTAGTCATTCTATACTAAGGGCCTGATTACGATGTCGGACGGACCAGAGTCTGTCCGACATCGTTCTGGAAGTGGGACCGACCGACCTCCTGTCGGCGGTCCCAAACTGGCAATTAAGATGAGACCAAACACTGTTGCATGGATCAACGTCACGATCCGGAGGCCTTGCACCCATGGGGGCCCTGCTGGGGGCCCCAAAGTGGGATTCCCACTGCCTTTCTGTGTCAGAAAGGACAGCACAGAAAGGCTGTGGGAATAAGCCATCGTAATCCCTCAGGCGGAAAGAGCTGCCCTTGGGATTACTGAAAGCATTCCAACTGGCAGAAAGGTTCTCTGAGCCCGTTGAAAGCCAGTCGGAATGTCCAGTTGCATTCCTTTCCAACCGACTCCATCCCAATGACTCGGTCGGAAAGGAATCCAACCGCCTGATTAGGATGCAGTCGGAACGGCTCCAACCGATGGTCAGAGACGTTTCCGTCCACATCCTAATCAGGCCCTGTTGGACTTGGCCCTTTTTGCAGGGTCATCCCTAAACTTTTTGCCTTTCTCCTAGCCTTTTCTCTGACATGGTGTTGGTGGTTTTAGGACTCTGGGCACTTTAGCACTGCTGTCCAGTGTAAAGTGCGTGTGCTCTCTGTGTTACTTATGGTAAGATTGGTCTACACCTGTTTGGCATATTTAATTTACCTGTCAGTCCCTTGTAAAGTGGTATCTCATATACACAGGGCTGGTAAATTAAATGCTACTAGTGGGTTTGCAGCGCTGATTGCGCCACCCACCAAAGTAGCCTTTCAAACCTATCTCAGTCCTCTGCCATTGCAGGGCCTGTGTGCGCAGTGTTACTGCCGCTGTGACGTGGCACCTAAAGTGTGTGCCATGTCTATGACCCCCCTTTTACTACCTGTCAGTCAACCCTAAGGTAGGCCCTAGCTAGCCCTATGGGCAGGGTGCATTGTATGTAAAAGGTAGGACATGTACCTTAAGTGTGTGACATGTCCTGGTAGTAACAAACAGCCATTTTGGTTTCTCACTACTGTGAGGCTGCCCTACCATAGGAATGCATTGGGGATTCCCTGATGAGTGTTTCTGTGATAATTCCTGATATGAGAGGAGCAGCGTGGTCAAGTTTAGTATATTTGCAATAGTGATAATAAATGCTACGCAATGATGTGCGCAGATTTATTATAACTATTTTAGAAATGCCATTTTTAGAAGTTGGCATTTCTGTGTGCTATGTGTCTGCCTGCCTGATGTGAATTGCATGTCTGGCTTTTGAGTGACAGGGGCTGGTGAGGTGTGTGTGGATTCAGGAGGGGCAGGGTGACTCAGCGCTAGGCTAAATAGGGCATCTGCATTTGGAGTAGTGGGATGAGTAGTCCCATGACCCTGAATAGGATTGTGCCTGCCCTAGTAAATGCTCGCTCCTCCCCCCTGTAGTGTGTCTGATGACGAGCCCCAACCTGACAAAGGGGAAGAAGAGCCATGTAAACAAAGTGCTCCAATTCCACCACTGAACCAGTTTTGGCTGGTTCCGCCAAACCCTGTTCAAGGGCAGACAAAGCAAATATGTCATATAAATGTAGGGGCTGTGACCCCATGTTTTGTTGTGCTTCCTGGTGCTGAGGGGACTTGCTGCTGCTGGGCTACAGGAGGAACCGCCACAGGGGTCTGCCTCCCTGCTGAAGGGCCCTGTGAGCTGGCCTGCCTGGGCCCAGCCTTGTGCCCCTAGAACTTTGCTGGCTGGAGCTGTGGCTTCTAGCGCCTTGTAAGCGCTATATTTTAATTGCTCAAGAGGAGAGTGCCGGGGCTTCGCAGCGTCGAGCTGCATCCCATTTAGAGGGAATCCCGACGTGGGGATTCCCCCGCATTTTTGCCAGCCAGAGCGGGAGCCTACCCCGCTTTATGCATATTTTAACAGCGGGTGCCCACCCCGCATTGTGGTGCCGATAGCGGGTGCCCACCCCGCATTTATCCCTATTTCAGAAGGCGGGTGCCCACCCCGCACTTGGGCTTTACCTTAAAGCGGGTGCCCACTCCGCATTGCACCGCTGAGTGAAGGAGCCGCCAGGCCGCTGCTAGCTCGGCCCAGAAGTCAGGCAAAGCTGCCTGGTTGGGGGCATGGCCGTGACGAAGGCAGTCTCACCCGCCGCAGAGGACCGTCTGGAGCCTCGCAGGCTCCACTCTGAAGTCCTGTGTCCCCGGAGAGGGACCGGGTAAAGGCAAGAGAAGCAGGAGCCTCGCGGGCTCCACTTGCTGCACAACCCGCCTTCCCCCGCCTGGCAGAAGGGGAGGCAGGCTGCCGCGACCAAGACCCGAGGAGAAGCCGGGAGGAGTCCAGGAGAACCCCTGTGAGTGGGTAGCATGGCGTGAGCGGCTGGGGGTGGTTCAAGGCACATTGTCAGTGCCTGCCCTCTCCATTGCCCCTTGTCAGAGCTCCCTCAGGCACGGAGAGTGCCAGTGTTTTCTCTACTTCGTGGGGGCAAGTTGATGGTTGCGAGTCCCAGAGTGGGGCTCCCCTGAGGCACAGAAGTGCCAGTGCCTCTTTGTTTTGCTCACAGCTGTACCGCTGTGGCAGACAGCTGCAGCGAGGGATTGATTTTTGTGTTGGAGTCCCAGTGGGGCCCCCAGGGCACAGGAGTGCCAGTGCCATTATTTCTTTGGGGGCATTTTGGAGACAGGGGTGAGTTGCACCCCACGCCCCAGCGCAATTGCGCACTTTGCTTGCTGCATTGGCAGCCAGAGGGCTAATTGGATAGCCCTGGAGTAAGCCCTGACATTTGGGACAGAGGGCATTTGAGCCCCCAGTGAAAGGCTCGTTGGCCTGGGGGTCAGTTCTATGGTAATACCTAATATGATTATTGGATAAGGTCTTTATGCTTGTGAAGGTTATTGTCAAATGTGATTTATGCACCCTGATCTGCGCATAATGTGTTTATGCTTGTGAGGATTATGGCATAATGTGTTTTCGCTTATGAGGTTGGCGCCTAATGTGTTTTACGCCTAATGTGATGCTGATTGCATAATGTGATTTATGTTGCAGGATATAATGCTGAGTACAGTATTTGGCCAGTAATTACTGGTTGTGTTCTACATTTACTACGTGTGCTTTTTGATGGTTATGACAGTGGCCCAATTGCCCCTGTCAGGTGTATATAATCACCTGTAAATATTGCGTAGTGCCAGTTGGCACAGAGTATATTGTGTTATTACTATTCTAATGTGTTTTGGATAATACAAAGGCTATTTTTATATATAACCTTGTGTGGAGTTTCTTTTGTGGTGTGCCTAGTGTGTTGCTGCTGTGTGTGTGTTGCGCAAACGCTTTACACATTGCCTCTGGGATAAGCCTGACTGCTCGTGCCAAGCTACCAAGGGGGTGAGCAGGGGTTATCTTCAGCGTGTAACTCCCTTGCCCTGACTAAAGTGGTGGTTTCCGCCTGGCTTAGGCGCAAGCCCTAGCCAACCAGAAATCCCATTTCTAACATGCCCCAAATGTCAACTTTTCATGAACAAATATTACACTAAATATCTGTTATATGATACTATGGTAAATGTGATTTGGTATGCACTATTAGAATCTAGAGTCTGCTCAATGATGAATCATTAGTGTCATTATTTTTGCAATAAGAATAAGAAATCAAATTGTTCCATCGTGTGAACGATGAACTCCATCTAAACAGTGGTTGGCATCGGGCCTCAACCTCTAGATGAATGCCTAAACCCAAGAAACATCCTCTAATCACTTGAAATTCATAAAGACCAAGGGCCCGATTCACAAAGGTAAACTTACACCTTTAGTTGTAACGACTTGCGTTGTAATGACCGCATTGTAAAGCTATCGCGGTGTAACGACCGCGTTGTAAAGGTCATTCTCCGAAGTGAGCTTCTGGGATCTGCAAACAAAGGGCAGACAAGCTTTTGGCCTACAGCTGGGCTCCCTCGCTTCACCGCCTTGTGGTACCAAGCGAGCCCTGCATGTGAGAATCACAGAAGCGCCAACTGCCTCTTCAGTGAGCCTGCTCCAAAGCGCCACGACCAAAAGAAACACACACCAGCAACACGCAGCACTGCATCACGACCACATGTCTGGTAATCTGCGCCCATAATTAACTGCATTCTCTGCAAAGAAGTAGGCACGTGACGTGAGCCTATACAATGATCAACTGTGAATCATGCCTATAATTTAAGTGCACCGTATCATATTACATGCACTCTGAGTACAAGCACATTAGGACCACCAACTTTGAAATCATGATGCCTCATGGGTTAGGCTGGGTACTTCCTGCGTTGAGGGCCGGCGAGAACTAGACTGGTGCTGCCCGGCATACGCTAGCGTTCTTGGACCGCGTCCACAGCAACGTCACCTGCCAGGCATGATTGAGGAAAGATTGTGCACAGTCAGGAAGTTTTCTGGACAGCTGCAAACCTCTCCGGCCACCAGATTCGTTGGCATCACTGGATCATGAATCTTACCGGCTGCAGTGAGCTCCCCTAGCCTACATGATTGCCGCCAGTTGACCAGCCAAACTTTCTGATTCAACTGCTGCCGTGGGTGGCTGTGGCAGGACCAGCCTGCCTAGTACTGTGAATCTCAGAGACTCATGCCAGACCTCTCTGGCTGACTGTCAGTGTCTGGCTTTCCGTAGTAGCCATTGGGCACTCACTGACTCCTCCAGATGTAACTGTAATGCCGTAGCTGTGTGGTGAATCGAATCCTAATGTCTGATACATTGTAGCAAAAGCAGCTGAGTTCGAGTTCAGGCAGCCCCCAAGGCTTCTAGGAACAGCACACAGTGCGTGCTGCCACTTTGAGCTTTCAGTCAAAAATGCTATATTAGCAGCCAGCGCACTGGCTGCTTGACAGCTGAGGAGGCGCTAAATATGCGTGACTCTGCATTTCACTGTGGTGATGCAGACCACCACACTAAAATGCGTTAGTCTGGGGGCATGGCTTCGGAGCCTCGGGAGATGGCCGCTGTTCCCGGGAGCTCCGTCGGGACGTGAGGTAGCGCGACCTCTGCAGGCAACAATACTTTTCCACGAACGTCGGAACCGCGTTATTTAGCGGTCGGAACTTGGGCTCGTCAGAATGCTGCCATTATTTGCGCACAGGGTGAGACCAGCGGGCATATTTTTATAATTATTTGTCGGCCGCGATTCTCCTAACCGTCGCGGCCGCCATATTGTTTTTTCAGCACTCCTATGCTTCCCGCCTGAGGCTGTGAGACGGTGCTGGTTAGCAGCTGAATGCCCGTTTTTCACTATTGCAGCCTACTTCTTTCATTTTTGGTCAGCGCTTATGTTATTTGATCCCTGGTGATGTTTGCATTGATGCCTCTTCAACTAATGTGGTTTCTGTTGCTTTTGGCCACCATTTAGTTACCTTCACTCCTGGATTTTTAGGCTGATACCTCCTGGACTAGTGTACTCTAACTTTCTTTTCATTTCTTCACCAGTTTGGCTCTGTTTCCTTTTGTGGGACTCTGAGTGACTCCATTATTACAATTTTTTCTTCGTTGTATATAAAGTGTTTCTCCTCACACTGCCACATATGGCAATGCTTCGCACTAATCTTAGTGGCGCTCTTCCTTCTAATGAGGCGGGTTTAGAGGTCTACAATCCTTTTGACATCCTACAGGATCACATCGATGATAATCTCAAACACTCTGTTGGTTCCAAGACTTCTACTCCACTGACTTCTCGTCTAAGCGCTAAACAAGGCTCCAAAATACCTTCTGCGTCAGCGTCTACTTCAGGTAAACGAGTGAAAGCTAATCCACCTTTTCCTACTAATTTGTCATCCTTAATATCCATGGAGCTCCTTCTTGAAGAAATTCGTGCTCTCAAACCACATATGGAGGAAACCAACACCCGACTTCAGAGTCTGGAAGCCAATTGGTCCCTCACTGAAAAGAGAGTTGGGGACCTAGAAAAGCGTGTTGATTCTGTTCAAGGACTTACAAGTCAAGTTCCTCTCATCTCTAAAGAGATAGAACAACTTAAACAACAGATTGAAAATTTAGAAAACCCCAATAGGGGTAACAACCTACGCATTTACGGATTAGTTGAAGGACTTGAAGGCTCTAATCCAATTTCCTTTTTTCTGACTTTTTTGCCAACTCTTCTGGGTCTTCCTGAAACCCCTTCATTGAATATCCAACGGGCGCATCGTCTAGGTCAGATTGCTCGTTCTTCATCATCATCTACTAAGCCGAGAGCCGTTATTTTGTTTTTTTTGGAGTACACAGACTTACTCAGAGTCCTCCACGCTGCCAAACAACGCGGAAAAATTTATTGGAATGGTTCTAATCTCTTTTTTGCTCAGGACTATGCCAAGACAACTGCTGAACGTTGGAAAAGATTCTTGGAGATGAGACCTGCGTTACGTAGCCTAAATGCTCGCTATGGTTTGTTCCACCCATGTCTCTTCAAAGTGACTTATAACAATAAAACAACTAGTTAGGATGATCCAGCGCTCCTCCAACAATTTTTGAATAGTTGCCGAGCAGAGTCCATGGAGGTGCCTCAGCCATGACAGACTTATTTATTTCAGTAGTTTCTGTTTGTTTTGTCCTTAGTGATGATTAATTTCCTTCCTAATGTATTATGTGGCACTCTGTTGTATTAATATGTTTCTTATTTCTTCCTTTCATCAGGTTGCGGTCTTGTGGTCCCTCGTCGTTTCTTGTTCTCTTCAGCTTGCCTGGAAGATGTCCCCTCCTTACCGTCTCGTCCTGAGATCTTCCGTTCAGTGTCTTACCTCCCTTATGTGGCTTCACCAACCCCGTTCTTCTTGTTTTCTTGTGGTATGCCTTTTTGTTACCATATTTTTTCATCAAATGTTTGTTTCGCTTTGTCCCTTTGTTTTTTGTTATGTTCGTTCCTTTTTACCTTTCCTTTCTAATATTTTTTCCTTTCACTTCCATTTCTGGTCCTTTTTCTATCTCTGGTATTTCTCTCATTGCTCACCTCTAATTCTCTCTTTTACTATCTCATACTTTTCTGCTTTCAATCTCCTTATTTCATTACTCTTTCCTAGTTCATATTTTTCTGTTTTATTCTGTCAATATTCCTCTATTTGCAACTTCAATCTCCCAAATTATTATATGATGTTTTATTTTTTACTCATGTACATAATTGGCTTTCTCACAGCTTTTTGTTATAATTTATATTTTTAGATGTCGTTAAATATACTTTCTTGGAATGTTAAAGGTTTGGGTTCCCCCATTAAGCGACAACGAATTTTATCTCATTTAGCAACTTTAAAAGGAGACATTGTGTTATTACAAGAAATTCATATAAAAGATGTTGAAATTACCAAACTACGCCGTAATTGGGTGGGCCATGTTTTTGCGTCTCCTGGTTCAGGGAAAGGTAACGGTGTTGCTATTCTCTGCCATAAGCGGTTAAATATCAAACTTATAAACCAAGACAATGATTCTGATGGTAGATGGGTTGCTGTATCTTTGTTGATTGATAAAATCCCTTCAGCTATTTTTAATTTGTATGCTCCCACTATACAAGACAAATTGTTTTGGCCCCAGATTCTTGCCTCACTGATGCAATATACCGATGATTATCGCATTTTAGGGGGTGATTGTAACATGATTATGGATCCTATTTTAGATAGAAGGTCCAATTCTCATTTCTCACCCTCTCTCATGCACACTCAATTTACCTCTACTATATCTCAAAGATCTCTTGTTGACTCCTGGAGACTCTGTCACCCTACACTTCAAGAGTACACGATTTTTACAGACAATGAATCTCCTCTGATATCCCCTCAATTGTTATGGGACACTTTTAAGGCTGCTTCTAGAGATTTCATTATTTCATTTGTTTCCCATAAAAGGCACACGGCCTCTTATTCCTTGCAATCACTTAATATGCAAATTAAACAATTGGAACATTCTTATTACTTAACTAAATCTCAATCAGACTTGGATAAACTTCTTAAGGCCAAATTCTCTTTCAATAAACTTTTAACAGAATCTGCAAATTTATACTTACTTAAATCTAGTGCTAAATATTATAGCGTACAAAATAAAGCTGGCAACCTTCTTGCCAATTATCTTAAAGTTAAAAGAGAGCTCACAAAAATTGAATCTATTGTCACTTCATCTAATATCACACTTCATAAAGATAAAGATATACTGTCAGAGTTCACTAACTTTTATCAAAATCTTTATACTCCAGAATCTCCTCCCTTATTATCTGACATCGATCATTATCTGTCCTCTATTCCCTCTCCTTCCTTTGCAGAAATAGATTTTACCTCCTTAGAAGCGGATATATTCCCTAAAGATATTCTGGAATCCATTCAGGTGCTTAAAAAAGGCAAAGCTCCTGGGCCAGATGGCTTCACGATAGAATTTTATTTACATTTTTCCAATCTGCTTGTTCCTAAACTTCACCAATTATTTTCATTTTTTATATCGTCCAAAAACTCTGAAGGCTCCTTTCAGGAGGCCTTAATCTGTCTTCTTCCCAAAGATAATAAGGATCATACTTTATGTAAAAATTATAGACCTATTTGTTTAATCAACCTGGATTACAAGATATTTGCAAAAATTCTTGCGCTTCGTCTCGACAAAATTTTACCTAAACTATTTGGTAAAGAACAATGTGGTTTCATCAAGGGTCGTCACCTTTCTGACAATACCCGCCTCTTTTTCAATGTACTTAGTAAGTCCCATTCCTATCAATATTCATTAGCTGCTGTTGCATTAGATGCTGAAAAAGCATTTGACAGGGTAAATTGGCAATTTATATTCTCAACTCTTGTTTGGTTTGGTTTTGGCCCGAAATTTCTTTCTTATATCTCAATATTATATTCCTTTCCTAGATCTTTTATCTTAGCTAACAGCCTTGTTTCTTCTTCGTTTCCTCTCTTCAGAGGTGCAGGCAAGGATGTCCTCTTTCTCCTCTTCTTTTTATTTTGGCATTAGAACCTTTTTTAACAAAAATTTGAATGAATAAAGATATTACCGGCTTCCCTTATGGTGATAAACATCTGATTTCTGCTTATGCAGACGATATTCTTTTATTCATTTCTAACCCCCAAACCTCTATTCCATCCTTTTTATCATAAGTTTCTGATTTTGCGACTGTATCAGGTTACAAACTTAATGTGGACAAATGTGAAATTCTCCCTCTAAATACATTTTGTTTCCATGCCGATTTTTTGGCTTCTTCTTTTCACTGGAGTCCGATTAAGATCAAATACTTAGGTTTATGGTTTAAACCTTCCATTAAAGACACTGTAACACTAAATATAAAAAATCTACAAACAATTCTAAACGACTCTACAACTCGTTGGCATCCCTTGTTCTTATCCTGGTGGGGTAGACTAGACTCTATTAAAATTATGTTAGTTCCAATAATTTTATTTTACCTCTCTAATCTTCCAGTTAATATTCCTAAATCCTGCTATAAAAATATTTACTCTACATTATCAAAATTCTTATGGCAAAACAAGAAACCTAGGATGTCATTTGCTAAACTTAAATGTCCTAAACATTTGGGTGGAGTTAATTTTCCAGATTTCTCCTCATCTCACACTTCATTTTTTCTTAATCATTCTGTTTCCTTATTATCTGACCATATGTCTGATCTCACCTCTCAACCATTGTGGGTAGAGGTTGAATCCTCCTTCTTTCATCCTTTCACTTTTGAAGAATTTGTGTCATTATCCCATATTCCCAAGAAATTCTCTCTCCCTCTTCTTAAAAATTCCCGAAAAATATTTTCTCCTTTCTTCCTGGATGGTCTAGACGATCGCTCACGCTTCTTACAATCCCCTATTTGGTATAATCCCCTTATTAAAGTTAAAAATAAGAAACTTTTTGGGAAAGAATGGAACAATCTCGGTCTTAATTGGACTCACCAACTTTTTCATGAAGGTACTTTTATTCCCTTCTCTATACTTCAATCCTGCTTTTCTTTACCATCATCCTTTGAATTCAAACATAGTTTATTGTGTACAGTTCCTCAAAATAGTTATGATGCCCTTTCTGGTTCCGTCACGCATATCAACTCTTCTCCTCTTACTCTTCCTTATTTACTTTCTTCATCCTCTGCTTCTCAAATCAATAAAAAGCTACGAGATACCTCTAGCACTCGAGATAAATTTAAAGTAGAAAAAGATTGGGAATCAGATTTAGAGGAATCGTTTTCTGTTTTAACATGGCAAAATATTTCGTCCAAGATATGGAAATCATCTAGAGCAGCAAACACAACTCAAACATTATTTTTTATATATAATAGACTTTTGATCACTCCTGCCAAATTACATATAATTGATCCCTCTATTCCCTATACCTGCTGGTCTTGCTCAGCTGCAATGGCAGATCTTAAACATATGTTATTTACTTGTCCGGCGATCTATAAGTTTTGGACAAGTGTGTGGAAGCAAATTAATAATATTTTCTCTATCCAGTTCCCTTTTACTTTTTCACATATTTTTTAGGAGGTCTTTCAGAGATATGGTCTTCCTCCATTACTAACACGCCTATTATTGACTTATTTATAGCCGTAGCGTTTCAACAAATCACTAAATCTTGGAAGAATGCCTCGAATGTTTCTTTCCAAACCTGGTGGTATGGGATTTGTTATAAGCACAGATTAGACAGGGCCTATGTTTATCCCATTACACTTGCTATTAAACGAGACTTATTATGGCTACCTATCTTTTTTTAAACATATCTGCTCAATCCTTACCTTTGCATACACCTTGAACAGAAGAAGTTCCTAAACCTTCGTGAAATTATTCCTGATGGTTGCATATATATTATGTCTTGTGTTTATTTTATACATCTTTTTTAGAGGATTTTTTGTATACCAATTGTTACATTTTCAATGCATACGTTTTGTTCTATCAATTGATATTTTCTTCCCTTCCCCCTTCTATCCCTTCTTCCTCTTTTTCTATTTCTTCCCCTCGTTTATGCCATTTTTTGCTTTTCTACTATATTTAGATACTTTGTTCTATTGTTATTCTGTTGTAATTGATATTCAATAAACTTTCTTTAAAACTTAAAATGCGTTAGTCTAATGCCTGATGAGTGGTACTTGGCAGGGGGGAGGTACTTAGCACAAGCACTTTACCACTGATTAGCAGGGATAAAGTGCATAGAGTCCTATTGCCAACAAAAGCAGGTTCAGCAAATAAAGAGTAGTGAAGGCAGAACATCTAGGGGAATACCACGCCAAAGGTGGTCAGGTTGAACACACCTTAACTCACCTACTCCCTTTAACATGTAGGGCCAGATTTACCAACATTCTGCACCGTGCCTACGTCTCAAAAGTGAAGCAAACCTGCACAAAATATTTTTATTTATTTATTTTTCAGAGTAAACTTGTTTTGTGCTTTAATGTTGCCTGAAAGTAAAGCAAAGCAGCACAAAGCGCTGCTTTGCGGAAACAATTGGACAATAAAATTCCCATCAAGGCCAAAAAAGCAATAGAAAGACTCTTTTACCGTGGATGCACATACGTTCTGCCAATTAAATGCTGGAATGAAGGTAGATCCGCTCGCGGATTGATCCAGTGTCCTTCGCTCAGCAGTGCTTTGTAAAGCTCCTATCTGTTCATCACATAAATTGAGTGACGACAGCACTGTGAAGCCAGAACTAAAAATGCTACTTCAGCACTATCTGCGGTAAAACGTGACGGACAGTGAAAACAGACTGAATTGATAGCACTCAGTTTCGTTCTTAAGTTGCTATTTTTGTTTAAATAGCTGTCTGGCAATACTTTTCTGAAGACCCAGTGTTGCGGTAAAGGGTGGCTGTTTAATACATATTGGGGCAGATTTATAAGCCCCGTGCGCCAGATTTGCGCCGCCGTTGCGTCACTTTTGTGACGCAGCGGCGGCGCAAAGCCAGCGCCATGCTGCGGGCCATTTACAATGTGACGCATCTAGGGAGATGCGTCACGTTGTAAAGCTTGCCCCACATGTGGGCGTACCTGCACAGGTGGGGGGCGTTCCGGCGCAGGAACGCCTCCGAAAAGTGGCTAAGTGAAATCTACAAGATTTCACTCAGTCACTTTTCCGGCCATGATGCGTCAAAACCCTGCGCCTGCTTGAAGCAGGCGTAAGGATTGACGCAGCATGTTAGCGATAGGGGCACCCCGAGCCTTGCTGGAGCTGCGTCGCGGTTGCGACGCAACTCCAGCAATGCGCCAACCTTACGCCGGCAGATGCGTCACGCATCTGCTTGTCCTTGCGCCACGATGCACAGCATTGTAAATGCGGCGCATCTGCGGTGGCGCAAGGGCAAACTTGTGTGACGCATATTTCCAGCTTCCGGGTTCGGCGACGCGGGCAGGTTAAATAACCTCCAGGGGATATCTGTGCAGGAACGAATGTGTTTCTCCCCCTGTGGACGCGCCATGCACCTGATGAGGAGCTCTTTTTAACATAAATTGGTGACCCCCTCTTAAATCAAATACGTAAGGTAGGGGCGCCTACTAAGGGTTGACCAACACTTTTGTTCTCACCCTTGCTTTTCTCACCCAACTGTAGATAGTTTTATTCGAGCACACTTCACTTCACTTAAGGTCCTGACGAAGCGCCGCGAGATCCTCCTGACTCAATGTGCGCGAAACATGTTGACCATAAGAGCTGAGCGTAGCTAGCCACTCATCCGTTGTGAGTACATATAGCTTTTACGCCACTCATCCCCCCTTTTTTTAACTAGGTGGTCGACTGAGCCAATAAAATTCAATTTCAGATCTACCAACCTTTTTTAATCACCTACATCTACACTCCCGGGCCCTCACACGCACGCACCATACGGCAGGGAACAAAAGATCTCCGACAAAGAGCCCCTGTATGGGTGCCCGTCGGGTATTGCACCGCCGACCCGACGAGGAGCAGAACCCAGATGATGAAGCATGACACCTAGCTTGCTGGGTGTGTGAGGGTTTTAGTTCCACCCTGAAGGGATCCCCTTCCCTTGTGCACTTTCTTTCATTAGGTTGAAGTCTGAATGGGAATACTTTATTCCCTGCAGACTTCCTGTCCTGCAGGAACTACACATCTCTCGTTGACACAGCATATTTCCTGGCGCATCCATGCTGATTTGCAGGGATGCGCCAGGAAACATAAATCTGCCCCTAAATGTATTTAAAATACGCTCAGGCGCGCTCTTCGATTGTCCGAGGGGATTATAGCGCGTGCTTTATGGACCCATCAAGCTGTGAATGGGCACAGCTTTTTGTCCTTTTTCTTCGCACAAATGTTCAATCTGCTCGGTGTTATTAGGCTGCCCAAGAAATCATCTATGAAGAAAAATCCCTCTTCTCGGCCCGCAGTACAATAAATATCATTTCCCGTCTTCCTCCGGATTGCGGCTCCGTAACTCTGCCCCGGCTGATAATGTGTTCTGGGAGCAGGGACAAAAACCACCCAAAACTTCCGCGTTGCTCATTCCGAGGCCACTCGAGGGCCGGCTCGGCCCGGAACGGCTATTAGCTGTAGAAATAGACGGCACACGTTTTGTAAAGGTGGCTGTAGAGCAAAGTTCCTTGTCTACAATGTCTTTATTTATCGATTTTTCTAATAATAAAAGAGAAAAATAATGTGTTGTAGGCAGAGGAAAAATGCAGCCTGGCCGCTATCCAGTTTCTAGGCTCAGTAATAAAACTATTCTTTTTATTTATTTGTTACTTCGACAAGTGGCTAAAACCCGGGTACGGGGTGTCCTAGCACTGTCCAGCGAGTTAAGGAATGCTAGTCATACTGTGTGTCATTCCGGCCCTTACAGGCCCGAGGGGACCCCCTGGCGTGAACACAATATTTCCAATTTCAAGCCCAGAAATAATATACCCACAGACCTTAGGCCAGTGGTCTTCAAACTTTTCAATGATCCGCCCCTTGTGTAATGAAAAAAATTCTGCGACCCCCACCATGTTTCCCAATTATGCTATAGAATTGGCAATGTTTAAATATGTTCAAACGTATTAAAACATAGCAGTTAAGTTATGTTACCTCGTTTTAAAATACATGATTGCCAAACATGGTGTTGGGACCAATTAAGTCTTCTTAAAGTGTAAGAGTATGTATAGTGTGACGTTTGAGAAGTATTTGGAATCCTTTCCCCTTTGACACTTAAGGCCTTATTACAAGTCCCAGATTCGCGGAGACGCGGCAGTGGCGGTCTTCCGAATGGCCTGTTATGACCAGTGCGGTCGGGTCGCCAGGGCCGGACTGCCTACCGGGCGTTTTGGCATGCTGCCGATCTGGGGGCTGATGTCACTGCGTTGGAGCTAATTTCGTTGATGGAGACCTGCGAGTGCTTCAAAATAAACAAAGCAAAACGAATTTCGTTTAGCACACGCAGGTCCCCATCAACGAAATCAGCCCCCAGCTCGGCAGCATGCCAAAACGCCCGGTAGACAGTCCGGCCCTGCGGGTCGCCCTGGGACCACCTCAACCGCGCAGCGGTCTTGAGGCCGCAATATGCTTGGACGGTCCTCTGCCGCACTGCTAAGCATATTACAAATTTACTCACCGCCATACTTTTCATGGTGGTACGGTAATCTGGCGGGCGGTCTGTTTTGGCTATGGACGTGTGGGAGTGGGGCAACGACGTGCTGGCCTCGCTCCCACACCGCTAAAGTCATAATAAGGCCCTTAGTAAAGCACTGTTATCAGCATCATGCTTCTCTTGGCCAGAACCAGGTGCCCCCCCCCACCGCAGGGACCAATTAAGGCCCCATAAGGGGGGCCCGACCCACAGTTTGAAGACTTTTGCCTTTGGTTATGGTGTGGACTGATGGTGAGCGCACCCTGCTCCTTTTTGTTCTGCCCTCACCACAGTGTCTGACCGCTAGGGTGCGGTGGATGTGTGTCAGCAGTGAGACCTCACTCATGGGGAGTAGTCCGCTGACCATACCCTCTCCCCAACAGAAGAAAAGGTCCAACCAGCATAAACTGAAAAACCATTAGATAAAATGTTCCATGTAAAGAACATTGTTGCTGACATGGTTCTTATGCCATAACGCTAAATTAATATGGATCAAAATCAATAAAACGGTGGGATTGGCTGATACGGCCTTAGTGAATATCTGATGCCAGTTCTATTTGATGGTTCCATGCCTACTGTGGAATCACAGTTAAAAAAAAAAAAAACATTTTTATTGATTTTTGTCATATGCCCTTCTTTGCATATGTTAGATTTCCTGTGCAGAAACAGCTTATAATTGTACACAATAGTTAAAGGGATACAATACCAATGACATTCGTAAGGTTGCATTTGTCAGAGTATAAGTAGACATTAGCACAGTCTGTATCTTATAGTTGCACCTGCATTTGCAACAGACTCAGTGAATTCTAATTACTATGCCATGTTTTGATTTTACCAAAGCTTATAAGACAGAAACTCCCCCCACAAGTTAACTAACTGGGCCACACAAGGAATATATCTGCTTACATATGAATCCAAGGCACATCTACCTGCGGTTAGGAGTTATTTTACCATTGAGCGCATTCCTGTATAGTGCACAAACGTAGGTAGCAATGGGCTCTGTACATACTCCCACTATGCGATCAGCACAGGTCCCCATGATACCCAACCACTAATTGACAGAACTAGATCATATATGTGTCAGCGTGGCAGACGTTCAGGTCACATCACCAGTCTGTTCGTCCAATGCCCGTGCCTTGAAGGCCTCCCGCTGCATATACCAGGACATAGCGATGGGTATCTTACGAAGCCCTCATTTTTCCTCTCTCCGGATTGCCCACTTTCAGCCAGGCCCCAGTGTTCTACTTCTCCCCTCCACGTAGCAAGCGTCTCTGGAATCACAGGCAACAGGAGTGTCAGCGTGCACAGATTCGACGGATGACTAAAAGTCGAAGACTGTGCCACGGAGCGTCTCGTTTCTCATGCCTGCCTGGTAAAGATGGCACTAAGTTCTCCTCTAAAGCAGGAGATGATGAACTAGCTGGCATGAGTGAGTCATTTTATTCTCTTGGGTCATGATGGAATGTGTCTCACTGTTTTGCCCTCCCCTTCAGATAATGATCATTGTCGCTAATGACCTGTCACCACGATGGATGGCTCTTGAATTACACCTTAAATCTGCCAGTAGGATTATTATTATTATTATTATTATTATTATTATTATAGAACACTTATAAAGTGCAAATTTCACACCAAAGGTATCTTGCCACTCATCTTTTAGAACATACTTATGGGACACTTCAATCGATTAATATGGAAAATGACCATGTTTTCAGTACTTTCAGAAATTGAAGCGGTTCCTGACTGGTTCTCAAGGAGCCTGGTAGATTATCCCAGTGATGAGCAGCCCTAACCGAGGATGCTCGACCCCCCTGTTTATATATTCGAACTTTAGGGATGCTATAAAGTTTGCATTTGAAGAGCGAAGATTTCTTGGCGGCATATAGCGCTTGAATTTCCTTCGCCGGAGCATAGGTCCTTTTTTTCTGAATTGCTCTAAAAACTATGCACACGTATTTAATTGTAATCCTTTCCTGCACTGGGAGCCAGTGGATCTCTTTTAGAGCTCTGGAGCATGATGAGAAGCTTACCTTATTCGGCCCCAGCTTTGCTGCTGCTGCTGGTACGCTGTGGAGTCTTTTAATTACAAATGTTGGTGCGCCTAATTAAAAAGACATTGCAGTAATCAAGTTTGCTTAGGATAGCGCACTGTAAGTGTCTTTGCAGATTAGGTAATAAAGGTAAAATATTCCTTAAATTGCAAAGCAACGCAAAACACTTTGCTGGCATCTTATTGACATGGTTCATCAAGGATAACTTATCATCAAATAAAATCCCAAGATTGTGGACCGTCAGTGTTTCTTCTGAGTTACCACTGTTTGTCAATGACCAAAAGTTGGAAAGAAGTCCCCTAGAAGTTTGTTGGCTGAGTAGCAAAGACTTTCCATTTGTATCTCAATTGAACTTTAAGGAGTTGTTTCTCAGCTAGTTCACAACATCCCTCAAACAATTATGAGACCAGTACAATGATTCTGGTCTAGCATTATCTAGGGAGAGATTAAACTGTGTATCATCGGCATAATTAATAAAACTGACACCATGCGATGGAGTAAGGGTCATTAGAGGGCGCAGGTAGATGATAAAAAGAACAGGGCTGAGCCCTGCGGCAACCCAAATTCCACGGCTTTGAAAAGCTGCTGGAAAGGAGAGAGTAAAATCGCTTGAGTTCGATTTGTCAGATAAGATTTGATCAGCCTCAGTACTTATTCATCAACCCCAATCTTTGCTAATCTGGACAATAATATCTTTTGGTTAATCGTGTCAAACGCGGATGATAGGTCGAGTATTATCCACTGCTATCTGCAAATTATCCATGTCCAGAACCAAGGCAGATTTACTGCCATATGCCGGCCTAAATTTAGATGCTCTTCTTCTAAGAGGGTATGGTCTTCCAAATATGTTGCTAGTCTCTTACTAACATATCACTTAAGAATTTTCACTGGAAATTTGAATTGAGATATAGGTCTGTAATTACTAAGCACTTTTTTTGGTAATCAAGTTTTTAAAGCTCTTTTCCATGCATGAGGTCCAGCACTCTTTGCCAGGATGTCTGTCTAATGGCAGCGATTCAGCTAGGCCATTGAGTGATAAGCAAGCACCATCCTGTCACTTGCATGGCTGTTCACTTGCTGCCTCTGCTAATAAGTTTCACATGGCAATTAGGTGGTGGGCTTCTAGTATTCTTGCATTTGGAAAGTGTTGCGGATGGTTGCATTGAAACACAAGGAGACAGGAGTGCATTTTGGGAAGCCTTTGCACACTCTGAAAACATGTGCATTTTAATTCTAAGCTCACCCTATATTCTACGGCAATCTTCATAGTTTTTTCATGCTTTCCAAAACCTCTCCACCTCCCTCTTACCCTGAAACTAGAAGGGAGTGATTTTGTGATGTTAATGCTGAGGGCTGTCATGTCACCTGCAAAATCAGATCCATGAAAGGGAAAAAAGATTTACAGATTTCTCCTACGTCCATGACCAGTAGCATATGGTGGTTGTCTGGGGTGCAGAACACATACATGTGCACGTTGTGCCATGGATTGTTGCATTCTTCTTTATCATTCATTTAATCTAGGCCATGTCTTCTTTTACTGTGAAGTTGCTGTTTTGTCAGCCCATCCACCACCTTCCACAGCCTTCTCCTCGGTGTCCAGTGTGCCAACATGTGGACTGGACACAGAGAACAGATGGATGACAGAGTCTGGTAAGTATTGAGCAAAATCATGAGCATAATTTGTATAGCCAGGATATGTAACGTGTTATTTCATATTGTGACAACAACCCTATGTTCAGCATGTGTCAAACAAATCGTCTAATGGGTGAACTTCTGTGTCTACTTTCTCTCTCCTTATGCCATTAAATACAGTCTTTGGTATTGCAGCTTTATCGACAAGTATGTGTTGATGACTCTTTTCACCCATTCTGTCCACCCAGGTATCCATTGCATATTAATTGTTGCGTGGTATGCCACGGTACCTATCACTATTTCATACTGTCAGAAAAGGAACCTTTCTGAGAAGTCACACTCACTTTTTGCTATTTTTACAGCTGCTTTTTGGACTTTTCACACTGGAACATTGCTATCCAGTGCCCAGTGTATGTATTGTGACCTCTATGAACATGTGAAATTGGTATATACTTAATTGGCGTCTTTAACTTATCTATACATCCCTAGTATATGGTACAAAGAGTACCAAGGGCCTTTAAGTTAAATGTCACTAGCGGACTGCAGGACATATTGGCCACCACTAAGGTGACAGTGCAAAACATGACATCAGGCCTGCCACCAGTATTCAGGCTGTGTAGGTTTAAACTGCAAAGTCGATCTGCTAAAATATCCTCTTATTACAGGTTGACCATCCTTTTAGATATAATAAGTCACCCCTAAGTAGGCCTTAAATACCCATAAGGCAGAGTGCTTGAAATTTAAAAGTAGGACTTATAAACGTTTAATGTTAGACATGTCATTACAGTGACAATGCGCAAAAAACTATGGGGCATATCAATGGGAGTTTTGCATCATACTTGCACCAGGCAACATGATACATGTGCAATGCAAACCCCTAAATCAGATTTTTTTGAATGGCTTCAGAAATATGGAGTATGGCAATGCAGCGCAAACCGCTGCATTGCCCTTCTCTGCACAAAGGAGGCGTTCCAACTGATGCTTTTTAGCAATGCAAGACTCTCCTGCACCCAGTCCTCAGCTTACAGGTCCTTCAGTTTACTCTCCTCCTCCATTTTCCAACATATGTACTTCTCCATCATCTTACTCTTCTGAGAGAGAAAAATCTCCTGGTGAAGGGGTCTTCTCCCAATTCAATAGTTTTTCACCTACCACCTCCTATATGACAATCCTCTACTTAATGGGGAATCTGCTGGCATTGATAGACAGCCACACACACGGGTGTTGGTGGCATGGGAAAATCCATAAGGATTCGTTTTTTAATAACATAAAAATCTTTTGCAAGGGCAATATTTTTCTTGTGGGCCAATGCTCCTCCGCTCAAATGTAGGGGCCGCCCCTGTCCTCCACCCACATGCAAGTGGCAGGCATAAATGTGGCACAGCGAGGCACCTTCTTCAGAACACATCTGGATCTGTGAAAGATAGAAGGACTGCACCTGCTGTTTAACCTGTGACGAGACCTCAAAGCTGGACCTGTTCCCACTTGTACCCAGGACAAAGAAGCAGACTTCCAGGGTCAGTTAGCTTCACACCTACACAGACTCTAGGTACACTCAGAGTAGGGTTTGCATAGTAGGAGTACGCTAGATTACTGCCTTGTACCATATGCCTGCACATATACACTGTTTTAGCACCATGGTAGAACTGTATCTACTATTTACTCTTTTGGTGCTTGTAATCACTCTCACCTGCTTCTGTCTACTGATTATCGCAGCACATGTATTCTATACAAGAATAACGTTGGTTCAATAAATATATTGAAAACGTCCCACTGTGTATTCTCTGTATATTTCTCTGAGCACAATTAAGCATGAGTGACTGAGTGAAGGGTTCTGATCTATTTCCACGATCCCTGAATGGTCAGGGTTGTCATGTAGAGTGGTTGCCAGAGACCATTCTCTCTCTGATAAGGTTAGGGGGCTTATGGTAGCACTGTAAGATAGTTGGTCTCTAGGCCAACATATCCTGCGGGGTGCCTGGAATCAGTCTAGGCACCTCGCCCAAAGTTTATGTTGGCCAACAAACTCGCAGGTCCTATGGATTAGTGGGAACTACACGACACCTCCACCCCATGAACAATTTATCCACTTACTAGCTATCCTCACACAACATGAACCATCTATTTAAATCTCCGATCTCTCACCTATTGAAGGATATAAAGCAGCACGTTTATTGTTAAACTATTTTTTTTAAAATCTCTTCAATTTACCTTTCACTTGTGTGTCATCGCTGTTTTACCTGGCCATAAAGATGGGTGTATGAGAACAATCTAATGTAATTTATTTGTGACTGTTGATCATTGAACAAGACCCCTTACAGCAAAACACTGTTTTTCATGTACAAACTCATGCACATAGAAAACAGTGATAATGCAACCATGTTAGTCATAAAAATTCAATGATTTCATGTATAATCTATAAAAAATACAAAATAAATGTATTTGAACATCTTCTATGGGGAAAAGTCAACTGTCTCTGGAAGGGTGATAAAGAATAAAAATAGTGCCTGAGCCCATGGAGGCAGGACAATTATTAAATATTTGAAAGGTCATCAGACCAATCTATGTACATGTCGAATGGAGATGATTTAAAAAAAATCAAATCGTTTTAAAATATATAACCTCATACAAAGTTCAACAGTCCTAAAGTAAAAGTCCAAAATAAATCTTACTTCTATCCTCCTGACCCAGATGGAATGTCCTCTATACTACTCTGGGCTGAGAGAAAGATTTCCAGGCCATCATCCATGTCAGAGACTAGAACCACCTGCAGCTCTCCCTCAGGTTCTGGCACTTGGGGTTGTGGGGCAGGATCAGACACACCTGCGGTAACACACTAAGGTAGTACAAGGGAGCAGGGGGAAGACATAGTGGGGGGGGGCACAACAACACCACGTGTGGAGGCTTGAAAGGCAGAATGAATCGAAACAACTACAGTCCAGGAGGACAGGGGCAGCAGAGCTCTCGGTTCTGGTCAGCCTATGTCTCTTGTTGTGCCCTCACCTCTGTACTGTCTCTTTGATATCCTGAGACAGCACCTGCTGACCAGCACTCACCTGCCTATTTGCTTCGTGAAAAGCAGTAATTACTGCACACTTGTGACTCATGGGAGTCAGGAACAAATCTCACCCTTGCCGCTGAACATCTGGATGGGCACTTGAAGTAGGAGGAGGAATAAAAGGGGTGCAGCTGTAGGCACTGTTGTGTGTTGTGGGGTCCTCTTAACTGTTAGAGGACCTGGATTCTGCCCCTAGGAAACTACATATGTAAATTCGTGTTGGCCAGGAGGACCTGGTGTAGTGTCCAGATCAACCACCCCCTCAGTGGTCTCCACAACCCTCTCCTGGGATCTCTAAGATTGTGAACAAGTGACTCTCCATTCAGGTGGACCCACTATGCTGGTGCATACCTCCACCCCCTCTGTGATGGTCTCTACTTCCATTGTGTGCCTAGTGACCTGTGAATACCCACTGCACTGCAGAGCATGGCGATGCCCTGCCAGAACTCAGTTCACACGGCATCACTCAGATGTATTTCTGATCCCTCATAGAGTTGAGGATACCTTTGGAAGGTCCTCTCCCAGAAGGTTTACAAATCCTCCTAGAGAAAATAAGGACCATTTTATCTTGAACCTTAGTCATTAGGGGGAAATGGCTTGCAAGTTTTGATGTTCCATCATAGTAGTGTCACAGCGGTATCTCAGGATAGAATATGTGGACAGAGACATAATCCATCGTTACCTCAACACAGTCCAACCACTGGGATGCGGCTCAGAAATAAGTTGCTCAGGTGAACTAGCAGACCATTAGTCGGCTACACACTTGTAGTCCCTGACCTCTGTTCTGGGACACACTGGCAACCTGATGTGGCTGTATTTCAGCTGTAAGGTTATCTGTTAGCCCTGGTGCAAGGTGAGTTTGTACAGGAAAAAGGCTACAATAATCTTGCGCACATCATCTTGAGACTACTGGAGCACCCCTCCTGTATAGTCAATAGGTCTTAAGTACACCTTGAGAATAAGAAAAGTGCACTCAAAGATGACTCTTCAACACCTGTATGCTCTTTTATACCTCTGTTGAGGATGTGTGGCTGAACATTGGAAGGGGGTTTAGGAGCTGGACAGCGAGGGTATATTCTGCATTTTCCATAGAAAGGCATGTAAAATTTGTTATTATGTGGTTAATGTGAGAAAGTAGCACACATTCTATACATGTATGCATTCAGTTATCTGTGTCTATTGAGATGGGGTGTAGCTATGAATTACTATGTTTCTGATGGCATTTGCTAGGTAGAAATGCAACCATGATGCAAGTTATTGAAGCTTAGCTATTAGCGTCAGATCACCAAAATCCTCAGCAACCAACTGACGTGCAATAGCTGATTGGTGAACATTTTAGCCGTAGTGTGTGGCTCTTGGAAAGGCAGTGCACACATCAGTAAAGCATTGAGACAGCTTGCATGTTGCTGGTGCACCAGCAGTATCTGTTACGAAAATCGTGTTCTCTGTGACAGGGAGGCTGAAGTGCCTTTTGTGTGCAATCAATGGCACTTTATCTCTGAGAGACGTGAGCAATGGAATAAAACTCCCTTGCAACCCATTTCCTTTCAGCCTCTTCTCCTCAAGGAAGTGGTCCTCAAAATGCTACTTTTGTCGGCAGTTTGTGTGTGATTCGTTATTGTTGCAGTAAGTTTGTTTTGCAAGTAAGCGGTCCTCAAAATGCTACTTATGCCGGCAGTTTGTGTGTGATTGGTTGTTGTTGCAGTAAGTTTGTTTTGCAAGTAAGCGGTCCTCAAAATGCCACTTATGTCGGCTGTATGTGTGTGATTTGTTATTGTTGCAGTAAGTTTCACCTGTTGATGGGTGTGGTAGAATCCTGTCTATTCACTGTCCCGTACAGTTGCAGGTGAGTTGATTGTAAATGAACCCCTTGCAGGTGAGTTGATTGTAAATGAACGTTGCAGGTGAGTTGATTGTACAGGAACCCCTGCTACAATATGTGTTACCTGCTATTTACATTTACTGTTGTGTGTCTGTGGTATATTTATTGTTATATCTACATATAACTATATAACTATATATATATATATATATATATATATATATATATATATATATATATATATATATATATGGAGCAGAGAGCTTGGATTGAGGACTGGCAGGCAAGCTGGGGTTCACTTTTGGGCTGTATTTGTGACAGGAATCAGCGCACCGTTACTAAGGTTGGAAATCATTGTGGCACTACGATTCCCATAAGACACTTGGAACACGAATAAGGGGCGTGACATTACAAAAGGAAGTAGCTGCCCGCCAAGCGCGTACCTTTCCTAAATGCCTCTGATGAAGAGATTGACTCGAAATAAGGAAGGGCTGTTTATTACACTGGCGAACCTTCTTGTCCATACCGTGATTAAAGGCTGGTAACCTTCTCTCTGGTTCGAGTGCAGCTCATGGGGCTACCTTGTTGTTGAATTTTGAGGCGGACGCCCATCCGCCGAGTCTGCACCACCCCACGATTCCCAGGGGGCCACGGGAGTGGATTCACCACTCTCAAGGTGGAGCAGAGAGCTTGGATTGAGGACTGGCAGGCAAGCTGGGGCTCACTTTTGGGCTGTATTTGTGACAGGAATCAGCGCACCGTTACTAAGGTTGGAAATAATTGTGGCACTACGATTTGCATAAGACACTTGGAACACGAATAAGGGGCGTGACATTACAAAAGGAAGTAGCTGCCCGCCAAGCGCGTACCTTTCCTAAATGCCTCTGACGAAGAGATTGACTCGAAACGCGTTAGGCGAAGGAAGGGCTGTTTATTACACTGGCGAACCTTCTTGTCCATACCGTGATTAAAGGCTGGTAACCTTCTCTCTGGTTCGAGTGCAGCTCATGGGGCTACCTTGTTGTTGAATTTTGAGGCGGACGCCCATCCGCCGAGTCTGCACCACCCCATGATTCCCAGGGGGCCACGGGAGTGGATTCACCACTCTCAAGGTGGAGCAGAGAGCTTGGATTGAGGACTGGCAGGCAAGCTGGGGCTCACTTTTGGGCTGTATTTGTGACAGGAATCAGCGCACCGTTACTAAGGTTGGAAATAATTGTGGCACTACGATTCCCATAAGACACTTGGAACACGAATAAGGGGCGTGACATTACAAAAGGAAGTAGCTGCCCGCCAAGCGCGTACCTTTCCTAAATGCCTCTGACGAAGAGATTGACTGGAAACACGTTAGGCGAAGGAAGGGCTGTTTATTACACTGGCGAACCTTCTTGTCCATACCGTGATTAAAGGCTGGTAACCTTCTCTCTGGAACGAGTGCAGCTCATGGGGCTACCTTGTTGTTGAATTTTGAGGAGGACGCCCATCCGCCGAGTCTGCACCACCCCACGATTCCCAGGGGGCCACGGGAGTGGATTCACCACTCTCAAGGTGGAGCAGAGAGCTTGCTTGGATTGAGGACTGGCAGGCAAGCTGGGGCTCAATTTTGGGCTGTATTTGTGACAGGAATCAGCGCACCGTAACTAAGGTTGGAAATAATTGTGGCACTACGATTCCTATAAGACACTTGGAACACGAACAAGGGGCGTGACATTACAAAAGGAAGTAGCTGCCCGCCAAGCGCGTACCTTTCCTAAATGCCTCTGACGGAGAGATTGACTCGAAACGCGTTAGGCGAAGGAAGGGCTGTTTATTACACTGGCGAACCTTCTTGTTCATACCGTGATTAAAGGCTGGTAACCTTCTCTGGTTCGAGTGCAGCCCATGGGGCTACCTTGTTGTTGAATTTTGAGGCGGACGCCCATCCGCCGAGTCTGCACCACCCCACGATTCTCAGGGGGCCACGGGAGTGGATTCACCACTCTCAAGGTGGAGCAGAGAGCTTGGATTGAGGACTGGCAGGCAAGCTGGGGCTCACTTTTGGGCTGTATTTGTGACAGGAATCAGCGCACCGTTACTAAGGTTGGAAATAATTGTGGCACTACGATTCCCATAAGACACTTGGAACACGAATAAGGGGCATGACTTTACAAAAGGAAGTAGCCGCCCGCCAAGCGCGTACCTTTCCTAAATGCCTCTGACGATGAGATTGACTCGAAACGCGTTAGGCGAAGGAAGGGCTGTTTATTACACTGGCGAACCTTCTTGTCTATACCGTGATTAAAGGCTGGTAACCTTCTCTCTGGTTCGAGTGCAGCTCATGGGGCTACCTTGTTGTTGAATTTTGAGGCGGACGCCCATCCGCCGAGTCTGCACCACCCCACGATTCCCAGGGGGCCACGGGAGTGGATTCACCACTCTCAAGGTGGAGCTGAGAGCTTGGATTGAGGACTGGCAGGCAAGCTGGGGCTCACTTTTGGGCTGTATTTGTGACAGGAATCAGCGCACCGTTACTAAGGTTGGAAATAATTGTGGCACTACGATTCCCATAAGACACTTGGAACACGAATAAGGGGCGTGACATTACAAAAGGAAGTAGCTGCCCGCCAAGCGCGTACCTTTCCTAAATGCCTCTGACGAAGAGATTGACTCGAAACGCGTTAGGCGAAGGAAGGGCTGTTTATTACACTGGCGAACCTTCTTGTCCATACCGTGATTAAAGGCTGGTAACCTTCTCTCTGGTTCGAGTGCAGCTCATGGGGCTACCTTGTTGTTGAATTTTGAGGCGGACGCCCATCCGCCGATTCTGCACCACCCCACGATTCCCAGGGGGCCACGGGAGTGGATTCACCACTCTCAAGGTGGAGAAGAGAGCTTGGATTGAGGACTGGCAGGCAAGCTGGGGCTCACTTTTGGGCTGTATTTGTGACAGGAATCAGCGCACCGTTACTAAGGTTGGAAATAATTGTGGCACTACGATTCCCATAAGACACTTGGAACACGAATAAGGGGCGTGGCATTACAAAAGGAAGTAGCTGCCCACCAAGCGCGTACCTTTCCTAAATGCCTCTGATGAAGAGATTGACTCGAAATAAGGAAGGGCTGTTTATTACACTGGCGAACCTTCTTGTCCATACCGTGATTAAAGGCTGGTAACCTTCTCTCTGGTTCGAGTGCAGCTCATGGGGCTACCTTGTTGTTGAATTTTGAGGCGGACGCCCATCCGCCGAGTCTGCACCACCCCACGATTCCCAGGGGGCCACGGGAGTGGATTCACCACTCTCAAGGTGGAGCAGAGAGCTTGGATTGAGGACTGGCAGGCAAGCTGGGGCTCACTTTTGGGATGTATTTGTGACAGGAATCAGCGCACCGTTACTAAGGTTGGAAAAAATTGTGGCACTACGATTTGCATAAGACACTTGGAACACGAATAAGGGGCGTGACATTACAAAAGGAAGTAGCTGCCCGCCAAGCGCGTACCTTTCCTAAATGCCTCTGACGAAGAGATTGACTCGAAACGCGTTAGGCGAAGGAAGGGCTGTTTATTACACTGGCGAACCTTCTTGTCCATACCGTGATTAAAGGCTGGTAACCTTCTCTCTGGTTCGAGTGCAGCTCATGGGGCTACCTTGTTGTTGAATTTTGAGGCGGACGCCCATCCGCCGAGTCTGCACCACCCCACGATTCCCAGGGGGCCACGGGAGTGGATTCACCACTCTCAAGGTGGAGCAGAGAGCTTGGATTGAGGACTGGCAGGCAAGCTGGGGCTCACTTTTGGGCTGTATTTGTGACAGGAATCAGCGCACCGTTACTAAGGTTGGAAATAATTGTGGCACTACGATTCCCATAAGACACTTGGAACACGAATAAGGGGCGTGACATTACAAAAGGAAGTAGCTGCCCGCCAAGCGCGTACCTTTCCTAAATGCCTCTGACGAAGAGATTGACTCGAAACGCGTTAGGCGAAGGAAGGGCTGTTTATTACACTGGCGAACCTTCTTGTCCATACCGTGATTAAAGGCTGGTAACCTTCTCTCTGGTTCGAGTGCAGCTCATGGGGCTACCTTGTTGTTGAATTTTGAGGCGGACGCCCATCCGCCGATTCTGCACCACCCCACGATTCCCAGGGGGCCACGGGAGTGGATTCACCACTCTCAAGGTGGAGAAGAGAGCTTGGATTGAGGACTGGCAGGCAAGCTGGGGCTCACTTTTGGGCTGTATTTGTGACAGGAATCAGCGCACCGTTACTAAGGTTGGAAATAATTGTGGCACTACGATTCCCATAAGACACTTGGAACACGAATAAGGGGCGTGGCATTACAAAAGGAAGTAGCTGCCCACCAAGCGCGTACCTTTCCTAAATGCCTCTGATGAAGAGATTGACTCGAAATAAGGAAGGGCTGTTTATTACACTGGCGAACCTTCTTGTCCATACCGTGATTAAAGGCTGGTAACCTTCTCTCTGGTTCGAGTGCAGCTCATGGGGCTACCTTGTTGTTGAATTTTGAGGCGGACGCCCATCCGCCGAGTCTGCACCACCCCACGATTCCCAGGGGGCCACGGGAGTGGATTCACCACTCTCAAGGTGGAGCAGAGAGCTTGGATTGAGGACTGGCAGGCAAGCTGGGGCTCACTTTTGGGATGTATTTGTGACAGGAATCAGCGCACCGTTACTAAGGTTGGAAAAAATTGTGGCACTACGATTTGCATAAGACACTTGGAACACGAATAAGGGGCGTGACATTACAAAAGGAAGTAGCTGCCCGCCAAGCGCGTACCTTTCCTAAATGCCTCTGACGAAGAGATTGACTCGAAACGCGTTAGGCGAAGGAAGGGCTGTTTATTACACTGGCAAACCTTCTTGTCCATACCGTGATTAAAGGCTGGTAACCTTCTCTCTGGTTCGAGTGCAGCTCATGGGGCTACCTTGTTGTTGAATTTTGAGGCGGACGCCCATCCGCCGAGTCTGCACCACCCCACGATTCCCAGGGGGCCACGGGAGTGGATTCACCACTCTCAAGGTGGAGCAGAGAGCTTGGATTGAGGACTGGCAGGCAAGCTGGGGCTCACTTTTGGGCTGTATTTGTGACAGGAATCAGCGCACCGTTACTAAGGTTGGAAATAATTGTGGCACTACGATTCCCATAAGACACTTGGAACACGAATAAGGGGCGTGACATTACAAAAAGAAGTAGCTGCCCGCCAAGCGCGTACCTTTCCTAAATGCCTCTGACGAAGAGATTGACTGGAAACACGTTAGGCGAAGGAAGGGCTGTTTATTACACTGGCGAACCTTCTTGTCCATACCGTGATTAAAGGCTGGTAACCTTCTCTCTGGTTCGAGTGCAGCTCATGGGGCTACCTTGTTGTTGAATTTTGAGGAGGACGCCCATCCGCCGAGTCTGCACCACCCCACGATTCCCAGGGGGCCACGGGAGTGGATTCACCACTCTCAAGGTGGAGCAGAGAGCTTGCTTGGATTGAGGACTGGCAGGCAAGCTGGGGCTCAATTTTGGGCTGTATTTGTGACAGGAATCAGCGCACCGTTACTAAGGTTGGAAATAATTGTGGCACTACGATTCCCATAAGACACTTGGAACACGAACAAGGGGCGTGACATTACAAAAGGAAGTAGCTGCCCGCCAAGCGCGTACCTTTCCTAAATGCCTCTGACGGAGAGATTGACTCGAAACGCGTTAGGCGAAGGAAGGGCTGTTTATTACACTGGCGAACCTTCTTGTCCATACCGTGATTAAAGGCTGGTAACCTTCTCTCTGGTTCGAGTGCAGCCCATGGGGCTACCTTGTTGTTGAATTTTGAGGCGGACGCCCATCCGCCGAGTCTGCACCACCCCACGATTCTCAGGGGGCCACGGGAGTGGATTCACCACTCTCAAGGTGGAGCAGAGAGCTTGGATTGAGGACTGGCAGGCAAGCTGGGGCTCACTTTTGGGCTGTATTTGTGACAGGAATCAGCGCACCGTTACTAAGGTTGGAAATAATTGTGGCACTACGATTCCCATAAGACACTTGGAACACGAATAAGGGGCATGACTTTACAAAAGGAAGTAGCTGCCCGCCAAGCGCGTACCTTTCCTAAATGCCTCTGACGAAGAGATTGACTCGAAACGCGTTAGGTGAAGGAAGGGCTGTTTATTACACTGGCGAACCTTCTTGTCCATACCGTGATTAAAGGCTGGTAACCTTCTCTCTGGTTCGAGTGCAGCTCATGGGGCTACCTTGTTGTTGAATTTTGAGGCGGACGCCCATCCGCCGAGTCTGCACCACCCCACGATTCCCAGGGGGCCACGGGAGTGGATTCACCACTCTCAAGGTGGAGCTGAGAGCTTGGATTGAGGACTGGCAGGCAAGCTGGGGCTCACTTTTGGGCTGTATTTGTGACAGGAATCAGCGCACCGTTACTAAGGTTGGAAATAATTGTGGCACTACGATTCCCATAAGACACTTGGAACACGAATAAGGGGCGTGACATTACAAAAGGAAGTAGCTGCCCGCCAAGCGCGTACCTTTCCTAAATGCCTCTGACGAAGAGATTGACTCGAAACGCGTTAGGCGAAGGAAGGGCTGTTTATTACACTGGCGAACCTTCTTGTCCATACCGTGATTAAAGGCTGGTAACCTTCTCTCTGGTTCGAGTGCAGCTCATGGGGCTACCTTGTTGTTGAATTTTGAGGCGGACGCCCATCCGCCGAGTCTGCACCACCCCACGATTCCCAGGGGGCCACGGGAGTGGATTCACCACTCTCAAGGTGGAGCAGAGAGCTTGGATTGAGGACTGGCAGGCAAGCTGGGGCTCACTTTTGGGCTGTATTTGTGACAGGAATCAGCGCACCGTTACTAAGGTTGGAAATAATTGTGGCACTACGATTCCCATAAGACACTTGGAACACGAATAAGGGGCGTGACATTACAAAAGGAAGTAGCTGCCCGCCAAGCGCGTACCTTTCCTAAATGCCTCTGACGAAGAGATAGACTCGAAACGCGTTAGGCGAAGGAAGGGCTGTTTATTACACTGGCGAACCTTCTTGTCCATACCGTGATTAAAGGCTGGTAACCTTCTCTTTGGTTCGAGTGCAGCTCATGGGGCTACCTTGTTGTTAAATATATATATCTATATATATATATTTTAAATATAACATGTCCTTTTCGACATATCAATATATTTTCATTGTATTTTCCTATTTTTCACTATGTAGCCTTAGTATTTTCTGCTTTTCTTGATTTGTGTGAGTGTATGTTTGCTCCCAGTAATTGGCTATGTGTGGTGTCACTTACTGCAAACCACAATAGTAGAACCAGAGGAATTTTAAAGACGAGTGGAGGCCGTTTCCCCACTAAATAACTAGAAAACACATAAAATGGCCCCTGGGTCTAGTCGAATATGAAGATGTTGCGCTATCCCTTTCTTAGGATGATTCCCCTCACCTACCCATAGGTGGCATGCTTCATCATAGTGGACTCGCAGTACAAACCTAGTCGTAGTGCGGGCTACAACACCCTCTCTGAAAGGGAGGAGATCAGGGATGTTTTAATTGAGATGGCAAGGAAGACTAAACCTCTAGATGACCAGGGTGTGTGGAGGGGGTGAGTGAAAAAAGTGAAAAAGTGATTAAAACTAACTCTATGATATGCTCAGCAATTTTAATGTTGCATTCATATGTCAGGATTAAAAAGATATAGTTCAAACAAAGGGAGATTCAAACTGTCAGAGCTGGTGAAAAGGCCATATGCATGCCTCTGTTAAATATGCATTCCACATAATCTGATAAAATAGCAAAAAGGAACCTACCCACAATATCGGGTGATCCCAAGGATACCTACAACCTCGGTGTGACAAACTGAAGGCGGCATCCAATACCTATGTAAACACATAGAAGAGGAGAAAAAATATGGCTATAAATTATAGTCCAGAAATCACACAGAGTATACAGTTGACTATCCCAATGGAGAACCAAATGTCAAAAGATATTCTTTGTTATAATGGAAAACAAGCCATAATGCCAGGCAGAGAGGATGAGTCACCACTGCCCACAAAACAAAGGACCATCCATCTGTATGTAGACAATATGTTATGATAGGTGAAATGGCTGTGTGTGTGGCATCAATAAAACCATGTAAGTATCAACAGAGTTGTATAGTTGAATCTGATCCCCACTAGCCAAATATACATTAACAGCTGGTAACAAATGAGAACATACCTTCATTACTACTGTGTTTTTGTATCTGTATGCGCTTTCGGAAAGCCGTCCTCAACTTTCCCTTTAATCCACCCATTTAGCAGTAAATATTCTCTATTTTCATATCACTTCCATGTGTCCCACCACATTTACTATAAAAGAACTCCTCCATGTGTAGAGTTCTTCACTCGTGTGACAAAGAAATCCGTAACCACGAGATAGGGTGGGTGTAGGAGGAGATCTCAGACCATAGATGAGGAACTAGCCTTTGAGGGTACATAAATCAGTACTCTGGAGTACTACTCTCAATCAATAAACCAATCAAGAAATTTGTAAACGCGCACTACTCACCCGTGAGGGTCTCAAGGCGCTGGGTGGAGGGGTGCTGCTGCTGCTGGAATAGCCAGGTCTTGAGTAGCCTCCTGAAGGTTAGTAGGTCCTGGGTCTGCCGTAGGTGGATGGGAAGGGTGTTCCAGGTCTTGGCGGCGAGGTGGGAGAAAGATCTGCCGCCGGTGGTCGCTCTTCGGATGCGGGGGACTGTGGCGAGGGTGAGGTCGACAGAGCGGAGCTGGCGGTTCGGGGTGTAGAAGGAGAGTCGTCTGTTGAGGTATGCTGGTCCGGTGTTGTGGAGTGCCTTGTGTGCGTGGGTGAGGAGCTTGAAGGTGATCCTCTTGTTGACGGGAAGCCAGTGCAGGTCTCTCAGGTGGGGTGTGATGTGGCTGTGGTGAGGGATGTCGAGGATCAGGCGTGCTGAGGCGTTCTGTATGCGTTGTAGTCGTTTCAGGAGTTTGGCCGAGGCTCCTGCATAGAGGGCGTTTCCGTAGTCCAGCCTGCTGCTGACGAGTGCCTGGGTGACTGTTCTTCTTGTTTCAGTGGGGATCCACCTGTAGATCTTGCGGAGCATGCGGAGGGTGTTGAAGCAGGATGATGAGACGGCGTTGATTTGCTTGGCCATGGAGAGTGTTGAGCCGAGGATAAACCCCAGGTTTCGTGCGTGGTTGATGGGTGTTGGTGCTGCTCCCAGTGAGGTCGGCCACCAGGAGTCATCCCAGGCTGAGGGGGTGGGGCCGTGGATAAGGACCTCCGTTTTGCCCGAGTTCAGCTTCAGACGGCTGTTCTTCATCCACTCGGCGATGGCTTTCATTCCTTTGTGGAGGTTGGTTTTGGCGGTGAGGGAGAGGATCAGCTGGGTGTCGTCAGCGTAAGAGATGATGTTGAGGTCGTGCAGTCGGGCGACGTGTGCGAGCGGTGCCATATAGATGTTGAACAATGTTGGGCTGAGGGATGATCCTTGGGGGACGCCGCAGATGATCTCGGATGCTTTGGAACGGAAAGGGGGGAGGCGGACACTCAACATACCAAAACATGCTTTGTAGACTATGGCCCCAATATTTTTATCAGACGATATTTAACCTACAATATTCTGGGTCCCTGCCCAATGCGGAGAAGATCACCAGCCAGCACCCGCTTGGAACAACTCACTCCAGAGGCAAGGGCAGCTGATTCCTAAATCTTCAGTGTTCATGAATGCTGCATGAACAGCTGGCTGCACTGGTGGTGGCCAGCTAGGAACAATCTGCATAATATCCAATGTTGGCTGTCTAGCTGTTCTGCCAACAGACCCCTATCTTAAGATGTTGCTTCAGAAGTTCCTTCAGCATCACATTAGTACAGCTTTAGGTGGGTTGTCATCATTGCAAGTACTGGCCAACTCTCTGAACTGTGCATAAACTAAGTTCAAGTGATTCACCCTGTTTCTGATACACCCCACTTCTGTTTCACCTTGCTTCTGATTCACCCCGCTTCTGTTTCACTCTGCTTCAGATTCACCCCACTTCTGTTTCACCCTGCTTCTGTTTCACCCTGCTTCTTATTCACTTGCTGAAGAATAAAGCATTCAGAGTCTGGGCTGATTTGCAGTTTAAATTGTACATCGAATGCAGCCACTGTCTTTTATATAGTCTTTTTCATCACCTTATCAACCAGACTCAGAAACAGTTTGTGAATTTCACCCTCAACATAGTGAAGTAGCAGGCAGATCTTGATCACCCCACCTGTCTCATGCAAGACCTTTCCAAGATTGTTGAAATGACTTATCCATACTTCCCAGTGCCAGGGCACAGCGGAGGGGGCAGCACGCTTCCATGGATGGTGGAATCAGGCAGAGCAGCAGATCCTGTGAAAGAGGCCAACCAGCTGCACTAGTGGCATTCACTGCCATATTCTCAACATCTGTCTGTGAGATGTGCAGGAATCGGTAGATGCTCCTCTGCTAAGGTGGAGGAGCGTCCCCCCCCACTGTTCACAGAGTGAGCTATTAAAAATGGAAAAGTAAAATTATTATAGCTAAACCTTATTATAATTTAATTTTTTAACGTTTTGCCTCCGTTGTTTGGGGCAGGGTGGGTCGGGCTGTTTAGAGGCTGGGGGAGGAGTGGTGGCACCCCCCTAAGTGCGCATGAATGTTTGGCTGGCCCCAGAGGGCCGGTCAAACATTCATGCACACTTTGTATATTCTACACCCAAGGTGCATTACAGCCTGGTTCGACGTCACGCCCAGGGTCCCATTCCTTGTCTGAGCACCGAACCACGGTGCTCAGACCAATCACAATTCTGCATTGCAACATTGTGATTGGATCAGGGGAGCCTGAGTGCTCGCTAATCGCAACGCTGCATCACAGCATTGTGATTGGCTCAGGGAAGCGTGGGTGCTTACTGCTTCCACAGAAGCCAGAAAGAGGACAAGAGGACAGAGGAAAGGCAGTGGTCCACTGCATCCAGGTAAGTCTCCCTCCCTCCTCCTTCCACTGGCCCCTCAACCCCCCCCCCCGCCCGTTTGGTAGCAGTCGCTATTGGCAGGAACACACATCTGTATAGCCAATGTCTCACACTAGGCCTCACAAGCCTCTGGGGTGTAACCTGTGCAAACACATTATCAGCTATTCTGCAACCAAGGACTACAGACTCACACACACTCGACTGTGGTGCTGACCCAGGAATAATGTGCCCAGTCCTTTATTATTCAGGCCGCGCATCTGCGCCCAAACACAGGGGTTGGATGAAAGCCTAAAGGTATCAACAGTGTGACTCCACTCACTGAAGACAGAATGCTACTTATAGGACATGGTCTAAATTTCAAAGGCAGGTTCTTAGTTCACCTTTGATGAACGCCATGTGTAATCAGTGCTTGACAGCATACAGATGTCTCAAACTCTATAGTGTAGGAAAGCTCTGACTTCATTGAACAAATGAGAAATATTATTTCTAAACTTCCTTTAATAATATAACAGTCAGGTTCAGACAAACAATTGTAGCAAAGTGGGTTGCACTCATGAACCTACCTAAGTATTACTGTTTACCCTGCTTTTTGTATGTCTGTATGTGTGTTGAAGATTCCCTAATGAAGTCTCACCCACTGGCATGCTCTTTTAAAATTGTTCTGAACTGAAACCTCCATTACCCACCTTTAAATGTATAATCAGATGCTGTGGTCATCTCATGTAAGAGGCTCTGAGCAGTTTGCACATGACATATGTGACATGTGAGCGCACAAATGAAGCCTGAGCAAGGAAGACTACTGCCTGACTCTACCAGGCATCTGCACTCAGGGGGCACCATAGAAGATGGAACCTAGCTAAGGGGTAATAAGTCATTTGGGGACTGCTGAAAGGAAGTGCATCATCTATTCTAGGAAAAGAGCATACTGTGTAATGTTTCACTTTGTGCACTTGATGCTTAAACTGTACCTTTGGTTTAGAATATGGTACAGGTACCAGAGTTCTGGCCTTGTATATATTTTGCTGCGACCAGAATCCACAATAAAGTCTTTTTTTCATCGTAACTGGATTCCTTGATATGCTTGTCAGGCTTTTAGAGGGAGAAAGATGCACTCATATTTGTAGTGTTAAGAAAGATGTTGTCCAAAATGCATTTCTTGGTTTGTGGTCCTTTTATTTAGTGTGGGTGATTAGGTTCATAAACAAAGGAAGAAAACAAACGGCTGACACGTGTTTCGCCTGTGGCGCCTAATTGGCAGAGGGCTTTCTCAAGGCAGTGATTAATCCATATGTAACATATCTAATAGCTGTTCACGTCTGATGCCATCCCTGTGGCCACCGGGACTAAGCAGCCACGTTTCCAGAGATTTCCTTGAAAGAGAGGTGACTGCTTTCAAATCCGGGGGGAGACTATTTCAATTATGAGCAATGCAAATGATGAGGCTTATGCCTGCCCAGGAGGACAGTTTTCTGAGGGGGACTGCCAGATTACTTGCAGAGCTAGAGCACAGAGTCCTGCCAGGCCGGTACCATCTATATCTTTCCTTCAAATATGTTGGACCTGGTCCATGGAGAGCCTTGAAAGCAATACAAATGCCCTTGAAAATTATCCACTTCTTTACGGGGAAGTCAATGTTGCCTCCTAATGGCTTGTGTGGCCGAATGAAATCTAGGGACCTTAATCAGCATCCGGGCTGCCGAGTTTTGAAGAATTTGCAGTTTGATTGGTGTCTTTTTCTGAAGATTTTGATAAAAGCCATTACTATAGTTTACTCAGGATAAGACTAATGCAAAAATAACTGTCTTTAACAAGTCAAATGACAAAAAGTTAGCAATTTTCTTCATAATGTGCAGGGTATAAAGGATGCAGTGATGACTCTGTTTACTTGCTCTTTCAATGTTAATCTATCATCGATCAAGACACAAAGGGGGATATTCACAAGGAGCTATCGCCGAGTTAACGGCACTTTATCGCAGCCAAAGTTGCGATAAATCGATCACCCTATTTACGAGCTGGTTTTAACAGCCCACAGCACCAGTTTACCCGCGATAGCAGCCGCAAAAACATCGCCACAGAAGACCCCCGCACCTATCGCTAATGAGATGCAGAGTAGGCGTTCCCGTGCCCAAAGCCGCGACAACACCACTCCACAACATTCACAACGACTAGCCAGAACTGCGATAAAAACACAAAACGGCGATAAGGCACGTTAGCAGCAGGAAAATAACACCTGCTCTGACCTGGTGCAAAGTCGGACCACAGCCTGCACCACAAAAGGGAGCACAGCCCACAGCCACATCGGAAGGGCAATGGATGCCATGGAGCCACTGGTCATGCGTCCCAGACTCCCAAGAGGGCCACAACACCCACCACCACCACCCCAGGGCCCCAACACCCACCCGGAACACCCCTTCCCAGACCACCACAGAGGCAGCGCAGACAAAGACAGCAGACCCCCAGCCACAGAGACACAACACCTGACAATGTCATTGCCCACTACAGGCTTAAAAGGACAACTATCCTACACATCCTGACCCACAACGCCCAACAGGCCGACGGCACCAACACAGAGGACAACCAACATCCGACCCCACACAAAGCTGCTGGCTGTGCTGCACCTGTTAGCCCCTGGTACCCCCCAACCAACACCCGCCACAGTCATAGGAGTCACACAGCCAGCCACATCCAAGTCCCTCACACCTGACCTGGACATCACCATCAGCCTGGTACCCCAGTCCCTATACGTCCAACACAATGCGCAGGATCCGCTTGACACCAAGCAAGGCCCATACGCCATAGCTGGATGCACGCACGTGTCGGGGACAATCCACAGCACACATGTCATACCTGTGCCCCCCTGCCGACACAGCACACAATCACCATAACAGAAAGCACACGTTTCACATCAATGTGCAGGCAACAACCGAACAACGTGGAAACTCCACCAATCTCACCTCCAAATACCCAGCCAGTGTGCACGATTCCCCCACCCTCCCACAGTCCATCAGCAACCAGCGTCCCCAGGATGGCACCAAGGGAAATGCACAGCCCCTTGGCAAGTTCCAAATGAACACCCCACTCACCTCAACTCTACAACCATGCAACTCACAACTCTGGCAATGCACACGTCACAAAATGACAATCAACATGCTAAACAACATGCCCACCCACCAGACACTACAGAACAACTCACAATGGTAACCTGGGCAATCCATGAACATGAGCCATCAATGGCATGGCACTTAAGCCACACACTAGCCCAATGTGGGGAGAGGTGGCAACCAGGCATGTGTGAAGGAGGCAGGAGAACCATGACTGGGAAAGCACACAATGCCAAGAGTGGCGGAGATATTCTGGAAAGACCGTCGCATGCAGAACACACCCATATCCATGGCAACATACACCACTGGTGTATGGAGTGTAGTGGATAGTGGACGCAATCATGTCACCCCGGCCAGTAGGGGAGTTTGCAGAAATGTTGCCTGTTACGTCCCCCCTGTAAGCGTGAGTAGAGTGGGATGGCCCGGCGTACGCCAGGCCAGCGTAGCGGTGTGAATAAAAAGCACGTAGCACTGGGCATGGTCCTCTTCCGGAAAGCCCAAAGTCTCTGCCAGGGCGGCGCCTCCCACCATGCCACGAGGCCGTCGCCGTCCTCCTGAGCTCGGTTACCTGTGATCCTGTGCGCCTGCCATACCCCGGCCCGCTGGACCCCGATCACCTTCCGACACCGGCGTGTGTCAAGGAGGGTCCACCACGTGCCAGTGCAAGCTCAAAGCACCAGTTTTGTGACCTCTGCAGCCTCTGCAGACCCTCGCTGGCCCCCCGACGGTGGCCCACATTACTCCTTCCTCATTCACATAATACACCGGCGTCCTCTTCGGCCCAGTAGGTCCCATATGTGAAACTGTGTCCTGAGTCCTGCATGGCAGTGACCCCAAAGCCAGGGAAGTGGCCACAGCACCAGACTCCCTCGATCAGTGAGGTATAGTTCCATATGGGCATCTTGCGACACGTGGTGCCACTAACCCTGTTCAACACCAGCCGGCGACACGTGGTGCCACTAACATTGTTCAACGCCAGCCGGCGACACATGGTGCCACTAACCCTGTTCAATCCAGCCGGTGACACGTGGATGAGGGACCAGGACTACCCTACGGACCAGTAGGTCCCACATCCAGCACCTAGTCGTGAATCACGAATGGCAGAGTCCACATGAGTGGTCGCACGGAGAGGAGTAAGAGGAAGATGCAGCTCAGTCCGTACGAAAGCTGGGTTACTGTCACAGAGGTCACCGAACACTATCAACAACTGACCTGGTGCCATCAACCCTGTTCATCGCAAGTCCGCATCATGTGGTGCCACTGAACCTGAACTACGCAGGCCGGTGGGGCCATCCAACCTATGCCGGTGACACTCGGTGAATGGCCCGTGCTGACCGCTGCCTCAGGCCTACACTGCGGTCCATTAGGTTACACTTGTGGAACTGTGTTTTGGGTAAGATGTGGAGGAATCCACACCATTGGACATGCCTAATCGCAGGGGGCATCCCCTAACTGCACTCATGCCACTAACTCTGTGTGCAATGAGTCATGGGCACCATCTGGTTGGACCTTGGTGGTGTCAGAGCCCATGGCATGGTGGTTTTCTGCATCTTCTTCTGGCTGGACTGGACTTGGTGTCTGACATGTGTCTGTTCCATTCATCTCCACCATAGTGACTGTATCAGAGTGGGCCTGCCCTCTGCTTCCTGCCCTGGGGGTACACCTTCCACTGTCCACCAAGGCTCTCCGCGACAAGGCCCCTTGTCATCCTGTGAACCTGTTCTGCACCTGTGACCCTGTCCCAGTGCACTGCAAGTCAGCGGCCCTTGGCGGCAGGCCCGTGCAGGATGCTGTTTATCCGGGGCTACTAACTCTGTGCAGCACAAATCATGGGGCCTTTATGGTTGTATGGTTGTGTCCTTTACGATGTACACTGTTGTCGATTTCTGACTGCACCAAGCAGCCCTTGTCGGCTGGTGTGCACACACCCCACACACATCCAACACAGGTGTTACTTGGTAAGTGTGCCTGATAATAAATGTGGTTGTGCGCACGTGCCCGTAGCCATTCTCACCATCTGAGCAAGTGTGTCCTTGTGTTCATTGTGTCAGCTTGATGGGAACGGTCCCTACAACATCACAGTGTGCTGTCTTCTGCTGATGTTGCCATATCACCTCAGCGTTGGCAGTGACTCTGGACATGTAGCCCCGCACCTGCCCCCCTGCGTGCACAGGCTGTGTGTACAGGTTTGGCAGGGGGGCAGGACGTGGTCCGGACCTAGCCCGATGCAGGAAGTGCGGTAAGTGTGTCTCTGTTTTGGGGTGTAGTTGCCACCAGGGCCACAGTACACGATGTTGCAATGTGGCATGTACCAGGAGGGCGGGCTGCAGGTACGGGGACATGTAGAAGTGCAAGGACACTCTGGGTCTTGGCACATGCATGCCAGGTGTGATGTGTATCAGTCTTGCGGATGCATGAGTCTGTTGCCTGGCCTCATTCGCACCGCAATCCCAGCCAGCCATGGGCTGGACACCTGTGTCCGCTCTGTCCGGACTATTGGCCTACACCCAAGTGGGCGCACACCTTCGAAGGCCAGCTTCGCTGTGTTGTTGGCATGGCGCTGGACATGCGTGGAGAGGCATTAGAATGGTGTCCCGTAGGAGTGCACGTGATGCAACCGTGCAGCGCACACAAGTGTGGCTGCCCATGGCAGGGAAGAGCAGTTGTGTGGCAACGTGACACACAGTGAGTCCGCTCATGTGCATCGTGCTGGGCATATCATCCATGATTCCCAGGGTCGCAGACATCCCACCACACCCACCACCGGCCTCTGTACGTCTCCTATATGCATGCAGCTGGTGAAGTTACTGTGGGGATGAAAGGTCCTTTGTCTGTACTATCAGGCGGAGGCACATCTGCAGCTTCGAGCAGAAGCTTGCATGTGCCCAGCTCCCCCTGACAGATACGAAAGCATTTGCTTGCGACTCCCACACTATGCACTGCCAGGCGCGAGACCAACATGTACACATCCCACATGCAGTAGTTCTTGGTCATAGTTGGTGTGCGTGATATGGCCTTCACACGTACTCCCACCCCACCCAAGGCCTGCACCATTTGCACACAGACACTGCTCATTGCACCGAGCTGTGCCTTTTCATCCACAGGACTGTCTCAGGGCAAGACAGTGCCGCTTCAGGCAGAGTCACTGACGCAATGGCAGACCATCCCTGACACATGGTCTACTCCAGTCACGTGAAGCTGTACCGTGCACGTCTGCTGCATGTACTGGGGGCACTGCCGTTGGCAGTGCTGTGGATCAGTTACCGGATGAGCTTCCGGCTTGCGCACGTCACCTGCGTGCAGCCTGCGTTGCATTGTTGCTCGTGCATAATCAAGTTGTACATGGATGTCTGCCTCTCCAACGTAATGGTAGCTGACCTGGATTTCAATGTGTTTGTGCGCCTCCTGTTGGCCCACGACCAGGAGTGTCACCAGGATGACCGTTTATGACATGCATGGATGTTTGGCATGCAGGCTGGAAACTGGACCTAGGAGATTGCACGAGTCGTTGTGCACAGTGAGCACATTGAGCCACTACCCGATTGGGCTTTGGTGCACATTGGATCCAGAGGTTGGAGTCAGCACATCTGTCCGGGTCAGCTGATGGATTACGTTGACGACATGTCAGATGTGGTGGACGACGATCGCTCATTGGAGATATTGGCGTACGCAGCTTCACTCGCGTTCATGGACGAGTGATAAGGTACCTGCAGCTACAACTGGATGTGAGCCATTGCACTTGTCACAACACATGGTTGCCTGTTGTGGATATGGTCAAATGTCCCTAGACGACAGTGGACATTGCTGCATTGGCCAGGACTCATGTTCCAGCCGCGGACAACCAACGCGGGTTGGCACTGACTTGTGTTGGTGAGGGACTTCCCCGAGGTGGACATGGGCGCTTTCCTAGGTTCCTCATTCAGACATGCTGCTGCATTTGTCTGCATATCGTGGCACTTCGCTTGGCCGTACTAACTTGCACTTGTTGTTATAGTTTACGCACCTTCACTTATCTCCAACTGTGTTGTGTCTTGATTTGTATGCCAATGTGTGTGTCACGGACTCTCTGGCTCCCTGCCATCCGTGCATTGCTACCCCATCAGGGCTGTGTGTTTGTACTTGTGCATTATCATGTCCCTGTTTCATGCTTTGCCAGATGCGTATGGCCGTTTACCGGCCACAGGTGGGTGTACTTGTGTCCTGTGTTTGGTTGTGCACAAGTTGGTGTTTGTACCACATTGTGTTCGATGTTGGGGTGCTCTGCTTCCTATGTGTGTGTGCTGCATTGTGAGTGAGATGTCCCTTCAGCTCTGATTTGGCTCACCCTTCTCCCTTTCAGGCGGTGTTGTCTTAACTTCTGTGCTTGGGGGTATATACAACCTCAACATCATCTCCTACGCCGACAACACCCAGCTGATCCTCTCCCTCACCAAGGACCCCCTCACCGCCAAAACCAACCTTCACGAAGGAATGAAAGCCGTCGCCGAGTGGATGAAGAACAGCTGACTGAAGCTAAACTCAACAAGTCGGAAGTCCTCATCCTCGGTTCCACCCCCTCGGCCTGGGATGACTCCTGGTGGCCGGCCGCACTAGGAACAGCTCCAACACCCACTGACCATGCACGCAACCTGGGGTTCATCCTCGACTCTACCGTCTCCATGACAAAGCAGGTCAACGCCGTCTCGTCCTCCTGCTTCAACACCCTCCGCATGGTCCACAAGATCTACAGGTGGATCTCCACCAAAACAAGAAGAACGGTCACCCAGGCCCTCATCAGCAGCAGGTTGGACTACGGAAACGGCCTCTACGCAGGAGCCTCAGCCAAACTCCTGAAACGACTTCAACGCATTCAAAATGCCTCTTCACGCCTAATCCTCGACATCCCTCGCCGCAGCCACATCACACCCCACCTGAGAGACCTGCACTGGCTACCCGTCAACAAGATGATCACCTTCGAGCTTCTCACCCACGCACACAAGGCACTCCTCAACACCGGACCAGCATACCTCAACAGACGACTCAGCTTCTACACCCCCAACGGCCAGCTCCACTCCACCGACCTCGCCCTCGCCACCGTCCCCCGCATCCGAAGAGCGACTTCCGCTGGCAGATCGTTCTCCCACCTCGCCACCAAGACCTGGAACACCCTCTACACCCTCCTACGGCAAACCCAGGACCTGCTTACCTTCCTAAGAATCCTCAAGACCTGGCTATTCATGCAGTAGCAGCCTCCCCCACCCCCAGCACCTTGAGACCCTCACGGGTGAGTAGTGCGCTTTACAAATGTTCTGATTGATTGATTGATTGATTGATTGATTGATTGCTTGTTCAGTGGAGTGACATTGCCGGGTTGTGTGACTTGGGCTCCTGGTTGGTGTTGTTACTCTTGGGCATGGTTTGTCTACAGTTGTGCTGTACTTGGTTGTGCATGTCTGCCATTGTGCCCATCTCCCCCGTCCCCCAGTCCCTGCTGGTTCCTCTCCCTGTTGCTGTTGTGTCGGTAGTTTGGTGCAGTTTCCGGTCCCCGAGTCCTTCCACCATCTCCAGACTGATGTGTGTCGTCCAGCTCCTGGTGTGGCGCTGGACTCCCACCTGCGGTGTGCATTGCTGCCTTCTTGTTGTTGGCGTGTTTGTGCTTGTTTGTGCCTTTCGCATCATTGCTGGAGTTCTGGTTTTGTTCCATTGTCCTCTTCCGCTCTCAGGCTGCATTCATCTTGTCCAAGTTGGCCTGCCATGTACAATGTTTTGTTGCCAATGGGTTTGGTGGGGTTGTCTGCTGGCTCGGTTTGCCTCCATTGTGGTTGGCTGTTGTTTTCTGTTTGGTCTGTCTTATTTTTCTTAGGCTTTTGTTGTGCTTTTTCCCACCTGCCGTGTGTTTTGCGGTCCTGGCGGCGCTTATCCCTGCTTTCCTCATCGCGGATGGGCTCATCGCAGGTTTTCTGGTGTTGTGGTTTGTGTTTTTATCTCCGTCGGGGTGGTTGTATCGCGGACATTGGCCGCGTTTTCGGCGGACTATCACATGCTACCACCGCGTTGTGAATTCCACGTTAACACGGGGTTATTTTCCCGCGATGGGTTGCGATGTGTAAAGTTGTGTTAGCATTTTTTGGTGATGTTTAGCACACGTTCTTGTGAATATACCCCCAAGGTTTTTTACCTTTTTAGCTGGTGTCTAAAGAGAGCCGCACTCATCTGGTCACTAAGAAGATGTCCAGAAAGACATGAAGTTGCCGAATAAGATGACTTCTGTCTTTAAAAAGTTTAATTCATGACAGTTTTTGTCCATTCATTGTCTGACTGGGCTCACACAATTCCGAAAGGTGTTACTTATATCTGGGCCCTTTTTAGAAAGCGCAACTATAATCTGAGTGTTGTCAATATAGCCAACTAATACAACCAGAAGGACTTGATCAGGGTTCCCAACGGTGTAACATACAAGTTAAACAAAGTTGGGTTCAGCGAGGGCCCCTGTGGGACCTCACATGGTAACGAAAAGGTCTCAGATGTATAATCTTCAAAGGAAACAGATTGACTGTGATCTGTAAGAAAATAAAGCAGCAAGGCCAGGCCTACACCCTCAGTCCTTAGGCACTGTATTCAGTCAATCAAAAGGTCATTATTGACAGTATAAAATGCTATAGACAGGTTGAACAGGATAAGGGTAGCATTGCCACCCTTATCCTCTGAGGCCTAATTTCCTAATGTGGCACAGCTAGATTTGCTTTTGGCTCCACCTATTATAGACCTATACACCCACTGTTAAAAGCCCCTGCCCAGTCAGGAAAGCTGAGGAGGAGTCTAGAAGAAATGGAGGATGGATCAGTGGCCTCTGTTTGGAGCCTTGAGGGTGCACCCACTCCTAGATTTGTACATCTCACACTTAGGCCAAATTTATAGAGAAACAATTGTAAAAATCCTTTAGTGGGTGTTATGAGTAGAAAATGACATCTTGCTCTCCTGTTTGTGAATTTTGACCAGGGATGAAAACTAAAATAAACAGGTGAATCTTCCCCTGATTGACACCTGCTGTGGGATATTCCAGTAGCATTGCCATGTGTAAGATCTACCTTATAAAAAAGATCACGCATTAACCATGTGACAATGTAACTCTTTAGACCATAGGTCAAGATGAAATGGGAACAGCACTGACCCTCCTGAGTATTGGAGCAGGAATGGGAGCCTGACACTAGCTTTTCCATTGTGTCTTTGTCCTCAAACGTTCATCTAGAGCAGGTGGAAGAAAGTGTTTACTTTACATCCATCTTGGTGCTGTCCAGGGTGATTCACAACTGAGCTCTCATACCTTGATTCAACTTGTTGTCCACCTCACAGTGAAAGGTCACATGTCGTGGGTGGGGTCCCTCGGAGCAGGTTTGGCTCGGTGGACAGAGCTTGGCCATTTTGCAGGTATGACTAGAGGGCAGTTTTGTAACAAAGGCCCCCGCATGCCCCCCAATGTGGGGAGCCCCGAGCTCGAGCGGGCCCCATCAGAACAGTACCCTGGCCTGAGAGCTCCTGTGTGAGCCAAGATGGGGGGCCTTCCATGTACTTTAAAGGGGGCCCCCTCGAGTTTTGTTACACCACTGCCAGAGGGGGCGGGGGGTGGGTGGACGTGCTGAGTGCGGGGGAAGAGCTTTGAAGTGACATTTGAAATGGTCAGGGATCTATGTACAGGTGGGACTTTTGGGGCATTTGAACGTGAGAACCTAGGGTCACAACGATTGGTGCATGGATAAATGTGACGTACTCCTGTAGTACAACTGGTATAAGAAAAATCCACAGTAAAATCACTGTGAACTGGGCACCCAGTGCCTGGTCAGACCTTCTGCTGAAACTGACTAAGAATGAATGAAGATGTTCGAGCGTTTCTGTGTACGTCTTTTGAAAAGAGGTATACTAGCTGCTGATTCCCAATGAAATTATTGCATTGAACAGAAAGAAAACATGCAGAAAAGGGTTTTCTTTAAAATATGTTTAGGTGCATTAGTCCAGCATGCACGCATTTTCATAAAAAATGCATTCTGAAATATTTGAATAGCAGCATGCTTTCATTCCCAAGGAATCTCTTGCACGAGTGTCCTGAATCCTACTTTATTGAATATTTATCATTACTCTGTTGGACGCAGAGGTCATTTAGGGTCATGGCGGGGATTATACTGATGTAAACAACGGTGCATTAGCGGCTGTACCGCGCTAGGGCCTGTTCACTGTCAGTGCTTAGTGTAACCAGGGCCAGCTTTGGGTGGTGTGACCAGTGCAGCCGCACCTGGCGCTGAGCTGGACGGTGGGGGCGTTGCTTAAGAAATAGTGTGGGTTTCAAAGCACGTGCTGCAGGGTCTCTTGTGTGTCCAGCAGTTTTTATGAACAATAGCAATGTCCAGATAGCTCTTGGGATTAATGTTCCTGCTGGAGACAGAGTTTTGTCTAGTAGCAGTTTTGCTCACCAGAAAGTAGTGCAGAGGGTTAATGTACCTGCTGCAAAGAACGTCCACCATGCAGATCACAGAGCTGTTGTTTATGTGGATAGCTCAGTGGGTTACTGCTTTTGTCACAGAGATCCTTTTGTTACTTGGATTTCATAAATTACAATCCTAATATAGCACACTGACCTATGAACTGTCATCAAAGAGCTGCATGGAAACTGCAAGGTATAGATTAGAACGTTACATTTCCCCCCTCTTTCATTTTCCGAATGTTGCTAAAAAGGGGTTGTTTCGGGAAAACAAGCATTGTTAATAATAAATCCAAACCTAACTTCTGTGGAACATTCAAATCCTGAGTGTGCTTCTCCAGACTAAATACATGTAAAATAAACTCCCTACTAGAATGGATGATGGGATTACTACACCTTGTACTCCTCGTTGACTTACGTAACCTTTCATATAGACGGATTTACACACGTATGATTCCTTGCCTCTGTGTGATGTAAAGTGCTCTGACACCCTACACTGATATGAGTAGCGCTATAAGACAAATGAAATGCATGTGAGAGAGAGGCTATGGAGAGATGAGGGGCACTGCATAAGGGTGTGAGGCAAGCCGTGGAGAAAGAGGTCAAGGGGCGGCGACATAAAAGATGATCGCACTGGACCCACAAGTGCATAAGCCGGTCCAGGTCCTGAGTGTAACATTCATCATTTACTTCAGCTCAAGCTTTGCCCATGTCTACAAATACCTAATGGACTTCTGTTTGCATTCTAGCCCTTTCCGATTCAAAGCTCATCTAGTGCAGGCCGGTGAAGCTGCAACACTGGTACCTGCAGGCACATTATTCGGCGCTTGATATGGCAATATAAAAGAGAAAACACGCACCATCACAGAGTACCTGTTAGCCACTAAGTAAACATTGCACTTTCATGTTATAAGTATTGCTTCCCTTCTGAGAGGTGTAGGTATCTCCTGGTTAATGTATTGCACTCCTGCTGAGAGGTGCAGGTAATCTAATCCTAGTAAATGTATTGCTCCCTGCTGAGAGGTGCCTGTACTCTCCTAGTAAATTTATTGCTCCCTGCTGAGAAGTGACTGCACTCTCCCAGTAAACGTATTGCTCCCTGCTGAGAGGTATCTGTACTCTCCTCATAAATGTATTGCTCCCTGCTGAGAGGTGCCTGTGCTCTCCTAGTACATTTATTGCTCCCTGCTGAGAGGTGCTGCTACTCTCCTAGTAAATGTATTGTTCCCTGCTGAGAGGTGCTGCTACTCTCCTAGTAAATGTATTGCTCCCTGCTGAGAGGTGCTGCTACTCTCCTAGTAAATGTATTGCTCCCTGCTGAGAGGTGCTGCTACTCTCCTAGTAAATGTATTGCATCCCTGCTGAGAGGTGCTGCTACTCTCCTAGTAAATGTATTGCTCCCTGCTGAGAGGTGCTGCTACTCTCCTAGTAAATGTATTGCATCCCTGCTGAGAAGTGCCTGCTACTCTCCTAGTAAATGTATTGCTCCCTGCTGAGAGGTGCCAGTGCTCTCCTAGTAAATTTATTGCTCCCTGCTGAGAGGTGCTGCTACTCTCCTAGTAAATGTATTGCTCCCTGCTGAGAGGTGCTGCTACTCTCCTAGTAAATGTATTGCTCCCTGCTGAGAGGTGCTGCTACTCTCCTAGTAAATGTATTGCTCCCTGCTGAGAGGTGCTGCTACTCTCCTAGTAAATGTATTGCATCCCTGCTGAGAGGTGCTGCTACTCTCCTAGTAAATGTATTGCTCCCTGCTGAGAGGTGCTGCTACTCTCCTAGTAAATGTATTGCATCCCTGCTGAGAAGTGCCTTCTACTCTCCTAGTAAATGTATTGCTCCCTGCTGAGAGGTGCTGCTACTCTCCTAGTAAATGTATTGCTCCCTGCTGAGAGGTGCTGCTACTCTCCTAGTAAATGTATTGCTCCCTGCTGAGAGGTGCTGCTACTCTCCTAGTAAATGTATTGCATCCCTGCTGAGAGGTGCTGCTACTCTCCTAGTAAATGTATTGCTCCCTGCTGAGAGGTGCTGCTACTCTCCTAGTAAATGTATTGCATCCCTGCTGAGAAGTGCCTGCTACTCTCCTAGTAAATGTGTTGCTCCCTGCTGAGAGGTGCTACTACTCTCCTAGTAAATGTACTGCATAACTCCTGAGAAGTGCAGGTACTCTCTTAATAAACGTATTGCAACCCTGCTGAGCGTGCTGGCACCCTCCCTTTCAAACTAAAGAAGATCGTGCACTCAGTACCGGCCTATTTATAACACTGGCATTATTGACAATACAAATATTTACTTTTAATCTTCATCTTAAAAATGTATATTTTGACTCTCCTTCTTCCTTGGGAGATCACGTGGGATACATGCGTGTGTTTTGTGTAACTGTGTCAAAGCTTCTTCATAACATACTGCAGGGTCATAATCTGTACAGCCAGATGCTCTTTCATTTAATTATGGTTCAGATAAGGAAACCACATGCACTTTTTCACGTTTCTAATGTTGTAAAGAAAATACTGTTTTTTGTCGAGCTAAATGACAAATCTGCGGGAATAAAATAATGGCCCTGACAGTTTATTTGCACATTTCTAGGTTCCCTCAAAGGTGTATATATTTTAGTCAACTGCTGATGTCCCCGGATTGTCTAATGAATAATAATCTTTCAAATTGATAAATTGACTAACCTAAAAGCAAGTTACATGGCAGGATTAGACATGTCTCACACTTGCAATATCTTCCAGGCACTTCTGTCTCATCAGCAGACAAATTCCTTAAGGATGCAATATTGGTTGATTGGGGGAAACGCTTCCAGGGTCTCCTAGACCTGCACTGCAGTCAGTGGCGTAACGAAACTTGAGGGGGCCCCCCTGCAAAGCACATGGAGGGGGCCCCCCACTCCCCCGGCGGAGCGGCCCACCATCTACCACTTTGCCCTACCACCCAGAAATCGGGCATTTTTGTTTTGAAACCTCCAACATTTAAATGAAATGCCTCCATATTGTCTTTCTCTAAGTTCTAATGAGAGAGTGGGAAACACTCTTTGCATACAAGCTACGCCATTTGTAACAATACTGTCAAAAGCAGATTATTTAACTGAGGCAGCAATCAGAACAATGCCAAGGAGCGATCCTATTATCTCAGGAAATGACTATGGCTGAAGAACAAAGAACAGCTATGAAGGGTCTCAAATAGAATTGACAATACCTTGAAACTTTGAAAGACCAACCTAAACATGAAATTCCATAAAAACTCGAGTGACAATATACATGAGAAGTACACAAGCAATAACTCAGTATACTGCGAAAGTCAAGAGAAATAGACTGGTGAATTATCTGCATGCCACACACTAGCGACTGTCAAGGGTTGTGCATGATAATAACGTGAACTGAGGAAGCAATTTCAATCATTATGACTTTATTAGTAAGCACTGCAAAACAGGCAGGCACACAATGCTGAGGAAGAAAACTGTTTGGATGCTTCAGAACATTGATGCGGATGTTTGTCTGTTTTGATTTATCATTTCTGTAGTGTAAACAATGCTAAATACAAGATTTAAGGTAGACGTATTACAGACAAGTGCAAGCAACACCATAAATAACACTGCATGTAGAATAGAAACAAACCCTATCAGCAAGTACCTAATGACAATCTATATACAAACCGTAGTTGGTAAAGCAAAAGAAAAAGTGCAAATACTTTCAAAGTGCAAAATAAAGCAATCACCAGTCCAGCAATATACAAAAATCAAGCATGTTTTGTAAAGCAATCCAACTTTCTTCTTGCATCAAGGTGAAAATATGTTCAAAGTGCATGGTAAAAACAAGTCTAGCAATATGCAAAAATGAAGCCAAGTTAGTTAAACAATTCCCTGTTTGGTGTGTGCATAAAGGCACACCTATTTCAAAGTGACTGATAACTACAGCACCATCCAATAATCAAACCAGTTTAAACTAACAATTCCCTTTTTGAAGGCTCAGATATTTCAAAGTGACTAGCAAAACAGTAACAAGTACAGCAGATAGCAGCATACATAAATTAAACCTATTTAGTCAGACTAATTCCCCTTTTGTTTGTGCATGAAGGCATAAATATTCCAAAGTGCCTGGTAAAGTAATAACAATTTAGCAGCATAAACATCAAACCCGTCCAGTCAAACAATGCCCCTTTTATTTGTGCATAAAGGTGCAAATATTTCAAAGTGAGTGATAAAAACAATAAGTTTAGGAGCATACACATTAAACCAGTTTCGACAAAGTATGCCCCTTTAGTTTGTGCATAAAGGCGCAAATATTTAAGTGGCCCGCAAAACAATAACAAGCTCAGCAGCAAAATAAACAAAGCTGTTTACTCAAATAATGCCCTTTTTTCTGTGCAAAAGAAAGTGTCAAGGGGGTGTATATTTGTCAGGTTAAACTGAATACATTTCTTCTTGCCTCTATAAACGTATGTTCAGAATATTGAGGTAGCCTAAATATAAGCAAACAATATTTAAAGTATGATATACTGGCAGAATACCATATTACTCACTGCTTCCTCATGGAACTCAAAGCAGATATATTTAGAAAATCAGCCTTGAAGTAGGAACAGTACTTGCAGGAGCCTGATGAAATGTATTGCAGAGTTTGAAGGCTGGTACAGCAGAAAACAATACTTAAAGAGTGAACACAAGGCCGAAGACTGCTTACACCAGGAAGAGTGACTGGCAAATTAGACTGGTGGCTGAAGGCTACTACTGCTTGGTTCACTGAATTTGAGAGATGTACTTGACTGAAAGAATGTTTGCTTCTTTCCTTTTCTTCGTGCAAACTCTTCTGTTAAAGCTTTCACATTTTTTTTTTTTGCTCGATCACTCTCAATGCTTAAGGTTGCAAGCCCCGACACCCTTTCCTGCGTCATTGTGCTTCGGAGATAGTTTTTGATTAATTGTAACTTTGAAAAGGACCTTTCTGCAGTGGCTACAGTAACTGGAATTGTTAGAAAAAGTTTCAGTGCTGTTGCAACATCCAAAACACTGGGCAGAATTGCATGGTTTCTCAAAAATAAAAGGTCAGCCAGATCCTTTATTGTGCCACCTGAGATAAGTTGTATTTGTTCTTTCAACACTGCTTTGAAAGCAATGAGTTGTTGTGGAAACTCTAGGGACAAGTCTTTTTTGTAATGAGCTGCCAGGGTCATGGCTGCTTCAAACAACACCTCCTCACTAGCTCTGAGGATTTCTGAAGGCATCATGAAATTAAAGCAATGGATTATGGTGTTCATACCCGCAAATCGAGTTTTTATCTGATTTACAACAATATCTATGTTAGCATAAAACACAGACACCTTAAAATTGTCTTCAGGATTGCACAGTCTTTGGTCTTCACAGAGTTCATCGAAGTGCTTTTTTTTGTGTCGTGGTCGTTTTTGTGTAAAATGCAATTGAATTCACCATGCAGCTGCAAGTAAAGATGCTGAGCTTTTAACATCTTCAAACTGTTCTCTGAAACTGGCAAACGTATTCGCTGCGCTACTTAACATATTTGATGCTTGTAAAAGGTCCAGATCTGTAGACTGAAGCAGTTTGGACACAATATTTATTGTCTCAAGCACTTTGGACTGGATTACAACCATTACCACAAACTCAAAAGTCTCCATGCACTTCCTAAGACCCTGAGCTTCTGCGCGCTCCTCAACCTTTTTAGACTGCAGTAAAATGGTAGTGAGTGCTTTCATGATGTCCATAAACCGATAGCGTACAGCATGGAGAGCATCATGTCTGGATGCCCAACGTGTTGGACAGAGTCTCTTCAGTGTTGGCTTTGAATGAGTTGTGCTCTCTTTTGTAATGGTCAGAAGTTCCCACCGTTTGATGCTTTGGCTGAAAAATAAATATAATTTCTGTATAATGTCATAAAATTCTGCAATTTCAGGAATGTGCATGCAGGCATCATTCAACACTAAATTTAGATTATGAGCAGCACAGTGTACATAGACTGCATTGGGTTCTTTCTGTCGTATTCTGGTTTGCACTCCACTATATATACCACTCATTGTGCTGGCACCATCATATCCCTGACCTCTACATTTATTAAGGACTAGGCCTTTGTCCTCTATAAGGTTTACAAGTTCTGTTGCTATCCCCTCAGCACTTTGGTCTGTAATTTTATAGAAACCAACAAAGCTTTCATTAATTTTGATTTTAATTAATTTTGATTTCATTTGGAATTTCATCAGTATTAATGCACAGTGTTACATATCGGATAACCAGGTTTAATTGGTCTTCTTTTTTAAAATGGTGCTTTTTTTATTTCACTTACTATCTCACTTTGCACTTTATTCTAAAGCATTTCAATCAGCTCATTTTGAATAGCAGGACTCAAGTATTTAACTCTACTCTCTGTTGTAATCAGATGGTTTAAAACAGGATCATATTTGGCCAAAAGTTCAATGACTGCCAGAAAGTTCCCACCATCTTTTTCTTTCAGTTTTTCTCTATGTCCTCTGAAAGGTAAATTGCAAGTTGACAACAGAAGTGTAACATCGATGATCCTACTTAGAATTTGTGTCCAATAGTTCACCTGCTCTTTGTAGTCTGATTCTAGTTGTGTATCGATCGTCTCATCTTGCCTCCATCTTCCATGTACAGCACAAGCAGCTAAATGTGAGCGCGTCATTTCATGTTCTTTAATTTTTCGAGACATGCCTTGCCAATCTTTTATACCATTAGCCCATGCTTGCTGATAGGATGAAAGTTTTCTATCTCCAAAAAGCCAACAAGGTTCACAGTATGCACTGTCCATTTTTAAAGAGTAGCACAAGCACAGTCTTGGAGTCTTATCTCCAGTCCTATTTTCCTTGTAGTAGTACTTTGTTGAAAAGCACCTATTTTTATTATCTCGTGGGAAGGGTCCTCTAGGCTTGCATGGGCCACTTCTAATGACAAACCTTCGTAACTCTGCATCATGCCAAGTTTTGTCTAAAAATGTCCCTCTATCACTCTGGTACAAATCCTGGCAAAACTTGGTATTGCTTGATTCTAGTTCTTCTAAATGTAATTCCACATCCTTACTCATAATAATGTCTTCAGTTTCTTCTTCAATGTTTGGCAATACTTCAGACACAAGTAGCACATGTGTAGGTTCTTCACTTTCTTTAGCTACTGGTAGCAGCAGTGATACATCTGGTGCACTTACAATTTCAGCACTTCCTTCACTTGTTTGTAATATTAGACTCAGATATTCATCTGCTGATGGTGTATTATCAGTTTCTGAGCTTTCTACAGTCACTGGTAGCAGTGTAGGCCTAGCTGCTGTACCAATTTCTCTGACTCCTGTAATAGATGGAGGTACTGCTGACACAGCTGTTTTCCTTTCTCTGTTTCCTCTGGTAGTTGTTGTTACCTGCAGTGCTGCCACAACTGGTGCTTCAATGCTAAAAGGTACATCTGTGGTTTGATCTGAGCTCTGTAATGTTTTGTCATGTGCTGGGACCAATTGGGATTGTGGCAATGCTGCTTTGTCTCCTGTTGATGATGCAGCTGCATCGCCTTCTGGTAATGAAGCATGAGATGATGATGCCCCATGATCACCTGGACACCTAAACATAGAGTCAAGTTTCATAAATTTGCCTTTAAACTGCTCTTGTTTTGATGTAATTTGCCGCTTTTGAGCACCGCTTAAATACTTTCTTGGCTGTTTGCTCATTTCATTGATTAAAATGTAATTGTAGAAAGTCAATGTTGTAGTAGAGTGCACAAATATGAAGGCAGCAGTAAGAATATTTTGTGTACACCACAAAGATTGTAATTGTGAGTTTTGTTCCACCAATTCTGCCTAAAAGGAAAGAAAATACAAAGCATTATTATTAAACACTACGGTAGCTTAACCATACCATCTATTGATGTAGAGAGTTGAAGTAAGGGATACTTGAAGGCAGGCACTGGCGGAATAGATGCAAGAAGGTGATTACTCAAGGGAGAGATACAAGAGAGGAGAGGAGTTTGCCTAACGGCTAGGGTGGTCGACCTCAAAATCGGTTCGTGTCTCGGCAATGACGCTGAACATCCTGTGATTCTGCGCAAATCGCTTAATGTCCCTGTGCCTAACAAAAATGAATGTGTCCTCATGTAACGCAACTGGTGCTATGTAAAGCGCTCTGATCCCCAATACCTTCTGGACAAGTTTGTGCTATATAAAACTCCGTAAAAAAAAACAGAACAAAAACCAAGAAGGAAATAGCAGAAGGGATGGGATTGAGGAGGTAATCACTCAACAGTTGGATGAGGATGGTGAGAGCGAAGAATGCAGGAGTTGAAGGCAGATGCAAGAAGGCATGAACTGAATGGACGGCTGCAAGGAGGCAGGAGCTAAAGGACAGAGCCAAGAAGACAGGGGATGGAGCAGTCTTGAATGTATTGTATTGTTATATTTATAGAGGGCTTACTACCCCCATGAGGAGCACTGAAGCGCTTGTCTACATGAGTAGCAAGCTACTATATGCGTAGGGTGTGTGGTTGGAAGGGCGCTGTATTTGTTTTGAATTTGATGCTATGTTAGAAGTGTTCCCAGTCCATGTTGTGCATTGGGACCACTGACTGGGGTGCATGCAGCTTATTGTGCAATAGGATGCAGGGCTTAGCAATGGCTTAAGAGGTGAGAGATATGCACACTATTTTGTTTTTCATCTCTGCAGGTCCCTTTATGGTATATATTTTGTTCATAATCCCACCTTGGTGATTACTCCACGGAGTCGTCCATTCTGAAAATACTATGCCTAGTGTTTAAAGTTAAGGGTCCTGAGTAGGCATAGATTAAAGAGTACACGGTGAGTGATGCAACAGTGTGAGAGTAGGGTAATAGGAGTGACTGCAGGGTGAGTGAGGTGACCATATGCAAGTGCAGATTTGGACGAAAGAATGCATTGTTAGTAATGGGTTTATTTGAGTGAGATTACAAATTGAGCAGTGACGGGGACAGGTGAGTGAAGTGTGACATGAGTGTAGGGTGAGTAGTGTGCTTGTGTGACTGCAGGGTGAGGTACAGGGTGAACAGCGCATGTGCATTGCGAGTGCAGAGTAATGACTGAGTGCAGGGTGAGCGGGTGAATGGTGTGAGTGCATGGTGGCCAGTGTGAGTGCATTGTGATTGCTGTGAGTGCAGGTGAGCGTAAAAATGAAGGGCGAAAATGAGGAGTGAGTTGTCTGAATTCAGGTTTCATTCCTGGACACTTGAAGTAACTCAGCATGTTATTGACGGCAGCGTAAGGTTTCAGGTACAAGTTAAACTATTGTTATTCTGGCACTGATAGGGATCGAGGGTGAAGGAAATAATGTGCTGATCCTGCAACAAACTTCCAGTCCTATGGTTAGGGTTGCCTGCTCATTATTTTGATGCCCCACACAGGACAAAAATAAGCAGTCACCTAAAGCTGTATTTTCAGCACTTATCTGGTCATACTTCGAACAGCAAATATAAAATAGAAAAAACTTTTAATTGTGTTCTAGGGCTGCCTGAATGATCCATGACTGCTAATTAAAGGGAACAAATACAGAAAAGTCCATTACAAATGAATACATACATTTTTATCTATAACCCTATTTACTGTCAAGACGAGGTCTTTCAGTGTCTTTAAACAACATATGGCTGGCATTTCTCTTTGGGAACCCTACTTTATATTCCTTTTCATGAAAAGCATTTTCACACTTCTACAGCAGTAAATGTAAGTTTCAAATGTAAGGAATAGGCAGAGTGGGGGCCCTCTTTTTTTGGTCACAGCATGCCTAGGCTTTCGGGTGTCATCCTGCCTCAGGCCCATGGTTTGTGCTGCTTGCATTCTCTAGTCATGCCTTGCCTATGCTGTCCTATTCCCACCTACCTACACTCGTTGGGGGCTACCCTGGTAGTACAGATACTGTATCTTTCATGTTCGTCCACGCCATTACCCTATATATGTCCCAGAAATCAACATGTCTATTCTCTCTCTCTTCCCCCCTCTCCGTCTCACCCATCCTCTCTCTCTCCCCATCTCTTGCCACCCCCCTCTCTCTCTGCTCCTCCTATCATGGTATCACCTTGCCAGTGTTACCCCATCTTACTCTGGATTCCTCGCTGGCCTGAATGTCTGCATGCAGAGGCCCCCTGTTCTCACCACATTAAATGCCCCAATTCATCAAGGGCTGGCCTGTCAGACTTATGCAGAATGTGTATAGGAAGGGAAAGTGGCCGAACTCTTGCTGAAATCTCGGGAGCCTGAAGGAACAGACACAAATGCCAGAGTCCATCAAGCACGCGCTAGCAGCAGCAAACTGGGCTCGGAATTTTACAAGCTGCCCTGAGTGACTGTAAATACACGTCTACCTCCATTTCTGAGCGCTCTGTGACGTGAAATGAGGCGGCTGTTCAGGCTGGAACAAGAGGATTTAATGCCAGGCAGGAAAACAGTTGAACCAACAACAAAAAATGTAAACAGTCACTTCTTCAGCAAGCCAGAGCGTCTTCCATGGGGACACTGATTACTGCTGAACAAGTATGCCCCATGAAGAAGGAAGAGAAGTGGAAAGCAGTCAAGGCAGGCGAGCTTGGCAGAAGCTGCATAAACTTTAAAAGGACTAGATTTCACCTACTCTTGGTAGGCCAAAGTAATCCTAAATTTGAGCAGCGGCTCATGCCGCAAGCCCACCTCCATGGCTCTCAAATGAGACCGAGCCCTGGCCAGCTAGTCGCTCAGATCCGACCCAGACTGGTGCCCTGCACATGACAGCGGGAGAGACAAAGCCTTAGTAGGTTCCTGCCATGACAACGCACGAGCGAATCGGCTTGTCTCATCTCACCCTTCCATCCTCACCCCGGCTCCATCCAGGCCACCCAAAACGTTTCATAGATCCCAGAGACGAGACCCCTGCTCTTTCTAGCATCCTCCTGGCCTTCTGGAATCTCCTCTCAGAACAACTCCCACTTTCATTATTAGTAACAAATTACATTTCAGGGTAAGAAAGAGGCTTACCCGGCATTGACTGTTTCGGCTAGGCCAGCAGCATGGCACAGATTTGTTAGGACAGCAGCATGGCACAGATTTGGTTGGACAGCGACATGGCACAGATCTGGAAGGACAGCAGCATGGCACAGATCTGGTAGGACAGCAGCATGGCACAGATTTGGTAGGACAGCAGCATGGCACAGATTTGGTAGGGCAGCACGGCACAGATTTAGTAGGGCAGCACGGCACAGATTTGGTAGGACAGCAGCATGGCACATAATTGGTAGTTCTCAGTTTGTTAAGCCCTCTGAATGTCAGCTTCACCAGCTGAGTGTGTTGATGGAGTCTATTGTATCGGCCTTTTCAGCATTAGAAGATGAAAACATTCTGAGGCCTGCCAGCCAAGAAAAATCTAACTACCTCCACCACATTAAGGGTGGCTACAATGTCTGAGGCTATCCTTGCTGACTCCTGGGTGGGCAACATCCTGCTGACCCCTGGCATTGTGGCGACAGGACCTGCTATCTGTCTTTATCAGCCTTAGGAGATGAAACCATGCTGAGCCCTGCCAGCCAGGAAAAAACTAACTACCTCCACCACATTAAGGGTGGCTAAAATGTCTGAGGCTATCCTTGCTGACTACTGGGGGGAGTTCCTGCTGACCACCATATATTGTGGCGATAGGACCCTCAATCTGCCTTTATCAGCATTAGAAAATGCAAGTACACTCACGGAGCCCTTAGATCACCCCTTACCACACTAAGGCTACAAAATGAGCAACATTCACTCCCTCCGACCTTTGTTCATTCTTTCCAACCTTTCTTTTATTATTTCCTTTTTTATTCTCTTCTTTCCTACTTCCCTTCCTTCCCTTCTCACTCTCCACTCTTTCCATTTCTTCCCCCCTCTTCCTGCTCCCTCAACCCTTTCTGTAGCTCCATTCTTCTTTTCTTTCTTTATTCCATTCTTCTTCCTTTACCCCATCACTCTCCCCATCTCCTTGCAAGCTTCCTTCCTTCTCTCCTTTCCTCATTTCTGCCTTACCACATCTTTCTTCTAGCTCTTCTCCCATACTTACCTTCCACCCTCCTTTCTTCTCTGCACCACTCCCTTTTCCTTTCTTACTCCCTCCCTTATACTCTCTTTCCTGTTGTCCCCCCCACCTCTCCTTCCTTCCATTCCGCTCTCTCCTTTCCCCTCTTTCTGTCTTTAAGCGCCCCTGGCCCCTCTTTTTCCGCTCCCACTCGTTACGTAGCTGTACGTCTGGCCAAGCTTCATCTGAAGTGCAGCAGACACCAACTAAGGGTTTTTCATAAATCATTTAGCAATGTTTTGTTATGGTCTCAAATGTAATTAACAGCTCAATTAATATTTTAATATTAACTCGCTTTATAAACCCTAACAACTTTGTTAACTCATTTATTGATGCCACTTGTCAGACTGGCAATGGGGCTCACGTCAAATTATAACAAAGAGAATTTAAGACAGTAAGTAAAGACAGGTGTAAGACACATCCCTGACACAAATCAACTGCAATTTAAAGAAATATGACTCTAAACTGCTTGATGCACAGCCAGGCAAAAAGGCAGCGCTACTTAATGAATGCATGATGTCAATGAGCTACAATGACATCCACACAAGTCTCCAAGGAGCATCATTTAATGATTAGAGTCTAATACCTCAGGTTTTAATTTAAATTATGTATTTCTCATCCACAAAGAATGAACAAGTTTTTCTGTGGATGGCGCGCTGTAGACTGAATTATCCCTAGATACGGGAACACTGAACCGGAATGGCTGGGGTGCGCAACCCAAACTTCAGACTTTCGCACCTAACAAAGTTTCTCAGTTTAAGCCCCGTGTGACATTATACCAATGCGAAATATGTTTTCCTGCACTTTAATATAGCCAATCCAATACTGTAAAATGATGCGGCATTTACAAATGTACCTTTTATAAAACAAAAAAAAGTCACAACAGTCACGTAAATAAGAAACCACACATCGCTGCACCTTCGTGGACTTTAGCAAAGTGTGCGATACCATGTGAAAGAAAGTCTGTGTCAGGAACTGTACTTCAAGCACTCGGAAAGGGGAGTGGGTCAGGACACGGGGAATAAATTATAATTAACCTCCTAATGAGAGGAGCATTGCACCACATTTGGTGCTTATCCCAATTACCACAAAGCAGGCCTGCTTCCTGCCTTCCTGGAAGGGTGCCCCCTCGCTGCCCCCACTGCCAGGGTGCTGCAGGCGCCGAGTGACCTCTCCGAAGAATGCCCACTTGGGCTATGAACAGCACAGTAAAAAGGCTCTTGGCAAACTTTTCCTTGAAGGGCTGCTTGCTGTTGGGACGGCAATTTAAGCCAGTGGTTCCTGGGCCCTGACCCGGACGAGAAAGGTCATAACTTGTCTGGGCCAGGGTCTAAATTGGACTATATTAACTGTACATGTATTCTAAAAATCTAGCAGCAGGCCCGGCCCTTATGGTCCCGTCCTACAACAGGGTAGACTGGACCTAATACAGCAGCTTCGTAATCCTTGGAACCATGTTACTTTACACTTAATTTATTTATTTAACATAGTTTTGCATCTTGACCAATTTCGCAGGATTTCGCGCACTTGTTGGTGCAAATCTGACATGAGATGAGGGGTCAGGGGTGAGTGTGTGTAAGTAAGACGTCGTTAGCCAATGTAAAGCGAAGCATTGGGCGGGCAGCTCTTCACCGACTAGTCTCTATGATTTAACATCTCATTAGCTCAGCCAAAGAGAATTTCCAGATCTGTGAGGGCGGCACTATCAGCCATCTTGGCGCGTCACTTTCCCAGTAATTTTCAGCAGGTGATGAAAGGTGGAGAAGGTTAACTGCTTGCCCAATGCCCGGGATAACACAATGTGGTCAACTGTGTGAACGTTGGGATTTGAACCCTGGTTCTCCGTTCATGCTGCCATCTTTTTCTATGTTAATGATGCCTTGCTGGTGTTTCACCCCTTTTAAGAGCCCCTGCAGCTCCTCTCTGCCTATTGCTTAAAGATTCACCCCCCCCCCCGAAATCAGCTCCACAGCCTCCACTCTGCCTATTGCTTAAAGATTCAGGCCCCCCCCCCCCCAATTTTTACTTAGCGCCCCCCCTCACCCAAAATTTGGCTCTAGTTGCGCCTCTGACTCGAAGGCATCTGTCTACTTACTGGCAGCGCAGCGGCAGGCAGCTCATCGCGCACAGCATTGCTTACAGTAAAATGCTGAGGTCATGTTTCCTTTGCATGGGTTGCTGATGAGCAACAAGTGGTGGTAGGGCCCTGGCCTTCAGAAGTAGAGTAGAAATAGCCTTAGGGTTTGACTTGGCATGTTTAACATTGTTATTATATATCTCTCTGTACGACCTTCAATTAAGCATGGTTGAGCATAGGAAAGCGCAACCTGGCGCAAATGTATAACTAACAGAATAAATCTGCAGTGGAGTGGCAGGGCCCCATGCCAGGCCGGCCGGTGGCCGGATTCCAATTAACCACCACCCCACCACCCACCTCTCTGAGGCGCTCCACTCAATCCGACCTCAGCTGAGGCTGAGCGGCAACAGGGCAGTGGAAGGCCGTTTCGGACCACTATCCTGACCTGCCTCCTCGGACATATTCTCACCTTAGGCCTGGCTGGCCTGCAGCTTTGGGGGAGGCGAGCAGGCAGCAGAAGACAGGGCGACTGGGTGATACTAGCCAACAGGCAGGGGCTAGTATACTCTACTACTATAATTAAATTATACTCCTGGCACGTCGGCGGCCGCACCCAACTACTAAAGTCACGCGCACTTTTAAATTACAATGCGCATGACAATGGCACGATTTAGTCACAAGCCCCGCCCCCACCCTGAAGATCGCGGCACCGCGCAAACGTATTGACAACAACTTCTGCGCGCCGCCAGGCCCATGCGTGTACCATTTTAATTATGAAGAGCCGGCCCCACCCGGGCGTACGTACTGTGCACCAACTATTGTTTTAATTTAATTTTAAAAGGCTTAGGCAGGCCGGCAGGGCATGCGTACGCACATGGCACCATAATTATGAAGCAAGGCTTAGTGGCCGTCACATTGGCATGCAAACAACGTTTAATTTATGGGGACTTGGGGAGGAGGCAGACCGTGCGTGCGGGCGGCGCGGGGGCGTGCGCGCAGTTTTGAGCACCATTTATTATTTTATTTCCGAACACTGTTGAGGCTTGCCTTGCTCTGCCTCTTGCAGCCGTCTCCCAGAGTGAGGGGGCCGGGGGCCCCTGGAGCGTGGGGGCCCGAGGAGGCAGACCGTGCGTGCGGCGTGCGTGCAGTTTTGCCCGTCTCCCAGAGTGAGGGGGCCCCTGGAGCGTGGTGGGGGCCCCGAGGAGGCAGACCGTGCGTGCGGCGTGCGTGCAGTTTTGAGCACCATTTATTTCCGATTCCCGAAGACTCCTATGAGGCAGAGGCTTGCCTTGCTCTTGCAGTTGTCTCGCAGTGTGAGGGGGCCCCTGGAGCGTGGGGGCCCCCCCGCACAGCGGGGGCTGCGGGGGCCTGTGTTACGCCCCTGACTGCAGTGCGAAAAGAGGCACAGATGTTATTAACGCACCTCTTTAACTGGCATGAGCGAAGGTTGCACCCATTCACGATATGCATTTGCAGCAAAAACAAAATAAAAGCAATTTAACATGCACAAAATGAGCACAAAAACATCTGTGCATGTTATTCCCATAGTATTGATAAATCCACACGTACAATTGGGCAGGCTGAAAACAGTGGATGCAGATTATGCACTGACTTTTTTCTGACCTGTCCAGTAGGTGTTTAATGTTCTAATCAGTCACATTACGTAATTCATCTTTGAAAGCTATCACAATGCAGGACAATGCTTTTTTTTTGCCAGATAATCTCATTTTTTTGTACTGATTCCATTCGCTTTTTGACTCTCTGCATTGGAACTCCTCTGACCCATATGTTGAAATTGGCTATACTTCTAATTGGCATATTTAACGTACCTATAAGTCCCTACCCAATGGCATGGCGTGAGTGTACCTCAGCACCCAATGTGCCACTCAGTACAGTGACAGTGCAAACTTGCTGCAGGCCAACCATTGGAGCCTCGCTGTGACATTTTAAAACTGAAAATTCGATCTGTCAAAATGATGGCTTTGAAAGGCCAAAACCTTCCTTTTTAAATAATACTAAGTCATCCCTAAATAGGCTATGCTGCCAATCAAGCAAGCTGCATTGTATTTAAAAGTGGGAAATGTGAAACTGTAATGCTAAACATGCACTTACAGTGGAAAGGCCCCAAAAGCTATTTTTGCTGTAGCAGGGTTGTCTGTTCGATAGGAAAGCACTGGGAAACAATATTAAGTGCAACATTATCCCCAGATAGGAAATATTTACAAATTCTATTCCTAGACTTTTTAACTTCACACAGGCTCAATTCACTGGTAAAATCGGATTTGTAATAAGTATTTTAGGAAAGGAGGTCCAACTGTCGCCTGAAGTTGAATAGCCACCTTAATGAGGTGTGGAAACTGCTCCAAGAGTAAAACAAAGGTTTTATGTGTGGGGAGGTGTCCTGTTCCTCTGACAGGATGGCCATCTGTGCTCTGGCCAGGAACTTGATTAACTTCATAGAGGCTTGCCCTGTCACAGGCAAATTTTAGCTCACACCTAGGCAGGGCCCTTTGTTGTAATCCCAGTGAGGCAGGCACCAGTCTCAGTGGGAGATGAGCTGCATAAATTACTGGTTCGGAGTGACAACAGAGAAGGGGTTGCACATTTCTTTGGCTACTCCTCTGGAATGGGCACACAGGCTCTCCCCAAGAGGAGAAAAGTTTCACCATTTTGGATTTGGGCAGAGAGGGGTACTGTGGGATTGTTTGCAGTATTACCCCTCCAAACATTTTCAATATTGGTTAGAGAGGGCCAGGATTCACCCACACACATAGGCTAGTGCCATGCATAAATGGACCACTCCTGAGCTACCTCTTCAGAACATTACTGTGCCTGTAAAAGACAGAAGAAGGACTGCACCTGTTGTTGAGACCTATGAGGAGACCAGAAAGGCTGGACCTGCTCCCACTTGTAACCAGGACAAAGAAGTGGACTCCAAGGGTCAGTTGGCTGTCTTCTTGTTAAGGTACAAGGATACAGACAGCTGAAAAAAGCCCCTTTTCCTCTAGAGCTGAGCTGACCCGTCCCATATTGACCTGCAGAGGACACTGCTGGTGGTGTCTCCTGGAGTGAATCTTTACCCACAAATGCTATTTCTGAGGTCCTGTGGCCCTTTGTCTGTGCCATAGCATACTACTCCTACCATACTGAAAACCATGTGACTTAGAAACATTGCGGCTCCAAAGACCTCTGAAGGACCGGGCCAAACCGGCAAAGTCCATCTGAAGGGGGTGCATTCCCGCTGGGCCAAAGAATCAGGTTTCTCCCGCGCAGATGTTTTCCACCGCAGCAAATTAATTTCTGTGGTTATGTGGTATCATGGATCCCTGTTCGGCTGTGTGACTAAGTCCAAACTTAGAAATCTTCACCGGGCTAAGGTAAAAAAATTATCCGGGCAATGACGGACCTTCCTTTTGTGCAAAGATTTTGTTTCTTCTGCCCTATGTTTTCCTGCCAAAAGTCTGCAGCTTCACCAGGACCTCACCTGGTGGCTATCCTGCTTTGTAGAGTTCTTCTTGGCCACAGTCTGCAGCATTGCCCCACTGAGATTGTTTGACTTCCATTACAGAGAGTAAGGACCTGATTTAGATCTTAGAGGGTCTACCGGTGTCCTGCCGCCACGGCGGTCCCAAGTACTCTGTCAAGCCCATGGCTGTCTGACCGCCATATTTAGATGTTCTGGCTATGGCAACTTCCCGCCGCAGTGGCGGTCTTCTCTGCTGGCTGATTGTACTCCGCTGCAGTCAGGCTGGCGGTTTCCCACCTAACCGATTTAGATATGCAACTTGTGCTAGTGGCGGAGTCATTACGGACTGAGGTTCTGCTGGTGTAAAGACAGGTAAGTACTACATATCATTTTCCTAAAACACATGTATATGTTGAGTATGTGTTGTAATGTATATGTAGGTTATGTGTACTGTCCATTTTGTTGCATGTCAAATAAAACAAGGTGAAAGTAAATGTTATCATACAATGCATAGGACAAGTGACATGGAAGCCTACCTTTGATTCCAGCGACAATGGGTTGCTGAGTTTCGTGGTCAGGCAGCAGCAGCACAGGTAGGAACTGTACAATGGCGTGCAAGATAGATTCCACAGTGAGACCTTGAAAAAAGGTGAGTTTTCACCTCTTTTTCTTCCATTCCACTGACTCACGCATGGCAGAGATCCCGTCAGAAAAGGCTCTATGGGAAGGCAAACATAATCTGGACGTCAAAAAGGGGGGTGAGACTGCCTCTAAAAGCTGCCTCTGGCTCTGCCGCTATCAACATGGGAGAGCAGAAGTCTCAGCGGAGGCGGTGGGACTGCAGCAGTCTTTTCTCCCACAATCCACCAACATCTAAATCAGGCAGGTGGACTGCCAAGACGGCAATCGAAAAGACTGCCAAAAAAGCAAAGGCTGGACCAGTCCCACCAAGATCTAAATCAGGCCTCAAGTCACAAGTTAAAACTTCCAACCGGAGTGAACCTGGTTTCCGTATCCAACCGATCTTCCATTGCTTGCAGCCTTAAATTGTGCATAGGTCCCAGTCAAGAGTGAGAGGAACTGGGTTGTTGGTTGAAGGGGAGGTGTGAGTCCTGCTCAAGGAACAGCCACAATCCTTGTCAGCGTGAACCACAAAAGTCACTAAATTAACTTGTGCTTAACCCTCTGGTAGCTTGGCACAAAAGCCATCAGGTTTAACTTGGAGGCAATGTGTAAAGAAATTAAGCAGCACACAAACAGTAATAAAGTGAAAGTATAACACAAGAAAAATCTCACACAATTTAGAAAAATAGAGTATAATGTAACAAAGTATTTGACACAAAAATCCAATCAGTAGAATCGGAGATATTCTTAAAAAGCTTTAAGGTAAATATAGCGATTAAAAGCACAAAGAGCCCCTTGCGGTTATCTGGTCATGGTGGGTGAAAGTCACAAGTTCAGGCTGACCACAATTGTGTGCTGCCAGATACAGGGACCAGGTTAGTCCTGCTGACAAAGTTACCTTCTCAAAGTCTGGCGCAAAAAAGTCAGTTTGCTGTAGAGGAGGCCATGAGGAGCAGGCAGAGCATCGCATATGGCCGTCGCTGTAGTGCAAAGAGTAGGCCGGGTGTTGTGGATGGTCATTGATGTAGCACGAGGATTTTATTGGGTGCTGTGAAATGTTATTGGTGGAGCTTTGTGTTGAGGGTCGCTGTGGGCTGTCGATGATGTAGCGCGAAGTGCAGATCTGGCATTGCCGGTCAACGCTGCTGGGTGCTGTAGCGCGAATAGTCAAATTCACCAGAGCTTTGAGTTGGTAGTTGGCAGGATGGCAATTTCCTGGTGCGAACAGGCTCTGTTCAATGTCACATATAGCCCCAAACTTCTGGATTTTTCCTCTTTTCCAGGATGCGCTCAACTGATGCTAGACCAAGAGCACAGGACCTGAGAGGCACCTCTGGGGATAAAGGAACTCACTCCAGCAGAGACCAGCCGGGCTCAGGAAGGTCAAGTTGCAGTTCCAGGCAAGTCCAGTGCAGCAGATCAGTTGAGCAATAGCAGGGAGTCTCAGGAGCTTAGAACTGGAGGCCAGCTTACGAGCTCTTGGAGTCACTCAGGCAGCCTGTGATGAAGAGAGCAGGTCTAGTCTTCCTTCTCAGACAGCAAAGCATTCATCAGGCAGCAGGGCAGTTCTTCTGCAGTGTCCAAAGGTCCTTGAGTATACGGAAGAGTGGACCTGAGGGTCCTACTTTTATACTTTTATTCCTAATGCCAGCTCTGAAGTGGAAGAAGCTTCTGGGATTTTGCTCCTACAGAGGTGTCTGGAATTTCCTGCTTTCCTGCCTTGGTTTTGGTCTGTCTGCAGCCACAATAGGCTTGTATTAAGTTATTCGTATGTTTTCTGAGGCAGTGTCTTTGAAGTGCAAGTTTGAGAGGTGTCAACCCCCCTCATTAAATCAGGATGGTCCATCCAGCCTACACCCTGGTCCTCTATTGTGTGGCTGTCTGAGATAAATACGCAAAAGCCAACTGCTAACTACACCAAGTTTTGTGGCCCAGGAAACAGGCTGCAGGCACCAAATGTTAAGGACAAGAAAATGGTGAGAAGGTGTTAAATTACAATTTCCCAGACAGCAAACATGACATTCCTACCTGCTCCCAAACGCAAGTTATCACCTATTAAATGTAATAAGGTGACCCAATGTTATCCTGCGGGGAAGGTAGACCTCAAAGTAGTAAACAACGAATTTATGAGTTTTTCACTAACAGCACAGGTAACACTTAAAAGTACATGGCCAACTTTTTTTTAAATATAATGCACCCTGCCCTGTGGGCTGTTTTTTAGGGCCTACCTTATGGGTGACTTATATGTATTAAAAAAGGGAGGATTAGGCTTGGCAAAAGGTTTATTTTGCTAAGTTGAATAGGCAGATTAAAACTACATGAAGGCTGCTGCCTGCTGCGTGCGTGGTGATGTCATCCTTGCCATGCCGAGAATGTTAAGGTTCTAAGATCGCTAGGAGACCTAGTGCACTACCTGTAACTCTCTCCATTGCGAGTTTAACACAAAGTCAAATTCACATGGAAAGTGGTGTGAGCAGAAATTCCTCTCACTTGTAGCTATACCTGAGAGGCAGCATATAGCCCATACATTTAGCTACCAGGCATCAAATGCATGTGAACCATGTAAGTCATGGTCTCGCCCTGCTTTACCACCAAGTACACATGACATTTCTACGGTAACCTTTTGATGTTGGAAGATGAACTTGCATTATTAGCAATCATAGTTATTCTAGAACTGAAATCTAAGACCACCAATTTGGATCACAGTGGGAGATGGGCGGTCTTTCAGATCCCCTCATGCCTCATAAACTACACCCTTCATATTACTACAGCAACCTATCGATGTATGAAGGTGATCTAACATAATTAGTAGTCATAATTATTCTAGATGGGAACTCATAGACAACAAACTTGGATTTAAGAGGGATCTGGGAGGTCGTTTTCATCCCCTCATGCCCAGCAGCATGCAGGGACTACTCCTAGCCACTCATGGCTGTCAGGGCCCAGATCATGATATATTAGTGCCCTCATCTGGTCCCCTATATATGTGGGCTTGACTACAGGTACAACCATTATCAGTACATGCTAAGTATGGTGAGCTTGCCCCCAAGGGGTGGGGACCTTCGTTGATCCCAGGGGTTGAGGTAAATGTTCCTCCTATGCCATGGTAGTATACATTTTTATATGTGGTATACCCTGTGACCCGGCCAACATCCCCACGTAACTGTGTCACTTATCTGATATGTCATGACAATGCCTGCACTCTAAAGTTGTGAGCACTGGACTTCATCGTTTAAACTCCTACTTGAAAAGCCCAAATGATAGATCCTTCTTTCTTCTGTTCCAAGCAGATTTTTGTTATTACTTATAGATGTCACCTGTCCTATGATGGACCATTGGAAGTCATCAGTATCATATTTTTCATTAAAGTGTCTCATCAATTTTGTTGTGGTCTTTTGACACCTGAATGGGCTGCAATGCTCGTTGATCTGAGTATTTATTTTTCTCTTATTCATGCCGACATATCTTTGTCTGCAGGCACAAGTCAGTAAGTACACAACATTTTTAGAGTCACAGTTAGTAAACTTCATGGTGTTTTTATCCCAAGGTCAAGTTGTTTGGATGTTTTTGTGAGTTTACATACATTGCAGTGACCGCACGGAGCATGGCCAGTTAAGGCTGGCAGATTACTGTGATGGTAGATTCTTCAAGATTCTCTTAGATTTTGGTCGAGTATGTACTCAACCGTCTTTGATGGATCTACTCCATTTGAACTAAAAAATGGGGTTTTCGTGCCTTAACTACCCTGATGTCAGAATGTTCCAATGCTTCTTAACTATTTTCTGAATGCTCGCATACTATACTCCAAATGTTGTCACACAAATCAACCAATTTGAAGTTGGTCTGGATAAGGAGCCAAATAGAAACTCGCTGGGGGCATTGTAGGCTCTCTTACGTGCGTTTGATATTATCTGTTTTGGGTACCTCTTTTTTCTTAGTTTTGCAGTGAGTAGCTCAGCGAATTTCTTAAAATACCTTTTGTCTGTGCAATTCCTTCTTAACCTAAGGAATTGACTAACTGGGAGATTATCCCATAATGATTTTGGGTGATTGCTATTATATTGAAGTAAACTGTTTTTATCAGTAATACACTTCACTAACAATGTGTTCTTGTGTGGATTGATCTTTAGATCCAAGAAAGTTATTTCTCTCTTACTTACTCTCATTGTGAACCTCAAGTATTGTTGTGCTCTATTGATCCAACTTGCAAACTGATTAGCTGTGCCCATTGTCCCCAACCAGACCACAAATATAGCATCAATATATCATTTCGAAATTTTTATGTGATCCCGAAGTGGATTGTCTTCACTTTTGTGGTGTTTCTGTTCATATCCATGGACGTAAAGACAGGCTACTCTAGGGGCAAAAGTACTGCCCATTGAAGTCCTGTGAGTTTGGAGATAGAACTCATCCTCAAACTTATAGTAGTTTTTACCAGGGCCCTGTGGGCACAATCCATCACAAATTCATGTGGGGTGATAGAGGTCCATTCTGTTTGTTGTGATAGCTCATTCAGTACCCTTAGCGATTGCTCCTTAGGAATGCTAGTGTATCAAGCTTCCACGTCTAGCGTCATGAGTACTTGGGGATCTAGATTAAACTCAGTTTGACATTGTGTCCTGTACAAAGGATGGCATCTCTTCTACTATAGGCTTCAGAAAATAATCTACGAATGTGGACAGTTGTCCCAAGGCTGAGCCAATCCCTGCCACAATAGTGTGTCCTGGGAGTGGTGTCTTTCCCTTATGTACTTTAGGCAGGATGTAAAAATAAGATACAATCGGTTTTGTCTCAATCAGGAAGTCTGCTTCCTATTTCGTAATCCACTTGTTGTCCTCAGAAGGAAGATACATTAATTCAGAATGAGCTCTAAACTATTTACTCAGATATACACCATACATATTGACTACCACAACACTAATATATCATTCATATACGCCATCTGTATTACAAGTTGGTCTGATTGGCTTGCAAAGACCGCGGCTGAATTCCTGACACCGCAAGCACACGGCCGACCACCGGGTTCACGGTCGAGGGAAAGCAGCTTCCATAGGGCAGTACAGAGGAGCTGCACTTTCATCCGTATTACGAGTTGGCTTTTAAACAAGCTGACTGAGGCGGTGGGACCTCCGTCTAAAGGTCGGCAGAAACAAAAGATGTGGGTGTATACTCCCCCTTTTCCTGTTCTTTCCAGCAGTAAATCCCTTTCTCCAGGTCCCCACTTTAGAGCAGCATCTTTATCACGAGGAATAGGATCCTGTCTGCGGCATGTGCAATCAACACATATGCAGTCAAAATACTCACACCTGCATCGATAAACATGGGCATGTATTCTCCACCGTCACAAGACTGGCGCAGCAACAGCACAGATGCTGCTGTCAACGCATAATACGGTGGTCAGAACACCACCAGCACTGCAGTCTGCTAGCGACCATGGCTGTGGCCAAAGTCTTCTGGCGCTCAGACCGCAAAACTTGTAATAAGGCACTATGTGTAGAATATATGCAATAAACAGCCAATTTGCCTTTGCAACTGAAATAATTATCATACTAGCTTAAGTCCCTACCACAGAAGGAGTTAACCACTGCAACTTAGTTATAGAAAGCTCTTTCTACCAATAAAGAAAACACCAATTAAGGGCCTGATTACGAGTTTGGCGGTCTTACTGTCATACCACTGCTGTCTCAAGAACCCCATGGAGTCGTCCATCTTCTGCCCGACCTATTACGACACATGCAGCTAGAACCGCCAACCGGGTCGACAGAGTGTGTCCCGCCTGTGACACAGCAAATTACAATGTTGGTAATTCGTACTCCGGCACTGTCAGAGTGGCGGGTTCCTGCCGAGCCGATTACGAAAACACAGTTGTACCGGCGGTCCCCTTGCGGTGGTTCCCCAAAGGTGGTAGTCCGTCACAGTATGCTCACAGAAATGTACCAAATCAGTGACCATTGGATGGATACAAATACAACACACCTGATGTCGATTGGCCAAGTGGATACACCAGAAAATCACATTATAAAACACTCCCCATTTCAGGCCACTCCACTGCAGCACATAAATTCATAGCCAACATATCAGTGAGATAAAGAAGGCCTTTTCCCCAAGCCCTTTTACCGCTCTCCATACACGTTTTCTGCACATTTTCTTTACATCCCTTGGTGTAGTTTTGTTTGTATGTCACTGACTTTAATTTGGTAATATGTCAAGGCAAAAGAATCACAGGTGGAATTGTCAGTCATGGTGGATGAAATCATGAGAGTAGTTCCATAAGTGTTTGGAGCCCAAGTCCAACATTCTGCTCTCAGTCAGAAAAGGGAAATGTGGTCCAGAATAGTAAACAGAGTGAATGCTGTAGGTACCACCCTGCACACACAGGAGGAAATTGGGAAGAGTTGAAATGACCTAAGGCGGAAGGTGTGTTCCCTGGCCTCAAAGCAACACCTGGAGGCCCAGAGGACTGGTGGTGGTCTTCAAAGTGCCCCAATAAAAAGGTTTTATTGGGAGGAGAAGGTCCTAGCAATCCTATTTTCTGAAAACTTGATAGGAATACCTGGGGGTGTGGAGTCTGGTAAGTTACACTTCGCTAACTGTCATAATACCTCATCTCATGTTTGCTCTCAACTCAGATTTCCTATTCTGTTGTGTACCTACTTTCCTAACATGCAATCTTCAAAGTATCCGAGATGTTGTTTTGTCTGTGGTAGTGGGTGTTATTGCATATACGATCACATGTATCAATCTCCATTCCATGTCACCTATTGTAATGGTGTCTGTAAGTATATTACTATAAGAATATTCTTCCAGGACTCATGATATGTATTAATATGGAAATGTGTTGTCCATCCCAACTACATTTTGGCAACAGGTATGTTACACTAACCATTTTGTAAGTGTTGACAAGTAGAGATTGAAATTACTACAACTACCATGAGGCCCTGTTTCTGTAACTGAAAACAAGATGAAATTGTGATTCTGCCTATTCTCACTTGTCTAACATATTACAACTGATGGTCATTTCTCAGGGACTTAACTATTTTGAAAGTGTTGGCAAAAAGAGATTGAAATGACTACAACTACTATCAGGCCATGTAACTGTAACGGAAAACAAGATTCTCACTTGCCTGACGTATTACAACTGTTGTTCATTTCTCATGCAGGTAACCATTTTGCAAGGGTTGGCAAGTAGAGATTGAAATGACTACAACTACTATGAAGCCCTGTTTCTGTAACTCAAAAGCAACTTGCGATTTTGCCCATTCTCAGTTGTCTGACATATTACAACTGATGTTCATTACTCATGGAGTGAGCTATCAACATACAATGCTCTACTCAGAGACGTTTCTGCCTACTTTGCTATATGTTGTCCTCGTCTCCTCAACGGAAACAATTTATGGAATGAGTGACACCATACAAAGTGTGTGGCTCATATAATTGTAAGGCAAAGAGTTAACTCAGCTGATGAGATATGGCAGGTGACCCATTGACTCGACACTGCTCACATGATGACTAGTGCTAAATATACAACCAAGTTGTGTGACCGCCTGTTTTGTACACAGCTAGACCTTGTAATGTGGTCAAATACGCATGTTACCTCTCTGCCGTGTTGGCTTGAATGTTTGTGAGATGGCATGTTTATTCCTTAATCCAAAATGTAACATCTTAGGACATCTAATGAGTTGCTTATTTCAAGTACATGTATTTAAAGTCTATAAATGTCTTGTGAAGTTCAATACCACTGAAATATATCACAATAGTAATATCTACCTATTTTGTTTTTCCCGGGTTTCTACTTACTTTATCACAAAAGATTAGGATGTAGATACCACACTTCCACCAATAACAATGTTCTCTATTTCACTGCAGGTCGATGTGGCAGAGCACCTGCCCAGATCTTGGCAACAGAAGAGACACCCACTCGACTCCAGGACCCAGCCTTCAGAGACGACAACACTCCTGGTGACCTGGTTGAGGATGAAGGTGCTGGTCCATCTGGTCAGCCTGGGCTGATGGCAACAATGACTCTCACTGGGCCCTCACAGACACCTCCCAACCTAGCTGTAACACCTCTGCTAACCAAAGCCTCCACTTCCTGTGATATTACCACTGTAACACCGATCGTGTGCCCCCAAACCTCGTTAATGTTGAGACCACAGCACCACCAGTTCCAGCTCACCCAGGATACAGAGGGATGGGGCACACTGGGCCAAGGGCACAGGGAAGTGGGGTTAGGGGTCATGGGAGGGATCCTGTGGGCCAGCATAGTGAGGCCACTGGGGTCACTCTCACCCAACAACCATGGACCAAGTCTTGGGATCGCATCATCAGTCCCAAGACATGATGGGCCAGGTACTCCACAAGCTCCGGGAGCTGAAGCAGTTGCAAAGGGAGCTCAATCATCAAATAACTTCCATCCTATCACTGTGCAAGCTGTCTTGGTATAGGATTTGTACACCCAAAGTCTCTGACTGACATTCCCAGGAACAACCCATGTCCCCTTTGTACTTCAAAACAACATCATGTACCCACAAGTGTCACATCTCTGAAATGTTCAAATGAAGATGCCATAGTGAAGGTACCTATAACTGACCAAAACAAAGACATTAGCTATCAAATCACACATATAAGACAATCCATAGAGTCAACTTCTGGAGAACACAGTCCATGACAACAATCTGAGCAAAAAAAGGAAACAGAAACAAAATGACCATGTGTCAAAACCTTGTTCAACAAACATCTTTCACCTACGTTTTCCATAGCTCGTCCTTCCTAATATTTTCCCTTAACATACTCCTCTCATCATCACATTAAGGGTTGCTATAACAGTCAAAACTATGGCATTTGACAAAATACGTACACTCATGAGAAGAAGTTGTTGATGAGATATTGACGCAAATAAGATCCTTCCTCTTCACCACAATCATCTTCATTTACCATTTCAGGATCCTCACCCGTTGGCTCTTAGTGGTCTCCATCCTCTGTGATGTAAGGGATGTTCTGCCGAAAGTCAATTTTGTGGAGTATGCAGCAAGCCATGGGGATATGGCACACCTTATCGGGTGAGTATAGGAGGGCTCCACCAGTTTTGTCCAGAAAATGAAATCTGGCCTTTAGGACTCTGAAAGCTCGCTCCACTGGCCGTCTTTTTCTTCCATAGGCCTCATTGAAACAGACTACCCTAGCATTGTTGGATTCCTCAGCAGTGCCAACAACCATGGTCAGTTAGGATAAACTGAGTCTCGTAGATGGAATATAAAAATACTGCCAAAAATGTATCACAGTGTCAGATTATTCAACTACAAATTCCCCAAACAATATTATGACCAATAAATCAGGCCCTCTCAGGTCTAAGTTGAGACCTTTGCAGCTAGAGCTGTTCCGTAGCACAAAGGAATCATGGGTAGAGCTTGTGATGTAAAAATCCCACAAGCAAACAAATTTAATTGAAAGGAAGTGTTTCTGATTCCGGTGGACCTAGTCTCTGGCGTGTGGTGGCACTAAGGCAATATTTGTACCATCAATTGCTCCAACTACATGTAGTAGGCAACCCAAACCATAAAAGTCACCCTTCCTGCTGCCGTGGAAAAAGTATGAAGCTGTTGATGTATCTCATCATTGGAGAAAAAACGTCTTGTAGCACAGCACTGAAAGTTGGTTGTGGCATTCCACCAGATACTGCCACGTGTATTGGAAGGATCCCATGGCCACAATATGAATTACTGCCATAAGTTTGACAATTGGTATAATGAATGTGGGATTTCTGTTGTGAGACAAAAGATCTGGCTCCAGCTAATGACATAAATTCAGTAAAGTTTGCCTATTCAAGTCAAACTTCTTGGTTATATCCCTTTCTTTGCGAGGTGGTAAGGTCTGGAAATGAGCAGTACATCTGAGGCTGTTGTCTCCTCACTCTCCCAGGGTTCATATGTCTGTATTGGGAAAACAGAACAATATCTCACAATTTCCACAGCAACATATATGATCAACACTAAATTAATGTAGTCCTACAAAATATATATATTTTTACTATATCTTTTAATGAAACATTTGCCTGTTGTCCTTTATTCTTCATAAATGTTTAATGTTGTATGTTTTTTTTATTATATAGTGTGGGTATGCCCTAGGATATCTTGGTGCTAGAGTCAGCCAAAAAAACAAACACTGTCACAGGAATTATTATATAAGAGGGTATCGTCAGGGGTGAGAAAACTGCCAAGTCTTAAGATTTTTCCCTGAAACTAAGCAAGTTGTCTTGACCTCTTAGATGTGCTGGAAGATTGTTCCAGAGGTGGCATGTGATGAGACAAAACTTCTGCTACCCCGTCATTTTCTTGACTTTAGGAACATTAATGGTTTTGGAAGTGGCCGAGCTCAGAGTTCTTCTGGGAATAAATCAAGAGAAACATCTCTTTAGTTGGTCAGGACAGAGTGCCTTAAAAGCTATTCTATTCTTGACAGGGAGCCAATAAAGCTCCACCCATACCTTTGAATCTGATCCGGTGCCAATGATACCCATCGATCAGGGATCTTCAATACACAATAAATCACTGCATTGGCCCATACACATTCAACCCAGAAAAATCCCTGATTGCGCTGGGGGTCAATTTGTTTTGAGTATTCGTTTATATCATTCCTTAACTTAATTATTTATTGTCAACTCTTTCTCTACTTGATCTATGGATCAATTAGTTGAATAGTTGATGGAAATGATAAGACTAGTGTGACTAAACATTTTGTTAAATAATTCAAACTCTTGGTAGGGTTAATAAATGAATTTTATCTTAGATTTCAGAGTAAATGCTCATAATGCATCAGGTCACTATTACAGAAATGAACACCAAATCTCATGGAATGACAGTTCAATACATAGATCGTGACTCAAATTCTCAAAGACATTGTGCAATGAAGGAGTGGATAGAGTAAGAGACATAAGGGTTCAGCAAGATTGAATTATGCCAAACAAATAATAATACCTAACAGAAAGATAGATGAATGAATGAATGAATGAATGAATGAATGAATGAATGAATGAAAAGAGTTTTTGTATAGCGCGACGTTCACTCCAAGGAGCATCTTGGCGCTTAGCGGAAAAAAGGGACATCTGGCGATTTTCACAGAAGAGACGTGACTAGAGAGAACTTTAAATAAGAGATAGCGCTAGGTGGTCTGGGGTAGCAAAGATCCATGTTTTGAGGAGCTTCCTAAAGGTGGGTTCCGTTTGTGTGTGCCTCAGCTGAGTGGGTAGGGCGTTCCAGGCGTTTGTCCCTAGTACTGCCATAGTCTTCCCACCTTGGGTTTTCAATTTGAAATTGGGGACAGTTAGCAGGTTCTCTGATGTAGACCGCAGAGTACGTTTGGTGTTGTATGGCTTGATTTTGGATCTTAGATATTCTGGTCCAGTTTTGCTTATGGCTTTGTATGTAATGGTCAAGATTTTAAAGAGAATCCTTTTGTGAAATGGTAGCCAGTGAAGCGCTTTGAGTGCAGCTGCTGAGGAAGAGTCCCTGGGGAGCTTGAGTACCAATCTCGTCGCAGATTTCTGGACCTTCTGCAATCTTTTCACGACTGTCTTTTTTGTTCCTGCATAAAGACTGTTGCAGTAGTCCAAACAAGATAAAATTAGGGCCACTGCAACCGTCTTCCTGGCAGGCAGTGGGAGTAAGTCAAAAAACTTTCAGAGGGTTTTTATTGTTTGGAAACACATGCCTACGATGGCAAGTACTTGCTTATGGAAGGATACTGTGGGGTCAAATTTTATTTTTTTACTGTATCAACTGTTGTGGGTGGGGCATCAGAGTCTGTGGGCCACCACTGGTTAGGTCTAAATACATTAGACTTTCCAAACAGCATAATTTCTGTGTTGGAGCTATTACATTTAAGATGATGTAGTTTCATCCAATTAATCACTGCAGTGAGACAGTGGTGGAACTTCTCTTCAACCGCTGTGGAGTTTTTGTCAAGAGTGAGGATCAGCTGGGTGTCATCAGCGTATGCAATTGATTCAACATCGAAAGTACCTATCAGAGAGAGAAGTGGTGTCATGTAAAGATTAAATAGGGTTGGGCTCAAGGATGAGCCCTGGGGGACCCCTGATGACAACCACTTATCTCCCGATTTGTAACTTCCCAATGTTACAATCTGATGTCTTTTATCTAGGAAAGATGTAATCCAGGCCAGAGCCTTGTTTTTTATTCCGCTGTGTTCCAATCTGTCTCTCAGGATGTCATGAGAGACAGTCTTGAACGCTGCCGATAGGTCCAACAGAATCAGTACTGCTTCCTTGCCCTGATCCAAGGCAAACTTTAGGGTGTCGCTGGCATGGAGCAGCACTGATTCAGTTGAGTGGCCTGGTCTGGAACCTGATTGCTTGGGATGCAGGGTGTTGGTTTCCTGCAGGAAGTCATTAAGTTGTGCATTGACTAGTTTTTCCGCAATTTTACTGAGGCATGGTAGTAGTAGTGAGATAGATCTGAGGTTGGAAAGAGTGGTGGGGCCGGTAAGTTTCTTTTTTTTGTTTTTTTGGAGTGGCTTTACAGCTGCAATTTTCCAGATATCAGGGATTTTTGGTATCCTAAAGGTGGCATTGATGATCTGATTGATGACGGGATTTATAGTGTCTACCAATGCATGTAGGATTTTCGGGGGGCATGGGTCGAGAGGTGAGCCTGACTTACAGGAGAGGATGGCCTGCCTCGACTGTTCTAGATTTATTTCCTTAAAACATGTGAGTTCCTTTTTTGTTCCTACCGCTTGGGCTTTGTTTGGCTGAAGATGAAGAGACAATAGATTTGTCTAAAGAAATACATAATTATTCATTGTTGATGGAGTGGATAGGTGGAGAGACAAAAGGTACAAGTTCGAATACATGAATTCAAGAAAGATTTAAAGGACACCTAATCTATATATGAACCTAGTAGACTGAAGGAAAATCTGGGAAAACCCTCCCCTGGTGCCAAGGGATGACCAAGATTCCCTAAGGAATCGTCAGGTGGATGTGGAGAATCTGGACAGGTACAGGATAAGATGGGACAGCTAGGCCTCTCAGGAAACCGACGGATAGCAGCAAATCTTCCCCTCCTCCCTCTCTAGCAGCATCCCAACTGCCTAGTCTAACTCCGCCCCTAAAGTTCCTAAATATATAGTCTAAATTGGCATGTCCATCCCTAAAATGTTGCATTTACACTCTTAACTTGCCCGCTGATTGGTGGGCTGGGGAGGTGGCACTGTCTGTGGTTTATTCACTATTTCCTTTGTATGCTAACTTTCCCAGGGTCTGGTTCATAACTGTATTAAAATGTTCATGTACTTGCAACAATTTATATTATTTTATTTAGGAAAACACAGTTCTTTCGCTGGAGTGTCTCCGATCTCACGCTCCTGTTTAATAATTGGCAGGCACTGGCCTTCATTTCTTTATGTCATCTTCTGCGCACAGTGTCTCTTGCTCTCCATCATGGCAGAACGTGCTCACTCCTAGCAATCCCCCCTCCCACTTCGGCTAAGTTTAATAAAATGGCGTCTTCACTCAGCGCACTAAAGTGGATAGAAATGAACATTTATTAATTATGTGACAATGAAACCATCACTGTTTACCTCCCATGGTTCTCTACTTCCAGTTAATGTTACCCAGCATTGGCAAAAATGTAAGCAAGCAGCATTGACCATTACTTTAGAAGCGGAATGCGACATGCCATACTGAAGCACCTGCGGCCTACTCATGCAATTTCGTCGTTTCTTCAAAAACACAACAGTTATTACAATACAATATGATTACGGGTTAGTTAAGAACATGCGCAAAGCAATTTCCATATGTTTATGTGGGTTCATGTTAGATTTTTCTACATCTACTTACTTGTTAGTACATATTATGGGGTACATGGTCCAAGCAGGTTACATTTTTGCGAAACCCTGCTCCATGAAAGCCAACTCAGACTTGGGGACCTTCCAAAGCAATCAAGCTGCAGCATTCTGCAGGGTTTGAAGGCTCCTTAGAGCTCCTTGAAGGATGCCTAAATATAAGGCATTCCAGTAGTCCAGCCTGGCCAAAACCAGTGCTGTAACCACTGACTTCTGTAAATCAGGGGTTAAGAAAGGAAGAACTTTTCTTAATATGTGTAGTAGATAATAACAGGGTGAAGTACGTTTATTTATCTGAGCATTAAAAGAATGACCTTTATAGCCTAAAATAGATTTGAAATACAAAAAGAAATGAATAAATAATACATGTCAAATACATTTCAAATGTATTATTTACACAATCATATTTTCCTCAAAAAATACATCAACGGAGGTGTAAATCACACCAACCAAATATCGTTTTCAGCACAGTAACACCCTACACGTAAATGTTTATTTTCAAAACAATGAGTGTCCATCGAAATTTGTACACAAACTAGCCACAATTTTGAGAAATGGTAAAGCACTTAACAGTCACAAACACACTATTTTGAATGTTTAAAATGGGGGACGCCTGACCTCGCTGATAGGACATTTGGAAGCAGATGGGCTGGGCGGAAGTTGACTGCGCAGTGGGGGTTAAACTCCACGACGGACACAGCCATAGGCTGACATTTGTGAAAGCAATGTGCGAAGGCCAATGGCTGTGTCTGTATCCGCTGAAGACCGGGTAAGTCAAGTACATGTACACGACCGTTCAAAAAAATCTCACTTGTCACCTACCACTGCAGCCATCAAGACCTCCTCCACTTTTGCTGCTCTTACTGATCTCTGGGAGCAACTATGGCAGGTTGTAAAAGTTAGAGGACCCCTGTCTTTTCACCAGAAGAGCTGGACTTGCTGGCACAGGAGGTGCTCTCACATGTCTGAAATGTATATGTGAATCTGTCTAACTTGTTTTTTCCATTAACACAGGCTACAATGTCCCTTCTAGTTCCTGAGGGAAGTGTAGTGATTGATGTAAAGTGACACATATTTAAGTCCTTACATAGGACAATGATGTTTGGGATTTGTAAGCTTTTTACAATGTTGAAAAACAACATTAGTATGTGTTGCGTATTAAAAGCTTTAGATTCTAATTGGTGTGTATGTAGAGGTATATCTATGTATATGTTTGAATTACATGTGCTACGTTCAAGACTCACATAATAGAAATTTAACAGCCCATTATATACTCTCTACAATTGTACATAAAAATGATTTCTATACACACCAAATAAAACTGTTGTTAGCTTTGTGTATGTTCCCACAGTTACCTCAGCCTAGATCAGGGCACTACAAACAGTTGTATGTGAGTTACCAGTAGCTCCCAAACCCCTTCAGAGTAGTACACAGCCTTGAAGTTATTTATCGGATGAGCACAAGGCCATTTTTGCATGTTAAAGCTGAGAGAAGGCTGTGTTCATGTGACATCATGATCATCAGGCTGCAGATAACAAGGCCTGACAATAAACAGTGCTCAGTCAGTATAACGGACCAGGCTGGGGCTGAGTCACAGGGACAAACAACAAAGCTCTGAGGTATATCTGTCATAAACATATATCCTTGCCAGATCACATTTTGATGTGTGTTTAAACATTTGCCCCTAAATGCTTTTAAATGGACCACAGTCGAAAGGGAGAGTTACCTAACTTCCTGAGGTGACACTTCATTTCATTTTACTCCCATTTCAAAGTGTGTCATGTCCAAAATGCAGGCCCCCTACTCACAGTGGCTGCTAGTCACTTTTTCATAAGTATATATGTTTAGCCTTCAGTAGTTCACAATCTTTTGCACTGATCAGAAGTAGATCACATCACAGAATATGTAGGAGCCCCCTGGGCTAGATGTTGTCACAGGCGGGGATTGGTGTGTAGACCATGACATGAGATGAGGGTAGACAAAAGGTGACTAAAAAAGTGTGTTTTAAAATATTCCTTTTGGTCAGCAGGTGACAATACACATGGTGCGTGCTAACTTATAAGTTATGCTAGTGCTAGATGTAGAACACGTTTGTTACATCAATGCAGGCAGAGACAAAGGTCACAAACCATTTTTTTCTTTCATTTCTTATATTCATACAGGGCAACGCCTATCAGATGCGAGACATATTTGCGTCCATTGACAGGATGTTGCAGACCCTGGGGGTCTACAAGTGGCCCAGCATCCTTTGCCGCAAGAGATGGGAGGACCTACGAAGCTGGACCCGAAAGTCATCTGAAGTCCTGCTCAGGCAGTTCTCCCAATGTGGGAGACATATGCGACTCACCCTGACCCCCCTAATGGCCTGCATTCTTGTGGTAGCCTATCTGGAGATTTATGGCCATTTGAGGGCCCAACAGCATCAACAGGGGGGTAAGTTCTTATCCGAGTTTCACATGTAACATGACCATTACTTTGTTAAATTCAGGATTGTTAACATCAACATTTAGGGTGACCCATGTCCAAGTCACAAGAAGATTTCTTAAAGGTGTAAGTTTTGCACAATGTGTATGAAGGTGTGCCTTGTTTATAAATTTTTAGGAAAGTGTCCCACCTGATTCATCTTCACACCCAAAGGACTGTTCTAAGAAGGCACATGGATGCCTAAACTCCACATATGCATCAGGTTCCTTAATGTCATGAAGGACAGTTGTACCAAACAGGCCAATAGTCTTCACAGTGTCAGGTGTGATGCTCCTTCACTATTCTGGATGATGTAATGGCAGCCCTGTTACATGTGACATAGCATACTAGACACTTGAGATACAGAGGCTATACCAAATGTCACATTGGTAAGTTGGGATTCTGCACAAACAAGAGTGCGCATATTATCCAAAATGACTAGTGACATCAGTATTCATAGCTACATTTTGGAATCAAAACACATCCAAATTGTGTTTAGTGTCAGAAATACTGTTTCATACATGTTAAAAGTGACAGATTAGCATGATGCCTCACTCCTTCACAAACATGTGTGTGTGAGCCAGTCTGTATTTTTGACAAATAATAGTGATAGGCACGCAATATTTGGTGAATCACAGACAGGAATGAGTACACATTGGAGACATAGTGACACATACCTTAAAACATTTATCAATGTCCTATGTCATGACCAGATGATAAAGCTATAATGGAGATAAACCGCAAACTTAAAGGGATTTTGCAAGATGGAATGTTACATCACATATATGTAGCAGTATCCCATCAGGAAAGCTCAAAATCAGGCTAGACTCAGCACACATTAGGCAAACTATTGAAATGAGTCAAGGTATAATCTGTAGCATATTGAACATTATATATGAATCTTTGAAATAAGTATTATATGGGAATTAATATTTGTAATAATTACTGTGATGTTCTACTCATTTTTGACTACAGTGAAATTCAGATATTTAGTGAAATAATTTCACTAATATATAACACATTTCAAATTACTAGAGATATTTAGGTGCGAAATATGAAAATACGTTTTGCTCTGTGCTTAAGTTAATTAGAAATGTTTCAAGGGCTATGTATTTACTTATGCTGTGAATGCCATTTGTAAATCCACCCAAATATTTTTTTCTGACTGTCTTCAACAGCATAGGTATCTACATGATATGTGATGCATTGCTAAGCCACTTCAGTGCAGAATTCATTTATGAATTTTGACAATTGACATATACTTTAGTAACTTGAAATAAGTGTTACCAGGGTCAAATGTCAAAACTAAGGTAACTTGCTTTCAGTTTATGCTAATATTGGTACAACATTGCAGTATTTGTTGACACACATGTACTCATATTTTACTTATTAAAAATGGAAAGTGTGCAAATGTTAGGGCCTATTAAACATACTGTACAAAGGTATGTTTTGGTTGATATCCTTTTTGGTGACATCAATTCACTATTCTAAACAACAAAGGCCAACCATTCAGATGTGTGAAACAGTTCCTGGAGAGACAAAATAATCGATAAGAGACAAGATCCTACATGATATAGGAGCAATCATGGGAAATGACATAACTGTGACCAAATGGTTTCTGAAAATGTTGCCTACATGCATGAGAGAATGCTCATGCAGAACCAAAGTTGGAGAGGCTTGAAGCAGGTGAAATCTGAAAACTTCGGAACTCGCATGTGATCAAAGTTCAAGATTAGTTCTGTTTACACAGATCCAATAACACTATTGTATATGTCATTTCAGCATCATCCGGGGTAGGTAAAGTTGCCAACATAGGCAGGCAATCAGCTGGCCACAATGTTTCCTTTGTGGGCATCACATACACCGCAGGAGCCAGTGGCATGGAGGGTGAGGGGAGTGGAATGGAATGGGGGCTATCAGTGACTCAACGTCTTCTTCAGAAGCCTCCTCCAGCGAGCACTCCCTAGTGGTGGTAGACCCTACTGCCCCTGTTACAACTGCATCCTTGTCTGCCACCCAGAGTACCATCTCTACCCTCCCTTTTGCACCCCCCAGTTGGCCACACCCAATTGCAACAAATGGTAGCCTACCTGGAAGGCATTCACAGTGCTATGTCTGGCCTAGAGCAGAGGTCTTGTCAAGGTCTAGCCTCCTCACTAACTGCAGCCTCCCACGCATCCCAACCTGGTGCCCAGCCTCCCACGCTGCCCGTCCCCATTGAAATTCCCTTTTCCCACACCTGTCCCAAGCACACTTACACCTTTGTATGCACCCACTCACACAGACACAAGCGGCACACCCACACAGAAACTCAAACAGCACAAAAAACAGAGGTGTGCACCCAAACAGGCAGACACCACCCCCACCACTAGCCCAACCACAGACATGGCAGCCACCACCACACTCACATGCACTACAACTACCACCATCAGCACCCCTAAACATTGCACCCATCACCACATCCACATCCACCCCCACAAGCACACCCTCAGACACTGTAGCTACCACCATACTCACATGCACTACCACCATCACACCAGTACACCCCAGACACTGCACCCACCACCACAGCCCCATCCACTACCACAAGCACACCTCAGACACTGCACCCACCACCACACTCATATGCACAAGCACACCCCCAGCCATTGCACCCACCACCACAGTTACATGCACTATCACAAGCACACTCTCAGACACTGCAACCACCACCACAGCCCCATGCACCATGACCACACCCAGCACCTCCACAGCACACACCCCCACAAAACAGAAACGCCCACACTCACCCAAACAACACACACCAACAAAGCAACACACACCCAAACATGTATGAACTACACCAGACGCCTGCACCCTCAACAGACACATGCACAACAGAAACTTCCACTACCCCCTCCTCCCCAGCACATTGAGACCCTCACAGGTGAGTAGCTGGCTTTATAAAACCCCTGACTGATTGATTGATTGATTGACTCCCTCTACCTTCCAACCCCAAATCCCTACCGAACATCCTACCCATTTTCCCTGTGAGAGTCTTCTGCTTGCCAAGGCCCTGAGCCCTGGCACACCCAAACCCAGCCTACCTCCTACCTCCTCCATCCCCCAACCCATCACTTCCACATCCTAAACCACCCCTCAAAAGACAGGAACCACCCCTATTACCCTCCAAGTTACCCCGAAAAAGCAAAGGCACCCACCCCAAAGCCAAAACCACCCCTCCCAAACCCGCTACCCACCCCTTCCAAACCCCAAAGACCACCCCTCCCAAATCCGACCCCCCCCAAGTAACATCTTTGAGGTGCGTGCTCTTCCCACTAGATACACCTTCCTGGGGAGGTTCCCCTGGCAGTGCAATTGGAGGCAGGTTCAGTGCCACGGCACACCTGTGCACTGGACCTTCTGGACACAATTTGGACTGTCATTTCCCTTGTTTAAAAATTTTTGAGACTGTTCTCATTGTGAATAAGTCACAATTTAACTTTTCACTAAGTTTGTCCTTGTACTAATTTTCCTTTACAATTGTTTGATCCTTAGCAATGTTTCAGTGTAAAATGTGTACTACATATTTTTCTTTAGCATGGCAGGAACTACTATATACTTTTTAAATGTTTACTATGTTAACTGCATACACTGGTTCACATAGTATGTGATAGTCATTTGAATGTAGGTGCAGCCATTCAACATAGTAGTGGACACTTGCATCAACAAATAGATGTTGACATATTATTTAAGGATATTTTACTACAGGTGTCTTTGTTTCAACTTGATTACTGATAAGTATGTACACACGTGCATTGCACCTTGTAATATCATGTGCATATTGAAATTCTGTACAATACAGGACTTGCACTAGACACGGGGAAGTCTTACATAGATGATTATGCAGAGTGCTTCAAATTTGGGTTGCCATTAATTTTCCAAGAAATCTATGAGGTCAGGGCTACAGCTTGTCTAGTGCAATTTCTGTATTATGTTACACTGCACTTATCCCAATGATGTGTGATACATATGTTTTTATTGTGGCAATTTTCGTACTTCATTTAAACACAACTGCATGGTGAGTTTCTGATTTTTGATTTGTTATCCTGTTTTGTGCAAGTGTCCTTTTTTTTTTTTTAAGGCAGCTCGAACCAAATTTATGAGTATAATGTGGTTATACGGGTGTGTTACAACAATATTACAGACATATTCATTGCTCATTGGTTTGCTTGTGTCAGTGATTTGAAAATGCACTAATCCTGAGCAGATGTGAACAGCCAAGTGAAAAGGTAACAGGTAATGGAGGAGTTTATATTTGGTTTCGGCGACGACGATGTTGATTTGCATCGTGATCAGCCAGCATCAGCAGAGGCAGGACGTGTAAGATCGGGTCCATGGTGGTACAGGAAGTGGGAAGGTGAGTAAAGGTGAGTGTGTGCCTTATATGCGTTCCATTCCACCAACTCAGGTGTGGAGGTTTCCCCGCCACAGTTGTGTCGGAGGAAAGGCACAGTGTGATTGGCCCAAAAGACAAAGTGGCAGTACCACCTTCGACAGCCGCTGGTCCTATCCCGCCATCAACGTGGTCGTGATATCTGGGTGGTGATGGCGGGACCGTTGCGGTCTTTTGTCTACGCAATCATCAACATCTAAATAGGGTGGGCGGACCGCCAAGCTGGTGGGCAGGAAGATTGACGAAAAAGTCACAGTGGGACCCAAACCGCAAAGTTCTAAATCAGGCCCTTAATCTGATTTAGAGACTGTGCAGTGGATTTCCTAATCCTCCAATACAGCATAGTAAAATCTACCTAATTTAAGTTTTTGTCCCCAGAAAGGGAAGTGGTACCATAACCAAATCAGCTGAGTCTACCACGGCAGGAGACACTTTGGTAGGGAGGGGAGACATCTGGTATGTATTCCTAGAATGCCTATTTGGGATGGTGTGATTGTTTTTCCCTAAGTGCTTGATTACTAGTTTACACACTATTTATCGCACTTGAGAAATAACGATGCCACGGTGTATGTTATTTATCAGATGTGATAAATATCACCTATAATGAGTTTTTGGGGAACAACATGTGGATTTTGATGTTTAATGCACCAAATTCTGCATGACATGTTAAATACTGTGTGCTATTCCCTTGTCAAATTTTGGCAGGTTTGCCCTGATGAAATTTAACAAAGGTTGACTTATTTAATACAACCGATAATTACCGGATTCTTTAAATACCTTCAAACTTGTAATTATGAGCCAAGCATAAACAGCAGTTTACACACGTCTCAGAATTACCCGACCCATTTGTAATCAGACCCTAAATATGGAAATAGAATTTCATGCTCAAAGTAGGGACTGGCAGCCTGTGACAACATATATAGTCTCCCTGGCATGCCTGACTGGTGTTTTCCAGCATGTTAGAACTAGGCCTGGGCTGAACTCACAGAGTTTATCTCCATGGAATTTTGCAGAGTTACAAAAAACCTTTAGCAAGTTTATCAAGAATTCGGTGAACGGGAGGAAATAGGTATGTTGTGCTGCTTGCGCTGTGATTTAGCGCCGGGAGCTCTCTCCGTGCTGAAAACCCAGCGCAAATGGCACCACTCGGCACAATAAAGGTCACAGCTTGTTGAGCTGATTTTGCTGTTGCTCGAGCAGATTTTATACCCGAGCAGCAGCTTTCTGACCGTGAACAGTCATGACCCCCCTCTACCCCCGAACGCCCACGTTGGCGAAATCTCACTAGGTGACGCCTATTCTCGCTCACCAACTCACTGTTTTTGAGGCACGCATGAGAAATTAATCCGCCATGTGGCGGTTGGCGTAATTTGGCTGTTACTCTGCATTACGAGTGCCCAAAATTCTGCTGATTTCTCCAGCAAAGTGGAATATATCACCCACTCCTAGTTAGGTCACTATATTAAGCTTGACATGAAGGTCTGCTACACCATCCAAGGTTGTCTTTCATGGAAGGTTGATTTGCTGTAATTGTTAAATGACCCCACACCTTAATTCACTCAATGGTGAAGACAGAAGAGTCTCTAGAAGGAGGATGTCCCCTTCCAGTTAATGCAGAGTAGGTGTAATATACCACCAGAGGCACCAATGACAAATCAGCCATTTCTTTCAGATTTACTTTTACCCTGCATCCTCCAAATCAGACTCCTAGGTCAAAGACTTTTCTCAAAATACGGCATATTGAAGCTACTATCAAGTAAAAACTTGGAAAATTCAACATATATGATAAGTAGTACTCTGTAGCCACAATGTTTCAAGAATGTCTTCTATCTGGTATTTGTCTTGCTCGCTTCATTTGTTTTTTCAACATGACCATACACTAAAGGACACTTTTAGAAGAGGATGGTAATGGAAATGCGCCATTGAGCATCTGCACTAATAAGAGAATGGTAGAAGGGTGATTGACCTAATGGCGGAACCTCTGCTGGCACCGCTGTTAAGTTCTTCAGTAGAGCAGCACACAAGTGCCTCTGATCTGCCTGGCCAGCTCTCGATGAGTCATAGACACTTGTTATGTGAGTATTGGCAATGTACCAGCACTTTGGGAGCACATTTCCAGTGCCCACTTGTGGTGGTGGTAAATACACAATGTTGTACTGGCATTATAGAATTGCATTTATAGAGTTTTGTCCTGAAGAGGGAATCCTGCCAAAGCAGCTGAAGCTGCTACAGGGATAAGCACCCTGAACTGTAATGGCCATTTATTCAAGAAGGATGACTTTCCTTCGCAGATACCGTGAAGGTGGTGTCCCTGCCCACCACCGACTACAAAAATCTGTTTTATGCTCCTAAATTAAGCACTAAACTTCCTATGTGGCCCTCTAGTGGGAAAAAGTCATCACAGTCATCTGACGTTATAATGTGAGCATGACTGGCCCCGGGGGTTGGTCCAGTTAAAACTTTATGTTCTCTGACTGCGTCAATAAGAATAGAAGTGTCACTGATCACATAGTCTCACAGAGTTAGACCAATGTAGTTTTATTGGCATAAATAAATATTACAACCAGTTACCTAACAATGGAGCCCAGGAGAACACATCCAGCTCCAACGACCTCTCTCTCTCTCTGTCACCTCAACATTCTCATGGCACCTGGAAGTGTCACCATGAAACCTTACTATGTCATTACTCAAGAAGCATAAAGACAAATACATAATAATAATAATTCACATTTTTTTAAAGCGCGAACAATCACCCGTAAGGGTCTCTAGGTGCTGGGGGTCGTCGGGAAGATTAAGCAAGCTATTGCCCAAAGTCACATGGTGCTGGGCTAATCTGCCGCCGGGGATCGAACCGTAATCCCCATGATTCCGGAGTCAGTCGCCCTGGCCGCGGCGCCACACTTCTTCCTCATAATAGACATGACTATACCACACATCTCCCATTTTTTGATTTACAGCCCCACCCCACAAACAATTTATACAACATTACAACAGAACACATTGAAAAGATTTAATCAATCAATCAATCAATCAATCAATCAATCAGGGACTTGTAAAGCACGGCTACTCACCCGTCAGGGTCTAAAGGCGCTGTCAATAAATATTTTAGGTAACCTCTTTGTGCGAACACTCTTCCTATCTGCTTTGACAGGATTTTTAGACTGAGGTAAGTTGCATTGCCCCCTGGGTGCTTTTTCTCGTGACTAGAAAAGGCTTGTCGAAATTCAGTGAACCTATTCAAGTGAGGCGAGGTTGTGGTAATTCTGAGCAAATTTCCAATGGTGAAACCTGTCCCATGTGGTGAAAGTGAGTAAGTATGGTGAAGAGTGTCTCCAAGGAGAGGAGGAAGATGTTAATAGAAATGCAGTCATGAAAAAGGCACCCAGGGGCAATGCAACTTACCTCTCACAGCAGTTAGTAAGAGTGCAACAATGAGGCAAGAAGGCTGAATGGTTTAAAAAAGTCCTCTGAACCCCATAATGCCAATATAGAACCATATTACACGTGTTACTTTTTCATATTACATGATTTATTAATTGTTTTTTCTACTCCTTAGAAGCAGTTGGAACCTTTGAGGATCATTCGTTTAGTATTAATCGTTTGCCTCCAACCACATATATGTCTGTCAATGTTCTGAGAAATGTGTGTTTTTGTTGGGGATAATGTGCTAAATATTTTAAATGTGTTCTATGCAACAATGTGTACTATTATAACTCAAAGGTTAAATGTAAAGGAGCAGTACAATGACCTTTCAAACATATATTCTAAATGTGCTTTTCTTTTGCAGAGCATTGAGACTATAGAGTAGGTTTTGCAAGACAAATACAAAGAAGCAAGATAAAGGGCCAGATGTACGACGCACAAAACAGCACCTCGCAAATTGCAAATCTTTTGCGACTCGCAATTTGCGAGGAGCTATTGTGCAGTGTGCTTAACACTGTTTGCGATTCCCAATGGGGTTGCAAATTGCGAGGCTAATGAATATTAATGAGCCTGTCGCAATTTGTGAGCCCAATGGGAATGGCTGGCCCTCCTAGGTATAGTGGCCCGCTGGGCTCAGCAGATCACCAAGTCTGGGACTGCTTTTAAATAAAGCAAGTTTTTTTTTTCATGCAGTCGGTTTTCCTTAAAGGAATACGGTATCCTTTAAAAAAATAAGAAATGAAACTTTTTCGTTTAATTTTTTAAGGGCAGGTAGTGGTCCTTGGGACTACTGCCTGCCCTTGAAATATATTTTCAGAGCCTGTCACAGAGGGGTAGAGGTCCCCTGGGGAACCCTTCCCATTTACGACTCCAATACCACTCTCTTGAAGAAGGTGGTAATTTGCGAGTGTTTTGCAACCGCAATTGCGGTCGCAAAACATTCGTACATGGGTTACAGAGTCGCTATTTGGAAGGGAATGCCCCTTCAAAATAGCGAGTCTTTAAACCCCTTTTCGTGAGTCGCAATTCATTTGCGAATCGCAAAATTGTGTTAGTGCATGGCCATTCCAATTTTAGCATGCGCAAACGGGTTGCTAACCCGTTTGCGCATGCTAAAATTGGTCGTACATCTGGCCTAAAGTCCTGATGAGGTTCTGCATTTATAACGTTTATTTTCAAACACTGTATATATAATATAACATAATACAATATAAGATAATTAAATATAATATGATTTTTGCACAGACCTTATTCAGTGTATTTATTGAAATTCAGAGACAACAGGACATAGTACAGACAATGCTCGATTAGTGAGAGAAATAATGGGATATGCAACTGTGTGATCAATGTATGTTTGAGAACGCATACCTACTTATTTTCATTAAACTAAATCTGAGAAAAATGAATATGTTCATGCTTCAATAAAACAGTCTATCCAAATATTTCAGTCTTCATCAAAATATTCTATTGAGAGATCTTCTTCAGGACAAGGAAACATTTTAGCGTGCACTGCATTGTTCAAACACCATCAAACTTTAAGACAAAGTTAATGTTTCGCAAAAGGTTTCATCCTTCAGCATATAATATAATTGATGAGGTGAGACTTGGGAGTTTATATTGAGCTCAAGTTCTGGTTGAATAATGTTATTTAAATATGAAAGTGGCCCAGCAGGCTAAGGGAGAAGTGTGACAAAGGCCCAGGAACACCGGGCCTGATTCACAAAGGTAAACTTAGACCAAAAGTCTAAGTTTAGACCTGAAGTCCAAGTTTAGACCTAAAGTCTTACTGCTAAAGTTAGACTTTTGGTCTAAACTTAGACCAAAAGTATAACTTTAGTAGTAGTAAAGGTAGACTTTAGGTCTAAACTTAGACTTTGGTCTAAACTTAGACCAAAAGTATAACTTTAGTAGTAGTAAAGTTGGACTTTAGGTCTTTAAACTTACACTTTTGGTCTAAGTTTACTTTTGTGAATCAGGCCCAACGTGTTTAGGTAGGTATCACAAAGTCAAACCTCACTGTAAGGTAGAGTTGGCCAAGATTACTTTGATGGAGGTATGGGGTATGGGAGGATAAAATATCAAATTAGCACAAAATTTAAAAGAACAAAAAGCAAAAGTAAATATGCGGTATAAAAAAAATATTAACTAAATATAAGGTCCAATAATTGTAAGGCTGCATGCATGTCTTGCAGGTTTTACTAAAACAACATCCTCCCTTTTTGGACAAGAAAAATGTAAAGTATGCCCCCTCTTATGCTTTACTATCTAAAGATAGGGCCACCTCCACTATCACAAAAACAGAAGACAAGCAGTTTAGTGAAAAAGCTTTCTGAGTGACAGCCTCTGAATCTGGAATAATACTGCTCTGCCAATAGGACTTGAGCCAACCTTACTTAGAAATAGAAACAAGTTTAAAAATGGGTTTTCTAAGATTTTATGGTCTCTGCCGAGGCCTGGGCCCATGGTTTCAACTACCTGTGTCTCTGGTGTAATCACAAAGTATCCTTGAGGAAGCACTATGAGACTTCTGTAGATAGAAAATGTAGAGCGTTATAACTGTCTAAAAAACATAAATAAACTTAGAAAGGAAAAGGGGTTACCTTACCCTGTTACATTGCACTCTCAGAGCTTTTCTCTCACTAGCAGGCAAGGGCTTCAGACTGATGGCGAACAGTGTGCTACCATCTTGGACAGGGCTTCTAGGAAGGCAAAGTGAGGAGGCTGGAGGAAATGGAGAAAGTTCAAGGTGATGTAAGTTGTTGCTGAAGGGTAGGGAAGCTGTATCTTTTGTGGATCGAAGCAAGAAGTTTGCCTCAGCATTCCAGTGGTTCTCAGAAAATCTTCTATTGTATTGGGCTGTAAAGTTTTATGGTTCGGTGCATCACCCACAACACATGATTCTGCAGTTATGGTTTGGATGACTTTGGGTCCTGTAAATCAAGAGGGATTCTTCAGTACAAGGTCTTCCTCACTCCTCCTGTGCACATCCATAGAAAAGGGTTAGGAGAGAGATGCTACATATATGAAGAGTATCCTTGAAAGTGTTTGTAACTTCAATATCAGACAGGCATGGCAAGTCTAGCTGTCAGAGTTCTCTAGGAGGTAGCCGTGCCCTCAACAATTCGGGAAAGAAGTTCTGTCCAGCTGGGTCTTGGTTGCAAGAAATCACTACTGCTCCCAGCGTCTTGATTCAGAGATGCATTGATTCTCTTTTTGCTCCTAAATCCCTATCACGATTACTGGTGTATCATATCTTCTTTGTAGTCCTTCTCTCTTGCTTTCTCTACATGGTACTTATAACGTAGAGAATGTTCTGTTTGTGTGACCTGAGGGTTCGATCTATGAGTGACCCAAAGAAGCCATTTGGAAAGATTGAAATACCTACATGCCTATTTAGAGGTGGCGAGTACCCCAGGGCTCACTGCTCTTGGGTACAATTTAAATTTTAAAAAAAACTCCATATAAGTATACATATTTGGAAGTGTCAGTAAGTGGCCCTGCACAAGCATTTAGAGGAAGTGCTTATTTGCAGACTAAGTGGTAGATTTTCAAACACTTGGTGATGGGTTAGCATCACAGAAGTGACACTGACCAACACAAGATCTTTGTTTGGCATTTACTTTCCAGCACAAAACCACTGCGCCAGAGAGTACCCTAAAAGTAGCGCAAAGCCGCGCTAAGCATTGCTTGGCATTACTTAGCGCCAGTGGGGCTTTACATGGGTGGTACATCGGTGCTTCAATGCAACTACGCATGCCTTTTGACGCAAAACCCTATCTACACAGAATTGCAGACAGGGTTTAGCGCCCAAAGTTAATGTCCCTCCAAAGGAGGCTCTAACAGGAGAAATGTTTGTATTTCTCCTTTCTTTTCCAACTTTGCATGCGTGCTGCACTGTGCAGCACACATAAAAAAGTGGAAAAGCTTTTAAACATGTCTAGGCATAGTGTTTAATTCCTGTACAAAACCTATGCTAGATTCACACACAGACCCTAGCACTACGGCACTAAGGTGTGTTTGTGGCACTCGGCAGCTGAAATCGGCTTCCGTGCCAGGTAGATATAGCGCTCTCCTGCTCCCTCCCTGTAATGCAACGCAGACCTACCTCTTTGGGTGCTGCTCTGCGTTGCATGCATTTTTTAAAAATCTATCCCTAAGGGTCATATCTCAAAATATCTGCTGGCTGGAACAATGTTTCATTCTATGATTGTGAAAGCGGTTGACTGATTCCTAGGGGCATATTTACAAGCCCCTAATGCCACTGGAGCGTCACTTTTTTTGACGCTCTGGTGGCGCTGTGTGCTGGCCCATATTTACAAGGCCATGCAAAGCCACACTGCAAAACTTATCATGGCCTTGTAAATACGGCTTTTTCATGCATCACTTTGCGTGAAAGGGGCGTGCATTGAGTGTTTCTGTGGAAGTTCCACCCCAACGCCCATTGCGCCAATCTATAAATCCTAGGAAGCGCTAAATACTAATGCCATTGAAAAGCATGCATTAGAGAGGTGCAACAAGGGGAAATACTTTTATTTCTCCTCGTTTTTTGCTTTTTGAGCAAATTGCCTTTAATGATTGTTTATGTGCACGAAGGTGTTACTTCCTGCACATAAACAATCATCCCTGCAGCGCAGGCCTCCTTGCACCATGGCGCAAGGGTGTCTTCATTGGCACTAGTAAGCTTTTTAAGTGCCGGCGCAAGGGAAAACACAGGGGTGCTCTGTATATTTGTGAATACGGCTCATTCCTGCGACTTTGGAATGATGCAGCTCAGCTCTGCTAAATTGCTTGCAGCACCACGCTGTGTCATTTCTTTGTAAATTTGACCCCTAGTTTTGCCTGGAAGACATAAACAGGCATTTGTCGAATATGTGTTTCTGCAGATATTGATCTAAAAGTTGAAGTCAGAATGGTTATATTCTCACTGTTATGGGGCTGGAGACAAAGCACAGTACAGCCTGCTTAGAGCATAAAAATCCCAACCGAGGAAAGCAATGGGTGTGGGGATCAACAGTACAGGTGATAGCCCTTACAAATATGAATGTGTTTTTTAATGAAGGCAGCATGTTTTATAACTTAATTGGTGACATGACATTTTGAGAAAGAAAACGTACAATAATGCTTTTGGGCAAATTAACATAATGGCCATTTGTGCTCCAGCAATGGGATAGCTACAGGTTTTGATGGAGGCCAGAGGCTTGGAAAAGAGACATATGACTCGGTTGCTTTGACACTTCTAATGCAGAATGAGAGGTCTGTTGAAAACAGAGACAATGGCGGGATGTTCTGTGCTTCCATTCACTGGGGTGAGTGCAAAAGAATTTTCTATAGAGCAAAAGGTGTGGAATTATTGTATTGCCTAGCTAAATTCGCTTATTGCAATTATACATAGAAGATGCATTTCTAATGAGATGGAAGAGCTCATGTGCGGAGATGAGGTAGTCAGGGCTGGACCAGGGAACCAAAAGCAGCCCCGCCACAAATGTTCAAACCAATCCTGCTCCCTTCATCACCTCATACACAATGGCGGCCATTAATTCTATCAGGGAGGGGAGCGGTCTGGCCACACACATAACACTCAATCACTCACACCTATGCACTCACAAACGCCCACACACATTCACAACACTCACAACAAGTTCATGCCTTCATACATACACGCATGTACTGATCAAACATTAAAAAACATAAAACCTACCTGTGCTGCAACTCCAGGAGAGGAAAGACCAGGAGGCCCCAGGAGTGTTGGGACTGTTGCCTATTTTTATTGTCTAACCTTAGGTAAGTCAATGAGAAAAGTCAGCAGTCCCTCACTTGTCACAGAGTGAGATGTGGTCAGTAAGACTGCTTTGTGATGAGGTGTTGGAGTGGTCCGTCAAGTGGGACTGAGAAAAAAAGGGGTCCCAAAATGCAAAATCTCCCAAAAATCCCATACATTTTCCATAGAATTCTTTAAGAAGCGCTACAGCAAAAACTGCTAAATGGAAGTACACCAAATTTGGCAGACAGCTAGATCTTGGTAGGCAGATTGCGCTTCAATGATTAGATGTAAATCTGGTCAGTAGGTGCTGAGAAATTAAGGTTTAAAAATATTTGTATAACTGGATGGTTGGGTTTGGGAGACACTCGCGAGATTCTCGGAGTAGCACCAATTTAAAGATAGAGCATTCTGATTGGCCCAGAAGCTCCTTTTCCTTGTACCATCTCGCTCCTGCGGGAGTCAGACTCATGTGGGAGCGAGCACTCTGATTGGCTACAAGCAACATGAGAAAAATGTTGCTGATAGCCAATACAGGACTTGGGGACATAGTCCTCTGTCCTGAAGTAAAAAAACAAAAATGGTATAGGGGGACAGAGTAAGGATACCATTCCCCCTTAGGCCCCATGATGGGAATCCAGAGGGGCCCACCTGGGGCAAAAAGAAAAACAAATTGGCAAAATTTGGAGTGATCCAGCAGGATTACCACAGGATCGCTGCAAACAAAAAAAGTGGTGACCGCCATATGATTATACATATATGGAGATAAGAGGCATCAGTAGCCCTCCCTCACCCCATTTAGGGGTCTGGGCACCCCATCTCCTAGTGCCATGTATATTTAAGGGGAGGAGGTGTGCAGACCCCCTCCCAAGCTGTTTTTGGCCCCAGGGATCTGCTCTTCCGGGTATGAGCAATTTCGACTTTTACTGCACCCGTGATGGGTGCTGGCAGGGGAGTCAGTGGGACTGAGGTGACCTTGGTGGTCCCCCTCCCTCCCACAGCTCCCAATATAAAAAATAGTGTGGGGGCCTTGTGTGGACACCGGCACACCCAAATAAAAAAAAAAATACATATATATAGTGTTGCTAGCTCTTGGCTTGCAGGACGCCGTGGGGATGCAGGGGCCTTGGGGCCCCCTGTATTCCCCCAACATTGATAAATAGTGTGGGTGCCCTGGTGGGTGTTGGCAATTTTTTGTTAAGTAGCTGCCCTTGTGGCCACCTGAGGCACCCACAATTCCATTTTTTTGTGGGGATGAGGGGAAGCCTACAGGCCCCTGTGGCCCCTGCAGACTTCTCTGGAGGAAGCCGGACAATTCCATTGTTCTTAGGGGCTCCAGTGCCCACCCGCTCAGACAGGTGCAAAGTTGCATTTACTGCCCAGGAGGGTGCGGGCAAGGTATTTTGATTTCTAAAAAACAAAAATGTAGCTAATGTGATGAATGAAATTAGAAGTGTGAAATAGTATCTAACTTTTTCGAAAGATAAGTGTGTTTTCACGTATAAATGCCTCTAATAGGAGCTAATAGATGCCACACATAAATTAATATCGCACTTTCCTCTTTTTGTTACGGGTCTTGATTAATTTAGCTTACCTGCAACCAACCTCAGTAGCTCTGGACCTGCTTGATCACTTCTGTCGAGGGGTAAAAAAGTAGTGATCGCCAACTACCCTCACTTGATCAAAGTCATTTGTGGGGGAATCATTGGATTGAACATGCTTTGACACTTGCAGACATTTTACAGCACCAATGTTTCTGTAGGCACAACTCATTAACCATGACTCTCAAACTCACACCAGCCAGAACACACTTCTATTAATGTATTAACCATCATTGTATAAACCATCAATGCAGCTTAGGCTCTTGAATGGATAGCACATCTAAAAGAATCACAAAATATATGGGCTTTCTTTTGAACTACACAAATGTGCTATGCTGTATCTTTGTAGGCAAGTCAGTCTCAAATCCCAGCAAATTCAATGCTTGCTCACAACATACATTTTAGTGCTATAATGAGTCAGATTTCGTTTTCAGGACTCGTCCAACCTGTGACTTGCAAGAATGGGCTCTAGCTCCTCACCAAATTCTGCTTTTAGGCGACAGATCTTTGCCACCGTTTTTGATTGGAAGTTAAATCAAATCTTATCAATCAAGATTTCATTTGATCAGTTCTTAAGATCAGTCAATAATGAGAGCTTTAAATTCCTTTTGAGAGCCTTTGTTCTCTTAAAGAGATTAACATTCTTCTTTTTCTCTTTGTTCAATTAGTAAGTCAGATAAATCAGTTTACAGAAATGTATCAAGAAAAACTATAGTTAGTGCCAATAATAATGCAAGAAGGACAAGCGTTTTCCATAAAGAAACAAATCCCTATTCTAACTAAAATTCCAAATCAAAGCCTCTAGAACTCATAAAGAGTTCGGGAAAAGAAATGAAATCAAAGCACCATAAAGTTCAAAATCAAATTAAGTAATTTGAGCTTCCCATAAAGGGTAGTTCATGAAACTCAGTTGGGTCTCAATATCCAAAGAGCATCAGCATTCAGTTGCATTAGCAATTGTACAAATAAAGCCTCTAAACAGGGAAATTTTGGGACAACAAATGCAGCAGTAGCTACAACCATCAGGGACAATGGACCAGGAAAGGTGGATGAATCTCTCCAAGAGAGTCTCTGGGTCTCTTGCTCCTAATTCCTAACTAAAAAAAAAGGAATATAAAAGACAAGAACACATGTAAACAACATTGTTGCAGGTTAGATCACTGCGGTCCAATGGGAAGACATATTTCAATGGTGAGCAGGCTTTGTTTTTCCTTTCCCATGGGAAATACATGAAGTCAACAGTCTACCATCAAATAGGCATCAGACAACCTTAAACATTGGTGTTTCTTGAAGCGGTAACCTTGGTTCCCAAGGAAGCTTAATGCAGAGTCTTTTCTATAATTTGTTCAATCTCTCACTTAGGGTTGCTTGCATATTTCTAGATAGGTAATGCTTTTCATACTTTATGTAAGTAAGAGTTATTATTAAAATATGCAATTTTCTATTCAGTATTATATTAACACGAGACAGATCGGAAGTTCAATCTCAGTGCAAAAGAGAACTTGTAGCCTAAAGAAACTAATACATTTATGAAACTGAAACATTTTGCAGTTATGACTAAGATTCCAAGCAAGTCACATCAAGGTCAAGCCATCAAATACATTTGTGCATAGTTCAGAAATTTCTAACGCTTCTATTTGTTAAAGAGAAAAAATATAACTGCGACCTACCAGGGAATATGACTGCCTAATGCATTATGCATATTTTAACCATTTGTCATTTTACAGTGTTTTCACATTAATGTCTAAGGCAACTTCAGCTTCGTTAATTACTTTTCATTGTAATTTTCAGCCTTATCATACACAGTGCTTCTTTCTCAAAAGGAAAACATGTCAGTCATAAAGAAATCAGTTGGTTTTACCTTCTCTGTTTGCTCGTTTAGACCCAAGTTAAAATAAATTTCTTTGGGAGGGCTTCTAAACTGTTAGAAGCCCTCCCATTTTACAGAGTTCAGCCCCGGAATGTTTAGCGGGACTTGGTAATGCACAAAATTCCTGCTTTGATCTTTGGACCCTCCCCAAACCCCTTCAACCCTTTAGACAAAAACACATGTGAAATTCACTTCTGTCTCGTGCTGAAACTCTGCGGCCTCTGTTCCCAATGCAAAACACGCCCACTTGTCCGGTGATACATCTCATCCATGCACCATTCTGAACTCCTGCTACCTTTCGGATAACATCAACCTTACATGTAATCCCTACAGTCTCAGGATCTTTCTTGTTCTTGAACTGAAATCACAAGGTGGGTGATGCCCTGGGGACCGCCTCAGGTTGGTGAAACTGATCATTGGAGAGGTTTGTGAAAGGGATCATGGCATTTTTCTAGCTTCATTTGAGCTTAGATTTTGGAAAACTGGATCTGGGTTTCCTCTGAATCACAACTTTTCCTAAGTATTAAGGGACAAATTATCAAGAAACAGAGTTAAAATGATAAAGCGGCGATAATGGGCTTGATAATATGCCCTTGAGAATTCCCATAGAAGCCCATGTTTTGGTGACAATATGGGCTTCTATTGGAATTCTCAAGTGCATATTATCAAGCCCATTATCGCAGCTTTAGCGGCAGTTTTCTGCCGCTAAAGCGGTGATAATTTTAACTTCATGCTTGATAATATGCCCCCAAGTCACCGATAAGCGATCCCCTATAGTCCCTTTTATGTCTAATGGGCATGAGTGGTTCTTTGTGGTATTCATGGCCCATGTATGATGCCGGCTAAACTTCCATTTCACCTTCGCTGTCACAGTCCCTGTCACTCTAGCGGGAGTCATGTTTCTTCTGAGATTCCAGTCAATGTGGACCTTCAGGTTCCCAGTGGGATCTAAAGGTTGCTTTGGGTTACAATGGGAAAAACATATCCTGCATTGCATTTTTTCGAATTTGAATGTTTCACTCTAATGGCAGGAATTTGCTGGGACTCCATTGGGTTTTAGGGTTATCCCGAGAATCACTGGTGTCAGTCTGGAATTCATGTAGACTCTTCCTTTTTCCATTAGGCCTTATGGGATTAGTATCCAAACTAATGAATTCAACGAAGGCAGCCATTATTACTTTGTTTGTTTTCACATGAAATCATCTTGGCCAGAGCCATGATCCCCGCTGCTGTTTTCCTGCATGACATCGCGAGAACCAGCTTTTTTTGTGGGCCACCTGACCGGTTTCCAAAGGTCTGGTTGGGGTCCCTTTCAAAATGGAAGGGGTTTTTATTCTAGTTTCTGTTTCGGAATTAATCTGTGTTAGCAAACATGATTTATTTTCTCCATCTGCATTCACATTTTCCCATATGTTCCCTGTTACACCCAGTAGGGTTAGCTATGATGCTTTCATTTTGTTTCCCCTTTTAATTTTCTAGTGTATTTGGGTCCAGATGTATGAAGTTTTGCTACTTGCAATTTGCGACTCGCAAATGGAATGTACAACAGTGTCTCAGACACTGTTTACGATTCCTAATGGGGTCACTATAGGCCTACCGCATTAATAGTAATGAGGTAGGTCGCAATTTGCGACTCCTTAGGAATCTCACATATCACAAGGGACGGCAGCCTGCTGAGTTGCCTCTCTCTGGACCAGTGCAATCCGAACACCTCACAAGGAGCATGGAAGGTCAACCTGATGGCTGCTAAGCGCGGGACCAAAAACACAGGTGCCCCCCTTGCAAAGTGAGGTTGTTTACTGATAGATAGAGGGCATCTGAGGGCATCTGAGTTTTTGGTCCGGGGTCGGCAGCCATCTGTGAAACCTACCAAACCCACACATTTCTGAAAACTAGACACCTGGGGGAGTTTAGGGAGGTGTGACTTGTGTGGACCTCCCAAAGTTTCCCTACCCAGAATCCCCTGCAAACCTTAAATTTAGCTGAAGAAATTACTTTTTCCATGCTTTTTTGTGTGAGATCACCTTGCCGGCACAAATGTCCTACCCCCAAGCGATCCCTTGTCCTCCCGAATAAAATTATACCTCACTTGTGTGGGTGGGCCAAAGGCCTGTGACTGGGAAGGGCCAAAAACATATGGATTAAGGGTATAGAACCGTGAATTCTAAGTGCTACATTTTTTAAACAAATACGTTTTAACTAATTCTGCATTGCACAGCCACACATGTGAGGTATCATTTTACTCGGGAGACCAAGGGGAACGCTAGATGGTAGGACATTAGTGCCAGCACAGTGATCCCACACAACAATGTGGGGAAAATTGATATTTTCTGCTAAATTTGAGGTTTGCAGCGGATTCTGGGTAGGAAAACGTTGGGGGATTCATACAAGCCATACCTCACTGGACTCCCCAGGGTGTCTAGTTTTCAGAAATGTGTGGGTTTGGTAGGTTTCCCTAGAGGGCCGCAGAGCACGGGGCCAAGAACCCAGGTGCCCCGCCCTTGCAAAACCAGGCCGTTTTGTGATAGGTAATTTTGATGTCTCCACAATACGTTTTGGACCCTTGCCTGTCGTGGGTACTTGACCCACCCACAGGAGTGAGTTACCATTTTTATCTGGAGACTTTTGAGAATGCATGGTGGGTGGAAGTTTGTGGAACCACGCAGATTCCAGAACTTTCCATCACAGAAATGTGGGGAAAATGTGTTTATTTTGACAAAGTATGAGGTTTGCAAGGGATTCTGGGTAACAGAACCTAGTGAGAGGCACATAAGTCACCACATCCTGGATTGCCCTGGGTGTCTAGTTTTAAAAAATGTATAGGTTTGCTAGGTTTCCTTGGGTGCCGGCTGCGCTAGGACCCAAAACCCACAGGAAGGCACATTCCGAAAAAAAGTCAGTGACTAGTGGGCTTTCTGCCGCCCTGGGGACAGAGGAATCGGGGGCTATTGCCCCCATTTGCCCCCAAAGGGGGCAGAAAGACTGTTGCTATTTTTGGGGCAATGGGGGCATCGGGATGCCTATTGTGGGCAGGCCCCAACCCTAAGTTTAAAAAAGCCAGCATAACTGCTGGCGTCTAGTGGGCTCTCTGCCTCCCGGGGGCAGATCAGGGCTACTGCCCCCATCTGCCTCCTGTGGGGGGGGGGCAGAAAGTCTTTTTCCTTCTTTGGGGGGGTAGGGTGGGGGCAGCTCCCAACCCTGGCATATAAAACGATAATACCTGGTGTTTAGGGTGCTTTAGATTGGGGGGAACTGCCCCCATCTTCCCCCGGGGGGGGGGCGCAGAAAGACTGTCTGTCTCAAAATTTAATAGGGGAAGCAAAGGCCCTTGCCCAAAGGGCAGCTCCCCCCTCACTGGTGGCTAGTGGGTGGATCCCTGCTTGGGAATCACCCTCCTGGGGCGATCCCCAAGCAGGGATCCACTAGAGATGGATACCATTGGAAAGGGGAGATTCTCCCCTTTCCAATGGAACCATTCCATAATAAGCACTGAAAGGGTAAGCACCTTAGTGATAGCCCTGTCCCATATATGACCAACATGCCGGATTAGGTATGGGAGATGATGTGGTATTCCCTGTCCCTTCTTCAGTACTGGGCAGTGATTCCCCCTCACGGGTTAATCGCAGTAGTCTTTTCTCCCAGTTGTCCCTTTCATCCAGCCACTTGACCGCATGTTATCAGTGAGCGGCTATGTAGTACAGTTCTAGATCCAAGACTTCCATTCCTCCTCTTTCCTGTTTGCATTTTAGCATCTCTATCTAGAATGTGCTTCTTTTACCCATCCAGATCAAATATGTCAGTGTTTAGTTAAGTATTGTAAATAGGGGTCTCGGTATCAGGTAGGTGGCCCCTGTAAGACATACAAGCATCTGGGCAAGATCAACATCTTGGAGATCACTATTCTGAAAATCACAAAAGGGTATCCCCTCCCTAGTGTACCAAATCTCTTCACAAAAGAAGCCTTGCTAGTTAAAAAATATATTTTTTCTTAGTAGACCGTCACCCACTCTAGTAGTGGCATGCTTCATCATGAGGCCTCATCCTGGTCCCTAAAAAAAGGATGGGCTTGACTGTTTTTCAGGGAGCTCTGTGAATATTTTTACTAGCAGGGGTACCTAAAAAGATAAAAATACCTCAAACCAGCCCACCGGCTGAGACCCTGTCTTAGCAAATTGATCCACCCCGATCAATATGGATTTATGCCATCGCGAGGGACTAGACGCTGCCTCTGACGCCTCCACCTGGCCCTAGTAAACCACCAATCACTAGCCCCTAATTAGCGCTACTTCTAATCGATTTTGAGAAGGCCTTTGATCCTGTGGACTGGCAATACTTGGAGGACGTAGTGGGTGGGATGGGTATAGGCCTACACTTTTTCAACCAGGTTAAGACCTTATACCCCAGACCTCAAGCACTGGTGCTTGTCTATGAAATGTTTCCCATTAGAAGGGGTACAAGGCAGTGCTGCCCCCTCTCACCATTCCTCTTCACCCTAGTGATGGAACCCCGAGCGTCCCTCATTCGGTCCGACGACCGAGTTCAGGGTTGGAATTGGCCAAGCTCAGCGGAAGACAAAATCGCCTTATACGCAGATGACGTCTAGCTGTTCCTTGCGGAACTGGCCCAATCTGGCACCCACTGTCTCCAGGCGTTAGACTCCTTTGGACAGGTCTCCAGCATGCGGCTGAATCCAAGTAAATCTGTCCTGGTCCCACTGCACAACACAAGAGATTGCTTCGACTGGCAATCCACAATACCCATCAGGCGGCAATCACTTAAATACCTGGGAATCTGGGTTGTGGTGCTCTCCGACCTCGCCTGGTCACTCAACATAACTCCATTAGTGAAGAGAGCTAAAGAGGACCTCCGCAAATGGCAGAAACTACCACTTAATCCCTTAGGGAAAGTCGCCCTTTTTAAAGTGATGATCCTCCCTACACCTCTCTATGTAATCCAAAACACTCCAAGGCATATTCTCAAGGACTTATCGCCGTGTTATTGGCACTTTAGCGCAGCAAAAGGGGCAAAAGAATTATCGACCCATTCTCAAGCTGGTGCAAACTGCCCATATCGCCAGTTTTCCAGCGATAGCTTCCGCAAAAAACATCGTCACGGATGAGAGCGACAACTAACGGTAATGATATGCAGAGTAGGCGTTCCCGTGCAAAAACACATGAAAACACCACTTTGCGATATTCTCAACGACCAGCCAGATCTGCGATGCGATCCAAAAACAGGCGCTAAGGTGCGTTAGCAGCAGGGATTTAACACCTGCCTTTTACTGGTGTTAAGCAGGACAACTACCTGCAGTATGAAAGGGAGCCCAGCCCAGAGCCACATCTGAAGACCAACACATGGCATGGACACACAGATCATGCAGCTCGGAGACCCAAGAGGTCCACAACACCCACCGCCACCACCCCCATGCCCCCCCGACCACACCCCCCTGGACTACTACCGAGGCAGCGCAGAACAGGACAGCGGAAGTTTCGAAAACGGCATGGCCCCTCAGCCACCCAATAGCAGAATGTGCGGAGAGGTGGGAACCAAGTATGTGTGAAGGAGGCAAGTCACCCATGAATAAGAATGCACACAATGCCAAGTGTGGTGGTGATATGCTGGACAGACCTCAGTATGCAAAGCACAGACCTGTCCATGTGGACATATACTGCTGGTGTTTGTAGTGTTGTGGACAGTGGACACAACCATGTTACCTCAGGCAGTGGGGAAGACCTCGTCATGTAGCTGTGTCATTCTCCTTGTAAGCATAAGCGGAGTGAGCTGGGCCGGTGTACGCCAGTCCAGCGAGTAGTGTGAATAAATAGGCCGGGGCTCTGAGCAAGGCTCACTTTCGGGATGGCCAACGCATCTGCTAGGCCGGCACCCCTCGCCCAGCCACGAGGCCACCGCCGTGACCACCGGCCTCCTCAGCCGATCGCTGGCATCTGCGACACAGGCCCACCAGCGAACCCAGCGGCACAGCACCGCGGAGTTATGGCTGTGCTGACTACTACCTTTGACCTACACTGCGGTCAGCAGGGCTCACAATTCAGATTGAGTCGCGATTGCAGATGACGCAGTCCAGTAGGCAACAGTCATTGCTACCCAGTGCAGCCTGCCCGGCGGACGCATCATCGCTGGCTGCACACACCCTGACTCTGTGCACCACAAGTCAACACCACGTGGCCATATTGAGGCAGAATTCAGTATGCAAAAGACATTTCTGCCAGTGTGGCCCACCCGGCTGACGCATCATCACTGGCTGCGCACCCCCTGAGCCCTTCAGGTGCCACTAACTCTGTGCACCACAAGCCAACGCCACATGGCTGTGGGCCCCTGCTGACCTCTGCCTTCGGCCTACACTGCGGTCAGCAGGGCTCACACACATCAAATAAATTCCTGACCCGCTGAGTGCCACTGACTCTGTGCACCACAACTCATGGACCCTTTATGATGGAGTTACGTGCTGTGGACTGCAGATGTAACAATGTCACCTCAGGCAGTGTGGAAGACCTGGAACAATAATGCTGAAGATGAGGCAGGTGTAACACACCCCACTGCAGCTGCAGCAGGAATATCCCGAAGGGACACAATCATTGACAATTTCTTCACATGAGCCCGCTCAGCTCTGGTGCCCCTATCTCAGTGCACCACAAGTCATGGCCCCTTCTGATTGAATATTGGGTGACCTCTGTACTTGCTCCAGCTACCTCCATGATGCTTCGCAGTTGTTTGTGTTAAGTTGGTGATTTCTGTTTCCGCTTTAATAGTGATCACTGTTCAAGTTGTTGCCAGCACCAACCACTCCCTGAGGACTGGCTCACACTCACCCCACACCCATACAGCACAGGCGTCACTGGATATGTGATCCTGGTAATGAAAAAGGGGCCGGGCGCACGTGCCCGTAGCCAGTTCCACTATCTATCCAAGTGTGTCCAGGTAGTCAATATGTATGAATGATAGCCCCGGGCCCTACCACATTACATTGTGCTGTGGACAGCGGATGCAACCATGTCACCTCAGGCAGTGGGTAAGAGCTTGGACATGTAGCTAAGTCGCCCCCCCCCTGTAAGCGTCAATGTTGCAATGTAGCATGCACCCGGAGGGCGTGCTCGCACAAACGGATTAATGAAGGAGCGCAAGACCGCTGTGGGTCCAGGATCATACATGCCAAGTGTTGTGTGCATCTGTATTGCTGCAGCATGAGCCAAATGCCTAGCCACATTAGCTGCACCAGTTCAGCCAGGCATGTTCTCTACATCTGTGTCCCCCCTATCCTTACCATAGGCCTACACTCATGTGGCCCACCACCTTCTACCGCCAACATCACAGTGTCGTTGTCAGGCTTGTGGACATGCACAGGCAGGCATGACAATACTGTGCCGCAGGAGTGCAAGTGATGCAATTGCGCAGAGCACATAAGTAAATGCGTTCGGGGGAAGGAGGAGCAGCTGTGAGGCAACGTAACACACAGTGATGCCGCTCATATGCCACATGCAAGACATGTCAAAAATGAATCCCAAAGTCGCACTCATCCCACCCCACCCCCAACAAGCCAGTTCACATTTCATGAATGCAAGCTTACACTAGGGATGAAAGCTCCTTTGTCTGAACTATCAGGCAGAAGCACATCTGCACCTCAAACCTCGGAATTGCATGTGCCCTGCAACCCCTGACAGATACTATAGCAGCTGATGCTGACTCCCACACTACGCAGACGAGTGACCAACGTATACACACCCCACACACAGGAGTCCTTGCTCAAAGTTATCTTGCATGGAATGGCCTTCACACTTACTCCCACAACATCCCAGGCGTACAACCGGTGTACACTAAAACAACTCATTGATCGTAGATGTGGCATTTCATCCACAGAACTGGCGCAGGTCAAAATAGTGCCGCTTCAACAAGAGCCACTAACACAATGGCCGAACATACCGGACACATGCACAACCCTTGTCACGTGGAACTGTACCATGCACAAATGCTGCATTTACTGGGGGCACTGCTATTGGCAGTGCTGCAGATCAGTTACCGGCTAAGCTTCCGCCTTGCCAACGTCACCTGCGTTCAGCCTGTGTTGCATTGTGGATCATGCATATTCGAGTAGTCCTTGGATGTCTGCCTATCCAACAGGACGGTAGCTAAACTGGATATTGACATGTGTGTGCGCCCCCTGTTGGCCCATGACCAGGAGTGTCACCGTGATACCTGTTTATGGGATGCCTTGATACTTGCCATACAAGCTGGCAGCTGGAACTGGGAGATTGCATAAATCCTTATGTACAGTGAACACATTAACCCGCTCCCCTATTGGACTGTAGTGCTAATTGGTGTAAGGGGTTTGACGCAGCACATCTGTCCGGACCTGCTAATGGATCACCTCGCCATCCTGTTTGATGAAGTCGACAATGACCTCATGTTGGAAATGTTGGCCTAGGAAGCTGCAATCGCTTTCATGGACGAGTAACTACGTACCTGCAGTTACAACAATTTGTAACACATTTCACATGTCCTGACACCTTGCTGCATCTTGGAGATCTAGTCACATATCCCTCGACAACAGTGGACATAGCTGCATTCGCCTGGACTCCGAATACATGAGCAGACAACAACATGGCTTAACACACACCTGTGAAAGGCGAGGCACTCCCCCGGAGTGGACAGCGGCGCTTGGCAACCTTCCTCATTCTGACATACTGCTGCATTGGACTGCATGTTGTGGCACTTATCTTGCCACATATGCTAAGAAAGTCTACGCCTTGACTTGTATTCAACTGTGATGAGTGTTGATTTGAATGACAATGTGTGTCTCAATGCCTATCTGGCTCACGGCTATACATGCGCATTGATATTACCCTGGGAGTACCTTTTTGTGGAATCACTGTCCCCACATTCATTCATACTTTCATTCTTGAGTGATCATGGCCATGACACATCTGTGTGAATTGGAATGTTTTATTCACATTCAGTGGAGTGTTGAAGCTGGACCAGTACAGGGCCATGCAAACACCACTTTACATTGTTAGCCCGTGGAGGGCCAGCCAGAGTCCTTTCGGGAGTGTCAAGTTCATAGGGAGTGGAAGACTACAGTCCACAGTGTGATTGCTGTGTCATTGGTAACCAAACCAAATATGGCAGTCCATGCCAAGGTCCAAGGTGATTGTCGCTCTGTTTATAGGGGGACAGTGGGAGGTGTTATTCCAGGGCATGATGCAGAGGACAGAACCAAGCTTAACCCGGCGTTATGGGGTAGATGAATGCTGCCAGTTTCATTCTAGCCACATAGCCAGATTAATCATCATCTTCGTCCTCTGATGTGACAGGTGGCTCACATACGGGTGGTGGTGTTTTGTCTGCATCATTGTGTGGCATTGACACTTCAGGGGGAGGAGATGTGGATGTAGTAGTCGCACCAGCATCCATTCGCGCCAGGCCTTGTGGTGGCAATCCCATGACGAGGATCTGCAGGGCATAGAAGATCACAGCTACATCTCGCTGATGTGCAGCCATGACACACATTCTTTCCGCCTGCATCCGCTCCAAGCTCCCCATCATTCTCCTTATGTGTTCCAACTCACGGATGACATCGCTGGGGCCACTCTGACTAGACAGTTGTCCTTGTCTCAGAATCAGGACTTCAGCGATGTCATCCATGGATCATTTGAGAGCATGGAGCGAACTGTGGGTGTCCGTTAGGGACTGTGAGTGGTCCCTGATGGGACTTAGACACCCACGTATGGCATCTAGTTTGGCTGCCATGAGGTCGAACCCCATCCGCAGCTGGTCAGACATCTCCTCCTGGCACCCTAACCCATGGCGTTGGAAGGCCATGTGTTGGTCATGGGGGTCCTGGGAGACAGCCGTGGTGGTGGCTGCTTCCCGCTGTGTGGTCTGTGCAGAGGGTGGGGTCTCATGGATGCAGCTGGGCTGCCCTGCTCCTGGAGGTGGGGTGCCGGAGCTGTCCCTGAGCTGTTGGAGTGCATCGGTGTAGATGTTAGGGAGGTCCTCTTCATCATCAGTGCTGAGTTGTTGGGTCTGCTCTGCAGGAGGTGTTGATTCTTTCTCTGCAATGTGAAGCGGAAATGCATATTGACATTGTGTTCGCATTGTACAAGTTTACTGTCAGACTGCATGGCAATGTACATTGTGACTGTTTATGAGGAGACGCCTATTTGAAGCGGGACACTTGGCATTTCTACACCATCAGGGATGTGAGGTTGTACTTGTACATTGTCATCTCACAGTTTCCTGCTATGTCAAATGCGAATGGCCATTTTCTATACACAAGAGGCAGCAGTTGTGTCCTCTGTTCTGTTGTGAAAGTGTTGCAGTTTGTACCACATTGTTGTCAATGTTGGGATGCTCTGCACCTTATGTGTGTGTGATGCATTGTGGGTGAGTTGCCCCTTTGGCTCTGATTTGGCTGGCCCGTATCCCTTTCAGACGCTGTGCCTTTCACGTCTGTGCTTATATAGTGCTGGTATGTTGCAGACTTGCGTAAATTGGGCTCTTGGTCGGAGTTGTGACTCTTGGGCATGGTTTGTCCGCAGATGTGCTATACTCACTTGTGCATGTGTGCCATTGTGCCCATCTCCCCCCATCCTCCCAGTCCCTGGTCGTTACTCACCTTGTTGCTGTTGGCTCAGGTCATGTTGTGCAGTGCCCGTTCCCCCAACTCCTGCCACCGTCTCTCCAATGATGGTCCCAGGCTGGTCCTCTGTTGGGCTTGTGGGGTTCTGGTTGTCCTCTGTGCTTGCTCCTGCTACCTCCATGGTGCTTCGCAGTTGTTTGTGTCTTGTTTGTGTTTTTAGTTGCCGCTTTTAAAGTGATTTTGGCCGCCTGCCTTGTGGGACTTGCAGGCTGGCGCTGCTTCTCGCTGGATTTTTTATCGCAGTTGTGCCCATCGCAAGTTTTTTCACGTTGGGGTTTAGATTTTTATCGCCGTCCAGGGACTTTTATCGCAGACATTTGACACATTGCAGGGACACTATCGCATGTTACCGCCATGTTGAGAATACGACGTTGACACTGAGTTATTTTCCCGCGATAGACGGCGATATGAAAGATTGCGTTAACCAATTTTGGAGATGATTATCGCACTTTCTTGAGAATATACCCCTTCATTTCACTTTCCACAGACTTGATTAAAGGCACTAGATAACCTAGCCATTCAGTTCCTTTGGGGTGGGCAGAGACCCCGTGTAGCTTTAGCCCAATGCCGAATCTCACCCTTCAACAGAGGTATGGGAATGACCAACCTATATTTTTACTACCTAGCAACTCGCCTACTTTCACTACATGATTGGTTTAACGGGGACTGGTCTGACTCGGCGTACAGACTTGAACTGAGCACACTAGGCCTCCCCCAGATCCAGGCGATGATGTACGGGGGGCCCATATACCACTCTGGTAGGGCACCTGGCTAAAGGAAGTTAGCAAATTAGCGGGATTCCGGGCGTGGGACCTTATTGATGTCTCTCAGCTTGGGGATGTGTGGACCGGCGATCACATACGCTCCTTTCACGACCTACAGACCCGACACTCCTTGCATTCATCACAATTCTTCAGATACTTACAACTACGCCATGCCCTCCATACGCATGTACCAGATGGAGCGACACTGCCAGAATACAGTCCCCCGGAGGCACAAACCATGATGGGAAATCTGCGGAAGGGAGGAATCTCACGCATTTACCGCTCTCTGACCAACAATACTCCAACCACACTAGACCGGCTTAGGAGTCAATGGGAGACATGTGTGGACCCCTTCAGGAGGAGGATTGGAGGGACGCACTGATGGCACCCAAAATGATCACCACCTCAGCCAGGCTCCGCCTGGTCCAACTGTACTACTTATTTGCAGTCTACTTAACTCCAAAACTTCTTCACAGTGCTGGCCTGAACCTGACTGCAGCCTGCACTCGCTGTGACCGAGACCACGCAGACTTCTTTCACATGGTATGGTCCTGTCCCGTCCTAGCGCAATATTGGGAGTCCATTGAAAAAGAGCTCACCCAAATCTTGGGTTGGGAGGTCCCACACAATCCACTAGGCGCGCTCCTAGGAATCACAGATGGGCTAGGCGGGTCCAGGAATGATAAACTATTCCTCAATACGGCCATGATTGTGGCCAAAAGAGATATTGCTGCTAACTGGAAGAATCCAGACCCACCTAGTAAAACAAAGTGGCATGGGAGAGTGGACTGGTGTGCGGCACAGGAGAAACTACTGTATGAAGCCAGGTGATGCCCGGTTAAACATCGCAGGGTTTGGGGCAAATGGCTGGGCCAGATAGAATAAGTATGTTTTACCCTGCTGACAATATTTATCGTATGTGGCCTCAGGGGATCGCGATCTGCAAAGTGCATAACATCCAAAGGCAAAATGTAGTGTTGTTCTATCATTACTGTAATGTACTGTATATACTGTGATCATCGCTGGTGTATTCTTGTTAAAAACCCTATAAAACTGATTATCAAAAAAAAAAATACCTCAAATCACTCTTGGTTTTTCTTTTTCAACAGTTGTTTGGGTATGGTTAAAACCAACTTCCAAAAAGGGGGCTGAGGATGTTAGGGTCCTAATACCTTAACTTCTAGTCGGCATGTTTTAGCCCTTTAACTATGGCCACTGGGGTCCCGGGCAGTGGGTGCTCCCCCGCTAAGATGAAAGAGCATCACCCCACTGCTTTATGCAGTGTAAAAAAAGAAAAAAGAAAATAACTCAAGGTTATTATCATTTTATTTTTTCCCGTTGCGGCGTCTCTGTGGGGCGGGGCTGCTCTCAGAGCAGGGGGAGGAGTGGTTTGCTCTCCCTATGTGAGTATGAGTGAATGGCCCTCCCTAAGGTGATGGTCATTCCACAACCATGTGTTATTTTGAATTCTTAAATTACTGATGCATTTGCAGTCATACAATATTCAAACATAACATACTCATTTTATACGTCACACGTTTTGTATTTTTTCTTATATACATTTACGAGCAGCATATCATGCCATGCCATACCATTCTTATATTGGACCTACCTTATGAGAAATTAAAAATGACATATAGGAGGGGACAGCATGTCTCTGTAGTCGTACACTCGAAGGATAATAGCATAATCCACATGAGATAAACATGGAAAGAGAAACCAAAACAGTAATTAGGAGAACAAATCCCTATCATCTGATGCCAGACTGCCCCAAAAATGTGCACTGTAAGCACCTACTTCGTCTTGGGTAACATGGTGCCTCTAAACCTACTTGGTCGTTCTATTCTACTCGGCACCACCATAGTTATGAGAGTGCGACACAGTTTTTCTATATGCCATCCGGCTTTAGTATGCATCCAGCGACATATGGGCAACGGCGTATGTGCAATGATGTACCATAATAACATAATTGCATCATGCTCAGTGGTGTAGTATTAACCCTAAAATTAGGGATGTCATGGGAATTGTGGACCCGGTTTCTACACAATATGTCCTGAACATGTGCGACAACAACAATGAGGTGCTTCACAAGAAGGTTCTCTCTCAGAAGACTTTTAAAGTGCAGGAGACTGTTTTTGTCAGGTGGTTTTATATACAGTCTCATGGCAAACTTTCCATCTTTGGCCTGGATAATTAAATTTAGGAATGATATTTTTTGTTTGTCATAAGACATCGTAAAGTTTAAGTAATGGTTACAATCATTCAACCATCTCAGAAACGAAGCAACTTTCACTTCATCACCGTGCCAGATCACAAAGACGTTTTCGATGTAGGGACTCTCTAAGGGCACCTCTTCTTTGAATGGATTGTTTTCCCAGATATGTTCTTCTTCAAATTTATGTACGTATAGGCTATGCTGGGGGCAAATGAGCTCCCTATAGAAGTACTGTGTTGTTGTAGATCCATTTTATCTTCAGTAAGTTTTTTGTGAGTGCTCATTCTGCCAGCTTCATGAATCAGTCAATAGGGATGGTAAAATGTCATTCTCAATAGCCGTCAAACTTTCATCTTGTGGGATGCTGGTATATAATGCCTCAACATCGAGACATAGCATCAATACTGTTTGGGCGTCATAATCCAATTCGCTCAGGATGCTCAGATGGTATTTTATGTCTTTCACATAAGATTTCATTCTCAACACTAGAGGTTGCAGGAACTAATCGACAAATTGCAATAAAGGTTCTAGCACTGAGCCAATGCCCGATCGGGCGGCTCGAGAATGACGAAGACCTTTGTGTTTTTTGGGCAACATATACAAATATGGGAAACTGGGTCTAGATGGGAAAAGAAAGACAGCCTCTCTTTGTGTTATCCATTTCTTTTCTTTTGCTTCTTCCACCAAATTACTCATAGTCTCCTGGGGTCGTTTGCTGGGATCTGCACAGAGTACTTTATAATTCCTCTCATCCCTAAGTAGGGCTAGACAGGCTTCTTGGAAATCTTCCTTTCGTCTGGATCACTTTTGCCCAACTGCTTTATAACCCGGTGTCTTCTAGCATGGGGAGTCAAGGGCATTTCTCTCCTTCCTGGTCAAGTTCTGCTAACCCATCCTGCTTGTGTACACGTTTTCCACATCTTTTGTAACAGCCTCCTCTGGGGTCAGTACTTCTGAGGGATAGAGGAGGTGGGAGGGTTAAAGAAAGTCTTTTTGTGCAAATTCATTGAACAATGTTCGTCTTCTCTGTCTGGTTCATTATGCAATCATACGTTTACTCAAATTTTATGGACGAATTCCTCTGATTGACATCTAAGTTTTAATTTGTCTAATTGATTTGATGGGACATCCATTATGAAGCACTTTTTTCTCATCTTCTGAAAGGCTCTCCTTTGTAAGACTGATTTTCAGATTCATTGGCTGCTCATCCCTGCTTTGGTTTATTTCTTCTCGCAATTCTGACCATGACTGAAAGTGGAAGCATGTTCTAGGATTTATTAGAACATTGGAATTTTGGGAGCTCCATTGAAGACAATGGAGTGCTCCCTGCTTCTACGGGCCGGTAAAGGCACGCAGAGCAACATTCCAATGTTTTACAAAGGCCTCTCGAGCTTCGAGAAGCCTTTGTTTTATTTGTTAGAACATTCTGCCCCCTAGTGGCAGAATGTTCTAATAGCCTTATAGCCCTTCGTAGCAGGGGTATACCGGATATTAAAGTCCCGCTTCCTTGTTAAAGTCTCTCGCCTTCGGCTCAGGATTTTAACGCGGGAGAGGGCCTTTAATAGCCGGTATAGCCCGATATGCCTGGCTCTAAGGCTATAGTATATTATTGAAGGCCATCTAATGCTCGTCCGATATTCAACCTAAGGCTATTTGCTTTGTCAAGTGTGATTCGAATGCCAAAAGGATTCCTAACTTTACTACTACTAAACTGAGACAAACTTCTAACTTTACGACTTTCGGTATTCACAAAAGGCATTAAGTACTAGTAAAATTACGAATCCTAACTTTACTACTACGAAACTGAGACAAAATCCTAACTTTACGACTTTCGGTATTCACAAAAGGCATTTAGTAGTAGTAAACTTAGGAATCCTAACTTTACTACTACTAAATGCCTTTTGTGAACACCGAAAGTTGTAAATTTAGGATTTTGTCTCATGTCTTTAGAGGTTCTATGCCTATGAGTTGTTATGGGTAAATGTTCCACTGGATGGCATTTGGATCAGTTCCTCTGAGGGCTTGATTGTGGTGACTTCGTTATCCTGGAATTGTTAATAAATATAGCTTAAACCTACCTCGTTATCCCGCGGCTTCATCACAACATACTTGGCGATGACCTGAAGCCACTGCAGCAAATCCACACATTGTAAAGGGCACGGTGTTGACTCCAGGGGCATCCTAGACCATCTGCCGTGATGCGATCCCCAGTGGGAATTACAAATTTCTAGGGTCATCTACGCATTGTCTGCAGCCCATTATGACAGCCAACTGACCAGCAGGTGAGGAGGCTTTGCAAGCTCTACAGACAGGGCTGTTTCTGACATGCACAGCAATTCGCAGTGGGCCGCATGGAGAATACTTGCACAACACAAGCCTCAAGAAACACTCTTGAATGCAGCCCTCAGACGCAATTTCGGAGCGGACTGGTTATCAGGTGTTAAACAAACCTTTCCTCATATGCCATTGTGAAGGAGGACATGGCACATCATATTTACGCCCTCTACATACCGAATCCTGTATCTCTTGCTGTTGGAACTACGGGTATGCCCCTTATACATTTGGATTGGTATGATAGGGAAAGAAAATAACTTTCTCAACGAGTCTCTTTGCTGATTAAACTTTCTTTGCTCACAGGGTGGCCATCGTAGTTTTCGAAAGAACGTTTTCCTCACACTAGTAATAGTGTTGGGAGGCAGATTAACAGTGCACAAGTATTTTCTAAAGAAATACTTTGTTCACAAACTAAGCATGCCCTGGTTCCAGGGAGTAACAGTGGCATGCACACCTATACCTGTATGCGAAGTGTGATGTTGACAAACACACCATTTTGTTATTTGACAATTAAGGACAGTGGATGATTTTGAAGGAGTTTTACTCATGTTGCACCTATGCACTGGAATTGGAGATATAGGATACGTATGGTTGCTGAAACTCAGTTGTTAGTGTTTCAAAAAGTGGTAGGACCATTATGTAATCTGGAATCCTGCACCACCCTTTCTGTAAACTCCAGGAAGTCCACCAATTCCATGGCAGCAGTGGTTTGATTCGTTTGGTTTGATTAGTTTGAGCTGTATCTATCTGCAATAAGTGCATCGCGTTTTAGACCTAAAATTAAAATTTCTCTCCTATTAAATTCTGTGGGGTTTGAAGGGAAGGAGGTATTCAAACATCTTCTGGAAGCAGACGTTGCTGAGGGGGAGGAGTTAGATGAATATCAGAACGCGACTAAAAAATTAGAAAGGAGATTTGATGTCCAACTTAGTTTGGTGGTATTGCGACACACATTTTTTAAAAGAACACAAACACAGAACGAAAATGCTGATACATAAGTGTTTTAAGTAAGTTGTGTTCACAATGCCAATTTGGGTATTTTACAAGTCAAATAATAAGGGATCAATTCATTGGTCACTGTTCAGAGAAACATATCTAGCAGAAGTTACTCACAATGGGCTACCCCACACTGAAGATGTCATCAGAGTTGCAGAAAGTATAGAATTGTCAAAGCTATCTCTGAAAGAATTGGATGAGTCCAGTACACCGAGAGAGGGTGTTAATGGGGCCAGGGCAGATTACCAGTAAAAAAACAGATGCGAGGTCCAGCGCTTAAAGTTATTTTAGGAAAAAGAATATCTGTTTTAGGTGTGGCAACCGCCCACATGGTAGAGGGGAAAGGGGCCTCCTGCCAAAAATGTAGTGTGCCACAGATGTTCAAAGGTTGGTCACTTTGCAAAAGTATGTCAAGCCAATTAAAGTAAGGAGTCTAAAGTGAGCAGTGTAGTAGAGGAGGAAAGGCAGGATGTGGTGGATCAACAGATCATCAGTGAGTTTCACGACATTAGTGTGGTTGTTTCAGATGATATTATTGTACATGGAGATCCCAGTCAATGTGTTGATCCATATGTTGATGTCCTTGTAGGTTGCAAGTGTTTGCATCTATTGGTGGATTCTGGGGCAAGAATCACTATGATTACGTCATAATTGTTCCACATTGTGTGGTAGAAAGTTGTTCCCTCCTGATAGATCACATGTATCATATGAAGGCAGGAAGATTGAATTGGAAGGCTTTATTAAAGATGTACTAAGGATTAAAGGGAGCAGAATTCAAGGTAAACTTTATGTTGAAATTAAAGGTCTAAACATTTTCGGTTGGTTTCACCATTTCCTCTGAGGAGTCGACAGCGGTGGCTTCTGTATCTTGGAATTGCTAATAAACATAGTTTAAACTTCCCTGGTTTCTCTGTGAACTTCATGACAACACTGTGTTAAAAATAGCTGTGCATTGAGGGTTTACATTTGATTGTTCTTTACTGACAGTACTGTATTAAATTATATTAGTATTTATTTAGTGCGTTATTTGCCAAAGAAAGGCACAAATGACTCTTCTGGATGGTTGAGTAAGTATCTATTCTGTATGTATCAATTAATATAGCACTTTGTTCATCTGACAAGGTCATGGAGCACTCATTTGTATCAAGTTCCTAAGGATCCTTCAAAGTGCTTTGCTGAAAGGGAGTTGATTGTAGTTGGATCTATAAGAGGTGTATTGGGTTAGGTGCATGATGGTTGGAGATGTGCTGTTCATCAAGCATCCTTGCGTAGAAACATTCAGAGAGGAATCATGTTGCAAGAGGAGTGTTTATGAAAGTAGTATCAGAGATGAGATCACAGCTTGCATGTCCCAACCGTGTTTTTTCTGAAGTTTCGTCAATGTGGAATTATGAGACACGAAAAGGTAAGGTCTTTATTGCCTTCACTATTCAAGATGGTTGCTGATTTTTCTTCGTTTCTACTGGAGAGTGTCCTAGTGCAAGAAGTTATGGATAGAGAAAGATCAACTACAGTCAATTTTAATTTATACTGGGGATGATCAGGAGCTGCACCATTCTGGACCAGAATGTGCTATTTTAAAACAATTTGCCTACATTTCAGTTGAAAGTTTTGATTGCAATAGTAAAGATTAGGGATAACTCTCTCTTGTCAATTTGGAGAATATGACATGAGCGTATAATGTCACAAATGGTATGGAATGATGTGCTGAGATTGCAATTCCACTGAATGTCAGTATTGTGATGAGCATTTCCTGCATTCTAGTTATCATTTTTAGGGCAAACCATATAGATAAAAACATTAAAATGTGTAAGAGGACAAAATAAGACTACTGTGAGTCTTTTTGCTGTATGTATACTGGGATTTCTGCTTTCAAACATAATAAGCATTGGCAATGCCAATTGGTCTGGCTATAAAGGAATGTTGTATTGTAATGTGAAGCATTACCAGTAAATAGCATGGGATTGGATATGTATTTGTGTGGAAGCAAATAACTGCTGAATAATATTGATGTAGGTTAAAAGGTAAGGTGACAGTTGCACTGTCAAGTCAGACCTAAACATTCATGTTGATTATTGACTGCCATCGTCCCATCTGTGCTGCTGTCAGAAAAAAACACTGTAGGTTTTTAATAGATTCACGATCTCATGTGAGTACCCCTGAACGTTCAAGCTCAGGAAGATGGATGAATAAGCCAAATGATCACAGCTGTGTGGTGGGCAAGTACTTTTTGTGGAAACCCACATCTTGAGCCTAATCATAACATGTACTCCTGGTTCCCAACATGTGGGAAGGGCCAAACCCCTCTATAGTGTTGCATGAAGCATGATCAAAATATTTATTTATACACTTACTCTCATTTGCTACTCTAACCGTACTGGGCCCTTTTCAATTAGGCAGTTTACAGCACTCTCATTTACCACAGAGGAAATGATCCGCTGACAAATCTTTCTCTGCCGATAGGAGGGTTGGAAATTAGGGTAACCAAACACCACGTTAGCTGTCCAATGAGGACCATTAATTGACAGCCAACTCACAAATTTGAAATCAGGTTTAGGTACACCACTCTCAAAACCCTGCCGTAGAAATAAAGGATAGCATCAGGAAGACCTAACCTCCTAAAGAAGTTAAGTTAGGATTATGCAGACCAAAAGCTCTGCGGCAGCAACGCAAAACAAAAGAAGTAACACCTAATGTTCTATCAGATCTCGGTGATTCTCCCTACAACACATTAAGTCATTAGTAAACAGCACAGTTTGAATGGAAACACCAATAGAACTCAATAATAGACTCAGACAGATATTTGATTAATTTGGTTATTGTATTAAAGAATCAAAATTCATTGCCACAAGTTATTTCTAGAGAAGTTCAGTTAAGAATATCACAGCTTGTATAGCTATGGCAAATATTTAAGCAGGCTTTCTAGGATGATTATAATAAGAATCCACTAGAGAGTTACAGAGTCCTACTACCATTAAGGCATGTTCGTTTTTTAATAGCTCCATTCCTATGAAGATGGGATAAGGGTTCAAAATGAATGTCCATTAGGGCGACTCCATTAGCATAAGCAAATAAAGAATTGTTCGGCAAAGAAGGTTCAGTCCATCAGCTACTGACTGTAGCATCACCCAGGCTGTTCAAAAGCAAAATATAGTTCAAAAATCGATCAGCATAGCAACCTCTCGCAGGGAGAAAAAGGAAGAATGACTTTGCCCCTCCTTTAGGGTTTCTTCTTTATAACGTTTTTAAGATCATCCCAGTGAGGTGGCATCACACCATCATGAAACACCATTGTATGGTTGGAAGCACGTAATATCACCTGAGATACTTGAAACAGTGTGAAGCTTTCCTATGGTAGTCATAAGAAATTAGAGATTCACATAAGTCTAACATTGGTAGAAAAAGAAATACCAAGTTGCTATGTAAAGTAACAGCTATAATCCATTCAGGAATGTTGGGGCATAAACCTGACCAGGACAAATAAAGCAACATTTCACTAGTATAACATGAACCATTGTATTAAGTTAGGGGAGAGGTCAGTATTAGAAAAAAGGCATTTTGAAGAGGCCTTTAAGTTAGCATCACAAGTTTAAATGAATATAAATTCTAAACAATTATCACATATAGGGAAACTAAATAAATTCACAAAAAGCTTATGTAGAATGTTCACCATTAATTATTGCATGGAAGTACCAAACATTGGAAATACTCTATTACCACATATTTTCACAATATTCCTAAAAGTCCATATTTTTCTAAATTCATATTACAGGGGAGTGGCCAAGATGGCAGACGAGTAGGACATCTTCCCCCAGCTCCCCGTCCCCACCCTAAGCCATATACAGGGCCCCAAATGCCCAGCTGAGAGCACCAAAAGGGTACCTGAGAGTCACAGACAGCAGTGCATCCTATGCCAGACCTGAGTGCTCACCAGATCTACCCGATATTCCAAACGAGAGCCTAGGCTCAAGAGAGAGTCGGATGCGGCAAGATGGTGGCTGCTGCCCTGCATAGCCGCTGAGGAGCTGGGCTGCGATCTACTCACACACCTGAAAGAAGACCTGTTGTCCTGTGGTCCCCGCAGCCCACCACACAAATGCATGGAGGTTGGCGGTAACAGCACACATCCGCTCGGATGAATAAGGATCGTACTCTGAAGGATATGCTGATGAAGCCACCAAGTGCACATGTTTGGGACCATCAAGTCAACACCCACCGCCAGTCACCTACAAGAAAGCGACAACATGGAGGAATCAGTCACTCGCTCAGCCCTATTCTCATCTTTATGAGATTCTTTCCAGGCAGTTAAACAAGATCTTTCCAGTTACATCAAAGAAATCCAATGAGACATAGATGCATTTGGAGAACGTGTCTCAGTTAGGAAAGAGCGGGAAAATGCCAGTGATGAAGTGGAACAACTACAACAGGAGATAATCTGCCTACAGGATCAGCAGATTGACCTGCAGGCTCATGCCAAGGACTTGGAAAACATGTAGAGGCGGAATAATGTATGCATTGAGGGAGTGCCATCAACAGCAGAAGGTTCAGACCTTGCTTTCTATTTTAGAGATCTCTTCATGCAATTATTGGAAGCCCTGACAGATTTAAAGAGTAAAATTGACCTGAATCAGTTCCCCTTGCTGATATCCTCAGCTATATCCATGACTTCCAGTCAAAAGAAAATATCTTGTGTAAGGCCTGCGAAAAACACCCAGTGAACTTTAGGGGGCAGGATCTAGCAGCGATTACCCTACAGAAGCGGCGCAACTTCTGTTCAGCAACCTCTAATTTGAGGAACATTGGTGTTTCTTACTCTTGGGTACACCTTTTTCGCCTAATCTTCTGCCTAAATGGCGAGCTATACCAAAAGCATTCAATGGAGGAGGCTTGACGGATTCTCAGCATTGATGACTCCACCACCAAAACATACAAGATGAACTCCTCAAAACAGCACACCCATAGATGATCATCTTGGCATAATGTAAACCAATAGCTAGATACATGAGGCCTGACACAGCGACAATTGCAATGGAGCGACAAGCGGTGCTGTAATCACTGACTGGAGATCCAACTATGGTAGACACTCCCTAAAATAGCTGGGAGTGGCGGGGTGGGCAGCAGGGTCAATGGGAGGTGGTCTTATGGCCACAACACCAACCCACTGTTATTGTTTCCGAGAGAACTGTAAGTGTACTCTGACAGTACCGGACTGGATGTTATTGTTCTCATGTTATCGCATTTCGTTGTTTTTGTTCTTTGAGGAAAGTACTTATCTTTGATCATGACTCACTGTAGGTTAGACACACTCTCAGAGGGGTTGGGGGTGGGAAAGAAGGGCACAGGAGAGACACAACTGGAGTACTGAATCTTAGCCCATTTCCAACACACCACTAGTTTAAATGGCCCGAGCAGTCGTTGCATACCTTCAGCACTCCACTGACATTTGCTTACTCCAGGAGGCCCACATTCTGGCTAAGGATTGGCATCGACTCCGAAACCGCACTTTCCCCATAAGTTCCTTTCATCTGCATCCACTAAATCAGCAGGAGTAGCCATATTAGTATCCAAATCTTTCAGTGGTAGAGTGGGTTCAAAAGTAGCAGAATTAAAGAGTAGACTCCTTGCATATACCATTTCCATTGGGGACCAATCCTTCATAGTGGGCTCGATATACACCCCTAATGAAGGACAAGAGCGCTTTCTTCACAAAGCTGTATTGGAGGTAATTTCCTCTTCGGAACAGCGAATTCTTTTGGGAGGTGACCTAAATCTAGTGTTCAATAATGATAAAGACAGAACAACACATCACCATGGTCAAACTGGGGCCCTGTCCAGGGGACGTACCAAACTGCTGCGACACATGGGGCTGCAAGACCTTTGGAGAGAATTTCACTCACATGTGCTCGAAAATACCTTTTTCTCACACGCCCATAAGACATTCGCACCACTTGATTACTTCCTTGGGAAGAAAGACATACACGATATTACATCTTATAGACAAAGCTAAATGCTCAAACAAGGAGACTATGTTACTGACGATCGACGCCGAGAAAGAGCTTGATCTTGTACACTGGCCAAATCTAGAAAATACTCTATCCCACTTTGGCCTAGTTGAGCGATTCAGAGCGTGGGTTCTGAGCTGTTACAGCTCTCCCACTGCGACAGTGAGAGTAAACGGCCAAACATCTGCTCCTTCTCCATTTGCAGAGGCACACAGCAGGCGTGCTCTTTGTTGCTCCTGTTGTTCGCTCTCTATATATGGAACCCATGGCTCAGTGGGTTTGAGATAACAGGGGTTGCCTTTGGGGGGAAACAGCACACAATCAGTTTATATGCTGATGATGTCATTAGACAACCCCAGCACAGCCCTCTCAGCTTTTTAAGCTGAATTGACCACTTTTGGTCCCACAGCGGGATTCCGACTCAATGTTACTAAATCTCAAGCTCTTAATCTACCGATGTACCCGACTTTGGTGACCAAACTTAAAGCACAATACAGTGGGCACTTACGTCCATCCCACATATGGGAATTCAGCTAGCTTCTTCAGTACAAGTGACTGCTACAATAAACTATGGCTCTCGCCAGCTTAGGGACGATTTATCTCGCTGGAAACACCACCGTCTTTCTTGGCTTGGATAGGTGGCTGCCCTTAAAATGACCACCCTACTTAGAGCTCTATAACTCGTCCGGATACTACTGGTGACACCTCCTAAGGGAATGATCCAAACTTTACTGAAAGAGATGAATCAATTGGTTCGGGTGTGCAACATACCTCGAATGTGCAAAGATCTAAGCTATCAAACCCCCCCCGACGCTGGAGGCTTGGCCCTACCTAATCTTCAGCAATATTATCTAGCAGTGCAATTGCGCTATCTTGTAGAGTGGAACAGAGATGACTCAGAGGACCACGGGTTACTCCAGGAAAGGGGGATAACAAGGCTGCACATTCGGAAAGTCCTCTTCCTAAAGAAATCACATAGACCAGAGAGTCTTAACTTGTCCCCTTCTACCAGGCAACCATAGATGTCTGGGAACAGGTGGGGGCCCGACATCAATACCCTCCCATTGACACCATAGTTTGATAATGCTGACTTCTCCCCAGGCATTGAACAAGGAGCCTTTATACCATGGCGACAGACGCAGTGTCGTTAGGCGGGTCACATATTCGATGAGAAAGAAATAATATAATTCGCTCAGCTGCGCTGCTTCTACAACCTACCAGAGTCCAAGAGAATGCGAATGTATGACGTTACAACGCATACATTTACATCGCAGTACATTACATTGCGGTTTTGACAACGCAAGTCGTTTCAACGACTTACGTTGGAGGGCGCTGGACTTAGGAGTAGTATAATTTACTATTCCAACTCCAGTCTACGTACAGTAGGGAAGTTGTTGGATAGTAAATTATACTATTCCTTGTCCTAGAACGCCATCTAGCGCAAGTCGTTGTAACGACTTGCGTTGTAAAAACCGCGATGTAATGGCATCGCGATGTAATCCCCGCGTTGTAAACGATGTTTCCCAGAGAATGCACTATATGCAAATACACCATTGGCTCATGCACCATTTTAACTGCCTTGCAGTACATAGACACGTCACGCCCTATGAGAAATGGCTAGTGTCTAAAACCTCAGATAAACAGCTTATCACTGATTTATATAATATCCTTCGCTAGCCCCCTCGGCCCCTGCTTATCACAGGTCAGAAAGCGTGGGAGATGGGGAGAGGTCTATTTCAGGGCACGACATACAGAATGCAACCCTGCTCGTATTGAAACCGCCACTAAGCCAGCTCCTTGCTGGTACCTTACTCCTGTGCGTCTCCACAGAGGCGACCCGGAGAGATGCCTGGGTTGCTGCAAAGGCTGTGGCTGTCACGGCACTCTGTTTTGGGATTCCCCCTCGCTTAATGGAATACTGGACCAAGATCTTGGGTGACATCAATTTACACTTAGATAAACAACTTCCTAGATTCCCTGCTTACACATTCTTGGATTACCCAACACCCTCACTTTTCCACTTACATCTCAAAGGGGAGGCGGATGGGATTAGCTTTGGGGGCAGCACTCCAGTATATTCTTTCACACTGGGGTACAGGACGTATACCCACAAATGAGGGGTGGCTCCACCGTTTATGGCATGTACAGGTTATGGAAATGATCACCCTCTCTCTTTCCGCCCTCGGTGCTTCAGTCAGTGAGCTTTTGCAACCATTTCTTACTCTCTTATCGTCAGAGTTTTGGAAGCTCACCTGCCCCAAATACCTGTGCATACCCCGTTTGCCAGATGTTTCCCCTCTGCCCTGTTGAGGAACATTAACTAAGCCACCTGTGCTAGATCTCGTGTGTCCTACTCTCGTCTTTTCTTCACTGAGTACTCAGGGGGATGCGTGAGGAAGAGATGTTTGTTACAGGGATTGTTTTGTTATTAAACACTGAAGATATTATATAAGTCATAAGCGGAGTGCTGTGATGCTCTTATGTAATTATTTTCAATATGAAAATGTGAATAAAGAGATTTGATCCCTAAATTTATATTAAAAAATCGTTTTGATATTCTCATAAACTATAGAAGCTCTAGTATTATTATTCAAAGTTTCAAGCTTGTACTTAATTTCTACAAGTGTTTGCATCGACTTTTCTTAATGGTGCATTCTTAACAGAAAGCATTTGAAACACTAGGCCAGTTCACTTAACATCAAAATTTCATCAGTATGCATTAATAAGCAACATGTGCATTAGAGCTTTATTAGTGCAACTTCGTTTATATGTATTACTATTATCTTGTATATATGTTTTCTAATTTCACGTTTTAAAGGAAGCTTTTACGGTGCTTCTACTACACTTGTCTCAGTTTCATGTGTCACTGTGTCTAACGTGTGCAAAGTGAACTTTTAGCTCTTCGTGTCCTTAATTTGTGAATGTGTCAGGTTTTATGGTTTATATAAATCGTGCCACATCAATAGTGATGCTCACATAATTGTCTGGTAGCAGCGGTGCTGTCAAGCAAGACCATAAAAATTTAGAACTAATGTAAATTACATACACAGGCCAGTCTAAACAAAAAATGCAAGATGCAAGCAACAGGCCCACAAAAAAACAAATTTGTTTTCCTGGAAAACATTTAACGAGTTTCCAAATTGAAGGTTCGAGTCTTAAACAGATTGGGTAGTTGCTGAATACATAGCGACATGCATTTCCCCAGTGAGTAGGGGCATTGCATTTTTCGTGTTCTCTCTTCTCTGTTACCTTTATAGAATTTTGAAGGCCTTATCTTTTATCACTGAGGAAGTAGTTTGAGCAACATTTCTTCAAAAAATAGTATTCCAGTGGCCTTATATTTCTGACACATTTTTGTATCAAACATATCCGCATAAGGAATTCTGTTATTTCCTTTCCCTGCTTGCTAATTTAAAAGGGTTTCCTCATAATATAATATTCGGCTAGGCTTCCATGCCAAGCTCATTTTCGTGATTGACTCTTTCCCTTCACCAGAATGAATGGTAAAAATGTATACAGTGCCGGGTTTACGACGATCTGCTCACTGATGATGTCATTGGCCATGCTCCTGATGATAGACCTGTTTTAATATAATGCAAAGGCTCCTCAGAGCTGCTTTGCAGGAGATCTGTACTCAAGGTGCCCCCTCCAACGATTTTCAAGGTTTAGCTATGTACAATGTGCAACTTCTCTGAAATTACACTATTTATGCCTGGGAATAGCATGCTGTAAAACACCTTTCTTTCTGTGCAATCTCCCTTGAACATTTACCTTTTTCCAAATAGTATCTTTACGTGTTACGGCTCATTTTGTTATAACACTGACATCCAGAATCACAGTGCATTTGCGCTGCCACGTAAATGATACGGTAAAACATATTTCAAGCAATTGGTGTATTTAATGTTCCAGTAAGGCCATTTTTCAAGGGCAGAGGCATAAAAGTTTAAGGTCATATGTTGCTCTGGCTGAGCTGCAGTTTATAAGCAGTGCAGTGACAAATGTCACACAAAAGTGCCATTGCCATGTAGGAAACCCCATTTTTGTAATAAATGAGTCACCCCTATTAAGTGATTTGTAAGCCCACAAAATATGGCATACCACATATTTTCAGTTGAATGCCCCTACAGTGAACAATTACCAAAACCCTGTTGTCACTGGGTGGATAAGGCTAGATTTTATATGAACAGCCTATATGTAAATACACTCCTTATTTTATTGTGTTGTCTAGGAGGATATTATAAAATGACTCAACGTTATTTTACATGTACTTTCAAATATTTAGTTCAATTGTGATAGTAGATTGTTTTATAACTCGTATAACTTTATAACTCTTAGAATGGATACCTGAGAGAAAACTGGTTCAGAACCAGTTTGCCTGTCAGTCCCACCCAAGCGGCCCAGTACACGTTACTGCCTGAGAGCTAATGACCCTGCTCCTGGAGGACAATGGCTTGTCCTTTGGACCAAGAAAGGTAGGTGCATTGCCTACCACTGGTCTCTTACAAGGGTTTAGCAATCTGGAAGGTGACTAGAACAGTGGCAGGTCAGCCTTAGCACTTCTTTTTTTAATTGGTGATTGCTAATAGGACTGGCAGGTACAGTTCCCATTAATTCTGAGAATCATCTCAGACTTTCTGTCACCAACTCCCGCAGGAAGAAAAACCTGCTTGGATTCTGACTGTGTCTTTTCTGAATAACAAGTGGCTAGGGGAGAGCCAGATCCCATCTAGATGTAAGAAAGATATAACCATCTTAGATTCAGGGCTTCGGGGAATTTGTACAGTAAACCACAGAGGAAGTGCTGCAAAAGTTGATGGGGATAGTGTGAAAGAGTAGTCAGTATTAAGTATAGCACATTCACCAGTCACTGTCTAGTGCACAAGATGAAAATGGCACCTTACCACCACCTCCCAAGGACATTCCTGGACCTGAGAAGACAATATTTGGAAAAAGGGACTCTAACTGAAAGCTGGAAGAACGAAAACACAATGACACTTTGTTTTAACCAAGGACTTTAACTACTCTCCATGGATCAAGCGGTTGGCCTCATGTTTGCGTACTCCACAGGAAAAAAATCAATCAAAAGGACTCCTGCTTCCAAAAAGGCCCAGCTGACCACTGAAGACTGCGCTTTGCAGGAGCCCTGGTTGGAGAGTCACTTGGGTCCGATTACGATCCGGTAAAAAATTTCCCCGTGCGTCTCGTATCCGGTCTTTTTACCGTACGAATCGTACAAGTGCCGTACGAACTGGCAATCACGATTCGCATGGTAAAAAGTCCATACGAACCGCATTGGGAATCAATCCCCACACGTCCTCGGGTCGGAAAATGTGTCCGACACGTCCTCGTACGATTTACCGTACAAATGTGAAAGGTGAAGTCCGACCGAGGAATCACGATCCATCCCGTGCGTCCGAGGTTACAACCGGATGGAAAAAACACCGTCCGCACCGAACTCCCATAGCAACCATGGAGACGTGCCCGCATACGCGCCGACCCCCCCCAGCCCCCGTACGTACGCGCCGACCCCCCCCAGCCCCCGTACGTACGTGCCGACCCCCCCCCAGCCCCCGTACGTACGCGCTGACCCCCCCCAGCCCCCGTACGTACGCGCCGAACCCCCTGTATGTACACCCGTGTACGTGTCGAACCCCCCCGTGTACGTTCGAGTCGAACCCCCCGTGTACGTTCGAGTCGAACCCCCCGTGTACGTTCGAGTCGAACCCTCCCGTGTACGTTCGAGTCGAACCCCCTGTGTACGTTCGAGTCGAACCCCTCCGTGTATGTTCGAGTCGAACCCCCCCGTGTACGTTCGAGTCGTACCCCCACCCGTGTATGTACGGTGCGTACCCCCAGCGCGCCGTACATACACGGGTGGGGGTACGACTCGAACGTACACGGGGGGGTTCGACTCGAACGTACACGGGGGGTACGCACCGTACATACACGGGTGGGGGTACGACTCGAACGTACACAGGGGGGTTCGACTCGAGCGTACACGGGGGGGTTCGACTCGAACGTACACGGGGGGTACGCACCGTACATACACGGGTAGGGGTACGACTCGAACGTACACGGGGGGGTTCGACACGTACACGGGTGTACATACAGGGGGGTTCGGCGCGTACGTACGGGGGCTGGGGGGGGTCGGCGCGTACGTACGGGGGCTGGGGGGGGTCGGCGCGTACGTACGGGGGCTGGGGGGGGGTACGGTGCGTACCGGGCCACCTACTCTGGTCGATTCGCGCCGTACTTCGCTTTTCCGGCACTTTTTGGGTGCCGTGAAAATATTGCCGTCCGGACTGCTGTCGGTTCGAATCGTAATTCCTGGGTCGTGAAACGCTGCCTGAAAGCGTACCGACGTCACGTCGCAGCATTCCCGGATCACATTCGTATGTATATTTTCGTCGGTCGGTGTTTTTTACGATTCGTACGGAAATGGTGTTTCCGTGCGAATCGTAATTCCATGTTTGTAAAGTTTTACGACCGGGTACGAGTCGGACGGGGAAAACGCTCCGACCGACGGTTCGTACCCGGTTTTTACCGGATCGTAATCGGCACCTTAGTATCTAGAAGATTGCCCTGAGGACTTGAGAGCTAGAAAAGTAAATTACAGCAACTTTCCCAAAAATTAGAAAGAAGTGGTAAGTCAACATGTTTTTCATCTCTGGAGGACCAGGAAAAGGTGCTGAGAATTTGCTTGGGTTAAAACTTCCAGAATCACCCTTCTGGTGGATTTTGAAAACAAGATAAGTGAATAGTTCAAAAGCTAAAAAGTTGGACTGGGGTGAGCAACAAATCTTACCCAATGGCAAGGCAACCTCAGCGGCTATAAAATCCAGCTTTGTCGTACTCTGAGTTTTTGGCACCAAAACCATCAACTTCTGCAAGATCTTGATGATGGTGTATTTGATGTTAAGGGACTCTCTCTGACTTCTGTCTTAGACCTTGCCCACTGGAAGACTTTGCCCTTCCAAAAAGAAAACCAAGTACCAAGGTGAAAACTTTCAGTATCCACTCTCAGCTCCATCATGTTATGTTATGTTATGTTAAGTGGAATTTATAGAGCGCACTGACACCAAGGGTTTCCTGGCGCTGAGAGACAGAGGGGAGTCTGGGGTCAGAAGAGGCGGGAATTAGCCAGGTAAGGGGAAGAGGAAGGTTTTGAGCAGTTTTCTGAAATGAAGGAGAGAGCTACTGGATTTAATGGTTAGGGGAAGAGGGTTCCAAAGTTTGGGGACAAGGTAGGCAAACCGGCGGCCGCCGAATTTGTTGGTTTTGGTTTTGGGGACAGCGAGCAGGTTGAGGAGGGCTGAGCGAAGATTGCGTGTTGGACGCATGGTCAATTGAAGCAAGCCTAGATCTCGGTCGACCGCAAACTTATAATTTACATAAGCACTTTACTTTTTTTTTTAGACACTTTTTGACTTAAAACTTTAAAAAACATTTCTCTAGTTACCCATATCAAATTATGATCCCTTTTGCTGACTACTTAAAAAAAATTAATTGGCAAGAAATGTTTTTGTATTGCTTTCTTGACTTTTAAATGGTTGGTACTATTTGAACTAATCAAACATTTTTTGGGAGAATTGCATGCTACTTGTGCCAAAGTTACCAGAGGTTGAGCAGCGTTTTCTAAGCACTGTGTTTTATCCTAACCAGATGTGTGTACCCCTTCCCAAATGAATAACTCACCTTCTGACACATGCAATATTCTGCTCGTATCTTGTTTGTGCCTCATTTAAGAGCTAGGGATTCACCTAAAGCCAGGTCATGGTATTTTAGAAGATTTTACTTTGTATAAAAAAACTAAGGGCGATTGCACTGTTCCCTCTCTATTACCCCCATTTGCATACAATATTGGACGTTGCTTCTGTGTGCCTCAAAGCGATTTCAGCTCAAAATGCAAAATATATTTTGTGTATGAAAGCTTATTGGTGCTGCTGTTTGTGCACTTCTTAGCATTTCCCAAAAGCCTCTGCAGAGTATTAGCATATTGGGACCTGGGTGTTCCTGTAGGCATTTGTCTGCTTTTTGATTGTGGTAGATTTGTCCCAGGGGCACAGTAATCTAAATAAATAAATATTAATATGCAACTAACATTGGCTGTTTGTCATTCTTCATTTGTTCTTACCATCCTTTTTTAGCTGCCCCTGCTTTCCCTTTCTGTTGGTTCTTAGCACCAGGGCACCTTTGATTATAGTTCATATTAATTAATGATCATCATCATCATATGATCGATGACTTTGCACGGCACAATATTGTTATGAAGCATTTCATGCTGCTGCATCATTTTAATGCTCATGTCCTACCGGCCGCAGCATCTGAATGGGATCTTCCTTGGGCACATTATTTTAATGGCTTCCTCAGTTTCAGAACCCCTTTCACAGGGCCACAGGTCAAGCAGGAGTTACTGGGCACAATTGCGTTGGTTGAAATATTTTACCCCTGATGTCGCTGGCCCAGCTTTTCAAGGGCTCTGAGTAACTGGGCCAAGTACCCCTTCCATATGTCACTTTCAGTGGTTTGGTGAGTCCAGCAGTCCTCTCAGGGTGGAGGTAGATGTAGTGCCAACACAGGCTCACAACACAATGTATGGCCAGCAATTCCAGTAATTGAATGTCCAACCAAATACTTGCTTTTATAAAAAGTAGTAGCTATGAGCACACACAAATAGACCTATGTTACACACTAAATAATAACACATTCTTCTCAAGGTCTGTACTTTAGCACGGTTCCCGTAGACACTAGTGTTCCGCTCTTATAGATCCAGGCCAGGTTATTCCCATCCACTTGACACAACATCCAGGCTATGCTCTGCTAGACAATACCAGTCTTAGAAGTTCCACAATGGCTATTCAAAGTCAAAAGTGTCCCTCTGGTGTTTCAATCAGAGGACCCCCCCCACCCAAAAGCTCAACAATTCAAGGTGCAGTCTTACCCCCTCCTTCTGGAGACAAAATGGCAGGCCCGGGAGTGTTTGGCTGTCCTTGGTTCAGTTTGACTTCAGCAGTGTCAGCAATGAGTGATCTCCTCCTTGTTGCCCGGCACAGGGTATGAACCACCATGGCTCTCTTATGCTGTTGCAGGCTCTCCTCTGTTGTCCAATAAGTACTCTTGTTTCTGATGGCAGTTCTAGGGTGCTACAGTAGTTCTGATGGCTCAGCAGGAGCACAGAATTCCACAATTGCACCCAAACCATGGGCAACACACACTCCTGTAGGGATACATTCAACAAGATCCGCACTGGACTTCCAGTCAATCTCCAGCTCCTCACAGGATCCTCTGGTCTAGATCAGGCTGTAGCTGGTGCTCCAGGCTTCAGGATAAGTGGGCTTGTTTCATGGGTGATGTTCCCTAACCCAGCAGGGAGCATTGAAGAACCTTAGTCTCCAGTCATAGACGAAAGAGGCAGAACTTGTGCTGTGCTTCTCCACACTGATGTACAGGTTGACAATTTGGGAGTCTCAAGCGCCAGTTTTTAAAAATATTTTCCAGACACAAATGTGATTTTAAATCTATGTCTTTGAAGTTCATGCTCTGCAGGTTGCTCACTTTGAAGTGGCCAGTCCTCTTTTGTGCTGTTCTTCCAGATTGCAGTCTGTCACAGAAGTAGTGTCTCCAAATATGATAGTCCCAAACCCAGGCCATTGGAGTAACTAGAGGTTCTCACCTAGATGTCAGCCTCAGTGATATGTGCATCAAAAGATTATGAAAGGTCCAAAGCCCTATTCTTTATGATTCTCTTATCAGCCTATCTTCCTGAGCTGTGTCCAGGCCCTTTTGACCAGTGACCTCTCATAGAGCTCCTTTGAAGTGCACAAAGAACCTGGCTCTTCCTTCCTCCAATGTGCATCCCACCCAACTCTATGGGATGCAGCAATCCACAAATCTGTCTGCAGGGTTCTGCCTGCTCCGCATGTTCCCCTTGCAAACCCAGGGTCTCTTGAAATGGAACCCAGAGACATCCATGTATTGTGTCCTTCGCAAGTATACATACATCCCTACGACCACAAGCAGTTATACACATGTAGGTTGTCATGTACAGCACCACTTCTCAGTCACACAAACATCCCAGCATGCACACGCAACCACATGCGCTTACTGGCACTGCATACATCCCAATGCCGGCCCAGGGTGAGTTAAGCACACAGCAGTGAAACTTCAGACAAGTGGATCAGAAGGCTCCACTCCTGTGATACAAGTAAAAAGGCCTGTTCATTCTACTGATCACTAATATTGAAAACACCGTATGCTGCCACCACTGTGCATGTGCAACTTAACCCCAGGTGGCGGCAGTAGCCTTCCACTAACTGACATAGTGCTTTGGACACTCCTTCCAGTCTTAGAAAGACTACATTCCATGAGGTAGTCCTAGGTCACGGTGCACACATATGATCCATGTTCAACCATTGACCAAATATTGTTACTAAGGATCCAGATATCACCACAGCTGGTGCACTCAGGGCAGGGTTACACTTCTATTACCATGCAAATGACTTTACCATCCCAACACTCACTATAATGCCCATTTGCACTTAGACATGAAGTTATAGTTTTGTGTGACATCATGAATATGTATTCACTGCATTAAATTCAATGTAATGGTGGACACTGTGATCAGGTAGTAAAATGTACAATTTGCTTTATACTCATTGTGAGAAATCAGGACCTTTTTGTAGTGTCCCCACACATTTTGTCCCCCATTTTGTCTACTAGGTGCTGTGTTTCTGACTCTCCTTGTGCCCTGGGCTCTGCTAACCATACTCAGGACCTGTTCTTTGTAAAAGTGCAGAGTATAAGGTAGTTAGGTATAATTACAATTGCTACTGACAACCTACCTGCAAGTCCCTTTTATATGGTAGAACATGTAGATTGGCTTAGCAGATTAAGTTCACTCAAGTGAGCCCTGCTGCGTTGCCTGCTGTCATTTTAAAAGGCAGCCCTGCTTTGCAACCTGATTTTAAATTGAAACTTAAATGCAAATTCAACTTTGGGTTTAAAGGTACTTCCAAAGTATTAAGCTACCTTATTTTTACGAAGAGGCCACCCCTAAGGTCTACCTTAGGTGCCCCCAGGGTATGGTGCCCAGTGCAAATATGCAGGGACATTTAAAAAATATTTTATATGTCCTGGTGAGGGAAAAAGTACCAATTTCGTTTCCCCATTGTAACATTTCAGCTCCCTAGGCTAACATGGGAATACTGTAATAAATTATATCAATTGACAGGATTGAGCTAAAATAATATTTCAAGGACTTAAAAGATTGGGAATGATAAATCCAACACCTCACCACTGTTGAATTTATCATAACTAGTACGTTTTAGAACTTTCTTTCCTGTGAGTAAATATCCAGCCTTCTATCAGCCTCTCTGATTGGCCAGCCCTTGGCATGCTTACCCACTTATCTCTGACGAGGTGATAAGTGGCCTGCATAGAGACAAAGGATATCTGGTGGGAGGAGATCTGCAGCTGCAGAGAACAGGCCAGGAATGGGGCTGGGTAAACAAACTGGCCTTCAAAGATAGCAGGACAGTAAGGAATTCCAGCCAGGCCTACCCCCTCTTACTATACCCCCACCCAGATGGGAGCCCCAGGAATAGAATTTGCAGAAGGCTTGGGAGGGGAGTATTAAGGGAAATGAGTCACACCAGTAGGTTGGCTTAGCCAGATCCTAACCCCAAGGATAAAGTTTCTCCGTCTTGAAATTTAAAGTACAGTGCTTTGTGGGACAAGAATATGCCACACTTTGGAGGAAGGTGCCATGTTTTTGGGTGACGCCCTGTACCCCATTGGTCAGGGGTGCCCCCCTTCTTGCCTTCCCAGAACACTGGATAAATATGGGAGAGCTGCATAGGAGCTCAGATCTCTGACTGGAAAAATCAAGAGAAGAAGGACTGCCCTGCTGGAACCCCTAGTCTGTGCCCCAAGAGGACTGCACTCATAAGGACTGCACCTGCTGCACACTTTGGAACTACTGCTCTAAGGAGTTTGCCTTGCTTCAAAAGGAGTAAGGAGGGACTCCCTGAAAGCATCAGGTACAAACGAGCTACAAGATTTTTCCCTGCCTGAAACTACAAGAAGAAGGACTGCCTTTCTGGAATGCCGGCTTGCACAGAGAGGACTGTGCCTGCTGCACAATAAGGAACTAAAGCCCTAAGGACTTTGCCTTGCTTCAAAAGGATTAAAAGCAACAGGTTTACGGAGCTCCATCTATACCAAGATGTACCCAGCATGAAGTGCATCCAATGGACTTTTAAGGATTTGGCCAGGAGCTTTGTGGGAATTGTGGACCCAAACTTCCAAGGAGCAACTCAGAGACTGAAACCTTGGATTTTGTTTGTGTACACTTTAAACCCCCAAAAGGAACTTCAGGAAGCACGTCCTGAAGTTTGGAGAACTTTTGTGAAAAAGCTCCATAAGGTGACCAACCTGACGTCGAGAGTCAAGCCAACTATGTCTAACCGCAACCCAGCCTGGATTTCAGGTTCAACCCCAGGATTTTACCGGGGGTTCCTGCTGAACTAAACCGTTGAGACGCTGCAAATCTGGCCTGCTGGAAAGCTTCTAAGTGCAAAGGTAAATTTTGAACGAGGCCTCCTGCTTAGTGTATCCCACCAGGGCTCCATCATGGTTGGCCTCAAATGTTGACTTTGTCTCAGTCAAGCACGAATAGATGTCTCAAAATGGTGCAATTGTTTTTTAAGCACTAGAAAGTGTTTATGCTTTAAATAGCGCCATGAGACCTCACGGTGAGATGCGCGCTCTACAAGAATATCTGACATTGACATTGACAAATTCATATCTTCGGTTTCCTATAATGGATTTTTGTTGTTTTGGTGTCACTTCAAGGATAAAATATTTCCTATTGTTATAAATTGGTGTGTTTTTTTTATGTTGTGTCTCACTTATTTCATTTATTGGTGTTTTTAAATGCTTTATACACCTTTCTCCTGAGTTAAGCCTGCCTGCCCGTTACCAGCTAACAATGAAATTAATAATTTAGCGAGACCTTCGCTGGACCTTATATTGCATTAGTGGCCTTATTGCTAGTGGTAGGTGAATACTTACCCACTAATAATACACTTTCCAACGCTCATTTAGAGAATTTCATTTCCATTGATGTACAGCATTTATTTATATTTTACTTTTTTCAACTGGGATCATGCTCTTGATTGGCATCCTTCAGCAATCTGTGTTTCTCTTTGCCACAATATTTTGCATGGAAACATTTTCTCTCATAAAAATCATAGGTTTTGTCATATCCTCTGGCTAAAAGCAGACATGATGCAATGCCCTGTGATAGTAATAATCAGCTTATGAGAAAGAGGAACTAAAAGGACTTCTACAACTGCAAATGGCTAAGGGCTTCTTTCTGATTCCTGCTGTAATCCTGATTCTAATATATAAATAATGTTGGTTCTGTCGGGTAATGCAAAATTGCTTTAACATTTAATCAATAATCGAACTCAAGGAGAGAAAAACAATTGCTTTGACACTCAATCAATATTTGAATTCAAAAGGAAATTGACAGCTTAGTCACTTTTTATCTTTTTCATTTTTTAGTGGTGTAATAATAACACAATAAGGCTGTCACAAGCAATCAAAAGGAAACTTGTAGAAAAAACGGCGCATGAGTGATTGAGTGATCTTAAAGTGACAAAATGCTGCGAGTGAGTGAAATATATACAGTGCTGTACAGATTATCTAAAATTGTTCAATTCAATAAACATCCGGCCATAGGTCCATGAATCTCGAGAACGACTAGGGCTTAATCTGCCTTTCTTGTGGAGTGGAGAACATAGGGTGTGGATTAAACATGCACGTTGACGTTTCGACCCAAAAGAGTGCGTGATAATGTGGTCACAGCGGGTCTTCCTCAGGACGTGGGGGGACAGACAGAAAAAGAGTATTCAGTTCCAATGGAATTCTTCAAAAATTGGATCCATCAGAGGTATGGTTTATATAGGAAATAGGAATTAATCACATCAGAGAATGGTCAGCACACTGTTTGATTGCTCTCTCGGCGCGGCTTACTGAATGGAACGCATTCACACAAAAAGTTTGAGCCCGAATCAAGATTACAATTGCGGGGAGGGGCTGTACATCTTGAAATTTTCCTGTTCACATTTTGCCATGAAAAATCCATACAAATGTGAATTGGGAAAGCTGCTAAGAAATAGGCAAACCCGTAAATCCATGTGTTATGTATCAATTCAAGCAAGAAAACCATTAAAATCCTGTTTTCTCCATGCCTCTAGATTGGTGGGTTAAATGGATAATCAGAGAAGCTGGTATTGGTATGTCTCCTTTGGGACTTATTCTGCAAGCGGAAGGAGGGTGTTCTGTGCTTTAACAACTTCAGGACGCTTGGAGGATGTTAGACCTGTCAACCTTAGGGTGTTCTTTCTCCAGACTTTTTGTGTTCACTCCTCCTGTTTTGCTGAATTTGTTTTTGTTGGTTTTAGGACTCTGCAAACTTTACCAGTGCTAACCAGTGCAAATGTCCTTGTGCTCGTTCCTTTAAACATAGTGAAATTGGCTTAAACCTAATTAGCACAGTTAGTTTGCTTAAAAGTCCCTAGTGAAGGGGAATTACAGGTACTCAGGGCCTGTAAATTAAATGCTACTAGTGTGTCTGCAGCACTGATTGTGCCATTCACTTAAGTAGTCTTTTAAGACATGTCCTAGGCCTGCCATTGCAACCAGTATGTGCAGTTTTTAACCTCGATTTCGACCTGGCAAAATAAACCTTTTAATGTCAATAAGCTAAACAACGTTGTTTGGTTTTTTGACATTACATGGTTACGTGGTTTAGACAGAGCATGGTCCAGCATTGTGCACAATAGCAGGATTTGTATTTAATATAGGCGCAATTTTTTTAATTTCTAGAAAACAGGAGTACAAAATACATTATTTCAAAATAATCCTTTTGCATGGCCTAAATCTTCTTTTTTAACACATGTAAGTCACCCCTAGGGTATGCCCTAAATATCCCACAGGACAGGGTGCATTGTATTTAAGAAGTTGCACATGTACCTTTAGGTTTTACATGTCCTGGTAGTGAAAAACTCCTAAATTCATTTTTACTACTGCAAGTCTTACATTTCCCATCGAATAACATTGGATTACCTTCTTACAATTAATAAGTGATAATGTTTGTGTGGGAGCAGGTAGGACTTTCATGTTTGATGTCTGACGAATTGTAACTTAAAACCCTCTTTAATGGTAAAGTTGGATGTTAAGTCACAGTTCTGAAAATGCTACTTTTAGAAAGTTGGCATTTTCTTGTCCTAACCATTTTGTGCCTTCAGTCTGTTCCTGTGTCACATGACTGGGTATAGGTGGCCATTGGCCTTTGTGTATTCCTCTCAGACAGGATCACAATAGAGGGTCTGGGTATTGGCAGGATGAGCCATCTCTGGCAGGATGAGGGGGCAGAGAAGTAACCTGCCAGACTTGCACTTTAAGGACACTAGCCCAGTTCACACACAAAGGACTTCACACTAGCCTATTATGCCCCCAGAAAGACTGGGACCAGAGAAGGGAGGTAGGACATTGCCAACACCTCTGTAGGGGGAAAACCCAAGCTTCATCCACTTCAAAGTGGGCACCAGGTGCACATAGGGGACTCTCAGACCCACTCTTCAGTACACTCCTGGGCCTATCGAAACTATAGAAGAAGGACACCCTGTTGCTTGAGTCCTCCCCTGGTTACTGAGAATGAAGACTGGACCTGCACCATTCATCCCAGGCTGAAGTGACTCCAAAGTTCAGCTGATTGATATCCAGTTGTGAGCTACAGGGACCAAACAAGGTTCAGAGGCCTCCCTGCATCTGCCCAAGTGATCTGCTGCTTGGAGCTGCAACTGGAACTTCCTGATCCCTGCTGGCCTCTGATCGAGTGAGTTTGTGATCCCCAAGAGCGACCACCAAAGACGACTAGCAACAAGAGATCTGCACTTTGCGCTACAGCATCGACAGCCAGCAGTGGCCCCCAGTGAGCAACTACAGCAATGACTGTCTGCGGCACTCGACAGGATCTTCGCGCTACAGCAATGCCTATCCACGATGCCGGCCTGCTCTTCGCGCTACAACGATGACTATCCATGACACTGTCCCTGCTTCTCGTGGCCTCCTCTGCTATGAACTGAGCATTTCACGCTGGATTTTATAATGTAATTTTTTGAGTGGAACTAACCTAGTACCTGTATATGACCCGCCCTTCACTGCGGTCAGCCTGAACTTCTGAGTTTGACCTGGTCTCCCACAACCAGATAACCGCGAGTGGTGCTTTGTGCTTTTAGGTGCTATACCTACCTTAAATCTTTAAAATTGCATATCTCTGGTTTTACTGATTGGACTTTAGTTGTTTCGGGGTCAATTAGTTCATACAATTTACTCTATTTTTCACAATTGGTGTGTAATTTTTCTGGGGTTGTGTTTTCACTTTATTGCTGTTTGTGTGCTGCGTAAAAACTTTACACATTGCCTCGACGTTTAGCTTGACTGTTTTTGTGCCAAGCTACCTGAGGGTTAAGCACAGGTTAATTTTTTTACTTTTGTGGTTCACCCTGACAAGGACTGTGGCTGTTGCTTGAGAAGGGCTCACACCACCCTCAACCCACAACCCAATTTCTCACAGAGGCCAATAAGAAGGCAGAAAATTGGTTTTATGAGCATGAGTTTATTTTACTAAACACCAGTGGCCTAACTGGATTAGACCAGAGGGAAGGAGAGGAATTTTCTGTTGTGGGCCAGTTTAGCTTCTGTGGAGTAAGAGTGTAAGTTTATTTTTATGCATAGTTAATCAAAACCATTACATGTACATATAAAACATGTTAAAATATTACCATGGTAATAAATTGTAGCCAATAAAACATCTTAAGTAAGAAAAACAGCCAAACAGTGCATGTTATCAAGTTGGACTTTGAGCCATTGAAGCACACACAATAGTAATCTAATACAATCAATTATAATGCTACACCCAGTATGAGAAGAATTGACAAAGGCTTGCTTCAAGGGGACAGCCTACGTCAAGTAATAATACAAGTGCGAGCGTTCTGGGCAAACATATTGCCAATGGGTGCTTTTATGCTACTTTATGCTATACTAAGTAAAGTGATGTTCTCCTGACAGGAGAATCTAAGGAAATTGATGGGCTTAATGTTTGTTGTATTCTACAGTCATTGGCCTGGTAATGTAGCTCTACTTAAAGGTTCAAAATACTGAAAAGTCCCACAGTGTAAAAGGGCTTTGTGCCTACTACCTTCAATAAAAGCTTCTGTGGAGTAATAATGGGTACTGTGGCAGGCAAGGGGAAAAATCTGTATTTGGCCCTATTTTTCCTTTTTGCTGATTTAAGGAAGGCAACTTCTGTCACCACCTCCCCTTCCAAACCACCCTGAAAAGAATGGCTCACTAGACATGCATGGTGCAGTAAGGGAGTATATTACCACATTTTCCATGGGTGCGCTTTCTTTGGAAATCCAGACATAAGTTTTGCTGCGACCGATTGAAAACAACAAAAGCATCCTTGTCCATCAAGTCGAGCATGTAACTGAATCAGAGCTTTATCATGCAAAATTGAAACCGTTGCAAACATTGGCATTCAGGTAAAAATACAAGAGAATAATTTGCATATCGATAATACACCTAACATTATAAGATATAATGCTGCGTTAAATGTAAAATATTGGGCAGGCGCCACCTGTGGAGATGAACCCTCTGAGACTGTGAGGTCTTCAAATATCACAGGAGATGACAATAAGGTAAGTGCAAAAACAAGGTAGGCAGGTACGTCAAAGCATGGAACTACTACCTTGGATAGCGGGAGAGTGCTGCCTTTACAGTCAATCGTCTCAGTCATTGCTGGAAACAAACATCCATTGGGATGGACACATGTCACTCCCAAGTGTCCGCATCGCGACACAAGCGGCAAAGGTCAACGACTCAGGGGACTCTTCTCACAGGATGGACGTCCTCCCTTCCTTCTAATTTTAGACCAGCTCATTTGCAGATATCGATCCAAGGAGCCTTCTCTTAATTAGATCTACAACATGCAGCATTTGCAAGTCATTTGTCATTTGGTGCTGCTCAGCACCTCCCCACCCCCCAGGATCTCATGCTGCATCGCAGTATTGATCCTTCCCAGCTGATTCCTGGTTGCAAACTATTTATACATTTTTGCCCTTTTGGAGAAGGGGCAACCTGGATTGACACTTTGCACCGGTGAAAGTAATTGCAGAATGTTTTTTAGTTGGGGGCGGATGGTTAAGCCTTCGAGATGTGTTGACCTCTCCTTTGACTGCCAATTATGTAATTGTAAGGGATGGGATCATGAAGATGGGAGGTCTGCATTGCTGCAGCTGTAATTACACTATTCCCATGGTGCTGGGTTTACTCAATAACCCCATCAGGATAGATTAGTGCCCATCGGGTGCCTATAAATATTGATGTGAAAGTATCTGCAGTTCCATTGGTCTTGCATTGCTTGTGCACGTGCCTTCAAAGATGGAACTCCATCTCTAATGAAACATTTTAACATTTCAACTTACAGGTTTGCAAGCAGGAATGGGCAAGATGTTGGAGAACCAATATGGCAATTAACACATATATGTTCACAGGCATTCTTATAGATTGACAAAAATTCAGATCAGGGAATCGGACAAAGGGAAATTATGCTGTCAGATGCTAAAGCTTGACCTGGTGAACCCATGCATTAAGGTCCTCGACCAATGAAATTTGGGAGGATGAACTTTGCCAAATACCAAGATAAAAAAGAAAGCAGACATGTTTCAATCAAGCAAAAACATGGACGCCAAAGTCCATACAAGATACTGGTGACAAGCACCAAATAAAAGCAAAGTTTCAGCGATACCAGCCCAATAATACTTCCATTAACATGCCCCTAAAAATACTTCACCCAACAGCAGCCCACACAATTCTCCGTTTAATAAGCACTTCAGCCCAATGCATTTGTGTGAGTGCATGGAGTGTCCAACACATTGTTTTTGATTCATGCACATATTACACGTTATATACGCGCGGTGTGGGCCCCGACAGGGCAGGAACCTCTAACGCATGAGTTAATAAAAATGCATTATTGAATGGGGAATGGCAGTCATATCACGGGATGGTTATATAGGGGGGTTCGAGCGGTAGTGGAGACTCCCCTACAATCCACTAGAGATAAATGGGACATAGATATAGGCCATGTGCTCACTGACAAAGAAGGGGAAGCAATACTAGAATATCCGAGAAAGACCTATAGGAATCCGAAATTCAAGTTCATTCAGCTAAAAATTGTACATAGAGCCTATCTAACGCCACATAGACTACATGCGAAGTACCCTGAGGTGTCGGATAGCTGCCCAAGGTGCCATGCATATAATACACTACTGGTCAGAAGTGCATAAAATACTGCATGAAATTGCCCCAATACGAAATGACGACTCTCCAGAATATTGTATACTAGGGTTGGGAACTAAAGGTAAAAAGTCTGGCCCGGCACGCAAATTTCGGAATCTTGCCCTTATATTGGCCAAACAAAATATCACAATGAGGTGGAAGGCTGCAAAACCGCCTAGTTTAGTTGACTGGCACACAGAAATGGGTCCGATGGGGAGGGCGCTGAAATCAAGCGAGAAGAACAAAGAGGGCTGCGTAAAAAATTGATATCACAGGACTGGAATGCAATGATGGAAGAATTTGCTGCCGTGGACCTCCACACGGGATGATAATACTAATAATACTGATGTTATTGAACGTCTTTGGGCAATGCTTTATGGTTGTGGCAGGGGTCAGTATGCGTGCATTCAATATCACAACATTCACTGTCGGGTTAGGTGAAACATGATCGCAAATGTGGGCACTCCTGTCCTTAGGACCGCGCTCATGCTATTACATAGTATAGGGCATAAAGCTGAGTCGATGGGTGGAGGTGGGAAGGGTTTTCTTTGTTAGTTGTTCTTGTTTCAGTATAATGGGTGGAATAGCATCGCTGGGAATAGACGGTTAATCAATAATGTGTAAGATGATGACAGGAATCACAATAGGTCATTCATGAGCACACATTGGAGGACTGAATTGTTTCATGTAAGACATGTTGTTTCGCAAGATTACAATGTACTCTGTAATAATATTACTGATCTATAAGTGCTACGATGTATGTCCTTGCCACTAATACATTGATGTACCATGATATTTTTTATGTTTAAAATTCAATAAAAATATGTTTAAAATAAAAATAAGCACTTCAGCCCAGACCTCACCAATTCTGCAGTAAAAGGTGCTATACCTCGCTGACATGTCCATCCACAGCAACAGTCCACGGGCCCGATTCAAAGAACTAACTTAAGACAACATTCTAAACTTACTACCATTTTGGTATTCACAGAAGGCACTTACTCATTTCGGTATTCACAGAAGTTAGGAGTCCTAACTTTAGGACTCCTAAATGCCTTCTGTGAATATCGAAAGTCTTAAAATTAGGATTTTTCTCAGTTTAGGAGTAGTAAAGTTAGGACTCCTAACTTTACTACTCCTAAACTGAGAAAACTCCTAACTTTACGACTTTAGGTGTTCACAGAAGGCATTTAGGAGTCCTAAAGTTAGGAGTCCTAACGTTACTACTCCTAAACTGAGAAAAATCCTAATTTTAAGACTTTCAGTATTCTCAGAAGGCATTTAGGAGTACTAAAGTTAGGAGTCCTAACTCTACTACTACTAACCTTAGAAAAATCCTAATTTTAAGACTTTCGGTATCCACAGAAGGCATTTAGGAGTCCTAAAGTTAGGACTCCTAACTTCTGTGAATACCGAAATGAGTAACTGCCATCTGTGAATACCAAAATGAGTAAGTGCCTTCTGTGAATACAAAAATTGTAGTAAGTTTAGGATTTTGTCTTAAGTTAGTTCTGTGAATCGGGCCCACGTCGATAAGCGTAACTCTTGACCATCTCAGGCTGTGACCTCATACATCTTCTGGCTCTGGTTACGATCTATGAATAATTATGTTATTTAAATAAATAAACAAATAAATAAATGACAGTGAATTACAAGGGCAGGAGTGGAATTTGAAGTCACCAACACAGAAACGTCCGCTAACTCAACTGAAGCCAAGGTGTCTCTCTCTCTCTCTCTCTCTCTCTCTCTCTCTCTCTTACCTTCCCCCCTCCTCCTCCATATGTCCAGGTGGTTCCCATACTTATGCCACAACAACTGCATCTTTGTGTACAACCATAATACATAGATACAACTCTTTGCGGCACCCCTGCAAAGAATTGTGGGCCAACAACAACAACAGTCAGTGCGATCAGTTTCAACAAGATTCCTGGAGATAGAAAGTGCCCTGCAGCAGTCCTGCCACACCACACTCACCAAGCTGAAACGCCGAGCACACTTAGATGAAAGAGGATTGAGGCTGCCAAAATGGAAGAATGAGCATTTTATTCCATTCCTAATACAATTCCATCTTGCTATTACACACTGCACTGCTTGCTGTCTGGGAGCAGAAAGCACCCGCACCAAACCTGGTTAAAACAACCAAAAACATCCACCGCAACCACTCCATCCCTTGATCTGAAGGTGCCTGATGGGTGCCTTCAGGAGCTCCAAGAAAAAGCTGTAGCTCATGACCTGTCATTACACAACAGGGACTCCAGAGCAGGACATCAAAAACATCAAAAAACAACCGAATTAGAAACAGCAGTGGCAGCAAACTCACGAGCAGTGAGTAAGTTGTGGCAGCCTAGTCAGGGTGTGAATAACAAACAAACCAGTCCAGAGATGGGAGAATGCCGAGATATTAGAAGTATTTCATGAGATGGATTAGTTAATGTCAGTCTTCTGCAGGTCAGGTCTAGCAACATTATACTATTGATACACCAGCAGTGGGAACCAGGAGGCTGATACTTGTAGGTGTGCTCCTTCCATGCTGAGCGCTGGATGAGGCATTGAGGTCACTTCTCAGTTTAAGTGAAGATTCCTCTTCTCCAGATGTAATTGTGGAGTTCACTGATGGCACTGTCTACTTTTGAAATGCCAAGTTTGCATTCCACCAAAATGTGCTTCTAGTTCCAGCATCTGGGATCATTCCTCCCAGCTAAACTCCCTCTTGGACAATGAAGGACCACTGAACTTTCAGATGCACACAATATAAAGAGTAGCCTTGGTCAGGGCAGCTGATTGGGCCAATGCATCTGCTGATCTGGAGTCCTACTGGATCAGCAAAGAATTTCAAGATAATCAGCAGTGCATCAAATGAATGGCGCGAAGGAGGCTACTCCTGCCTTAATCAAGAGCACTCACCCTCCATACGTGGAGAACCCCTCCCATAGCACAATCCGTGAGTGTACCAATGGATCATCTTACATGCAGCACAGTAAAGCAAACCAGACTCTTTGAAGCCAGGGCCTGAGGCTACAGCGATTCACTGGTCTTGGCTCAGACAAACCAGGACCATAATTCACAGAACATCAGTTGTTGACGATTGGTGGCTGGCATGCAGTGTCTTCAGACAAGAAGACTGGTATGTCAAGATGGAAAACTAGTAATCTCTAGTCTGGATCAAAGAATGCACTTGACGGACAAGATGGTTTGAAAACAGAACGATTGAAAATCCAAAGCACACTAAAGCTGCACTTTGAATGATAGTTCATACAGAGTTGTGACAATGTATGCTATTAGGCATGGGGAAGCATTTTATTATGAATAATTTTTTTCTGCCATTGCTATCAGAAACTTTGAGGCATATGTAGAAGGAAGTGGTGGAGTGAGGCGTTAACTGTCATGGCTTAACGCCTCACTCTGCCACTTCAGAAATGTGTTGTACCTGCTGCTCAGCCAGTGTGAGTATGGTTTGGAATGTTGGTGCGGATGATGCTGTGGAATGTTGGGTGAATGAGTTTGTCAGTTGGGAGAATGGGCTGAGCAGCAGAAGGCTGCTCCTGGTGGGGCTCTCTGTACCTTTATCTTGAACCTACTACTAAAGACTTCTGTGTCTGTGTTTCCTCCGAGGAGTTCTGAAACAACATTTTTCTTTATCCAGCTAAGAAGTCTGGGGTTTATTTTTGTTTGGAAGCAACGGTTTTGGATCAACGGTGAACTCTGGTGCAAACGTTTGGATGTGACACTTAAGCCTCAAGTATGTTTCAAGTTTCTTATCGGCGGCATTTGTTCACCATTCTCAGTGTTGCGTGAACCTTCGCTGTCTACATTTTTGGTTGGTAACTGCTTCAATGCAGGTGATGGTCATTTCATGGTCTCGCACCTTCCTGACTTTGCTTTGTATCCCTGGCTTATTGCTTGGGTTTCAAAGTTTAATTCTTTCTGGGAAAAGTTTGTCTTTGTTTACTGTGCTTTGTGAAGTCTCTCTGGGCCACCCAACGTGTGTTAACTTCAGGGAAGGGGTGGATCTTGGCACAGTGTGTGTGATGTCTTATTTTATCTCACTCTTGGTTACCACCCTGTGTGGTTGTGGAAGTCTCAGTTTCGTCTCCTATTGAGTGTATGTGTGGGAGTTTACTTTTGCACAATTTCACTCTGTTTTTTCCCCTGGTCGTTGTAGTGAGTGTATATCACCTCTCACTGTTGGGGGTGTTTGGGAGAGAATGCCCTTTGTTGTTGAGCCTCTCTCTAGCCTACCACTGTTTTTGTGGTTTTGGGTGACATTGGTGTGTTACCTTTGTAGACAATGTTTTATTGTTGACCCCTTGTGGTTGTTGTGGGAGTGTGTGTATCTCTCACTGTTGGGGGTGTGTGTGTGAGAAGGCTCTTTGTTGTGGAGCCTCTTTGCCTACCACTATTTTTGTGGTTGTGGGTTGGCTAAGGTTTCCTCCATTGTGGGTGTTGGTTGAAGTCGACTATGTTTTTAGTCACTCGTGTCTTCCACTTTTGTGTGGTTGGTTGGTGAAGTTCACTTCACCTGTAGCTTTGCGTTTTCGCTGAGCATTTTCTGTGCGCTTGTCCTCTCTTTCCTACCTCCCTTTAAGCTTGGGCGTTTTTGTCCTGGTTGTGCATGTGTGTCATATGTTGTGTTTTCTTCTGCATTGTTGTGGTTTGTTCCCTTTAGTGTTCACATTTATTTCGGCCTGGCCAGCTGATATGTTTGTGTCTCAGGGGTTGGTTGGTTGTGCGTGGTGTAGGAGTTTGCTGGTTTGTTTGGTTTTGTGTGGAAAGGGAGATGATGTGTGTAAAGGTTGTCTTTCTGTTTATAGATTGATTTACCTGTCCGTTTGTTTTTCTTCATTGTAGGTAGGTGGATGGGCATTGACATTTTATGGTTGCTTTGCCTTTTGTTGACATTCATGCAAATTTATTTTTCTCCTGTGCTTTCTTACATTTTTAATTGTTAACTTGCAAGCCCACCTTACTGTGTTTTCCTTACTTTCCATTCTTTCTGGTTCACCCTCAACCATTCTCAGGTCTTTGCAATGGTACCTTTTCAGTTTTATGTGCATTTTATTTTCTCTGTGATGTAGTTTTCACTTGTATCATTGCATTGTATTTTTGTTTAATATGAGGGAGAAATGTTGTACCTGCTGCTCAGCCAGTGTGAGTGTGGTTTGGAATGTTGGTGCGGATGATGCTGTGGAATGTTGGGTGAATGAGTTTGTCAGTTGGGAGAATGGGCTGAGCAGCAGAAGGCTGCTCCTGGTGGGGCTCTCTGTACCTTTAGCTTGAACCTACTATCTTAATAAATCACCATCCTAAGTTTACCAGAAACAGGACTTCGTTTTAATTACAACACAATGCAAGGATTTAGAAGGATATGGTGCAGGCTTACCTTTCCCCCTGTGCTGGCGCTACACTTAGCAGTGTAGCGCCAATGCAGGCACCCTTGCACCATAGTGCAAGGGTGTCTGCGTGCTGGGGAGGATTGTTTATATGTAGGAAAGTTCCCCTTCCTGTACTTAAACAATCCTGAAATGCCATTTTGTCACTTCTATGTATGCTGCTTAAAGCATCACCCGTGGAAGTTACTAAATGTCATTTTTTAAAGGATTATTTATGCGCAGGAAGGGTCACCTTTCTACACAAACAATCCATGGAGTTTTGCCAAAACGAGGAGAAATAAAGCATTTCTTCTTGTTTCACCAACTTAAGACCATGTTTTCCCTGGTCTTAATTTTGGCGCTGTCACCTATGTACGCTGCCCTTGTAAATAGGGGGCAGCATCAAAAACAATGGGAGTTGCGGTGGAACGCCCACCGCAACACCCACTGCCCACCCCCTTCACGCTAAGAATAGCGTGAAATCGGGGCTCAATTACAAGGCAGCATCAAGCCATGTTAAGTGGCTTAACTCTGCCTTGTAAATAGGGCAAGGTCCCTATCGCCGTACATATGCCCCCCTGTGTTATACATCAGGGTGGTTGATGTTGTAATACAATATCAAATGTTAAATATCATTGAACCAACATATTGTATCCAGATTATTGACTTCCACAATATCATGCATGTAAGTATATAAAAGGTAAGTAAAATTGTATTTATATTCTTAACTCTCAATAGATACCTTCAAGGTACCTACATTTGGGGTTTTGAATAGTAAATATATGCCTACTGATATATGCACGCTCATGATATTGTCTTATTTAATATTCAGGATATGATATGTTGGCATCACTCAGTTTTGTGACGTCCATCTGGGTGGCTTCAACTAGCAATTCTGCAAAGTGCTGCCACTACTGTGATTGTCTCTGATATGGTCACTGCTGCAACAATTGTCAAAGTCAGTAGCTTAGGGTTTTTTTGGAGGTCAGGAGTAGCTCTCATTAGAGAAAGGTTTGGCGACCCCTGCCTTAAAGCAAAAACACTCGGACATAGTGCAGAGCTGGTGAAGTGGGCTGAGAATGTAATTTTAACCTGTGAATGATTTCAAGAGGCCTTGAAGGGAGGTTTCTTTCTTCGTATGCTGGAAAGTCTTTTATGGTGGTTGCCTGGATAATATTATATATTTGCAGACTTCAACAGGCGGATAAAGATGATACAAACTGCAGTTGAAATCGAAACCTTGAGTTGTTCTTTAGCCAGTCCTCTCTAGATGGCCATGTTTCGTGGAAGTGTGCCATTGTCATTCATATCTACTTTTGTAGTTACTGAGCCTACATCAGAATTAAGATGAGGCATAGTTGCATTCTACAGTACACATACACATTAATATTCAGGCCAAGCCTTGGCAACTCACTCCCAAGCTCACCTCACTGAGTTGATTGATCCCTTTGTTGTTTGTTGGTGTTTGGCACTGTGAAATTGTGGTGCTGTTACCTTATTTCTCATGTGGTTTGTCCCACGAGTCCACATATTGTTATTGTTTAGGGGATGTTCTATTTGGAATGTTTATGGACAAAGTGAAAACTGTGAAGACAGTTGGATTGACAGCCTGTCCTGGGATGCCTGGGCTGGAGATTCTTCAATTTAATAAATAATCTTATCTTCTTTCCAGTTATGGTGTGGCCTGCCTTTTCCATTATACTTCACAAGTGACTTATCAACACTTTTCCTTCACATAATTCGTATTTTATTTGAATTTCCTGGCATGGTCGGACTGGGAACTGAAACCAGCCCTGGCAATCAGCTCGACTGGCCACCAAGGGGAGGGTGAGGGATGCACGAGTGGGAACCACCACTCCCACTGCTGCTTTTGTTACTGGTGGCTGATATTGCAGCACCGCCGCAAAACCGGTCGCCAGGGGTCCAAAACCGCCCCCAGGGGTAAAAAATCAGCTCTTCTCTTACGGCCCACTGGGAAAACGCCTGGTGCCCGCTACGGCCAGTCCGGCCCTGTTTCCTGGATTACCTTCCCTACTCTCAGGTATCTGTTGAGAGTATTATGGAACTGTTCATTATTGATCTTCACAGGTTTGCCCCTGCCTTCATCCTCATGTGTTCCCAGGATGGATTTTGTTTGTTTTTCTTGCCTTCCTCTGCCTCTGGAAATATGCTTTGGATGCTTACAATATGTATGCTGACTTTATTTCTCTTAAGGGCTCTCTTTCGGCCATTTGAGGAGTGTTTACGGTGCTTTACACACGTCTGGGCCCACGTGCTCAAGCTCTTGGACAGTGTACTTCGCCTACCCGTGAGTGTATCTCAAGCTCTGGGAGCGGCCCTCACAGCATGTAGTGCTGTTCAAACGTGCATTAGGATCATCGCATGCACCTCACCAAATTTTGAACTCACCTTGCTGTACGTTGGTGCCTCAATCTCTCTTCTCGCTCGCCTGCTCATCAGATCTCCGCCACATTCATACAGGAAGGTTCTGCTTCTAAACAGGAAGTTCTTCAAGCATCCGGCACTAACCTGAAGACACTGAAACAGGTCTACACCTCCTCCATCAAGGAAATATTGTCATAGAAACAGTACATTATCCTTTGTGGTAAGGGTTTTCAGCAACTCTTTTCATCTTCACTACAGTAGAATTGTAATCATACTTTTTTTTTACAGGTGAAACTTGGGTACATTACACTTGAACCTATTTTTAGTCTTTGTTGGTTGTTTTCTTTGCTTCTACTTGTCTTTCTCTTTGCTCTCCTTTTTCTCTTCCTTTTGCATATGTTCTCCTTTTCTATATCCTTTTAACACTATGTAAAATAGTACAAGTTCTCCTGTTTTTCAAACATCACCAAGTGATCCAATACTACCCAGGTCTAAATGGAAGAAAGTGTTCATTAATTATTTGAAAGTGTGTGATGCAAAAATGATCCTAGTCTTACTGAGTTATTAACCAGCGCTAAACAGGTAGAACACTCTATGCAATGCATACAAAACCTGCAGAAATCCAAAGAGGTGCTGCTGTCAGTTCATACCATTGTGACTAGTTGCACAAAACAGCAATGTGTTGAGCCTAAAGTTCTGAAGTACACATAGAATTTCGTGCTAATCATGCCTTGTGCAATATTTATGTTCCTGTCAAGGGTCTGATTTGACTACAACAAAAACCTTTAGGAATTTAGCTTGATCCAAATTCAGTTCCACAGGTTCAAGTCACAAAGGTTGAGGCTATACCAGAATTATTTCTATGGGAGTTTACACAGGTGTTTTCCAATAGTGTGGGCTGTGTCAAGGAATACATACATCATATAAAACTGAAAGAGGGTGCAAACCTATTGCATGTAAAGTCAGGAATATTCCTTTAATTCTACAGGATGTGGTTGAAAATGATTTGAATCAACTTAAAGATGTGGGCATTACTCAAACTGTGGTAGCCTTGCGGTCGATAGCATGAGTTGTTGCCACTAAGAGTTCTGTTGAGATCAGATTATGTGTAAATCTAAGGCATTTTAACAAGGAGGGGTAGAGGGTAAATTACCCAACATTATGCAGATGGTTACTTTGATGGGGAATGCTAAGTTTTTCACCACCCTTGACTTGACAACTGCCTGTTATCATGTACATTTAAGTCAGGATTCATAGCATCTTTTGCCCTTTATAAAGCTTTTTGTGGTATTTCGCTTCAACAGGATGCCATTTAGCCTCTGTGCTGCATCATACATGTTTCAAAGACTCAGTGACAGATAGTAAGGTGTTGGGGTGTGAAGTCCTTTCAGGACAGCATTTTGATTTTTAGTGATACCTTACATGATCATGTAGACAAAGTCTGGGAAGTTTTAAAAATCTTCAACTTGAAAGGCATAACACTTGAAATGAGTAAGTGTCAGTTCTGTCAGTCTGAGAACACATATTTCAGGGAAGAGGGTAAAACCCAAAAATGATTTATTTAGAAGTATTTTGGACTTGCCACCTCCCACGAAAAACAGAAGTGCAAGCATTTCTTGAAATGGCAGTGTTTTATTCTAGGTTTGTTTCTAATTTTGCAGACACACTTCCGCCATTGGGAATCTTCTCAAGAAAAGTGTTCAATTTTTGTGGTGTGATGATTGTCAAAGAGTTAGAGGTCCGTAAGTCTGGTCTGTCTTCAGCATACTGCTTAAAGAGTTTAGTTCCTGGCTTGCCTTGTTGTGTTGTAACACAAAAAGAGCCACGGGTCCGTAATGAAAGGGAGGCTACATAAATGTCTGAGGGTCCTCTGCCACAAAAGGTGAGGGGTTTCCCTTTTCAGGAGGGTTCCCCACACACACCAGAGGTGTCATGCTTCATCATAGGGGTGCCTCCTCAAGTGAAGTACCTAGTATTCACGTGGGCTACAACCCCCTCTCTACGAGGGAGGAGCTCAGGGGTGTTTTTGTTGAGTCAGGGCAGGTGTACTAAAACCCTATGTGAGACTGGCGTGTGTGTAAGTGTGCAGTGCTGTGATGTGAATAGTTAAAACTGGCTACAGGGTTAGCTATACTGTGACTTTATTTAACTACCCGGTGTCAGGATTAAAAGCAATGAATAGCTGGTAAAACAGGTGCCAACATTAGAGGCAGATGTGTTGATTGCTAGACCAACATGTTTCAGCGAGGAGGACTTATAGTAGTGTCACGGTCTTCTTCAGGGTCAGTGGTTCAGCTACTGCAGTGAATAAGTGCAAAACGTGAAAAAACATGAAAGAAACGTGCATAAGACAATACTATGATACTGAACCAGCAGATTGACAGTTCAGTATGCTCTGCGTACAACCTGTAGTGGAGACAAAAAGGCAGAAGGCAAAAAAGTCACCATTACATACATATGTACTAGGAAACTGTAGCATGAGTGCACCACACAGTTAATACTCCCAATTGATGGTGTTTTAGAACACATATACCTATTAGATCAATGTGTAAAGGAATATGATGTGTGACTCACCACTGTTGGTTGTGACATTCACTACTTCTGTCCTGGTGTATTAGCCATAAGGTACGTGTGCAGAAACCTATCAAAGAAGGTTTATGGCATTTAAAAAAACAGAAAATCCCAAGGGAGGGACATTTAAAATAGAGCTAGATTGTAACTACAAGTATCCCATGACGTACAGTTCGACTCAGTATGAGGTATGTGAGCAGAGTCGCTGTCATTAATAATAATAATAATAATAATAATAATAATAATAATAATAAAACCATTTCTAGAGCGCCTGGTTACACTAACATAGTGTGTCCCCGCGCTAACAAATGCTGCTGCTCCCTTAAAGGCCTAAAGTCTGGGAGCGGGCCCAAATCCGAAATGCACAGAAGTTCATTTTTACCCGGGAATAGGTGGGTTTTCAATTTTAATCGGAATCTTGCTTCAGAAGGCTCCATACGAAGATCAAGAGGAAGCCTATTCCAGTGTTTGCAGGCCAAGAACCTAAAAGAAGCGCCTCCGATCTTGGTCTTGCGAACACGGGGAAGTTGGAACAACATAGCTCCAGCAGATCTAAGATTGGGAACAGGGCGATGGAGGGTGAGAAGGTTACGCAAATAGCCAGGGCCTTTACCCTGAGCTATGCGATGAGCAAAGCAGAGAGCCTTGAACCTAATGCGCTCCTCAATGGGGAGCCAATGGAGTTCATAAAGAGCCTTTTTACCTGATGCTCTACGTGGGAGGTTTAACACCATACGTGCGGCGGCATTTTGTACACACTGGAGTTGGTGAATCCCTTTTTTGCTAAGACCCAAAAGGAGAGCATTGCCATAGTCCAAATGAGGCGTGACTAAGGCATGAATGAGTGTCTTTCTGGCACTAATGGGGAGTAATTCTAGGATTTTACGGAGAGTTTTAAGTATTCCAAAGCATTTGCCCGTGATTTTACTAATCTGATGCTTAAAGGAAAACTCCGTGTCCAACATAATCCCCAGGTTTCTAACAGACTCTACCGGCTGAGGAGTTACCCCCAGTTGTGTAGGCCACCAGGCCTGTGACCAAGCGGAGGGGGATTTCCCAACAACTAGAATTTCAGTTTTGTCGCCGTTGAGGCGTAGACAGTTGTTGTTCATCCACCCTGCCACGGAGAGCATACAGTTAGAAAAATTAGTGGCCACATCTGACTGGTTATGGGTAAGTTTGATTATTAATTGGGTATCGTCAGCATATGTGACGATATCCACTCCAAAGGCTTCCACAATATGGGCCAAAGGCTCCATATAAAGATTGAACAGCGTAGGGCTCAGACTGGAGCCTTGAGGAACTCCATGTCCGAGCTTTCTGAGGGAGGATTTATAAGGGGGACAGTGCACCTGGAAACTCCTGTTAGCTAAAAAGGATTTAATCCATTCCAGTGCAGATCCCGTCACTCCCATGTCTGAGAGGCGAGACAGCAGCGTTGAGTGCAGTACCGTATCGAAGGCTGCACTTAGATCAAGTAAAACCAATGCTGCCGTCTGCCCCTCGTCAACTAGTTGTCTCAGGCACTCAGTAGAGAAGAGGACCGCAGATTCCGTGGAGTGGCCCGCTCTGAATCCTGACTGAGTAGGATGGAGAAGAGAATTCTCCTCAACAAATTTCATAATTTGTATATTTACTACCTTTTCTGCTACTTTTGCACAGAAAGGGAGGAGAGAAATAGGGCACAGATTTTGAAGCTGGGAAATATGCATTGAAGCTTTTTTCCTCAAAGGAATTACTTGAGCCCTTTTCCAAGCATCAGGCACATAGCACTCCTGGAAAGAAAGAGTGATAAGGTGATCGATCTGATCAATCATACTTTCTATGGCCCCTTTGCAGTGTTTAGGAGAAATAACATCAAGTGGGGAGCCGGACCGGATGCTATTCATAATGGTGAGCAACTCCTGCCTCTCCGGAACTATAAAACCTGTCAGGGAGGGTTTCGATGCGAGGTCATGTCTCGCAGTATTATGACTAGTAGGCAGATTTCCAACAAATGTGGCATGAATCTCGTCAACCTTTTTCATAAAAAAGTCAGCAATGTCGTCACATAACTCATTAGAGTAGGTGTCTTGGGCCACCAATCTGACAGGAGCGGTAAGTTCTTTATAAATAGAAAAAAGTTCTTTAGTTGGATTCTTTGCGAGTTCAATACGTTCCTTAAAATAGGCGCCTTTAGCTGCTCTTATGAGTTTATGGTATGTTTTTAATTCACTTTTATAGTTCAACATATCTTCAGAAGAATAGTGTTTCCTCCAGCCACGTTCTAAATTTTTACATTTGGCCTTTGCTACCATAAGATCTTTAGAAAACCAGGAGGCAGTTTTGGATTTTCTGGAAGGTGGCTTGGATGTCCATGGTGCAACCGAATCTAAAGCCCTGGACATCCATGTCTCATAGGTATTCCAAGCCTTAAGCAGAGTGTTGCTAGGCGGGGGAGGATCCTTAAGTAAAGCGGTTTTAAAGTCATCCGGCGTAAACTTTCTCCAGTCTCTGCGTTTTTGGTAGGGGTGGGCGGAATTTGCGTAATCGCGTTACGCAAATCTCCGCGAAACGGTAAAAAATCTCCGCGAACAAGCAGAAATTCCGCGAACACGCGGAATTGCTTGTTCGCGATACTTTTTTCCTGTTCGCGATCGCTGTTTGCGTGCTCGGGGTAAAATATCTCGCGAACACGCATATTGAGAACGCGAACAAGCAAAAAATTTCGCGAAGTCGCGGAACGCAGATTTTTGGGTAATTTCGCGTTCTCCGCGGAACGCGAAATTACGCAAATTCCGCAAATTCCGCGAACGGAACGGAATTTACCGCCCAGGCCTAGTTTTTGGGGCTTGGACTTGGTAACTAAGTTTTTACATTGGGCTATAGCTACCTCAATAGGAATAACAAAATGGTCTGACCACGGTATTTGAATCGGATTTGCAACTGTGACCCCCTCCCAGTTCGCAAAACCAGGGTCTAAGAGATGACCTAATTGATGAGACGGGGAAGAAGATTGGATTTTGAGTGCAAGGGCTTGAAGTATTGCTACTACTCCCTGTGCCTCCTTACTATTAGGGTCCTCGAAGTGAAGGTTAAGGTCACCCAAGATAAGAAATTTCTTGTAACGCAGAGCATGCTGGGTTATAAGCTCTGCAAGTTGGGTACTAAATTGACAGGACTTACCCGGAGGCCGGTACATAAGGAAACCATTAATTATGGTTTGAGGATTGACGCCAATAGAAAAAAAAACAACCTCACAGTTGGATAATATAGCCTTCTCCAAGCTGCAGTTAAGATTGTTTTTATACATTATAGCCAGCCCCCCCCCCCTTTTTATTTCCTCCATCAAGTCTGAGAAGGCAGTAGTTTACAGGAACCGCCTCCAAGGTCTCGGGGGTAGAGGCATCATCCAGCCAAGTTTCGGTTAAAAAAAGCACATCGAGATCACTATCTAAAACCAGATCGTGTATCTCCTGTATATGCTTTTTGATAGATCTGCAATTTAATAAAGTAAGATTCAGCTTCCTAAGCAGCAACTCGCCATTACTCCAACAATTTGGGGAAAACTGACAGGTACCACAGTGAGGGGAGAAAGCATCACAGTCAGCAGACATGGAGTGGCGACAGCCGTCTGCAACTGTGGGGCGAAGGGCCAAAAGATCATTATTCGTATAATGGATAGGTCTGTATACATTCCTGGTAATGTTCTTACCAGGGGCAGGTGTCCTGGCCCCGAGCCCCGGTCGTCCGCGGGAAGCCCAAAGATTCAAACAAAGCAGGGCGAACAGAATGAGCACCACCGGGCGTGGCCACAGTGGAGGAGACTAAAGGTGGTTCGACGCTTTGAGGGACAAAGCAATGAGGTCGGTGTAAGTGTTACCAAACCTGGTTGCAAAGAGCACCCGAGAGGTGGAACAAGGAAAATCGAAGTGGCTAATGGGATTGATAGTGTGTGTGACCACTGCTACCTAATATGGATGACGGCATGGGCAGCTGAAAAACTATGGCATGACCAGTTATGGGTGTTGCTACAGAAGTCCAGGTGGGGGCTCTCGCCGGACTTGTGGGGGTTGAAACAGCAGCAGAAACCTATGCACAGCGTGAGTGTGGGGCAGCAGGACTGCATGGGGATGAGGCAGCATTTAGAGCGGTAGCATGTGTGACCACTGCTGCCTGATCAGGATGCCGGCTAGGGCAGCTGAAAGGAATGGGCTTTCCTGGAGGAGTCAGGGTGGGGGCTCCCGTTTCACTGTGTATATAATGTAAGCCGCACAGGCTCACTTTCCATGCCTGACCTTAACGAGTGTTAACTGATCGGACGACTCCACAACCTGTGGTAAGTGCTGCTGCTTCCCCATGCTGTTCAGCTGCCCTATGCTTACGCTGCACATAGGTCTTCTTGGCTGCTTAACTTCCCCTTGCAGCCGGTGGGAGCCCCCACCCTGACTCCTCCAGCAATGCCCATTCCTTTCAGCCACCCTAGCCTGCATCCTGATCAGGCAGCAGTGGTCACACAGGCTACCACTCTAAGTGCTGCCGCTTCCCCATGCAGTCCTGCTGCCACAGACTCACGCTGTGCATAGGTTTCCCCGGCTGTTTCAACCCCCACACATCCAGCGAGAGCCCCCACCTGGACTCCTATAGCAATGCCCATAACTGGTCATGCCATAGTTTTTCAGCCACCCATGCCGGCATCCATATTAGGTGGCAGTGGTCACAAATGCTATCAATTCCATTAGCCACTGCGATTTCCCTTGTTCCTCCTCTCGGGCGCTCCTTGCCACCAAGTTTGGTAACACTTACACCGACCTCATTGCTTTGTCCCTTGAATGTCCCTCCCTTGGGATTTTCTGTTTTTTTAAATGCTATAAACCTTCTTTGATAGGTTTCTGCGCACGTACCTTATGGCTAATACGCCGGGACAGATGTAGTGAACGTCACAACCAACAATGGTGAGTCACACATCATATTCCTTTACACATTTATCTAATATGTATATGTGTTCTAAAACACCATCAATTGGGAGGATTAACTGTGTGGTGCACTCATGCTACAGTTTCCTAGTACATATGTATGTTATGGTGACTTTTTTACCTTCTGCCTTTTTGTCTTTACTACAGGTTGTACGCAGAGCATACTGAACAGTCAATCTGTTGGTTCAGTGTCATAGTATTGTCTTTTGCACGTGTTTTTCATGTTTTTTCACGTTTTGCACTTATTCACTGTAGTAGCTGAACCACTGGCCCTGAAGAAGGACGTGACACTACTATAGGTCCTTCTGGACGAAACATGTTGGTCTAGCAATCGACACATCTGCCTCTAATGTTGGCACCTGTGTTACCAGCTATTCATTGTTTTTAATCCTGACACCGGGTAGCTGAATAAAGTCACAGTATAGCTAACCCTGTAGCCAGTTTTAACTATTCACATCACAGCACTGCACACTTACACACGCCAGTCTCACATAGGGTTTTAGTACACCCGCCCTGACAAACAAAATCTGGACTGTGAGGAAGCCTCTATAGCCTTTGCCTCGAGATAATTGAGAGAAGCCGAGGTACGCTATTCCCCTTTGAAAAGGAAGCCTTCAAGGTTTATTGGGCGGTTAAGAAATTTGGGCAGTTTGTGTGAAGTGTCAAGTTTCAGGTGCAGGATGACCATAAGCCTTTGCAGGAGGTTTGTGGTAGGAAAGGACTAGATCGAATTTCATCTTGAATATGAAAATGGCTGGTGACACTGCATGACTTCACATGTGTGGTTCCATATTTGCCTGGCGTAGATAACAATACAGCTGAATGTCATTCAAGGTTAGCTGTGGACTCTGTAGATACAAAAGTTGGGGAAGATACCTGGTAGAAGGATGATGAAATCAAGGTCTGCAATATAACTTTGGGTTGTGTGTCATAAGTGAATGGCTACTTGAAGTGAAGAAAGATGAAATTTTGAGACAGGTTTGTCAATTTGTTCTCAGTGGGAAGGATGATTGGTAAGGAAATCAGAGATTCTCTGGGTCTGCGAAAGCGTTTGATGAGCTCTCTGTTGTAAATAAATCTTTCACTAAGATGGAGTAAGCTGGTCACTCCCCTTGGTGTAAGGGAAACGTTTAATACATCTTGCCCATGAGGGTCATCAAGGCATTTATAAGAAAAAGGAGAGACTTAGATGTGCCAACTGTGTCCAGATATGGACCTAACTATTTAGAGGTTGGTGAGAGAGTGTTATGAGTGCAGGATGAGTGATAAGAGTATGAAAGTGAGAACTTCTCGCATGGTTTTGTCGAGAAATTCCCAAGGAATATTGGGAAAAGATTGCTTTGGACATCAGTGGACCTATTGAAGTAGGTAACTATGCATAGTATTTTGCTGGGTGTTATGGTCATACTTTCTAGAATGGCCAGAAGTGGGTGTTACCAATGAGATCAATACTTCAGCATCATTACGTTCCTGCCTGGAATTTCCTCTATGGAAGGAAATCTCAAATGCATTCTCACTGACAACGCAGTACAATTAACCTCCAAAGAGATAGAAAGGGTTAAAGTTGGCAGAGGTTTTACACATAGGAGGTGTGCCTTAAATCACCCAGAAACCAGTAGCATTCTTCTGAGATCCAACAGGACACTTGAAGAGATCATACAAATGGCTAAGTACTGTGGGTATAGATGGATTCAAGCTGTAAAAGAAGAGTGGAGGAATATAGATTTAACCCCTCACTGTACAACTGGGGTGAGTCATTTTGTCCTATTCAAGAAACACAATCCCTGGGCCGAGGTCTCCGCACCACAACACACCGGGTAGGGGGTTGATTGTAGAGAATCTTCGGGATCAGAAAATTTGAATGAGAAGCATAAATTGAAGAAATCCCAACTTCAGATACAAAGAAAAGAAGGTTTTGATTTTCGCAAAGCTGTTAAACCTTTTTCAGTAATGTTATGGGGTGATCTGATTTGTCCAAATCATTTCTGCTTTCCGGTTTCCAAATGACACTACACACAATTATTTTTGATCTGGCAAACTTGTTTGACTGTGTTTTGTTGAGGGCATTGTGTGTGTATGTTTTGATTTTTGTTTGAACTCTGCTGGCCAGCCTTGTGCCAGACCTTTTCGATCAGTATTTTACTTTTACGTTTTCCATATTAGATTATACGTAAGTACCTTTGACTCCACGAACCTGCCTCGCCGCATGTCCCTGAGGATATAGTGTATGTCTGGATTCTGTTTTGAACTGACTTTGCCACTTACGTGCGTTTTGTGGTGCAAGATTCGAAGTGCTGGTGACTTCGTTTTGTCTGAGACGTATTTACTCAGTGTGTGACACATGCTGTGTTTTTGAAGGTCACATGAGGCCAACTAGTATGGGTTATTTTTGATCATGTACGGATTGCATTTTTTTTTTTATTAATGTCGCAAATGGCTTAGTCCAGTTTTATATTCTTATTGTAGCTTCTTTGTGTTGACACACATAGTGAAATCCTTTGTGTATTATGTATGCAGGTATTGAGCCGTGAACTACACTATCCCGACCACTATATGTCGGGACACAGTGACACAATTTATTATAAGTTACCTTTGACCATGACCTGAATGAAATTGTACTAATTCACAACGCACGATACAGATGTACTTACATGCTATCACATGATGGTGAGATTCTTATGGATAAATAACGTTACTATTGCTTAAAAACAATATTTTTAAGCTTAACTGTGAAGATATTATTTACAAAGGAGTGTTCTTGTCCTTTTAGGTATTTATTTACATTTGGCACATGATTGACATATGTGGTGGTGTCATATACGATATCATTTTCATGTGTTGTCACTAGTATATGTATGTCTAATTCTTATGTCATATAGGTCATATTTTACATGTGTTGACCATGTGGATATAGTCTAATGCCCAATGTGCCAGTCTTAATTTTGTTGGTATTTTCATGTCTGATTTCGTATACGTCTTGTTATTCATGTGAAATATATATTTATTATTTATGTTAATAAGTCATTTGTTGGTGCTAAGTGTTTGAATTGTATTTTTATATATATATATATATATATATATATATATATATACATTACCTACTGGCGGTCGCCAGTAGGTAGTTATAGTTAGGACCACGTTTCCATAGGAAAACCTCAACATTCTATTTTGAATAACTTTGGCGCCGGTCGACGAATCCTCGCGAATTTCTCAAAATAGGTGGGGCGCTACGCTCCGCTCCTACCCTGAAAGTCTCGGGGGGATCCGTCAAGCGGGGGCTGAGATAAAAGGGGGGTCCCAAAACGCGTTTTTCCCATGCATTTTTCCATAGGACCTTTAGAACGAGCTACAGCCCGAACGGCTGAACAGAATTACTCAAAATTTGGCAGAGAGGTAGTCCCTAGGTCAAGGAAGTGCCTTTTGTAGGTTTGGTGTAAATCTGTTCAGTAGATTCTGAGAAAATAGCCTTTGAATCAATATATATATCTGTATGCGCGCAGAGTGCGCGCTGGGTGCGCGCACCTTGCCGTGCGCGAGCGCAATTCTGATTGGTTGTTAGATCTTAGTAAACATTCGAATCGGTGGAAGTCAGGAAGCGGCGGCCGCCATTTTGTCTATCGCATAAAGAGGGGGTGATAAACAAAGGGGGAGCACTTGAAAAGGGGGAAGAGTGGGAAGAAATAGACCCAGTAGGCATTGTAAGGGGGTCAAAGTAGGACCTTGTAGGGCAAAAAAAAAGAATAATATTTTGAAAAAAAATATCGCCGAGTGCGCGCACCCTGCGCGCACCCGGAAAAAAAAAAAAAAGAATTTTTTTTTTTAAAAAATTGCATTTAAGTGTTTAGATATAAGGTGGCTCTAAAAAGAGCCCTTGTGTTTATTGTTTGTTTTTCGGTACCTACAAGTAAGTACCGACGCAGAGTCTGAGGTTCAAGAGGAAGACTCTGTTCCCTTCATCATTGAAGTGCACACCATCTCCTCTATAAATGTCTTGCATGTCGTAACGCAAGTTGTTGTGGTAAATGGAACCCATACCATAGTCACGGAGGAAAGCAGAAACAGATTTGTTGACGTGCTTCCTTGCTTTGTCAATCTGCGGACAAAATTGGTTGGACCAGTTCCACTTTTGCCTTTGGCATATGTTAGAATATACAAAGGCAGATTGAGGAAAAAGCGACATCAATTGCACAAAGGTGTCCTTAATAAGCATTTCCAAACCTACCCCAGTTAAAGTGCCTAGATCATTACCACCACAGTGCACAATAATAAGGTTAGGCTGTGGGAGATGTAGAAAGGTTTTCACCAAAGGCATTAATTGGTGCCACTTTAACCCTCTCTGACCAATCCACTTGATGTCTACATTTGGCAAAGCAAGGTCTCTCACCATACCTCTTTTCTCTGCAAATTTTTCACTCCAGAAGACATAGCTGTGTCCTACAATCCACACTGTGAACATCTTCAAAGGAGATCTGGATGCACTCAGGAGGTGTAATTCAGTAGAATGGTAAAAAGAAATGAAAGACAGTTTGGGAATGGGAGGCATACATATTTTATTAAAAAAAAAGAACTGATTGGCTGTTTCATACCATTCTACACTAAAAACTAGGCTGTATGTGTAAATTAATAGAAGCATGTTTTGTATTGGTTCAGAAAAATGTGTTACCAAAGAACAGTACTATGGATTTGCTGTAAGGTTTGAAAAGTCAAGCACTCTTGCTCTGTGGAATTGAAACATTGTGTGGCGAACTTCTGACCTAACTCCACACAGCAGTGTTCCATGAGCTGTTGCCATGGTAGCAGGCAGAAGTCAAGTTGGGGGAAGGGTACTAGGCAGAAGTCAAGTTGGGGGAAGGGTACTTTTGGAAAAGGGTTGGTTTTCAAGCAATAGAAATGTGTGATTACATTTGTAAAAAAGGGGGAAGCAGTGTGATTTGAAATTAACATCTATATGTGTGGAACAATAGAGGGAAAGATTGCCATTATCTGGTTCTGCTGAGTGGAGAGAGGTGTAGAGAACAAAGGTCCTGGCTCTGATAATGTGCTGTGGGGTTTTGAGGTTTCTGTCTGTAATACAAATACATTCAGCATCACTAAGGCTGGTTGCCCTTGCTGGAGTGTAGGCAGTCACCCAGCATACACATGGTTTGTGGTCTGAAAATGCAGTCTGGACATGTGCATTTAAAAAAATGTGAAAAGTGGATTCATAATGTGTCAGTCTGTAAAAGTGATTTTCACTTGCCAACAAAAAAGAGCAGTAAGTGTGCATTCAAATTGGCAAAGATTTTTCGTTTTGTGACTAATGTGAAAACATGACTCTGTGTGCAAATAGGAATTACAGGAAGAGATTTGTTGCATTTTGCTCTGGTGATTTCACAGTTGCATTAGTAGGAAAAAGGGGGAGTCTCTCAAAAAAAAAAAAAAAAAAAAAAAAAACTTGGGTGCGCGCAGGGTGCGCGCACCTCAAAAAATTTTAAAAAAAAATTTAAAAAAAAAAAAATTTTTGGTTAAGTTTATAAGTGGCTCTTAAAAGAGCCCTTGAGTTAATGGAGGGAAACAGGAAGAGAAAAACGCAAAAAATGAAAAAAAAATCTATGGCCTAGTGCATGAATGTGCATCAAATTTTCTCTGAAGGAGATCAAGACTGGTCTCCCCCACAGAAATAAGTGAACCGCAATCAGTGCACCGTGTAGACAACCTCGCCAAACAAGGTGGACCAACAAGAGGTAAAGAAACAGGTGAAGGCACCACCGCAGCTGAAGTGCTCCCCTGAGCTGCCGAAGATGTGCTCGGCTGAGCTGCTGCTGATGTCGTCGGCTGAGCAGGTGAAGAGTTTTCTTCAGAAGCTCGACGAAAAGATACTGGGTGCATTTTGTCAACATGTCTTAACATAGTGTGAATGCTAAAAGAATATTTCTTATTAGGATTCCCACGAGATAAGACTTTGCCACAAAGTAAACAAGTAACTTTTGGTGCATTTACCTTTTTCTCATTCTTGGGAAAAGTGAAAAACTGCCATATAAAGCTGTCTTTCTGCTTCCTGTTCCTCTGCCTCTCAAGAGTGTCCTGCTCACTGTCTGAAGTAGGTTGCTGTTCAGCCATTGTCTCTCAACAACAGAATAGCTCCTTCTCCAAAGGAATCAGAACTAATAATGAGGGGAGTAGGTGTGGTTTGGGAAGAATCTGGAACAGAAAGTACTTCAAACCAATCAAAAGTGATGATTCTTGATCACATGACTTGCCATGAGGGGATTGGGTGTGGTATTGAAACAATTAGAAACTGAAAGTAATGATAACCAATAAGAAATGTTGTTTTATTATGTATAAACCCGAGGTGCGCGCACTGCGCAAGCTCCGTGCGCGCACCCCGTGATGACGTATGCACGAACGCGTAAACGCGCAGGTGCATACGTCATATACGCGCACCTAGCGCGCATACGTTTAACACGCGTATACGCGACCGTTATTGCGCGTAATTTTAGCGTATGCGGAAGTAAACCGCGTCGAGGGCGTAGGACGCATGCGTACGTACGTACGCATGCGTACGTACGTACGCATACGTACTGGGTGCGCGCTCCCAGCGCGCACCAACAAGTATATTTGCGTACGTAAATAACGTACGCCGGAATTCATAAAAAACATACGAAATAGTACTAGGAGCGCGCTCAGAGCGCGCACCCCAAGAAATTATAAATAAAAAAAAAAAGAGGACATTAAAGAATTTAAAAAATTATAAAAAATAAATATCCAAATTGAATTATTTAAAAAAATAATTTATAAAAAAATACAGATAATATATAAATGAATATAAAGTAATTTTATTTAAATAAAAAAAATATCTTTAATTAAAAATACATAACTTACCATACAAATTCTCAGAAAAAAACATAGGTTTCAAAAACGAAATATTTAGAGATTAGCATTTAAAAAACCTTGCAAATTCACTGTAAAAACCATGGGTTTCACACACGTTATAGTTAGGAATTAGCATTTAAAAAACCTTGCAAATTCACTGAAAAAACCATAGGTTTCACACACGTTATAGTTAGGAATTAGCATTTAAAAAACCTTGCAAATTCACTGAAAAAACCATAGGTTTCACACACGTTATAGTTAGGAATTAGCATTTAAAAAACCTTAGAAATTCAGTGAAAAAACCATAGGTTTCACACACGTTATAGTTAGCTGGACATTTTACTCGTAAAAAACCAGTGAAATTGCCCCGTTATAGTTAGTTCAGCTAACTATAACTCGCGCGCCCGCAATGCACTGCTGATGACGTCACATATTACATCACTCATGACATGGTCAGTGACATCACTCATGACATCACTGATGACATCTCAAATGACATCACTGATGACATCACTGATGACATCATCCTTGTGATAAAGTGGCAGACCTCCTCTCACCCTAATATAACCTTTGACACACACATTCAAAAATACAGACTAAAATTTTCAAAAAAAAAGGACATACCAATAACAGTTACAACAACCTCTTCAGTAATTCTAAGATCCACATACACATCCACTCATTCACCAACAGTCCTATACAGTCACTCATACATGTACTCACTCATCATATGTACTCATACACCTACACATCCTGTTACATTATGCCACTCATCCATAGAGTTACTCACACACATAGTCACTCATGCTAACAAAGAATCAAACATGCATTCACCTGCATATACAGTTATACACACACCACCACACTTACTTCTACGGAAACTTACACATACTTAGTCTTTTAAACAATCACTTATAGAAACACATACTTATTCATACAGGAACTCTTTCAATCTCTCCCTCTCACATATACTCACTTATATACAACAATAGTCACATATACTAGTTTAAAACATATGTAGTTACTCCTGAAGACACTATTGAGACAGTCATTCACTCACTAACACACCCATACACACACTCATCCACCCATACAGTCCTGCAGACATGCTGTGTTCAACACATACAAACAGTGAGTCACTCATTCATGCACCTATGCACTACGTAATACCCCCCACCGAACCATGCAGACACTCAGACTGATACTCAAAAAAACAACTAATAACCTATATAGACACCCATGTAGCTACTCACCAACCCATGCAGCCACTTATACACAAAGTGAGAGACTGTCACAGATATTTATATGTTTAAACATTACTCACTAAGTCATGTATTCACTATGATACACTTAATCAGTCAGTTACACAATCAATTTTTCAAAAACAAATCATCCATTTAGACACTTATATACCCATTTATTCTTCCATCGACCTTGAGATATACATGTATAAAACATATTTAATTTTCAGAAAAACACACATTCACTGGATGATGTCATCAGTGATGTCATTTGAGATGTCATCAGTGATGTCATGAGTGATGTCACTGACCATGTCATGAGTGATGTAATATGTGACGTCATCAGCAGTGCATTGCGGGCGCGCGAGTTATAGTTAGCTGAACTAACTATAACGGGGCAATTTCACTGGTTTTTTACGAGTAAAATGTCCAGCTAACTATAACGTGTGTGAAACCTATGGTTTTTTCACTGAATATATATATATATATATATATATATATATATATATATATATATATATATTCACTGAAAAAACCATAGGTTTCAGACATGTTATAGTTAGCTGAAATTTTACTCATAAAAAACCAATGAAATTCCCCCGTTATAGTTAGTGCAGGCAACTATAACTCACGCGACCGCAATCCTCTGCTGATGCTAATACTGTATTTAGACACTTATTTGCCCATGTCTTCTTCCATAAATTTTTAGCTATACATATATTACAAATATTTTTTTTTCATAAAGACACATATGTCATCAGCAGAAGATTGCGGTCGCGTGAGTTATAGTTGCCTGCACTAACTATAACGGGGGAATTTCATTGGTTTTTTATCAGTAAAATTTCCGCTAACTATAACATGTCTGAAACCTATGGTTTTTTCAGTGAATTTGCAAGGTTTTTTAAATGCTAATTCCTAACTATAACATGTGTGAAACCTATGGTTTTTTCAGTGAATTTGTACGGTTTTTTAAATGCTAAGTTACTTTACGCCATTCGTGGCGTGCACGCCCACTTAACGCAGTTCGTTCTGTGCGCGCACGGTGCGCTTCGCGCACCGCGCGCCCACTTTACGCAGTTAGTGCCGTACACGCAAGGTGGGCACGCAGTGCGCTACGCGCACCGCGTGCCCACGTTACGCACCGTGCGCACATGGAGGACATATTATGCGCTTCCTTGTGATAGGTAATCTGTTAAATTTAATTTGTAAGTGATGACAATAATATGCCATGCACAGAGAGTGTTTTTTTTTTTTTATTAAAATTTTTAGCGTAAGCGCACCGTACGCGTACGGTAAGCGTAATCGGCGAAATTTTCAAAAAATAAAAATTTACCGTTTTTGGCCTTGGGGGATCTTTGAGGACTCAACTAACATGGCTATGTGCATGGGCGCTGTCTAAACAGCCCCTTTATATGTTTTTTGCCTTTGTTTACAGCCCCCCCCTCAGAGTGCGAGAGAGAAAATGGCGGCCGCCGCTTCCTGGTTTCGACCGATTCGAATGTTTACTTAGATGTAACAGCCAATCAGAATCGCGCTCGCGCACGCCACCGTACGCGTACGGTAAGCTTACGGTAAGCGTACCGTAAGCTGGCTCAGATATATATATTGATTTAAAGGCTATTTTCTCAGAATCTACTGAACAGATTTACACCAAACCTACAAAAGGCACTTCCTTGACCTGAGGACTACCTCTCTGCCAAATTTCTAGTAATTCTGTTCAGCCGTTCGGGCTGTAGCCCTGTCTAAAGGTCCTATGGAAAAATGCATGGGAAAAACGCGTTTTGGGACCCCCCTTTTATCTCAGCCCCCGCTTGACGAATCCCCCCGAGACTTTCAGGGTAGGAGCGTAGCGTAGCGCCCCACCTATTTTGAGAAATTCGCGAGGATTCGTCGACCGGCGCCAAAGTTATTCAAAATAGAATGTTGCCAGTAGGTAATATATATATATATATATATATATATATATTCACTGAAAAAACCATAGGTTTCACACACGTTATAGTTAGGAATTAGCATTTAAAAAACCTTAGAAATTCAGTGAAAAAACCATAGGTTTCACACATGTTATAGTTAGCTGGACATTTTACTCGTAAAAAACCAATGAAATTGCCCCGTTATAGTTAGTTCAGCTAACTATAACTCGCGCGCCCGCAATGCACTGCTGATGACGTCACATATTACATCACTCATGACATGGTCAGTGACATCACTCATGACATCACTGATGACATCTCAAATGACATCACTGATGACATCACTGATGACATCATCCAGTGAATGTGTGTTTTTCTGAAAATTACATATGTTTTATATATGTATATCTCAAGGTTGATAGAAGAATAAATGGGTATATTACTGTCTAAATGGATGATTTCTTTTTGAAAAATTGATTGTGTAACTGACTGATTAAGTGTATCATAGTGAATACATGGCTTAGTGAGTAATATTTAAATATGTAAATATCTGTATCATTTTTTCACTTTGTGTATAAGTGGCTGCATGGGTTGGTGAGTAGCTACATGGGTGTCTATATAGGTTATTAGTTGGTTTTTTTGAGTATTAGTCTGAGTGTCTGCATGGTTCGGTGGGGGGTATGACGTAGTGCATAGGTGCATGAATGAGTGACTCACTGTTTGTATGTGTTGAACAGAGCATGTGTGCAGGACTGCATGGGTGGATGCGTGTGTGTATTGGTGTGTTAGTGAGTGAATGACTGTCTCAATAGTGTCTTTATGAGTAACTACATATGTTTTAAACTAGTATATGTGACTATTGGTGTATATATGTGAGTATATGTGAGAGGGAGAGATTGAAAGAGTTCCTGTATGAATAAGTATGTGTTTCTATAAGTGATTGTTTAAAAGACTAAGTATGTGTAAGTTTCCGTAGAAGTAAGTGTGGTGGTGTGTGTATAACTGTATATGCAGGTGAATGTATGTTTGATTCTTTATTAGCATGAGTGACTATGTGTGTGAGTAACTCTATGGATGAGTGGCATTATGTAACAGGATGTATAGGTGTATGAGTACATATGATGAGTGAGTACATGTATGAGTGACTGTATAGGACTGTTGGTGAATGAGTGGATGTGTATGTGGATCTTAGAATTACTGAAGAGGTTGTTGTAACTGGTATTGGTATGTCCATTGTTTTGAAAATTTTAGTCTCTATTTTTGAATGTGTGTATCAAAGCTTATATTAAGGTGAGAGGAGGTCTGCCACTCTATCACAAGGATGATGTCATCAGTGATGTCATCAGTGATGTCATTTGAGATGTCATCAGTGATGTCATGAGTGATGTCACTGACCATGTCATGAGTGATGTAATATGTGACGTCATCAGCAGTGCATTGCGGGCGCGCGAGTTATAGTTAGCTGAACTAACTATAACGGGGCAATTTCATTGGTTTTTTACGAGTAAAATGTCCAGCTAACTATAACATGTGTGAAACCTATGGTTTTTTCACTGAATTTCTAAGGTTTTTTAAATGCTAATTCCTAACTATAACGTGTGTGAAACCTATGGTTTTTTCAGTGAATTTCTAAGGTTTTTTAAATGCTAATTCCTAACTATAACGTGTGTGAAACCCATGGTTTTTTCAGTGAATTTGCAAGGTTTTTTAAATGCTAATTCCTAACTATAACGTGTGTGAAACCCATGGTTTTTTCAGTGAATTTGCAAGGTTTTTTAAATGCTATTTTTTTTTTTTATTCTTCATTTTTTTCAAACATATTTTTAATTTAATTTTCTTACCTTTTATAAAGACTATGCTTAAATTTTTAAAATCCTTAAATATTTTTTTTATATACATTTTTTAAAATAAACATGTAAAATTTATTTCCAGATTTATTTATTTTTTTTAATTTTTTTTTATAGTACGCGTACCGTAAGCTCACGGTAAGCGTACGGTTTACGCAACGCCCGTAATCTATCTACGCTGCTTGCGTATAGTTACGTACTTTGCGTAGCCGCGCGTACTGCGCGTGGGTCGCGTGCGCGCTTACGCCACACGCGCACGTTACGCGGAAGTGCCGGGGAGTGACTGTTATGCGCATGCGCGCAAGCGTGTGTCTTTTTTACGCGCATGCGTACTTTTTGCCGTAAGCGCACCGTAAGCGTACCGTAAGCGTACGGTAGGTCATGTGATCATGAAACACAACTTTTGATTGGTTGAAAGTACTTTCAGTTCTAGAACTCTCCTACACCACACCCATTCCCCTCATTTCTGCTTGTGATCCCTTGGGAGAAGGAGCTGGTTTGTCTTTGGGATACGATGGCAGAACAGCAGAGCTCTTCTGAGAGTGAGGCTAGCACCAGCAGCACTGTCTTGAGGCAGAGAGCGAGGAAAGTAAAGCCTTCTTATGTTTGGGATTATTTTACTTTTCCAGAAGGCCAGCAAAAGGTGAATGCACCCTTAGTTACTTGCAAGCTGTGTAAGCGTGTACTTTCTAGAGGTAATCCTAACAGGAAGTATTCCTTTGGGAATCACACCATGAAGAGACACCTCCAGGATGTACACAGAAGGACACATGGTCATCTTTTTGGAGGTAACTCTTCAGAAAGACGAGCCAGTACATCCACAGCAGCTCAGCCTGGACCATCATCTGCAGAGCTTACTCCTTCTTCTGCAGGTCAGGTGAGCCCTTCATCTGTGGGGGGAGAATCTCCTTTTGCTGGCCCTCTGGAAATGAACCTTCGATTTCGGAAGGTTGATATTCATTGCACATTTTGTAAAGGTCTAATTTGTCATAGGGAGACCAGTGTTTCCCTAGTGAACAACAAAATAGATCAGCACATTTGTAGCTATGAATGATTTTCCCATGCTTCCTTTCCTCTGTCCCTGCATGAACACAACGGTTCTTTTAAGAGCCAACCTTATCTTTCATCTTTTTTTTACTTGTTTTTAAAAACTTTTTTTTTTTTTTTTTTACCGTACGCGTACGGTAAGCGTACCTTTTTTTTATTTTTTAAAAAAAAACACTAAAAATCATTTATCACATTACAAGGTCCTTGAGAGACTACAATTTTTATTATTGACTTACCATACTCACTCAAAAAAATATTTATTCATTTGTTTTTTTTAAAAATAGTTTTTAAAATGGTTGTAGTTTCCGAAAATTTTCTATATCGATCTGAAAATAAAGAAAAAAGTATTAATATTTTTAAACCATTTTATAATACAGTACACATATTTACATTTTTTACCAAAAAATATTTTTGCCTTATTTTTGCTGTTTTCAGAATATATTGCATTTCACTATTAATTGTGAAAGCAATTGCATTCATCATTTTACAGCGGGCAAAAAAAATTAACAATCACAAAGATTGTATTAAAAAAGCCCAGAATCTCTTCTCACTTAAACTTATCATTACAGAAATGCATATTATTCTAAAAAAATATCATCTAAAAACAATACTTTTTTCTTTAAAATACCGTCTGATATGTTTGTTTGAGAAGTATAATCACAATATTATATCTCAAATAACTCCAAAATACATCTGATTTTATTTCCTTTAGGCCAAATAGTATTTTTTTTTTTTTCCTGGAATAAATTTCCAAGGGAAATCCATTAAAATTCTAAAGTTTAATCTGTCCAGATCTCACCGATTCTCTGTAACATTTTGGTTCACGAAAATTTTTTGAATAATTTATTTAGTCCACAATAGAATTGCTTACTTTTCCACATGGCCAAATAGTAATTTTTTAAATCATTTTTGAAAAAAATTTCCAATGGCAGTTCAATAGCATTCCAAAATTTAAAATGTGCAGAAGTTACCGATTATCTCTAAATTATTGGTTTTTCAAAATTGCATTAAAAATTAAAAAAGTCCACATTACAATTGGTTATCTTTCCTTTAGGCCAAATGATAATTTTAAAAATATTTTTTCTACAAAATTGCAATGGTAATCCAGTAAAATGGTAAAATTATTTTGTCCAGATCTTGCCAAGTCTCTCTAAAATTTAGGTTTCAGGAAGATTAGATAGGAATTTGCTAAATCAAAAGGCAAACGTTGTTTGAAAATCAATTGGGAATCATTACACAGTGTCCAGCCTTTTTCACATTTTAGATAAACTGTGTAATGTCCAGAAGTAACAGTAGGTCCATCATGGAAAATTATTGCAACAGTTACAGAAGTTTTTCCTGAAATTGATAATTGCTGTCCTGTAAACTTCTTTATTAAAGTATCCAATTTTGATCCATCAGCTCTACATCGTTGCATCATTAAAATTACATACTGTCCGTATTCCCTTAAAATTAATGTTGATAACATGTCAGAATTACACTCACCACATTTCATGCTATGATTAGCATCTTTAACTAATTTTGCAAAAGTGACTGTTTTACTCTCTGGCAATGTCAAATAAATAAACCTTTCATTATCAACAATAGAGCCACATATATTATAACAATTATCACAACTATGTTCCCATTTATAAGAGAGACCAAAAAAAATGTCAATGGGAACTCCTTCTTCTTCCACTACCTGAAGAAAATACATCAAAAATTCGTGTGCATCTTGCTGTTCATTTTGAGAAAACTGTGTTCGTCCTGAACATACATCTAAAAGTTTTCTAATGTCAGTAGCACTTTCTATTTGAGTTTTATCTTTACTCAGCTTTTGAAAAAGGAGACTCAGCTCTGAACAGAATCTTTTTCCCTGATTTACTATTATCTGCTCTTGCAAACTTTCCAGATAAAATGCAACATTCAGCACTACATTTGCATAGCAGTTGACACCAGAGCTATTTTCAAAATGACATCCTACAACCTGTTCTTCATTTTCCTTTTTCTTTTTGCTTGCAATTACATCACTCCTCTTTTTTTTCCTCTTCTCTATATCTTCATTACAGATATTCTCATTTCTCCTTTTACGAGAAACTACACGTTTCTCCAACACAGGATACTGACCTAAATGAGGAGCATAGCTTCTTCTTAATCTATTATACTCCTTTACACAGTTTGTATCAGCACTAACTTTTGAGTCATCAAAGTCTATCATGAATAAACCTGATAATGTTTTGACTCGTGACAAAGCTACATATGCCATACCTTCTTTGAACACAGTTGAACCAATGTTCACAAATGCACAATCTACAGTCAATCCTTGAGACTTGTGAATAGTTACAGCATATGCTAGAGAAAACGGAAACTGCTTCCTACGTACATATAAGTCTTTCACAAGCATAAAACGAACTGTACAACGACAAATATCTTTAACTTCTTCTATCTGATCAAATTTTATTTTTAAACATTCAATTCCTTCTTTTTTCTGATAATTAATAAAACCCACAACTCTTCCCATTGCTCCATTCACTAAGCCTTTCTCAACATCCAAATTTCTCCTTAAAAACACTCTACAGTTCATGCAAACATATAGATTTTTTTCTAATCCTGCTGTTTTGGAGATGTTCTTCTCTAGTGAGTCCAATTTATTTTTCAGTTTGCCTGTTACTGTGACAGTAATTCTTCCATCCTCAATTTTGTCCACTGCTTCCAATTTCCTGATGTCTTCCTTTTCCAATTTCAAAAGCTCCTCATTAAATATTGAGCATTCACGTAGAGTTGGCATTAAGCAGATGACACTTTTGTTTTCTGCAATATTCTTGTATATTTTCTCTGCAACTATTTCTTCCTTTGGAAATAAATTATGTAGCAGCCGACTCTGTAATGCTTTTTTCCCAACTTCTGTGAGTATTCCAATCCTGATATCTTTCAGAATACTTCCATATTCTTCATCGTTTGCTTGCCTCATATTAGTTGTAAGTTCCTTGTACTCAAAGAAGGACCAAATATTTGTATTTCCAATGCTTCCCAATGACTTCTTCGTGTCTTCATGTGTCACAGTATTAAACACTGGTTGTCCTTTAACTGGAGTAAGTTGCAAAAGATCCCCAAAAACTATGACGTGTTTTCCACCAAATAACACGTCATAGTCTGTCTTCAAAATTTGCTGCATTCTTAAATGCACAAAGGCAAGCATTAAGTTCGATACCATGCTCACCTCATCAATAATGAGAACTTGCATCTTCTTCAATACTCTTGAAACTTCCAAGGATGCTTCTCCAGTTAGCTTGTTGAATTGTATTTTGTTCTCATGCTCCACTGGTAACATTAGCAAACGATGTAAGGTGATTCCTTTTATGTTATATGCTGCTAACCCAGTTGGAGCAGTAACCACACAAGACAAAGTAGAATCCGTTTTTTGCTTTAGGTAGCTTCTGATGACTTTAATTAGGAAACTTTTTCCAGTGCCAGCTTGTCCGCTTACATACATCCTGATTGGATGAAATGATGTGCATGAGCACTCTTTTTTGATATGTAGAAATCCGTGATCAATTTTGTTTTTGATCTCTTCATAAATTTGTTGCTGCTCTTGATTCAGTTGTCTTTCCAAATTTTCTAAGTCTATAAATTCTTCTTGACCTTGATTCATAGCCGTTTCCACTTCATTCATGGCTATTGATGCTTCATTTTCAACGATTGGTTGTCCTAGGGGATCTTGACTGTATGTTCCTGAACTTTGGCTGTCCTGAGAACTGTCTCTAGCTATTTCTGCTGCAATTGTAGTTTCCTGTTCAATTTCTTCATTTAACATTTGCAGATAAGTTGAGAATGTACTGCATTGTATGCTGTCTTTACAAGCATTAAAAGAATCTTCATAGCTCTGGAATTCTCCCAGTAGTTCATCCTCTGTACGCCATGGTTTAAACAACTGTAAAAGAGCCAAGTAGTAAAATTCTTTCTTGTCGGTAGTGTCGCAACTCAGCTTCCGGTGATTTATCAAACTTCCTTTGGTTTGCTTCACCAAACATCCTTCTTCACCAACAACTTTATATTTTCCACTGTTGATGTCTTCTGCAGCTTTCCGTGAATAAATGTAGTTCTGTAACACTTCATAGAGACACATGTTCCCCAGATGATGACTTCTCTTGGGATAATATGTGTCCAACATGTTTGTTTTCAATATATCTGTACTTTCTGGGTCATTCTCAGCCAAATATTCAATTTCTCCAACAGATTTCAGTACCCGATTTCTCATTGCTGCAAGGCCTAAACTTGCCCAAATTATTCTTCTTGACTTCGAGTAGAGACTTGCAGAAGATAACCTATCTGAACATTCGTAGGATCCAATTTCTCGATGCGATAACATCTTCAAACTGAAACTGTACAGCTTCTTACTGACAGTCTTCTCGTGAGAAATTTCTTCCCACATTTCCTTCAATTCTGTTTTTTCTGATTTCGTAATGTAAGACGTTACATATCGAGCAACAGCAATGGAATTGTCAGCAACATACTGTATATCCATGTTAGCGTTCCACATGGATAAAATGACTGGGTTGTAGTCATTTATATTTTTAGATTCTTCTTTTCTTTTAAGGTTGTAGGTATTCTTAGGTGATTTTCTTGTGATAGTATGTCTCACAGCTGACATAAAACTGTTGACTCTTCCATTTGAAAGAACAGGTCTAGGAAATCCAAATCGACATTTAGTGTAGTATTTTTCTTTGCTCTTGTATTTCCGTCGACAGTATTTTCCACACCGATGACTTTGGAAACGTAGAACTTGCTCCTTTAACTTGTTCTCTTCTGTGCTTTTTGGTATAGCACATGTTGCATATTCTTCAATGTAAGATAACACTGCTTCATCAGTATCTGTTCCAAACTTTGGGGCATCCTTGATCCACAGCAGCATATGAATATGAGGAGCACCTCTTGCCTGGTACTCTTTTCTCCAAAAGAAATCCACTACTTCTCCAAGGGGTGGATTTTTTTTATTGCAGATGAAGGACATCATAGCCTCAAATCTATGATTGAAATATCTGCAAACATTAACCGGATCCAATGAGCACAGTTCTCCTGCTGTCTTGTATTCGATGTTTTTAATGTTTGAATTGGCCTCTCGTAGAAAATCCAGTAAATCATCCCAAGCGTACTCGGCACAGCTTAGGGTAAGGAACCATGTTGGTGTTCCTAAATTGCGTAACATGCATTTTAGTTCACCATGGCGTCGGTACCAATATTCATTTGTCCCACGCTGACAAGCCATCAGATTGATCAGTTGTGTTTCCAAATGATCATCTCGGTGCTGCACTTTCTCCATAAAATCCTTAGCAGACACATTTTGTAAATGTACTCCACTTTTTAAAATGTGATTTACTGCATAAGACAGTGCAGACAAGTCGCTTTCAAATAAAAGATGGAACAAATAAGGAATACTTTGTCGAAATCTGGGATCTTCAGCATATAGTCTTGTAGTTCGATACTCTGAAGCTGGAATCTGTTCTGGACGTTCATCGTATCGTCCTCCTTTTCCTTTAGGAAACAGCTGGGGAAAACCTCGAGCTTCCAAGCTCTCCTCCCATACACTCACGGGATTTCCTTTTGCTTTCTTCATCTGAAAGAGATCAATATTGTCTCCCATAACTTCTTTCGAATGGAGAGGATGTATGCTAAAATGTTCATAAATTTCTTCTTCCTTTGACTTGTCCACTTTTTCAATTTGTCCAGTTGGTGTTTCTGTGTCTCCTTGTAAATCTTCTTCTTCTTCTTCTTCTTCTATATAAATTGATTCATACCATTTGTTATTTTTTTTCAAATACAAATTTGCTCTTTGTACTTTCCGCACATCTACCAGCTCCTGCCAAATCTTCTTATTCTTTGTAGGTACACCATTAACCAGAATAACTAATGGTTCAGTTTCCAAAGTATCCGCATCAATAGTTTCCATATTTTTTTTCAAATCCAAGGGCAAATACACCACTCTACCTTTTAAACCTCTCAGTAAATCTGAAGGAGGTAATTTACCAGTTTTGGGCTCCATACGTACTATGGTCTGGAACGGATGAACACATTGAATGAGTATAGACTCATATGTATTTAATTCAGAAAGTTCAGCAGGAATAGCATCCAATTCTAAATTATTATGTACAGCTCTGGTCGGCATTCTATTTTCCTCTAACTTGTTATAACAGTATTTACAAATACGCTGATCTTCACCCAATTCAAAACAATTTTCTAGAAATATATATGTGGCAAAATCCTTCCACTTATAATTATCTTCATTTTCACTCTTTCTGTAGAGATCAACATTCCTAGTTTGTTTTCTATAATGAGTTCTGCGGCAACAAATACAAGTAAAATTTGGTCTTTCATTAGAGACTATTGCAAATTTTGTTATATGATCATTAAATGTGTTACTTACAGAGGGTTCTACATTGTCTTCCACTTCTGCCTCATTTACTGTGTCCTTCTCTGCACTGTTTTGTTCAGGACCAAAGTAACAAAACTGAATTTCATCAACAACCTTCTCTACATCTGATACCGTTCCTCGGAACAGAGCCCTATTCAATTCATTTAACTTTATTGCTGGACTTTTGGCAAAATACAACCGTCTCACAAACTTTCTCATTTCAGTATGATGAACAGCCAGCATCCTAAAATGATGGAAAACACTATTGCACACTTTTCTAGATAGACAAGCAAGAGAATGACCCTGCAAACCAGTATTCTCTCTCACTCTGCATGGATCCAGACTTTGAAGCACCTTAATCTTTTGTTTTACACTTTTTTTACTATATTCTCTTAGAAACTCTCGAAATCTGTCAATAGATTCCTGACGCACAGTGCAAATACTACTACAATTCCAAGTGTACACTGGGGCTTTAGGACGTCTCCCCATTGCCTCATCTGCCATCACTTGTACCTCATCTCTTGGAACCATTATCTCCTTCTCCATTATGCAACCATTTTTTACTTCGTATGAACGACCTCTGGTGTCAACTGCATGCAGCAAACTATTACTTTGAAAATAGCTCTCTTCATTAAAAAAAGGTTCACTACTTGAACTATGCATCCACTTTCCTAAAAACACTTTACAAAAGTTTGTTCTGTTCACTACTCTTTTGCTTTTGCTTTGTGATTTCAGTACATTAACCATTTTATCTAATGTACGCATCCTATTCAAAATTAATATGAATAGTTTCCTTTTTAAATCTAATGCTTTTGCTGCAATGGCTTCAATTTCTTTTTTTCTCTTGTAATATTTAGCCTTTTGCTTATATTTCTTTATATCCTTTATCAAATTGGACATAACTCTTCTCTGAAACATTTTTCTACGTATCTCTTTAAATGCTGTTTTTCTGTTTATGTTAAACTTTTCAATTGCAGAAGGTATATTTGCATTAACTAAATTCTCAATTTTTTGCTGTTCTCTATGTTTTGTTACATTTTTCCGAGAACAGACATTTTGTACATTTTTCTTTGTTTTAAATATTTTGTTTAGGAATTGTTTTTTTTGCTTACCAGAAGATTTTTTCTTTTTCCCAACATCAGCATCTTCTACTAACTTTGGTCCTCCAGTTGTCTTCAAATATAGTTTTTTTTTTTAGCGTTTTTTGAACTCGAGATTTTGTAGGCATCTTAAATTTTGTTCACTGTTCTTCAGCAATACCTGAAAAAAACTAAAAAAAAAATCTGTTATTGTATTTAAATATATTACTACATTTCTTTTCACAATAGTCACAAAACGAAATTTCTTTGCCAATTTGAATGCACACAAACTGCTCTTTTTTTTGGGCAAGTGAAAATCTCTTTTACAAACTGTCACATTATGAAACCACTTTTCAGATTTTTTAAAAAGCCCATGTCCACAGTGCTACACTCCACCAAGGGCAACCAGCCTTAGTGATGCTGAATGTATTTGCATTACAGACTTAAACCTGAAAACCCCACTGGCTTGTAAATACTGTGCATGACTATACACGGCAAGGACATGGGTGTGTGCTAAGCCTCTGCTTCTTCCCCCAATAATTCGCTCCCCCTTTCCATCTAATGCAACTGTGAAATCACCAGAGCAAGACGCAATAAATCTCTGCCTATAATTCTTCTATGCACACAAAGTCATGTTTTCACATTAGTCCCAAAACGAAATTTCTTTGCCAATTTGAAAGCACACTTACTGCTCTTTTTTTTTCGGGCCAAGTGAAAATCTCTTTTTACAATTTGAAATCACTTTTACAGACTGACACATTATGAAACCACTATTTTTGATTTATTTAATTGCACGTGTCCAAGCTGTTTTTTTTTCAGACCACCACCATGTGCATTCTCTGTGACTGCCTACACTCCACCAAGGGCAACCAGCCTTAGTGATGCTGAATGTATTTGCATTACAGACTTAAACCTGAAAACCCCACTGGCTTGTAAATACTGTGCATGACTATACACGGCAAGGACATGGGTGTGTGCTAAGCCTCTGCTTCTTCCCCCAAAAATTCGCTCCCCCTTTCCATCTAATGCAACTGTGAAATCACCAGAGCAAGACGCAATAAATCTCTGCCTATAATTCTTCTATGCACACAGAGTCATGTTTTCACATTAGTCCCAAAACGAAATTTCTTTGCCAATTTGAAAGCACACTTACTGCTCTTTTTTTTTCGGGCCAAGTGAAAATCTCTTTTTACAATTTGAAATCACTTTTACAGACTGACACATTATGAAACCACTATTTTTGATTTATTTAATTGCACGTGTCCAAGCTGTTTTTTTTTCAGACCACCACCATGTGCATTCTCTGTGACTGCCTACACTCCAGCAAGGGCAACCAGCCTTAGTGATGCTGAATGTATTTGCATTACAGACTTAAACCTGAAAACCCCACTGGCTTGTAAATACTGTGCATGACTATACACGGCAAGGACATGGGTGTGTGCTAAGCCTCTGCTTCTTCCCCCAAAAATTCGCTCCCCCTTTCCATCTAATGCAACTGTGAAATCACCAGAGCAAGACGCAATAAATCTCTGCCTATAATTCTTCTATGCACACAGAGTCATGTTTTCACATTAGTGCCAAAACGAAATTTCTTTGCCAATTTCAAAGCACACTTACTGCTCTTTTTTTTTCGGGCCAAGTGAAAATCTCTTTTTACAATTTGAAATCACTTTTACAGACTGACACATTATGAAACCACTATTTTTGATTTATTTAATTGCACGTGTCCAAGCTGTTTTTTTTTCAGACCACCACCATGTGCATTCTCTGTGACTGCCTACACTCCACCAAGGGCAACCAGCCTTAGTGATGCTGAATGTATTTGCATTACAGACTTAAACCTGAAAACCCCACTGGCTTGTAAATACTGTGCATGACTATACACGGCAAGGACATGGGTGTGTGCTAAGCCTCTGCTTCTTCCCCCAATAATTCGCTCCCCCTTTCCATCTAATGCAACTGTGAAATCACCAGAGCAAGACGCAATAAATCTCTGCCTATAATTCTTCTATGCACACAGAGTCATGTTTTCACATTAGTGCCAAAACGAAATTTCTTTGCCAATTTGAAAGCACACTTACTGCTCTTTTTTTTTCGGGCCAAGTGAAAATCTCTTTTTACAATTTGAAATCACTTTTACAGACTGACACATTATGAAACCACTATTTTTGATTTATTTAATTGCACGTGTCCAAGCTGTTTTTTTTTCAGACCACCACCATGTGCATTCTCTGTGACTGCCTACACTCCACCAAGGGCAACCAGCCTTAGTGATGCTGAATGTATTTGCATTACAGACTTAAACCTGAAAACCCCACTGGCTTGTAAATACTGTGCACGACTATACACGGCAAGGACATGGGTGTGTGCTAAGCCTCTGCTTCTTCCCCCAAAAATTCGCTCCCCCTTTCCATCTAATGCAACTGTGAAATCACCAGAGCAAGACGCAATAAATCTCTGCCTATAATTCTTCTATGCACACAGAGTCATGTTTTCACATTAGTGCCAAAACGAAATTTCTTTGCCAATTTCAAAGCACACTTACTGCTCTTTCTTTTTCGGGCCAAGTGAAAATCTCTTTTTACAATTTGAAATCACTTTTACAGACTGACACATTATGAAACCACTATTTTTGATTTATTTAATTGCACGTGTCCAAGCTGTTTTTTTTTCAGACCACCACCATGTGCATTCTCTGTGACTGCCTACACTCCAGCAAGGGCAACCAGCCTTAGTGATGCTGAATGTATTTGCATTACAGACTTAAACCTGAAAACCCCACTGGCTTGTAAATACTGTGCATGACTATACACGGCAAGGACATGGGTGTGTGCTAAGCCTCTGCTTCTTCCCCCAAAAATTCGCTCCCCCTTTCCATCTAATGCAACTGTGAAATCACCAGAGCAAGACGCAATAAATCTCTGCCTATAATTCTTCTATGCACACAGAGTCATGTTTTCACATTAGTGCCAAAACGAAATTTCTTTGCCAATTTGAAAGCACACTTACTGCTCTTTTTTTTTCGGGCCAAGTGAAAGTCTCTTTTTACAATTTGAAATCACTTTTACAGACTGACACATTATGAAACCACTATTTTTGATTTATTTAATTGGACGTGTCCAAGCTGTTTTTTTTTTCAGACCAACACCATGTGCATTCTCTGTGACTGCCTACACTCCAGCAAGGGCAACCAGCCTTAGTGATGCTGAATGTATTTGCATTACAGACTTAAACCTGAAAACCCCACTGGCTTGTAAATACTGTGCATGACTATACACGGCAAGGACATGGGTGTGTGCTAAGCCTCTGCTTCTTCCCCCAAAAATTTGCTCCCCCTTTCCATCTAATGCAACTGTGAAATCACCAGAGCAAGACGCAATAAATCTCTGCCTATAATTCTTCTATGCACACAGAGTCATGTTTTCACATTAGTCCCAAAACGAAATTTCTTTGCCAATTTGAAAGCACACTTACTGCTCTTTTTTTTTCGGGCCAAGTGAAAATCTCTTTTTACAATTTGAAATCACTTTTACAGACTGACACATTATGAAACCACTATTTTTGATTTATTTAATTGCACGTGTCCAAGCTGTTTTTTTTTCAGACCACCACCATGTGCATTCTCTGTGACTGCCTACACTCCAGCAAGGGCAACCAGCCTTAGTGATGCTGAATGTATTTGCATTACAGACTTAAACCTGAAAACCCCACTGGCTTGTAAATACTGTGCATGACTATACACGGCAAGGACATCGGTGTGTGCTAAGCCTCTGCTTCTTCCCCCAATAATTCGCTCCCCCTTTCCATCTAATGCAACTGTGAAATCACCAGAGCAAGACGCAATAAATCTCTGCCTATAATTCTTCTATGCACACAGAGTCATGTTTTCACATTAGTGCCAAAACGAAATTTCTTTGCCAATTTGAAAGCACACTTACTGCTCTTTTTTTTTCGGGCCAAGTGAAAATCTCTTTTTACAATTTGAAATCACTTTTACAGACTGACACATTATGAAACCACTATTTTTGATTTATTTAATTGGACGTGTCCAAGCTGTTTTTTTTTCAGACCAACACCATGTGCATTCTCTGTGACTGCCTACACTCCAGCAAGGGCAACCAGCCTTAGTGATGCTGAATGTATTTGCATTACAGACTTAAACCTGAAAACCCCACTGGCTTGTAAATACTGTGCATGACTATACACGGCAAGGACATGGGTGTGTGCTAAGCCTCTGCTTCTTCCCCCAATAATTCGCTCCCCCTTTCCATCTAATGCAACTGTGAAATCACCAGAGCAAGACGCAATAAATCTCTGCCTATAATTCTTCTATGCACACAGAGTCATGTTTGCACATTAGTCCCACAACGAAATTTCTTTGCCAATTTGAAAGCACACTTACTGCTCTTTTTTTTTTCGGGCCAAGTGAAAATCTCTTTTTACAATTTGAAATCACTTTTACAGACTGACACATTATGAAACCACTATTTTTGATTTATTTAATTGCACGTGTCCAAGCTGTTTTTTTTTCAGACCACCACCATGTGCATTCTCTGTGACTGCCTACACTCCACCAAGGGCAACCAGCCTTAGTGATGCTGAATGTATTTGCATTACAGACTTAAACCTGAAAACCCCACTGGCTTGTAAATACTGTGCATGACTATACACGGCAAGGACATGGGTGTGTGCTAAGCCTCTGCTTCTTCCCCCAAAAATTCGCTCCCCCTTTCCATCTAATGCAACTGTGAAATCACCAGAGCAAGACGCAATAAATCTCTGCCTATAATTCTTCTATGCACACAGAGTCATGTTTTCACATTAGTCCCAAAACGAAATTTCTTTGCCAATTTGAAAGCACACTTACTGCTCTTTTTTTTTCGGGCCAAGTGAAAATCTCTTTTTACAATTTGAAATCACTTTTACAGACTGACACATTATGAAACCACTATTTTTGATTTATTTAATTGCACGTGTCCAAGCTGTTTTTTTTTCAGACCACCACCATGTGCATTCTCTGTGACTGCCTACACTCCAGCAAGGGCAACCAGCCTTAGTGATGCTGAATGTATTTGCATTACAGACTTAAACCTGAAAACCCCACTGGCTTGTAAATACTGTGCATGACTATACACGGCAAGGACATGGGTGTGTGCTAAGCCTCTGCTTCTTCCCCCAAAAATTCGCTCCCCCTTTCCATCTAATGCAACTGTGAAATCACCAGAGCAAGACGCAATAAATCTCTGCCTATAATTCTTCTATGCACACAGAGTCATGTTTTCACATTAGTGCCAAAACGAAATTTCTTTGCCAATTTCAAAGCACACTTACTGCTCTTTTTTTTTCGGGCCAAGTGAAAATCTCTTTTTACAATTTGAAATCACTTTTACAGACTGACACATTATGAAACCACTATTTTTGATTTATTTAATTGCACGTGTCCAAGCTGTTTTTTTTTCAGACCACCACCATGTGCATTCTCTGTGACTGCCTACACTCCAGCAAGGGCAACCAGCCTTAGTGATGCTGAATGTATTTGCATTACAGACTTAAACCTGAAAACCCCACTGGCTTGTAAATACTGTGCATGACTATACACGGCAAGGACATGGGTGTGTGCTAAGCCTCTGCTTCTTCCCCCAAAAATTCGCTCCCCCTTTCCATCTAATGCAACTGTGAAATCACCAGAGCAAGACGCAATAAATCTCTGCCTATAATTCTTCTATGCACACAGAGTCATGTTTTCACATTAGTCCCAAAACGAAATTTCTTTGCCAATTTGAAAGCACACTTACTGCTCTTTTTTTTTCGGGCCAAGTGAAAATCTCTTTTTACAATTTGAAATCACTTTTACAGACTGACACATTATGAAACCACTATTTTTGATTTATTTAATTGCACGTGTCCAAGCTGTTTTTTTTTCAGACCACCACCATGTGCATTCTCTGTGACTGCCTACACTCCACCAAGGGCAACCAGCCTTAGTGATGCTGAATGTATTTGCATTACAGACTTAAACCTGAAAACCCCACTGGCTTGTAAATACTGTGCATGACTATACACGGCAAGGACATGGGTGTGTGCTAAGCCTCTGCTTCTTCCCCCAAAAATTCGCTCCCCCTTTCCATCTAATGCAACTGTGAAATCACCAGAGCAAGACGCAATAAATCTCTGCCTATAATTCTTCTATGCACACAGAGTCATGTTTTCACATTAGTCCCAAAACGAAATTTCTTTGCCAATTTGAAAGCACACTTACTGCTCTTTTTTTTTTTCGGGGCAAGTGTAAATCACTTTTACACACTGACACATTATGAAACCACCATGTGTAACTACAACAAAAACAATTCCCATTTCTATTATTCATTTCTTAAGTTACCACATACATCCCCTCTCAAACTGTAAACTCACCTTTAAAATTAGTTAGTTGTGAAAGAAATGTGACACTCAAACAGCAGATTATCAGAGCCAGGATCTCTGTTGTGTTCACCTCTCTCCTCTCAGCAGAACCAGATAATGGCAAACTTTCCCTCTATTTTTCCACACATATACATGTAAGTTTCAAATCTCAGTGCTTCCCCCTTTTTTTCACATGTATTCACACATTTCTATTGGTTGAAAACGAACCCTTTTCCAAAAGTACCCTTCCCCCAACTTGACTTCTGCCTAGTACCCTTCCCCCAACTTGACTTCTGCCTGCTACCATAGCAACAGCTCATGGAACACTGCTGTGTGCAGTTAGGTCAGAAGTTCGACACACAATGTTTCAATTCCACAGAGCAAGAGTGCTTGACTTTTCAAACCTAACAGCAAATCCATAGTACTGTTCTTTGGTTACACATTTTTTTGTACCAATACAAAACATGCTTCTATTAATTTTCACATACAGCCTAGTTTTTATTCTGGAATGGTATGAAACAGCCAATCAGTTCTTTTTGTTTTAAAAAAATATGTATGCCTCCATTTCCAAACTGTCTTTCTTTTCATATTGCCATTCTACTGAAAGACACCTCCTGAGTGCATCCAGTTCTCCTTTGAAGATGTTCACAGTGTGGATTGTAGGGCACAGCTATGTCTTCTGGAGTGAAAAGTTTGCAGAGAAAACAGATATGGTGAGAGACCTTGCTTTGCCAAATGTAGACATTAAATGGATTGGTCAGAGAGGGTTAAAGTGGCACCAATTGATGCCATTGGTAAAATCCTTCATTCAAATCCAACACCCTGACCTCATAATAGTGCACTGTGGTGGCAATGACCTAGGCACTTTGACTGGGGTAGGTCTGGAAATGCTTATGAAGGACACCTTTGCACAACTGTTTACACTTTTCCCTAAAACTGCCTTTGTGTTTTCCAACATATGCCAAAGGCAAAAATGGAACTGGTCCAATCATTTCTGTCCGCAGATTGACAAAGTAAGAAAGCACGTCAACAAATCTGTTTCTGCTTTCCTCCGTGACTATGGTATGGGTGCCATTTACCACAACAACTTGCGTTATGACATGCAAGACATTTATAGAGGAGATGGTGTGCACTTCAATGATGAAGGGAACAGAGTCTTCCTCTTGAACCTTAGACTCTGCATCGGTACTTACTTGTAGGTACCACTAAAAAAATGACTTCATAAACACAACAGCTCTTTTTAGAGCTCCCTAATTTCTAAACTCTTAAATCTGCTTTTCATTTATTTATTTTTATTTTTTTTACCGTACGCTTACCGTAAGCTTACCGTACGCGTACCCCGTGATTTTTTTTAAAATCAATAAATGTTTTTTTTGTACTTTTCTGTCCTTCTTTGACCCCCTTACAATTGTTAGGGGGTCTGTAACTCTCCTCATTGCCCCCTTTCCTTCTTTTCACTCTTTTTTTTCAGAGTGAAATACACAAAATGGCGGCCGCCGCTTCCTGGTTTCGGCCGATTCGAATGTTTACTAAGATCTAAGAGCCAATCAGAATCGCGCTCGCGCACGCCACCGTACGCTTACCGTAAGCGTACGGTAAGCGTACCGTAAGCGGGCTCAGATATATATATTGATTTAAAGGCTATTTTCTCAGAATCTACTGAACAGATTTACACCAAACCTACAAAAGGCACTTCCTTGACCTAGGGACTACCTCTCTGCCAAATTTTGAGTAATTCTGTTCAGCCGTTCGGGCTGTAGCTCGTTCTAAAGGTCCTATGGAAAAATGCATGGGAAAAACGCGTTTTGGGACCCCCCTTTTATCTCAGCCCCCGCTTGACGGATCCCCCCGAGACTTTCAGGGTAGGAGCGGAGCGTAGCGCCCCACCTATTTTGAGAAATTCGCGAGGATTCGTCGACCGGCGCCAAAGTTATTCAAAATAGAATGTTGAGGTTTTCCTATGGAAACGTGGTCCTAACTATAACTACCTACTGGCGACCGCCAGTAGGTAATATATATATATATATATATATATATATTTATATATATATATATATATATATATATATATATGTCCAAATCTCGTCCAACCCTTCCAGTACTAGAAAGGACGAAGCGAATCCAAGATTTTGTGCTTAAAAGTTTATTTCGTGCCCAGCACCGCCGCCATTACGCGTTTCAGCCCTCTAGGGGCCTTGATCACATGATACGTCACATGGCTCATTTCTCACAATTTAAAGTGACAATGCTCAGGAAGAACCAACAGTCGCTTCCGATTACTCATCATGGAAATGGAAGAAATCTGACAGAGTATTTCACAAGGTAACTTTCTTTTCCCCATTGTGCAATACATAAAACATCAGTGTGCAAAGTAACGCGAAGTATTGATATAAATACCAAAAATTGTTATTATTCCTGACTTGACTAATAAATAAATAAATACAATTTAAAAGCCAAGAGGTTAGAGGAATCGTTGTCAAAGTACCAAATTAAAATTAAAAAGGGCAGGTTGCAAACACTGTAATCCATGTAAATAAATTCAAGATGTCAACAGTTAATAGAGTGTGCAAAAAGATCAAGAAAAAAGCCATCAGACTAAAATACAAAATTCTAATGTTAACATCTTGAAAAAAATGACAACATCGGTACTCTCCACAATAAATATCATGTTATGTATTTTGCGAGTATACCCTGTTACCACTCTGTCAAACACAAAAAAGGAAGGAAAAAACAATAAAGCTAGAGTGGGCTAATATTGTAACAAACCAACTCAAGATTTTATAATTTGTTGTCTTCCTTAATGTCACATAAAATGTCCTACCAACCTAATGTGCAAAATTGTGCTAAATAAATATGTATGTAATATGTAATATAAAAAAAACTAGCAGCTTACGTAAATGGATATATCAGGATCAGATGTCGAGGAACTGACAATTTATAGATGGGTAAAAAAGTCCTCACTAGAATTCAATCCGTTCGGAATTTTACTATCCATTTCCAATATATATCTAGTTTCCAATTTCCTCAACAGAGCGTCTCGGTTACCACCTCTTCTTAGCGGAGGAACCGAGTCAATCACATAGTATCGCAACTCACTAGATCTTCTTGCATGAAATTCATCAAAATGATGGGCTACTGGGTATGCTGGATCACCATGGTTGATGGCCCGGATGTGTGTATATATATGTGTTTATTTATGCTTGCATATCATTTTCAGCCTTAACAAAGTTCTTTGGTTGTTGGAACGAGCTGAGTTGGCTGGATTTTTTCTAATTTATGGATGAAAATAAATAAGCATATTTGGAATTTACGTATTGGATACTTTTTGGGTTTTGAATTTCTTGTTGATGCACCCCTCCACTTTGCTACTATCATTAATCTGCTGAACAGTGATACTGAGCAATGGCAGTTACCGGATGAGCAGTGCACAGGACTATTTATCATTGTGAATTCTGATTGAGGTGCGGTTTTTCCAGTCCGCCATTGTTTCAACTGTTTTGTCATTAATGTTGGTGACCTGGTAAAAGTTGTCCAAGAAAACACAAAGGAGCTTATTATGGCTACGGCAGTCTATGGACTGCCAAAGCCAAGGTATCGCAACTGCCGGGATATATGATCCCTCAGCGGTGTTACAGCGTTGTAAGGCCGCAATATGCTGGCGTTGCCGCTGTGGCATGGTCAAGCATATTACGAGTTTCCTCATTGCCCTCCTTTTCATGACCATAAGTCCGCCCTGAAAAGGGGGGCAGTGAGGAATCTAAGGAGGCCCTACAGGGCCCCCTGTTTCCTCTGGGCCAGGGGATGCATGCAGGGGGGCACATGTTGTGCCATCCTGTATGCCTGCACCCCCAGTTCCTTTATGGTATGGACCGCACAACATGGTGCAATTCATGTCGTTCAGGAAGGTGCTTTTTGGTGGTCCCTTGGCGGTGCTTTTCTAAGACTCACAATTGTGCCTTAGAGCGGCACCACCATGGGACCGCCAAAGCACCGACCGCCAGACCAGGAATGTACTCCTATGGAGGGCCATGTGCGAACGAGTTTGGGGGTTACCGAGCAGGGTCCGGGTATGGTGGCTTGCTGAGAAACCATCATACAAAGATCGAGCAAAAGAGCCCTCAATAACAACTGGAAGGCTCTACTAGAACCGAAAGAGAAAAAGACGGAAGAAACTCTAACATGTGTGACCACCTACACATCTGAATCTAACAGAGTGCAGAGGATTATTAGTAAAAACTGGAAGATTCTCACCAAGGGCAAACTGTCATTACCAAAACCTAGGTTTGCCAATAAACGCACTAATAATCTACGCGATATTCTGGTACATACCCGTCCAAAAACTACTAAACCAATCTCACAGGGGACCCTGTGGGGTGCAACACCAGTACGAGGACACTACCCTTGTGGTGAATGTGGAGTATGTAACCTTACAAAGGTTACTAAAGAACTCACACTAGTAGCAGGGAAGGTCTGGACCCAAAAGAGCCACACTAATTGTAATTCTAAAAACTGTGTGTACCTGATTACATGTCCCTGCAACTTGAGATACATTGGGATGAACACACGCTCCGTAAAAAGTAGAATCATGGAACATCGAAGTAATATACGATGTGGCAGATCCACCACTAAAATGAGCACCCACTATATCTCACACCAACATTGACCTAACGAACTACACTGGACAGTGCTTGAAAGTAATCCTATCTGGTCCAGCCAAAAACTTTTTGAAACTGAACAGAGATGGATTTTCTGTCTTTCTACACAAGAGAGGGGTTTGAACGATGACATCCCGTGGACAGAGATAACCTAATATAATCTATAACCTACACAACAGAGGTTGTACATTAAACACATACAGCCCATACAGCTTACCCATGACACACGCTGAGATCCACTCATACATTCCAATCCCTGTCTATTGCACAATTTGTACTCTAGAGTAGACGCAGGTGTTTCTGTCTTCTAATACTCATGTAGACATTGGTTCCTTTGTACACTCCCCTTGAATGATATTGATTACTATTACAGGTTCCCCTAGCTCCTGAACCACAATTAATATCTCCTCTTTCTCGAGATTATTATGTATCTGTCCCCTATATAGACACCTACAATACCACTAACAGACACTCTCTGTTATGGTTTCCTTGAGCGTTGTTATTGGCTTTGGACTACGTTTTGAAATCACATATCTCCTGTACTAACACTATCATTAGTTATGGTCGTGTGTTTATTACCACTTGCAGCCCCCCCCTTTTTTTGCCCATTATTTAGACTCGGCACGGAGTCTTTCTTCATTTAGTGAGGCTTCGTACACTGGGACAATATGGCGCCCCCACGTAACATCTCGCGGGATTTCAGCGCTTCGCCCAGTTTCAACTACCCGGGCGGACCACAGTTGCGGCAATATGCAGGTGAGAACCAGACTCGTGGTTACAGAGACGTGCCCGCACCCACACTAGGGTAAGTCTATTGCAACTCCCTTCACCGCCTCGCCATCTCCCTTCAAACCGCGCCGTTACCGTGGTTCACCTCTAGCCCTTGCATGTTGTTTAATTCCTCGCCCGTTCTTTCCAGAGCGGTACGGTTGTCAACTGTTCTTGACTTAGACACCCGAGCCTCATACACAGCCGTATGAAGCACACGCATTTTTGCATGCCATCGAGAAACGCGCTTTTATAATATGGAGCTCTACTCCGGGGCCTAGTTACACTATTATACGCAGTAATTACCATTACCACATACGGTTCATTTCGGCACTTGTCGGGATAACCACGTGTTTTTCTAAAACCTTCCTTTACAGATACGCCCGTATACTTTACCAGAACGGGTTACTCCGCGCACCACTAGTACGGTACCAACCTCCGGTCCCACTTCTTGGAGTATACCTGTTTTCTACTTTCTGGCCCCGTCAATCTCCTTATGAGTTGACAGTAATTGGCGAGTTCACAGCACCGCTCTCTGACACACCCCACGAGTTAGGCTGTCAGACTGGTTGCCGTGAGGCACTAGAAAGGATTCTAGCCTCACTCGCTTTGATTGCGGGTTCCGTACTCACTATATGTTGTTGCACATTTCGGCCCACGACCCCACACGTCTATGATTAGGCGGACTTTCACATCATTGCATGGTGTCACCCATATTCTCTCACTGCTCATGGAGTGTCACTCGAACTGGTCGCATGCATATACCTTTTTAATCCCCTTTTTACCCCTTCTCATCCAGTGGGCCCGTTCCAGTGGTCGGGTCGTCTTTTCCTTCACCTATGAGGCCTCCAGTCCTACTTTCCTGAGGTATGACCTTTTCATGAGTCTTCCCTGACTAATCCTCGCACATACTATGAAAAGGGTCTATATAATAGACTAGTGACCTTCGCTTCTAGCATTGGCCTGAAAGTTGAATAGGTTTACCTCCACCAGTTGCAGATGGTATTTCTTTGTTCTCTCCTGCCCTCCTTTTTGTCTCCATTTATCTAGGTGGAGCATCTCTATGACAACCCTGAATTAGGGTTTGTGCTTATTTTGGGGTGGATCCCATTTCCTAACCGACCGACAGAGGTCGCTAGACATTTAGATCTACCTTCGGTCCTGAAGAAGTGTCGCTCTATCTCAGAGCAACATAGACACGAACCAGGTTGACCCCAGTCAATGATAGACTACCCAGATACCTTGACTCATTGCAGTAGCCCCACTGATTTTACTTAGTCCCAGCCCTTACACCTTTATTAAAGAATCAACAGGGCCAGGGCCTATTTTATTTTTTTCACCTTCATACACAAACTAGGAGCCACTGACCTCCTCCACTCACACACACAATTCACAAACGGCGTTCTCAGATCAGAAGATCTCCGCTAAAGATGCCACCAGGCCCGTTGGACACTGCAACGCCGGTCCGACGAGGAGCGCCCAATGATGAAGCATGACACCCTAACAGGTGTGTGAGGGCATTAAGATCTGAAATACAGATCCCCCCCCCAAGACCACAAAATTGCAGGCGGTTAGTGATCCTAATCAAGCCTGCCTGAAGAGAGGAACTGTCTCCTTATTGTGAATCTTGCTGAGAAACTGCCAAACTCGTAATCAGACCCAAAGTGTTTCTTATTTCAGTAAACCTCATTGAGTGAAAAGAATGATCGGATTTGTAACTTTGATAGGATTGTGGTTATGAATGCAGAGTTTATGACATGCTTGTCTTTTCTTGGTCTGTTGTGAAATGCTCATGCTTATTATGTTCTTTTCTTCTTTATTTGTTTCATTTTGTAAAATGTATCCTACTTTTCTGTTTTGTAAAGGGTGAGGGTATGTGGTATTGTTACCTTATTTCTCATATTCTTTGCCCCATATGTCCCTCTATTGTTCTTGCCTATGGAATCCTGGGATGCTGTGGCTGGAGTTCCTTCAATCTAATGAAGAATCTTCTCTTCCTTCTACTTATGGTCTGGCCTGCCTTTTCAACTGGACTTCACAGTATTTCTTTCCAAAATGGTGGTTGTAATCCATTGATATATACAATACTGAATCATGCCACTTCTTAATTGTGATTTGGTATGCAGTGGCAAACCCATTTCGTGAGTCTCAAATGCCATTTTCAGTTGCAAACACTATGATTTTGCAACTTGTAGGGTTTGTGATCATAAATGGCTTTGAACATTAGGCCCATTGTTTGATACAAGGTAGTAATGCAATCACACACCTTTAATGTTTCTAATTTGGACGAAAGACTGTTATATTTGTTCTATTGTTACAGACAACTAAAATACAACTGCTGGCTTCTTGTTGGGACTATATAGGAAGCTGGTTGTGTACATTGAAACAGATTTTATTTATGTATGAGAAAAGGTTGAATATCTAAGCAGGAGGGTACACCTAAGCAGGGCAATAAGGCTTTGGGCAGACCAATAATAAGTGGAAAAGGAACAAGCATTATTCTAAGTGCTCATTTATTTAAAAAGTTATATATAGCGCAAACATGACCCAGAAGGGTATCAGAGTGCTTTACAAAGATTCCTGAACACATGCGAAGGAGAAAAGTGAGGCCAAACAGCAAAATGGTCGTAACACATACAGGCAGGCACTTCCGAACTCACGGAGGAGGATCAGTATAACATAGACATCAATAGCATAAGTAAGTAAAAGAACATAGGTGTTGAATACAGCAAAATGTTCAGGAACGATAAAGGATGTGACAAAGCCCACTGGGCGAGGAGGCCCGAACAGAGTCAGGCTGACAAGACAGTGGACAGAGGCTACAATCAAATTCCTCAGTGAAGCTTTCACTTCCTCTTCGAAGGACACTGTTGAAGGATTCAATCTGGTTTCCGGAGGCAGGGAGTTCCAGATTCTCTGGGCAATACCAAAAAAGTTCCGATTATACGTTTTCATTCTTTGAAATTGTTTTTGGTTTCAGCAGCAGGGTGCTGCAGCTCCTGGAGGATCGACAGCCGCCAGAGAGTTCCAGTTTTTGATCGATGTACAGTGTTGGTTTTACTAACTTGAACTGCTCACGTTGATTTTTGCAGCACTTATTTTCCCTTGCATTTCACATTTTTTAAATTTTATTCTGCTCCTTTCACTCTGCTAGCTCCTGTTGTTCTTTGTTGTTAATGTGATAAATTTGCCTTTTCTGCATGGTCATCCCAGATTTTTCATATTGTTCTGGACCTACGTTTTCCAGGCTTTAGGAATTTGTACACTTTACCACTGCCAAACAGCAGTAAAGTACCTGTGATTTTGCTCTAAATCATGTGTTGCACATTGGAACTCCCTAATTTGCCTATTTAACTTCTCTATAAATCCACTGTAAATTGTGCCTTAAATGCACCTATCATCAAACAAACACGGTGACCAGGTAGGATTTTATGATTAAATTGAATAGAAACTTAGACAATCTGTTCTAAAGTCTACGTGCTTTATTCCACTTTAGCTTGAGACTTGTTTTAGTCATTTCCTGTCATGAGATGGGCAACACATCATTTGGAAACACATTATAAAAAACATTTACATCAAAATTACACATGAACACATTAAAACACCACACTTGTAATTCGACACCATGTAAACAAGTCAAAATCAAAAATAAACACAAGAGACATTCATGAACAGTACAAATAGCCACTCCTTATTTGCACACTAGCACTAAGCGGACAACATCAAGTTTGTGTATTCAGGTATATACCTACTGTCCTGCCTGTGACATGAGTAATGGGGGTACACAGTAACATTGGGCATTGTCTGAAGGGGGGAAAAGAAACAATTTAAACTAATTCCCTCGAGGCACGCCCTGTGTTGGTTCACCCATACTTTAGAACCTCTAGCCCTGTGTTGGTTCACCCATACTCTAGCCCTGTGTTGGTTCACCCATACTTTAGAACCTCTAGCCCTGTGTTGGTTCACCCATACTCTAGAGCATCTAGCCCTGTGTTGGTTCACCCATACTCTAGCCCTGTGTTGGCACCCATACTCTAGAGCCTCTAGCCCTGTGTTGGTTCACCCATACTCTAGAGCATCTAGCCCTGTGTTGGTTCACCCATACTCTAGCCCTGTGTTGGTTCACCCATACTGTAGAGCCTCTAGCCCTGTGTTGGTTCACCCATACTCTAGAGCATCTAGCCCTGTGTTGGTTCACCCATACTCTAGCCCTGTGTTGGTTCACCCATACTCTAGAGCCTCTAGCCCTGTGTTGGTTCACCCATACTCTAGAGCCTCTAGCCCTGTGTTGGTTCACCCATACTCTAGCCCTGTGTTGTTTTACCCATACTCTAGAGCCTCTAGCCCTGTGTTGGTTCACCCATACTCTAGAGCCTCTAGCCCTGTATTGGTTCACCCATACTCTAGAGCCTAGAGGCTCTAGAGTATAGAGTGCAGTCCTTGCAGTGCTGAAAGACAATGACTGACAGTGCTGTAGTGAGAGTGGTAGTACTGGAGCCACAGGGGTTGGTGGCGCCCTCAGTGGGGATACCTCTGGGATATATTTGACTACTCTCTCGCTACCCATAAGTTCTGGTATTTTGATGGGGCAATCAATCCAAGATTATGCTTTAAAGTCCTGGGAAGGGTTAGAGGTTGGTGTATGCGAAGCTGTAGGTGCTGTGTGTTGTCCAAATATTAACTTTTAAGTTGGAATGTGGCTGGTCTGGCCAATTGAAGGTTGGCAATCTTTTGTCTTACACTATGGTATAGAATGCATACAGTAAACGTGGGAGGTAAACGAGGTGGCATCTGATGGTTGCATGTGCTTTAGCCTTCCTGCCCTACCCTCACCCGCTGGGCGTGCTAAAGGGGGGTTGGCAGCCTGGTTCAAAAGTTAATATTGGCTGCACAATCTCACCCATTCCCTTAGACCAAATTGAGGTTCAGTTGCTTAGCCTTTGTTGGGGTGGGAAATATAGGATTTACATGGAGAATTTCTATGATAACAATTTTTCATGCAATGGTGGTTCTAATTTCCAAGATTTGTTTTACGTAATTGATTTTCTAGTGGAAATGGAGGCACGGGTGTTAAGTCCTTTTAATTTGCTTTTGGCAGGTGATTTCAATGCCAAGCTAGGTTTTTTTCCCTCCTTAAAACCAGCCAACAATTTTTGATCCCCTTGCTCTGGAAATTGACATCAGTGCAATGAATGCCAGGGTTTGGGTTGTGTTTGCCCTGTTGGCTGATCGCGACTTAGTAAAAGAGGCCCCAAATCCCTCCAGTTTAGATATTCTAACTTTTATTGGGAGGGGCTCAGGGACTACAACAGATTATGTTTTCATCTCCTGAAGTCTGTTTCTCCTGATTATAGGAAATGAGGTCCTCGCTCAGATATTCAGCGACCATAACCCCATTGCAGTCCAGATTGCGCCCCCCCTAAAGCACCAACATGTAAAGCCCACACCTATTCAATCTCTAAATATCAAGGATGCAGGCGCTGGTTGGTATGGCACGCCGCTAATATGAAGCTTGTCATGACCCAGGTAGCCAGCTATAGTATGGCACTGGTGAACTCCTGTAAATTGTAAATTCATCACCCCAGTTCCATACTAAACCCCCTTACCGCCCTTTTAACCCAGATTAAAGGGTTGCTGTCTAGACCCTCAGCCCTGACACCTACTCATGATAAATCCTGGTTTGATTAAGATTGTAGAGCTGCAAATGAAACTCTGTGCTGGGCGCTAAAGCAGTCTCCCTGAGACCAGTGTATAGTAGTGGTCAGCAGAAAGGCTTATACATTGGCTCTAAAGAAAAGTAGGCTGGCTATCAAGAAGGAGAAATGGGAGGCTATAGTTGGTGCTCAAGCTATTTGGAAAGTAGCTCGGTCATCTTTATCTCCTTCAACGCCGTCTGACAAAGTTATTGACCATATACGACGGAGGCCTGGTTGGCGGCTCTTTTCTATGATGTACTCACCTGGTAGTGGGCTTGTTGAGGAAGTACAGATAGTTAGCTCCTCCTGTGTCAATCTTTATTTTAGAGAGGAACAGGTGCTCAAAGCTATTCTCAATAGTCGTTACAAGAAGGCACCAGGCCCGGATGGCATCCCTCTTGACTTGTTCATGGATGACTCAGGATTCTGGACCCCTCTGCTCACCTGTGTATTGAATTTTGTATGTTGGGTGGGAGTGCCTGTGTCTTGGCGCAATTCAACAATGGTCCCTATTTTTAAAAATGGCAATGCCCACGATCCTAGGTGTTATCGCCCAATATCCCTTCTTGACTCAACAGCCAAAATCATTGGGAGAGTTGTCTTGGAACGCCTCCTTACCTGGATAAATGAGAGTAACATCCTCTCAAAGATACAAAATGTGTTTAGAAAGGGACTTCGAACAATGTCTCAACCTTCACCTTATAGTGGCTAAATATAAATGTGCTAAGGGCTTAGTCACCCATCTGAGGTTCATGTATTTATCAAGCGCCTTCAATTGTGTCAGGAGATCCAAGTTGTGGGCTATTTTAGAGACTATGGGCATCAACGTGGTCTTCTTTTTAAGACTTTTACGTCAGGTCCTTACGGCATCCGTAAGATTTGGCAACACTAATCGAGGTGTCTGCCAGTATTGCATTCTTACCCCCATTGTTTTTTTTAACTTATATGAATGACTTGCAGAGAACATTAGTGACAGCTGGTGCGGATGTACCCTATGTTGGGCAGAAGACCATGCCTGTGTTATTATACATGGATGGCGCGATCCTTTTTGCTAGAAAGGCCAATAGTCTTAAGATCTTAATTTATAGCTTTGTGTTATTTATGAGGAGTTTGGAACTGGAGACCAACTTCACTAAAACATTCACAGTGGTATGTGGCCTCAGAAATACAAAAACTCGTACCTTAAGCATAGATGGCAGAAAGCTGGATAGGGTGAATATTTTTCTATACCTTGGTTTGGAGTTTGATGATGGGTGCACCTGCTTCCCTTGCTTAAAAAACAGAATAACCCGCTGTACTCAAGCGGTAGGTACCACCTTTTCGCTCCGCACGTACATTGGCAAAAAACTGTTGCCCCGATCCTAGAGATATACAACCGGAAATGTCTGCCAACTTTAAAGTGTGGTATGGGTATTTTGGGCTATAGAGATTGGAGTAATCCAGGCGGAGGAGAACAGATTTTGCCGTTGGCTGCTGGGAGTTCCCCCTTCAATGCTGCATTTTCCTTTGCATCGGGAGCTAGGCATGGAGTATGTGTAAGATACTATTAATGCTGCCTCTTTGGTCCTTTGGTACTCAATTTGGGCGAATAAGGAAGCTGAGCTTAATCTGGCTATCATTAGGGATTGCCTTTCTTGCAGCCGTGGCTTGCCCCTTCCATGCTTAAAATACTTCAAAGATAATTTTTCAGCTTTGGGCTGTGTACATTTGTTTGAGAATCCCAAGCCTGTTGTGAAAAAAAGATAAACATTGGGTTCTAGATAGTTTCATTAAGCATAGGCAGGCTTTTAGGAAGACAGTGGAGGTGGCAAAACCTCTGGTAAGAGATTATAGTATAATTCAGATGTCACCTGTGATTACTCCCTCCTTACTTTTGTTTCGCTGAGCAGTTTCCCTAGTCCTCGCTCTCTGGGCTAGACATCTCCCACTTGCCTCCCCATACTCGTACAGCACCTGTCTCTTAGTCTCAAAGGTCTTTGCTGCTTCCTTACTCCAATGATTATTAACCTTGGCCTTAAATCGGGTCACCTCGGCTGATGTATCAAAGGTATCCCTGTTATGAGCAATGTCTTGAGTCAGCAACTCCTCGACCTTGCCTAGATCCTGGTAAAAACGTGTATGAGCGAAAATTATTGGCCAGATTTAGGCCGGGCTTGATACGATAGCTGCTATATTTCCCATTAGGATGATATTCCATTGCAGATATAGGTATTTGCCTTTGCAATGAGCAATCAAGCCAATCAATATTGCACTTTGTTTTTTTTTGTTGTAACTACAATCTGCCTTTTACAAGGAGATTTTTATTGCCACTGTTAGGTAGGTATAAATTCTCCAAGTGTAATTCTGCTTTACTCTATTTACCGCAACTTAATGATCATGACACATGCTATTCAGTTGCCTGCTTTTTGAAGTGTATATTAGCTCAAAGGAGGAGCATGATGTTTTAAACATTGTGATAGTGAGCATAACTGCAGTTTACGTTTGTTGGTTCTCTATTATATTGCCGAAATTTGACCTACACACTTTAAATTCCCCTAAATTGATGCTTTTAATAAATTCTATCATGGATTACTTCTGCTTGTTCTTTATATATTTTTAATGTTTTATATTCTATTGTGTCTTTTTGTCTGTCTTTGTAATTTGTTTATCTTTTATGATCAATAAATCAATCAGGGTATATGAGTCATGCTACAAACCCGTGAGGGTCTCAAGGCGCTGGGGGAGAGTGGCGGAGCAGCTCCGTTCAGTCGAAGAGCCAGGTCTTCAGGGTCTTCCTGAAGATGTGCAGGATGGGAGCGCGTCTGATGTGAATCGGGAGATTGTTCCAGGTTTTGGCCACTATGTAGGAGAAGGTTCTTCCACCTGCTCTTGCTCTGCAGATGCGTGGGGGTTCGGCGAGGTGGAGGTCGGCCAATCGGAGGTTCCTCTTGGGTACGTGGAAGGAGATTCTATCATTGAGATATCGGTGTCCGGTGTTGTGGAAGCAGTAGTAGGCATGGGTGAGTATTTTGAAAGTTATTATCTTCTCAAAGAGGAGCCAGTGGAGGTCACGCAGGTGTTGGGTGATGTGTTCGTGTCGAGGGATGCTGAGGACAAGTCTGGCTGCGGTGTTCTGTATCATCTGGGGTTTGCAGAGCAGAGACTTATTGATCCTAGTGTAAAGGGCATTTCCATAGTCCAGTCTGCTGGTTATGAGTGCGTGGGTGACAGTCTTCCTGGATACGGGGAGATCCATTTGAAGGTCTTTTGAAGGATGCGGAGAGTGTTAAAGCAGGTGGAGGCGACGATGTTGATCTGTTGGGTCGTGGAGAGGGAGGAGTCGAGTATGATGTAAAGGTTTCTGGCGTGGTCCGTGGGGTCTGCCGAGGTCATGCGCCACCAGGTGTTGTCCCATGAAGAAAGTGAGGGTCAGAGGACAAGGACCTCAGTCTTCTCTGAGTTGAGCTTCAGGCAGCTGCTGCTCATCCAGGATGCAACATCCTTCATTCCTTCCTGGACCCTGAGTCTGGTGGTGATGGTGTCCTTTGTGAGGGAGAGGATGAGCTGGGTGTCGTCGGCATAGGAGACTATGTTGAGTCCGTGCTGTCTGACCCCCCTGATAATGGTGGCGAGGGGGGCCATGTAGATGTTGAAGAGCATTGGCCTGAGCGACGATCTTTGGGGTACTCCACAATTGATTTCCGTGGGTTTGGAGAGGAAGGGGGGCAGTCTGATTCTTTGGGTTCTACCGGTGAGGAAGGAGCTGAGCTAGTCGAGGGCGATTCCCTGTATACCGAGGTCGTGGAGTCTGGCCATGAGTCTGCGGTGGGAGACAGTGTCGAACACTGCAGAGAGGTCGAGTAGGATCAGGGCCACTGTGTGTCCTTGGTCGAGGAGGGTGCGGATGTCATCTGTGGCGACGAGTAGCACGGTCTCGGTGCTGTGGTTGCTACGGAATCCAGATTGGGAGAGGTCGAGGATGGAGTTCTCTTTGATGAATTTAGTAAGCTGGGCGTTGACGGTCTTCTCTGTGACTTTGGGCACAAAGGGGAGGAGAGAGGTGGGTCGGTAGTTCTTGAGGTCCGTGGGAGGGCTTCTTGAGTAGGGGTCTGAGTTCTGCTAATTTCCAGTCATCGGGAAAGATGCCAGTTACAAGGGTGGCATTGATGGTGCGTTGAAGTTCAGGCGGCTTTGTGAAAAATGTGTGGGGCAGGGATCTGTGGGGGCTCCTGAGTGGATGCCTCAGGAAGATCAAATAAAGATTATACTGCTACTATTAAGAATGATCATAAAAACTTTGGCTGGGACAACCTGTTCCTTGTGTCTGACCTCCACTCCATAGCATTCAACTTTTTTAGGCAGTTTGTGGGCCATAGATACGATGGGTGGAGCAAAGGTTCTCTCAGAACTATGGGCCGGATCGATTCACAGAACTAACTTAAGACAAAATCCTAAACTTACTACTTTTGGTATTCACAGAAGTTAGGATTTTGTCTTAAGTTTGTCTTAAGACAAACTTAAGACAGACTTAAGACAGACTTAAGTTAGGATTTTGTCTTAAGTCTGTCTTAAGTCTGTCTTAAGTCTATCTTAAGTTTGTCTCAAGTCTGTCATAAGTCTGTCATAAGTCTGTCTTAAGTCTGTCTTAAGTTTGTTTTAAGACAAACTTAAGACGAAATCCTAACTTCTGTGAATACCAAAAGTAGTAAGTTTAGGATTTTGTCTTAAGTTAGTTCTGTGAATCGGCCCCTATGTTTTGGTCTAACCCGAGAGGGTTAATTAAGTTGGTAAATTATTAACCCCATTTCTGACAGTTACTCTGTCAGACATTTGTAAATTAGCTGGGTAAAGACCCCTTTTGCTTTCTTATCTTACCCCCTCCCCTGAGACCAACTGCTAGAGATGTTGTAGGCGGTAATAGCAAAGTCAGAAAGTTTCTTTGTGAGTGCCCTGGAGCTCTTGCTATCCTCGCAATAAAATGTACTTTCTGAGGTTCTACCCTTAGGGGTGGGCCGCCCAGCCATGTGCCTTATTCTCCATGGAGTGGCAGCCCAGGCTACTCAAGGTGCATGCATATTAGACCTCCAGTTGCCAAAAGGATTTGAGACACTTCTGAGATGATCCTCAAACCTTTAACATTCATAAATTCAGATATATGTACAAGTATTTGAAAACCATCCATCAAACCTAAACTGAGATACATTTCCCATGTATTTCCCAATGGCTTTGGAAATGGTCTTCTCCCAAGATAAGTAAAGACCTTCTTTTTGAGGGTCTCAGATGATTCATATGAAGACTTGAGCTCCTTGTTGCTGGCAAGCAGTACAAAATGTGGCTCTTTCTACTAACTATAGTTTTGCTTGCCCTCTAGAAAAGGGGCCTAGATCTAATTCTAAGACATGACCCCGAGGAACACTATTGAATCCAGAGTTTGCTTTACTCCTGAGTTTAACCCAAATGTGGTCTTCTATGTCCTATGGTCTGAGAAAGACCATAGAAAGGGCACTGATTTCAGTGTAAAGTGAACCAATAACACCTTTTACATATGATATGCCCTGGTAAGCCTTTTTGATATGTTGGAGTAGGCTCCATCTGCCCTGGATGCACAGGACATGTTTGGGCACAGAGGGGCACATGCATCAAAATCAGAAATTGCGATTACTAAATAGCGAAAAATAAGGATTCGCTATTTAGGAATCGCCATTTCCAATGCATGACCCTTTTAGCGTATTTTTAATGAATCCGTAAAATTCGCAATCGCATATTGTGATACAGGTGCCGAGATGCGCTAATTGCAAAAAGCTTATTTGTGACCTCCCTATTAGCGAAATCGCTATTAGCGAAATCGCAAATAGCACCTCGCATAGGAAGCATGCTAATGACATCACAACCAGGAAGTCACCCAGCCCATGCTTCATTCAGTACCCAGAATCAGTGAGAGGAGGAAGCTGAGTGCAGGAGCAGAGAAAACTAGCACCAACTTGGCTTGCAGACCTTTTCCAGTGCTCAATAATGGATCCACCAGCATCAGGGGAGAGTGCAGTGAGCAGAAAAAGAAAATGAAAGTTCAGTGAGAGGGAACTGGAAAACCTCATAGAGAAGGTGGCCAAGAGCCATGAAAAGCTCTTTGGCAAAACAGTCACTAAAAGTGCCTGAGGCGGTAAAAAGGAAAATATGGCTTCGGATCAGGAGCAAAGTCAATGCAGTGGGGGTCACACACCGCACCATCGACGACCTGAAGAAGCGTTGGTACGACGTGCGCAGCCGTGCCAAGGAGAGGATTGCAGACAGGCTGAAGGAGGCCAAGAGGACTGGAGGGGGCCCATCAACAGTTCCTGACAAAACACTCATGGAGGACCTGGTTGAGTCCACAGTCCAGCTAGAAGCAGTGGTGGGTGTGACCCAGCTGGATACATCTGGAGTGGCCAGTACTTCACAAGGTAAGATGCATACAACTGTACAATACGAAATACAAAGCAAATGTGCACATCCCCTCAGTTCAACCCCAGTGTACAGAGACAAACTCCAGTCCACCTTTTCCCTCCAAACCCAAATGCATTATGGGAGTTACAGGCAGGTCAGGCAAGTGGGTAGTCAAAGACAACTTAGGAAAGTAAAACAGGTAAGCAATGCAAGGTAGTCAGTGATTGAAGTCAGTGATTTAATGAGACCCAAGTATGCTTAATGTGACACAACATTACCCTCACCACAAATTAACAGTGCACCATTTCACATTACAGATGCAGCAGAAGGAGACACTGAGGACAGTGAATGTGGAGACATCCAGATTACTCCTGCAGAAGCTGTTGTGGAGACACCTGTGGCACCACCAAGCATAGCCCCCGCACCCACAAAACGCAGGGCCCCAGTTGCATCACTGCAGCCCATGGAACCTGAGCTGGGGCCTGAACCAGCTTCTGAGACAAGCCAGCCTTGTGTTTGCCCCACAACTACACCCCAGTCACAGGTTCGGCAAAGACAGAGGTGCAGGTCAAGGTCCGGCATTATATCACCAGATGACCAAACTCCAAATGTGTGGGGTGGCGTGGAGGCCCAGATGTTGAAAGTGCAGCACCTGCAAGTGAGACATATGAGGTCAATACAGCTGCAAATGAGCAAATTGGCAAGGGACATCACAGTCATGACTGATTTTGTGCGAGAACTCACTACAGCTGTGGTGGAGGGCAACAGGCAGACAAACGCAAGCATGCAGGAGCTGAGCCGGGTGATGCAGGACCAGGACACACAGAGAAGAAGGCATCCGCAGTTGATGGTGTGCCTGGCAGGCTATACCAAGTATAACCATCGCCTTAGCAGCACCACTGCGCTGCGGTAACGTCGGTCAATGGCCATGCAGATTGACATGGGTCATTGTTGTGGGGATGTGTCCAGGGCACTGGCCCAGGTAACCACTGCCTTGGAACAGATCTAGGCTGCTACTGCTGGGGACAGCAATGTTACAGGGAAGAGGGGAGTGAGGAGGCGTCAAGTCTAAGATGCCTGTCAGTGCCAGTTCCCAGTAGCAGGAGGCGCAGTACCCGGAGCACAACACCTTCCGGAGCACCCATGAGGGAGGGAGCTGATGCAGCCGAAAGGCATTTGGGGGTGCGTGGCAGGAAGCGATAGACTGACTTGCCCATCTTGATTAGCCCATGGTGACGTAACCATGGACAAAACCCAAAAAGTGACTGAGATCCAAGTCCAGACAATGATTATTTTGCTCTTTTGTGTGTGATATCACTGTGCTACTTTGCACCTTCTGTGTGTGCCTAAACATTACTACATGATTTCACGGCAGTAAATACAGTTCTGTTCAAACATGATGTGTCGTGTCTCATCATTACATGCCTCAGAAATAATGTTGTGTGATGTCTGCACGTCTCCTTTGCCCTTCTGCTGTGCTTGCCCTATGCGCTTGTCGTTGTTTTGCCAGTAGCTGGTTCTCCCACTCAGACTCACAGTCGGACAGTTCAATGGGTATGCCTCTCCTGGTTGCAATATTGTACAACATGGCACATGTAGCCACAATCCTGCAGCAGGTCTCTGGCCGGTACTGTAACACTCCGCCAAATTTGTGGAGGATGCGAAAGTGACTTTTCATCAGTCCAAATGTGCTTTTGATGACATACCATGTGCTGATGTGTGCTGCATTGTACCTCTGCTCATGTGGGGTGGCTGGGTTGAGGTATGGTGTCAATATGTAGTTCCGCACGGCGTATGCGCTGTCACCTACAGGGTAGTAAGCAAAGGGTTAGCAACAGTTATGAATTGCCATTTGGCCATTTAGTGTGTGGAATGAGTATATGTGTTTACCAAGCAGATGTCCTTCACCAAAATCACCCCTGAGCAGACGGGAGGGTATGCCACTGTGTCGAAATATATAGGAGTCATGTGTGCTTCCAGGGAATGGAGCCACTATGTCTGGTATGATATACTTAGCATTGCACACCACTTGTACATTGATGGAATGATAGGATTTCGGGTCCTGAAAATGTATTCATTATCTGCTTGGGGACAAATGGCAACATGCATAAAAGCAATGCAACCTATCACATGAGGGAACTGTGCTACCTGGTAGATGTCCAGTTTGGTCTTGTTCAATTCCTGTGGGGTTGTGGGGAAGGTGATGTGGGTGTGGATCCTTGTCATCATGGCGTTCAGGTAGGACTTGAAGGAACGTGAAAGGGGGCTTTGTGACACACCTCCAGTTACAGCTACTACCCCCTGGAAACTGCCTGATGCAAGTAGGTGCAGGCAACATAGGATCTGAACATGAGTGGGGATGGTGTGGGTCCTACAGGTCTGGCACCGCATTAGGGGCTCCAATTCTGCAATTAGGTCAAGGATCATAGCACCGCAGAGCCTGTACTTTTCGTAGATTTCATCAGGTGTTTGTCCCAACAATGTGATGCTCACTCTGAAAATCCGCTCCTGGATTCTCCTCCTATGCTGGGCTGCAGCACAGATCCTCGTCCTCCTCGCCATCACGTAGAGCGCTGCCATTGTGGAAAGGTTCAGAGGCCTCCTGGCACAGTTTAAATAGGTTTATGTGGGAATGCACCTGTGTGATTTTTTTGAACTCATGATTACCACCTGATTGTGATTCCCCTTAAATTACAATCGCTGAAATGCGATTTTTTTAGCGAATCGCTATTTGCGATGTTACATGCATTGGTTTGCGAATCTTTGTTAGCGATTCGCATTTTCGTATCGCAATTAAGGAACTTGCTAATATGGAATCGCTAAATTGGCCATCGCAATTCCTTATATTAGTGATTTCCACTTTTTTTGGCTTTTTGGGTTCCTGCATTGGGATTGGATAAATTGCGCTCGCAAACAGGCTTTTTTAGCGATTCGCTATGTTTGCGAGCGCAATTTAGCTTGATGCATGTGCCTGAGAGTGCTGTATGCTTCTTGAATGACACTAATAGTATGAATACTTTAAACCACTGTAAGTTCATCTATCTTTGTATGGACACTAAAATAAATTATAAGAATGCATCAATTAGTTTGATTCACCTGGAGTCCTTGTTTATGGGGACTTGCTTTCAAGGTAATGTCCACATTCACCTCCTTTGATAATGTACAATGATCCAAGCATTGCATCATCTGTAAAATATTTGGCATTTTATTTGCATTTCATTCAGCCTATCCGCAACCCATTACATTTTCATCAGCTCCTCCAAACAGATGTGGGGGAGTAAAACCGTACTCCAAAATGTAGACACCCCAAAATTTACCTCAATCAATTCTTCTACAGTTTACTGGATCGAAGAAGCTGTTAAACCTCAGTTTGATGAGCTGATGAGCCCCCACACTAAGGCGCCTCCCAAGCATCACTTAGCAGAGTAAAACAGTTAAATAAATAATGGGGTGCACTCAAAAACTGAGTTCTAGGTCAATGAAAAGTTAAAGGTTTTTTTGCACAAAATCAGTGGTACAGAGTCAATGCATTGAAGACTCTCAGATGCAAAGTTATACAAAGTATGTAAATATCAGAAAAATATTCTAATTCTCAATGTGCAGCAAAATCCTTAGAAATTTAGCAGCATCCCTGGTAGAATAGGAAGGTCTTCTGGCTCACCCCTAAAGAATGGGTTATTATTAGGGCTCCCGGTTTTCCGTTTTTACGGATTATTACATTCAAATACAGACGGAAAACTATTTTTCCTTTGTCTGTATTCATATTTAGAAACGGAAAAATACCAGTAAATCTGTGCATGGATGAGGTCGCCTTCTGGCATGTGCTAATCAGCAGTGAGGAAGCACACCTCGGGCGCACGTTAAGCTCCTCTGCTACAATCTAGTCACTCACCTCAAATACACTCACTTGCAGCGCACGTTATGTTAAAGGCAGACGGCCCATTGTCATTCTAAATGTGATAAACATCTGCAGTCAGAATGACAATGGGCTGTCCACAGCCTGTGCGAGGTCGGGGAGGGGCTGTTGAATCCCGTGGAGTTCCAAAGAGAAGTGCGAGCTGGCCCCAAGAACTTTTTAACTCCTGGGGCTTATCGCAGCTAAGCTCCCCGGGTGCTCTGATAAAAACTGAACAAGGCACGGGCCTTGAGAAAGCTGACACCAGCCCATTTTGCCTGCTGCCACCAGGCCCTGGTGCGGGGGTGCCAGGAACTGTTTACACAGGAGCTGTGGGTTCACGCCTTGCCCTACAACAATGGACTGCCAGGGACGGGCATTTCTTCCTGAACTCGATGTCATGAGAGGCAGGCAAGGCCTGGTCTGTTCGGGGAATGCCAGGCGTTTCCTCCCCGTGAAGAAAGGCCCCCCTGGGCTGAATCGAGACACCTAGAGTGAGGCGTTCTCCTTTCCACCCCTTACCATGGTTCAAAGACACGGCAAACAAAAGCTGCAGAGATGCGTTTTCCAGCACCAAGTGTAATGTGACAACAACGTATTCATTTATATAACGCATGCTGTTTCAGGTTTGCAGCTTCGCAGAGCTACAAATAACTACTGCCACTAACGCCCAACTATATCTTACTCATTTTATTGCACTCAGAAGGAGTACACACGTGTACACATCTGCCCAAGAGCACACTGCACCTGTTGAACTAAGGTCCTGACCTGTTTCCCCCTCACTCCTGCAGTACTTGCAGCACCTCGTATGTGAAGGTGTTGTCACCCAGAACACATTTTTTGGGGAGCCTGGACTTACTTTAATCCAGAGCAAGATAGGGACAGGCTGAAAACTGAGAAAGAAGGAAGAGGAAAGTAGGACAACAGTGACAAGAGTGAGACAGACTAGAAGTGCAGATGAGTGGGAGAATATCGAGACTAGAATGTAATAGAGAAGGAAATATACTTTCTCCAGTCAGAGTACTGTGGGGAGCTTGTGGCCTTGTGTAATTTGCCAATGCTGTTCACTGATAGCCCGACATAAATCAAGTACATTAATCGTGGGGGGCAAGGGGGGTTGGTACCTTCCTGTTGGCAGGGGCTGTTTTTCGGCGTACAGCACTCCTTTTCCTTACTACTTTAGAGACACAGAAAGGCCTGTATCCTTTTGAGATGGTTCCAGTCCAGCAATTAAAAATCAGTGGGGGTTTGACGTTGAGAGCACATCCAGTTTAGGAGCTCTGTAGATTTTAGCACTTGCTCTGTGTGCTCTGGGCTGTTTGATTTTATTTTTAATCCAACGACAAGCAGTTTAAAAGAGAACAAGGGCCCTGAATGAACTATGGCTACCAAAGCACCGGTAAGGAAACATTTTTAAAAAAAATTACTATGAAAAATGCAGACGTTTTTACTGTGGGAATTGCGGCTAATATATGTAGCACTCGAAAGTTGGATCAATTAATACTGTGATACTAACAAATGCAATGCATTTCTTGTATATTATAGAAGTAGTACAGCACTAAGTTTACTCAATGCCTTCAACTTCAAGTGTAGAAAGGCATTTTATTTTCGCTGTGTTTTCAATTTACATAAAAGTGGAAAAATACTAGCTGTAGCGTCGTCTTTTGCCTGTGGCAAAAATAAATGTGAATAAATACAGAAAAAATGCCCAAAAAATAAAAACAGATAAATACAGACGGAAATGGCAAAAAAATAGATAACATAAAAACGGGAGCCCTACTTATTATACATTATTATTACAGTAAAATAGAGAAAATGTAAAATCACCATGGTGTGAGCAAAAGCACAATTTTTTAGCAGATTGGAACACAAGAGTATTACACGGCATTACCTCAAAACAAAGGCCTCATCTCATTTAAAACAATCGTATTCAACACCCTAAATGCTAGAGTCGTCCACAGATGTTTGAAGAAACATGGCACATTGTACAATAAAACTTTCAGTGAATGAATAGACTAGTGATCGCAGTTGAAGGCAGAGGAAGGGACCTTGGCAAACGTTACTGGTCATAGAGAACAGGTAAAAGTTCATCAAAAGCAATGTAATAGTGGAAATAAACTACTACAGGTCAGCTTAACTGTGCTCTGTGGAGTCCGTGTGGAGAAGATGTGTGCAAGAGGGGAAACAGGAGTGAGTGACAAAGATACCATCCGTCTTGTTTAAAGTGGAAATTTATACAGACATTTGGCCTAACTATAACATATTAAAAACTTCACTTCTATACAGTGTATATAATTTGTTTCAACTGCAACTATCTTAATTTAATCTATATATGTGGGATCATGTGTAAAATTGAATATTATATGTCTTTATTAGTGCACAAAAATATTACCTCAAAAATAATCCCACAGATGTGGGCCATCTCCACCCCAAATATTTCACCTAGATAATTGTCTTCAGATGGCTCAATGCCATTTTCTGCTTCATTAAAAAGTTTCTTACACTGAATGTCATCATCTTCTCCTAGACTTCCTAGTAAACTTGGAGAAGTCAGCTTATGTTCCCTCCCAGGTAGCAAAATTCCTCAATTTGTTTGTTCAAACCTCCCCCAGATAAACCTCGCTGCCTGAAGAAGGAACTTGATATGATAGTAAACTGTTGCTCTTATCTGTGAGAGGCACTGAAATTTTACTTGTGGATGGGCCTCACCTATTGGACATTAGTCCCTCCAGGCCACTTGAAGGTGTTACATGGTTTTGGAATCGGATGAAAGCAGGCTAGGCTTTTGCACCAGTCTGCTGGGTTCCTTAACTGGGTTGGTCTTGTCTCTTGCCCCTTCGTACTTGTTGCCTAGAGCTTTTTGCCATCACCTTTGCTATCCTAGGCTAGCCAGGAACTGTTCCAGCTCCACCATCCGGCACAGTAGTGGTTCGCTAAATTAATAAGCCAGGGGACCAGATCAAAAACCCTATTAGTTCTGACCAAGGATCTCAAAACTTCTAGTAAGCAAAGACACCTCACTGTGCAAGCACCTGGGTATCTTCAATAATGTTGATGAGGTGTACTTATGTAATTTCAGGAACCACAGCATCTGCATGATGGATCATTCAGTCTCCTAGATGTTCATCCGCCTCTTGAAGCGGGCCTCTTTGCCAGCCACCTCATTCCTCAGCTGCACTGTTTCTGGCCCAGGGTGACCAGTAGCTTTCTGCTAGAGTCGAATAACTTTCAGATTTTTCTCCTTCTCTCCTTTCTTGATAAATACCTGAGCTGTAGTGCATTTTTGTCACTGTCTGACTGGCTGGACCTATTGACATGCTTACAGCAATACCCAAGACTTAGGGAGATATTCTCAAGAACGTGTGATAACTGCCGCAAAAGTAGCTTATTGCAACACTTCACATCGCAGTCTATCGCGGGAAAATAACACCTTGTCAATGTGCTATTCTCAACACGGCGGCACCATGCGATAGACCCACCACAAAGCATCAAATGAACGCGCTAAAATCAACGCGACGCAGCAAAAATGCGAAACACTAACACGAAAAAAGCGGCGATGATGCAAATCGCAGTACAAAAATCAGCTAAAACTAGCCACAGGCCTGCAATCCCCACGCGACATGTGGGAAAATGCACTACAAAAGTAGGAAAAAACAACATGCAAAAGCCAAACAACAGCGAAGCACAATGGAGTCAGCCGGAGCAAGTGCAGAGGACAACCAGAACCCCACAAGCCCCCAGGAGGACCAGCCTGGGACCTCGGGGTCAAGGGACAAGAAGAGTAGGAAGAAAAGGTTCAGTCTGCAGGAAAACACGATCCTGATAAGGAGGTGATAGAACACCATCAACTACTGTTCGTCACCTCCAATGTGTCACTGGGAACCAAAAATGGAATATGGCAGACCATTGTGGACAAGATGAATGCAGTCGGAGTGCTGAGGAGGACAATGGAAGAGGTCAAGAGGCGCTGGAATGATGTCAAGTGCAAAACCAAGCAGAAACTCGCAAACAACTGGAAGGCAACAATGCAGACTGGAGGTGGGAGTCCTACGCCACATGAGGAGCTGGACTAGATGGAGGAAATGGTGTCCACAGTCATCAGTGGGGAGACGGTGGCAGGAGTCGGGGGCCCGGACACTGCTAAGCATGACCGGACACAACAGCAAGAGGGTGAGTAACAACCAGGCACTGGGCGGACGGGGAAGATGGGCACAATGGCACACATGCACAAGAAAGCATAGCACATCTGCTGACAAACCAGGCCCCAGACCCCCAACTCCCACCAAGAGACCAATGCACCCAAGTATGCAACATCCCAGCACTGTATAAGCACAGAAGTCAGAGGCACACAGCATGTAAGGGATAAGGGGCAGTCACATCAGAGCTGCAGGGGCGACTCCCCCAAAATGCGGCACACACACATCACATGCAGAGCACATCAACATTGACGACAATGTGGCACAATCCTCAACACGTCCATAACAGAACAGAGGACACAACTGGTGCCGCTTGTGTGCAGAAAATGGCCAATCACATATGGCATCGCAGGGAAATATGAGTTGCCAATGTACAAGTACAAACACACATCCATGATGTTGTCGAAATATCCACTGTCCCGCATCATATAGGCAGCTCCCCACAAACAGTCAAAATGTACACTGTCATTCAGTCCGAATGTAAACATGTACAATGCATCGACATACATGTGAACACAATGTTAAACTGCATCCCCCCTTCACATTGCAGAGGGAAATTCAACACCTCTTGCAGAGCAGTCCAACCTCTCTTCTCTGATGATGAAGAGGACCATCACACCTTTGACTCTGACGCCCTCCAACAGCTCATGGACAACCTCCACAGCCCACTTCCTGGAGCAGGGCAGCCCAGCTGCTATGAGGAGAACCCACCCTTAGCACAGAACACGCAGCAGGCAGCACCCACCACCACAGCTGCCTCCCAGGACCTCCACGATGAACACATGGCCTTCCAACGCCGTGTGTTGGGGTGCCAGGAGAAGCTGGCTGAACAGGTGTAGGTGGGGTTCGACCGCATGGCAGACGAACTGGATGTCATACGTGGGTGTCTTAAGTCCCATCAGGGACCACTCACAGTCCCTAACGGACACTGACAGCCCGCTCCATGCTCTCCAACAAACCATGGCTGCAATCGCCAGAGTCCTGACTGTGCGACAAGAATGACTGTCTAGTCAGAGTGGCTCCAGCGAGTTCACCCGGAAGTTGGGACTCATGCGGAGGCTCATGGAGAACACAGAGCGGACGTGTGCGGAAAGAGTAGCTGACACGGCTGCACACCAGCGAGAGGTAGCTGGGTCCCTCAATGGCATAAAGACCCTCCTCATGGCATTGTTCCCACGAGGCCTGGCGCCGATGCATGATGCTGCTACCACTCCATCCACATCTCCGGCCCCTGATGTGTCAGTGCAACACAGTGAGGCACACATTCCACCTCCGGCCCCTGAGTTGTCGCTGCCACACAGTGCTGGAGACAGAACACCACCACCCACATGTGAGGCAGCGGAAACAGCAGAGGACGAAGATGTGGATGAATCTGCCAGGGTGGTGAGAAGAAAGCAGAAGCATTCATTTCCGCTATATGTCCTGTTTCTGCTTGGTTCTGCCCTCTGCATCATCACCTTCCTCTGTCCCCCGATGCACTCTGCGACACTCACCTTGGACCTCAACATGGACTGCCATATTCTGTTTGGTCACCAATGACACAGCTATCAGACTGCGGACTGAACTCCTACTCTTCTGATGTACTTGTCCTTCCCTGAAGGACTCTGGCTGGCCGTCCATGGGCTATCAATGTAAAGTGGGGTGTGCATGGCCCTGTACTGCTCCAGCTATGACACTCCATTGAATGTGCATTAAACATTCTTTGTCACACCGATGTGCCATGTTTATAATCTTGCAAGTGTGGAGGTATGGATGAATGTAGGGTCAATGATTCCCCCTTACGTCCATGTTGCTCATGTTGTGGGACTTGGGTCACAGGGTGACACATTGCCGATTGCGGTCCAGGTGGCGCCGATACGAGAATGGAGATTCACGCATTAGTCACTTGCTTGTCCAGCCCAGAACGGAAGTACGGCCAGAGCCCCAGGGTCATTGTTCACACCCTTACGCTGGCCTGGCATACACCAGGCCAGCCCACTCCGCTTATGCTCACAGGAGGGGACGACAACAATACATGTCCCAGGTCTTTCCTGTGAGTATCTGCTGCTCACAGGTCTAGTTGTCAGCATGCCACAGCCACTCCCTCACGGCTGGTTCACACCCACACCACACCCATTCAGCACCGGCGAAACAGGGCATGTGACCCTGCCAATAAAAAAGGCCTGGCGCAGTTGTTGCACACCATTTGCACTCTCTAACTGGGTGTCCCCGTGTGGTTATCATTTATGTACGAGGGCCTAGGGCCCTGCCACCTCACATTGCCCAGTGCCCGGGGTGACATGATGGCATCCGCATCACGGGACTCAATCATAAAGGGTCCATGGCTTGTGTGGCACAGACTCGGTGGCACCGGATACACTGCGGCAGGCACAGGCACACCACGACGGGATGGTGTCTTTCGGTACTCTGAGGTAGGGTCACCTAAAGTGCTGAGCGGTGTGCAGCCTGCATGTTGCGCCGTCCAGGCGGTCCGGAACTGGGGCATTAGTGTGAGCCCTGATGGACCGCAGTGTAGGCCTGAGCCAGTGGGAGCTGCAGGCCTACTGACACGTGGCGTCGCCTCGCAGTTCACAGAGTTAGTGGCACCTCTAGTGCTGAGCGGGTGTGCAGCCTGCGATGAGGCCGGGTGCACTGATATGTTCTCTACCATAGCAAAATCAAGACCCAGAATCAAGTGTGTGACCTGGTGGCCCGCGGTGCAGGTCTGCATGATGTGGAGGGTGCCATGGTCGCGGGCCCCGGGCTTGGAGATCACACCGGCATGTGGTGGGCCCTCTTGCAGACACGCCGGTGGCGGAAGGTGAGCAGTGAGGCCTGGTTGCGCAGGGGCGGGCAATCACTGCTGGGCGGCGGGAGGGGCTGGGGTGCATCAGCCTGTGTGCGCATGGGCGGGCAAGAGCGGATGGCGTGTGCTACTGTATGGACTCTGCCATTTATGTCTCTGGCAACTGTTTCAGATGAGAGACCTGGGGGACTGCAGTGTGTACCAGCACACGGTTGGAGACACACCGGTGGCTGCAGGTGAGCAGAGAGGCACTCTCTCTCCCTCTCTTTCTTTCTCTCCATCTCTTTCCCTCTCTTTCTCCCTCTCTCTCCCCCTGGAGTCCAAGCCAGGTTCAGCGACGCTGGGTGTGTGTGATTTTTGCAGCCTGAGCCCTTTGTGAGGATTGTCTTGTTATCGTGCACCCGGAGTCCAAGTGAGTCACTGTGTGCATGTGCTTTGTGCAGCCTGAGACCTTCGTGTGGATTGCCTTGTTATCGTGCACCCGGAGTTCAAGTGAGTCTCAGCGACGCTGTGTGTGTGTGCTTTGTTCAGCCTGAGACCTTTGTGAGGAGTGCTCGGTGATTGTGCACCCAAAGCTCATGTGAGTCTCAGCGACGCTGTGTGCGTGTGCCCTGTTGCAGCCTGAGATCTTCATAGCATCAGCAGCCCGGACCGGCAGCCCCGGAGGAGCTGAGACGCCGGCCCGAGCCCGCCGTTGCAGGACCTCGAGCCAACCTCGCCGAGGGAGGGCCTGAGTCCCACTACCCGGAATTCACAAAGATTGCATCGGAGGCCCAAGATGCTGGAAGAGGAGAGGAGAGTGAGGTCGCACCCCCCAGGTAACGTGTGTTGACTCCTGGGGCGGGGTGCAGGTTCGGAGGGAAACGCTCTCGGCCTCTCCTATTCCTGCAGTGCGAGCCTCTGCTTCGGCTCGTATCGCGGCCCATACTTGCCAAAGGAGTGGCAGTACCGGGGCCGGAGTGCTGAGCTGCACTTTTTGTTACAGCATACCCGTGTGGGGGCAACCGTTGACAGAGGCTGACTGCGAGTCAGCACGAGTGGCGGAGAGACCGCCTAAGGCACCGTGATCGGTGCTGGAGTGTATTACACATTGCATTATTTCTGCATAACAAACTACCTGATTAGTGTATTAAGCATTGCATTATTTCTGCATCATGCATACCTGGTTGTCATATTACGCCTTGCGTTATTTCTGCTGAACAAAGTACTGATTATTGCGTTATGCATTGCATTATTTTTACATTGCAAAGTGACTGATTATAGCATTATGAACTGCATTATTTTTACATTGCAAAGTGCCTGATTCTAGCATTACGAACTGCATTATTTTTACATTGGAAAGTGCCTGATTCTATCATTACGAAATGCATAGCATTGCATTAGGACTGCAATGGAACGTTTAAAAGTGCTCATTAATATCGCCAGAACTTACAAGGGCTGGCTGGCCTAACAAATGGCCAGGAGGAATATTACAAATATGCATATGTTGGATTTATATCGTGTGGTCTTATCGCATATCTTTTTATATAAAATTACACTCGTTTTTATGAAACTCGTGTGGAGTCCATTTGTAGTGTCATCATTTGGTTGCTGTGAATGTGGTTGTAAATAATTCACACAATTGCCTTGAAGATAAGCCTGGCTGCTCGTGCCAAGCTACCGAGGGGGTGAGCGGGGGCTATTTGAGAAGGTGTCCTTCCTTTCCCTGACGTGGAAACAAGAGCCCCTATTTGGCCTAAGGTGCCTACCTCATCCAACCAGGGATCCCGGGTCTAACAAATATGCCCGTTCAGATGGTATCCACGTGCCTACGGTTAGGCAGAGATAAACCACAAACTTAAGGCATAAATGTAGATAATTCCTCCTATTAACCTGATCAGTATTTAGTTTCTTACTAATCCTTGGTTCAAAGTTCTGATGTCTTCTCTCCTACATTCTCAACACCTACAGGTATGAGTTTGGGACTTCTAGCTTCTCTTGTATCACCTTTGGCTTAAGTTGGTATATTCTCCCTTCCCTCAGTTTATGACTCAGCCATAGTCCAGAGTACTATGAAAAGAACTGCAAACTGTTTAAGACTTCCATAATGAACAGCATAATTGAGAGCTGTGCTTACATTTTATTCCACAAAACTTTTAAGGATCTTCCATGGGAGAGGTTTGGATTAACAGCAGAGTAAGACTGATTTAATTAATCAAGCCAGTTATGAAAGTGATTTAGGATAGCAGTATAAGACATAATCAAGCTGCTCTTATGCCTTACTAATGAGGAACATGTACACTGTTTTTAATGTAATATTCCCCAAAACACTTATTGGCGATCATTCACTCAGGAGAAAGAGGCATTAAGTCTATATGACTGATCATGATTAACAGGATGAAGCCTGTCTTCTATCACTCAATCGTTATATATCTCCACACATAATGTTTTGTATTATGTAGTGCTTCAAACCGAATGCCAGCCATTCTAAATGCTGTAAATCACAGGTTTTGCTAGTAACCTGTTTAACTGTGCTCAAGCGGATGGCCTTAGAATGATGAAAGTGCCCTTGTCAGAATTTCGACTGGGACATGCAAGTCACTGCAAATGTCAGCGGCGTTTATATAACCCACAGAGCCACCTTGCCTACATATATAAACTCTAGTTTTACATTTTTAGAACTCTGCCAGGTCTAACCAGTGCTGGAATGAAGGGGGGTCCTCCCAAATCCACACGGATCCCAGGTTCAGCAGCTATTATTGACCTGGATTGGGGATCTGTCTGCCCCAGTGAACACACTGAATTTGTGTGGGAGTAGTTTGTCAACACTAGAATACATTCAGCAGCACCTGCATGTTCTATTCTTACTGTTCGGAGGGGCAATGCGCAGGAATTGAGGGAAATTTCTAATTTTAGGTTCCAGCTGGGCCCAAACCAGAGTCTCAATCAATCAATCAGAGGGTTTGTAAAGCGCAGCTACTCACCCGTGAGGGTCTCAAGGCATTGGGGGGGTTGCTCCATTCAGTGCTGGGGTCATCTGGAGAGCCAGGTCTTGAGGTCCTTATTGTGTAGGGTTTTTCCGGAGGTGGAGGGGGGATGCGTTCCAGGTTTTGGCTGCCACGTAGGAGAAGGACTTTCCACCCGTTCTGGTCTTGTAGATGCGTGGGATGGTGACCAGGGAGAGGTCGGCTGATCGGAGGTTTCTCCTGGAGACATGGAAGGAGAGGCGGTTGTTTGGGTATGCTATTCCAATGTTGTGGAGGGGCTTGAAGGTTATTATTCTTTTGATGGTGAGTCAGTGGAGATCGCGGAGGTGCTGGGTGATGTGGTTGTGATGGGGGATGTCTAGGATCAGTCTGGCTGTGGTGGTCTGGGTGGTCTGGAGCTTGCAGAGGAGTTTAAAGGGCCACCAACCCTCCTATTGTTGGTGTACAATTCTGGCTGGGAGCTATCTGGAGCCTAACACCTAGCTGCCAACTCAATAGAAGGGAAACAAAAGCACACAGCTTGTTATCACTTCACAAATATTTAAGAGAAACTACAATTTGGAAGCAAGGGATATGCCTGCACTGTAACAATGTCAGATGTATCCTTCTGTGCAAATATGTGCACGTATAAGTTTAAATAGCAGTTGCTCATTTTTGTATTTCTTTTGTAGCGCTACTTATCAGAATGAAAGGTATCAGAGCACTTTAAATCACACATACAAATTAGATATTAAATCAATGTACAGGATGTTATATTAGACAATGAGGATTTCAAGGTGTAGGAGCCACACATTGTATTTACTGGTAGGGATTATATGTTAAGTGCGCATGGCAGGGACAAATACCAAGTTAGGATATCAGACATAAAGCAGTGCTTGGGGTTCTCTGTATTAATACAAGGTTATCTGAATTAAAAACAGTGACCCACTTACTGAGTTACATAAAATAAAAATCAGTCACCTGCATGTTTCATAACGTGGTTTGCAGGAGTCACATTAACGTTCTGTGACTAGATAAAACGGGAAACGGCCACTACAACGCGGCCGTTTCCACGCATAACATTAACCACGCAACATTAACACGAATAGCCTTTACCACGCATACCTTCACTACGAGATACGTAGTAAAGGCATGTGTGGTAAAGGCTAAAATTTAAAAAGGGAGCTTGGGGGGTCTCCCCCCCAGAATAAATGTGTGCGAAAAGAAAAGGGGGCTTGGGGGGTCTCCCACCCATAAAACGCACCTGATAAAGTACTGATCATGGAGGCAATCGGGAGGCAATCGACGTCGTTAGAGGAAACGGAAAGACACTTCCGTTTCCTCATGGAGAAAAGATGACAGACGAGACAACGAGGAGAGGTAAGGGGAATTTTTTATTTATTTTTTAAATGCAGGGGTCCGATTTTAGGGTTAAGGGCAAAGAAGGGGTATTTGTAAGAAGGGTTTAGGGGTAGGAGAATAACCTTTACCAAGAGTATGCCCTTACCATGCATGAATTTACAACGAAAATCATTGTAAAAATGCGCGGTAAAGGAATATTCGTGGGAAAGGTTATGCATGGGAATGGCATGCATGGTAAAGGCATGGGTTGCAACAGAATGCGTTGTAACATCATACAAGCGATAAAACACAGATCTCTCCAGCAATCGTTATCTTACCATTATTAATCCCTGTGATTTACTGGGCCCAAAAAGCACTCTGCCGCATGTGCCTTAACCCCCAGGATACTTTAGAAACACAGCCTTTGCAGCCAATTAAGCCAGAACAGATTTACTGGCAGGTTTCTCCTTGTTACCAATTTCATTGTAACACAGTTTATTAAAAAATGTGTAAGTTGACTGACAAGTCTAGTTTCATGAATCCACCCCTCGTGACTCCACCCACTTGTTATTGCTTCACCTTGACTCCAATATATGAGTTCCCGGAATAACATTTTTCCAATCTCAGCGCTGGGTTTTCTAACACAGGAAGGCACATTAAGCCAAGATCAACAACGTGTGTATCAGTGCCCTTCCTGGCCCTCGCGCTTGACTGCAATTTTTGGAAAGAACCGGAGCTCCCTTGATGGGATTTGCTGTCTAGATTAATTCACGTTTTCGTAGTTCTCTTTCGTACCGAGCTCATTTGCGAGGCAGCGCCTCTGCTGACGAACTGCTGTTCTATTGAAGTGCAGTGAGAGCTCGCCGCTGCCCTGTTGTCTGGGAAGAAAGAAACAGGCACGTGAGGGCTCGCGCGCTCCGAGGACCGCTGTCCGTGGTGCTGAAGGCCTCCCGTGGTAGCCTCGAGCTGCTTTGTCCAGCGCGTGCATTCGCCACAGAAAATGGCAAATCTCCATGGGTTGTTGGCGTTTTCTTATGCGGAGAGTCCACTCACCCCAGCGTGTGTGCGTTCCACTTGCCGTGGACGCTCAATACTCAAAGACGTAGCACTAAATGCAACTTCATTGTCTGCGCTTTTCTTAATTACGGCGTACCTTTTTTTTCTCCTGCTTTTTTTCTACAAGCAAACACTCCTTAAAAATAATTATATATATATATATATATCGAGAGAGAAGAATACATACACCCACTTGTTCTGCCACACCCACTTGTCTCCCACAGTACTCCCAGTCTCTAACGCGCTATTTAAAACATGATGAAATGCAACTAGTCACTCGTGTTCGGAGTGATTTGGGTTAAGAAATCCATTGCACTGCGTGAACAGCGGAGTCGCCGCGCCTGTTTATTTATCTGCATTCTACACGCTGTCCCAAAAGCCCTTTTTTAATCTTGCTTCATTCCTACAAGATAAACTACAATACGAAACTGCTGCAAAAACGTGAGTGTTTTTTGTGGTTTGTCCGCAACAGCACCTTTCATAGATGCTCTACACCACCGTAGAAGGTGTTGCTAATGTGCATCGCATACATACAAGTGGTTTATGGCTGTTTTCCCGGAGGAACAGCACATCTTGCATGCCACGCAGACAGCCCTAAACCGCCCCGATGCCAGGTATGACTTGTGTTCTGCGGGGAATCGGCGACCTCGCGCTGTAAAATGCAGTCTCATCGCCCCTTGGCAGCGGATGACTGACACAGTGAGCTAAAAATAGCATGGACGTGACAGCCCTGCATTCGGGATGAGAATAGTCTCTCTCTCGAGCTGCAGTCAGAATGCGGGCACGCTGCTGCCCCCTATCTGCGCGGCGCAGTCACTGCCGCTCCCTGGGAAGCGCGCAGCCCTGTGGGAGGCAGCATCCCGGCCGCCGTCGCACAGAGCCAGGAATCGCCTCCTGTGAAGCACCTTGGTTCCTACCTCGTACTGCTACTGTGTAGAGGCGCAGACATAGGACGGCACTGGAATGGTACGCACAGTGCTTGGCAAATGTGTCTCTGAGTCTGGGGAGTCGGAAATCATATCCAGCTTTTAGGTTCAGGCCCTTCTTTTTGGGATTGAAGTATTTTGTGTAGGGTAGAACCATATGTCGTTTTAGGTTGGAAGTGTTCCTGAGTGATTTGGGGTTTGGGGCAGCAATACAGATGACTCAGTTCATAAAGTGATTTGCGCAGGGGCGTGTAACTTCAGTGACTACACGGTCCGTTTTACGTTCATTTTTGGCATTTCCCCTTGCTTAACTGTACACAAGGTACAACTGCGCATAGGAAATGTCTTTGCATTTGTTATTCGTATTTCTTTAGTTTTCCTGTTGGAGAAGTCGCTTCTCTGCCCCGCCACTTATATAGGACCCTATGACCATTTCAAGGTGGAAGTGGGGTGAGGAAACCCAAATATATGTTCAAAAACTTTCAGGGCAGCGCAAGCCGGGAATGTCCACTGCAGGCTCTTGTGGGGGGTTTACACAGAAGTGTATGAGTGACCAACTATTTTAAAACCAGTCCAGTAATACCCGAAGTGGCTTTACACTCATAAAAAACAATGCACACGTAAACTGAATTTACGTGTGCAAATGGCGTCGTCTTGTACTGTTCGCATCTATGCACGATCAAAAAGTATTCCTGTTTTAGGTGTTAACGTGTATCTCCATCATACGCATGTGCAAATCATGCATGTCGTAATGTATGTGTGAGGATCTTTTGTGCTGTAGTTTATTTCAGACTTTCACATATTTGCATAACCACAAGGTGTGTCCTCGATACATTTGCTGAGTGTGCATCCATAGGAAGGGTCGCATTGCAGTATGCTATTTTTACAGCTGTTTTTTCGTTCTTCATAAATGTGTTTACATTATTTGACTTACCTGTCAATGAACTGTCTTAGGAAACACTTTAGCGCCTTTTCACACCCATGCACCATATGTATGTACTTCTGTATATAAATACGCACAAATCTATGATTGTGTAAGGGGCTCACCTCGTTTGCGTTAGATTTCAGTGACCACTTCCCTAACACTATCATGCGAACATTACTTAAATAATAATAATGCTCATAATAATAATAATGATTATGATGACAATGATGATAATAATATATTTGTTTAAATAAGTTCATACTGCTTTTTTGTCAGGATATAAATAGCAGGGGCCATGTTCTGTAAGATGCTGCATTGCCCCGGCCTGCGCGGGACACACCCTCCAGTGGGTGCCCCTGCAGGAGACAGGGATAGTGCGCCTGTGACAGAAGAGAAGTTAGACTGGAGTCAGCAGCGCAACACTATTGAACGACGTCTTCGGCACCACGGACAGCAGTCTCTTCAGCACCACCTGTCTCTTCAGCACCACGGACAGCAGTCTCTTCAGCACCACGGACAGAAGGCTCTTCAGCATCACGGACAGCAGGCTCTTCAGCACCACGGGAAGCAGGCTCTTCAGCACCACGGACAGCAGGCTCTTCAGCACCACGGACAGCAGGCTCTTCAGCACCACGGACAGCAGTCCCTTCAGCATCACAGACAGCAGGCCTTTCAGTACCACGGACAGCAGGCTCTTCAGCACAACGGGCAGCAGTCCCTTCAGCACCACGGACAGCAGGCTCTTCAGCACCACGGACCGCAGTCCCTTCAGCATCACGGACAGCAGCCTCTTCAGCACAACGGACAGCAGTCTCCGGCGCATGCAAGCACTTATGCGCCTTCTAGTGCCTTCGCAGAGAACAGAACAGAACATTGAAAGTTCCGTCTTTCAGTGCCGAGGACAGCAGCATGTTCAAGAGTGGGCACGGATCTCCTTGCACAAGGTGGAATGTTTCACTGCACCCTGCTCCAGGGCATGTCCTGGGACACTGTGTGGACCTCTCAAGGGACACCCCAGAATGTGTGCACAAGGACACCCCAGAATGTGTGCAATCAGTGCGTTCTCGACTGCCCCTGCATTTGTAAAACAGCATGAGCCCAGGGGCTCAGGCAGTCCCTCATGCAAATAAGTAGGCCCTTTGTGATCCACCAGTGTACAATGTGCACCAATGCAATCCACGTCACAGAAGGGCTGTGAACGTGTGGCTGCATCTTTTCAGCCACAAGCCCCTGTTTAGGAACGGTACCCATAGGCCTTGGTCGGTCTGGGCAGCGAGTGCAGATGTTGCAGTTAGAGTCGTCTCCCCTCCCCCATCCCCCGACAACAGTGGGTGTGTGCCTGCTGCTCTATATCAGGGCCACTGGAATTATGCGATTGTGTAGTTGCAGTGTTTTTTGCATAGTTATAGATTTGCCCCATTTGCCATGCAATCCATCATCTGCCACATAATCTACAGCTTTTACCCCCAAAAATTAGCTTTCTAGCTCAAACTGTTCAAAAGTGAATAAAAATGTAACCAGACCTGTTGCCGCACAGTGGAAAGCCCTATGCAAAGGTTAACTATTCCGCTTTCTATTGCCTTTTTCTATATTTAGGTATTAAATGAGGTGAAATCAATGCCTAGGCAATGTTAACAAGTATTAAAATGTCAACATAATGAAGTAACGCTACCGAAAAATGTGCTACATAGTGCCACATAATTTGCCTATGCTTGCTGCATAATTTACTCAACCCTGCCGCATAAATTGGTCTTCCCCTGCTGCATAATTCCAGTGGCCCTGTCTATTATTCAATGTCCCCAATGAGCTATGTGTGCATAGAGATATACATCTGCTGATGTCATGGTACTTTCACGTGACAGCTTGGTTTACATTTCCATCCCTACATTAGGGTTTGGAGTGCAAATCTGCTCCCTACTAGTCATATATAAATGTCAGAGGTTGCTGTCTACAATGCAAAATACGAATATTTCTGTCCCCGATCTGCATCACAATTATCAATGTGTCTGTTCAGGGCTGCTGTATGAAAAAGGGTGCTGTGCCAAGTATATCTGATTGCACACTTCTGCGAATTCGCGTGTGCTGGCATCTGGTCCTACCACATCCCAAGTGCACCCCTGGAATGCAAATTTTTCACTGTGAATGTGTGAAATGCACACTTGAAGCACATTTGTGCGTGTGCCTGTTATCTGTATATATAGCTTCACGCCCACAAATGCAGTTTTTCCCTGATCTGCATGCTGTGACAAATTGTGGTTCACAAATACTTCTGCTGAGGTGTAAAGTTTGCACTTAGGTGCATGTAGTGTGTGTGGGAGACACATATTCTATCACATCCCTGTTTCCCAGAGGGGTGCGCTGAAATCTATTCCTCGCATTACTCCCTTCCCACTGAGACTGTCCTGAACAGGTACAAAGGTGAGGGAGTAACACATTATTTTTTGTGGGTCAGAGGTTAAATCCTGTCCTGGGCAAAGTTTGCGGAGTTCCACAATGCTGAACTCTACGAAGTGGCGAAAAAACTCTGCCACGCTACTCAGAGTTCTGCAAGTGGCAGAGTGCGTTACATTGCACTGTTTATGCTGATTTTTAGCGCTGGGTGTTTGTCCCATTCTGTAAAATCAGCACGAACTGCACTACACGCAGCACAAGATGGCTCTGCTTATTTCTGCCACTCGATTAGATATTATACTTAAGTGGCATCTTCCTCAACACAGTGCGAACATCTATGACGGCCCACGTTGAGAAATCTAGCAAGTCTGGAGTGAGGTTTTCCTCACTCGAGCTCGCCAACTTAATGTTGCCGGGTGCGAGCAAGGAAAAAGCTCTGCTCTGCTCCGCGAAAAACTCTGCAAACTCCGCAAGCGTAGCAGAATTTCACGCCCAGGTCCAGTTCAAGCACAGTGTGCGGCAGGGAAGAGGAGGTTGGTAAACTGGATAGGAGAATCGTGCATTGTGTGGTGGGGTCTAGAAGAGGATTCACACAGTGTGTGCCAGCGTGGAGAGCAGGTTATGTTTTGTGAAATTCATGCACTGTGCTAGAAAGGAGCCTATACTCTGGTGCAGGAGATGGCGAGGAGGATATACGCACAGTAGGAGGGAGACCCATGCATTGTTTGCATGGTGGAGAGACGGTTGGTTGTATTTTATTTTACTTTGTAAAGAGGAATGCCCGAGAGCAGAACATCTGAAAGGACAAAAACTGCTGAAAGGGACCTAAACCACAGTAATTTACAAAGGTAGAGAAAAGAGCCCTGTCTGTAGATGTTTTCTAAAAGGTTAGGTTGGCATCTTGGATGCATAGACATTTGATTCCATATCAAAGAAGCGGCATTAACAAACTTTCTGCTGCCCCAAGAAGTGTTATTGATCTTAGGAACCAACAGCATTTTAAAGGTGGCTGACCGGAGGCATCTTCTGGGTGAGTTGCACACTCGATGGGAGAGTCATGCACTGTGTGCTTCAGCATAGCGGAGTTTATAAGAAGGTGGGAGGTTCATGCCCTGTGTGCTGTGGTGGAGAAGAGGCTTCACCTGTGTGGGAGGTTCGTGCGCTGTGTGCCGCGGAGGAGAGGAGTTTTTTCAATAAGTGGGAGAGTCATGCACTGTGTGCCGCGGAGGAGAGGAGTTTTTAGAATAGGTGGGAGAGTCATGCACTGTGTGCAGCGGTGCAGAGGAGTTTTTTCAATAAGTGGGAGAGTCATGCACTGTGTGCCGCGGAGGAGAGGAGTTTTTTCAATAAGTGGGAGAGTCATGCACTGTGTGCCGCGGAGGAGAGGAGTTTTTAGAATAGGTGGGAGAGTCATGCACTGTGTGCAGCGGTGCAGAGGAGTTTTTAGAATAGGTGGGAGAGTCATGCACTGTGTGCAGCGGTGCAGAGGAGTTGTTAGAGTAGGTGGGAGAGTCATGCACTGTGTGCAGCGGTGGAGAGGAGTTTTTAGAATAGGTGGGAGAGCCATGGACTGAATGCCGCGGAGGAGAGGAGTTTTTTCAATAAGTGGGAGAGTCATGCACTGTGTGCAGTGGTGAAGAGGAGTCTTTAGAGTAGGTGGGAGAGCCATGGACTGTGTGCAGCGGTGAAGAGGAGTTTTTAGAGTAGGTGGGAGAGTCATGCACTGCGTGCAGCGGTACAGAGGAGTTTTTAGAGTAGGTGGGAGAGCCATGGACTGTGTGCAGCGGTGAAGAGGAGTTTTTAGAGTAGGTGGGAGAGTCATGCACTGTGTGCAGCGGTGCAGAGGAGTTTTTAGAGAAGGTGGGGGAGTCATGCACTGTGTGCAGCGGAGGAGAGGAGTTTTTAGAGAAGGTGGGAGAGTCATGCACTGTGTGCCGCGGAGGAGAGGAGTTTTTAGAGAAGGTGGGATAGTCATGCACTGTGTGCAGCGGTGAAGAGGAGTTTTTTCAATAAGTGGGAGAGTCATGCACTGTGTGCAGCGGTGGAGAGGAGATTTTTCAATAAGTGGGAGAGTCATGCACTGTGAGCAGCGGTGGAGAGGAGTTTTTTCAATAAGTGGGAGAGTCATGCACTGTGTGCAGCGGTGGAGAGGAGTTTTTAGAGTAGGTGGGAGAGTCATGCACTGTGTGCAGCGGTGCAGAGGAGTTTTTAGAGAAGGTGGGAGAGACATGCACTGTGTGCCGCGGAGGAGAGGAGTTTTTAGAGAAGGTGGGATAGTCATGCACTGTGTGCAGCGGTGAAGAGGAGTTTTTAGAATAGGTGGGAGAGCCATGGACTGTGTGCAGCGGAGAAGAGGAGTTTTTAGAGTAGGTGGGAGAGTCATGCACTGTGTGCAGCGGTGCAGAGGAGTTGTTAGAGAAGGTGGGAGAGTCATGCACTGTGTGCCGCAGAGGAAAGGAGTTTTTAGAGAAGGTGGGAGAGTCATGCACTGTTTGCTGCGGTGGAGAGGAGTTTTTTCAATAAGTGGGAGAGTCATACACTGTGTGCAGCGGTGGAGAGGAGTTTTTAGAGAAGGTGGGAGAGTCATCCACTGTGTGCAGCGGTGGAGAGGAGTTTTTAGAGTAGGTGGGAGAGTCATGCACTGTGTGCAGCGGTGCAGAGGAGTTTTTAGAGAAGGTGGGAGAGTCATGCACTGTGTGCCACGGAGGAGAGGAGTTTTTAGAGTAGGTGGGAGAGTCATACACTGTGTGCAGCGGTGCAGAGGAGTTTTTAGAATAGGTGGGAGAGTCATGCACTGTGTGCAGCGGTGCAGAGGAGTTGTTAGAGAAGGTGGGAGAGTCATGCACTGTGTGCAGCGGTGGAGAGGAGTTTTTAGAATAGGTGGGAGAGTCATGCACTGTGTGCAGCGGAGGAGAGGAGTTTTTAGAGAAGGTGGGAGAGTCATGCACTGTGTGCAGCAGTGGAGAGGAGTTTTTTCAATAAGTGGGAGAGTCATGCACCATGTGCAGTGGTGAAGAGGAGTCTTTACAGTAGGTGGGAAAGCCATGGACTGTGTGCAGCGGTGAAGAGGAGTTTTTAGAGTAGGTGGGAGAGTCATGCACTGCGTGCAGCGCTGCAGAGGAGTTTTTAGAGTAGGTGGGAGAGCCATGGACTGTGTGCAGCAGTGAAGAGGAGTTTTTAGAGTAGGTGGGAGAGTCATGCACTGTGTGCAGTGGTGCAGAGGAGTTTTTAGAGAAGGTGGGAGAGTCATGCACTGTGTGCAGCGGAGGAGAGGAGTTTTTAGAGAAGGTGGGAGAGTCATGCACTGTGTGCCGCGGAGGAGAGGAGTTTTTAGAGAAGGTGGGAGAGTCAATTACTGTGAGCAGCGGTGGAGAGGAGTTTTTTCAATAAGTGGGAGAGTCATGCACTGTGTGCAGCGGTGGAGAGAAGTTTTTAGAGTAGGTGGGAGAGTCATGCACTGTGTGCAGCGGTGCAGAGGAGTTTTTAGAGAAGGTGGGAGAGTCATGCACTGTGTGCCGCGGAGGAGAGGAGTTTTTAGAGAAGCTGGGATAGTCATGCACTGTGTGCAGCGGTGAAGAGGAGTTTTTAGAATAGGTGGGAGAGCCATGGACTGTGTGCAGCGGTGAAGAGGAGTTTTTAGAGTAGGTGGGAGAGTCATGCACTGTGTGCAGCGGTGCAGAGGAGTTGTTAGAGAAGGTGGGAGAGTCATGCACTGTGTGCCGCGAAGGAGAGGAGTTTTTAGAGAAGGTGGGAGAGTCATGCACTGTTTGATGCGGTGGAGAGGAGTTTTTTCAATAAGTGGGAGAGTCATACACTGTGTGCAGCGGTGGAGAGGAGTTTTTAGGAAAGGTGGGAGAGTCATACACTGTGTGCAGCGGTGGAGAGGAGTTTTTAGAGTAGGTGGGAGAGTCATGCACTGTGTGCAGCGGTGCAGAGGAGTTTTTAGAGAAGGTGGGAGAGTCATGCACTGTGTGCCACGGAGGAGAGCAGATTTTAGAGAAGGTGGGAGAGTCATGCACTGGGTGCAGCGGAGGAGAGGAGTTTTTAGAGTAGGTGGGAGAGTCATACACTGTGTGCAGCGGTGGAGAGGAGTTTTTAGAGTAGGTGGGAGAGTCAAGCACTGTGTTCAGCAGTGCAGAGGAGTTTTTAGAGAAGGTGGGAGAGTCATGCACTGTGTGCCGCGGAGGAGAGGAGTTTTTAGAGAAGGTGGGATAGTCATGCACTGTGTGCAGCGGTGGAGACAAGTTTTTAGAGTAGGTGGGAGAGCCATGGACTGTGTGCAGCGGTGAAGAGGAGTTTTTAGAGTAGGTGGGAGAGTCATGCACTGTGTGCCGTGGAGGAGAGGAGTTTTTATAGAAGGTGGGAGAGTCATGCACTGTGTGCAGCGGTGCAGAGGAGTTTTTAGAGAAGGTGGGAGAGTCATGCACTGTGTTCCGCGGAGGAGAGGAATTTTTAGAGAAGGTGGGAGAGTCATGCACTGTGTGCAGCGGTGGAGAGGAGTTTTTTCAATAAGTGGGAGAGTCATGCACTGTGTGCCGCGGTGGAGAGGAGTTTTTAGAGTAGGTGGGAGAGTCATGCACTGTGTGCAGCGGTGCAGAGGAGTTTTTAGAGAAGGTGGGAGAGTCATGCACTGTGTGCTGCGGAGGAGAGGAGTTTTAGAGAAGGTGGGAGAGTCATGCACTGTGTGCCGCGGAGGAGAGGAGTTTTTTTAGTAGGTGGGAGAGTCATGCACTGTGTGCAGCGGTGCAGATGAGTTTTTAGAGAAGGTGGGAGAGTCAAGCACTGTGTGCAGCGGTGCAGAGGAGTTTTTAGAGTAGGTGGGAGAGTCATGCAGTGCTTTCAGAGTAGGTGGGAGAGTCATGCATTGCTTTTAGAGTAGGTGGGTGAGTCATGCAGTGCGCCGGGATGGAGAAGAGGTTACACACTGGCCCTGCCTGACGCCTTTTCCCCAGGATCACCTTGGAGACGAGATAGGAATCTGCAGCGATGGTTCCTTGGTTCAAAGGCGAGCCTGGAGCCGCCTCAGCTCTCTGCATACAGTAGCAACCCCTGGATGTGAACTGCCTGAAGCGACCCCCACCCCCACTTCTCAGGCCCGCCCCTCCCCCTCCCTTGAACTGCCTCAAAGGCAGCGAGATGCACCGAACGCCCTGCGGAGACGTGCCTGTGACTGCCACATTTCATAATCGTCTTAATCAGAGCGAGGAGCAGCGAAGAAGGTGAAGATCCGTCTGCCGCCCCTCCCTGTGCCCCCGACCCCCCCACCTCCCCCCCACCCTCTTGGATCAGTCCATCGACGCTCGCTTGTTAAGTAAACCTATGCCATAACGGCTACTACAACGAAAACAAATGTACTAGTCACGCACCGCACTTTCTCGTGCAGCAGCAAGTCCAGAAAGAGAGAGGGATACAGGGAATGGGCGGGGCAAAGAGAGTCAAACAACCCGACATAGATTAACTCCTGGAGAAAAACTCGAAGAAAAAAGAGTGAGAGAGCATGAGTGGGGGGTACAAATAATGTACAGGTGTGAGAGACAAGCGGCAGTGTAGGGGAGAGGCGAGGAGATTGTATCTGTAAGAGAAATAGCAAAGAGGGGGGCAAGAGGGAGAAAAGAGAAAATGAGAGAGGACAGAGAAAGAAAGAGGCACGTTGCGAGGAAGAGAAAGAGAGATGGGAACAGGAAGACGCGAGGAAAGAGAGAAGGAGGGAGAGGCCCAGAGAGGGATACTGAGAACCCTACAAAGGGTGACCACGTGACAGTTGTGTTCCAGCTTCCTGGCTGGGGTTTTTCTTCTTTTTTTCTTTTTCTTTGTGTTTTTATTACATTTATGAATTGTTAAATGGCTTCCAATGGCATTCATGGGGGTTAATAAATAGAACGAAGTCGCCGAAGGGGGTAGGAAACTGTGAAGAAGATCAATAAACCTGACGAGAGTCTGGCGAGTCACTGTTTCAGGTGAAAGAGACAAAAAGGCACCACTAGGGACTCACATGGAGGGAGTGAAAGCGGCACATAGAGAGAGAGGGAGAGAGAGGTGCCGGGAGACGGCGAGAGAGCAAGTCACAAAGAGAGCCACACAAAGGGAGCTATGTCCCGAGAGTGAGACCCTCACAGAGCGAGGAGGCCGGAGAGTCACGGAAAGAGAGTGAGAAAGAGTCCCTGAGAGACTGGAAGGGTCACAGGGTGAGTGTGCGGTGTGCTCACATTCCTGTCAATAGTTGCCACCGGCCACTTCCCTTATCCATGTTCCCCTCCCTCCGATTTAGACCCCACTATTGCGGACGCAAATCCCGCTTGCACATGCCCCACCACCAGCACTGAGGCCTGACACCAGCCTACAAGGGCTGCAGAGCTGTCAGTCGAGGCTCGGGGCCGGCTGAAGACGGCCGTCTACATCCACCCTTGTCCCATGGGTTCAGGCTTCAAAATAGGCGTCGGGCAATGCACCCCAGGATCTGGCCCCTTTCCCCTTAAATGCGTTTCTTGCTACATAAAAAGTGGTAAGCGCTGGACAGCAGAGCAGGTGCATGTTTTTTTTCTTTGGGAGGAGGGAAGGGGGGAGGGGTCTTTGTAACCAATTGCACTTCACTGTGTCTCATGAAGGCCCGAGGTCCAGAGCACCGTCTCAAAAGCTGTTTTGTGAGTCTGTTTAACTGTTGTGGTGAGTGCTGAGGCACACCTATACTCGGTGCACTATTGTTAGGTCTGGAGAAGCCAGTGATATTAACATACAGACAGGGTGTCCTGCCTTCCCTTCCACATTGGACTGTTTTAGCATGGGCTCCCCACTTCTCCTGCAGAGGTGGGATCCCGCTCCATACCAGCCTCCACCCTCCACCCTCAAGCCTGCTTGCCTCTCACCTCGATCCCTGACCACGCTCTTTGACCTGAACTCCAAGCACTGTTCCTCCTCCCACCTCACCCTAGGTCCACCCTCTTCCTTGCCTGAACCTCCGCCACTCTTCATCGGCCACTCATGCTGCTCCTCCATCCGAGGTGCGCCCTCAACTCAGCCCCAACCCCACAACCACCATCTTCGCTTGTCAACTAACCCCAGGCGTAGTTGGCATAGCAGGGCTACGCGGAGGTCCACGGAGTTGCAAACAAACTCTATGGAACTCCACTACGCTACACTACACCACCCGCCTCCACCCCCTATATTGTAAATTAATTCTACATTACGTACTATTACATTTAAACCACTTACATGGTATGCGGCGTCCCTTGGCTGCCCTTCTCCTCTTATTCGCAGGATCGGTAATCCTTGAGAAAACTGCGCAAGCGGGCGCACTCACGGAGTGGAGGGCAGCAGCCAGGCCGTAGTCGAGATTGGTTCCCGGCCGTGGCAGCACATGCAAAAGTCCCGGAGTGCCTATGTCCATGCTGGTTCCATATTGTCTGCCTGTGAGGCGCTGAGCCTGGCAGGACTTTCTGGCCCGATCACCCTTGTGCCTGAACAGGAATGAAGTTTAGTGGGCCATGATCTGTCGGAGCAAGCCTGACGGTCAACCGGCTGCCCTGAGGCCTGAATGCAGTGTTGGCACGCTGGGCCTCACTGCGAGTGCTTGAGCCAGGCGGGAGACCTGACTTTGTGGAACAGATCCACCTGCCCTGCGCGTCCTCCTCCTTCCACAAGATGGAGCCCAGCATGACCTCAACACCAGCCCGGGGATCCAGCATGCTGCTTCCGCCCACCACCACTCGGCCTTCTAGCCCTATGGCCCTCTCCACCTCGGGGATCCCTACGGACCACAGACCACGGCCCCTAAGTGCAACACCACCTGAACGCCTCTCTGAACGACGGCAAGAATGTCAATGGTCTGTAAATATGTAACATATAATTGTCCAAACCCTAATCACTTTTTAAAATGTAATCTTGAGTGATTGCAACTTGTACATATGTAACTCTAACCACTAGTATCTGTAGTAGACGTATGTACTTACTACCATTATTTTGTGAATTTAGAGTTTTTCTGTTTGTATCTTTTATGTAACTCATGTACTCCAAAGTCCTTATGTAATGTAACTGGTCCTTTTGTAAAGCGTTCTGACACCTTTGGGTAAAGTTTGCACTATATAAAATAGCAATAAATCTATAAAACTCCACTCCAAGACCCACCCATCCTCCACTCCTACTCTCATCACCCGCCCCACCCAACCCCTACTCACTCTCCGCCTCACCTCGACCTGTCAACCCACTACTCACCTGTTGATTCCAGTCTATGCCACACTACGCCCTCCCCATCTTTCTATCCCTCAATCCCTTCACCACAGCTCACCCAAACCCAGCCCATTCCCTTCAGACCCTCCTCACCTCGAGCACAGCGTCAGAGCTCCCCTGCCCTGAATCCCTCCCCCTCCCTCAACTCTACCACAGACCCAATGGCAGCGGAAGCAGCTGCAGGAGGCACGCGCCACAACTCTTCCCACCAAGGGCGGGCTACTAGTAATTGCCTCCTTTCGTGTATTTATTTTCATTTTGCGCTGAGTGGGCACTTTTAATGAGCGCCTGACTTTGCCCCCTCGCCCCTCCCAGCTCAGCTGTTGACAGTCATTGGCTCTCCACGATGGACGAGGTGCGCTCCCTCGTAGTCCTGGAGCACGTGGTGCGTCTCCCAGTGGAAGCCCTGGAGGAGATCTGAATATCGTACCGTGTGGGCGTGGCCGCGGTAGGGGCGGGGCCGGGAGAGCCAGGGAGACAGAGGAGCCAGTGTGGGGGAGCCAGCGAGAACGAAAGGGAAGAAGGGAGCGAGGACTTGCCGAGAACGAGAGGTACGGCACCGGGAGGCGTGAGCAGGAGAGCCATCTGTAGAATTAAATTACAGCGTGAGCGCCAACCTACAGAGTCAAGCCGCTGAAAGTACCCCTGCCACCAACGGGTTAACAGCACAGAGTCTGCAACTCTCCTCCGGGCTCGAGACCCCCAACTGCAGGCTCATCTGGGAGGACCACCGTGGTCTGCAAGGATGACTGGGAGTAAAGGGGCTATACTGACAGCGGTGGCGTTCCCCACTGCCTCAGCCTGAGCGGTGCCCGGATGGCAGTGGCTTGGCCCCGGGAGTGTTGCGGACGCGCTTTCCCGGAGTCTGGCCGCTAGATCTTCGCCTCCCCGCGCAGACTGGAATGAACCCCCCCGTCCTTCATGCCTCCGAACCTGCGCCCAGGCAGCGGTGCACCCCTGAGGAGCGGGCCGGGAAGGGGCAGGTCCTTCTTCGCCAAGCCCTCCAGGTGATGCAGTGACTCCGGCCCCCGCCTGCCCATCTCTCTCTCCCTCTTTTGGAGTATTACGTTGCCTTTTGCTTACTTAGACCAGCCACTGGCATGCGCCTCCAAACTGGCAAGTCACCGCCTGGCGCCGGCATCTCGGGCCAGCAGGTGTCTGTGGACAGCGCTCAGCGGGCTGCCAGGTGTAAGAACGTCTTTCCCAAAGGAGCTGTTTCATATCGGAGGCGAATCAACTGGTAATTTCGTGCGCGCTGCCTTCTCTGGAGGTCTGGAGCCATCACAGCCCTGGTGCACCCTGCCTCCCCGGTAGCGCCTCACCGTTCTCGGCTGGGGAGATTCACAGCAACTCAATAGATGAGCGCATACTCCGCCGCGGGGGGCCCCTCTTCTGTGCGCCATGTGCTTCCACCCGGCGGGACCCCTCTGCTGACCCCAAGGAGTCATCGCCCCCTGGCTGGCAAGGATGCTGCGTGGGCTGCTGAGGTGACTTCTGGCTGCCGCCGCCCGCTGGCCACCTGAAGAGAGAGTTTTATCCCTGAGAAGGACGAAGGCAGCGCCTCTTTCCCGATTCGTGCTTCATGGCACCGCCTCTACCTAATCGGGGTCCCACGTAGCTCCCCCACACCTCATCTGGCAGCTGGACTGTGATGGGGACTGGCTTCTGCCCTTGCTTTCGGTGAGGGCTGGTAATACTCGCCACTTGCACCCTGGACAGAAGGAAGCAAGGAAGGGAACGCAGGGATTTGTGCTCTAGAGTTTGGTGCGTAAAGGCCACGGACACCTACTTCGGAAAGTGCTTTTCGGGTCCTGCCAACTTTTGGAGAAGACTTTCCTCGGCACTGAGGGGTCAGCCCCATTTCTAACCCTCTTGTGTGAAGGGGCTCCGACGGTGGGAGGGCGGGGGGCTCTTTGTCACTAGTGGGGCGCTGTGTTGATGGCCCTTGCCACCGGCGCGGCTTGGTTTGGGCAGATCGCGCACAGAGCCTCCCGCCTACAGCGCAACTGGTCGCGGCGCTCCAGCAGCCTCCTGTGCCTGTCCGCCTCCCAGGAGCAGGAGCCCGGCCCCCTGGCCCCGCGGCTCCACCCCAGCGGCTGCTGCTGGGCCCTCACGGACCGGGCGGGGGGACATGCGCCCCTCGGCAGGCGCGTCCTGGAGGCCATGAAGAGGCAGAACGTGCGGACCCTGTCCCTCATCGTCTGCACCTTCACCTACCTGCTGGTGGGCGCCGCCGTCTTCGACGCGCTCGAGTCCGACTACGAGATGCGCGAGGAGGAGAAGCTGAAGGCCGAGGAGATCCGGCTCAAGGGCAAGTACAACATCTCGGCCGAGGACTACCGGCAGCTGGAGCTGGTCATCATGCAGTCCGAGCCGCACCGCGCCGGCGTGCAGTGGAAGTTCGCCGGCTCCTTCTACTTCGCCATCACGGTCATCACCACCATCGGTAGGTGGTCGGGGGAGTGTGGGGAGGGTGGATTAACAGAGAGGCCTGTCAGAGGGGGTGATAGGGCCTGGCCGAGTCAGTCACTCCCCAGAAGTATGCAAACTACTTTACTTAGGCACTGGGCTCACTTCCATAGGGAGATCGTGGTGTGTGGGGAGGGTGGATTAACAGGAAGGCTTATGAGAGACGATAATGGGGCCTGGCCCGAGTCAGTCACGTGCTGAAGTTTGTAAACTGCGTTCACTTAGTCACGGTGGTCACTGCCATAGGTAGGCCGCGGTATGTGGAGCCTGGGTGAACAGGGGGTCGCCGAAAGGCTCGCCAGAAGTTCGTAAACTGCCTTTACTTCACAGTCACTGTGGTCACCTCCATAGGTAGGCCGTGGTGTGTGTGGAGACTGGCATGTCAGTAATGTTGGGATTAACAGAAAGGCATCAGAAATGAGACGGTAGGGCCGGGCCGGAGTCAGTCACTCGATAAAGTGACTAAGCCCCTTTTACGTCACTGTCGCTTTCACCCCCATAGGTAGTTCTTGCTTTGGGAGGAGCGTGACATGTTGAGTGATGCTGTGATCAGTAGATGGGCCTCTGAAAGGCGACGATAGAACTGGGCCGGAGTCAGTCACTCGCCGGAAGTTTGTAAACTCCTTTTTAGTCACCGTCACTGCCATTGGCACGAGAGGTGGGGCCACTGGAATTACACACCAAGGAAGGACCAATTTAGGCAGCAGCGTTGACTAAATTATACGACAGGAAAGGTCCAAGGTATGCGGCATAAGCGGTACCTTATGTGGCAGTATTACCTCATTATTTTGTCATTATTACACCTGAACACTATCTGTGCAATAAACAATATCAAGGTGACCAGTCAACCTTAGAGATGGGCCTTCAATTGTGTGGACACGAGTGAAACCACATGTTTAGTAACTTTTGATCCGTATGGGCTGGAAACAATTTTTTGTTAAAATATGTAGATTATGCAGCACATAATTAATTATGTGGCAAACCCATCATTATACAGAAAACAACATTGATGGAAAATCCCATAGCTTCAGTGGCCTTGACTATTTTGTAAGTGGTGGGGTGCACACACTTGCGAGGACTGACTGGGATGTGGATATTGGTTTAGAAGCGTCCTGAACGGTCACGGTTGGGCTGGGTTGGAGACAGTCACTTGCTAGAAGCTAATAAACTTTTCTTTCACCTCGACAGTCATCACCGCTGTTGATAGCTCATGGTGTGAGTGTATGTCTGGCATGTTGTGTAATGTGGGGAACGGCCTCTGAAAGATGATGGCAGGGCCGGGCCAGGGTGAGTCACTTTTCTAGAAGTTTGTGAAGACATTTTCTTTAATTCATTGTCATTAGCACCATAGATAGGTCAGGGTGAGCGTGGAGCCAGTTATGTTGAGTAATGTCGCCTCTGTAAGGCGATGATGGGGCTGGGCAGGAGTCAATCACACGCTAGAGGTTCGCACACACCTTTTACAATACAGTCACCGTCCTGCTACAACGGGGAGGTGTGTGTTAAAAGAATGAAGTAGGGACATTAGGGGTTGACATAGAGGCCTTTGGAATGTGATTTTACGGTTGGGCTAGAGGCAGTCACGTGTCAGAAGTTGGCAAAGTTGCTTTTAACTGGGAGAGGCATGACGCGCGCGTAATTTAGCATAGCGTAATTACGCGCAATTGCAGCGCCATTGCACAAGATTTTACAGAATTATGTGAAGAACGTAGCTCAGCATTTAGTGCTATTCTCTTGGTACAAATTGCTCCCTCATATCCAAAATGGGGATGCATTTTGCACTAAGAAAATAGTACATAATGCATCAGACACACACAGCAGAGGTCACTCCTGCTTGCTAAGCGTGTTGTAGGACTGCTGCAGGATTTTTTTCTGCTCAGTTAGTCATCATTACTTGAACAGGTGCATGTTTGTCGGGCAATTTCACGCGAAAGAGTCGCGCGAAATTGCTGACATTATTTTGACCAAACCAAACTTTTTCTGAGGCCTACTTTGAGTTCGCCACCGCGGTCTTCACTACCACAGGTGGTGTTAGCGTATGTCTGATGAGGACGAGGGGCCCGCCCAGAGTCATTACCTCCCTGTGCCCTGCCAGCAGGGGCCCTACTCTAGGTAGGTTGGTGAATGTTCGGACGGTAGAGGCCTGGTCCTTAGGGAAAGCTAGCCATTGACAGAGAGGCCTCTAAGAGGAGATGGTGGCACTGGGCCCGAGTCAGTCACTTGACATAGATAGTGACCTCCACTGCCTTGCCACTACTCTCAAGAGGTTACCCTATGACTGGAGGAGACAGGCCTGACCTGTAGGAAAGCGTGAAGTTTGGCAGAGAGCCCCCTGAAAAGCAGTGGTAGGAGCATGTGCCAGAAGATGACGTACCCAACTTAGGCTGCCATCGCTAACATTACCACCTTAAGTAGGGAGTAAATGTGTATATGTAAGACTGGCATATGTGAGACGCTGAAAGCACTGCTGCCACTCTTCGGGGTGGGTTGTGGGGCGGTTGCCCCTGAAAGCTAACATGGAAGGGGGAGTAGGAACTGCTAAGGGGGTCTCTGAAAAGTGACGGGAGGGTTGGTGCAGAGTCAGTCACATGTCAGGAGTTGGTAGACCCCTTTCACTTTCCTATCACTGGCTCCACTACACCAGGCCTGGCTCAGAGGTAACGCGGAGGTTGGGCATGTCTTTCAGGATCGGGCAGGTCCAGTCAGAGTCGCGGACACCTGTTTCCTCATCACTTTCTTCGCCATATACAGGTGGTGGCGTGGAGCGCGGAGCTGTGGGGCTCCGCCGAGAGGTCTGCACCTCTGAAAGATGCTGGAAGGGCTTGGGAACGGATGGGGGGGGGGGGGGGGAGGGGCTCGTGTGTGCTTTGAGGCAACACCGAGGGACATCGTCCAGGTTAGAAATCTTCTAATTGTCGGCGCTCTAGTGCGCCTGTGGAAGTTGGGGTGCGTGTAGCATGGGTTGGGGGCAGCATTTCATTGTCTGCTAGCGCCGTGAGTCCTGCAGCTTGTCTGGCCCTGCGCTGCACACCAGTGAGACGGGAGCCCCGCCCCTCGCACAGCTGGTTACAGGAGGAGCCGCCATTCCGGGGGTTATGTAATCTGCTCCTTTCCCGCGCACTTGTTGGGCCGCCTCTGCTCTCCGTGACAGATGAGCGCGCCAGCCTGGTTGAGGTGCTGAGCCTTGGGCACCTTCCGAAACGTGTCCCCCCCCCCCACACACACAGGGGCCACGTTACGAGAACGCATTTTTTAAGGAGTCCGTCTGGCGTTCATCGGGTGCCACCCGCCCTGATGTCGGACTCTGCTGCGTGAATATCAGGAGCCTCGCGGTTATGATCCATGAAACAGATAACAGACCGGCAGACCCCTCCCCCATCACTCCTCCTCCCCAAGCCAGTGCAAGATCAGCCGATAATGTAAAGCACGCAGTGCCTGAAGAGTCCACGGCATACAGTGCGCTGCAGCGTGCGTCTGTGCTGCAGTGTGTGTTTGCCTGCGTATGCACTTCGTGCATGTTCGTGTACAGCGAAAGTCAGCGCGAGAAGGTGCGCCTATAAGTGCCCATTGAAAAATATGTACATATGCGTATCTCTATATGTAACCTCGCAGTGGGTACAGTCTAATAGGCTTTTGTGCGCGTGTTCTGTGCTACTGCACTGTACGTGTGCGCAGTATCTGTGCACGCTCGTGTCCACGTGCATCTGCGTGGGGGTGCGCACGAGAGCACTTGCCATGCGTGCGTGTCTGCCGAGTGCAAGCAGTATGTCTAGGTAAGATCTGCGTGACGTGTCTACGGGCCTTCTGCGCTTTTGTATGGCCGTCCAGGCGTGCCTCCACGCTGTGGGTGGGAAGGTAAAAGAAGTTGCTTCAAAGATCCCAAGAAGAACTCCACCCTCCCCCGCAGGCCACCGACCCCAGTGTGTTCCGTGCGGTAAAGTGTTTTCCAATAACAAGAGTTTGTTTGCCCGCTTGTGGCAGTGCACTCCAGCAACCCTCTTTAAGCAGACACTATGGAGCCTAAATCATGACATAGGCGACAGCCACTCCACATTATGGGGCAGATTTATGAGCCCCTTACGCCACTTTTGCGTCACTTTTCCCATGTTAAAAGTGACGCAAAAGTGGCGCAAGGGGCTCATAAATCTGCCCCTATATGTGTGCGCTGTTCTCCCTGCAGTGCGCACATCATGGTTAACGCACTGGGCAGCGCTTGGCACAGCCCCCCTATTCCGAACCCCAGGGCCTGGCTCGTGGGATATCTGCATTTTGAGCCAAACACCCCACCTGGGCCTTCAAAGCCCATATTCAGCCTCTGCACCCCGTGTATATGAAGCGGTGCCGGTTTTAACGGGCCCGAGGGCTCCTGTTTGCATCCAGACGTCATCTCGCCGCGCGGCTGTAACTTCAGCTCCAGGTTTACTATCTGCGGAGTGTCTGGTGGCCCGCGTGAGGGGCAACGGGGCTTCCGTCTGAAAGCAGGCCCTCGGTGAAGCGTGGGGCCCGTCCGTTCAGTGCGTCTCAAAAGCCGGTTCTCAAACGGGGGTATCGAAGCGCATCTTGCGTGTTGTTATGCCAATTAATATGTGGGGTCTTCCAAGACCCATCCGTGACTCTTTTAAAGCTGGGGACGGACCCGGAAACAGGCGTGGCCTCTCCGCGTCTAAGAATGGCAGCCGATCCCCTGGCCACTGAAGAGTAGATGAGAGAGTGGGAGAGATGGCCAGCGAGGGAACAAGAGGAAGAGATCAAAGGAAAGCGAAAGAGAGAGACAGAGAAAGGCGGGAAGGGGATATAACGAGAAAGAAAGAAAGACGGATACGCGAGAAACAGGGCTGCCTTGAGAGGGAGAAGAACAAGGGATACAGAGGGAGGTGGGGGCGGGGCGTTGTAGAGAAAGAGAGTCCGTGTCCCTCTATGTGCGTCTATGCGTGGTGGGCCTCTGCAGGGGCTCTGAAAGTTAGGTAGTGTGGCGGGTGTACATACACGGCCATCTCCCCTCAAAACTGTGCTAAACAAAGCCTAGAAATTGTACTCTTGAAGGGCGGCGGGTCCACCCACTGAGTGCCCCTGGGGTTCCGCCTGCACGAAGATGCAGTGTGGCTGCACCTCTGTGTGTGGGACGTTGGGGGGGGGGGGGGGAGGGCTGTGCAGGCCACGCTCCACCCTGGTCAAGCACTGCAGAACTGCAGAGAGCATTTATCACCGTTCATGTCTGCAGCGCCCCCCTACCCCGCCCTCCCCTTATCAGACCCCCCTGCCCCCACCCATACACTTCTTCATCGTTGGCTTGACCTGGCTGTATGCTTTCAGCGCGCTCAGACCGCAGCGGCTCGTTTATTCAGATTTTGCACCAGGAACTCGCCCCCTCCCCGGCCTGCATTTTCTGTAATTTGGTGCTCGAAACTTTCTCCATAGCAACGGCGCTCGGACCGTCTCGCTGGGGGAGAAGCCCTGCCTGTGCGCGGCGGCAGATGCCCGCTGCGCGGCCGTCCGAAGAGCTCTGCGGGCGCGCACGCGGGCTGGCGGTGCCACGGCTCCTCTGTGGCCGAGCGCCATTGGACAACGGACACAGCCCCTGGTGGGAAGTGGGCGGAGGGCAGAGGAGTTTGGAAGTGCTTGGGCGCAGCAAATTGCGCGGTATTGAGTAGGTCTGTTTTTCAGGTACATTGGGTTTTTGCTCTATGGCCCTTCCGATTCCGTGCTTACTAGTGTTCGTGCGGTACGGGGCATGAAGCCTGAGCCTGCAGCGTACACGCCAAATCCATGCAGTGAAGCCTTAAACCACTGTGTGTTCCTAGTAGGATTAGAACCGGCAACCAGCAGGCTGTGTGCAGCCCTGTGCGGTACAAAGGCTACTAGCAGGTCACGTGCAGACCTGTGCGGTGGGTACGAAAAGCACTATGTATTCTTATTATGGTTAGAACCGCTACTAGCATGCCGCGTGCAGACCTGTGCGGTGGGTGCGGCGAACCACTGTGTTCATTCTAGGATTAGAACCGCTACTAGCATGCCGCGTGCAGACCTGTGCGGTGGATGCGGCGAACCACTGTGTTCTTTTTAGGATTAGAACCGCTACTAGCAGGCCGCGTGCAGATCTGTGCGGTGGATGCGGTGAACCACTGTGTTCATTGTAGGATTAGAACCGCTACTAGCAGGCCGAGAGCCGACCTGTGCAGTGGACCTAAAAAGATTATGGGGGAACCCTGTATTCCCAGGAACCTGGGCGTCAAATGTAACAAAGAAATAATGATTCCATCGGAAGTTTGAATGATAGCTTCCCTGGAAATGTTTGAAGTAGTGACATTGAAAAATCGTTTGAACCCAGGGATTCGGGATCAGGGTTGCTAACAGTATATTCTTCCTGATGAAGACTCCGGTGAAGTCAACTTAGCAGGTTGAAATGTCGAGGTACGGCACTGTTAGCTATCATTTTATTGTGGATTAAAAACAGAACACTTAGTTACTGAGTTTTTTGGTGTACCCAAATGTTTTCCTCCAACCAGTCAACAATGTATTATTTATTGGTTTTCTGCCATAGGCACCCAAATAATCACTCTTTTCACTACTCACTTGCAGTGCACCACGTTTTGCAGCTACAACTTTGTGTTTTACTACTGTGTCTAATTAAAAAGAATACATTTGTACATATAACTGTATGTACATTTGTCTCTCTGAATTTGTTTGGTACTGCCAGGGCAGCTAGGTGTAAAACTATCTCAGAGGGAAGCATTGTATCTCTTTGTTAGATCTGTGCAGTGGTGCATTAAACCATTGCATGCTCTCACTGGGTTAAAAACCTGTTAACTGAAGGTTACCTGAAGTTCTGTGTGGTAGATGCATTGCACCACTATGGGATCTCACGATGATTATAGCCGGTTACCTGCGGGCTCCATGCAAACCTATGCTGTGTGTGCATTAAACAGCTGTGTATTCTCAATAGGTTTAGAGCCGGTTAGCTGAAGGTCACCTGCAGATCTGTGCAGTGAGTGCATTACACCACTGGGACTTCTCACTTAGTTTAGAACTGGTTACCCAGAGATGATCCACAGATCGATCCGTGGGTGTATTAAGCCATGGTGGGCTCTCCCTGGGGTTTGAACTAATTATCCACAGGCTACATACAGTTGTGTTCAGTGGGTGCATCTTACTATGGCGGGCTCTCAATGGCTCAGAACCAGTTATCCACAGGTTACCACAGTTCTGTGCAGTGGGTGCATCTTACTATGGCGGGCTCTCAATGGCTCAGAACCAGTTATCCACAGGTTACCACAGTTCTGTGCAGTGGGTGCATGTTACTATGGCGGGCTCTCAATGGCTCAGAACCAGTTATCCACAGGTTACCACAGTTCTGTGCAGTGGGTGCATCTTACTATGGCGGGCTCTACATGGCTCAAAACCAGTTATCCACAGGTTACCACAGTTCTGTGCAGTGGGTGCATGTTACTATGGCGGGCTCTCAATGGCTCAGAACCAGTTATCCACAGGTTACCACAGTTCTGTGCAGTGGGTGCATCTTACTATGGCGGGGTCTCACTGGGTTTAGAACCAGTGATCCGGGGGTGGTCTCTACTCCCCCAAATCAGGCGGAATTTGTTCTGACGCGGTTTGCTATGAAACTATCAGCTCCAGAGTGGCTCGGGTTGTGCCGGGCGAGGACCGTTCCTGACATGGGTCCCCTTATTGTCCAGTTGGTAATACAGGAGTGAGTGGTTGAGCAAAGGGAGCCATGGAATAGCGCAGGCATAAGAGCAAGTTGCTGTTTACATGGAGGCACTGTAGAGGGATTTCGCACCCACCCCCCGAAGAGACCTCCATATTCATTCTGGATGGTCGAGTAAGTAGCCCCTCAGTAATTTACGCATCCTTGAAGCTTGGCCTATTGTGTGGTCTGGTGCTTGAGGCTTGAGGGCAGTGCTTAATTTGTAAAACATGAAGTCCCAGGGCCCACTCGGAAGCACACTGCAGCTTGCATCACCCATTGCCTCTGCTAATGACAGTACCAACATGACACCGAACCATTGGACTCCTACTGCTGGTGTGTGCTAACACAGCAAGCTTATAGCAGTGCTTATATGTGAGAGTGAAATGCTCAGTAGACTGATGTGTCCTTTGTAAGGATCTGTGTGTAACTTGTATTTAAACCCCAGTGGGCCCCCTCAGCCTTTCATCCTTCTGAGGTCCATAATAAGAGAGTAGTTATCTGTAACAATTGTTACCAGCGCCTGAAGGCTAGATAAATGGCATGTTGTGAGATATGTGTGCAGTCATTTTTATTAATCATACCAGGTTGTAAAGTGAGGTGAGCCCGCCTGCTTCCCGCTGTCTGCCACCAAAGACGATCATGGAAAACCTGCAGGCGAAGTTCACCACAAATCAAAGTGAGCCTGGATCCTGGACAGTGACAGTCAGAGCTGGGCAGTTTCTTATGCCTTGTCTGTCCATGGAGAATGCATGGTAATATTGGGGGGAGGGGAGAAGGTGGGGGCGTATTCTTCCAGCAATCGGCAGAGTGAAGATGCAGGGGTTCTATAAAGGGGGGAAAGAATAACAAGGCCTCGATAACAAGTAAATGGCTGCAGTAAGAGGAACGCCAGACCACAACAGCTCAAAACTGTGTGTGTGTGTGTGCCCGGGAAACTGTCTCAGCCCCAGCACCCAGCACACACACGACGGTGTTGGGGGGGGCGGCAGAATTCCTTTGAGCCCAATAGGCGTTGCGCGCCTGGTTCTGATGGAGCCTGCGCTCACGAGCTGCGTTAACCAGTTTAGTGGGTCTACTGTACGACTGTAGGTGTACCAATGCAACAATGCATCGCACGTGCGCGGACTGTCACCCACTCATTCACCTAGCTTCTGTCCGCTAGCACAAAGGAGCTTTCTTCCTTTCTCCTCAGTAAGAGCTTCGAACCGGAGCGCGCAGTGTTTCTCTTGCGTGCGTGGATTACACCCCTAAATCCTCATTAATTGCGGCCTGCCGCGTGCCTCTGCTGGAAGCGTTCTGGGTAGATTAAAATGGTTGCTTCCGAGGCACGTTTTGATCCACCGTGTTTAGCGAAGGCCACGGAGCACGCTGCATTAAACCCGGTTTCCAGGCAGAGTTGACTAATTTGAAGCGCGAGCGCAGCGCGAGGCCGCCCCTGCTTCTCTGCTTCTAGGAGCGAGCCTCTCTGAGGTATCAGCGTGCTGGTTCTGAAGGGACAGTTCGACGGGGCAGGCAGGGGTGCAAGCAGGGTGTGTGAGGTGCGGGGGGACAGCTCATCGGGATGCGGTTCTAAAGTGGAGTGGTGAAGCGTCTGCTCCACATGACAGTGTGCAGACAAAGTGTATGAGGTGCCAAAGGGACAGAGGATCAGACTGCTTGTATGGGGATGTGCTAAAGGGACAGAGGCGCTGGCTGTGTATGAGGTGCTGAAGGGATAGAGGCACGGGCTATGTATGAGGTGCTGAAGAGACGGAGGCGGCCGCATGTGTATGAGGTAATGAAAGGACCGCGGCGCGGGCTGTGTATGAGGTGCTGCAGGGACAGAGGCGCAGGCTGTGTGTATGAGGTGCTGAAGGGACAGCGGCGCGGGCTATGCATGAGGTGCTGAAGGGACAGAGGCGCAGGCTGTGTGTATGAGGTGCTGAAGGGACAGCGGCGGCGGCTGTGTGTATGAGGTGCTGAAAGGACAGAGGCATAGTATGAGGTGCTGAAGGGACAGCGGCGCGGGCTGTGTATGAGGTGCTGAAGGGATAGAGGCGCAGGCTGTGTGTATGAGGTGCTGAAGGGACAGCGGCGGCGGCTGTGTGTATGAGGTGCTGAAGGGACAGAGGCACAGTATGAGGTGCTGAAGGGACAGCGGCGCGGGCTGTGTATGAGGTGCTGAAGGGACAGAGGCGCAGGCTGTGTGTATGAGGTGCTGAAGGGACAGCGGCGGTGGCTGTGTGTATGAGGTGCTGAAGGGACAGAGGCACAGTATGAGGTGCTGAAGGGACAGCGGCGCGGGCTGTGTATGAGGTGCTGAAGGGACAGAGGAGCAGGCTGTGTGTATGAGGTGCTGAAGGGACAGCGGCGGCGGCTGTGTGTATGAGGTGCTGAAGGGACAGAGGCACAGTATGAGGTGCTGAAGGGACAGCGGCGCGGGCTGTGTATGAGGTGCTGAAGGGATAGAGGCGCAGGCTGTGTGTATGAGGTGCTGAAGGGACAGCGGCGGCGGCTGTGTGTATGAGGTGCTGAAGGGACAGAGGCACAGTATGAGGTGCTGTAGGGACAGCGGCGCGGGCTGTGTATGAGGTGCTGAAGGGACAGAGGCGCAGGCTGTGTGTATGAGGTGCTGAAGGGACAGCGGCGGCGGCTGTGTGTATGAGGTGCTGAAGGGACAGAGGAGCAGTCTGTGTGTATGAGGCGCTGAAAGGACAGAGGGGCGGGCTGTGTATGAGTTGCTGAAGGGACAGAGGCGCAGGCTGTGTGTATGAAAAGTGCTAAAAGGACAGCTCAACAAAGTAGAAGATTCCGACTGGATGTTTGGGGATGCGGAAATGAATGGTAAATGGAAGAGGGGACACAGGCTGTGTGTATAACGGACAGTCGGGTGATGGGCGGATAGATTCGTCGAGCGCTGGCTTTGTGGCGAGCTAACCCTACAGCCTTATTGCGACTAGATGTGCGAGTGTGGAGCAGAAAGGGCAGCTCCCTGGAGCTCCGCAGTCCTGGTGCCGAGAAGACGTCTTTCAGGAGCATGGCCCAGAAGCTGTGTGTATTGAAAGCACTGCTCCTTGGAGCTCGGATCTCACAAGGTTGTGTCTGCGTGGGATGAAATGATTGCTCCCTTGAGGCCGGCATTGCGCGTGTGGTGTGTGCTAACATAACACATCAGAACAGACTCTTCGTGTGTGTTGAGCTGCAGGCATAGCTCCTTGGAGCGGAGGGCGGCAGACTGTGCGGCGTGCCGAAAGTACTAATCCCTGGAGCGCGGCCTAGCAGGTTGTGAGCGCGCGCCTGCGCGTGTCCGTGGGACTGAAACAGTCCTACGATGCAGAAGGCCAGGGCATGCTATTCCGCTCTGCCTCAGTGCGTGTGTGCGCTGCCGAAAGGACAGCTCCCCGGAATGCATGCGCATGGAGAGGTCTGACCAGTGAGACAGTAGGCCCGTGTGCACGCGCTCGAGAGCGCAGCAGCAGTGTCCAGCTGTCACTCAGTGCCAGGGCTTTACATGGGCAGGTACTATCCGGTTCTGAGTATCTGCACCTCTTTACTTTGAAAAGGCCTGCACTTCTCAGCACTGCTGCACTACATTTAGAGATGACTTTAAGTGGGCCGGGTCCTGCCAGTGCTCAGCACCGTCAGATATTAAAAGTAGGGGCTGAGACGGGTCCCTATCGGGCTCTCCATTTTGACTCTCGCCCTCAGGATGAAAAAAAAATCTTAACTCTGCAGCAGAACCACCCTTCCCTGCCTTTAATGTAACTTCAATAAGACTCGATATATTTTTTACACAGTTTCATCATGTCAGAACTGAAGCATTTTGAATGGTCTGTACAACGAAGCCATAGTTGCAGTTTCTCTATTGCGTGCAACTAACAACCATTGACAAAGCCAATAGTCCTGGCTCATTGTGGTTTTAATGTTACTTTGGGTGGATGCACGGGGATGCACGGGAATGCCAATGGTCCACCCATGTAATACCTTTCCGCCACAAAGCAAGCCTGCCTTGCAATTCTTCATATTCACTTGACCACACAAAGCCATGTAAATTGACTTTGTGTGGCCTAGTGACAGCCAAAGTAGACTTAGCACTGGGCTGCATCTCAAAAGTGGTGCAACCCAACACAAAATCTTAGTACATTTAGGCCTCAATGAGAGAGTGCCTGCAATCTTCAGGAACAAACCAGTACTCTGAATAGTGAGTACCCGCACTTCTTTATTTCCATTTAAAGCACTGCTCAGTTCACACCAGCTGCTCATCAGTAAACCCTGTCCCTTGGCTGCAGAACCAGGGGAACTATGAGACCAGGGATCCTGAGCTATAATCCCCACTACCCCACTTCATGAACATTGAGTGATCGCAAGCAACAGAGTTCACCATTAGGGCTTTTGAGATCTTTTGTCCAAACCGACCAGTACTAGGGCACATATGGCAAAGCAACGGATCTAGTATGTTTGGCCAAGAAGCATTTGGTGGCCACTCCATTTGTAATGCCGAATTGAATACTTTTACTTTATTCCGGCCGATGACCATAAAAGCAGCATATGCTAAAAGTCACATTGGATTAATAAACAAACAATTCAGTCAATAGATGCAAAGCTGAGATTTTACAAAGGGACAACGGCTTAATAAAAGATATTTCATATTTAGCTGTAAATAAAATCTGAATAGAAACTTTCACAATGCATTTCTAAAACATTCCAACTCTGGGACCGACCATAATCCCAGCAAAGTATAACATTGGTTTCAGTCTCCTAGCAAAATTCAACTTGGCTGCTTCCCTATGGTTAAGAAGCAATCTACTCTTGGCAACCTGGCTGTTCCAAGAGCTGGTGTTGGAGAGGCATATACTCAAGTAATCAAAGTCTGAGACTCTCTCTAAATTGACTCTCCCTCGTCTGACTGTTCCTCGAAATTGTCTGTGTGGGTGGAGAGCCATACATTTGGTTTAATCATCAGTACTTACTGCTAGTCCATTGGTGGTGCAAAATAAATTGAATCTTTCTAGCAATAATTCCAGGCCTTCGGGGTTTTTAGACACCAGAAAGGTGTCATCAACACATACTAACGCCAGGATCTTAACACCACCCAAGACCGGCGAGTCGTTTTGCATCCCATTAGGAGTTCAACTCATCTGTAAATAAAATGAAGCAGGATGCTTCCTTGCCTTACACCCCTATCTACAGAAATACGATCATTTAATTCACCCTCTTGGCCCCATCTCACTTTAGCATAATTTCCGGAGTGCAGTCTTACGATTATACCCAGTAGCACGAGAGGAATTTCCATGTCCCTCAGGGAGGCTCAAAGTTTGTCTCTGGGAACCATATTGAAGGCAGCCTTGAGGTCTACAAATGCTACGTAAAGGCTCCCTCCATTGTGGTCTACCGTTTTCCACCTCAGCATCAAGAACCTAAAGACCTGATCTATGGTTCTTATTTTAGTGTGGAACCCGGCCTGGAATGGGGACAGAATGTTACTGTACTCCAACCACATGTTGAGATGGTTCAAGACTTGGTTGTAAACGATGCTCTGGGCTGTATCTATCAGGCTTATTTGCTGGTAGTTAGCCGGGCTGCTCGAGCATCTTTCTCATATATAGGGACTATTATTGCTCCCTTGCTGGAGTCAGGTATGGGTGCACCTGCTGCAATGCAATTACACATGTGGTTTAAGTATGCTGCCCAGATTTCAGGTACAGATTTATACAAGTCCCGGAAATTCCATCAGGCCCAGGAACCTTACCAGTTTTTAATTCACGGATGGCCTGCTGAGTTTCTCTCAATGTGAATACTATAGTTTAGTTTGCAAGTCCTAGCCAGGACCCGGATGAATCTTGGCCCATGTTTGGTTGATCTTTAGGCAAGGGCTCTTGGGTGGGTGAGTCCTGCTCTGAGTAGGTTGGTTTACCCTTGGTATAAAGGAATTTGAAATGGGCCACCCAATCCATGGGAAAAATGTTGATTTCATGTCTCATTTTACTTGATTTGCTTTCATGGCTTAGTATGTGCCAAAAGGTGGCTTGATTTTTGGTCCGTATGGCTTCTAGGGCATCCTCCCAAATTAACGAGTCCCCGTTTTTAAAACTGTTTTTAAGGGTTACTTTATACTTGGCCCTTGCTTCCTGTATTAATGGTTGTTGGTCATTTTTTTATGGATTTAACTAAGGAGGTTTCCCCTGCACTCTTTGTAATACCAGGCGTGGTTATTGATATGTATGTGGTCACTGTTTCCTCTAGTTTTAGTAAAGCAGGTGTTCCTGAGAACAGTGAAACAGTCATCATAAAGCCTTACTGCGTCCACGGGGGTGATATCATAGTCACTCTATTGAGTTATAAAATGCTGTAAGTGGGGGGTTGCCTACTTAGGGCATCAGGGTTTAAAACAATACCATCCCATTTGACATGTCTCCTATTGTTAGAGACAACCATGGCCCCTGTGACTGAATCTTTGGCCAGGTTTACCTGTGAAAGTCTGCCCCCAATAGTTAAAAGCAAGGGGAAGTGGTCACTCTCATATCTTTTCTCAACCCTCATATCAATCAGCGCAGCCCAAGAATAAAGATCTAAGAAAAAGTCATCAATATTATTTCTGTAATGACCTCTTCTGAGAGCAGGATGCATCTTTAGGTCTGAGGGAGTACGGCCATTACAGGTACTTAGTTGGCATGAGACTGTAATATCTGCCAGTTGTAGGGCAACCTTAGAAGTAGTTGGAATGCAAGGTCCTTCCTGCTGTGGGATGACATAGTGGCATCCCATATCTATTTCTCTAATTAAAATTGAGGGTTCAAAGGATGTATTAAAATCACCCCCAATTATGATGGCAATGTCTTTACTGGCAGCGGGCAGACATTTTCTCAGGTTGCTTAGAACCTCTGATTCTACAGTTGTGGGAGTTTTCCTGTTCTATACATTGTACAGAAAGAGGGTCTTGTCATTCCACGGCCCGAGTTGTATCGCTAGAATGTCCTTAGAGTTAATGTTCAAGGATCTCACTCAGCACCTTATCCTAATGCTTACCCGTATTGTGAGGCCCCCTGAGGCTCTACCAGAGCGGGACTTCTGGGCTCGAGTGGAAATTTTATAGCCTTGCTTGTCAGAGGTCATTAGTATCCGCGTCTTTTGGAACGTGATGATGTCAGCCTTATCGATGAACCCCCAATCAGTCTGTTTGTGGCAATTTGCTTTTTAGGCCAGCAATGTTCCAGGATATTATTGTCAAGTTGTGACCCCCCTGCAGGTTAGTTGGTTGAGCCCCCATGTTTATCATTAGGTGTGTTGGTAGTGTTGCCATTGGTGGTGACTCAGCCTGGGGTGTGCGCAAGATTACCTCAATATTATTTGGATCGGGGAAAGGTCGGGGTCGGATTGGGAAAGTTTGTTAGTTGGCTCAAATAGGGGAGCAGTCGGTCTTGACCGTCAAGAGCACTTAAGGCAGATAAACTGTTACTCCCTGCAAACTGTAGTAGAAATGACCTTGTTTATTTAAACTCAATTAGGCATTTGGGGCATTAAACCTAGGTTTGTAAAAATATCCTAAAGGAAGTGGGCAAATGTTAGTCTGGGTTTGGCCATAGAATTCCTGAGGAAAAAAAAAAATCCAGGAGACATATAAGAAGGTGGGGGAGGGGATGCTCCCCATTAAAATGTAGAAGGAAAGAAACGTATAAATATTAAGATAGGTTAATTAGAGGAAAAAGTACAAGAATAAATTATTTTAAAAAATTAAAATCACATCCTCTCTGCTGGTTGACCTCATTGACCCTAGTCAATGAGGTCCTAAAGGTTCTAAATGTCCTAAAGGTCATAAAGGTCATCGTTGGCCAAACACAACACTCTCTACTGACAGACAAATAAGCTTGTTTTTTTACAAATATTCATAGAGCATCCTGGTCTGTCGCAGTAGATGCCATCTTGCCTTAACGTCTCACGTGTGGAAAGATCCCACACACGTCACCATGGCGATACAGAAGATATTTACTGAAGTGAATCATCTACCAGGCATGACCTCAAGCGCCGTCCAAATGCCCCTATCCAATGATATTTGCCTGGCTTGGAGAAAGTAATGTAACCAGGAAGCCTGCTCAGGGACTACAGGGCCATGGAAAGAAGGGGTGTCCAATTTGGATAAAGGAGGGCTGAATACTTGCAAGATTTTGAGGATATCCACATGAGATACATTTACATGGATATAACATAAATGGATCTTATTCACATAGCACCAGAGGTTATGCATTAATTTTATATGAAATTGCACAAGTTGTTTTTTCAACCTTTGCAAAGGTCTACAGAAACCTTCCAACCTGCGAAGTTTGCAAAAGATTTCATCTTTCCACGTACAGAGGAAAATTGTTTTTTTTAGTAAAATAATTGACAAAAATGTCCTTAATATTATGAAAATAGTTCTGAGTATGATATACATTGCAGACAACCGTTATCTCCTGAGCAATAACACTATGAACAAAAAAGTCTCAAAGAGAACATTTCAAAACATGTTCCAGTTTAGCTGGGTTTGAGTAAAGTGAAAACGATCTTATCATGCAGTGAAATGTTCTTGATATGCAACCAAATATTGTCCAGGTTGAGTAAGTGAGCGAGTAGTGTACCTATCAGCACAACGTTCACCCATAAGCATCTTGGCTCTGGGACTGAAAAGGTGATCAAAACTTGAGCTATATTAGAAGCGAGCCCTGAGGAAATTTCAGTAATTGACAAATTGCTGAATATTAGTTTGTAGACAATTCCAAAGCTGCAGAGTTAAAACAGAGAAAGTACTGCCACTGTAACTGTAGGAACAGGGAAGAATGATGGCCCAAGTGAACGCCAGTAGCTGAGATCAATTCAAGCTCACTTCAAACACCTTTCTGATTGTTGCAGTAGACACCCTGAGTGTGGTGGGTATATCAAATCTTGGATTTATAAGTACTCCCTCTCTAGGGATCTTAGATCCACTTCTCTACACTATTTAGTGATTCCCCAATTCAAGAAGAACAGGACAAGTAGCGTCAGGCTCTCAGTCACTGCTCCCCGTGCTTGGTACTCCCTGCCTTTGGAACTAAGGATCACCGCTCAGTGGCGGCCCCTCTGCTAAGGCAGAGGAGCGCCGCCCCACTCCATTTTTTGCAGTGTAAAAAGGAAAAATAAAATGATAATAAAACTATGTTATTATCATTTTACTTTCCCTTTGTCATTCAGCTTTACGGGGCAGGGTGGGTCTTGGCTGTCATCACAGCAGACAAGGGGAGGAATGGTGGCACTTAAGTGAGCATGACAGTCCTGTATACTTTGCATGTTCCCCACCAGGCTGCATTACACAGCCTGGTGAGGAACATTCACAGGCTCCCCGTCCCCGTCTGAGCGCTGATCTATGGCGCTCAGACCATTCTCAATGCTGCATTGCAGCGTTGTTATTGGCTTAGAAAAGCCTGTGCTTCCTGCTTCAGAGGACGACGTGAGGTGAGGCAGCGGTCCAGCAGCAAAGGAAGTCACATTTTAATTTATTTTTTCAATCCCCGCCCCAACCGTGCTACTAGGTGGCAGCCGCCACTTCCAGTACTGACTATGGAAAGTTCAGGCAGATGTTGAAGATCTGGCTCTTTAAGTATCTGAGTCAATTCAATTCAATTCAAAAGACCTTTATTCGAATTACTTAAAATTCATAAAAGTACACATATTAAAAAACAGTTCATTATTACAATATTTCAAAATACAATTTCGTGGAGATTTAAAAAAAGGGAACTAATACAGCAGTTATTCAGGGATTTTCCATCATTTTGCGTACACGTGTTATAAGTCTTAAGAAAGTGCTGGTGCGAAAAATCAGTTCATCCGTATCCAGGGAGAGTAGCATTAGACGGGACTCCTCCAAGGAGAGGGGTCTATGTTTTCTAAAATAAGGTGTTAAAAACCAGTTGATAAATTTTAAATAAAATTTACAGAAGAATAGAAAATGCAACTCATTCTGTGTGCTAATACCATCACACGGGCAGGGATTATATTCTGTAGGGCGGTGATAACCCAAGGGGAATGACTAGGCAGAGCGCAAGGGACAAGTATTTAGGTACCCCTAGTGGCTCAGACCTGTCAATCATTAGCTGGAACGTTGCAGGCATAGATTCAAGACTGTCTGACCCTCAATGGGTCCAGCTATTGGATGGCAAAGACATTATCATGTTCCAAGAGACTTGGGCCGTAGGGAGTGTGCACCTAGAGGGTTACCATTGCTTTAGCGTATTTGCATTTAAGCCTGCTTTCGGCCGTGCAATGGGAGGACTTTTCATCGGAATCAGGATATTGGCGGGTTGTACTGTTACGGATTTATCAGTAGGGAACCCAAACATTCAGGTTCTTGAATATAAGCGAAAGACCAAGATTTATTTAATTAATTTTTATAATAATGATTTTTATTCTGTACCAAATAGGAACTACTCAGCACTCTCCAACATTTTGGTACACCTTGAAACAAATATAGGTCTAGAAGAGAAGTCAGGGATTCTTATTGGGGGAGATTTTAACGCAAACATTTTAAGGAAGCACAGGTACAAGGATAAAAGCCATTTGGATCAAGCAGAACGAAGGGGCATTGAATTAGTTAACATACTAAATGATCACATCCTTAGTAATGTAATGGAAGCAAGCCAAACTCCCAGGATGGCTTGTGCCCCCACGTTTAGAGGGAGGGACTCTCGCTCAACCATTGATTTTATTTTCACATCCCCTTATTTAACAGATCGTGTCACAGATTCTAATGTGGTTGAGACATTATATGGAGACCATAACCCCCTCACAGTTACCTTACATTTAGGCCCTAGCCCGGTATATGTTAATTTAAACGGAGCAAGAGATATTATACCATCTGGTGGTGGTCTCCGTTTAAAATGGAGGGGAATTGATTGTGGAGCCATACTTGACAGCGTAAAAAATGACCATCTAGAACTAATAAACTCCTGTCTATTATCTGATGGGAATTGCCATAGAATAATTACTGACTTTGGCAAACTATGTGTGGTAATTAAAACTTCTCTGTCAGCCCCACTACCTACAAAAGAGAAAGACCCAAGGTGGTTTGATTCTGCCTGTTCCATCGCAAACAGGGAATTACGCAGGGCATTAACCACCAAGCCACGGAATCCTGTAGAGGTAAAGACAGCTAGGAAACATTATAAACAAAAAATAGCTGAAAGGAAGGCGGTACTTCTGATGGAACAGTGGGATTTGTTGGTTGACAGCGCTAACTTGAAGAGTAGTGACCATTTGGTGGATGTGCGCTCTATAATCCATAATAACATAACACAACTGCCCAGTAACGGGTCCTGTGCTCATGGTGCCACAGCACTCAAACTATGCCTGATTGACAAAGTCTGAGCAGGCCTAACCCAGTCTGTGGTTCCCTTCCACTCTGAAGGGAGCCTGGCTTGGCAGCTCTACCTGGACTGTTCCTGTTGCAGCAGAACCAAGAATGATTTGCATAGTGGTTGCGTCTGTCTACAGAGGCATGATCTGCAAAAAGTGATGGACTAGGATGCAGTCTTTTTTAATTTTTTTATTTTCCTCATATGACCTCCGTAGCTACTGCCGCCTCTCGAACTGTCCCACCACTGGCACAAATAGCAAATAGCTCGGTGGTACTTAGTCTCAGCTGATGTATTCTTAATGGGAGATGCCCGTTTATACCCAACTTGAGCAGACCCAGAGGTTTTAATCATTGGAAGTTATCCTATTCTCAATTCTAACATAAGATGACCCACGATCTACTCAAGGGGGTCATCCAGGCAGTTCCAAAACAACTAAATGTCAGACTTTTCCCTAAATACATTTACCCTCTGGTCTACAGCTCGATAGTACGACAGAGTTCCACCAGGCATTCCAACTAGGAAAAACTTCCTGGCGCCAGAGCTTGCAGATCTTTCTCCTTGCAAGCAGAATCAAATAAAACACCAATTTATATTGGGGCCCAAACTGATTTCGTGTCCCACCCGGCATAGGCACAATACCAAATATTTTACTAGGATGCAGTCTTAAGTGATTGCCAGTCGATGGGGTTGTTCAAACATTCCTCACATCTCCATGTTACCTGTTGCAGTATTTCCTGAGACTAAATTCCACATATCACTTGAGGGTCCTGTTGGCTAGGTGCGATTCTGTGATAACCAACAGGCTAGTCGGTGGCTGAGGCTGGGAGCTCTAGTCATGTAATTCTTGAAATAGTAATGAATTAGGATAAACTCTGGGGGCTGTTCCACAATGTCTATTCCTCAATTGGGCCAGTGTGTTGTATCAAGGTATTCTGAGGTGCTCAGTAAGCTAGTGGAGTAAGGGATGCGCCATCCTATTGATGTGACGGTGTTTTAAACTTATATTATAGAAACATTGAATAGTATGGACCTGATTCACAAAGCCAGACGCACTCATAAATCAAGTCTACTAACACAAATGGCTGGTTATACATCTGTTAGACATTCACAAGATATGGCTTAGCATCTGTAAACATCTTTACTACTGAGCAGTCATACACCACAACTGTATACTTCCACTGGAGTTAATCCCAAGGACAGGGCCGCCCTAACAGCATTATAGGCCCCTGGGCAAAGCAGTACAGTGGGCCCTGCCAACACAACTACTCACATGAATAAAACATTTTAATGGAAAATTAGTGTTAAATTCTGGTCTGCATGGGGCCCTTATGCTCGTGGGGCCCCCGGGCAACTGGCCAGCATGCACACGCATTAAGACAGCACTGCCCAAGGAAGAGGTTGAAAGTGGGTAGCTCAAGGCATAGTTTCCCTTGAAAGTGTGTGAACACACATAAACCCAAGTTTGTTGTCATTCCTAAATCCCTTTGGAACCCTTCCGCGCCCATGAAATGGCAAGAGTTGCTCCTGCACAGATTTGGAGTAAATCCTCTTCTCTTGACGGAATTGTAATGGAACATCGTGGGGGTGTCCACGGGTTAAGCATGGAGAAAAAAAGAAAAGGAAAATATTTGCAATTGCACACTAGGGCTGCATTACCCCTAAGCAGAATTGTACCATGCACACATGGTCTTATTAGGGCGATACCTAAAACAAAAAGTCAATTGATATTCCCAGTGGTATGCCTCTAAATATGCTGCGGGTACCGCTTTTGCGCGATACTACTTGGAAAGTTTGTGGATAGGGAAAAATGAGAAATCTCCTAAAAGCTCCCGTGCACAGGCGTACTTTGGCAAGTGGATCCTGAATATCGACAATAGAATATTGTGGGATGCTAATATCATAGACAGGGTATCGAGGGGCAAAATATCAAGAGATAAGCATGTATAGATTTAAAGTACCTTACTCCACAAATATGTACCTTGACGAGATGTATATCTTTACGGTACAGAGGGGTAGAGTTAATAATACAAAATCTATACTTCCCTACATGAACTTAACTTTCGATACTTTGTCTCACACTAGTTTGTCCACGATATTAGCGCGCCACGATATTCTTGTACTCAATATTCCAGAGTACAATCTGTATTTTTACATCTTTTGATGTATTATTTATTTGTTTGTGTGTTTCTGTTAGACTTTGATCAACCAACAAAAACATAACCTTCCAGTGGTAAATTCCCTATTCCAGAAACATCTCTTAGCATAAAACAACACAGAATACTAGCTAATGAAAAACATACTAGCAACATATCATGAGGATGCTGGGTGTCAACAGCCGGTTCCATGGGCACGTCATCTGGGCAGCAGGTGAACACCCAGATCCATTTTCAGGGCCACTAGACATATTTAAACTCCTTTACTTTTTATCCAACTTTAAACAATGCATTGGCCTGCGGCAGATGGCATAAAAATGCAATAAATTCGCATATTTTTCTGAAATCGATAGTTTAAACAGAAGAGCTCGATATTGGCTGAACCTCTGAAATGAAAAACAGGCAAATTTCATTTAAAGAGTCACAGTCAATAAATTCACTTTGTTGCATTGTTCAGGAATTTGAAATCGATGCATCTTGTGGAATACAACGAAGCCAAGTGGGACCATAAGTGGCTACAAAGAGATGATGAAAGTGAGACAATGTCACCTGGGGACTCGAGGAGGCCTTGCCCGGCTCCATGGCTGCCTGGGCCTCCAGAGGCCCAAAGGACGTCTTGTTATTTGCAGGCTCTAGGGTCAATAAAACATACTGTATATGGTTGAGTTGATGAATGCTCCCTATATTGGTATGCGTGTAAATATTCCATTCATGCTACGATCATCGCGTGCAGTCAGTAGATGAATGAGCTCAGAGGAGAGACACACGTCGCTCTTAACAGCGGTGAAACTCTTTCTAGTGACTCCTGCCTCCGCATCATGCAAGGACCCCGAGCATACCATCCTGCTTAAAAATAGAACCGAAGCCAACATAAAGATGATAAATGTTAAAAAAGATCCGCCTTTTCAATTGAAAACAACTCAAATGGTCTAGTGACTTAGCATGATGTCCACTTATGGGACATAATGTATAGGATACGGCAGGTTGGGTCGAGTCCTGTTCCTTTTTAGAAAATAAAGCTGCAGGTTGAGGACTCTGTCCTGTGACGGGACTTCACAGTAACTGATGTACCGTAACATAGTAATTACTGACACTGCTATTTGATCTTCCGTAATACTACGACCGCGCACACACTCATGCACGCACACATATGCATGCACACATATGCAAACACACATATGCTCAAACACACATTCACAAACCCTGCAAGTGCAGTAGCCCCTCGAACACATATTTTTAATTGAGATTTGTATAATGGTGCATATGACGAAAGAAGCACGATTGGCCCAATCCAGTACTTTTAAGTTGCAAATCTGTACCTTTAAAGTTTTTGCGATAAATTGTTATTTTGTGATTGGAAAAGGGGGCTCTGCAAAAATGGGTTATTTTTAAACTTTACTTTTTAACATTAATACAATTTTAGAACAACTGCACCAATGCACATTTTTTGAAGATGGTGAAGTTTAAAATAACATTCTTGAAATTGCTAAAAATGAATTTGGACAACTCCATTCTCACTGGCGCCTCCTGTGGGAACACTCACATTCCAAGTCCTCTTCCTAAACTCCGCGGATTTGACACCCTTACAAGTGAAACCTGCGTTCAAAGCATTCCACCAGTCCTGTTGCTGTGGAAAGTACAGTGGTATACGTTCGAAAAGGATTTTTTGGGTGGTCTCAAATGGCAAGTCTGTGGACTTTGAGTCATGAGTCATGCCCGCCACTGAACATTCCAAGCTCTCAAAGAATCCGCCAGAGGGCGCCTCTGTTCACCCGAGGCACTCTCTGGTGTTGGGTAATTGACAAGACGAAGGAGAGGCGGGGCATCGAAAGAAGCAGGGTGTAACTTTGTGGTGAATATCACACTGTATCACACTGAAATCATGAAGCTGCTGTAGGGCAGTACACAGCTCAGGTCAGTTTCTATCTGCTGCAAAATATCGCGAAGAATATTATGATATTTTTTTATTAGACTTCTCACATCATCATTTTTCTTGGCAAGCCCTAGATCCGTATTCTCAAAAGATTGCACCAATATAACATTATTTGTGCCTATTGTGCACCTTTGTTTTGTGTATCAATGAAATGAAGTGGGTTTTTTGTGTTTTGTTTTGGATTTGTGCTTTGGAGGCTAAGCTATATACAGACACAAGCACAGCTGTGCTCTCACTCCCAGGAGGCGTGGCCATGACCGGGTACTTTGGCTGGACTCCTTCTATTGCGGCAGGACCAAGACTCCATGCATGTGTTTGAACCATGTCTGTGGTCGAGCTCTATCCACGTGGACTGTGATGCGGCCCAGCGTAATGACCAGCAGCTCAGATACATTCAAGCGCTCCACCCACCGCTCTTGTGATGTTCTCAGTTGTAGCAGGCTTGGCATCGCACACCCTTCGATCACTGAGGCCATCACAGGGTGGATTCATTTTTCCACCGGTCGCCCCTGTAGAGCCACACATTTGTGGTCGAGGAGCTGCAGGGAGGGCGTGCTGTGGGAACTGCAGAAGAAATGCAGCTCCGGGACCCTGGTGGCTTTGTGTTCCTTCTGCTGCGTTCATGCTCCCTGACGCCAGGGCTAACAAGGGCAGCATCCGGGCCACCAAACGACAAGGCGCCCACTCAAGTCAGAGCCAAGCTCCTGTTGGTGTTTTTTATTTGAGGTGTCTAAAATTCACAAATATACCTCGGAACTTGTCCGAATGAATGGCTGAAATGCAGGAACACAGGGTCGGGCTGAAGGGAACCAGAAGTTTTGCTGGTAAAAGTGCTCAAACCAGCCTCACGCCCTTCGCATCCATCCATCCATCCATCCATCCATCCATCCATCCATCCATCCATCCATCCATCCACCCACCCATCCATCCATCCATCCATCCATCCATCCATCCATCCATCCATCCATCCATCCATCCATCCACCCACCCACCCATCCATCCACCCACCCATCCATCCATCCATCCATCCATCCATCCATCCATCCATCCATCCATCCATCCATCCATCCATCCATCCATCCATCCATCCATCCATCCATCCATCCATCCATCCATCCATCCATCCATCCATCTATTTTCCATCTCTGCTCTCTTTCCTCCTGGATCGTTTTCTCTGTACCTTCCCCCTCCCTTTCTCTCTTTCTTGTTACCTGCCTATTCCAGTAATCCTCGGAGAGCTGGGGGGAGCGACAGAGGCACCAAGAGGGGTCCTGGCCTCTTTGATTCCAAATGCGCCAGCCCTTGGAGTCGAAGGCCTGCCCGGCCCTGCAGACAGCACGAGTCAGAAACAGTGAGCAGAGATTGCCCCGCTCGGTTTCCACTTTGTTCTGTCCAAAACTCAGAGAAGCTCCGAGTTAAATGTATGAACTGTGGATACCACAAGCGCGCAGAACCAGGGGCTGAGCTTTGCACTGAGGCGGCGCAGCTCTTGGAGATAGGGCCCAGTGTGACCCCAAATTGACGAGCGTGCAAGAGGAATGGAGCATCTCGCAGGTGAACTGGAAAAGGGAGTCGGGCATGTTTTATTGGTGTATCAGGCAGACCCGGTGCACACGGCGTGCTGACGCGTTGCCTTTCTGCGGTGTTTGCGCACTTACAGCGCGCCGTGACCACTCAGCCATGCTTTATGGAGTGGAACAGGTTCAGGCCTCGCGTCCCCGGCTCCCAGTAATGCAAACAGAACGATACTCGGCTGGAAAAAGAGAGCCTGCTGCAGGTTTTTATCAGGTAAATTGTTTGCGTTAGGCCAGCTGGTGACACCGAGGAGGCGCGTGATTAATACGCATATCTCGCTCCTGCGCCACGGCTCCTTGGGCGACGTTCAGAGTTGATTTAACACCACAAAGGGCCAGTAACCGCTATACGTTTCCAGAGGCCCGGGTAAAATGCGACACGGTTTTCTTTCGTGCTGTTCTAAAAATAAACTGCCCGGGTAAACGTGGAAAGGAGTTCTCTGGAAAAAACTAAACCAACTGCACATAATAAGAACAGTGCAGGAATCAGGCGCGACGTGCTGCGGTCTAGTAGAAAGGGCGCGCGCGTGTTACGTAAGAGGAAGTACCACAAGAATGATCATACGTGTGTACATTTACATGTGTACATTAACGAGTGCAGTATGGGGGCATTCTGCGTAAGCGTATACCTCTAAGAGAGATGTGCTTTAACTGCATGCCACAAGTTCCCTTCAAGAGGGCCACATAGATAAAGATAGCAGAAAGGGGCGGGGCCATCAGGCCTCTATTACAGTGTCTGCTACCAGGGCTTTAAGTGGACTGGGTCCAGGGCCGGCTAGAGCACTGGCGCCCTGTGTGACAATGTATGTTGGCATCCCCCCCCCGCCCCCATGACCACCTCCACCACAGATTCTCTCACTAGCACCCTTTAACAGTGACCAAGTCTCCAGATGCATTGAATTAGTTATATAGCGCCACTCATACCAGTGTAGAGTATCAGAGCACTTTACATCACACACACATTACACAGAGACAATCAATCATACGAGTGTAAATCAGTGTATAGGAAATGTTACATAAGCCAAAGGACTGAAAGTGTAGGAGTCACATGTCGTCCATGCTGGTAGGCAGTATAGTTTAAGAGTGCTTGGTGTGGAGAAGCACAAACTCAGAGTCGAAAAAGAAACAGCATAGTTGAGAATTTTCTTTAATAATAAGAATCGGTTTCTAGCCAAATTAACCATTTATGCAACATTAATCAATGTTCTAATGTATACTTTGCAGTGTGTATGCAGTTCTATGATGAAAGTTAATAGCTCACTGTTGAATATTAGGACTTTAAGTTATAAATTTCAAGTAACAAAAGGATGTTTCTTTAAAAAGCAGTAACCTGCTGATCTGTTTACATTATATGCACTCTGTAATCTACATGGTACACGTTCTTTGCAGCAGGCATATTAACCCTCTGCACTAACTTCACATAAGTCAAAACCTCAACTATACAAAACACTTATCTCTCCCCAGGAAGATAATTAATCACACAAGCTATCTTGACATTTTTGTGAGGGCTGGTAATTGCCAGAGGAAAGAAACGCTGCAGCAGGTGCTTGAAAAACATACCAACCTTGTACACACAGCGCCCCCAGGAAGCCAGCACCCGGTCACTCCGCCCTAGAGCCGGCCCTGACTGGGTCTTGCCGGTGCGCAGTACTGGCAGTTCTAAAAAGCAGGTGCTGAGATGGGTCCCTGTTGGGCTCTTCATTTTTGCCCTCACCCTCAGTATGAAAAAAAGAAATCTTAACTCTGCAGCAGTTCCACCCTTCTCTGCCTTTGATTTAACTTCAAACGTGCTTTTAAGCCACACCCCTAAATACATGGGCCACGCCCCTTTGGGAGACGCCCCCCCCCCAGTTTTTTCATCCCACTTAAAGCCCTGCCTGCTACAGTACCACTGGCCTTACACGGTACCCAGCTCTACCCTTGCTCATGCAGTACAATCGCTGAGCTGTGAGTGGTTACCTCTTGGGATGTGCACAGTGCATGCACGGGGCCTTTAATTGGTTTAGTACTGAGCATCCAAACTGGTCGCTTTACAGATGTGCTTGCTTAGCCTTTGGATTTGCCCTCACATCCAGGTCCTGCTTTGAGTGGACAAATGATAGGATGTTCACCGAAGGCGGCTGATTTAGGTTTTATTGCATATACTCTTTTTATTTGTGTGTCATTATTCAACATTAGATGTTCATATGCAATCTTTACCGCCAATGCTTCTCCAGTTGGACGACACATGTTTCGTTTGAGCTTTTGCATGCTCCTAATTTTTGAATTTTCAAAATGTAGCATCCTAAATTGCACTGGGTGCCAATGTGTTTCACTGTATAAAGTTAACTCATAGAACGTCCGTAGCCATCTATAAATGGCACAATGCCTTGAGTGTCCTTAGCAGCGGCCTCTGTCTCATTTGTGTTACTGATTTTGTCCACTTCAGACTTTCTATCTTTTGAATTGGATTTACTTAGTACTCTTAAAGTGCATATTAATAACAACTTCAGTTAGTACCGGTAGATGATTCAGAACAAAGGGTGCACATCAATCAAAAACATGCAGCCCACGTGATGAACACCCTGGCAGAAAAGCGAATGGGTCAGTGCCCACAAGGCGAGCTTCTGCTGCATCCTGAGTCCAGGGATTCAGAGACAAATATTGGTGACCAGCTCCTTAAGGTGCCCTTTGGTCTATGGACTCTGAGTATAGCCACTAGGTTTACTCGAGGAAGCAGCAATCACCAAGAATAACACACTGAATACACTATGGGCTGATTATGAGTTGAGGTGTTATCGCCCCTGATAATTAATAACACCACAGGGTATGTTATTTATCGGGTGTGATAAATAACACCTATTACGATTTATTGAGGAATCACATGCAGAGTGTTTAACGCACCAAAATCAGCATGGTATGGTAAATGCCAATATATTTTTACCCCTTATATTACAACAGATTTGAGATGATGAAATTTAATAAATGTTGGGGTATCTAATGCATCCAGTAATTGTCAGGTGCATTAAATAAAACCAACCTTGTAATTCTGTTGTGTGCATAAACAGGAGTTTATGCACGGGATGGAATTAACAGTCCAACTTGTAATCAGGCCCTGAGTATGTATGTATTTATGTGTATGTATGTATATATGTATGTATGTATGTATGTACGTACGTATGTATGTGTTATTTGTGTAATGCAAGCCTAGCCAATAGGCAGCAGAGTGCTTTGTAGGCTCAAAGGCAAGGATACAGCCAATGGTAGACTGGCGAGGTGGCTGATTTCCGGAAGCAGACGCATACTGTTACTGTAGTGTGATGTAGTGCTCTTCAAAGAGGGGCATGCTTACTTCATTCCTAAATTAACGTGGGATTGGGGTGGTCCTGATGTACACTGGAATGGTGTTCCAGGATCAGGGTGCACAGATATAATAACCTTGTTGCCTTTTTCTGTTTTACACTCCATGGTCTGCAATATGATGATATTCCGGTTGGGAGTGTGCCAAAAGTCACCGGGGGGTGAAGATGTCAGCCTTGTAGGCAGGGTGCTGGTTGTGATGACTTTGTCATGGTGCAGTTGCTTTAGAAGGTGGTGAGGTCCAGCAAGTGGAGCCAGTGAATTGCCATCAGTATGGAGGTGATATGATCATATTTATTCAGGTCTTGGTGCTGTGGCATGTACGGTCCCCCTTAGGGGGACAATTGTGGAGTCTGGGAGGTAACGTAATCATCCAGATGCGGGATTATGAGGGCTGAAACAGCTGAAGTTGCTTCCTGGAAGAGACCGTTTCATTTTATTTAGAACAGAGCACTGGTGCTAAGGGTTTTGTTTTGTTGGAAATGTGTTCCCTGAGGGTTAAGTTGACTTCTGATTGGTGAATGCTGTGTTCCAAAGCTGTCAAGGTTCATGTCATTCTGCATCACACATAGAAGTTACAAAATGCCATTAGTGATTGTCTATGTGCAGGAAGGGAGACCTTTTACTGCACATACAGAATCTTACCCTGCAATGCAGGCACTCTTGCACAGTGGTGCAAGAGTGCCTGCGTTGGCGCTAAGCAGATACATTTAGGTCCAGTGCAGGGTGAAACGCAGGACTGAGCTGTATTGTTGTACATACGGCGCACCCCACATTTCAAAAGTGGTGGAGTACAGCGTTAGGCCAAGAAGGCTAACACAGCGCTCCGTCACTTTTATTGTAATTATGCCCCTTGGCCTGCTAGAGCATAGACATTCCAAGCTCCCACACATTGGTTCAAAGCATTGCTCTTTCTGGTGAAACAAATCAGGTTATAGACAAGATTATATTGGAGGCATTTTTCAACTCTGTAGACACCCAGGCAAGTAAGAAATCCTTTCTATGGTGAGAGGGCTGTATCCCAAAGATGGTCAACATGGGATTTCAAAGCATGATATTGTGAAGGGCATTCTTTGCTGTGATATGCCTGGAATCCATGCCAGACTACAGAGCACATGAGCATCAGGAATGCTCTAGGGGGTTTCATTTGGTCCACTAAACCTCAAGCTTCACATCTTGTTTTCTTTAAGGTGGACCATGAGAATCTTTCTGGGTGAGATTTTCTTGGTTCATCTGCTTTCCATTGTCTTTTATTTTAAAGCACCTGATATCTGTGTGCCAGAGGATGGCCAGGCAACCTTGCACCTGGCATCTGTGTACCAGAGGATGGGCAGGCACCTTTGCACCTGGCATCTGTGTACCAGAGGATGGCCAGGCAACCTTGCACCTGGCATCTGTGTACCAGAGGATGGCCAGGCAACCTGGCACCTGACATCTGTGTACCAGAGGATGGCCAGGCAACCTTGCACATGAGATGTGTATACCAGAGGATGGGCAGGCACCTTTGCACCTGGAATCTGTGTACCAGAGGATGGCCAGGCAACCTGGCACCTGACTTCTGAGTACCATAGGATGGCCAGGCAACCTTGCGCATGAGTTGTGTATACCAGAGGATGGGCAGGCACCTTTGCACCTGGCATCTGTGTACCAGAGGATGGCCAGGCAACCTTGCACCTGGCATCTGTGTACCAGAGGATGGCCAGGCAACCTGGCACCTGACATCTGTGTACCAGAGGATGGCAAGGCAACCTTGAACCGGAGATGTGTGTGCCATAGGATGGCCAGGCAACCTTGCACCTGACATCTGAGTACCAGAGGATGGCCAGGCAACCTTGCACCTGACATCTGTGTGCCATAGGATGGCCAGGCAACCTGGCACCTGACATCTGAGTACCAGAGGATGGCCAGGCAACCTTGAACCTGAGATGTGTGTGCCATAGGATGGCCAGGCAACCTTGCACCTGACATCTGAGTACCAGAGGATGGCCAGGCAACCTTGAACCTGAGATGTGTGTGCCATAGGATGGCTAGGCAACCTTGCATCTGACATCTGTGTGCCATAGGATGGCCAGGCAACCTTGCACCTGACATCTGTGTACCAGTGGGTGGCCAGGCAACCTTAAACCTGAGATGTGTGTGCCATAGGATTGCCACGCAACCTTGCACCTGACATATGTGTGCCATAGGATGGCCAGGCAACCTTGCACCTGACATGTGTACCAGAGGAAGTCCAGGCACCCTTGCACCTGAGATGTGAGTGCCAGAGGACGGGCAGGCACCGTTGCACCGTATCATTTTCAATGGCTAATGGGGCTATTGGATTGAGCTCAGTTGCAATAAGTTCTTGCATCCTTCCAGCCTCAGCAGTTAGTAATCAATTTCCATCAGGGAAAAAAGAAAACATGCTTGGGGCAAAATTCATGCAACGTTAATTGTTGTGCTTAAAAGTGTGCAGCATTTCAACTCTAGTAAAACTTTATTTCAATGAGTTGAGTAAATATTTCCTAATTCAGACTCATGAATTTCTGCAATTGATTTGGCTGCGCGTCAGATATCTCTTTTACTATTACCCAGGAGCAATACAAATAGATCTTTATATCTGCAGAGAAAGAGTTTTAGCATGGCCTTTAGGAATCGTGCATAATCTGGGCTGAGGGGGGCACATCCCTGAGAAATAAAATATGTTATTTTAATTGATTATTCAAACTCAAGTGGTGGCCTGATAAAACCTGTATTCCGCCTTTGGTTAACCGTACCAATTTAAGCTGCTTTTCCATCTCTCCTACTCGAGTAATAGAAGGCAGCACTGTGTACACAGAGGGACTCATTCAATATCATGGAAAGAAACGGAAACACACAAGGGTTTGTGGGGTAACAAAGGGTCTGAAGGCCAACTCACTCATTATCATTGGAAAGAAACGGAAACACACAAGGGTTTGGGGGTAACAAAGGGTCTGAAGGCCAACTCACTCATTATCATGGAAAGAAACGGAAACACACATGGGTTTGTGGGGTAACAAAGGGTCTGAAGGCCAACTCACTCATTATCATTGGAAAGAAACGGAAACACACAAGGGTTTGGGGGTAACAAAGGGTCTGAAGGCCAACTCACTCATTATCATGGAAAGAAACGGAAACACACATGGGTTTGTGGGGTAACAAAGGGTCTGAAGGCCAACTCACTCATTATCATTGGAAAGAAACGGAAACACACCAGGGTTTGTGGGGTAACAAAGGGTCTGAAGGCCAACTCACTCATTATCATTGGAAAGAAACGGAAACACACAAGGGTTTGTGGGGTAACAAAGGGTCTGAAGGCCAACTCACTCATTATCATTGGAAAGAAACGGAAACTCACAAGGGTTTATGGGGTAACAAAGGGTCTGAAGGCCAACTCACTCATTACCATTGGAAAGAAACGGAAACACATAAGGGTTTGTGGGGTAACAAAGGGTCTGAAGGCCAACTCACTCATTATCATGGAAAGAAACGGAAACACACAAGGGTTTGTGGGGTAACAAAGGGTCTGAAGTGCAACTCAGGTCCAGCTATTATGAGGCTAGTGTAAATGGCAGGTAGGTGTCTATTAATGTGGATCATTCATTACCAGTGGCTCAGACTATGGCCTGGATTATCCCCACCTTTGGTGACCTAGTAGGGAGGGCCCCCTTAGAAATAAGGAATTGCCGGGGGAATTGTATTCATTAATATTGACCCCCCCAGACCATCGTGGTGCAAGAATACAAAGGACAGAGTATCAAGGGATAAAATACCAAAAGTTAGGTAAATATAGGGAAGTATAGATTTACTATTTTGAACTCCACATCTATGTTCCTTGAAGATATATGCACCATCTTGAGACATATAAGGAAGTTAGATATGGAAAATCTAGACTTATCTATCAATATTTGTTTTTTGATATTTTGACCTCAATATCGTGTCCCCTTGATATTCTGGCGTCGATAATCAGAGGTCACACCAATCTGGGGGTGTAAATTTCAGTCGCACCGATGCACGCCAGAACACATCTGATGTCACAACCACAAAAAGCAATTGTACAATAAGTTCTAATGAAGCAGAAGCAAACTAGAAGACAAATGACACAGCAAATGATGCAAAGTGGTGCCCACCAGCGTACCTGATTGTATGCTAGAATATAAGATATAAAGACAGTAAGACATTTTTAGCAAGATATAGGTCTATCTTAAAGAAGCTTGTAAAAGCTGCCATTCTGTTTATGGTAATTACTAACATAGTGAAGGGTAACATCCAGGAACACACTAAATGGGCCGTTGCTGTTATATCTGGCCCTTGGTAGACTCCTTCTTGGAGAGCCTAGATCCAGAGGTTATCTTGGTGATCTCTCCTCTCTCTCGAAAGTGGTGTCTTCCACTGTGGACAAAGCTCCTAAATAAAAATATTAAATTAAAATAATCTTTACATTTTATTTCTCGACAGTTTTTATGAATCCTGCAGTCATCACATGGTCCTTTATAAATCAACTATAAATAAACATCTGATATCGTTCATTAATATATTTTCTCTTTGGTTAGGCACAGAAGGTCCACAAATTCCCCTTAGCTTGCTTCTCCCTTCGGATCTCTTTCTCCATTCAGTAAACTTCTGAATGTAGAATAACGAGGTAAAAGTTATCCCAAACATACAGAAGAGAGAAGAAGAAGAGATTATGGGTCATATTTACAATGAAATGGCGCAGCGAGCACCACAAGACATTTTGCTGCCCCGAGATGCATAATTTCACAAATGCAAGAAAACAAGAATACTGTGCACCCCTATGCTCTGCGCCGGCGCACAAAAAGCAGACGTGCGCCAATGCAGGCACCCTTGCACGTTGCAGGGATGATTGTGTTTGTGCAGGAAGGGATACCTTCCTGCACAAAAACAATAATTAATGGTGTTTTGCTCTTTCTATGTGTGCTGCAGAATAAAAGTATTTCTCCTCGTTGCGCCACTTTAATGCCTCCCCTGGAAAGGTGTTAGTTGTTGCACTGCCTCAGATTTCTGGGGCAGTGTCAAAAAGCCATGGGGAAGCAGAGAGCGCTGCGTGAAAGAGGGCCATATTGACAAGGCTGTGTAAAGCCATGCATTGTGGCTTTGTGTGACCTTGTAAATATGGGCGAGCACTCAGCGCAACTGAAGTATCAGAAAAAGTGACGCTCTGGTGGCGCCATGGGCTTGTAAATATGACCCTAAGTTTTGTAGGGCCTCTCATTACTGGATCATATCTTTATGACCTAGATCCCAGGACATCAGCCATTCTCCTGTCTCTGTATCATTGGTTGTGGTTGGCAGGGGTATTTTTAGCTTTTCCTAATCCTATATGTTAAATCAGCCAGATTTGTTTTACCATCTAGATGACTACGCCATATTGCTACTGTGCTATCATTCTCCAGATTTGTGAACATCATTTTTGGGGTTCTTTTATCTGATTCTTCCCCTCACTGTGGGTGCAGATAGATTAGTCCCCCTGTTTTAAAAGATTTGGTACATAAACAAGGGAGTAATCATAGCATATGTGCGCGTGTAGATCTGTGTGCCGGGAAGACATGATGGGCACAGGTTACAAACCTGTGGTGGTGCCACCTTCAACTTGTGGGTGCAAAATGTGCAATTTGGGGCTGCACCAGACAGATTCATAGACCACTGATTTGTAGACAGAGATATCAACATGTGAAGCTTCTGACTGTGGAAGAGCTGCATGCGCGGCTACTTTTCCTCAGTCGTAAGTTTAGGATTAGGGTGGGAAAGGGGTATTCCAGGAAAAATGGAAGGTAGGCGGCCACTGGCAAGGAAGTGAACGCTCACAACGTTTGAACCTATTAATGCCTATTCTCAATAGGTTTTCAAACCCACATCGTGCATCTACGTTTAGTGCCAAAAAGACTGAAGTGAATGTGTAAATTGTGTGTAGGAAACACACAGATAGCGCTATATTTACTAATGTGTAGAGAAAAGTGGTTCCTATTAACAAAAAACTATTTCACATGTGGAACAACCGAAAAAAGCTAAGTTTAGAAATGCACAATGTTAGGAGAAATTAATCCTGGAAAGAGTCATGTTGAGGACAATCTGCCGGAGTAAACGTGGGATCCTTGACTTTAGGCTTCTCATGAACCTTTGTGAGTCGACTCCTCAGTTGATAACCAGTCAGATTCGCGAATGAAGACTAGCACTGCACATTGTCCTATTTATGTTTCTATTTCTATCTCTATTTCCATTTGACATTTATATAGCGCTAAATCCAAATGGTATCCAAGCGCTAGGCCAGCCAGCAGTAACACAGGCCCGCTGAGTCCCACCTTTTAGGGAATAAGAAAGATCCTTCTTTTTGTCTGAATGTTAACAATTTTTTCTTCTAAAATGCAAGAGGCCCCTTGTCACGGAGCTTGGCTCCATTCCTAGTTTGAGATGTTTGCAAGCAAAGGTTTCGTTTTTCATTTCCTGAGAAAGCGATCTCCGCCAAATCCTCTTATGTCACAGACCTCAATTAGTCAACAGTGGCCTGCGGGCATTTACATATGCAGCTTTTTCACGCGAGGTAACATACACACCGCCGGTATAATTAGAAGCAGTGCACGCGCGCTGGAGCGAGCTCACACCTTGAAGCTGAAATTAGACATCGGTGTCGGAGGGACCGAAACAGCACTGCTGCCAGAGGAGGTTTTCAAAACACTCCCCGCCTGCTCCCTTTCACGTGGAAGTGTTTTGTTAATAGTATCAGCAGAGTAGATGATTACGGGATGATACCGGAGCATTGTGGGTTTAATAATGTCCTGCTAAAGTAGCATAGCCAAAACTACAGACTACAATACACCTTCAAGGTAGGTATACAAAGGTAAGTATAGGTTTACTATGCATTACTCCACATAAATGTACCTTGACAGAGTGTGTGTGTATGTGTGTGTGTGTGTGTGTATATCTAAATATGCAAAAAAGAAGCAGAGAACTCTGGGTAGTTCTAAAGTGTAGGTGGAAAGAAGCTCCTGTATAGAGCTCCCTCAACACTAGTGACACACTAAATTTGCTCACCAAATCCAGAGATCTGAGAACTACCCAGAGTTCTCTGCTTCTTTTTTTGCACAATTTATGCGTCACTCTATGCCTGAAAGGGTATTGTTTAGATATATATTTAGATATAGCTATATATTATATAGCGACGCTGTGGCATATGGCTGGTGTGCTGCCAGAACACTGGGGGTGCCAGTAGAATGTATTTAATTGTACCAACTTCCCTTACAGCTTTTTCACTTGAAAAAGGCTGCATAAGCTGAAAACAAGGTGATGTGCCATGTGAAGCATCACCATCTATCTATCTATCTATCTATCTATCTATCTATCTATCTATCTATCTATCTATCTATCTATCTATCTATCTATCTATCTATCTATCTATCTACCTACCTACCTACCTACCTACCTACACCAACAGGCTACTTCAAACTATTTTATTATATATATATTGAAAAAAACAAAGGTTTAAAGGATGTTATAGTTAGCTGAAAATGTCAATAAAAAAATATCTTCTAACAAACCAAACCACTGAAATTCACGTGTTATAATTTACTCAAGTAACTATGACTCCTGTCATGAAGTAACAAACCCCCCATACACAGTGTTGTCATGATTGATGTCATTTCAGATGTTGGAGTGATTTTACCAATAATGTCATAGAACATGTCATGAGTGATGTAATATTAAAAGTAATTGGCAGTGCATGGTAAATGTTAGATGAGACAATAAGGATGACAACGTGTAGGAATCGCATGTCATCCATACAAGTAAGCAGCGTATTTTGAGAGAGTTTGGTTTTGAGAAACACAGACTCAGGATTTAAAACGTCCTACTGTGGTTGGGGTTGGTTTAATTAAAGAGGATTTTTCTACCCAAAACAAACGCTTTTTAGAAACAATAGAATAAAGAAATACTGGGGAAAAAAACAAAACAAACATAATGTTCTAACCTATAACATGCAGTTTGCATACGGCTCTTATGTGACAGTTCATAGCTCATTGTGCTTTATTAGGATTGTAATTTTTGAACTGCAAGTAACAAAATCAATATCTATGACAAAAAAGCAGTAACCCACTGAACAATCCACATAAAATACAGTTCTGTGACCCGCATGGAACACATTGGTTGCAGCAGGCACATTGACCCTCTTTGCTACTTTATCATGAGTCAAAACCGCCACTAGATACAACTCCATCTCTCTCCAGCAGGAACATTAATCACCAAAGTTATCTTGACATTTTTATTGTTGCCTGAAAACTAATGCACAAACAAGGAACTCTGCAGCAGGTGCTTTTAAACCCATATGGTAATTCTGAACATAGCACCCCCCTGAGCTCAGAGCCACATGCAACTGCACCGGTCGCTCCACTCTACAGCCGGCTCTGGCTACATCCCCTTTTTGGCTTGCAGAGTGGAACTCAAAAACAATGTTGCCATGGCAAAAATGTTTAAACCAGCCCCACAATGAAAGAGGCTGAGACTAGAATACGGGCCCTTGGGCTTGGTTGTTTCCTACCCTGAGGCCCACCAGGGAAATAGTACAGTTGCAGAGGTAAGTCCGACCCTGTCTGTTTGTTACTCTCAAGGGTTTATACTGTGACCAATGTGATTCATAACACCAATTGTGAATCTCAGTGTGCAGTTTGAATATTGTATTTGAGGGGGACCTTGTGGTCAAAATCACGGCCACTTTGCAGAGCACGAACCTTGTGAAACAATGTCTTTTTGCCTGTGATAGTTTCAGTTGACATTATAAAGTTAACGCAGTGAAGTGCTCGTGGTACAGATGGTGGTTATTTTGTTATGTCTGTAGTCAATATATATATTTGTTTCATAGGTAAGGTCTCCCAGGTATGGTGTTTTAATTAATCTATGTTAGAAAATGGGTTTCTGGTTGGCAAAGATATGCACCCTGTCCCAGCAGGAATTACCATCCTGGACCTGGTAAGTCAGATATACACCATAAATTAACCTGTGCTCACCCTTTGGTAGCTTGGCACAGAGCAGTCAGGCTTAACCCAAGAGGCGACGTGTAAAGTATTTGTGCAACACATCTAACAGTCACACAGCGAAAACACCATAAAAACTGATTGTGACTTTATAAATAATACAAGCCCTAAGCAACTAAAATTCAATAAGCAGATGTCAAGATATGAATTAAAAAAAATTAAATGCAAAAATAACGCCTAGAATCAGTAAGCGCCTAACAAGGTAATTGGTCCTGGTGGACTGGGACAAAGTCAAGAGTTCAGGCTTACCACAATTGACTGTGGAACGGATACAGGATCCAACGTAGGCCCTGCTGAGCAAAAGCACCTTCATCTTGGCTGCAAACAATGAGATGCAGGGTGCAGCCAAGCGATGCATTGGTGTTGATCCTGCAATCGAGGAGATGCATTGGTTTTCTCCACGCAACAATGGTGAAGCACCGGTTTTGAAGATAATGCGCAGGTTCAGAGATGAGTTGGTTTCAAAGCCGATGTGGTGGGTTTCTCCATGCAGTCGAAGCGATGAGTCCATCGTCCTTCTGCAGTGGCAGCTGTGCAGTGGTTCCGATGGGGCAGTTCCAATGGCAATTTACTGAATGCATTGCGCAGGTACTGTTCCCCCACCTGCGATGATGCATCGGTTCTCTTCTCGCAGCAGAGGATGCATCATTTCTGCTGGAGCAAGCACCTGGGTCCACTTCCAATGAACCAGGAACAGAATGGAAGTCTTTGATGTCACTGAGTCTTCTACGAACAGGAGGCTAGTCAGCTGGCCCTTGGAGTCACTTTGGGTCAAGAGATGAAGGTCCCATCAGAAGGAGAAACAGGCAGCAGGGCAGCACAGAAAGGCAGCAGTCTTCCAGAGCAGCAGTCCAGCAGAGTCGCAGTCCTTAGCACAGCAGTTGTACTTCTTGGTAAGTTGGTTTCAGGTCCAGAGGCCTGCTGAGTTGAAAGGGTCAGAGGTCCAGTACTTATACCTAATTTTGCTTTTTAGGTGGGGGTGACTTCTCTGAAGCGTCTTTAAAGGTAACGGAGGTCCTGTATTCCTGCCCTGGGTCCAGCCTCACTACAGGGGTATATGCAGCCGTTTGCGTGGGGACAAGGTCCAGCCTATTCATGTGTCAGTGTAAGGATGTGCCCCTCTTCTCCTGCCCTTCCTCCCAAGAAGATGCATGAAGTCACACCCAGCCTTCCTGTGTGCGGCTAAGTGAACTGTTACTCAGCCAAGCCAGTGATCAGAGACAGACAGACAGGCAGCAGACACCACATGACTAAGAGCAGGAACATGCCTGACTTCCTAAAAGCTGCATTTTCAGAATAGTGATGACAAATCAAACGTTACCATTAAAGAGGTTTTATCATTACCATTCATAGGTACTAAACATGATATATCTACCATGTCTCAATTAGGAATTACAGCTTATTAAATGTAATACAGAATTCCCAATGTTAACCTATGAGAGAGGTAGGCCTCTCAGTAGTTAAAAACAAATTTGGAAGTTTTTCACTACCATGGCATATAAAACATATTAGGACATTTCCTACCTTTTAATTATATACCACATTGTCCCCCGATCTACCTAAATAAAAGGGGCATTTAAAGGGGCATTTTAAGGGTTGGCAAGGTGTTTTAAATGCCAAGTCGACATGGCAGTAAAACTGCACACACAGGCTCTGCATTGACTGGCCTGAGACATGTTTAAAGTGCTACTGAGGTGGGTGGCACAGTCAGTGCTGCCGGCCCACTAGTAGCATTACATTTACAGGTATTCCATTTAACCAGGGCCTGTAAATTAAATGTTATCAGTGGGCCTGCAGCGCAGATTGAACCACCCACAGAGGTAGCCTTTCAATCCTGTCTCAGGCCTTCCACTGCAGTGCCTGCATGCGCAGTTTACTGCCACATTTACTTGGCATTTCAAATTACTCGTCAAGGCCTACACTCCCCTTTTCCTAAACCTAAGTCATCCCTAAGGTAGGCCCTATGAAGCCCTATGAGCAGGGTGCTGTGTATGTAAAAGCTTGGACATGTACTCTTATGTTCAACATGTCCGAATAGCGACAAACAGCCTATTTCGTTTTTCACTACTGTGAGTGCTGCTCCTCTCATAGGTTAAGCATTGGGAATTCCCTTATATGTTTTTAAGTGGTAATTTCTGATCTTAAACAAGTGCATGTTTGGAACGGTAGTGAGAAATCCTGCTTACTGGTGTATTTGGATTTGTTTTTACTAATTTAGAAATGCTACTTTTAGAAAGTGAGTATTTCTCTGTGCGTATGACTCTATGTGCTTTGCAGCCTGACTCCAATCCACTTCTGGGCCTGGGTGACAGCTACACTTCGTGCATACTTTCCAGACAGCCATCACACAGGGAGGGATGGGTGCATTTGCATACTGATAGTCTTTCTGGGCTGGGAGAGAGGTTGGCGGGTGCACTTACATTTGTATAGGCTGTGTCCTGCACTCACACAAAGGGTTCCTTTACCACAACTGATGTCTGGGCCTTGGCAAGGGAGGAAGGAAGCTCCTGAAGCTTTACAGATCTTGCTGGAAACTTTTCTCACCTTCTAGGAGCAGAGCACCAGGCAATAAGTACAGGGGCTTTGACCCCATAATTTTCAAACTCTACTTGGACAAGGACACTGCCATGAAGAAGGACTGCTGGGCTGTCAGGAGGGACTGCCACTCTGCACTGCCTTGTTGTGTTGGCCTACTGCTGCAGTGTGCTGACTTGTAGGAGGGACTGCCACTTTGCTGCTGCTCTGTGTGTTGGCCTGCTGCCTGCTGCACCTACCCTGCAGGAGAAGGACTGGACTCTTCTAGCTGCCTTTGCCCCTCAAGAGTCTCCAAGCTTTCCCCCAGTTCTCCTGAGAGGTCTCCGGGACATCAAAGACCTTGTCTCCCAGCTCTCTGCACTCTGGGATCAGCACCCCAAACTACCAGTGCGTGTTGTTTTACCGCTGGCATGGCCAAAGGATCAAGCCTGGTGTCTCATTGCAGCATTTATTTACACTTGCACACATCTGTGCCTAGTAGCCACGGTAAGAAAACATGAGGAGGCACATTACCTGATGCCAACTCCCAAAACTCTGAGGTATGGGACTAGCTCATGGGGAGCTCGGCACAACATTACCCCCACCTCTCTGTCTGTAGATGATGGACCAACTAGAGCAGTCCGTTGTTGCTGTACCTCTGCCGAAATCCCCGAATGTGTGGCTTCCTGAAAAGCACAAGACATGTGGTCCTAGCAATAAGGGGCAAGCCAGACTTCTGCGACTCATCTTGAATTGTGAGCACTTGCAGAGGAGCGCTGAAATCATCTGCTGGACTGGCGTGCCCAACGGACAGTGTACCCCCTTCCCCCGACAAACAACGCCAGCAGCACCACACAAATAGGGTGCAACTTGGCCTGTTATCCCACGCTGAAGAGAAAGCAGCACGGCTGACACCCCCGCAGTGTTGATGATCCAGGGAGCCGCACTTCGCTCCCCCAGGTGCTGGTTAAGGAGGCTTCCGGGCCGGCAGGGGCTCCAAAGTTGCTTTGGCAGCTGCACCACGCCTTCGTGGGCAATGCGTGGTGCAGCTTCATTTGGCCAGGACTGTGAGAGCAGAGGCACTCACAGTGCTAGTGAGGCCACCCCACACTCCTCACAGGTGGCTCTGTTCGCAAGTGGGCTGAGCCCGCGGGCAGCCGCCTTAAATTACCTTGCGCGCAGGGGACCAAGAGAGGTCACCCCACTGACTTGTGGAATGCGAGTGTTCCTTCCTGCGCTTAGACACATACCTAGGAGCACTTGAGTCACAGAAACTTGTGAGCATTACAGGGTGAGACCTCGATGAAGCCCCCCCCCCGTTTGACCCACATTCAGGAACCGGCCTAATTCCCAGTAGTAGGCACGCATGTGATTCTGCACCCTATGCTCTGGACCTAATTACAGTATAAGGGGTAATAGGAGCACAGGGGAGTTGTGCCCTACAATGCCCTGGTAATTTGGATGCATTATTCATTACCTGCTGCACTACATGCACTGAGTATTCCCCGATGCTCATGTTTGCCATACATTGTCCAGGATAATGGGTACTATATAAGTATTTACAGTCATGCTTCCTGCTTGTATATCATAACTTATTGCATTTCATGCTAAATGTTCCAGTGTGCCCTGTTTTGATGCTTGCACTGCTCAGGATAAGGGTTATTACTCCAGGACCTGCATAACATGCACAGAAATCATGATTTATGTTGTGTCGGTCTATGTTTATATACACAATATACTATATATTTGTATATAAGCTAGTGTGAAGTCTCTTTTGTGATGTGTTCATTGTGTTACTTGTGTGAGTGCGTTGCGCAAACACTTTACACATTGCCTCTGGGGATATGCCTGACTGATCTGTGCCAAGCTACCGGGTGTGAGCACAGGCTTTCTTTGATGTGTAACTTATTTACCCTGACTAGAGTGGTGGGTTCTGCCTGGCTTAGGTGCATACCCAGCTATTTTTAACACCCATGCTCTACCCATGGAATTCCTTCCCAATGCAAAGTAACGCAAGGCAGAAATTTGCACTACCTTGTGTTACTCTGTATTTACTAAGCCACAGAGGGCCACACAAGGTGGTTTTGTGTGGCTTAGTAAACCCACTAAAGGGCTTGTGTTGCCTTGCGCCACCTTGCATGATGTCAGACAATACAAGCCCTTTGTAAATTTGGGCCTTAATACCTGAAATGCATTAGTACTCAACTGAAATATACGATGAACGGTTATCCATCACAAGGGGTCTGTCACTGTGCAGAACCCTGAGATGTACTATCTTGCTAACTTTTGATCTCTTCTAGATAGACATTTTTTGGGGTGAAATCTCAAAATTTTGCAGCGGATTCTGTATTATTTAGCACAAGCTGCAAATCCTTAATTATGCGAAAAACACGGCAGCTGGATATATTATGCTATGGTACATTAGCAGTCGCGGCTCGCATGACTTGTGAGTGGGGTGCACAGGGGTGGAACGAAAGTAACAAATGAAAAATAAAACGTAACTTACTGGGTCCCACACCGCTTCCGCTTCTGGCCGGGTCCCGTGTTTTCATGCTGCTTTCCTTGAACAGGAAGCAGGCATCCTCCCTCCCCTCTTCTGAGCCAATCACAACGCCGCAATGGCAGTGTTATGATTGGTGCGGACAGCGCCCAGCCGGGCACCTGAAGGGAGGCCATTTTTTCTATGTAGGCTGAATGCAGAGTGCGCATGACTCGTTTGGTCAGCCCCAGAGAGGCTGACCAAACGGTCAGGGCACAGCGCATTGGGCAAGCCACTCCTCCCCAAATCACCCGCCCGCCCCCAACCAGGCATACCGGTCTGTTTTCTTGCAGGGTGAGAAGTAGAAACATAAAATTGTATTTAAAATACCATTTTATGTTTCTGCTTCTCGCACTGTGAGAAAGCAGTGAGGCGACGCTCTTCCGTCCTAATGGACGAGCCACCCCTGTACATTAGTTTATGTTGTTGTAAGTTATGTTTTAAGATGATATGATGTGCCTTAGCGGGAATTGTTATTTTGTTTCATGTCATTTATGCTTATATAATATGTTATGTAATTATATGGCATGTGCTATGTTACAGTAATGTGATGATATAGTATGCTATGCTATATAATATATTTTGTTATGTAATAGTATACGTCCAGAACACTCATTTGCCAAAATGGTTTAAGTTTGCCATCTTTGTTGCATTGGCACTATAGCACCAAGGAGTAGATAGAATGTTGACGTGAGTAAGGGCTTTTGGATGGGTTGGCATGCTTGCCTTCTTCTGCCACTTCACCAAGGAGTCAGGTAGGTGGCAGACACTTTCTTAAATAGGAGAGTGCCAGTGTGTTCAGTGTTAGGATTTTGATGGCAGATGTTTATCATTTCTTACCGAAGTGGGAAATTCTGCTGCCCTGAGTGCATCATAGATTCTGCGCCTTGGTTCGGTGGCAGTGGCTGTGCATCATGTTTTAGGTCTGACTCAACAGTGCAGGAATCAGCAGACCGTATGTGATCAACACAAAAAGACTTTTAAGTGGCACTACTGAGATAGGGGATTTGGATTTCACCAAAACATGTATTATCTCAAGTACAGGTTTTGATTGAGCTAAAGGTGTGTGCTTCCAATTAAAAGAACGTTTATATTGCAGTTTTTGTTTTGTCGGAAAGCTTATGCTCAACATATCAGAACTGAGTTATTTGTAATTACTAACCATTAATCAAGTTGGCCTGCTCTGTTTATTTTAAAAAATTGCAATAAGTATTGGCGTAGCTAGCCACTTTGCTGCCTGTGGCGGTCCCTGCCTTTGCCACCCGCGGCGGCCATAAGAGCGGGGGGCAGTGCTGGCCCTTTTCCCGCGATTGCCACCCTGCGGTAAACACACGGAAGAGCAGGGGGCTGCCGCCCTCAAAACTCATGCTGCCCGGGGAGGACTGTCCCCCCCTGGCCCCCGTGCTACGCCACTGGCAATAGGGTCAGTAGGCCAGATTTATTTATTGTGTATGTGATAAAGCCAATAGGCATTTAAAGATGACCTGTCATTATACTGTGATAAAGATAGTAAATGGGTATTTTTTTACAGACCATTATCAAAGTAGGCAAGGGATCTGGTGTTGGTTTCACCTTTGACAAACCCTCAAGGTAGAAGATTTGCATTTTGAGTATCCCACCTATGACATTTTAGAAAGGGTAGCTAGTTATTTTGACACCAGTATTTTTCGCATATTTGTAAATTTATGACTGTATGCTAATATTTGTCTTGTAGGAAAGCCTATGCAGAACACAGTAAACCTGTCTTGGTTATGGAGAAAAGACAGCGATCAGGGCATTAGCCCTGATCGATTTATTGTAAAAGTTATATCAGAGGCTGTAGCTCTAATCTTTTTTGATTAATATTTATGACCTACAGTATATCTTTCTTTAATGATATATTAAAGCCAAGTGTCCCGTAAAGATGGGTTATTATTACATTATGTTAAAGTCTATAGATGGGTATTGGGGATCCTTACAGATTACTTAAGTATGGAATAAAGAAAAGTTGTACTTGGATAATCCTTGTTCGCCCTCTTAGCAGGAGTTGAGTATTGTTTTGCGGACTGTAATTATGTGTATATTTGTAATATCCTGACCTGGGGGCATATGTATCAAACGATTTTGTATTCGCAAACGCTGCAAATCGCAAAAAAACAGCGTTTGCGAATACAAAATCGCAAAATGAGATGTATGAGGCATTTCCGCCTCGCAATCTTAAGGAATCGCTAATTTTGCGATTTCTTAAGTTTGCGTAAGCATTTAAGAAATCGCAAATTGCGATTTCTTAAATGCAATGTAACACGCACCCAAGTTGTGCGATTTCTCCTTAAGAAATCGTAAATTACCACCAACTTCAAGTTGGTAGTAATTTGCGACTTCTTTGAAATATGCGCTTTTTTGCATATTTCAAAGTGCCATGTGGCGCACATACATGCCCTTAGGGCATGTATGTGCGCCATATGTGCACACATGCTGATTTCAGGGGTGCATCAGGGTGTCATCATGACACCCTTGAACCTTTGAAAATATTCTCAATTTGCGATTAGCAAATAGCGATTCGCATATTGAGAAGGACTTCCCATTCATTGCTATGGGCCTCCTGGTCCATAGGAATGAATGGGAAGGTATTCCTTAATTGCGATTTTGCAATTTGCTAATCGCAATTAAGGAATTTTAAGAATTTGCCAAATTTGTGCGAATTTGTAGATACATCCCGTTTTGCAATTCTCAAATAGCGATTCTCAAAAAATCGCTATTTGAGAATCGCAAATGGAGATGTTGATACATATGCCCCTAGGTGCTTAAGGTTGACTTGTGTGAAAGCTTATTCAGAATTCAGTGAACATGGCTTGGTTTTAGAGGTTATAAAGGCTACAGAACTGATTGGTTCTTTGGGAAAATGTATGTCAGATGTTATAGGTCTGATATGTCTATTATGAACAATTTACAACAATGGCAGCATGTCTGACCAATTTATTGTAAAAAGCAATCAGAATCCACCCATTTAAGCTGATAGGCCTGATGGGTGGATTGTAATTACTTTGTATGAAAGGTTGTAGAAAGTTAGCTCGTCACATGGAATTGCAAAGATAACTGTAGCATAGATTTAAGGGCTAGATGCACTAAGAATATTTATGTCCCAAACACTAAAATTGGGTGTTCGTGATTTTAAAAACGTGTTTTCAGACTCCTAAAATGAGATGGCAAATGGATTCAGATTCATTATCTGGAAGGGGTATGTTGGAGACATTGAGTCCAAATATTGAATGGGTATGCTCTGTGGCAATGTTTTGTGACTGAAATCTGGTCACAAACCATTGAAAAGTTACCAAGACCTTGGAGGAAGTGGTAACTCATTCACAAGGGGATCCTTCCCCTTAGTGAATTAAAAAAAAGTTTGTTGAAGAGCAGGACAACTGCCTACTCTCCAACAAACATTTATTTTTAAAAAGAAAGCTATTTCTGTGGCTGGTCTAGCAACAACAGAAGTTCATGCTATCTCAGAAAAATCCAACGTGTACCGGCTGCATCGTGAATACCTTCCCAGCCTCAGTTCTCTGCATGGCATCATTCATTGCCACGAGAAAGCACTTATACTGATAGAGACGCTTAGAAAGAGGCTCACAATGGGTGGGTCTTTCTTTCGGATTGAGCAATTTTTGGTAAAAATAGTCCCAGTGCTTTTTTGGGGGACCCCCACTGATTGTTCCTCAACATTCTTCGATCCAGAGCAAGGGAGAGAAATACACATAAAGGGGAAAGAAGGAGGCAGAGAAAGATGGAAAAAATTGACAAAGGGAGACAGCACAGTTGAAAACGAGCCTGCAGACATGTGGAAAAGATGCAGAGAGTGTCTGGCGGTGGTTTAAAGAGGCATGAGGTGGAATCAAGATTATAGAACATTGGTATTCCAGACCTCGACCTTCAATAGCACCAACCACAGGCTTCTGAGCAAACCTTTGGTCTCTGGCACTTGTTCTTTTACAAATGAAGCCCTGATGTAGTCCTTTGTCAGGAAGCTTTCCTACATAAAATGGCAGTGAGTGAGCATACTTGTCTGCTTGATCCCAGTCTGTCCCCCGCCCTACCACGGCTCATCACATGATCACATGCCATTTCGCGCCTCGCCCCGTGGAATCATGGGTAGGATCACCATGCAAAGTGAAGAAACAAAGTCAAAATTACCGTCTTCATATTCCCTCCGAAGAAGCAACACCGCTTTAATATCTCGCTTCCCTTCACCACGATTGGCCAAAGTGATCTTGACTTGACCCACAGAGGAATGCAATATCTTTTTTTTAAACAAAACAAATAACCTCTCAAGAGGACAGAATTTGATATTATTTCCGTAGGAGTAAATGTATTTAGAATATATCTAACTGCATTCTTCTGGACTGAGATTGATGACGCGGTGATCCTGCCCCCCCTTCCCTGTCCATGAAAGCAGAATATGAAATGCAATCTGATCCAATTTTATGAATAAATATTTAAATTGACCAAGAAAAGAGGGAAGGAAAGAGTTTAATGTCTCACAACTTTTCTGTCATGCAAACGGTGCCTGCAAGAGGAATACGTTTATGGGAAAAAGAATGCAGGCAAAAAGACACCCTTTTAAAAGTAAAATGAACATTATTTTTAAAAATATTATCGCTTCTGGTGAACAAATGAATTCTGCTTTTTCCTCAAACAGAGGACATGATTCAGGACAGATGAAAAGATAGATGCTATTTTCATGGCAAGGAATATATTTATTTTACAATTTAAGTACTTCCCCAGCAGGCAGGCACCCTGGGCTTTCTACTTAAATGCTTCTCACGACATAAGTGGTTACTTTTAAGCCGCCTGCTTATACTCTAAACGCAAAGTTTTTCCCCCAAGAGTAGGTGTGACTTCTGGGAATTTATTGATATGCCACTGTTATCTGCATAAACATTTTTTGTTACTTCGGCCCTCAGAGGCTCAATTGTGAAAGGGCAGTGCATACAAAGACTTATGCACCTTATGCATTGACTGCATTTGCACGTGTGAGCTGCATCTCTGTATTACACGGTGATACCTAGTGAATCCATCTAGAGCCTTCTTTCCATGCAGCTCCAGGGCCCAGGCTCGTGAGCAAAGGCATTTCTTTAATTGCATTATTTGCACGCGTCCCTGTAAATGAAGGAATTGGCGCTTGCCATGAAGCAGGAAGTAAATTGTGTGCCATCACAAGGGGTGTGGCAGAAACTAATTCACAATTCTGCAGGCTTTTATTCCATTACAAATTGTCTCAGAAATGCCCAAAGAGACACAAGCGCTGATTGCACCCCGGAGGCACTTTCTGTCATGCTAACCCTGGCGTCTTGTCCCAAAATTACAGTGCCAACAACCAGGGCCGGCTTTAGCGCTGGTGGTGCCCAGTGTGGCAGTCTTTTTTGGCAACTCCCCCCATGACTTTCTCCTCAGTTTCCCTTACTACCACCCGGCAAAAGTGCCCCTCATCACTCCAAAGCCCATCTCTGAAATACATTTCATTTGTTTCAAAGTGCTGGTAAAGGCTGGCTTTACTGTTCCACTCAGCTATCCACATAAAATACAGATCTGTTATTTGCAGCAGACATATTAACCCTCTGCACTACTTCATGGCGAGTCAATACTGCCACTAGACAAAAGTCAATCTCTTTCTCTAGCAGGAACATTAATCACAAGAGCTATTGTGACATTTTTATTGCTGCCTGCAAGTTGGATGCACAAGGAATTATTGCTAAACACAGCGCCCCCTGAGGTCAGTGCCCCCCCTACAGGTCAGCGCCCAGTGCCGCTGCACCGGTCACACTGCCCTAAAGCCAGCCCTGCAAATAACAATGGTCCAAAGAAACAGCCCCAGAATATCGTCCTCTGGGCCTTGCCAGGCAATACAGAGATGAGGACAAATAGGCACGATTTATGGAGTCACAAAAAGTATTGATGGAAGCAATATCACAGACGATTTTAATACCTTGACATAATAATGCAAAACCCCAAGTTGCCCAAAAATATTTCTGGGGAAAGCTTTAAAATACTTTTTAGATCTGATGCTCAGGCCTTTGTCACTTTTTAAGTTGATTTGGGAAGTTCCATTTTGCTTGGTTTACTTCGGTCCAGACTGACCACCTGCATGCCATGGCCAGGATTGGACAGGGAGCCTGGAGTGATGGGCCATATAGCCCTGGTTATAAAACACCTGCACTGGTTTCCACTCTCTTCCGGATTACAGTTTCAAAAAGGCATGATTCACCTATACAGTTCTTTACAGGGGAGCCCTGTGGTAGGAAAAATCTGGATTTCTCATGGTGGGAGAGAGCTGTTCACCAAAGGTTTCACGTGCTTCGAATGCTTTAGTTTTCAGATATTGAGAACTTTAATAATGTTTGATGTAGCCCTTCATACCGCATGTCTGGCATTTGTAAGCACTGTATGTCATTGACATTAATGTTACTCATTGTAATGTTACTTCAATTTACCCATATAGGAAGGATGGAAGGCTGAGTCAGCCTCACCAGGATTCAAACTCACAATCTCATTTTCACTGCATGTTCCAGTGCAACTGTTCAACTCACAGAGCTATCCTGTGGCAAATAGTCTTTTCATGGATGACATGGCGTCGGGTACCAGTGGCATTAGAAGCAGCGCATACCCCGACTGTGTTTCGAAAAAACATAAGATCACGTTTGATCATTCACTCCTTTGCCTAGCAGCACAATTTTCTTCTACCACAATCCGTAACAATGCAGCTTTGATTTGATCATCTTTCGCTAGATGAAATTGTTTAGTATTATGTGCCTTGGACAAATAAATAATGATATACGTTAAGCAAATTGATCATTATTATTCCTTTGAAGTAGCTTCCTGAGATATCACATGGGAATTTTGGGCTCCTAAAAATTGGTTAAAAGGTCACCTGCCTGGCTAAACTTGGCATTAAAGCACACATTCTTTAACGATTCCTCTGTCTTCAATGGCATTGAAATACAGAGAAATCATTTCGGTGACGTCAGAGGCTTTAAAGCACACACTCATTAATATTTCCTGAGACTTCAATGGCATTTAAGCACACACTAATACTTACTGTGACCTCAGTGACAATAAATCACACACTTGTTAATATTTCCTTCGACTTCAATTACATTAAAGCACACAGAAATAATTTCTATGACGTCAGTGGCATTAAAGCAAACACTCATTAACACGTCCTGCGACATGAATGGAATTAAATCACACACTAATACTTATTATGACCTTAGTGGCAATAAAGCACACAGTCCACTCATTAATGCTTACTGTGTGTTCAAAGACAATGCAGCACACACTCCACTCATTAATGCTTACTGTGTCCTTAAATACATTACAACAATCACTCCACTCATTAATACATACTGTGACCTCTGAGACATTACAGCACACACTCCACTCATTAATGTTTACTGTGCCCTCAAAGGCAGTACAGTACACACTCAACTCATTAATGTATACTGTGCCCTCAAAGACATTACAGCAATCACTCCACTCAATAATACTTACTGTGACCTCAGAGACATTACAGCACACACTCCACTCATTAATACTTACTGTGATCACAAAGATATTACATCATACACTCCACTCATTAATATATACTGTGACCTCAAAGACAATACAGCATACACTCCACTCATTTCTACGTACTGGGACCTCGAAGACATTACAGCGCTCCAATCATTAATACTTAATGTGACCTCAAAGACATTACAGCACACACTCCACTCATTAATCTTTACTGTGACCTCAAAGACATTACAGCACTCACTCCACTCATCAATATTTACAGTAACCTCAAAGACAGTACAGCACATGCTCCACTAATTGATACATACTGTGACCTCAAAGACAATACAGCATTCACTCCACTCATTAATACTTACTGTGATCTAAAAGACATTAAAGCGCACACTCCACTCATTAACACTTACTGTTACCTCAGCGACATTACAACTCACACTCCACTCATTAATACTTACTGTGACCTCAGAGACGTTACAGCACACACTCCACTCATTAATGCTTACTCGGACCTTAAAGACATTACAGCAAGCACTCCACTCACTAATACTTACGGTCACCTTAGAGGTATTACAGAACTCATTCCACTCATTAATACTTACTGTGATCTCAAAGACATTATAGCACTCACTCCACTCATTAATATTTACTCTGACCTCAAAGACATTACAGAACTCACTCCACTCATTAATACTTACTGTGATCTTAAACACATTACAGCATACACTCCACTCATTAATACTTACTGTGACCTCAGAGAAATTACAGGATGCACTCCACTCAATAATGCTTAAAGCGACCTCAGACATTACAGCACACACTCCACTCATTAATGCTTACTGTGATCTCAATTACATTAAAGCAGACACTCATTAATGCTTACTGCGACTTCAATGACATTGAAGCACACAGTAATATATTTGTTTACATCCATGGCATTAAAGCACAGACTCATTAATACATACTGTGACTTCAATGGCATTAAATCACACAATAGTACTTAGAGTGAACTAATTGGTATTAAAGCACACACTCACTAATTCAACTGACTCAGTAATACATACTGTGACTTCAATGGCAAAAAGCACACATATAGTAGTACTTGCTATGACTTCAGCGGCATTAAAGCAAACACTCAATAATACTTGATACTTCAATGGGTTTAAAGCATACACTCAGTAATACTTAATGTAGGGCTCACACTCCACTAATTAGGCCACACACTCCACTCATTAATACTTACTGTCTTTCTGTGACCTTAATGGCATTAATGCAGACTCTCAATAATACTTACTAGTTACTTCAAGAGAATTAAAGCACACACCCAGTAATACTTACTATGTCTTCAATGTCATTAATGTCAATGTCATTGAAGCAGACACTCAATAATACTTACTGTGATATTAATAACATTAAAGTACACACAAAGTAATACGTACTGTGGCCTCAGTACCGTTAAAGTATACAAAAAATGAGTTGGACCCAGCTATATGCAAATCAGTTTTGACCCTGCGCCAATGGGAACAGTCCAGCTTGAATTGCCAGGCCAGGTCCTGCATGAACCAGAGCACAAGCAACCCAGGACCAGTTTCGCCCTTGTTATGGGCTCATTAAATGGGTCGAGCTTGGTTCCAGTGACACAATGTGCACGGGACCCACATCTGGGCATACCCATCTCACATAGAGCAACACATTAAAGTATACAAAGAGTGATGGATAGAATGGCTGAAGTAATCTTAGCCACTGGTAATTACTCGGACCGTATCTCTATCCATTGTTAATGCCAGTAAAACACCCACTAATGCTTACTGTGACTTCAATGACATTAAAGCAGAGTACTCACTAATCCTTGCAAAGGCATAATGGTACTACTACTTGTTTTAGCAACAACAGTATTAAAGGTCACCCATCGCTACTATCTGTTATGATTTCTGTGGTAATAAAACACCCCTCACTGCTTTTGTCATTATTCCAACATTATTTAAACAAAGTAATTGCCAATGTTCAATAGTATTAAGGACCACCATTCATTACTACTTCGATTTACTGAAATCATATTATTGCACCTCTAATTGTTATTTGTAATGGGTTTAATGGCTTTAAAGCTTACCACCTATGGCTTCTTCCCATGAAGTCAATGGCATTGAAACCTCCTCTCACCGCTACATGGAACAACTTCAAAAATATTAAAGTACTCCACTCCCTACTACTTGCCATGACTTTGATGGTATAAAACCATATCATACACTACTATTTGCAGTGAATCCAATCACTACCATTTGCAATTCATTAAATGGTAGAAAACACGTCACTTATGGCTTCTAGCTATAATTTCAATGCTAGTGAAGCACATTACTACTTGATATTATGCGACATCTAGTAAAGCACTCCAATCAGTACTATTAGCCTATGCGTCAATAGCGGCAACTCACCCTCCCCCCACTAATACGTGCCTTGCTGTACGTGGTATCAAATCACATCGCTCTTTACTACATGCCATTAAATGAATGTCATTAAAGTGCACCGTTTTCTACTATTTGCCTTGACCTCAGTGGCAGTAAGGCAGGTATTGCGCGCAATTGTCCAGTCTCTCCACTTGAACACCCCCGCTCCCGCTCCCGGAGCGCCGCATCACTCTAGCTGCTCTGCATAGCTGCCATGAGCTAAGTGGCAATTCTGCCCATCTGACTCCTGCATTTCGCATAATTAAGCAGGCTGCTGGTGCCTCAATTCAGCTATGAATGAATGATCACGCTTGTAAAATGAGGACTGTGCATAAAAGGGTCGCTGACCGCATACTTGGCGGAGAGGGCTATCATTTCCATGTTTGGGGAGCCAATCAAACAATCTGCTCGGTGTCAAACCCAATCAACTGCAGGTTTAGCCAACCAGGCTGCCAATTACAGTCTGAGCTGAAGCACTTTCTATCAATAGGGATTATTCTTCTTGCAGACTTGTAGAAAGGACCTTGGAGCCTTTCACTCCTAATAACTGTTGCAAAAATGAAGACGATTGGAAAAGGCAGCAACTTGGATACCTGAAGGAGATATCCACAGAAACCTCATTTCATTTTAGAAAACAGCACTACTTTAAAAAAATGTAAATCTTTAAAATGTTAGTTTGTTTCTGAGCCGTTAGCAAAGAAGACAAACCGAAATAACAAAAGGTGATTATTATTTAGAAATGTATAAAGCGCAGTGTTCACCCGACAGGCATCTTGGCGCTATCAAATCATCGAGCTATGCAGGTGGCCACTCTTAATATTGCAGACAGAAGGGCTGTATTCCAACCTCTTCCCTTGCCCAACTTGCCTTTTTTTGCAAGGTGATTTATGAAGTGCTCTGAATCTCTGATGCTCTCATGATATCTTAGGGCCAGTGGCCCAAGTGGGCATGCCACCACTTTGTAATGTAATAGAATCCGTTCCCCTAATTTGTTATTTTATAAATGAGTCCCAGGACGGCAGCATATACCTATAGATGAGGCTCGTCCTCTGGTGGCCGTTCGGGTATGGGCAGGAAGGGCAGAGAAGGAAAAGGACTCTGTCTTTTCCTTCTCGCCCAGAGAAGGCAAGGACAGTGTCCACTTCTCCTGCTCTGTCGGCTTCCCCCCTTCCTTTCTTCCTCTTCCTCGTTCTCTCTTTCTGTCTGTCTTGCTCCTCCTCACTTCCTGAAAACCGCGACTTCAAGAAACGGCGTCTACCCTCTCTTGCCTCTCCTTTCCTTCATCCATTCCTCAGTGAAATGGATCCCCAAAAAAAGAAACACTTTTCCTGGAAATTCACACCCAAACACATTAGCGCCACTTTACAGAGCTTGCCAGAGAAGTGCTACTTTTGTTTTTTCGCCTTTCTTTGAACATCATTGTTTTCCCCGGGTGGTTAAGTGCAGCATTCCTGAAGGTACTGCATTACCTGGTTGATGTGTGGAGTGGGAAATGTTTAATGTTATCCTTAGCAGATGTTTTCCTTATTTTAGTTTCTAAAATGTGTACTGTGGCTCTGTGTTCAGGGATGTGGTCTTTTTAAACCATACTGCGTACGTTTTGTGAGGATATAAGGAATGGACATTCAAACAGATCCCTTCCCTGCCAAGTAGTCATGTCCTTTTGTTTTCAGGCAAAAACACCCATTGATTTCAGAATAATGAATGTAAGGTAACCATGTTGTTCCTGAATACATTTCTCATGCTTTACTTAATCTTGCATTCCCTATGAGTGTTTGCTTTTTCCAGGATGTTATTACTTTTTTTCAGGCAGCATATGACTCCTGTCTAGTGCATAATTTTAATTGAGTCGCATCTAGGTGTTTATAGCAGGGCACAATTGGATTGTAGCTGAAGGCAGTGCCAGTTTATCTCAGTGGGGCGGTATGGTGTTCAGTAGGGGGTAGGATGTGACACTATGACCAGAGCTGCAGAATTTGGAACTGGGGAACATGGTTGAGCCTTTATGACCATTCCCCCAGACCACTCTCCTGAGGTAGCACATTCCCATGCTAGAACTTAGAAGGCAATGCTAGACCTTAGAAACCCTGGTGTCTTAGCACCAGCAGGTAGACTCTAATGGTGGCAAGAGTTAGTTAACCCTGAAGACCTGCCCACCATGAACCACAGTAAAGTTCACCTCCAGTCTTGCGGGAAGGCCTACGAAGCAGCACACCTTAAAGCAATGGTGACTCTGCCACTGTTGTCCCAGGACCCTTGAGACCAGTCCACCTCCCCTATTGGTACCTACATTGGCCTTGTTTCAGCAGTAGTAGAGCAACTCACCAGGGATCGGCAATGCAGAATTTTCATGTACATCAAACTAAGTTCGCAAACATCATGGTCTCTCTGCTTCATGCACAAGCACTTTTACCATGTGCTGCCTGCTCTGGGGGGTAACTGGAATTATGCATCAATGGAGGACAAAATTATGTCACAGTGTTGACTAAATTATGCAGCAAAAACAAGCTGCAGCGTAATGCGGTACATTTTCTGATACTTTGTTATTTTTACACACACTAACACTCTCTTCAAAGATTTTGCCTCATTAGCGCTAGTTTAACATGCAACTGCAGCAGTGAGAAAGGTGACCAGTCAACCTTTGCAAAGGGCCCATTACTTTGCAGCAACACAAGTCACTTTTTTTAGTAACTTTTGATCCATTTGAGCTACGAACAATTTCTCTGAGAGTCCTTCCACAAGTTCAGAAAGTGAACTGAAGAGTGGGTCTGAGGGCCCTACTTTTATATCTGATGCCTCCTTTGAAGTTGGGAGAAGTTTCTAGAGTTTTGTTTTAAGTACTTGGAGTTTCCTGACTCACCTGCAATGGCTCTAAGGTGACTTGAGTGTCAATATGGAAGGGACAAGCCCTTTGAATGAAGGCAGAGCACACACTATTCAGATACAAGTGGGGCTGTGTCGAGCTCTGTCCCCCATCCGGCCAGCAGATTGCCCATTCAGGCACACCTAATCCCTCCATTGTGTGACTGTCTGGGAAGAGTTCAGAAAGTCTAACTCTCAGTTACACCCAGTCATGTTACCCAGGGGAGGCTGTAGTCACCAAATGGCTAAGGGCAGGAAAAGGACCACTTTCCAAAATTTGCATTTTTATAATTGCAATTTAAAGCTTAACTTTACCATTAAAGACCATTTTCCATTACAATTTTATAGATACCAAACATGAAATACTTACCTGGTCCAAATCAATATTTAGCACTTATTATCCTATGGAACAGGTAGGCTTCACAGCAGTGAAAAACAAATGTAGGAGTTTTTCACTACCAGGACCTGTAAAACTTAAAAGTACATGTTTATCCTTTTATTTAGAATGTACCCTGCCCTATGGGCTACCTATTGCCTACCTTATGGGTGATGTATATGCAATACAAGAGGAGTTTCAGGCTTGGCAAGGGGTTTATATTGACAAGTCAAATTGGCAGTTTATAACTGCATTCAGGCTGCCTTAGCAGACCTGGGACATGTTTTAAGGGGCTACTAAAGTGGGTGGCACATTATGTGCTGCAGACCCACTAGTCACATTTGATTTACAGGCCCTGGTATATGGGATACAACTCTACAAAGAACTTATAAGTAAATTAAATATGCAGATCAGGTGTAAACCAATTTCATAAAATGTAGGAGAATGAGCACAAGCACTTTAGCACTAGTTAGCAGTAGTAAGGTGCACAGGGTCCTAAGGCCAACAAATACGAGAAATGGAGGTAAATTGGCAAAATGTTTGGGGGAAGACCACCCTTAGGCTAACAGGTCTAACTGCCATGCATTGCTTATATTCTCCAGCTGATGGGTACTCTCTGATCACATCATTGGTTCGTGGCTCTAATGTCCATTCATGGCACATTCTGATCTTAATCACTACATGTGATTCTTTTTAAAACAATATTTCAAACCATTATGACTGTGGAAGTTACTAAGGCTGGGTTTATAGTTTTGTGGAGTCTCTGCTTTCTGCTTAGATCGGTGTCTAGTCTCCCATGTGATTCAACCGTACAGGATCAACTCCGCTTCTCATCTTCCTGCAGTTGATAAAATGAGTACAGTTGTGTACATAATAAAACTTGGAAAATATTTCTTTAGGACAAAATTCCTGTGTCAAAACAGAAGGTCAGTTTTTGATTCCTGGTGCTTTGAAGATCTGTGTATAATCAGAAGGTCAATTTGTCAGTCTTGTTGCTTTGAAGATCTGTGGATTAGTTGAACAGCAGTGGTTGAGTCATGTAGACTCAAAAAATGGTGCATAATCTGAGGGTCAGTGATTGAGTCCTGGTGGTTGGAGGATCTGTCCATAATCTGAAGGACAGTTTTTGAGTCCTGGTGAGTCAAAGATCTGTGTATAATCAAAAGATCAATGTTTGAGTCCTGGTGATTTGAAGATCTGAGTACAATCTGAAGGCCAATGTTCGAGTCCTGGTGGTTAGAGCATCTGTGTATAATCAGGTCAGTGTTGTGAGTCCTGGTGGTTGGATTATCTGTGTATAATCAGAAGGTTAATGTTTGAGTCCTGGTATATTGAAGATGTATGTATAATCTGAAGGCCAATGTTCGAGTCCTGGTGGTTAGAGCATCTGTGCATAATCAGGTCAGTGTTGTGAGTCCTGGTGGTTGGATTATCTGTGTATAATCAGAAGGTCAATGTTCGAGTCCTGGTGGTTAGATCACCTGTGTATAATCAGGTCAGTGTTGTGAGTCCTGGTGGTTGGATTATCTGTGTATAATCGGAAGGTCAATGTTCGAGTCCTGGTGGTTAGATCACCTGTGTATAATCAGGTCAGTGTTTTGAGTCCTACCCAAGTCAAAATTGAAGATCATCCTGGACTCATTCTAGCGTCATCCGATGACTTCAGCCAGGCTATTCCTGTAATTATCTGGGGAAGTCATCCCAAGCCATCCTGAAGTCTGCCCACAGGGCAGAATATTTAAATGAGATGACTCTTACTGTAATCACAAAAACTACTCCAGGATGGTGTCCTGATTACTTCAATTAAAAATGCGTGATGATCCTTTACAACTCCAAGAATACTAATTGACAACTGCAGGATGAGTGTGAATTACTCCAGGATGGTGTCCTGATTACTTTAATTAAAAATGCGTGATGATCTTGTACTTCTCAAGGAATACTAATTGACAACTTCATGATGAGTTTGAAATACTCCCGGATGATTTCAGGACAACTTCAGGATGAGTCTTAATTACATCAGGATGATTTCAGGACAACGTCAGAATGAGTCTAAATTACATTGGAATGCTTCCTGGACAACTTCAGGATGAGTCTTAATTACACAAGGATGATTCAGAACAACTTGAGAGTATTACATTTAGATAACTTGTTATGAATGATTGTGAACTAGTCTATGTTTTTTCAACTTTAGAATGCCCTTGGTTACTCCATTATTATTTTCTACCATCTTCCAAAATATTATGGAATACTTTTGAATGATTTTATGACAACTGTGTGATGAATCTCAATGACTCCATGAAAAGGGATGGATAGTTGCAGAATATTTTCAAGTGACTGAATATTAAGTTAGGGTTGGATCACCTTGAGGGTTATCTGACAGAAGTACTTTCTACGATTGACACATTGCCCATCCAGGGTCCAACAGGAGGAATTTCAAAAAACAAACTTGTAAGTATTAACTTGGAGAAGCACCACCGCCTTTTAAAACCAGCAATTGTGTTTGGGTGTAACAAATGTTCATTGTTTGTACAATACAGCTATTTAAAAAATAACCAGTAATCAGATCAACCAGTGCTTATTCTTTGGCATATGATTTTGTGCATCTTCACAGTAAAAGGTGGACCGTGATATGAACATGTGTAAAAAGTAGATGCCAGCAAAATGTCATATAGTATGTATTTAAAAGCAGCCTTGCATCTTGTGGCCTTCATCAATACCAATAGGGTCTTTGAATTTAAGGTACAGTTTAATATACTATGTTTTCTTTACTTAGTGACATGCTGCTTGAAATAAAATGGACTCGAATTATGTATTGACACTTAATTTTATTAAGTTAAAACACATACTTCACCCCACAGGAACCCAGGACACCATGCAAGACAATATTAAAGATATGCAAAAATAAAAGTAGTCAGTGAAAACAAGCAACATTGCTGTAAGTTTTCAGGTTCAGCATTTTCTGTAGTTCGCCTCTGATAGCATTTTTATGGCAAGCTTTTTCTTCATAGATCTGTTTGGAGATTGCCAGCTGATGGGCCTTGTAGGCTGGTTTCATAAACTCTGAAAATTGATTTAAAAAAGCATAGATAAGTAACTTGCTTCTATTAGATGGCCTGTCTTAAAAACAAAATCAACAAATATATTTACAGCCAGCATGATAGTATGGGATTTTGGGTTCATGAGTGAACTATAGGTGCACAAGGAGCACATGCACAATTAAGTCATTTATAGGATTATAGGTAACAAAAGAAAATATCGCCCTCTGAACTAGACGAGTGATGGGCCATAATGTGGCAGTTGCTACACAAGCATTGGCAAAGCCAATAGGTCTCTCCTATGCAAGAGCTATTGATTTTACCAATATGTTTTAGCAATGTTGTACACCAGGGTGGCTGTTGTTCGGCATGGCTAAAGGTTAGTAGAGTAAAGGAGAGGGGGTTGGAATGGAGTGTCGTAAAGTGCAGTGGAGTAGAGTGTTATGGAGTGGCGTAGAGAAGAGTTAAGTGTAACGGAGAGAAGTGGAGTAGAGTTCAGTGTTGTGGAGTGTCGTAGAGTGGATGGGCATAGAGTTGAGCACAGTGTCAGAGCTCAGTAGAGTTTCATAGAGTGGAGTGACAGAGTGTCGTGGAGTGACGTAGAGCAGAGAGGAGCGGCGTAGAGGGTATTGTATAGAGTGGAGTAGAGTGTCATAGAAAAGAGTTGAGTAAAGTGGCAAAGAGGAAATTGCTTAGAGCGTCATAGAATTACACTGAGAAGAGTGCTGTGCAGTAGCATAGAGTAGAGTGTAAGTGGTGCAGAGTGTAATGGGGTAGAAAATCAGAGTGGAGTGCCGTAAAATACAGTGGTGCAGAGTAGATTGGCATGAAGTGCATTGATTGAGTAAAGTTGTGTAGAGTGCATTGCCGTAGAGTAGTGTAGAGTGCAGTGGCATAGAGTCGAGCTGTGTAGAGTATATTGCGGTGGCGTAAAACGCAATGGCATAGTGGAGTGATTCAGAGTTGAGTAGAGTGGCGATGATTGAAGTGGCATAGAGTGGAGTGCAGTGGAGTAGAGTGCAGTCATGCAGAGTCAAGTTCCAGAGTACAGGTTCGTAGAGTACAAGATCTTAGAGTGGTGCAGAGAGCAGTGATGTAGAGTACAGTAGAATACACAGCAAATGTGACATTATAAGAACAAGATTTAAGGGCCTGTGTACAGAAAGCGAGTTTGTGGAAGAATACAGTAAACAAGGTTTGGGCAACGGGTGGGACAAACTCGAGCTGGACAGCCTAAAGCAAATAAAGCCAGCAAATGTGAGTTACAAACCACAAAGCCAATGGTTAGCAAAGGGCAGAATGGATTCAGAGGTCAACTTTCTGAATGTCCAAGATGTTTTTAGCAAACCAGACAAAGGTGCTGTCTGGTAGACTGCGACTTAATAATGTCCATATGGTAATGTGCTCTTTCATTAGGTCTCGCCTGACCCAGCGCATGCGCTGGTCTGGCGAGACTTATTGAGAGAGGGCTCCAAAAAGTGCTACCAGGCCAGCCTAGAGCTACAGTGCATGTGCGCGCGCCGCGCTTTACCGCGATTACTTTCACTTTCGCGGCCGCGTTGATCGCGATCACTTTCACGGCCGCTTTGCATAGCCAATAGGTCTCGCTTTTGGGACCTTATAAGTATTTAGTTATGCAACTGTTGCATAGCTAAACACTTATAAGGTCCCAAAGGCGAGACCTATTGGTTATGCCAATGCTTGTTTTTGTTCTGTTTTCAAGTGAAGAGGAAAGTGGAGACTCTTTACTCTGCCCCATATGATGCCATAGTTTTACATGGTAGCATTTTTAGACACGGTTTCGCTGGACTTTGAACTATCGTGCTCATAGCAGGAAAGAAGAAAGACGGGCTAAGGTACAGAAGTAGAAAAGCAAAACCCAATAAAATGCTTTTCCAGTACCAGCAATTGCCACCTGTGCATACAGAGGATAAACAGTCCCAGCCTCAAGATAGGACTTCTGCAAGATGAGCACCGAGTGAGATTTGATATTGGACTGTCCTTGCATCATGCGTGCCTAGAAAAAAGAAACTGCTCTGGCAACTGGTATCATATGGCAAATAGAAGCCTTCATACAGCTTATATTACACGGTCTACCAGGCATAGTCTAATATAAAGCTGGTAACACAGTTTACTATCACTGTCGTTCCTTCTAACACAGATTTATGATTTGAGTCCTTTTCATGAGACCTGGAAAGACTTGCTCCTTTGGAAACAAGTGATTGGAAGAGGAGAGAGACAGCGAGAGACAGAGAGAACAAAATGGCAAGGATGGAATCCTTTTACAATGTGATTTGCTTGGGGGATAACATATGCCAAGCGGTTTTAAGGCTCGAAACAAACATACCATGTAGCTTACTATTTTTATGCAAACAATACAATAACTTTCACCTGAATTTGTGTTGCAAGCTGATCCTTGTGCAATGCTCTGTTCAGAACTGGGGGATTTGGTATTCAGGAGGGCCCATTAGAATCCTTCAGCCGGTGCTGCAGATCAGTCTGCATAACAACACATCGAATTACACGTCATTATGTATATATACTGTAAAAAAATAAAAAGCAGTGGTTGTGGATGGAGATTTTACATATATATGGATTATGAGAACAAAATCAGATGATAAGCATCAAAAATATCTATTAGTCATAATCTATCCTTTAACCAGTTTCCTTTTTCAGGAATCACTGTTTCTCAAACATAAACTATTAGTATTACAGGAATACTATCAGAGTCTAAAAGAACAAATATGGTAAGAGTGAAAAATGAAGCAAGTCACCTTATATACTATAAATGAACCACTATATATTTTAGAGAATGCTGCATTGGTTTCCTCGAATATCAAAACCAGGGCTCACTACAAATTATAAACTGCCAACTAATTTCCATGTATGCCTTTTAACTGTGCTACCATTCAGTAAAGTTTTAAAGACATCACATTGGTAAACGCAAACCTGCTTATGAGCTATGCAAGGGAGAGGTGGAATACAAAGCGTCAGAGAATGAAGTGCAGAAGGGTAGGTGGCCTGGTTTTAAATGATCAATCTCACTCACCTTTTAAGTAGTCATTCTCACCTTCTAAGCTTCTCACTTCTACTTGTACTAATACAGGTTTCTTGTGCTCTCAGTCTCGGTCCAGTTTACTGCAAGTCTAGCCGCAAGCGCCAATCTTCTTCCTTCCTCCTTTGATGCTCCTCTGGTACTGAACAGTATATGTATCACTGGAGTTTGATGTGTCTTGGAGCGCCGTTTTCCTCTATAACCAACCCCCCATGTGGTGTACCTCACTCATGCTGCCAAACAACCCAGCAGGCCTCTGTGCTGACTGACCCTACTTACCAGGTTCAGGTTAGAGTAGCTCATCCAATCCAAGATTCTGCTTTCCATTCTACAGTTGTAGTCCCCTCATCCCATTTCAGTATCTGAACTACAAATTATATATATACACACACACACAAACACACACATATATATATATATATATAAGGAGATTGCTAAGGTAGCTGTACTCTTACATGGATTTGGGAATCTTGAACTCTGAACCCCCATAAATCACTGCTAAGAAGCAGCCGCCGAAAGCTCTGTGCCGGTAGAGGCTTAAGATAAATGAGCCCAGCTTTCAGAGGGCATACAGATAATATTTGCTTCTGAAAGAGATATTGAGGTGGCCACAGCATGGCTGCTGTTCAGCATGGCTAAAATCTAGTGGTGTGGTGTAAAGTGGAATAGGGTGGAGTACTGTAGAGTGGCGCTTGGTGGAGCTGGAAAGAGTGGTGAGTGCAGTAGCGTGGACTGGCATAGAGTGGATTGGCAAAGAGGAGTAGTGGAGAAGAGTAGAATTGTGTGGTGGTGTAGAGCAGAGTAGCATGGCATAGAGTGGGGGAGAGTAGAGAGGTGTGGAATACAGTGGAGCTGCAGAGAGTAGAGTGGCATAGCAAAAGGTGGAGCGGCAGACAGTGCTGTAGAGTGGAGAGGCATAGAGTGCACTGTGTGGAATAAAGTGGAGTGACATATAATAGAGTGGCACAGAATGGAGTGGCGTAGAGTGGATTGGAGCACTGTAGAGTGGAATGGCATTAATTGCAGCAGAGTGGAGCAGGACAGAATAGAGTGGAGTGGCGAAGTGGAGAGTGGAGTGGCATAGTGCAGCAGAGTGGGGTGGGATTAAGAGGTATTGAGTGGCTCATGAGGCCTCTTAGCCATAATGAAAGTTGTTTCCACATGAAAAGCAACTGAAATATGCAATCTGTGCGTCACCTACAGTGTTTTTTTATGTCATATATGTTCTGGTAATAACCTCGAGTCTGACCTTGCACTGTATTAATAAATGTGTGAATGAGTGTTTGTTTATAAGTACAGTAGTTCTGCATGACATTCTATTGGGCCACATTTATTTTCGCCGCCATGACATAGACATCTGTATATGCTCGCATGGATGTTTTTACTGTCAGAAGCATTTAGGTTAAATGTGCAGTGTGGTTCAGTAAGTGGCTCGTACTTATGAGGTTCTAGAAATAGCAGCTGCTTGGAAGGACAATGAAAACAGACCGAAGCATACTATGCCTGCTTCACTTAATGTAGCTAGGTAAACGTCAGCGATTTATCAATGGTAACTGTGTGAGTATGCCACAAAAGGGATGCTCTAACAGTAAAGATACAGCTAGAAGAGGATCAGACAGATAAACAAGAGATGAGTAACCTCCATAGCTCAACTTCAGTTAGTTCCGAGTTCTCCAGGAGAAATACATTATCATTATGTAAAAAATATTGATGCAAAACAATCAATAACCTATCACACAGCCTGAGAAAGCTCCTTAAATCACTCATTACATTACAGCCACTGCGAAGAGGAGCCGAAATCTGAACAGAGGCTGCTGACAGGTTGAGCTGCTCAAGGAGCCAAAGCACACACGATAATAGTAATCAGGCAATGATGCCTTCAACAAACACGAGAGCCGGTGTGACTTTCCACAAACTCAAACAGGCGATGGAACCTTCAAGAAATAAAAACAAGAAAGCGGATTTTCAAAAACACAACTGCTGAATGTTTCTTTCAATAAGCATAAACCGGCAATTGCACTGTCAACAAAGAAATAATAGGCAATACCATCCTTTTATTCTGCACAGACACCTTTTTAATGCTATGCTAGTATGTATAAACGGGAATGAAACGCAAAGGATTTTTTTAACTGATGAAGGAGAAGCAACACGGAGTCTGGCGCAGGAGGCAACAGCACTGGGTCGCAGGTGGGGGAAACAGACAACAGAGCGAGAAAGCACAAAGTGGAGCACATGGAGGAGAGCAAACCGGAAAAAGAGAAATTAATGTGGAGCAGGCGGGAGAATGCAACAGGGGGAGCACACGAGGCAGAGAGCAACGTGGAAGGGGACAGGGAGAAGTACAAAGGCGACAAAGCGGAGGTGAGAGAAGTTCACGAGGCAAATATCTGTAAAGACAAGCACTCAAATGGAGTGCTTAACCATTTCTAGTAAACTGGTGTCCACGTCTGACGACCTCACTTTTTTCGCGTTCCAATTAATTCTCTGTAAAACTAAACTCATGTGTTGCAAATATCCCATAAAGTGGACAGACGTAACTCCAAAGGATACATTTCAGACCCAAATTTACTTTGCTACAGAAATATGATAGTTTTGCCCCTCTTACCTTGTGCCAGCAAGCCGATCTTTTGCTGCCGATTAAATCTTCCTATGCAGAGCTGAAACTCTCGAAGGTGGCAGAAGGAGAAGAGAGTGCAGGGAATCGCCATAGTGTTTGATAAAAGAGACCTCGAAGCAGTCCTCTTCAAGTTGCATTGTACACACAAGTGCCCGACGCAGGCAGTGACGTAATTTCCGGTGCCACAAGATGTGCGTAGGCCAGGTGTTGAAGTACAATGCGTTACAATTCTAAGTCTTATGTCGTGGGTCAGCTGCTGCAGCTAAGCCAAGCAACACATATTTGCTGGAAAAGTTCTGTTTTTTTTTGGTCTGTGTCCTAGCTACTCCGGAAGTGTCCTAAATCTATCTATTTCTAAACTGTACTATTGCTAGTGACTTTTACACGTGAGTGTTTCCACTCTGCATACGAATCCCGTGGGCCTCCCACTTCCTAACCTTTGGTAGTATAGTGTAGCCCCAGCGATTCCCTAGGCCTATTCTATTTCCGTGACAGTGGTTCTTATACCACTTACTTAGTATATGGTTTGCGTGGCCCCTGGGGCCTAACTGTATTACTTACCTGTGTGACTTAATGTATGCTTAAATAAGACTGTGTTGTACTTACCTCTAATCTCATAAAGAGTGCTGAGGGTTTGCTTAGAATAAATACACTTTATTTTATATATATATCTGTTGTGGTGTCCTTTCATTTGGTATTCAAGGGATTATATATGGTATCACAGCTGGCTTCACATGCCATTCAGAGTTTAGCCTAAGACTGCTCTTGTCCATGCTACCACTAGGATAGCTGGTCTATAAGGTTGACTTTACAACCAATCACCATAAGGGTATTTGGACTGATATAAGGTGTACACTATAACTAGTGACATCATACATCAGGCCAACTTCTCACAATTTTACTACTATAAAGGCAGGTACATTGCAGATAAAAGGGGCTTGATTTGAATGGTGCAGCAGGTGCAGTGACACTGGGGCCAAAAGCTCTAAGGACCCCGATAAAAACACAGAATACTGCTACATATTACTACTAAACAGACAGCCCTGTTTTCCCTCCGCCCACCCTCCCACTTACTGACAGTAAAAGAAGAAAGGAGGGGGGCCATGTCACCCCCTCCTGGAGCCTTAAATAGCCCTGGGACCGCCACCCCAAGGCTCCCCGTTGATCCCCATGGTTGCCTTGGGTGGGACTAGGCCACCCAGTCTAGAAGCCAGGCCCCGGGCAATGGTTTCCCGGAGGCAAGAATCAGCCCCTTGAGGGGAGCTGCGTGTCCCACCTCCTATGTAAAAATAACAAATACAGGTCAGGGCCTGGGGGAATGGGGTCCCGGGGCGGGGACCATGTGACCCCCTTCCCTCCTTAAAATGCTGGGTGAGGGCTGGGCAGCTGAATCTTGATGAGCAAACGGTTCTGGGTGATACCAGTACTGCACAAAAATGTAAAAGGTATCTCCATAGTATAAAGCAAATAATGTTTTAAAAGGTGAGTTATTTCAGCCTCGCAGCATAAAAGAAAGCTGCGCGGCTGCTATGTTAAACATAAAGCGCGGTGCTGAGTATTGTATAAAACTTAAATTCAATGTCAGCAGTAAGCTTTTTAAAAAAGGTTCTCTCACCAAAAGTTAAAGCGTGTCGCTGCAGCGAGCGCTTTTAGTAAATATAAAGGCGGCGTGCATTTGTAAATATAAAAGCCTACAAACAAAAAAAGTAAGCACGACTGCTATACTTGAAGCAGACTGCGCAGCTAAAATAAAAGCGAACGGCATGATGTGATGTGGTGTAGGGGCAAATCATTAAACAAAATAGTGCTCACAGCCAAGATAAAGCAGACCGTGTAACGAGACAAGTAAAAGGTCCAATTGTTATGGACGGTAACAAATGCAGACAAGGCGAAATCAAGGAGGGACTAACAAGCCTAAGGCAGCATTTATGAAGGACATTGACACAGGCCAATTAAAAATATGTGCGGAGAGTGGGCAGGACCTTAAAGCCATCCTCCAATACTGCATGCCTCGCAGCAGCGCATGCGCTGCATAGGCTCGACCTAAACACAGATAAAAGGGAGAGGAATAAAGGAAGAGATATCGCAGTGGTAAAGACAGATAGGGTACAGAAGGAACGAGAAGAGTGAAGAGAACTGGTAATAGCAGAAACTGGAGTGCGATAAAGGAAGCTGATAATTAAAAGTGGAAACGGCATGGAAGGGAAAAGGGAGATCTGGAAAAGGAAGCGGGAAAAAGGATAGAAAAGAAAATGGGCAAGAAATAAAGAGAGGTGAAAAGTAGTTTGGGCATATTATCAAGGTCCGGCGTTAAAATTATCGCCGCTTTATCGGCAGAAAACTGCCGCTAAAGCGGCGATAATGGGCTTGATAATATGCCGCAGAGAATTCCAATAGAAGCCCATGTTCTGGTGTCAACATGGGCTTCTATGGGAATTCTCTGGTGAAATTTGAAGGAAGAAAAGAACATAGTGCAGGTGACGGGAAAAGGCTGTATGCCTCCGCTCTATAATATATATGTCTAGAAATAAAATATATGTAGTTTAGGGAGGACATGCCTGTATCATTGCTGGGCTTCAGGCTTCACCTTATGCATAGCTCTGCTGCCCAGACACACAATAGTGATTCATTCAACGTGACAGGGTTTTCTGCCATGAATATATTTTACTTTATTAGTTAATTGGCTCAGGGAAAACCTATGAAAAAGTCACCAGGAAAGGAAAATAGGCAGAGAGAATTGTATTTTTTATTATTATTCTCTCTGCCTATTTTTCCTTTCCTGTTGACGTTTTCATACTTTTTCCCCTGAAACAATTAACCAATAAGGTCAAATACAATAACATGACAGATGAATGGCTGTGGAATGGGGAGGTTACTTGTAGATTAATGCTCTTGACATGGTTTGCAAAGTTTTTATGTTGGGAACCCACTGCCTGCTAAAAGCCCAGAAAGCACCTTTGAAAAGAATTCTCTGAAGCCATCTGCTTCGTGTCATGAAAGCTCGGTGACCTACTCGGTGATACTGCACGCATGGGGCCTGCAGCAAATTAAAAAAGGTAGTCAAATGAATAAAATGTAGCCATGAACAGCTAGGTTTTCACTAGGCAACTAAAACAGCTCATCATATCATCGCAACTTTCCTACATAATGCTCAGCTATTAAGTGTTTTGCCCAGAATCACAGTCAGAGTGGTGATGCAGGAGGTCTAGAAGGGGTGAAAAACCAACAAAGCCCCATTAACAAGCGAATTGTCTTTTAAAGATATGTGAAGTACTGGGGGGGGGGGGGGCGCAGTCAGAGGCTGTCGCGCAGAGGTGGAGTTACAAGGAGGGGGGCCGCAGGAGAGGGGAACCCTCATTATTCTGTTAATGCTACATTGCAGGGTCACTCGATGGACAATGGAGGCACAGCAGTGGAGGTCTGCCAGCAACCTGCCAGGCCAGTGCACAACACTTGCATCACCCTCTCTCTGCCTGCAATTGCGCTCCATGCTTCTGAAAGGTACGAAAAAAAACGTGCATTTTGCGTTTCAAATGTCCGATCCTGCAGCAGCACACTTCCAAGGCCCATACATGACAGTAACCCGATTCAAGGCCCCATTCTCCCGATTTTTTAAAAAAAATCTCCCACTTTGCTCTTCTGAGATGTTGGCATGTATGCAAAAAGCACTGCATTACAGCGCCGCATCTTAAAAAAAGGCGGGCTCCCGCCTTTCAAACAAAAGCGCAGCAGAACACTCCAAAGTGGTGGGAAATCACACCCACATCTCACCCGCACCCTCAGACCCACGAAAAAAATACCTACGAAATGGAGCACTTTGCTTCTTTCCCGGTGCAGCCCGATCCGTGTGCACACAACCCGGTCTCTTCACCCGGTCGGCCACAGACTACTAGTACAAGTCAGCTTCCGCTTCCGTTCCAACCAGGGACGGCTGCGGCATGGTAGGCCTGGATCCTACCAAAACGAGCCCAAAGGTAGCCTGTAGTGCTGCTCCGAGGCAGGAGGGGCTGAGAAATTGATGCAAGCAAGGAATGAAAAGACAGACTTTCGCGTCCGCACGGCTGCTTTGATCGCGATCACTTTCACGTTTTGCTGCGCAGACCCAGCCTCCTTAAAACTAAAGCAGTAACGCCAGCAAATAGGTCAACATTGGGTTGAATAGGTCTTTTTTTATACTTTTGAACGCAAACAAAATAATTTGTCTTCAGCCTGCCCCCGCCATCCAATGAGGATTCCCCTCCCACGATCCTCCCCCCCTTAAAATCCCATTTTGGATGCAGTGCATAATTATTCAATGTTAAAGGTTAAAGCCTTTTATCAAAGTAAAGACATTAGAGGCACGTTTTTTTTTACCTTTGAACGAAAACGAAAATAATGTCTTCATTCTTTACTCCTCATGCTTATACCCGACATCCAAGGAAGAGACAACAAGGGTAAAGCCAGATACCCTGTTATATTTTCACGTCCTTACATCTTAAAACCAAGGATTTGCATTTGAGGAAACTTTATTTTTTACGTTAGAATATTTTGTACTTAAAAAAGCACTCGCAGAATCAATACACGGGGAAGCACATGAAAAATCGCAGGCAACGCGTACATTTATGGTTTATTCTGTGCTCTCAATTTAGGAGAATTTTTACAACTGTGTACATTGTCATAAAAGTGTTTCGTCGTGCATTTGTAATCTTGTGTGGCGTTAACAAGTATATTTTAATGTTTAAAAAGTAAATTCATTTTATCGATTTTGTATTTGTTGATTTTTATAAAAGCTTAATTAATCATTCTTTCCGCGATGCTAAAATGCGTGGCTCTGGCGTTCAATGTTTATGGGATTGAAGGTGCCGGCTGCGCATTTAATGATTTGAGCCCAATTATAAAACTGTATTCTTTTATTCTGTGCTATCTGTGGTTCACAGATTGGCGTCAGTGACTGGCAGTATGGTTGGCGGGCCACTCTTGCACGACCGGTTATCGCACATACAAGGTCCGTGGTCTCGACGGGTGCCTGGCATTTCTGGAACAGACCAGGGGTTCTACACGGCCTCGTTTTAATTCTAATTAAAACGTTTCTAGAACAGATATGTGGCTTAAAGGCTAGTGCGGCGGACTTGGAAGGTGGGGAATCAGGTTAGAGTCTGGTGGAAGCCTCAAACATCCTGGGATTGTTAGTAACTCGCTTATTATCCCGGTGCCTAAAAATGAATGTGCCCTTCTGTAATGCAACTGGTGCCCATGTAAGGCGCTGTTTAATAGTTTTAACTATACCCAGTATGCACTCTGATATCATATTTCCTCTTCTAAGGCAATACTTGCTGCATGCAATACAATCGTGGATAAGCACGCTAAGTATTGTAAACGGCAATGCCTTTTATTTATGTTTTTAAAACATGCAAGTGGTGTTCAGACACCGCTTGCAGGTTTTCAGAACACATAATTAGAAGGCATTGCCATTTATAATGCCAATAGCTTAAGCTCTCACAAATGCGAGACCTATTGCATTGCAAATGCTTGTTTTGTTAGGCTCCGGGAGATTAAGTGATATGCCCAGGATCACAGTATTTTCAGCCTCCCTGCCGAGGCTCGAACCAGATACCCATCTCCGAGGTCGACCATATGCCTTTACCACGCATGCCATGACAACGCAAAGGCGTGCACGGTGAATGCATAAAGTTTGTAAAAGTGTTTATGGTAAATATATATATATTTTTTAATATGATATGTATATATATATATTTAATTTTAATTTTTTTTTTTTTTAAACTTAAAACCAAAAAAGGCCTTTTTTATCCCAATAACTAAACACCCCTAACATTGTTAAATTACCCATACCACCCCAATACCCATGCCCACTAAAATCTTAAATTACCCTTGGCACCCCAAATCCACCCTGAAATCTAAAACACACCCTGACCACTAACAATACCCCTACACTCCCAATCCCACCCTGAACCCTTAAACTACCCTAGCACCCCAAAACCTAAACTGAACCCTGTACACTAAAATTACCCTGAGCACCCCAAAAACAAAACACACCCTGATCCCTAAATTTTCTACTACACCCCAAACCTAAAGCCACCCTGAACCCTAAAAATCCCCCAGCACCTCTAAACCCAAACACACCCTGAACCCTAAAAATTCCCCTACACCCCAAAACCCTAACCCATCATGCCACTTAAAAATACCCCAGCACCCCAAAAACTAAACCCACCCTGAACCCTAAAAATACCCCAGCACCCCAAAACCCAAACATACCCTTAACCCTAAAATTAGCCATGACCACTAAAAATAAACCTGCACCCCAAAACCTACAACGACCCTGAACCCTAAAAATACCCCTGCACCCCAAAACCTAAACCCACCCTGAACCCCAAAAATACCCTGGGCACCCCAAAACCCAAACATGCCCTTAACCCTAAAACTACCCCTGACAACTAAAAATAAACCTGCACCCCAAAACCTAAACCCTAAAAATACCCCTGCACCCTAAAACCTAAACCCACCCTGAACCCTGAAAATACCCCAGCATCCCAAAACCCAAACATGCCCTTAACCCGAAAATTACTCCTGACCACTAAAAATAAACCTGCACCCCAAAACCTAAACCCACCCTGAACCCTAAAAATACCCCTGCACCCCAAAATCTAAACCCACCCTGAACCCTAAAAATACCCAGACACCCCAAAACCTAAACCCACCCTGAACCCTATAAATACCCCAGCACCCCAAACGCCTTAACCCTAAAATTACCCCTGAACCCCAAAACATATAACCCTACACTCCAAAACCCAAACCCTATACATACCTTACACTTACATATAAATCACATATTTGGATGTTTATTTTCAAATCATCAAGCACAATTGGATCTTATGAAGTAATCACATACTCATTCTTAAATCCTCCTGAAGGCATCAGGAATAGTCACACCTTGTGAAGTCATCGCATACTCATTCTTAAGTCTTCCCGAAGTCATCAGGAATAGTCACACCTTGTGAAGTCATCGCATACTCATTCTTAAATCCTCCTGAAGTCATCAGGAATAGTCACACCTTGTGAAGTCATCAGATGCTCATTTTGAAGTCATCCACAAGTCATCGAGCTCAAGTTTCTAAACTCTGCTGATGACTTCAAGAGCTTGATGATGTCTGATGATGTGAAAATGACTTCTAGAGTAGTTGGATGATCATCCAATGACTCTGGGATTGCTTCTAAAGTAATCCTGTTTGACCTGGGTAGTGGTTGGATTATCTGTGTATAATCAGAAGGTCAATGTTTGAGTCCTGGTGACTGAAGGATCTGCGAATAAACTGAAGGTCAATGTCTGAGTCCTGTTACTTTGAAGAGCTATGGATAATGTTTGAGTCTTGCTGTTTCTTTCTCAGGAGTAGGAAATCATCACTGTTGAGGTAGAGTTTATTAACCCCGATGCTCTGCCCCATGAGACTGTTCGCTTTGTAGTGTGTTTTTTGTCAGTGTTCACAGTTAGTCTTTCATTATTATTTTATTATTTTTTCACTTCTATGGCCGTGCTCTCATGTTTTATTCCTGCATACATGAAAAACCCTAACTACAGGTAAAACAATTTATCTCTCGCTTCCCACTCCCCTGAGGTACCGGACCCCAAAGGCCCTTATTAAAGTCCTGTTTCTGGAATACAAATGGCTGCAGTTGCATTATCCGTGGCGGATAATGAAGCTCGGTTCTTCTGAAGCCTACGTCTCTGCATCTGACACTGCATTTACCATGATCAATAATTAAATAGTTATCAATTTATGCAAGAGGAGATTTTATAAAAATGAATAAATTAATAAGTCAATGCAGCAATTTGCGTTTAAAGTAGTCAACTATGGATCGTAAGTCACAGGGCTGGTAGATGTGGGTGTAAGGAGCTTTCTTAATGATTTGAGTCAATTGCTTGATGATGTCAATTTCATTTAGAAGATTAGTTAACAGATTTTATCTGGAATGTACAATATCTTTTTCTTCTGTGCCACGTTTGACTATGCTAAATATTAAAGCATTCCCATGACACCTGGGAATCTGCCTTCCATCTTCATATGTTCATTTTTTTATGCTTCATATTCCAATTTAACTCTCTGTTTTTACTCCGTTAAAGTCCACCCGTATGTTCCCCTATAATCTATGCTGGGTTTAGTTTACTCTATATAAATTCAGTACCAAAGGTCAAATTAGCCATTAATTGGCGGTATACAATTACAGTTTCAGAAACAACATCAGAAAATAAATATTCTTTAAATTAGTTTAGTTCAATTTTGGTTCTGAAAGAAGTCGGAAATGGCGAGGGTTTGTATTTTTGCAACAGTTTGGGAAATTGAAAAGATGTAAAAGATGAAACATGCATAGGCGTACGTTGGAAATGTGTAAATTGTAAACTTGTAAATGATGAAAGATGCATCACACAGACGATGCGATACCTTCAGAAGAGGCCATACTGCACCTTTATGGTTGTAAGTTTCGCAGGAAAACCCCGGCACAGGCTTTACTTTCCATCTGCTTAAACGTGGATGCATTTCTCAGATAAAAACTGAAGAGTGTATTTGCCCATTTACATCGACCTTCCCAGGATGATTTACAACATCTGGCTTCGGGGGTGCAGGTCCTCACAGCTGCTTCTCTCACTGGAAAGATGTGTCCTTCTAGAGGTCAGGGACGCTTGGACTTGCCTCCCAGCAGCAGCTGTGTGTGGTGCTGACAAAAATAGTAAATTGACTTAAATAGTGGCATGGGACTGATGCCTGCGAGTGCCTCTTTGTTGAGATAGTGCCAGTACCGGCATTTAACCCGTTTTTAAGTGTTCATCCAGATAAGTGCACTGGGCACTGGGAGCTAAAGTGATTTTCACAGCTTGATACACATTTCTCGACCGGAAGAGCCTGAATTAGAATGTAGTTCGCCCCTTCCGCAGATGATGACTTAGCCACCACACCGCGCATCTCTCAGACATCAGCGAACGGCGTAGTCCGCTGGTCCACTCGATGACTGTCATGGTCTCCAAATCCAAACTCACATTTACAACTTATGATCTTAGTTCACACATTTTGGCAAAATATGTGCATCACTTTCACTCATTTTAGCCTCATTCTCTGCTACTTCCCAACCAGCCTTTCTCAGGACTGCGTTCCGCGTGGGGCTTAGCGATCCTTACACGCACAAATATGGCAGTATAGGCTCAATTTATTTCATCAGTTGTATTTCATGAGGTCCCTGAGCACATGTCTACAAATGATGACGTTATGCTCTTTTCAGCCAATTACAACCAGTACAGTTTGAAGGGTTCAATGATCACGACCTTTTGCTAAGACAACAGAATGCCACCAGATCCAGATTCCATATATTGTCTCCATTGACTTGAAGTTCATCAATGTATTTACTTGAATCTAAGCAAAATCAGATATTTGCTGACCCTCACTTCTCCCTTCTCCCCTGCTGCCCATCAGGCTTGTCACTCAAGTTTCAAGTTTTTCAAGTTTATTTATTTTTGCATAGTTAATTAAAACCGTTGCAATAGTGACAATAAAAAATGGTTAATACATCGTTGTTAAAACCAATTAAAAGCCAAAAAAGGAAAATTAATTAATTACAGTTTAATTACTTGTCACTCTGCCCTCTTCCTTGTCACACACCCTCTAGCATCACTGCTCTCTAGTTGCAGCGCCTGAAAGGTTGGTAGTGCTCAGACAGAGGGAAATGTGATCAACTTTCTCTAGCACTGCCAGATATTTAAGGCCCCTGGTGCCCTCTTTGGAATCTCAATGACTTTATTTTGAGGACCAAAGACACTGAATGTTCGATCCTGGAATCACTCAGGCCACCCACTTCTTCTCAAATTTGGCCACTCAAATCTGCTATAAGAGCAAAGGATCCATCTCTTGGAAAAATCTCAAATACCTTTAGAAAAAAAGACCAAAACAAGCTCACACTACACAATGACGGTGACATACATATCATCATCACTGAGTGGTATAACGTTTTTTTCATTTTTGTACTGGTAGTTGGGCATCTTCAAAACATGTACACCAACTGTGTACACAAAGCCTGTGAGTTTCGTTTTCAGGCTCGTGCCCCCCCTAGAGTGACGCTGCATACATATTAAGGGGCGACCAGATATCCCTGAGAATCTGGGTACATATTTAGAAGCAACAAATGATTCCCTTGGGAGAAACTTTATTACTAGGCGTGTATGGTCAAACGAAATTTATAACACAGTTTTATTCGGTTTGAGAGTGCTGTATACAGTGCATAACCATGGGAAGTTGGACAAACGTATTACCCATATTTGAAGATCACTGCCTCCCAACCTGCATTTTGGGCAACTGTTTTCGGAAACATGTCTGCCCATAAACTCTTTTTCGTATATTTGGTTGAGAGGCATTAGTACCCGACTAAGCTCTTTCCAGTCAATGTATGTGCTTCCTTGGTTTGTAGGTAACAGTTCCACAATGTCTGCTGATGCGCCGCTCTTCTGGAGTTCCCGCCCAGCCCTTCCAGACAACGCCAAACCTTTTTTTTTATCAGAAGTGTTCGCGCTTGTATTTTAATTATGACTGTACCATGTGATACCAGTTATAATTTTAATTTGCTGTGAAGTTTTCGGTTTATAAAGTTCCCTCAAATGTATTTTTAAAAGAAATTCCAATCAGTATGTCTATTAAAGTAATTGAATCATTTCCTGATCCATTTCATTAGGTAAGGTCTTTTGTTGTGAGGTCACATACAGCTCATACAAAACAATACATGGCAGTCTTTCACACTGCTAGAGAGGCTTATAACTCATCAAAGACTGCAAGTTAAACTAATGTTGTTGATTAGTAAGGAGTGCGGGAGTAGGGGGCTGTGTATTTCAAGAGCACTGAATCTCAGGCTCTTAGCAACTCAGATGTGCTTGCCCTAAATAAAGCTTCGACAATCTGTCTGTAATGTAGCATCCTTTCTCCTGTCTTTATTTCTTATCCCTACTTCACACTTTCCTACAGTGACATGCATGGTCTTCCCAGTGCATCTGTTTCAATTAGTAGGAGAGTAGGAGAAGGCAAATGCTCCCATGCCTAAAGAATGTGTCAATCTATGTAGCAAATATTTGCGGACAAATTATAGATTTCCAGTCATTTGCATGATCCACTATGCATACTCCAGGGAGAGGTGAGGCGTGTCGGCCAGAGCGACTGACTCCGGAGCGCGGGTCTCACGGTTCGAATGCTGCCGGCAGCTCAGCATCATGTGTCTCTCGGCAATAGATTACTTATTCTCCCCAACATCCCCCCAGCACCTTAGGGGAGATAATTTTGTGCTTTACAAATGTGGAATTTAATTCTAAATTTAGAATTTTTACTCCAGAAGATTTCATTAATGAGTAATTGATTATTTATTAAGTAGTTAAGGAATTCATATAAAGCGCTCTCAACCCGAAAGTATCAGTGTGCGGTATATCGGTCAATATGTAGATATGCCTCGACATTATATGGAACCAAAAACATTTCAAAAGGTAGAATATACAAAAGCGAGCAAGAGATTCAAGAGACTGACAGCAGAACGCGACATGGGAATTATGAATCTGGGAAGCGGACGGGGAATAAATAATAAATACATGGCAGGCAGGCAAGGCTGAATAGGCAGAGAAGAAGAGGTTTTCAGTTGTCAGCCAGGGTGGATATGTGAGAAAGCACCTTCTTCCACTTTTCGTTTGCCTTATGGAATACATTTTCTCTGGCGGTAAAACTCTTCACTCACATCCACATGAAATATGGAGATGTCTCCATTCCCAACCCACCCCCCTGAAAGAGGACTCATTTCTGCTCTGTGGAGTAGAAACTTTCAAAGGTGGGAAAAAACATCTGCAAAATATTTGTGAATCGAAACCAACCTATAGGTTTGAGGTTGTCACTAAAGGCCAGATTTAGCACTTACTCACGCATCACAGTGCAGCAGCTGCAAACAGAGAGAGTTGGAGAGCACCATATTTACAGAGATATGGCACTACCCTCCCCTTTCCCTAGCGCCAGCATTGACATCAGCTGCTGTGCGCCACGGAGACACCTTTGCGCCATAGTGCCAGGGTGTCTCCGTGAATTTAGCATAGGCTTTGTACTTGGAGGGCACCCTTCCAGCACAATATATACATAGACTGACTGCCTATCACTTTTTCCCTCTTTGTATGCGTGCTGTGAAAAGCGGCACACGTACAAAGTCAGAAAAGGAAGTAGAACCCAAAGCATTTTTCCTTCTTTGCGCCCACTTCAAAAGGGCGCAGTTTGCTGGTGCTCAGCCCGTCTACTTTATTTAGGGCCCGATTAGGAGTTTGGCGGTGTGGGAGCGGGCGGCCACACCACAGCCCGCTCTCACCAGATTACAAGTTTCCTTGTGGTCTAGCAGGCGGTCTTTTGACATTCCCACGGCGGTGCCTTTCAAAAAGGCACCGCAATGGGAGCGACAAAGCTCGTTCCTGCACGGACCGAAATGAACAATGTTGTGCATTTCATTCCATGCAGGAACTGGGGGAGCGCACATACAGGGCCATGGTAAGGCAACTGCGGCCGTATCATGATGGCCGCAGAGCTGAGTGCCTATTTTATGTGCTTGCACTTTCAAAGTGCATTTGTCTAACATGGTATTTCTCCGAATAAGTGCTTTTTTTCAGACAGCACAGTTCGGAACAGAACGAGGCAAACACTGCTCACTCTTTCGAAGCTGTGAATTTGAAAATCATGCTTTTACTTGGAGAATGGGGAATTGTGGGGTTATATGAAGCACTTTAGACAGTGGAAGCACATGAAAGCGTGCGCTTGGCTCTGAGCTGATAGCGTGTCAATAGGGGTCTGAGAAGTTATTCATTACAGACGTATAATCTGCGCAGGCTGGCACCCACACCCCCTAAAAATGGGTATGCTTGGCTCTCCTGAGCTAAATTTAACAGAAACTTTGGTGATTTGGAAGAGAAGGGATCTGCGCCTGGTTCCTTGCACGCTTCTCTGGTATATTTTTCATTAGACTTTCTTTACGTCTCAGTTGTGCAGTTGTGTAAATTTCATTTTCATGAAGCTATCTACTGTCATATTTCAGCATTTGATTGTACATTGAAAACTTTAACAAACGTGTTTAAAAAAACTTTACAAAAAAATGGAGGGATGTTTGCGATCTTTTTTTTACTACAACTTAAAGGGAGTGGGAAAGTCCAGATTTTACCATGAAAACACAGATGCAGAGACTTCGGGTTGTAATCGTGGTTTAACAATAATTATGAGAGATTAATGAGGCAAAAAATATTTCTAACTTCACAAGCCAGCCAGCAGATTTGTGAACGGGTCAAACCGAGATCTGTGACTTTGCGTTAGATGCAGCGTAGGTTCAGATGGACACACACAGGTAGGTGCACGCGGTGACGCGCCGATTGCATCTCTCTGACCCACTGCATTCGAGCACATTGAACTCAAGTTCGACAGCCTCAGGTGTCAGCATCCTCACTCATCGCCTCTCATTATCCCTCTGAGGCTCTTCAGTGGTATCAATGACCCGCTGGTCACAAAGACATAGTATCACACCGGGACATCTGACAACACGCAGTATTTAATCCCGCCACACTACACTTCAATTTCCTTTCGACGCGGTTTCCTACCACCACCTACTAGAAATAAATATGTATATATTTTATATGTGTACGTTTCAGATTTCTTCTAACATTTGAGATCCAAACATTTGGTTTTGGGTTCAACTCAACCTTTAAGAGTGGCTGCTGCAAGCACAGTGGAAGCCTTTGCAAGACTTGATCCATAATTGCTCTCCTCCCAGGGTCAGCTTGTTGCAAACAGCTCAGGTCACTAGAGTCACCCAACAAACATGATCCTGTGTTTCTTCTTCCCTTCTGGCATCCAGTTTCTGATGAAGAAAGGAGTGCACGATAGAAATCAGGAGATTGCGTTACACGTAGAAGCGAAAGAGAAATCATCGTCCTCTTTCTGGGAGTCAGTGAAGAGATCCTCTTACTTCCCTCCACAGACACTTATGAGCGGCCATCGGCAAGTGAGCGGTGTGGCTGCGTCGTGAGAAGCTACACGTGGTCACACCTGGATATTTTCTGTTACATGAAAGCGAAACATTGGTAAATTCCTATGATGATAGCCTCTTAAACCTTCAAACGACTGAAGAAATTTGACTGATATTTGATTTGTACACACTGTGCACGTGAAAAATTTGAAGAGAGGTTACCTTTCTATCAAGTAATAAGGAAAATAAAAATCGAAGCTGACAGAAGTTCTGGGTTGACCTTATTCTCGATGACTCCCCAAGCTTTCTACATATACTTCTCAATGAGGTGGAGCGAGACCACCTACCTCCCAGTCATTATGGGCACTGTTTTCAGTCATGGGATTTTGTGTGACAATCTATTGCGTTCTGGGTGTTGTAGTCCTGTTTTACTTCTACTGAACTATTTAGACCAGCAGACCTGAAAATGATTTGCAGGTGAAAAGTTCAGCACTTGATACAATGTCCGTAATGATCTGGAGTGAGGAGGTCCCGCTATAAGCAGTTTATCCAACTCAAGGTGATAACTTGAGGCATGAGTGCAGTGGGGACCAGTAATTTGTGCCTTCAACATGTACAAACATACTCACTCTCACCAACCTACATGCACACTCACTTATGCCCATTCATTCACAAGCACACTTGTACACCCACCATTCACAAGCACATACACACACACTCATTCACAGCACATAAGCACCAATACACATACAGTCATACATACATACACACACCCAACATTTAAAAAATAAACTTACCATGTTGCAGCGTCGACATTGGGTGGTGAGAAGGAATCCTGTGTGATTCCTGAAGGATTGTTACTCCTGTCTCCTCTCATTGGCTGAACTTGTTATAGGTCAGCCAATGACAGGAGGTGAAAGTCCCTTACTCTTCATAAAGTTGGATGGGGTCAGTGAGACTGCTGTCCCCATCCTTTTCTGTGATTAGTGTCACTGATTGACAGTTGGTCCTGGGCACTTCAGGGCTTAAAGCTAAAGTGACTAGATCTGAGTCTATCTGTGATGTGTCCCCTCATAATGAAGGGAGAACATTGAGGCTCTTTGCTGGGCTGAGGACGCCACACCCACAGGGCTGTGAAATCTTCAGCCAGGCAAAGTTCGGCTCAGGCATCCAGGCGCCTGTGCATTTTGCACATGTACAATGCTTGGTTTCCTGACCTGAACATAAAGAGTTCTGAGGCTGACCTTTGCTCGACCTGACAGACACTCTTCATGTTTGCAAAAAAGGTGGGGGGGCTCTCCGTCCCTAATGATGGAACACTACTGCATGAGTGCCTGTTTTACTCTCCATACGCGTTGTGCAGCCCACCATGTAAAATAGGGAGCATTGACACTCTTGATAACTTATTTTGTCATCTTGTGTTGGGCTTGGCCCATCCTCCTCCTATTTTTTGCTGAATTAATCTTTGTTGGCCATAGGACTCTGTGCATGTTACCACTGCTAACCAGTGCTAAGGTGCTTGTGCTCTCTCCTCTAAACATGGTAACAATGTTGTATACCTAATTGGCATATATAATTTACTTATAAGTCCCTAATAAAGTTGTACTACATGTACCCACTGCCTGTTAATTAAATGCTACTGGTGGACCTGCAGCACTGATTGAGCCACTCACTTAAGTTGAACTTTAAACATGTCTCAGGCCTACCATTCCAGCGTGTATGCAGTTTTAAACTGACAATTTCGACCTGGCAAAGTAAACCTATTTGCCTGACCCAAACCTTCCTTTTTAATACATATACATCACCCCTAGAGTAGGCCCTGGACAGCCCTGAGGCCAGGGTGCAATGTATTTAAAAAGTAGGACATGCACTTTTAAGTTTTACATGTCCTGGTAGTGAAAAACACTTAAATTTGTAAAACTACTTTCCCTTGAGATAACTTTGGAGTTATCAATTACATTTTATAAGTGTAATTTCCAAAGGGGAACAGTTAACCAGTTCATGTTTGGTGTCTCTGGAATCATAATGAAAAATCCTAACTTATGTTGAAGTCAGATTTAAACTACAACTCTGAAAAGGCCACTTTTACAAAGTTTGCATTTATTTGCCGCAGCCATTTTGGTGCTTACAACCTGTCTCTGGGACACATGAATGGGTGCTCTTGACAGTCGAGCTTTGTTTATTCTTCCTAGACAGCCACACACAATTGGAAGTTTAGGTGAGACTGGATGAGTCATCACTGGCTGGATGGGAGGAAGGAACTGTACCCAGTCTCACTTACAGTTGAATAGGCTGTGTCCTGTCTCCACACAATGGGCTGCATACCCCCTGCAGTTAGCCTGGAGCCAAGGCAGGAAAGGCAGGGGATCTGGGCACTTCAAAGGCCTGCTGCTAGAAGCTTCTCCTCACTTCAAAGGAACAACTTGGTATATATACTGGACCTCAGACACAACAACTTCACCATACTTCTTGACCTGTGGATACTCTGCCAGGAAGAAGGACTACTGGGCTGTTACAAAGACTGCCACTCTGCTGGACTGCTGTTCTGAAAGGAACTGTTGCCATGCTGTGCTGACCTGGTGCCTTCTGCCCTCCTGCCTAGGTGAGAAGGACTGGACCTTCATCTCTTGAACCCAGAGAGACTACAAGGGCTAGTTGGCTCGCCTCTTAATTTGTAGCCTCAGGGACACAACAGGCTTCCAACAACCTTGCACATGCACCTGGACTCGGCCATCTGTAAGTCTACCCTGCCAAGTGGTGCCACCCCAATCCCTTACATTGCAGCCACGCCGCACCTTGGAACTGACGCTTTGGCTGCATGAAACAGCTTTAACGTGGATCCTCACAACACTCAGTCAACCAGGATTTAAGGTACTTTGTTTAGTGGTCCTAACGGGGTCCCTGTAGCTGGCCTATGCTCCATTATGGTTGGCCTGAATTTCTGACTTTGTCTTGGTACGCAGCAACCAAATATCTACAGTTGCTCTCTGTGCTTTTTTGCGCTACTTTTAATAAGATATTTCTAACTGTATTCCTCCACTTCTGCTGACTGGATTTTTGTTGTTTTAGTCTTGAATTATTTATTAAAATCAGTTAACTTTTTCTAACTTGGGAGGAGATCCTTTTTGTGTGGTGTTTTCACTTTATTGCTGTTCGAAGTGCTGCACAAATACTTTACACATTGACTCTAAGTTAAGCCTGATAATCTAGGGTTACCTTGTGCCTCATCCTAACAAGGACTGTGGTTGCTGCTTGACCAGGGCTCCCTACTAGTCAAACAACCTAGTTTCTTACACCTTGTTTGTGAGTCTGCATCTGTGAAACACTTTACACCAGTTCATATTTCTAACTCTTGCCTCAATTTACATAAGTTACACAATCTTTGCTATTTTTGACCGGCTTGTAGAAGCTTGGAAATACCTTTTTGTACTGATTCTACGCTAATCTGCTAGAGCTACTACACTAATACTTATAGAACTATGGCATATTGCAGCTTTAAATGAAACATTTTTTTTATAGAAAAGTTAGGCTAACCACATAGGTCTTGATTTGACTTTGGCAGAAGAAAGGTAGTTGCCTCTTCCTACTTAAACCTAAGATATCTACTTGATGAAGAGGGATGTAGATGATCTGGTAAACCAACTATAGCATATCTAGTGGCCACAATTTTGTGACTAAAATATCAAGGCCTAAAACACTGACAAGTAAGTTTACATAGATTTTTATACCCCACTCTATATCTCTGTATCTTCTAAAGGTAGGTGGATGTGGAGGAAAGAATGGTAAATCCACTTACTTATCTGCACCTACCTCCTTGACGCTTTGTTTTTTTGATATTTCATTCACCTTATTATGGCCACAGAATATTACATACTCCATATTCCAGACTAAAACCATTAGGAGGAAGGTAGGTTTGCGCTGTGTGTCATATATGACCTAACTGCTGGCAACTCCTTCTGAATTGTACGATGGGAGCTGCCATACAATGTGTAGGTTGTGGAGCAGACTAATTGCTGGCTATTCACATGCCACTTGAAGGCTGGCAGTAGTTGTGTCTTTTGACTCTTGGCTTTAGTGCTTGCTAACTGACCTCAAGGAACCCAAGGGATTTCCCAGGCATGAACTAGTGTTGCAGGCATCAGGGTGGTGGTTTGGGCAGCCATAAGTGCAAATGATTTCCCTCTGGAAGCGCTTTCCCCAGGCACATGTCCGTTTCAGGCCTGCCTCCAGCATCCTACCTTCTTTATAAGCAGAGCCTCAGTTTAGAAGAACCATGAAGGTCCAGCACTTCCACCGAGAAAGTAAACTGTTTCAACAGTGGCTTTCCATGCTTGTCACCAATAATTCAGCCAAATAGATTTTACTAAATTTAGTACTTTTCTATGAAAAACCATTGATCATTGTTAGTATCACAGCTCTCACACTAATCTCCTTTCATGCCATCTACCTCTAACGATAATTGTCCATCGCCAAATGCATCTATCGCAACAGTCAAGATCTGAATGCCTTGATTGCATCTCACTCGCTGGTTCTCCTTCCATCACATACACTGTGGGAAGTCAGTCTGAGCATCTGTATCCCACTCCTGACTGTTAAAACTCTTGCGGTTCTTCTGAAGGTAAGACTCCCAGAGCTGCAGGTGACTCTTATGGTAGAACATTGCCTTATTGCTGGCCGTAAATCTCCCCATGCACCTCAAAATCCATTTGCTTTCCTTATGTCTTAGCCATATTACTTCATTATCTAACATGATGTCCTACAAACCCCACTTCTCCCATCAAGCACTTTTCCCCAGTGTTCCTGTGTCGAGTTACACTTAAGTATACATTCAGGGATGGAATCTCATATAGTATCCCACACCCATCCCAACCTCAAAAGGCCTGGGTCTCCATGCACAAAGCACTTGAGAGGTCTAGTTTCAATAGCTTATGGACACCTTTCTATACCCCTCTCCCGCACCCGCCACATCTGCCAGCAATCTCTCTCCTTCCAATTCATTGGGCAGCTTCCTTCCGGAGCTTGTCACCATGGAATCTACCACCTGCGATAAACAGTGTGAAGATAGTTGACTATCTTCGCTTTGTTCCATTAATATCCCTGGCACTGAGGTCTACTTCAGTGGATTGTGGTAGCCAGGCAGCATTGCTTACAGTTGTGAGGTGGCAAACAAAATCCTTTTTTCTACCTCGAGTGAGTGGAGTAAGTGTCTCAAGTAGTGCTGCCTCCCCCCTCAAAGCTGTTTAAATATGTTTCACTAAATGCAGTGCCTCATTTGTAAAAGAATAGGTGCCAGGCCTATAGGTTTGCTCAAAAGCCCTCACGCATGTGGCGTGTCAAACCACAAGGCAGCGTAGTCTTGATTCCACCTCATGCCTCTTTAATCCACCACCAGGTACTCGCTACCACTTCATCTCACTGTAGCTGGGTCCTGCTTTCTCTCTTTGTAACGGTTCCTCCTTCTTCCCCATGTGTGTTTCTTGCTCGGGGTCAAAGTCTGATGCGGAAAACAAATGTCAGTCCCCAAAGAACATGAGCGCCAGTGTGCCCCACAGGCAATCACCAGTTCAAATTAAGCACCGGATAAATGTCCCTGGCTCCCATTGACATACACACGAAGGGCCCGATTCACAGTACTAACTTAAGACAAAATCCTAAACTTACTACCATTTTGGTATTCACAGAAGGCACTTACTCATTTTGTTATTCACAGAAGGCACTTACTCATTTCGGTATTCACAGAAGTTAGGAGTCCTAACTTTAGGACTCCTAAATGCCTTCTGTGAATACCGAAAGTCTTAAAGTTAGGATTTTTCTCAGTTTGGGAGTAGTAAAGTTAGGACTCCTAACTTTAGGACTCCTAAATGCCTTCTGTGAATACCGAAAGTCTTAAAGTTAGGATTTTTCTCAGTTTGGGAGTAGTAAAGTTAGGACTCCTAACTTTAGGACTCCTAAATGTCTTCTGTGAATACCGAAAGTCTTAAAGTTAGGATTTTTCTCAGTTTAGGAGTAGTAAAGTTAGGACTCCTAACTTTAGGACTCCTAAACTGAGAAAAATCCTAACTTTAAGACTTCCGGTATTCACAGAAGGCATTTAGGAGTCCTAAAGTTAGAACTACTAACTTCTGTGAATACCGAAATGAGTAAGTGCCTTCTGTGAATACCAAGATGAGTTAGTGCCTTCTGTGAATACCAAAATGGTAGTAAGTTTAGGATTTTGTCTTAAGTTAGTTCTGTGACTCGGCCCCCCTAGGTCCTCATCACGCTCCCTGTTGTAAACTTGTTATGAGATACTTCTGTTCGGTAGGTCTGAAACTTCCCTGGTGCCGTCCATCCCCATAACCTGTTAGGAAGACTGACTAGCATGTCAGCCTTGGTGGGGTATTTGCTGATCATGTTCACCTTCTCTATTACGTCACACTCATAGACCACGTTGTCTTTTACTAAAATTTGCTGTAACATATTAGCCTTGGTTTGTGTCTTTGCTCTCTTTACTGTTTTAACGTACAGGATTGGCCAGTGAGTTAACGCTCACTGCTGACATCTTCTGTGACTTGCATGTTGTCACTAGTTCGAATCCTATCAAGGCCAGCCCAGAGTTAAATTCCTAAACCAGTACACTGAGTTCTATTACATTGAGGGGCAATAACTCAAAATTCCAAGCTCTTAGAGAGGGCAACATGTCAGTATGAAACGCTATCTTAAAACACAGTTATGAATATTGCATGTGTTTTGTGCACGCGTACACACACACACACACACACACACACACATTCAAGCTTCTGTGGTCCTTTTACTATTATAACCTGCAACATTTTGGTTACTTTATCGGATTTTATTTTTCATGTTTGCATCACTTTTAGTGGGAGATTTGGGACATAATTCACATTCCATATAAAATTGAATTTTATGGAACTAAGTTACACTTTAACTCAGAAGTCCTGGATTAACATTTTTGTTGCTTGAAGATCCAGGTTCACGGGTTCCTGTTTTGGAGGTTTACACCAATGGACGTGCATTTCAAACTTGCAGTTCTGTGACCCTTTGCTGCAGTGCTTTCTGATGTAATGCTTGCCATCCATAAAGCGATTAAAAGACAAACGCACTGCACAGCCTGTCAAGAATCTGTCCTTTCTCAGGATATGGCTGACTTCCTGCAATATGTGCCGCTGATGAATAAATGGATACTCGGAATTGTCAATTACTCCCCATACCGTCTTAATGAGATGGAAGATCTGGCAAGGGCAGGATAAATATCTACAATATAAGATCTATATTTAACAACGGTTGCCCTTACACTACATTTTTGGGTCGAGCATTCGAGACCTCTTGTATATACTTTAGTATTTACTTATATGTGTATGTACTTTGTGGGCTCTGGAGATCAGCCCTAGGACTTGTCTGCTTCCTCTTTTAGGGACTTTTTTTCTGTTCAACTTTTTCTATTTAACTATCTTGATAGAAAACAACCAGTAGAGGTCAGTAAAATAACAGAATTGCTTTCTGCTGAGGGACTTTCTTTTTTTTCTTTTTCTGTGAACTGCCTCTATTTAACTTTCTTTTTAAAAAACGACCAGCAGAGGTCAGTAAAATACCAGAATCACTGTAGCATTCCGTAGATTCCAGTCCATAGAAATTGTCTTCCACGAGCACCCGTAGACAATAAGATTTTTTTCAAATCTTGTATTTTCAGTGATATGACCACCGAAGGCCCTGATTTTATATTAATAACAGAGCCTTGGACTATACCATTTCCCGCTGACAGGAATATTTCTCTCCATGTGTTCCCATACCTGGCGTGTCATACAGTTTGGTGCTTCCTTCTCTCCATGTTAAAAAACAGTAGCTGTTTCAGCACCCAGGCTAATGTGCTGCGTAGCTAAATACATATGAGGTCCCAAAGGCGAGACCAATTGCATTGCAAATGCTTGTTATCTGTAGGATGCAGTTAATTAATTAGAAGATGTATTTCTGCATGTGCAATGAGCTGCATATTTAGAGCTGACTTTGGGTGGCCTGCATATCTTGATAATTTGCATTTGCTAGTCTAGTGTTATGCAGATACAATTTTGTGGGCTATAGTTTCCCAGGCGGGTTCCAGTTTTATTCACACCTATGCCCATTTTGTAGTTTTCTTTTGAAGGATTGTATTGTGAGACTTTCAAACCTCGTCTTTTCACCTCGTGCCTGTTCTATCTCGGCCCACTGTGAACTGACTGGTTAGAAGTGCTGATGTCACTAACTTATCAGCGAACAAGTTTACAAGAAATTATGCGTCTTTGCACACCTCTAATGGGGCGGGATGTTGAAGGAAATGTAGGCATCAGAGAAACTTTCATTATACAGGCAAGTACTTGTGATTCCCAAACTTTGTGCTACACATAATTCCTGAAATTACATTTTGCAGTGCTCAATTTTGCATCGATTTTGTACACAAGAAACTACTTTGCGCAGAAAACATCTTGCAGAAACTCATTTTTGTTTGAGCCAGTCTCCGGCCAGCATTGCTCAAGACGTTTTCACCCAAAGTGCATTCTCTTGTGAAAAAAAATATTGCTAGATACCAAAGAAGCGCATTTTGCTTTTAGTGCATTATATTACAAACATTTTAACGAATTTCAAGACATTTTGCATGAAAAACATTACACGATTTAAAATATTACACGATTTCAGCCCTCTATAGAAATATACTTCGAAAGATTAAAGATGGTGCTTTGCTGCTACAAATTTTCTTCCTCCCTTCTCTGTCGTTAGATTCGAGCACCAGATAAGACAAACGCGTTGCAAAGAGCTAGAAGGAGAAGCAGGTGTTTAGGAGCAAGTAAAGCTACCCTTTGCCCATTAAGAGATGACGATGTGGAGGTAACACACCTGACCTCTGACCTCTTAGGGCCTGATTGACAAATGCAGATGTAAACGTTTGTGCAAGTTTACGATTGTTTGCTATTCACAAAGGTATTTACGAGCAGCATCTTTACGACCTATCTTCTCGTAAAAATACTGTTCGTAAATCTCTTTGTGAATAGCAAACAATCGTCAATTTACACAAAAGTGAAAGTTTACCTTTGTGAATCAGGTACTCAAAGTGCTGCAGAAACATTGGATGTTCCAAAATACAAATAATCATTTAACATTAAAAAAATATGTCATTGTAAATCAATGAAAAGATCTATTGTTTTGAACTATGTTTATTTGCAGCATATGATCAGGGCCACCGGAATTATGTGGCAGTGGAGAACAAAATTATGCAGCAGGGGTGACTAAACTATGCAGCAAGAAAAGACATAATATGCAACATAATGCAGTACATTTTGTAATAGTATCACGTCATTGTTTAATCATTTTTATTCATGGTAACACTGTCCGTGCAAAGATATCACCCCTTTAGTACTTGTTTTAGAACCCAATGTAGCAATAAGAAACAGAAAGAGGACTGGTCAACTTTTGTGAAGGGCCTTTCACTGCACAGGAACACATTACCACCTTTAAGTAACTTTTGATCCATCTGAGTTAGACACAATTGTTTTGTACAAAAATCTTCAGATTATGAAGCAGAGGATGGATTATGTGGCAAATGCAGTAAATAGATAATGATGGTGAAAATACAGTGGCTGCAGAATCGCATAACTGCAGCGGTCGTGCATATCATGAGACTCTGGCATTAATTTGGAATGTAGATAGATAGATAGATAAATTGACTTTATTTCGGATATTTTTCAATCCATAAAAGTACACAACAAAAAAACAATTCATATTAAAAACATCACATTGATTACAAAATCAATCTCAATAACATACAACACATAAGTTCCTTAAAAGAGTGCATAGAACATTAGTGCATTGGGCTTCCGATAATTCATAGAAATTTACAGTTACTCATCTAAACATTTTCTAAGTCTCATGGTCAGTTTTAAGAATTCTAGCACCTGGAGGACACTATCCGAGTGCAGCAGCTGTAGATACATAAAAGCAGGTCTGATTTGTTTAAAATTTAATTTCTTTAAAAGAGTAACAAGATATCGCCTGCGGGGATATTCATAAAAAGTACATAAAAACATAAAATGCAGCATATCCTGTGGAGACTTCCCGTCGCAGCCACAGGGAGCTGCAGGATTCTTAAAAATATCCGACGTGGGTCTAATTAAAAGATGATGAAAGATGTTAAACCTAAATCGGGTCAGCAAACATTTCTCATGTGGGGTAAAGGAGCATGTTAGATACTTTTCCATGGAATCACAGGTACTCAACATGATATACTTTCTAACATTGGGTTTCAAAAGCTCAACTTCATCTCTTAGAGCAGTACAGTTCAAAGAAAAAGCTTTCTTAATTGCTGCGACATCACCCTTAACTATGTCCCTCGGGTTATCAAACAGATTCAGGCGGCCAAGCTTCAAAAATTGGGACTTCAAATATTTAAGCCAAGGTACACACATGGCATGGTCAAGTGATACAAGATCTTCCACTATCAGATGTGTTAAAGGAATTTCATCACTTAACCATAATTTTACCCAGCATAACAGTGTGTTCAATCCAACAATGTCGGATAAATGCAGGCAACCAAGTTCTTCATGTACAATTAAATTCGAGGTGCTTCGTGGGACACATAACAGACGCTTTAAAAAGTTATTTTCAACTATTTGTAGTTGTTCGCTATTTATGTAGCCCCATATCTCGCTACCATATACTACAGTGGCTATGGATTTAGAATTGTATAATTTCATCATAGCCACATTTGGCTTATTCCCCAATTTAGAGGCAAAATTGAAGATGGAGGCATTGACTCTAGTCATTTCCCCCTTTTTCTTGGCCAAATGTGGGGCCCAACTGAGCTTCGTATCAAGTAAGACACCCAGGTATGAAAATGTCTGGGTGATGGGAATCAGAACATCATTCAGTTTAAAATTGAACTTCTTTTTTGGTTGGCGGCCAACATGCATTGTATAAGATTTCGAGTTGTTGACCATAAGGTCCCTATCAGACATAAAATTATTAAAAGCATTCAAAAGTGCCCGAAGACCTAATTCTGTTCGGGAAATTAAAACCGCATCGTCGGCATATAAAAGTAAAGGAATACCCCTCGCACCAGCTCTAGGACAATCTGATTTTACCTCTTGTAGATCAGCCTCTAGATCATTTATATAAAAATTAAAAAGAAAAGGGGCCAGAATACACCCTTGACGTACTCCTTTGTTGATACTAAAACTTCCTGTAGTTTCCCCGGTCGATGAAAACCTCACATTAGCTCTTGTGTCATTATGCAGATCCGCTAGGAACTCCACAATCCCCTTATCAATACCTTTATCCATCATGGTCTGCCACAGCCTCCCTCTGTTAACACAGTCGAAGGCTGAGGACAGATCCATGAAGGCAAGGTGAATTGCTCCTTTTTGTACAACAGTATATTTATTCAGTATAAGAAACAGGTTGAGACATTGAGTTATAGTAGAGCGTCCCTCACAGAATCCATATTGAGAGGTCGACATAATGTTATTTTCATTCGTCCAGCTTATGAGGCGTTGAAGTATAACTCTCCCCATGATCTTCACCATCGAATCGATTAGGGATATTGGTCGGTAGCAAAGAGCACTTCCCCTGTCTCCCTTCTTAAAGACAGGAACTATTGTTGACAGACCCCATGTTCCCGGACAACCCAATGTGGCCGCAGCATTGAAAACAGCAACCAGAATGGGAGCCCAGAAATCTGGATCAGATTTATAAAGATCCGGTGGTATTCCTGGCGCTTTGTTAGCAGTAAGACCCATTATAGCGGCCAAGACCTCACTTTTGTCAAAAATAATAGCAGTGCTGTCCCTATCAGAGGGGACAGTAACCATGGTTCCATCGGCCTCAGAATAGTACAGACTTTTAAAGTGACTCTCCCATTCCTCTTTGGTTATACAACAAACAAGTCCATCTCCAGGGTTCTCAGTCAGAAAAGGTTTCTTTACCAGGGCCCAAAATTTGGTGCTGCTATTCAGGGTGGAGGGATCAAGCAGTTCCTCCCAGGCCTCTTTCCTCAAAAACTCCTTACGGGCAACAGTAATAGCCTTATATTCCTTTCTGCAGAGTTTTACAACCTCCCTGTTCCTCGGGGATGCTGACAGAGCGACCCTCAGATTACGTGCAGCGAGACTGCAGTCATGACTGAACCATCTCGGGCCTATATTAGGCCGAGTTTTATTAGGGACCGATAGAAACGCTGAGACCTTCTCCGAAATATTTTGATAAGCCTCTAAAATCAGCCTAGGTTCACCCCCCCCATTCGTACAGACTTTAATATCCTCTGCACACCCTGCCGAGATATCCTTGTAGAGGACATCCGCAGACACCATAGACCATTTTAACCGCCTCTTCCCATCTGTTGTACCCAATCTACCTTGCTTAATGATCTTATTACCTTTTTTTAAACAAGGACATTTTATACAGATTATAAGAGGGTTATGGTCACTAAATTCACTAAAAACAATGCAAAAAGAATCCACAAAAGTTTACATCGTCCGCGAAACAAGTATATGGTCAATAAAGGTACCCCTTCCATGCCCCTTGAAAGTAGGGGTATCAAAACGAAATAGTTGGTCTTTTAATGACATAGCCAAAGAGAGGTCATAGTCATTCAGAAGGTCATTACACATTTCCCCTTCCTTTGTATGCTCCATATGGAGACAGTCTGCACGATCACACAGCATTTCTGGTAAACACGTGTGCAATGGGTCTATACAAGGATGCAAATTAAAATCCCCCACAATCATGAGGTTATGGGCCACAATTTCCATAAAATTAGAAACAAAGGAATTTAAAAAATAAATATGATTCCTGCCTACACCATCATAAACAGTATTATAAAAATTCACCAGGCCTACAAGGACATTACCTCCAGTTAGAATTAGGCCCATTACACCTGTATGGTGTACTCCAATTCTTCGAACTTCACAGGGTATTAATATAGATACAAAAATTACAAGACCCCCCTTGGGCCTACCCCGCACAGATGGCAAGGCTGGCACAAAGAAGGCCTTATACCCTTCTAGGAAGAGGTTGCAGCCCAGTTCCCAAGTCTCTTGTAGACAAATAATTGAAAATTGCTTGATGTAAGTCACCCAATTTACATCAAAATTTTGGCGGCAAGACCCGCAATATTCCAAGAGACAGCAAGACATCTCGGCATTTTGCCTACCTGGTTATCTGGGTTTATAAATTCACCTGTAGCCCTAGTATCCTGAGCTGCAGGTGCCCCCCGTCAATCGCACAGCTCAAGACCGGATAACACTTCATACCTATTCTGTGTGTTTAGGTTCGACCCAAATTGATAGTGACCTGCACTGACGCTCCTGTTAAACGTACCAGTGGGTCCACCTACACCACAGAGATTAGTAATATTATGAAGAGGTTGGGTCTCTTGCACAGGAGTATAAGGTTCGAGCCCCCGCCTGGTTAAACTCTGTTGCGGTGGTGGTTTGCACAAATGTGCATAAAAGTAACCCAAAGGGCGTACACAGATACTGTTCGTATTATATACCAGTGCAGAAGCTCTCAAAAGTACAGTTGCTACATGCTGGGGGTGTTTGAAATTTACAATTATACAGTCCCCAGACCCAGACTTTTTGGACGGCCCCACCCAATTTACACACCGTACTGTCAATATCTGGTCAAAATATGAAATCGGAAAACCGCAGTTTTTGTTAAGCCAAGACACTGTCTTGTTTTTCAGAGAGATAGGAGATTCATCATAAGGAGATGCAGGATGGGTACCACAAGGGGGCACATTAGTCAGTACTGCCACAAACGGAGCACAGTCTGGTGGTAAATTAAGATAACGATTGTGCCTCACGGATCTAGGAGCTCTACTGCTATGGGGGTTTATAGATAATTGTTGCTGCGAAACAGATTCCACAGGAATATCCAGTTGAGTAGATGTTACAGATCCTGGTGCAACTGCAACAACAGAATCCCCCCTCCCATTGTTTTGTACATCATTAAGTTCAGCAATGTCTCTCCTTTTCCCACCAGAGTGTACAGTTCCACTAGGTAAGACAGTCTCCTGAGATAATAACAGACCACCCAGCCTTGTCACTTCCTTGGCTAGATTGCCAATCTTAATGGTTAATGGTTTAATGAGCTCCTCCATTTTTACTATAAAAGAAGCTTCTAAGTTTTTTATAAGTGAGGCAATCAGATCAGAATTTAGATTTACTCCTTTACCATTACCATTACCAATACCATTAGTGGCCGTGAATACAAAAGGGGTTGTTGTAGCAGGACTGATAATTGACTTACCAACCTTCTTTTTCGGCTTAGAATTATTATGTTTCCCATTCTCCCTTTGAGACCGTGTTCTGCATGATCTCAGATGCCTAATTTCAGGTTGGGTCTCATTCAGCACACCAATGTCTGGACTTAGCAACACCCGGGAGTCAGAATGAACCTCCACCTCTACTGAAATGGGACCTGGAGGGTCAGTAGGGATGACATCGCTCGTGTTGATTTCACAGTCTTGGGGCTGAGTAATAGGAGAATTTTCTGATAGTGTATCTTCTATCACAGTGCCTTTCCCCAGAGATACACGTCTATCATTATTAATCTGTGTTACTTTCCTGACCAGGAAATTATCTAGGGTAGCTGGACCCACCATCACTTTATCGGTTTTTGATTTAACCATTGTGACCAGTAATAAGGTTAAACTTCCACCCAGGTACCCTAAAATCTACGCACTCACTGACAGGTCAACGAAAACAGAATCATACAATAGATAAAGTGTCTTACATGCTCATAGCACGTTAGGGGTCCGATAAACACGATGTAAAGTACCTGGCCCAGCCCAGTCTCTTCAGGCCTCTGAGGGCCACAGAGGGCCCGCCCTTTGCCCGGGCTTAGCCCGGCGCGTCCCGCACGCGTCCCGCGAAGCGGGCCTCTGGGAGCTTTAGCTCCGCCTCCTGGCGCTTGCGCCGCGTCAGAGCCACGCGCCGCCGCTGGTGCTGCCGGGAGTTGTGGTCCCGGGGCGGCCACGCGGAAGATGGTGCTCCCTGGTGCGGCGAGGACTGCCCCGGACTCTTGGCGGTGGCGGCGGAATAAATGGCGTGGCGTGGCGTGAGACAGGTAAGTTTTCTGCTGCTGCTGACTGCTTCCCCCCAGCAAGCAGACAAATGAAGCCAGGATGGGGAATCAAATTAGCTGTTGTAGAGCATGTATAGAGGCTTCCCAGGTTGGTGTAGATATGTATTTTTATCTTAATAATGAGTTGTGATTTAAATTAGATGCCCATTGGTGGATAATGTAAGAACAGCCATGCCAAAAGAGAATAGTTTGTATGAAATGTATTCATTTTTGGGGTATTGTGCAAATAAACTGAGGCACACTCATGCTTAGTGTGTGATTTGGGCTTTTATTCCCCCTAATTGAGATAGCCCTAATGCACAAGACAACAGATTGACTCTTCAGTTTTTAGGTTTCACCCACAGACAGCTTTTAGTTGTTTGTGAAAGACCTCTTGTGGACTATGCCAAAATATTACAGTAGGCTGAGAGCCAGCACATGGCTTACCATTGCTTGGCTTTCTTCTTATTCAATGGCCTTCCTTACTCTTCTGGTGGCTACCGCGCCCCTGGAGCTTTAGCTTTTTTCCCATCCTTTTAATTGGATGACGTTTATCATCTACTGCTCACATTCAGAGAACTACTCTTTTCTTTTTCTTTAAGCACTTCATGAGAGTGCATGTGTTTCCTTGCCCCTCTTGTGCGCCACTCTTTTCTTTAAGAACTTCATGAGAGTGCATGTGTTTCCTTGCCCCTCATGTGCGCCACTCTTTTCTTTAAGCACTCCATGAGAGTGCATGTGTTTGCTTGCCCCTCATGTGCGCCACTCTTTTCTTTAAGCACTTCATGAGAGTGCATGTGTTTCCTTGCCCCTCATGTGCGCCACTCTTTTCTTTAAGAACTTCATGAGAGTGCATGTGTTTCCTTGCCCCTCATGTGCGCCACTCTTTTCTTTAAGCACTCCATGAGAGTGCATGTGTTTGCTTGCCCCTCATGTGCGCCACTCTTTTCTTTAAGCACTCCATGAGAGTGCATGTGTTTGCTTGCCCCTCATGTGCGCCACTCTTTTCTTTAAGCACTCCATGAGAGTGCATGTGTTTGCTTGCCCCTCATGTGCGCCACTCTTTTCTTTAAGCACTCCATGAGAGTGCATGTGTTTGCTTGCCCCTCATGTGCGCCACTCTTTTCTTTAAGCACTCCATGAGAGTGCATGTGTTTGCTTGCCCCTCATGTGCGCCACTCTTTTCATTAAGCACTCCATGAGAGTGCATGTGTTTGCTTGCCCCTCATGTGCGCCACTCTTTTCTTTAAGCACTTCATGAGAGTGCATGTGTTTGCTTGCCCCTCATGTGCGCCACTCTTTTCTTTAAGCACTCCATGAGAGTGCATGTGTTTGCTTGCCCCTCATGTGCGCCACTCTTTTCTTTAAGCACTCCATGAGAGTGCATGTGTTTGCTTGCCCCTCATGTGCGCCACTCTTTTCTTTAAGCACTCCATGAGAGTGCATGTGTTTGCTTGCCCCTCATGTGCGCCACTCTTTTCTTTAAGCACTCCATGAGAGTGCATGTGTTTGCTTGCCCCTCATGTGCACCACTCTTTTCTTTAAGCACTTCATGAGAGTGCATGTGTTTGCTTGCCCCTCATGTGCGCCACTCTTTTCTTTAAGCACTTCATGAGAGTGCATGTGTTTGCTTGCCCCTCATGTGCGCCACTCTTTTCTTTAAGCACTCCATGAGAGTGCATGTGTTTGCTTGCCCCTCATGTGCGCCACTCTTTTCTTTAAGCACTCCATGAGAGTGCATGTGTTTCCTTGCCCCTCATGTGCGCCGCTCTTTTCTTTAAGCACTTCATGAGAGTGCATGTGTTTGCTTGCCCTCTCCTCGGGGCATATTTACAACGAGGCGATAAAAAATTATTGCCGCTTTAGCGGCCGTTTTCAGCCAAAAAGCGGCGATAATTTTATCGCTATATTAGCAAGGTCACGCTAACGCGTGAAACCTTGCTTTAGCGTGGGGATTTCTAACGCCCACCTTTGCATCTTCAATGAGATGCAAAGTGGGCGTTCCTGACCTAACATGACAGGAGAAATGTCGCTAAGCGACATTTCTCCTATCATCAAGCCCCACGCTATGAAGCATAGCATCAGGAAAAGTAGCGATAACACCTGTTATCGCTACTTTCCTAACACCTGCTTCAGGACTGACTTAGCCATGATATCCTATGGAAGGTGGATATCATGGCTAAGTTTGTGAGTCCCTATCAACAAGCTAACGTGAGATTATCGCTGGGTTTCCAGCGATAATCACACGTTAGTCAGTTAGCGCTAGGATTTTTATCGCTATTGAGATAAGCGTTGCTAATAGCACGCTATCTCAGCGATAAAAATCCACGCTAGCCGGCGATAATTATCCTCACGCTAAGAGCGCTGAGCGATAATTATCGCCGGTTGTTGTTGATATGCCCCCTCATGTGCTACTTTCCTACTCTCAAATGTCCACCATTCCAGATCCATGTGTTGCTCTTTCTCCGAACTAGCTCGCCTCATACATCGTTGTTTTGCCCACATGGACTTTTTTTGTGCTTTTTTTCCCTTCCCCCACCTCAAGCTCCTCACTTGCTCCTCTGCCCACTCTCCTTTGCTCCCACCACCCCCACTCTGACTTCACCATTTGCTCCCTATCTATCACAAAGCAATTTGCTTCACCTTTGTTGGATTTTCAAATTTCTTTGGGGGCCAGCAGCTTCCATTTGCTGCCAAGTCACTCTGTTTACCCCAAAAACTCTTTTGCAGAAGTAAAAATCCTTTTTTTGGTTTGCCACTTGACCAGCACCAGCCACCTTGGAACAAAAAATTATTAAAACGGCGCACACGCGCATGCAATAGCCATATGTCATCACACATACACACGGAACAGCACGACACATCCTCCAACAGCTTCATCAGTCATACATAAGCATGCAAATTCTTTCTTTTCTTCTTTTTTTTTGCCTATGCTGCACAGCACCGGCAAAAAGTATGTATTTTTCCATTAGTTAAACAGCATTGGCAAAAAAGCATTGGCAAATGCAACAAGTTAAAGATGCGATACCTACTGGCTCTGTCCTTTTAAACTGAGGGTGATAGCAAAGTCATCTTTGGTCCCCAACTAGTTGACCTACACGTTTAGGCCGCTTTCTGCGTGCGCATCTTTGCTGATTATTACAGCAGGTCAGGGAGCCAGCAGGCTGCAGGGCTATGAGCTTTCAATCCACTTAAAGCCCAAGCGCTTGGAACAGTGTGAATCTCTTTAATGTGCTCATTCTAAGAAGAAAGTTGAGCGGCTCCCAAAAAAAATCAATGATCATAAAAGATCTCAACGTGTCATTAAATAAGTAACCCCGCAATCACGGTTAACGCCGCGCCATTATCCAACCATTTAGTGCAAACGAGTTCGAGCAGAACCCTTAAGTGCGACAGGCCATCCTGCAGGTTTTTTCGCCTCTGCGATCAGACATGGCTGGTTGCTATAGAAATAGTGTATTTCCAGCACGCACCGGTGCTGCCGTGAGTCAACATTTTCCCCTCCTCCTCCCTGCCACTCACAGAATTTTCCTCGTTTTTGTGATTAATTGCTTTGAATGTTTCCACTTCGGATTCTGGGCAACCTATTAGTAGAGCTGCACCGAAAGAGGAAGATGTAGGAAAGGTAGAGAACTCTGGAAGGAGTGTAGCTCCTAGGATAGATTTCATTTGGGTCTTGGGTAGCGCCCAGAACATGACCGAGAACAGCCGCCCACAAGCGCTGTGCCAAGAAGACAGAAACAAAAAAGAACATGCAGTTTCCAGTCCTGGGAGTTAGTAATGCATGCATCAGAATAGCTCTTCTTTTCGCACCAGGGACCAGTTTCAGAGACACCATAAGGTTGGAATAGGGAACAGCAGCTGTTGCGACAATCTCATAATTGATGAAGTGCTCTCTCAAGAGGAGTGTGTCGTGAGTGCAAGTCACGCTCCCCTGGGGCCCATCTTTGCCAAATCACTCTTTCTGTGTTGGTTATTATACGTTTAATGCTGGGAGCTTGGAAGCAGGGAGCACAAGCCCTTGGGTGTTGGCGCTCCCACTGAGGTTGTTCCCTCACGGTCGATCCCACTTGTTCATATATTTAGTGTTCTGAATGGAAGAGCAGTCGTGGAACTTACCGGCCTTCTGAAGCCACTTTTGGTTCGTGTCTGGCTGTGAGTGGATACACCAGGGCCCGTATTACACACAGGGGCATATTCACAAGCCCCTGTCGCCACCGAAGCATCACTTTTTGTGACGCTCCAGCGGCTTAGCCCCATTTCCAATATTTACAATGTGATGCTAAGCCACTTAGCGTGGCTTACCGCCACCTTGTAAATATGCCCCTTTCCGCTGCAGTCCTCTGCGGCAAAGGGACGGGCAATGGGTGTAGCTGTGGGCGTTCCACTGCAACACCCATTGCTTTTTGACACTGCCCCAGATTTACAAGGAGGTTTAAATCTGTGGCAGCGCCAAAAACGAACACCATGCAAGTGCAGGCATTAGAATGGCGCACAAGGCGAAATTCGTTTCTCCTTGTTCTTGCTTTTTCAATGGGTGCAGCATTCTGCAGCACACATGGAAAGAGGAAAATACCGTTAATGATTGTTTATATGCAGGAAGGTGACCCTTCCTGCACATAAATACTAATTCCCTGCAACGCAGGCACCCTTGCACTACAGTGCAAGGGTGCCTGCCTTGGCGCTAAGAATCTAATTTAAGTGCCAGCGCTAGGGAAAAACAGGGGTGCACCGTATTGTAGTAAATACGGCGCATCCCTGTGTTTTGAAAATGTCGGAGCACGGCGCTGCCAAATTTGGCGATGCTCTGCGGTCCGTCATTTTCTAGTAAATATGCCCCAGAGGGCGCAATAGGCACATGTGCCAATTTTCTGTGATACAGGAGCACTGTATTTTTTTATTTTTTTATTTTACAGAGTTTTATATAGCGCAAACTTGACCCGAATCGGGTATCAGAGCGCTTTACATAGCACCAGTTGCATTACATGAGAACAGATTCATTTTTTTATTAGGCACGGGGAGATTAAGTGATTTGCCCAGAATCAAAGGATGTTCAGCGTCATTGCCGAGACTGGAACCCAGTTCCCCAGATTCGAGGTCGACCGCCCTAGCCTTTAGGCCAACTCCTCTCCCCTGTAGTATTGCAGAAGAGGGCACAAATGCTTTTGTGGCCTTTTCTGTAATACAGATAGTACAGGCGCACGTACAGCACCGGCGCTGGTTCGGGGGAGCTTTCTTTCATTAGCATGGGGTGCTGTGCCATGCCAATGAGGGAAACACTTACCTCTGTGCCGTTCATAGACACTGACACAGAGGCAAAGAGGCCATCAGGAGATAACTGACAATTTGCCACAAAAAGTTGACACACTGTCAGTGAGGATTATCCATGCAAGGAGGGAAAAGGGTTCCCATGGACCCACCAGAAATCCCCTGCAGGTGGGTGCAGTCACTCTCTGTACCCGCTTGCAGGGAGATCTCAGTCCTTCCTTCGAAGTGCAGGCGGGTGCTGCCTGCACAACGAAAGATAGATCGGTTTCTACAAGCAGCCGTTCCACCTTTCACTAATGTGCTGCCATCTGGGCAGTGCAAGTTCGCAGGCTGTCCGGAGGGTGGCTTATTATTTGTAATGCCGTTGCACTATCCCTGTTTGCGCCTGTGGCACCTGTTGAAACAAACAGGAACAGTGTGACTGTCCCATAATATGAGCCTAGAATATTGGATTTGCGCTCCCAGGGAGTTGAGCATGGAGGGTGCAGTAAAGGTTTTTGTAGAAATGACACTTTTCCCATGTGAGTAGTTCCTACCAACCTAACTCTTAGCCTGGACCGCTGCGATTGTTGGCCTTCCAATTGTTTGAGTTTGGGAGATTGCAGGCAAATATTTATTTGGGGCAGTATTCATCTTGGGCAAGCAGAGTAAATGCTGCAAGACTTTGTTATTCTTGTAAAGTTTATTTTCTCAGTTGTAATCAAGTTTTCTCCGAAAAGTACTATCTTTCCAATTTGTAAGCAGGAGGTATTTTCAGTGGCATCTGAGCTATTTTGGAGTGTTGTGCCACCAGGGCTTCTGTTCCTGAGGTTTGGTGATGTCTGATCGTAGGATCATCTTAGACCCACTGGTCATAAAAGGAAGGCCAATGAAAATGGCATGCACGTATAGCCCTAGAACAAATAGAGCTAGTTTTAACAGTTATATCATTAAGGAGTTGTTTCTTGCGAAAGAGAAAGAAAAATGTTAAAACGCCATTCATACCATGATTTTGAAATCAGTTACTGACTTGACTTCATTTTCTCGGGAGGACCTTCCTTTTCCTGGCACATCTCACAAGCTAACTTTAGGGAAGTTCACCAGCAGGATGTAGAGTAGACACGCAGCACCCTCGGTCTTGATGTGAGCTGTGGCTGAGCTCTCACAGTTCCCAGACAGGGGATTCCAGAAATGGGACTATTTTTCACCAAGGAGGCCTCAACTCACTTTCGGTAGCTGGGCCTGAGGACCAAAACAGTTGCTAGAGGAAATGTGTGAGGTGTTCTGCATAATAGCACGGATAAACAGCACTTACGGTTAGAGAATTAAAGAGCTAAAGGCACACATCAGTACAATAGGATAGGAAAGTGAAAGAAGGCAAAGCAAAGAACAATAGTCACAAAGCTACAAGGTTATCAAAAATACACAATATGAGTTTCTCTCAAAAAAGTGGCAATGCAAAAGTTTCGCGAATCAGAAGTGTCTTCTAGTCAGCAGCAACAGATCAAGAATATTTACTAGGAACCTAAATCCAAGCAGGTTCACAGAGACCTGCTAGGCTGTGGAGAAGACAGTAGCTTGAGGGCCGGAAGCTGCCTACCATGCTACCTTTGCTGGATTTCTGGTGTGCCGTGTGCAGTAGGATCTTTCTAGTCTTCTGGCTTGATACACAAAAGTGTTTCTTTTAGAAGGTGCTTCATGTCTCGGACCGCATGAAATCAGTAGTAAGGTACCCCTCTCAAATAATGCTTGTTTAAAAAGTTAACCCAGTAGCACTCACTCACGACCCACTCAGACACTCACATACCCACTTACAGACACACTCAGAGACTCATGCTCTCACTAACATACCCACTAAGAGACTCATGCACCGACTCACAGACCCACTCAGAGACTCATTCAACCACTCACATTCCACTCAGGCACTCATGCAGCCACTGACAGACCCACTTAGACACTCACCTACCCACCTACAAACCCACAAAGAGACTCACACACCTACTGTCAGACCCACTCAGAGACTCCTGCACTCACTCAAAGACCCATGCACCCACTCACAGGACCACTTAGACACTCATGCACCCACTCACAGACCCACTCAGAGACTCAGGCACCCACTGACAGACCCAATCAGAGACTCATGCACCCACTGACAGAACCACTCAGAGACTCACACACTCACTCAGAGACTCATGCATTGACATACCCACTCATAGACTCACACACTCACTCACAGACCCACCCAGTGTCTCATGCACACACAGATCCACTCAGAGGCTCATGCACTCACTCAGAGACCCACTCAGAGACTCATGCACTCAGTCACAGACCCACTCATAGACTCATGTACTCACTCACAGACTCACACACACACCCACTCACTGACTCACACACTCACTTACAGACCCACTCAGACACTTATTGTTGGGAAGTGGATTGTTGGTAGGGGCAAATGTATATCTGCCGCTGGCAATGAGGCCACTAACACAGTATAAGACTCAGAATAGGTCTTAGGAAAATATTCTCATGCTCAACTCTTGGTAGCTTGGTAGCTTGGCTGCTAACAGGCAGGCTTAACTTCAAGCATTTAAAACTTCAATTCAGTAAATAATTAGGACACAATGCACAATAAAGCTCCAACACCAATTTGTAAAAATAGAAAATATTTTTATCTTAATGACACCAAAACGACATAATCCAATGTAGGGAACCGGAGATATGAATTTTTAAAGATTTAGTGTTATATAGTACTTATAAACCTATAGCGCCTTATTGGGACATTTGGTCATGAAAGACCTGGTCAAAGTCAAAGTTTCAGGACAACTGCGATGGAGCCTTTCACAGCTACCCCTCGCGGTAGGTCTCGGTCAAAGTTTTTACCATCTGACTTAGACACTTTTCTGGAGCTTTCTTCCTGGGGTCTCTCGAAGCTCCCAGCCAGTCCGGATTTGGTGAGGGTGCATCGGATTGCCTTACAACGAGCTCCCGGTCAAACTTATGGAAGTCCGACCTCAGGAGCGTTCCAGCGGGATAAACCTAAGATCCAGGCCGACTCACGATTGGAGGCAGGCAGCTTGACTCTAGTGGTTCCTCCCGAGATTTTCCTTGCGGGGTCCCTCGATGCTCTTCACCAGGCCAGATTTGGTGAGGGTTCGCCGGCCTCAGATTTCGCCTACTCTGGAAGTCGGACCTGCAGAGATTTTCAGCGGGACGAACCTGGACGGCAGGCCGACTCGCGGTTGAAGGCAGGCGGCTTGGCTGGCCATGTTGTGTCATTACACTTATAGAGCTTTTTCCCAAAGTTGCTCCACACTTCTGGAACGTATTCTTGATGTGCCCCAAAGGGTCCCAAAGTGTCTCAAACTTACTCTAAGGGTCTGAGAGCTCCAAGATGGTCCTTGAAAGTTGAGGACTTCAGTTCCCACAATCCACTTGGACAAAACCCTTACAAATCCACTGGTGGTGTTCCAGGTTGAGGATTCTTGGTGGTGATGTTCCAGGTGAGCTCTGTTAACCTATAGCCTGCAAGGAGTCCACTCTTTAGTCCTTTTACAGCAAGGTAGTCCACAGGGCTGTAGTTCCAGATGGTGCAGAAGGCGCAATCTTCAGAGTCCAGGCCTTAGTGATTGCACATCAAACTTCTCAGCATGGCCCTTCTTGCTTTGCTAGGTTTCAAGGAGCAGATCTGAGAGGCTCAGCCCATCACAAATACTTATTCTAAGTTCTCTAGGTCAAGCAGGAGGGCACTCCTGTCCAATGGGGAGCAGGGTAACGCCCCAAGATATGAACACATCCTTTAGAGTGTGGCACTATTTTGTTCCAGAGTGCACCAATTCTTTGAAATTCATCATGGGTGATTTTCCAGCAGGGAGATAAGAGCTGGCTAAACACACCCCTAGGATGGCTAATCTCCATAGTTTCTCCCCCATGCATCTGCTCATTCCTTCTTTAAGCCTAGCATCTGGCTGGGTTCAAAAGAGTAGAGTTGTAAATGACACTGGCGCCTTCCCCTTCCATTGAAGTCCGTTGTTTACCACTCTCCCCCTGCTCTGGCATTGACTATGTAGGTGGAAGACGGTTTGTGTATAGCCATTTCATAGGAGCCACATGATTGTGTGTTGGTGGTATATGGACATGGTTGTGGTTACCTTATCATGGGGTTTTTCATGAAGTGGTGGTTGTGCTTACATTGAATGGACACCGTGTGGTTATATTAGATGTAAGAATACCTGCTTGATATGATGGCTGGTGTTTTTTTGCAGACTCTATATAACAATTATAAATGTTTTGTGAATGGTGGATCATGTTGAGTGTGTGGGCCTTTGATAGTGTGCGAATGAGTGTATGTTTATTATTGTGACAGCAGAAACAAGGCTATGTGCCATGTCAATGAGGATTGTATCTGTGTACATTGGAGGGTGGGCAGACATTTAATAATTGGTGTGTACAAATATATCATGGTGTGTGAATGGTAATATGAAGGCTGTTCTCTAATGCTTTTAAGTCCATTCACATCTTGTTGAGGTCTTCTGAACGAGAGGTATCAAATGCAATTCATACTCATTAATCCATAACCTTGGATTATAAAACACCTAAAGTGGGATCACTAGAGTGCCCTGTGGACATGCCACGATTTGCATCTGGTCTTTGCAATCCTTTTGCACTCTGTTGGACTTGGCCCTTTTTGCTGGTTCATCCCTGAACTTTTTGCCTTCCTCCTAGTCTTTTTTCTGACATGGTGTTGGTGGTTTTAGGACTCTGGGCACTTTAGTACTGCTGTCCAGTGTCAAGTGCGAGTGCTCTCTGTGGTAAATATGGTAGGATTGGTCTGCACCTGTTTGGTCACTTGTAAAGTGGTATCTCAGATACCCAGGGCCAGTAAATTAAATGCTACTGGTGGGCTTGCAGCGCTGATTGCGCCACCCACCAAAGTAGCCTTTCAAACCTGTCTCAGGCCTCTGCCATTGCAGGGCCTGTGCACGCAGTGTTACTGCCACTGTGATGTGACACCTAAAGTGTATGCCACATCTGTGACCCCTCTTTTACTACATGTCAGTCACCCCTAAGGAAGGCCCTGGCTAGCCCTTTGGGCAGGGTGCATTGCAGGTAAAAGGCAGGACATGTACCTTAAGTGTGTGACATGTCCTGGTAGTGACAAACAGCCATTTTGGTTGCTCACTGCTGTGAGGCTGCCCTCTCATAGGAATGCATTGGGGATTCCCTGATAAGTGTTTCAGTGGTAATGCCTTATATGAGAGGAGCAGCGTAGTCAAGTTTGGTATTTTTGAAATAGTAATAATAAATGCTATGCAATAGTGTGTGCAGATTTATTATCACTATTTTAGAAATTGCACTTTTAGAAGTTGGCATTACTGTGTGCTATGTGTCTGCCTTCCTGATGTTTATTGCATGTCTGGCTCTGGAGTGACAGGGACTGGTCAGGTGTGTGGCTCCAGGGAGGGCAGGGTGAGTCAGCGCTAGGCTGAATAGGATAACTGCATTTAGAATAGTGAGAGGTGTAGTCCCCTGACCCTGAACAGGTCTGTGCCTACCTAGGTGAATGCTGACATCTGCCCCCTGTGGTGTTTCTGCGGACTAAGCCCCATCTGACAAAGGAGGGTGGAAGCCTGGTAAACAAAGTGCTCCACTACCCCCCAGAACCAGTTGAGACTGGTTCCCCAAGCCCTATGCCAGGGCAGAACAAAGGAAAATGGAGTATAAATACTGGGGCTGTGGCCTCATGAAAGGGTGCTTCCTTATGCTGTTGTGGGTGCTATTTGTGCCTGCTGGGTCCCAGGAGGAACCGCCACCAGGGACTGCCTCTCTGCTGGAGGGCCCCGTGAGCTGACCTGCCTGGGCCCAGCTTTGCTTTCTGGAACTCGGTCCTAGCGCCTCATGAGCGCTATATCTTTATGCCAGGGAAAGAGGAGCACATGTGTCCTGCAGCGCTGGGCTGCGACGTGCTCCAAGGGAATCCCGGCCTGTGGGATTCCTCTGCGCTGCTTGCAAGGGAAGCGGGAGCCTAACCCGCATTTTTGCGCTCTTCTGAGCGGGAGCCTACCCCGCATTTTTGTGCTCCTCTGAGCGGGAGCCCACCCCACATTTGTGGTGTTCCTTGGTAAAGCGGGAGCCTACCCCGCATTTTGGTGCTTCTCTGAGCGGGAGCCCACCCCGCATTTGTGGTGTTCCTCGGAGAAGCCGGAGCCTACCCCACATTGCGGCGTCTTGAGAAGTGAAGCCTCTGAGATCAGCGAAATAGGAAGCCAGGGGCCCGTGCCTGACTGTGGGCGGGTCCTGCCAAATCAGCTGAGCCGGAGCATCGCATGCTCTATTTACGCCTTCCCCCGTCTCAGAGAGGGAGAAGAAGACCCGAAAGCCAGGTAGTGCGTGCCTGCCCAAGGGCGGTGATCCCCACGTATAGGAGGAGAGCCCCATGTGCCACCCAGAAGGAGACTGGGGCAGATCAGGAGAGGTCCGGTGAGCGGGGCCTGGCGAAGCACGCTGTCGGTGCCGGAAGTCCTGCCTCCAGCCTGAGACCGGAGGAGTCAAGCAGAGCCCCGGTGAATGGGGACTGAGTGTGAAGCAGTGTTGGTGCTCAAATTTGGCACAGTTGGTGTCAATGCTTGTTGCGCTTCACAGCTGCACTGCAGGAGCGCGGGCAGCTGCAACGTGGGGGAAATTTTATTGTAGGAGTCCTAGAGTGGGGCTCCAGAGCACAGTGGTGCCACAGACAATTTCTTCAGCTGCACTGCGAGAGCGCAGGCAGCTGCAACGGAGGGGCATCTCTTTTGATCTTGAGGAGGAGGGGGTGAGACGCGCCCCGTGCCCCAGTGCATTACGCACATTGTTCTTGCTGCCAAGGCAGCCGGTTGGCCTGTTGGAGGACCCCAGTTAGAGCCCTGACAGTTGGTACAAATGGCATTTGAGCCACAGAGAAGGCCAGTTGGCCTGGGGTCATTTGGAGTACCTGTGTGTACTGGTAGGGCGTAAGGCCCTAAGGGAATGCATAATGCGGTTATGCTAAAGGTGATGTACGCACCTGGGGAGTGTTACTTTGGTGCACTCCTAAATGTGATTTATGCTTATGATGATGCCTAATTTCATGCTGTGATGTTTATGCATAATGTGTTGCCAGAGTACAGTATTTTACCAGTAGTTACTGGTTGTGTTATTTTTACTACTTGTGCTTTCTAATAGTTCTGACCATGGCTCGATTAGCCCGGTCATGTATATAATCCCCTGTAAATTACTGTCTGGTGCAAGTTGGCACAGTGTATATGTGTGATTATGATTCTAATGTGTTTTGGATAATACAAAGGCTACTTTTTATATAACCTTGTGTGGAGTTTCTTTTGTAGTGTGCCTAGTGTGTTGCTGCTGTATGTGTGTGTTGCGCAAACACTTTCCACATTGCCTCTGGGATAAGCCTGACTGCTCGTGCCAAGCTACCAAGGGGGTGAGCAGGGGTTATCTTCAGTGTGTAACTCCGTTGCCCTGACTAGAATGGTGGTTTCCGCCTGGCTTAGGCACAAGCCCTAGCCAACCATAAATCCCATTTCTACCATACTCCATATTACAGAATGGGCTACAGACACTTTGCCGCCCCTACTGCAATTGCCATTGAGCAGACATTCATTTTCACCCCATTGTGAAGGGGATATTTCCCCACATTTATAAAAGTATGGGCTCAGGCAAATGAGGCCTGCACCAAACATCCAACATGAGGGCAAAAGCAAAGAGCTCTAAGGAGTGCACTAACTGTGCACTAAATAGGCAATGGTGCACATTAGGAGGTGTCACTCACGGTCCCAAACACATGTATGGTCCTCTTGCAGAGCCATTCAGTGCAGCCGCAGACTGAACGATAGGCACGGCAAAATTTGCATTACACTGGAGTAACCTTGCATAATTTCAGTTGTGTTGTTTCAAGTTTGCTAAGCAAAATTCCTAAAATGGCCCTATTATGCCATGTAACGTAATTATGAGGAATTTGCTATCCAAAGACTGCAACATGAGCAGTTACTGTTTGTGGCCCTTGGGTTTTTGCACTTTGTTTACTGCAAAACGCATCCTCGCTTCCATAATGCATGAGGATGCATTTTGTGCTAAAATATTGTACTAATCACCCATTCCCTCCACCTGGAAAGATGGACCACTTAGATGGTTAGTTGGGCCCATTTATCAAGAAGATGCAGTATTACTCGCAGGAAAATTCTGTGTATGTTGCAAGGTATCCAATCTGTTGGGTCAGTCTGTGGATTTCTTCAAATCACACAGGGCCAGAATTATCAAGCCCTTGTGTTGCCCTTGTGTCATGCATAGTGATGCAAGAGCAACGCAATCCTAAAGTCAGATTTGCCAGTCCTGCAAAACCACCTTGTGTGTCCCTGCGTGACTTGGTAAATCGGTAGTAATTCAAGGCAGCGCAAGTCGCTGCCTTGCAATACTCTGCATCAGGAAGGTGTTACGTGGGTGGAGACTGGGTCTCCCAAGCATCCACTTATGCTTTCGTCACAATCCCAGATTTACTAAGAATAGTAAACATGGGAATGCGTAAAAATTGTACGACTTCCGGATAGAGGTGCAATGAGGACAAATATCTTTATTTCTGCTTGTTGTTCCCCTTTCCAACCATGCTGGATTCTGCAGTACATTTAGAAACAGGAAAAAGCCTCTAGGCATGTTTTTTTTCGTGCAGGAAGGTGTCCCTTTTTGCACACAAAATATCCTGCCTGCAACGCACGCACCCTTGCACCATGGCGCCAAGGTACCTGCATTGGTGCTAGGCAGCCCATAGTGTGCCTGTGCAGTGTGAGTACAGAAATGTGCTGTATCTTAGTAAATATGGTGCACTCCTGCCCTCTCAATTTGCCTCAGCATTGCAAGTTGTCTTGCTGCGTTGCACTGCATCAAATATGAATAAGTCCGGCCCACAGAGTATAACAGGATTCTCTGTCTTGTCTCGTTGAATCCCAGCTCTCAAAGCAGACATTGAAATGGATGCCCGGCCTCTTGTTGGTGCCAGTCTATTCATTTTGTGTCATCTTCTCCCACCCTCTACTTCAGTGCTTTCTTGTCCGACAAGTGTGTGTGCCCAACTAATTCCCAGCACGAGGCGAATACAGCAGACTCCTTTGTGTTGCTCCTCTGGCAGGTGCTTCAGCAAGAGGAGGACCTGGCGTTCTCTCCACAGCCCGCCTGCTAGGGCCTCGCAGCATTGTCTCGTGCTGAAGGCGGCTGGCACACACCCAGCCTGGCACCCTCTCTGAGGGCTTTGAAAAGGATACTCCGGCGCTGTGTACCCCTTTGTGCTGAATACCCAGTGAGGCGCGCCCGTGCCGTCTTCACACAGCACACATCATCAAACGTTGTTATGTCGACACACATTGTTTGTGCAGTTTGCAGTAAACATTCTCGGCGCTGATTGTGCAACAATGCACATTTCAGGCTGTTGGGAGAGGCCATTGTTTCCAAAGAGCTTCCGCCTCCGGCCAGTTGGCACGTCACAAGGCTGAACTCTTTGCCAGAGTTGTCTCAGGAAGTTGGAAGCTCCAGGCACGGCTGGGAGAGCAGTGTTCGTCTGGTCCTGATGAAAGCGGAGAGATCTAAGTGGTCTATGGCAAAGCAGATGTCAGAGACAGAGGTACCCTGAAGAGACGCCCACCTGTAACCACCTGGTTTCTCACTTGTTATTCACAGAGCACTCAGCCAGGGGCTTCTAACTGCTCTAATTGTTCACACGCCTCTCAGTAGAGGCAAACACAGGTGCTATGTGACACAGTCGGCCATCTAGTGATATAACCAGTGACACTGGAATTATGCGACTCTTCAGCCACTGAATTTGCTGCATAATTGTGGATTTGCCACATTTGCCACATAATCTATCTTTTGCTGCAGTACAAATAAGGCGAAATCTTTGCCCATACAGCGTTGACTGATGACAAAATAATGAAGTAATGCTTTCACAAACTGTGCTCTACTATTTTGCATAATTTCCATTTCTTTACTATATAATTTAGTAAATCCTGACGAGGTGAAAACTTTGCTCTGGGTAGGCTTCAGTTCCGTGGCCAGTCACATTGGTAGCAACTCGACACAGTGCATGGGTTTTTTGTGCATTTACTGCTTCTTACCATAGAGCAATGGAATTCTTTTGATATGTTCACACAGATCGTACATCCATGGATGACACTCCCAGAACACTAATATTTTTCTGTGCAGTGTGCACAAAAAAGTTTTGTGACTGAGGTCACAGAAGACCAAGTGTCTGGGTGTCCATGGGACTCCCTTTCCCGCCTCCAGAGGGCTGCTATCAGGGGTGCACTGACAGTGTGCCGCATCAGTGATCTGTAATACAGTATGGGCACCAAGGCAAAGGGATTCCCTCATTTCCGAGGGATCACGCCCCCATGCATATGAAGGAACGCCCTCTTGGGAAAGCGCTGATGCTGTGTGCGCGCCAGTGATTTTATTATTACAGAAGGGGGCTCACAAGCGTCTGCGGCCTCTTCTGTAATACCAAAGTGCCCTGGGGGCACTCTTATCGGGCACAAACACCCACTGCGCCAAGGGGCACTTTGGTAATACGGCCCCAGTTGTATCGAAGGTAGGCCCAAAGCATCCCATGTTTTTGAACACTGACTGCTTTGTCACCTGACCTTTCTGCACAGCAACAGAGTTACACATCAGTTATAGTGCAAAAACAAGCATTATTCGCAGAACTCTACTCAACCAATATTAATGAAGCCAAATTCAGTTTGCAAATTCCCACTGAATGGGCTGTGAATTCCTCAGAGAATGACATCTTCTTTAATAATGGAGTTCCTGTGAGCTATGCTATCCATGGAGTAAGGCCTCATGGTGGATTGTATTTGTAATCCACAGTTGCATTTGGGGCTCACCGGCCCTCATGTTTGAGGACCAACACTTATTTTCATTCAACACACTTTAGTCCAAAGCAAGGGAAAAAAACCACAAAAGGAGGAAAGAAGGAGGCAAAGGAATATGGTAATCAGTGGCAAAGGGAGAATGCAGGGATGAAAAAGAATCTGCAAGAGGGAGATACAGATGCAGGGAATGACAGGTGGTGAGTTAAAGAGGCATAAGGTGGATTCAAGCTGCAGATCAGCATCTCCTTTCCTGACCGCAGGAAATAACAAGATTTTTTACCTTAAAAATGCCCTTGGCCTCCCGGCTGTAGGGTGAAACACATGGCGGCTGTTGTTTGTTTACTCTTATTTCTAGCATGAAATAAACACCGAATATAATACCTCAAAACGCATATCGGACTTTGGGATTTCTTACCCCAGGAACTAATCTATCTATCTATCTATCTATCTATCTATCTATCTATCTATCTATCTATCTATCTATCTATCTATCTATCTATCTATCTATCTATCTATCTATCTATCTATCTATCTATCTATCTATCTATCTATCTATCTATCTATCTATCTATCTATCTATCTATCTCTCTCTCTATATATATATATATATATGTGTGTATATATATATATATATATATATATATGGACATATGAGAAGTAAGCAGCTGGGTGTACGCACATTCGCACTGCCTGAACAAGTCACATATGAGTAATACGTGCGTTGCCCACCTCAAATGGCCAGCCGCTCAGAAGACCATAAACAATAATAATGAACACAGAATATGAGAGGCAACGCGAGAGTGAAGTGGCTAATACAGTGTAATATTACAGAGTTGTCATAGTATACACAAAACTGAATAGTTTTTCAAATTTCTTCTTTATTGCAATGATGTTGTCATATCCATATCCGGCTGTGGATATGACAACATCATTGCAATAAAGAAGAAATTTGAAAAACTATTCAGTTTTGTGTATACTATGACAACTCTGTAATATTACACTGTATTAGCCACTTCACTCTCGCGTTGCCTCTCATATTCTGTGTTCATATATATATATATATATATATATATATATATATATATACGATCTTCCTATGGTAACTAGGTTCTAACTATAACTACCTACTGGCAACCGCCACTAGGTAATATATATATCTATTAGGCACAAACGTACCTCATGTTCAAAACCATCTCTCCTAATTTGGTGGCTCTTGGGTGTAGCCACCTGACAGGTACGTGCCACACATCTCACTGTGTGTGAACCCAAGCAGCACCTTCCACACATAAATCAGGAATCATGGTAAACAGCCTTGAGATTTGGTACCCCAATCTTTGATAGGGGCAGCCATGGGCTTCTGAGCAATACATTTGACCTTGTCATTTATTCTTTTACAAATTAAGCATTGGGAGTCCAGGATGGGTCAAGTTCTAGCTAAAATGCCTTTGTATATTTCATGCTGGATTCTAATGATTCCAGATAAACAACTCTTCAGCTTCACTAATTTATGATGACTATACGTGATCAGACCTCCCTGTATAAACTGAAGCTGCACTGAGCTAGGAATTTAGATATTTATGACACATATTTCTAAAGGGCTACCTTAACTTAATTAATTGCACTTGGACCATAACATACAAGAGAGGTTTCCAAGTATGAGGTCGCCCAGAGCCCAGACCCACAGACCAATTTCACATTTTTTTTTTAACTTGTACATCTCAAGGGGATGTTCGGATTGATTTCATGAACTATGATGTGAAATTTCCTATGCCTGCATATTGACAGTCAGGAGATTCAAACATGCCCTGCCATGGCTGCAGGTACAGTCCAAAACCTCCTCACAAGTAAAATCATTCTTTTTTTCCTGATTGAGCATAATGGAAGATTTGTAATCTCAATTTAAAAGGGTCTTATCGCTCTACACATGGCCTCTCCCCATCCCTTAGTCTTGCGATCCTTTTGCATAGCGGCCGATGCACACTTAGGTCCAGATTTACTAAGGTGACACAAGGCAACACAAGGGCTTAAGTGACATTAACTAAGCCACACAAAGCCACCATGCATGGCTCTGTGTGTCTTAGTAAATCAAGAGTAACAATAGGCAGCATAAATTAATGCTTTGCGTTACTCTGCATTGAGAAGGCGTTCCGTAGTTGGAGCATGGGCATTCCTACTCATCTAGCCATGGACTTTGGTGCAATCCCAGATTTACTAAGGGTAGTAAACATGGGAATGTGTCAAAACACTACGTCATCCCAAAAGAGGCACTACGAAGAGCAATAGGCTTATTTCTCCTAGTTATTTCCTCTTTTTACATGTGCTGCGTTCTGTAGCACGTGTAGAAAGAGGAGAATGCCTCAGAAGATTGGGTTGTGCAGGGAGAGGTCCTTCTCTGCATGAAAACACTCCTGCCCATAATGCAGGCAGTCTCACACCATTGCCTAAGGGTGCCTGTGTTGGCACCAGGCAGCATTCAGTCTGCCAGCGCAAAGAGAGGGCAGGAATGTATCATATCTTAGTTCATATGGCACATTCCTTCTCCCTCCCTGTCAGCTAGCGCAGTCCAGTACAGCAAGTCATCTTGCTGCATTGCATGACTCTTTCATAAATCTTGCCGCTAGTTTTCATTGTGGTGTACTAAGAGACATCAGAGAACGCATGGCATCACCTAATCCATGTTGATGAGAACCCTGTCAGTAGGCTAGGGGTGTAGATCTAAAAAACTAGAGGTTAAATATGTTAATGTTTATGATCGGAGTCATTGCACCAGAGAAACAGAAACTAATGTTCTAATTTCATCTGCATTCAGTGGTCCTTTTTCAGTTAGTTTCTTGGTTTCTGATCAGAAAAATTGTTAAAATGGTAAAAAAGGAAATGTTGGACCTTAGCCATCAAAAGGTCTTTATGCTTTACGGAACCATTGAAATGTAGATTTGGAAGGGAATAATAGATTAACGTGATCTTAAATATGTAAACTTCACTGGGGTCCTATGGACATTGAATAATGGTGGCATCTGATACTTTCTCTCACTGACCCCTGACCACCCAGACTTCCAATGCCCGATAACTATTCTCAATGGTACTCCCTAGCCTCCAACACCTGATGCCTTCTCTCACTGGCATTTCCTGACCTCCAGTGCCTGATGAATGACCACAGTCATACTTCCTGATTTCCAACACATGATGCATGCTCTCACTGAACATCCCTGATTGTAAACACTTAATGCTTTCTCCCACTGGAACTATATGAGCTCCAACACCTGACGCTTTCTGGCCTCCAATATATTATGAATTGTCTCACTGATTCTCCCTGACCTCTAAATCTGATCCTTTTGCTCACTGACATTCAATGACTTTCGCCACCCTATGACTTCTCGTACTGATGCTTGCTGGAATTCAGTGTTTGATGAATTCCCTCGCTGACACTAGCTGTCCTAGTCACAACACCTGATGCTACATCACACTGACACTTCCTAACCTCCAATATGTGATGAGTTCTCTTAGGGAGACTTACTAGAACTTCTTTAACCTCAACCCCTGTTGCCTTCACCCACAGAGAATCCCTGACATCCAGTGTCTGGGACTTCATCTCACTGACCACCCCAGTGGCTCTACATCTGATGTTTTCGCTCACTGACACCATATGTGCCACAACACATGATGCTTTCTCTAACTGACCATCTGTGACCTCAGCACCTAGCGCTTCCTCTGACTGACACGAATGAGCTCCAGGACTTATGTTTTCCTCTCATGGACAGTTCCTGACCTTCAATATCTGAAGTTTTCTCTCAGGGAAACTACCAGTTCTCTAACACGGGATCCTTTCTATCAATGACATCCTTGACTGCTAATGCCTAATGCTTTCTCTCACTGACACCAAATGAGCTTCAACAGCTGATATGTGCCACTGAAATTTCCAGACTTTCAGTAGCTGACAAATTCTCCCTGTTACAGTCCCTGCCCTTTAAAACCTAATGCTTTCACTCATCGACACTCGCTGACCTCCAGCACCTTCTTTCTTCACCCCCAAGGCACCATGCTATTATAGAACGGCCGCACAGTACTATCTTGCTAGGGTATTCCCTCATTTTCATGGGAACCTGGTCCAAAGCATATGAGGGCATACTTTGCCTCTGTGCCAGCGCCGTATTATGGACACAGGTGCAGAAGCAAATAGGCTCTTAGGTGGTGTACTTAAAGTGTGCCCGCTGAGGACAGCCCTCTAAAGAGAGTAAAGGGGGTACCATGGACCTCCCAGACATCCTCCTGCATTCCTGTGCAGTCACTCATTGCTCCCGCCAATAAGCAGGTCTCTGACCTTTTTTTCAATGGTTGTCCCCTGTACAAAGAACCATGGAAGAACTTTGATGCAGCCACCAGGTATTTCACGGAATGCACAGCTCCAAGGGAAGCATGTTTATCATAATAGGGGGCACTGACCCTTATTGCGCTCAGCGCACATGTTTAAATATGGGCACTGATGCTTACTCTCACTGACTCCCCCCTAACGTCTGGATCCTATGAAACCACACATAGCACCCACTTATGCCAGGCTGTTCCCAAAGCTGGTAGCCCGAAGACAAGATGACGTCCACATCATTGTTCCCTCCAAGGTGTGCGCCTGGGCGGCCGCGCACACAGCAATCAAACTCCGTGCAGGGTGGCAGGGTGCACACTGTAGCGCGCATTTGAAAGGAGAGACCTTTAAGGTCTAAGTGGAGAAATCCGGCAGATGAGAAACAAAAACAAACGGGGCTATTTTAACCTGATGGGCAATCATTTGATCTGTGTATGGGGTTATCTCCCTTGTGTTTAGCATCATTAAACTTTTATTGCCAACAGATCAGTACACAGATAAACGCCACCAAACACGATGGACATCACCCATTCACAGATGCAAATGGATGCTTTTAAATATGTTCGGGTCAGGCACGGACTCTCCCCCTTAATTTGTAAGCTTGCCCACCTGTACAAAACTTTTACATTAATGCTATTTTTGGAAAAGGCAGCCCCAAGATTCCTTGTTGTATGTACAGAGAGGTCTGCCAACAATTTCTGATTTCTTTCCATTTCACTGCACACTACAGTGAGATTTCCATTTACACATTTTTTTAAAATTTAAATGAGATGTGTCATTAAATCCCAAAGTGTTGTGCAGGTTGGCAAACTAACAAATTAAAGGGGAGAGCCGTGCAAGAGCCAAGCCCTGAAAATATTTAACAGGTAAACTCTAAACCAAACATCATGTACATATGATTTAATCTCCACAAAACTCAGAAAGTTTTTTTCTTTAACATGTGGAAACTTTGTCATTAGTACAACATATTATAGCACTGCATTGAGATGTAATTTAAACATGAACCATGAGTGAGCTAAGAGGCAAGACAATTTTCATGCAAACTGTGTATGTGCCCCAGGTTATTATAAAGCAATATTGTAGTCTATTAAATCAAACACATGTTTTTTAACAACTGTTTTTCTGAACTCACATATTTGGAAGTGCTTTCTTATGTGATAATGAAGAAAAAAAGAGTTTTGCCAAAATAAAATAGTTGCATAAGATCACACAATTTAAGCGGGGAAGCCACCTTTAATTCAGGTTTTCTGAAGTCTCTTTGTACAAATCAAGCAGTAAATGGATGCCTATTTGACTTTCCATATGTTACAGCTTTCCCCTTACCCCCTTGTACACTTTACAGCAGTTTTTATATAGCAGGAACAAACCCGAAGGTATTGGAGAGATTTAGCTGTGTACCAGTGACATTACACAAGGTCAACATTCATTGTTAATAGGCATGGGGAAATTAAGGGGCTGATTAGGATAGCGGACGGGTAAACGGGAGCGCCTGACAGTGGTCATTTACTGGAACGGAGGGATTGCGGTTACTAAACCGACACCCATGGATGCATGTTGTGGAGATGGGAGAACGGCAGGCCGAGGAACTGACTTCATTTGAGAAACCTCAATGGGTGAGAGAAGCATGATAAATAAATGATGTCTTGCCTATTCACTACTTGAGTGACATGGACATTATACACATAGAGCCTTACTCACTGAGAGAGAAATCAGTCATGCAAATAAGGTGGACATCAAAAGAGGTGCAAGTATAACAATACACTAGTCTGTCTTCACTTACCAGGACACTGTTTTAAATGCGTCTGAAATCAATCATGTAAAAGTAATGGTCATTGAAAAAGACATGAATGTTGAAACGCGTCTGCCTGCTTAATGAATAAATGAAAGACATGATACAGTGGAGTGCTCTGTGTCGTCCTTGTGTAGACATCTGGTGAATATATATATATATGCTGTGGCAGAATTGGTTGTGTCCCGAGGTATCGGGTAGTCCGTGGCCCGCCTCTACTTTCAGGAGCACCTGGATGGCAGCGACATGTAGGGCGGGATGTAATCTACACTCCTGCCTCTGCCTGGTTGGTGACTTGGAACGCGGGGCTGCAGCGGTGTTTGGGGACGTAAGGAGACACTGCGGAACTATTTTAAACAGGTTATTGCCAATGTGTCACAGCGCTGAGCATCCTGCAAATACCGCCATTCCACATGGACAGTCTATCGGTGCATTCTGGGACCTGCGGTTTCTACAAATTGCGGTGTTGGTGTGCAAAATATGAGGGAAAGGGGGCGGAGCGGATCCTCACCAATGGGGAGCTTGCAGGACCTTTAAACTTGCTGTTTCTAAGCCGCCTGAACATTTGAGGCATCCGATGAAGGCCAGTGGTGGCCGAAATGCATTATGCCGAATCTTTCTGATTAAAGAGTTTCCTGACTGTCCCCCGTGTGGCCTCCACTCTTTCCTAGGGAGGAGGTGTGTTGGATATATATATATATATATATATATATATATATATATATATATATATATATATATATATATATATATATATATATATATATATATATATATATATTACCTACTGGCGGTCGCCAGTAGGTAGTTATAGTTAGGACCACGTTTCCATAGGAAATCCGCAACATTCTATTTTGAATAACTTTTGCGCCGGTCGACGAATCCTTGCGAATTTTTCAAAATAGGTGGGGCGCTACGCTCCGCTCCTACCCTGAAAGTCTCGGGGGGATTCGTCAAGCGGGGGCTGAGATAAAAGGGGGGTCCCAAAACGCGTTTTTCCCATGCATTTTTCCATAGGACCTTTAGACACAGCTACAGCCCGAACGGCTGAACAGAATTACTTGAAATTTGGCAGAGAGGTAGTCCTCAGGTCAAGGAAGTGCCTTTTGTAGGTTTGCTGTAAATCTGTTCAGTAGATTCTGAGAAAATAGCCTTTAAATCCATATATATATCTGAGCCAGCTTACGGTGCGCTTACGGTGCGCTTACCGTACGCGTACGGTGGCGTGCGCGAGCGCGAGCGCGATTCTGATTGGCCCTTAGATCTTAGTAAACATTCGAATCGGTCGAAACCAGGAAGCGGCGGCCGCCATTTTCTCTCTCGCACTCTGAGGGGGGAGCTGATAAACAAATGCCAAAAACATATAAAGGGGCTGTTTAGACAGCGCCCATGCACATAACCATGTTAGTTGAGTCTTCAAAGATCCCCCAAGGCAAAAAACGGTAATTTAGCCCATGGTGGACTCAGCCATGTAATCCACCTCCCATTGGATTACATGGCTAAATCTGAAAATTAGCAGACGTAAAAAAGCAGCGTTAACCGTGGTTAGCGCTGCTTTTTTTTTTATCTCTAACAGGGTTAGCGTGAAGCTTGATAATAGCAGAAATGTCACCTAGCGACATTTCTCCTATTATTTTGCTCTGGAACGCCCACTATGCATCTCATTAGAGATGCAAAGGGAAGCGTAGTGAAAAAGGGTGCTAACATGCGATTTTGCATGTTAGCACCCTGTTGTTGATAGGGCGATATTTTTATCTCTCCTTCTTTGGCTTTTAAAGCCAAAAAAGCGGAGATAAAGCCCTTGTTAATATGCCCCTAAGTATGGAATCTCGGGTTGAGTTGGGAGCCTGGAGGTGCTGCCCACAGTACTCGGTTGGTAGACAGTGTACAGGGTTATTCAGAGAAGAGCATGAGAAGCTGAACCTGCACTCTGGGGGGGTCGACCGAAGGAAGCCTGGGTAGGGGATAAGCTACAGTGAATTGAGAAAGGAGCATGTTAAAATTTAGCAAAGCTCCTCCTTGAATCTTCTGTTGGACTGCCAAGATTGGATAATTGCATGAGCTGCACCACGCCCTCTCTGAAATTTCACCACTACCCATTTGCCTTTAGACAATACCGTTTGAACAGTAACATTTAAGGACATAATTTGCCATTTAGTTTATTTGTGTAAAAAAACTATTAAACTGTTCTTTCACCTGATCACCCCAGAGGTAGCCGGCTCACTGGCATAATGGCTCATGGTAAGTTCCATTTGCGCATACATCTCCGAATAGTGTACACAAAGACATAGCTTTGCCGCTGACCAAACAAACAAATTAGAGGGAACATTGGCCCACATGCGTGTAATTCGCTCAAGAAAGACTCCTATCGCTCTGTAGTAGTGAAGGGTGGACACGGCTTCCCATCGCTTCCCTTTTCCTTCTGTGGTTTGTATTTAGAAGAACTGTGTGTGCAGCTCAGTGTGTATGTGATCACAATGGAGGCGCTGTCGCTGCATGAAAACGCACCCCGAATGGCCCCCTAGTGCAGGGTACTTGGATGAGACTAGCACACAATGCATGAGCTCTTTACATGCAGCTACTGACGTTTTCTGGTTGAGCTGCAAACAATAATACTTAAATCGGTTATTTCTTTCCCTTCATCTCATCTTTCAACAGCAGAGAATAATTATGGCTTCTATTTTTAAACCTCCTTTATTTTCTGAATCTCTATATTCAGTGGGTACTTAACCTACTCCAGCTGATACGTGTGTGTCTGCACCAGTGATGAACATGTACACGAAGGGTTGGAAAGCTTGTATCACCAATGTTGGAGTGAGTACATGGTATTTTTATTAAATTTGTGTGCTCCAAGAGCTGCACTGCCGAGATGCAATATAATACAGTTCCAGAAGCTGCCATAAATACTTATTGCCTTTCTTTTTTTCTGATTTAAGCTATATGTGTTTGAATTTGTGCATGTGTGTGCGTGTATTTGTATAGGTGCGTGTAAATTTGTGGGGTTGCATGTGTATGACTATGTGTGTGAATATGTGCATGTGTTCAACCACATATGTGTGTGGTAGTATTGTTGCATGTGTATGTATATCGTCTAATGTGTGTGTCTATGGATGCATGTGTATATCAATATGTGGGAGTGTGTAAATGCAAGTGTGTGTTAGCGCATGCCTGTGTGTGTGGGTGTGGGTGTGTGCGCGCGTGTGCCCAAGTAGTAAAGTGCGTGCAATTGGCGATAAAGAGATAAAGTGCGACGCTGCTAAATTAATCCCTTCTGGAAAAGTTCTGGGGCATATCGTAATGACATAAAAAATGCACTAATGCCACTTTATGCAAAACCGAGAATCACACCCTGATTCATAAAGCTCTCCAACCATTTGAGTGACAAAGTATGACATAGGGGTGCTAATAGTAGAATTTACAAGGGTAAAACCCTGTTGCTGATTCACAGTACATGGATTTACATAATACTTCCATTTCTGCCAATAGGGCACAATTCCCTACTCGAGTACATTTGCTCATAAAGGCATGCTTTGGGTGTTCCCAGGTGGAGACCCCTTCAAAAGATGACAAACATATGCAAATATTAGATAATAGTGGGTCACGCATTTTTCTAGTAGTTTCCGTGTTAGTTTGAAACCTCAAAAACAGTTGAAGTAAATACATTTTTTAGGGTAGGAATAATGGTAGGTTGAGGTGTTGGGAAAGTGGTTTCTGCATAGGGAAAATATTTCCTGTGAGAAATTCAAAATAATTACATATGTGTAAATGTTTATACATGCAAGTAATCCCTAGAAGCTGGTTAGTCACAGCTTTCTACCAGTACTAATGATTTCTTTCATAATCCTAGGAAAGCTGGACAATTACACTAATTGTAGTCATAAGCCTCTCAGTATGAATATCCGAATTGTTTGCATGGACAGTTGGGACTTTTGTGAATCAAGCCCCTAGGATGTTGTGCTGGACACAGGTTGTGCAGTATCAATCTGCACGATTATAAAATAGTACATTTGGTTTGGGTTAGGTCAACAAAGAGGGGCATTGTGCATTACACTTTCTAATTGCCCTTTCAGACCATTTCCTTAACAGTCATTAGTTGCATTGTCGCTCCCATCAAGCTTGCAAACTTCCAAAGCTTTGTGCCTTTACAGATTGACTGGTCAATTGACCGCACGCAGAATAGGCACAATTGATATGTCAAACAGCACTTTCAATTTACAGTTCTTTATGCACACAAGTTTGAACATATTGCTCTGTATATACACATCTTTAAAAATGCAACATTATATATACACACACCATTGTGCGCATGTAGTACATGTTATAACAAAAGGTATGCATACATACACATTTAAACGCTCTGTACTGTATACTTACACCTTTGAACATTTAATACTGCCTTTACACTGCTTCAAACATGCATTACTCAATACAAAATATTTTTAAACATAATGTATGACACACACACACACATATATTTGAGCATATAGTATTGTATACACACTCCTCCAAACATACAGTACTCTATACAAATGCCTTTAAACATACTGTAAGACTCACACTCAAATTCTTGAGCATACATTACTGTATTCACACCTTTGAACATCTAATCCTTTATGGAAATAACTTTAAAGATCCTATATCAACACACACAAGAGCATTTATCACTGTACACATACTCCTTGAGAATCAAATACTGCATGCACACACTTTTGAAGCAAATGCATTCTATTTGCACTCATTTGAACATGAAGTACTGTATAACATTACATTCAATCTGGCGCTAAACTTTCAGATCACCAGTTACCTTCCAGTGGCAAAGTTTGCTATAACCAACAACAGGATGTCAAGGATTATCTGAGAGACACTATAAAGTCCTTGAACTGTGAATATTTCAAAGAAATTTATTTTTATTGTCATGGATGAATGTTCAACTCGAATATGTTTTTTCATTGTCAAGGATGAATGTCTAAGTTGACATGATTCTTCATACAAATTAATACATGACAACCATACTTCATTCAGTGAAATTGACAACAGCCAAAACATGTTTCATGAATAATCTGTTGTTCAGGGCTGTTAAGAAAAGTAAAAAAGGACAGAAAACAAAAACCAACCAAGAAAACAGAATAACATCTTATTAGTTGTGACTACAGTAACTGTTGTAAAATAAAATTATCAATCATTATCATTGGAGCAATGTACGATCTTTCAATCAAATTGACATCACCCTACAAAGTTTAGCAATGATAATTATTGATATGTAAGTAAGGTTGTGATTGTGAGAGTCTAGTGTACGTTTTTACAAAAGAACTTCATGTATCTGCATTTTAGCATAGAAGCCACTCAATAGGCTTCCACGAATCATGGCACAGTTGACACTACTTTTTTTCTTCCCAGTGTCCATAATTGGAATACCATTGATTTGGGTGTTAATAATCCATCTTGGTGAACTGCATCAATACATTTGAATATGTTGTGTGCACTCTATAAATACTATTACTACTGCTACTATTACTACTACTACTACTACTAATAATAATAATACAGCTAATTATAATAATATTATCGTTATATTATTACTGTTGCTGCTCATTTACTGTGCTTATTTTTAATGATGTTTCATGATAATCTTAATAATAATAATAGTTGTTATTATTATTATTGCCTTGAGCTTTACAAAGCTATCTCCATGCAGAAGCCAAACAAAACATCAGAAGTATGCATTTTTTAATTATTAAAAGATCATTGGTCGGAGTGCTTTCCATACAAGGACCTTAATGTCTCAAATGTATTTAGATTAAACAAAAGTAGTTGGATGACTCATTCCAAAGGGTAAATTAGTAAGCAAGTGACAGCAATTAAAAAGCCCCCCTCTTGCAAGTTTTCCCAAGGCTCAGGGTGCAACACTAGAGGGCTTTTTTAATCAGTCAAAAATGTTGTAGCCCACCTAATCTACTTAATAAGCAATGAGGTGAGTGGTTTGTTTTCAGGGTTTGGGGGAAAAGAGATCTCTCTCCACAACGAAACCCTTTTCCTACCTGTTCTGAACTAAGAGGGTGTCTTTATTTCCCTTACAATTGTCCACTAAAAGTAACAGTTACTTGATGAGGGGATATGTAATAGTTTTGATACTGACGTTATGGCTGAGGCCTCATTGTGAGCCCTGAATCCCTCATTCACTGAGTGCAATCTCAAGCTGGTTACATCTTTGCTTTATACACCGCACTAGATACATTTGCACAAATAGAAAACAACCGAAGGAGGTGCGAAATATGGAGCTCAGAGAGAAGACAAAGAAAAATTGAAGCAGCTAAAGTAAGATTCTAGGATGTGTAGTGATATAGAAATTATCTGGACCAGATCACCTACATCAGAGGTGCTTCAGGAATCTTGTAGAGATGTTTGTAGAAATGCTAGGAGCATATTTTTAGAGTCGGACAGATCTCACGGCTGAACTCAGACATCGAAGAAAGTGATCCTGGAGGTAAATGCTAGCATTGGGCAATTGTACATGGAGGAACTTCCCTTAATCGTGATCCACCTATGAAAGTGAATCCATAGCTTTATTGGACACATTGCTGATACCTCAATAATGAGTCAGAGACCTAAGAGCATATCAAAAGAGCAAATATGCAGTCCATTGAGGATGTGAAGATGGTCAGCATTTCTATTGAAGTAGATGCAATGTCCTGCATTTGGCCTGTTCCTCCAAACATAAGAAGATTACATTAGCAAAGTCCTCTATAGAGTTTAGCATCGCTTTACACTTATTACACTGAAAAATCACATCCATTGGATACCATAGCGGCTGCTGGAGCTAGCGGTGTAAGAAGGACAAACAAGACCATGCAGTGCAAAAGCATGCTTACCACTCACACTGACCAAGGCCTTTGTACATTTTAGAGCCAGGGGTCAAAGTGACAATTGTGGCATCTCACAAAATGTTGCAGTTTGTCCCATGATTTTGTGTTGGCCTCGGCTTCTAGATGAAAACAGTCAATACGATGATATGAGAGGCACGCTTTCCTTGCCTCACCTGCTTCATCGTCTCAAACTCCCTAGCATTGGTACATTTACCTGCCCAATTGGATGTGGCATTCCATGTTGACTCTGACAATTATCCATTGAGACTCCTAACACCACTGTTATCCCGATCTTTTCAAGCTTGAAAATCACACCATGTTTTCAATCACATGGCAAAATTGAAGCTTTATTCACAAATACATTTTAGGCATCAAATCAGATGGCAACATTAATGATAATCAGAAAACCCAGTGATTGTGGTCAAAACTTATAAAAAACACAATAACTTGTATAGCAATAAAGCTTTTGCTACTGCAGGGTCCTCAGCTTTGCAGCCCTGTACGTAACAAATGTTAATTAGTCCTCTTGGTTGTAATGGATGTATTGATTGGAATACAAAAATAGAATCTTCTCTGTCGGGATTCAACTCATAACCTACAGGTTGCACACAGATCTCAACCGAGGGCAAATTAGCCCCAGCCCTTCAGATACTTAAAGTTCTGGAAGGCCCAACTTTCAAGAGGAATTAAAATGGATGATCAGGATGAAATCAAGCCTGTAAGAAAACATAAATTTAAAAAAACTAACTAAGGATTATTTATTAAACAAAAAATAAACGCTTCCCAAAGATATTAAGTATCAATAGAACAAGAGGTAATTCAGTTAAAATGCTAGAAAAAACCCTCTAGCCCTCAAATGACCACTGGCCCACTTGCAATGCCATCACTGCAAGTCCTAAAGCATTCTCTTGTTCAAGTAATAAGTACTTGAGCAAAGCGATTGTTCCCACACTTAAGTCGGAAGAGGTCTATGGTGAACCGCACACACTGTATTGCTTTGATTGAGCCTCAGTCGGCAGCCGCACGGGTATTCAACCCCCAAAAAAAGAGAGCCTACACAAACGGAGTCGTTTAACACCACCATTAATGCAATGCATAGAAAAGGAACAGCAAAACACCCAAGCACAATATGTCTCCTCAGGCATAATCTAAATGAAACAGAGCATGTATAAATAGCTATGTTGCAAGAGCAAGCGCATAGATTTCAGCCTAGGAAAAAATCAATTATAGTGTTTGTGGTTGTTGTAGGGTAGGTGAGAGCAGAAATATGAACAGGAGCTAATAACCCTTGTGTTGAAAGGGTACGGCTCTCAGTACAAGTAGGTGTTTCTTTCCACTGCGCAGAAAGGAATTAGAAATGTCAGCATCTAATCAGAAGAAAATGCTATTCGCGAATCCCACTCAGGGATCAATGGCGTACTCTCTGCGGTGTTTGCTGCTCAGGTTGAAATCGTTGTCGTTTTTTGTTTTGGCATCTTAGTTGGGAAGTACAGTAATTGCTTGTTTTCCCCATCGCCCTTCTACTTGGTCTTAGTTTATCATTATGTGCACCACAGGTTGTATAGCATTCATTCATACAGGAAAGCAGAGGAAGGGTCATGGCATGATTGGGCTAAGGCTTGTGGGTGCTGCAGTAGATCCCTGCAGCAGCTGTATTTTGAAACACAGTTTGCAGAAACATCTCTTGCAGAAGTGTAGAAACTTCTAAAATGTCGACCTGGCTTTAATATCTCACTACCAAAATAATGATTTATCACTGTGAAGCTCATGACTCCAAATGTGCTAAGATTAAAGATACCAGAGTAAAATAATACAGTCCCAATGCAGACAGGAAGTGAGTGTATGTAGGTTTAAAGATTAAGTACAGGTCAACATTTTTGTGTGAATTATGAAAATAAGGTCCAGATTTTGGGGTTTTGACATGGAACCCCCTAGAAGGTTCATCTGTTTTTGCAACATAAGACACAGTTTGGCCATCAATGATGTAATTTCAAATGTTGCAGTGATGTTATCAAGATGTCATTGAACATGTCTTGAGTGATGTAATGTGTGAGGTAATTAGCAGTGCATGGCGAGGGCACGAGTTATAGTTACTAGAGATAACTATAACTGCTGAATTTTAGTGATTTTTTTAAATGTTACTTTGTCACAGATTGTTTCACCTAACCATAATGTCACATTAATGTTTGCTTTTTTCAGTGAATTTCTAGTTGTTTTCTTTAGCGTAAAGTAATATATTTTTACCATATGTAAAGTCAACCCCCCCTCCGGATGATCTCCGGCCTTATGAGGTGAGGGGTTAGCCCTGTAGCTAACCATTTGCATGCGTGCAACCCCACACCAATTAGCTGCAGAGCATGGCCCGTAGCCTCCCTCCCCATGCCAATATTGGCCCTGAGAACATCATCAGCCAGGTCCTTTTTTAAATGTAAATGGTAGGGGTGTGTGCCCCCCTTTCCAAGCCAATATTGGCCCTGGGTCCCCCTATCTCCCAGGGCACTTCCTTTTTTAAAGGGGAAGGAGTGTGCGGCTCCACTCCCTGAGTCTCATTGAGGCACTAGAGACCCCATCCCTTGGGTCAATATTAAATTAATCGGGAGAGGGTACGGCTCCCTCCCGATCCTTACAAAGCCCCAGGGACCCCATCCCCTGTGGTCTAAATTCTTAATATTAGGATAGGGGGGCGTGTGGCCACTTCTTCCTATCCCCTCCCCTAAATACTCAAAAAGAAATGGCCTCGGGATGGGGCCCCAGGAGCAATAGTGGCTGGGGAGGTAGGCTGCAGGCCCAATCCCCTTTCTTAATGTAGAAGGCCTTGAGGAATGTAGTCCCCAGTATCCTATGCAGGCTCAGAGAAGGTGGCAGCATGCCCCCCCCCGCCCAAATATTTATATTTTTTTGGTCTCAAGGGATTGGTGCGTGCCTCCCACCCCTTCAAACTAAACTTGGCTTTGGGAGATGGGGTTCCCAGGGCCCTGCATGCCTCACAGAGTTGGGCAACACTTACATTTTTATTATATTTCAGGTTTATACAGCGCATGGCTACCCAAACATGGGTTTCCCATTGCTACACTACAATAGGGCACCAGGTCCAGAGAAGCAACTGCTATAGATGGCAGGGATTAAAAGAGCCAGGTTTTGAGTTTCCTGCAAAAAGAAGAGCTCAAGCGGCATGATCTCAACTCAGCTGCTCTCTGGTCACATCCCTTCCCCATATTAATAAATGTAATTTATTTAAAATGCAGATGGGAGTTTTTTTATTTAAGCACTAATATGTGGCCATTATTGAATGCATCCTAGCACTTTTTGTTTTAAAAACAAACACAGAGCACTCATGGGGTCTTGTTAGACATTTATTTTGATGAGCAGACCCGTTTCGGCGATTTGCCTTCCTCAATGCTCGTAAAGTTTACACTGCAAAGTTAATGACATGCATTTAAAAATCATTTGAACTCATCTTATTGGACGATATCATCATGGCAAACAAGGAAGGACTACTGCCATTAAAACTCACATACTGTTATTACGGTGGCCGTGCTGGAATGTTGTTGTACTCATATAATCCAAATGGCAGTACTTTGTTTTTTATATTTCTCATTTATACAGTCTGGGAAATGAGCCAATACAATATTAGTCTTGCATAGACAAAAAATTATAGTACTGAGTATCTTGTTCGAAGATGGACATAATTATTTTAGTCCTCCTCATAATGCCACCCTGAATGGGCTGCCTTCAATCTCCTCAGTGCCATGTCTTGTCTCTATTTAAAGGTTTTGCCCCCCCGCCACAGATATGGACGTTGCACACATACGCGTAGATGTCAGTCAAATGGCTAAGACATCCTCCAATTCAATAATAGGAGACTTTAGTCAACGGTGATTTGCATCGCACAGCAGTGGTTCTGAGGACATTGTGGGCTGTGATGTAAGGTCCTGCATCGGGGATGCATTGCGCAGTGGCGGTTGCGATGCGACTGTAAAGAGAAGTGTCATATTGCATCAGTTCTGTTCACCAGACCACAGCTGACTTGACCAAGCACCTTCAGGCCTACTTGAAAGGGTCCAGGCCTGAAGTGGCACCATTTGGAGGGTTCAACTCACAGTAGACAAAGGTCAGGTGCTTGGATCAAGGTGGTTGGAGCCTTTCCTGACACTGAAGGTCTGATCAAGAGGTAAATCAAATAGCCCTTGGACTCACTTTGGTGGTCCTGGGTTTGAGGTACAGGTCCAGTCCTTTTCACTCAGTCAGCAGGGCAACATAGTAGCTGTCCTTCTTGCAGAGCAGCACAGCAGTCCTTAGTCTTCCACAGGCCCAGAGTTGTACTGAATAGTTGGGTATGATGGGCCAATATGTATACCTGGTGGTAGCTCTGAAGTAGGAGGGGGTACTGGAGGTTTCTGACTTCAGAGGTGCTTGGAATTTCCTGCCTCCCTGCCTCAGCCCCAGTTTGCCTGGGAGAACAGAAGACAAGTGTCAAAGCCTTTGTGAGTGTGATTAGGCAGAGTATTTGTGATGTGCAAGTATGGTAGGTGACAACTTCTCTCCCCTTAACAGGTTAGAGATGGCCCACCCTGACAACACCTATTCCCCTTTTGTGCCACTGTCTACAAGCAATACACAAAGACTGACTGCCAGCTACACCTAGTCATGTGGCCTAGGATACAGGCTGTAGGTATCAAATGGTTAGGACAAGAAAATGCCAACTTTATCAAAGTGGCATTTTCAGAATAGTGACTCAAAATCTGACTTTACCATTAAAGAGGGTTTTATATTACAATTCTTGAAACACCAAACTCGACTTTCCTACTTGCTCCCAATTGAAAGTTATCACTGATTAAATGTAATAAGGTAAACCAATATTATCCTATGGGGGAGGTAGGCCGTGAAGTAGTGAACAACTAAATTAAGAGTTGTTCACTACCAGGACATGTAAAACTTAAAAGTACATGTCCAACTTGTCCAACCTTTTGAATACACTGTACCCTGCCCTATGGGGTGTTTAGGGCCTACCCTAGGGCTGACATATGTATTAAAAAGGAAGGTTTAGACATGGCAAAAGGTTTATTTTGCCATGTTGAAATTGCAGTTTAAAACTTCACACATAGGCTGAAATGGCAATCCTGAGACATGTTTAAAGTGCTACTTAAATTGACAACACAATCAGTTTGTAGAGCCCACTAGCAGCATTTAATTTACCGGTTCTGGGTACATGTAGTGCTACTTTACTAGCGACTTACAAGTAATTAATGTGTCACTTGGTGTAATCCAATATTACCATGTTTAAAGGAGAGGGCACAAGCACTCTAGCACTTTTGTGGTAAATTGTGCAGGGTCCTAAAGCCAGAAAAAATGAAGTCAGCAAAAACAGGAAGATGGAAGACAAAATGTTGAGGGAAAACCATGCCAAGGATGTCAGGTCCAACAAAGACACACTAATCACATCAAATATTCACAAAAAGCAGTAATTTACATCTGTCAGTAATTTTTATGCATAGAATGCCCAAGTACGGAAAAATGTGTGTGCCCGACACCTAGGACAGAAAGCACGGTACATGCCAAGAATGCCCTTGAAGAGTTGTTGCTCTAAATTTGAAGTTCCACTCCATAAATCATCACACTTCTTGAGATTTAAATGGATCCTGAAAGGGTATCTAACCTATTAATTTTTGTATCATATTAATTTTCCTTTATGTTTAGATTTTGTCTATTACAATTATCAGTGCTTAATTTGAGCTGGTGGATTTCGGTGCTTGGCACTGGCACTTAACTGTCAGGGCCGACTCTAGTGACTGTCTACCACATGGTGGTGCTGTCTGGGAGAAGCACAACAACGGTGTTTATTTAGTCAAATGGCCTTGAAAATGAGTAATACCAGACTCTCACACCATTATTACAGCCTTGTGTGACCTGAAATAGTCTGAATTGTCACGCTTCTAGGAGTGCGATGTTTAGGTGTTATGTTGGCACTGTCATTGGCAGCACTGGCAGGGGCAGTGGCCTTCGGAGAATGGCCCTGGCACTTAATCTTTTACAAATTAAACACTGAAATTATTCATTTATGCATTATGATTTTTTTTTTATCTTCCTGTCATTTCTCAGTGCCTCAGTGCTTGCAATTGTATGCCTTTACCTGCCGCTTAGAAAGAAGTGAAATTGTGGCTGTGTTACTCCAAGACAGTCCAGTTCCTGCAAACTTGAATCTGGGTGCATAAAAAATCCCCTTTTAATGTTATTTGATGTGGATGGGATTACCTATACCATCCCTCGTAGGTAATCATATCAGCAGCTCGTATTGCAGATTAGAGCCTTGAGTAAGATAACACATTCACCTTGAAGTAAACAAATCACCAAGTGGCGTAGCTGCTGGGAGCTGTGGGTCTGAACTGCAGACCCCTGTAGCTCTTGTCTCTGTAGCCTTCTAGTCCAATGCTGGCATTACTGCTGACAACAGGGGTTTTATGCGCAGCGAAGCGCATCGGGCGCAGTGAGATGGAGCGGTCTGATAGGTTAATGGAGTCCATTTTGCCTTTCCTGTTGTCTGTAATGTGCTTCCGTGCAGCGGAGAGGCAGCGCTCCTGGCAGAGTTATCTGGTCTTTTATTCAATAAAGCTGATATGAAAGATTTTCTGGAATGGAAATGGGCTTTATTTTATTGGTGCAGTGACTGTAGGTTAAAGGGATGCTCGTTATCAGCGGGCTACTACAGTCCATGGAGGCCAGAGCGAAAACGTGTGGCACAAACAGTCGAGTATTAGTACATCAAATGCAGTTTATTGAACATCTGTGCACATGATGTATAATGACTACTGAGAATCATTAAACAAAAAGTGAAAGCATATTTGTGCTAAATCTATAGATTTGTTATAGGGTGAGCCACGCATTATTGATCTTAAGGGACCCAAACTTATCTTGGAGAGCGTCCCTAAAGCTAAGGGACCCAAACTAATGTTGAAGAGCGCCCCTAAAGCTAAGGAACCCAAACTTATCATGGAGAGCGCTCCTAAAGATAAGGGACCCAAACTTATCATGGAGAGCGCTCCTAAAGATACGGGACCCAAACTTATCATGGAGAGCGCCCCTAAAGCTAAGGGACCCAAACTAATGTTGGAGAGCGCCCCTAAAGCTAAGGAACCCAAACTTATCATGGAGAGCGCTCCTAAAGATAAGGGACCCAAACTTATCATGGAGAGCGCTCCTAAAGATAAGGGACCCAAACTTATCATGGAGAGCGCTCCTAAAGATAAGGGACCCAAACTTATCATGGAGAGCGCCCCTAAAGCTAAGGGACCCAAACTTATCATGGAGAGCGCTCCTAAATATAAGGGACCCAAACTTATCATGGAGAGCGCTCCTAAAGCTAAATACAGCTGTGTCACTCTTAGGAACAGAGTTTGAGGGTCTGGACTGGTTCAGATTTTCACATCTGAGCATTCTCACCACTTGCAAGCTTAGGGTTCCGTGTGGAGCGAGCAACCTATGCAACTCTTCAATGACCACTAGGATGAAGGAAGATGTACTGGCACACCCCTTTTCAGCCCCTCAGTGGAGGGGAGCCTAGTCGCTTCTCACACATGAAAAGGCCAAACTGGATGGGACTATGTCCCTAAATGGGGGGTACTGTACTGAGGCCTTGAAAGAACATAAGACACTTCCTGGCCTAGCTGCAAAATTAGTGCCTCTTCCTGCACCACCATGTTCAGCATCCTGGGAAGGTGGACATGTCTATTCCCAGACAGAAGCAAATAGGTTTGGCGGGCATTCTGCATACCTGCTGCTTGCTTTAAATGCACAACTTCTCACACAGCACCCTTAAGAGTGTTTCTTCACTAAGTGTTGGAGGGTTGATAGTTGATTGCCCTTTGTTAATCACATAGACCAGGCAAACTACTTAACTTTGAGAAAACGGGGGCAACTTCTACGCTATATTGAATTCATTTGCTCAGAATAATGCTATACATGAACAATTATCACTGGAGCACTGCCCTATACAAGTTCAGCTACATCAAGTACAACCAACACCATTTTGACCACCTGGGCACCTCCAGATCATAAAAGATCCCTATCACCTGTGTAGTGGGCCATAGTTGCATGCTGTCTTCATTCATATTTAAACTTTACATTGGGCCACTCAGTGGTCCACTCACAGATGACAGCATCATGATTCACCAATATGCCAAAGAAACACAACTCTACTTGAAAGTCTCCTCTGTTCCTGACATCCAACGCCTCAAACGCTGCTTGCACATTTACCATGCTTGGATGTCCAGAGCCTACCTGAAACTCATCCCAACCAAGACAGAATTCCTGTTATTTGCCAAAAACAACAAACAAGGGACAGTACAAACCTGACTCAATGACATGCAACTTGATGGTTTCCAATTCCATGTTTTACTGAATGCCAAGCCACTTGGATTCAACTCATTTTCAAGGACACAGAGCCAAAAAAGAAAGACGGCATGGCACCAGCTTTCGCTTCTAAAGAAAGTCAAACAGTTTCTTCCAGAAAGCAACATCAGCACTGCTGTTCAGCCCTTGTACTCTTGCCTGTGGTTAATGCTCTGCTCCATGGCCTCCCAGGCTCTTTACAGGCATTCCACATGCCACAACATGTCCTACCTTGGCAGTGTTACATTTCTAGAAAGATAAGTGTCAGGGGCCAAGGTACTGCCTAGAATGCAACTGCAGTTTGCACCACCCACTGACCATGCCTGCACCGCTTCAAGGATATAAAATGTCCAACAAAGCAAAAACAGTCTGCAAAACAACCCCGCTGATAAAAACTTCCCCGCCAATGTCAAACTTCATGCATTAACATACAAGGTCAAATTAATAAAGTGAAAAATTTAATGAAATGCGTTAAAATTGTGAATTAATGAGTTAACAACCCCACAACTGATGTAGGTGAACCAGTCTTAAAAATGCTGGTTACAAAGGGAGTGCGCATCCTCTCCCGCACAACTAGAGTGTTACCTCCAGCCCTATGGTTAATACTTCCCTGCCAAATTTCATGAAATAACATACAAGGTAAAATTCATACAGTGATATCTTCAATAAAATGCGTGCAGAGCTGCACATTCTGGAGCTATCAACCCTGCAATTATGGTAGGTAAAGCAGTATTGCCATTTTCTGAAACTGAGTGTGAAACAAGGTCCTGCCTGAAATGTCACTCTTACTGAAAGTTTACAGGTTCAGGAATTCGTTTTTGCAAAAAAACATTTTTCAGTAACTTCTACTAAGTCAGTAAATAGTTAATGCTTATTGTAATTCATTATCCACATCAACGAGCAATTAGACCCTTCTAATGTTTACAACTAAGTTGCTAACAGAACCAGATAGCAAAAACTTTACACCAGATGTTTTCCCTTGTTTATTTTCACTAAAGTACTTTAACATAGCTTTGCTTTACTTTATTCTTTTTAAGTTATTGATGGAAATGAAAGAAGGTCATAGAACACAGGCAACTCAGGGTTATAGAGCTTTGCAGGATGCAAATCCTAAATAACTTGCAACTGTGAAATACATAAATCACTGATTCATTATTTAAAAATCAACCAAAAGGTTGAGCAATTTACTATGTTTATCTAATAGGTAGTATTGTAAGACTATTGCACACACCAACATAGTCCATATCCATGGATACAATGCTCGCTGCCAGAACGATGTCATTTCCACATTTACATTTGACACTACTACAGGTTCCATAATTAGGTGGAGAGACGCAAGACCTGATAATATACAGTTCAAGCTCAAGCTTGCATGCAATACTATAGCCTCACAGACCGATTTAACAGGCTCCACTGGCCATTACAAGCCCACTCCAGTGAGGGCCTTTAACAAGGGAGAGGGCCCTTAACGGCCGGTAGAGCCTGCTAGGGAGGGTTCTGAGGCTATTGCAACATTCCACCCCTAGAGGGCAGAATGTTTTTAATTAGTAAAACAAAGGCCTCACGGAGACCGAGGGGGTTGAAATCCCCTCGGGCTCCGTGAGGCCTTTGTTCACAGCAACAGCTGTGAAGTAACATTGGAAAGTTCATGCTCCGAGCTTCTACCAGCCGTTAGAAGCCCGGAGCACTCCACTGTCTTCAATGGGGCACTCAACACTCCAATGTTCTAATCAAAGTTGTAAGACTAGTCAACCTTCCTGTGGAGCATCACTGCAAACTATATCACCCACACTGAGGCAGGCAAGGGAAAATATGATGAACTGATCCTCCACTGCAGACTACCATTTTAAACACCATAAATCACGTGCCCATCTAGACCCCTAAATCACCAAGAGCCAAAGAAATTAGAGAGTGCTGCACTGAGAATGTGGGCCGCACAGGGGCGTAACACAGGCCCCCGCAGCCCCTGCGGTGCGGGGGGCCCGAGCTGCAGGGGCCCCCTCAGCACAGTACTCAGGCCCAATAGCTCCAGATTAAATCTGGAGGGGGGACCCCTCTGTGTGCGTGGCGGGGTGACCACTCAACGTTCGCTACGCCACTGGGGCCGTATCACATAGAGTGAGCAATGGGAGTGCTAAGTTTAGGCACGGTCTCTGCTACAGTGTTCGGCTGACTGGTGTCTAAAGCAGTTGAAGAGCTGGTCCAGTGCTACTTGCCACCTTAGACATGATCTTTGAAGGCATGTGCTACTTTTGACTGAAAATATAGCCATGTTTGCTGATATATCTAAAGTAAACTACAAAAAATAACAGAACAACATTTGAAAAGTAATATAACAACACAACCAAAAGATACCAAGGGACATTAATACAAAACAATCAAAACAGAAATCAACCCAATAAACACAGGACACAATCACAGCAGCACAGCAAATAACAGAACACAATACCACAAGAAGAAGATGCCACTCAGCAAATGTGCACACTTTCTTAACGCACATTACAACCACCACAATCCTATGTTCATTATACAGTGGTAAAAGGTTGGAGGAGCAAACACTGCCTTATATTACCACCAGAACATGAAATAGCCCAAGTCAAAAAGTGTTATGACCTCGCCCTGCGTGGTCACACCTTGCCTCATATAAAACTTTAATCAGAGAAAAGAATGGCTGGGTTAGCTGAGCACATGTTGTGCAGGCCACGAGTTCGAATCCGGGTAAGTCCCACTCAGACTACCATCAATCCTGCCGATAAAAACGAGTATCATCCGTAATTTAAAGAGTTGCAGTAAGGTTTAAAATAAAATGTACGATATTATGTTGTTTTAAAATATGCATTTATCCTAATTAAACAACGCACTGAAGTTAGACCAATCGATACGATCTTAAAGGACTTCGACTTAAATCAGAATCTAGTATCATTGTCAACAATGTCTGTATGTGTGTATGCGTGTAGATCTAAGATCTATTCTTTTGATGCAACAGCGCGAAGCAGGGAGTCGACAGGCCCAGGGATCAGATTGTGGGCTCAGAGCTCCACCACGAGGCTTCAGGTAACACTTCCCCAGCTGTGCCAGCCCGTGTCTGCCGAACTCTGTTCACCTTGTCAGTAAATAGAGAATAAAATGGAAAAAACGCCACCAGCGACCTTTATCACTGTCGAGTGTTTGCTCCGGTTCCTAACTGAACTTATTGGATGCGGCTAAGAAGAGGCGGGCACGGCGTGGGAGGGGGGCCAATGGAGGGGCCAGGACTAGCGCGCGCACAGACAATCCTGTTTCTGAGAGGGACAATCTATATACTCTGCAGAGTAAGTGGGCGAAACAGAGCACAGACAGCGGTCAATGGGAATGATTTTCGAGCAATCTCAAGAACCATAGATTTTTGTTTAGTCGAATGCTCTTTTTTTTAGTTTTAAGGACAGTGTTGAATAAGAAAGGGCCCAACTCAACTTCAACTTTCTGTTGCCTTCTGTCTTCAGTTTAATTTCAGAAGTAACCCCCAGAAGACCCATTAACTGGTTTTTCTCTTACAAACATACCTGGTTCAGGTTTGCCATGATTACCCAAGAATGATAAAAAGGTGAACCAAACTCCTGCTGAAATATGCCAGTGGTGATGAATACAGTGGCGGCTGCTGCCTATTTAGGGTGGTACTGCAAGCGTGTGGGGGGGGGGTTGGGTATAATAATATAAAATAAAAGAAGATTTACCTGCGGCTCTGCTCTCGTTGACGCTCCTGTACGCCTTGTTGCTCTCTCGTTGGGCCTGTGTGGATGGGCCTCAGGGCATAGGCTCCCCACCCAATCCAGACGGTGCTCTCATACCATGAGAGCAGCTCCAGGATTGGACTGAGTGGCCTGGTTTGCGGCTCAGACACGGCCTTGGAGCCTCTGGTATTTCTGCAACCTGACTGTGCAACACAGTTGGATTTGAGAAACATAAAGTGCGCATGTCTGTTTGGCTGGCCTAAGACAGTCGGCCAAACAGACATGAGCCCTTTTAAGTGCACACTCCTCCTCCTCCCTGCCATGCCCCGCCCGCCTTGCTATATACCTATTACGCGGCTCAGACAGCAATATATAAATGATAACATTGTGTTATTATCCTTTTATTTTTGATCTGCTGGCTCTGGGCAGTGGAACGATGCTCCTCCACCATTACGGAGGAGCCGCCCAAGTTGAATGCAGGGTATGGCTTGTGCCAAGCAAGCTGTTCAAGGACAGGAGGAGAGGCAGGAAAGATAGGCAGAGCTCACAGGTGCATTTCATTGCACGAACAAATAGGAAGCTTGGAAGAAGGAGAACACGGTCCCAGGATCCAGACACATCATCCCATGCTGCATGTGCCAATGTGCTGCAGGCGATTTACTGCATGCCAGCTTATCAACTTTCAGGAAAACCAATGATTCAAGTGCATAAAAAAGTATTGGAACTGTGAACCTGTGTGCAATATGGGCAGGATCAGTGAGTGTGGCGGTGAGGGTGTTGGAGTAAAGGCATGGCTAAAAGAACAAACTATTTTGCTACTATTTTGTGTGTCTTTCACCCTCGGGTAACTGCATATAAAATAACAGCCGAATTTTGAATATAAAAGAAATCTATGTTGAACTAATCGTTAGGAAATACACTCCTTTATTTTATTGAACTTCAACTGGTTAATGCGATCACTGCAGAGGCCTCTGTAGCTAATCAGGTTCACAGAATAGAATCCGGCTGGCATAGTGAGGAATACTGAATTGTGTATTTATAGTGCTATAAGTCCACAGCCTGTGACATTCAGTACTGTGACGGTGTAAGTTATTATTTTAATATTGTATTGCATGCAGTACATTACGCAAAATGTGCAAAAAGATTGAGGGCCTTATTTAAAAAGAATTGGCATAGGGCAGCGCTGCAAGTCATTTAGCGGTGCTGCCCTACGCCAATTCGAAAGGGCAGGAATGCACCGTATTTACAAGATACGGTCCATTCCTGTCCTTTCAGCCGGCGCACAATTTGCAGCCGACTGCCAATGGAGGCACCCTTACACCATGGTGCAAAGATGTCTGTGTTGTTCACATAATTGTTTTTGTGCAGGAAGGGGCACCTTCCTGCACAAAAATAATCATGAGAGGTATTTTCCACATTCTATGTGTGCTGCAGAATGCAGCACACGTGGAAAGATGAAAAATGAGGAGAAGTGAAAAATGTCTCTTTGTTATGCCTGCTCTGGGGAGGCATACATTTTTGGCGCCGCCCTAGGTTTACGTGGTTTTGTAAATCTGGGGCAGTTCAAAATCCATGGTTGTTGAGTGGAAACACCCACAGCAATGCCCATGGAACTCCTCTTGACGCAGAGTATGGCAACGCAGTGCTTTGCACTGCCTTTCCTTACTCCATATCTCTGAGGCCATGCAAGCCACCCAGGGTGGCTTTGCGTCGCCTCATAGATATGACTGATCAGACTGCGCCACCGGAGCATCAATAAAAAGCAATGCTCTGGCAGCACAGGACTCTAGTAAATAACCCCCTTAAGTGTTTAAGATAAGACAAGTGTTTTCAAATATACATTTTAGTAATGTGCAATCAGACTGTACTGTGTGCCAGCATTTGTTTAAGTATTCATTAAAAGGATGCACTCCACAACCCAGCTGGTAACACCCTTACATTACCTGAAAACGAATAAATATTTGTCACATTGAAGCTATCAATTAAAGAATGCAATGGCTCTCAAGCAGCCTTGAAATTTGCTGATTAATCATTTAAGCACATTAACATTTCTTTGAGGTAGCAGGCACCACAGTGAGTTGAATCTTGTCTTCTTTAGCTTTTGGTCCCTCCCTCGACTTCACTGCACAGGAGATCCCTCCTCCTCCAGGCTCTTTCAGCCAGAGGCACCTCAAAGTCCGTATTAATCATTCATGGATGGTTATGTTTTTAGCAAAGCATATGGGAACTGTTTCTGAGAAATCATTCCCCATAGATCCCACCAACTTTGACCTCTTGCGACAACACAGTGGTGCCGATTCCGATCCGGGTCGGAAAGCACTCCGACCGAGCCTGATCCGGAGTGTTGTCTGACCGAGCCGGAGTCCTGCAGTCCGACCGAGCGACTACGATGCGGCCGTATGCTGCCAGACTCGGTTCGGTCGGACTCCCATAGAAGTCAATGGGAGTCGGTCGTACGACACGTACATGGGCTTCTATTGACGGAATGGGTACGTCTCGCGCAGGGGCGCCCCCTACAGTGGGTACGCGTTGGTGCCATCCGCACCGTACATGCCTGTGTTGGGGGGACCCTTGGGTCTCCCCCTGTGTCCGAGTCATAGGGCTGCGGGTGACAGGGGGTCCGATGCAAACCACCAAAGACAACCACCGGACATTTTGCGTGCCGGACACTACGGCTCGCACAGGCTGTCCGACGCGTGCATCGTACTGGCTCGGTCGGAATCCGCATCCATTGCACGCCACGATTAGCTTACGACAGAGACGTACGGAGCGGTTCGGACCCGGGAACGACTCGGTCGGTGAATTTCACGTAGCTCGCATCGAACTTGCTCGCTCGTACAGCTGTGCGAGTAGGGTGGAAAACACGCGTACAGCTCGTAGTTTTTCCGGCCGGATTGCGTTCGGTGCCCTTCCGACCCGGATCGGAATCGGCCCCTAAGTGTTAGTACGAGGCATGTTCCCATACTTTATAAGCAGATGCAAGGCTCAGAGAGAGTGTGCTGGAAATGGAATTGGAAGGGGAAGTAGAAGTCTTAGATAAAGAAGAATGGATGTTTGGATTTCCAAAGTGGGATGCCAGCTTGGCGACCCAAGCAAGATAACTGGAGCAGGGCAACTGAAGAATGGGGTGTATCAGGATATGGAGATTACCAATTCACCATTAAATTGTGGGTTTCATGGAGGTCTTCTTAGAGTGAGCAGAAATAGAGGATTGACCTTTAATTGTGAAACATAAACATGGCAATGACAGAGAGCAAAATGGGTCTGGCCAGGAAAATGCTTAAGGTCAAAGAGGCCAAACAATAAGCTGAAACGGTAGGGAATGGAGAAAAGAGAAGTTTGAGTCAGCCCTATTAGTAAAAATAGGAAATAAATGTATTGGAATGGGAAAAAAGCAGGTGTTCCACAAAAAAGCATGCAACCTCCTAAATTTGATGGAAGACATTGCAATATTGTTCTTGCAATCGCATGCCATTTATCCTGAGTGAAGTTCAACAAGGGGGTAATGGACTTGTGACTGACTAGAAGAATGTACATTCTTAATGCATGTCATAACATTGCCTTTGGGACATTGTCATGCTTTTTCCGAAATGCAAAACTTTGTATTGACCAACTAGCAATATAAAATGTGAGATTGTTAAAAAAATACAGAAGCAGTAAAGCGAAGTAGTGGTTGAATTCCATGCAGTTTAAGCTGTCCACAGTGTTGCACATTCTTTGTGTCATACATGATATCAAAATACAGACAGGCAGCTGACACGTGTTTCGTCGCAGGGGCTTTTTCAAGGCTGGAAATAATAGTGCACGTCAAGATGGAGAGCGAGTGAGCCATAGTGTGGTGCCTCACTGAAGTTTTGCGGCAGAGCGCACATGGAGAGTGTAGGAGAGTAGGATCTGCTTCACATGGTTACCCCCACTTTTTGCTGCTGTATCACTGTTTTTTTTATTTTAGTCTGGCTGGGACCCTGCTATTCAAGGCCCCAGACTAGCTGCTTCCTCTCTAAATTGATTCCATGTACCTTAGGTATATCACAGATTGGATTCTGAGGTGCCCTTATAAGTCCCTAGTATATGGTATACTATGTACCTAGGGTATAGGTACCCCAGAGGCCTACCAGGGGCTGAAGCAGGCATTATGCCACCCCTGGAAAGCCCTCCAAAATGACACCACAGGTCTGCAACTGCAGCCTGGGTAAGGTGGTGCATGCACCCCTTACAGAGATATAGGTTCACTATATCTCACCTATCACTGCACATAGAAACCTATCAGTCACCCCTATGGCAGGCCTTATCAATCCTGAAGGCAGGGTGCTTGATTATATGTGAGAGGGTGCCCAGGCATGAGCAGAGCCCCTCTGCAGCCTTCGTAATCTATCCTCCGGGGTTGTCAGTAGTGCAGCCTGACCATATACTCTTAAGTGCATTATAACTAAAACAGTTAATGCTAACTTTGGACGGACTGCATGGAAACATGTTGTGTTTGGTGTCAAACACCTTGGAAACATACCCCCACATTAATTCCTGATGTGAGAATATGATCCCAGCCTTCTAGAGGGAGAGACATGACAGCACCGGTATACCCGGTACCAACTTGACAGAGCCCTGGCATCACAAAATGGATGCTGCAGCCACAGACACGGGTCTGGCCTCCTGCTGCTGACCGAAACTCAGGCAGGGGGAGCCAGGACAATAGGTTTCCTGTCACAGGGAGGTGTAACCACCTCCCAGACAGGCTGATGTGTATTGGGGCTGGGTGGGAGCACTCTCAGAGTGCTTTCAAGTTCTGCACTGGGGGCACATTTGGTGTCCCGGTGCATAGTCCAGCTCAAACCAGTTTAGGGGCTCCCAGCCCCTGCTCTGGTGTGAAACTGGACAAAGGAAATGGGTGTAGCCACCCCTCTTTCCAAACCCTCCCATAGGTGGGTCCCTAGAGTTAGTCCAACCCCTTCCTTAGGTATTAGTAAGGAACCCCTAGCAACAGGACTTTAGATATCCCTGGACGAAACTCTGCCACTGAATCCTGGAACTTCGACTCTCTATTCAAGACTAGAGGATGGAAGAAATCTCTCTTGGGGTTAAGGAGTGACTCCCCTGCTTAGCAGGCACCAATGAAGCAATTTCCGGTCTGCATCTACGAAGCTCTCGCCGGACGCCGAAGACTTTGCAACACAGAAAGAGGACTTCCAGACTTCTCAGAGACTGACCCAAGTCCCCAGCAAAGCTGAGACCCGCAGCCCTCGTGAGTAATGTGGAACTGGAACTCCTGGTCACAGTGCACTTTTGCAAGTGTATTGATTTCTCGACGTTTCTTGAAGTCGTGCTTTGGATTACCTGTCGCCCCTACCTCGAGCAGAGAATCTACTGAAGATTGTTGGCCTAGTCACCCCGAGTGACCCGTGGGCCGCCATTTTGTGATTCCTCTTGAGGTCCCTTCGCGATCCCTGGTCCGTCAACTGGTGGGTCCCTGTGAAGATAACTTTGATTTTCCTTGGGCTTCCCTGGTTGCTCCAGACATGCCCTGACTCCCTACCAAGTGGTGAGTCCCTCAGTCCTTGCTGGTCTGCACCGAAGCATCTTTCTCCTTTCTGCATAGGTTGCTGTTGCCAAGGCTTGTTGTGTCCAATCCAGGCACCGATGCTGCAGCACTCAACATCCTTTGTGGGACAGCTCGAATCCAGCTCCTGGCCCTAGAACTTCCTAAGTCCAAAAGGGTTTGGTCCTGACTCATTTCTAAGTGTCCCTAATCTTTAAAAATCTAACCACAACTTTCCCCATAGAAGCTAACGGGAGCTCGCGGCTGTGTTCTCACACTGCACACGGCCCCCGTAGGTCCCCTGTGTCACTACCTTGGGTGGTTCCTTGGGGTCTCAGCGATTCTACAGGCTCTAGGCCTTGTGTCTAGTTAAGTTGTGGTTCTTATACCACTATTTTAGTATATGGTTTGGCTCGCCCCTAGGGCCTGACGTGTATTTGTGCTATTTTACTGTAATATTTGAAGTGTAACTTATGTGTTTGAACCTCTAGCCTCATAAAGAGACTAGTAGGGTGTGTTTAGAAATAAATATATATATTTTATATACATACCTGGTGTGGTTGCCTTTCATTTGGTCATTGAAGAGATTATAGACTGGTAAAACAAGCTGCTTTACATTCCTTCAAGACTTAGCCTGAAGGCTGCTCTCCATAACTACCACTAGGATAGCTTTCAATAAAGGTTGTCTTTAACCTATCATCAATAAGGGGTTGTTTGGACTGGTGCAAGATGCCCACTATAATTAGTGGACAGCATATATCAGGCCAACCTCTCACACTGAGTACTCGTATAAAGAAGGAAAATGCAGATTCCAGCCGTGCTAAGCCTTTGCAGGTATAGCCGATCCTCACAGGAGCATTGCCGGAAAAGAATAAAAAAACGTTTGGTGGGTGGCATGCTTCATCATTGCGCTGCTCCTCTGGCCTGCGCTGCATTGCCCAATGGGCTTCCTCAAGGGGGTTCTTGATCAGAGATCTTCTAATTATTTGCCGTAATGATGAGTGCAAGTGACTCCCACTTGGGTGTGTGAGGACAATCAAGTTTGATCACTTGGATCCACTGATCGAGTCATAGCTCCCCAGTCCGACCGACAACTTAACATCCTCTCTCCCTTCTTCTATCTTTCCTGGAGGAGCAGCATCCCCCTTTTGCATAACAATTATAATGAAGGAGCGTGGGTGCTGGACTTTACAATCAGCTTCTAGTCCCTCCCTTGATTCACGATAGAAGAAAGATGTCCCAGGAGGATGGGGAGATGTGTTTTCCATCCATAATCTGTAGTAGGAGATAATGCTAAACCAATCTTGCCAGAGGAAAAGAGGGAAATGGTGAACATCATTTTTTCGAAAGTGGAAAGATATACATAGATTATGAATTCATATAACTATGTTTGCTAAACTTTACAATGCACCTGGAATAACGAGAATTGAAAGCGGGAATTGTCCAGCGATGTTCATTTCAGGTCAAAGGGAAAAGAGTGAGGTGGATGGACATTGTAAAGAAATCCCTTTTGAATTGTACTTCTGTTGCTGGTTACTCACTACCAGCTCAGAGATGGTCTGTAATACCATGCTGCCTTATGACAGGTGGATGTCGCGCATGATGAAGCACCTTAAAACCCATTAATACGTCAACGACACAGGCCCAGCTGGCCTCCTCCCACCTCCTGCGTCAAATGCTTTGAGTCAGCTTATGCAGGGGGTGGTCGGAGTCCTGCTGGATGGGTGGTCTTAATGTGGGCTGATTTCCTGCTTCGCGATGGCTTCCTTGTGTCGGCAAGCGGTGCTGCAAGAGGGAGGCCGCGCGTCTCCATGGGTGTCCACAGCTGCTGCCATTCCGCCCTCCCCTCACATTACTCTCCGCAGGCAGCTGTGCGGGACTCAGCACACACTGCCAATGATCCCTAAGAGCTATTTAAAATGGAAATCCTTTCTGCATATTAGATGAACAATATGGTAAATTTTCCTCTTCAAGCGCTCTAGTGCTTTGATTTTTTTTTTCCATGGGTGGCGGGAAAACTGCAGAATAGCTGCTAAGATATATACCTGGAGAACTGAGCTATTTTTGTATGAACTAGATGCCACGTCTGAATGACAAATATGCAGTACATCAAGAGTGCAGTACAGGAAAATGTCCATTCATAAGAAAACACTTGCTATAACTAGCAAAGTGGTTAATGGTGCACTAATTTTCAAGGACTCTGATTAAGGAGGGCGATATTAAATATGGGCCGACACTTTATCACTTGGATACTATCAAGGCCACTGGAATTATTCGACAGGGAAGCACCAAATTATGTGGTAGGTTTGGCTAAGTTATGCGGCAAGAAAAAACTAATTATTTAGCATGACGCTGCATATTTTTTGATACTATTACTTCATTATTTTGACATTTTTACACATGGTAATACTGCCTGGGCAAATATTTCACCTTATTATTACTGGTTTAACAACCAAATATTGATAAAACATCTTCAAAGAGCCTTCTACTGCAGTGAACCCACTTTGCCACATTGTAGTAACGTTTGATCTGTATCAGCTAGAAACAAAATCTTTTTGTTGTTGTTAAAATCTGCTAATTATACAACTGGTGATGATTTTTTTTGCAAAAAAAAGACACGCCTACAGAATCGTATAACTCCAGTCAGACTTTACTGTTAAAGAGAAAAATATGCGAAAAGTGTTCACAAATAATCAGATCATATTACTCAAAAAGTTTGAAACCTTTTATTTAGAAGAAATCAAAATACTGCGTCCACTTATTTTAATAATTCAATGAAACAAAAACTAAATCACGCATTTTTAAATGATGGAACAAATAACATTGTCAGTATTTGCTCCTTGAAGATGGTTGCGTAATTTGGAGCAAATTTTCGACTTTTGAAGGATCAGCAAAGAATCTTTCGTCTACACGTGATAATCTCAACTTTGCTGGAGTACTAACACACATAAAACGTATGCATGGCTAATTTCCAACAGGCGAGAAATTCTGCTTATGGAAATATAAATGAAACGTGCATTTGCACATTTAACGTTCTTTTTGTTTCTCCACCTAGGAGGAACCCCTGCATCCCATTAAATATAGATGCTTCCGCCTTATTTCCCTGTTGGAAACGCGCTCACTCCTGCCCTTAACAGGTGTAAGTAAACATGTGGGTTTCCTGAGTGAGTCATATGTCAATAGATCGTATGACATATGAGGTTGCGGATGCTAAACCTAGTGTTATGGCTCCACCCAGGAACACCAACAAACTTGTTCCTAAACCTACAGTTGTAATTGGGGACATTCCACCATACTGGCAAGATTTCTCAATTTCCAGGTGCTGGATGAAATTCTGGCAGTTCTCATTATGTGCACCAGGAAGTTAGCCCTGTAAATAGATCTTTTGTTCACCTCAGTTGAACTTAGGTTAGCAGAAATGTTTGAGAGTCGGATCTTCAGTGTCTTAGGATCGCGTGCACACATATGTCATATAATAGAATAAAGACTACCACTACGTTAACCAACCTGATGATATTAATTCTTGCTTGTATCATCAGCACGGCACGGCATTGGCATGGAGAAGATTGTTCATGCCCCAGGTCCCATCTCCACTTCTCTCACACTGGGGAGAAGTCCATGCACTCCATTTAGCAAACCACATTTCTCCTCCACAGAAGGGTTACTTTGGAGTCTAGAATGGCCTAAAATGCTCTAGTAAGTCCCAGACACCAGTAACCCTAAGGTCTTTCAGAGCCATGATAACATGCTTTAAAATGGACGTTATTCCTTCAGAGATTCGCCTTCCAATTGGTTGAAGTGTCGTACCTGGAAGACCCAAATGTTACCTCCTCTACCTTACATCAGTAATGTGAGAGGCCTTGTTGGATGGGCATATGTGCTATAGTCATTGATTTCAAAATCCTCTTGCGACCTCGTATTTCCCTAAAATTCAATTTTCTTGTAGATCCTTCTGATAGAACTTTACCCAGCAGTACCCACGGCAACAATATATTGAGTTACTCGTTCTATGTTGATTGGTAATCCCGGTTCAGCTCTAATTTGCCCCCTAGGTGAGACATTCAGCTATATGCAAATAGCAACTCTGGGCTTTTAACCTTCATGATTTGATTAGGTTAAACCTGAGGCAAATCATGTAGGAAAATAGCTTGTCTGCTTTTTCTTCATGGTTACGAAAGTTACCGATGATGACAACGTGGGCAAACTGGTGAGTACCAACCAGCACCCCCCTGGGTGATGATACCGTGAGGTACTTTCTGACCTCTCTCACACTTTTTACTAATTTTGTCGCAAATCTTTTGTGGTTTCAAATTTCCTCTTGATACTTGTATGGAATATGGTGTATTGACTTTTTTTTTTTTAATTGAGCAGTTGGACTAACAGGTTAGTGGCAGAGAGCCTGTCCTGTGAGGGAAGTTTGATGTCTTTAAAAACTCCCTTTATGTCTTAAAAATATAGTTAACTGTTCTGAGCAAGTCGGGTCTTTTTGTGTTTATAAATTACTGAGTGTGGGGCGACCTGACTGTTTACCCCCTGGTGCTCCTCTTGTGATTTTGAGCAAATTGCACAACCAGCAATAATACATTTATGAGATGTGCAATCTGAATCTGGGAGAAGGTGCACGTTTCAGCTAAATCAGGCTGACTGACCAGGCGTGGGGATGGAAAATGTACCTATGCAGAAATAGATAACATATTTAGTGTAAATATAGTCTTCCGCAAACGGCAAATCCCATATACAGCTACCAATAATGCCCCCTTAGTGAATAAAGTCCTATAACATGTTCATCAAAATCGATATTTCCCAGTCTACTTTTCGTAGATGAAGTTTAATGCTTCAGAGATGCAGGAAATAATTACCCTGTCATTGTGCCTTTCTGGAGTACATTACTCCATTTCTTCCCAAGACATCAGAATTCCTCCAAAAATGTCAAATTAACAAGCATTTCAGCCAACTCTATTCTGATTTATTTTCTATAGTACTGCGGTTTCAATCGATCAAATTGAAATCGTTATTTTAAAATTGATAAACATTGCTTACTTTGGGTCCTGACCTCTCTTGAAGATTTGGCCTGGAAGAGAACACAAACAAGTTTTCATTTATTAAAATTGTTACTGTAGGAATGCCTGAGTGCACTCTCAAAGATGGTAGATACTTGCACACATCAACATGGCTTTTGTTCCTCGCTCTTCAACCTCTGGAGGTGGGAATAACTTTCTGCAGTGTGTGGGTGAGAAATGATCATTATGCTGCAGGTCAACTGGGCTGCTGGAGACAGGAGGATAGACTGAAGACCTTTTCACTGCTAAAGAGCATGGAAAAGACCAATGCTGTCAGGCCACACTCTCCTCCGTAGGCGGCTCCTCCGCTAAGGCGGAGGAGCGTCGCCCCACTGCTCTAGAGGAAAAAGAAAATGATAATAACATTTCGTTGTCATCATTTTATTTTCCCTCTTGCAGTCAGTGGCGGGGAGGGGCTGGCCAGAGCAGGAGAGGAGTGGTGTGCACTCCCTATGTGCGAATGAACTGTTTGTCCGGCCCTCTTGGGCCGACCAAACAGTCCTGCGCACTTTGCATGTTGCCCATCAAGCTGCATTACACAGCCTGGTGAGGAACATGCTCAGGCTCCCTGTTCCATTCTGAGCACCAAACCGTGGTGCTTAGACAAATCACAAGACTGCAGTGCAGCATTATGATCGACTCAGGGGAGGACGAGGATGGAGGACGGAGGAGAGGTGGTTGCAGGCCGTTAAAGGTAAGTCTTTTTTTATTACATTCCCCTCAGCACCCCTGTCCAGCAGCAACCACTACTGCTCTCCTTCCCCAAAGAGAAATAACATACCTCTGCCCAATTTCTCTGCTCACCCGATTGGCACCACCAAGAACACTGTGTGACCTAGACCTACAAGCAACAGGGTTATGGGATATAAGGGCTGCAACTATTTCATGTCCATTTAGAAGGATGATGATGCCGCTTATGTGAGTGCAAGGCTGTTTCCCACTATTCAACTTTGCCATAACATTTTGAGCACAAGTCACTATGCTTGCACCTAATATTTCTTCCTAAATATACCAGCTCATGTTTTATCAGCTAATTACAAATACCGCCTTTTCACTATGATCATCAAGGCCAGTAGGTGATGGTGTAATTTTGTAGCAAACAATTGATTGGCCTTCTTAACGACAGTCTCAGAAATAGTCCATTGCTCAGGTGGGTCCATGTCATGAAAGTAGCTTTTTCAGGGAGTTGTAACTTGCTTAAACTGAACCAAAACGACCAACAACTCTGAATACAGTAGTTTTTAGGAAGTGCAAAAGTCTGTCCTAGCGACACGTAGCCATCCGGCAACCCTTCCTTAGATCCCGTTTACCATATTTTAAATTTCAGAGGCTATGTCTCAATGTAGAAGAACTTTAAAATGATGCCACAGGGCATTAGATCTGCCAACTTAGAAAATTATTTTACCATGCTGGGTGGGGCATGAAGGGTTGGTACGTTGTCCTTACCACCACCTGGCCAACCAGTAAGACGGCCGGCCTCGTTATACAATTCTCCTCGAGCTGAACCTCTCATCCTTTAGTTTCTCGATTTCATATGTACTGTTGCCATTTTGATGTTTAAAAACTGCCTCAATTCAATAATTATCAAAATCAATTAAAAAAAACTGCTATCTATCTATATGTCTATCTATCTGTCTATCTATCTATCTATCTATCTATCTATCTATCTATCTATCTATCTATCTATCTATCTATCTATCTATCTATCTATCTATCTATCTATCTATCTATCTATCTATCTATCTATCTATCTATCTATCTATCTATCTATCTACCTGTCTGTTTGTATGTCTATACACACACACACAATGGTGTGCAGACAAAACATGGGGGAAAAAATATTGTGTTGACAAAATATTGTGTCAAGAATACAAAGGACAAAAATATCATGAAGGTAAGTTTCTATGGGTAAGCAAAGTTTTACTAAATGCAACTCCACAAATAAGTACCTTGATGATACATATGTCGTCAAGGTACGTATCTGTGGACTGAGGAATAGTAAATCTATACTTACCTATTTGCACTTACCTTCTAGATATTTTGGTGCCTGATAGTATTGACACGATAGTCTGTCCACATGACAGTTGTGTGCCTGAAATGTTGTCAGTGATCCACACACAATCAATATATATACTCGTGGACTTGGCCCTTTTTGCAGGGTTATCCCCAAACTTTTTGCTTCTTCCTCCTATTTTTTCCTGACCTGTGGTATGGCTATAGGACTCTGGGCACTTTACAGCTGCTAATCAGTGCTAAGGTGCATATGCTCTCTGTGTAAATTGTGAACATGATTGGTTATCCATGATTGGCATATTTGATTTACTGGTATGTCACTAGTAAATTGCACTGAGTGTGGCAGGGCCTGTAAATCAAATGCTACTACTGGGCCTGCAGCACCGATTGTGCCACCCACATAAGTAACCCTGACAAAGGTATCTCAGACCTGCCAATGCCGTGTCTGTGCGCAGTTGTTAACTGCCATGTTGACTTGAAAAGTGCATCCACTTTCCAGGCCATAACCTTGCCTTTTCTTACATGTCAGGGAACACTATAGTAGGCCCAAGGTACCCACCTGGGCAGGGTGCACTGTATGTGAAAGGTAGGACATGTACTGGTGTGTGTGACATGCCTGATAAGGAAATACTGCCAATTTGGTTTTTTACTATTGGAAGACTATCTAGCCTCATAGAATAGAATGGGAAATGTTTTGTAACAGCTTACAAGTATAAATTCCCATTGGGACAAGATAGAGAAATAAAGTTTAGGCTCTCTAAACTCAGAATTTAAAAACACATGTTTAGTAAAGATGTTTTTTAAATTGTGTGCTTGAAAATGCCACTTTTAGAAAGTAGGCATTTTCTTGTTTAACCATTCTGTGTGCCTCTGCCTGTTTGTGTATTGACTGTCAGGTTTTTGAGTGACAGGGGCTGGGGTTGTGCATTCGCTGTAGACAGCCACTGGAGGGTTTGAGGTGTGCTGGGCCCTTCCTGGATGACTCAGAGTTAGGCTGAATAGACCTTGACTGAATTTAGAGTAGCAAGAGGAGATTTCCTTGCACCTGAATAGGGCATGTCTCCCTTACAATATGCTGTCTCCACCCCTGTGGTCATACTACACCAGTGAGGACAGAACTGGTTTGGACCCTTGCACAAACATAACAAAGACATTGTGGGGTATAAGTATTAGACCTAAAACCCCAGAACTTTAGATTACTTCTGGCCTCAAAAGGAACCTTTGCCAAGGAGAAGAGCTGAAGAGCTGTGATGAGGAGTACTCCCCCTTTGCTGTGTGCTGTGAGGGGTTAGTCGGCAGTTGCTCTTTCTGCCAAGGAAAGGACAATGACTGGAACTTTACTTTGAACCTGCTTGAAGATCTCCAAGGGCCTGTGTGTGTCGGCCTCCTATCCTGAAGTCTCAGGGACTTCATCCCCAGCTCACCTGAACTCTGCTGCTGAGAGTTCTGACCTGCCAGGAGGTGCCTCTTCCAGTTCTGGGACTCTGGGGGTTGTGCTTGCTGCTGGCAGCTGGAAGAAACCCAAAGAACTGAAGAAATCGATGCATCGCTCTTCTTGCGGATGTATTTCCCGATGCAGCACCGCTGTGTGAGAAGAATCTCCACACATCTCCGCATCGCTGTTGAATCGTCGCAGCGCCTTTCACCACTGCAAGAACTGATGCATTGAGGGATCGCGGCTGAAGAAACCAGTACAGCTCTGCTCGATGCCGCCGTATTGATCGATGATGCATCCCGGATTTCCACGCATCTCACCTGTGCGGCAAGTTTTCACAACACAGCACCCAAATTGTCTTGGAGTCAACGTATCACTTCCCCCTACAGACCGGACACCACGCATCGCTTCTCCTGCATCCAGCAGAACTGTTACATCGTCTCTTCATGGTCTCAGGAACTGACGCATCTCTTTGTTTCTCAACGCTTCCCATCTCTGCAGCTGTTTGGCCTTGTGAATTTTGTCGCATCTACAGGTACTTTGTGAGAAATCATGTATCCATAGTTTTCTATGTACCAAGTTGTTTGAAACCTTTCTAAAGTCATATTCTTATTACATGTATGTTGGATTTTTGTCATTTTGGTCTTGTTGAGTTTAGATAAAGATACTTTATTTTTCTAAACTAGTGTGGTGTCCATTTGTGGTGTTATCCCTGTATTATTGTGTGTTTTGAGTAAAAATACTTTACACAATGCCTTTGAGATAAGTCTGTCTGGTTGTGCCAAGCTACCCAAGGGGTGAGCAGGGGTTATCTAAAGTGTGTATCCCCTTACCCTGACTAGAAGCAAGGGTCTCTATTTGGACAAAGTTACCTACCTCTGCCAACTAGAGACCCCAATTTCTAACCTATGCCCAGTCCTTAATTGATACTAAACTGATCTTAAGAATCTCAATTTCTGCTGAATAATATAGGAGGAGCATGGGGCCCTATGTGCCTGCCCGTATTTACAAGGCCACGTAAAGTCACCCTGCGTGGCTTTTCATGGCCTTGTAAATATGGACCCTTTCACGCATTACTCTGTGTGAAAGGGGCATTCCATAGATGTTGCTGTGGGTGTTCCCATGCACTATCCATGTGTTCCATGGGTATTGCTGTGGGTGTCCCCATGCAATAGCCATGGAACCTGATGTAGTCCCAGATTTATTACATTTTGTAAAACTGGGGATGCATCACAATCCTATGCTTCCTTAGGGGAGGTGTAGGAATGGCACAACTTGGAGAAATACATTTAGTTCTCCTTGTTTTTTCCTCTTTTTATGTGTGGAGCATTCTGAAGCTTGCATAGAAAGAGGAAAATGCCAGTAAGTATTGTTTTTGTGCAGGAAGGTGTCCTTTCCTGTTCAAAAACAATCATCCCCTTAGTGCAAGCACAATTGCAAAATGAAGCAAGGGTGCCTGCGCTGGTGCATGACAGCCAATTGTGCTCCATCGCAGGGGAAAGCACAGGGATCCATTGTATTGTAGTGATGCATCCCTGTGCTATAAAAATAAAGGTGCATGGCGCATCTATATGGGTTGCAGCACCACGTCATTTTCTTGTAGATGAGGCGCAGGGTCTTTTACACTCAAAAGATAGACTACTGGCCTGTAAGATAGGGGTTATCAATCATGTTCTGACATTAATATATGTATTTCTGTGAAGTCAGATTTTTTTCTTATACTTATTCACAAAAGCCTACTACATTTCCGTAAAAGTTTCAATAATTGTAAGAACAGGCTGATGCATGACTCACTGAAATGCCCTATATAGTATATATTGATGACATTTTCAATGCCATTTTAGATTGCTTTTTGAGCTGCAGCATGCAAACTGATTTTCTTATGAATGATATATTTAATAATTCTCAGTTTCACTGCTTTGGGTCTGTGGAAACAAAATTGCATTGAATGAGTTTAGTAAACACTCTGTAAAATTAAAATCTTCAAATGCATGCTGAATTCTAACCTTGATTGACAGCTTTTGGGTTCTTAACTCTTTTGGCTGCACACATTGTCCTGTGGTCGCTGAGCCAATGGATGCAGTAGCATTGGCACTAGGTTCCTAGACTCTGACAGCCCCATATCAAGTGGCCACTAGCAAGGACATTTTACCTAATTTCACCCCAGCACTAAGATTTCAAGTTATATTAAAATACTTTTTACATACAGTGCTCATATTGCATTTCATGGCTCTATAAAAAACAAATGTGACTATATATACAACTTATAATAAGTATTTAATATAAGAATTATAGTTATAATACTTATAGTTACAATAACTACTTCTACACTTGGTGACTTTGTATGCTACTTATAATTACAAAGGTGACAGTCAATGCTACTTAATTAAGTGAACCTGGAAGGAGAGCTTACCGGGGCTGCCTTGCCAGGGTTTGAAATTGCGGCCTAAAGCAAGTCCATTTGTGTTGTGGGAGATTCCAGCTCACTGAGCCTTCTTGCCGGCTAATTATGCACTTATAAATTGTACCCAATATTAATTAGTGCTTGTGTTACCACCAGCTACATTAAAAAGACTGAGTTGGCATGCTGGGGACTCATGGTGGTAACCTTTCACAGATAGAGTATCTATTACTGACTATGAGAACTCAGGGCCTGATCTACAAGAAAATTATGCAGCGTGGCGCCGCAAGCCATTTAGCTGCTCCGTGCTGCGTCATTTTCAATGCACAGGGATGCGTCATATTAACAACAATATGATGCATCTGTTTGCTTTCTTCTGCGCTGGCGCCCAATCGGATGCCATGCGCCAGTGCAAGCATCCTTGGGTCATGTTGAAAGGGTTCCTGCATTGTGGGGAAGATTGTTTTTGGGCAGGACCTGCACAAAATCAATCATTAATGGCGATCTGCTCTTTCTATGTGTGCTACAGAATGCAGCAGGCTAAAACAGAGGAGAAAACAAGGAGAAATAAAAGTATTTCTCCTTGTTGTGCCACTACCTACGGCTCCCCTGGGGAGGCAGAGGATTCTGACGCACTCCCAGTTTTACAAAATGTTGTAAATCTGGGAATGCGTCAGAATCTATGGGTGTTGCGTGGGAACACCCACAGCAACACCCATGGAACACCCCTTTCATGCAGAGTAATGCGTAAAAGGGGGCCATGTTTACAAAGCCATGAAAAGTCATGAAGCGTGACTTTACGTGGCCTTGTAAATATGGGTCGGCACGCTTCGCCACCGTTGCTTCTAAAATAGTTTCACACCAGCAGTGCAATGGGCTTTAAATAAGCCCCTCTGACCTGTGCATAACCGTTTTTGCCCTCATATTCCTGCGAGGGTTTAAGTGTAACATGCATGCTGGCATGCAGCTACTAATTTTAGATTGACCCCAGGAAATAGTATTTTGCATCAAAAAGAAGCACACGTCTCCTGGCCTCGGCTCGCTGTGCTTGTGTTATTAAACGCCACTTCGCTTACACCAGGGTGGAACTCCACCAAAACTTTGCTAACCAAAGTCACACTATTATTGTGTCAGGCAAAGACAAGCTCTAGTTGAAATGGGACTGTGTATACAAATTGTTAGCCATAGTCTCACCATGCTGATTAAACAGACTGTCAGCCATAGTCACTCTGGCTCAGTGTAGACCGAAGAACAGACATGGCCATGCTGTAAATCTATCGATTGAACACTTGCAGGAAAAACCTCTTTCCGCTTTCAAAGCCAAACCTAACAGAGAGATTTGTGCTGGATAGACTGCGGCTGCGCACGCGCTTCTCCACGCGCGAATCTATTGTCAATGTCAGAGGTCTTTAATTCACTAAGGAGGCGCGTGCCACTGAGGAGGGACCATTGGCCAATTGCACAATCCAGCCACCCACGTATGACGCATGCACCCTCAGTACGTCCTGCGCTCACGTATTGATCGCCCCTCCGCCCACGTGGGGTCGCGTCCTCTTGGCGCCAGCAGGCCTTCGCTCCCACGGGTGGCGGGTGAAAGGGGCAAGATGCATTTAGTAGTGCGCCATATGGATCTCCCACAAATAATGCAATTTATTTTTGCACTTTTAGAAGGTGTGAAAAAACACTAAGTGAAGCCCGCTCGTATAGAGAATGGTATAAAGGTAATGCTAGGCTTGAGAAAATGCTTCTTTCTGCATGCACTAGAGATGATAGTTACATAAGAACAGGTCACACAGGCGGGCAACGGTACTCAGTGGTCACGGTGGGTTCCTGTTTGCGGAACATACACTTGAGGCTGCTCTGAAGAACATACATCTCACTGGTGCACTAAACTACAATGCATTCGTTAGTGAACAATGCATGAGGTGTAGCTGTGGCCCTACACACCTTCTAACCTCAGTATAATTACACCCACATACATTTCTGAAGGCCCATGCTACGGTGCACTGGACTGCAAAGCATACATTAGTGAATAAGGCATGCTATGTACATGCGCACCACTTGCCTACTAGCCACAGTAAAATTACATACACATACCTTTCTGCAGGCATGTATGTGGATGGGTGTGGATACGGAAAGCAACCTGTAAATTGGTATTTTGAAGAAAACGTGCCGTAGAGCAAATGTTTTCCAGGAGAGTTTTTATCAGACACATTATGACATAAAAAAAAATGTTGATATTTTAGGAATTGCATATTTATGATTCTGTGCCTCCCCACACCCTGTTTTTTCAGGAGAAATGCCCGCTTGGGCGCAGCTTGGAAGGGCTCACTTAGCATTTCCCTCTGACCCTCACATGCTTTTTGAGTACAATTGTTGCAGAACCGCAAAGGCAATGAGGCTGGAGAAACACTTGTCTCAGTAATCACGTTCTTAAAAGCAAGTTATTTTTAGATCCATTCTGAGGTTGGTGGGTGGAGGATATAAGGTACAAAGCATTAAGTATGTAGGCCAGACAGTCGCTACAGACCCAGGGAAACAGAAGGACTGTGGCACAACCCAGGTTTCCATTCCTCAGCTATTCTAATTACAGCATCTTCTGCTGTACTCAAAGCACAGCAGAGGAAAGCAGAGCTGAGCCTGATTCTCTCGGAGAAAGGAACCATAATTAAAAGTCCTGTGCTGCTAAATCACCGCGCAGGGCTGTCTCGAGTCCCTCACTGCTGCTATTGACTTTTTCATTCAACCCAAATGTTATGAGTTAGGCGCTAATTGCAGCAAAGGCCACTATAACATTTAAAAACGTTGAAATATATTTTTCTGTATAGAAGTTCAAAAACGGGCCAGAACATATGCACTTTGGACAACTAGTAGATTTGTGGTATTTTTGAGCCCAATACTTTTGTGTTGTGTTGCCTCAGCTGCAAACACAGTTTCAGTTTATCGAACAGCTCGGACTCACTGCTGTGCAATGTATCTAAAGCAGGTCATGACCTCCAACTGAACTAGCTTGTTTTCAGAACACCCTGCTGTGTTTGGGAATAAATTATGGAAATTAAACAAAGGGCAGTAGTGGATTTATTTAATCCAAATTATGCTTCTATTTACCGAATCATCTGGCACTCCCTCTTCGTCATCCAGCACTCCTTTCACCGTTTGAGCGCATGTGTATTTGGAGTGCCGCAAAACCTCTTACCCCCAGGTCCCTTATGTCCTCGTCCCATTCATTACTTATGGAGATAACCATCTCCCGACAGAAAAAAGACTAAAAGAATGCTGGAACACTAACCCCGCCCCTTCCACTGGGAGTACATAAGGAGGACTTACCCAGCATTCCCCCTGTTCTTTTTTTCTGTCTGTCGACAGAATCTGGATGTGGATGCTGGTGCTGCTCCTGCTGGGCTTGAGTGGCTTTTTCTCCTGTTTCACCCCGTCTGGCTGCCTGGCTGTGCGGTTGGGGTGTTTGGTTCCTTGCCTCCCGGACTGCTGGGCTTGCTGGGAGGCTTGGTTTTCGGCTGGCTCTTTGTCTTCCCTGCATGCCGATTCCTGACGGCCCTTTGCGGCTGGTGTGCCGGCCTCCCGGGTCCTTCCGGGTTACTGGCTCCTCTTCCTGTGGCTTAGCCGGGTGGATGTCGAGCATTTTTTACCTGCCTTCCTGTATCCTCCCCGGCCTTGTGGGGGTGCGTTTGCTGCTTTGGTCTGCCGGCAGCTTCGTGTGGAAGGTGGTGGTGTGGGGGCCTTGTTGCTGTATGGAGCCCCCCCCGGGTGAGTCCCGCATAGCGGTTTGTTTTGTGTCTGCTTTCTCCATTTCGGGCCTGTGGGGGCGTGGGGTTTTGGACACTGTTATTGGTGTGGTGTGATTCCATCCCATATGTTGTGTTTCGCCTGCCTGGTGTCTCTCTGCGCAGCTCCTACTGGGCGTGTGACAAGGGACGTCTGTTTGTTTGTGGTTTGGCCTTTCCCTGCTGCCTCCCTGCAGTGCGCTCCGCCTTTGGGTGTGGTGTCTGTTGCTTGGTGGTTTTCTGCGTCTCCGGTCGTTAGCCCTGCTCTGTGTGGCCTCTTTACCTGCGTGGGAGCGGCTTGCTTTTCACCTCATGATGTTTGGATCGTTCTGAGGTGATTCCGGGACGCGTGCACGCCGTTTTTGGCGCTGTTCTCCTCTGTTGTTCTTCCTGCGCATTTCGTCAGTAAGGACGCTTCGTAGGCGTTACCTCTGTCCGTTCTTTTTTCGGACTCCCACTGTGCTTGGTCCTGGTTCTACTGTGTACCCGTTCCTGCCACGGCCTTGCGCTAGGCTGTGTTCATGCCTGAAAAGTGCCAGGCCTTCAATTGTTTCGCTGCTCACGTTTTTTGGCGATTCCATGAGTCCCGTTGGGTTGGGTTGTGGTTGCCATCTGTTATTCGGCGCCTGGAGCCTCCGTCGGTGCGTACATTGCTATGTTTGCAATGGCGTGCCAGTGGGTGGTACTCTGTGGCCTGTGGGTGTGTATCATGTTGCTGTGTCTGCTTGGCACACTCGCTTACTCGAGCAGGCGCGAACCGGCTAGGATTGCCTTTGCCGGTGTGTGCGAGCCCAGCGGCTACTCCCACTTCGGCTCTTCACATACTCATTCTGGTGCTGCTCGTAGGGGCGACTGCTGGCTCACGGCTTTCTTCCTGCCGCCCTTCACGGCCGGGTTCATGGACTGCTACCTCCTGGCTTCGTGGTGGATTGTCGGGTGCTCCTTTGCCTGGCAAGCGGTGGCTGTGGTCCGATTCTCTTATGTCCGCTTCGGGGTTTCGCCGTGGTGCTGAGCGTCTATACTTGCGTTTTCAGTGCTCTGAAGACCGGCTCTGTGTTGCTACTGTTCTTTGACTCTGACAGTGGTCTCTGTCAAGTTCTACTCGGTCTCGGTGTGGTGGCGTTCTTTGATTTCTGCCTCTTTGCTTTCTCCGGCTTCTGGTTGGCTAGGTGATCGTATGTACGGCGTTCCTGCCATGTTGCGTTTCCGTGTGCCTGGTGCGGTTCCTCTCGGTTGTCTGGTGGAGTGGTTGGGTGCTATCTGCTGCCAATTGAGTTCGGCACTTGCTTGGCTGCTCGGTTGCTCTGCTTCCTGCTGTGCATGCCTGTGTTTGCGTGCTTTTCTGACTCATGTGTACTGGCACTTGTTGCTTGTGCTTGTGCTGCGCGCTTGGGGGCTAGTCCATGTGGCTCTGCTCTGGCGGTGTTCTTTTTCAGTGCTCGGTTGGTTGCCCTGGGACTTCCTGGTGCTGGGGCTGTTTGGAGTCCTTTTCGTTGGGGTTTCTCGGCCCTGGCCTGTAATTGGAGTTTGTGGCTCCGGTGCCTCTTGTTGGCTTCGGTGGGTCTCTGCCCATTGCTTATCCTTATGTGTGGGCCTGTGGCTGCTGTACCTGGTTGTTCACTCTGTCGTCCTGCTGCTGTTTTTGCTCTCTTGGTTCCAGTCCGTGTTGCCTTTGCCTACGCTTCTGCGTGGTTCTTCCTGGCGCGCTTGTTTGTTCTGCGTTTTGTCCTGGTTGTCTGCGGGACCTTGCTTTGGGATGGGTGCTGGAGCTCCTTGGCTGTGTCCTGGGCCACGATGTTGTGGTCCTGGCTTACGGGGTTTTGCCTGTGGCCTTTCCTCCCTGGGGCTGGCTTCTCTCCTGTGTGGAGTCACCTGCTTAGGTTTCAGGATGAGGTTGAGTTCCTCTTTTTCTGCTTCCCCGGGCTGCTGGTTCTGGGTGGGCGCTGTGGTGATGGTCTGACCTGCTTTCGGGGTCTGTCTCTCTTGCCGGTGTGCTTCAGGGTCCTCTTTGGTCCCCGCTGCTGTGTGGTGTTCTGGGCACCACATCTGCTCTGGTGCCTCGGTGGCTTCTGGCTCCCCTGGGGTGTCTTGTATTTAGCCTCTTGGCTGGTGGCTGTGCCTCCTCCTTCGGCCTTTCCTCCCTGCTTCCTGTGGTCTTGTCTGGTATCAGTGGTGCTTCTGGGTCGGTTGTGTTTTGATGCCTGGCTGGTTTCCCAGGTTCTGTTGGCCTCCGCTGGGTCTCTTCTGGGTGCGGTGTTCTTCTCCAGTTTGGTTCACTGTGGAAGGGGGTGCTTGTCCCTGCCTTTTCTGGTGGTTCTTTTTGCCGGGGTTGTGCTTCGGTATATCCCTGTTCTCTTGTTGTTCCGGGGTCCGTGTTTTCGGTCCTCCTGGTCTGCTGGCTTGGGGCTGCTTCTGCTTGGCCATCAACGGTGTCTCCTTGTGGTTGCCTGTTGCCTTCTGCCTTACTCCCTGCTGACTGCGGTTGTGGCCTCTTGGCTCTGTCGGTGTCTATTTGGGGGTCTGTCGGCTGCTCCTGTTTCCCTGCTTGCCTTCTCTTGGGTTTCCGTTTGGGCATCGCCAGGGCTGTTTGCTCTCTGGCCTGTGCTCTGCTGGGGCCTTCCCTTCTTTGGCCTTCCCCTTATTGTGGGTTGGGCCTTCGGGTCCTTCTGGTTGTGCGGGTTGCATGGCTTCGGCTTGGCTTCCCGATTGCTGTGTCCTCGGTTGCCGTTTCCTGCCCTGGGGGTTCGTCCCCTGCTCATGCCCTTTCTTGGATTGTGCTGGGCTGTGGGGTTTGGTTTGCTTGTGCTTTCCGCCCTGACTTATGTTGCTTCGGTGGTTGGGATGTTTTTGTGTTTCCTCTCCCCTGGTGGGTTGGGGTTTCCATGCTGTGATGTTGGGTCTTTCCCGCTCCTTCGGGTCCTCTTGGGGTTGTTGGCCCTCAGTCTTTGCTTGCCTGTGTGTTTTGCCCCTGCCATCTGCTTGGGATGTCTGGGGTTATCTGTGCCTGGCCTGTCTATGGTTGGGCTTGTCTGGGCTGGTGTTGGCTCCCTTGGGGTTCCCTTGCCCTGGTCTTGGGTTCTCTGGGTTGTTTGCCCGTTCCATTGCACTCCTTCTCTGGTGTTCGGGGTGTGCCCTCTTCGGGCTGTGGCTTCCTGCTTCGGTTTCTGCGGGTCTGCAGTTGGGGTGTTCTGCTGGGGCTGTGTTCTTAGGTTCATGTGCTTCCTCCTGTTCCCTTTTCTTCTTTGTTTTCCGGGGTCTCATTGTCCTGGTTGGTTGCCCTTGTCGGTTCTTGCTGGGCGGGCTCCCTGGCGGTGTTGGTTCTCTTGGGGCCTTGTTTCCTGGTCGGTTTCTGCCTGATGGTTTTATGGTTCCTGCTGGGTCTGCTTCCTTCTGGCTCTCGGGCCTGGTGCGTTGGCTTCCGGGTGTTTGTTCCTCTTTCCCCGGTGCCTTGGCTTTCCCTCTTTTCCCTGTCCCTGAGCTCTGTCTTGCCTTCTTGGCTGGGTGCTGCCGGGATGTAGGCTGCTGCTGGCCCTTTTGTTTTTCATGGGGCCTGCTGCTCTTCTGGGAGGTTCCGGGGTTTGTTCTCTGGTCTCTCTGGGGAAGTGTCTTTGCTTCCCTTCTCTTCTGGTTTGCCCTTGGTGGGCTTCTCGACCTTTTTTTCCATGGGTCTATTTGGTCGTCTTTTGTTGGGGCTTCGCGTTTCTTGGGCCTCCTTGTCCGCTGGGTGTTTCTTTTCTTTCGGGGCCTGCGTTCAGCTGTCTTGGGTTTTCTGTGCCTGGGTTTGGCTCCTGTTGCCCTGTTCTGGCTTGCTAGCCTGGTGGGCCTTGGCTTTTCGCTTTGGGTGGCCGCCTTGCTGTTTTGTTCTTGCCGCGGTTGGCTTGTGTGTCCTTGCTCCCCCCTTCTCTGGTTTCCTATGGGGTGTTCCTGCTGTGGGCTTGTGTCCTTGGTGGTTGTCGGACTGGTCATCTGATTGTTCTCCCGTTGTTTTGTTGGGTGCTTTCGGGTTTGGTGGGGCTCCCTCCTGTCTGGGTGCTCTGCCTTGGGTTTTCGCCGGTTCTGCCTTTTGCTTCTGGCAGTGGCTGCCTTGGTGTGGTTTCCTGGGTTGGCTTCTGTTTTGTCTGGGAAGGCCGGCTTTTCTGCTTTGGTATTTCTCCATGAGTAATGAATGGAACGAGGACATAAGGGACCTGGGGGTAATGCTCTATTACTTACCGGTAATCTTCATTACTCCGGGTCCCGTTGTCCTCGTACCATTCATACGCCCCGCCCTCCCTCCCGGACGGCCGGCCTTCCTGTTGTGGGCTTGGTTGTTCAGGGGGTCTGCTGGGTAAGTCCTCCTTATGTACTCCCAGTGGAAGGGGCGGGGTTAGTTTCCCAGCATTCTTTTAGTCTTTTTTCTGTCGGGAGATGGTTATCTCCATAAGTAATGAATGGGACGAGGACAGCGGGACCCGGAGTAATGAAGATTACCGGTAAGTAATAGAGCATTAGTGTGCCCCGCCCACTGGCCACACAAGCAGCGCCCACAGGGCGTGTAAGGGCATACGATACCACAACTGCATGACTGTGTGCTGGTAGCGTCCACAACTCTAGCCCCCCGACTGCACTCACTGTTCTTTGGCCCTCCAGGGCCCCCTCACATGCTGGAATGATGGATATAACTGGGGCTATGCTGGTTCAAGGCTCCGCCCACATTTGCAATCTCTCCCTTGTTTACTTTGGGTGCAGGCGCAGTCGATGACGTCATTGGGATGGAGGTGTGCCCACAGAACTGAGAGAGGTGGTATAGAGTTGGCATATCCCATGTGGTAGACTTTCGTCGCGCCCTCTTTGTCTGTATTCGTACTTGCGTCGTCGGGGTTGCACTTGGGCAAAGTGGATTTGCATTTGCAGTGAAACCTGAAAATGGCAACCATTTAATGCACACCTGCTTCAAATAACCTGGATTGATTTTTTGTATGTAGTTTTAAAATTCCAAAGCATGGCCCCTGCAGAGAAAATGGAACTCTGTGCGATTTGTGCAGGGGCAGCACCTTGTCTAGCACTGGCCCGGTTCGCTATGCTTTGCCTTCTATATCTACAGAGCTTCTTTTCAGCAACCCCCCTCTGTGAGGCAACACTCTTGCGGCTGCAATGAAGGCGGTGCCTAGCTAGCAGCCTCTGCAGCTTCCTGTAACAGGCATGGTTTGGGCTGTAGGCGGAAGTGGGCTTGTCTACTGTGGTCTTTCCTGTCCTAGATTTAACTGCAGAGTAATCTACGGCTGTCCACCTCTAGGCGCTCTCCAGCTTCATCTGGTTGTTTTAGAATGCGCTCCCCTCTCTAAGTACTGCAGCTCCGAGAAATTCCTCCAGGAGTGATTTGTGTACTATATTAAATGTCTTTATCATATCATATCATATCTTACATTACTTCCGCTTTTAAAGCATGCATTGGTGCACAACCTTAAGTTGGCAGCCGGATCTCTTGCTGCAGACAGGCTATACAGCTGTGTTCAGCGCATGCTCATTAGTTTACACCTAAGCACGCGGTGACGATGCTGACACCTTTGTGCACATTTACATTATATTATTTAGCATTGAGTTGCCTGCTCCCTGCTGCTGTTGGTGCATCTGGTGCCAGGAAGTTCTGAAGACCACATCACTCTGCGTGTGCCTGAATAGCTATTTTTCCCAACTTGGGAACACAATTATTGCTATTTTATAAAATAGCTGATATTTAAGGTAAACCAGTCCATAAAAACCTGAAAATTATAAGGAGACCACAAAAAAGGTGGATTTGTTACTCTGAGGCCTCAAAGTCTGCAATTTTAAGTGATGTCTTACTGTACAGCTGGCCTTTAAGAAGATGCAAGTCTGTCAAAAAGTGCAGAGCCCTCTTGCTTCATTGACTTTGCTCAGCATGAAAACTTGCACACAGGTTTAAAGTTGCTATTTGATGGGCAACCTATACAAAGTTCCTAATGCAAGTTTTTCAGCAAATCATTACAGCATGGCAGGTCCTAAATAAGTCCTGGGCCCCAAGCCCTGCGGCTGGCGCTACGAATATTGGAGATGCTGAACACCACGGTTGGTAGTCTAGATTTTGCCTCATGCCTGATGTATTCAGCCCTAGTCACTCTGTCTCAGGTTATCGCACTCTCGCTTGTTCTTTATCATCTCTCGCTGTTGGTGGTGTTTTTTCATCTTTCTCTTCCTCTTTCATTCCATGCTTTGTGTTTTTCTCTCTCTTGCTCTAGATGAAAGACTAATGAAAAACACTTAAGTGCTGGTCCCCATAAACGTGTACAGTGCCCCCCATGGCAAAAAACACAAGGAGATGGAGGGAATGCTTGAATTATTCTCAGCCACCGTCAATCAATTGGAGCCGCACCCCCCCCCCACCATGCCAAATCGGGACCGGCACAGGCAAGCACAGACTCAGATTAAGCGCTGTGCCTAGCACTACTTACCATTAATGAATCTGGTACATCTCACACCCGTCTTTAGTAAGGTGATCACTAACTTGCAGCTGTGGATCATGTTCTATCCGAGTCCTACGAGGACAAGGAGGTCTTTTGCACATGCGTGTGGGTGGGCGCGCATCAGCAAATTGGATAACACCATGCCATCCATTTGTTGAAAGAGTAAAATGATGAGACTTTGCCTTCGTGAATGGAGGTGCAGTGTAACAGCTGCCATTGGAAGGATTCCATGCTGATGCCAGGGAATACTACTGAACTTTCTCATCAGATATTCACCTTCAGGTTCAGACACAATGCAATCCTAGTGTGAATAGGGCTGACATTATAAACAAGGGCTCTGGGAAAAAGAGACCACCTCCCCAGTCACAGATTTTACAAATAAATAGAAATATGCTGCACTGGTCACACAATCCACCATCTCATGAATCATTTGGTGTCTGGCTAAAGCGGATTAGCAGTTATTAAAATTGCAGCACAGAGAGAACCATGTACTAATGTGATTCTGTGCAAAAGTGAACTCAACAACCTCCAGATGCTGATGTCATCATTCAGGCATCAAAGAGGTATTGATTTTGCACAGATAGTGTAAATAGCCCCTATTGATGGTCCAGGGGATGAGACAGTGTTTGTAGGAAGAAATAAAAACCTCACATATGCAATGTAATTCAAACAGGGTAAAAAGAATGATTCCTTAGCTCAGATTAATGTACCCCACACAGACTCTGCTCTAAACCTAGAGCTTGTTTCAAGAGACACGCAGACTTTAGAGGAATACTCAACATGTCGCATCCTTTTAAAGGTCCCAAAGGCGCCCCCAGTGAGACAGGTACGTGATATCTGGGACTGTCCTGTACTCTTCAACAGGTCTATTTTGCGCTCTCTAAAAGTCACACAAACCAAAATCACCTACCTCTGGGAATGCACACGGTAATCATAAGAACCTTCAAAGCAATCTACATTCGGGTTAGTTCTCTTGAAATGTCATGGCAGTGTGTGACACAGGCATCTTGGCCATTCTCCCCGCATCTACCGAAGCAGAAGTGGAGGACGCTACTCCTCCCACATAGCAGCGAAGACCTGGAGCAGCCTCCCCACACACCTCGGACCATCACCTCACTTCTGGAATTCTGAATGGCTCTCAAGACCTGGCTGTTCGAGGAAGCCTGTGGAAATGTGGATTTTCCTGATCAGTTATGTCCCCTATCTTGGACCCCAACGGTTCTATATGCATGTTACAAATACATGTATGTTCCCTCCAGTTCCAGTTTCTAAGAACGCAAATATATGTGTGTCTACCGTCGACATGTTCTCTGTCAGATCCGCCATCAATGGGCTGGATATTCGATTCCTAAGTATGAAAGGCCACCGACTTTATATGGCTAAGTTACTCCATTTTTACAGTTCAGGCAAGTAGGCCCGATTCTGTCCTCAAAGCCTTTCCCTGCTCTCTGTCTCTGACAGCTTCAGCTTGAGCTCGCATCTGTATCCATGAACTTTGTCCTACTCCCTGTGCAGCTAACGGTGCCTGCCTCGGCCAGTTTTCGCCTGCCTGCCAAGAAGCTGTATTTCACCTTCGAATTATCTATCTTGCTCTTCAGCCGATGCATTCCTGTCTAGTGATTTAGGTAAACATTTCCTTTAGCTCACAAGCAAAGGACTCAGCCTTTCCGTCCTCCTGCAAGTGATTCATAGCCCTGCTGCCATGGAAAGTTTTCTGCCCCTCGCATCTCATATAGACACTTAGGCGTTTGTGCACGCACACAGTCAGTATAGACTAGATTCTGTCCGAGAGTCCTTCCTTGTGGATAACATAGTTCTTTAAACATAGGATGTTAGATATGATTTGGGATTAGGTTGACTTGACCCCCCAGACTTCTCGTCTCCACATGTAGAGCTAAATGTCAAGTCCCTTCACCCCCTAGTTGCACGTCACTCACACGTCATGCTGCTGCGCGCGCATCTATGCCAAGTATTATCTTATAGATCCACCTATGTCTGATAATCCTAACCAATCATGTTTCTTTTATTCCTTATTACGCCTAGTTTCGATTACGTACCTGTTATGTCACTTTTCTTATCAAATGTTACGCCTTCTACATTCGTTTCATTGTAATGTACTTATTATAAAAATGCATGTCTGTCAATAAAGTATTGTACTTCACTTCCTGAACCCTCGTGGTGACGGAACCTGAAGGCCGCGACTCGAGTCGGCCATTTTGAGTGGAATAAAGCCCATTTAGAAAACCTCTTATACCACGGATTCTGCCTCTTGTTATTTTGAGCTATTTTACTTTATTTTAAGATTCCGTATGAAATTCAGTCCGGTAAAGAAGATTTTATTTACCACATAATGGCGCCCGAACAGGGACACTTTCTCATATCACGCGCCGGCGGTGCGTTGCAGGCCCGGTCTCCTGCCACAGCTGGACGGACCATAAACGCGTACCAGCAGGATTTCCTGTAAGCTCCCTCCGGTCAAGCGGGGGCGACTGAGGCTGCGATCAACCCAGACGAGGCGGTGAGAAGTGCGAAGTATCCCGACCAGAGCCTAGCTGAGAGAGCAAGATCCGAGGTATACAGAGGCCCACCAGATATTTCGAAATCCCGATGTCCAGAGGGTCCGCTGTCCGCAGTCATCGAGTCCTGTCCATTCTCTGAGGCCTTCCGTTTCAAGGAGCTACTCGGTGAGTACCATCGCCGGGGAGGCGTGTTGACGCGCACATAGGTTGTGCCGGTCAAGACGGATTTGGGTACACAAATCCGGTCTGCACTGTTTAGCAGTGTATATGTACTGTTTAGCAGTATATCAAGTATTCCGAAGTATGCAGTTATTGTCAAGAATTCAGCGTGGTGATTAGTTAGGCAGACTGTCATCATTGTCGGTCATTGTTAAATGTTTAATGTTTAATGTTTTCAGAAATGTCTTGCATATTGTGGTATGAATGATTGTTCATTGTACACTGTTCATTATTGGGGTTTTTTCGTATTAAGTAAGTTCAAGAGTAAGTATCAGATCAGTTGTCAATATGCCGCTCTTCTCGAAGTTAAGACAGATTACTACCAGAAAAGGGGTGCTTGAAGAAGCAGTTCCTATTCCTCCTAGGGACACTCCAGGGCATTTTATGTACCATAAGCATGGCTTAGATGCCATATTATTTCTTGATCTATGGGTAGATTATACCAAGGGATTGCCGGAAAGTCAAAGGTGGCCCGTAGCGGGAACCTGGGATGCAGAATGCATCATGAAAGTGGAGGAAGAGTTATGGAAAAGAAAGGTCAGACAATCACAGAAAGACGCTGTTGAGTTATGGCGTAAAGAATCTCATAGACGAACAGAAAAAGCACGTAGACAAGAAGAGAGGAGTAAAGAAAGTTCAAATAAAGTTCAAGAAAATCTATTAATTAAGGAAGGTATCCGAGTGAAATCAGAACAAGTAAATAGACAAAGAAATGCTCTTATGAATGGTATGTATCCCCTTCTAGCCGAAGGACTACCTAAGGCTGCTCCAGAGATGCCAAAAGACTTGCCACCCCCATTATTTCCAATTAAGGTACATCCAAAAGGGCATCCCAGAACCGCAGAAGATGTTTTTCTTTCCTCATATCTAGACGACGCAGCTCCCGAGTATGCTAACGCCGCACCACATAGACCGTCTGGTGTAGGGGTTCAACGTCAGGATCAGGTATCTGTCCCCGTGCAACAGCAAGTCCCGACACAAGCTTCGGCAAGCACATCTGTTTCCGCATCTGTCTCCGCAGTCGACTCTACAGAGGTATCGACACCCATAGTTGCTGTGTCACGTTCAACGAACCCATTCACACCCGACGCCCCAGATGGGGCCACGGGAGGTGCTAGCATTACCTTTACACCACCTAGAATAAATAAACTTGTCTTTCAAGAGTCAGCACATTCACGTACACCTAAATTCGTAAGTGAACGTACGCTTAAGGAACTCCTTGTAAATTGTAGATATGACCCGGTGGTTGGTAAAGAGGACGAAATGGTCCTGGCATCATTACGTATCAGGCGAGCCGCAGAGTATTTAGCAAGGTTACCAGGAATGACTACGCATCTAGATAACATATATCATTTTGTTCAAACAGGACGAGATCCAGGATGTATTAACAGAGCTATGGAATTCCAGAAAGTAGAAATACAGGGGGAACTGTTACGTTTCCTCATAAACTGTGTGATCAGAAATCAAGACCGCCCGGGGGTAGACCCGAATGCAATGCTTATTCTTACAAGATGGAGTCAGAATATATCAGAAGGGAGACACGATAAGCAAAATTGTATAATAGCCATGTGCCGAAAAATCCGTAAAGAAATAGAGCGTATTCATGAAGAAAGATTGGGAACAGACGAGTTTGAGCAAGATGAAGTGTCCGAATCAGGGAATTCCGCAAGACAGTCAGAGACCATAGCCTATGTAGGCAGAGGAGGATCCTGTGATAATGCTAGATGTTTTTCTGATCCCATACACTCAGTATGCCCAAATAATAGCAGAACGTATCCGACGCCTATAATAAATCTGAAGTCTCCTGAACATTCGTTTCAAGCCGCAGATAAAATACTACGAGAACGAAGGGGTTACCACCTCCTCGATTCCATGGATGAGCAAGAATTAGCCAGATCAGCCGTTCACTGGATTGACAGTCCTGAAAAATACGGTGATGAGACCGTAGCACACACGTTTTTTAATCTCAGTACAGATGAACAACGTTTAGCTGGAATCTATATGATTCAGCAACTCCTCATATTATATAAGAGCCAACATGCTGACCCTGGTCCTTTACCTGATATATTAACGGAACTACTCACGAATAGATGGAGAGGTTCTAGTAACAAGCTAATTAAAGAGATATTAGTGTCACGTAAGCAGTATGTCCTTTTTGTAAGTCCGGATTCTCTCTCGCTGCCCCGCAGAGAAAGAGCGCCGTACTATATGGATAGACAAAATCCCCTACGAGAAGTGCACCCAATAAAAGGCGAAGACAATGAGTTTCACCGTGTATTTATTTACACACCCATATCAAAAATGGAATTATTAGAAATGAAAAAAGTAGTACCTAGTCATGACAAAGACCCAGCGGGTTTCCACCGAGAAATTAAAGACATGTTACTGATGGGAGAGTACACCTTTCCTGATATTATGACGATATTAAAGGTGCTTTTGCCTGCTGGCATTTATGAAAAACTGAAAGAAAAAGAGTGGGAAGTGGGTGACCAAAAGATAGACTGGACAGCATTAGCAGAGGAAGAAAGGGGCCGAACTGCAGGTTCAGGGCTCGGGGATAAAGTTAAACTGTTACCAGGTTTACTAGTACAGGTACTGCCACGTTTATTAACTACAAAAAAGGAAGATTGGGGTGCAATCACAGCCTGCAAACAAAAGCAAGATGAAGACACAAGCGATTATTATGCTCGATTTGAAAAATGTTTTGGTATAAATAGTGGTATAAAAGCAAGTAGTGACTCATATCCACATTTATTTGTGACAAAATTAGTGGAAAATGCATTGCCTCCAGTAAAGAATAGAATATTGAAATTCGAGAGTACCTGGCAAAGTAACACTCCGTCGCAAATGCTACAAATGTTACAGTATCATCACAATAGAATTAGGGATGAACAAGAACACGAGCATAGACGCATGAAGGATACAAAAATGAAAATGCTAGTTTCTCAGACAGTACCAGCAGATGGTCACAAAAAGGGTGTGACACATTCTGGTGATTCTGCAGTTCCTGTAAAGGGAACCTGCAATTACTGTAAACAACTGGGCCATTATGTACACGATTGTCCAGTCCTGAAACGTAATATAGCTACAGGTATTGCAAAGGAGAGACCACGATTAGTTAGACAAGATCAGAATGAACAAGGAGCTATGCAGCATGGACAGTCCATGCCAGTTCAACAACAGTCCATGCCAGCCTCACAGCAACCCATACAGTTTGTGCCAGCTGCACCACCGTTGCCTGCTACTGCCACACAAACCACAACACGACAAATGTATCAGACTGCACAGTATGAATACCCTGAGTATCAGCGTTACGCATGAACCAGCCTAGAGAGGGAAGTTGACTTACCGCTTATCGAGATTCCTGTAGATCAAGAAGGACCTTATGTACATAGTGAATTATTAGGTCAAGATAGAAAATTCTTACTCGATACAGGGGCAAGTCGAACAACCATAAAACGTAGTGAAGTTCCAGGGGCACCCCTCTCAGGCTCTCAAAATGTTTCCCTTGGTTTTTCAGGAAAACCTATTGTTAATGAAGTATCACAGCCTCTACCACTTACGATAGGACCTTTGACACGAACTACAGATTTATTGCTTACTAAATCATGCCCAGAAAATCTGTTAGGAATTAAAACTCTGAAAGCACTAGGAGCCATAATATGTTGTTCTCCGGAAGGAGTAAGGTTGTTTTTACGTGATTTTAAAGGTCACTATGTGTCTAGAGACATGGATCCCCGACTACAGACTTTACCAGTACATCTATGGGCACAAGGCCCTACGGATGTTGGCTGCATGAACATTACACCCTATCGAGTCACACTGAAAGCAGGAGTGGTACTACCACGAATGCGACAATACAAGTTACCGCATGATGCTGTAGTGGCTTTGCTGAAAATCATTGATGAGCTGATTGCCCAGGGAGTAGTTGTAGAAACAGACTCCAATGTATGTAATTCACCGATAATTCCGATTCTTAAACGAACTGATCCTACTGCCCCACCAGTGTACCGATTGGTTATTGATTTGCGTGAACTAAACAAGTGCATTGTACCACAATTCCCTGTGGTCCCTGATATATCATCATTGTTGACAGCAATTGATTCCGAAGCAACATTCTTTACTGTAATCGATCTCAAGAATGCCTTTTTCAGCGTCCCAATAGATCCGGAAAGCCAATACTTGTTCGGATTCAGTTTAAATGGGCGCAGCTTTAAATTCTCACGCGCTCCCCAAGGATTCACAGAAAGCCCCAGCATCTACAGCCAAGCACTGAAACGAGAACTTGACAGTATCCACATGCCAGTCAATACTGCACTGCTTCAATATGTCGATGATCTGCTGATCACAGCGAGAAGCGAGCCAGAATGTGAAAAAGCTTCTCTGACAGTTTTACATTTCCTAGCCGACAAGGGGCACAAGGTGTCTCCTTCTAAGCTGCAATTCTGTGTCCAGCGAGTTATTTATCTTGGTCACTCGCTGTCCAAGGAGGGAAGGCAGCTTACACCAGATCGCATCCAGTTAATTGCTAACATGTCAATACCCCAGACACAAAAGGAGGTGCGGGCTTTCATAGGCCTCACTTCATATTGTAGGCAGTGGATCCCTCAGTACGCATTTCTAGCAAAACCACTCATTCAGTTAACCACACAGGAGGCAGCCACATCGACTGTTCTCCCTTGGACTCAGGAACATACACAAGCTTTTGAAAGCCTAAAGGAAGCTTTATGTCAAGCACCTGTTTTAGCAACACCATGTTATAGCAAACATTTTACACTCTTTGTTACAGAACGCGAAGGTACTGCCTTGTCAGTACTCACTCAGGATCAAGCAGGATCACGCAAGCCATGTGCTTATTTTTCCAGTACATTAGATCCCGTAGCTCAGGCTTTGCCTGCATGCCTGAAATCAGTGGCAGCGACAGCTTTAGCAATCAGACAAAGCGATGCCATAGTATTAGGACACCCATTGACAGTACAAGTACCACATGCAGTAGAGGTTCTTGTGAACCGAACACAAACACAACACTTGACCATAGCAAGACTTACCGGTTATGAACTGACATTGTTTCAACCACACATAGAGATCCGACGGTGTAATACATTGAATCCTGCTACACTATTACCTGTAATTGGAACAGACCCACTAGCTCATGATTGTGTTGAAATCATTGAAATAAAGACGAAACCTAGACAAGACTTGACAGACGTTCCATTGTTAGATCCAGACCTGACGTTGTATGTAGACGGATCGTGCATGAGAACAAATACAGGAGATTTAGTGACCGCGTATGCAGTCACAACAGACACTGAAGTTATTGAGACAAATTGTATAGATACTTTGTCAGCCCAAGCAGCAGAACTTATTGCTCTAACACAAGCCTGTATTCAAGCCACAAATAAGAAAGTTAATGTATACACTGACTCACGTTATGCATTCGGAGTTGTACACGACTTCGGCGTGCTATGGCGAGAGAGAGGTTATTTAACCTCCCATGGTGCCCACATTCAGCACGGACCCCTCATTCATGCTTTGTTAGACGCAATACATCTACCCACTGCTATATCGATTATGAAATGTAAAGCACACACGAAGGTTACTGATACCATTTCTCAAGGCAATGATTTAGCTGACAGAACAGCTAAACAGACTGCTCAGAATCGCACATTAGATATGACAAAGCCAATAGTTCAGACACCAACACAGTGTATGACAATTAAGGATCCCGCATTTGACGTAATTGACATACAGACACATGCCACAGCAGAAGAAATAAAGAAGTGGACTGAACTAGGAGGGATCCAGACAGATCAAGGATGGATGACGAAGGAGAAATCTGTATGGTTTCTCCCTGATTCCATGGTTCAAGCCATTATAGCTACAGTTCACAGTCCAGCACATTTAGGAGAGAAGGCTATGCTAGACAGCATTCAGCACATTTGGTTCAACAAACATTTACGAGCAGCAGCTAAACAAAAAGTTCGTACCTGTATGATATGTTGTCAGTTTAATCCAGGAAAGAGTGTTCCCGTAGAGCAGGGTGGATTTCAGCCTCCTGACCATCCTTTTGAAGTCCTCCAGATGGATTATATTCAGATGGAACGTTGTCGAGGATTCAAATATGTTCTCGTAGTTGTCTGCGCTCTCTCCCGTTGGACAGAGGCGTATCCCGTATCAGATTACACTGCCCCGACTACTGCCAAGCAGCTAGTTCGAGAATTCTTCCCACGGTACGGTTTACCACGTGTTGTATATTCAGATAACGGCCAGCCTTTCTCATCCGAATTAATGAAACATGTCTCGCTTTTGTTGGGATATCAGTGGAAATTCCACTGTGTCCGACACCCCGAGGCAGCAGGTCTCGTGGAACGACATAATCAACTTTTAAAAATCAGACTGTCTAAAATATGTCAGGAAAAAGGTGTGGACTGGATAGTAGCTTTACCAGTTGCGCTATTTTACATGAGGATGGTAGCACACTCTCGAACAGGGCTATCACCTTATGAGGTGATCTTTGGTAGACCACCGAATATGTGGGGGACGCCTATACCCCGTAAAATAACTGATGTTGACTGTAATATGCTGACAGATTACCTGGCTTCCTTGATGTCTGCACTACAATCTTGTCGTTCACAGGTAGTCGCAGCTTTTCCCGACAACACCGAGGTGAAACCTCATGATGTAATTCCCGGCGATTATGTTCTCGTCAGGAATTTTGATCGGAAAACCCAACTGGAGCCAAGGTGGAGGCTTCCTGAGTTGGTCCTGCTGACAACCAGAACAGCTGTGAAGATCGAAGGGAGAAAAGGCTGGGTGCATTCCAGCCATATAAAGAAATTTCATGGACTTCCTCCTGACACAAACAGTACTCCTCGTGTGTCTTCCCCCATTGACTCAAAGCTACCTTTGGCTGAAGCCAGTAGCACCGAACTCTATAAGCAGAAACTCAGGTCCAGATCCAAACTGTCGGACGATTTGATTGTTTAAGTCCTCTCCAAGGTGAAGCGGTTGAATCTGTCCCGACATGTATCCCTTAGGTCTGAATGATGTAGAGTCCAGAATCATGATAAAACGACATGCTTATTGTAAATTACTGCGTAGCCACTGTATTGTGACTTTATTAATTTTGTTTTCCTTGAGTTTTTTAATAGTTACTGCAAGCATATTGTTGCATATGTATTATCCTGTTTCTAAACGTGCTTTCAATATAACTGATGAACATTCTTTTAGTGAATTACCCCCACATGAGTTGTCCTATAGACTTGCGCTGCGCAACAACACCTTCATTAGTATGTTACATCATTCCCATCAGACTAGTAATGCCACCAATTGTTGGGTGTGTGGCCGACTCCCTCCCTATCAGAATAACAAAGGAGTTCTGCCTTTCTTTCCACATCCGTTCACACACAATGGCTCCTGTGGAGCATGGTTTAGTTTATTAAATTCCATAGACCCAGACACAGCAGTTTATCAACAACATTGGATATGGGGAAATCTGAATCTAGTTTTATTCAAAGTCTGTCACCCTAATAAGGAGGGTCACCCCAGTAGAACAGGAACTGATTTAGAAAATGAAGTGTATAAATTAGGTAATTTTACGCCTAATCTTATGATTTTGAATGTCAAAACCGAAGTTGAACTAATTCTGCCCACTATGTCAGTATTTCCAGTTAAGGGTGAATTATGTGTAAGAAAAGTTGGTTCCATACACATGGGCCATAGCCAATGCGTTACTACAGTAGAATATAGTGATCAAGGTAAATCTTCATTTAGAGCTTCTCGCCATTCTTACTTTATATGTGGTCAGACTGCATATATGCGTCTGCCTCTAGATTGGGATGGTACCTGTTACATAGCATTCCTTTTGCCACCTGTTTTTCTAGCTCCCCCTGATTATTATCGAAATGTTCATTTAGTACACAATAGAGAGCGAAGAGATCTCCCAGTTGTCGATTATACTGAGACGGCATGGGACAAGTATGTAGATTTCAATAAAGGTATCTTTCCCTATATAGGTACAATATCAAATAGTAAGCTGATACGCAGACTAACCAAGACTCTTGAAGCTGTAGTAAACGAGACTATAGCCGCCCTAGGCAATCTGACAGAAGAACAATCAGTGATGAGAATTATTGTTCTCCAGAATCGTCTTGTCCTTGACGTCATCCTGGCCGATAGGGGCGGAGCTTGCAGGGTCATCGGATCCAGCTGCTGCATATTTATACCAGAAAATTCGCCATCTGTATATAAAGCTATAACACGCCTTCATAAGATTGTGAGCCAGATACACGAGAATCCAGGCACTTGGACGTGGTCCGGGTGGTTTTGGAGTGTGATATCAGCCTGGGGATGGAGAGTTCTATCCTTCCTAGGTATTGGCCTTCTTATGCTTTTCAGTTGTTGTTTATGCCTGCAATGTGGACCAGCGATTTGTGGTCTGTGTGCCACATCATGCATTCCATATCACAGTTCTCGTTCAAAACATCGGAAGAAGAAGGAAGAAGAAATGATGCTCCATGAGCAAATCGATGGAATGATGAAGATTGATATCTCTTAAAGGGCAAGTAGGGGACAAGGAGGGAATGTGGAAATGTGGATTTTCCTGATCAGTTATGTCCCCTATCTTGGACCCCAACGGTTCTATATGCATGTTACAAATACATGTATGTTCCCTCCAGTTCCAGTTTCTAAGAACGCAAATATATGTGTGTCTACCGTCGACATGTTCTCTGTCAGATCCGCCATCAATGGGCTGGATATTCGATTCCTAAGTATGAAAGGCCACCGACTTTATATGGCTAAGTTACTCCATTTTTACAGTTCAGGCAAGTAGGCCCGATTCTGTCCTCAAAGCCTTTCCCTGCTCTCTGTCTCTGACAGCTTCAGCTTGAGCTCGCATCTGTATCCATGAACTTTGTCCTACTCCCTGTGCAGCTAACGGTGCCTGCCTCGGCCAGTTTTCGCCTGCCTGCCAAGAAGCTGTATTTCACCTTCGAATTATCTATCTTGCTCTTCAGCCGATGCATTCCTGTCTAGTGATTTAGGTAAACATTTCCTTTAGCTCACAAGCAAAGGACTCAGCCTTTCCGTCCTCCTGCAAGTGATTCATAGCCCTGCTGCCATGGAAAGTTTTCTGCCCCTCGCATCTCATATAGACACTTAGGCGTTTGTGCACGCACACAGTCAGTATAGACTAGATTCTGTCCGAGAGTCCTTCCTTGTGGATAACATAGTTCTTTAAACATAGGATGTTAGATATGATTTGGGATTAGGTTGACTTGACCCCCCAGACTTCTCGTCTCCACATGTAGAGCTAAATGTCAAGTCCCTTCACCCCCTAGTTGCACGTCACTCACACGTCATGCTGCTGCGCGCGCATCTATGCCAAGTATTATCTTATAGATCCACCTATGTCTGATAATCCTAACCAATCATGTTTCTTTTATTCCTTATTACGCCTAGTTTCGATTACGTACCTGTTATGTCACTTTTCTTATCAAATGTTACGCCTTCTACATTCGTTTCATTGTAATGTACTTATTATAAAAATGCATGTCTGTCAATAAAGTATTGTACTTCACTTCCTGAACCCTCGTGGTGACGGAACCTGAAGGCCGCGACTCGAGTCGGCCATTTTGAGTGGAATAAAGCCCATTTAGAAAACCTCTTATACCACGGATTCTGCCTCTTGTTATTTTGAGCTATTTTACTTTATTTTAAGATTCCGTATGAAATTCAGTCCGGTAAAGAAGATTTTATTTACCACAGGGTGATTAGCTGCACTTTATAAATCCTGATTGATTGATTGATTGATTCGGATAATCATGGATTAGCCACACAAGCAGACAAGCAGTGCATTTAGAAGAAGAACTTTACCATCATATTTTACTTCATTTCTAATGTCATATTTCACATTTTAATGTGCATTTGTTCCATTGATTAAAATGTAAATACAAAAAATAGACAATATTTACTTTCATACATCTTTAAGATGCTTCAAACATCTTAGTCCAATATTTATTGCAGCACACCCTATTGGCATCGTTCCCTTTCACTCCAGTAACCAAGTAGCCTGAAAGTGTTTTCTCCATGTTTTACACTAGTGCAAAAGTCTTGCCTTGATCTGGTTTACAATGTGTGTGGGGATACTGTTCTTCCACTCAAGTTGCAGAAGGCTAGTTTCATTCCACCTTTGGCTCTGCAGTTCACGGCTTCTCGTGTGAGCGTTCACTTTTTTCACCAGCTCCTGTGGTGTGACAGTGCACCTCATTTATGAAAATGGGGAGTCGGCAGAGGAGGTGCGAGGACTTAAGTGCTCCTGGAAAAAGTGCATTTTGACTTTAGAGTGTTCGCTGCTCCCTAATAAAATGGCAATTGTGGGGTTTTTGTTTATTTGTTGTTTCGCCGTACCTTGGGCTGACACCTGACGCTTCTGGCTTAACTGTTGCCTTACCTTTCTGTATGGCCTTGCAGCTCATATATGATAAAACAATAGCTCCAAATAACGCTGGGATTGCAGTGACCTCAAAATCAAAGCTAAATCCTTGTACCCTCTGGGGCAGATTTACTATAATTTTGCATTGGGTTTCCCCACATCTGTGGCGCAGCCCTGATGCAAAATCTATTTTGGTATTCACTAATTGTGGCTTTGCCTGGTTTAGAACACACCGAAGCGCATAGCGCTGCCGTGCGTTACCTTGCATTGTTAAGGCGTCCATGGGATGAGCATGAGCGTTCCACGCATCCACCCATTGATCTTTGCGCATTCTCAGATCCAATAAAGCTAGTAAACATGAGAATGCATCAAAAGGCTACAGCTTTCCAAGTAAGGTGTAACAAGGAGAAATATCTTTATTTTTCCTCATTATTTCCTTGTTTCATGATTGCAGTTTTCCGCAGCACACATCAAACGAGGAGCAAACCGCTAAGGATTGTTTTGTGCAGAAGTTCTACCGTCCCCTGCAAAAACAATCCTGCCTGTAATGTAGGCACCCTTGCATGATGGTGAACGGGTGCCTGCGTTGGTGCTAGGCAGCCTCACGTGCACCGACACAGGGGGCGATATCTGCCCCTGCGCATTCAAAGGTCTCGACACGGTGAAAAACCTGCCAGGAAATGAAATGTAGCACCTTTCGGGTACTTTCTCGCCAAGGTTAAACTTTCCACCCATCCTTCATGGTGGTAGGTGTCTGAGGCTTTGTAAAACACTGGCTGAGGGGAGGGGACACGGAGATACTGGGTCTAGAAGGGGCAGGAAGTTTCTAAGAGGATGGGGGCAGTTCCGAGTAGGGGAGCTACTGTTGATGCATATACAAGTATTACAGAAGTATTACACATCAGGAAAAGACATTCGCCTGGAACCATGCGGTGTTCTGTCAGTCATGCGTCAGTCGCCTTTAGAACTCTCTTTAAACCCACACCTCCTCCCATCTAAACTGACTGCAGCATCAGAGCTCAGAACCCTATACAAGTTACTGCTATGATGACCAGAATAAATACGCGTTGCCACAGGCCGCCTTTTACATAACACCTATGCCATTCAATGTGTTTGCAAGTATACTGCTAATCATTTATACAGACATGCTGCAAAATGAATTTTTGGCACCTCATAATAAGTGTGCAATACTGCCTAGTGGAACCTTTTTACCAACATTACAATATCAAACGATTGAATTAAAACCTCCAAGGTTTCAAACTTATACCTTGCAGGTTACAAGGAGGTGGTTTCTAGGGAGATCTGTAAATAATTGAGGCACATTAACAGGGTTGTAACTTACAAGGATGTCTACAACAAGAGCATTAACCCAGTAAGTTGTGTTACATAAACAACAAAACAGTGTCATACATTTACATACACTGCTCTGCAGCAGGCCCATTAACCAACCGAGCTGTTTCATGGTGATCGAGACCTGCGACCATGGAGTGCACACATACCTCTGCAGTAAGTGCATCAGCCACCAGAGTTATCTTACCACTATTATCCACTGCAACGTGGTTGGTAAGCACAGATCGCAGGAGCATTAGCCCACTGAACTAGCTTACACAGGCTGGGTAAGTAAACCAGAACAGCTGTACTATCATATTTCTCTTTGCCAATTTATTTGGGGCCCAGTTTGTAAAAAAAGAAGAAATATATATAGAATGGGCTGTCAACTACTAGTTGCTCATGGCCTGCCCTTCACAACACCCCCCTATTCTGCCGCCACCCCCAATTTAGGAGTTCCCTTAATAATAGATTTACATTTCCAGCACTGAATTCTGCTTTTTCACTGATGTAACGTCAGGGCCTGGGCTTCCCATAAGAGTATAGATCAAATGCATTCTCTTTGGGTTCATTTCATTTTCTCTTGGATTTTGACGACAGTATGCAAATGAAGAGGCATACTTCAACGACAGGCTCAAAGCAAACAGCCGAAGCTCGTCTTGACGTCAACCACTTTATTATATTCCAGGGCAAAAGAGTCACATAATCAACAAAGCACAGTGAAGTAAGCAGTTGCTTTTGTGCAGAGAGCCAACCAAGTTCATGCATTGATACTTCACATGGCGCGCGGTGCACGCGCCATTAAGAAAGGCCTACTTCCGGAAGCATAAAAACACGCTTCCAGCAAGGGCCTGGTGCCTCACACGTTGTTGGTAGTTTGTGTAGGTAAGGGTGCCTAACAATGTAACCTGCTGTGAGTGTGTCCTGCTGGCTGCCATGGACCATGGTGAACTAGTCCTAGGACGCTGAAATGTGGTGAGTTATGGATTAGGTATGGGTAATGCAAGCACAAATTGAATTGCTGTCCACCCTGTATTTGAGCAAAGAAACATTTATTGTCCGGACGTGTTCACAAAATGTATTATAATTCGCATATTAATTCATTGTAATCGGGGCTGTCTCCCTTCTTTGAGCAATGAAGCATTTATTGACTGAAAGTGTTCACAAAATGTAAATTAATTTGCATATTAATTGTAATGGGGACTGGCTCAGATTTTGGTAAAACTAGGAATGTCCAGTGCTGCCTCCTTTCCGACTGCGACCCTCCCCTGTGCACCGCCACTTCTCCATCCTTGACCACCAATACCACAGTGCTGAGAGGCAAACTTTCAACGTTAAGCACTACAGCCCACATTTATCCCTTTTTCACGCAGAGCAACACAGCAAGCCACCTTGCCGCACTGCGGGAAAGGAAAAGGACAGAAATGTGCCGCATTTTTTAACATAATACGGTGCATTCCTGTCCTTTCCTAGCACTGGCACACTGTTGGCTGCCTAGCGCCTACATAGGCACCCTTGCACCATGGTGCCAGGGTGCCTGCGTTGTTGGCAGGATTATTTGTCTGCAGGAAGAAATACCTTCCTGCACAAAATCAATCCTGAGAGGCATTGCCCTCGTTCTGCATGTGATGCAAAATGCAGCACATGCAGAAAGAGGAAAAAACGCGCAGCAATAAAGATATTTCTCCTCGTTACTCCTCAACTGGGGAGGCATGGAATTTTGACGCATTACAACTCATGGTAAATCTGGGAATGCACCAACACCCATGGGTGGATGCGTAGGAACACCCATGCTCCACCCATACAACGCCTCCCTGCCACAGAGTAACTCAAGGCAGCAATTTGGCCTTGCGTGGCTTGATAAATCTCACTTGCACAATGATGCAAAACCTTGACAAATCTGGCCCTAAAAATGTAAATGAACCTAAAAAACTCTGAGAATCAATATGAATGTAAGAGAACGAATGCTGCTAGAGCTGTAATCGCCATCCACAGTTGTGGTCGGCAGCTTCCGAGTTTGAAACCCACCAAGGCAGGCTCAGCTTCCTGAGGCATTGAAGTTGAGTGCCACAGACTGTAATCAAAAAACTTTTATTTACAGTGTGTCATGAAGTGTTATGAAAACATTATTTGCATTGCCTAAATAATAATATTTTAGCAAATTTTCTTGTATAGCTAACTCTGTACGCAGACATTTTGACTGATAATGGAACGGGGCATAGGGAAGAAGTAATTTGCTTAGGATCACACAATTTGGTAAAATGGCAAATCTAAGTATCAAATCCATTTCCGGTCGTTCTGACATTTGCAACAAAGCCCCCAGGACATTTCCACTTAAGTGCTATTACAAAAGGTTCTCTAATGGTAATCTACAACAGTGATGGCCTATACAGGTTGCAGAGGGCTGGATCCATGTCAGATTTTCAGGATTTCCAAATAAAAGAAATGTATATTGCCTTAATATTGATTGAGTACCTTTACAAAGTCAGTGGCTTTCCCGAAAAACTGGCATGAATTCAGCCGTTCTGGCCGTTGGACATCATTGACCTAGTGCATCAATATTCAATGTACAAATTGAGAGCCTATTGGAAAGTCACAAACAAACTCCAAGTGATTAACCAACTATTTTTGCTCATTTTTTTATGTTCATATTGAAGTTCTGTGAAAAGCAGAGCGATTCCATGTTATTACATTTTTAATAAGTTTCCAAATAAGTCTTTACAGCAAACGGTCACCTTTTATGAGTTCTGCCTCATTTCCGGTTCGCTAGTAGGGACCCTGGTGTTACGCAATTTTTGGCGGTATTGACTCGAGCACAGCAGGCAGGGACAAACTGGCCGTAGCGGGCATCGGGCATTTGCCTGGAAGGCTGGAAGGGTGGGGGCAGGTTTTGGAGCATTGGGGGACGGTGTTGTTACTGGGGGCCGGTTTTGCAGAGATGGTGTAATTTTGCCTACCTGTGCTTCACTCTTGCCACCCCCACCATGGGTGGGGCCCAATCTGACCACATTGCCTGAGCTGCTTTGGGTTCCCAGTCTGGCCCTGACAGCAGGGCCAAAAGAGAGGGGTTTTTTTTAACGTGGTTTCCCATGCAATTTACTTGTCATTAATTGAGCGAAATATGTTCTGTATGGTAGAGCCCAAGTTCTGTTTAGCATTCACAACAGGTACTTTATTTGCAAGCTTGGTAACACCTGATTAGAAGAGTGGGACCGTGGAGAGATACATATTTAAATTAATTTAAATCACTGATTTATTAAAATTGAAAGTATGTTGAGTGTTCTGTTGTTCATCAAAGGCGAAAATAGTGAAAACATAAACTAATCACATGCAAATGATGGCAGAGTTGACAATTACATGTGAGCTCTTCTCTGCTGGCTCTAATATAGTTGATATTGTGTAAATCAGTCTGGTGTTTCCACTGCTTAATTTGTGCCAGTGGTTGCAGGCGGTGAGCACCTGCAATTCTCTTTGGTGGACAAAAGCTTCCTTTTCATCATCAGACTTTGACCCAGCGAAAGAAAGACAGAAAAGACAGAAGGGAAACAGGGCGCAAGGGAGAAAGGAAGGCTGAAAAACATTTAAAAATGAGATGAAGAGACAGGAAGTGTGGAAGAAAGAGGCATGAAGAGGAATGAAGACTATACAGCCTTAGTGTTCAGTGACCCCAGCTTTGGGAAGCGCTGGCGGCTGGCGGCTGGCGGCTGGCTGCTGAGAAAAACATTGGGCCCCTGCAGTTATCATTATTTACACATCGAGCACTGAAGCTTCCACTGTCAAGCCATAGTGGCTGACAACCACAAATGCACACATGCACTTTAGGCCAGGTTACCTCACTAATAATTTGTCTATCTAGGGCTCTTCCTTTCAGTGTTGGCCCCCAGGAGCAAGAAGGTCTGCTAAATTAGGCTTGCTTGCAGTTCACCATTACAACCCTTGATTATTATATGTTCTGGCTCTGATGTAGAACATGTGCTATGGAGCCTCATGCATCCATTTCCACATCTCAGTCTGACAATGTTCTTTTAACTTAAGGTCCAGTTAGTAGGCCGTGAGGAGTGATAGTTGACTGATTGATTAATAGATAGTCTACATTACAATATGATGAGAGAGTTAAAATACCAGGACAATGCCAATGCTTGTTAAGCATCTTTACTTTCAGTTTCTGCTTCAGGTTTTACTTATAAAAAGGCTTCAGCTAGAAAGTTTGCAAGGAGACAGAAGTACCCCAGTGGAATCTGGGAGCTCATAACTCAATGTCATGTACAACTGCCTTAGGAACTACAGACAGCATTCAATTGTAATGTAGAATATGGGATGAAGCACTCCGAAAGGTATGTAATAAGAATATAATACAGGGATACCTCCCACATATGTATAAAAGCCTGACAGTAACTTTGTTTTCATGTCTAGTAGTGACGTCAGTAGTGACAAAACTGGTTGCTTGTAATGAAAAACTAATGTAGCTGGTCAAGTCTAATACCTTATGACATTTGAGATGTGATTTCACAATGCCTGCAAAGAATGGAGTTTCAATTGTTATTTTGAGCAATGAAAACTGAGCATTTCATTTTCAGCTCTTTTGTAATATTTTTTTCCTGAAAATGACTAGTCCTTAGCAGATAAGGAGACATTCATGGCAGTGACATGTTGTAACTGCTCAGGGTCATTACACTACAGACACAATCTCACTGTAATGTTAAATAACCTAAATTACAGTGGTTTTAAACTACTTTTAAAATGTTTTTCATGAGTGACTGAATGGATGTTTGCAGGTACACTACAGACTCCTCCTTTATTTTTCACATCGGCATATGAAGGATAGAGAGAGCAATTAACTACGCTGTTTTGGAATTGGTGGAGGTGTTACCATTTATGTGAAATAACGCCAGACAGAAGCAAAAAGGATATTGCAATTCACCTCAGAATGTCATGACCTTATAAAGGAACTGGGCCTTATGTCTCCTTCCTCTGTTTGGTCACAGAACTCTTTGGTGACGTTGCAATATCCTTATTAGGTAGCTTAGCTCATATTTATTACATGGAACTCCGTAATACCGATGCAAACTCCTGTATCTTAGTTTCTCATTACAGTCCAGTTGGGGCATCTCTACTTGACTTTAATAATAACATTACGCAACAGTTTAGTTGCAACTTCACGATATTTGTAGTCAGGGGAAGAGGGAGTACTTGTTTTCTCACTTTCTTCTAATTTCACCTGAAAAATCACATGCCTGCGCTTAAATGATGTATTTATAGCAGTATGTTACTTTAAAACACTTCTGGAGATCATTAAAGGCAAAGAAGGATTTATGTTTGTGTCATCCATGTAAACTTAAGCCACATTTGATGGTGAATGCTTTAAATATATTTTGAAACAAATTAGAAAGAAGCTTCTGGGCCTGTTGAATTTCACAGTACAGATTTCACACATATTGTACATATCTTGAAGCAATGCATTTTTTACATTTAAGTGGGAAAATATCAAAAAACTTAAAAGAGGGATGGATGTTATTTGTGACATGTATTAGAAGAAATAAAATACCTTTACGTCACCCTGAAATGTTATGACTTCGTAAAGAAATTCAGCTTTCGCCTGTTTCATCTCAATGACCAAGGAACCCCTCAATGGCTAACAATATCACTATTGGGTGGCACTTTATCACAAACATCCCGAGTCATCCAGGGGTTCCATAGCCTTGCTGCCTTATGTGGCAGCAAGCCAATTGCTTTTATAAAGTCATGAAATTCATTCATGAAGTGGGGTATCTTCATTAGGCCTGGGCGGCAAATTCAGTTCCGCTCGCGGAATTTGCGTAATTTCGCGTTCCGCGGAGAATGCGAAATTGCTCAAAAGTCTGCTTTCCGCGATTTCGCGAAATTTTTGCTTGTTCGCGTTCTCAAAATGCATGTTCGCGAGATATTTCTCCTCGAGCACGCAAACAGCAATTGCGAACAGGAAAAAGCATCGCGAACAACCAATTCCGCGTGTTCGCGGAATTTCTGCGTGTTCGCGGAGATTTTTACCGTTTCGCGGAGATCTGCGTAACGCAATTCCGCCCACCCCTATAGCGTAGCTTGGGTATGTTCATTTTTATAATGTAATACAGTGTAAATAGATTCATACATCTATACCAAAGGATCTTTCAAATAAGTATTTACAAGTAAAAAGAAATATAAAATCTTTAGACATGCACACCTTCTACGCCCTGTGCAGTTTGCCAATGTCATGATTTAAACATATGAAGTTCAGCATTTTCTAATTAAATACTACACTATTATTTCCCATATTCAAGTTTGTAGGCACAATAGATTCTTAAAAGTTCTTTAAAGATGAAACTGTTGGAAGCCTTTTGGTTGCTGGTAAAATGTTGTTGGTTCTTGTTTACATACCAGGCACAACTATTTTTTTAACCAGTTCGGAACATAGATGTCATAAGGAAACATAATGAGAGAAGTTGCTTCATGATGCAGGGTGGCTCTGTCCAGTAGTTGTATGTCAGAATATTTTCTGTGGGCAAAAGAACGATGGATTTAACCCAGATCTCTTGACTGGGGGAGAATGTCTGCATTGTCAGCATTCCGTCCATCAATTGTTTGTTGTCAGAATATTTTGTACAGAAATATTGTTTGACATTAATATCACCTTCGAAGTATTGTTGGCAAGAATATCACCTTACTTGGTTTACATTTTCTATTATTGACTCCAAAAGGGACAAGATGGCCGCCGGACCATCATATACCGTACAGCTTGCGATAGAAGGCAAGAGGATGAGAGAGCTGTGTGTTGGTGCCTGGAGAAGCATTTGATAGCATTAGCCACAATTATTAAATTACCAGAGTTGAAGAGCTGCGTTTTGTCTAACTAGAAGGGAGTGATGTTAGGTCTCACTTGTGGTAGAAAAAAGGGAAATATTCAACAATACTGCGAACTGGTGGCGAATGACCAACCACATTTTGAAACTTCTAGCCAAAATACAGTTTTAATTTTCCAATCCTAACAAATTTATAACCTGCTAAAAACGAATTGAAAGAGTATGATAGCACTGACTGGAGCTAAAAGGGAAGAGAAGAGTTCCATATTAGGAACGCTGGCAGAGCAGTGGTGTAACCTTTCAATGGAAAACCTGCCCATTGCTGCTTTCATATATCTTTAGACAGGCCATTCAAAAGAGTTCCGGATTACCCGATAGGCAAAGTAGGCACTGGCCCCGCGACAACAGATCTAAATAATATTGATTTGATCTTGAAAGAAATTTACGATCAATCTTTCTTAAATTGTTTCTAATTAATTTTTGTTTAATAACATAAATATTTGCTAATGTTTCGTTTTGTGAAGTAAAATTGGTTTATTAAAATTAAAAACGTATTAGGGGATAATTTTTGAGGAGGGCCCTGGAATTTTGACTGCCTAAGGGCCTCCACAGGTTTTAATCTGACACCGATTCGAAATCCGCGCCTCCCTCGTATATAGCCATGGCTCTTGTAATTCTAATATTGGGCATCGTGAGTAGGTGCTCTGGGATCATAGTGTCCACCATCAATGGTTCAAGTGAAATCTTTCTTTTCAATAGATTGACACAGACTTATCATATGCCTGGTTCCTAATTGTTGGCAGTCCAAAAATATAACACTTTCAAAGGTAGAATGTTTAACTGGTGGAAAAACATAATCTTGTTTCTCAACCTTCATGCTTTGGTAACAGTGTGAGATGCAATATTAAATATTACAATTTGTTTTACCAGCTTCCAATACCTTTCCATAGGAGTTATGTAGCTGAAAGCGTTTGAAATCATGACTCTTTAAGGCCCACAACTCTGGGGATAGCTAGGTTGTTGCTGGATTACTGGCAGTTAATAAGGGCCAAGATTAGGACAAGAAAAGTATTGGCACTGCAAATGCCATTCAGCAAACACCTCGGTAGGTTAGCTGCCCCCTCTAATTTTGAAAAGTGGAATGCAAGTAGGAACTTGCCTCTCAATGGAATTGCGGAAATTATGCTTCACTTTGTTGTGCAGTTAAAAACAAATTTGGCACAAAATTGCCGCAACTGTTTTTGTTTGTAAACACTGTCGCTAAATGTGAATTTTTATATGAATGCTTTCTGTTTTCCCACAATACCTACTTTTGTGGGACTTTTGTTGCAAATGTTTTTGAAAAACGTATAAAATGTAGCTACTTTTCGAAAATCATATATTGAATTTTGTAAAGGAAAATATTCACAGCTTCACACGTCTCCGTGCCACACACCACATAGTTCTATGTACAGCACTTCATGTTAGAGAAGCTCTTGTCCGACAGATGTATTACTAAGTGGATATAAAGTCACAGGAGCGATACGTCACTGTACTGATATGGTTAGCACACATCATACTAGACAGTGTAGCAACAATGGCGGCAGCTTCACTGCTCTGAGATTCTGATGCTATTGAAACAACATTCTAATGATCCTAAAAAAGGAAATTTAACATAGTGATCAGTAGGACTGAGACCGGCGAGGAAGGACCGAGATAGGAAGAGGCAAGCTCATAGGGGCATTGGTTCGACATCTCAGATTTCTAAAGGAAACACCAAGTACTGTTTTCTATTTTCCATCGCGCTGCTCCTTTCTTTTCCTCCCTCTTCTCCTTTTTGCAAAGTGCCTTTTGACACTGTACCTATTTTGCTTTCTTTATGTATTTCCTTCTTTAGAATTATTCCTAAAAAGAGAGGAAATTGAATGACCCACAAGGGCTGCCCCCCTATTTAATGAATCAAAACACATGATGAAGCATGCCACCTTTGGTGGGTGAGGGAAACCATCCTCAGAAAGGGTCTTTCCTGGGTGGTGGGTCCTACATCAGCAAGGCTAACAATGTTCCCAGACCCAAGGGTTTACTTTTGTGCTTTATTTCCTTCTTTATAGACTCCTTTACGAACGCCCCAGCTGCACAAGGTTTAGGTTATTGGGCGTGCAGAAAAATAGCTTCTTTATTCACATACTACTCCTTGGCATTTCCATTAGTTTCCTCCTTTCTATTTAGTGGTGTCTTATATATGGCATCAGCTTATGGTCTGCAGTCCACACGTTAGAATCCCACCAACTTAACCTTCCAACCTTGCGAAATCAGTAAACTGGGGACCATTAAACTGTGATAGTAACATCTTTTATTTAAAGTGCTAAGACATAGCAGGGGCACTATCCAGAAAACAAGTGTTTTTTGTTGTTAAAGTGTTTTGGCAGCCCTACTCTTCTTGATTGTTTTTGTACCCACCGCAGGAGGAAACTAGTCTCATGGTTGGTGGACTGCAGATTAACATACTACCTCCCCACACACACTAGTTGAGTAAAAAGTGCTTTCTGTTGTTACTACGCGCAGATACATTCTCAGGCAGCTCTGTACACAGCCTTAATTACAGCCTCTTCTTTCCACTGCCATCCTGATATAACATGCAACATGTTTGACTTTTAAAAAGAACAATTGTGATGATTCACTGAGTTCTGCTGCCGAGTAGGCAGACTGTAATACCAAACAAATCTGCCCACCCCTCTAAAAATAAGAGATTCTTTGGCACATTAAATACAACAATATTCTCCCTCCCATTTCAGTCCTCTTGCAAGGTCTGCTGCTTGCTGCAAAGGCTTCATGTGATTCATATCGCACATACAGAGGGGGGGGGGGGACCAGCTGAGTTCATAGTCTTTCAATGATAGACTTTGGGGAAGAAGGGCTTCAGGAGGCATGTAGGTGCTCTGCACTAATGTTCACCTAATGCTCCCTATGACCTGCAAAAACCCAGCTAGAAACTGGAGCTTACTAAGGTGCTCGGGCCAGGCCGGGTTAAGTGTGGACATTCACAGAACTTAGGCAGGGCCGCGTTAAATGTGGACGTTTGAGATACTCGGGCAGGGCCGCGTTAAGTGTGGCCATTGGAGTGTCTCGGCCCGGGCTGCGTTAACCGTGGCCGCTCGAGGTACTTGGGCCAGGCCGCGTTAAGTGTGGCCATTGGAGGGTCTCGGCCCGGGCTGCGTTAACCGTGGCCGCTCGAGGTACTTGGGCCAGGCCTCGTTAACTGTGGCCGTTTGAGGTACTCGGGCCAGGCCTCGTTAACTGTGGCCGTTTGAGGTACTCGGGCCAGACCGCGTTAAGTGTGGCTGTTCGAGGTACTCAGGGCAGGTCGCGTTAAGTGTGGCCTTTTGAGGTACTCGGGCTAGGCTGCGTGTAGCCGCTCGCAGCATTAGCACACTGGGCTGTACCAAGGGGGGGCGCCAGAGAGTCCATGCCTAGGTCTCTGAGCAATGGCCTACATTCGTCTCACATGCCAAGGGTAAATGATAGAGGAGGTGGCATATTTTTTTGTAAGTAATATTTTTTGTTGACAGAATGATGACCCACGCGACGTATACATATGAAGAGATTTGTACAAATATTATAAACTATGATTTATGCGTCTAAGGCATGACCATGTAGTGGTACAATGAAAGCTTCAGGGCACTGACCATGCCATATTTCAGCCAGAACGACACAATGGAGAAACGCTAACAAAGGCAAGCATTGGGAATGCCAAGAGGTCTGGCTTTAATTTACCAACACGTAAACACAGGTATTCACAGATGCTGTTTCCAAGAATTGCAAGCACAATTTATGCATGGGGGAGAATAAAGGATTGTTTTATGTATAGAATGCATATCTCAAATTAAGAATTGAACATGAATACAAACTGTCTGATAAAAGTGTACTTTTCAGATGTGAAATAAGCCTTCATACATTGCAAGGAAAGTGATTACTGCAAGGTGGAATAATACAGCTCATAGCCAGGGGCATAAGTAATACTTCTCTGGGTGGTGCCAAGGCCCACTCTTTGGATACCTTAAAGCACTGGTAATAATAACTCTTGCACACAACTGTGCTGTCACCTCCTGTGACCAAAAAGGATGCTGTAAAGGTGGGGGAGAGGCGAAGGGCAGGACATGAAATTTAGGCTTGGAATGTGCAAAACTGCAGCAGTGCAAATCCCAACAACAAGCAGGTTAAAGGAATAAATGGACAAAACAGTAAGCAGAGAACTCTTAAATGAGGTCTCTCCCACACCACAGATCTGTTGCTACTTCTTCATGTAGTCATGTAAATTCAGGAGCGGCTGGCAGGATTGGTGGTGGAGGGGTGGGGGTGTGGGGTGGGGGTGGGGGTGGGGGTAGTGTGTGTGAAAAAAGAAGAAAAAAACATACCTTCTCGCAGCTTTCTCCTCTGCCGTCCCATCGTCGTCTCTCCCAGCTGGTGTCACAGGAACAAGAAGCGCCCCGACTGAGGCACCCCTGAGCCAATCACAACTCCGCAATGCAGCGTTGTCATTGGTCTGAGCACTGAAGGGAATGGGAGCCTGGACATGTTCTCCACCAGGCTGGAATGCAGCCTGGGTGAAGAAAATCCAAAGTGCGCATGAATGTTTGGCCTGTCCAAGACAACTGGCTAAACATTCATGCGCACATAGGGAGTGCCCACCACTCCTCCCGTGCTCTGCCAGCAGTGCAGCCCTACCCCGCCCACAAAGGTGCAACAGAAGGGAAAAAGTAAAATGATAATAACATTGAGTTTTATCATTTTATTTTTCTTTTATGTCATTGTTGCAAAGTAGTTGGGCAATGCTCCCGCCACTGTGGAAATGCCATGCATGCTGAGGTTGAGTAAAAACACAAGTCTTACCTTTATGGCCTGATATATGGAGTTTAGTCAGAGATAAAGGGATGTCTTCATCCCCATAGCTGTTTGAAATGCCCCTAATGTTTAGTGGCCCCAAGGTAAGGAAAGTTTTCATGAGAGATAATATTTTTTTCATGTAGACAAAAAGAGTACATTTGAAATTTCACAATTATATCAATGCTATTACTACAGATGTTCTGTATTATGGGGGATTTTAAGTGGTACGCCTGGAAATTCACAAACATTAAACGTTCCTCTGTCGTACATGTCAGGCTCTTCTGAAACAGGAAAACATGCTAAATGTCTGTTTCATGCATCACTACTATGAGTGAAGGCTGCAAACCTGATTAGCTGGGCGCACAACTCCATGCAATGATGTCTATCGGGCGGACAAATCTTGGTGAAGTGCTCCACTGGTTGAGTTTTGCCACTGGCGGATTACCAAAGGATGACCAGCTACACCTTCTGCATTGTGTTGGGGCTATCTTCGCCATACCCTCGAGAATGGAAGTTATTATGTACATCGTTGTTAAGAGTTGAGGCTGACAACAGAATAGTATAATTCTTAATTCATCCTCATCACCACCGTGTAGGCTTCACCAAGCTCAAAAGTTGTTTTCTCGAGGAAAAATAATCTTTCCTTATATGGTCAATAGACAACAGGTGACAGAAAAAACATTTTAGTAAAGGACAGGGCTGGGGGGGAAGGATGGTTGTACCAAAGTGGTCGGAATAATATATGGAGTAAAGTACACAGATGTACATTATAAAGATATTGCAAGTCACTGAGGAGCTCTGTGACCTTAGCCGAGTTTCATGTAAGGTCATGTCAGGGCCGGCTTTAGCGCTGGTGGCGCCCAGTGCGGCAATGTTAGTTGGCGCCCCCAATGACCACCTACACCACGGATTCTCTCACTAGCACCTTTTAACAGGGACCAAGTCTCCATAACCACTCTCTCTCAGATGCATTACATTTGTTATATAGCGCCACTCATACCAGTAAAGTGTGTCAGAGCACTTTGCATCACACACACTACACAGACAATCAATCATACTTGTGTAAATCACTGTATAGGAAATGTTACATAAGCCAAAGGACTAAAAGTGTAGGAGTCACATGTCATCCATACTGGTAGGCAGTATAGTTTAAGCGTGCTTGGTGTGGAGAAGCACAAACTCAGAGTCGAAAAAGAAACCACATAATTGGGAGTTTTCTTTAATCATAAGAATCGATTTCTAGCCAAATTAACTCTTTTAATCAATGTTCTGTACTTTGTAGAGTGTATGCAGTTCTATGATGAAAGTTAATACCTCACTATTCTATGTTAGGACTTTAACTTATAAATTGCAAGTAACAAAAGGATGGCTCGTTTAAAAGCAGTAACCTGCTGATCTATTTACATTAAATGCACTCTGTAAACTACTTGGCACACGTTCTTTGCAGCAGGCATATTAACCTTCTGTGCTACCTTCACATAAGTCAAAAACCTCAACTACACAAAACTCTGATCTCTGGCCAGGAAGAACATTAATCACAGGAGTTATCTGGAAATTTTTGTGAGGCCCCGTAATTGCAGGAGGGAAGGAACTCGGCAGTAGGTGCTTTAAAAGCACAATAAAGTTGCAAACGCGGCGCCCCAGGAAGCCAGCACCTGGTGCAATGGCACCGGTCGCACCGCCCTAGAGCCGGCCCTGGGTCATGTTCCTCCTAGATGACCTGCAATATCGTTATAGGGTACTTTATTCCTTATGATATATGGTTACACCATCACCCTTCCCACAAAGGGAAATAGGCAGGATGTTTGCAAGCAAAGGAGTTTAGGTAAAGTCTCTCATGTGCATTTAAAATCACAAAAAAGAAATTACATATGTGTTGCAAAAAGATATTGGAATCAGTTTAGCAGGCCTGATTTGAAAAAACACTGTACCTCAGAATGAATAGAAACATACTGAGAGATTCTATCCTTCCTATGATTTCCGAAAGTGTGCAAAAAATATACATGATGCCCTGAGTATCTGCTTTCTGCTTATCATTGCTCTTGTAGAAAAATAGGGCAGAACAGAAGAAGGAAAAGTCAGGTTTTGTTTTTTAAACTACAACTTTAATTATGCTCTGGTCAGAAAAAGATCCCAGATTAGTAGAAGGAAAAGCCAGGTTTTGTATGTTTTTTAAACTGCGGCTTTTTCATTATGCTCAGTGACATGCCTTTCCCTAGCTGCTGGCTGTGCCAGCAGGCATTGTGACATCAGAACGGAGATGTAATAAGTTGGCACTGTTGAGCAGCTAAGTCATTCCTTTATTACAGGTGACTTGGTGGGTCATAAATTGCCTGTAGTAAGGAAATAGAGACAAGCTTTTATGCAGGGATTGCAGGATTCCACGTATTCTAGAAGATTAATGATATATTACAATCCAGATCAACGCTAAAAAGAAAGTCATTTTAGTTTTGGAAGACTTTTATGAGCCGTATTAGGATTTCTGTGCTTGATTCACAATTGGATCTTGTTTTTGTGAGGTTTGGTTCAGATTTTACTTATGTTAAGCAGAAACAAAGCGATCACTTTTATTGTGCGGTGTGGTATTGGACGATAGTGCTGCAAGGGGAAACAACAACACCGTGGGGTGCAGCATTTTGTGGTGTGATATTGAAAGGTGGTAATGGGGGTGGAAATAATAACACTACAGGTTGCAGTAATATACCCTATAGCTCTGCAGAGTCAAAATGAGGGTTACAACTAATATCCTCTGTTTTCCCACATTTGAGCTGGACAAATCAGAAGCTTGTGATTTTCTCTGAACAAATTTCACTAGATGCAACCAGTTGAACTCGCTCAGTGCGGCATTTGTGCATTACCTTTAATGCTATTCGGACTACGTTTGAATTAGCAGCCGTCTCAGAACGAGGGCCGTAGTGTATGACCTGCTCTATAGATACACCTAGTTTAGTTCTAGCTCTTCCAGGTAATGTCTGGCTTGGCCGTCTATACCCAGGTCCATACTAGAGATTGAGAGCTCTCTATCTGTGAGTGGATCCCAGGTGGACTGGTATCTATGGAAGGAGTGTAGACAGGGTGGAACATATGGGATTTTATTGCGCACATGGGTTCAAATCCAATTCCTTCAATTTGTGAATTGTGTGATTTGTTATATTTTACTCTCAGGAACGATTTGTGGGTGACTGATATGGCTCCTCCTGTGCATAAAATTCTGTTGAATCCCAATCCCAGGTTTCCACTAGGGAAGGTGCTTGAGACTAGGGGGTCTATTACGATGTTCGCCCGCCATCGCATCGTGAAATGGGACCGCCCGCTATGTGTGCGACGGTCCCGCATTTCTTACATTGTGGCGGGCGGTGCTGTCAGCAGCACCCGCCGCCATGCAAAAAAAGGCATTTGTGCATTTGCATGCACAACGTGGCAGGCACCGCGCGGTGCCTGCCATGTTGTGCATGCAAATGCAGGGGGGTATCATAGGGACCCTCCATGTGCCCCCCCACCCCACCAACATCCTGAGGGCCCGCAACGGGCCCCCAACTGTGAAAACCGCATGCCTTTCCGTGGCGGCATTGAAAGGCTGATTCCCGCATGCATTGTAATATGGATGGCGGTGTCTAGCAGACACCGCCACCATATTCAACCCTTTACCGGCAGCTCGACTCGTCGACCGGGCGGAAAAGTGGCGGAATGTCTTTCCGACCGCCGCGGTACCCCCCGCCATCATAATGTGGCGGGGGGAAAATGAGAGGCAGGCGGGAGATAATGTCAGGCAGATCGCCACCGCCATGCGGGTGGTGGTGATCCGCCTGACATTATAATAGACCCCTAGGTGTCTATAAAATGTGGGGGTCATGTTTGGGTCTTTGAATGGGGTTGTGTTATTTTTGCATCCTGGTGGGCCAGATATTAATGCAAACACAGTTCAGGGTGTGCCGCCCATGCTGGGTACGGACTTGATTAATCGAGTGGATATACACAGACACTAGAATGGCAATTTACTGAATGGTAGATAGTGGAGGGAAGGGTGGTCTACTGGGGGAAACGCAGCATAAGAGTTTTATAGAAAAGCGGACAGGAATATTCTAGATTCTCCATGGTTTGATAAATTATTATAGTTTTTAAAAGATTACATTTTCCCCTCAAAAACAGTTACATTTAAAACCGAACGGTTTTTACTCAATTTCTGAAATGTTCTTGTCATGTGGGTGTACCAGCTCTTGTTTTATTGACATAGCCCCTCTTTAAGGAAGCATAAATTATGAATCACATATGGGGACTCTGGCAGATTAGTGACAATTTAATTAGAGATGTGGAACGTGACTCTAATTCCGAATAAGTTAGTTTTATAACTTGTATATGATAATCTGTATTTAATATTGAATGAAGGAAATTATTAAAGTAAATGTTATGGAAGTTGATTTGATTTCTTATTAAACAAAAAATGACGTATTAGAAAATCAGGTTCTCTCCTGTGGGTCTACAATCAAATAGGCCTTTTGTAAAACATCCTACATTGAGGTTACTTTAATGCATACACTGCTATGGCACATCACATGACCTGGGCATCAAATGGAAAGTTTACAAGAACTGGGGGAGTATCAATCTATACGAATCTATAATTTTGTTGTGAACGTTTTTTGAAAGCGACCCCTAAAAAGAATTTTGCTCGCCTAAATCAATTTGTTTTCAAACATTTCGCAACATATGTGAACTTTAGAACGCTCTTTAACTTTAAATTAACTTCACATAGTTTCCCTTGTTTCCAGACACTCATCGGAAATGTAAAAAAAAGTAAATAAAAATAGTAAAGGCAGATATTGCACTGTTCATTTAAGTCAATTTGAGATGATGAGGCTGTGACACAGGAATTTAGGTAGAATAGTTGGAGTGGTGTGGCTCACTGGTTAGAGGCAGCAGACCCGGAAGCAGAGGACGGCCCGGGACCAGGGTTCAATTCCCGACGCGGCAGGGTCGTGGATCAGCGCCAGCGGACTCGATAATTCTCACTTCGGTGCCTACTCTAACCAGGGATCACACTTGGCAACTTTGGGCATCAGCTTGCCGCATCTCCAACGGCCCCCCACATTCGCCCGGCATGCCTGGTTTCACCTTGGAGATACCCTGGAGGGACCATCTCACAGGGATAACCAGGACGGGTTCCCCAGTGGTCTACAGCGCCACGACGCCTCAAGGAAGCAGTGTGCTTTACAAGACACATACATTTAATGGAGTTATGTCAAAATAGAACAGAAAAAAAAATAATCGAACAATATTCCTTTCTAAAAATAAGCAGAGCATAATATGCAGTCTAAATTGAAGATTGTTGATCTTCTGTCCTTCAAAGTGATCCACTAGCTAAAAGTAGACCCGGGGGAAATTTCTGGAACCCCAGCATAAATTTGCCTCCTTTCACAGTACGAGTCTTATGTGACGTTCCCGATACTATGCGTTTTACGCTACGTTATGTAATGCCGCAACGTTCACTGCAAACATTTAGCTATAGCCAACAACAGGTCAGGAAAAACAAAGGAGGAAGAAGCAAAAAGTTTGGGGATAACCCTGCAAAAAGGGCCATTTCCAACAACGCCACGTTACGTAATTACGCGACGTTCACTGCAAACATTTAGCTAGAACGCACTGGAACAACGCAGCCAACTAGAAAGCAGCGGCTACTGTTACTGGTGCTTGTGTTTTTTCTGCTCTTAATACCGCAATAGGTGTCCTCGTCTCCAGATGCATTTTGCAGTAAAATATTTATTCTATATTACATTAGCAAACTATGTGAACTTTGCACACCCCTAGATACACTTACAGCCGCTCATTGTTCCTGGAATCTGACACACATTTATATCATTCAGAATTACATAATTAAGGCAGGTTGGTTCTAATTATTCTGTTACGCAAAAAGATTCAGAAAGTTTCCTTTTCTCACTGCTTCAGCTGCATCGTGTATGCCACATAGTTTCTATTGCTAATTAGTTTGTTACAACTCTTTAGTGAACAATATGTTTAAAGAGCAATCTCTTGGCATTCAATTTGCTTCTTACGAGTTAAAGGCTGAGAACGTTATAGAAGGATCCTAACACTTTTTATTTTATTCTGAATAAGTAAATATTGACACTTTTAAAAAGTGTTATTGATTCAGCGCTAATTATCAGCAGAAATTATGCGGCATATGGAATACAGCATAAATGTGGTAACATTCCGACCCTTGCAGCATTTTGTGCATCAAAATTAGAAAGTAGCACCCCTGGCACAGTTGACATAACCCTCCTGACTGTGCCTGTAAATAATGTATTAAAATTCCTAGGGAGCCCCGTAAGAGAGCTCTCCTCAGCGGACCAGGTCTGTCTTATTTGGCAGTTACATGTTTAGAGCTTGGGGGCCCCCCCGCACCACGGGGCTGCGGGGGCCTGTGTTACGCCGTTGTCGGGGAATGAGTTGTCCAAAAATTTAATTTTGTTCATGCGCTGTGATAGTAAAGGGAGGCTGTCGCTGCTGATCTTGGGTGACTCATATAATCTCTCAGTGCACCAGGAGCCCTCGAGGCGCCCCTGGGCATCTTAGAGTCTGAATATGTATATTCACTCTGACGATAAGTAGAGCACACACCGCAAGCAGTGCTTATCAAGGCAACCCTGAGCATGCGCCAAGAAGGAAGATAAAGGGCCTGATGTAGATCTTGGAGGATGGGTTACACCGTCACCGCAGCACAACATTGGCGGATTTCCCGTCCGCAGAAATATAAATCCTATAGGATATAATGGAATTTATATTTGGGCAGACGGGATATCCTTCACCGTTGTGACTGAGTAACCCATCCGCCAAGATCTAAATCAGGAGCACTGTGTTTTTCCTTTCCCAGGTGTGATCTTGCCACAAAAGTATGCGTTTTGTACGTGAAATGCAGAATAACACATTAAAAATACATTATTCCCCATTCTGAGTTTTTGTGATTTTACCTAGCACACATTTTGCCAAGTTTTTCCGCTCTCTGCATTATATACATCCAAGTTATAATTCATTTTTGGATGCAAATTTCCACTTACATCCAAATTTGCATTACTAGTCCTGTCAGCATTCCGGCCAAAAGACAAGCTGCAAAGCTCAGCGCTGCAAAAATGCTGAACAAGCCAATCTGGAGCAATAGGGTGTGAACTCACCATGAACCACTGATTCCACTTATGGCAAAGGCAATGGAGCAAAATTACATCGTTTCCATGTTTCTCATGTCAATAATGTGATAGTTAGATGCAGAATCACAACACTGTTTTTTTGGCTAATTGAAGAGTGACCAGTAAGCATCCATAGCCACTCCAAATGCACCAAATGCAAGCATGGATAAAAATACCAACCATGGCCCGTTCGTCCCCAGGTTCAGTAGCCATCCATCCTATGGGATTAGTCGCCAGTGGCTGTCCAGCAGACTGACACCTATAGACGTAGAAAGAGGGTTAACCACACAGTGATGACTGAGCCATGAGACATTTGTCCAGGGCCAGGTGTCTCAATGTGTACGGGCTTCAGGTAATGCTACTTGGGGTCTCCCCCTAAAACAGATACCCCCTGAGGGAGCAGCATCATCTTGGCCCAGCGGGCAGTAGGTTGCTCAGCTTACACATTGAGCACACAGTGTTTAAGCAATTTGAGGATTCAAAATAGGAAAACTAATCTGAAATGGCAGAACAGGAGCTGGATCCAGCGACTTCTGCCACCTTTAACAGTGTCTTTGATCAGTTTCCTCTGGGCATGGTGTTGTTTCAACTTGCTCAACTTTCTGACAAGTTCTTTCCAAGCAGGGCAGACATCTCCGGGTGGCCCTCTTTGCTCCTCAGGGACCCACACTTCTTAGAGCAAGTTCCTACAGCAAACAGGCTCTTTGCAGGAGATTGGTCCAAATGTCACTGCCGATGCCAAGGTATTTACCGGATGCGTCCCGCTCTGGACAAGTGGGCTGGAGGAGAACGTTCAAAACGTAACTGGAGATAACTCTCTTCAACACCAAGGCAATTAGCTAGGAATTCTTCTACAGAAAGCAGGGAATTACATTTTGTTGTTCTGCCCCTGGAAGGTTTTCTCCAACTACCTGGGATCTAGTCTTACGAAGAGTAAACCAGCCCTTAATTGAGATGATGAACCAATCCTAATAACATTTCCAAGCTTCCATCTTCGGATTTTGCAGCAGGCATCCTTAGATGGGGCCATACTTTGTTGCATCAAAACTATGAAGAGCATCTTGGACTCATCTGTGTGCAGCTCACTTCAGCTTCTCAAGAGCACCCATGGGCTACAGATTCACCCTACTTTACCTCAAATTAAATATCCTCTCCTGGTCCATTTACTTGGTCCCCAGCTCCTGGAGGGCCTGGCTCAAGTGAATGTGAAAGGTCACCTTCTATGAATGGGAAAGGTGTGCTAGAGGCCAATTCAAAACAAGCATTTGCAATACAATAGGTCTCCCCTTTGGGACCTTCACTGTATTTAGCTATGCAGCACATTAGCCTGGGTGCTGAAACATCTACTGTTCTTTAACATGGAGGGAAAGTAAGCTCCAAACTGTGTGACACGCCAGGTATGGGAACCGATGGAGAGAAATATTGCTTTTCAGCAGAAAATGGTATAGTCCAAACGTCTGCTTCTAATATAAAATCAGGGCCTTCAGTGGTCATATCACTGAAAATGCAAGATTTGAAAAAATAATATTGTCTACGGGTGCTCGTGGAAGACAAGTTTCTATGGACTGGAATCTAGGGAATTCTAAAGTGATTCTGGTATTTTACTGATCTCTGCTGGCCGTTTTCTATCAAGAAAGTTAAATAGAGGCAGTTGCCACAAAAATAAAAAAGAAAGTCCCTAAGCAGAAAGCAATTCTGATATTTTACTGACCTCTACTGGTCACTTTCTATCCAGACAGTTAAATAGAGGCAGCGAAAACAAGCAGAAAGCAATTCTGGTATTTTACTGACCTCTACTGGTCGTTTTCTATCAAGACAGTTAAATAGAGGCAATGAAATCTGTCAACGGAATACTAGAAAATAAAAACGGAAAAATATTTAAAATGATTACCGGGGAAGTGTGTTTTAATTTTCCATAACACATTTCTGGCTGTGATCATAACTCATTTATGCCTCTGGAGCTAGGTCAGTTCAAGGGACTGACTACACACTGCTCAGGAGGCGGGCCTTCTTCAGGGTTACCAAGCAGGACATCTGGTTAGGTCAAGCTTAGACAGCTCTCGCGCTGTCTGGAAGATCTGTTGTATGTACTTTGTGGGCTCTGGAGATCAGCCCTTGGACTTGTCTGCTTCCGCTTTTACTTAGCGACTTTTTTTCTGTTTAACTGCCTCTATTTAACTGTCTTGATAGAAAACGACCAGTAGAGGTCAGTAAAATACCAGAATTGCTTTCTGCTTGTTTTCGCTGCCTCTATTTAACTGTCTGGATAGAAAGTGACCAGTAGAGGTCAGTAAAATATCAGAATTGCTTTCTGCTTAGGGACTTTCTTTTTTATTTTTGTGGCAACTGCCTCTATTTAACTTTCTTGATAGAAAACGGCCAGCAGAGATCAGTAAAATACCAGAATCACTTTAGAATTCCCTAGATTCCAGTCCATAGAAACTTGTAGAGGTTTCGGCCGATTCGAATGTTTACTAAGATCTAAGAGCCAATCAGAATCGCGCTCGCGCACGTCACCGTACGCGTACGGTAAGCGCACCGTAAGCGCACCGTAAGCTGGCTCAGATATATATATTGATTTAAAGGCTATTTTCTCAGAATCTACTGAACAGATTTACACCAAACCTACAAAAGGCACTTCCTTGACCTGAGGACTACCTCTCTGCCAAATTTCAAGTAATTCTGTTCAGCCGTTCGGGCTGTAGCTGTGTCTAAAGGTCCTATGGAAAAATGCATGGTAAAAACGCGTTTTGGGACCCCCCTTTTATCTCAGCCCCCGCTTGACGAATCCCCCCGAGACTTTCAGGGTAGGAGCGGAGCGTAGCGCCCCACCTATTTTGAAAAATTCGCAAGGATTCGTCGACCGGCGCAAAAGTTATTCAAAATAGAATGTTGCGTATTTCCTATGGAAACGGGGTCCTAACTATAACTACCTACTGGCGACCGCCAGTAGGTAATATATATATATATAGGACATTGAAAAAGCCAGTCGGCGAAACGCGTCTGTCAGCGTTTCGGGGGTAGCACGGGGGGAACTTGCCAAATAAAGCATTCATGCTTTAAAAAAACTTTGTCCCTGGATTTTTGCTGGAGTGCTCTTCACTTTACACGTCTATACGTGTTGGTTGTTTCATATATATATATATATATATATATATATATATATAATTGCTCTGCAGGGTCATTTGACAATTAGTTGTATGTGTAATACTAGAAAATAATTTCTTCCATGTGTATGTGGTGCTGCGTAATTTATTGGTATTATCATGAGTTTTCGTGATGCCTCAATGAAGGTGTGTTTACAGTCTCCACAGATTATAGGAGTAGGTTATTTTCCTCTTATGTGCATCTCGCGGAGTACCTTAGAATTGTGAATGCCTAAACCTGGGAGGCAGAGAGAAAAAAGACAAAGTTTCAATACAAGTCTCCCTGTGTGCGCACACAGGGTGGAATGGCGTATGTCTTTTGTAACGAACCCGAGCTCGGCTCAGGCAGAATGTGTTAGGAAATATAAATGTTACCATTTCAGCCGAGATTATTTAGTCACTGCAAATGTGGTTTTCATTGCATTTTCCTAGCAAAAGTTATAGATTAAAGGTTTACAAGCATTTTGTACATTTGGAATATGCACTGCAGCAAACTGCTAGAAAAATCATACAATCTGAAAGCCACAGCATGTTTTAAAATTAGGAGGGTAAATTAATGTTATGTTCCCAGTCCCAATATCTGTGCTATGCAGATAGTCCTATGCACAACACCTGCCTTACCAAAGTGACAGTGATGACAACTTGGAAAAACAAATGGGTATCCTTTTCATCAGAGTATACATGGCTGTACCAGCTTTTGGAGACCACTTCCATCACATAAGTTTAAACCAGTGCTTAATTTGAGTCAGTAGTTTCCAGTGCTGGGCACCAGCACTTAATTGTCAGCACCAGCTCTAGTGACAGCCCACCACCTGGTGGCGCTGCCTGCCTAATTCTTTTCAGATGAGCAAAACATCCGTGTTTATTAAGTCAATATACAATGAAAATAAATACCTGCCACTCACGCAATTGTTATAGCTGTGGCTGGCATGGAATAGTCTGAATTGTCACACTTGTAGGACTGTGATGGTTAGTAGTTGTGTTGGTACTGTCGCTGGCAGCACTGGAGGGGCAATGGATGTTGCAGGCCACAGTGGCCTTCTGAGACGGGGCCTGGCACTTACTTTTGTTTACAAATTAAGCACTAGTTTAAACTTGTCAAAACAAAGTAGGCGAAAACACCGGAGGCCTGATTTACCAAAGTTGCACACATGCAGCACAGCAAGGGAACTTGCTGCACTACTTTGCCTGAAATGGAGGCCGCAGAAATACATCATATCTACTAAGAAATGGTGCACTTCTTCTCCCTCCTTGCACTGGCACACTGTGTGCTGCCTACCACCGATGCAAGCACCCTTGCGCCATGGTGCAAACATTTGGCTGAGCTCACTGCACATTTGTGTTGTACTTTCTGGTGTGGAGACCTTTCCATCTTTTAGTTCCTCTGGCCAACCTTTGACTCACATTTGAAATTTGCTGTTCCATATCTGCCAAGGTCTTTTTCAGTTTTCGGCACGTGCTAAGATACTGCAGAATTCCTTTTTTCTCTCATCATATCATCACGATATGACATTCTTTTCTATTTCAAGGCCATCACAAACTTTGTAAATATAATTGAATGAAGTTATTTTAGTAGCTCAAGAGCATTCTCTTGCTTTTACAAGGAAAGGCCCTTCAGCAAGGATGCCTGATAAGCATAGCTGCTGTGTCCTCCATGGAATATCCAGGCCGCTCATGTCAGAGTGACCTTGTTCTGTGAAGCATCAGTTCCAACAGAGACACAGAACATACACATCCCTCCTAGGGCTGCGGCTGTTCCAGTCGCCTTCAGCAGCTTCAGAGCAGAGTAGACTTGCCTCATCCTCCCAATAAACCTCTGCTCATATGGCCCTCCCAAGAGCTTTGTGTGACATGACTACAGGTCTGGTGTTCTCACTAAGTGCTCTTCATGTTAAGATACTTGCAGGACAAAGATCTGTGATTGGTTTGCAAACATATGTAATGCATCTATTTTACTTTCAAAGAAAGCAACATAAGGAATCCAGCAATCAATGCACACATTAATGCTAATCCTGATGTAGGGATTACTAAAGAGCAAGGGAGTCTAGCAGGAAAGGATCTGCATGGCCTCTCATTGGCTACCAATGTTAACCCAACTGGTAAGGCCTTGGCGCTGTTTCTAAACTCACTTCCACCCCAGCTGTAAATGAAAAGTGATGATTTCATGCTACCTTGTTGCTCTCTAACCAGCCGCATGATGCATGCTTTGAGCCGTATAATGCACTCATGCCCGCTCATGGATGACGAAGCCATAGTGTTTATCTAGCAGACCAGAAAACACAAACACGGTTCTAGTACTTGACAAAACCTCACCTGACCTGGAACTGCCCTTTTCTTTGGTATCACCCCCTCCCTCCCGAACACAGGCTTCTCACCACAATGTGTGTAGCTATGTGGAAAGAATACGCCTGTGCGGATCCACAGAGCGGTGGCGTGGCCACCCTCTCAGTGGAGGGTGCGCACGCGCACCACCTCCTGCTCTAAGGCGGTGTACCTCTGAATTTCCCAGAGCGCATAGCAATTTAACAACAAACGGGAGTCTGTGTTCCCTAATTCTCCAGACTGTGCCCCCTTAATGTGAATAACAGGAAGCGACAACTGGTGTATTGGAGACCACTTACCAGTCGCAGCCAGGCTATTAGGTCAGGCAGTGGGTGTTTGGTCCTGTTATGTAGCCCACGCTGAGCATCATCGCTCCATGGCAGGGCTCCTTAGCAGATAGGAAGGGCATGTAATTCCCACTGCAGAGGGGAAAAAAACATTAAATGGCTTTTCGAGCAGTGGCAACAATGCTCGCTGTGCAGCAAGGGAGCTGAGCAGGAAATCAAATTTAGAAGCATCAGACTGGTTTGTTGGAACACATTTTTCTTTATCCTATAACCTGAACCTTTTATTTTATTTGATATCTTTCAGACTGTTTTGGTTGAAATGAGAGGCTGTTTTCCCACTGAGAGCAGAGAGGGCCATGCCTTAGATATGCAGGCAATGTCGGGCTCAAGGACTGAGCCTGGGGCACAAACCTAACCTGTCAATCTACTTATTGATAAGATTCGTTTACTGTGTTCATTTACAAACTTCCATATACAGCTATGAGGCATGCTACCGATTTTTTCTTCTTGTTTCTAGAATGATGATTAATAGAAGTGAGGGGAAAAGATTGAGCTGGAAGAACATTAAATAGGGATGTGTGAACTCACCTAAGTGTTTTTGTGAGATTTTGCAAATTTCAATGCACACCTACTTCAAATCAGACTTTATTAAATGTGGTTTGCCGATGTCTCGTGAGACTCAGTGGTGCAGGGGTGGGGAATGGAACGTTCCGCCCCGCGGAACACGTCTTTGGGGGCTGCAATTCTCGCCGGCATCGCTGAACGCCCCCTCCCCCTCTCGTCGGTCAATCGCGCCCAGGAGTCGTCGCCTTTCCATCTTTCACCAGCACCCCCGCCCCCCACATCCCCTTCCCCCCAGCCCCCCCCCGCTCTTACCGGCACTGGGCGGCAAAGTGAGGGATCGCCCTGGGAGTCCAAAGCTCTAGCTACACCACTGGTGCGACTTTTTAAATACATGTGCGCTCCCCACGTGAAAGCTATTGGTGGGAGACTGGTTCGAGCAGAAAATGTCTCTCAGTGAGACGTTTCCTGCACAAACCAGACTTTTTGCTGATGTTTACCAACACTTTTATGTATAGCGCGTGCTTACTTAAAAAAAAAAAAAAATATGCAAAACTGAGCAACACGAAATTTTAAGAAACATTGCAAATTTTATGTAACAGGACATTTGGGAAGTTTGTTAATGCCACCACTATAAATACAAATGTGCCCAGGCTTAATTATAATAAGTCTGCAATATTTTCTTTCAAGGTGACAAAGCAATTTTTCTGAGGTTACAACACAATTTAGTTTAGTTCATACAAACCTCTAAGCATGTTCGTTTATTTCATACATTTGTACAGGGCCTACACCACTTTCAGACTGTATCAGCGCACTACAGAGGATTGTGAGGGCGAACTAGAATTAGTGGGCATTATCTATAAGGGCAACAAGAAGAAATAAATGGACATTATTTTGATCCATAGGCAAAGGGGACCAGATGCATTTTCAAAGTTCTTCTTATCTTCATGTGGTCTAGTTACAATCACAAGGGGTGCAGCAAAACTTTGCCAAGAGAAGAGTGCTGGGTTTATTCAGTGATCCTCCTCTCTGCAGGGCTTGTATCTTGTTTTACAAACAGGAAGCATTTCATGGAGGTCGACCTTAGCTGTCAGGTGGAATGTAAGAGGTTCAACACTGGTGAGATATTGAGGTGCAAGGTCAATAATTGGTTCATCAGAGTGGACGCTTTGAAGTCAGTCCCCTGGGTCAATAGCCAGTGCAGGGGCGGTGCTCGGATGTGCTTGGAGTTTGGACCAAAGATCAGCCACAATGCAAAGATCTTTGCCCTTTGGAGTGTTCGGAAAGTATATCTGGTGAACTCGCAGTAGATGCTAGTGTCTGTGGGGACTGGACTAGGGACCACCATGGTTTAGGAAGGAGTACTTCAATGATATCCCACAGGACACGTAACAGGCAGAAGGTTCATTTATTTAACACATTGGCTTGTGGCTCATTAGGCTCATCAAAGATGGCTTTTCAGATTACAACCATGCTGTGCTGGTAAAGGCGGAGGGATACCAAGTGATGTGGCCAATAAAAACATAAAAAAGAGACTTTGGACTCTTTTGTGGGTGCACCATCCTGTGGCTTATGTTTATGTATCTCTGCATCGCAGTGGTGTCAAGCAACGACTGACACCTTGGATGTAGTGCCCCAGTTTTTAATTGAAGGGAGCTGTGTGGTAGGTGTGGTTCAGGGAGTCCGTCGTTGCAGGTTGTTGGACTTGGCCCTTCAGGCAGGTTCACCCCTGAACTTTTTTTTCTTTTATTGATGACATGGTGTAGTGATTTTGGGGTTTCTGCGCACTTTACCGCTGTGTCCCAGGGTAAAGTGCGTGCGTGTGTTGAGGTTGGCCTGCCCTCCCATAGGAATGCATGGGGGAATGTATGTGTCCTGGTAGTTCCTGATGCGTGGGGTGTGCAGGCCCGAGTTTGGTATGTGCGGACTCGTGGGATTGAATGCTGCGCGATGATGTGTGCGGCGTGCATATACCTAGTGTGGAAGTGCCACTTCTAGAAGTGGGCACTTCGGTGTGCAGTGTAAAATGGGTGCCTTGTCGCATGATTGGCTGGTTGTGGTCATGTGACGGGCTAGGGATTCCCCAGAGTCAGGATGAGTCACCCAGTGGTGAATGGAGAGATCAGCAGCTAGATGGGTGGGAGGAGTACACCTGGATCCTGAATAGGGCTGGGTTTTCCCCACACAATGATGGCTCCGCCCCCTGTGGTGCGACTGATGACCCTGGCCTGTCCTCGGAATAGGGAGAGGGGCTGAGCAAAACAAAGTGCTCAGGAACCAGTTGGATCTGGTTCGCCCCTTCCCTGCACCCTTGAGACAAAGGGATTCGGTGTATAAAAGAGGGGCTGTGACCCCATGAAAATGTTCTTGTTCGTGTTCTTGTTCTGGACTTGAATCTACCAGGGGCGTGCTGCTGCTGGGGCTCAGGGGAAGGCTTGCCTCCCTGGGCCCTGCCCTGCCCCTGTTTGCCTGGAGGACTTTTCTTTGCTGGGAGCTTTTTCTGCTCCATTCCTTTATGCCCAGGACCTCTTGGGACCCTTCTGCCTTTGCTGGGGGCTGTTTTGCCCCTCTGATACCTCCAGGACTTTTAGGACCTTTAGCTTTTCTTGAGATCCCTTCTGACAAAGAAACCTGTACCAAGGACAAGAAGCCTGCTGATCTAAGGACTTGCCTCCCCTTTCTGCCAGAGTGCTGTTTTGCTGTGGAGGAACCTGAAAGCTGCTTCTTTATTTTTGCCTAGGGACCAGGAGAGAGGAACTGTGTGTGTACTCTCAATCTTGCTAAGAAAATCTCCAAGGGCTGGAAGAGTGCCAGCCTCCTGTTGAAGTCACAGGGCCAAAGGACTTCACCCTCTACTGAATTGCTGGTTGCTGGAAAGTGTTGTCTCCAGTACCCAAGGGAAAATCTGCAGTCTCGACGTCGCCGGACGCCGCCGAATCCAGCTCGACATCGTGGGTAACGGCCCCAGTGTTCTGAGCCTTCGACGCCGGCCGCCGGGCCCGATCGACGCCAGCAGCATCGCCAGTGAGCAGTGGGTATCGGCCCCAGTTCCAAGTGACCCCGTCTTGACGCCGGTATCAACGCCAGTGAGCAGTGGGTATCGGCCCCGGCTCCAAGTGACCCCGTCTCGACGCCGCTGCTGATCGCATCGACTCGACGCCCTTCTCGACGCCGTGAGCGCTGCTCCGGCCCGACATCTCTCGACGACGCTGCAGATCGACCCGACTCCGAGGCACGATCGACGCCGACCTCGACGCCGTGGACCATCGTTTCTTCATTTTCCAAAGGTACTGTGTTTATGGGGTCTGTTGTAACTCCAGGCTCGACTTAGCGCTCCTCGCGGTCGACGCCGAACCTTGGGAATATCGTAGACTCGACGTCGTGTGACTCCCGTGGGGGTCACATTGTTGCCAAAGAACTGTGTTTCAGAAGAATATCTAAATTGGTTGCTAAAGGACTATTTCCTAAAGAAGGAACTTTTCCTGATCATTGTTACTTAGGTGCTTTTGCGCCTGTGCATTGCTGTGATGCTTGATGCCTTCCTAATATGATTTATACCATGCTTTGTGTACCCCTCTAGATGTATTTTTATCCCTAGGAGGTTGTGTTACCTAGCATAGTGGTACTGGTTCCCTGCGTGAGATTCTCCTAAGGTGGTTAGGGTTGCGTAGGTGGTACTTACCTGTTACCAGTGGTTACTGGTTGTGCGCTACGTCTTCTAAGTGGTGCTACAGTGATTATATGTGCTATGTTCTCAAAGTATTATTTCTACCAAGTGCTAATTCCTACAAAGTACTAGTTCTACAAAACGTGCTATGTCCAAAAAGTGCTTATTCCTGACAGTGGTCCAGGTGGCCCTGTCTTGTACATATCCCTTGTAAATTCTACCCGTACCAGTGGCACTTTGTAAAGTGTATATTTATTATCTAATATGTTTTGCTATAATACAAAGGCTATTTTTCTATAATACCTTGTGTGGAGTTTCTTTTGTGGTGGGCCTTGGGTGTTGTTGCTGGGTGCGCGCGCAAACGCTTTACACATCGCCTCAGAGATAAGCCTGACTGCTCGTGCCAAGCTACCAAGGGGGTGAGCAGGGGTTATCTTTGGCGTGTAACTTCCTTGCCCTGACTAGAGTGGTGGTTTCTGTCTGGCTTTGGCGCAAGCCTTAGCCAACCAGAAATCCCATTTCTAACATTGGTGATCAGCGGTGGGATTTGGACTTGCGTTTGCGCTGTACCGCAGCAGCAACTGGCCGCACTACAAAACTCTGCATTTAGATAAATCACATGGTATAGGGATTATTGTTTTTAAATGTCATTTCTGTGGAAATGTGGTTCTTGTGCACTGTGAGTTAGGTGTCCCTAGCTCGGGAGGGTAGATCATCCCCCTAAGTGCAATGTGTGTCTGGATTCACCAGTAAGGGTGGGATCCAGTGGTGGCAGCGTAATAGTGTCCAGTACATTTGTCCCCCGCCCTGCGCCCAGAGTCAGGTACCTGTGTCACTTGTGGTCAGGTTGTGAAATCAGGGGTGGTAGAAACTGTCTTACTAGTCTGGGGGGTGTGAGTGTGGATGAATGTTGTGTTGCACTGGAAGATTGAGTGTTAAATGGTGTTAAGAGGTTCTCCAGTCTGTTGTGTCAGAGAAAATCTCAGAGTTATTGTTTTCCGAAGTTGCACCAACGCCTGGTGTGTGTAAATTATTTTGAGTCTTTTTGAGCTTGTTTTTGGGAGTAACCCTAGAAGAATGGTGCAGGTATCTCCACAAACCCTTGCGGCGGAGATGGTTTAGAGTAGCCCAGCTAGGTACCCTTATTTGTGAGGAGGTTGAGTGGTCTCACGCCTGAACTGGTTGAGGGCGTGACCCTGGGTTGTATTCCCAACCCCAACCTCAGTCTCCAGGACTGGTTGGTTCCATGAGGGAACACCAGGTAGGGAGCCTAGTCTGTCCTGTTGGACTGTTCTTCGAGGTGGTTCTTCCTGTTTGAGGTAAGCTGGGAGTGTCTGTAGTCAGGCCTCCATCAGTTTTGGTGTCGAGCAGTGCCACTCCTAGGTGGAGGGTGCAGAGGTTCAGTTTTGAGGGGTGAGAGGGGGAAGAGTCCCCAGTGGGAGCCAGTGGGTCAGGGGCCGGCCAGAAGGGCTGGGCCACCAATGAGTGACCATGGTGACGCCACTTCTGTCCTGGGGCATCTTCACGCACTGTCAGAGGGACAGGAGGTCGTGAGCTCTGCGCCAGGCAGACTGTCACACGACACGCTAGGTATGTGTCACCCTCGGGAGGGTATATGTACTCCCAGGAAGTCCTGGTTCTCCGGGAAATTGTAAGGTGATACCTCCCTGAAAGCAGGTGGGGTACAGTTGTGAGGGGTGAGAGGGGGAGAGGTCCCCAGTGGGAGCCAGTGGGTCAGGGGCCGGCCAGAAGGGCTGAGCCACCAATGAGGGACCATGGTGACGCCACTTCTGTCCTGGAGCATCTTCACGCACTGTCAGAGGGACAGGAGGTCGTGAGCTCTGCGCCAGGTTGCTGGGGCATCTTCACGCACTGTCAGAGGGACAGGAGGTGGTGAGCTCTGCGCCAGGCAGACTGTCACACGACACGCTAGGTATGTGTCACCCTCGGGAGGGTATATGTACTCCCAGGAAGTCCTGGTCCGCCAGGCATCTGACCAAAGGGTACGTCCCTCGGTTGGGGAGCCAGTAGCCGGTGTTTCCGGATCTGGACGTAAGGACGACTGTAGTCAGTGTCCTGGCCGGTTTGCCTTCTAGGGGTACCACTCCAGTTGGGGGGGTACCGAACCCCAGAAGTAGAGGTAGGGTGGGGCATTCTTGCCCGTGACCTCTGGCCAGCCTGAGGGTGCGGACCCTAGGTTGAAGGATCAGTGGTAGTTGGGAACTACACTGAGAGGGAGAGTGGAGAATGGCTTCTAGGCCAGGGGTTACTACCCCCCACTCTGGGTTTGGCAAGGACCAGTGGTATCTGGGCGGCCTAGGACCTGGTCCTGGCCGTGGACAACGAGGTAGTACCAGTGGGGTAGCCTAGTTGGGCCTGAGTTCTTTTCGGTTGTTTTTTTTGGAACCCTGTTGATTGAGAATGGCGTAGAACCGGAGAGTGTCCCTGCAGTGCGGGCCTGCGTCCGTGTTCTATCGCCCCAAGCAGGGAAGTCCATCACGGTGGTGATTGGTCTGCCCTGCGTTTTGGCTGGAAGGGGGTTGTGTTGGACTTGGCCCTTCTGGCAGGTTCACCCCTGAACTTTTTTTTCTTTTATTGATGACATGGTGTAGTGATTTTGGGGTTTCTGCGCACTTTACCGCTGTGTCCCAGGGTAAAGTGCGTGCGTGTGTTGAGGTTGGCCTGCCCTCCCATAGGAATGCATGGGGGAATGTATGTGTCCTGGTAGTTCCTGATGCGTGGGGTGTGCAGGCCCGAGTTTGGTATGTGCGGACTCGTGGGATTGAATGCTGCGCGATGATGTGTGCGGCGTGCATGTACCTAGTGTGGAAGTGCCACTTCTAGAAGTGGGCACTTCGGTGTGCAGTGTAAAATGGGTGCCTTGTCGCATGATTGGCTGGTTGTGGTCATGTGACGGGCTAGGGATTCCCCAGAGTCAGGATGAGTCACCCAGTGGTGAATGGAGAGATCAGCAGCTAGATGGGTGGGAGGAGTACACCTGGATCCTGAATAGGGCTGGGTTTTCCCCACACAATGATGGCTCCGCCCCCTGTGGTGCGACTGATGACCCTGGCCTGTCCTCGGAATAGGGAGAGGGGCTGAGCAAAACAAAGTGCTCAGGAACCAGTTGGATCTGGTTCGCCCCTTCCCTGCACCCTTGAGACAAAGGGATTCGGTGTATAAAAGAGGGGCTGTGACCCCATGAAAATGTTCTTGTTCGTGTTCTTGTTCTGGACTTGAATCTACCAGGGGCGTGCTGCTGCTGGGGCTCAGGGGAAGGCTTGCCTCCCTGGGCCCTGCCCTGCCCCTGTTTGCCTGGAGGACTTTTCTTTGCTGGGAGCTTTTTCTGCTCCATTCCTTTATGCCCAGGACCTCTTGGGACCCTTCTGCCTTTGCTGGGGGCTGTTTTGCCCCTCTGATACCTCCAGGACTTTTAGGACCTTTAGCTTTTCTTGAGATCCCTTCTGACAAAGAAACCTGTACCAAGGACAAGAAGCCTGCTGATCTAAGGACTTGCCTCCCCTTTCTGCCAGAGTGCTGTTTTGCTGTGGAGGAACCTGAAAGCTGCTTCTTTATTTTTGCCTAGGGACCAGGAGAGAGGAACTGTGTGTGTACTCTCAATCTTGCTAAGAAAATCTCCAAGGGCTGGAAGAGTGCCAGCCTCCTGTTGAAGTCACAGGGCCAAAGGACTTCACCCTCTACTGAATTGCTGGTTGCTGGAAAGTGTTGTCTCCAGTACCCAAGGGAAAATCTGCAGTCTCGACGTCGCCGGACGCCGCCGAATCCAGCTCGACATCGTGGGTAACGGCCCCAGTGTTCTGAGCCTTCGACGCCGGCCGCCGGGCCCGATCGACGCCAGCAGCATCGCCAGTGAGCAGTGGGTATCGGCCCCAGTTCCAAGTGACCCCGTCTTGACGCCGGTATCAACGCCAGTGAGCAGTGGGTATCGGCCCCGGCTCCAAGTGACCCCGTCTCGACGCCGCTGCTGATCGCATCGACTCGACGCCCTTCTCGACGCCGTGAGCGCTGCTCCGGCCCGACATCTCTCGACGACGCTGCAGATCGACCCGACTCCGAGGCACGATCGACGCCGACCTCGACGCCGTGGACCATCGTTTCTTCATTTTCCAAAGGTACTGTGTTTATGGGGTCTGTTGTAACTCCAGGCTCGACTTAGCGCTCCTCGCGGTCGACGCCGAACCTTGGGAATATCGTAGACTCGACGTCGTGTGACTCCCGTGGGGGTCACATTGTTGCCAAAGAACTGTGTTTCAGAAGAATATCTAAATTGGTTGCTAAAGGACTATTTTCTAAAGAAGGAACTTTTCCTGATCATTGTTACTTAGGTGCTTTTGCGCCTGTGCATTGCTGTGATGCTTGATGCCTTCCTAATATGATTTATACCATGCTTTGTGTACCCCTCTAGATGTATTTTTATCCCTAGGAGGTTGTGTTACCTAGCATAGTGGTACTGGTTCCCTGCGTGAGATTCTCCTAAGGTGGTTAGGGTTGCGTAGGTGGTACTTACCTGTTACCAGTGGTTACTGGTTGTGCGCTACGTCTTCTAAGTGGTGCTACAGTGATTATATGTGCTATGTTCTCAAAGTATTATTTCTACCAAGTGCTAATTCCTACAAAGTACTAGTTCTACAAAACGTGCTATGTCCAAAAAGTGCTTATTCCTGACAGTGGTCCAGGTGGCCCTGTCTTGTACATATCCCTTGTAAATTCTACCCGTACCAGTGGCACTTTGTAAAGTGTATATTTATTATCTAATATGTTTTGCTATAATACAAAGGCTATTTTTCTATAATACCTTGTGTGGAGTTTCTTTTGTGGTGGGCCTTGGGTGTTGTTGCTGGGTGCGCGCGCAAACGCTTTACACATCGCCTCAGAGATAAGCCTGACTGCTCGTGCCAAGCTACCAAGGGGGTGAGCAGGGGTTATCTTTGGCGTGTAACTTCCTTGCCCTGACTAGAGTGGTGGTTTCTGTCTGGCTTTGGCGCAAGCCTTAGCCAACCAGAAATCCCATTTCTAACACAGGTGTTGATTATACTTAGCAAAGATACTTGAAGGGAAAAACACATTCAAGCTTGAAAGCTGATCACTGCTACCGCACCTGCCAAAAACTTTAGTAAATCTAGGACTTCCAATTGTATTTATGTATTGTTAGTTTTAGTTGGAGAAAGTATACAAGTTAAGGTTAGCTTGAGGTTTAGCGCTGGGATAAAGAGTGGGGAAAATGCTACCCTTAAGATTAAACTATGGGAAAGATGTAAATTAAGATTATTGTAGCAATTCGCCCTTGTGTGGACTCCACAGGTTTTTGCCTTTGATGGACTTATATTTTTTGCTGGTTTTATGACTGCCATTAGGTTCCACAGTTTGTGTGCACCATCGCTAAACAGGTACTTTGAAATGAGTTCCCTCCAATTGGCTTATTTAACTTTTCTGAAAGGCTCTATTACTTGTGCGTAAGGAAATGCACTGGTGGCATGGATGTTAAATTACATATGTGGTTAAGAGTGGTAATTTCAATACCTCTTTGCCCCCTCACTGGAATGAATTTCTATATAAAGCAGAAAAGCCCCGTAGACACCACCAATCAGTTCACCATTTTAATGATAAAAGACCCCTTACCTCACGCTGTCTTTACCGTGTCTCAAAGACACCTAGACTTGTTGTGTACGGGAATGTGACTGCAGAGTTTTTTTAGGACAGAAGGATCACTCTGTTTGCTGGCACCGGCAGTGACTCTAGGAGTGGTGTGCTGCCTTCAGTTGTTTGTGCTGTGGCAGTGTGGTGTTATATGGAGCAACAAGCCATGACGGTGTCAGGTGGGCTGTTCTGCAGACTTCCGGGTTCAGCGTCGATGCATGTTACATATTCAGACTGTTGACTGGGAGTACCGTTGTGTGGTTAGAGCTACTGAGCTCTCTAGTTCATGAACCAGCATAGAAGCAGTGTATACAAGTTGAGATAGTCTTGGAACTCAAAAATAGGCCTTTAGGGCAATTCTCTGATTGGGCACATAGAAAGACTTAGGCGGTGGTGCTTTTTGTTCTGCTAGCCTAAGTTCCTCATTGGAAGGGAGGCTTTTGTCCCGTTCTTATTTATTGATTAAGTGTCTACCCTGTTTTCTTCTATGTATACTTTGCCCCTAAGTTCATTTGGTGTGTTATCGCACCTGTGACAGCATCATGGAAAGGAGAATGTGTGAAAAAAGAAAGAAGGTCTCTTCTTCCTCTCCAGAGGATGATGGAGATCAGCCTGAGAGAATCAGGCCCAGGTGATCTAAATCCATTTTACCTGGTAGCCCGGCCTTTATATCTGTCTCCCAGATACAAGAGGTGATTGAGGCATCAGTCTCTGAAGCATTGCAGAAGAAGGCTTAAGACAAAGAAAACAAAGTGAAGTGGAATTCTAATGCTGGTGATCAGCACTGTTCAAGGTCAGATCCTGAGGTACTTAGCACTTTGGCTTTGGACAAATATGTGCTGAGAGAAGAGATAACTCAATTACTCAATCTTAAGAGAGAGTATTTGGGGTTTGGTCCTGTACTTGTGCCAGACGAGGCCTATGCTGCGTATACTTCTCAGTCCATTGTAAGGCTCTTTTCCACAGCATGAATCCAGGATGTCACAATTGTTCAGATCTCCAGGTGCAAATGGAACAAAAGGCAAAATTCTTGGCAGCTATAACTGCGGATATTTGAAAATTTACATCAGTGGCCTGCTGCCCTCACAGGATCAGGTGTTCACTGGAGCAAGATTTTAACAAGATTTGGGGCTTGCGATTCTTCCAGATATGAGGATAGAAGGATACAGAAGATTCAGGTTCACATTTCAAGACTACTCTCTCTCAATGCTCCAACGGCAGTGGACTAGTTGGAATCTAGCAGCGGTCAGTTTCTTGCACCTTGGGTCGGATTCCACATCACCAAAATCATGAGACACATTCTAATGCATCCCATATGGAGTCCCATAACTCACTACCTTTCACTTCAATTTTGGTGTCTTCGGAAATAGCCCAGGAATGCAGTGGTGGCTAATCTCTCCAAATCTCACAAGGAGATTTTGTTGTCACCTCTGACTCCCTCACTAATAACAACGGATGCCAGCACAGTCAAGTGGGGTGTATGGATGGATTCTCTTCAAGTCCTTCAAAGCCATCGGTTACCCTCCCACAGAACAAGACATTGAATGAATGAATATAAAATTTATAATGGGCTAACTTTGCCCAAGGGCGTCAAGGCGCTAACAGCAGAACAACATGCAAGCAGAAAAGGCACTCTCAGACCAACATCTAAGGGAACAGCGAGGTCTTTAACACCTTTCGAAAAAGAGTGTGTGATCGTTGTCCAGCAATTTAGTCAGGGAGAGAATTCCACAATTTGGCTGCAGCAATTGAAAAGGATCTCCCGCCCCATCTCATCGTTTTAGACCTAGGAACCGTAAGAAGATGCTTACTTGCTGACCTGAGATTCCTAGTAGGGACATAGTGATGAAATAGGGCTTTAATGTCATCAGGACCCAGGCCATAATAAGCATTATGAGTGAGGCAGAGGGTTTTGAACATGATCCTGCGATCCATCGGGAGCCAGTGCAGAGAAAGAAGAAAGGCCGAGACTGAATGATGTTTAGGCAAGTCAATCACCAGCCTGGCAGCAGCATTTTGCACCAACTGCAGGCGCCACAGCTGTCCCTTGTTAATGCCCAAATAAAGGGCATTACAATAATCCAATCTGGACAGTATTAGAGCAATGACAACTTGTTTGCGTGTCGCGAGTGAAAGAAACTGCGAGATCTTCCTTATAAACCTTATTAGACCGAAACAGGTAGCCACCGTCATGCTAATCTGTAGATTCAGGGACAGAGAATTGTCCACCAAGACTCCAAAAAATTTTCCCTGGGAGACAGGGCTTGGGCAAGTGCCCAGAGAGTCGGGCCACCACTCCCTGGACCAGATGTCCACCTTGTCCCCAAAAATAAGAACCTCCAATTGGAAAGTTTTAGAGGCCACTTGTAGGTTGTCTCAAGATTTTCCTACCCATTGAACGGAAAGGTAGTTCTGGTAAGGACAGGCATTACGATGGCAAAATCATACCTACTGAAATGGGGTGGTGGTGGGAGGGGGAGAAGAACAAGATCAGTTGCTCTGTCCAGGATATTGTATCAGATATTCACTTGGACAGAGTAAATGGCATTTCTGATCCCGGCCATGGGGTGTCTAATTCAACAGCGAACAAGATGAGCAGGATGATCCGTTCTTCTCAGTAATTCTGTCGGAACACTTTTCTTTCCACATATTTGTCAATCATAGTGGAATTTGGTAAAAGATATCTTCTAGAACTCCCTTCTGAAGCTATTTTGTTTGAGGATATAGGAAAATAAGACATGAGGGTTTCATCTTTCCTCTTTGTAAACTTTGGTCTGGCAAAAGGCCAGACCATTCGTATATGGATACAAGTTTTTGATTGCTTTGACCTTTAAGGAAGTGGGGAAAGTGAAGTGGGGAAAGTGGTTTGTGGCCTCTAAGAGTCCAGGGCCAGATGACCAGGCGTATGTCAGCTTCTTTAGCAGAGGTCCAGGGAGTTTCCATAGCAGAGATATGTAGGGCAGAGACCTGGTATACCCCTTTCAACTTTGTGAAACATTAGAGAATAATGCAGGAGGTGAACGTAAATGTTTTTAAACGTTCTTTCTTCTATGAAGTGAATGGAGAGCATTGTCTTACCTATTAAATTCTTGGCATACATATAAAGGTTCTCCTGTTTTTTTTGCTTTGGTAAATCTCATTTAGTATACTCCTCTTTCACAGCTATGATAGATTCTTCCACAGACCAGATAGGTTCCGGATCTCTGCTATCTACCTTTCACACTCTTACCTTGTCAGACCTGACCAAGTTAACCTACACCATTTGATGTAACTCATCACTGGACCCATTTCAGCCCCATGTTCTCAAAGCTGCTAACATAGCGATTTACAGTGCATTATTGGTGCTTTTTAACCTTTCTATTTCCACCACTACTGTTCCCCCAGTTTGGAAACATGCAATTGTGAGGTCATTGCTTAAAAAGCAACACTGGATGCTTCAAATGCTGAGAACTATCGGCCTATTTATTTGCTTCCTTTTCCCACTAAACTGCTGGAAAATTCAATTGGCAACTGTCTGGCTACATTGAAGGCCACAATCTGTTCCACGCCATGCTATCAGGCTTCCAACCACTCCACCATACGGTGTCACAAGAGCTAAGGTGAACTCTTGTCCTGGGTGGATCAGCTGCAGCATTCAACACCATCTCCCAGCCTAGACAGTTCAGATGACTGCAAAGTTGCATGATTAACGTCCTTGGGTTGGCTCTCATCATCATTGGAAAAATGTAACTTTCAAGTTTTTGACAATCCCTTATCGATTAACTGTAGAGCTCCCTAAGGCTCTTTCTTGAGTTAGACCCTGTTTAATATCCATGTCCGTAATTTAGTGACCTTGTGGAATCTTTTGGCTTTGCTCTGCTTTCATATACAGCTGACACCCAGTTGTGTTTTTTTACTTTTACCTGATCAGGCCAGAGCTCGGGACTATTTTAGGAGCTGCCTCTCAGCTGTATCAAATTGGATGGAACATAATTGCCTGCAGATTAATGGGATGAAGACAGAAGTCCTGGCGATGGGAAACCAACCTTATCTTTGGTACCCTGACTGGTGGCCGAATGATCTTGGCCCTTTCCCTCCTGCTAGGTCTGCTGTTAATAATTTTGGGATCTGGATTGGATACAGCTCTCAACATGGATTTCCGGATTAAAATGCTGGCTGGTTGTGTCTTTGGGCTTATGAGAAGTCTCAAAAGGTTTCTCTGGATCTTATCTAATTTCACCTAAAAAACTGTAGTCCAGGCAATCATCATGTCCCGCCTGGACTATTGGGATTTTACTTGGGTGCATCGCACTCTTTCATTAAGTATTTGCAGATTATCCATAATGCTTCAGCCCGGATACTCTTACACATTGCTAAGCACTAATCAGTCTCCTGCCACCTCTTGGCCCTTTACTGGTTACCAGTAGGAAAAATGATTCAATTTAAGGCTCTTTGTTTGCCTTCCAGTCCTTTTCAGGATCTGGCCAACAATATCTCAGACATTTGATCCAGCCATACCTTCCAATCAAAGCACTGAGATCTCCCAGTGCCAATCTTGCTACTCTGTTTAGGTTCAAAAGAGCCAGAAAGGATGGTCGATCCTTTAAATATTTGGTGGCCAGATTTTGGGATGGCCATCCTCGTCAACTTCGCCATAGCCCTATTGAGACTACTTACAGAAAACTGTTAAAAACCTAGCTTTTTTAAGTTCAGTGGGGGTCCTGTGATGGCCTTTTCAATCAACAGGGCTGGGAATCCCTATTAGGGCATCCACGCGCTTCAAAAATCATATTCATAAACATAGTAATGAATTTAAGAGAGAGGGTGAAGAGGTAATATGCCAATTACTTACCAGTAGCTGCATAACTCCTTCCTCGCTTTAATTCATTACCTCCTTCTTTACTATCCTGTTGCATTCCTGGCCAACCGAACTTTGCTGTGACCTTTGTGTTTACACAATGAGGTAAAGAGGGGAGGGTCTTTGATGACTGAAATTGTGAACTGATTGGCAGTGTCTGAGAGGCATGGTTGACTCATATAGTAATTAATGAAAGCGGGGAGGGACTCAAAGAAATGAAACTACCCATAAGTAATTTCTGTAACACCTACATAAATGAAAAAAGAGTGTTGCTTCAGAGAAAACTATTGTGCTCTGGCAGGGCTGTAAATTAAAATAACTGCAGTGATACATGAAAATGAAAAGTGCTTTGTCATGTGTAAAATTGTTTGTTACTTATTTAGAAAGTCACCACTAATTATGCCTTCTAAGCCCACATGCCTGACTGATTAATGTATAAATGTATACGAAATACTAAAAAACAATTCCTCCATAGTGAAAAGAGGCCAAAGGCTGTTTGTTATGGCAATGTTACATTTTCTATAAACAGCTCTAACAGAGAATAAAACTCAGTTTTCATAACGAACTTACAAAATGATTAAAACTTTCACTGTTAGTCAAAATTATAATTTAATGGTGAAAGTAGGTTTTTGATTGAATTAGAGCATGCCTCACTTCTCGGGACAGAAGATTGAAGTACTCCTGAATCCTAGTGGTACTCAAAGACTAAGGGCCTCCGCAGTTGCAGTGGCGGTCTGTGGACCACCAGACTGGCAGTCCACCTAATGTATTACAACTTTGGCGGTTGGACTACCACAGGACAGCTGCAATCACCAGAAATCCTTGATCCTTCAGCGGTGGTGCAGCAGTCAGAGGCTGCAATATGCTAGTGTTGCCGATGTGGGGAGCCCGCCATGGAAAGGATGGTTGTGAGGCAACTCAGGGGCCCTTACAGGGCCCACTGTTAACTCTATGCATGGGGTGCATGCATGGGGGCACAGGGTGTGCACCCTTGTATTTATGCACCCCCTGTCCCTGCATGGGAAAAAATGCACTCAATAATGCATTTCTTCCCGGGCAGGAATATATTGCAGCGCTCCCACTGTGGTGCCTTTCTAAGGCTCTCCTTTGAGCCTTAGAAAGGCACTTGTGTGGGACCGACGCAGCACTGACTGCCCACAAAGATTAAGCTCGTAATCCAGAGGGTGGTCTGACTATGGGTTTGACAGTCTTCCTGCGGGGCACTCTGGTGGTGGCCTTCTGGAAGATCGCCAAAGTCAGAAGACCTTGCTGCTCTGAAGAAGGCCTAAATTGCTAGTTGTGAAGTAGATTGCAGTGTACCTTGAGAATGACCTAGTGCCTAGACAACTGTTCTGAGCAACTAGAAACTACAGGCGCTGGGAAAGTACAGGAGGTACTTTCCCAACATGAGGATTTGTTACTCCAGAGGACCAGGATAAAGAACTGTGGTTATCCCCAGGAGGATCCACTCTCAGCAGTCAATTTCCAGGATTGTCTTCACGCTGTGCTTTTTGTCATAAAGAAGTAGCTTTCAGTGAGACCTCACAATGGGGGTATCTGGCCTCTGGAATCTTATTTGGCTATATTGTTCCGTATTGCCTCCTTTGTGCCTTTATGCAATTGGATCCTTCTTGATTCTGCTAAATTATTTTGGGAGTTTAATGTGTTTTTGGAGTGGATGGTTAGTGTTCATCTTAGTGTTAGGGTTCGGTATGAGATAGGTGATGGAGTTAGCATTAGGGTTAGAAGTATGGATTAGAGCATGGATGCTTATGCGGGTTGGAATAAGCTTAGGGTACCTCACAGCATTTTAACAATCACTCTCTTACTTTAGCACTTAATAGTACACAATGCAAAATATACAATCACATAAACTAAATTTATTTTCCTCTTTTTATACCAAACATTCTGTTTTCCAAACTTGTACATTAGAGCAGGTGATAAATGTGGAAGGTTCTTTTCTTTATGCCATGGTGCATGGAGTGGGGTCGGTGGGAGGGAAGAGTGGGTTTTGCTTCAGCTAGAGGGAGCTTTTTATACTCCTCCCATTCTACACAATGTGTGAATACAGTTGTGGGGACCAGCAGTAGCCTGCAGCCCCCACACTTCCACTGGCGAGTCAGCTTTCGGTATTGATAGGCCCAGTATTAGCAGGGCCAGCATTTGCTGACCGGATGACTTCGCGCCTGGAGTCACCAGGAAGCTCATATTCTGGCAAAGCAGTATTCTCTGCCAGGGAGAGCACACAAAAGACTCGTAATAGGGGCCACAATCTTCCTTTGTAATATGTTTTTAATTTTCTACAGAGCAGATAATTTTAACCTTCAAAATTTATCAAATGCGCTTAATTCAGATTCAGCATAGAACCCGTTATTAGCTTGACTGTTGGCCTGATTTAGAGTTTGTTGGATGAGTTACTCTGTCACAAACATAAAGGGTTTCCCATTGGTTGTATTACAAATTCTATAGGATATATTGGGATTGTAATAAAGCGGACAGCATATCCAAGCAGTAACCCCATCCGCCAATCTCTAATTCAGGCGTTTATTTCCATTATAGAGCAAGCAAGTTTACAGCTCGGAGCAATGAAAGGAGCACATTAAGGATACTGTACATCACTTCCTAAGCATACACAAGGTCTTCCCTGTATAGTTTCAAGCTAGAGGAGATGTGGTCTAACAACCAGAGCTGCCACCCTTTCAATTGGGGAAGAAGGTGCAAGTCCTCCTGACCGCAGCTCAACATCCTGTGATTCTGGGTAAATCATTTAATCTCCCAGTGCCTAAAAAATGTGCAATGTAATGTGGTGCTCATGTGAAAGGCTCTAATGCCTTTATCCGCATATGCGCTATGCAAAATGAGAAAATAAATAAATAAAAACCGGACGCGTGCCATGAGCCAGATATGTGTTGAATCAAAAAGATTCCCTGTAAAGGGAGACATAGAGCGGCAACAGCTGCTGCCTCTGGACAGCAGGTCAGGGATTACAGCATTCTGTCTGGAAATCTCCCTGCTGTTTGTGTGTGCAGTAGAATGTTTGGGAAGGGAAAGGACAGAAATCCTAGCACCGGGGAACCTGACTGTCCAATCAGAAGGCAGAGATTAACGTCCTGCACATGCTGTTAATCCCCAAGCCTTCCCAGTTAATGTGTAACCACAGTTTCCATATGCTAATCCTGGTCTGCTGATTAACTTCAGACCTCTGCACACACCATCGGCACAGTAAACAAGGTAAGTGTGCCAGTGTTTTGTCGACTTCTTGCCTGCGACTGGATTTTTTCAGTATTTGTTTTGCTTTATAAGTGCAATAGGTTGAAGTCAATATCTTAGAATTCAGAATGAGATCTCCTTTGCTTCTATGTTGACTCCCTCCCTCCAGGTTGTTAAAGACACTGTCTCCAGTCCTTGAACATTCTCCTAAACCTTTCACCTGCAAATTATTGAAATCAAGTGTTCAGCTAATTAGTTCAGTTGAAGCAAAGCAATACTATATATTGTACCCAGAATACATTAGGCCAGTGATACTCGAAAGTACAGCCCGAGGGCTGCATGCGGCCCACTTGTCCTTTACAGCAGACATGGGCTGCTGTTTATTCAACTCAACTCCTACGTTAAAAAATGTTAAATAGGTGGTCAATGATTATTTGAAGGTAAAGTAAAGACATCTTGCAACAAATCTGTTAAAATGTGATAGCCTTTTTAAAATTCAAAAAGGGTAGTTTATTAACATGCAGAATGAATTCTACTACGTATGTGAGATTATATCAGTGGACGGAGAAGTATTATTTAAAACATAATAGTTTTCAAATATGAATTTAGAAAGATTCATTCTTCCACCCACCTTGACAACAATACCAATAGTGAACTAAGAGGAAAGTCAGTTGTGTTGTGCACCGTCTTGGTGGCCTGGGTTCCTCCTATACATAAACAACATTATAGTTTATTAAATCAAACACAGGAGAATGGTTTGTATAGCACCTGTCCTGGAGTCTTGTATTTCGAAGTCCTCTTATATATAATAATGATGAAAAAGGAGGGAAAGTAAAATTAAACAGATGCCTAGGATCACCGAATCTGGTAAAGTTGGGAAGCCAGGATTAATCCCAGGGTTTCTGGTTTCACATACATTGTGCAGTTCAGTCGTATATATATTTAGCTTCTCTTGTACACACCATACCACCAACAACCTCCCCCCTCCCCCAAATCAAACCCTTTATCCCCGCCCACCACTCTGCTGGCATCAATTTCACCCGCGGTGACATAATAAACCAAACATTTTGGCCCCTGGGAAAATGTTTGTGAGTACCCATGCATTAGACCAGCAAACAAAAGTCCAGGACAGGACACAGTGTCCCTAGTCACGCAGAGGAAGGTGGTCACCCTACTAGATTCAAAATCTCTGGGTAACCCAAAGCACACTGCCATTTGGGTGTTGACATCAGCGTCAATAAGTGATGTATCCCTAAGAGATAGCAGAATGGATGTAAAAAATAGTGATTGCAGCACAGTGGCTTGCTTGCACTACAACTAGCCTTCCCCTTTGGGGTGCAAGAGATTCTCAACTCCCTCGTGCTCCATAAAGACTCTAGGGAAAAAAAGGCACAATCTGTCTGCCTCAATAATATCAAACAAGTGGTAATCAGTTTGTGCTTCTTTGTGATCAGATGCTAATGAAGGGACAGTGGCCTGCGTGGGACAGCAGACCTTTATACTAGCATGCATATTTGCAGTTGTTTGCTCACAATGTTGCAGGAGCCTTAACATTGTGAATAGGCATCTAGAAGAATATGCGGTGTACAATAGGACTCCTTCTGCTCCTTCAGACGTTTACAGTCAGATACAGACTTACACTTTGCAACACTCATGTACACTACTAATGTCTAAACGTTTTCTGAGCCACAATGCTACCCATAAAAGTCTATTTTGTAAAATATTTATTACAAATCCGATTTTACCAATAAATTTGATTTGTAATCAATATTTTAAAAAGTCCATATCATAAAGCAGAGATAGCTTTAATGAGGTGTCCCAATGCTTTCCTATGAAATAGCTAGCCCTGCTACATTGAAAACAGTTTTTAGGGCATTGTCACTGTTAGGACCTGTTTAACATTACATTTTTACACCTCCCACATTTAAATTTCGTGCAACTTGCCTTATGGGCATTTAATACCTAAATAGGGATAATTCATTAAATTTTAAAAGGAGGGTTTAGGCTTGTCAAAAGGGTTTATTTTGACGGATCAAATTTGCAGTTTAAAGCTGCTGCACAGCCAAGTTACTGGTGGCAGGCCTGCAGTCATGTTTTGCTTTGTCACTTTAGTTTTGGTACAATATATATAGGTAAACATGGTACCATATACTAGAGACTTATGCATAAGTTAAATATGCCAATCAGGACTATAGCCAATTTTTACTTTTTTTAGGGGTCAGAGATCACGCACATGGGCCTGGTTAGCAGAGTTCCAGTGCACTGAGTCCAAAAAACAGCAGCATCAGTCCAAAAGACGGGGTTCATCATGCAAAAAAATTATTTTCCTACAAGGATGATCTATCCAAACCACAAGTGACCCCCATATCATATTAAGGCACAACCACAGTCCCTTCATTTGGGACTTCATAAAATTAGGCTGTAGGTGTCCATAAACCGTTCTGGGCTGACGGACCAAATCAAATAAGCCATAAGTCAAGATCTCCAAAAATCTTGTTTGTTTGACTATGTCAATATAGTACCTGTTTGTTTGAATATGTAAATATAATAATGTTCAGGGCTTTAAGTGGGGTGGGATCCTCCGGGTCACATACCTGGAAGTAATTAAAAATGGCAATTGAAATGGGTCCCTATCGTGCCCTATTTTCATTTCCTTAACTTTACTGTCAGAAATACTGATCGATTTCTGAATACATTTAAAAAACAACTAGGGTAACCCATCTCAGCGATTTACCTTAATTTTATATTTGACATGTTTTACTTAATCTTTTATTCTCTAAGAGAGGTAACTTTTTCCAGGATGTTGTGTTTCTGTATTTTTTCTCTATTTATTACTCTTGTATAGTACATACTTTGAATTGAATCACCTCTAGGCCACGACTGAGAGCTCTGGAGTTGAGGCAGGAGGCAGTGCGAGATTCTCTCAGTGCCTGTCAGTGGATCTAACCAATGGTCAACAGAGGTGCGCGGATGTCAAAATGTCCACCAAGTGAAATTAAAAAAAAATGCAGTGCTTACAGGAGAGTGGGTGCGTTGTGCTTTTGGAGGTGGAGAAATACAGGTGTGAGAAGGTGCATTCACAAGAGTGTGAAAAGAGGGTGCTGAAGAGCAAAGAGATTTGTGCAGATAACAAGATGTGAAGAAAAAAGTGCGGGAGTGAGTGAGATGCAGGGAAGACCATTACCCCTTCCACCGGTGTCAGTAATGTTGATTTCACAGTATCACAATTTCGAAATTGAAACATTTTTAGTAATTTTTTCAAGAAAATCATAGTTTGAATTAATCTTAAACAGCTAACTACTATTGTCAAAGCCAATAATGCTGTCTGGTTTTACTCAGGTGTATTTTAGGTGTATGCCAATTATGGTATATATCTGGATACCATGACAGAAAGCTCACAGAGGACCAAAATACTGGTCGGGTCGCACACTATAGAAATCACAGAAATCTAGTTATTGTGCCTAATTCACAAATGTAAACTTAACTGAAGTCCAAGTTTAGACCTGAAGTCTAAGTATAGATCTGAAGGCTAAGTTTAGATCTGAAGTCTAAATCTAGACCTGAAGTCTAAGTTTAGACCTGAAGTCTAAGTTTAGACCTGAAGTCTAAGTTTAGATCTGAAGTCTAAGTCTAGACCTGAAGTCTAAGTTTAGACCTGAAGTCTAAGTTTAGACCTGAAGTCTAACTTTAAACGTCAGCTCTAAACTTAGACTTCTGGTCTGAGTTCACCTTTGTGAATCGTGCCCTATGTGTTTAAGCCACTCTCTTAATTTCTTAAACCATGCACCTTTTAGAGGCCCCCACTTTTTTTAATCTTACTTAAAGGCCATATTATGCATGTATTGTTCATGGTTTTTTGCAGCTCAGAAAATACTTATACATGGATAGTGTACATGAATAATACAGAGTGTTTGTTGAATGACGACAAGTGGGTTCACCTATAAGTTAACATACTTAAAAGAAAAAAAACTGTATTAAGCGATATTGTTAAAGCAACATTATGAATAACGTCTGCATGTTGAACGCTTAAATTGTTTTAACTGTATTCATGGTTAGTGGGGGACGCTTGAATACTGATATACCCCTTGGCCTCAGCAGTAAGAAGCCATTCCTGGCTTGTGACAGCGAAGGTGGTTTTAAAACAATTGTTGCATACCACTGAAACTCAGAATAGGGACGTAGCACCAAACCCACCCCCATTGTCATGCAAGTCCAAAGATTCACAGTGTGTGAATTAAAATGTAGAATGGCAATTACAAATTGCAAACCACTTTGGGATATTGCCAATATGTTTCCTTTCTTGCAAGAGTAGTGAATATTGGGTTTCCAATACCAAATGGTTTTTCTTCTGAGGACCACCACCCTTTCAGAACAGTTTCTTTACCCTCAAATCAGCACTTGCTGTGAAAGCAGTGCTTGTCTCGTGAGCTTAAGAAAAAGTGATGTACAGTGTCAAGCGATTACTCAAATAAAGATTGATTTTGAAATGACTTACAGGAGGGAGCTGTTGTCCAACCTCACCGAAGGCTCACACTAGTGACATGCCTATTTGTCTATTTGCTACCACAGCCCTGCATGCGTAATCTTTCGATTTTATGTCTGGCTTGACAGTGCAGCTGACTGCAGGACCTAATGTTCCCAATATACAGAGAGTGATCATTCAGTCAGCCCGCTTCAGCCATTGTTTAGGTCGGATTTTGCTTTGACACTTTGTCAATCACATTTTGGACACAACTATCATATGATGCTTTTCCATGGATTTTTTAATTTTTATTTAAGTTTCCCTCGTCGTCGTATGGCGACTCCCGTAGCCCCACACACTTGTGCCTGCTTAAAACATATTTTGTAAACGAATCCACTCCTGCACGATTAATGCGCTTTCACTTAAGGGACTCAGACCTCTGTGACAGAGGTGGCAGAGAGGGGGCGGACGTTAAACACCTTGACTGGAACTGTGCCCCTATGTGGTGTTATTGGATGGAGGTACTGGAAGCGCTTGACCAGATGACCGGGTTGCACGTACTCGACGACCCAATTGTCACGATCCTTGGATACACCGGGGCACTCGCTGCGCCAGTCAGGAAATACATCTCTGTGGCACTCTTACTCGCCAAGCGATGAGTCGCATGCAGATGGCGAATGGCCCCCAAATTATGGCTAAATGACCTCATATTCTGTCAAGACCAATAACACACCTATGCCGAACTCTTACCACCAGCCTCTCGCCCACGCGACATTTGATCGCTGCTACAACTGCACCTCCTGGCGCAAGCGGCCCCTACAGATACCGGGACAGACACGCTTCCTGATGTGTGATTACAGAGGCCCATGGGCTTGGTTGCTATTAGGACCTGAGCTATCTGAGATGTAGATTTCCCAGCATTCCTATGACTAGGATTGTTGGTGGTAGTGGACTGCACTGTTACTGATGTTACCTTATTTAATTACTGTGTAACGAGGCTCTGCAGGACATGTCATGTGGGAGATTTTATATGTTCTATCTTTTTTGTTTGCTCTCAAAATGAATAAAAACATTTTTTTTAAATATTTGGCAAACTAATCAATAATTTCAAGGCCTTCAAAACAGAGAAAGAGAGAGTGCGTGTGTGTTTTTGTCAGTGTGGACATGTACAAATCCCAGGTGAAATCCGTCAGACACTTGATTATACCCGACTGAAAGCACTTGCACCCAACTATTTACTATGCACTAATTTCTTTAGGGGGGTTGTGACACCCCAAACAAACAAACAAACTGCATTCAAACATATAACTTACTGTTAGATTGGTATTTTCTGACTTTACTGGTTTCATTACAAACGTTTCCTTTGATGAAAAGAAAAGGAATATGGTCGGAAATTGAATATAAATATATGCTATTTGTAGATCTCTAGTTAGAGGTTATCGGAATTGGATGTAAAAAACCAACGAATTTACATATTTACTGAGCGTTTTGTGCATGAAATTGCCTGTGTCCATCAGTGTCCCTAGAGTATTAATTAGTAGTAGCTGGTACATACCCAGAGCGGAGGGCGGAACAGAAACTCATTTTACAGATTCATAGTGTGCAATGCATGCAATCCATCAGAGTTATGAATTTACCAAATAAGGTCAGACAGGTAACCATCAACATAATACTAACTCCCTAAACTCTCAAATTAAACTTTCCCTTCTATAGTAAAAGATGCTATATTACCATAGATGTACAACTATTTGTGTTCTCTTTCACTAAGATACCGCTACCGCTATATGACGTCGAACAAATTGAACTAACCTACATCAAGCAAATTATGTTGGAAAAATATAATTCAGTGGCTCACCACAATTTTAAGGGGATGGGTGGTAACTTTTATTAGTGTGTGATCTCTGCCTGTAACTTGAGAGAAATGACATCACACAATGGTTCAGCCACTACTGATCCATGTATCTTTTTATACAATCATGCACAATGTTAATACTCAGTGATTGATACACAGATATCCAGCTATTAGTACTGTAAAGCTAAAGGCTTAAATACTGGGAAATGATACCCCTAAATATTATCAATGAAGCCACTTAATCTGTGAAAGTGAGCTAACTCTTGGGGGTTGGACCCGACCCTCTCTGCAGGGTCATACTCAAAGGTGTTGACCTCACCCTTCTGCCTTGCTGAATTAGTTTTGTTGGCCCTTGGTCTCTGTGCACTCTACCCCTGCTAGCCAGTGCTAACGTTTTTGTGTTCTCTAAAAAAAGGAAATATTGGCCTACGCCTGATTGGTATATTTAATTTACCTGTAAGTCCCCTTGTATATGGTACTACATGTACCCATGGACAGTAAATTAAATACAGCTAGAGTGTTTGCAGCACTCATTGGAGGATATTCTTAAGAACGTGTGATAACTACCGCAAAAGTAGCTTAACGCAACTACTCACATCGCTGTCTATTGCGGGAAAAAAACACCTTGTCAACGTGGTATACTCAACACTGCGGCACCATGCGATAGGCCCACGATAACGCATCAAATGTCTGGGATAAAGTCAATGGGACACCGCAAAAACGCGAAACACCAACGCCCAAAAAAGTTGCGATGATGCCAATCGCGACACTAAAACCAGCGAAAACCAGACACAGGCCTGCAATTCCCATGCGTCATGCGGGAAAATGCACCATAAAAGACACAGAAATAAAAGGGAGATAAAAAGCAACTGTGTAGCACCAAGGATGCACCCGGACCGAGTGAAGAGGCCAACACAAACCCCACAAGCCCCACAAGCCACCAGCAAGGAACAACGGGGCCAGAGAAGGCCAAGGAGAAGAGTGAGAGGAAGACGGGGTGCAGTCCACAGGAAAAGCAGATCAGCGTCATGGAGGTGACAGAACACTACCATCAACTGACACACAATTATACCACCCTGAATGCAGTCAGAGTGTCGAGGAGGTCAATGGAGGAGGACAAGAGGCGCTGGCATGATGTGAAAAGCCAAACCAAGCACAAACCCGCATCCAGCAGGAAGGCAGCAACGGCAACAGGAGGTGGGAGTCCTGCGCCACAGGAGGAGCTGGAGGAAACTGAGGCCACAGTCATCAGTGTGGAGACGCTGCAAGGAGGTGGGAGTCAGCACACAGCCCGAGAGGACCTGACACAAATCCACAGGGTGTGTAACGACCAGGGACTGGGGGGACAGGGGAGGTGGGCACAATGGCAAACATACACAATGATGTGTAGCACACTGCACACCCACAATGACCCTGGAACATGTCCCTCCTCCCCGTGGCACACAGCAGCACACACACATAGCAATAACAGCACATCCACATTGACGACAATGCAACACCGACACTGCAGAACAGAGGCCACAACTGGCTGCGCTCATGCGCTGAAACAGGCCAACCACATCTAACAGAGCGGGAAACTGTGAGAAAGAAATGTACGCGTACAAACCCACATCCATCATGTAGTCCAAATGTCCACTGTCCCGCATCAAAATCCAGCACCTCCCAAACAGTCACAATGTTCATAGTCATACAGTCTGCATGTAAACAAGGACAATGCGCCAACAGACATGTCAACACAATGTCAACATACATCTCCCCTTCACATTGCAGAGGGACAAACAACACCTCCAGCAGAGCAGACCAGACTATCCATCAGTGATGCTGGAGAAGACCACCCCACCATCGGCACCGACGCCCTACAACAGCCCATGGACATCTTAGGCAACCCATCCCAGGAGCAGGGTAGCCAAGCCACACAGAGGAGACCCCAGCCCCTGCACAGACCACACAGCAGTAAGCACCCGCCACCACGGCTGGCTCCCAACACGTCACCTAGGCACACATTGCATTCCAATGCCAGGTGTCAGAATGACAAAGGGAGTTGGCCGAACAGGTGCGGGTGGGGCCTAAACCCATGGAACACGAACTAGACCACATGTGTGGTTGTCTAATTCCCCTCAAGGACCACCTACACCACACCAAGGAGACCCACACTGCGACAGAGACACATGCATGTGCACATTTACAGTACTGAAACATGTCCAGAGGCAAGCAATTATCATTCACATACCCACGCTGGACCTGCGTACGACAGCCCAGTACACTCCTCTAACATATGGCGTGGGTGACGAAAAAGGTGTCCAAGGTCTAACACGCTGCCTGCGGTGACATGTTGGCATCCGCTGTACACAACACAATGTAATGTTGTTGGACCTGGGGCCCTCATGCATACATTATGAACACAAGGACACATGCAGATAGTTCGTGGAACTGGCCACGGGCACGTGCGCCCTGCCCCTTTATTGGCAGGGCCACATGTACAGTGACGCCTGTGCTGGATGTGTGTAGGGTGAGTGTAAGCCAGCCCGCAAGGAGTTGTTGGTGCTGGCAAAAACTTGAACAGTGAACAGCAGTAAAACAGAAATAAAAAACACTAGTATAACAGAGACAAAAGCAGAGCATCATGGAGGTAGCCCGAGCAAGTACAGAGGTCACCCAATATGCAAACAGAATAGTCCGTGAGTTGCAGTGCACTGAGGTTGGGGCACCTGGAGTGTCAAGCAGGGTATCAAGCAGATGATGGCATCCACCACAGGTGTGAGCAACTCAGTTAGTCTGCCAGTACAACTGTTTCGACTCTTGCAGTTGGCGGTTGGAGGTGGACCTGGCGGTGGTGGCGTGTGCCTCCTGCGGTGATGCATCGTCCAGGCCGCTTAGGACTCGATGTGATGTATGAGCCCTGGTGTAAGGCAATTGAGGCCGGAGGCAGGGGACAGCACAGGGCCACAGACACAAGGCGTCAATGATCCTAATGCCATCGTCTCAGAGGCCATCCAATATCTCAGAAGACAGGGTCCCTAACTTGAGCTGCACAGAGTTAGTAGCCCCGGATACACTGTGGTCAGCACAGGAACCCCGCCACGGGACAGTAACTTGCAGTACAGGGAGATGGGCCACACGAGCTGAGCGGGTCCTCATCGATGTCTGAGGTGAAGGTGGCGGAGGGTTGTGGGGGACAATGGAAGGTGTCCTCCAGGACATGATGCAGAGGGTATAAGCTGTCTGGAAGCAGCAAATGGAGGAGTGGAATACCACAGCATTGTTTTTGCCACAAAGTCAGTATCACCGACATGATGGTGACGACAACCCCAAGTCCATGGACTCAGTCGCCACCAAAGTTCAACCAGAAAGTGTCCGTGGGTCTCGGGGAACAGACTTAGTGGCACTAGGGCAGAAAGGGGATGCAGTTTGAGATGAGTCCTGTACAGTGACATCAAGTCAGCCATTCATAAATCAAGACTGAGTTCGAAATGTGTGACCTACTCGACCGCAGTGTAGGCCCGAGGCAGCGGTCAGCAAGGGCCCACAGCCACGTGTCGTTGTCTTGCGATGCACAGAGTTAGTGACACCAGGGCAGTTGCTGGTAGTGTTCGATCACCTCCATAACGATGATCCTTTTTTCCTCCTGACTGACATGCGTCTTCCTCTCACACCTCTCCTTGCGTGCAATGATATGTACTCTGCATTGACAAATCAAGTCTCAGTCCCACATGTGCGACCAACTCGAACGCAGTGTGGCCCAAGGGCAGTAGTCCACGTGGGCCCGTGGACACGTGTGGATGGAATGACATGCACAGACTTGGTGGCACCACATCGAAGGGAGTATAGTGAGATAAAATCTGCCATAATTGATGTTCTCTGCCATAGTGTAATCAAGACACAGTTCCAAATGTGTGACCTACTTGTCCGCTGTGCATGCAGGTGGAGTACGTCAATGAGAAGGGAGTACTGAGGGCATTCCCCACACCATTGAGGCGACAATTGCAAAAAGAACAATTCCTACGCCAGGCCTGCAACTTCTCTTTTAATACAAGTCACCCCTAAGGTAGTCCCTAAAAACTCATGGAGCAATGTGCATGGCATTAAAAAAATAGGATGCGTGGGTTTAAGATCCACATCTCCTGGTAGTGAAAAATTCCTAAAGTTGGCTAATACTGAGCAACCTTGTTACATTTCATAAGTTCTAACTCCGAGTTGAGAGCAGATAGAGATATGCTGTTTAGACTCAAAAAATTGTAATTTAAAATCCTATATAAAGATAAAATCAGATTTTAAGCAACAATTCTGTTCTAACCATTTGTGCCTTCTGCCATTGTCCTGGGTCCCATTGCAGTGAATGGCTCTGCAGTTGGTGTTTGTGTATTCCAGCAACTGAACCTGTTTGAACCCTGCTGACCTCTGCTTGAATGAGTTCCTGTTCCCCAAGAGGTGCCCCCTAGGTCCTGGAAGAAAAGGTGAAATACTGAAGTATGAGCTCTTTGGGACCATAAGCAGGCCCCTTTGCCCCGAGACTCTGTTACCCGTGAATACCGCCAACGCAAAGCTCTGGTGAGACCGGATCTTCCTGCTACAGTGACTGTCTGCGCCGACCAGCAATGCAAGATCTGAACTCTGCGCCATAGCAATGACAGCCTGCGGTGATTGCCAAGGCAGAACACGAGCATTATCCGTCAGAGATGTCTGTCCCGCTCGTTGTGCTACAGCAGCAACAACCTGCGATGCCTAGCCTGCTCTTCATGCTACTGCGATGACCATTCGCAACACTCTCCCTGCTCCTTGTGGCCTCCTTTACCGCAAATAAATCTATTAGTGCAGGACTTTCAGAAGGTAACTTTTTCAGTAGGACTAATCCAGTCCCTGTATATGACACACACTCAATTGTGTTTGTTCTAAAATTATAACTTTCTACCAGTCTACTATGACCAGTTGACTGCAAGTGGTGCTTTGTGCTTTTAGGTGCTGTTTTTACCAAAAAACTTTGAAACTGAATAGCTCTGGTTCTACTGATTGAATGTTTGTCATTCTGATATCATTTTTTTATTAATATTTACTTGATTGCTGTAAACAAGTTTGGGATTTTCCTTGTGTTGTGTTTATACGTTATTACTGTTTGTGTTCTGCATAAGTACTTTACTAATTTCCTCTAAATTAAGCCTGACTGCTTTTGTGCCAAGTTACCAGAGGGCTAAGCATAGGTTAATTGATTGACTTTTTGTGGTTCACCCCAACAAGGTTTGTGGATGTTGCCTGAGTTGGGCTTCCACCCTCTTTAATCAATAACCTAACGTCGGATATGCTCCTTTCTAGGGTGGTTTCCCTCGACATTTTGCTTTTATTCCTCCCAGTTGTCCGCTGCTCAAGATGCTAGCCTTAGGACTTTGAGTGCATTTGACACTGCCATTCAGTGCCTAAGCACTGATTGATTGAGTGTATACATGATTGTACGATTCGAGTTAACTGTAAATCCCTTGTACTTAGGTAAGACATATACCCAAGGCATGTAACTCGAATGCACCTCCATGGGACTGCAGCACTGGTTGTGCCATCTAAGGACGTAGCTCATCGATAGTGGGACCGGTTTGCCTTGGTGGGTCCTGTGTGCATGGCTTACTGTTACTCGACTTGGCATTTAAAAAGCTATGTGCTTAGGTTCTTCATGTCTCTTGCTATATTGAGATCTCCCTGGGGCAGCGTGCGGTGTCAAGAAGAGGTAGGTCATGTGCGTGTGTGCGTGACATGCAAGAGTCATGAATTAAACTGGATGGTTTGTTCGGTACGATGAGGCCTGCTTCTCTCATTGGCTTAGCATGAGGAGGATGTAGGGAAAGGCTATCAAGCAATATTCCCTATATGCAGAATAGTAACAGTTTAGTCTTTGGTATCAATGAGTTTGTTGTGGCAAATACACTCCGGGAGTGCGAGTGGATTCAACATTATGGTGCCAATTCCGATCCGGCAAAAACCGGGTACGAACCGTCGGACGGAGCCTTTTCTCCGTCCGACTCGTACCCGGTGCGAAATCCATCCGAAAATGCAAGTACGATTCATACGGAAACACCATTTCCGTACGAATCGAACAAAACACCGACCGAACAGAAACTAAACACAATTCCGATCCTGAAAGGCACCGACGTGACGTCGGTACGCATCCAGCCTACGTTTCACGAACCAGGAAGTACGAATCGAACCGACGTCATCCCGCACGGTAAATATTTACCGGCTGCCAAAAACTGCCGGGAAATCAGGACGAGACACGCAAGGAGCAGCTGGACGCGACGAACAGACATGGACCCGAACCTACGTGCCATCCCTGCCCTCCTAGCAGTCCACCTGGCGTACAGGAACCGACGCAGACGCCGCAGAAGGTCAGCACAACAACCAGGGGCAAAGGGGGGGGCAGGGGCAGGACACACAACACCAACACATGGTACCAAATCACACATGGCCTGGACATACCTGACCATCAGGGCCTGGACACTGCCAGGGTGTGGGGGCGAGGCCAGCAACGCAAGCGTCCGCCACAACGGAAGTGGATGGTCACGCGAACCGGTACGTACCCTACCCAGGCCGCAAGAGCGTGGGTACGGAACGTACCACGCGTCCCCCTACGTCACTCCAACAATGGCGGTACGGCCCGTACCCACGTCAGAAAGGCCTTGGTACAGCTCGTACCAGCATTGCTGGGGTCATGTAGGGGTACGCGTGGTATGACCCGTAGCCACGCCCCCAAGGCCTGTGTACGGTGCGGACCCCACGGCACCGCAACAATGGGGGGACGCACCGTACCCACCCACCAAAGGCATGGGTACGGCCCGTACCCAGGCACGCAGAGCGTGGGCAGGGGTATGTACGGACCGTACCCCCACCCGTAGAAGTACGGCCCGTACCCCCACCCATGCATGTACGCCCCGAACCCCCACCCGTGTATGTACGCACCCAAGCACCACCCGTGTATATACGCCCCGAACCCCCACCCGTGTATGTACGCCCCGAACCCCCACCCGTGTATGTACGCACCCAAGCGCCACCCGTGTATGTACGCACCGAAACCTCACCCGTGTATGTACGCACCGAAACCTCACCCGTGTATGTACGCCCCGAACCCCCACCCGTGTATGTACGCACCGAAACCTCACCCGTGTATGTACGCCCCGAACCCCCACCCGTGTATGTACGCCCCGAACCCCCACCCGTGTATGTACGCACCAAAACCTCACCCGTGTATGTACGCACCGAACCCCCACCCGTGTATGTACGCCCCGAACCCCCACCCGTGTATGTACGCACCGAACCCCCACCCGTGTATGTACGCACCGAAACCTCACCCGTGTATGTACGCACCGAACCCCCACCCGTGTATGTACGCACCCAAGCGCCACCCGTGTATGTACGCCCCGAACCCCCACCCGTGTATGTACGCCCCGAACCCCCACCCGTGTATGTACGCACCGAAACCTCACCCGTGTATGTACGCACCGAACCCCCACCCGTGTATGTACGCCCTGAACCCCCACCCGTGTATGTACGCACCGAACCCCCACCCGTGTATGTACGCACCGAAACCTCACCCGTGTATGTACGCACCGAACCCCCACCTGTGTATGTACGCACCCAAGCGCCACCCGTGTATGTACGCACCGAAACCTCACCCGTGTATGTACGCCCCGAACCCCCACCCGTGTATGTACGCACCGAACCCCCACCCGTGTATGTACGCCCCGAACCCCCACCCGTGTATGTACGCACCGAACCCCCACCCGTGTATGTACGCACCGAAACCTCACCCGTGTATGTACGCACCGAACCCCCACCCGTGTATGTACGCACCCAAGCGCCACCCGTGTATGTACGCACCGAAACTTCACCCGTGTATGTACGCACCCAAGCGCCACCCGGCCACCCGTGTATGTACGCAACGAAACCTCACCCGTGTATGTACGCACCCAAGCGCCACCCGGCCACCCGTGTATGTACGCAACGAAACCTCACCCGTGTATGTACGCACCGAACCCCCACCCGTGTATGTACGCACCCAAGCGCCACCCATGTATGTACGCACCGAAACTTCACCCGTGTATGTACGCACCCAAGCGCCACCCGGCCACCCGTGTATGTACGCAACGAAACCTCACCCGTGTATGTACGTACCCAAGCGCCACCCGGCCACCCGTGTATGTACGCAACGAAACCTCACCCGTGTATGTACGCACCGAACCCCCACCCGTGTATGTACGCACCAAACCCCCACCCGTGTATGTACGCACCGAACCTGCAATAAGAATGGGGTGTGCCAAACACCCCCAGCAGTGCCCAGACACAGGAGGGGTGGGTGCAGGGTCCTCCCAGCAGTGCCCAGACACAGGAGGGGTGGGTGCAGAGTCCTCCCAGCAGTGCCCAGACACAGGAGGGGTGGGTGCAGAGTCCCCCAGCAGTGCCCAGACACAGGAGGGGTGGGTGCAGGGTCCTCCCAGCAGTGCCCAGACACAGGAGGGGTGTGTGCAGAGTCCTCCCAGCAGTGCCCAGACATAGGACAATATACCCCATCAACAAGTTCAGTGACCTACAAGGGTGATACCCCAGATGCAGGCGGAGCCATCGCTGAGCCAGCATGGCTATATTGAACGGCAACCCTCACACATCCAGGAAATGTAGACACAGCACAGCACAGCATTTGGGAGACACCCTGCAGGGAAAATGGCCTGCTCCACAGAGGATGGAACACACCTTGGGACAATGTCACCATACAGTGAGAGCAAACATGACCAAATACCATTGGCAGAGACCTTTGTGATGGCACGCAGATGGCAGGGTACACCCCATGAGCAGCACACTCCAACATTTCACAGACCCCTAACACATTATCACCACCCCAACGCAGGGAGCACCAGCACCAACAGCAAGTCCAGGAAAGCATCAGTGTGCAAAACCAAAATAAAAGGCTTTATTCAGCAGGAAAATATATCTGAGAAAATGTCCACTATGTACAAGGGCCATGGGCCAGCCCAGCAGCAAAGTCCGGGGGGGGGGGTACACATCGGGACGTGTGTCCCCTAGCTTGCCTGCACAGTTCACAAGTCCATTTCATCCACAGAAGAGGGGGCATCAGGGGGGAGGGTGGAAACAGGCACCGCAGGGACAGGAGGGGAAAGGGTAGGTGTTGTGGGTGCAGGGAGGGATGATTCTGCCACAGGGGGGGTGCCAGCGCCAAAGGTGGAGGACAGAATGGCGCTGCACACGTCGGCAAGTTCCCCCAGCGACTCCCCCGCACCCAATCCAACCACAGGCCCCAAGGAGGGGGGGGGGGCAAAGGGATGGGTCGCAGCGCCACTGGGGGAGGGTGTGGACAGGGTGGGGGACTCAACTCCCCTGGCCGGGTCCCGCCTCCACCGCTTGCGGGGTGGTGTCATCCTGGGGCTGGGGGGCACACTCGCAGTGGATGATGCTGTCACTGACTGTTGGCCAGGAGAGATAAGGGGAGTGGATTTGGAGGGAGTGGGTTGTGTGGAATGCGGACTCCCACTGTGGCTGCGTGTTCTACGTTTCCCCCCCGACCCAGTGGGTGTGCCTTCCTCACCCTGTGTGTGCGTGACAGGAGGTGTGCGCTTCGACTTCCCTGGTGGTGTGGTGCCTGTGTCTGTTGGGGTGCGTGCACGCTGACGTCTGGATGTGCGTGGGACAGGCACGGGAGTGGGAATTGTGGATGGGGCAGGGGTAGGGGGTGTTACGCAGCGCTGCAGGAGATCCAGTGCTGCAGTCAGTGTGGAGTCTATGGACCTCAGCAACTGCCGTTGGTCAGACTGCGCAGCCGACATGCCCTCCATGTATGCCTCCATCTGGGTCAGCACCTGGGTGTGGGCATGGAGGACATTTAGCATCGCAGTCTGACCAACCTGCAACTGCCTCAGGATGTCCACAGACTCCGCACTCACCGCAGCAGTGGTGACAGGGGCAGGGGGTGCGGTGCCTGGCAGGAAGGAGACATGTGGGGACCGAGCACGGAGGGAAGGGCCACGAGCATGTGGGAGGCCGGTGATGGAAACTGAGGTGGCGGGGGGATGTGGAGGGCTGCCATCAGCTGGGGGGGCAGACTCCGACACCTCTGGGAGCTCAGCCTCGGACCCGTCTGCGTCATAGTCTGTGTTGGCAGTCAACAGGTCCTCTGCCTCACTCCCTTCGGCCTCCGTGCCACTCCATGTGCCAGACAGGACAGCACTGCTGGCACTGGTGCTCAATCCCTCCTCCCGGTCCGTGCTAGTGTCTCCTTCCGTGTCCCCCGGCGATGCTGTGGGCAAGGTGAAGAGACAGGAGAAAATCAGACACCTGTACACATATGTCACATGAGTCAAATATACATAGGTCACATTGCATAGCCTGAAAAGCAACAGGAGTAACACCTACAAAACAATGTACACATGTAGGCCATGGAACACACAGTTTTTCGACCCACCATGCCACTGAGACACAATGGAGATCATGACACAACAGCAAATCACTGCACCTGAAATTTTAGAGAGGAGCCAGCCTCTGGGGACAAATGTGCACAGCACCTGCACCACACTGCGTCGTCAAAAAGGGATGAGCATGAATCATATCCATTTACTCTTGCCGCATGCTGCAAAGGCAATACATGAAACCAGGCCACACATGACAGGGTCACTGCACCTTGAGCGTATGTCCAGTCAAACATCACACACAGGCTAAACCCAGCAAGGAGGATGAAGCTTCTGACATGTAGGCCTTGTACGCACAAACCACCCACACCTGAGACAATCTCATTGAGACGGAGAAAGTATGTACACCTCTTACTCTGGGATGGAAACACATGGCCTCCACTAATTCATGACTGTACACACACAGCCCCTGGTGGCCATGTCCACACATCATTGACAGGCAAACATCATCAGATTGTCTCAACAACACACACAGGTAATGCCCACTGTGAGTATGCACAAGCAAAATGGGTCCCCCTGTACAGTGGACACATGTAGCAACCTGTAGGTCCTAACAGTTGAGCCCAGGGTACAATGCCACCCTACCCAACCCATGGTGAAGACACAGTGAATGGCCATATTGTTGGATGACGCACATGATACCTAGGAAGAGGTGCCCCAGGGCACAGTAGTGCCCACACTCCTCCATGGTCCAGGATGGACATGACTGCAAATTAAGCAACCGTCCCTGCACTTAGCAGGCCTCCCACTCAGGCACATCATGTCAGAGGGCACACAATTGGACATGCATGCTGGAAGGCTGTACATTTTGGAGACACACCCCTATGTCGTGATTCACAATCAGTGCCAAGTGACATGGACACCACAATGACTGAAATTGGCCATGGCACACGCAAGGTCCCCATACCTGTGGCACATCACCCCCACATATGATGCTGATAGCATAGGGCACCTGCATGAACTGCCTGCCTAAATAACCTTGTGCAAGAGTGGCTACAGACAGACCAGGGAACACATTGCAAGGAGGGGAAGGGAGGGAGTGAGAACAGCACTGTGCTACTTTGTGGAGAAGTTGACGCACTGCACAATCAAACCCTGGCAGTGTATCCATGCAACTGCACACTTACATTGGCTGGGGACACACAACTGACACACATGTACCTACCCCCTTCCTGCTGCTGCCTCTCCTGTAGGCGCCTGTCCATATCGGGGAAGACCACCGCCAGCACACGCTTCTGGATGTGGGTCAGACGACGGCGCCCACGGTTCTTACGGCTCACAGGTGAGTCCCCCAGCAGGAGCCGTGCAATCCTCCTCGTCCAGCACCGGATGTCCTGCCAGCGTTTCCTCACCTGAGACAGGCTCCGCCTCCGACCCTCTGTACCCCTCACGGCACTGACGGCTTCCCTCCAGATCTCCCCCTTGGCAATGGCGCCTACCTGTGAGGATGCAAAAGAGAGAATACATTAATCCACATGAGCAAAGACACAGAGACACACATATAGAACAATCCTCATTATGAACAGGCCATGGTATGCATGCAACTAATTGCACCTTTGTCATAGGGACATTATCCACTGTGGAAGGCCAAATGCACTACGTGCCAGTGAAAGCACACGGGTGGCATGAGGGGTACCACACACTCAATGACCAGGGATCACACTGTGCCTCACAGGCTACACCAGGATTATGTACAGCACCTCACAGCAGTCACCTGCCCCAGCACACTGATGCTACCTCAGCAGAGTACACAGACACACACAGGTACAGGACAATCACATGGCATTGCCAACTGCGGGTACACACCTCACTCTGCCCATGTGCCAGTAGACGGGGGTGTCACAGGTGTGGGGCTGGCTCAGCACGGCATGCACACAGCACTGCTCCCTGCTCACATCGGATGGCCAGGCCATATCCATCCCTCATGCTGCTTGTGTGCAACACTCCCCATATGCACTCACCCACATGACAGGGGACTAACACACACCAATGTGCAGGGGACGAACACGGCCTTTGGACACTCACAGCACAGGTACACTGAACAAACACACATCCATGGGTACTGACACCTGTCACACTGGGGGGAACACAGGATCACATCAGGACTGTGGAAACAACATCCCCAGGAGGAGTATGCAGGCAGAATGTGGCATGCACCTTGCATTCATTGTCACAGTAGGCACTATGCAAGTGAGGAGTGCACACAGGAAACACAGCATGCTCTGCATGGGTGACATGAGGCCTTCCACACCCTGGGACCCACTCCAAACAACAGTGCATGTCTGTCACACATGGACACAATGCCAGAAGTCACTGTCACACAAAAGGGGCACAGTCTAAGCTAGTGGAGTCTGCACTCACCTGAACCCCTGGTCGACCATACAGGCTCTAGAACTGTGGGAGGATCACATCTATCAGGGCAAGGTTCTCCTCCTGGGTGAATGGCTGTGACCTCTCCACAGTCCTGGACATGGTGCCAGAGGAATCACTATCAGCAGCAGTGGTCATGGATGAATGGATGTGCAGGCAAGTGCTCTCTCATGGGACCTGGCTGCCTTATATATGCCTGGCTGGCCTGTTCATGTATAGGAGTACAGATTGATTGGTCAGTCACATTAGCATCCTACGTTTCATCCAATCCCTTCAAACCTACCCCAGTGTGTGGCTTTGCATGGTTTCAGTTTTGATAATGATGTCAAGTCAACATCCACATTGCAACAATGTAGATTCTTTCAAACTGACTTCTGCTGTGCACCTGGTGCTCAAATTCAAAAATTTAACTCCATGGCAACCATCATGCATTTAGGCCCTTATACTTGTCCCTCATGTGTCCCCTATGTGTTTTCATACATTTACACACAGGTACGGTGCGTTCCACGCCCTAGGGCACCCCACAAGCAGTGATACCGACCGTACAAGCGCTTGTACGGTCCGGATCACAAAATGGGCGCTGGCGTATGCGTACGCCACAGTAGTACGGACTGTACAAGCGCTTGTACGGTCCGGATCACAATATGGGCGCTGGCGTATGCGTACGCCACAGTAGTACGGACTGTACAAGCGCTTGTACGGTCCGGATCACAATATGGGCGCTGGCGTATGCGTACGCCACAGTAGTACGGACTGTACAAGCGCTTGTACGGTCCGGATCACAATATGGGCGCTGGCGTATGCGTACGCCACAGTAGTACGGACTGTACAAGCGCTTGTACGGTCCGGATCACAATATGGGCGCTGGCGTATGCGTACGCCACAGTAGTACGGACCGTACAAGCGCGTGTACAGTCCGTACTACTGTGGCGTACGCATACGCCAGCGCCCATATTGTGATCCGGACCGTACAAGCGCTTGTACGGTCCGTACTACTGTGGCGTACGCATACGCCAGCGCCCATATTGTGATCCGGACCGTACAAGCGCTTGTACGGGCCGTACTACTGTGGCGTATGCATACGCCAGCGGCAATATTGGCCCAGGGACCCTATACACGCACTCCGAGCGTATGTACGGTGCGTTTCACAACTGTCAGTGGTGACAGGCGGCACACAGACAGGAATGGAGCGGACAGGTATTGCCAAGGGTGGACACCAATGCATTGTCTGTGCAATACCACATGTGTGTGACACAGGTGTGTCAGGATGTGATGTGGCACTTTACCCCTGAGGTGTGGGCAAAGCACATGTACGATGAGCTGTGTACACATGTCGGGTGTGATGGTGCGCATTGTACAACACATCCCCTGCACTCCTTTGACATGTGTGCATGTCGTACACACTAGTGGAGCCATGAGTCACTTGCATGTCCCAGTCACGGACACCCGCACCTGTCCCCTGATGCCAGGTACACGGAATATTACACATGACATGTGTATGGCTGCGTTGCACGCTGCAACCATGTCATGTGTGTGGCATGTCTTTCCATGATTTTGCTGTAGGTGTGTGGTTCAATGCATCAGCAGTTGCTGCTGCCAACATGTGTCTGTGTGTCGATGGGCATGGCACACTGTTCCGCACACCAGCCCACATATGTGATTTGCCATGAGGTGTGTATGTATGCAACTACACGGAGTATCAACACAAGTACATATCCACATGCTCCCTATGTATGTTCTGTCTCGACATGTACTCCTCAAAGGCAATGTGTGTGGCCTGTCCTATTCCTATGACATGTGACCAGTGCATATCGCATCCAACTACCTGTCTGTACCATACGCATACTACTTCTGCACATGTGTGGATGTCTGTGAATCCTGTGATGCGTGTGCATGTTCACTCACACTGGCCCACAGCTAGTCTCATGCCATGTCATCGTGATCTTGCCCCCCTCCGTTAGTGGCTGTCCCTTGGTAGGAGTGTCACCTGACTGGCGTACGTGTCCAGGAAATGTGGCACAGACCTGACTCACAACGTGGCATATGTGTATTGGCTGTGTAACATGTGCTCAGTGCATTGACGATGTCGTTGTACAGTGCTCACTCTTCGGTGTTCCTTCCATTTCACTGCAGGGCTCCGCCTCTCCCTCGACGTATGCCAGACATGGCTGCCCTGCATGAACGGGACTGTATACGCCGCTACAGATTCAGCCAACGGTTGATTGATGAGTTGACTGGCCGGCTGGAAGCACAACTCCTCCCGCGCCTCAGGTATCCCAGTGCACTGACACCCAAGTTGAAGGTGATGGCAGCCCTACATTTCCTTGCCACGGGTACGTTCCAACATACCATTGCTGATGTCGGGGGCATGTCCCAGACGATGTTCAGCCGTGTTCTGCATGATTTCTTAGAGGCCATGTTGGTTCACCTGGATGAGTACATAAAATTCCCAATTCGTGAGCAGTTGACAGATGTCAAGCGTGAGTTCTATGCCCTGGGAGGGATGCCCCATGTCATTGGGTCCATAGATGGGACACATGTTGCGTTGGTACCACCACAGGCACAGGAGGTGGTGTATAGGAATCGCAAACATTATCACTCCATTAATGCCCTTGTGGTGTGTCTGTCCAACATGGTGATTTCACATGTCTGTGTTCGCTTTCCAGGATCAGCACACGATGCCTTCATCATGAGGCGTAGCAGGCTGCCTGAAATGATGCTGCAGCTGCGGAACGAGCGAGCATGTATTGTTGGTGGGTAGACTCTGGCAGTTCAGTGTTTGGCGTCATCTTCCAATCTCACTGCCTGTGCTGACACACTTCTGTCCATGATGTTTCCTTGTAGGGGACGCTGGCTATCCCAACATGCCATGGCTGATGACGCCTGTCCGCAACCCCAGCACGGCTGCCGAGCACCGCTACAACAACGCACATGGGCGGACCAGGAGAGTCATTGAGAGGACGTTTGGCCTTCTGAAGAGCCGATTCCGGTGCCTCCACAAGACCGGCGGAGCACTCCCATATGCCCCGGTGAAGGTGTGCAAGATCATCATCGTCTGCTGCATGCTGCACAACATGGCAGTGGAGGAAGCTGTTCCACTCATACTGGATCAAGATGACCAGGACCATCCACCCGTGGAGGATGAAGGCCTTGGTGACGGGGCAAGTGATGTGGAGGAGGAGGAGGCTGTGGAGGACATGCGGAGTCGGCTCATACGCAACTTCTTTGCTTAGTGGTGAGTTCCAGTGTCTGAGTGTGCACGCATTGGGCCGTGTGTGGCATGTGTTGCAATGTGTGTGTCCATCTGCATGTCTGCCAAGTGAGTCAGTGGTGTGTATTGAAGTGTCACTCAAGTGATGGCGCAATGGAAGGATGTTGTCTGAGGGTCATCATTGTCACCTGTCATGTTGACAACATGATACGTGTTGAGTACATGCTTGCGGATGTGCTCCTTTGTGCTGACTCCTTGTGTGTCTCTCTTCCACAGGTCCATGTGCATGCTGTCTGCTGGTGGCATTGTTGTGCTCCTGCTACTCCTCATGAACACAGCAACATGTGCTGATTCAGCGTCACATGCACGGGCAAGTGTTGAAATCTCCTTAGGGTAAGGGATGCCTCACGTCGTTTTTGGTGTGTGACTTGTTTGTAGTCTGTGTGCACTTCTCCGGTTCATGTGTGTTCCATTTGCATACATGGTGATCCTACATGGGGAACATGACATGGGGCAGGCTTCACCTGGAGCCATGGTCAGACTTGGTGACTGTCATGTGGCAGGGGATTGGGGATTGTGATGAGGCCATCATTGTGTGTAACACTGGCCTCGGAAACATACAGGTTGCACCGGGTTGACATGGTGTGTGATTGCCCCATCAGGGCCTCAATGGTGTATAGCGGCCTCTCCGTGGCAGCAGGGGGTGTTTAGCTGTTATCCGTCACTTGTGTGCCAGGTCAATGGGATACCAGCATCTGTGTTGCAATGGGGGGTGCCAGTGTTGCTCCCACATGTTCATCCACATGACCTGTGTATGTGTTGACAGAGTATCATTGTCATTCCAACACACATGACTAATAAATTTGTCCCTCTGTCTCCAAGGTGCCTCTTCCCTGTCAATGGTGGCCTGTTGCCACTGTGCGTGCGGCATGTCTGGCATAGTTTTCATAGGTGGTGCATATGTGTCTATGTGTAGAGTGACAAGATGCTAGGGGTTTGTCAGGGAGTGGGAACTGTATTATGCACAAGATGCACAGTTCCATCCACCTCAAGGCAAGAGAGACCATCCCCCAGGGCAACTACAACATCCGTGTCGAATCCTACCCTGCAGTCTACGGACATGTGCCTTACGACTCCCATGGTACTTGTCCATATCCGGAGTGCATCTGCACAGCTCTGCTACTGCGTCGGGCAACCAGGCCACATCAACGTCCAAACGGGATGGGGGGAATGTTTCACAGCCAGCTGCAGGATGACCTTCTCGATCCACGCCCACACTCATGATGCAGCCCACAACCCCAACACAACCATGTGGCACTGTGATCCTAAACTGCATTCTGGCATCTCCATGCATCCAACCTTGGCCTAGCCACCATTCTCAACATCCGCCTGACGCAAGCATGCTGCACATTGTAGGGACACATGTCTAGACATACCTGGGAGCGGCAAGCCAGGTCACTCCACATGATCCCTGACCTCTGCGCATGACTGTTGCTCCCCTGAATGTGTCTGTAGCCACAGTTGTGCGGGAACCACTCAGCTGGTTGGGCCCAGCACAGGTGAGTATGGTACTCCATGTCTGTATCAGATGATACATTGGGACCCATGTGTGTCCTGGGCAAGACTGCGACCCCACGGTTTGGATGGTTGGAGTTAATTCTGAGATCAGGCATGCTTTGACTTCACGACACACACATGTATTGTAATAATGCAGAATCACGGCATCATCTTGTAAGTGTGATTAATTTATTTGTGGTGGGGTACGGGTTTGTGGGGATGACAAGAGGTGCACAGCGGGAGTGTAGAATCCAAAGTTCACTGGGGGAGTTGGTATCCTTGCCGTAGCAAAATGTCAGAGTCCATGCCACAGTCTTCGTCAACATATGTCAGACAGTGACCAGCAAGTCCATGTGGCAGAGAATGTCATGTGCTGCTATTGGGCCAGAGGGCCAGGTGCCAGGCCAGGTGACCTGGGAGATGGTGATGTTCTGCTGACTCTCACAGTCTTTTTCGTGGACGACCCACCTTCCTGCGGGGACCCTCGGAAGCAGTCCGTGACGATGTCTGTGACGCTCCGTCGGATGAATCCTCCTCCTCCTGATCCCTCCCTGTGTCTGGTAATGGCCTTCGCCTGGTGCCACAGGGAGGGTTGGCCATGTTGTCGGCAATCCGACGGAGTACACCGGTCATTTGGGTTTGCACCGCCACGAGCTCAGCCTGTCTATCCTCCATCCTTCCTTGGTGTTGCAGTTGACAGGCATGTTGCTGGGACTGCAGGGTCTTCATCTCCTGGAGGGTCCCCTTGATGTCATTGAGGGTGGACGCAATCTGGTCCATGCCCCTGGTGTCACGCCGGTATGTATCCAGGATGTTGCTGACCTGGGACACTACCGGGTCCTGAGCTGCCTGGTCAGGTTCGCGCCTCCGCCGTCCTCCACTCCCGCCACCCCTGCCCACGTGCACCTGGCCTGCCGTTGTGGGTGCATCGGGTCTCCGGGACCCCTGAGGGATGGCATCTGCGTTGCCGCCTGCCTCCTCCTGGGTGCCCGGAGGACCGTGTCCCTCCTGGGCAGACTGGCTGGGTGGTCGTGTGCGGGCAGGGCTCCTGGACGTCTCCTGGGATGTGGCAGGAATGGGGGTGGTGGTTGGCACAGTTGTACCTGACGCAGGTGCTGCAGGTGGTTGGACACCAGAGGGGCCAGGTTGGTCTGGGTCATCCACGGAGTGGTGAGAGTCATCACTGGCGGTGGGGTCCTCATCCCGCGGAGCCTGGTCCTGTGAGACTTCCCCCCCAGTGTTGGGGGGTGTTCGTCGACGTTGACCTGTGTGTGAGAGAGACAATGTTAACAGTGTCAGATGTGGCATCCATGTTGCATGCATTTCTGATTTGGCACTCTTCCTCTGGGTAGTTGGATCTGTCCTGCATTCCTCTCACAGTGCACTTGTGCATGGCTATGTCCCTTGGCCACAGCTGTCAGGGCTTTACGCATGTGTGAGACACAATCTTAGTTGATGCATCTATTTGGGTACACAGTCAGCAGTGTGGTGTGCGGGCGTAGCGAGCCATGCAGAGGTGCCTTACGTGTTGCACTGTACGTGGCCAAATGGTGTTTTGCCAAGGCAATTTGATGTTGCAGGTAGGGGACTGAAGCATTTGTGACAGGGTTCTTACCGACACAGTGGGTGGGTATACTGGGTGTGTGGTTAGGTCTGTGCCTGAAGCACGGATGGACTCGTGCACAGATTGACACATGGACCGGTCTTCATCTACGGAAGGGGGGGTTGAGGCACTGCCAGACCTGGTCTGCATGCACACAGTCCACCGGCTGACGAGTGGACATGGCCACACCACCCAAGGGTGATTTAGTCTCCCTGTGTCTCCCTTCCTCCCTCCCTCTGTCACCCTCCTCCCTCCCTCTGTCGGTCTCCCTCTGTCACCCTACTCCCTCCCTCTGTCTGTCTCCCTGTCTCCCCCTCTGTCTCCTTCCCTCTCATTCCCCCTCTCCCTCCCTCTCTTTGTCACTCTCTGTCACCTCAGGCCAGCTTCCTGGGCACACACAGTTAGCCGGTCTTTGAATGGCCATTGGCTTGCTCATGTGAGTTAGTCCCTGTTCTCCGGGCACCCATTGGGCAGTGTGTCTGAGTGTAGGCTGCTGCTGTGGCGGTGTGTGCTGAGACTCTATCAGAGCGATGCATCTTCATTGTCTGCTGTTATGTGCAAATTGTGCCTTCAGACCCATGTCATCCTGCATGGCAGCCACCATTTGCAGGCAAGACAGTACTGTGTGGGTACACACAGTTTGTATGGCTGTGCCCTGGGCCATATGGGCTGAGGGCATTGTTGTGTGCTTGTGAGTTGCTCAATGTTAGTTTTGATGCCCCCACTCCCAGCATCGACCACATCCTGTGTTGTGTTGGTGTTTTGTGTGGCCTGTGACTTGGCATGGCCCTGATTGATGCATGGGGCATGGAGGCGCTAGTGGCATGTGTGTGTTTGTGGAGTGTTGTTGTGTCCGGTGGTGGCTTGGGGGGGGTGGCATGCATGATTGATTGTGTATGGCATCCCCCCCATGTGCGGTGAGTTGTTTGTGTACTCACCAGGGTCTGGGAGTCCTGGCAGTCCGTGTAGTCCCTCCACCGCCAGCGTGGACATCACCTTCTCCTCCCAGGGATGGTATTGTACCGGTCTGGGGGGCGGCCCTCCTCCAGTGATGTTCCCCTGGTTGTGATTGTCAGTCATCTTCCTCTTGACCGTCCTCCGCAGATCGTACCACCTGGATTGGCACTCGTGCCTGGTCCTTCTGGTGGTCCCAACAGCATTCACAGAATCGACAATCCTCTGCCACATGGCCGTTTTTTCGGATATGCTGGTCTGTCTGACCAATGTCCCTAAGAGCTGTGGCTCGACTCTGAGGATTTCGTCGACAAGGATCTCCAGCTCCTCCTTTGTGAACTTTGGATTCTTGGTGGTGGACATGGCGTGGGGTGTGGGTGTGGATGGTTGTGGGGGTGTGGGTGTGGATGGTTGTGGGGGTGTGGGTGTGGATGGTTGTGGGTGTGTGGGTGTGGTAGTGGAGGTGTGTGTGTGAATGTGATGAGGGGGTGTTTGTGTAGGTGGTTGTGTGAAGGTATGCAAGTGTGAGGTTCAAGTATGGTGGTGTGGGTCGTCTGTGGGCTCTGGCAGCAGTGGGTCTGTTGCAAAGGCTCATGGTTTGTGTGTGTGGTCCATTTTTATTGGTCCATTTGTGGGTGTGGCTGTGTTTGAAATTTGTGTGGGTGTGTTATGAGGAGTGATTGAGTTTTGGGCCTCTGTTTGGCAGTTTGGCAGTTGCAGGTGAGTGTATGTGATGTTTGTGGGGTTGTTGGGCATGTTTGGTGGTGTGGGGAAACTCTACTTGACTCTCCTTGTGTAAGTATGGTTTGTCCTGGTTCAGTACGTGTTTTTTTGGCGTCAGTACGGTCCGTACATGCACTGGTGGGGGTGCGGTGCGTACATACACGGCTGGGGGGGGGTTCGGGGGCGTACATACATGGGTGGTGGTTCGGTGCGTACATACACGGCTGGGGGGGGGTTCGGGGGCGTTCGGGGGCGTACATACACGGGTGGTGGTTCGGTGCGTACATACACGGCTGGGGGGGGTTCGGTCCGTTCATACACGGCTGGGGGGGGTTTGGTGCGTACATACACGGCTGGGAGGGGGTTCGGGGGCGTTCGGGGGCGTACATACACGGGTGGTGGTTCGGTGCGTACATACACGGCTGGGGGGGGTTCGGTCCGTTCATACACGGGTGGGGGTTTGGTGCGTACATACAAGGCTGGGGGGGTTTGGTGCGTACATACACGGGTGGTGGTTCGGTGCGTACATACACGGCTGGGGGGGGTTCGGGGGCGTACATACACGGGTGGGGGTTCGGTGCGTACATACACGGCTGGGGGGGGTTTGGTGCGTACATACACGGCTGGGGGGGGGTTCGGGGGCGTTCGGGGGCGTACATACACGGGTGGTGGTTCGGTGCGTACATACACGGCTGGGGGGGGTTCGGTCCGTTCATACACGGGTGGGGGTTTGGTGCGTACATACACGGGTGGGGGTTCGGGGGCGTACATGCACAGGTGGGGGTTTGGTGCGTACATACACGGCTGGGGGGGGGGTTTGGTGCGTACATACACGGCTGGGGGGGGGTTTGGTGCGTACATACACGGGTGGGGGTTCGGGGGCGTACATACACGGCTGGGGGTTCGGTGCGTACATACACGGCTGGGGGGGTTTGGTGCGTACATACACGGGTGGTGGTTCGGTGCGTACATACACGGCTGGGGGGGTTCGGGGGCGTACATACACGGGTGGGGGTTCAATGCGTACATACACGGCTGGGGGGGGTTTGGTGCGTACATACACGGGTGGTGGTTAGGTGCGTACATACACGGCTGGGGGGGGTTCGGGGGCGTACATACACGGGTGGGGGTTCGGTGCGTACATACACGGCTGGGGGGGGTTTGGTGCGTACATACACGGCTGGGGGGGGGTTCGGGGGCGTTCGGGGGCGTACATACACGGGTGGTGGTTCGGTGCGTACATACACGGCTGGGGGGGGTTCGGTCCGTTCATACACGGGTGGGGGTTTGGTGCGTACATACACGGGTGGGGGTTCGGGGGCGTACATGCACGGGTGGGGGTTTGGTGCGTACATACACGGCTGGGGGGGGGTTTGGTGCGTACATACACGGCTGGGGGGGGGTTTGGTGCGTACATACACGGGTGGGGGTTCGGGGGCGTACATACACGGGTGGGGGTTCGGTGCGTACATACACGGCTGGGGGGGGTTTGGTGCGTACATACACGGGTGGTGGTTCGGTGCGTACATACACGGCTGGGGGGGGTTCGGGGGCGTACATACACGGGTGGGGGTTCGGTGCGTACATACACGGCTGGGGGGGTTTGGTGCGTACATACACGGGTGGGGGTTCGGGGGCGTACATACACGGGTGGTGGTTCGGTGCGTACATACACGGCTGGGGGGGGTTCGGGGGCGTACATACACAGGTGGGGGTTCGGTGCGTACATACACGGGTGGGGGTTCGGGGGCGTACATACACGGGTGGGGGTTCGGTGCGTACATACACGGGCGGGGGGGGGTGGTGGGGTGTTCGGCGCGTATGCGGGCACATGTCTCCATGGTTGCTATGGGAGTTCGGTTCGGACGGTGTTTTTTGCGTACGGTTGTGAAATGGGGAGGACGGGAGGGATCGTACTTGCGCAGTCGGACTTTATTTTTCCGCACGGTGGGTTTTTCGACCGGGGACGTGTCGGTGACTTTTCCCGACCCGAGGACGTGTGGGGAAATCTTCCCAATGCGATTCGTATGGACTTTTTTCCGTTCGAATCGTACTTGGCAGTTTGTACGCTACTTTGACGATTCGGACGGAAAAAAATCCGGATACGAGTCGGACGGGGAATTTTTTTACCGGATCGGAATTGGCACCCATGTGTGTGAAAATGCCATAAGCATCATCAGAGTGTAAAAACACATGCAAATCATGAGAAGCAATTCAGGGAGGAAGAATTATAATGTTAGTAAATGAGCAGGTAAATCACAGAGATATATATAAAACAAAGAGGAGCTAAAATACAACCCTGATCCATTCCATTTTGTGTTTGAATATTGGAGGGAGGACAAACTCTTGTACACATTAAATGTTAGAATAAACATGATTCTAAACAAAAAAAACTTAAATTTCGCAGTTAAGGTATTCTGAAGTAACTTTAATTCGCTCCCTGACCTTGCAGTGATTAGTAATCAATGATGTTGTTTCACTTGTCATCAGTGATGTTATCAATTATGTTATACAGTCAGTCAGTCAAGAAATTTTATTCGGTTGATTATGACCATCAAAGTGCAAAAGATACAAAGTAGTGGATTCGCCAATACTTACAATGTCTAACGATGCTTCTATACACAATGCTAACTGACAGTGACTAAGATAGCGTCTTCATAAGAAAATTAAAATAGATTAAAAAAAAGATTAAAAGAGAAAAGAAGGCAAGGTTTATCAAAATGAGAGTCTCACACTTAATGGAACCCTTACTAAATTTTACATTAGAATAAGATAAAAGGCATGTAATATCAATAAACATTATTAAAAACATGCGGCTAATATCTATTGAGCACAGTTTCCACATTTCGGCTGAATAACTTAAATTAAAAAAACACAAAACTTACAGATATCGCAATGGAAAGAATCTTCATAAAAATACAGGTAAAACTGTGTAAAAGTGAACTCCAAAAGATATTCTCAGGCGTAAAACTTCACAGAGAGGTAGAGAAGGGAAAAAGTGCTAGTGCATATAGTGCAAGAGTACCATTATGCATACTTGTTATATAACCAGTACAAACGCTGTTCACAATGTTTAACCCCAATAAAGGAGAAACGAATAGTCAAGTAGATAGGGCATAAATGCATAAATAAGGAGGTCCCCATCATTTCCATAGTACTAAAAGCCCATAAAATTTGTATATACATATAGTTGGAATGCACAATCATGATGACCTATTTGCTAGTATTGGTGCTATATTATGCCCTAAATGTAGCGGCATACTAATGGGGCCAGGTACAGTTGAAAAAGTACAGTGGATTTTTTAGCCATTCTTCAATCTAAGTCTCCTGATAAGCCACATTTCCCCCACAAATGTGGCTACTGCACAAGCTAGTAATGGCCTGAAGTCTGTTTTTAGAATACGTAACGCCTCTTGATGACATTGAGTACCCATCTGCCTGCAAACGGGGGCTAACCACTTGAGTCTCGGGAGTTTATACAGTGGGCATGCAAAGAAAACATGGTTAATCGTTTTGTGAGCCCCTAAACAGGGGGGACAACAGCGTGATGCGTCATCAGATCCCCGCTGCCAAGAAGGCAGTAAATGAGTTCAGAGGGAGAGTACCAAATCTGAACTGTATGTATTGCTTCCTATCACTCGGAATGGTGATAACCTCCATATACTGCTCATACATACTAAATAGCTTAAATTCTACAAATTCTGTTGAAAGGCGGGCACCTGTTATTGACACATTTCTCTGATCTACCCAATTCCAGTAGCAGGTCTTGACGCATTATCTACTGGGTAACAAACTAATGTCAGACTCAGCCCACAGATTCCCCAGGCCAACCGCAGAGAGGGATGTCTGGATGTTTCTAAACCACCCAATTGTTTTAAAACGGTCTAGGGTACAGACTTCTTCAAGGGCAGCCACATAGTGGGTAAGCTCAGGTGTTTTTTTCAGGCGTAACCAGAAGAGAAGGGGGTGTAATCTAGCTTTGTCCACTATTGAGGGTCTGCCCATATCGAGCCTTAGGGGGATGTCTGGATGTTTCTAAACCACCCAATTGTTTTAAAACGGTCTAGGGTACAGACTTCTTCAAGGGCAGCCACATAGTGGGTAAGCTCAGGTGTTTTTTTCAGGCGTAACCAGAAGAGAAGGGGGTGTAATCTAGCTTTGTCCACTATTGAGGGTCTGCCCATATCGAGCCTTAGGGGGAGGAGTGGAGTACTCTGTGAGAGAGCACAGGGACCTCAGAAATGTATTTTCTATGCAGAGAAGGCCCTCTAGGTTGTCAAACCCCCAAAGTTCAGCTCCATAAAGAGCAGAGCTTACCACGTTCTGTTCATAGATTTGGAGCAATGCTGCCATCAGCCTAGTTTGTGAAGCCCTGTGTTCCTTTAATATTGCCCCTATGGTTTTCCTCTGCTGAAGGGATCGTTTCAAGATATGGTGTTTCAAGGACATTTTCTCTGCAAGCGTTATGCCCAAGTAATCGAAAGTGTCCACTCTCTCCAGAGGGGTCCCCCCAACAATAGTTTTCCCTTGAATGATTTGTGCCGATTTAGCAACATGAGCTTGGTTTTTGAGGTGTTGATCTCTAATCCTCTAGATCTACAAAAGGACATAAAATGGTCAAGTAGCAGCTGTAAGCTACTCTGGCTTTTTGAGACCAGCAGGGTGTCATCAGCGAACAGTAAAGTTGTGATTTTCACTCCCCCCATTTTGGGGGCATCAGCGTGAACCTCTGGTAGGTACTTCACCACTCCATTAATGAACAGCGAAAAGAGGGTGGGTGCCAGGACGCAGCCCCGACGTACCCCTCTAGCAACTTTAATTGGATCTGACAGCTGCCCTTGGTCCCTCCATCGTACCCTTGCCTAGTTTTCCTCGTGTAACCGAATGAGAAGAGCCAAAATGTCATGTGGGAGCCCCTGGTCAGGTAAACCTGCCATAGTTTAGGCCTAGGTATAAGATCAAAAGCTGACTTTAAGTCAAAAAAGGCAGTGTACAGACTACCCTGTTCTAATAACACTACCATCCATGCCAGCAAGGTGAAATGGAAAACTTGATCAACAGTGCTCAATTTCTTCAAAAACCCCACTTGGAAGAGGGATAATATGTTGTTTTCCTCCATCAAGTCTGTGATTTTATTAAGTAGGGCGAGGGAGAAAACCTTGTGTGCGGCATTGATTAGGCTGATAGGCCTATAGTATGAGGGTAGCGAACAATCCCCCTTCTTAAATACTGGAATGACTTTGGCTCCCTTCCCTGATGGGAGTATCGGAGCCCCTTCAGCAATTCCATTTGCTGGAGTCAGAATATAGTTAGTCCAGTTCGGGATGTCGCTCAAAAAAACATCTCCAGGTATGCCGTCAGGGCCAGACGCTTTGTTTTTGACTATACTTTGTGTTATCTCCGCTGAGGTAAAAAAGTTGGTACTTAGTTGGTTATTTCTATTACCCATGAGTGGGCCTCCCGAATCTAATACTTCCGATCCTGTGTAGACTGCTGAGAAATGTTCGTACCAGGCAGCTTCGGAGATGTTACTTGTCGGTGGTTTGGATTTTTCATCATCACCCTTCGTAACTAGCAGCTAGAACAGCTGGGAGTGCTTCCTTTGGCAGGCATTGCGAATTTGGAGCCAGCGGTTCTCGGTCCACTCCTTTTTTGCTTCGGCCTGCGGTAATTTGTAGTGTTTCCTGGCCAGTTGTATCACTTCAACTTGGTTTGCTCTTATCGCGGCTGCCAACTCAAGCCACAGCTTCTTACACTTCGGAGTGAACCAGGAGAAATGAGAGGTGTCCGATTGCTTCTTACGACGAGCCATTGGGAGAGTGAAATAAGAAGCTAACTCCATAAACAAGGACGTGTGAGTGGTCCATATTGCTGAAAGCTCCTCCCTATTCAATAGTAAATCACTAAGTTTGTTGGTACTGTTCAAAAGTGATTGGGGTATAGCTTCTAGCTTGCGATAGTGTTGCAATATGTAAATAAGCAGTGCATAGACAGGGTGAATTTCAGTGTTTTTTTAGTAAAAAATATTATGTTCAAACTAACATTTTGTTCTCACTATAACCGCACATTATTCTTAGTTTTTTCCAGTGGATTAATAGAAGCCTTTTTTAATGTAAAGAAATATTTTATTACCAAATTTAAGTATGCAAACTCCTGCCACGCACAGTCAAAAGTCATACTCTAAACTCCCTACAGGGGGCTACCCGTCTCTGTGTATGTCCTTTGGCTATGCGCAGCGTGCGTTTAACACCAGGACCAACGGCCTATTTATGGCAATCCACCACAGACACTCAGGCCCGCCACTTTTTTTTCTTTAATTTTTTCAGATCACACAAGACTCTCACAGGATCCAGCGCAGCACCTGGCTCCTGTAGGGCTCTTGTGGGAGTACAGAGGGTCTGCTGGCTCCCACAAGGCAAACGCGGGACCGCAAAAATCCCCCAAAATTAGCTTGCCCCCTTATACCATATTTTTTCATTTTCAGGACATGGGGAACGAATGGTGGGTACAACAATTCTCTTAATGTTGCGTTCAGTCAATCACAGCCTGAACTCCTGCGGGAGGATGCAGAAGCCTCTCACTTCTGCAAGCCAACAGGGAAAAAAGCCCCTGGCCAATCACATTGATCTATTATTTTAAATTGCATGGTCTCGAGACTCCTTCGAGTTCCCCGAATGCAACCGTCCAGCTATACAAACATTTTGAACCTTAATTTCTCAAAAACTACTGAACAGATTAACACCAAATCACAAAATGCACGCTTTCTGGACCAAGATCTTGTTTTCTGTCGAACTTGGTATAATTCTGCTGTTTTCGCGGTGTCGCTGTTCGATTTTCCTATAGAGAATTGCATAGGGAAATTGCATTTTAGGTCCCCATGTTTTCTCAGCCCCCACTTAATGGATCACTTAATGGATCACCTCAAACCTTTCCAAGAAGGAACTGAAGTGGGTAAAGCCTTTTTTTGCGGGAAAGTTTTATGAAGATTCAGCAAACAGTGCCAAAATTATTGGCAATAGAAAAAGCACTCTTTCTATGGTAAATAGGTCCTAATTATAACTACAGGTTAGTGTCAAGGGGCATGCCCCTCTAATGTCTGTACAAGGTTTATGCACTGTGCCTGGCCATCAAAATGCAAGGGGTAGCAGAAGTGACATCAGAAACCCTTTGTACTTAATAACATCAAAATAAGTGACCTCATATGACTTTTGACCCTGAAGCTTTCCAGAACTTAATGTCACTTAACTTTAACCCATCAGAATAATTGATATTACTGAAGTGTCATAATAATTACATGATTAATATAACAGCTAGCACAACTGTCTATTTTAGATAAACCCATATTAGGGTGTTGACATCTTTGAAAAAGGTAGGATGTAATACTTTACTTGCACTAAATTGTAGCGAGAAAAGTGAGAGACCCAGACTTCTTCTAAAACGGTTTGAGGGAACGGAGGTTCTTGTACCCAGATAATTTTATTTTACAAAATGTGGTCAAATAGTGCATTTTAAAGGAAAATACTAACATTCATTTGAAGAAAGCCATGGGCTCTGAATGGACACTCATTAATAATACAGGTCCTTTCATTGTGTGCCAAGCCAATGAAACCTGGTGCTCCCAGGACCAACATTTTGATAAGGGTGCCACCCGTATGCCACAATTTACATACAATTGTCAATTCCAGAATTTTAGCTATTAATGACATCCATAAACCATTAGTAACCCTTGCCAAACCTCTTTATGATAGGGCTACCACCATCGTCCCCCTTCTATATGCCACATTTGTCCTCCTGTATTCCATTTGCTAGCACTGGCATTTTGCAATGGGTGCTCTGTATGCCAAGAATTACCTCTAATATGCCAGTACTAGTATTTTTACTATGGGTGCCTGTATGCCAGGAATTGCCTCCAGTATGCCAGCACAAGTCATTTGCCATTTATGTACGTATGCAAAGTATTACCTCCAGTATGCCAGTGCCTGTATTTTGTCACAAGTGCCCCGTTGTGTTTAGAGCTGCCTCCAGTATGCCAGCGTCAGTATTTTGTCACAAGTCCCCCGCCATGGTAAGATCTGCCTCCAGTATGCCAGTGCCTGTGTTTTGTCACAAGTGCCCCATCATGTTAAGAACTACCTCCAGTACGCCAGCGCCAGTATTTTGCCACGGTGGCAGTATGAAAAGGCCAAAGGCGGAGTTTCAAGCAAAACACCACATTCTTATTCATACTCACGTACTTTGACTCACTCACACTCATGCCACCTAGGCACTCCCTTAATGAGCACTCACTCATTCATTTTCTCTCACTTGGCTCATTTATTTTCACTCACTCATTCACATTCTCACTCTGAATCATTCATACTCAAGTCCCAATCATACTCCCCCATTCTCACTTATTCTTGCTCAATCTGACAGTCATTCTCACTCCCAGTTACACTCACAAACCATCACTGAGTCTCTTGCATGTCTCAGCAGTCCCTCACACTCATTCCTACTCATTCATACTGACTCTCACTCGCTAGCAATCCCTCTTACTCTCACTCACTTAGTCTGATTCACTCATTTTGACTCAAACATACCCACTGACATTCAATTTCACTTATTCTCACTCACTACCTGTCACTGTATTGTATTGTATTGTATAAATTTCTTACATAGCGTGGCTATCACCCAGCGGGTATCCTGGCGCTTTAGAGACCATGGTGACATATAGCAAGTAGAACGAGCAGCCACTAATCAAGGACGTTGCTACCTATTCCTGGCAAATAGCCAAGTCTTAAGATTTCTCCTAAAGTCCAACAAAGATTCGGCCTGTCTCAGGTTTTGGGGAAGCTTACTTCCCTTGTCACTGCCAGTCACGTTCACACACGAACATTCTCAAATATAGACATCCAAAATTAAACACACCCTCTCTCCCTCAAACAAACTCCGACCTACATGCATGCTAACAACATACTGTTTTTACTAACCACAGCTGCCATCGCAAGACCCATTCCAGCGCCTGGTGCTCTATTTTTAATTGCACTAATAGTGAATAATAGATTATCATTCACTATAAGCGTACTTTTGCCACCTCTGAGGACAGGGGTCGCAAATACAGTGCTTGGGGTCGCAAGGGGTAAGAAAGGGGTCACAGCCGTGACCCCTGTTAACCCCTAAATGACGTCCACGGGTATGTGCAAAGATTGTAGACAGCCTCAGGCATAAATATTTTAGAGAGCACATTTTCCTGTTAATTACTTGCCACTATTGTATTTTAAAGGCAGTATGTAGCTGTTTTGCCCTATTACTGTTCAAAGCCATACAGTATTCTCCTCTTCCGGTTCGATGAGCAAGGTCCAACTTCAAGCATAGAACCCCAGAAGGCACTTGCAACCATTATAAACAACCAGAAGGCAAACACATGTGAAGTAACACACAGGTGGGGACCTGCTTACTGTACACAAAATCTAGATAAACCCCGCACCATGTTAAAGAACCATCGTTGTCATTGTCCCCGCAGGTAGTGAAGGACTATACCTGCTTAAATGTTTAGCTTGTGACTACTTAGATGAAAACATCATACACTGCAAAATAGGATCAAGAATATTGACTACCAAATTAAATTAAATACATAAATATCTTGTTGACATACAACTAAAGTCACTATTAAACGCACACTAACAAACATGCTAAATCTGGAGTTAGAAGGAACAGGGACCTTTTATCTGTCTGATTTTGTTTTTTTAAGTACCTGTTCACATTTATTATTCAGCTACTTTACAGTACTAAGGTTTCTAAATGTGGCGATTCTCACTCTGTTGAACTGAAGTTTTAATGTGTAATATGTCGCCATGACTCTTCTGCAGCTACATTTTTGTGGATTCAGTGGAGTTTCGGAAAATCCTGATAATTTGCTGAAAAAAAGAAGAGTGCAATGACCAACTCCTACAATAAGCGAGAAGTAAGTCTGGCTGTGTCTAGGAATTTAAAGCCAGTCAAAGATTTTGTAGAGAGATATTTATATAAGGGCGATATTTTTGCATTCTACAGTTTCACATGCCTGCTTTGTCATCTTGTGCTTTTTCGATCTATGTTTGGAATCCCTAAATATTGCAGATACAAGGGAAATTACATTTGCTGGACAAGTTGCACTCAGTAGATATTACTGAATACAATTCCTTAGTGGGCATTAAGACACAAGATGAGTTTCTCAACAAAGTGACGTATACAAAGACTGCGAGTAGGTCTTTTGTCACTAGAGTCAATGCCTCTCCAGTACCAGTTACACTTAGAACTAATTACCTACTCATCTATTTAAAAGGAGCTTAGATTGTTTTCAGCATTTACCCTTATTCTGAAGATATTCCAGGTACATGTTTGCATTTTCCGACTGCTCTTGAAAATGCAGGTCCCATGTTTTCAAGAGGTATGTTCAAAGAATAAGCACTTATTAGTAATCACTCTATTAGATAACAGTGTTGAATCAGTGGAAAGGTGACACATAATAACATGCTACTTTCTTGTCTTCAAGATCCCTTAGATGCATAGATAGTATCTTAGAGGGCAGAGGGTCCATTGAGTGCACATAGAGCATACTTGAAAGAAGATAGAGGGTCATGTACTTCAGTATTCTTCTATTTTTCCACTATCTTGGAAATTTCTTATGGTACCCCCTACTTCGCCTCCACTATGTCACTTGAAAAATACTTTGGCTCCACTACATCATATGAATAACCTCAATATGGGTCACTGACAACTACATCAAGGAATGTCATGGGTCATGCTTATTGATGAACATAAAAATAATGTATATTTAATTACCACGTTCTTAGCTCAAGGACAATAATAATTGTTAAATTCTCTTTTTTCAAAATGTTTATTAACAAAGGTAAAAAAGAGGTGATCCAATAAAAGAATTACCATGGTAAAGTAAATACATGAATCGTATGATAATAGTTTTATGTATGTGTAAATAGACAAAAAAGTACAGGTGTGTATACTATATATATGTGTGTGTGTGTATATATATATATCTATATGGCTGGGTGCACGGGTTCGAAATAAATTAACTGCACCATTCCTGGGTTCGCTGTGTCTTTGTTCGAGGAAAAGAACGATAAAGAGACATTTCACATATATATATATATTCATCTATCGATATATATATATATATGTATGTGATCAAGACTGCCTGTGTGCAGTCGAAACGCGTCATGCTGGGCACTTGCTCGTATTGATTTTGCACTTGCATTTGCACTTTTTTTGAATCTGCTAAAATAAAATGAAGAATTAACTATCCATGCGGTGGTCCGTACCTGTTTGATGTGATCAAGACTACGATTACTTCAGGATGGTGGTGTGCATATATATATGTATATGTATATCTATATAGACATATATAGATATACATATATTTATATGTATTACCTATTGGCGGTTGGTTGCCAGTAGATAGAGTTAGGACTTAGTTTTCATAGGAAAATAATTTTTTGAATTGGTTATAACTTTAATGCCCTATAAGGACTTTTTATGAACTTTTCCCAAAAAAGTGAACTCCTGATTCCAGTAGTGCATAGCAAGTTTCGGGGTGATTTGTCAAGTGGGGGCTGAGACAAAGGGGAGGTCAGAAAAAGATGTTTTTTCCATGTTAATTTCTATTAAGTTTTTAGACACAACTACAGCCCAAAGTGCTGAACAGAATTACACCAAATTTGGCAGAAAGCTAGATTTTGGTCCAGAAAGAGTGCTTTTTGTGATTTGGTGTACATCTGTTTGGTAGTTTTCAAGATATTATGATAAAATAAAATGTGTATATGTAGGGACACGGACGCTCCATGAAGCCAACCGAGCTTGTGCAGAGATCTGATTGGCTGCCAACACTTCAACCAGGAAGTGTTGGCAGCCATTTTGGCACTTGGACTCCGCCGAGTCTCAAGCAGAAAGCTTAAAAAATAGAGAAAGGGTCAGGGTTGGATACTCTGACCCCCTAGGCCTGGAGCTGGGGTCCCCCAGGGACCTCTGTATCTTAGATCACTTTGAATGCACTGAATGAAATTCTTTTTAAATAACACCAATTATAACTGCCTCCTTATTATAGAGACAATTATGTTATGTCCAGTCAATCAACATACAATACAGTAAAAAGTTTAAAACTGTGGCACCCTAAATCAATTGCCCAACATCATAAATCCCTAATGTACCGTTGTGTTAAATACCTCAACTGTTGTTAAATTTCTGCAGGTTCAACCTGCTGAAATTTAACAGGGGAAATTGTACAGTATTTACCTTACCATGCAGATTTTAGTGCATTAAACACCAAAATCCACATGTTATTCCCCACAAACTTGTGATAGGTGTTGTTTTTTGCAAACGATAAATAACCTGCCCCATGGTATCATTATTTATGATGTGCCATAAGTAAAACCTAAACTCATAATCAGGCCCTATGTCTGATGTGTAGAGTTCAATATGGGATTCAGAAATTCTCTCTTGCCTTCTGTTTTATTTCCCTTAATCCTACATAGATTTTTCAATCAGGCTCCCAGCTAAAGTTTTCTATGGCGCATGTTGGGAAGTCCAGATTTGTTGGCAGGTCCCTCTCGCTGCTAGGCCTCAGGGTCTGGAACAATGTGTCCTCGCAAATCAAAGCTATTACTAGCCATGCTTCATTCAGAAAAGCATTAATGACCTATTTATTCTATTAGGTAAGAAGTCTAATGTCCTTTGTGTTTATTCTCTTAGTGCCATGATGCCTTGTTAGTGAAAGCGCTTTGCTTTTCTATTCTATTCTATTACCAATGACGATATAAAGATGCTTCATTAAAATAAATTTATGTATATGTAGTTATGTTGATAGGCTGATGGATGGATGAGTGGAATGTATCTGGCCTTCCAGAGCCTATGTCATACATACCTAGTATAGTTTTGTTCGCTTTCACTCCGAGCTCCTTTATCTCCTGATTCCAACTCGCTGTGATTCTGGCCCACTTTTCTCGCAGAAAGATGATTGTAAGTTATTCTTTTAGCATCTTAACATTTTATCTACATTTGTCCCTGTTCTCTGTAATTGACTCACCCAACTGTCAATGAGCAATCCAGTATAAGAGTGCCTAGAATGGCCTATCTGAGTATGACATGATACTGCTTGTGTCTGATCAAGTGCCTTAGGGCTCTAATGCTAAAGTGTTCAACCTTCCATGAAGATTTACTTTTACTAACATTCAAAGTTGTTTATGGCATCTAGAAGGCTGTTTAAATTTCATAGAGTGGGGGTTGCATCTTCTATTCATGAATACAGAAATATGGAAAAAGAGGGGGAAAATAATGGGATACAAGTTACTCCTCATCGTGACAAGCACTTAGCGCAGTAGAGATCGCACGTTCCTATTGACACTAACAATCACACATATGGTTGGGAGTGTAGGTGCTGCTCATAACAGCTCCAGGAATCTTCTAAAGGACATTTTAGAGTTAAGTGGGATCCCACCGTAGCAGGACTTATCCTACCACTGTCGCAGTACTGTTACTTGTGGTACCCCAGTACTGTAGGGCTACATAAGTCAATGCAGTACAGCTTTATCCCTATCAGCATTACTGCCATCTTGTTTAGATGACTTGAACGTTAATTTGTGCGTTAACCTGCTAAACCCCGCCCCCTGTCGCGATCAGTGGGAGGGCCTGCCGTGTCTTCTCGTCCAGGCTTGCAGCTGTGGCGGTAGCACCTGTATTACTGGCACCATGATTTATCTGAAAGAAGGATATTAGAAGTCTTTGCAAAACATTTGTGCTGTGTCTGCTTACTCATGGTTTTCGTGCTCCTAATTCTCAAGCAATATCTGATCAGCTTGATTAAAGCAATTTGTTTCTGCTTTTTTATTCCATTCTACAAGTTTCGAGCCGCTGCTGCAGGCCAATTTTGTTCCTTATTCACAGGTTAGCAGAGACGAGCTTGCAGCTGAAATCTAATCTACAGAGCAAGGCAACTTAACAAATAGCTCTTTGCGGCAAACGTGTTATTAAAAATGGCTATTGCGTGAAGTGGGATCCTTGGCCAATAATCAAATAAGGGAAGCAGCAGATCATTAGGGAAACAATACAGGATCAGACAGATGACTTGAAGGGCCTCATTTGCTCTCTAGTTAATTAAACAGACAACAGAGATGATGAGGCTGTTAATAATATCATTCAATTACACCACTGGTAAGTATTATAGTCCCTCGGAAACCATTAGCCGGTGCGGAGTGAGCAAGGGAAATGGCTGCTTGGGGGCCAATAAACAAGAGATGCATGCAGAGCATACAGTATGCATGCTTCATCACCGAGCGCATTCTGAAGAAGGATGGCTGCGAGTCGTAAGCGCTCGCCTTGTCGATGCGAGCCAGTGTTGTATGACTTGGTTGGGCAGAAATGCTTTGGATCATTGGAGAGGATCGCAAGCTTGTGGTTCTCCACTGACGATGGATGCACTACATTCTGAATGGAACTAACAATACGATTGCATGCTAGATACACATGTGTTAAAAGGGAGCAATGTACCGGGAGCTGGATGAAAGAGCAGGGAAGAAGATATTGTGCCGCTCTAAAATTCAGATAGATTTCCAGAAGAGGATTCACAAGAAAGAAGGTACTACTTTCCTGAGTTGAAAACAGATCATTACGATTTTAGAGTCATGCCATCCTTGCTACTAGGCTGCCTAAAAATCTAAGGGGACTTCAACTTTTGTAGAATCAAGATTGTCCAACGGAGAATTTGTTAGGATTATACATTTGTACCCACAGTAAGGACAGGTGTGTGCACCAGTGAAAAGAACGGGCAATGGAATTGTTTCAGAGTGCAAGGTGTGAAGAAATAGACTTGTGGGCCTTGTTTACTATAAAATGACGCAGAGTGGCACTGCAAGCCATTTTGCTGCGCCGAGTTGCATCATTTTACAAGCACAGGGATGCGTCGTAATAACGATACGACGCATCTGTGTGCTTTACCCTGCTCTGGTGCTCAATTCACTGCCATGCACCAGCGCAGGCACCCTTGCGTCAGGTTTAAATACGGATTTTTACATATAAATACAGACGGGAAACTATTTTTCCTTTGTCTGTATTTATAAATAGAAATGGTAAAATACTGCCGAAACTGATTCAGAAACTTGTACTGTGCAGCCATTCTCCAGCACAGGGTTGCCACTCCCCTCTGTCTGATGTAGATCTGTGGACGCATTCTGCCAGCCGCCAAACCCCTGCTGAAATTTCCTAATTAGTTTCTAACAGCCCCCCTCAGCCACTTCAAAGCCAATATAAGTGAAAGGGAGGGTGCACATCTATGTTTTATTATTTGAAAAGCGCAGCGCGAGGGAGGGGAATAGCCTTTTGTAGAATAAACCTCACTTTAAGTGGAGAGGTGAGCGATCCTTCACGCCTGCATCACACTTCTCTGCACCACCTTGAAACTCAGGTTTTGGGCTCTATATCTGGTGCCGGTGTCCTGGTTTAATTCCTGACTGGTGTTAAGGGAGAAATTACAGCTGGATTGGGCTAGTGCAGATCCCCTCTACGTGCTGAATGCTATGGGCCCGATTCACAGAACTAACTTAAGACAAAATCCTAAACTTACTACCATTTTGGTATTCACAGAACGCACTTACTCATTTCGGTATTCACAGAAGTTAGGAGTCCTAAATTTAGGACTACTAAATTGAGAAAAATCCTAATTTTAAGACTTTCGGTATTCACAGAAGGCATTTAGGAGTCCTAAAGTTAGGAGTCCTAACTTCTGTGAATACCGAAATGAGTAAGTGCCTTCTGTGAATACCAAAATGAGTAAGTGCCTTCTGTGAATACCAAAATGGTAGTAAGTTTAGGATTTTGTCTTAAGTTAGTTCTGTGAATCGGGCCCTATGTTCCTCTGTTTATATGATGTTTAAACTTCTGACTTTTCAGAAGCATAAGCGCGCATTCATTCTAAACGACCAGGGTATCAGAGTGCACTATTTCGAGATTGAAGTTTTTAGCTGCAGGGGGTGGGATGCGAAGCAGGGTGTGTAGAAGGAAGTCCACAAAATAATAAATAGCTGGACAGAATGGAGTGCGGGATCGGCATGTACTCCTGCGTGCAGTGGGTGGGGAACAATTACTGCTGGTTGCTTTTCTCTGACCGGGATAGGGAACGTATAACTTTTTACAGACACCGGTGGTTTATTTGGTCTTTATCATTCTCAGTGTTGTACTGAAGATTGTTTTAAAACCGAAGTATAGGAGCTCCTAGAAAGCACACATAACAATGGATCACAACTTGTCCTATGTCATCGATCCTGCTTTGTATACCAATAATTACACACGTCATGAAAAGTGCCATACGACTGACTGGCGGCGGGTTGCAAAGGGAAACAGCTGATATGGTCCTCACGAGCACTCTGACTCTAGGGGCTTGAACATGTGCTTGTACTACAATGGCAAAGGTTTCAGAATAATGTAATGAGTAAACTTTATTTGTGTATATATATATATATATATATATATATATATATATATATATATATATATATATATATATATATATATATATATCTATATATATATATATATATATCTATATATACACATTTACAAATCTATAACAACCGAGTGCAAGCGTGCATTGGCTATTATATATAAATGTGAAAAAATACTAGCTGCAGCCTCTTCTTTTGCTTGCTATAAAAAATAAATGTGGATAAATACACATAAAATTAATAAAAAATAAATATGGATAAATACAGACTGGAATGTTACAAAAAAAAAATCCAATAAAGCCAGGAGCCCTAGTTATGTTGCAAGGGTGTTGGAGGTATGATTGTTTTGGGGCATTAAGGGACACCTTCCTGCACAAAAACACTAAGTGGTGGCATTTTCCTGTTTCTAAGCGTGCTGCAGAAAACAGCATACATAGAAAGAGGTAAAAACAAGGAGAAATAAAAGTATTTTTCCTCGTTGCGCCGCTCCTACGCCTCCCCTGGGAAGGCTTAGGACTTTGCAAATCTGTGTCAGGTTCCATGGATGTTGCGTGGGAACACCCACAGCAAAACCCATGGAATGCCCCTTTCACACACAGAATAATCCGTGAAAGGGGCCCATATTTACAAGGCCATGAAGAGTCATGCGGGGTAACTTTACGTGGCCTTGTAAATATGGGCAAGGCTATTGCGTCGCTGTTGCGTTAAAATGAGTGACGATACGGTGGCGCAATGGCTCTGTAAATGAGGCCCACTATTTCTACTGTGTGTGCAAGACGAATGAGCGCGCCGTTTCCAAGAGATTGCATTTCCTTTTCCTTATATAAGTGTGTGTGCTCTGTGTTCCAAGTTGGATAAAAACGCACTGACTTACCATGAATCAAAGAAGCCACTCTTCTGATCTTTAGCCGTAAAACTTAGAGTACATAGGATGGATGTCAGAAATACGATAATAAGGAGTAAAGTATTGCATTTTAATCCCGTTGCTTTTAAAGTTAAAAGTTGGGATGTGGTTTGAGGCTTACGTCATCAACCTGGAACCACGAGGTATGCGTTGCAATTGCAGAATCCAATTTGGATGGAGAAGTGTGTTATTATTTCATCTGCTAATGCCTCATCAGCCTTTTGTGCCAGAAATTGAGAGCACTTAGAAAGAGGATGAACCTGTACATAAGCATCAAGACGATTTTCTTTAATGCTAAAGTCCCTACAGGTGAATCATTTCACAGTGTTTCACTGCACAAGCCTTCACACTAACACTGAAAGAGGAAGGTGTGCTCACAACAGTTTCAACCATCAACGCTTGGTACAGTAGTGATGCAAATTAATAAAAACATACGGTGATCAAGCAGTAATGTCCCTTTTGGTCATTTAATTAGTATGGAACAATTGAAACATTTCCTTACGTATTACAGAAATATTTTTTAAAGATTTGTTACATTATTAATAAATCCTGTATTCACTGAAGGTGTCTAGCACCGTTTTCGCCGGTTCTCCAACACTTACAGCGGGGATGGATTGGTGAAAAACACAGCATTTGTTACAGGTACCTCGGTGGATTTTTGCTGCTTTCTTGTTGTCCTATTGAATGAGGGTTAGGGTTAGCACTCACACCCCATGGATGGAGGCGCACAGGAAGGGGCTCTTTTGTCTTTGAGGGAGTCCTAAAGTAGGGTTGACAGGGAGAAGGAGGGTCCTAAGAGTTTTAAGGACTCACCACTAGCGATGCAGTGCGCAGCACTGCTCGCGCAGGCGAGATCCCTTTTGTGGAGGGTTCCAAAATGGACCCTGGAATCGCACATGCTCGTACGTGTGCTTTTTCTTTGGTGTTACGGGATTGGCTTGTGAATGCTTGTTTTTTAGAAACACAGCACGCAATAGGCCAAAGGCGGTCACGTTGCTCCGCCCGTGGCCTATTGGTGTCTGTTACCCGCACGCCGACATCTGTTTTCAATTATCGTGCCCAGACACGGGCGCGATAATTGAAAACAGTTCGCTTGCTGTGGCGCGCACGCGCACACGCACCGCTCGTTTCCTAATGTTACCGCAGTCTGCGCTTTGATTGTGACATTCTCACGTGCACATATCCACGATCAATTTCTTTTATTTATGTTTTTAAAAAGAAAACAAAAATAAAAGGCATTGCTATTTGCAATGTCAATAGCTCAAACTTGCATCAATGCGAGACCTATTGCATTGTAAATGCTTGTTCTATATTGGCTGGTCGAAAGAAGCAGGTCCTTTTGGGTTTAGATCTTTGCATGTCTGGCATGTACACTGGCACAAATGTCCCTCTGCCTTAGTTCAGGAACGCTTGGAGAAGTGTTGTTTGCCTTTTAGATGTTCACAACCTACCTAGCATCCATGGACGTGTGAATTTGGATCATGTTGTCTGGCTACAGTACCAGGGCTATTAACAGGGTTTCCAAAGGACTAGCACCACAGCAAAGATGGTGTCATTTTATGAAGTAAATTACAACACGATTCATGGGTTATACATTCCCTATGCATGTGGCTTGGTTGTCGCAAGATCTACAAAATTGCGATGAGTGTGTCCAAGCTCACTTTCTGCAGGAGGAACTAGAAACACAAGTGTGAAGGCCTCAGCGACGTCTGCTGCTAATCTGATGCAGAAGGCAGTGTGGCCATGGTGGTTGGCTGAAAAAAAGAAAAAATGCACACTTACCTTTTGACACACCAGGCCGATCTTCTGCTCCCACACCGCACTGCTCCTGGCACTTCAGTCCATAAGTACAGGCTCCCAGACCCCACACAATCTCAGCGCTGCTCTCATGCTATTACTCACAGCATGAGAGCAGTGCTGGGATTGGGCGGAGTGGGCCGAGTTTACACTCCTGCAGGGCCTAGGAGCCTGTGCTCCTGAGCACTGTTGATATCTCCAAGGTAAAGCCTGGAGATATCCAAGTGTGCATGTCGGTTTGGTCGGCCATGGTTGGCCTGCCAAACCGACATGCGTATTTTCAGTGCCTGCCACCACTCCTCCCCCTGCTGTGTGAGCTGCAACATGGCTCCAACCCGCCCTACACTCGGCGGCTGAAAGTGAAAAATAAAATTACAATAAAATAGTTTTATTGTCATTTTCTTTTTCTTTTATTTGCTGCCTTTCAGCAGTGGGAGGGCGCTCCTCTGCGAGTAGAGGAGCCGCCCCGTGGAAAGTCTACCTACAAACTCAAAAGTCCTCTATACTGAAGATTGCATTCTCTGGAAACGCCTCTAGAATGTGTAACTCTCTTCCCCACAAATTTAAAGTCAGCCCCAACTTTCTCTCTATTGAGAAATGTTCTAAAAAAGGAACCCTTCTAGATACCCTTTGGTATATTGCATCCTAGATCTGAGAACGGTGTCTTTGGAATTGCGCCCCCCTGACACCAACATGTTTCTTTGAATGATTCTGCTTCCTTGACTTCCATGTATTGCTAAGTAAGACAGATCTTACGCCCTCCATCAGTCATGGAGCATCTGCGGTACTACTACTGCCCAGCGTATTCTTTCCCTTGCTGTCTTTATGTGTGATATTCTTCTTTTTCACTGAGTGTGAAGCATTCTGATACCCTAGTGTGGGGTGAAACGTACTATAGTGGAAGTCAGTAAATAATTATTCGGTAACACCCAGGAGTACACCCCTTATATTGTAACGGGAGCACCTCAAACAGGGGTTCTATGCTGTGAGTGAACAGTGGACTGTACAGTTCATTTATTACAATTATACATTACACAAAGTTGTCTTTTGTGGTGCAGTGCAATAAAGATAATGTTGTACAGAATGACACACATTTTTGTGAAGGACTGAGGCTGGGCCAGGAAGTTGGGGCTCAGCTTGAAAAGCCTACAGTGTAGTCACTAAACTACACCTTCTTCCTTGTAAAAACAATCGGGTAGGACCTCACACTGTTCACCGCCCCGTAAGACTGTTCACAGCTGAAAAGGTCATGGTGCCTTCGCCGTCTTGGATGAATGTAGATTAGACAGTCACACTTTAGGGGTGTATAGAGTGCACTGCAGAGTGTGCTTAGTAAATGTATGCGTGGCCCCTTCAAAAACCGTAATGGCCTGAAGCACAGTATTGTACACCCCTGCACCCAGCATACACTGGAACAGTGCACAGAACATAATATTGTTGTATACCCGCCCCACCTTGCCACCTTCCCCTGCAGAATGTGATGAGCGACTCCTGCGTCTGACACATCGCACCGACATTTGTTGGTCTTGGGCTCAATCACGCCCCCCCGAACGGCCGCAGCGGCCTACTCAGCACAGCAGAGTGGCTTTCCCGAACGTTTAACTATTTCTTATTCCATGCCATTGCACGCATTCTTCAAAAGAAGAAACTCTGGCACCCCCTGCACGGGAAGGGATGCAGTGGCCTCCGTTATGCCCCTGCAGCATCACAGACTGGACTTCAGCATTTAAAAGAAACACAAACATCTACCTATAGCAGAAGCTAAAAAGATTTGTGATTAGCTCAGCAGCTTTTGTTGCTAGTCTTGCTATGACAACCCTCTCCCACACATATTGGCCATCGGCCAACAAGATAAGCAATAAAAGCTTGACCAATTACGCTAAAAGCATTTCAGACCATAACTCAACATTTGCCTATCAATAGTTGCAGAGTCCGGACTCTTTCTCATTGATTGAACACCTTTCTCAGCATTGCGCCACTAATAAGACAAATGGAAGGCCTCCATTTTTTTGTCACATCGCCAATCCTTATCCATGCAGGTGAAATTTGCTGAATCAGACATTTCCTTGCCTGGGCTTCCTGGTGAGTCATTTAGTCACCCACCACTGCTCTGTGGAAGCTTTAAACAGCTGTCCATATTATAGTACTATTGATATTCATATGAGGGTCCACCTATTGGAAACACTGAAGCAAAAGAGTTCATTCAGGTATGACTGAATGAGTGCTACCCTCAAGATAACATCTGCCAAATAATGACATCATTATTATGCTGACATAGTTTGATTATTTTCGTTTGGAGTTTAGTTTATGAAGTATTGAGTTTCTTTAAGACATGATATATAGAGGAATAGGGCCTAATACACAAGTAATGATACCACTATGCAAATTATGCACCGCTTGTAATTTAACAAACTCCTGGGGCATAGCTTAAAAACACACTCGCTCCGGTCCTGGCGGGCGGCTAGCTTCCTCTCTCCTGCCTTATTGCTCTCCTGCACCCCGGGCCTCCTGTGACTGTATACAGAGAGACAAAGAAAGACGGGTGACCTCAATGGGTCCCAGGGGAGCCCCCTGCACAGGACCACAGTGTTGAGGCTCAGGGGCTGATGTGACAGCAGCAGAACCCACACTGTGGTCCCCAAGGGTAACGGGATGATCTGGCCAGTTTCCCCACCTCTTAGAGGAGATTTGTAAACAGTGTGCTGGCACCCTTGAATCTCCTGGTCCACTGGAGAACCCAGAGGCACAAAGGCATCCCGGAGGATATTTATAACATCACTCGGTGTGGTCTACGTCAGGCCTTTGAGTGTCATGTGAGTCGACAGTTGAGGATCAAGATTGTGGCATTGGTTTACCAAGGCTGACCCACCACTCTTCTGTCTGAAAGGAAAGTGCACATGAAGTTTGGTAACTGGTGCATCAGCTCTCATCCAAGAGGAAAATGGAATTAGGGAGGAGACAGAAACACTGGAGTTAGCTCCTCCTGTCTGGTCTTGTATCAGCGCAAATCGAATCTCCTCCACCCAAAGCTGAAGTGTGGGTTCTCACAAAAGTAACTCCTTAAAAAAGCATGGAAAAATTAAATATTATGCTATTGTCATAAAAATGTGAGATTTTTTGTTAATTATTCGGTCACAATGCACACATACCTGATGCTCCAACAACACAGCAGCTGATGACCCCATAGAGTTACAGGAACCTTTGCAGCCTCTGGAGCACCAGCATTTGGCGGCCAAGCAGAACATCAACAGTCGTGAAGAAATAAACAGGTAGATCAGCATGCAAAGGAGTCCTGAAACCACACTGCAAAAGGGAAAGGAAGAGGGTAGGGAAACACAACAAATGTGAAAGGGGACACTAATGGTGAAAAAAACGATTTGGCAAATGGGAAGTCCTGTTGGGAAGTCCTACAACGAAAGGAGCGGTGAGGCAACTTCTTCCATCCAACCCACCCTAATTAACTTAACCGGGAAGCGTTGGCTCTGCTCCTCTTGCTCTCCTATTGCTCAGCCACCTGCCTCTTACTTCACCCATCGTCCTGTTCTGTCTCCCCATCCTCCTTAGGTCCTATCTCCGTCTTTTCGAAAAGCTCAGTGACAGAATGTGTTTCCCTCCTTCTCCTGTGTACTTTGCACTGTAATTTTTAGTATCTGTTATCTCAAGTTCCTGACACTGGGCGCTAACTGGGCACACAAAAGATATCTCAGGCCCAGATGAGCTAAATTTCAGATCCGGTTTCCTGGTGTCAAGCTCCAGCATTCTTCCTTCTCCTAACAGGCGGCTATGAAGAGCCCAGGACATGCCCTCTTTTCTTGGCCCGTGATAATCTCCTTAGCTGGGGCAGCACCTCATGACTCTCCAGGTAGTGTACCTTCTATGCCTACACTCCCCAAGCCTAAGGGCCCCCTGGATAATTGTAGGGTGCATGTGTGGCCAGCAGAGGCCAGACGTACCTCTACCAGGGGTACCTATCACAGGACCAGTCCACAGTAGTCCAAGGAATCCATTCCCCTTCAGAGTCCTCAGCAGTCCTACTCTTTATTGTCCCCTAGAGGGAGTAGGAATGTTAGTGCCATTGGCTCTGGTAGCAGAGTCCACAGAAACCCAAGAATCATATGCCTAGGGTCCTCACCTTTCAAGGCTCTTTGTCCCATTGGTCTGTCCTACTACTTAAAAAGTGGAGATGGAGCGTTCTAGAAGGTGAACATTTCTATTCAGGTCACAGAGTGCCACATCACTCCTTTACCCATAACTGACATTTCCTCGGATCTGCCTATTAGCATTATGGGACTTTTAAAGAAAGCTGAATCAAGTTGGGGTCAGAAAGACATCAAACTTGTACCTTACTGCCATCTTTAATTAACAATGAAAATGGGTTGCTTAAGACTTCAAAGGGATACCCTGATTTATATGGTGCTGAGGTCTGGATTGTCCCTGTTTGTCCTTGTGAAAAGGGAATGCCCATCTTGTCAGTAAGTTAAAGCTCATCTCCCTATGTAGATTTAGGTCTATTGTCCAGGGAGAAGGTTTGAAATGTCGGCTGGCCAGTAGAGTAATTAAATTGGCCCAGAAGGGTAGTTCAAAACCCAGATCTCAATAAGTCTTTCTCTGGGAAGGATCATAAATGCCAAATTATTTTAGGGAATGTGTTTATGGACAAATTAAATTATTATATGTGCTCAGGATCCCATAAAGCATAGAAAACATTACGTCAATCACTTGTACATGTTAAGCCATCCTTTATTGTATGTAAGGGCGCACTCCACGGGCTCGTGTTTGTTGGGTACATGTAATAACTTGTTTGCATCTGTCCCGCGGCCTTGCTTCTAAGTTCTTTCTCGATGGTTGCCAACTCCAACTTCACCAGAACCACAGGAGGAAGGACCGGCAGGACGTGGGATCCTTTCAATGGAATAAAGATACTTCCTGCTTCTTACTTGCTTATGCCCTCACCACATTTGGCGATGAGTTGAAGCAGAAAGGCAGGAGCGGCCCATACAGGTAAGAGTGGTGGGCGGTAGGGCGGGTGAGGGATGGATTTGATATACGCCATTGGGCGGAAATTAAATAAATAATAATTTTCCCTCGTCGTCATCTGTCGAATCCCTCCCCACCCCACCCCACCGCTCTTTCCTGCAGGGGCGCTCCTGCAGAAAGGCCTGCACAGGCCAGTACGGGTTCATTCCTCGCTCTATCTGCAGCAGAGCCCCGGCTGCATCAGTCGACAGCCTTCTTCGCTCAGCCTTCAGATGAAGCACACATTGTACACATGTAACAAGCACGGGGCCTCTCATCCAGCTGTGCACTGCGCAGCAGTATGCTTCATTTGGAACAGCGGGCACAGGCAGGTACCACTCAAAACCATTTTGAGCGAAGCTCACTGTGGGTGAGACTCCATTAGGGGTCTTCCTGCAGAGACCCAAACATCAGGAATCTTCAAAATAAAAATATATATTAAGTGGGTCAGAACCCACTTCTTTACAGGGAGTGAAACATTTGCCCGAAGTGATTGCGCTGAAAACAATTGAGAAACGAAACTTCTTTCATGCATGCATGCAGGATGGCAGCCCTGGAACGCTGGCAGCAGCTGAATGGGTAAGAGCTGATGTATACATAGATAAGAGCATATGTATATATAGGTAAGAGCAGATGTATATATGGGTAAGAGCAGATGTATATATGGGTAAGAGCAGATGTATATATGGGTAAGAGCAGATGTATATATGGGTAAGAGCAGATGTATATATGGGTAAGAGCAGATGTATATATAGGTAAGAGCAGATGTATATATGGATAAGAGCAGATGTATATATAGGTAAGAGCAGATGTATATATAGGTAAGAGCAGATGTATATATGGGTAAGAGCAGATGTATATATAGGTAAGAGCAGATGTATATATAGGTAAGAGCAGATGTATATATGGGTAAGAGCAGATGTATATATAGAGCAGATGTATATATGGGTAAGAGCAGATGTATATATGGGTAAGAGCAGATGTATATATAGGTAAGAGCAGATGTATATATGGATAAGAGCAGATGTATATATGGGTAAGAGCAGATGTATATATAGAGCAGATGTATATATGGGTAAGAGCAGATGTATATATAGGTAAGAGCAGATGTATATATGGATAAGAGCAGATGTATATATGGGTAAGAGCAGATGTATATATGGGTAAGAGCAGATGTATATATAGATAGGTAAAAGTAGATGTTCCGCAGCTAGAAGGCAATGGATTGAAGGGACACCTGGCCATTCACAGATATATGTGAGACTCATTCCAATTTACAGTCTGACTCCCCTTAAAAACCACTTAGACTCACATTGCAAATACAATGGCTGAAATAGCATTGTGTTTGGTGTGCTGCCCATGGTATGCGTCCTGCACATAATGCTCTTGAAGCTGTGGCCCTCTGGCCAATAAGAAGCTGAGAGTCTTTTCCTACTGGACCAGGCTGTGAGGTGTAGGGTTATAATGCACATTATAACAGATGGATGCAAACCTCTATAATGTCAGATTATTGTCCTTTTCTTGGTGTTTTCAGAACATGCCAGTAATAGGGAAATGACTCCGCCTTCTGTAACCTTAAAGGGGCTTCTAGCCTCTGGGTGTGTTCCTCTATGGGCTTGTAACTCTCCGGTGACTAGCCCTACCCTTATGCCAGCTAACAGGAGATAATTTAACATATATATAGGCATGCTACTCGTTACTAGTTAAGCTGACTTCTATGGATGTCCACTTACTGCGAAGTGACTGATCACACCACACTGAATACAGGAGTACAGAGCATCACGCAGCGCGTCCGGAAGGAGTGACATTTCCAGTGCACTGATTATTAAAATGTGGGGTTACTTCGATTACAGCGCGTCAGAAGGAAAGTGATGCCTCTGGGCACACATTCGCATCACCCTAGATGTCCACATCAGTGGGATTCCACAGTAAGTGATGCTCGCCGGCCCTTTCATAGCAGTCATCTCTGAGCAGCACACTGAGTGTGTAATAATTCTCCATGCTGTGCGTTTGGTCCACTGCTCCTCAACCTGAAGACATCATTCTGCAAACTGCTCAGGATATGCTGAATGCACAAGACTGGCGGACAATGATGAGGCAGCAGAAGGGACGTTACTGGAGGGGAGGCCTGCATAAATTAGGACTCCTAGCCAAACAATAAAAGCGAAGTTTAATGCAGGTCATTTGAAATTCTGCATACGGGGACAATTTCTATTAGCTTTAAGCCGTAACCGTATGGGAAGGTAGGATGTAAATCTGAGTAAAAGGATTCAAGCCAGAGTGAGCAGTAGAAACCCTCAGCCACTCATTCTAAGAACAGCATCAAAGAATCAGAGGCCACGGTGTGCACAGGTGCAGTGGCCAACTGATGCATTATGGGTAGGAGGCTGTGACATTGCGAAGTCGGCCTTTTTTTATTAAACTTAGCAAACTTCATTGAGTGGGTAACTTCTAATGTTGAAAAGAGGCATCTTTAGCAGCCCTTTTACAGGAATGGGGAGCCATTTCTGTTGCTTTTCATGGCAGCTATTGGCAGACGAGTTACCGCACCATCGGGTTCATCAAGCTGCTTCATCCAACCGGTGGGTGCACTCCTGAATCAAGTGCTTGAGCTCAGAGAGGGTACTCATCATCCTCACAGCGAGCACATATATTTTTGTCGCAGGTCTGAATATCACGTTCTTTAACCCATTATGGACCATGGTGGTTGGTAGTACTCGGCCAATATGCCCCATGCATCTTCTTGTCCTGATGAGGCTCCTGCACCACGTTAAGGGTCGAAACGTCATCAATATATAGAACAAATACGCTAAGAAATTGGATATTGGCCTCATAGTTGTCTATTTGCCTTTGTTGCTTGTTTAAACACACACAAGAAATTGTGGTTATACCTCACTTTTACTTGTCTTGCAATATACTGGGACACACTGCACTTTAAAAAAAAATCATTGTGATATGGAAAGCTGATACTAGTGAGTATATGTTTGATAATGGTGGTCTGGAGAGTTATTTATTTATTTGCCTTAATTGCGTACAGTCAAGTAGGCTGATTATCGAGGAATGAATTGAATGATACCAATGAGAGCCATTGTGATTAATGAAGTGTCAATAGCCTAGTTTCCCATAGGTTCAAGGGCGGCTTGTGTTTCATAGCACCAGTCAGGCAAGGGCAGACCTGAGTGGTATTGGAGAAATGCAATGCTCCCCCTCTGCAGCACTCTGATATTACCCACACGTGATATCCTTATCCAAGGATCAGCACAAAAAATGTCCTGCTGTAAACCAAAGAACGATGAGTGGAATCGCTGAATTAATCTCAGCCTTTGGTGATTACTCAGGCTGCATCCCAGTCCACTATTTGTTTTGCCCACTATGCTACCTCATACAAGATCCAGCCATATGCAAATCAGTCTTGGTCCTTCTCCAACAGGAACAATCCATACCAACCTGCCAGGCCAGGTCACCTCTGAATAAAAACACAGGCAATCCCAGCTCAGTTTCAGCCTATCTGGCCTTTTCAGTAGGGTTTAACTTTAATCCTATGTAACTGTGAATCCATGACCCGCCTCTGGGCGTACCCGTTGCACTTAGCGTGGCGCACTGAATAAAACAATGAAGTGATGGGTGGAGTCCTTCAATTCACCTCAGACACTGGTAATTACTGATGGCTGCATCTCTGTGCCAAAGCTTGTTTGGCAACCATGCTATAGCAGACAGGAAACAGCATTATGGAAATCAGTCTTGGTCCTTCTCCAACAGGAGCAGTCCATCCCAACCTGCCAGGCCAGGTCACCACTGAATACAAACACAGGCAATCCCAGCTCAGTTTCAGCCTATCTGGCCTTTTCAGTAGGGTTTAACTTGAATCCTATGTAACAGTGAATACATGACCCGCCTAAGTGATGGGTGAAGTCCTTCAATTCCCCTCAGACACTGGTAATTACTGACGGATGTATCTCTGTGCCTAAGCGTGTTTGGCAACCATGCTATAGCAGACAGGAAACAGCATTATGGAAATCATTCTTTGTCCGCCTCCAATTGGAACAGTCTAGCCTGAACATCCAGGCCAGGTCCCATCAGAACAGGAACACAAGGAGCCACACACTAGCTTCAGCCTAATTTGGGCCATTTCAGGAGTGTTTAGCTTCAATCCTGTGGCACAGTGAGTACAAGACCCACATTGAGTAGGGTCAGTACTTATTTGCATGAAGCAGATCTTCGGAGTGACATGATGGGTGAACAATCATGGACTAAAATGCTCCCTGAACGATCGTCAGTGGGCTATTGATCCAAGCATTCTATGTATCTATCAGCTTGCTGTTTGTTACAGGTGATGCCATAAGTGCGACTGATTTGGCCAGACATGCATCCTGTGCTCACTGTGCCATAGGGCTGAAGGGGCACCCTACTGATGAGGCCTAAATGGGCTAAAACTAGTCTGAGATTGCTTGTGTTCCCTTCTGGAAGGGGTTTCATCTGACAGTCCGGAATGAAATGTTCCAATGATTGCATATGATGTGCCCCCTGTAGAGTAGCATGGTGGGCCAAACATTGATGAACTGGAATGCAACTCAAGCAGCCAGCAGTGGCTGGTATGAATTCATGCATTCTATCCATGACCTTGCTGCTTGTTACATGTCTTGGGTCAAGACATCTAGGTGCAGGGAATCTTGACCTGTGGCAGGCGGGAGTGCTGCACTTTAACTTGGGATATTGGCAAAAATCAGAAAACTATGGGGTAGTTAAACATTTTGTGCTGGGTTAGCACCACAAAAGTGAGGCTAACCAGCGCAAAATGTTTTTTTGATAATTAACCATCCAGTTTTGCTTTGGAAAGTACAATAAAAGCAACGCGAAGCAGTGCAAAGCACTACTCAGTGCCAAGTGGGTGATACATGGGTAGTACATGGCCATTCCCGTGGCACCCCCATGACTTTTGATACAAAACCCTATCTACAACCAAATGTAAAATCTGTTTAGCATCAAAAGTTAACGGCACTTCAAAGAAGGCGTTAACAGGGGAAATATTTTATTTCTCTTTTCTTTTCTGACTTCCCATGCATGCTGCACTGTGCAGCACACATACAAGGTGGGGAAAGTGTTTAAACTTGTGTAGTCATAGTGTTTTGTACAGGAAGGGTACCCTTCTGCTACAAAACCTATGCTAGACTCAGGCACACTTTCCCATCACTATGGCGCTTAGGTGTGTCCCTAGTGCACAGCAGCTGTAATCAGCGCTGGCGGTAGGGAAATGGGGGGAGAGTGCCATATCTCTGTAGATATATCGCTCTCCTGCTCCCTCCCTGTTGCGCAACACTGCACTGCCTCACGGGGGCTGTGAAGGCTTGCATGTCTCTTTTGAAAATCTGGCCTTTCACCTTACTATGTCTGCCTTTGCAAAGCTGAGGTTTTTGGACTGTTTCCCATTTCCCAGGCTAAGTTTTCCCCTCCATTAGTTGTAATGTGCCCTGGATGGTGCAAATGGTGGTGTGTGCAATACCTTTTGAGTGAGTGTAATGCAGGTGTGTATCTTGCTGTTCATGGTGGGATTCAGAGGGGTGATGTAGCTCTGTTGCACCCGCAAAGGTTCAATGTCAGGATTTCCTTTTCTTGGCATTGCTTCTATTTGCCTCATGCTGTCATTTCCTCTTAGCGCAGATGCCCATTGGCTACACCATAGACAGCAGGGAAAAGATAACTCAAGGAATCCCCAAGATACACTTTCATCAGCTAAATAGCTCCACGTCTCACCTCAACCCACCAACAAGCATCTAATACAGAAACAAGCTTCACACACTTACACACCGCATTTTTGCACCGACCAGTGCACACTAAATAGGCAGGCATTGAAAAGAGATGCTCACCTTGGGAAAGAACATAAAAAAGAAAGGGACAAAGAAGTGTCACAGAGCTGAGATAGGATCAAAGCAACACACTTGGAACTCATTGCTTAGTTCCCTAAGTTATGGTCAAAGAACAAAATAGAGATCAGGGCCCTGAGAATGACAGAGCTCCGGGGTTCTAGTCTTGCCTGCTCAAGGTTTGGAGTTCCTAGTTGTGTGGAGTTGACTGCGCCTGGTCATCACCAGGTACAATAACATTCTCGCCTGCATTTCCGCAGGTAAAACCTGCTACAATTGATGGGAGAAAAAAAGAGTATGGTAATCCTGGTCAGGTGCATTAAAATCGCCATGTTCTTCTACAAAAACTCAGAGTAGGTGCAACCTACCACCCTCGATACTCTCCGAACTCCTGCAGTTTTAGCAGGTGCGATGAAGAGTGCCTGTCCCTCTGAGGCACTTGTAATCAGGGCCTATGTGAGTGGCAGAGTGCACGAGGGACTGATGCTTGCCTTTACATTCATTGCATTGATGTGTCATTTAAACTCTTTGCCTTTACATTCATTGCATTGATGTGTCATTTAAACTCTTTGCCTTTACATTCATTGCATTGATGTGTCATTTAAACTCTTTGCCTTTACATTCATTGCATTGATGTGTCATTTAAACTCTTTGCCTTTACATTCATTGCATTGATGTGTCATTTAAAGTGTTTGCCTTTACATTCATTGCATCGATGTGTCATTTAAACTGTTTGCCTTTACATTCATTGCATCGATGTGTCATTTAAACTGTTTGCCTTTACATTCATTGCATCGATGTGTCATTTAAACTGTTTGCCTTTACATTCATTGCATCGATGTGTCATTTAAACTGTTTGCCTTTACATTCATTGCATCGATGTGTCATTTAAACTGTTTGCCTTTACATTCATTGCATCGATGTGTCATTTAAACTCTTTGCCTTTACATTCATTGCATCGATGTGTCATTTAAACTGTTTGCCTTTACATTCATTGCATCGATGTGTCATTTAAACTGTTTGCCTTTACATTCATTGCATTGATGTTTATTTAAACTCTTTGCCTTTACATTCATTGCATTGATGTGTCATTTAAACTCTTTGCCTTTACATTCATTGCATTGATGTGTCATTTAAACTCTTTGCCTTTACATTCATTGCATTGATGTGTCATTTAAACTCTTTGCCTTTACATTCATTGCATTGATGTGTCATTTAAAGTGTTTGCCTTTACATTCATTGCATCGATGTGTCATTTAAACTGTTTGCCTTTACATTCATTGCATCGATGTGTCATTTAAAGTGTTTGCCTTTACATTCATTGCATCGATGTGTCATTTAAACTGTTTGCCTTTACATTCATTGCATCGATGTGTCATTTAAACTGTTTGCCTTTACATTCATTGCATCGATGTGTCATTTAAACTGTTTGCCTTTACATTCATTGTATCGATGTGTCATTTAAACTGTTTGCCTTTACATTCATTGCATCGATGTGTCATTTAAACTGTTTGCCTTTACATTCATTGCATTGATGTGTCATTTAAACTGTTTGCCTTTACATTCATTGCATTGATGTGTCATTTAAACTGTTTGCCTTTACATTCATTGCATTGATGTTTATTTAAACTCTTTGCCTTTACATTCATTGCATTGATGTGTCATTTAAACTCTTTGCCTTTACATTCATTGCATTGATGTGTCATTTAAACTGTTTGCCTTTACATTCATTGCATTGATGTGTCATTTAAACTGTTTGCCTTTACATTCATTGCATTGATGTTTATTTAAACTCGTTGCCTTTACATTCATTGCATTGATGTGTCATTTAAACTCTTTGCCTTTACATTCATTGCATTGATGTTTATTTAAACTCTTTGCCTTTACATTCATTGCATTGATGTGTCATTTAAACTGAGCCTGTAAAGCAATGTCGTTTTCACTACATACAAGTCCTAATTCAGTGTCAAACACAAGTTAGCACACACATCGCCTTTACAATTGATGCACTAATGCATTTTTTTCTCGCACAAATGTGGTGCTTTGTCACCTGGAGAACCCAATTTAGGGAAAATACCACAGCTTATGATTTTTGAAGCTGGAATGGGAAAATATGCATCATTACCACCATATCCCCAATTATGAGGTGTGGAACCCCTAATGTAGAAGTAACACCACACTAAATACTGCACATGTAGGTATTTAGTGGGAATGAGGCCCTAAATGTACAAAAAGCTTCAATTTACACATGTATGACAATGGAAGGAATCTGAAGGCCTCGTGGATTTTGCACTATCCTCGGTTTAGGCTTAGGAGCAAGGATGCAAGAATGTGGATGTTAGGAGCTAATAGCAGCGCTAACCCACAATTTCTTAAATGTGTAAGTATTCACATTTGCAGATAGTCCCCCCCGCCCTGTAATAAAACATACAACTTCTTTATAAATACACAAAAATTGAAAGACAGGCTTCAAGCCTTCAAGCATAGGAAAACAAAATCCAGTGCTTCACTTGTAAGATAAAATACCCACAGGGGCCAAAGAAGTTCCTAGAAGCTCACGGATGAATGCCTCGGTTGGCTAGTACCAAGGCTGGCTAGAATCAATTCCACCTCATGCCTCGTTCTTTCACCACCCTACACTCACTGACTTTTTACCTCACTCTTGCATGTTCCTTTCCATCCCTGCTTTCTCTTTTTTGCCACTCTTTTCAACATTTCTCTTCCTTCTCCTTTCTCCCTTTTGTGCCCTTTTCATGCTCTGGGTCAAAGTTGGAGGATGACAAACAAGTCCAAATACCCCAAAATGATGTAGGTGCCCTCCACCTACTCAAACCATGCACCGAGGAAACCTGCAAGGGTAGTTCTCCTCCTTTTGCAAGACAAGCAGGGCTTTGTGCACCTAGATCAATGTTTCAGCACCCTTGTGGTTTTCACTTCTCCCACAGTGGATAAGTGTGGGCACCCTCCTTCTTCTTTTAAGCCTCTGCGGATCTCTATGGGAAGAACAGTAATCCATGTTTTTCCTGCAGAACTACCCCACTTATCACTGGGACATCCTACAGGCATTACATGGGTTGAAAGCATGTGCTGAAATATTACTTTGATACTATTTTTTTCTGAAGCGTAATCACAGTAAACCATTCCCCAGTGAGGGGCCAGAGGATCCGTGTGGTAGAAACGCTGACGTCCCCAGTGCTAACACTTTTCACGAAAGTGAGCAGCGGGGACACATTTTAACATAAAGAAGTCCTCGTTTATGCACAGTGGGCACTCCTCACAAAAAAGAATCAACTCTGCCTACATGTTTTTGCAATTCTAAGTATATTTTTGCAGTATTACCCCTCACATGAGTGCCTATATCCCAACGCGCTCAGAGGCCAATGTAGGTTGAAACGTGCACCGTCACAAAACCCAAATATAACTAAATACAACATGACAATCTTTTGATGGGACTAAGCTGCATATTATCCTCAGCAAAAAGACGTCACTTCCAGTCCATGCTTTCAGTTTCCGGGCAGATCAGCGTGCTTTTTTGGTAGATTTACTTTGGGATATGGATAAATATAGGCAGGGGCTCTGGAATCACACAGCAACGGTGACATCTGGACATGATGCAGCAGTTGGTGGATTATGTGGCAAATGTGGCAAATCCATAATTATGAAGAACGTGCCACTGCTGCAGAATCACTTGATTACAGTGGTCGTGCATATACCCCAAAAATACATAGAAGGTGATGTCATGAGCATTATACTATTGGCTTAAATTAAGGCTAGGCTGACGTCAAGTGAGTTGAGTTCCATTCCTTGAGTCACTTTCACATCATGCTTTAATGACGCGTGCATTGCAATATCCTGAAAGAAACAGCTGAAAGCACAGGGATGGGTTCCAACTTGGAGGAGCTGTGAGGGATGCTATGTGAGGGTGTTAGCTGTTTAAAGCTAAAGTTAATTACTGCTGGGAGAATGTTAAAGTGCATTGTATTCCTCAAGCGGTACACTGGCCACGACTTATTAATGTGAGGTTTTGTGTCAACCACCTTCGTGTGTGCAGGCCTGTGCCCTTCGTGAAGGTGTGAGTTTGTGAATTTTGTAGACTTTGCCTGCAGGTCAAGCTTTCTGCTATAAGGTGCTTGCTTACCTATAATAGCCTTTTAAACAGAAGTCAAAGAGTGTCAAGAAGATGGTTAAACTTTGAGTGGCGGGTGGGGGAGAGGCAAGGAATGGTTCAGGCAGCCAGCGGATACCACCCGCTCACCAGCAATCCAGGGAAATTAAATGGCTCCAAATTAGGTCTGAGGGGGAAATAAACGGATTATTTCCATACTGTACAGAGACTAGTGTGAAAATGCATTCAAACTGTAGGGGGATTATTCAATAGAAAAACATAAAGTTGTAAGGGCTTGGCGGCACTCAGTGGGTGCCCCTCCACTTTCTGGGCGCAAGTTTTGCCCTCTTGCTGCTAGCGTCCCCTTCTGCTGTTATGCTGCGGTGGTTCGAGTCTTTGGCATCTGGGGAGAATGCCACATTTGTCTCAGTGAAAAGCGGTTGGCTCGCCTTAGGTTTGGGTTTGGTGTTGGGCTTTTGACCCCCTGGGGCAGTTCTCCTGCAGTCTGCGGTTAGTTCTACTGCTACTCTAGCTTCACGCCTAGTTTCTAGGTGGGTAGGACATTGTGGTGAACTGATGAGGCTATGGCTATAGATGGAATAGATTATGAAATACCACTCCCATTCCAACATGGGGATTTTCCTTCAGTAACTTACTTTCAGTTCCTATGAAATTACTGGCTGACAGTACTTTCTTAATCTGGTTTTTGCTTTTTATTATATGTTTGTGATAAAATTGTTACGTCGATATTTAGACAAAATATCCGAAAAAAACATTGTGTGGACAAAATATCATGTCAAGAATATTGAAGACAAAAATATTTTGAAAGTAAGTTTCTCTAGTTAAGCAAACATGTACTGTATATAATTCCTCATATACGTACCATGGCAATATATCTTTCTCCAAGGTACGTAGATGTGCAGTTAGGAATAGTAAATTATACTTACCAATTTGCACTTACCTACTTGATATTTTGGTCCTCTATATTCTTTACACAATATTCTAGTCACGCAATATTTTTGTTACAGATATTCTGTCAGTGATCCGATCGCTCAATATGGAGTGCCGTATACTGTAGTTCCTAGGCCTGAAATTATGGACGAGTCTCAACCTTATCTCCAAATGAAATCCCAACACCGTCAGTTCAGGAAACTCCCGATAATCAAATATTTGAAACAGGTTTTCACCTAGGCTCTTCATCTTCATCAAGTAGGTAATTGAATGTCAACTCCAGGTGCAACTTATGCATTTGAGTGAACTCTACATAGCATATTTCTAGATCCTCACCTTCTGGTTTCCTTTTCACTCCAGTGCTCTGAAAAGGTATAGGTGATGTATCCCACCTTTAGAGAACTCCTAAATAATGAAATGCTCAATCCATAAAATAAATATAATAATAAATAAATAAAAACATGGATAAATGATCTGGTTTCTTGATGCCGAAAACAAATGTTTATAGTTATAGCACTTGTTGGCGCTTGTGTTGTCAATGTTAGAAGCATTAAAAGATCAACGGACCTACCAATATTCAAATAGGTAACAAGGCAGTCGAATAGAGGCCCTCTAAAGTGGATCCAACGGATGTGTAAAATGGGGGTTATCTCTTTGTAGAACCAGTAATGAGTGACAGCCTGCTGAAGACACTGGGAACCCGCATCCAGTATAAATGGGAGACCATCACCACCCTCAACCCCGATGGTGGGTTGAGGGTGGCTACAACAACATGACTCCTTCAGAAACGGATACAATACCTGCAGAGGCTTTTTTACGTCGAAATAATGTTAATCGAGATGTTTTTCTAAATTATGTTTACCCACATGCGATTTTAAAATGCACTAAGCATCTATGACATAATCTGATAAGAGCAAAATATACAAAAGAGACGACCTACGTAAATAATCGCAAAATGATGCTATTTAGATTGCTAGTAATGCCTTCAGCAAAACAACATTAATGTGGTGCATGTTTAGTCATTTCTTATCAATTTAAAATTCAATTTCTCATGTATGGTTTAATAGAACATAATGTTGCTCCATATATCTAAAAGTAAAAGCCTGATATAGTAGGATATAAGACAACTGACTGGCCTCTTGAGTCATTAATAAAATTGTCACAGCAGAAAGGATGTGGTTCACTCATTTTAATAAAGGCTTCCTAGAGCACATATATTACATAACGTGCTGAAGTGAAATAATCCAAAATACACTTTTTTATGTAAAAGTTCATACTTCAACTAAAAATAAAGTGGCAGTTACTGACATTTGCAGAAGAACAGGAGGTCCAGGCTGAGCCAAGACCTGTTCCCTTAACCTTCATCACACTTCTTTTCCAGACAGGAATCAGCACACATGGGGCTGTAAACATGATGGCACCCGGCGTTCACGGCCTCACTACCTGCGCTCTGTTGAAGCGAGGCAGGAGATGCCTTGGGGGTTGGGCGTATGGTTCAGTCTCGAGGCCTATGAACTCCCACTGCCCAAATCCAGTCATTTTCGAGTGTGGCCTGGCAGCATGAGCTGGTCTGTTGCATAGTGCAGGCTGTGATTACAATGACTCGCCCCGGGAAAAATGCTGCATAAGGGCAACCTGGCCACAGCTGGATGCGAGGCCTGCCTCATGGCCCCTCCTCCCGTCTGTGGTTCGTGAGCATGCCCGATGAAGCAGGGATGTTTCACAACATTTGATGTGAGACACCAATATTCCTGAAGAAGAGCCTGATCCCAAAGGGGCCATATTCAAGCACCAAAAACTGTACTGAAAAGCAAAGTAGGGTCCGTTGCTCAGCCCTCCTCTGAGACCACAGTGAAAACATTTCTTGTTCATTTTCATGCAATTTTAATATAGGTTTGACAATTTAACAAAGGGAGTACATAGATGTCAACATAAGTGAAATAACCTCATTCAAACTAGGGAACTCATAACTAGGATAGTGTACAAGCAGAGGACACCAGTACACTTGAATGCTTCCCAGTGCACGAGACAGAACACAGGTATAAAGATTACCACGTTAGGTGAGTGAGTATCCACCATCCTGTCTCAGTACATCAATGTATGGTAATCCTTTGACAGGGTTGGCTATTTCTTGCACTAGTTTTGTGCTTCTAGTGTGTTTACGTCTTTTTATGAATATCATACAAGAGCCCTTTACCCCCGCTCATGCTCTCTTTACTACGCTGCCTGTGTTCCACCTGTCCTGGTTGTGTGAGAGAATCATGCGATGCTCTTTCTGCCAACTTCCCTTAACTTGTTTGTATCAGGAAAGGGTGCGCTGTGGCTGTCCATGTTGTATCATCATTATGTTATGAAGCTCGGTAAAAAGTTCTCGACTCCGCATAAGAAAAACAGAGATCGACATTGCAAAGGCTTGTTTTAATGTATGATGTGATTGAATGAGTGAACCCTTCCAAAATATGTGAGCAGTGTTTACTTTTTGTTTTATGTGTGAAACAAGCAGTTTTTGAAATGGAGTTTATGACTTTGTAAAACTTTATAGCATAATTGACAAGTGGCTATGCGTTATGTATTACCTCCAGCCAATTTTGGCAGTTTAGCCAATATCACTTTGCATGCTGGGTCTGATAATGAAACTGTTAAAAACCAAACTACAAACCCCAAAATGCAACATGCTGGTGAGTGGAAAAGAAATACATGGTGGTAATCCGTGTCATAGTGCCAAAGTGCAGAGGTGTAAAATGCCAAATAAAATGTCGGTCTTGGCATTTTGCCTTTTTTTTCTTGTAGGCAACCATGGTTAAACAGCCCTGTGGGTGAGAGGGCGGAGACAATCTTTCAGATTTAAATGACAGATTTTCCTCCTAGTGGGTTAAGATTAACCCTTCTTGGAAAACCAGCCTCTTAAAGGGACCTATTTACGAGCACAATGTACGCATCTGCAAGTTATCTGTGCCTATAGTAGCAGAGAAAAGAAAAATAATGACCTTCAACCCCTTTTCTTCAGCCTATCCTCAGGGGTTTTGTGATGTAGGTGACATGCTCACACTTTATGCACCCTGCCTCAAACAAGTGCAGCACAGGCTTCCGGTGCTGCCCCGCGAGGGCCCCCGGGGGATAACAATCATTTAACATTCTTTTTGCATAGTCAGTGATATGTATATCCATAATCTCTTCGTGTTCTTTGCATAGCTATGCTAAGGATACCCAGAGTTTATGCATGGCTTCTGCACCGTCATCCATATTGATACCCGTAGTTTATGCAATGTTCTGCATAGCCCACCATTTGGATACTTGCTTGGTTTTTGCATAGTCGGTGAAATGGATATCAATAATTTATGCAAGATGCCTGACTAGTCAATCATATGACTACCCATAATTTATGCATTGTTCTGTATAGTCATCCATATGAATGTCCATGGTTTATGCCTGCTTTTTGCATAGTTAGCTATACGGATGCTATATTTTACACATGGTTTCTGCATAAATCACCATAGGGATAAACATAGTTCATCAACGAGCAAGACATATGGCTTTGTGAATCCACAGTCAATGTAAACTCTATACGTACATTAAAGTGCTGGGCCTGTGGATCTTGTGATGCGGCTGTGAAGCTAACGCGACGTCTGTAGAGGGATTGGCTTGCGGAATACAAACACAGTGGGATGTGTAATAATAGCCAGAGGGCTGATACTCCTATACAGATACATGATTCACCATATAAATGTGGTTGCTACCATACGTTTTTAGAGTTTTCTTTATTATTATGGATCTCATTATAAGGTTAGACACAATCAAGATAACTGGAGGTAATAGCTAAATCAGGATGACCAGTTTTGTAGAAAACCCTGAAACTCCGCTATTTCCAATTCACAATCGAGCAGATAAGTGCTGCCTATATGAGGAAAAGCTGTAGAAAGTGGTATGAACAAAAAGATTTTGCCCGGCTATTTTCTATTTCCATTGAAGAAACTCTTATTTGTGCCTTGCAAAAATCAAGTCGCAGGTAAAGTCAAAATTCCAGCATTGTACCCCATGGCGTGTTTGAAGACCTCATCTTGTCGTCTACTGACCATGCCCATGTGCATTCCTCTGGGGCTGGATTTTGTTCTTTTTCCTTCTTGGCCGCCCAGCACTTGAACTCGCTCCTAATTAAGTTGCGTAATTGTGATGATCCCCGTGCCTCCGCGAGCCCCTTAAATGCTGTCTGTCTGTTTCGCACCAAGGATTGTGAACATTTCAGACTGTTTCTGCCTAGCAAGCCTACACCCATGAGACCCTCTTCTGGGTGATTGTGCACTCAGAAGACAAGATGTTTGCTCACCTAGTCATTGGACAGTTTTCTACCCTGGAGTGTCACCTGGCTATTGGTAATGGCTGCTTATTTTTTTGTTTTTTAAAGATATTTTTATTGTTGTTAAAATGAAACATAAAACAAAACATAACAGTCAGCAGGGTTCAAATCATGTGACAGTAGCTACTAAAAGGAATGCACAACCAGGGCAATCAATCGGAAACCTTTGATGATGAGCTTTGTGTACCGCCCTTTATGCCTTCCATCATGATAGTGAGGCCTTGGCCTAACGACCCTTCATATTAGTACTTCTTAGTCCTGCCATGTGGACCACATTTTTCCCCACTTTTTATGGGTCGCCTCTGCTTTGGTAGATTGTTTTTTTCTGCCAACATGCACCAGTCCATGTCTTACTTCCATGCATCCAGCTCTGGGGTCTGTTCCCTCCTCCCCCATTTCCTAACTATATTCCCTTTAGCTACTCCCAATTCAAGGGACAACCACAGTTTGCTGTTCCTGGGTGGGGGCTCAGGTCCCCGGATGTTCAACAAGCAGCATTTAGCTGTGGCTGCTGTCTTTTTAAGCATGCCTTTACTGGCCTCTCTCTACCTTTGCCTGTGCCTGTTGATCATTTTGATAAACGGAATGTCTCTAAAACAGCAATCCCACATGCATTTTCTTTTTTAGTAATACCTTATTATTGTCAATTCCAATAGAACTATAATGTATATTCTCATGTTTTGCTTGTATATCTTGAGGAGCAGGACTGAACAAGCTATCCCCACTAGATATAGCACGCTCCTAGGCTACGGATAGTCTATGTCGAGGAGGGGGAGATACAAGTAGATAAAATGGAAGGGTAGGATTGAACTGGGTGGAGGCTGTATTTGGAAAGTTTTATCATATATTAACTGCAGACCATTTATAGCATTGGTATCCAGTGTAGAGGTCCCGGAGGGCCAGATCCAGGCCAGATGTTGAGACTATGCACATAGGAATAATTTCTATCTATTGAATTTAAAGGGATATGTTTGTGGTTATCCTGAACATATGACATGGATCTGCACTTCCCCGACCTGCCTTGCACACCCTTGACCAATCACGAGTTTCCACCTATGACTTTGCAACAATTCAGTTTCCAATGTCCATAACTATTCATTTGCCAACCAGCTCGGCATTTCCTGTGGAAAACTGTTGCAAACGCTTATGGAGTCAGTCAAACTAATAACAGTCAGGGTTGACCAATCTTCCAGAACAGGCCCAAGTGCGGGAAATCACCTGAATCCGTTCTGATCACCACATCTGCACTGGCCCCCTGGGTTGACTTGGCAAGGGCCAGAAACCTGTGGACTTCCCCTGTGTCCAAGAACTGCTATTGTCCCTTAGAATTACGGTCAGTTATTAAACAAATAAAAAATAGACAAGTTAACAAGCATTGGCAAATGCACTAGGTCTGGCTTGCATTGTGAATAGATTCCTTCAATGCATGTTAAATTGTAGGCACTATCAGACAGCTATATCTTTACACCAGTGGTGAAGTGGTAAAATGTCATGTTAATGAGGAATGCACAGGGACATGTGCCATTCAGAGAAGGATTCATTCACAGGGAAGCCGGGGATAGAAGTGTCCTCTTAGCGTCCTACAATGGAGTATCGAACGCTCTGCTATTCCTTCTGAACATGCGGGAGGTTACGAGTGACCCGCAGTTTGCCATGCGCTGTTTGCATGAATGGGACCTTGAAAAGGGCCAGTTGCGTTTTCATCCACTCAACAATGTACGACGTCCATGCACTCTCAAAGAAGGAGCATCTGTCGCTCATTCAAAAGGTATCTCCATTAGGGGTGGTTGGGTTTGTAAACAAAGTTAGGCCCTTGTGGGTAATCAGTCCAGTAGCCAGAAGTGTAGATTATGTAGGTTTATTCAGTTACAGGTAAGATGGTACAGCCCCACTGGTAATAACATCTGCTGCTGAACCCCACTCATTCCAACTGCCCACTCATCCAAACCATGCACGCAGGAACATTCTATTACATCACACTCACACATGCTGAGTGTCAAGCAACTAGGAGATCTCAGAATACAACAGTTGGCATTCAGGGACAAAGTGGGCGCTGCCCCACTAACAGTAAACAAAAGAAACATCCACAGATTTGGCTGCTTTCATGAAAAGCTCCGTGGTGCTTAGTTCCAGGCAGTAAGTAACCTGAATCTCGTTTATTGAGAACTACAAAAGTGGATGCGGCTGCGCATGTGTCCGGCTGCGTGAGAGTTTACTCGCCCTAGACGCACAAGGCAGTGTTGTGTCGTCAGGGTGATGGGCGTGACATTTTGCAATGCCAATGTAATTGCTTCTTAATGGGTGTTATGTCCTGTGGCCCATGCAGGATGGCGGGGTCCACACAGCACCAGAGAGAAGATAGGCAAGCTTGTTCATTTTCATGGAAAGCGATACACGTGGAGCGCATGCAACGGGCAATGGAGAGCTGAAAGACTCGCTTTCATTTTTTCCCGCCTGTGCAGCGTTCAGCGGTTGCTTGCAATCTTCACCGGAATAGCAGCCCGTGAAAAATGATGCGATATAAAGGCAAGTGGTGATTGTGAGGCGGCTTTGATTGCTGGCAAGGAGAAGAGCATGCATTCTTATTTTTAGTTGTGCAAGCTGAAGATCGTTTTTTGTGGTGTAACACGCACTTTTGGATCTCGGACCGAGCACTTTGACTGAAGTGAGCAAAACTGAATATCCATGATTTACAAGCAAAGAGTAACACTGCTTGGAGTAGGAGGAGGAATCGCCATCGTCCACAGGAACTCTCTCAAAGTCTCAACCAACACCGACGAAACCCTCAGCACTGCGGAATACTTCCAGATCCACACCGATCCCAACACCACCCTCAGAGGAATCCTCATCTACAGACCCCACAGACCATGAGCACAGTTCAGCGACTCCATCACCAACCTCGTCAGCACACACGCCCTCGCCTCGACGGACTACATCCTCCTCGGGGATCTGAACTTCCACCTCGATAACAACAAAAACACCAACTCCTCCACCCTGATCGACAACCTCGCCAACCTTGGAGTCAGACAACTCGTCACTACACCCACCCACTCAGCCTGCCAAACGCTTGACCCCATCTTCTCCGCAAGCTCCCACGTCTCCTTCAACCACACCCCCAAGCTCCACTGGACCGATCACCGCTGCATCCACTTCCCCTTCCAGAAACCCACCACGCACCACCACACCCAACAGATGCCGCTCCGCTGCTGGAGCAAAGTCACCGAAGATCAGCTTTCCACCACCTTCGCCCAGAGCCCACCCGCAGATCCGACCGACCCCGACACCGCCGCTCGCAACCTCAAACAGTGGATCGACGACTGCGCCAACACCCTCGCCCCGCTCAAGAAGCCCTCCAACACCCACACTAGCAAGAAAGCCAGCTGGTTCACCGAAGACCTCCAGGCCTCCAAGCAAACCTGCCGAAAACTCGAAAAAAACTGGATCCGTGAACAAACACCGGAAAGCTACACAGCCCACAAGAACGCCACCCGCAGACGCCACCACCTCATCAGATCTGCCAAAAGAACCTCCTTCAAAGACCGCCTAGACAACAACGCACACAACAGCAAAGAGCTCTTCAACATTGTGAAAGAACTCTCCAACCCCAGCTCCAACACCAACGACATCCCACCTTCACAAGACCTGTGTGACTCGCTGGCCACACTGTTCCATCGCAAGATCGCAGACATCCACCACAGCTTCAACGCCGTCACCACCCCGGCAACCACTGAGACCCCCGCTCCCACGACCACCACCCGCACCAACCGCCTGATCGCCTGGACCAACATCAACGACGACGACACCATCAAGATCATGAACACCGTCCACTCCGGATCCCCGGAAGACCCCTGCCCCACCACATCTTCAACAAAGCCAGCAGCACCATCGCACCCCATCTCCGGAAAACCATCAACATCTCCTTCGAGACAGCGACCTTCCCGGAGAGCTGGAAGCACGCAGAGATCAACGCCTTACTCAAGAAACCCAAGGCGGACCCCAAGGACCTCAAAAACTTCCGACCCATCTCCCTGCTCCCGTTCCCGGCAAAGATCATCGAAAAGGCCGTCAACAAACAACTGACCAGCTTCCTTGAGGAGAACAGTATCCTGGACCCGTCCCAGTCCGGGTTCCACAGCAAGCACAGCACCGAAACTGCCCTCATCGCCGCCACCAATGACATCAGGACCCTGCTAGACAACAGAGAAACCGCGGCCCTCATACTCCTAGACCTGTCAGCCGCCTTCGACATGGTCTGCCACCGCACACTAGGAGCACGCCTCTACGACGCCGGAATCCAAGAGAAGGCCCTGGACTGGACCTCCTCCTTCCTCTCCGGCAGAACACAGAGCGTCCACCTCCCCCCGTCTGCTCCGAAGCCACCGAGATCATCTGCGGCGTACCCCAAGGCTCATCCCTCAGCCTAACGTTGTTCAACGTCTACATGGCACCACTGGCCCACATCCCATGACGGCACGGCCTCAACATCATCTCCAACGCCGACGACACCCAGCTGATCCTCTCCCTCACCAAGGACCCCCACACCTCCAAAACCAACCTCCATGAAGGAATGAAGGCCGTCGCCGACTGAATGAGGAACAGCCAACTGAAGCTGAACCCGGACAAGACAGAGGTCCTCATCCTCGGATCCACCCCCTCGGCCTGGGACGACTCCAGGTGGCCGACTGCACTAGGAACACCCCCAACACCCACCGACCACGCAGGCAACCTAGGGGTCATCCTCGACTCCACCCTCGCCATGACGAAGCAGGTCAACGCCGTCTCCTCCTCCTGCTTCAACACCCTCCGCATGCTTCGCAGGATCTTCAAGTGGATCCCCACCAAAACAAGAAAGACAGTCCCCCAGGCCCTCGTCAGCAGTAGACTGGACTACGGAAACACACTCTACGCAGGAGCCACGGCCAAACTCCTGAAACGGCTTCAACGCATCCAGAACGCCTCCGCACGCCTGATCCTCAACATCCCTCCCCGCAGCCACATCACACCCCACCTGAGAAACCTGCACTGGCTCCCTGTCAACAAGAGGATAACCTTCAAACTCCTCACCCATGCACACAAGGCACTCCACAACACCGGACCAACGTACCTCAACAGCCGACTCAGCCTCTACACCCCCATCCACCAGCTCCGCAGACCGCGCCCTCGCCACCGTCCCCCACATCCGAAGAGTGACTGTCGGCGGCAGATCCTTCTCCCACCTCGCCGCCAAGACATGGAACACCCTCCCCATTCGCCTGCGGCAGACCGAAGACCTTCTGACCTTCAGAAGACTCCTCAAGACCTGGCTCTTTGAACAGTAGCAGCTTCCCACCACCTAGCGCCTTGAGACCCTCGCGGGTATGTAGTGCGCTTCACAAATGCCATGATTGATTGATTGATTGACTGCTTCTTATGAATAATTTAGGTTACCTGTTTAAGGAAATAAATGTAGCATGCAATGCAAACCCTCTATTATTTGGAGAAGCAGTTTACTTTGCTGAGCTTGCACTGCCCTAAGAGACCCATTCTCTGTGTAAGAAAAGTTTCCTTGGTGGTTGGCTGTCTCGTATGTGTTTGTCTATAGGAAAGTGCATGGTTGCTATTAGACACTGAAATCTGTAATGTCGTAAAATGTTTCCAACTGGTATGTAAAGTTAGTGTCTGTTTAAGAACCCATTAACTTTTTTTGTCTGAAAAACGTGAGAGCATTTCTAACTTGGTTGAAATTGCTGCTATGTCGGTTATTTCATGATTAATATAAACATGTATAGATACTTTTTGTGTCCTTGCTGTCATTAGTTGTAGCTGCTATTTAAAGCTTTTCTATTTTTAACTCCTATACCTGCGGGTCCTCCTTTGTCATACTGCCTAACACATTTCTGATATGGGAGATAGATCTGCTGTCTAAGGCCTGAGAGGGCGGCATCTTTTTAGTGTTCCATCAGGCGCCTGCCTTTGAAATTGTCTGTCCTTGTATGACTGATACCAAGTGTGGAAAAACAGGAAGGGAAATATCAAAAGGTGATGCTTTAGAAATTTTGAAAAACGATTTCAAGTCCTCTCAAGTGGCAGTCCGCAGATTATTTCCACTACCTGCGGGGTTGAGCCCATTATTTTGTTGAGAAATATGCTATGAAATGAATGTTTGACTCCGTTTTTCAGAAGTCTTCTAGGAAAAGAGTGTGCAGTCATCACATGCACCACAGGGATGAGACAGGCCTCCTTGCCAGCCTCAGCTTTTGAATATCCTATGACTGCCCTTTCTGACTTGCATGTAAAATTGCTATAGAATTTCACACAGTCTGAAAATTATGCTGCAAAATTGCACCATTTGATGACATTTTTTAAGGTAGAGAAAAACTCCTTCCCCTCTCTCAGAGAACGTGACCTCCTTCCTAGGGCTCACTCGCTAATGCAGTTTGAGGCAGTAGTGGCGGCCGTGACAGGTAAGAGATGTGGAGCAGTGGGGCGGGGCGGGGGAGTTGCTGGGTGGGAGCGGAAGACGACAGACGAAGGGGTAGGTAAAATTAAATAAGAAAAAGAAATAAAACCATTTACCTTGCGCTCGCCGCATCGCCGAGTATTTTACCTACCCTGTCCTCTGTCGACTTTCCTTCCCCACCCTGCCGCACCGCTCTAAGCTGTGCCGGCCACCACTGTGAGGCAGTGAATTGTGCCTTGCCTTGCCTCATCTTTTTGAAAGTTCACCAGCCGCCACTGAATTAAATATGCACAACGGGCGGGACACGAGGAGCATTATTAGGCGGCGCTTTAAACCTGATGCACTGAGTTTTTCTTAGGTACGAAACTGGAAAGGATTTTTATTTTTAGATTACTATTTAGAGTTTTAATCGCAAAAACACATTCTAGACCAGAACGGAGTATATCTGAGCCAAATCACAACACTGTATTATTTTTCAATGTGCTTCACTTAAAAACTGAGCATTCATCGTGGCCTCTTCTGCGGATGTTTTTCCTGCGCCAAGCGCCTAAAACAGAAATCTCCGCAGTCGTTCTTGGACATAACAGTGTCCCTCCCAGGCACCAGATTCCCCGTCTTTGTTAGTTGTCCTTACAGCCGGGATGCCGCGGAGACCCGTTTTCATTTTTTCCCTTCATGCTGTGCCCACGGCAGACATCTTTGGAAGCAGGGCCTGGAGTCACTAATTAAAGTGGGCTCCGTCAATGAATTGCCGCTATTTAAAATTCTAAAGCCCTAATAGCGCTGGCATGTTTCAACTGTCATCTTGTAATTTAGCCACGTTTGAAAGCAAAGAAAGGGCTTGCCCAGATAATAAAGAGGCGTCAATGAGAATTAATTTGCTTGTATTCCTTGAAATTGAAATGGCTTAGAAATGTACCCTCGTTAAATCATGGCTGCTGTGGAAGGCAAACCCCGGGAGGGCTGGCGTCGGCTGCCTGTGTCCAATTTTAGTGGCCGCATTGTAGCTGCCGTGCTCTGCCCTTATGTGACAAAAATACCAGCCCCTTAGCGATTTAAGGCCGATTAAGGTTTCGCACTAAAGCGACGCAAAGTAAGCCAACGTGGCGCAAACCTTTGCTAGGCTTTGTAGAATGCAAAGGGTCGTTTTGGCCGGAAAGGTGCCCTTTGGGCTGCACAAATAGCACTTTACGCAGCTTTGCACTAAGGGGGCGTCACTTGGGTGAAACTTGACATTGAAGCACAACGACCCATTGTTTTTGATGCAAACACTAGATCTACTAATATAGTCAGGCCAGGCCTTGCATAAAAAATAACGTCTTCTCAAAGCAGGTGCTAAATTGAAGACATTACTACATTTCTGCAAAAGTTCCACAGATTGCGTGTGTGCCATGCTGTGCACTGTACAGCACACATCCAACATGTGGACTGTTTAACATTTGTCTCGGCACAGGAATTTGTGCTGCGCTGTGCACTGTACAGCACACATCCAACTTATGGATTTTTAAAACTAATTTGTCTAGGCATAGGACTTTGTGCCACCCTGTGCCCTGTACAGCGCTCATCCAACGTGTGGACTGTTTTCTAATTTGTCTAATGTAAATGTAAATGTACAGATATTTATATAGCGCAAATCACCAACCGGTCTCTAAGCGCTTGCTTAGGGAACCCGTCCTGGTATTCCCCTGTGTGATAACCCAGCAGGGCATCCACAAGGTGAAAGTCAGGCATCCCGCCACGAGGGGCCATTGTGGAGATTAAGCAAGCTATTGCCCAGAGTTGCAGAGTGTGAACCCATGAATCGAGTATGCACTGGAGCGAGAATTATCGAGTCCATGGACAATTTATGGACTCAAGACCCAGCCGAGCCGGGAATTGAACCCAGGTCCCGGGCTGACCTCTGCTTCCAGGTCTGCCTACTCTAACCAGTGAGCCACACTTCTCCACCAGGCATAGGACTTTGTGCCCGCTGTGCACTGTACATGGCACATCCAACGTGTGGACTGTTTTATCATTTGTCTAGGCATAAGACTTTGTGCTGTGCTGTGCACTGTACAGCGCACATCCAAAGTGGGGATTTTTAAAATCATTTGTCTAGGCATAGGACTTTGTGCCGCGCTGTGCACTGTACATCGCACATCCAATGTGTGGACTGTTTTATCATTTCTCTAGGCATCGGACTTTGTGCCGCGCTGTGCACTGTACATCGCACATCCAATGTGTGGACTGTTTTATCATTTGTCTAGGCATAGGATTTTGTGCCGCGCTGTGCACTGTACAGCGCACATCCAACGTGCGGACTATTTTATCATTTGTCTAGGCACAGGACTCTGTACTGGAAGGATAGACTTCTAGTACACACCTATGCTAGCTGTAAGACACACACCTCTGCACCATGGTGCAAAGATTGTGTTCAACTATCCAGACTTACAAACGTACACTTGCTGCTTTCCCATACTGGGGCACAGATTTTCAGAAGAACATGCTCAAATCAGCCTTTACATGTTGCATAGAGCTGTGCTCCGGAATCCACAGCTTGACCCGGCATCCCTATGGATTTGAAGTGAGCTTTAGGGAAGAAACGAGTGCACGGGAAGTGCATATGAAGGGGGTTCTCCCTAGGCCTTTAATAAGGATGGGGGCAGCCACAGACAGGACCCATGGAAGGCCGATGCTCTGCTTAGTGAGGAGGTCTGGAACTGTATTGTGTGGACCGTCCATCTGCAGTGAAGCTGGAGTGAAGAGGAGCAGAGCCCTGCACAGAGGGGGAAATAAATGTAATGATCAGTCATAAATCAAATTATGTACTGTTTTCTTCCTTTCTCATTGTTCTGGTACATATAGTTTTTTTAGCATGCTGGTTTGTTTTTCGGAGGAGTGTTAATGTTAGCCCAGGAGCAGTGAGATGCTCGTATATGTGTTTGAAAGACTATCTCTGCCCTCTCGCCCGCTGGACTGCTCACCACTTCCTTCTCAAAAAGGGAGAAAGGCAGAAAATCAGGAACAACATTCTATTTTGCATTTAGCAAGTCTGCGAAGTGGCTCGGTGACATATGCTATATTCAGCCATTCCTGACTGTCAGCCGACAGCATGCTGCAAGGTGGAGCTTGAAATTTAGCTTTTAAAATTGTCATTATGGGCTCAAAACAGTAGCATGCAAAGTGCTGTTGGCTAAAACGCCAGAATTGGTTTGAGGTGTTATACATGACACAGAGACCCTTGCCAACTATGATTTATAATCCTACAAAATCATCGAGTCTGTTTCAAAAACTGCTTTGTCCCCATGTAAAACCAAAGGTAGATTCTGCTGATACATTTTGTGAGGGATCTTTGACATTTTACATTAGAATAAGGATTAGCAATCTGAATCTTTTGTATAGAGGAACATTTTATGCTAAACTTACATACACAACAAAGGTACAAAATGGGTCGCAGCAGCCCAACCTTTCCTAAAACAAAGAATAAGTATAATACAGGTGGCAGTAGCAGAAGGAACATTCTAAGGTTCTCTCACACACATAGAATATGCACAACATGGGCAGCTAAATCACGAGAGGGTGGAATGAGTTAAATCACACCTGCAGGCTTTCCATAAACATACAGGAAGTACACAACTCTTGGGAGAAAGAGCCAATCTTCTTGCAGAATCCTCTACATGGGCGTATTTCAGTCCCATCTGAATAGGCTTCCATGAGTTCAGAATGCGGCTGCCAGGGCACTGCTCAGACTCCCCAAGCGCCCCCATCAGCACCACTCTGAAGAAACTGTACTGGCTACCAGTAAAGCAAAGAGTTACTTTTAAGACACTATGCCTTTGCTATAGAGCCCTCGCCTCTCAAGGCCCCAAGTACCTCTAGCCAATGCTTATCTCCTATGTTCCGACTAGGATCAGCCGGCGCAAAACAGGCGTTCATCCCCAAATTCAAAAGAACCAGAACTGGAGGAAGTGCATTCAGTGTTTTTGCACCAAAAATTTGGATATCTCTTCCGGCTGGAATCCGGCTACCCCCTCCCAAATTCTTTTTAAGGAAGACATTGAAGACCTGGCTATTCAGATTTGGTTAATACCTCCTGTAGTCGTAAGGGCAACGTGTTTTATTCTCTGAAGTCAGCATCCCAGCATTGGGACACTTCATTCTGAAGCACCCATGCGCTCTATAAATCAATTTAATACTATTATTAATTACTATACATTCATGCACTCAAACAGGATGATGAACTCTAACCTACCGTACCATACATTAATGTACTCACATAGTATGATGAACCCTAAGCTACATTACCTTACATTCATGTACCCAAATAGGATGCTGAACCCTAACGTAAGCGTGGTATGCTTCATCAATGCGTTCCACATTTAGCACTGGGAAGCAATCAAGAGTATTACTGTTCACTGGTTGCACAGTCTGCCAGTTATGGGTTCCCTAGTTTAGGTGAGGTTATATCTCTTATGTCGACATTTCTGATCTGCCTTGTTGAACTGTTAAACCTATATTACACTTGTGTATGGATGAGCTAAAATGTTTTTACTTGTTGCCCTATTCCAAGATTAAACACAGGAGGGACGAGAAATGGATCCTGCTTCTGTTTTGCTTTGAGTTGTTTTAGACATCAAATAATTCCTCTATGAGGTCAGATGCGTTCCTCAGGACTAGAGGTCTCGGTATCTCATCAAATATTGTGAAACAGTCCCTGGTTTATCGAGTGTATTATGCAAGTGCATTCAATAAATCCTTTGCTTTTTCATAAAATGATTCAACAGGATGGAAGCACACATCTTCATAGAACAGGTACACCATGGGCAGAAACAGTGCAAGCTTCCCTCCTTCAGAGGACAGATACCGCTAAGGCAGCAGCTTAAGCCTTCCCATCACAGGAGTCATAGAAATTGGGCTGCAACAGTGCAATATGTGCTTCTACACAGAACAGGACCAGCATAGCAAGCTTCCCTCTCACAGACGGCAGCAAGTGGAATCTTCAATTCCAGCCAAAACTGACTCAGCACAGCAAACTAGTCAAAGCTTTCATTGCTCACAGAACTTTTTCAGTTAAGAATCCTGAAAATCCTGGTGCTCTCACTTGGAGGCCTGCTGTTTCTCTTGCAAAATCAAGGCAGTGGGGAGGTGAAGCCAAACACTACTAAGAGGTGTGGAGGGAATGGGCTGTACCACTTTTCCCCTACAGCTTTCAAGGAAATAAAGGAGGGCACAATCATGGGACATTTCCTACTCAGAAACAACCTGCTCTCAACAGTAAATGCTATTCCAGCAGTCACTTCAATAACACCACTGTACAACTCCCACAAATCTCAGTCCATAACTGATTATTTAGCCATGCAAGCAGAACAGCACAATCACCATGAAGCAATAAAGGTTCCCTGCTGCCTTGAGAGCAATCACAAACTCCTGGTCCTCATCTGCCAAAAAGATTCAACCCAGCACCTGTGTATCACATGGAATTGGTGGTAACAAACACAACCAAATTAGGAGTGGAATTGATCAAGAATGATCTATCAAATTTTATATCAGAAGACTGACACCGTATCACGCAGAATGTTGAGCACCTGGAGCAAGTACCAGATACTGAAATGGATTTCAAAGACTACATCAAAACGTTTGAAGGACTGATTGATTCTGATGTATGATGTCTTAGCAAAACAAACCTCAAAACAGAACCAAAGAAAAAACAAACATCACTTGTACGAAAACAAGAACAAAAAGGTAAAGTCAAATCTGAGCCACCTCCATCATCATAAGGACATCTTAAAAAAACCACTTTTTTTAAAAAAGCACAAAGAGGTAAAGTCAAATCTGATCTATGGCGTGAATTATAAGGACAGCCCGAAAGTAACAAATGTAAAAAAGGGTACAACAACTTAGCCAAGACGGAGAAAAAGGAATTTTGAAATCAACTATTTTACCGTCTCATAGAGTATTCCCACAAATTCTGAAGACTAGTAGCAAACAGCACAGAAAATACTAATGCCAATTTTCCAACAGTGGATTGGATAACACATTTCAGATAATCTCTAGAAATCTTAAACAACAACAACAATTCCTCTTAGTCCCAGAGTTATGCCCAGCAAGATCCAGAGAATGGACAGATATACCTTTGTAGAGGCAATCCCACATCTAAAAACAAACAAAGGTCCCAGAACACATTAGATATCACCAGAATGAATTCCTATACTTCGCAGACTGGCTGTTGCGAATTCTAGCATCATCTTTAACAGTCTTCAGCAACAAATGCCTCTCATGGAAACATAGCAAACACATTTAATTGTGTCAATATGCGATAAAGGGAAACTATCAGGAACAAGATCCTATTGACAGAGTAGTTTCATTGAAATAGAGGAGAAATTAAAAACAAAAATAAACTTTCAACATCTGAACAGTTAGGCAGCAGAGAATTCCACCCTAAACCCCCCCACAGGGTGGATTCAGAAGTGGTCTATCAACCATAGACCAGATTTCCAACCTACATTACATAGTCTATGATCTCTCAAGCAAAAGACAAATGCTGTTGTTCAGAAACGCATTTGCTTTGGTTGACCATCACTTACGGTGGAGTAAGCTAAAAAGTAAATCCAAACCACCGGATCTCCTGAAGGTTTTAGCGGCCTGTACAAGAACTCTACAACCAACCAGGTAAGTCTAAATGACCAAGTAATTTTAAACGCAACAGCTATAAAGACATTTTTATCAAACCGAAGACGGTAACAGGACTCCATACTGGATCAACTTCTCTTCAACCTATGTACAAATAACATGTATTCAAATTCATGAGGGCCTCCCATGATGTCCCATGAATAAGGGAGGGGAAGATGCCACTACAATTTTATGGAGATGGCTCAAAATTATTAGCAAGAATCGAAAATGCCCAGCACCACCAGCTAGATGCCCTGGAAAAATATTGTGTCAAAAACATTTTAATAATAAACCCAACAGAAACCAAAGTGATGATTTAAGGGTCAAAGCTGAAAAGAACTCCATAAAGAAAGCTACGCTTTGCACTCAAAACACAAACATTGCAGCACATTCAAATACATTGGATTGTCAACACCTAAACAACTATTGTGAAACCCCCTTCTGGATTACAGGCTAGCTAAGACACAAGATCCAACTAAAAACATCATACATTTTGCAAGGAGACATGGCGACATGGATGCAAATACTTTGGAAACAGTGATCCAAGCCACAATCTGGGGCTACAGAGCAGAAATCTGGAATAATGCAACCAATACATTGACAATCAGAGCCTTGAGAGGAACATATTGAAACAAATGTTTGGTCTGCTACAACCATCCACAATGGTTAGTCTTGAAAAATACTAGGGACATGAACCTTAAGAAACCAGATCCACACATGCTCCCCTTCTCAATGCAGTAAAGCGATGATTCAGACCAGCTGATTGACAGTGCATGGTCTGATGCTATCAAATCCAAAACTTCCTTCATAACCAAATTGTGCCAAGAACTTGCAGATGAAAATATGGAATATCATCTAGACCATAAGGAGTCAAAGCAACTCACCAAAAATCATGTCAAATTCATAATAAACCAATGGTTAGAAAAGACAATTGTTTATGCACTACAGTAAACAAAACATCATCTGGCCAGAACTCTTCAACTCTAACTCAAAATGACTACCATCTGTCCCTAAATATATGCTAGCACAGAAAATCGCACTCTTGGCATATAATAACATTTTACAACTTAAAGAACACCAGGTAAGGAAAGACCAATCAATTTCGCCTGCATGTGAATGATGCTATTGCACGGAATATTTGGCACACTTCGCCCCTATGCTGATTGCACCACCCTGCCCGCAAGAGGATCATTTGGTCATTACTGAAGAACTCAAGCGTACGGAACATCAGAGCAGCAATTTTATTCGTCCTATCAGAAAGGAAGATAAGTGATCGTTCTCAAAGTATCTTCTCATTTGCCCAATTTCACCTTCAGTTTTCTATTCACGGATTTCGTTTACCCTCAACTCTCTCGCACTATTTATTCACACCTGCCTTTCTCTCCTTCTCTTCTAGCCCAAGCTAATCTATCACACATACCTTTTTGTCTCACTCCTTTCTTGTTCTCACACACTTCTACCTCTAACATTCCCCCTCTCTTGCTCCCTCTTCTCGACTAGTCCCTCTGGACCACCTATTGCCAGTATAAGACTTTTTGCCATCCCATTTCAAGGTATATGTTTCTGTACTACACACTCTATCATGGTGCCAATTTTTGTGCTTCTTCTGGTAAAGTAACACCCCTGCTAGTGGAGCCAAAAGTTGCCCCTGCTGTCTTCTTTCCCTCACACCATCCTCTATACGCCTAGCTATCATCTTCAACTCTTTCTTTATCACTCATCCTCTCGCGTTCTCTTAAATGCATGATCCTCACACTTTCCTTTCGCACCCCTCCACCTCTGTTTCAAATTCTCCTTTCACGCACAAACCCCACTTACTTGCCCTTCCCAGACAGTTAACCTCCCTTACACGGTATCTCTTCTTGCTTATATCCCCTCTCTCCCCTCCGGTTTCTCACAAACACTTTCACTTTTTCCCTCTCTTGCTGCACACTCTTGCATGGCTGTATTGTTATGCGCCCTATCATCAGTGCAAATCTTGAATGACCATTTTTGCAATTCACGCTGGTGAAAACACAGCTGTGCTTCACAGTCAGGCAATATTGTCCCTGCTAATGAGTTCTGAAGAGAAATCCCAGGCACGACTACAACCTTAAATCAATGCAGTGATGGTTTCAAGATGGAACATGAATATTTGTGCAAATAGAGTATAATAAAGGTTTGGGATCATTACAGAACTTGTGTTCTATGTTAAGTTTGCACGTATTGGGAAATAGGCTTTGCTAGTAGGTCATTGGTATTTGGACCGTCCAAGCCACCGCCCAGGCACAGTAACTGGGGAATTGACAGCACCCAAGTGCCAACCTCTTTGAAAATGTATGGACGCACTCGCACCTTGGCACGGATTGCTCACTTACATGGGGTATTTCTCCAAGGGGCAGAAGGTCCGTGGCTGTTTCTTTTGTCTCCAGCTTTCCAGGGTTTATGGCAAAAGGTTCAGCAGGCAAAGACAGAGAGAGAGACAAATTGGAAAGGAAGAGGCAGGAAAGGAAGAGACAATGTAGGGAGCCGAAGCTGGCTAGAAGATTTATGCAAGAGCTGCTTCTGGTTCCAAGTCCTGCCCTTCACCAGTGGCGTAACATTAGACCCCGGCACTGTGCACGGGCAGCGGGCCCTTGGCTTGAGAGCTCCGGACTGGGTCCGGGGGTGAGGGAACTCCATGTACTTTGCAGGGGGGCCCCCCTCAAGTTTCATTATGCAACTGCCCTGCACTCATGAGGAGCTGTGCAATCTTAGCCTTGTGTTGTACATGTTCAAATTATTGGGGGAAGCCGCTGCAACAATTTATAATCAGGGCCACTGGAATTATGCAGCAGGAGAGGGCCAAATTATGTGACAAGAAAAGGTAAATTGTGTGACATACTGCAACACATTTGGTAATAGAATTACTACATTAGTTCATCATTTTTAAACTTGATCACACTTTCTTGGCCTTGGTTGCATTACATTAGAACAAATGTAACACTTGAATATATCAATAAGCAAAAGAAAGGAGACCAGTCAAGCTTTGCAAAGGTCCTTCCACTGCGCAGCAACACGTATTATCATTTTTTTCAGTAACCTTTGAACTTGTTCAGCTAGAAACACAAACTGTTTTTGTTAAAATCTACAGATTATAGGGCAGATGATGGATTATGTGGCACATGCGGAAAATCTATAATTATGCGAAAATCACTGCAGGTGCACAATCGCATAATTCCAGTGGCCCTGCTAATAATCATTGCCGGGTCATCCCTAGGTGGGAAGCAGAAAACTGGTGCAGACCCATTTGTGTTCCAACAAGCAATCAATCACTCTCAAACTTTCACAGGCCTGCCAAGTATCACGCATCAGGTGTGACGCTAACGCATTTCAGTGTGGTGTTCCGCATCACCGCACTGAAATGCACTGTCAAGCATTTTTAATGCCACTCTGAAACTGGCTATGCCAGGGTGCCCAGGGCGCGCCGCCGGTGCCTGTGCACCTGTGCACCGGCTCTCTGCTGCTCCCCACAGATTTGGCAGCAGCTTGCTCAGTTAATAAACAGTTAAAGATTGTCTTCTCAGCTGTGGAGTGGCTGAGAGTGCTACAATGTTACAAATCTGCCCTGCCTGGCTGCATATATCCTGCTCACGGCGTGGCTGTCAGTCACTGACTGTGACACTGCCAATTGCCGAGACCCGGGCGGGGCCTGCCCTCAGCAGTGGTTGCTACTAACTGGCTGTGGCACACCGTGGGTGGCCTGGGATTATCCAGATGTGACCTCTCTGCCTCTTCACATCCTGGAGGAAGAGGAAGTGAGGTTGGTCAGAAGCGGCGGAGGACTCAATCTGAGAGTCAAGTCCTGGTGCGCTGCTGTTTGCCTGCACATAAAACCCGGCAGCGTTGGACCGGTGGGAGGCCAACATCGACGACCAGAGTGACTAAAGACTATCTCGCTCATAGCCAGGCCTCCGCGCATCATGAGAGGCATCATGGTGATCGCGGGTGAAAAGTGCGGTCGGGCAGGCCGGATAGAGTAGTCAGTCAGAGCCTGCGAGACTGCAGCTGCATGCAGTGAGTGTGCTGTGCGGCCGCGGGTCCCCGTGCGGCTCACCTCTGCCCATGGCCACCGGACCAGGATGCAACAGGACACAGCCGACATTTTGAAGTGAACTCTGAGTTAAGTAAGTACTTTGGCCAACGGCGCTGAGCCAGGCAGTCTGCTGCCACTGACTTTAGCGTGGTGCAATTGTTATGTAACTTGTAACTTGTCACGACCGCAAACACTGGGATCTGATAACACACACTAGTTAAAATCTGCAGGCAGGGCTGCTCTGTCTCATCATGCTTCTGAACCTGCCTGGTTTATCTGCAAGATCACTGATTTCATTTCAAATTTACAGTAATCTGCAGGCCGCATGGTTGCTCTGTCTCGTCATCCTTCTGAGGTTATCATTGGGCATCAGTACTGGGTTTATCCGCAGACTACGGGTGGTGTGTGTTTTACCACTACCAGGGCTCTCTGCTCGTCTCTCTCATCATCCTGTGGGGCGGGCGGGGGCTTGTTACAACTCGCGTCATTCTTCAGAGGTCCCTCTCAGTCCACTCTATCATCAGTTGTAACTTGCTGTCACAGCGCGGAGTGCACACCCAGAGCACTATAGTTTCCAGCTGGTGGCATCCGTACGTGTCGCAGCTGAGTTCAATGGTTAATAGGAGTGTCTTTAAAGCCCCGTGAACTTGAAATGTTCATTCATTCTTTAATTTTCGAGGGAAGAGTTTCAGGCCATAGTAGTTAAAGAGGGAATCTTTTTACCACCGTAACACTGCAGGAGTTTGTAAGCATTGCTTGAAGGCGGGGCGTTCTGTTTTGATTGCACCATGCATATTTCTTCCCCAGGTGTGGCGTGCGATATAAGCTGGCAATAAAATTGTTTTAGAAGTAATTCTTCCAGCAAAGTGCTGCTAGTGGAGAAATGTAGTTTGTGTTTAAGCCAAATGCTTAATCACATGCATGCCCCTTTTAGAGACCCCACTTTTTTCATCCAACTTAAAACCCTGGTGTCAAGCTCTTCCATTTCTGGTGCTTTGCACCAGTTTTAAGACGTCCTCAGAGTTTCCCGTTGCTCAAATGGGTGTAAGTTCTAATATTTATATGTTTCCCTCATCTTCATTGCTTGATTTTGCATGAGAGAAAGTGTCACTCATACTCGTTGAAATGTCACTCATAATTACACTGATATTCTGAAAATGTCACACACGGCAATCTAAAATGTTAGCAGCTTTGCTTTCAGGAATTCTGAAGTACACTGAGAAACAATACGTATTGCTACATCAGACAGTGCACTTTTATTTAGACGTATTATGGGGCATATTAACAAGGCGGCGCTATAAAATTATCAGCGGCGATAATTTTATCGCCTTATCAGCAAAGATACGCCATCGCGTGTTTTGCTGACTTAGCGCCCGTTTCCAGCACGCCTAACTTTGCATCGCTAATGAGATGCAAAGTAGGCGTGGCTGTGAAACCAACCAGGGAAAATATCGCGAAGGCAGCTTAACAAGGAAGGGTAGCGATTATTTAAATCGCGTTAAGTATGCCTTAACGCAGGAATTTAACATCTGTTAAATTCCTGACTAAGGCATACTCAACATGGGGGGTGGATTCTGTGGCTAAGACCACAGGCCCTATCATCTAGGATATTGCCGTTTTCCACCATGGAAAACGGCGATATCCACACTATCTCTGGAATTTTTATCGCCTCGGCGATGCGCGTTGTTGATAACACGCTAACCGGGCGATAAATTCCAGAGGTAGCCGGCGATAAATATGCAAGCGCTAAGCGCGCTTTGCGAAATTCATCGCTGGCCCTTGTTTAATATGCCCCTATATTTTCTGAATACATTAACACGACCCTTCCTACATCTCGTAACTCATCTTCAATAACACTATACCTTGTGAAATTGAGATTCTCTTCCAGCTGCATTTCTACTTGAGCCACCGAGAATGCTCGTTGACGTCAGGAGCAAAAGGCCGCGACTTCAATGCGGAGGCAGCAGCAGGTGGATAGAGGATTGACGGAAGCTGCACGGAGGAGTGAACAGGAAGTGTCAGGCTAATGGCAAGGAACTCGTCACGCGCGGCCCGGAAGGATGCATGAAATCGCAACACGATCAGAAAGCGCAGTGCTGACAGAGATTCCGGCTTCTTTGAGAGTTCAGGAGGAGGCGGGTGTGGGAGGGGTCAGTGTAGGAACGAATCAGTACAGAAGAACAAGACAGCATGCCTGATCTGCTAAATATCCATGGAAAAAGGCTGGCAATGTAGTTATGTGGCACAGTAGGTAACACAAATCCTTGTCATTCGATTTACATTTTGCAGGGCTTAAAAATATAAATGCCATAAGACAAAAAGCGAGGGTACTCCGTGTGACACAAATATATTATTAAGAGTAGGCTAGTGAGCAGCAGAATAAATACAACGTCAATCAGCTTTTGTCATAATGTGAATATTTAGGTGAATTATACAGATGGCTGCCAGGAACAAAATTCCACAATGCCATTACCGTACCAGAAGGCGACTGACAAATGGTTTTCTGGTGCCAAAATTTAAGCACCACAATGACCATGTTAATCATTTAATTTAATGTCCGTCCATCATGACTCATTCACCAACATACTTGCTGTTCAATTTAATTCATTGTTTCTCGATACCCCTGGACCATCTACATTTCGCTAGCTTCTGCATGCATATCTCTGGTTCTATAATGTACATACTGTGACAATACGGGGCCTATTCATAAGCTATAATAGTAGTACTTGCGCTCTATAAAATGTTATTCACAAACCTACGTGGGGAGATCCCTGCCTCTTCTATCTTTTCTGTGCGCCAGTCTTCGCACATGTACACATAGATTTTAGTAGTAAATGTGGGAGGGGAGGGACAGGGGAGTGGCTGATAAAACTGGGAATACTTACTACAAAAGGGGAGGGGTTTCAGGAGGGCAAAGGATGATTTACGCAAGGTTTAAGGATGAATTTAGGGAGGGACAAACACCTACCCACAAAAGAGTAATCCAATTGCAATTCACAAACTGCACTTCTATAGGTACTACAGTGAAAATTGATCTAAAACCGTCATAAATGTACACCAGATTAGACCTAGAGCAAGTCCTGCACCACACATGGCCAACCAATGGTATTCCAGCACACTCCAGTTTAAAACAAGCATTGGCATAGCCAATAGGTCTCGCTTTTGGGACCTTATAAGTATATGGGGGCATATCAGCAACACCAGGTGATAATTATCGCTCAGCGATCTTAGCGTGAGGATAATTATCGCCGGGTAATGTGGATTTTTATCGCTGAGATAGCGTGCTATTAGCAACGCTTATCTCCTCAGGGATAAAAATCCTCACGCTAACTGCCTAACGTGAGATTATCGCTGGAAATCTCACGCAATGTGGCGTTAGCTTGCTGATAGGGACTCACAAACTTAGCCATGATATCCACCTTTCATAGGATATCATGGCTAAAGTCAGTCCTGAAGCAGGCGTAAGGGAAGTAGTGATAACAGGGGTTATCGCTACTTTTCCTGACGCTATGCTTCATAGCATGGGGCTTGATGATAGGAGAAATGTCGCTTAGCGACATTTCTCCTGTCATGTTAGGTCAGGAACGCCCACTTTGCATTTCATTAGCGATGCAAAGCTGGGCGTTAGGAATCCTGACGCTAAAGCAAGGTTTCACGCGTTAGCGTGGCCTTGCTAATTAGGCGATTTTTTATCGCCAGCTTGTAAATATGCCCCTTAGTTTTGCAGCACAATATCCTTGGTGCAAAAACATTAACTGTTGCATGGCTAAACACTTATAAGGTCCCAAAGGCGAGACCTGTTGGCTATGTCAATGCTTGTTGCTTTATGCCATTACAGGATCTGTGCACTAAACCATGTGCATGAAGGGGATCAACATGGTTCTTAACCCCAACCATAAGTTGTAGGTTGATTTTTTATACGTTATTTTGAATTATAGGGATCGCTGTTATGACATACAATTGCAAAAAAAAAACCTTCCTTGCAAAAACAATATTCAAATACGCATTTTGTGATATGTGCTCCAAACAAAAATGTGTTATTCCTGCTGTCCTGTGTTTCATGAATGTTCAGTGGTGTTTGCCCCTGTCTTTGTCCAGATATAAAATTTTCAACACACTGGAATAGTGATGCACTTTTAAGTTATTTTTCTTTTATTTACTTACTGGAAGTGGGCCAAGTTTCTCAATAATGACTTAAAGTAGGAAAGAAAATATAAGGAAAGAAGAAAATAAGAGTAAGAAAAAGGAAATAACGAAAGGACAAAAAAAAGTCTAAAAACTGTTGAAGAAGAAAGAAATGATAGGCAAAGAAAGGATAGAAAAATATCAAAACAAAAGAGGTAAAGAAAAAGATTAATAGTGTAAGGAGGTAAGGGAATAGAGAAATGATGAAAGAAGGAAGACTAAAAAATTAATAAATAGAAAATAAGAAATCGGGAGAGAGAGAGAGGAAGGAAAATAAAGAAAAAGGGAAAGGAAGGAACTAAACATGTGCGTGCAGTTTTGAAGGCTTTTTTTGCCATGTCAGTTTTTTGTGTCCGCCCTGGTTAAGTAATCACAGTTGCCTTGTGTGGCTGAAAGAACTTCTCACCACTGCTTTCGTTTTATACCGCTTCTCCTTTGTTCTGTACAAGCGCATATAAATAAAACGTGATTATAAAATTTCCCAACATTGGCGAGCTTTTACTTGTGAAATGTATTTCGCAAGGTAGTATGCTATTTGTTGGAAATCAGAACATTCATTTTCCTGGGCAATCTGCAAGTACATGAGCAAGTACATCTGCATGGACTCAAGTGGAGATTCACAATAACATTTGGAGGAGTATGCCAGGAAACCTTTGTAAAACTCTCCAAATCAGTTTTCTGCACCCATGCAAAGTGATCATCTGCTGATGGCTGACAGCTGTGTGGCACATGAGAACGCTTTTGCATATTGGCTTACACGTTTAGATTGCCTGATGCCAGTCCAAAACGTCAGAGGTTCTGACGATTGAAATGGTATTTTTAAATGACAGCATTTTGAAATCTGCCGTCCCTGTGTAAAGTTAGGAGAGACACACTGGTATAAATGGTTAATGTCTTGTTTTAGAAAGCATGTACAATAGATCAGATACGCAAATCACGTACAGCTGCTGATGAAAAACATAAAGAAACGACTCCTGGTCAGCGAGAAAAAGATTTGAACTGGAGCTGCCTTCATAGCGAGGGAAGTGCATTTTAGGCCAATTGGAATTAATTTCGGAGAAACCCCAATAAATTCTTGCATATAAGCCATTTTATTTCAGTAGGATACATACAATCAGAGTTTACTGAAGCTGAACATTGCAAGCACTGCCAGTCGTAGGTGGGGCACAGCGCGTCCTTCACGAAAAAATTAAAATTACATACATGCAATGCATGAAGACGGCAGTAGCACATGCGAAAACACACCAACGAAGCAAACTTTCAGTCACGTGATGACCTAAAAATGAAACTGACGCAGCCGAGGGAAAAAAATAAAAGTGAGCGGTAAGTGATCGCAGGGACACGCTGTGTGGTGGGGGAGGGGCAGAGCGAGGTGCTTGGGAGAGCGCTGTGCTTTATGAGCCATGACGGCTAGACGGAGGAAAGACAGATGGCGGCTGCGTGCGTGCACGCGCTCGTGAACGCAAGCTTGAGGCCAGGAAAAGCCTCTGGTAGCACTTTAAAAACTAAATGTCTCGCAGTGCAGCGCATACGCTCGCTCAGGCGAGACCTAAAAATGGAAGCATGGACTTAAAATATAACTCCATATTAATAATGTTAAATTACATTCATGTATTATGTCTTTATAAAAATATATATACATTTCATTTATGTTAAAAATTATATATAAATAAATATTATTTCAATAAGCCTGTTTTATTAAGCTGTAGTAATTTGTAATAGACAGTTAACAAATACAAACGTTTCACTTTAGGTGAAAATTATTTTCGTAAATCTCGATACTAATAATTTTAATGTATTTTAATACATTATAATTAATTATAACCGAGCTTTAAGTTACTAGAAGCGTAGCATTGCTTAATTTTGTTCTACAATTAGAATAAATGTATATAGCATTAATTTACATACATTTTTATAATTAAAGCTATTTTACTATTTTTTAAAGTTTAATCAACTGTTAAAAAAGTCCCTATACTATACCATAGGGAGCTCTCTGCCCAAGTGTCAGAGACCTACGTACGAAAAGTTAATAGTAGTAACTTTACACTCAGAAATTTGACTCCACTCTTTCAGGTGGTGCAAACATGTAAATCTATGTTGTGTAGTAAATTAACACCTAGAAAAGGTAAAAAGCCAACAGTAGTTCATTTACTACAAAGTGTAAGATTATATTTACAGGTGCAGATTTACTCTGGGGGTACATGTATTTTTGTGAATAGACCACTTTGTGTTTTGTTATATTCATATTTTTATCAAGGGACTGGAGGCAGCCATGTTAGACGTTTTTTCAGGGCCCAGACCGACAAACTACAGTTGAGTCCCAAGGATATGTTTCAAAGTTAAAAAAAGACATGTCCTACATTGCAGGATCTCTCACCATTAGCATGCAGTTGGACATGTAAGCGAACTCATAATTAATAAATAGGACAGGCTTGCTTGCTTGTAGAGCTCTGAATCAAAGTTTCAGCGCAAACACGGGCCCTGAAACAGCGAGTGGCCTGTGGAGTAATCGCACCACGGCCAGAGGGCTACTTGCGCAAACACCTGTCTGCAGACTTCCGGCATATAAAGGATTGTTAGTGACTTGGTGCGACAACAGGGACCTTACTGAGATAGATTTGGAAGAAATACCAGCCAAATTTATTAAAACATTCAGATTTCGAGGAGCCAGGTAAAGTTGGTGGCCTCGAAACGATGGACCTACTTAGGGTGAAGCAATAAAGCACACAACTTGTCCTATCACCTGGCCCCATACACGGATGACTGCCATCCCCTACTCTTTCAGCACTCTTTGAAATAATAATTTACCTGCATTGCCCTTTGAGGAAACTTTTCTTAATGTCTTTGACCCTTGTGGGGGTTTTTAGGTGTTAAATAGTCATTAAAAGAGAAATGTAATTTCTAGCCATTTTTCAACAACTAGTCACTGAACACAGTTTTAGCAACTCTGTCAGAGAGCAGACAAAGCATAGAAAGGAACTAGAGCATTAATCTAATTGTACGTACCTCGGTGGGTTGAGACACTGCTGCAGAGTTTGGTATGTAACCCTCAGCATTTAATCTTTCTAAGAATGGGAAAAATAGGGTGGCTCTGAAAAGGCATGTCTTTTAATTGTCAAGAGAAAAATCCGTGTTTGGGGTGTCCTCCATAAATAATCGTTATTACATAGCGACTATATATTTCAGCTACGATTTAGGAAGACTGCAAATGTGTGTCGTATTTGAAATACAGTATCATACTTGCTGTGAAGCTTCGGTGTAAGTGTCTGCGTCATGCAGTGCCGCTCATGACTTAGGCAGCTGGTGCATGGACTGGACATCCCCTCGTGGTATCTCCTGATATACCTGCAAAAGGAGATGTAGTGAGAATGTTTTGGACACTATTTATTTTATTTTGTATTTTTTAGTTGGGGCATTGGTTATGAGAAAATTGATTTCAGATGGATGACAGCAAGCCTTTGTGAAGGTGGTAAAAGTTCACTTCACTCGTTGAGCAATCAGTAACATTTGCAGTTCAATAATGTCTAGGTCTCAATAAAATCGTACAAATTAAATAAGACAAAATACATTCTTTTCTCTCTTCTGCCTACTATGCTGAGCAGCAGACGAAATATTCGAATGAACTGATTTGTCAAGTTCTAGTTGAGAGTACTGTTGGCATTTTAAAATGAAAAAGCAATTGCAAAGGGCAATTTGACTATTTCTGAGCGCTTCAGTTTTAAGGAAAGCAGACATAGTCAGAAGAGTAACTTGCCTAAGATCACACAATTTGGTCGTAATGTAAACATACATTCAGACCACTATATTTTGTTAAACCATGGAGAGAAAAGGCACCAGGCGATTGAGAGGCAACACTTCACTCAATGCTCATATCTATACAATAATCAGGCGAAACCATTCTCCAGCAAATTCCTGACTGGACTACAGATATGCGGAAGCTTGAAAAGTCTTCACTTTGTAGCCTACTTTTTCAAGTCATCAAAAGATCCATAAATGTTGCCAGTGCACAGTGTTTGAGGAGCTCTTCAGTCATGTAGGTGCCAAAGGATCCATAGTGGAGGTAACCGTATCAATGTTTCGAGTAAATCTAGGAGTCATAAATGTGTGACTAGTTTTTGTAGATTACCCATTTACTCAAGTGGACAGTCCAGTGGTTTAGTTAGGATTAATAAGCAATTTCACATTTGCCCGTGTTTTCTTCTAAAATTTAAGGCTATTTTTCCAGGTGGTGAATCTCTTCTCTTGACAGGTCCAGTTACAATGGAGGTGTTTGAGGACACGTTCGCATGTATCCAACCCCCTGGAAATGTCTGTGAAGGAACAAAACATTCAGACTTTGTGAGAGTTCCCTAAAGTCTGCACCGCCTAAGCATCTACAGATCTGGGACCGTGAATCAGAGATGCCATCTGTGGGCACAGATAAAACTTCTAATGTTCTTGGGCTTGTTCTAGGTGCACTAAAAGCTCTGTAAATTGGCCTTCCTCCACAGTGGATCTCCTCCTCAAACCCCAATGATTTACAAATGACACAAGATGAGCCCCCGCCCTCACGCGCCTCAACATTCACTCATATTCAGGATTATGTGGTGATGTGTCTCCACGTAATGTGGGCGGCGAGTAGAGGCATGGGCCATCATTCTGCAGGCTGTGGTAATGCTTATTGATGCACGAATATGAGTTTCTACATTGAGGGTTATGTTAAGTGCGCAAAGTTCACATTTTAACCCCATACAAAGTGTGGTGGCAAATATGTCAAAATCTGCATAGAGAACATCTGTACGATGCTCAGTTTTCGAGCTTTGAATGCGCATTATTACCATGTTGATGTGCATTGTTATCATGTTGTCTCATATTCAGAGGTACAGACCTCAGAAAGAAGGGGTAACATGCAGTGCCCTACTTAGTACACATCACACCCTGTGATATGAGTACGTGCCACCTGCAATATCACCACATCAAGTGATGAGGCCAATACTCATCTTCTCAGTTGAATTTTTAAGGGCCTTTTCAGAGGGCAATGGAGTAAACAATGTTGAAGACAGCATACAGAAAATGTTATATAGTTTTTGTTAAATAGGGTAGAGGGTTTTGTACTGATTTCGGAATTATATTTAATAGACTTCAGGATGAGGCATCAGAATTCAGAAAGCATTTTGCCCCAGTGCTGCTGTAGCATTCGCCCCACAAATAACAAAACAGACGAACTGGCAGAACATTGGTGACAAAACCTGGACAATGTCAGAAAGCATGGCAGAACCCTCCCCACCCCGCTCCAAAGTGCAGCAAAGGAACCATTGAATATTCCATTCATAGTGTTAGAAAAGAACCAGCGCATAAAATGACGCAATACACCAGCCAACAATGAGAGTAAGAGCAGGTCAGAGAGACGACAGGCAGAAACATCTCGCAGAAAAAGAACACATGAGGTGCATGGTCAGGAGAGCCCATCTGAGCCCTACGCGAAGGCAGAATTGACCTCAGACCTAGCAGGAAAATATAGCAATACCTTCAGTAAAGGAAAAGAGGTCATCGGTCATTCGATCCTCAGTAAAACTGTAGGGCTGACCCCTTGTCCAACGCTAAATCCCTCAATAGGTTAATTGCGTCTGCGAAATTAGGGGGAGGCCAGGCAGTGGAAATTACAAAAGTTAATGATGCTTCTTAGGGCTCTTTTTTGTTGTCTGTACCTGCCATTCCCTTCATTACGGTGTCAAGGACCATGACAGAGGTGGTGAAAGGCTCACCAGGGGTGGCAGATCCTACCCTATGCTCCTCCAAAGTGACGTCAGTGTTAAAGACCATAGTTAACCCAATCAAGGGATACTAATACCAGTCTGTTGCTACAGCTCCCTGCGATCTTAATGACCAATCTTGATCATCTATGTCTCCAATAAAGTGCTTAAAAAATAATAAAATGGACTATCATCACATTTCATTTTTTGGATGATGTATATTTCTGGAATGCAACTGAAGGGGGAAGGTCAAAGTGCGTGTAAAGTCAGTTCTGATGCCCCCTTCATTCCTACAGTCAATGTATTGAATAAAATGCAGGGGGGGGGGGAAACCTCCCTGGATTCAGCGCTTATAGAAACAACAGAAATAATCCTGTTCAATGTATTTGTCAAACACGTTTCCAAGGCAACTTCAGCTAAGGAACTGTCTACATTGCAGCAGGGATTTTTTTTTGTTGTCAGATTCCCGAGAGCATCTCAAGACTTTCCTTTGACAAACTTCATGTTCAGAAATGCCTGTTCGGAAAACATATAATGTACTTACAGATATGATTGTAAAACATATATTTATGAGAATGCAAAGGCCTTATGTAGCCCATAGTGGCCTGGGGATATTACATGAAGGGCAGGGAGACTCATTCATTTTGCTTACTCAGATCACTCAGTGTGACAGTCTGGAGCCCTAATTGGTACTCCTGACTCTTGCACAAAAGCCCAAGGGAGGAGGATAACTGAGCTCCCTGTGAGCCCCGGGCACGTTCATATAGGTGTAAACCCAGCCATAAATCAAATATAGAGTGTTTTTCATTGTTATTTTTTGTGTTGGTTGAGTCTGTGAGCTTCTACTTACAAGGGTGATTCACAAAACCATTTAAGAGTATGCTAAGTAGTTATACAGGAGTACTCTTTTACATACTTTTACGTGTCTTTGATAATCGGCCCAAAAGCTCCAATTCCCTGTCAGTATAAGCGCAAGGAGGGCACAGTTCTTTCTATTTCTACTAATTATATAGGAATAATCCCTCAACATTCCAATTTCATTTCGAGTTTAGATATTTTGGGGCCAATTCACAGATGCATATAAGAGTGTGTAAAAGAGTACTACAGGAGTACTATTTTATATGCTCAAAACTACCTTTCTGAATAGGCCCCTATGTTTCTAAAACAACCACAAGCCAGATGCTACCCTTTAAAGTGTAACATGAAGTCAAGAGATCTGACCCAAACTACCTTATGTAATGCCGATTGGAAAAACGAATATAGCCTAAGAGCCCGACGTAGCGGGCTCTACTGGCCATTAAAGGCCCACTCCAGTGTTAAAGGCCTAAGCCGAAGGCATAAGTTTCTTTCACTGGTCAAACAAATTCACTGAAATGATACGTTTCTTGCCAAAAATGGTTTCCTGAACAATGCTATTTTAAGGGATCCCGTTTTAAAGTTGTCTTTTTTTATATGCCTGCATTATAGGGCACACGCATGTGGTTAAAGTATCCAGCATTTATACTGCACCAATCCTACCCTGCATCACTGTAGAGCAGTAGCTCACCTTCATTGCAGTGACCTGTCTGCCTCAGCATGACCCAGCTATGGCTGGGCTTCAGGAACATTGAGATTAGTTGCTGTGACGTTCTGCTTGGTTGAAGCTGCAAGCACACCTTTAAAAGAATTTTACAACCTCCTTAGCTCTTATAGCTAACAGCAGAAAGCGACAGCCAAAGACCATTCATCAGAGTGCTGCAGCAAGACACTGGCTATATAATGTGCTGGAATTTCAATCCAATACCCAGAAGTGTTGGTAACACCTATTTTTACTTATGACTGCAGACCCATAGCTGAAAGGGAATGGGCAATGGGCTTGCATAGAGGAGAATTAAGAGATTTATTAGCATGTTGGTGCCGCTGTAAGGTGGGCAGGCCTGGGGCGGATTCAGTCAAATGACAAGCACATGTTTGCAACTTGACATAATTTAATTTCCTGTTTGATTATATGTAAGCAATGAACTGTGGGGGATTCAGTAAACCACAAGCCAAATACCAAAGTCACAGTGCAGCACTTAGATGCCAAAGATTTGTTAACTAATTGAATTATGACGGGTCCTTATATGACAAACGATGCAATAGTGGAAGAAGGATCAGGCTGTTCATTCAGTCTCCAGGCCTAATTGAGGTTCACCTGTATGAAAGCAGATTCTTATCATTTGTTGTGACACACACTTGCCAGCTGCCCCTAATTATCAGGACAGCCATTGGCCATGCTGGACGTTTTACCCAACCACATTTTGGACCTTTTTTCCCATTCTGAGCTTAGAATTCTAAGCCTCAACATGCAAAGTGTTTTTGGCTAAAAGGTCGCAACTGTTTGAAGTTGCTCTCCATGACAAGTGGTCTGCTGTTAGTTCAGACTACATATTGACCAAGTCGTGCCCCACTTTTGACACAGCCGGTATTGTAGACCTTTTAGGAGAGAGACGAGCACAGAGAGAAGTTTCTGTATAGTCTATCAGAAATTGGGTTATTAATCTGGAAAGGAATGGTCCCTACCAATTTAATACACACAATCTGGTTAGGACAAAAACACTGTTCCTAGAGACTCCTTGATCAACCTGTGATTGCTATGGCACAAGCAGCAGGCAATTCTCAGAGATGTGCATATTATTAAGTTGAAGCAGTGCCAATGATTTTGGAATTATTAAAACAACATAATATAATTCCCAAACCCATTTAGAACACTAGAGAAAAACCTAATGAGGAAGAAGACACCAACATCAGTAAACATGGAAATGCAGAATTGGAGACATATAATTTTTTTTAGTAAAAGTAAAACGCCGATGAAAGATAATAGTTGGTGGTTCACTGAGACCTAGGCATGACTTCAGGCTGACTGTGAGGAAGGTCGGATACACCAAGCAGGTATCCACATGACATTTTTTTCCTTAGGACTTACTCTCTGAAATGGAAGCCAAATCCTTCAGACAGGCAATGGTCAAAGCTTAGCCTAGTGAGGGTCCCTCTAAGTTGTATACATTGTTTCAAGCTCCTGCGGAAGACATTGTTTTTGGCATTAAAATATACAAGTGGGACAAAGCTGAATTTGTAGCTGCCAAGCTCACTTCATTACTGGGATGGGCTTGCCATTTTACCTTTGGAACAAGTAACGGTTTCAGCTCTCAAGGTCTTCCACCTGGGCAAGGCTAAAAGCTGTAGGTGGGGAGGGCTTCGTGAAGTCAGAGATCTTCACTCTGAGGTTCTGCTTAACCTGTTTTCAGGCTGGCAAAATGCTCCAAGTGGGACAAATCCAGTTTTTGCAAGGTGAACCTCAGCATCTTGTTGTGGCCCTCTTGAGGTTGAGAAATCTAAGTCCCACTTTTTTCCAGCTGTTGGAAAGGTTCCTCCTGGTAATTTCTGAAGGCCACAGCTCTTTAGGCTAGGGTTCTAGGCACTATATGTATCACCAGCCAGGTCTCCTGCAGGGTCCAATCCAATGTGTTCAGCTAGGCACTCCCTAGGTGCCGGCAATATTCAGGAGGTCTTGAATCCTTTTCTTCCAGCAGCAGTCAGGAGTAATCTTTCATCCAGCAGGGCCTACTTCTTCAGATGCACTATTCTTAGGTTGAGGAATGTTCTGAGGAGGTGGCAGTTAGGTGGCAGTTTTGTCTTAATCACTAGCCAGTGAGTGGAGAATTTTCTCTACCAAATCCTGGCTACCTTCTTGGCTTTTGCCAACATCCTTTAGTTGTACTTCCTCTTTGCTTTACTGTATACTGGTGACCAGTGTAAAAGTGCTTTTGGCCTCTCCTTAAAACATGGTAGAACCAGCTTGCCCCCAATTGGACAATCTAATCTACTTCTAAGTCCCTAGTAAAGTGGTACTAAATGTACCTAGTGGCCTGTAAATTAAATGGTACTAGTGGGCCTGCAGCACTGATTGTGCCACCCACTTAAGTAGCCCTTTAAACATGTCTCGGGTCTGCCATTGCAGTCTGTGTGTGCAGTTTTAAGCCAGGGCTAAACCATCCTTTTTATACATATAAGAAACCCCTAGGGTAGGCCCTAAATAGCCCAGAGGACAGGGTGCTGTGTATTTAAAACGTTGGACATCTACCTTTAAGTTTTACATGTCCTGGTAGTAAACAACTCTTAAATTTGTTTCACTACTGCAGGGCCTACCTCTCACATAGGATAACATTGGGTAACCTTATTACAGTTTATGTGACAACCTTTACTTGGGAGCAGGTGGGGGATGCCAAGTTTGATGTCTATGGATTTTTAATTACAAGCCCTCTATCAAGGTAAAGTTTGATTATTAATCACAATTCTAAAAATGCCACTTGTAGGAAGTTGGCAATTTTTTATCCTGAAACCCAAAGCCATATCCTGGGTCACATGACTCAGTGTAGCTGGTAGTTGGCCTTTGTGTATTTTGCACAGACAGTGAGAAAAAGGGACGATAGGTTTTGACAGGATGGGCCATCTCTGACTTGATGGGGGCGGAGCTGTCACCTACCACACTTGCACATCTCGAAGACTCTACCTCATCACACTCACAAAGGGTTTGTCACTAGTCTTTTGTGAACCCAAACAAGATGGGGCCATGACAGGGAGGAAGGGGCTGCCTAATGCCTCAGGGGGTGGAAACCTCTAGAAGCTTCCTTCACTTCCAAGTGGGCACCAGGTATAAATGTTGGACCCATAGAGCCAATTCGTCAGTAAACTTCTGGACCTGTGGACTCTGTCAGGAGTACACAGGCTGTGCTGCTGAACGGACTGCCACTCTGCTGGACTGCTGTTCTGAAGGACTGTTGCCCTGCTGACTTGCTGCCCTCTTGCCTGGGTGAGAAAGACTGTACCCTGCATCCCTAAACCTAGGACCCTAGAGTAACTTCAAGGGCCAGTTGGCTGGCTTCCTTATCAGAGGCCTCAGCCACATAACAGGCTTCGAAAAACCTTGAACACAGCACCTGGGCTCTGCCATCTGTGAGTTCTATCCTGTCAAGAGGTGTCACCCCAGTCACTTAAATCTTTAAAATTGCATATCTCCGGTTCTGCTGATTGGATTTTTGTCGTTTTGGTTTTAATATTTTCTTAAAATGTACTCTATTTTTATAAACAGGTGTAGGATTTTTCTTGTGTTGTGTATTAACTTTATTGCTGTTTGAAGTGCTACATAAATACTTTAGACATTGCATCTAAGTTAAGCCTGACTGCTCTGTACCAAGCTACCAGAGTGTTGAGCATAGGTTCATTTGGGGTTTGCTTGTGACTTCACCCTGACAAGGATTGTGGTTGCTGCTTGAGTAGGGTCTCACCCCCCTTAACTAGTAACCCAATTTCTTACACTCAGTCTTATTTTTAGATATCCTGAGTTATCAACAAAGCTAACAGACACATTTTGTTCAGCAAAGGCAAATTGTTGACTGAGGTACCCAGTTATTTACTACTATGTCTTCCAAATCCGATGTTCATGTTTTATATTGTATTATCAATGCATTTATATAGCACTTTATATTCCTGATGAGTCAGAAAAGTGCATTAGGTGAGCCACCCCTAGATTATACAGAGTGGTTGGGCAAGTCCAGAGACCACAGAGTGCTGCTACCGTTTAGTCTGCTCCTAAAAATGGATCTGTATTGAGTGGTGGGTTACTGAACCTTGTAGCTATTGTATAAGCGGCCTTCTGGTTTCTTGGCACTTTACCATACCTTGATGTTCATGATGCCCAGGTGCAGGTTGCAACAACACAGCACATGAATAAATGAAGTTGAAAGAAAACTGAAGCATTGGGTTTGTGTGTGCTTGTCGTCCCATAGGTTGGCAATGCCATGACTGACTTTGTCAGGCTGTGCCGCTCGCTCGCTGTTCACGCCAGTGTGGTTTCCAAACAGTCTTCAAAAGCCAAACAAGTCTACCCTTCAGCCTAGTGCTACAGCAGGGCATGCTGCTTGATCAGAGGCATGTGTTCAGGGCCGGACTGGCTGTAGTGGGCACCGGGTGTTTCCCCGGTGGGCTGCCAAGGCGAGGGCCGGTTTTGGACCCCTGGGGGCTGTTTTTGTTACTAGGGGCCGTTTTGCAGGGCTGGTTTGTGTTCCCAGTCCAGCCCTGCTCGCGTTCTCATTGTGAAGTCTGAATGAGCCAACAAAGTCTGTAGATGATGCATATGCACCAGAACACATGGTGCGACGATGCAGAGTGAGTTGTTGATGGCTAATTCAGGTAAATTGGGTCCATGATCATGGTGTCAAGGTTGACCAAAGTATAGGAGATGGGGCAAGTCACTTTAGCCTTTTTTGTTTAAATGTATGTATTTGACTGAAACGTGCACATCGCACGAGGGGCTACTCCACAAAAATAACATTCACCGGGCCTCTGATGAACTCTCCAAGCACACATCCTGTGCTGTGCCCGATATTCCAGACAAGGCTTTTCATACTCCGAGGTCTTCTCTTGCTGCGAGTGTGCTGTGGCTGGCCAGGGTCACTTGTATTTAGGAAGATGACACATTCTGAGTAATATAGCCCTAAAACACGTAAGAACTAAATTTGTATTCAGTGCGTTGGATCTCTTTTTTGTGCTACTGGAAGATGCGGAGCAAAATAAAAAGTCAAGATTCGGCTGACGTTGGTAGCCCGCGATCGTTTTCCGGTTACGTACGTGCGTGCCTCCAGCACGCTGCGTTTCTTCTGATTAGTGCCGTGCAGGTAGGTGGACGCAGCGTGCAATGAGATTCTTGGAAAAATGGAAGGGAGAACGAAATACATTTTAATTCATATGGAAGTGGGGGCGAATTTGTATCTGACTGAATAGAGCGATATCGAATTCCAAAGTGAGTTCATGATTATTCAAGCTGCATCTACGGGACCCAATCATGGATGTTCTCTAGAAGCAAGGTGTCTACCTTTTTACCTAATGGCATGCATCAATTGGTTTAATTGTAATGTTTATGTTATGGTTCCACGTAAAAAGCCTCAGTATCATTTTGCAACGACATGTTAATGAATTCATCGATTAATTAGCTGGTGCGCTTCAATAGTTCTATCTTGCCTGGCCATTTGCCTGCTGCTGAAACACCAATCCGTGTTGTCTATATCTCTCATTTTGCTCTGTTTCTGTGCTTATTTATTAATTAATATCAATGAGGTAGTAAAACACACAGTTGTGCATAAGAGAAGTTTGAGGCGACTTGGGACAATTGAAAACAAGCATTTGACCACATGGGATACAGTCTCAACCCTTGCTATGCTAGTGAAATCTAAATACAAAAAAAAATAAAAAAGTAAGGGCCTTGTTTAGAATTAGATGAACAGTTGCTGAAGTCCTGTCTGCATTGTTAAGACTGCATTGATGCCAGTGACGCTCTGAATACGTCTGTGCCCAAGTAACCAGGGGGTGCAGTAGTGTTCTCAGTGTTCTGTGCTGTAACCTAGCAATACTGTGTGGATGGATAGGGTAAACCCCTCCCAAATTAATAATTCAGGGCCTAACAGTCATCTAAAACTTAAAAATGTCTGTACTGAACTCCCTAGAAAGTAAGTGTGAGCATGCTTGCGTTCACTTCCCCTTATTCCCGGTGCCTGTTCATGTGCCTGTGACACTTTAGCTGTACCTTTTATTTTTTTGGCCTTTAACACTTGTAATTCGTACCTGCTATCTTGGGTTCTGTTGTTTTTGTCTTTTTTGCCTTTTTTGTTTGTACTTTTGAGATTATGTACTTTTGAGATTCTGTTACTAGTACTAGCCGGCGCCCGTTGCTTGCCCTTGCTCTTTCCAGCTTTCCCAGCGCTCCCGCTTTGCATCTCCCAGCACCCCTCCCAGGACCTATTTAATGGAGGTCTCAGCACATCTGCAGCACTGGTGCACACTGCTGCTGCTCTGCCGGCGTGCTGAAGGCATGGCAAAGGCAAGCCCGTCTGCGCCTATCCAAACCTGGACCGTTCCCAGTGCCAGGAACCCTACTTTCATTCTCAATGCATCCATCACCACAGCTACCTTCCCCAATCAATAGAAACACGCAGAGGTCAGACCCCTCCTTAAGTAACCCTCGGCCAACCCCAGAGACCTCAGGAATAACAGCCCCATCTCTCTACTCCCCTTCCCCGCCAAAGTCCTTGAGAAGGCCGTCATCCGACATCTTACCGAGCACCTGGAGAGCAACAACCTTCTAGACTCCTCCCAGAGCGGCTTGCGCACCAACCACAGCACCGAGACTGCCTTGATCACTGCCACCAACGACATCAGAACCCTCCTCGACCAGGGAGGCACAGCAGCCCTGATCCTCTTCGACCTCTCAGCAGAGTTCGACACCATATCCCACCAGGCCCTCATCAAGAGACTCCACCACAACGGAATGAAGAGCGAATGCCCTCAAATGTATTGCATCCTTCCTCACAGGATGAACACAGAGACTCCGCCTACCAATCTTCACATCGGATCACAAGGACATCATTTGTGGAGTCCAGCAAGGTTCATCCCTCAGCCCCACCTTGTTCAACACCTACGATGACGCCCCTGGCCAACGTCATCAGAACCTATGGTCTCAGCATAATTTCTTACGCAAACAACACCCAGCTCATCCTTGCGCTCTCTGAAGACCCTTCCACCGCCAGGTCCAACTTCAACAACTGCATGACAAGGTTGATGAATGGATGAAGACCAACTGCTTGAAGCTTATAACGGACAAGTTGGAAGTGCTGATCTTTGGAAACAACACCTCTCTGTAGAACAACACCTAGAGGTCTTCCGAGCTTGGACCCATATAAACACCAAACAACCACACCCACAACCTTGGCATCATCCTGGACAGCCCCACACTCTCCACATGCTCCAAAAACACTTCAGGTGGCTCCCCATCGACACCAGGAAAACCGCCACCCAAGCCCTAGTCATCAGCCAACTCGACTACGACAATGCGCTATATGCAGGAATCACCACCCAACTCCTGAAAAGACTCCAGAGGATACAGAACTCAGCTGCTAGACTCATCCTCAACCTCCCTAAATTGTCCCACATCACCCCCACCTCAGGAACCTCCACTGACTCCTCGTCCAGAAAAAATGTCAATTCAAGATACTGATACATGCCCACAATGCCCTCCATGAACAAAGACCAGCTTGCATCACTCACCTCCTAAAATAACGCCAACCCTCCAGACACCTGCGCTCCGCCTCCCTCGCCCACAGTCCCCACATCTGTCGAAGCCACAACGCAGGCCGCTCATTCTCCTATTTCGATGCCAAATTCTGGAACAACCTCCCCCTCCACCTCGGTACAGCGTCCTCTCTCACATAATTCAGAAAGGGGCTCAAGACTTAGCTCTTTGACTGATTGTAGCATCATCCTAGCACCTAGATACACTCACGGGTGATTAGCCGTGCTCTGCAAATCATAATGGATTCATTGACTTTAATATTTCAGAAGAAGATCCGACTTTGTGATAACAGGGTTGGATTAATGTGAATCCCAAAGAAATATGCTAACCTTTTAGAGAAGCACAGTTCCTTTGAATCTTGAAGCCAAGTCATAGGCATTTTTTGCTGACTCATCTTTGGCCATATCTCCACGTTAGACTCATCAACTTGTCTCCTGAGTAATAAGCCTTCGAATAAGCACCCACTCAGATGAGCCAGAGTTAGAAACTTTTTGATTTTTTTTTAAGTGTCATAGTGTCTATTTTAAACCCAGACCTTATCAAATGACCATTTAATTAAAATGTAATTATTTTTACATTCTCATTCTTTTTATTTTGCTTGTCTTTGTGTGAGCTTAACGTTTTTTTCTTTGCCCTTTTATGTTTCTTGAATCCAGCCACTTGTCTTTTCCCAAGTTGATTTTTAAAGTTAAACTCTATTTTTTGATACCTGGAATTTGAAGTTGTTAAAGTTCACTTATTGAGAGAAGGATCGATAAATGTTTCACACACATTGTTTAATGGATCTTCACAGTATCTGAGAAAAGGATAAATAACTATTTTTTGCATTATAGTCAACATGTCAAATTAAGAAAGACTAAAATGTTATTGTTTTATTATAGGAGGAGCATGTCAATCATGAGTTCCTATAAGGGGTCCAGTTGATACCACACGATAGAAAGCAGGATGCAATGTGCTGGCGGTCGGCATGTAATTGCCATAATATTAGGCTTAGAACATACAGTTTGTTTATACATTTTTACATTACAATGGGCAATAAAGTGAATTTACCTGTATCACATGATGTAAGTGAGGAAGATAGCGTATTAGCCCATGTTTCCAGGTTCCGCGCTCAGCACTATAGTAACTAGACAACACCACCTTGCCGTTGCTAGGATAGTTTCCCATGCTTTCATTACTGGTTTTTCACTACTCCTGCCGAAGCTATTTAAGAATGTATTTCCTTATGTCACTAAACGTTTAAATTCTAAGATTGGTTGTTCGTCTGCAAAAAGTAATGTGCAAACCACAGATTTATAATATCTTCTTAACAACGACCTGCCTTCATTACATTCTATCACATATCGTGATATCGGCCCAGGAGGACAACATCATGCGCTTTCTCCATCACCTTGATATTATGGTGCTTTGTAGATGAACATGTCCACCGAACCAACTTCCCTTTGATTTGCTATGTAGTCGGTAGTGAAGTCCTTCAAGCTCTATGGAGGAGAGCCTTTACCATCTGCACAGTACAGTGATTTTTGTGTTTTGTTTAATTTATAAGCCATGGAGGAAGGCTCACGTAAGGCACTGCAAATTTGTATGGTGTATTCTCTTTGGTGCAGACTGACCAAAGCAGAGTTATCTGTGTTTTAAACATTGTTTTATAGCCCTTCCAGGACAGCAGTACCCTACCGTTAATGCTGCATTTTTTTTAATAAATTGACCAAGCAAAGCTTATATGACCTCAATTAAAATTTGTATGCATGCTTATCAGAGCGGCAATTTCTTTGCTATGCAGACAGGAAACATTTTACAGCCTGCTGTTTGTAGCTATAATAGCAGATGGAAGGCTGCTTTGCATATCCATAGCAGTATGCACATAGTAACCAGAACACTATCTGCTGCTAGAATATAGGGGTGTGCGAATTCCGTGTAATTTGCTTTCAAGCAATTATGTCCAGTCCCTGCAATATGACGCCTAAATAAGTGGAATGCAAATCTGTTAATTAGCATTATATTTAGCTTATAATGCTTGCTTCCTTTAATTTTTCAAGTTTAATTCTTCCAAACCCATTTGAACTTGTGGCCATATTTGAAGATTTCAGGGACTTCCGTGAGCCTGCTTTCTGGGGGTTTCTATGAAAATGCCTAAAAGTATGTCAGGAAGCACTAACCCTGAGAAACATACTATTTTACCATTTTACTTTTCAGATCCTTCCTGAACCCCACACCTCACTCCAGTTCACGCACCTGTGCACTTGAGATGTCACCACTGTGGGCAGGACATACATTTAATCCATCAGATAATCATGTATCGTGAATTCAGTCGGACAGATAATTCATCCTCAAAACACTTACATTCATTTCACTGGTGATTGACCATTTGGTACTTGTAATTGGGTAGCTTGCATTGATCAACGTGAGCAACATTCCAACTGCAGTCTCTGTAAAGGTCTTTATTGCACTGTTTGGCTACTTTAAATGGCAGTGCCAAATTATCCAGTCAACAGTAAAAATATTGACACACTTTGTAGAAAGTATGTGTTAGACCTGGCATCCATGGCGTGGTTTCCCCTTCATTTTATTGTCTTCAGACCTCCTGGGTTTGCTGACTTCATTTTTGCTGTCCTAAGCTAACCAGTGCTAAAGAGCTTGTGCTCTCTCCTTAAAACATGTTGGATTGGCTTATACCCGACTGGCATATTTAATGTACTTGTAAGTCCCTAGTAACGGGGCACTACCTTTGCCCAGGGCGTGTAAATTAAATGCTACTAGGGGGCCTGCAACACTGATTGTGCCAGTCACTTAAGTTTTAAACTTCCATTTCAACCTGGCAAAGTAAACCTTTGCCAGGCCCAAAGCTTCCTTTTTAATACATATACGTCACCCCTAGGATAGGCTCTGGACAGCCCAGAGGGCAGGGTGCAATGTTTTTAAAGATGGGACATGTACTTTTGCATGTCCTGGTAGTGAAAAATTCTTACATTTGTTTTTCACTGTTGTAAGGCCTACCTCTCCCATAGGATAACATTGGAGTTACCTTATCACATGTTTAAGTGTGATTTCCAAATGAGAACAGGTAGCCAGTTCATAGTTAGTGCCTCTGGAATTGTAATTTAAAATCCTAAGTTATGGTGAAGTCGTATTTTAAATTACGATTTGAAAAGGCCACTTTTGGAAAGTTGCCATTTTCCAGCCTTAGCCAATTGGTGCCCGGAGCCTGTCTCTGGGTCACATGACTGGGTGCAGTTGACAGCTGGACTTTGTGTATTCCTCCTAGACAGACACACACAATGGGTAGCTTAGGTGTGACAGGATGAGAGTTCAAACCGAGACCTTGCCACTCGCACCACTGTTCAATGAGAAGTGCCAGAAGCCTCCTCTTTGCACTACAGCATTGTCCGCTAGCAGGGGACTCTCAATGCGAAGCTCCAGCAAAGTCCAACTGCGACGCCAGCTGAACCTTTGCAGTATGTCGACTGTCTCCCGTGACGCTCTTGTGGCCCTCTCCAACGCGAACGGGGACCTTTGCATACATTTATAAAGGTAAACTTCAGCATGCCTGGCCTGGTGACTGTAGCCGACCTGTGCTCCATTGCGGTTGCCCTGAAAGTGTGACTGTCACCCAGTCCAGCGCGACCAGATATCCCTAGTTGACACTTTGTGGTTTTTAGCCCTATTTTCACTAAAACCTTAAAAAGTTCAAAACACCAGTTCTACTGATTGGATGTTTGTTGTTTTTGTAGAGTTTTATTTATTACATTGTGCTCTATTTTTCTAACTTGGTCTGGGATACTTCTTGTGTGGTTTCTTTATTTCGTTACTGTTTGAAGTGTTGCAGAAATACTTTACACATTGCCTCTAAGTTAAGCCTGACTGCTCTGTTCCAAGCTACCTGGGGGTTGAGCACAGGTTATTTTGGGGTTTGCTTGCGCCTTACCCTGGCAAAGATCGTGGTTGCTGCTTAACAACGGCTCACACCCCAGTCAACCAACAACTCAATTTCTCACAGTATGGATTCTGGCCCTAGTCTAGTTACCTTTATATGATTGTATGTTTACTCACCAAATGAAAAAATGCTAATTTCACTCAATTGATATCTGTAAAGGAAAAGTGCAATAGGATACATATACATATTTAAAACATGCTCAGCATGCCAGCTTTCAGTCTGTAGCATCAACCTTTTGGGTAGCAAAAGCTTCTGTTGGACCTGGCACTCTCTGCAGGGTCACCCCACAAACCTTTTGCCTTTTCCTATCCACTTTTTGCTGATTTCAATTTTGTTGGCCCTAGGACTCTGTACACTTTACCACTGCTAACCAGTGCTAAAGTGCTTGTGTTCTCTCTCCAAAAATGGTTAAATTATCTCAGACCCAACTCGTATATCCGATTTACCTAAATGTTTTTTGCAGAGCAGTATACGATGAACCAAAGGCCTGGTAATCAAATGCTACCAGTCGGCCTCCAGCACTTTTTGAGCCACCCAGCCTGAATGCAGTTTTAGTCTGCATTATCGACTTGGCATTAAAACCCCCTTGCTAAGCCTTAAACTCTCCTTTTGTTATAATTTCATCCCTAATGTAGGCCCTAGGTAGCCAATAGGGCAGGGTGCTGTGTAATTAAAAGATCGGACATGTCCTTTTAAGTTTTACATGTCCTGCTAGTGAAAAACTCCTACATTCGTTTTTCACTACTGTGAGGCATACCCCTACCATAGGATAACTTTGAGGATTCCTTTTTACATTTAATAAGCTGCAATTTCCAAATGGGAGCTAATAGCTATGTCATGTTTGGTGTCTTTGTAATTGTAATGAAGAACCCTATATTATGGTAAGGACTTTGTTTCGATTACAATTTTGGAAATGCAGCTTTTAGAAAGTTAGCATTTTTCTGCCCGTAACCCTTTTGTGCCTGTAGCCTGGCCTGAGTCACATGACTGGGTTTAGCTGAAAATTAGACTTTGTCAATTCTTCCCAGATAGTCACACAATTGAGGGATTAGGTTTTCCTGAGTGGGCCATCTGCTGGCAGAATCGGGCGAAGCCAAGCAGAGTCCCATTTGCAACTGAATAACCTCTGCTCTGACTTTACACAAAGGGCCTAATGACCTCACATTGTCACTGCAGCCAGCTTAGATACCCTGCAGGGGAGTCAGGAAATTCCATGCACTTCAAAGCCACTGTCTAGAAGCTTCTCCCACATTCCAGAAGGAGGGCACCAGGGTATTAAAAGGGAATCTCTGACACCAACTCTTCAATACACTACTGGATCTGCGGAAGAACTTTCAGAGGACTGCTTGCTGCTGTGACCTGCTGTGCCCTCTGCCAGACTGCTGCTGTACCTAGAAGGACTGCTTTGCTGCCTGGAGTCTGCATTGAACCCTCAGAGGCCAGCCGTGCTCTTGAGCCCTACATCTTCACCTGCACCAAGGACTACCAGAGTGACTCCAAGGGCTAGTTTGGTGGCCATTTGTTCAGAGCCACAGTGACATAAAAGACTCCCGCCATCTTGAATCTGTACCCAGCCCGAGTGATTCCTGAACTCCAACGAGGTGTCCCACAAGTCCTGGACCCTTCGTTGTGGTGCCACATGCTCTCAAATGGCCAAATCCCAAAACGGAGGATTTAAAATAATTGAGGCCGAAAACTACTCTGAGAAATAGGAGGAGACCTGGACTATTGTTTGCGTATCTGCAAGAGCTGCGTCGGTGGTCAGATTGACTTTGTGGCTTCTCCAGCTAAGTTCTTCTCTACAGCAGCAAATCCTTTAAGTGGTCCTTTGCCAAAGGGTTATCCAACCTCACAACCATCTGCCTCGTCCCACTGGAGGTGCTCGACGATTAAGTCCAAATGTAGAAATCTTCACCATGGCCTTGACTCAAAGACATCAGACAATGATGCTCCCTCCTTGGACACTCCTGCAGCATTGCTCTGCTGAACGTTACCTTCACAGACACTTTTCTCAGAATTTCTTCTAAGTCTGAAGGAGGTAAGCTTTGACTGGGCCTAATCCACTTTTTTGTATCTCATCCGCTCTCAATCACGGTCAGCCTTATTTTTTCACTTTGACACGGTCTCGCATGACTAGATGTCTCAGTTAACGCTTTGATCCTTTAGGCACTAGTTTTTTCTAAAAACGTAAAAAATGAATAACTCTGGTTCTACTGATTCAATTTCTGTCAAATAATTTAATCAGATTTAATCTATTTTTCTAAATGGGTTCGGGCTTTGTCTTGTGTTTTAACTTTATTACTGCTTCATAAACACTTCACACGTTGCCTCTACTTCAAGTCTGACTGCTCTTTGTGCCAGGCTACCAAGGGTTAACCACAGGTTAATATAGTGACTTTTTGTGGTTCACCCTGCAAGGGATTGGGACTGTTGGTTGACCAGCGCCCACACCCTAGTCAAACAACAACCCCATTTCTAACTGCTTCGATGAGCCTGCATGCCTTAGGAAAGTGTGTATACACAAACATCTTGCTTTCAAAATGTGAGTGTTAACATTATTTCTTACAAATAGTTTTTTCCAATCAGACTTCCCATTTGGGAACTGGCTGATGAATAATTTTCCTGTTTAGATATAAACTCTCTCTACTTTTTTTGATGTGATAAGGCAACATTTGTTTTGTGTGTAAAAAAGTCTTATTTAATTGCCAGTTACTTATCTGCTAGATAGCTATCCTGATAGCGTAATTATGTATTACTGCCAGATGTACAGTACTCTTCGTGACACCTGATCATAAGATTATCTTAGTTAAAATTTAAATATCCTCTCTCCTAGATGAAAACATATTCTTTACTGCTTAACCATTCTATGAAAGCTTATCTAACTCCTTAAGCCATCCATATGACAATACAAGGTTACCCGATAGGACTAATCCTGAGTTTATCTGGACACTCTGAGCTGCAGGCCAACCATGCCCTTGCCACGCTCAAAGAGCTGTGGTCCTACTTCAACATGTGTTTACTTCCCAATATTAGTGCTTCTACAGTGTTGATTTCTCTAAAATAGAAACTCAAACTATTCAGCAGTTCCTTTAATACATTTTCCATTGGGAAAAATAAGGTAGAAAAGGTTTAGGAAAACAAACTAGCATGAAAAGGATAATGAGGAGAAGGAGGAAAACGGAAGGTACAGGCGGTGCTCTTGTAAAGAAAAACAAAACATAGGAAAACCATACCAAAGAAGAAAAGGTGAATAACATGACTGTGTAAACATTGGAAGAAGAGAGAAAAATGGGGTATGGGCATCACCCTAAAGGAGAAAAACAAGCCAAAACATAAATGAAATGGGTAAAGCAAAAGGAACAAAATAAGGGAAAATTAAGTGCTAATGAAAAAGAAGCAAAGACTGGAAAAAGTAAATAATTGAGAAGTAAAAACTTTGATTTGATAGTCTTGAGAGGAAAACAATTCATATCAGTAACGCATATCCCTTGTGTGAGAGATCGGCTTTCTTTGTGCTCCACTGGAAGACTTGGGTAGGATGTTTTTTAAGAATGACCACTTAACTTATAATGTTTGTCAAATGCAGTCTCTGTGTTCTATTGAGTTCAGCTGGAGTGTGTGTGCTGTTGTTATTTGAGAATGGCGGTAAGCATTCACCATCACAGCCTACCTGACCCACAATCTCATCTACAGCTAACTCAAGAACTGTGTTGAACTTAACATGTCTTGTCCTACCCCTCCTTTTTTATCAATGATAGAAAATGTGCCTCGTAGCAAAACACTCAATGATTATGGAGGCAAATGTTTGACTATGAAATATTTTTAGAGCTTTAAACTACTATTTATTGCCTCTGTAAAATGTGCCATTGATTACAATTTCCGTTAACTGCACCAAGCCGACTTGGCGTAGGTGGAGATAGACGTTAATGCTGAATATCTTGATGCATTTTGTTAAATAGTGACTAAAAACAGAGTTGTGTCTTGGCACTAACCTTGTTTGGCTTCTGGGCGGCTGGTTTACCAATTTAATTTGATACTGATTGACTTGAAGTGACAAGCTCATTTTCCTCCAAATATGTGACGTCCATGTGTCATGTCTGTTATATGCAGATGATTGCTTATAAGGAAGCATACTCCAATTAGCCTACAAAGGTAGTTATTGACTCTACAGGACTACTTTATTAATATCCATCTCACAATAAAGGTGGATAAAATGGTGATTCTGCTCTATGGAAAGAACCAGAAAACGTGTTTGAAAACTGGCAGGAAATAGTTTGAAGATATTAGGTTTTACCTTCTCCAGCTCCTTAACCTGGGTAGAGCACTTACAATACACTAATGTTTGCTCTATGCTGTCCTGAGGTGGCTTAGTAAAGTTCAGTTCCAAGTACCGGGTTTATCTATATCACCCATGTTAATGGGCTTTCTTAGCAAAATATTTCCATTTGCTCTTTATGGGGCAGAATGACTGCCCTGTGACCAGAGTCTCTTGAGAAATAACGGAGAACCATCGTTAGAAGCTCATGTTGCATTTTTCACCCATTACAATGATCTAGGCTGTCATATACGAGCATAGGCTAACATTATGGTACGGTGTGGCAGGAGTAGCATGCTAAGATATTTGTGTACCCAGTCTTGTGGGGATCAAACTAACGTTTCTGTGCTGTGTTGTTAGGAGATACAAAACAGTGAAAGAAACTGGGTTAGATCAGTGTTAAAACAGATGCATTTATGCAAATATGTGAATGCTAATTTTGGTGAAGTACAGCAATGAGGCACTTGCCCCTCAAAATTGATATGGAGATAGTATGCAATGCAGATCCCCAACAGAAGAGTTCAGGACTATCTTGAGAGGAAATATCCAATCTCCCTTACTTAAAAATCACTGGTAAGTGAAGTCCATTCCCCTATAAGATTTGAAGATTTGTGACTTGTTTAAAACCTTTATATTCTGTTCCTGATGCGATAGCACAGATCAAGCCCAGGGAAGGGAAAAGTCTAAGCTCTTTCTATCGAAAAAGCCCATGCAGGCCTTTGTTGTTGAATTGGTTTATGTTTTTATCTCTCTGCCAGCAGATTGTAAAGCCATTATTTGTAAAGCACGATGCACTGTCATGTGATAATGCAATAAGTCTTATGGTTGAAATGTGCTTTGTGGATGTCACCATCTCGGTTGCCTTTTAATCTCTGAAAAAGTATTGCCTCATGTGCTGAGCTTACATATGGTGCTTGTAATATTAGTGTTTAATATCTGTTTACTAAACCTTTATTGCCTATGTAAACTTTTTAAATCTGGAAGTAGCCAAGGGGCTTTCAATTAAGTGATAACACTTGACTTCTGTTGGGTTCTTGCATTATGTGTCTCCAGAGGCACCCAGTTATAGCACTCATCCACGTAATGCCAGCAGAACTAATGTTTTCATACTAAGAAATATCACTGCACTCACACAAAGGTAGCGTAGGTGTGCCCTGCATATCCTGATGGCCCATCACCAGATGGGCTTTCCTGAACTAGAGTGGTGGGAGGAGTTATCACTGACACCTGAATGGGGTTGTGCCTGTCCTCACACAAAGCTGTCTCCACCGGTAAACAGCATTTAGTTTGCAAGCGGAACAACGCATGCCATAACGCGGTTGTTACAATGACCGCGTTATTTCGCATACCGTTACAACGCAAGTCGGAAAAACGACTTGCATTAAGGGGGAAGAAGGTGTTAGATTTAAAATCCAACACCTTTCCTAGTGTTCGCACAGACTGGAGTTGGAATAGTAAATGATACTATTCCAACATCCAGCGCCCACTACAGCAAGTCGTTGTTCCGACTTTCGTTGTAACGGTATGCAAAATAACAACACGGTCGTTGTAACGACCGCTTTGTTATGGCATGCGTTGTAAACGCCTGCGAAAAAAGGTATATATTTGTCTCCACCGCTCTATAGTGTGTCTGGAGCCAGGTCAGGAAAAGGCAGGATCTTGTGCGGCACAAAGACTATCCTTTGAAGTTTGCCTACTTCAAAGGCAGAAAGGGTACAAGTATTGGACCTCTGACACCCAAATGTCAGAACACTTCTGGACTGAGGACATTCTGCCAAGAAGAACAGCTGAATGCTGTAGGCGGGGCTGCCAATCTGTCTGTTGCTTTGTTGTGCTGGCTTGCTTCTTCTGTCTTGGGACTGTTGTAAGGAACCGACGCATCGCTCTGCTTTTCTGGCGCCTCACCTCCCCTGCGCCGTGCACCGTCTTTGATTTTTGACCCATCTAAGCTACTTTGGGCTAAAACGAATGCATCCATTGCTTTTTATGGACTAAACTTGCTTACATTTTAAAAGTGATATTTTGACCTGTGTATGTACGATTGTTGTTGTTTTGGTCTTGTTTTATTCAGATAAATATTGGCTATGTTTCTAAACTGGTGTAGAATCCTTTTGTAGTGTTTTCACTGTGTTACTGTGGGTGTGAGTACAAGCGCCTGGATACCCTATCGGGTGATTAGCCACACTTTATAAATCTTGATCGATTGATTGAATGCTTTACAAATTGCCTCTGAGATAATCCTGACTGATAGGGCCAAGGGGGTGAGCAGGGGTTATCTTAGCTGTGTGACTACCTTACCCTGACTAGAGTGAGGGTCCCTATTGGGAGAGGGTGCAAACCACTGCCAACTAAAGACCCCCATATCTAATAGTAGAAATCTGGTACAGTTGCTCAGAACCTTACTTAGGTATGCTACTTAACAACAGGGGACCTTTCTCTGCACCTGCACCTAACTTTTTTTTGTTTTATGGGAATCTCTGAATTGATTCGGTAGCCTAATTCCAAAATCAAGAGCACCAGTGCTATGGAAACTGTACATTTATTTTCCAGCTTGGTGACTTGCATGATGATTATTGCAGTGATAGTAATTACTCACTTTTGAAGCATGGTCAGTGAGTCCTTTAAAAGGCACTGGGTTGCAGAACTGTATTCCCAATCAGGGCTCAACAAATCCACTCGACCGCTCGCATTTGGGAGGTAAATTTATTGAGGTCGAGCTATTTTTAGGTCCTACTCGCCCTTTCTGGCGAGTAGGAAAACATACTAACTTTTGTTCTCTGTCTTTGAAAACGGAGAAAATGTGACAAGATAACAAGATTTAAAAGCCTTTTCATTGTTCACAAAGCAAATGAGCAATAAAGATGCCTTTAAATCTTGTTATCTTGTCACATTTGCTCCGCTTTCAGAGACGGAGGTCAAGTAGGTTACTGTTAGGTCGAGGAGATTTTTCAAGGTACTAGACCTGCAGGACTAGTACCATTTTTCAGATTTTTTGAGCCCTGCCAATTAAAAAAACTTTTGGTTCCAGAGTGGGCCAGGATCCCATCTTAGTTTGATAAATTAAAGGAAAAGGTTGGTATCATCAAATTCCTGTACTTCAGTCATGCTAGTGTTTACAGTAAGGAAGGTGGCCATAACTGCTTCATACATTCTAAGTAGGTAACCTCATTCTGTTATGTTTAGTTATAGTCTTGAATTGTGTATGGCTCAGGCAGTTTTAAATGAGTGGCTATTGTGAGTGTTTATTTCATTGTATATGTAGCCTGGACAGAGAACTCTATATAGAGTGTCAACTGGCAGCATGACTCTCCTCCACCTGGTATTGTTTAATGCCATGTGAACATACTCCAAAATGCATTTGGTTGTCTACTAGCCATTGGAGAATTCTCTAATGATGCCATAATACCGATTAAAAGAGTGGTTCATTTGTGTTTTGTTATGGGATTGTCACATTTTACATGTTATTGCAATAGCCTTTATTTATCTGTGGGAACTATTTTAGTGTTGTGTTTGGCTAGATAGGTGTGTGTTTCTAAGTGTCCCCTGTGTTGGCAGTTATTCAGTGTCATGCATGATGAGCATTTGAATGAACTCATCACCTCTGTTCATGCAGGGAGCGGAGGAAAAGATCATGTACATGAGATTGTGCCCACGTTTCTTATGTTAGGAATTTGATTCTCGTTCCTGAACCGGCATGGACATCTGCTATCATCAGCCATTATTGATACCAGAGCTGGACTGGCTGTAGTGGGCATCGGGCGTTTCCCCTGGACGCTGGAAGGGCAGGGGCCAATTTTGCAGTGGTGGGGGCTAGTTTTGAAATGGTGCTGCTATATCGGCCCCCAGTACCGAAAGCAGCACGGGGGCTGGTCTGTCAACATTGGCAGGGCTGCTTTGGGTTTCCAGTCAGGCCCTGAACGATACTTGTGTGCATGCAATATCTTCTGGCACTTGGCTGATGTCATGCAGCTTTTTCTTTGGGGTAAGAGGCAGGTCCTTCCCACTTTTCTAGTTTTCATGTAGTCATGGGTGTTTCTTGTCTTCGCCAGAAGAGAGTGCCATTATTTGTGAATAAAGTCATTATTGAGATTAGAAAAAGATTTTTAGATAGCTATTCAAATAGTCTAAGTAAAACTGAAAAATGCCTCTCATCACAGATGCTTCAGCACTCAGTAATAGTTCAAGGTGAATTGTACCACTTGGGCTCTATTGCTAGCAGGATCAGGAGGACCAACTACCAGACATCACTGGCTGATGTTTAAGGAAGCCTAGTTTGTGGCCTTGTTTAGATGAGTAAACAATGGCGGTTCATCATTAAGGGCTGAGGGGCTCTGCTCCTCCTCCACCTTTTGCACAGCATAATGAGAGTTTGTCAAGCTGAGCAAATGGTCACTTTTTATGGTCGGGTCAGGAAGCCAGGCCTTTACATGTGCTAAATGCACAGGCTGAAGATTTCCCAGCCCTGATGACATGACCTCATCAGACATCCTTTGAGAGCCTTCCCTTAGGACAGGGGGGAGCATCACTGGTAGCCTCAGAGCTGGGCACTTGAGTTTTAAGTCCTGAAGTCCCATCTCACTCAGTGAGAAGGCAAGGAAGGTTCTCCTTGAGAGGAGGTGGTGGGATCATCCTATTTCACCTCCTCTCCCTGAAGCTTCCAGCTCCTTTCAGGCCGTCTGCTCCCCCTCCCACCACCTGGTGTACGCATTGTTATCTGGTAAGTACTTTTTAAAAATGTTACGGTGCGTGCGTATTTGTATGTATGTGCATGCTGTTATTGGGATGTGTGCGTGTGTATGTTCTTATGAATGGTGGGTATATGTGCCCTGGCCCATGAATAGATGGATGTGAGTGAGAATGCATGTGGATGAGTGTGTGTATGTGTGTGCACGTGTGTGCACATATCTGTGCTTAATTTGAGCCGGTGCTCAGCACCGGCACCTAATCCTCGGCACAAAGTGCTTATAGCACCAGTTAAGGACACACTTATTTGGAACTGCACATGATTTTCCCCACACTCACAGGATGTTGAGCCACCCTAAGATTCGAACCGGGTTCTCCAACTCTACCCATTTGGCCAAGCCCTCTCAAGGTTAATCAGTGCCAGGGCTCTAGTTAGGAGGCAGTTTGCACCGGCACATGTCTCCTGTTAGCGCTGCCTCCTGGAGAGAGCGCCGGCACTTTTTATTTTACAAATTAACCACTGGTACATATGCCCGCCCCGCTACTACCTCACAATACGTGCCGCCCCTGTGAGTAATGTGCTTGGTGTGACACAGAGGCACCTCCATGAGTGCTCATTTTGCTTCACGCATTGCAGTGTTTCTTGGGACTATGCCGCATGCAGAAGCCAGATTTTGACAGGCAAACAGAGCCACAATTTACTAGTACAGTACCTGTAATCATGGAGCTGCTAGCTGCCTGGCGTATGCTGTAATTTAGCGACAACACTGTATTCCTGTGGATAACAGCTATTTAAGAACTGAGCGCTCAAATGTCCACAGTATGTGGTGAAAATAACAGGGCAGGGACGCTGCGAGTCATGAGAAATAAATTCGCAGTCTTAAATAGGATAACAACAGGACAAAGGAAGCGTTAGAAAATAACTGTTGTTTGTGTAACAGCTAGCTGAATATTGCTGGCAATTATTACTAATATCAAAGGCATAAACAAATTCCTCAGCGGTGTAAAGCCAGGGGAAGCCGCTGTCACCAGGCTTTGGTTCAAATGCGACTTTAATTCAAGTTATTATGCTGCCAGTAGCCAGGGCCAGTCAGGCCATGGGGACACAAGAGAAACCCCCGGTGGCCTGGAAGGCAGCTTGAAGAGACTTGTTTTCCAGCCAACAAGAAACCAAGGCAGGAGAGAGAGCCACACGCGTCTCATACACAGAATTAATTGCTGCTGCAGAGCAGCTACATGTGTCTGTCTACCACCTCATACCAAGGTTTTGCCATCTCACAGAAATGTTAATCAAAGGTGGTACTATGAAGAAATGTAAATGCCCTCCTTTTGCCATCCTTAAAGGATGGAAGCTTGAGTTTTCAGTTGTGATCTTCAAGTCACAGTAGATATCAGCAGCAAGAGACCCCTATGGGCGACAGTGCTGCGCTTTATAAATGCTGTTCGATTGATTGATTGGTTGAGGATGTATATGGAAAAAGTGTGAATGCAAGCAAATACTCGCCGCATGCATTCGTCAATCCCGATCAATAGTGTGGGCAAATGATCCAAGCAGACAGCAAGTGGCACCCGCTCCTGTCCTATGGAGTCGGGCATGCCAAAAGAACACTACCTCTAAAAGGCAAATGTTTGCCTTAACGAAGCTGAAAACACAGCAGAAAAAAAGGGAAAAGACAAGTATCTGCCCAGATAGCCTGTTACTGAAGGTGTGAACACACCAACTACCACCAATGTGAGTAGGTATCAAGAGAGAAGAGCAGCGATGTCATGGCAAAGAGCCTGCGGTAGTACCTAATACCGCCCAAGTGGTAGATCTCCTCAGTTAGGACAGGAGGGACAAAGAAACCCTCCACCCAAACGTGGGCGCTGTATGCTTGCAGTGGAAATCTTACATTAGAAAAAACAGTGACAGATTTATCTGCTTTTCTAGTGGTATTTTTTAAACAACAAGCATTTTAGTTGTGCCATGCATTTTACTATAATAATTTGTGAAGGATTAACGAATACATCACCACACAACAAGCTAACAGGTAACAACCTGGCTGTTCACCTCCTCTTAGAACACCATTCTCGGTAGAATCCTGCTTTACATCTACTCAGCGCCAAGACGCCCATGGGTAATTGTGCGCTTTATAAATTCACAAATCAAATCAAATCAAGCTATTCAAATCTCAGCGAGCTACAACGTTCCGCTGTCAAATGAACACATTGTAACATAACTTTAAACAGGGGTATGGGCAAATAAAATACCTGGAAATGTAATATTATTATAGCAAATAAATGAATTTAAAAACATACTTTGAACCAGCTATGCAAATGAAAAGAAAGGAACTATTTTACATGTGTGAACGAGATGCACAAGCTTTGTTCAGTCACTGTAAGTAAAGAAAGCCAGTGGGTAAAGTTGGCTGACCCGTTGCTCCTTGCTCTATGCTACAGTGGGTGGAAGCAAAATGTGACTGACAATTTAACAGTGTTGCACAAAAAGTACTCCCCTAGTTATTAAACCGACGGAGCTGGTTAGCTATTAGGAATAAATACTGAACTGACACAGGTGGAATGTCCCTATGTGAAGCTAAGAGTAGTGCACCACCAGTAGAACCAGTAGTTCTATTCAATGTGGGTCCAAGACAGCGGGCCAGGACCCTTGATGGCTGTTTGACTACAGGGCTACCCCATTACTATGTGAGGTCCAGCGTGGAGTGGAACCTCTCCCAAATTGGGATGGAGTGATAATAAAAACACGTACAAAGACAAGGAGCAGATTTCTGCCCTTATTATAAATAGTGTAGGGTAATTCCCTTACTATTCTACTTCCAGGGGGTCACAGCCTTCGCCCTGAAGAGAGTCCAGCACCCTTCATGGGGCACAAGTAGACTGAAACATGTTGGCAATAGGGTCTTAGGACCATAATATCCCATACAACCTGACACCTATATATTTTTTAATATCCCTGCCAGATCCAAGAATAAAGGGAAACTGGGATCTGACAGTGGACTTTAATCTTTATTCCCCCCTGGCCCCAAAAAATCTTCTAAGAGCTCCCTGAAACATGGTTGAGCCCACTCTGACTTCTAGGCGTCAGGGTGTCCCGATGATGAAGCATGACACCACTAGAGTGTGTGAGGGAATATAAAACAAAAGGAGGTGCCTCCTTCTCCACCTACTGGTGGTGCCCTACTCTTAGCTTCACATAGGGACATTCCACCTGTGTCCATTCAGGATTCATTCCTTATAGCGCAACGGCTCCGACGGTTTAATATCTAGGGGAGTACTTTTTGTGCAACTGTGTTATTACACGGGAGGTGCACTCCCCTTGCGAGTTCCTCTCAGTCCTTCAAGAAGTGAGAGACCTATCTCACCTCATCAGTGTTAATAATAATGGCAATTTAACAGACTAATGAACGAAGCCCACTGACCAAACACCCTCTAGGAATGTATATTATACTAATGTTGTGACAAAGGCCAGACTTAAAAAAAGCTTCATCATAATTCTGGGCTTCCACTGTGAGGCATCAGACATTGATAGTCATATCTAAGAATTTAAAAGAATATTGTGAAAATATTAAAGTGGGTAATGGAGAGTAGAAATGCAGACTGAGATTTATTGCTAAGAAAACATTAGTGAAAGCACTAAGGGAGAGAATCACAAACATTTTGTTCATCAGCATCAAGGGTATTTTGGGATGCCTATTTACAAAACAAATTTGTGCATGATCAAAATCTATTGTAGATACACAATCTGCATTTCTACAACTAAATTGACTGCCACAAAATGTGCTGTTTAGAGGTATGGCAACCTTGCAGCACACCCTGTACACAAAGGTATCCAGCAAATATTGTGCACTGGGCCACAATTCATTCTCTGTAGAAATCGTGCTTGGCACAGGTTTAAAGCAGGGGAAATCCCTCAATCAGCAAATGATAAACATGTCCACTGCATCACCACCATCTCTGGTCTACTCTTCCTGACATATAGGAGCAGTGAAATACTGAATTCCATTACATTTCTTCCATAATTTTAATGAACACTATTGATGTGTGCAGGCCCTTTAAGGCATGCATATGTCACTGCTGTTTCCATGGCTGATTGACAATGCGGGACAAGTCTTCTATTCCACTGGCAATTTCCCTGGTAAGCTACACCCCTTGGAAGCTGGTTTAGAAAGCCCTGGGTCTCTCATGGTGCCTCTGCCTCTGTTCTTATCTCCTTTTGGTTAATTGCAGCTGGCACAAGAAGGTCTTATCCGAGAAAGAGCTGGAGGAGAGAAACTGATCAGAGAGTGAGAAGAGAGAGAGAAGAGTAGGCAAAAGAGAGAATGAATGGAAGGAAAGAGAGCAATTGCATGAGCAGACAAAGGGAGTGGGGTTGCTTTGATCACTCTTGCTTGAACTGCTTTTGATTCTCCAGTCCAGCCTCGGTGAATGAGTCCAGGGAATGCAGCCTGCTGACATTAGGAGGCCCCACCACTGTGCCAACGTGGCTTATGAGGGCCAAGACATATAAGATTTGTGGGGTGTTCCAACCGTTTTAATATAGCCTGAGTTTAAAGGCACTATAAGTACACAAAACAGTGATGGATGAAATGCCTAAAAATTATCTCAGCGACTGGTAATCACTTGGACCCACGTCCTAATACATCCTTATTTTCCACACTATGACACCCCAGTTTAGACACAGCTATATGCAAATCAGTCTTGACCCTGCTCCAGTAGGAATGGTCCAACCAGAATGCCAAGCCAGGTCCTCCCTGAACCAAAACACAAGCAACCCAGGACCAGATTCTCCCTAGTTATGGGCTCATCAGCCAGGTAAAGTTTAGTTCCAGTGACACAGCGTCCATGGGACCCACATCTGGGCATACCACTCCTACATAAGATGACACAAAAAGTAAACAAAACAGTGGTTGATTGTATGCTTTAATTAATCTCAGCCACTGGTGAATTTTCGGGCTGCATCTCAATCCATTGTAAGTTTGTACACCACACCACCTCAGTTTGGAACCATCTATGTGCAACCCAGTATTGACCCTGCTCCAGTAGGGACAGTCTTGTCCACACTGCCAAGCCAGGTCCTCCCTATACTGGAACACAAGCAACCCAGTACTGTTTTTTCCCTAGTTATGTGCTCCTCAGGCAGGTACAGCTGGGTTCCAGTGACACAGTGTGCACCGGACCCACGTCTGGGCATACTCGTCCCACTTAGGATGACACAATAATTGTACAAAACAATGATGGATGGAATTCTTGAATTAATCTGAGCTGCTGTTTTGTTTACTTACCTTGAGGTATTTCAACTGAAGATAGCCTCACATTTGCTGATCTATCTTTAAGTTCTAAAGTAAGTTGCTTGATTTTCTGTCCATTTTTGGCTTATTCCATAGAAGTCTATCCATACACCCAAAACTACCAGACAAGGAGACTCTTTGCGAATGAAAACCTATTCTGTTTGTTCCAGAATAATTTATTAGTATTATGAAGGTGTTTGACGGTGTTGGAATCGAATAAAGAAAACCACTTACCATGCACTCGCCGCTTCGACGGTGAGCGCAAGGTAAGTGGATTTCTTTATTTTTTATTTTATTTGCCCTTTTTGTCATCTGTCGACTCCCCCTCTACTCCGCCCCACCGCTCCTGCTTTTGCAAGAACGAAATGGATCCATATTTCACAATTCCTGTAGATGGTTGCATTTCTCCATAAAGACAGAGTATGTAGTTCTACAAAGATGAAGGGTTCAGGTATAGGAGCACTCTCTAATCATGATATTTGAATACTGAAGAAAATTGTACAGCTCTGTAGGCATTAATCACACCCTTAACACAGAATACTAAATACAGACTATTACAATAGGGACTGGATTTTGTTGGCATGATTTCTGTGAAACAGGCAAACAGTGGCTCAGTTCGAAGGCCTCTATTTATGTTATAAACAATGGGTTGGTTACTAACAGGAATTGGGTTGAGAACAGGGAATCTAGGGGATGCTGGTGGAGTTTTTAGAGCACTGTATGCATTAAGGATTGGAAGCGGCGTTTCACATTAGTGTTTTTTTTTAGTTTGGTAGGCTTTTCGTATTAACGCATTGTATCTTTGGGATATTTTATGTTGGGAATGTGTTCTGCAAGCAGGGGGGGTTATTATCATGTTTATATCAGTATGGTTTTATGATGGTGTGAGGTGGGATTGTGGAAGGGAGAATCACTGGGGGCTGCAACTTTATTTAAACATATATGACACAGACAGTTCGTATTGAGCAGTTGGTTTAGATGTCCCTTTTAATTTTTCAGTTACACCTGACGAAGGGCCATCGGGCCCGAAATGCATTGGGTGGAGTCTACTCTATATGAATGGTTCACCACGTGTCGCTGTTGAAAGCCCGGATGGGTGTGCAGAAGACATTTGAAAATGTAAAATAAAGAACCATGGTGGAATCACACTGTCGTTGTTGTGATTGAAAACCTATGGATTAACTGCGAAATAAATTTTTTTGACAAGAATATCGGTTTATTATAAGGATCAAAATTGGAGTACTACATTAGCAGCAATTTATAGTGAGGAAAAATTCCTACACTATGCAGTGCGACTGATGGGGGTGTAAATCACGTGCCTTTTTGGATCTTTATCAGTTAGAAGTAAGCCACACTGTAAGAAATAATAGTTGCCAGTGGGTACAGAATGGGACCTTCACCAGTAGCATTAAATGTTGAATCAGCCCTGCTGAAATTAAAAAATGTAGGACTTGAAGGTTGCATACTGATATCTGCAGCAAATGCCGGACTATCCAATTAGCAGTTGAAATTCCCATATATATATATATATATATATATATATATATATATATATATATACTATAAATACTATATACATATATAAAACTTGGGTCCGCTCTTCGTCTCTTGTGTCTTGGGAAGGCATCGACAGTGGCGATTTACGTTCATATATATATATATATATATATATATATATATATATATATATATATATATTATTATCTACTGGCGGTCGCCAGTAGATAGTTATAGTTAGGACCGAGTTTCCATAGGAAATCTGAAAATTCTATTTTGAATAACTTTGGCGCCGGTTGACGAATCCTCGCGAAATTTTCAAAACTAATGGGGCGCTCCGTTCAGCTCCTACCCTGAAAGTCTCGGGGTGATTAGTCAAGCGGGGGCCGAGAAAAAAGGGGGGTGCCAAAACGCGTTTTCCCCATGCATTTTTCCATAGGACTTTTAGTCGAAGGTACAGCCCGAACGGCTGAACAGAATTACTTGAAATTTGGCAGAGAGGTAGTCCTCAGGTCAGGGAAGTGCCTTTTGCAGGTCTGGTGTCAATCTGTTCAGTAGTTCCTGAGAAAATAGCATTTAAAAGCATATAAATATCTATAAGCGCGCACCGTGCGCGCACCGTGCGAGCACCCTAACGTGCGCGAGCGTAATTCTGATTGGTGGTTACATGTTAGTCAACGTTCGAATCGGTCGAAATCAGGAAGTGTCGGCCGCCATTTTGTTTGTTTTCAGTGCGAGAGTGAAAAAGGAAGGTGGCGAACGTGAAAAGGGGGCAGGGTAGAGAGTTCCTGACCCCGAAGGCAGAAATAAAAATTGTTCTTTTTTTTTTTTAAATCGCGGGGGTGCGCGCACCGTGCGCGCACGGGGAAAAACCAAAAAATAATAATAATAATTTTAATACGTAGTTTATTGCAAAATAAATATATAAAAAAAATAATAATACATAAATAAATTAGCATTTAAAAAAACGTACAAATTCACTGAAAAAAACATAGGTTTCACACACGTTATAGTTAGGAATTAGCATTTAAAAAACCTTGCAAATTCACTTAAAAAACCATAGGTTTCACACATGTTATAGTTAGGTGGATAGTTCACTCGTAAAAAACCAATGAAATTCCCCCGTTATAGTTAGTTCAGGTAACTATAACTCGCGCGACCGCCACTCTATCACAAGGATGATGTCATCAGTGATGTCATGAGTGATGCCACTGGCCATGTCATGAGTGATGTAATATGTGACGTAATGTAATATGTGACGTCATGAGCAGTGGATTGCGGGCGCGCGAGTTATAGTTATCTGAACTAACTATAACGGGGGAATTTCATTGGTTTTTTACGAGTGAAATATCCACCTAACTATAATATGTGTGAAACCTATGGTTTTTTAAGTGAATATATATATATATATATGATCAAGACCGCTGTGCCGGTCGAAACGCGTCAAGAACCGAATGAAGTTTTGTGAGAATAAATTGAGCGACTAACTCTGCACCAGCATACCTGTGTCCGTGTCTTGCTGTAGCACCGGCTGGTGCTACGAAAGGAGGATTTGATATATATATATATATATATATATATATATATATATATATATATATAGATATATATATATATCCAGACAAAGGGATCCAAATTCCGGGGCACACTGTCAGCGGGTGCTCAGCATAACGGGCCGGATCCTGGCCACGGAAAACCACAATAATTATCCAAAGATGCGGCACTCGGGAAGGAGGTGATTTCAAACAGTTTCTTTATTATTTACACAGCTCAACCAACGCGTTTCAGCCAATGGCCTTGCTCACGGTTAGTGAGTCCTTCTTCTATGGCACTATATATACACCCAGCTGGCCTTAGTATGGCATTGTGGGAAATGTAGTGCAATCAAAACAATGTTGTGCAATTTAACCAAAAGAAAATCGATCATATATTGTATTTAACAAGTAGATGAATTAGCATCAACGGGTCATGGTATAGTACCTGAAACGCAAAGGTATGCAAGCAACTTATAGGTCATAGAGCATATTCAGCCTGGTGTCTCTGTATAGTACAAGGTATTGCCAAACGGCGGGATATCTGAACTCAGAAAGTAAAAAGTAGGTAGGAGAGGGTACTCTGTAGTGTCAAAAAAGAAGAAGAAAGGATCAGTGCTTAAAGTGCATGAGAGAGGGAAAGAAAAGGTGAGAAAGAGAAAGAGGGAAAAAGGGAGGATAAAGGAGACGGGATAAATGTTGCTGTCTCAAAATGTCATTGGTGGCTAAGGAAAACGAAGTTTATGCCAAGTGCACGTAAAGTTCTTCATCATTGTTCATCCCTTTCGGGGTCTTAGTTTGTAATCTGATGATATAGCGGGATTCCAACTGTCGCAGTTTTTTAGTTCTATCGCCACCGCGTTCGTTTGGCATGATAGTGTCAATTCCATAGTAGCACATTGCTCGCCAGTCACCTTTTTGGCATGTTATCATATGTTTAGCAGTTGCATATGTGGTATCCTTATTTTTAACTGCTCGGATGTGCTCCAGAATGCGCTTTTTGAGTGGACAGATAGTACTACCTACGTACTTGTGACCGCAGGTGCATTCAATGATGTAAATGGCAAATTTGGTATTGCAAGTTATTCTTTTACTGATGTTTATAGTGTTTCCATTTGGCTCAGCAATGTGTTTCACGTTTTTTCCAATTTTGCAAGCCTTGCAAGAGTTACATTTAGTAAACCCATTTTGTTGTTCAATTAACCAGCTGGTTTTTGCTTCCTGAACGAAGTGGCTCTTAACAAGCATGTCCTTCAACGATGTCGTTTTTCTGTACGTTACTGTCGGTCTTACTCCAACAAGTTTCCCAATGTCAGGATCTTTTGTGATCAAGTGCCAATGTTTCTTAATTTTGCTCAAAATGAGCGCACTTTCTTTGCTGTACGTGGTGATAAACCTAGGAACTTGTTTATCATCTTCAGGGGTTGGTTTGGTTTTAGGCATAAGAGTATCCGCTCTTGTTTTGGCATCAATTCTATTCTTATTCCGCTTTAGGATGGATTCAGTATAGCCTCTTTGTTTGAGCCTTTCCATGGATTCATATATTTGGCTCTCTGCATCTTCTGGTTTAGAGCAGTTACGTTTGAGTCTTATGAATTCTCCAAAGGGAATACTGTTCAACAATGGTTTGGGGTGAAAACTGGTTCCATGTAGAATGCTATTAGTAGCCGTTTTCTTCCTATAAAGAGTTGAATGGATCTGGTTGTTTTCAATATAGATCAGGGTGTCGAGAAATGGAATCTTCGATCTGCTCATCTCATATGTAAAAGATAGGCCAATGTTGTTGTTATTCAGTTTATCAAAATAATTTCGAAAGTCCCCATCTGTGCCATTCCAGATGAGGAACAGGTCATCGATGTAACGGACCCATAAAATGATTTTGTCCATCTCTTCCTGATTGTCTGAGTTCCAGGCTATTGTCTTTTCCCACCATCCCATAGTGATGTTGGCGTAGTTTACAGAAAAGGAAATGCCCATTGCCGTTCCACACATTTGTTTAAAGAGTTCTTTGTTGAAACAGAAGATGTTGTTAGTAAGACATATCTCGATCATACTGAGTAACATTTGTGTGTGCTTCATTTCAGTTATTTTCCTTTGTTTTAAAAAGTAGGTACAGGCTTGCATTCCCACTTCATGACGTATTGACGTGTAAAGTGACACAACGTCTATGGTGACTAAAAGGTATTGGTTGTTCCAAGAAGTTCCATCCAGGATCCGGAGGAAGTCACCAGTGTCCCTGATGTAAGAGCTCATACTCTGAGCGATGGGGGCAAGAAAATGATCCACATATTCTGAAATATTTTCATATAGTGATTGACATGAAGAGACGATCGGTCTGCCTGGTGGGTGATTCAGGGTTTTATGAATTTTGGGTAAAAAGTAAATGGTCGGTATGACCGGAAATTCATTCGTTAAGAATTTAAGTTCTTCTTTGTTGATTAGGTTGTCCTTATGCCATCCAGTTAGTTTGGTCTCAAGTTCATGTAACATTTTATTCATTGGGTTGGTGGTAATCCTGTTGTAATTTGTGGAGTCATTTAATTGTCTGTATGCTTCAACTAGGTAGTCCGTGGTGTTTAACAATACGGTGTTACCACCTTTATCAGCTGGTTTGATAGTTAAGCTTTTGTCTCGCATCAGTTGTTTGATTGCTTCCCGTTCTTTTTTACTTAAATTTTCTCTGTTTGTGTTGTTTCTGGTGTTCCTGATTTTATTAAGTTCTTCGATTATGGCTTCACTGAATTGGTCAAAGCGGTTCCCTGGTGGTAAAACAGGGCAATACTTAGACTTTCTTTTTAGCCCACTGTTAGTTCTTTTATCCGTTTCAATTGACAGATGGTCCAAAACTTGTTCTTCTGTCATGTCGTCATCTTCTAGATTGTATAGGAGGTCAAAAATAGTTTTTAAGTCGGTAGCTTGATCGATATTGAGCAATGGATCCAAATTGGATGTCTGATCATTGTTGTGTGCAGAATCAATTGGTAAGTCTTTAGAGGTTTTATTGGCATGAACTTTGGCTAGTTTAAGCTTGCGGATGTATTTATATAGGTCTATTCTCACTTGTGTGTGATCAAAGTGGCTTTCTGGGCAAAAAGATAATCCTTTGTTTAAAGCAGAAGTTTCTTCAGGTGTCAATATATGATTTGAAAGATTGATAATTAGGTTGACATCATTCATTTTCGACTTCGTAGTGGATATTGCCTTTTTGCGTTTTGCGCGTCTGGTTTTTCTAGTGCTTGCGAGGCATTCTCCCCTCGTCCTCGTCCGCGCCTTTGGTACCTTCCGCGGCCTCTTCCTCGTGTTAAGGTCTGGTCTACATGCATCAGGCGCATTTCCTCTAAAAAATTGGTTTTTGGTCCAGGTGTAGCCCCAGTGTGTAGTTCTCCTTCACTGAGGTCTGATTCGCTTGCCGTTGTGCTGCCTGTAGCTCCCAACGTGTTCACTGGGTAATTTTTCTTTAATGTTTCAAATCGTTTGGCAAATGTTAGGATTCTGCCATACCGGTAATCCTGTTCGTCTCTAATGAATTTGCGTTTTTTCCGCTCCTGGATTTCATTTTCATAGTTTTCTAATCTTGATTCCATTTCTTTACGCAATTTAGTAATTTCCTCCACATTGGTATGTGCTTGTATCAGTGTCTCCAATTCATCCAACTGATTAGTAATTTCAGTTAAATCTATTTTAGCGTGCTTAATTAGAATTCGCATCATGTTCGCGGAACACTGGGCGTTGTTCTCTGCCCATTCCTCAAGAAGATCAATTTTAGTGTCCGGATGTGTAGGCATAGTGAAAATGCGTAGCCCTCTTGGTACTCTCTTGACTTCTAAGTAGTTCTCAAGGGCAAGTATCTCCCAGCTCTTGTTTATCTCCATTTTATACAATCTTTCTGCTTTGTTAAATTGCTGCTTGATCGTAAGGTCAACTGATGGGACTGATGAAATTGGTTCTTTAGCAGCGTCTCCTGTTGTACTCTCAACAATTTTAAACAATGTTGCCGCCGTTGTTGCTCGTCTACCTTTGCGAGCTTCCATCTTCCTGTATTTTCAGATCGGAAAACACTTTGGGCTGTGTGTATATTTTATATGGCTTTGATCAGTCTGATCTCGCTTCCCTGCCGGTTTGAGAGGAGGCCCCCGTTGTGTGAATACACAAATCAGGTCGTGTGCGTCCAGCTTCAAAGCAATGGCCGCTTCGAGAAATGCGCTAAATTATCAGGCAAGTGTCACTCACCTTGGTGAAGGCTCCCGTAAAGGCGGCGTCCTCCGGCTCCGTCCTACGGCGCTTCGTTCCAAAGTAAGCTACTTCTTATCATATATATATATATATCCAAACGAAGGTTTGCTCAAAGCAGTGAAGACGCCACACGCGATGTCAAATTCCACCTTTAATTGTAGGGTAGGCAGTAGCAAAATACAGTCGTGACCTTCCAGCGCTACATTGGCCATACACTCCAGACGCGTTTCGGGATAGTCCCCTTGATCACTGGTATGGCGTGTGGTGGGAAACAGCTGTGCAAAGTGAACTCGCACTTGCGGTTGTTTTTGAAATGGTCCCGCCCTCATAGGCGTGTGCAAAAGTGCATGCTGGTTCTTAGAGTTCCAAAGGGTAAATCCATAGTGGAGCCGCTGTTTTAACCCTTCCAATTTCATTTTAACCATCGGGTCGCTGTTTCGGACAGGGCTGTTCTTGTTGCACGTCTTGTGCCACACCGAACAGGCAACATCGCTCCCTGATTGCACCGTTGTATTACAGTGCAAGGATCCGTTTCACAACGGTGGGGCATCTTCGTGGCCAGAGCGGGCCACTATACATCCAAACGAAGGTTTGCTCAAAGCAGTGAAGACGCCACACGCGATGTCAAATTCCACCTTTAATTGTAGGGTAGGCAGCAGCAAAATACAGTCGTGACCTTCCAGCGCTACATTGGCCATACACTCCAGACGCGTTTCGGGATAGTCCCCTTGATCACTGGTATGGCGTGTGGTGGGAAACAGCTGTGCAAAGTGAACTCGCACTCGCGGTTGTTTTTGAAATGGTCCCGCCCTCATGGGCGTGTGCAAAAGTGCATGCTGGTTCTTAGAGTTCCAAAGGGTAAATCCATAGTGGAGCCGCTGTTTTAACCCTTCCAATTTCATTTTAACCATCGGGTCGCTGTTTCGGACAGGGCTGTTCTTGTTGCTCGTCTTGTGCCACACCGAACAGGCAACATCGCTCCCTGATTGCACCGTTGTATTACAGTGCAAGGATCCGTTTCACAACGGTGGGGCATCTTCGTGGCCAGAGCGGGCCACTATACATCCAAACGAAGGTTTGCTCAAAGCAGTGAAGACGCCACACGCGATGTCAAACTCCACCTTTAATTGTAGGGTAGGCAGCAGCAAAATAAGTCGTGACCTTCCAGCGCTACATTGGCCATACACTCCAGACGCGTTTCGGGATAGTCCCCTTGATCACTGGTATGGCGTGTGGTGGGAAACAGCTGTGCAAAGTGAACTCGCACTCGCGGTTGTTTTTGAAATGGTCCCGCCCTCATGGGCGTGTGCAAAAGTGCATGCTGGTTCTTAGAGTTCCAAAGGGTAAATCCATAGTGGAGCCGCTGTTTTAACCCTTCCAATTTCATTTTAACCATCGGGTCGCTGTTTCGGACAGGGCTGTTCTTGTTGCTCGTCTTGTGCCACACCGAACAGGCAACATCGCTCCCTGATTGCACCGTTGTATTACAGTGCAAGGATCCGTTTCACAACGGTGGGACATCTTCGTGGCCAGAGCGGGCCACTATACATCCAAACGAAGGTTTGCTCAAAGCAGTGAAGACGCCACACGCGATGTCAAATTCCACCTTTAATTGTAGGGTAGGCAGCAGCAAAATAAGTCGTGACCTTCCAGCGCTACATTGGCCATACACTCCAGACGCGTTTCGGGATAGTCCCCTTGATCACTGGTATGGCGTGTGGTGGGAAACAGCTGTGCAAAGTGAACTCGCACTCGCGGTTGTTTTTGAAATGGTCCCGCCCTCATGGGCGTGTGCAAAAGTGCATGCTGGTTCTTAGAGTTCCAAAGGGTAAATCCATAGTGGAGCCGCTGTTTTAACCCTTCCAATTTCATTTTAACCATCGGGTCGCTGTTTCGGACAGGGCTGTTCTTGTTGCTCGTCTTGTGCCACACCGAACAGGCAACATCGCTCCCTGATTGCACCGTTGTATTACAGTGCAAGGATCCGTTTAACAACAGTGGGGCATCTTCGTGGCCAGAGCGGGCCACTATACATCCAAACGAAGGTTTGCTCAAAGCAGTGAAGACGCCACACGCGATGTCAAATTCCACCTTTAATTGTAGGGTAGGCAGCAGCAAAATACAGTCGTGACCTTCCAGCGCTACATTGGCCATACACTCCAGACGCGTTTCGGGATAGTCCCCTTGATCACTGGTATGGCGTGTGGTGGGAAACAGCTGTGCAAAGTGAACTCGCACTCGCGGTTGTTTTTGAAATGGTCCCGCCCTCATGGGCGTGTGCAAAAGTGCATGCTGGTTCTTAGAGTTCCAAAGGGTAAATCCATAGTGGAGCCGCTGTTTTAACCCTTCCAATTTCATTTTAACCATCGGGTCGCTGTTTCGGACAGGGCTGTTCTTGTTGCTCGTCTTGTGCCACACCGAACAGGCAACATCGCTCCCTGATTGCACCGTTGTATTACAGTGCAAGGATCCGTTTCACAACGGTGGGGCATCTTCGTGGCCAGAGCGGGCCACTATACATCCAAAATATATGCATTATAACCAAGTGACATCTGAACAAGATCATAGTTTTTTGCAATGCAAGCGCTCTGCAGCGTCTGGGGGCTATGCCCATGCTTTTTAATTCCCAAAAAACAGAAAAGCAGCAATGGTAAAAATGCACTTCATTTATAGATTCTAAATCTGCTTCTAGGCACTGTATATGTGGTGGCTATGCATGTTGTTCAGTCCGTACAGTTTGTGAATGCGGAACATCAGCAAAGTTTCCTCGAAAATTAGGAAATACTCTTCATGCTAAATCTACAAACCAATGGATCTCACTGTAACATTTGTTTCTGTAGCATTCTTCCCCAAACTCATCGTCAGAAGATGGCCCCCTCTCAGTCCTTCTTACTGGCCCTCTTTCAGAAGTCACATTTCACAATGACCCAATATGGGTTCCTTCACCTGTCGTGCCATCCAGTTACACTGCATTTAGACTGTACCATACTGTGTAACTTAAATAATCTTTTATTGCTAAGGCTCCTAGTTTTCCTTGTTTACTGCTTTTTACAGGTAAATACAGACAGAAAGCAATGTGTTTCCTGTCTGTATTTATTTTTAAAACTGCAAAAAAATACAGAAAATTGTGCTTCTTGTGAGCAGCTCTCCATGCTGTCCTTCATGAGTTCCAGGCCCACAGCAGAGCAGATAGACAGCATGGGGAGTTAATGAACAGGATGAGATTTCCTTAAATACGTGCATATGTTAACATAAATGTGTATACAATGCCACTATTTACCTGTGGGTGTAGCATTTTGTTATATTTGGCTGCCGAATTTTCTAAACAGTAACAGGCATCAAAGTATGAGTGCATGTTTATCAGGTAAATATATGTGTCAATATACAATTTTATGATTTCATTTTATCTCAAAACAAAAATAAATATGGATAAATCCCCCCAAAATTGCCCAAAAAATAAATATGGATAAATAAAGACGGAAATGTTAAAAAAATGAATACCATAAAACTGGGAGCCTTTTTTTGTAACCCACTTTAGAATTTTGCGTAATCATCCATTTAGGCTTTCTTAATATAGCACTCCCTCTTTCATAGTCATACAAAACTGTATGACTTCTGCCTGTTTGTTCTAAACTTCTTCTAAACAACCAAAGTAAAGTGTCAAGCAAGAATCGACTGTCAGATGTTCAAACTTACAGCTTCTGGTTGTATCTTCGTGCTTTGGGACGAATGCAGAAGACTGGATTATATCTATTTACTGAAGGGGAAGGGCTTTATTCTAAACTTGTAATGCAGTTTTACTGTAGACATTGAAAAGTTGACCAGTTCAAGATCTTCTAAGACTGATCTTGTCATTCTTTCTTTCTCTTGCTCTGCATTCTAGGTTATGGGCATGCTGCTCCAGGGACGGATGCTGGGAAGGCCTTCTGCATGTTCTATGCTGTTCTGGGAATCCCGCTCACGCTGGTGATGTTCCAGAGCCTTGGCGAGCGCATGAACACCTTCGTCAAGTACCTCCTGAAGCGCATCAAGAAGTGCTGCGGGATGAGGAGCACGGAGGTCTCCATGGAGAACATGGTCACGGTGGGCTTCTTCTCCTGCATGGGCACCTTGTGCATCGGAGCAGCTGCCTTCTCCCACTATGAGGATTGGAGCTTTTTCCAGTCATATTATTATTGCTTTATAACATTGACTACAATAGGGTTTGGAGACTATGTGGCACTGCAGAAAAACAGAGCCCTCCAAAAGAAGCCACTCTATGTGGCCTTTAGCTTTATGTACATCCTGGTGGGCTTGACGGTCATTGGGGCGTTTCTAAATCTTGTTGTTCTCAGGTTCTTGACCATGAACAGTGAGGACGAGAGGCGGGATGCCGAGGAGCGGGCATCCCTGGCAGGGAACCGCAACAGCATGATCATCCACATCCAAGAAGACTCTCAGCACGGGAGGCCACGCTACAAGGCCGAAGTGACAGACTTGCAGTCCATGTGTTCTTGCATGTGCTACAGATCCCACGAGTATACCAGCCGGGTGGTGTCCCACCAGAATTCATATAGCTCCAAGCTGAACCCTCAGTACTTTCACTCCATCTCCTACAAAATAGAGGAGATCTCACCAAGCACATTGAAGAACAGCCTTTTCCCCTCCCCGGCAAGCTCCATTTCCCCTGGGTTGCACAGCTTTACAGATAACCACCGGTTAATGAAAAGGCGAAAATCAATATAAAGACGTGAATTGTTTTGATTTAGGTCATCTCTCTAGCGGAATCCTTCTGAGAGGGAGATGGAGCAAAAAATGAGGCAAGCAAGCCTGCTCTCCTCCAAGACTCAGACCAGAGCATGAAGCATGGATTACTACTCCTCCAACAAAGTATGCCTTACATTACCCCCTCTGGTGGATGTCCGAGGATTGACCGCTTAATGTGGAATAAAGTTGGTACCAAATCCAAAGCCGCACACAAGCCAGGGGCATATTTCTCTTGCCCCTGACTCTTCTGACCTAACAGACAATTATTTTTCTCCAGAAAATATGGATGGTCAAGAACGTGTGCACATGCGTGAGTGAGTGTGTGCAATCCCATAATCAGTGCCATGAAAGAAATTTAAAAGCATCAGGTATTATTTTGTTCAAGGCAATTGTGTTACAGCCTGCTTTTAACTTTTAGACTGATTCCAAAAGAGAAAATAATGCCAAATTTATTTACTTTTCATTTGTTTTTCCTTTTTTTTGCCAGTCCAAGCAAAGCATGCGCAACGAGCAGTCTATATAACAGGTGTAAAATTATACTTTTTTTTAATGCTAGGCTCTAGATTGTATAAAAAAGAACAGAAGATGATGGATCTTTTAAGCTTGCCAGTTCAAAATAATAAAAAGCATGCACTTTGTAAAACTGGTATGCATTATAAACACAAAAAGAAAAAAAACTAGCAATGAAAATATTAATCAAAAGCATATAATATGAAAACTTTGTTATGACATTATTGTACCTTGATTTTGCCATTACTATTTCAACATTTTGCTCTACTACAGATAGACTCAAAGGGAACTTGGGACATTGTTGGAACAGAAGTTTACTTTTCTTCATTTACTCTCATTTCTAAAATATTTCTATGCAGCAGTCACCTGCATGAATACGAAATATATTTTTGGAATGATAGGATAGCGAGGAGTATAAATCAATGGATATACACTATCATTGTCCTTAAAATAATGAGAGGGCATTCTTGTTACACAAAACTATATTTTTGGCTCTATGTATGTGTGAATGCATATATATGTAGATAGCATACTTTGTCTGTTTGTGTGTGGATCTCTCTCACACACACACACTTTACAAACCCTCAATCACTTTACAGATAAAACCCCATATGGTCTTAGGGTATGACTTCTACACGTGAAACAACGCATTGAATATACCATGTTTGCAAATCTATAAGGAGTAGTATGTCATTTCTTACAATCGCTAAAGGACAGGAGGGGCGTCATGACCCCCTTAAGGCTACTACGCTGTAGAGTTATGGTAATCAATAGCATTTTGGCCTTGGTGCACTCACAAACAGAGACCTACACTCATGCACACACCCACACACACACAGACGCATGTGTGTGCATACACACACACGTGTGCACGCGTGTGAACACACACATTTACTTACAATCAATATATACATATTACATGACTAGGCTTACACATGGATTAAAAATACTTTGTTCAAAGTGATGGCACATCAGTGAGAAGCAGCCGCGGCCTGCGCAGGTAAGAGCGGTTGGACGGTGGTGCCGGGCGGGTGGGCGGCATTCAACAGACATCCACGAGGGAAAATTAAATAAATAACTAATTTTCCCTCGTCGTCTTCTGTTGAATCATCCGGCCCACCACTCTTACCTGCACTGTCCGTGGCTGTGGATTTTCAACCACTCTAAACTCTTGGGAAAAAATGACATCATATAATATAAGAAATCATAATGATTAGGGTCGTTTCCTATAATGCCATTATGAGGGTGTCACTGAAAGTTTTCAAATCATTCGACCTTTGGATGTCATTACAGTACTACAAGGCTTGCATCCTATCCAGATCTGTGGACTAGAGCACATGTACAGATATAAATCATCCACACATATTACAAACACGTAGGCATACATGTATATATATATATATATACCATGAATTTGCCACTGATTAATTTTCAATTATGACTTGCAAATAATAGAAAGCCTATAGTGGTCTCAGGAAGAATTGCTTTAAAAGAGGGTATCCTCTATATTGACCTGATGGAAATGTATAAAAGTATTTTTAAAAAGTTCCAAAGCTTGAAATATTCTAGTATTGCTAAAGACTACTAGTAAGAATGTGATTTTTGGGTTCCCAAGTAGGGCCTGGTTCATGTCTTCCAAATGACATGAACTCTCATTTCCTGTCAAAGGTGCCCTTGTCCTCTGTTGACTGTTTCAGGTGCCTGAGGGCTGTTTTGATAGGAATGGACCATGCGCATTGGTCCATAAGCTTTCGTCTCTGGGCCAAGCTGAAGCCTAAACCAGTGCTCACACTCACCATCTCCTTTGGCTAGGAGCAGGCTAGATGACACAAGACTACTAATCTGCTTCAAAAACCATCGTTCAATAAATAAAGATGGAAGTTCCTTTGTAGCCGGCCTCCTCAAGGTCCAGAAAACCGCACCGCTATATGTATTATCAGCAACCGGATCATGCCAGATTAGAATCGGGGATCTTTGGTGGTTGCAATTGACTTCTTGTAAGATTGAAGGATACCTTTTCCATCCAAATTCAATTAAGCGGCTTGAGTTAGTTACAAGTCGACACCTACTTTAACTAGGATTACAACTACTTTAACCCCTTCAGTGCCCCGCCCTTTCCCCGCCCTGTGGCGGGCGTTACATTAGCGGGCGGGGTTCATGACGAGATAGTCTCGTCATGGGCACAGCGCAACCGTGCTCCATGACGAGACTATCTCGTCATGGGCACTGAAGAGGTTAAGAGAGTCTCAAAACTAGCACATTATCAGACTAACATCTACAGCTGATCGTAGAATAATTCCGCAAGTTACCACACGCCCTTGTATATTGAGAAGCTAAAACTATCTGCAATTTGTACCTGTAGAAGATAGAACCCCAGAAGCTCTTAGGAGCATTCCTGAAATTATTCCAGCATCGAGCATTGAAGTTACAGCGAACTGCAATGTATAACTCCAGCCCGCGGTGACTGGACGCTCTCAGGGCATTCAGCACAGAAAGGAACACTCTTTTCAACTTTCCTATGTTTTTGAACATGTTTCCACCGGGAGGACTGCTCCACAGGGCACTGTAAATCTCAGAATCCTTCAGATGTTAAAATCTGAGGCTGGAGTGGACTGACTCCCTCTGCTGGGGGTGACCTGCGATGTTCTCGCCAGCTTGGATCAGTCAGTCCGCACTGGGAATCGCCATTTGAGCTTCTCTGTGCCAGTCCTCAGCTAAGAAAAAAGCACAGTCTGTGATGCGCAAAACTTCTACTTCGGAAAGCATCTTCTTTTCTGATGAATTATCCTGCTAATGTCCCGTTCTAGGAGCAGAAACACCCAGTTTTTTGTACATCACTGTGAATTATGTCGCTGCCAGTAGGGAGGGTGGCAACCATCAATTCAATGATACTTTTAAAATGTTAGCAGCACACACCATTTATCATAAAAACAACTTCAAGTCCAGGAAGAGGGTGAGCTCTTTTGGTTCCTAGGCATGAGCACATATCCGGCACACAATGAGAGTGAGAGGGCTATTTGGTGATCAGCGGGCACTCGGTTATCCCTTACTCACTTTGGCACTTGGCATGAAATGCCCTTTCAAAATGATCCAGCCTGTGTGAAGAAGTCAAACTTACCACCGTACACTCGATTGTTCTCTAATTATTGTGAATTAGCTGAAATAAATCATGCGCACTACCAATCTTAATAAGTTTCCTAAACAAAGTTCTGTGCTCAGTAAAAAGTGGACATAGTGGTCAGAAACCTGATTCCAGGACTCAGTGAATTCCAAAATTGGGTCCCAACATGGAGAATGACATGAAGTGCATCTTTCATTTCATAGAGAGACACCTAAAATGCTGGGTGGGTCTCTTCCGTCATCACCACTAGACTGGGCGTAAAAGTTCTTGGTAAACTCAGTGTCTCTTTCTACAATGATTCAGCGGCCATCAGAGATCATCACTTCTAGTCTGAGGGTAAATGTTATTCATAAAATCAGGCTCTTTCTACAATGTTTCAGCGCCAGGAGAGGTCATCGCTGTTAGACTGAGGGTATATGTTCTTTATAAAGCTATTTTCTCTTTCTATTATGATTCAGCGGCCATGAGAGCTCATCGCTATTAGACTGAGGGTAAACGTTCTTCGTTCAGCCAGTGTCTCTTTCTACAATGATTCAGCTACCATGAGAGGTGCCTATAAAAAGTTCTGTGACAGAGACAAATACCTGGATGATAATGTGTTAATTGGTCATCATCAAGTCATTGCGGTCACTTTCCTCTGTTGAGTGTGGGGCAGGTTTTATGTTAAAGTTGTCTAAATTCCAGGTTTCAGGGAGTTTGAAGCTGTTGACGTTTGAAAGGAAGCATATAGTTCCACTGCCCAATAGGTTGTATCCAAAGAGCCAACTTGATTAATAATTTTGTAGAGAAATGCGTGTTTTACATATATGAAATTTGCCAATTTAAGTGATGTCTAAGCTCAGCATACAGCATTTGCTGTGAGCCCATTACACCTGAGTCTAGCGTATGCTCACTCATAGGGGCAAGTAAGCGCTTTGAGAGGTCGAGGTGGAACAGATCCCTATTGTTTAGACAAACATTCTTTCTAAGAGTAGATTTTGTCATGCTGTATAGACTGTTGATCTAAATAAGTTAATTTAACACAATCCCTTTGATCTTCTCTACTACCACATGCAAATAAGTAAAAAAGAAATCCATCAAATGAGATCTGAGTGCAGGTGAGTTATCTCTCGCGAGAATGCTGCTTTATATCACATAACCAAAGAAGGCTAAGTCCAGCTTGCACATGTCAATGGAGCAGTTGATGCCTAATGGTCTAGTGCACAATTTGCATCACTATTATCAGCTCCTAGGAGGACAGTTAGCACTAATTTCCTGGAAGAAATACCAACAATGGTTCTTCTCAATTTCCAGTCTGGGACAAGTTGTGATGAAGTGTGTAAGATACCATCACATTATGATCAAGAGATACAAAATAGATAAGCATGCAAGTCCTGCCACTTTATTAAACATAGGTATGTCCCTTAAAAACTTTCTCATGTGTCTAGTGGATGAATAGGTGTTAGCTATCCCCTTCCAGGTGGTCTACCACAATACAGAGTATTAAATAGCGTCCTGCCAAAATAGCATAGCAAGAATACCGACTACAGCAAAATTGTCTTAGTATATATAGGCAAGTATAGATTTGCTATTCTTAACTCAATATTTGGCCCCCAAATGATATATATATCTTCAAGGCACATTGATGTGGACTTATCCATACCTGCATTATGTATTTACGAAAACAATATTGTAGTAGTCGATATGACATTAGGGCAGGGCAATATTTTGTTAATCAAAATTGTGCCATTTATCCCTCTTTTCAAATCATAGATGGCTTTCCAGAAATAGCTTTCCAACTTGAGGCTTTGATAATTTAGAGTATTCCAGGCTTCCAAAGCTATAAGAGCAGCATGGGGGGGAGATAATCATCATTTTTAACGAATATTGATTTAGTAAACAACTTTTGTTGTGCTCAATCTGGCAAACAGCCCACCATGTGGCAGACTGTCATAACTGCTGATGCTGCCAATTAAGAGCAGAGCACTGGAAACCACCTGCTCAAATTAAGCACTGGTGCATGGGTCACATAAATTATATGTGCAAAAATAGCAAACAGTTAAGAATTGTGTCAGTGATATTACAGGGAGCTGCTGGCCATTCATCTCTTTGTGAATCGATGGCATCATTTAGATGCTGATGACCCATGGAGGGGGGAAGTCTCTCAGTGCCCTTCCTATGCCATAGAGCCCCTCAAATTCTTCAGACTGGAGCAGTAGGGGCTGTTACAGAACCACCATCATGTACACCTTTCTTCTAAAGCCAGAGGTACCACTTAAATTCTCATAGAAAAATAGCTGAGCATGCTCTCTTCCCTGCTTGCTGGCTCCGCTGCGCGTGTCGCAGCGGAACACATTACCAGACAGAGCGCGACGCAGCAGCACTGATAGCGGCTAAATAGTTCCATTAGGGATGATTGAGCAGATAGACCGATACTGTCATCTTGCCACATAATGTCATTTTCCCCATGTCTCCTTTTCATTGCTGGTTATTAAGCATTAAAAATATAATGAGGCTCGCGGCACGCCTTCATGCTTCTCATCAGAACAACACAATTCCAACTCCCTGCAGTGTACTTGATTATATAATATTCCTATTACCCTATTATATTACACGGTAGCACTGGAGAGAAAGAAAAGAATCGGTGCGATCAGGGCAGGACAGAAATAGCTTGGAGTGAACCTGCGGTGATATGCAAATTAGACGGGATAATAGAACATTGTTGGAAATGCTCCTCATCTCAGTGGAATCACCGCTGACCGTGAGCAGTTCACAAGAAGGAAGCCGCTGACCCCAATGGTGTCCACGTGGTCTGTGGCCCCAACATTGCCACATTAAAGGACCAGTGATATCAGGGAGAGGTCGATAAAGCCCTGTTTCAATTCAATATCTTTATCCGATTGTAAAAACAATCATAATAGAGCATACACATATCTTAATACAAAGATAAAACCCATAATAGAGCATACATATATCTTAATACAAAGATAGAACCCATAATAGAGCATACATATATCTTAATACAAAGATAAAACCCATAATAGAGCATACATATATCTTAATACAAAGATAGAACCCATAATAGAGCATACATATATCTTAATACAAAGATAGAACCCATAATAGAGCATACATATATCTTAATACAAAGATAGAACCCATAATAGAGCATACATATATCTTAATAAAAAGATAAAACTCACCAGCAGGTGAACATAAATAGGTTTAAAAAACTAAGCAAATTAATTCAAGGACAAGCAATCACTTTACAGTTCTATGTTTCAACTCCAGACAGCAACAGGTTGAGGCGTGTTTCATTGCCCGTATCTTTTTATACACTTGGCAAAAAAGCCTTTTGCCCCTCTTTGCTGACAATCTTTCAAACAGCTGATGGAGGGTTGATCTCTTGGTCCAATTACACGACTTGCCGGCGGTGGAAACAAGAGAAAGATGTGGGTCTTCCCAAATTAGCAAACATTTTGATAATGGACACAATGTATATCTCTCTATACATCCGAGGGATTATCTGCCTGAGCTGACAGCGCTATTACAAGGGTGATCATCTACTTTAAGCAATGCAAAAGGATTGTCCTTCCCCCATACATTCTTAGAAAGAGGAGGCGGACATTGTTTTCCTGTTGTTGAAGTAGTGTGTCCCAAAGCAGTAGTGTTTGCAGACAATGATCCTTAGAACATACCCAAGCGCAGGAGAATCACCCACCTTCTCTTTAGGTGTGGTGAAGACAGGATGGCAGAGCCTTTGTGTCTCAGCTCCAAATAAACAATGTAGTATTTAATTGTCCTCAGTAGTGAACAAGGATTGCAACAGAAGCACATAGGACATGGTTTCTTAACCATCTGCTGGTGCTCTCACCTTTCCTTTCATCTTCTTTCACTTTATACTCCACCATCCTCGAATCCAGACACATAAGTTGCCTTTCCCAACACTATCAGTCCATAAAAGTTAGAGGAACATACATTGTTTTCATATTTCTTCTTTCTGGCCATACATTTCATCAGTTGCCAATAGATGATGCTCAACTGGTAGCTGGACGACAGTCGGGTCCGGTTCTTTCGCATGCCTCGGCCACTTTGCCAGGCCCCTTTAGTAAAGTAATCCATTCTTTAATCTTTGCAAGTTCGATTACAAGTTTCATGAACAGAGCAGTGAGCTGAACACAGTAGGACATTTGATCAATAAGGCCTCGTATGGAAGTTCATTATCTGGTTTACGCTGCTCAATATTCCCTCACATCAACTTAAAAGCGTGTTTAAATATTACCCCCACGGTTATTATTATTCACTCTATTCTATGCTTCTTATTTTGCCGGCCTCTTAAATTAGATTTCACTTATCATTCATTTTTATTATTTCCTTGTCGTGTTGTCTTTGGTTTCTCATGGTCTATCCATCTTTGTCATTCTGTTTCTCTTGCCATATCATCTCATTCTCTTGCTTCTATTTCTTATGATTTCTCTTTTACCTTTCCTTCAATTTATAATTTCCTTCCCTCCATTTTCATCTTGTTATTTCCGTGTCCCTGCTGCTAAACTTTCATGTATTTACAGTGGCACATTTTTATTTTTCCCTCTGTCTTTCTACAAACAACAACATTTGTTATGCTTTCAATTTGATTTTTAAGTCCTAGAAAAGCCTAAGGAAAAATGCAAAAAAGCTTGGCCAAGGGACAATGTAACATTTTTCAAGGGCACGGCTCTAGCATAACCGTATATATATATATATATATATATATATATATATATATATATATATATATATATATATATATATATATATATATATATATATATATATATATATATATATATATATATATATATATACATATAGATAGGTGTGAAAGAAATAGGGTGAGCTGCAGGTCTACCCAAAAATGTAATTTTGGCCGTGTTGGTGCTTACACACTTTAATAACTTTGGTGTAAGACTCTGTAAATACCTTTATGAAAGCATAGTGTAATAATCAGAATGCGGACATACCTTATTCATGAATTAATTCATTCAATTGCCCACCCATCCATTCATTCACTGTTTATAATTTTCGGTTGTTTATGAAACTCTTAAGGACGTTTTATCACATTGAGTCAAGGAAAACAATAGAAGAAGCAGCCGAAAGTAGAAAAAAATATTAGATAGTTAGAAATCCCACCAGAGTTGAGAGCCTGCAGTATATTATTGTCATCATCATGATCAGAAGCCCCAGATGTCACCACTGAGCCCTATCTTGAGTGACTTGGGATCACAAATAAAGCCAGCTGACCTATAACTGCAGAGCCGCTGACGCCCGTGGCAATGCGTATTAATGCTGCTGACGCCGCGGGTAAGATTACGCCCATGTTAGTAGGTGGCTTATGGGTAGGGCTGGACTCAACAGGACTGAGTAGATTATTAAGAAACGGCACCCTTATATCCAGATTGCACTGCGATAAAATACACAACAGCCACCCTGGCATTCTTAAACAGATTGCCACCGCCCTGTGCTTTATAGTTGCTGCTCTGAGTTATAAGCTGCATTATCTGTACTCATTTAGAAATAACACATTTCGCAGCCTGCGAGACAGAACTTATCAGAGCCAGCAAATTCACAGGCAGATGCTAGAGTTTAATACACTTAAGCTTTGATCCATAATGCATCTTCTCCCCTCTGACGTCTACTGTCTGACTTGGAAGAGGCTGGATTTTCTGCATTCGCTTTAAGGAAACCTAGACTGGGTGGTTAGAGCACCGTAGAAAGCCAGGCGTCTTGGATGGCGGCCAGGATGGGATTGCGAGGGGTTTCTGAGGAAGGGCCTAGTAGTTTCCTTACAGCAAGCACTACTCTGTAGCCCTGGCATGGGATGGCCGCTCCACTGCATTATAAACTCAGAGGTGGGAGGAAATATAGTGTTTTGTAGCATGTATGCACCTGCCTACCCATAGAGTTGCCGCATTCTCAGTCGGGTCCGAACCTACCGGACATACATGGTATTCAGGTTTATGTGAGCTCACTCAGATATATTGGTCCTAGAGTCTAACAAGGGTTTTAAAAAATAATTAAATCAAACTTCTATTAACAGTACATTTTATGAACGCTTCTCTCAAGATTTGCCTTCTTCGCCTTTAGTCTCATGTTGCAACCATTCAGTCTTGGAGCAGTTTTCACCAACACATGCTGCCTGTGTTTATTTTCATTAGGGATTTGATTGCATTTCTCAAGCCTGAGGAGACCTCTTTGTCTCTAGCTCATGCTTACATGTAAACAGAGCTATTCTGTGGTATCCTTTCACCAAAATATCAGTAAGTGACATCATGTGTTCTGTAAACATCAATGGCATCACAGCATTGACTTTTTGTTCCACACTTAAGCCTTCCGCAGCACCTTGTTTGGTGCTGGGGTGCTAGGGGGAAGCCAGAGTGTGGAGACTGCAAAATGTAAACAGAGCTCCCAGAAGCCTTTTTTGTAAGACCAGTGGGAGTAAGGGCAGAACGACAGGTACCAAAGTACAGGGGTAGCAGCCCATGCCCCCACATTCTCCAGTAAACTGGCCTTCTGCTCTCGTCACGTTAGTCATCATTCAACAAATATAGCTAGTCTGGGTTGGTACCAGTTCCAGCTTGTTGTGTTGCACTAAACTAGACTGTGGGTATTTCTGGTCTTGTTCTCTCTAGTCTTTATCTTGGTAAGAATGCGCCTGCAGGACTGGCCTGTGACAATTTCCATATCTACATTAACTCAGTCTTTCTTTCTCTTACTGAAGATATGGCTTCAAGAACTTACCTGTGGCTAATTGCAGACCACGGTATAGAGACTGGAGAGTCTGTCTATGGTGGGCGAGGCATGGGCACAGATCCGAGCGGCAGGCATTTCCATCCTTTCGGCTATGCTTTCTTGTTGAATATTTGGCATTCAGACCTGCTCATTGACTAGTTCCTGACCCATGGGTACACCATCTTTTTTTATTTTTTAGATAGTGGGTGCACAGGAATGGCCTGTGACTTGTTCCTGGTCTGATGCCCCCTAGTACTTCTGATTCATGATGATGATGCGTGCCACAGAAGTGAGATATGGCTAGTTCAGAAGTATTAAAAAAGACAGTGTCAAAGGTCACTGGAGCTGAGCCAAGCCATATATACTAATCTGAAGAAACCCCTTTACTTCCCATGAAGAAATATTAAGATTATAAGATTTTGAAGTAGCAGTTCTTTGCCCTTTCCACCAATTACACCACATCATGCATTGGCGAAGTTTTCCCATGAAGTATGGTGATACTCAATGTTAGCTTCCATGTTTCACATACTGAATTGCTTACACTAGTTATATTTGTCTTGGATAACTATTATGGATCCTCTTAACTGATGGAGGTCCCAAGTAAGAACAGTCTATTACAACTTCAACATAAGCCCACATTTTACTTCACAATAGCAGGCATAATCTCTCGATCAAATTGTCTTGGACAAGTAGCAGGTCAGTTATATCCATGTACGGAAGCATTATGGATGCGATGTGGTGGATGCAGAATGCTGGTTTAGATTATATAATAGGTTTTACGGTCTGTCTTAATAAGCAATGCAAGCCAACCCCATTCACCGATTCCCGAAATCACCTGATATCTAATCACGACCGCCATTATAATGAATGTATTTCAACAAGTGCCATTGTACTAGTATAGTAAAAAGTTCTCGAACTCTCGCGAGACAAGCTTACTATGGAATTCATAGGTGTTAACATGCATAAATCTGAAGCAGAGAATACTGCACCTGGGCCCTTGGTGACACGCGGGCAAGAATCCCGCTTAGAGTGGCGACGGTATATGCCTGCATACATTACATGATGCTATTCTTTATGTTAGCTACCGCCCAAGCACAAAAGGCCTTTTTTAAAAACATGGAACAAGGTAACACACAGTGGGGTTTCTGCTCTAGTGCTTGCAACACTTCAAAGCCATGTGAAAAGATTTGTAGGAACACGCACCTGGCAACGCCCTACTGCACACAGTACATGTAGTAATGTGCACTTCAATATTTTCAAACTATAGAAATGTGAATTATATTTTTAAAATGAAATCAGGGACTTGGTAAAAACAAAGAAGCAACTCAATGCCAGTAACATGTTTATACCTGAATTTCTCTTTTGTATGGCCAAAGTGTGTCTGTGTCTTTACTATGACTAATTCCAATGAGGAACATACAGAGGTAGCCAGACCTGGCATCATAGAGTATAGATGACTGGTGGAAGGTTTCCAAAAGGTCAAACAGGGGTACTGTCTCTTACAGGTGCAATAACATACTTCAACACAGTTATTATGCATGAAGGTAGGCAAAGACTCATCCACTATATCCCATTGGAAGACTGGAATTTGCCCTGGTTAGCCATCCATGTATGACCTGTTGGGTTCTGTGCAGTCAATCACATGCAGCAAAGTATTCCATCAATTTCCTTACCATTATAAAAGTCTGTTGGAGCAGCGTAAAAGTGCACAGCGCCCCACAAGTGCCCGTGCAACTGTTTGTAAATAACCTGTAGTCTATCTTTCTATTGGATACAATGGGGCATCAACCCCTTCCTTTGGGGCTCTGGATACTGATGGTTTATAGGTTTCCCTACAATGCGTATCAAAGACTGGCTGGGACACACGACAAGCAACCCGCGAATGCCGGGGACATGGTAACATGTACAGAATGCAGGGATAAAGTGCAGTATGCAGGGAATTAGGTCAGTGCCTCAAGTAGACCAAGAGATGCACATTATTGCTTAAGCCCCTGTTCACTAGGTTATAACTGTACTTTTAGGAGATTAGAGAAATTCCTCCTTAAGACCCTACTTAAATGTACAAATATGGTGATTGCCGGAGTGGAACAGAAGGTCTTAAAGCAGCAGTACTAGATATTGTGCATGCGCGTGCACACATACTGAACTGGCGGACTGTAGCTGCACGCATTATTCAATAATTGCATATACTTAAGCAAATTCAAATTATATATATTTCACAATGGAGTTTTAGTATTTCTTACAGGAAGGCAAACACCTCTCTGTATGCATCTGACTTTTGCTGGCACCATGCATCTTTATTTTATGTTCAGTAGGATATCCAGACACACAGCTCTTAGCCTCATGCACCGCTTGGTGAAACCTGTGGTTAAATCATTTAAGACATCACAGTGGAGTAAAGATAAAACGGCAAGAGATCAAAGACCAGATTTGCACCACAAGGGTGGAACAAAGGCAAAACGTTGTTGCAAAATTGCCTTGTACTGGTGCATTGTTTTGTAATCCGGTTCCAGTATTATTTCTTTTATATTCGATTGGCTATCTAATAATTTTGCCTCCCCCAAACTACATTATACAAGAAACGGCCATTATGGAACCTTAGTGTGGGTAAGGCAATCTTTTTCCTTTACAATTCACATTCACTCAAAACTATGCAGGAATTATTTTTTTAAAAGCGAGAACTATTTTTTTCTTGATACATATTTTATGTCACTGTTGATCATCTGTGTGATGATCCATACATAACAACTCGATGGCTTTCCTAATAACATTAAAAGTCTTTATGTGAAATAAATACGTCCGCCAGTTGCAGCCACCTGCAGAGGGAGTTGCTTAAAACATTAAGATTGCGCTAAAAACACAATTAATTTAAATTTCTCCTGCTTATCTTTTAGTTTTTGCCCATTTTTAATACTAGTCGTTGTCTTTAACTACTTCTGATAGCCCTGTCTATAAAGTCTGGGTCTGTTCAGAGCTACAGTGTTACTAAAGTGTACAGCACATGGATAGAACATCAAAGGAATATTGGCTAACTGTGATAACTAAACATGGCTCTCAGTTAAAAAACCCCATGCAGACTATGGGTGAACCCTCTGATAGCCAAGAGCGCTCAATCGTCCAATTTCTACATTGTGACGTCAATAAATCCCTCGACCCCATTGGCTATCTCTACCATTTCCATAAGATGTGGTCCCTCTGCTCATCACAATTGTCACTCAGTCGATTGCTCTCCTGTGCTCGTCATTTTTCAAACTGTTAGCAGAGAGAAGATACCTAAAGATTGGTTATAGTCAACAGTTTACCCGATATGGACACTACAACCACATCCTAGTAAAAAGGTAACAGATAGGTGCGCTGTCCCATTGGGAGAGATGAAATCCCACACACTCACTCGAGTGTTCAGAAAGCACACCTAGGGGCATATTTACAAGAGCTTATCGCCACCAGAACATCACTTTTTGTGACGTTCTGATGGCGATAAGCCATTTGCCTTATTTACGAGGCAGTGTTAAGCCACTTAACGCCACCTTGTGAATAATGCCTCCTTTCACGCAGCCCTTAGCGTGAAAGGGGCAGGCACTTGGGTGTTGCGATGGGTGTTCCGTCTTAACACCCATGGCTTTCTGACGCTGCCCCCTATTTACAAGCGTGACGTAAATAGGAGGCAGCACCAAAAATAAGACCAGGAAAAACCTGGTCTTACCTGGCGAAACAAGGAGAAATGATTACTTTCTCCTTGCCATTGCTGTCTCGATGTGTGCTGCATTCTGCAGGAGACATAGAAACAGCAAATTGCCACTAGTGATTGTTTGTGTGCAGGAAGGGACACCTTCCTGCACATGAACAATCATTCCCTGCAACGCAGGCAAGGGTGCCTGCGTTGGTGCTAGGCATCTAAATTTAGCGCCAGCTCTAGGGCAAACGCAAGGGTGCACCACATTCTTGTAAATACGGCTCTACCCTGCGTTTTCAGAATGACGTGGCATTAGCAATTTTAGCTCAATGCTGCGCCCCGTCATTCTCTTGTAAATATTCCCCAAACTGTCTAGAGCTTCAGGTGAAGGTATTCCATTGTCCCCACTAGCCTCGCTTACCTTCTAACCCCACTGTAAGCCCTTTAAAGCAGCCGCCTGACTGCATTTATTCCTACACAAAAAACAGTTGAAAAAGTGCTGCTGAACATTATACGCCCATGGTGTCAGCAGATACCACATGAATTGCAACTTTTTAAAACTCCTTTTAAAACTATGCAGCACCGCAGAGGCTTGCTATAACCTTGAGTAGCTTTCACTTAGTTAGATAAAATTTTGAAAGAAAATCAGCACCACTAGAGAGCTTCAACAAAAAGCTGAGAAAACAGGAAGCCCTCTGTATTTTGCACAACATGCCACCTCACTGCACAAAATAGTTCTTTCTCATACATGCCTTTGATAGCAAGGAAGGGGGAGGTGGCTGCTAATAAACCAAGCCTCAAATGGGTGCCTCAAAGGATGGAGTATTAATTCTCCATCAATTCATTGTCATTACCCTGGACATGCTCACAGTGTCCCAGGTGGGCATCTGCAAGTGTGTAAAGGCAACAAATAGTACATCAGGTAGAACTAAGCAAGAGGAAAGCAGCCGGACATATTACAATTAGCCAACCACAATGCATATGTTTACTTACATTATGTTATGCATTTAAAACACCTAAATGGAACATATATGATTTTAAGGTTCAAGTATGGTGTTATCAATGTTAGTACTCATATAATTTAGCAAATTGCTAGTACTGCTGCTTAAGACATAGCAACGCAATACAAAACCAAGATACATGTAGAATGGGTATTACAGTCATAGCCGTCTCAGTCCAAAAAAGCACCAAACTTTGTCATATTTGTTAAATGTCATGAGAATTTCTACAGACTCCTGACATGTTTAGCCTTATTCTCTTATCCAGATGAGTGGGTGTTGGGGTGTGTGAATAGATAGCGGATGCATCAATATTGCAATAAAGCCACTGCTGTGGGCTGTAACGGGATTTAAAAGCCCTTAATCCTCAGCTTGGGCCAATAACGAGGTTAAGTGCGTTTAACAACCAGTATAGCCCGAGACAGAAGGGTTATAATGCTATTAGAACATTCCACTGAAAGGCGGTCCAATGTTCTAAATTGAAAAGGGGGGAACAAAAAGACAATGACTGGAATGCTGGAGCAGAAGGTCAGTAGATCCCGATATTGACCCTGAGCTCCTACATTGACTTAACTTCTTCAATGGAGCTCTCTGGCTATCCCCTGAAACTACAACTAACAGCAGAACACACATTAGGCTCTGTTCCACCCATCAATCACCAGTCTGCACAAGTGATTCATCCATGCCACTGATATTAGGTTCCAGAGTCTCACACCGAAAACACCACTACAGTTGTAAAGTAATAACTATAGATTTTTGGCTGGTATTAATAGAAACTAAAAAACTAATACCCAAACAGGTCTTCAAGTGCTGTTTCATGTCAGTATGAAGAGGCAACAGTCGAATGGGAAAAAAAGGTATTGCAGCTAAAAAACACACAATAGGAATAAACACCTATACCACAAATGTTTACAAGTCCAAGTAGACATCAAAACCATGTACAATATGTAATTTATAAAAGGGATTGCATCTTTCTTTTGTATTGAATGCACTAAGCAACCCCGTATATATATTTTACAATGACTTTACAGAGGCGCAAATAATCATGCAGTGTTGTAAAATAATGCACTTTTCTAATTTTTTCATTAAAAGAAATCCTATGGCACGTTTCCAAATGTATATTGTTTCTTTTATATTGAATGTAGAAATGTTAACTTCCTGTAAAATTGCACCGCAGAAAGCAAAAGTCCTTTGTTTGGACTTATTTTGTTAAACTTAATAATGATAAGAATAAGCTCATCATGAATTGATAGACATTTATGACTATACAGTATATATACAGTACGTATAAATATGTATATATAAAGTATATATTCATATTTATAAATGAATGTGTTGATATATCTACAGTATATAGACTTGATAGATACTGTATATATTAATGTATATACATGCATATACACAAGAACCACAATGTACAGAAATGTTTTATTCAACAATGTAAGGAAAACGAGAGATGTCTTACACAGAAGATATTTTGCATTGCAATAAAGGCTTTTTTGACAAATTAGTGGCTGAGTGAAATGATGCTCAGAAGGAATGAATGGACATGCTGATGAAACATGAGTTTGGTGCTGCAGTATTCCTTGGTTGTAGTTTTTGTCAGAGGATCCCAGGTGATGTCAATAACTCCCAGTGGTTTCTTTTTTTAAATTTTTTTAAACAAACTTTATTGGGAGTTTCATGTGGGGGTACATCATAATACACATCACATTGAACATTTAATTATTCAGAGAACACAGGATACAATTCAGGCATTGTGCGCCATCTGTTCAAATTGTAGTGTTGTCCATGATATATAACAATAATATCCCAAGGCCGCTAGGAAGGCCACCATTCTATCACAGTGGTGTGCTTTACATACCCAGCCTATGAACAATTGTATTCAAGGGGAGCGATGTCCGCTCAACTGTCCCACACCCCCCAATCCCACCCGGAACCCACCCTCCGTACCCAACCATGCCACAAAGAAAGCAATCTTAGTCTGGGGGACTCAGAGCATACCCCTGGGGGGAGGGGTGGGGGGGGGAAATAAGCGAGGGCGGGCCGGAGCAGAGGTCAACCCCACCCCAAGACCACGGAAGGGGAAGGAAGGAGGCCGGTCCATGCATCACCCAACCATACGAATCACCAAACCTCCCAGAATCAGAAGTCAGGCACACACTCTCAGCCCCAACGACCCATCTCCGTCAACATGCCCTGCTGCTTATGCGGGGGAACTCCGGGGGGCAGTCACCACAGCCCCCCCTCCTCATCCTCCATCTCGCAGGGTGTTCCCGTAGTCCAAGCGGCTGGTGACGAGGGCGTGGGTGACGGTCTTCCTGGTGTCGGTGGGGATCCAGCGGAAGATCTTGTGGAGCATGCGGAGGGTGTTGAAACATGCCGAGGTCACCGAGTTCACCTGTCTGGTCATGGTGAGGGAAGAGTCCAGGATGAAGCCGAGGTTGCGCGCGTGGTCGGTGGGTTGGGGAGTGCTGCCTAGGGCGGGGGGCCACCAGGAGTCATCCCATGCGGTGGGAGTGGGGCCGAGGATGAGGACCTCCGTTTTGTCTGTGTTCAGTTTCAGACGGCTGTCTGTCATCCAGTTCGCCACTTCCTTCATTCCTTCATGTAGTCTTGTCCTAGCTGATGTGGGGTTGTTAGTGAGGGATAAGATGAGCTGGGTGTCGTCGGCGTATGATATAAGGTCGAGTCCGTGTTTGCGTGCGATGTTCGCCAGGGGGGTCATGTAGATGTTGAAGAGAGTGGGGCTGAGGGAGGATCCTTGAGGTACGCCGCAGATGATCTCCGTGGCTGTGGATCTGAAGGGGGGAAGGCGGACTCTCTGAGTCCTTCCGGAGAGGAAGGAGACGATCCATTCCAGGGCCTTGCTTCTGATGCCGGCGTTGCTGAGGCGGCGTATCAGGGTGCGGTGGCAGACCGTGTCGAAGGCTGCAGAGAGGTCCAGGAGTATGAGGGCCACGGTCTCTCCCTTGTCGGTCAGGGCTCTGATGTCGTCCGTTGCTGCGATCAGGGCGGTTTCGGTGCTGTGGTTGGCCCTGAAACCGAACTGTGTGGGGTCGAGGGAGTCGTTGGTTTCCAGGGCGTTGGTGAGTTGAGCGTTGACGATTTTCTCAATCACTTTGGCGGGGAACGGCAGGAGAGAGATGGGCCGGAAGTTTTTGAGTTCGGTGGGGTCTGCTGTAGGTTTCTTTAAGAGGGCGTTGAGCTCTGCGTGTTTCCAGCTCTCCGGGAAGGTGGCGGCTGTGAGGGAGGCGTTGATGACGTCTCGGAGGTGCGGTGCGATGATGTCGTCGGCCTTGTTGTAGATGTGGTGCGGGCAGGGGTCCGATGGGGATCCGGAGTGGATCGAGTTCATTATGCAGGTGGTCTCCTCGGTGATGGTAGGGTTCCAGGTGAGGATGGTGGTGGTGTCGGTGGCGGGTTCCGGAGGAGGGCTCGTGTCGGCGGTCGGGAAGCTGTTGTATATGTCGGTGATCTTGTGGTGGAAGAAGGTCCTGTGAGGGAGGGATGGAGTTGTTTTCTGCTTCCGGGTTGGAGAGCTCTTTGACGATGCCAAATAGTTCCTTGCTGTTGTGGGCGTTGTTGTCAAGTCTGTTCCGGTAGGCTGTTTTTTGTGCGGCGCGGAGGTGTTGGTGGTGTTGGCGGATGGCGTCCTTGAGAGCTGACATGTTCTCTTCGGTCTGGTTAAGGCGCCACGTCTTCTCGCGGGCACGGCATTCTTTCTTGGAGTTCTTGAGGTCGGGGGTGAACCAGGAGTTTTTCTTGTGGTTGTTGGTGCTGGCTTGAGTCTTCAGGGGGGCCAGGAGGTTGGCGCAGTCGGAGATCCAGTTTGTGAGGTTGTTGGTGGCTACGTTGGGGTCGGTGGTGCTGGTGGGTTGGTTCTGGGAAAGGGTTGATGCGAGCTGTTCCGTGGTGATACGATTCCAGTGTCTTCTTGGTGGTTGCTGGGTGTGGTGGGGCACGGTGAAGATGAAGTGGACGCAGCTGTGGTCCGACCAGGTGAGTTCGGTGGTGTGGCTGAAGGTGATGTGTTTGCTGGAGGAGAAGATGGGGTCGAGCGTGTGTTCGGCATCGTGGGTGGGGGTGTTGACTAGCTGATTCAGTCCCAGGTTGGCGAGGTTGTCCAGTAAGGCGGTGGTGTTGTTGTCGGTGAGGTTCTCCAGGTGAAAGTTGAGGTCTCCTAGGAGGATGTAGTCGGTGGATGAGAGTGCGTGAGGGTTGACGAAGTCTGCGATGTCTTCGCTGAACTTGGTGCGAGGTCCTGGTGGTCTGTACATGAGGGTGCCTCTGAGGGTGGTTTTGGGGTCGCTGTGGATCATGAAGTGGAGGTGTTCGGCGTCGGGGAGTGAGTTGTCGGTGTCGGTCGAGATGCGGATGGAGTTTTTGTGTGCGATGGCGATGCCTCCTCCGATGCGGTTGTTGCGGTCTTTCCGGATGATTTTGTAGCCGTCGGGGATGGCTATGGCGATGTCGGGTGCCGAGGAGGGGTTCATCCAGGTCTCGGTGAGGAAGGCGATGTCCGGGTTCGTAGAGTTGATGAGGTTCCACAGTTCGATGGCGTGCCTGTGGATGGATCGGGTGTTGACCAGGATGCAGTGGAGGTTGTTTCCGGGGGAGTAGTTCTTGGCGGGAGCGGAGTGGGTTCGGAGGCAGGTGAAGCGGCAGTTGCTGCAGGTGAAGGGTCCGTGGGTACGTTTCGGGGTGGCGCAGTAGCAGCCGGGCGTGCGGCCGGGGTTGAGGTTGGCAAGGAAGGCGGAGTCGTAGGTCAGGCGGGGGGCGCGGGGGCCAGAGGTTCGGGTGCTGGGCGCGGTCCAGGCGCGGACGGGCGCAGACCGGCTTGCCTTAGGCGCGCCTTCGGCGCGCCAGCGGCGCGCCCGCTGCGCGCGTCCGCTGCGCGGCCTCGCAGCGGTCGCCATATAAGGGGTAGCCGGGGAGGCGGGGACAGCTGGGAGGCGGGAGGAGGGCGGGTAGGGGGGAAAAAGAGCGGGAAAAGCGGCGAAGGGCCTCGGGGAGGCGAGGAGGCCCAAAAAAGCTGAAAAGTACCTAGAAGGGGTACAAAAGCCGGAAAAGCGAGAAAAAAACGACAAAAAGTGGCGGAAGGACGGAGGGGGACGGCGGGGGCACGAGGGGCAGCAGGCACTCAGGGATACAAAAAGCAAGGGGAGCGCGATCACAACAGGGAAAGCAGGCACTCAGGGATACAGAAGGCAAGGGGAGCGCGATCACACGGGGAAAGCAGGCACTCTGGGATACAAAAAAGCAAAAGGGGACGCGATCATACACAGGGGAAAAAGGCAGACACTCTGGGGGACAGTCGGCACAACAACAGAGCAGAAGGCAGGCACAGAGGATCTGGTGGCGCCGCGAGGGCAGGGGAGCGACCTACCCTGGGGTCAAAGGTCGCTGATTCAGCCAGGTGCGCCCATTCCAGGGAGATAGGACGCTTGCGCAGCCCCCGACTCTCCTCACGGTACAGCGCAACTCCCAGTGGGTTCTTAATCAACACACCTCAATCTTGGGAAGTTCATACTGAAATTCATCAATACTTAGGGTCTGATTTAGAGTTTTGTGAATGAGTTACTCCATCACAAACGTGACGGATATCCCGCCCACCGTATTGTAAGCGCCATAGGATATAATGGGCTTGTAATATGGTAGACTGTAACCCGGACCTCCAACCTGTAACCCGGACCTCCAACCTCTAAATCAGACCCTAAGTGTACAAAGAGATCAATCAACATAAAATGGCCTAGCACATGCAAACACATGCAAACATTATTGCTGACACAGGTGAAAATCAAAATAGCTTAACAATCATTAGGGCTAAGCCAAGATATTGAGCATTGTTTTAACCCTTGGGTGTTGGTGGCATTTGTGGACTTCTTTTACCCAGGACCATCAACTTTGACAAGGCCATCGCGGGCAGAATGAATGCTGGCTGGAATATTTTCAGAGGGGTGGTGGAAATAGCTAAAAAGAAAAGCGCCTCCGTCAACATTCTCACCAGAGGTTTGTCTCCGTAGTGGTGTTCCCAATGGCAGTGACAGCATTCCCCATCACTATCTGTGGTAGGGGTGTGAAAGGTGGATGTACGGGACTTCTGTCAATTTTGGCTGATATTCAGCTGCTATCCACAACTTCATGAAGCCTGCAGATCATTCTTATATATTGGTACCAAAATATTAGCTCACCTCTGGCTCCACATTAAACCATAGACTACCAGATCGAGGGTCTGGAAGTGATGGGATGGGTTACATACATTTATGTGTTGGACGTAGGAGCCTGCATTGTTGATACAATAATTCCCTAGCACATGCAGATTTTCATTTTTTTCCCTTTTATTGTGGCTCATTCTTTAACAAATATGTTCTTTTAAATGGTTGATATATTCTTACTGATAAATCTGTATTGGAGATTTGGAAAAATGTGATAGTTAGAAGTTGACGATGACCCTCTGTTCCTTGTCCACGGTCAGCACTGGCCACAGACATCTGATGATAGTTTTCAAAAGGGCTTGTGCTGTATGCTATGCCTGGTTTAGATCTGTCATTTACTCTCCTTCCATTAGCCTTCTGAGTGCCAGAAGCCACAGCAAACAAATCCCAGGGCTGCAAGTCACACCACAACCAGACTCTTTATCACAGAAACCTGGTTTACTTGGGCCTGTAAATCAGTCTTACCCATATGCATGACAGGTCACTTTCAACATCCTAACAGAGCCCAGACAAAACAAGATAAGAGATGTACAGGAAGCAAAATTCAAGACGCTTCACATCAAATTCTTCTTCATTGAATCTGTTGCCCTTAAAATCAAAGAATTGCACCTCACATAAGTCACATGCTCTTCTGCCTCTTATTACTATGAATCAAATGACATTTTAAACTCCCTTCACTGTTCCCATCATCATTGTTAAAGCACCAAGGGCCAGGTGCATCAAGCATTTTTGCGTTCGCAAATGGGCAGATTCTGCAAATCTGCCCGTTTGCGAATGCAAAAATTGCTGTTCCGATGCAGCAAACCTAATTTTGTGATTCGGTATCCTGTTACTGAATCGTAAAATGGGTTTGCGATTCGGTGTTAGGAAAGGGCGTGTTTAGGGCGCCCCTTCCTAATAGCGAATCTCTTCGGTATGTATGAATGTTTTGTGACCGCAATTGCGGTCGCAAAACATTTGCATTTTACCACCTACTTCAAGTAGGTGGTAAACCATTCACAAAAGGGAATTGTGAATGTTTGTAGAAGCATTTTTTAAGAGCAGGCAGACAGTGGTCCCACGGACCACTGCCGGCTCTTAAAAAATGGAAAGGAAACCTTTCATTTTTCGTTTTGTAAAGCATCTCGTTTTCCTTTAAGGAAAACGGACTGCTTTACAAAAAAAAAGATTGCTTTATTGAACAGCAATCGTGGACATGGTGGTCTGCTGATCTCAGCAGGCCACCATCCTCGTGATTTTTGCAATTCCTAGGGGGTCGCAAATTGCGACCTACCTCATTAATATTCATGAGGTAGGTCATTTGCGACCCCCTAGGAATTACACAAGGTGTACTGTACACCTTCATACATTGCATTTTTTCGATTTCCTAATTGTGAATCCTTGTGATGCGCAATTAGGGAATCGCAAAATGCTATCTACATAAATCTGGCCCAAAGTTCTACTTCTTTGACAGAGCAATGTCTGGTCCAATGATGCATTAGATCTCACAGCCTCATTCTGAACGAGATGGTTCAAGATGGAACAATAGCTACTGGGAAATTCTCGACCCATTCTTTTATAAACGAGCTGCAGCTTGAGCTCTCAACAAAACTTAGGGCCATATGTAGGAAGCCAAATTGCGATCGCAAATGCTGAAATTCGCCGAATTTCGGCATTTGCGATCGCAATTTGGGCAGTGTGCTATGTAGCACACAAAAACCCACAAGCAAAATAAGGAATCGCAAAATTTGCGATTCCTTATTTTGCTAATGCATTTAAGGAATCCCAAACTGCGATTCCTTAAATGCAATGTAGGAAGCACCCAAGTTTTGCAATTTTGGCTCAAGGAACCGCATATGACCACCAACCTCAGGTTGGTGGTAATTTCGATTTCTTTGCAAAATGCACTTTTTTGCATTTTTCAAAGTGCCATGTGGCGCACATACATGCCCTTAGCGCATGTATGTGCACCACATGTGCACACATGTTTATTTCAGGGGTGCAAAAGGGTGTCCTATTGACACCCTTGCAACCTTGAAATTGCATTCTCAATTTGCGATTCTCTAATTGAGAATCGCAAATTGAGAATGTCTTCCTATTCATTTCTATGGGCCTTCTAGCCCATAGAATGGCAAGGTATTCCTTATTTGCGAATCTCAATTTGGGATTCGCAAATAAGGAATAGGTGGGAATCGCAAAATATTTTGCTAATCCTACCTACATTCCGTTTTGCAATTCTCTAATTGCGATTCCCTAAAAATTGCAATTAGAGAATCGCAAAACACGTTTTTCCTACATATGGCCCTAAGTGATCAAACGAGAACAGAATAGCTCTGTAGCGCAAACTAAATAGGATCATTATCAAAGGTATTCTGGCCACCAATCAAAATTATCCCGGAAAAACAGCACCTTTTCAAAAGGCATTCTAACCAACCCCAACAAATCGTAACACAGCAGAACTAGTCTGCTGTTTTTGCAGAGATCCCAGCAGTAAAGAATACGAAGCCTTGTTCCATAAATCGCTTGATGCTTCAGACATAAAAAAAATTAATATGCTTGCAGAGATCACCAACCACATATTTAAAATAATATGCCAGACTCAAACTGCACATGTCTAGATCCACCAGTGATTGAGTCATAAAAACAGTGTAACAAGCTGCCAACAAAACAACACTATTGCCAAAATCATCAATAACACAGATTGGATGTTAAGCCTGAAACCACCCAACAAACTTGCATACTCCAAACAGTAGATAGAGAGCACCTTACCTACTAGAAGACTTAATCAGTGTGCCAGACATTTCATAGATCATCCCTTAGAAGAGGAAACAGTTCCAGCAATTACAAATCAAAACACTGTCATAGCTGACCGGCATAACTGGTCAATAACCTATAACTAAAGGCATAGCAGTTTTAAGGAATGGGCAATCGTGCAAAGTCCCCACCTTCAAAGGGACCCCCTGATAAAGTATTTGGGGTATGTGTTGCAAAGTGGAAAAACAAGCAGATTTCTCGAAGTGTAGAAAGGTTAGCGTAATGTAAACAGGAAGTGGATCAGTCAGCTGCAGCGCTTACGACTCTCACACATCAACTGGCCGGTTCCTTCAAATCTTAACCAACATTGTAATGCACAACAAGCAATGGAGACCCTCCAGGTTCTGACCTTCTGATGGTAGAACTAAATTAGCGCACACCATTATGTCCTTTTTCTAAGCCAATCCTAAGACAATCCTACCCCATTTAATAGCAAACCTAAAGGAAAAGAAAGTGGAAAGGGAAATGAAAGAAAACAAATAAAGTCCAATACTCGAAACATAGGTACAGATAATCAATAAACAAGAGCATCATGAAGAAATACCATGTACAAACTCTATTTCAACTTCAATGGCAAACTTTTCTCCCACGATTCTCTGTGTAAATGCATTACAGTAGGTTTGTGAATCTTTTCTGCATCACCCTTGTTTTTATTTTCACACTGAGATGTCTTGACCACTCTTTCTGCATTTCACCAATGACACCCCTGTACTCTGCTTGTATTACCGCAAACTTTACCAATTGTGACAGGATTATCATAAGGGACTTCGCCTTTCTTTATATGATCAGTTTGGAGTATGTGCACAACATCTGCCACAGATAGAGAGCTCTGTTTGGTTTTATGTTCTTTGGTCAAAACCGTCTTTCTGCTTACTCCATTACCTCCAATGATACATTATTGCTCAAAAACCTGGACATCCATGCAGGGCATGCGTGGCTCTCCTACCATGCAGCAACTTGAGAGATGAGACTTTGGTAACAGAGTGGGGTGTAGTATTGTAAAACCACAGCATAGCTCTTACCACTTCTTTGATAGCGTAATGGTTGGTTATAGCCCACAGATGCAGTCAGAGAAAATCCTGCTCTTACATTCAAATAACCTGTTAGTTTGAAGGTGTTAAAAAGAGCTTTTCAAATGTTTCATTCCTGAAAGCCTGAGAAAGTTCTCAATTTTCTGCCTCAAAAACTCCACACCACTCCACACAATTAAATGAAATAAGTACTTCTGGATACCGTTACTTTAAAAAAACCACTTGCTTAAGGAAATCCACTGCTTTTCTGGATCTAGGATCATAAACAAACTTATGTTCAGTCCACCCACTATAGTTGTGAATCTTTCTAGAGTGGGAAGTTCACCTATGAGATGCGGAGGACACACTGGCCCAGGGCAATAGACGGTCACACCAAAGGCATCCCCAAGGCCTTCCAACCCCAGTACAATTCTGCAACACACTGGAGGGTCATGCAGTCTCCTGACCCGCTTCTGATCATTCTCTGAAGCGTTCCTCCAGCCCATTAAGTCACTCTCACTAGCAGCGGTTTCTTTATGAGGGGGGAGCGTCGTACCCCCCGCGTGCTGCGAGCCACGCAAAGTGTTATAAATATAATGGCAGTGAAATGATTTCATTGCCATTTGATTTTTAACCAAAGAGTGTTGCAGCCGCTAGCCTGCCTCTGGGTCATGGCCACACACTTCAAAGTGCGCATGTCACTTTGGCTGGTAGTCTTGGGCCGGTCAAAGTGACATGCACACTTTAAATCTCTCCACCCAGCTGTCTTTGACTGCTGGGTGGAGGCCAAGCACAGGCCTCTAGGGCCTGAAGGAGCGTTAGGCCAACCAGCTTCATTCAATCCTGGCACTGCTCTCATGCAGCATGACAGCAGCGTCTGGATTGGTTAGGGGCCTCTTCGTTCCACAGTCTTCAGAAGGACAGCAAGGAGGACGTAGAGCGCGCAGGTAAGTACAATTTAATTTTAGTTAAAGAAAATAAAATGTATAATGCATGTACTTTGGTTTGTGTTTGTTTTATTTTGGAGGGAGGAGTGGTTTTTATTTGGGCTTTTGAGTGAGGTTTTCTTTTAGTATGGGCTTTTCTAGGGAGAGAAAATGTGTTTTCGTTTTTGAAGGTGGAGGGGCACTTCGCTCACCCCACCACTTTGAAAGGTCACCAGCTGCTCATGACTCTCACCATCAAGGCCCTATCTGGGCAATAATACCTGGCAACGCGGCGTCATCCGGGCCAGCCAGGTGAGGAGAGGGCAGTTGGTCTGCCGCACTGACGACCAAGTAAGGAACAGTAGATGAATGGAGAATGAAGCAATGGGGGTCCTCTCAGAAGGAGTAGGCACCCCATCAGGTATACTTTAATCAGAGTCGCACCCAGGCAACCTGGGCACAATGTCGGGTATGCGATGATCCTGGTCACACCAGACCATTCCGGTCACACACACAATGAAGAGTTGCACAATCTTTACCTCACTGGAAATGAGGCAAGATGTCCAGTGCACATCGATTTTGGCCACACCGGACAGCTCCAGTCACTCACACGATTGGAGAGTTGCAAATTCCATACCTCCCTGGAAATGAGGCACAACGTCTGGTGCATATCGATATTGGTTGTACGAAACAGTTCTGGTCACACAAACATGCATAAGTTCAGCAATGTCTCACTGGGTAGAATGAGGCGCTACTATGGTAACAGCCCACACCTTCAAAGGTCGCAGCATGTGAGTCGGACACCATACGCAATGAACATGCTGTCATTGCGTCAAACAAGAGAGATGCCACACGATCGACAAAGTGGGCCGCTCTGGATCCCACAACCGGTGCTCCCAGTACTCTCATCCCCTCGCAACTGCCACGCCAATTGCCCTTCTCCACCCCCGTCCCCAGCTGAGATCCGCCTACTCTGCTGAGTAACACTCCTTTCCCATCCTTGGTGCGCTAAAGTGCGTCCTTCATGTGTGTTTAGACATTGAAACTCTAACTAAAACCTCCCTTCCATTATGAGATTTGGTTATAATCCCTCTTTCTAAAGCTTCCTCAAGTTTAGTTCTGAGTCCAGCAGTTCAACTTTATTGTTTCATTTATAACCACCTGTCTCTTAGAGCATGACCCCCCCCACATTACCATAAGTGACAGGGTAGAAATGGGGGGACTTATTCTTTCATGTGTCATCTGATTCTAACTGCTAATTCATTTCTTCCTTTGATTTTTCCCAAATATGCTTTTTCGGCATCAGTGTCAGAAAAAAAATATATATAAATGTGCTGTTTCCAAGCACTTTTAGTTTGGCAGGGTGAAAAAGCTTTGCTCGAGCCCTATCAGTTTAAAAGAGGGATATTTGGTGCTTTAGGTTTCTTCTTCATTGTGAAGTTTCAAAAGATAAGTTGAAGAATTAAATTAATCGCTGCTCACCAAGGCCATATCACTAACATATAAGAAACTATGCAACAATCTACCTGATATATTCCACAAACTTCGGGAGTGATGGCAGCTAGACTTAGGGTCTATTGATGACGAAGACTGGCAGGCGGCACTGATGTCTCCCCGTGAGGCAGCCATAACCCTCCGTTATTCAAATAAAGATTTTACATAGATCTTACTTGACTGGCATAACCCTGGCGAGGATAGGCTCCAGGACGAATACACTCTGCCTTCGAAGTTGCCGACAAGACGCAACTTTTTACCACACGATATGGGATTGCCCGGAAGTGAGACCTCTGTGGGAGGGGGCCACAGAGCACACCCTTTATGCCCTGGGGAAGGTGCTCTCCCTTACGCCTCGGCTGGGTCTCCTGAATATATGGGAACAGACTGATCTTACAGATATCGAACAACAATTCACGACATTAGGATACACTCTAGTTAAAAGGGAGAGAGCGAGGAAATGGGAGCTGGCGAATAGACCTTCACTCAGAACGTGGGTTAGAGAATATGACAAATGCATGATAGCAGAAAAAGAGGTGTTCAAAGCGAGAGGGTGCCCTAAGAAATGGGATAGGAAGTGGGGCAAGTGGAATGCCTATCAAGGTGACTTATGTGAGTCCCCATCAACAGAAATGGAACTGCAATGCACAGAAAGGCAACGTTTTAACGCACCCTGATTGTAATGGTTGCCTTACCCTGATGACTGCTATGTATTATGAAATATGCCAAATATCTTTCAATTTTGTAAGTGATTTATTAATGTTAAAACCAATAAAAATATTTTTAATAAAAAAATTAAATTAATTTGCCACTTGAAATTCCTTCTGTCTTAAAACGGCAGTCAGATCTTCCTCTTTCATGTGTTCGTGGTGTGGGAATTGTTTGGCTTGATGGTGTAGAATGGAATGCGATGTGCCCTTGTAATCATAATATCTTCATTAGTCCCTGGTAGAACTTAAAGTTTGAATGAGTCTTTCAATCAACTCAATTGCTGAATAATTGTGTTTGCTCTGGCCAGGAATGCCTTCAATTCATGAATTCGAGAGTTGCACTCTATTCTCTTGGTCCTCCAACTGGGACGTTCGGTTAGTGATCTCTTTCGTAAAATCAGTTTGTTTTTGAAGGTTGATTTGGGTGCTTTCACAGTCAGACACTCTCTATTGTAAATCTTAGATCTGATTAGAGAGCGAATAAATCTCCTTTGTTACACATTACATTTGAGTAGACAGCGAAGATTACAGAGTGGTCTGACTGATTCTGATTTGTTAAAAGGCTTGTGGTTAGCGCAAAGTCCAAATCTCCTTTCCCAAATTTAACACCAAAACTTTTCAATCACCCATAAGAATGTGAATAATTTATTTTCTATAACTAAATAGTGCATTTCATCAATCAACATCCCTAAATACTCTTCAAGCAAAGCTGATGGCAATCTCATCAACGCACCTCAATGTTTGAGTCAGTACAACTCCCAGTCCATACTTACATATGTCTATTGTTATGGGTAGACCTGGGTCACAAGATTTCAGTGCTGAGTGCTGTAGCACTAGCCACTTCTTCTTTCACCCATCCAAAGGCTGACATAGCTCATTCGATTCAAACTGCACGCTCCATTTCAGCATGTGAGAAGGGCATTTCTTCGTAGTAATTTGGGGGCATATTATCAAGCCAGGCGATAAAATTATCGCCGCTCTAGCGGCAGAAAACTGCCGCTAAAACGGCGATAATGGGCTTGATAATATGCTCTATGGAATTCCAATTGAAGCCCATGTTAGATGTCCTTCACATCTAACATGGGTTTCAATTGGAATTCCATAGAGCATATTATCAAGGCCATTATCGCCGCTTTAGCGGCAGTTTTCTGCCGCTAAAGCGGCGATAATTTTATCGCCTGGCTTGATAATATACCCCATACTTGGGTATATATTTTCAGTGTAACTTGCACAATCCTATAAAGAATTTAAGCGCATCTTTGACCTTGGGAGGAGAACCTTCTGGGCGTAGTTTGATGCCCTCTGTGGAAATAACTTTACCCAAAAATTCCTCCTCCTTCCAGAATTCACCTTTGTCCTTTTCACCACCACATTGCATTCAGCAAGCACACTCAAGACCTTATGCAAAATGGCATCATGTTTTGCTATTCCTTTGGTAAATATCAAAACAACATCCTGGAACACTATGATCCCCTTGATGCCTTTCAATAGATGGAACATAGTACTTTCAAATACTGACGCTGCTGTTGCCATACCGAAGGGCATTTGGTAGAGCTGAACGGTTCCAACGGGTGAGTTGAACGTAGCTAAATGCCTGGACTCTAGTTCTAAATCTACCTAGTGATATGCTACTGCTAAATCAGTTTTGAAGAACAACACAGCACCACCTAACAAGTGGTGTTAGAGGATGGGCATCAACCCAGATCCCTTTGTTGCAAGTTAATGCAAATCCTCATTTTACCATTACGTGTGCATGCTACTGCCAACATAGATGGCCGTAAAATGGACTCCGTGGGTACAATAATGCTTTGTTCACAAATTTTGCATACTTTTTACCTCTTGATCAGACCTCAAGCTGAAAGGTACACCCCTCAACTTGTGTTTAATTGGGTACAGTCTTGCCCTAAAATCTGATACAATTGTTGAACCTCTTAATTCTGCCCAAATTGTCACTTTGCGGTTGCCCAATGATGACTTTTCTTTGATGACAAATACTTGATCTTAGTCACCAGGTCTCAGTATCGCACCAAAAGAGACCTTGGTGGTACCACCATAAAATATTAAAGATTTTACCCTGGATTATGTGATCCTTGAACTGGAGGAAATCTTTCGAAAACCCTTCAACGTGAATGGTCCTTCCATTGTAAAAGACTGGTATCCTGCCTGGAGACATGTTTCCTATTGCTTCATGTTTGTTCAAAAAGATCCTGGGTGATCTATTTATTCTTGCTCCAGAGTCAAAAACCAGATTTTAAAAAATCCCCCACCATGATACGGTTCACTGCACTCAAGAGGGTCACCTGAGGTTATAGCATCTCAGGGACTACAACCACCAGATCTTGAAATTCTATTTGAATTTGCTGAGTGTTTTCTGTAGCAACAGCTTCTTGAACTAGTAACTTTGCCAGGCTTTATTGTAGTGTACTGACAGATTTTGGCAAAATGCTCAATTTTGCCACATTATCTACATGTTACATTTTTTGCTGGATATTGTTTACTACTCCTAAGATGACTTACATTGCCACATTTGAAGCAATGAGACAAATACCTTAGATGTACCTTGTTGTACTGACCTTGCACACGAAGATATAGCGTATGGCAAAGCAGGGCACAGATCAAAGGTTCACGAAGATTCCCTGTTGATGTTTCTTTCCCCACTTCAGCAAATCATTTGATAGAGAGAGTGCATGGCCCAGAACAATTAATCCAAATGCACCAGCTCTTCAACTGCATACAGTCACTATGCGTGCAGGCCTGTGCATGCGTCCCTGATGATTCAAGCATAATACACGTTGGCGCTTTATGTGTTCCAGGGCCTTTCGATGCATTCCAAACTATTCAGCATGTTTCCGCCTGTGTTGCAAGGTGGGCCTTATGAATGCGTCCAAATGGGTTCTGCTGTATCTAAGTATGCCTGCAACTTACCTCAGCTTTCAGTCTCTTTACATTCAGAGGTAGGAGTGAAGAATAAAAAAGAGAAAAAAACTGGAAATGATGAGGAAACATAAGGCTGCCGTCTGAAACTTGAACAATCTGAAAATCTCATAGGGCACTGCTTGTGGTTCTATGTCTGTTTCCAGCTCCAACTCATCGCCACAAAGATATTGTGAAGTGAAAGAATATGGAGATTCTTCAAAGTGTAGAAAGGTAAATTTTCATCAATGGAAGGCCGATCGGTCATCTGCAGTGCTTACAACTTTCACACATCAATTTACTGGATGATTCAAATTTTAACCAACATTCTAATGGAAAACAAAACACTGGACAACACTCTTGCTTTCAACCTACCGAGAGATTACCTAAATTAAGACACAGCAGTATGGTACCAGCATATTACGGCCTAAATGTTGTCAGCCAAAGATATAGCGCTCTAAATATCCTTTACAGAAATATTGCCCCTTTGGAGTTAATAATTGAAATAAAAAAACCAATGGAGCAATATCTTTGTAAATGATACTTAGGAAATATTTTTGACAGGAGATGCTTTTGTTTTATGACATACAACCGCGATTGGCTCATGTGTAAACATTATGCACCTACCTCTCTCTAGTTCTCCTCTCCTTACCCTGTCACCTCCCCTCTTTTCTATATCTCACATTTGTAGACCTCACCTTTCTGTCTCGCCCTCAAACGTACTACTGTAGTTCTTCATTCTCTCTCTTCCTCATCTCTCTTTCTCTTTCCACACACCTGTTTGTTTCTCAGTCTTTCCCTCTGCCCACCTCTACTTCTCTCTGCCTGTGCTATCTAACAACACTATACATCTCTCGCTACAACCCTTTTGCTATATCATCCATTTCTTGCTATCATCTCTCTCCCCTGAGCTCAGCCACTGCTTAATTTGAATTGTAAAATAAAAAATGGCAAGGATTCAAAGTGTTTTTCATTAGTTTCCTCCTAGTACTGCTAAATTCTGAGGTTGCCAAATACCAGCGTTGCCTAATCTTGAATCTACTATGCGATGCACTCTTGCGTCGAGACTGTGTTGCACTGCGTCAGTTCCAATGAGGTGTTATGAAAAGTTCCATTGGGTTTGTGTCATGCTGCCTCTGTTCTGATGAGACCCCAGCTGGACTGGCAGAGCACCATTGGGCACACTTCCAAGGATATAGAACTGGAGGGGCACCACTTGGGAGGGGGTTAGGACTCTTATCAGTCAAGGTCCAGGTGCAGGGTTAAAGATAGTTGGAGACTTCCTGTTCCTGAGGCTCGGATCAGGAGGTCAGCCAACTAGCCCTTAGAGTCCCTCTGGTAGTCCTAGGTTCAATATGCAGGTTCAGTCCTTCTCACTCAGACAGTGTGGCAGCAGGGCAGAAAAGTAGCAGGGCAGCATCACAGTCCTTTCTGCAGCACAGTAGTCCTTCTGAGTCTTCCACAGGTCCAGAAGTGTATTGAAGAGTTGGGTTTGAGGGTCCACCTTTTATACCTGGTGCCCACTTTGAAGTGGGGGAAGCTTCTGGAGTCCTCCATCTACAGAAGGGTCTGGAACTTCCTTCCTCTCTGCCCTTGCTCCACCTTGTCCGGGGGCAAATAAAACTAATGTGAAACTGTAGTCATGGGTGTTTAATGGTTAATGGAACACTACTCTAGCATTCCATAGAATACAGAACGAGACTAAGGGAATATTGGAATTTAATGTAAGGCAATTGAACCTGTTTAAGATACTGCTAAGCTGCATATTGGCAGGTCTGTTGTGAATAAATACTTGGATACACCATGACTAAAGAGAATCATTATTTCAGTGAGGGAGACTACTACAGTTTTATTGGCGATGATTTGGCGGAGCTCTGGAAGAACCCACTTCAACAGCAGGACACGGACTACTGAGTCATTAACAGATTAGATTTACTTCTGTATGCGTGTCTGCTTGCACACATAATGCTGTAAGGGGTTTGCCAAGACAGGGCACTGTGAGGGTGACAGCAGATGCAGCGCGTTGTTTCTTTGCGTGCTCCATGGCCTATGTGGTTCACTAGCCACTGGCCGAAACCATAGGCCTTGCATTCCAGGACTAGAGTGAAGATCCCATCCATGCGGGTGACAGGAGCCGCAGTATCCAATGCAGCTACGTGCTGCATGCGTACTTCAGTTGGCCATCTTCCATTGGGGAGCTTCAATTTGGTACAGCAGTGATAGTTTATGCCTGATGTCAGATTTACCATTACTTATCAGCTGCAGGTTATAGCGCCAGAGGTGGTAACATCTCATTCCTCCTGCAAACATGGGAATGCAAATGGATTGAGAAGTGTGACTCAATCAGAAAAGGTCTAAACAGCCTTGAAGAGTGGCAAAAATTCATTAGCCTTTACTAATCAGTAATTGCATGGTGGGTCCATACCCACACAGAGTGCACCCTATTGTGACCTTTAGATAAGGGACTTGCATTACACCACGGAGGTCCATGACCACAGACTCCCTGAGTATGACCGTTGCCCAGTATTCATTAACATATAGGCATTGTAAATATATGTAATCGAATCGATTGGTTTTTCTATATATATTAATATGTTTTTTATACGTTTTTTCTTTATATCCTTTATATGATGTGCGTGTCGCACCTTGTAACCAATCTATGACAAAAGTGATACGCTTGATTCAAAGTGCATAAATTGTAGAATATCTGTCACTGTGGTTTTGTCACTATCATGTTGACTGTATCACTTTGTGAAGTATCTAGGAACTTCATCTGTATCTTGGAAAAATATGAGAGTGAATCCATTGCTTTTCATAACTGGTGTGACATCCAAGATTAGCATAAACGTGAATCTATTGCTTATTAAAATTTATATGACAGGGATCCCAATCCCTCCTCTGCATATATCCCTAATGCAACAATAAGAATTCTTGTAACAGAATACTGCATTCCTTGGCCATCAATTATGGTTACAATATGCCTTTCCACCCGTTAACACACGATTATCCAACCGTGACCCAATTCCAAAATGGCTGCCGGTTTAGGATCAATTCTATCATCCTACGCTAGCAAGCACACAGCGCATGCCCGTATTTAACAGTGGCTGGGCTACGTGCACGCATCGGCAGCTGGTACATTTACCCTCGAAGCGAACGCCTTTTGGAAGATGACACAATTCAAAATTTGCGAACATTCGTGTCAAGAATTTTCAATTCTATTAAGGACACGGAGGCGAGGATTATGCTTCTCATTTTCTTTACTGAAAAATTCTCAGCAGCCAATAAGAAACGCAAAAACAAAATACACACTACAATACCCATAAACCCTAGTGGATATCACATGACAACCTTAGAGTAGACCCCTATATAAGGTACATAAGAGAATACTACATCCTCTTTCTTTGTGTGAAATAACAGTCTGATAACTGAGAGCAACTGGAAAGAAGAATCCATTCCTCCTAAGGAAATCCACAGGCCAACGGACAGCAACGAAACAAACTGGAAGTCAGCTTCCACGAAACAGCAGTCTCTGGGAGACGACGAACATCCTCCTCAAAGATGAAAATCAGCAAACTTTACTTGAGATCAGAACCTGAAATATAAAGATAAGGCCGTAATACCACACTCCCAGGAAGAGAAATAGCAGTAGGGAAGGGTAAAAAACAGCATAAATATACAGTGCAGTAGAAACAATTCAAATCAGACATTACAGTACTGAATTATGGGTGGGATAATCCTCGCCTCCGTGTCCTTAATAGAATTGAAAATTCTTGTCACGAATGTTCGCAAATTTTGAATTCTATGTCAGGACCGGAGGCTCCGATTATGCTTGTTCAAAGCTGCGCCACCACAACAGATGCAACATTAACAATAGGTTTATAATAAAAAGTTTTAAATGTAGAGTCAGAGGACCAATCGGCTGCATTCATAATGTCTAATAAACTGACTCCCACGGACAAAGCCTTGGATGCCATAGCACCACGAGCAGAATGAGCACCAAATTTGGAGACATCAATACCAGCTTCGCTCATGAGCCAACGCACCCACCGTGCCAATGTTGCTGGGGTCACTGGACGAAAAGGCTTCTGCAGTGCAATCAACAATTGACCCATCATATCTTGACGAAAACCTGCAGCACTCACCTCATAATCCCATATACATTGTACCACACATAATTTAGGATTGTCAGGAAATGCAGGATAAGTGACAGAAGTGGTGTTACATTTAGTGCGTCTGGTGACCAAAAAAGTAACACCCTCTGGAGAGAATCTGCGATCCGCCAGATCGAGGGCGCGATTATCAGAAACACGTTTGCATGACACTAGACAAAGTAGCATAGCTAGTTTGGCGGAAAGCTGTTTACGAGATAAACACTGATTTATAGGCCAGGAGTCCAAGAAACGTAAGACAATGGAGACATCCCAAAGTTCCGAATATCTAGGACATGGTGGCTTCACCAACCGGATACCTTTGAGTAATTTACATATTAATGGATGGTCCCCAAGAGGTTTGCCGTCAATGGCCCCGTGACCTGCCGAGATGGCTGACCGGAAATTGTTGACAGTACGATAAGCAAGGCCTGAAGCGGCTAAGGACGCAAGAAAATTGACTACCAAGGAGACATCTGCTGCAGCGGGATCCACCTCCCGTTGAGAGCACCAACCACACCATTGTTTCCATGCTACAGCATAACGTTTGTGTGTGTTGGGTGCCCAAGCCTCATTGATAAATCTGGTAGCGTCTGTCGAAAGACCTGGGACTTTCCAACGGTCCCTGAAATTCGCCAAGCGACCAGCAGGAGTTGACCTGATGTTATCAACGGATTTCGAGATTGAAGACGGTCTAACAACAGATTCCACCGTTGAGGAAGAAGAACCGGAACCACACATAGCATTTCCAGAAGAACCGGGAACCACGCTTGAGCCCTTCACAGTGAGTGATCAGAATCAATTCCGAGCGATAACATTTGGTGCGGGCGAGGACATTCGGAATCATTACAAACGGAGGGAACGCGTAACAAAGTGCCGGAGGCCACACTTGCAGAAAAGCATCCGCGGCTAGAGCTTCCGGATCCGGACGCCAACTGAAGAAATCGGGAATATGTTTGTTGAGTCTGGAGGCAAACAGATCGATTCGACAATGGCCTCACATCTTGTTCAACATTCGGAACACTCGAGGGTGAAGCCTCCAATCGCTGAAATCCCGAAGATGCCGGGAATTCCAATCGGCAACTTGGTTGCTGCACCCTGGAAGGTACTCCGCCACTACAAACAGTTTGTTCTGAAGGCAAAAGTGCCAAAAGTCTTTGGCAATCTCCGCTAGAAGACGGGACCGGGTCCCGCCCAACTTGTTGACATAACGAACCGCCGACACGTTGTCCATGCGGAGAAGGAATAAGGATGCAACAATTTGTCTGACTGGGCAAGAGGCACCGAATCGCAAATGAGCCCGCCAGAAGTTCTAAGCAATTGATGTGGCGATCCAATTCCTCCAGAGACCAACGGCCGCCCATGGACACTTGACCGCACCGGGCTCCCCAACCCCAGCGACTGGCATTGGACTCGATCACCACCTCCGGAGTAGTGCCGAATAGGGCTCGACCGTTCCACGACTCCATATGTTCCAGCCACCACAACCTCTCCCACCTCGCCTCCTCGTAGAGGGGAATCTGATCGGAATATTTGAGGCCTTTCCGGAGATGATTTATCTTGAGCCGTTGAAGTGCTCGGTAATGAAGGGGACCCGGGAAAATCGCTTGGATAGAAGAAGCTAACAACCAGATGACACGGGCTACAGACCTCAAGGACACAGTCTGCTTGTTCAAAATCAACCTCAACTCTCTCTTGATCGATCTGATCTTCTGATGCGGCAAGAGGAGCTGACAAGTAAGGGAGTTGACGAGAAAACCCAGGAACTCGATAGACTGAGATGGAATCAACACAGACTTCTGAGGGTTGACCAAGAAACCCAGATTCTGTAACAGATCTATGGTCCAGGCAAGATGCTGCATTACTAGGCGAGGACACTGGCCCATGATGAGGATGTCGTCCAGGCAGATTATGAGCCGAATTCCCCGGGCTCGAAGAACTTCGACTACAGGCCTCAGAAGTTTCGTGAAGCACCAAGGTGCTGACGAGAGGCCGAAAGGAAGGACTTTGTACTCGTACCAGACCCCCTGCCAGTGGAATTGCAGAAAACGTCGATGCGGTTTGTAAATGGGCACCGACAGATAGGCATCTTTCAGATCGAGGCGGACCATCCAGTCCCCTTCCTGAAGAAGATCGCGAAGCAGATGGATCTCCTAAATCTTGAAGTGACGATGTACAACCCATCCATTGAACTCCTTGAGATTTAAACCAAGCCTGGATCCAACCCCCTTCTTCTCAACGAGGAAGACGTTGCTGACAAAGCCCTGAGGTTGCCAAAAAGTCTGCACTATGGCTCCTTTCTGAAGAAGAGACTCGATCTCACTGGAAATGAACAGCCGATCTTGATGGGAAAAAAGCATGGGACGAGGAAGGAGAGTTTGAGATGGGGAATGAAAAAACTCTGTCTTGTAACCCTGCACCGAATCCAGGATCCACGCATCCTGCGAGATTCCTTGCCAATTGGTGAGAAAAAACTGGATGCGGCCCCCCAACTGAACCTCTGAAAAAGGAATCAGGCTCACCTGAAGGTGCTGCATCACGGGACCTCCTTGGTTGCCTCCGTAGCGTCCTTTTCTGTTGCTATTGCTGGACCCACGGGTGGGATAGAAGGAGGTGGAGGAGTTGGAGTCCTGAAATTCCACGATTGGAGGAATATCCCCGCTGGGTGCCTTGCTGGTAACCGCAGCCGAACGACTGCCCCGATGTCGTCCGGACCGGCCAAAAACCGGGCGGATAGCCCGTTTCAGGGAACCCTGCACCTTGTCAAGGCCACTGAAAGTAGCGACAAATTTTGTCAGCTCCTTCAGAAAAGGCTGCCCAAAGAGACCTTGCGCTAAGGGGCCTGACTCTGAGGTAGACAACTCCGCCAATTTAGGGTCAAGTTTCAAAAGAATAGAGCGGTGACGCTCACAGGACATGGCACAATTAGCATTGCCCAATTGACAGATGGCACGCTGAGCCCATCCAATTAGATCATCCGGATCAATGATTTGCCCTGAGGCTTTAGATTTATAACCTAAGTCTAACATTTTTGTAAGGGGACAAGTTAAATCCAGGAGCTTGTCCTGACAGGACCTCCATGCACGATCTATTCCCTTTTTAGGATCCTTCGTGTATTTCTTTAACTAAGTAAGCATGGAAGGATCCACTTCTGGAGTGTCCGCTACCTTGTCTGCCAAATCAGGTCTGGGGCATTCGGAACGCAATCGCGCTCTGACATCCTTATCAAAGGCTTCACGCAGATGTGATTGTACATATTCTGCAACCTCGGTAGAGGGGAGCCAAGAGGAGGAGTTAGGGTGGACAATGGCAGTGGGTTCATAATTAAGTAAGGTAGGATGGGAAGGAGCATCAACAAAACGTTCCTTGCGGTGCTTCTTAGCTGGTGGAGGGGAAACCTCCGGCTCCGACGCCGTATCAGAAGAGGTATTTCCATCATCCCTGAGAGGCGAGCTAGAAGAAATATCCCTGCCGGAAGAGCCATAAGAGTGGTCCGTATTAAATGACTTGGCCAATTTAGCAAAATTCGAAAAATGTGGGTTTTTTAAACTTTTCCCTCCAGAGGGAGAACGAGAAGAAGACCCAGGAAGCCAGCCTTGCTGTCGGGCATAATTACACAAATGCCGTTTTAAGGGTTCAATAACTCTGACCATGGCCTTATTTACGCAGTGCTGGACTCCCACATCAAGAGCCTCAACCAGCTCATGCTCCATAGACCCAGAAGGGCCCTCCTCAAAGTAGTCCTCTTCCTCGTAATAGTCAGACATAATGTCACAGTAAAGTGACCGATAAACCGACCAGAGGTACAAAGTAGGAGCTAAATATGCACTGTGTATGTTGAAAAATGCAATAAAAAACTGCTTGTACTGACAGTAATAATAGAAGGGGGAGTGGTGAAACCCCAGGCAAGCCACAGCAACACAAGACCCACTGTGTGCAAATATATATTCAAATGTGGAGGGAGGGCTTGCCTAATTACACCACTCTAGGCAAAGCCAATGCAGTAGTATACAGCCCAAGTCAGTAAATTGTGCGCTTGAGCGTCATGAGAGGGTGGCTTTCACTGGTGGGAAAGAGTAAAATGCAGCGCTGCTCCTGTGCTCATTAAATCCCGAAAAAACAGCAAAAATCGGGAAGAAAACAAACAAAATGGCCGCCACGCATGCGTGGAACGACCAGGTAGTGAAGCCAGAAAGAGGACTACGCGTCGGAACGACGCGCATCCTCACCCTCGTCTCCCGCTCCCCCGGCGATCACACGGGCACTCAACGCCCGGTGAGGGAGGCGAAGAGCGCTCCCAACGAAATCCACACCAACCAAGCAAAGCGAAAATAATAATAACGCCGCAACAGCGGAACCTTTAAGCGAGCGCACAACAGCGCTGGGAAAGTAGAGGAAAGAAAAAACGGCAAATCGTGAGAAAGCCGCCCATGAAAATAAACGCCCCCAGCCAAGAGGAACAGCTGCAACAGAGAGCAGAGAGACACGCGAACAGCACGTGATGTTCACAGCAGGAAGAGCAACAGAGCGCGAACAGCGCTGCAAGCATCAAAGAACAGGCAAGCAATACAAAATTCAGCAATTTAAAAAAATCGCAATGAAAGGCATAAGAGAAAGGAAGTAATGCACTTAACTGGCTGCGGAGCAGCAAAGAAAGAGGATGTAGTATTCTCTTATGCACCTTATATAGGGGTCTACTCTATGGTTGTCATGTGATACCCACTAGGGTTTATGGGTATTGTAGTGTGTATTTTGTTTTTACTTTTCCTATTGGCTGCTGAGAATTTTTCAGTAAAGAAAATGAGAAGCATAATCGGAGCCTCCAGTCCTGACATAGAATTGACTCAGTCCTGCTGTCAGTGATTAGGTGAGAGACGCTATGCGATCCCTATGGTTAGTTAGGATTGTAATGAGGACACGAGTCCTACAACTGTCCGCAGTGACTTTTAAAATGGTTTTTAACTTGGGCTATTGATTGCTACAGAACTTCTGACGGCTCCCAGTAATTTACTTACTTCTTCGGCATACTTCTTTTAGAATTGGATTCTCACTCACCACAAATAATTGGTGAGTAAATGCCTCTATTCATGCAGTTTTCATTTTTACAATGATACAGTCCAACCTAGGACAACATTCCTTAGACTAATCCTTATTTTACTGATAGGACTGACGGTAACTGCAAGTTACCGTGAATCATACCAGAAGCCAGGTGTTGCTTATTCATGACAAGGGTAAGCATCCCTCAAAACACTCACTCACGTGTGTTCCCTCATACCGCCCCAGGTGTTAACACATCCTTATAATGTCATTAATAGGTACCTATACTGCTGGACCATAAGAAGGACCTTGATTTAAAATAGAAAGACATTTCTTAGGGGCATCCCTAAAGTGTTGCTTGGTAAGCATATTGCCACTTCCTTCTATCACCAAGCCCACATATTTAAATACTCACTAGCACTAAATTAAATTGATCTCACTATTAGTCCGCAGAATCCCCATCCTGAAGAGACCCCGTACGGCGAGAGGATCAAAACATCGTCGACTACCTAAAGAGTGAGCCCCAGTGAACCACAAAGTCCCCTATGAACAACTGACTGTATCATATTTTTAACGGCTCCTATTCGAGATACCAATAACCATTGTTTTCCTTTTTCAATGAGCACTATATATATTGCACTGTGCGGTTATCAATCAATCAATCAATCAATCAAACATTTGTAAAGCGTGCTACTCACCAGTGAGGGTCTCAAGGCACTGGGGGAGGGAGCAGCTACTGATCAAACAGCCAGGTCTTGAGGAGTCTCCTGAAGGTCAGCATGTCCTGGGTCTGTCGCAGGTGGATGGGGAGGGTGTTCCATGTCTTGGCGGCGAGGTGGGAGAAGGATCTGCCACCGGTGGTTGTTCGGTGGATGCATGGAACGGTGGCGAGGTGGGCGTAGCGAAGCTGGCGGTTGGGGGTGTAGAAGGTGAGTCGCTTGTTGAGGTATGCTAGTCCAGCATCGTGGAGTGCTTTGTGAGCGTGGGTGAGGAGCTTGAAGGTGATCCTCTTGTTGACAGGAAGCCAGTGCAGTTCCTTCAGGTGGGCGGTGATGTGGCTGTGGCGGGGGATGTCGTGGATGAGGCGTGCGTAGGCATTTTGTATGCGTTGGAGTCTCTTCTGGAGTTCGACCATGGTTCCCGCGTAGAGGGCGTTGCCGTAGTCCAGCCTGCTGGTGTCAAGGGCCTGGATGACCGTTCTTCTGGTTTCGGTGGAATCCATCTGTAGATCTTGCAAAGCATACGGAGGGTGTTGAAGCAGGAGGAGGAGACGGCGTCGACTTGTTGGGTCATTGACAGCGAGGAGTCCAGGATGAACCCCAGGTTGTGTGCATGGTCGGTGGGTGTCGGAGCAGTTTCCAGCGAGGCTGGCCACCAGGAGTCGTCCCAGGTGGAGGGAGTTATGGTCACTACACTGGGGTTCACGAGACCATGTACATAGTGTAAATACACAACTGCAAATACTTCTATAAATGTTTATGTGCTAATAATGCTTTAAAAATAAATTACACTTCGTCTGAAGTGAGTAAATGCAACTATCTGTGTTTTGTGGGCTTTGATATATCTTATGATGTTATTTATATAGGCCTAAATTGAATTAAGGTTCTACTATACATTTATTCGGTTGTTGCTATAATTACACAAGATACAAGTGACTTGCAAATAGTTTCTATTCTTGTTTGAAATGAGTTCCTTGTGAACACTGTTTCTACTGATCGGCATATACCCAGTTCACAAGGACATATGGGTTGCTCTTGTTCCTTTGTAAGAGCAGGTTATAGTGCAGCAACCAGTGACACACACACGAATGAACAGTGTGTCTGCCAACAGTGATACGCAAATTATTGTGAGTCTGCTACAGTGTCCCTGATGCAGTTTTGCATGACTGCCAGAGTGATATGCTCACTTAATTGCCTATTTTACTCATCAGCTGTGAGTTTATAGCATTGCAGCCAGTCACATGCACATGATCAGCGTGTAAGCCAGCAGGGACACACACATTTTGCTGAGCGTGTCTGCTACAGTGATACGCTCATTTAAATTCTCTATTTTATATAAATTCAGCATCAGTAAGTTTTTGAGCATCAACCAGTGACATGTACATTGTTGATCAAAAAGTGTTCGTCAACACTGACACAGACACTTTGCTGTGTGTGTTGACTCTGTGATACACTCACTTTACTGGCGTAGCTAAGGGAAAGTGTTTTTCTTTGAACACTTATATGCTGCCAATACAAGAGTGGTTTTAAGCGTTTACACATCCAGTTCAGGTGCTGAGTTGCAGCCAGTGCACACATTCTGTACAGCTTTTCACCAGTGTACAACCGGAATATGAATCACCTGGACTGGCACCAGTGTCAAACACATTTTTACATCTGTTGCAGGTTGCTTTTAATTTTAGGCATGGGCTTTAAAACCTGGACTGTGGTAGGACATGCAGTTTGTGGATTCTCAACCTCCTTTCATAGAAAGCCCTGGTGAGCTACCTGTGACTTGGTGGAATTGGTTAGACACATTTTAAACATACTTGGGGGCCATTGGAGCACCCAGATTCTGGCAAGAATGAAGGAGATGTCTTTTGCTGCATTCCATTGGTTTTGAAGACTGCTGAATATTTAATCACTCACCTGAATAAGAAAGACCGGAGGATGAAGTAATTGATGAGTACATGTAAGCTGTAAAGACATCGGAGATGTGATTTGGTGTATAGCCTAGTATTGTTGCTTTGCACCACACATTTTCATGAGAAAACAATTGTCTAATGAGAATGTAGATACATATGTGTCCACACTCAGGATATTGGTGGCAGAGTGTAACTTCGAAAAATCAAAAGACCAGTTGGTACGTGATCAGTTTATTATTCACTGTACAAACAAAGCTATCCAACAGAAATTGTTGTCCATAGGTGATCCCACACTGGGGGAGATGCTACGTATTGCTAGGAGTATAGAGACATCTCAGATTTCTGTTAAGGAGCAGAAGAGAAAAACAAAACGGTCAGGAGGTCATTACGATAGCGGGCGGATCGCCACCGCCCGTATGGCGGCGGCGATCCGCCTGCTAAACTCCTCCACCGCATGACTTTCCCCCCGCCACATTACGATGGCGGGGGGGACCCCGGCGGACGGGAAGACCATCCGCCTGTTTTCCGTCGGTAGACAATCTGCCCGATTGCCTACCGGGCGGAAAAGCCCAGGAATATGGTGGCGGTGTCTTGCAGGCACCGCCATCCATATTATCATTGTGGCGGTGAACTGCCTTTCCATGCCGGAGACTCCGCCATGGAAAGGCAGGCGGTTTTGGCTTTGGGAGCCCGTTGTTGGCCCCCAGGGTGTTCTGGCGGTGAGAGGGTGCACAGGTACCCCCCTGCATTGTCATGGACATGGTGGCAGGTACCTCGCGGTGCCTGTCACCTTGTGCATGACAATGCACATAGTGCATTCCCAGCATTGTGGCGTGCGGTGCTGTGAGTACCGCCCGCCACTATGCTGGGAATGGAGGATGCCACCGCCACATTGGCGGTGGCATCCTAATTGCAGGTGCGTGACCGCCGAACCAGTGGCGGCCGGTCCCAGCACCGCTAGGGTGGCAGGCGGACTAAAGTCCTCCCGCCATCCTAATGGGCCCCTCAATGTGGTAAAATCTAGGAACCATACTAGTGCGAAAGATGTTAAAGCAACAGAATTAGAGAAGCGTGGGAACTAGACCTAGGACATACAATACAAGATACACAGTGGTCCTTCTGCTGCGCCCAGACAAAAGAGGTATCCCTTACCAGCAGACATAAATTGCTCCACTTTACATTTTTGCGGAAGATATACATGTCTCCGGCTAAAATAAATTACATAGATCCAGACAGGTCACATTGCTGCCCAAAATGCAAGACCCCTCGGGCCGATTTTGCCCACATGACATGGAATTGCACTAAAGTAGGCGATTACTGGGTTCCCTGATGAAATATTGATGTAACAAATATAGAAATACACAAATATCCACTCCCTACACTTAAACAGGTAAGTACAATATTATCGAATCAAAAATATCGAAGCAAAAAATGTAAATGTAAAAAATATCGACTTAAAAATATATAATTTAGATAAAATATAATAAATATTATTAATATTTTTAACACAATAAATTACATTTATTATATATTTTAACAAAATATAACAAATAAACTTAATAAAAAAAATATAAACACGCAAACATAAAAATGTATACATATACATATATTTACTTAAATATAATGTATTAACTGTTATCTTTATTTAATTTGTAAACTTTTTAAATTATATAAAAATAAAATATATCCATATCTCAATAATTTAGAATAAAATAAAACATTCTATAAATAATTAAAACATTAAACTATTACAAAATAAATAAAACATACATTTTGCAACACAATAAATACAACAGTAGGGAAAATGTTGGATAGCGGAGGGGTAAAAATTACTATTCCCACTCAGTGAGTGCAACAGCAGGTAAAGTGTTGGATAGCCGAGGGGTAAAAATTACTATTCCCACTTCAGTGAGTGCAACAGTAGGGAAAGTGTTGGATAGCGGAGGGGTAAAAATTACTATTCTCACTCCAGTGAGTGCAACAGTAGGCAAAGTATTTGAGAGCAGAAAAACAAAAATTACTAATAACATTTGAATTATTAAAAAAATATATATAGTCTTAAAAATAAATGAACAATATTTTAAAATGATACCATCAAACATATTAAAGATATAAAACGAACACATATTATAATGTTAATTACATATAATAAAAACCTACACATATGATATTTTAAATACATGTATAGACAATATTTATTTAAGAGAAACAAATACTCAGAAACAAATTATTTAAAACATAAATGTATTTCTTTTATTTCCTACCCTATAACACCACACCAATGAAAAAAGACATCACTATTTTTATTACATTTTATTTCCATAATTAATATAATTGATATTACATTTAAAATATAGTATTAATAAAAAAGATAATAAACATTAATATATTACACATTCTTTAACACTATAATATCCACAACACACACCTAAAATTAATTACACAATTACAATTAATAATTACTAATTAATTAATTTATATTAATCAACAAATAATTAATAATTCATCAATAAAAAATAATTTACTTCCTACCCTTCCCACCTATAAACACCACAACACACACCTAAAATTAATTACACAATTACCGTAATTAATTACTAATTAATTAATTAACAACTAATTATCAAACAATTATCAATAAACTAAATTACACATTTAACTCTATAACATCCCAATCATACATATATGAATAAATATAAATTATTCAATAAATTTCATATAGTTAACTCACTTCCCACCCTATTCCCCAATAGACCCACAACCCGCTGCGGAACTAATAATGCAAAAATCTATTTAAAAAAAACTACTTCAAATAATAAATAACATTTATATAATTAAATTACTTTCCATCCTATTACCCTATAAACCCACAACCCGCTACGGAACTAAAAATGCAAAATTCAATTAAAATAAATGTATTATCTACTAAAATTTGAACACATATAAGAAAAATACAAACAATTCTCATACGAAAACAAACATCACCCATATAAAATAGAAAATATATACTAAAATACATAACATTAACTATATTTTTACAAACGATATTTAACACATCAATATTTTTTAAATCGATATTCTTGCCCACGATATTTTTTCTGTCGATATTTCTGACCCACAATATTTTTACCTCGATATTTCTGCAAATCGATATTTTTACATCGATATTTTGGCTCTGCACCGATTACAGGCATTACATTGTATCGCTCATGATTGGGCACGAGATTGCGCCTTTCCCCGAAGTTGCACTGTTGGATATGTGTATGAGTTCTCGAAGAAATTGCGGAAATTTACAGCAATTGCTTTACTGTTAGCAAAAAGGGAAATTGCGATCCACTGGGATAGCTAGACTACCCCTAACACTAAAGCCTGGCTGGCAAACCTCACGTACTATAATACCAACTGTGATGTGTTTGCGTCTTTGCAGCCACTCATGCAGAACTGTATAAACTCTGATGCCAGACATGTTTTAATAAGGGGATGTTGGGTCTCGGAGGGCCCTCAAATGGTATGCTATTGTTTTGATTGTGTCTATACTTATATTTGGTGTGTAGACCAAGTGCGAAATATTCTTCCATAAGTACTGTTGTAAAAACTCTGTCATGGCGCTTTGGAAATTTCATTCTTTTTGTTGTGCGCATAATAATGAAAAAGGTAAATAACGTTTAAAAAATCTTTTTTAAATCAAAAGATAACAGAGAGCCGTGAAGACGGAGTAGGAGTAATTTTTTCAACCAGTCAAATCCTTGCTTTAGACTTGGTAATATAGCACATACTAGGGGAGGAAGAGCATGTCCTGCAAAATTTGTCACATGCAGAAGTTGCAATAAGGTATGACATTTCGCAAAGGAGTGTCAGGGTTTCTAAAGAAACTCCAGAAAATAGGTCAATTTCATTGTGGAAGGGACTGAAGAAAGTCCCAATTGTTGTTAGGAACAAATAAAAAATGATTTCCAAGATATGGTCTTAGTTATCAGCGATGAGGAAGTGGCAACAGTTGATCCATCAGAGTGTGTAGGTCTCTACAATAATATGATGGTGTGGGGGTAAGACACTCAAATTGTTGATCGATTCGGGGGCAAGGATCACACTGATCACCGAGACACTATATTAAGAGAAATGGCCAGGCAGGACTCTGTAACTTCTGGACCATGCTCCTGTCTTATATGAAGATAGAAGGATTGTGTTAGCAGGGTTTTTCGAAGAAACAATGTTATTCAGGGGCAAGACCATCATTAGGAAGATCTATGTGGCCATCAAAGGATTATGCATTTTCGGCTGGTTCCATCAAGAACTGTTCAAAATAGGTTTGAGGCCGGGCACGAGAGATCAAGTTTCAGTTATCTGTGAAAATCAATTGAGGAGGTAAGAGTAAAATATCCTTCAGTGTTTTCTGAAGAAGTAGGCACCATAAAAGGGTTCCAACACAAGATAAAGGTCATGGAGAGGTCTTCCCCTGTAAAACACAAGTTATGCAGAGATGATCTGGAAAAGGAGTTGAGAGGTCTGTGTGACAAGGGAATAACAGATCTTATTAAATCATCTCTTTAGTTGTCTCCGTTGGTGGTTGCACGCAAACAGGGGGTTTATGTATCAAATCAAATCAAAGGAAAATTTATATAGCGCACATATCACTCGGCAAGAGTCTCATGGCGCTGCAGACTGCTCAAGAGGGCAAAGACCAGGCTAATTGACATAGAGCCAGGTTTTCAGCCCTTTACGAAAACTACCATGTTCTTTTATGGTACGCAGATGGAAAGGCAGTTTATTCCAAAGAGTCGGTGTGAGAAAGGAAAATGAACGACCTCCTTGTCTGACGGTGTTGATTCTTAGCGGAGTTAGTAATGCCGCATCACTAGAATGCAGCCTTCTAGCCGGATGATACCATTGCAACTTTTTTCGCCAGTATTTTGGACCAGTTCCATAAATGGACTGATGTGTAAGACATAATACTTTAAAGTGGATTCGTTTTTTGATCGGGAGCCAATGGAGGGAATTCAAACAGGCCGCCGAAGGTGATCTGTAAGGACGGTCCAGGACCAGTCTTGCAGCAGTGTTCTGTAGAACCTGGAGTTTGTCAGTGAGGTCTTCATTTATGGATAACAAAAGGGCATTGCCATAATCTATTCTGTTTGTAATCAGTCCTTGTGTCAGGGGTTTACGCGCCTCCATGGGGAGCCATCTAAAAACCTTTCTGAGACTGCGCATGACACCAAAACAGGTACCTATAACATGCTTAACATGGCATAGATCGGCAATCATCTATATGAAAGCCCAGATTTCGGACTGTTTTCTTTGGAACAGGACAGATTCCGAGCTCAGAAGGCCACCAGTCCTGTGACCAATAGTTGCTGGCTTTTCCAAAAAGCACGATCTCTGATTTGGCCCCGTTTAGCTGAAGATGGTTTAATCTCATCCATTCGTCAACACAGATAAGACAGTCCTTAAAATGCTTTTTAGTATCGCTTGGGTCAGGACCGAAAGTGACCAGAATCTGCGTGTCATCCGCATAGGATATGACATCAAACCCGTGTGATCTAATTACTTCAGCTAAAAGGGTCATATAAAGGTTGAAGAGAGTCTGACTTAAAATGGAGCCCTGAGGAACTCCCATTTTTACTGGCCTCGCACAGGAAACAAAGTTTCCCAACTGGACAGCAGTGGTGCGCTCAGATAGGTAGCTGATGAATTACCTCAAAGCATTTCCCCTGACACCAACCTCCCATAATCTTTGCTCAAGAATCTTATAGGAGATGGTGTCAAAAGCCGCGGAAAGGTCGAGCAGGACAAGCACAGCAGATTGGTGTTTATCAAGGGTTAGTCTGATGTTGTCGGTGACCTCGACCAATGCCGTTTCTGTACTATGTGCTGCTCGAAAACCGGATTGAGAGGGGTCCAGAAGTTCATACCTCTCCAGATGGCCTACCAGTTACTGATTTATGATGGATTCCAGTATTTTTCCAAAATATGGGAGCAATGAAATGGGACGATAGTTCAGAAGTACCTTAGGGTCCGCTGTTGGTTTCTTTAGAATTGGTCTGACACTAGCTACCTTCCAGACAGAAGGGAACACCGCGTCAGCCAAAGATTGGTTGAAAAGTGCAATCAGACTGTCAAGGACAGTGGGTGCTATTATGGACAAATATTTAGCAGGAATAGTGTCAGCCGGGGAGACGGACCTTATTTTCTGCATAGCTGAGGTAACAGTTTTTTGATCGCATTCGATAAATTTAACCAGGAGGCCCGATGGATTTGATAAAAAACAGGGTCATTCTATTAGGTGACTATCGTTGGGTATAGGGGGAAAAGTCTTGTGAATAGTCATAATTTTGTCTTCGAAAAAATTTGACAGCGAGTCGGCCCAATCTTGAGATACGGGTATGGTAGGGAGACTTGCAGAGGTTGTGAAATCTTTTAAAATGTGAAAGAGTTCTCTAGAAGAGTTCTCTGCCCTAGTTAATCGGTTCAACAGATAAGATTTTTTTCCCTGTTTTATTTCATTCATATACAAATGGTGCAATTTTTTATAACTTTCCTCATTTGCAGGGCTTCTGTTTTTCCGCCATAATCTTTCGGCCCTTCTACACAAGTTTTTAGTAGTTTTTAATTGATCAGTAAACCAAGGGGTGGTTTTAGCCTTAGGGTTGGCCTTTTTGAAAGGGGCAATTTTATCGAGAGTAGCCAGAATATCTTCATTCAAATTTAACGCCCTTTGATTAGTGCTGATTTCTAAAACTTTATGATCTGAGCCAAAATGTTCTTGGAAAAGATGGGGGGTGATCTTACGCCAGGATCTGCGCCGAACAATTTCATTTTCCAGATTATTTTTCCCTGTTAAAGCCGTGGAGATAACGAATTTCAGTAGGTAATGGTCAGTCCATATCAGTGCTTCTGGGGGTTCCATAACAATGTCAGGTATATTTGTGAACAGAAGGTCTAGTGTATGCCCAGCTTGGTGAGTAGAACCATCGACCAGCTGTGCAAGACCTAGCGAACTCATATTGGTAATTAGTTTGTCCGTATCAGGGTTTAATAACGCCTCTGCGTGGTGATTAAAGTCGCCAATCAGGAGAAAGTTATCCGAAGCTAATACGTGTGGTGCAATGAATTCTAGTATTTGATTAGAAAAATTACCTTTAACACCGGGAGGTCGATAGACCAAAGCCGCTCTCCAAATACCATTAGAGAGACCAGTAATCTTAACTGCGCATATTTCCATTTGGGCATTCATTATATTCTCCAAGATTGTAATTGCTAAGGTATCTTTGTGAGCTATTAATATACCACCCCCTCTTTTTCCTTTCCTGTCGACTCAAATGATTTTATATTGCGAGGGAAAGGCGACATATATATCTGGGCCAGCATCTGCATGAAGCCAGGTTTCAGTAATGAAACATATGTCAGGGTTATTTGAATCTAATATATCCCATACCTCAGTTGAGTGTTTGGGAATAGAGTGAGCATTTAAGTAGATCGCCCTAAGGGGCGTGTTTTGTTTACCGAAATAATGAAGACATTTTGGGGTCCTGCAGCCAAAAGGTGCAGAAGAACGCCACATGTCCTGGACCTTAGACGGATCGGTTTCCCATGTGCCTGTAAAACTGCCTGCATAGGGATGTAAGTCTTTGATCTCTTGGCTCATATATTGAATAAAACCCATATTTCTAACAGCACGCCAAAAATAGTGAAGATAGAGAAGTAGAACAGGGAAATAATAAGGGCGCTTATGTGGAATACCATCTAAAAATACCACAGTACCTGGCTCCTGGCTGCGGTCAGGCGCGGACGGGCGTAGACTTGACACAGCCTGGAAAAAGCAATCTGGGTAGATTCCCATCCTCTTCTGAAAATCTCAGATTCATTGGCACTCATCACTGGACTGAAGTGGTTCAGCAAATTAGACCTTGCTTCTGCATACCATCAGGTAGTCCTAGATTCTGAGTTGAGACTCTACACAGCATTTGTTTCACTAATGAGCATGTTTCAGTAATGTAGGATGCTGTTTGGTTTGGCATCGGCCACCACAGTCTTCAAAAGAATAATATACCAGCTTTTGAAAGTGGTGAAGGGAGTGGCAGCATTTCAGGCCGACATGTTGATTTTTGCATCCCTCATAGAAGAGAATATCTGAGTTCTTGACCAAGTGTTGGCCATTTTCAGGAAAAAGGTGTTGTCCTAAAATTGGGAAAGTTCGATTTTCTTTAAAAAAAGGTTGAATACTTGGGCCACATGGTGTTGAGTGATGGTATTGAACCAAGGCCTGGTTTAGCGGATGCCATAATCAGCACAGTGGCATCCATTGACAAAACAACTTAAATCATTTATGTGTTTGAGTTAATTAGACGCCAGATTTATTTCGGATTATACCAATTATGTCAAGTGTTAACACGTCTGTTAATAATGTTTATTTTTCTGTTGGGACAACAAGGTGCCGATTCCGACCCGTTAAAAATAATTTGCGTACGACCCATATCCGTATTTGTTTACGTACGAGTCAGAGAAGCACCGTACAAACGGCCAAGTACGATTCGTCCGTGAAAAATATCTACGAATAGCGTCGGGAAAAGTCTACGAGAGTGCGTCGGAAAGTGTTCACGTCCGAATATCGTCGGGAAAAGTGTACGAGAGTGATCCGGACATTGTTGCGTGCAAATCGTAAAACACAAGTCCGAGCGTGCAAGTACGATCCCGACCGTCCGTCCGAATACACAATCGCACGTAAAAAGTCCCGTACAGAGCCAACGCAGTAGCACACAGCACCGTACACCACCCTGTCCGCACTGTACCCCAGCCCTGCAACTGTACGCGCTGTACCCCCATGTACGCACCTTACCCCCCTGTCCGCACTGGACCCCAGCCCTGCACCTGTACGCGCCGTACCCCATGTACATGCCGTACTCCCTCCTGTAGGTGCATCACCCCCGCATGTACGTGCCGTACCTCCGCATGTACACGCCGCACCCCAGGGCTGCACATGTACGCACCGTACCCCCACCACATGTACGTGCCTTACCCCCCCATGTACGTGCCGTACCTCCGCATGTAGGCGCCGTACCCCAGGGCTGCACCTGTACGCACCGTAGCCCCACCGCATGTACGCGCCCTCCCCCCATGTACACGCCCCCCCTCCCCCCATGTACGCGCCGTCCCCCCCATGTATGTGCCGTACCTCCGCATGTACGCGCCATACCCCAGGGCCGCACATGTACGCACCGAACCCCCACCGCATGTACGCGTTGCACTCCAACACCGTACCCCAGCACCCTCACCCAGCATCGCGTATGTACGGATCGTACCTACGTCAAAATGACTCTTACAGAACCACGACACTGTAAAACAGCACAAGGAGGGTCAATTCGACTCGCACAACACCACAAAACACGTCTACATGACAAAATACATCTCAATGACTGACCTGGCACATCCAAACAGGCAAACAGAGGCCCCAAATCACAACCACCACTTATAACACACCCACCAAAATTCAAACAGAGCCACACCCAAAAATGGACCAATAAAAAGGGCCTACACACACAACCCATGAGCCTTTGCAACAGACCCACTGCTGCCAGACCCCACTGAGAAACAACTCCACATAGAAACTACTCCATATCACTCATACCTCCACTACACCTTCACTCACACACCTTCACACAACCTCCTCCACAAACATCCCCATCTTCACATTCACACACACACCGTCACATTCACACCCACACACCCACAACCATCCACACCCACACCCCACACCATGCCCACAGACAAGAATCCAAAGTTCACAACGGCGGAGCTGGACCTCCTTGTCAACGAAGTCATCAGAGTCGAGCCACAGCTGTTTGGAACATTGGTCAGACAGACCAGCATAGCTCAAAAATCTGCCATGTGGCAGAGGATTGTCGACAAGGTGAATGCTGTTGCGCCCATCCGAAGGACCAGGCATGAATGCCAAGCCAGGTGGTACTGAAGGACTGGGTTATTCTAAGACCCAGCGGTGCCAGGGAACAACACCTGAAACCTTCGTGGGTTACCTGTTCTGGCGTACCAAACACAGAGACACGGGACACTTCCAGCGACGTCAGAGATCAGCGTTTATTTACTGCAGGGATACAGAAGTCACAAGAAGTACACAACGTGTAGGTTCTCGGAGACTGCTTCAAATTGCAAAAGTGGATCGCTCCTTTTATACACGTTTTTCCCATAGCACAGTATGGTGAACAAAGGTTACAACTCAGCTCCCACAATAAACTTCAAAGAATCGCGTTCATGTTTCAGGAGGCCGGAACATAATTACAACAGTATTGCCAGTTCCCAACTGTAAAAACATATCTTCTCTGCAATAAAACACATTCCATCCTGACCGTAAACACATTAGGAGAAGGGACGAAAACAGATGCAAAGAAAGGACAAGGATGCACAACAGATTAGAGAAGAGTGTTAGGAGTAATAAAGGAAACTTGATAACGGGATCAGAGACCTCGTGTCTAATGTATGCATGACTGAAACAATAGACCGGCACGGCAAGATGAGCCTTGAGCGGGGCCATCTGCCTTCGCCGTGTCATTTCCCTCGTCGTAAAAGTCACACTCAAAGGAACACGTGTCCCTCGTGTAAGCTTGGGAGTCCCAGGGTCACGAAGCGGACAAAGTCCGTTCGCTGGCTACTTGAGGGCAAGAAACAAAATGGATGCCGTATCTAAAATGGAACCCGAGGGTTCAGATGAACAAACCCAAAAATAAGATGAACCATACGTGGTTGCATAGCGAAACTGCGTACACCCACTATACTCGTCATTTGCGGTTCGTAGATACCCAACTCATCCATATTCGTCACCACTCAAAAGTGTCGTTCCGTCCCACACGGAACCTCAGACGCTCCTTTTGCCCTCATGTAGGCAAGCACTAGTCAAGATCGGAATCTATTTCAATATTCATCAGATCGTTCAGTTGCTGCTGGAACATCATTCTATTCATCAACGTCTCCTTGGTAACAGATGGCCATCTTATACACGTTGTAGCACATAGGCCACATAAGGCAGGACCACACTGTACACAAAGACAACACGTGAACAGAAACGTTACAACAACCCCTACGATCATCAGAATCTTCCAACCCCAAGTTGACATCAGGCCCCAAAACCATCCTAGAAGCGTCCAATTACCTTCGTCCACGTGTATGGACTCGGAAATCTTGTGCAACTTCGAGATGGCTTGGTAGACAGTTGGAGCATTGTCAGGAATAAAAATGCAACAACTCGAATGGATAACTTTACACACACCTCCTCTATCTGCAAGAACAACATCTAGAACCATACGGTTCTGCAACGTCATGAGTCTATCCGCCTGAAGTTCAGCTGTTAAATTACCAAGGGCACTTGCAGTAATATTAGCAGTCGACTCAACTACACGGGTCAACTGTCTTAGGTTCCTACTATTAACCATAGGTCCCCAAAACGGCAAGAAACCCTTAAAGAAGTCTCCTGCTTCTTGACCGGCAGTATCCTCTTTGCTAATAACGCCTCTCACGACTCTAGTTTTGTGATAATCTGAGGCAACCGTGAAAGTCGGTGGTAAAAGATTCGCAATATAACAGGTACCCGAAAAATCACGGGGTAACCATGTATATGCGCGTTCATAACATACAAAATAAGTGCCCTTAGCGGTCAGAAAAACAGGGGAAGAGAGCATCGGTAGAACATACGTGTCAGTGCAAGCACTGTTCCCAAGTTGTGCTCTCGGATTTCGACACAAACCTTTCAAGCAGAAATTACCAAGGTGTGGTACAATCCATATTGGGGACGAGCTCTTAAGCTGTCTATCACCCACTGACGTACTATACTCAGCCTCGCTCAGATCCTTATAAGCCTGCACCTCTTCATTTGGGATAAGCGATGCATCTAAAACATCTCTATCTAAATCCGCTATCGCTATCGCCAAAGGCTTATGATACGGCCCAGGACCAAAATTGACAGAACGTGGCTCTCGACTGGGGTAGGAATCTAGTGCACTACGGAACATAGTTTGGAATGCTCGAGCTGAACCCTGGGAGCTGTAAGGAAGGACCAAATATGGAATACCCCTATCCATGGTATGTGGCATTAACCCACACACCCAACAATTGGTAGTATTCATTACCAACTGATGCTGATGTAGCAGCTGAACGAAGGAGTTATTCATAAATTCCGCACGCCTAACCTGTTCATGTTGAGGCAGAGGATGAAAAGAATGTGGGGAAACAGTGGTGAGGGAGCTTAGCTTAGGAGAAAGGGTAGGTGAAGCAGGAGGTAATAACAACTGTACTCCAAAATACACTCCACCCACCAATAACATAGATACGGTCAGGAACAGTAGGAACACCTGAAACAGAAAACGTTTTGTTCGTACAACTCTCCTTAACTCTGATCTCTGCGCCGACATCCTTTCTACTTCCAACAGCTTAGAGAATGCCATCCTCTACAAACCGTCCGTGACGTACTTGACGCACTTCGTTCTGAGTAGCGATTATCAATCCCCAGGAGTTCCCAGGAATCGACAAAAGTAACCGACCTAGCGTCAGAAACCTGCTAAACAGAAAGGAGTACCCGCACGGCCCTACGGTAACCCGGATGGAGAGGTTTCCTCGAAACGTTCAGTGTTATTACAAATCTCTTAGCCGTGGGACAGCACATAAAAACTCAAAAAGAAAGGATATAATTGTCCATAATGTTCATAGCATCAAAAAGCAAATATACAACTAATTTGTATTAGTCCTTGAACGAAGAAAGTATCGACTTCTTCCAGGTCGAGTTTGCTCTACAAACAATTGTTCAGCTGGCGCAACAGTGTTCGATGAAGTGGACAACGAGTCAGACCTTGGGTTCTCTGCTACCGATGACTCCACATGTGGGTTTGTCAGTGACAAATCATTCCCCACAGGTTGAGCGTCGCTAAACGGCACAAAGTGCAAAGGAGTCTCAGTTTCTGTTGCCGAAATCCCAGTTCTCACCCAACCGTCTGTTGGTAAGGGGATCGGTACCTTTTTCGTGTGGCTGGCGTGTACCCAATTCTTCCGGCCCTCCAGTCGAACCGCAGTCCTCGTTGTCAATAGGACTTGAAAGGGTCCTACAAAACTTGGCTCCAAGTTACGTTTCCGACCGAAATTTCGGGTAACGACCCAGTCGCCTGGCCGGAGCTGGTGTCCAGGACCTTCTGTCTGCGCCGGTAGAGCTTCAAAGACCTGTTGATGGATCAACCGTAGTTTAGTGGTCAAATCATGCAGGTAATCAATTAACATTGGATACTCAAGACTATCAAAAGCCCTTGGCCTCGGGACTCCCCAAATATTCGCAGGGCGGCCGAACACAATCTCATATGGGCTAAGCCCTACTCGAGAGTGTACGGTCGCTCTGGTTGATAGGAGAGCCAGAGGCAAGGCATCAGGCCATGATAGACCAGTCGTAGCTTGAATCTTGGCGAGTTTTAGTTTTAGGGTACCATTGTACCCTTCAACCAAACCCGCTGCCTGAGGATGATTAGCACTATGGAATTTTTGACGAATTCCCAGGCCCTTACACACACTCTGCATTACACTTCCCACAAACTCGCTTCCATTATCCGACCACACGATCCGTGGCATTCCGTACCGAGGAAAGTATTCCTTCAGCAGGATTTTTGCTGTGGACAGGGCAGTGTTATCCTTAAGAGGATAGGCCTCAATCCATCTGGAGAACGCACAAACCACAACCAAAACATACTTCAGGTTATTGCATCTCTCCATATGGATAAAGTCCAGCTGGATAACCTCAAAGGGACAAACAGGAGGAGCAAAATGACCAGGTGGAGTGGGGGTGCCCTTGCCAGGATTGTGCATCAAACACACCATACAATTCTTAACCACTCTCTCGGCACATTTAGCAATACCCTCATTCCTCCATACAGGGGACAAGAACCTACATATTCCTTTCGCACTAATATGTGACAACCCATGAGCCATCGTCACAACAGCTAATACGTACGCATCTGGTAACATCCACCTCTGACATTCCGTCAGGTCAACCCAACATCCATGCATGTCCAACTTTCCCGTACCTTCTTTCCACTTGGTCTTTTCAGCTTTAGTAGCTTCGTTCTGAATTGCTCTCACACTCTCAACAGTATTTTCACACATACCAGTCTCCGTCGGCCACCTCACTGAACTCGTGACATACATTCGGGTCGCAAGATCCTTAGCCGTTTCCTTAGCAATCTCATCCGCAAACGCATTACCACGACCAACATCATCCGTCACTTTCCGATGTGCACTACATTTAACGATCGCCACTTGTTTAGGCAATGTAAGTGCATCCAAAAGGTCATTCACGAGCTGCCCATGCTGAATCTTCGTACCATGCGATGTCATAAATCCTCTTTCTCTCCACAGTCTTCCAAAGTTATGCGCAACACCGAATGCGTACTGACTGTCGGTAAACACATTCACTCGCTTCCCTTTAGACAAAACACACGCTCTTGTCAATGCAATCAACTCTGCCGCTTGTGCTGAATTCTGATTCAATCTCGCAGTTTCCACAACCGTGCTCAACGTCACTACAGCATATGCAGTCGTCACATCGCCATTCGGTAACTTAAAGCACGAGCCATCCACATACAAAGTACCATCGGGATCTGTCAAGGGAGTGTTTTTCAGGTCCACACGACCTTTTGTTTCTTCCTCAGTTCGTAAATAACAATCATGTGGCGGCACATCATCTGATTCCATATTAATCGGCAACAAGGTCGCCGGATTCAGTACATTACAACGTTTGATCTGTATGTGACTTGCAAAAAGGGTCAGCTCGTACCCAGACAACCTTGCACTCGTCAGATGTTGAGTCTTTGTCCGGTTCAAAAGAGTATCGACTGCATGCGGAACCATCACCATGAGCATATTATCCATAACAAGACCTGCGGACTGCCGAATAGACGCCGCTGCTGCCGCTGTCGCCCTCAAGCAACTTGGCAACGCTCTAGCTACTGGGTCTAAGGTCGAAGAAAAATATGCACACGGGCGTTGCTTGCCACCAAATTGTTGCGTTAAAACACTCAACGCACAACCTTCCCTCTTGTGAACGTATAATGTGAATGGCTTGCTGTAATCAGGAGTACCTAACACGGGAGCCGAACACAGTGCATCACGTAGTTCAGAAAAACTTTTCTGACATTCCTCCGTCCATGGCAAAGGAGTCGAAACGTCCTTGCACGTGAGAGCTATCAATGGCTTCGCTAACAGTGAAAAATTTTGAATCCACTGTCTACAATATGACGTGATACCTAAAAAGGCACGCACATCTCTCTGAGTCGTCGGCACAGTCATTCGAGCAATTGCTGCAATTCTTTCAGGGGTCAACCTTCTTCCCGCCTTTGACAATAAGTGACCTAAATAGGTAACTTCTTGACAACAATATTGCAATTTAGAAGGTGACACTTTGTGGTGTAAGTCACAGAGATGCTGTAACAGTGACACAGTAGCAGTCTTGCAAACTTGTTCAGTGTCTGCAGCTACCAACAGATCGTCGACGTACTGAATCAAAGCCGCACCAGTCGGCAGCACAAATGCATCTAGTTGACTCTTCAGAGCTTGGCTGTAGATCGATGGGCTCTCACAGTAGCCTTGAGGTGCGCGTTTGAACCGGAAACTGCGACCGCCTAATGAAAATCCGAACAAATCACGACTTTCCTCAGCAATCGGAATGCTGAAGAACGCATTCTTCAGATCGATTACCGAGAACCATGATGCAGAGGCTGGAATCAGAGTCAGTAAAGCTGTAATGTCTGGAACCACAGGAAACTGCGGGACAACAATTTTATTTACTTCCCGTAAGTCAATAACTAGACGGTACACGGGAGGCTTGGACGGATCAGTTAGTTTCAGAATAGGCAACACGGGACTATTACACACGTTACCTCGTGTCTCCTCGATAACATCTTTATAGATCAGATCATAAATGATCGCTAATAGTGCCCGTTCACCATCAAGGGAAATACGATACTGGGGTATGCGTGGTAAGCGCGCATCAACTTTCAATTGGACAACATAAGGTGGTATATCCAGCAGGCCCACATCATTAGGACCTGTCGCCCACAAAGAAACCGGAAGAGAACTCAATTCCGGTGGGAGCTTATCGATCGATAGATACATAGGGGAAATCACATTCTCACCCAATGTAAGCTCCACGCCCGTAGGAGAGCAGTACAAAGTCGCATGTAACCTCTTCAACAAATCCAAGCCCAAGAGATTCTCACCACAACCAGTAGTCAAAATCAAAGGAGCTTCTAACTCATGAGACCCAATCGTAAGGGGCAAGGGGCTAGAAACTGGATTGCGAACGGGGGCGCCAGAGAATCCAACGGAAACATTCGTTGAGCCAGACAAAGGCGCGCCAGGGAGTTTCGAATGCATAATGGAACTTTTTGCTGCACCAGTGTCCAACAGAAAAGGCTCAACGACGCCCAATGAGGCTACTGCAACATAAGGCCCTCTCTGATCAACCGGAACTGATACTTCTCCCTTCCTTTGTCTATGGCTGTCCTAGTAGATACCGTCCGTACCAACATCACGCTCAACGTAACAGTCATCCACATGATACTGTGCAGATCTACCGGACGATGGTTCGCGTCGATCGAAACAATTCTGCGAGTCTGAGGAAGTGGCAAAACGCTCTGCCTGATTCTGAGTAACTCCACGACCTCTACCACGTGAAGCTTGTGGAGGACCACCACGACCTCCTCGAGCTGACACACCATTGTTCCTATCACGGAGAACCGGACAATTAAACTTTAAATGGCCCTCCCCTCGACAATATGCACATTGATTATATCCCAACACAAAACGAGGTGCGGGAGAGTCATTTCGTGTCTGCGATCTGGAAAACTGTGATTGCGATCGATTTGGCTGTTGCGAGTCACTGAAATTCGAGCGCGGAGGATACGCTTGCTGCAATAAGACCTTAGTTTTAAGATCCTTCGTTTTCTTATCTGCACGCTCACTTTCCTCCTTTTCCCTATTTTCGTAATATTGGGCCGTAGCCAATATTTGAGCAGTGGTAGAAACAGCCCACGAACTCTCAGAATTTTTCAACTTATTGCTAAGTTCGGGCAACAAGTTCGATACAAACTTATCAACAAACAGCCGCTGACCACCCTCTGAACCCATGTCCTGGCCACTATGATCAACAAATGCTTCCTCGAATCTCGTAAAGAAATCGGAAACGCTTTCATCCCTCTTTTGCTTGCACGCGGACAACTTGTCCCAATTGACGCACATCGCTGGCATAAGCGTTTTCATAAGGGTAATTATCCTCTGGGGCAAATCCACAATAAGCTGTTCAGGCTTAGCCCCACCAACTTGCTGAGCGTCTGCCGCCGTAAGGGCAGCCCAGTCACCGCCTAACTCGGCTGCGTGATTCTCGTGACGAATTTTCGCCCAAATCGGCTGAGGCACTACATTGCCAAACAACATGTCAATATCAGCAAGGTTCATAACAGTAGCATCCACCAATTGGGACAGCTCCTTATAATAACCTGCAGGATTTTTACGGGGATCAGGCTAAGTTTGCTTCACCTGTAAGACCTCCGATCGCTTCCAAGGGAGTTGTATCCACACTCTCTGAAAATGGCCTGGGACAGCAGGGTTAGCATTAGGATCACCTGGCATCCATACTGGGGGAACTTCCCGCATAGGATATTGACCAGGTTTTGCCATCCACTCTGCAGTCTCTTCCTTAAACAATGCTCGAGGTTGCACTGTACATCGAAATGATAACAAGCGTTCTAGAGCTTCTCGAACCTTGTCACCTATGATCACACCAGTTGTGAACTGATGCTGGAGCTCAGAAACCTCAGACGGTACATTATCTACCACATCATGATCCCACTCCTCCTTCAACGATTTACACAATTCCTCAAACACGAATCGTTGAGTGGGCGCATTAAACTGAGAAAATGTTTCAAACACTACACGTGAAGTGTATTTAACAGGATTACAAATCCATTTACGTGCCATTTTTACCAACGATTCACGTTCCCTACCATCAGGAAGCTGGCTGCGCCTCTGAGCGACATCTGAAAGAGTCGAGCCAAGTATTGGCCCAAAAAGCGGAGAATAAAGAGTAGCAACAGCAGTCAGGAGACGACTACGAACAGAAGGAGAAGAGGAAGAAGATGCAGGCGCAGCAACAGTAGGGGTGGAGGCAGTAGAAGTAGACGCGGCACCAGGAGTAGCGGGAACGACAAACTGAGGAGGGACTTGGAAAGGCGCAGTAGGAAGAGAAGCCGGTAAAAGAGGATGAACGATCTGCGGCACAAGGGGATTCGGGAGAGCAGGAGGAACGGCGGGCTGACCAGCAGCCGCCAAAACAGCAGGTTGAGGAAGAGGTAGAATCACAGGACCCACAGCATCGGGAGCATAGGGAGGTGGTGATTTCAACAGATAAGACAATAGCGAATCCTCTATCGCTTCTTCTCCCGTCTTATCGACATTAGACGGCAGCACCGGATAACATTTATCCACCGCCATATGATGAAGTCGAGCACTAACTTCCTGCTCTTTCTCATCTTTGTCTCGCTGATACTGTTCAGCATTTCGCATCACCGTAATAACGCCTTCTCTTTTATTTTTCTTACTCTGTTTGATTTCTTTCTGCTTAGCCTCTTTCCGCCATAACCGGAAGGAATCAAACATGGCTGGCCTAGCCTTCTTTTTAAACAGTTTAGCTTCCAAATTATTTAAAACGGCAGTTTCGAAACTACCATGAGATGGCCAACTAAGAACACCATCATTTTTAGTGTAGCGGACCCAATATTCATTATACACGATAGGACCCACACCATGGCGACTATAGAGCTCGTAAATCGGAGTTCCAACCGGAGGTATCGGACATAAATCCTCCAGCCGGGAATCCATTCTGCAACATTTGAGAAACCCAAACAAAGTACTACGGCCAGGCATCGTGCACACTAACCGAGTTTACAAACTTCAAGGGCCTATCGAATTTATGATATCCTCGCAAAAAAAAAATGCAAGACCCTCGGTTTTTGGCAATTGCAATCGTCAAATAAAACCCAACAACTAAGAACCACAAATGCTATGGTACCATGCAAACAACAAAGGAACACTGGGAGCGACCCACAAATACTTAACTGAGAGAACAATGGCGTCACCAGGAAGGCCCGTCTATTGTCTCGCCGTACAAAGGACTACGCCAGGCGCCAAAACAGGTCGACAGTCAGGGCATCAGTCCGTCGCAGCCGTCAGGAGGCGGGGATCTTCGCGGGAAAAGACGTCGGGCCACCTTTTTCGACAACTGGATCGATGAAGCGGGGTGCACCTTCCCTCGGAGATTTCACACGAAGTTCCTCACGATCGTCGGGCTTTGGACCGGTACCGTTGATGTCGCCCAACGTTGGGCGCCAACTGAAGGACTGGGTTATTCTAAGACCCAGCGGTGCCAGGGAACAACACCTGAAACCTTCGTGGGTTACCTGTTCTGGCATACCAAACACAGAGACACGGGACACTTCCAGCGACGTCAGAGATCAGCGTTTATTTACTGCAGGGATACAGAAGTCACAAGAAGTACACAACGTGTAGGTTCTCGGAGACTGCTTCAAATTGCAAAAGTGGATCGCTCCTTTTATACACGTTTTTCCCATAGCACAGTATGGTGAACAAAGGTTACAACTCAGCTCCCACAATAAACTTAAAAGAATCGCGTTCATGTTTCAGGCGGCCGGAACATAATTACAACAGTATTGCCAGTTCCCAACTGTAAAAACATATCTTCTCTGCAATAAAACACATTCCATCCTGACCGTAAACACATTAGGAGAAGGGACGAAAACAGATGCAAAGAAAGGACAAGGATGCACAACAGATTAGAGAAGAGTGTTAGGAGTAATAAAGGAAACTTGATAACGGGATCAGAGACCTCGTGTCTAATGTATGCATGACTGAAACAATAGACCGGCACGGCAAGATGAGCCTTGAGCGGGGCCATCTGCCTTCGCCGTGTCATTTCCCTCGTCGTAAAAGTCACACTCAAAGGAACACGTGTCCCTCGTGTAAGCTTGGGAGTCCCAGGGTCACGAAGCGGACAAAGTCCGTTCGCTGGCTACTTGAGGGCAAGAAACAAAATGGATGCCGTATCTAAAATGGAACCCGAGGGTTCAGATGAACAAACCCAAAAATAAGACGAACCATACGTGGTTGCATAGCGAAACTGCGTACACCCACTATACTCGTCATTTGCGGTTCGTAGATACCCAACTCATCCATATTCGTCACCACTCAAAAGTGTCGTTCCGTCCCACACGGAACCTCAGTACGATCTGCGCAGGGCGGTCAAGAGGAAAATGAATGAAGAATATGCCCAGACTAACATCACTGGAGGTGGGCCGCCCCTCAGACCCGTACACTACCATCCCTGGGAGGAGAAGGTGATGGCCCTGCTACCGCCGGTGGGAGTACACGGTGTCGAAGGAGTCGCAGAGCCTGGTGAGTACACAAACAACTTACGTCACATGGGGGCAATGGGGTCCACACCACATATACACCAAATGCACCCAACTTCCCCCAAGCACTCACCGCAAACAACCACACTCAAAAACCACGCTCATGCCACTAACGTCACCATGCACCCTTCACAAATCAAGGCAAGGCCATGTCCAAGCCTACAACAACCACAAACACAAGACTGGATGTCCGGGAGGCTGGGAGGGTGGGCCCCACACAACACATTGTGAAATTGAGACGCAGACACCAATGCCCTCAGCCCATATGTCATAGGTACATAACCATGCACAATGCACAGGGACTGGCAAAGTACTGACAATGTAGATGACACTTGGCCCTGCTGTATGCAGCACAAGGCCCTCCTGGGACTACTGTACACTCAAACACCAACTCCACAAGCACAGGTATCTAGCACAGGAACTCACACTCACTGTCATGCCAGCATGCACCATGAGTGGACACACACATCACCTGGGAGACCCAATGACAACTCACACTACACACAACAGCAGGCCCGGTCACAACCCCCCCCCCCCCTAACACAAGCACACACACCCGGGGCAGGCAACGGATTTACACACTCCCACAATGGACATGTGACACAACAAGACCGATCCTGAGCCAAATAGGCATCAGAGCAAACAATCTACAGGTCAAACACTCAGGAGAACATCCCAATCTATCTCCCGCAACTTACCCATCCCCAAGTGGACATTGAGAGGAATGCTAGGCACATCCAACTACCTGGAGGAAATGTGTCAACTTGAATATGTATGAAACATAGATGTTGCATGAAACACCATTAACATTGTCTCTCTCTCACACACAGGGCAATGTCGTCGATCTCCCCCCAACACTGGGGGGGATGAATCTCAGTCTCAGGCACCGCGTGAAGATGATCCCACCGGCAGGGACGACTCTCACCACTCCGTGGATGACCCCGACCAACCTGGACCCTCTGGTGCCCAAGCCCCTGCAGCACCTGCGTCAGGTACTTCTGTGCCAACCACCACCCCCATTCCTGCCACATCCCAGGACACACCCAGGAGCCCTGCTCACACTGAACAACAGAGACAGTCTGACCAGGAGGGACAAGGTTCTCCGGGCACCCAGGAGGAGGCAGGCAACCATGAAAACGCCATCCCTCAGGGGTCCTGTAGACCCGATGTGCCCACAACGGCAGGCCAGGCTCAAGTGGGCAGGGGTGGTGGGAGTGGAGGCAGGCGGAGGTGCGAACCTGACCAGCCAGCTCAGGACCCCGGTATGTCACACATACGCAACATCCTGGACTCATACCGGCGTGACACCAGAGGCATCAACCAGGTCGTGTCAAGACTCTCCGAGATGCAGGGGACCCTCGATGACATTAAGAACCTGCAGGTCGAGCATCATGCCAGTCATCAACAACACCAAGGACGGATGGAGGCAAGACTGGCTGAGCTCCTGGCGGTGCACAGGGACATGAGCCAATCACTCCGTCAGATCGCCCAAAGCCTGGCAAACCCTCCTTGTGCCACCAGGCGTAGACCAGCACCAGACACAGGGAGGGAGGAGGAGGAGGATTCATCTGACGGAGCGTCCCCGGCATCGTCAAGGCCTGCATCTGAGGGTCCCCGGAGGAAGGTGGGTCGTCAGCGGACCATCCCCATCTCCCAGGTCACCTGGCCTGGCACCTGGCCCTCTGGCGCAACAGCAACACCTCATCCAATGACATTCTCTGCCACATGGACTTGCTGGTCACAGTCCGACCAATGATGACAAACACTGTGGTCTGGACTCTGATGACTTCTAATGCCAAGGATACCATCTCCCCCTGTGGACTTTGGATTCTATTCCCCCGGTACAGCACCCAATTGCATCTACCAAACCACTTACCCCACCGTAGATAAATATTTCACTTTGGACATGAGACGTTCTTGTCATTTTGCATCATTCAATGACATATGTGTGTGGAAATGCCAAACTATGGCTGAGTGTTGAACCAACTCCAGCCGTCCATACCCTGGGATCAGAGTCTGGTACAGGACACACATGGGTCACAAGGTATCTTTCAATGTAGGCATGGAGCACAACACTCATCTGTGATGGCCTCTGGCTGCTGAGGGGGGGCTTGCTAAACTGTGCGGAGAGACCTATTTGGGAGATCATCATCAACGCGTAGAGGTCATGGCTCATGTGGAGGTTCCCGGGGAGGGAGGCCCAGGTATGTGTGGCCAGGTGGGAGAACAATGTCCTGTATGCTGGAGTACGGTGGATGTGAAGAACGGTGGCCAGGGCAAGGTTGGATGCACGGAGATGGCCCAACGGGATCTAGGATGACAGACGTACAAGATTGGTTGGGGTCTGGGTTGTGGACTGCCTCCTGAGTGTGGGTGGGGAGTGTGGAGGTCACCCTGCAGCAGACAGTGATCCATTGCAGCTATCCATGGTGGACGGTGAGGTGTCTGCGGTGCAGGGTGTTGAATCTGAGGTGTGCAGATGCCCCCTGGATGTGGACAAGTTTCCTGTGAGTTTGGATGTACTTGCTCCGTAGAGGACAGGGCAGTATTTGACACGGATGTTGTCATGGACCTGGGGGATGGTCTGTCTTTTCTTGGAGTGGATCTATCTGTGGATCATGTGCATAATGCAGAGGGCGTTGCAGCATGAGGTACAGATGCTGTGGACTAGCATGGCAAATGTGAGCGAGCAAAACATGATGCACACCATCTTGTGTATGTGACCACTGGGTGCTTGTGCAGGGCTCTTGCGGGTGGGACACAGGCACTTCACCCAGCTGGAAGGGGACAATCCTCAGATGTTCAGCTCAGTCCTGTACAAGTCCAGCCTCAGGTGGCTCGTGTGCAGCCATTCATCAATAGATTTCATGCATACTTGAATGATGGAACTGCCAATGTCTGTGTCTTTGTTGAGGGTGAGGAGCACCTGGCTGTCAATGGCATACGAGCTGATGATGAGGTGCTGTGCGCATGTGATGGTGGAGAGGGGGGTCCTGGACACTCTGTAGATTGACATGCTGAGAGATGATACCTGTGCCATGTCCCAGACGATGACACCATACTTCGATGCAGAGCACTGGTCCGGGACCAGGGTTCGATTCCTGTCGCGGCAGGGTCTCGGGCTATAAATTCCGCGGACCGGATATTCTTGCCTCAGTGCCTATTCTAAACATGGGTCCCACGCTGCAACTCTGGGCAATAGCTTGCTTAATCTCCACAACGGCCCCAACAGCGCTGGGATGCCGGGCTTCACCCTGGGGATGCCCAGGAGTGGACGTTTCACAGGGAAAAAGCCAGGAAGGGTTCCCTAGCGGTATGAGTACAGCGCCGGGAAACCCCGAACCGGGGTAGCTGTGCGCTATATAAGTACAAGCACATTTACACATTTACATTTACATGCTGAAGCCTTGAGTCCCACTCCCATGCCCTTGCTGGGCTACAGAGCCGGTGGGGAGTATTAGGGACGTGACCTGGTTGGTGTGACAGGGCCTGGAAGGCAGGGCAGCGCAGTGTAGGCCGTTGGAGTTGCACACTCAGCATGCAAAGGTGTCGTGTGTGTGCCCAGGGTATGTCTGACAGCAGGCGTTAGATGTGCGGATGGACATAGCTCGGAGTGTGGCTGATACATCAGACTGTAGTGTGATGTGGGTAATGCAAGGACAGGATGGTGGTGCAATGTGCACCTTGCATGTGCTGATGGCCCAGCCTTTGGCACCGCGTGGCGGCAACAGTGGCATAGACAAGCTGAGGACAGCAAAATGAATGGGTGGAGGGAGGAAGTGAGGAGCATCCTGGAGGCGTGTGTGTTGCCAAATCTGGATACTCTGTTGGCCCTTGCTGCAGGGGCCGCAGCAGCAGGCGGCATCTCCTTGCAAAATGACAGAATTTGCACACATAGACTAGGATGTCAGAAGGACAACTGCAACAGGCGCGTGTGTAAAGTAAGGAGTGTCCAGTGTCACATGGCACACCCAGACACAATGCATGCACAATCACCAAAGAAGCATGACACCGGATCAGGAAACTGAAGGCCGACCTGCGCACAGGAGAAACACCCTCAGCAGCTGTTGGTGGCCCATTGTGCGGACCAACATGCCAAAAAACATACACAACCATGTACTTCATGCCCAATAGGGAGCCTAACCCATGAGCAACTGCATGCATGTTGCTGAACTACACATGGACTCCTATGCACAATCTTCCACAACTATGCCAGATATGCCGCATGCAAAGTGGCAAGAGACCTGCATTGACAGAGATGAGGCACCTTGGAGTGTGACAAACACCTTTATTACTCAGCCTCACACTAAGGGAAATCCATCAATTGGAACAGACTCACACGTCATTTGGCTGACCATGTGTGACCCACACTGGACACCCCCTTCAACACACAGATGTGTAAATCCTACTGAGCTGGCACACAAGTGAAGGGGTTGAGTCTAACACCCCTTGCTGCACACGGAGAGTCTACAATTCCCCATTGAGCCTCATACGGGGATGTCCCACACTATGTCCACCATTAGCATCCCGTATGTTCCTTGGAGACGTTATACACACATTGATGCCTTCATCAGAATCCACACACCATTACAGATGACTGTCAGGAAGGGTGACCATCAATTCATGGGAGCCATGCAACACGTCATGTGGCCCATGGTGAGTCGACATGTATGCATGGTAACACAACATGCACAGGAGCAGTCCCCACATATCACAAACACGTACCACCCACAAAATGCCTTGCTGCACTCCTTACCCCAAATTACTTTTCACCCTGGTTTCACCATGTCTGTGCATGTAACTCTGATCCAGCACACGTTGCAATACTCATGAGGAATAGCAGGAGGGCAATGACGACAGCCGCAAGAACCTGGGGAGGACAGACACACAACAATTCAGCGAAGAGCTAGTAATCCGCAGACATGTACATGTACTCTACAGGAATGATGTTGTCACCATGCCCTTAACAAATTTAGTGTCCCAGCTAATATGTGTGGAATGACATCATGACTTGAATGACACATCAAAACACACCTCCAAGTCACTTAGCACACAGTCAGCTCACAGTAGCACACAGTCGCAAAGTTCACATTTTAACCCCATACAAAGTGTGGTGGCAAATAAGTCAGAATCTGCATAGAGAACATCTGTACGATGCTCAGTTTTCTAGCTTTGAATGCGCATTATTACCATGCTGATGTGCATTGTTATCATGTTGTCTCATATTCAGAGGTACAGATCTCAGAAAGAAGGGGTAACATGCAGTGCCCTACTTAGTACACATCACACCCTGTGATATGAGTACGTGCCACCTGCAATATCACCACATCAAGTGATGAGGCCAATACTCATCTTCTCAGTTGAATTTTTAAGGGCCTTGTCAGAGGGCAATGGAGTAAACAATGTTGAAGACAGCATACAGAAAATGTTATATAGTTTTTGTTTAAATAGGGTAGAGGGTTTTGTACTGATTTGGGAATTATATTTAATAGACTTCAGGATGAGGCATCAGAATTCAGAAAGCATTTTGCCCCAGTGCTGCTGTAGAATTCGCCCCACAAATAACAAAACAGACGAACTGGCAGAACATTGGTGACAAAACCTGGACAATGTCAGAAAGCATGGCAGAACCCTCCCCACCCCGCTCCAAAGTGCAGCAAAGGAACCATTGAATATTCCATTCATAGTGTTAGAAAAGAACCAGCGCATAAAATGACGCAAACACCACCCAACAATGAGAGTAAGAGCAGGTCAGAGAGACGACAGGCAGAAACATCTCGCAGAAAAAGAACGCATGACGTGCATTGTCAGGAGAGCCCATCTGAGCCCTAAGGGAAGGCAGAATTGACCTCAGACCTAGCAGGAAAATATAGCAATACCTTCAGTAACGGAAGTGAGGTCATCGGTCATTCGATCCTCAGTAAAACTGTAGGGCTGACCCCTTGTCCGACGCTAAGTCCCTCAATAGGTTAATTGCGTCTGCGAAATTAGGGGGAGGCCAGGCAGTGGAAACTACAAAAGTTAATGATGCTTCTTAGGACTCTTTTTTGTTGTCTGTACCTGCCATTCCCTCCATTCCGTTCAACAGCTAATACACATCTGCTTAATACAGAGTCTGTGCTGTGCAATACATCCAGGACATGTGGGCCAGCCAGGTGATACTCGTACGAAGAGCCAGCCACAATAGTTGCATGGCAATGTTGACGTGACATGCCATGAAATAGCTGTTGGCCAGTGTAAGTGACACGCCAGACACATTACATGAGTGACAGACATCCACATATCAGCATTAGAAGGATGTCATCTCATACAGACAGCTGGCAGTAGTCTAGACGCACAGGTCACATGTTATCTGGAAACGGACAGATGACACACATTTCCATTAAGGGGTCCATGTCAAAAACTGATGTCACAGACATTGATACAACGCCGATATTGCCTCATGTCAGGAAGTCATCTTTGAACCATCATGACACATGTAACGTGTGAGTCCACATGTGGCATGGTGTGCGTATATGTGTGTCATGCACAAATGCACACATACACATGTTGGAAGCTGCAACAGCAGATGGAGTTGACGGAACATCAACTGAAAGCTCATGGGAACACATGACACACACATGACATAGTCACAACGTGGCACACTGGGAGTCACATGTGAGGTGTAATTATCCGTGTACCTGCCATCAGGGGACAGTTGCGGGTGTTGCTGACTGTGCCATACCAGTGATGCAGTGCTTGACACGTGTGTCACACATGCACACATGTGCAAAGTGTGAAGGGGAAGTGTGCCACGTAGTGCCCCATCACACATGACATGTGTAAACAGCTCATCACACATCTATTGTGCCACAACATGAGGAGACATGTGCCACATCACTGCCTGACACACCTAGGCCCTGTACATGAAGGACTGCACTGACAATGACTTGATGTACAGCCTTGTGCGAGTCTGACACCTCCATTCCTTTCGTGTGCGCCTCCTATCACCAGTGTAAGCTGTGAAACGCAGTACACACGCTCTGAGGGCGTGTGTAGGGCCCGTACTCACGCGTGTACGGCCCGTACACGCGTGAATACGTGCCTGTCACTATCGTTGGGGGTACCGTAGGGCCTAGTGATACGGGCCGTACTCACACGTGTACGGCTCGTACACGCGTGAGTTCGTGCCTATCACTATCGTTGGGGGTACCGTAGGGCCTAATGATAGGCACGTACTCACACGTGTACGGCCCGTACACGCGTGAGTACGTGCCTATCACTATCGTTGGGGGTACCGTAGGGCCTAGTGATACGGGCCGTACTCACGCGTGTACGGGCCGTACCACTGTAGTGATGGTGCCCTAGGGGTACGTGTGAAAAGCGCCGTACCTGTGTGGGGATTTAAGAATTAAAATGGGGACACATGAGGGACAAGTATTAGGGCCTAGATGCATGCTGGTTGTCATGGATACCGAGTTTCAAGTTCAAAATTTCACATCATGTGATCTGGAAAAATCAGTTGGCCACATTTAACATTGTTGCAAAGTGGTTGTTGACTTGACATGATGCTGCAAAATCGAAAGATGCAAAGGCTGTCACTGGTGTATGTTTAAAGGGATTGGAGGAAACGTAGGATGCAAATGAGTCTGACCAATCACTCTGTACTCCTGTATATGAAATAGGCCAGCAAGGCAGATATAAGGCAGGCAGAACCCAGGAGAGGGCACTTGCCTGCACAACATGTCAGTCGATACCACTGCTGCTGTACTGTCTCCCTCTGGCACCATGTCAAGGACTGTGGAGAGGGCCCAGCCTTTCACCCAGGAGGAGAACGAGGCCCTGCTGGATGTGATCCTCCCACAGTACCCCATGCTGTATGGTCGACCAGGGGAGCAGGTGAGTGCTGACTCCAGTACCTTTGCCTGTGCACCTTTATTGTGTCTGTCACTTCTGGCATTGTGGCCAGGTGTGACAGACATGCAATGTTGGGTGGAGTGGGTCCCGGGGGGGGGGGGGGGGATGGCTTATGTCTCTCATGCAGGGCTTGATGTAGTTCATGTGTGCACTCCTCACTTGCATTGTGCTTACTGTGACATTCACTGCATAGTGCATGGCATATTCCGCCAGTCAAATCCTCTTGGGCATTCTTGTTCTATTGTCCTGCGGTGATTCAGTGGTCACCACGGTGTGACAGGTGACTGCACCCACAGATGTGTGTGAGAGTTGAGTGGAGCTGTGGTGAGAGTGGTGAGAGTGTCCAAATGATGTGTACGCTCCCTGGACATTGATGTGTGTGAATGTTTATTGTCATGTGGATGAGTGTCTATGTGGAGTGTTGCACCACAGCTGCATGGAGGAGGCAACTGCTCAATCCATCTGATGTGTGAAGTAAGCCGTGCTGTGTGTCTGACTTGCTGAGCTAGCCCCACACCTGTGACCCCCCCTGGCAAGTGGCACATGTGCAGAGTGAGGTTTGCATCCGCTGTTGCCAATGGCAGGTGATTGATGTGTGCCTGTGTGTGTCTGTGTACACTGCTGAGGTTTCGTCAGTGGCCTGGCGCATGTGACTGCTTTGCGTTGCTGTCCATCAGCCTTGTGTTGCTTGGGATGCACAGTGTGTGCCATGATCAGGGATTGGTTCGCACCCCTCATGCCACCTGTGTACTTACTATGCCATGTAGTGCATTGCTGCGTCCCCAGTGGAAAAAGTCCCTATGACTAAGGTGCTATTACTTGCCAGCATACTATGCCCTGTTCTACAAATCTAAGATGTTCAACTGTGTGTCTCTGTGACATGGTGCAGGTGTAGTGATGTTGTACCAATTTGTCATCCACACAGGTATCCCCCTACCACAAGGGGAAGATCTGGAAGGACGCCGTCAAGGCCGTGCAATCGGCGGAGCGTCACAGTCGACGCCTGCCACAAGTGAGGAAGAGATGGCAGGACATCCGGTGCTGGACCCGGAGGATCGCCCGGGTCATGCTGAAGGAGGAGGCTCCTCGCAAGCATGGCGGACGCCGGCGCCTGACCCACCAGATGCGGCGTGTCCTGGCGGTGGTCTTCCCTGACCTGGATAGGCGGATACAGTTGTTACAGCAGCAGGAAGGGGGTAGGTACATGTGTGTTTGTTGTGTGTCGCCAGCGTTTGTTGCTGCTCATTCGCCTGGAGACACTGCCAGGGTATATATGTGCAGTGCATATCCTGTTCCCCCACAGTCAACCTGTGCTGTTCTTCCTCTCTTCCCCTCCTTGACATGTGTTACCTGGTCTGTGTGTGATCACTATTGCACATGGTCATCTAGGCTGCCAGTTTATCAAGGTGCATACTGCTTTCAGCATCATGTGTGGGGGTGGTCTGCCTGTGCCCTGTCCTGTACAGTCATTAGGGGGTGCATATTTGTTGCCACTGATGCTGAGTCCCAACATAGGAGTGTGAGGTTTCAAATGAACAGACTTGCTGCATGCATTACCAATGTTATGGCCTCAGACATGATGTGCATGAGTGGGATATATGCATAGTGGCGGGACGGTTGCTCCTGTAACAGTCAGCTCATTCCAGGACCATGGAGCAGTGTGCACACTACAGTCCCCTGTGTTTTAAAGAACAAGGGTACCCCTTATGCGAACCTGGGGTGATACAATGTGGAAGAGAACAATGGTTCGGGATGGCCTGAGAAGGTCCAGTGAAATGAAAAGCCCTCAGGAGGGCGAGATGATTTAGTATAGGTTCAAGGACTCAAATTGGAGAGTGATACTTAATATAGAGAAACGAGGGACAGGAGAGGTCAATGTATGACACTTATTTATTGAACAAAGGTTGAATTCAAGTGCTCACATATTTAGTGACAAGAAAGCGTGACATGCAGGTGAGGGTGGAGTCTTTAAAAGAGAACATCGCATTGGCAACAATAGAGAACCATTTTTAAATAAAATTAGTACACAATAGGTTCGAGTTGCATAGGGTCGACGGCGTTTCGAACTCAGTTATTTGAGTTCATCATCAGGACAAAATGTGAGCATATGAACTTGAGCATATGAGCGGTAAAGTGACGGGGTAGTCGTCAGTGAAAACCTTATTCGTCGCGGTGGTGAACGTCTTGATTTGAATCAATGGCTGAAGTAACAAACTTGGTCCAGACTTCTCAATAAATGGAAGCGCGGTGTCAGTGCCGAAAATTATTCAAGCAGGTAGCAGGAGGAAGTTGCTTATAGTAGGAGTGTAATCATGCCTGCTCAGCGAGTTGAGTCGGGGATTTTGGTGCCGAGGAACTTAATTTAATCCATGCGGCACTCGATGCATTCAATGGGGGTCACGGGGAGAGGAGCGAATCCTGTGTGCGTGTAGTGACGCGCGGCGACCCGCGCGTCACTAAACGCACACAGGATTCAACCTTTGTTCAATAAATAAGTGTCATACATTGACCTCTCCTGTCCCTCGTTTCTCTATATTAAGTATCACTCTCCAATTTGAGTCCTTGAACCTATACTAAATCATCTCGCCCTCCTAAGGGCTTTTCATTTCACTGGACCTTCTCAGGCCATCCCGAACCATTGTTCTCTTCCACATCACTACAGTCCCCTGTCACAGCCTGCCCTCCTACTCATGTGTGTCATCCAACACTGTGCACATTCGCTGTGGGTTCATAATGGCTCTGCCTCTGTGGCATTGTTCCCTGGCCTAGGTAGTAGTTTTCACATGTGTGATACATTTGCCCACTGGACAGGGATACAGCAGTTTGCTTGTGCATACTCACACTGGGCAGTGCCTGTGTGGCTATTCACAACAATCTGTTGATGTTTGTTTGTGACCAATATGTTTTGCCAGCCCTACAAGGTGATGTCATGTTAATGAAGCTAGTTTTCATGCACAGTTATTGTAACCCTGAATAAGAGCTTTCACTTCTTGATTGGTATCAGTCACATTGACTCAGGTATGGGTGGGTGTGCGCGGGAGGGGCGTACATGTTCAACCCTGATGTTTCATTGCCAGTTCTGACTTGTGTGTGATGATTCGCAGTACAGAAAGTCATCGTGCAGTGCCCCCGTGATGTTGGCCAGTGCTTGCTGTTGGTGCTTCATTGCCTGTGTCAGTTCTTGGCAATCATGTATCCTGCTTGGACATTTTTGGCACCTGTGTGTGGTTCAGATGCTACACAGTTGTGACTTTGTGTGCTGACATCTGTGGGTACATTCTGGCTTGCCATGAGGGGGAACCCACAGTACAGCTAGGCTTTTTTGCTAAACAATTGCAGGCCCATTAGCTTATGCATTGTCCTGGGTGTGGAAATGTGTGCCACTCCAGATGACAGTCAGTAGGTCATATGTGTAGCCAACTGTGTGATCAGGTGACGGATAGCCATGTGACAAATGACATTATTCAAGTTGTTACTCTGGGAAAATGTCCATTGGCACTCACTACACCTGTCAACATGTCTCAATGTTTCATATGCTTGACCTTGTTGTTTGGTTGTGAAGGACAATGATGTGCCTGCATGACAGATGTCTCCCAAGCAAGTGCACAAGACACCACCTTTACACTTTCCAGGGACACGCTGGCACATTTGAAAGTAAGGCACAGTTTGGACAACACTTGTTTGGAGTTCATACATATACATGTTCCCACAGTGTGCTAGCATTTGGGTTAGTCCTTGGTTGTTGCTGATACCAACTTACGAGTGTCAAGTCATCCAGCCACCCTGGTGCCATGTATATGTAGTTACTGCTACGCCATTTCTGCCTAACAGTGGCTGATTTGAATGAGTCTGGCAGCTCAGACAATGACTGTGTACATGTTGTTTGGTGTGCACCTCCTTGTGTGACTTCTGCTATACAGACACATGTGTGTTGTGTTCACAGAGTGCCACATTCACACATGCTAGACATGTCCATTTTGTAAAGGGTTGTGATTCTCCAGGAGTCACAATGTATTTATTTGGGGTGTCAAAAGTACTCACAGGTCTCTGAGTGTGGGGACACCTTCTGCATTGGCATGTGGTATTTGGCCTTGGGTGCGACAATACTGTTTGTTTCCCAGTGAACAAGAGGTGGCATGCCTTCATAGTCTTGCTGTGCTCAACCGATCCCAGACACTAGCTTCTCATGATCTTGTGATTTCAAGTTATTTGCTGTTGTGTCCTAATTTTCATTGTTTGCAAGTGGCATGGTGCGTCAACCAACTGGGGAGTGCAGGGCTTACATATGTGGGGAGTATCCTAGATGTTACTCCTGATGCCTTTCCTGATATGCACTGTTGCCTATTTTGTTTGGACTCATGTGTCAGATGTATACAGGTGACTGATTTTTTCCTGTCTCTTCACCTTGCCTACAGCATCATCGGAGGACACCGAGGGAGACACCGGCACGGACGTGGAGGAGGGATCGAGCAGTGGTGCCACCACTGATGTGGAGTCGGTGGAATCTAGTGGCACGGAGGGCGAGGGGAGTGAGGCGGAGGACCTGCCCAGTACCAACACAGACTACGAGGCAGACGGGTCCGAGGCTGAGCTCCCAGAGGGGGCGGAGGCTGCTCCCACAGCTGAAAGCAACAGTACATCTTTCGCCGCCCCCTCCATTCCCATCACCGCCCTCCCACTTGCTCGGGTCCCTTCTGTCCGTGTTAGGCCACACCGTGTCTCCTTCGTGCCAGGCACCGCACCCCCTGCCCCTGTCCCCCCTGCTGCCCTCACTGCCGAGTTTGTGGACATTCAGCGGCAGTTGCAAGCTGGGCAGACATCGATCCTGACTGTCCTCCATGGCCCCACCACACTGCTGACCCAGATGGTGTCGTACATGGAGGGCATGTCATCAGCGATGTCTGACCAACGGATGTTGCTGAGGTCCCTGGACTCGTCACTGACGGCAGTAGCGAGTCACCTGCAGCGCTGCCTCCCCCCCTACCCCTGGCCCATCCACAAGTCCAACACCCATGCCTGTCCCAAGCACACCAAGACATCCACACACACGCACCCCACCAGACACAAGCAGCACACCACCACGTAACGGCAAGCGCACACCTCCTGACACGCACACTCAGGGGGTAGCAGGCACACCCACTGGGTCTGGGGCACACAGGCAGGCACGCAGCCACAGTTCTCATCCACATGACTCACTCCTCAGTCTCTCCGATGTCACTCCCCTTGGCTCCCCTGCCCCAGATTCGGAGAAGGAAGCCTACTTTGCTGGGCTGGGCCTCAGTCCCACTAGTTCACCTGGACGCAAACGGTCACGGCACTCCACGGGTAGGGGAGTTAAGTCCCCCAGCCCGTCCACCACCTCCCCCAGTGGCGCTGCAACCCATCCCTCCGACCCCCTCCCTCCTTGGGGCCTGTTGTTTCTCCGGGTGCAGGGGAGACGCTTGAAGAACTGGCAGAAGTGTGCAGCGCTGAGCTCGCCTCCACCTTTTGCGCTGCCCCACCCCCTGTGGTGGAGTCGTCCGTCCCTGCACCCACAACACCTACCCTTCCCCCTCCTGTCCCAGCGGTGCCTGGTCCTTCCCCGCAGGATGCCCCCCCCCCCCAGTCGACGAACCACTTTTGTGATGTGCAGGCAAGCTAGGGGAGACGCATGGCCATCTGTCCCCCCCCCAAGGACTGCTGATATGGACTGGCCATTGGCCTTTGTGAATAGTCTTGTTTACACATTATTATTTTCATGCTGAATAAAGCATTTTTTTTTTCTTTGGAAAAGTCTTGCATTTCAGGTATTGATGTTGATGCTGATGCTACAGGAGTTGGGGTTGTGGGCATGTGTTATGTTTCAGGGAAATGTTTTAGTCTGCTGCTCATGGGGTGGAACCTGGTATCTGCGTGCCATCACGCGATCTCTGCAAAGATTCTTTGTCGTGTATGCTCTTTGTGTTTGGAGACATTGTCCCAAGGGGTGTTCCTTCCTCTGTGGCACCTGACATCTCCCCTGCAGAGAGTTGCACAATTGTTGTGTTGCCCTGTGTCTACATGTCCTTTGTTGGTGATGGATCCCTTCAACTCTGGTCATGCCTGCTCAGCAATGTGTCCGGCTGCATCGTCTGTGCCATCCTTTGTACTCACTGTACTTGTGTATAGAGTATTTTGCCATGCCTTCATGGATAAAGGGTCCCTTTTCCGCACAATGCATGTGTGTAATCCCAGCCTAGTACACATATGGTACTTGTTCTGCTGGGTATTTGAACACCTGACTCACAATTGTGGGCATTGTATCTGTGGGAACTCCACCCTATTCCTTCCATGACAGACAACATCTTGGTGGCTAGCCCAGCACCTGAACATTCCTATCAGTCCTGGGATGTGCGTGACAGTGTGTGTTCTCTTTGGCTCTCTTAGTTTGTTAGGCAGTGACATGACTATACAGTCTTGTGGCACGATCTCAGTGTGTGTATTGTGCTGCATCTGCCAGGGGTGGGTATGCATGTGTTATTTGTCCTCACACCCACATGTGGTGTGACATGCAGTGGGGGTAAGACCTCCTTCCTCCTGGGAGTGGGACACTGCTGTCTGTGATGTGTTGTTATGGCACTATCATCATTGTCCTAAGTTAGGGATACGTACATTCACCCATGGAGCTGTGGTCATCTGATAATGATGTACACCCCCCATGTCTCTGACCACTGCTGGGAGTCCTCTGCACCCACCCCTCATATGTCTGGGCACTGCTGGGAGTGTTAGGCACCCACCCCTCATATGTCTGGGCACTGCTGGGGGTCCTCTGCACCCACCCCTCATATGTCTAGGCACTGCTGGGGGTCCTCTGCACCCACCCCTCATATGTCTGAGCACTGCTGGGAGTGTTAGGCACCCACCCCTCATATGTCTGGGCACTGCTGGGGGTCCTCTGCACCCACCCCTCATATGTCTGGGCACTGCTGGGGGTCCTCTGCACTCACCCCTCATATGTCTGGGCACTGCTGGGAGTGATAGACACCCACCCCTCATATGTCTGGGCACTGCTGGGAGTGATAGGCACCCACCCCTCATATATCTGGGCACTGCTGGGGGTCCTCTGCACCCACCCCTCATATGTCTGGGCACTGCTGGGGGTCCTCTGCACTCACCCCTCATATGTCTGGGCACTGCTGGGAGTGATAGACACCCACCCCTCATATGTCTGGGCACTGCTGGGAGTGATAGGCACCCACCCCTCATATGTCTGGGCACTGCTGGGAGTCCTCTGCACCCACCCCTCATATGTCTGGGCACTGCTGGGAGTGATAGGCACCCACCTCTCATATGTCTGGGCACTGCTGGGAGTGATAGGCACCCACCCCTCATATGTCTGGGCACTGCTGGGGGTCCTCTGCACCCACCCTTCATATGTCTGGGCACTGCTGGGGGTCCTCTGCACCCACCCCTCATATGTCTGGGCACTGCTGGGAGTGATAGGCACACACCCCTCATATGTCTGGGCACTGCTGGGAGTCCTCTGCACCCACCCACCCACCCACTTGCGCCCTTGCTGTGGTACACTGCTGTCCTGGGCATACACCACCCCCAAATTACAGCTGATGTGCTGCACCAAGCCGTACACCTACATCCGTGGCATGTGTACGCCTTGTATCCATCATGTAATGGGGCTGTAGGGGTACGCGTGGTACAGCCCGTACCCACGCTCTGGGGGCGTGGGTATGGGCCGTCCCACCATTGTGGCGGTGACATAGGGGTACGCGTGGTACGGCCCGTACCCACGCTCTGGGGAGCGTGGGTATGGGCTGTACCACCATTGTAGTGGTGACGTAGGGGTACGTGTGTACGGACCGTACCCACGCTCTGGGGGCGTGGGTATGCTCCGTACACGCGTACCCCTACATCACCACTGCAATGGTGGTACGGCCCGTACCCATGCTCTGGAGAGCGTGGGTATGGGCCGTACCACCATTGTGGCGGTGACGTAGGGGTACGCGTGGTACGGCCCGTACCCATGCTGTGGGGGCGTGGGTACGGCCCGTACCACCATCGTGGCGGTGACGTAGGGGTACGCGTGGTACGGCCCGTACCCACACTCTGGGGGCGTGGGTACGGTCCGTACACGCGTACCCCTACATCACCACTACAATGGTGGTACGGCCCGTACCCACGCTCTGGGGGGCGTGGGTACGTCCCGTACCACCATTGTGGTGGTGACGGGTACGCGTCCATGTCCACTTCCGTTGTGGCGGGACGTGGGATTGGTGGACACGCCCCCCGAAGTGACCAGACCATGGAGGTAATTAATGTGCAGGATGTATTAGTATTTTGTGGGGTGTGGGTTATGTTTCCTGCCCCTTGCACACACCCCCCCCCCTTTGCCCCTGGGGGTTGTTCTGACCTTCTGCGGCGTCTGCGTCGGTTTCTGTACACGAGGTGGTAGGCTATGAGGGCCGGGATGACGCGTAGGTTGGTGTCCATCGCTGTCCGTCGCGTACCGGTGCTCCTTCTTCACGTCGTCCTCAATTTCCCGGCAGTTTTTGGCTCCCATAAAAAATGCTGCGTGCGGAGTGACGTCGACACGAATCGTACTTGCTGGTCCGTAGAACGCTGCCTGACTTCGTACGGACGTCGCGTATGCGCCATCCAGAATCAGATTTGTATGTATTTTTTTCCGGTCGGTGTTTTTTACGACTCGTACGGAAATGGTATTTCTGTGCGAATCGTACTTGCGAGTTTGTAAGGTGTTTTTCCCAGGTACGAGTCGGACGGAAAAAACGCTCCGTATGACCATTCGTACCCGGGTTTTACCGGATCGGAATCGGCACCCAAGTGTTAGGATGTATTTGATTGGATTAAACACCAGTTAGCAAGCTCCAAAGTTCTAAAACTGTTCAACCCTAAAACTGTCTTGCTGTGTAACTATGGATGCCAGCAATCATGGGTTAGGAGCTGTTCTTACTCAGAGTGAGGCAGGTGTTGAACACACCATTGGTTAGCATCTAGAAAACTCAAAGAGCCAGAAACACATTACTCTACTATAGAAAAAGAACTGTTGCCATGCTAATGGACTATTCAAATGTTTAATTTAAGCCTTATGTGTGGGGTACCATGTTCATGATTAAGACTGACCATACACTTTTGGTCACAATTTTGAGTGTTGATACGATTAAGGACCAAACACCTTGCATAGCTAGGTTGTCTACCAAGCTTCTCCAATTTCACTTTGACATTGAGCACATTCAGGGCTTGAAAAATGCTAGGGCTGATTTGAAGTTGTTGTATTGCAGGCGTTGACTTGGAGTAGTTGTGTGCCATATCTGAGGCAGAATGGAGGTCGGAAGCAGGAATGGATGAGATCTTTAAACAAACTATTGAGTATGTCACTAAGGGGTGGTCTAAGGAGAGAACAGTGCAGGTAGCTTGCCAACCATTTTAGAAGGTGGAGGATGATTTGTCAGTTGAGGACGGATTATTACTCAGGGTGGACAAATTGGTACCCCCTTCGGGGTAGAGATACAAACTTATCAAGTTGGCACATAAAGGTCATTTAGGGAGACCATTCACAAAACGAAGGCTAAGGCAAACCTTTTTGTGGCCATCCATGGATAGGGAGGTCGATGAATTTGTCAGTAGGTGTGACATTTGTTCCACTTCAGAAACAACTTTTGTTGTAAGGAAGTCTCCTTTGCAACCGATTGAGTGCCTGTCTCACACAAGGGAAACAGTTGGTATTGATCTGATTGGTTCTTTTTTATGTCCTCCCAAACCAGTGTCACTATGCTTTGGTTTTAGTAGACTTATATTCGAAATGGCCTTAAGTAAAATTTGTGTCAAAGCCTAATGCTAAAACGGTCCTTGAGTGTTTGAAGGCTATATTCTTGCAGGAAGGTTTCCCGCACTTTATGGTGACAGACAATGGTATCCAATTTGTCAACATGAAAGTTACAAGTTTTTTTAAATTGGGAGATGTTAAACCTTTGAGAACTTCACTGTGCCATCCCCAAAGCAATGGTCAGGTGGAGCGAATGAGCCGTGTTGTAGTACAGTGCGTCCGGTGGGCAGTCGCAAACATGTTTGTGGTGATGAATGCAGTCAGTTTGATGAATTGGTTTTATCACACTAGCTCAAAGAGTTCAACATTGGTGTCACCTTTCAAACTTTTGAAAGGGAGGGAGGATTTCACCAAGATATGCCCAAATTGGATGGGCAAGTGGATAAAATGTGGTGTGTTGTGACAGTCAAGCGGAACTCAACTTTGAGGAGAGAAATTCAGTGGGCCTGTCGTGGTTGATAAGGTCTGTGGAAGTGCAATTAGAGTGAATAGCAGCAGTTGGTGGAATGTTGGAAGAGTAGTGACTAAAGGAGTGGTAAAGCAAGTGAATAGGGGTGGTACCAGTCCAAGTTTCTCAACTTTGTCTGGTTCCAATTCCTTTTCTTCACCAATGGAACAGGGAGAAAGGGGTAGTTTCAGTAAAAGTCCCAGGCCAAGTTCATCTACTTCTCATGATAGTTATGTTGGGCTACACAGTGGTGATCAGATGAGAAGGTTACCTAGCGGGTTTAGTTAATTGTGCCATGGTGAGGTAGTACTGTTTCCAAACATTTTGCTGGTCGCCCATGTAATTTTCTTATTATTCTGAAAATATATACTTGGCTGTATGTATGGAGTTTTTCATTTTTTCTAGAGTTTTTATCGCTAGTGTTTTGTTTTTCATTTTGTATATTTTCTGGAAGCTCTGCAGCCTCTGAGCATCTTTAATTATGTAATTTCTGTTTTGTTATGTATGTAAGCAAAGAAGTAATGTGGTACTGCATGTTTAATGTTTAATGGAGCACTACTCTAGCGTCCCATAGAATTTGGTACTAGACTGAGGGGCCATTGGAATTTAATGTGTGGCAGTGGAACCTGTTCAGGATACTGTTAGGCATTGTGTTGGCAGCTCCATTGTGAATAAACACTTGAAAACACCATGACTGAAGATAATCATTATTTCAGTGAGGGAAACTACTACAGAACCCCTTTGTGAGTGTGGTAGGTGATAGCTCCTCTCCCTCATCCTAACAGAGATGGCTGTTCCTAACAAACACATATTCCCTCTTTTGTTTTTCTATCTGGGAGTAATACACAAAGACCAACTGCCAGCTACACCTAGTCACGTGACACAGGATACAGGCCTCAGGCACCAAATGGTTAGGACCTTTAAAATGCCTACTTTCTAAAAGTAAAAGACACACAGATGATGGATGAAATGCAGAGCAAATCAAATATTCATCCCCAGTCAAGAGATCTTTGTTAAATCCATCATTCTTTTGCTCACTGAACCACCCCAGTTTAGACAGAGCCATATGCAAATCAGTCTTGAGCCTGTGCCTCATGGGAACAGTCCAGCCCGAACTGCATCCTCCCTGGAACAGAAACAAGCATCCTGGGACTGGTTTCGGGTCATCACCCCTCATCAGCAAGTCTAGCTTGAATGCAGTGGCATAGTGAGCCTGGGACTCACGTCTCGGCACACCCTGCGCACTTATGGCAAGAAAGCAAAAGACACACAGATGATGAACGGAATGCAGAGAGAATAAAACATTCACCCTGAGTCAAGAGATATGGTTTAAATCCATAGTTTTTTTGCTCACCATGCCACCCCAGTTTATACCCAGCCATATGCAAATCAGTTTTGGCCCTGTGCCTCATGAGTACAGTCCAGGCCGAACTGCCAAGCCAGGTCTTTCCTGGAACAGAAACAAGCATCCTGGTTCCGGTTTCGGGGCATCCTCCCTCAACAGCCAGTCTAGCTTGAATCCAGCGGAACAGTGAGTCCCTGACCTACGTCTGGGCATACCCAGCGCACTCATGGCGAGAAAGCAAAAGACACACAGATGATGGACAGAATGCAGAGCAAATCAGACATTCACCCCCAGTAAAGAGATATGGTTTAAATCCATAGTTCTTTTGCTTACCATGCCACCCCAGTTTAGACCAAGCCATATGCATATCAGTCTCGACCCTGTGCCTCATGGGAACAGTCCAGCCCGAACTGCCAAGCCATGTCCTCCCTGGAACAGAAACAAGCATCCTGGGTTCGGTTTCGGGGCATCACTCCTCATGATTATTCTAGCTCGAATCCAGTGGAACAGTGAGTCCTGGACCCACGTCAGGGCATACCCAGCACATTTATGGCGAGAAAGCAAAAGACAGATGAATGACGGAATGCAGAGCAAATCAAACATTCACTCCAGTCAAGAGATCTGGGTTAAATTTCCGGTCCAGGGAGGACCTGGCTTGGCAGTTTGGACTGAACCCTTTCCATGGGGAATAGGGTCAAGACTGATTTGCATATGGCTGGGCCCAAACTGGGGTGGTGTACTGGGCAAACAAACAATGGATTTAATCCATATGTCTTGACTGGGAGAGAATTTTTTAATCATTCAGCAATCTGTCCATCATTTTTTGCAGTTACACTTTTCACCCTAAGTGGGATGGGTATGCCCAGACGTGGGTCCCTTGCTCACTGTGCCACTGGATTAAAGCTAGCCTGGCTGATGAGGGATGACATACCCCAAAACTGGTCCCAGAATGCTTGTTTACGGTCCCGGGAGGACCTGCCTTGGCAGTTCAGGCTGGACTGTTCCCATGGGGCATAGGGTCAAGGCTGATTTGCCTATGGCTGGGTCCAAACTGGGGTGGTGTAGTGGGCAAAAGAACGATGGATTTAACCCAGATCTGTTGACTGGGGGAGAATATTTGAATCATTCAGCATTCCGTCCTTCATTTGTTGCAGTTACACTTTTCACCCTAAGTGGGATGGGTATGCCCAGATGTGGGTCCCTTGCTCACTGTGCCACTGGATTAAAGCTAGCCTGGCTGATGAGGGATGACATACCCCAAAACCGGTCCCAGGATGATTGTTTCCGGTCCAGGGAGGACCTGGCTTGGCAGTTCAGGATGGACTCCTTCCATGGGGAATATGGTCAAGTCTGATTAGCATGTGTCTGGGTCACAACTGAGGTTGTGTTGTGGGCAAAAGGAAAATGGATTTAACCCAGATCTCTTGACTGTGGGAGAATGTTTGAATCATTCAGCATTCCGCCCGTCATTTGTTGCAGTTACGCTTTTCGCCCTAAGTGGGACGGGGATGCCAGACGTGGGTTCCTTGCTCACTGTGCCACAGGATTCAAAGCTAGCCTGGCTGATGAGGGGTGACATACCCCAAATCAGGAACCAGGATGCTTGTTTCCGGTCCAGAGAGGACCTGGCTTAGCAGTTCAGGCTGTACTGTTCCCATGGGGAATAGGGTTAAGAATGATTTACATATGGCTGGGTCCAAACTTGGGTGGTGTATTGGTCAAAAAAACAATGGATTTAACCCAAATCTCTTGACTGGGGGAGAATGTTTGAATCATTCAGCGTTCCGTCTATCACTTGTTGCAGTTACAGCTTTCTAAGAGTGGCGTTTTCAGAATTGTGACTTAAAATCCAACTTTAGTATTAAAGAGGATTTTAAATTAGAATTCCTAAAACACCAAACATGACTTTCCTACTAGCTCCCAATCAAAGGTGCTATCCCATTAGAGAGATAGGCCTTGCAATAGTGAAACATGAATATGAGAGATTTCACTACCAGGGTATATAATACTTAAAAGTACATGTTGAACGTCATAATATAGCCCTCATTGGGCTATTTAGGGCCTACCCTAGGGGCGGCTTACCTTTATCAAAAAGGAAGGTTTAGTACTGGCAAGAGGTTTAGTTTGCCAGGCCAAAATGACAGTTTAAGCTGCACACACAGGCTGCAATTGCCAGCCTGAGACATTTAAAGGGCTACTTCAGTGGGTGGCACAATGAGTCCTGCAGGCCTACTAGTAACATTTAATTTACAGGCCCTGGGTAGATGTACTGCCACTTTACTAGGAACTTACAAATAAATTAAATGTGCCAAGTGGGTGGAAGCCAATTTTACCCTGTTTTAGGGAGAGAGCACAAGCTCTTTAGTACTGATTTGCAGTGGTAAAATGTGCAGCGTCCTAAGGCCAGAAAAAACAAAGTCAGCAAAGACAGATGGTTTGAGGCACAAAGTTGGGGAAGACGAAGCAACCGATGTCAGGTCCAATACGCTCCAGCTGAAGGTAGTCAGTAGAACCCTGCAAGGAAATTCTCTCCCTGGCAATAGTGTTGCAATCCCTCTGAACATGGGCCTGCCTTTATGTGATAACTTTCTGTCACATTATCCATGATCCCACTCTATCTTTCCCTATTCCTTACTACTCTCTTTACTTTAACTGACTTCACTTTCTATACTTCACTTCTCATCTACCTTGCATTGCTCTATACTTCTCCCACTATAATACTTATCCACTTTCTCTCACTGCCTCCACATCTTTCCAACTCACCTCTTTCTGCCTTCTCTCACTCCCCTTCACTCATTTGTGAAAACCAGATCTGCTCCTCTAACTTCATTTCCTTTTCCCTATTTCTGACGCACTCTGCCTCTTACACTCAAAAGTCTTACCTACATTTCTACCTATTTTCATATACTTAAATATTGTCTTTTCTGCTTTACCTTATGTCTCACCATACATCACGTATCCCTCTACCTCATCTTTATCTCAACATAATTTCTCCCTCTGCCATCAAGTCCTTTAATTGTGTCCTGTCCCTTCCCTATTCTCTTACTCAGAGCAATGCTTTTATTTTCAGTTTCAGCAGCAATGCTAGCTGTGAAGTTGGATTCATTTGATATTATAAATAGCCATCAATTGAAGCTACAATTTCAATGACTATCTGCATACATCCTATTGTATTACTATGCTCTAGTCAATTAAACAACAATTGATCCTAAGGGGAGGTGGAAATAGATATTTTATGTATGCCTAACTAGAACATCATTGATATTTGTTTCCGCACATCTAACTAGTCATTGTATTCACAATAGACACTGAACGAAGCTTTTAGCTTAGGTAAGAAGGCTCTCATGAGAACCTTCCTCCATGTTACCAGTGTATGCAACATTTTTTTACTAATGTATTGGCATAGATGTTTACCGTGGGAATCGAGAGAAGAAGCATCGGAATTTGCTGACTCCATCGGATGAGTGGTTCCCATTGGAAGAGTACTATTTACACTTGCTTAAATATCATTACCATATTGTCTGATTTCATATATTAATGAGTTTTTCTAGCTAGAGAGACACACATATCCGAAGTCCCTTCTTTTCTTTAGAGACTTAACTGGAGAGTCTTGATAATTTAAACTCGACCCATTATGACTCCTTAGATGGTCACCTCTTATACTAGCCTTCCGGTACTGACAGCTATTGCTAAAGCTGATTTTGTTTGTTAACCTTATCCAAACCCTTTTCTGATCAATACTGCAACAACTATTCCTCCTTTACTGACATTTTGACGGTTGCTACTGTGATTGTAGGGAACTCGGCTGAGTTTACGGAGCAACTTTTTCTGAAGAGTTCTTTTTTGCTCTTTCCCGCAATCAAACCCTTCATGGCTTCTATTTAGGGTAGATTAGGCTCTTAGCTAGTTTAGTGACAATTTTCCTTTATGGGACACTTGGTATTGATTTATGCTGTCACTAATCAATCTTTTTTATTTTATATTTCTGTGAGCTGAACTAATCTGAATAAAGATGACAAAACCAACTAATCCTTCAAGATAAATAAAGGTTTTGAAAACTCCATCAACCTCTCTTTAGTGACTGAACATTAAGAATCTGACAGTTGATGATGTATGCATGATTTGAATTCTCGTTCCAGCTCCATTAAAATATGGTACTAAAAGGTCCATTGACCTGAAGGGAAAGCCATCAGGATTTCCAACAGACGAAATCTGTAAATTGGGGTGTTAGGTCTTAATTACCCTTTGGAAACCCTCCAAGAAATTTCCCGCACGGGAAATCCAAAGATATGGCAATTAAATTGATCTATCCTAACCCTATGACAGTAGTCATAAATCCCTAATCCAAAAGAAGAGGGGAATGTGCCATTCCTGAATAGAGGGAAGTCTACTAACATTCCAACACAAAAAACAAATTAAGTGAAAAAATTCAGAGCTGTATTGAAGTTAAGATTGCAACACACACAAATATGAATTAGTTTTAAAAAAATCAGAGCAGTATTGAAGTTAAATCATATACACATTTTTACATATGGTGGTTGCTCCACTGAGTAGGGTACTAGTGCTTAGAAAAATTGTTCAGGCAAAGGTGTAAAGTCTGTCTCTCACCCTCTTTTTAACAAATCAAATTCAATCCATAGTCTATGGGTACAGTGTTTGAATCAAGGCTGTCCCTTAGTGAATCATTTGGTCAGTCCAGGCTGTAGAAATGGGAGTTGTTGACGCATCAACCCGAGATAGAAGAAGGCCAAATAAAACCTTGAGGTCGGGTCTTCATCAGGACAAAATGGTGCTTGGTGGGAGAAACTAGAGGAGTAATCACGAAGAAACTCGTATAATGCTAAGGCCCACCAGCCCTTCATTTGTTGGGGCACCAATGTGCTCCTAAACTTGATGCTTCGAGTGAAATCGACCTTTGGAAAGGTCCAATAATCACCCACACCTCCCAATGCAAGCACTACAATTCTAAGTTAGTTACCAAAATGGAGCCATCTGATTCAATCAAATATTGGCTTTTCATGCTATAAAGTATCTCTGAGGCATCCACAGCTCAGTGGAGCAACCACCGAATGTAAAAATGTATATATATATGTATATGATTTAACTTTTTGTTTGTGTGTTGTAATCTTAACTTCAATACAGCTCTGAAGTCTGAGTGGCACTTACTAAAGACTCATTGTCAGTATCCCTATCAAATAGTGCAATAATGTTTCCCAATAACAGTCTCATATCCTTCTCAAAAAATTACTGCCTGACTTTTTCCCAGGGCATATCACCAAAACAGTCTTTCTCAAAACATGTTATGTCACTCTTGAAAGTCACAGGTGATCCTGATCTCATACTCATACTCTTGTGGCCCTTCTTTACACCATGCAAAATCGATTGAAGACCTATGATACTTCATGTTTGCTATCAAATCATCTGTACATTTAATGTATCCACATTTTAAACCTAATGTATTCCAAACTGTACCACTATCAGTGCTTAATTTATGCCAGTGTTTGCCGGTGCAACCACTACTTTTTATTTCATTGCATTGGGACTCATCACACTTTCCAGCTTTGTCCCACTCTGGCTGCAGCTCCCATTATTTACAGAGCAGTGGGAGACAGCAGATTGAGCTCTTATTTTACTTCCATGAAGGTTCTTAGAAATTGAAGAACACACTGTGATAGTTACTTACTTCAGTAACGCTCTTTCTGGTAGAGACTCTCTCTAGCTGCCAATTCCTCACCTTTTGAATATTACCCAGGCACAAGACTAGATCTGTAAACTTGTCAGCAGTTCCTCTGCATGCCAGTAGACTGATGCTGTTCTTCTCGTGTAATGACATGCAGAGCCTATATAGGCACCACTCTTGCGTGCTAATGTCAGTTGCTGTTGAGGCAGTCCGCAGGCCTTACCACAGAGTCCTCAATAGCGAATTGGTAGTGACCGAAGTGCTATATACCAAGGCAGTACCTATTCAGAGGTGGGTCTGTGAATGGACTCAAAGCAGAAAGGCCTGCAGGACCCAGCAGTCAAAATGCCCCTCACAGCAAACCTGACAGTCCAGCCAATAGTGCCTCATGAATGTATGGGGGGACACCCACGTAGCCACCTGGAAAATGTCCAGGGCATGGACTATGTATGCCAATGCAGTGGTACCAGGTTTGGCACTGATAGAAGGCACACACTGTCCTTCAGGAGCCTGCTATGAAGCCAGTGTGCAGCTATCTTAATAAAAAGCACAATCCAGCGGGAGATGGTGGTCTTCTGAAAAGGCCTTGTCTTTTTTACTTCAGTGAACCCCACAAAGAGATAATCGTCCACACGTTGTTCTTTGGTATGATCAGTATAAAAGCTTAGAGCTGTCTTGGTGTCCAAATGGTGTACCCTCTCCTCCTTCTTAGAGGGGTGAGGTGGAGCATAAAAGGATGACTGGCAATAAAACAGCAAAAACGACAGTTGATGGACAGAATGCAGAACAATGTCATACATTCACCTCAGTACAGAGATCTGGGCCTAAATCCATCGTTTTTTTGCTAACCATGCCATGTTTGCATTGTCCAGCATTCCATCCATCAATTGTTTTTTTTGCATATGTCGCCCTAAGTGGGGAGGCTATGCCCAGATGTGGGTCCCGCGCTCACTACACCACTGGATCCAAGCTCGCCTGGCTTATGAATGGTGATGCCCTGAAACCGGTCCCAGGATGCTTGTTTCTGGTCCAGGGAGGACCTTGCTTGGCAATTCAGGCTGGACTGTTCCCACAAGGAACAGGGTCAAGAATGATTTGCATATGGCTGGGCCCAAACTGGGGTGGTGTGGTGAGCAAAAGAATGATGGATTAAACTCAGATCCTTGTGACTGGGGTGAATGTTTGCATTGTCCAGCATTCCATCCATCAATTGTTTCTTTTGCATATGTCCCCCTAAGTGGGAAGGGTATGCCCATACGTGGGTCCTGTGGTCACTACACCACTGGATTCAAGCTAGCCTGGCTGATGAACGGTGATGCCCTGAAACCGGTCCCATGATGCTTGTTTCCATTCCAGGGAGGGCCTGGCTTGGCAGTTCGGGCTGGACTGTTCCCACAAGGAACAGGGTCAAGACTGATAAATATATGGCTGGGTCCAAACTGGGGTGGTGTGGTGTGCAAAAGAATGATGGATTAAACCCAGATCCTTGTGACTGGGGGTGAATCTTTGCATTTTCCAGCATTCCGTCCATCAATTGTTTCTTCTGCATATGACATAAAACAGCATCACAACTTTATGCAAGAAGGATTCCCGTGTCCGCAAAATCATCTTGTCAAGGAAGAAGGTGGTGTACTGTGATTGACAGAGAGAACTTGAAGCTTACTCACTGAGTACACAGATGTTATGGCAACAAGGAACACTGCATTGAGAGTCAGAAGCCACATGAGATAGCTGTGGAGCGTCTCAAAGGGAGCACAGATCAGAAATGGGAGGGCCAAGTTAAGGTCCCACTGTGGCATGACAAAGGGACAGGGACGGAAAAGATGTTCTAGTCCTTTATAAAAAAGGAATAACAACTGGAGAAACGTAATCAATCAGGGTGACTTGGCAAATGTAAAAAGGTCAAAACAGCCAAAAGGCACGCTTTTACTGTCCCCAGAGCAAAGTCTTGACAGGCTAGAGAAAAAACAAACAAGAAAATGTCAGATAACTTTACCTGGAGGGGGTCTATCTGCTCAGTACCATACCCTGCCACACATTTGTCCAAAGAGAAAGCATATAGAGTTTTTGTCGAGGGACTTCTGGCTGCCAACATCAACCACCTCTGGAGGAAGGTCGAAGGTTTTCAGCAATCGCTGGTCTATCTCCATGCATGAAGGTGGAGATTGTGAAGGCCCTGTGCAGAATTCTGCCCTGTTGTTGCGACAGTGGAGCCTAATTGGAAGATGGATGCTCAAGCCCAGGAGTTCTGAATACCATTCTCTTCATGCACAATCAGGGGCAACAAGGATGTCTTGGGCCCAGTCGGCCCTGATCTATTTGAGAACTCGGGGAAAGAGTGGTACCAGCTGAAAGGCATACAGGAACCCAGAGTTCTTCTTGAGCGAGAGATGCCTTGCAAACTCCAACATGCAGAAGTGCTGGCAATGTGTGTTCTCTTCGGTGGTGAACAGATCGCGCCCAGGTATTCCCTATTCGTGGAAGAGACCGTGCTCTTCCTCCGGGTGTAACTGCCACTTGCAATCCACCAAGTGCCAAAGGGTGAGCTTGTCTGTACTGGCATTCAACAATCCAACCAGGTGGTTCACCACCAGAAAAACTCCCTGGTGGTCCAGCCAGTTCCAGAGATGCCCTGTTTGTTGCAGTAGCACATGGCATGTCAAGCAGATGGCCCTCAGCTTCAGAAAGTTGATAAGGAGCTGGGGTTCCTCCAGATACCTGAGACCTCCGATCTCCAACCCAGAATGGATGGATCAATTACCACTGTCAAGTGGGTGTGGTGTTAGGAGAGGAGTCTGCCACTGACCCAATCATGGTCCAGTAACCACCACTACATACCTTTTGCAGTCTTCTCCAAGATCTGGAGGACATCGGAGAGGTCCTCTTGACGCTGGGTCTACTGAGACTTCAGATCCCACTGCAGAGCCCACATATGACACCTGGCATGCTTGACCAGCAGGATGCAGGAGGCCATTAGTCCCAGTAGCCTCAGAGTCACCGTCATTGAAATACAGTACAGAGGCTGAAAGATCAGGATCATAGCTTGAATGTCCTGGATTCTCTTTTCTTGGAGCAGGCATGACACTGACCCATCTCCAAAATGGCTCAGATGAAGGAGCCGAGTGTGACTTTGTTAATATGGAAATTGATCCATTTATCGATGAAAATAAAATCTCGTCCTTATCACCAGAATTGCCAGTTATGAACTCCACATCAACCTCGACTCGCAAATATGTAATCAAGCAGGCCCTGAGACCAAGGCCCGGGATAGGAGATTGATATATCACAGTTGGGCAAATGCTTTAGCAGGACACTCTTGCTCAATCCCACAGATAGGTGCAGCAACATTACAAAGGTTAAGGGGGACCGCCCCATGAAGCACACATGGCAGAAGGGGTTACACGCGCTCCTAAAACACCTTGAAAAGTCAGATGCCACATGAGTTAGGAACACATAGTCTATCAGGACCTAGCACATACAGTTATCACACACTCCCATACTGGACATCTGGACACATCATCCACTGGCCACAATATGTCCACGTGAGGTCGAGACTCACCTATGTAACCAGTAGGCAATTAATTTATGACTCCAAAGGCAGGAACCAAGACTCCTCACCAGGTAAGGTATGCCTGAACCTTTTATAACCCATCATGGTTTGTATAAATTGAGACAGCCCTCAGACCTTCTGCCTGAAACTGTTCTGTCGGCCATAATGTCTAATTAAACAAACTGTCCCTGTTTTGCCACTAGTCTCTAGTTTCTGTTATTCAAGGAAATTTGAACTCAAGTAACAACTTCAGCATGTTGATAGTGAATCCCAAATATGACAGGAGCATGATGTCTGGAGGCCATTGAAGACTGCCTAGGGTTCAGCCCGACTTCAACAGCCAGTCGTTGAGGTAGGGGAAGTTTGGGACACCCAACCTCCAAAGGTGTGCTGCTACCATGATCTCACTTTTGTGAACACCTCAGGAGTTTTGGTGAGACCAAAAGGGAGCACAGCGAAACGTAAATGCTCCTGTCACACCACAAACCGCAGTTAGTGCTGATGGGTTTGCAGGATGGGTATATGGTAATAGGCATCCTGTAGGTCCAACAACACCATCCAGTCTCCTGGGTTGAGGGCAGACAAGAGCTGGGCTAGCATATGCATTTTACCTTCGAGAGGAAGGCATTTGAGAGGGTGAAGGTCAATAAGAGGATGAAGGCCTCTGTCCTTTATGGCACCAGAAAGTAGAGAGAATAACAACCACAACCTAGTACTAGTGCAGTCACCCTCTCGATAGCCTCTTTGGGCAAAAGGGCTTGCACCTTTGGCTCAAAACAGGTAGATGGTTCTCTGTTAATCGTTGGTTGGATGGTGGAAGTTGCGGTGTAGTAGAAAGAAAGGGTATGGTACACCCTTTCCGAGTAGTTCGCAGGACCCCCCAGTCCAATGTAATGACCTGCCAACCCCAACAGAATCATCAGATCCTGCTTCCAACTGAGTGGCTGAGCTCCACTAAGGAGCCTCTAAAGGGGTTTGGCAGGTGGGGCTGCAGGGAGGCTGGGAACTTGGTGGCTGGTTGACCTTGACTGCTGGGGTGGTGGGCACCAGGGCTTCGACTGCAAAACTGCAGGGCACCTTGTTGAAGTTGGATTGACTGACTGTACGGGGTTTCTCTACCAAAGGTGAGAAAGGAGCAAAAGGGCTGATGCAGTTGGCGAGGTGGTACAGATAAGTCCAGGGACTGTGCGGTGGCCCTACTCTCCTTGAACTACTCTAGATAGGAATATGTCTTATCCCCAAACAGGAGCCAAAGTGCATGTCCATGAGGGACGATGACACAGCCTGAAATACCAGTGAATCACAGCCAAGTATGGCCATGATGGCTACATTAATGCCAATAACTGGCCCAACGGAATCAGTGGTGTCCAAGCCACAACGAATTGTGAACTTGGCCGTGTCATGACCGTCCTGTACATCATGGGTAAGGACAAGTTGGAGATTTCAGGAACACTTGGGAGGACTTGAGCCACCGAATATTCAAAGGGCGTGGGAATAGTGCCCCAGGAGGTTGCTGGAAATCACTAATCTAAGAGCCAAGCTGGTGGACTAGAAGATTCTCTTTCCAAGCATCTCCACCTGTTTGGCTCCCTATCAGGGGAAGTAGTGGGAAATGTGTGTGGGTTTGTCCTGCGTGTAATTACATTCACCAACAAGCTTTCAGGGGAGGGGTGCTGAGATAAAAATGCAGGGTCTTTTAGGGAGGGGGCAATGGCATTTGGTGATTTAGAGGTTGATCAGGGAGACAGAGCAAGGTTTGCCCCACACCCCCAACAGGGTATCTGTCAGTGCCTCATTAAAAGGCACAAAGGGTTCAGTTGATGTTTGCCCCGGCTGGCGGACTTTTATCAGGACATTGACATGACCTCAAGGTGGGGTGCTGGAGTTCAAGGACTATGGCACCCCTGCACATAACCATGGTGTAATACGCACTCTCCTCTTTGGTAGACCAGGCGGTGAATGGAGCCCTGACTGAGGGGAGGTATCAAGGCCATTAGCTTCCTGTAGGTCATCATACCAAATCTCTTTTTAGTATGGCTGGCTAGACTCCTCACCCTAATCCTAGTCCTTGTCAGAATCCATGCTGAACAGGGAATGCAAGGTATGCTTTCTTACTTGTGGAGGTGGAAGATCGAGTGGAGGTAGTGCTTCATCTAAGAGTGCAGACTTTGTTCAAGTTGAACCAGCACGATGTAGGCCAAGTTGTGGAATAGGTTCCAATTTTTGGGATAAGTTCCAAGGAACCAGCACTGATCGGAGTCATAGAGGATAATAGATACCTCATCTTTTGGTGTTGATACAGCCAGCATAAAGGTCAAAGTGCTGATAACTGACATAGTTCACGGCACTGGAGGCACACTGGAACCGTAGGTGGACCTGGGATGGTCTCAGAAGGTCCAACTGGCACTGAGGGTGAACCCATCTGCGGTATTTCAGATGGAGAACCTCTTGGCTCCATGAGGCCTGAGCTCAAACCAGAGGGAGCCGGCAAGGATCCAAAGAGTCGTGGCATGGCCTTGCTGAACTCTTCGATCGGGTTGTGCTGGGACAAGTTGTGGTATAGATTCCAAGGTTGGTCAACTTCCAGAGTTATATTGACATGTATGGTTCAAGCTCCGGGTCTTCTCAGCAGAGTGAGAATGGGAGGAAGGGGCAGAGTCCCGCTGAGATTTCTTGTTTTTCAACTTACCTGATGACTTTGATTATGATGAAGACCGACCTCTCGAACGACTCCTGCTACTTCTGGATATGGAACAGAACCGAATCCGAACTTTTGACTTGGGCTTTTCTTGGTGCAGCGTCTTCAGGTGCATGGTGATGTAAAGTTTCTCCTTGCAGTTTTGAATGGCCTTCGAGTTCAATGACAAGCAATCACTGCAGGCCTTAGAGTCATTTCTCAACCACAACACAAACAGATCTGATGAGGATCTGCCAGAGACATTCAACATTGAGACACATGGCTTAAAACATTTGGGAGGTGACATTTCCATTGCACACTGAAATTAGAAAGACCTTGAAAAGGTAGGGGTCTGAAAGAGACGAAAGGTAGCTCCCGAACAGCGTTGGAAGGCACAGAAAGAAAGGAACTGACATCAGTATACGGTAGTGGCACTTATATAAGCTCCATATGCCATTTCTAGAGCAGAACTGTGTCAGTGCAGAGTCACACAGTGCTACTTCCAGCTTGCAGAGGTACTGCCAAAAAGTTTACAGGTCCAATCTGACGCTTGGAGAATAATCAAAAGATGAGAAATCTATGGATAGAAATCTTTATGAGAAAACTTGTTTTCTGTGTTCACCTAACCAAAATAGAAATAAAAGGAGGTCTGTTGCATGTAAGATGTTCTGAGATTCCATGAACATGGTCAGCTGTCTATTTACATGTTTTTCCAAAATTTATGAGAGAACCGGGAGCAGTGAGATGGGTCGGAAATTGGATGGATTAGTAGGGTAGGCATTTGCTTTCTTAAGAAAGGGCAGGACCATTGCATGTTTCCATTCCCGAGGAACAACGCCTTCTGATAAGGAGGCATTTAGGAGGTCCATAAAAGTAGAAAGTATGGCCGCATCCAATTGTTTGATCACATGAAAAGGAAGTACATCGCCATGGGACCCTGATTTCATGCTAGCCAGTAGCTAGGAGCTTGGTTTTAGGGGGTCCACTTTTCCACTCTATATGGAGAGGAAATATTAACTTATGGCCCTAGTCCTTCAAACTCTTGGGTTAAGGTGTTATATGGCCAGTCCTCCAAAGAAGGAGAGTGAGGGTAATTACTGAGCAGTGCCGAATAAATTAATTCGATTTTCTTATTATAGTAGAGAGCAAGTTCTTCACACTGGGCCTCCGAAAGGACACATGGAATGGAATGACAATGTGTCCCGGATAGTTCCTTAACAACCTTAAAAATTGTTTTTGAACAATTATGGGCCTGAGAGACTTTAAGTGTGAAGAATTCGGCACAAGTCATTTTGCAAAGGGTATGATATACCTTAAGTGCTTTTTTATACGTTGCTTTATCTTCTTCAAAGTAATGTTTCCTCCAGGTTCTTTCAAGGGATTTGCATTTAGATTGCTGCTTCCTCAGCTCCAGAGAAAACCAAGGAGCCGGTGTCAGTTGTCTTACTATGCGCTTATTAGTCAGGGGGAGACAGACATCAACCACTTGGGTAATCCAGTTTTGTAAATGACCCAAGTCGCCAATAGTAATCAGGTCAGTAGCTGGTTTATTTTCCGTTAATCAGCTATTTAGGGCTGCAACATCCAGTTTAGCCCAATTCCTCCTTGATTGTCTGGTAACCCGGCAGGTCGCTATGGGAGAATGAGCTACCTTCAGAGAGAAGGCAACAGCAAAGTGGTCAGGCCAGCATAGAGGGAGCGTGGGACAGCAATTAAGCTCAAGATTGGAGAAAAGGAAAGTTTGGAAATTGTTGTTCTGAAAGAGATTAATTTGATTATTCTGTATTAGTAGATTTAAATGCTTTATATTGATGCATTTACTTTCCTTAACTTACTAATAAAATCTAAACTTTCTTAAATCCTGTTTCTGTCTTTCTATGATTTGTCTACAATATAGTATTATTGAGGGATGAGAATTCTAACAGAGATGTCTCTGGTCAGCAGATTCTTATGGTACTATTATGTGTAGCTCTAACCAAATTATTGGTTTGTATGATTCTAGCCCCCTCATGGCACGGTTAAAAGATTAATTGGAGAACCAGATGAATGCCTCTGAAGTGAAGTGCCAGAAAATATCACAAGCAATAGTAAATGAGCCCGTGGCTCTACAGCAAGGGTAAGCAGAATGCAGTCCTCCTGGGAAAAATGTAGATGACTGACGTCCATGAATAAAAGGAAGGAAGGCCCAAAAGAAAAGAAAGAAATCAAGGAATAAAGGACATATGGATAGCAGGGAAATAATGGAAAAACTGTCTGTTGGACTTGGCCCTTTTTGCAGGGTCATCCCTAAACTTTTTGCCTTCCTCCGGTATTTTTTCTGACCTGGTGTTGGCTGTTTTATGACTCTGGGCACCTTACCACTGCTGACCAGTGCTAAGGTGCATATGCTCTCCCAATGGTAAAATGTATACATTGATTGGTGTCCATGTTTGGCTTATTCGGTTTACTATCAGCCCCTAGTAAAGTGCACCAGGAGTGCCAGGGCTTGTAAATACGAATGCTGCTGGTGGGCTTGCAGCACTGGTTGTGCCACCCACAGAAGCAGCCTAGTAAAATGTGTCTAGGGTCTGCCACCGCAGACCCTGTGCGCGGTCTGGGACCGTCGCGCTGACTGCGCAAGTGCCCCCACTTGCCAGTCCCTAAACCTTCCCTTACCTACATATTAGCCACCCCTCTGGTAGGCCCAAGGGCAGGGTGCATTGTAGGCATAAGGTAGGACATGCCCTGATGTGTGTGGCATGTCTTAGTAGTGAATTACAGCCCTTGTCGTTTTTCACTATTGAAGGCTACCTGCTCTCCATAGGCCAGAATGGGCTGCCGGGGTCACGCCAACGCTGTGACCCCAGTGGACTCAGAGAGCATGGTAGAGTGTCAAGTTTGGTATGCCTGAACTCAGAATAATAAAATACTTCTTGTAGTCGAGTTTATTTTAGTATCCTGGGTTTGTAAATACTACTTTTAGAAAGTTAGTATTTACTGACCTGACCATCTCAGTCCGCCTCTGCTGTATGTGTGTGTGTTCTGCCCAGCAACAGTAAGGAGCAGGGTTGGGGAATCCCCAGAGACAGGTTGGCTGCCAGGTGGTGGGTAGAGAGATTACACCTGGATGGGTGGGAGGAGTACACCTTGACTCTTGAATAGACCTGTGCTCTGCCACCACAAAGCCGGCGCCACCCCCTGTGGGGCGGCTGATGTCTCTGCCCTGCTGCTGAAAGGAAAGAGCAGAGTCACCATAACAAAGTGCTCCAGAACTGGACTGAGCCAGGCCTAGGCCCCCTGGCGCTAAAGAACAAAAGAACCATGGTATAAAAGTAGGAGCCTGGCTCCTAAGAAATCAGAATCCTGTTTACCACAAAGAACCTCTGCCCGACTAGAAGGAGAAGAAGACGCCGGAGGAGCTGGCCTGCTGCTTGCCTTGCTGAGAGAGGAGAGGAAGAGACTTACTGAAAAGACTTTGCTACTTTGTGCTTGAACATTCTCCAAGGGCTTGATCTGAGCTTGCCCCCTGAACTGAACCCCAGGAACAGTGGGTTCTCTGTGCTTCTTGCTCGTCCTCCAATTCGAGCCGTGTGTGCATCTCGCTGGAAAAGAGACTGCGCCCCTCATCGCCCCTCCTAGGGCCGTGACACTCAGAAGCTCGCCTGCCTCCAACCCGTGAGAGCCCCGCTCCGTCCGGAGCCGCTCTCTGTTCCCGGGCCAGGCCGCCTGCATCCCTGTCACCGCCTGCCATTGGAGTGCGCTGAACGCGCTATCACCCCTCCTGCCGGAAGCCGTCCGACGACTGTGATCTACGCCGGGTCACCCAGCTGCACTAACCGTGCCCTGCAACCCCGCTTCGCTATCCCCGGACTTCTCAGGCCGCGCCGCCCCCGCTGTGGAGACCCTCCTGCACCGCCGTGCTAAAGGGTCGCTGGCCGCGCCTGCCTACGTGCCCACACCTGCTGATTGAGGACCCAAGAACACTTCCCAAGCTGAGAGTCGCACCGACCTGTGCCGACTCTCCTAATCACGAAAGAAGTCCAGTATCGGGCTCGGGGCCCGCAACGCCTTATTTCCCCGTTCGCAGGAACCGATCTCTGTGAGTACTGGAACTACGAGTAAAGAGACTACGAAGTATCCATTTGAAACTACGAACCAAGAACATTTGCCTGCTGTATAACCTGGTGGCCTAGCGACAACGTTATTGGTCTTGTGATAAGTCTGTTGAGATATATATACCTTATTTTTACATAAAGAATCGTATTTTTATATATATCCAAGTCTGGTGTCCGTTTCTGGGGGGATTGATGTATTTACTGTGTGTACGATTGTAAGTGCTTAACCAACAACGCCTGAGGAATCGCCTTGGCTGCTCACGCCACGCACCTAGAGGGTGAGCAAGGGTCATTCGCGAGGGGTTATCCTGCGCCCTGACGTGGAGGAGAGGGTTCCTGCTTGACACAAGGGCAACCTTGCGCCAACCAGAGATCCCCGACTCTAACATTGGTGGCAGCGGTTGGGATTTCGGATTTGCACTTGTAATTTGCATACAGTAAATTATTAATCACCAGATAGTGAGAGCAGACCAAATAACGCAGCCACAGGTTTTTTGTTGAACTTTGTTGAGACATCTGCCATTACTGCAACCATGCCTGGCTCGCACTCCGCTGGAAGAGCACTCTCTGTGATTTCTGGAATAGATGAGGTGGATTGGGAGAGACTGGAAGGCTACACGATGGAGCAATTGAAAGGCTACAGTGTACAATTCAGAGTCCCCCATGCTGGATGCAAGAGGAAGCCCCAGTACACCAAGGCGTTGAGAGCCTGGAAGGAGTCACGAGACCTACGGAATGCGGGGGACATCGTTCCACCCGACAACCTTGAGGAGCCCAGCAGAGTCCGGTCGCCGGAGGAGCTGGCAGACAGGGCGGCAGACAGGGCGCATGCAATGGAGATGGCAAAGTTGGCAGGACAAATGGAAATGGAGAAGCAGAAGTTGGCCTTGGAGGCACAACAACGCAAAATGGATCATGATCTAAAAATGAGGGAGTTGGATCTCAAGATCAAGAATTTAGACCGCTCTCCCTCTGGTGGCAGCAATATTGAGTTTTACAGTGCTGAGAGAGTAGTACGCACACCCAGAGATGTGGCGCCTGACTTGAAGGAGGGGGTTAACATACACCAGGAGGTTCAAGGGCATGAGGTAGCTCCAGTAGTGCGCAGTATCCCTGAAGGGAATAGGGTAACTGGCGCAGGGGTTCATAGTCCTAGTGGAGGGAGGGACACTCTACTGACTCTAGCTGAGAGGTACAGGGAGAGGGGTTCCCCCAAAATTGAAGTCCTGGTGGGTGAGTGTGAAGACCGCCCAGAAGAGTGCGGGTTGTGGGACAGAGACAGTCAGATACTGTCTTGCCAGTCTCAGGAGAGTGGTGTGGAGTACGTGTGTGAGGCACTGGATGGTAAGGTGAAGGATAGTTTGGTTAACCCTGCTAGGGGGCTGTGTGATCCAATTAGGGGAGAGCATATTTTAAGTCCCTGTTTTCCAGAGCTATGTCAACACCTGTTGGAGAGTGAGTTCTCTGACCGCAGAGAACTCACATTGGAGGCAGACCTTTTGGTGGATTCCAGAGGGTCTGGAGAGGCATTGGGGAGTGACCCTGTGGGGAGTGGCTCAGGTATCTTCCAACCCAGAGTGGTGGAAGTGGTGCAGAGGAGCCCAGCTAGGTCCCATGATAGTGGGAGGGGTGTAGGGGCTCACGTCCTGTCTCAGTGGAGAAGGAGTGAGTGTGGGGCTGCGTGCCCCCAGGTGCCCGAAACCCAGTCTCAGAGCCTGGATCATTCTTTAAGGGAACACCAGGCGGGGAGCCTAGGCTGTCCTGATGGGCCGCCCGTTGAGGGGGATCCCCTAGTGTCTGGTGAGCTGGGAGTGTCTGTAAGCAGGCCTCCATCAGTTCTGGTGTCTGGCAGTACCGCTCCAGTTGGGAGTGTGCAGAGGTCCAGATTGAGGGGTGAGAGGGGGAAAGAGTCCCCAGTGGAAGAACCAGTGGGTCAGGGGCCAGCCAGAAGGGCTGCGTCCCCCGTGAGTGACCATGGTGACACCACTTCTGTCCTGGGGGATCTTCAGGCACTGTCAGATGGACAGGGGTCGGGAGATCAGCGCCAGGCAGACTGTCACACGACACATGAGTTATGTGTCACCCTCAGGGAGGGCATGCGTGCTCCCCGGGAAGTCCTGGTGCGCCAGGCGAGCGTTCAACCGCCTGGGTTGGTCCCAGGGTTGGGAAGCCAGGTTCAGGTGTTGTCTGACCTGGAGGGTGGGACTACTGTAATCAGTGTCCTGACCCATGTTGCTTCTGGGGGTACCACGCCAGGTGGGAGTGGGCAGTACTCTGGAAGGGGGTGCAGAGGGAGGGAGTCCTCGCCTCTGACCCCGGCTCAACTGAAGGGTTTAGACCCTAGGTTGGAGGGCCAGGTTCAGGGTGTCCCCCCGGACCTGGACGCCCAGTTGCAGGATAGAACACCTGAACTGGTGGGCGAATTGCGCAGGACACCTGCCCCAGGTGCCCTGGCAATTCTGGAAGGGGGTACCACTCCAGGTGGTAGGGTACAGAGCCCCAAGGAGAAGGACCGGGTGTGGGAGAGGCCACCCCAGTCTTGGGTCCAGCCGCCGGGTACAGTCCTGGGGCTGGTGGGTCAGTGCCAGGATGTCATACCTGACCTGACAAGGGGGAGAATGGACAAAGGGTGCCAAGCACCTGGGGCTACTGCCCCCCGCTCCCTGGCGCCACAGAGGATTGAGAGCCCTGAGAGGCATACGGCCTGGGTCTCATCCCTGACTACTGTTAGTGGCCACCGTAGCATTTTGCTGTCTGTCTGTTGGGACACACCTGTGGGTCAGTTAAGGTTAGGTGCTGCACAGGTGGTGTCCACAGGTGAGGAGAAGGGTTCCCCTTGGATTGGCTTGGTGGGCCCTGAGAGTATGGACAGAGGGAGTCCGATAGGTTCAGATTGGCGTAGAAATGGAGTCTGCCCCAGCAGTTGCGGGCCAGGTCCTTGTTCTATCGCCCCAAGCAGGGAAGACCATCACGGTGGTGATTGGTCTACCCTGCGTTTTGGCTGGAAGGGGGTTGTGTTGGACTTGGCCCTTTTTGCAGGGTCATCCCTAAACTTTTTGCCTTCCTCCGGTATTTTTTCTGACCTGGTGTTGGCTGTTTTATGACTCTGGGCACCTTACCACTGCTGACCAGTGCTAAGGTGCATATGCTCTCCCAATGGTAAAATGTATACATTGATTGGTGTCCATGTTTGGCTTATTCGGTTTACTATCAGCCCCTAGTAAAGTGCACCAGGAGTGCCAGGGCTTGTAAATACGAATGCTGCTGGTGGGCTTGCAGCACTGGTTGTGCCACCCACAGAAGCAGCCTAGTAAAATGTGTCTAGGGTCTGCCACCGCAGACCCTGTGCGCGGTCTGGGACCGTCGCGCTGACTGCGCAAGTGCCCCCACTTGCCAGTCCCTAAACCTTCCCTTACCTACATATTAGCCACCCCTCTGGTAGGCCCAAGGGCAGGGTGCATTGTAGGCATAAGGTAGGACATGCCCTGATGTGTGTGGCATGTCTTAGTAGTGAATTACAGCCCTTGTCGTTTTTCACTATTGAAGGCTACCTGCTCTCCATAGGCCAGAATGGGCTGCCGGGGTCACGCCAACGCTGTGACCCCAGTGGACTCAGAGAGCATGGTAGAGTGTCAAGTTTGGTATGCCTGAACTCAGAATAATAAAATACTTCTTGTAGTCGAGTTTATTTTAGTATCCTGGGTTTGTAAATACTACTTTTAGAAAGTTAGTATTTACTGACCTGACCATCTCAGTCCGCCTCTGCTGTATGTGTGTGTGTTCTGCCCAGCAACAGTAAGGAGCAGGGTTGGGGAATCCCCAGAGACAGGTTGGCTGCCAGGTGGTGGGTAGAGAGATTACACCTGGATGGGTGGGAGGAGTACACCTTGACTCTTGAATAGACCTGTGCTCTGCCACCACAAAGCCGGCGCCACCCCCTGTGGGGCGGCTGATGTCTCTGCCCTGCTGCTGAAAGGAAAGAGCAGAGTCACCATAACAAAGTGCTCCAGAACTGGACTGAGCCAGGCCTAGGCCCCCTGGCGCTAAAGAACAAAAGAACCATGGTATAAAAGTAGGAGCCTGGCTCCTAAGAAATCAGAATCCTGTTTACCACAAAGAACCTCTGCCCGACTAGAAGGAGAAGAAGATGCCGGAGGAGCTGGCCTGCTGCTTGCCTTGCTGAGAGAGGAGAGGAAGAGACTTACTGAAAAGACTTTGCTACTTTGTGCTTGAACATTCTCCAAGGGCTTGATCTGAGCTTGCCCCCTGAACTGAACCCCAGGAACAGTGGGTTCTCTGTGCTTCTTGCTCGTCCTCCAATTCGAGCCGTGTGTGCATCTCGCTGGAAAAGAGACTGCGCCCCTCATCGCCCCTCCTAGGGCCGTGACACTCAGAAGCTCGCCTGCCTCCAACCCGTGAGAGCCCCGCTCCGTCCGGAGCCGCTCTCTGTTCCCGGGCCAGGCCGCCTGCATCCCTGTCACCGCCTGCCATTGGAGTGCGCTGAACGCGCTATCACCCCTCCTGCCGGAAGCCGTCCGACGACTGTGATCTACGCCGGGTCACCCAGCTGCACTAACCGTGCCCTGCAACCCCGCTTCGCTATCCCCGGACTTCTCAGGCCGCGCCGCCCCCGCTGTGGAGACCCTCCTGCACCGCCGTGCTAAAGGGTCGCTGGCCGCGCCTGCCTACGTGCCCACACCTGCTGATTGAGGACCCAAGAACACTTCCCAAGCTGAGAGTCGCACCGACCTGTGCCGACTCTCCTAATCACGAAAGAAGTCCAGTATCGGGCTCGGGGCCCGCAACGCCTTATTTCCCCGTTCGCAGGAACCGATCTCTGTGAGTACTGGAACTACGAGTAAAGAGACTACGAAGTATCCATTTGAAACTACGAACCAAGAACATTTGCCTGCTGTATAACCTGGTGGCCTAGCGACAACGTTATTGGTCTTGTGATAAGTCTGTTGAGATATATATACCTTATTTTTACATAAAGAATCGTATTTTTATATATATCCAAGTCTGGTGTCCGTTTCTGGGGGGATTGATGTATTTACTGTGTGTACGATTGTAAGTGCTTAACCAACAACGCCTGAGGAATCGCCTTGGCTGCTCACGCCACGCACCTAGAGGGTGAGCAAGGGTCATTCGCGAGGGGTTATCCTGCGCCCTGACGTGGAGGAGAGGGTTCCTGCTTGACACAAGGGCAACCTTGCGCCAACCAGAGATCCCCGACTCTAACACTGTCAAACAGAAAGAAAGAAAAAAAAACCCAAAGAACGTAATGTAATCAGAACAGAGAAAGAAAAGGAAGGATAGCAGGGAAGAAGGACAGCAGAAAAGAACTGAAGGATGAAGCGAGATTTTTATAAAGAGGCAAGAGAGAGGAAGCAATTATAGCTATAAGGAATGAATGAATTAGGCCACTTAGCAAGAGTGAATGACATTGTAGTAAAAATTGCAAAATTGGGAAAGAGATAAAAAAAGAGATGCTAGTAGGTGCATGTATAAGGAAAAAGACAGATGGGTGTAAGTCATGCACTTCACTTTGTTCTGACTTCATATTTATTGGAACAAAATAACGGTTAGCTGGGGTCGTGGCCAAGCTGAGCTGTAAAATGACCGCCCACTATGAGGGTTCTGCCGGCCGAGCCTGTAAATCCGACATTTATCTGGACACATCCTGTCAATTCTCGGCAGCAAAAACACTAGCTGTTCACATAGCTGCCAGGCAACCTGTAACGCCTGGCACTCTTGAGTGCCGCGGATCACTACTTCAGCACGCATTGAGCCTATGCGGCCTGGTGCGGCCTTGTACGTGTATTGCCAGCGGCGGTCTGGGACTGGAGTGGGCGACACTGCTGCTGATCCTGCGCCTCCATCGCCTTGATGGTTGTGGACACGCCTGTGCTGAGGAGCGGGTAGACGAGCGCCTAAAGATCTGGTGTGTCGACTGCCGTGTGCTGTGCCGACAAGGGACGGGAGACAGCGTCGGCTGAGCCAGTGAGTTGCGGGTGGGGGTCCGGGTTGAGGCTGGGGCACGACGGGCCTGCACTAGGCCTCCACATGTAAGTAGAGGGCTGGGGGCCGCTCCTGCTCTGATGGGGGCACCTTCGAGTCAGCCTGGGCCCTGCTGCGCATGGCGCTGGCTGGCTAAGCTCTTGCATACACCGGCACTTGAGGGCACATCGAGAGCAGCGGGACACGCAGCGGACCGGGAGTTCTGTGCCCCGAGGCATGCCAGACACGAGGCGCGACCATTGCAGCTTGGCACTCGTGAGTGAGACGATATCCACCAGGCACTAGCAGAGAACAAGACGTTGCAGGCAGAGAATGGGCATTGAGGGTACTGGATGCATCACTGGGGAAAGCGCACGTAAGACCAGAGAGAAAGTGAGGACATCAAAGCAATTAGGCCCAGAGGTCCGCACATCTAGGGGCCCCTATTGCAGAAACAGCATAATACTGGTGACTGAGGTGGGGGAGTTGCGGCCCCTATAGCAACAACCAAAAGGCTCAACAAGCAGAGCGAGAAAGCCACAGCGTACCAGTGCAGCAAGTGTGGTGGTGGGAGAGCCGCGGAGTCAACACTTTGCCCAGTTGGAGCCATCTGGTAGGTTTCTGACGTGGCGAGGGCTTTACGTGGCTGCCGATCAGCGACGGGCTCCCTACTGGGCTAAGAAATGTGGAAAACCGATGGGAAACAGCCCAAATTAAACTTTGATAAAAGAGTGACAAGACAGCAGGAAAACAGACCCATGCTGCCTAGTGAATCAACTGGGGCCACCATGGATGTCACACAGGAAGACGACTTGAGGTCCATGTTGAAGGTCGTTCAAGCTAGCCTACAGACAATCGATTCCAAGTTCGACTCTATGGCTACACGTCGTGATCAAGTCACCCAGAAAGTTGACAAACATGAAGCTAGACTTGATATGCTGGAAACCAGAGTGTCGCATGCTGATGATTGCCAAACAGAAAAGCACGAACAGATGCTGCGCATGGACAAAGTTCTCCATCCAATAAAAGCCAAGAACGAAGATTTGGAGATAAGATCCCGTCACAATAATGTTCACATCATTGGAATTCCTGAAACAGCAAATATTGAAAACATGGAAAAATATGTGGAAACTATGCTGAAGGACCTTTTTTTTTGGAGCAACCTCTCTGACATGTTCCTAGTGGAGTGAGCACACCGCACACTGGGCCCAAGACCGCCGCCTGGTGTGCCATCACGCCCCATCCTAGCTCATCTCCTGAATTATTGGGATAAGGACACAGTGCTGCGATTGGCATGAGAGCAGTGCGTAATTCAATATCAGGGTAATACGATAACTATGTACCCAGATTTCACACAACAGGTGCAGGCAGCGCGTTAGGAGTTTGTCCAGGCCAAGAAGCTGCTTCAACAGGCCGAAATTAAATATGCGCTACTGTACCCTGCAAAGCTTTGTGTTCAAATGGATGGCAAACCCCTCATATTTACAGATGCCAGTGTTGCATGCAAGTTTGCTAAGTAGGAGATGAAAAAACGACAGATAGCAAATCGCGAAAAGGAAGGATCGCTAAGCCGCAGACTGAGCAAAAATGGCTGAGCGCATTGACCATGGTTCAGGTTCAATCGGTCCACTCATATACTGTACGTTAACACTAGTATGTGTAAATGCTGGCCATGCTTGTTTCTCTGAACTCCAGGCGACGTTTGATTGACTTGGCAGCTGGTCTACCATAGCACTGCGGGAGATGACCTAGAGCTGCCATATTGGTTTTTTTGAAAATATTTTTATTGAGCACTGCATATAATATACAGGTGTACACAGTAAGTTATAAGCGTTTTGAAAATATCCTAAAAGAGCAATTTGGTATGAATCTTGTCCACATATTGTAACTAAGCATACATGAAGAGATAGGACTTTACATAAAGTGCAGCATTTCTTGCAGCATAAGTGTTCAAACTGTAGATTCAAACAGCTAGTAACAACTCTAATAAATGATATCCAGTACAGTACCCAGTACACCCCCCACCCAAAATAACCCTCATTAAACAATCCCCAACGAAACAAGTAACTTAAGTGCCGCTATAAAGACTAAACACCTGGCTGATGTTCCTGCGTCCGGAGTGTGTCAGGTCTAAGAACCCCAATAAGGGGCGTGTACCGAGGGGGGGAGTTGCGGGGGGGAAAGGGAGCAAGGAGGGAAGAAAGAGGAAGGAGGGACAAAAGGGAGGGAGGGATAAAGAAACAGAGGCAGGGATAAGGAAGTGAAAGGGAGGCACCCAGGTAGAGTATGGACAGGCATGAGTCCGCCAGCTCCTAGCCAACTGCACCACTTTCCTGCAGAACATATTGCGATACCACAGGGTCAACTTCCTCCATCACCTTGAATTGTTCCACTAGGTGTGCCCAATCCAGCGAAATCGGTCGCTTTCGCAGTCCCCTGTTTTCTTCACGGTATAAAGCCTCCCTCTCAGCAACCGCCCATCTGCCCACTTCTTCGCGCCAATCGCCCACTCGCGGCGCTAGGGTAGACTTCCAGCGTTTTGTTATCATACGTTTTGCCAATATCAGAGCCAACCCTGCAAATCTGCGTAGCAACTTTGCCTTCTTAGGGAGGGGGAATAAACCCAAAAGGCAGGCCTCAATTGTGTCCCATGGTGTGCGCTCTGTCAACACCTCCAGCCCCCGGACAACCTCTGACCAAAACCCCCGCAGCTCTGGACGGTACCATATCATATGTAGGAAATCAGCTTCAGGCGCCTTGCACCGCGGACATACCGCGGACGCCGTGGGGAACATTTTTCGTATCGTTGCTGGGGCAAGGTATGCTTTATGTAGTATAAATAACTGGATTGTTTTTAAACGGCAATTCCGAGAGACTTGATGGGGATGTTTTAGCATTTGTGCCCATTCCCTATCTTCCAAATCCCGCCCCAAGATCAAGTCCCACCTTTGCCTAAGATGTATCAGTGGGACATGCAAATGCTCTCTCAAGCCTCGGTAAAGCCAGCGCAACAAGTGTCGGCCATGTCCCATAATGTGTAATGATCTAAGCAATTGGAAAGTTGGGGGTTCTGCTCGATCCGCGTTCCAATAAGTTCGAATGAAACGCAGTACAGCGGCATGCGTGAGAAGCAAGGTGTCAGGCACCGAGTTGGCATGTGCAAACTCATCATGCGGCATCAGTTGGCCCCCGAAAAATAAATCCACAACTGTCTCCACCCCCTCCCGGGTCCACCCCTGTATTTGGATCATCGATAGTACCCCACGCCTAGTAGGCAGTCCACATAGGGGGATATTCGGGGCGTACGGAAATGGTAACCTATCCAGCCTTTTCACCTGTGCCCAATACTGTAATGCAACATGCAACAAGTAAGGAGGATCACGCAACTTCTGTGCACCTGGACAGAGCTGCGACTGAAGAAGCCCACATTTTAAAAATTCCGAGGAGTACCCAATTTCAAATAAATTCTTACCCGCCAACCAATATGCCAGCCACTGTAATTGTCCCACTATGCAGTATGTCCTAAAATCAGGTGCCCCCTACTGCACTAGGCAGCTGCAGCTTAGATAGCGCTAATCGATGCCTGCCCGCCCCCATATCAAAGATGATAACAACGTATCAAGCAATTTAAAAATCCAAGCCGGCAGGACCACCGGTAAATTCACAAAGTAATAAAGGAGGCGGGTAGCATAACCATTTTCGACACCGCCAAGCGGGCCGCCACCGTCAAAGGCAACGAATTCCAAAAGGCAATCTGGGAGCGCAGCGAATTAATGGTGCGAACTACATTACCTTCTATGGTATCGGCGTTTGATCTATAGATATTAATCCCCAGTTATTTAAAAGTGACAGGCTCAACTCGGAAATGCATTTGGCCAAATTGTAGAGTGGGAGACGCATATGTATTATAGAAGGCGAAGGCTGCCGATTTAGAGGCATTAAGACCCAAGCCCGAAATTTCCCCAAATCTAGCAAAGGCAGCAGTTATCATGTGTTCATCAACATCCAAGTCACGAAAATATAACAGCATGTCATCCGCGTATAAGGATACTGAATGTACCATCCCTCGCAGCGGGATGCCATAAGGGACCATAATCGGACGCAGGTACTGTGCAAGAGGCTCAAGGGCCAACACAAAATGCATGGGGGATAAGGGGCAGCCCTGGTGAGTACCCCGGGATATTAAATAAAAGGAAGATATGGTCTTACCCGTCTTAGCGCACGCTGTGGGACAAGTATACAGCAATTTAATCCATGCACAATAGGACTGGGGCAGGCTAAATTTAGACAACACCGCTAGCATATACGGCCAGCTGAGAGTATCAAAAGCCTGGCGCACGTCTAAAGACAAGCAGAGCTGCCATATTGTTTAAGTAATACACCATGGACGTCATAGAGAAATATGCTCGGTCACCCTGCTACACCAGGCAGGGGCACATGCCAGCGACTCCACTCCCCCCAGGGAGAATTTTCACCAACACTAGGCTCGCCTAGGCTGTTTCACAAGAGTTGGGTCATATCAGGGGATGACAACGCAACCTGATTGGGAGGTTTGTATGGGTGGAGGGAGGGCAGGGGAAGTTAATTGTTATTGTTTATTGCCGCTTGTTATATTGCCAATGTCTCTAAGAGCCAACATTCATTGTGCACCACACTACAAAGAGCAAAACCTGAATACTGCATTAGAAAGAGATGCAACAGGGCGGACGTACCATTCCGTTCGCGGGGGGCAGCACAGGAAAGGGAACAGCGTAGCGCACACAACGCAATGAAAGTACACACGCTAGGATGTCCACATTAAAATGCATAACGTGGAATGTGCGTGCTCTTAACAACCACAGGAAATCAAGATTAGTACACTCATATCTTGCAAGGCATGGGACAGATATCTGCCTCCTGCAGGAAACGCACCTGACAGAAACAACTCGAACTCGCCTAAATTCAAATAGATGGGGAGAGGTGTGGTTATCTAATTTCTCTGGGGGGGGGGTGGCGATTTTGATACGGAGAGGGATTCCCTGGAGAACACAACAGACTGTGATAGAAGGGCGTTATATAATACTACAAGGCAAAATCTATGGCCAGCAGGTTATTATTGTTAATACGTATGGACCCAATACAGACAATCCGGAATTTTTAAATCACCAATGGCACAAGATTCAAACACTAGGGAATGCTGCACTGTTGTGAGGGGGGGACTTCAATCTCGTCCTGTTGCTGCAGGACAGCAGAATAGGCACTTCCCGCACACCACCCACAGGCTGCTGCGGCACTCCACAGCATAATTGAAGACCAACATTTGATAGATTCATGGCGGGCGCTACACCCTAAGGCTCGGGAAGGTACATGCTAACCCAGCAACACATTACGTGGTCCAGACAGGATTTTTGGCTAACTTCTAAAGACATGCACTATTGGACATCCGAAATATCACATCACTCACGCACACTTTCTGATCACGCGCCTGTCCTGAATCAGATCCTGATTCCGAAGTCTTACATACAACCTTTAGCATGGCGTCTTCCCCAAACGCACTACTTGATTCAGTGTTCAGGGAGGAGGTTTGAATAAAAATAAGAGAATACTTGGAACACAACACGGGCACAGTCTACTCTATGGGTACACCATGGGAAGCATTTAAGGTGGTGACACGTGGGACCTGTATAGCCCTACAGTCAGGGGTACTCAAAGACATCATAAATAGTCTGAAAAGACTGGAAGATGAGATTCGAGACTTAGAACAACAATACTTCCATTCCCCCCCAACATTATCACAGAAACTAGTTAAACTAACAGCCTTTCAAGAAGAGGCAGAGAGGGAGGCGAAATTCTGAATAAATACACACAAGCGCATCGTTACAGGGAAGGGGACAGGCCAGGGAAAACATTGGCGAATCTCCTGAAAACCCCCAGATGCGCCACTCACATCATGGAACTCTGTAACCCGGGGGCGCCACTGTCCAGAACTCCATCAGAAGTTCTGGACACAATAAAAAGCTTCTACTCACAACTATACAATACACAAACTAACCCAGACGACTCTGTACTTTAGAATATTTAAACACATTAGAACTGTTATGGCTAGGGTGAGCACATCGGGAGTACCTCGATGTACTCTTTACTGTAGAAGACATAAGACAAGTGATTCTAGGCCTACTGGCTGACAAGGCTCTGGGAGACGAAGGCCTTACAGCTAAATTCTACAAAGAATACGCGGAATACTGTAGCCTCGCCTCCTGGAGGTGTATCAGGAAGCTCCACTAGATGGGATAATGCCGCAGACCATGAGGGAAGCTGTTATTATTACATTAATAAAGCTAAGTAAAGATCCCACAAAATGCGATTCCTACAGACCGCTCTCCTTAATCAACCTAGATTCCAAAAATGTTGCCAAACCATTGGCCAATAGCCATTGATCCCAATAATAGTCAGGCCAGATAATCTTTGTACATTATTTGCATTGCTGCATTATTTAGCCTCCCATGTCCCTGCAATAGCCGCATTATTAGATGCTACAAAAGCATTTGACTCTTTAGAATGGAAATGTCTATTTACTCTACTAACTCGATTGGGCCTAAGCCCTGTCGTCATTCAACAAATAAAGCTTGTGTACACCCTACCCACTGCCAGGAAATGGGCTAATTTCAGACCCCATAAAAATCACACGCGGCACACGTCAGGGGTGCCCACTATTGCCCTTGTTATTTGCCATAGCAACAGAGCCCTCAGCAGCCAAACTCAGACAACATCACACTAACCGGGGAATCGGCTTCACTACTAGGGGCCTGATTGTGTCCATGTACGCGGTCGACATTACCTTACACCAGTGGTCTTCAAACTTTTTGATGCCGAGACCCCCTTGTCAAACCTTCTTAGGTGTAAGGACCCCTTCGGACAATATTTTCTAGAAACTGGTTCTCCTCATCATCGACATCTATCGATAACTATAAATGCCCCTGTTATACCTGCATTTTTTTGGCATGTTTCCCCTGTTTTCTTTCCTTTCTGACCTAGTTTTGACTGGTTCAGTGTCTCTACACACGTTCTCACTGCTGCTCAGTGTTAAAGTGCAAGTGCTCCTATTGTAAATTGTATTATGGATTGGTGTTTCCATGATTGGCATGTTTGACTTACTAGTAAGTCCCTAGTAAAGTGCACTGAGGGTGCCGGGCCTGTAAATCAAATGCAGCCCTGAAAAGGGTTAGCAGACTTGCCATTGTAGAGTCTGCGTGGTTTGTAACTTCCATGTCGACCTGGCAAGTGCACCCACTTGCCAAGCCCTAATCTTCACTTTTCTTACATGTAAGTAACCCCTAAGGTAGGCCCAAGGTACCCCTTTGGGCAGGGTGCCGTGTATATTAAGGGTATGGCATGTACTGGTGTGTGTGACAGGTCCTGGTAGTGAATTACAGTGTTTTTCATTTTTCACTATGGAAAGGCTATCTGTCTCATAGGATAATTGGAGTTTACTTATAACATCTTATGAGCATATCTTCCCATTGAGACAAGATAGACAAATGGGGTTTAGCATGCCTGAACTCAGAATATCAAAAAATGCATATTTTAGTAAAGATGATTTTTATGTTCTGTGTTTGAAAATACTACTTTTAGGAAGTAGGCATTTTCTTGCTTAGCCATCCTGTGTGCCTCTGCTGGGTTTGTGGATTGACTGTCTGGCATTGAGTGACAGGGGCTGGGGATGTGCATTCTCATCAGACAGCTACTGGGGAGGTCATGGTGTGTCCTTTTCCTGGATGAATTATCTTGCACCAGATTGGGCCTGGTCTGCCTTGGACAATGCTGTCTCCACCTCCTGCCAGGAAGCTGGGCCAGAGAGGATGGAACTGGTTTGGGCTGGGCACGGGCACTCTCTGCCCAAAACCACAAAGAGAAACTGAGTATAAATATTGGGGTACAGACCCTAGAACTGTAGAACTCGCTGGAATCAAGGAACCTGCCAAGAAGAGCTGGAAGAACTGCCAAGAGGAGTACTGGAACTTTGCTGGGTTTTTGCTTTGTTGGTTTGGCCTGCATTTGCTGCTTTTGCCTTGGGCAGTGAAAGGACTGGTCTGAATTTTCTTTACTTGTTGCCTCCTGTTCTGAAGTCTCAGGGACCGCAAAGTCTTCACTGACCTCTTGGGTACCGTCTCTGGAACCGTGGTTTCAGTTGCCACAGAGGGGGGAAAGCAACCGACTCCGTCAGTGACTCTGCCGCTGGCTCCATGCCCTGAAGGCACCGCTGCTTCTTGCACCGCAACCCTGGTTTCACTGATGACGATCGCCAAGCTGTTGCTTGCACCGAGACCTGTGGGCACTGCACTCCGCACCGCCTCACTTCACTTCACTGCCCTGGCCTCACTGACGCCGTCACTGACTTCGACAACCGTGACCGCACCGTGTCTTGGAGGCACTGCTCGTAAGTCTTGCGACACACTGCCCCATCCCACACCGCTGTCTGGACCAACCAACCGACGCCAGCTCCCTGCAAAATGCATATTTTTAAGTATTGTGTATGTTGGATTTGTATCGCTTTAGTCTTGTTTTGAATATATAAAGTATTGGATATTTTTATGACTGGTGTGGTGTCCTTTTGTAGTGTTTTCAGTGTATTGCTGTTGGTTATGTGCAAAGGCTTTACACACTACCTCTAAAGTAAGCCTGACTGCTCGTGCCAAGCTACCAAGGGGATGAGCAGGGGTTATTTCAGTAGTGTATCCCTCTTACCCTGACTAGAAGGAAGGGTACCTACTTGGACAAAGGTGCATACCATTTCCTACTAGAGACCACCATTTCTAACAGCCTCCAATTACCACAGCAAATATTTTTAAGGTGAGGATATTGTATTAAACAGTGTTTAGCAAACCAAAGGTCATTGAGTGTAAGGGTGTAGCCAAAGTTGTAGCTAAAAACAAAGAGCCTTATTTATGAGGAATTGGCGTAGGACAGTGCTGCAAGTCTTCTTGCGGTGCTGCCCAATGCCAATGTGAAAGGTCAGGAATACACTGTAATTATGAAATACGGTGCATTCCAGTCCTTTTGCCTTCCCAAATTGCTGCCTAGCACCAATGTAGGCAGAATTGTTTTTGTACGGGAAGAGGCACCTTCCTTCACCAAAACAGTCCTGAGGGGCGTTTTACTATTTCTAGGAGAGCTGCAGAATGCAGCACACATGGAAAGAGGAAAAAACAAGGCGAAATCTAAACATTTCTACTTGTTACGTCTCCACTGGAGAGGCGTCAGTTTTTGGAGCTGCCCCAGGTTTACGTGATTTTGTAAATATGGGGCAGCATCAAAATCCATGCGCTTTGCATGGGAACCCCACGCAAAACCCTTGGAACACCTCCTTGACGCAGAGTAAGGCAACACAGTGATTTGCGCTGCTATGTCTTACTGATTACTCCATATCCATGAGACAATGAAAAGCCATGCAGGGTGACTATGCACTGCCTCATAGGTATGGTTGAGATGGTTGCGCCACCGGAGCATCAAGAAAAGTGATGCTCTGGTAATGCAAGCTTCTCATAAATAAGCCCAAAATATTCTGTATGTTTTTTAGGTCTTTCACCTTCAGGTATCTACATATAAAATAATGGGCAGTGTAAATGAAAAATAAATAAAATAAGTTATTGCTCAGTGGGAAATGGACTGTAGTACATTATGAAACATCTATTAGTTAATGCACCGCAGAATTAAATCTTGATTGGTGCAGTTGAGAATAGTGATGTGTATTTTTAGGGCTACAAAGTCACAGCCTGTGACGGAAAGCACTGCGAATATGTAAGTAAATTTTTTATACTTGCATTACACACAGGGTAAGAGACAATGCTGCAAAACGTGTGAATAATTTTACAATAAAATGGTGCTTTCAAAATGTAGGTTTTAATAATACCAGAGTGCATGTAATGCAGTTTTCTGTTTTTTACATAACTGTCCTTCAACACCTCTTTAGGGGCACTAAGGGCTGTGTAAATGCAGTTAAAATTAAAAGCAAGAACTTCCCAGCCCAGTAGTTAACTCTTTGCACTTCAACTAAAAACAACACACATCTTTGTCTTCACAAACAGCCAGAACTGCTCCCAAGCATCCTTTACACTTGCAGATTACCAGCGTATTTGCCTTTCATTCAGGCAAGTAGCTTATAACGATCTCAATTAGCTGTCCCAGGACGGCTGTCTTTTTACAGGGACCAGTGAAGCTGGGGAATCTGCGACCCCCTTCCTAGGACTCCACGACCCCCCTGAGGGTCGCGCCCCACAGTTTGAAGACCTCTGTCTTATACATCACATACCCGGCTGTAAATTTTGCACCCATCACCAGGGAACTTGTGAGTTATGGAGGTCTATCGGGTGTTCAAATAAACTGGGCAAAGTCCACCATACTTCCACTAACTACAGGAACACCTATTTTTAACACTGATTATCCAATCTCTTGGGCTGATGGCCCGATTCGCTACTTAGGGATCTGGATTAGCGGTAATCTTCAAGAAGTATGGTCTGCGAACTATGGAAGAACTATGGACTGGATAGAAGATAGAATCAAGAGGTGGAAAAACCTGCCACTCTCCCTGGTGAGTCGCATTGCCATCACCAAAATGATTATCCTCCCAAATCTGTTGTATTTATTTACAAACATTCCAATGCCGCTACCCGCACACTTCTTCAGACGTCTTAGATCAAATATGATTGAACTAGTTTAGGCTGGTAAACAGCCAAGGATAGCTTGGGAAATACTCACAGTACCTCTGGCACGGGGGGGGGGGTTCGGAGCCCCAGATTTTGAACTATAAGCATATAGTGCACAGGCCCAGCTTTTACAATTCTGGCACTACCCAATACCATTCAAACCGCTTGTGGCTATTGAGATAGATAAGGTAGTACCTCTTCCCCTGAACACTGCACTGTATCAGGAATACAAACGCCCACTGCAAGAAATTTATACCACTGAAACATTGAGGTGGGCTTGGCATGGCTTACGCAAACGTGCGAAAATACATAGATTATTGTATTACGCTAAACAACATTTCCCCTTTCCAAGGCATACTTATTTACCGGTCACCTGGCCCAAGAGCTGCTTTCTCACAAGCCCTTCAGACTCTATTAGAATCATGTGTAGACTTTCCCTCGCTCAGTATTCTGGGTGACTTTAATTATCATCTGAGGTTAAGTAACAATTCGGACACTACCAGACTCCTTGACAACCTAGCAGCATACGAACTTACCCAAAAATAGTGTTGTAACCTACTCATTTAGCTGGCTACACCCTTGACAGCATTTTCACCAACAACTCTAACATTAACCTGACCAAAACTTTTGTACTACCCTGGACAGATCATAGGGCGGTCTACTTTGACATTAAGATAACACTGTCCCTTCACTATCTCCCAAACAGACCATCCAAGGTGAAAACGTGGTTGTGGAATAGGATACAAGGAAATGATCTAGAACAGGCCCTCAACATGTGCCCCCCCACATTGGTCATGAATAATGATGAATCAGTCCACCAGTTTGACAACTGGATTTGAACAGCAGTTAATTGTGTAGCACCAGAAAAAGTATTACGGTAAAAAGAGGCCCAGCTACCTCGCCATGGTATGGACCCGACCTTAAATGTATAAAGGTCAAATGCAGGAAATACGAGCGAATTTGGAGATCAGATTACAGTAAAGAGCACAAAGTAGCCTACAACTTAGGTGCCGATTCCGATCCTGTAAAACCCGGGTACGAATGGTCGTAAGGAGCGTTTTCTCCGTCCGACTCGTACCCGGGAAAAACACCTTACAAACTCGCAAGTACGATTCGCACAGAAATACCATTTCCGTACGAGTCGTACAAAAGACATACAAATGTGATTCTGGACGGCGCATACGCGACGTCCGGACGGAGTCAGGCAGCGTTTCACGGACCAGCAAGTACGATTCGTGCCAACGTCACTCCGCACGTAGCATTTTTTACGGGAGCTAAAAACTGCTGGGAAATTGAGGACGACGTGAACAAGGAGCACCGGTACGCGACGGACAGCCATGGATCCCAACCTACGCGTCATCCCGGCCCTCATAGCCTAGCACCTCATGTTCCGAAATCGACGCAGACGTCGCAGAAGGTCAGAACAACACCCAGGGGCAATTGGGGGGGGGGGGTGTGCATGGGGCAGGAAACAAAACCCACACCCCACAAAACACAAAGATATCCTGCACAACAATTACCTCCATGGTCTGGTCACTTTGGGGGGCGTGTCCACCAATCCCACGTCCCGCCACAACGGAAGTGGACGTGGACGCGTACCCGTCACCACCACAATGGTGGTACGGGACGTCCCCACGCCCCTCAGAGCGTGGGTACGGGCCGTACCACGCCTACCCCTACGTCACACCAACAATGGCGGTACGGCCCGTACCCATGTCCCAAAGGTATGGATACGGCCCGCACCCCCAAAGTTGGGGTGCCGTAGGGGTACGGGCCGTACCCAGGCCTACAGCGCGTGGGTACGGCAAATACCAAGCCTACCCCTACGTCACACCAACAATGGCGGTACGGCCTCTACCCACGTCCCAAAGGCATGGATACGGCCCGCACCCCCAAAGTTGGGGTGCCGTAGGGGTACGGGCCGTACCCAGGCCTACAGCGCGTGGGTACGGCACATACCACGCCTACCCCTACGTCACACCAACAATGGCGTTACGGCCTGTACCCACGTCCCAAAGGCATGGGTACGGCTCGCACCCCCAAAGTTGGGGTGCCGTAGGGGTACAGGCCGTACCCAGGCCATCAGCGCGTGGGTACAGCTCGTACCACGACAGTGGACAGATACATAGGGGTGTGTGCCCATCACTCCCAGCAGTGCCCAGACATATGAGGGGTGGGTGCCTATCACTCCCAGCAGTGCCCAGACATATGAGGGGTGGGTGCAGAGGACCCCCAGCAGTGCCCAGACAAATGAGGGGTGGGTGCCTATCACGACCAGCAGTGCCCAGACACATGAGGGGTGGGTGTAGAGGACCCCCAGCAGTGCCCAGACAAATGAGGGGTGGGTGCCTATCACTCCCAGCAGTGCCCAGAAAAATGAGGGGTGTGTGCCTATCACTCCCAGCAGTGCCCAGACATATGAGGGGTGGGTGCAGAGGACCCCCAGCAGTGCCCAGACAAATGAGGGGTGGGTGCCTATCACTCCCAGCAGTGCCCAGAAAAATGAGGGGTGTGTGCCTATCACTCCCAGCAGTGCCCAGACATATGAGGGGTGGGTGCCTATCATTCCCAGCAGTGCCCAGACATATGAGGGGTGGGTGCAGAGGACCCCCAGCAGTGCCCAGACAAATGAGGGGTGGGTGCCTATCACGACCAGCAGTGCCCAGACAAATGAGGGGTGGGTGTAGAGGACCCCCAGCAGTGGACAAAGACATGTGGGTGTGTACATCACCCTCCGATGAGCAAAACTCCATGGGTGCATGAAGGCATCCACAATGTGCGACAATGTTGAGAGTGTCATGACAACACATCACTGACAGCAGTGTCCCACTCCCATGAGGATGGATATCCTTCCCCCACTGCATGACACACCACATGTGGGTGTGATGACAAATTACACATGCATACCCACCCCTGGCGGAGGCAGCACAATACACACACTGAGATCATGCAACAAGAAAGCATCCCCATGTTAAACACCACTAATGTAAGAGAGCCTAAGGGAACACGCACTGTCACCCACATTCCAGGACTGATAGGAATGTACAGGTGCTGGGGCAGCCAACAAGTTGTTGCCTCCCATGGAAGGAAAAGGGTGGAGTACACACAGATACAATGGCCACAATTGTCAGTCAGGTGCCCAAAGACCCTGCAGAACACGTAACACATGTGTGTGAGGCAGGGTGTACACACATGCATAGTGCGTCAAAGGGAAAATGTCCACTTGAAGTCATGTCAATATACTCCATACACAAGTACAGTGTCCAGCAAGGATGCCACAAACGATGCAGGTGGAGATATTGCAGAGCATGCATGGCCAAAGTTGAAGGGATCTGACACACACCGAGGAAATGTTGACACAGCTCAGCACAACAATTGGGAAACTCCCTGCAGGGAAGATGTCAGGTGCCACAGAGGAAGGAACACACCTTGGGACAATGTCACCATGCAGTAAGAGCTAACATGATGAATATATGCAGACACCTTGTGACGGCATGCAGATGCCAGGGTCCACCCCTTGAGCAGCACACTACAACATTTCCCAGACACCCAACACATTATCACCACCCCAACTCAGGGAGCAGCAGCACCAACAGCAATACCAGAAAAGCAATAGTGTGCAAACGAAAAACAAAAAAACACATTCAGCATTTCGAAGATAATTAGCTACAGTACACTATTCACCAAGCCCATAGGCCACGCCAGATGCGAAGTCCTGGGGGGGGGACACGTTGGGACGCGTCTCCCCTAGCTTGCCTGCACAGTTCACTGTACCATATCATCCACAGAAGGGGGGCATCATGTGGGGGGGAAGAACCAGGCACCGCAGGGACAGGAGGGGCACAGGTCGGTGTCGTGGGTGCAGGGACGGACGACTCCACCACAGGGGGTGGGGCAGCACCAAAGGAGGAGGTCAGTATGGCGCTGCACACGCCCACAAGCTCTTCCAGTGTCTCCCCTGCACCCAAAGGAACCACAGGCCCCAAGGAGGGTGGGGTCGGAGGGATGGGTTAAAGCGCAACTGGGGGAGGGTGTGGACAGGGGGGGGACTCAACTACCCTGCCCGGGGAATCCCTCAAATGGTTGCGGGGTGGTGTCACACTGGGGCTGAGGGACAGACTGGCCATGAAGGACTCTTTGTCCGACTGTTGGGCAGGAGAGCCAAGGGGAGTGGTTTTGGAGGTAGTGAGTCGTGAGGACTGCGGACTCCCACTGTGACAGCATGGCTGCTGTTTGCCCCCCGACCCAGTGGCTGTGCCTTCTCCCCCCTGTGTGTGCGTCACAGGAGGTGTGCGCCTGGCCTTCCCTGGTGGTGTGCTGCCTGTGTCTGGTGGGGTGCGTGCATGGGGACGTCTGGGTGTGTATGGGACAGGCATGGGAGTGGGAAGTGCAGATGGTGCCGGGGTAGGGGGGGACGGAGCGCTGCAGGAGACCCACTGCTGCCGTCAGTGACGAGTCCATGGACCTCAGCAACATCCGTTGGTCAGACATCGCTGATGACATGCCCTCCATGTACGACACCATCCGTGTCAGCAGTTTGGTGTGGCCATGGAGGACATGCAGCAGCGATGTCTGACCAACCTGCAACTGGCGCTGAATGTCCACAGACTCTGCATTGACGGCAGCAGGGGAGACAGGGGCAGGGGGTGCCGTGCCTGGCACGAAGGAGACATGTTTGGTGTACCACAAACTCCCCTCAGAACCCAGAACCCCTCATCCGACTAGCTTAGTGTCCCATTCGTTAGCCGAGGTTGAGCTCGGCGGTCCCAATGTACAGACAACCCAGAACAAGCGACTTACAATATTCTCAGGAATGGTGGGAATCAGAAATACCTGTTCGTCATTATTCTCAGATCAGTCCACAACAGAATAGACAAAGACACGGTAAAGTTGGAAGAGTTCATTCAATTAACCTCGCGTCCTAAGATGCAGTACTGTGGCTAACATAAGCAGACAAATGGTTAAGTTCAGAAGCATCAGCATTGTTCCAATATCATAGACAATGAAAGGAGCAATCATACGAAAATGACAGTGGAAACAGCAACCTTCCTGTCGCCAGTAAACCAATAGTAGTATCATTAGACTAATAGAAGGTCTCTAGGCTTGAATGGGGGACCCCCCACCGTACAGATCAGCTCAGTGGAATCACATCACAGGATCAGCTAGTCTTTTCTCCTGCGAAAGTTCTCCATCACAACGAAACTAAAACGTGCTGCACTGCAATATGAAAAGCACTCGTCTATCAGGTATCTGCAGCTGCGTGCATGTAATGCCTAAATAGTGGGACGATCAACCTGCACACAACAACATGCACCGTCTAGTCACCCAGACTGTTTGTGTACACAATGTACAGTACAAGCTCAATGCTCACTGTGAAGGATGTCAAACAACAGACAGTTCTCATGTGAAGCAAACTCGAGTAGGCATTTTTCAATTCATAACACGCAACTACAGTGTCGCGTGCAAAAGCAGCAAAATTGGCAAGATGGCTTTCTAACAACTAACGCGGTGGTGCTAACTTAGCATTGTACATAGGGAGATAGTAATCATCACTGCACCCCCCCTTGTTCGTACCACTAACCACTAGGGGTGCAAATTCAAGAACGCAGAGTTCAAGTTTGATAGAACGGAACCAAGGGCATGAACTGGAAGTCCATAGAAGGGAAGCGAAAAAGTCAGAAAAGAAATTTCAATTATAAACGATGTTGCAGGGAAATCAACCATGTAAAAGGGGAAAAAATATAACATCGATGGATGCACCATGAAATGAGCAGGGCAGAAGTCAATCCATCAAGTTATAAGCACAATAAGTTGCAACAGCTTCCAAGAGGAAATCATTTGAACGTTCCGCAAAATTATCTGCCATCCAGTTCAGCAGGGGGAAAGAACACACGTGTTCCTCAACAATCGGGGCATCCAGCACCATTTGTGGACAACAGGTGGGGACATCAAGATAACTTCTGGATAAGAATTCAGTTGCAGCCGTTCCGATGTCCCAATTCCCTAGGACTCCATGTGCTGCAGCACAGGCCATGATCCTGACGCCAGAACAGTCCAACTCATGAGCCACTAAGGGGATCATCAGTCGATCATAATCCGGGGCAGGAGACACCAAGTTAGACAGGCACAAATCCAGAGCCCATTCGAATGGACAATCTAGGCAATGAAAGCCAGGTTGCACGCAGGTTAAGAAGGGAAACCAGAAGGACAATCCATAGGCAGTGCTTAAGGTCGCCAGCGGCAGATTGCCATAGAATTCAAGCATCTGTTTCCGAAGATGGAGCAGCCGGGGCATGCTGTCTTGTAACGCAAGTTGTGCAGATCAATAATAGCACCCCAGCTACGAGGGCGAGAAGCAAAGGGAGACCTCCGAAGATGCTAGAAAAAATCGAATGATTAAATGCGGGGATCACACCAAACATAGTTTGGAAGAAGGTCACGAGGCCAGAGCCCACTATTTAGAAAAAATCAGCCAGGCCACTTGTTGACGAGGCATGAAAGATAGTCTGAATCAGAGTCCCAAAATGTAGTGGGAGATTAGTGTTCAAAAGCGCTTGCACCTCTTTGCGCGTGTTAGCTACGTGAGGGACAAATGTTTCTCGGGATGAAGTCAACACGACTTGTTTTTGAGACAATAGAGCCCTTATTCTGCTCATCTTGTTGAACTCTGCTTTCAAGGTTGGAATGGAAGGCCAGATGGATACATCGAGCCGGCCATGCGGGGGTGGGAAAAGGACGTTATTACAGAAAAACACTCGTAGTGATACAGTCACGATGTGAGGAATTCCCACCAGCATCCCACAGCAAGCTTCATCATTGAATAGCACACAATTACCGTTAGCAAGCAGTGTACAAGACGGTGTCATAACTGGCACACGAATCCCTTTCAGAATACAAGCTAAATTATGAGCGTGTATATTGCAAGCACCATGCAATTGAATGTGCCTACACACTACAGAATGATCCGGTGTGGAAGTGCACCCTTCACCTTTTAAATACACCTCCTTGCCGTCTCTCACGCACCTGTTGTCGCCTAGCACGGACACAAGGGACCCGAGCAAGTGGGAGGGCGGTGATGGGAATGGAGGGTGCGGCGAGAAATGGAGTGCTGCTTTCAGCTCTGGGAGCAGTCTCCGTCCCCTCTGGGAGCTCTGCCTCGGACCCGTCAGCGTCATAGTCGGTGTTGGGACTGGACAGGTCCTCCGCCTGACTCCCCTCGGCCTCCGTGCCACTTGCTGCGCCAGACTCCCAAGCACTGGTGGCCCCGGTGCTGGATCCCTCCCCCACGTCCGTGCCAGTGTCTCCCTCGGTTTCCCCCGACGATGCTGTGGGCAAGGTGAAGAGACAGGAAATGATCAAACACCTGTATACATATGAAACATGAGTACAAACTACATAGGTCACAGTGCATAGCATGAACAGCAACATGAGTAACATCTACAATACTACAAACATATGTATGCCCTGCACCACACAGTTGGTTTACCCACCATGCCACTTGGAAACAATGGGGAGCATGACACAACAGCAAATTACTTAATATCAATTCATACAGAGGAGCCAGTCTCTGGGGACAGTCGAACACTGCATCACTGGCATGGCACAGTCACATACACCCGCAACTGTCCCCTGATGCCAGGTACACGGATAATGACACCTGACATGTGACTACCGGCGTAGCACGATGTGACTATGTCATGTGTGTGTCATGTGTTCCCATGAGCTTGCTGTAGTTGTTCCGTGACATGCATCTGCAGTTGCTGCATCCAACATGTGTCTGCGTGTTGATAGGCATGGCACACTATTACGCACACCAGGCCACATGTGGAATCAGACGTAACGGGTGTATGTATGCATCGCACATGGACTTGCGAGACAAGGACATATCTGCATAGTCTCAATGTATTTGTGATCAGTCTTGACATGTACCCCTTCATGGCAAGGTGTGTGGACTGTCCTATTTCAAGGACATGTGACCTGTGCCTCTAGTGTTCCGCAACCTGTCTGTATGATAAAACATCCTTCTTCTGCACATATGTGGATGTCTGTCACTCCTGTAATGTGTCTGCCTGTTCACTTTCACTGGCCCACAGCTAGTTCCATAGCATGTCATGTTGACCTTGTACACCCACATGTGTAGCTGACTCTTGGTAGGAGTATCACCTGGCTGGCATACGTGTCCTGGATGCAGTGCACATAACAGACTCTGTATGTAGCATATGTGTATTAGCTGTTGAACATGTGCTCAGTTCATTGACATTGGTGTAGTGCTGACCTCAATCTTCGTTATTCCTTCCAAATTTCTGTAGGGCACCGCCTCTCCCCCGACCAATGCCAGACTTGGCTGCCATGAGGGAACGTGACTGTATACGCCGCTACCGCTTCTCCCAACCGTTGATTGACAACTTGACCGCAAGGCTGGCACCACACCTCCAACCACTACACAGGTATCCTACTGCACTGACACCCAAGTTGAAGGTGATGGCAACCCTACATTTCTTTGCCACGGGTACGTTTCAATTGACCATAGCTGATGTAGGTGGCATGTCCAAGACCATGTTCAGCCGTGTCCTGCATGATGTGTTAGAGGCCATGTTGGTACACCTGGATGAATTTATACATTTTCCAACTCGTGAGCAGTTGACAGGTGTCAAGGGTGAGTTCTATGCCCTGGGAGGGATGCCCCATGTCATTGGGGCCATTGATGGGACACATGTGGCTTTGGTACCACCACAGGCACAGGAGGTAGCCTTTCGTAACCGCAAACATTACCACTCCATCAATGCCCTTGTGGTATGTCTTGCTAACATGCTGATATCCCATGTCTGTGCCCGTTTTCCAGGATCAGCACACGATGCCGACATCATGAGGCGTAGCAGGGTGCCTGAAATGATGCTGCAGCTGTGCAACGAACGTGCATGTCTTGTTGGTGGGTATACTCTGTTAGTCCTGTATTTAGCGGTATCTTAATATCTTACTGCTTCTCCTGACCCACTTCTGTCCATGATGTTTCCATGTAGGGGACTCTGGCTATCCCAACATGCCATGGCTGATGACGCCTCTCCGCAACCCCAGAACAGCCGCAGAACACCGGTACAACGACACCCATGGGCAGACGAGGCGCGTGATTGAGAGGACGTTTGGACTCCTGAAGAGCAGATTCCGGTGCCTCCACAAGACCGGCGGCGCCCTCCCATATGCCCCGGTGAAGGTCTGCAAAATCTTCCTTGTGTGCTGCATGCTGCACAACATGGCAGTGGAGAAGGCCGTGCCACTCATCCTGGATCCCGATGAGCAAGATCATCCACCCGTGGAGGATGAAGGGCTTGGGCACGGGGCAAGTGAGGATGAGGAGGAGGATGAGGATGAGGACATCCGGAGTCAGCTTATCCGCAACTTCTTCTCATGATGGTGAGTCCCTGTGTCTGAATGTGCACGCTTACACCCTTGTGTGGCATGTGTTGCAATGTGTGTGTCGAGCTGAGTGTGTGCTAAGTGACTTGGAGGTGTGTTCTGATGTGTCATTCAAGTGATGATGTCATTCCACAAATTTGTGCGGGAACACAAAATTCATTAATAGCATGCTGACAACATCATTCCTGTAGAGTACATGTACATGTATGCGGATTGCTAGCTCTTCGCTGAATTGTTGTGTGTCTGTCCTCCCCAGGTTCTTGCGGCTGTCGTCTGCTCATGTCATCATTGCCCTCCTGCTATTCCTCATGAGTATTGCAACGTGTGCTGGATCAGAGTTACATGCACAGACATGGTGAAAAGTCATTTTGGGAAAGGAGTGCAGCAAGGCGTTTTGTGGGTGGTACGTGTTTGTGATATGTGGGGACTGCTCCTGTGCATGTTGTGTTACCATGCATACATGTCGACTCACCATGGGCCACATGACGTGTTGCATGGCTCCCTTGAATTGATAGTCACCCTTCCTGACAGTCATCTGTCATGGATTGTGGATTCTGATGAAGGCATCAATGTGTGTATAATGTCCCTCAGGAACATACGGGATGCTAATGGTGGACATGGTGTGGGACATCCCCATGACAGCCTCAATGGGGAATTGCAGCCTCTCGGTGTGCAGCAAGGGGTGTGAGGCTCAACCCCTTCACTTGTGTGCCAGCTCAGTAGGATTTACCACATCTGTGTGTTGAAGGGGGTGTCCAGTGTAGGTCACACATGTTCAGCCAAATGACCTGTGAGTCTGTTCCAATGGATGCATTTCCATTGGTGTGAGGTTGAGTAATAAAGGTGTTCGTCACACTCCAAGGTGCCTCATCTCTGTCAATGCAGGTCTCTTGCCACTTTGCATGCGGCATCTCTGGCATACTTGTTGTAGATAATGCATAGGAGTCCATGTGTAGTTTAGCGAGATGCATGCAGTTGCTCATGGATTAGGCTCCCTATTGGGCATGAAGTACATGGTCGTGTATGTTTTTTAGCAAGGTCGACTACACAATGGGCCATCAACAGCTGCTGAGGGTGTGTCTCCTGTGCGCAGGTCGCCCTTCAGTTTCCTGATCCGGTGTAATGGCTCTTTGGTGATTGTGCATGCATTGTCTCTGGGTGTGCCATGTGACACTGGACACTTCTTACTTTACACATGCGCCTGTTGCAGTTGTCCTTCTGACATCCTAGTCTTTGTGTGCAAAATGGGGCATTTTGCAGGGAGATGGCGCCTGCTGCTGCGGGCCCTGCACAAGCACCCAGTGGCCACACACACAAGATGGTGTGCATCATGTTTGGCTCGCTCACATATGCCATGCTAGTCCACAGCATCTGGACCTCATGCTGCAACGCCCTCTGCATTATGCACATGATCCACAGATAGATCCACTCCAAGTAAAGTCAGACCATCCCCCAGGTCCATGACAACATCCGTCTCATATACTGCCCTGCCCTCTACGGAGCAAGTACATCCAAACTCCAAGGAAACTGGTCCACTTCCAGGGGGCATCTGCACACCTCTGCTTCAACACCCTGCGCCCCATCCACCTCACCGTCCAGCATAGATAGCTGCAATGGATCACTGTCTGCTGCAGGATGACCTCCACACGCCCCACCCACACTCAGGAGGCAGTCCACAAACCCTACCCCACACCAACCATGTACGTCTGTCATCCTAGATCCCGTTGGGCCATCTCCGTGCATCCAACCTTGCCCTGGCCACCGTTCTTCACATCCACCGTAACCCAGCATACAGGACATTGTTCTCCCACCTGGCCACACATACCTGGGACTCCCTCCCCGGGAACCTCCACATGAGCCATGACCTCTACGCCTTGATGATAATCTCCCAAATAGGTCTGTCCACACAGTTTAGCAAGCACCCCCTCAGCAGCCAGAGGCCATCACAGGTGAATGTTGTGCTCCATGCCTACATTGAATGATACCTTGTGACCCATGTGTGTCCTGTACCAGACTCTGATCCCAGGGTATGGATGGCTGGAGTTAGTTCAACACTCAGGCATAGTTAGACATTTCCACACACATATGTCGTTGAATAATGCCAAATGACAGCAACATCTCATGTGCCGAACAATAAGAATTTATTTTTGGTGGGGTGAGTCTTTTGGTAGATGTGCTAAGGTGCTCTACCGGGTGCATAGAATCCAAAGTTCACAGGGGGAGATGGCATCCTTGTCAGTTGGAGTCATCAGAGTCCAGACCACAGTGTTGGTCATCATTGGTCAGACTGTGACCAGCAAGTCCATGTGGCAGAAAATGTCATTGGATGAGGTGCTGCTGTTGCGCCAGAGGGCCAGGTGCCAGGCCAGGTGACCTGGGAGATGGGGATGGTCCGCTGACTCTCACGGTCTTTTCCGTGGACGACCCACCTTCCTCCGGGGACCCTCAGATGCAGGCCTTGACGATGCTGGGGACGCTCCGTCAGATGAATCCTCCTGCTCCTCCCTCCCTGTGTCTGGTGCTGGTCTACGCCTGGTGGTACAGGGAGGGTTTGCCAGGCTTTGGGCGATCTGACGGAGTGATTGGCTCACGTGCCTGTGCACCGCCAGGAGCTCAGCCAGTCTTGACTCCATCCGTCCTTGGTATTGTTGATGACTGGCATGATGCTCGACCTGCAGGTCCTTAATCTCATCGAGGGTCCCCTGCATCCCGGAAAGTCTGGACACGACCTGGTCGATGCCTCTGGTGTCACGCCGGTATGAGTCCAGGATGTTGCGTATGATGTGTGACATACCGGGGTACTGAGCCGGCTGGTCAGGTTCGCGCCTCCGCTGGCCTCCACTCCCACCACCCCTGCCCACACGAGCCTGGCCTGCCGTTGTGGGCACATCGGGTCTACGGGACCCCTGAGGGATGGCATTTGCGGGGTTGTCTGCCTCCTCCTGGGTGCCCGGAGAACCTTGTCCCTCCTGGTCAGACTGGCTCCGTTGTTCAGTGCGAGCAGGGCTCCTGGGTGTGTCCTGGGATGTGGCAGGAATGGGGGTGGGGGTTGGCACAGATGTACCTGACGCAGGTGCTGCAGGGGCTTGGGCACCAGAGGGTCCAGGTTGGTCGGGGTCATCCACGGAGTGGTGAGAGTCGTCGCTGCCAGTGGGATCATCTTCACGCGGAGCCTGGGACTGTGATTCTTCCCCCCCAGTGTTGGGGGGAGATCGACGACGTTGCCCTGTGTGTGAGAGAGAGACAATGTTAATGCTGTTTCATGCCACATCCATGTTTCATACATATTCAAGTTGACACAGTTCCTCCAGGTAGTTGGATGTCCCTAGCATTCCTCTCGGTGTCCACTTGGGGATGGGTATGTTGCGGGGGACAGTTTGGGATGTTCTCCTGAGTGTTTGACCTGTAGATTGTTGGCTCTGATGCTTATTTGGCTCTGGTTTGGTCTTGTTGTGTCACATGTCCATTGTGGGAGTGTGTAAATCCGTTGCCTGCCCCGGGTGTGTGTGCTTGTGTTGGGGGGGGTTGTGACCAGGCGTGCTGTTGTGTGTAGTGTGAGTTGTCATTGGGTCCCCTCATGGTGCATGCTGGCATGACAGTGAGTGTGAGTTTCTGTGCTAGATACCTGTGCTTGTGGAGTTGGTGTTTGAGTGTACAGTGGTCCCAGGAGGGCCTTGTGCTGCATACAGCAGGGCCCAGTGTCAGCTACCTTGTCAGTCCCTGTGCATTGTGCATGGTTATGTACCTATGCCATATGGGCTGAGGGCATTGTTGTCTGCGTCTCATTTTCACAATGTGTTGTGTGGGGCCCACCCTCCCAGCCTCCCGGACATCCAGTCTTGTGTTTGCGGTTGTTGTAGCCTTGGACATGGCCTTGCCTTGATTTGTGAAGGGTCCATGGAGACGTTAGTGGCATGGCCGTGGTTTTTGAGTGTGGTTGTGTGCGGTGAGTGCTTGGGGGTAGGTGCATGCATTTGTTGTAGTTGGGGTGTGGATGCCATTCCCCCCATGTTACGTGAGTTGTTTGTGTACTCACCAGGCTCTGTGACTCCTTTGACTCTGTGTACTCCCACCGGTGGTAGCATGGCCATCACTTTCTCCTCCCAGGGATGGTAGTGTACGGGTCTGCAGGGCGGCCCACCTCCAGTGATGTTAGTCTGGGCATATTCTTCATTCATTTTCCTCTTGACCGCCCTGCGCAGATCGTTCCACCTGGCTTGGCATTCATGCCTGGTCCTTCGGATGGGCACAACAGCATTCAACTTATCGACAATCCTCTGCCACATGGCAGATTTTTGAGCTATGCTGGTCTGTCTGACCAATGTTCAAAACAGCTGTGGCTCGACTCTGATGACTTCGTTGACAAGGAGGTCCAGCTCCGCCGTACTGAACTTTGGATTCTTGTCTGTGGGCATGGTGTGGGGTGTGGGTGTGGATGGTTGTGGGTGTGTGGGTGTGAAGAGGGGGATGTTTGTGGAGGAGGTTGTGTGAAGGTGTGTGAGTGAAGGTGTAGCGAAGGTATGAGTAATGTGGGGTTGTTTGTGTGTGGGCTCTGTCAGCAGTGGGTCTGTTGCAAAGGCTCATGGTTTGTGTGTGTGGGCCCTTTTTATTGGTCAATTTTTGGGTGTGGCTGTGTTTGAATTTTGGTGGGTGTGTAAGAGGTGGTTGTGTTTGGGGCCTCTGTTGGCCTGTTTGGATGTGGCAGGTCAGTCATTGAGATGTATTTTGTCGTGTAGACGTGTTTTGTGTTGTTGTGCGAGTCGATTTGACCCTCCTTGTGCTGTTTTACATTGTCCTGGTTCTGTATGAGTCTTTTTCGCGTAGGTACGATCTGTACATACGCGATGCTACGTGAGAGTACCGGGGTACGGTGTTTTGGGTGTGTGGCGCGTACATGCGGTGTGGGTAAGGTGCGTACATGGGGGGTGCGGTACGTACATGCGGTGCTGGGGTACGGTGCGTACATGCGGTGGGGGGTGCTGTGCGTACATGCGGTGCTGGGGTACGGTGCGTACATGCGGTGGGGGGCTTGGGGTACAGTGCGTACATGCGGAGGTACGGCGCGTACATGAGGGGGTGCTGCGCGTACATGGGGGGGTACGGCACGTACAGTTGCGGGGCTGGGGTGCAGTGCGGACAGGGTGGTGTACGGTGCTGACATATTTGGGGTTGGGGGGGCTGTACAGCTCGTACACGGGCATCAGTTTACCCGTGTACATGTGTGCTACTGCGTTTTTACGTGCGATTGTGTATTCGGACGGACGGTCGGGATCGTACTTGCGCGCTCGGACTTGTTTTTTACGATTTGCACGTGAAAATGTCCGGATCACTTTCGTACACTTTTCCCAACGATATTCGGACGTGAACACTTTCCGACGCACTCTCGTAGACTTTTCCCGACGCTATTCGTAGTTATTTTTCACAGACGAATCGTACTTGCCAGTTTGTACGGTACTTGTACGACTCGTACGTAAAAAAATACGGATACGGGTCGTACGCAACTTATTTTACCAGATCGGAATCGGCACCTTAGTGTTAGAACAATATAAAGAGGCAATTATTGTAGCCAAACGTGCTTACTTTACTGCAAAAACTGAGAAGGCTAGCAATTCACATAAGGAACTCTTTAAATCTATCTAACTGTTAACCAAATCGCCGCAGGCTAATCAGTTCAGTCAGGACCAAGCATTTTGTAACAAACTGGCTATATTTTTCCAAAATAAGGTGCAATTGATCTACAACGATCTCCTAAACACGCCTGGTGTCACGGATGGTTGTAAGAGGCCATCACTTGAAGAGAAGGTAGTTCACTGCCAGCTAACTAGATTCCGGTCGCTCTCTCAGGAGGATTTGAATAACCTCCTCTTATCTACAAAATCAGGCTCTCCAAACGATTGCCCCGCTGCCACTATGCACCTAGTTTCTGGGAAGATTAGCACATATCTTACCCCCATTCTAAACCAAGTCTTAGAGTCTGGTATCTATCCTTGTGCTTGGAAAAAAGCATATATTAGACCCATCCTTAAAAAACCGTCCCTTGATCCCACCGAGATCAAAAATTACCGTCCAATCTCAGGGCTTCCGGTAGCAGCCAAAATTCTTGAAAAAGCCGTCAATAAGGAGTTAACCTCATATCTCGACTCCAATAACTTGCTTGACTCTACTCAACACGGTTTTCGGTTGTGCCATTTCACTGAGACGGCCTTGATCATGGCAATGGAGGAGATTCGCAGAGTGATGGACGGGAAAGGTAGAGCTGTTCTGATCCTCCTTGACCTTTCGGCAGCATTTGACACCGTGAACCTGTGGAAATATGGATTTTTATGATCAGTTATGTCCCCTATCTTGGACCCCAACGGTTTCATGTATAAATCACCAGTACATGTATGTTTCCTCCAGTTCCAGTTATGAAGACGCAAACACATGTGCGTCCACCGTCAACATGTCCTCTTTCAGATCCGCCATGAATGGGCCGGATATTCTATTCCTAAGTATGAAAGGCCACCGGCTTTATATGGTTCATTTATCCCATTTTTACAGTCCAGGCGAGTAGGCCCTGATTCTGCCATCAAGCCTTTCCCTGCCTTCTGCCTCTGAAAGCTCCAGTCTGAGCTCGCATCTGTATCCATGAACTTTGTCCTACTCCCTGCGCGGCTAACGGTGCCTGACTCAACCTGTCTGCTTGCCAAAAACTGTATTTCACCTTCGAGATTATCTGCTCCGCTCCCCATCCAATGCATTCCTGTCTAGTAGTTTAAGTAAACATTCTTCCAGCTACCGAGCAAAAGGCCCGGCTTCTCTGTCTTTATGCAAGTAATTCATAGCCCTGTTACTATGGAAGATTTCTGCCCTCGCATCTAGTGTAGACACTTAGACGCTTGTACACGCACTAACAGTCAGTATAGCCAGTATAGAATAAGATTCTACTCTAAGAGACCTCTCTTTTTGGATAACATAGTTCTTTAAACATAGGATGTTAGATATGATTTGGGATTAGGTTGACTTGACCCCCCAGACTTCTGTCTCCACATGTAGAACTAAATGTCAAGTCCCCTTCACCCCCTAGTTGCACGTCAATCACACGTCATGCTGCTGCGCGCGCATTTCTTCCAAGTATTTCTGCTGACATTGCGAAATTCTTTCATGGTGCCACCTATTTGTGACATCATATCTAATGACGTTCTTTAGTTACGCCTAGTTACACCCACTTTAGTTACGCATGTATGTTTTATCTCTGTTATCAACTGTTACGCCTCCTGCATCTGTTTTCACTATAATGCCTTTGTATAAAAATGATTACCTGTCAATAAAGTATGGTCCTTCACTTCCTGAACCTTCGTGGTGATGGAATATGGAGTCCATCAATTCGAATTGATTTTGGAATAAAGCCCGTTCCGAACCTCTAATACCACGGATTCTGTCTCTTATTTTACTGAGCTATTATTATAGATTTTCCGCATCAAATTAAGTACCGGTAATTAAATTATTTACCACATATATGGCGCCCGAACAGGGACACTTTCTCATCTCACGCGCCGGAGGTGCGTTGCAGGCCCGGTCTCCTGTCACAGCTGGACGGACAAACAACGCGTACCCACAGGATTTCCTGTATCTCCCTCCTGCCGAGCGGGGGTAACTGAGGCTGCGATCAACACCCAGACGAGGCGGTGAGAAGTGCGAAGTATCCCGACCAGAGCCTAGCTGAGAGAGCAAGATCCGAGGTATACAGAGGCCCACCAGTTTCCGAAGTTTCCGAAGTTTCGAGTCGAGTCCAGTCCGGTTCAAGTCCAGTTCAGTTCAGTTCCGAGGCCTTCCGTTTCGAGCTACCCGGTGAGTACCCCATTGTCGGGGAGGCGTTCTGACGTGCACATAGGTTGTGCCGGTCAAGACGGGTTTGGGTACACAAATCCGGTCTGCACTGTTTCAGCAGTGTATCTGTACTGTTCAGCAGTATATCAAGTATGTCTAGTATATAATTCAGAATTACCTAGTTAGTGCCGAGTATTATGCTTAGTGACTAGTTCCCTAAATGGCCATCATTGTTGTTCATTAAATGTTAAATGTTAAAATGTTTTTAAATACGTTCTGCATATTGTGTTGTGAATGACTGTTCATTATTGTGTTTTGTTGTATTAAACGTGTATCAGATCAGTTCTCAATATGCCGCTTTTTTCGAAATTAAGACAGATCAAAACTAGAAAAGGGGTACTCGAAGAAGCTGTTCCCATTCCTCCTAGGGACACTCCAGGGTACTTCATGTATCATAAACATGGCCTAGACGCCATATTATTTCTTGATTTATGGGTAGACTACACCAAGGAATTACCAGAAAGTCAGAGGTGGCCCGTAGCTGGGACCTGGGATGCACATTGCATCATGAAAGTAGAGGAAGAATTATGGAAAAAGAAAGCTAGACAGTCACAGAAAGATGCCATTGAATTATGGCGTAAAGATTCATATAGACGTACAGAAAAGGCGCTCAGACAGGAAGAGAAAAGTAAGGAGAACTCAAATAAAGTTCGAGAAAATCTATTAATTGAAGAAGGTACTCGAGTAAAGTCAGAACAAATAGACAGACAAAGAAATGCCCTTATGAATGGTATGTATCCTCTTCTGGCCGAAGGATTACCTAAGGCTACTCCGGAGATACCAAAAGACTTGCCACCCCCATTGTTTCCGATAAAAGCTCATCCCAAAGGGCATCCCAGAACCGCAGAAGATGTTTTCCTTTCCTCTTATTTAGACGACGCAGCTCCCGAGTATGCTAATACTGCACCACATAGACCACCTGCCGAGGGGGTTCAACGCCAAGACCCTCCTCCATCTGTACCTCCGCAACAGCAAACTCCGACACAAGTTCCGGCAAGCACATCTGTTTCTACAGCTGTATCCACACCTATGGTTGCTATATCACGTTCAACGAATCCTTTCACATCCAGCACCCCAGGTGGTGCTACAGGAGGTACATCAAACATTTTTTCCACGCCACCCAGAGTAAATAAACTTTCCTTTCAAGAATTAGCCCACCAACGTACGCCCAAACTAGTAACTCCCGACATGCTTAAGGAACTTCTAATAGATTGTAGATATGACCCTGTGCCCGGCAAAGAGGACGAAATGCTGCTGGCATCATTACGTATCCGACGAGCTGCGATATATTTAGGGAGACTACCAGGAATGACTACACATTTAGAAAATATATATCACTTTGTCCAGTCAGGACGAGATTCTGAAAGTATTAATAGAGCCATGGAGTACCAGAAAGTGGAGATACAGGGGGAACTGTTACGTTTCCTCATAAATTGTGTGATCAGAAATCAAGACCGACCAGGGGTAAATCCGGAAGAAATGCAAATTCTTACCACATGGAGTCGGAATATATCAGAGGGGAGACATGATAAACGATTAAGTATAGTAGCTATGTGCCGAAAGATCCGCAAAGAAATAGAACGAATACACGAAGAAAGATTAGCAGTAGACCAGCCTGAACAAACCGAGGAGGAGGAAGAATTAGAACTGCCCACAGGACAGTTAGAAACCATGGCCTATGTAGGTAGAGGAAGATCTTGCAATAATACTAGATGCTTTACTGATCTGATACGTCCGATACGTCCAGATAATAGCAGAAATTTCCAAACCCCTATAATAAATATGAGGTCCCCCGAACATTCGTTCCAAGCCGCTGACAAATTACTCAGAGAACGAAGGGGTTATCATATACTCGATTCTATGGACGAACAAGAATTAGCCAGGTCAGCCGTTCATTGGGTTGATAGTCCCGGAAAATATAGTGATGATACATTAGCGCACACGTTTTTGAACCTCACCCCAGATGAACAGCGTTTAGCTGGTATCTATATGATTCAACAACTCCTTATATTATATAAAAGCCAACACTCCGATCCTGGTCCCCTACCTGATATATTGACTGAATTACTCACGAATAAATGGAGAGGTTCAGGTACTGAGTTAATTAGAGAAATACTGGAATCCAGAAAACAGTACATTCTTTTTGTATGCCCCGAACATGTCTCACTGCCCATCAAGGAAAGAACGACGTATTATATGGATAGACAGAATCCCTTACGCGAAGTCCACCCGATAAAAGGTGAGGACAATCAGTTTAAACGTGTGTTTGTATACACACCCATATCTAAAATAGAACTATTAGAAATGAAGAAAGTGGTACCCAGTCATGACAAAGACCCAGCGGGTTTCCACCGTGAAATTAAAGACATGTTGCTCATGGGAGAGTATACCTATCCCGACATTATGACAATATTGAAGGTATTAATGCCTGCGGGCATTTACGAAAAACTCAAGGAAAAGGATTGGGAGGTGGGAGACCAAAAGATAGATTGGACAGCATTAGAAAACGAAGAAAAAGCTCGAGGTCCAGGTTCAGGGCTTGGGGAAAAGACCAAAACACTACCAGGTTTACTAGTACAGGTACTGCCACGTTTATTAACTACGAAAAAGGAAGACTGGGGTGCAATCTCAGCCTGTAAACAAAAGCACGATGAGGACACTAGTGATTTCTATGCCCGATTCGAAAAATGTTTTGGTATAAATAGTGGAATAAAAGCAAGTAGCGAATCGTATCCACATCTGTTTGTGACAAAATTAGTTGAAAATTCCTTGCCCCAAGTTAAGAATAGAGTATTGAAATTCGAGAGTACCTGGCAAGGCAACACTCCGTCACAAATGTTACAAATGCTACAGTACCATCACAATAGAATTAGAGAGGAACAAGAACATGAACAAAGACGCATGAAAGACACGAAAATGAAAATGCTAGTTTCCCAGACAGTTCCAGCTGACGGTCATAAAAAGGGTATGACACAGTCCAGTGTTCCAGCAGGTCCTGTAAAAGGGACATGCAACTATTGTAAACAGCCAGGTCATTATGTACACGATTGTCCAGTTTTAAAACATAATATCGCCATAGGTAATACAAAAGAAAGACCACGGCCACTTAGACAGGATCAGAACCAACAAGGAGCTCCGCAGCATGCACAGTCCATGCCAGCTCCGCAACAGTCTATGCCAGCTCCACCACCGCAGCCTATTGCTGCCACACAAACAACGACACAACAGATGTACCAGACCGCACAGTATGACTATCCTGATTATCAACGATACTCATGAAACAGCCTAGAGAGGGAAGTTGGCTTACCCCTTATCGAGGTCCCTGTAGATCAAGAAGGACCTTATGTACACAGTGAACTATTAGGCCAAGATAGAAATTTTTTACTTGATACAGGGGCAAGCCGAACAACCATAAAACGTAGTGAAGTTCCAGGGGCACCCCTCTCAGGCTCACAGAATATTTCCCTTGGCTTTTCAGGAAAACCTATCATTAACGAAGTATCACAGCCTCTTCCCCTTAGGATTGGTCCCTTGACACGAACTACAGATTTATTGCTTACTAAATCATGTCCAGAAAACCTGTTAGGCATAAAAACATTGAAAGCTCTAGGAGCTATAATATGTTGTTCTCCGGAAGGAGTAAGATTGTTTTTACGTGATTTCAAAGGGCACTACGTGTCCCGAGACATGGATCACCGACTGCAGACTTTACCAACAAGTTTATGGGCACAAGGCCCTACAGATGTTGGTTGCATGAACATTACACCATATCGAGTCACACTAAAGACAGGAGTGGTTCTACCACGAATGCGACAATACAAGTTACCCCCAGATGCTGTAGTGGCTTTACTGCAAATCATTGACGAGCTTATTACCCAAGGAGTGGTTGTGGAAACCGACTCCAATGTATGTAATTCCCCGATAATTCCGATTCTTAAACGAACTGATCCGAAAGCCCCGCCAGTATATCGATTGGTTATTGATCTGCGCGAATTAAATAAATGTATTGTACCACAATACCCCGTAGTCCCAGACATTTCTTCATTATTGACAGCCATTGATTCCGAAGCAACATTCTTTACTGTAATTGATCTCAAGAATGCCTTTTTCAGCGTCCCAATAGATCCGGAAAGCCAATACTTGTTCGGATTTAGTTTAAATGGACGAAGCTTTAAATTCACACGCGCACCTCAAGGATTCACAGAAAGCCCCAGTATCTATAGCCAAGCACTGAAACGAGAACTTGACAGTATCCACATGCCAGTCAACACTGCCCTGCTTCAATATGTCGATGATCTGCTGATCACCGCTAGAAGCGAACCTGAATGTGAAAAAGCCTCACTGACGGTTTTACAATTTTTGGCCGAAAAGGGGCACAAGGTGTCCCCTTCTAAGCTGCAATTCTGTGTCCAGCGAGTTGTCTACCTTGGGCACTCGCTGTCCAAGGAGGGAAGGCAGCTTACACCCGACCGCATCCAGTTAATTGCTAACATGCCAATACCCAAGACACAAAAGGAGGTGCGGGCTTTTATAGGCCTCACTTCATATTGTAGGCAGTGGATCCCTCAGTATGCATTTCTAGCAAAACCACTCATTCAGTTGACAACACAGGAGGCAGCCACATCGACTGTTCTCCCTTGGACTCAGGAACATACACAAGCTTTTGAAAACCTAAAGAAAGCTTTATGTCAAGCACCTGTTTTAGCAACACCATGTTACAATAAACAGTTTACACTCTTTGTTACAGAACGCGAAGGTACTGCCTTGTCAGTACTCACACAGGAACAAGCAGGATCACACAAACCATGTGCTTATTTTTCTAGTACATTAGATCCCGTAGCTCAGGCTCTGCCTGCGTGCCTGAAATCAGTGGCAGCAACAGCTTTAGCAATCAGACAAAGCGATGCCATAGTGTTAGGACATCCATTGACAGTACAAGTACCGCACGCAGTAGAGGTTCTCTTGAACCGAACGCAAACACAACACTTGACTATAGCAAGACTCACCGGTTACGAATTAACATTGTTTCAGCCACACATAGAAATCAGACGTTGTAGTACATTGAATCCTGCCACACTGTTACCAGTAAACGGAACAGACCCACTAGCACATGACTGTAGTGAAGTTATTACTATCACGACGAAACCCAGACAAGACTTGACAGATATCCCATTGTCAGATCCAGACCTGACGTTGTATGTAGATGGTTCATGCATGAGAACAAGTACAGGAGAGTTAGTGGCTGCCTATGCAGTCACAACGGACACTGAAGTCATTGAAACAAATTGTATTAACACTTTGTCAGCTCAAGCAGCAGAGCTCATCGCTCTGACACAAGCCTGTATTCAAGCCACAAATAAAAAAGTCAACATATACACTGATTCACGTTATGCATTCGGAGTTGTACATGACTTCGGCGTGCTGTGGCGAGAGAGAGGTTATTTAACTTCTCACGGTGCCCACATTCAGCACGGACCCCTCATTCATGCCTTATTAGATGCAATACATCTACCCACTGCAATATCAATTATGAAATGTAAAGCTCATACGAAAGTTACTGATATCATTTCCCAAGGCAATGATCTAGCTGACAGAACAGCTAAACAGACTGCTCAAACTCACACATCTGACATGACAAAGACAATAGTTCCGACACCAACACATTGCATGATGGTTAAGGATCCCGCTCTTGACGTAATTGACATACAGACACATGCTACACCAGATGAAATAAAGAAATGGACTGAATTAGGAGGGACCCAAACGGATCAAGGATGGATGACGAAGGAAAAATCTGTATGGTTCCTTCCTGATTCAATGGTCCAAGTTATCATTTATACTGTACATAGTCCAGCGCACCTAGGAGAAAAAGCTATGCTAGACAGCATTCAACACATTTGGTTCAACAAACATTTACGAGCAGCAGCTAAACAAAAAGTTCGTACCTGTATGATCTGTTGTCAGTTTAACCCAGGTAAAAGCATTCCCGTAGAACAAGGTGGATTTCAGCCTCCTGATCACCCTTTTGAAGTCCTCCAGATGGATTATATCCAGATGGAACGATGTCGAGGATTCAAATATGTTCTCGTAGTTGTCTGTGCTCTTTCCCGTTGGACAGAGGCATACCCGGTTTCAGATTACACTGCCCCGACTACTGCCAAACAGTTGGTTCGAGAATTCTTCCCACGGTACGGTTTACCACGTGTTGTCTACTCAGATAACGGCCAGCCGTTCTCATCCGAACTAATGAAACACGTTTCACTTTTGTTAGGCTATCAGTGGAGATTTCACTGTGTCCGACACCCCGAGGCAGCAGGTCTCGTGGAACGACATAATCAAACTCTGAAAATTAGATTGTCCAAAATATGTAGAGAGAAAGGTGTCGACTGGGTAGTAGCCTTACCAGTTGCACTCTTTTACATGAGAATGGTAGCGCACTCTCGAACAGGGCTATCCCCTTATGAGGTGATCTTCGGTAGACCACCAAATATGTGGGGGACGCCTATACCACGCAAAATAACTGATGTTGACTGTAATATGCTGACAGATTACTTGGCTTCCTTGATGTCTGCACTACAATCTTGTCGTTCACAGGTAGCTGCAGCCTTTCCCGACAACACCGAGGTGAAACCCCATGACGTAATTCCCGGGGACCTGGTGTTAGTGAGGAACTTTGACCGGAAGTCTCAGCTGGATCCTAGGTGGAAATCGCCTCAACTCGTACTGTTAACCACGAGGACAGCCGTGAAGATCGAAGGTCGCAAAGGCTGGATACATTCAAGTCATATCAAGAAATTTCATGGACTACCGTCCGATGTAAACGACACACCTCGCGTGTCTTCACCGATTGACTCAAAGCTTCCTTTGGTTGAACCGAGTAATAAGGAACTATACAAACTAAAACTACGGTCTAACAAGTCAGACAATTTGATTGTTTAAGTCCTCTCCAAGGTGAATCGGTCGAATTTGTCTCTGACATGTATCCCTTAGACCTGAATAGAGAAAGAAACCGAAGGATACAGTTGAAACAATATGCGTACTGTAAATCACTGCGTAGTCATTGCACAGTGACGTTATTAATTTTGTTTTTCTTAAGTCTTTTAATAATAGCTGCAAGTATATTGTTGCACATATATTATCCTATTTCTAAACATGTTTACAATGTTACTGCTGAACATTCTTTTAGTGAATTACCCCCGCATGAGTTGTCCTATAGATTTGCGCTGCGCAATAACACTTTTATTAGTATGTTACATCATTCCCATCAGTTTAGCAATCCTACAAATTGTTGGATATGTGGCCGACTCCCTCCCTACCAGAACTATAAGGGAATTCTGCCTCTCTTTCCATATCCGTTCACACACAATGGCTCCTGTGGAGCATGGTTTAGTTTAATTAATTCCCTCGATTCAAACTCAGTAACTTATCAAGACAACTGGGTATGGGGAAACATGAACTTAGTTTTGCTTAAAGTCTGCTACCCTAACAAGGAGGGACTTCCCAAAAGAACAGGAACTGATCTAGAAAATGAAGTATATGGATTAGGGAATTTCACGCTTAATCTCATGATCCTGAATGTTGAATCTGAAGCTGCACCAATTTTGCCCGCTATGTCAGTATTTCCAGTTAAAGGTGAATTATGTGTAAGAAAGAATGGTTCTATACATATGGGCCATAGTAGATGCACCACTGTAATAGAATTCAGTGATCAAGGCAAGTCTACATTTAGAGCTTCTCGCCATTCCTACTTCATATATGGTCAGACTGCATATATACGTTTGCCTCTAGATTGGGATGGTACCTGCTACATCGGATTCCTTTTGCCACCTGTTTTCCTATCTCCTCCTGATTATCACAGAAATACTCATTTAGTACACAATAGAGAACGGAGAGATCTCCCAATCGTCGATTACACTGAAACAGCATGGGAAAAATACACAGATTTCAATAAAGGTCTCTTTCCCTATATAGGTACAGTTACCAATAGTAAGCTGATACGTAGATTAACCAGAACGCTTGAAGCAGTAGTGAACGAAACTATTTCCGCCTTAGGCAATTTAACAGAAGAGCAGTCTGCTATGCGGATTGTTGTGCTTCAAAATCGTCTTGTCCTTGACGTCATCCTGGCCGATAGGGGCGGAGCTTGTAGGGTCATCGGATCAAGTTGTTGCATTTTCATACCAGAAAATTCGCCATCTGTATATAAAGCCATAACTCGCCTTCATAAGATTGTAAGCCAGATACACCAGAATCCAGGCACCTGGACTTGGTCCGGTTGGTTTTGGAGTGTATTGTCAACTTTTGGATGGAGGGTCCTATCCTTCCTAGGTATTGGCTTTCTCATACTATTCAGTTGCTGCTTATGCCTACAATGTGGACCAGCGATTTGTGGTCTGTGTGCCACATCGTGTATTCCACCACCAAGATTTCATTCATCACGGAAGAAGAAAGAAGAACAAATGATGCTATATGAACAGATCAACGGATTAATGAAGATTGATATCTCTTAAGGGCAAGTAGGGGACAAGGAGGGAATGTGGAAATATGGATTTTTATGATCAGTTATGTCCCCTATCTTGGACCCCAACGGTTTCATGTATAAATCACCAGTACATGTATGTTTCCTCCAGTTCCAGTTATGAAGACGCAAACACATGTGCGTCCACCGTCAACATGTCCTCTTTCAGATCCGCCATGAATGGGCCGGATATTCTATTCCTAAGTATGAAAGGCCACCGGCTTTATATGGTTCATTTATCCCATTTTTACAGTCCAGGCGAGTAGGCCCTGATTCTGCCATCAAGCCTTTCCCTGCCTTCTGCCTCTGAAAGCTCCAGTCTGAGCTCGCATCTGTATCCATGAACTTTGTCCTACTCCCTGCGCGGCTAACGGTGCCTGACTCAACCTGTCTGCTTGCCAAAAACTGTATTTCACCTTCGAGATTATCTGCTCCGCTCCCCATCCAATGCATTCCTGTCTAGTAGTTTAAGTAAACATTCTTCCAGCTACCGAGCAAAAGGCCCGGCTTCTCTGTCTTTATGCAAGTAATTCATAGCCCTGTTACTATGGAAGATTTCTGCCCTCGCATCTAGTGTAGACACTTAGACGCTTGTACACGCACTAACAGTCAGTATAGCCAGTATAGAATAAGATTCTACTCTAAGAGACCTCTCTTTTTGGATAACATAGTTCTTTAAACATAGGATGTTAGATATGATTTGGGATTAGGTTGACTTGACCCCCCAGACTTCTGTCTCCACATGTAGAACTAAATGTCAAGTCCCCTTCACCCCCTAGTTGCACGTCAATCACACGTCATGCTGCTGCGCGCGCATTTCTTCCAAGTATTTCTGCTGACATTGCGAAATTCTTTCATGGTGCCACCTATTTGTGACATCATATCTAATGACGTTCTTTAGTTACGCCTAGTTACACCCACTTTAGTTACGCATGTATGTTTTATCTCTGTTATCAACTGTTACGCCTCCTGCATCTGTTTTCACTATAATGCCTTTGTATAAAAATGATTACCTGTCAATAAAGTATGGTCCTTCACTTCCTGAACCTTCGTGGTGATGGAATATGGAGTCCATCAATTCGAATTGATTTTGGAATAAAGCCCGTTCCGAACCTCTAATACCACGGATTCTGTCTCTTATTTTACTGAGCTATTATTATAGATTTTCCGCATCAAATTAAGTACCGGTAATTAAATTATTTACCACAAACCACACGTTGTTAGTGCGGCGGCTGAAGGGCGTGGGTATTGAGGATACAGCTCTGGCCCATCTCTCCTACTTTCTAGCAGCACAGGAGCAGAACATACATTGGGATAGTCTACGATCTGACGCTTTTCAACATATATGTCTCTCCTTTGGCCAGTCTCATCAGAAAGCACAGCTTCACCTTGGTCTCGTATGCTGACGACTCTCAGCTCATAATATCGGTGTCCAATAAATGAGAGACTGTTACCAGTAGCTTTCATGCCTGTCTGACAGAGATTATGAGTTGGATGAGTCGAAACCTCCTCAAGATAAACACCGATAAGACGTACTGGAGTTTGGCAAGGGCCAATCAATGTGGAAGAAAACCTGGTGGCCGATAGAGGCAGGTGAATGCCCGCCCTACTGCTAAGGTTAAGAACCTATGAGTGATCTTTGATGATCAGCTCAATTTTGCGGCCCAGGTCAATCATCTGACTTCCTCCTGTTTCTTCTTATTGAAGAGCCTATGGAAGAGTTTCCCTTTCATCCCTCAGGAGCTTCGGAAAAACATAGTAGTAGCTCTTTTTCTCTCAAAATTAGACTACTGCAATGCTCTTTTTATGGGCATTGATAAATCTCAGAGGATGAAATTGCAATCACTACAAAATACTGCGGCATGACTGCTACTGAACATCCCCGAGGGTCATTCCACTTCGGTGGGCATAAGATCACTTCACTGGCTCCCTATCCAGCAACGAATGGATTTATAGGCCCTCTGTTTAGTGCACAAGGCACTCTAAGGAGGCAGTTCGGCGGAGATCCAGAAAGTGTTTTCTTTGTACACCCCCTACAGAATGCTTAGATCCACTAATATGGGCCTCATCCACACTCCTAAAATTCGGAGAGCTAGATTGGGAGGCCGAAGTCTATCATACTGTGCATCCAAATTATGGAACCGACTACCATCTACCATGAGACTTCAACCCAACCGGCAGCTTTTTAGGAAAACGCTGAAATCCTGTCTGTTTCCCTCAAATTAAATCATTGGTTCCACTACCCATTTTCCTCCGCTCACTCCTAGCGCCAAGATGCCCCGGCATTCGAGCTTGTTAAAGCTGTCTTTCGTATCCTATCCTATGCACGCCGGCCATGCCGTTAGCAAATAATCCACTGATCTCCCCGCTACTGGACAGAAACTTTCAGACTAGTGCACGGCTAAACAAGCTAATAACCGGCAGTGACCTGTACCCAGAAGGGTAATTCTTAACACTCCAGCACATGTGCAATGCACCACAACCAACAGCGCTAGATACACTATTCTTTTTTTTTTGTCCTCATTTACCGCCAATCTCCCTTTGAATGCACACTCAAGCAGTCCATGCCCACACTCAGCAAGCTGAGAGGCGTAGGCGGCTAAGGATTAAAATCTCCCACCTACCGGCACTAAGACTTACTAATGTGTACACCAGACACCCACTGAGATAACTCTATATTGCGAGCTTCTAGAACTCGATGGCCTTTGTCTTAGGACCTCCCCCCCCATATTGGGGGGCTCCCGACCAGGCCCTTAGAGTATTCAGGCAGCATTAATCATAGGACCCAGGAAAAAGAAAAAAAAAGCACCACCCTCTCATTTCCGGGTCCCATTTCTTTCCAGTATATCCCAGAATGTTCTCTTCTTTTTGCTGCCTGTTCTCATTAAATCCAACTTGGAAGTCGCCAGAACAGAAGATTGCCAGTCAAAAAAGGAAGGAGGGGTGGGATCTGTCAATTTTTTGCATATTTGTCTCCTAGCCAGGAGCACAGCATAAAAAAGTAGCGATCTTGCAGGGCCTCTAACATTATCTTGAAGTCCCCAAAAAATCACGGATACATCCATAGTGACCGAGGTTCCTATTGTATCCAACAAGAATTTACCAACACTGTCCCAAAAGGAAATCAGCGCTGGACACTCTTTAAACATATGAATGTCGGAAGCCGAGGCCAAACCGCATTTCTTACAGCATACAGGCAGCTCTTTATTAATTTTAGAGAGCTTCAGCGGGGTAAAATAAACCCTGTGGATGGTAAACAGATGGTTCCTTTTTAACCACGCCGGCTTTACTATATCATACAGGAGTTTACACGAGGATTGCCATAAAGAGTCACATTCTTGACCTGGGAAGACACTTCCCCATAGTTCCTCAGCGAGATTAAACTCTCCATCCACTGCCTCCAGAACTGCCTGATACCAAAAGGAAACTTCTTTCTTCCCTTGGGATCTGGTCACAAGATTGTACTCTAAGTCGTTACCTCTCCCTAATAAGCCCCCCTTGGTTGTTTGTAACTGAGCCTGAAACCAACTAGCCAACTGCAGATATTTAAATCTAGAGAGACCTGGCCCAACCCTCTCCCTAAGTTGTTCCCATGTTACCAAAGTGCCACCTGAGATCAGATCCCCCCAAACCGCCAAGCCAGATTCCCTTAACGGGCCGCCAAACTGTCCCTCAGACACTCTGGACCACCGGGAGAGTCCCATAAAGGGGCCATATTGGAGAAGTAACCAAGAGTGACCGACCTCCTCAGGTTTGCCCATGTTTTACCCAGACCCTGCAGAACCTTAAGCCTAACTTTTTTGAAGAACTTAACATCCCCGAATTTAAACAAACATCCCTCCACCGGTAAATGTGCACCCTGAAGCATTGCTAAAAACATCCCTCCTACACCAACATTGACCGGCATTTTTAATAGCATGCGAGCGTGGGAGAGTTGGAAAGCCCATGCATAAAGCTGAATATCAGGCAAGGCCCCCCTTCTCCCTTCGGCGTCTCAGCTTTTTCCAGGCTAATCTCGAGAATTTATACCCCCAAACAAAAGAGTTAATATCCCTCTGAATTGTATCAATTTGTGATTTTTCAAAGTGAAGTGGGATACAATTAAAAAGAAAGGTGATTTTTGGAAGTATCGACATTTTAGCCAAGTTGACCCTACCAATAATAGAGAGGGGAGCGAGGCCCAAATCTTCATAAGCTTCACACACTCTCTCGACACTACAGTCAGATTAGACTCAGCAATCTTGGCTATATCTTGCACTATATTGACCCCTAGATATCTCATTTTGGGGCTTATCTGTTGCTGATACTGATTAACCACCTGGTTCCAGACCATTACCTCAGTTTTAGCAGCATTAATTTTGTACCCCGATACCACTCCAAACTCCTGGGCTTGACTAATGACTGCTGGAAATGCCTTATCTAAGTCGGCAGTGAAAATCAAGATATCATCGGCATGCAGGGCTATCTTCCTCTCCCACTCCCCATACCTAAAAGGCTGAATGTTAGCATCCTCTCTAAGCCGTTGAGCGGACGGCTTAATGTATAGGTCAAAAAGGAGAGGGGAGAGTGGGCAGCCCTGTCTAGTACCCCTAGATATATTAAAGGGTGCCGCAACGCTGCCATTTACCAGAAGTTTTGCCGTGGGACTCCTATATATGGATTGTACTGTACGGCAAAACTTCTCGCCAAGATTACATTTTCCCAAGACCTCCGACAGGTATAACCAATTCACCCTGTCGAAGGCCTTGGTGGCGTCTAAAGTCATAGCTGCTAAAGGGATGGAATATACGGACGCCAGATCTATTGCCCCAATTAGGTCGTAAGTTAGGTGCGATATCTGGCGACCTTTCACAAAGCCCTTCTGGTCTGAATGCAGGATGTACCCAGCCACTGTACCCAGACGCACTGCCATTATAGAGGTAAAGATTTTATAGTCGGCATTCAATAAAGATATGGGTCTAGAAGACCCACAATTGGATGCCGCTTTCCCTGGTTTCAGGATCAAAACTATAGTGGCCTCGTTCCATGAGTCTGGGGGTATCAGGCCTTCTTGCAAGATCTGATTGAAGAGTTTAGTCATAATAGGAATAACCTGATCCCCTATTACTTTATAGATGTCAGAAGGTAAGCTGTCTGGCCCTGCGGCCTTGCTGTTCTTACTATTGAAGATAGCCTCTCTTACTTCCGCGCAGGAAAAATCCCTGTCCATGTATAGTTGTTGCTCTAAGCTAAGAGAGGGAAGCGAGATATCTTCGAGCCAGCTCTGAGCACTCCGGCTATCTACATTGCCATCCTACTAATAGATGGATTGAAAAAAGGCCTGGAAGGCATCCCGGATTTCCTCATTGGTAGCTAAAATACCCCTCTCATTTCTGATCTCCTTGATATAGCTCCTTGCTCTGTCTGATTTCCTCTTCCAAGCAAGGAGTTTACCTGCTCCTTCTCCATATTCTAAATGGGAGCTCTTGCTAGCTTCCCACCTTCGAATAAGCCTAGTGTTCAGAATGTTTTCAAGCTGGGCTTTCAGACTGCTGACCTTATCTCGCTTTTCCTGCAGGATTTTAAGGGGTACAGAAACTGAGAGATCTACCTCTGCGTCCTTCAACCTGGCTTCAATACCTGTGATCTCTTCCTTATATTTTTTGTTCCTGTAACAGGATCTATTAGTGATTTGGCCGCGTAGGAAAGCTTTCATAGAGTCCCAGACTGAGGTTATTAAGGCTGTACCAACATTCACCTCCAGAAACCATGCCACTTCTCGTGAGAGAGAGAAGGCTTCTTCCTCTTCCAAGAGTATGGCTTGATTAAAGGACCAGGTCCTAATTGGACTAGGTGTTTGGCATTTCAGAACCAGGAGGACACCAGATTGGTCTGAGAGATGAGGAGCCACATATACTATGTTTTTAACCAGACTCCTTAATGAATAGCTGACCAAAACAAAGTAAATTATTGACTGATGTCTATATTTAAAGTTTCGATACGACACCCCTCGCTGCTGCCCTGATCTATCCCTCCAAATGTCTGATAGAGTAAACTGTCTCATGGCCCCAAGCAGATATTCTTGGGATTTGGAAAAAACCACAGCCCTATTAGTTGGAGTTTAATCCAATGCGGGGTTCAAAACAATATTGAAATCCCCTGCCAGGACCAATGGCTCTGGCAAATCCAGTAAGTGTGAACAAATAACCTTCAAACTAGTAGGGTCATCATGGTTGGGACCATAATATCCAATTAAAGTTAACAAGGTGTCCATTATTGAAGCTTTTACTATAACCCATCCACCATTTGGATCTTTTATATAGGAACAGATATGGGACCTTGCTGACTTCTTAAAGATAATTGATACCCCTCTAATATTTGCTGACTGGCTTGTACTTACATGGGAGCCCACCCAACTTTGGGGCTTTAACAGGGAGATCATTTCATCTTCCATTAGGTGTGTTTCCTGCAGGACAATGACCTGAATCGAAGAGTCCCGCAAATACTGCAAGATCTTATCTCTCCTTGGTCTAGTGTGCAGGCCATTGACATTCCACAAAAGAATCTGAAAAGAAGTCATGGCGTCTCCCTCTTCCCTACTCCCTCGAGTCATAGAGTATCAGCTTTCAACATCATCAGCGCCTTGCCTGCGCCCTTAATCTCAACTCTAAAGAGGGACATATTTAGAGTGGCGAAAATGAGGATTTTTATTATATTTTCTCTCCCTCTCCTCACTCCCCCACCACTACCCCATGCCCATCAACCCCCCGCCCATAGAGAACCCAACCCCCAATCATCCGGACAACTGGAGTCCAGATAGTTGCACCCTGAAAATTCCCACCCGCATCCACCCAAAAGAAAACACAACCAGAAGTGCCAAAAGAAGGAAAAAACCAAACAACAGAAAGAAAAAACAATATAACTATACCTAAGCCAGCCTATTACAAAGCGATAGATATGAGTCTAAAATGTGGTGAAAAGGAGGAAAAAGAAGGGAAAAAAAGAGGAGAAGCCCTATCTATACTCATCTTGATCTCTTTAATCCTTTCTCCCCGTCTTTAAAACCTTAACTGTTCCACCCCCCTAAACTTTCAGCATAGAAGAGTATTTAGAAAATAAGACGCCGGTGTAGCAAGCAGAGCAAAAAAAAAAAAAGGAAACGGGAACTAGAACTGAAGACGGAGCCAATAGATAAAATATACCTAGTCCAACTGTAGATTTACTAGCAAATCCTCTGCCTCCAGTACCGATCTCACGTTGTGCATTTTATTTTAAACATGATTTTCAAAGAGGCAGGGAATTTGAGTTGGGCCACTGCTCCCAGCTTTTTAAAATCCTCCAACTTCCTGCCCAGTTCCCGCTGCCTATCTAACGTGACTCTAGCCAAATCCGATCTAATCTGAAAGGGGAAGTCCTTGCCTTTTAGTTATTTATATTTGAGAGATAGATTAAGTATCCTCTCTTTCACTGAATAAGTGTGAAAATTAATGATTTTCCTCAGCTTAGAACGGTTCGGGTTTCTTCTGAAGGGGTCCTGATGGATTCTCTGAATGTCTCTGTCCAGTTCCTCATCAGAGTGATTCTTTTAAAAGCTTAATCATAAAGGGTTTAAGATCGTCGCCCTCACTCCCCTCTGGAACATTCAGTATTTGTAAATTATTCCTACGGGAATTATTTTCTAATGTTTCCAGTCTATCCCGTAAGGCTCCCTCTTCTTTTTTCAGGGCTACAAGATCAACTTTCATAACGTCAAGCTGCTCCATTAATGCCCCTACGTTAGATTCTAGGGTTTCCGTCCTTGTGTTTAGGAGGTCTACTTTTTCATCCAGTCTTTCACAAAAGCTCCGGATCTCTCCTTGGTTTGCGGCGGAGACCTCAAAACCCTTTTTAACATCTACCGCTAATGAAGCCATAAGACGCTCCAAGGAAGAAATCGAGTGTGTCTCTGAAGCTGGAGTCTCTAAATTTGGGGCTGTTGCTCCCCCATCCAATCGTCCTTCCACAGAGACCAAACTCTGGCCATTAAGTGGGTCCTGAAGGTTTTCTGGAGAGACCACATGAGGAGTCTGGTCCGCTACCTCTATCCCTTCTTTCACTACCTCCATCCTGTTATTTCTCCCTGTCGACTTCTCTATTCCTAAGGCAGGGTTAGCAGGGTTAGCAGGTCCGCTCAATTCAGGTTCTGGCTCAGTTGTGGTCTCGCCCCCCAACCTTCCAACCTCTCCCTGTCTTGCAAGACACAATACTTCCGGCAGTACCTTAAAGTATGACCTTAGGGAAGGAGTAATCCTGTGCTTAGCATCTGGGAAAACACCCTTAGCCTTAGTTATTTTAGAGTTCTTTTTTTTTAACTTCCCCTGATAAAAAAGTAGAAGTATTTTTCTTATCAGTCCACCCGACCTTACGAGACTTTACCTTCCACTTAGCATTAGTATAGCTGCTGTTACTGCTAATGCCGTGGTCTTCACCGGCGCTACTACTCAAAATGTTACCAGTATTTAGTATGCTAGTGACCAGGTTGCCACCCAAACCACTCAGCTGGTCAGTAGCTTGCTTAGCAGAGTTAGCAGTTTTAGCCCTTGCAGACCCTCCTCCTCCCCTACGCCTTTTGTCATTCCTAAAACTCTTGCTGCTATCCAAGGGGGAGGCAGAAGTAGAGGAAAAACCAGGGGCCAAGACAGGGGAGCCCTCGTCAGCTAGAACATGCAAACAGGACCGCCCTGCCGAAGGAGAAGGCTCAAAACAGGGTAGGGAGCTTCACCACAACATTATGGAGCATTGTGTAGCCCTCAGCCCTCGGCACTCCTTGCACGGACATCGGAGGAGTGGGTAGAGCCTTCAGGTGCAGCGGCAGCTCAGCCTGCTGCCGTCATGTTCTCCACCTCTTGATTACCCCTAGATACACTATTGTACTACCAGATACGGGCAGCATGCCGTGCTAGATACACCACATTCCCCGCTGCCCGCCACCATTGCCTGCACTGGAACATATATTAACGGTAAACTCCGCTCGCAAGCTGGTGACTCGCATATACACCATCTCTCAAAAAGAATCCCCAATTATTGTCTCGCACTCATGTACGGCATGGGAGACGGATATAGGTGAGGAAATAACAGAGGAGCAGTGGAATTTGTGTTGTGAGCAACTAGAGCAGCTATTCCCAAATTATAGATTAAGATTAATACACTTTAAATATATCCACCGTTTGTATCGCACTCCGACGCAATTACACCGAATGGGGCTGCATACTAATGCGTCCTGTCGGCGATGCGGGAGTCCTGAGCGACATTCTTACACATAGCATGGGAGTGCAGGACCATGGCCTCCTTCTGGACTAAAACACTCAATCATATAGAATCCATCGCCGAGCAGACACTGCCGAGAGCCCCAATAGTGACATTGCTTGGATATGTATACAATATCCCACCCTCAGCAAAAAGGCTCACGGCACTACCAAAAGACAAGTGGCATTGCACTGGGGAGCAGTACCCCCACTCCCAACAACAAAGGCCTGGATAAAAGACATAACATACTGCAGGGATCAATTGACCTGCTATTGGGAGTTGCTACCAGCCAGATCCCGCCCCAAAGATATATGGGCCCCATTCACGAGCTGGCTTCAGACCACAGATGTGGGCGATCTATAGGGGCATTGTATATCACATAGAGAACTAAAACATACCCCTGATGGCAGAGAGTGTGTAGAGTTAAAGGTGATTCGTTGCAGCAACGGTAGAGGTGATGTGTACAGTCAATCTGTAGATGCCTCCCCCAGGAAACAATGTTGGTGAACGCTGTAAATGTGAGACTGTCAATTTTATTGTAATGGTAATAATACTGTGAACATTGCGGTCCTGTTTTCGTTTCTTTTTCTGTTTCATGTTTGCCGATGCTAAAACCTCAATAAAAAAAATATATTTTTAAAACGGTTAACTGCATTGCAAAATATCTTATTTTAGTAATTACACACAGAATGTGAAATGACACCTGGAGCAGTAGAATGAAGAGAAACACAAGGTGAAAACAAAGGACTCAAGTAAGTTTTCAGTATTTTCATAGAAGGTAGGATGAATGTCAAGGTGAGCAAGGTCACAGGTAGAATGGGCTATGCCTCATGACTATGTTGTATGGATATGAATAATAAAACATCCCCTCTCTTGGGGTAGTCTGTCTAAATAAACCCTATGGTCCTATTCCTGTTCAATAATTTTTAGCAAGAATTTTCATGACCTTATTTTATGATCCATCTTTTTAAAATCTAGTTCCACCGGCAAATACTGAAAACCCATCAAAGATCAAGAACAGGAAGGCCAACTACTTAGAGAACATTATGCTGCAAGTGCCAGTCTCGAATTACCATAAACATCCCACAGGAGTGTTGTCGGAGTTTCCTAGTATTTTACTGTAATTTATGTAATTACACACGAGACATGCAAAGGCAGAATCATTGTAAACCAGCAACACATATTCAAAAGGAAAAATGATGGTTACATATTCTGTGTATAAATTATGTACAATGTAGAGGGAAAAAACGTTATTACATACATTTTCTAACTATAAGGCAAGACCCTAAAAAATAACCACTTAGCAGCACATACACCCGCCGGGGAGTCCTAAAAAAACCTCAACAAAGCATACAAATTAGAATACACCACACTTAAGCATAACACAATCCTGAGAACAATGACAGATCACCACACAGGTATAATTTAGATTTACAGTATGCAGAGCCGTATCTATAGATGCCGATCTAAACATATCTTCCATCAATGTTTTCAAAACTCAGCTAATGTTTTATCTCTGAAAGTCTCTGAATTAATGGATTAGATACATTTAAAGCTCTGATCCTGAAGCCCTTACACCACTATTGTTGGGATGGGAGTGTCCCTTGCCAGGCGTATAGTTATGTTCTATGTCCAAGATGTCCGACTGCGATTATCTGGTTTTTAATTTTAGTCCCAGCCTTATACTAATTTAGGGTGTGTGCAGAGGGCTTGATGACATCAGTGGGGACCTGTTCTGTGACCTGGAGGGACACCCCAAGAGTGCCCTCATTTAACTGAGAGTGGATTTCCCCTACCTGTCATGAGTTTAGCATGTAGAGTGAAGGTGGCAGTGTACTGTGTTTTGTCAGTCAGTAATTGTGACCCAATCTTTTTATCTGTGTCATGGGAGAGGCGGCCTACTAACCTTCTCATGTATAATTCTATTTCTATGCGCTAACCAGATCTTAGTGCTAACACACCTGGTTCAAAGGTTTTTTAAAAGCAATTTTTATGGACATTTTCAGAACACAGCCTTATGCAATGAGCCGGTAGTAGGCATATAGTTATTTACAACATGTCCAAGGCTTGGTTTCCCCAGACAGACCGCCGGGACGGGCATTCCCGGGGCTACAGGTTAGGGTGACAGTTTGCTTGCATTTAAATGTCTTCTTATTGCCTAAGATCTGTTAGCACTCCCCAGTGGGAGAAAAAAGAAGAAAAAATAAACTAAAATTGCCCCCCTTCCCTGAGACCCTTCATGTTGGAGTATTCTTGTAGGGCAGCCTAAGGCGTTAGGATCTATTAACGAAGTCTTGGTGTCAGAGGCGGGATGGTACTATAATGCAGCAGGGAAGGGGACTGGGGTCACTGGGGCAGGGGGGACTGAGTATGTGGAGGAGTAGGACCAAGTATGCACTGAGAAAGATAGGGTGGTCGGGTGACATCCCTGGTGTGCGGTGTGAAGTCCTGAAAGAGTGTCTCAGCAAGTCACCAGGGGTACTTCCGTAGACCTCTCTTTCCCTCTCTTTGATGGGCTTGTGCCCATCTAATGACTTCCATTCGCCAATGTGAGATCGAGAGGAGCATGGCAGATTTCAATTTCAGGGATGTCAGTGTTATTCTGCGTGTGTTTACCATATTGAAAATGGTCTACAAAATACTGCATGGTGCAGGCTTGCTAATTTGCTTTTTACATTAGTAAAACAAAAACAATGACATAGGCAGTCTGTGAAGTGACCCCTCTCTTTCATTGGAGAATGACTCTGCATAAAAAGCCACTGGTGCCATGTTTTGTTTACTGGAATTGTTTGCATTAAATAATATTGATTGCCAATGTTTTGGCTTTCAATTTCATTTTCACATGCCTTTGATAGAGCGCTTTCAGCACTCTATTTGTATCGGTGCATTATAGTCATGGTTGTCATGCACCTACGCACATATATATCGTTTGTAGTATTTTATGATTATGAACATGTATCCAGTAGAATCATTTAAACATTCATTGTAGTGTAATGTTATAAAATGATTATGTATGTATCGTCATGCCTGCATGTACAGAAAGCAGGATAATGTATAAACATATAAAGTACCCGTTTTTTTTTGTTTAAGTTGCTCGATTATCTAGGCCCAAGACTGTACTTGTTTTTGCACCTCCTTGGCTTCTCGAGAAATAAGTAATGAAATGCTTGTTGTTTTCAAGAAATAGCAGTGTTCTCACCCTACTGCATTTTCAGATTGGAGAAGATACAAGGAATGCTTTGAAGACAGTTAGAAGCGAGAAGGGAGGATGTCCTTCGTGTGTCTGGCTAGTCTGGGAACCAAGGCCACTCGTTGAACAAAAGAATACTAATTAAAAGAGCGTGAACCTCCCCACATAGAAAAAAGTTGCATTGGAAAGTTTTACCAGGATGAAGTAAGGAATCAACTTCTATATTATATGATGTGCAGGGACAGAGACCCGAGACTTCTGCTAGCTTTCGGAGAGAAAGGAGCATCTTAGAACTCGCTCCAAGCCTTTAGCACCTTAACGCATTTGACGTGAGTACTTCTCAGGAAGTCAACACGTGCTGACACCTTTGGGAATAGTTGGAAGGGTATTAGATAGCATCTCCTATTAGTATGGTGTAGGGAAAGATTTGTTTTATTCCTAATGAGAAGAGATCAAGGGGCATATGTATGAAACGATTTTGTATTCGCAAACGCTGCGAATCGCAAAAAAACAGCGTTTGCGAATACAAAATCGCAAAATGAGATGTATGAGGCATTTCAGCCTTGCATTCTTAAGGAATCGCTAATTTTGCGATTTCTTAAGTTTGCGTAAGCATTTAAGAACTTGCAAATTGTGATTTCTTAAATGCTATGTAACACGCACCCAAGTTGTGCGATTTCTCCTTAAGAAATCGCAAATTACCACCAACTTCAAGTTGGTGGTAATTTGCGATTTCTTTGAAAAATGCACTTTTTTGCATTTTTCAAAGTGCAATGTGGCGCACATACATGCCCTTAGGGCATGTATGTGCGCCATATGCGCACACATGCTGATTTCAGGGGTGCATCAAGGTGTCATCATGACACCCTTCCACCTTTGAAAATATTCTCAATTTGCGATTAGCAAATAGCGATTCGCAAATTGAGAAGGACTTCCCATTCATTGCTATGGGCCTCCTGGCCCATAGGAATGAATGGGAAGGTATTCCTTAATTGCGATTTCGCAATTTGCTAATCGCAATTAAGGAATTTTAAGAATTCGCAAAATTTGTGCGAACTTTTAGATACATCCCGTTTTGCAATTCTCAAATAGCGATTCTCAACAAATCGCTATTTGAGAATCGCAAATGGAGATGTTGATACATATGCCCCCAAGACTCTGTTTCTATTTTGAGTTGTATTCTGATCCTTGAATTTACCATTGTATTCTTGTTATGCCGAATTACTTATATTCGTAGAATCGGTATTGTTTTTCTATATCTATATATGCTAATCTTACGATGTGTATACATCTTATTCTTAGCTTTAAAATAAATTGACAAACTTAAAGATGGGGTCTGTGGTATTTTCAGGTATGATATTGCCATCCTGTTATGAAGTGTTTTACCCTCCACCACTTTTATTAGGTAAATGAAAAACTCTGAGCGCTAATTGTTAGGGGGAAGAAAGGCGTGCAATATAGCATAATCAAATGGTAGCAGAGGTGAGGGCAAAAGAGAAATATAGGGCAGAGTAGGAAGAATCAAGGACCGGATGCAGCAGATAGAACATCGGCGAAGAGTGGCGGAAACTGATGGACGTTGACTGTGTGGCGGAACTAAAAGGGCGGCGTGAGTATGAAAGGTCTTGTGAGGAGTGTTAGATTGCGGTGTGTTTTATTTGTTTGATGTTTTTTGGAGTTGGGATGCATGTTGAGTAATTGTGGTTATTGGTACTGGTTCGAACACCTGCGGATCAGGTAATTTAGTGAACGGGCTCAAGAGAAGTCCAAGATCCCGGTATAGTATTGTAATGTAATTGTCTGAGAAATTGTAGGAGTAGGGAAGCGCTATCGACTGTTCTCTTGTGCCAGGAAACTTTGTGTGAGTAAAACTGGCTGGGACACACCCCAGGTACCGGGGGTGGGTCGCAGTGAGTAAATGACCAACGCGGGTTGGAGGTCACAGCAGACGTGTGTTCTTGTGTGAGTGTTCTATCGATCTCTTAGTGGACAGACAATTACTTGTTTTTGTAACTGTAAGTTATTGTGACTGTGGTAGGACCGGTCACTTGGTTCATAACTTTGGGTTATACAGTTACTTGTAGAAGCGAATGTGTGAGTGAGTGTACGAAGCGAAATTGTAAAGGCGGGTGAGCCGCTGCAAGGAGTGAGCAGTGACGTCAGTGCGCGCCACGCTGGGATTGGTCGATTGGTGTAACGCCGCGCTGGGATTGGTTGCTCTGCGTTCGTAGTCGCATATTGGATTGTGAGTTGCAAATCGATCGATTTTTATGATGCATTGCTTTCGGGTGTTGAGAGATTTGTGCAGAGGTGACAGAGGGGTGGTGACTCGGGTCGGAGAGGAAGCTCCACCGGAGGATACCCCTACACATTGTATGGCAACAAATGTGGGCTTGCATACGATCGTTTGGCTTCAGAAATGGCATAAAATCACAGAGAAGGAAGGAGAATTGGCTTTCCCTCGGTACGGGTCATTTAGTATGGAGGTTTTGTACCAGCTGAGAGGGGTGATGGCTGCCCTTAAACCTCCACCTCAACCCACACAATCTGAAGCATTAGACGCTTGGATGAGAGCCGGATGAGAGCCGCATTAGCAGGGAAACGAGAGACATCACAGGGAAAAATGAGGAGAGCAATGAAGGCATATCAAGATGCAAGATGGGATGCACAGCTGAAACGATGGAGAGTAGGCACTGTAGAAGTAGAGCGCTTGTATGCCTTTCGATTGTTAGCAGGCGAGTCAGAGGGAAAAAGTAAGAAGGATGAGGATAGTGATACAGACAACAGTTTTCTGGACAGGCTCTTAGCAGAACGACCTCCACCTTGTGATTCTAAGTCATAGACAGAGAGGTCGCAATCACTTGAGGAGACAGTAGGAGCAGGGCAGGTGGGATTGGAAGAACAGCCAACAGGAGTCAGGAGACAAATAGCCATGGTACGGATTCCAGGAGGGTCAGGGGGAATGAGATACCCCAATTATGAACCAGCCCAACCTGCAGGGAATATGCAGTTACCAGATGCTTTTTCAGTGGCAGTTACCATAGGACCAGTAGTCCCCATATATACTCCTAAAGAGAGACAAAATGACAGTCAACAGTACATAGGTGATAGGGAAGAGACAATATCTGGGGGAAGCCTTACCCAAATGGGAGCAGGTCTATGACAGGTACCCGTGGCTTATAGTACTCCATTGCCTACTAATGCAGATCCATCACGAATGGACAGTGGGTCAGAAAGGAGACCAACAGGAATCCTAGCGAATTCTAGGCCAGACCTCTGAATGTGGGTTCAACCAGTGAGAGAATCAATGTTGCCAAGAGAAGAAATGACTAGGGCAGAACCATCCATAGTACTGTTTGGGCCACAGGTTGTGTGTGCAGGTAATCATTGGAGGAGTAGGAGCTGGGATAGAGAAGATCATTCAGCAGCGAAGAGGGTAGAAGGAGCAATACTGAGGAGAACACAGAGTTGTGACAGAGAAGATATAGAAAGGGAAGGAAATCAGAAAGTGTTGCAGAGTGCAATGAAAGCGCCAATGTTGGATGTTGTTCGGTTTAAGATGGAAATAGATGAAGTGGTTGAAGGGAATTTGCCTTTGGAAAGAATTGAGACATATGATGCAAATTAATTGTTATTTGTAGCCAAAGACATTAGAAGAAAGGCAAAGCGGGCTTATGATGCCCTATGGCAGTTAGCATGACAGTATGATGTTGATTTGACAAAGACCAAGATGCTGCAGGGTTCTTGCAGACTAATTTAAACAGATAAGGAGTTGGAGGAAAAGCGAACTGTTGGGTTGAAAGCTCAGATTAGAGAACTGGTACTAGGCATGCAAGCTTGGAAAGCACTAGACAGATGGGAAGTGAGGTGGGCTAAAAAGAAAAGTGCTAACATCGAAATAGGTACCTCCTCACCTCAAGGGGGAGGAATGGAAGCCACTGGAAATTTTCCTTTGAGAGAAGTGCAAAATGGAGGGTATGCACATGTGCCATGGAGCAGGGGTGATTTGGCTGCTTTTACAAATGATTTCCCTCGGCTGAGGGAGAAACCTGCAGAATGGTACAAGCAGATAGACTGATTTGTCAAGATCTTGAAGGTGTTGTGGATCGATTTGAATACTTTGTTTGATATAGTGGTCCCGGCAGATTTGTGGGCAGCAAGCAAAATTGCTATTGAGTGGCCAACAGCAGAGCCACCTGGAGATTCTGTAATGCATGGTCCTTCACCTGATGTCATGAGGAAATATGAGCATATAATTACTTGGTTACATTCTAAGGTAGCTCCGCAGATTGTTGATTGGCTTAAAATTGATTGTACAACTCAAGAGCCTAAGGAATCAGTGCATGGTTACTACGAACAATTGTTATTGGCGTTCAAACAGCATAGCGGATTGGATACTATTAACCAGAAGGATATGGGACAGTTTGTCTCAAAGTTTGTGTTAGGTTTGAAATCTGAGGTTCCTTGCGATAACATACCTGAGACGTGGATCTCCTTGGCCCTGGTGACCCGTGGACCTTGCTGCTTGCCTCCGCTCCCTTGTTGTCTGAAGCGGTCCCGGCTCCCGCCGCTGCACCGCCATCTTGCGCGGCCGCAGTGGGGAGACCGGACCGGACCACAACACCCAGGAGCCCTAGCGGTCACGAACCACGTGACCTCGAGTTGCGCGCCAGGAGGCGCATAAATTCACGGCGCTGTTGCGGCAGAGCGGGTTCCTTGCGATAACATGCCTGAGACGTGGATCTCCTTGGCCCTGGTGACCCGAGGACCTTGCTGCTTGCCTCCGCTCCCTTGTTGTCTGAAGCGGTCCCGGCTCCCGCCGCCGCACCGCCATCTTGCGCGGCCGCAGTGGGGAGACCGGACCGGACCACAACACCCAGGAGCCCTAGCGGTCACGAACCACGTGACCTCGAGTTGCGCGCCAGGAGGCGCATAAATTCACGGCGCTGTTGCGGCAGAGCGGGTTCCTTGTGATAACATACCTGAGACGTGGATCTCCTTGGCCCTGGTGACCCGTGGACCTTGCTGCTTGCCTCCGCTCCCTTGTTGTCTGAAGCGGTCCCGGCTCCCGCCGCCGCACCGCCATCTTGCGCGGCCGCAGTGGGGAGACCGGACCGGACCACAACACCCAGGAGCCCTAGCGGTCACGAACCACGTGACCTCGAGTTGCGCGCCAGGAGGCACATAAATTCACGGCGCTGTTGCGGCAGAGCGGGTTCCTTGTGATAACATACCTGAGACGTGGATCTCCTTGGCCCTGGTGACCCGTGGACCTTGCTGCTTGCCTCCGCTCCCTTGTTGTCTGAAGCGGTCCCGGCTCCCGCCGCCGCACCGCCATCTTGCGCGGCCGCAGTGGGGAGACCGGACCGGACCACAACACCCAGGAGCCCTAGCGGTCACGAACCACGTGACCTCGAGTTGCGCGCCAGGAGGCTCATAAATTCACGGCGCTGTTGCGGCAGAGCGGGTTCCTTGTGATAACATACCTGAGACGTGGATCTCCTTGGCCCTGGTGACCCGTGGACCTTGCTGCTTGCCTCCGCTCCCTTGTTGTCTGAAGCGGTCCCGGCTCCCACCGCCGCACCGCCATCTTGCGCGGCCGCAGTGGGGAGACCGGACCGGACCACAACACCCAGGAGCCCTAGCGGTCACAAACAACGTGACCTCGAGTTGCGCGCCAGGAGGCGCATAAATTCACGGCGCTGTTCACGCGTCGCGGGACCGCGCACGGGCGGCGCCGGGAGAAGCCCGGGACAAGGGCGGGACCGTCTGTGGCCGTCCGGGGCCTAAGGAGGCCGGGCTGGGCCGGGCTGGGCCCCACCCTCTTCGCCTGGTATCAGAAGTAAGCTGCTGTTAGTCCCAATACCTGGACTATTGATTATTACTGAAACACTGACTATTATTTCACGTTTGGTTCTGTGTAAAAATGGCAGGGAAGGGGAGACGTCCCGTAGCTTCCTCCACAATTGCAGGGACCATGGACCAATTCATCACCCGTGCTGTCTCGGTCTTGGACCATGAAATCGCCATTACTGAAAGATGCCTCTCGTCAGACCCCTCATTTGTTAGGCGTTCATCACTGGGCCCCCTAGCTCATGCAAGTTCACCAAGTAATGATAGAGAGCAGCCGCGAGAGGAGGCATCACGATTTACACCAGACACAACTGACTCAGTGGCTGTATCGCCAGTAGAGGAAGCAGTATCCATACTTGCACCTAAAACCCCTCGCCCCAGACTAGAGCAGGGGCCAGATCTACCACATCCACCAGGCTAGCTACACAGAAAAGGAAAAGGGGAGGGGCGACGGATGGCACTAGGCTGGCAAAAATTTCCAAAGTAGCCAAAAACACTGTTCCTCTTGATTCACCAAGTATTAGCCTCCGCACTTCTATGGATGATGCTGGTAGACTCGCTTTACCTCCATTTGATTCAAGTAACTTTGCTCTTCAGCTAGAATGCATTGTTCGTACTTTAATTTCCCCTTTAATGGAAAGTATTGAAATGGTTGTATCTAAAGTAGATAAATTGGAACAAACCATCTTGGATAATTTTTGCTCGTTGAAGAATGTCGTTAAATTACGTACCAAGGACATACCTAAAATTAATTACCCTGTTGGTCCCGTTGGTCCTGTTCCATCCACATCTGACATACCGCCTGTCCCTGCCCCTGCTCCAATTGCTGTAGATACTTCAATCTTAAGCACCCATCAACCGCCACGGCAGGCGGGAACGACACAAAATTGCCAATCACCGAGGCGGGAGGGTAGGTTAAGTAAAGTATCCCAGGACACCAACACAAACATCACGCATCTAGGTAGTTTGAGCACTAACTTAGACAGCCCAAACGTTGCTCCCCAAGGTAATGACTCTAGACCATCCTCGATCCAACTCCATCTCCCTCGTGAATCCTTCCCCTATGTTGTAGTTTTAGCGGGCGTTCCCGAACTCCCCACTAACAAAAACGAATCTTATGAGCAATTAAAAAACAAAGTTAGTCACTGGCTCAACATTCATAGACCAATTCCAAATGAATTGAATGGTCGGATTCTATTTGTTAGAAGGGTCCAATGGGTAGGTTCCCAACCCAAAAATATTCGGGGAGATTGTATTATTGTCAATTTCAAAGATGCACGCCTTTCGAGGTTTATTATGGAAAACACTCCCTACGGTCCTAGATCTGGAATTGAGGTGCACGACTTAAACTATTTTTATACCCCAGCCATTTGTCACTGACAATTTCATAGTATGAATACCCCCTTAATTCCCACGGTATCAGGGGCTAATGATAGTCTAACTATGGATGGATTGGCAGTCACTTCTGTGACCTCACTGTCGTCATCAATTACGTTGGAAGAGAGGGTAAATGTATCTGGAAGCCTTGCTGAGCCCCATGTCATATGTCCGAGTAAAAACTTTGGCACCCTTTTGTCTTGGAACTTGTCCAGTATTATGACCAAAATTGACACACCTGAATGGGTCAGATTTATTAATGATTACGATGTCTGCCTATTCCAGGAAACATGGTCTCCCGAGGCCCGGTTTATGCCGGGTTATCTGAATTTTCATGTCCCAGCAACCAAAGGCCCCAAAGGCCGCCCTTCCGGCGGACTAACTATATGGGCTCGCCAGGATTTGTTCTCACGTGCTATTGAAATCGACACTGGGTCCCGGGATACCCAACTGGTGAGGCTCACTTTCAGCCCCAAGAGTACTGTGGATATATATAACATCTATCTTCGGGGAACGAAGGGGAAAAAGTCAAGCGTGTTGGAAATCCTAACTACACTCATAGAATCTAAATCGAGTAGTAGGGACCTAATCGTAGCTGGGGACTTCAATGTCACCTTCGAACCCCTTCTAGATAGTGACTCTGAATGGGGGCTTGACCCCGATGAGGATCTACGCTGGGGTATTCCAGCCCTCTCGCTACCTCCCATCAAACGGTGGTCTATGGTGGCAACACAGGTCAACGCACTCTGCTTAGAATTTGGTCTCCGGGCATTGAATGGAAGAGTTAAAGGGGACAAGTTGGGAGCATCCACCTTTGACAACGGCCGTTCAGCCAGTAGGATCGATTATGTCCTGTGCTGTATGAGGTTGTGGTCCCTTCCCATTGACATGGAGGTGGTGCGAAGACTGGAGAGCGATCACAACCCCATTTGTGTCTCTCACAGCTGGTGGGGCAAATCCTGCTCATTGTCAAAAAAACCAATTTTGCCCCCCCCGCATGTGTGCCAACCAATGACCTGCGAAGGTTAAAATGGGCATCAGTAAAGTCCAATGACTCAGTAATAGCCCAGATTAATACTAATCTCTCTGTAATTAATGCAAACCTTGAGGATATTTCGCAAACCCGAGACCAAGTAATCAGATTACATGAGTCTTTTTTTGAGGGATTACGTCCCTTTTTTTTCAAGCAAATAAGACAGGGTACCAAGCCGTCGCTCAAGCAACCAAGGTGGTACGACAAGCAATGTAAAAGTGCAAGACGCACCTTGGCGAAAGCCCTATCCAGTGGTAGCACGCCACTTATTCAATCAGCAAGATCTGCTTATAGGAAAAGCATCGCCCAAGCTAAAATAAAATGGGAAGAAATGTTTTGGCAGGACCTAAAGGAGGCCAGCCATTCCCGGGATGCTAGACTGTTTTGGAACGTACTGAAGTGGGGCAGAGGAGGTCTATCGGAAAACCCTTCAAATCATGTCTCACAAGAGGATTGGTTGGGCTATTTTAAGCCCCAATATGCGCGAGACCCCCTCTACATAAGTCCAGGCATAATGCCTTATGTTTTTTACTCGTCCGGGCCCTTTACCCCCGAAGACTCTCTAGCTGCACTGTCCTGTGTAGCTGCAGGACGAGCCCCTGGATTGGATGGTGTTCCTTCTGATCTCTTTCTAGAGAACAAAGCTCCATGGAGCAAGTATATCGCCCTTATAGCGAACGCTGTGGCTGAAGGCGCTCCAGTACCTAAATCTTGGGGGGGCGCCGTCATAATTCCAATCTATAAAAAGGGCGATAAAAGCCTCCCTGGGAACTACAGACCCATCAGCCTAATTGACACAATCCAAAAAGTCATTGGGAGGATGGTTCTGAATGAGGTACTTATTTGGATTGAAGCAAATGAGATTCTCTCTAGCCTTCAGGCGGGCTTCCGCAAATCCATTAGCACCATTGACCAGGTGTTTCGCTTTAAGCAATTGTTATGGAAGGTTGTCGAACTGGGCAAAGGTAGTCTCTATGTCACCTTTGTGGACTTAAGAGCTGCCTTTGACCTCGTCCCTCGCGAACAGCTTTGGAGGGTTCTAGAAAAGCTAGGCTTATCCCTGGAACTTTTGACCCTAATAAGAAGATTGCACGAGTCCAACTTTGCAAAAATTCAATGGGGCGGCCTGGGGGAATCAACCATCGAGTTCCCCGCTGAGCGGGGTGTACGTCAAGGATGTGCAATGGCCCCAACACTATTTTCCTTGTATATTAATGGAATAGTGGACTATATGCTCCAGACCAACACTGATGCTCCAAAATTGGCAGGTGCAATCACACCAATATTAATGTTTGCCGACGACACTCTTATAGTGTCAAAAACCCCGAGCGGCATGCAGAGGGCACTGTCAATTTTTGAAAATTTTTGTAAAGACCACGGACTGGAGGTCAACGTGGCAAAGACAAAGCTTATGACCTTTAACCCACACGCTAGCTATAGAGCCGGTAAGCTTATGATGAACGGCCAAATTCTCGAGGAGGTAACTAACTTTACATACCTAGGCATTCAAATGTCCCACAATAATCGGTGGAACAGGCATTTAGAAATGTCAACACTGAAACTTACCCAGATATCGGGTACGCTGGTTAAAGAGTTTAAAAAATCCCTTACCAAACCTGTTAAACCAGTGTTACAAGTCTATGAGGCAAAGGCCCTAAACTCAGTTCTGTATGGAGCTGAGCTATGGGGCTTTGACACATTAACATCCCTCACTGCAGTTGAAAATAAATTTTTCCGCTCCATTATAGGCTTGCCACAAAGTACGCCAATGGTCCCACTGCGCTACGACCTAGGCAGGAAGGCCATTAAAGATTTGGCCAATCTCCGTCCAGTTTTATACTGGAGGAGATTATGGACCACTCCGGAGCTTCGATCTTACGCAGTGGGTATCATGGACGTAATCCAGGTTGATAAGTTTCACAAAATCAAGTGGTTAAGGATCCTTCGAGAATCATTAAAAGCTTTGGGGCTGGAAAACTTATGGAATGATCCAGCTGCCGCTGACTTTCCTGTAAAAAAGCTTTTGAAAAAACTTTATTGGGATAAGGTATATCACAGGGTGTGGGCTGCTTCCACTTCCCCCACGATGACTAGCCGCTTCTTAGAGGCAAAGGTTACACCTTTTTTGGAACCTTTCTGGGATTTGATAACATCACCAAAGGACAGGAAACTCTATTTTCAACTTAGAGCAGGCTCCCTCCCACTAAGGGCCTTAACTTCTGGGTGGTTTGGTGGAAGCACATGTACCTGCCCTGCTTGTGGAGCCAAAAAAGAAACCACTGGCCATTTCCTGTTTGTGTGCCCTGTATATGCCGCCCCTAGATGTCACTGGCTCTCCCCTCTATGCAAATTGTTGGGTACTAGGAGCTCTGTTGTAGCTATTCGAATTCTACACACGAGCACCTTACCAGTTCATTCAATAGGCTTAGCTAAATACTTGGGGTGGGCATGGTCACTTAGATCAAAAACCCTTCATTGCATAGAGAATGTATCTGGGCAGGTTTAAAGCTTTCTAAATGCACTGTTGTCATTCCCGCCATAATTATCCTTTTTATAATTCACGTGTATTGCACATCATTTGTCTGTTGTAATGTTTAATCTTTTCTTACTAAAAATGTTTTTATCTATTTATTGGAATGTATTTATGGAATTAGTGATTGTGATTTTTATATATCTGTGATTTTGCTGTGTCTTGTATGAATTATTTTTAATTCGAATAAAGACTTATGATGATGATGATGATATTAGTTTAATGATACATCACCAGCTGATATGTTGGCAGAATAAGTCAGTGGATGAAATACTGCGGCATGCCAAGTATTGTAGTGATCAAGTAGAATCAGCACAAAAGAAATTGCAAGACAAGGTAATGTTGGCTCAGTTGAGAAGTGCAGACCACATGCAGGGGTTTGGAGGAGGAATGGGTCAAGGCAGAGGAAGTAGCCGAGGTATGGGTTAACAAATGGCAACCCAACCAGGTCAGGGACGAGGAAGAGGAAGAGGCACAGAGATGAGTACAAGTGAGTGGGTGGCACAACAGAAGAGGGTGACTGCCTGTCATTATTGTCACAAGACGGGGCATTGGAAGCGCGAGAATCCTGCTAATCAGATTCAATATGAGGGAGAGGGACACATGTGCAAGACTCTACAGACAGTGACTAGACCTAGGTCAATGTATGGAGGTTGCGAGCCACAAGTACAGGTGCCACAGTCTCCCAGAATACCCACGTATAATCAGACCTACCAGCAGATGCCATATTTTGAAATACGAGACAGATATGATCAATCTCAGGGCCCTCTAGAGTATCAGAGGGGGGTGCAGGAAGAATGCCCTCTTGATACCGTATTGGAGGTAGATCAGAGTGGGCCATTCGTGGATGTGGATGTGAATGGATATCCTGTCACCTTTTTAATAGATACTGGAGCTGCGCGTTCTACTGTAAGGACAGTCGTGGTCCCCAATTTATCTCTTACTGGACAATCAATTCAAGTAGTGGGTGTCAGTAGTCAGAGAATGACCAACCCGTTAACAAATGCATTACCTGTTAGAATAGGGCAGTTCAAGGATAAGCATCAGTTTGTGGTGTGCAATACAAGTCTGGTTTGTCTTTTGGGCCGTGATCTTTTGTGCAAATTAAATTGTAATATCTCATGTACTCCAAGAGGTGTGGAGCTGCAGGCCTATGATGACGATGCTGATTTCAAAATGGCTAATAGGAGCATGTGTGCAGAACTGTTTGTGGTTCTTAGAAAAGCAGAATTGCCGCATGATTTGAGAGAGTCAGTTGACCCACAAGTGTGGGATTTCACAGGTGAAGAGATAGGGTTAATTCGAGGTGTGGAACCTGTGAAGATACAGGTGAGACTGAATGCTGATTTTCCACGAACCTCACCATATAAAGTGTCTGCGGAGGCAGCGGCTGGAATAACTCCTGTTATTGAGTCAATGGTTGCACAAGGCATTCTAAAGGAGTTACGAGGAAGTCCCTGTAATTCACCGATTATGGGACTGCAGAAGTCTAGCAGTAAGTATAGGATAGTACAAGATCTGAGCAGGATTAATAAAATTGTGATTCCCTGTTGTCCTGTGGTACCGAATCCAGCTGTCATTCTCTTTCAAATACCATGTGAAGCAGAATGGTTTACCATCATAGATTTGTGTCAAGCATTTTTTTCCATACCTTTACATGAAGACAGGCAGTATTTATTCGCATTTCGGATGGGCGACCGTGTTTTAACATGGTGTAGAATCCCTCAAGGGTATACAGAAAGCCCCTCCATCTTTAGCCAGTGACTGAAAAAGAATCTTGAAGGGCTGGTGATGCCTCTGAAATCAGTCCTGGTTCAGTATATTGATGACCTTTTGGTCGCCTCAGAAAACAAGGATGCATGCAGGATAGATGCCGTGGCTTTGTTAAACCATTTAGCAGAGAATGGACATAAGGTGTCTCCAAATAAACTACGGTACTGTTTGCCTGAAGTGCAATATCTGGGACATTGCATTGAGAAGGGAAAGCGAAGAGTGTCACCAGATCGCAGAGAGGCGATTTTGCAAATGGGAACTCCGAAAACACAAAAAGAAGTCTGCATGTTTTTGGGTATGGTCGGCTATTGTCGACAGTGGATCCCAAACTTTTCCTTACAAGCAAAGCCTCTGTTAAGATTAACACGAAAAGACATCAGTTATCCGGTACCATGGGATGAAGAATACTTGAGAGCCTTCCATGAGCTGCGAGAAAGCATATGTCGTGCCCCAGCTCTTGGAATGCCAGACTATAATAAAGCGTTTTCGCTCTTCTGCTGTGAGAAGGAGGGATGTGCATTAGCGGTCCTTGTACAGTCACATGGCGGTGCCAGTAGACCAGTGGCCTATTTTTCAGCTACATTAGATCCAGTAGCTTCTGCGTTTCTCGGATGTCTTAAATCCTTTGCTGCAACTGGTGACAGCATTGAAAGATGTGAAAGCATTGTGATGGGTCATCCCTTAATCGTTTAAGTCCCACATTCTGTGGAATTGTTGATGACCAGTACAAAAACTCAGTACCTCATGAACAATAGGTTGACCAAGTATGAACAAGTCATTCTAGCATCTGAAAATGTTACGTTGAGGTGTTGTACCACTCTAAACCCCGCTACATTGTTGCCTGTCCCCCAAGAAGATGGAGATGAAAATTGTGAAGAGCATGACTGCCTAGATGTCACTGAACTATCAACCAAACCCAGACCTGACATTGTCGATGAACCATTACCTGAATCTGATTTGATCCTTTTTGTTGATGGTTCATGTTTAGGAGACAATGAAGGGTACCTAAGAGCAGCATTTGCTGTAAGCACCATCACCGGAGTAGTAGAAGCTGCCTGTTTGAATAGAGTATTCTCTGCTCAGGTAGCGGAAATCATTGCATTGATACGTGCCTGTACTATTTCACATGGAGTCCGAGTGACGATCTATACAGACAGCCAATATGGGTTTGGTGTAGTTCATGATTTTGGTCAGCTGTGGTCTCAAAGGGGATTTTTAACATCCTCAGGTTCTCCGATCCGAAATGGTGAATATGTGCGCAAACTATTGGACGCTTTGCAAAAGCCCAAAGCCATAGCAGTTGTGAAGTTCGCTGCTGACGTAAAGGGAGAAGATTTTGTCACAAAGGGCAACAATTATGCTGACGAAGTAGCTCGTTTTTGTGCTATACATGCATGTGTTTTTAAAGGACAATATACAGGAGACAGCACAGAAGATACCGAGCTCAGCATGATGTTAGCTGTAGCTGGTACATGGGATGAGGTGAAGTGGTTACAGGATGAGGTCTCAGAGGAAGAATCTGCTTCATGGGTCAGAGCAGGCTGTGAAAAGAGGGACGATGGCATTTGGGTGTCAACCGATAACAGAGCAGTACTCCCTAACTGTTTCTTGAGCTCAATGGCAAGGAAGATTCACGGAGCAGTTCTTCTGGGACGAGACGCCATGGTGCGAGTGTTCAGGCAGACATGGTTTAATTCACGCTTTCATGTAATTGCTGAAGAAGTGTGTCATAGATATGTTACTTGTCAGCAAATGAATGTAGGAAAAAGAACTGTGGTTACAATGAGTCACATTGGAGGATCAGTAGGTCCTTTTAATAGGATTCAATTGGATTTTATTAAAAAGCCAAGATGCAATAGGCTGGGATATGTTTTAGTGGGGGTGTGTATCTTTTCACATTGGGTTGAGGCATATCCAACTCGACAATCAATCAATCAATCAATCAGAGTACTTGTAAAGCGTGCTACTTTCCCATGATGGTCTCAAGGCGCTGAGGAGGGGGGGTGTCGCTACTGCTTGAAGAGTCAGGTCTTGAGGAGTCTTCTGAAGGCGAGTAGGTCTTGGGTCTGCCGTAGGTGGGTAGGGAGGGTGTTCCAGGTCTTGGCGGCGAGGTAGGAGAAGGATCTGCCGCCGGAGGTCGTTTGTTGGATGCGGGGGACAGCGGCGAGGGTGAGGCTGGTGGAGCGGAGCTGCTGGGTGGGGGTGTAGAAGCTGAGTCTGGTGTTCAGGTAGGCTGGTCCGGCATTGTGAAGTGCTTTGTGTGCGTGGGTGAGGAGCTTGAAGGTGATCCTCTTGTTGATGGGGAGCCAGTGTAGGTCTCTCAGGTGGGGAGTGATGTGGCTGCGGCGGGGGACATTGACGATCAGTCGGGCTGAGGTGTTTTGGATGCATTGTAGTCGTTGTAGGTGTTTGGCTGGGATTCCTACGTAGAGTGCGTTGCCGTAGTCCAGTCTGCTGCTGATGAGGGCCTGTGTCACCGTTCTTCTTGTTTCGGTCGGGATCCACTTGTAGATCCTGCAGAGCATGCGGAGGGTGTTGTAGCAGGAGGAGGAGACGGCATTGACCTGCTTAGACATGGAGAGGGAGGAGTCGAGGATGAATCCTAGGTTGCGTGCATGGTCGGTGGGTGTTGGTGCTCTTCCTATTGTGGTCGGCCACCAAGAGTCATCCCAGGCTGAGGGGGTGGGATCGAGGATGAGGACCTCCGTCTTGTCCGAGTTCAGCTTAAGATGGCTGCTCCTCATCCAGTCGGCGACAGCCTTCATTCCCTCGTGGAGGTTGGTTTTGGCAGTGTGTGGGTCCTTGGTGAGGGAGAGGATGAGCTGGGTGTCGTCGGCGTAGGAGATGATGTTGAGGTCGTGATGGCAGGCCACTTGTGCGAGGGGGGCCATGTAGATGTTGAACAGCATCGGGCTGAGCCCTGGGGGATGCCGCAGATGATGTCGGTGGCTTCGGATCGGAAGGGTGGGAGGTGGACGCTCTGGGTTCTGCCGGAGAGGAAGGACATGGTCCAGTCAAGGGCCTTCTCTTGGATTCCGGCTTCTAGGAGGCGTATCTTTAGAGTGCGATGGCAGACCGTGTTGAAGGCAGCTGACAGGTCTAGGAGGATGAGGGCTGATGTTTCGCCGTTGTCTAGTTGGCATCTGATGTCGTCTGTGGCGGCGATGAGGGCTGTCTCGGTGCTGTGGTTTCGTCTGAATCCGGATTGGGAAGGGTCCAAGATGTTGTTGTCTTCCAGGTGGCGGGCCAATTGCATGTTGACGATTTTCTCGATGACCTTCGCCGGGAACGGGAGAAGGGAGATGGGCCGGAAGTTCTTGAGGTCCTTGGGGTCCGCCTTTGGCTTCTTGAGGAGGGCGTTGATTTCGGTGTGCTTCCAGCTTTCCGGGAATGTCGCTGTTTCGAAGGAGATGTTGATGACCTTCCATAGTTGGGGTGCGATGGCTGCGCCTGCTTTGTTGAATACGTGGTGTGGGCATGGGTCTGACGGAGATCCTGAGTGGATGGAGTTCATGACCTTGCGTGTCTCGTCGTCATTGACGTTGGACCAGGAGGTCAGGCGGTTGGCGCTGGTGGTGTTCGCAGGGGAGGTGGAGTCTGGTGTAGTCTGGGCAGTCGTGGTGTTGAAGCTGTCATGGATTTCAGTGATCTTGCGGTGGAAGAAGATGGCTAGTGAGTCGCACAGTTCTTGTGAGGGCGGAATGTCGTTGGCGTTGGCGCTGGGGTTGGAGAGTTCCTTTACGATGCTGAAGAGCTCTTTGCTGTCGTGTGCGTTGTTATCCAGGCAGTCTTTGAAGGAGGATCTCTTGGCTAATCTGATGAGGTGGTGATGTCTGAGGATGGCGTCCTTGTGGGCTGCGTGTTGTCCGGTGTGCGTTCGTGGAGCCATATCTTCTCCAGTTTCCGGCATATGCGTTTGGAGGTCTGGAGCTCGTCGATGAACAAGGTGGCTCTCTTGCTGACGTGGCTGTTGGAGGGTTTCTTGAGTGGAGTGAGGGTGTTGGCGCAGTCGTCGATCCACTGTCTGAGGTTGCGGGCTGCGGCGTCTGGGATGGTGAGGTCAGTGGGTGGGTTCTGGGTGAGGGTGGCGATCAGCTGGTCTTCGGTGACTTTGCTCCAGCAGCGACGAGGCAGCTGTTGGGTGCGGTGGTGCGTGGTTGGTTTCTTGAAGGTGAAATGGATGCAGCGGTGGTCGGTCCAGTGGAGTTCGGTGGTGTGGTCGAAGACAATGTGGGTGCCTGTGGAGAAGACGGGGTCCAGCGTGTGGCCGACGGCATGGGTGGGTGCGGTGACGAGTTATCTGAGGCTGAGGCTGGCGAGGTTGTCGATCAGGGTGGCGGAGTTGGCTTCGTTGTTGTTCTCGAGGTGGAAGTTCAGATCCCCGAGGAGGATGTAGTCCGTGGAGGCAAGTGCGTGGGTGCTGGCGAGGTCGGCGATGGAGTCGCTGAACTGAGCCCGGGGTCCGGGGGGTCTGTAGATGAGTGTTCCTCTGAGGGTGGTGGTGAGGTCGGTGTGGATCCGGAAGTGCAGGTGTTCGGCGGTGTTGAGGGTGTCGTCTGCATGGGTGGCGACCTTGAGGGTGGACTTGTGGACGATGGCTATTCCTCCTCCGATTCCGTTGGCGCGATCCCTGCGGGTGATCTTGTAGCCGTCCGGGATGGCTATGACAATGTGATAGTCTCACTGTGGCAAAGCTGCTGTTGCGAGAACGTATCCCGATGTACAGATTTCCGACTTCAGTGGAAACAGATAGAGAAACTCACTACCATAGTGAACTCATGAAACTGTTGTGTGCTGCTTTAAACATAGACCAGAGATTACATTGCAGCTACAGGCCCGAAGCATCTGGTCTGGTGGAACAGGTGAATGGCACGATCAAAATGAGAGTGGCTAAGGTTTGTTCATCGACTGCATTGAAGTGGCCAGATGCTTTGCCTCTTGGGTTAATGAGCCTACGTAGCACTCCTGATAGGAGAACAGGGCTATCCCCTTGTCAAATACTGACAGGGAGAGCTATGAGATTGCCTATGGTGCTAGCTACAGCATTAATTAATATCACTGATGATATGGTGTTGGACTATTGTAGGAAACTGGCTGATGTGGTTAATTCTGTGTCCCACCAGGTCAAGACTGCGACTGCATCCACCTCGAGAGACCTGCTGCATGATCTAAACCCCAGAGACTGGGTTCTTGTACGTAAGCACGTGTGTAAGAGCTGTTTGGATGCACGCTGGAAAGGACCAAATCAAGTTATATTGGTCACAAGTACAGCAGTGAAGTGTGTAGGTCTGCCACATTGGATTCACGCTTTGCACACCCGCAAAGTTCCGGAGCCTGTAGAGGAATCACCCATTCCCCAAGGTGCCTGAAAAACAACTGACTCTGAAGACTTACAGAGAGAACCAGAGCAGGAAGAAAGAGAACTGTCTGTGGAGGAGCAGAATACAGAGCCTGAGATTGATGACATCGTGAAAGTACCCTCTGAACCAGACCCGAGTGAACGGCCTGGCGTAGAAGGAACAAACAAAGAGGAAGAGCAGAGAGCAGATGCCAGAACAGAAAAGTGGCCATCAAGAAAAGAAAGGCTAAATATAAGACTTGCATCTGAGAAAAATCTTGCTCTGATTCCCGAAACGTCTGAATCTGAACAAACTGAACAAGAAGATAATCCAGATGATCTAAGACCCGCAAGAAGAAAAAGAACACTGAGTCAGAAGTACGCATCTCCTGAGTGGACATATCTGGTTGCAGATACAGAACCCGAGGAATTCTGGGAGACTTGGAACTGGAACAGTGAGCTACGGAGGGGACACCCTCTCGATTGATATTCAGTTGTTAGTCCCAGGAGCTGAAGCCTTTGGAACCCTGACACTGCAAGTTCCGAATCCACCCAGATTGAGGGGGCTGCGATTTTTAATCCTTAATGAAGTTGTTTTCCCTTCTTTTGGTCGACAGCTCACTGCTTTGGAATTGGGAGAAATTCTTGCTGAAATCCTGCAAATGGTTCTCCCAATACTCTGCCCTATCCTCATTAGAGATGAAGCTTGAACTGTGATCAAAGAACTCATTAGGCCTTAGAATGAAGATAACCTAGCCCCAAGTGAAAGAAGATTTAAAATTAGGGTCCTTTCATTAGAGAGAAGAATTCAGGATTAAGGCTGACTACTTCTCTACAATAGGCTTAGTATTGATGGACTAAATCTGACAAAATACGAGTGAGAAATCAAATAAGGACATTGTGATTTGAGATTAAGAGTACAGAAAAGAAAACAGAGACTTTCAACGGTTCTTTGGTGTATCAGATACACAGTGGAAACATGGCTTCCGAAACATCTGGACGAAAACAAAAATTTATTATTGGAACTCTTATAGCAATAGTGCTGCTTGTCATAATTGTGGTGACTGTCACATCTTTGAGTGGGTCCTCCACTGATGAAAAGAATGGAGAACAACATACCCTTACCCCACCCGATTCAAATATAGATATAGAAGAAGGTCCATCCATGAAAGATAAGGAAATGATCAAGGAAACTAGTCGTAGATTGCATGTAGATTTGTCAAAAGGTAATTTCACGCTGAATGCATATGCACATTTATTGTATGAGTATGTAGACACAATGGAAGCAAAAGATTGTTATGTGTGCATGCAATTACCAGCTTCAGTAGAGGAAGTCATACAATACTATCACTTGCCTGTGACTTATAGCATTACATGCAGTGTACTATTAAGTATGTTTTATAGTAAAGCCGACTTTGAATATTATTTTTCGAATTATGATGTAGTACTCTCTGAAGTCCCAGTCCTAAAATACATGAACAAATATGATTACTACAAGAATGTAGAGCGCATGTCTAAGTACTTCGTGCCTACCATCACCTTAGATACATCCTATGCACACAGACATAATTTAACCTGTATGCTAACTGACATTGAAAAGAAATTTGTGGATCAGATAGAAGATCGACATAGGCAAACCTTGTTTCGACCAGATCCAAAGCATAAGGAAGGGCGGGGAAACAGGAAACTGACACGCAGCTCCTAGCGTGCAAACCGGAAGACACCGGGGGTAGCGCTGAGGGAGGAGCCACGTCACAATGCAAAAACGGGGCTGCTGCGCGGCACCCGAAAGGATTGATTGCCTTTCCTGCACTTTACTCGTAATGTCAGCCACAGCCAGGTCGGTGAAGGCTGGCCCTATTAACTTTTAAACTGCACCGTTGTACCATACTTTAGTTAAACAGATTTTAAACTGCACAGTCTCTTGTTAAATCTGAATTGCTGAGCAGTTAAAACTGTACCGTCGTACCATATTTAGTTAAACAGATTTTAAACTGCACCGTCTCTTGTTGAATCTGAATTGTTGAACAGTTAAAATCTGCACCGTCGTACCATATTTTAGTTAAACAGATTTTAAACTGCACCGTCTCTTGTTGAATCTGAATTGTTGAACAGTTAAAATCTGCACCTTTATTATTGTCACTACTTGCATATCTTGTCATAATCTGCTAAAAGTTACCAAAAACTGACAAAATTGTAACCATTAAATACAGTTTATGGCAAAAGCGCACTTACCGAAGGGCGAGGAAACAGGAAACTGACACGCAGCTATTAGCGTGCAAACCGGAAGTCACCGGGGGTAGCACTGAGGGAGGAGCCACATCACAATACAAAAACGGGGCCGTTGCGCGGCTGCGCAGCGGATGCGCTCAGCGGGCGCAATGCTGGCGTGCCGAAGGCAAACCTAAGGCAAACCTGTCTGCGCCCGTCCGTTCCCAACCGGGAACAGGGGCCAGAACCCCTGGTCCTCTTACCCCAGAAACATCACTACCTTACAATTACTCAACTGGCAAGAGAGGACAAAACCATGTGCCACACTAAATTATCTCCAACTGAGATAGAGGGACCTCTCACTTGCCTTAAATGCAAATGGATAAGCGACGCTGTTCAGCCAGCTCCCACTAAGACAGCCACTAATACTTCCACTAAGACTAATAACCAAGCCCTAAAGTGTATCTATTTTAACTCCAGTTCACTCCCAAAACACAGTATTGAAGTATGGGCAACCCTAAATGAGCTAAACCCAGATTTAGCATTCATTACGGAAACATGGCTCGATGACAACAACACGCCTGACATTGTCACTGCCCTACCACCCGACTACAAAATTCTAAAACAGAAAAGGGAAGGCAAGAAAGGTGGAGGCACAGCTATTTTATATAAAAAATACCTCTCCTGCATTACCACCACCATTCAAGTAGATACGCTTGAAATCCTAGACTTCTCAGTATTTGAAAGAGAATACCTATTACTGGGAGGGAAATTATTTATAACCCCTCTGGCTACTATCCCGCACTAAGTACAAACCTACTTTCTTAACTTCTCCCCCTTAGCCTAAAACAGAATAATTTTTTAATCATTGGAGACTTCAATCTACATTACGAAAATATCTCAAATCCTGGGGTCAAACATCTGAATGACGATATGGCAATATTACAACTCACCCAGTTAATCTCTGAACCAATTCATATAGCCGGACACACCCTGGACCTATTGTTCACTAACATAAAAGACACTAACATTCTTGAGATAAAACTATTGCCCTGGACAGATCATGCTTTGATCTCATTTTCAATCAGCCTCCCAAACAAGCACTCAAGAATTGAACCAACATATCAGACATGTAAAAGAGCCTGGAATTTAGTCACTCAGGATTCATTTTCCAACCACTTTACTCATTATGAACACCCTACACAGCACCATAAATCTGTTAACACATCGGTAGTGCACCTACAACAAGAAATAGAAAAATCATTTAGTCACAGTTAATAAATCCTGCTTGGAAAAATGGTACACATCAGACCTAAAGTCACAAAAAAGGAAATGCAGATCTCTCTAGCATAAATGGAGGCTTTCCAAAAACAGCGATGATAGACAAAACTATCTAGCCAATCTAAGAACTTACCATGCGGCACTGAAAAAGGCAAAAACTAACTATTACACAAAAAGAATCGAAGATAATTGCAGTTCCAGTAAAGAACTATACAAGGTCGTTCGAGAACTCTGTAATCCCACTAACTTGATACAAACTATGGAATGCACAACAGAGAACTGTGAATTGATCAATAATTTCTTTATTGACAAAGTGTCAAAAATGTACACGTCCTTCAACAACGCATCTGAAGATATCGATATTGATTGGGAAAATCTAGCCCCCAACCCCCTGGCCCAAGCCCAACTAGACACCCTGGCTCCATTCACAGAAGAGGAGGTAGCTAAAGCAATGTCTGAGGTCAAAGCAGGATCACCACTGGATCCCTGCCCACACTATATATTTTCACAACTAGGGTCTGTTTTATGCCCTTATGTCACCAGAATTTTTAACGAATCCCTAGAATCAGCCTGTTTTCCAGACTTATGGAAGAAAACTGTGGTTTTCCCATTATTAAAAAAAGCAGGCCAAAAAATTAATGACCCAGCTAACTACCGTCCCATATCCTAGTTGCCAAACCTTTCCAAGGTTTTGGAACGCTTAGTAAACAAACAATTGACTACCTTCCTAGAGACTAATGACTTGCTTGACCCTCCACAGACGGGTTTTAGGACTAATAACAGTACTGAAGCCACCCTGTTAGCCATATCCGATAACATAAGATCACTTGTTGATGAGGGAAAAGCCAAAGCTCTGATTCTACTAGACCTCAGTGCAGCTTTTGACACTGTCTCCCACTTTCATCTACTACGAATTCTGCACAAAAAAGGGATCTGTCATTAAGCCCTAGCTTGGTTTGCATTATTCTTAAAAGACCGAACACAAACAATACAAATGGGATCTTGCTCTTCTAATCCAAAAGACGTTAAGTATGGGGTTCCCCAGGGAGCCACCCTTAGCACCACCCTCTTTAATGCTTACGTCTCATCTCTGGCAGACATCAGCAGGAAATGGGGATTTGAAATCTGCTCATATGCTGACGACACGCAATTGGTGAGTCCCCTCACAAATCGGCTGACAAACACCGATACTAATAATAATCTTATAAACTGCCTATCAGAACTCGCAGGTTGGATGTCCAAAACTGCTTAAAATTAAACGCCAATAAATCGGAGGTCTTGCTTTTCGGGGGAGCCTGTACAGTCTGGGACGACAGCTGGTGGCCCCAAGCCTTGGGCACCGCCCCTGTACCTAAGCAGTTTGCAAGAAATCTTGGCATCATCTTCGACGATACCCTATCCATGCAAAAACAAGTCCACACGTTCTGCGGAAAAGGTTTCGCCACCATAAAACTTTAGAAGACTTTCCTTGGATTCCCTTAAAACGCAGAAAGTTGGTGACTCAAGCTCTGTTTTTAAGCAGGCTGGACTACGGAAATGCTCTTTATGTGGGCATGGCTGATTATTTGTTCACCCACCTTCAAATAGTTCAGAACGCTGCTGCTAAGTTAATTTGCAATAAAAAGAAATTTAGCTCAGCTACCAGCTGCCTGCAAGAGCTCCACTGGCTACCAGTAAGACAGAGAGCTAGTTTCAAGATCCTCTGTTTTGCACACAAAACATTGCATAAAACAAGCCCTTACATTTTACGAGATAGGCTAGAATTCCATGCTCCTTCACGGAACTTAAGATCACGCTATCAGGCCTTTGCCTCAGTCATACATACAAGGTCAGAATGGGTGACAGATATTTCTCTAAAGCAGCAGCGGCCCTATGGAAGAATCTCCCACTTGATCTACGCCTCACAGAGGACCATGTACTCTTTAGGAAGAAACTGAAAACCACTCTCTTTCCTAGATACTGAAACTATCTAAACTAGGTCAAGAGTAAGCCGCTAAGCACATGCATTCTTTCCTAGCGCCATGATGTCCCTCGGGATGATTGATGCACTTTACAAGCACCATAAATACAAATACAAATACAAAATAAGGTACTGCCATGGACCAAAGAAGAATTAGATCACAAAGCGAAGGGAAGTTCAGGACCCATAGCGTTAGACTTTCAACAGAAAGGAAAGTTGTGGATTAGACATCCGTCCACATATTACGACAAGATATTCGTGGGTGAAAGTGATTGTGAACACATTTTTCTGATTGAAGAGTCCATAAGAAAAGCACTATTAGATAAATTGACCAGAGCGCCTAATGTGTATTTTGTAAGTGGCAAGAATGCTTATGTGAAATTGCCCAAGAATTGGTACGGGACATGTTATTTAGCCATAGTATTTCCCAAGATATTCCATGTGGAGGATTTATGGCCTTTAGAAGGAAAAAGCTCCAATAGGGGAAAACGTGGTGTTAATGCTGGAGAAATCATTGGTGATGTGTTTGGAGTTATGATACCTAGTCTTGGTGTGGTTTTGAATGATGTGAAAATTCGAAAGCTAGCAACGATAGTGGATAAACTCTCTGTGAATACAGCACAAATCCTCTTATTAGTGGATGGTGAGATGGTCTCGATAAGGGCTATGGTTCTTCAAAATCGTCTTGCTTTAGACGTCCTACTAGCAAAAGCTGGAGGAGTCTGTAAACTTTTGAGAGTCCAACAGTGCTGCATTTATATTCCTGTCAATAGTCAGGATATAAGGAAATATATTGGCAATATTTCAGCTATCCATCAAGAATTGCATAATTTGGTTGCTGAGGGACTTTGGGATCACATTGGCAAAGGTTTTGGACAGATTGGAAGTTGGTTTGGCAGTCTGGGACAGGGAATTATGGGTTACATTTTGAAACCCATCATCATAATTATCATTTGTATAATTGTATTATTGGGAGTCACCAAAGCATGCAAATGGCAAAGGGCCACTCATCAGGAGACTGTCTTGAGAAAACGAGAACAGCAAATGGAAAGACTGCAGGACAGTCATTACCAGAACCTTAAGGGGTTAGAGAGATTTAGACATGGACAGCAAGCTACATCTTCTGTTTAGGTCGGTCTTTTCTACAAGGAGGCAATTCTGAAAGAATGTAATTTGGTGTTAAAACACTAGTCATAAGAGGGGGGAACTGATAGAGCGCTTTCAGCACTCTATTAGTATGGGTCCATTATAGTCATGGTTGTCATGCACATTTATATCGTTTGCAGTGTTTTATGATTATGAACATGTATCCAGTAGAATCATTTAAACATTCATTGTAGTGTAATGTTATAAAATGATTATGTATGTGTCGTCATGCCTGCATATACCGAAAGCAAGATAATGTATAACCATATAAAGTACCCGTTTTTTTTGTTTAAGTTGCCCGATTTTCTAGGCCCAAGACTAGGCACCTCCTTGGCTTCTCGAGAAATAAGTAACGAAATGCATGTTGTTTTCAAGAAATAGCAGTGTTCTCATCCTACTGCAGGTATCGGAATGCCAACTCATTATTTTCAGATCGGAGAAGATACAAGGAATGCTTTGAAGACAGTTAGAAGCGAGAGGGGAGGATGTCTTTCGTGTCTGGCTGGTCCGGGAACCAAGGCCACACGTTGAACAAAAGAATACTAATTTAAAGAGTGTGAACCTCCCCACATAGGTAAAAGTTGCAATGGATAGTTTTACCAGGATGAAGTAAGGAATCGACTTCTATATTATATGATGTGCAGGGACAGAGACCCAAGACTTCTGCTAGCTTTCGGAGAAAAAGGAGCATCTTAGAACTCGCTCCTAGCCTTAAGCACCTTAACCCATTTGACGTGAGTACTTCTCAGAAAGTCATCGTGTGCTGACACCTTTGGGAATAGATGGAAGGGTATTAGATAGCATCTCCTATTAGTATAGTGTAGGTATAGATTTGTTTTATTCCTAATGAGAAGAGCTGTACACTCTGTTTCTATTTTGAGTTGTATTCTGATCGGCTCTGTATTGATTTTTTTATATCTATATATGCTAATCTTATGATGTGTATACATCTTATTATTCTTGGCCTTATAATAAATTGGCAAACTTAAAGATGGAGTCTATGGTATTTTCAGGTATGATATTGCCATCCTGTTATGAAGTGTTTTTACCCTCCACCACTTTTAGTAGGTAAATAAAAGATCCTGAGCGCTAATTGTTCGGAGGAAGACAAGGGTGAAATCTAGCGTAATCAGCTTCTCCAGGGTAGTAGCATTTAATATCCCTCAATGACTAGTAACACAGTTTGACAACAATCAAGCAAGTTGAATGAACATTGTTCTGAGAAATATTTCACAGCATTAGCAATTAAAGCTAAGAATTATGCAGACTGGCAGATTAGTAACTAAAGTTTGATTATTATATTTTTTGTAGAAATTCTTTGGTATACCCCTTGATTTTACTTTGATGTTGCTCTGCAAATTAATTCAAAAACCAAATTATGGAGGTTCCACATGGAGGTACCACAGTTAAATATTTTTGTCAAACCTGCATCAGACATCAATCTTCCAAAATCAAAGTCCATGAACCTTCTCTGAGATCATGAATAATGTTTTAGTCTCCTTGTTACTTGAAACTGCAAATATAAGTTCATTCTGCATCTTTATAACCAAGTCTTCTTTGTAATGTCAAACATTTAAATTAGAACATTTAGATTTCTTCATCATTCACAGCCAGTGAGCATGTGGTTCACAGTAAAATGCGTTTTTTTGACACAGCAAACAACAACTATTAACCTCAACCAATTCTTTATTTATCTATTTTTTTTATTAGGCATCGAAACGAATACTCATCTATAGTACACATCATAATCACAACTGTAAATAATCTTAGTGTTGAAAGTATAGTCAGTTCGCTATTATTATTTAAATTATTTGGTAGTATCGCATGCTTCTGTCACACATGGCATGGTCATTATATTCACCTCGTTTCTAATTACATGGATACTTTGTAGAGATTTTGTTAATATCTAATGGAACTGTATAATTCTTTATACTTTTTGCTAAAACTATTAATTGCATGTGTTTAATAGTTCAAACGGATTGCATTATTATGGCAACTTACAAAACATAATAACTGTTCCTGATTAACTATTGCCATGGACAGCATCCATCACATTGTCTATATGACATGACATGCTTTTCTTAATCTCCTTTCAGTTTAACATGCCTTGGGCCATATTCTCAAGGAGCTATCGCCAAGTTAACGGCACTTTAGCGCAGCCAAACTCGGGATAAAATTATCACCCCATTCACGAGCTGGTGCTAACAGCCCATAGCACTAGTTTACCTGCGAAAGCAGCCGCAAAAAACATCGCCACAGATGACCCCGGCAACTATCGCTAATGACATGCAGAGTAGGCGTTCCCGTGCAAAAAGCCGCGACAACACCACTCCACAACATTCTCAACGACCAGCCAGATCGTCGAAAAGACCACGAAACATGCGATAAGGCGCGTTAACCGCAGAAAATTAACACCTGCTCTGACCTGTTGCAAAGTCGGACGTCAGCCTGCAACAGAAAAGGGAGCCCAGCCCAGAGCCACAGATGCCGTGGAGCCACTGAACAAGCGTGCTGGACACCCAAGAGGGCCACTACACCCACTGCCACCACCCCCAGGACCCCCCCTCCCCGGCACCCTCCCCCCAGCCATAGACATGCCACATCAACCACACCGAATCATGTACCAAATAATCTGCATGATGTCGCACAATCACATCTAGTGACATGCATGTGTCATTACAAAAATGAGCATCACACATTCACCTTCGAAGAAAACGAATGAAAATGTATTAAATGAAACACAGAACAGAAATGAAGACATATGGCGGCTCACCCCGGGACATTCCATGGGTCACAGCCTGCAAGACAAAATCCATGATGAGAAGCTGTGTCCTGCGCACATCAAGGGACAGAGAGAGAAATTGAAAGAGAGAGAGAGAAAGAGAGGGAGAGGGAGATAGACGGACACAGAGTGGGAGAGAGAGATAGATGGACAGAGGGAGAGAGAGAGAGATAGACGGACAGAGAGGGAGAGAGAGTGATAGACAGACAGAGAGGGGGAGAGAGACATATACCAACAGAGAGGGGGAGAGAGAGAGATAGACGGGCAGAGAGGGGGAGTGAGAGATACAGAAAAGAAGAGAGGGACAGGGAGAGAGTGCCGACACTGCGCACCCAGGCCACACTGCTCACCTGCTGCCACTGGTGTGTCTCCAACCACATGCCGGTACATAGTGCAGTTCACCAGGTCCCACATCTGAGACAGACCCGTCATCTCGAACAGAGTCCAGATACATGAATGGCACAGTACATAAAATTGCACACAACATCATCGCCACAACATCGTGCCCCTGCGCACCCAGGCTGCTGCACCCCAGCCCCTCCCACCACCCAGCGGTGCATGCCCACCCCTGCGCACCCAGGCAGCTGCACCCCAGCCCCTCCTGCTGCCCAGCGGTGCATGCCCCCCTGCGCACCCAGGCTTCACTGCTCATCTTCTGCCCTTGGCGTGTAGCAATGAGGGTCCACCACGTGCTGCTGCAAGCCACAAGCCCAGGGCCCGCAGACATGGCACCCACTTCATTATGCAGCTCCGCTCCGCAGGCCACCAGGGCTCATGTTTGGTGCTGGGTCTTGATTACGCCATGGCAGAGGACAAATCAGTGCACCCGGCCTCATCGCAGGCTGCACACCCGCTCAGGCCTTGAGGTGCCACTAACTCTGTGACCCGCGAGGCCACGCCATGTGGTGGTAGGCCCCCGCTATCTGTTGGCTCAGGCCTACACTGCGGTCCAGCAGAGCACAGAAAACCTGAGCAGTGCAGACCGCCGAGACGGGGCATCATCGCAGGCTGCACACCCGCTCAGCACTTACGGTGCCCCTACCTCCGTGCACCGAAAGTCACTGTACCGTGGCGGTGTGCCTGTGCCGGTCGCAGAGTATCTGGCGCCACCAAGTCTGTGCCCCGCAAGTCATGGACCCTCTATGATTGGGTATTGTGGTGCGGACGCCATCATGTCACCTCCAGACCTGCGGAATGTGATGTCGCAGGCCCCCGGGCCCCCATGCCTACATGCACACCACACTGATACACCCCGAGAGAGGTTGGAAATAGCATCGAGCACGTGCGCCCGGCCTTTTTTAATGGCAGTGTCACATGTGCTGTGACACGTGTGCTGGATGGGTGTGGTGTGGGTGTACACCAGATGTGAGGGAGTGGCTGTGGCATACTGACAACTAGACCTGTGATCAGCAGATTACTACAGGGCAGACCTGGGACATGTAGCGTTGCCGTCCCTCCATGTGAGCGTAAGCGGAGTGGGCTGGCCTGGCGTGTGCCAGTCCAGCGTAAGGGTTTGAACAATGACCCGGGGGCTCTGTGCGTGGTTCCGTACAGGGCTGGACAAGGAAGTAACAAATGCGTGTGTCCCTGTTGTTGCATCACTCAGACAACATTCAGCAATGTATCACCCTGTGACCCAAGTCCAACGACATGCGCCACATGGACGTAAGAGGAATTCACTGACCCTACATTCATCCATACTCCCACACTTGAAAGACCATAGACTCAACACATCTGTGTGATCATGAATGTTTAATGCACATTCAGTGGAGTGTTGAATCTGGAGCAGTGCAAACCCCACATTAAAATGTTGGCACATGGAGGGCCAGCCAGAATCCTTCAGGAAATGACAAGTCCAGAGGAAGAGGAAGAGTTCAGTCCACAGTCTGATAGCTGTTTCATTGGCGATCATACAGAATATGGCAGTCCATTACGAGGTCCAATGTGAGTGTCGCAGAGTGTGTCGGGGGACAGTAGAAGGTGATGATGCAGAGGGCAGAACCAAGCTGAGACCGGCCATGTGGTGGACATGAATGCTACAGTTTTCTCCGTACCAGTAAGGCAGTTTCATCCGCATCTTTGTCCTCTGCTGTCTCATGTGCCTCATGTGTGGGTGGTGCTGGCCTTTCTCCAGCACTGTGTGGCAGTGACACCTCAGGGGCCGGAGGTGGAATGTCTTCCGCACTGTGTGGTACTGACACTTTAGGGGGCAGAGATGTGGATGTAGTGGTAGCAGCAGCATGCATCAGCACCAGGCCTGGTGGCAGCAATGCCATGAGGATGGTTTTGAGGTCATTGTGGAACCCAGCTACCTCTCGCTGGTGTGAAGCCGTGGCAGCCAATCTTTCCGCATTGGCCCGCTCCATGTTCTCCATGAGCCTCCGCATGAGTCCCAACTACCGGGCGAGCTCGCTGGAGCCACTCTGACTAGACAGTCATTCTTGTCTCTGAGTCAGGACTCTTGCGATGTCAGCCATGGTTCGTTGAAGTGCATGGAGCAGACTGTGGGTGTCTGTTAGGGACTGTGAGTAGTCCCTGGTGGGACTTAGACACCCACGTATGGCATCTAGTTTGTCTGCCATGCAGTCAGAGCCCACCCGCACCTGTTCAGCCAGCTACTCCTGGCATCCTAACACACGGCGTTGGAAGGCCATGTGTTCTTCGTGGGGGTCCTGGGAGGCAACCGTGGTGGTGGGTGCTGCCTGCTGTGTGGTCTGTGCAGGGGGTTGGGTGTCCCTGTTGCAGCTGGGCTGCCCTGCTCCTGGAGGTGGGCTGCAGAGACTGTTAATGAACTCTTGGAGGGCGTCGGAGTCAAAGCTGTGGTGGTCCTCCGTCAACAGAGAAGAAAGGTTCGGGCTGCTCTGCAGGAGGTGTTGACTGTCCCTCTGCAATGTGAAGGCGAGATGCAGTTTGACAATGTGTTCACATGTGTGTTGTCGGATTGTACATGTTCACATACAGACTGCATGACTGTGTACATTGTGGCTGTTTTGGAGGGGCTGCCTATTTGCTGCAGGACAGTGGACATTTCGACAACATCACGGATGTGTGTTTGGACTTGTGCATTGTCTAACCACATTTCCCTACAATGCCACTTGTGATTGGCCAGTGTCTACACCCAGTGGGCGCCAGTTTTGTCCTGTGTTCTGTTGTGGACGTGTTGCGGTTTGCTCCACTTTGTTGTCAGTGTTGATGTGCTCTGAATATTATGTGTGTGTGCTGCATGGGGGTGGCCCCAGCTGCTCTGTTTTGCTGCCCCTTATCCCTTTCATGCAGTGCGCCTTTGAATTCTGTGCTTGTGCAGTGCTGACATGTAGCATACTTGGGTACATTGTTCTCTTGGTGGGAGTTGGGGTCTGGGGCATGGTTTGTCCACAGATGTGCTCAACTCAATTGTGCATGTGTGCCATTGTGCCCATCTCACCCTGTCCCCCCAGTACCTGGTCGTTACTCACCCTGGTGTTGTTGCGTTCGGTCCTGTTGAGCAGTGTCCGGTCCCCTGACTCCAGCCACTGTCTCCCCACTGATGACTGTGGACACCATTTCCTCCATGTTGTCCAGCTCCTCCTGTGGCGCAGGATTCTCACCTCCAGTCTGCATTGCTGCCTTCCGGTTGTTGGCCAATTTCAGCTTGGTTTTCTGCTTGACGTCATTCCAGCGCCTCTTGACCTCTTCTATTGTCCTCTTCAGCACTCCGACTGCATTCACCTTGTCCACGAAGTACTGCCATAGTCCATTTTTTATTGCCAATGACACAGTGGAGGTGACGAATAGTAGTTGATGGTGTTCGACCATCTCCGTTATCAGGATCCTATTTTCCTGCGGACTGAAGCGCTTCTTCATACTTTCCCGAGGTCCCAGGCAGGTCCTCCGGGGGTCTTGTGGGGTTCTGGTTCTCCTCCGTACTTGCTCCGGCAACATCCATTGTGCTTGGCTGTTGTTTGGCATTTGTTTGTCAATTTTTTTCTACTTTTATTGTGATTGTTCCCGCCTGACACGTGTGAATTGCAGGCCTGTAGCTGTTTTTTGCAGATTTTTGTATCGCGATTGGTCTCATCGCAGCTTATTTTGCATTGGCGTTTCGCATTTTTGCGGCGTGGTGTTGATTTTATCGCGTTGAGTTGACGAGTTATCTGATGACTATCGCATGGTACCGCCGTGTTGTGAATACCTGGTTAACACGGCGTAAATTTCCCGCAATGGACTGCGATGTTGAGGGTTGCGTTAAGTAACTTTTGTGATGATTATCACACGTTTTTGAGAATATACCCCTCCTTATTTTTACTATATTCATCTCAAAATATATTACGTGTTTCTGATTCACTCTTTATATGGACTGCATCTATCACATTATCTCTATGGCATAGAGTGCTGTACTTAAACTACCTTCAGTTTTAAATTTCTAAGTTATACTATAGTATTCACCTATCTGAGGGTAGGAACTTCAAAGATAAGAACTATTCACAATTTCTTTTTACTTTGTCGTACCTCAACCTAATCCATTTTTAGGTCTCGCCTAGCGTTGCAGCACGAATGCGCTGCCATCGCTTTACGAGGCATGCAGTATATACTGTAGTGTGGAAGCTTCGTGGAAGCTCCACCCACTCTCTGCCCATTGGCTTTTGTCTTAAATGCTGCCTTCCGATTGGTTTGAGGCTTGTTAGTCCCTCCTCATTCATCATTTGTTTCGTTACACGGCTATTGGCCCCTTTACTCCTAGCACTATTTTCTTTTAGGCCTCGTCTAGCATTGCAGCGTGCATGCGCTGCCATCACTTTGCAAAGCATGCAGTATATACTGTGGTGTGGAAGCTTCGTGGAAGCTCCTCCCACTCTCTTCTTTTGTCTTAAATGCTGCCTTCCGATTGGTTTGAGGCTTGTTAGTCCCTCCTCATTCTTCATTTGTATCCTTCCATGGCTATTGGCCCCTTTACTCCTAACACTATTTTCTTCCCTACCTCCCCACCCCATCGCCCCCTTCCTCAGTCTGTGACTTTTCAACCTCCCCTGCCCCTCCCCCCCCCCACTCTCGTTCATGTTTTCTTGCCTGCCGGCACTTCCGTTTTCATCTTTATTATTGCTCCCTTGAAATATGCGCGTTCAAGATGCGTGCTGTACAAAAACTTCTCTTGTTTAATGAACTAGATTTTAATGTTACTCTAAATATAATAAGACTCTAGGCAACATTCGGGGTATGCATGGCAACTAACGCCTCTTAGTTGACAAATGGCATTGTTGTCAGGCAGGAGGAGCAGCAGTGTTTTAACTTATGCTTAAAACAAGCACTTTTAATAACTTCCTCTCAATTCAGTGCTATAATCTTGTGTACTGAGGTGACGCGCTAAAGAAATGCACTTTTTTGAATTCTGAAGAGACATTCCCGCACATTTACATCATGTTTACTGTATGATTAACATGCCGATCATTTTCACGTCTCGCCCACTGGCTCATATACGCTTGTCTCTTCTCCGGCTGGCTCTACCTGCTAGTTAATATATTGGCTTGGGCACCTCTAACAAAGAGTGATGAATGGATACATGACAGTGAGCCCGGTAGATGGTAGAAAAATAGACTGGTGCAGACAAACAGACAAAGTCAGTCTCCATTGCCTCACGTCAGAATCATCACTTTCAAAAACCTGGAAATTTGCCGGCAATTCCTGCATGCCCTAACCTCATCCCCCTCACCTATTCTTAGCAGAAGCTGCAGATTCTGAGCTGTGCCCTGCTGGTGCAGAGGAGCACGGCAGAGTCTGTAGAAGCGCTAGGATCCCTAGCCTCTCCGGGCGGGCACCTAAGCCTTCCAGGTGCCTTCACACTCAGGATAAATGAATACATTTTGTTCTGTTCTTTAGTCGCCCCTCTGTGAGCACTGTCTGGTAGATGAACCTCTGTGTTAATAAACACATTCAAAGAGGTGGTTGGGTACAAACAAACAACAGCCACAATACCGTACGTTTTCAACGTGTAGTTAAATAACTGCTCATCGAGTACCTCATTGGCTGATCATTGCATGGCACTACCAAAACTACATTTGGACACATTTGCTCAACTGTAAAAGACTCCCTTCTATTGGGCATTTAACAACTCGGGCATTGGGGTTAGGTAACCTACTTTGGATGCTGTGTAAAAGAGTAAATACAAAAATGAATGCAATGAAACTAAGCAACCAGTACTGTCTAAAACACTGTGAAAACTGACATGCATTCTGGCATTTTGTTTAGTTAATGTCGATTTCCTAATAGATGCGAGTAAAGTACTCTTAATACCTTAATGAAATCTGTACTCTTTTAACTAATAGTACCGGGCAACCTTTAACAACTAGGCAATGAATACATTTTCATGTACCCCCGAAGCCCCCCTGCCCCGTTGGCAAACTTCATTGCCTCCCAGTGTTTTGGCGATAACCAAGACGCAGGATAGTGAGTCAAATAGCCCAGAAAATGAAAGAGAAGCCCCAATTTAGATTCACATGCTCCGATCCCGATCGCGTTGTTTAGTCGTAAGCACTACTTTTAATAATGAGTTTCACATTATTAAAGCACCACTGTGTGCATGTGTGGCGACACTTCACTCATGAGGTACGTACCAAGCAATTGTTGACACAATCCACACTGCGTCTTTTTCAATATACATATTATGAAGTGCAGGACCTTTCCAAGGGATTTTGCACACTACATACATTCACTCCAAAAATAAAACATGTAGGTAAAAAAGAAATTGCCATTTACAACGTCAATAGCTCTAGCTCACAAATGCGAGACCTATTTGCATTGCAAATGCTTGTTATATTTTATTACCATTTATTTCCGACCAAATGTTCTCCCAATCGGCTTCTGAAATCTACCCCAATTACACTGACTCACCTCAAAGTGATTCATTGAAATCTTTCTCTAAATGTTCTTAGAAATAAGATTCCGATGGCTTTAGGTCATAAATTCTAATAAAGATAAAAATTAATAAAAGCATAATAGATGATTGGCCTTTTTGAAATGCTTTTTAAGCCTTTTGTTTTATAGGCTTTAGCAAACTCACCCACTGGTGGTTGCCATTAACATTTGATGTTTGATTTGTAAAATTAAAGACCCATTTTGAAGTCTTTTCTGTAGTTTAAAAACATGTAAAACACATTTAGAATTTTCCTTGTAAATCAAAACTTATTACAGGTAAGTTCATAAGGGTTCAACCATAGCCTTACACATAGGTGTTCTGTGTGCCTAGCTGCATTCCCATGTCCTGAGGTTTATGATTATGTTAGAAGTAGCCATGGATCACAATTATGGGCCCCATTAGATATTGTCTCTGACCAACTAATTAGGATGCGACCGAGCACTGTCCAGTTGCATGCTTATACTTTACAATGGGAGCATGTATTCCAGCTGGAATACATGCTCCCATTGTAAAATAGGAGGTGCAGTTCATCCCTGCACCCCATGGCAGGCACCTTAATGTGCCTGCCACGGGGTGCAGGGATCAACTAGGTGGCACCATAGGTGCCCCCTTGGCCTACAACCGAGGCTGTGCACCCATGGGGGCTCTGCTGGGGGCCCCGAAAGTCACGTTTCATTAGCCTTTCTGTGTTGGAAAGGCCAGCACAGAAAGGCTCTTGAAATCTAACAGCGTAATCCCTTGAGCCGAAAGAGCCGCCCTTGGGATTACTGACAGCATTCCGACTGGCGAATGGGCTTCCAAGCCCATCAGAAGCCAGTCAGAATGACCGGTCGGTTTCGTTTTTGACTGCCTCTATTGTAATGAGGCGGGGGGAAAGGAATCCGACCGGCACAGTACGACGCTGTCGGAAAGGCTCCTACCACCGTTTGGAGCCTTTTCCAACAGCATCGTAATCAGCCCCTTTGTGTAAATCATTTTTAACGTAGAACATCGTTAGAGCAGCTGGTGTGAGGAGGGAAGCCCCAGGCACGGTCTTATAGTAGCCACACATGTTTGCAGAGAGCAAGCTATACAGAAGGAAAGAGAGAGAGAGAGAGAGAGAAGAGAATACACAGTGCACTTGAGGCCTTATTGAAAAACCTTTCACAAACATTTTACACCATGATTTAGCATTTACTGAGAGCCGAGGCTTGAAGTTATCAAGTTTCATATAATTTCCAGATATGTACCATATCTTGTTTGTTGTTCTGACAAGTTATAGGTATTTTTCTTGTTTGGGCTGAGCTTCAGGTAGGCTCAGAGCATCCAGTTCTGGATGATGCACAAGCAGTGTTTAAGCCGTTAGATGACTAAAGCAGATGAGACTTTCAATAGACTTGTTCATCTTCAGCATACTGGTGAATGTTGATACTGTCATATATGAGTAGAGTACTAAGTGGCTTCATATCAACGTTTAAGATGACAGGAGACAGCATGGAACCCTGGAGGAGAACTTCACATGATAAGGATCCTTTGTTACTTGGAAATGGCCATGTGAGCAAACTGGTGTCAGTTGGCAAGGTACAATATGAACAAGGGAAGGACAGTGCAGTGAATCCTATTTGTGACTTGAGAGTGGGATGAGCAGCTGAGAGGTCCAGCAATATCAGGAGGCAGGGGTCATCTTCATCTGTGGTCAAGAGGGCATTGCCTACGATGTGTACAGTGGTGGTCTCCATTCAGCAGCGTAATTTGCAGCCTGTCTGGTCGTGCAGGCGATGGTTAGCATTGATGTGATTCTGGAGTTGAACATAGACTGCTTTTTTTTTAATGATCTTGCCGATGAATGGTAAGTGAGTGATGGTCCATGAGTTGGTGAGGTCCTCAGGTTCTAGTGTAGGTTTCTTTAGGAATGGGAGTATCTGGCAAGTTTTGAGATCTTGTGGGAAGATACTTTCTGTGAGGGAGACATTGGCAATGGCAGGTAGGGGTAAGAGAGCATCTCCAGAGAGAGCTTTGATGAGGGATGTTGGTAAGATATCATCTTCATAAGAAGGGGTGTTGATCAAGTTAAGTATGCCAGCCAGATTTGGGACAGAAAGGGCTTTAAAAGCTGACCATTGTGGAATTCTACAGGAATGGATGAAGCCGGCTTGGTATTGCCGATGTGCTGTTAGATTTTCTGTATTGTAGTGTTTGATGATATCACAATTTTCTGTGGAGTGAGGAATGTGTGAGTCAGGCATTTTGTTGATGCAGTGCATGATTGCATTGAACAGCATTAAACTTCTTTTAGTGGCTTAATTGATGGCGATGGTGCAGTACTTTCCTTTGATTCATGTGATGAGCTGCTTGCATGTTGTGCGGAGGCTTTAGAATGCGGAGGTCCCCTGGAGTCCAATTTCTCTTCCATTTTCTTTCCTTTCTGCTGACAGATCCGTTTTTGTCAGCAAGGTCTTCCAAATAATAGAGTGCTGAAGGCTTTACATTGCATGTGTGTGTCGTAATTGGAGTGTTGAAGGTCACATAGCTTTCCAAAAGGTTTTTAGGTTCTTTAGAATGACATTGTTATTGGATGTGGAGTTGATCGGGTGAAGTCTTTGAAGGATCTACAGGTTCCCAATGCTAAGATATTTCCTGAGAGTCCATCAGGGAAGGAAAGACAGGGAGGTAGCTCGGCCTAATACAATTGCCCTCATTGTCTGCAAAAAAATAATTCAATTGGAACCAGTAATCCTTTGAAGGTAACTTTCTCTTGGCTATACCCTTTTTAAATGAGCTCATCCAATTCACAAAGGTTCTTTGATGAAGTACCTCTATGGCTAAGAATATACAGTAGTCAAGAAACCCAATTTCATTATATACATGTGCCATTGTGGGATTATGGGTGTACACATGTGTTTTTTAAACCTGTGATCGGTAGATGCAAAACTTTAGGCAGTTCTTCCAGGTCCACACAAGGATTAATGTGAGAAATAAGGAATACTTGTATAGTGCTCAGCACTGTCATTAGTCAATCAATGTAATTACCTTAATTGTTTTAAGTTAATTAAATTGCCTGGCCACTGACTATGCTTGAAATGAAGTTCCCACGATAAGTGCAACATTTTACTCAGAATTTGCTATGCATGATTTCTGTGTAACGTCTGGCCAAATCTCCTATGTCTGCCCCTAATGTTTCTCACATATTCTGCAGTGGCATGCTAATCTTTCATCATCTGGTCATAATCTGTTTCTTTTATGATTCTGGAACTGAAATTACACCAGTGCCCCTTACATGTGATCTTGCAATAAATGCAATTCACAGTAATATTCACTTCATTAAATTCTAGTCCCTCTGATAAGAGGCTTTTAGAAGATAAAATAATGGCTATAGAAGGTTTTTGTGGACTGAAGCTCAGAAAGGATTTTTAGTTCTTCTCATGTTTCATCTGCAGTGTTGTCATTTTCAGACTTCTCACTGGGTCTGCCTAGCATCTTCCAAGGTTAGTAGGCTATTCATCAACTTGTTTTTTAAACTTTAAATACTGCTGATAGAGTAGGCCAATTAAAAACAAAAACAATTCTTCCATTTGTGGCCTGAGCCTGACTGTCTAGTAGGGTCTTGGTGATGAACAAGAGAACACCTCCCTGATATCTCAAAGTCAAAAGAGTTTTTTGTAAAGCTGCCCTTCCTTCTGCCAACTGCCCCTATCCACTTCCAGATAGCTAACTCCTGTTATGTGGTCAGCAGTTTACACCCATTTCATTTTCCGAGTCCCAGAAGCAAGCCATTGTCCTCTGAGATAGTGTCATTATTTCTCCAAGCCCAGGATGTGTAACCCAGCTTTGGAGGTGTGAAAAGAGGCAGAAATGGCTTTCCCTGCCACTTGAATGGGAGACATGACTGTCTAGGATAGTCGTCAGAATGAATATAAGAATCCCTCCAGGCATTACAAGTCAAAAGTGCTAAAGCTGGCCTTCCTACTGCCTTCTCTCTACTCTCAGCTAGCTAATCCCTGCTAAGTAGGCAGCGGTTAACATTTATTGGCCTTTACTGGGCTTTGAGGCTTCTCTGAGCTAGGCTTCTTAACTTTCTCAACTAAGGATGTGCATTACAGATCTGAAGGCGTGATGAGTGTCAGAACTTTTTTAATCCAGTTCTAGCTCAGGCACCCTGAAAAATATTTTTACAAAGTTACTTTTCTGCTTATGTGATCACAAATCTGAGTTCACCATTAAGTTAGATTTTACAAATTAAGGGCCTGCTTATGAGTTTGACTCGCGGTAGTGATGGATCGGTGGTGGTCCTGCCACTGCCGCACTAGCGGGTTGACCGCTCCATTATGAGATGGGCAGTTGGACCGCCACTGCAGTGCTGCAACCACCAGGGATCAGAGATCCCTGGTGGTGGCACAGGGGTCTTGAGAGTGCAATATGCTTGGCGGCACAGCCGTAATCCCGCTAAGCATATTACGAGTTTCCTCTCCGCAATGGTTTTCAAGGCTGGTTCCTGCTCCATGAATACTGTAGCAGAGAGGAAATAAGGGGGGCACCATAGCACCCCCTGTTGCCTCTGGGACATGGAGGGCATGGAATGAACCAGTCCATGTCATGCATGTACTGTCTTTGTGGTTTCCATTGTGAACTGACAGCATGGCAAAAGGTTTTCTTCCAAATCCCATTATGATTTGTGCAAATAATTTCTCAGGTACCATAGCCTTTTGTGAGCCACCTGTGGAGCTGACACTGGGAACTCACCCTATTCACATACAGGAAATTTTGTGTTTAAGTTTGGGAAGGTACATTTTGCTTTGTCACAAAATATTTCCCTGTCAGAGTAGTAGTATGCACAAGTGTCATCCCACTACCAGCATAATAAAATTCAACATTGTTCACACAGAGATGCTCTTCTTTGGTCATCATAAGAGTAGGAAAATGGAGCAATCAGCCTGAGATTGAGAAAGAGACTGACAGTGTCAATGGGAGTAAGAAGAAGAGAACTGACATTTTTGCCAGCTCGTCGCAATATGTTAATTTCCCTACACCGCTCGATTATTTCTATAGTGATTCTGTCGAAAACATATGTTAGCCCTAGTGAAAAATCCCATTACATAAAAGCCATATTTTGAAGAAACACAATCAAATATAGACTGGGAAGAGCCTCCATTTGTTGACACAGAAAAAAGTTACGATATGTGCTTTACCATAGTTCACTTGAAAGGCTCTTTTTTCTTAGTGCAGCTGCTAAACTTCAGGGAAATCATATTGGTGAGATGGGATTGACCTTTTTGCATCATTTGCCAGCCTAGCAGCGGCACTGAAAGCTGTTTTGCGAGGCGTTAGATACTGACTGGTAATCCTCTGAAAATAGCCAAACATAGACCAATCTTGATAGTTCAAGCGATTTGACTAAGTATCTAAGATTCTGATCTGGGATAAAACATTTGATTCCATGGATGAGTCTATGTTGAAATTTTGCTCCATCTGCCATTACACAGATGTATGTTTGAAGATTACGTTTTTATCTAAGAAGAAGCCAGAGTCTTATTCCTCGGAGCTCTGAGGACCAAATGCATGAAGCGACCTGTAGAAAATTCACTTATCACGTAGACTTGCATAAATAATGTCCACGACCTTCCTTGCGGTAAAAACGTATTCAAGGACCGGACTTAGTAACAAACGTGAGTAACAAAGATGTCCACCCAATGCATCAAAAAGCCCTGATAAGCAGAGGTCAGTCCCTATATCCGGGTCCGCGTGTACCCTGACACTGTGGCTGAATTTGCTACAGGTCGCTTGATGCATTTGGTCCTCGGGGCTCCGAGGAATAAGATTCCAACTACATACTTAGATTGGATGCGCTACTTGTACTTCTACACTGACATTCCATCACAGCCTTGAAAAAGTAATCAAAAACGACGAAACACGTGTCAGATGTTTTTCAATATCAGACTGTACAAGAAAGTGAAGAATTTAATGAAGCAACAGGAACCATCGGTCTCTTGTACTAACTTTGCTATTTTGGATCTTGCCCTACAAATCTGGACCTGTCAAATTGACGGACTGCTTACTAATCAATTGATGGTGACCTGGACATTTAATATTTATTTCTTGTATATCGGGGAGTTGTCTCCTATATACTCTACACCATCTGGGTGACATGCTGTTATCCGTTCCATTGAGCACACTTTACTGTTTGTTGGTTTAACTTATTTCTTGAATATTGTGTATATGCTGGCATTTATTATAGGCCACTGTCACCTTTATATTTTTGTAATGTTTGTGGTAGTATCAGAAACAGTGTCATCAGGCTGAACCAAGGTCAGTCTGACAGACAGTGTTCACTTGCAGTTCAGGCAACCAGAAGCCAGACATGCGCTAAATGAGCAGGCTCCTGGCTGCCTTTAGCTGAACTTTGCTGGGCTGAGGAAGTCACAGCTCCTATAAGCGTGACGTCCCCAGCTTATCAAAGGTCTCTGAGGCCCTCCCCTCAGTGATGCTGGGAACCGTCACTGATTGCCTCGCACCTGGGCACTTCAGTTTTTAAGCCCTGAGGTGCCCAGGGTCGAGTGTCAATCGGTGACACTTCATCACAGAGTGGGGTGGGGTCAGCAGTCTCTCTGACCCCATTCCACTCTGCTACCTTCCCTCATTGGCTTACCTTGGGTCAGCCAATGAGGGAAGGCAGCAGTGTCAGGCCTCCTGGAACCTCCCAGGCAGAGCTGGCTGCAGGTAAGTGTGTGTTCTGTTTACTTTTTCAATTAATGTTTGGAGCTAGCGTGTGTGTATGACTGAATGTTTTATAAAGAGTGTTGTTAATGGATGTGTTTGTGTGTGTGTGTGTGTGCGCGTGTATGAATGCATGGCTGTATGTGTATGTGCGCATGTGTGTGTCCCATCTGCCACCCTCCCACCAAAACTTACCGGCCACCACTGACAAAAAACAGCCCATCTGGCCATAAAACAGGCAATCAAACTGTTAAAAACGAGCTCACACACTGATCTATCCGGAGTTTTATGAGTTCAAATTGGTATGAAATGTAATCTGAAATCCTATAATGTGGAGAGCTCAGACAGGAAATCACTGCTTTTGGATCAGGCCTGGTGTGCCTGGTAGGAACTATAGAAAATGAAGATTTATTTGGAAGCAAGGAAAGGCAGTTTGAGGTTAATGAATAGGGATATTATCTGAAGGGTGATAGCAGAGAAATAACTTGAAAAACGGTGCCTTGTTGAAGCTGTTTGTAAATGAAGTTCAAACCCTGTGGACGTATGCACTCAAACAAAAGAAGAGTCAGCTGCTGCTTCAGGAATTCATACTGAATAGGGTAAATGGGAATGCCGTGTGTTTGCTGCAATCCACAGAAGGCAGTTGTCAAAAGTGATGTGTTTTCAACAACGGAGAAGTGCAACTTAGATTAGTTTATCTTTGGCCTTGGCAGTACAAGGTGATCAGTTAAGCAATAGCCCACCACAGCAGGCTATAGTTGGCACTAAATGCCTGCTCCAGTGTTAAAGGCCCGAGCCGAAGATGAGGGCCTTTATCAAGGGAGCGGGCCTTTTAATGTCCGGTATAGCCCAGCTATGGCAGTATATAAAGCTATTCAAACATTCCGTCCCAGAGTGCAGAATGTTCTAATTAGGAAAACAAAGGCCTTCTCAGAAACCAAGGGAGTTGAAATCGCCCTTGGATCTGAAGCCTATGTTCACAACTCTTGCTGTGAATGTTCTACAGTTAACAGCCGGGCAGGGCAAAGGCGTTTAGATGTGGAACATTCGCAGCAAGACCTGTGAAAGGGGGCTGAAGTCAACCCCTTGTTCTCCCTGACTTTGCTAACTGCTTTTTATAGTTCAGCCAAGCAAGTGAGACCCTGGATGTGAGCAGCAATTACCCCTCCCTCCTTCTAACGCACTAGTGACACTGAGCTATATGAGGAGGGAAGGGTGAAGGCTGCCTGTGTGCTCCTGTTTACTTTATTCTGCTTAATTAATATATGTTTGAAAGACAGAGGAAAGAGAAAGGCATAAGATTTTCATTAGGAAATTGAAATCATGGGAGCAGTAGGCATACACCAGTTCATATAGGCAGCCGCTACTCCATTTTCTTCAATGAAGCTCTCAACATTCCAATGTTCTATTCAATTTTAGAACAATTTCTCAATGCTTGGGCGCTGTCATAGAAAGATGTGCAGTCCTTACCTTTTCTGAAGAGCATGGCTGCTTTTACCACCAAGTCAAAGAGTTTTAACTGTTAAATTATAACATAAAAGAGAAAGGACTTCCACATGAGTTTCCTGCCTCGTTTTTAATTGATCGCTGTGCGCTGAAAGTAAAGAGGGACAGTTGTTTCCGAGTACAGCAATGGATTATTTTGACCGAAGAGTGCAGTTGATGACAGGTTGGGGGTGACCATCCACTGTTTGCTTAAGAACTGGTGGACAGATTCTGTGGGACTTGCTGGACAGTATTTTGAAAGTTTGGGATCAGCAGGCATGGTGCTATGTGAATGTTCGGGGTAAGATGTCGCTCACCAGAGAGGACAACAAGCACATTTGGGTTTGCTGCCAGAGAATATTTTATAGTGCTATGCTGCATTTTTGCACGTGATGTCAGTTGCACTGTACATTTTTGCTAATTCTATTCCTATTTAGAGTGCAATGGTCAGGAAAATATGTTTATATTTGCTGTGCATGCTACAGTCCTGAGAGGAGTTACTGGTTAAGGTAGGTGCTACAAATAGTTTTGTATTGAGGAAAGTAATGAGGTTACCCCTGGTCTGTTTTTTTAAAAATGTTATTTATTGCTTTACTTCAACAAACAGTCATACATTGAGCAATGTAAAAAGGAGCAGAAATAATATAAATGAGAAACAGACAGCGAAAATACACAAATAGGGGGAGTGTCTTAAATCCATTTAGTAACTGGATCCCAGATTTTTGATCCTTGCCTTTTTTTCGTTATCCCCTTAAGCCTATACATAGCCATTTCTAAATGATAAACAGAGAGCAGCTTACATTGCCATTGATGAAAGGTTGGGGGTTCATTATCAATCCAACGAGAAGTGATGCAGAAACGGAAAACGGACATACAGATAAACAAAAATGCTTCTTCAGCCATAGGTCTTATCCCAGACTGATCTGCTTGAAAACCAAAAATTACCAGTTCGGGAGAAAATTTCACAGTAATCCCTAAATTATTATTAATAAAAGATTCAATATCGATAATAAAACAAGAAAGTTTCTCACATTTAAAAAACATATGAATGGAGTCCGCATCCACCTCATCACAGCGATTACATCTTGATTCACCGCCAGCCTTCCACTTAGCTATCTTAGCGGGAGAATAATAAAGATCGAAGATAGACATATAATGTTGGCTTTGAAGGGATCCGTTAAAGAGTACCTTAATGGATAACTCGATTGATCTTCCCATATCGATATTTACTAAATCTAGCTTCCTTTGCCATTTATTCTCCACAGAAGATAAATCGTCTTCAAATTAATTAATAGTCATTTGATAAACTGGGCCTATTTCCTTTGCTTTCCTCGTAGTTTCTAATATCTTATTAGGATTCATACAGGAGTGAGTGAGAAGACCTTTCGATTCTAAAAAACTCCGGATCTGAAGATACTTGAAAAAATGATGCTGTGGTAGACCATATTTAGTTTGGAGAGCTGAAAATGAAGAGAATTGAGCATCTTCGTATAAATCTCCCAAAATCTGTATTCCTGAAAGGAGCCATTTTCTTGTGATTTGGTCATGAAAAACGGGAGGTAAGGCAAGATTATTAAACATTGGGGAATAATAGCTAATTTCACCCCGACCGAGAATTTTTTTCCTAAATTGTCGCCAAATTGTAGCACAGGCTCAAATAATCTTAAATTTGTTTTTTTTATAATAACTGGGTTCAATGATTTTGACTAAGCATTGAGGAGCTGCCTTGCCTAGCAGTAATTCATAGACTGAGGGATAAACGGATTCTTCAGTGACAATATCCGAAAAAAGGAGTATACCCATAAATCTTAAAGAAATAAGCCAATAATACAACCGAAAATTAGGGACTCCCCACCCCCCTTTCAGTCTGGGCAAAAAACACCATTTCAACGCTCGGCGAGAGCGATGATACCCCCACAGGAATCTGGAAATCATTCTATCAATTTTTGTGAAATAATATGCCGGAAACAAAAGTGGTATGGTTCGGAATAAATATAAAAACTTTGGAAAGATTAGCATTTTAATTATATTGACTCGGCCATAAAAAGAGAAATGTAAATTATTTAATCTCTCCAAAGTTTTGTTCAGGACAGGCTCAATATTTAAGCGTACAATCTCATCGACCTTGGATGAAATCGTTATCCCCAGATATTGGGCTTCAGAGTCAAAAGCTAATTCATTAGGTCGGCCAAAATCAGAATGAATTAATTGAGTTTTAGCCACATTTAATTTATAGCCAGATAGTAGGCCAAATTCTTCCGCCAGGAGAATGATTTTTGGTAGTGCACGTCTAATGTCTATGGTAGTTACGGCAACATCATCCGCATAGGCGAAGATTTTAAATGAGTTGGTATTAATTTTTACAGGTATAATATCTGCCGCAGAGGATAAATTACGTAGATATGGTTCTAGATATAATGCGAACAGCAAGGGGGAACAAGGGCAACCTTGTCTAGTCCCCCTTGTTATCGCAAAGCCCTTAGAGAGAGAATTGGTTATTCTTATGGCAGCTTTGGGTTGGATATAGAGGGCTTTAACTGCGTTAATATATGCAATAGGAAAACCCATCCAGAGCAAGACAGACCATAAGAACTCCCAGGAGACCCTGTCGAACGCTTTTTCTGCGTCCAACAGGGCCACCGCAACTGGGGATTCAGAGGTCTGGGCCCAGTCTAATAATGCTATTATTTTTTTAACATGGTCTGTGGTGTCTCTTTTCAGTATAAAGCCATGTTGTTTGATGAACACGAGGGTCGGCATCAGTGGATTCAGTCTATTGGCGAGAATTTTTGAATACATTTTACTATCAGTAGAAATCAAAGGGATGAGTCGATATGAGCCTAGTTCTTCACTATTTTTGCCTTTCTTTTTAAAAATTACTATAATAGCATGAGACCATGACTCAGGTGGGTTGCCGGCGAAAGCAGAGCAAAAGATCTTCATCAGTTCTGGCTTTAGAATTCCTCTAAATACTCTATAGAATTCTAGAGGAATGGAATCAGGACCCATGGCTTTGCCGACCGCAAGACCGGTGATAGCTAATTCAATCTCCTCCCAAGTAACTGGGGCGCTGAGACACTCCACATATTCTAGTGACATTTCTATAGTGTTATTCTTATCAAGATAGTGTTTTGTGGCGAGATCAGATACACTGTCCGGTTGATGATACAGCAGTTGATAGAATTCATTAAATGCTGCCAGTATATCTTCTTTAGAAGTTTTAAAGCCCCCGTTAAGATCTTGAATTTTAGGAATCTCATTAGCCGTAGCTCTTTGGCATAATCTTTGTGCTAAAACTTTCCCGGTTTGTTCGCTCAGTTCATAGCTTTCAGTCCGATGTTGATTATGATGTAGAGCTACCTGGTCGGCTATATGAGCATAAACAGAGCTGCGTTTAATCGATAGATCGAGTTGGGATTCCTCTATGTCTCTATTCAATTTGATGCTTTCTGCAAGCCGTTTCTCTGCATGTAGAACCATATCACAGTCCTTTTTAAATTTGTTCCTTTTGTCCTTTAATTGAAGGTTAGCATATTTTAATGTCTCTCCCCGTACAACTGATTTAAATGTGTCCCAGACTACTGGAACTGAAGCCGACTCATTGTTTATCTCAAAAAACACCTGGATAACATTAGACATAAACTGAATATAATCTGGTTGTAAAAGTAAATTCCGCTGGAACGTCCAGGTTGATTTATTGCCCTGTCCAACTAATGAAAAACAAAGCTTTAAGCGGAGAGGGTTATGATCAGATAATAGTTTAGGCAGAACTTCTAACCCAATTTTATCCAAAAAGAACTGAGATAAAAAAAAGTAGTCAATACGAACAAATTTCCTATGCGGAGCAGAGAAAAAAGTAAAGCCATACTCATCTGGGTGGGCAATATGCCAAGCATCAGATAAGGCATTATCTAATACCAGAGACCGCAGAGCCTTAAAAGACCGTGGCTTCAAACCTTTATATCTTGGATTTTGTCTGATGCTGAAGTCAGCATCAATGTGAATATTGAGATCCCCACAAAAAATAATGGGAATACGGCTAAGAGCAAGCTCCTGATTTAGATAATTAAATAGCTCAGAGTCATCCAGGTTGGGGCCATAGACTGAGTAAATCATGAACCTGTTCTGAGAAATTAAAAGTTCTGCCGCGGCCCAGCGGCCCCACTTATCAGCAGAGGTCTTGATTACAGTACCCAGATTCCGGCGCATGAGTATAGCTACGCCTCGTTTAATGCCTGTCTGCCTAGAAACTATTAACACATCCAATCCCAGATTCTTTAACAAATCCCTTTTTTCCCATGATAAGTGTGTCTCTTGAAGCTAGAGTATATCTATTTGTAACAAATAAATCATTTTGGTCAAAATACCTCTCTTTTTCGCATCATTAAGACCGTTAACATTGAAAGTGCAAATTTTAATTATCCTATCCATTGGATGATGGAACACAGAAGAAGATTAGAAAACTGTGGTCTATCAAACATGGCTCCTTATAAAGTTGGAAACAAATCACAATAGCAAAAGATTTCATTACTTTGCCCAATATTACGTCATTAGTAGACCAGTCTGAACAACACTCCGTATCCTGCAAATAACCAGTCATTATCATTATATCTTGCTCAATTTTGACTGATGTTGAATTACACCCCCACCACCACCTCCACCCCACCACACCCTCCCCTGACACCCTCCCCCCACCCCAACCCACCTTATGAGGCACAGGGACAGCCAGTCCCTTGGATCACAGAGTGCCTCCCCGCCCCCCTCCCAGATGACCCGAAAAAAAATTAGTGTTCAAAAATCAGCTTAATCCAGTCAGCTAGCGATATCAATCCAACATAGCTATAGCATTTTTAAATAACATTTCTATTGAAAATAAGCATTAGGTCATAGAGAATCGAGATATTCTTTTGCCAAAATTTCTGAAACAAAAAATCTTGTTTGATTTTTGAAAATAACTTTGAGTTTGGCTGGCTTTTGTACATAGACAGTGGCGCCTTTTTCTTGGAAACCTGCTATTAATTGCCTTAACTGCCACCGCTTAGTAACAGTAGACTGGCAGAAATCCGGCCTTACAAAGAAACAACAACCGTTAGCAGAACGCTTTTTGTCAGGTCTGGCCAGATCAAAAATAGCTTCTCTGGCTAAGAAATTATTGAATCTGACCAAAATGGCTCTCGGGTACTCTCCTTCTTTTGACTTAGATTTAATTTGAAATGGAAAACGATGGGCGCGCTCAATGACCAACGGCCAGTCCCAAGAAGTGAGTTCCGGGAATGCTGCTGAGAATAGTTCACAAATACATTTCCGGATGTCTGCTCCACCAAGATTCTCAGGGACTCCTAACTCACGCAAGTTATTTCTCCACAATTGGTTTACCAACTCAGCAAGCTTGAAGCTGACATCATCCCGTTGTGCTTTAACAAAGGCAAGTTCCTTCTTTTGTGTGGCGACTTCGTCTTCAAGGGTAGATATCCTGGTTTCGGCTTCCGAGACTCTGGCCGTCATGTCGGTGCAGAATTTTGTAATACGGCGCACAGCATTTTTCACTTTTTGGCATGTGCCTTGTGTGCGGGCAATCTCCATTTTTGTATCTGATCTATGAGCCAACATTGTCTGGTATATCATGGAGAGAGTCACTTCCGGACATGGATCAGAATCAGGTTCTTCAAGAATAGCTTGTTCATTTGGGAGATTAGGCTGTATGGATAGAGGGTCCTCTGCCCCATTAGACCTGTTCCTAGATGAAGGTATCCTCCCGACCCTATGTTTCTTTACAGTTACACTAGAACCAGGTGACGTCTCACTTGCCCCCGTCTCCTCTCCCAAGCTACTGTCCTCCGGATAATCAGCCCAATCCTTGTCCAAGCTTTCATCGGATGTGAGGTCAGACATAGAAAAAAAAATTTCACTAGACTCCAGGGCAGTTTCTTGACACAAAGTTTCAGTAGACACTGATGTGGGCTGAGCAGAAATAGTCATAGGGCTAGTCAAAACATTTGTAGTAGCATTCAGTAGCTCCCCGCCTCCAGTTCCAACACCAACAATAGTATTCAAAGTATTTGAGACTACGGATCCCAGAATGCTGTGCAACAATGATCCAGATACAGGCAAAGGCTCAAAAAAGTGCATCACTTCTAATTCGGATTCGGGGTTTAATAAAGTGTCATTGATTACAGAAATTACAGCAGTATTTCCGTCTACCTCCGTAGTCTGTGAGGAACCCTCAATGATATTAGTGTTATCAATATTATCATGCTGGGTTGGGTCTCCTATGTCTGCTGGTGCGAGAGAAACAGTCGATGCCAATGTGCGCAGATTCGTAACATTTTTGGCAGCTTGTTTCTCAAAGAGTGCAGGTACAGTTTGATTAGAGCTCCTGCTCGAGGGCTCTCCCCCTTTTTTAGCAGAAGAAGCAGATATAGACTCACCAGTTTTAAATGTCCCACGTATTGAGTTAGCAGCTTCCAGCTCCTCTGCGCCATTAGTTTGAGCGTGCTTATTCTTGCCACTACGGGTGTTTGGGGGTTTCACCTGTAGGTTAGCGTTTTTTGGCGGCATTGTATATGAGCGCAGGACAGAGCAAAGCGCTGGTTGTCTAACCCACCAAAACGGGAAACGCCGGGAGAAATCCCGGGGAAGCTGGACGAGGAGAAGCCACATAGAAGACAGTTGGTGTAAAATGCGGGCAGCCCAGCACCGATAGAGTTACAGTCACACACACGGTGAGTTCAGTTCGGAGATGACGAGGAGGGGGGAGCTGGGAAACGTGGTGAGTGATGTACCGATAGCAGCTTCAGCGGGAGCACCTGATACTATTGGAAGCTAGAGGCGAGGGTAGCTGTGTTAAATTAGCGTTTTTCACACCGGAGGCTTGTGAATTTTGCTGTGAATTTAGCCGCGAGCTCACTGTGAAACCAGGGTCGGCTAGTCAGTCTTCCTTCAGCGCCATTTTTCTTCGGGTCAGGGAGTCAGGGAGCGAGATGGGAGGCTGCTCACACCGCTAAACTAGCGATCGCCAAGGCGTTTAGATGTGGAACATTCACAGCAAGACCTGTGAAAGGGGGCTGAAGTCAACCCCTTGTTCTCCCTGACTTTGCTAACTGCTTTTTATAGTTCAGCCAAGCAAGTGAGACCCTGGATGTGAGCAGCAATAACCCCTCCCTCCTTCTAACGCACTAGTGACACTGAGCTACATGAGGAGGGAAGGGTGAAGGCTGCCTGTGTGCTCCTGTTTACTTTATTCTGCTTAATTAATATATGTTTGAAAGACAGAGGAAAGAGAAAGGCATAAGATTTTCATTACGAAATTGAAATCATGGGATCAGTAGGCATACACCAGTTCATATAGGCAGCCGCTACTCCATTTTCTTCAATGAATCTCTCAACATTCCAATGTTCTATTCAATTTTAGAACAATTTCTCAATGCTTGGGCGCTGTCATAGAAAGATGTGCAGTCCTTACCTTTTCTGAGGAGCATGGCTGCTGTTATCACCAAGTCAAAGAGTTTTAACTGTTAAATTATAACATAAAAGAGAAAGGACTTCCACATGAGTTTCCTGCCTCGTTTTTAATTGATCGCTGTGCGCTGAAAGTAAAGAGGGACAGTTGTTTCCGAGTACAGCAATGGATTATTTTGACCGAAGAGTGCAGTTGATGACAGGTTGGGGGTGACCATCCACTGTTTGCTTAAGAACTGGTGGACAGTTTCTGTGGGACTTGCTGGACAGTATTTTGTAGGTTTGGGATCTGCAGGCATGGTGCTATGTGAATGTTCGGGGTAAGATGTCGCTCACCAGAGAGGACAACAAGCACATTTGGGTTTGCTGCCAGAGAATATTTTATAGTGCTATGCTGCATTTTTGCATGTGATGTCAGTTGCATTGTACATTTTTGCAAATTCTATTCCTATTTAGAGTGCAATGGTCAGGAAAAGATGTTTATATTTGCTGTGCATGCTACAGTCCTGAGAGGAGTTACTGGTTAAGGTAGGTGCTACAAATAGTTTTGTATTGAGGAAAGTAATGAGGTTACCCCTGGTCTGAGTCTATGTTTTGCATGTATACAATAGATGTATTGTTCCATTTAAGTACCTCGTCCAGTAAAGGATATATTGACTATATGTCCCTTAACCTTCAAGAGTAGGCAGTAGATGCAGCGGTAATTTCACGGTACTTTCTCAATACAAAACCTCATTTACCTCTAATTTACCGCTGTAAAGTTACTGGACCCTTGCCACGGTCTATTACCTTCAGGAGAGTTTACATAAACTTGAAACATCAAAATCAATAACATTTAAGCCAATAAAGAGATTTGTGAGTATTTTTAAAGGGTTTTATTTTCTAGTTAAAAGTTAAAGTTATCTGACCCTTTATTCATTTAGGGCCAGATGTAGATAATCCATAAATACCGAATTCTTAATACCGAATTTTACCGATTCGGTATTAAGAAATCGGTATTTCTTATGTAGCTAATGAATCGGTAAAAAATACCGATTCCTTAATATTCCTTATTACCGAATCGGTAATACCAATTCGGTAATAAGGAATACCTACCCATTCATTCCTATGGGCTTGGAGGCCCATAGGAATGAATGTAAAGTCATTCTGTATTAGAGATTCGGTATTACCGAATCGGTAATACCGGGAGGTATTTCAAGGGTGCCAGCGTGTCCAAAGGACACCCTGTTGCACCCCTGAAAGGTGTCTGTGTGCACATGTGGTGCACATTCATGCCCTAAGGGCATGGATGTGTGCCACATGGCACTTAAAAAAAAATTCAAAAGTTAATTTTTAAAGGAATTCGTTAATTACCAGCAACTTGAAGTTGGTGGTAATTAACAAATTATTAAAGCACATAAGCACTCTTTTATGTGCTTTCTACATTGCATTTACCGGTTCGGTAAATGCAGATTTGGTAAATACCGAATCGGTAAATACCGAATCATCACCTACATTAGGAAAGGCTAAATACTGGTCGGTAACCCTGAAATTTACTGAATTTCGGGGTTACCAACCGGTATTTAGCCACCTACATCGGGCCCTTAGTCAAATATCAATCAGGTTACAGAGTTGAAAATAGGAAAAATAGAATGAATGCAAACATATTATTGGTTGTATACAGGAGGGAAAAACCCCTAATTCTATGTCAGTCAGAACTCTTTAAAGAGTTTCAGGAAAAATATAATTCAAGAGTGAGTTTGCAATGCTAATCAATAATTAATAATTGGCAAAAAAAATCTCCAATAAAGAGAAATAAATGCATAAGACAAATAAAATCTTTTCAAAAACTATTTAGTTAGTCAAAGCATAAACTTAAAGTTTTAGCATCTAAATCTAAACCTTTTCCATCAGCTGCTGTCTCTGCCCGGTCTTGTTCATCTGCGTCTCTGTGCTTCACAGAGAGAGGCTGCTCCTGAAAAGGCCCCTCCTTCACAGACCACAGAGGAATGTGATCTGACTTGCCAAAAATATGACGTGCAAGGACTCTCTGAAAAATATGAGCAAAGGTCCCCTCACCTTCCTCTGTCTCTCCTCGGACGCAATCTCCTCCCAGGCTGCACCCGCGACGTTCATATACCTAACCCATATTATATCTGGCCTCATCTGCCCCCTCTCCTCTCCTCCTAAAAGCTAAGACGCCTCCAAAGAGGTCATTATTCATACTCTAATTCTTGGCTGACTACACTAATAATGTTGCAGTTTTCAGTAAAGCTTGCACCGTGATTGGTTAGCATAGATGACATGAGGGTCTCACCATCCTGCTCTCATTGCAAATTTACTAGGAAAAAATGTTTCAGTCCATTTCCTTCTTCCTGTCACATCACACGCAGGATAAACACATTCCACAAACACTGGCACATTGGCAGGACAACAAGAATGTACAGTTCACGGTGGCCTTGAACCAGGTCTTCACTTGAGGCACTTGACAGTATGTAGCTGGTTCTGCGCATGCGTCTCTCATTCAATACAATTCACAGCCTTGCTAGATTCACAGGCAGCCATTTTATCTTAGGAACAAAAACAAAACATACATAAAAAGAGTATTAATTTCCGAAATAAAAACCCATTCTGTTTACCTCCCCCATACTAGTACCCTGTAATAGTTATTACCTAGCAAAAGCTATTAATTTAAAGCAGCTTTTCTATTATTTGTGCACAACAAAAATGTGCAATGTACAACATGGCATAAACATGCACCAGTGTAAAATTTCAAAGCACAAGCAGTTAATTCATACTTATAGCAACATGCTCTAATGTTTTAGATAGCTTTTTCATGCAAAATGCTTCAGCCCCACATGTAATGTTGGAGCATTAATTAATACACATTATAAAAAGATGTGTTATGAACTGAATATGTATTGTCTAAATATGCAACAAAGCCAAGGTCTCTTAAGACGGAAACAGGGTGTGTAGATTTTAGGGGGAAGGAGCTGGGAAGAGAGAACACATTTCATTTTATCTTCAAAACTAAAAAGGAAAACTGCAATCACGAATTTGTCTACACTGCAAAAACACATGTTAATTCAGCACAAGCATTTCAGACTGAAAGAATTTACCAGGCCTCATTTCATGTCTTTCACTTTGAATGCACCAAAAGTGCCACTTTTAATAAGCATTTGACTAGGCCTCATTTCATGTTTCATGTGCCATGTGTTTTTCACTTGCACCAAAATCTGCGTGCCAATTTAAATGCAGTCTGTCTGAAACACAAAACTAAAGCAATGCCTGAATCCAGATGAAATCTGAGCTACATCAGATTTAGTGTAGTGTTTGTCCATAATTCTGAAAATGTGTGCAGCAAAGTGTGTATGTAGTGTATGCCCCATGTCTTGCAACAGTGTGCTGTAGTAAGTGAGTCTGTATTATGTTTTCCAAGTCCTGTGAGAGTGAGTAATAGAGGGTAAGTGTAACTATATCCCTAGTCTCGTGCACGCCCGCCATTGAGGAAAAGTGTATGATGTATGTCCCTGGTCCTTCAGGAGTTCGCCGTCAGAGTTTATGTGGAGTGTATGTGTCTCCCTGGTGTGAAAATACTGTTCATCTGTTACTGTACATGGCAGAGGTTTTGCTTGGATTGATTATATGTGAATTGTGTACAAGTGTGCTTTTGATTTTATGTGTATGTGGTTGGATGCAACCACTGCATGAATAATTTATCTGTCTTATCCAAGCTGGAGTCTGTTACCGTTCTGTTTGTCTTTTTATTATTATCTAAGGGATGGAGATGTGTTTGTAATGCATTCCCTGCTCTTCTCTCCCCTTCTCTGCTCCGCTCATCCACGCGTATGATGTCATAGAATGTTAGTGAGTGACCGGAAGGAGGAGGATGCTGTTCCTGGTCGGGTGATCTTCTATGTAACCTGTTACCTCTTCAATGGACCTAGAACCTGTTAAGCTATGTGAACTGGCCACCTAACCCCTGCTAACCAAGCAGGAATCATCAATTATAACAAACATCTTATAAAGATGTTACAGCCAATGTTCTCTGAGTATTACCAAACATACAGGGCTCACTGCAGAATCTGGTGGAATTGCAACTCCAGGAGGCGAGGTCAGCTTTCATCATCACATACATGAGGTGTGATCTAATGGCAAGACAATGCCCTGGATGCTTCAGATGCACACTGACAGGGCACTTAGTCTGTGGATGTGGGAGTCATATAGCAAATGAGTGCGGAACATATAGTGCCCGATTCATAGAACTAACTTAAGCCAAAATCCTAAACTTACTACCATTTTGGTATTCACAGAAGACACTTACTCATTCTGGTATTCACAGAAGGCACTTACTCATTGATGAGTAAGTACCTTCTGTGAATACCAAAATGAGCAAGTGCCTTTTGTGAATACCAAAATGAGTAAGTGCCTTCTGTGAATATCAAAATGAGTAAGTGCCTTCTGTGAATACCAAAATGGTAGTAAGTTTAGGATTTTGTCTTAAGTTAGTTCTGTGAATCGGGCTCGTCGTATTCCATGACGTGTTACATCAGTTGGTCAAAAGCCCATTTGCCCATACAGAGACAATCAAATCCCTCATCTGTGTGCTTGCAAGATTGGAAACCCATTTGCTCTCTGTCACTTTACCGTCTGGTGGGACACTAAACATAGAAGCTCTGCATCTTCCCCACCTGTCATCTGCCTTGGCTTCTCAGCCTTCACATCCTGTATCTCAGCTCAGCACACGTCACTGGTGTGCACACAGTGCTCAGCTCACTCGGCCTACCGAGGCTCCTGTAAAGAAAACACAAGTAGGAGTTGCTCTCTTAACCTTCACTTTTCATTTTTCAACAAATTGTGAAATGCACGGATGTGTTAGCAGAGGTTGTATGTGAGGTTTATTCAGCATGGGATCGGTCTTTGTGTGTATTGGGGTTACCATCGGTTGGGTATTATTCGTAGGTGATATCATTGTCAAAAATATTTTGCTCACTAAGTTCAAACATATTTGAAAATTTTATTTGGTGTCCAGTACATTTATTTGTACATGGGGATAAAGACCGTTTTCTGTGACTTGGAAATAGTTGGCTAGGCGGGCATCTCCCATGGTAGCCGCATTGTCATCCTATACATCAGTGGCCACACTGATCTACCGGGTGCCCATCATCATCACTTGAGTCAGGAATGGCATCATCAGCTCCATCAGGCATGGGGATTTTTCATCTTCATGCAATGCTATGGAGGACAAAGCAACCCAAGGTATATTCACTCACTTTTTCTTATGATTATGCCAGGGCACCACCACCTCTGAGAAGAGATCTAAAACTTTCCTTTAAAAGCCCCAAAGTACGCTCAATAGTATTTCTTGCCATGCTCACTTGTATGTTTGTTCAGCACCTGCTGATGGTTCTTGCAAGGGTGTCAAAAGATGTGTCCTTCTTGGATAACTGGTAAACTGACCATGTAAATACTTTTCCAAAATGAATGGACATGATTGCAAACAAACTTAGAAGGGCTGGATGAGAATCAAAAGCAGCTCAGGGAAAATGTTCAAACCACCTAAGAGCTGGAGAAAGTGGCAGAAGCTCCAGCAACCAGGGTCGGACTTGGACCCAAAGCAACACAGGCAATTGTGTCGGACCAGTCACAAGATTGAAACAGTTTTGTTACTGGGCGCCGACATTGCAGCACTGCTCCAAAACAGCACGGCTCTTAATAACAAAACCGGCCCCCACCGCTGCAAAACAAGCCCCCACCCTTCCAGCCTCAAGGGGAAATGCACGATTCCAGGTCCGGCAAGTCTGCCCAGCAAGCAGGTCCCCCCTGCCTTACAAACCGGCCTTCAATTGCATCAGTAAGCTGAGGAAATGCTGTGGAGAAAACGGACAGTCCGGGCTTAAAACTGACAAGTACAAAGTAAGGCGAAACACATATATGGAAATTACTTATCAATGTTGTATCATGAAATGTTTCAGAAGCTGTTCGGATGCATGTATTGATTTAACTTATAATTGAGAAGTATTTACAGAATGATAACGCTTGTATATATAATATATTCATATACTAGCCCTATCATTCCTGCTTTTAAAATATGGCATTTTGGGAGTTGTAGTCAATCAAGCTATTTTGACAAAAAATGCGGAGTGTACAGAAACCTATCTATTGAAAAAGATAGATTGAGTTGAAAAATGTGAATGATTGATTTTATACTATAATATGAGTAAGTCGATATACTTTTTTGCATTCTCATATTTACAAGCATATGGTGCAGCCTTGCGTTTTCCCCGCTACACTTAGCAGTGTAGTGCCAACGCAGACATCCTTGAACCATTGTGTAAGGGTGTCTGCGTGCAGGGGAAAGATTGTTTATGTACAGGAAGGTCCACCTTCCTGTACATAAGCAATCTTTAAATGCCATTTTGTCACTTCTATGTGTGCTGCTTAACGCATGGAAGTCACAAAATGGCATTTTTTAAAAAGATTGTTTGTGTTTAGGAAGGAGCACCTTCCTGGACATAAACAATCCAAAGCATGGAAAAAGCAAAAGCGAGGCGAAATAATGCATTTCTCCTCGTTTCGCCAACTAAAGACCAGGTTTTCCCTGGTCTTAATTATGCCCCCTGGTTTTTCAGTTCTAAAGTCAGCAGCTCTGGCTGTTAGGCCACATTTCCTCCATTTAAATGGAATGTGCTTACTCACCTAGGAAACAAGTTCATTCTAGACACTATGGGCCCGATTCACAGAACTAACTTAAGACAAAATCCTAAACTTACTGCCATTTTCGTATTCACAGAAGACACCTACTCACTTCGGTATTCACAGAAGTTAGGAGTCCTAACTTTAGGACTCCTAAATGCCTTCTGTGAAAACTGAAAGTCTTAAAGTTAGGATTTTTCTCAGTTTAGGAGTCCTAAAGTTAGGACTCCTAACTTTACTACTACTAAACTGAGAAAAATCCTAATTTTAAGGCTTTCGGTATTCACAGAAGGCATTTAGGAGTCCTAAAGTTAGGAGTCCTAACTTTACTACTACTAAATTGAGAAAAATCCTAATTTTAAGACTTTCGGTATTCACAGAAAGCATTTAGGAGTCCTAAAGTTAGGAGTCCTAACTATACTACTACTAAACTGAGAAAAATCCTAATTTTAAGACTTTCAGTATTCACAGAAGGCATTTAGGAGTCCTAAAGTTAGGACTCCTAACTTCTGTGAATACCGAAATGAGTAAGTGACTTCTGTGAATACCAAAATGAGTAAGTGCCTTCTGTGAATACCAAATTGGTAGTAAGTTTAGGATTTTGTCTTAAGTTAGTTCTGTGAATCGGGCCCCATCTGTTCTGGGAAGTCAGTCATTTCTTAAGATAACTGAATCATGCCTAGATCCTGGGAAATGGGCACAGTAATGTCTTATGATCTGAGATGAATCACACACCATCTGTAAATTTATAGCATACTGCATTTTGAAATTACATAATGTCTGCACTAAGTATAAGGTTGGTATTAAGCAACATAGTGCAGTCCAAATCACCTAAGACATTGGTAAATCCCCTAAATCCACAACATGTTGTCTTCAGGCAGACAACAGTTTGAGACTGATTGGGGGATATAATGTATTGTGCCAAAACCCTCAGTAGAGCTGCCAGTACTTGCTTCAGGACTTTACTGAAGGTTGGCAGGGCAACTGCAGGCAAACCATCCACTGGTGCTTGCAATCCGCCTGTTGGTAGAAAATAAAGCACAGGCAGTAACTTCATAAGATGTAGGATAGCAGATCATATGCCATGGTCAATATCAAGCGTGCCACCCATTGCATTCATGGATTCAAGCAAGCCTGGCTGAAGACGGCTGAAATGCCAGAAACCGGTCCTAGGAAGCCTGTTTCCGGTCCAGGGAAGGCATGGCTTGGTAGTTCAGGCTGGACTGTTCCCATGAGGCACAGGGTCAGACTGATTTGCATATGGCCATGTCTGAACTGGGGTGGCAGAGTGGGCTAAAGAACGGTGATGGATCAAACCCAGATCTGTTGACTGGGTGTGAGTGTTTGATTGGTTCTGATGCTCCGTCCATCCCCACCCCCTTTTGTACCGCTTTGTTCGCCATAAGTTGGCAGGGTATGCTCAGACGTGAGTCCCTTGCTCACTTTGCCACTGGATTCAAGCAAGCCTGGCTGAAGACGGCTGAAATGCCAGAAACCGGTCCTAGGAAGCTTGTTTCCGGTCCAGGGAAGGCATGGCTTGGTAGTTCGGGCTGGACTGTTCCCATGAGGCACAGGGTCAGACTGATTTGCATATGGCCATGTCTGAACTGGGGTGGCAGAGTGGGCTAAAGAACGGAGATGGATCAAACCCAGATCTGTTGACTGGGTGTGAGTATTTCATTGGTTCTGATGCTCCGTCCATCACCACCCCCTTTTGTACCGCAACCCATTGCATTCAGCAGGTGCAGTATAGAATCCATATCTAGCCTATATGTCGTCAGGATGTAGGTGGAAGTCATGTTGAAGGGGCTAATGCATTTCCTGATAAGTCTGTGTTGTCTCATTCTGCTATGTTGTGAAGGACCTTGGAGCTGGGATGCTTCGTCCTCCTGTTATCAAATAATCATTATTTGATCTTGGATCTGCTTTGAGTTCACTATGATGTCCTGGTCAACAGCTCGCTCCATTGTGTTGGTTGTACGTGCGTGGAAGGTAAGCTTCACTAGGCTACTAATGACCAGTGTGCACATGGGGGTTTACTAATGACTTATTACGTTTTTAGCTACATACTACTTACTCAATTTTGTAACACAATTTTTCTGAAAAGTATTTGATTTTACAATATTTGGGATATTTAAACCACACAACCACACACACAACCACACAACCACACACACACACAACCACACACACAACCATAACCACACACAACCACACACACAACTACAACCACACACACAACCACACTCACAACCACATCCACAACCACACACACAACCACACACACACACAACCACACCCAACCACACCCAACCACACACAACCACAACCACACACACAACCAAACACACAACCACACACAACCACACACAACCACACACACAAACACACACAAACACACACACACAAACAACCACATACACAACCACACACACAACCACACAAACAACCACACACACACAACCACACCCACACACAACCACACCCACAACCAAACACACAACCACAACCACACACACACACACACACAACCACACACAACCACACACACACAGCCACACACAACCACACACACACAACCACACAAACAACCACACACATACAACCACACCCACAACCACACCGATAACCACACACACACACAACCACAACCACACCCAATCACACCCAGAAACACACACACAACCACAACCACACACACAACCACAACCACACACACAACCACACAACCACACACACAACACATACAACCACACAAACAACCACACACACACAACCACACAAACAACCACACACACACAACCACACCCACAACCACACCCATAAGCATACACATACACACAACCACAACCACACCCAATCACACCCAGAAACACACACACCCAACCACAACCCCCCACACACAACCACACACACACACAACCACACACACAACCACACACACAACCACAACCACACACACAACACACACAACCACAACCACACACACAACCACAACCACACACACAACCACACCCACACAACCACAACCACACACACACAACCACACCCAACCACTCACACAACCACACACAACCACGCACACAACCACAACCACACACACACAACCATACACACAACCACACAAACAACCACACACAACCACACCCACAACCACACCCACAACCACACACACATACCCACACCCAACCACACCCACAACCACACACACACACCCACAACCACACACACACAACCACAACCACACACACACAACCACACACACAACCCCACACACACAACTACACACACAACCACAACAACACACACAACCACACATGCAACCACAACCACACACACCACACACACAACCATATACCACACACACACCACACACACAACCACACACACAACCACACACAACCACAACCACACACACAACCACACACACAACCACACACACACCCATACACACAACCACACACACAACTACACACACAACCACAACCACACACACACAACCACACACACAACCACACACAACCACACACACAACCACACACATGCACACACACACAACCACACACAACCACACACACAACCACACACACACAACCACACACACACAACCACACACACACAACCACAACCACACACACAACCACACACAACCACACCCACACAACCACACCCACAACCACACCTAGCCAACCACACCCAACCACACTCACAACCACACACACACAACCACAACCACACACATAACCACACACACACAACCACACACACACAACCACACACACAGACACACACACACAACCACACACACACAACCACACACACAACCACACACACACAACCACACACACACAACCGCACACACACAACCACAACCACACCCAACCACACACACAACCACACACAACCACACAACCACACACACAACCACAACCACACACACAACCACACACACAACCACAACCGCACACACAACCACACACACTCAACCACACCCAACCACACACACAACCACACACACAACACACACAATGACACACACACAACCACACACACATCCACATACACAACCACACCCAACCACACAACCACACACAAACACACCCACAACCACACACACAACCACAACCATACACACACAACCACAACCACACACACACACAACCACACACACACACAACCACACACACACAACCACAACCATACACACACAACCACAACCACACACACACAACCACACACCCACAGCCACACACACACAACCACAACCACACACACAACCACAACCACACACACAATCACAACCACACACAAAACCACACACACACACAACCACACACACAGCCACATACACAACCACACACACAACCACATGCACAACCACACACAACCATACACACACAACTACACACAACCACACACACACACACAACCACACACACAACCACACACACATAACCACACCCAATCACACATCCACACACATATCCACACCCGCACCCACAACTGCACCCACATGCACACACACAACCACACACACAACCACACACACACAACTACAGCCACACACACACAACCACACACAACACACACAACCACACACAACCACACACATAGCCACACACACAACCACACACAACCACACACACAACCACACACACAACCACACATACAACCACACACAACAACACACACAACCACACACACAACCACACACACACAACCATGCACACACACACACAACCACACACACAACCACATACAACCACACACACAACCACAACCACACAACCACACACACAACCCCACATACAACCACACATACAACCACACACAACCACACACACAACCACACACACATACACACACAACCACACACACACACACACACACACAACCACACACACACAACCACACACAACCACACACACACAACCACACAGCCACACACACAACCACACAACCACACACATAACCACACAACCACACACACACCAAACAAACACACATACAACTACACACACACACACACACACACAACCAAACACACACACAACCACACCCACACATAACCACACACACAACCACAACCACACACACAACCACACACACACAACCACACATCCACACACACACCCACAACCGCACCCACAACCACACCCACACCCACAAGCACACCCACACACACACACAACCACACACACAACCACACACACAACCACACACAACCACACACACACAATCACACACACACACAACCACACACACAACCACACACACAACCACACCAAGCATTGACATAGCCTATAGGTCTCGCCTTTGGGACCTTATAAGTGTTTAGCCATGCAGCAGTTGATGTGGTTGCACCAAGGATATTGTGCTGCATAACTAAATACCTAGAAGGTCGCCAAAGCGAGACCTATTGGCTATGCCAATGCTTGTTTTAAAGGGGCCTCGAAACGGGTCTCTATCGGGCTCTGTTTTGTGCCCTGGCACAGGCAGTATGTTTTTTTGCCAGACTGTAGTGACAGCAGGCACATCGATGTGCGCTGCTCACACTGCTCACTTGTCACCAGTGGAGAAGTTACCGTATGATGTCATGTTAGGAGAGCGTTGTAGGGAAAGGGAAATACTTTCAAGAGTCATTTTCTCTCTGGATTTCCCTTCTCTTTTTGAAACTCAGGAGCAGCAACATTGCCGTGGTGTCATCAGGACTGTAAGTGGAAGATTTTTCAATATTATATACAAGCCATAGTCGTTTCTTATTTATTATATGCAACTAACAACCATTGACAAAGCCAATAGTCCTGGCTTGTTGAAGGTGTAGTGTTACTTGTATCATATATCTGGATGCAATGACAGAAACAGCAAAATACAAGTCGGGCGGCACATTATGCTAAGCACAGATTTTTATCTTACGTATTTTAAGCCACACACTTAAATACACATCAGCCACCCCCTTTGAGAGAACCCCCTGGTTTTTTCATCCCACTTAAAGCCCTGAGCAGTGCACTCCCTGCTAGTGGCCAACCTAGAGGCTCCGCCAGGAGCCGCAACGGGCTTGAGTGATTTTCTCACCTCACCTGAGAGTCTTCATTAGTAATTAGAGTCTCAGTGGTGAATCCAGAGGGCGAGGCGAGGGGGGTACCAGACAAAAGGGAGGTGCAGTGAGGCCCATGGCTACCCTTTTGTACTCCTTTTGGGCATTATTAGGCACTTTTAGAGTTCCTTCAGTGCATTGTTGGGACAGAATCAAGCATTTAGAGGGCTTTCGGTTTTTTTGGGAGCAGGAGGCATTTTAGAGATCTTTTGATGCAGGCTTATTAGTTGGGGGTATAATTAAGCACTTTTAGAGTGTTTTTTGATGTGTTTTCGGGGGCGGACCATACCCCTGAGAATGCTTTGGGGCTTTTTGGCTGCAATTTTCCGTGATGTAGAGCGTGTTACAGAGGTGGAAAGTGCCACTCTAGCGATGGGTTTCTAGTGCATTTTGAAAAGTTTCTGTGTTATGAGATTTGCCTCATTTAGGATTTGTGATCCAGGTGAATTGCAGGGTAATTGGATTGGATTTCTAGGAGCTATGTGAGTAAGGACATAGTCCTTTTTAATTGTGGTGTTTTGCCTTGCGAGTGAGGCTGTTAGCGGCAAGTGTTTTTCTCTCAGCTAACCTGATTAACATCTCTGCAAGGATACTAGGTGGAGCTCGGAAGGGCACCAAGCGGGCATGTCCTGATGGCAATATGGAGGAACTGAGGCACAGAATGGAGAGCAGGATGAATGTTTTTGCACCAACAGGGCGCACAAAGGGGGCAGCCTGTAGAGCCAGCTGTGTCAGTGGAAAGTCCTAAAAAGTCAGGAATAGCTCCATGGTGCCAGTCTGCCCAGTGAAGAAGCTGGCTAGGGGACAAGGGACAGGTTGCGAACTGGGTCAAGGACCGTGGGTTGCCCATGAGGTTGTGTCAGTGGGCAGTGTAGCAGGTGGTGAAGGTCGGGCAGCTTCCTGGCAGTGGTAGTGCCGGTTTAAACAACAGCATTGTACAGAACAGCAACAGCTGCATAGTGATTAGGGTCATGCCAGCAGGGATTGTGGGGCAGCCGGAGTTGGTAGCAATCCTAGCCAGTGTTTTGGCTTGATTAGGGTATTGTCTCCATCATCAATGGGGGGTGCATTGGCAGGTGTAGAAGAATGTGCCTATGTCGAAAGGGCCAGTTGGCTGGTGGCCCATTTGGATTGCATAGGCGGACAAGGTACACAAGGGCAGGTGGGAGTGGTAGGTGCTTCAGCTGTGCAGGTGACACAGGGGTCAGTAGGGGCTAGCACCTCACAAGCAAGTAGTGGGGCACAAGCAAGGAAGCTATGCCAGCAGGTATGTTGGCACCATTGCCAAGTTTGTGTTTGGGGATGTACTTTCTGAACATGATCAGTTGGGCAATCGCATGCCTAGAGATATTAAGGAGAAGATTTGGAAAGGCAATTATGTAGGTATGTTTGAGTTAATTGTAGATGTGCCTGAGAGAAAAGAGAGAAAGCAATGCAAGAAGTGCTCTCATTCAAGGGAGTGCGGGCATATGCCGGGTCTGGTGGCTCAGTGGACCAATGCTTCCACTGCAGGGGCCTGTGTTCAACCTCATGGCCACAGGTTCAACTCCCGGAGGGTCCACCCAGCCTTTCCTCCACCTGAGGTCGATAAAATGGGTACCATAGATTTGGGCAGCAATAAACATCTGTTATTCAGCGCCAAGATGCCTACGGGTGAACGTGTGCTTTACAAAAACACATGTTATGTTGGCCCTACAAGGAAAGGGTGGAGTAGGCCACGATGTATTGGGTAAAAAGTTTCTTGATTTTCCAGGCAATCGTGGCGAAGCAATTCAGAACCTAGGGGGCACAGTTGACGTGCTACCAGAATAGGATAGTTTGTGCACATGATAAGTTTGGAGGCACAGCATGGAGGGACTATGCCAAAGAATGTAAGTGTATTAAGGTCACTAGACCCATTTTAGGGTGGGATCAGATCAATGTGAATGCATGGTTACACTACATGAAGCCAATGAAGGCTGTAGCCAGCCTTTTTGGGTGAATTTGGGGGCAGCTGGAAATTTGGAGGGCGGAGCAAAGAAGGAGTCATGCTTGGACTATATTAGAAATTCTTGCTCCAGAGCCCCACAGAAGTACAAATTCAAGCACTGTATTTCTTTCTGCGGCCTATCCTCACACCCGAGTCCAAGTGCTTTTTTAAAAAGCAAAGGATAGAGGCCCCAAAAATCTAATGACTAACCACTATTTGTCAAGGCCCCTTCCCTGAATGGTTTCAGGATCCTGACTGAGGTTTGTGAGGCCATAGCATACGGTAAAATAATCAGTCAGAAATAAGATTTTGAAGAAAAAGAACCTGGGGAGGGTGGCAGGTCCTTTTATTCCATCCCTTTATAGAATTGTGTGTGTTCCCCCTTAGGTAGTCCCAAAGAAAAACCCATTGGAGTACTGTTTGATCCACAATGTGTCTGCACCTAAAGGTGAATCTGTCACTGATTGTATCGATGGCACACTGTGCTCAGTTAAGTACACCTCACTAGATCGGGCAATTGCAATGCTTCAGGAGCTGGGACCTGTGACATTGATAGCAAAGGCAGATACAGAATTTGCCCTGAGGTAGCTTCCTGTACACCCTGAAGACTTTCATTTATTGGGTTTCCAATTTGAGGGTGCTTTCTACTTTGACAAATGTATGCCTATGGGCTTTTCAGTATCTTATGCTTACTTCAAGAGGTTTAGTGCATTCATGAGGTGAGTATTTAGGCAGAGATCAGTGCATTGATGAGCACTATATTACTTAGTTGATTTCCTTTTCCTAGGTTCACTGGAAAACAGAGTGTGGGAGTGCTTTGGAATCTTTCCAGGAATTGATGGGAATGTTAAGGGTACCGCTGGCACAAGCAAAGACCCCTGGGCCACCTACCACAATTGAATTCCTGGGGATAGAACTGGACTCCAAGGCAGGCACGTCTAGGTTCCCACATGAGAAGGTCAGAGAATTCACAAGGGCATTGGAGGAATGTCTGGGAGCCAGAAACGTGACACTTCATCAGTCGTAGGTGGTAGATGGACAGTTGAATTTTGTGCTTCACGTCATACCCATAGGCTGCCCATTTTCCAGGTCAATCACGCAGGCCATGTCTGATCTGAAGTTAGATCCGCCAGGATATGAGAATGTTTTAGAGATTTTAATGGGTCAGTAGTGTGCCCAAGCCCTGCTAAGACCAATAAGGAATTAGGTCTGCTTATAGATTCTGCAGGCAGCGCAGGCTCTGGCACCATTTTGGTTGCATATTGGTATGCACAGCGATGGCCAGGAGACTGTGTGATATCTGGTTTGGTGGCAAATATTGGCTTCCTTGAGCTCTTCCCCATTTTAGTGGCCCTACCAATATGGTCAGAGCAGTTCTGCAATCAAACAGTGTTATTCTGGTCAGACAAGATGACTGAGGTGGAATGCATTAATCAGCAAGCTACCAAGTGTAAGATAATCTTGGGATTATTGAAGGAAATCAAACTGATATGCTTGAGACTGAATGTCATCTTTAACTGAAACATGTGTCTGGCATATTGAACAATGCAGCAGATGCTTTGTCTCATTTTAAGATGTAGGCTTTTAAGTATCAGCACCCAGAATCAGCAGAGATCGTTTGACCATTCCTGGATAATCTTTAGTGGCCTAGAGCCCTAGTCTAGCAGACCTCCTGGTGGCCAGTATAGCGCCCTGGGCGAAGCGTGCCTATAAGGGGGCAAGTTCCACGTAACGCAGGTTTCAGGAAGGCAAAGGGGTGGGAGAATATTTTTCAGCTGAGTCAGTAATCGCTTTCCAGGAGGCACTGAGGCACTGAGAGGCGAGGGTCGACCTGTTAGTTTCTCATCTTTATGGAAAAGACCCATTCTGCAAATGACATCAAGTAGCATGTGATAGACTTGGCTTGAGATCCATCACATATGCTTTGACCTATACTGCTTCTACACATGCTTACTTACTTTTCCTTTTTCTCTGCTTGTCATTCTTCTATTTTGTTTACTTTCTCTTTAGGTGTTCCTTAACTTTTGGCCCTGATGAGACCTCACAACTCTCTTTCTGGGGTTGAAACGTTGTTGGCTTTTTCCAAAAATAATGTAAAGGCAGCTTTATAGACATTTTGTTACAAGGTTGTTTTCATGTATTAAGAACCCCTGTTCTTTATCACAAAAAGTCACTACGTGTATGTGGTTTCTATTATTTCACTTGGGACAGAGCATTGTTGATATTTCACCTTTGATAAATACAATACTATTTTGTGAAAACATTATCTGGTTTCTGAAGTGTGTTTTTCCTACTGCATCCTAATTCCAGTGATTGAAAGCTATTATGTTTTGTTCTTATTAATCATTCATACATTGTACGCAAGAACCGTTGTTTCCTTTGATATAAATTGTATACCCTGGTTCAGTGTGAGTAGGGTAGTCCTTGTTTCCTTGTCACAACTTTGAAGGGGCCTTTGAACCTCACTAAGTCCCTTCGCTACCTTCCCTGGCTCAAGATGTTCTACAGGGGAGTGTGCAGCTCTGTGTGTGGTGATAGGAACAGCCCTGTTCAGGTGCAAATGCCACTCCTCCCTCCCAGGAAGGCCCATCAGCCTGGTGATGGGTTATCAGGATAAAATGTCACTCCCCAGCTCCCTTTGTGTGACTGTCTAGAGGGAATGCAGAAAGCCCAGCTGTCACCCTAACCCAGAAGTGTATTTAGAGACAGGCAGAGGCACAGAATGGAGAAAATAAGACCTGCAATTAAAAAATCAAATTAACCAAAAGATGTGTTTTTAAATGTGAGTCCAGAGACACCAAACTCCACTTTTCTATCTATTCCCAATCAGAAATTGCACTTACGTGTTAAGGCAATCCCCATGTTAACCTATGGGAAACATAGGTCTTGCAGTAGAGAAAACACATTTAGCAGTTTTTCACAACCAGTAGATATAAAGCTCAAAAGTGCATATCCTACCTTTTAACTACACTGCACCCTGCCCATGGGGTTGCCTAGGCCTACCATAGGGATGGCTTACCTGTAATAAAAGGGAAGGTTTTTATCCTGGCAATAGTTTAAATTGTTAGGTCAAAATGGGAGTTTTAAACTGCACACACAGGCTCTGCAATAGCAGGCCTGAGACATGTTTAAAGGGCTACTGAGTGTGTGGCACAAGCAGTGCTGCAAGCCCACTAGTAGCATTTAATTTACAGGACCTGGGCACATATAGTGTACTTTATTAGGGACTTGCACATAAATTAAATATGCCAGTTGTGGATAAGCCAATGTTACCATGTTTAGAGTACAGAGCATATGCACTTTAGTAATGGTTAGCTTTGATAAAGTGACCAGAATCATAAAGCCAACAAAAACGAATTCAGCAAAAAATGGGAGGAGGAAGGCCAAAGGTTTGAGAATGACCCTGAAGAAAGGGCTTTTTGCAATAGAGACTACTATTCCATTTCATATGTTGTGAAGAAGAAATAGAAAAACAACTACAGTTGAAAAAGACTTCTGAACTATTGCTCCTCAGTGCATTTTTATCCATACTACATTAAGTCAATGGATAGGACCCATGAACTTCAAGGTGTTCATTGTTGGACCTGGCCCTTTTTGCATAGCCATCTCCAGTTTTTTGCCTTCTTTTCCTGAACGTGTTTTATTGGCATTTGGACTCAGTACACTTTTTCCCTGCTATACAGCGGTAATGTGCTTTGGCTCTCTCCCTAAAACATGGTGCGATTGGCATCTACCTTGTTGGTACATTTCAATTTACTTCTAAGTCCCTAATAAATGTACTCAGGACCTGTAAACTAAATGCTAGTTTGTGTGCTGCAGAACTCATTGTGCCACCCATTAAAGTAGCACTGCAAAACATGCCTCAGGCCAGCCACAACAGCATATAGTACAATTCTAAACTGTAGTTTCGAGCTAGACCTGGCAGAATAAACAATTTGCCAAGCTTAAATCTTCCTTTTTAATACTTATAAGACACCCCTAATGTAGACCCTCAACTCTTATAGTACAGAATGCATGATATTTAAAAAGTAGGACATGTGGACTTAGGTTTTGCGTGTTCTGGCAGTGAAAACGTCTTAAAGTCATTTTTCACTGCTGTAAGGCTATCTCTCCCATAGAATAACACTGGGTTACCTTACTACATCTAATAAGTGCTAACTTCAGATTGAGAGCAGATAGAGATATGTTGTTTACACTCAAATGAATTGTAATCTTAAATCCTCTTTGATGGCAAAGTTTGGATTTGAAGGTACAATTTGGAAAATGCCAATTTTAGAAACTTGACATTTGTCTGCCCAAACCAATTGGGCCTTTCTGCCAGTGCCCTGGGTCATATGACTGTGAATGGCTCTGCTGTTATGGGTTGTGTATTGCTTTCAAAAAGTGAGACAAAGGAAGCCGAGATGTGAAGGCCTTCCAAACAGGATGGCTGGAAATTAGTTGTACCCTGTCCTGATTGCACCTCAAAGGGCCCTGACTTCAGCACACAAAGGAACTTGCCACTAGGCCCGCCCATGCCTTTGCAAGCCTAATCAGTTTGGAGCCAAGCGAAGAGGAAAAAATGACTAGAACCAGTTTTAGGGGTAGGTCATAAAATTCACCCCACACACAAAGGCTGGCACTCTCATCAGAATGCTCCTGGATCTGTGAACAATTCGGAAGAAGGACTGCCCTGCTGTCTGAGGGAGAGGGACTGCCCTGCTGACTGAAGAAGGATTGGTCCTGCTTGTTTGAACCCAGGCTTTCGAGAGGGACTCCAAAGTCCATTGGATGGCTTCCCGTGTAAGCTACGGGGACACAGCAAGCTACCCAGCTGGACCTGCCTGAGCCCTACTGCTGGTCTCTGCTGGAGCTAATTATCACCCCCAAGAAGTGCCCGCTAGGTCCTGAACCCTTGGCAAGGTTTTGGACTCCTTGCAACTGCGAAGAGACCTCCTCATGCTGAGAATCAACCACCCACAATGACTGTCATTGTGAAGCTTAGCAGGCACCTTCTCTTCTTGCCGTCAGTGATCGTCTGCAAGAACCGCAACACAGGACCTGCACTTCGTGCCAACAGCCACCATATGTGACAATCAATCAAAACGGAGGTCCAGAGATGACCGTCTCTTTGCATTACATCGACGACCGTCCTCGATGCTCAATCTGCTCCTTGCATCGACAGCCTCCTTTTCACTAAAGATTGAATATATCTGGTTCTATTGATTGGATTTTTGTCTGTCTGGTATTATTTTATTAGCTAAAATGTACCTTATTTCTATGAATTGGTTTTGGATTTTTCTCATGCTGTATTTTCACTTTATTACTGTTTGTGTGCTGTGTAATACTCTACACATTGCATTTAAGTTAAGCTGGACTGCTATGTGGCAAGCTACCAGGTTAATTTAATGCTTTTGTGCTTCACCCTGACAAGGATTATGTTTAATATTTGAGTGGGCCTTCCACCCCTCTCAACTGATAACCCAATTTCTTACAGATATTTTAAAAAAATATAACAGGTGAATTGATTATATATTATGGACATGTTACACTGGAGATTATCTGCTATGATGTTCTTTGTTAGCATTCAAACCAATAAAGTATTACAAAATTACATAGACTCAGCATTACTAAACAATTTAAAAAGAGGAAGGAAGCCAGACAAACCAATATTCGCCCGGTGAACGATGCCTCAAAGGAAGATTGCATGAGAGATGATTCACTGCATAGAGCACTTCATAGGGGGAATCATACACCTAATTCACCAAGAAAATGCCTGAAGGTCGTTAAAGAGAAATTATTCCAAGAACTGATCCAAAATGCGAATAAGGCAAAGCAACCAGTGACTGAAAGAGGGTGACACAGAGTCTATCTGTACATTTTTTATTCATGAAGAGAGTTCTGACAGACAGCTAAAAAGCTGTCTACTAAGTCCTAAAATGGAACACTATAGTTCGAGGCAGAATGAAGTACATACTCCATAAGGGGGTAAAGCCAGAAGGCATCTCAGACGGTAGTAGGGTCAACGAGAACAAGAAAACACAAGAACGTGTGATAACTACCGCACGAGTAGCTTAACGCAACTCTCACCATCGTGGGAAAATAACCCTGTGTCAACGTGGAATTTACAACATGGCCATACCATGCGATAGTCTGCTAAAAACGCAGCCAATGTCCGCGATACAACCACCCCGACGGAGATAAAATCACAAACCACAACACCAGAAAACATGCGATGAGCCCATCCGCGATGAGGAAAGCAGGGATAAGCACTGCCAGGACCACGAAACACACGGCATGCGTGAATAAGCAAACAAAAGCCTGAAAAAGCAAGACAGACCTAATAGAAAACAACAGCCAACCACAATGGAGGCAACCCGAGCGAGCAGACAACCCCACCAAATCCATTGGCAACAAAACATTGTACATGGCAGGCCAACTTGGACAAGATGAATGCAGCCTGAGAGCGGAGGAGGACAATGGCACAAAAGCAGAACTCCAGCAATGATGCGAAAGGCACAAACAAGCAGAAACACACCAACAACAAGAAGGCAGCAATGCACACCGGAGATGGGAGTCCAGTGCCACACTGGGAGCTAGATGACATGGAGGAAATGGTGTCTACCACATCAGTCTGGAGACGGTGGCAGGACTCAGGGACCGGAAACTGCACCAAACAACAGACACAACAGTAACAGGGAGAGGACGGAGGGAGATGGGCACAATGGCACACATGAACAACTAAGTACAGCACAACTGCAGATAAACCATGCCCAAGAGCAACAACATCAACCAGATGCACAAGTCACACAACCCGGCAATGTCACACCACTGAACAGGCACAGAAGTGAACACAACATCGCCTGAAAGGGAGAAGGGTGAGCCAAATCAGAGCTGAAGGGACATCTCACACACAATGCAGCACACACACATAGGAAGCAGAGCACACCAACATCCAACACAATGTGGTACAAACACCAACTTCTGCACAACCAAACACAGGACACAAGTGCACCCGCCTGTGGCTGGGAAACGGCTATACGCATCTGGCAAAGCATGAAACAGGGACATGATAATGCACAAGTACAAACACACAGTCATGATGGGGTAGCAATACACGGATGGCAGGGAGCCAGAGAGTCCGTGACACACAGTGGCAAACAAATCAAGGGGCATATTATCAAGAAACAGAGTTAAAATTATCGCCAATTTAGTGGCAGAAAACTGCCGCTAAAGTGGCGATAATGAGCTTGATAATATGCCCTTGAGAATTCCCATTGAAGCCCATGTTGTGGTGTCAACATGGGCTTCTATTGGAATTCTCAAGGGCATATTATCAAGCCCATTATCGCCGCTTTAGCGGCAGTTTTCTGCCGCTAAGGCGGCGATAATTTTAACTCCGTGCTTGATAATATGCCCCTAAGACACAACACAGTTGGAGACAAGTCAAAGTGCGGAAACTATATCAACAAGTGCGAGTCAGCATGTCTGAATGAGGAACGTAGGAAAGCGCCCATGTCCATCTCGGGGGAGTCCCTCACAACACAAGTCAGTGCCAACCCGCCTTGGTTGTCCGCGCCTGGAACATGAGTCCTGGTCAATGTAGCCGTGTCCACTGTCGTCTAGGGACTTGTGACCATATCCACAGCATGCAACCATGTGTCGTGACAAGTGCAATGGCTCACATCCAGTTGTGGCTGCAGGTACATTGTCACTCGTCCATGAACGCGATTGCAGCTGTGTAGGCCAACATCTCCTATGAGCGATCGTCGTCCACCACATCTGACATGTCGTTGACGTAATTCATCAGCTGACCAGGACAGATGTGCTGACTCCAACTAGTGGACCCAATGTGCACCAAAGCCCAATCAGGTAGTGGCTCAATGTGTTCACTGCACACGACGATTCGTGCAATCTCCCAGGTCCAGTTTCCAGCCTGCATGCCGAACATCCATGCATGTCATAAGCGGCCATCCTGGTGACACTCCTGGTCGTGGTCCAACAGGTGGCACACACACACACGTCGAAATCCAGGTCAGCTACCGTTACGTTGGACAGGCAGACATCCATGGACCACTCGAAAATGCACGAGCGACAATGCAACACAGGCTGCACGCATGTGACGTGCAAAAGGCAGAAGCCCACCCGGTAACTGATCCGCAGCACTGCCAACGGCAGTGCCCCCAGTGCATGCAGCAGACGTGCACGGTACAGCTCCACGTGACTGGCGTAGACCATGTGTCCAGGATGGTATGCCAGTGCATCAGTGGCTCTGCTTGAAGCGACACTGACTTGCCCTCAAACAGTCCGGTGGATGAAATGGCACAGCTTGGTGCAATGAGCAGTGTCTGTGTGCAACGGGTGCAGGCCTTGTGTGGGGTGCGAGTACGTGTGAAGGCCATATTACACATGCAAACTATGACCTGGGACCACTGCGTGTGGGATGTGTACACGTTGGGCTCACAACGGGCAGTGCATAGTGTGGGAGTCACAAGCAAATGCTATCGTACCTGTCAGGGGGTGCTGGGCACATGCAAGTTCCTGCTCGGAGCTGCAGATGTGCTACCGCCTGATAGTACAGACAAAGGACCTTTCTTCCCTACAGTGACTTCACCAGTTGCATGCACACAGGAGACGTACAGAGGCCGGTCGTGGGTGTGGTGGGACATCTGCGACCCTGGGAATCATGGATGATATGCCCAGCACGCTGCACATGAGCAGACTCACTGTGTGTCACGTTGCCACACAGCTGATCTGCCCTGCCACGGACAACCACACTTGTGTGCGCTGCATGGTTGCATCACAGGCACTCCTACGGGACACCATTCTAATGCCTGTCCACGCATGTCCAGCACCATGCCAACAACACCGCAACGCTGGCCTCCAAAGGTGTGCGCCCACTTGGGTATAGGCCAATGGTCCAGACAGGGCGGACACATGTGTCCAGCCGATGCCTGGCTGGGATCTCGCTGTGAATGAGGCCAGGCAACAGACTCATGCATCCGCAAGACTGATACACATCACATCTGGCATGCATGTGCCAAGACTTCGAGCATCCTAGTGCTCCTACATGTCCCCGTACCTGTGGGCCCACCCTCCTGGCACATGCCACATTGCAACATTGTGTACTGTGGCCCTGGTGGCGACAACACCCCAATAGAGAGACAAACTTACCGCACTTCCCGCACCCGGACAGATCCGGACCATGCCCTGTCCCCCCTGCCCGAACTAGCACATGCAGCCTGTGCATGCAGGTGGGCAGGTGCGGGGCTACATGTCCAGGGTCACTGCCAACGCTGAGGTGACATAGCAACGTCCGCAGAAGAAAGCACACTGTGGTGTTGCAGGGCCTGTGCACATCAAGCTGACACAATGAACACACGGACACACTTGCTCAGATGGTGTGAATGGCTACGGGCACGTGCGCACGGCCAGATTTATTATCAGGCACACTTACCGAGTGACACCTGTGTTGGATGTGTGTGGGGTGTGTCCACACCAGCCGGCAAGGACTGGCTGGTGCAGTCAGAAATCGACAACAGTGTACATCGTAAAGGGCACAATTATACAACCATAAAGGCCCCATGATTTGTGCTGCACAGAGTTAGTGGCCCGGATGCACAACGTCCTGCACGGGCATGCCGCCATGGGCCGCTGACTTGCTGTGCACTGGGGCAGGGTCACGGGTGCAGAGCAGGTTCACGGGATGATAAGGGGCATTGTCGCGGAGTGTCTCTATGGACAGTGCAAGGTGTACCCCCAGGGCAGGATGCAGAGGGCAGGCCCATGCTGATACAGTCACTATGGTGGAGATGAATGGAACAGACACATGTCGGACACCAAGTTCGTCCAGCCAGAAGAAGATGCAGAAAACCATCAGGCCATGGGCTCTGATGCCACCAGGGTCCAAACAGATGGTGCCCATGACTCATTGCTAACAGAATTAGTGGCACCAGTGCAGTTAGGGGATGCTGCCTGCGATGAGGCGTGTCCAATGGTGTGGGTTCCTCCACATCTTACCCAAGACACAGTTCCACATGTGTGACCTACTGGACCGCAGTGTAGGCCTGAGGCAGAGGACAGCACAGACCATTCACAGAGTGTCGCTGGCATAGGTTGGATGGCCCCACCGGCCTGCGTAGTTCAGGTTCAGAGGCACCACAGGGCGCAGACTTGCGATGAACAGGGTTGATGGCACCAGGTCAGTTGTTGATAGTGTTCGATCACCTCTGTGACTGTGACCCGGCTTTTGTCCGGACTGAGCCGCATCTTCCTCTTACTCCTCTCCGTGCGACCACTGGTGTGGACTCTGCCATTCGTGTTTCGCGACTAGGTGCTGGATGTGGGACCTACTGGTCCGCAGGGTAGTCCTGGTCCCTCATCCACGTGTCGCCAGCTGGCGTTGAACAGGGTTAGTGGCACCAGGTGTCGCTGGCTGGCATTGAACAGGGTTAGTGGCACCAGGTGTCACCAGCTGGCGTTGAACAGGGTTAGTGGCACCAGGTGTCACCGACTGGCGTTGAACAGGGTTAGTGACACCACGTGTCGCAAGATCCCCATATAGAACTATGCCTCACTAATCAGGGGGGGCTGGTGCTGTGGCCGCTGCCCAGGCTTTGGGGTCACTGCCATTCAGGATTCAGGACACAGTTTCACATATGGGACCTACTGGGCTGAAGAGGACGCCGGTGTAGTATGTGAAGGTAGAAGGAGTAATATGGGCCAGCATCGGGGGGCCAGCGCTGGTCTGCGGAGGCTGCTGAGGTCACGGTACTAATGCTTGGAGCATGCACCGGCACATGGTGAACCCTCCGTGACACACACCGGTGTTGGCAGGTGATCAGTGTGGCCTGGCTGCTCAGGGGCGGGCCTGATGGGTTCGGGGTCCAGTGGGCCGGGGTACGGCATGCACACAGGATCGCAGGCAACTCCGCTCACGAGGACGGCGTCGGCCTCATGGCGTGGTGAGCGGCACCACCCTGGCAGAGACGTTGGGCTTTCTGGAAGAGGACCACTCCCAGAGCTACGTGATTTTTATTCACACCCCTCCGCTGGCCTGGCGTACGCCGGGCCATCCCACTCCGCTCACGCTTACGGGGGGGACTTAACAGGCAACATTTCTGCAAAAGCCCCCACTGGCCGGGGTGACATGGTTGCGTCCACTGTCCACTACACTCCATACACCAGAGGTGTATGTCACCATGGATATGGGTGTGTTCTGCATATTGCGGTCTGTCCAGCACATCTCCGCCACTCTTGGCATTGTGTAGTTTCCCAATCATGGTTCTCCTGCCTCCTTCACACATGCCTGGTTGCCACCTCTCCCCACATTCGACTATTGGGTGGCTGAGGTGCCACGCCGTTGATGGCTCATGTGCAGGGCTTGCCCAGGTTACTATTGTGAGTTGTTCTGTCATGTCTGGTGGGTGGGCATGTTGTTTTGCATGTTGGCTTTGATTTAGTGACGTATGCATTGCCAGAGTTGTGAGTTGCATGGTTGTGGAGTTGAGGTGAGTGGGGTGTTCATTTGGAACTTGCCAAGGGGCTGTGCATTTCCCTTGGTGCCATCCTGGGGACGCTGGTTGCTGATGGAGTGTCGGGGGATTGAGGAATCGTGCACAGTGGCTGGGTATTTTGAGGCGCAATTGTTGGAGGTTCCACAGTGTTCGGTTGTTGCCTGCACATCAGTAGCGGCCCGTGGAGGGAGTTCCGTTGGGCGGTGAGGTGGGGCGGGGGAGGGGAAGAGTGGGGGTGTAGTAAACACCAGAATATGGATAAAAGGGGGTAAATAAACAATTAAATAAATAAAACGAATTTTGTTACACGCGCTGCATCGCATTATGAATATAATAAGAATAATCTCAAGACGGTAGCAGAAAAGAAGGGAGAGTAAGGAATGAGTAAAAAGGGAGAGAAATGAAAATAAAAATAAAAGATGCATGGGGATCAAGTGAAACATAGACCTCGATTGCTCAACAATGATCACAGGCTTGGGAGAAGAGAGAATAGATATTTGTGTGTATCCTGCACAATTAAATAAAAGGGAATGAAGAAGGATTTTAGGGGAGGGGGTTGTGGTATGGCAAGTTGAGTAATGACAAATAAGGAAAAGGAACCCCCCCCAAGCGATAGTGTAGCGAAAAAGGTTAAGAGTAATATGCATGATGGAAACCATATTAGTAAAGTTCAACAATAAAGGGGTCAAATTTACAAAATGGCAGGCACCCGAGGACAACAGGTAAATAGGCATCTGGAAAATTGTGGCTCTTATCCAGAATACGAAACACTAGTTCTAAGCGGTGGGATCAACTCGATAGGCAGTTTAACCAATTATGCAATCCCGATAATAGAAAAAGCTCCCCAAAAAAGAGAGGTATCACCAAAGACGCCAATGTGCCAAGCTAAAGAATAAAAAATAAAACAGCAGCGGTGAAATTCACCGATCCTTGGTACTTACTCCAATTAGTGGTAGAGCCGCTAGGGCTCATCTTCTTCACCCGAGTGCACGAAGATGGGAGAGAACCTGATTCTGGTAATACGCATGTATTTAAGCGCTGAATAATGCAGCACGCCTGTGAAGTGGCCCAAAGTTCAGGAATGGTTAAAGGCATGTGACCCCCAACGTCTGTGAAGAGTGCCCACTATCTTGGAATTTGGTTATACCCAGACCAAGATCATAAAAAACATTGTGTTCGGCAGAATGTGGACCCGTACGAAAATATCACAGTACACACATATCCATATGACGAGGGAAAAAAACATGTGCGCAAAGAAAGGATTTATATAATACAGAGTACAAATATGACCATATATATGGGAGAATCTTAGTAATATGACAGGGAATCTCCTAGTCCATTATGGCAACCAAGTGTAGTGGCAGGGATGCACACGATAATGTAATATGTCGCTTGAAGTGCAAAAAGAGTCTATCGTCAAATATAAATGGATGGATAGCACGTCCCCCCATCGGCCAAATGCACATTCCTGATGGGAAGTGCATCTCTATGCAAAGAAGCCAGCACTGACATGATAATCTATGAAAAACGATTCTCCTTAACAATTGGCCCAAGACTCAATCACGGCTGTGCGTGCATCCAAAATGGGAATGCATCCACAAACACAAAGTCTACAAATCAGACAGGGTTCCCACTGAGGGGGTCCCCATAGTAAAGAATGGGTAAAAATAACTATATAAGACCAAGTGAATAAAACCCTAATTAAAGGGATTAATAAATAACCAAAACAATAATATGGAAGAGGATCATATTCAAGAGAGTAGTGCAATCTTAAATGAATCTTCCATGAAAAAGGCAAAAGAAAAAAGTGAAAGGAAAGAACAATAGTAAAGAGAAATAGTAAAAAGGATCAACAATTAATAATAATCGTGCCTCTAATAAAATTAGAACATATAGTAAAGAAAAATAACACGTACCAAAATATATGAAGGACTTCATACTAATGATTTAAACAACTGGAATCAATAGTTTATTTGATCCCCAGACTGAGTAAATATGTACCTAACTGACATGTGTAAGAGATATGCCCAAATTACTTTTCACGTATGCGGACCAAGATGTATATACATCACAGGAAATAGTGCAGTTCATTGTCACCCAGTTCCACACTGCAAAGCGGCAGATGCATGCTGCCTCCTTCCGACAGGGGTCCAGGGGTGCATGGTCAATGCCATGAAACCAAATGTCATAGTGTTTCATCATGTGGAAAGTCAGTAGGTATCTCATGTCCCTATTGTTTATGGCCCTGACATGTTCTTGGATTTGGGATTTGAGTGCTCTCACAGGGCTGCTACGTAAATTGTGTCACAGAAACAGCCAATAATGTAAGCAACAAATTTACACATACAGTTAATGAAATGTTGAATCTTGTAAGTCTTGGTAGTGTTGTGACAGAATTGTTTACTCTTGTTTTTGCCAAATCTAAACATATTGCATTCCTGACATGTATAAAACCCCTGAACAGGAGATGTAAGCCAATTAATCTTTTTTGTTGTGTTCACATAGCCAAATTCTTATTGTTTTGCCCCTGCGGAAGATTACTTTGAACTTAGCGGATATGTTATTCCCTGAGCCCAGGGATCTCAGTCAGTAAATCTCAATATTTTCTGAGCGTTTTGTAGAGTTTATTCCTAAACATGGTGTATTGGGTAATAAAGCCCAAGGGATTTTATTTTTTTCTGTTTCAAGCTCATTTGGTCTCCTTTTTCAGTGTATCACCTCGTGACATTTGTACAATTCTTTCTTCTGCCTTACTAAGGATGGTCTTGCCATAACCCCTGTTCCTAAATTGCTGTTTTGCATCAGTTTCACATCAGTAATATTGGAAGTAAAGGTATCAATAGAGCTGCTGTTCCATCTTAGGCATACCATTTGCCCAAATGATATATTATTGATGACAGATTTTGGGTGGGCACTGGTTGCATGGAGTGTGCTATTTCAAGCAGTGATTTTTCTATACATTGTGCTCTTTATTGAATCATTTTCGACATAGAACATTATGTCCAAACATGCAATCCTTTCCTTACTGTTTTAAGTTTCAATTCCACTTTATAAGGATTGTCGTTAAGGAAGGCATGATACTCCAACAACTGGTCTGCCATTCCTTTCCATAACATAATGATGTCATCTATATACCTCCCCCAAAAGACAATGCAGTCAGTCCAGGGGGAGGCAAAACAGTTCCAGGCATGCTCCGCTCCTACCGGCCCATGAAAAGGCCAGCATAAGAGGGAGCAAATCTGGATCCCATCACAGTACCCTGCATCTGATGATACCACCACCCATCATGGAGAAAAGAATTATTGGCGAGAAAGATGCCTATCATCTCCATAAGCAAATCACTATGTTCTAAGTGATCCGCGGTTCTAGTCGGGGGAAATATATCAACATCTATCATACCAAAATGTTTCTGAATACAAGTGTATAGGCTGGCGACATCCATGGTCATACACATAAGGTCTTGTGACCAGGTAACATCCTTAAACTTTTTCAGTATATCTTTACTGTCATGTATAAAAGCTGGTATGTTGCAGGCAAAGGTTCGTAAGAATATGTCCACCTATTCAGACAACCGTTTCATGGGGAAGAGGATTCTGGAAATGATGGGTCTCCCTGGGGGTGAAAGCACCCCACTTATGGATTTTGGGCAATAGGTACATGCGTGGAAACCGCAAGTCTTTCACAGACAGGTAATTGTATTCCTCATCAGAAATAATGCAGCTGTCACGCCAGTCAGTTAATCTTATGTTGATGTGTGAGGCCAAAGCCTTCATGGGGTTATGTGTAATGTATTCATAGCAGTGGGTGTCCACAGGTTGTTTGTTTATTTCTCCAACGTAGTCGCATTTAATAACCACATTACCCTCTTTATCGGCCTCTCTGATTATAAGAGTCTCATCTACTTTTAGTTCTTTCTTCCACTGATAAATTCTGCTATCTGTGTATTTAGCTCTTGGGCTTTTCCAAGTGTTTATGTAAATGTTTGGTCACCCTTTCCCTAAACAAATCAATGTTTTGATGCACACCTGAAGGTGTAAATTTAAATTGTAACTTCAACCCACTGTCAATTTGTACATTTGCTACAAAATCTAGATCATTTCTTAAAGTATCCCCATCAATTAGATCATCATCTGGTAAGGAGATGAGTAATTGTACGTCATACAAATCAGAAACAGCCTGTACAGATGGAGCCATATGTTCAAAAGATGGAATAGGTCTCATAAGATTGGAGTTTAAATAATCCGTTAATTTTAACAAATGGATGAATTTGCACAAATCTACAAGGATGTCGACCAGATCACCCATCTGTGCAGAGCAAAAACACAGTCCCCTTCTCAAAATATTGTGTTCGGTTATATTCAAAACACGGTCCGATAAGTTAACATTGACCAATTTGTAGGCAAGAGGTAAGCTGTCTGTGTTGTTTTGTTCCCCTGTGTCTGGCGAGCCTACAATAGTACGATCAATTAATTATTTTTGGATCATGCCTAGAATCCTGTGGTCTCTCCTTTTTTCCATCATCTCCCACCCCTCCAGGTTTTTGTTACCTTCATGTTGACCTGGTAACTAAACGTAATCTCTCCATTTCCATTAAAAAAAGTATATGGACATTGGGGTGTGTGTGTGTGTGTGTGGGTTATACTAGTGTATGATGAGGTGTATCTGATTGTCACGTGGATGATGTTATCAGTGATGTCATTTGAGATGTCATCAGTGATATCACTGACCATGTCATGAATGATGTAATATGTGACATCATCAGCAGTGGATTGAGGGCGAGCGAGATATAGTTAGTACAACTAACTATATCGGAGGAATTTCAATGGTTTTGTTCAGGTGAAATGTCTAGCTAACTATAACACCTCTAAAACCTATGTTTTTTTAATGCTAAATCCTAACTATATCAGGCCTGAAACCTATGGTTTTTTCAGTGAATATATATATATATATATATATATATATATATATATATATATATATATATATATATATATATATATATGTTTTGTCCTGTTGTTCTTTTCTTTTTTGGTCAGGTTTGAATACGGTTGTGTCATCTGTTCTTCCCTGTTTTGGTGTCAAGCAACTGTCATTGTATCCTTTGGTGGCATTTGTTATGTATTGCTACGACGCACTACATTCGGAATTAAGTGTATTTTTTTATCTTTCGCATTTTTGTACTTTAATATGTAGATGGTTCACAATGTCTATTGTTACCTAAGTTGAGTATTGTGTCGTGTAATTATTGGGTGTTATGTTTGGGTTTCTATGTTTGGTTTTTATATTTTTTACATATTTATTTTATTGCAGCCTTGAAGAAGTCCATTGTTATGGACAAAACGCATTGACTATCTTCACTACGTATGTGTGATGCTTTTTAAAGAAAAGAAAATAATGGCAAGAACTACATCCTTGTTTAGGTTATTTTTGTTTTGCCCCTCTACACTCTATATTGACATTTTCAGAGTTCTTCATGAAAAATATAGGGACAAACACCAGAAAATAACCTAAGACACCCCAATTGACTTTGTGGAAACTAGTTACAGCTAAATATAACTGATCTCTTGACACCAAAGTAGTTATTTTACATAGATATCCAAAACAAACACAAACTAATAGATACATGCAGGAAAGTAGTGCTAAGTTCTAAAATTAATAACATCTTCAAACAGAATTAAATACTAGAAGCTGGTTGTTGGAACACAGAAAAAGAAAGTGTTCTTTACATAGGGCCAGTAGGTAAAGTGTCACAAAAAAGGCACTAAGTGGTACATGCGAGAAGACTCAATAGGAAAGCTGATGCAAGCACCAGGAGAATTTTGAATGTGTCCCATGGAAGAGCATCTACTATAAATAAGGCAAATTATAACCGTACAGCTGAAGAATAGCCAATCGAGAACAAAGACGCTCATTTGCCTAGCAAGCTATAACTTGCTGGAAACCATGGACCTGAATGAGGAGGGAAAACAAGTGCCCCATGTGTGTCAAAGGACATACACTTTAGGCGAACCTCAGTAAGATTTCTTCGTAGCTGGTATGAAGTGATGATCCCAGACAAACAGATGACAATAACAGAGTTCCTGTTGGGGGATAATGACAGAAAATATTACAAACAATAAAGGAGAATAACAGTGCTAGACCTGGCCAGTCTCAAGTTGACTTGGTAAGTAAAAGAAATGGAACATCTGATAAAATGAGCTAAATAGATTCCATGCCTTATTCCGAATTTGTTATTGTGTGTATTGTCCACTTCTACCTCCTGTTCCCCAGCCTTGTGTAATATTTACATTTTTTCTCTACAAAAATGAGGAACCCCAAGTGTACAGTAAGCCTCATTCAAAAAGGTGAATATGAGGAAGATGTGATTTGGAGTCTCAGCTTTTAATGAAGCTCACAGCAGTTGTAAATGTCCATGAGTTCTCCAATGCATAAACGTATGTGGGTAGAATTCAACAAGAAGGACATTTCAGCATGTGTAAATGTGCAAATGTGATGCAAATATGGTTTCACCCATGTAATTTCTTTTTTTTCCTGCAGAAAAATATTTTCCCCTGGGAGAAATGCCTCCCCATACAATTCCCACACTCGAAGGGCACTAATGAATGCCTTTCACAGGGAAAGACCCGTGCGTTTCTGAGATGTAAAACAATTTAAAAGAGATATATGAATACCCAAAAATTCACAGAAGTGAGGTGTAATGTGGTTCAGTGGGTTCTCCTATCCAGTAATAAGCACAATATGGCCCCAAGCCTCAACTTACAAATGCTGGAATTCTGCCATTCAGGTGGAATTTTTCTCATTCTGCAACATTAATTGACCACCTCCAAAGCGACTTCTTTTTATATAACAACGTCTATCAGTTGAAACTTGTCTTAAAACATTATGTAGAAAAGGTGCATCTGGCGCAACCAAAACACAGACGGCGATTCACAAAAATATTTGATTACAGTAAGCAGTATTACAAGGGTACTCTTTTACGTACCCTTACATGCCTTTGTGAATTTGTTACCGAAGCGCTAGGGAAAGAGCAAAGAGGGCCCAGTTCTTTCTATTTGTACTAACTGTATAAGAATATTCCTGGCATATTCCATTTTTTATGAGTTCAGGCCTTACTACAAATCCACTTAGGGAGACATAAAACAATACCACAGGAGTACTGCTTCACAACCTTCACATCCCCTTTGTGACTAGAACCCAAAGTGCAAAAACAGGATCAGGGCACTGGACTGCCACATTTCAAACTATTTGAAGGGATTATTTAACACAGCTACATATCATGAACTAGTTTCTTTTCCCAAATGTCTGTCAACAAATAATTGACCTCAGGGAGTCACTAAAGAGCAAGCTCTGCTTTGGAATATAACAGGTCGTGTGATTACAGAGTTGGCAGACATGGGCACCACTGTAGCATATAAATTATGTAAAATCGTTTTTACCTGACCTGGGCAAAGCTTTTGTTATGTCGGTATAATCTAGCATAATCTAGCGTAATTTTACATTACTCTTAAAAATATTTTTTTAAACGTACGTGCTATTATGTCACGTTACATAATTACGCGCTATTTGTGGTAAAAAATGTAATACGGACACAACATTCATCACTTCTCTTACAGATTGCAGTATAACCTCGAGCGACAGTTTTCTTTGTAATGTTAAATTAAATCCACATGCCCCAAATCACAATGGCATTTTCCCACCTAAGTCTGACTATGGGCAAATATAAAGTTTCACGAGTGCAAATTCATATTTCAATTCACAAGGTGTGAATTTTACATTTCTAAATTAATCAACATGCATGTGATATATTAGACTAAGGTGATAGACAAATAAATAAATCCGGTATTTTTAAAGTGCAAACTAATTACCCCTGAAGGATCTCGAGGTGCTGGGGGCCGTCAGGGAGATTAAGGGGCCTATGCATCAACAATGCCATTTGCGATTCCTTATTAGCGAAAAATAAGGAATCGCTAATAAGGAATAGCAAAAGGCTATGCATGTAGGAATCGCTATTCAAATAGCGATTCCTTAATATTCCTTATTACCGAATCGGTAATACCGAATCGGTAATAAGGAATACCTACCCATTCATTCCTATGGGCTTGGAGGCCCATAGGAATGAATGTAAAGCCAGTCTGTATTAGCGATTCGGTATTACCGAATCGCTAATAGCGGGAGCACTTTCAAGGGTGCCAGGGTGTCAAAAGGACACCCTGTTGCACCCCTGAAAATGATATGTGCACATATGTTGCACACACACATGCTCTAAGGGCATGTGTGTGCGCAACATGAAACTTTGAAAAATGCACAAAAGTGCATTTTTCAAAGTTTTTGCAAATTACCATGCAGTTCATCTTCATGGTAATTTGCTCCCCCTATTAGCGAAATCGCAAATTTTTTAACTTTGATGCATTGCATTTAAGGAATCTCACTTTGGGATTCCTTAAATGCAATCGCTATTTAAGGAATCGGTATTTAAGGAATCCCTATTTAAAGAATCGCTATTTAAGGATTCCTTAAATAGCGATTTCTGCTTTTGGGTTGATGCATTGGGATTGGGTATTTTTTACTTAATACCGGGAGCTATTACCGAATCGGTATTTTACCGACTGGATTTTGGGTTGATGCATGAGGCTGTTAGTGAGCTATTGCCCAGGTCACATGATGCTGAGCTGATCTGTCTCTGGCGCTGGAGATTGAACAGTGAGCGCCGTGCTCCCGGAGGAAGCCGCCCTGCCTCTACCTCTGATAGACTATTACACAGATGTACATCTGTCCTCCGAGGTAGAAAGTGGGCGATGCAGTCAGAATGCATTGCAAAACAGTTGCCTTTGCCCATCTTGACTGTTTGCTGTTATTCAAGTGCAAGTGCAGGAGCACTTCTGTATCTAGAGTGGAAATAATGAAAGAGCATCCCCATTGTCATGTAGTGGAAGAGAACAATTTTCCCTGTGAAGAAAAAAAGTTAGTATATGCAAATATTCATGCATATGGACATATATAAATGTTTCAGCGTTCAAGAGTACACTTGAAACACTGAGAATTGCAAAAAAGTGTATCTATACTCCAAATGAAGGTGTAAACCTAAAGGAGTAGATTGACACATTGTTTTTGCAATCTGGCAAATGGATGTAGAAATACAGATTCTAAATGAGAATGGATTAGGTAAAGTCTGTACAAGGAAGGCTGGGCAGCTGAAATCAGACTCTTTCATTCACTCCCTAGTTAAACCCAGCAGCCTCATGAAACTGACAGCAATGCAAACCTATGCAATGCTATTTCAGTGAAATAATGAATCAATTCATTAATCAAGTGACAGGCTTGGAAGAGTAATGTTTAATTACTCTTAGCTCTTGCCTGGACAAACCTTCTGGCAGTGAGACTTAATCAATGGAAAAATCAGCATTTGTAGACGACCTCAGCCACATCTTAAAGGGAAAGGACAGTTCTGTCCTCCAAACGCAAAGTAGGTTGAAGTTCAGCAAAGCACATGAATGAATGAATGAATGAATGAATGAAAGAATATTTATAGAGCGCGTGGTTACCCGGAGGTATCCCAGCGCTAACATCCCACTAGACAGTATATCAGTGAATGGTTGTATTCAAGGGGCAATAGATAAGCAATAATCAGCGATCCTGCGTTAACTACCTCGCCCCCACAAAAAAGGAAAAAAAGGTCAGTTAAGAAATCTATGGAAAAAAGAGGCAAGATAGAAACAGGAAAATTGATAGTGACAAAAGAAAACATAGCAGGAAGTGTAACATCTGATAAGCAACATAGATTAGAGAATAAAACAACGGGATTAATATCAGTCGCAGCAAGGAACATTTCAGAGCACGGCAAGAAGGACGATGGAGCGGAAAATCTGGCCATAGCCATAAAAGCTTAGAGCGCTTACGAACATTGAAGATAGATTAAGCCAGGTAGAGGTACGGTTAGAAAGATTTCTTGTTAGGAAAGAAGAAGAAGTTAGATCACAAGTTAGAGTACAATATGACAACAACGAAGTGAGCAGTTATAGGGACCCAGAAAGAAACCAACCGAGAGAAGATCAGGTTAGGGATACGCAAAGTAACACAAATAGAGGTTATGCTAAACCTCTAACTGTACCAACATTTGTTTCATCTAAAAACTTGAATACAACTATACCCCAAGACCAAGTAAAAACTATGCAACTTGATAACTTCTACCCGCAAGAACCGAGCCACTTGGATCTACCACCAGCCTGCATGCCTTGTACAGTTGTCCTTGCAAATGTACCGCAGCTAGGGTTGCAAGATATTGAGACATGTGAAACACTTAGAAATAAGTCATTGCACTGGCTAAGTACAAAAGTGGGCTTTACGACTAGATTGTTCAAATAATTTAAAATGGCACGTAGGGTGGGATGGGTAGGTAAAGTTAAGAAATGCCTCGCTGGTGATTGTGTGGTATTGAAAAACAGTGTGAAATCTTGGGGTCAATGAACAAAGTATTATGAAAAAGTGTATCCAAGCACTATTCCAATTTAATCAGCTTCTCAGCTCTGAACCAATGACTATACCTCACAGCATAAAACTGTGGGCATATCCCTTTAAAGGACGAATTACCTCACTCACCATAGGTGACATGCTTCATCATTTGGGAATCTCCTCCCAGAGGAAAAACCTAGTTCCTCTGGGGGCTACAACTTCCTCTCTACGAGGAAGGAGCTCAGGGATGTTTTCGTCAGATATAGGTGGAGTTATCTAAGTTCACAAATGATGAGCAACGCAAATGTGAGGAAGGGCGCAGCGCAAAGCATAAATGAATGTGAAGAAAGTGCAATTAAAACTAGCTAGAGAGTGTAAATCATGTACTTTATTCTAATACAGTGGTTCCCAAACTGGGGTCCGTGGACCCCCAGGGGTCCGTGACACATTCCCAGGGGGTCCGCAGGCAGCAGTTTTAAAAGCACTGCAAAGTTCCTTGTATAATCATCAGTTTTTGGGCAGCAATAAAAGTGTCAAGATAACTACCTGCTGGAGAGAGATGGGGGTTTTGTCCAGTGGCAGCTTTGACTAATCTAAGGAAGCGCAGATGGTTAATATGCCTGTTGTGAAGAATGTCTACAATGCAATTTCTAAAAAGCAGTATTTTGTTTTGTGCATACCTTAGAGGGTTCCTGCTTTTGCCATAGAGATTCTTTTGTTATTGTGCAGTTTACAAGTTCCAATCGTAATCTAGCACAGTGAGCTATGAATTGCCATCAAGGAGCTGCATGCACACTGTATGATACAAGTTAATAAGTTATGCTTTTTTCCGGTCTTTCATTATCCCGATGCTGCTAAAAAGGTTTGTTTGGGTAGAAATAAATCCTTATTATTAAAGTCAACGCTAACCCCTGTATTATGTTCTGAATCCTGAGTTTGTGCATCTCCAGACCAAGCACTCTTAAAAAATGCCGACCCGTATGGATAACATGTGAATCCTACACCTTGTAGTCCCCTTTGTTTTATGTAACATTTTCTATTCACTGATTTACACATGTATGATTCATTGTCTCTGTATGTGTGTGATGTAAAGTGCTCTGAAAGCCTACAGTGGTATGAGAGGTGCTATAAAATAAATTAAATACATGTGACAGTGAGGCTATGGAAAGATGAGAGGCACTGTTGGAGGGTAGTAGTGATGGAATCATTGAATATTATCAATCATTGAAGATTGCCAAAAGATTGTTGTATTCTGGTGCGTAGTCAGCTCAATATTTACTATTCTTTAAAAGTTAATACAATTCAATATATAATGACAAATGTGTTGTAAAATGCACCATTTTCCCCCAAATTTTCTTGGGGGAGAGCCCACCAAAGTCCCGTTTGTAGTGGTCAGGCTCACTCGCTGCACTTGGTGTGCACTGTACAGTGACTGGTGTGACAACATTTGCCAGAGCAGCTTTAGGTTTCCAGTCCAGCCATTGGCAGGAGCAGGAGCCTCGGGCAGCGAAATAAAAACAAACAATGATAAGTTAGTCGCAAGATGCAGTACCAACCTTCCCATTAAGGTTTTTTGATTTTTGAAAATATTTTAAATATAAAAATACTAAAACCGTTATCAATTCAAGTCTAGTCTTTGTTTGATGTGCATACGTGTGTGTTTATTCTTTCGAAGTACAGTTTTAATATTTAACATGTAAATCATACAAATTGCTTGGGGGTCCCCGGCTTCCAATAGTGACTCTATGGGGGTCCTCAGGAGTGAAAAGTTTGGGAACCACTGCCTTAGGCTCAACGATTGTGCAATAATTAGGCAATAAAACGTAACAGTCTATGAATCTTGTGGGTTAAGAACTGCTGTGGGTGGAACACAGCCACGCTCCATGCTTAAACAGAGCACATCTAATGAACGGGTTCCTTTTGGGACCAAATTTCATGAACTGCAGTGAATAATTCGAGAAATATGTTATCCGGTTCACAAGCCAGGGGTGGACGCGGATGTATGGGGTTCAACCAATGCATAATTTGTGAAAAATAAGTGCTGGCCCTTGTCAGGAGGCCACTTCAGCTTGAACCACCCATTATCCCTGTCAGTGCTGCCAATGACAGTACCAACACAATTACTAACTATTTCACTCCTTAAAGTGTGGCAATACAAACTACACCAGCCCCCCAAAGTTACAAGAATTGTTTGGGGCAGGTATTAGTCATTTTTAAGGTATATCGAATTGACAAACAACTGTTGTTGCTCAGCGCCATCATGTGCCAGACTCTCATAAGCGCCGGTGTTGACAATTAAATGCTGAGCACCGGAAACCACCAGCTCAAATTAAGCATTAGAGTGCAGCCATTATTCCAGAGAGCAGACTCCGTTTCTCTTTTGAGGCTGAAAGAGGCTGATTGGTGTGCCAACTCTGCAGCTGCTTGCATTTACAAATGGTGTGCGTGTAACCTGGCCTCAGGGTGTTTTTAAATCCTCATTCACACTGGCAGCATCCCCTTTATTTGTGAGAGACCCCCAGTGCGGGTTATCTTTGAAATTCTTACCTGAGAAGTGACGCAGAACTTCACCACATCAACCCTTGGGCTAATGAAAAACATGAGTGCAGCGCCTTTGATCTTTGAGACTGAATAGAGAACACAGCAGAAAACAAACATGCATCAACACCAGGTTTGACTGTTCAAAATAAATGCACCCAGCACATTTTGTTCACTCTCTGAAAGCGGTTTAAAAATGTAATATCAAACTCCACATATCTGTTTTAAAACAGTGTCCCTTTCTGCCATGTCTGGGCTCGAATACACGCTGATCTCTGGAAAACCTACATGTGATTTGAAAACAGTAGAACAAACCAAAAACCTTTCTTCTGTGTGACTATGTTACACGTTTTCTTTTCAGTTTTGAGTGGGGAATATTATAAGGGTACAATAGGGTATGACATTAATTATTGTGACACCATTTCCATTGATATAATTGCGAATTACATATTCTAATTCGACCCCTCACTATTTGCTATACAATGTGTGCCCTGATGTTAGCATTGAATCACAAATACAAAAATCAATTTGCAGCAGTTAACTGGCAAAAATGTTGATGAAAAGTTGTATAGGAACCAATGTAGTGTGATGGTGCGAGTGCTATCTATTTCATTAGGTCCCTGATCTACCTTCCCATTTAGTCACATACATCCAGTATCAACACATCTATTAGAACAGGCCGATCGATCAGTAAAACAACATTTCACCTCCACGCTACCTGAGTTGCAACCCCAGCTACTGAAGAGGCAACTGCAATGTAATCACAGGAAAGTGGCAGTTCTAGCTGATTAGTCTGAGACTGGCCGAGATTATGCCCAGTTTTGTATAGCACTGTAGACACTCCTAGTGACATTCTATGACAGCAGAACAAAGAAGTCATGCAAGGACCGCACCAATGGAATAGGAGGAGGAATCGCCATCGTCCACAGGAACACTCTCAAAGTCTCGACAAACACCGACGACACCATCAGCACCGCCGAACACCTGTACTTCCAGATCCACACTGACCCCAATACCACACTCAGAGGAACCCTCGTCTACAGACCCCCTGGACCCCGACCACAGTTCAGCGAGTCCATCGCCGACTTTGTCAGCACACACGCCCTCGCCTCCACGGACTACATCCTCCTCGGGGACCTGAACTTCCACCTCGAGAACAACAACGACTCAAACTCTTCCACCCTGATCGACAAACTCGCCAACCTCGGACTCAGACAACTCATCACAACACCCACCCACTCCGCCTGCCACACGCTCGACCCCATCTTCTCCGCAAGCCCCCATGTCTCCTTCAACCGCACCACCGAACTGCACTGGACTGACCACCGTTGCATCCACTTCACCTTCCGGAAACCCACCACGCACCACCGCACCCAACAGATGCCCTGCCGCTGCTGGAGTAAAGTCACCAAAGACCAACTATCCACCACCCTCGCCAGGAGCCCACCCGCAGACCCGACCGACCCCGCTGCCGCCGCCCGCAACCTCAGACAGTGGATAGATGACTGCGCCAACACCCTCGCCCCGCTCAAGAAACCCCCCAACAGCCACACCAGCAAGAAAACCAGATGGTTCACTAAAGACCTCCAGGCCTCCAAGCTAACCTGTCGAAAGCTGGAGAAGAACTGCCTCCGTGAACAAACACCGGAAAGCTACGCAGCCCACAAGAACGCCACCCGCAGACACCACCACCTCATCAGATCCGCCAAAAGGGCCTCCATCAAAGACCGCCTAGACAACAACGCACACAACAGCAAAGAGCTCTTCAACATCGTGAAGGAACTTTCCAACCCCAGCTCCAACACCAACGACATCCCACCTTCGCAAGACCTGTGCGACTCCCTTGCCACCTTCTTCCATCGCAAGATCGCTGACATCCACAACAGCTTCAACGCCACGACCGCCCCAGCAACCACTGAGACCTCCGCCGCCACGACCACCATCCGCACACACTGCCTGCTCTCCTGGACCAACAACAACGATGAAGACACCATCAAAATCATGAACACAATCCACTCCGGATCCCCGTCAGACTCATGCCCATACCACATCTTCAACAAAGCCAGCACCACCGTCGCACCCCATCTCTGGAAAACCATCAACATTTCCTTCGAGACAGCAACCTTCCCGGAGAGCTGGAAGCATGCCGAGATCAGCGCCTTAGTCAAGAAACCCAAGGCGGACCCCAAGGACCTCAAGAACGCCCGACCCATCTCCCTGCTCCCGTTCCCGGCAAAGTTCATTGAGAAGGCCATCAACAAAGGATGAGAACAGCATCCTGGACCCGTCCCAGTCCGGGTTCTGCAGCGACCACAGCACCAAAACTGCCCTCATCGCTGCCACTGACGACATCAGGACCCTGCTAGACAACGGAGAAACCGCGGCCCTCATCCTCCTGGACCTGTCAGCCGCCTTCGACACGGTCTGCCACCGCACACTAGGAACACGCCTCCACAATGCCGGGATCCAAGAGACGGCCCTGGACTGGACCTCCTCCTTCCTCTACGGCAGAACACAGAGTGTCTGCCTCACCCCCTTCCGCTCCAAAGCCACGAAAATCATCTGCGGCGTACCTCAGGGCTCATCCCTCAGCCCAATGTTGTTCAACATCTACATGGTACCGCTCGCCCACGTCGCCCGACTGAACGACCTCAACAGCATCTCTTACTCCGATGACACCCAGCTGATCCTCTCTCTCGCCAAGGACCCCCACACCGCCAAAACCAACCTCCACGTAGGAATGAAGGCCGTCGCTGAATGGATGAGGAACAGCCGACTGAAGCTGAACTCGGACAAGACGGAGGTCCTCATCCTCGGATCCACCCCCTCAGCCTGGGACGACTCCTGGTGGCCGACCGTGCTAGGAACAGCTCCAACACCCACTGACCATGCACGCAACCTAGGGGTCATCCTCAACTCCACCCTCTCCATGACGAAGCAGGTCAACGTCGTCTCTTCCTCCTGCTTCAACACCCTCCGCATGCTCCGCAGGATCTACAAGTGGATTCCCACCGAAACAAGAAAGATGGTCACCCAGGCCCTCGTCAGCAGCAGACTGGACTACGGAATCGCCCTCTACGCAGGAACATCGGACAAACTCCTGAAACGGCTCCAATGCTTTCAGAACGCCTTCACACGCCTGATCCTCGACATCGCTCTATTGGTCCAACGTTCTCTGTGTACTGAAAGACGCAGGTTTCATAGAGAGCTTCATAATGCACCCTACTTCGAAGGATTGCACACTGAATATCGATGTTAATATTATCAACCTTAGTGTCAAAATATAGGTTACTAAAATATCATCAACACCATACTTTTAAGTAAAAGAATAAAAATATCAAGTCCAGAATATCATAAAACAAAAATATCTAGAGGAAAAAATATCTTTAATCCATTTATAGATTACAATTTAGTTTTAATATTAACATTAAAATTAATACAAATGTTGAAAATCAAAATATAGTTTAAAAACTTGGATAAATAGTTATATAATTAAATTAATTTTAAATTGCAGAAAATGCAACACTTCTGAAAAAATAGTTTATATAGTTAAACTAAATTGATCTTGCGCATGTTTATCAAAAATATATATTTTGAAATAAAATGATTTAAAGAATAATTGATATCTTTTACATTTTAAAAAATGGTTTACTAAAAACAGATCGATTGAGAAAAATGTAATCTTTTTAAACAAAATAATTAAAAATAAAAATGAATATTCTCAGTTATAGAAGCGAGCCCTTTTCTATGTTCAGTTCTGAATTATATATATTAATGAAAGGTGTTTTAGTGCATTTCAGGATATAACATATCCGCAAAACGAAAAATCCCACTGGGATAAGATATGATGACAAATCCGACAGAGCCCAAGATCCATTGATTCTTCTGTTTGATGGCACCAATGATGTCATTTTAACAGAACATTAGGACTAGCAAAAGCTTTATGACATGCTCTTTGTCCCTGCAATGAAATCAAAGCGAGGAGGTGGTGTTCAAATCAACTCCCATTTTGATGGAATCCCACTGACTCTCCCCCTTGCAGGTCCACACCATCTTCAAAACCAGCTGCATAATTTACTACCCATCACAGCCAGCACCCCCACCTTTCTGGCTGGCAATCTCGGGATTTCTGGGGTTCTCAGCACACCCTCAGCTAGTACACCATCAAACTGGAGAAAAGGAAGTGTAACAAAGAAAAAACAACGCAACAGGCCTTTTCTGTATCTGCAACAAGTTTCTGGAATAACATTTCTGTATCCATCAGAACTGCACTATGCAGCTCCAATTGAGGAAATAATTGACCTTTTTAAAGAGCACTACATTTCTATGCAGTAGCAGTCTACAAACCAGCTACCTCTCCTATGACTTGTTAACTTTATGCTTGTCTTTGACCCCGAACAGTGCTCTGATGCCTTTGGCTAGGTTTGCACGATACACATTCCGCATACATACAAATGTTCAACTCCAAAGATGGGGTCATTAAATTTCTTTCTAATAAACTCTGCTGAAAACTCCAGTCTACCACATTTTCATGAGCAGAGATTGATCATGTGCGCAAATACACAGCTGCTAAAAGGAGCAAAGCTAAAGGTATACTTATAAAGATGAGACCGAACACTGATTAAATGTGAAATCTGTTAAGCATTCCACAGTGGGTTTAAAGCACCAATTGCCTAAAAGACACAGGGGTGTCTTTGGGTGTGAGCCCTCAACCCATCATTCAACGTCTTCTTCTGGAGCAGGGACCATCCTTGTCAGTAATCTCCTCTCTCTTCTGTATGGGCTTGCAGCTTCAGGAGGAGGATTTGAAATGCTTGTGACACGGGAGCAAATATTGATAGCGAGATGCTCTGATGCTTGTCACGATTGCCACAGCATCACATCTGAATTACTTTCCTTCTAGCCATCAATATCTTTTGCAGGAGCCATTGTTTTTGTAAATAAACTCCCCCACACATATCTATGTATTGCTCTCACATCCCCTTCCAGCCTCCTATGACTGAATACTGAAAAGGTGAGAATTGTTTCTTGACTCACAAATTCTCGCGAGGATTCAGATAGGCTTACTGCCTTTGAAACAAAAGCCATGCACACTTGAAGTCTTTGTGTGGTGTCTGGGATGTGCTGAGGATGCTGTCTGTGTACCCTGGGTTTTTATAAACTTCTCCTGTCTGACACATAGAATGTATGATGTGAGAGTGTTTCATGTGAGTGCTGGTTCTGCCAGGAGCCTGTTGTGGGGCTCAGTAGGAGATGTGCTGATTTAGGAAGAACATTATCTCCTGCTGGGATATCTGCTAAAAAATGCTTATGAACCTGCACAGTTAACAAAACAATTTACATCTTCCTGGCAGTGCGTGAAGAGTGATATTTATTAAGGTCATGTGGACGAAATAGAAACCAACAAGCTTGTTTTTTTACAGCTGCTCTGTTGAGGTGTGAGGAATGAATTCACATTTTATTTCTTTAATATGACTTGAGAGAAATATTTTGCCTGTTGGCATTGTGTTTGCGATTGTCTGACTAATGTTTTCAGCGCCAAGACACCTCCGGGTATATGTGCGCTTTTATAAATTTCTGTAACATAACATAACGCTTTCTGAAGAATGTGAGTTTTGTAAATGTTAACCATTAGGGGAGTTATTCTATCGGCCTCTAGGCTCTAAGAGATAAAAGTTTTATTTATTTGGTCAATAAAGTGTCATTTTAATCAGAAATGCTGTACATAGCACTAACAATTCAGTGCATATGACCAGACTACGGATGTATGACGTTACAACGCACACTTTTACAACGCATGCACTTACAACGCATTTTTTACAACGCATAATCCATTACAACGCATGACATTACAACGCAGGACACTACAACGCATTTTTAAAAAATACCTTTACAACGCATTACCATTACAACGCATACTACCTTTACAACGCATACCTTTACAACGCATAATATTAAATTACATTTAAGGTAAGTATTAGATAGTATAGGGGTAAAAATTACTATTCTAACTCCAGGGGGTGCAACAGTAGGGTAAGTGTTGGATAGTGTAGGGGTAAAAATTACTATTCTAACTCCAGGGGGTGCAACAGTAGGGTAAGTGTTGGATAGTGTAGGGGTAAAAATTACTATTCTAACTCCAGGGGGTGCAACAGTAGGGTAAGTGTTGGATAGTGTAGGGGTAAAAATTACTATTCTAACTCCAGGGGGTGCAACAGTAGGGTAAGTGTTGGATAGTGTAGGGGTACAAATTACTATTCTAACTCCAGGGGGTGCATCAGTAGGGTAAGTGTTGGATAGTATAGGGGTGAAAATTACTATTCTAACTCCAGGGGGTGCATCAGTAGGGTAAGTGTTGGATAGTATAGGGGTAAAAATTACTATTCTAACTCCAGGGGGTGCATCAGTAGGGTAAGTGTGGGATAGTATAGGGGTAAAAATTACTATTCTAACTCCAGGGGGTGCATCAGTAGGGTAAGTGTTGGATAGTATAGGGGTAAAAATTACTATTCTAACTCCAGGGGGTGCATCAGTAGGGTAAGTGTTGGATAGTATAGGGGTAAAAATTACTATTCTAACTCCAGGGGGTGCATCAGTAGGGTAAGTGTTGGATAGTATAGGGGTAAAAATTACTATTCTAACTCCAGGGGGTGCATCAGTAGGGTAAGTGTTGGATAGTATAGGGGTAAAAATTACTATTCTAACTCCAGGGGGTGCAACAGTAGGGTAAGTGTTGGATAGTGTAGGGGTAAAAATTACTATTCTAACTCCAGGGGGTGCAACAGTAGGGTAAGTGTTGGATAGTGTAGGGGTAAAAATTACTATTCTAACTCCAGGGGGTGCAACAGTAGGGTAAGTGTTGGATAGTGTAGGGGTAAAAATTACTATTCTAACTCCAGGGGGTGCAACAGTAGGGTAAGTGTTGGATAGTATAGTGTAATATTATGCGTTGTAATGGTATGCGTTGTAATGGTAGTATGCGTTGTAATGGAATGCGTTGTAAAGGTAGTTTTTAAAAATGCGTTGTAGTGTCATGCGTTGTAATGTCATGCGTTGTAATGGATTATGCGTTGTAAAAAATGCGTTGTAATGGTAGTGCGTTGTAAAAGTTGCGTTGTAAAGGTTGTTCCCCCCAGACTACAGTTTGAGTGGAAATCATTTAGGTAAGGTGGATCTAAGGAATGTGTGAGATGATTGACATTACAAAGATGAACAAAAAATGAGAGACTGTATACAGATTTACAGAGAATCACAATAAAATATACAGAGAACGTACATACAAATATTTGATATACAGACATTTTTTTAGAAACAATTCTGATGATGACAAATGACTTACAGGCACATGCATCAAGTAAAATACCAGTCGCAAACGGGCAGATTCTCAGAATCTGACCCTTTGCTCCCGGTATTTTTGCATTTGGGATGCATCATCCCAAATGCAAAAATCGCTATTTAAGGAATCTCAAAATTGGGATTCCTTAAATAGCGATTGCATTTAAGGAATCCCTAATTGAGATTCCTTAAATGCAATGCATTACAGTTTAAAAAATAGCGATTTCGCTATTAGCGTGAGCAAATTACCATGAGGCTGGACCTCATGGTAATTTGCGAAAACTTAGAAAAATGCACTTATTTGCATTTTTCTAAGTTTCATGTTGCCCACACACATGCCCTTAGAGCATGTGTGTATGCAACATTTGTGCAGAGTGAACATACATGGGTGCAATAGGGTGTCATTTTGACACCCTTGCACCATCGAAATTGCGGGAGCAATTTGCGAGTACCTACTGGTACTCGCAAATTGCTCCCGCAATCTCTAATTCATTCCTATGGGCCTGGAGGCCCATAGGAATGAATGGGAAGACATTCCTTAATTGCGACTCGCAATTTGCTAGTCGCAATTAAGGAATTTGTGGGAATCGCTATTTCTTTAGCGATTCCTACATGCATAGGGTTTTGCTATTCCTTAATTGCGATTCCTTAATAATCGCTATTAAGGAATCGCAAAACCCTATGATGATGCATGTGCCTGTAAGGGCCTGATGCGAGTTTGGTGGATGGGAGATTCCGTCACAAACATGATGGATATCCCGTCCGCCATGTTACACTTTCCATAGGATTGAATGGCATTGAAATGTGGCGGACGGAATATCCCTTACGTTTGTGACAGAGAATCCCTGTCCGCCAAACTCGTAATCAGGCCCTTAGAGTTGTTAATGGACCGAGAGTGTTCTAAAGTGTAATAATACTCTGATAAGTGAGTCCACTGGTCCATATGGTCGATGATGCAAGAGCGAAAGTTTACAAACACTCAGGATATGTTACTGAGGATCCAAGCAGGTATGATAAGTTTGATTTATCTCATTAATTTCTTTTTCCACAGGGAGAAGGGAATGTTGTATCCTTAAGGTGTATTGTGTACTTACTATATAACTGCGTCAACGAATAGCAATAGGTCATTGCAGAGTTGTTGTATGTCACAAAGAATGTTGGCATCTGCTGTCTGTAGCCTGGCAGTTAAAGTTGTGATAGCCGGCGGGCCACACAGCGGATGGGGAAGAGAAGACACCACCTCCCATGCCCAGCCACAGCCCACCAGCCAAAATACAAATTTACCAGATTAAGATCAATATTTCTGGTCAAATGTTCTTCCATCTATTTTATAGTCACATGTTTTTTTAACAGTATAATTGATCAGTTTTATTTAAATGAGAATGTTGCTTGTGATTGTGTCACAATGTGGATGGTGTGTAAAGTGGTGGTAGTTCCACTGTTGATGTATGGCATGGTGATTGTGTAAGTGGAAATTGAGTGGGTGGTGGTGCGAGTGGCAAGGTGTATGAATCTTTGATCTTCTGTTTAGGGTCAGGAACATGCGGTCTTTGAAGAGAAAATAAATAAACATTGTCACAATTTCGCTTTCTATTTAGTGGCCAAATCTAGAGAGAACAGAAAGACTTATTATGAGTTTGGCGGTGATGGAGCTGGACCACCCGCACCACCAAACATGTGTACGAACCGCCCACCAGATAATGAGTTTTCTCCTGGTCTGGCGGGCAGTTCTTTGGCTTTCCCAGGCTAGAGCCTATGAAACAGGCACCACAATGGGAACATCAAAGGCAGTACATGCACGGCATGGATTACTGCACTCAATGCCATGCAGGTACTGGTGTGTATGCACACGGGGGGGGCGCACTGTGTGCCCCCCTGTGTGCATCCACATCGCTTGAAGCCCTTTGTTTCCTCTCCACACAGTTTTCATAGCGGGCTCACTGCCATGAAAACCGTAGCTTAGAGTGAACTCGTAATATGCTTGGCTCGCGGCACTCCTGTCAAGCATATTGCGGCCTTAGGACCGCCGTGCAACCGCCAGGGAATATCGGTTTAATGGCGGTTGTGGCGGTTGTGGCGGTTGATGCATCCAAGGGCAGGCTGACTGTCCTATTCGTAATAGGGCAGTCGGGAGACTGCCACTGTGAGTCTGGCAGTCCGTGGACTGCCAGATTCATAATAAGGCCCTTATCAACTTGCAAGAAACAGACTGCTGTGAATTCAACAAAAATGTAAGTGCTCAAAGAAGCAGTTTGTTATAATTGTAATGCATTTCACTTGTGTAGAACTGTGATGATGTAACTCCTGCTCGCCCTGAGATTCTGGTCTCCATGGCGACATCTTGGAAGATGGAGCGGTTGGAGACTGGAGCAGCATCTTTCCTGTTGGTGGTGTTATTCTCATTAAACTTAAATTGAACTATTTATGCGGTTTCCCTATTTAACACTGGCGACGACGGGAACTTCAAGCCTATGCACCACCAACTCGAACCCATGAAAAGCTTCGGGTCAAGTCTCGAGTCAGCTTAAAGAAACTGGTCCGACACGTCTCTCATCGGATAGCAGACTCGCACAGGATTTGGGCTGACACATTTTCCCTGTACCGGCCGACTCGTATGATGCTGTGATTGTTGTTTCAGTCAATTACGTGCGTTTTGAAATGGACTTGACTGCCGTTACCAGAAGGATCTGAATGTCTGACTACAAGACATCCACTTGACTCTATGTTACAGCGTACGGATTGACTCGCTGTGTACAACGCCCTGTGAAGCTACCGCACTCCGTGCGGTGTGATTTATTTTTGGAGTGCCACCTTGTTTTAAATTTGATTTTCAGTCTCACCTGGCGTTCTCTCACGCCGAGTAGTGTTCTCGCGCCCTGCTTCTCACGCGCACCACTGCGCTTGCTCGAGGAATTTACGGAACATTTTGACAAACGTCCTACATCATCACGTCGACGTGCAGCCATTTTGTTTTTTCAGTCGCCTTGGAAACGGAAGCCACTCGCTGCAATGGAGGAACAGTACGCTTCTGTATTGCGTTTTTTTTTTACCATTTTACCAACCTTATCTTTTAAATTCTCAACATAGTTAAACATTGGTCAAGTATACTTTATTTTTCAAAATGTCCTCTACTTCAATGAGCCAGCCTCCTGCATTCCTATGTGAAAAAGGTGAGCCATTACTTCCATGGAAGCGTTGGAAAAACCTGTTTGACTCTTATCTGGTGGCAATTGGTGGGGAAAGATTCTCAGCTGCCAGAAAGCAAGCGATACTTTTACACAATTTGGGCGTTGAGGGTCGCAATATATATGACAGCATTGATGAATTACTAATGGGTGATGGGCCTGGTGAACCCTCTGACGTCTTTGAGATGTCAATGAAAATGCTGGAGAATTACTTTGGCCCTCGTATAAATGTCATACTTGAACGTCACAAATTTTTCATCAGGGTCCAGGAACCCAATGAAAAGGTTGGAAACTATGTAGCCTCATTAAAAACTTTAGCTCGAACCTGTGAATTTGGCGAATTAACAGAATCATTAATTTGAGACCAACTAGTCAGATGTAGAAATAGTCAGAGAGTTCAAGAGAAACTTCTTTCTAAAAATCCGTCGTTAAGGGATCTATTTCTATTGTTGAAGGCATGGAAAACACTTCAGGATGGGTAAAAGAAATGAAGAAGCACAAGACCTCCATTGACTGTGCTCCTAACCCTAGCAGTATTCATGAAGTCTCCACGGACACCCAGCCAGTCACTGGATGTGATAACATTTCTAAGGTCACTCAGACTTCCAAAGTCAAACCCCACATTGATTGAAACAAAGTCAAATGTTATCGATGTGGAAGTCTGAATCACTCTTCAAACTTCCCGAACTGTTTTGCTAAAGCTGCGACTTGTTTGAAGTGTGGTATAAAAGGTCACTATGCCAGAGTCTGTAGGTCCTCTGGCAAGGTTCGTAGTCTTGAAAATGTGGAAACTATATCCACCATTCCCAAAATGATTGTTTCCAACGTAAGGAGTGATGGTGTTGCTGATGCTGATCCTATATCTATGCCTGAATGTAACATTGAAATTGGGGGTAACATTTTTGTGGTATTGGCTGACTCTGGCTCCCCTTTCACGATGATAGGGAATGAAATATGGAACAAAACCTTTCCCAATATTCAATTTCTTGCCCCGGATATTAATCCTGTCAGTTATGGGGGCTCTCGTATAGATGTGTCAGGTTACACTGTTATGAGAATATTTTTCAAAGGACGTGAAACCATTGGCAAGATTTATGTAGCACATAGAGGTGATAACCTCTTAGGGTGGAGGCATCAGAGAGATTTAGGTATAATTCTAAATCCCAATGCTCTCAAGCCAGCTGACCAAGTCATGCTTGTTGACCAGAATTCCGTTTCAAACAGATTTTTTGGAAGAGTTTCCCCAGGTCTTCACGGACAAATTAGGACTACTTAAGGACTTTGAACACCGTATTATTCTTAAACATAATGCAGTACCCTGTGTGCATAGAGTTCGGAAGGTACCGAATATGATGTTAACTCTGCTTAAGCAAGAATTGGATAGATTGATTGATTTGAATGTAATTGAGGAGATAGAATCATCGGAGTGGTTGGCCCCAGTAGTTTTAGCCCCAAGGATGGTGGGAAGAGAATTCGTATGTGTGTGGACCTCAGAGATTTGAATTAGTGGATTTGGGTAGATCGCCAACCATCACTGAGTCAATTACAATGCTCAATGGAGCTAAAAAGTTTTCTGTACTTGATTTGTCCTCGGCATACCATCAAGTGCCACTTCATGATGATTCTAAACACTTGACATCTTTTGTAACGCCGTTGGGGGCATTCCGCTTTTGTCAGGATGCCTTTTGGTTTGGCGTCGGCTGCGGCATGTTTCCAACGCATCATGAAAGTGGTTATTGGTGATATGCCGAATGTCATTTTTTTTCAGGATGACATTCTTGTTCATGGCAAAGATGATAATGAACATGATGCCACTTTGAGGGTGGTTTTGGAAAAACTAGCTAGTAAAGGTCTCACGGTCAACAAACAGAAATGCAAAATTGCTGTATCCTCTGTTACCTATCTAGGCCATGTGATTTCCGGTGAAGGCATTCAACCTAAGCTTGAGTTAGCAAAAAGTATCATCGATGCACCTACACCCACCGATAAAGATCAAGTTAGATCTTTCCCTGGGTTAGCTGAATTTTATGCTAAGTTTGTAAAAGGATTTGCAGCTGTGGTCGAACCAATCAGGAATTTATTAAAGAAAGTTACCCATTTTGTGTGGAATGAGATGTGTAGTGAGGCTTTTGAATCAGTTAAGCATACTATTGGTCATTTACCCAGCTTAGGCCATTTTGACACAAAAAAAAAACATTGCTCACCACTGATGCTTGTCTTTCTGGGCTGGGTGCTGTCCTCTCACAAGTTGATGGTGGTGTGGAAAGAGTGGTTGCTTTTGCTTCACGTGCATTGAAGAAACCTGAGCAGCAATATTCATGCATAGAGAGAGAGGCACTTGCAATCGTGTGGGCAGTTAAACACTTCAAATTTTACCTCTGGGGAATTCCTTTCATTGTGAGATCTGATCATCGCCCCCTGGTACAAGTTTTCTCATGTATGGAAAGTGACAGGTTAACTCCCAGGCTTAAACGATGGAGTGAAGGATTGGAAGAATTTAATTTCCTGGTATAATATTTTCCTGGATCTTCTAATAGGTTTGCTGACTGTCTGTCCAGGTTGCCTTTACAAGTGCATGATGACATCGCTGATGTCAAGGTTAGTAATGTCTCCTGGGTTAGGGAGTCTTCCATCTCTGAACAAGAATGGGTGGATGCTAAATCCCAAGACCCCTCCTTCTCAGTATTAATGGATTTTATTATTAAGGGTTGGCCTGCACGATGCAAAGATATTGATCCAGACTTGGTACCTTTTTGGTCTATCAAGGATGAATTGACCCTTGTTGAGGCTGGTCTTATGCGGGGAGAGAGAATAATTCCTCCACTAAATCTGAGACCCAAATTAATTTGTCTAGCACATGAGCGACATCTTGGCAGGAGTCTTACCAAGACTAGGCTACGTGAGAGATATTGGTGGCCTAACATGGATCATCAAGTGGAGGTGGTGGTGAAGGATTGTTATCAGTGCTCTTCTAATGATAAGTCCAAAGTGGTCAATTCAGCTTCCCTTTCTCCAATTGAAGTTCCTAAGCAACCTTGGACGAAATTAGGTTTAGACTTGATGGGGCCTTTTGATTTACTTGGGCCTTCGGAGAGGTTTGTTATCCTTTTGGTAGATTACACTTCTAAATGGGTCTCTACCAAGTGTGTGAGCACAGTAAACACTAAAGTTATTGTTGATTTTTTGAAAGATGAATTTGCCTCTGAAGGGGTTCCTAAATGTCTTATCACAGATAATGGGGTACAATTTATTTCACTTGACATGAAAAATTTTCTGGATGACTTTGGAATTTTCCACCTTAAAACTGCCCTTTATTCTCCACAGGCCAATGGTCTTGCTGAACACATGAATCGTGTAGTCAAAAGTTGTGTACAAACAGCTTTAGACACCAAATCTCCTCTCAAAGATGTTTCGTGACACTTGGTGGGCTCATCGTACCACAGTCAATCATGTCATACGTAGCTCCCCTTTCCGGCTTTTACGTGGTAGGCATGCCAGGTCTAAATTGGATCCTGGTTGGCTTCCTTCTCAAAGAATTGTACCCTTGGATGAGGGGGAAATGGATTCCAGAATTCAAACTTACCAAAAAAGGTACAAAGAGCGTTATGATTCCAAGAATGCTACGAAGTTTAGGTTTTGGAACATTGGTGAGTGGGTATTAGTCAAGAAACCTAGGTTTCATAAGAAAGGTATTTCGGAATTTATGGGTCCTTTTAGGATCACTTCTATTCATAAGAATGTAGTTACGATACATAATGGTTGCAAGTGGAATATGTTGAGACTTGTAAAATTCTTTGGGCCTAAACCATTTTCCCTTTCTAGTGCTGATACTAACTCACCTGTTCCTGACCTGATTGATCCTGGTCATGTTCATACTAGAAGGTTTCCACAGAGATCGCATCGTCTTCCAGCGAGATTCAGTGATTTTTGGTTTGAGCAATGTTTAAAGTGTTTAATTTTCCTTTTTGTTCAATTTGATTGTCTTGCCTTGTTATGTATAGGGGATGTGTTATAATTGTAATGTATTTCACTTGTGTAGAACTGTGATGATGTAACTCCTGCTCGCCCTGAGATTCTGGTCTCCATGGCGACATCTTGGAAGATGGAGCGGTTGGAGACTGGAGTCCGGTAGAGCAGCATCTTTCCTGTTGGTGGTGTTATTCTCATTAAACTTAAATTGAACTATTTATGCGGTTTCCCTATTTAACACAGTTCTTTGTCAGTGTTGTGAAGTGTTTGTTGACATACATGCAGCAAGGGATTGAACCTTGCACTTCACAACTATTGGTATTGTTGAATACAATCTTATGAACAAATCCTGCCAGCTGAAGCAAAGAGGAAAAGAAAAGGTAGCACAAATGCCCAAACCAAGGTTCCTGGCTTTCAGGAAAATGCTGAAAACATCTCTTTTCTAACTTCAGTCTCCTCGTTCACTTGTGTGGCTCCAGCGCTGAGATACCCTTATGGGGTGATTTGTGTGCTTTATAAATGAAATAAATAAATACATAAAAGAGGAATCCACTTTACAATGGGAAGTCATGTTTTAACAAACGAGGTCCCCTGTCCATAACAATAAACGTTTCAAGAAGGTTTTTGAGCTCAGTTTGTTTTAGGACTGAACATAAGATGTTTACTGAGCAAGGCAGGACTGGGCAGGGACCAGGTACAGAGGAATAAAAGGACCTTTCTCCATCCAGCATCCACATGCTTCATAGTCACTGTCCTGCTCTTTCCACAGGGAAAATTGGTGAAAAACAGGGCCAGAACAGGGAAGATTTACTGCCTCTATCTGCTGACAGGGGAGATGAATGGAATGATCCTAACTGTTTTAAATGATCTTAATTAAGATTTCCTAGGATACAAGACAATAGTACATCTACTACTAGGGTGTAAAGAATTTTTGGCATAACACCCTCAAGATCAATAGAACAGTAATTCCTCAACAAAGCCCTTCCCACTGCCACTAGCCCATGCTCTTGCAATGAGTCACTTCTCAGATATTAAAAGATAACCATTTGTGGGTGAGTCGACATTTAGGGAAAGAGGAGATGAGGGGCTTAGAAAGAGAGGAAGAAGGTAATCAATCTTAGGGCCCTACTCCCCTTGCCTGTCATTACTGTGTTGAGGTCTCCTTTTTGAGGGGGTGTCCTCAATAGTCTCTTCGAGGTAAAAGAGCATGGATGCCAATGCTTGTAGGGCGTCAAACAGTCTTTCATCCCTGCAGGCAAGCTTCATATGAATCTCTTTTGCTGCTGCCCATTCCATGACATTTCTATGCCAGTCAGTGTGTTTTAGGGCATCTGAGCTCAGCCACCGAATAGCAATTTGATGCTTAGCAAGCAGGAGACAGAGTAGGATGAATTTCCTACTGGGTTTCTTCCTGGAGGGAGGAGGGATCAGGCCCAATAATATTTATCCCATTTTAAGTGGAATACTCTACCCAGTGGCTCTATTGATGTCTTTCACAACAATCTTCCAGTAGGGGATCAGGTAGGAGCAGGACCAGACCATGTGTATAAAATTTGCCTCCGCTTTCCCACAGTGCGGGCAATAATCACTACAGGGGGTGTAGCTGGCATGCACAATTTTAGGGGAGAGAGAAAGGACAAAGTATTGAGTGCAGAAAGGAGTTCTGTGCAGAAGACATGCTCAGATGAAAAGGGATGAGTTGGCAGTAGCAGACACTCTAAAGCATTTGGGCAAATCTGACTTCTTATGTCAAGACTACACCTGTACTCGTATTTTTACAGAATATCATCATGATCATTTGGTGACTATGATAATCAGATAGGTTTTAGTCCATCACCTGAATTGAGATGTGGCGTAGGAATGTCGCCTCATTGCTCAAAAGGAAAAATAAAATGATAATAACATATTGCTATTATCATTTTATTGTTTCCTATTGCAGTCAGTGGTGGGGAAAGGCTGGCTAGAGGAGGGGGAGGAGTGGTTTGCACTTGCTAAGTGTATATGACTGTTTGGCCGGCCCTCTTGGGCATGTTGCATTACACAGCCTTTTGAGTAACATGCACAGGCCCCTGTCCCCTCTGAGTGCTGATCCATGGCGCTAAGACCACTCACAACGCTGCTTTACAGCATTGTGATTGGCTCAGGGGAGCCTGTGTGCCCGAGTGCTTCCTGCTGCTGGCCGGGACTGGAGAAAGGATGAAGAAGATGAGGACGGAGGAGAGACAGTTGCCGTCCGTTCCAGGTAAGTCCTTAAGTTATTCTTTTCCATCCCCTCTCACCCCCACGATGCCTCACCACCCCCGTCCGGTAGCAGCCGCTACTGGAGATGTTTGAATTCCTATTGATGAAGTCTAATGTTGCTGCAGGCCTATTTAATCATAGCATCGTATCGGGTGGGAGATGGAACATATTAGACTTTGTTTTTACTCAGTCAGCTACAAAAGCAGTAAATGGAACTGAGATTTCTCTCATTAGTTTTGAACACATTTTGTGTATTATTCACTCTAAGGAGGGAACAACTTTTATTATTTAAACATGTAAATGATTTTTTTGTCTGAATGAGGCTGCTTATGACCCAAATGTGTGGTCAACCTCAAGAAGCAGGACTGGAGGTATTAACCCCTTCAGTGCCCATGACGAGATAGTCTCGTCATGGAGCGCGGTTGCGCTGTGCCCATGACGAGACTATCTCGTCATGAACCCCGCCCGCTAATGCAACGGCCGGCACAGGGCGGGGAAAGGGCGGGGCACTGAAGAGGTTAACAATGATATCCCTACACAAACGCAAATGGACACTAAGGAAAATGTAGCATGATAAAAGTACCAGGCCATCTAAGCCCACATAAGGGATAAATGGTCCACTTTCCATCTCATAGCCCTAGATGAATACCATGAAAGCAATGAAGGAGATTTGGTATACACTTTGGGACTCCCAAAATTCGCCTTTGGGGTACAATCATCCAAACAGTTGGGTAACCTACGTTGCTTTATGGGTACATGCCAGAATTTAGCAGTCATTTCAGGTAACCCTGACAACTTTAGATTCTAGGAGTAGGAATGTCGCTATGCTATGATAAATACAATTAAATTGCTACTGGGGAATCAGTTGATCCACTTTGAAAAACTACGATCTTTAGGAGAAAGGCAACAGGAGAGGTCTGCAGTAGATAGTCATGGACAGTCACTGCAAACAGCAGCTCCTGCTATCTACATTGTGCTTGTAATCTTCTTTAACTTCAGTTCTACGGATCTGGTGATAGTCTGGCATGGTAACTTTGAGAAGTAGGGATCAGCAGCAACCAGATTGGCTTTTGGTGGGTAAACTTGCTGGCAAAACAGTAAACAGGCTGAATGATTGAGAGGGATCACTGGGTTCTGTCACTTAGCATGCTTCCTGGTTTGCTGCCCCGGGCCATGATAGCCTGCTTGCCCAACTAAGTCAGCCAAAATGTCATTATGCACAATGTAAGGCAGGTAGTAAAAAGGACTTTTGATAGTAACAAAGTCATGCTATTTCCAGATCAGACCCATCTAGTGCAACAACAGAGGGCGTCCTATTCAGTAGTCAAGCAGACGTTACGCATAATGCAGCTAAACTATGGCTAGACCCCATCAACACTATAAGCCATTCTTGTAGAGAAAACTCATTTTTTAATACATCAGAAGAAGCATTGGGACTGATTGAGAACAGGCAAATGAGCTGCAGCAAGCCAGAGAAGCAGAGAACCACCAGAACACGCATCACTGCAATGGCCTGAATAATGTCTCGGAAAAAAGACAGAAAAGTTACCAGTGCTAAAGAGGGATCCCTGGTTCGTCTACAAGTATGAGAGCAGATGGTGGCAATAGAGCTGACACTGAGGACCTGGGATTTCCATGTGTAGAAAGAATAAAGGAGGCTTAACAGATGATGCAGTAAGCCATTGAGCTATAAATGGTTTGAAAAAAGGGTGGGGGGTACCCTAAAAGCGGAATCTTTAAACTCAAGCCCTACTGGTCAGTGGTTTATACATCCTTGATTTATCACTCATAATTATGTGCAAAAAATAGAGAGAAATAGGGACGATCAAGTGCAATGAATCTAAAAATTAACTCTAGACGTTCCCCTAATAGGACAAGATAGCTCTAACACCTTTATTACAAAGAAGGGTTTAGTAGGAAGCACAGCACCTCAACCCCTTGTCTGGGGGAAAGAGAGGACAGAGTTCATTTATGGAGTTTAGAGGTTTACAGAAACAACTGATACTTCTGGGAGTTTAGAAGTGTACAGAAGCAATAGTCATGTCAGGGTGGAAGCTGGTGTACGAAATTGTTTAATTCAATGGTTGTTTTAGTTCAGATTAAAAGAGAATGTGTTAAGTTACTGGCTAATAGCACGGCAATGCAGAATTCCATAACCACATATGTTGCCCAGGCTGACAATTGGGCAATGACATGGAATGTCAATGGCCTTAACAATAAAATCAAGAAAGGGGTGGTACTCCAATACATCAAATACCACTCCCCAGGCATGGTACTATTACAAGAAACACAACGCCTAGGTACTAAACGCAGTTTTTTAAAACATCAGGGATACATGCGAGTTTTCTACTCAGAATTCACTCAAGGGTCTAGAGGGGCAGGAATGCTGCTTGACAAACTGCTTCTATTTTAGGTCCCCAAAGTGTACACCAATAGGTTGGTGAGCCGCATGTACTATAAGCCCCCCTTGTAGGGCACAGCCTGTCCTTCCTAAATGTTTATGTACCACCTGTACTTATACTAGAAACACTATAAATCCATTCCAAATTTTTGGTAGATGTTCTGATGGGAAATATAATCATTGGGGGAACTTCTGTGACATGATGGATGATAGATTGGATTGGAGCTTTTTAATGTGGTTAGCAACCTCAGGCTTCACAGACATTTGGTATAAGTGGTACCAAAGGGAGAAAGCATACACTTTCAGTTCAGCGCACCTGTACTTTCATGATTAGATTATTTCCTTCTGACAGCCCCAGATGGGTATTCTCCTCCATGGTCTCTCTGCCTACTTCTTCATGGAGCTGTGTATGAGTCGGGTCAAAAGAGGTGTAAGAGGGGTCTAGTGTTTTAGTGCCTAGTGGCTCATTCATAAAGACTTTACTGATCATATTAGAGAGGAAATTAATGGATAGTTCCAATCGAACCAGAACACTTTACACTCAGTGGCTACACTCTTGGAAGCCTTCTAAGTGGACATCCAGGTGAAAGCCATGGCTTTGGTGCATGGTAAATCTAAAGAACAAGACTGTTTTGTTAAAGACCTAGAAAAGCATATAGTAGACCTAGAGCAGCAATTCTTGGCCACACACAATTATGACATGCATCACACGTGTTACATGCTAGAAATGACCAACCTAAATCTAAAGCAAATCACTTTACATAGTGCCAAATCACATGAATTGTAACACTGAATCCATAAATCTGCCATCAAGGCTGCAGAATGCCATACAGAATCTCTCTGGCATAGGGATTATTAATTCCCCAAAAATAGCTAAAACATTATTTTTATAGACAACTTTACGCTGCACAACCCACACCAACAGTTGAGCTGGAAAAGCTGATAATTCATGATCTGGGCATCAGATCTCCTAATAGTCAGTATAGGGAAGTCCTTGTCCTTCTATCAAAAGTAGAGGTTGAGGTAATTGGAGAGCTTCTGTCTGGGAAAGTTCTGGGTCTCAATAGTCACCCCTCAGAATTCTTTTTTTTTTTTTTTTTTGAAAAACCTTTATTGACATTTCAACCAATAACAAGTATGGGCCTACAACCCCCGGGGCCGGCCGCTAAGCAGTCAGAGTAACAGAAATCAAATTTTATCACAGGCAGCACCTCGGGGAGCAGAATCTCCATGCTAGCACACTCTCAGCCACTGAACAGCCCAAGTAGGAGACCAGGATACAAATGGTTTTCATTTTATAATAAGGGAGGATGGAAGGATCAGGTGCCAAACAGTTTCCCAGCAGCAAAAAATAACAGGCAGAATAATAAACGTCAACAATAAACAGCAATCTATCTAATCAATGGCGTTGAAACAGGAAGTTCAGGATGTGGAGGAATATCACGGCCATTTGTGCCTGCAGTCCCCTGCCCTAAAACCCAGAAAGCACCACGGAAATTGTGGCACACACGAAAATGCGGTGATTAACAACGAAGGAGTTCTACCATGCTGTTCCCAGAGAAGAAAGACCAAGAGGAATAAGAGAAGAAAAAGGAGGCCATGAGAAAAAGAAAAGGGAGTAAAGACTAAAGAATCCCCTCCCCCAACCCCCCACCCTGCACCTCTGCAGATGAGTATGGCCCCTCCCCCCAGCAGTGTGCCTGTCGCCCCGGAACCAGACCCGAAATATAGAAGAAACAGAGAAAAAGGAGTAAGAAAAAAAAACCCCACCAGACGGGGGGGGTAGAGAGAGTATTAATAAACTGGAGGAGGGCCTTCAAAACCTGCCCCCGGCTTCTCCCTCCCGCACAATATGTTTTCCCCCAAAGCAATCAATAAACAACACAAAATCGCTCATGTCAAAGAAAAATGGGGAGCATTATGCACCTATTACACTAACAGTTATGCCGTGAGAGCACGCAACCCCTGAGCCCGCCCGCCTATTGAATGACCACCTCTGAAGGAGTAGCCTCATCCTTGGCCACTCTTTGCGAATCCACCCATGCATACCAATCGACCCAGTGCCATGTACAATGTTACCAGGAAGAGGAGCGTCCAAAAGAGACCAGGAAGCGACACACACAGGTAGGGTGGAAGTCTCTGAATACCAACACAGTCAGCATTATGGAGGGTAGTCTTTCCCAGTGCTGCCCCAGGATCTGAACTGCACACAAGGTCCAGGAAGGCGGAATCAGCCAGGGCAGGCGACCGTTGCTTGTAGATTGCCTGGGTCGCCGGAGGCCGCGCACGGGACAAGGCCATCACCCCCCACTCAGGTCCAAGACCTCCGGAACAGACCAGACCCACAGCCGGCCGAGCACACGTTAGTTCACTGTTCGGAGTTTCCAGCTGTTCGCTATTCATAGGGGCGGCCACGACACTATCCTCGTGTGTGCAGTGTAGGAAGTCCCTGTGGATCTGGGGACAGGCAGGCCGCAACTGTTCCGACGCTGATGCCACCCCATCAAGCTTACTCCCTAATGCCCAGGCGCCGTGAACCAAGGTGGAATGAAGGGCACCGAGAGCTTCGAGAAGGTCACCGTACCCCAGCACAGCTCCCGGCGCTCGCTCCGCTACGCTCCTCATAGTTGCACACTCCCAATCTTGCTGCGACCTAGGGGACAGGATGGTAGACCTCGTCCTATCAAGATGGCCGCCGGGTAGGTCCAACCCAGAGTGGGACCGGGACTCAGGGACAAGCGCCTCGAAGTTCCATGTCACTGGGAACAGGGTTCCGGGGGCAGGCAGAAATGTATCCAGTGTGTGGTCACGGGCAACAGTCATCCCCACCACGGACCAGCGCCCGCGAAAATCCGGGAGCAGCCCGCAAGAATCAGGGCGAGTTACGACGGCGTCCGGGCAGCTCACCGGCGAAGGCTGAGGCAATCACCGGAGAATCTTGAAATTGCCACCCCGGGCATGCACTCGTTCCACTACGCTTAGTGGTAGGAACGACCACGGCGAAATGTAGGCCGATATTCGCACCGCTCCGGTAGTCCGACTCCACCCAGTCACCAAAGGCCGCTGTTGTTGAACTGCCGCCCGGCCATGTTGTCCACTCGAGGTCCCGGCTCCAGGGCCGCACAGGCCGCAAACTTCAAATGGACATTTCTCCGGCGGTACCGCCGCCAGAAACTTCGTAGTCACACGATCGGTTGCCGCTCTCATTCACCAACACGGGGATATAGCGCAGGCTAAGGATATCATGCAGGATATCTGTGCGGGATGTGGAGGTTCACGGAGCCGGGAGCCTACGCTGCCGTTCCGGTCGCCATCTTGGCTCCTCCTCACCCCTCAGAATTCTTGAAGGAATTTGCTACACACCTGGCACCTCACTTGCTGACCATATTTGAGGAGGCTGCTCCCATTGGATATTTACTGTCACCCCTCTGGGGACATCTTATTTTAGTTAGACCGAAACACTGGGGACCTCCAGACCTGGTCCACAGTGGTCAATTCAGCTTTATGCCCATGTGTAGTATGTACCATAGCCGCAGAAGCCAGCATCCAGCCATGCCTATGGTACATGATCTAAATGGCCTCAGTGCACTCATTATAGTGGACTTCGACAAGGCATTGACTGTCAGTTTGCCCTTCCACCAGCAGTTGTTGGAAAAGATGAGGTTTTTCCCAACTTTTGTAAATATGGAGATTCTATATATGTCCACCTAGGCCCATATCAGAGTTTATGGATCTTTCTCCTCGCCTTTTGCAAATAGCGTGGGCTACCTGTAAGGTTGTTCCCTATCCCCTGTATTATTCAAACTGGTAGTAGAGCCCGTTGCAGGGTGTATCGACATGATACCAAATTAGTGGGTCTTCAATAGGATAAAAAAAGGGAGGACAGGTTGTCTCTATATAAGGATGACTTGCTTCGGCTTTTGCAGCAGTCAAAGGTAATTTTGACCATATCTAATTCAAATGCTGAAGGTTTATGGAAAAACCCTGTGGACATAAACTAAAATCTTAATTATCCCTGGAACACTGCATGAACAAATCCAAAATATTCTGTGGTCTAGGAAAACACCAAGAATCTTGTTTAACAAATGTATGCCATTGGTTTATAAAGAAGGAATGGGAGTGGTGGATACTCAACATTACTATTGGGCAGGCTAGCTGCTCCCAGTAGAAGACTGCTTTTTCAGAGACACAGAAGATATGGCCGAAACACCAGAGATTGCTGTATTGAGCAGCCCAAGATGATAAAAAATTGGGAACTTATGAATGGGCAACAAATTAGGTTATCTGATGTACTCAAAGAGAAATTAATCATATAAAATTCTCACTTATACTATTACTTCAATGTGTGATATGCACTAGAGGCCCACAAAGATGGGCTCACAACACTGACAGATTTTACTCTACTTGAAGAGAAGCTAACCATTGAGCCACCAGGGAGGAAAGGTCTCACCTGAATATATAGGTCCCTGCTAGCAAATATATCTGACCCCTTTATGCCTTAAGGGAGAGATGGGAAAGGGTTTTCACTCAATGGAAGAGGTTGAGTGAAAAGCAGCAAAGATAGAGCCCATGTCGTGACAGTTTTGCCCTTGCCTATAGATTGTCCAAATTAGATGCCTGTATAGTAATCCCCTATTGTGCCCCCCATTGAATAGTCTACTCTGGATCTCCAAATCTTCCCTTTTTTCTTCAGGTATCCTCTATACTTATAAATGACCTCTTCATTTAAAAAGGAGGACTTTTAAGTTTTTTAGTGTAGGCCTCCTAAACTCTCTTTTCACTACTGTGAGGCCTACTTCTCCCATAGGATAACATTGGAGTTACCTTATTGCATTTTATAAGCCTAAGTTCTAAATAGGAACAGGTATCCAATCCATGTGTGATGTCTCTGTATTTGGTATTTAAAATCCTGACTTACGGTGAAGTCGGATTTTAAATTACTATTTTGAAAGTGCCACTTTTAGAAAGTTGGCATTTTCTTGACTTAGCCACTTGGTGCCTGCAGCCTGTCTCTGGATCACATGACTGGGTGTGGGTGACAGTTGCGCTTTCTGTATTCCTCCTAGACAGCCACAAACAATGGGGAGCTCAAGTGCGACTGGATGAACCATCACTAGCAGGATGGGAGGGAAGAGCTGAGCCCAGCCCCACTTACACATAAATAGGCTGTATCCTGTTTCCATGCAAAGAGCTGGATACCCCATTAGTTAGTCAGGAGCCAGGTTCAGGAAGGCAGGGCACCTTTGCACTTCACAGAAATTCCCCTAGAAACTTCTCCCCACTTCAATGGCACAACTGTGTATAAATACTGGACCTCACCAACTCTTAAGTACAATTCTGGACCTGTGAATACGCTGGCAGGAAGAACTGCTGAGCTGCTGAACGGACTGCCACTCTGCTGGACTGATGCTCTGAAGAAACAGCTGCCATGCAGTGCTCTCCTGCTGCCCTTTTGCCTGGGAAGGAAGAATTGGACCTGCAACTTCATCTTGAACCCAGAGCTTATAGAGTGACTCCAAGGGCTAGTCTGCTGGCCTCCTAATTAGAGCATGAGGGACATAAAAGACTCCCCATCATTCTGAACCAGCCACTGGAACCAACTGCAGGTTTTTTTTACCCCCATCTAGTGCTCCTCTGGTCCTGGACCCTTTGGGTGGTTCAGTGAGCTTTAATCAAGCTTTTGAGCTCTTTAGAACCACAAACGGGCCCGCTCAGTGAGTCAGCACAAAGCTCTGTCAGCCGTACTCTTTGCACTCCAGCATCTACCGCTCGCAGGGACCACCAATGCGAAGCTCCAGGAAGGCTGCTTGTGACACCGGCTGGCTCTTCACACTACGCCCCAGCCTCCCGCGAAGCACTCTCTGCTCTTTGCGGCCATCTTTAATACCAATGGGACACTTGGCATGGACTTGAGAAGGTAAACTTTAGCTGGCCTAATCTGGTGACAGATCCGACCTGCGCTCCATCATGGTTGGCCTGAAAGTGTGATTTTGACCAGAACCAGTGTGACCATATATTCCTAGTTGGCATGTCGTGCTTTTTGGCAATATTTTCACTAAAACGTAAAAAAAATCATAACTCCGGATACACTGAGTGGATCTTTGTTGTTTTGGTTTTATTTATGTTTTCAATATAACTATTTTTTCTAACGTGGTGTGGAATCCTTTTTGTGTGTTTTTTTAACTGTGTTACTGTTTGAAGTGTTGCACAAATACTTTACACATCGCCTCTAAGTTAAGCCTGACTGCTCTGTGCTATACTACCGGTGGGGGGGGGGGGTGAGCACTGGCTAATTTGGGGTTTGCTTGTGCTTGTCCTGACAAGGATTGTGGTTGCTGCTTGACCAGGGCTCACATCCCAGTCAACCTGTAACACAATTTCTCACAGTAGGGATTCACCAGTAACCCAATTTCTCACAGTAGGGATTCAATCTGATGGCAGGCTGAAGTGATATGAACCTACAGAATGGTATTTACAAATCATGGTTGGAAAAGTAATGATCTATATTCCCCTATAGAGCTTTTTTCATAATATACAACAGCTCAAGAGTAGGGTGGTGCCATTGTTGTGTGCCAATATATATTTCCTTCTACACTGCACTTGCCCATGTTCTTGAACACTGGCCGATACATACAACATATTGGGGCAGCACTCTAATTCTGCACTCCAGCACTCTTCTTTTACTAGGCACACTTGTGAGCTCCCCGAGCATTCTGATCTTTGTAGCCTTCAAATTAGTCCACGGTTCAAAAGTGTTCAAGTGGGGTTGGGGTAGCGACTTTGTGCCACACAATCATTTTGCAGTCCTTCAAAATGTTCAATTTTTTACTGATGAAATACTTCTCAGTAACAACTTCTCTACTCTATGGGCACGTTTTTCAGATTTAGTGGTGCTCGCTAAGCTGCTCCAATCGTCAAATTTGGTGCAAATTCCAGCCATGAAGCAAAGTTTTGACCACGAGCTCTGTTAGGGCCATATGTATGAAACTTTGGTTTTGCGATTCTCTAATAGCGATTTTTAGAGAATCGCTATTTGAGAATCGCAAAATGCTATGAATGTAGGATTTGCAAATAATTTTGCGTATTCTACATATTCCTTAATTGCGAATTGCAAATTGCAATTCGCAATTAAGGAATACCTCCTCATTCATTCCTATGGGCCTAGAGGCCCATAGGAATGAATGGGAAGACATTCTCAATTTGCGATTCTCAATTAGAGAATCGCAAATTGAGAATGCAATTTCAAGGATGCCAGGGTGTCAAAAGGACACCCTGTTGCACCCCTGAAATGTACATGTGTGCACATGTGGCACACATACATGCCCTAAGGGCATGTATGTGTGCCACATGGCACTTTGAAAAATGCAAAAAAGTGCATTTTTCAAAGAAATCGCAAATTACCACCAACTTGAAGTTGGTGGTAATTTGCGATTCCTTAAGGCCAAATTGCACTTTTTCTGGGCCTCTTACATTGCATTTAAGGAATCGCAATTTGCGATTCCTTAAATGCAATTGCAAAATAAGGAATCGCAAATTTTGCGATTCCTTATTTTGCGAGGCTGTTTTCCTTCCATACATCCCACTTAGCTAAATTGCGATCGCAAACGCCGAAATTCTGCGAATGTATGCGTTTGAGATCACAATTTTGAATGATACATATGGCCCCTAATCTTTTACTTTAAATGCAACATATTGTCAGCACTCTCCTTTAGCAATCAGGCATTAGTGTTCTACCAGCAACTTCTGTGAGCTTTCTCAGGCATTCTGGTCTTTGTGGTCCAGGCATTATCCCATAGTCCAACACTGTTCTACCAGGGGCTGGGGATAGAGGAGTCTGTACCACACTCATTTTTCAATCCTTCAGTTTTTAAAAAATCTGTCGCAGTACAACTACTGCTCGGATATTTTTGGACAACTTCTCTTTGGGCATTTTATTCCTACTGGAATTCATCGGGAAAAGTTTAGTCGATACCGTTTTTGGTTTCGAGGATGTCTCATTAGCATGACTGCCATCACACTCTGCATTCGTTTCATATTTTGATTCTACAGTACATTCACTGCTATTAAATTTTAATATTTGAACATAAAAAAGGTTTCATACATTGTCAGTGCCCCAAGCTTCTACTAATAGCATTTGCACACTTCATATTTGCACGTGCCACTTGTACAAAATTGTGATTTTTTAAAACGAAATAGGGATATGAAATGGCCTATTTCGTACTCTACAGTCCATATCTAATGGATCGACACCTTTCACCAACCTTTGCCTAGGGCCCACCAGAATGCATTTGCTTTTTATGTTCGTCGTTCTTTTGTGAATGAATTTACAATTGAAAACACCCTCAGTTGTGGGAGTATTCTAGACCGCTTATACGCCATACTTCACAATGAGCTGCATGCTTTTAAATTGTTGCAGTTATCTTAAAAACAAAGAGGCATATTAGCAACATTTTGCGATAAATATCGCAAAGCGCGCTTAGCGCTCATTTTCTTAACGCCGGCTATCGCTAGTTTTCATCGCGGAGATAGCGCGTTATCAGCAACGCGTATCTCCAAGGCGATAAGAAATCCAGCGATAGCGGCGAAATGCCTGATTATGGCTGGAAATCCAGCGATGAAATTCCTGCGATAGTGAAATCCTTGATAATAAGCCAAGGTGGTCTCAGATTGACAATCCATCTCCCATTGGAAATATGGCTAAGTCAGGTTTCTATAAGGCGTTAGGAAGCAGCGATAATCGCGGTTAGAGCAAGTTATTTCATCGCTTCTCGGCCACTGGTAATAGGGAGAAGGTGAGTTAGCGACTGCTTTCAATTGCCTTGAAGTTGGGAACGGCTACTTTGCATGTCATTAGCGATAAATATCGCTTACATTCAAAGCGGCACCCAAACCGGTCGCTTTCGCCAGGAAGTTGTCGCTAACAGCAGTTAGCGACAGCTTGCTGATAGGGTGATGAAAATATCACCGCTTTAGCGTCAAAAAGTGCCGCTAAAGCGGCGATGACATCCTTGCTAATATGCCCCATAGGGACTTATTTATGAGGCCTTGTGACACTTTCGTGCCGCAGTTGCGTCACTTTTTTGTGACATGCGGCAGCATAAAAAATGCACCATGTTGCGCTCTATTTACAAAGTAAAGCCCTGTGCTACATTATGCCTGCATCAGGTATAATGTTTGCAGGGTGGGCATTCCCCGTAAAAAGCCTCGTAGAAGTGGCGCAGTGAAATAGGCGTAAGACTAACGCAGGCACATTTAACATGGGATTTGCCAATGTGTGACACTTTTGTGACACACTCCAGCCATGCGTCATTACTGCGCCTACAGATACGTAACTCCTTGCGACATGGAGCGCCGTATATTAAATACGGCACATCCTTCGGGTAGCAAGAAGGGCGAGGTGAAAACTGTCGCATTGCTGTTTTCACGCAGCGATGCAACAGTTTTCATAAATAAGGAATACAATGTTTAGACTTGCATACTTCTTAGAACTGTGGCCAAACAGAATGGCTTCTATTGGCAGAAATACAGATTTATGAAGATAGGACCTCGGAGAAAACTCAGTTTCCAGGGCGACGAAATATGAACCTCGAGAAAGTGTTCAAGGGCCACATGTGGTTAGTTGTCATGTTATTTTTGTCACTTGTGGAAGCAACAGGGACCTCAGTGTCAGTCACTTCCTGTGTGCTAAGTCCAGACGTGAACATTTCCAGAACATAATTTACTTACAGACAAGACCACCTTATTTCATGTCTTTTCAAATGCAGATTAACATTAAAAACAAAGATAAACACCCAAACGCCCAGCAGGCCTGTAAATACAACTACTTTCCTGTTGATATAATAAGGCATGAAGAGATACAGAGATGGTAAGGATGCATGCACCTGTAATGCTAAATACACTCTATGCTTAAATATTTGGTTTGTTACTACATACCATCTCCCTTTATGAATCCCTTCATGATGCATGTAATGTCATGGGGAAATTGACTCATGCCATTAAAAAGTGGAGGGGGGGGGGGGGGGTCAGGTACCTCTATCTCCGTGCCTACGGCCAAATGGTATTACCAGGTCGACGAGAGAATTCAAATTGAGTTGGACGAAAGGCAGGTACAAAATGAGACATTGGTGTCAGCGTGAGTTATTGCACAGGATTTTTCCCACTCCACCAGGACACCTTAATAACCAGAACTTCTGAAAATGAATCAACAAATGGCACATGGTTCAAAATCATACACTACAACAACAGAATGATGCAAATCATCACACCACAGGTGTGTAACGCAGGCCCCGTGCTCCACTGCCGTGGCACCAAATCTTTATGGGGTCCCCCATTCAGGCCAATGTCAAGGAATATATGTAAGATATGGGAGACACAGGGGCCACTCATCATATTCTGGAACGGGGCACCATCATTTTGTGTTGCCCCACTGATGTAGCAAGGACTCATAAAAAGAGACTTGCTCGGAAGCAATTCTCTCATTTAACTCATAACCTTGTACTAATTATGTATTGTGTAAATTAAAATGCATTACACTTGATTTACAATAGAAAGAGAAGCTTGCCTACGTGTCTTACTAACCAGTAATTTGAATGAATCTCTAAAATGACCGCTAACAGGGAATCTGTGTTGCGCATGCGTTAACTGCATCTACGCAGTATGACGATCTGTCACTTGGAAGGAATTTCTTGCGCTTGCGCAGACGCTTCTAAAATGGCCGCTTGAAAGCTCACATGCTCAGCATCTGCTCAGCTGAAACTAAACCAAGCTGTTTTACTAAATGCTAATGCCGGGAAAGCATTTATAGGTAAATGGGGTTAGGGTAGAGATAGGTGGTATACAGTGGGACCAATTTTATTTGAAATTAATATTTGTCTTTCTGACTCTTCTATTAGTATACATTTGGGCCTTTCATGAGAGTCTGGAGTCTGTAACCCCCCTGACCTTTGCACATGCACAGTATGAATGAGCCTGAGGAAATGATGTGACTCTTGAACGTCGTCCAAGGACGAAACTGCAACATACCCTGGGAACCAGAACCAACGTCCGCTGAATACGAATGAGAACGCATTAAAGTTTTACTTTTGTGGCAATTGATATGTGTATGCGGGTGGGGATAAAAATGTATGAATACAAATTAAGGGGTGGGATTTCTAAACAATGAACTGAAAGACTTAATGGGAAAATAAGCATGGTGTGATGATCATTCCCCCTTACCTGTCCAATCAGAGTTAGTATTTCTTCTGAATTTGCAACATTAATGGGTGGTACATGGTTATAGAAAGGTATAATTGAGGTAGCTTTAGATAGTTAGAGAGACGGAGATTTGCTGAATACTGCAGAGCTCAGGATGCTGTCAGAGTGACGAGCGAACACTGATGAAGAACCGATTTCAGAAACATCTACCGAAACGAAGATTGCGGAAGAATCTTGAGGAGGAAGAGAGTGTCAGAGAGGGGTGCTACACAAGCGTCGGTGCTAGAGAGGTCATCTATCCTGTCCTGATTCCTGTCCTAAAGCCTTTGTCGCATGATCTTTCCCGGGGGACCCTTCCCAGCTCCTTGGCCAGGGGGCTGGTTTTCACACCATTCTTGGTAACTATATTTTCATGAATGTGCAAATGTACTTTTCTCTCTATCCTCTCCTTTCTGAGTATCGACATTGTTGGGTATGACATCTGATTGATTGATTAATTTTCCTTCCTGAGAGTGACGGAGACTGTGCTGTACTTTGAATGGTTCACATGAAATTAATTTAGATAAAGTTTTGTAATTTTTTCCCGAGTCTGTGGTCATTTCATTGCAAGGAGAAATAATTCATGTCATTTCACCATCAACTAGTTTTTAAAAAAAATCTTTATTTTCCAATTTTCCTCAAGCATTATCAATTCACAATTGTTGGTACAATGTCATAACGTATCATACAATTAGTGATCACAGTAGCACAGTTGAACAGATTGTATAAAACATATCCGCATACATGGATATATCCGCCTCAGTCCATCATTAATATCACATTACCCTCTGTTTGTCCACTTTCACTCTCTGGTCACTACAGGCAGTCTTCTCCGCTTGTGGTCTCAAGCAGGCATACATATAAAAACAACCAATCTAACAACAGGAACATTGCCACGTAGCAGAGTTCTAGAGGTAGATAACATCTGCTCTAAAGGGTACATTCCGTCACCCCACACCTTCCGGTACTATGCCATGCTCTAGTTGAGAATTTGACTTCTGCCGTAGTGTTTCCACATATGCCCGATAGGGGCCCCATATGTCCTTAGGGTGAGATGAACTAGGCATAATGCTGGCATATACCTCGCTATTTACATTACAGTATGCCAAACTGCGTAGCCAGCACTGCAGAGTAGGGACTGCCCTGCGGCCCCACAATAAAGCTATCTCCCACTTGACCAGCAGCAATCCCAGGGACGCAAATCTTTTAACTTTTTTTGGAACATTTACCGTGTAGCCCAGTAGCGTCACCTCTGGTGTGGGAATAAGAGACAAACCAGTCATAACACCCAGTGTGTTGTGTGTTTGCTCCCAGTAGGTTTTCAATTTGGGACAGGTCCATGTGAGGTGTTCAAAGTCCGCATGTGGGGCGGTGCATTTCTGGCAATAATTGGGTCTGGACGGGTCTATCCTGTGTGCTTTGGCGGGAGTAAAGTAAATACGGCATAAATATTTGAAATGTAGGAGTTTGTGCCAACTGTTAAGAGAAACTTGTCTCGTGACTGCACATCACTTCGCCCACTGTTCATCTGTAATGGCATGACTCAGGTCTTGATTTCACCATTAACTAGTTCAACTAATGGTCCATTGACCAGAGGAAAGAACTTTTTGATCAGTGAAAGATTAGTTAAGAATGATAGGTAACTAATCTTAGAGAAATAAACAACTCAAATCTTGACTCCAGCGGTTATACTGGCCTGAGAGTGTGTATGTGTGTTTATGGGCCCAGGTGAGTATATGGTATTGGAGTATCTGTTGCTGGTTCACCGCTGGATCAGTTTTCTGGTAGCAGAGCTATGGTTATTATTGACTAGTTTGGTGAAAAGTATTGATTATTGATTTATGTCTAACAAAAAGAGTTAGCGTCTTGTTTTATGTTGTCTGGAAAATTCCTGGGAAATTAATAGCGGGTGGTGATAGAAGCCATACTGCAGTGAGGTTACTCGTCTGTTGGAATAGCACTGAGAAGCTACAGAGGGCTGACATTGTTGTATTAGGGACTATTTTCGTATAAAAGCTGAGTGTGAGTGATAGTGAAGAGAGTTCGCTGGTGAAACTTTGGTCTCATATCACCTAGAAAGGGTAATACTGAAGGAGTAACAGGTTCGCTTGAGCTTAACTGAAGAGTAAACGGAAGGTTTTACTCACAGTGTATGAAGCTTAAGCAGAAGGTTTTACTCGAAGTAAAAAGAAATAACTATTCTTTGAGTAGCAAATGTTTCTATGTCGTTATCAACAAAGAATTTTATGAAAAAGAAATAAGTTTTACCTTGTGAAGGGAGGTTCAGTCGCTGGAGTTGCACTGACGTCACAGAGAGCCGCGCTGGGATTGGTTGAAAACAGCGGGCGTGTGACTGATGCAAAATTGTAAAGGAGGGGTCAGTAGTAAGGAGCAGAACTGACGACATTGAAAAGGCCGCGCTAGCATTGGTCAGATACCGAACGTGAGCGGAATTTGATTGGGTGAATAGATTGAAGCTGCTTTGGATTGGTTGACGAAGTTTGTATGGTTGATTCTCATTTGTTATTTTTTTTTATTTTTTATGCGAGTCGCTCTGACCAGAAAGCTTGAGGTTTTGCAGATTATTGCTTTATGTTTTCACAGTATAGAATGTATGGTGAAAAGAGAAAAATGTCATTTGTAAAGAAAATTAAGAATTTCTTTAAGAAAGATAAGCCTGTACTTACTAGAGAGGGAATTGCTATTCCCCCGCCAAAAACACCTGCTTCATTCATAGTGATGGAGAGAGAATATCATACCTGTGTGTGGATGGAGAATTGGGTAGAGTACCCGAAAGGTGATGGTGTTTTGGCATTCCCATACATTTAATGGGAGAATTCTTCAGAATCTGAGAATGCGGATGAATGATTTAGATCCGAGACCCAGAATGACACAGTATGATGCATTAGAGGAATGGGAGACTGAATCATATGAGTGAGAAAACAACAGCAGTGGAAGATGCATGGGTCATTTCCCTAGGTATTTACGTGAGTCACGTGAGGGACAAATGAAGCAATGGAGAAAAGCAATGGTATCGGAAGGTTTATATCCTGTGTTAATGGCTGAGGAACAGTTAGGGGGCAAGTGTAAGGAGAAAACAAAACACCTGAAAATGACAGGTTATGGTGAATCAGACGATGAGTTTATGGAGGACATCTTAACTAAAAACCCTCCGCCGTATCAGGAAGGACCCAGTAGAATAACCCCAAGTGCACCAGTCCTGGAAACTCCTTTAGTTCCACAGATTCTACATGATCCGACAGTTGAAAAAGTACTTCATGACAAAGAAAAGGAAGCAGTAAATAAAAATAAACATAGTGGTACCTGCTGATTTTTGGACGGAATGCAAGATCACAGTTGATTGGCCTAGTGATGAGTATCCAATTGATTCGAAAGCAGGAGCACCTTCAGATGATGTGATGAAGAAATATCACCAAGTAATTACTTTCTTGAAAGGGAAAATTCCTCCTAAAGAAACAGATTGGGTAATAATAGATATAACAACTCAAGAGCCGAATTAATCTGTTCATGCGTATTATGAAAGAATGCTCCAGGTGTTTAAACAGTATAGTGGGTTTGAGAACATTGGAGATAAGGACATGGGTTATGTTGTATATCGGTTTGTGTACGGTCTGCAACCAGAAATTAGACCGATGATTCAACAGCACATGTTGTGCTGCTGGGAAAACCCATATATGACATTTTAAAGTACGCAAAATATTGGTGTGATGATATTGAGGCAAGGCATAAAAAGTTAAAAGAGAAAATTATGTGGTCGCAAGTGAAACTGGCAGAACAACAGGAATTAAATAGTTCGACTAATGATAAAATGAAAGAACAGGGTCAGAGTGACAATGCAGTGAATGGTGAAAAATCAAGAGGACGAATGAGTAGAGAGGCGGCAAAGAAAAAGTTTCCATGTCATGGGTGCGGAAAGCTTGGACATTGGAAGAACGAGTGTAAGAATATTCAGAATAATAATGGCCCACACCAAAATTTAAATCCAAAGACGCAGAATGAGGTGCTCATGAGTCAACCGCAGCAGGTTGTTAATCAGCAGTGTCAGGTGCCACCTTCCCCTATGCCAAATTTTGTGAACCATCCCAAACACAGGGCAGACGCCGGATTTCCAGGAGGAAGTGGTAAGATTTTTAAAAAAAAGAAATAATGAGTAGTCCTTGTAATTCACCTATAATAGGACTTAAAAAGCCTAGCGGAAAATACAGGATAGTGCAGGATTTAAGAAAAATAAATTAAATTGTGGTGCCTTGTTGTCCACTAGTACCAAACCCAGCAGTGATTCTGTATAAGATACCCTGGAATGCAGGATGGTTTACAGTAATTGAATTGTGTCAAGCCTCTTTCTCTATTCCTTTGCACCAGGACAGCCAATATCTATTTTCTTTTAAATTTGAAGATCGTATCTTAGCATGGAACCAGGTTCCTCAAGGGTATACAGAAAGTCCTACGATTTTCAATCAGATTTTGAAAAAGTGTTTAGAAAAATTAATTATGCCCAGAAAGTCAGTCTTAGTGCAGTATATCGATGACCTACTTGTGGCATCGAAGTCATGAGATGACTGTGTTACTGATTCCATTGCATTACTGGATCATTTGGCTGATGGAGGACACAAGGTATCTCCAGAAATATTACCAATTTTGCTGAACAGGAGTTAAATATATGGTTCACCAGATAGAAAGGGGAGTGAGGAAGGTGACCCCTGAAAGAATTAAAATAATTAAGCAAATGCAATTACCACAAACCCAGAGAGAGATCAGAATGTTTCTTGGAGTAATAGGGTACTGTTGACAATGGATTGTAGGGTCGCCTTACTAGCAAAACCATTGATCCAGATGACACGAAAAAGAGCGATAGATCCAATAGTTTGGGATGATGAAAGTGTGTAAGAGTTTGTTAAATTGCGAAATTGTTTGTGTGAAGCCCCTGCTCTCGGTATGCCTGATAATTCGAAAGAATTTGCACTGTTCTGTTGTGAGAGAGATAGTTGTGCACTTTCAGTCTTAACCCAGAGACATGGATTAAGCCGACGTCCAGTAGCATATTTCTCTGCTACTTTAGATCCTGTGGCTTCAGCATTACCTGACTGCTTAAAAGCAGTAGCTGCTACTTGTATGAGTCTGGAACAAAGTGAGTCTATTGTGATGGGACACCCAGTAAAGGTATATGTTCCACATTCAGTCGAGATTCTTTTAACAAGAACTCAAACACAGTGTCTTACCCCTAGTCAGATGACTAAGTACGAAAGAATAATTTTTGAAGCAGAGAATGTGACAGTGATTAGGTGCACCATGCTAAATCCTGCTACTCAATTGCCAGATGCTCGTTGTGAAGAGGAAGTAGAGCATGATTGCTTAGACGTGGCAGAATTGAGTACTAAGCCTCGCCTTGACATACAGAAAGAACCTCTGAAAGAGCCCGTCCATTAATTTTTTGTTGACAGCTCTTGTGTAAGGCCTGAAGGAGGAGGACTAAGGGCAGCTTATGCTGTTTGCAAGATATCTGGGGTCATTGAAGCATCCTGTTTACCAGGAGTCAAGTCTGCACAAGTAGCTGAATTGATAGCTCTAACAAGAGCATGCAAAATTGCAAACAATTGGAAAGTAACCATATTTACTAATAGCCAATATGGTTGCGGGGTTGTGCATGACTTTGGCCAGCTTTGGATGCAGAGGGATTTTCTGACTTCTTCGGGATCCCCTATACGCAATGGGAAATTTGTGAAAGAACTGTTGTAAGCAATACAATTGCCAAAGGAACTGGCAGTGGTCAAGTGTGCTGCTCATCAGTCAGGAAAGGACTATGTAGCAGCTGTTAATTGATACGCTGACCAGGTTCCTCAATACTGTGCAAGAAACAATATGGCACTAAACAAAAAGGTTGAAACATGTAGAATCAGCTGCCAACGTATGCTATTCTCAGCATTTTGAAACATGGGATGAGGTGAGACAATTGCATGATGAGGTGGAAGTATGTGAAAATGAAAATTGGATAAAGTCAGGATGTGAAAGAAGGATGGAAGATGATGTGTGGCTGTATTCTGATGGACGATCAGCAATGCCAGACAGTTTGCTCTCACAAATGGCCAGAATGTACCATGGAGACACCCATGTAGGCAGGGATGCCATGATCAGACTTTTCAGACAAAATTGGTATAATCCAAGGTTTAGGGTAGTCGCAGAGAGCCTTTGCCAGCCATGCTTAATTTGTCAACAAATAAATCCCGGCAGGAAAACAGTGGTCAGCTGGGGAAAAATCGGAAAGGCAGTAGGACCATTCACAAGATTGCAATTAGACGTTATCTCGTTACCACCATGCAGGGGAATAAAATACATTCATGTCATTGTATGTTTGTTTTCAAGGTGGGTGGAGGAGTACCCACAAGGAGAAATGACAGTATAACAGTTGCCAAATTATTGTTGAGGGAGTTGATTCTCCGTTTCGGTTTTCCAGTAAATGTGGAATCAGATAGAGGACCTAATTTTATTAATGAAATAATTTGGTTAATCTGTGAAACATTTAAAATTGAACAGAAACTGCACTGTGCATACCGCCGAGAGGCTTCTGGAGTGGTGGAACAATAGAATGGCACAATTAAGTCAAAACTGCCAAAAGAGTGTGCATCCACTTCAAAGTTGGCCAGATGCATTGCCTCTCGTACTGATTGGAATCAGAAGTATTCCTGACAGAAACACAGGATTGAGTCCTCATGAGATCATCATGGGAAGAGCAATGAGACAAGCATTTATACCAGGACATAAATTGCTGAATATATCTGGATTATTGCAAATGATTGGCTGACCTAGTGAGTTCTGTCTCTCACCAGGTTGGAGAAGATGCAGTTGCCAGACAGCCGGATCAGGTGCATGATTTGAATCCTGGAGACTGGGTGGTAGTGAAGAATCACACCAGAGAATCGTGCCTAACACTCAGGTGGGATGATCCACGGCAAGTTTTACTGGTCACTACCACAGCAGTGAAGTGTGCAGGTTTGCCCAATTGGATTCATGCCAGCCACACAAAAAGGGTTCCAGCCCCTGATAAGGAGAGACCGCAACTGACCCATGATGCAGCCGAGTTTACCAGCTCTACACATTCACACACACAACACACATTTGGGCCCATATACATTCATACACACAATGAGCTGGCAAATATCCACTGGTCATCAATTTTATTTTACCCTTGGAAACCTTTACACCAGAATTCTTACCATTCCTGTCTCCTGAGAAAATGTACATTCGATAAGATCTAGTAGTAGATTAGAATAGGGAGGAAAGACAATAATGCATTTAACTTCGATTTTAAAGAACCACAGACTCCGGGGAAGTTTTAAAAGTTTATCTGAATCAATAATTTTGTGAGTCAAATCAAATACACATGAAATAGACCAGAATTTTCCATCAGGCAAATAGCACAGTTAGCTAATAATCAATTTGCATTAATAAATTCTTACAATGACAGCACCTGAGGAGAGAAAAGACAGAAAAGCAAGTACGGGGCATTTACCCAACAATTATATTTACCTAGAATAGTGTTAGGACCTCGACATCAGAGTGTCAGAGTTTCGGGAAGGGAAAGTGACCTCTTCTAGTGTAACGCCAGCGTTACGCCCCTCTCTGGTGCTACTCTGTCCGGTTTAGGTGCATCCGGACCCTTCCCTGGTAGTGCCTCCTCGGTTGTTCCGCGAATTTCCCTAGTGTAGGATTCTTCAATCAGGTTGCAGCAAAATCGGGCAGCATCTCAGGACAGCATCAGCATCTCTGCATCAAGTGTATCTAACTATCTAGAACTTACCTCTGTTATATTAAATTCAAGTGTATTATACACCCCCAAATGTTTCAATTCTATGTTCACCCGCAATTTGATTGGGCCAAGCAGTGGGGAGAGGACATCACACCATACCAAGTGCAATATTTATTCTTACGTCTATTGTCTAATTCCCCGCCCTTTAATTTTTATACCCACAAGCTTTATTCCCACAAGCATTTCGCATTATGATCGATAATTTTAAGGTACAATGTTGCTGGGTCTTCCTCTCGTAGGGTCAGGAGTTTATTTTCTCATGTCCTTGCTGGGTTTGGGTTTTGGCAGTCCGTCAAATGACTTAATTGACTTGAGAGCAGAGATGTAGGGCGCATGCGTGGTTGCCACAAAGGATGAGGACATCAGTCACCCTCTACGGCCCATGTAAAAACTATTAACAAAGTCAGGGAAAAACAGGTTAGAATACAAATTTAAATAAATTCACTGTATACCACTTACTTCTACTCTTACCCATTTACTTAATAAATCTTTTGCATTAATAACTTAGTAGAACTTGCATGGGTTCACACCACGTGATTTGGTAGATGCATGCGCAGAAGATTTCCCGCATTTTCCGGCAGCCACTTTAGGACACTCGGGTTACTTATTAAGACAGCACATAGACAAGCTTCTTCTAGAAATGATTATGTAAAATGTGGTGCAAAATTAGTACTCACGGACAGATTGGTTATAGTATTACAGGTTATTCGAGATGATTGCATACGAGCAAGTTTCTTTAGATGTGAAACCTTGCTCCATCACCCAAACAGTTGAGGCCGCTGAAGGTTGTGCAGCCGAAGAATCTAGAATAACAGATTCTGAAGGGGCTGACAAAGAACAACCGAGCACAAGTCAGGAGAACTGGATACCAGTGGTTGATATACCTGAAGTGATTATTAAAACAAGAAGCAGAACAAGATTAGAAAGACAAGAAACTAGAGAGGATCAGATAGGAGTAGAAGAACAGGCTCAGGAAAAAGTGAACCAAGTTACTGAAGACCATTAACAGGACCAGACAGGGAAAGAAGAACATACTCAGGCAAATGAAACTGATACTAATCTTGAAGAGGGACAGGTAGGAGAAGAAGAACACGGTTGGGCAGCAGCCAAGCAAATCGCAATAAGACCTGATCAGGACAAGTTAGGAGAAGAAGACCAAGTTTGGGAAGAACAAGAACAGTGTGACGTAAGACCAGAACAGGTACAATCAGAGGAAGAAGGACAAGTTCAGGCAGATGAAGCACAGAGATAAGACCTGAACAAGCACAGATAGAGAGTGACTCTGAAGTTGAAAATCAAGTTGTGCCACAACATAAAATAAATAAACGAGTTCTCGAAGGAGACAAAGAAGGCGAAAGTGGAGTACAAATTAAAAGGGTCAGGAAAGGTGATAACTGGCCAGGTGGAGTTAAAAAGTTCAAATATCATTTAAGAAAAACAAGTGAAAATCCTGAAGTGAATGAAATTACTAGTCAGTCTGGGCAGTCGACTGTGAAAACTAGTCGAAGAAGTCAAAGACGGAGAATCTTGAACAATAAATTCAAAGGCCCTGAATGGACCTATGTGATTCTTGAAGAATTCGAGAATCTAGATTTAAATGAAGAGACCGAGGAAGAAGTAAATACAGAACAGATTGACGAAGGGGAAGTGAGGCCTCCTTAAAATTGCAAAAAGATAAAATTCATAAATAATTAAAGAAAAGAAGAAGAATCTTCTTAGACTTAAATGGCTGAAGACAGAGTTGCTGGAAGACCAAAACGAAATTGTGCAAAGAAGTGTTATAGAGCTTGTATATGTAGCATTATATTGGTGGTCATAGTATGGCTATTTCTAACAGTAGCAGTGCCTTAAAAAAAAATAAAAAGAAAGACACAGATATTCATGAAAAGATAGCTACCATGAAAAGAGATAAAGTAGAATTAGAAGCATTAGATGGGACAGATTTACATCACACAGTAACAGATAATGACACATCTTTAAATGTATTCACAAAGTTGTTGTTTCAATATGCCGATAAAGGAGATTAGTGATTGTTATGTTTGTATGAAGTTACCGGCTTCAGTAGCAGAGGGGGTCACATATCACCACTTACCTTTGACATATGGCATTTCGTGTAGTATATTAACAAGTTTATTTTATGGAACAGGAAAACTTCAATATTATTATTTCAATTTAGATAAAGTATTTTCGGAAATTCCTATTAAAAAAATATGAATCTAGTGCTTAGTAGTCCAGATGCACGGTTTATGGGTGAATTTTTCTTAACAATGAAGTCAATAGATATAGAAAAAGCTCATAAAAATAACTTAACATGCTCATTACATGAAGAAGAGAAAGTATTTTTGAATTTAGTAGAAGAAAGGAGACAGGATTTCCAAAGAAAGGCTATCGAACAGAAAACCCATATTCCACCATGGGCTGGGAAAGAGGGAATTTATATAGCTGGCAAGGCTCATGCTGCAATGTCCAGAGACTTTGCAAAGACAGGGAAAACTGCCTCCATAGATTAAAGACAGACTATAACAATGTATTTATTGATTCCAGTGAATGTGAACATAACTTCCTAATTTTGGAGGGTTGGGGACTAAAAGGAGGAACAGATCCAGTATTTCCTGGGGTTTACTAAGTGTGTGGGAATAAGGTTTATTAAAAGCTGCCTACACGGTGGTATGGGAGTTGCTACTTTGGAATAGTATTTCCAAAGATATACAATGTAAAAAGAATCACTGGAAGCAATGAAAACACTAATGAACTAAAACGGAGAAAGAGAGTTAGTTTTTCAGAATAAGTAGGTGATATTTTTAGTGCAGTGATGCCTTCAGTGGGAGTCATTCTAAATTCATGTAGAATCTGTCAATTGTCGACAGTAGTTGATCCTCTCTACGCTGATACTGCTGGAGGTTTCTTGATGATTAATACAGAAATGATCGCAATTAGGTCCATGGTTTTGCAAAATCGACCTGTGCTTGATATATTATTAGCAAAAGAAGGCGGAGTCTGTAAAATGTTGAAAGCGCAACACTGTTGCACTTACATACCAGATAAAAGCACCTAAATTAAAGGATATATTAAGAATATTACAAAACTTGAAGAAGGATTGAAACCACTGGAGGTTGACAGTGTATGGGAAAGACTAACAAAGAGTGTATCTTCAATAGGGACTTGGTTTACTAATCTTGGAAAAGGCATTATAGGTCAAATAGTATTTCCAATAGTGGGCATAAAAATAATAGTCTTAGCAATAATGATATGGTGCAAATGTTGCAAAAAGGGAAGGATATCTGAAGTAAACAGAAAGGGAAAGAAAAGAAAATTTGAAGAAATTCCGCTAGAGGAAATGAAAGGGAAGATCTATGGATGAATGAAAGATTTGAAAAATAAAGATGAAGATAAAATTAAAAAAAATGGAAAGGGAATTGAGATGTGTTAAAGTTTGCATCTGATTTGGGATGGGTGATTTTGTGATGGCTCAAAAATGCCATCAGAGAGGGGATTGATGGAGCAAGGACTCGTAAAAAGAGACTTGCTCGGAAGCAATTCTCTCATTTAACTCATAACCTTGTACTAATTATGTGTTGTGTAAATTAATACGCATTACACTTGATATACAATAGAAAGAGAAGCTTGCCTACGTGTCTTACTAACAAGTAACTCGAATGAAGCTCTAAAGTGGCCGCTAACAGGGAATCTGTATTGCGCATGCATTAAAGGCATCTACGCAGTATGATGATCTGTCGCTTGGAGGGAATTCCTTGCACTTGCGCACACGCTTCTAAAATGGCCGCTTGAAAGCTCACATGCTCAGCATCTGCTCAGCTGAAACTAAACCAAGCTGTTTTACTACATGCTAATGCGGGGAAAGCATTTATAAGTAAATGAGGTTAGGGTAGAGATAGGTAGTATACAGTGGGACCAATTTTATTTGAAATTAATATTTGTCTTTCTGACTTTTCTGTTAGTATACATTTGGGCCTTTCATGAGAGTCTGGAGTCTGTAACCTACCTAACCTTCGCACATGCACGGTATGAATGAACCTGAAGAAATGATGTGACTCTTGAACGTCGTCCAAGGACGAAACTGCAACATACTCTGGGAACCAGAACCAACGTCCGCTGAAGACGAATGAGAACGCATTAAAGTTTTACTTTTGTGGCAAATTATATGTATATGCGGGTGGGAATAAAAATGTATGAATACAAATGAAGGGGTGGGATTTCTAAATAATGAACTGAAAGACTTAATGGGAAAATAAACATGGTGTGATTATCATTCCCCCTTGCCTGTCCAATCAGAGTTAGTACGGGTGGTACATGATTATAGAAAGGTATAATTGAGGTAGCTTTAGTTAGTTAGAGAGACGGAGATTTGCTGAATGCTGCAGAGCTCGGGATGCTGTCGGAGTGACGAGCAAACACTGATAATGAACCTATTTCAGAAACATCTACCTAAACTTAAATATTTTAGAAGAAGATCGCGGAAAAATGTCAAGGAGGAAGAGAGTGTCAGAGAGGGGTGCTACACAAGCGTCGGTGCTAGAGAGGTCATATATCCTGTCCTGATTCCTGTCCTGAAGCCTTTGTCACCTGATCTTTCCAGGGGGACCCTTCCCAGCTCCTTGGCCAGGGGGCTAGTTTTCACACCATTCTTGGTAACTATATTTTCATGAATGTGCAAATGTACTTTTCTCTCTTTCCTCTCCTTTCTGAGTATCGTCATTGTTGGGTATGACATTTGATTGATTGATTGCTTGATTAATTTTCCTTCCTGAGAGTGACCGAGACTATGCTGCAATTTGAATGGTTCACATGAAATTAATTTAGATAAAGTTTTTTAATTTTTCCCGAGTCTGTGGTCATTTCATTGCAAGGAGAAAAAATTCATGTCATTTCATCATTATAGTCTTTATTCGAATTAAAAATAATTCATACAAGACACAAACATATACATAAGACAACAATATAAAATCCATTTCAGTAAAACTATACAAAGTTTTGACAATAAATAGTTAAAAACAATTTTAAATTGAGAATTAAACATATCAACTGACTACAGATGAGCGAGATATTAAAAAGAAATGATAAAAAAACAGCTGAACAATAAAGTGTCCCGGGATTAAACCCTATGAAGGTGGCACCTCAGTTCCCCGTATAGCGTTACATCTTAGGGACCATGCCCATCCAAGATATTTAGCTAAGGCAATTGAATGGACTGGAAAAGTGCTTGTGCTTAGAATCCTAAGAGCTACGGCAGAGCTCCTTGTGCCCAATAGTTTGCACAACGGAATAAGCCACCGTCGTCTAGGATTGACATAAACAGGGCAAACAAACAGAAAATGGGCAATAGATTCTTTTGAATTGCCACAACCGGGACAAGTATCTTTATCTGTGCCGAACCACCCACTAGTTAGAGACCTGAGTGGTAAGGAGCCTGCTCTAAATTGGAAATAAAGCTTCCTGTCCCTAGATAAAGTGATCAGATCCCAATAGGGTTCAAAAAATGGAGTGGCCTTTGCCTCCAAAAAACAACTAGTCATTGAAGAGGAGGCAGAGTCACTCCACACCCTATGGTCTACCTTCTCCCAATAAAGCCTTTTCAAAAGCTTCCTATCGGGAAAGGTAGCACTAGCGGGGTTGCTCCATAGATCTGTCAAACCCAAGTCTGCCAAGATTTCCCGAAGGTTCCTGAGCCCCCCTATCTTATGGAACTTGTCGGTCTGGATTACATCCATGATGCCCATTGCATAAGGCCGAAGCTCAGGCGTAGTCCACAGTCTCCTCCAGTATAAGACTGGACGGAGTTTGGCCAGATCCTTGAGGGCCCTTCTTCCTAAGTCATAGCGCAGTGGAACCAAAGGTGTGCTTTGTGGGAGACCTGTTATACAGCGAAAGAATTTGTTTTCAACAACTGTAAGAACCAATAAAGCATCAAAACCCCACAGCTCTGCCCAGTGTTCCTGTGATCTGAGAGAGCTTCAATGCAGAAATCTCCAGGTGTCTATTCCACTTAATGTTATCTGACACGTGGATACCTAGATAGGCAAAGTTTTTTACCTCCTCGAGGACTTGGCTATTTATTGTGAGTTTGCCTGTTCTGTAACTTGGGTGCGGGTTAAATGTCATGAGCTTGGTCTTGGTCACATTGACCTCCAGTCCATGTTTATTACAAAAATCTTCAAAGACTTTCAGAGCCCTTTGCATTCCACTTGGAGTTTTTGATACTATTAGGGTGTCATCAGCAAACATTAGTATTGGGATAGGAACTCCAGCCAACTTTGGAGCGTCGGTACTGGTTTGAAGCATGAAGTCAACTATGCCATTAATGTATAAAGAGAAAAGTGTGGGCGCCATGGCACACCCTTGGCGCACACCACGCTCTACTGGAAACTCAGGGGTTGTGTCCCCCAGGCCTCCCCACTGTATTTTGGCAAAATTGGGTTCATGAAGCCTCCTAATTAGAGTCAGGAGTTCCATAGGAAGGCCACGTTTTGCTAATACCCTCCACAGTAGTTCACGGGGGACAAGGTCAAAGGCTGCTCTTAGATCGATGAAAGTAACATAGAGACTGCCTTTGCCTAGCGTGACTGTCTTCCAAAGCAGTTGTTCAAAGCGGAACACCTGGTCCACGGTGCTGGTAAATTTTCTGAACCCAGCTTGGAGATTGGATAAGATCTGATTATCTTCCATCCAGACTAGTAGCTCATTTAGTACCATCCTCCCAATAACTTTTTGGATAGTATCAATAAGGCTAATAGGCCTATAGTTACCTGGGAGGGTTTTATCACCCTTTTTATGAATAGGAATTATGATAGCACCCCCCCACGATTTAGGTACCGGGGCGCCTTCAGCCACAGCATTGGCCAGGAGAGCAATGTACTTACTCCAGCGTGTCTTGTTGTTAAGAAAGAGGTCAGATGGGACTCCATCTGCCCCTGGTGCCCGCCCGGCGGCTACACGAGCCAAAGCAGCTAAAACATCCTTCGGACTAAAAGGGCCAGGTGAATAGAAAACGTATGGAGTTGTCCTCAAACAACTGAAGAGGGGGTCACATGCATATTGAGGTTTAAAATACCCCAACCAATCTTCTTGGGTGACATGATTTGAAGGTTTTTCGGGGGAACCACCTCTGTTCCACTTGATCACATTCCAGAACAGTCTGGTATCCCTGGCATAGCAAGCCTCCTTCAGATCTAGCCAAAAAGATTCATCCCATCTTTTCTTTGCTTTATCTATACACTTCTTATACGAGGACCTGGCTAGCTGGATGTGTGCCCTATTTCCACTAGAAACAGCTAGAGAAAGAGTATTTCTAGCGCGTTTACATTCATTATCATACCACCTCAATTGCTTGCGCAGTGGCTTATTGCCCTTATTGAGTGGTTTGAGAAAAAAAACGCGCAGGCCTTCAAAGAAGGATTCGTGTATTCCGGTAACTAGGTCACTGCTACCATTGTCATTCAAAACGTCCTCCAACCTCGAGATGGTTGCGGTAAGCTCATTGTCAATACTAGCAATGGTTGTGGGATTGGTCATTACCTGGGACCATTTTAGCCTCCGCATGTCGTTGGACACAACACATCCACTAGAAACCATAGATGTCTCCTTGCATCTCGAATAATCTCTTCCCCACCACCTTTGGGAGACACAAATAGGATTGTGCTCGCTCTCTAATCTTGTCTCGACCACCATGTCAATGAGTTTACACCACATACTCAGTCCACAAAGCACATAATCTATCCTACTCTTTGAGCGGCCATTGTCAAAGGTTGGAGCTCCCATCCTATCCCCTGGGGTCCTACCATTCAGGGCCCTTAGGCCCCTCTCAAGGCAGAGTGTGTTTACCTGCACTGCTACCGAGGACCATCTTTTAATGGGAGAGAGTGAAAGTGCTGTAATGGCCCATAAACTATCCTCCTCGGGATCAAGGCCACTTTCTAGGTCGGGATCTAATAAGGGTTCGAATGTGACATTAAAGTCTCCTGCGACAATCAAGTCTCTGTTAGATGATTCCATTTCTATAAGGCTAACCAAGGTATCCATCACCCTTGACGTTTTCCCTCTTGTGCCACGGAGGTATAGATTATAAATATCCAAACTACCACCGTGGTCAAGAGTTAGTCGTACTAATTGGATATCTGGGGAGCCCGTGTCAATCATAGCGCCGCTCGGAAATAAATCCTGACGAGCCCAGATAATTAGGCCGCCCATTGGACGCCCAAACAGACCTTGGGTGGCTGGGATGTGGAAATTTAGATAGCCCAACAAACACTGGGCCTCACACGCCCATGTTTCCTGAAGGAGACAAACATCATATTTCTTCACAAAACTAACCCATTCTGGTGAATCTAGTTTGGTCTTGATACCAGCTAGATTCCAAGACAACAAGGACCCTTGTTTAATAGTAGGTGATGTCATGTGAGATGAAATTACCTGGCCTTGTACCCAACCCTCTGGTGCCCATTCTACAATTAGGTGGTGAAGGGGCCCTGGGAATTACAAGTGGTCCTATCAAATCTGGGGGGACAGCATCATATTCGGTCATAGGTATACTTTCATTGGCCCTCAGCTTCTTGGAGTATAAAACATGTGTCACAGAGTGGGTTTGTCAATAATTAGAGCCCTTGTTGTAGAAAAAATTTAAATTGTGGGCCTCTATCCCCGTTCTTGGTCCGTATGATGGGTACTCCGTAATAAACCTTGGTAGGCGTGCATCCTCGAAATTAACGATGATGCAGTCTCCCTGGGTAGTTTTAGGTTGGGGGCCTACCCATTGTACTCTTCTGACAAATAGAATCCGCCCATTAAAATGAGTGGGAATTGGTCTGTGTATATTCAGCCAATGACTCGTTTTGTTTTTAAGTTGGTGGAAGGATTCAAATTTGCCAGTAGGAAGTTCAGGGACACCAGTTAAAATCACGACATAAGGTAGTGATTCAGGGGGAAGATGTATTTGCGTTGGGGGTGCTCTGGGCGGGGTACCTGGAATAGGTGACTCAGTAGCTGTTCTTGTACCCAGAGATTTCATAGGGTTTGTAGCCGAGGCTACTTTGCTTGCACAACCCTCCCGCCCAGGTAGCTGATGGATAACTGACATCCCCTCCCCCCCTTGAGGCCCAGATGGCTGGCTCATGTTTGTAAATTGTGAGGGCAGGGCTTTGTCTAAGGCTACACCTGCATCCGTTGTAGCTGGGCGTTTATCTGTTGGAGGTGGCATGGAGTTTGTAGAGCTTATACCATAGTGGTAATTACTTTTACTAGTATCCCTTGTGGCCAACTTAACAACATTCTTAAGAGAACAAAAATTGTCCAAAACAGTTTGTTCGAGTTTGTCCACCTTTTCTGCAACTGTTTTTATCCTTTCTAGTAGAGGTAAAATTAGGGAGCGAATGGTATGTTCCAGCTGAGAAAGCGTATCGTTGCCGTTGGGCAGGAGGGGAGAGGATACAATTACATCTGCTGGGGTAGGACAGGCTGGAGAATTAAAAGAGTCAGAAATCAAAGTGTTACTGGTGGGTTTAGAAATTTTCGCCTGCCTTTCACCGTCCATTACCCCTACCCTTTTTCTTTTGTGATGGACTGGTCTAGAAGCTTTCACACCTGCCCTGGTCTGTGGTCGAGTAGTTTTAGGTTTAGATGTTACCACAGATTCCGCTGCTGACGCCAAATCCGTCATCACTGGGGATTGTGACAACCTCCCAGGAGGTGATGGCGAATTTTCTGAGGATACAGTCTCAATGTGGGAAGAGACAGCCCCCCGTGCATGATCTGTATGTTTGCTTGGTGACTTGGCAAGTGCCAACAGGCCCAGGGAAGAACGTCTAGTGCACTTAGGATCAATAGAGAGCCGCCTTTCAGTAATAGCAATTTCTTTCTCAAGTACCGAGACAGCTCGGGCAATAAATTGATCCATGGTGCCAGACACGGTTGAAGAAACCGCAACACGTTTCCCCAAACCAGGCATCTTTCACGCAGCAAATGGGGTCCCACAAAAACTAACAAGGTAACGCAATGTCAAATATGATACTGTGAGTATTCCAAACGTTCAATGAATGTACTCACTGTACAGGGGGGTGGCCCAGCCCGGCCTCGGACGGCCACAGACGGCCCGCCCTTTGCCCGGGCTTCGCCCGGCGCCGACCCGCGCGCGGACCCGCGATGCGGTGGCAGTAATCTAATTTAAGCGCCTCCAGGCGCGCGAGAAGGTCCGGCGGGTTCCGGGTCCGCCGCTAGTACTGCTGGGGGTTGTAGTCCGTCTCGGCAATGATAGAGCAAGCCGCCGGGGACCACGCCACACACCAGGGAATAGCGAACACCACAGGCAGCAGGAAGCCAACAACACAGGTTCTGAACAAGTCGCCCGCTCTGACAGCGGCAGTAATCTAATTTAAGCGCCTCCAGGCGCGCGAGAAGGTCCGGCGGGTTCCGGGTCCGCCGCTAGTACTGCTGGGGGTTGTAGTCCGTCTCGGCAATGATAGAGCAAGCCGCCGGGAACCACGCCACACACCAGGGAATAGCGAACACCACAGACAGCAGGAAGCCAACAACACAGGTTCTGAACAAGTCGCCCGCTCTGACAGCGGCAGTAATCTAATTTAAGCGCCTCCAGGCGCGCGAGAAGGTCCGGCGGGTTCCGGGTCCGCCGCTAGTACTGCTGGGGGTTGTAGTCCGTCTCGGCAATGATAGAGCAAGCCGCCGGGGACCACGCCACACACCAGGGAATAGCGAACACCACAAGCAGCAGGAAGCCAACAACACGGGTTCTGAACAAGTCGCCCGCTCTGACAGCGACAGTAATCTAATTTAAGCGCCTCCAGGCGCGCGAGAAGGTCCGGCGGGTTCCGGGTCCGCCGCTAGTACTGCTGGGGGTTGTAGTCCGTCTCGGCAATGATAGAGCAAGCCGCCGGGGACCACGCCACACACCAGGGAATAGCGAACACCACAAGCAGCGGGAAGCCAACAACACAGGTTCTGAACAGGTCATGTCATTTCACCATCAACTAGTTCAACTAATGGTCCATTGACAAGAGGAAGGAACTTTTTGATCAGTGAAAGATTAGCTAAGAATGATAGGTAACTAATCTTAAAGCAAGAAACAACTCAAATCTTGACTCCAGTGGTTATACTGGCATGAGAGTGTGTATGTGTGTTTATGAGCCCAGGTGAGTATACGGTATTGGAGTATCTGTTGCTGGTTCACCGCTGGATCACCACTGTGACACCATTACTAGGAGAATACAGTTTGCATCCCACCTAAGGAAGGCTCAACAGCTAAACGATTTGCCTTGTAGTGGAGACAGGGTTTTGCCTGCACATCTTGCTATGTTAGCATAAGCGTTTTAGAAGTTAAACGCCATCTTGCCACTTTGCTGCTTTTGCACACGACACTACAGGTAGTTGTTATTATAAGTAAAACTGCTTGCTTGCTTTTTCTGCTCATGAGAACGGTCTGTTTTTCACATCCCTGGACGTGCACCGCGACCTTAGTCTGAACACTGTGTGCAGAAACCATCAAGGTCAAATAACAATGTATGCTGTTGAATTCAGGTTGATCGGCCTACGCTCTAGACACAACAAGCACACAGCTGCGAATATCTGAAACTCGGGTGCCTTTAATATTGCATTTGCATGCATGATTCAGACACTTGGAGAAAACCTTTCCAGACACAGAGAGCAGAGCTGATTCTGTGATGTGATTCACCTAAGCTGATCTTTGAGGTATGGGGTTCCCCATTCAAACCTAGAGACCTTCTATTATTATATAAAAATAGCTTATTAGCCAGGGGAGGGTGGTATACAATGTATTATAGGACCTGTTTTCATTGTAATATGATTTCGTCCTTCGTTTTTTATGGTATTGTAACAAGGCTGATGGTTTTATTTCTAATCATTTGTCTGCTTATGTTAGCCAAAGTACTGCACCTTAGAGCACGTAGTTAAACATAAACATTTTAAATTTTTCCGTGTCTCTGATTACTCACGTTGTGGACTGATTTGAGAACAATAACGAAAAGGTGTTTCTGATCAAGCGTGTTCAGGATGAGCACGGTCCGGAGGCGGCGGTCGAGCTGGGAATGAGGCTTGTCGGCGTGTTCGACGTAGTTGCTGATCTCATTCTTGCTAACGTCAAGGGAGATGCAGTTAACTTTCAAGTGTTGAATGCCCTGTGCCTCGTCGATGACGTCGATAAACCCCGGCAGTTACCAAAAATTATTGCAGAGGCTTATAAGACCACTGGCTGCAATAGTTTGGGCGTTAAGCCTTTTGCTAAAACAGCAGCATAACTGCAAACTCAGTTGATTAAGTCTACTAAAGACGACCATCCAGCTTTCCCTAAACAAAATTGAAAACTAAGAAACAGGGGAAGCAGCAACAGAAACAGGGGTCTCGTCCCGCATTGCCAATACCAGTGACAACTGAACGCACATATGAATTCCACAATCACACTAGGATTGGGTCTCCTGATAGATTTCAGGTTCCTGAACAACAATCTCCTTGTTCTTCACAGGAAACATCGGTGTCACAGTCCGGTGGAGGAGAAGGTGGCAAAAGCCGGGGAGCCCCACAAGGATGTGAGCAGCCCCGCCCAGCTGATGGTAAAGGCAAGCAGGACGAATTTGCACATTTTCCGTTTCAGAAAAAGAAAGTTGCTGCACTAACAACGAGGTATGCCACAGATAGTGAGAACACAGCTTCGGAACCTGACATGGGCACTAACGCTGCTAGACAGAGCAACAGAGGTAACAATAGTGCAGCAAGCACTGCGTCCATATATGAAGGCGACAGCAACTGACACATTTATTACTGTAGAAACTGCTGACACTAGAGTGGCTCCCCCTGACAGACTATATGACATAGTCTTTTTAATTGAAGGTGACATACAACGTACCATAAAAGGGATTTTTGGGGAAAATCTGACCTCTACATATGACATCTTGCTAGCAGAGGCGGACTGGCCCCCAGCTTTTGTTTTGGCCGCTCCCAGAGGGGAGGAGGTAATCCTCCCATCTTTCGCACACACTTTGCCAAAGGAGCAGGCTCAGAACTCTGCAGAAGAGTGCTTGCTCCGGCGTTGTATCGTACTCAGGTTGGGTGGGATAAATTATCACCAAGCCATGAGATTCCATTACGGTCTATGCCACAGCCACAACCCCAATATCCCATGCGCCGAGAAGCTAGATCTCACGTCGCAGAAATCCTTGAACAATTGGAATATCAAGGAGTAATTGAAACATGTGTGCAGCCGCGGTCGGTAGTAGGAGTAACTGCAGGGTGGTGATGTGGGGAGGGGGAGGGGCAGGGTGGGGGTTAGTAAACTATGGATTACGGAGGTTTACCGGTAAGTTAACATATAAATCAGTAAAACAAATTTCGTTGCGTGCACTGCATCGCATTTGGGAATGCAGTGCACGCAACGAAATTTGTTTTATTAATTTATATGTTAACTTACCTGTAAACCTCCATAATCCATAGTTTACTACCCCCCACCCTGCCCCTCCCCCTCCCCACATCACCGCCCTGCAGTTACTCCTACTACCGACCGCGGCTGCATGTGTGTCACCCATGAATAATCCTCTTTTCACTGTAACCAAACCTGATGGATCGTACCGCCTAGTTTTGGATTATTGGTATTTCAACTCTCATTGTCGAAAGTGCGCGGTTCATCCCTTGTTGATAGTCTCGTGAGAAAGAGGTTTAAGACCACACTTGACATCTCCAATGGCTTTTACAGCCATAACCTGTCCTCTATTAGTAGTCAATGAACAGCCTTTACTTCTGGCGGCAAACAGACACAGTTTAAAAGATTAGCCATGGGCTATAAAAACAGTCCTGCTGTCTTTGCCGCGCATGTAGTCTCTCTGTTGGAGAGCATTGACCCTGATGCATACTCGTATGTTGATGTGTATCTCACAGACGACGAATTATGGCCACATCTGTGTCGCGTTGACCGCATCATTGTTATGTTTTCGGACTTCGGTTACAAATTTAACTTTGCAAAACACACATTGCAGAGTAAACAGTGTTGTTTTTGTGCTATGAACTCAACAACGGAGGTCGAGGTTTAGCACCTCACTTCCTGGAGAAATGCGCATGTTTGCGTGCTCCTAAAACTCTGAAAAAACTGCAATCTTTGCTGGGTTTTTAAAAATGTGGGCGTACTTACATTCCCGATTATGCCCAGCGTATCAAGTCGCTATATGCCTTGGTAAAACCAACTTTTTCCAAATCGAGCTGGCTGCCAGAACATTCAGCTACCCTGCAATCTTTGCAGGCTGTTCTTCTTGCTTCTAAATACACATTGACACGTGATAACCACACAAACCTCGTTATCAGAATAGTGCCTGGCGCAGTGGGTTTCATGTACTTGATGTTTAATGAAGGGGACAAGGTCCCAATTGCTTACAAGTCACACTTGTACACTTGTACACTTCGGCTGAAATGCGCTTTTCCACTGTCGAAAAAGTTTTGACTGCAGTCCAGATGGCGATTCTTAAAGAGAGAGCGCTGTCACAAGGGAAATGCATGTTGGTTGTCACACCGTATCCTGCCCTTGAGGCAGTGACGAATGCCAGTGTACCAATTCTAAAGCTTTGCATCCACGTTGGATATAACGGGCTACTTCTTTGACGTCTCCGGATGTCACTTTCATCTTTGATGCCTCATTGCAGACTCGGGAGTATTTGCAGTATGAATTTGTTCATCCAGGATTACCATTGTATCATTTACACTGACGGTTCGGCGCAACCAGCGACGGAATCTAAGCATGCTTATTCAGTAGCCTGCACAATAGTGGCTGGTACTTTTGTGAATGGAGAATTCAGGTCTGATGTTGTGCATACGCAGACATTAGGTGATTGTACCGCCCAGTTGGCGGAGCTTCGTGCTCTGGTGCTTGCACTGGAGTTTGCGGTTCCTCGAGTGACTACTCTTATTGTGAGTGACTCTTTTTACTGTGTTCAGTCTTTCAACGATAATTTATTCTTTTGGTCTCAAAATGAGTATCGTGATTCCAAAGGTAGCACAATCAAACATAAAATGCTTTGGGTTCGATTCACAGAACTTAAACAAAGTCTGCTGCTCGTGAATGTAATTCACACTCTTGGTCACCAGCGCGTCGGGGTACACACTGTTGGCAACAGTTTAGCTGACGAGGCAGCGAAAACAGCAGTGGCAATATATCTAGTAGCAGCAGTTACAAGATCCAAAAGTAAGATTGATGATGACATCTTGGCAGCAATTGCTGCAACAGAGAAGGGTGATAATTACCCTCAGGGCTTCCCTTCTAAATACTCTCATCATTTAAGTCCTGATAAAGGTCCCTATGTGAGAATTAACAACATTGGTGACAGATTGATTCCCAACGCGGACCGCAGACTTGCTTTGATAACAGCCGCTCACGAAGGTAAGGCTTCTGCCCATGCCGGCGTTTCAGCGACTGTCACTATCTTACAACAACGTTACTGGTGGCGTGGATTGTATAAACAAACTCGTGATTATGTCCTTACTTGTGACATTTGCCAGCAGATTAAACCTTTAACTGCTGCGCGTCCACCTCAAACACAGTTGTACATATCTAATAAACCACTTGGGTGTGTTTATTTGGATCACTGCGGTCCTTTCGCCTCTGATACTGCGTATAAGTACATCTTAGTAGCAGTGGATTCATGCACACGTTTTCTATGGGTATGGCCACAAAGGAGTGCTGATGCTTGAACTGTCATCACAGATTTGCGTGTTTTTGTGTCCAGTGTTCGCCTCTAAGGAGTACAAGGATGCCATGAGATCTTTGGGGGTGCTAGTCGAATTTTCGTCTCCATACTAGCCTGAGGGCAATAGTGTTGTGGAACAAATGAACCGTGACTTAAAGCAATCCTTGACAGCTAGGGTTTTAGGTACTGGCAGGAACTGGCTGGCCCATTTGTATAGCGTTCAACGTGCACTTAATAATCTCCCTAGTAGGTCTCTGGGTGGGTGTACCCCATACGAAATGCTCTTTGGCATAAAAATGTTTGTCCCGGACCTTGATGGTCTAGACATGGCGGCGTCGGCTGCACCCTTTGACGTAGATGATCATTCTGCTGTGTTACAGAATCACAAGAGACCCGAGACAGTCTTGCAAAGGAACACTTGTCCTCCACAACTGATGCTGCACTTCAGATTCCGGTAGTTGGCTGGCTACCTCGAGTTGGGACCTGGTCCGTGAGAAGGTGGAGAGCAAGTAGGAGTTCGGCCCCTCTTATCGTGCACCGGTTCCAGTGCTTGGCGTGCAGGGTACAAGAACAGTTTACCTCCACTTCCTGGTCCCAAGGATAACAGGTACATCTCCATTGACAATGTCAAACTATAACGAGTGGCCGATTCATCTTAGTATGACTCCAGCAGTCTCTTGTCCAGCGATGCTGAGAAATTCGGTTTTGGCTCCGGCAAATACCAACAGGCCTGACATTGCCATCGAGATGCATACAGTTACTAATCCTTTATTGACTACACTGGCTAGTGGTCCACTTGAAGATACTGAGTATGCCTATCCCACAGATGTGTCGTTGCCTGGTATGCAATCAAGTGCAGTTGACCAGTCACGTTTTGCATTTAACACTAACTCTACTACATCGATTTCCCCATCGAAAATTTCTGGTTTTGCTGTTTGGTTTCGAAGACATTTTTTAATTCCCCCTTGGACTTACATTTGGCTGGTGCTCATATCTATTTTTTTGTTCATGTCCATTGGATTTGTGGGTGTCTTTTTTTTTCTAGTGAATGGACATTATCTTACAGAAAGATCTTCAATTATATCAATTGATGGAACTTTGGCACCCCACTCCTCATCACACATCATGAAGAGGGACCAGACTTTTGTTAATATTACTGCCAGGCCTATGTTAGATGGGATTGTATGGGATGCTGTAAAATTTCAAATTCATGGCCCTACAGAGGTGTTTAATGTCCCCAATGTACTTCGTGTTTCTATGGGGGAAGTTGTGAAACTGAACATACGCTCTGCTGATTGGGATGTCCAAGCCGTCGAGGCTCTTTTTTTCTGATTTGAAATGTTATGCTGCTTTTGATGCTGAAGATTTGTATTTAGACTCAGCAAATTATGGAGAGTTGTTTTGCTACCAGCACTATGGCAATCATTACCTGCATAAAGCGAATACATTTAGAAATGTTGTTAATTATACACAATGGGAACATTGCCCAGCTCCCATTGAAGGCAGCGCCAAAACTCTAGTGAAAAAATGTATATATTTTACTGATTTCAGTGTATCTAAACCTGAAGGTTTTTATTTTAAAATGGCAGCTGAGTCAGATTCTAAAGTTAGACTGACCCATACTAAATTACTGTATTCAAAGTCCTTTATGGATGAATTGGTTATAGGGGGCTATGAGCTGTGGAAAGATACCATTGATCTTAAATCTGTTTGGGGTTCTAAAACGTGGCAGGTACAAGGCACAGAAGCACTGCATCGTGCATGCCTTATCCCCAACCACCTGTTGTTTTTTATTTCTACTATTTTTCAGACCACCTGCTTTGGATTGCCTACTTCTAAAAAGATGAATTCCCCTTCTATTCCTGATCTTGGCGCTTATCCAACCTGGGATAATCACACAGATTTTTCCCTTGATGAATTGCAGTCCCTAATTACAAATACATGCTTTAATATTTCCACCCTGGATCCTCGAAGATGGTTATTATGGCAGAAAAGTTCTGATTCCTGTCAACATCGTTTTCTAGGTCTTCTCCCTGGCTATACACAGGTTAGAGTAGACCCCAGATTTGAATCTTCCCATTCGTTCACTACCTATTCCGTTGGTAAATTATGTCAAAACTGGCTTACACATTCCAACTTAGCGGCGGTTAAACATCATTTATCCAAATTAAATGACAAAGTAGATTTGAATGATTTTGTTAAGGGCCCTGTGGGTGGCAGGGCCAAAAGATGGGTGTATGCTGTTTACAACGAAGTTTGGAACTTATCTCAAATTGAAGCTGCTTCTAGATTAAGAGCTATTGATCAAGCAAGTTTGGAAAAAGTGCTTGCTGTCATTGATAATAGCATTAACACTCTTTCTTCCAGAATTTACACATTAGATAATATTGTTTCTTCTGTTGTGGATATTGTACAAGATGACATGCCTGTTTTATACCATGGGCAAAATCAATTGCGTTCTATAATGCAGTTTGCATGGACTTTTACAAACATTGAAGGCTGGGAAAGTTTCCTGGGACTTCATGAACACATCATCTTTATTCCTGCCGTTTAATCTGACTGATAAATAACAGTTCATGTCCATGAAGGATCCGACATATTCACTATTGCATATTGAAAAGTTGGAACCTTTGGGCCCGATTCACAGAACTAACTTAAGACAAAATCCTAAACTTACTACCATTTTGGTATTCACAGAAGGCACTTACTCATTTTGGTATTCACAGAAGGCACTTACTCATTTCGGTATTCACAGAAGTTAGGAGTCCTAACTTTAGGACTCCTAAATACTTCTGTGAATACCGAAAGCCTTAAAATTAGGATTTTTCTCAATTTAGTAGTCCTAAGTTTAGATTTAGGACTACTAAATTGAGAAAAATCCATATTTTAAGACTTTCGGTATTCACAGAAGGCATTTAGGAGTCCTAAAGTTAGGAGTCCTAACTATACTACTACTAAACTGAGAAAAATCCTAATTTTAACACTTTCGGTATTCACAGAAGGCATTTAGGAGTCCTAAAGTTAGGACTCCTAACTTCTGTGAATGCCGAAATGAGTAAGTGCCTTCTGTGAATACCAAAATGAGTAAGTGGCTTCTGTGAATACCAAAATGGTAGTAAGTTTAGGATTTTGTCTTAAGTTAGTTCTGTGAATCGGGCCCACAACCTTTCTCTGTGGCCGAATCGAACTCAGCTGTGTGGCTTATCCATGGGTTAATCACACTACCTATTCCTTTGTTTAAGTTCAGTTCATGTATGAAACACTATGCCTTAGGCAGATATGAACCACCAGGTACCGCTTTCCTACATGAAGCTTGGTCGCTCCCATTTATATACTGGTGCATGAGAGAGGGTAAAGAGGTTTATTTGAAAGGAAAGGATTACACTTCCACACCTGATCACTCTGTAGTTTTTAGGAACATCCAATTGCATGGCGCATGCAACGTTCACGCCCCGAAACTAGCTTGCATTTTGAAGGCAAATCCTGTGCCAGCGATTACACCCACTTTCACGTTATTGGCTAACGGTAGTTATTTGCTTTTAAATAATGAGGCATGCTGCGGGATGCTAGTAGGTATTCCGTACATTGTAACTGTCTCACAACGAGTAGTCTGTTGTAAGAATGTGCTTTTCCCAACCCTGCATGGGAGACTCGATGTATCCATCTGGCCTTCCATACCAACCTTGAAAGCAGAGTTCAACAAGATGAGCAGAATAAGGGCTCTATTGTCTCAAAAAGAAGTCGCCCGGACTTCCTCTCGTGAAACATTTGTCCTTCACGTAGCAAACACCCGCACCGAGGTGCACGCTCTTTTAAATACTGATCTCCCCCTTCATTTCGGTGCTCTGATTCACACTATATTCAATGCCTCTTCAACAAGTGGCTTGGCAAATTTTTTCAAAGTTGTGGGCTCCGGCCTTGTGACCTCATTCCAAACAATATTTGGTGTGATACCGACATTTTTTTATTCTATTTTTTCCAGCGTCTTCGGCTGGCTTCCACCTTGACTGCTGGTGTGCTGCTGTTGGTTTGTTTGCTCCGCAATGGCTGCACAATCTGTGTCACATGACTGCCTGCCCCAGCTGCTTCAACTGTGCGACCGGATGCTTGAATACTATGAAACACTACCACTGGCCACTTTGAGCGTATCCTATGGATTATCCCTCCAGTTCTCTTACTTTACTTGCGTGCAACCTGTTTTCCATTGCCTAGATTGTTCATTTGAATGGGCTCTGGATTTTTGCCTGTCAAACACGGCATCTCCTGCCCCGGATTATGATCGACTGAAGAGTCCCTTAGTGGCTCATGAGTTAGATTGTTCTGGTATCGGGATTATGGCATGTGCGGCTGCGCATGTAATTCTTAGAAATTGGGATATATACGCAGCTGCCCATGACTTCCCGGCACGAAGTTTTCTTTAAGAACACGCAAGTTGTCCTCTGATGGTGCTAGAGGCTCCGGTAATCGAAGAACATGTATGTTCTTTTAGTTTATTAGATTGGATGGCTGACTCATTTACTGAAGACTATAATGACTTCCTCTTGGAGGCTGTTGCCACATACTGTGCCTATACGTTGATGGATTAAATTGGCTGTTGTCCATCTTCCTCACATATCTACTGGAATTTTTTATTTTTTATTTTTGCTCCAGAAAGGGCTATATAGTGCCCCTGATTGTTTTTTATTTTTTACTTTTTTCCCAACAAACTTTTCGACCTTTCACTACCAATTATACGGATTAGCAATATATGAACTTGGTTCTGTCTTACTCAAACTTGAACTCTCCATTCCCACATTGCTTCCCTATTTTGTTCGAGGTCCGATCAAGGGAGGGTGTAGTGGAGACAGGGTTTTGCCTGCACACATTGCTATGTTAGCATAAGTGTTTTAGAAGTTAAACGCCATCTTGCCACTTTGCTGCTTTTGCACATGACACTACAGATAGTTGTTATTATAAGTAAAACTGCTTGCTTGCCTTTTCTTCACGTGAGAACGGTCTGTTTTTCACATCCCTAGACGTGCACTGCGACCTTAGTCTGAAGTGAACACTGTGTGCAGAAACCATTAAGGTCAAATAACAATGTATGCTGTTGAATTCAGGTTGATCGGCCCACGCTCTAGACACAACAAGCACACAGCTGCGAACATCTGAAACTCGGGTGCCTTTAATATTGCATTTGCATGCATGATTCAGACACTTGGAGAAATCGTTTCCAGACATAGAGAGCAGAGCTGATCCTGTGATGTGATTCACCTAAGCTGATCTTTGAGGTATGGGGTTCCCCATTCAAACCTAGAGACCTTCTATTATTATATAAAAATAGCTTATTAGCCAGGAGAGGGTGGTATACAAGGTATTATAGGACCTGTTTCCACTATCATTGTAATATGATTTCTCCCTTCGTTTTTTATGGTATTGTAACAATGCTGATGGTTTTATTTCTAATCATTTGTCTGCTTATGTTAGCCTAAGTAGTGCACCTTAGAGCACGTAGTGAAAAATAAACATTTTAAACGTTTCCGTGTCTCTGATTACTCACGTTGTGGACTGAAATGAGAACAATAATGGAAATGTGTTTCTGATTCCCACCATTCCTGAGAGTATTCTAAGTCGCTTGTTCTGGGTTGTCTAATCATTGGTAGCTTCGATGTGATACGAAGAACGAATGAGACACTGATGTTAGTCGGATAGGGCATCTAGGTACTGAGGTGAGTTTTTTGGTACACCACAATTCACTGAGGTCCTGGTTTCCTGCGCATAGTTCTGTGCATGAGCAGAATCCCCCCAACAGTCTTGATCGAAAGGGACACCTGCTCCTCAAGCAGCTGACTGTACCCAGGATGGGATGAGGCACCAGGCAGGTGTGTGCTGACACCACAAAATACCAAAGTGAAGGGGGCCCGATGCATAAAGGTAAAGTTTGACTAAAAGACTAACTTTACTACTTTTTGGTATTCACAAAGGTAAGTTACTACTATTAATTTTACTACTAGTAATTTTACTAGCAGTAACTTTACTAGTAGTAAAGTTACTAGTGGTAACTTACCTTTGTAAACACCGAAAAGTAGTTAAGCTAGGCTTTTGGTCTAAGATAGACGTTTGGTATCACTTTGCCTCTGTGACTCGGGCCCAAGATGATCATCCTTCTAAATGATGTCAAGCCACATATAAAGTTAGTATATATTAGAACATTGGAATGTTGGGAGCTCCATTGTATACAATGGAGTGCTCCATGCTTCTACGGGACGGTACAGGCCCGCAGAGCAACATTCCAATGTTTTACAAATCCCCTCAAGCTTCGAGAGGCCTTTGTTTTATTTGTTAGAACATTTTGCCCTATAGTGGCAGAATGTTATAATAGCCTTATAGCCCTTTGTAGCAGGGCTAAACCGGCTATTAAACTCCCGGTCCCTTGTTAAAGTCCCTCGCCTTCGGCTTGGGCCTTTAACGCGGGCGTGGGCCTTTAATAGCCGGTGTAGCCTGCTACGGCGGGCTATAAGGCTATAATATAGAATACTTCCCCAAAAGGACTCAAGAGGAAAACACTCATCAAACATTACAGTGCTACACAATGGCACTACCCAGGACCAAATAAAACAATGTGAGACTGCCAGTCACATAGCAGTTAGTAAAGCCATGGATCCAGAAATGTTTAACTTGGCCAGGCCACAAATATTCAACAATATTAAAGAATTAAAAGAAGAGTTAGCATCTGGACTCAGTATTCAGACAAAATATCGGAATTACAATATTGTCCTACCAAAATATAATGTCCAAAACATCATGCTATGGAAATATCGTCAGCAAGAACATTGCTATCAAGAATATCAATTTTCAGGTAAGTAATATCGATTTTGAAAATATCAAAGTAATTATATTATGTATTTTAGTATATATTATAAATGTATATGATGTACATTTTTTGCATTATTTTTATTTATGTGTTTTAATATAGTTTCTACATTTTTAAGTAGTTATTAACGATAATTGAATTAATTTTTGTGATTTGTAGTACCATAGCAGGTTGTGGGTTTATAGGGGCACAGAGTGGGAAGAAATTTGATTATAATAAATCAATAATTCCTTTTTTATTACTATTATTAATTTAATTGATAATTAATTATATTTATTGTGCAATTAATTTTTTTAATTTACATTTTCGGTGCAGGTTGTGGGTTTATAGTGATACAGGGTGGGTAGTAATTTAATTTAATTAATTAATAATTAGTTGGTAATTAATATTTATTTATTTAATAATGATGGTAATTTGTGTAAAAGCTGTAGGGTTTATAGGGGTACAGGATGGGAAGTAAATGCATTCTAATGAATAATTTGTCATTAATGAATATCAATTCTTTAATTGATAATTATGTTAATTTTGTAATTAGTTTTTTATTTTGAATTTTAGGTGCAGGTTGTGGGGTTTATGGGGTACAGAGTGATAAGTAAATTAATTATAAGTAATTAATATTTCATTTTTAATTAATAATTATCAAATTTATCATTGATTGTTAATTGTGCAATTACATCTTTTTACTCAAATTTTTGGTGTGTGTTGTTGGTTTTGTAGGGGTGTAGGATGGGAATTAAATCAATTTTAATTAAGTAATAATTTCTTTAATTGATATTAATTATTTAACTTATAATTCATTACGTTAATTGTGTCACTAAATTTGTGTTATGTTACATTTCAGGAGCGTGTTGTGTGTTTTGTGGGGGTATATATTGGGAAGTAAATTAATTATAATTAAGTAAAAAAATTGAATTAATAATAATTAGTTTATTTATAAATATTTGTATTATTAGTATAAATAATTTGTTTTTTAACATTAAATTTTAGGTGTGGGTTGTGAGATTTGTAGGGGTAATGAGTTATTTAATTAAAAAAATGCAATTATCAGTTTATAAATACAATTATTTATTTCAATGTAATATATTTTTGTATTTTGATTATAATATTTGTAGTTATTTATGATATGTATTTAACATTGCCATATGCATTTATTTTATTTTTAATATAATATAATTCTTTTTTTTACATATTTTTATTTGTATTTGTTTACTATGTTTTTGAAATTATTTGTTGCAGGAGAATTTGTTTCTAATGTTGCACTGACTGGAGTGAGAATAGTAATGTTACTCCTCCGCAATCCAGCACTTTCTCCACTGTTGCATTCATAGGAGTGGGAATAGTACATTTTACCCCTCCGCAATCCAACACTTTTCCTCCTGCCGCACTTATTGGAGTTGCAATAGTAAATGTTCCCCCTCTGCAATCCGATACTTTCCTTACTGTTGCACAGACTGGAGTGTGAATAGTAAACTTTACCCCTCCACAATCCAACACTTTCCCTACTGTTGCACTGACTGGAGTGGCAATAGTAAATTTTACCCCTCCACAATCCAACACTTTCTCTACTGTTGCACTCATTGGAGTGGGAATAGTAAAGTTTACCCCTCTGCAATCCAACACTTTCCTTAATGTGCACAGACTGGAGTGGGAATAGTAAAGTTTACCCCTCTGCAATCCAACATTTTCTCTACTGTGCACTGACTGGAGTTGGAATAGTGCATTTTACCCCTCCACAATTGAACACTTTCCTTACTGCTGCATTGACTGGAGTAGGAATAGTACATTTTACCCCTCCGCAATCCAACACTTTCCCTACTTTTGCACTTATTGGAGTTGGAATAGTAAATATTACCATACGCAACCCAACACTTTCTCTACGGTTGCACTCATTGGAGTGGGAATAGTAAAGTTTACCCCTCTGCAATCCAACAGTTTCCCTACTGTGCACAGACTGGAGTGGAAATAGTAAATTTGCCCCCTCTGCAATGCAATGCTTTCCCTACCGTTGCACTGACTGGAGTGGCAATAGTACATTTTACCCCTCCACAATCCAACACTTTCTCTACTGTTGCACTCAATGGAGTGGGAATAGTAAAGTTTACCCTTCTGCAATCCAACACTTTCCCTACTGTGCACTGACTGGAGTGGGAATAGTAAAGTTTATCCCTCTGCAATCCAACACTTTCCCTACTGTGCACTGACTGGAGTAGGAATAGTGCATGTTTCCCCTTCACAATCCGACACTTTCCCTACTGTTGAATTGACTGGAGTAGGAATAGTAAATTTTACCCCTCCGCAATCCAACACTTTCCCTACTTTTGCACTTATTGGAGTTGGAATAGTAAATGTTACCTCTCCGCAACCCAACACTATCTCTATGGTTGCACTCATTGGAGTGGGAATAGAAAAGTTTACCCCTCTGCATTCCAACACTTTCCCTACTGTGCACAGACTGGAGTGGAAATAGTAAATTTTACCCCTCTGCAATGCAACGCTTTCCCTACTGTTGCACTCACTGGAGTAGGAATAGTACATTTTACCTCTCCGCAATCTAACACTTTCCCTATTGTATCACTGATTGGAGTGGGAATAGTAAATTTTACACCTCTGCAAACCAACACTTCCCTACTGTTCCATTCATTGCAGTGAGAATAGTACATTTTACCCCTTCGCAATCCAGCACTTTCCCTACTGGTGCACTGATTGGAGTGGGAATAGTAAATTTTACCCCTCCTCTAGTCCACACTTTCTTTACTATTCCACTGACTGGAGTTGGAATAGTACATTTTACCCCTCTGCAATCTGACACTTTCCCCACTGTTGCTCAGACTGGGGAGAGAATAGTAAATTTTACCGCTCCACAATCTGACACTTTCCCTACTGTTGCACTGACTGGAGAGGGAATAGTACATTTTACCCCTCCGCAACCCAACACTTTCCCTACTGTTGCACTGACTGGAGTGGGAATAGTCAATTTTCCTCCTCCGTAATCCAACACTTTCACCTTCTGTTGACGGTATTGGAGTTGGAATAGTAAATTTTACCCCTCCGTAATCCAACACTTTCCCTACTGTTGCACCGACTGGAGTGGGAATAGTACATTTTACCCCTGTGTGAAGCAACAGTTTTCCTACTGTTGCATTGCCTGAAGTGGGAGTACTACATTTTATACATGCTTAGTACAACACCTTGCCTACTTTTGTATAAATTATAGTGGTAATAGCATATATATTAAATGTAGACAATATAAAATGTATTTTACATTGTTGCAATTTATATTATTATGTTTTTCCTTATTTAAAATAATAATATTTATAATTAATACATTTTTTAATATGCAAAATATTTGTATTCAATTGTAAGAAATGTATGTTGTTTTACTTTTTTATTTTAATTAAAATGGTCTGTTTTATATATTTTATGTTATTGGTATATGTATAAATATATATAGATTTATATTTATTTGTTGTAATATTACATTATTTAAAAAAAATCTGAAATCATAATATACATTAAAATGATTAGTTTGATAATAGTTTATATATATGCGAATATATATGTGTTTAACTTTTTAAAAGTACATTTATTTGTTATTTTTCATGGAATATATATTACATCTATTTTATTTGTACTTAATTAATGTTACTATTTAATATTTTTAATATTCAATATTTTAATTCGGTAGTGTAGCAAGGGCTGACACAGATGAAAAAGGGCATAAATAAATGAATTACATTGCGCACGCTGCAACCCCAAACCGGCGATGCAAAGCGCAATGTAATTCATTTTATTTATTTACTTAGTTACTAAACTACGCTCGGCCTCAATCCAGAGTTTACTCCCCCTACCCTGCCGCTTCGCCCTACTGCCCCGCAGCACTCCCTCCAGGAGTCGTTACAGGAACCCTATTTAAGATCCTATATGTGGTGGGATGTGACTTCACACAGTCCCTTATACAATCTGCCCTTCAGAGAGAGTGCTATATTTCTACTCATAGCAAAATTGACTCTGCCTCCTTTGATTTTTTTTAATTACTGTAGTTGAGAGCAGATAATGGCATTAGCTGATCTATCTCCATAGTAAGTGATGTCACATCATTATATTCCAAATTTTAAAACTGCTTTCAACTCCCGGAGAATTTTGTGTGGATAAACCATCTGCTCGCCTTGTACACCTTAATCTGAGTTTCTCACTGAAGTGAGAGATTCTGTCACTGTCAATCATTATGCGAGGCAATGGTTGTGAAACTCTCCATTAGGAGATTCACATCAAATCATTGCAAAGTATTCATTTTATGATTAAATATTAAAGTGGTATGCCCAAAGTTTGAAATAAAACCAAGGTAATAGAAAAACTTGAACATAGGCGAGAATGACTTACTCTTTTACAATTGCACAGAAGTGGATAAAAGGTATTGCTTCACTAGAGACTGACAAGAGTTTAAAGGCGTTTAAAGGAGCCTTCCGGTGAATGATGTCACAATACATGGTAAAAACCCAAGCAGACATCATCAAACAAATGAATATTCTGTAATGCCTATTGTTGGAAATTCTTAGTACTGCTCTCTGTTATACAAGACAAGACAAAGTAACATTCATTGCACAAATAACTATCGAATGATGTCTGTGGCAGGTGATGGGCAGCTAACCATAGGAGTGTCCAGCTGGGGGGCTGTACCTTTGCCTACAGAGCACCCTCTCTGCCTCTGTGGGGCTCCTGAATGTGGCCCCAAGTGAGATAATTGGAGGTCAGCTAATACTATTGCACAGGTTGACAAAGAGACAACACCATAGGTGCCAACAATGATTTAAACAAAGGAATCCTACTCCGAGGGCCACCATAAAGGGTACTGCAAACCTTGAGATATCATCCCCACAGCCCTTATACACCGCTGCACATAGGAACTTTTGTGACACCACATTTGGAACCCTGAGACAATTCAACACAGTCAAGGATAAGGAGGGCCGTTGTTCCCAACCAGTACAAGACTGAATAAATACCCCAAATACTAAGCGGAACAGGCAGTTGGGCCTACTAGAAATATGAGCGGACTTGGGGAACAAGGTGCCTGAACCTGATTAGGTATGGGTGGATTTAGCGGAGTTCCTCATGACCAAAAAACGACACCACGATACGTGGAGTTCGGCAAGCAGCAGAGTGTGTTACGTTGTGCCTGTCGCGCTGATGATTACCACCGGGTGTTTTTCTGCACTGTAAAATCAGTGCGAATGAACCCATGTGCTGCGCAAGAGGACATTGCTTATTTCTGCTGCTCGAGTAGATTTTCTAATCGCGCGGCAGCTTCCTCAACACAAACGAAGGTTTCTCAACGTGAGCGGTAGTGTTCATCCGTGACCGCACATTTTAAGAAATCTCGCCGGGAGTAAGATTTTCCTAGCTCGTGCTCACCAACTTAACCTGGCTGAGCATGAGCAGGAAAAACTCTGCAAACTCTGTAAGAGGAGCAAACTTTTACACCCAGGCCTAACCCTGCTCATATGACAATGGAAACTACAACTAGAGCAATTAAATACACTAGATATGCCATAGAGGCGAACATTGGAAAAGACGTAAAGGATGTTGCCCATCTGTGGGAAGACGTTCATAACATGGTACAATGAGTAACAGAGGCAAAAGATCATATATCAGAATTAGAAGACAACAGGAAATAACTCCACACCATGGCCCAGAAGGTTAATGCTACATTGCGCTCTTTGGAGGAATGCACAAGGATGCCGAAAGCCGGGCATCACAAAACACTTGAGAATAGTTATAACCTCAGAGAGGCACAGGGCAAGAGCTCTGAGCAGTTTTTGAAGGAGTGGTTCCGTTCACTCATCCCAGTGGCAAACATTTGTCTTGCTTTGTTATTGAACAAGCCTGCAGATCAAGGACACAAAACTGCATCAAGGACAACCTGCACACCTCATTACGCATGATCCCTAACTAATGAGATAAAGATATTGGGGTATATCCACAAACTGCATTTTGTACTACACAAAACATACCACAAAATACAGATCACAAACATAAATGCAGAGTTTATGACCACGCCTTCCCTATACCTATAGGTGTGGAGATATCTGCCCGACTGTGGGGTCTCTGCACATACAGATATACATTTTAGTAGTAAATGTGGGAGAAACACAGGGGAGTGGCTGGAAAATATGGAATACTTATAAAAGAAGGGAAGGGTTTAATGGAGGAGTAAAGTACGGTTTAGAAAGGGTCAGGTTGTGTTTAGTGAGGAAAGTCCACATTTTTAAATGTATTTTTTCGAGTTCAACAACATTTTCAAATTTTCCCTATACATTACCATAGGTAGACAACAAAGTCATGCAAAATCTCTCTCATGGTAATCCATCCATTCGTTATGGTGGAGGGCATGAAGGGCAGCAAGAAAGGTCCTCCACTTCACTTTGTCTTGAGCTTGTTTCTGTACAATGCAACCGTTGTGGTTCAGGGTCTTCATTGGCCTGCCTTTCTTCTGTTCACCTTCTGGGGTCCAGTGGACAGCTATTCTTATGATAGAGACCTGTTCCCTTCTGATAGTATGCTCTATCATCTCTATCTTTTTCTCATAATGATGGTGTCCATGCTCTCTTGCTTGCATCCAGTGAGCATTCCTGTTTGGGGATGGTTTGCGGCCTGAAAATGGGCAAGATTCTTCTCAGCTTACTAGTGTGGACGACTGACAGTTTGGTTATGTTGCTTTTCGTCACCTGCCAGCATTCTGATCCATATAACAGAATGGAGAGAATGCAGCTCTGGCAAAATTTCAGCTTGGTGATAGTGCTGTACTGAGATGAGCTCCACACTTCGTTCGGCATTCTAAAGGCATTCCAGTCCTTGTTCAGTCTACTCTTGATGTCATTGCCTGCCCCTCCATCATGTCAGATAGTACTGTCTAAGTAGGGGAACTCTTCAGTCATGCTAAGTCCAATCCATCCATCTTGATCAGTGAAGGTTTTGGGAGGTTGTGTGTCATGACTTCTTATTTATTTGTGTTAATGTTAACCTTCAGGCCCACTTTCTGTGCATAAATGTTAAAGCGAGACATCAAGGCTAGTTCCTTTGCATTGTCAAGATCCTCCAGTGTAGAGGATAAGGTCCATCTGATGACTCTAGCTTGGTCTTCTGTTGTGCTTTGCATCAGCCAATCAATAACTAGTTTGAAGAGATGTGCTGACATCATACATCCCTATCCCACACAGGTTTTGAGGTCAAATCTATACTCACTATCTCCCACCTTGCAGCTAAAATGATCACTAAAGCTCTTGATGAGAACTATCTGCTGCGGAATGCCAAAGCCACTCAGTATATGCCAGAGCCTGTCACAGTATATACTGCCAAAGGCTTTCTCAAAATCAATGAAGCTGATGTTTAGTTGTCTCTGCCACTCTGTGCACTGCTCTATGATGTTGTTTAGAGTAAGGATCTGAGCAACACAGCCTCAACTCTTGAGGAACCCAGACTCTTCTTTTTTTAACTAGTTGTCCATAGCATCTGAAATTTGCTGTGTAATGATTTTCACCAGGATTTTACAGAAGTGCGAATTCACATCAGTGGTTATAATTGGTTAATGCTACCCTCTTTGTTATCTTGATAATGACGTCTTGGTACCATTCATCTGGTACCTTCTTTCACTCCTAAAACAATGTAAATGGTTGTTGGACTGTGGGCGCTGAATCCAATAAACCAATGTATATGTTTTCCCAATATTTGTTAAGTATCCAAACAAAGCTATTTCTCCCTGCATGAGTCTGACTGTTTGACCTGTTAGCCTTAGGGTGGTGTTTACCTTAGCCATTTGCCATACTCCTCCTTTTTTTGCTGATCTCATTTGTGTTGGGCTTAGGACTCTGTGCACTGCTAGCCTGCGCTAAAGTGCTTGTGATCTCTCCTTTAAACATGGTAGAATTGGCTTACACCCAATTGGTACATTTAATTTACTTGTAAGTCCCTATTTATGTGGTACTACATGTATCCAGGTTCTGTAAAGTAAATGCTACTAGGGCCTGTAGAGCTTATTGTGCCACCCACTTAAGTAGCCTTTTAAAACATGTCCCAGCCGGCCAATACAGCCTGTGTGTGAATGTTTAAATCACCACTTTGACCTGGCTAAATAAATCTTTTTGTCAGTCCTAAATCTTCCTTTCTAATACATATGAGTTACCCATAGGGTAGTCCCTGAAGAGCCCATAGAGCAGGGTGCACTGTATTAAAAAATCTGGACTACTTTTAACTTTTCTGAGTCCTGATATTGAAAAACTCATACATTTGTTTTCCAATATTGCAAGAACAGCCTCTCCCATAGGATATCATTGGATTAACTTATTACATTTAATAAGTGATAACTTCTAATTGGGAGTAGATAGGAAAATCGAGTTTGTGTCTAAAGAATTGTAATATAAAACCCTGTTTAATGGTAAAGTCAGATTGTAAGTCACAATTCTGAAAACGCAGCTTTTAAAAAGTTTGCATTCACATGTCTCAACTATTTGATGCTGCAGCCTGCTTCTTGGGCATGGAACTAGGTGTAGCTGACAGCTGGTCTTTGTGTATTGCTCTCTGACAGCGAGACAAAGGTGGAATAGGTGCTGGCAGGATGGGCTTTGATTGGGGGGCAGAGCAGTCACCTGTCACACTTGCATATCATAAAAACTCTGCCTTAGCACTCTTGCAAATGGTTTGACACTAGTTTTTGTGTCACCAGACAAGCTGGGGCCATGGCAGAGAGAGAGGAAGCTCAAACCAGACATCTCGGCCTCTAGAAACGTCTTCTACTTGAAAGCTGGCACCAGGTATAATTATTGGACCCTCAAACCGAACTCATCAGAACACTTCCGGACTTGTGGACTCTGCCAGGAAGAAAGACTGCCCAGCTATGAAATCAGCCCTGCTAACCTGTTTGCTGACCAAGGACTGCATTACTGACAAAGGCCTGCTGTTGCTGTAGCAGGGCACTTCTGCTGATGTGAGATGCCCTGCTGGATTCTCTAAGTCTCAGTTGGCTGGACTCCTGTTCTTAGCCACAGGTACATAAAAGGCTTCCTCAACGTCGATGCATCTCTACGGATCTGGATGCAGCATGGAGTAGTTCACCCTCAACTCCGATCTAGTGTGATGCAGCTCATCCTGTATACTGACACATCTCATTGCAAGTCCTCACAAGCCTCGGCAGCTCCTCAACGCAGGTCATTGCATTGCTTCTCTTAATCGATGGGTCATCGACCATCAAGTGTGACACATCTCCACAGTGACGGCTCATTGATCCTCCGTTGCACGATGAATCTCAACACAGACCTTGCATCACACCTTCTCATTGACAGTTCCTCAACACTAGCCCATGTAGAGCGACACAAGGCCTTCGCAGCTCGATACTCAGACCCACAAGCTACATTCTCAGTAGGCTGAACTCAGTCCTGTATCCAGCCCGTGCTACATCGCGATCGGCCTGAACTTGTGACTTGGACCTGTTATACCACGACCAGATAACCGCAATTGGCGCTTTTGCTTCTTAGGGGTCGATTCCAATCGGGTCGGACAGCCCGCCGAGAGCTGTCCAAGACCTTACCTTGGGACTGACTCGTACCGGGAGCCGGACCGTCCGGACTACGAAGTACGATGCGCAAAAGTGCCACAATTCCGTCTGACACGCAGGCTGCGATTCCAGCAGCATTTCCCGTACGAGCCGTACCTCTAAACGTCGATTCGAGTTGCCCGGAAGTAGTTCCCACATTAGTTTCCGGCCGGCCAAGTATGATGTGCAAATCCTACGCGCCGGACGGGTCGCCACTAGCAGCACGTCACATCATCCAGTAGAGCTGCATATCAGTTCCGATTCGCGCCACAACATGATCCACGTCTATGAGACGGACCAACTCTCAACGTGTAAGAGACAGAGCAATGAGCAGCAAGTACGAGACGAACCAATGATGAATCCCATCGCGCAGGTCATCCCAGTACTGTATATCTATGACCGGATCAGGAACAGACGGGCACATTGCAGACGGTAAGTCCGACACCCCCACAAACCAACATCACACACACGTGAAATGCCACACACACATAGGGGGGTGACATCCCTTCCACCAGCAACAGCAATACCACAGGGGTAGCATGGTCCTCACCACCAGTAGTCCCCACACCTGGGGGGGGTGCCCATCACCACTAGCCCCAACTCATAGGGGGCTGTATGCCCTGCACCACTACCCCCAACTCATAGGGGGCTGCATGTCCTGCACCACTACCCCCAACTCATAGGGGTCTGTATGTCCTGCACCACTACCCTCCCCACTCATAGGGGCCTGGATGCCCTGCACCACTACCATCCCCACTCATTGGGGGCTGGATGCCCTGCACCACTACCCTCCCCACTCATAGGGGGCTGTATGTCCTGCACCACTACCCTTCCCACTCATAGGGGGCTGGATGCCCTGCACCACTACCCCAACTCATAGGGGGCTATATATCCTGCACCACTACCCCCAACTCACAGGTGGCTGTATGCCCTGCACCACTACCCCCAACTCATAGAGGGCTGTGCGTCCTGCACCATTACCCTACCCACTCATAGGGGGCTGTATGTCCTGCACCAATACCTTCCCCACTCATAGGGGGCTGGATACCCTGCACCACTACCCCAACTCATAGGGGGCTGTATGTCCTGCACCACTACCCCCACTCATAGGGGGCTGGATGTCCTGCACCACTACCCCCAACTCATAGGGGGCTGTATGTCCTGCACCACTACCCCCAACTCACAGGGGGGTGTATGTCCTGCACCACTACCCACAACTCATAGGGGGCTGTATGCTCTGCACCACTACCCCAACTCATAGGGAGCTATATGTCCTGCACCATTACCCTCCCCACTCATAGGGGGCTGGATGCCCTGCACAACTACCCTCCCCACTCATAGGGGGCTGGATGCTCTGTACCACTACCCTCCCCACTCATAGGGGGCTGTATGTCCTGCACCACTACCATCCCGACTCATAGGTTGACCAAGCAAACCACCCCCTAACATCTTGGCAAGATTATATGTTTGTGTGTACAAAATGCCCACAACACAGATCCTGACAGTGAACATACAATGTGACTCCCATCACATGTCTGCCCATAAGGTTATTGTGGGCTTCAAAAAAGCCGATTTCTAGGATCATTATGGTAATGGGGTTTAAACCCCACATCACTACAGTGAGCAAAAGGTGAGTGTGGGGTCCAAAAATCCAGCATTGTAGGATCATTGTGGTAAAGGGTTCTAAAACCCCCTTCACTACAGTGAGCAAAAGGTGAGTGTGGGCATAACAATAGCAGCATCACCAGAGCAGCATTTGTGACTACTGGAACCTACACCACAACCAATGTAGTGTCAATGTGGTGGTTGTGTCACATACAAACATAGATTTTAGAGGCAAAGAATACTGTGTATCACAAGAACTCCCTCTGCCATGTGCAGACAAGCATTGGCCATGACCCCTGACACTGCCAACAGTGTACAATTAGACTATGTGAAAGTGAGCATCATGATGCATACACACATATCTCTATGAACAGACACACAAACTGCAGAATCCTGTGGAGACTGGAGATGTTAGGTGACAAAATCACATACCATGGCAGCAATGGGACATACCAAACATGATCAATGTGCAGGATGATGAGCTACAAGATGCATCATGGACACTAGGGACAAACCCCCACACAACATCCCCCCAATGGAACGCTAAAGCCATACCAATGCAGAGGCGCAGATGCACAAACACAGACAGGCAGCCCCACACTGCATAACATACACAACACATGTGTGTGTCTCAGTGTCCCCAGGCTTGTACCCAACACTAGGGGTGGGCGGAATTTGCGAAATTAACTTTCGCAAATTATCGCAAAAATGCTGAAAATCTCCGCAAACACGCCGGAAATATCGCGAAGACGCGGAAGTTTTTTTCCCGCCTGTTCGCAGTATTTTTTTGCGTGATCGCGGGTCGCCAACTTACCCATGCGGTTGCTCACGGGCGCGGCCATCTTGTTTTCACTTGTCCCGCCCTCTCGCGATGCTTACTTCCTGTTCCGGGTCGCGTAATGCATGTTCGCGCCCGTTCGCGGTAGTTATTTCCTGTTCGCGACCGCTTTTACTTGATCGCGTTGCTTTTTGCTTGATCGGGGAGAAAATATCGCGCAAACTTGCACACGTGGTCGCAATGGGCGCGGCCATCTTGTTTTTCACTCTATTGCATGGTTCTGGGGCCTGATTTTGAATCCTCCCAAAATCTTTTCAATCCTTTGTTTATGCCACTTTTTTTTAATCTTTCTTACTTATTATTTCTCTAACTATTTTCCTGCTTCTATATTTTTGTTTTTAGTCTACTTTTTTTTTGTTTTTTTAGCTACTTTCTCTCTCTTTCTATTGCCTGCTATTTATTTCCTTTACTCCTTTATTTTTTTTACCTTTTCTTTCCCGCCCCGTCCCCAGAACCATGTCTAAGGGTAGGGCTGTTCGCCGTCGCAGCCAGAGCCGCGACCGCCTTCCTTGAGGAAGGCGGCGCCCACAAGGGGTGCAGGCACGGGCCTTATTTGGGGAGGTGGAGTTGGCTGCACTAACTTTCTTTGTGCAGCGCCACCTCCCCTCAACCCTGGCAGCAGGTGGCAGGCCTGGGTCCGGGTACGGCCTCCGGGAGTGTCGGCAGCGGTGGGGGAAGGTGCGCCAGGCAGTGTCGCGCTTCTCTGGGGTCCGGCGCACCCAGGCGCAGCTGACGCACCGGTGGTCCGACATTTTGGACCGTGAGCAGGACCTGCTGGACCTGCTTGGAGTGGAGGTCCCGGGGCTTGGTGAGTACCTATTTAATTATTACAACTTTGTGTCTGTTCTTCTGCTCTGTGTTATATATTGCGAATATCTTTTTTTCCTTCCAACCAGCTAGAATGTTGCTGCTTACAATACATTCCAGGTTAATAACGTTTAAAAGTCTTCTGTGATTATGACACAGGTGCTCTTCTGCGCTACTACTAATCTTACTTGTTTGCAGCTTTGCGTTTGCGCTTGCTTAGCGTGATTCTTTACGAGTTTATTTTAGAGAAATTAAGTTACGTAATGCTACAGTGACTCTAGTCCACTCCTACTTTGTCCTGTCACTAATAGATAGGGGCGGATTGATACTTAGGTTTAGGTACTTTGTATGAGCTTCTAATTTGTTAGTGGTATGCGTGATGCCCCCTCACTCAGTTACGTGACGTGCTGCTAGTACGGCAGTCTTTATTAGAACCTTTTCTAGTTTGTTCAATGAGTGGTGGTAGGCTTAGCACTAGCAGATCAGCATCAATCAATCAAACCAAAATTTGGAGTATACAAAAAATGTAGTCATGTGTCCTCCATGATTTGACCATATGCATTGTTGAGGAATACAGTGGAAATGCATACTTAATGTACAATTGGCATGCCTGGAATAGGTGGGCTAGGTTGGGTGGTACGTCGTACTTAGGCTTAGTTGTAACTTAGTATTCTGGAATCAGAATGGAAGACTGGATTACTGTTGATAAATAGTAACTTAAGTAGTCAAACTGCGAATGCCCCGATATTACTTGTTGACCAGATGAGATCGGTCAATTTAGTTATTGCAATTGTTGTTTACATAAGTGTTTTTTGACCGTTGTTGAAAAATATTGTATTTGTTTGACACCATTCATCAATGTTTGTCTCTTTCTTATATCTTTCCTGTTCATCAGCACCCAGGGGCAGACAGACAGGGAGTGGGCAGTCGGCGGGACAGTCAGAACACCACCAGGAGGACACCAATGAGGGCTCCTCTGCTGGCCCCAGTAAGTCTTCTTGTTTTTAATAATATTTCTTATTCCATAACTTTTTCTAAAATCTTATCCCTGCCTCCGCTATGATGACTCTCAGTACTACTACTACTACATACTATCAGTCTGTCTGTACTGTAGTAGCTAGTCTTGCCCAGTTGGCCAGTGCCACTCTTTATGTGAAAGGTTGTAATATAAAACTCATATTCACCAGTAGCTCGAGCCATTGAGTCCAATCCTTTGGGTCGTCGTCTTTTACTACTTTTACTCTTATTGATCTTGAGTCTTTGTTAATCTTGAGGCTTTGAAAATTCACAGCAACAACAGCCCTACCAGATTTATTACTATTTTGATATGATAGCCTATAGGACATACTACTACTGTTGTAGGGATCTTGCACATACATTTGCACCAGAAAATAGGATGTTGGTGATGGTAGGTTGGACCTTCCTCGTACACCTCAATCAGAAATTCCGCACCCACCACAATTCCACTGCTTGACTATAGTACTATCTTGTCATAACTATTAGGTCTCGGAACCCTCCCCCCAAGATACCCAACAAGTAGACAACCCAGAACATAACACACCCAACCTCTCAGTTGTGGAGGCAATGCACATGCACACCGTTACTTTAATTTGCTCACTCGTGTAAGTTAGTCCACACCAAATACCACCAAGTCTATGTAAGTTCAAAATGTTTATTTCAAATTGAGAAGCTCTGTACACTGTTTTATTATAAAATGCAGCACCAACCGGAAAATCAATAACATTAAAACAATACACATTGTTACACTTATACAGTTGGGAATTAAATCATGATAAGTGAACAGTGGTGGAAGGCAGCACCACCATCCCCTAGGAATTTAGTTGATATAAATGTATAAATGAAGATGTGAGTGAATGGACCCCTCACCTTAGAAGAACCTAGTACTGTTAGTTGTTGCATCATTCAGAAGCTCTGGTTCGTAGAAGGGAATCTTCCGTCCGTAATGCGAAAAATGAAAGGGTGTGCGTTAGTATATTGCAACTTGCAAGCATTTCTCAGCCGTGCCAAAAAGTGTAGCATTTATGGATAAGCAATATGGACTAACAGTAACAGTACACCAGTACTTCCTAAAAAAGTGGCTTGTTAATGTTTTGTTGACCGCTTGTACGCAGCGCGTAGACTAGACAGTAGCAGTGTGAGGCAGGTCATGTGGGCTCAAAGGTGTCTTATACAAGAAGCTGCATGGTAACGTCACATGTGCAAAAATAAAAGAAACAAAGGAAAATGGTAGCATGGCTAGGGCTAATTAAGCAAAGGCTACAATGATCATATATAACTATTAGTGTCTACTCTACTGCTACCTGATTTGTACTAGTGATGTATGCTACTATTAACTCATTTTTCAACCTTGCTACTGATCAATAGGGGGGAGGTGTATATGACGCCTAATAAATGTGTAATGTTTCTAGGCGCACTACCGACCACCATTGCCGTGGCCAGCGAAGGCGACGCGGAGGGCGAGGATGCGGCAGTTGCTGCAGATAGCAACGGAGTGGTAGGGGGAGTGGCAGCACCAGTGGCAGGCGGTGGTAAGTTAGATTCATAATCCTTAACTATTGTTGGACTTGACAGTACACTCACTGCAAGGGTGTACTGTATGTATATGTATACTGTACAGTTGTGACTTAGGGCCCGATTAGGATGGTGGGCGTATTGCCCCCGCCGGGCCGGCTGGAATTCACTGCCGACACCGCAGGGGCAAACCTCCCGCCATCCCTGTAGAAAATATTCAGACCCCCACATGTCGACCAGGCGGAAAAGGGTTCAATATGGCGGTGGTGTCTCTCTGAAGACACCGCCAGCCATATAATATGCATTTTGGAATGCCTTTGCGTGGCGGCATTGCCGCCCGCCACGGAAAGGCATGCAGACATTGCAGAGTATGCTTGGGGGCACCCATGGAGGGTACCTACCTATGCTATGGTACCCCCCCGCCTTTCAAAGCAAAACGTGACAGGCTCCGTGCAGGGCCCGTCATGTTGTGCTTGGAAAAGCAGCACAACATGTATTTTTAGCATTGCTTTCGGCAACGCCAACCAGAATGTGAAAAAAACAGGATGCGCCCGCCACTGTGCCGGGCGCATCATCCTAATTAATTGTCCCCACGGGACACCCACCCTTTTTAGCGTGATGATGGCGGGCAGACAAGGTCCGTCCGCTATCCGATGTCGTAAGTAAGTATGAGTTGTTGGGGACGTTTGAAGAGTGAACTAGAAGACTAGAATTCCCTTTAATTGGCATAGGAGCGGGAGTATTGAGTAACCAATGGCCTCATCTATCTGATTTCAACTCCGCTTTGAAAGTTTTATGGAGAAGAGCACCTGGTGCACTGTTCAACTAAAAAGTGAAAGACGGGTGGAAGGAAGAAGGACGGGCGAGATTTAAAATGTTATGTACTACTGTGCTTTATAGTGCTACTCTACCATGCCACTATGTGTATAAATAATTAAGTTGTCTTACTGTTTTTCTAAGAGAATATTTTACAATTGTCTTGTTTTTTTCTTTTTGATACACAGCTACTCCGAAACAAAATCGCAAGGAGTTGGCCGCCAAGGCACGGCGCCGGAAGCTGGAGGCAATCCAGCGGGAATACTGGCGGCTGGTGGTCTTAGCCGAGGAGGAGGAGGAGACTGCAGCAGAAATTGTTCAAGCCTCCTCCAGTGTCCCGGGCCCCAGCCACCGCCCTCCAGCGGTACGGCGCCACCATCTGGCGGCTGCCCGCCGCCACCATAGTGCCATCTCCGGTGCCCCCCCACTGTGGCTGCAACTTCCGCACCTTTAGACGCCATGTCGCCCGTTTAGAGGGCGAGATTCGTGTCCTGCTTGAGTCCCGCCCCACCACTTAGTCCCTGTCATCCTGTTCTGCCCCTTTTTTAATTCTTGTTTGGGTTGGTGGGTGAGAACTTGTTTGGGCGTTACGGACTTTTTTCTCCTATGGACATTGGTTGGGGTTAGGGAGGGGGGTGGGTCAGCTTTTGTGGGTTTAGTTTATTTTTGTTAGGGTAAATTAAATATATTTTTCTATGTTACATGCAATGTTGTTAATGTTTTGTAGGTGGGGTAACTGTTTTACATCACACTGTTTCCTTGCTGGTGCATGGCCACCCATAGCCTGTGTTTGATTTAAATAATTGGCTGACTGTATAAGACACAAACAGATAGATGAGACACACCTCACTCATTGACTTGTCCTTCTAGTATTTTCAGTCTGTCCTCTAGTCTATGCATTCTTTGGACTGGTGTGTGAAAATGAAATCATTGACAACATGTCCATTATTAATTCTGCCTCCCCCAAACTTCTCTCTTACCGGTGCTTGATGTTTATGTCCAACTGTGGCACAGCACTGGCTGCATGGTGAAGATGGTTTCCTTTTTCATACATGCCATGATTGGGGTGGTGGTGGTGGTAGCATAGTAGTAGTAGTAGACACTGGCAGGGCGGCAGCATTTGCAAAAAAAGAAAAGGAGACAGTCAATTGCCTTTGAGAGACTGTTAGAGGAGTAGTAGAATGAAGTACAGTACAGAACTTACCGAGCAACAATAATATGCTCAAATATTTGACAAAAAAACATAATGGTAGTTGGGATAGCCTACTAGACAGAGTTACAAACTATAGTTGTGTCGAGTCACTTGACTAGGCCTACAGCCTAACAGTTAGTGCTGTATATGAGGAATGACAACAAACAAATCCAATCAATGCCGGCAATTCATGCTGAGGTATATGTTCCTTTGTTAAATAAAATAACCTCTGAAATATCCTACTCATGGGTGGGCAAGCAGAAGAAGATCATCGCTCTGCCTTGAAATTGAAGTACTGTTGCTTTCACCACATCCTCCCCAGCAAGTGTGTGATTAAGTATTGGTGTACATTTAATTTAGTCACACCTCTACAATAAGTCACACAGCCCGGGGGAAGAGGGTTAGGGTTTGTTGAATGGATGGGAAGGGGTTTTTTGGGAAAGGTTTGACATAGAAAAACAGTATGCATGGACAAACAAACGACAATCATTGAAGACTACCATATCCATATGTTAAGGGACAAAAAGGAAATGCATGCATGATGATGAGAGACCCGGATTACATACACTTCTAGTTCTTGTTCTGTTGTTCCGGCCTTAATACTTTTACAGATAGCAAATAGAAATTTTAAATATTGGTAGGGACGAATCGTAAACACAGAGCAAACCTAATGTTGATAAAAACAACTCCAAGAACACACTGTTGTAAAGATTGCATACAAAATATTAATCAAATTTTTTAAAAGAAGATTTAAGTGGATACTATTACTGTGTTATCCTGGTAAAAAATGTGGACTGGATTTGCATCTCGGCATTCCTCTTTCTCCTCTCGTCCATCAATCTTGGGTGTGTTGCCTCGAGTCGCCACTCGCCACTGCCTGGCTGAAAAAAAAATGTTGATTTATTGGTAAGGTAAGTGTGCATTGTAATGTTTTCCAAAGTATAGGGCAAGGCCCGGCCTGTAATTGTAGATGGAAAACCAAAGGGGATATTGAGAAAGAAAGTTAAAACAAATGCACACCTTATGGTGTAGTGCAACAAGAACACTTTCCGAGGTGGCATGTATGCAACATCTCAGTCTACTCTAGTCTGTTTCCAGCATTGACCTTCAACAATAACAGGAGAGAGCAGGCCCACAGTGCTTAGCAGTAGCACATCCTACGTTAAGAGTACTTTTTTTTTTTTTTTTAAAGAGTTGGACAAAGGCAAAGCACATTATCCATTCCAAACATAGCATTTTACAGTTTAAGTTAGTAAAATCAATGCACCGCAGTCCTCCCACTGCTACACTCTATGTAAAATTTTTATTACACAACAAGAGTAGAAATATTACTGACTTGAGTCATTCTTTAGTGCGTACAGAAAGATAGATTACTAGTACTCTTTGACTCCACTTTGTGCATAACAAACAAACAACGAAAACACAAAGACCAATCGCTCAGAGTCAGGTGTCCAATGCATGCCATTAATTGTCATTACCTGTTCCTTCTCATCTTAAGTTAACGGGCCGTCTATTTCGCCATCATCATGATGGACGGTGCTGTTGTGTCAATCATACTCATTGCGCAGATTGAGTGAGTACCCTTCCTGTATTGAATTAAAAGCAATGTATCACCTAGCTGGAGGAGAAGTACAAATTTAATATTTTCAAGAAGGGGAAAATTTAATTTACCTTGAGTTAAGTTTAGTGTGTTCTGTAGAAAGATGATTAGTGGCAGTGCACAATTACATAACTTCATGCACAACAAACACAACAAAATCATTCAGTCTGCGACTCTGCGTCCAATGCATTGCATCAATCATTACCTGTTCCATCTTATTTTCAGTTAATGGGCAGTCTCTCTCGGCTCTGAAAGGAGAGCTATAGTAGTCATCTGATTCATGCTCCACTTCTTTTAGCAGGACTAGGAAAGTTTGAATTTGTTCTTCTACTATTGTTACCATCATCCAATCATCATTCATGAGGGCAATGGATTTGGGCGGGAGATTCAGCATAATGGAGCGGAGGAGCTGGATTCGGAGTACTGTACTGTCAAATTGCAGACAACTGAAACTTGTATATTAAATTAGAAGAGTAGAAGACGGTGGTAATGGATTTGTTTTGATTCACAATTTTGTAACCGGAACGACAGACACACAAACAAAGGGGGAAAAAAGGGAGGAAGACAGTAAGTGCAAGCCTAATTGTCAGGGAAGTATAGCTCGTCCTCAAACTCTGGGGGTTCAGCCAGTAGTAGGTAATCATGTGACACAATACTTCCGTCACCTGAGCCGCTGTCCTCATCTTCCTCCATTGCTTCACGTATTGTGTAATTCGGTGGTATGAAGTGCTGATTCAATCAATCAATCAAATACAGCTTTATTCGATTAAAATCAATAATCATAAAAGCATGGATAACACAATTCAAGTTAAAAACACAAAGAATGTCTACATTAACAACTGATTCCTTGATTTGAAAATGAATTTTAAAAAAGCATTGACTGAAGCTACAGCAAAGACAGTATCTAGCATTTGCAGGGCAATAAGTGCAGGTCGGCAGTGCCTGATGCCAAACAGTTTCAAAACTGGCAGAATCCATCTTTTCCTAGGAATAGAATAGAATTTACACAGAAGTACAACATGCAGTGTAGATTGAGTCGAAATATCGTCGCAAGGACAGTTGCATAATTGTTTGGACCAGTCATTCCGTTCCGGGAAACTTAGTAGCCTGTGAATAATTCCCAGGCGAAATCGAACTAACAAAAACCTATCAAAGTCACCATCTACTAATTTTATATATGGTTGAATTGATAAATGAGTAGAAATCAGCTGGTGGCTCTGGACCGATGTTTTCCTCAGTTCAATGGCCAATCTGCAGTCATTTAGATAGTCCAAACACAGTTTTTTCAGATCTTTTCTCGCTATCCGAGCCAAGGTTGTGGGGTTATCATAAAACTCACAATGATCTAATTTGCCACAGAATGATTTGATATATGTTAGCCAACTGATCTTTAAGACCCCTTCCAAATTTAAAAGGTCAAGGATTATGGAACGGTTCAGAGCCAGATTATCCGAGGTCCAAATCCTGTGCCACTCGAGTATTGGTTGCATTTTAATAATGTCTTCTAGATAACCAATTCCTAGTTCTACGTGGCATGAGTAAGTTGAGATGGACTCTGGAACCGCCAATAAAAACCTTAAAAATTTATTTTCCACCATCTGTAAAATAGTGATGTCAACGACCCCCCAGACACCTGCTCCATAGGTGGAAACAGAGACGCATTTGGCATTATAAATTTTTAGCAATTCATGTGGGGGCCTTTTGCCCAACATTTTACTAAAATTATGTAGGGCAGTCACTGTTCTAGCGAACAGGATCCTCCTAGCTTTCACAGCTTGATGCCAACTCAATTTGTTATCAAATAAAATGCCCAGATAGGCAAATGATTTAGTGTACTCTATAGGTTTATCATATACAAAGATGGTCTTAGGGATCCTACTCTGACTAATGCCGCAAAACATAGCAAATGTTTTAGTAACATTAATGGTGAGTCCCAGATTGGACATATACTTCTCAAAAGCAGTGACGACACGTTGTAGGGCAAGGGGAGTACGGGCCATTAACACGGCGTCATCAGCATATAGTAGAGCCGGAATGGGTCTAGAATCTATTTGAGGAAGGTCAATACAATTGTGTACTAAATGTTTACCTAAACCATTAATATAAAGATTAAAAAGGAAGGGAGCGAGAACGCAGCCCTGTCTCACTCCCTTTCCAATCCTAAAATCAGTAGTACATTGACCCTCAGTTCCGTACCTCACCCTTGCCTTGGCCCCTGCGTAGAGCTGTTTAAGAAAAGAAATTAGGGGAATATCCACACCTAAGTCTTCTAGGATTGCCCATAGATTGTCATGGATGACACAGTCGAATGCTGATGATAAATCGACGAAGGCTAAATATAGATTGCCCCTTTTTGCTGTCGTATACTTATTAATTAAAAGATTTAAGTTGAGGCTCTGGTCCACTGTCCCCATACCCTTGCGAAATCCGTATTGAATATCACTTAAAATCCCCGAGTCTTCAGCCCATTCTTGTAATCTGTTTAAAACCACTCGACCAGCAATTTTCATAGAAGAGTCTAACAGGGAAATTGGGCGATAGCATGCCGGGTTAGCTCTATCACCTTTTTTAAAAATGGGTACTAAAATAGAGACCAACCAGGTAGGAGGAAGACTTAACGCACTAGAGGCATTAAAAAGTAGGGTTAAAACAGGTCCCCATAAATCAGGATTACATTTAAAAAGGTCCGCAGGAATGCCATCCAGACCTGGTGCCTTGCCCCATTGACTAGCCAAAATAGCCTCATTTACCTCATGGAGCTCAAATACCAGATGAGTTGCGGATTCTGCACCTTGCTGTGACTTCTCAAAATCCACTAGTCCTAGGGCGTCTTCAGTGTCGATAGGACAACTATAGAGCTGCATATAATGACTAATCCATTCCTTTTCAGGTATTGCAATCTCGATGTTGGCCCCATTCTGATTAATTAGGAATGGAGCATTGACGGCCTTCCAAAAGGCCGCCGAGTCTTTCGATAAGGCCGCTTCCTGGAGAGTAGACCACAGTGACTTTTTTACTTCCAATTTCCTGTTTTTCAAGGCGATTTTATATTCCCTCCTAGCATTAGAAACATCAATTGGGTTTTTAGGGTTGGCATGTAGCACTTGCTTCAGCTTTGAATATGCTTTGGTGCATATGTGGTCAAACCACCCAGACTTTATAGCCTTACTTTTGTTGGATTCAACAAAGAGAGCCTTTTTAATAGATTTTCCTATTATTAAGAAATTCTCCAAAATGGCTCTATAGTCACCTGGATCTTGTAGACAGTTTACAATATTACTATAACAATCACTGACTAATGTACCCAGAAATTCTTCAGGATTAACTCGTTCCCACCTTAGTACATATCCATTCTGTCTGGTGAGGTTGATGTTGTCAATGTAGTTAAGATCTCTACCCCTCTTACCAGATAGATGGGGCTTCATCATCAGACATGTACTTAGTGGGAAGTGGTCACTAAGGGCTAGGTCATGTGTATAAAAATTCATAACTCTTGAGGAGTGCCTATTGTGTAACAATATAAAATCTATTGTGGAAGTGGCACCACGACCATTAAATGTTGGAGAGAACGCAGTTGAGGGGGTAGTTAGCATGTTACAAAAGCCCAAATCCAATGTTGATAAAACATCATTAAGTAACTCTCCTTGGATTGTGTGTGCAAAATGTGGCAGACAATCTTCATCATTTTGATCATGAGTTAAACCACATAACCCTTTACCTGTATGTTCACATAATGGGCAGTTAAAATCTCCCCCCCACAAAAGGACTACATCCTTGTCCTGGGAGTCCTGTATCCACTCCAGCTTTTCTAAAAGGGTTTTCATAGTGCTTACAAATAGTGGCTGAGGAACATTATTATAAAAATTTACCACTATCAATTTCAAATGACGATCACAAGTAAGGCCGATAATTTGATAATGGGGGCCATCAATGAAATTACATTTATCAAAGTTCAATAAGTTAGAAATATAAACACAAAGGCCACCCTTTGCTCTACCGGAAGAGGATGGAACTGCTGGTGTAAAAAAAGTTCTAAAACCAGCCAGATGAACAGTTTCCACTAACCAAGTTTCCTGTAGACAAAGAATATCGAAGTTCCGTATGAAATCCGACCAGATACCATTTGACAATTTCGATTTCAATCCTGCTACATTCCAGTAAGTGCTGATTCATTTTGATCATTGTTAACCTCTCCACGTTTTTGGGCGAGAGACTGCCCCTTCTCAATGTTACAATGGAACCAGCAGCACTGAAAACACGTTCGGAAGAGACACTTGTGACAGGGCAAGCCAGATAGCTTATCGCCAGCCTGCTGAGCTGTGGCCATTCAGACCTTTTCCTATACCAATACTGCAATGGGTTTTAATCAATGTACACCTCTGTTGGGTCGTCCAGATTGGCCCGGACCATCCGCTCAATGTTCAGGGTTGCTGCTGGTAAGGTTTTGGGCTCTTTTCTCTGTGCATCAGCACTGTGCTTATTAATGCCTAACTTTACATACCAATCGTGTAATGATTGTACTCCGCCTACTGATCCAGTTATTGTTGCTCTGGTCGATAGTGATGGTGAGTCTTGTGATCCAAACGCACTGCCCTCAGCCGACGAAGTTGCACTTGATCCTGCATGGCCTGCTTCAGTCCTTGTGGGTTGATCTTGCGGGCTTTTAATTAGCAGCCGTTCGTTTTCCAATTTACTGGCTGCTTCAGCTATACAACTTTTGTAGCGGGCAACATCATTCTCGGAAAAAGCAAAGAATATCTTCAGTCCAAATTTTGCATGTGGATCCAGAATTGTGGCACAAATGTAATGTTCTTGTGACAAAATTTTATTTTGTATCCTTACATTTTCAGCTAAGCGCCGGGATAAGCTCTCCACCAAGTCATGGGCTTGCCTTTTGTCCTCCTCACCTTTGTATGATTCAGACACATTATTCAGTTGATCCTCTAGCATTTGCAATAATGGGATAGCTTGGCCCATTGTACAGTCCTCCTTGCTGACTTCACGTGTGAAGACCTCAAAAGGACACAGCATCTCCGTCAGGCATTTAATTAGGCTCCATTGCTCCATGTCAAGGTTCATGCCTTTAACAGTAGCATCCCCTCTTCTGTTCCAGACATATTCATGGAGTGACCTGTACTGCTCATACAGACGATCAAGCATGCAATACGTTGAGTTCCAACGTGTTGCCACCTCCTGGATGAGTGCTTTGACTGGCATCCTATGTTCACGTTGGATGATCCTCAGCTGCTTCCGAGCTTTAAAAGAATGGCTGAAATGAGTGCATATTCTTTGGCAGATGGCCAGTAAATTGCTGACTATGGGTTCTTTTTTCAGAAAGTCTTGAACTATAATGTTTATGCAGTGCGCCAAACACGGAACCCTGAAATAGGAACCAAGTTCCATGGCCTTAAGTACATTACTGCCATTGTCTGTGGCAACAAAACCAATACCAAGCCATCTTGGCCGCAACCATTCCAAAACCTTGCTGCGAAATGTTTTCAGCCGTATGAGATTTCTCCATAGCGAACATGGCTACAGTTGCATGTTTCCGAGTAAAATTGCAGCTGTGTCAACAGCACCTCATGCAGATAGCTTATCTCTAACCCCCACAAAAGAGATCCAGTATGCAGTGATGCACATGTAATCTGTGGCTTGGCAACTGGTCTGTTGTCACGTGGATATTGTGAACAGCACTCTGCTGCAAAGCTTGTCCAACCAATTCCAGCACATCATGATGTAGTGCCGGAACAGCAATTCTTGCGAAATAGGACCGGCTGGGAACCTTCCATTTACGGCAGATGGCAGACACCAATTCAAGGAAACCCACCCCTTCCACAAATGAAAAAGGAAGAAGGTCCAGGGCTAACATTTTAGCCAGCTTCGCATTGTACAACTGTGCCGTTGGGTGGTTGCGTTGGAACTGCCCCTCCAACCTAAACATGCTCTCAATGGTAGGCTGAATTACTTTCCTTTGTTGTGCTAACCCACTTAGGCTCAACGACACAGATTGTCTCATTGCGGTACTCGGTCGCCTTGGTGTCTCAGCCTGACTCAGAGTATGGCTCTTACTGCGGTGTCACTCTGATGTTACTGAGGAGGATGTGGGCGGTACCACTGCACTACTGGGGACAGGGCTAGAAATGCCTCGCTCTTCTTCACCTTCCACCGCAATAATATCGCTCCCTGATTCTTCCTGACCAACTTCAATGGGTTGAGTTTTTCTACTTTCTTTTAACTGAAGTAGGTGATTCTCCCACATGATAGTGTGGTGTATTCTGAGATGACTTGCTTGTCCTCCGGTACCATAGTTTGTACCAAGCTTACCACGCCGAACCCTTGCCGACAAATTGAGCATATAGCAACGTTCTCCTCCTTGGTGCTAACAGATAAAAAGTCCCAAACTGGGCAGGAGAACTTTCTGGCACTGCTGGATGTGCCACTTTCAATACCAGATGAACTGGAGGGTGTGCTTGAAATGTGACCCTGTGCACCTAGACTGTGACTTTTACTACCACTACCTACTGAGATGGTTGAGCTGGATGTAGGTCCCTGCCGGGCCTTGGAAAATATGGCAGCTGGAGGTAGTGGTGGTGTAAGCTGCGTTGGTGATATCCGTGCTACATCCCGCTCAGTAGCAGCCTTTCTGGATAGGGTGAGAATGTTGGTCTCCAATCCCTTTGGGGCGGGAGTAATGTGCGTGATGACTGGCTCGTCTTCATCAACATCATCATCACCCCCCTCTTCTACATCTACCTCCATAACTCTAAGTTTTTCTGGGACATTCCTTTTCAGAAGCATTGTCTTGTGGCGTATATCACTCTCAGACCGAGCTGGTGGGACCCAAGTGTCATCACGATCATCAGAAGCGGGGCTTGAAGAAGAAGATGATGGACTAAGCCTCCTTTTCCTTGCTGGTGGTCTGGAAGACAATAGATCTTCTGAAACAGTGGTTTGACTTTGCTCCACTTTGTCTGCAGAAAGCTCGATTTCCTGAAATGCCCCTATGTCAGGAGCAACAACTACTATGGTGGGCTGTTGCGGCCGCTGCTGTTCTTGTTGCGGCCGCTGCTGTTCTTGTTGCGGCCACTGCTGTTCTTGTTGAGGCCGCTGCTGTTCTTGTTGCAGCCGCTGCTGTTCTTGTTGCGGCCGCTGCTGTTCTTGTTGCGGCTGCTGCTGTTCTTGTTGCGGCTGCTGCTGTTCTTGTTGTGGCTGCTGCTGTTCTTGTTGCAGCTGCTGCTGTTCTTGTTGCGGCTGCACACTTATCTGCTGAGTTTGCGCCTGCGTTGAACTTGATTGTGTACTACTTTGCGGTAATGACATTTCTTCAATATCGCTGCTCGTTAGTAGACTGGCTACCTCTGCGACACTAAAGCCCTTGGGCCTAGGTTGGTGTGGTTGGACCGCTGTGCTGCTCCCAGCTTGGTTGCCGGACAACGCTGCTGCAGGCATAACTTTTTTGGTGCCAAAAAAAACATTGGCCGGCACACCACCAGTCGTGGTTAATGGCACTTCCTTTTTCTGTTCCTTCTTCTCACCGGCAACTTTCTTGGTACTGGCCCTGGTAACTTTCTTTGGGGCCATCTTCTTCAGATGTCAGGCAGGATGCAGATGCACAACAAGCTCTGGTCACACGTGGACGTGATGCGCAGCAGGACTTCTGTCTGGCTGGCAGTACAACGGGTAGCCGGGTGATGCTAATGACACCGCCTCCTCTGTCTTTTGTGCACCTGAAACCAAATAAGCCAGGAGAAGAACATCAGTGAAATGTTGCATTTGTTGTTGTGATTCATTTACTTAGTACTGTACTAGTGCAAACAAAAAACATATAGTCTAGCCATTTATGACTTTTTTTAAACAAGAGCTATGTTATACTACTGTGTACAGTCACACACTACACTCTCAGGAAGGATAGGAAAGTTAATAATAACCACCAAAATAAAAATGTAATGGAAGTGGGGTGGACCCTATTTGCCATTAAATTCTTTGAGCATCTCGGCATCCATGGAGCTGCTGCCGGCAAAGGGAGTGGATGGATGGAAGCAGTAAGCCAAATAGCCAATTGGAAAACCATGCAGGTCTATGGCAAAAGCAGGACAATAATAACTCCCAGTCCAAACACTAAATAAGGCCACCAGCCACATGGACACTCACAAAACACAAACAAGCAGGGGGCCTGGGAAACACCAGGAGCTGACAAAGGCCTATAAAGCCAGGTAAAGGCTGCATGCTAAAGCACGCTGCTCTGCCTTTTTAATGCAAAATGAAAATACAAACATTCACAGGCCCCAAAAAGGTCTGCAGGGTGAATGCATTGCACACCAGCACACCAGACACATACAACAAAAGCATGTCTTTAAGACAACCAACATCAGAAAGGCCACCCCCAAAAAACACACTTCCCCAACTCAATCCAATGCCATCCATGCCCTAAATGATGTATTAATTCAACAGACCACACAGAAAACACTTGATTAATAAAGCTGTGGCTACCTGCTCTGATCCTAGTGGATGAAAAAGCAGGCCTGTTGGCAGACAAGGCCAGGCAAGCTTGCAGGCCTAGGCTTCAAAATGGCCACCAGCCACATGGCCAGGCCCAACAACATCAGAAAAGCCACCCCCAAAAAACACATTTCCCCAACTCAATCCAATGCCATCCATGCCCTAAATGATGTCTAAATTCAACAGACCACACAGAAAACACTTGATTAATAAAGCTGTGGCTACCTGCTCTGATCCTAGTGGATGAAAAAGCAGGCCTGTTGGCAGATAAGGCCAGGCAAGCTTGCAGGCCTAGGCTTCAAAATGGCCACCAGCCACATGGCCAGGCCCAACAACATCACAAAGGCCACCCCCAAAAAACACACTTCCCCAACTCAATCCAATGCCATCCATGCCATAAATGATGTCTAAATTCAACAGACCACACAGAAAGCAATTGATTAATAAAGCTGTGGCTACCTGCTCTGATCCTAGTGGATGAAAGAGCAGGCTTGTTGGCAGACATGGCCAGGCAAGCTTGCAGGCCTAGGCTTCAAAATGGCCAACAGCCACATGGCCAGGCCCAACAACATCACAAAGGCCACCCCCAAAAAACACACTTCCCCAACTCAGTCCAATGCCATCCATGCCCTAAATGATGTCTAAATTCAACAGACCACACAGAAAACACTTGATTAATAAAGCTGTGGCTACCTGCTCTGATCCTAGTGGATGAAAAAGCAGGCCTGTTGGCAGACAAGGCCAAGCAAGCTTGCAGGCCTAGGCTTCAAAATGGCCACCAGCCACATGGCCAGGCCCAACAACATCACCAAGGCCACCCCCAAAAAACACAATTCCCCAACTCAATCTAATGCCATCCATGCCCTAAATTATGTCTAAATTCAACAGACCACACAGAAAACACTTGATTAATAAAGCTGTGGCTTCCTGCTCTGATCCTAGTGGATGAAAAAGCAGGCCTGTTGGCAGACAAGGCCAGGCAAGCTTGCAGGCCTAGGCTTCAAAATGGCCACCAGCCACATGGCCAGGCCCAACAACATCACAAAGGCCACCCCCAAAAAACACACTTTCTCCAACTCAATCCAATGCCATCCATGCCCTAAATGATGTCTAAATTCAACAGACCACACAGAAAACACTTGATTAATAAAGCTGTGGGTACCTGCTCTGATCCTAGTGGATGAAAAGCAGGCCTGTTGGGAGACAAGGCCAAGCAAGCTTGCAGGCCTAGGCTTCAAAATGGCCACCAGTCACATGGCCAGGCCCAACAACATCACAAAGGCCACCCCAAAAAACACACTTCCCTAACTCAATCCAATGCCATCCATGCCCTAAATGATGTCTAAATTCAACAGACCACACAGAAAACACTTGATTAATAAAGCTGTGGCTACCTGCTCTGATCCTAGTGGATGAAAAAGCAGGCCTGTTGGCAGACAAGGCCAGGTAAGCTTGCAGGCCTAGGCTTCAAAATGGCCACGCCCAACAACATCACAAAGGCCACCCCCAAAAACACACACTTCCCCAACTCAATCCAATGCCATCCATGCCCTAAATGATTTCTAAATTCAACAGACCACACAGAAAACACTTGATTAATAAAGCTGTGGCTACATGCTCTGATCCTAGTGGATGAAAAAGCAGGCCTGTTGGCAGACAAGGCCAGGCAAGCTTGCAGGCCTTGGTTTCAAAATGGCCACCAGCCACATGGCCAGGCCCAACAACATCACAAAGGCCACCCCCAAAAAAAACACACTTCCCCAACTCAATCCAATGCCATCCATGCCCTAAATGATTTCTAAATTCAACAGACCACACAGAAAACACTTGATTAATAAAGCTGTGGCTACCTGCTCTGATCCTAGTGGATGAAAAAGCAGGCCTGTTGGCAGACAAGGCCAGGCAAGCTTGCAGGCCTAGGCTTCAAAATGGCCACCAGCCACATGGCCAGGCCCAACAACATCACAAAGGCCACCCCAAAAAACACAATTCCCCAACTCAATCCAGTGCCATCCATGCCCTAAATGATGCCTAAATTCAACAGACCACACAGAAAACACTTGACTAATAACGCTGTGGCTACCTGCTCTGATCCTAGTGGATGAAAAGCAGGCCTGTTGGGAGACAAGGCCAAGCAAGCTTGCAGGCCTAGGCTTCAAAATAGCCACCAGTCACATGGCCAGGCCCAACAACATCAAAAAGGCCACCCCAAAAAACACACTTCCCCACTCAATCCAATGCCATCCATGCCCTAAATGATGTCTAAATTTAACAGACCACACAGAAAACACTTGATTAATAAAGCTGTGGCTACCTGCTCTGATCCTAGTGGATGAAAAAGCAGGCCTGTTGGCAGACAAGGCCAGGCAAGCTTGCAGGCCTAGGCTTCAAAATGGCCACCAGCCACATGGCCAGGCCCAACAACATCACAAAGGCCACCCCCAAAAACACACACTTCCCCAACTCAATCCAATGCCATCCATGCCCTAAATGATGTCTAAATTCAACAGACCACACAGAAAACACTTGATTAATAAAGCTGTGGCTACCTGCTCTGATCCTAGTGGATGAAATGCAGGCCTGTTGGCAGACAAGGCCAAGCAAGCTTGCAGGCCTAGGCTTCAAAATGGCCACCAGCCACATGGCCAGGCCCAACAACATCACAAAGGCCACCCCCAAAAAAACACACTTCCCCACTCAATCCAATGCCATCCATGCCCTAAATGATGTCTAAATTTAACAGACCACACAGAAAACACTTGATTAATAAAGCTGTGGCTACCTGCTCTGATCCTAGTGGATGAAAAAGCAGGCCTGTTGGCAGACAAGGCCAGGCAAGCTTGCAGGCCTAGGCTTCAAAATGGCCACCAGCCACATGGCCAGGCCCAACAACATCACAAAGGCCACCCCCAAAAAACACAATTCCCCAACTCAATCCAGTGCCATCCATGCCCTAAATGATGTCTAAATTCAACAGACCACACAGAAAACACTTGATTAATAAAGCTGTGGCTACCTGCTCTGATCCCAGTGGATGAAAAAGCAGGCCTGTTGGCAGACAAGGCCAGGCAAGCTTGCAGGCCTAGGCTTCAAAATGGCCACCAGCCACATGGCCAGGCCCAACAACATCACAAAGGCCACCCCCAAAACACACTTCCCCAACTCGATCCAAAGCCATCCATGCCCTTAAATGATGCTTGAAAATAAAATAAATTCAAAAAACACTAAAGGAACAGTTGCTTCATCATGCACACACACACCCATAGGCCATGCCCATGCTGCTCGGGCCTACTACACCAAAAATAAATTGTAGTTACAAGAACTGCAATGCCCCCAATCAAACAGACACAACAACCACTTACTTGTAAAATATCCAAATCAAAAAATCCTCAAATCCAATTGCAATGATGCAGCAGACAAAAAGAGTGATCTTTCCAGCTCAAAATCCAAAGGTAGAATGAGTAGGAGATGGACAAAGCACTGGGAGGAGTCTGCTGGACAGGAACAGGAAGTTGGAGGTTCTGTGTCACTTCCTCCCTCTCCCTACCATTTTAAAAAAGAGCTCCTTGCACAAAAAAGGACAGCCAAATGTCAATCTGAGGTGTTGTTTTCATCCAAAATCAACTTTTGCAGATGGTTTCATGCTGCTAGAGCTAATATTCTTCTCCAAATTGAAAATTTCACATGTTCGCGTTCTCGAGCTCTACATTACTTCCGCCGGATGTCGATTGCGTGTCGAAAATGTTCTCTCGCTCCCTGTCGCGTTGGATATGACGTGTTCGGGGTCTCTTTCTCCTTTTCGCGTTCGATTAGACGTGCCCGCATCCTCACTCTCTGGCTCGCGGTGGAGAATGATGTGTTCGAGATCTCAATCTTCTCATTCTCTCGCGGTGCATGATCACGAGAAGAAAGACGTGATAGCGCGACAAATGACGTGTTCGCACGACAAATGACATTAATGCGGGTGCGAACTGTTGCGAGACAGCACAAAATGGCTATCAACATCCAACATCTCGTGGAGAACGCGACCGGGTCGGGAAAACTTGTCAGCGAACGCGGAGATCCAGGTAAGGCGATCGCGCGCACGCGAGAATGTATTTTTTTACAGCGCGAGCAAGAAACAAATTATCGCTAAGCTGCGGAATGCGGAAATGTTTACATTTTCACGCTTTCCGCGGAACGCGAAAATGCCAAATTATCGCAATTTCCGCGAACGGAACGGAATTTTGGCCCAGGCCTACCCAACACATGACGGTGGGCTGAACTACAATGACACATTTGTACATAGTGCCATACAAAAGTAACTCTTTAACTGGGCACACCTTTGTGGGCAAGCAAGCATTGTCAGGTGAGTGGGATCACAAAGGATTCATGTGACACAAGCTGGGTGAAACAGCAACCAACACGGCAAGAGACAGACCCAACACAGCACTACCCTCTATGACCCTAATTTGTGGTGACATTAGCCTGTACGCCAATCCCACTGTGATGATAAAGCTAGGTTTTACCCATACTGCGTAGCACAGTCAGTTGTGCGTCCTGGGTCATGTGTCCTGAACAACAAACTCACATCACACCTCCATAAACACAAATCACTGGCCATGGCCTGCGAACAAACTGCAAAAAGTAGGTAGAGGCCTAGACATGAAAGAACTCCCATTATGCCACCATCAACACCACACACCTTGATCTGCAACAATGTACATCAGCTAGGCACACAGGAACTGGTGAACTTGCTCATGAAATGAAATGAAATGAAAGGAAACTTATAAGCGCGCTACTTAGCCCGGAGGCATCAAGGCGCCTAACCAAAACAGTTCAATAGTAAGGCAGATCATGTCTAAGCGTAGGGCTTGGCGAAAAGCCATGTCTTAAGGGCCTTCCTAAAAGCCAGCGCCGAGGGGAGAGATCTTATCTCCAAGGGCAAGGAGTTCCACTGCTTAGGAGCAAGAGTTGAAAAGGCTCTACCTCCCCACTTAGCTTTGCGTATCCTGGGCACTAAAAGCAAGAACTTGTTGGACGACCGGAGAGTTCTAGAGGGTGTGTAGGGGACCAGCAGATCCTTCACGCCTCCGGACCGATTAGTTGCCAGGGCTCTGTAAATCAGAGTCAGGGACTTGAAGGATATCCTGGCCTCAATTGGGAGCCAGTGTAAGGTCCTTCTTGCCGTATGAGCCGAGGCCCGTTTGGGCAGGTCCAAGACCAGTCTAGCGGCAGCATTCTGCACCATTTGGAGACGGGTCACCAGGCCATTGTTAATGCCTAAATAAAGAGCATTACAATAGTCGAGTCTAGAGCCTATCAGTGCCAGGACAATTTGTTTCCTGGCCTGGAAAGACAAATAGTGCCTGATCCTCCGTAAGGTGTTTATGAGGCCCCAGCAGGTGGAGATGGTCCTCTTTACCTGTTGATCCATCCTCAAGAGGGGATCGATCAAAACACCTAGGTTTTTGGCCAGAGTCGTCGGTGTGGGGCACACCCCCATAGTGGAAGGCCACCAATCAGCCGACCAAAGATCCTCCTTTCCCCCGAACACCAGAATCTCTGTCTTTTCTCCATTGAGCTTCAATGAATTACAAACCATCCATTGAGCGACTGCCTTCATACAGTTTTTAAAATTAGAGGCAGCCAAGATAGCAGGTTGGGTAAAAGACAGCAGAATCTGTGTATCGTCGGCATAAGAAATTACCTCCATCCCAAAAGATCTAATGAGCCTGGCAAGTGGGGTAACATAGATGTTAAAAAGGGTCGGACTTAATGCCGACCCCTGAGGGACCCCACAAAGCACAGGAAGGGATGGAGACAAGAACTCCCCCAGCTTTACTCTCTGTTCCCTCTGATTCAGGAAGGATACCAGCAGACTAAGTGCCGTACCTTCCACCCCTATCTCTCCCAGCCTTGATGTTAGAACTGAGGGAGACAGGGTATCAAAGGCAGCCGAGAGATCCAAAAGGATGAGGAGAGTGGTCAGTCCCTTGTCAACCCTGGTGCGGATGGTGTCAAGCACGATGGTAAGGGCGGATTCGGTGCTGTGTTCTCTCCTAAAACCGTGCTGCGAATGGTCTAACCTATCATGGGATTCCAGAAAGTCAACAAGATGCTTATTTAGATGGATTTCCAGCATCTTGGCAGGAGCTGGGAGCAACGAGATGGGGCGAAAGTTTTTAAACACACCCGGGTCAAGTGTGGATTTTTTTAAAAGAGGCTTGACCACCGCTTTCTTCCACTGAGGGGGGAAGGTCCCTTCCTTCATTGCCCCATTCATCACACCCAATAAGGGTGGGAGAAGACAGTCTTTGCACTGTTTAAAAAGTTTAAGGGGGCAGGGGTCTAAGGGGGAACCCGACCTAACCTTGGCCAGGAGGGCTTCAAGATCCAGTAGGGAGAGGGATGGAAAACTGGACAGACTTCCAGAGGACACCTCCTCAGATAAGGATGACAAAGAACAATCTGTGGAAGTAGATAGAGTCGCCCTTTGTAGCTCCAATGCTGAATGAATATCCACAATCTTGGTGTTGAAAAATTGTGCAATATCATTACCTAACTGTTGTGAGCTTACCACAGGATCTGGCATCTTTAATGAGATGAGCGTGTCCACGATTTTGAAGAGATCTTTGGGTGATGAAAGTGAGGCGGTAAGAGAGGTGAAATATTCTTGTTTGGTTTTTATAACCTCCTTCTTATATGTCTTCAAAAGAATTTTATGTCTGTCCCTCTCGCACGAGTACCCACTAGACCGCCAACGACGTTCCTGTCTCCGTAATCCCTGCCTAAGCAGTCTTAGTGATTCAGAGAACCAGGGGGCCGAGGGAGTTCTTCTGGCAGAATAACACAGGGTGGCCGGTGCAAGTTCATCAAGGGCTATTGTAACACCGTTCTCCAACCTCTCCACTGCCGAAGTTACGTCCTCCCCAGGGGTAATCAATAGCCCTGCAAGTTTGGGGGCGAGTAAATTATTAGTTAGATTTTTTAAATTACGTCTTCGTTCAAATTTACTAGGCTTATTACCCCTATTGCTGGGCAAGGAGGTCGTTAAGACCAAGGGAACCACATAATGGTCGGACCATGAGAGGGGAAAAGGCAATTCAGTGACCAACCGAGTGTCGTTGGAGAATACCCCATCGAGCGTATGGCCGGCCGAATGGGTGGGTCCTCCGACTAGCTGTATCAGCCCACACCCAGAGAAAGTATCCAGAAGAGATTGGGTTTCGGACGAGTCCACCTTCTCTAAATGAAAGTTTACATCCCCCAAAACAGTGAAATGGTCACAGCCAAAATATGGCTCTAAGATCTTAAGCATTTGACTGCAGAAATCAGTTTTGATCCCTGGGGGTCTGTAGATGAGGAGGCCCTTAAACGGCACTCCGTGTGCACCATTAATAGAGAATTGGAGAGCCTGAAAGGACTCCTGGAAATCGTCTAAAGGAGTAATATGGCAGGACAAGTGGTCCCTGTGAAGGATGCCAATCCTTCCCCCCATCCGGCCCACTCTATCCATTCTCACTAAATTATAGCCATCCGGGACTGCCTCCACAAGATCGGGACCTGAGGAATCCTTTGCCCAGGTTTCAGTTATGAAGACCCAGTCCGGGACTCTAGTCAATACGAAATCCTTAAAAGCTAGGTTATTTTTAATCAAGGACCTCGCATTTAAAAGGAAACCCGTGTTGCTCCTCACCCTAGAATCGAATTTAGGCCTCGGAACAACAGCTGATGGAGTCGATCCCTGGACAGGGGAGCCGAAACAGAGACAGGTGGGAGATGTCAGAAATCCCTCAGGGGCATACCCGTGATGGCAAGGGAGTTTGGACGGTTTTAAAACAGTGAAGTCCTGCCTCGTATATGCTAACCTCGGGTTCTCCCGTGCGATGTCATCTATTCTTGCGCCATCCAGCCCGTCCTTAGCGCGGACAGGCGCAGACGGGCTGGACTCTGGCGTGACTCCGGCGGGAGTACGGCGAACACGCTGCGCGTCAGCATGGCGAGGATATATAGGGCTCTAATCGGGGACCACCTGCGAGCTGGAGCGCTGCGACGCGAGGGTAACTACCAGCCTTCCCTATCCAAGATGGCGCCTAAGAAAACACAATTCCGGGCGCCTAACGCGCTGGGGATAACCCGCTTAAACAGCGGTGAGGAGCCAATTTAACGTGCAAGTAAGAGTGGGAAATAAAATCAGGGAAGAATGAACAAAATGAGCATAAAACAAATGGATATCGGGTAATTTTAAAAGTTATTGTCCGACACTACGCTTAAAAATGAGCAGCCTTGGGATGCTTGACAGACCTGAGAGGGCACCTTTTAAAGGCTTCCTGGTTGATTGCCTCTAATCGGGGACCACCTGCGAGCTGGAGCGCTGCGACGCGAGGGTAACTACCAGCCTTCCCTATCCAAGATGGCGCCTAAGAAAACACAATTCCGGGCGCCTAACGCGCTGGGGATAACCCGCTTAAACAGCGGTGAGGAGCCAATTTAACGTGCAAGTAAGAGTGGGAAATAAAATCAGGGAAGAATGAACAAAATGAGCATAAAACAAATGGATAACGGGTAATTTTAAAAGTTATTGTCCGACACTACGCTTAAAAATGAGCAGCCTTGGGATCACACATGCACACATGTCAATCCCAGGGGTGGTGGGGGATCTAATGAACCCACAAATCCTCACACATGGGCTGACAACAAAACACCTGTGAAGGTCTGCATCACTGCACAGCATGCGACACATTGGCATAACGTGAAAACTACACAATTCATTCAGAAGCCTGCCACACACCTACACCAATGTTGAACCAAAGGAGAGCCACAACGAACAAATGTCGACACCTTCCAACATAGCAGAAATGACCCTGATGATAGGGAGGAGTCACACACACATACAAGTGAGCCTCCCACTGACAGATACCACATAGGGAAAACAACATGATGTTGGTAACACATAAGTGCCAATGGTAATCCAGAATGTGTACCACGTGCGTTGGACAACATCCCTGGAATTTACAACTGAAACAGCCATGGGTGACACCCTAATGACCAGTAGTTCCTCATGCACCTACATCCCAGAAAAGGCAGGGCAAAGAAGTTAGATGAACACAGGCCAAGTCAGCAAGTCCACAAAACAGGAACATCTGTCTGGAACACAGTCTGCATCCAAAAAAGGGAAGTGAACACACACAGACATGCTCACACAACACACAACATGTGCCCAGGCAATGTCACGGAATGACACAATGCCATGAGGGGACTCCACTCCAGGGGAAGGTCAGCTGTGCCAAACGTTGTCTGTGCAGGCTTCTCTCATGCCAGCACAACACTTGCCCAGTGATCCAACAATTACAACACAAGAAAAGCTCTGGTCACAGAAGCCTGTGAACGGGAGGCTTCCTTCAGTCATCTGCACATACGCAATACACATGTAGAGCAAGTTGGACTGATCGCACAGATGACTTGTATAATATGGATGTACAAACATGCCTGTCCAGTGGATATGGTCCAAGTCAGGGAATCTTACTATGTACCCAAATGTAAGCACAACCTATGTGCAACAGTGTATGCAAAAGATGTGAAGTAGCAAACCCAAAGTAAAAATCCTGGTCACAACATTTTGCCATCATCACACCCTGAAATTGCAGATAAGGATGTCATGGATACAGATCTGAAAAGTACACATAGTCCATGGACCACATGGAGTACATCACATCAACAAATCATTCTGTTATACCTTTGAAACACCTACACAACAGCAAGTCCATGACACTCATCATCAACATCATGTACAGTTGATGCAACAACACTGGATAACAACAATTGACTTTATTGGGCACATAACTCTTTGAAACCATTTAGTCCACAATGTCAAAAGGCCAATGGCCAGTCCATTTCAGGAGTCCTCCCAGGGTGAGATAAGACAAGTTGTCACCCATTGCTTGCCTTCACTGCTACGGGCAGGGGAGATCTCGCCTTGGAGGGGCATACACAGTGGCAGGCCAGGCACCGCAGTGGCAGGATCAAGGGACAGCAGAATGGGGCAGGGGAGGGCTGGTGGGTGCAGAAGTGTCACTGGCAACTGCAGTGGAGGTGTCTGACACAGTGTGCGCCTTCACCACGGCAGGGCTCAAGTCAGAATGAATGAATATGAATGAATATAAATTTTATAAAGCGCGAACTTAGCCCAGGGGCGTCAAGGCGCTGCGGAACAGGATCAGGGTAGGAGAATCAGATGGTATAAGCACTAAAGATTCACACATTGGAGACAGCAATCGGACAGGTGAAAAGCCAGGTTTTCAAGGACTTCCGAAAGACCAGATGGGACTCCGAAGAAGAAACAGTAGGAGGGAGGGAATTCCACAAGTTGGGCCCTATCAGAGAGAAGGCCCTCCCCCCCCCCCCATCTGGCTCTTCTGGCCCTAGGGGCAATAACCTGCTTATTTGCAGATCTAAGGCCCTTGCCAGGACAATATCTTTGGAACATTTTATTTATGTCTTCTGACCCCTTTTTGTAAACAGCCTTGTGGACCAGACAATTCTCATCCCCAGCGGGAGCCAATGCAGGCTTCTAATAGTGGCAGAAACTGAATAGAATTTAGGGAGGTCCATCACCAAGCTGGCGGCAGCATTCTGCACTAGATGGAGTCGATGCAGGAGTCCTTTATTAATCCCCAAATAAAGAGCATGGCAGTAGTCCAACCTGGACACCACAAGGGCCAGCACTACCTGTTTGCGGGCAGGAAGTGGCAGAAAACGGAAAATCTTCTTGAGAGTCCGTATCACCCCAAAACAGGTCGCAACTGTCCTATTTATTTGGGAACCCAGGGAGAGCGTGGAGTCCATAATAATGCCTAAATTCTTGGCAGTGGCACAGGAGCTGGGACAAGAACCGAGCGAATCAGGCCACCAGGCCTCAGACCAAATATCAATCTTGTCACCGAAAATAAGGACCTCCGTTTTATCCCCATTGAGTCTCAAATAGTTCTCAACCATCCACGCAGCCATCGCTCGCATGCAGTTTTTAAAATTGAGAGCTGAGGCAGAGACACTCTCGGTGATGGAAATCAAAATCTGAGTGTCATCAGCATACGAAAGCACTTCCAGGCCGAAAGACCTTACCACAGCAGCGAGCGGTGCTACATAGATATTGAAAAGAGTGGGACTCAATAAGGATCCATGGGGAACTCCAAAAGACAGTTGTATCGGGGCAGAGAGATATTGGCCCATCTTAACTATTTGCGATCGGTTAAGAAGAAACGAGGAGAGCAAATTAAATGCAACATCCTCTATCCCAATTTCCTGAAGCCTTCCCAGCAATCTGCCAGGAGAGATGGTGTCAAAGGCTGCCATCAGATCCAGGAGGATCAGTAGGGTAGAATGACCAGCATCAACCTGTTGTCGGATGTTATTAAAGACAACGGTTAGGGCCGTCTCCGTACTGTGTTCACTCCTGAACCCATGCTGTGACCCATCAAGTAATTGATGTTCCTTCAGGTAAGAGCTAAGATGGCAGTTGAGATGTTTTTCCAGGATCCTAGCTGGAACAGGCAATAGAGAAATGGGGCGAAAGTTTTTTAATTCTGTTGGATCCAGAGAGGCCTTTTTAAGCAAGGGTTTTACCACCGCCGTTTTCCATATGGCGGGGACCTGGCCGAGGAAATAACAGTATTAATGATGGTAGTCAAAGGGGGAACAATGGCCTCCCTCCCTAGTTTTAAAATCTTCAGCGGACAGGATTCAAGGGGGGAGCCAGATCTAACCCCACTTAACAACCGCTCAGTCTCCTCTTAAGAAATAGGGGGAAAGGAACGCAAACAACAATCCTTAGGTGGACCTACCCGATGATCAGCAAGGGGGTTGATTTTGGGTCCCACAGAGTTTGACTTCTCCAAAGAGGAGTAAATGTCCTTAACTTTGGTGTGGAAATACACTGCCATTTTATCGCAAAGGTCCTGGGAGACTTTGGTTACGGCAGTGGTAGAGGGAGTTAGAAGGGAATTGACCATAGTGAAAAGTTCCCTAGGGGATCTAAAAGATTGCACCATCTTGGTGTAGTAAGAGACTTTTTCCTTATTGATGGCTTCCTTATATTTCTTTAGCCTAAGTTTGTGCAGATCCCTTTGCACAGTAGTGGGGTCCAGGCGCCACTTTCTTTCCTGCTGCCGACAAACCTGTCTAAGCTTTCTCAACCCCTCAGAGAACCATGGGGCAGAGGGGCGCTTGCTTGCCACATAGTGCTTTTTAAGAGGGGCAAGGGAGTCCAGGGCTAACATTAGCCAGCTGGTAAAGTCATCATAGACTGTATTAACATCCGCATAAGGGGGGCAGCTATAATTGCTAAGTTTGATAAGCAAATCTTCCTTACTAATCCCTCTAAGATTTCTTTTCAGCTCCACCCTATTCTTAAAATTGGAAGAGGTTGTTACCGGCACCACTGCAGTGGGCAGGTCAGATGGTTGAGACGGGGTCTCCACTGCAGTGCCAAACTCCAAAGTAGTGTCATGGGGCTCAGGTGGGGTGGGCAGGACAGAGGGGGGACACTGTCTCCACATCAGTGGCAGGAACAGGCTGAACGAGTGAAGTGGGGGAACCAGGGACAGGGCGTTAAGGGGGACCTGGGGAGTGGTGGCCTTGGGGCCGCAGGATGGAGACTGTGACTTTGAGCGGCGGGATTGGGGGGATCTTGCACTTCCTGCTCCGGGGGGACTTGCGGATGGGGCCCTCAGTGTTCCTGCACCTGGGGGAGGGTGTCTATGTGGCAGGGGAACTCCCCCCTGTGCGTTGTGACTTGCTCTTCCCCTTGTGCGTCGGAGCAGGTGGATCAGTGGGGAAGACGCCAAGGTCACAGAGGAAGAGCTGCTTGGAAGGGGGGTTGCAGGTGAGGCAGGGGAAGTGCTTTTGGAGGGAGAGGCATCTGAGGTCTGCAGAGTGCTCGTGGATGCCTGTTTGTGCGTCTGTGACCTATCCCTTGTGTGTGTGTCATCAGTCCCTGGAGTGTGTGTGCCTGTGGCTTTTGATTTAGACTTGTGTGACTGTGTGCTGCTTGGGTCTGTTGTGATACGAGCCGGTGACGGTGTGTGTGTGCGTTGGACAGGTAGGGTTGTGGCGACTGTGGAAGTGGAAGAGGTAGGAGGGGTGAGGGACTGTTGGAGGAGGTACACTGCTGCCGTCTGTGTGGAGGCCATGGACTGAATGGTCCGATGTAGGGTAGACATGTTGGATGAGATGCCCTCCATTAAGGACACTAGTTGAGTCAACAGAGTGGTGTGGGAATGGAGGACACTCAGCATCGCTGTCTGCCCTACATGGAGCTGCTTCAGTAAGTCCACAGACTTCACACTCAGGGCAGCAGGGGAGACAGCACCAGGGGGTGCGGTGCCTGGACCAAAGGAGACATGTTCCCTTACACGGGGGCCTCCACGGACACCTGGGATGGGAACAGATGGGAGGGTGGAGGTGGTGGTGGTGGTGGGGAAAGACTCGCTAGGTGTTGTCTGAGGTCTGAGGCCTGCTGACACCTGCCTCCACAACTCACTGGAGATGTTGTGTTCCTCAGCTGAGGTGGTCGTAGGTGAGGTCTCCTCAGTGTGGCTCCCCTCACCCTCGGTGCCACTGGGTCCCTCCAACTCCTCTGAAGCGGACCCAGTCTGACTTTGCGGCTCCTCTTGGTCCATGGAGCTATCTCCTCCAGTAGCCGTAAATGTATCTGCAATCAATCGGATTAAACAGATCCACATCAGTCAACTGTTTCACCTGATACATCACAGTCAGTACAGCACATCACAGAGGACACCTTTGCATCATGTGCTAGATATTGCAAAAAGTGCAGACATTTTTAGGAAATGACACCTGTCAGTCTGCCAGTCAACCATGCCCCTCATATCCTGCCCCTCCATGGACCCATCTGTCTGGTGCATGTAGTATGCAATTTCTCATATGTGTGCACATGCACCACATAGACATATCTCAGAGCTGCAGAAATTGAGATTGAATCTGCCAGGACACACACATCCCATCTCCTGCCACTGACTCAGTACATGTGTCAGGACAAGGGATGGCCAAAATCATTGTCAGTGAAATGGATATGCTTAATTCACAAGACACCATGAGGTGCCCATGTCTTGATGGTCAATGCCACAATAGAGTGCAGGCTGTACAACTGACATTGCTGTGGGATACACATCAGCAAGTGGGATACCATGCTACGACCCAGTATGGCTAAGCAGCCATGACTGGCTTCAGTCTCAGGGGCAGTGCATCCCAAATTAAACAGTCTGCACTGTGTCACAATCATTAACATTTTTGAGAATGTAAGCCCTACAGCTGTCAATTGCACAGGTACCCCCACTGCTAACCATATCTTCAGGCATCTTATGATCACACGTAATACAAATGCAACAGATGAGTGACTGCAAGCACCAATATGTATGCATGATGACATCACAGCATGGTGAGAACGAATTGAGGCTACCTGCACTGTGATGTATGATACAACATTATGCACCGTCAAGTGATTCCACACCTATGCATTCACCCATTGTGATGATCCATTGGCCACACCTCAGCTAGCTGCACAAACCAAAATGACCAATACCACAGGAGTCTAAGAGGCTAGGTGTTGGAGGGAGGACCACCGGGTAGTCGGGGGGACTATTCCGGGGCACCTTCCTACCGCAAAGTTATAGCCGAGCGCCGCTGAGAAGCCCCCTCGGGGAGGTCTTTCTCCTATGATCGTACTAAGCCCAGTATTACCACCACACAGGACTCAATATCAGTTGCTTGACTTGGTTCTTTATCAGCAGTAGTACGTTCAATAATTACAGTGGGTTCGAGGGATCCTGTAAGAGTCTCAATGTCTGTTAGAGGGATAGGGTAGCGGGACAGTCTTAGTACCAACCAGGTACGGGAGGGCTCTGCGCCAGACCTTGAGTGCTGGTCTCAGAGCGGCTCGGACGTGGGGAGCCGCGACGGCGTCTGCAGGGCTCGGGTGGTAGTTCCGCTTGGGTCGAGCCGCGACACAGTCAGCAGGGCTCCGGTGGTAGGTCCGCTTCGGTCGAGCCGCGACGAGGTCAGCTGGGCTCTGATGGTAATGTTCAACAAGGTCGGGCCGCGACAGCGTCAGCAGGGCCCCAAAGGTTCGTGAAGGTCTTTAAGCACGGTGGAGCCGCGACGTCGTCAGCAGGGCTCAGAGTGTGGGTTCAGGATGAGTCTTCTTCCGTAGGGTCAGCCGCGATCCGATCAGCAGGGCTCTTGACTCCAGGATACAACTGTTGTCCTGTTGTCGGGTCGCCCCAGATATAGGACTGTAGCCCTTTGATGTCCGGACCCTTGCGCCCGGAGGGGGCGGAGAGGCCGGGTAGGGAGCGGCCAGACGCCCAGCAGGAGAGGCGCCAGGCCCCATAGAGCTGTGGGGCGATCGCACCTAGGTTTGGAAGGACGGTTGGGGGTCCCATCGATACTGCCCTCCGCCGGGAGTGGGAAGGGTTCACGTGGTATCCCCCGGGCCAGGGGTTGGCACCTCGATGTCGGGCCTCACTGGGACAGAGGCCGGGTGGAGCGGGGTCACGTAGGTGGTCACGTGGAGTGACGTATAATCCAAAATGGAGGAGCCCCGAGGTGCATGGGACCTCGTGCGGCTTAGCGAGGGGGAACAGGACCACGCCACGAGGCCGGCTCCAACACGCGTCCCCCCAGCTGAAGGCAGGGAGAGTCACCCATCTCCTTGGGGGTTCTCCTCGCCGAGGCGGAAGAATCTGGACAGGCCGTCAGCATTGGCGTGGTCGTTGCCGGGCCGGTGTTCCACGGTGAAGTCCATCCCTTGCAGCGAGATGGACCATCGCAACAACTTGGGGTTCTCGCCCCGCATCTGCATGAGCCACCGCAAGGGCCGGTGGTCAGTTTGGACCCTGAAGTGGGTGCCGAAAAGGTAGGGCCGGAGCTTCTTGAGAGCCCATACCACGGCGAAGGCCTCCCGCTCGATGGTGCTCCACCTCTGTTCTCGTGGCAGCAGACGGCGGCTGATAAAGGCCACAGGTCGGTCGAGGCCCTCGGCGTCCATCTGGGAGAGGACCGCCCCGACCCCGTACTCCGAGGCATCGGTCTGGACTACAAATTCCTTGCTGTAGTCAGGGTCCTGTAACACAGGGGCAGCGCACATGGCCGCCTTGAGGGCCTCAAAAAAGCGGTCTGACAGCGGGGCGTCCAGTGCACCGCCTTGGGCTGTTTCTTGGAAGTGAGCTCCGTAAGGGGGCCCACAAGGCTGCCATAATCCTTGATGAATCGTCGGTAGTAGCCTGTGAGGCCTAAGAAGGCCCGGACAGCGGTTTGGGTTGCGGGGGGCTCCCACGCCTGGATGGCGTCTACCTTTAACTGGAGGGGCGCCACCTGGCCACTCCCCACCTGGTGGCCCAGATAGGTCACAGATCCTTGACCGATCTGGCATTTACTGGCCTTAATGGTGAGCCCGGCTCTTTGGAGAGCGGCCAGGACTTCCCCGAGGTGTCTTAGGTGCGCGGCCCAGTGGTCGCTGAAGACTGCAATGTCGTCGAGGTAGGCCGCGCTGAAGGCTTCTAGTCCGGCCAGGACCTTGTTCACTAGCCTCTGAAAGGTCGCTGGGGCGTTCTTCATACCGAAGGGCATTACCCGAAAGTGGTAGTGCCCATCGGGGGTGGAAAAGGCGGATCGTTCCTGGGCGCCGGGCGTGAGCTTGATCTGCCGGTACCCAGCGGTGAGATCAAAGGTGCTTAGGTAGCGGGCGGCCCCTAAGCGATCGATCAGCTCGTCGGCTCGTGGCAAGGGGTGGGCATCGGTCTTGGTGACTGCGTTCAGGCCCCGGTAGTCGACACAAAATCTGAGTTCCGGGGCAGTGCCGGGGGCGGCGGCCTTCGGCACCAAGACTACCGGGCTGGCCCACGGGCTGTCGGATGGCTCGATGACTCCGAGGGCAAGCATCTTGGCGACCTCGGTCTGTATGCAGGCTCGGACTCGGTCAGGTACTCTGTAAGCACGGTGTCGCACAGGGGGGCTGTCCCCAGTATCCACGTCGTGGACGCACCAGGGGGTCACCCCGGGCGTGAGAGAGAAGAGGACAGCGAAGGGTTGCAGCAGCTTCTGGCAGTCATGGCGCTGTTCTGGTGTCAGGGTGGCGGAGAGGCGGACGCCCTCCAAGGAGCCGTCTTGGCCCGAGGACCCCAGGAGGTCTGGTAGGGGCTCGGAGTCACTTTCGCCCCCATCGTCGGTAGCCAGCAGCAGGCTTAGTTCAGTTCGGGCAAAGTGGGGCTTGAGCCGGTTGGCGTGCAGGACCCGGAGGGGGTTCCTCGGGGACTCCATGTCGACCAGGTACGTGACGGGGCTCTTCCTCTCAACTACCTTGAAGGGCCCGGTCCACTTGTCCTGCAGGGCGCAGGGGTCCACGGGTGACATGACCCAGACTTGCTGGCCCGGCTCGAACTCGATGGTTGAGGCGTTTTCGTCATACCAGCGTTTCATGTCTTCTTGGCTGGCTTCGAGGTTGGCTTCTGCCAGGGCCCGGAACTTCCGAGTCTGGTTCCGCAGGGTCAGGAGGTACCGGTAGACGTCGGGAGGGGCATCTTGGACTTGCGCCTCCCAGCCCTCCTTGACCAGGCTGAGGGGCCCTCGGACGGGGTGCCCATACAATAGTTCGAAGGGGCTGAAGCCCAGGGATTTCTGTGGTACCTCCCGATAGGCGAACAGGAGCCAGGCAGCAGGACATCCCATCTCCTCCTCAGGGGCTCTTCCAGGCCCTTGATCATCCCCTTCAGGGTTCTGTTGAACCGCTCGACCAGTCCGTTCCCCTGGGGGTGGTAAGGGGTGGTGAATTTATAGGTGACCCCACATTGTTGCCAGAGGGACCTCATGTATCTTGAAATAAAGTTCGTACCCCTGTCGCTCACCACTTCTCGGGGGAACCCCACCCTGGAGAAGATGCCCATCAGGGCCCGGCCCACCACTGGAGCTGTCACGGTGCGGAGTGGGATGGCCTCGGGGTATCGGGTGGCGTGGTCGACCAGTACCAGGATGAAGCGGTGTCCCAGGGCGGTTCGGGGGTCGAGGGGCCCCACGATGTCGATCCCCACTCGTTCGAACGGGGTGTTGACGGCTGGAAATGGTTGTAGGGGGGGCTTTCACTCGACCCCCAGTCTTCCCGCTAGCTTGGCAGGTCAGGCAGGACCGGCAGTGATGGTCCACGTCTCTTCTCATTCGGGGCCAATAGAAATGGGTCACTAGGCGGCTGTAAGTTTTGTCCCGCCCGAGGTGTCCGGCGAGGGGCACGTCATGCGCCAGGTTCAGGAGGAACTCTCGAAATCGGAGGGGGACCACCAACACCCGGCCGGCCCCTAGTTCGGCGGCTTTCTGCTCGCTATACAATAAGTCATTGTCCCAATAGACCCAGTGGGTTCCCGTGGGGTCCCCCGCGGCCTGGGCGGCCGCTTGCTGTCGGGCCCCCTCGAGGGACGGGCAGGCCTTCTGCTCTTGCTGGAATTGTTCGCGGGTGGGGCCCCCGTCGTGGCGCCACTGGGCCAGCTCGGGGATCTCGCTGAGGGAGGCGGCCTCGTCGGGAGAAAGTTCGGATGGCCCGGCCTCCTCGTCAGGTTCCTCCGTGCCGGAGGAGGGTGCTAGGTCAGGGCCCGTCGGCTTGTCGGGGGCCGTGGCAGCGGCTGGTTGGGCGGTCATGGACCGGGTGGTGGCGCAGGCCCACTCGGGCAGTCCTAGCATCCCCAGATGCTCTCGGCGTTCCACCTGGGCCCAGGGGGAGCTCTCGAGGTCATTCCCCAGGAGGCAGTCCACGGGGGCGTCGTCGCGGACAGTTACTTTTAGGGTGCCGGACACTCCTCCCCACTCGAAGGGGATCCTGGCCATCCGGCACATGCTCTCGGTGTTGTCTGTGGTCCGGACAGGGCATAGGACATGTGGCAGGATTTGTTCGGGGGTCACCAGGTGGCAGCGGACAGCGGTCACACTGGCCCCAGTGTCCCGGAGGGCTTTGGCCCGTCGTCCATTGATGGTGACCCACTGCTGGTACTTCTGGGTGTTGCTTGGGATGGCAGCTCGGGGCACCATTTCTCGGGAGCCCAGGCATACAAGCGACATGGCAGCTGGTTCCCACTCGGGGGACCCGCCGTCGTGGTTTTCCTCCTCGTCTTCTCCCTCGCCCAGGGCTGCGGCGGCTATCTGCCGGGGAGGGGGCCCAGCGGTCCCGTTCCGTCGGTTCACGGGGTAGGCCGGGTCGCTCGCATAGTGGCCGGTCTGCTGGCAGCCGAAGCAGGTCACTGTCGGTCGTGGTCCAGGCCGTGCGATAGGGGTCCCCCTTTGGCCCAGGGTCGGGGACGTGGGGTTGGTGGCTTGGCCTCGTGGCGGGCTTCTGGGCGGCCCGGCCGGGAATTCTCGACTGCGGTGGGACCCCCCTCCTCCGCCTCGCTGGCGGGGAAGTCCCGTGGTACTCCGTTGGCAGTCCCCCACGGGGTTCCGGGGGACCCGGGTGTTGACCCATCGGTCTGCTTCGGCGGCGAGCTTCTGGGGCTCGGTCAGTTTACTGTCCAGGAGGTGTTGCCTTAGTTCAACAAAGCAGTTGTTGGCGAGGTGCTCCCAGACAATGAGGTCGAACAGTTCATTGTATGAGGTGACCTTGTTCCCTTTTATCCATCCTTCAAATGCTCGGCTGAAGAAGTCCACGTATTCGACCCACGTGGTACCGGGGAGCTTCTTGCAGTCCCGGAAGCGCTGCCGGTACATCTCGGCTGATAGTCCGTAGCGTGTGAGTAGGGCTTCTTTCATGTGGTCGTATGATGTCATCACCGCGTCGGGGAGTTGCAGCAGGGTATCCCGGCCCTCGCTGAGGAACCTCCCCCATAGGCCGGCACCCCAATCCTTCCGGGGTAACCGATGGGAGGTCATGGCTACTTCGTATGCTCGGAACCATTGCTGGATGTCGTCATTTTTATAGTACTCCTTGACGACATCCTTGGGGATGTGAACCTTTGGCTCGGTCAGTGGCAGAGCGTCCCGGGCTCCGGGGGTGCTGGTCTCCCCCGTTTTAGATTTTAGTTCAAGTTCCTTGAGGCTCCTCTCGTGCTCGAGGGTTAGCCGTCTCTCTTCTAGTTCCCGATGCCGTTTCTTTTCCTCGATTTCCTCTTGCAGCCGTAGTTGCTCCAAGGCTATTTTCTTCTCCGCCAGTAGGAGCTCACCGTCCAGCCGGAGTCGGGCGAGGTCCATTTCGTGTGTCCGGACCCTCTCCCGTTCTCGCATTTCTTCGTGGGAAAGGCTGGTTCCTGGGATGTTTCGCCCCCCATCTGTCGGGGTTGGGGTCTGCAGGTTTCCGTCCCGGGCCGAGGTCCCTTCGGCTCGGGGTGGAGTGGTCTCGGGTTCTGCCCAGGCTTTTAGGGCTTTCTGCATTTCTTCCTTGGTGCCCAATCCTGTGGTTGGGATCCCTTTGTCCTTGCAGAATTGTTTCAGTTCTTTGTGGGTGTATTCTTCCAACCTTTCCGGCTGGAAGGTTGCGGCCATGGTTGCCTCTTGGCCGTCCATGGTTCCCTTTTCTTTTTCCGTCTGGTTAGGTAGTGGGTGCGTTACTTGCCTGTACGATTGCGTCTGGCTCGGATCCCGTCGCTGGCCACCAAATGTTGGACGGAGGACCACCGGGTAGTCGGGGGGACTATTCCGGGGCACCTTCCTACCGCAAAGTTATAGCCGAGCGCCGCTGAGAAGCCCCCTCGGGGAGGTCTTTCTCCTATGATCGTACTAGGCCCAGTATTACCACCACACAGGACTCAATATCAGTTGCTTGACTTGGTTCTTTATCAGCAGTAGTACGTTCAATAATTACAGTGGGATCGAGGGATCCTGTAAGAGTCTCAATATCTGTTAGAGGGATAGGATAGCGGGACAGTCTTAGTACCAACCAGGTACGGGAGGGCTCTGCGCCAGACCTTGAGTGCTGGTCTCAGAGCGGCTCGGACGTGGGGAGCCGTGACGGCGTCTGCAGGGCTCGGGTGGTAGTTCCGCTTGGGTCGAGCTGCGACACAGTCAGCAGGGCTCCGGTGGTAGGTCCACTTCGGTCGAGCCGCGACGAGGTCAGCTGGGCTCTGATGGTAATGTTCAACAAGGTCGGGCCGCGACAGCGTCAGCAGGGCCCTAAAGGTTCGTGAAGGTCTTTAAGCACGGTGGAGCCGCGACGTCGTCAGCAGGGCTCAGAGTGTGGGTTCAGGATGAGTCTTCTTCCGTAGGGTCAGCCGCGATCCGATCAGGAGGGCTCTTGACTCTAGGATACAACTGTTGTCCTGTTGTCGGGTCGCCCCAGATATTGGACTGGAGCCCTTTGATGTCCGGACCCTTGCGCCCGGAGGGGGCGGAGAGGCCAGGTAGGGAGCGGCCAGACGCCCAGCAGGAGAGGCGCCAGGCCCCAGAGAGCTAGGTGTGGAAGGACGGTTGGGGGTCCCATCGATACTGCCCTCCGCCGGGAGTGGGAAGGGTTCACGTGGTATCCCCCGGGCCAGGGGTTGGCGCCTCGATGTCGGGCCTCGCTGGGACAGAGGCCGGGTGGAGCGGGGTCACGTAGGTGGTCACGTGGAGTGACGTATAATCCAAAATGGAGGAGCCCCGAGGTGCATGGGACCTCATGCGGCTTAGCGAGGGGGAACAGGACCCCGCCACGAGGCCGGCTCCAACACTAGGCCACTCCACAATGACACTGAGGCAGACACCATATAGCGCATTTCACAATGCACTAAATGTAGGCTGACACACAGGAGTAGAAGAACAGTGTGTTCTTCATGTCCGGAGTAGGCATACCTGTTCAGGAACATGTGCAACATGGGATTACCCTGGACACCAGGCATGTGCTCATGCATGTGTGAAACACATGATGTACATTCTTCTGATGCCCCTAAATTGTTGTTGCTGCTGCATGGCTGTGTGGCAAATACCCCTGGCACATATTGTGTGCCAAAACATCAATTGGAACGCATATCAATTGCCCACACAGAGTACATGTCAGATTTCTGGCAATGTGCAGACACATAGAAATCATTAGCCTCTCTCATGAAGACAAAACAATGCACCGGTAGCAGATGCTGTTCACAACCTTAAGTTTGGACAATGGCAGGGACACACAACCTAAGTTACCCCCTCCTTGCTGCTGTTTGGCCTTAAACTGCCCATCCAGGTCCGGGAAGACCACTGCCAGAATCCGGAGCATGTGGGGGGTCAGTGTCCGTTGTCCGACCCTTCTGCGAGGAGGCGACAGCTTCAGCTGGACTCTGGCAATCCTCCGGGTCCAACCACAAAGGTCCTGCCACCTCTTTGGCAGTTGCGGATGCGGCGTCTGTGGACCCCCACAGATCGAACTGCCCGGGCAATGGTCAGCCAGATCTCCTGCTTCTGATGGGCATCAACCTGTGAGGATGACAAGGATACAAAAAGTCCATTACCACAAATGCCACATGTTTGTGCATCACACAGTTGGATATTCATGTCTTTCTCTCAAGGGCATATGATGGTGATTGACAGCTGTCCTGCACTTTCAATATGGAAACATTGCCTGAGTATTCCAACCGTGTGAAAATGCACTTTTCATGCACAGTTCCTGTCCACTACAGGTACCTACACACCTTGGGGGTAACAACTACTCAGTGAGCATGCTAGACACTGGTGAACACAATGTCATTAGTGCCAGTCAGACAACATACACAATGAAAAAGGGATGTGAAGTGCACACTCACCTGCTCTCCTGGTTTCCCATACAGCTTGCTGTACTGTAGAAGGAGGCTGTCCAGCAGGGCCTTGTTCTCCTCCTCTGTGAAGGCTGGGGCCCTCTCCACAGTACGTGCCATTCTTGGAGCCAGAGGATGCGGAGACAGCAGCAGTGGTAGCACAGATGTCAATCTTGAGCATGTAGTGCAGGCAAGTGAGCTCCCAGGGGAACAGACAGCCTTATATCTGTGCTACAGAGGCAGATTCAGTCCCATGTGTCAAAAGCGTTAGGTCCGACACGTTTGCTTCCTATGAATCTGGCCAATCTATCGCACTGCACGCCTCGTACACGCCTTCCGCATCGTTTGAAATATTCAAAAGCATTGCATTGACGAGTCTGATACATTGTTGCAGGCAGCCAACGGAATTTCAAGAAACCGATTCGTACCAGTCTCGAATCTGCGTCAGTCCCCATTGAAGTCAATGTGTAAGGCGTGCGTGCAATTTGTGCGTGCGGCTCCTTCCACCCGTGTCAGTCCCCATTGATATCAATGTGCAAGGCGTGCGAGCAAGTCGTGCGTGTGGCTCCTTCCACACACATCAGTCCCCATTGAAGTCAATGTGCAAGGCGTGCGTGCAAGGCGTGCGTGCAAGGCGTGCGTGCGTCTCCTTCCACCGACGTCAGTCTCCATTGAAGTCAATGTGCAAGGCGTGTGAGCAAGTCGTGCATACGGCTCCTTCCACCCGCGTCAGTCTCCATTAAAGTCAATGTGCAAGGCGTGCGTGCGGCTCCTTCCCTAGGTGTCTGACGCGTCTTTCGAAGTGGTCACCTGCGTCAGTCCCCATTGAAGTCACTGTGCAAGGCGTGTCACACACCATAGCTTGACATGGACCCATGGGCACACCAACAACAATACAGTCTCAAAGTGCATGTCAGGCTGCATTACCTGTGTGTGTATGTGGGTAAACATGTGATTTTGTATGTTTCACTTAGTGGCACCCACTCCCAGGCAGGGCAACGTGTCATGGGGTAGATCCAATTGTGGCGTGGACACATAACCACTGTGGTTGACACCAATATATTTCAGTGCATGAGGCATGTACACAACATCCATGTATATTGTCAATGTGAGTTAATGCTGCGTCTGTATGTCACAGACATCCATGTGTGTGCTGGCAAGAAATCAGGGGGCACTTCATGTGTGTGTCATGTGTGCGTTGTGTTGTGCATATGAGACGCTACATCATGATGGTGTCCTTGTTGCGACACTAGGTCCCTGTGTGTGTCTGTCAAAAACCTGTGATGTGGGTAGACATCTGTCCTCACTAGTCACTGTGGTGTGTGTCTGGTCTGTGACACTCATACTGATGTACTGTGACAGAGTGCATTGATTGCTCACAGCACAAAATGGACCTTGTGTGGACCTGTAGAGCTGAGATGTCAGATGCTGGGCATGTATCTGACATCTGTGACCAAACCCAACAGCACACACATCATGTGCTTGTGTCCTGTAAGGTGGTTTCATGTGCTATTTGTCATGTACACTGGCACATAGATAGGGGGAATGACAAACTGTCTTTGCTCATCGATGTACTGCAGGAGACCAGCTGTCCACAGACCGTTCCCTGACCTTGAAACCATGGTTGAACGTGACTGCATGCAATGGTACCGCTTCACCAAGCCACTGATCGAAGAATTGGCGGAGCAGTTGGCCCCACACTTGCAACCGGGCTGGACATACCCTACAGCGCTGACCTCCAAGGTGAAGGTGATGGCAGCCCTACACTTTTTTGCAACCGGTACTTTCCAGCACACTGTTGCTACTGCTGGTGGGATGTCACAGACTATGTTCAGCTGTGTGCTTCGGGATGTGTTGGAGGCTATCTTACATTTCCTCGGCCAGTACATCCATTTCCCCAAGGCACAACAACTCGCTGACATTAAGGGAGACTTCTCTGCCCTGGGCAGGATGCCACATGTAATTGGCTCCATTGATGGGACACATGTGGCTTTGGTACCACCACAGGCACATGAGCAGATGTACCGGAACAGGAAGCATTTCCACTCTATAAATGCTCTGGTGGTTTGTTTGGCGGACATGACCATTTCCCATGTGCGTGCATGGTTCCCGAGCTCAGCGCACAACTCCTACATAATGAGGAGTAGTTGCATCCCAACGATGATGTCACAGATGCAGTACCACCGTTCCTGGCTTGTTAGTGTGTACTGACTGTTTAGCATTGTGTGTGTTTGCTAAAGTTGATTAGCACCTTCTTTTCACACTCAACTAATGTGCAATTGTCTCTATGTAGGTGACTCCGGATACCCCAACATGCCGTGGTTGCTGACACCCCTCAGGAACCCTGTGACACCGACGGAGATGCGCTACAATGAGGCACATGGTCGGACCAGGAGCGTGATCGAGCAGACATTTGGCCTCCTGAAAAGCAGATTCTGCTGCCTGGACAAGACAGGAGGGGCCCTCCCATATGCACCTGTGAAGGTGTGCAGGATCATCATAGTGTGCTGCATGGCACACAACCTGGTAGTGAGGAAGCGGTTGCCTCTCATCCAGGATGACGATGACCAACCTCCGCCAGCCGTGGAGGATCCTGCCCTGGAGCATGATGCCAGTGATGATGAGGGTGATGGTGATGTTCGGAGCCAGCTGATCCAGAACTTCTTCACATGAGTCAGTATACAGGTATGTGTTGTCAAAGTATTGTGTTTGCCTGACATATGTTGGTGGTGCACTGGTGCTGATTGGGTGTGGCTGTATGCTACTTGTCAGGATGCTTGCTGTGATCTGTCCTTTCTGTTAGTCTGTACTCCGAAACAGTGTTTACCTGATTGTTAAGTTGTGTCTAAGTAGTTGGTGTTTTGTTTTGGGCATGTATATTGTTGTTGTCTGCTGTAAATCTGTGTTTTTGATTGTGTTTTCTGTCTGTCCTTCACAGGGTACTTTGGATGCTGTATGGTGCGGTCTGAACCCCAAGACCCAGATCCTTGTTCCAGCAAGTACTCGTCCCAACCAATGATGTGACACACAACCCTGGACTTTCATTGTTCACCACATGTTTAATTTTTTGCTCACTGTCAGGTGAGGCTAACTTGCATCAGTTGTGGAATTCTCACATTGTGAATATTTTATAAACCTTTGCTTCACTTTGGGATTGCTCCGTGTGTGTCCACACATCCGACAGTCATTCGCATCCTGTACCTGTAGGCTGCTTGCCACTGACCCAGGATGTGTGTTGTGTGTGTGCATTCCACTGTATTTCCTGTTGACATCAGTGTTGACGATGAGTTAGAGGGCCATGGTGAGTATGTGTTGTGTTGTCCTAGTGGTGTGGCTCCCTCATATGTGTCACATTCACATGACTCACATAAAAGTGTTCACATTGCTGTAGTAGATTGCATGCACAGTGTTCCTTAGCAGCTCATCATCGCCATGGCACAAACCAAGTATGAATCACGACGGAGGCAAGTATTGTGTGATTGGGATTTTATTTCCAAACATGTGTAAGGATGGTGAACGAAATTTGAAGTGCTGTACAATGTGATGCTAATCCAAAGTTCACAGGTGAGTTGGTAGTCTTGGGAGTTGAAATGTCCAGAGTAGAATCCACAGTCATTTGCTGCATTGTCACAACTTTTACCCTCCATGTCAAGTGGGTGATTTGGATGTAAGTCGACAAGGTTAACTGGTGTGGAGAAGTGGAGAAGTGTGGCTCAATGGTTAGAGCGGCAGACCCTGATGCAGAGGTCTGGCCCGGACCAGGGTTCAATTCCCGCCTCGGCGGGTCTTGGGCTCAATTTCCCCAGACCCGATAATTCTCGCCTCGGTGCCTATTCTAATCATGGGTCCCACTCTGCAACTCTGGGCAATAGCTTGCTTAATCTCCACAACGGCCCCAAAAGTGCTAGGATGCCTGGCTTCACCTTGGGGGTGCCCAGGAGTGGGCACTTCACAGGGAAACGCCAGAAGGGGTTCCACAGCGATATGTGCACAGTGCCTGAGAGACCCTTTTGGGGGTGTGCGGAGCGCTATATAAATGCACTACATTTTACATTTACAAACGACGATATCAAGACCAGGTGTTGGGTACCTGAGGGATGTGCATAGCCATCAGCGTCTCAATTGCCGTTCTTTGGACGTCCCCTCTTCTTTCTCAGGGGACCCTCATGTGCAGGCTGCTGGGGTACCGAGGACTCTCCGCCAGAGTCCTCCTCTCTCCCTGTGGCTGTTGCGGATGTTGTGGCAACAGATGCTGTGGGCACACATGAGGTGTGATCATGTTGGGGCTGATCTGGTGGAGGCATGTCAGTATGTCCCTATGCACCACTGTTAGTTCATCCAATTTGTCCCACTTGGACTCCACCCGGGACATGTGGGAGTCCAAGCAGGCATGATGGGCAGCCTGCTGTTCTTTGAGTTCCTTGAGGATCCCCACTACCTGTCCAAACCCTCCAGTGCTTTCCTGGTATGCATCTATGATGCGTTCCAGGTGTGGCTCATCATGCAGTCCAGCCCCTCTGCAGGCCGTGTCCTCTGCGTTTCACCCTCCCACCGCCCCGATACACACGGGCAGGATCTGCCGTGGCCAGCACAGGCGACACTGGGCCTCCTTGAGTGTTTGCGCGGGTGGTGTTGTCCCTTGCTTCCAGGGTGCCCTGTGTACGTGTTTCGTTGTTGTTCTGTGGCCTGGCCTGTATGTGTCGGCATGGGTACTCTGTCTGATGTCAGATGTGGCAGGAGTGGTTGCCGGAGGTGCTGAGGTTACTGCTGCTGGGGCTGCACGATGACTCACACTGGAGGTGCCAGGTCGGTCAGGGTCGTCGTCCGAAGAGGACAGAGATGATCCATAGGGGAGCTCAAGGTCCGCCAGAGTCTGAGACTGGGACCCTTCTTCAGGTACTGCTGTGTCCCCAGCATCCCCTGTGGTTGGAGGAGACACACAATGTATGTTATGTTTCTACCAACATCAATGTTTCACACACATGACATTTGCCACTGGACATCATTAGGAGAGCCTGTAAATTGCATTGTCCTAAGTTGTGACAGACAGAGGTTGATATACTTGAAGCACTTTGTAATGGGAACCTGAAGCATTTCGATGTGCACGTCAAGCTATGTGCATGACCAGCTCATGTATTGATCAATTGTCTGTAGATGGCCATTGCCACCCAGGTCCCATCACATGCCTGACACAGCTGTATTCTCCCTGTCCACATTTGTGTTTTCACAATGACATATGTACAATTACACTTGGGGTATGTAGCAAGCTTGGGGCATGTGTTGTGTGATTATTTTCTTTCCTCTGTGCGTCACATTGGTGTGTCTGTGCAACGTGGTCGCAGTACGGTATGCCTGAGATCCAATGTGAGATACTAACTATATTGTTGTCTGTGTTCCTAGTTCACATCTCGTTTCATACAAGTCTTGGTGTTAGCGTAGCTAATGAAGTTGGTGCTGAGTTTTGTAGGTGCTAACGTCTTCTATCTTGTCAAATTCCTCAACAGTGAGAGGGATTGGGCCCAGAGGGTCTCTTGCTTTTCCATGCTCATGACAGTGATTGGTAGGGGAGTGTGTGTTACAGTTCAGCTGCTGTGAGTTGCATGCCTCCTCAGATGCAGTCCAGGTTAGTCATTGTGTTTGAAGTGTCCATGACAGTGAATGATGTGTTGTGTGAATGATGCGTACAGCGCAGACCGATGTCGGATTGGTATGCAGCTCACAACTGCACATTTTGTGAATGACACCATGCTACATGTGTGTGTCCATTCTAGTCCCTGTTAGGTGTCCACTGTCAATGATTCATGGGTGACATTGTGTGTGCTTCTTGCTATGTATTATCTCTACAGCTACCCAATTGTCATCTATGAGACACACCCTCACAGCCAGGTCAGGTGACACCACAAGGACACTGCATCTCCAGAGAGTGGGAGGATACCTACAGTTCCAATGGCTGTGAGTGTAGATGTGTTTGAGTTGGCCAGTGCATAGGTGTGACTTGCAGCCAATTCATACATCATGACCATGGGTCAGCCATCTTGCCAAGGCATTTACTTTTGGAGTGACTGGTCCCAAGGGTGCACTTTGTTCTGGCATTTGGAGTCCTTGCAGGACCTCCTTCACCCACAGAAGCCAGCCAATCCCCCATGTGTCATGCTTCCATTGCAGGGAGTAGTAGTTACCTTTCAGGCTGGCAGGCATGTGTGCCCTGTTGTCAGTTAGAGCCCAAGGCCCAGTAGGGCCTTGTGCTCTGAAAGGAAGTCACAACACCACCAGGTGAGGTGATAAGTTTATTAGGTCCAGTCATGGCAACTCCCCGGCAGCAACTGCCGTAGATAGAATATTGCACGTTCCACGCAGGGAACCTTACAAGGAAGCGTTCTACATTCTATGATAGATAGGTCCCAACACACCTCCCTATCTTCACAAAGAAAAAAAAGAAAAGAAAGAAGAGAAACAGGCAAGATAACAAGAAGAGAAACAGGAAAGTTTGATAAAGTCGAATTACATGAGCAATAAGGCCAATGAATCACATCATCTTAAAATCACGAAATTTGGCAGGAACAAACTTCAACCTGGAGGATGCACCCCTCAAAGGAACCTGGACAGAATGGTCCGAATGAACCCCACTTCCCCTTCCGTGAACACTGGAGGGCACAACAGCAGAAGGGGAATGAACACCCAATCTTTCGTTAACTACATCTACCATGGGTTTGGGTACAATGGAAACAGAAGACTTGTTCCAGACTCTTCCATCCGTCAACACTACGACATGGTCCTTCACTGCAGATACTCTTATAGGAGACAAGAAGCGAGACTCACTCTTGCGGAGAAATCCCGGCTTCCTGATCCTCACCCAATCACCCACCTTGACGTCAGGAAGATGGCGCACACCCTCCCTAGTGTCATATTTAGACTGAACAGCGGCTCTAACATCAGTTACCACAGACAACTTCAGAGCATCCACCACCCTCCTGGACATCCACTCCTTGTTCAGTTTTGACCCCGCTACTCTTCCCCGAAGCAAGGTAAAAGGAGCAACACCAGTACTGACGTGCGGAGTCATTCTCACAGCCCACAACATATCACAAACAGCCTTGCGCCAATGCAAACCATTCACTAAGGCAAGCTGTAGGTGCTCTTTAACAACACGGTTGAAACGCTCCACCAACCCGTTGCTACGGGGATGATGGAGGGAGGTGTGAATATGTTTAATCCCAGCATCTCTGAGAAATTTCTGCATTTCAGACGAAGTTAACTGGGTAATATTGTCCGATACTAATTCTTCCGCAAAACCCTCCCTGAGGAAAACGTCTTGAAAAAAACTAACGATGGAAGAGGAATTGATGCTGTTAACAAATCTTACATCAGGCCATTTGGACATGTAGTCAATCATGACTAGAGCATATTTAGGAGAACTACCAATGAGCCCAAAAGGACCAGCAATATCAAAAGCCAGCTTGGTCCAAGTAGTATTCTTGACAACAATAGGTTCAACTGGAGAGGGATGGGTCACCTGAGACTTATCACTCGTGACACACGTGCAACATTCCCGCACAAAATGTTCAACATCTTTGTCCATAGCCGGCCACCAAAAGTCTTGCCTCACCCTACGCTTCATAGCACGAATCCCAGGATGCCCTTCATGAGCAAGATGAAGGATTTTGCTACGAATAGAGACGGGGACTACTAGCAAACCACCCCTACGTAATACACCATCAACCACCGACAGTTCATCCTTGACCCTTTTGTAAGGCACCAACTCTGCGGAACAATCCTTATTATCAGGCCACACACTAGCTAGGAGGTCAATAACCCTCATGACAACCGCATCCTCAGCCATGCCGTTCAACCATTCACATTCAGAAAGTGCACAACCCATTGTGTCTTCCAACGAGCATACAGCACATACGATCTCTAAATCATCATGTTCCGGAACATCATTCTCACACGAGAGGGGTAACCTAGACAGGCAGTCAGCAACGTGGTTTTTTACCCCAGCCACATACTCAAGTCGATAGCGAAATTACTGCAACCTGAACTGCCATTTCGCAATGCGTGGCGTGGCCCGCCCGCCACCCTTGGTTGTGAATAAGTCGATTAAAGGTTTATGATCGGTCCTTAAAATGAATTCATTGCCCCACAAAAAATTCTTAAAATGTTGTACACCCCACCCCAAACTCAGAGCTTCCTTTTCAATAGTTGAGTATGTAGACTCAGCACCCCTTAGGGGTCTCGAAGCAAAGGCTATAGTTTCCTCACGACCATCACTCCTCTTCTGGAGAAGAACAGCCCCCAACCCAACATTGCTAGCCTTGGTCGAAATAATACATAAGTCATTGATGTTGAACAGTGTGAGGGGTCGGGCTTGTACAATTTCTTGTTTGATAGATTCAAAATTGTTACAACAGTCATCATCCCACACAAATTTAACATTTTTCTTAAGAAGATTGCGCATAGAGGCGGTTTTAGTAGAGAAGTTGCTAACAAACTTTGCATAATATTCCACTAGCCCTAAATATGAACGAAGTTGGTCTTTGTTCGTAGGTGTGGGCGCATTCTGGATAGCCTCTATGATTTTAAGTTTGGGCTCTATACCATTGTGGAAAATATGATGACCTAAGTAATCAACACCCTCTTGCAAAAACTTGCACTTGTCGGCTCTTAGTGTCAAACCGCTTGTTTGAATTATACTTAGAACATGTTTGACTCTGTCATCATGCTCCAAAACAGTCTTCCCATAAATGAGGATATCATCTTAAAAAAAAACAACACCAGGAATGTCCTTGAATAAATTGTTCATCAACCTCTGAAATACTGCTGACGCAGAGGCAAGCCCAAAAGGCATACGGATGTATCGGTATGCACCTTCTTGAGTGACAAAAGATGTTAGATGTCTAGACTCCTTGCATAATTCGATTTGATGATACGCTGAAGAGATGTCAAGAGAAGTGAAAAACTTGGCACCATCAAGAGTGCTTAACAGTTCATTGATGTTGGGATGTGGTTGACGATCAACCCAGATGTTTGCATTAAGGTCTCTCAAGTCAACACACATCCTAAGACATTTGTCTGATTTTCGGGCCATAACAATGGGGGCGAGCCATTCAGAACCTTCAATAGGCTCGATGACCCCTTCTGCACACAGTCGTTCTAACTCATTCTTGAGTTCAGGACGGAGACTCAAAGGCACTTTGCGGACTTTAGGCGCCACAGCCCTGGCACCATCTTTAAGGATAATGCGATGCTGGAACCCCTTGAGCATTCCAAGTTTACCGTCAAAGACATCAGGAAACATGTGTCCCCACTTGGAATTGGATAATTGAGAAACGGTGCAAGGTGAAGACACATCAGGAGAGGACTTGTAAAACTGAATGAGCGCAGTACGGGAAATTACCATGTCGGGATGGTTCGGGTCTAGGATAATGTTCAACTCTCCTTGTTTATCCCAACCCAACAAGTTTGCACCTTCCTTAACTACAAATAAGGTACCAGTGGCATGATCTGTACCGAAAACGAGATTAGCTGTGAATTTTCCCAGTACCTCAACTCTTTTACCACCATAAGCAAAGATTTTGATATTGGATTGCTCTAATTGGGTACTGTCAATTTTATTGAAATCTAAGGTATTGATTAAAGTGAATGGAGAACCATAGTCGGCCAGAAAGTTGAGACAAAAACTGTTCACAGTAATCTTACAAGAAGGGGACTTCCTCTTATGCACACCGACTAAGGAAGATAATTCAACTACCCCTTCGGTTTGAGATGATGAAGGGGACAGCATTAGTAGCTCATAACACTCCTCATCATAATCATCGGTAATGGCTTTCACCATTTGTGGTGGGCTTCTCTTGATAGCGACAGCTTTACACATTCTTGAGTAGTGACCCTTCCTTCCACAATTGTAACAGGTTTAATTCAGGGCAAAACCAAATTTAGCACTACCCAAATTGGACTTGCTCCCGCAGCGGAAACACATTGTATCGTTCTGTTCCCACTTGGCCTTGGACGGACTCAATAAAGGAAGACGTGGAACACTGACAGGAGATGGTTTAGGGATGCTGGGAGACGGTGACTTTGCAGGCTTAGAAACATATTTAGTATTTAACAACTTTACTTCGGTAGAAGAAGAAGAGCTACCCATTTCTTCAACACAAAATTGAGAATGCTCTATGCTTCTGGCCAGCGTAAGAGCAGTTTCCAAGTCAGGATCATCAGAGGAAAGCAATTTTTCTTGGATCTTATCATTCGAAGTTTTGTCAACCAGCTGATCGCGTATGATCTCATCTCTGAATTCTCCTTAGTTGCAGTTAACATTCAGAATTCTGAGAGCAGCGACAAAATCATCTGTAGACTCACCAGGGGTTTGAGCACGTTGAAGAAATTTGTGACGTTCTAGAACAATATTTCTTTTGGGGCTGAATCGTTTGTCCAAAGTTTTAATGACAGAAGCATATTCGTCAATGAGTAGAGAATCTCCACTGTCTCCACCGCTAACAAGAGTGCTAACAATTTCGGGGGGTAAGGTTTCTAAAACGTTCCTGCCCTCCGATCCAAGGTTATAGATTAAAAGAGCCTTCTTCTTTTTAGAAGTGAAGATTTCTCCATCGATGGCTTCTAAATATGCCTCAAATGTGTCTTTCCACTCCTCCCATTTTACGGGTGGTGTGCCTGCAGACTGCAGAAAAGGTGGGGGTGCTAAAACGCGGTCCATGTTTGAGCGTGGGTGAGTTGCTGCCACACGAGTAGGAATTGCTCAAAATTGGTGACCGAAAATTAAAAATATGTCAGGAACACTGGGGAAAAGTTGTGCGCATGACCGGATAAACAAGGACGAACAAAGCATATGATGCGCAAAAATGGAAAGTAGTGAGCAAAATGCAGAGAGTATGCTATGCGCATCAGCGAAGAAAGCAGCAGAAAAATGTGAGCAGAAGCACTGAGCGCTTTGAAAATAAATGCTGAGCGCATCAGCGGTGAACACGGCGAAGCGTTTCCATGGAGATGGTAAACAAAGGTCGCTGCCAGTGGCTCGCGCGGGGTAACCCGAGTCTGTCACACTGACATTCTGCTGTTTTTCGACATTGGCGTATTCGGCAAACGCAAAGGGGTCTGTTGTTTGCTAGTCACTATTTGCTGTGCGTCTCGGTTTTCATGATCGTGCTCCATGAGAGTCGGTCTCAATTCACACATACTGTATCGTACTGTGCAGCTCGTGCATCGCGGGTACGTTTCGGTCGCATCAATTCCTGATGCGTGTCGGTCGGTACAATTCTCGGTCATTTACCGGCGAATCACTGATTTGTGTATGGTTCGGTTGTGCGGCTCGTGTTCCGTGCGAGTGGATTGTAATTCACACGCATTGCACCGTACTGTGTGGTTCGTACGGCACCGGTCCATGTCGGTCGGTCTCCGTTCCCGGTCTGTGTCAGTCGGTACGTTTTACGGCCGGAATCGGAATCGACCCCTTAGTGCTTGATTTTTACAAAACCTTTAAAATAGCATATCTCCGGTCCTACCAATTAGATTTGTGTGGTTTTGGTATCAAATAAATAAATAAATTCCCCTCCAACATTTCTAGATTAGTGTGGGATGTTGCATGCAGGTCGCCACGGGAGTCAGGCAGAGGAGCGGTGACGTCAGCAACGGAAGGAGTGCGCTGCGGGCTTGCAAACACATCGACAGTACCTTAGAATTGCCCACGAAGGTGAAGGGATACCAGGAGGTTATATCTGGAACCAGCACAACAACTTGAGTGACGGAAGGAAGCGACTTCACTACGGAGGAACCACGGAAGCCACGCAACACCAGACGGATCGGCAGGACGTTGTATCACCACAGGATGGGGAGGCCGAGGACTGGACCAGCTCGTCGCCAGTGAAAGGAAGTCACAACACCACCAGGTGAGGTGATAAGTTTATTAGGTCCAGTCGTGGCAACTCCCCGGCAGCAACTGCCGTAGATAGAATATTGCACGTTCCACGCAGGGAACCTTACAAGGAAGCTTTCTACATTCTATGATAGATAGGTCCCAACATGATCCCCACAGCAGGGCCTAGTGTCAGACATCTTGGCAAGACTTTTGCACTCCCTGTGAGGTGAGCATGGTTCAGTGTGAGTTTGCAGGGACATGTGGGTGGGGGACTGGTGGCTGTGACTGCAACTCCCATCATTCTTTTGGCTCCACCCACCTTCCAACAATACCTCAGCTTCCTTCCTGTGATTCTTTTTTCCTATGTGGTAGTGTGCCTGTGCTGACAAGTTGGCAGGCAGTGGTGTCCTGGTGTTTGTTTGCATTCCAGTGCCGACACGCCCATGTCCTTCACACAGCAGAACCCAGTGTGGTAAATCTTTGTGGGATATTTAAATGGATTCTGAGGGAATGCATTAGACCAGGTGGGTTGGGTGTAGTTTGTGTTAAGGGGTGTGTGTGTGTGTGTGCAAGTGCCTGCTTTTAGTTGTGGTCAGAGCTGGCAGTCCTCCTCGCCCAGTCCAGACATCCCACCATGCAGCATGCTTCCATTGCAGGGAGTAGTAGTCACCTTTCAGGCTGTCTGGCACTGGTGTCCTGTTGCCAGTTGGAGCACAAGGCTCAGCAGGGCCTTGTGCTCCCCACAGCAGGGCCTAGTGTCAGCCATCTTGGCAGTACTTTTGCACTCCCTGTGAGGTGAGCATGGTTCAGTGTGAGCTTGCAGGGACATGTGGGTGGGGGACTGGTGGCTGTGAATGCAACTCCCATCAAGCTTTTGGCTCCACCCACCTTCCCACAATACCTGAGCTTCCTTCCTGGGATTAATGTTCCCTATGTGGTGGTGTGCCTGTGCTGACAAGTTGGCAGGCAGTGGTGTCCTGGTGTTTGTTTGCATTCCAGTGCCGACAAGCCCATGTCCTTCACACAGCAGAACCCAGTGTGGTAAATCTTTGTGGGATATTTAAATGGATTCTGAGGGAATGCATTAGACCAGGTGGGTTGGGTGTAGTTCGTGTTAAAGGGTGTGTGTGTGTGTGTGCAAGTGCCTGCTGGTAGTTGTAGTCAGAGCTGGCAGTCCTCCTCCCCCAGACCAGACATCCCACCATGAAGCATGCTTCGACTGCAGGGAGTAGTAGTCACCTTTCAGGCTGTCTGCCACTGGTGTACTGTTGCCAGTTGGAGCCCAAGGCCCAGCAGGGCCTTGTGCTCCCCACAGCAGGGCCTAGTGTCAGCCATATCGGCAGTACTTTTGCACTCCCTGTGAGGCGAGCATGGTTCAGTGTGAGATTGCAGGGAAATTTGTGGTTGGGGACTGGTGACTGTGAATGCTACTCCCATCATGCTTTCTGCTACATGCACATTCCCAGCAGCCAAACCTTCCTTAATTTTGACTCAGCTTTCCTGTGAGGTGGTGTGACAGTGGTGCCAAAATGGCTGACAGTGTTTGTTGGTTATTCATGCCTTGCAGTATTAGTCTTTAGGTTTGTACATGTTAGGACGTAGTTCCATATTACTGTGGGATGGCAGGTAGTGTGTTTGTGTAACTGATATACACGTCACAGGATACTTACCTTTCTGTTGCTGTGGCTTTGCTGGCAGTAATTGGTTTCACATTCCCCTAGACAGTGCTATGTGTGTTGCCACACAAATTTGAGTAAATTGGTTGTGTACTCACCAGGCTCTGGTATTCCTGTTAATCCATGTATGCTCTCTGGTGGTAGGATGGCCCGCACCTGTTCCCTGTCAATGAGCTTCTTGACCCTCCTGCGCACATCATAATACCTGTTCTGTATATCGTCCTTTGTGCGCAAACAAGGTGCTTGTGCATTGACCTTGTCGACAATCCTCTCCCACATCTTGGTTTTCTGTGACATGGGGGTCTGTTGTCTTGCCTTTATGTAGGTGGAGTTGTGGGTGTGTCTTTGTTCCAATTTTTTATTTATTTATTGGCTTTGTTATTTGTTTTTGGGTGTTTTTTTGTGTCCTTTTCTTTGCTTTTGTTGTGCATGATAGAGACGTTCGTTTGACCGTGTCGGTCGCTGCCAGTGGCTCGCGCGGGAGTCTGTCACACTGACATTCTGCTGTTTTTCGACATTGGCGTATTCGGCAAACGCAAAGGGGTCTGTTGTTTGCTAGTCACTATTTGCTGTGCGTCTCGGTTTTCATGATCGTGCTCCATGCGAGTCGGTCTCAATTCACACATATTGTATCGTACTGTGCAGCTCATGCATCGCGGGTACGTTTCGGTCGCATCAATTCCTGATGCGTGTCGGTCGGTACAATTCTCGGTCATTTTACTGGCGAATCACTGATTTGTGTATGGTTCGGTTGTGCGGCTCGTGTTCCGTGCGAGTGGATTGTAATTCACACGCATTGCATCATACTGCGCGGTTCGTACGGCACCGGTCCATGTCGGTCTGTCTCTGTTCCCGGTCTGTGTCAGTCGGTACGTTTTACGGCCGGAATCGGAATCGACCCCTTAGTGCTTGATTTTTACAAAACCTTTAAAATAGCATATCTCCGGTCCTACCAATTGGATTTGTGTGGTTTTGGTATCAAATAAATAAATAAATTCCCCTCCAACATTTCTAGATTAGTGTGGGATTTTTATTGTGTTGTGCTTTCACTTTTTTACTGTTTGATGTGCTGCATAAATACTCCTTGCCTCTAACTTAAGCCTGTCTGCTTTGTGCCAAACTTCCAGGGGGTTATGCATAGGTTAATTTGGTATTAGCCTGTAGCTACACCCTGACAAGGATTTCAGCTTTAGAACAAATTCACCCCCTCAACCAGTAACCCAATTTCCTACACTGATTATGCAAGTATTTACACATGGGCTGTAGCTATGAATCTGGCAAAATTCAATTCCTCAAATTTCTTTTTATATCCTAACCTTTCCCAGTTGCTTTTTCAGTTCACTGACAGAATTTCGACCCCCAAAATATCCCCATACACAAATATCGAGTTTTTAATATTGATGTAAAAAAGATCGACATTGTGGGGTCGATTCCGATCCTGGATTTTTTTTCCCCGTATGACTCGTATCCGTATTTTTTTACGTACGAATCGTACAAGTCCCGTACAAACGGCAAAGTACTATTCGTATGTGAAAAATACATACGATTCGCCTCGGAAAAAGCCTACGAGACATCCCCGGACAGTTTTACATACAAATCGTAAAACTGAAGTCCGAGTGCGCAAGTACGATCCGTACCGCCCGTTCGAACACACAAGCGCATGTAAAAGGCTCCGTACGGAGCGAACTTTGTACGAGCCCTACCCCGAGTTCACTTGTGCCCGGGGTACGGTCCGTACATATGGGGGTGGTGGGGGGGTACGGTCTGTGCATATGGGGGTGGTGGGGGGTACGGTCCGTACATATGCAATGTTGGGGTACAAACCGCACATGATGACACGTACGATGTGGGTGATGGCGTGTACGTCACGTAGTGGGCCCCCTTTTCCTCGTGCATCGCAGCGTACTTAGCTTTTCCAGCACTTTTTGGCTCCCGTAAAAATATAGCCGTGCGGAGTGCTGTAGGTACGAATTGTACTTGCTGGTCCGTAAAACGCTGCCTGACTCCGTGCGGACGTCGTGTACGCGCTGTCCAGGATCGGAATTGTATATATTTTTTAGCCGTACGGTGTTTTTTACGATTCGTACGGAAATGGTATTTCTGGATGAATTGTACTTGCTGGTTTGTACGGTGGAATTTCCAGGTACGAGTCGTATGGAGAAAACGCTCCATACGACCATTTGTACCCGGGTTTTACAGGATCGGAATCGGCACCTGTTTATTTATAATTGTAAAGTACAAAAATATCCAAATAAATATAGATGTCAAAAATATGGTTGTGCAAAATATCGATTTTAATATATATATATAAAAATTATATTAAATATATTTTTGAAAAATTAACTTAAAAAAAGTTTGATTTAATATACATTTTAATAAATATAACAAATACATTTAATTTAAAAAGTATAAACATACGTATATAAAACGTAATATGCATACATTTACTTTAAAACAATTAGTAAACTATTTTAATTTATTTTATAATTGTATTTATGAACATTTATGAATAAATATATATATTATATATATATATATATATGAAAACATAAAATCTAATAAAAAAAAAATTTATATTATAAAATAAAACATTAAACTATTTAAAAGTCTTTAAAATAAAATTTTCAACTTCTGTGAATGCAACAGTAGATAAAGGGGCCGATTCCGATCCGGGTCGGCAGGGCACCGAACGCGATCCGGCCGGAAAAACTACGAGCCGTACGCGTGTTTTCCGGCCGACTCGTACAGCTTTACGAGCAAGCCAGTACGATGCGAGCTGCATGAAATTCACCGACCGAGTCCGGGTCCGAACCGCTCCGTACGTCTCTGTCGTAAGCTAACCGTGGCGTGCAATGAATGCGATTCATGACCGAGTAAGTACGATGCACGCGTCGGACAGCCTGTGCGAGCTGGTGTGTCTGGCTCGCAAAAGCTCCTGGAGTCGGACTTCGGGGGTCCGCGTCGGACCCCCGACACCCACAGCTGTACGACTCGCACACAGGGGGAGAACCATGGATCTCCCCCACACAGACATGTACGGCACGGATGTTACCGATGCATACCCACTGTAGGGGGCGCACTTGTTCGAGACGTACCCATTCAGTCAATGGGAGCGCATGTACGTGTCGTACAACTGGCTCCCATTGACTTCTATGGGAGTCCGACCGAACCGAGTCCGACAGCATACGTGCGCATCGTACTCGCTCGGTCGGACTGTAGGGGTCCGGCTCGGTTGGAAAACACTCCGGATCCGACTCGGTCGGAGTGCTTTCCGACCCGGATCGGAATCAGCCCCAAAGTGTTGGATAGCGAAGGGGTAACAATTACTATTCCCACTCCAGTGAGTGCAGCAGTAGGCAAAGTTCTGGATAGCAGAGGGGTAAAATTGTATATTCCCACTCCAGTGTGTGCAACAGTAGGGAAACTGCTGGATAGTGGAGGGGTAAAAATCAATATTCCAACTCTAGTGAGTGCAACAGTAGGGAAAGTGTTGGTTCGAGGGGTAAAAATTACTATGGGTAAAATTTACTATTCCCACTCCAGTGTATGCAACAGTAGGGAGAGAGCTGGATAGCGGAGGGGTAAAAATTACTATTCCCACTCCAGTGTGTGCAACAGTAGGGAAAGTGCTGGATAGCGGAGGGGTACAAATTACTATTCCCACTCCAATGAGAGCAACAGTGGGGAAAGTGCTGGATATCGTAGTAAAGAAATTACTATTCATACTGAAACAATTAAAAATATAATATATATATATATATTAAAACATCAAAAATATAATACAAATTAATAATCAATATTTTAAAAATAAAAATTACATGTTTAAAACATATAAAAAGAACACATAACAATAGTAATTGCGTATAACAAAAACGTACAAATACTATATATAATAAAATACATTTACCAATAAATATTTATTTTAACATATAAAATATTTACAAAAACAATTAATGACAAAATACATGTATTTATTAAATTTTCTAACCTATAACACCACACCAATAATAAAACTCTTCATATTTCTTAATTAAATGTATCTACATATTTTACATAATTAATAAACAATTAAAAAAGTCTTTCTAATAATACAATTATAAACTTTAATCTTCTACACACACTTTAACACTATAATTTGCACAACACACACTAAATTAAACTATCACATAATAAAACACATTCAAACCGTATCTTAAAACTACAATAAATTACTTTTAACAACTAGTAATTCAATTATTTAAATGTATTTAATACCCACTCTTTACCCCGATTAAAAATAAATAAAAACAATAATATAGTTAAAAAGTATCCAAAATATTTATCTATTAATTAACATAAATTAAGAACTATATATTAATTACACATAAATTACTTCCCATCATTTACACCTATAAACTCCAAAACACACACCCAAAATTAATTACTCAATTACCATAATTAATTAACAATGAATTAATTAAAAAAATTTAAAAACCAATTAATAATTCATACATTTAAAATAAATTACTTCCAACCATTTACACCTACAAACACCACAACACACACCTAAAATTAATCAGACAATTACCATCATTAATTTACAATGAATTAATTAAATTTAATTAACAACCAATTATTAATTAATAAATTAAAATGAAATTACTTCCCACCATTTATACCTACAAACACCACAACACACACCTAAAATAATTACATAATTAATTAATAATCAATTAATTAAAATTCATTAACAACCAAATATTAATTAATTAATAATAAATGAATTTACACATTTAACACTATACAATATCAATAAAACAAATATTAATAAATAAAAATGATCAATACATTTACAATAATTAAATTACTTCCCACCCTAGTCCCCTATAAACCCCCAACCTGCTACGGGACTGAAAGTGCAAAATTCATATAAAAAAATGTGATATATTTATTATAAATAAATTACTTCCCACCCTATTCTCCTATAAGCTCACAACCTGCTACAGAACTAAAAGCGCAAAATTCATATTTTAAAAAATGTAATAAATGTAATATAATAGATTACTTTTGACCCTGTTCCCCTGTAAACCCACAACCCGCTACAGCACTAAAAGCACATTTTTTTTTATAACTATAAAAAATTAAACACATATTAAAAATACAAACATTTCTTATACACAAAAACATACATCACATGCATATAGAATATACACTAAAATGCATAACAATAATAAAAAACTATGGCCCCCTTTAGGATGGCAGGTGGATTGCCACCGCTGGGCCGGCAGTGACAATCCGCCCGCCAGATGGCCCCATATCACCCCCTGCCATATCAGAATGGCGAGGGGCACCGCGGCGGATGGAAAGACCGTCCGCAGCTTTTCCGCCGGTCGGATTTCTGACTGGGCGGAAAACGCCCTTGATATGGTGGCGGTGCCTTGTAGGCACCGCCATTCATATTAGTATGTGGCATTTCAAATGCCTTTCCATGGCGGAGACTGGAAAGACATGCAGATTTTGCTTTGGTGGCCCATTGTGGGCCCCCAGGTGGGTGGGGTGTTGGGGGGTGCACTTGGGGGTACCTATGGTACCCTCCAACATGGGCATGGACAAGGTTGCAGGCACCGCGTGGTGCCTGTCAGGTTGTGCATGCCACAGCACAACATGCATTATTGACATTGCGGCGGGTGCTGCAATGTTAATAATGCGGGATGCCACCGCCAGGGCGGCAGTCGCCTCATGATCGCCATGGTGGGACCGCCGCACCTCTTGCGGGCGGTCCCGTTTGTCCGTTGTGGTGGCTGGCGGACAAAGTCCGCCCGCCATCGTAATGGACCTCTATTTTTAACAACTATGGGGTTGATTAGGATGGCGGGCAGATGACCGGCCCTGGGTAGGCAGTACGTCCGCACGCCGTCGAAAGCCAGGAAACCGCCGGTTCGATTAGCATTGCGGTAGTTACCGTGGCGGTGTGATTTTCCGCCTGCCACATTTCCGTCGGTCGCAGTCCGCCCGCTTGCCTTGCAGGCATAGCTGGACTGCTACAACTATTGCGGATCAGGGCCAAGCTGTGGTGGGACTGCCATTGAAAGACTGGCAGAGACTAGTTCTGGGGACCCAATGCCGGCCCCCAATGTGTTTGGGGGTGTGGGTGCACTTGGGGGTACACATGGTACCCTCCTACATTTCCCTGTACCAGGTGGCAGGCACTGTTCAGTGCCTGCCATGCAGTGCAGAGAATTGCAGGACATGCTCCTTTTCACATCGCAGTGGTGCTGCTGGCAGCAGCAACCGTCGCAATGTTAACTGCCGGAATCTGACCCCACGGTCGGATTTAGACTGCGGAGCATACTAATTGGACCGGCGATTATGCCGCGGTCCTTGTGGGCAGTCTTTTCCCGCTACCATGGCGGTCAGAGTGATTTTCCAACCGCCATGCTATATGGGCCCCTTTATTTCGGAAAACGATATGAAACACTTCAATATTTAAAAAATCAATATTACGTACCTGAATTCGATATTCCTAACAGCGAAATTCTTGCTGTCGATATTTCTGACCCATGATATTTCCAACTTGATATTTGTACACCTTGACATTTAGTACTCGATACACCACTTTTTTCATCCTATGGAGCAGCTTTCTGCAAACCTCTCAATTCTCTAAAAGGCATTTGCATGGAATCTATAATTAAACAATTTGCCTTATTTGAATTCTGTGCATTTTGCCATTTGATCAGAATGCTTATTTCCAGGAGGCCCATAGGAATGAAAGGGAAGTCATTCTCAAATTGCGATTCGCAATTTGCTAATAGCAAATTGAGAATAATTTCAAAGGTGCAAGGGTGTCATGATGACACCCTGATGCACCCCTGAAATGAGCATGTGTGCGCATTTGGCGCACATACATGCCCTAAGGGCATGTATGTGCGCCACATGGCACTTTGAAAAATGCAAAAAGTGCATTTTTCAAAGGAATCGCAAATTACCACCAACTTGAAGTTGGTGGTAATTTGCGATTTCTTAAGGAGAAATCGCACAACTTGGGTGCGTGTTACATAGCATTTAAGGAATCGCAATTTGCGATTCCTTAAATGCTTACGCAAAATTAAGGAATCGCAAAATTAGCGATTCTTTAATAATGCGATGCGAAAATGGCACATACATCGCGTTTTGCAATTTTGTATTCGCAAACGCTGTTTTTTTGCAATTCGCAGCGTTTGCGAATATAAAATCGTTTGATACATATGCCCCTTAATCTCCCCTTGCCTATAAAAAAATTAATGTGTTCTTCTGTAACGAAACTGGTGCTCATGTAAAGCGCTCTGATACCCTATGTCTCGGGTCTAGTCTGTGCTGTATAAAACAAACAAAAAAAGAATTCCTTTCATGTCTGGTCTTGGTTTTGTGCATAACTCGGTCTCTTCCAAACAAACACGATCCAATTCGTCATCGATTTAATCTTTGCTGCCTTAACACTTTTTGTTTGGAGTTGGAGAGAGTTTTGCTCGATTCAAAACATTTCACATCTAGAATAAAATATTCTCTGTTGCCATTATTGTCTGCTCAGAACTATAGCATTTAGATTCTGATTGTGCTTGTTAAAAGGTTCACAACTCAATGAGGGACATTTAAACAAAGTATGGCCTGTCATAATTTTGTTCACTTGCCGGGCAAATAGCTGCGACTGATTTCAAACAACCTGGTAGATGTTGTGGCCCGGCACGTATGGAGCTCATGGAATGTATGGTGCTCATGGGTGCTCATGCCGTGGATCTACTCGTGGGTGAAATGAACGGGCGTGGGGTGGAATGTGCGGGGAGAATGTCGGGTGGTTATTCCAAGAAGGAAGGCTGGGGAAGAGGACAGCCAAGGAGCTTTCCTGTTTGTTATATGCCAGCGCAAAGGGTCCGGAGGCAGCAATAACCCACCTGCTGAAACTGCGCCTCGCGTTCTGGGGTTTATGGAGGTAAGAATACTGTCTGCGATTACTCAGGACCTGTGAACAAACCCATTTGGCCATCACATTCTACGCCTCTATTTTAAGTTGTATTTCCTTTTACTTTTGCAGATTTTTATGTAAAGGATTTTGGTGTATATTTCCTTTCATCAAATTGGGGAATGTAGTTTTATGATTTAGGGGGGAGGTGTTGTGACCAGGTATGTATAGAGCTCGCGATATGTATAGAGCTCGTGGTATGTATAGAGCTCGTGGTATGTATAGAGTTTGTGGGTGCTCATGCCATGGTTCTGTTCTTGGGTAGAACGAACTGGCATGGATGGAATGTGCGGGGAGAATGCTGAGTGGTTAATGGCTGTGGAAGAGGACAGCCAAGGAGCTTTCAGTTTGTTGTATGCCAGTGCGAAGGGTCCAGAGTTACCAATAAGCCACCTGCTGAATCTATGCCTTGTGCTCTGTGGCTTATGGGTGTAAGAGAAGACTTACAGCTACTGGATCCAATACAGCAGATATACACGCCACTGGGAGCATTAATCCTCCATTTTTCTGGTTAAGAATTGAAAGTGTTAAAAAGCAAAAGAGTGCGGTAGCACCAGACAAGGGAAAACATTTTTTTACTGATTTTCCACTTAGGAGTATAAGTCAGAGTCTCATTAGGACGTCACTGAACTACTGCCCGAAATGCAAGGGAAGGGAAGACTATTCTTGTGGACACATATTTCTGTCATGCTTCATCAACGACAGCCTCTCCCCACCCTGGTAGGACAGTACCACCAGGGCGGACTCAACCTCCTGATGGACTCAATTAAGGAGGAAGTTCTCACATAAAACTACTGGACCAGATAAATGAAAAATACCTTGCGGTTCTCCGGTATTTCACCTTTAATAGATAGGCACTTCAGGTATGTCTAAAAACTGAATTTAGATGGTATATTAGCACAATGGCTCAAGCTGTCTGTCTAGGCCAACATGTTTTTGCCCTACTATTTAGTCCCAGGCTAGGGTGGTGGGTGAGGGGTCTTTTAAAAAAATCCAAAGGCATTTCAAGGGCACCATCATTGGGTTATCAGTTGTGACCATATAAAACCTGAAAAATCTTCATTCACACTAATTATTTGTTCCCCAAAATTGCACATCAGAAAAGCTTAAACAGGAGGATCATGGCTGATGTTTTAGGGTCTGCCTTCAACATTTCTGCATTCAGGTTATCTTGGCTTCAAGCTTTTCCATTCTTGAGAGATCGGGTGGCAGTGATGATGTCTTTTGTCTGTGGTGGGGGGATGTTCACATCCAAGTCTGTCTCTGCTTCTTGGCTGTCCTCCACGCTTGCTGGTACGGGTCTGCTCAAGGCAACTTTGGAATGCGCGACTCAGCATGCTTCCTGCTCTTTTTGTTGCTGTGAGTAGTGTGCCTTGCTTGTACATTACGGGAGTGTTATAAGATGCACAAGATTCACCTCATGTTCTTTGTCTGCTCTTATTATTTTGTATGCATCTATGTACTGTTATTTGTACTTCTCCTGCAGCCCCTCAGATTTGGTATCCATACATTTGCTTTTTGCTGACATCCTGTCTCAACGCTTGCCATATGTCTTGTCTTATCTATTATTTCTTCTTTCTTGGCTCAGGCATGTTTCACTGCTCTTTACATATCCTGAAGAGACTTTTTCCCATTTCTTCTTGACTGCATCTGTAACTGACTCAGACTGATCTTCCATTTCTGCCAGAAGTTGGAACCTGTGTTTGATCTGTAAGACAAATGCTTTCTTTGTCTGGGGGTCCTGAAATTCTGATGCCACCCTCGCACAGGACCCTAAAATTACAGGTTAGCGAAAATCTTAAAAAATACTTATAATCTCAAAAATAATCATTACCACATTTTCATGATAAATATGAATGTAAATTATTTCTATAAATGTATTTTAAATATGGAAATAAATAGACAATCTACAGCAGTATTAACTTCATTTTGAAATAAATATTTATCTAACAAAAATATAATATATTAAATTTAAATTATTTTTTGAATTTTAAATTGAAAAATGTCCACGTAAGTACAAAAAATGCATTAATAGTTATTAAAAGTGTTGTACAAAATTTATCAAAAAATATTTACTTATATTTGAATAACATTTGGGTGCGGATTCCGATCCGGTAAAAAAAATTCCCGTACGAATCGTATCTATATTTTTTTACGTACGAATCGTAAAAGTCCCGTACAAATGGCCAAGTACGATTCGTACGTGGAAAATACATACGAATGACATCGGGAAAAGTCTACGATCCGTACCGTCCGTCCGAATATACAAACGCATGTAAAACGCTCCGTCCAAATATACAACCGCATGTACAACGTCCCGTACGGAGCGAACTGTGTACCACCCCTACACCGGGCACACCTGGGCGAGGGGTACGAGTCATACGGCCACCCCCCAGCCTCCCACCCCTCCCGCGTACATCCGCACTGTACCCCCAGCCCCCCCCATGTCCGCGCCGTACCCCACCTCCGTACCACAGCCCCGTACCTGTACGCACCATACCCCCACCCCCGTATGTATGGTGCGTACCCCCACCCCCCGTATGTACGGTGCGTACCCCCACCCCCGTATGTACGGTCTGTGCCCCCCGTATGTACAATGCGTACCCCCAGCGAATAGCGCTGGGGGTACGCACCGTACATACGGGGGGTGGGGGTACGCACCGTACATACGGGGGGTGGGGGTACGCACCATACATACGGGGGTGGGGGTATGCACCGTACATACGGGGGGTGGGGCTACACACCGTACATATGGGGGGGTGGGGGTACGCACCGTACATACGGGGGTGGGGGTACGGTGCGTACAGGTACGGGGCTGTGGTACGGAGGTGGGGTACGGCGCGGACATGGGGGGGCTGGGGGTACGGTGCGGACGTGTAGGGATGGGGGTACGGTGCGTACCGGGCCCCCTTTTCGCCGTGCATCGTGGCGTACTTAGCTTTTCCGGCACTTTTTGGGTCCCGTAAAAATATTGCCGCGCGAAGTGCTGTGAGTACGAATCGTACTTGCTGGTCCGTAAAACGCTGCCTGACTCCGTGCGAATGTCGCGTACGCGGTGGCCCGGATTGGAATTGTGGGTATTTGTCAGCTGGTCGGTGTTTTTTTTACGATTCGTACGGAAATGGTGTTTCTGTACGAATCGTACTTGCGGGTTTGTAAGGTGGTTTTCCCGGGTGTGAGTCGGACGGAAAAAACGCTCCGTCCGACGGTTCGTACCCGTGTTTTACCAGATCGGAATCGACACCTTGTTGTTATTAAATATGTTTTTGAATACATTAAAAATATGTACACTTTTGTATAAATTATGTTTATCTTACACTTTATTTATTTATATTTTAACTTTTTAAAATATTTTAATTTATTTTAACATTATTTCCTAATGGGTTTTGTTTTAAGTGCCTACCTCTATTATTTTATATGGGAGGGTGTTGTAAAACCAGGGGTTGACCACGTGTGGCATTAGACTTTCTACTGGGTTTTTTTCAGTACCAAGCTACTCTTGTAAGTTAAGGGCCACACTTCTTTCAGGGGCTGGGGAAAATGAAAATCTCATTTTTTTAGTAAGTTCACACTCAAATTTTGTGACTAGCCAAAAGAAGTAAAGTTACTCAAAAGTGTAAATTACACTTAAATTTACTTCCAATTGTCAGGTATGTTTGTGAATATCCCTGACTGTGCTGAAAACGGCATGCAAAGCTGGCAAGATAATTTCTGAGTCATCAGATGACTTTTTCTTTTAACCAGGTGTAGACGTACAGGATATCCTTCAAGGAAGGTATGTGGAATCTGAAAGTGATAAACCTGTGATAATTGCTCCTTTTACCGTCCTAACTAAAGGTGATCCACAGCTCTAAGATCTTTTTCTTTGAGGCTCCAAAGTGGGCAAGAAGCTAGGTGATTGAACGCAAAGACTTGAAAAAGACACCAAGACATGATTGAAAAGAGATATAGGCCGTGAGAGTGGAGCCTTCATAGCTTAGTAGCACAAAACATAGATACAGGAAACGAGGGGTGCCCCTATTCCCGAATGGTGGGCCAAATGGTAAGCAAGGACATTTGTGAGATAAACTGCATGAATACGGAAGCAAACAGCAGAATGGCTGTATTTGACAGTCAGAGAAACACTAAGGGCCTCATTACGATGTTGGTCGGAAAGCATTCCGACCGACCCCTTGTCGGAATCGTTCCTGACCGACTCAGGTGCGACCGACCGATTACGATGTTTCCTAACACAGTTCGTTCAGACTCCCATTGACTTCAATGGGAGCCTCTGTTCCGACCGACAACACAGGCTCCCATTGAAGAAAGGGGTGGCTGCAGAAAACCTTGCACCCTGTGGCGGGCACCCCATGGTGCCTGCCACACTGTGCATGGTTGTAAAGAGGGGCCTCATGGGTACCCCCATGGGCCCCAACCGGAGGTCTCCGGGTGACGGGGGCCTGCTACGGACACCCAAACTCAGTTTCCAACAGCCGTTCCATGTCGAACAAACTGAGTCGGAAAGGCTTTCCCAATTGGACATCGTAATACGTCGGTCAGAAATGCGGTCCGTAAAGCTGTATGATTCGGCTCAGACTGACTCCCGGTTGGAACCGAGTCAGAAGACCGAACAGTTACCTTCTACCGTAAACGGTCCGCCGGGATCAAGAAACACGCTGCATCAGTAGTCTGCAACAGGCCTCAATATGTTGCCAGTGCCGATGCCGGCACTGCCAAGCATATTATGACCTACATATCCACCACCCTTTTCACAGCAGTGAGCCTGCCTTGAAAAGGGTGATGGACATACATAGAAGTGGGCCCTAACAGGGCCCTTGGCTGGATCTTGGCCTTGGTGGCATGTATGGGGGGCACATATTGTGCTCCCCTTGAATTGCACCCAAGTCCTGCACAGTGTGCCATGCATGCCACACCGTGCAGGAACGTGCTGCAGGTGCTGTCACAGCGGTGGTGTGCTGTTATAAGCCTTCCACAGCCGCCGCCGTGAGATCGCCACAGCACTGCTGCCCGCCCACCCTGGATTCAACCCAGAATCCGGCAGGCAGGTGCACGACGGTCTTACTAGTCCTCTTGTCAGCCTGGCGGCGGCGGCCCGACAGGAGGACTGTCAAACTCGTAATAAGGCCTTTAATCTTACGCTAAAGAATCCATAAGAATATTGGGCTGGTCCAGAGTCACTATCACATATGATAATGACTAGTCTTGGCATTGACAGCCTCTTTAGTACAAGGACATGCCCTCTATCCATTCAGGGGGTGGGCACCAGAAAACTCTCTTTAAAACGTTATATGAAAGGAAGAGGAGCAGGCCTAACCTTACATTAGGGTGGTTAAAAGATCCACAGTACGAAATAAGGTGGTGGTGCTAAGGGTAATTTTAGTTTCAGAGTTAGAAGGTTATATTTGGTCTAAATTTTGGAAAATTACAGACTAGCACAAGTCAGAAACCTAGACACAGAGGAGCGAGAGTCAACACGCAATACAGGGAAACATACGTGTTACAGTAAAGACTTTGGGCCCGATTCACAGAACTAACTTAAGACAAAATCCTAAACTTACTACCATTTTCGTATTCACAGAATGCACTTACTCATTTTGGTATTCACAGAAGACACTTACTCACTTCGGTATTCACAGAAGTTAGGAGTCCTAACTTTAGGACTCCTAAATGCCTTCTGTGAATACCGAAAGTCTTAAAATTAGGATTTTTCTCAGTTTAGGAGTGCTAAAGTTAGGAGTCCTAACTATACTACTACTAAACTGAGAAAAATCCTAATTTTAAGGCTTTCGGTATTCATAGAAGGCATTTAGGAGTCCTAAAGTTAGGAGTCCTAACTTTACTACTACTAAATTGAGAAAAATCCAAATTTTAAGACTTTCGGTATTCACAGAAGGCATGTAGGGGTCCTAAAGTTAGGAGTCCTAAATATACTACTACTAAACTGAGAAAAATCCTAATTTTAAGGCTTTCGGTATTCACAGAAGGCATTTAGGAGTCCTAAAGTTAGGACTCCTAACTTCTGTGAATACCGAAATGAGTAAGTGCATTCTGTGAATACCAAAATGAGTAAGTGCCTTCTGTGAATACCAAATGGTAGTAAGTTTAGGATTTTGTCTTAAGTTAGTTCTGTGAATCGGGCCCCTGGACATTAATGGCCTTGGGGACAAGATTAAAAGAGAACAGTTGCCCAGTACATTGGGAGGCATAGCTCAAACATGATCCTACTACAAGAGAACCACCTACTGTAGTTAAATACTACATTCCTAGGGAGGGTTTACTAGGGGTCAAAGGGAGTGGCCATACCAGAAAAAAAATCCTCCCCTTTAAAATACAACACACTTTGCTCAACCTGAATCAGTGCTATGTAGGCATCAATGGAATATGGGGTGAAAGAATTTGCATAATATTCAACATCTATATATCACTGTGTCTCTGCAGTTGGCTACTGTATACCAAGTAGGTTTCTCACAAAAAGGACCAGCATAGCATTTCACAAATACTTAAACATCCCATGCAGCATTGAAAACATACTAAGGCCTATACTCAGCATGCCCTTACAAATAGAATCTGCATGGCGATACCCACTAAGGGACTCATTACGATGTTGGTTGGACGAGCGTCCACCCGACATCGTAGCATAAACGGGAACCCCCAACAAGGAGTTGGCGGTCCCGCTTCCATTATTACAATGCAGCCGCATTCACGGCGGTCGGAAAGTCCATTCTTTCTACCTGCCACATGATGCATGGATGTTTGAGGGGGCACCACAGGTGCCCCCCAGGCCTCATAGCAGAGGCAGCGAGGGTACAGGCACCTTGCTAGGTACCCCAAAGTCACTTTCCAACAGCCTTTCCATGTAGGAAAGGCCGACATTGAAAGATTGTCGGAAAATGGACATCATAATCTCTACAGCCGCCATTTGGGGTTTATCTGTCCAGTGGACACCCCGAAGGGATCTCCAATACTGTTTGAGGTGTAGGACTTTCCCCCAGGTCACAGCGGTCTCACCAATTGCATCGCAATGCAGAGGTCAGTCCGCTGAGTGCAATTGTCGGACGGACGGCCATCAACAGCCTGTCAGTGGCGATCCCCCCGACAATGTAAATGGCCCCAAAGTATCGATCATAAAATGAAAACCTGCATAATTAATATAGCATCACCACAACTTGACAGCATATCTAAATAAATAAGTATTAAAACAAATTGCCATTAGGCATGTAAATCAAGTCTACTCACTGGTGAGCGAGATCTCACCCGAACCCAAAACCCACATCTCTGGTGAATGGCCTCTCACCTGAACAGAATACCAAAACATCACAGCACCAGCATGCGAGTTTAGCTCTGTCTACAGTGCAGATTGACCCCTCAGAATACCGTTGCACACCGCTATACGTGTTCCATATCCAATGACGCCCTTGCTGACTTGGTGTTGACTTGCAGAACATATGCGCTCTAATTTTGTTATTGCACATCCCCCGTCACTCTGAGTGGTCTTCTGCGTGTTCCCAGGCACACTGATGCATCACCAAGTATCATTTTGTCATGAATTAGGGCTTGGTGGGTAAACACTCCACGTCACACTGAGACCACTGACATACTCCCTGTTGGTCAGAGTTCTAGCTTTCCAGAGACACATATTCAAGTTCCAGTACATGAGGAAGCATGGCACTACACAAAAATGCTCAGCACCTACCAGAGACACAAATGGAATGGCCAGTAGCACACTTGAAATCTTTGGAAACAGCCTATTGCAGTTGACTAGGCCACGTTACAAAGCATGCGATACATTGCATGTCATTGCAACGTGGTGGTTACAATGACTGCATTGTTACATTGCATACCAATACAACGCAAGTCGTTGCAACGATTTGCTGTAGGGGGTGATGGACGTTGGAATATCATCATTTACTATTCCAACTCCAGTCTGAGCAACAGTAGGGATGGTGTTGGATTTTAAATCCAACACCTTCTGCCCCCCACAGCAAGTCGTTATAATGACTTGCGTTGAAATGGTTTACAATGTAACAACGTAGTCGTTGTAACGACCGCATTGTAATGACATGCGATGTATCGCATGCGATGTAAACAATGTTTCCCATTGCAGCTTATAAGGTTCTTTCAAATGCTGCATAAGTCCTTGCGTACCAACTGCCTGCAAAATGAGGTAATAGACTTGGTACCATTCTCCTTAGATGGTGTACAGTCTCATGCGCTGCAGCCACAAATCAAACAGTTTAGTGCTAATGAGGGTACCCTACACGACTCATGCGCTGCCCACCTCTGTGTTGTCCTAGAAGTTACTCACCGCCTGTTTAATTGAAATTAATTTAAACAAGAGTTGAATTCAAGAATCCTCACAGCGGTAGTAATCCAGTCAGTGCGCATCATGAGTCCTTCGGTCTCATTGCCAGTTCACTTAGCACCTAATGTATTCACTTGCTGACAGCTGTATAATGCTGAATAAACTAACTCTAGCATCAGCGCCCATACCAGGCATCACAACTCGGCAAAACTATCAGATGTCTCACCCCTCAGCGCACTCGTGCAGAAACTCCTCATGTGGGTTGGTCAGTCTCCCAAATTGCCCGCTCTTACCGATAAAGGCAACAGTTTCATCAAATGTCCTCCGTGCGCCCCAACATGTGTTTAATTCTGTCTCAGCATGGCAGAGTTAGATAGCACTTTGAGGGCTACACACAACTGTCCATTTATTTGAAATAGACCGCATTCTCAGTCTGCTATACACTTTACGCTGACCTGATCAAATGCCCATGACTGCAGGCTGTCTTGTGTAAAAGACACTGGTGGGACTTCCAGGGCATATTTCTTCTCTCCAGGCTTCAAGTTCTTTTTCTTTAATCTTCCCCTTGGTTTCTTCTATAAATTCTGTTCCTCCCATTCATAGATTATTTCTCCAGTCATCACCAGTAGTGTAAATAAAGATGGATACTCAGATGTATACGTTATAGGTTAATTTGACGTAGTAACGCCCCACCACAAGCAGCATCCTTGCTGCTCAGACCGCTCTCATCAACTGACTCTCTCCAAGCACAAACACTCATCAACATTCCAAAGACTTCACACACTGCCTGAGCAGCAGGGAACATAGAAATATGGAGGATGCACAGCAACCAAGACAAATCACAACAGTCAGCCCCAAACATACAAGTCTAGATAAGCCTGCCATTGCAGTCAGGGTGGATGAGGCGCTTTCCAGAGTGTTTTTGTCTGCATAAAGGCACCAAGCAAGGCTGCCCACGCTTTCCATTCTTATTCACTCTAGAGGTTGAGCCCTTTGTGTATTGGGTCTGGTTGGATAACTAAATTCAGGTATTCTGTCTATCTTTACTGACAACATTCTTATAGATGTGGCAACCTTCCTCTGAACAATACCAGAGCTACTCTACAATTTCCAGTGATTCTAAGAGACTGTGTTTATTTGTTTAATTAAACCAAATTGGCTGAAATACAAATTGACAAGTGGAATGCGGACAAAGTGCCTATTTACAGATGACTTTAGATATTTAGGTAAGGGATCTCGAGAGACAGAAAGGGATTCTTTGATAACAAGCTGCCTATGCAACTGGTAATTTTTCATGCTGATACAGAACAATGGTGTACGCTGCCAATTACACTTTTAGGCAGAGCAGCTATATTCAAAATGATGATCTTCTTTAAAGTTAAAGTGCTGTATAGCATAAAAAATTAAATAAATTACCAATATTGTTTAATTCATTATTGATTGTGTAAATATATTATATTTTGAATTGAAAATTCCAATTTTTATTTTAGTTTCATAATAGTAATATGTTATATTTTAGTTGTGGGCTAATAGGGGTATAGGGTGTGAAGTAATTAAGTCCTGATTAGGATGTCGGTCGTAAACTAAAATGCCCAACTCCTTGTCGGATTTGGTTCTGACTGACTCGGGGTCAGCAGTTCCGACCTACTGATTATGATGCATCCGAACACTGTTCAGAAGGACTCCCATTTACTTCAATGGGAGCCTGTGTTCTGACTGACAACACAGACTCCTATGGGGAGAATGGGTGTCTGCGGAAAACCATGCACCCTCTGGCGGGCACCCCATGGTGCCTGCCACACTGTGCATAGTTTTACAGGGGGGTCACTAGGGTGCAAATAAATAAATTGATAATAATTTTATAATTTTGTTATTTTATTGGTAGTTAGGAAAATTGATATTATATGTAATTTTATTTTTCCTTTTGTTTCTTTTTTAATTTGTATATGGATTTTAAATAGATATTTACATCTGAATACTGTAATTAAATCATGTTTTATATTACGTGTTGAAAAATGTTAATATATTAATACGAGTTGTATTCATATATTTATTCTTTTTGAAGTCAACCACTTTCCCTGCTGTTGCTTACATTGGAGTGCGAATAATAAATCTAAACCCTCCGAAATAAAACACTTCCCCTACTGTTGCTTAGACTGGAGAGGGAGTAGTAAACTAACCCTTCTGAAGTGCAAACTTTCCCTACTGTTGCTTAGACTGGAGTGGGAATAGTAAATCTAACTCGTCCCAAGTCCGACACTGTCCCTACTATTGCTCAGACTGGAGTGGGAATAGGAAACCTATACCTCCAAAATCCAACAGTTTCCCTACTGTTGCTTAAGCTGGAGTGGGAATTGTTTCTTTTTAGATAACAGTGTGAAGGGTATAGCAATCCTGCCTAGGTTTGGCATAGATTTTGCATAGAATTCACAAAGCTCTACAAAAGAAGTGACATGTTCTCTGTTTGTAATGAAAGGAGCCTCTTCAGTACCCTTCACCAAACATTATAGGAGTCTGACACCATTACCACTAATAATCTTTCCCAAATGTTGCTGTTCAAGAACACATTTGTCAATCCTCAGTCAGAAACCATTCTCTCGCAGCCTTCTCAAAGCCACATCAATTCTACTTACAATTATGCTCTCCGAAATCCTTCCTAACTACCAGAACAACACCCTCAAAAGTTAAACACCTTTCACATTGCGCTAAATCTTCTCCATTACCCTGTAAAATACGTCAGCTGCCAAAGCCAAAATGAACAGTATTCTTTTATATTCAAAGTCACTATAAAGAGTCATGAATGCCATCAAGTGACGTGATGAGGGTAGCAGAGCATATTGGTTCTAGGCCGGCTGGAGGTCCAATTGGCTGAAAATAGTGACACTGTCCAACTTGACCATTAGTTAATCGATTCTGGTAGCAGGTCAGAGTTTACCCAAACACACTGATGGAGTACCCTGAGGTCTATAAATACTCACAATTTTTTTTTCTCGCCACCACTATAGGGGAAAGCCAACTGGTATTATCCATTGGTTCAATGGCTCCCTCAGATTGTAAATGGAAAAGGCTGCGAGAGGGATCCTGCCTAACACTAAGAGACTGGTGTGTGGAGCTGGGTCCGCCCTGCAAGTGTTCTGCCAAAGCCATGGTCGGGGCGCTTGCCAGATTAGGAGTTTTCTTCTGTCTAGCAGGATTTGTTTTTACGTTCCAATGACGGTGCCCTGAAAATGGGCACTGCAATGGGAACACAAAAACCAGTTCCTGCACTGTGTGGACAGTTAAGTGCAGGAATTGGGGTGCATGCATACAGGGGGGCCCATGTTTTGCCTCACTGCATGCATTCCCATGCAGAGGAGTCACAGGGGGCCCTACAGGGCCCCTTTTGTTTCCTTTCCTCCACGGTATTCATGGAGTAGGAACCTCCATGACACTGCCAGCAGAGAGGAAACTAGTAATATGCTTGGCGAGAACGTGGTGACCCAGACAAGCATATTGTGGCCACCTGACTGCTGAAAAACCGCGAGGGAATGGCGGTTTCCTGGCCGCCGAAGCGGGCAATTGTGGTCCGACTGTCCTAATCGTAAACGGGCGGTTGGGAGACCACTGACGCCACCCCCCATGAGTCTGGCGGTCTGTGGACCGCCAGACTTGTAATTGGCCCCTCAATGTGAACGTCCTCAATTTTTTGCTTAACAAGGATAAAGACCTTTCTGAGTTTATTCTCCAATTTAAATTCCTTCAGGAGGCCTAATTCATATTTAATGATATCTTGATGTTGTTAAATTTGTTTTTTAAGATCTTCAGAAGCATGCAAGACAACTTTTTAATTTGCACTCATTTGAGACACAGCTACAGAAACTTGAATACAGACATCCATAACTTGATCCCAACCACCTTGTATAAGTCAAGAAAGGAGATTACTGATGTTTCTTTTCCAAACAGAATAACAATATCCAAGATATCTTGGTACAACCACCCAAGTATGTTCTTCTCCTTAAAAGCAAAATAAACTTTACCAGTAATACAACATCCTTGAAATTCCAAAGGCAGCATAACATACCCATTTAGATCAATGTTTGTGTCCTGGACAGATTCAGTATTGGTATAAGGTTATAGTATAATCTCATCTTTTCAATGTTTCACAAAGGTATTATGTGTAATGATGATAACCCTGGCACCAGAGTGCATTCGTAGATTCAAAGGGACACTTTCTACTGGGATAGTAGCTATAGGATTCTAGGAAATTGCTGGGTTACTTTTGCCCACACTCAATATCAAACATTTAATACTTCATTGCAGGTCCTGTTCTTCCTGTGTGTCATCAATGCAGCTAACTCAATCGCTTTTTTTCATGAAAACTTTAGCAAAATGCCTTAGAATTCCACACAGGTTGTAGTTCTTCTTTCTTTTCTGGTGCTAGACAAAATTTGAAGGATGCTAAATGGCGATCAACAACAGTAACAGCCTTGACAATTAGTTTACTAAGAAATCAGTACGAAATGCCTCCTTGTGATCTGTGTTTCCTTTGAGAGAGATAGTATTATTCTTAATTGCACTCATGGGTTTGTGAGAAACATTTTGAATTATTTTTTAATCATAATTCAATTGTAGTGGCCTTATCAATGGCTACAGATAACAATTCTTTTTAAATAAGAGTACTTTCTGCTGTATCACATCGCTATGGAACCATACAATCAACTAATCTCTAATCAGTTGGTCTGTGAGATTTTTAAATTTGCAAGTTGAAGCTAGGTCACTTCTCCTCTGAAAACAAATGATAAAAGTCTGATAAGTATGCTTTTCTGTCAACTGAAGCTTAAAATAGTATATTGAAATGCATCTACTTCTCCCTCAACAGGAGTACAAACAGGGCAATGCTCAAACATGCGCTGACCCCTCCCTTCAAAGACAATTTACAAGAATAATTGTTTTCCCTACTGCTCTGAAACATTGTGCACCTATTGCTCCAGGAGAGTCCAAAAACAAGAGGGAGGATAGACTGATTACATATTGATGCACTAGAATATTTGATTGAGCGCAAAATGTTGGAAAAACAGAGTCTCATAAATTAGAAAAGCATACACAGAAAAAGTATAATAAATAAGAGGCTGTAGGCAGAGTTAAAATGTAATTTCAGCTACATGTAAAATACATGATTAATGATATGTATATGTAGGTGCACATTATACGTTTTGCAAAGTACTAAGGTACATAAAATAATATAAATGACATGCACAAATTCTATTAAGTACTAATAATAGTGTGAAATTCACTGGCAGAAATATTTTTATATAGCTGAAGAAATTAAGAAAATGGGTTTGTGTGTCACCAAATCATGCAGGAATGAATTAGAAGCTACCAAATATCCAGCTTCAGACGGAAAACTTAGATAACATTACCTTTGGTAGAAAATGCACCAAGATTCAAAGGTTAGAGAAATTGAGTTTATTCCTTTATGTCCACACAGCGGAAGTGGCCTTCAGTTGGCCCAGTCAGCTGGAACTGCTGCTCTTCTCACACAATGTTCCATAACTGCCACTGCCAGCATGAACTCTGAAAGGCTTGAGGCAACCATGCAACATGGACAACACTGGTATTAGCGCCTAAAGGATTGGCAAAAATAGGGTATTAAACCCAACACCCCAATTTACAGCTTTGATGCTCGAAATCCAGATGACGCTTGACTGTGTTGCGATTGGAGCAAGGAACAAAATATAAATATAAAGATCATCAACTGTCAGGTTCAATATTTGCAGTCAATTGCAAGAAGTTGTAAAAGCTTCGGAAAACTTTTAGTTATCATAAAGGATTACTTTGGTTTTGTCATTTTTATTACAGTTAGTCCAGATTACAGAAATGATGAGTAAAAGATTTACTAGTGACAGCATAAATCAAGCAAAGCGCTCTTTACAGGAGGTTTGTCACTAAACTAACTAAAGGACCTAACCTACCCAACGTAAATAAACCTATGAGGACTACTTTCTAGAAAAGAACAACATTTCGGAGCAAAGTTCAAGACTAGGGGGCCGATTCACAGAACTAATCTGAGACAAAATCCTAAACTTACTACTTTTGGTATTCACAGAAGGCATTTAGTAGTAGTGAAGTTAGGATTTTGTCTTAAGTTTGACTTAAGTTTGACTTAAGACAGACTTAAGACAAACTTAAGACAAACTTAGGACAGACTTAAGATAGACTTAAGACAGACTTAAGGCAGACTTAAGACAAAATCCTAACTTCACTATTACTAAATGCCTTCTGTGAATACCAAAAGTAGTAAATTTAAGATTTTGTCTCAGATTAGTTCTGTGAATCAGGCCCTAGTACTTCCCATAAAGAGTCATTCTGGAAACTCAGCTGAGTTCCCACAGCTGCATTAGCAACTGTTGAAATATCAGAAGCAGTGGAAGGATCATTGCAGTAGCATTGCACAAAGAGAATCAAGCCAAAGGAAAGTAAAGTCACTGTTAGCAGTAGCTTCCAGCAACAATAGAGCAACTCTCTTGTAGTAGAGTCATAAGGGGTCTCCCCTACTCTCTAACTAGGAGCCCACAATTATAATATATATCATTCAATAATATAACAACAATTAGTAGGTGTACGATGCTCTCCTTCAATAGAAACCACTCATCCGATAGAGTAGTCAACATCCGTAGCTTCTCCTTCTGATTCCCAAGGCAAACATTCACGTTAGTACATAGATAAACAATTGTTGCGAGTATTGATACATGGAGGAAAGTTCTCATGAGAAACTTCTCACCTAAGCTAATAGCTGCCTTCAGTGTACCATTATGAATACAAAGAGCTAGTGAAATGTAATAAAACTAATCTATCTACAATGTCCTGGTTAGGCACACATAGATCTCTAAATTATTATTCATTCTAGCAGTCTATTGCTGATGAATTCACAGCAAGGTTCATTGCTATACTAGGATGAGCTAATATGGTGTGATGAAGCAAAGGGACATAATCTTGAAGTCAGCACATTCTTTAGCAGGATGCTAGTGCTAGGAAAAATTCTAAAGAAATGTCTATTTGCCTGTGAGCAAGGGTCGAAAGAAAACATAGTTTGGACCTAGTTACAGAAGTACATTGAGAATGATAGCCTACGATTTGATTTTCTTTTCATTATTTTCCTACATGTTTAAAGCAATCATATTCTCCCTATGTGTGATTACTTATGCATTCTTTAGCAGAGTTTAAAATGCTCTCTAAAATGGTTCTTTATACATTCAAGCAGGCACATTTTTCTTACGTGTTATTTTTCTATGTGAAAACATTTCTGCAATATTTAAACACAATTCTAAGGTGCAATTCTAATATGATGGGCAAGTCGAAATGTGCTTCTAAATTTTACTTCTTACACTGGTCTTCTGGTTACCAGAACATTAACTACTTTACAGACTCTTACTCTATATCATTACTTAAAACAAGACCCTGTACTCTCTCCTGGACTCTTTGTTACCCCCTCACCTTTGCAAAGATCTGTTCTTGCCTCACCCTCAGTCCCATCTCATTCTTTCACTTTCACCATCCCCACCATGTTTATCTCTCTCCTTCTGATCTATGTCTTCTCTGCAACTCACACTCCTTTTTCAAGAATAGTTAGCCCGCTATCTTATTCTGTTTTCAAGGTCTCACTACCATATGTTCAATGCTACCTAGCTAGTACTCATCCTTTGTTAATACTTCCTCTGTTTTCTGCATGTCTTCTTCAGTTTTTAAATGTAATTATACCTCCTACCCTGCTGAGCTGTCAAACTCCAACACACATTTAAGCTTTCTCAATGCCCCTTTGGTAACTCTTTAAGTAAAATATTGTGCTGTCTGTACCATGAATCCCATTTAATTTTCATAAACTGATATGTCCCTTGTTCATATCTGTAATTTACATTTATGACTTTCTGTCCTTTTCTGAACATTTCTCCTTGGTTGCTCGGCTGCCCAACACCTAATAGCAATGTGGATCCATGGACCCATCACATTGTATAAAATGAAGAAAGAAAATACATGCCCTATATAGAGTGTATCTTTCAGTTTTTGTTTACCTGTAATACATTCAATATTGTGCAAAAAATAAATCATACACATTTTATGAAAAGTACAGACAGCACAATAGATAAGAACATACACACAAAATCCAACATTGTTCCATAATTACGTAACATGACATATATAAGTGTCCGACACATATAATCACAAATGATGTGTGTTATAAAAAGTGTCCTAATATTGTAATGAATACTAGTTACGTATTTCAATGGGTTGGGGACATATTGTAACCCTTAGTGGTGTGATCAAAAAGATACTGCATGGCCCTTAAGTGGTCGGATGTCATTCTAATGGTCCTAGAGGTATCAATACTCACTATGCCTTTTGTATGGATTACTTCTTTATTTATTGTAGAATGGCTATCTCCTGGCCACTGTATTTTGTATGCCAGTATACAAAATAAAGTGGCCAGGAGACAGCCATTCTACTGTAAAGACCATTAGAAGTAATTTTGGACTTTTGTATATGTTCTTTTCTATTGTGCTGTCTGAACTTTTGATAAAATGTGTACGATTTATCTATTGCACAATATTGAATGTATTATGGATAAAAACACTGAAATCGAGTGAAAAATACACTCTATATATGCCATATTTTTTCTTTCTTCGTTTTATACAATGTGATGGGTGCATAAGTTCACATTGCTAGCAGGTGTTAGGTAGCCGAGCGACCAAAGAAAAAGTTCAGAAAAGGACAGAAATTCATAAATGACAATTACAGATTCGAACAAGTGGCGTATCGGTTTATAAAATGAAGTAGGATTCATGCTACAGGGGGTACACTATTTTGTTTAATACGCTATTTGATCCCAACCCCCTACCCGCACAACAGGAACAGTCCACGCCATGAAAGACCTATGGTAACTCTGTCAATGTGCACGCTCTTTATTCTATTCCTCCTCCCCTACTTTCTCCTCCTCAGTCCTATCTCTTAGTTTCCCTGATCTCACCCCCTTGTGTTTTTGTCTGTCATTGCTACGTCCTTCGAAATCTCTGTTTTACTTCATTTCAGCCCACTGTAATCTAATTTTTGTTTTTCATTCAACAGCATTACAACAAAGTGATTAAAGAAACTCCCACTTTAAAAAAGATATTGCAAAGTGTATAACAGTATGTAAATCTGTCAGTGGTGTTTTCCTTCTTCTTAAATTTCAGTGTTTTGGAATATACAAATATACGTATAACTTTATGAGTATATCTCAGCTAGAAACAGACAGGGAATACTTGTGCCTTATTATCTCTGCCTGCTTGCATCCACATTTAAGTGATTTTGGCCCACATGCATCAAAGCAAAAACCGGATTCTCAGAATCTGCTCCTTTGCGACCGGTATTTTTGCATTTGGGATGCATCATCCCAAATGCAAAAATCGCAATTTAAGTAATCTCTAAATTGCGATTACTTAAATTGCGATTGCATTTAAGGAATCTCAAATTGAGATTCCTTAAATGCAATGCACTATAGTAGCGAAAAAAGCGATTTCGCTAATAGGGGGAGAAAATTACCATGAAGTTCAACTTCATGGTAATTTGCAAAAACGTTGAAAAATGCACTAAAGTGCATTTTTCAAAGTTACATTTTACACACACAGATGCCCTTGGGGCATGTGTGTGTGCAAGATGTACTCATATTCAGATTTCAGGGGTGCAACAGGGTGTCCTTTTGACACCCTGACACCCTTAAAATTGCATGAGCAATTTGCGATTCTCTAATTGAGAATCGCAAATTGAGAAGGTCTTCCCATTCATTCCTATGGGCCTCTAGGCCCATAGAAATGAATGGGGAGGTATTCCTTAATTGCGAGTCGCAATTTGCGAGTCGCAATTAAGGAATGTTTAGAAATCGATATTTTTTAAGCGAATTCTACATGCATAGCCTTTTGCTATTCCTTATTAGCGAATCCTTATGTTTCTATAATAAGGAATCGCAAGTGGCATTGTTGATGCATGTGCCAGTTTGGAAGTTATTAGATCTGGCGTTTGCACATGTTGAATATCAGGAATCCACAAATAATGTATCTCTACTTACAAGCATCTGATCCTGATTGATTAGTGATTTCCATTAGCTGTTCTTGAATGTATCTCTTTGTAGTTATTAACACAAATGCTTGTGTGCCTGTTTACAGAAGCGGCCGCCAATAACAAAGGGTGGTGTGGTGGATGGGGTCACGTGGGACGCGTCTCACAAGGGGGGGGAATACAATATATAAAAAATAAAATTTAGCTTTTGCCGCCGGCCACTCCCGCGTCATGTCCTGGGACAGACTCCCTGTCCAATCCCCACACTGCAGAGCAGCGTGTGGATTGGTCTGAGCAGGCAGGCAGGCATGCAGGAAAGTCGCCCGGCTCAGACCCAGAAGTCTGTGGTGTTTCTCCAACCCAGCTGCTCAATTCCTGAGACAGCCGGCCAAACACACATAAGCACTTAGGGAGTTGCGTGAACTAGCACTCCTCCTCCCCCTCACATGGCTAAGCCCCACCCCTCCCTCCACCGCTGGCTAAGAGCTGGTAAATGTAAATTAAAACAATGCTAGAACATCGATGTATTATATATTTGATGGCTCTGATCCACTGCCTGTTTCTGTAAGGTTACAAAGGTGTGTGCAAATCGCAACTGTTTGCTTCCACTTGCAAGACTTAGCATATTAGTTGCAATGTGGCCCTCGGTTTGCCAGTGAATATTACTCTAGTTAGCAGTCAACAGCAAATCTACTAAATGTGTCGCTAAGGGTAACTGCATGACAACTTGCTAAGTAGCGGGTAGCACTTGTATTAAGACTGCTTTAAGATACTCTTGTGAATTAATATCACAATTTTTAAGAAAAAATGAAATAAAATATTATACCACAAACTTACAAAACTTTCTATGTATTTTCTTAGCAAAAAAGTGAAATAGGACACACCACTTGGTAGACACATTTGTCTTAGTTGGTCATCAAAGTTGCGGCCTTCATTAAGTGTCCTAATGATAGGGAGAGATTAAATAATAATAAACAGAATATTCTGGTAGGGTATTTAGGACAATAGATAGCTGAAAGCACCACTGGAGACAATGAAGTCGTTCAGGGACAATAGTTACTGGGGTACGCCTTCTGCTCCAATATTCAAATATTTGTCTTTCTGTTCCTACTTGTTTCATTTAAAACATTCTGCTCTCATTGAGTGGAATATTCTAATAGGTGTATAGCCACACTCTCTGGGGGTACACAAGTAGTTAAAGTTCCTCTATAGGTATAGGCTTTTGCATGTCTTTCTGGACAATTACTCGAGGTCAAGGCCTTTAACAACTGGTGTAGCATCAACAGCAAGCTAAAAGACTATAATATACATCTGAAGAAAAGTACACTCCTTTTATAATTTAAATATTAATTATACAGATCACATATGTCTCAAGCAACACATAGATGGCATTAGTTACTCACACACTCATTAAAGTCAGAAATCTGTCCAATGTGCAGAACAGCAAATAATTTAATTATAGAGATAAAGGCAGCTACACATCCTGGGTAATGCATTCACATACTGCAACTCAGACATAAACAGTTGGAATCACTAGTATAACAATGGGTCTACAATTTAATGTGGTAGATTAGCCTCTATGAGAATATAGCATTTCCTTAATGAAGTACACTATGTTTGTGGAAACCCTGCGTCAAATAAACTCTTTATTACAGGTATCAATGACAGTAGGCGCATTACTTCTCTCCTCCTCACCATGTCCCATCAATCTCAGTTCACAACAATCTCTTTGTTCACACTCCTGTCACAATAAGGCACAACAATAGACTTACCCAAAGAAGGCCATAAGCAGAAAGGGGTGGACATGTTTCTGCACACCATTAGACACTGAGGGCCAGATTCACAAACAGCCGCTGCAGTCGTGGCAGAATCTCCACAAGAACTGCAATGCGGAGCCTGTGCCATGACTGCAGAGGCTCTTTGTGAATCGGGCCCTCTGAATCACATTCAGAAGCTCATTAGTGCAGTGACATACGTAGGCGCAGTATCGAGAACTTATGTCACATAAAATATCCGATAGCATATCAAACATAGGACATAATCAGAAACACAAACTTAGACATGCATTCACATAATGCTAGTAACACTAACAATAGAGTTGGCAGCTAAATCAAATAACCCACCACTTTGAAGCAAACCTATGATGATACGGAGTATATGAGCCTGACTCTCAGTAGAGAAGCTACCGTGACTCTTCCATCCAAGCTTTTTTGCTGTCGTTTCACCAGAACCACCTGTTATTCCCGTTTTTACCATCCTTTATTTCACCATTCCACCCATCTATGCACCATTCCATCTATCCATCAGTTTACAGACCCATCATCTTTATCAGCATCCACCCATACATTTATCCAGACACCCATGCAGCCGTTCTTGGACTCACCCATCCATTCATCAACGCATCATTTTATCCATGCATCCTCTCAACCTTCTAATTACTATTATCCATCCATCCATCCATCCATCCATCCATCCATCCACCATCCATTCATCCGCCCATGCATTCATCAATCCATCCATCCATCTAAATACCCTTCATACTTTTCTTTCAATATTCCCTCATTTGACTCTTTCCTATTGGTAAGAATTAGGATGAATTTCTTTCATCGAATGGTCACATTTCCAGTGTGAAATAATTGGGCTAAAGTTCTTTCTCCTTGTCCTTGTGATCTTATTTCCCTACAATCGACCTTGCATTCTATTTTCTTCTGTAAATTTTATACGGAACCAAGAAAAAAATGGCTTATCCCGTTTCTGAGGCGTATTGGCCATAGACACTGTCGTCCAGCCTTACTCTTTTTACAGATGTTGGAGGGAGAGCTGTTGGTATTCATAGTAGTCAGTTTTTTTAAATGTATTGTTCGTTATCGTAAGAACTTAGACTAAAAAGCCACCGAGACTACTCAATGTCATTACTGCGTTAACTTTAATGGTTTTTGTAATGTGGTTTCTGAAAATCTTTTAAACCAAAGATTTTTTAACTTGTAAATAATCATGTTTTTTTTTTAAGACTGGTAATTTTATCGTATGTTTTGTATAAATGACTATTTTATTGTATGCTTTTATGATTTGTAACAAAAATCGAAATAAAGCAAGAATTGAATTGAATTCAATTGACTCTTTCTTTCTTCTTTCCATTATCTATGTTCTCTTCTTTGTTCTTCTTCGCTGTTACATTCTATTCCATGTCATTATCTCTGTTCTATTTACCTTTTCTTTTTTTCATTTATCTTTCTCCATTCCTCTGAGTGTCTTTGTCACATTCTGCAGCACTTGGACCCTTATGGCACTAATTATCCTGTTTGCCTGCGGAGTTGCAGACAGAAAAGGACCTTAAAGAAACTCAACCTTGCTGTAGCTCCTTGGTGCGGAAGGTTCCCCTGGCCCTCGAGTGAAAGCACAATTGTGATGAGAAAACTCTAATGTTACTGTCCTGCAATTCCTGGGCAGGTTCGAGTAAAAGAAGCTTCCCATGATATGCACCACTGCAAGATGTCCTCACACAGAATGGGCAAGATATGCAAAAATCAAAGCTTCCCTCACTATCAGAAGCAACATTTAAAATTAGACGTTTTCTATACTCAAAAAAGGTATACTAGACACATAGTTGTGACAGAACTTTGTGCATTGTATGGATGCAAACTTCCCTGACGCAATTCGGGAAGGATCTCAAGACCTGGCTCTTCGAATGAACCACAGTGCCTAGTCGGACCTGCAAGCCTCCCTCCCCCAGTGCCTTGAGACCCTCATGGGTGAGTAGCCAGGCTTAACAAGCACTGATTGATTGACCCGCTCAGATTAGTTCACACTCCGCAAGCCATACCTTGTCCACAATATGCAGGGTGGTTGTTAGTTAAGTTATGGTTTTTTTTATGTTTGAAAAGCTTTATTGATCAAAAAGTTAATACAGAGAGACATCAGCAGAGAAAAGAAAGACGTTCAAAGATAATATTAAAACAAGTCCTAGGCTGATATCATATAGTGAAAAATAAAAGCAATTTGTGAAATTTTATAGAGGGGAATAGGGAGAAGAAGGGAGGGAAGAGATAAGAAGGGAACAGGGGGAGGGAGGGGATAATTGACACTGCAATAGAAAAGCTAATGAACAAAATATATAAGCAGAATACAATAAATAATGCAATACACAATATTCAACCTATCAGAGTATATAACATAAGAATCATGTAAAGGAAAAAAGAAGGACAGAGTCAGAAATCTTCAAGGAGGTTTAAAATTTTCCGAATTAATATACAAAGATTTCTTTAGAGCCATTCGGTCCAAATAAGCGGTAAGAGGCAACCAGAAAAAATCCCTATTATTAGCTGGGTTTCAAGAAGAGGCAAAGGCAACCTCAAGTCTATGAAAGTGACAAAGAGAGTTCCACCAACATTGTATGGAGACATTCGTGAGAGATTTCCAGTTAGAGGAGATGTTTTGAAATGCAAGAGCAAGCATTAGGTCAAATAAACCATGGGAATGTGGGGGAAGAGCTAAAGAATCAGAAAAGCTACCCATAAAGAGAAGAGGTATAGAGTGAGGAAGGAAAATAGTAAAAAGACGAGAGACATAAAACCAGACTTTATCCCAGAATTGAGAAACTGTAGGACAGAGAAAGAAAAGATGAAGAAGATCAGCATTAGGAGAGCCACATGTCCAGCAATTGGAATCAGGAGAAGCAGAGAAACGGGATAGAGAAAGCGGAGAAAGATAAAGTCTTTGATATAGAAAGAATAGAGATTGGGTAAGAGAAGCAGAATGAAACATTTTTAAGGACCTGGACTAAAATTTATCCCAAAGAGCAACAGACCAATCACATCCCAAGTCCGCCTCCCAAGAGAGTTCCAATTTAGACTTAACACGATCTGGGTTAGGAGATGAGAAGAATTTATAAATAAGAGAAGCTTTAGGAAGGGTGAGAAGTATCGTGAGAAGAGGATGCCGGGTAACAGAAGAAGATAAGGAAGGGAGGGAACAATAAATATCGAGTGGTGAATTTATGTAAAAAGGAGCGAGGGCAATGGAATAAGAGTTGAAATTGAGGAAAGGAGCAAGGTGACATTCCATCAAAGAGCTGATGAACCCACATAATACCTCTTAACCTCCAAGTTTTCCAAAAGATCGGTCTATTGTTTAGGAGAATAAGCGAATTATGCCAGATGGGGGTATTTAAGAAAGATTCACAGGTAATAGTAGTAGGGAGGAGCAAGGAATTTAAAAGGGAAGAGGTATATCTGAATAAGGGGAAGGACATGTGGGGAGCTATGGCAGAGAAGCGAATAACCTCATCAAAAGAGAAGGGAGACAATAATGTTTGTTCAGTGAGGGGAGAAGATGTTGATGAAAGCTATCTGGAAGCTTGACGTAATGAGAAGGATTTATGGAAGAGAAATTATCACCACCAATAGATTTGGATTTCCGAAGAGAAGATAAGGCTATTCTGGATTTGTTGTTGTTCCAAAGAAACCTAGAAAGACAGGAATCAATACGTTTAAAGTGGATCACGGGAATGTGAACAGGAAGCGTGGAGAAAATATAAATGAGAACAGGGGCTATCAACATCTTGATCGAGTCTAACCGCCCCCACCAAGACAGAAAAAGAGGGTTCCAAGTGGAGAAAGACTTTTCGATTCGGGATAGAGCTGCGGACATATTTAATTTGATTGAGGAGGCAATGGAATTAGAGAACCATATACCAAGATATTTAATTTTCGAACTATTCCAAGCAAATCCAGTAGAGGAAAAGAGGTGAGGAAGACAGAATTTTGTGAGAGGAAGAATTCCAGTTTTATCTGAGTTAATTTTGTAGTCGGAAACCTGTGAAAAAGAGTGAAATTCAGATAATAAAGAGGGAATAGATGTTTCTGGAGTGGAAATGAATAAAAGAATATCATTTGCATACGCAGAAAGTTTCAACTGGTTATCACCATAGGGGAAGCCAGAAATGGAATCATTGTTACGAATAGAGTTCAGAAAGGGTTTGAGGGCAAGAACAAAAAGAAGGGGGGATAAGGGACAACCTTGACGAACGCCTCATAGAAGAGGAAAGTAAGAAGAAATATGACCATTGACGAGGACCGAAGCTTTAGGGGAAGAATACAACAGGGAGATAAGGGATATAAAATTTGGACCAAAACCATGCCAACGTAGTGAAGCAAACAAAAAAGACCAATCAACTCTGTCAAAAGCTTGTTATGCATCAACAGAGATAGCAGCTAGAGGAATAGAAAGAGATGAGACTTTATTTAAAACATTGAGGAAAAGGCGAGAATTATCAGAGGTAAGTCTACCTTAACAAAACCACATTGCTCTGTGCCGATAAGGTGGGGCATAAGGGGATCCAAGCGCAAAGCAAGCAATTTAGCAAAAAGTTTATAGTCCACATTGACTAAAGAAATCGGACGATAATTTTTACAAAATGGGGGATCACGGCCCTCTTTAGGAATGAGGCAAATGATAGCCTCCTGAAAAGTGCCCTCTGCTTTACCAGATGAATAGAATAACTGGAAAAGCAATAATAATTTGGGAAGTAAGAGATCGGAAAAATGTAAATAGAATTCAACTGGAAAACCATCTGGACCGGGTGATTTTCCTTTAGTGAGGGTGGTCAGAGCTGTAGAGAGTTCGCCAAGGGAGAGGTCGGCTTCAAGAGTGGGAAAGTTAAGAAGAGAGTTAGAGGGGCTGGGAAGTTTCTCAAGATAGGACTGAATGAGAGAAGAAGTAGGAGGAGATTCTGGCATATAGAGATTTTGATAAAAAAGGTGAAATTGATTAAGTATTTCTTGATCTTTATGTAGAAGAGGGTTATCTGAAGAGTAGATAGAATATATAAAGGTACGTTCTTTACGCGATTTGAGAGTATTAGCCAAGAGCTTTCCAGTTTTATTGCGACCACCATAATAACGAGCACTACTTTGAAGAAGTATTGACGATGCATTGTCAGTAGTAGATTTATTGAATTCGAGTTTAGCTCGTATGAGGTCTGGTGAAATAGAATTAGTAGAGGAAGTATAAAATTCATGCTCCAAAAGTTTAATATGAGCCAGTATAGATTTCCGTTTCTGAAGAAAGTGTTTCTTTTACTTAGAAATAAAATCAATTATGAACCCTCGTGCAATTGCTTTAAAGGAGTCCCAAAGAATATGGGGGGAGATACTGGGATCACTATTACGGAGGAAGAATTTGTTAGCAAAGTAGCTAAAAGAAGAAGAGAAATGAGGATCAGTAAGAAGAGAGCTATTAAAGCGCCAACGGGAAGACTTCGGATGCGGAGGGAGTAAATCAAGGTCTGTAACAATAGGGGCATGGTCCGAGATGACTATGGGTTCAATAGAAGAGGAAAGTACATTTTGAGACAAAGGTTGAGAGAGAAAAATTTAATCAAGATGAGAGAGAGATGCATGAGGAGGAGAGAAAAAAGAATAATCCAGAGTATCAGGGTGAGAGAGTCTCCAAGAATCAATGAGGTGAGATTGAGAGAGAGTGTCAAGGAATTGTTTGTGAGACTTATGAGGTATGAAACGGACAGTGGACTTGCGATCAAGAAATGGGTCTAAAATCTGGTTACAATCCCCACCTAAAGTAAATAGGCCATTTCGATATTGAATAAATTTTTTCGTAATTGAAGGCCAAAAAGAAGAATCAGGTTGTGTAGGACCATAAATATTAAAAACAGTTACAGATACAGAATTAATTAGTAACGTAGTTAATATCCATCTACCTTCAGTATCATTTTCTTGAAACAAAACTTTACATTTTAATTTCTTGTGACATCAAATAGCAACACCCTTTTTCTTATTAATAGAAGGCGAGAATAAAACCGTACCCACCCAGCTTCTTTTCAATTTAAGTGATTCGGCTTCTGTGAGATGGGTTTCCTGTAAAAGGACTATGTCAGGGTTATATGAAGCGAGGTGGGAAAGGATTCTCTGTCGCTTAATAGGGTTGATAAAACCTTTTACATTCCAGGAGATAACTTTGAATTTAAAGACAGTACAAATTGAACAGAAACAAAAGTAACAGTAATAAAAAAGAAAAAGAAAATGACAATAAATAAAAGGAAAAAAAAGTTGAAAAAAAAAATGGGAAGCATAGAGCGGGGGCTGAAGGAGCACAAAAAGAAAGGAATAGGGAGAGACAGAGGAAAAAGGAGCTTGAACGATAGGTAAAAGGGAAAGGAAATGAAGAGAGGGTAAGGAGAAGAAAAAAGAAGTACAAGAAGAGACAGTACATATCCAAAAAGGATGACTGAGAAGAACATACCTGAGGGGGACATAAAAAAGGACAACAAGACGAGCCACTCGGAATTGGGAGTCCGGACCGCATCAGAACGAAGAAACGCAGAAGGAGAGTCGTATAAAATGAAGGGATACAAACACCAACCAATCTATATGGATGAACAAAGGAAGCAGTTAGCAACATACAAGTGCAAAAGTAAATATACAACAAACCCATATACAACATGAAGAAATAAAAAGTTTTGAAAGGCTATGAAGACTAAGAAAACGAATATAAAAAGAGGAAGAGAACATTGAAAGAACCATACTAAAACTGATTAAAGAACATCAAAAGGCAAAATTGCAATAGGCAAGATAAGAATGCACGCAGAACCATAACTAAAAACCTGTAAGGAACAAAAAAGTTAGATGATCAACCATTAGGAGAAGAAGAGGTATCCATGCCACTGTTAAATTGAATATGAATAAAGTTTTTAAGTTCAGCAGGGTCTTGAAAGGACCATGTTTGGTTTTGGTACGTGACCTTGAAGATACATGGATGAAATAGGCCATATCTAGCACCAAGAGTTCGCAGCGGAGCACGAAGGTTCAGAAACTCTTTTCTTCTAGACGCCGTAGCATTGGAAACGTCTTGAGAAAGGAACACCTTCTGACCCAACCAGGAAACTTGACGTTTAGATCTCGCAGCAGAAAGAACTGAAAGGAGATCCGTAAATTTCAAGAAAAGAATAATGACACCTTGTGGTTTAGCTGAAACAGAGGAGCGAGGACCAAGTCTGTGAGCTCGTTGGATGCTGAGAGAAGTGGTAGTTGGCATATCCAGAAGTTTCGGAAGGAAGGAGGCGAAAAACGTCACAGGATCGTCACCTTCCAAAGATTCCGGTAGTCTGTAAATGCGTAGATTATTCCTTCTATTTCTGTTTTCCAAATCCTCAGTATGCTGTTGAAGAGCTAGGACCGACTTTTCTAGAGAGGAGATGCGCTGGGAAGTAACTTGAAGCTCTGATACTTGCTGTTCCACAGACGTCACTCTGTTATCCATATTCGACCATTTCTCCTCAAGAAGTAACATTTTGCTTTTGGTCTCCTCTGCAAACGGGCGCAATGCGCGAATCTCCTCCAAAAGTAGCTCCATAGAAATAGGAGATGGTGGTTTGTCAGGAGATGGAGGATCATGTTTCAGACGTTTAGTTGATGGGGTAGATGGAGAAGGTTTGTTGGGAGTGGGTTGCGTCGAAGAAGAACAATTGGTCAGTATTAGAAGAGGAGGCTGATGCTGAGAAGGCTGATGCTGAGGAGAATGAAGACGCAACCGCAGAGGGATTTTTTGAAGGAACAAAGACAAACTTCGGATTACGCAGTTTGCCCATAGATAATTAGTCTTATGTCAGCATGTAGAACGATTGGTGCTATCTTGTGGTGAGGGATGGAGGTACAGAGGAGAACCAAAGCAATCAAATGAGGTAAAAAGTCAAAGAAAAAGAAGTCATTAAAAAGAAACAACGCACCCCTCACAAAAATGACGAGAAGCCAATATAAGGCATAAAAATGACAAAAATGGTTTTATGTGCTGCGCAGCATATGATCAAAATAAATACAGTCCTGAGGAAGTGAGCAAACAGCAACAATGGTATCAAAATCCATGAAATCGTGGAAGGAGTAAAAGTATAAGCTGCAAGTCTGCAAATACACAAGCATAGGCAACACGCATGGCCAAATACCAAGCTCTAAGAAGAGGTGTCCTTAAAATGAAAGTCCACTTGAGAAGGTAGAAAGAGCTTGATGAAATACAAAAAAGGTGCCACATAAAAAGCTAAAAGAGTTCCTCCCTAAACACATGGCAGACAATGGAAAAGCCAGGAGGTAACCAGGCAGTAGCAGGATAAATAGCATGTAAGGGGCATGCCTGTGGAAGCGCTGAAGCCCTGAAGAGGGAATATGAGCACCCAAAATGGCGGCCGTTATGAGGGAGATGAAGCGTCTTTGAAGAAATCATTAAGCACGGTGCGCTGAAGAAACAGAAAGAATCTCACCGGAGGCAGCATTTATTCCGATAGACATTGTGGTCACTTTGAAGTGCAGCGCCGCAGGAGAAACATGTTCGCTGCTCCCGAAGACGTCCTGAAGCGGCGGAGCAAACTCCCTAGGCGGCCATCTTGTACGGCGCCTTAGCCACGCCCCCTGTTAGTTAAGTTATAAGATGTCTTCTCTTCACAAAGTTTGAGCTTCTGATAAACAGACAGACGATGTCCTGGACACATACTTATTTAACTCTAACCAGTCTATCATACGCTCAAGTGAATGCATTTCGCTATTAGAACAGGCACATACATACTTAGGTTCAATCTTCATCACTCAGAATACATACAGAACATGTACAGGTGGTGTTCCCTGATTTCTCTCATCCGTTCCAACACTTCAGTTAGCACAAGATTCCCTCCCTCTGAACATGTCCACGAGATGCATAGGTAACATGTAAAGAACACGATCCTTCCTGGACTCTGAACTTGTCTACGAAATGAAATGGAGGGTGCAATCATTAATCAGATTACTTCCCGCAGTGCCAAAATTGGAAGCATTTCACACCTTAAACATTTACAGTTATGGCAGAGGTAAATGCTCCAGGCATTTTTCACAAGAATAACAGAGACAGAAGTGAAAGCTTTCAACAGCTGAAGCATGTGCAAGTTTCACTAACGCATAATAGGTCCAGCCATTGAAGAGGTGCAAGCATCCATCACAGTTGAACAATTCACAATGTCACACACACAGAAAGGGCCAAGAGGAGGTTTAAGGACCTGCGTGGGCACACTCCTCACTCTTAATAACTATCACACAGTAAACCCACAGTTTCGGGACAAGGGCCTGATTAGTATGTGGACTACACTCACAAACTACAAAGAGAGGGGGGATATTTCTTTTTAGCGGACAGTTCCCCTCACACACTAAAAGGTATCATGCTTCATCATAGGGGTGCCTCCTTGCGTCAAGAGCCTAGTCTTGGCGCAGGATACAACCTCCTCTCTATGAGGGAGGAGCTCAGGGATGTTTTCAAATTGAGCACATGGGTTGTCCTAAAAGCCCTATGTGAGCGTGGTGTGTGATCAATAATGTGCAATGCTGAAGTGAATGTGAATTAAAACTGCCTACGGATCTAGTTATTAAAAAACTTTACTCAGCTGCCCTGTGACAGGATTAAAACCAATAAGCTGTAGGCGCGTGGCTAAGGCACCGAACAAGATGGCCGCCTAGGGAGTTTGCTCCGCCGCATCGGGACGCATTTTGGATCCGCTGATGCATTTCCCTTCAAGCTTTCTGCAAATAATTGCCCGCATCATGCATCGTAACGACTGGTGCCTCCGGTGAGATCTTTTTGGATCGTAAGCGCGTCGTGCTTACTGACTTTTACACCACTGCTCCTCTCCCTTCATGACGGATGCCATTTTAGATGCACACGTCTTTTTGTCAGGAGTTCAGTGCTTCTACAAGAATGCTCTCTACACGCTGGCCCCTGTGTTAATGTATGTTAATGTCTGGATTCTCTACTGGTCTATCAGCACACACCATATGACTAAGGAGGACTACTTTTAATTTTTCATGGCGTTCTGCTTACTTACATCTGCATTGTTATAATTATCGCCTCAAGAAGACCTCCATTTTAGATGCGAGTTTCCTCAGACTCCTAATATGCTGGCACGCTTGCTCCTTACACTTCTACCCCTTTGACAACTCCATGGATCTCAATATTACTATTGCTGTGTGATCATCTTTCTATTATTGTGGATTCTTTGACCATATCTCACCTGACACTTAATTACATTTTTCATTGATACAACCTATACTGGATATCCGTCACTGCCTGTAAGTGGTATGTTCCTGTATCTGCCAGACGTTGCCTAAACTTGCCTTTCTTCAAAGATCACTTGCTTCTGGGGTACTTTTCTCATTGACTTCCTTATACAGTCTAAACAGCTGTCTATCAAACAATATAATTTGATTTTCTTGGGACATTTTTGCTTTACCAGTCTTCACCATAACGGTGCATCGTTCACCCTACGACTTGAAGGTTAAATATCTATGGGAAAATTGCGCAAGCCGAATTTTGTTTTTGTTCCCTTGTTCCCTTGAAGAGTGCTCCTGCGGCAACGTCTTCATTTTCCTCAGCATCAGACTCATCTTCTATCTCAGGCCAAATGGTGGGTGTTGCCTCTAATCGCTCTTCCTCTGCGCTATCCACTCCAAACAAATCCTCTCCATCTACCACTTCATCTAAATGCCTGAAACACGATCCTCCATCTCCAGACAAAACACCATCTCCTATTTTTATGGAACTACTTTTGGAGGAGATACGCGCCTTGCGCCCGTTTGTTGAGGAAGCCAATAACAAAATGCAATTTCTTGAGGAGAAATGGTCTTCTATGGATAACAGAGTGGCATCTGTGGAGCAGCAAGTGTCGGAGATACAGGTTAACTCGCAACGCATCTCTTCATTGGAAACGTTGGTTTGTGCCCTTCAACAACATACTGAAGACTTAGAAAATAGGAACAGGAGGAACAACCTACGCATATACGGATTACCGGAATCTTTGGAAGGTGATGAGCCTGTGTCATTCTTCACCTCCTTCCTTCCGAAACTTCTGGATATGCCAACTACTACTTCTCTCAGCATCCAAAGAGCTCACAGACTCGCTCCTCTGCTTCAGCTAAACCACGAGGCGTCATCATTCTCTTCTTGAAATTTACGGATCTTCTTTCAGTCCTCTCTGCTGCTAGATCCAAACGCCAAATTTCCTGGTTGGGTCAGAAGGTGTTTCTTTCTCAAGATGTCTCCAATGCTACTGCGTCTAGAAGAAAAGAATTTCTGAACCCTCGTGTCCCCTTGCGTTCTCTTGGTGCTAGATATGGTCTATTCCATCCGAATATCTTCAAAGTCACATACCAAAATCAAACATGGACCTTTCTAGACCCTGCAGAACTTAAGAACTTTATTCATATTCAAACTACTAGTGGCATGGATACTTCCACTTCTTCTAATGGTTGATCTTTTAACTTTCTTTTTTCTTATAGGATTTCTGTATTGTTCCATGCTCATTTCTATCTGTTATATTGCAGTTTTGCATTTTGATGATTCTTAAATAGTTTTAGTATGGTTCTTCTTGATGTTTACTTCCTCTTTTTATGTCTGCTTTCCTTAGACATCACAGGTTCTCAACATTTTGTTTTATTTATTTGTTTTTATTTTATCTCTTTGTGTTGTTTGTTGACTTGTTGTACATTCCCCTAAGTACTCTCCTGATGTTAACCGTCTTTTTTGTTTATTCATGTAGATTGGTTGGTGTTTATCTCTTCAACCCATTTGGCTCCCCTACTACATCCCTTCGTCCTGGTGCGGTCCGGACTCCCATTTTCAGGAGGCTCGTCTTGTTGAGTGTCACCATTGCCCCACTGTCCTTTTTTGTGTCCCCCTCAGGTATATTACTATCAGTCATCCTTTTTGGATATGTACTGTCTGTTCTTGAACTTCTTTGTTCTTTTTCTTCCCCTCTTTTCCTTCTCTTTCCCTTTTATCTACTAGCCAAACTTCTATCTCCTCTGTCTATACCTGTTCCCTCCTTTTCTATATGTGCGGTCTTAAATTTTTCTTCTTTGTGCTTCTTCAGTTCCTTCTCTAAACTTCCCCTTTTCTCTCATCATATCTTTCTTTTTTTATTGGCATCTTCTTCTCCCTTTTTATCACTGTATTCATTGTTTCTATCAAATTTTTGCGGTTTTTTAATTCAAAGTTATTTCCTGGAATGTAAAAGGTTTTATTAACCCTATTAAATGACAGAGAATCCTTACCCACCTAGCTTCATATAACCCCGACATAGTTCTCTTACAAGAGACACATCTTACAGAAGCTGAACCACTTAAGTTAAAAAGAAGCTGCATGGGTGTGGTCTTATTCTCACCTTCTACCAATAAAAAAAACGGTGTTGCCATCTTATGTCACAAGAAATTAAAACGTAAAGTTATGTTACAAGAAAATGATACTGATGGCAGATGGGTTTTAACTAAGCAATTAATTAATTCTGTGCCTTTAACTGTCTTTAATGTCTATGGTCCTGCACAACCTGATTGTTCTTTTTGGCCTTTAATTACGAACAAATGTATTCAATATCGAGATGACCTGTTTATTTTAGGGAGTGATTGTAATCAGATTGTAGATCCATTTCTTGATCGCAAGTCAACTGTCTGTTTCATACCTTATAAGACTCACAGACAATTCCTTGACACTATTTCTCAATCACATCTCATCGATTCTTGGAGACTCTCTCATCCTGATTATTCCTTTTTCTCTCCTCCTCATGCATCTCTTTCTCATCTGGACTACATCTTTCTCTCTCAATCTTTATCTCAAAATGTACTATCCTCCTCTGTTGAGCCCATAGTCATCTCGGACCATGCCCCAATTGTAAGAGACCTAGATTTACTCCCCCCACATCCCAAGTCTTCCCATTGGCGCTTTAATAACTCTCTTCTTACTGATCCTCTTTTTTCCTCCTCTTTTCGTTCCTTTGCTAACAAATTATTTTCGCTCAATTGTGACCCCAGCACTTCTCCTCATCTTCTTTGGGACTCCTTTAAAACAACTGCAAGAGGGTTCATTCTTGATTTTGTCTCTAAGAAAAAGAAGCACTTTCTCCAGAAACAGAAAACTATATCGGCTCACATTAAACTTTTGGAGCATGAATTTTACACTTCCTCTACTAATTCCATCTCACCGGACCACATAAGAGCTAAACTTGAATTCAATAAATTTACTACTGATAACGCATCGTCAATACTCCTTCCAGTAGTGCTCGTTATAATGGCGGTTGCAATAAAACAGGGAAGCTCTTGGCTAATTACCTCAAATCGCGTAAGGAACGTACTTTTATAGATTCTATCTTTTCTTCTGATAAATCTCTTCTACACAAGGATCAGGAAATACTTGAGCAATTTCAACTTTTTTACCAAAATCTTTACACACCAGAATCCCCTCCCACTTCTTCTCTCATCCAGTCCTATCTTGGGAAACTTCCTAGTCCCTCTACTTCTCATCTTACTTTTTCTGATCTTGAAAAAGTCCTTTCACTTGACGAACTGTCCAAAGCTTTGAACACCCTCACTAAAGGAAAATCACCTGGACCTGATGGTTTTTCAGTTGAATTTTACTTGCATTTTTCTGATCTTTTACTTCCTAAACTCTTAACGTTTTTCTAATCATTCTATTTATCTGGTAAGGCAGATGGTACTTTTCAAGAGGCCACCATTTGCCTCATTCCTAAAGAAGGCCGTGATCCCCAATTTTGTAAAAATTATCGTCTGATTTCTTTAGTCAATGTGGACTATAAACTATTTGCTAAATTGCTTGCTTTACGTCTGGATCCTTTTATGCCCCATCTGATTGGCAAAGAGCAATGTGGTTTTATTAAAGGTAGGTTTACCTCCGATAACTCTCGTCTTTTTCTCAATGTTTTAAATAAAGCTTCATCCCTTTCTATCCCTCTAGCTGCTATCTCTGTTGATGCAGAGAAAGCTTTTGACAGAGTTGATTGTTTTTTTTTGTTTGCTTCTTTACGTTGGCATGGTTTTGGTCCTAATTTCATATCCCTTATCTCCGGAGCTTTGGTCCTAGTTAATGGTCATGTTTCCTCCTACTTTCCTCTTCAACAAGGAGTTCGTCAAGGCTGTCCCTTATCCCCACTTCTTTTTGTTTTGGGCTTTGAACCCTTTTTGACCTCTGTTCGTAACCATGACTCCATGTACGGTTTTCCTTATGGTGACAATCAGTTGAAGCTTTCTGCGTATGCAGATGATATTCTTCTATTCATTTCTGCTCCACCTATTCCCCCTTTATTATCTGCATTTAACTCTTTTTCACAGGTTTCCAGGTACAAAATTAATTCAGATAAGACTGAAATTCTTCCTCTCACTAAATTCTGTCTCCCCCATACCTTCTCCTCCACTGGGTTTGCTTGGAATAGTTCGAAAATTTAATATCTAGGTATATGGTTCGTTAATTCCATTGCCTCCTCAATCAAATTAAATATGTCAGCAGTCCTATCTCGAATTGAAAAATCGTTCTCTACTTGGAATCCTCTATTTCTTTCTTGGTGGGGGCGGCTGGACTCGATCAAGATGATGATAGCCCCTATTCTAATATATATCTTCTCCATGCTTCCTGCTCACAACCCCACTATTCACTTCAAACGTATTGATTCGTGCCTTTCAAGATTTCTTTGGAAAAACTAAAAATCTAGAATTGCTTTATCATCTCTTCGAAAGGCCAAACCTAATGGTGGAATCAACTTCCCAGATTTTCGTCTCTACCATAAATCTTTCTCATTACTTGAGGCTTCAAGATGGCTTACAACCTTCTCCCTTCACTCCCCTTTGGCTCTCCATCAAACAAATGTTATTGTTACCCTTCTTCTTCAATGAAGTTATACGTTTCTCCGCCAAAACTCCCTATACTTCACTTCCCTTATTCAGACATACCTCCTGCCTCTTATTACCCTTGGTTCACCCTCCTACTATTACCCGTGAATCTTTCTTAGATGCACCTATCTGGCATAACTCACTTATTCTTTTAAACAATAGGCACCACGGGGTGCTGGAGGGGGTGCAGTCAATCTGGCACTCTGACACATATACTCTGGGACTGCCCCCTGATATCCCTGTGTTGGCGGCAAATCCTGGATGAGGTGGATAGATACTTTGACACGGAGCTGCCCCGACTACCTGCATACATCATTCTGGGGGTCCCCAACGCCATTACCTACCCCTTGAAGTCCCGTAGGGGGAAACAGATTGCTCTAGCACTGGGGGCGGCCACGCAATGTCTACTAGCCTGCTGGAACACGCCCCATATTCCTACACACTTGGAGTGGCTGCACCGCCTCTGGCACATCCTGGGGATGGAGCGTATCTCCTTAACACTGGCCGGTAAGGGTGCCTCATTTTCTGAACTGTGGCAGCCGTTCCGGTCCCTCCTGACCCAAGACTTCTGGGAGCTGACTTGTCCCAGGTACCTACGCCTCCTACGGCTTAGCACGGACCCAGAGGAAAAGGACACTGCTCAGACACCGTGATTGGGCTACTGCCCAGGGGCGGCCTTCTGCGCTCGGCCCTCATGTCCCTGTGTCCCCGAGTTTGGTTCTTCATGTCTTGCTTTTCTCTTTTCTCTTCTCTTTTCTGTTTCTTTCTCCACGGGGAAGGGAGGGGGGGGTCGAGGGGAGGGGGGTTATTGGGGGGTTTGGGTTTGGGGTAGGGGGTTATTAGGGTGGCGGGTGATAGGCCTCGCGGGCAGGCTTTCGCCGCTCCGAGCGTACAGTGGCGGGGGCGGCGAGCCCAGTTTATCCCGTTCCCGCAGGGGTGGGGGAAAGTGTAATTGCTTGTTCCCATTCCGCCCTCTGTTGAAAACTTTAATAAAAAGATTTAAACCTAAACAATAGACCCATTTTTTGGAGCACTTGAAGGTTAAGAGGTGTCATGTGGGTTAATCAGCTCTTTGATGGAACGTCACCTTGCTCCTTCCCCCAATTTCAACTTTTAATCAATTGCCCTTGATCTTTCTTACGTAAATTCGCCACTCTTATGGCAATCATTCTTGATACCTATTACTCCCTCCCTTCCTCGTCTTCATCTATTGCCCAAGATCCTCTTCTCAAAATACTTCTCGCCCTTCCTAAAGCCTCTCTCATCTATAAATTCTTTTTATCTCCCAATCCAGAGCGTGTTAAGTCTAAACTGGAACTCTCTTGGGAAGCGGATTTGGGATGTGTTTTGTCTGTCGCTGTTTGGGATAAACTTTGGTCCAGATCCTTAAAAGTCTGCTTCTCTTACCCAATCCTTATTCTTTCTATATCACAGACTTTATCTTTCTCTGATTTCCATGTCACATTTCTCTGTTTCTTCTGATTCTAATTGCTGGACTTGCGGCTCTCCTAATGCTGATCTTCTTCATCTCTTCTTTCTCTGTCCTACAGTTTCTAAATTCTGGGATAAGATTTGGCTATATATCTCTCGTATATTTACAATTTCCATTCCTTACTCTATACCTCTTCTTTTTATGGGTAGTCTTTCTGATTCTCTATACCTTCCCCCACATTGCCATGGCCTACTTGACTTCATACTTGCTTTTGCATTCCAACACATCTCCTTTAACCGGAAATCTCTTACAAATATTTCCATACAATGCTGGTGGAACACTCTCTGTTATTTTCATAGACTCGATGTTGTCTTTGCCTCCTCCTGCAAACCAGCTCATAACAGAGATCTCTTCTGGTTACCACTTACTACATACTTGGACCGGATGGCCCTGAAGAAACTTCCACATATCAATTCAGAAAATTTTAAACCTCCTTCAAGGATATCGACTCCGTCCTTCTGTTCTCTTCTACATGGTTCTAAAGTTATATTCTATTCTATGCTGTACAATATATATTGCTTTATTTACAATATTTTGTTTGTATGCCATATTCCGTATTTTGTGATATTGCAGTGTTAAAATTCCCTTTCCTTCCCTTTATCCTTCTTCTGTCTTCCCTCCCCTCTTCCGCCCCTCTCGTCATCTATAAAACTCCACAAAATGCTTTTATCTTTCTATCTTTGATATCAGCCTAGTCATTGTTTAACATCATATTTGAATTTATTTTCTGTATCTGCTGATTTCTTTATGTACTAATAATTTATTCAATAAAGCTTTTCAAACACAAAAAAAAAATACGCTGAATAATGAGACTGTCAAAATTCAAGACAACTACATTATGACAAGATCACCATGTTTCGGCTGTCACGCTCTATCAAATTATCATTGCCTTCATCAGGAGCTATGAGCAGCTACTGCAAAAAGTGAAATGTGCAAACAGAGAAAAATATTATCATGAAGCAACTGTGTGTTATACTGATCCCATACTCCTGGCGATCAGTTGAGGCACCTGAGAAACCTAGAGTAAAAAGAAAACAACAAATTATGTGTATGGTTGTGCGACAATCAGACTAACAGCCTTCAGAAAAAACTGTGCTAGGCATGACTAAGTCACTCATGTATTTAACGAATGACCAAAAGAAGCAGCACTTACCTATTTAAGTTAAAGGGTTCGGCACTTCTGTCCAGGGCTATTTTTCCACAGGTACATACGTCAACCAACCTAGAGAGGAGAGGTGGTGGCGTCAAGCTAGTAGAAGAAGAAAAGAAAGCATAGGCACTGGACGGGAGAGTATATCTAGTGAGGCGAACCCACCAATAGAGACAATGAAGAACAGTATTCACAGGCAAGGTCGCTCGTATAGATGTAGCCAAGTGTCTTAAGACACAGCCTAGTGGAAATAGCTTGTATGTACCTGTCTCTTGATATAGGGACTGATGTCATAAAGCCATACTATCAGCTGTATGATTAAGGGTAAAACAGAGAAAGTCAGCGTGGAACCCAACATACACCCAAGAACTAGTCTTAGGTATAAACCACCTTCTTACATGTCAAAAAAATCCCCTTAACAAAACTGGAGTAGCCCTTAAGAGGCCAATGCCCAGTGATGCTACAACCAATAACCAGTGGCTTATTGGTTGAGGGTGCAGGGGGGTTGTCCCCAAGTGGCTACTGGAGAACCATCATTACAGCGCCGATCCGTAGTTAGTCGTGGAGACTTGCCCCGCCGTCTCTAACAGAGAGAACGGGTCACCTGAACTGTTTCCCCGTACATCTGGCAGATAAGGAAGGTACCGGAGCCGCAAGTTAATGCGAACCTGCGGCGGGGTAGAAACAACGCCCTGGTAATAATGGGTAGAAACAAAGACTAGATAGTACTGGATAAAGACAACGCCCTGATAGTGATGGGAGCCCCGGTAAAGGAGAAATACACAGTACCAGCGATGGTGCGGATTAGAAGGTGTCTCGTTGTCTTGAGACGCTAAGCTACGGAACCTACCCCAGGGTGAAAAAGACACAGTACACCCACGCGAGGTTCCAGGACCTCGGGGTGGTATGGGTATCTGTACCGAGGAAAGTGGCGCAGAGGTGACTTACCGCTCAAACGGAGCGTGGTCTCCAGATGCGTATGTCCAGCCGGCAGGATAATGTCGGAGGCTGGAGACCACAAATTTAAACAGTGTGTCAACTTCCGTGATTGGATCAAGAGATCCTGAGAGTCAGAAGTGGCTGCTGTGTGGGAGATGTCGTTTCGGAAATGTAGTTCCCGAAATGTAGTTTCCGCAAGTGGAAATGGGATTGGCCGTCAAGTGGTAAAACTTTACTCCCCCGGTGCAAGGTGTTGTGGGAAATGTAGTGCTCAAAAGCACTGGAGGTTGTGATGCAGTCAGAACTGGGCAGCCCATTAACTAGCCTGTGCTGTGAAACAACTGGAAGGTTATGGTGCCCCAAATTAGCTGGGACCTGCAACCAAAAAGAGGAGTGGAGGCACTAGCGGGAGTACACTGCTGGAGAGAAAAACAGGTACTACATGGAGAAATTATCTCACCAAGCGGGATATAGCGCAGGGGCCCAACGAGTGGTAATTATTAGGGCAAGAGAGCGCAGAGATGTGCTGGACACCTGTTGGGTGGCTGAATGAGCTTGTCCAGGAATAGATGGACAGAGGTCATCACATCTATGGGGTATACAAGAAGTAAGCATGCTCATCTGGCCCAAATGGTAAAATAAATAGAGTGCAGCAGGTAGTCTGGGTCAGAGGAAGCTAAGGGATATCATCATTGAGTCCCACGCTGGCGGTGTTCAATCTAAACTCCCATCCCTGCTCCACCCGTAGAAGTTTTAAGGTGAGGCAAGGTGTTATAGCAACAAAATTGGGCTTGTCCAGTACTGTCCAAATTAATGAATCTGCCTGGTGGTGCATGTGAAAAAAATGTTTAGTCAGTCGTGTATTCTGTTTAGCGCATCTGATGGTACTCTTGTGTTCTAGTATACGTATCTATATTTTGCGTGTTGTCATCCCAACATATCTGAGCCCATATGGGCAGGTAATAAGGTAAATAACGCACTCGTTTTTACAGTTGGTGTGATGCTTTAACTATATTAACACATAAAGCTACCAGGAAACAATCCCAGTATCAGGGGGGTTAAAGAGGAAATCTTTTACTTGGAGTATATCCTCCCATCAAAAAAATGTATCACAAAAAATACTCCAGTTGACCGTAGTCAGAGAAGTTATTATATTATCCGTGTCAAAGGACAGGGAAGAAGAAAAAGAGAAGACGGGGCCTCTCTAGTGAAAGGTTGTGCTAAACACAATCTTGTGTCAGGGAGAGAACGCTTCTTGTTTCAGTTACCCTCACACACCTTAGTGGTGTCATGCTTCATCATCGGGTCACCCCGACCCCTACAAGTCGGGGTGGGCTCAACCACAGTGTTGGGAGCTCTTTGGATAGATGAAGGTAGGGGGGGTTAAAGATAAAATACCTCAGGAAGACCCCCGGTTTCCCTTTATTCTTGGGTCTGTCTGGGTCAGTTAAAAATCTAAAAACGGGTCTTGTTAGGGTATTATGGTCCTAAGACCCTAGTGCCGACATGTTTCAGTCCTATGCGGCCATAAAGGTCCCGGACTTTCTTGAGGGCAAATAGAGATCCCACTATGTGAGGGCTATTACAGAATGGGATTTCCCTATACTTTCTGTAAAGCGAGGGCAGAGCAGCTACTCCTCGCAGTGTGTTGAATGTATGTGTATCTGTGTACTGCCAGTATCCATCTGAAAGATTAAGTAAGGGACAGATACGCCGTAAAAAAACACATTAAAATGGTCTATTAGTACCAATATCAATGATTTTAGTAGTTCGTGTCTGTGCAAACCAAGCACCTCCCACAGGGATAATGACCCTGAACAGAGAGCAAATGCCAAAGGGTGTTGGGTTTCTGTGTGGTCATGAGTGAGGGTCTTGTGTGAACTAGAGTATCCCTAAGATTGCAACCTCTTTTAAAAGGGGTTTCTGCAATGTAAGTTGTCCCTTGTTAAGGATCTTCCAATTCCGCAGGATGGATTTCTTTACCATATTAGAGAAGGAGCTGAAGGTATTGACACATACCAATCACGTCTGTGTAGATTTCCTGGTAGGATTGTCAAGTAAGGCAACTCTCTGATTATTGTGTGCACGTTTAGCTGTTTTCTTCACTAAGGCACTAGGATAATGTCTGTCTAGAAGATTATTTCTCAGTGTCAGTGCATGTTTGTTATATTTGTCAATACTCAAACAGTTTTGACTCAGCTGGAGAAATTAGCCAAAAGGAAGATTTTCACAAAGGGACTTGGGATGGTTGCTTTCGTAGTGGAGCAAAGCGTTGCGGGCCATTGGATTTTGATACAGTTCAGTAGCCAGATAACCACCCGATGGATAGATGGAGAGATTCAAAAATGCAAGTTTGTGTTTACTGTACTCGCACGGAAACCTGAGACAGTCATTGCCAGTATTTAGCCAATTGTGAAAAGGTGTTGATGGTAGTCTCGTCGCCTCTCCACACCACCAGGATGTCGTCGATATACCTTTACCATTGATGGATGTGGGCCAAGAAAGGATTATCAATGAATACAAAAACATCAACCTCAAAGGCGTGCATAAACAGATTCGTCAGACTTGGCGCAAAGGTACTCCCCATAGAAATACCGGACACCTGGAGATAAAGCTGTGTTTCAAATAAAAAGAAGTTCTCTTTCATTGCCATGGTGGCACATCTCATGAGGAATGGAATGTGTGTAATGGTGTCTGGTGGATGGAGAGTCAAAAGATGTTCAATGGTGGTCAATGTCTGGTTCTGGGGAATGCACATATACAGTGATTCCACATCAAACGACACTAGATAGTCAGTGTCTGGATCGAATTCTAACCCTCTGAGTAGCCGAAGCAAGTCATTAGTGTCTTGTAAATATGTTGGCATGGCTTGGACAAGAGGCCGTAAGAAGAAATCGACAAACTGAGACAATGGCTCCAAAAGGGAACAAATGCCCGAGATAATTGGTCTTCCCGGCGGGGGTCTCTTTGGTTTATGAATTTTTGGCAGGATCAAAAAATAGGGAGTAGGGGTATAAGCATATGTTTCTCCCTTCAAACGGTCTGTTTTTTCATTAGGATAACTTACTCGAGGTTTAAGTCCCATGATTAATCCATCTCACGCGGTGTTGCTGTAATCTGACAGCATTCCGTCTACGCCGCCATATTTAAATGATGCCACTTTTTCGTCTTCACCATCAGTCCTATTTTTGGGTATATGTTCTCTGGACATTCAGAATATACCCTCTGGAGTCCTATTCTTGCCAGCTACCTACTTTCCGTCTCTTTTCCTTTTCTCATATTTCCTTCGTCTCTCCCGGTTCCACAAACGTGCGTTAAGCACCTTTGGGTTACCTTCTTTTCACCCTTCTTGTCCACAGTTGCGTTTATTATTAAAGTCATAGTTCTCTCTTTTTTTACTATTAAATAAAATAAATAAACAAAATATATTTTTTAAATCTCTAATTCGCACTATTTTCACTTATGCATCACAGATGGTGTTTCCCTTGCGGTCTTTTCATTGGTTATCCTTAGTACTTATTGTATCTTGTTTCCTTTACAGCCTTGATAAAGCCCTGGCTCAATCTGGCCTTTAGGGTGAAACACGTGTTGGCTGTACCCTATTCTTAAACATCCTGCCATTAACCATGTTCAAAAAAGAGCGGAATGGCTTCAAAAAGTGATAAATGGAAATAAAATATCTTCCTTCACCAAACTTTAACTGGACTATTGTGTTGTGTCACAAAACAAAGGAATGAACTATGAAAAAACAGACCGTTTGAAGGGAGGAACATATGCTTATACCCCCTACCCCTAAATGTCAGTATGAAGCTGAAAGGTCCAGAGCCTTGAGCTACGTTCCTCTAAAGTGCTATTGGATTTCCTATCCAACACCAGGATCTCTGGACCAACCTTTTCTTTGAAATGTAAATTATAAGGATCCTGTTGCTTGGATTACCTGTTACTGATCAGTTTTTGAAACAATGCTAAAAAGTATCAAAAAAAGCTCTGAGCAATAATACTGAACTTAACAGATATAAAACTTGAGTAACGATGTCTACCTATGACAATCGATGGGAAAGAAGAAACAATAGACTGGAAGAAGCTTTCGACCCCACGGGTGCTGGCATGTCAAAACCTTCGAGAACAACACATTTTTTGTCAGCAAAAAGTACTTTCCAGGCTCTGGAAAAAACAGCCAAAAAAGAAAACTCAAAATGGTGGGAAGGAGCATCTCTCAAAAAATATTTAGAGCAGAACCTAATTCCAAGAGGACTACGGATCTTAATATTCGGTCTAATAGAAACCACGGCACCAGACAAAATACAACTATGGGCAGACAATTTATGAACAGCCTCCAACAATATGTTACGCCAGCTAATTGATATCGCTCAAGAAGAATATGAAAAAAATAAACTTGAAGTTGATGCCCTGTCAAAAAAATCGAAGAAGCAAATTTGGGAGATATAACAACAAAAAACTATGATAGTCTCAACAAAATCTTAGATTAATACGAAGATGATATAATCCAAAGAAAAAATCGGAAGTTCCGACAGGGCAGAGTCTACACTTTTTCCCAAAAATATGACAACATCACAACTACAACATCATCAACTCATACAAACAACTCAGCAGAAACCCCGCCTTCCTCTGAAGTGGAATCTGTGGAAGAACAGGCCACCACTAGCAACATTTGCCCGAAGGTACATTTTTGGGAGGAGGTGCAACGACATCGCCTGGGCAATGCACAAGACAACCGTACCAGACCACCCAACCCCTCAACATCCAAACCAGATGGTGTGGGAGTACAGACCAGGGCAAGGGAAAAGGAATTGCACATCCAGAAGTAGTGACCAACAAGCTAGTGATTAATCTCTTTACAACCACTCTGACTGAAACCCAAAACCAAATTCTCAACAAAGGCTTATCTTTTTGTCCAACAGGAAACTGGGATCTTGTTCAAACTAAGGTGGATCTCTTTGAATTTACGAGAAAACTGAAACTGTATTCATTATTCTCTGATAACCATGCAAGACTCATTTCAACAGGTAGCAGCCAACAAATGAGCGATCTCACAGCACAAGACCTGGAAAACATCAACTTATTAACACTCTTATCTACAGACGATATACCAGACAACCTGGAATCCTTAACAACTACTGCTGAGGAACTGGGAATCGATATTTTCATTCCAGACCAAATCCGCTGAAAAAGAAATCCAAATTTACACCAGCACTCCCGCCTGGTAACTCTATCGACATGTTTTTCAAGGCTGTGAATAAAGATCTAGACAAAGAATTCCAAAAACATCAAACTAAACAAAAATATGTACCTAAAAATATCACGCAGAAAGAAAGAAAGGCTTTGACTGAACTAAAAAATTATCCGAATGTAATAATCAAGGAAGCAGACAAAGGAGGGAACATAGTCATACTTAACACCACAGACTACTTGGCGGAAGCCCACCGACAGCTGGGAGACGTAACTTGCTATCAGAAGCTAGATCACAACCCCACAAATTCAAGATAAACTTCTTCAACTCCTGAACAATTGGCATGATAAGGAACTTGTAACCCTACAGGAAAAACAACTCCTGTACATCAACAACCCGGTCACTCCAACCTTTTACCTACTTTCCAAGGTACATAAACCAGGCAGAATACCTAACGGCAGGCCAATTACTGCGGGCAGGCATTGATTCAATCTGTTCTAATGTGGGAGCTTTTATTGATGCAGAGCTGCAACCTTTTATGAGAGATCTCCCGTCCTTTATAAAAGACATCAAAGAGGTTCTGCAAAAACTTGAAAATATAGTCTGGCAAGAAGATTATTTACTATGTGCAATTGATATTACTAGCCTTTACACCTCAATCAGACATCCTGATGGAATAGCAGCAATCAGAAAAGCCTTACAGACCAGATCTGTCCACCTAACAGCTAGAAATAATATAATACTGGACATGTTGGAATTTTGCCTATTAAACAACTACTTTCTCTTCAATGGCAACTTTTTCTTACAACTCCAGGGTACTGCCATGGGGGCAAAATTCGCACCACCATACGCCTGCCTCCTGATGGGGGAGGTTGAAAGACACTGGCTATGGGGAGGAGGAGCAGACGATGTTTCCAGTAACATAACCATGTGGGGAAGGTTTATTGATGATATTCTGCTTGTGTGGCAAGGTCCAGAAGAAAAATTTAAATTGTTCATTGATTCCCTCACCCCCAACAGATGGGGGATTGACATTACATACACCATCTCAAAAACCGCAATAGAATATCTGGACTTAACAATCTACATTGAGAACAATAAACTGAATACCAAAATACACATAAAATCCACCTCTGCCAATTCAATCCTACACTCAACAAGCAGTCATCCTAATCACACCAACATCAACATTCCTACAGGAGAATATCGCTGAGCTCGCATGAATTGCAGCTCAAATGAGGAATACACTACGAATTCCAATGTGATAACCCAGCATTTGAAACAACGTGGATACAAAGATCAAGTCCTCAACAGAGCGCAGAAACGGTTTTCTGACACTGAACGACACTTGCTGCTGCATTACAATCGTGTCAGAGGACATAAAGCAGTGATTCGTTTTACCACACAGTATAACAGAGGTCATCAACATATACGGAAAACCCTCAACAAACACTGGCACCTTCTCGAAGAGAACCCCACTCTATCTAATGTCCTCCATGACAAACCACAGTTAAGCTTTTCGAGAAGCAAAAATCTGAGGGACATTCTGTGCCCATTCTTCCTGGAAATCTAACATGAACCGACTACCTTTCTGTAACAACCTAAAGGTTTCTACACCTGTTAGAATTGCTCGATCTGCAAATTGGGCAAATCTAGAACAAAGGCCACATGTACAAAATAAATGACTTTATCAATTGTGAAAGTACCAACGTCATTTACCTGATCACCTGTTCTTGTGAACAACATTACATTGGGAGCACTATCAGACCAAAAAAAATCTGCATTCAGGAACACAATCGCACCATCCATAAATCAGATATCAGGCAGCCCCTGGTGGAACATGTTGTATCACATCACTGTCACCAACGTACATTTTCCTTCATTGGTCTAAAAAAAGGGAAACAGCATAAACGGGGCGGTAACCTAGAACTGAAGATGAATAGTTGGACCCGTAATGGCTGCATCCTTTGTTGAATACCGGGGGTTTGTATGAATCATCTGTGTAGGGATGCACCTTTTCTAATGCAAATTTAGCCAGGTCCTTTTTAAATTTGGTGATCTTGCTTGCTGATTTAAGGATGTTGCGATAGTGTTCAGATAGAGAAGAAGGGTCAAGCGACTCTGACAACAGTTCAGATACTACACACCAGAGAACACAGAATCGAGGCCAAAGAAACTGGCAAGGCTCACGAGGTGAACCCCAACCGAACCAGTGGGGGCCACCAACACCATGGGGTTATCCATCTTTCCCAGCATTTGGTCCAGGGCCACAAGGCCCCATGATGGCTTTTCCACCACAACAAGGTACATCCAGCCTTTTTTAGGGCCGAACACGAGGAAGAAGACGATCCCAACAACAGGTGCATTGGAGACCCCCGACGTGTCCCCCAACACCAGGAGCAAGACGGGACAACGGGAAGGAAAAAGCAGTTTCCCAGTCTTGTAGTGAATCTGAGCCAAGGATCTCTTACACCTGATGAAACATCTGTCCTGGAACGCTTTTTGGGTTTTGTTCCCACAAATTGTGGAGATCCGTTCATAATACAACAAGAAGTTCATCAATTTTTTTGTAATGTCAGACTTCCCTTTTTCTTCGCAGGCAACACTCCTTTAGGAAATCAACCAGGCTGTTACCAACACTAACCTACATCCCAAATCCACCCATTGGTTCAGTACCAGTACAGATAGCTACTTTTGAAAAGGCTGTACTCAAAGATTTGGATTATTTTGCATCCGTACCTACCATAACATTCCTCAACGGGAACAGCGGGCCTTCCGCACTTTCAAGATGGATAAAACCATCACCATAAAGCAAGCCGATAAGGTTGCTGCTATTGTGCTGATGGATACCAGGTCGAATAGGACAGAATGTCTTCGCCAGGTGGGTGTGATTACCTTGTACTGCCCACTATACAAATATCCTACAGAAAGGATTAGAGATACCATTGTCTCCATGACAAAAGAAGCCACAGATAATGGATGGATCTCGCAGAGGGAAGCTGAGTTCCTTTGCACTAAGGAACCAGTGACTCCCTATTTTTATATCCTGCTCAAAATTCATAAACCACAGAGACCCCCGCCGGGCAGGCCAATTATCTCGGGCATTGGTTCCCTTTTGGAGCCATTGTCTCAGTTTGTCGATTTCTTCTTACCATGCCAACATATTTAAAAGACACCAAAGACGTGCTTCGGCTACTGAGAGGATTGGAATTCAACCCAGACACTGACTATATAGTGTCGTTTGAGGGGGAATCACTGTATAAGTGCATTCCCCAGGACCAGACATTGGCCACCATTGAACATCTTTTGACTTTCCATCCACCATCCACCAGACTCCATTACACACATTCCATTCATCATGAGATGTGCCACCATGGCAATGAAAGAGAACTTCTTTTTATTTGAAACACAGCTTTATCTCTAGGTGTTCGGTACTTCTATGGGGAGTACCTTTGCACCAAGTCTGGCGAATCTGTTCATGCACGCCTTTGAGGATGACATTGTTCTGTCCATTGATAATCCTCTCTTTGTCCACATCCATCTCTGGAAGAGGTATATCTACGACATGCTGGTGGTGTGGAGAGGCAACAAGACTACCACCAACACCTTTCACAATTGGCTAAATACTGCCAATGACAGTCCCAGGTTTATGTGCGAGTACAGTAAACACAAACTTGCGTTTTTGGATCTCTCCATCTATCCATCGGGTGGGTATCTGGCTACCGAACTGTATCAAAAACCAATGGCCCACAACGCTTTGCTCCACTACGAAAGCAACCATCCCAAGTTCCTTTGTGAAAATCTTCCTTTTGGACAATTTCTACGGCTGAGGCGGAACTGTTAGAGTATTGACAAATATAACAAACACACCCTGACACTGAGAAATAATCTTCTGGGAAGACATTATCCTAGTGCCTTAGTGAAGAAATCAGCTTAACGTGCACATAATAATCACCCAGACGCCTTACTGGACAATCCTACAAGGAAATCTACACAGACAAGATTGGTATGTGTCAATATCTTCAGCTCCCTCTCTATTATGGTAAAGAAATCCATCATGCGGAATTGGAAGATCCTTAACAAGGGTCAACTTACATTGCAGACACCCCTTTTCACTTTTAAAAGAGGTTGCAATCTTAGGGATACTCTAGTTCACACAAGACCCTCACTCATGACCACACAGAAACTCAACACCCTTTGGTATTTGCCCTCTGTTCAGGGTCATTTTCCCTGTGGGGCGTGCTCAGTTTGCGCACAGACGCGAACTACCAAAATCATTGAAATTGGGACTAATAGACCAATCGAGTTAAAGCATCACACCAACTGGAACAGCGAGCAAGTTATTTATCTTATCACCTGCCTATGTGGGCTCAGATCTGTTGGGATGACAACACGCGAAATACGCATAAGTATACCAGAACACAAGAGTACTATCAGATGCGCTAAACAGAATACACAACTGACTAAACATTTTTTTTACGTGCACCACCAGGCAGATTCATTGATTTGGACAGTACTGGACAAGCCCAATTTTGTTGCTACAACACCTGGCCTCACCTTAAAACTTCTACGGGTGGAACAGAAATGGGTGTTTAGATTGAACACCACCAGCGTGGGACTCAATGATTTTATCCATTGGCTTGCTCTGACCTAGACTACCTGCTGCACGCTATTTCTTCTACCACTTGGGCTAGATGAGCATGCTTACTTCTTGTATACCCCATAGATGTGATGACCTCTGTCCATCTATTCCTGGACAAGCTCATTCAGCCAACCAACAGGGGTAGAGCACATCTCTGCGCTCCCTTGCCCTAATAATATCCACTTGTTGGGCTCCTGCGTTATATCCCTCTTAGTGAGATAATTTCTCCGTGTAGTATGTGTGCCTCCACTCCTCTTTTCGGTTGCAGGTCCCCGCTAATTTGGGGCACCATAACCTTACAGGTGTTTCACAGCACTGGCTAGTTAAAGGGTCGCTCAGTTCTGACTGTATCGCAACCACCAGTGCTTATGAGCACTACAATTCCCACAAAACCTTGCACCGGGGGAGTAACGTTTTACCACTTGACGGCCAATCCTGTTTCCACCAGCGGAAATTACATTTCCAGAACTACATTTCTGGAACTACATCTCCCGCACAGCGGCCACTTCCGACTCTCAGGATCTCTTGATCCAATCACTGAAGTTGACACCCTGTTTAAATTTGCGGTTTCTGGCCTCCGACCTTATCCTGCCGGCTGGACATACGCGTGTGGACACCACGCTCTGTTTGAGCGGTAGGTCACCTCCGCACCCCTTCCCTCGGTACAGATACCTGTAACACCCCGCGGTCCCAGAACCTTGCGTGGGTGTATGGTATCTTTTTCGCCCTGGGGCTAGGTTCCGTAGCTTAACTTCTCGAGACAATGAGACACCTTCTAATCCGCACCATCGCTGCGGCCGTGCATTTCTCCTTTATCGGGGCTCCCATCACTAGCAGGGCATTTTTTTTATCCAGTACTACCTGGCCGTTGTTTCTACCCATTATTACCAGGGCGCTGTTTCTACCCCACCACAGGTTCGCATTAACTCGGGGCTTCAGCACCTTCCTTATCTGCCAGATGTATGGGGAAACCGTTCAGGTGACCGGTTCTCTCTGTTAGAGATGGCGGGGCAAGTCTCCGCAACTAACTACGAATCCCCACTGTAATGATGACGGCTCTCCAGTAGCCACTTGGGGACAGCCCCCACTGCACCCGCAACCAATAATCCTCTGGTTATTGGTTGTAGCATCACTGGGCTTTGGCCTCTTAAGGGCTACTCCAGTTTCGTTAAGGGGATTTGTTTGACATGTAAGCAGGTGGGTGGTTTATAACTCAGACTAGTTCTAGGGTGTATGATGGATCCCATGCTGACTTTCTCTGTTTTACCCTTAATCATGCAGCTGATAGCATGGCTTTATGACATCAGTCCCTATATCAAGAGACAGGTACATGCAAGCTATTTCCACTAGGCTGTGTCTTAAGACACTTGGCTACATCAATACGAGCAACCTTACCTCTGAATACTGCTCTTTCTTCTCTCTATGGGTGTGCTTGCCTCACTGGATTTCTGCTCCCATCCACTGCCTCTGCTTTCTTTTCTTTTTCTACTAGCTTGACGCTACCACCTCTCCTCTCTAGGTTGGTTGACGTATGTACCTGTGGCAAAATAGCCCCGTACAGAAGTGGTAAGCCCTTTAACCTAAATAGGTAAGTGATGCTTCTTTTGGTCATTTGTTAAATACATAAGTTACTTACCCATGCCTAGCACAGTTTTTTTCCGAAGGCTGTTTATGGCACAACCATACACATGCTTTGTTGTTTTCTTTTTACTCTAAGTTTCTCAGGTGCTTCAACAGAACGCCAGGACTACTGGTTCAGTATAACACACCATTGCTTCATGATAATATTGTCTCTGTTTGCACATTTCACTTTTTGCAGTAGCTGCTCTTCGATCCTGATGAAGGCCATGATACTTTGATAGATCGTGAAGGCCGAAACATGTTGATCTTGTCATAATGTAGCTGTTTTGAATTTTGAGTCTCATTATTCAGCTTATTGCTTTTAATCCTGTCACAGGGCAGCTGAATAAAGTTTTCTGATAGCTAGCTCCGTAGGCAGTTTTAATTCACATTCACTTCAGCACTGCACATCATTTATCACACACCACACTCACATAGGGTTTTTAGGACAACCCATGTGCTCAATTTGAAAACATCCCTGAGCTTCTCCCTCGTAGAGAGGGGGTTGTAGCCTGCGCTAAGACTAGGCTCTTGACACGAGGAGGCACCCCTATGATGAAGCATGACACCTTTTGGTGTGTGAGGGTAACCATCCTTTAAAAAGGGATATCCACCTCTCTTTGTAGTATGGTGAGTGTAGTCCACCTACTAATCAGGCTCTTGTCCTGTACCCATGGGTTTCTTGTGTGATAGAACAATTCACAATGGCTACTTCTCTCACAATCTGGTTACGCCTATGAGTTACAGAAGTGCAGTCTTTACTGGCTCAGAATATATTACATTTGCAGATCTGCAAGCCTCACTTACATGGAAGTTCAGCAATATATCCGGATTAATTGCTTGCTTCTACAGGGACAGGCATTGCTTTTGATAAAGCTTTTGCTTCCAGAAGATAAAATAGGTGCAGGACAAACAGAAAGTGAATTTTCAGTAAAAACAAGATGTATCCCAAATTCGAAGGGGCAGGGCAGGCACATTAACAGGAAATGTACACATGGAGTTGTAATTAACACTTGCTTGCATCAGGCTTCACACATGCATCAGTGCAAACTGATCTTACTTAGGATGGTTTTCAACATGCAAAAGAACTAGCTGCCAACGAGGTACAAAAACAAAAGCTTAGGTCACTGCAAGAAATAACAAACACAGAGGAGCAGGCACCAAAGACCAGGTAAGACCAAGGGTGGTACTGCCCTCACTGACAGGCATGTGCAACAAATGTGAAAAACTAAACTTACTACACACAAAGCATGTTGAAGACATGCACAAGTGAAAGTATCTGTCTCTGATAATAGGTCTAAAATACAAGCAGAACTTAATATTTTCTAGGTACAAAGACAGTTTACAGGCATAGAGATGCAAGTTGCACACCTTAGCAATAGGTCTTGAACACTGAACCTTGAACGTTCTATATTTTACTCACTCCGAACAGTGTAACCATCACATCCTCAGAAAAGCTATCAGTTGCAGAACTGCAACCTTCGTTTAATCAGGATTTGTCTAGGGCATGCAGGATTGGATGTTTGTCTAACGCACAAAAGGTCCAACTTTTGGTAAAGTATGAACTTTCAACCACCAGAACATGTTCGGGACACGTGGGAGGGCAACCTTCTGACACTTGGAATAGATCTAACACATTCAGAAGTGCCAGCTTTTTACATTTGGACAAAGTAAACACATACTGAGGTGAAACCATCCCTCACTCACTCAAAGCTAGTCTAGCACATAAATAAAGGCTGGCTTTCCTCACTAGATGGCAAACAAGGAACCTGTCCTCACTTAGAACATGCCTATGAGAGTCAGTGGTCTAAGCTCCTCTATGTGTAGATACTGTCCATACTCAGAACACATTCAGCACGTTCAAAGTGGCAGCTCAATACTCACAAAACATGCTTAGGGCATGTTTGAAGGCTACGCTTCTCTTAAACACAACCACTCTAAGAGAAATCCTGAATAATAATTTGCTCAATGTAAAAAGAGCAAGGCCTGCATAGGAACAAGCTTCCATCACTTCTTTCACTTAGAATAGGGCAAATAATAGCAAACCCTCGAGAAACCCCCGATAGGAGCATTACTAAGTCTGGAAAAGAGTAACTTTGACTCCATCAAAATAGATTACACTTGTATAAGTTCAGACTTTATTCAGAGCTTCCCCCAGAAATGATGATGAGAGGGGTGGACTCAATTAGCACATGTCCTACCCCTGATAAAGTATGAGCTTCCAACATTCAAAACATATCTAGAACATGCAGAGCTACTGCACATCAGAACAGGCCTATGGCACGCAGAGAGCAAGCATAAGGTAACTACATACGTACATATATATTTAAGTGCAAGAATGAATATCTTAAAAGAGGTCTCGCACTACGAGAGCAACCATCCCTCACTCATGAAATTCTCTGGAGATGCAAAAAAGGAGGTATAGAACTGCACACTCCCCTCGATCCCCATAGCTAGCAAAACTACAAACTTCCTTTATGCAAAATGTGTCCAAGAAATAAAGAGAACAGCGCAAAACACAAACAAAAGTGAAGGCTTACTACTCACAGAAAATGCCCAGGGCAAACGAAAGTGTTCTCCTCTGTCAGAGCTGACAAATGAAGAGATGTATTCCTAGGGCCCACTGCTGGTATTCCATCATAGTGCTGGTTTAGAGGTTTTTACCCCAGAGAGGCAGACGGAAGAGACACATAAAAAGCCAAAACCCACTCTACCTCCAAAGCGAGGAATTGCAACGCCCCTGAGTAAAATAACACTTGTAATAAGAGGGCTTTAATTAAACCGCCCCTGAAATTACAGGATAGATTCTAAGTGACAGAACCTTTACACTACCTGAACATGTACATGAGTTGCACCACTGCAACATACAATCAAAATACTTAACACATCCAAAAGTGCAAGTTACCCTTACATCCTCTACTTACTAGGTCAAGTAGAGGAGAGCGGGTCTCTTACTCAGAATAAATATTGCACCTGCACATGTCCTAGGATTCCAGAATGAAAATATGTCTCCCCATGCAGAAGACCACACATTGTTTTGTGCACGTGTAACAGGTTGGAAGCTTTATTCCCCCAGAACAGGTACTAGCTGCTAACTGCTAACCGCTTCCTATAGCTACAGTACCTACATAGCGGCAACCTTCCACAACTTCTTACATTTAGAAGAGTTTTTAATCTCACTCAAGTAATGTCATCCCTCTTTCTGGTCATGTGAGTCAATTCCATAAGTACAAGGTGATCTTAGAGAGTACAGGTGAGACTCGCACCAGCATAAGGAAAGAGTGATGCCTGCCAGCTTCACAGAAAACAGGTCCACCACTTGATAAAGTGTGAGCTACCCACAGTCAGAAGATGTTCAGAGCAAGCCCAACTACAATCTTCTGCCACCCTGAGCAGGTCTGAGAGAAGCCACAACAACTTCATCACATCCTGCACACAATGACGTTCTTGATAAATGATGAGGTATCATATGTAATGCTTCCTTTAGTCCACCTGTGAATACAGGAAATACCAAGAACGGGCTATGAGGAGTTGTTGGCAGCAAGCATGTAATTCTCTTTTTAACTTTACTGCAGTTGACACCAGTCTAAGGACAGCTAGTCTTTAGCCAGTTGACCCCAGAGGACACAAGGAACAGTTCTCGTACTGTAGGTAATGTCAACCTATGGACTCATTTCAATATGCAGAGTTGACACAAGATGTGCAGCAGGCTGCTGTTGGGAACACAGGGGGATACTGAAACAAATAAGCATAGGCACTCTGATTCAGCCTGGAAAACAGGCGCTGTCTTCCAGATTGCTGAAACAGCTTTATGGACCTATGTAAGTGGTCCTCGTGTATTACAAAAGCCTTGTCAGGATACAAAACAGTGTGTTTGGTGCTGATTGTACAACAATGTGCCGTTTTCAACAGTGCCTTGCTAGAGTTGGAGATTCAAGAAACCATTGATCAACTAGAGCAGGTTTTCTTAGTCTTATTCTGTGGTCCGAAGACCCATTGGGGCTTACTCAGGAGGGTCCACGACTGTTGTACCGAATTGAATAATATTAAAATTAATACATGAAAATTAATAGAGAATATATAGATAAAGAAGCAAAACTTAAAATGTGAAACTATATTTGATTGAGAATACAATGAAAGAGTTCAATATTTGAACATTTATTTGGTGTATACTTCATTTTGTATTGTTGTGCATTGTTTTGAAGTTTAAGTAATAGAAATTGCTTATGCCGGCTGTCCCAAGCTTCCAAAGTGACTCCGTGGTGGTTCTCAGATTCCAGTAATGATTCAGTGGGGCTCCAGAGTTTAAGAACCGCTGAACTAGAGCATGATGGCATGAGTTTTCCTGTAGGACAAAAGGCTGCAATGAGAGATAATGAACTCTAAAATGAAGTATCAGAAACTGTAGGTATGAAGAAGATATTAAGCTCTATTCACAAAGGCAAATCTACAAGTTTAGATTCAGTAGTTGTAAATTTACTCTTACACTTTTGAGTTATGCTACTCTATTGAGCTATTATCAAAATCGGAGTGTAAAGTTACTCAAAAGTCTAGACTTACACGTCCCCACATCAAAGTCAGTAAAGAAAAACATACATACTCCAAATTTACTACTATTAGTAAATTTACGACCGTACTTGACCAACTGCTGACTTTGCAGGATCTTCTCAATCGGTTAACATTTTTAAAGTTAATTATAAGTTCAGAAAAAAAAAAACGTTAAATATTAAAAAATGTATATATTTATTAAAAATTAGAGCATCCTAAAAGTGCTACAGTCCTTTTAACTTAACAAAGAATTCATTTTTAACATATTTTATATATTAGATTAAGTCATTTTATGTGTACGTTTGAATAATGAAAACATTTTTCACCTAAAGTATATATTTTATATTCAAGTATTATGTACTTAAAAATACTAATAGCCATGTATAAAATTATTATAAATTAAAATAATGTATTTTGTATAAAAAAAGTAAAGTGACAATGAATATTAAATTGAAAAATGTATAGGAAAAAGTTATAAATATTTTAAGAATAACTATTTATTATTTGAACTTTAAATAAAATTAACTTTTGTGGAGAACGTCCTACGGCAAAGCAAAGGAAAAAGCTTCCAATTTCATAAAACCTTTAAACAAATTAATAAAAATACTGTAATGTTGAAAACTAATGTATCCCTCTTATAAATTAACCCTAATAAAAGGTGCAGTTTATTTATAGATGATGTTTATCAAAAGAGGAAAGGTAAAATTATTTTGAAACAGGTGAGAAATTAATGATTGTATGATATCTATTTTGACAAGTCACATAATTTGTTTGAAAACATTTTAAATTCAAATGCTTACAGAAAACATTCAAATTCTCAAAAAAAATGAGTTCCGGTTCTGGCTGAAACATATAAAATCAATGAAATTCACCAGTTAGATAGCCTCATTTATGGAGGCCCCTTGCAGCACTTTTTTGATGCTCCAGTGGGGCAAAGTGCAGCAGCATATTTACACGGCCACTCAAAGCCACATTACGCAGCTTTTCACTGCCTTGTAAATATGAGCTCCTTTCACGCAGAACACTACGCAAAACGTGCGTTCCATGGGTGTTGCTGTTGGTGTTCCCAAGCAACACCCATGGAATCTGAAGCATTTCCAGATTTACGAGGAATCGCAAACTTGGGAATGCGTCAGATTCTAACGCCACCCAATGGGTGGCGTTAAGGAGGAGCAAAGATGCCTCCTTGTTTTTTCCTCTTTACATGTGTGCTGCATTGTGTGGCACACTTAGAAAGAGGAAATCATCTCAATTGATTGAATTTGTGCAGAAAGGTACCCCTTTCTGCAGAAAATCAATCAGCACCGCAACGCAGACAGCCTTGTACCATGGCGCAAGAGAGCCTGCATTGGTGCATGGCAACCCATTGTGCACCAGCGCAGGGGAAAAAGACAGGAATGCGTCATATCTCATAGACATGGTGAATTCCTGACCTTTTTTTTAAGCAGGGCAGCACAGCAAAATTCCTTGGTGCACTGCTCTACACAAAAACCTCATAAATGAGACACAGAGTTTGCAGCGCAAGCCATAACTGAGGACGGAGGTCCTCATCCTGGGATCATCACCCTCCGCCTGGGACGACTCCTGGTGGCCCCCTGCCCTGGGAGCCACCCCCAAGCCAACGGACCACGCACGCAACCTAGGCTTCATCCTGGACTACTCCCTCTCGATGACCAGACAAGTCAACGCCGTCTCGTCTTCATGCTTCAACACCCTGCGCATGCTTCAAAAGATCTCCCGGTGGATCCCCACCGAGACCAGGAAGACGGTCACCCAGGCCCTCGTCACCAGTTGGCTGGACTACGGGAACGCCCTCTACGCTGCCGCCAAACTCCAGAAGAAACTCCAACGGATCCAGAACGCCTCAGCACGACTCATCCTGGACATCCCCCGACACAGCCACATCACCGGACACCTGAGAGACCTGCACTGGCTCCCCGTCAACAAAAGAATCACGTTCCGACTCCTCACCCACGCACACAAGGCCCTCCCCGACCTGGGCCCCAAGTTCCTCAACAGCCGCCTGACCTTCCACAAGCCCACCCGCCAGCTCCGCTCCGCCAGCCTCGCTCTCGCCACCGTCCCCCGCATCCGCAGAGCCACCGCCGGAGGAAGATCCTTCTCCTACTTGGCAGCCAAGACATGGAACTCCCTTCCCATCCACCTCCGGACAACGCAAGACCATCTCGCCTTCAGGAAGCAACTCAAGACCTGGCTGTTCGAGCAGTAGCGTTCCCCCCCCCAGCGCCTTGAGACCCTCCGGGTGAGCAGTGCGCTATACAAATGCCTATGATTGATTGATTGATTGATAACTCGCACCTCCCCTCTTGCATTGTGAATGACTTCACACATGACATCATTTTATTTATTTATTTTATAGTTTTGTATAGCGCGGGCATGATCCGAAGGTATCAGAGCGCTTTACACTATGAGTACAGCAAACAATAACATGAGGTCCTTGGATATTAGATACAAAGAAAATATATATATATATATATATATATATATATATATATATATCGCGGAGGCGATCGAAACGCGTCTGAGGCGGACACTTGTCTGACAATGAAATAAAATGTCAGAATTGAAAAATTTGGAATCGTTTGCTGTCTTTACTGTTGGACGTCAGCATTGTGCGTGGTGAAGAGGTCCTTACCTGTTTGCAGCTCCCTTTGTCTTACTGGGGAGTTCAGGACTTTGTTTCTATATATATATATATATATATATATATATATATATATATATATATATATATATACACACAAACATATTACCTACTGGCGGTCGCCAGTAGGTAGTTATAGTTAGGACCATGTTTCCATAGGAAAAGCATTTTTTGATGTGCTTATAACTTTGGCGTCATTTGACGAATCTTTACGAAATTGTCCAAAGAGTTCCTCTTTTCAGGTCAGCTCTTATCCTGAATGTTTGAGGGTGATTCGTCAAGGGGGGGCTGAGAAAAAATGTGGGTCCCAAATCGTATTTTCTCCATGCAATTTCCTTAGGAAACTTTAGACAAGGCTACAGGTCAAACTGCTGAATGGAATTACGCCAAATTTGGCAGGGAGAAAGGTCTTGGTACAGAAAGCATGCTTTTGTTTAAATGGGGTAAATCCCTTCAGTAGTTTTTGAGAAATATCAAATTTTATAGATCTCGATATTTGAGAATTCTGACATCTGATTGGGTGAGGCGTTACGAGCAGAAGCTTGCGGCTCATTGGCTGCGAACTGTTGAAACTAGGAAGTTTTGGGAGCCATTTTGTGATTCAGTCCATCAGCTCGCATCTCTCCCTCTACAAGGCATCAGGTCTGTAGTTCTACCTCTGCGAGGCAACACTGAAAATATACTGCAGCTCTGTCTGTGCGAGATACCCCTTTCCCGGTCCCTCTCCCCACATTACCAGCACGCAGCTATGCCTTTAGAAGCCAGTCCGTCGGCTCACAGTTCTGCGACTGAGAGCTGTCAGCTATTTTGTGACTCAGTCCGTCAGCTCGCATCTCTCCCTCTACAAGCCATCGGGTCCGTAGTTCTACCCCTGCGAGCAAATACTGAAAATATCCTGCAGGTCTGTCTGTGCGAGATTCCCCTTTTATGCTCCGTCTCCCCACATCACCAGCTCGCGGCTATGCCTTTAGAAGCTAGTCCGTCGGCTCACAGCTCTACCTCTGCGAGCCACCTCGTTAGCTCATAGCTGTGTCTGTGCCAGCAGGCCTGTTGGCCCGTTACACTCCCTCTGCGAGTCAGCCCGTCGGGTCGCAGCTCGGGCCCGCAGCTGTACCTCTGCGAGCTAGCCCGTTAGCTCATAGCTGTGTCTAGAACGCCTGTTGGCCCGTTGGTCTCCCTCTGTGAGTCAGACCAAAGCTCGCTGCTGTGCTTTTGCGAGCCGACGGCCCGTAGCTCTCCCTCTTCGAGCCGAGCCCACGGGCCGCAGCTCTTCCTCTGCGAACCTGCCTGACGAGCCCACAGGTCTCCCTCTGCTAGCCCGACTGCAGCTGACACTCTGCAAGCCGAAATTGGGAATATAAGGTGGCTCTAAAAAGAGCCCTTGTGTTTATTAGTTGAAGCTACATGTAAGTGCGGATGCACAGCTTCAGGTTATTCAGAAAAACTCTATTTCCCTCATCTGTGAAGTGTACTCCATCACTTCTGTAGATATGAGCCATATCAAAACGTATGCTGTTGTTGTAGATCGACCCCATTCTATGGTCTCTGAGGTATGCAGACACAGCTTTGTTGACATTCTTCCTAGATCTTTCAATCTTATGACAAAATTGGTTTGACCACTTCCACTTCTGTCTTTGGCATGTATTGGAATATACAAAGACAGTTTGAGGCAAAAGTAACATCAATTGTCCAAAGGTGTCCTTCATAAGCATTTCCAAACCTACCCCAGTCAATGTGCCTAGGTTGTTACCACCACAGTGCACAATCATGAGGTCAAGCATTTCCAAACCTACCCCAGTCAATGTGTCTAGGTTGTTACCACCACAGTGCACAATCATGAGGTCAGGGTGTTGGAGATGCAAACAAGTTTTAACCAAAGACAGCAATTGGTGCCACTTCAATCCTCTCTGTGCAAACCATTTAATGCGCACATTTTGTAAACCAAGGTCTAAGTCAATACGTCTCTGTTCTGCATACCTCTTGCACCAGAAAACATAGCTATGTCCTACAATCCACACTAGCATTTTGAAGGTATGGCTGGAAGATATGGATAGATGTCTGTAGCTCATGCAATCTGTTCGTAGAATGAGAGATATGTTTAAAGATGGGGGAACTACTTTTTGTTTTTACATACAAAATGTTAACCGATATGGAGATGAAATGCATTGTTTCCTAAAAAGTAGGGTACATATTAGTTTTGAGGAAAAGCATCTTTGTCATTGGTTAATAAAAAAGCAGTTTATACGTGGAGTACATATTATAGGATAAAATTTGCTCAGCTCAACCAGACCTGCTAATTTTATTTGAAAGGTGCAGTTCGAACCCGGAGATGTGGGCCAAGAGAGGGTGAAGGAGGTATTTTGGAGAGAGACAGCTGTGGTATATTCTCAGTATTAGTTTGCAGAGGGATAGCTGCGGGCTGGTGATGTGTTGTGTTGCAGAGGTAGAGCTGCGGCCCCACGGTTTGCAGAGGGAGAGCTGCTAGACGTTGTCTTGCATAAGGATAGCTGTAAGCTGTTGATGCGGGCTGAGGGAGGGTGAAGGAGGTATCTCGTTATGTAGAGAGAGAGCTGCATTATATGCGCAGTGTTGGCTAGTAGAGGTAGAGTTATGGACCCGACGGCTTGTACAGATAAACCTGTGGGCCCGATAGCTCACAGACGAAGAGCTGTGAGCCGACCGGTGGTTCGCAGAGGGAGAGTTGCAGGCCGGTGGGCTGGCTCATAGAGGAAGAGCAGTGAGCTGACTGGCTGGCTCGTAGAGGGAGGGTTGCCTCTGCAAGCCAACACTGGAAATATACCACAGTTCTCCCTCTACGAGCCAGCCGGTCAGCTCACAGCTCTCCCTTTGCAATCCAGCCTGTTAATCGATGGCCCGCAGATCTCCCTCTGCGAGCCAGGCCCTCGGCTTGCAGCTCTGCCTCTGCAAGGCAGCGCGTCGGCTCACAGCTCTCCCTCTGCCAGCTGTCAGGACCGCAGCTGTAACTCTCCAAGCCAACACTGAAAATATACCGCAGCTGTACCTCTGCCAGATACCCCCTTCACCCTCGTTCCCCCCACATCACCGGCCTGCAGCGACCCGTAGCTGTTGCAGTGCGAGCCAGCCAACAGCTCTCCCTCTACGAATTGGCACGCAACTGTTCCTCTGTAAGCCAATGGCTCGCAGTTCTCCCTCTAGAAGCCGTTGGGCCCGCATTTCTACCTCTGCAAGCCAACACTGGAAATATACCGCAGCTTTCCCTCTGCCAGATACTTCCTTCACCCTCCCTCACCCCACATCAGCAGTCGCAGATATCCTTTTGCAAGCTGACGGCCCGCAGCTCTTCGTATGCGAGTCGGCCTGCAGCTGTCCCTATGCGAGCCGGCCCGCAGCTCTCCCTCTGTGAGGCAGCCGGTCAGCTCGGAGCTCATCCTCTGCAAGTCTTCTGGCCCGCAGCTCTACCACTGAAAGCCAACACTGGAAATATACCGTAGCTGTCCCTCTGCAAGCCAGCCCATCGGCTTGCAGTTCTTCTTCGCAGCTCTACCTCTGCCAGCCAACACTGAAAATATACCCCAGCTCTCTCTCTACGAGCCAGCCGGTCGGCTCACAGCTCTCCCTTTGCGAGCCAGACCATTGACCGACGGCCCGTAGCTCTCCCTCTGTGAGGCAGGGTGTCGGCTCGCAGCTCTGCCTCTGCGAGGCAGCCCGTTGGCTCGCAGCTCTCCCTCTGCGAGCCAGGCCGTCAGCTCGCAGCTCTACCTCTGTGAGGCAGCCCGTCGGCTCGCAGCTCTCACTCTGTGAGCCGTCAGGCCCGCAGCTGTACCTCTCTGAGCCAATACTGAAAATATATTGCAGATCTCCCTCTGTCAGATACCCCCTTCACCCTCGTTTGCCCCACATCACCAGCCGGCAGCAGCACACAGCTGTTGCTGTGCGAGGCGGCTTGCAGCTCTCCCTCTGTGAATTGGCACTCAACTGTTCCTCTGCAAGCCAACGGCTCGCAGTTCTCCCTCTAGAAGCCGTTGGGCCCGCAGTTCTACCTCTGCAAGCCAACACTGGAAATATACCACAGTTTTCCCTCTGCCAGATGCTCCCTTCAACCTCCCTCGCCCCACATCAGTGGTCGCAGATATCCTTTTGCAAGCTGCCGGCCCGCAGCTCTCCCTATGCGAGGGGTGCAGAGTTTAGGTTACCGTGCTAAAGCACACATAAATGTAAATTAACGTAATTACAAGGTTTTCTGCTGGTGTTAAAGCTCCATACACGACTGGGCTGGCAGATTACCAAAATGGGAATAACACCTTATTTAATCTTTCCCCCCTCTCCATCCCCATGTCGGTCGTTTTTGTTGCTCTCTAACAGTTGATCTGTACTTGTTTATGTACATCCACAATGAAATGTAAGCCTGTACCATATCTTTGCTAATATGGTGCAGTTTTATGCTTGCTAAGTTTCAGATAGAAGTGTTAAACTAATAAGGGTAACGTTTACATGTGCCATTTAGTTGAGAATATCACTCTAAGTATACAGATAACAATCTTACAAAATAGTATCTACAAAGTTATCTGTAGCAGGTTGCAGAGGAAGTGCTGTGGGACGGTGGGGTACATGGGATGTTGGGGTGGGGCGGGGGGTGGGGGAAAAGTAGGAAGTAGTGGAGTCACATATAAAATGGGAAGGTGAATCTAAATAATTCAATAAATATGTGCTGTATGTCCAATGACACTACCTGCCACCCTACTGTTCCCTTATTCCGCTCCAGTACCATGCAGCATTTTCTCTGCAAGCCGCCAGTGGAACTTATGTAATTGTATGTGATTATTTTGACATATTGAACAGATATAACAAATAATTTAAGCTTTTCTTTTTCTCAGAAAATTATTTAGTTTGGATTAAAAATTGAAAATGCCTAGAAGAACTGAAAAAAAAAGGAAAGACAAAAAGGTAATCTACTTAAAGAAAAGTAAAAAATGTGGATTACAAGTAAATGAGAGAACTACAAAAAGAGGTTCTTCTGGTAAAAACACTAGACAATTTTTTTTTTAAAGTATTACGAAGAATAACATCACACAATGGAAAAAAGAATAATTTTTCAAGTAAGGAGAAGTAGACTTCGACTTCAAATTGCATGAAAAAAAAACATGATAAGGAAAGAGTATTTGTCACCCGTAGACAAACACAATTTCAAGAAATTGGTCAAAGACTATTTCGAAATAGAGTAATTCAGAATCTAATAAAAGGATGCCGCAAATATAAAGGCTTTTAACTTTTCGGTTGGAATAGTTCCTACTATTAATTCTTCTAAAACTATTTTTAATTTGGACACATCTAAAGGTCGAGGCTCAGCATCTTTTTGCTGTAAACTCCTTAACCATTCACTTAATTCATCAGAAGTAGGTCCTAGAGGAACCATTTCAGTTTGTGTTTGTTCTACACTTTTTGGTGACCCTGGTACTGATTCTGTCATCATTATTGCTCTATTCACTAGACTCTGGTTTACTGTCAAATTTTTAGGAGTACTTTGTTCAGAAATTCCTACCGCGTGTCCCCATGGATTTTCTCTTGAACCTCTTCTTTGCATTTTCTTTTCTTTACTAGTGTTATAAGGAATCGTCAGACAATGCTCACTATCCTTTTGTTTATTAAAAATAGGCATTACAGGTCCTATTGCAGGAACAGTTACAGCTTCCATGTTTTTAGTCAATTCCCTAATATTTTCAGTTAACTCTAAAGTAGTTCTGGCTAATTCAGCTGAATTTTCATTTGCCATTTTACCAGGTTGTGTATTTTCTGTTTCTCTAAAGGGATTATTTCTTCCTACCTCATGTGGTATTGATTCAAATTTTATATTCTGTGGTTATTCTTTTACTGGGGCACTTGGTGTCAATAATGTGGAATTTGGTTGATACGGGGTGGATTTTTATAAAACATGTCTTCAAGAACATCATCCTCTGACTCATGCACACCATACTTATAACCTTCTGATTTTGTATTATTTCTCTTTTCTGTACATTTTCTACTAGTAGTCTCTTCGGCACTTCTCATAGGGAACATACCATCAGTCATATTTGCACTTCGCCATCTCCTCATTCTGTCATCATGATTCTCTTGTCCACACAGTCTACCAAACATATATTTGTACCTTCCGCCACTCCGCTGTCGTTCTCTGTCATACATCTCATCTTCCCATTCTGTCAATGCTTCAAACTGAGTAGGTCTAGGTCTCGGTTCTAATTTCATCATTCTTTCTCTTAAATTCCTCAATACCACTAACTTAAATGAACAATGTTCCGGAAATGCTAAAACTCCATCATCTTTTGTGTACTTTGCCCAATTGTCTAACCAAATACATGTATGATAGCCATATTTCGCAACCATAAAGGATGCAGGTGATTTCGGTGGAGGAAGCAACTGTCCCTCACTAGTCACAATCGGTTTGTCCTTTTTAAATAAGTTCTTGATCTTTCCGAACCAGGACTTTTTCTCTTTCTCTGGTGGATCGTAATACATCATTTTCCTTTCTTAGCATCGCTAGATTTCTCCTACGACTATTCTGTTTGTCTTTCCTATCGCAGCGCGACTCACACTAACGCACCAATCCGGAGTGTCTATGTCACATTTGCAATTCTCCAATCCCAGCACGACTCACACTAACCCACCAATCCAGAGCATCTACGTCACCCTGTAATTCTCCACTCCTAGCGCGGCGCACACTAACGCACCAATCAGGCGCGTCTACATTTCTTACTGACTAGCCAATCCCAGCGCGGTCTTTTCTGACGTCAGCTTTTCTCGCTACTCCTGCTTCTGCTGACCCCTCCTTTACTAAATTTATCAGCAAACTTTCTTACGTTCTCTCTTACTCAAATTCTGTTAGTAACAACATAAAAACACCACCATTATCTGTTTCGCTAACAAAAGAGATAGTCTTGACCTTTTTCAAATGAATTCCGTCTTTCCCGAGAGCAGCGCTTACCTCTGCCCTACTATGGAATCATTACATCCTTCAATAAATTAGCACTTCCCTCTACCTTACCCTTCTAGCAAGCATTAACTAACCGTTTCTCTGGAAATAAGACACCTGTTGGAGACGTACTGCTCCTGAGAAATAAGACCAGAGTTTCACAATTAAGTCAAATGCTATTTCATTTACACACATTCATACAGAAAATGTAGTTCATTCACACAGAATCCTGTCTTTCCGGAGAGCAGCGCTCACCTCTGCCTTACTACAGAATTATTACATTTGTTAATAAAGTAGCATCTACTTTACCCTTCTATCAAGCTTAGGGCACATCTATTACCTTTCCAGTGATAAGCGTAATCAGAGTTCACGTCGACTCCTGTTACTTAAGACCAAAATTTCACAGGTGGCCTTCGCTACCCATACCTCTTTCATACAGAAATGTCTGTGCAGTAGGCATCGCGCTCACAAGACGGTGGCCACTTCTGAACTCCATTTCGGACGCCATATTTTGGTAGGCCCAAATGTCAACTTAAGTGAAACAAACACAAAAGAATAATTAATACAAAGAAATGAAGATTCTAATGTTAAACCCTCACTAATCCCTTTTTGTATTAGTATTTTCCTAGCATATAGCGACATTTAAAGCGATAATACTCACCTTTAGGATCCAAACAGGAACACAAACGTCACATAAGCAACATAAATCATGCGATATCCTATTACTACATGTACTACTATTAATAGTACCTTGCATTTGGCCAATATTGCTGCTATGTATATATTCTATACGTTTGCTTGCACTCTGTACTGTTATTGCGTATTTTGCACAACAATATCATTGCAGTTTGCACTTCTATTTGCGTATTTTGCACACTCAGCAGTTGCACTTTGTTACAGTACTGTCCATGCTCTTTTGCACTTTTTCATGAGTCTATCTCGGCAAGAGATTGACAAATTTCAGCCTACATTAAGGATTTTCGTTATATATTTCTCATGTAGTCATTACAATTGTATTTGCATACTTTGTATAGATACTACTCATCACAGATTTTTTCTATGTCCTTCATCATAACCATCACATGACCTTTGAGTGCTGTGTATATAAGGTTATTAACAATTACGCTTACTTTATGTGATCAAGGCCACCTTATGGCCGAAACGCGTAATGACGTGCTGTGTGGGTGCTGGCTCTGATTAAACTCTCCTGAAGCACGACTGGTGTCCGTGTGCTTTCTTCTTCACCTGCCTGGAAGTGGGAGAATGCGCCTGGTGTTTGCATCATTTTGTTGGTAGTGGGTCTGCTACCTTTCACGGATCCCCTCGACGTCTGTTGGCCGCCACTTTCAGCCACCCGGTGCACTGTTTTCTTGTTCAGAAATTTGTGACGGCCCCCGTGTGGAGTACATGTCCCAGACTGCCCCTGAGTTCCGCTGCCGGGGGATGTACCTCGTCGCACTCCTCGGTGATCCTTCCGAGTAAGGGCAAGAAAGATTCCTGACAGACACGGGTGTCGAGGTAGTGCTTCACCACTTCTGCGGTCCAATCAAGGTCCGGACTGCTAAGAGATATCGCCAGCACAACACAGCCATGTCCAGTAACGCCCAACGGGAACGTGAGGCGGAGGCTGAGGAACTGTTCAGAAACCTTGTCACGGCATCTACGAGACGAGCGAATGAAGGTATGAACGCAGCCACTGACCCTAACCCCGATATGAAAACTTTACTCAAAACACTTGAGAAATGCCAAAGAAGCGAAATGATGAAATGGCGGGAGGAGATTTCGCTTACCAAATACGAAGAGGCAGGTCGGGTGCCACGCGGTTTGAGGATCATGCTAGCACCTAACTTTGATAACATCCATCCAGAAATGCTTGTTGAATGGGCGGACAACAACCTCAGCACTTCTATGAATGCGGTCAGAATTTTGATTAAATACGCCCGCATTGACCGTGACATACTTTTGAAGAAAATCGAGGAGATCAATGAGCAACTCAACAAACGAAGCGAAACAGAAGAGATTCTCAAACAGAGAAAGGAGATTGATGACAGAATCAAAAAGCAACAAGAAAAAATCAAACTGAGAAAAATATGCAAATTTACACGGGATAAAGAGGACTATGAGTTAGGGCAAATTTTTACCTTCGCCCGACGATATGACAATGCCAGAAAAAAACGCTCTGACAAATTGGCTACCACTATACGTGATGCACCAACTTCAAGTGGATATCCTACGTTGGTAGAACTAGACACAGTCGACTCTGCATCCATAACCAGTGGCAGTGAGGGGGAAGAAATGGACCGTAGAGGTTCCAACACTGTGTCCAATATTTTGAAACCGGGAGAAGAGCTGAATTTTTTAGCCGAGGACCGCCGCCAGACCCTGAGGCCGCGGAATCCTCAAGCACCCGCAGGGTCAAACGCAACAAAAAACTGAGTGCCAGAAGAAAGGCCCGCGGCACAAAAAGGCAAAAAAGCACAATGGCGACGACGTTAAACAAATATAACAACAACAATACGATAGTTAATCTTTCCAAAATTGCCCTCCCCATTGCAGAAGAGAATATGTTATCCTTGGGTCTCTCTTACAGTGCAGGCAATAACTTTAATTACTGCAAAACTAGAGTTGATATGTTCAACTTCACGAGAAAACTAAAACTCAAAAAATTCTTTACCATCAAAGGCAGTAACACATCTGATGCTTCTTCTGCAATGACGGCCACCACCATTGATCATAATCTGGTGGCAGGAGATGCCCAATTGCTCCTCAACCTGGCCGAACTCTACAGTACGGACGACAATTCTTCAAGTAGTCTTAACAATACACGGTCCTCACCGGATAGACTCTCAACTCTCATCAACATCGATCCATGTGCCGGTCTCAGTCCATTTAGAGGAAAATCTAGCTTCATCCCAATGATGCCCAAGGATGCCATTGACATTTTCCAGGAGATGGTCACTAACGACTTGAAAAATCTCTATCATGCCACCAGTCACAAAAACGCCAAGATCAGTCAACAGGAGCTTCAATACAAGAATCTTATTTGTAAACTGAACAGCAACCATGATTTAATTATTTGCACATCCGACAAGGGAGGCAACGTGGTTATTTGGCCCAGGGATGATTACGTGACAGAAGCCAAAAGGCAGCTTTCGAATGAGGACTGCTATGAAAAAATAAACATGAAGATTTACAACACCTCTAAGGTGTCTTTGAAAAAAATGCTATACACCTATAAAAGACAGGGACTGAGTTCGAGCAATGAATTCAACTTTTTACACAATGAATTCCCCACCATTCCTGTGCTTTACCTCATACCTAAGATACACAAAGGAGTGAAGCCGGTACCAGGTAGACCTATCATCTCTGCCATTGGAAGTCTCAGTGAGAACACAAGCAGGTATGTGGATTATTTCTTACAAACGCTAGTCCAAGACCTATCCACCTTTATTAAAGACACTGGGGATTTTATCAGAAAACTAAATAATATCCAATGGCAGGATGGGTTTCTTTTGGTGACTCTGGACATCGAGTCACTGTATACGAGTATTGAACACGATACCGGCATCGCTGCAACCAAACATTATTTGGATCTTAGACCTATCAAATACCACAATCACAATGTCATGCTTTTAGAACTGGTCAAGTGGGCCTTGTGTAACAACCATTTTATGTTTGGAAGTGATCTTTATTCTCAGAAGAGGTGAGTCGCCATGGGAGCTTGCTTCTCCCCCAGCTATGCATGTCTTCCTGTTGGCTGGTGGGAGGAGCAGGTTCTTATGGGGACTCACGCTGATGTTTTTAATTCCAAGATTGTTAAATGGTTTAGATATATTGATGAAGTTTTTATGGTCTGGAATGGTGACTTTACCAGTGTGGTGGATTTTATAGAGATTTTAAATACCAATGCTTTTAATCTCAAATTTACCACCCACATTGATACAACTACTGTTGAGTTTTTGGATACTAGAGTTTTGATTGTCGACAACAAGATCGAGACTACTCTTTTCAGAAAACCCACTGCTGGCAATTCCATCTTGCACGCCAGCAGTGCTCATCCTCAACACCTCATAAAAAGTATCCCCTATGGGGAACTACTCCGTATCAAATGCATATGCAGTACGAATGAGGAGAGGGCTAAATGCCCAGAGGAAGCAATAATGAGGATGAAGGAAAGAGGATATACTGAGAGGACTCTGAGGGACGCTTACAAGAAAGTGCAGTCCATCTCCAGAGACTCACTGCTGAAAGACAAGACCATCAATCCCAGTCCCAATGTGCCCATTCTTGGGTCTGACAGTTCATTCCCTGACACACCATGATTTATCACGACCTATAATAAGCAACATCACAAAATCAGGGCCATCGTTACCAAAAATTGGCCCATTTTGCTCACTGATGGTGTTCTGGCACCCACGTTACCCTCTAAACCTGTTCTCACTTTTAGAAGGGCTAAAACCATGAAGGGAGAACTCACCAGGTCTAGCACTCAGAGTTCTTCCAGTGGCACGTGGCTGAAACCCAAGTACGGATTTTTCAAATGCGCCAGTTGTAGGGCCTGCAAATTTGGACAGAACAAGACTGAATATTCCGTTCCATTTAGCCCTAACACCAGGCAAATTAAGGGTCATTACACCTGCAGGTCTGACTTTGTGAGATATGTCCTCAATTGCACATGTGGGTTAAACTACATAGGTAGCACCAAACTACAAGCTCATGTTAGAATTCTCCAACATTTAAGAGCAATCGTTAACAACGATTCCAGCTACCCTGTAGCAAGGCATTTCAAGAAATACCACAACAACGATCTTAGTTGCCTCAAATATTTTGTTATTGACAACATTCCTGCACAACACAGAGGGGATAACAGAGAAAAGCTTCTCAGACAGCTCGAAACAAGGTACATCCTTGAGTTCGATAGCAAAGCACCCACAGGGCTCAACAATACTGAAGACCTACACAATTTCATATAAGAACAGCTAGTTCACTATGGTCTGCATCTTACAGTGCCCCTTCAGATCATGGCAGGCAATCCCCGACATCTTGGGTGGGTGTTCTCTGGTCTTTGTTCTTTGTTCTTTGATCTTTGTTCATATGAATATGCTTTCCCTTTATGATGTTTGATATCTGAAACATTGTTTTTTTCTATTGCTGATTCTTGCTCACATTCTCTTTTCTCTTCTCTTCTTTTCTGTTGCGGTCTATTTTTATCTTCGTCAGTTGATGTGCCATGCAGATTGGTTCCTTCGGCATCTGCCAGCCATGTCCTATTTGGGATCATCTCGACAGAAGTTGTGTTATCCTTGTTTCTACCAATGTATGAGAAACCAGTCTCCGCTTTTCAGTAAATATGTTGCTTGTTTCTATGTACTTCAATACTCTCACATTGATTTCCCCTTTTTTTCTATCCCTTTATTTTCCACATTTGCACTCTTTTCAATCTTTTTTTTAGATAGTGTTCTGATGATAGGCGTGGCTGTAATTGATTTTTACGAGATCCTGGGCTTGATTATTATATATATATTTTTATTTATTTTATCTCTTGCCTCTGTGTCAATTTCCAAAGAGTTGTATTTGAACTTATTTATGAACACCTTGCATTTGGCCAATATTGCTGCTATGTATATATTCTATACGTTTGCTTGCACTCTGTACTGTTATTGCGTATTTTGCACAACAATATCATTGCAGTTTGCACTTCTATTTGCGTATTTTGCACACTCAGCAGTTGCACTTTGTTACAGTACTGACCATGCTCTTTTGCACTTTTTCATGAGTCTATCTCGGCAAGAGATTGACAAATTTCAGCCTACATTAAGGATTTTCGTTATATATTTCTCATGTAGTCATTACAATTGTATTTGCATACTTTGTATAGATACTATTCATCACAGATTTTTTCTATGTCCTTCATCATAACCATCACATGACTTTTGAGTGCTGTGTATATAAGGTTGTTAACAATGGCGCTTACTTTATGTGATCAAGGCCACCTTGTGGCCGAAACGAGTAATGACGTGCTGTGTTGGTGCTGGCTCTGATTAAACTCTCTTGAAGCACGACTGGTGACCGTGTGCTTTCTTCTTTTCCTGCCTGAAAGTGGGAGAATGCGCCTGGTGTTTGTACTATTAATATGCGTACATATTTTAGTTATTAGAATTATTTTGCCATGCAAATAGCAATAAGTCCCACACGTAATTGGTGTATGCAAATGGTTGGTTTAGTTTAACACAGCAAACCGTTAGTAAAATTATAATAAGTAGGTTATACAGTTAGTATTTTCCTACAAAATAGAGGAGGTATACAAAATTTTGTTCTACCTGCTCCATCACAGCATTGAGTTATTTCAAATGAAAAAAGCAAAGGGAACTCCAATGAGTGTATGGGAGAAAAGCTTAGAAGCTTGTTGTTTTCCACAGCTGTTTCCTACTGGAGAAGGTGGACGATATGATGACCGACCTGTACGGATTCCAGCTTCAGAATATCACTCAACAAGATTATACTCTGAAGATCCTAGATTCCGGCAGTGTATACCATATATATTTCAACTTTTGTTTGGAAAGTGATCTGTCTTCTCTGTCCTATGCCGTGAACCACATACTGAAAACTGGAGTTCATCAATCACTTCTTTCAGCAAAAGAATTTGTGGAGGAAGTTCAACAAACAGATGAAAATTTAGAAGCACAGTTAATTAATTTGATGGCATGTCAACGAGCAACAAATGAGTATTGGTATCATCGTCATGGAGAACTGAATTGTATGTTATGGAACTTTGGTACACCAACATGGTTTGTGACACTTAGCTGTGCAGAGTATGCATGGGAAGATTTGCTTGAATTTCTATGAGACGCAAATTCCAATATAAAGAATGTTGAAACGAAGACTCCTGGAGAACTGTGTTCTTTGGATCCTGGTAATGTGTGCAGATATTTTAATCACAGGTTTCAAGCTATGATGTCTTTCATCGGCAATAAAAAGAAACTTCTTGGAGAAGTTACCGATTTCTTTTGGAGAAAGGAGTACCAAGCAAGAGGTGCTCCTTATATACATATGCTATTGTGAATCAAGGATGCACCTACATTTGGAACTGATTCAGATGAAATAGTATTGTCTTTCATTGAACAGTATGTGACATGTGAGATTCCACGAGACGGAGGAGATAGAAGCTTGAGACAGCAGGTTTTACGTTTCCAAAGTCACCGTTGTGGAAAGTACTGCTGACGAAAATACAAGTCTAAAGAAAGATTTTATGCCAAGTGTCCATTTGGATTTCCACGTCCAGTAATTTCTAAAGGAAGAGTAAATTATTTTTTTTCTTCTGTAAGGCACACAATAACTCGCGAATCTCCAAAGAATACCTACAATTTGAAAAGAACAGAACTGTCAAAGTATATTAATGACTACAATCCGGTTATTTTAAAAATGTGGAATGCAAACATGGACATCCAGTATGTTGCAGACAACTCAATTGCTGTTGCACGCTACATTACATCATATGCAACGAAATCCGAAAAAAACGAGATGAAACAAATGTGGGAAGAAATTGCACAAGAGAAGAGCCTTAGCAAAAAATTGTACAGCTTTACTTTGAAAATGCTTTCCCACAGGGAAATTGGATCCCATGAATGTTCAGACCGCTTGTCCTCTTCAAGTTTATATTCAAAATCATGACGGATCACTTGGGTAAGTTTAGGTCTTGCCTGCTCACGAAATAGAGTGTTGAAATCATTAGAAGAAATTGAATACTTAGCAGCAAATGAACCAGACAGTACAGAAATTCTTAAAATAATATGTTGGATACATACTATTCGAAAAGGAGTCGACATCTGTAACAGCTATGTCGGTATGAAGTACTTCAACATTACAGCTTCAAAAGAAATGTTAAACAGAATTTAAAAGAAGGAAAATATGCAGTAGTTGGATGTAATGGATGTTTAGTAAAACACAAAAAAGGTAACCTTATCAACCACAAGAAACTCAGTTGTGGAACTCCAGATAAGCGAGAATTTTACTATTTAGCACTTCTCCAACTGTTCAAACCGTGGCGTAGCAAAAGTGAATTACTTGGAGATTTCAAATGCCACGAAGAATCTTTTAATGCATGTAAAGATAGCATTGCATGTTCGATTTTCCCTACATATTTAAAAATGTTGAATGATGAAGTTGAACAGGAAAAGTCTATTACAGCTGAAGTTGCTAATGAAAGTTCTCAAGATAGTCAAAGTTATGGTCCATGTAATCAAGATCCACTTAGACAACCAATAGTGGAAAATGAAGCAGCGATTGCTATGCATGAAGTCGAAATTGCAATGCAACAATCACGAGAGGAGAATATTACATTAGAAAAGTTAGAAGAACAAGTAAATATTGAACAGAAAGAAATATATGTACAAGTGAGAGAACAGATAGAGCATGGTTTGTTACATGAAAAAAAAGAATGTGTATGTTCATCATTTAAACCTATTCTGATGTATATCAGTGGTCAAGCTGGTACGGGTAAAATGTATTTCTTGTGTTTTTCAGTGTTCATAAAACAGAATACACAATTGACGAACACCAGGTATGTATTTCTAACTTGTGTCCCATCAATCGTATTTCTATCTAAAAGCAGTGTGAAAACAAAAAGAAAGAAAAGGCAGTTACACAACGTTTACTGCTCCTATTTGGTAAACGTTGTGTAACTGCCTTTTCTTTCTTTTTGTTTTCACACTGCTTTTAGATAGAAATACGATTGATGGGACACAAGTTAGAAATACATACCTGGTGTTCGTCAATTGTGTATTCTGTTTTATGAACACTGAAAAACACAAAAAATACATTTTTTGTCTCATTGCACTCTAAATATTTTCTATTTTTCCTCTTTTCTTTGACGAATTCTTGATAAGAGGATACAACTCATTCATATTACCTCGATGTTATAAGAGGTTGCTGAGAAGAGTTGTTTGGTACCCCAGATGATGACACTGGGCACTTTCAGAGTGTAATGATGGGATGCTGATTATCCTTAGATCAAGCTCTTTTTCTTACCTCTTGTTTGTCTTCATTTTTTTGTATCTGTTTCTCACATGCTTACCAATACTAATTCACCGTTGGCGTAAATTTGCTATGAGTCAACTGTCTTGAATTTATATCAAGGGTTGCGTAATAGACCTTGGATCCCTTTTTTGTATTGAATATTTAGAAAGGGGGATTAGGAATCCTTGAAGGTCTCTAAAGATTTTCCCTCAGACCCTATCTGTTTTGTTTTTTCCCAATACTTATACCCAGAAATCCTTTGTCCTCTGAAGGCAGAGGGGCCTTTGCCCAGTCCAAACCAGTTCCTGAGCACTCTGGTTACCAGACTTCTCCTTTCCTTTCACAGTGCAGGGCAGAAACATTAGACGCCCCACAGGAGGTGGAGCCAGCATGGTGGAAGGCAAGTACAGCACTGGAGCACTTTGTTGACAGGATTCCTTCTCTTCATTCACTGGGCAGGGCAGAGACATCAGCCGCTCCCCAGGAGGTGAAACCAGCATTGTGGAAGGCAGGCACAGCCCTATTCAGGTCCCAGGTGCAACTCCTCCCACCGATCTGGATGCAGATATCTCTATTCACCACTGGGACACCTCACCCTGTCTCCTGGAATTCCCCAGCCCTGTCACTCAAACTCCAGACAAAGAAATACACACAGCCTAGCAGAGGCAGGTTTGAAGGGTTAGACAAGAAAATGCCTACTTTCTAAAAGTGGCATTTTCAAACAAAGAATGTTAAAACCAACTTTACTAAAATATGTATTTTATCATTCTGAGTTCAGGCATACTAAATTCGAATTTCTACCATGTTCCCTGAGTCAATCAATCAATTAAAACTTTATTCGGATACAAAATTTGTAACCATAAAAGTATACAAGAATTAAAAACAAAGTTTTGAGATTTAAAATGTTCAAGTAAATCATGAAAAAATTAATATGCATTGATTGTAAATACAACAGGTATATAACACATAATTACTTTTAATTCATTACAATCTAGCGAATTAAGAAAGGTCATAGTTTTCACGATATTTAACGCAAGCTTTTAGAAAACTGGATATTAAAAAGATGCTATGCTCAGTGTCCAAACGTTGTAATGCAAGAAGGGCCGGACGACACTGGCGTAAGCCTATGACTTTTAGTAAAGGTAAAATCCACTTATGACTTGGAAAATCATAATAACTACAAAATAGGACTACGTGCAATAATGATTGTTCAGATTGGCCATCACAGGGACACGGAATTCATTTTCTGGACCAATCTTTTGTCTTCGGGAAGGTAATCAACCGATAGAAAGTGTTAAACCGGAATCGTGTTAAAAGATATTTTTCATAATGGGTGGCACTGGTTAGTAAATATGGCTGAATTCCTAATGAGACTTGTACAGCGGCAAGATGGAGATTTGTGGGCTTTGAGATCTCTGATGTTAGGCGCAGCTCACGTAGATGAGATAAGCACGCGGTTTTCAGGTTTTTGCGTGAAATGTCCGCTGAAGACTCAGGAAGTATGAAAAGAGATTCCAGGTTTACATCTTTCAGAAATTTATAAACATACAGCAGCCACAAGATATTTTTCCAACCTTCTAAGGTGAGACAGTCAGAGATGAGCTGCCGAGTCAGTTTGCATTCTGGAGTAACCCAAAGACGATGCCATAAAAGAATTGGTTGGATTGCAATAAGATCCGAAATGTAATCTTCCCCCAACTCCATGTGGCAACCGTAAATTGGTGAACTTTTGGGGGCGGCCAAAAGGTACCGCAAGAAAGCATTTTCTATTTTTTGGATAGGTTCCGTGTCGATGTAACCCCAGACCCCTGCCCCATACATTGCCACTGGACGGCACTTGGTCCCATAAATCTGAATCAACTCCCGGGAAGGGCGCTGGCCTAGTTTTTGTGCGAATGTGACCAAAGCTGTTGTAGTCCTGAGGAGCCCCAACTTTCTGGCCTGGAGGGTGGGACCCCAACTAGAGGTATTGTCTATCAGAATACCTAAGTAGGGGTATGCAGTAACAGTCTCCAGGATGGTATTGTTTATCTGGATACAGCCGGAATGTCTAAGGCGTTTCCCCATGTGCATGGCAAACGTTTTCTTTATGTTTACTTTTAAGTCGAGGGCTGCCATGAAGTCACAGTATCTATCGAGGAGAAGTTGGAGTTGGCGTGGCGTCCTGGCCATGATCACCGCGTCATCCGCGTAAAGCAACGCGGGTATTGAACGGTGACCAATCGCTGGTAAGTCCTGGCTTCCTGCCAACATCACAGCTTCTAAACCGTTTGTATATAGATTAAAAAGAAAGGGGGCCAAAACGCATCCCTGTCTGACACCCTTAAGTACTGGAAATGATGCTGTGACTTCCCCCCCCAGACCGTACCGTACTTTAGCTGAGGCCCCTGAATAGAGATTCCAAATAAAATTCACCAGAAGAGGATCTATCCCCATAGCCAAAAGGAGTTTCCATAACTTACTATGGGAAACGCAATCGAATGCCGCTGATAAGTCGACGTATGCTACATGCAACCTCCCCTTTTTAGCCCCAACGTATTTACCTATCAGTAGGGAAAGGTTTAGTGCCTGCTCCACTGTCCCAAGTCCCTCTCGAAAGCCGTACTGTAGGTCGGAAACCACTTGATTGCTTTCAGCCCAATCCTGGAGTCTTTTAAGAAGCAGCCGACCCATCGCCTTGCCGGTAGAATCCAAGAGGGAAATGGTTCGGTAACAGGCAGGACTATTACGGTCGCCCTTCTTAAAGATAGGAAGAAGAATAGAAGTTGTCCAGGACTCTGGTGGGCCGATTTTAGTGGCTGCTTCGAAGACCCTGGTGAGAATTGGGAACCATAGTTCTAAGTTGTTTTTGAATAGGTCCACTGGGACCCCATCAGGACCTGGGGCTTTGCCACATTTAGAGGCCTGCAATGCCATAAGTACCTCATCGTGGCCAAAATGAAGGTTAGAATTAGGGGTGGGAGGAGACCTACTGTAGTTTTGGGTGAGCCGTATCCCTGCACTATCTGGGGGGGGCTCTGGCATAGAATCATCCGAGAGACCAAAGATCCTTGAGAAATGGTCAACCCATGCTGCCTCACCCACTGCTACCTCGATCCTTGGGGTCTCTTGTTGATCAGTCAAAAAGGGAGTTCTTACTATTTTCCAGAAAGTGGCCGAATCCTTAAGAGAGCTACTCTGATGCAGCTTGGCCCATAATTCCTTCTTGATATCAACCTTGCAGGATTTTAGTGCTTGCTTATAACATTTTCTCAATCTTCTCACTTCCTCGCTATCCCTGACAGTTTTAGTGAGAGCTTTCTTCAATAGTTGATGTGAGCGCCTTGTTGCAGAATTAAACCAACCCTTTTTTGTTTGATTTGTGCCCGTCGTTTTACGGAACAGCTCTCTCTTAATTTCAGATGTAATGAGAGAGAAACTTTCCAGTACCTGACCGGGGAGCGACTGTAAATTTAAGCACGTTTCTATGTGCGGGAGTATGCGGCTCAAGACTGCTGAAGTAGTCTTTTCGGCATCAACTTTACACCATTTGATCGCATACCCGTTCAGCTTATTTACCCTTAAAGTGTCTTGTATTAAGAGAGTTTGCTTACTGGGTGGTACTAACATTTCCGGGATAGCGATGGCGAGAATATTAGGGAAGTGGTCGCTGCTAGGGTCGATCCCAGTTCGAACGCTATGTAGCTGATCTTTGGAAGCTTGAGAAACCAGAACAAAGTCAATCAGACTAGTTAGTCCCCTGCCATTGAAGGTAGGAGTAAAAGGGACTGGGGGGGAAACAAGATCGTTAGTAAATCCGAGATCTAAATTGAATATTATCTCGGTCAGATAATTCCCTAGTTTAGTATGAGGGAAATGCGTTACATTGTTACCTAGGTCATCCTCAATACCACAGATGTTGGAATCACCTCCCTTACAGAGGTTAAGATTAAAGTCTCCACCCCAGACTATGGAAATACTGCAATTAGAATGATTGAGACGCTCTTCAGATAAGAGTCGATAGATGTTTTCCAGGACTGGAACTATATCCTTGGGGGTCAAATTATTATAAAAATTAACTATATAAAACACCTGTGTTTTGTCAAGTGTTATCAAAATAATCTGGGAATAGGGATTGATATTAATAACTTTGATGTCTGTGGTTAAAAGTTCATTCGAGAGATAAATTACCAGGCCACCTTTCGCTCGCCCACATGTAGATGGTTCAGCAAATGAGTTAAAGGTTTTGTAACCTTGCAGCTGAATAGGTGCTGTCAGCCAGGTTTCCTGCAGGCAAACGATGTTATGCTCCCTGATGACGGAGAGCCAGGATGGATTGTCTGCCTTAGTGCGTAGTCCTGCATTGTTCCAGAAAATAAATTTGAGAGCAAGGTTGGTGCTAACTGGACCCCCCCCAGAAGGAAGATCATCGACTGGAAATTTGGTTTTGGGGAGAGGGCGGAGTTAACCGAACCCACCACAGTTAAAGTAACTCCACCAGAGGGTTTTGTCAAAACCTTTGAGGAATCTAGGTCTAATTGGAAATCCAGTGTACACTGGGATGTGGAGTGATGGACCTCCATAGGCCTACAAGCAGAGTGGAGCTGAGGTACTTCGTTTTCATTTTCAGGAGGTGAACGGGACGGACAGACTGGGGACTGCGTGAATTGAACCAGTCAGTCATTTATGTCAAGTCCTGATGGGTAATCAAACCTATAGGGAGCTAAAAAAGGTTTATGACCGTAAAATGGGTTGAGACCAATAAAGGAATTCATGTTAAACAAACCATTATTACGGCTATACCTAAAACGCTCATTAGGGTAGCTAGTTAAAAGTCCCAGATTAGGTATGGAATCTACAACCGATCTTGGATAGAAGAATAGCAGATCGCGTGTCATGATGCCCCCTGACCCAATTTCCTGAAATTCATCTAAAATATATCTTACAGTTCCTCGATCTGAAAAATTAACAATAATAATGTCACCGAATAGGTTTTTCGTTCTACAGCCCAGCTAGGGCAAACGCCTGACGTGAATGATTGCGCCGTTCAGGTACGGGGGAAGCGGTCGATTTTGGCTAAGCCAGAAGAGGACTTTATTTTTTAGTTGGTAAAAATCTTCCGTCTTGCCTTCCTCTAAGGGCGGGACACCTGTCAAAATGACTACATATGGAGCCACTTCCGGGGGGAGGTCAACTAACCTAGTGCTATGCTCTCGCCTTGCCTCTGGTTTTAGATGGTTACCTGGGACAGGGGCCGGATTTAGATTTGTACAATTCCCACCCACCTGTGTATTTACCCTGGATTCAGAAAATGGGCGTAATGAACATGACGTGTTTAACTGGGACGATTTTGAGATGGAGGTATTGAAGTTTTTTACCTCACCCTTTTGAGGAGGGCGAGGTCGATCTTTATTTGTGGCACAACTTTTTCCCACGGGGGCAGAAGGAATCTTTGATGGAACAGATATCAAAGAAGGTAATAACCCTTTTTCCAGGATAGCAGGAGAGGGGCTCGGTAATACCGTTACCGGGGGAAGAGATGATGGAGCACTATTAGGGTAAGTCTTCTTTGCTACTAAATTCTCCCTGACTAGCTCTCCTAAGGACCCCAACTGGAGAGTAATGGTGTTCAATCTCTCTATTACTGGGAGAATAAGGGATCGCACTTTTGCTCGATAGACCTAGTTATATTAATGGTGGGGGTATCCTTAGTTGGAATGGATTGAGAGATAGACAGGGGAGATGGCATGTGCAATTGCGGGGTAGATAAAGCTGGGATGTCAACAGAATCGATATTTTGCTTTGGATTTTGGATATGCCTACCCGATTTACCCTTAGAAGTTCTACCTCCTAACTTTTTCCTTCTTTTTGTTGGCGGAGGACCTTGGGGAGGATCAGGCTTAAGTTTCCGAGAATGAATCTTTTTTTGGGGTAACACTACCACAGGTGATGGGGTAGACACCCTGGACTTAGCGGGTGAAACAAGGACACAGGGAGAGGTAGAAATAATTACACTTAGTTCGTTAATAGAGTCAACAATGTGATCGGTGATAGAAGTTATCAGATTAGATCTGTCCCGTAAAAGCAATGGAGTGCTTTCACTGCTAGAACGATCACATGTTGTTGAAATTACGAGGGAACCGTCATGGGCTGATGTGCTTGGTTGAGGAGACATACGCATGTTCTTAATATGCTCAATCGAGCGGCGTCTGTCAGCTCGCCACGCTGCTAGAGAGTCCTCCCGATCTGGATCCGGTATTGTCCTGATAACGAAGTGATCCAATGTTCCATTGGTGGTCTTTTTTACCGAAGGTGTTTTATCCATTGTAGGCAATAGATGACAGGCTTGAACGAAGGGTCTGGGACAAAACAGAATGTAGGAACAAACACGAACTTTTAAGGGGTCACTTACTTGGGGTGACCAGGTCACAGATGTCAGAGGGGGGGCCCAGCCCAGCCTTTTCCGGCCGTAGACGGCCCGCCCTTTGCCCGGGCTTAGCCCGCGCGCGGTCCCGCGACGCGGGGTCACGATGGCCCTTTATACGCCTCCTGGCGCCAAAACTGTATCGGCGGCTCTCCAGCCACTGAGGATCGTGGGGGATGTAGTCTCGTCCCCGCTCCGCGGCCGCTGATGGTTGTTGCGGTGGCGGGGGACGGAAGGGCAGCAGGAAGGAGATGTCGGCGAAATGGCCGTGTAAACGTAGAAAGCCCAGCAAATCCACTGTAAAAGGTAGAGCCCCAGAGTCAAAGTAGCAGTGTGGGGTAAGAAGTTTGGCCCTGGGACCCTCGCCCCTCCAGGGGTTCCTCTGGATAGTAGTTTGTGGTGTCCCGTGCAGCCGGTGAACAACAAGGCAGCTAAAGTCTCAATGTCTTCGATTCTCAGCCGGGTCTCGACTTGACTCTCGGCCCGAGCAGCTCGTCTGCAGCTCCCCTAACCTCCACCTCTGCCCTGCTCACAGCTCCGCCTGCAGCTGCAACTGGGGTCTGAGGGTGAAGGGCGAAGAGAAGGGGTGGTCTGACTGCCACCGCGGCCCCCAGGCCACAGGAAAATCGCGGGAGTCACTGCGGGAATCCCCACGGCCACCGCGCACTGCTGCCACCGCAATTCGCCACAGCCAACCCCCGCCGACCGCTAATGAAAAGCGGGGGGGGGCAAAAGCAGAGGCTGAAAACAATGCTGAAACAATGCTGGAACAATGCCGCCTGGGGGAACAAAGGCGGGAGCGGGAGCCGCGTCTTCTTCGACCTCAAACAGCCGATAGTTTTTTGCGGGTTCAGCGAAAACACGAACTGGACTGGGAACCAAAGGACTCCTGTAATGGCGGCTGGTCTAGTAACAGTCGCGCTTCCAGCTCCGTGCGACACGCAGTCCCTCAGAAGGCCCAACAACAGCAGCAGGCACTTCCAAAGAACTCTGGGGAGCTGCGGGGTGAAGTCGTTTGTTCCTGAGACTTCAGCGGGAGGCAAGCTCTATTCCAAGCCCTTGGAGATCCTTCACAAGTTGAGCAAAAGTGCACACAAAGTTCCTTTCTCCTCTCTTTGGCTGTAAGGCAACCACTGCAGGCCAATCCCCCAGTTTCAGGGATAGTTTCCTCCTCAGCTTCTTTTGGTTCCTCCCTCAGCAGAGGTTCTTCTTGTTTTCCCAAAGTGATCTAAATTCTTGGGATCAGGGTCCCAATACTTATACCCAGAAATCCTTTGTCCTCTGAAGGCAGAGGGGCCTTTGCCCAGTCCAAACCAGTTCCTGAGCACTCTGGTTACCAGACTTCTCCTTTCCTTTCACAGTGCAGGGCAGAAACATTAGACGCCCCACAGGAGGTGGAGCCAGCATGGTGGAAGGCAAGTACAGCACTGGAGCACTTTGTTGACAGGATTCCTTCTCTTCATTCACTGGGCAGGGCAGAGACATCAGCCGCTCCCCAGGAGGTGAAACCAGCATTGTGGAAGGCAGGCACAGCCCTATTCAGGTCCCAGGTGCAACTCCTCCCACCGATCTAGATGCAGATATCTCTATTCACCACTGGGACACCTCACCCTGTCTCCTGGAATTCCCCAGCCCTGTCACTCAAACTCCAGCCAAAGAAATACACACAGCCTAGCAGAGGCAGGTTTGAAGGGTTAGACAAGAAAATGCCTACTTTCTAAAAGTGGCATTTTCAAACACAGAATGTTAAAACCAACTTTACTAAAATATGTATTTTATCATTCTGAGTTCAGGCATACTAAATTCGAATTTCTACCATGTTCCCTGAGTCAGTTAGGATTATAAAATGTAATAACCAAACTGCCCATTCTGGCCTATGGAGAACAGTAGGCCTTGCAATAGTGAAAAACGAAAATGGCTGTAATTCACTATTAGAACATGCCACACACACCAGGGCTTGTCCTACCTTATCCTTACAATGCACCCTGCCCTTGGGCCTACCATAGGGGTGTCTGATATGAAGAAAAAGGAAGATTTAGGGACTGGCAATTGGGTGCACTTGCCCAGTGAGCATGACAGTACCAGACTGCATGCAGGCTCTGCAATGCCACACATGTTTACAGGCTGCTTCTGTGGGTGGCACAACCAGTGCTGCAAGCCCACCAGCAGTATTTGGATTACAAGCCCTGGGCACTCCTGGTGCACTGTACTAGGGTCTGACAGGTAAACCAAACCAACCAATCATGGAATCACAAATCATACTTCAATTTAAAATAGGGAGCACTTGCACTGTGGCACTGGACAGCAGTGGCACAGTGCCCTGAGCAACTAACACCAGCAAAAAATACATGAGGCACAGCGAAAAATGGAAGGGAGACTCATGCCAATGTGCCAGGTCTAACAGGATTCCTTTGTTTTTTTTAAATGCACATAATTAAATATTTGCAATATCTACCTTCAGAACCTGACAAATTAAAAGGACAGTCCTTATGTTTCCTTTTTTTAGTTACTCTCTATAATAATGCTTCTCATACTAATGTGCCTTACACTGAGCATTGTTTTAGGGTTGAGGTGAGCAAGAATATTTTCTTTGATCAGAAATTATTTTTAGGTGAATTGTTTCTGTGAACCATAATATCAATATTATAAATGTAATCACATTATCATTAGTGAAATAGTACTGTTATGTTTGTATAGAGGAAGCAGGACAGGAGGTATGGTTTTCCTCTTAACCCCTTCGGTGCTCATGACGGAATGGTTCCGTCATGACCCACGGTTGAGCTGTGCTCATGACGGAACCATTCCGTCATGACCACACCCGCGCAAGATTCCGTCAGCACAGCGGCGGAATCTGCGCAGCATCGAAGGGGTTAAGACTTGACATGTGTGAGGAAGCGATACTCCAAATCTGCTTGTTCTGAGTCAATTTCAAGGAAGGAAAAGCTGTGTCAGTGCTGTCTGAGATGTTGCAGGAAAGGACACCTTTCTGCACATAAACAATCATTAATGGCATTCTGCTCTTTGTATGTGTGCTGCAGAATGCAGCACACATAGAAAAAGCATAAATGAGGAGAAATAAAAGTATTTCTCCTCGTTTCGGCATTCTAACGCCTGCTCTTTTAAATCTAGGGCAGTGTCAAAAGCAATAGGTGTTGCGGTGGAACACCCCGACAACCATTGCACGCCCCTTTCCTGCAAAGTGATGCATGTAAAAGGGCCTTAATAACAAAGCGGCTTTAAGCCACAAAAAGTGGCTTAGCTATGCTTTGTAAATATGGAGAAGGGCATATCACCACCAGAAGGTTGCTAAAAGTGACGTTCTGGTGGCAATAGCCCCTTGTAGTTTGGAGACAGTGGCTGTAATATTGGATACCTGGGTATAATTGCACAGCAATCACTATCCAATGTTACTGCAGTCGTGACCTTTCTATCATAGGATTTCATTTGCAACAAACACTTGCTTCTATTGGAGTTTGTTTGCAGAACTTTGGGAAAGGATATGAAAAAACTAAAGAAATAATAAGTAACTAATAATGAAGAACTGGGTCACAGAGGGGCTTTCCACATACATAAATAAAATGAAGAAGAAATGAAAGAACAAAATGGCCTTGGGTACATTGGTTGGAGTGCGTGGATCTCATTAAAAAGGCATGAAACCCTTTATTTCGTGATTCAGCCTTTATCAGCATTATCTCTGTTTCCTGCTGCTTTTTCCTCACTGCCATTTCTTCTTTAAAAGATTTTTATACAAGAATAGCCAAAAACAAGGCTATTGAAAGTGATGGAACACATTTTGGACAACGCCTAAAACATGCTCCCACTTGCACAAGGCCAGGCTGGGAACCCAAAGCAGCCCTGGCAAATTTGTCAGACAAGGGGGGGGGGGGAGGGGTGAGGCGCATGTGAAGCACTGCTGCTTTTGTTAAAGGGGGGCAATATTGCAGCACATCTGCAAAACCGGACCCCCAGAAACAAAACCGTCCCACACTGCTACAAAACCAACCCCAGCCTTCCTGCCACCCGGGAAAACGCACGATGCACACTATGGCCAGTCCGGCTCTGCACTTGCATCAGTTAAACTAATGGAAATATAAATGGATAATTTAGAACTGTGACCGAGGGTAAGATGAAATAAGCAATTTGGATATCTCAAACCCTGTGATGCTCAGAATGAGGTATTCTTAGTGGATTTAGTGTGACTTATTAGCTTGGAAGTCCAGGGCAGACAGAACACAGAGTAATATCAATGTAATAACTAACCACGCGTGTAGGATCCTGTCCACCTCTAGCTCTGAGAGAGTAATAACCTTTCAACATTTACTTCCATGTATGAAGAGGATTTTGCCCTGATGAAGATGCTATTGGGTTGGTTGCAGCTGGCAAAAATAAATGGAGAACACCAAAGGGAAGTGGAATTACTTATTCCAGAGGGTGAGATTAGGGAAAACAATTTGGGGCTAATTGGAGGTGGGGGGGTGGGGCTCCTGGTCCAGATCTGTTGTCAGAAAAAAATCTCTAAAATTCTCTCGGTCGTGATTGTTACTATTTGGCACAATCATTTTAACAATATTAGGATGGTTCTAAGTGTCCCTAACACTTTGACAAAATAAACTATCACACTTCAATCCTGAAAAATATGTCCTTGCATTGTGAAGGTGATAGGCAATCCTGCTGTATAATAGCTGTGCAGAGGACTCTCCTGAAATTCATGCCAAGGTTGTGCCCAAAATCACAGGCACAATCATTCCTAGGAACTAGAAAGTTTTCTTCACCTCCAGGCATCTTGGTGATTAGACACATTCTCTGATCAGTTCAGTGTAGTTGGCGATAATGCATGATTCTCTACTTGGAATCTGCAGGTTCGGAGCCCACTAGTCCTTTGACCTGCTCATTTAGTCTTAACTATGGGCCTCCATTTGGGATTGTGACTAGACATACAACCATGTCCCTTATAAGTCTCTTTCTGCCAGTATCGGGGAGGATGGAGGTCTTTCACCTGAAGTGAAGACTGAAAGATGAACCAGGCGGTGGTGCCCACCACCCCCTATTCTTCTTGATATGTTCATTTAAACTTTAGCTTAGTGCAGTAGGAAATATGAACTTGTGATTCCTTTTATTTGTAACAGGTTCAGTGAAATAGTGTCCTTAGTCACAGATGATTTGATTGTGCACATATACATACAACTCTCATGTTGGGGTTTGTCAGGCTTTGCCATTACTAGCTCAAGAGAGGATATTATGGTGGGGAATTAGGATTCTTTGCCTTGCAAATCAGTCAAGAAATACAATATCTTTATAGTTACATTACCAGTGATTTTAACAGGACGGCCACATACAATATGAATTAATACCAAGAAGGTGAAAGCATTACGGAAGGAATGTTGACACTGCCCACTGAATATGATTTCTAGAGTTAATTGACATAAATATTTTAGCTTCCCCAAACAAAGCTTTTTGTTTGAAGCCATCGCATATCTAGGCCATTTTCCTGGGTTTCTAAACAGGCACTATTTTCATGGAAAAAGGAGACTGATGTAAATTTGATACTTGTATAGCGCACTACTCACCCGCAAGGGTCTCAAGGCGCTTGTACGACTGATGAATACGAGTGGACTAGCACTACCATAACTGTAGTTGTATTGGTGGACATTTCCGCTGAATTCTATGAGGATTCTGACAGGGTTTCCTGATGTGGCTGAAAGGTTTTTGCTCTTTCGTATTCTCGTACTATTACAGTGAGAGTTTTATATAGGTTTACATCCCTGAAATATCTTAACAAAGTCCGTCATAAAGGATCATATGCTGAATGATGTCACAATAGATCTTAAAACCCAAGTAGACATCATCAAACAAAGCAACGTTCTGCAATGTCTGTTGTTGGTGCTTGTTAGAGATGTAGGACTGGCTAAGGAGAACTCCTTTTTGTCTACCATGAAAGGCCCCTTTATTGTCTTGCAGGCTGCAGCTGATTTCTGGTCTGACGCTAGAGGGCCTGTTAGGACTTTCTATTAAGGAAGGTTCCAATATGTGTGGGATTCCTCTGGTGCACCAAACTGTTTGTAAGAGTCTTGGATCTGGGGTGCATTTTCAACACTTAAATATCTGCAGATTTCCTTGGTGGTGACTCTTTTATCTCTATCAGTGGTTTCATGCCGTATATGGAATTTCAATTCAGAACTAAGAAGTATACATACGGTATGGTGGCTGGCATACAAGTGGAGGATGGGGTGGAGATCTTTATTGCATCTGTCTGATCATAAGATGCCCTTTCCACAAAGGTGATGTTGACAAGGGATCATGATTTCTTTGCCCTCTCATCATTTATTTTGGTAACTTTCACAAACAAACTCCCAAAGCAGGACATTGTTTGTTAAAAAAAGAAAATCAATGATCTTGTTGTGCAGTGAGTTTTTTACCTGTGCTTGAGGGCCATTGTTTCTTTTCCCAGCCTGGGACTGCCATGCCTCACATAGCTGGCCCAGGCAAGGACATATGCAGGGATCCACAATCGGTGTCACCACCTTTGATTGCCATGGCTAAGCTGGAGGTTAAATAGTAGTTTCTCTGCTCCTCATGGAATGGGGAGAATGCCATTCAGACGGGCAGCAGAATAAGTTTACTGTAGTTCCCCTGCCCCATCCAACTACAAAAGACCCCCAAAACCATCTCCAATAGAACTGGGGAACTGGTAAAATTGGAATCAGGCTATTTAGGAAGAGAAGATGATTAATGCAGAGCAAGGGTCATTCAGTTGCTAGTGAACAATGAATTTTCAAGATAACTGGCCAGAATCTATGAAAATGAGGAATAAAATAATAAAATAATCAGGTCAACCCCCACACCCGTTAAAATGAAAATTGACCCTCCACTTGCATTACTGAACAGCATAGAAGATCTTAATGTCCTGCAGGACGGAGAAAGAGATTTGTTTGCAATGTCACCTGCGAGGTCATTTATCTTACACATGCTTCTTAGTTGTGCAATCCCAGAAAATTACTGGGAAGAACATATGTTAGTATATCTCCATAGGTCTCACTAAAGATGCTAAATTGAACAAATCCCTGGTGATTAGATCTCTTATGCAACAAAGAATACCTATTATTCTGTTTTTGCTTGCAGGGTATCTTATATACAGAAAATAGACTGCACAGGTTAAATGGGTACAATTTGTCTGTATTTTGTCATTGAGTGGAATAGTTGTGCACATTATGGGAGAGAGTTTGCCATCTCTATTAGAACATCTGTCCTTACAGTGACTCTTGGCTGATTACGAACATCGTTATACTTGTATGAATATCATTTGCAAGATGGAGGACAGCTGCTAACCACAGAGAACAAGAGAAGCTCATCTCCCATTTCTTCCTCTCTTGCTTCCTTTGTCTCCGGTATCTGACAGGGAGCCCTGTGCGACTCCCTCGCCACTTTCTTCCACCGCAAGATAGCAGACATTCACGACAGCTTCAACACCCAAACAGCCCCAACAGACAGCAACAAAACAGTCTCTCCGCACACCATCGACCACGACCTCCTGCTAGCCTGGACCAGCGTGAGCATCGATGACACCATCAAGACCATGAGCACAATCCACTCCGGCTCCCCATCAGACCCATTCCCACACCACATCTTCAACAAAGCCAGCAGCTCCATCGCACCCCACCTGCGCAATGTCATTAATCTCTCCCTCGAGACTGCGACCTTCCCAGAGAGCTGGAAACACGCCGAGATCAACGCGCTACTCAAAAAATCCAAGGCAGACCCTAGAGACCTCAAGAACTTCCGGCCCATCTCTCTGCTCCCGTTCCCGGCCAAGGTCATCAAGAAGATCGTCAACAGACAGTTACCCGATACCTCGAAGAAAACAGAATCCTGGACCCTTCCCAGTCAGGGTTCTGCAGCAACCACAGCACCGAGACCGCCCTCATCGCCTCCACCGACGACATCAGGATACTGCTGGACAACGGTGAGACCGCAGCCCTCATCCTCCTTGGCTTCTCCGCCGCCTTCGACACCGTCTGCCACCGCACACTACGCGCACGCCTCCACGCCGTAGGGATCCGAGACAAAGCCCTGGAATGGACCACCTCCTTCCTATCTGGCAGAACCCAGAGCGTCCGCCTCTCCCATTCTGCTCTGAAGCCTCCGAGATCATCTGCGGCGTACCCCAGGGTTCCTCCCTCAGCCCGACACTGTTCAACATTTATATGGCCCCGCTCGCACACGTCGCCCGACAACACGACCTCAACTTAATCTCCTACGCCGACGACACTCAACTGATCCTCTCCCTCACCAAGGACCCCATCACCGCCAAAGCCAACCTCCACGAAGGAATGAAGGCCGTTGCCGACTGGATGAAGACCAGCCGACTGAAGCTGAACTCTGACAAAATGGAGGACATCATCCTCGGCTCCAACCCTTCAGCCTGGGACGACTCCTGGACAGCCCCGACACCCACCGACCACGCACGCAACCTGGGAATCATCCTCGACTCAACGCTCTCCATGGCCAAGCACGTCAATGCCATCTCCTCCTCCTGCTTCAACACCCTCGCCATGCTCCGCAAGATCTATAGGTGGATCCCGACAGATACAAGAAGAACAGTCATCCAGGCCCTCGTCAGCAGCAGACTAGACTACAGAAACGCCTTCTATGCGGGAGCCCCGACCAAGCTCATCAAACGACTCTAACGCATCCAAAATGCCTCGGCACGACTGATCCTCGATGTACCACACCACGGCCACATCACCCCCCACCTGAGAAACCTGCACTGGCTGCCCGTCAGCAAGAGGATCACCTTCAAGCTCCTCACCCACGCACACAAGGCACTCCACAAGACCGGCCCAGCCTACCTCAACAAATGACTCTCCTTCAACAACCCCAACCGCCAGCTCCGCTCCGCCGACCTCGCACTCACCACCGTCCCATGCATCCACCGGCGGGAGGTCCTTCTCCCACCTCGCCACCAAAACCTGGAACACCCTCCCACTGAATCTTTGACAGACCCAAGACCTGCTGACCTTTAGGAGGCTACTCAAGACCTGGCTGTTCAATCAGTAGCGCCCCCCCCCCCAGCGCCTTGAGACCCTCACGGGTATGTAGTGCGCTCTACAAATGTTGTTTGATGGTGACTGAGGGAAATGAACACAGTTGCCTACCAAATCAGGTTGATGCAGGTCTTACATGAGCAGATGTAGGTAGGCACTGGCCACCTTAGTCCATGCTGAGAAGAAAGCAAGTGGTGCCCATACTGGAAGCCAGTGAATCTCTACCCTAAACTGGTGGATATCAAGCTGCAAGGATGCAGTTGTGTTTATGTCCAGCTTCCCAGGCCTAGGCATACTAGCCGCAGCTCCACTACAGCTCGATGAATATCTTTCAAACATCAAGTAGACTTGCATGGATATTGCTGTGGTGCTCCCAAACATGTAGCTGAGTACTCACCATTTCCCCTTGGATGTGAACATGCCTGAAGGCCATGCAAAAGCTCTACTAGCCAATCTCACTACTGCTGACTTGCCTGCAGGAAAGCCCCAGCCAGTTTATGAAGTCCACATTTTAGGCTCCAGGTCTAGAAGCCCCTCTCCTGCCTCATGAGATGAGGGCTGCATGAACAAACACATACCATCAAGTATAGATTAGCTGAGGTTAGTTATTTACTCTGCTTGGTGAGCTCACACTTCCCTGCCCCTACCTCTGTGTGCACCAGGTTCTCCTATCAGATAAATACATTTAGAAGAGCCTGATAGGTCTCAGCGAGCCCTTTGTTCTGTTAAATCACAGACCGTTGTCCCCTATGCTTCTAAATGCATTCCGCCCCCTAAATTATTGAGGTTTGTGCCCCTCAAACACTGACCTAGAGTTGCTTTGATGCCAAGATTGCAAGATAACCAGAACCTAGGCATGCCCACATCCCTGATGCTTTAATGTCTCCTCTTAACTACATCTAACAGAGTTGCATTACTTGTTGTCAAAGCGCTGCAGCACCTCATCAGAAACATTGAAATACTCTATAAATGCGACTCAACTTGGATCCAGTCCGGAATATTTTACGCGAAGGTGCTTCTGTGTTAAAATCCATCTGCAAATGTTTATCTTTGTTTACTATTTTGGCCAGCATCTTCTATTAGTCCAGCCAGCCAGAGGGATACTGGGGACCAAAACAGCATTATATAATCAAAGCAAGCTCATGTGTCATTACATGGGTTTAATATGGAACCGAGGAAGGTTCACTGCCTCCGCTGAGTTAGAGCACTTCTCCAGATCAGAAAGAAGAAAAGCTTAGCGCTCCCCAGCAGGATTACAACTTGTGACCTGCAATGCATACAGATGTCAGCAGCAAACATCCATCTCACTGATTACCTTGAGACAAGGTGAGCTAATCAAGTTTGTTCAAGAAATGGAGCCAGATCAACTAGTCTCAAAATCAATATGCTTTTTAATTGAATCTGGAAATACACCAGGAATATAATAACTCAAATTAAAGCACAATTTCAGGATGCAACAGCACATCATGTATATGTGCAGCATTTATGGAGAGATACAGGGACGGTCCCACAGATATACCAACAACACCATGCCTTCACATACCGGGCCATACTCAAGCGAGTACCAGCTTATGCAGTATCAGTAGCACTCAGGTCAGTTCAAATAACTTTATTTCAGCTGCCAGGTACATAAAAGAGCAAATGCAGATAAAAATACGTATTAAATAGATAAAACAGTGCAATGCAACACAAGAAGAATTCTTGATTCATAAAAAATGAATACCAGAATCCTTCGTTAAAACAGTAGATGACAGCTGGCATGAGCAAAATACAATTGGAATACAGAGAAGGTCCCAAAAGTGCATACAGGATAAAAAAACAAATGTATGACTCAGAAAGCATCATAATACTACGGAAGCGGGGCATCCAAGAACTTGTCAACCAGAATGGCGTATGTTCGGCGACAATCCATTCTGCAAAAAGCAACAGAATGGCTGCGCATGTCTAGAACCCTGCAGATAGGTTCTAGCCAGGTTCTACGGGGGGCATAACCTTTGTAAACAAAGAAGATGTGCAGGACACTCTCTACCATGGAATTGCAGACAGAACAGAATTCAACTCCCCCATAGGACCATTTTGAAGTAAACAATCTCAGCGCAAGTATTGCTTCCTATCGGTCACCTGATCCCTATATAGCTCATACTCACAAAGGAATTTAAAGTCAAGAAATTCACTGGACAGTTTGGAGGAAGCAGCCTTCCTAGAATCATTGGTGTTGGAAAGTAGGTTGGTAGGTGCAAATGTAGGTCTGCCACTGGCAATAAGGCCACTAACACATGATAGGACTCAGAATAGGTCTTAGAAAATTATTCCTATGCTCAACCCTTGGTAACGTGACTGCGAGCAGACAGGCTTAACTTCAAAGACAGGTATGTTAAGCATTTAAAAACACAATTTCAGTAAATAATTAAGACACAACACATAATAAAAATCCAACACCAATTCATACAAATAGGAAATATTTGTATCTTTAAAATGACATCAAAATGACAAAAATCCAATGTAGGGAACCGGAGATATTAATTTTCAAATATTTAATAAAATATAGCACTTAGAAGATTAAAGCACCATATTGTGGTATCTGCTCGCGACAGACCGGATCAAATTCAAAGTTTCAGGCTAGACGCGATGGAAACCTGAGCAGCTACAGCTCCTGGCAGGTCCCGGTCTCAGTTTCTACCTTCACACTTAGAAACTTTTCCGGAGCTTTTCTTCCCGAGGGTCCTCAAAGCTCCCAGCCAGTCTGGATCCGGTGAGGGTTCGCCGACTTGACTTGCGACGAGGTCCCGGTCAACTTCCCTGGATCAGACTTAGAAAATATTTCAAGATTGCTTCAGCGGGACAACCCCGGAATCCAGTCCGACACGTGCCAGAAGGCAGGTGGCTTGGCTCTCGCGGTTGCTCCCGGTCACCTTTTCTACGAGCGGACTTAGAAACTTTTCTGGAGCTTTTTCTCGCGGGGTCTCTCGATGCTCCTCATGTAGCTGGATCCGGTGCTTCAGATTTTCTCTTGTCCCGGTCAATCTCTGGAAGTTGGACCCATGGAGCTTTTAGCGGGACAAACCTGGATGGCTTGGCTGGCTCGCTGTTGAAAGCCGGTGGCCTGGCTGACCAGGTTGAGTCGGTCCCTCTCTGGAGCATTTTTTCAAAGTTGCTCCAAAGTTCTCCAAACTTCTTGAACTTCTTCCTGAAATTCCTCAAACGGTCTCAAAGTGGGTCAAACTTACTCCAAGGGTCTGGAAGCTCCAAGATGGTCCTTGAAAGTTGAGGACATCAGTTCCCACAATCTACTGGTACAAAACCTTTACAAATCCACTGATGGTTCTCCAAGGTGTAGATTTAGTTGGTGATGTTCCAGTTGAGCTCTTTTAACCTGTAGCTTTCAGGGAGTCCACTCTTTAGTTCTTTTTCAGCAAAATAATCCACAGGGCTGTAGTTTCAGATAGTGCCATTTTCAGAGGTCAGGCCTTAGAAATCTTTGCACAGCAAAACTTCTCAGCAGGGCACTTCTTGCTTCAGTAAGTTTTAAGCAGCAGATCTGGAGGGCAATGCCCCTCTCAGATACTTATTCCAAGTTCTCTGGGTCATGCAGGAGGTCACTTCTGACCAATGGGAGCAGGGTAACTCCTCAAAGTTATGACCACATCCTGTAGATTGTGGCATTATATTGTCCCAGAGTGCATCAAATCTTCCAAATCCATAATGGCTGATTTTCCAGCAAGGAGGTAAGAGCTGGCTAAAGACACCCCCTAGGATGGCTTATTTCGATAGACTCTCCCCCTACCATCTGCACATACCTTCCCTAAACTTAGGTCTGGTGGGGGTCAAAAGTGTAAAGTGGAAACAGACACTGTGGCCATCCCTCTGCCTTTGAAGACCATGGTTTACGACTCCTCCCCCTGGCCTGGCATTCTTTTTGGAACAGCGCACTGTCCCCCCCAGCAGGGCTGGTTAACCCCAGGGGCTCTTTATTACCTCTTCAAGGCAGCCTGGCTAATCCACTTAACTCTGACCAATCTGGGCAGACCACTGGAAGGCTGAATTTGGACTTAAAAACAAGAAAGCCTAATAACTTCTTGTGTGTTCACTTTAAGAGAAATTCAACAATATGATATTGTTGGATTTGTTAATACCATTCTGGGAAGTCTTTGAATGGAATTTCTATCCCTCTCCTATCAAGAGTTATTAATTAATAACTGCCTACCATGTTAACCTATGTAACAGGGGATTTGCAATGGGAAAAATGACTTGGGCCATTTTTCCAGCACCAGGACTTACAAAAACATATTTTATAAGTACTTGCCTTATATATACAGGAACCCCACCCAATGTGCAACTAGGGGAGACTTTAGGGGTTCTGAATCTGTAGAAAGATTGCAGATTCTCCCTCTACAATGCTCCTAGCATTAAAGTCGAATTTAAGTAGCACTGTACCACAATGTGGGGAGTGAAATGGGAAATTTCACTTTACCCAGGCATATAAAACTCATTTTATAAGGGTGTATGAAGTAATGACAGACACCAATGTGAGTAGTATCTTCTTTATTTGTCTATCAGTACAGCTGCAACTCCAGCTTGCCGCTAGTGCTTCTCTCAGTCAGGCTCTCTGTCAACATTCCATGAGAGCCTTCCTGACAACATTCTAGGAAGGTACCACCAGTGCAGTGCAGGGAGGAGGGGGGGGAACAGGGACATACCAACTGGGGAAAGATACAACACATCTCCCTCCTCCAAAAGGAACCAAAACGAACCAAAACGAGCTACTTGCAGTGGACCTGTAAAAGCAGGTGAAGGGGCGTCCTTCAACACATCATGTAGTCTTTGTGCCATGTTGGAACACCTCTGGGTCTTTGCCCTCTACTCTCCTGCTCCTCTTCCCTCCTGCTGCTCTGCCCCTGTGTCTTGTCTACTCTTCTAGTCCTAGTTTTCCCCTGATCGGTGGCCACTCTATCCATACTACACATCTTCCCATTCTCTAGTATGACCACATTACTCTTTACCTCCTTGATCTTCTCCGGGGGAAAGAATTTGTCCCCTTTGCTGCCCAAACCATACGGTTTTCTTATCCAAACTCTTTGCCCCGGGACTAGTGACTTGTGTCTGGCCCCCCATTTTCTGTCATACCACTCCTTGTATTTTTGCTGTTTGCAGGCAATCAGCATTGGAGAATAAAAACTAAGTTTACTTTGCCATCACTAGCATCTTCCGGCTCGGAGGGAATGAGTATACGAAGGGAACTGGACAGCCGGTGAGAGAGGTCGCCTAAGGGGTTTTGGGCACAATTACGGTGAAATTGTCAGAAGGAGGTGGAAGTAAGGTGTGTAAATGTAAAGGAGATTCTATAAATGTTTCCAATTTCAAAGGGATAGAGTGTGAAAACCTATGATCGGTATGCACACAGTTGAAGGAATTTTACGGTGTGATAAGCATATTCCTGGGTATGGAGTGAAAAGCATAGCACGAGAAGGGATATAGTGGTTCTAAGTCACTCCGGTTTGTTTTGTTTTTCTAGTTATCAAAACCCTAAAAGGAAATGGCAGGAGCAGGCATGAGTCAACCACCCGCGTTCTTAAATGAAGTAGGAGAACCGGATATACCGTGGCATAGATGGGAGGGTATCTTTAAGTCATACCTTATTGCCATTGGGGGTGGTAATTTTTCGAATGTGAGAAAGCAGCACATATTATTGCACAATCTTGGTGTGCAAGGAAGGAAGGTAGGTTTTTGAGGACATCACAGGGAGATTAGTTGAGGATGAGACAGATGATGAGGAAGTAGGAGGGGACGTGTATGAATACACCTTGAGGAAGTTGGAAGAGCACTTCAAACATAGAATAAATGTAGTACTAGAAAGGCACAAATTTTTTAAAAGAAGTCAGAAGAGGGAAGAGAAGGTTTCATCGTATGTAGCAGTTCTAAGGGGTTTATCAGCAACCTGTGAGTTTGGAGCTTTAACGGATTCCTTCATCAGGGACCAGTTGGTGCGGTGTACCAATGACACGAAGGTTCAAGAAGAATTGTTGACAAGGAACCCAGATCTAGAGGAGGCGGTGAACATTGCAAAGGGGTTAGAACACACTGCAATATGCATGAAGGAGATAAGGGCGTCCTCAAGTGAGAGTAGAGAGAAAGGTGAATCTAAAGCGGGTCTAACAGAAGAGGCAGTATGTAAAGTTGGTGAAAAGATAAAAGGGGCTCCCGGGAAACAGGTGGAGAGTTGGTTGTGCTACAGATGCGGCCAGTGGCAACGGACTCACCCTGTTCTTCCTCACGAATAATGAGACCACACCACTGATTCTTTTGCCTGAAGGTATCCTTAAGCGATGTAATCAACACCCAGCTGGCAAGACGAAACTCACAGGGGAGGTTGCAGCGCTGTCCCTTTCACAGCATCCCATCCTCGTCGCCAATAAATGAAGTAATGACAGACGCCAATGTGAGTAGTATCTTCTTTATTTGTCTATCAGTACAGCTGCAACTCCAGCTTGCCGCTAGTGCTTCTCTCAGTCAGGCTCTCTGTCAACATTCCATGAGAGCCTTCCTGACAACATTCTAGGAAGGTACCACCAGTGCAAGGAGGAGGGGGGGAGCAGGGACATACCAACTGGGGAAAGATACAACAGTGTACCTTATAAATACCTGACCCCCCTCCCCTGGGACACCTAGGGGAGACCCTGGGAGTCTCTAATATGCCACAACATTGTAGGTTATCCATTTTAAGTGCCCCAAACACCGAAGTCAATTTTGGGAACAATTTACTTTTTAAAAGCAGTCCTGGCACCCAGTGCTGCTTTTAAACTGACCTCAGGCTTCAGCAGTGCACACATGCAAGTACAAAAAGAGCTGCTGGCCTCTAAACTGCCATGTCCCAGGGTACTAAGGACTTCTAGGTAGTTTCAATCCCCCTGCCCTATCATATACTAGGGGCTTATAGGGTAGGTCATGCTAATCACAGGGGTACCCCACCATACCATTGTGTACCCTAGTGTATGTAGGTGTTTTAACTGTATTCAAATGTGTCTCTTTCAGCATAGCACTGGCCCTGGGCCTGGTTAGGCAGAGCCCAGAGTCAGTCAGAGTCAGTTACCACCAGCATCAGTCAGCAAAAAGTTGGGGGGTGCCCAGGGCACAGGATGACTTTGCAACAATTGGCCAATGTGATTTCCCAGTAATGCTGCTTCAGTGAAGCCTTGGACTGGAAACAGGTGGCAGCTGGATACTCCCATAATTCAGGCAGCCCAAGAGAGTAAAGTGACACTTTGATGTTTAAAAGCCAGGGGACCTTAGAGAATTGATTAGCATTCATTAAGTCCCGTAGGACAGTAACACAGTGGGCGAGTTCTGGAGTAGTCCATAAATTCCTCCAGTACAAGAGAGGATGTGACCTAACTTTGCCTGCTAGCCTCTTATTTCCATATCCATAAGAAGTGGGTACAAATGGGTACTAGGAGGGAGGAAGGCAATATTTTGCAGGAATTTATTTTCTGCTCTGGGTAGTACCTCAGGGGCCGATTCACATAACTAATCTGAGATAAAATCCTAAATTTACTACTTTTGGTATTCACAGAAGGCATTTAGTAGTAGAAAAGTTAGGACTAGGAATCCCCTATATGCCTTGGCCCATAAATACGGAGCATAGGTGAAAAGGGTTTAGTATACGAGGGACAATCCTCTTTAAGTATAGCCCCCGAAATTTGTTTTAGCTTTAGGGCTGCTTTATTGACATAGGATTTCCAAGACATGCAACCACTAAACGTGAATGCCAAGTAGGTGAAGGAGTCCCCCTTCTCTAGGGGTAATCCCCCAAAACTATGCTATGAGATTTGTCAGGGTTGAGGGTTGTACGACATCCGTTAAGTTTTAGACAAAACAAGTCAGTAGTTTCTGTAGCCGTCTTGGGGTCTGAGAGATCAGCAATGTGTTGTCAAACAGGAGAAGGATCGGGGATGTGACCCTGGCCAGTGAGGGAGCATCTGCATCATCCTAGGTTAAGAAATGCACAATTTCATTAATATATATTAGAACATTAGAATGTTGAGCACTTCATTGCAGACAATAGAGTGCTCTGGGCTTCTACGGGCCAGTAGAAGCCTGCAGAAGAACATTCTTACGTTGTTTTTTATTCACAGCTGCTGCTGTGAAAAAGGGCCTCTCGGGGCCTGAGGGGAGGGGATTTAAATCCCCTCGGGCTATGAGAGGCCTTTGTTTTTACCAATCAGACCATTCTGCCCTCTGGGGCAGAATGTTCTAATATCTTTAGAGCTCCCCTAGTGGGCTCTACTGGCCATTAAAGGGCTGCTCCCTTGTTAAAGGCCATTGCCTTCAGCTCGGGCCTTTAACGCTGGATCAGGCCTTTAATGGCTGGTAGAACCAGCTTGGACGGGCTCTAAGGCTATAGTAGTACTCATTGCACATCTTATTTTCGTATAGTGCTTCATAATGAACTTCTTCCATTTCTAAGTGTAGTAACTAAGAGTTATAGGTCTAAGCCACAGCAAGGGCCTATAATGAGGGAGAGGAGCTTTATAGCCATTTTAGCCTGAATCAAAAGCACTATAGGTTGCTAGAATATTCCACCCATTGAAGGCAGAATGTTTAAAATGTAGACTGAAGCAACAACTAAATAAATGGCATGCATTTTACTCGCTGAGTCAGTACGATGGCTCCGTGAGATGAACACTTGCCTCTCACAGATGCTCCCAGCAAGACCAATTGAGATCTCTGTTCTTCCAGTCTAAACATTCAATGGCATTAAATTAGGCAATAGTAGCAATAGTAACATCTGTTATTTGCTGCACTTCAGTTCAAGTGCAATGTAGTATGAGGCACTAAATAAAAGCATGATGACTTGTGGGAGTGTTTAGCTGTGTGAGCCATTTTACTGAAGTATTTATGTTGCAGTCCTAGCACAAATAAGCAGGTACCACACCAGGTGTAAAACTGCTGTAGCACTTAACGTGTATATTTGCAGCACTAGCTTTCCACTGACACGTATGGCACAGGACACCAGTTGCTCAGTAATTGAAGCGCGTTTTGGTGAATCCCCTGGTCATAAAAAGCTGAAAATGGGTAACGAGAGACTCATGAAAAATACTACGGGCATATGTACAAGCCTCTATCGCCACGGGAGCGTCACGTTTTGTGACGTTCCCATGGCGACAGGGGACATGCCTTATGTACAAGGCAGCGTTTAGCCATTTAACATGGCTTAACACTGCCTTGTACATAAGGCACCCTCTCACGATATGGTTAGCGTGAAAGGGGCATGCAGTGGGTGTTGCAGTGGGTGTTCCTCCGCAACACCCATTGTACTTGACGCTGCTCCCTATGTACAAGGGTGATGTAAATACAAGGCAGCGCCAAAATTAAGACCAGGAAAACCCTGGTCTTAAGTTGGCGAAACGAGGAGAAATGCATTATTTCTCCTCGTTTTTGCTTTTTCCATGTGAGCTGCCTTGTGCAGCACACATGGAAAAAGAAAAATGCCTTGGTTTGTTTATGTACAGGAAGGTGTCCCTTCCTGTACCTAAAAAAACTATAAAAATGTAATTCTGACACTTTGATGTGTGCTGCATAAAGCAGCATACATGAAAGTGACAGAATTGCATTTTCGGATTGATTATGTGCAGGAAGGGACACCTTCCTACACATAAACAATCCTCCCCTGCACGCAGACACCCTTGCACTCTGGTGCAAGGGTGCCTGCGTTGGCGCTAAGTTGTTAAACTTAGTGCCATTGCCGGGGGAAATGCAAGGTTGCACCACATTCTTGTAAATTGGTGTAGCCTTGCGTTTCTGAAGTGGCGGAGCACGTCGTTAAGCCAAGGAGGCTAATGACACGCTCCGCCACTTCATTGTACATATCCACCTATGAGTCAGAAAAAAATGGATTGCCTCACATTGTGAGACAGGTACACCCCAGAGGAGGTGGTCTAACTTTCAGGCGAAACTTGGAGTTAGTGTGTGCCAAACTACTTAAGGAACAGAAAGTAGAGGAAAGCAGGGAATCAGTGTAAGAAGGGGAATAGAGTAGGATGAAATTCAAGAAAAGCCACTGGGAGAGGAATGTATTGGTGAAAGCAGAGCAATGGACCATAGAGGTGAGAGGAGGTAATTGGAAGGAGTGGACAGAAGAGGTGGGTAAGAGGGAGTGGGTGTTCACAAGCAGTGCCAGTTGCATGTTTGCACATGCATGCACTCACTGTTGGCCACACCAGTGACTGTGACTCTTAGGTCTGGCCCAGACTAGGGTCATGTGGCTGGAAAGACAGAATAACAATGAAGGTCAGCAGGGCAAAAGGCTCAGGATCAGAAGGTTTGAAAGCAGTTTTTATGAGCCCTACTGCTGCATCTGGCAGGACTGCAGCTGTGCACATTCATATGCTGCTGTTATTCACAAACAGCAGAAGTGCACCCATGCAGGGTCCATGACAGGCCCTGCAGCGCCATCCGGTGTGGGACAAGCTCGGCCCCTAACCAGTGTTGACTCATGCAGGATCTATAAATGGTCAGGTCTGCCTGCTTGAAATACTGGCTTTGTTTCTAATTGGACAAGACAGGACCTTGCTTCTTGATAATGAATGGCCTCATAATAGAGTTATACTCGTATGAAGAGATCCTGTCAAAGAAACAACCAACAAATCTATAAAAAACCTTTGGCTCTTGCTCAGGGAGGCCAAACAAACATAGAACTATTGTACAAGAGGACGAATTCAGAAGCTTGAGCCACTCAGATGGAAGGTGAGCTGCTTATTACATGTTAAGCCTTTAGTTTATTGCAACAGCAGGTAGGTTTTGTCAAGCCTCCATTTTCCCACCAACTCTCACTATCTCCTAACTTCCACTCGGCTCCACATAACACACCTTCATTCTATTACATTATTCACTCCTAGCATTCCAGACACTAGCTCATACATGCAACGCATAGGGGAACACGGGATACCACATAACTCCCTTTCTTACAGACAACAAATCAAATAACAGCCATTTGCTTTCATATAAAGTACTGGGATAGTCATTCACAATTACTTAATCTCTACCATGTTTAGCTTCACATTTACCCAAAAACAACCGGTTAAACTCTCCACTAAGCACGCAAGCACAAAAAGCCGAAAAAGAGGGGTCAAAGAAACTCTGAGATGGGTCAAGAAATGAGGCTCCCATACCACATGTCAACCAAGAAATGAGACAACATCTAAGTTGTGACTACTGTGGCACAAAATCCCAAGATGTGCAAGTCTTGCAACCTCTTCGGACATGCAGTCCTAGAACCACATGCCTGCTCACTAACAATGAGTCTATACAACATGTATGCATGCAGGACATGTAGTAATGGATGCCCAGCAAGTGACAGCCAGGGCACAGAACCCACTGGCTTCCTTTGATAAAGGGTTATCTCTAAGTGTATATATATTGTAAAGAAAGAGGCCCCCTGCTTTTAGGGTACTGTTACTTAAGGCTGGGACTAATCAATATGGTATACAGACTTAAGGCAACAAAATTATAAACATTATAATGATTTCAGCAATTAGTAACACATCAACATAAGAAAAGGAGAACCAACTATATCTGGATATGTTTTTAGAATAGACATAATTGTATTAATGCTAATATTAGAATATTCACTACATTAAAACAGAAGGTCCCATACAAACTCAATCATTCATCTTCATTCATACAGCAGAAAGCTAGTCTATATTAAAATGTGTCACTTTTCTACATTTCGAGCAAATGCAATGATAACAATTTCAGATTTTAATGAAGAAAAGCCAATGTGGCACACAAGTAATAATCTCTTGCGTTCAACGCGCGTTTCAGCACTGAACTGTGCCTTCGTCAGGAAAATGGGCCACAGTAGATCAAAGTTGGTTTCTTATATCTATTGATAGGATGATTAGGGCGATCCTCTGTGAATAGCTGTGAGGCACTTCTGGCCTATTAGTCAGAGATAAGTATAACACTGAGTTGTAAGCAGGGCCGGACTGGGAACCAAAACCGGCCCTGGCAAAGTGCTCGGCCAGCCCCCCAGGGGCTTGGGGGTGCTGCCGAGTTCTTTGCCAGGGCCGGTTTTCGGCCGATATTGTTACAGGGCCGATTTTGCAGCCCAAAACTGGCCCACACCCGTGCGGGGCACCGGGGGATTGCCCGGTGCCCACTACGGCCAGTCCGGCCCTGGTTGTAAGTGTTCATAGAACAGGATGTTGTTCTTTAATTTATATTTTCTAATTTTATGTCCTTGATTGCAGACAGACTTGGCATCCAGTGGTAAGGTTGTCCTTTGTATAGATTCTGATATATATGTCCAGAAATGCACACATTTATATGAGCTTCATAGTCAAATGCCTCCATGAACCAGTAAACAACGAAAACGTGATCTCTCTGAACAAGTATGTAAACTGCAGCGCTGAATGATGCACACATTAAAAGCACAAACAAAGCAAAAACGGAAAGTTTATCATCACCTCACCTCAAAACTCCCTTGATCAAGTTCCAACACAAAGCCTGTCTTCACAACCACACTCAGTCACAATGTCTCCAGACATTAACATTAGATCTGTGACTGGGGCGAGTGATTGAAAAGTTTCAATACTCTGTCCATCATCTCCTTGTGTTTGCTTTGTTTGCCCTAAGTTGGCAGGGTATGCCTAGACGTGGGTCCCTTGCTCACTTTGCCATTGGATTCAAGCTAGCCTGGCTGAAGAGGGCTGTTAGCCCGAAACTGGTCCCAGGATGCTTGTTACAAGTCCAGGGTAGATATGGCTTGGCAGTTCGGGCTGGACTGTTCCCATGAGGCACAGGGTCAAGACTGATTTGCATAGAGCTGTGTCTGAACTGGGGTGGGAAAGTGAGCTAAAGAATGATGATGAATTCAACCCAGATCTGTGACTGGGGATGAGTGTTTGAAAAGTTTCAGCACTCCGTCCATCATCTCCTTGTGTTTGCTCTGTGGTTACTCTGCCAGGAAGAGGGACAGCTGTGCTGCTTGAGGACTGCCACTCTACTGAACTGCACTCTGCTGGACTATCGTGTTGCTGTGCTGTGTCGACCTACTGCTTCCTTCATGAGTGAGAAGGACTGAACCTGCATCTCTTGACCCCAGAACACCAAGTGACTCCTAGGGCTAGCTGGCTGGCCTCCTGCCTTGCTCCTGAGGGACAGAAGGCTCCAACAATCTTGCAACTGCTGTCCCATCTGTGAGTCTACCGTGCCAAGTGGTGCCACCCCATTTCTGGTCTCCAGAAAGTGGGTCTACGGTGCTTTGCTAGCCCCTGTGAACCCAGCAGGACCAATGAATCTCCTCTGCTGTGCAGCACGCCCTGAGAAGAACAGATGCTTCTCCACTGTTGCGTGGATCCGAGCCACCGCAAAGACCTCCTTCGCATCTCAGTCCGTTCCTCGTATCGGAACTGCTAATGCTTGATGCCACATCAGCGCAGGACCTCGCATCCCTCATCAACAGCTGCTTCCAAAAACTCCGCATCACAGCCTTGCAGCTCCTCGAAAGTGACATTACCGCAACTGAAATATGCATCTCCAACTCTGGTCTTTGCATCACAAGCCCTCATCAATGGGATATTCAATGACAATGCAACAGGACCTTACACCGCAGACTCACCACATTTTGAACAGACACATCACTTCGGCTGTGCGATGCATCTTCACCGCAGATCTTCTCAATACTCTGCAAACCAGAATTGAAGGTACTTTGTTAAGAGGGCTTAACTGGGCCCTTGTAGCTGGCCTGTGCTCCATTTCAGTTAGTCTGAACTTGTGACTTTGTACCGGCACAACCAGATATCCACAGTTGGTGCTTTTTAGATTTTGTTGCTATTTTTACTAAAATCTGTAAAAATTGAATATATCCAGTTCTACTAATTTCATTTTTTCCATTTTGGTCTTGTTTAATTTATTTAAAAATACTCTATCTTTCTAAATTTATTGTGGGCTCTTTCTGTGGTGCGTTATCACTGTTTGAAGTATTGCACAAATACTTAACACAGTGCCTCTGAGTTTAGGCTGACTGCTCTGTGCCAAGCTAGCCGAGGATTGAGCATAGGCTAATTTGTGGTTTGCTTGTGACTTCACCTTGAGAAGAAATGTGGTTGCTGTTTGAGAAGGGTTTTCAGGGTTCTCAGGCCAGGACGCTCCCCCCACCGCTCCAGCGTTCCCTGCTGGTGCTGTGTCCTCTGTCTGCTGCCCCTCGCTGCTGCTGGGAGTTTGAGGCCCTCCTCCACCCGCAGGCTCCCGCCTGCGCCTCATCCCTGGTGGCCCAGTGGTGGGCGGTAAGTATTCGGTCTGATCTGCTGCCTGGTTCCTGTATTTGTATTGTATTTGTTGCCTGTTCTCTCTGTGCACTGCTTAGTCCTGTTGCCTGTATTTGTTGCCTGTTTTTCTGTGTGCTGCTTAAAAAACTGTTGCCTGTGTTTTTGTTGCCTGTTTCCTTTCTGCTGTGCCTTAAGTTCTTCGCCGCCCCGCTCCCCGCACTCCCCGCATTCCTTTCCTGCCGCTGCATCCCATGCGGCCCCGCCCCCCTCCTCTCCCATTCGCTTCCCGCCACCCGCCTCCCAGCTGCTCCTCCCTCCCTCCACCCCTTCCTATTGCAGGACGCTGCGCGGCGAGTGTGCGAACCTTGACCTGTTCTTAGGCCAGGACGCTCCCCTCACCACTCCAGCGTTCCCTGCTGGTGCTGTGTCCACTGTCTGCTGCCCCTCGCTGCTGCTGGGAGTTCGAGGCCCTCTTCCACCCGCAGGCTCCCGCCTGCGCCTCATCCCTGGTGGCCCAGTGGTGGGCGGTAAGTATTCGGTCTGATCTGCTGCCTGTTTCCTGTATTTGTATTGTATTTGTTGCCTGTTCTCTCTGTGTGCTGCTTTAGTCACTGTTGCCTGTATTTGTTGCCTGTTTTTCTGTGCGCTGCTTACATAACTGTTGCCTGTGTTTTTGTTGCCTGTTTCCTTTCTGCTGTGCCTTAAGTTCTTCGCCGACCCGCTCCCCTCCTCTCCCATTCGCTTCCCGCCACCCGCCTCCCAGCTGCTCCTCCCTCCCTCCACCCCTTCTTAATGCAGGACGCTGCGCGGCGAGGGTGCAAACCTTGACCTGTTCTCAGGCCAGGATGCTCCCCCCACCGCTCCAGCATTCCCTGATGGTGCTGTGTCCTCTGTCTGCTGCCCCTCGCTGCTGCTGGGAGTTGGAGGCCCTCCTCCACCCACAGGCTCCCGCCTGTGCCTCATCCCTGGTGGCCCAGTGGTGGGCGCTGCTCCTCCCTCCCTCCACCCGTTCTTAATGCAGGACGCTGCGCAGCCGCGCCGCTGGCGCGCCGGAGGCGCGCTGAATGCAAGCCCGTCTGCGCTCGCCCGTGCCTGGACCACGCCCTGCGCCAGAAACCCTGGACCCTGCGCACCCCACCGCACCATACCCAGCCTCAGCTACGACGCCGACTCGCTCCACGCTCTCAACACCGGCCCGAGACCAACGCTGCAACCAGGCCGGCCTCGAAACGCACCCACAGAACCTTTTCCTGCCGCAGCTGCAGCTTCACCTGCGACAGAACCACCAAACCATCAAGGACCAGACCCAACCTCCTCGGCTGCATACTCCTCAACACCCGCTCCGCACGCAGACACGCCATCGAGCTCTGGGACCTGCTCAACGCCACTGCCCCGGACGTAGCCTTCCTGACCGAGACGTGGTGGAACGACTCCTCTGCACCAGACATCGCCATTGCCATCCCAGACGGCTACAAGATCACCCGCAGGGACCGCGCCAACGGCATCGGAGGAGGAATTGCCATCGTCCACAAGTCCACCGCAGACGACACCCTCAACACCGCCGAACACCTGCACTTCCGGATCCACACCGACCCCAACACCACCCTCAGAGGAACGCTCGTCTACAGACCCCCTGGGTCCAGTTCAGCGACTCCATCGCCAACGTTGCCAGCACCCACACACTCGCCTCCACGGACATGGTACGTCTCTTCTCCCACATTGCATCAATGGGGTTCTCCCTCATTCAATTTCTCAAAACCGGGTACTACCCTTACACAAATTTGGATACCATAGGGTACTTCTTGCATGCAACCTCTAGCAACAGAGTAACACTCTTCCCAAGCTTTGCATAATATGGGGCACTCCCCCATATAACCTCTAGCAACAGAATACTTCTCTTTACTCAGTTTGTATACCTGCATACACAAGTATACTACACTCATATCTATTGCTACAGGGTATTACTATCCCCCACATTTGTTACATTTGGATATTCACAACCAGCACGTATCTACACAACAACATATGGAAGGGTACTTAGCCCTCTTGCCCATGCTGCTAACGAAACTCCATTTGGAGCCAAAAGAAAATGCTTACAGGGTACTCCCAAAATAGCCTACAAATGGATAATTTAAAATTCCTTAAATAGCTTTCAGTGCTGAGTATTCAGCACATGACAGGCTTTCACATAAACTGCAATTCCGAAACAAAGGAAGTCAATGTATAGAGAAACATACTAACCCGACACATTCATTACCAATAAGATGTATAAAGTGCATGTCAATACACAAAAATCACCAACCAAACTATTCTTTAAACTAATAAAATTCCCAGTTGTCACATTTCTTTAGAGATACACATACAATGATATGAACTACATGAATGCCAAATAACCTTGCTGATTCATTAATGGAATATTATATTTTAACTTTGCAATTGGACAAATGAAGACAGTTGATGTTTTGACTTCCCAATAATTCAGGACACAGTTTACTCTCGAACAACAGCGTCTCTTTTCTATCTCCAATGTCCTTAAGATAGTCCTACTTATCTTTCTAAATTCCCCAGTAGTCCTAAGATAGTCTTTCTTCAACATTCGTAGACCTGTAACAATTAAACATTAGCTTACTGTTCAAGTAAGAAGTCGGACACACAAGAGATCCAACGAGGTAAGTTTATTTCTGCTTCTTCATAGGACAGAGCTCCCAGTCTCCTGCCTCCAGCAACCGCCTCTCCGAGAATGACCTGACACACACAGAACACTACCAGTGTTCTATCTGTGACATGCCAACCTTGCGCAGCAGGGAGCAAGATGGCAGAAGGGAAAATAACATCATAACACATCTTCTCTTATAACAAACAAGAGAATAAACAATAGAAAGTTAGAAACAGTACAGAATAAATGACTATTCATCTTTAACAGCAAAGGAATGGGTAATATAGAATTTTTTTACATACAGGATGAAAATATGAAACAGCATAGCAAATCCATACAATATAAAATCACCATATTTTTTCATAATACGAGTTTCGCGCAACTGTCTAACACCAGAACAATTCTTAACACCATTTGGTTGCTGCAGAACTATGTTACCATCAGATGATCGAACATTGCTCTTGGAATAAAGAGCAATTCTCCTAAAATTCCACTTCTGCCCATTCTCTAATACAACATGCCACCTATGTACTTTTTTGACTATCAGGGCTCAGACAATTTGTTCATGCCTTGCTCTCTTCTGCCAAGCTACATTTTTACAAGATCACCCACTTCGACTTTGCTACTTTTGCTAGGATCAACAGCAGGAGAAATAGACATACTCTCTTCATGCATCCACTGGGGAGTAAGTTTGGTTTTAGGTATTCTTCCTCTCATTTTTACAAACAGAACTTCATTAGTGACACTATGGACAGTCATATTGTAAGACCATACCATGTCATCCACACATCTTTGAATATCACAAGCACCTTGAATAGCTAATTGAATAGTACCTTTGACCACTCTATTCATGTGTTCAACCATGCCATTGCTTTGAGGGTTGTATAGTGAGGTATACATATGCCTGATGCCATTGCCTGAAAGAAAACTGCACATGGCAAACAACATAAGTTGAGTCCCATTATCTGTAACTAAATCACGGGGAAAACCTTCCTTCATAAAAATGGACCTCAAGTGTTTGATCACATTACTGGTGGTAATATTCCTCAAAAATGCAACAGCAACCCCCCTTGAAGAAACATCCACTAGGACCATTGCAAAACAATATTCACATGAAAGAAAATCCATAGGACCAATAAAGTCCAAGCAAACCTTTTCCAATGGCAAACCAGCTTGACATGAAATAGAACCTGGATCTTGTAAGTTAACTTGCAATCTTTTCTCACTCTCCTTACATAATGTACAATTTTCAACCCAACCACGAACATCGGCATCAAGACCAGGCCACCAAAAATTGCTCTTAAGACGCTTCACAGTAATAGTTTGTCCAAGGTGACCTTCATGGGCTAAAAGGAAAAGTTTTTTCCTGAGTGCCTTAGGAGGAACAAATCTTTCACCTCTCATAACCAAGTCATCAGTGATTCCAATGCTGAGTTCATCTTGCAACTTGATAAAGCTGCATAGTGATGACTTGACATCACCTTCACGCTTCCAACCATGCCAGATAGAACTAACCAACTCAGCAAAATCTGGATCATCAATAGCTGCCTGATGTCACTCATCCTTGGAGATAGATTTAAACTCTTCAGAACATGCATCCTTCACACTTGCTACAACACACACTACTTTATCATCTGCTTCGAAACATTGATCCGTTTCAAAAGGTAAACGAGATAAACAATCCGCTTGGACATTCTTCCAACCGGAAATATATTCAAGATCATACATAAACTCTTGCAATCTGGCAGCAAATCTCATTAATCGAGGGGAACCATTGTTGGCACCACCTGGACATAACATCCTTATGAGGGGTTTGTGATCCGTCCTAAGAGTAAAATGTGTGCCCCACCAATAGGTGCAAAAATGCAGAACACCCCAGGGAGCAGCTAATGCTTCACGTTCGATCACTGCATAATTACGTTCAGAGCTACTGAGCGTACGTGAAGCGAAAGCAACAGTTTTTCAATCCCATCCTCGTCGCCAAAATGTTCAAGTTAGAAGTCGGACACACAGGAGATCCAACGAGATATGTTTATTTCTGCTTCTTCATAGGACAGGGCTCCCAGTCTCCTGCCTCCAGCAACCGCTTCTCCGAGAATGACCTGACACACACAGAACACTACCAGTGTTCTATCTGTGACACGCCAACCTCGCACAGCAGGGAGCACAAAGGCAGAAGGGAAAATAACATCATAACACTTACTATCCTCCTTTATGATGTCAAAGTCCACACAGCGAGCACCTTCACTCTGAAACAGTACTAGCATGGTCACCTTAATTGAGAAATCATACTGTGCACTCACCAACACTTCTTCTTATGTTACCATTGCGTGTATAACTGCCTAAAGCTGCGTGGGTCATTTCAGAGTTAGGTTTACTGTAAAGGAGAGGGCCTGCCTTCCTACTGCCTCCATAGCACCATCTCCGCAGTGATGTCTATATAATACTGTCTTCATGGCATTGCCCTTATGCTTAGGACTGCACACTGGGACACATCACCTCAATTTTTTACTCATCTCAGCTGACTCCTTGTCTTTGATAGACATTGCTGTCCATCCTCACTGGGTTCCTCCTCTCCAGCAGCAAGTGCTGACACCACTTGAGGGTGAATTTGAGGGTGGTTAGGCCTAATCCTCCATTGTCACAGAGTCAACTTGCTTCTTACAACAGGCCTACTCCCCTTCTAGAAATGGCTCCCAACTGCTACCAAAGTGTTACTGCATCTTCAGGCAGTCTATTAACAACACTTTTGGAAAATGCTGTGGTTGGGGAGCAGATCGCATTTTATTGTGCCCTTTTCTCCATATCACAATGATGATCATTCAATAACTCCTTTCACTCAATTGGGAACATAATAATGTTCAACTTCCTACAGTAGCCCACATGGCACAAGCTTAATAGTAAAGCCAACCATACCCATTAGACGTTTAATATGGATAACCACTATCAGTACACACAGTGAATATGAAATGTTATTCTCCACACAGGAATCCAATTTACTCTTATAAAAATTGAGACATTTTTTTTTCTCCAATCTGTAATACAATACCTTAATTTCACCAAAGTGCAGGCACTACTTCATATGTGCACAGCTGTTACCATCCATCCAACTATGTAGAATCTGGAGTGTGAGGACTGCAACATTAAAGACAATGATTGGAATTGCCTGAACCTAAAATGGCCACCACACAAGGCCTTGTTGCTTCACCTCGCATGATGGCAATGTCACACTCTGTTTGATACGGATCACTGACAGAATATCGAGGAGCAAAATATCGACCTGCCCAAATACCGATGAAAAATATTGTTGTAAATAATATAGTTTGTTAAATATCGAATTTTTTAAATGTCTTAAAAGTAATGTAAAATAATAAAATAATGAATATAATTAAGTAAAACATACTTAACCCCTTCAGCGCGGCGCGGATTACCGCGCCGTGCTGAAGGTTCGTTGCGCAGGTGGGGCCGTGACGGAGCGGTTCCGTCATATGCACAGCGCGACCGATGCGCATGACGGAACCGCTCCGTCATGCGCATCGAAAGGGTTAAAAATACTTAAATAACCTTAAAATTAATAAATAATTATTGTAAATAAAAAAAATAAACATGCATTTTTATTTTTTAGTACATATATATGTTAACTTAATATTATTAAAAAATAAACAATATTTTTAGTGTTGGAAAGCGGGAGGGTAACATTTACTATTCCCACTCCAGTGAGTGCAACAGTAGGGAAAGCGTTGGATAGCGGGAGGGTAAAAATTACTATTCCCACTCCAGTGAGTGCAACAGGAGGGAAAGCGTTGGATAGCGGGAGGGTAAAAATTACTATTCCCACTCCAGTGAGTGCAACAGTAAGGAAAGCGTTGGATAGTGGGAGGGTAAAAATTACCATTCCCACTCCAGTGAGTGCAACAGTAGGGAAAGCGTTGGATAGCGGGTAGGTAATAATTACTATTCCCACTCCAGTGAGTGCAACAGTAGAAAAAGCGTTGGATAGCGTAGGGGTAAAAATTACTATTCCCACTCCGGAGACTGTAACAGTAGGGAAAGTGTTGGATAGCGTAGGGGTAAAAATTACTATTCCCACTCCAGTGAGTGCAACAGTAGGGAAAGTGTTGGATAGCAGGTAGGAATAATTTACTATTCCCACTCGACCAAATGTAACAGTAGAGAAAGTGTTGGATAGCGTAGGGGTAAAAATGACTATTCCCACTCCAGAGAGTGCAACAGTAGGGAAAGTGTTGGATAGCGCAGGGGTAAAAATTACTATTCCCAATCCAGTGAGTGCAACAGTAGGGAAAGTAATGATTTAATAATTAAATAGATATAAACTAATTATCAATACCAATACAAATGTATTAAACTATAATTACCAATTACAAATTATCCAATAATTAATTAATAATAAATACCAATAAATATTCATTATGAAAAATTAATTACCTATTAATAATTAGTTACCAACAAATTAATTGTCAATACCAAAAATTAATAAGTAATACAAAAATATTGCCAATTAATAATTAATTAACAGTAAATTAATTATCAATACACAAAAATAATTTCAATAATTACTTTATTACAATTAAATTACATCCCACCCTATTCTCCTATAAACCCACCACCCGCTCCGAATAATAAATTAATACAATTAATATAATTATCAATTAACCAATTAATAAAAATTAATTACCAATTAATACAAATTAATTACCAATTACTACTTAATTAACAATAAATTATTTATCAATACCAATAAATAAAAAAAGAAATTACTTAATTACAATTAAATTACTTCACACCCTATTCCCCTATAAACCCACAATCCGCTACAGAACTAAAACGCAAAATGAAATCAAAAATAATTAATAATTCCTAAAAATTAATATTTAATTTGCTTTAAATCACTTCCCACCCTATTCCCCTATAAACCAACAACCCGCTATGGAATTAAATTATGCAAAAATTAAATAACATAAAATTCATTACTTTAAAAAAATGCAAACATACATTACAAAAATAATACATACATTTAACACATATACTAACACTTAAAACACTATAAAAAAATCGATATTTTTAACAACTATATTATGACTGTCGATATTAATAACTTCGATATTATGAAAATCGATGTTTCTTACCTGAATTTCGATATTCTGCACCACCATATTTTTGTGACTCGATATTATGTCCACTCGATATTTAGAACTCAATATTTTTCCAATTCGATATTAAAAATTCGATATTGTGACTGTTCACCATTTGGAAAGGCATGTTTCTGCAAAGTTCCCTGGTGGCATAAAATGCTCTTGGCTCCAAGATACGTGATGGCTCTTTTAGTTGAGTAAACCTATGGTGGCTTTCTTCATTGTCTTTTTAGTAGAGCTCACTCCTCCATCTTGATCTCCATCATCATTTAGGAAATCAACAGCTTCAGAGGAGGAACATTGAAACTTTTTTGTATTGTTAGCTGATGCAGTAGTATCTTCAGACCACAATTACCATGACAGAGGTAAAAAGTAAAACTAGATTCAGTTCTAAAAATTCACAATGTAATGTGACTAAACTCTAGTTAAAACATATACATGTGATTTACAATAATTTCCATTGGTAAAATCATGCCAGGGGTGAATCAATCACTACAAACAGAGCTGAGACACGAACATGTAAATTATAAATTATCCATCCAAGTGTGGCAACCACAAATGCCCCAAGCTATCAGCCTTTATTTTGTTTTATTGAGCTGTTTCACCATCATTCCCATCCATCACAAACTTGTGAGTGTGGTCTTAAAATGTGCTCAGCATTTAAAGTCTGCTGGTTGAGGAGCATCTATAATTCAAGGAAGGCAATGAGTAAGCTACATTTTAGGGTAGCGGAGGAAAGGCTTGGCAGAGGTGCTCGATACTTTTGGGGGGAGATGGCAGGAAGTGTTCCAGTCAATGTGAGGCACTCAGTCCCCACCTGGGAGTCAAGACTCACCCCTATCCTGTTAGCTCTAAGTGCTCCAGGCTCAAAGAAGAAACCTAGAGGTTGTGAACACAATGTGCTCCTTCGTGTTGCACCTTAGGAGCTTGTACGCTTTCCAGTCATGTATTGTACCCATGATCTTGGACTTTGGCTGAATCCACTTTCTACGTGGGTGGATATAACCTGGACAGAAGTAAAGGAAGTGCTCTGCCGACTCAGGCTTCAATGGGCAGGAGCGGCAGTGGTGAGTTGGCAAAGTACTTTTACCCCATCTGCCCATCCGTGACCTTAGGGGCAGAGTGTCTATCCTGAATTTGATGTATAGGCTCTTGGCTTGAGAGGGTTTGATTCTTAACAAATATGGTTCCAACTTAGGTAAACATCTGAATTAAAGGAATTTTTCCATGAAGCTCCCCCTTTTACATCATTTCAAAGTCTAGCCAGTGTTGTGTTGCAGAAGAGTTCCTTTATTTTGGTGGCAGTGGCCTCACTCATATCAGATGTAAAGTGCCATACACCCTCCATTTTGATGGTAATACACAGATGCTTGATGTTCCTAAGCCATAGAGTACATGCGTTTTTATCCGTGGCAATTAATGTGGCTAATGAGTCCCTGTAGGGTGCCAGCTCTGGTTTGGTCCCAAGATGTACTCAATATAGGAGGGGTTTCAAAAGAGCTGACAGATCCCCTTGCTCATTGCCAGAGTGATGCGGAGGGATAACAAGGGAGTACTTGATGGTAAACAGAGTAGTGACTGAATGAACTTATTTTCAGTTTAAACTAAGGGGGTCAGGTCAACATAGCACCAAACCTCTGCTCCATATAAAGCCCCCACCACTTCAGTTGTCTTATAGACTTCTAGGGCTGGGGTGATCACACCACTATGGGTTAAAAAACACACCCAGGTAGTGGGAAGCAAATGTCATGGTTTATAAGTGTCTATACAGTTCTTCACTTTGGTTCAATCCATATCGAGTAAATGTTCTCAAATTCAGAAAATGTTGTGATTCCCTTTGACGTAGTTTTCGCTCCCTGTTTCCACCATGATCACTCCGCCCTACTGTTTCCATTGCATAAAATTTCTAACATTTCCAGTCCCCTCTGTAATGTTGTTCCATGCGTTTCCTCAATCTTTGTTGATTGTTGCACGAACATGTTCCAGAATCTGTTTTTTGAGCTCACAAATTGTGCTCCCTACGTATTTCAGGGGACAAGGACATTTAATCGCGTAGACCACAAATTGACTTTTACAAGTGATTAACTCCTTGATTTGACACATTCTGTTATTTGCCATTTTTATTTCAGTTGTTTGTTTTGCTATTTGGCACACATTGGAATTGTGACATTTCATGAATCCTTAACTTTTTAGCCAATGATTTGTTTTATTTGTCTTCTTCTGGAGATGGCTGTGGATTAACTGGTCTTTTAAGTTTCTCACCCTCTGGAATGTTACATTTGGGTGCTTAACCATGATTTTGCCCACCGTGGAGTCCAGCTAGAGTATTTTCCAGTTTTTCCTTCGTATTTCCTTGATTTTCTTTGATTCACTTGAGTAATCCATGATCAGTCTAATTATCTCAGAGTCTTTAGTTTCCTTTGATGGTTTTATTCTTAAGGTTTCTTCTCTCGTTTTTTAAATTGATTTCAACCAGCATTTGTTTATTGTACCTTTATTGTAACCTCTTTGTTTGAATCTCCTTGATGTTACTGTACTATGTTTATTCCATTCATCTTCCTCCGAGCAGAATCGTCGAATTCTTAAAAATTCGCCATATGGTATGTTTTGGGTAAGTGATGGTTGGTGAAAGCTTTCCGCATGGAGAGTGGCATTTGTTGCTGTCGATTTGCGGTGTAGAGTTGTCTGAATTCGATTGTCTTTTATATAGATTTCTGTATCCAGGAAAGTCACTCTCTCTTTGCTGATGGTATGAGTGAATTAAAATTTAGCTGTTGTGGGATTCACAATTTTAAAATATTCCAGAATTCCGTCTCTGTCACATCCCAGATGATTAGGGGGTCGTCGATAAATCGAAGCCACATCACTATCTTGTTTACAAATTCATGATTTTGCGGATGCCAAGCGATTTGCTGTTCCCACCACCCCATCGCTAAACACGCGTAACTGGCTAAGAAAAAAACCCCATCGCGGTTCCTTTGTTCTGCTTATAAATTTCTTCTCCAAATAGAAAGATGTTTTCAGCTAAACATATTGTGATAATTTCCAGTAACATTTGGCTATGTTCGGTGTAGTGTATGTTACTTTCTTTTAAGAAAAACTCGCAGGCGCTGACTCCCAAGTTGTTCTCTATATTTGTATACAAAGATACTACATCCATTGTGATGAGCTTATATGATTCCTGCCATGGAATTCCCTGTAGGTGTCATAGCAGGTCACTTGTGTCCTTAATATACGAGTTTAGTATTGGGACAAATGGCATTTAAAAATGATCAATTTAGTTTGAAATTTGTTATAGACGAGAACCTTTAGCTAATATGATTGGTCAACCTGGTGGTTTTATCGGATCCTTATGCAGCTTTGGTAGGAAATATATGGTTGCTGTAATTTGAAAATCTGTTTTTAAGTATTTCTGTTCACCATCCTCGATGAGATTTGATGATAGCCACTCCATCAGTTTTTTATCTAAGTCCCTATTCAAAATCATTGTGGAATTATTTTCCAATTTTTGATAGTACTCAGTATTGCTTAGTTGTCGATGTGCCTCTATCACATAGTCATTTTGATCCCAGATGATGATGTTACCGCCTTTATCGGCCATCTTGATTACTACTTGTTTATCCTGAGTTAAGTTGAAATTGGCTTCCCTCTCTTGCTTAGTTAGATTATCAGAGTATTTCATTTTTTTGAGCTCATAGATGTCTTGAGTTACCGCCTCATGGAAAATGTCAATTTTGTTTCCCGGTGTTAATTAGGGGTAAAACCGTGAGTTTGGTCTCTTTCCGCTTAAACCGGCTCCCATTTGGGGGCAGGCCGCTTGCAAGGTTATATTGTCACTCTCTTTTTCTGCATGCAGATTGATCAAAGTTAATGAGTCATCAGACTCTTCCCATTAAGTTGGACACGGGTTTTGTGATATTTTTTGTATATTCCCGCATTTCCTTATTTTCTGTGAATATCTTTGCAAGTTTTATTTTCCTCACATATTTGTAGAGGTCTATTTGTATTTGTGCCATGTCCATTTGCTCAGTTGGACAGAAGTTGATACCATGTTTCAACAGTGATATTTCCGATTCGGTCATCCCTCTCTCTTGAAAAGGTTTACCACTGACAGCTCTTCTGTTGTGTCTAGAAGGTTTTCTTCTGGCACATACTCCTCGTAGTTGTTCCAATCTTTTCCGTCATTCCGCTTGCTCCTTTTTCCTCTTCTCTTTTGTTTCTGGAGTTCCATTGGCGTCCCCTTCCTCTTCCTCTTCCTCTTTGATTTTGTTGGGTAATCCTGTTTTATTTCCATTGTCGTTGTTGAGTACTAACCGCATAGCCCCTAAAAAGTACATTTAACTTTTTCCCCAGTTGTTTCTGTTTCACCCTCAATTGCATCCTTTGAGGTCAATGATGAAATGCTACTGGAGATATGGGTTGCACTGTCCACTCTGTCTTGTTGCTTAAATGTGTCGATTTCCTTGCATAAGTGAAAATTCTAGCTTCCGCATAATCGTCTTTGTCCCGCTGAAATTTTGTCTGTTTATGTAATCTCACTTTTTTCTCATGTTCCTCAATCTGGCGCTCAAGTTCTTCTTTAAGTTTAGTCATCTCCGAGTTTAGTACCAATGTCATTATTTCCTTCTCTACCTCTTGTAGTTGTGCCTTGATTTTATTTAGACCTATTTCTTCATGTTTTACTAAGATAACCATTTAGCCCATTGAGGAGTTTCAAATGTGTTCCCCCCACTCTTGTAATAATTCATTCGTTGAATCCTGATGACTGGGCATTAATGAAATCCTCAAACCTCTGGGTACCATTAGTACCTCCAAATATTTCTTTTTGGGTGATTAACTCCCACGATTTTTTTATTTCCTTTCTGCTTAGTTTTTCCCAGAGCTTTAGTTTACTCCTTGTATCCGTTTTTCTCTGGAGAGATTTTTGTTCTGTTTCACTCAAACCAATACTATCTTGGTCAAAAAATGATACCAAAAGTTCACTGCGTTTTGCTTCTCTTTTCTCCAATACAGGGCTTTCACCTTCTTGTAGATTAATTAAGGCTTGTTGTGATTTTCAAAACCGGAGAAAATCCCTCGTCTGTTTAATTGAAACAAAGTTTCCAAAAAACTCTTTTTCCAAACGTTTACAATTAAACTTCAATGTGGCTTTTCACATAACTCATTGTTTCAATTCATTCAGGTAAACCGGCTTTGCGCTTTCGTGTGCTATTATTAGGGGTGGGCGGAATTTGCGAAAGCGACTTTCGCAAATTATCGCAAAAATGTTTAAAATCTCCGCAAACACGCGGAAATATCGCGAAGATGCAGAAAGTTTTTTTCCTGCCCGTTCGCGGTATTTTCTGCGTGTTCGCGGCTCGCCAACTTACCCATGCGGTTGCTTGTGGGTGCGGCCATCTTGTTTTCACTCTTCTCGCGGTGCATGATCGCGAGAAGAAAAACATGATCGCGCGACGCATGACGTTACTGCGGGCGCAAACTGTCGTGAGACAGCGCAAATGGCTACCAACAATCCAACATCTCGTGGAGAACGCGACCGGATCGGGAAAACTTGTCAGCGAACGAGGAGATTCAGGTAAGGCGATCGCGCACGCGCGAGAATGTATTATTTTACAGCGCGAGCAAGAACCAAATTATCGCTAAGCTGCGGAATGCGGAAATTTTGACATTTTCGCGCTCTCCGTGGAACGCGAAAATGTCAAATTATCGCAATTTCCGCGAGCGGAACAGAAATTTAGCCCAGGCCTAGCTATTATTTACTCTGATATCACGCTAGCTTACTGGGCTATGAACACGCTTACCTCAACCCTCAGGTCTCGGGCGGCGTGTCACCTATGTTCAGCGTTTGCTTTTCTCTATTCTCCCTCAATTTGCCGGCAGTCACTGGATCCAGCTATTAGCATCCTTCCTCTGCTGGCTCAGTTGTGCTGGTTTTTTGGCGCTCTCTGACGGTGCGGGACCCCACGGCGGAGCCCAGCCGCTATTAATTTCACAAATTCCTTTTAACAAAAGAAGGTTGGGTCACACTCACGAAGGGTTTAAAAAAATCATTATTTCTTTTCACAGGGTGAAAGCAAAATCAACGCGTTTCGGTCTACTCAGAGACCTTGGTCACGATAATAATTGCGATATTTAAACCAGGCAATTAAATACATTGTAACTGAAATTAGGCCATTCATGTTTAACACTAACATTGCAAAGCCCTTGAGATATGTAGTCATACTTTACAGAGATTTGTATTTTTCACATCCTTTTTTTGGATGCCAAATGAAAATTAAGATAAAATAAAATAAAGTAGGTGAACATGTGCAGTAAATAAAATGAAATATATAATAGACAAAGATTATTTTGATTATCCGGATCCTTAACCATGTTTTATGTTTTACTTGATTTATTTACAATTTTATCTTTTCTCGATGGATTCATTAGTATGACTTTTGATCACTTATTTAACCCTCCAGTGTGTTTTTTTTGTTTGTTGAAAAATGTCTTTCTTTTTCCTTTCGTGATTAGAAGGATCAGTTCAATGTCTATCATGTGAAAGAACATAAATCGTGATTTTTGGTGTTAAAAAACACATCCAGGTAGTGGGAAGCAAATTTCATGGTTTATAAGTGTACAGTTCTTCACTTTGGTTCAATCCATATGGAGTGAATGTTCTCAAATTCAGACTCTGTTGTGATTCCCTTTGACGTAGTTTCCACTACGATCACTCCGCCCTACTGTTTCCATTGCATAAAATTGGACTGCGCCCGCGCATTTCTCGCAAGTTTTCTTACGCATTACCGGTATGGCGAGGAAGAGGGCAGCCCGGGTACGCCGCAGTAAAGAGTTAAGTGGTTTTAAGCTTATTTTTAAGTACTGTTAACTTACTTCTTAATAGGGGGTGGAGGCAGGCAGAGTAGCGGAGCTCAACAGAGTTCCACGGAGTTTGTTTGCAACTCCGTGGACCTCTGCCTAGCCCCACTATGCCCACTACGCCCAGGGTTACCTATTTCTACATTCCACATCTGCTGTGGTGACTGTTGTGGGCTTTGCCATAGCTGATAATTGTTCAGGTGGCTGGTTGTGGGGGCTGGAGGCTTGGTCCGGGTTCTGGAGCTATGTTTGTATCAAGGCAAGCCACAGCACAGGTGCTATCAGGAGGGCTGGGATAAACTTGTTTAGAAAAAAGGCTTAATATCACCCCTATTGTTGTTATCCGTCTTCTTCCGGTGGTCCCCTTGGCTTTCGCTGATACAAGGCCCTCAACCTCTTCAATAAGCACATTGGTTTTGCCCACTGTGCAATTATCAGCTGAGTATCTGGGCACCTTCTTTGCTTTCGCTGATTCTACTATTTTATCATTGGCCTTACGTTTGCCCATGTTGGCAGGCTAAAGTTAGTCAAAATGATTAGAAGGCCTGCAAGGGCCTAGTACTCTTTAGGGACAATGGAGGGGGGGGCATCTATGCCTCACTGTTTGCTGAATTAGAGGTGAAAGTGTTGTTCACTTATTGCACCCTAGTTATGTTGTTACCCAATAGGAATCACATTCAATGCATTCAATCTTGTCGAGCAATTAGTCGCAACAATGTTTGTGAGAACTAAACTTAGTTCCTTCTCATCAATGCAAACAGTCACAGATGTTTACACAGTTGCTCGATCAACCCCAAGAGAGCAAGATTCAGTGTTCAATGTTCAGAGATTCACCCAAACAGTCAATATGTCCAGCCTCATGCAGTGACCGCCCTCACGACCCTAGCACCAAGTTAGCTTTCAATGGGCCATCAAGTCACAATTGGGATGGCAAATGGAGCGTACCTCAGGTTTCAGTCCACCTTCAGCCAGGGTGGGAGAGATGATAAAACAGCTATACCTGGTCAGAAGTTGAAATGAGGAGCGGAGTTCACAGGCAAGGAGCAGCACTTGCCCTAGGGCCAAGAGGGGTGCCCCAGCCAGCCTTCTCTGTCAAAGGGCTGCACCTGCTCCTCCAGGCGCTGTCAACGTTGGAGGAATGAGTTCCCTTAGGTCCTTGGGGGCTGGAAAGGTATTGAAGCCCCAAAAGTACTGCCAGAATGTCCCACGCTTTGGGAGTGCACAACGGTTCTTAGTGCGATGGAAGGAGGTCCCACCCCCTCCATCAAAACGCTGCACCTACACCTACTGGCACTCTAAAGGTTGGGGAATGAGTCCCCTTAGGTCCTTGGGGGATGGAAAGGTGCTAGAGCCCCAAAAGTACTGCCAGAATGTGCCATGCTGCTGGTGTGTAAAGCCTTCTTAGTGCAATGGGAGGAGGCCCCGCCTCCTCAGTCAAAGTGCTGCACCTCCTGGTTCTCTGAACATTGGGGGAATGTGTCACCTTAGGTCCTTGGGGCTGAAAGGGTGCCAGAGCCCCAAAAGTACTGCTAGAATGTTAGCCAAAGTACAAGATACAGGTAAGAATTGGGAAACACCGGCCATCAGGACGCTACTTCCAACTATCGGACAGTTGCCTACCAACCATTCCACCATTCAAACATATTTTATCAACTCATGCACACCAACATGTTACCACACAAACACCATGCTAAACAACCACAACAAATTCCAGATATGATAAGTACATAGGTAGCAAAAAAAAATCACATTTGGTATAGGTGTTTGCAGGTGGTCCTTTGGCTGCAAGAATTGTGAATAAAAGAATACACTTGTCTGGCCCCTGTGGGCCCTCCTTGACTATGGCCTTTAGTATTAGTATGTGGCTCGTACACCAACTTGGGTAGTACTCATGTTTCCGCTCACAACGGTGTTAAGTCAAGTGTGGTCCTAAGTGTGAAGGTAATTGTTAGAAATTCAGTTTGCAAAGTGTGGGTGTAGAAAATTGAGTTACTGGTTGGGGGCAGGGAGCCCTACTCAAGCAGAATCCACAATTTTTGTCAGGTTGAAACACAGGCAAACCAAATTAACCTGCACTTAACTCTCCGGTAGCTTGGCACAATAGCAGCCAGGGTTAACTTAGAAGCAATGTGTAAAGTATATATGCAGCACACAAACAGTAATAACGTGAAAAAAACAGCACAAGAAAAATACCACACCAGTTTAGAAAAATAGAGTAAAATGTAATAAATTATTTGATACCAAAACGACAAAAATCTAATTAGTAGAGCCAGAGATTTACCATTTTAAATATTACAGGTAAAAATAGTGTTTAAAAGCACAATGCGCCAACTGTGGTTATGTGGTCTAGAAGGTCAGGGACAAAGTCACAAGTTCAGGCCAAGCATGATAGAGCACGGGCTGGGTACAGGAACCAAGTTAGGCCAGCTGAACAAAGTACCTTGAATTCTGGTTGCAAAGTATTGAGAGGTACCGCAGCAAGGATGAGTTACACAGTGGTGAGTCGGGGCTCTAATGCTAGGTCCTGTGTCAAGGATGTGTCACGCAGCAGTGGTTCAAATTAGCTGCATGACTGTGATGCGAGGTCCTGCATCAAGGATGCATAGTGCAGTGACAATCTTGAGGAGCTGCGAGGTCATGCATTGGATGTATGTTGAGCTGCAGCGGTTCCGATGCCAAGCTGTGATGCGATGCATTATGTTGCTTTGATTCTGCTTGGACCTTAGTGGGATGGCAGAGCACCTTAAGACCCACTTCCAATGTGACAGGACTGGGGGGCATCACTTGTGAAGCAAGACTTACATCAGGCAGAATCCAGGTGCTGGGTTCAAGGATTCTGGAGGCTTTTCTGTCCCTGAGGCTCTGATCAGGAGGCCAGCCAACTAGCCCTTGGTGTCACTCTTGTGGTTCTGTGTTCAAGATGTAGGTCCAGTCCTTCTCACTTGGGCAGCAGGACCGCAAAGTAGTAGGTTATTAGTTCTTCTTGCAGTAGAGCAGCAGAGCAGCACAGTAGACCTTCTGAGTTCTTCAGAGTTCCAGATGTGTACTGAAGAAGTGGATCTGAGGGTCCGTTATTTATCCTTTGTGCCTGGTTTAGAGCCGTGGGAAGTTTCTAAAGACTTCCATCCCAAAGGTGTTTGGAATTTTGTTCCTTGTTGCCCTGGCCTCAGATTGTCTGGGGGCTCAAAAGACTAGTGGAAAACTCTTTGTGAGGGTGCTGAGGCAGAGTCTCTGTGATGTGCAATTTGGGTAGGAGAAAGCTCCTCCCCATATCAAGCCAGAGATGGCCCACCCTGGCAACACCTATTCTCCCTTTGTCTCAATGTCTGGGAGTGATACACATAGACCAACTTCCAGCTACACCTAGTCACAGTGAACCAAGATATAGGCTGCAGGTACCAAATGGCTAGGACAAGAAAATGACAACTTTCTAAAAGTTGCATTTTCAGAATTCGACTTAAAATCCAACTTTACTATTAAAGAGTCATTTAAATTATTATTCTTTAGAGACCAAGCTCGAAATTCCTACCTGCTTCTAATTGAAAGTTATCACTTACTGAATGAAATATGTTATCCCATGGGAGATGTAGGTCTCACATTAGTGAAAAACAAATGTAACATAAAAGAACATATCCAGCTTTTTTAAACACAATGCACCCTGACCTATGGGCTGCGTAGAGCCTACCCTAAAAGTGACTTATATGTATTAAAAAGGGAGGCTTCGGCCTAGCAAAAGGTTTATTTTTCTAGTCAAAATTGCAGCTTAAAACTGCACACACAGGCTGCATTGGCAGGCCCGAGATATGTTTGTAATGGCTCCTGAAGTAGGAGGCACAATTAGCGTTGCAAGACCACTACCACTGGAGTCAAGCTATCCTGGCTGATGACGGCTGATAGCCAGAAACCGGTCCTAGGATGCTTGATTCCGGTCCAGGGAAGACATGGCTTGGCAGTTCGGGCTGGACTGTTCCCATGAGGCACAGGGTCAAGACTGATTTGCATATGGCCATGTCTAAACTAGGGTGGTGTAGTGGGCAAAAGAACGATGGATTTAACCCAGATCTCTTGACTGGGGGAGAATGTCTGCATTGTCAGCATTCCGTCCATCATTTGTTTGTTGTAACGCAAGACCACTAGAAGCATTTAATTTATAGGCCGTGGGTACGTCGTGTCACTTTACTAGGGACTTACAAGTAAATTAAATTGGCCAAGTCAGTGTATGCCAATTTCACCATGTTTAAAGGAAGCGCACAAGCACATTAGCACTGGTCAGCAGTGCTAAAGGGTGCCTCGTCCTAAGTTCAACAAAAACAAATTCAGCAAAAACAGGAGAAGTAAGGTAAAAACGCTTGGAGGCAGACCACCCTAAGGCTGACAGGTCTAACAGTGGGAAACAGGACTGAAAAAAAAGAATAGGAATCTGCAATACTTCTTCATAACCCAGCCAAAATATTTGTGATTAAATTAGATGCAGGGAATTATTTAGTTATGCATCTCATAAAAATCAATGTTATGTATTGAACAACATACTGTTCCATATGCTTCGTAAAATAAAATGGAAATATATTTTCAAATTACTTTAGCCTTGTGTGAAATGTTCTAGCATTTCTCTTTTCATTGAAAGCAACCTGACAATTAGGTTTACTTGTATATATGACTCCTTAAACCAAGAGTCAATACATTATAGCAATGAAAATGGTCAGTAGAAAAAATAACATATCCAGAGGACAACACGTAAAGAAACAAAAAGAACAAGCTACTTACGTACAGTAACACTTTTTCTGGTAAATACTGCATCTACATGCAGATTCCTACATTTTTTAAATTTCCTAGGTGCCAGTCTGGATCCGGAAAGTTTTTGATATTTCTACCATGCCAGTAGGGACCTCGGCTCTATCACAACTGTGAATGCGGCATGGTGTGCTGAAATGAGTAACCATCCATTTTTTAGCATGCTTTCGATGCAAACAGATGAAACTTAATTGACTGCTGCAGTAGCTTCGGCCTTCTACAATTGGTGAACGAACCTACCCATAATGCCAATAACATTTTGGACGGGGTCTTTTCTAATGAACCTCATTTAGAATTTGAGAAATCACTTCCTTTGATGTGAACTGACCACTAAGCAGTGTTCTTTAGGTTAATTGGTCTTCAGCAAAATTGCGTCTATAATCCTTCTGGAGTCTAAATCTACTTGCCTATGGCTTCGGGTCGCTAAGGACGATCTGGAAGCCACCTTAAGTAAGATCAGCCTGGTACCCAACACTGATATAAATGTAGCCTCTTGTAAACTGTTACTATGTATCGGAATTGTCCTACCGCACCTTGGTATACCCTCGAACTTAAGACGCTTAAACAAAAATGCAAAGAAGCTGAATGAGTATGGAGAAGGGCTATGATCCAGTAGCCAAAGCAAACTATGTTGCTATCTGCAAAGAGTACTATGCTCAAATAAATACTATGGAAGCTCCTTTTTTCCCCTCTAAAATAAGAGCAACAAAAAAACTCCTCATCTGAGTTGTTTAAAATGGTTACTGCCCTTGCCAACTTTAAACAGGGCGTTGTACATAGTGTTGGTCAAGACAGATGTAACAAATTAGTGGATTTTTTTCAAATTGAAATCAATTGTATTTATGAGGAACTTGCTCCTACATCCATGACAAAAACTGCTGAAGATCAAGTCCCTGCCCCCACTGCAGCTGCTGCTAAGTTCTCTGATCCAGTCAAGCCGAGAGGGCTAGGCAGTCTGGACTCCTAAGTAATTTCTCCCTTCTCCCAGAAGAAAGTGTATCTAACTTAATCATCACTACAAAAGCGGGATCACCAGCGGATCCTTGTCCACCATCTATCTGGCATATGGCACCTGACTTAATTGCAGCTCACCTTACTAAACTATTGAATAAGATTTTAAGTATTGGACTCTATTCAGCAGCTTGGAAGCTGGTCCCTGTTCTTCCCATAATAAAAAAGCCTAATCTTGATCGAACTGTCACCAATGATTATTAGCCAATTTCACGTTTGCTGTTACCAGTGAAATCATTGAAAAAGCTGTGAATAAAGAACTCAGAGTTTCTTGATACGAACATGACTTTGAATGATGCCCAACACGGCTTTAGAGCACATCACCCTACAGAATCAGCTTTAATTACAGCTTTGTAGGAAATCTGAAGGATTGTGGATGAGGGTGGTAGATCAGCACTGATTTTACTCGACCTCTCACTAGCTTTTGATACTGTCAACCATGAGGTTCTGGTCAACCGGCTTGAGAAGGTCGCTGCACTTTCTCTTCTCAGATCCTTCCTGTACAATAGAACTCAAAGGGTAAAATGGCTGTAAATCTGATTTTTTTTCTCTTTTTCTTGTGGGGTACCACACGGGTCCTCCCTGTCTCCCACCTTGTTTAACATTTCTATCATTCCTCTTTTAAACTTATTCAATCTTTTGGCCAAACAGCTTTTTTCTACTCCGATGATACTCAGATTATTGTTTCTTTTCTGGAAGACAAAAGCGCCATGGCCTCAAAACTCAATCTCTGTCTAACCCAGGTATCGTATTGGATGCAGAGGAACTGGCTAAAGCTGAATACGGAGAAAACTGAGGTGATCTTCTTTGGATAAAACACAGGGCCCGATTCACAGAACTAACTTAAGACAAAATCCTAAACTTACTATCATTTTGGTATTCACAGAAGGCACTTACTCATTTTGGTATTCACAGAAGGCACTTACTCATTTCGGTATTCACTGAAGTTAGGAGTCCTAACTTTAGGACTCCTAACTGACTTCTGTGACTACCAAAAGTCTTAAAATTAGGATTTTTCTCAGTTTAGTAGTAGTATAGTTAGGATTCCTAACTTTAGGACTCTTAAATGCCTTCTGTGAATACCGAAAGTCTTAAAATTAGGATTTTTCGCAATTTAGTAGTAGTAAAGTTAGGACTCCTAACTTTAGGACTCCTAAATGCCTTCTGTGAATACCGAAAGCCTTAAAATTAGGATTTTTCTCAGTTTAGTAGTAATAAAGGTAGGAGTCCTAACTTTAGGACTCCTAAACTGAGAAAAATCCTAATTTTAAGACTTTCGGTATTTACAAAAGGCATTTAGGAGTCCTAAAGTTACGACTCCTAACTTCTGTGAATACCAAAGTGAGTAAGTGTCTTCTGTGAATACCAAAATGAGTAAGTGCCTTCTGTGAATAGGAAAATGGTAGTAAGTTTAGGATTTTGTCTTAAGTTAGTTCTGTGAATCGGGCCCAGAACCTTTTAGAACTCTACTTGGTGGCCGGCAGAATTAGGCCCACTGCATATTCCCATGCCTAAAGTAAAAAATGTAGGAATCATTTTCGAATTTCAGCTCAGTTTCTCCCAGCAGATTAATCGTATTACTTTGTCCTGCTTTTTTATTATTAGAACATTTTAAAAAGTGTTCCCATTCATCCCACAGGATCCCCAAAAGTTGGTTGTGGTTGCTCTTATCCTTTCTAGGATTGATTATTGTAATGCCTTACATTTGGGAATAAATAAAATTTCCCTTGCCAAACTACAATCATTTCAAAATACTGCAGCACGGCTGCTCCTGAAGATGCCAATATTTGCTCCATTACCAAAGAACTGCGGGACCTCCGCTAGTTACCTATAGTGGGTAGGGTCAATTTCAAAGAACTCTGTACCATTCAGAATGCTTTGTATGGAAAAGGCCCTAGTTATTTTTGGAAGACCTTTTCTTGTTCCTGCCCTCAATGGGACTTATGGTCTTCCTCTGCCTACTTGGTCAAATTTTCCAAAATAAATATATTCAGATGGGAGGGTAGGAGTTTGCGCTATCTCCGCAGTAAATTATAGAATGATCTTGGCTTTAAGATCCCAGCACAGTTTACCTTGCTTTAGGAAGTTGCTCAAAACTTAACTTTTTGTCTCTCACGTAATTTAAGCAGAGCAGTACGGTCCACTGGCTGGTGCAGAGGCATTCCTTGGTGCTAAGACACTTTGGTATTTGTACTCTCTATAAAAGTTTCATTCATTAATTCAACTAACATCAGAGATATAAGTGCAGTTGTCTTTGAAATGAAAATTGCAGATGACCAGGATCATTGGAGTATACAGCCATGCAACGGAGTGACAGATGGGTTGGTGAGAAATCAACTGGTAGATACAGTATTTACTACAAATAGCATTACTGAACGTAAGTAACTTGTTCTTCTGATGGATACTTCTACCTGCAGATTCCTCACATTCTGAATAGATTCCCCAATCATTGTAGCACTAGGAGGTGGATGCATAACTGTTTATAGTTATACCACAAAATCCTAAAGAACTGATGGAGAAAAGTGACCATACTTGTGCACTTCGAAATCCAAGCAATAGTGTTTCGGAAAAGTATGAAGGAAACACCAAGTCGCTGACTTGCAAATATCTCTCACAGGTACTCCTCACGCCAGCACTGAAGTCGAAAATTTGATTTGGGAAGAATTAGCATAAATACCTTCGGAGGCATTTGTGTGTCATTGTGTTGCAGATCTTGATGCACAGAATAATCTATGTTGAGAGTATCCAAAGTAGACTGCCTTCCATTTAATCTTTCTGATGTATCCCGCAATGAGCTGGTCATCTAGTCGGAATTAACTTGTTCTGTCCACGCAGAATCTGACAGCTCTTTTGGGATCATGTAGATGAAGCATTTTCTCCTCCTTAGGTCGATGTGGAGGGGATAGAAAGTGGGAAAGGTGATAGACTGAGCTAAGTGGAAGGGAATAACCACTTTTGGAAGGAAGACAGCCCTGATTCTCAACATCAGGTTATCTGGACAGAGCAAGATAAAAGAAGGCTTTACACTCAATGCCTGAAGTTCACTTTCCAATCTAGCCAACCTGATAGTGATTATGAAGAGGGCTTTGAATGTTAACAATCTTAAAGGACAACTATGTAAATGTTCAAGTGGGTAACACTCTCGGTAGGTAAGAACCAAGCTGAGATTCCATTGTGGCATAATAAAGGGAGCAGGAGGGTACATATTTTTGAAACTTTTTAGGAATCTTAGAAAAATGGGCGATTTAGAGAGAAATGGTTGGTCTGGAAGACATATAAAAGCTGATAAGGCATACAAATAACCATTAACAGTAGCAACTGTGCAGCCCTGCCAGGCCTCTGAGAGGGCAAAATGGAGAATGTCCGACAGATGAACCTGAAAAGGATCTATGGAGTTTTTTAACGTAATTTAACAAATTTGGCTCATCTGCCAGAATAAACAGATTTGACGGAGTGTCTTCTTGAACATAAAATAATGTCCACTAATTCAGGGTGTAGAGAAAAAGCAATCAGGTTGCCCTGTTCAATCTCCACGCATGTAAATGGAGGATGTGGCACTTGGGGTCTAGAACCTGCCCCTGCAACTGTTGCAGGAATTCTGCTGGGAAACAGAACTGTGCCTTGTGATAACAGGACATCAGATTGTAGGGACTGAGTCTCTCTACCACATCAGTTCCTGTAGGTCCTAATCCAACTAGCTCACAGATCCTCACCTGAACTCCTAACCTTCCCAGAGTAACGGGCAATATGGCAACCTAGAACATGACACTCTAGTCCCCAAGGGAACTGTGGAAACAGATCATCACCTTTCGTTTCTCACTCATGCATGTCCATAATAAACAAAAGAAAGACATGAGGAAAGTTTACAACATTTGTTGAAACTATATTAGTCTATTATGAAGCAGCTGTGCTGCGATTAGAAAACATACACAACTAAGCAGAGTAATCAACGTTACTAGCAAATTGTATACAATGAATAGCCCTATCATGGCAAATTATGTATCTGTCTAGGCCTACCTTCGCAAATCAAGCACAGGGATAAGCAGTGATCTCTGGTATTCGCACCGGACCCCATTCCTAGTATTTGTAGTTAGGTGGTCCACATCATAAGTGTAAACTTAGCTTATGCAAGGCTGGTGCGCCCTCTCCAAGACCGGTCCCTCTGCTGCAATTCTCCTCTCTGCTCTCCAAGGAGGGCAAGTCACAGTTTATTTGATAAGAACTATTGTGCTGGAAAGCAGCAGCTGTGCCACCATGTTGGGCCCGATTTACAGAACTCACTTAAGACAAAATCCTAAACTTACTACTTTTGGTATTCACAGAATGCACTTACTACTTTTGGTTAAACTTACTACTTTTGGTTAAACTTACTACTTTTGGTATTCACAGAAGGCATTTAATTGTAGTAACGTTAGTTTACTACTACTAAATGCCTTCTTTGAATACCAAAAGTAGTTAGTTTAACCAAAAGTAGTAAGTTTAACCAAAAGTTAAACTTACTACTTTTGGTATTCACAGAAGGCATTTAGTAGTAGTAAAGTTAATTTACTACTACTAAATGCCTTCTGTGAATACCAAAAGTAGTTAGTTTAACCAAAAGAAGTAAGTTTAACCAAAAGTAGCAAGTTTAACCAAAAGTAGTAAGTGCATTCTGTGAATACCAAAAGTAGTAAGTGCCTTCTGTGAATACCAAAAGTAGTAAGTTTAGGATTTTGTCTCAGATTAGTTCTGTGAATCGGGCCCGTTGTGTCTAAAACATTAAGCGATGTTGCTGACTGGGAACAAGAAAACAGTACATCATGTTGTTCGAGCTTGTACAAAATGTTCTGACTGAATCCTGAAATGAATTACTGAATAACATATAACATGGTGCAGAGTATTTCTAAAAGAATATCATGGCACAGAAACAAATGTTTTATATGTGGCTGTGTAAAGCAAAGGCAGACTAAAACGTGTAATACACAAAAATAAGGGAGAACCAAAGTGGGTCTAAAAGGGAATTTACTACACTACTGTGAGAGGAGGTGTACCCTAAGAGGGGGATGAAAGATAGCACAGAAAGTCGTAAATGGGGTCTGCATACTTAACCCTGCATGGCCAGTCCCAGCAATTAAGATTACTTGGGCCAGGTCAAGTTAGGTCTTCCACAGCATTCGAGGAATGAAGGGTATGAGGGGTAACGCACAGTGAAGTGGATAGTTCCACTTCAAGTGACACGCATCCCCAAATGCTCTCTGCTCCAAATACTGGAGGGTGCAGAATATCAGACAATGAGGTTTATATGAGGAGTCCCCCACTATTGAAAGATGTTTTGGACTGCCTCTGAGTGAAGGTGCCACTCCGGGTCAGTAAGATGATGCCATCTGAGTTTGTTACTAAGCAAATCTTATGGTTCTGAACCCAGGACCGGAGTCATAGAACTTCTCTACAGAGAATAAACTAACACACTCCTCCTTGGTTGTTGATATACCCCATCAGTGTCCTGTTGTCTGTCAAGATCTGGACAAGCTGACTGCGAAGGGAAGGGAGGAAGGCTTTGAGAGCTTGACATATCGGCCACAGTTTCAACAGGTTGATGATCTCCAGTTTCTCTAGATGAGCTCCCCACCCTAAAACACAAGCATCTGGGATTACTGTTGCCACTAGAGGAAAAAAGGGAAACAGCTTTTCCTGAGAAAAACTGTCCCTCACGCTCCACCAATGCAGATCCTCTGCAGTGTCCTTGGGGATCCCGATGCAGGCATGCAAATCTTCATAGTGTTGGAAGCATTGCCTGTGGTGGCACCACTGAAGGGCATCTGCCAACATGCTTGGGTGACCAGCAGAATGCAGTAGGCTAGCAGACTGAGCGGGCACAAGACCATCAGTACTAATATGATCACTCCATCCTGAAACATCAGAATCACAGCCTGAAAATCTTGAACCCTCTGAGGAGGAACAAAGGCTAAACCTGATGTGGTGTCCAGTACTGCCCCTATGAACAGGATGTGGTGAGAGGGCAGCAGTTGACATTTGGCCTTGTTGATTGCAAAGCCCTCTCTTCATCATCATCGTCAACTTTATTCGATTTCCAGAGGGCAGATCATAAAATACAATAGAAAAAAAAATCATGCAGTTTAAGACATGTATGTTAAAATAGCAAAACATTATAATTATTTGCAATAGGTAAAGTGTCGGTGCATGCATTTTAAGTCCAAGGACGTCTAATTTAATAAAGGAATAAAAGAAGTAAAGGTAAGATGCCAGGGAAAAACTTCCACTTTACAGTTCAGGACCTACACGCTTTTAAAAAGGATATAAAAACTATTTAATCAAAACAGCATACTCGTTCTTTTGTCTAAGACAGACTTCAAGAAGCTGGTGACTGCGTGCATACACAGGGGACATTAAGTTGCAACAGGTAAAATAGAGCAGCTTTACACTTTATGACTGCGTAACAAGGGTAATAAAAATTTCAATTTTAACGGGAAATAAAATTGGCAAAAGAAGACAAAGTGTAAAATTGTTTGCCAAGAGTGCTCATCACATGGGCAATTGCAAATGGAATCCGAGGAATACTGACCCAGGGTAAACTGATTAACCAATGGAAGGAGCCTAACCTGAACCTTGCCAGCAGGGATCTCTCATACACATTGGACACATATAATAAGCATGGAGCAGTAGTTGGGATCGTTTGGATAATGCAGTAGTCTCGGACTGCAGGTTTGGTCACTTCCGTTTGTTCCTTGGTTGCTTGTTTATGCTTAAAAAAACAGTCCTGGACCCAGTATCTATCTTTCTTCACAATTGTCTCGGGATGCTTAAACAGGTGTGGACATCCCAGCACAGAGAAACTCTCTTTAAGAAAATTTGAACCATGGGATTGTTGCACCACGGTCCCAAGATAAGCAATCTCTAAAGACTGCCTGATAGAAATCAGCTTCTTTCTAGAACACCAAAGAGCCATGGGTGTGGCATTAATAGTCTCTTGAACCTATCCCAAGCCTAGCTCCGATGCAGTGGAAAATGCGGGGCTGATGGAGGGGCACCTAGTAGCCGGCGACAAAATCTGTTCTCTTCTGTCTGCATAGCAAGGGCATCCCTAAATCCCCAGATACCCATCACATATGTCAGAATTGGCAAACACTTCAGATTATAGATCTCTACGATTGGCGCAATAGGTTTTTTGCCAATGGACATGGCAAGCGCGGATGTAGTACCAACAGCTTGGGTAAACGCATTATCCTGTTTTGAATACAGGTGGACCATGTGCAGCCATCATCGAAGTCCAAACCCAAGTAAGGAAAGGAGCTTACCCTGTCTAATGTTTTCCCAGCGATGTTGAGAGTGTGTGTTTTCGTGTTCCTGGGACCAGAAACCATGGTAAAGGTTTTCTTAAGGTTAGTCTCCAAACCCAGCTCACTCGTAAAACTAACATAGCTGGAAATAAGCCGCCTGAGACCATTGCCCGTCCTTGCCAGGAGCAACGCATCGTCAGCATATAGGAGTGCTGGAACCACACACGGTACGTCTGCCCCAACGAAAACCAGGGTTTTTTCGAGATCATTCGTGTAAAGGAGAAAAAGTATTAGGGAAAGCACGCATCCTAGGCGCACCCCCTCGTCAATGCCCATGTACTCTAGAATAGACCACAGCTTGCCTCTGGGAACACAGTCAAAGGCGCTTGACAGGACCATAAACACTAAATGGATGGAAACTCCTTTAGCATATTTATATTTGGCCACGATTAACTGAAGATTGAGGCCCTGCTCAATTGTTCCTAGGCCCTTTCTACAACCATACTTGCTTGGGGCGAGTATTCTAATTTTAATAATCTAGTCAAGTAGGCAATCCAGGACTACCCTTCCGATAATTTTGACTGTAGAATCCAGGAGGGATATTGGGCAATAAGATTTAACATCATGCACACTGCCTTTTTTAAAGACAGCCCTGTAAAATAGTAACTGGGTTGTCACATGCAAGTGGCGAGACACCACATCTGGGCAGCTGGGTTTGATGTGCCAGTCATCCAGGTAGGGGAATACTGGGATTCCCGTCCATCTGAGATGGGTTGCAACCGGTGCAGAAACTCGAGGTGCTGAGGTGAGGCCAAATGGAAGGACGGCAAACTGGTAATGTTTGGTTCTGAGCGTGAAGCTTAGATATTTCCTGTGCGACTGCAGAATAGAGATGTAAAAGTAGGTATCCTTCAGATCGTCAGACAGCATCCAGTCTTCTGCTTCCAGAAGAACCCAAGCTAGGGAAAACATCTTGAACTTTTCTGTTTTTGATGAACCAGTTCAAAATCCTGAGGTCTAGGTTTGGATTTAGACTGCTGGGTTCTTTGGAAATCAGAAAGTATTAGCAGTAACATCCTTGACCTGCAGGATTAAGGACTGCACTTATAGTTGCAGAATATGCAGATGGTCTTGTGGCAGTGTGTGTGGGTGTTTTTGCAGGCAGGGTGGGACATACCCTCTTAACCCAATTTGCAAAACCCAAATGTCCGAAGGGATGGTTCTCCAGAGATGTGAAAAGGAGGATGCCCGTCCTGTAACGGGCAGAGTTTGTTTCAGGTAAGATTAACTACAGCTGCTTCTGTGCTTTAGCTGGAGAAGAGGAGAAGGAGGAAAAGCAAAGAAGAAGAGGGACTGCTTGTTATCTGACCCCGCTGTGTCCTCTGTAACAATTGTAGATTGGATTTGTTTGTTGCTCGATCTTGCTGTTGTTGAGCAGCATATTGTTGACTCCCTCGAAAAGGAGAAGCCACTAATAAAGCCTCAAAATGTCTTGAACTGTCTATATTCTCTGGGCTGGTCAGCAGAGACCTAGCTGTAGTTTAACTATCCTTAAATCTCTTTGTTGCAGCATCTGTCTTAGTCTCAGAGAGAAGTGAGCCATCAAAAGGCTAGTCCATTTTTTTTCAAACACATTTTATTCAATTTCTCCAGTTATAGTACATGAAAAAGAACTTTACGGAATAGCTTTTCTGCACAGCACAGCAGGATTACACATATATACATGATGATGACACAGATCCAATACACTCTTAGCATAACAGAGTCATATTTCACAATAATGATCCCAACTCCTTGGGAACTATATAAACAGTTGTCATCCTACTATAATATCTCTTACTATCCTGCTATCATAATTGTTATTCAATCCTCCTGGAACAAGATCCAGTCAGTGATATACATTTTTATTAACTCCCCGCCTGTCACCCTTGCTGATGAGCCGGCTCGGACCGCTGAATGGTCCATCTAGTGTGGTTATATCGTGAACCAAGGTGACAAACAATGATAATGTGAAATTTGCCAAGTTGAATACGACCTTCATGTACTGGGGATTAAGGGGATTAGGTAAAGGAATCTCGATCTTGACGTTTTCCAAGGCACGGCTGCAAGGGTAATATTTCCTACATAGGGTAGGGTTCCAGTAATATAATATTATGGTATCTACTAGGGCTTATGGAGTAAATATGTCGGTAGTTCTCCAGCAAATGATCCCAACTCATCGCAATTGGTTCCTTTCGGGGGCCTCTTTTTTTTCCTTTCTACGGATAGCTAAACTCTCTGCCAAGCCCCATTTTTCCACTTCCTCCTTCCAGGCAAGTAATGTGGGGGTACAGGGGATTTCCATCTCCTGGTAATTCCTCGTTTAGCTAGTAGTAGGGCTAGATCTGCAAATCTGGCGCGCACCTTACGCTCTGTAAGTCTTTTGTACAATCCCAGTAGACCTGTCTCCGCCATGTGCCATCCCATATCCCCCACCACTTCCTTTATCAAGTCCATTAGTGTATTCTGTACATCTGGAAAGAAGCCTGAATTCCTCAACCGAGCAAGAGATATTTATGTACGCATTGTTCCTGCCACAAAGTCTGCTATATCAAGCCCAGACTGGATTACATGTTGTGTTGCAGATTGACAATCACTAAATGATTCTGAAAAATTATTTTGCATGTCCATTAGTAAATAGGAGATGACTGATTGGGCTGAATCTGTAGTGAGTCCCTCTTGAGCCCACTTTGGTTCTCTGTTTTAGTTTTACATTTTCCCTTTTTTAGCAGACTTCATTTTAGTTCTGTTACCTTTCACATGTTTTACCTATAAAATATTATACTAAGAAACGTTGTACATGCTGCTTGTTTTTAGTAAGCCTTTCCTGTAACTAAATCTGTACACTTCATTCCAGGATAAGGAGCAGAACAAGATATCGTAGAGTTTGCGTTGTTCCCCCTCAGAGACAGCTTCTATCATCTAGACATATCAGAGCTGTAACTCTAACACAGTAGTTTTATTATGTAAACAGTGCTTTGTCCCTTTATGGTTAGAGGGGGCACTCCAGACACGAATGCCATGTTCGCCATGCAGCTCTGCTAACACTGATCTTCCATCATGATGTTGCAGAGAGGGATTGCCAATCCAACTCAAGACCAAGTAATCCAAGTATGGGGTCTCCGGCTAAGCTAAGAGATTGGCTAGAGGGTACACACACTATGCTCTCAGAGTAGGGGCAGTGCTAGGTAGGGATATATAGATATATAGAAATCAGACAGCCATGGATGGACAGTTCATTCGTTTCACCATGTTCACAATGCTGGTTAGTTTGGCTTGTTAATCTGCCCAATAATCACAGCTCTTGCTTTCTGTGCAAGGTTCTGATTGTTTCAATAAATATATTGAAAACTTCTTTCACATCTTATGTTTACCAAAGGCATGCATAAGTAAATGACGAAAAGGGTAAGATCTGTTCTCACAATTCCCTTGGGGTCAGAGTGTCATGTTTGAGGTTACCAAAATAACCTGCTAGCCCAAAGGGTTAGGATTTTGGGTGAGGCACTGTGAGCTAGCTTGGAGTTTGGCCAATATTCTCTGATGGTGTAGATGGACTCAGTCCCTGCATTCTGAAGTTCTTTTGTCCTAATATGCAGTCCCACATTTTCTGGTGGGAACCATATAACAAATCCTTTAAGATAGGAAAAAATACCTGGCAAGTAGGCAGGTCGCATTGACAGACTCTAGAGACATACTGTCTGCTCAAAACATTTCCGTGGCATCATGATCCATTTTTTAAGACTCCTGGTCTCATGGCATGGATGCAAAAAAACCTGGAGTACGTTTAGAGGAGCACGAAGATTGCACTGCGAGGTTTTCTGGAGATGGATGCCAGCATTGGAGGCTGACCCCTGATATCCACAGTTTGCTTAGGAGGATCAATGTCCCCAAAGCAAAACCCTTTTTTCTCCATCAATCTTTGTGCCTCTCATCCTGATAAGTGAGACATCAAGGGAAGCAGGTCTAGGGGGACTCGGGGCACCGGTGTTGGCGATGTCATTGGCGAATGCTGTGGCACTGTCAGCACTGGTGGCGTCGATTGTGGCACTGGTGGCGTCAAATGGGGAGTTGGAGAGAATAATTCTGGCACCGAAGGAGAAGAAGAAGGAAGCACCAATGGAGGCGCTGTCTTCAGCGGAGGTACATTTGACGCTGGTGCCTGAGTCGTCCAGTGTAACTAGGGCATTGGCAGAATTGATGTGAAAGGCACCGATTGGTAAGATACTGGAAAACCGTGAACATTTGACCACCGCAGTCTCTACAGGGTTTGAACCCACACCTTTTCTGTGGCGACATTGTGAAAAAAAAACTGCACCAAAGTGAAACGATGAAAGAAAAACGTCAAGAAACAACAGACTTCGGAGGAGATTAGGAGGAACATATCGATGGAGGAGAAAAAAGGGAACTGGTGTCAGCACTCCGACAGGGGAGTTTTATGGCTCCAGTGACATCATGCGGAGCTGTCTATCAAGCTGTGATAGAGCTGGTGCCCCCTACCAGCATAGGAGAGCTATTGAAAAGATTCTGGATCCAGACTGGCACCTGGGATATTCAAAAGGCAAGGAATCTGCAGGCAGAAGTACCCATCAGAACTGTACATTCAAGTAAACAGAAGAGAAATTGGAAAAATATGGTAACACTTTCATACACTTGCTCTGATTACAGTTTTGCCCATTTTTCAATTATGCACTGCACTACTTCTGACCTTTCCACCATATAACAAGTCCATAAATTACATCTGCAATAATTGAATAATATGCAAATGACATTTGCAATAGTTTGTCATAATGTCAGTGGACACTGAAAGGCAAAGTACGGATGAGCAACATCAATGTAATCCCCAAATATTGTGAACTGATCCCTGAGCTTTAAGACTCTAATGTTATAGTAAAAGACTCCATACATGGGAATGTTGATCCTATTAGATATTAAATAAATGTAGGGGCATACCTTAATTCTGTGGTGACTACAGTCTCCACAATTCTAGGAAAAATGTGTCACCCACCTAGTTTGGCATTTCTGGCTTGGCTTTGTACCTTTGCCTTGTTTCGCTTCTATGAAGTGCAAGCTTCTGCTCCACTAAGGGTGCACACATAGTATACCACAACTCATAGTTTAAGGTGGCTACTGTCCCATCACGGTGCTATGGAGAGACTGATATTTGGTGGAAGCTGAACCTATAGTGCAGGGGGGGCATGGCCTTTTTACCTGTTCCTGGGTGGGGGGGGCTTTTGGCCCCCACCCCTGTGCAAAAGCTGATCAGTCCCCACAAATGCTTGGATTGAGATCTATGGCATATATGTGTTGTGTCAGTGCGTTTGTTCATGACGGCACATGCATGTTTGGGGTGGTTGATGTTCCCTGCGTGGACACAGTGATCGAAGTACCCGTCAGGCTGTCTTTGCACACGCAGGCATGACATCCCTCATTCAGCTTTCCCATATATATCCCTAAGCTCTCCATAAAGGGTTGGACGTGTGTTGTGCAAGGCTTAAGATGCAAACAAGCATTTGCAATGCAATAGCTCTCGAATTTAGGCAAGTTTAAGCTATTGTCATTAAATGACAATGCGTTTTATTTATGTTTTAAAAACCAAAACATAAATATAAGGCATTGTCAATTACAATGCCAATAGCTCAAACTTGCGGAAATGCGAGAACTAGTGCATTGCAAATTGTAGGCAACACAGACAATGGGCTGGCGGGGGTGTGACGGGGAGGGAGAAGGCACGGACAACGGGAGGGATGGGGGTAAACAAGGCATGACAAGGGTAAGGAGGGGGGGCTAAAGGAGGCAACTAAGCATGTTGTGCCTGCAGCAAGAGAAACTGAATAATGAAAATAGTGCTCACAGTCTAAAATACAGGTACCGTGTAACAACCGAAGTAAAGGGGCCAGTCGCCATGGCATGTGACAAATGAAGAGGAGGCGGTACTATGGAGGTAATAACAAGCATATATACGAATCAGAAGCCGGCATTTAGGACAGACAATGACACAAGCCAATGGCAAATATGGGCGGAGAGTTGGCAGGGCTTCTATTCGCTACTCAACCACAACAAGCTTGACCTAAAAAGTGATCAGATCTGCTCTTGTTGTATGTGCAGGCCTGTGCCAATAACTCTCCAGTGTCAACTTACTCAGTGGTCAGGTATTTTCTTGTAATGGAACATATTCCTGCAGTCATTTGTGACTTAACCATTTTAATTGTCTCTTCTCTGTGACTTTTCAGTAGTTTTGCTGATGACCATTTGGTGTAGCTTTAGGCATACATTATGACTCTCCAGAGACAAGACTTTACATTTATCTAGGCTGCTGTGGAATCTCAGAAGCCCCCTTCTTCTTTCCCCATGCCGCCCCTTCTATCTTGCCCAATAAACGTTTCTGAGTTTCTGAACAGAACCAAGCAGGGGACATGGTTCTCATCATGGTCGGTAACAGGACCAGGTTAGTGGAGAAGCTTTGTTCCTCTACCATGTTGTCAGGCAAGCTAGTGATCTGCCTACTAGGACATTCTCTTCCCATCCCCCTACTCCAACAATTGGGTCTCTAGAGATCCTGTTCAATGAACATATAAAACATAGACATGTTGTCCAGTTATTTTACATCAAGCAGTAGCACCACAAAACCACTAGGTTGTGATTCAGGTCACTTTTGTGTACTATTCTCTTGGATTTTTGGCTTCTGTAACGGGGGCTATCCCACCTGAGCCCAGAATAGTAGTAGTAACTGAGATACAGTACCAGACATATCACCCCATGTCTGACACATTTATGCAATTCAATGACTGATATAGGCCTGATAGGTCTGACATTTTTCGAGCCACTACATGAGAACAGTATATGATCAGTGGTAAATAGAATAGTATTTGTCTTTGATTACTTTGTCAGAGTTTCTAACTTGGTACATTCCTCCTGCAATAAGCCCAGATGGATCAACAAGGCTACCCCTTGAAGAGTCAGATCGACGAGGGAGTAGGTGGCTAGGTGGATTAAAACTGAGATGAGTTCCATATCCTGGCTGAGGAGTATGATGAAGATTAGCATCTCACCTTTTCCTTCTTGCATTTTCTCATGGACAAGGCCTCAGATTTTACCTATGGTGAGTTGTAATTATGGACAAGGAGCACCACACCTTGTAATTACTCGGTGTGGTGAAGTACCCACCCATGCCATTCTTCCCAGGTACATAAGGGCAGATCAAGATGATCTCTATTTACCAGGGAGAAATGCCTCGAAGATGTGGATAGAGTTGTGGAAAGCACCAAAATGTGCATGTTATGCCCCTATTTGAAGGGATTAATTTAGATACAAGTGATTTCACCTGTCAAATTACAAAACTAGGTGGACAGGATTTTAACAGGTGTGATCGTATTCAGGGTCTGGAAACCAACTTTAAAGAATTAGGCAACTAAATGGTAATCACAAGCATAATTGAACAGTTAACTAAGTATTTTTAGAGCTGGATTTATTTCCTGTACTGAGTATGAAGATAAAGTTAAAGTGATTGTCTTTGGACTGTTCTGATGATGTTGAGGTATGGAGTAAATAGCACAAACCTCTTGAGTTATTGAGCTGTTTACACTGAAGACTTAAGTCTCAATTTGGGACCATTCCTACATCACTGTAACTAAATTATTTATTGTTATTACAAACATAATATGCAGGTTTGACAATGATACATGTAACATATTTCTATAACTAGTTTATCATCTCCTAGGTGCTATGCAAATTTGTCCAGATTAGGATACAGAATTATGGAACAATGACAGATGGATGTGTAATACAGACATGGTGGTTAAATAGCAAAGTTTTTAATAGCCTCACTCACATAGCTTATATCATCAAGGATTTGATCCTGAAGGCACCTAGGGCAACATCAATATTATATACACACTATTGATACTCCATTTCGTGTTTTAAAATCTGAAAAGTATTCATTGCAAAAATTAGTAGGTTGTGAGTGACAGAGCGTACCGACAATCAAATCCCCCTAAACTGGCACTACATATAAGCTCCCCAGAAGTTAAGCAGTTTAATACATTTTGCCTTACAGTCCTGGAACTGCAAGCAGATTGCCCTTAATGGATGGTTGAAAGGGACAGAGTATAAGCCAACCCTTGTATAAAAGATGACTAGGAGAGAAGAGAGATGTCTTCACAACTACCTAAGTTCACGAGTCAATTTCTTGCCCAACAACATCTACCCCTGGGTTCCTATTGTACTACAACTTAGATAATTAGTTGACAGTTGTTGGCACCTGCTCTGTACACCACTATATGGTTGCATCCTCCTTACATTTTAACTTTACTTTCACGATGGGGATTTGACAATCTGATTCTCACGGTCCCTTTCATTGTAGTATTCTACTAAACCTAATTTATAATTTGGTGAATTTTGTCTTCTGCCCTCCCTGCTCCTAAAACAGTTGCATTTATAGAAACTGGACCTCTGCTACAGTGGCCTTCAACCTAAGTAAACATAAGGTGCAAACAAAGAACACAGTCTGTTTGCTTTAGTACTGATATTGGTTTTGCCTCTCCACAGCTCCCGTGATGTTGTCGTTGACTGTTTCCCTATCTATGTGCGGAGATGGTTTCTCTCTTTCTGCTTGAGTGTTGCAGCAGGTGGAGGTCCCCTATCGAGGCCTATTTATAGGGATACATCGGCTTGGATACCCTACTCAAATAACCAGAATATTAACTAACACCTTACAAAGGGTTTATCTAAAGTAAGGTGTATGATAAATGACTGCGATATATTATTTTTTAAACGTTGGACAGTAATGGAAACAGTTTTAGTTGATGTGGTACTAAAGTTACTACACAACACTCCAAATGCTACAAACTATACCACTGCACATCGAGAATTTTATTAAATCATTGGAGGTGTCTCTGGCCCCATTCCTATTGTGCTGTGCTAATATTTCTTTGTTGTGCGACCTCAATCTCCACTTGAGAATTTTTTTACTTCGAGGAAAAATTCAATGCTGCTCCCAATAGCTCTCGAGCCCTCTTTCAGATTTCTAAATCTTTCCTTACTCCCGAACCCTGCCATTGGACGATTTTGTCCTTGGAAGAAATGTGCAACGAGTTAGCTGCATTCTTTGAAACTAAAATGGCTGACATCAAAAACACTCTTCCTGGTCTGCCAAGCCTGATGATGCGGCCAGTGAGCTTGACCTGTTTAGGCCGATCTCCCCATAGCCATCGATTGAGGCCGTGGTAAAATGTAAATCTGGATTTTCTCTGGATGCCTGCCCCCCTGCATTGATGGTAGATGTTATCAATCTGGTAATGAATAGAATATTTGATCTCTCTCTAGCTTCCGGTGCCATGACAGAAGCATGAAAACTTTCCAAAGTAATTCCACTTCTCGATGAAACCGTCTCTTGATCCCAACATCTTCAGCAACTAAAGACCTATTTCTCTGCTGCAGTCCTTTGCCAAAATGCTGGAAAAACTAGTTAACAATCAGCTTTCTTATTATTTGGAGAAGGGCAAGCTGTTGCACCTGAGTCAATACGGTTTCTGTCCCCATCACAGTGTGGAGAGGGCGGTATTGGAGATTTCTGACCACATTAAATGGTAGTTAGATCAGGGCAAAAATGAAGCGCTTATACTCCTTGATCTAACTGCTGCTGTTCCGCACTCCATTCTCTTACATCGTCTTGCCAAATTTGGTGTGGTCAACACAGCATGGTTCTGGTGTAAGTTTCTTCTTGGAATCCAGAGATCAGTCCGTCTGGATAGTGCCTTTCACCTTTGAAGTTAAAGTAGTCAATCAAGGTGTCCCGCAAGGCACTTTACTGAGTCCCACCCATTTGACTGCAAAATCATCTCGTAAGCAGATGACACCCAACTGCTTTTTGGTTTTGAAGGCCCGCCAGTCTCGATTGAATCAACCTTCCAAGGACTGCATGCTTGCAGTCATTGAATGGATGCAGAGCGTCCAACTCAAATGTAATACAGACAACACATAAATTCTTCTGTTTGGTTCCCACACATCAACTTGGTGGGAAGACATCTAACCCTCTGCCCTGCCCCCCCAAACCCCTCCTTGGTTATTCAAAATCTGGGGGTCAAACTAGACAAGCATATGTCCATGCAAGCTCAGATTGCTACGGCAGTGGGTCAATGCTTCACGATGCTCCATAATCTTAGAAAATGCCTTTACCTCCTGCCTTCAGATTGCATTGGGATGGTGATCCGTGCTCTGATCACATTGCACCAAGATTGTGCTAACACTCTTTACCTCAGTTTGGTGGAAGCCTTGTTAGGTCACCTTCAGGTGGTTCAAAATGCTGCTGCTAGACTCATAACGCACATGCCCACTCATACTCCGATCACTCCAGTTCTTAAATCCTTACACTGGTTAGGAGTCAGGAAGTGGATCGTATTCAAATTCCTTGCCTTGGTTCACACAGCAGTGTTTCAAGTCAACCAGGCTACCTTGTGATGAGATGCGTGTTCTATTACCTCTCTAGAGTGCTGCATTCTGCATCTGCCTCACTGTTGGTTGTCTCCTGCATTAAGTGCTTGAAGAAGGGTGGCAAATCATTGTTGTGCCTTGAAGCCAAAACATGGAATAAGCTTCCATGTGACCTTCAGCGAGTTCCTCTTGAAGCTCCCTTCAGAAGACAACCGAAAGCCTGGCGCTTCTCCTCCTGGGATTAGGGCTTCTGTCCTGTGTATCATTTTGCTGTTAGCGCCGGGACATTCTATGAGTAGCTGTGCGCTCTACAAATCCCCTCATTCATTCATTCATTTTGCACATGCAAACATAGCAGTCAGGACAAATTATATCAACAAGTCGTGTAAAATATGGATGTCCAGAACTACGGACAGCGTACTTAGACGACAGAATTTTGGTATGGTCTTATCATAGCCTTTACAATCTGCTATTCACATCAACAATACTGTCTTCAGGATTATCTGAATTGCTTAAAACATGAACCCAAATCAGTCATAAAAAGAGCTGCCCACAGATTTGGTTTACAGTCATCATCGGCCCATATATGAATCTTTATGGGCCCTATCTAATTCTCTAGTATTTACCTGGATGATTTAGCGACTTACATGACAAGCCTAATCATCACAACGGTGTTCTCAGTAGTGAACATTTCTCCATAGAGCCTTGAGGAAGTCACAGGATTGACGAAACACGTATCGGCTGTTTCCGTAACTGCTCACTTGGACTGATGCACGTCATCTTCAAAGAATTGTTTTGCCATCTGTACTCATTTTGAGACTAATTCCGAGGGCACCTAATCTTATCACAAAATGTTATAGTGATGCTTTTAGCTTGTATGTAAAAAAGATGTGTATGTAATAAACTGAGGAAATTTTTTCTAAATCCATCTCTGGGTTCCTACCTGTGATTGAACAGATTCATGTCATATTGCTGTAAAAACTTATTAAGGTTACACATTTGAAATTTAAAACTTTAGAAGTGCCGGGATTCATTTTGTTACAGGACAAATTATATCATGGATGACATCATATATTGTGAACACATAAATATCAGAGGTGGAGCTAGAGGGTATAAGAGTTCCATCACTGTGTTTTTAGTGATCTTACTTTATGCTCAGACTGCTCAACTGATAAGAGTGGTGAAAAAGGCACAGCACATGGGCAAGACTGATACAGATGTGGGAAAAAGATATATTGAGTTGTTGGGGTGTAAATATGTGTGTGTCTTTTTGGCCTGCCCTTATAGTATAGATAAAGTCTGACACACCATCTGTGCTTGGACCAAAGCACTATGAGAACCAATCCCTGGACTGTCTTTGAGTATTTTGGAGCATGTGCTTAGGTCTTGCCTACAAACAACTTAACTTATAAAGCGCAACTTACATTCAAAACAGACCATCAAAGCGCTAAAAACATTAGTAGCAAGTATAGGGGAAGCAGCAATTCATATGGCAGAGGTGGAAAAGTATTTTTTTTTCAGAGAGCTAGGTATTCAGGTTCTTGGTAAACCCAGCTCTGTTAATTTCAGAACAGAGAGATAAGGGGAAAGAGTTCTAAAGTCTCTCCACTGCAACTGCTGCAAAGCATTCTTCTAGCCAAGTGGTACTATACCTGAGGGTATGATTCGATATGCGTTAGACGATGTAAGTAATCTACCCCGGGCATGAAATCTGAACAATTTCTGAAGACTAAGTGGGCGGGATTAAAAGACCGGCCTGTCTATATAAGCCAAGATCTTAAATGTAACCCTTTTATGTATAGGGTCAGTGAAGGCCATTTAGTTGCAACAACATGAATCAAAGTTTGCCAAGGTGTGCACCTGCTGAAGTTTGATGGTGAGTTTTTAATTATGGACTCGGTTTAGGCGTATAAGTAGTCAAGGGGAGAACTTATTCAGGCATGAATGTTTCTTGCCATAAGATGAAGAGCATCTAACACCTGAAGGAGTAATATGAAACAAAAGGAAGAGGCTGATGAGATCTGTTGTTTATAGGAGAGCTGACAAATGTACTTCACACCTAGGTTCTTAGCATCTTAACAATTTCAACGGGGGCAAGAGATGGACCGAATTCAAATGGCCACCAGAGATCACTCCAAGGACGTTTATTTTCCCCAACTATCATCAATTCAGTCTTATCCTTATTAAGCTTTAGGTGATTTTTGTTCATCCATGCGGCAACTGAAAGAAGACGTTGCCTGAACTTATCTTGGCTGAAAACTGAGTCACTCATTAATGATACCATCATTTGTGCATTGTCCTGCATAGGACAATACCTTGAATCCTACAACTTGAATAAGGGCAGCCAGGGGGGCCATATAAACATCAAAGAGAATTGAACTCAGCGATGATCCTGTGGTACGTCACATAGAGTAGGACCTGAGGAAAAAGGTAGGAGAAGCACTGATTGGGATTTGTTAGTCATAAAACTTTAAATCCAAGTCAGAGCAAGAACTTAGGCATCTATTTCCCCCAGTCTGTGAACGATGATGTGGGATGGTGTGCGAGTTGGTGTCAAACGGCGCTGATAAATCAAATAAAATAAGAGCCGCAGTGTCACCCCTATGGATGGAATGTTTATGATTCTCTGATACTGACACAAGGATAGACCCAGTGCTATGTGAGGTATGGAAGCCAAATTGGGATGTTTTACAAAAAATTAATAGATTCAAGATAATCAGAGAACAACCAATTGATATGCATTTCCATAATATTTATAGAGGGCTGGAAGCAGTGAAATGGGGCTATAATTTGCTGGTATTATTGGGTCCACAGTCTTCTTCTTGAGAATTGTGGGGACATAGGCCAGTTTTGATAGATGAGGTACACAGTCAAAATAGGGTTTGTTGTAGAATAGTGGGGGTTACTTTCATGAGTCATAAAGGAGCACTGAAAAATCCCAATCTTGTTTATAAAATATCCCGCTATAGAATCACAATCAGGTTGCGAGGCAGTTTTATAGTGTGGTATTTGTTGCCAAAATATCTATTGTGCTCAATACCAATACTCTAAGTGGGCTTTGGGGCAGCCCATTGCTTATCAATGGTTGGCTTTCTTGTCATGCTTGCTTAGTATTCAATGGCTTTCCTTGCCCTTGCTGGGTTTGTCTCTGCCCCTGGAGCATAGTTTTATTTAGTGTTCTTCTGAATGGATGACTTGTACCCTCCACTGCTTACATTCAGTGAACGACTTTTTTTCTGGGCTCTCAACTCACTATAGGAGTGCATGTGCTTTCATGCTCTCTCAAACATGCCTCAGTTTGCTGTTTTCCCCTTCACATCAATGTGCCTTGCACTATCCATGCTTCTTTTTCATCCCTCAGCTGATAGATTAATAAGATTAACAGCTTGATGGACAGAGTTGCAGTAATTGAGAGTTCTTTGGAAGAACTCTCAAGAAAAGTCGATGTAAACAATAACGAGATCTGCACCCTTAGCTGAGATTCAAAAGCAGGATTCCATAGTCCCTTCGCAAATTATGGATGGTACTAGTACCAGTACCACTAAAGGTATGGACAGTGCATTGTGTTTGGAAAATAGATTCGGCCCCCCCTAGCGGCTATAACAGTAAGCAAAATAGGCACACAAGCACAAGCTGAGACAAATCCAGTTGACATCACTAACGGGTCCTTGAAAATAGCTTCTGAAGCCTCTGCAGTGGCGGTAATATCAGACAAGCTAGAACAGTCCACCCAACCAGGCAAAGAGAAACTAATATCTACTCTACTAATAGAAGTCAGAGAGAAATTTGCCATTTCAGAGACAAACCAACAAAAGATTCAATATACCTGTGAAACACTAGACAATAAGATTAACAGCTTGATGGACAGAGTTGCAGTAATTGAGAGTTCTTTGGAAGAACTCTCAAGAAAAGTCGATGTAAACAAGAACGAGATCGCTAAACTAAAGGAAAATGATAAAGAACTGCGGAATAAGCTGGAGGTCCTTGAAAACAATGCCAGGAGAAATAACATTAAGATTTTGAATGTCCCAGAGGGTTTGGAAGGGGTAGATAAAAAGGGTTTTACAACCAAACTTCTGAAAGAATTCAACATGGATATTGATGAGCTTGCTCTAGAAGAGGATATCCAGAGAGTCCACCGAGATCCCTATCTCAAGAGACCAGGGAAAAAAAACCCTAGGAAAACTCTGGTTAAGTTTAAATCTTATTCCCTGAAAGAGAAAATTCTTTCAGGAGGGCTTAAAGCAAATATTTATAAGGAGGGTGAATGGTCTTTTAAGGTGAGATCTGACATTTCTCGCGTAACTCACGATAAACAATGGGAGATGGGGAAGTTTATTTCAGAGCTGAGAGGATTGGGTGCCACTGCCAACTTATGTTTCCCAGCCTCCCTCAAAGTGATGTGGGACAACAAAATGCATAACTTCAGGGATCCAACAGAAGTCTGCAAGTTCATCGAACAAATTAAGGCACAACGTAAATAAACACTATACTTTCTTTTGCCTGGTGTAATGGAGCTCAAATAGGAGGTAATCTACCCAGATACCTCTAGTAGTAGTAGGAGGGTTCCCTGGGGTGGGAAGGGGGGGAAGGAGGGTCACTGGCAAAAAATAAAACACAAACAAAAAAACGATTTAATTGTACGTATAGGGTGGGGGAGCATAAGGGTAAAAAAAGAAAAAAACCTCATTAGTCAAAATGATTCAGTCAGAATCTGGCACAGTCCTGCTCTTTTAAAGAGCTATAAATATCTGAATTACACTAAATTTTTGGAGCCATATGGCCAATTTAGATAGACCAAAGAAATTAAAAATGTTATCGTGGAACGTCAACGGCCTCAGAGTAGCATCAAGGAGGAAAAAGATTTTAGAGTTTTTGAGACTTTCGGATAGCAAAGTGATTATAATACAATAGTCTCACCTACTGAGAGATGAGTGGTTTGAGATACTTAAAACACAAAAATGGGTAGAACATTATGTGTGTACCACCCAAACCTGTCCAACCAAGGGAGTTGCATTACTTTTTTTAAACTCTATCCAAGTCATTCTGGGGGAATGGCGGGCTGACCCTCTTGGTAGATGGGCAATAGCTACAGTTAAAATGCAGGGGTCTTGGCTGACCTTCGCGGGGTTCTACGGACACAATATAGACGACTCTGCCCCGTTACAATCTCTATTGCTGCATCTGATAGATATTAAAACCCCCATTATACTTGGCGGTGATTTTAACGTGGTCTTAGATTTAACCCTAGACACTACATCTAAAAGAAGTGCAGCGACTCATGAGATGAGGAGTATCCTAAAACAACTAATGTCTGATCTAGACCTCATAGACATATGAAGGTCAATGAGAGCCAATGCTGGGACAGGTGGGGGAGCCTTTACTTTTCATAACAAAAAGTATGGCCATCGATCTAGGATCGACTTCTTTCTCGTAGATAACTATATTAGTAAAATCACGAACAAAGTAACTCATGCCCCAGAACACTTCTCTGACCATTCAGCTGTTATCCTAGAGTTTATGCTAAAAACAAGACCACGCTCTAGTAGGTGGACAGTAAATAGATCTCTGTTTTCTGATCAGAGGGTAGCAGAACAATTAAAAAACGCCACAAATGAATTTTTTCTGTTCAATATAGATTCAGCTCCACTCGAGATTGTTTGGGATACCTATAAGGCCTATATAAGAGGTATGGTAATGTCCCTATCGTCTGTGAGCACAATATAAAAGTTAAGGCTGAGATAAATAAATTAGAAAATGCTATTCAAAGTTTACAAGTACAAATTGAACAAAACTTGGGTGATTCAAACATGGCACAGTTAAAGAAAAAATTGCAAGAGGCAAAATCGGAGTTAGGTGACTCTTTTGAGACAATTATAAAGAAAAAATGGGAAGCCAGCAAAATGTCGAATTATGATTATGGAGAGGGGTGTGGTAAATTGCTGGCATGGAAAGCTAAAGCCAATCAGACAAGAAACCAAATAAGAGATCTTAGATGCCAAAACTCAGGTGACATAATCTCTAATGAAGAAGAGATTGAGGATGCATTTGTCTCCTTTTTTCAAGATCTTTATAAGGAAAATGCTAATGCTGATGATAAAAAAATTGAAGAATATTTTAAAGATATTGATCTCCCGCAAGAAATGGAATAAGAGGGACTAAATAGTCCTTTCAGACTTGATGAGATTATTCTAATCATTAGGGGCTTAAAAAAGGGGAAAGCGACAGGTCCAGATGACATCCCTAATGAAATGTATTCCTTGCTTAAAGAAGAACTTGCCCGATACTATTACAATTGTTTAACTCTGTCTTTTTGGATAAACAGAATCTCCCGTCGTCCTGGGATATGGCCACAATAACTATACTCTTAAAATCAAACAAAAACCCGAGGGCATGTGAATCTTACAGGCCAATGTCTCTCCTTAACAGTGATTCTAAAATCTTCACTCAGGCTTTAACCAAGAGATTGGATAAGGTTATAGGGTCTCTAATTCATACTGACCAAAAAGGTTTTATAAGAGGGAGGCAACTTCATGAGTTAACCCATGAACTTATTGCAACCATTGACTTGGCGAAAATGAGTGGGAATCCCCTTACAGTAATGGCACTAGACGCGGCTAAGGCTGTCGACAAGGTTAGTTGGCTTTTTTTGCATTAAACAATAGAACGTCTTAACTTTGGAGAAAATTTCTTAGCAACAATTAAAGCACTGTATGAAAACCCAGTGGCAAAGGTGTTGGTAAACGGGAATTTGACTAAACTAATAAAAATTGAAAGAGGGAATAGACAGGACTTCCCCCTTTCTCCTCTCCTTTTTAACATTTATATCGAGCCTTTGGCTTGTAAACTGAGGGCAAATCAAAACATCCACCCCTTTTCCTGTAATGGACGGTCAAAAAAAATTGGTCTGTATGCAGATGATTTAATGATCTTTACAGGTGATCTTCCCAATTCTCTTTCGGCTATTTGGGAAACATTAGATCTTTTTACAGGCGTCTCGGGGTACTCTGTAAACCAACAAAAGACAGAGTTGATGCAATGGAACACACAACACTGTAGTAGTTTGATAAGGAAAGAAATAAAATATCTGAGGGTACAAATCGTCCACAATCTGGAAAAACTAGCGCAGACAAACTTTGATAAGCTAGTTGTATCAGTTAGAAACAACTGCTGGCTTGGGGTGCACTGCCATTGTCCTTTCTTGGCAGATCTAACCTTTTAAAGATGTCGGTGCTTCCAAAGTTTTCCTTCCTATTTAACACTATCCCTCTAGAGTTTAATAAAGTATGGTTCAAAAAAATACAAGGAGAGTTCACCAGTTTTATCTGGGGAAATAAATGTCCCAGAATCGCCTTTAAAAAATTACGCAGGAAGAAAGAGCAAGGCGGTATAGCCACTCCTGATCTATATCAATACCATCGAACCTTTAATTTAAAGAACTTTCATCAGGTTTAAAGGATAGCTCCAGCTTAGCCCCCTATTTAAAGGCTCTAGTAAAGGATTCCCAAGTTCAACCAGAATATTTCCTTTTTAAATTCGGTCACCCTAATTTTTTTTAAATAGTTAAACTAAAAATTCTTCAGAATGCAGCCAAGATTTGGTACTACACAAGACTAACTTTACAAATACCATACTACAGTGTTTCTGCCCCTATCTGGGATTCCCCGGGTACGCTGGCTTGTCTTTTGGACTCACTAGCAATCCCGCTACGAGAGAGCAGGATCAACTACTGGGGTCAACTCCTGGAAAATTCCAATTTAATTTCATGGCAGAGATTGTCTGAGGTAACTAATAACACTGTTTCTAAATTCAAATATTACCAACTAGCTAGCTGGGCAAAAACATTAGAAGAAAAGGGTGAAGGGAATTCTGAGGCTGAATCAAGGATAAAATTACGACCCAAGGTACAGAAAGAAATCGCAGTGGTACTGGCTGTTTATTCAGGAAGAAGAAGGGCCCCAGAATGCACCGATGGAAAGCTGGATGAGGGAATTGCCGGAGAAAGATCATGAACTATTATGGCAAGTATCAATGGCTTATTTATGGCGCTATGTGAGATCTGCCCCACTAAGAAAAAATCATCTCTTTACTGTTCACAAGGCATATTGGTCACCCCGGAGGTTATCAAAGATGGGAAGCCGGGCAGTAAGAAAATGCCTTAAATGCGGTGAAGAAAATGCGAATGAAGCACATATGTTCTGGCAGTGTCCCTCGATCCAGTCCTTCTGGGAGAAAGTGGGTAAGATTATATCAGATGTCCTAGAGCAAGAACTAGAGGTGAGCTTAGACATTGTCATTTTTGGGGTTTTAACAGGAGCGGCAGATAATGGGAACTTTACTGACATTCAAAAATCCATTATTTTTGTTTTAATATTGCTGGCAAGAAGGGAACTGTATATTAAATGGATACTTCCATGTTCCCCGACAGAGGTGGAATGGATCCTTTCAGTACAAAGGGTGGCAACTCTTGATCGAGCGATTAGGTTAAGCAAGAAGACAAGATTCTGGCAACTATGGGATAAATGGTTAGAAACATATAGAAATTAGATAGATCTTAGTCATGTTCGCCATTATTTAGAATTCAGTATTGGACTTTGGTTCTTATGTTTTCTGTTGTTATCTGTTTCCTCCCATTTTCCAAAACATCTGGTCCTATGATTAATAATATGCTTCACAGGTTTTGGCTTATCTGTGTCAGTGCCACAATCTTTGCCTTTGTCAGTGAAGTCAGTCCCTGTTGAACGGGCGGGGAGAATTTTTCCCTTAGGTTACCCGGGATGTTCATAACATCTCCTCCTTACGGAGAGACCGGGTTCCCCTGTCCTATTAGAAATGGACTCTTTTCCTGATGGTTTTTCCATATTGACAAATGAGAACAAAAAAAAAGAAGAAGCATTGGCAAAACCAGAAACCAAAAGGTTGGCTAACACCTTTCAAATGCAGAGATGTTTTAAGGCATGGGGAAAGTGAGCAATTGCCCATGGACACCACCTTCAAGGGTCCATCTGGTAAAGTGAATAAGACAGTAACAATTCCTGTCATAATAACATTGGCCATACAAGAAAGCTTCTTTTATTTATTTTGACAGCTGAGCATGATTAGCAGAAACTTGGGGCCAGATTTGCTAAGGGTTTGTACCAGGACCCAGTCACACAAAGTGATGTAAAGCAGCATAAACTATTTCAAGGTTATTTACTTTCTAGTGCAATAAGTATTTTTTGTCTGAAAGGTGCCTTTATCTCAGCGTATATAACATTTTGCACTACTTTTAATGAGTTTGCATCAAAGGGGCGTTACTTGGATGTAACTTGGGCAGATTAGTGAAACTACGAATAGTTTGTAGTGCAAAACCCAGTGTACGAAATCAAGACTAGGCTTTGTGGAGAAAAAAAAACACCTCCATTGAGGTGACATCAACATGAACTAATGTAGTCTACAATGTGTTGAATGTTTCCAAACTTGTGTAGACATAGGATTTAAGGCCAAATGAAGAAAGCATTTTTGTGATGACAAACGGCCAGATTCACAGAATTAGGCTGTTTGCGTTAAAACAAAATGCTTTTTGTCAAAAACAAACTCCAAATTGCCATTCAGTATTTGGAAGGGGCATGTTTAGGGCGTCCTTTCCAAATGCAGAATTGGAGTGTTATGTATTAATGTTTTGCGACCTAATTCTGGTCACAAAAAATTAACACTTTACCGACTACAAAAATGTAGTGGTAACCCATTCAAAAACGGAATGGTGCCCTCTTGGGACCACTTTCCCTTTGTGAATGTAAAAACAAAAATTTGTTTAAGAGGAGGCAGTTTATTTAAGACGATGCAACATCAGTCTTGGAACAGGTGGCATGTTATCTCGATTTCAAGGTCAAGCAAAGAACAATAGTTAAAACACTGTAGGCTGAATTGTCGTGCTTTTTCCTTATATGTTTGAAGGAATACATCCCAACCTAGCGTCTTGATGCTTATTGCTTATATCAAATATTCCAAAGTTGACACTGCAAATTCCATCTCATATAGGCTACACTATAAAAGGACTGCCACTTGACCACCCGTGAGGAGAGGTCCTTTACCCCAGATTATTGCAATCAAGATAATGCTAGACCAGAAAACGATCCTGCCTGCCAGAGATACTGCCACGTGTCACACTTTCTACTGAAAGCTGATCCTAAGCCCCAGACCGGGAGGAGTTGATACTGATGCTGAGTGCATGTTTGCATTTTGAAGGGAACATGACCTCCTTGACTCCTGATAATTATAGCATTCTGGTATAAACAAGGTATGCAGTGTACCCATTATCCCTAAGAAAATATAGCTGCTAGTTATTCTACTTTCCATGCTCTCCTAGTGTAGCGCAAAGAAGTTGGTTTGAGGGTGTTTGGTTTTTAGATAACAGTTTCACCAGATTAGAAATGTTTATTTTGCTTGCAACCTGCATTTGTGTTGTTTTAATCATATTCAGTTTGGTTATTTTAGATTTGTTGAGCATCAAGATGCTTTTTAGTTAAAGTGACTTTTTCTTAGCACATCTTGTGTGTCTGGTATTGAAGAGCGAGAAAGTAGTTTCTTTCTGGTCACCACGTGGATTCTTGTTTAGGGACTGTGGGTAACCCAAACATACTGACATCATTTTAACTATATATTGGATGGAGTTCTGTGGGGTTACTCTCACATTCAAGTGTGGTGTATTAAACAAAGTTCACTCATGCCACCCATGGAAGTGAAAGGAATCCTTGTAGAACTGATCCTGAGACTTTGGGCCTGATTACGAGTTTGGCGCAATGGAGCCAGCTCAACGTCGGCTCCTCTGCGCCATACCTGCGCAAAGACCGCCGACCGTATCATGAGTTAAACTCGTCTTACACGAGTTCAACTCATGGGAACTAGTGGTCCTTTGCCTATCCCATGGCGGTGTCTGGAAAACAGGCTCTGCAATGGGAACAGCAAAAGGTTTCCACCAGGGCATGGCCGTGGATACCCATGCCATGATGGAACTTTGTGGGAATACAGACAGGGGGGCACATGTTTTGCTCCCCTGAATTGATCCCTATGGCAGGCCCCCTTTGTTCCTCCACTGACAGCATTTTCATGGCGGTGCTCCCGCCATGAAATGCTGGCGGTGGACGAACTCTTAATATGCTGAGCAGGACTGTGCCAGTCGCCGCTCAGCATATTGCATTGTGGCACAGCTGCGCCACTGTCAGGGAACGACTGTTTCCTGGTGCAACTGGCGGTCCATCGCTGATACAACTTAAACGTCATAATACGGTGGACGGTTACTGCCTGCACGAGTCTGGCTGTCGCAAGACCACCAAACTCGTAATCAGGCCCTAAGTTTATCCAACGTGCAAGACAGCATGCACCTTATCTCAGCCTTTAAAGTGTGCCGGCACAGGGGATGACAGCAGATGGAGGCTGTGGTATGCTGAGCAGCACGTTGCTAGGCACTAAACTAGACTGTATACCTTCTGGAAATGCAGTGTGTTCAGTTCTCCAGAACAAAAATGTTATGATTCAGACTGGAGGAGAGAGGAGCTGGAGCTGGGAAGCTGAAGGTGGCTCTGGCCTCTGATGAATGGGGTCTAAATATTGGATGTACTTGAATAAAGGAGAAAACACAGTAACCTTGGGAAGACTATTACTTTCACACATGTCATTTGTTAAAGATGTGGCTCTGCGTTTCTTTCTTCCCCTTATGAAACATAGAGTAGCAATTTTGGTTGCAATGCCGTGTTACACTAAAAAATAATAAATGTGCCCATTAGTGTGCCTCTCTGGCCTGCCCCACCTTACCCTTCACATTCTCTGGCAGCTGGTGGTAATTAAATTGGTAAATAATGTTTGTGTGATTTCTCTCTCCTTACTTCAGCTCACTTCTTCTTCCATAACTTTCTCTCCTAACCACTCTCCCCATCTCTGATTATCAATGTACTTCATCATTGTCTACCTCACATTATACTCAATATACTGCACTCAACTTCATCTCTCTCTGATGCTCTCTCCTTACCCTGCATGCCTCTCTATCACTCTCTGTGCCTACATCTATAATATGCTAAACGTAATGGGGCAACCCAGTGTCCCTCAGAACCTGGGTATACGTACTTTAAAGAAAAAATGGTTCTGTCGGGGTATCAATTACTTAGGACAAGTAGCAATAGCTTACTGATAACAAATATGAATGATTTGCAGAAAAAAATTAATAGAGTATAACACACACCAGAATTGTTTGAGTCAATAATGTTTAAAGAGAAAATCAAAATAATAAAGTCTGTCGCAATTTACAATTTCAATTGCAATGTGAAGTACGTGACTGTGGTGAAGCAGTGACATGTGATGAATGGTGGCAAAATACAATATACAGAAACAAATGTAAACAATTTGGAGGGGGGAAGAATTCATAAATGTCCTTATTATTTAACACATATGCTTAATGATCCAATGGCGAATGAGATTGTGGTCTTAAGCGTTGTGTGGACAAATGCAATACGCCAAGGCATATGTGTTAAATAATAAGGACATTTATGAATTCTCCCCCCCCCCCTCCAAATTGTTTACAATTGTTTCTGCATATAGTATTTATCTATAATATATCCCATTGTTCTATCTCAACTTTCTTAACTCCTCCCTCTCTCTGTCACATGTTCTTTTTCCAAATGAAAATCTGAAATCCATCTACTTCACTCAACCTCATCTATATCTTTTTGCACCTCTTTTGCTGTATGTCTCTACTCTTTTATCACTCTCTACCTTCCTCATTAGTCTTGTTTGTCTCTCTACCTCACATGTCCCTCACAACATCACCTCTTTCTTCTCCACCACTCTCTCCCTCTCACTACCTAACCTCTCAATTTACCGTACCATTAGTTGCCTACCTCACCTTTCATCCTACCTCCGTTTTAGTTCCTTTAACCTCTCAAAATAACTTACTCCTTTCTGGTTTCTGCAACTTCTTTACCTCTACCCCTTTTCTCTCTCACTCACATTCCCAAACAGATAACTCTTTCTTGACCTCCTTCCCCAGTTCAACTCACTCCTCCACAACAACTATCTCTCCCAGTGTAATTCTTTATAGATCGCTCTACCTCACCAACTCTTCCTCTCACACCTCCATACCTCTGTATAAACCCAACTTCTCTTTCTCCATTTCATGTTTGTCTCTCAACTTTCTCTTTTCCCTCTACACCACATTCCTCTTTCTACAGTGCAATCCTCTCTCTACCTTTCTCTCTTCTCCGCTACTCTCTTTTCCTGACCCATTTTGCTCTACATGTCATTTTGTTTCTCTCTACCTTTCAACTCTTCTCAAGTCTCTTTGTCTACCTCCCCCTCTCGCTTCCATTCGCCCACTAATTCAATTCTTTCTCTACATTACTCCTCTACCCACCCTCCCTCCTTTTAGTATTGTACTCTTCTCCCTCTCTCAAAATTACTTTTCCCTGTCTCTATCTCTCTTTACCTCTCTAAAATCTTGCTCTTTCTACATTGCTTTATTTTTCCTTCTGGCCACCTCATCTTTTCTTCTAGTTTACTTTTCTCCCTGACTTATATATCTCTTTCCATCATCTCTATCTCTAGCCCCTTCTCCCTCTACTTTACTTCTCTCACTATAATGTCCTCTTTATGTCTCTATTTACTGTATCTTGCCTCATTCCATTTCTCTTACTCAGTAGGGACATTGTGTACGTGTCTAGCCAAAGAGGTGCACACATAAAGAGGAGAACATGGGGCCGGAAAGAGAAATTAGGAGAATATTTTTTTATTTTTACCAATGGAATGGTGAAAATAGTCAGACCAGCAGTTTAATTTTTACTATTGCAGCAAGAATTCCAGTCATGAAGGGGAACACATTTGTGATTGTGAATATTCGATAAACAAATCTACAATTTCAGGCGCTATGTGAATATGCCTTAATGAAATATCATGCACTAGTAATCTAAGTATCTAACAAGTCACCTTTACAATGGGTTCCTACAGTGAGAGTAACAAGCTGGTTATACACTGAATCTCACATAAACTAATGTTGAAATCAAACAAAATCTAGATCCAAACAAAAGAGAAATGCATTTAACATTGCTTGGCAAACTTTCTTTTAGTACAGTTTGGCTGTCGAGCACCAGGAACCTTGAGCTGTGCCTTGTTTTTGCATGTTCCTGTTTCTGGAGGTTTAACATATCATTCAATATTCAATAATAGAGCATGAATGAGCTGAAATGGGACGAAACATTTCAGGCGATTTCGAATAGGGGGTGTTCCCAAAATATGTACTGCAGGAGCCCCACAAATTCTTAAGATGTCACCTTTCAAAAGTGAGACCTATTGTCTTTGCCAATATTTTAGATTTATGCGTTAGCACAGAAACATTTACTTTTCTGAACAACACATCCCCAAAACGATGGGAATGTGGTCTTAAAAAGGTAAATGCACACTCCCTTTACGTCAATGGCCGGTTCTCCTAAGTATAGAGGGAGTGGTCTGTGTGCCGGTGCCTGTATGCATGCACGCTATGAACCCGAGAAGAGGCAAAGACATTCCTGTGTGCACTTGGTTTAGTTCCTTTGGCTCTAGGGGACCTACCCAACTCCTTGCAGATTTGGCAGGCCCTAGACATAAGCAGACGGGGGAGGTGAATGGTTTGAATGCAAGCTAATAGGAAATAAATGCAGTCACAGTGTCTCTGCTGACCGCCTCGGAGTGGTGCTCATTGACACATTCATGTTTCTTCGGTGACTGAAGGCTTCAGTCAGTGGAGTTAGCATTCAGAATGAAGTTATCAGTCAGTTCTTGTGTACGTCTTGTATCTGCGCTCAAAGGGCCTGGAGCGATGCTCTTCAGAGTTCAGGTGGAATCAACATAAATATTCAATTTCCAGTAAGCAGATGGTCTGAGGCGCCTTTTATATCTGTGAGAAAGATACAGTCTCGGCTGAAAAATGAGAAAAGCCAGAATATTTGCCTTTACATCCAACTATCACAGTTTCCATGGCAATATCCCAATGCAGTACCAAAAATAGATGCTCGGAAAAAATATTATCTATTTTTGATTCTTTGGGTACGGGCAAAAAGTGTGGAGGTTATTGGGCTGGCTCTGAATTTTTCAAAACTGTGCAACTTCAGTGGTTATATGAGGGAAGCGTGTGTACAGTAAACATATACTGTAACCTAATAACGTTTGTGCTTGAGTAGTCAATTCTTTCTAATGCTATTGTTATTGATCTCAGACAGATGGATTCATTATTTGTTGCATACTCTAAGACCATGATAAAATACATTTTTAATCCTGTGTTTATCCCTGATCTGTTTACAGTTGGTCTAAGACAATGGGGCATATTTACAAGCCCCTATCGCCACTACAACGTCACTTTTACGGACAATGTGGTGACGATAGGGGCCTTGCCTTATGTACAAGGCAGCCTTAAGCCTCTTAATGTGGCTTAACGCTGCCATGTAGATGAGGCCCCCTTTCATGCTATGGTTAGCGTGAAAGGGGCGTGCAGTGGGTGTTGTGGTGAGCGTTCCACCGCAACACCCATTGTATTTGACGCTGCCCTCAACGTACAAGGGTGGCATACATAGGAGGCAGCACCAAAATTAAGATCCAGGAAAATCCTGGTCTTAAGTTGGTGAAACGAGGAGAAATGCATTATTTTCCTCATTTTTGCTTTTTCCATGTGTGCTGCCTTGTGCAAGAAGGTGTCCCTTCCTGTACATAAACAAACTTTTTAAAAAAATGCCATTTTGTAACTTTCATGTGTGCTGCATGAAGCAGCACGCATGAAAGTTACAAAATTGCTTTTTAGGATTGTTTATGTGCAGGAAGGGACACCTTTTTATACATAACCAATCCTCCCCTGCACACAGACACCCTTGGACTCTCGTGCAAGGGTACTTGCGTTGGCGCTAAGTTGTTAAACTTAGCGCCATCGCAGGGGGGAAATCAAGGCTTCACTACATTCTTATAAATATGGTGCTGCCTTGCGTTTCAGGAGAGGGGGAGCATGTCGTTAAGCCGAGGAGGCTAACAACACGCTCTGGCACTGCCTAGTACATTTCCCCCAATGTGTCTTGTGTGCTTTTGGACTACAAGTCCCTCCCAGCAGTCCCTTGCTGTACAACAGGTTTTGGGTTGCTTGTGTTCCAGTTCAGAGGGGACCTGGCTTGACAGTTTGTGCAGGCCTGTTCCTACTGGAGCAGGATCCCCTGTTTATTTGGGATGTATGACGTAACAACGCGAGTCATTACAACGTGTGCAGTTACATCGCGGTCGTTACAACGAACGCATGTAACCACGCGATGCCATTACAACGCAAGTCTTTACATCGACTTGCGCTAGATGGCGTGCTAACATTAGAAAAGCGTAATTTACTACTCCAACTCCAGTCCACTTAACAGTAGGGAAGGTGTTGGGATAGTAAACTACACTATTTGTAATGTTAGCATGCCATCTAGTCGATGTAAAGACTTGCGTTGTAATGGCATCGCGTGGTTACATGCGTTCGTTGTAACAACCGCGATGTAACAGCATCGCGTTGTACTGAATGCGATGTAAACGATGTTTCCCGTTTATTTGCATATGACTGGACCTAATATGAGCCGGAGTGGTAGGCAAAGAATCATGGATTGGGGTGCGGCCTGAGTAATTAACAGTGACTGAGATTAACGGAATCATTCTGTCCCTCACTTTTTTCTACTCTTCATTGTAATGTTCTTAGAGCAACGGCTAAGCCCTGGCATGAGTCCAGTGCTCACTGTGCTTCTGGAACTAAGCAGCAAATGACTGTAGGGGCAGGCCAGTGATGCAGCTGGAGGGGTGGGGAGGGCACACTTTTTGGGGGTGGAGGTGGGCAAGTTATGTCTCTGGACTACCACCATCCCCCCCTTCACGCTCCCCACCCCCCAAACAAGTCGTCCTTTGGCTGCCAACCCCCCTCCTGCTCTTACCTGTACCAGGTGGCAAACTTAGGGGCCGTCCCGGGTGGCAGTAGGTCTAGTTACACCACTGACAGAAGCCCAAATAGGCTGAAACCAGTTGTGGATTGCTTGTGCTCTGGTTCAGAGGGCCCCTGGTATAGCAGTTTGGGATGGACTTTTCTGATTGCAGCAGGACCTTGGCTGTTGTTCATGTGTCTGGGTCTAATCTAAGGTGTGATGGTGGACAACAAATGGTGGACTGAGGTGCAGACTGATTAACTGCCAGTGGCTGGGATTAGTTCAAGCATTCAGTCCATCACTTTTTTTTATTCTTCATTGTGACACTGCAAGTGCCCAGATTTGGGTACCATGCTCATTGTACCTCTGGAACCAAGCTGCGTCCAGCTGAAGAGAAAGAGACAAAAATAGGTCAAAGCTAGCCGTGGTTTGCTTGTGTTCTGGATCCCCTTGATAGTTTAGCATAGGTAGCAGTTCATTTGTGTGCGTTTTGGGTGCACGTTTGCTCAAAACAGCAGTGTGATATGTGTGGGTAGGGTGTTCAAAGTGGTAATGACTGTAGGGCAGTATTTATTCTCCGCTATCAGAGCAGTAGACAATGATCTTTGTGGGTTCTCAATTTCTCTAATATTAAACAATTTCCAAAACTGCTTCTTTCCCACTAGGTAGGCCTGCACAATGAGCATACAGGCAGTTGCATGGTGTGGTATGTGTTATAACATTAGATCCCACAACCCAGTGTAATTGACGCGTAGGCTTCTAACACTGTCATTAGAGAGCCCTCTCCATCTCTCAACCTCACTTTCCGTCACATTTTTTTTTAACTCATCCTCTTACCCTGGTTTGTTGCTGCACGGGGTCCCAGGTGCGTATCGCCTTTATCACTGGTTTCTCAGGACCTCAGTTACTACTGCTCTCCAATTAGATGCCCGTATTAGTAGGATTGGAGCGTAGTTAGATTGACATAGTGATCACATATAAAAGAATCAACATTAAGTCAGAGCTGCAGATTTAGAAATAAAAATAGGTCTTTAGGTACAAGTAAGGTAGGTGTGGCTAAAATGAAATGACCTACACAAAAAATCTGATGATGGTGGCAGATGCTGGAACCAAGAAGATAATTTGATAAGGCTGACGTGGTGGGGAGCAATAATGAGAATAACGCAGGAGTCCATGGAAAAAAGCTATCTCATAGTCGTTAAATTGCAAGTCCTTGACATTATCTGTAAAAAGTCTCTGGTCATTTCTATGGGCAGTGTATCTCATTGACAGAAGATGCCAAACAGAATGTTGCAAAGATAACAAGGCCCAGATCTATGAACAGGTTAATCACAAAAGTGATGCAAACTGGTGCAAAGTGTTGTATTGGGACATACTGTCCAGGGTAAAACTTGCTTTGCACTGGAAAGCAGCCCTAAAGTAATGCCAAGTAATGCTATGAGTTACTTTACAGTACTTTACTTCCACGGGGCATACCATGGGTGGTTAAAGGAAGGTGATCCAATTGTCAGACGGCAGGAGGGCTGAGCTTAGATTACCGTGGATTTCTGATTGAACGAAGAGTTCCCATCTACTAAGCTCCAAATGGGGATCTACAGGCACAGAAAGAGTCCTAGTACTTAGCTTGTGTAATTAAGAGTACTTTTGGGGGGGGGGGGACTAATCCTCCAGTGCAAGCCCATTTAGCTGGCGTGAGAGGCTGCTCGCGCTGTTGTTTATGTTCTGTTGCATTTAGTGCTATTTTCTTACCACAAAATACATCCTTGTGTCTATTTTGAATGCAAAGGGGCATTTTGCACTAAGAAACTAGCGTTTATTGCTAGGAGTAGGTTGGGGAACAATCCTACCCCAAGTGCACATTTAGCGCCTGCTTGCGCTCGCTATTCACATTTACTGCTATTTATTAGCACTGGATGCATCCTTGCATCCATTTTAGGGCAGTACCTGAAAAATGACTGTAAAATAACTAGTCATAGTTGGATTTTCAAAGTGAACGAGGCAGCTCCAGAGGCCTTGGATACCTATTGCACCGCAACATGAGAATTAGGGCTAACTACTGCCCCTCTACATTGTGATATTCACAGAGTTGTGTGGCGTGGACTGATGGTGCAAACATTTCTACTGCCATGTCAACCTGTCTCAGCCAATGGGATGTCTAGAGATAAAAACAGATTGAAAGGGAAATGGCACCATCTCCATCTTAGACTGGCAACAGGCTTCTACAAATTTAGTGGTCAAAGGCCAGTGCGCGCTCACCGCCATGCACTGTGGCCCAAGCACATCCTCAAACCTCTGTGAAATATACAGGACAAGAACTGACCAGACCCTCAGATGTCTGCATCACATGATGCAGTCTGGGTGCACCGAAGGTCGCACAGCTGCATGCATTGGGAGACAATTGCTTGGTCTGTACTTTATGATAAGTCCTGAACTATCATTTAAACTCCTTCAAAGTAAACAACTTGTTTAATTAAAGCACAGGTATCATTTGCGGTCTTATACTTTTGTTCTTCAACGGTCTATTTCCGGATGGACTGTTAAATATTTGGTCGGTATGTGGTATTGAAGTTACCTAATAACTGATTGATCAGTTTCAATCACATTTGACTATTTTCTACATTTTTGATTCAACAACATACTTACATTTGGGGAGTTCTGGTGGGTGATACAATATATGTAGTTCGTTGATAAGTTAAATATACTGGATGTAACAGAGCTGCTGATGACAGTATTGTGGTATGAATAAATGAGCCAACATTTACACTGTATGGTACAGATTTAAATGCGGGTTTAGTGATCAAAATAAGTGATCAAGTACTAGTGAGAAAGGCACATTAAAGAAACTCTAAATAAACTCCTTGTCCATTTTGTGCTATTAGTAACAATTCCCCTTTTATATCTGACTTTTGGTACCTATTTTATCTTAAACACATTATTGCACGATTCCCTGATTTATATAGAACACTTATTTCAAAATTTTAAAGCAGCCTCTTTCAGGAAGGGCTCTTAAAAACCAATATTTCAAGGAAACAAAGCCTAGCTGGATATAGTTGAAGACAACACAATGCAGGCAAGTGTCAACAAAATTCACCGCTAATTGAATGCACTTGTCAAGAGTTGTACTCAGGCTGAGAGGAAGTAAGTGGTTCTAAGTAGCTGCACAAGTTGCAAGTTCCAGGAATGCACATAACGATGAAGAGACAGCTGAAGCGGCAAACCAATGCCGCTGCTTGTCACATGGAAATGGGGTGATACATCCAGAATGGCTTTAGTGAAATAGCCAGTTTATTACTAGCACATATAATTCGCTCAATACGCTATCAAGGAGGCACCAATAATTCAGAAAGCTACAATGCTAACATTTTGCTATGGAGGCTAAAAAAAGCAATGGCAAATCCCAATGTCTGGCCTTATATATATTTTATATATATATATATATATAACCGGCGCCAAAGTTATTCAAAATAGAATTTTCAGATTTCCTATGGAAACACGGTCCTAACTATAACTATCTACTGGCGACCGCCAGTAGATAATATACATATATATATATATCTATATCTATATATATATATTATTTGTAATTTTAAGGGGAAAGTGTCCCATAAAGAAGGCCTGCCACATCCACCATACGGGGCTGGTGCAGTCTCCCATTATTAAATTACAACAATGGCACCTACAAATATCCGAAGGACAACAGAGGACCGCACACAGTACTCGTCCATCAAGAAAAGGTATTGCGGCAACGCGTTTCAACCTGAGAAGGTCTTCGTCACAGCCAGTTTACAAATTGTGCCCAATCAACCAAAAAAATAACCATCATCGTGATTAACATAGAAAACACTGTCGACAGATTCAGAGGAAATACAAAGACAGACTGTATACATGATAATATATAATATGCTTAGAAAAAATGTATATACATTCTCATAATTCAGTTTGTGAATAAAGAAATCAAATGATCAAGAAATATGTAATCTAGGTCCAGATAAAAAAAATATATATATACTATGGTCACAAATGTGAAATATAATCCACATAAACTTTATGTGTAGCACCTTGTGATGGACAGTTCAGACATAAAAGTGGTATCACCTTTTGGGTCATGGTCTAGCAAAGATATGAAATAAATTTCATCCATGTGATACTGATAAGCAAATATGTTCATAACCTGCCTAAAAATGAAACAAACACGTGTCGGTAATATCACTCGTGGCCCAGTGGCTCCAGAAGTAAAATTCAGCAAAGCAGAGTCAGACCATATAACGGTCAAGTGGCCAATTGAAACTAAATAAGGTGAAAAAATTCTGCAACCAGACAAGGGCATAATTTACAACATGGTAGATGGCCAAGTGGGTTATTGTGCAGATCACAATATCAACACACATAATGTAAATTAAATAGAGACAGTCCAATTCATATGAAAACTCATATCGTCTTCTCTCTATGGCATGAATCTTTACGTAGTGAACCCCAGCTCGAACCGGGCAATACATAATGGACCAAAATAAAAATTAAATAAAAGCCACAAATTTACTGAACGAAAGGTACTCTAGGGAGGGGAGGGGGTTAGATGGTTAATAAAAGACATGATATAGTATGTCCATGGAGCCAAATCTAAGCTATGCACGGAGGAGTGAAAATTGGGCATTCAACCTCAAGCCCCTAAAAGGGAAATTCATGGAAAGGGAAGCAACTCATCTGGTCTAGATGCAAGATAGACACCAAGTTCCATCTTATGGGAAATGAGGAAAGAAGGAATGGAAAAACTTCAGTAAAGTACCCCATCAGTTGAAGCTCCTCACTCTCATTCAGACCTCCAGGATACTTACTGCCGAGCAGAATTATGTATTCTGACTCCTTCTGCCACAGACGCCTTTCTCTGCTCCCACCTCTGACTGTTTTCTCAATCCTGTCAATAGCAAAGAAAACAAGAAGGTCAGCATTTTGTTGATGCAAACTGGTTTAGTGTTTCACCACAGGGTATGCCTGGTCAAGGTTCTAGATCGCCCTGTAGTGCTCCAGAATGCTTTTCTTTACCGGGCCTATTGTGCTGCCCACATATCTGAGACCACATGGGCATACAAGAACATAGATGCAAACGTCACTAGTGCAGGTCATGTACTTATGGATGCACCTCTGTTTGCCTTTAGCAGTGGTAAATGTTCTGACATTGCTGCTCTTTTTGCATGCCTTGCACCTCCTGCATTTGTAAAAGCCCTTTTGTTCATGCAACCAGCCCTTTCTCCTGTTGTCTGTGCCTGTGTTGCTTTGTACCAGAATGTCACGTAGTGATTTGGCTTTTCTGTACGTGATTTGAGGAAATTTGCTGACAGTTTTGCCTATTGTTGCGTCACTCCTGATAAGGTGCCAGTGACGTGTTAACATCTTCCTCATCTCTTGACTGCTGTTATTGAAAGTGATGATGAGTTGTAATGGTGCCTGACCCTCATCTGTCTTTTTCTTCTTATTAGCGAGCAACCTATCCCTTGCCACCATGAATACTTTGTCAACAGCTGCTCCCAAAACCTCAAAATACATACATATGCATTTTGCCGAAAAGGAACGTCGCGTACTCCTGGAACAGTTGCAAATTAATATTTATTTTTATTCTGCTTCAACCAAAACTGGCAGATGCATTTCAGCTCCCTGGCCTTTGTCAATGTTGAGAAACATGTTTTTTTTATGCCTGATATTCGCGGAATCATTGTAACCTTCAACACAGCCCTTGTGCAACGTTGCAATAAATTTGCGAATATCGCCGAAAATTTAAAAAAATTAATTCACAGACAGATTCAGGCACTAATGAATTCACCCATAGACACACTCAGAGACCTATGCAGCCCCTCCCAGACCCACTCAGAGACCCACACACCCATTCATAGACCTACTCAGAGACTCATGCACACACTGACAGTCCAAGTCAGAGACCCATGCACCCACTCATACATTCATGCATCAACTCATAGTACCACTCAGAGATGCACACATGCACTCAAAGACCTACTCAGAGACTTATGCACCCACTCACAGAAACACTCAGACACTCATACATGCAGTCACAGAGCTACTCAGAGACTCACATTCCCACTCACAGACCCACTCAGACAGGTATACACCCATTCACAGACCCAGACACTCCTGCACCCACTAACAGACCCTCTCAGATGCTCATGCACCCATTGACAGACTCACTTGGAAACTCATGTAGCCACTCACAGACCCACACACATGCACTCACTCACACATTCACTCAGATAGTCACACAGATGCTCACAGACCCACTCAGACACTCACACATCCACACACAGAACCACTCAGAGACACATGCACCCACTCACAGACCTACTCAGGCACTCACACACTCATAGTGATACACAGAGACTCTTGCATCCACTCACAGTGCCACTAAGAGGCCCATGTATGTACTCACAGACCCACTCAGAGAGTCACACACCCACTTACGGATCCACTCACAGACCTAATCTCCTACTCACAGACCCACTCTGAGACTCATGCACCGAATAACTGAGCTGCTCAGAGACTCATTCACCCACTCAGATGCTCATGCCCTCACTCATAGTGCTACTCAGAGACTGATGTATCCACTCACAGAGTCACTCAGAGACTCATGTATGCACTCACAGACCCACTCTGAGACTCATGCTCCCACTCACAGACCCATTCAGAGACTCATGTACCCACTCAAAGACCCACTCAGAGAGTGCACTCACTCACAGATCCACTCAGAGACTCATGCACCCACTCACAGATCCACTCAGAGACTCATTCAGCCACTCACAGACCCACTCAGAGAGTCACACACCTACTTACAGACCCACTCAGAGATTCATGTTCCTACAAACAGGCCAACTCAGAGACTCATCCATCCAGTTACAGATTTACTCAGAGACTGATACGCCCACTCACAGACCCAGTCAGAGAATCATGAACCCATTCACAGATCCACTCGGAGACTCATTCACCCAGTCAAAGACCCACTCAGACACTCACCCACCACTCACAGACCTGCTCAGACACTTACACACCCACTCCCAGATGCACTCAGACACTCACAGTCCTACTCAGTCTCATGCCCAGTCGCAACCACACTCAGAGACTCATGCATTCACACATCCACTCCAAAACTTATGCACACACACTCACAGACTCTCACACATTCTCTTGCAGACCCAGCCAGAGAGTAATGCACCCTGTCACAGACCCACTCAGAGACTCATGCACCCATTCACAGACTCACTCAGAGACTCATGCACCCAATTACAGACCCACTCAGAGACTCATGCTCCCACTCACAGAACCTCTCAGAGACTAATGTGCCCAGTCACAGACCTACTCAGAGACTCATGTAAGCACTCACAGACCCACTCAGGGACTGATGCACCCAGTCATTAACCTACTCAGATACACACTCACCCACTCACTTGCCCACTCAGAGACTCATGCACCAACTCACAGATACACTTAGAGACTCATTTATCCAGTAACAGACCCACTGAGACACTCATGTACCCACTCACAGACCCACTCAGAGACTCATACATTCACTCACAGATACACTTAGAGACTCATCTAGCCACTGATAGACAAACTCAGATACTCATGCACACACTGACAGATTCACTCAGACTCATACACCCACCCACACAATCCCTCAGACACTCACACATGCTCTTATAGACCCTGTCAAACTATCACACACCCACTGACAGAGCTTTTGAGACCACTCAAACTCTCATATATGCACTCACAGACACACTCAGAGACTTATACATGTTTTATAGAGTTATTTAGATAGTGATGTACCTAGTGTGATTCAAATAATTCCTTATATATAGTTATGAATTTTGAATGTGCTGGTGTGCATTGAATGTCTGCTTTTGGATTGCTTATTCGCATTGTCGCAAATTGTTTTTAAAAAATTGAAAAGAAGGGATATTTAGAAAGAAAAAAGCCATTCTGTTAATTGTGAGTGTGTAACAGCTACACATAAGACAAGATGCACAGTTTCAGGTTGCTGAGAAACAACCTGATACCTTTGTCTGTGAAGTGAACTCCATCACTTCCAAAGATTCAATGCATGTCAAAGTGTAGGTTGTTGTTGTAGCTAGAGCCCATGTTATAGTCTCTGAGCAATACAGAAACAGTTTTATAAACATGTTTCCTGGCTTTGTCAATCTGTGGACAAAATTGATCTGACCACTTCTATTTCTGCCTTTGGCATATGTTGGAGTACACCAAGACAGTATGAGGGAAAAGTGCCATTCTTTGTGCAAAGGTATCCTTCATTAGGATTCCCAGTCCTACTCAGTCAGTGTGTCCAGGTCATTGCCACCAAAGTGAACAAGCATGAGATCAGGTTGTTGGGAATCCACTATGCTTTCAACCAAAGGCAGCCTTCTGTTTCTCTGGTTGCTGTGGCACCTCCTGCTGGTCACTGCCTTGTGTTGCCTTTTTAAGTGACTAAAATCTCAAAAGAAATTGCCTCAACAAAATGATAGTGAAATACTGCCAAGTGCATTTCTCGCAATTACAAGGACTAGCTCTCCTATAGACTATCATTGGAGCTACCGTGTAACCACTTACAAGTGTAACTTTCAATTGGGAACAGCTAGAGATTTGGAGTCTGAGCTCAGGATTTAAAAACACATCTTTTAGTGAAGATGGTTTTTAATTTGTATATTTGAAAATGCCACTTATAGAAAGTGGGCATTTTCCTATTTAACCATCTTGTTCCTCTGCCTGCCTGTGGAAACAGCGTCTGGTTTAGACTTACAGGGGCCGGTTTGTGCATGCACTCTAGACAGTCACACAAAGGGAGTTGCGGTGTGCCCTGCATTTCCTAACGGCCCATCACCAAGCTGATGGGCCTTCCTGAGCTAGAGTGGTGGGAGGAGCTGTCACCTGCACCTGAATAGGGCTGTGCCTGGCCTCTCACAATGCTGTCTCCACCCTTCTGTATTGTGTCTGGAGCCAAGACCAGGCAGGACAAGAACTTGTGCACTACAAAGACAATCCTTTGAAGAAAGCCTCCAGACTTTTAGAACACTTTTGGATCAAGACGAACCTCTGGAAAGAAGAAGAGCTGAAGAGTTGTGAGGAATGCTGCTCCTTTGCTGTATGCTGCTTTGCTGGATTGGCCTGCAGTTGCTACTTCTGCTTTAGAGAGGAAAAGGACATTATTTTGCTTTGTATCCTGCTTATAAAGTTTTTCAAAGGGCTTGTGCCTGCTTGCCTCCTGTTGGAAGACCCAGGGTCATCAAAGACTTCGTCTGCGGCATCTCTGAACTCCACTGCTGGGAGTTCTGACCTGCCTTGTGGTGCCAAATACAGTTCTAGGCCCTTATAGGTTGTTCCTGCTACAAAGACCCACTTGAAACTGTCAAAATTGACTCACTGCCCTTCCAGCGCATGTTTTTCTGATGAAGCACTACCGTGCTGGAGAAATTTCCATGCACCGCGGCCGTGTGGCCAAAGAAATCGACACCAAGCCTGTCAGAGGCCGAAGAAACCGGTGTAGTCTGAGTTCAGCGCACCGTGTCTCTGAAGTCCAAGACCCCAGCACTGACTTGGATGCAGACCCTGCTCTGCAGCTGAAAGTAGCAACGCATCGTGGAACCATGGCTAAAGAAATCAAGACAGCACCCATTGGCCGTTACTGCAACCCCATCCAGCACATTAGCTTTCCACCCATTGCACCTGTGGGCCAAGTTTTTCGCATCCCCCGCAGACCAGTATAATTTTGGATTTCGATGCATCACTTCCCCCTCCCATCCAGATTCGGCCCAACGCTTCTCCTGTATGCAGCAGAACTGACACATCGCCTCTCCAAGGACTCAGTAACAGACATATTGCTGTGTTTTCCGACGCTTCCCTCGTCTGCGGCTGCTTTGCCTTGTAGATTTTGACGCATCTGAGGTACTTTGTGTAAAATCAACGCATCCAAAGTCATATTTTGAGTTTTGTATGTTGGATTTTTGTCATTTCGGTCTTGTTTGATTTAGATAAAGATACTAAACTGGTGTGGTGTCCTTTTATAGTGTTTTCACTGTGTTACTTTGTGTGCTATATACAAATACTTTACACATTGCCTCAGAGATAGGCTTGACTACTTGTGCCAAGCTACCAAGGTGGTGAGCAGGGGTTATCTTGGATGTGTAATCCCCTTATCCTGACTAGAAGGAAAGGTCCCTACTTGGACAGGGTTTATACCACTGCCAACTCGAGACGTCCCTTTCTAACAGTAGCAATCACATGCAGGACTCATGCATGCACAAATTCCTTGCTCACATACATGGAAGCACACGTCTGCACACATATTCACTCACATACTTGTACATTTACAGCTCTTCGTAGCCACCTACTCTGCTCTGCTCCGCTATATAACAAAATATGGTAAGCATAAATACATAACATTGGTATGATAAGGGACATAGGTCTAATCAACAATAGTAAATGAAATAGCATAGGGATACCCAAGAATTACAGTGTGACAATGTGGTGTCTGAACTTATGGGCATATTTATGACTTTGTAGCGCAGTGCAGCAAGTCACCTTACTGCGCTGCATCACAGGGAAAGAGCACAAACGTGTCGTATTTATCCCAACACAGTGCATTCCTGTTCATTTCCCAGTGCTGGCACACAATGGGCCCCCTTGCCTCCCTTGCATGCAGGAGTGTTTTTGTGCAGGAATGGGCAATCCTGAGAGTCATATTGTTCATTCTAGTGCACTAAAGAATGGAGCACACTAGAAAGAAAGAGGAAGTATCACGGAAAAATAAAGATATTTCTCCTCGTTACACCTCCCCTGAGAATGCGTAACACCCATGGAACGCCTTCCGAGGTCAGAGTAATGCAACGCAGAAATGTGCGCTGCATTGGGTTACTCCTTATTCATGAAGCCACTCACTCAGGGCCACGCAAAGTGGCCTTACGTGGCTTCACAAATTACATTTTGATTTGTGTCGCACATATACAACATTGCTCATAAATATGGCCCTTCGAGTTTAAGCTTTGTGTTCCCAAAGGCACTAGAATACATGTTCTCTCTCCTAGTGGTCTCCCTAAACGGTTAACGAATGCTGCAGTGAACACAGAAAACTTGTCTGGCCTGAGGCAGTTGTAGATTTTAGCATCTAGTGTGACTCTGTGACATGTATTCATTCACAGCTGCTCAATAAACAGCATATTGCGTTCGTCGGTGTTCAAGGTTAGACCTGCTGCACGCTAGGGTGGGACTCGAACAATGTCATGCATATTTGTGTTTACAGGCTCTCTAACACTTTCTAGCCGCGTCACCAGAGGTTGAAAGGAGCCCTAAATGGTGTCACGTCTCTCAAGACACTCAGGTTATAATTCACCCTGGTTCTGTTGTTTACTTTCAAGGCTGGTGAGCAGACAGATTAAAGTGCACTTCAGTGACAGATCTTTCTGGGAAGGGTAGCCTGCTTTCCTGCCAGGCATAAAGGGGAATCTTGTAGATTTCATTGCGTCACTTTTATGAAGCTTTCCTGCGTGGGAACATCCACCCTGCATCCATTCTACCTGAAGCAGGTAAAATGTGACACAGGGCGTTACAATATGACGCATCTCCCTAGCTGCGCCACGTTGTAAATTGGCCGCATTTTGTTTTGCTGACGCTGCGTCACAAAAGTGATGAAACAGCGGCGCTAAAGTGTCACAAGGGGCTTGCGACACTGCCCCTACATATTAATTTATAGTGCAGGAGTTTTTACGCGGCACATGAGGCACTCCTGACTTGGAGGCGGAGGCTAGGTTATATCCAAGCTCTGAGATGCGAAACCCTGAAAGGCACCTTAATTTATAACATTATAGCTGCAGTATAACCGTTGCCAGGGAAAGCATTATATATGCGTGGCCAGGCTGCAGAGCAACACACATTGAAGAGAAGCAGATGGATCAAAATTTAAATTAAATAGGCTAAAGGAGGTGTTTACTTCTTTTTGTACATGAACACTCCAAAATGGCTGACTTCGCTTCGGATATTTAGTAATGTTTATGTCATGACTTCAAGTCCTAGCAACGTCCCCTGGCCAACATTTATATTTAGATATTTGAATTGCCTAAGTAAAAAGAACTGCTTTGAAGGCAGGTGCACACATTGTGCATAAGAGAAATGCAGTCATTGAAAGCGAACAGAGGCAATGACTGAAGTGGGCTGACCTGTTTCACTTTGCTTTATGCTGTGGTGGGTGGAACCAAAATTAGAATGACAGTTTAGCAAACCAATGGATGTAGTCCACTGCCCCAAATCCCCTCTGTGCATGGATATTATCTATGCTATTTAGCGATGACTGGCCTTCGAGACAGCTAAGGCTATCTCGAAGGCCAGTCTTCTGAAAAGCTAGGCATAAAAAGGGCAGGCAAAAAAAACAGGAGGCACCCTCAATCCTTATCTTACTAATTAAAAACCTAAAGAACTATCTATGTTGTTATCATGTACCTTTTCTTCATCCATTGGTTAGAGATACTACTTAGGATTTAGATTATCAAAAGAGAAATTTATCTCCACTTCAACTATTTGTCTCATTCCCTAAATCTATACCAGTGTAGCCTATGTGCTGTGCATACCATGGGATTTCATTTATATATGTAGGGAGTTGATGATGATGAAAACAGATATAAAAAGCACATAGATGCTCCTAGGAGTATCCCGGCACTAATCCAACATCAAGCAGAATCACAAAGTGAATAGCCAAGTTTTTAACCCCTTTATTAAAGAAGGTTCAGAACTTTCCTGTCTGAAGTACACCGGTGATCTCAGTGACATGGGAGATTTCAAAAATCATGACAGCATATCTGACTTTTAATATAGTACAATGGTAACAAGAGTTCCCTTAGGGGACGTTAACATAACCTTTATTTCATTAACATATGTAATTTATTTCTGTATTTGTTTATTTATTCATCAATGTATATATTTTTGCCTTTAGAAATATTTTGAGATATTTGTAAAGCAAACTTAAGTCTTTTAGAGGCAATGCAGGACTGTACACAGAACAGAGGGTGGAATTGCTGTAATGTGGCTCATTGGGTGGAGACTAGAGTGAGAGATATGTTGGTGAGACAGGCATCATTATTGTTTATGGTAATGGAATTTGTAACTCTCCTTCTTTCATAAGTGCGTGACTTATACCACTGAATGTCATCAGACAAGTAGATGTTGATTATAGCTCGGAGGTTGTAGTCCTAGTAGGAGATGCCTAAAGAGGGGAGTTTTCAGTTATTTCCTGTCCAAGAACAGAAGATGCAAGTCTTACTAGGAGAGACCATGAAACCCTCCATTGACCTAAAGCAATAATCAAAATGCCTAACTCACCAGTATGCTATCTTGTCTTTATTTCCTATATCTCCAGGAGTAAGTTCTAAAATGTTGTGTAGGCAACTAAGTAGTTAAACTCAGGTGTGCTCTGCATTGGCATTGAGGCTAACTGTGCCTCTTTGTGTGAGCATAAAAATAAAAATAAAAATAAACGAAGGGCGATCCCAATATACCCTTGAGGGCTTGGGCAGAAAAGTTGGGAAGGTAAAGGATGCCAACAAGGGGTTTTGTTTAAGACAAACTATTTCCGTATATTTCTCAAAAACTTAATTAGTAGGTGTATGTGAGTAAATTAACACCAAAAAGGAATTCAATCACTTGATCATCAAATATAAACAACAAACACGGGGATTCTGTTTTGTGAATTAAACACAAGTCTTTTATGTATATTAATCAAAAATAGAAAGGAGTACAAGTAAAATAATGGTTTGAGCAATATTTCATGAGCAAAAGGGTTCAATCAGATCCACATATCTTCAAAAAAACATCTATTCCAACGTAAATTGGACAGAGACCAATCTCGTTATTGAGAACATAATCAACTGTACATAATAAATAATCTGAGAAATAGATGATATAGTCGACATTTTGGTCTTGGGTGGTGTCAATCCGTCAGACCATCTTCAGGACAATTATTGCATAACAAAGACTCTTTCTGAATCTTTTAGCAGCATCACGATGTTTATTTAAAATCGTGATCTAGATGTTTTGCGTTGATGCAGATAGTCTTCGAAATATCTGTCCGCCAGATTGTTTAAGTGCGAGGAAGATTTTTCGTGTGATTTCACAGATGTCTTTTTCGTGCCAATCGAAAAGGGAAAGAGTCCGTCCAAGTCCGGAGCGCCTGGACTTGGCGGACAGATATTTCGAAGACTATCCGCATTAACGCAAAACATCTAGATCTTGATTTTAAATAAACATCGTGATACTGCTAAAAGATTCAGAAAGAGGCTTTGTTATGCAATAATTGTCCTGAAGATGGTCTGACGGATTGACACAACCCAAGACCGAAACGTCGACTATATCATCTATTTCTCAGATTATTTATTATGTACAGTTGATTATGTTCTCAATAACGAGATTGGTCTCTGTCCAATTTACGTTGGAATAGATGTTTTTTTGAAGATATGTGGATCTGATTGAACCCTTTTGCTCATGAAATATTGCTCAAACCATTATTTTACTTGTACTCCTTTCTATTTTTGATTAATATACATAAAAGACTTGTGTTTAATTCACAAAACAGAATCCCCGTGTTTGTTGTTTATATTTGATGATTAGATCAGTTGATTGAATTCCTTTTTGGTGTTAATTTACTCACATACACCTACTAATTAAGTTTTTGAGAAATATACGGAAATAGTTTGTCTTAAACAAAATCCCTTGTTGGCATCTTTGTGTGAGCAGCTGGAGTATTTATACAACAATAACGTACAGGTGTGGGAACGGCTCATATCTGTCAAGAACCACTCACCTGAACGGGAGGCATCTGCTGGAGCAAAGAGTGTCTAAAAGATACACAATTGATAGACGGAATGCAGAACAAATCAAAACATTCACCCCCAGTCAAGAGATCTGGGTTAAATCCATCATTCTTTTGCTCACCATGCCACCCCAGTTTAGACCTGGCCATATGCAAATCAGTCTTGACCCTGTGCCTCATGGGAACAGTCCAGCCCGAACTGCCAAGCCAGGTCCTCCTTGGACCGGAAACAAGCATCCTAGGACCGGTTTTGGGGTTTCACCCCTCTTCAGCTAGAATAGCTTGATTCCAGTGGCACAGTGAGCCTGGGACCCTGTCTGGGCATACCCAGCGCACTTAGGGCGAGAATGCAAAAGACACACAATTGATGGACAGAATGTAGAACAAATCAAAACATTCACCCCAGTCAAGAGATCTGGCTTAAATCCATTATTCTTTTGCTCATCATGACACCCCAGTTAAGACCTGGCCATATGCAAATCAGTCTTGACCCTGTGCCTCATGGGAACAGTCCAGCCCGAACTGCCAAGCCAGGTCCTCCCTGGACCAGAAACAAGCATCCTAGGACCGGTTTCAGGGTCTCACCTCTCTTCAGCCAGGATAGCTTGATTCCAGTGGCATGGAGAGCACGGGACCCACGTCTGGGCATACCCGTACCACTCGGGGTGACAAATGCAAAAACAACAGCCTTGTGCATGGAAAATGCCTGATAGCCCCCAGTGCGCAACTGGCTCCTCCACCACAGAGGGGGCCCGTAACGGGCCCCCCGAAGCCAGCCTCCGCCAGTCTTTCAATGGCGGTTACACCGCCATGGAAAGGCTGGCTGACGCCAGCGTTGTGATCGGGCGGGCGGTGCCTGCTAGGCACTGCCACCATATCCCCGGTCTGAACTGCTCCGCCAGGCAATCGCAATGATGGGGCAGGGGGAAATGGGAGCCAGATGGTGGAGGGACCGCCGGCCCGCTGGTGGCTGTCCCTCCACCATTGTAATGAGCCCCTTACACTTCAGGTATAAAAAGTTAGACTTCAAGTGTAAAGTTAGACTTTTGGTCTAACTTTTACGTTTGTAAATCGGGCACTATGTGGTTACCCTAAGGAGTCCTTCGAAAATATTGTCTCCGCTTGTCCAGCACTGGTAATGGAGAGAAGAACTTGGTTACGACAACTGTTTAACCCAATGAGAATCCATCATGTACGACTTATAGGGTTGCCAGGGGACGTACATGTGATTCCTGGTTTGTCCTTTGCTCTCCCTCGTGCTGTCTTTGCGGCCCAAGGTTTCAAAGGAAGCACCATTCTCAAATTAGCAATAAATCTGCTCTGTTCGAAAAGGCAGCAGTGCCAGTCTGCACCTGACTTGGGCTGTACACAGTTGAAACTTGCAACAGTTTCAGTTTTTCCCATAGTGAGGTGTTGCCTAGCAACATTCCTTTCCAGGCCTTCCAGCCCCAGGCTCCACCAAGCACAACTTTGATTGGCTGCAGGCTCTGAGTTTTGATATTTCACTGACTTGAAAAAAAGAATTACAAGGACTTGTAGAAGTGATGGCAAGTTTTAAGTTTGGTCATGTGCTTGGGCATCGTTTAGGTGTAGCTAGAAGTTACATTTGCAAATTCTGTGCTTTGGGTTCATATCCTTAAGAGAGTGCTTGCAATCCTTGTCAATTAAGTCTGCAACACTGGACACACTTCGATTGTAGGCGGTTTCTTTTTGTCGCCCTGTGGTAAATAAAATTCCTTTACCGGGACTGAATTTGATACAGAATCATAATAAAATAGCTCAGTAAAATGAGAGGCAGAATCCGTGATATTAGAGTTTCGGAATGGGCTTTATTCCAATAATCGATTATAATCGGATGCTCCAAGTTCCATCACCACGGGGGTTCAGGAAGTGAAGTACATACTTTATTGACAAGAAGTAACTTTTATAGTACATACATTATAATGAAGCAAATACAGTAGGCGTAACAATTGATAAGGAACTTGACGTTGTACCTGCGTAACCGAAAATGGGTGTAATAAGGAGTAAAAAGGAAACATGATTGGTTATGATGTCATACATAGGTGGATCTATAAGATAATACTTGACATAGATGCGCGCGCAGCAGTATGACGTGTAATTGACGTGTAACTAGGGGGTGAAGGGGACTTGACATTAGCTCTACATGTGGAGACGAAAAGTCTGGGGGGTCAGGTCAACCTAATCCCAAATCATATCTAACATCCTATGTTTAAAGAACTATGTTATCCACAAAAGAAGGACTCTCGGACAGAATCTATTCTATACTGACTGTGCGTGCGTGTACAAGCGTCTAAGTGTCTACACTGAATGCGAGGGGGTAGGAATATTCCATGGTGACAGGGCTATGAATTACTTGCATGAGGACAGAGAAGCCGGGCCTTTTGCTTGGTAACTGGAAGAATGTTTACTTAAACTACTAGGCAGGAATGCATCGGCTGAGGGGGAAGCAGATAATTCGAAGGTGAAATACAGTTCTTGGCAGAGAATAGGCTGATGTCAGGCTTCGTGAGCCGCGCAGAGAATGAGACAAAGTTCATGGTCACAGATGCAGGCTCAGACTGGAGCTTTCAGAGGCAGAAGGCAAAAGGAGTTTGATGACAGAATCAGGGCCTACTTGCCTGGACTGTAAAATGGCATAAGTGAACCATATAAAGCCGGTGGCCTTTCATATTTAGGAATGGAATATCCGGCCTATTCATGGCGGATCTGACAGAGGACATGTTGACGGTGGACGCACATGTATTTGCGTCTTCATAACTGGAACTGGAGGGAACATACATGTACTTGTGACATGCACATAGAACCGTTGGGGTCCAAGATAGGGGACATAACTGACCAGGAAAATCCACATTTCCACATTCCCTCCTTGTCCCCTACTTGCCCTTCAAGAGATATCGATCTTCATCAATCCATTGATCTGTTCATATAGCATCATTTGTTCTTCTTTCTTCTTCCGTGATCTTGAATGAAATCTTGGTGGTGGAATACACGATGTGGCACACAGACCACAAATCGCTGGTCCACATTGTAGACATAGACAGCAACTGAATAGTATGAGAAGGCCAATACCTAGGAAGGATAAAACCCTCCATCCCCAGGCTGATATCACACTCCAAAACCAACTGGACCAAGTCCAAGTGCCTGGGTTCTGGTGTATCTGGTTTACAATCTTATGAAGGCGAGTGATGGCTTTATATACAGATGGCGAATTTTCTGGTATGAATACGCAGCAGCTTGATCCGATGACCCTACAAGCTCCGCCCCTATCAGCCAGGATGACGTCAAGGACAAGACGATTTTGAAGCACAACAATCCGCATAGCAGACTGCTCTTCTGTTAAATTGCCTAAGGCGGAAATAGTCTCATTCACTACTGCTTCAAGGGTTCTGGTTAATCTACGTATCAGCTTACTATTAGTAACAGTACCTATATAGGGAAAGATGCCTTTATTAAAATCTACATACTTGTCCCATGCCGTCTCAGTGTAATCGACAATGGGGAGATCTCTCCGCTTTCTGTTGTGTACTAAATGAATATTTCTGTAATAATCAGGAGGAGCTAGAAAAACGGGTGGCAAAAGGAATGCAATGTAGCAGGTACCATCCCAATCTGGAGGTAGACGCATATATGCAGTCTGACCACATATAAAGTAGGAGTGGCGAGAAGCTTTAAATGAAGATTTGCCTTGATCATGGAATTCTACTATAGTAGTGCATTTACTATGGCCCATATGTATGGAACCAACCTTTCTTACACACAATTCACCCTTCGCTGGGAATACTGACATGGTGGGTAAGACTAGTTCAACTTCGGATACGACATTTAGAATCATGAGATTAGGTGTAAAATTACCTAATCCATATACTTCATTTTCTAGATCAGTTCCTGTTCTTTTGGGGCGACCCTCCTTGTCAGGGTAGCAGACCTTGAGTAAAACTAGGTTCAGGTTTCCCCATATCCAATGATCTTGGTAAACTGCTGTGTCTGAGTCTATGGAATTGATTAAACTAAACCATGCTCCACAGGAGCCATTATGTGTGAATGGATGTGGAAAGAAAGGCAGGACTCCTTCATAATTCTGATAGGGAGGGAGTCGGCCACACACCCAACAATTGGTGGCATTACTAGTCTGATGGGAATGATGTAACATACTAATGAAAGTGTTATTGCGCAGCGCAAGTCTATAAGATAATTCATGCGGAGGTAAGTCACTAAAAGAATGTTCAGCAGTAACATTATAAACATGTCTAGAAATAGGGTAATATATGTGCAACAACATACTTGTAATAATTATTAAAAGACTCAATAAAAACAGAATTAATAATGTCCCCATACAGTGGCTACGCAGTGATTTATAATACGCCTGTCGTTTCAACATTTTTCGCGACTGTTCATGATTCAGGTCTAGAGGATACATGTCAGGGACAAATTCAACCGCTTCACCTTGGAGAGGACTTAAACAATCAAATTGTCTGACGTTCTAGGCCTCAATTTTTCTTTATAGAGTTCTGTTTCAGTTTTTTCAACCAAAGGAAGTTTTGAATCAGTCTGTGAGGGAGTGCAGGGCACAATGTCTATATCCGAGGATAGTCCATGAAATTTCTTGATATGACTTGAATGAATCCAGCCCTTGCGGCCCTCGATCTTCACGGCTGTCCTCGTGGTCAACAGGACCAACTTGGGTGCTTTCCACCTGGGCTCCAGCTGAGTCTTTCGGTCGAAATTCCTCACAAAGACAAGATCACCCGGAACAACGTCATGGGGTTTCACCTCAGTGTTGTCGGGAAAGGCTGCAGCTACCTGTGAACGACAAGATTGTAGTGCAGACATCAAGGAAGCCAAGTAATCTGTCAGCATATTACAGTCAATATCAGTTATTTTGCGTGGTATGGGCGTCCCCCACATATTCGGTGGTCTGCCGAAGATCACCTCATACGGGGATAGCCCTGTTCATGAGTGTGCTACCATTCTCATGTAAAAGAGTGCAACGGGTAACGCTACTACCCAGTCGACACCTTTTTCTCTGCATATTTTGGACATTCTGATTTTCAGTATCTGGTTATGTCTTTCTACGAGACCTGCTGCCTCGGGGTGTCGGACACAGTGGAATTTCCACTGATATCCTAACAGAAGTGAAACGTGTTTCATTAATTCGGATGAGAACGGCAGGCCGTTATCTGAGTGAACAGCACGTGGTAAACCGTATCGTGGGAAGAATTCTCGAACCAACTGTTTGGCAGTAGTCGGGGCAGTGTAATCTGAAACCGGGTATGCCTCTGTCCAACGGGACAGAGCGCAGACAACTACAAGAACATATTTGAATCCTCGACATCGTTCCATCTGGATATAGTCCATCTGGAGTACTTCAAAAGGATGATTAGGAGTATGAAATCCACCCTGTTCTACGGGAACGCTTTTTCCTGGGTTAAACTGACAACAGATCATACAGGTACGGACCTTTTGTTTTGCTGCTGCTCGTAAATGTTTATTGAACCAAATGTGTTGAATGCTGTCTAGCATAGCTTTTTCTCCTAGATGTGCTGGACTATGTATAGTGTTAATTATAACTTGGACCATTGAGTCAGGAAGGAACCATACAGACTTTTCCTTCATCATCCATCCTTGGTCCGTTTGGATCCCTCCTAATTCAGTCCATTTCTTTATTTCATCTGGTGTAGCATGTGTCTGTATGTCAATTACGTCAAGAGTAGGATCTTTAACTGTCATGCAATGTGTCGGTGTCGGGACTATTGTCTTTGTCATGTCGGGGGTTTGAGTTTGAGCAGTCTGTTTAGCTGTTCTGTCGGCTAGATCATTGCCTTGGGAAATGATATCAGTAACCTTCGTATGAGCCTTACATTTCATAATTGATATTGCAGTGGGTAGATGTATTGCATCTAATAAGGCATGAATGAGGGGTCCGTGCTGAATGTGGGCACCGTGGGAAGTTAAATAACCTCTCTCTCGCCACAGCACGCCGAAGTCGTGTACAACTCCGAATGCATAACGTGAGTCAGTGTATATGTTGACTTTTTTATTCGTGGCTTGAATACAGGCTTGTGTCAGAGCGATGAGCTCTGCGGCTTGAGCTGACAAAGTATTTATACGATTAGTTTCAATGACTTCAGTATCTGTTGTGACTGCGTAAGAGGCCACTAACTCTCCTGTACTTGTTCTCATGCATGAACCATCTACATACAATGTCAGGTCTGGATCTGACAATGGGACATCGGTTAAGTCTTGTCTGGGTTTCGTCGTTATCGTAATAACTTCAATACAGTCATGGGCTAGTGGGTCTGTTCCGATTACAGGTAAAAGTGTGGCAGGATTCAATGTGTTACAGCGTCTGATTTCTATATGTGGCTGAAACAATGTAAGTTCATACCCCGTAAGTCGTGCTATAGTCAAGTGTTGTGTTTGCGTTCTATTCACAAGAACCTCTACTGCGTGTGGTACTTGAACTGTCAATGGATGTCCTAACACTATAGCATCGCTTTGTCTGATTGCTAAAGCTGTCGCTGCTACTGATTTCAGGCATGCAGGCAAAGCCTGAGCTACGGGATCTAATGTACTAGAAAAATAAGCACATGGTTTGTGTGCTCCTGCTTGTTCCTGTGTGAGTACTGACAAGGCAGTACCTTCGCGTTCTGTAACAAAGAGTGTAAACTGTTTTCTGTAACATGGCGTTGCTAAAACGGGTGCTTGACATAAAGCTTTCTTTAGGCTTTCAAAAGCTTGTGTGTGTTCCTGAGTCCAAGGGAGAACAGTCGATGTGGCTGCCTCCTGTGTGGTTAACTGAATGAGTGGTTTTGCTAGAAATGCGTACTGAGGGATCCACTGCCTGCAATATGACGTGAGGCCTATGAAAGCTCGTACTTCCTTTTGTGTTTTGGGTATTGGCATGTTAGCTATTAACTGAATGCGGTCGGGTGTAAGCTGCCTTCCCTCCTTGGACAGCGAGTGTCCAAGATAAACAACTCGCTGGACACAGAATTGCAGCTTAGAAGGGGACACCTTGTGCCCCTTTTCGGCTAGAAATTGTAAAACTGTCAGTGATGCTTTCTCACATTCGGGTTCGCTTCTCGCGGTGATCAGCAGATCATCGACATATTGAAGCAGAGCAGTGTTAACTGGCATGTGGATACTGTCAAGTTCTCGTTTCAGTGCTTGGCTATAGATGCTGGGGCTTTCTGTAAATCCTTGAGGTGCGCGTGAGAATTTAAAGCTGCGCCCATTTAAACTAAATCCGAACAAATATTGACTTTCCGGATCTATTGGGACGCTGAAAAAGGCATTCTTGAGATCAATTACAGTAACGAATGTTGCTTCGGAATCAATAGCTGTCAATAATGACGAGATATCTGGAACCACAGGAAATTGTGGCACAATGCATTTGTTTAACTCGCGCAGATCAATAACCAATCGATATACTGGCGGGGCTGTAGGATCTGTTCGTTTAAGAATCGGAATTATCGGTGAATTACATACATTGGAGTCTGTTTCTACAACTACTCCTTGGGCAATTAGCTCGTCAATGATTTGTAGTAAAGCCACTACAGCATCTGGTGGTAACTTGTATTGTCGCATTCGTGGTAGCACCACTCCTGCCTTGAGTGTGACTCGATATGGTGTAATATTCATGCAACCAACATCAGTAGGGCCTTGTGCCCATAGATGTGTAGGTAAAGTCTGTAGTCGGGGATCCATGTCTCTAGATACATAGTGACCTTTAAAATCACGTAAAAACAACCTTACTCCTTCCGGAGAACAACATATTATGGCTCCTAGGGCTTTCAGAGTTTTTATTCCTAGCAAGTTTTCTGGACATGATTTAGTAAGCAATAAATCTGTAGTTCGGGTCAAAGGTCCTATCGTAAGTGGAAGAGGCTGTGATACTTCATTAACAATAGGTTTTCCTGAAAAACCAAGGGAAATATTCTGAGAGCCTGAGAGGGGTGCCCCTGGAACTTCACTACGTTTTATAGTTGTTCGACTTGCCCCTGTATCGAGTAAAAATTTTCTATCTTGACCTAATAATTCACTATGTACATAAGGTCCTTCTTGATCTACAGGAATCTCGATAAGGGGTAAGTCAACTTCCCTCTCTAGGCTAGTTCATGCGTAACGCTGATACTCAGGATATTCATACTGTGCAGTCTGATACATTTGTCGTGTTGTGGTCTGTGTGGCAGCAGCAGGCAACGGTGGTGCAGCTGGCACAAACTGTATTGGCTGTTGTGCGGCTGGCATGGCCTGGGCATGCTGCATAGCTCCTTGTTCATTCTGATCTTGTCTTAGTGGCCGTGATCTTTCTTGTGTTTTACCTATAGAGATATTATGTTTTAGCACTGGACAATCGTGTACGTAATGACCTGGCTTTTTACAATAATTGCATGTCCCTTTTACAGGTCCTGCTGAATCGGAATGTGTCATACCCTTTTTATGTCCTTCAGCTGGTACTGTCTGGGAAACTAGCATTTTCATTTTTGTGTCTTTCATGCGTCTGTGTTCATGTTCTTGTTCCTCTCTAATTCTATTGTGATGGTACTGTAACATTTGTAACATTTGTGTTGGAGTGTTACCTTGCCAGGTACTCTCGAATTTTAATACTCTATTCTTTACTGGGGGCAGAGCATTTTCTACTAATTTTGTTACAAACAGATGCGGGTATGATTCGCTACTTGCTTTTATGCCACTATTTATACCAAAACATTTCTCGAATCGGGCATAGTAATCACTAGTGTCTTCATCTTGCTTCTGTTTACAGGCTGAAATTGTACCCCAATCTTCCTTTTTCGTAGTTAATAAACGTGGCAGTACCTGTACTAGTAAACCTGGTATTGCTTTAGTTTTGTCCCCAAGCCCCGAACCTGGACCTCGGGCCCTTTCTTCTGCTTCTAATGCTGACCATTCTATCTTTTGGTCTCCTACCTCCCACTCTTTTTCCTTGAGTTTCTCATAAATGCCAGCAGGCATCAACACCTTTAATATTGTCATAATGTCGGGATAGGTATACTCTCCCATGAGTAACATGTCTTTAATTTCTCGGTGAAAACCCGCTGGATCTTTGTCATGACTGGGTACCACTTTCTTCATTTGTAACAGTTCTATTTTTGATATGGGCGTATATACAAATACGCGCCTAAACTGGTTGTCCTCGCCTTTTATTGGGTGCACTTCTCGTAAGGGATTCTGTCTATCCATGTGATACGTTGTTCTTTCCTTGCCGGACAATGAGGCATGCTCTGAGCATACAAAAAGAATATACTGCTTTCTTGATACTAGAATTTCTTTAATTAATTCAGTACCTGGACCTCTCCATTTATTCATAAGCAATTCAGTCAATATGTCAGGTAAGGGACCAGGGTCCGAATGCTGACTCCGATATAGTTTAATGAGTTGTTGAATCATATAAATCCCAGCTAACCTCTGTTCATCTGGGGTGAGATTCAAAAATGTGCGTACTACTGTAGCATCACTATATTTTCCGGGACTGTCCACCCAGTGGACAGCTGCCCTGGCTAAATCTTGTTCATCCATAGAATCGAGAAAATGATAACCCCTTCGTTCTCGGAGTAGTTTGTCGGCAGTTTGGAACGAATGCTCGTTAGACCTTATATTAATTATAGGTATTTGGAAATTCTTGTTATTATCTGGACATATCGGACGTATTGAGTCAGTATGACATCTAGTCTGATCCCTATTACAAGATCTTCCTCTACCTACATAGGCTATGGTGTCCAACTGTCCCGCGGGCGGTCCTGACCCTTCTTCCTCGCTTGGTTCGAACTCGTCTGTCTCTAATCGCTCTTCGTGTAGGCGTTCTATTTCTTTACGGATCTTTCGGCACATGGCTATTATTCAATTTTGCTTATCGTGTCTCCCTTCTGATATATTCTGGCTCCATCTTGTAAGAATTTGCATTGCATCCGGGTCTACCCCTGGTCGGTCTTGATTTCTGATCACACAGTTTATGAGGAAACGTAACAGTTCCCCCTGTATCTCTACTTTCTGGTATTCCATAGCTCTGTTAATACATTCTGGATCTCGCCCTGTTTGAACAAAATGATATATTTTATCTAGATGCGCAGTCATTCCTGGTAACTTCGCTAAATACCCTGCGGCTCGTCTGATACGTAATGATGCCAGGATCATTTCGTCCTCTTTACCGATCACCGGGTCATATCTACAATCTATAAGAAGTTCCTTAAGCGCACGTTCACTTACGAATTTGGGTGTACGTGAATGCGCTGACTCTTGAAAAATAAGTTTATTTATTCTAGGTGGCGTGGAAAAAGTATTGGTAGCACCTCCCGTGGCCCCATCTGGGGCGTCGGGTGTGAAAGGATTCGTCGAACGTGACACAGCAACTATAGGTGTGGACACAGCTATGGAAGTACCTGTAGGGACAGATGCGGAAACAGATGTGCTTGCCGGAACTTGTGACTCGATTTGTTGCTGTAGGAATACGGGTGCTGGATCTTGGCGTTGGACCTCCCTGGTATGCGGTCTATGTGGGGCGGAATTAGCATACTCGGGAGCTACGTCATCTAAATATGAGGAAAGAAAAACATCTTCTGCGGTTCTAGGATGCCCCTTAGGATGTACCTTAATTGGGAATAATGGGGGTGACAAGTCTTTCGGTATCTCTAGAGTAGCCTTAGGTAATCCTTCGGCTAGAAGGGGATACATACCATTCATGAGGGCATTTCTTTGTCTATCTACTTGTTCTGATTTCACTCGGATACCTTCCTCAATTAATAGATCTTCTTGAACTTTATTTGAACTTTCTTTACTCTTCTCTTCCTGTCTACGTGCTTTTTCTGTACGTCTATGAGATTCTTTACGCCATAACTCAACAGCGTCTTTCTGTGACTGTCTTACTTTCCTTTTCCATAACTCTTCCTCGACTTTCATGATGCACTCTGCATCCCAGGTCCCAGCTGCGGGCCACCTCTGACTTTCTGGTAATCCCTTGGTGTAGTCTACCCATAAATCAAGAAATAATATAGCGTCTAAGCCATGTTTGTGATACATGAAGTGCCCTGGAGTATCCCTAGGAGGAATAGGGACGGCTTCTTCAAGTACCCCTTTCCTAGTAGTGATCTGTCTTAATTTCGAAAAGAGCGGCATATTGACAACTGATCCGATACTTAATTTTGAACACACTTAATACAAAAGCACACTAATGAACAACCATTCATACCACAATATGCAGGACGTTTAACACATTAGACATTAAACATTAAACATTTTTTAACCTTTAGAATAAGCAACAATGATGATCGTCTGCATAACTAATCACCAAGCATAATTCTTGACAATAACTAGATACTTCGGAATACTTGATATACTGCTAAACAGTACAGATACACTGCTAAAACAGTGCAGACCGGATTTGTGTACCCAAACCCGTCTTGACCGGCACAACCTATGTGCACGTCAGAAATGCCTCCCCAGTAATGGTACTCACTGGGTAGCTTCGGAAACGGAAGGCCTCGGTAACCTGAACTTGAACCGGACTGGACTCGACTCGACTCGTCGGGAACTGGACTTGACTTCGAACTGGTGGGTCTCGGTATACCTCGGATCTTGCTCTCTCAGCTAGGCTCTGGTCGGGATACTTCGCACTTCTCACCGCCTCGTCTGGGTGTTGATCGTAGTCTCAGTCGCCCCCGCTTGACCGGAGGGAGATACAGGAAATCCTGCTGGTACGCGTAATTGTCCGTCCAGCTGTGGCAGGAGACCGGGCCTACAACTCACCGCCGGCGCGTGAGATGAGAAAGTGTCCCTGTTCGGGCGCCATCATGTGGTAAATAAAATTCCTTTACCGGGACTGAATTTGATACAGAATCATAATAAAATAGCTCAGTAAAATGAGAGGCAGAATCCGTGATATTAGAGTTTCGGAATGGGCTTTATTCCAATAATCGATTATAATCGGATGCTCCAAGTTCCATCACCACGGGGGTTCAGGAAGTGAAGTACATACTTTATTGACAAGAAGTAACTTTTATAGTACATACATTATAATGAAGCAAATACAGTAGGCGTAACAATTGATAAGGAACTTGACGTTGTACCTGCGTAACCGAAAATGGGTGTAATAAGGAGTAAAAAGGAAACATGATTGGTTATGATGTCATACATAGGTGGATCTATAAGATAATACTTGACATAGATGCGCGCGCAGCAGTATGACGTGTAATTGACGTGTAACTAGGGGGTGAAGGGGACTTGACATTAGCTCTACATGTGGAGACGAAAAGTCTGGGGGGTCAGGTCAACCTAATCCCAAATCATATCTAACATCCTATGTTTAAAGAACTATGTTATCCACAAAAGAAGGACTCTCGGACAGAATCTATTCTATACTGACTGTGCGTGCGTGTACAAGCGTCTAAGTGTCTACACTGAATGCGAGGGGGTAGGAATATTCCATGGTGACAGGGCTATGAATTACTTGCATGAGGACAGAGAAGCCGGGCCTTTTGCTTGGTAACTGGAAGAATGTTTACTTAAACTACTAGGCAGGAATGCATCGGCTGAGGGGGAAGCAGATAATTCGAAGGTGAAATACAGTTCTTGGCAGAGAATAGGCTGATGTCAGGCTTCGTGAGCCGCGCAGAGAATGAGACAAAGTTCATGGTCACAGATGCAGGCTCAGACTGGAGCTTTCAGAGGCAGAAGGCAAAAGGAGTTTGATGACAGAATCAGGGCCTACTTGCCTGGACTGTAAAATGGCATAAGTGAACCATATAAAGCCGGTGGCCTTTCATATTTAGGAATGGAATATCCGGCCTATTCATGGCGGATCTGACAGAGGACATGTTGACGGTGGACGCACATGTATTTGCGTCTTCATAACTGGAACTGGAGGGAACATACATGTACTTGTGACATGCACATAGAACCGTTGGGGTCCAAGATAGGGGACATAACTGACCAGGAAAATCCACATTTCCACAGCCCTTTCAACTCTGCAAGATGGCAAGAGCTTCAAAACCCAGCTAGCTTCTGTCGCTGTTTTAGGTTGATATTTCAAAAGAAAATAAATATCAGAATTTCGCTGATTTTACAATTTTTCCCAGGCCTCAATATAAAAATACTGGGCAGGCTAGTAAAATACCAGTCACTTGTTTGCTCTGCAGCTATGCACAGGTTTATAATTCCATTGTTCCTCCTTAGGCAGCCCTCTAGCACAGCCCTACCACTGGAAGCCTTTGTGTGGCTTAGAATGTGGGGGTGAGGAGCAGAGTTCAGTGAAGCCCAAAAACTAATGTGGGAGCTACATACATGCTGATGTTTTAAAACAATAAAGATGGAGATTTTGGAAATGAAATTGGGGAACTTTATTTGCCTTATTGACATACATTGAAGCAAATGCAATTTTAGGGAGGAGACAGCTCAAATAAACCAATTTTTGGCAGTGGATGCTTTGTAAAAATAAATAGGTGCTGGGGCTCTGGTCAGGAGCCAGCTTACACCAACCCATTTCTCATGTTAGCACTGCCTAAAACAGAACCAACTACGAAAGATGAAAGTTAGGAGAGAATGTGGTGTAATGGTCAGTGCTGCCGACAACGGAGCTGGTAAACCAGGTTTGAGTCCTGGAACTGGCTCAATATCCTGTGATTCTAGGCAAATCACTTAATCTCCCTGTACGTTAATGTGTCCTTAACTGGTGCTCATGAAAGCACCAGTGTTGATGATTAAGTGCCGGTGCTGAGTACTGGAAGCCATCGGATCAAACTAAGCACTGATTTTTGGGTTAAATAATTCAGGAGTCTCCCGCTTAAATCGGTATACAGCTGAGATAGCATGAGGCAGGAACATGGGGGCATATTATCAAGCCAGGCGATAAAATTATCGCCGCTTTAGCGGCAGAAAACTGCCGCTAAAACGGCGATAATGGGCTTGATAATATGCTCTATGGAATTCCAATTGAAGCCCATGTTAAATGTGAAGGACTTCTAACATGTGCTTCAATTGGAATTCCATAGAGCATATTATCAAGCCCATTATCGCCGTTTTAGCGGCAGTTTTCTGCTGCTAAAGCGGCGATAATTTTATCTCCTGGCTTTATAATATGCCCCTGAGTGAGGCAGAGAAAGTGAATAGGAGGGTGAGGAAGTGGTGAAAATATTTAAACAGAAAGTGATGGAATGAAGGCGAAAGAGAGAATGAAGAGCAAAAAGTACATGCCGTAATGGTAAATAGTAAAGTTGTGCATGTGCGAAAGGCAGAAGTGAGAAGGCCAGACAGTTAAACAGAGAGCCAGATTGATAGAGAAAATGAGCCAGAGATACAGGTGGAGAGAGATGTGGAGCTATGGAGAGCGAAATAGGGAAATATAGGGGCATATTAACAAGCCCGGCGATAAAATTATTGCCGCTTTAGCGGCAGAAAACTGCAGCTAAAACGGCGATAATGGGCTTGATAATATGCTCTATGGGATTCCAATTGAAGCTCAGGTTAGATGTCCTTCACATTTAACATGGGCTTCAATTGGAATTCCATAGAGCATATTATCAAGCCTATTATCGCCGTTTTAGCGGCAGTTTTCTGCCGCTGGAGCGGCGATAATTTTATCGCCTGGCTTGTTAATATGCCCCAAAGGAAGGGAAGAGTAACATTAGAGAGAAGACAGAGAACTGAAGAGTGAGACAGAAGTGAGAGGGAAGAAAGACCAATGGACACATTTTAAGAAGGTGCTCCCTCCCTGTAGGCACTGCTGATCTCCCGAAGGAACACACCCCTACTCTTCCTATCTTCTCTGTTTTTCTGCTCACTTCATGAAGCTCAGGGAACTGTGCCCATGCTCACAGGACCCTTATCCAGACCGTTCCTCTGGAACATGTTGCAGTTTTCATAACATCACAGTCTTGTTGGATTAATTAAAATAAACAATGAGCATTTATTATAAAACATTTAAAACCACTTACTGCTGGAAGTGTGTAGCTTCCAAACACAGTTGTTAAATCTTCAACTGTATGCAGGTCCTGTTCACTTCTGGAAGGTATTTTTTAAAACTCCCATGTCCCATGAGTGAACATTACTATTGGACTGAGTGTTTTTCTCTCTTGTCTGGATACATGGCCACTAAGAAGATTCATTTGAACAATTGGCTCCTGTTTCTTTTCTAAAAATGTTGTAAAACAAATGGTAGTTTCTGTTCTGGGGACAAGTTAACTGTCCTCAGGAGGGTAGAAATAATAAAAATAATGTATGAGTCTACAGAGGTAGAGTTAACGTAGAGTGGCAATGATCAACTAACAAAAACACACTAGGAACATCACAGGACCAGTGCATAAAGAATGTTCAATGTGGATAATGTTTAGAAAACTTCAAGTAGTTCAAAAAATAATTAGTTCAAAACAAAGTCCAAAGTCCAAAATGAATTTAAAGTTCATCCCCCAATGCAGATCGAGTGTTTGAAGTGGGTTGTATGACAGAATATCAAGAACAGAACTATTGTGAAACTAGAATAGTGTGTCAAAAATACCCGCAGGTCCTTGCATGACCCACATCACACTACAGTGTGATGTTGCAGACACCCTCCACGCAATGTCCATCCACAAATCTCCCGCCTGCTCTCAGGCATACACTAAGCGCACACACAACACCTTTGCATGATGAGTGTGCAACTCCGACTGCCTACACAGTGCACCCACGCGTTCCAGGCCCTGTCACACCAACCAGGTCATGTCCCTCCTACTCAGCCATGGGAGTGGGACTCAAGGCTTCTGCATGTAGTATGGTGTCGTCGTCAGGCACATGGCACAGGTATCATCTCTCAGCGTGTCAATCTACAATGTGTCCAGGGCCCCCCTCTCCACCATCACATGCACACACAGCCTCATCATCAACTCGTATGCCATTGACAGCCAGGTGCTCCTCGCCCTCACCAAGGACGCAGACATTGCCAGTTCCAATATTCAAGATTGCATGAGATCCATTGATGAATGGCAGAACATCAGCCACCTGAGGCAGGACTTGTACAGGACTGAGGTCAAGATCTGAGGATTGTCCCCTTACAGCTGGGTCAACTGCTTGTGTCCCACCCGCAACAGCCCTGCACAAGCACCCAGTGTCCACGCACACAAGATGGTGTGCATCATGGATTGCTTGGTCACATTTGCCATGGTAAGTACCAGCATCTGTGCCTCAGACTGCAACACCCTCTAAATTATGCACATGATCCCCAGATAGATCCACTCCAAGGAAAGATGGACCATCCCCCAGGTCCACGACAACATCCATGTCAAAACTGCCCTGCCCTCTACGGAGCAGCCACATCCAAACTTCCGGGAAACTTGTCCACATCTAGGGTGCATCTGCACACCTCAGCTGCAACATCCCGCGCCCCAGCCACATCACCGTCCAGCAGAGATAGCTGCAATGGATCACTGTGTGCTGCTGGATGACCTTCAGACTCCCCACCCACACTCAGGAGGCAGGCCACAACCCCGACCCAAAACCAACGTTGTACCCCGTAGTGCCAACTCCGTGCATCCAACCTTGACCTGGCCACCATTCTTCAGATCCCCCGTACTCCAGCATGCAGGACATAGTTCTCCCACCTGGTAACACATACCTGGGACTCCCTACCCGGGAACCTCCGAATGAGGCATGACCTCTACGCCTTAATGATACTCTTAAAAATAGGTCTGTCCGCACAGTATTGCAAGCCCCCCCTCAGCAGCTTGAGGCCATCACAGGTGAGTATTGTGCTCCATGTCTGCATTGAATGATACATTGTGACCCATGTGTGTCCTGTACCAGACTCAGATCCCAGGGTATGGATGGGTGGAGTTAGATCAACACTCAGGCATAGTTTGACATTTACACACACATATGTTGTGGACTAATGCAAAATGACAGCAACATCTCATGACAAAATAACGTTTTTATTTATGGTGGAGTACGTCTTTTGGTAGATGAACTAAGGTGCTCTACCGGGTGCATAGAATCCAAAGTTCACAGGGGGAGATGGTATCCTTTGCTTTGGAAGTCATCAGAGTCCAGAACACAGTGTTGGTCATCATTGGTCAGACTGTGACCAGCAAGTCCATGTGGCTGAGAATATCATTGGATGAGGTGCTGCTGTTGCGCCAGAGGGCCAGGTGCCAGGCCAGGTAACTTGGGAGATGTGGATGGTCCGCTGACTCTCACGGTCTTTTCCGTGGACGACCCACCTTCCTGGGGGGACCCTCAGATGCAGGCCTTGACAATGTCTGTGATGCTCCGTCGGACGAATCCTCCTCCTTGTCCCTCCCTGTGGCTGGTGGTGGTCTTCGCCTGGTGGCACAGGGAGAGTTGCCCATGCTGTCGGCGATCCGACGGAGTGAACGGCTCATGTCCGTTTGCACCGCCAGGAGCTCAGCCAGTCTTGCCTCCATCCGTCCTTGGTGTTGTTGTTGACTGGCATGTTGCTCGGCCTGCAGGTTCTTCATCTCGTCGAGGGTCCCCTTCATCTCTGTGAGGCTCGACACTACCTGGCTGATGCCCCTGGTGTCACGCCGGTATGTGTCCAGGATGTGGCGTATGTGTGACATACCGGTTCCCTCAGCTGCCTGGTCAGGTTCTCGCCTCCACCTGCCTCCACTACCACCCCCTCTGCCCACACGAGCCTGGCCTGCCGTTGTAAGCACATCGGGTCTATGGGACCCCTGAGGGATGGCATTTGCGGGGTTGTCTGCCTCCTCCTGGGTGCCCGGAGAACCTTGTCCCTCCTGGTCAGACTGGCTGTGTTGTTCAGTGCGAGCAGGGCTCCTGGGTGTCTCCTGGGATGTGGCAGGAATGGGGGTGGGGGTTGGCACAGATGTACCGGACGCAGGTGCTGCAGGGGCTTGGGCACCAGAGGGGCCAGGTTGGTCGGGGTCATCCACGGAGTGGTGAGAGTCGGCGCTGCCGGTGGGATCATCTTCACGCTGAGCCTGTGACTGTGATTGTTCCCCCCCATTTTTGGGAGGAGGTCCATGACATTGCCCTGTGTGTGAGAGGGAGACAATGTTAATGCTGTTTCATGCCACATCCATGTTTCATACATACTCAATTTGTCACAGTTCCTCCAGGTAGTTGGATGTGCCTAGCATTCCTCTCAATGTCCACTTGGGGATGGGTATGTTGCGGGGGACAGATTGATATGTTCTCCTGAGTGTTTGACCTGTTGAATGTTGGCTAGGATGCTTATTTGGCTATGGATTGGTCTGGTTGTGTCACATGTCCATTGTGAGTGTGGGTAAATCCGTTGGCTGCCCCGGGTGTGTGTGCTTGTGTAAGAGGGGGTGTGTGACCGGGCCTGCTGTTGGGTGTAGTGTGATTTGTCATTGGGTCTCCCAGGTGATGTGTCTGTCCCCTCATGGTGCATGCTGGCATGTCATTGAGTGTGAGTTCCTGTGCTAGATATCTGAGCTTGTGGTGTTGGTGTTTGAGTGTACAGTGGTCACAGGAGGGCCTTGTGCTGCATACAGCAGGGCCAAGTGTCAGCTACCTTGTCAGTACTTTGCCAGTCCCTGTGCATTGGGCATGGTGCATGGGTATGTACCTAGGCCATATGGGCTGAGGGCATTGGTGACTGCTTCTGAGTTGCACAATGTGTTGTGTGAGCCCCACCCTCCCAGCATCCCGGACATACAGTCTTGGGTTTGTGGTTGGTGTGGCCTGGGACATGGCATTGCCTTTATTTGTGAATGGGGCATGGAGACGTTAGTGGCATGATCGTGGTTTTTGAGTGTGGTCGTGTGCGGTGAGGGCTTGGGGGAAGTTGCGTGCATTTGGTGTATTTGTGGTGTGGATGCCATTCCCCCCATGTTACGTGAGTTGTTTGTGTACTCACCAGGCTCTGCGACTCCTTCGACTCCGTGTACTCCCACCGGCGGAAGCATGGCCATCACCTTCTCCTCCCAGGGATGGTAATGAACAGGTCTGCGGGGCAGCCCACCTCCAGTGATGTTACTCTGGGCGTATTCCTCATTCATTTTCCTCTTGACTGCCCTGCGCAGATCGTACCACCTGGCTTGGCATTCATGCCTGGTCCTTCGGATGGGCGCAACAGCATTCACCTTATCGACGATCCTCTGCCACAGGCTAGTTTTTTGGGCTATGCTGGTCTGTCTGACCAATGTTCCAAACAGCTGTGGCTCGACTCTGATGACTTCGTTGACAAGGAGGTCCAGCTCCGCCCTTGTGAACTTTGGATTCTTGTCTGTGGGCATGGTGTGCGGTGTGGGTGTGGATGGTTGTGGGTGTGTGGGTGTGAATGTGACGGTGTGTGTGTGAATGTGAAGAGGGGGTGTTTGTGAAGGAGGTTGTGTGAAGGTGTGCAAGTTAAGGTGTAAGTAAGGTGCAGTTGTTTGTCTGTGGGGTCTGGCAGCAGTGGGTCTGTTGCAAAGGCTCATGGGGTGTGTGTGTGGGCCCTTTTTATTGGTCCATTTGTGGGTGTGGCTGTGTTTGAAATTTTGGTGGGTGTGTTATAAGAGGTGGTTGTGATTTAGGGCCTCTGTTTGCCTGTTTGGATGTGCCAGGTCAGTCATTGAGATGTATTGTGTCATGTAGACGTGTTTGTGGTGTTGTGCGAGTCGAATTGATCCTCTTTGTGCTGTTTTACAGTGTCCTGGTTCTGTACGAGTCTTTTTCGCGTAGGTAAGGTCCGTACATACGCGATGCTGGGTGAGGGTGCTGGGCTACGGTGTTGGGGTACGGTGCGTACAGGTACGGGGCTGGGGTATGCACCTGGGGTGCGGTGCATACAGGTGGGGGGCTGGGGTATGGGCCTGAGGTACGTTGCGTACAGGTGCGGGGCTGGGAGATGGGCCTGGGGTGCGGCGCGTACAGGTGCAGGGCTGTGGTACGGTCCTGGGGTACGGTGCATACAGGTACGGGGCTGGGGTACGTGCCTGGGGTGCGGCGCATACAGGTGGGGGGCTGGGGTACAGGCCTGGGGTACGGTGCGTACAGGTGCAGGGCTGGGAGACGGGCCTGGGGTGCGGCGTGTACAGGTGCGGGCTGGGGTACGGTCCTGGGGTATGGTGCGTACAGGTATGGGGCTGGGGCTGGGGTACGCGCTTGGGGTGCGGCGCGTACAGGTGGGGGGCTGGGGTACGGTGCGTACAGGTGTGGGGCTGGGAGACGGGCCTGGGGTGCGGCGCGTACAGGTGCGTGGCTGGGGTACGGTCCTGGGGTACAGTGCGTACAGGTACGGGGCTGGGGTACGCGCCTGGGGTGCGGCGCGTACAGGTGGGGGGCTGGGGTATGGGCCTGGGGTGCGGCGCGTACAGGTGCGGGGCTGGGGTACGGTCCTGGGGTACGGTGCGTACAGGTACAGGGCTGGGGTACATGCCTGGGGTGCGGCACGTACAGGTGGGGGGCTGGGGTACGGGCCTGGGGTACAGTGCGTACAGGTATGGGGCTGGGGTACGCGCCTGGGGTGCTGCGCATACAGGTGGGGGGCTGGGGTATGTGCCTGGGGTACGGGGCGTACAAGTGCGGGGCTGGGAGACGGGCCTCGGGTGCTGCGCGTACAGGTGCGGGGCTGGGGTATGGTCCTGGGGTACGGTGCGGAGGGGGGTACGGTGCTGACATACGTGGGTACGGTGCTGACATATACGGGGTAGGGGGGGGCTGTACGACTCGTATCCGGGCACAAGTTTACCCGTGTACATGTGTGCTACAGCATTTGCTCCGTATGGGGCCTTTTACATGCGGTTGTGTATTCGGACGGGCGGTACGAATCGTACTTGCGCGCTCGGACTTCTGTTTTACGATTTGCACGTAAAAATGTCCGGCTCCCTATCGTACACTTTTCCCGACGCTATTCGGACGTAAAAATTTCCGGCTCCCTCTCGTACCCTTTTCCCGAAGCTATTCGTATGTATTTTTCACGTTCGAATCGTACTTCGTAGTTTGTACGGTACTTGTACGATTCGTACGTGAAAATATACGGATACGAGTCGTACGCAAATTTATTTTGCCGGATTGGAATCGGCACCAAAATATCTAAACATACACCCATAAGTATTTAAATACATATCAAAATTAAAATTAATTTAAATACTATTTTTAAAAAAATATTTAAAATCATAATTACAATGTCAACAATTGAAAACATAATTCAATATTTAATCTTAAATTAAATCAAAGGTACAATTTTTATTTTACAAATTAAATACAACATAAATCTAATAACAAATACTTTTAAAATTTCCACAGCCTATTCCCCTTTAAATCCATCATCCTGCTAACAATGTTAGTAATCATTTTTATTATATTAATAAAACCAAAAAAATAAATTAAATAAGCTGTTATTTGAATGCAGATATGTAATAAATACACATTTTTGATTAAAGCAATTTAAAAAATTTATAAATTTATAAAAATGTATCATGTAAAATAAAACAATTAAATTTACATTTATACTTGTTTTAATTGTGTATATTATGTATCATAAACACAAAATATACATAAAATAACACAATATTAACTTAAAATGAAATAAATAACTATTTTAAAATAATTATTAGAAATATCACAAAGTAAAACTTGAATTAATCAAATTTTGAAAATTGAAACATGAATAAAAACAACAAAAATTTGTTAACTTTTACATATTGATATTAAAAAAGTACAATCACAGAAAAATAAAATGACTATTTAAAATATCAAAAATGTAATTGAGAAACAATTAAGGGGCCTATTAAGATGGTGGTCGGAAATTCTCCCCGACTGCCATGGTAGCGGGAAAAGACCGCCCGCGGCACAACTGCCGGTCCAATTAGGATGCTCCGCAGTCGAAATCCGACCGCGGCAGTCGTATTCTAGCGATTAACATTGTGGCGGTTGCTGCTGCCAGCAGCACCGCCGCGGTATGAAAAGGAGCATGTCATGCATGTCACTGCACTGCTTGGCAGGCACTGCACAGTGCCTGCCACCTGGTACAGGGACATGTAGGAGGGGTATCATAGGTACCCTCCAGTGCACCCACACCCCCCCCAACACATTGCGAACCGCAATGGGCCCCCGGAGACATTCTCCGCATGCCTTTCCATGGCAGTTCCTCTGCCGCGGAAAGGCTGGCTACCGCGGCTTCATAATCATGCCGGCGGAGCCTGGCCCTGCACCGGCATTATTGTAGCGGTCCAGTTCCACCCGCTAGGCATGCGTGCGGCTGGTACCGGCGGAAAAGTGGCAGGTGGAGATTCTCACCGCCGCGGTCATCACCGCCATGCTAATCGGACCGGCGGTTTTCAGGGTTGCGATCACGGGCGGATGTCCGCCACCGGTCCAGCGGTTGCCGCCGCCGGGCCGGCGGCGGCCATCCGTCCGCCATCCTAATAGACCCCTAAGTATGTGTCTAACTTAAAAGTCTTTCCACCGATTCCCTTTAATCCCAAAATCACACTGCTAAAAATTTGAATAATTATACAATTTATTTAAAACATTTTCAATAAATACATTCTAAAATTAAATAGAACAAACATGTCAATCTTTATTATACATAACATCAAACTATTTAAAATTAAATGCATACACTTCAAAACAAACACAACTATGTTAACAAAAAACATAAAAATAACATTACATATGAGGATATCTGAGTAAATGATACATTTTACAATATCAAAACAAAATTAAAAACGCTATACTTACCATCAATAGATTATTTCTAGGATGTTTTAGACATCACAATATTCCTTAGTGATATTTTTGTATCACAATATTTTGTTTTATTTTTTCCAAACACAACCTGCCTCGTGTTATTTCATGCATAACACATTAGTCGGTTAATCAGTTTCATGCAGAGTGAGTATTCCACCATCTGAAAAGCTGTTTTCAAGAATTTTCCAAATCAAGACATATATACTATATATTCAAGTTCACAATTTGCCCTAAAATATTGATTTTGATTACAACAACAGCTCAAACATAATTTATCAAAGTTTACTAAAACATTAGGTCAAATTACAATTTTAAGGAAAAAACAATGGCAACTATATTTTGGAAAATCAAAGATGTGCTGTACCACGCAGAAGAGACAGGATCATACTAAAGGTGATGATGTGACACAGACGAAAAATATTAAACACTTCTTTCAACATCGAAAGAATGCAAGCAGGAGATCTCTTGGTGCAGAGATATTTAAAATATTTGTGTGGACTGCGTGACTGTTTTCAAACTTTGCTTGTCTGATCCAAATGTTCTTTTCGCGCTTCAAAATGTAAGCCTGGAAGGATGCAACACATGACAACACACAAAGATACATACTGTGGATGTGTGGTCAGCTGCTGAGTAGACAGATGCATTTTTTTATATAAACACCCCAAAGGCGACAAGGAAGTGAAGAAAACACATCATCAGAAACAGGACAAAGATCATAAATCTATATACTTTTAATGCTAAATCCATGTTGAAGGGTTTCCTGTGTGCTGCTTCTGAATCCTGTGGACTGCTTTGAATTTCTTCATATTTACTAAGGGGCTTATGGAGTTCAGTGGGCCAACTGCCCAAGAACCTTGTCCTCGTCCTTCATGCCACCGCTGCGTGGGCGATGTACCGCACACCGTATTATGAGTTTTGCTGTGTGAAATGTTGACCAAAGCCATGGCAGTCTACTAGGCGGGACCGTGGTGGTCTGAAATGTTAGTGGTGCATCCAACTATGCCACCTTGTCTGCAGTCCACCCGCCGGGCATATTACAATGACACTCATCGTCTCATTTCGGTGCTCAAAAAACAGTGGTTGCTCAATAGCTGTTGATTGCCGCGGTAGCAGTGACCATTGGAAGGATTTTAAAGCTACACACCGATGTGCTTTGACGAGTGGACCCTGCTTTTTCATATTCCCATTCAGCACTCTCCACCACCTGTAATTTTTATTTTTTCACCTTTTTGCCTCTATTACTTGCTTGCTCTTCATTCACTTACTCAATCACATTCTTGCATTTGTCTCCATGCCTGTAAAACAAAATTGCTTTGCTGAGCAAGAGCTGACAGTCATGGTGGATGAAATCATTAGAGTAGAGCCACATATTTTTGGTTCCCAAGTACAGCTTACACCATGCACTATGAAAATTGAAATGTGGGACAAAATAGCCAAAAGAGTCAATGCTGTTGGTAACATCCTGTATACACAGGGAGACATTGGGAAGAGGTAGAACGACCTCAGCCAGACTACAACAGCCACTCCCTGGAGGCTAGGAGGACTGGGGGTGGCGCTCCCATTGCACCATTACAACTCTTACCCTGGGAGGAAAAGGTCTTTGCCATCTTGCGTACCGAGGGCTTGTCAGGAATAGAGAGGGTTGTTACACTTCAATAACTGCCACCATATCACACTGTCCTGTTTGCTTTCAACTCCGTTTTTCCTATTCTGTTCTCTATCTACTTGCCTAACATGCAAGACTCAAAGTATCTGAGATGTTAGTTTGACTGTGGCAAGGGTGTATTGTTGCATATAAGAGCAGCAGCCCGGCCGCGAAAGACTGCACCACCCCGTGATCACTGGGGTCACGGGGCATGGAATCTCACCGAGCCCGCTATATGAGACAGCAGGCAATGGGATTTATGACTGGCACGCACTCTGAGGCCCATTGGAGGGCTTTGAAAATAAAAGCTTTAATTACTGGGTACCCATTTGGGGGGAAAGGATTGGGACACACACTACAAGGACCAGTAGGCATTGCACTCATCAGAGTAGCCCATCGGAGGGCGCCTAATTAACTATAACTATGTGGGTGTGTCAAATGCAGCACAAACCTTTTGTCGAGCCTCTGAAGAGAGCAGCAGCTCAGAAACACGTCAGGCTATCATCTACAGGGCTGTAATTGTATCAGAATGCGGATTTCAGTCTTACCAGTTTTAAGCGCACTGCTGTCTGAGTGCGTCCTTACCAGCGGGGACTTTGGAGCTTTGATAAGAGCATATGTATTCAAATCCGGGACATGACATATGTTGCAATGCCGTCAGTAAGTGCAATACATTAAAATATCTATACATGATGCATGATTTGCGTTAAAACGTAAATGGATGGTCCATCTCAAATGCATGTTGCCTAGAGCGATGGTATTATGATCGTTTGTCAAGTTTTGCTAAAGTTACCTTGAAGTGACTACAACTACTATGAGGCCTTGTCACTCCAATAATAACCAAGATGCTACACTCATATTGCCCCTTCTCACTTGTCTCCCATGTCACTACTGAAGTTTTCTACTCATGCAGGTTACCATTACTTAAGTGTTGCTAAAGTGAGACTGAAGTGACTACAACTACCATGAGGCCTTGTCACTCCAACTCTAACCAAGCTACTAGACACCTCTTGCCCCTTCTCACTTGTCTCCCATGTTACAACTGACCTTGACTCGTCATCATGCAGGTCACCATTCCTTAAGTGTTGCTAAAGTGATTCTGACGTGACTACAACTACCATGAGGCCTTGTCACTCTAATGGCTAGAGCGGTCAACCTCGAATCGGGGGTACTGGGTTTGAGTCTCGGCAATGACGCTGAACATCCTGTGATTCTGGGTAAATCACTTAATCTCCCCGTGCCTAACAAAAATGAATGAGTCATTCTGTAATGAAACTGGTGCTCATGTAAAGCACTCTGATACCTGATTCGGGTCAAGTTCACGTTATATAAAACTCTGTAAAGTAATGTAAAGTAAACTCTAACCAAGATGCTACACGCCTCTTGCCCCTTTTCACTTATCTCCCATGTTACAACCCATCTTCACTCATCATGCAGGTTACCACTACTCAAGTGTTGCTAAAGTGAGACTGAAGTGACTACTACTACCATGAGGCCTTGTCGCTCCAACGCTAACCAACTATGGGGCAGATTTACAAGCCCCTTGGGGTGGCATAGCGAGATGCAACTAGGAGAAATGTTTTCATTTCTCCTCGTTTTTCTTTCCTCTTTCAATGCATGCTGCATTCTATAGCACACATTTGGAAGAGGAAATCACCTCAATGTATTGTTTTTGTGCAGGAAGGTGCCCCTTCCTGCACAAAAACAATCTCCCCATGATGCAGGCATCCTTGCACCATGGTGCAAGGGTGCCTGCACCGGCGCATGGCAGCAGTTTGTGTGCCAGCACAGGGTAAGCACAGAGATGAGACATATTATTGTAAATATGTTGCATCCCTGTGCTTCGAAACTAAAGCAACGCGGCGCAGCAAAATGACTTGCAGCACCGCGCTGCGTCAGTTTCTTGTAGATCTACCCCTATGTTGGTTAGAGTTGCTGCAGTTTACCATTTGTCAAGTGTTGATAAAGTGACATTAAAAAGCTACCACTACAACCAAGAGGCCCTGTAACTCCTAGCCCTGTGACTCTGACCAAGATGCTAGTCTCCTTTTGCCCCTTCACACTTGTCTCCCTTGTTACCACTGATGTTACCTTATCATGCAGGTTACCATTTGTCAAGTGTTGATAAGTGACATTGAAAAGCTACCACTACTACCACAGGGCCCTATGACTGGAGCTCTAGCCAATATGCTACACTCCTATTGCCCCCTCTCACTTGTATGCCATGTTACAACTGATGCTAACTCATCATACAGGCTACCAATTGTCATGTGCTGCTAAAGTGATATCAGAAAGCTGCCACTACTACCATAAGGCCATGTGACTGTAGCTCTAACCAAGATGCTACACACTTTTTGCCCTTCTCACTTTTCTCCCATTTTACAACTGATGTTAACTTATCATTCAGGTTACCACTTGTCAAATGTTCCTAAAGTAACATTGAAAAGCTATGACTACTACCTGTAACTGGAACTCTAAGCAAGATGCTACACTTCTTTTCTCCCTTCTCACTTGCCTCCAATGTTACAACCGATCTTCACTCATCATGTACAGTGCGATGTACAGACAATGCTCCACGCAGATATGCATATGAATACTTTGCTTGAAGGTGTCCTGGGCCCACCAACTCAAACTAACGATGGCATCAGCAACACCATAACTACAGTGTACCCCTAATATATGTGAGTTATGAAGGAAACTCAGCTCATTAGCAGTGCCAGGTGATCCTGGACTCTACACTTTTCACACGATGAACAATGCTAAATATATAAGCAAGCTGGATGTTTGACTTTATTTGACACAACCAGTCCTGGGAGTGGAAAAATACACATGTGAGGACCACATTGTGTCTGTAGCAGAGTTTTGGATCTGTCATGTCTATCCCTAGAGCCAAAATGCCACATATCTGCACAGCTAATGAGCTGAAGAAATCTACTATATCTATTGAATGTCTTCAAATGTCTAGTAACCAACTTCAATTCCACGCAAATAGATGACAACACCAGCCTCTATCTATTATGTTCCATTCTAGGTCCCAATTTATCTAGACACAAACAACGTGCAAGTAGATACCTCAATTCCAACTTTAACAATCTTCTCTATCTCTCAAAGGGTCAATCCACCACTGCACCTGCACAAAGGTTGGAAACAGAACAGAGCTACTCTCCTCCACAGGACAAATCCCTCAGTGAGGACAATACTCCTGTAGAGGTGGACATGGATGATGGTCCTGGCCCATCTGGTCAACCTGGGCAGACGCCAACAATGTAGTTCACTGTGCACACTACAAAACCTCCCACCACCGCTGAAACATCATAGCCAACAACTGCCCCTCCAACATGTGCACCTAGCACAATTAGTACCAGTCTGTGCACCACAGTCCTGGATTCTTCGATAGCTAATACCACCCCAGTCATAGAGGTACCAGGACCCAGTGGAATGGGGCAGTCTGTGCCAACGGCACAGGGTCTGGTGGGTAGGCATAGTGGGAGGGTAACTATGAGCCTCTGAGGCCACAGTCAACCAGTCTGCCATCACCAAGTCCTGTGAGTCTACCAGGACTCACAAAATGTCATGGGCCAGGTTTTTGCCGAAATCTGAGAAATGAAGGAGCTGCCCAGAGATACTTGCCGGGAGGTTGCTGACATCGACACTGAGGTGGCTGGCATCCACGAGGTTGCTGGCATCCACACTGAGGTGGCCGGCACCCACACTGAAGTGGCTTTGTTGGATGTGATGTTGCGGGACATTAACACCCACCTTACATAGATCTTTTCCACCTGCATTTACCCCTTCCTTTGGTCAAGTACATCCTCACCATCATCTGCTGCAGCCACAGAAAGGGAGGCCCTGCCAGAGGATGACACGCCTGCAAGCCCCCCTGTCTCAGCAGCTCCAGATCTCCTCGCTGGCAAAAAGAAGAGGGGATGTCCATTCAAAAAGCAGGGAGTTCAGGATGGGATGACACCCACCACTGCCAGTATGAAACATCAACTCTAATGTCCTCCTATGTGTGCTACACATTCACTTTGTTGGACTATTCCTGCCCTCTTTTCCATATCCGATGGGAGTATGTTGGACTTTGGACTCATGATTATTTGGACTAAAATGGTTTCATCCACCATGACTGAAGACTTCACTTATTGTATGCATTGTTTCATTTTATGTTGATTCTTTGGCCTTGTTCACTTCATTAAAAACACTCTTCACCAAAGCATTGTCTCCTGTTATAATTCTCACATGTAACAATAAGGAATTACCTACCAGGTGAACTTTGCAATGTAAAAACCAGGGAATTCTGGAAGCATGGATAGGTTGTATGTAAACAAGGTTTAAATCAGGATCACTACCAGGTCCCAAAAACACATACATACAGGTGTCTGGGCTGAGAACATCTGTATTCCATTGTTCTAATCATGGGCTGACACGATGTCAGAAACATAGCAAATAAGACATGACTCAGTTACTCTGGGTCAATGATCACATAATAACTTGCAAACTTCCACAACATGGAAGGAGGGAATACATCTGATAATATCCTACACAATAGGCAACAATCAATTAGGTATGCATCATCAGCTGGAGCCAAACTACCTACCTCACAAAAGAAATCCTACATCAAAAGAGAAATAAACAGACACATGTCAGTACAACAGTTTCTGACCACAGGGTCATTGCAATCCAGTGTTGCTTTCATCTAGTGGAATGTCAGAAACAAATGTCAGTGCTACAATTTCTTTGACCTGCAATCAGGAGACACATTAATAGCTACATCCAGTTTGTGGACAATGAGGCGTTAGCTAATGTGAAGGCAGGAAAGCATGAGTTGGGCACAACACAACATTGTGTTGCATCACATGATGGTACATATATTGCATTAGGACCAATGCCTCACAAGGAACAAGTCCAATGGAAGCCTGGTAACTTCCATCTAATCTGTCTTGATACCGGCTTCGTACACCCAAACTCTGTGTCAGACATTCCCAGAACCAATCCATGCCCACTTTGTATGTCTGAACAGCATCAAATACCTGCTAATGTCACAACTCTGTAATGTCCAAATAAGGATTACATGGTAAAGGTACCTAAAACAGACTAAAGCAGAGAGGTTAGTTAAGAAAACATACATATGACACACATCACATTGTCAACTTCTAGAGAACACACTCCAAGACAACATTTACAGCTGAACAAAGCTCCACCTACAAAACCAACACCTTTCCCAAGATATTGCCAGACCCACATATTCCTCGTATGTAGCACTAACATCCTCCATTAACATCACTACAAGAGTTGCAATATTAGTCAAAGTCTTCACATCTCACACCATACTTACACTCAGGAGAAGCAGTTCAGGATGAGATTCTGACGCAAGTTAGCTCCTTCCTCTTCATCACTATCATCATCTTCATCTGGCATTCCAGGGTCCATACCTGGTTGGTCTTCATGGCCTGCATCCTTTGCGATGTAAGGTATGTTCCATCACAGGGCAATGTGTGGAGAATGCAGCAGGCCATGATGATCTTACACACCTTCCCGGGTGAGTAGAAGGGAGCTCCCCTAGACATCAGAATCTGTTTTTCAGGAGCCCAAAAGCCTTCTACATTTGCCTCCATGTTCTTCCATGGGCCTCATTGAAGCAGACTTCTCCTGGCATTGTAGGATTCCTTAGCAGTGTGAACAACCATGGCTGGTTGAGATACGTTGAGTCTCCTAGATGGAAGATAGACAGAAGGGCAACATTTACTTACATGCTTTCAGATTACACTACCTGACATTTCCCACACAAAGGGGCTGATTACGATGGTGGATGGACTGGAGTCCCTCTGCCATTGTGGTGGTGACCAGGACCACCCGCAATACATGCGGTGGTCCCGCACACCAAATTAGAATGCGACCGCCACCATCGGGATCGCATTTTGCACTTCAACCCCTTGCGTGCGCATGACGGAACCACGCCGTCATGAGCCACGGGCGGCGTGTGCTCATGACGGCCTGGTTCCGTCATGCTGCGGCCGCTCCTCCCACGTGGCACTGATTCCCCGCCTGTGCGGGCGCAATAGAGAGTGGGCGGAGTCGTGACGGAACCACGCCGTCATGAGCACAGCTCGCCCGTGACTCATGATGGCGTGGTTCCGTCCCGAGCATGGCGGCACCACGATCACCCCGCACCCCCCCAGCGCCGCAGCGGAATTCGCGCCGCAGCAAAGGGGTTAACATTGAGACAGGTGCTGCTGACTGCAGCACCCGCCGCCATGTTCAAAATATGTGTTGTGCAAATCACTGCACTCCATGGCAGGCACCACACGGTGCCTGCCACTTGGTACAGTGAAATGTAGGGGGGTACAATGTGTACCCCCTCAGTGCACCCACACCTTCCCCTAACACAAGGGGGACCCGCAACGGGCCCTCAAAGCCAATCTTCACCAACCTTTCAATGGCGGTTTCGCCACCACGGAAAAGCTGGCTGAAGAGAGCATCCTAATTTTTGCGGATGGTGCCTACTAGGCACCGCCACCATTTTATGGATGCAGACCACTCCACCACGCAATCGGTACAATTGCCTGTGGTGGTTCCGTGTTGGACGGTCTTTGCATCCGCCACAGTTGCTGTCTTGATCACCTCGCCATCGTAATGTTGCAGGGGGGAAATCACGGTCCGATGGCGGAAGGACCACCACCACATTGCTGGTGGGCCTTCCGCCATCATAATCGGCCCCAAAGTAAGGACAGAACACACTTACCTACAAGCCAGGCCCTCTCTGGTAGTAGTTGTAACATCAGCTGGGATATGGTGTTGTTCGCGGTACGTGGAATCATGGGCAGAGCCTGGGAGCCGGGCGCATACGTTTGAGATATACAAATCTGCTTGGCAGACAACTTGCACATAGAATGGTAGTGCTTCCTGTTCCGGTAGACTTGCTCCCTTTCCTGTAGTGGTACTAAGCCATTATAGGTGCCACTGATAGATTTAATCACATGTGGTATGTGTTCAAATCCATAGAAATCCACCTTCACAGTGGCTAAATCCTTAAGTCTGGGGAACTGTATGTAGCTACCCACGTGTCTCAACATTACTGTAAGTACCTCTGTGTGGACCCGACAGAACATTGGTTGTGACATTCCACCAGAAATAGCAACAGTGAATTGAAATGAGCCTGTGGCTATAAAATGCAAAACTGACATGAGTTTCACTAGTGGTGATATTGATGAAGGATTGTCTAGGTGAGGTAGGAAGTCAGGCTCTAAATGACAACGTAGATCCACAATTGCCAATTACAGCAGAACTCTGTGATGATGTGTTGTTTTTCCATGGTGTGTAGGTCTGGAAACAGGTGGCTGGCATCTCTTCCCTCTCCAAGGGTACCTATGTAAGTAGTAAAACAAAAATGTATTTTGGTCACAATGTGCAGAGTAACATATGTGAATAGTAAGGCAAAAGTCATGTGTCTGAACATCAATGCTTCATGAAGCAGTACACATTTTACATTATCATTGTCAAATCTTGAACATCCACCTGTCATCCCCAAGGTGGCCTTCACAGGTCTGTAACAGAAATGTGCACATCATCAAACATTTGGCCTATGTTCAGTTTTCCCAGCCGCTATCATGGCGTTGCCTGACCTCGCTAACAGGAGATGACGAACGTTGGCTGCCAGTGGAAGTCGACCACGCCGTGGGAGTTTGCATGCAAGATGGTCACAGTCACAGCCTAAATTTGGGGATAGTGACGGTTGCGGCTTAATGGCTGTGTGTGCCGACACTGATGACCCGGTACAACGACATACATGTACGCGGTGGTTGGAAAATAGCTCACTTGCCTCCTGACAGTGCTGCTATCAACACCTCCTCCATTTGATCTGCTGTTTTCCACCTCTGGAAATAAACATGGCACATTGTACAGGGGATAGGGCCCGTCCTTTTACTCCAGAGGAGCTGGAGACCCTCGTAGATGAGGTATTTCTCCTGTATTCTCAGCTCTATGGGTCACCAGAGGAACAGGTAACTATTTCAAATACAGTTATTCACTATGTTTAACTTCTTCCTTTCTGGTCCCCTAGACTACAATGTGGCTCTGAGTACAGTAGCAACAATGAGGTCTCAAGTAACATCGTGGTATATGTGAATTAATTGTTATGTATGGGTTCACACCATGAGCCATGTCTGTATACTGTTAGAAGCAATTGAGGATGATGTTAGCCAAGTGTACCGTCCCACTTATCACTTAGCCCATATCAGACTAAAATAGTTGTCTGAGAGCTAGCTACACCTCACAGACCCTTTCAGATTGCCGAACAAACATATGTTGACATATGGAAATGCCAGAAGTTTGACTTTTCTGTATTGAATTGGATGGAATGTGAGGTTCATGTGGGATAAGTAGCCCTTACATTGATATGTGGGCAGTCTGGCCCATGGCCCAGCCTGGGCTAGAGTTACTGTGGCAGGAGAACTGAAGCATAGAGTAATGTCCCTGTAGACCTGCTGATCCATGGATGTTCCCAGAAAGAGTGATCTGTCCCACTAGTTGCCCTGATAGCTGTTATACGGATAAGATGAGACATGGTGACTGAGGTGATCCTCTGACCTGATACGTCTTTCCATTAAAACACAGTGTCAATGGGTGTCTGTCAACGATGACTGCCCCGTTACTAACACAAGTCTGTTGACACTTTTCTAATAGTGTTACTTCCACTGTATAGACCTATTGCACATCTGAAAGGGATTCAGAACTGTGATTCATCAGCTTGGCTACAATATTTCCTGCCACACAACACATAAAGTGATATGTTGATTGTCATCACTGTTACTGTGCCTCATTTGTCAAAAGGGGTCTCCTGTGATGGCAGTATATACCACACAAACTTATGTTGACTTACCATGAAACTCAAATAAGTAGGCCACATGTCCACACAGCCCCCAGAGAGGTATCTCTCAGTGTCACACATATCAGTCCTTACCTTGTGAGCTTGGTATTGGGATGTTGTATATACTATGCTTCTTGCCACTAAGGTCCATATGCATAAACGAAATGGGCCTGGACAGTCATGCACAGGTACTTTACACTTCAGAACGTCCAAGTTGTGTGTTGTGTGTCATGGTACCTCACATCACATTCCATGTAGTGTGGTAGTAGGTGCATGATGCTGTGCTGTGACTATTGCCTTTCTGACCTGGAAGACAGCAGAGTCCTGTCCACATCCAATAATCTCCTTTTGAGCAGACACCTGGCTGAGTGAAGTGAGTAATCATCTCGTGTTCTCAAAAGATCTGGGTGATAATTGTACCATACAGGCAACAAGTCTTGCTTGTGTGAGGAGTGACGTGCCCTCCCCTCACTACTGCCTCTCATTTGGTGTTGGCCCTATTGTCTGTGACATGACATAAAGTTCACAGTACATGTAGTGACTGTACAACAGCCCCCTTTGGTAAGTACTGTTTATACAGTTTACTGAGACTGCTAACATCATTGGTGCCATCAGCATTAGTGCCTACATGTTGGCCAGTGTGCATTTACCAGTTGATGGTTCATCTGCAATAGTGTTCCTAAACCCTCATTCACTGACTGGTGACATGCATGAGTGAGTGAGATGTAGAACTGTGGGGATCCTATGTGAGTGTCTAGACTGATCCTTACAAGGCAATTTGAGTATGCAATACCAAAGAGTGGTGTGATGTGCTTGCCCATTGGGACTCCAGTGATCCCACATTTCCATGTCATAGATGTTCAGGGACACCAAACACCTCTCTGCCTGGCATCCTCACCTGTACCAAGCAGGACTGGGGATGTTCATATGGCTATGTGGAGTGTTGTGCTGTTTGAATTCAGAGTATCTATCTCCCAAATGTTAGGACCTCATTGTTTTCTGGGAACTATATCTGTTAAATGTGTTATATAGCTAAACTACATGTGCTGAATTTTTAATTTACTTTTCAGGTAGAGGTCAAATGATGTAACTTGTAGTCAACGTGTCATGAGTGTGCAATGACCTTTTGCCTGTGAAATGATGTCTGCCACATGGCACATTTGCGTTCAAAACATCATGGTGTGTTACGAGGGACATGTAGATCTGTTGGACTCTGGAACTAGTGTGAGCATTGTGTCCATCTCAAAATTGTATCCATAAAATTTGGTTGCCTCTCTTTACAGTGGTATTCTACAAATGCCAAAGTATGCAAGTTCATCAACTATCAGAGAATGGACATAAGGATGGGGTGTAGAGAATTTCATCCATGCATGTGGGCCTGTCTGGGGTTCTGACATGAATAGAGCCAACTCTTTGCAGGTTATGTAGCATGCATGCATGTGCTCATGCTAACTTGGAAGCCTATGGATTGAACCATGAAGCTGGTGTGATACGTGGACTTCTTCAATGTTTTCTGGTGATTTGTGATGGTCAGGTGTGTAAATGCAGTTGCAGTAAACCCATGATACATGTCATTTTGGATTCATTCAAGGGACGTGGAGGAAAAGGTGCCAACGTCAGTGGGGACAAAGCTGGTCACAGAGATTCCAGACGTGGGTCATCAGACACAGAGGGGCCCAGTGACCAGGAGGATGTGAGGAGTACCCCGGAGGACAACATCCACATCTTATCATCATCTGAGTCATCCTCTGGTGGACACTCCGAAGTAGTGGTGGACCCAACAGGATCAGTTGCACCTTTATTTTTGTCCACCAAGCCGAGTTCCATCACCACCCTCCCTGTTGTCTACCTACAAGTTGGGTGTTTATGCTCCTCTAAGAGGGGAGAGCTCTTCTTGACTGCTGGCACCTCAGCCCCTGCATCTCTGTGCATCAGACTGCAGTGCTGAATCCCATTCAGGGGCTAAGCACCCAGATGACCCAGATGGTTGCCCTTCTGGAAGGCATTCACATTGCTGTGTCTGGCCTACAGAGATTTTTTCGGTTTCTGGCCTCCTCCCTCATGGCAGCCCTCCACACATACCAACCTTCCACGCCCCTCCTTCCTGTTCCCCATCCACATTTCCTCTTCCCAATCCTATCCCAAGTACATGCACACCTAAGGATGCAAAAACGTCAACAGACAGAAGCATCACACACAAACCTAAGACATCCCAAAAAACAGACGTGCACGCACACAGCAGAAACTTACCTCTCTCACTACCCCAGCATACTCCCAAGTAGCATACTATCACACACTGACGCCTCCACTGACACACCCATGCCTGCATGCCAACACACATTGACCCCTCCACAGGCACAACCATACCCACAGAATTCACAGCAACTGCCACAGATCCCTCAAAAGTAGCATCTACACCACAGACATTATAGCAGCACACACTCACCCCCTCCACAGACACAACCATGCCCACAGACATCTCAGAAACAGTCACGGACCTCTGCACAACACCCAGTACAACCACAACACTACCATCAAAAATGCATACCGTCACAGTAACCCACACAACAGTCACCATCACAAGACAGTGCAAACAGCAGACCCACCACGCACTTCCAATGCTTCTTCCTCCCAATCCGAACTCCATCCGGAACACCCTACCTGTTTCTCCTGCAAATCTCTCTTGTTTGCCCTTGCCCTTAACCCTCTGAAACCTGAGCCCCAAAACCAAAGTCCCCTTCCTCTTCCCACTTCATCCCTGAAAAACTGCCTCTCCATCTCCATAAACCCAGCCCTAAAGGGAAATAAAGAAGAAAACCCTCCTAAATCCACCCCAAAAACCCCAAACACAAGAAGCCCCCACCCAAGGAGAAACCCACCCCTCCCTAAACCTCTGCCCCTGCCACCCCAAGTACCATCTTCAAGGTGCCTTCTGTGTCCAGTGGATGCCCCTTTGGGAGGAGATTCTCTGGCAATGTCAGTAAGGGCAGGTTACGTCTTACAGTCTTGTGCTGTGGCATATTTTGATAATATAGACTGGCCATTGGCCTTTGTTTCCATTGATTGGTTGTTCGAATTTGAATAAAACGTATTTTCTATTGGAAGACATTGGTCTTGCCATTACATTTCTATTTTACGGCATTGTATAGTTAGTGATGTATGAGTACAGATGTGTTTGTTTGATCCCTGATTGTTGATCTAGTTGAAGTGGTTAGTATGATGTGGCCTTGGAGTCAGTGCTGGAGTTAGACTTGACAAGGGGAAATGTTGGACAGATGTCTACGTGGGCTGACATCCAAATGGGGCAGACATTGCATTGTGTGACATGTAATGTGTTAAGTGTTTTAGCTTTGTCTGGCCACTGTCAACGTCATTTAGGTTGCACTTCTCCCTATGATGTAGGTTGGATATGTGTTTGATGTGTTGAAGTTAGATATTTGAGTATTCTCACATGGAGGGTGTCAACTTTTCATACCTTTGTGTAGTTCTGCATGGACATGTGTCAATTTTGCAGTGTGTACCTTACAGCTACTTCATCTAGATGAGTGTCACATGCTTTTAGTGCTGTGTTTGCTTTCCTAAGTTGCACTTACCCATTGCCTACACAAAATATACTGTGCCCCAGGGCCCCAGTCTTTCAGGGTTCCTACTAATAGAGGCATAGCTATCCTGCAGAGAGTGTTTCCACTGTGCCCTTAAAATGGTTCTCACACTGATTCTATGTATTCCCATTGACTGACATTGCCTTTTCATGTTGGAGATTTGTGAGAGCCTAATACAGAGTTGTAGTAGAGAAGGTTTGTGTGACTTTACTGACACATCCACACAGATGTTTGTTTAACATCAAAACCGAACTTGGGATGTGTGCAAGCATGTGCGTGTGTCGCATTCACTATAACATCTTGGTCAGAGTTACAATGACAAGGCATTATGTTAGTTGTAGTCAGTTTAATGTCACCTTGGCAACACTTGACAAATGATAACCTGCATTATAAGTGAGGTTTAGTAGTGACATGGGAGACAAGTGGTAATGGGCAACAGGAATGTAGCATCTTGGGTAGAGTTGAAGTACCAAGGCTTCATGGTAGTTGTAGTCAGTTCAGTGTCACTTTAGCAGCACTTGACAAATGGTAACCGGCATTATAAGTGAAGATCAGAAGTGAAATGAGAGACAAGTGAGAAGGGCAACAAGAATGTAACATATTGGTTAGAGTCGGAGTGACAAGGCCTCATGGTAGTTGTAGTCAGTTCAATGACACCTTAGCTACACTTGACAAATGATAACCTGCATGTTAGGTGAAGATCATTAGTGACATGGGAGACAAGGGAGAAGGGGCAAATGGAGTGTAGTATCTTGATAAGAGTTGGAGTGACAAGGCCTCATGGTAATTGTCATCACATCAAGGTCACTTTAGCAATACTTAAGAAATGGTAAGCTATATGAATAGTGAAGATCAGTAGAAACATGGCAGACATGTTAGAAAGGGCAAAAGTTATGTGTGAGAGAGATTAAAAGGTGTAATATTGTTGAGGAGGTGGTGTTATGGAACACAAAATAATGCACACATCAATATCAGTGTATATAATTTGGAAACATATCCCATTTGTTTACAGTGAGCCTGTGCAGTACTAGTGTTTACACCTAGGGGGGCATTCTATGGATGTATTTTTGATGACTAATAAGAAACAAACCCGGACAGGGTCCCTGTATATGTGTAAACTACTTGAGGACCCCACCTTCCTTGCCTGGTCTATGGTGGCACATTGTTTTGCAGAGGAGTCTATGGCAATAGGTAGTTCTGTGACTTACTGCCAACTTGGACAGTGACGGACTGGGTTTTAAAGGTGGTGAAGGAGGTAAAGCAGTGGCAGGACATGCGCAGTGGGCTCCATGATGGTAGAAGAAGAGTAGAGGTGAGTCTTGGCCTTATATTCCTCCCTTTCTGCCTTCTCAGATATGGTGGTTGGACCGCCATGGTCAAGCCGCCTGTTAAGCAACTTGTAATTGGGTGAGCGGTTTCACTGGTGGCCCGAGTCTCCCACAGCCTCATAGGCCCGCTCTGAGGCCGCCATGCTCGGAGTTGGCTGGCATTGTCAGAGATTCGGCAGCGGTTATCGGAAAAACAATCCACCCAACTCGTAACGTGGCCGCGCTCGGACCTCCACCACTGGCACAGCAGTCCACGGGACCGCCAAACTCCCATCAAGGCCCTGAGTCTTTAAGTCAGCACCTTAGCTTTTATTTCTTTGAACTGCTGACTAATTGTGTCTGTTGTCCATCTCTTTTTAGGCCTGGTAGTAGCCATGATCATTTGAATTTGCTAAAGATATTCACATATACAGATACTTACAGTGGGCTTTCTGTTATCCCTTCTCATTCCTTGGCCTGCTGTAGTGTCATTCCCGGTTTGTATCTGCCCACCACAATATATAGCATGAGACACTGGAACATCCCACATCAACCATTTGCTAATCTTACCCCTTGAGTGAGAGCATTTTGCACAAAGAATTGGTAGTCCTCTTTAGTGCTTTTAATGTGTGCTTTTGAATTTACATTCAGTTTTCCCCCTTAATTTTGTTTTAAATCAATTACTTGTATGAGGGACCCTGTACAATGCCACTGGACCATTTTAGATAATTGCAATGAGTGCAAAATCATGCAGGAATGGCAGCAAGACAAGGAGCAGCTTACCACTGCTGTGACCTACACGACATCTATAGATGACATGGTGCTTTCCAAGCCCAATTCAGCTTTTAAAATGCAGTTTGAAAGCCTAAATGGTTGTCACAATCAAGACAGATTTCCATGGATTCATAGTACTAAAATAATGTGCATGCCATGTGAGCTTATTTAGGGCCCAAGTTCCATAGGGCTCCCAACAGGATAAGCTATGAAAGTGATGTGTCATGCATGGGGCGAAGAAAACACAAATACAGAGTTGCAGAGGTGATTCACCACTGCCTGAAAAGGGGTCTTTATTCTTTCCTGGATGTCACCTGTGCTGAAAGAAAACACACTGTTCTGAAGGGGACAATTAAACCCACATCATGATTATTTGTATTGATTGCACTTGCACAATACTACAGAATGTTCTCTGAAAGGGGGCGGCACACACCTTGCTGCACTAGACTCAGGTGGTTCCGAACCAGTGGTCTCCAATCTTTACTTTACTGAGAGGTACTTCTGTTCAGGAAAGTCCTTCCTTGCTACTAGCAAATGTTATCTTTTTAAAATAGTAAACACATTAACATTGCACTATGACTATCCTAAGCAGGAGTATCAGTAGTGACTACCTCTGAAAGCCCATTCTGAGGGCCACGGGGTAAGCAGGAAACGCTGGGCCCACCTGTGGAGGTTGATGCCTTTTACTCCTGATGTCCTGGGGACCAAGCTACTACGAATCCTGAGCAACTGAGCCATGTACCCCCTCAGCACTTGACACTCAGTGGTAGCCCGAGTCAAGCATCCCAAGGCTTTTCATGGGTTGGGGAGGCAGATACTAGGGGTGAACACACACTCACAACTCAAAATAGGCTCAGCATCTTTATCCAGTCAAATAATTGGTTTTATCAGCAAAGGAGTATTTATATATGAACACAAAGTAGAATATGGCATTCACAATACACACAGTCCCCTGATGTAAGGGCTGTAGTGTTTCATAGGCTGAGTGTCATGGCCATTATTATGCAAGGGGCGGCCACAATAATGTCGGTGATGGCTAATAGTATGCCAGTCATGCAAATGTCAGTGATGCCAAGATTACCCAAAATACTCAAGGATGGCACTATTATGTCATGAACAGGGACATTTGTGCAAGAGATTAACCTGTTATGATCGGAAGTAGATTATTTGTCTGGTGTTTGTTGACACCAAGGGTAGCTTCCAGTGATAAACACTTCTTATTAGGGAGTGACACAATGTCAAATAGACACACACATCCATACACCCAAACAGATGAATGTACATGAATCTTTTAATTGTCTCACCTCTGGATACATACCCTCCTCTCCTTAGCTCTCAGGCTGACCATGCAGCAAACTAACACATTTTCAATATGGCTCCTTCAGTGCCACACTTTAGTTGTTCAGCAAAGGTTCCAGCTCATTCTACTGATGACACTCTTATTTCATCAATTATTCATGCACATGATGCGACTGACAGAGAAAGACGTACAAGATGACCAATCTCGTTGTGACTTAGCTAAATTCAGAGGTGGGACACATAAACATGTGGACGACCCATAGGGAGACACATTGTGTGTTTGAGTGTTTTCATGATGCCCTACAAACGGTTTGGTTGGCTGTCACTGTACGGGTCTTGAGATAATCAGTGCTGTATGCACAGACTCTGAATGAGGTACTTGCCTTGGCTTCACTTCTGGGAGCTCCTTTGAGGGTGCTTATGAGCTACCAGAAACTCCCAAATTCATCATTGGAGAACTCTGCTCTGAACAATGATAACTTTCTACAAATAAACATAGCGCTTGATCATAACAGATTTCAATCTTACCAAATTTCTGGTGTTTCCTTTACCAACCTCCACCAGAGCAGAATCCTGAGTCAGGATGACGAGATTCGAACTTGCGATGCTGTCTTCAAGGCAAAACATTCTCATCTTAGTGCAATACCTCTGTAGCGCCTTGATCTTACTGAGAAGAGAGCAGCACGACAAAGCCGAAGGATGTACTTCTGATCTTTTTTTGCTCAAGCATGACAATATTTTAACTTCAGGCTGTGTATGTGAACCGCTGTGTGTCCCACACTGGATAAACATGAGTCAAGAGTGATGATATATGTAATAACAAAATTCTAATATATAGATGGCAGTAGAGTAAAATAATGTCGTGTTTTGGTAAAATAAATGGGAGGCTCCATCTGAAATTCCTTTTTTTGGGTGCTTTTTTTAAATTAAATTTTCAAATATAAATGAAAGATGACAGTAATAAACAATATATTTTCATTACAAGAATAAAAAGTGTACAAAACGTATATAGTAATAATCTAAAATCGATATAAGAAATAAGTAAGAAATATAATCTACATACATATTAATGTTTCATGATGATTCAAGCGGACATCTTTAAAAAAAAAAAAATGATGCGCCTAATTATGAGTTTGGCAGTTTTCAAGCCGAACTTCCATCGTGGCGATCCGAGAAAGACCTCCAAGCCTGCGTCATCTCGTCCCGCCCAATTACGATTTTGTATCTGGGCTAGTGGGTCCGCGCCAGAGGTCCCACAGAGCGGACATGCTTTAACTGGTAAGTACAGCCAGCGGTCATGTGCCCCCCTTTATGCACCCCCATGAGCAGATTCACTCAGGGGCCCTGTTTGGGACTACTTCCCTGCCTTTCTGACAACCTTTTAATGGAGGGGTCCCTGCCATAAAATTGGTAGTAGAAATGCAGGTTGTAATCTGCTCAGTGGTGCCGCCATCGTCACCGCCACCATTTTCAGTGCCTCTCACCACTGCCGCCACCACAGGATCCTAGATCCCAGTGGAGACGGTGGCCTTGTGGTGGTCCCACTGCCAACATTGTAATAGGGCAGGAGGTCTGACTGGATGGCAGCGGTCAGATTCCCGTCCACAGGTACGGCAGTCCCAGGACTAGCGTATTCGTAAGTAGGCCTTGTGATACTAACAATGTAACACTTCAAAATATAAACATGCTTAACCCATACAGAATCAACATGAGACGGATTATCATTCAGTTTATATATAATTATTTCAAAATGTGCAACTTCTAACAGATCTTCCAACCAGGAATCAAATGTTGGGGCAGTATCTGATTTCCAAAATCGAAGTATATTGATTTTAGCCAAACTAATAGCTGTAGCAAGCCAGTTAAGTGTGTGTAGAGGCAGGAATCAGGCCTCTTATATAAAGCAGTAATGATAATCGAGGACTTAGAGATAAGTGGACAGGTGAGGATTTTTTTAAACAGCTTTCAATTTGTGACCGGAGAGAACACATTCTAGAACCTTCCCATAGTATCTGCGCTATGTCTCAATCTTGTTCTCGACATCTCCAGCATGTAGAATTGAGACTAAGGTTAGACTCGGAAGCTTAGAGGGAGACCAGAGCCATTGATGTAATATTTTAAAATAGTTACATTCCAATCGTGACTCTCGAAGACCTTTATTATAATTTCCTAGTAACAAATTCCATTCTTTATCTGAAAAAGTTGTGTTCAATTGGAAGACCACCAGGATCTCAAATTATCGGATGTTTCAGTAGAAAAGGAATATTCAATAGAGTATATACCTGAAACTGTAGCCTTGAAATTCTTTCTTCCATCTGAAATTCAAAGTCCTGCTCACCAGACTGCTACAAAAGGTTGATATGTGAATGTTGACAATCTCAGTGCAACTACAGCCTGAGTTACTCAGAGGTGACAGCAGCTCTTATGTTGGGAAACAAATGGTGTTTTGTCCCCTCCACATATGACCAACATCAGGAAGACACTCTGGTCAAAGTGCAGTCTGAGAGAGTGAGTTTGCATGCAACATTACGTGGCTCTCTCCTGCCAGCGTCTTCTTCTCACTTTGGTGTTGGCTCCTGGAGCATCATTTAGTTCTCAGCATGGAAAGCATAGGAAGAAGCAGCTCTAAGCTTGGTGCGGTTATACTTTTTTCTTTTTTTAGGAAGAGGCTTGTGTCGGGGATCAGGAGAATCTTGCTAGGCATATACCAGACTGCTCACTGGATGCACGCTCCTTTTACTAGGTGCCTCACTGGGCAAGTACTGTTGCCACATTGAGTTTGCGGTGTGTAAGAAAGTGCCCTCTTTTTGCATGGTTGCTCCCCCCTTCTTGCTAAACTGCTGATGTGCTTTGACTGAGTGTGTCCGGGGTTCCTGCCAAACAGGGACCCAGGGCCTATGTTCTTTCCCTAAACTGTGTTGAAAACAAAACCCAATTGGCACTCTTTGGCCACAGGTCAGTCCCTTGTAAATGGTACCACAGGTACCAAGGGCACTGTGGCCAGGGAAGGCCTCTGAGGGCAGCAGCACTTATTGTGCCACCCTTAGAGGTCCTGTACCTTTACACACAAACACACAGCCTTTGCAGGCTGCATGTTTTGGTGCAGAACAAAGTGAAGAGTCGACATGGCACACATCCATGTGTGCCATGCCTACAGCCCACTGCCTTGGCATAGGTCAGCTACCCCTCCGGCTGTGTGCACTATACCAGTGGTGAGGGTACAGGTGAATGAGCCCTGTACCCCTACAGTGTCTAAGCCAATTCTTATTCATTGTAAGTGTAGTAATGCCATTAAGAGCATATGGTACTGGGAGTTACGAACTCCACAGCACCATAATGGCTTTACTGAAAACTGGGAAGTTTGGTATCAAACTTCTCAGCACAATAAACCCACACTAATGCCAGTGTGGGAATAATGAAAAATGCACTCAGAAGGCATCTTAGAGATGCCCTTGGAAAACAACCTAACACTAGTGTCCAGGCTAAGTGGCTGCTCGCCAGCTGCCACCACCAGACATGTTTCTGGATGCCTAGGTCAAGAGCTTGCTGTTTTTGGGGGTCTGAAACAATGCACATCATGGGACGAGGTGCCAAGCCTCCTTCCCCAGGATGGGCAGGGTCCACGAAGGGGAAGCTTCAAAGACTTGCCGCGTTTGTGAGCTTCTCCAGGCCTTTTGCTGCTTCCAGCAACTGTCCCCCACCGGTTCTGACCTCCACTTAGGGCGTGAGAATCGGCGGGAAACCAAGTGAGGAAGGGAGGTGTGCCCACCTTTGCCAAACCTCCCCTCAGGTGGGGGAGGCAAGGTGAAGCACAACTCTCAGTCCCTGCCATCTAGCAGATGGGGGACCCAGCCAACCAGGGTGAGGCAAATGCCCCCCTCCCACTGGAGCATGGCATTATAGGGGGTGTACCTACCCAAAGGAAGGGACCCATTGGTCCCAACCTTTACCTACCTGTAACACCCCTAAATCTCGTATTTAGTGGCAACCCGGAACCTTGCCTCCTCAGACAAGAACCGACTAAGAAGAAAAGCAGAAGAAGGACTGAAGAAGCTGTGCTAAAGCTAAGAAGAGGAGGACGCCCACTGACTTGGCCCCAGCCCTACTGGCCTGTCCCCACCTCACACCTGCAGAAGCGAAATCTCAGTGTGTCCTGCAGCCAGCAACCTCAAGAACCCTGAGGACCAGCCCTGCATCCCTAGAAAATACTCTGTTCCCTGTGAGCTCAGGATTTGCTCACCCACAGACTCTGGCTCCGGCCAAATCCGCGAGTCTGCACCACTCTGCACCCGGCGCCCACGGCTCGAGTTCGAGTGGCCCAACACCAGAAGGAGGTCTCTCCGGCAATCCTGACCTGAGATCTGGTGATCTCTGGCCTGCCTCGAATCTCCCAGCAAAACCTGCAGCCTCTTTCTGGAGGATCCCCACAACTGCGACCGGAGCTGGCAAGGAAAACTCAATGCCTAAAGACACCCCTGCACATTTGTTTCTGGATATTATCCGTCATCAGTAGAGATAAAAAACGAAAATTCCTTCTGGGGTTGCTGGAAAGGCTGCCACAGTCTCTCAGGTCTCAGTACCTCTCTCTGGCACACAGGTGCATCGCCAAAAGCTCGGCAGCTCAGTGGCTCAAGGGAGCCTTTTCAAACAAAAGGTGGATGGGAGCGCACTGCCTCCCCTCCCAGCACAGTTCGCCCCTTAGCATTGTGGTAAATGCAGTTCACAGTGATTTCTTACTTGAATTTTAGCTGTAGTGGATTCACCAAAGTTGGTGCAGGTTAGTGCTGTAAATATCTAGACACATGTCTTTCTTGATATTATCCGTCATCAGTAGAGATAAAAAAAAAAGTGAAAATTCCTTCTGGGGTTGCTGGAAAGGCTGCCACAGTCTCTCAGGTCTCAGTACTTCTCTCTGGCGCACAGGTGCATTGCCAAAAGCTCGTCAGCTCAGTGGCTCATGGGAGCCTTTTCAAACAAAAGGGGGATGGGAGCACACTGCCTCACCTTCTAACACAGTTCGCCCCTTAGCATTGTGGGAAAGGCAGTTCACAGTGATTTCTTACTTGAATTTTAGCTATAGTGGTTCACCAAAGTTGGTGCAGGTTAGTGCTGTATATCTCTAGACACATGTGTTTCTGGATATTATCTGTCATCAGTAGAGATAAAAAACGAAAATTACTTCTGGGGTTGCTGGAAAGGCTGCCACAGTCTCTCAGGACTCAGTACCTCTCTCTGGCGCACAGGTGCATCGCCAAAAGCCACAACCTTGCAGCCTGCATGTGAGCAGCCACCAACCGGAGGCCCCTATTCCCCCATTGAATAACATTGGGCCTCGGCACTCTGCACCCAGCTGCCTTAGGGCCTCTGAGGGTGCTTTGAGAGTGTATCTTCGACCCTGAGGAACCCTGGTTCTAACCTCAGAATACCAACTCCCACAAACAAGTACTTACCTGCAAACCCTGAACTTAAATACATTGACTGTTTTTCCTAAAAAAAAATTAAGTGTGGAGTTAGTTTTGTACGGAACTTTGAAAAACTGCAAATAACTAAAAACTGCTTACTTACCTGTTCTCAAGGAAATGTCCCAGTGTGAGATCTAGGTATATCACATTGAGTAGAGAAAGTAATCCAGATAGTTATCTGTAAAGCAATCCAAAGTAATCTAACAGTAATTTCCACTATATTGAAAGCATTTACGAACCTGTATCAAAGTAATTATCATTCAACTTGCTTGTATTGTTCAACCTGCCTGGAAAATTATCACATACACTTACCTGTGGCAGGCTTGCTTGGTTCTAGGAAATCAATACAACTAAATAATATTTTTATACAAATCAAGTTGGTCTGAGTTCAGTCTTTGAGTGTGTGCCATCATTTGCTGATTGAGTGTGTACAACAAATGCTTAACACTATCCTCTGATAAAGCCTTACTGCTCGTCCACACTACCACAAATAGAGAGTAAAGTGCTGTCTACTTTTACCTCTGCCTACCTTTGGAGATCCACTGGACTCTGTGCACACTATGCCTCATTTTGTTAAAGTATATACAGAGCCAGTTTCCTACACGGAGGTCATGCTATTTGTAGGGAATATGATTGTTAGCCTGCAGCATGTGAGCTGCATTCTTTGGTATCTTAGTGCAGGGGCTTGTACATTGCAGTATTGGGTCTGCCATTGCCAATCTTAGCCAGTTTTCCCAAACCGCACTAGGTGAAATGCGGCCAATTGTTTTTCACCCCATTTCTCTGTGTGGCCTTTAATTTCCAGTGAAAAGTGAACAGTAATTTTCTTCTGTAACTTTCCATAGCATTTTTTCAGACACTTTCGTGTGTTTGATCATCATGTCAGACCAGTGCCGTAAAAGGGCAGGTACTGTGAGGTACTGAGACCCTATATTTCTGTACTTTAAAAGGGAGACAGGTTCTCTGGGATGATGAGCACCTACACTTTTATACTTCGATTTAAAGCATTGTGCTGATTTGTGGCCCATCCTCTAGCCATAGTTTCCTCTATACGCTAGTTGACTATCTCTGTTACCTAGTGAACCTGGGCGATGCTCATGCTTACATTTAGCAACTCCGCTTACTTCTTACTCTAGGCATTTCCTAGCATTAGTTCTTACAGTGTTTTTAGATCTGTCCAAGAGACAACTTAAGCTGCCTTACCAGCCACTTGTTTTTAAAATAAAGCATAATTTCATCTTTATATATTGCTGACTGAATATCTTCCTACTACAACAACTTTATTTTTTGTCTGCTCTGAATTTCACTTCTAAATCTCCCTAGCTTTAATAAGGACCTGCTCCATCATGGTGGATTAGTACACAAATATTAGTTTGCTGTGTAAATGTTTTGCTTATGTTTGGCTTGTTGGAGAGTAGGGTCTGCTATCCTATGGTCATCCCAAATTTTTGCTTTTTGCTTCACTGGTTTTCGACGTATTGAGGCTGTGGGCCTGCCAATCAGACCCCCAGCCTGCTGTTCTCTCTGCTAAATTGACACTATGCACTTTAGGTGCATGACCCATTGGAACTGGATCACCCTGTGAGCCCCTGTACTAGTGTACCCTAGGTACTCAGGGCATTGGTGTATCTGAGGCCTACCAGGGGCTGAAGCATGTATTGTGCCACCCCTGGCCTGGCCTAGCAATTTGACACAACTGGCTGATCACTCAGCTGGGGTAAGTTGGTGTATCCACCTCTTACTTAGGTGTAGTATGCCTATACCTAACCTTAAATGGGACACATGTTAACCTATAAGTCACTCCTATGGCAGGCCTTAACAATCCTGAAGGCAGAGTGCTTGGTTTTATGTGAGATGGTGCTCTGGCGTGAGTTGAGCCTGTCTGCAGTAGTCAGAACAACTTCCTTCTACCGTTTCCAGATATAGCCATACCATATACTCTGAAGTGCATTATGAACCTCGCGGTTAAATGCTATCTTTGGTTTGGCTTTATCTAAACATGTCGAGTAGGGTGTCATACGAATTGGAATACTAACCCCTCGCCAATTCTGGTGACGGGGTTAGCATTCCACCCTCCTAGAGGGACACGACATGTACAGAACCTGAAACCCGGGTAAAATCAGACATTGCCTCAGCTCCACAAAATGGACGCTGCCACCACAGACACAAGTCTGCCCTCCTGCTGCTGGGAGTCCTTCCAGCTTGGGAGACGTGGACAAAGTGTTTCCTGCCAGGGGAGGTGCGAGCACCACCCCAGACAGGATTTTGTGTATTGGTCAGGTAGGGCTTGAAAGGAAACAGACATGCCTGAGGCTCACAAGGAGCCTCGGTGCATATGCCAGTTCAATCCGGTCCTGGGGCACACCAGCCCCAGACCTGGGGTGACCTGGACAAAGGATGGGGGGTGTAACCACCCCCCTTCCTGGTCCCACCCTTAGGGAGGGACCTAGCAGGTAGTCCGGCCCCTAGAATCCGCTTAAAGGTAGGAGCTGTGTCCAAAGACTCAACTTGTAACTAAGAAGAAGACGGGAACTTCGACGTTCTGCTGCACAGAAGACTGAAGGAAATCTCCCCTATGGTCAGGGAGTGACCATCTTGCTAACGCAAGCACCATCCAGCGAATCGACGTCTGCTCTGCCGCCACCTCCCGCCGGAGCCCAAGCCCAGAGACCGACAAGGACTGGACCTCCAGACCTCTCACCGCCCGATCCACAGTTCCTGAAAAGAAGGAACCCGTGGAGGCACCGAGACCCGTGGAGCCAGCCATCTTGGAAGACACTCGACTAGCTGAAAGCGCAACAACAGAGGCTCCCTCCAAGTTGTGCTTTGGGTCCTGAGAAGCCCAACATCGGAGCAGCATCAGCATCAAAGGTGAGCCCTCCAGCATCTCCACGATCTGCGTGGGGCCCCTCTGCACTTCGTGACTCGATGCGCCTAACCGGTTACTGGTCTGTTGACTAGTGGCCATCTTGGCGACCATCTTGAAAAACTACAATGCTGGTCTGGTTGCTCCAGACTGGCCCCTGCTTCCCTCCAAAGGAGCAGCCCCTCTGACCTTGCTGGTCAGAGCTAAAAGCTTTCTTCACTTCCTGTGACTCCTGCTTTTGCCAAGGCTTGTTTGCTTCTTCTGAGTCGCCGACACCGCCGACAGCGAGAGCCTGCGTGGGACAGCTCGTGAACCGACTCCTGGACATCGTCGACCTTCAGGGACCACGTGGCTGTAGAGACAAGCTACACCTCTTCACCTGTCTGCACCCGACATCGCCTGGTACCTACCTGGTGCCACGCCGGTCACTGGCTAGTGACTGTGAACACTGTCCCCTCTGCTTACAGGTCTTCTACACTTCCGATCCATCCTTGGATCCACCGCATGTCTTCTGGACCGACCGCCTGCAGCATCTTTGTCGTCAGGCTGCATTGAACAGATAGACGAAACCCGACGCACTTCGAGCCCTATGCACCCGCTTCCTGTGGGTGAGGTAAAGCTGGCACTCCGGTGCACAAGTGTAGAATAACATCTCTAATGTCTAGGTTTGAAGTCTTGAATTCGTAGTCCAACCAGAAGACCCTTCTAGCAGTAACTTTTGAACAATTACGCACCCATTGAAAACCTATGGGCGCCCGCGTGTAACTTTCCTCACTGCACACGCGACCCGTGGACCTCCTGGTCACTAACTAAAGTTAGCTCCTTGCAGGCCCAGCGATTCTAGAGGCCCTAGGCCTTCTCCCCTTCCTGTTAGTAGTACTTATACCACTATTTTAGTATATGGTTTGAGCCACCAGGGCCTATCCATATAAAGTGCAACTTTCGTATATTGGAATACTTTCTTGTTTAACGATTTGTGCTCCTGGGCTCATAAAGAATCCAGGGGATACTTTGAGTAATAAATACATATATATTTTGAATATATATCTGTGTGGTGTCCTTTCATTGGTATAAAGGGGGGTTACATATGGTAAAACAGCTTGCTTAACATGCCTAAACGAGTTTAGCCTCAAAGACTGCTTAGCCTACGCTACCACTAGGGCAGCTGGTCTGAAAAGGTTGACTTACAACCACACCATAAGGGTTGCTTGGCATGGTACAAGGTGGTCACTTTAATTAGTGAACATCATATACCAGGCCAACTTCTCACATTGGTGAGCAGCGGTTGGGATTTGAGCTTGCTGTTGTTTTACCTCTGTAATCTCTTTGTTACCAATTGAAAGATCATACAGGTACCTTTAGGTACATATAAAACAAGTTAGTTATATACTTAAGTTCTACTGAACTTAGTTGTTGTAGAGAAAAGGGAGTAGCACACCCTGACTACAACTACTAGATAGGTTTAGTAGGAAAACCCAAGTGTAGGTAGTTGCAACACTTCCACCCACACTTAAGAGCAATGGCTGGGGCAGAGGGGTCCAAGGTACCCATCTCTGTCGAGAGTAACCCCCAGAGGGCACCATCCATCTTTGCTACCCTAAACCAGAACGAGCTCAGGCAGTTGGCTAATTCTAGGGGCCTTAAACAGCCCAAGAACCCTACCTCTGCTGAACTCAGAGAACTCTTGCAAACTGATGAAGATCAGAGAGCTCTCAAGAAAGCCTCCCAGTTAGGCCCCTCAGGGACTGGAACAGGAGGCCCTCCTTCTGAAGATGCTACTGAAGCACCCCTTCCTAACAGTCACCCCTTAGGTGAGAATCAAACTACAGATGATGAGGATCAGCATAGGGACGAGAATGACAAGGGGGATGAGTCTGATAATAGTAGTGATTCTGATGGGAGAAATAGCCCAGTGCCAGGTGTTATATTTGTCCCAGCTAACCTAAGACTATTTGGGAATGACAATGGGTTCCCCCCATCGAGTTTCCCCAGTGGACTTAACCAGGGGTTTGGGAGACAGAGGAATCACTCAGGTGACTCTAATGCCTCTCATGCCTCTAGAGGCTCTCAGGGTCAGTCCAGAAGAAGGATGACCAGCCCTCAGAGGAGGGAGCATGAGGCCAGAATGCAGGAAGCTCAGCTGAGGATCAGGAAACAGGAGCTAGAAGTAGCCCTGATGGAAGAGAAATGGAACAAGGCTAGGCAACCTAGAGAGAGTGGGTCTATACCCACTGGTGGCAGCATTGTCCCTAGGGACAAAGTTAGGGTCTTTGATAATAGGAAGCTGTCCAAGGTTGTGCCCCCCTACAAAAGTGGGGATGATATCCACAAATGGATGACTGCTCTTGAGAGAGCCTGCAAAGTACAGCAGGTTCCTGAGGACCAGTGGGCAGCAATCTTATGGCTCTCCTTTGAAGGTAGAGGCAGAGATAGACTCCTCACTGTTAGAGAGGAGGATGTCAGAAACTACAGAGCCCTGAAGAGTGTCCTGGTTGATGGGTTAGGCTTAACCACTGAGCAGTACAGGTTAATGTTCAGAGATACCCAGAAGGCACAGACTCAGGACTGGTCTGAATATGTTGAATGTGCCACTAAGGCTTTGGAGGGCTGGTTGCTGGGAAGTAAGGTTTCAGATTATACAGGATTGTACAATTTGATGATGAGAGAACAGATTTTAAATAACTGTCAGAACCAGCAACTGCATCAACACTTGGTTGACTCGGATCTGACCTCTCCCCAAGAATTGGGAAAGAAGGCAGACAAATGGGTCAGAACCAGGGTTAAGCAAAATAACCAGAACCAGGGCCAAGGGGGTGATCAGAAGAAAACAGACCAAAAGGGTAATGACCAGAAATCCAAAGACCAGAAGTCTTCAACAAGGCCCCAAACTAGTACTAATGAGGGTGGGTCCCAACAATCTAAAGGAAAGAAGAAAGAAGGTCCACAGAAACCCTGGTGCAAATCTTGCAAGAATACAACTCACTGGACTAGTGATTGTAAGAAGGGTGGAGCCCCCAACACTGTTGCCCCTAAGACACCTGCTCCCAGTAGTACTGTTAGCAGTGTCGGTCCCCAGACAAAGGGTGTAGTGGGAATCACTATGGGAACTGAAGGAGATTCTGACCTAGACAGAACCCTTACACAGGCAGTCTTGATCTGTGTTGGGGACATGGATTTGTCCCTGACTGTGAGCCCCAGTAATCTGGGCAAGTACAGACAGACTCCATTGATAAATACAAAAGTGGCTCAAGCCTACAGGGACACATGTGCCAGTGTCACTATGGTGTTACAACAAACAAATGATGGACGGAATGCTGACAATGCAGACATTCTCCCCCAGTCAAGAGATCTGGGTTAAATCCATCGTTCTTTTGCCCACTACACCACCCCAGTTTAGACATGGCCATATGCAAATCAGTCTTGACCCTGTGCCTCATGGGAACAGTCCAGCCCGAACTGCCAAGCCATGTCTTCCCTGGACCGGAATCAAGCATCCTAGGACCGGTTTCTGGCTATCAGCCGTCATCAGCCAGGATAGCTTGACTCCAGTGGCATAGTGAGCACGGGTCCCACGTCTGGGAATACCCATCCCACTTAGGGCGAAAAGCGTTACAACAAACAAATGATGGACGGAATGCTGACAATGCAGACATTCTCCCCCAGTCAAGAGATCTGGGTTAAATCCATCGTTCTTTTGCCCACTACACCACCCCAGTTTAGACATGGCCATATGCAAATCAGTCTTGACCCTGTGCCTCATGGGAACAGTCCAGCCCGAACTGCCAAGCCATGTCTTCCCTGGACCGGAATCAAGCATCCTAGGACCGGTTTCTGGCTATCAGCCGTCATCAGCCAGGATAGCTTGACTCCAGTGGCATAGTGAGCACGGGTCCCACGTCTGGGAATACCCATCCCACTTAGGGCGAAAAGCGTTACAACAAACAAATGATGGACGGAATGCTGACAATGCAGACATTCTCCCCCAGTCAAGAGATCTGGGTTAAATCCATCGTTCTTTTGCCCACTACACCACCCCAGTTTAGACATGGCCATATGCAAATCAGTCTTGACCCTGTGCCTCATGGGAACAGTCCAGCCCGAACTGCCAAGCCATGTCTTCCCTGGACCGGAATCAAGCATCCTAGGACCGGTTTCTGGCTATCAGCCGTCATCAGCCAGGATAGCTTGACTCCAGTGGCATAGTGAGCACGGGTCCCACGTCTGGGAATACCCATCCCACTTAGGGCGAAAAGCGTTACAACAAACAAATGATGGACGGAATGCAGACGTGAGTCCCTTGCTCTCCATGCCACTGGAATCAAGCTATCCTGGCTGACGAGGGCTGAAAGCCCGAAACCGGTCCTAGGATGCTTGTTTCCAGTCCAGGGAGGACCTGGCTTGGCAGTTCGGGCTGGACTGTTCCCATGGGGCACAGGGTCAAGACTGATTTGCATATGGCTGGGTTAAACTGGAATGGCATGGTGAGCAAAAAAACGATGGATTTAGGCCCAGATCTCTGTACTGGGGTGAATGTATGACATTGTTCTGCATTCTGTCCATCAATTGTTGTTTTTGCAATTGTCACCCCGAGTGGGAAGGGTATGCTCAGACGTGAGTCCCTTGCTCTCCATGCCACTGGAATCAAGCTATCCTGGCTGACGAGGGCTGAAAGCCCGAAACCGGTCCAAGGATGCTTGTTTCCAGTCCAGGGAGGACCTGGCTTGGCAGTTCGGGCTGGACTGTTCCCATGGGGCACAGGGTCAAGACTGATTTGCATATGGCTGGGTTCAAACTGGAATGGCATGGTGAGCAAAAAAACGATGGATTTAGGCCCAGATCTCTGTACTGGGGTGAATGTATGACATTGTTCTGCATTCTGTCCATCAATTGTTGTTTTTGCAATTGTCACCCCGAGTGGGAAGGGTATGCTCAGACGTGAGTCCCTTGCTCTCCATGCCACTGGAATCAAGCTATCCTGGCTGACGAGGGCTGAAAGCCCGAAACCGGTCCTAGGATGCTTGTTTCCAGTCCAGGGAGGACCTGGCTTGGCAGTTCGGGCTGGACTGTTCCCATGGGGCACAGGGTCAAGACTGATTTGCATATGGCTGGGTTCAAACTGGAATGGCATGGTGAGCAAAAAAACGATGGATTTAGGCCCAGATCTCTGTACTGGGGTGAATGTATGACATTGTTCTGCATTCTGTCCATCAATTGTTGTTTTTGCAATTGTCACCCCGAGTGGGAAGGGTATGCTCAGACGTGAGTCCCTTGCTCTCCATGCCACTGGAATCAAGCTATCCTGGCTGACGAGGGCTGAAAGCCCGAAACCGGTCCTAGGATGCTTGTTTCCAGTCCAGGGAGGACCTGGCTTGGCAGTTCGGGCTGGACTGTTCCCATGGGGCACAGGGTCAAGACTGATTTGCATATGGCTGGGTTCAAACTGGAATGGCATGGTGAGCAAAAAAACGATGGATTTAGGCCCAGATCTCTGTACTGGGGTGAATGTATGACATTGTTCTGCATTCTGTCCATCAATTGTTGTTTTTGCAATTGTCACCCCGAGTGGGAAGGGTATGCTCAGACGTGAGTCCCTTGCTCTCCATGCCACTGGAATCAAGCTATCCTGGCTGACGAGGGCTGAAAGCCCGAAACCGGTCCTAGGATGCTTGTTTCCAGTCCAGGGAGGACCTGGCTTGGCAGTTCGGGCTGGACTGTTCCCATGGGGCACAGGGTCAAGACTGATTTGCATATGGCTGGGTTCAAACTGGAATGGCATGGTGAGCAAAAAAACGATGGATTTAGGCCCAGATCTCTGTACTGGGGTGAATGTATGACATTGTTCTGCATTCTGTCCATCAATTGTTGTTTTGCAATTGTCACCCCGAGTGGGAAGGGTATGCTCAGACGTGAGTCCCTTGCTCTCCATGCCACTGGAATCAAGCTATCCTGGCTGACGAGGGCTGAAAGCCCGAAACCGGTCCTAGGATGCTTGTTTCCAGTCCAGGGAGGACCTGGCTTGGCAGTTCGGGCTGGACTGTTCCCATGGGGCACAGGGTCAAGACTGATTTGCATATGGCTGGGTTCAAACTGGAATGGCATGGTGAGCAAAAAAACGATGGATTTAGGCCCAGATCTCTGTACTGGGGTGAATGTATGACATTGTTCTGCATTCTGTCCATCAATTGTTGTTTTTGCAATTGTCACCCCGAGTGGGAAGGGTATGCTCAGACGTGAGTCCCTTGCTCTCCATGCCACTGGAATCAAGCTATCCTGGCTGACGAGGGCTGAAAGCCCGAAACCGGTCCTAGGATGCTTGTTTCCAGTCCAGGGAGGACCTGGCTTGGCAGTTCGGGCTGGACTGTTCCCATGGGGCACAGGGTCAAGACTGATTTGCATATGGCTGGGTTCAAACTGGAATGGCATGGTGAGCAAAAAAACGATGGATTTAGGCCCAGATCTCTGTACTGGGGTGAATGTATGACATTGTTCTGCATTCTGTCCATCAATTGTTGTTTTTGCAATTGTCACCCCGAGTGGGAAGGGTATGCTCAGACGTGAGTCCCTTGCTCTCCATGCCACTGGAATCAAGCTATCCTGGCTGACGAGGGCTGAAAGCCCGAAACCGGTCCTAGGATGCTTGTTTCCAGTCCAGGGAGGACCTGGCTTGGCAGTTCGGGCTGGACTGTTCCCATGGGGCACAGGGTCAAGACTGATTTGCATATGGCTGGGTTCAAACTGGAATGGCATGGTGAGCAAAAAAACGATGGATTTAGGCCCAGATCTCTGTACTGGGGTGAATGTATGACATTGTTCTGCATTCTGTCCATCAATTGTTGTTTTTGCAATTGTCACCCCGAGTGGGAAGGGTATGCTCAGACGTGAGTCCCTTGCTCTCCATGCCACTGGAATCAAGCTATCCTGGCTGACGAGGGCTGAAAGCCCGAAACCGGTCCTAGGATGCTTGTTTCCAGTCCAGGGAGGACCTGGCTTGGCAGTTCGGGCTGGACTGTTCCCATGGGGCACAGGGTCAAGACTGATTTGCATATGGCTGGGTTCAAACTGGAATGGCATGGTGAGCAAAAAAACGATGGATTTAGGCCCAGATCTCTGTACTGGGGTGAATGTATGACATTGTTCTGCATTCTGTCCATCAATTGTTGTTTTTGCAATTGTCACCCCGAGTGGGAAGGGTATGCTCAGACGTGAGTCCCTTGCTCTCCATGCCACTGGAATCAAGCTATCCTGGCTGACGAGGGCTGAAAGCCCGAAACCGGTCCTAGGATGCTTGTTTCCAGTCCAGGGAGGACCTGGCTTGGCAGTTCGGGCTGGACTGTTCCCATGGGGCACAGGGTCAAGACTGATTTGCATATGGCTGGGTTCAAACTGGAATGGCATGGTGAGCAAAAAAACGATGGATTTAGGCCCAGATCTCTGTACTGGGGTGAATGTATGACATTGTTCTGCATTCTGTCCATCAATTGTTGTTTTTGCAATTGTCACCCCGAGTGGGAAGGGTATGCTCAGACGTGAGTCCCTTGCTCTCCATGCCACTGGAATCAAGCTATCCTGGCTGACGAGGGCTGAAAGCCCGAAACCGGTCCTAGGATGCTTGTTTCCAGTCCAGGGAGGACCTGGCTTGGCAGTTCGGGCTGGACTGTTCCCATGGGGCACAGGGTCAAGACTGATTTGCATATGGCTGGGTTCAAACTGGAATGGCATGGTGAGCAAAAAAACGATGGATTTAGGCCCAGATCTCTGTACTGGGGTGAATGTATGACATTGTTCTGCATTCTGTCCATCAATTGTTGGTTTTGCAATTGTCACCCCGAGTGGGAAGGGTATGCTCAGACGTGAGTCCCTTGCTCTCCATGCCACTGGAATCAAGCTATCCTGGCTGACGAGGGCTGAAAGCCCGAAACCGGTCCTAGGATGCTTGTTTCCAGTCCAGGGAGGACCTGGCTTGGCAGTTCGGGCTGGACTGTTCCCATGGGGCACAGGGTCAAGACTGATTTGCATATGGCTGGGTTCAAACTGGAATGGCATGGTGAGCAAAAAAACGATGGATTTAGGCCCAGATCTCTGTACTGGGGTGAATGTATGACATTGTTCTGCATTCTGTCCATCAATTGTTGTTTTTGCAATTGTCACCCCGAGTGGGAAGGGTATGCTCAGACGTGAGTCCCTTGCTCTCCATGCCACTGGAATCAAGCTATCCTGGCTGACGAGGGCTGAAAGCCCGAAACCGGTCCTAGGATGCTTGTTTCCAGTCCAGGGAGGACCTGGCTTGGCAGTTCGGGCTGGACTGTTCCCATGGGGCACAGGGTCAAGACTGATTTGCATATGGCTGGGTTCAAACTGGAATGGCATGGTGAGCAAAAAAACGATGGATTTAGGCCCAGATCTCTGTACTGGGGTGAATGTATGACATTGTTCTGCATTCTGTCCATCAATTGTTGTTTTTGCAAGTGTCACTATGGTGACACCAGGCTGTGTGGATCCTGGACAGTACATACCAGGTGAAAATTACCTGGTGACCAACGCCAGCAATACCACTACTTCCCATAGTGTGGCTATTGTTAACTTCTCGTGGGGAGGGGTAACTGGCCTCAAAAGGGTTGTGGTTAGTGCAGACCTCCCAGTAGAATGTTTGTTGGGCAATGACCTAGAGAGTTCTCTATGGTCAGAAGTGGAGTACAGGACACATGCAGAGATGTTAGGTATATCACCACATGTCCTTGCTGTGACCAGGTCACAGGCCAAAAAGTGCCTTACTGAACCTCAGGTCTTGGATCCTGGAACAATGGACCAAGCACCTTCCAAGAAGAAGAACAGGAGGGTTAAGGCTGTGCCTTCCCCCCTGCCTCCAAGTGATGATCAGTCTTCCCAGGAGGATGATCTCGAGAACCTTGAAGGAACTGTCCCTTAAGAGCTTGAACCTGACCAGGTTGAGTTTCTGGGGACAGGGGGACCTTCTAGGGCTGACTTGGGCAGGCTCAGTTATCCTGTCCATCTCTTGAACCCCTCAGACAGCTGGCTGCTGCTGAGGCTGCTGGGAATGCTCAAGGTACCCATAAAGTATATTGGGATGATGGGCTCCTTTATTCAGAGGCTAGAGACCCAAAACCTGGTGCAACCAGGAGGTTGGTTATACCTCTGCAATTTAGGGGCTTCCTTCTTACCTTGGCCCATGATATTCCTCTAGCAGGACACTTAGGCCAGAACAAGACCTGGGACAGGCTTGTCCCTCACTTTCACTGGCCTCACATGAATGAAGATACCAAGGAGTTTTGTCGCTCCTGTGTAACCTGCCAAGCCAGTGGCAAATCAGGTGGCACAACAAAGGCCCCCCTAATACCACTACCTGTGGTGGGGGTTCCCTTTGAAAGAGTGGGGATTGATATTGTGGGTCCCATGGATCCCCCCACTGCATCTGGGCACAGATTTATACTGGTGGTAGTGGATCATGCCACCAGGTATCCAGAGGCAATTCCCCTTAGGACCACAACAGCTCCTGTTGTGGCCAGGGCCTTACTGGGAGTCTTCTCCAGAGTGGGGTTTCCTAAGGAGGTAGTTTCTGACAGAGGTGCCAACTTCATGTCAGGATACTTGACAGCTATGTGGAAGGAATGTGGTGTCAACTACAAGTTCACCACTCCTTATCACCCACAATGCAATGGGCTTGTTGAGAGATTCAACAAGACCCTAAAGGGTATGATCAAAGGATTACCTGAAAAGCTCAGGCGAAGATGGGACATCCTTCTACCCTGCCTTTTGTTTGCTTACAGAGAGGTCCCACAAAAAGGAGTTGGCTACAGCCCCTTTGAATTGGTATTTGGGCACCCTGTAAGAGAACCCCTATGTCTGGTGAGGGAAGGATGGGAGTTACCTCTCAAAAAGCCTAAGCAAGACATAGCGGACTATGTACTTGGTCTCCGCTTCAGGATGGCTGAGTACATGGAGAAGGCATCTAAAAACCTTGAGGCAAGCCAGGCATTACAGAAAGCTTGGCATGACCAAAAGGCTGTCTTGGTTGAGTTTCAGCCAGGACAGAAGGTATGGGTGTTGGAGCCAGTGGCCTCAGCAGCACTCCAAGACAAATGGTCTGGACCCCATACAATCCTGGAAAAGAAGGGAGAGGTTACATACTTGGTGGACCTAGGCACTCCCAGGAGTCCCCACAGGATACTCCATGTTAACAGGTTAAAAGCATATATTGACAGGGCAGACATGGGCTTGCTCATGGCTACAGACGAGGGACAGGAGGAAGAGAGTGACCCTCTCCCAGACCTGTTGTCTCAGAACCCTGAAGATGGTTCAGTTGAAGGAGTGACCCTTGGAGGCAACCTCACTGAGCATCAGCAAATTGAATGTAGACAAGTTCTACAATCATTTCAGCATATGTTCTCACTGATACCTAGTCAAACTGACTGGTGCACCCATGTGGTGGACACCGCTGACAGTCTTCCTGTGAAGAACAAACTTTACAGGCAACCTGACCATGTCAGGGACTGTATAAAGACTGAGGTACACAAGATGCTGGAGTTGGGTGTCATTGAGCCCTCAGAGAGCCCCTGGGCTAGCCCAGTGGTTCTGGTCCCCAAACCTCACACCAAAGATGGCAAGAGAGAGATGAGGTTCTCTGTGGATTACAGAGGACTCAATGCTGTCACTAGGACAGACACACATCCTATTCCAAGGGCAGATGAGCTCATAGATAAACTGGCTTCTGCTAAGTTTTTGAGCACATTTGATTTGACAGCTGGCTATTGGAAAATCAGGCTAGCTGAGGAGTCTAAGGCCAAAACAGCATTTTCAATCCCAGGAGGGCACTACCAATTTGTGGTGATGCCCTTTGGTCTGAAAAATGCACCTGCCACCTTCCAAAGGTTGGTGAATCAAGTCCTTGCTGGGTTGGATGACTTTTGTGCAGCATATCTTGATGACATTGCTGTCTTTAGCTCCACCTGGGAGGATCACCTGGTCCACCTGAAGAAGGTACTTGAGGCTCTGCAAAAGGCAGGCCTCACTATCAAGGCTACTAAGTGCCAGATAGGGCAGAGTAAGGTTGTGTACTTGGGCCACCTTGTAGGTGGAGGCCAAGTTCAACCACTGGAGAGTAAGATACAATCCATCAAGGACTGGTCTCCTCCCACCACCCAGACTCAGGTCCGAGCTTTCTTGGGCTTGACTGGGTACTACAGGAAGTTTGTTAAGAACTATGGGTCCATTGTGACTCCTCTTAATGATCTGACATCCAAAAAGATGCCCAAAAAGGTTCAGTGGACAGTAAGCTGTCAAAAGGCATTTGATGACCTGAAGAAGGCCATGTGCTCTGCACCTATCCTGAAAAGTCCTGACTACTCCAAAGAGTTTATTGTCCAAACAGATGCTTCTGAGTTGGGTGTGGGAGCTGTGCTGTCACAACTTAATGTGGATGGTCAAGACCAACCCATTGCTTTTATTAGCAGAAGGTTGACCCCCAGAGAGAATAATTGGTCAGCTATTGAGAGGGAGGCCTTTGCTGTGGTGTGGGCCCTGAAGAAGCTGAGGCCATACTTATTTGGCACTGACTTCAAGATTCAGACCGACCATAAGCCCCTCTTGTGGCTAAATCAGATGAAGGGTGAAAACCCCAAACTGCTTAGGTGGTCCATTTCCCTACAGAGGATGGACTTTACAGTGGAGCACCGGCCAGGTACAGACCATGGGAATGCAGATGGTCTCTCCAGGTACTTCCACTTAGGACATGAAGACACGACTGGTCCAGGCTAATTTAATGTCCCTGCGTTTGGGGGTGGGTTGTGTAGGAGAGTAGGGTCTGCTATCCTATGGTCACCCCAAATTTTTGCTTTTTGCTTCACTGGTTTTCGATGTATTGAGGCTGTGGGCCTGCCAATCAGACCCCCAGCCTGCTGTTCTCTCTGCTAAATTGACACTATGCACTTTAGGTGCATGACCCATTGGAACTGGATCACCCTGTGAGCCCCTGTACTAGTGTACCCTAGGTACTCAGGGCATTGGTGTATCTGAGGCCTACCAGGGGCTGAAGCATGTATTGTGCCACCCCTGGCCTGGCCTAGCAATTTGACACAACTGGCTGATCACTCAGCTGGGGTAAGTTGGTGTATCCACCTCTTACTTAGGTGTAGTATGCCTATACCTAACCTTAAATGGGACACATGTTAACCTATAAGTCACTCCTATGGTAGGCCTTAAAAATCCTGAAGGCAGAGTGCTTGGTTTTATGTGAGATGGTGCTCTGGTGTGAGCTGAGCCTGTCTGCAGTAGTCGGAACAACTGCCTTCCACCGTTTCCAGATATCGCCATACCATATACTCTTAAGTGCATTATGAACCTCGCGGTTTAATGCTATCTTTGGTTTGGCTTTATCTAAACATGTCGAGTAAGGTGTCATACGAATTGGAATATTAACCTCTCGCCAATTCTGGCGACGGGGTTAGCATTCCACCCTCCTAGAGGGACACGACATGTACAGAACCTGAAACCCGGGTAAAATCAGACATAGCCTCAGCTCCACAAAATGGACGTTGCCACCACAGACACAAGTCTGCCCTGCTGCTGCTGGGAGTCCTTCCAGCTTGGGAGACGTGGACAAAGGGTTTCCTGCCAGGGGAGGTGCGAGCACCACCCCAGATAGGATTTTGTGTATTGGTCAGGTAGGGCTTGAAAGGAAACAGACATGCCTGAGGCTCACAAGGAGCCTCGGTGCATATGCCAGTTCAATCCGGTCCTGGGGCACACCAGCCCCAGACCTGGGGCGAGCTGAACAAAGGATTGGGGGTGTAACCACCCCCCTTCCTGATCCCACCCTTAGGGAGGGACCTAGAAGGTAGTCCGGCCCCTAGAATCCACTTAAAGGTAGGAGCTGTGTCCAAAGACTTCAGACATCCTGGAATCAACTTGTAACTAAGAAGAAGACGGGAACTTCGATGTTCTGCTGCACAGAAGACTGAATGAAATCTCCCCTATGGTCAGGGAGTGACCATCTTGCTAACGCAAGCACCATCCAGCGAATCGATGTCTGCTTTGCTGCCGCCTCCCGCCGGAGCCCGAGCCCAGAGACCGACAAGGACTGGACCTCCAGACCTCTCACCGCCCGATCCACAGTCCCTGAAAAGAAGGAACCCTTGGAGGCACCGAAACCCGTGGAGCCAGCCATCTTGGAAGACACTCTACTAGCTGAAAGCGCAACAACAGAGGCTCCCTCCAAGTTGTGCTTTGGGTCCTGAGAAGCCCAACATCTGAGCAGCATCTGCACCAAAGGTGAGCCCTCCAGCATCTCCACGATCTGTGTGGGGCCCCTCTGCACTTCGCGACTAGACGTGCCTAACCGGTTACTGGTCCGTTGACTAGTGGCCATCTTGGCGACCATCTTGAAAAACTACGATGCTGGTCTGGTTGCTCCAGACTGGCCCCTGCTTCCCTCCAAAGGGGCAGCCCCTCTGACCTTGCTGGTCAGAGCTAAAAGCTTTCTTCACTTCCTGCAACTCCTGCTTTTGCCAAGGCTTGTTTGCTTCTTCTGAGTCGCCGTCACCGCCGACAGCGAGAGCCTGCATGGGACAGCTCGTGAACCGACTCCTGGACATCGTGGCTGTATAGACAAGCTACACCTCTTCACCTGTTTGCACCCGACATCGCCTGGTACCTACCTGGTGCCACGCCGGTCACTGGCTAGTGACTGTGAACACTGTCCCTTCTGCTTACAGGTCTTCTACACTTCCGATCCATCCTTGGATCCACCGCATCTCTTCTGGACCGACCGCCTGCAGCATCTTTGTCGTCAGGCTCCATTGAACAGATAGACGAAACCCGACGCACTTCGAGCCCTATGCACCCGCTTCCTGTGGGTGAGGTAAAGCTGGCACTCCGGTGCACAAGTGTAGAGTAACATCTCTAATGTCTAGGTTTGAAGTCTTGAATTCGTAGTCCAACTGGAAGACCCTTCTAGCAGTAACTTTTGAACAATTACGCACCCATTGAAAACCTATGGGCGCCCGCGTGTAACTTTCCTCACTGCACACGCGACCCGTGGACCTCCTGGTCACTAACTAAAGTTAGCTCCTTGCAGGCCCAGCGATTCTAGAGGCCCTAGGCCTTCTCCCTTTCCTGTTCATGGTACTTATACCACTATTTAAGTATATGGTTTGAGCGGCCACCAGGGCCTATCCATATAAAGTGCAACTTTCGTATATTGTAATACTTTTTTGTTTAATGATTTGTGCTCCTGTGCTCATAAAGAGTCTAGGGGATACTTTGAGTAATAAATACATATATATTTTGAATATATATCTGTGTGGTGTCCTTTCATTGGTATAAAGGGGGGTTACATATGGTAAAACCGCTTGCTTAACATGCCTAAACGAGTTTAGCCTCAAAGACTGCTTAGCCTACGCTACCACTAGGGCAGCTGGTCCGAAAAGGTTGACTTACAACCACACCATAAGGGTTGCTGCATGGTACAAGGTGGTCACTTTAATTAGTGAACATCATATACCAGGCCAACTTCTCACATGGCCCATTTGACCTTCTGTATCCAATACATTGCAGTTGGAGTGTGTCCTTGAAGGATGTTTTCAAAATATCTTCTGTGTATTTTATTGAGTTTCTTTTTTCGCACCCCAAATAGTACTTATCTGATATTCTGAACTTGAATCCAGATGTACATCCCTTTTTTGCAGCCGCAAACAGGAGATCGGCCTGTTTGCGACCGCAAAAAAGGTTCCAGGCATGTACAAATGCTATTTTGCGAGTCACTGACTCGCAAAATAGCATTTGCGACTCTCGCTATTAGAAGGGGGCGTCCCTTGCTAATAGCGAGTCACCATGCCCTGTACTGTTATTTTGCAACCGCATTTGTGGTCGCAAAACGCTCGCAGTTTACCACCTTCTTCAAGAAGGTGGTAAACCACTCGCAAACAGGCCCTTTGTGAGTGTGTGCGTAGATATTTTTCAAGACCTGACAGTGGTCCTAGGGACCACTGCCTCCCCTCAAAAATGACACTAAAAGTTTCATTTTTGTTTTTAAAGGTATCCCGTTTTCCTTTAAGGAAAAAGGGCCGCATTTTAAAAAAAAGACTTGCTTTATTTAAAAAGCAGTCCCAGACATGGGGGTCTACTGACCCCAGCAAGCCACCATCCCTGGGAGTGCTAGCCATTCCTAATGTCGCAAATTGCGCTTGCCTCATGAATATTGATGAGACATGCAATTTGCGACCCCATTGGGAATCACAAGCAGTGTCTGAGACACTGTTGTACATTGCATTTTGCGACTTGCAAAGTGACATAATTTAAAGTCACAAAATGCAATTGTCGTTAGTGTATATTGTCTGGAGCGGGACTCTCCAGAACTCTTGGATGGGTCTCTAAACATTGCAGGTCCATGGAAAGTTCATCCAGGTCAATTTTGTGTGCCACTGTTTTTCTTTCCTGATCTTTGATTCTACATTTGATCTTGAACATCTCTTTCTTTAATTCTGTTCTGGTTTTCAGTCAATGTGGCCAAAATATTACCCCAGATGTACACCACAGCTCCTCCTTTTAGCATAAAGGGTCTCTGGGTTCTGTAGTCTGCTCGGTCACACTAGAAGCCGATCTACGTCCTGTGTAGATGGGAATGATGCCACACTATGAGTGTGCTTTGTCCCGCTTCCACCAGGGCTCTTCTTTCAAGCATAAACGTTCTTTGGGCCCTGTTGTCCTCCCCAGACCCACTAGCAGCACCTTCACATGATTGATGAAGTGCTGGGAAGCTAAAGGAGCGTTACATAATCCAAAATGCATTACCAAGTATTTAAACTGACTCTACTCAGTTTTAATTGCAGTTTTCCATGTCTTTTTCCTTAATACTGACAAGATTATAAGCAGTTCCTAGGTATAGCACTTAACATACCTTTGTATCTTTGACCCTGTCTAAGAGGACCAAATCAGAGGAACAGGATATCTATTTCTGATGGGGATCTCATTGAGTTCACAATAGTCTAGACAGAGTTGATAATATCCATCCAATTTGGGAATGAATAATCTGGGGGCTCCTAGTGCTAATACTAAATAGTAAATAAATCCCTTTGCTAAATTTTCTTCAAGATAGGCCCGTAAAAAAGAATTTTTATTAGGTGTCAGAGAATAAAAGTGGTGATGAGGAATCTTGGCTTGAGGTTGGAGATCTCTAGCACATTCATGGATACAATATGTGGGGAGTCAATTTGCTGCCTTTTTACTAAGCACATTTTCAATTTCCTTAAAAACAGGAGCAACTAGAGTCTTTTTGTTATGTGTGGTAAAACAAGTTAGAATATTCCTGGTGTGATTCAAGGTTCATTGGCAACAGTTTTCTTTACAATGGCTGGAATTTATCTCAATATATGTAATTGTACACAGTCTAGGAAAGGATTGCATTTGCTTAACCATCGGGTTTCAGGAACTACAGGGAACATTTGTGATGCATATATATGTCTAGACCGAGAGACTCTCCATGTCCTACCTTGTGGGGTTATTAAGATAGATGTGTTTCTCAATGCACTTTGACTGATGGAAGAGGTTCCCCATCAATTCCTCACATTGTTTTCGATACTGGCTTAGCCACAAGGGGAAGTTTGTACTTCTTGCAAAAGTCATAGTCGATATGACACCCTGATGTGACACAATACATCATACAACAATATAGATGTGAGAAAGGCACTCTCTTAAATTATACGGTTTCGTATGTTTTTTCCAGGGGTGCTTCCGAGAAAGGCTAGCTGTCTGAGCAGGCCCGTCAATTTAAAAGAATCATGCAAGTGGAAAGAACCTTGCTTCGGAGCAACCTACCCTTGCGGCTGATGCTGATAATTCTAAGAAATGATCACAATAAATCAACAATTTGCCATATTATAATTCTCGGTTGAAAAGAACTATTACATAAACATCACAATATGTAGAATGACATTGTAATCATTGTTTGAATCACAATTGTGTCATATTCATTAACAATAATACATAGATCTGTTGTTGATCAGATTCATGCTTGCCCAATGCATTTCGGGCCTCTTTGCGGCCCTTCTTCAGGGGAAGTGATCTAGAAACGAATATAGATAATGCAAACATTTAAACATGTCCGTGCAGGAAACTACTATTCACAACAGCATCGTATCTCTTTGAATAAATGACAGTGGTATTGGTGGATAAACAAAATGCTCAACAAAATGAATAATAGAATGCCATAACATGATGATTTGTTGGACACGTTGGATTACAAACTCAACGAGGTATACACGTGGGCGGAAGTATATGCCCAAAGAAGGGTGTTTTTTAAGAAAAATCCTAATGTTTCATCAGAAGAAAGCCTGGTAACTGACATGGACATTAACACCAAGAGACCACCACCGAACACAGAAAAATCCTGTGATAAAACTCAGGTAACACGCTCAGAAGGAACTGACATACATCCTTCAACATCAAGGTCTTACCACCTGGAAGAACAGCAGGAAAACAAGGAGAAGCAAAAGAAAGATCAAGACAAAATTTGAGGAGCCAGAAAACAACTTAGTTGTTAACATCTCTTCTAAAGAATTATCCAGTCACCAAATCAGGATTTTAAACAAAGGATTGGGGTTTGTACCTACATACCAGACCAATGCATTAGAAAATGAAATAATGCTTTTCAGGTTTATGCGGGTTTTACGATTGAAATACTTTTTTTCTACGCTCACCACTACCGAGTTTAATTATCCTGAAAGGGAATTCGAGGAGTTCAAACGCAAATCCACGTTTCAAGCACCAGTTTCGCACAAGATTCTAGATGCTTTTAAAAACAAGTAAAGAATGATCTCTCAAAAATCAATGTCAAACGACAGACCATGACCAATCTTACCAGACAAGAGCAATCTATTTTGAGAACCCTTGCAAACGATGCAGATATTAACATCAAAAAAGCAGATAAGGGTGGAGCTATTGTTATCATGGATCAGTCTTTCTACAATAGGAAGGTACTAGAACATATTTCTTAGAATTATCAGCATCAGCCGCAAGGATAGGTTGCTCCGAAGCAAGGTTCTTTCCACAATACATCATAGCCATCACATTTATAGGGCCTTATGGCATGGTAAGCACCATCTTAATGTGGAAATTGATTCTACTTATGGCACACTGAAGACGGTTTAGCACTCACCTGAGGTTTGCCATTCAAGGATGATTAACCCAGTTTCCCTGCAGCAAAGAACAGCTACTAACAAAATGTACTTCTTCTTCACAGTAAAAATAAGTCCTTCTCCTATGATTGTGCTTTCTTTCTTCATCAAATGTTTCCTTAAGGAACTAATCCACATAGGTTCTGTTTCAGATATCTTTTAAGGTACTTCAATATTTGGCAGTGGAGACACTTAGACTTCGCCAACTCCGTTCTCTCTGCCGATGTCGCTGTTGGATTTCTGTTTGGAGAGTGAGGTCAATCAGAGCTTCACACACAGCAGGTCGGTGCACTTCTATAGATGGATATTTGTGGTTCAGAAATCCACTGGGCCTCAGTAAAAAGTTGCTGAAAATTTCTGATGTAGGTTACTAATTCTTGATTCCCTTTCCAACTCCATTTGGGTGGGTGGCTTGGTGTGCCTTATACTGGAAACCTTTGTGAAATGTTCTAGGACTTGCTGCACATATGGTTAAATCAGGCTATTGCTGTTATTTAAAGCTGATCTGGTCAAATGAGAAAGTATAAATGCCCCTTTAGAGGTATTGGTAGTAAATGCTCATAATCTGGACATGAAATGTAATTTTTATTGTGTCATGAAAATCTGGAATCTCTAGGGATCTCCATCAAACGTTTACGGCATAGGTAAACTGGTTTAAGACATAGCTAAGCAAATCAGAAAAATGTAGTAAACAGTAAGATTGGAAAGTGATGAAGACCCGACTGGGTCTAACTTGAAACTTGTGCTACTATGTGTGGATATTTTCTTTTTTAAGCAAAGTTCATTGATCTTTTTTACAAAAATTCTCTTGCTTCTCTAGTGGTGTCTAAATTCTCCCTCACCTTAAAACTGGTGTGTGCAAACGTCTGTACAAGAATAGATTTAGGGCCTTGCAAGCTATGAGGATTGAGAGTTAAACGGTATGTTTTGTGGATTCCAAAGCTGAACCCCAAGAGTCTACCCTTAGAGAGTGATGTCACTTGGAGAGACTGAAGTTCAGGGTCGAGACTCCATGGAGAAAATAGGTGATCATTTGAGAAACACACGCAGTGTTCTGTGTCCCAGATGCACAGGTATTGATAATTGTTTGGAAAGGAATATATTTGCACACGTCTCCTCAGTACCACCAGTTTCTCAGCAAGGATGTGCCGGTAATGGGCAATACTGGTGACCCTTTGGCTACTTGAGGACTGGGAAGAGGATTAAGTGAGGTGCAGCCACTATGGAGCCATTTGGGTGTTATCTGAGGAAGCACCAGTTGAACACACCAGCCAGATAGGTTTAGATTGCCACAATCTCTGCTTGACATCAAATGCTAGAGTGAATGGACCAAACAAGGAAGATGACTGAAGAGTGTAGGAAACAAAGAAGGAGTGGGAGGAAACAACAAAAGTGCAGACAAAGGAAAAATGGTAGGCGAGACTACAAAATGGCCAGTAATGCAACTAAGCTGCTGTGAGACAACTGAACGCTGTATCTGACATTCATTAAATTCCCATGGAAACTCCCACATTCCCTTGGGGATACACTCTGATTGATCCTGGGTTAGAGTGTGATGGGTTTGAGGTAAATATGCTTTATTGTAAAAAAAAAAGACATATTTTACCAAAAGAATAAAACAGATTATTACTTTGAGGCTACAAACAGCTTTGCTTTGGATAATTTTGAAACTATAACAGAAAATATATTTTAGGAGCCACATTCTAAACTAATAAAAATGTTCCCTCTGATGTTACAAGCGATGGAATGTTGAAGTACATTTGGTGAAAAGAATGTTTATATTGATATAATGAAAGTGAATCTGCACTATAATACTCCTTCTTTTGTGTCTTTGCACAAAATCGACTGACTCTCTTTGAAGGCATAGGCACCATGAAGATTCCTGTTAATTATACTAACATATGCACGTTATTTTCTACAAATATATTTCAACATCTTTATCTTTCAAAGAATGTTCTATATTTATGAGAATTCTGAGAAGAGCAGGCTAAACTTCCACCACCCACCTTCCTGCAGCCTTGCTGCTGCGACCTGATAACTGAAGAGGCTTCGCCAGAGTACTGAGTGAAATTGTGATTTGTCATTCAGACGGGCTTTAATTCACAATGAAATAAAACCATGAAACAGGGGTATTGAGCGAGAAACTATTCAAATTTATCACATCCATAATGGTGCAGCAGGGAGACATTTAAAGTAGTTACTTGTGCATTGCAAATGGAGAGCTTCATAGGAGGTGGATAGATACAACAAACAGGCAATGCCAATAGGCAAGAGATGTTAGTCCTCTGGAGCGAAGCCAAAGCGCAGTCTACATCTGCTTAAGCATTGCTAACAACAGCTTTTACAGATGTGTGTGCTGATGAGCTAGACTTAAAAATGGGGCACTCAAGCATGGCCACTGTGCATGCTCACGCATTTGGGTACAAGTTAGGAGTTCATCCCGGTATCTAATTCTGGCTTCACACAAGTCCAGCAATACCAAATGGAAGACTATATATGAGAATGGCCCAGGCTGGATACAAGTGCATTTTGAGAGCCCTTAATGCGAAGTGGGCCCACAAGGACACCTGGTTCCAAAAGCTTCTAGAGTTAAAAGATACCAAGCAATCTCCATCTCTGACCCCGCACTGCTGGCTAGAAAATCAGTGTCTCATGTTGGTGATTTCTTCAAAAAGGGAAATTTGATCTTTTTCTTAGTCTCCATGAACTCTTGCAGGAACAAGCCACAGTCAACTTCTAGTGCGGTCTCTACAAGTTGAGCTTGACTTTTAAGGTGACCACAGTCAACACCTGTGGAAGACTACAACCAAAATCTTGACCAGCTAGGCACTGCCATTGGGTGTGGCTCAAAGAAGTCTCGATGACTTCTAAGACAAGTCAGGTTACAATTTGAAAAGCTGTTTCTGATTTAAAATGTAAAAAGTGCTCTCAAGAGACTCATGTGGTCCTTCAAAGAAATCCATCGAGGACACTATTTAACTCTAAATTCTTCCCACTGGCCTACGACATCGTCTGATCTATGGTCTATACAAACCAAGTCCACCAGTTCTCCCCACACAAATGGTTCATGTTTATTCTTGGTTCTACCCTAGGATTTAAGAGGGAATATGCTAGAGATCAGGGGTTCTCTCTGGATTCAGAGGGCCACTACAAGAACCAATCTTCTTCAGGTGAGTCATCCACAATAGAAAACACCCCACAGTCTCTTTTGAAAAATCAAGAGGTTCATTGGTTTCATCCCTGACATTCACTTTTCCAGGAGGGGAATTCCACTGAAGTGTTAAAATTGAGGGCCTCATTTATGAAAAGTGACGCATCGCTGCATGAAAACAGCGATGCGTCATTTTTCATTGCGCCCTCCTTACAACATGAAGGATGCGTCATATTTACTGCATGACGCATCAAGTCGCAAAGAATGACAGATACGTCAGTTTTACTGACGTATCTGTCAGCGCATAAATGACGTATTGCTGGAGTTGTGTCTACAGCATGACGCTACTCCAGCAATGCAGGGGAAGGTCTATGGATATAGCACTGCGTCAACCTTACGCCTGCCATAAGGGAGGCGTAAGGTTTTGACGCATTTGCGTCCTAGAAGTGACGCAGTGAAATCGCATAGATTTCACTGCGCCACTTCTACGAGGCTTACTTGCGTGGGAACGCCCCCCCTGCATACATTATACCTGACGCAGGTATAATGTAGCGCAGGAGTTTACAAAGTGACGCATCTGCTTAGATGCGTCACTTTGTAAATAGGGTGCAACAGGGGGCATGTTTTACGTTGCCACTGCATCACAAAAAGTGACGCAACAGCAGCGAAAAACTGACGCAAGGCCTCATAAATAGGTCCCTAAGTTTTCAGGTATTTTGTTAAGTAGTGAAGCACAGACTTCTCCTATTTCCTTCTATGGTAGTTTCCACAACTAGCACACCCATTTCCCCACAGAATGATGCAACTGATGCCTTATGAGAGTTGCTTCATGGCCATGCAAGATTCGTAGAGGGCTTGTGGAAAAAGTGAGATGGAACTAGGTTTCTTTCTTGAAAGGGCATCTTTCTGTCTACAGAATCCGAGCCAGCCTTCCAAAAATCAAAGGTGCTCTTCAACTCCTTTTAGAAAAATACCAGTCAATTACTGTGATGGTACCTGACTCCCTGATGCCTCCAAGCTGTAAGTATGAACAGATCCTGACATTTATTGAAGGGACTACAGCAAAATTGTGTCCTTAACACATATGTGAATGGGAATGAAATACAAAGCTACTGACAAGGCGTGTTTTTAGGCCATAGGACATTACTCCCAGCCTCTCAGAATGTGATGATGCTATGCTGGTTCCTGGGGATTCATTTGGATACATCTGAGGCAGACTTTTCTATGCTCAAAGCTCTTTTCTGGCAGCTAATCGAGTTATGGTGGTTAGTTGGGAAATGGCATACATGCCTCACATTCATAATGGAGATAAAAGCAGCATCTATGGTTATGTTTTAAATGATATTTTCATATTTAGGTGATTGTAATGATTTTAATTCATCAAACAATAAATTGATCATCATCACAATGGATATGGCAAACTGAGGTGCCTTTTACAAATGGAAAAGAAAACTGATGACATTCAAGAGTTAGGACAGGAGTTCCCCAAGGTCTTGGGCCTTCTTCTGGCCAATTTTGCCAAAGACTCGAGACACCCAACTTGCCTGTGGACTTTTCTAGCATTGAACATTCTATTTTGAGCTCTCCTAATCACACGTTGGGTATAGATGCCCTTAGAATCTGCAAGAGTGACCCCTCACCTTTGGCATGGTTTGTTAGGCAAAACTGAATAGCAACACTGCAGTAAGCTGAGGTACATGGGAAACATCTGCTCGTTTTATCTCACAATTTTTTGTTTTTAACAGTCTATGTAGTGGTTTTCATGTTCTTTTTTAACACTAATTCATTGTTGTTGTTATGATCTATTTATCTTGCTGTTTTGCATATTTTGATGATAAAATTGCTTTTTGTTCTATCAACAAAGCTGTAAATATTATGGAATATGTTTTTGTACACATCTACTTTCTGGAGTTACCTTTCAAAGTGAAGCCTGTCGCTGGTCTCTTTCTGTTTACAGTGTGGATGAATGAACACAGCCCCCAGGGCTGTAATTCTCAAGATATTTCAAGCAGTGGATTAATGGATCTACATTTTCATCCAGCCGTGCATCAGTGAATGGTTATTTCAGTTCTGCGGAGGAGGAGGGTCGCCTACTGTTCTGCATAGTAATGAAGATTAATTCAAGAAAACGGTATAACATTTCCAGTTTCTGCTAATCTCTGCATTTATAACCTTTTCACGCTGAGTCATCCAGCCTGACCGACAGCGGGCCACATCTACTTCTCCACTAGCAATTCCACGAAGCCACAGTCTCAGAGGATTCATTTCTTAATGTTTTTTTAATTGTTCTTTTAATTTGCAAAAGAGGTCTTCGATTATAGTCAGACTAACAAGGCATGCATGGAAGTTAATGAGAGAGGAGGACAGCTCGACGAGGCAGGTACCGATTTCAGAAGAACAGGGCCTCGTGCACCAGGGTTGCACGGCCCTGGCACTTTATCAAACAGAGGAGCATATTTACAAGCCCCTATCGCCACCACAACGTCACTTTTCTCGACATTGTGGTGGCGATAGGGGCTTCGCCATATTCACAAGGCGACGTTAGGCCACTTAACTTGGTTTAACGCCACCTAGGGAATAAGGCACCCTTTCACGCTATACTTGTTGTGGTGGGCGTTCCACCGCGACACCCATTGATTTTGACGCTTTCCCATATTTACAAGGGTGATGTAAATATGGGGCAGCGCCAAAATTAAGACCAGGGAAAACCTGGTCTCACACTGGTGCAATGAGGTGAAATGTTTAATTTATCCTTGTTTTTGCTGTTTCCATGTGTGATGCCTTGTGCAGCACACATAGAAACAGCAAAACACCATTGATTGCTTATGTGCAGGAAGGTGTCCCTTCCTGCACATAAACAATATATTTTTTTAAAAATTACGTTTTGCGACTTCTATGTGTGCTCCATTAAGCAGCACACATAGAAGTTTCTGAACACCATTTCAGATTGTTTATGTGCAGGAAGGGACATCTTGCTGACCATAAACAATCATTCCCCTCAACGCAGGCACCCTTTCACTATGGTGCAAGGGTGACTGCATTGGCGCTAGATAGTTAAATTAGACCCAGTGGAGGGAGAAACTCAAGGCTACACCACATTCTTGTAAATACGGTGCGGCAACGGTGTCGGGTGGACGTAACTCCACCCCAGATCGAAATAATGCCCAAAGTGTAGATATAGAGATGATGTGGAAAGATATGTGAGGTAGGGAGAGAAGTACAATAAATAGAAAATGGTGAGGCAACCAAAAGAAAAGTTAAAGCAAGATATTAAGAGGAAAGCTTTAGAATGAGATACAGAGGAAAAGAAAGATAGAAATAGGGAGAAGGACATGTAGAGAGAGAGAGTCAAAGTAGTTCAGTTCTCTGGGGATGAGATAGAGAAAGGGGTAATATAGAAAAGAAGTGAACTAGAAAAAGGTGAAGGCACCAAGAGGTGGATGTAGACAGAAAGACTTGAGGTAAAATAAAGAGATGTAAGGAAGAGAGAAAAGGTGGGGAAGAGTGAAAACATGAAGGTGAGAGACATACATGAAGAGAGCTGTAAGAGGAAGAGATGGCGGGATAGTGATATCTACAAAGAAAAAGGTTAAGAGAGATAGATGAGTTAGAGGGGGTGAGTTGAAATGGAAAAGCATATCAAGAGAGTTATCTGTTTGTGTGAGAGGGAGAGAAAGACAGAGGAGTTGATGTTGGAGTGAAAGGGGTAGAGGTAGTGAAATGACAATACCGAGAAAGGAGTAAGATATTTAAAGAGGAGGAGGAGGAAAGTGAAGAGAGGTAGAGCGGGAGGTGTAGAGGTAAGGTAGTGAACTAATAGTGAAGTAAATTGAGAGGTTAGGTAGTGAGATACAGTGAGTGGCAGGGCAGAAGGAGTTGAAGTATTGCAGCAGATGGAAGGGAGAGAGCAAAATGAGTTACAGAGATGATCTGAAGTGGGGAGGTAGAGAAAGGTAAGGTTGTAGAGATATAGAGAGAGGTGCAGCACAGATAGAGATGAAGTTGTGTAAGAAGTGAAGTAGCTGGAGAAGAGATAAAAGTTCAGATGGAAAACGAGCAGTGAGTTACAGACAGAGAGGGAGGAGGAAGAGAAATCTGCGGTTGAGAGAGGGAATTGAGAGTGACAAATATAGATGTAGGCACAGAGAGTGAAAGAGAGAGGGGCCAGGTAACGACAGAGAGTGAGAGGGAGATGAAGTTGAGTCAAGTTTACTTTTCAATGCAATTGCCACCAACGTCCTGAGAGTGTGAGGGATAAGGCTGAGTAGGACAGACATACACATTATGGGGTAGATTTATTATTTTTAAGCGCAACACAATTCAGCAACCTAAGTTGCCGCTCTGCTTTTCACAAGGGGGAGAAAGAGGTGCAGAGCCATATTTATTACAGCATTGTGGGCTTCCTGCTATAATCCCTGGTTCTGGTGCACGTTAAAGGCTGTCTAGAACCATGCACAACCTATGCAACATGGTGCCGGGAAGCATGGAAGTGGTCTAGAATGGATTTGTACTGGAAGCACACCCTTCCAGTGCTAAATCCCATACCTAGTGTCATTTTCACTCATTCAACATATTGTATGTATGCTGTGCAGTACATATGTAATGTATGGAGTGTTTGAAAAATGAAAGCATTTCTTTACGTAAGTGCCAGCTTCAAGGAGGTGCTCATTTTTAGACAATGCCCAGTTTGGATATCTCAGTAGATCAAGTTTTTTGATCAAAAACGAAGGGGCATATTCACAAGGAGCTATCGCCGAATTAACGGCACTTTATCACAGCCAAAGTCGTGATAAATTTACATCCCCATTCACAAGCCGTTGTTAAAAGCCCACAGCACCAGTTTACGTGCGATAGCAGCCGCAAAAAACTTCGCCACAGAGGCCTCCCTCAACTATCGCTAATGAGATGCAGAGTGGGCGTTTCCATGCCAAAAGCCGTGACAACATCACACCTCAACATTCACAACGAATAGCCAGATCGGTGATAAGAACACAAAATAGGTGATAAGGCGTGTTAGCAGCAGGAAATCTACACTTGCTCTGACCTGGTGTAAAGTCGGTCGGCAGCCAGCACCAAAACAAGGGAGCACAGCCCAGGGCCACATCAGAAGGGCAACAGATGCCATGGAGCCACCCATCATACGGCCTGGACACCCAAGAGGGCCAAAACACCCACCCACACCACAACCAGGCCCACAATCCCCCCACCCTGCCGGGACCACCCCCAACCCCGGACTAAGAAACTGCACACCAACACCACGAATCCCAATACAAACATTTTGCCTGATGTCGCACAAGCAGGAAAATCAGCAGACATGTGTGGCCGGAAAATGGAGACTTAGTCAAACAGCAATGCAATCACCAACACAAAACACCATACACACAAAATCCGAGACAACCCTTAGGATGAGTCCTAGCGGCTTCTCACTGGACAATCCGTAGCACACAGCCTGGAAGACCAAATCCAAGAGAAGAAGGTGTGCCATGCGCCCAACAAAGGAAAGAGAGAGAGAGAGCGAGGGAGAGAGACGGAGTGAGATTGCACAAGCAGCGCAAGTCCTTTTGGGCACCTGGCTCCACATGCTAACATGTGTGTGTTTATCGCCATCCGTACACAATGAGCCCAAGGCTGTGTCCCAATCTCAGCGCCAAAGCCACATCACATTCAGAAAACGCAAGTAGTAGTCAGACAAACATCAGGGATGAAAGCTCCATTGCACCAATGCAGAAGGCGGGAGGACACCTGCACCTCTGACCTTGGCATAGAATGCGCCTGGAACACCCTGAGAGAGATGCCATGGCAGACGGGGACGACTCCCACACCACGCATTCCGCAAATGAACTATCTGACTCATCCACACCCCACACACAGAAGCCCCTGCCTGTGGTACCCTCGCATGGGATGCCCTTGACACTCACAGAAACAGCTATCCACTCTCCCCAACATTGCACACACATTCGAATCATTGCTCAGAGCTGTAGCATATCCTCCACACAACTGCCGTAGTTCAGAAGAGTGCCGGTTCCACGAGACTCAACAACGCAATGGCAGGCCATACCGGGCACATGCACAACCACCGTCACGTGGAACAGTACCGTGCACATATGCTGCATTTACTGGGCGCAGTGCCACTGGCAGTGCTGCGGATCAGTAACCGGCTCAGCTTCCGCATTGCCTACGTCACCTGCATCCAGCCCTGGTTCCACTGCCGAACATGCACATTCGAGTGTCCCATGGATGTCTGCTTATCCAACACAACTGTTGATGAATTGGACTATGACTTGTGTCCTGTTGGATCACGAACACGAGTGTAACCGAGACAGCCGTGCATGGGATGCCCTGACATACTGCGTATCTATTGGTAGTTGTGCATGGGAGATTGCACAATTCCTTGTGTGCACAATTCCTTGTGTGCAGTGACCACATCGAGGCGCTCCCCTATTGGACTGTGTTGCGGATTAGTGAAACGGCGTGGCCTGAGCACACCTGCCCGGACCAGTTAATGGATTGGTTCCTTGAACACAGCAATGACGTACTATTGGAACACATTGCACATGAAGCTGCACGGGCATTCATGGACGAGTAACTACGTTCCTGCAGCCAAATCCGATTGTCACCCACAGCACATGTACCAACAACTTGTTGCATCGTGGAGATTGCTCACATATCCCACCACAACAGAGGACACGTCTGCCTTTGTCCGGGCTCTGGATGCATGTGCGTGGAACAACGCCTGTGTACACTAACCTGTGCAAGGTGATGCAGGGCCATGCTCGGTGCAACACAGCGTCGTTTGGCAGTGTTGCCAATTCGGACACACTGCTGGGGGAGAGCACACACATGGCAATGTAGCACGACATGTAAACCTGTCGGACCCTCACACCTGATCACTGTCAGCAGAGCAGACAATCGGCACACTCTGGAGGTAGAGCACTATGCAGATCCCATGGGCAGTGAGTCGTGCCCCCTCACATGGGGCAATGGGCAGACGCCAAACATCACATGACTCATATAGCAAGTCAAGGTGGGCTGAGAGCGTTGCCATCCGTGATAAATGCTGCCCATTTTAGCCCCAACATTTTCTGAACCTCGACATGTACCCATGCTGTGTGTAAGTGTCTTAAGCATGTCCCTGCCTGTTGTGGCCGTTGCCTCATCCATACTGACACGCACATGCCAATAAAGTCTATGCAACTCCACTGGTGTCTAACTGTAAGGTGTGTTGTTTGGATTGTCCACTCGTGTGCCACAATGAGCATCGTCCCTACACAGGGAGGAACTGACTGACGCATATGCAATGGGAGGGGGGTGTCCCTTTGGTAAGATCAACCTCTGTGAGCCAGACATTATTTTTGGATAGGTGCTGGACGACATGTGCACTTACATGACAATGTGAGTATGGTGTCCAACCTATGACCATGTGGAGCAATGTTATATATCACAACAGAATGTGTCCACACAGGAGGGCTGATGGTGGAGTTCCACGCCTCCACGTAGTACCTGCACCTGGTTCCCTTGCCCCTCCCTCTTTTTCCATGCGGCTGATGGCGGCAGCAGCTAGAGGACGCGTTCTGAAGGACCGGGCTCACCGGCGGATTCTGGGCTGAAGCCGCAGCATCGCGGCTTTGCTTGGTCTTCTGCAGCCTACCTTTGCGCTCAAGGGGTAATGAGAGCTGATTTTTAAAAGCGGTTCTTTCTGGATCTATCGGCGATTCCTGGCAATTCCGGCATTTCGACTATGTAGCGGATTGTGCTGGCTGGGAGAGCCGTTGAGTCACTCAGAGTAGGTAGAATTCGGTGGAGTTGCAGCAGTACCGCTGTCTGAGAAAGGTGTAGAGTGAGCAATAAATTACCATTCTGCTGCTGTAGCTAGTGCCTTTCTTCACTGCATACCTGTTCACACAGATTGGATTGCAATCAAGAGGGCCATCGCAGCCTTTGGATATCTGGCACCGGCTGTACTGTGGGCAGCGTGACAGGACTATATGTCCCAGAAATCTTGCCGATGGGCAGCGGAATTGGAATTGCGGAGCGGCTGTTGGTAGCAGTGATTTGAAGATTACTGACCCTGCCCGGGTATCTTTTTACAGTCGGACAGTGCGAGGCTCTAGCCTGTTATGAGTGGAGCTGTCTGCCCCGCCGTTGCAGCCTTATAGTCTTGTGTTGCAGCCGCTGTGTGGGTTAGACTCTCGATCTCAGTATTCCTGAAGACCGGGGGGGTTTCTTTTTGGCATTTACAGTGACTTACGGGGACTGTTGCTATTTGTGGCTGAGGATTGAAGATCCAGAGATTTAGAGGTGAGAAGATATCATCCTGCTATTTCTATTTTTTTTTTTTTTTAACGCTGGAACTGGCCCTAATAATGGGCAAGCAACTGACGGCCAGGGCCAAGGCGATATTACGATGCCAGCAACTGAAAGAGAATTCAGAAAGGGCTAAACGGGCTGGGTCAGTTGCGGAGAGAGTAACCTCTTCTGTTGAAAATTCGGAGAGCTCTGGCAGCCCGATACAGGTTCATCAACAGAATCTTGGAAAATCCGTCATTAGTGAGGGGCAGGAGGTATTGGAGTTACCCGTGGGGGGAATGGACCTGACCTTACTGGGCTCAGAAGTTAAATTACCTGAAACAGCTCAGTGTCTGAATCCAGCGGCTTCACTTGATTTACTGGCGTCTAAAGAGGTTACGACAGTCTGTGCTCTTAAGGCCTCTAAACAATTTCCATTATTTGAGCAAAAGGGAGCAACACATGTCTCTGCTAATACAGCTGGTATTGGTATCGGTGGAGCATTACCAGGGGCTCCAACTCTTCCAACCCTTCCAATTCCTCCAATAACTATTTCTCCTTTGAAAGATTCTGAGAATTTAGGATCAACGATGTCATCTGGCGATCTAGTTGAGTTAATACCCTCTCCACCTTCAAATATAAGAGCTACTTCTCTCAGTGATAAAGAACTCTCTATCTTTCCTACCAGTACTTCTACGATTGCCTCTACGGGTGTCTCTACGGTAGTCCTGCAATCTAAACTAGATTCCATTGGTGCTATTACGCCTCAGAGTTCGATTGTGGGGATGGATACTGAGACTACTGGGGATTTTCAGATTTCAGTGAAAGACATGTTGAATCTGATTCTGCAAGAGATAAGAGAGATGAAGCAATTTCAAAAGATGGAATTGGAGGTGATTAGTAAGCGTCTGGATAAAATTGAAGACTCGATGGCTTCATTTCCAAATCGACTTCAAGAATCTGAGACTAGAATTTCGGGGGTGGAGGACAAGTTGATCATTATGCAGAAAGAGATGGCCAGTGTATCCAAATTTTTGAAGGCTTTTGAATTTAAACTGGACGAGATAGAAAATTATAACAGAAGGTCAAACCTTCGAATAGTGGGCGTACTAGAGAACATAGAGGGGTCAGATATGATGCAATGGATTACTTCTTTCTCGAGAGGTTGTCCCTGAGTTTAAGGGAGACTTAACAATTACGCGGGCGCATCGAGTTCCTGCTCGCCCATCTCCTAATTCTCTGTTTCCTCGGACTATTATTGTTAATTTTGCTGATGTTCGCCTCAAATAAATAATTCTATCACAGGCTTTTAAGCAAAGACAATTCCATGTTAATCCCACTACTAAGTGCCTGATTTTCTCCGACATGTCGGGTGCCGCTGCCAGACGGAGAAAAGACTTTGTAAAGATTCTTCAGTTATTTAAGGACAAAGACGCTCAAGCATCAATTGCACAGCAATCAAAGTTAAAAGTTTTGATTAAGGGCAAATTTCATGTGTTTACGGATGTTGACGAGGCACGTGAGATGCTTGATCAGTTGGTGTAGGGTTGGGATAGTTTTGGAATTTGATTTGATCTGGTCTGATGGTTATTGGAGGTTCTTCCCTTTCTCTTCTTTTTTTTCTTTTTTTTTTGTCTTTTTTGCTGCTGCAATTTTGGATATTATTGCGTGGGGGGGAGGTGCAGGTGAGGAACTGGGGGGTAATGGGAACAGGGGTGCAACATCAAGGCGCCCTTATGAGAGGGGTTAGTGCCATGTGGCCAGCGTGGGAGAGAGGTGAAGGTGAAGTACAGGGCCACGGGGTTAGGTGCAGGGGGAGAGCACCTGGGTGGGGGAATGGGGTGGGTGGGGGGGGGAAATAGAAAATTGTTGGCTGTGATGGAAAAATATGTTGGCAAGAAGTTGTTTTTCAATGATTTACATTTATGTCTATTGGGGGGCTTAGAGTGATTTCCTTTAATGTTAATGGGCTGAATAATAAGAAAAAAATGCGAGCCATCGAGCTATGGATTAAAACGGAGCGCCCAGCAGTTGTTGCAAGTGATGTTGCAAGAAACTCATATTCCCGCGGATAAAATTAATTATTTTTCCATGTTTAAAACTTGGTCCTCATATCATGGGTTTTCTTGCGCTCAAGAATCTCAAAGGGGGGTCGCGCTTTTTTTAGATCGAAACTTAGACGCAGAAATTATCCAGTTTGAAGATGGGGGGGGCAGGGCGGTGGTGTTGGGCCACGTGTGTAATAAAAGACAGGAATAGGCCAATTATTTTTGTTAGTTTTTATGCCCCAGTGGAAGATCACGCCCCCAACTATGAGGAGTTATTCCAATCATTGCTGATGGTTCGGGGGGATATAGTTATAGGCGGGGATTTTAATAATCTTGTGGATATAAAATTAGACTCTACCGGTACCTTGAAGAAACAATCTAAACCAAAGTCAAGAAGGTCTATTATGAAGAATATAGCCTTATTGGATCTTTGTGACCCATGGCGATTAAAATTCCCACAAAAAAAAGAATTTACTTGTTGGTCGGGACGACATAGATCCTCTTCTCGCATAGATTTTTTTTTGGCCTCTAGGTTATTAAAATTTTCTTATCAAAAATGTTTGCATAATGGCTTCTCAGACCACGCAATGTTGGTAATCGAATTCGAAGTAGGGGAAGAAATTAGGCCCCCTAAGAGATGGATATTTAATAAGGCATATCTACAAGATAGTAACTGGGTCTCTTTTTTAAAATCGGAGATTGCTGAGTTTATTGCTCGTAATTCGGATACGGCCCCGTTTCACATTATTTGGGACTTATTAAAAGCCTTTATTCGTGGCATCATAATCGGTAAAGACGCAGACGAATGGCGCGCTATTAAACAAGCTAGGACTGTACTCTATCAAAAAATTCGTATGCTTACTCTGCTTCGACAATCCAACTTTTCTAGTGTCGTGCAAAATAAATTAAATGAGGCTAAACGTGAACTCAGTACGCTTTTTTCTTCACAGAGTGAACAGCAATTTCTGACACAATCTCAGAGGATTTATGAGGAGAGTAATTTCTCTGGTAAACTTCTCGCGTGGCAGGTAGAAGAGCAAGCCGCTGCAAATCGAATCGGTACTCTGAAGTGTCCTGCTACTCAGATAGAAACATCACCGTCTGATGTTATAGGCACTATAATGTTGTCTCATTATAAACAGATATACAGCCAACATCAAGAGATAGATCATTCTAGGCTCTTAAATTTGTTAGCTAGATATGATATGCCCTCTCTATCTCAGGCAGACAGTGGTGCAATGATGCGCTTATTTTCTAAGTCAGAATTAGAATTAGTGGTTAAGAACTTACCAATTGGCAAGGCTTGTGGCCCGGATGGCCTCCCAGCTGAATTTTTCAAGGTTTTTTTTAGCGCTTTTTCTGATGTATTATTACAATTAGTTAATTATATGCTAGTGGGCGGGCAAGTTCCAGGCTCCTTTGGGGTGGGGACAGTTGTTAGCTTTCCGAAAAAAGGTAAAGATCCTAAAGACCCTAACTCATATAGGCTTATTACATTATTGAACACTGATTATAAGATCCTTACTAAATTATTATCAATACGATTTAATTTCATTGCAAAGGATCTTATTCATCTGGATCAAAATGGTTTTGTGGCAGGACGGCAATTAGCTACCAACACACATTTTCTTACTGAGGCTTTAGATTATTTTCAGACAAAAAAAAATCTCTGCTTTAATCCTATTATTAGATGCGGAGAAAGCCTTTGATCTGGTGGTATGGATAACTTTATTTGCTATATTAAAGCACTTTGGAATTCCTCCAAAAATTATTAGTTTAATTCAGAATTTGTACACGGGTGCTAAAGCCAATATAATTATTAATTCTGTTATGGTGGGTACAGTATCGGTCCAACAGGGCACCAGGCAGGGTTGCCCCATGTCCCCTATTCTTTTTGCTTTTTTCATTGAACCGTTAGCTACAGCAATTCGTGAGTCTGTGATCCCTTCTATGGCAAAAATTAAATTGTATGCTGACGATATCATGTTGTTGATTAAGACTGATATTCAATCTCAAACTGCTGCTCTACAGGTTTTTGAAGAATTCGAAGCTTTGGGAGGTTACCGAATTAATAAAAAAAAAACGGAAATATTAGTTTGTGGTGGGGGTGAGGTGGATTTACATGTTGATTTACTTGGCTGCACTAATTTAAGACCGAAGAGGTATCTGGGAGTTATGTTTTCCACTCTGGTTTCCAATTTAGCTATGCTGAACTTTGATCCTCTTCTACGTACGGTTCAATCTTTGTTTATTAAATGGGATTCGTTGCCATTCTCCATTTTGGGGCGGGTGGCACTTATAAAAATGTCTATTCTCCCGCTCTTCAATTTTTTATTTTCTGCCATCCCTTGTTTTTTGCCCAGTGGCTTTTTTTGAAAAGTAGAATCGTTATTTTCAGGGTTTATATGGGCAAAAAAAAAGTCCCAGGATAGCAATGGGGACTCTTTATTCGGAAACTGAATTGGGAGGTTTATCCGTACCTAATGTTAGAGATTATTATAGCACATATTTTGCCCAATATTTAGAGCGGTTTAAATCTGGAATGCAGAGTCCAAATGTCTTTATTAATTTCTTTTTTGACCGAATTTGTCATGAAGCTCAGACCCCATTTCCGTTGCATATTCCTAAATCACCAAAACTTAGTCGATACAAGATGATGCTCTGGTTTTTTAAGCATCGTGACGTTTTTCTTAAAAGATATTCTCTCCCCCAGTTTAATATCAGAACTCCCTTAAGGAATGCTCTCATTTTTATGGGAATGCAAATTGGAGTGGATACTGTACTGCAATGGGAATGAGTTGGGTTTTATACTCTTTCAGATTTTTTAAGGGAGGGGGCGTGGTTGTTACCAGGAGAGATGCAGTTACTAATCTCGGGGAATTTTATGCTACTAGGTTCCTATGTTTCTATCTTTAAAATGCAGGAACAAGTGGAGCCAAGACTTATTGGTTCCTCTAGTCAGTTATGGGACGATTTGTTTTTGACTCCTCGGATGAGGAAGCCAGGGGCATGGAAACGTTGCTTAGCCCAACATATTGAGGTAGATCTGAGCCAGAAAGCCATTAAAAAATGGCAAGAACAGGAGAATCACATACTCACTATTAATACCTGGAAAACCTTAAATAAGCTGAATTTTAGTGTTCTTCGAGGATCTAACTGGAGAAGAATGCTATTTTTCAGTAAATGGCTCCTGTATCGCACTCCTGCCGCCATCGCTAAACTGTACGCTAATACTAGTGCCACCTGTTTTAGATGTCAGCAATATACTCCTGCTAACTGGTCTCACATTATAGCTCACTGTTTTAAAATTGGGCCTTTTTGGAATGAGATTTTCTAATATTTGCAAAAGTACTGTGGGATCCAGATTACTTATAACGTTAAATTAGTACTGTATGGATATGACTCTGATCTCGGTTTGATAGAACAGATGGTTAAACTATTATTTATTGCAATGGCAGTGGCAAGGTCTCTGGTGCTCCAGAACTGGAAGTCAATTCAAGTTCCTTCGTTTAATGTCTGGCTTCAAAAAATGAGGAATGTTAGAAAGAGTGAACTGCGATATGCACAGCGAATTGGTGGGACGAAGAAGTTTGACAAAATTTGGAGTTCTTACTTTGAGTAATGTTGGACTTTTGTATTCCGTGAATAATTTTCCTTACTCTGTATTTTTATTTTTGGTTGCCAATTCATGGTATTGTCATATTGAAATTATGATACAAGAACTTCAATAAAAAATAATTTATAAAAAAAAAAAAGAATGTGTGTGAGTAGGTATGCGACGTGAACTTCTGGTGTCACATGTGGTGTAGGACACCACTCCTGGCCTGCTTTCGTCTGGGTCAGTCGTACACACAGCCCTATTCAATACATGGACGAGTGTCTACGTTGGGGATTGTGAGATTGTTGTTGATGTGCAATGGGGACACAGCTAGTACTCACCTTCACAATCATCAAATTGGCCATGTATCTCAGGGATACACATGCACATAGATGTCAGTTACCAGGGTGTACCTTCATGTGCAATCATTGTTCCTACATCCAGCCATACCTCCATACGTGAGTGAACATAGTGACGACACATCTGTGTGATTTAGAATGTTTTATTCACATTCAGGTGATTGACGGAGCTGCGGCTGTACATGGCCATCCAAGCCCACATCACATGGAAACCCAGTGATGTGCCAACCTGAGTCCTTTGGGGATAGCACATTGATTGGGAAGAGGGAGAGGGTATTCCGCAGCAGGATGGCTGTTAATTGGCCAGCAGTGAAGAAATGGCAGTCCGTGTCGGGGTCCGGGTGAAAGTCGCAGAGTGTTCCGGGGGTCACTAGGAGGTGTTTCCCAAGCCATGATGCATAGATCATAACCAGGCAAGGACAGGCCATACGGCGGTGATGGCTGCTACTGCCTCCTTCCTCACACAGTAGTCCACATCCCCTTCTTACTCCGCTGATACAGGTTCTATGTCCGGTATGTCCAGTGTGTGTAGCGGGGTGATGGCTGCATCACTGTGTGCCACTGACACATCAGACTGCAAAGGTGATGGGGCAGCATCACTGTGTGCCACGGACACATCAGGGGTCAGAGCTGTATATGTCGATGTTCCTGCTGCAATCATCTGGGAACGGCTCAGTGGCAGCAATGGCAAGTTGAAGTACTGCAGGGCATTGAAGTGCCCATCTACTACTCGCTGGTGTCCATCCATGTCAGACATCCTTCCAGCATGCATCTGCTCCATGGTCTCCATTGACCTCCGCATCTGTGCCAACTCTGTGCTGTCGTGGCTGGTGCCTGTCTACCCACATAGTTCTTGTGTACGATTCATGGCACCAGTGAGGTCGGCCAAGGTCTGTGGCGGACAGGGGTGTCCGATAGGGATTGTACGTGGTCCCTGATGGGACTCAGACACCCACATATAGCATCCAGTTTGGCTGCCATGAGCTCAAAACCCACCCGCAGCTGTTCAGCCAACTCCACCTGGGAAGACCACACACATTGTATGTGCTCCATGTATTGGTCGGGGGGCCATGGGAGACAGCCGTGGTGGTGTGTGTTTCCTGCTGTGTGGTCTGTGCAGGTGGTGGGGTCACCTCGAGGCAGCTTGCCTGCCCTGCTCCCGGGGGCTGGGTGCAGAGGCTGTCCAGTATCCGTTGGAAGGTATCTTGACATATGTGCAGGTTGTCCTCTACATCATCAATGATGGGGATTGTGGTCTGCTCTGCAGTAAGTGTTGATTGTTCTTCTGAAATGTTAAGGGGAGGTGCAGGTTAACAGAGTTTCACGTGTATGTTGTTGATTTGCAGATGTTTACATTCAGACTGCATGCCAATGTACATTGTGACTGTTTTGGGGGAGCTGGCTATTTGATGGCAGTCAGTGTGTTTTCCGAATACATGGTGTATGTGTGGTAGTTCCCGTTTATTGTCATCACACTGCGTCAGGCAATGCCAGATGTGAGTGGACAGTTACAACACACGAGCGGAACCTGTTGTGAGCTCTGTCCTGCGGTGCTGGTGCTGCACATTGTACCACATTGCCGTCGTTGCTGATGTCCTGTGATTGCTATGTGTGTGTGCTGCATTGTGGGGGAGTTGCCCCTGCAGCTCTGATTTCATGTGGACTTCTCCCTTTGAGGCGGAGTGCCTTTGAATTGTTTGCTTTTCGGGGCCTGATTTGCTTTTGACTTAGGTCATATGTGCTCTCGGACAGATTTTGTGGCCTGGTGCATTGTTCGTCTGCTGCGTGTATTGTACGGCATGGGTTGTGTGTGTACGTGGACATGTCAGAGTGTGACCTGCTCCTTTGCGGATGTGATCCGCACTGGGCTAGCTCCATGTCGATTTGTGGGCCATGGGCGGATTTGCAGTGCTACTTGCATAGTCAGTGTGGGTCACAGAGCCGCTGCTTTGCTGGATTCACCACATGGGTTGGTTGTGTTATTGGTGATAGGGGGGGCCTCTGTGCACATTGTGGATGGGGGCCTACTTGGCATTTCTTTTTTTGTGCTGCAGTGTGCCAAGGCAATCAGGGACATGTTCCACAGTCATTGTGGGTGTGCAGTGTGCTACGCATACTTGTGCACGTGTGCCATTGTGCCCATCTCCCCCCGTCCATGGTCGTTACTCACCCTGTTGCTGTTGGGTCAGGTCGTATCGTGCTGTGTCCATGCCCCCCAATCCTGCCATCGTCTCCTCACTGCTGACTGTGGCCACCATTTGCTCCAGCTCCTCTTGTGTCGCAGGAGGCCCACCTCCAGTCGCCGTTGCTGCCTCCCTGTTGGCAGCTAGCTTATGTTTGGTCTGCCTTTTCAGATCATGCCAGCGCCTCTTGACCTCCTCCAGTGACCTCCTTGACACTCCGACGATTGACGTTGGTAACGATGGGCTGCCATATTTCAGTTTGGGTTGCCAGTGCCGCAGTGGAGGTGCCGAACAGTTGTTGATGGTGTTCGGTCACCTCCGTGACGAGGATCCGGTTTCCTGCGGACTGAACCCCGTCTTCCTCTTCCTCTTGTCCTTGCCCTTCCCCGAACGCTGGTCGTCCGTGGGGCTTGTAGTGTTCGGCTTGTCCTCTGCACTCGGTCTGGGTGCATCCATGTTGCTACGCGGCTTGAATTGTTTTTCGGGTTTTTTTTTCTTGCCTTTATGGTGCTTTTTCCCACTGGACGTGTGGAATTTGCAGGCCTGTGGCTGGTCTTTGCTGATTTCTGTACCGCGTTTGGCCTCATCGCATGATTTTTTGCATTTGCGTTTCACATTTTTGCAGCGTGGCGTTGATTTTGACGCTGACATTTTATGCGTTATCTGGTGGCTATCGCATGGTACCACCTTGTTGTGAATTCCACGTTCACACAGGGTTATTTTCCCGTGATGGGCTGCGATATTGGAAGTTGCGTTACGCTACTCTTGCGGTAGTTATCACACGTTCTTGTGAATATGCCCAATAATGTGCTTGCATTAATCAGATGAAGTTACCACCAAGTATTTCTCTATTGATGAAAAGTGGTACAAAGCTACACTGAGCACCATTTGTGCTGCAAAAATGGCAAAACTGCACCTTTTACTGCACAAAATACTTTATGCGCTGCAAAGTAAATAAACTTGTAATAGTTTGTGCTGCTTTACATCACTATGCATGACTTTGCCTGCTGCCAACCCATAGTAAATCTGGTCCTACGTTTCTAGTAATCATGATCAGATGTCAATTATAAAAAAGCTGGATTTTATGAGCAATTACATTGTGGCAGGAATGTTTACTGTCCGCCCACTGTCTCATTTCATTCAATTTCTCAAATCTTGTGTACCCCAATGTAGATCTGAAAAACTGCAACTACAACCAATCTCATATAGATATTATAACAATGTAAGATTTGAATATTTGTGGCAATATACTGCACAATCAGGACAAGTCTACTGAAGTATTTTCCATTCTAACCCTTGCTGAAAATCCTAAAGCTTAATACTTCAGACACGTGATCTCATGACCTCTTCCTGCTTTTTTCAGCTTCGTAAAATAAAAAGAATCAGGATTGTTTTTTCTGTCTAGGCAATCATTCAGATTGTAATTGCACTTGTCATGTCACAAATATATTACTCTAATGCTCTTTACCTTCATCTCCCTAAGATATTGAGTCATAAATTGCAGCTTGTCCAAAACCAAGCAGCCACACTGGTCTATCATCAACCTAGACATTGTCATACTAAACCTCTGTTAAAGAAATTGCATCAGCATCCAGGTGTTCAGAGAACCCTGTTTAAAATGACGTCATTTTAAAAAAAGAATCTACCTTGGTAAAAGCCCCACCTTTGTCCCCTCCAGAATTTGGAACTATATCCCTAAGAATAACCTCAGATCAGCACACCATAGTCCCTTGGGGGTTCTCAAATTCAATAGCAAAAGATTGGGGGGAGCCAGGTTTGCTGTGCTCACTACCAGTTTGTAGAAATGTCACCCAGACAACATCAGAGCCGCTACCTCCTATGCGGGTTTCAGAACCTTGTTAAAAACCTGGCTCTTGGGGGTGTGGCTTAGGAGTGAATGGAGTAGAACATGCTTTGTTACAGCTCCGGACTCCTGCCGCCTTCTATAGTTTCTAAAGGCATCGCAACCATGACTATATGGCACCGTAATGGTGGGGGAACCTCTGTTTCATGTATGGAGTGTGAGGCCTGGAGTGCAAAACCCTGGGCCAGCGGCGGCGGCCTTCGCTGGGCAGATGGCCGCACCATCTTGTCTCTCCTGGGATGCGGATGACCCCACTAAGTGCACCTGCTGGACCACGCTGGCCTGGGCTTAATCTCCTGCAGCAGGAGAGGCTCGCCGGTGGGGGAGCCTTGATTCCTCTGTGTGTTTGGGCTACCCTGCAGAACTTCTCCCCTGCGGGGCCGAATTGTCAACTAGAGGCACCATCTTACGACCAGCAGAGCCCGCGGATGCCTCCAAACACATCCTCCTGCTCTCCCCAACACCTGTGGAGCTCCTGATGACATTGGGTGTGCTGGACCCTGCAGGTGCTTGTGGGGCCCCTTCATCCGCGCCTCATTCCACCCAAAAACTTTGTGACTCCTGCAAAGGGGTGACCCAGCCAACAGATCACGCTAAGTCTGCAGAGCACTGCGGACAGTTTGCTGACTTGCCCAACCTTACCACCTGTGGCCCCCCTGGTGAGTTGTTTATCAGCAAGACAGGGCTGAGCACGGGTCCCTCTGCCTTCTGTTGGGAACTCCCTGGGACCTGCTGTGTGGATACTGATGCGACTTCTCTGGGCCTGGGGGAGAGGGAGAATTGGACTGCAGATCAGTGGTGTCTCCACCCTCTGCAGCTTCTCCGCCTTGAACACAGTGGCTGCCCTGCCACGAGGCCCGGTTTAATGATGGCCTAGACTTGGACATGGGCATGCAGCTGTCTACATGTGCCCCCTGCCTTCGTCTTGCACTTGCTGGCATCAGTGATTTGTACTTTGCCCGATGTGGGGGTTAGTGCGCTGCCTCACCAGCCCCCCCACTGTTAACTCCCTGGCCCGAATGGATGCTGCATGTGGAGCTTGTGGACCTATCGACACTACCTTGCTTTGAGCAATAAGACAGGGGCTCGCATAGGGACCTCTGACTTGGGTGGTATCCTAGTGGTTGGCCCTGGGAACTGGTATTAACTTGCCTCTGTGGCCCCTCTGTATCCCAGGACCACTGCCTTGAGCCTTGGATATTCTTTACAGAGGGGGTGTTGCCACTGCCTGTGATTCCCTTCAATTAATTGCTTGCTGTGAACAGTGAGTCCCCCGCTTCCTGCCTTGGTGTTTGATGCTCTAGAAGGTCTCCAGGGTCTGCCTGACCCACGCTTTTATGTGCAAGGGAGCTCTTAGGGGGAAAGACAGAAGGAGACCATTGGAAAATCCGGGGGTCATCTCTGCCTCTCTGTTTAACTGCTTTTGAACCTGGGGCAGCACAAAGGAGGTTGCTGGGATGCTCTCTAACCCCTCTACGACACAGGGTTAAGACCAGGATTTGCCTTGGCTACATCAGGGTTGGATTTCTCCTCTATGCGACTCTTGGGCTGTATGCAACAGCCTTGGTCCAATCCTTATCACCCCTCCAGGGTATATTTTTTGAGGCCCATGACTGCTTGCCCTGACTGCTGCAACTTCAGTAAACCCTACAAAGACACTCACAACATGATCTTCTTGGCAACTCTGGATTCTAATCTCCCCTTACACCCTGCGTTAGTATTCGCCAGAGAGTCTGTGAGAGCCACTCCGGTCAGCTGTGTCAACTGCACTCCTGCATATTCCACTGGCAGATACCATGCCTCGTTGCACCAGCAAAGGACACGTCTGATGGATCTACTAGGGACAACCCAGTTACGTCACCTTGGAACAAAACGCCCTTGCCAGATATGGACTCAGTTGCTCCCCTTCTCTCTGGTAGGAGGGAGACACAACATCTATACTCATCTTTCAGGCCAACATGGACTTTTTCCTGCAAGATATCCATGCTGAAATTGTCTCCCTTAAAACGGACTTCAAATTCAGCTTGAATGATATCCGTCATGAGGTCGCTGACATAGGAGGACGAGTGGACGATCTGGTTGATGCCCGCGCAGAGGACCAAGAAATGCTTTGGTGGAGTGTGGCGACAATGGAGGAGCAGCACATTAATCTCCAAAGGAAGCAGGAGGACATTGAAAAGTATTACAAAAAGTATTCACAAAATATTCTACACAAAATTCTAAAATTTTAGCAGAAAAAAGTTTTCATTCTCTTATATTTTTGCTTAATAATGCTCATAATTAAAAGGGAACAACATCCGCATTAGGGGGTGCCAAAAGGGGCAGAGGGCAATGACATTGTGGCCTTCACTGCTGAGCTCCTCCATAGCATTCGTGAAGACGATGACGCTTTTCCTAAACACTGGATAGAGCCCACCACGTGGCTCCTCCTCAGCGAAGGTCAGAGGCTGCCCCAGATATCCTGACACAGGTTAAATTTTTGGTTGAAAAAGAGGATATCCTGAAAGCGTCACAGAGCAAGGCAGATCTTGACTTCCGCTGCCACAATATTCAACTATTTCAGGATCTCTCTCCTGTTACCCTTCACAACCCAGGGACTTCTGCCCAGTCTCTGAAAAATAGTGGGAGTTTCACATCCGTTACCAGTGGGGCCACCCATTTGCTATCATGTTCACTTGGGAGGGCAAGAGATGAGGTATCCGCTCCCTAGCCAAAGCTAAACAATTTCTCAAACTTTAAGCCGATCCACCTGAAGGTGCTGCATCACCCCCCGATGACCTACAGAGAGTCCCTTCGACCAATCTTTTGCCAAGTACCAACTCACCACACCAACAAAAACCATAAGGCCGCAGCCTCTCAGGAAACAAAGGGAGACATTAAGATCTCTGGGATATCGACAAGAACCCTTCCCAACTCTTTCGGGCACAAGCTCTCTGTAACTTTGTATACACTGTTATTGTGACTCAACCGGAGTAATGTCTCACAGGTCTCACCTTGTTGGGTTAGAGCCCCCCGCTTCATGAACATGCTACAGGGCCTTCGGGGTTGTGCGGCCAAATGACCTACATCTGAGCTCCCATTCAATCGCTTAGATCTAGAGCGAATGCAGTGCACTTGTTCACCTTACTGTCTGAGACTCTGTGTGTCCTCCCCTAGTCGCCTCTTTGACTTTGAAGGACCATGAACATTTGTATGCCCACGTAGGCCTCCTCTTTGATCCTTGTACTGGTTCCCGCTGGATGCGTTTGTCTAGACCCTGCAGAGGACATCGCTGATATACGTCTTTCCTGCTTTGCAGCAGAATGTACCCGCCGCTGTCCAATGGTTGCACATCACAGATGGACACCCCCCCTCGATTTGCGCCCTTAGTGAGTGACTTCTCTGTTGTGTCCAGCATATCTGCCTACTGGCCACAACAGGACTCAAATGGAGTTGTTTGGCCCGGTTGGCCTCACAATGTTTGTGGTTTTATTGTAAACTTTCTTTGTTTCAGGTCAACTGCATCGCTGGGGGGGCCTAGCTCACTGGTCCAGCACACACACCACAAGTATTGAAATACTACACCTCATCCTCCACACAATGACCACCACACAAAATACCAAATTACTCTCACTTAATGTGAGGGGATTGAATTCCCCTAATAAGCAAAGGCAAATATGGCGATATCTCCAATTACATTACCCTGATGTTATCTTCCTCCAGGAGACTCACCTCCTGAGGGAGGATATTTCTCTCATGATCCACCCAAAATATCCTCACCACTTCCGCGCTCACGTCCCTACCAAGACAACAGGAGTGACCATCATGTGCAAGGCGGGCTTCTGTTCTCAGATGCTGAAGGTAGTGCGTGATGTCAATGGTCGCTATGTGAAATTTACCATGCAATGTGGTATCTGCCTAATCATGCTTTGAAACGTTTATGCCCCTAATCAGGCTCTAGACCCTTTCCTTAGGGAATTATTACGGGAACAGCTGGTGACCATGAATGGTGACATGATTATGGGTGGGGTCTTGAATTTAGTGTGGGACCCTCAGCTAGACCATACTGCCACCTTCTTCCTGTGCAGGTGACAATGTCTGCAGCACTCAAAAGAGATCATATAGACATGGGTTTGGTGGATGCTTGGCGGTATGGACACCCTGACACTCGTGACTATTCGTTCCATTCCCTTCTACACACCTCTTATTCCAGAATTGATCCCCTCTTCCTCACCCACTCCCTGCTCCAAGAGCTGGAAACTGTCTCCATCTCTGACATTTCCATATCTGATCACGCTCATGTTGAAATTGTGTGGAACTGGGCTGGAAAACAGTGACAGGTTCAGCCACGCTGAAGATTTCCTGCAAACCTTATCAGGGACACGGTGGATGTTGCTGAAATTCGAAAAGGGATCACGGATTACTTTGATCTCAATGATATCCTGGAGAACACTGGGCCACACCCTCTGGGACGGCTTTAAAGCCACAATAAGGGGAGTCATCTTTTCCACTGCAATTGCCCGTGGAAGGGAGTCCAGATTGGTTGAGACAGGTTTAACTTTGGAGATTAGGGCTCTTGAGCAACTTGATCAGTCTGCCCCCTTCCGACGCAATAAGAGGCAGCTGGCCTTGTTATGAGGCCTGTTACACACCCATAGAATGAATAAAGCAGAGAGGTCCTTGCTTGCTTTACATCAGCGTTACTACGAAGGGGAAAACAAAGTGGCAGCACTTCTATCCCATAAATGATGGCAGCAACATGCTCATACACGTGTAGCTAAGATTAAGACCAACACTCGCTACTGGGCCACTACTGAACAGGCGAAACTGCAGGCATTTCACAACTTTTATCAAGCCCTCTACACTGAGGACAACACCTCATGTGAACTGTTATACTCCTATCCTAGCTCTTGTACATGGGACCTTATCGACTCGGCCCACGCTGAACTTCTGGAGGCCCCCATTACTCAGGCTGAGTTGCAAAAGGCTCTAACAGACTTACCCATTGGAAAAATGCCTGGCCCTGATCTGCTACCGGTTGCCTTTTACCGAGCCTTTCTTCCTGTCATCCAGGACCATCTGATAGGACTCTTTAATTCATTCTCCTCTGAATCAGGCCTCACCCCAACGATGACAGCAACAGAGCTTACCCTCATCCCCAAGCTCGGCAAAGATCCCTCTCTCTGCTCATCGTATTGCCCCATTGCACTTTAAAACACTGATGCCAAGATCTCCACCAAGATCTTGGCGAATAGCCTGGAACCATATCTCCTTGGCATGATTGAACCTGGCCAGGTTGGCTTGAGCTGTAATTGGCAAGGCATGGATAATATCTGTTGGGTTGCCCATCTGGTGGAGAAGTCCGATCGCCAAAGTATTCCCTCTTGCCTTCTCTTGCTTGATGCGGAGAAGGGTTAGCTGGCTGTTCCTCAGAGTGGTGCTTGGGCAAATTGGTCTCGGACCGGGCATGATATCCCAAATCATGGCCTGTTATGCAGCCCCTACTTCTAGATTTTGGGTCAATGGTCAACACACGCAGCCAATTTATTTAACGAGAGGCACTTGACAGGGGCACCTTCTCTTGCCCCTGCTGTTTGCCCTAGCAATTGAACCTCTAGCCATCACAACCCAGGAAATGGACTCCATTTCAGCATTCCTTTTGGGGGGGCGTGCTCATAAACTAAATATGTTCGCAGATGACCTATTGCTCACACTCACTCAACCAGCCATATGTCTCCCTGCGGCAGGTCATGCTCTGACTGACTTTCAACAGGTCTCTGGTTTTAAGGTTAACATGCCCTAAATCTCAGTATCCCTAAACAGGACCTTCCCAACATACAGGTTTGTGTACCCTTTCAATGGGCTCCACATGCCATTCGATATTTGGGTCTCAATCTGACCTCCACCATATCAACTTGGCTAATTGGGCATCCTATTGCAAATCTATCTGAGATGACTTTTGTCGCTGGTGATCCCTGCACGTGTCCTGGCTGGGATGGCTTAATGCTGTCAAGATATCAATCCTCCCTAAAATACTCTACCTGTTCTAAGCACTGAATCCTCCATCTGACATCATACTCCTCCAGTGACACCTCCACACCTTTGTTTGGTGGGGGAGGGACCCAGGTTCTCAAACACTGTTCTGTTGCTCGCTAGAGATCAGGAGGGACTCATTTACTCCAATCTCCTTGAATACTTTTGGGTCGCATATCTCCGTTTCATATCTGAAATGGTGGTGCGGGAGAGCAAGAGGCACTGGTTCCACATGGATCAGGCAGTTGCCTGCAGACCCCTTTGAGAGCTGGCTTGACTCCCTAGGCATGCAGGACCACGGAGTGCTTATATTGCGACCCTTACCAGGACTGCCCTTGAGATTTGGGATAAGATAGCGCTTACTAGAATGTGAATTAGGGGGTAGTTTTCAAAATGTCATCTTTTTCACACACTGTCTCACATTTGGAAGGCAGAATCGCATAGAAAGACAACCGGTAATAACACTTGTTCTACTATTCTGTGTTCTCGTATGTCTCCCAATAAAAACAATAGCTCACTTGTGTGGGTAGGCCTAGTGCCCACGACAGGAAACAGGTTGAAACAAAACATGGACACACCACATTTTTCCACTGAAAACTGACCTTTTTTTGCAATATGCCTAGCTGTGGGTTTTAAGTGCTAGCTCAGTCACCACCTAGAGAAACCTATCAAACCTGTACATTTTTTTTAACTAGGCACGCAGGGGAATCCAGGAGGGGGTGTCTTATGTGGCTCTCACCAGGTTCTGTTACCCAGAATCCCTTGCAAACCTCAAACTTTGTCAAAAAGAAACACATGTTTCTCACATATCTTTGATGGAAAGTCCCCGAATCTGTGGGGAGCCACAAACTTCCAACCATCCAGCGGTCGCTCTTTGGGCCCTGTTATCTTCCCCAGACCCACAAGTAGCACCTTCACATCATTGATGAAGTGCTGGGAAGCTAAAGGAGTGCTACATAATCCAAAATGCATTTCCAAGTATTTAAACTGGCTCCACTCAGTATTAATGACTACAAAATGGCCAGTAATGCAACTAAGCAGCTGTGAGACAACTGAACGCTGTATCTGACATTCATTAAATTCCCATGGAAGCTCCCACATTTCCTTGGGCATACACTCTGATTGATCCTGGGTCTGAGTGTGATGGGGTAGGGATAAATATGCTTTGTTGTTAAAAATAAATACAAACAGACCCCTTTTTTGCAATGTGCCTTGCTGTAGTATTTGGGCCCTGGCTCAGCCAGCACTTTGGGAAACCTAATGAACCTGTACAGTTTTCAAAACTAGACACCCTAGGGAATCCAGGAACTTACTGTGGAGACTTGAAAATTAACTATCAGATAAAAGACTGGTTTTGTGAGGGATTTACCTGCGTGTTTGATCCTGGGCTTGGTGGCCTTGTAGGGAAACCTATCAAACCCAGACATTTCTAAAAACTAAACACCCAGGGGAGTTCTATGATGTGTGGTTTACACAGGTCCCCCAATGTTTTCTTACACAGAATCCTCTGCAAACCTCAAAGTTAGCTAAAGAAAATCATATTTTCCTCACATTTCTAGGTGGGAAAGTTGTGGAATCACTGGACCGACACCAATTTCCTACCGCTCAACATTCCCCCAGGTCTTCCGATAACAATGGTACTTCACTTGTGTGGGTGGGCCAAGTGCCCGCCACAGGGAAGGGCCCGAAACTTATTGTGGAGTCATCAACAATAATCAATCACAAAACGACCTGCCTTTTCAAGGGGGTCCCCTGCTTTTTTGGGTCCAGGCTCAACTGCCATGTAGGGAAACCTATCAAACCCAGACATTTCTGAAAACTAGATATCTGGGGGAGTCAAAAGACGTGTGGCTTGAGCGGATCTTTGACATTTTCTTACCCAGAATCACCTGCAAACCTCATATTTACCTAAAAGAATCACATTTACTTGTGTGTGGGAAAGTTGTGGAATCACTGGGCCAGCACAAATGTCCTACCACCTAGCATTCCCTCAGGTCTTCCATTAAAAATGTATATCACTTGTGTGGGTAGGCCTACTGTCTACTTAAGGAAATTACCCAAAACGTACTGTTGAGACTTGAAAATTATCAATCACAAAAAGATGTGGTTTTAAGATGGAGTCACCTGTGTTTTTGGTTCTGGACTTTGCTTCCATGTATTGAAACCTACCAAACCCAGACATTTCTGAAAACTAGACACCCAGGGGAGTCCAATAATGTGTCTCCCAACGTTATCCTACTCAGAGAACCAGGCAAACCTCAAATTTAGCTAGAAAAATCACATTTTCCTTACATTTTTGACTGGGATCACCGCGCCGTTACCAATGTTCTTCCACCCAGCATTCCCCTTGGTCTCCTGATAAAAATGGTACCTCACTTGTGTGGGTGTCCAATGCAGAGTCAACCTAAAAATGTATATAAACAAAAATATAACGCTTAGAACTCACTGTGCTATCCCCTCAATCTCTACATTTTTTACCTTTCCCAGTTGCAGGCCCTTGGCTCACAGACACAAGTGAGGTATAATTTTACTCGGGAGACTAAGGCAATTCCCTGACGGAAATGTGAGAAAAACATGATTTTTCAGCAAAATTTGAGGTTTACAGGAGATTCTCACACACCGCCTCTCAAGGGCCATTCCATGCACACCGCCAATCCACACATGCCACCAGTCAAGCACCAGTCCACACACACTGCCAGCCAAGCGCCAGTCCACACACACAGTGAGCCAAGCACCAGTCCACACACACCGCCAGCCAAGCGTCAGTCCACACACGTCACCAGCCAAGCACCAGTTCATACACACTACCAGCCAAGTGCCAGTCCATGTACACCACTAGCCAAACCAGTCCACACACACCGCCATAAAATCCTTTATGCAAAAAAGAAAACACAAATCAATTGCCAATCGATACAAAACTATTAATAACTAACACAACAGTTCGAACTGAATACATCACACTAATGCCAACCATGAAATCTGAACAAAAGGTATAAATTGATTCAGACCAGTCAGTTTACTTTTACGCTCACGGTTACAACCAAAAACTCTGTTGCATGTGGTACAATTTAAAACATGTAGGCACACACAGCCCAGGATTATAAGAACAATAGGGACAGTACATACAACTCTCCTTCCGCATACCTGTTGGGTCACAGACTCTACATTTCTTAGCGGGAAAGTCTTTTTTGGCTGTGGAAGGAAGGTGATCAGGAAAGTAGCGATCTTTCAATCTAGCCACATCCTCCACCATTGCTTCTCTAGGTACTCCTGCCTGTTCCACTAAACCCAGGCTGCCTATCAGTGATTGTTAAAACTGAACACAGGTCATCTTTGACTCTGGAGAACAATCCTTAAAAACAACAAAGGCATTGTAGCTTGCTAAATGGAATTAATGGATAGTCAACTTCTTATAACAAACGTACGCCTTATGAACAGCAGTGTAAGGTTCCAACATCTGATCTACACCACCCATGTGCTTATTGTAATCTAAAATGGACACAGGTTTGGACACTTCAGCAACCTGAACCGACAAAGTCACAGGTTAAGTACTTTCATCATGGATGGTAGTCAGCATATAGACATCTCTCCTGTCAGAAAATCCCAAGGCTAGAAGTTCATCACTACGCAAGGCATCACACTGCCCCTTCTCACGTTTTTTATAAACCAGCTCTTTAGGGTAACATTTATAGTTAGAGCAGATTGTGCCACAAGCAACAGTGTCCACTTTGAACAATTGCCTGAACAATGTCACACAGGTGTAAATGTTATCTGCATATAAATGGTGACCTTTTTTAAAAGACCCTCTACCACGTTCCAACACAATCTTCTCTGTAACTCCAAAAGTGGACGGACATCCTGGGGGGGGGGGGGGGGGAGGGGGGGGATCAATACTGAAATTGCTACCAGTGTGGAGCCTGAAATTATACATATACCTAGTACTAATCTCAGACAGGACATACATCTTCATTCTCTAATATGCCCTCTTGCTAAGAATGTACTGCCTAAAAACCAATCGGCCCTTGAATAAGACCAAACACTCATCCGCAGCTAATTCTATTCCTGGCACATAGATCTCTGAAAATCGATCTACAAAGTGATCAAGGACATGCCGAACCTCAAAAATATGGTCACAATCAGGGTGATCTTGTGGCAATGCTAAAGCATTATCAACAAAGTGCAACATCCGAAGAAGAAGCAAATACAAATACCGACTCAAGGTTGCAGGAAATATAGCCATTGCCATCATGGGATTAGTAGATCATTATAAAGACACCGACGGCTTCCTTGTCAGGCCCATCAAAAAATTGAAACCCAAGAACTTCTTCAGCTAATCCAGATTTGTGGGACTCCGCCGGCTATCTCTAGAGTGTGTCTTAAGTATGGGTCTTATGTCTGGCACTGTTGTCCCTCAAATACTGTTCAGTATACAAATTATTCAGCTCAAAAATCTTGGCCAAAAATACATCGTCCATAAACAACAGAAATAAATGGATAGGCAAAACATTTTCATAATTAACTTTATAACCTGCAACACAACTAAAGGCAGGCAACACCGACTGCGCCATGTTCGGGTCAACCCAAAGTCCAGGACTTCCAGTGGGAAGCCTCGCAGCCCCGGGCTGTAATCCAGGTGCCTCTTGCTGCACGATAGGTACTCTAGTGTCTTCCTCTAAAAGCGGCATCTCATCCGTACTGAGAGTGGCTTCCTCATCAGATGATTCCTCTCAGACAGAAAATTCACTGCCAGAATCCTGGCCTTCCTCCTCTGCCTCAGATGTAGAGTCAGTCTCATAATCATGGTCAGAAGAAGACTCAAAAAGCATTTCAACAACCTGCTGAATGGTCATCCTGCGGCTAGCTATAATACTTACCAAGAAAGGTAAATTGGCAAATAAGTCAACAATCCACAAAACTGTGTAAAATAAGTAATAGACAAATTGTGAATGTATAAAACAAAAAGCAAAACTACTGGCATATAGCAATTGCAAGGTAAAGTCAATCAATACAAAGCACACAAAAACCTGTATACTGTAAAACAATACCACTCACTTGCTAAAGACAGCTAGACTCAACAGCACCTACTCTGCACAGACACAGCCAGCACCAACGGAAATACCACTAGGAAAGAAAGACAAAGGAAAATTAAACACAAGGAAACACAATACACATAGTGCACAAATACAAGGAACATTTCGCACACATTCAAACTGAAGCTAAATAGGCTGCTATCATTACCACATTTCGAAAAAACACATTCATGTAGGTCATTGATACTACTTTGGAGTAAACAGTATAAGAAACAATGTTCTTAGCAAACTACGCAAAGTGCAGATCTACCAGATCTACCAATGCAGGAACGCACAACCAAAAGCTTTGCACTAGAATTTAAAAAAAGTTTACATTATTAAACACTCTAAAGTCTGCCCATTACCATCCAAATGCCATCCACCCACACCGCCAGCCAAGTACCAGTCCACACACAGCCAGCCAAATGCCAAAACAAAATAAGGGTACCCAAGCACACGTTAAATCAAAGTTAAGACAGTTAGAATATACATAAACAAATAACACAAATAGATCTTCGTCTCTTTCTTTTGAGTTTCTTCGGTTTAATGTTCTTTTCTCAAAATGTATTTCACAGTCTTCAAAACGTTCCCAAGCCAATACGTGTTTCGTCGCCTTTAGTAGTTTTTTACATGCGACTTGTTCACGGCTAGGTACAAATTGATATGGTAATTACATTAGTTAATATGTTATTACAAGATGCAAAGGGAGGCTGGTGGTTGTCCCCTACCCTCTAGCACCGTCACTGATTCATGAAGTTTATATATATCAGGTGTACTCACCATAAGCGCCTATCATCTATTATAAATACCACTGTGCAAAACGTTAACTACCAAATGCCAAAACACTCATCAGCCCAACTACAGTGCAGATGGGCCTAAATATTTAAGTCCAATGTGTCCCCAAGGGGGTCGGAGACAGACAAATTATCATGCCCCAAAAGGGGAGCAATTCTTGCCCAAGGGGTCACTCCCAATTGTTTTTGCATCATATGAAAATAATCCCTGGTGGTCTAGGGGCTTCTGCCCCCCTTGGGGGCAAATGGGCCTAAAATATAAGGCTGATCTGCCCCCAAGGGGAGCAGAAATGGCCAAATTATCAGTACCCCTAAAGGGAAGCAACACTTGCCCAAGGGGTCACTCCGCCAAAACATAATGCACAAAATCCCTGGCTAATAGTAGGTTTCAACACCCCGACCCGGGGGCTAGATTGACCAACAAAACGGATGATCTAGCACCAGAGGGGGGCGAACCACAGGAAAACATACTGTCACCAGTGCAGAGACACTTGCCCAAGGGGTCGCTCCCTTGTAAATATATTTAAGATGAATCCCTGGGGCCTAGTGGGTTTCGACCCCCCCAGTGGGGGCAGATTGCTCAAGAAAACAGCCAAATCAGCGCCTAAAATGGGCCAAAACAAAGAATACAAATGCCCCCGGGGAGTGACCCTTACTTAAGGGGTCGCTCCCCTAAATAACACATTAAAAAAAACTTGTGTTTAGTGGTGTGGATTCCTGCTCCACAATCATGGCCCCACCTGCGATCGTGGAGCAGAAATCCACTTTCTACAGACGCAGGGGGAAAACTCTTTCTCCCTGCATCTGTACTCCTGTTAAAAAGTGGGAGAAGGACTCACAAAAACAGGTCCTCTACCTCAACGCACTGGAACCAAATGGCTTCCAGCGCATTCCTAGCTGCAAATAATGATGGTGGCGTGGCGTGAGTTTGCCGACAACATCAGATCGCTGAAGGGGGGGTTTGGGCTGGCAGTGGAAGCGCTTCCGCTGCCATCCCCAGTGGGGTCTTGTGGGTGGCTGCCAGTGCCAGGATGTATTGGTTACGTCCTAGTACAGCAGCACCTCTGCCAAGGACGTCACCATTATGTCCTTGGCATCAAAGGGGTTAATCACAGACTTACCACGTTTCCCTCTTCAAACACTCAATTGGCCCGAAACCCAGACTACACCCCGGTCCTGGGACCTCATTCATTTCCCTGTTGAGAGGAGAGAGATTGTCGCACTTTGCGCGATCTCTTGAACAATGCAAACAGTAATTCCAAATAACTGACAAGGCAATTTACACATTTTGAATCATTGGTCAGGGCTTATGATGGCATAAGAGTTTGATATCCTGTACCTATCAGGTCATTCAACACTCGGGACCAGTGTGTCTGCATTCATATCAAGTACAATGGCACACTGTCACCACTGTGGGTATCTCCAATAAGCAGTAGGAGGCACTCTGGCGAAAAAAAAACAAGCTTTATCACAGTATACAACAGCTCAAAACAGAATACAGAATGATGACGCAGAGATATTACACACCAACATGCCTTCGCACCATTTATCAAACCCCATCCGATCTCTGCCGGCTCTGTAACTCAACCCCTGGTGATTTTGAACACATATGGTGGTCATGCTCGGTCATCTCCGCTTATTGGAAAGAATTCTTAAGCCACATGAAAGGCGTGCTTGGCTTCCCACTTCCTGTCTCATATATCACAGTTGTCTTGGGCATCCACCCCCTAGAACTGGAGGCCATGATGCACACAAATTGGTGTCTTGCAGGCCACATGCTGTGTGCTGCCATGCAACCTATAGCTATCCATGGGAAGCTACCCTATGGCTTTCTGGTTCTTACATGTTGGGCATGCTATGGTCATGGAGCTTTTGTCACATAGAATTGTCTAGTCAGATACTAAGGGGTCTATTAGGATGGCGGGCAGATCGCCACGGCCCGTATGGCGGTGGCGATCCGCCCGCTATTTCCGTCCACCTGCCTAACATTTCCCCCCGCCATATTACGATGGCGGTGGGGACCCAGGCGGACAGAAAGACAGTCCGCCAGTTTTCCGCCGGTAGGCAATCCGCCCGATTGCCTACTGGGCAGAAAAGACCTGCAATATGGTGGCAGTGCCTTCCAGGCACCGCCATCCATATTACGATGATGGCGGTCTCATGCCTTTCCATGGCGGAGACTCCGCCATGGAAAGGCATGCGGAGAATGCCTTTGGGGGGCCGTTGCCGGGTTGGGGGGGCAGGTGGCTGCACTTGGGGGGTTCCCATGGTACCCCCGACATTTGTATGCACAAGGTGGCAGGCACCACGCGGTGCCTGTCACGTTGTGCATGCAAATGCACAACATGCCCTTTTAACATTGTGGCAGGTGCTGAATACAGCACCGCCCATCACAATGTTAAATATACAGGATGCGACCACCATGGTGGGAGTCGCATCCTAATTGGCACAGCGGGACCGCCGCACCATTGATGGCAGGTCCCAGCACCACTAGTGTGGCGGGCGGACTGGTGTACGCCCGCCATCCTAATAGACCCCTAAGTTTGCTTGCATCTGGAAGCCTTTGATTGACTATATCACATTCATGGAATATACCTGCTTCAATCCTCCCAAGTTTAAAGAGCTCCAACTCTTCCACTGAGCTGCACCCAGGTGAGAGTGGCGTGCCCCTGGCACCTCTGACATGCCCTTCATTCTTCCTCTCCGCCTGCTTTTCCCACCAGTAGACCCTACCTTACATATCCCTTCCTTTCCATGAGAACATGAGGCCTCCCTGACAACAGGCCCTTAGATATCCTGCCTTCTCAACCTTTTATATTTTGCTGTTTAAGTTCTATTGTTTTGTAATAATCGCAGGTTTCGTGCAAAGATTACAAGCTTGCTTGTCTCCTGCTGTCATCTTGTGATCTATGGGAGGTATATCGTTATACACCTTATCTGCTTATTACAGTGATTTATTCTCTGCTGTTTCATTGTCTGAAACGAGATTTATGTCATTATACATGAACAGTGTTATGCTTTAACTGCTTTGTTGATATGTGGAAATGTTTTAATAAAAAAGTCTTCAAGTAAAAACAATTACCTGGCTCTTTAGACAAGCCCATGAATAACTGTTCCTTTACTTTGCTTCTTGTGCTCTCAGCACCATGAAACCTTTTGGTGAATGTGCGCTTTAAAATTCCTTTGTAAAACAACATATCATAACATAAAATAGGATAATCTGACTTGTCTCAGATCCGGAAAATCAAAAGGAACCATCAACTCCTTGAGCTCTGACTCACAACCTTACATGCCAGTGGGACAAATGAATGGAGTATTCTGGACTTTGTTCTCCAGGAGTGACTTGAACCATTGCAGCACTGTGGACCCTTGCCCAGCCTCTTCTGAAGAAACTGACAATTGACCCGAAGGATTTGACTAACTGCTGGCCTATTTCTAACCTGTAGGAGTCATATCTTGCAATGTAGCCAAAGAGGCAGTTACGGACCAATTTCGAAAAGAAAAAGTAATGTTTTGTAATGTAGCTAAAGAGGCAGTTACTGCCCAATTTCGAAAAGTAACAGTAATGTCTTGCAATGTAGCTAAAGAGGCAGTTACTGCCCAATTTCGAATAGTAACAGTAATGTCTTGCAATGTAGCTAAAGAGGCAGTTACTGCCCAATTTCGAATAGTAACAGTAATGTCTTGCAATGTAGCTAAAGAAGCAGTTACTGGCCAATTTTGAATAGTAACAGTAATGTCTTGCAATGTAGCTAAAGAGGCAGTTACTGCCCAATTTCGAAAAGTAACAGTAATGTCTTGCAATGTAGCTAAAGAGGCAGTTACTGCCCAATTTCGAATAGTAACAGTAATGTCTTGAAATGTAGCTAAAGAGGCAGTTACTGCCCAATTTCGAAAAGTAACAGTAATGTCTTGCAATGTAGCTAAAGAGGCAGTTACTGCCCAATTTCGAATATTAACAGTAATGTCTTGCTTACAATGTAGCTAAAGAGGCAGTTACTGCCCAATTTCGAATAGTAACAGTAATGTCTTGCAATGTAGCTAAAGAAGCAGTTACTGCCCAATTTCGAATAGTAACAGTAATGTCTTGCTTGCAATGTAGCTAAAGAGGCAGTTACTGCCCAATTTCGAATAGTAACAGTAATGTCTTGCAATGTAATGTCAAAGTGACAGTAACATCTTGCAAATGTAGCTAAAGAGACAGCTTCAAAACTAGGTGGATTTGAAGCGCGTCCTACGTGGCCATTAGTCTGGGTCAAGGCCTGCAAAGCAATCTAAATCAGCTCTGTCTAATCTCATAGAAGAACTTATAGCTGCCTTGGATGTGGACGAGAAATGAGTTCTCATACTCCCCACAGCCCTCTTTCCAGTGGCATATGAGACTGTGGGCAAGGCATGCTGCAGAGAATCCTAGAGGAACACCAAGAGTGTCCACATCTGCTCTGGCATGCATCACATTTTCGTTCCAACAATAGCCAACAACATTTTTATTGGGTCACTGAAATGATTGTCATGCAGGAATATAAGTGGAGTGCACCGGGGTCATCACTTTCATGCCTGTTCTTCGATATTGGCGTGTCCCTTTTAGCACATCTACAACCGCCCTGCAAGGTGAAACTACAAATGCGATCTAATCGATCAGCAAACAAGGCCAAGTTCCCCGCATAATTTGATCACATAGACCGCTATTGCATGAGTGGCCCCAGATCACGATGCATCTCGGAAGCAGAATGTGTTTCATTACCCCCTGCAGAGCACCCAGGGCTTGGATCACCTCCATCTGTTTTGCTGATCGCAGGAACCTAAGAATGCTATTCACACCCTAAACTCGCCTTACATTCCTGATCTAAACATTGTGATCATGGGCATCAGTGTATGTCTCTACTAAATGGAATGTCACTGCTTCTTAATTGAGGAAATCAGGTGTGCTGACAACACACCTAGTGAAGAAGAAAATGCAAAGGTGATGGATGGAATGTTTGAATTAATGTCAGCTCCTGGTAAGTCCATTGCACCCACTTTGCCACGTTAGACAAGAACCAGCTCTATAGAAATCAGTTTTGGCCTTGCTCTAACACGATCTAGGCAGCCAGAACTGGCAGGCAGGATCAGAATGGGAACACAACCAACCTTAGACCAGTTGTGGCCTACTTAGGCCTCGCAGTAAAGTATACCTTGGTTGCTGTGGCACCAGCCGTGCACTGGCGCTCCAGGGCACCGGGCATTTTTATGGTAGAGGCTGGTTTTGTGGCTGAGAACTGACCAGCCAAATTTCCATCCTGCAGCGCTTTGGTGCTTTTGAAATAGAAGTGAACTTCAAGACCACTTGGTTTTTGCATTTTGGTAGTTGCTTATTCCGGCAGGGATGCCACGAGTAGCGCTGACCTTAAGGGCTGTGAGGGCAGGGCATTGAGGGGTCTGTTGTTGCTTGGCTCAGAACATCTAGGATATATGTGATAAAGACCCCTCAAATGTGATCTTTGCAGCACATTTTGAGTTTGCGTATTAGATTGTACCATTGCATTGAGCGGCAAAAGTGACAGATTCTAACCATAAAGTCAGAAACAGTCATGCTCCTGCCCTGAGGACAATGCCATTAGTGAACCAAGAGGAACGTCAGCTGTTTATTAATTACTGACAAATAAATACCTCAGCAGAATACCAGGCCCCGTATTTATCATTGAGCTGCATCACCCTTGCACCACACATGGGGGCGCAAGGGCGACGCCACTGCTAAGTCAGATTTATCAAGCCACAGAAGGCCACCTTGGTGGCCCTGCATGGCTTGATAAATCTAGAGATATGCAACACAAATCGCAGCGTTGCATTACTCTGCCCCAGGGAGGCATTCCGTGAGCGGAGGGTGGGTGGAGGGTGAGTGTTCCCATGCATCCACTCATGGATTTTGGTGCATTCTCAGATTTACTATTACTGGTAGACCTGAGAAAGCGCCATAATGCTCCGCCTCCCCAGGTGAGGCATAACAAGAAGAAATATCTTCAGTTCTCCTCGTTTTTTCCTCTTTTTAGGTCTCGCCTACACAGCGCACATGCGTTGTATAGGAGAGAGACCTAATGCCATCGGCACAGATTTGGGGGTAAAAACGTGCACGCGTTGCATTGCTTGCAATGGCAACGCCTGGTGATTTCCTTGCGGGAGCACGCGGTACCATCATTTCCTTTGGTTTTTGCTTTGTTCGCCATAAGTTGGCAGGGTATGCTCAGACGTGAGTCCCTTGCTCACTTTGCCACTGGATTCAAGCAAGCCTGGCTGAAGATGGCTGAAATGCCAGAAACCGGTCCTAGGAAGCTTGTTTCCGGTCCAGGGAAGACATGGCTTGGCAGTTCGGGCTGGACTGTTCCCATGAGGCACAGGGTCAGACTGATTTGCATATGGCCATGTCTGAACTGGGGTGGCAGAGTGGGCTAAAGAACGGTGATGGATTAAACCCAGATCAGTTGACTGGGGGTGTGTGCTTGCAATGTTCAACACTCCGTCCATCATTTCCTTTGGTTTTTGCTTTGTTCGCCATAAGTTGGCAGGGTATTCTCAGACGTGAGTCCCTTGCTCACTTTGCCACTGGATTCAAGCAAGCCTGGCTGAAGACGGCTGAAATGCCAGAAAACGGTCCTAGGAAGCTTGTTTCCGGTCCAGGGAAGACATGGCTTGGCAGTTCGGGCTGGACTGTTCCCATGAGGCACAGGGTCAGACTGATTTGCATATAGCCATGTCTGAACTGGGGTGGCAGAGTGGGCTAAAGAACGGTGATGGATTAAACCTAGATCAGTTGACTGGGGGTGAGTGCTTGCAATGTTCAACACTCCGTCCATCATTTCCTTCGGTTTTTGCTTTGATCGCCATAAGTTGGCAGGGTATGCTCAGACGTGAGTCCCTTGCTCACTTTGCCACTGGATTCAAGCAAGCCTGGCTGAAGACGGCTGAAATGCCAGAAACCGGTCCTAGGAAGTTTGTTTCCGGTCCAGGGAAGACATGGCTTGGCAGTTCGGGCTGGACTGTTCCCATGAGGCACAGGGTCAGACTGATTTACATATGGCCATATCTGAACTGGGGTGGCAAAGTGGGCTAAAGAACGGTGATGGATTAAACCCAGATCAGTTGACTGGGGGTGAGTGCTTGCAATGTTCAACACTCCGTCCATCATTTCCTTTGGTTTTTGCTTTGCACCATCAGACTCATTGCCTTCCCTCGCTCACCCCTTAGATGCGATTGCATCAGAGAAGCCAGCGCGTGAGCAGCGTTCTAAATGGGCTCCGATCTCGCCCCAGGGAGGCCAAAGAGTGCATGTGTGGCTCCATTTGCTTCAGTTATTGAGCTCCTGGTAAAATAAGTGGGGGTATGCCGTCCACTCGCGTGGTACCCCGACTCGAGCCCTGGTGCTACATAAGCCAATGATATACACACCAAGATCCAGATAAATCACAGCATGTGTGTACGAAGGTACTCTATATTACCTTCAGATAATATGTCTTAGTTTGAAAAAGAAAAATGTAATAAATGAAAAACTCCAAGGTCTAAGAATGCAAACTATAGGTAGAGCACAGTATACACACAAGGAATTCAGAAAACATTCGAAGTCACAATTTTTATACAATAACATGTGGCCATGTTAGGGTCATGTATGACATAAATGGGTACATGTTATTGTCATATATATCGGAACTGTCTGAGAATCAGGCAAACACTTTTAACCTATGACCCCAAATGTGCGCAAACTACAGTCGTTCAGAGGACTTTTTGGTGAACGGTTCCAATGTTTAAAGTGTCTGGCAAATTCGTTTTTATACCTACACTTCTGTAGTTTGATCAAGAAAACTAAAGAATGTAAAAAAGTGCTCCTAATAGTAATAATTGTGATAAAAGCAGAAATAATAATAATACAAATAATAGTAATGATAAATATATTAATAATGATATTGAGGATAATGATAATAGTCATAGGAACAAACCATAGCGTAATATTATTAATAACTACCACATAAAGCATTTAGAGATCTTCATGTCTACAGTTCATATGCAACAAATAAACAATAGAGAGGAACTATAGTAGGGTTACCGCCAGTGCCTAATTTGAGGCGGTGGTTTCCGGTGTTTGGTATCTGCACTTAATTGTCAACACCGGCGCTAGTGACAGTCTGCCACATGGTGGTGTTGTCTGGCTAATTTCATGATGACCAAAAGAAGAGTCAATTATTAATTCAATTTACTTTAAAAATTGCAATTACCGGCAGCCAATCCATTCTCATAGCTTTGGGGGCCTGGAAGATTCTGAATTGTCACACTTGAAGGGTGTGATGGTCAGTAGTTGTGTTGATAGTTTCATTAGCAACGCTGGCAGTGGCAATGGGTGGTGAGAGCTGTGGTGGCCTCCTGGGGAGGGCCCTGGCACCTTAACATTTTTTTTTTAGGTCGAGCCGATAGCAGTAGCGCGCAGGTGCTGCTCGCTTTGCGAGGCATGCAGTATTCAGTATGGCGTTAAAGCTCCGTGGAAGCTCCGCCCACTCTCCACCCTTCTTTTTAATTGACTTAAGTCCTAAATGCTGCCTTCCGATTGGTGTTTGGCTTTTTAGTCCATCCTCATGACCGATTTGTATCCTTCCATGGCTACTGGCCCCTTTACTTTGAACACTATTTTCTTCCCGTGCCTCCCCCCCCCCTCCTGCAGTCTGTGACTTCTCGGCCCCCACACTCCCGTTCGTTCCTTCTCGCCCGCACTCCAGTTTCCAATGCAAGAGGTCTCACATAAATGTGAGTCCTATTGCATTGCAAATGCTTGTTTTTTAAGTAGTTTGTGCTTCTTTTTTTCCGGCAGCACTGAGGAAGAGTAGAGAGCTGGCACAGGATGGTAGAGTGTCTGTGCAGAAGCATGCACAGTCAGTACTTTGGCTCATATGGCCTGGTACTACCTATACCCCCTCCTCCCTTGTTCAGACCCACAGAATATCAAGAACAAGAGTTTAGTTGGAAAAGGGGATCATAGATAACCCCCGGCTGTATTTATTAACAACATTAATCAAACAATGAATATTAACAATTTAACAAAAAAAATGTATGCAAATATTAAAATTACGACCTCCTAGCGAGGTCGCACGGCAAGGCTGGGGAGCGCGGAGGGCAAAGAGGAAGATTCCTCTGCTCCCCAGCCTTTTATTGGGAGTACTCGCCCCTCAGAGGGGTGGGGCTGGCGACTTGCGTGACCCGGAAGTGATTCTTTTACTTCCGGGTCCCGACTTGGCCCGCCAATGGGAGAGGTGGTGCGCCTGTCGCGTCACTGCTGTGCACGACAGGCCCGCCTCCTTTGGGTTGTCGGGGCCGGCAGGACCGCCATATTATCAGCGGGTCCGATGCCGGCCCCACCTTTTCTATTGTTGGCCTCTTTCTTTTATTTTTCTTACGGGGACCGGTGCCCGCTTTTGTTAAAGAACCTGATTATGGATCATTTCGAGGGCCATATGTATAGTTTAATTTCTTGGCATGGAGATGGGCTCGCGGGAGGTGAGGCCTGGAACGTGGTGCCGAGCCCGTGCTTATTACTGGGGCATCATGGCGCGCAGAACTTTGCATGCTCTGATGTTTTCTTATTTAGCCTGCGGCCAGGTTTTGCCTGAGAAGTGCAGTGGTTTGCCCTCACTAATGGTTATTTTTCCTGAGGGTGGCAAAGGGTTGGAACACGCCGCTTTGCTGGTGCTTATGAATTGGATTTCGTTAATGTGGAAAGTTTCCTTATTTGATTCATGGTGGGAATAAGACTAATAATAGAAGTACATTTTTTAAGGGCGCATGGAGAGAATTGCGCCGGAGTTCAGTGGTGTCAGGAGTGTGATTATCAGTTAATTGGGATGGATCCAAATTCTGATTCATTATATTCTGGCCAAGCTTTGTGACTGGCGTCACAACAAGGACGCCATGCTGCTTGGACTGTAAGGGCCGTGCGCTCTTCTGGGGACTGGGATGCTTGTGCCCGTGGCCACAGCTTTTGTTTCGGAAGGGATGGTAACGGGTGCTACTGATGTTATCGTGCTCTACTTCAAATCTGCATTATGCTGGGGACTGTGAAAGGTTGAGGCCACCCTGAAGAGAGCATGTGGCTACTTTACACACTTTTACTTGTTCAAGTTGTGTACGTGGCCAGGTGTTTTGCAATGTTAATCTCATTTACCGTTAATTGAGGCTACTAGAGCTATGCAGCCTCTAAGAGCCAAATACTGGGGCGGGGGTGCTATGCAGCAAGGAGCCTTGGATTATGTGCTACGCCACTGGAATATTGCAGTGACGTAGAGACACATAGTGGTGCGTGTCCCTAAATTGTGCAACAAAAAAGGCTAATTATATTGTGTAATTTAAGACATTGTGTTGCAGTCTAATTTGACTATTTCGTCATTTTATGACACAGACTGCGAGGAAAAGCTTCCCCTCTACCGGTTTAACTCATGAATACTGCAGTAGGCAACTAAAAGTCGACTAACCTTTGCAAAGGACCTGCCACTGTTCCACGCCATATCAGTTGTGTGGCACGGACTTAAATGCTGTTTGTAGCAATGTAAATACTTAGGGTAGCAATGCAATTGCACATCTGCCTGCCTGCTTAGCTTATGTTGGGGCATAATCCATGTTGATGATAAATGACAGGCTTGTATCTGCTAAAAAGAGCATTTGCAATGCAATAGGTCTCGCATTTACGCGAGTTTAAGCCATTGGCATTGTAAATCACAATGCCTTTTAATTTTGGTTTAAAAAAAAAAAGGCATTGTCATTTACAATAGCTCAAACTCACGTAAATGCGAGACCTATTGCATTGCAAATGCTTGTTTAAATTAAGCACAGGTTACCACACTTAGCTGTAAAGTACATTCTGATTAGCAAGTGCTTTTAAACCCTCTGCTCCCGTATTTTCCTTTTGTGAATGCTGAGTGGTTCAGCACTTTTCACTGAACAACTATTACGACAGATCAGTTTCCAGTTCTGGTGTACGAACTGCTTGACACTTCTCAAGTTATAGCATATTTAGGAAAACTTCCTATATCTAGCCATACATAGTCTCTCTCTAGCCGCTGTAATAGGGAATATCAGAGGCAGGAAACCAAAGATGGCCATTTCACGACCGAATATCGAAGGTAAGTGCTCTGAGGGAGGCATGGATTTACTTTTCATAACTCCACATTTACGTACCTTGAAGATACATATATCACCTGGGTGCATATATGTGTAGTTAGGCATAGAAAATCTATACAAACCTACCTTTCAGAATTTTGTCCTTCAATATACTGGTCACAATAATGTGAGCATTGGATGTTCGACCCCCACCAGCATCTCTGGCGAAGAAGCAACAGAAGCGTTACAATGTAAACACAGCGCCATGAATCCCTTCAGGCCCCTGCACGACGCTTGCAGATATGGACTGGTGCATTGCGCTCTCTAGTCGCATGCATTTCCCCCGGTGCATTTATCAATGTCACTGCATTACAGTAATTATTTTAGCACTCTTAACACGTAGCTGTCAGGCTTCGGCATAACGAGTTTTGGTGTGTCTGGGCAAGATTCTGGATTTTTTTATGATTGATATAAATATCCAATTGATGCAAGTATATCAAGCGATGCCAGTGAAAAGTTTGTGCTTTTATTTGTTTGGCAGAAAAGAAAAGGGATGGCACAGCCAACACGTGTTTCGCCCTCTAAACGGCCATCAGGCCTAGGGCTTCTTCAGGGCTGAGCAGAGGTAGAGTCGCCATAAGGATTCATAACACCCAGTCAAGTGGATCATGTAGTTTAGTACATGCGGGTGTGTTAGGTGTGAATAGAGGTGAAGGGGTGAGGAAGTGAGCAAGTTGTGTAAAGGAAACCAATGAAAGACCAGAAAAAGGGAAGGAAGAGAACATAGTTAGGGTATGAGCGAAGGGCAAGGGTTATTCCCGAAAAAAGGGTGTAGTTGTAAGGAGAGGTATACGTGTGGGTTAGTGTATGACAGAAGTTATGTGGGGGTTAATGTAAGTGTTTGCGGTGGTCAAGCAAGCAGCGGTAAGGTGGTTTTGGAAAGTGGGGGGATGTGAATTCGGTATTTTGATCATTTAGATTGTGAGAGAGAGATAGTTTAGAAAGGTAGAAGAGGATAGGTTGGCATTTAACGGAGGAACATTATATACAGTTGGGACATATGCATGAATATTTTATGTTAAGTCAAATGCAAATTGAAAGACAAGTGTAATGATAGAAGGTGAGTAAGTTACAAGGTAATTAAAACACAAAAATAACAAGTAACGGTGGTGCGCGTATGTAAAAAGACATTTCAGAGCAAAAAGCGAATGAAAATGTACAGTTTGTAAAGATTTCATAATAACAGTATTTATGAGAGCGTTTGTGTCCAGAACAGGAGTGGGGCAGAGACCCGTTATGTCATGCATTATTGTAATATCGTAAGGTGACGAGACAGTATTTAAATATACAGATTCAAGCGGATATTTAAAATGCCAGGCGAGGAGAGAGCATGTCATGCAAGGAGTCGGGTATTCAGCGCGATTAATAGTAAAGGTACAATATACGGTAGAAAAGTAAAGACACGGTCAAGAAACGTCAAGAAATAGTATAAAAGGTGAATACGATACAGTTTAGTCACAAAGAAACAACGGTAAGATTATAGGTTAAATCAGATGGTAGAAACACAGTAAAATAGTTACAAAGATATTTGGAGTTCAGCGTCAAGGCGGTCCGGTCAGGTATGAGAGGAAGAAAAAGAGGTTGACTTTAGTCACATTATTAGGAGGTTGCGTCAAAAAGGTGAGGCGGTGACAGTTGCTGGCCGCCGGTCGAGTGTGTCATGCGTTCACAAATAAAGTGGTTGGGAAAATTGCAGTATCATGCATATATTCATCATTATTGATCTTGTGATGTCATTAAGCGTGGCAATAGTCATGGGCATTGCGGGAATAACGTGGAGTGTGGATAGATTCACGATGTCTAGTGGTGCTCATACGCGCTAGATCTAGGTAAAAAGCTTCGGAATCGTACGTAAATGCCAACCGTGGTGTGATACTGGTGTGTTGTTTTACTGGAGTGTCGGAATTGTGAAACGTACGGATGCACTCGGCGTTTTAAGGTGAGCAAAACCTTGTGAGGTGCTCAAGGAGATCGAGATTCCCTTACCGGGAGGTCAGGTAATGGGATATCACTTTGGTTGCGAGGGTTTGTCAACCCGAAGATTCTAGAGGGGGATCAAAACAAGGCAAAACATTATGAGATACGGGTAAGAGGCCGACGTCCAGTGGGACATAGCGGCGGTGATTAGTTGATTCTTACCTATTGTCTTGGCTAATGCCAGTGGCGAAGGGTTTCTCAGGTCGTGGCGCGATGTGAAGCCGGTTAGTTTGCGCGAAGATAAGGTGATCGTGACTAGGGACTTCCGGGTGAACAGGAAGTGACGGTGAGCTGACGACTGGCGCCATATTGGAGCGGGGTGTTTGGAAGGGAGTAAGTGGCCAATTAGAGAGTTGGAAGAAAGGCGGTCGCCATTTTGGATTGGGGAAAGGAAATAGGCACAGATAGACATAGCAATTGGACATATATACGAGGGCATGTTAGTGAAAACATAAATACATTAGTTATTTTGTGGATTTAGTTTTTCCTGTGTGTTCCGTATTATAAGGAGAGGAAGAAACGAGATTTAGGTTCGCAAATGAATATTAGGTTTTGCATGGTGGCACAAGGTTGGTTCTTAGAGAATTCAGGTGCAGTTTCTGTCAGTAGGTAAATGCTGCGTATTCTCTAGTAGTATAGACAGTACACATCTGTGGAGTTTTTTGTTAGGAGAGGCATCGTAGTAAAGTCATTAGGATCAGAGCTACAGATGGACCCATAGGTGAGGGAAGGAGAAGCAGTTAGTCATCTCCTAGCCATACGTGCATTTCCGCATCTTTGTTAAGTCCCAAAGTTGTGGTTTTGTAGTTCAGGATGAGTTCACTCTCGCGTCTTCGCAGTTTCAATTCGCGATTTCCCCCTCGTTTGGTTTGGTGTATAATTTCCAACCCAAAGAATTGAAAGTCCTTTTTGTGGGGGTGAGTGCTATCAAAATGTTCAGTGAGTGGGTGACCGGTAGAGTGTTTGTGGATGTTGCGGTAGTGTTCCTGAATCCTGATCCGTAGTGGTCTGATTGTGCTGCCAATGTATGGAAGGTTGCAGGGGCAGATTATCACATATATACAGAATTTGCTATTACAATCAATCCATTCCTTTATGGTGAATTCCCTTCCTTGTGTTATTGGTACTCTTTTAGTTTTGCTGCAGCTTAGTTTGCAGATGCTGCAATTTTTGCATGTGTGGAATCCTGGAGGTCTATCTAGGAACGTAGTGACTGTGTTGCGTTTGTCTTCAAATTCCGATTTACAGAGCATGTCCTTTAGGTTTGGTGCACGTCTGAATGTGATTTCTGGGTATGTTTTGAGGTCTTGACTAATGTTAGGTGTTTGTTTTAATAGATGCCAATGTTTTTTCAGGCTTTGTCTGATTTGATGATGGCCAATATTATAATCAGTAATGAAACGTAGTGCCGAATCTTTCTTGTTGTCTACCTTTTCAGTATTTTTTCTGAACATCTGTTTCCTCTCCACTTTGGCCACTGAGGTCAGTGTGTTCTGCAGCATTGAGTGGTCATATCCTCGTTGTGTGAGTCTAGATATAACTTCCTCGCCTTTTGTTTTAAAGACGTCATCCTCACTGCAATTTCTGCGTGTTCTCAGCAGTTCACCTTTAGGAATGTTTCTTATGTTGTGTCGTGGGTGGAAGCTGTCAGCGCGTAGGATGGAATTGGCCGCTGTTTCCTTCCGATATAGTTTGCTTTGCAGGGTGTTATCTTTGACATAAAGTGTTACATCAAGAAAGTTGATCTCTTTTTTGGAGAAGGTGTGAGTTGTTTTTATTCCCCAGGGGTTTTGGTCTAGTTGTTTCAGGAACCTTTTGAGCGATGTTTCATCTCCTTGCCAGATGCATAGGATATCATCTATGTACCGTCGCCACATTATAATGTGGGGTGTGAACTCTGAAAATTCTGGGTCCCATAGCCAGAATTTCTCCACGTGACTCATTAGGATACAGGCGTACGGCGGCGCAAATTTGGCTCCCATGGCCGTACCGCGTGTTTGCCGGTATATCTTTCCATTGAAGCTGAAAACATTGTTGTTTAGGCAGAAGTTCAGCATTTCCAGGATCATTTTGTTACTTTCAAGTAGGTTTGCCGATTGTGTCCATAGTGAAGATTGTACTGCATTCAGTCCGTCTTTATGTTGGATAGAAGTGTATAGGCTTACGATGTCTATGCAGACCAATATGAAGTCTGGTTCCCAGGCGATGTCTTGAAGTTTATCCAGGATATCTTTTGTATCCTGGACGAAGGATGGTATTTCCTTCATCAGTCCTTGTAGTTTCCTATCAACATATTCGCCTAATCTAGAGCATGGTGAATTTATACCTGCTATGATAGGTCTTCCTGGTGGGGGGTGAATACCCTTATGGATCTTAGGGAGGAGGTATAGGGTGGGCATAGTAGGGTACGGAATATATAGGAAAGATTTTTCCGATTCTGATATGAGTCCTGACGTGTACCATTTGTCCAGCATAATGCTGATTGATGTGAGTATATCTTTTGTTGGATCTTTGGTGAGGTGTTCGTAGCAGGATTTGTCCGCAAGTTGTTGGGTCGCCTCATGGATGTAGTCATCTATATGTAGTGTGACGGGGTTTCCACCTTTGTCTGCCTCCTTGATGATTAGATCTTTTCTTTCTTTGAGGTTTGTAATGGCCTTCCTCTCCTCTTGTGTAATGTTTTGAGGGAGGTATTTAGATTTTTTTCGGTATTTGGTGTACTCATGTTCCAGATCATGTGTGACTGCTAGATGGAAAGCATCAATGCTATTACCGGCAGGTAATTGCGGTAGGAAGGTAGACTTTTTAGTGAGTCTACTGTCAATTGTAAGGTTCGTGTCAATTCCAAGTTCAAGTGCCGTTCTGGTCAATGTATCACGGTCGTCATTTGCCTCACTGAGATTGGTCAGAAGGTCCACATGTTCTAGTTCTTGAATTGATAGATCGGACGTGAGAGTTGTTATGGTGGGCTCAGGCCTTGTGTATTGATCTGCAAAGAAAGCCTTGAGTTTCAATCTGCGGATGAATTTAAACAGATCTATCTGTGTTTTGATAAGATTCCATGGGGCCGTGGGGCAAAAGGATAGTCCTTTGTTCAGAATGTTTGTTTCCTGGTTAGAAAGTTGAATATGTGATAGGTTCTTGACTAGGTTTAGTGGTGTTACATCTTTCTTTCCATCTCCTTTTTTCGGGATCTCGTAGTGACGCCTATTGTTGGTGTCTGTTGGCGTCCAAATTGTTGGGAACCTCCCATGGTTGTAGTATTTGTGGTGTTTGATGTTTTGATACCTAGTCGATAACGTAGTACCTCCTCTAAAAAATTGACCTTGCATCTTGAGTTCTCTCCCTCAGGTGCAGGTGCTGGTGAGTCGATATCAGAGCTGGTGGTTCCTCCAGATGGTTCTTCTACGGTCTCGGTGTTGGATGTATCCTGAGGTTTGGCGTCGTATTTTTTAGCGAAGGTATATACTCTTCCAAATTGGTAATCCAAATGATCCCTTCTAAATTTGCGATTTTTTCTTTTAATGATATCTTCTTCGAATTCGTCAATTATTGAGTTAAGTATCTCGTAGTTCTTCTTTGTGAGATCTCCCCAGTTCGAATCTTCTATGTGTTTGCTGAGTTTGTCCACTTCAGTTTTAGCAAGGTTGTATTCTTCTTGGGAATGATCGATTAGTTGTCTAATCATATTATTAGAACATTCCTTGAGGTTCTCTTCCCATTTGCTTATGTATTGGGGGTTAGTGGAGTCAGATGGGGGGAAGATAAGTATTCTGAGTCCCCGTGGAATTCGATCTGCTTCAAGGTATTTCTTGAGGGATTCTGCTTCCCACCATTTGCTTGTTTCTCTCTTGACTGCACGTTCCAAGTTCTGGAAGGTGCTTCGTGCAGATGTTGGATTGGATTTAGAGTTTGTGCTTTTATTGGTTACTGGTTCACTGGAAAAAGTTTCTTCGACCCTTGTTGATCGTTGTGCTCTTCGATCTTGGCAGAAAGCCATGAGGTCAGAGTTGGATTCTTAGTTCTTGGTCTTTGTAGAGGAGTTATCTTTCCTTATGAAATTCGTTGTTAGATTCAGGCTTGCTGATTTTTCGGGGATGTGACCTTAGTGTTTTTTGCGTTTTAGGTGAGGGGAAAAAGATCCACATCCCTTACTCATCATATAATAAGCATATGTTGTCTTCTGTTTATTCTGGCCCAGAGACAGGGGGAGAAACCCCTATCCCCCTAAAATGAAGTAGAACGAGTTTTGGTGTGTCTGGGCAAGATTCTGGATTTTTTTATGATTGATATAAATATCCAATTGATGCAAGTATATCAAGCGATGCCAGTGAAAAGTTTGTGCTTTTATTTGTTTGGCAGAAAAGAAAAGGGATGGCACAGCCAACACGTGTTTCGCCCTCTAAACGGCCATCAGGCCTAGGGCTTCTTCAGGGCTGAGCAGAGGTAGAGTCGCCATAAGGATTCATAACACCCAGTCAAGTGGATCATGTAGTTTAGTACATGCGGGTGTGTTAGGTGTGAATAGAGGTGAAGGGGTGAGGAAGTGAGCAAGTTGTGTAAAGGAAACCAATGAAAGACCAGAAAAAGGGAAGGAAGAGAACATAGTTAGGGTATGAGCGAAGGGCAAGGGTTATTCCCGAAAAAAGGGTGTAGTTGTAAGGAGAGGTATACGTGTGGGTTAGTGTATGACAGAAGTTATGTGGGGGTTAATGTAAGTGTTTGCGGTGGTCAAGCAAGCAGCGGTAAGGTGGTTTTGGAAAGTGGGGGGATGTGAATTCGGTATTTTGATCATTTAGATTGTGAGAGAGAGATAGTTTAGAAAGGTAGAAGAGGATAGGTTGGCATTTAACGGAGGAACATTATATACAGTTGGGACATATGCATGGTTTGGTGTATAATTTCCAACCCAAAGAATTGAAAGTCCTTTTTGTGGGGGTGAGTGCTATCAAAATGTTCAGTGAGTGGGTGACCGGTACTGTATATAATGTTCCTCCGTTAAATGCCAACCTATCCTCTTCTACCTTTCTAAACTATCTCTCTCTCACAATCTAAATGATCAAAATACCGAATTCACATCCCCCCACTTTCCAAAACCACCTTACCGCTGCTTGCTTGACCACCGCAAACACTTACATTAACCCCCACATAACTTCTGTCATACACTAACCCACACGTATACCTCTCCTTACAACTACACCCTTTTTTCGGGAATAACCCTTGCCCTTCGCTCATACCCTAACTATGTTCTCTTCCTTCCCTTTTTCTGGTCTTTCATTGGTTTCCTTTACACAACTTGCTCACTTCCTCACCCCTTCACCTCTATTCACACCTAACACACCCGCATGTACTAAACTACATGATCCACTTGACTGGGTGTTATGAATCCTTATGGCGACTCTACCTCTGCTCAGCCCTGAAGAAGCCCTAGGCCTGATGGCCGTTTAGAGGGCGAAACACGTGTTGGCTGTGCCATCCCTTTTCTTTTCTGCCAAACAAATAAAAGCACAAACTTTTCACTGGCATCGCTTGATATACTTGCATCAATTGGATATTTATATCAATCATAAAAAAATCCAGAATCTTGCCCAGACACACCAAAACTCGTTCTACTTCATTTTAGGGGGATAGGGGTTTCTCCCCCTGTCTCTGGGCCAGAATAAACAGAAGACAACATATGCTTATTATATGATGAGTAAGGGATGTGGATCTTTTTCCCCTCACCTAAAACGCAGGCTTCGGCATAAGTATTGATTTTGTCTGCCCGCGCTGGCTGAAGAAATCCTTGGCTGAGTATCTGGTCTCGCTTTAAGAAACCCTCTGCTGGAGAGGAGGGGCTGTTTGAAGAATTAGCTGCCTTAGACTCCAAGGCGTGACGTACCCTTTCCATCCATATGAATCACTGCTTATCGCATCTTCTTTCTAATGCATGGACCTTCATAAAACATAATCATTCAAACAGACTAAGGTGCTGGGGAGCAATCTGTGCTGAATGTGGGATGGCAAATGATTTTTGTTTTTTAATGGAATGGATTTTTTGAGTATTTGGTCGAGGTTCCTTGTGGATCTGTCTTGCCAAAGAAGCCATCTAGAGGATTCCTTCTCCAATAACCTACTTGTCGGAAGTGGGGGTCCTTATCCTTCACCGTCGCCACCAAATGCAGGAGGTGGAAGTCCCTGTCCCACACCGCTGTTGCCAGGTGCGAGATCTGGACTCCTCGTTTCAACGTTAGGCTAACTAAGGACAATGTCTGAGATAGCCCTGCTCACCCCGTTAGTAGCTTGGCACGAGCAGCCAGGCTTATCTCCAAGGCACGAGTGTCCGATATGTGGAACACTCACAGCAACCCAGTGATGTCATCAGAAATAGACTCCAGACGAGTTTTTATAAAACAAGTATAATCGTTATATAAGATGATATACGATATGACCACACAATACAAAACCAACATATAATAATGGGTAGTATTCCTTCCGGTGGATTGGTAGGTTCTAATCCCAACCACCGCTTCTAACCAACAGTTAAGCTTACTTCTAACAGTTTCCAAAAGCTTAGGCAGGTCGTACTGCTAGAATCAGAGACGTTGCAAAAGAAAAAAAATACTGCAATGCGTAACGATATACTCTTGTACTGTGCAATAGAGAAACAATGCCATACATAGCGCCACAGTCATGTACTTTGCAATAGAACGAATAATGCAATGCTTATCACTACCAGCATGCCCTGTGCAAGGAAGAAACAAAGCAATGCCTCACACTACAATCCTATACTGTGCAATGAAGAAATAATGCAATGCACCACGTTATAATCCTGTACTGTGCGATGAAGAAATAATGCAATGCGCCACGTTACAATAATGTACTCTGCAAGGGAAAAATAACGCAGTGTGTAGCGCAAAAAGCATGTAGGTCGTCAGGCACAAATAAGGTCAGGCATCATATGACAGTTCGATAGGTCGTTAGCAGCAATAATGCAAAGTGTAATACGACAGTCTGGGTGCTCCGTTAACAGTTGCCCCCAACATAGATCAATGATGACACAACAGTACCTCTTCTCACTCTGGTCCCAGTACTGCCCCTCTTTGGCCCAGCATGGGCCTCGATCCGAGCCGAAGCAACAGGCTCGCGCAGCTGACAGAAGCAACAGGCCGAGAGAGTGAACCTCCGAGCCCCCACCCCATCCCAGGTGGTGATCCATGTTACCTGGGGGGGCGCGACCCCTCTCTCCTCTCCTCCTCTCCTCCTTCAGCGACTTGAGCCTTGATCCAGAACTCCGTCAATGGGCACGGCGAGCTTGGCCCGGTGGCTCCGCTCCTCCGGGGCTGCCAGTCTGGGCCGCTACTGTTTCACTCCAAGGGCCCAATTACCTGGCCCTCCTTCCGGCGGTCTCAGTGGACACCGAGACCCGCACTCAGCACTGTGGAGCCTTACTTCGATTTCGGTGCACACACTACCCAGGCACTCCTCACCAGCGCATCTGGTTGCACTGCGCATCCGAGACTCGCCGCTTCTCTGGTGCACACGATGACCAGGTGCTCTTCACCAACGCCCCGGCTTGCACCTCGACACGCTCCCTGCGCGTCCTAGTCTCACCTCTTCTCCCGGTGCTCATAACGACCAGGCACTCTTCACCAATGCCTCGCCATGCACCTCGACATGCACCCTGCGTGTCCGAGCTTCCTCTCTTCACGGTGCACACAACGACCAGGCGCTCATCACCAATGCCTCGGCTGCACCTCGACACGCACTCTGCGCATCCAAGCCTCCTCTCTTCATGGTGCACACAACGACCAGGCGCTCTTCACCAACACTTCAGCATGCACCACGACATGCACCCTGCTCTTCCGAGACTCAGTTTACTTCTGTGTGCCCACGATCACTAGGCACAACTTCTGAGGGTCTCAAGCTGCAAAAGCACGCGCACACCGCGTTGCTTGGCACTTCTCTGGAAACTTTTATGTTTCTGTGTTTCCAAACAGGGAGCCAGCTCACCTCGGGTCCTTGGGGTTCAGGACACAGCACAAAGCTCAGTCCTGTTCAAGAAGAGGGACACACCACCCACTGCAATGTCCCTTCAGTCTCTTCCTTAGTAAAAGATACAAACTGCAGGCAAGCCCCAGATCACGAAGCAAGGGTCAGTCCTAGCCAGCAGTCTCTTCAGCAACTTCTTCCTTGGCAGAGGTTGTTCTTGACCACGAAAAAGGTCAAAGCCTTTGCAGACTCGACCTGTCCATTTCGCCATTCAAAACTACACCAAATTCTAGGGGTTTCAGGTCCCTTAGTTATACCCCTTCATGTCTTTGAAGTTCGTTGTGCTCAGGGGTCCCTCTGCCTAAATCAGTTCTGGGTGTCTCCCTCCCAGTGTCACCTTTTTCCCTTTGATACTGGGGGTCTGGATCCTTAATCACTCAGCAGGAGATGGGTCAATTGGTTTATAGGACCAGCCCAGGTCTTTTCACCGCCCAGGCTTTTCCTCCACCTACTCTCCAGATACCGGGCAGCCTGAAGCCATCTTAAACCTTCCCTGGGTCAAGACCCCTCCCAGCTCCTCGCACGTCTCAGAGCCAGACAGTCCATCCACATTCAGCAGAGACACACAGAAATGCTTAAAGCACAAAACTCAGCCACTTTCTAAAAGAGTGGCTTATAAAAACACAGTGACAAAACCACTTTCATAGAAAGATGTGTTATGACACTATGAGTTCATACATACTAAACTTTACATCTCCATTTTAAACTTATAGGAAACTAGGTTAACAAACACAATACCCAGCCTCCCCCATTCTGTCCTATGGGCAGAGTGGCCTTTCACCAGTGAAAAACGCCTGGCCTGAGCACCATGGATTTGAGCTGCCGGTAGATTGGAGCCTGTGGCTGCTCTCACCAACTCAGTAACGCAGCTGGCGTAGGAGAGAGTTTTAGTACGCATGAAAGCTTGGCCGTCCTGAGACGGCCGGCCAAACCGTGATGCGCACTGATTACAGTGCAAAACACTCCACCACCAGCCTCAGCTCCGACAGCCAAAATAAAACAATAATAAAACGGGTTTATTATTGTTTTATTGTTCATTGTTTTGCTTCCTGGCAGGGGGGGGTGATGCTCCTCCACCATAGCGGAGGAGTCGCTGCTGTTAACTATGCTCTAAAACAAACCCCACAGGAGGAAACGCCAATGCCATGCCTGCCAGAAGCCTTAAGAACACTGCCCTCCTTCTAAGTCTCTCATTTATTAACCTGCCTAAGGAACGCATTTATTTAGACATTTTTTACACTTTCGCAAAAGAAATATTCTCTGGGCTCAAAATACTGGCATTTTTCACGAACAGCAAGGACCAGTATGGAAAGGCTTTAAACAACACATATATCTCACGTCCAAAAAGATATTTATGTGTTGGCAACAAATCTAAAAAAACTGTTGATCTTGTAGTGGAATCTTTGTATATTAAGTTATTTTATGCAGATTTCTAGAGCGCTTTATCACCCAGGAGGTTATATTAGCACTGAGCAGGTGTGAGTCTAGGCAAACCTAGGGCCTCGTGGGACTCCTGGAAAAGCCGGGTCTTCAGATTCTCGCGACATTCAAGTAGTGAGGCGGAGGCTGTTACGTGTAGCAGCAGGTTCTTCTATGCTTGTATGCTTGAGCAGTGATGTAAGAGAAGCTTTACTGCTGAAGCTATTTTTCCCTATGCGTGGAGTCCGGACCAGCAGAGGTGTCTGGAAGGTTTGTGAAAGCAGCTGTGATTGCTGATGTATGCTGGGCCAGTGTTATGTAGTGCCTTGAAAGTGTGAGTGAAGAGCATGAATTGTGCTCATTTGTGTATGGGGAGCCAGAGGGACTCCTCCAGGTGTGGTGTGATGTGAGAGTGGCATGGGGGGTTCAGAGTGATACTGGCTGCCAAGGCCTGAATGGCCGGCAGCCTTCTGGTGAGTTTTATTGATTCCACATAAAGGGTGTTCCCATAGTCCAGATTGGTTGTAACCCAAACTTCCATGATGTTTTTCCGGTTGCTGATTGGGAGTTAATTTAAAATCATCTACAGCATCTTCAGGGGATGGAAGCATAAGGCGGTGAGGGCAACTTTGGGCAGTCATGAGCCTCAGTCTGATTCTGCAGGCATCTCATGGGTAGAAAACAGTCAAAAGAATAAGCTGGCTGCTCTTCTCATCAATCTCCGATCTCTACATAAACATGCCCTCCACATTTTTGATCTTTTGAGTGGTGGGGGCCTGGATGTGCTTTTTATGATGGAAAAGTGGATGAATGAGTCTTCCACGCCAGACATTGCTGTGGCTATTCTGGAGGGATATTCCCAGGTCCATTATGATAGATGGCATAAACGGGGCAGAGGGGTGGCCCAAGGGTCCCCCCAACACAGGCAAGTACGGTTTTAAACAGCCTCTTACATGCTCTAATTTTGAGCTCAATGACCTTAAAGGAGCAGAAAGTCTTGGTTATCATCTCACACTCTTTGCCTAAACCTCTTTCTCAGGGGCTCTTATCTATCATCCCCCGGCACTTCAGGGGATTTTATCGATTCTATTGAAGAAGCCTTGGCTCTCCACCTCCTCAAATGGGCCAATTGTACTGTATATGGAGATTTCAATTTACATGCTTATGACCCTCAGGCCCAGTCAGCCTATTCGTTGTCTGAACGCGTGCATGCATTAAATTTGCCCTGTTGTTTTGGGGACCTACACACTAAGGGGCCAATTCCGATCCGGGTCGGAAGGGCACCAAACGCGATCCGGCCGGAAAAACTACGAGCCGTACTCCTGTTTTCCGCCCGACTTGTACAGCTGTACGAGCGAGCAAGTACGATGCGAGCTACGTGAAATTCACCGACCAAGTCGTTTCCGGGTCAGAACCGCTCCGTACGTCTCGGTCGTAAGCTAACCGTGGCATGCAATGGATGCGATTTACGACCGAGCCAGTATGATGCACGCGTCGGACAGCCTGTGCAAGCTGAAGTGTCTCAAAGAATGTTGCCAACCCATTGCCGAGCTCTTGAGAGGGCACAGTAGCTTGATGAGAAGACTGTGGAGAAGTTAAAGACTTCACGATCTGGAAGATAGAGCGAGAGCTATGCTCAGCAGAGATGAATTTTTCCATAAAGTGCTGGCACTGAGCCTGTTTAAGAGAAACATGATAAGTTCTAAGCGCTACTTTGTAAACAGCCTTGCTATCAGAAGAAGCGTTTTTACGCCAACTGCGTTTGAGCTTTTTACAGGCTTTTCATTTCTTAGCCAAGTGTGAGAACCATAAGGCCGAGGATCTGCCCTGGTCCTTCTTCCGCTCCTGTAAAAGAGCAAGCATGTTCACTGCCTCAAGAAGCCATCCATTGATGGCCTCAACATAAGGATTTACATCATTGGTAAGATGGGGACATGTTTTAGCAAGGATGTATACCCACTCTAAAGGCCTCACCCTCTTCCCTGCCCTACAGGTAGTGCGGTCCTATTCTGCTGACCGGAGACATTATAGGTTCAGATGAAAAAAATCAGGTGGTGATAAGACCAAAAGGAAGGTTTTGGATGACAAATAGATAGCAGGCAGTTTGAGAAAATCAGATTGATAGTGTGACCTGCTAAGGTGCCGATTCTGATCCGGGTCAGAAAGCACTCCAACCGAGCCGGATCCGGAGTGTTTTCCGACGGTGCTGGAGCCCTGCAGTCCGACCGAGCGAGTACGATGCGGCCGCATGCTGCCGGACTCGGTTCGGTCAGACTCCCATGGAAGTCAATGGGAGCCGGTCAAACGACGAGTACATGGGCTCCCATTGACTGAATGGGTACGTCTAGCGCAAGGGTGCCCCCTACAGTGGGTACGCGTCGGTGCGATCCGCACCATACTTGCCTGTGTTGGGGGGACCCTTGGGCCTCCCCCTGTGTCCAAGTTGTAGGACTGCGGGTGACAGGGGGTCCGACGGGGACCCCCAGAGGCAACCACCCAGACGATTTGCGAGCCGGACACTCTGGCTCGCACAGGCTGTCCGACGCGTGCATCTACTGGCTCGGTCGTGAATCACATCTATTGCATGCCACGGTTAGCTTACGACCGAGACGTATGGAGCGGTTCGGACCCGGAAACGACTCGGTCAGTGAATTTCATGTAGCTCGCATCGTACTTGCTCGCTCGTACAGCTGTACGAGTCAGGCGGAAAACACGTGTACGCCTCGTAGTTTTTTCGGCCGGATCACGTTCGGTGCCCTTCTGACCCGGATCGGAATCGACCCCTAAGTGCTGCAGCGCAGCAACACAAGCCCTTAGGCTGTGCCACGCTGTGGCACTTCCAAAGCACAGGAATGCAGCATATTTACAATCATATCTTGCATTCCTGTGCTCTCCCCTGTGCTTGCGCAGAAACAGCTGCCATGAGCTGGCGCAGGCACACTTGCACCATGGTGCAAGGATGCGTGTGTCATGGGGAGATTGTTTTTGTGCACAAAGGGGCATTTTCCTGCACAAAATCAATCGCTACAGGCATTTACCTCTTCTGATGTGTGCGGTATAATGCAGCATGCATTGAAAGAGAAAGAACAAGGAGAAATTAAAACATTTCTCCTCGTTGCACCGCGCTACGCCACCCCTAGTGTGGTGTAGCATTCAGACGCATTTCAAGATTTACGATTCCTCGTAAATCTGGAAATGTGTCTTGTTCCATGGGTGTTGTGTGAGAACACCCACAGCAACACCCATGTAAGCACCATCAATGTAAAGTGTTGCGTGTGAAGGCGCCATATTAACAAGGACAGCAAAAGCCACGCAGGGTGGCTTTTCATGCCCTTGTAAATATGGGGCAGTGTAATGCGCTGCCAGTGCGTCAAAAAAAGTGACGTAATGTCAGTGCCAGGGCCAAGGAAAGCTGAGCACCAACTTTAAACACAATATGTAATTGACAGCATCATAATTCACTATTACAATCTTCACAAACATGACTTACAACACATGCCATGTATACTGATGTCACTCAAAAGTAACACTTTTTACTTACTTTCCCCTTGCAGCTGATCAAGGATATGGTCTACAGAAGTGGTTGATGACACCATTTGGAAATCCACAGACTGATCCACAAAAGGCATACAACCATACCCATTGCAGAACTCGAAACATCATACAAAGAAGCTTTGGAATGCTCAAGTCCAGGTTCCGTTGCCTAGATTTATCAGGCGGTAGGCTACTCTATTCTGCAGAAACTGTGTGCAAGATGATAATGACATGTGCAGTACTCCATAATATATGTGTCAAAACAAATGTGCCCTCCACCATCACGGACAACAGTATTAAGATTCTTATGTGCCCATGCAAAATGGTGTTCTAAACAGCTTGGCCATGGTATAGGCTGGATTGGCATCTTTAATTGATTTTGATGTTTATATTGCTCTCTGCCCTCCACCTTTTTCCACTTACCTTCACCTTAGCACAAACTTACCTACCCTTCCTCCCGGGGCACCTTCTTGAAGACAAATGTTTGAATTGGTGAACACTTGAATTTATGATATCTTCTGACTAGACAAGAGATATCCGTGTCTGGTGTAAGTAAATGTGTTTTATTTTCCTTTGAATATTGTGAATTACTTTCACAGGTGTATCTAGAGAAATCATGTTTTTTAGTTTGTCCACTAGGGCCATTGTCACATGTACCACAATTCTACCCAGGTCCTAGTGATTTAGGTGGGTTAACCCCTTGTATTGTAACTCTTGGGATGAAGAGGAACAGCCCCCTGAACAAATGGAGGATGGTGATTATGATGCTGAAGCAGAAGGACGAGACATACTCCACACTGCAGCAGGGATAAGACGTTGCACACACATTGTCACACAATTCTTCTCATGATGTAGCAAATTTAAGTTGGTAACAATATGCACTATATTCACAATAAAGAATTTAAGTAGGAGCATCCACTTTGTGTAAATTTGCTTCACAGGTCATATAATATAAATATATATGTGCAGATTAACATGAAACATGAAACTGCCGCTGCATGCCAGTGCAAGTACTTTGGCTGTGACAAGCTGTGGCACTCATGGAGCACAGGAATGCTACATCATCACAATGATATGTTGCATTGTTGTGTACTATCCTGCAATTGTGCACAAACAGCTGACATGCGGTGGTTCTGGCACACTTGCACCATGATCTAAGGATGTCTGTGGGGTGTGCCTCACATGCATAGCTGCAGGAAGTGGTACCGCCCATCACTTCTTAAAAGACAGGGTAAAATAAAAACCACTGTGTGCAGCTGATGTGTCACGTTTTGGCATGTGAAAAGTGGTGCATAAGTACCGCAAGGGGCCTGAAAAGAGGCCACATGGTTCCTCGCTGTGACATGGTAACAAATGTACTGCAGGTAGTGCCAACGATGCGTGATGCAATGTTATCCACCTTCTGTGCAAGTGCAACATAAAAGTACCACAAACAAACCAATCAAATTTTGAAAAGAATAAGTACACATATCCCATTACGTACGTGAATGTTGGTGACAGAAAACAACACAACTCAACATGTTGAGAAGGAATACACACTTGTACTTTACGTGACTCATCTCCTGCACAACACCACATATATCCATCAATTCACTAACAAATCTGGGTTGAGTCACTCAGACCACTGAAAAATGCCGCATCCAACTGTAAAGTGTCGCAAAGTCCCAAGTATAAACCATCTTTAAATCTGCCTTCACTCACTCAGACCCCCTGAAACGTGTCGCACCGGACTGTGAAGTGTCGCAAAGTACCAAGCGTTAAATATCTTCAAATCTGCCTTGTCTCACTCAGCCCCCCTGAAACGTGTTGCATCCGCCCGTAAAGTGTTGCAAACAATAAATAACGGGTAGCCTCGTAACAAAGTGTGACGCAAAGTTAAAACCGTTATGCTTTTTATTGACAAATGCATGTTAACACATGATGCCAAACGCAACTAACAGAAAACACACTCAAAACGTCAAAACGTCATGCAAGCCGATGTGAAATGTACTGGCAATTGAGTCAAGAACGCAGCGCATCGTCGGAAATATGACACAAAACGTCAAAACATGTCGCATCTAAGCAGGACATGATGCAAATATTCTAGAATGTCCTAGACCAGGAAGTACACAGTTACTTTCACTTTCTATTACTATCTCTAGGTGTGTGCTTGCTGGAGGAGGCTGGTGTAGATTGTTGAGCTTCAGATTTGTCTTTTGGAGTGTGTTTTGTCAGTTCTGTGTGTAGTTTGAACTTTTCTTGGTCTGTCTTTTGTCACTTGTCAGTCTTGTGTGTCTCATAAATAGTTGTATTTTGGGGTGTGTGTGTTTTATAGAGGTAGTTAGGTGTAGGATTAATATACAGGTGGGGTTAAATCATTTTTCTCTACTTTATCTTTCTATAAGTTTCCTTTACAACAATTTTTAAGTTTCATTTAAAATCAAGACACAGAACTGAGCATGTCCGACAGGTCCAAGAACTTGACCAATGGAGCGCAAGGAATGGGCCGGATAAAAAGGTCTGGCAAGATTATGAAGATATCTAGGGCCAGCCTCTGATCTTGCTTTATACAGGTAGCACAAGGTTTTAAAGTGTATTATTTTCTCCACCTTCAGGCACAGGAGTTCTTGAAGGAGGTGCAAGGTTTGAAGCTCTTTTTGGGAGTCTATATAGAATTCTAGCTGCTGAATTCTGGACCATTAGTAACCTTCTGATGGAGGCTTTATCCACCGCCAGATAAAGCATGTTACCATAGTCCAGTCTTCTTGACATGATAAGTGCCTGGATTACTGTCCTTTGGGTGGGAAAAGGCAACAGCCAGAGAACCTTATGCAACCATTTCAAGACAGCGAAACAGTTGGCTGCCACCTTCCAACAGAAATCCAAGCCTCTAAACCTTGGTTGCTGGTTCTGGTACGGGACCTAGGATTGCTGGCATGTATTGGGGACCCGACAATGATGGATCTTTTCCCAGCAACAGTACTTCGGTCTTATCTCCATTTAAGTTGAGTAGTTGTTCATCCACCTTGCAACTGCCCCCAAACATGCATTCAGTGCCTCCACATTCAGCACAAATGACAGAGAAAAGATGATTTGTGTGTCACCTGCATATGAAAATAACATGAGTCTGCAGCTTTCCACTACGTCCACCAATAGCCGCACATAGAAGTTAAATAGTGTCGGACTTAGGGCTGAGCCTTGGGAAACTCCTGCAGTAAGAGTGTGTCGCTCAGAGTAGGTACTGGCTGAGATCACCTGGAATGAATGCTCCTTTAAAAAGGATGCCATCCATGACAGGCTGTGCCTTGGATTACCACATCAGCCAATATCATGAAAAGTGTCTCATGGGACACAGTATCGAACAATGCATTAGGTCAAGTAGAATCAGCGCAGTCATCTCATCCTTATTCATGAGTCATATTAGATGTTGTTTGACTCCTAGAAGGGCGGATTCAGTACTATGTCTCTTTCTAAACCCTGATTGCGAAGGGTGCAGAGATCCCTGGGCCTCAATAAAAAATGAAAGTTGATTGTTAACGTGCTTCTCATGACCTTGGCCATAATAGGAATAATTGAGGTTGGTCTGTAGTGGCACCAATTATCGGAGTCTGTGTTGTTTTTTTTTATGAGAGGCTGAACCAAGGTATGTTTCCATGCCTGTGGGACATGCCCCTCCATTAAGAAGGAGTTTAAAAGTTCCACCAACAGTTGAAGAACTTCTGGATCCAAAGTATTAAGTATGGACAGAGGAAGAGGGTCTCTTGGAGAGCCCAACCTTATGGATGACAATGTTGTCAAGAACCCTGGCCAGTCCATTAAGGTCAGGCTTTTAGTTTCTGGCTTGCTTGAATCCCCTCTGATCTCAATCATTCTCTGCTAGCTGAAGGATCCACCAATATACTTGGCAGTATCTATTTCCCTTCTCTAGAGAGATATGGATATCTGACACCTTTTTGACAAAAAACTGCCAGTTCCTCACATTTGGGTTAAGACAATATAGGTGCTGTTGAAATTCAACTTGGATCTGAGAGGTCCTTGACCACTCTGAAGAGAGTTTTCGGACAGTTTTGAGCCGAAGTAATTTGTTCTGAGTAATAAATTCTCCGGGCCACTCTACAATTACCGTGATAAATTTTCATTGCATTTTTATATATGTGTTTAGTCTCTTCAATGTAATCTGATCTCCAGGACCTGTCTAGGCCCTAACATCTAAACTTTTCCTCCCTTAATGCCTCTGTAAACCAAGGGGCCTGAGGTTGGATTCTCCCTGCACATCATTTTTTAGATGGTAGAACTATGTCCAGCGCATCCCACAATCATTCATCAATCCTACGCTGATCAAACTTGGCAACTCGCATTAAACTGGGCACTGAGTTCTTCTATTGGATATTGAGACCTGCTATTTCCAGTTTTGGCCACATCCTGGTCTTAATCTGTTCCTCACCCCTCATTCTTGCCAGACCAAGGCCTGTTCAGATTGAGAATGGCACGGCATAATGGTCCGGCCATATTAGCTGCACCGGGGTAGCTACCTCCAATGCTTGGTTATTGGCCAACATTGGATCTAGCAGATTATCTGCTTTGTGAGTGGGTGCCATATTAATTAGCTCCAGACTTACAACTTTCAGGTCCTCAACTAAAGTCTGTCCTACACTGCATGATCTATCATCAAAATGGATGTTCAGATCAACCTGTAGAACAAAATTGGCAGACTTTAATATGTAAGGGGCAGTTAGATCTGGAAACAGTGTACCCCAATTGCCGGCATAACATGGAGGGCAGTCTGCCCCTGTGGAACCGGTCTTGGTGGCCGACTGAGGCCGGAGAGTGTCCATCCCCAGTTGAGAAGGTCAGAAATCTGGGGATCATTTTTGATAACAAGCTGAATTTTGGTGCACAGGTGAATAGCCGTATTTCCTCATGTTTTTTTTATTAAAAATTTTGAGGAAGATCTTTCCTTTTATACCCCAGGAGCTACAGAAAACAGTGATGGTGGCTCTTTTTTAATCAAAATTGGATTATTCCAATGCTTTGTTCTTGGGAATTGACAAATTCCAATTGCAAAAATTGCAGTCCTTACAAAACGCTGCAGCCAGACTTTTATTGGGCTTACATAGAGGACAGCCAACCTCAGCCGGAATTAGATCCCTTCACTGGCTGCCCATCAAACAGCGTATAGAGTTCAAATCATTAACACTTGTGCATAAGGCAATTTATGGGGGCACTACTGATGACCTTCAAAAACTTTTTGTACCCTATGTTCCTTCACGCACCCTTAGATCGCCCAGTCAAGGTCTCATTGAAATGACAAAGATAAGACGAGCAAGATGGGCCGGCCGAGCAATAACACACTGTGCGGCCAAACTCTGGAATAAGCTGCCTCTGTCTATGAGGCTTCAATCCAACCTCCAGCTTTTCAGGAAGAACTTGAAAACCCGGCTTTTTACAGCCGCATAGGCCTCTTTTACAATCATACTTTTCTGCCATCACACTTCAGCGCCAAGACGCCTCGGCATTCGAGCTCTATACAAACACCAAACATAAACTAATGCATAAATTTAAACCAACAAAAGGGCACTGTTCCTAAAAAAAAGGTGCAAAAAGTCACCCATACTTAAGGGTGCAAAGAGTCACCCATTCATTTAAAAAGAAATGTGAACAAAGAAAGAAACCTTAGGTAAGAGTACCCACAGGTAAGGGGAAAGAACACGTTTTGTCCTCTGATGCCCTCACACACCCCGAGGGGTGTCATGCTTCATTATCAGGCAGTTGCTCCTCGTAGGGCTGGCGCTGCAATTCCCTACGGGCCCCCCGAAGGGTCACTTTATCGGAGATCTTTTATAGGACTGCCGGATGGTGCATGAGGGTGTGTGGGGAGTGGATCCAATGAGGGTAAAAAGGAGAAAGTGTGCGTGCAAAAAAATGATGAGATTAAAAAAAGGGTCAACATTCAGCGACATTGTAACTGTTGTACCCTTCGCAGTCCGAAAACCCCTGAATAAAACATTGCCCCAAAGGCACACTATGCCCGGGTGTCAAGGGTCATAGGTCAACATGTTTCTCGCTTGTCTCAGCCAAACAGGGTCGTTTGCGCTTCTTCAGGACCAAAATAATTCAAACAAGTGAAGTGCACGTGAACAGTGTCATTAAGATAAAATACCCTCTTTCTCAATCAAAGCGGAACAGCAACCTGTATACCCTCAATTTGGCAACAGCTGTATGATGGATGCCGCTCATGATTTATACCTAGGAAAGAAAAAACAGGATAAACTACAAATATGGACATCAGTACAACTTGATACCTCATAACGTGCCACAGCTGTGTGCACATTAATTGTAGTAAAAGAAAGAGAAATAAAGAATTACCAGGCACACGAGACAAAAAACAATTCATTTGAATCAAGTTCCATCCCTTTATGGCGTCCAAAACAGTTTCGACCTGCCACATACTGCCTAGTCAAGGTCCCACCAGGATAACTAGACTAATAACACACAAGATAAATAATGCCCGGAATGAGCTTACCTAGCCCTGTTGAGACAATCCCTCTAATGGCAAGTGCAATGGACGCCCGCACGTGGCCGAGCTGAAAAAACAATAAAATCAAATAAACAAAAATAAGGGGTGCAAATACAGAGCACAGGTAGTACTGAGCTGCATGGCTCTAAGGGTCTATTCATAAAATTAATCTTCTTACGGGTTAATATGCGGGCTACCTCCTCTGCTCTTACTCCTACGTTACGTTTGCCGGTAATGAAATGCCGGAAACAGTATTGATAAAAATAGAAGGGTCAGGGCGGTTACCTTTTCCGGCTTAACCTCCGGGATTCCAACACACAGCGCATGCGCTGTAGCAGTAGCGAAGTGCGCATGTGCGTATCATGGGAGAACTACTCCCCAATCCATGCGCACCGACATACTAATTAGGCATGGGACTGCTGTTTGCATTATTCCTGAAGCTACCTCCTCCACACCTTCCCCTTCATTGCGTATGCCAGAAATGAAATCATAATGGCACAACGCAATATTGGTAAAATGAAGGGGCCTGGTGTCCGGAAGGTATACTTTGCCGATATTGGCTCCAGATTTAACACAAAGTACAAGCATTAACCAATAATAAATTACGCATGTGCCTGTCAGGAGAACTGCTCCCCTGTCCATATGTACAGAAATTCCAATTAGCATGGAGTTGCTGTACAAAAATCACCATATATACCCGCAATGTAGAGGTAACAGCAGTACACAAATGGACTAACTAGCGCTCAGTATCCAACCTCTGCACATTGGTTCTAGTGAAAAAAAGCATAGCTTCGCAATTAGGAATCATAAGATCTTGCGTTGTGCAGTCCCACCACCCAATTTACATATCCTATATTTTCTCAATATGGAATAGTCGAAGGCAGAGCAGCAATAACATCTGGGAGAGAGGCCTCATGCAACCATGACTCTGTTAGAAACAGGGCATCTGCTGTATGGTGCAGCACAAAGTCATTCTAAACTCAAAAAAAGACTTCTTCAGGAAAGAACTGGATAACACAAAAACAGACCGAGGAAACCATTCGATCTGCTAAAAGATCAGTCCAATAAAGCTGTTAAATCTGCTCCAACTACCACAAAAATGATGTTAAGCAGCGAAGATTTCTCTTCCTTCTTCACAGCGAAAGCCAATTCAATGGAGGGGGAGCTCAAAAAAGCAACTGAATGCCCTGAATTCATCAAGAGCACCCTAGATGAGCATCAATGTCAACCAGAGTTGCAAAAACCTAAAAATAATGCCGGTGGCCAGAATTCAAGCCTATCAATGAACTTGACATTTCGAAGCTCATTTTGACCACTAAACCTAATAATCATTACGATCCCTTACCTTGAACGTGTTGGTCCTCAATAAACCTTCTGCTCATCCCGTCATGGACAAAGATCTTCAAACGCTTCATTAGCACAAGGCGCAATTCCGGAATGCCTAAAAGCTGGGAAAGTTATTCCAATATTTAAAAAGCCAACAGAGAACCCTTCTGACCCAAACAATTTCAGTCCAGTAACAAACATCCCCATGCTAGCCAGAATCCTGGAAAAATGTGTACAACAGCAACTGAGCCATCATATCTCCGAATTCAATCTATTAAATGACAATCAGGATTCAGACCTAACCATGATACGGAAACAGCAATTCTGCACATCGTGGACGACGCTCTACTTGCCCTCGACCATAACAAAATATGTCTCCTAATCTTGCTTGACCTCTAGTCGGCGTTCCATACGGTAAACCATGCCAAAATACTAGATCGCATGAAAAATAGAATGGGATTAGAGGGTACAGTCCTAAAATGGTTCAGCTCTTTCCTAGAAAAAAGATTGCAAAAATTCATAGTCAACCAAACTTTATCAGTTTCATCCAGAAATAACAATCGAAGTTCCCCAGGGCTCCACACTATCCCCGACGTTATGCAATCTGTACATAGAACCATTTGCAGAAACACTACAACGAGCAAACATTTCTTTCCACAGGTACGCTGATGACACTCAGCTGTACATCAAAGTCACGTCGACAGAAGAGATAGGTATCATAAACCAGGCACTAAAGAGAACCAATCAATGGCTAACCAGTAACCATCTGAAGATTAACCCAAATAAAACCGAATTCTTGCTGATTTCCCCCCAGAAAAGCTCCACGAACATTATAGAGTGGACCAATCTGATTACGGCATTAAACTGTACTCCGAAGATTGTTGATTCCACTAAATCCTTGGGAATGATTCTGGGCAAGAATTTTAACATGCTATCACATATTAACACGATGGCAAAAAATGCCCGGTTCCATTTAAGCTACCTCAGAAAACTGAAACCATTTTTAAATAAGTCTGACCTCAAAATAGCAGTTCTGGCACTTGTCATATCTAGGATAGAATATGGTTGCACAGCGCTGGCCGAGCTTCCCAAGATCTCAACAGCCCCACTGAAAGCTTGTCTTAATGCGGCCACAAGACTTATAACGGAATCCAAAGAATTCAACCACATCACCCCTCATTTGAAAGCTCTCAACTGGCTGCTCTACGAAGCAAGAGTACATTTTAAGTTGGCATGCATCACTCACAAAGTGGAACATTTCCAAACACCTGTGTACTTAACCCAGAAAATCACTCTATCTGGAGGATGCTGTATCTCTAGGAGCCATGGAGATCTACTAGTGAAACCGGCCTGTTTTCGTTAAAAAAGAACTTATGACCGAGCGTTCTCTGGTGCAACTCCTAGAATCTGGAACGCTCTCCCACCCAACATTAGAAAAATCCCATCCATCTCTGCATTCAAAAACGAAGCAAAATCCTTTTTATATGAGTAAATACCTCCCATAATCTCAACAGACTTGCCAGCATCATGGATCCTCCCTGATCAGTTACACACTACCTTTCTTTGCACATTAACCTTTGTGTGGTTTGCATATTGTATATTAAGCTTAATGTTGTTGCTCTAAATCATTGTACAACAACTGATGACTTGGTAACATAACTGTTTTGGAAATGAAAATGTAAAGCGCTCTGACACCCTACTCAGGGTGATGTTCGCGCTATATAAAACACCAAATAAATAAATAAATAAAATTAAGGAACTGACAGTGCCTTGGTAACAACCATATATTAATGCTGTAGAATTTAAACCAACTTCCCCCCCATTAATTGGGGTGACAGGCCTGTTATCCCAGGTGTCTTTGCATGAATTACCCTGCCACTGTCAATTTGCATGTAATCATATTTTGATTCGAGTGAAAAATTGCTCGAAAGACAAGTTTACCTGCTTTGAAACGAGTCCAGTGATGCCTTACAGATATCTGGACGGACTGACCGCAGGGCTTTCCGTTGTTCCGCTCAGAAGATTTTAAAATCCAACCTCAATAGGCCAGCGGTCCTGGGGTACATATTTGTGTTGCTTTTTAAAATGTTACTGAATTTTGACAATGTCAGGGTAGGAATATAAGTTATACTAGTATGGTTAGCTTAACTGTGTGTCAGCTTTGGATTGGAGCTACTGAATGTTTATTATGTAATGGCAATATGAGTGTGTCTTTGCACTTCTCCATACTTGTTTACCTTAGAATGTTCTTAGTGAGTTGTTATTATGGTGCCTGGCCTATGGTGTCACAGGCTTTGGGTCTGAATATAGTTAACATTCCATCAAGTCTGAATATAGTTAACATTCCATCAAGATTTATTTTCCTCTTTCCAGAGATTGCAACATATTTTTGGAATCGAGATGGCCTGGTGGAAGCTGGCAGTCTTACCCTGATGACAGCTCTCTCCATCCAAACGGTATTGTGGGAAGAAGCTCGGCCACTTAATCCAGAGAGAGCATACAGGCTAAAGCCAAAGTACTACTGTACCATGCACACCGTTTTCCAACACACCCGACAAGTTTGGGTAACTTTCATGGTGTTGACTGTGTGACCTGTTCTACACTCCCCTCCTCCTGAGCGGCATTATTTTAAAGTCAAGGAAGATGCCAAAATGTCTCTCAATCTCCGACTCTGGAATGTTTTGATTACAAGCAGAAGCTTCACCTCCAGCACCTTCTGCAGCATCTGCACAATGATAAGATGGCACAGTGCATAAAGCAGCATAAGTCATAGGAAGAAACACAAAATATTTATAATTTTAAGATGCATTTACAAATGAATACATACCATGAGCTTTAGCCAATCAATCCTAACCTCACATCGCTTTCTTATGCTCCCTGGGGATCCAAAGACAGAGTGGGAGTATTGAAAATTATTAGCAAGCTTTCATCCCATCAAGAAAAAACCCTCTTTTTACTTCACTGGGTAACGGAATACATGTTTTCAAGTATCTACCACCAGTGTGCGATTACGCAGGAAATTAGATTTTTGAAGTTTTATAGGCAGCCACAAAAACCAAGAGAATCAATTGATGATTGACTGTGAGAATTGGCAGTGAATGTCAATACGGGCTAATGATAGAAGAACGAATCAGAGACAAGTTATAGTTCAAAGCTGCAGCAAAAATCTACAAGGGAGACTCTGGGCTGCTGGTAACCCATCACTAAAGGATGCCATAACTATGCCAAAGGGGTGGAAAAATATGGAAGGTGCATGAAAGAAATGCAGTGAACGGGGGGCAGCTGAAATACATGACAAACAAGATCAGGTCACTGCTCTAGGAAAGAAAAATATGTATTTCCTGAGATGACAGCAGTTATGCTAGACTTTGTTCAAGCTAGCATATTGTCATTTGGTTTGTCTCTCGAAATTATTAGTGCAAGCATGTACCTAGCATCTTCTGAAGGACTTACAAAGACTTATCCAACCATGCATGCTTCGCTCCCCTGTCAGCTTCTGTTTAAAACAGACCCTAGTGTCAACTTAGAAGAAATCATCATCTACAACATCAGGGGGCGTCCTTGCAGCAGCAAATTGAAACTAAACCACCTGTCTTTCAGGTATGTCTGGACATTCTACATCTCATAATTTAGACAATCACTGACTCTCTTTTCTCCTATGAGAAACGATATTTAAAATGTCACAATGCAATTAATCGTAATGTCTAAGCTGCTGCTTTTTCTGTAGTATATCTGCTTTTGTGTTCATGATTCATTATTATGAGCCTACAATTGTGCTTTCTAGCCGCTAGATTTACCCATTCTTTGTCAAATACAGATACAAGGACCCTCATCCAGCATCTGAAAGCACACAGAAATCTGCAACCCACTCTTCTGTGTGGCTGGAGCGGGTTAGTTCACATTGTAAAGATGTAATAATCTCATCTAAGTAGCAACCCTTCATGCCATATGTTGACTTCACCTGACATGTTTATTATTTTTGTTTTGCAGGAAAATATTTGTTCAAGTAATGTACTGTAAAATAGCAAACATAATATCAAAAGTGGAATGTGAGGTACTTCTTTTGCAATCTTCTTCTACCAGGCAGGGGACATTTAGCCAGACGATGATGCTGAGCCATCTACATGTGGAGGATGGCAGACAATCCCGGGGGGAAATTGGATCCTCCTCCAAAAAACAATATATATGGCCATCAGTGCTCAAGGAGAACAGGGTGAAGAGAAGGAGGACGAGCAGGATATGGTCAAGGAGGAGGACCTAGACTGAGAGGCAGGCACCAAAATTCCTGTAGCAGGACAAGTTACGGCAGGGCAGCAGTGTTATTCCTAAATTTCTTCTAGGGATTGCCTGTCCACAGCCAGAATTGCCACAGAGGCTACGTCTACCTACACAACAATCACCTCCACATATCCCTCATATCACAGGTCTCTGTGTACAATATCCTACACACCCATTTCATGAAGGTGCATCTCTGGTCTTCTGAAGGAGGGAACACCCCTGGTGAGGAGCAAGTATTCCCCGTTTACGAATCCCCCCCTCGCAACCTTCTCCCAGCCGTCTCTGTGCTCGTCAACCTGCTGGAAATTTGAGACAGCCACACATTCTGGGTGGGGGAGGAAGGGGTTGGCATGGGCTGAAACCGGGCACTGGGATGATTCAATTTTACAGCAACAAACTGTCTGCAGCCAGGTATTTGTGCAATGGGGGCTACTTTGTGTGAAATTTCATACTCACTTAAAGGACTCGCTCAGATGGTTGATGAGCAGACCTGTGCCTTGGATAATGTTGCGATATGTTTCCAAGACTTAGCAAACATGCACCCCCAAGAACAGCTCAAAATGTTTAGGAAACAAAGTGCAAGACACTATGCTTTGGCCATTAAGATGATAGGGGCAATTGGCAAAAAATGCTAACGTCAATCTTCACAGATAATGCATGCAGGAGATTATTGACAGGCACCTGCACCAACTACTGTGCCCCCTTCTGCACCGCCACCTCCACCACCACTGTACTGCCGCCTCCGTCAACAACTACAGTACCACGTGCACCTACAACATCACCTGCATCACCACCTCCAGCACCAACTGGGGTGACACCTGCAGCCCCTGCAACACATTTATACCACCTGGACCACATTCACAGACTCAAAGACTGCCACCACCACCAATGTGTAGGTGGAGTAGTAGGGGAAAATCCTATAATAAGTGTGCTCACTTATTGCGTAACCTTTTTCTTTGAGCAAAAACATAAGAGCACTTTTTACCCCACGACCTGTGTCAAACCTATCTAGGGATTCTTTTCAACATTGGAAATTGTTATATGAGCTGTCTTTGTACATTTTCCAAGATTTCCCTTTTAAAAATTAAATAGAAGTATAGAATGTATTTTCAAAACAACTAGATATTTCCTTGGAAGGATGGAAAATGCATCATTCAATGTGTTTATTAGATTCAAGAACGAGATTTGTTTTGGGTTTTAATTTTGTTTATATATTTTGAATAATTTTTCAAAAGTAAAGTTTTAAAGGGTTTTACAATAACTACTGTCCCTGGGAAGAGGCCAAAATAAAATCAACTCTTACTACTGAAGGAAAATGCAAACTTCAAGGAGGTTGGGAATTATTTTCTTTAAAGTGTGAAGTTACAGTCCATATACGAAGGGGTGATAAATAAATGTCCACAGTCCCAAAATAGTTCAAAATTAAGACTCCATTGTCAAAGTATAAAATCAAGTGCCCCCCCTTTTGTATCTCCTCCCCCGTATGCTCAGGACATCTAAATCATGAATTGATGAGGCCTAAAGTGGATTCAATAATGGCTCATGTACGTATGTGTCTTATTGTACCTCTGCTGAGGTACCGTGGTTGGACACCTTCAGGATGTGAGGAGGTGAGCAGATAGAGTATAATTGGCGTCATCAGTAAACATATTAACAAATAACAAGGGCTCTCTATTCTAAAATAACTACTATATGCATGCCTACCTACCTGCAGTGTGTGTCGTTGTGGTCATGTGTTGATTGTTTCGTGGTCAATCTTGATTAGTGTGTACACCTCAAGATACAAATGCTAGCCAACTTTGAGGTGGTGTTACTGACTAAGAAGCCCCATGTGAAATCCCCAGCAAAAAAAATTATATGCAATATGTGACAGGGTCAAAAGCAGCCACTGGCATCACAGACAGCCTGCATGTTGATGGAGTGCCAACGGTGTCCATTGTGGAGAAGGTGTGCTTTGCAGTGAGGTGGCTGAAGTGCCATGTGTGTGTAGTCATTGACACCTAGCACTTGAGGAAAGTGGGCAAAGGTATTAAATTACCTTGCCACACTTTGCCTTTCCAGCAGTGACTGAGACATGGTTATAAACGAATATGCTACCCTCTTGATGCATTTTAGGACCTGATGCAAGCATCGGGACTGGTTTGCCTGTAAGATGCAAACATTGTCAGAGGAAAGAGCGAGTGTCCATAAAATGGAGTGTTGGGAGTATTTTGAAATCGGCTGAGATAGCCTGGGAGTAGCTTGTAGGTGAATCCAGTTAGATGTCATATCTAGGATCATATCAGGTGGGAAGCAGGATCTGGAAATGCCAGCTTCTCTGGACCCACTAAAGAGGTTAATCCTTTGTCAGTAATTGCTTGTCATTGGTGTTGTTGTAATGAGCTTCTGCAGAAAATAGGTGGTGTAGTTGAAAATAATCACTCCTTTCATTAACAGACATGTTGGAATCATACAGACACACACATATATATATATATATTCACTGAAAAAACCATAGGTTTCACACATGTTATAGTTAGCTGGACATTTCACTCGTAAAAAAACACTGAAATTCCCCCGTTATAGTTAGTTCAGCTAACTATAACTCGCGCGCCCGCAATCCACTGCTGATGACGTCACATATTACATCACTCATGACATGGTCAGTGACATCACTCATGACATCACTGATGACATCTCAAATGACATCACTGATGACATCACTGATGACATCATCCATTGAGTATGTGTTTCTTAACAATTTTAATATGTTTAATATATATAGGCAAAGGCCTGTTGAAGAATGAGTGGGTGTACAAGTGTGTAAATGGATGATTTTCTGTGGTGCGTAACTAACTCTATAAGTGAGTCATTAAATGTATCTTACTACAGACTAGTGACTAAACTGTGTAAATGTCTGTATCTGTCTGTCTGTTGGTGTATAAGTGGCTGCATGGTTTTGTGAATAGCTATATGAGTATCTATATGGGTTATTGATTGGTTGTCTGAGTATCTGTATGGGTGCCTGAGTGTTTGTGTGGGTAGGGTGTGTGTGACTCTGCATAGATGTGTGAGTGGGTGATTCTATGGGTGCATGGTTTTAAGAGTGCATCTGTGATGGACTGTATGGTTGGGTGAGTTTATGTATGGGTGTGTTAGTGATTGAATGTATATCTCAGTGGTACATGTGTAAGTAACTACATATGTGAAAGGAAGGGTATATGTGTATAAGAGTATATAAATGGGTATATGTGAGAGTGTGTGATTGTGAGAGTGGCTGTATGGATGAGTGTGTGCTTGTATCAGTAATTGTATAAGAGCGTAAGAATGTGGTAGTATTTTTATGAGTAAGTGAACTTGTGTGTGTATAACTGTATAGGTGAGTAAATTGGAGTGTGATTAATTATTTGCATGATTGACTAGGTGTGTGAGTATGTCTATGGATGATTGGCGGTGTCTGAGTGTCTATATAGGTGTATAAATGCATATGATAGTCCTGTACTGAGTGACTGTAAGTATGAGTGACTCTACATGTGAGTGAGTGGAGGTGTGTGTAGACCTAAGAGTCAATGAGTGGGTATGTAGTTATTGGTATTGGAGTATCTATGGTTTTGAGAATGGCCGTCTGAAATTTTGAGTCGGTGAATCAAAGGTTATATTAGGGTGTGAGAAGATGCACTAATTTATTACATGGATGACGTCATCAGTGATTTCATCAGTGATGTCATTTGAGATGTCATCAGTGATGTTGCTGACCATGTCATGAGTGATGTAATATGTGACGGCATCAGCAGTGCATTGCGGGGGGGCGCGAGTTATAGTTAGCTGAACTAACTATAACAGGGGAATTTCTAGGGTTTTGTACGAGGGAAATGTCCAGCTAACTATAACAACCCTGAAACCTATGGTTTTTTCAGTGAATTTCTAAGGTTTTTTAAATGCCAATTCCTAACTATAACGTGCATGAAACCTATGGTTTTTTCAGTGAATTTCAAAGATTTTTTTAATGCTAATTCCTATCTATAATTTATCTCTAAAGCTATGATGTTTAATGATTTTCATTGAATTTCTAAATTTTTCAATTTCAGTGTGTCAATTCCTTTAATTATGTTTTTTTAAAATACTTTTTTTATCACCTTTTTTTAACTTATTTTTTCAATTAATTCTTTTAAAAATTAAAAAATATTATTTGTTTTTATTGGTTTAAAAAAAATTGTTAATGTTTTAAAATATCGTTTTATATTTTTTTAAATATTTTGTAAACTATATTTTCAAAACTTTTTTTTCCATTTTTTTGGGATCCGCGCACCAAACACGTTATGATCAGCGCACCCTGCGCGCATTTCGCCGTTTAAAAAAAAAAAAAAGGGGGGGCCCCAGGGGGTCCTTCTGGGACAACACTAGCAACACTAGAGGGTCAGAGTATTTCTACCCTGCCCCCTTTACATCTTTCACACACTTATTTATCTTACTTAATCAGCCTCGCTTCTACCGAGGCACAAAATGGCTGCCTACAGTTCCTGGTTTTGAATGTAGACAGACACTTGACAGCCAATTAGCATTCAGCGCGTGATCGGGAGGGTGTGCGCTCGGTTCGGGGAGGGTGCGCTTAGGGTGCGCTTAGGGTGCGCGGATCCTCCGAGGCCATAGATATATCTATCTTTTTTACTCTAATTTTCTCAGGAACTACTGAACGGATTTACACCATTTATGCAAAAGGCACGAGTCTGAACTGAGGACTACCTCTTTGCCAAATTTGGTGTAATTCCGTTCAGCAGTTCGGGCCGTAGCTGCGTCAACAGGTCCTATGGGAAATTGCATGGGGAAAATACGTTTTGGGACCCCCCTTTTTTCTCGGCCCCCGCTTGACGAATCACCACGAAACTTTCAGGATAGGAGAGGACCGGAGCTGGCCAAAAGTTTGGAAAATTTCAAAAAGATTTGTCAACCGGCGCCAGACTTATTGGGAATAGAATGTTGCGGATTTCCTATGGAAAATAGGTCCTAACTATAACTACCTACTGGTATATATATATATACACACACGTCAAAATTCAGAAAACAGATTGTGCTCAGGCTGTGCCTATAGAGAGATGCATGCAAAAGCAACAATTGCAGACAAGTAGAATTGTCATTATCATAATAATGGTAGCTTTTTTAATGGTTGGAAGACTCTAATAAAGTTGATAGCACTTCATTGTCTTCTCTACATTCCTCCTCTTGCTCGCTCAATTGTAAAGCACTCTGAAACTACCAGGGGTCATGTTCGCGCTATATGAAACTTTTAAAATAAAAAATAAATAAATGTTTTAGCATTTTCTATTGACCACTGTTACAACCAGAAGAGGTACTTGTGTTAGGACCACTCCATATCTGTGGCATGGACTTTCTGTGGCTCTTCTGCGGGTCAACCACCTAGTATCTGCCTATGGACTACTATGAAAAAATGCCTACTGTTGCTATCGTTTTTTTGTACTTTGTTATAAGCACACAGGCCTTGATATCGGTTGCCTTTTACAACATGACCCCCATAAAAAGTTGGTGCAAAATGGTCAAGTAATCTCACAAGGAGTGGTGTTCATGTGATGCTGTGCAGCTAAGGGGCTGCGTTGTTGGCCTCATAAGAAATGCATCAACATGTGAGCATATTTACCAGAATAACCAGAGACCAAAATTGCAGGTTCTTTTGTAGCAAGCATTTCTGCTCCTCAACTCACGAAGGCAAATTTAAATAATTTTTTTTAATTCATTTACATCATTCTATAGACAACAAACAATGAAATACAATTGTTCTGGATACAAAAATCAATTGATAAACAGATTCAATGATAAAAGTTTTCAATTTTATTACTACAAGTTGAACACAACTTTGAATTAACCAGCTGGAAAGATGTCAAAACCCAAAGCTCAAGAGAGTGAAAAAACAATGAACCGAAGGAAACAATGAGCAGAAAAACAATAATGCATAGAAAACTAGGTGTTAAAAACTGACAAGAAAAAACATATAGATATATACAGGCAAGCAAACAGTGACCAACATTAATATAACCACTTTAGGTCACTTCTTTTTTAAAGCAAAACACTATTGCACCCAGAAAAGAAATATTACAAAGCATAGTGTAATGAGTCAGAGTGTATGTCGAAGACGTTTTGATCCCATAAAAATATGGGATCATCATCAGGACTGAGGGTCAGCTGCCTGGCATGGTATCAATTCATATACTACATGAAGCACCTGATTTTTGAAAAATCTGTAATTAAGCGAACAACAAGCTTTTTCAAAGGAATTAGTGCCTGTTCATGAGTATCATACAAAGATGAAGCACAAAGGTAGTGCACTGTTGTATCCCAAAATTGCGGCGGATTTGGCAGAAATCCAAATATAAACCCATATAACGGTACAATCAATTTTAGTGTTGCTTCTATTAACATGCATTTTCAATAGGACGCGAGAGTAAACCACAAGTAGCAATCAATGCCCTAGCCAGAGAAGTGGTCCCGAATGAAAACGCACTTGTGTCATGCTGACCCGACAGCAATGCTTGGCACATTGCTGTCAGGTCAGCATGACACGAATGTGTTTCAAAAGATAAAGCACTCTTTAAAGTATGCCTAAGTATTTAGGGGATAGTGACATGATTTGAAGAGTGGGTTTACCTGCGGCCGGAAAATGGTTCTGAGTCTATAATTACTCGAGCTTTTCAATAATGAAGCTGCAATTAGATAGTTCCTGCAACCTTAAAGGTTTGCATCATTTTTCCCAGTATTTATTTTCTAGAAGTTTAAGCAACTTCACATAGAATTACCAAAGATCACACGTCCATTCCAAAAGGTACAACGCAGCACCTCGGCATACAATACAGTGCTGGGTGCCTGGCTTTCTAGCGTAGAGATGGAACACTGGGGGACGTATTTACAAGAACTGACACATCGCTGGGCTAAAGCATCAATGCGTCAGTTTAACTTGCACCTACGGCAGTAACCCTTGTGCCACCATGGATGCACCGTATTTACAATACGGAGAACCATGGCCCGAGGTTTCAAGGTTACGTCAGATATTCCGAAGTATCCGTGTGAAGGATGCCACAAGGCATCCAGCGCAAAAGTGGGGCATTGCTGTAGTTGGTCATAAAACTGACTCATCTACAGCAATGCTTCAAAAAGAGGCGATGCGTCAGTTTAATCCGACGCAAGTAGCCTACTGTATGGGGACCAATGTTTTAGAGCGTGAAAAGGTGGCAAAGTCACCTTGCGCTCTAACATAATGGGCGTGGACGTGACGCAGACAAGTGCGCATAGTGCCCACTTTGTATGTATGACATCAGCACATAATGTTACAAATTGTGCCATTACGTGCACATACTGACCTTCTGTGACCCACTTACCTCTTGATTTGATTGCAGATTGCAGTGAAGTCACTACAGTTGGTGTGGTCCCTTGGCCACAGTCAATGCGTCATGTCTACGCCTGGGTTTAGCAGGCATAGGGATTTTATCCCATTGGCAGTGCAGCGGCCCGAAGCATTAAAAACTAAAAAAGTGGTAAATACCACTGCGTCAGTTTTATGGGAGGCATTTCCATTGGAAAACCTACCTTACATAAATTAAAAAGTAACATGGCGGAGCCGATGCCGGAAAAACCGTCATAACCCCAAAAAGAGTGATGCATGTGCATCCAGGTAAATATGGAGCAAATGAAGCACTGCCCTTGCATCAAACAAGTGACAAAATGGTGGCACAAGGCAGTGCAAGGGGCATGTACATGAGCCCCTGGAAAATAACTAATGTAACAATAAAAAACTAGAAAAAGGACAAGAGCAAGCTGGTGCTTCTAGTGTCTAATCCCACACGTGAGTAGTAAAAGGCAGGAGACTAGCTACACTAAATGCCACTTGGGCACCCAACTTATGGGGGCGCTGGCCCAAGGGAGGGGGGTGTGAGGGTGACTATAGAATCTAATTCAGAGTCAGATGTGTTCCCTGCTTACTCCCTGGACCAGCCTCTTGCCCCATGCCTTGAGAGTGGAGGGCACTCAGTATGCGGTCAAGGTCGCCTTTCATCTGATTTTGCCTCAACCTCCTTCGGGAGCCCTTCCCACTGCACCGGCTGTGGGGGCCTCCTAGTACCAGTGGCATATGTTGCAAGAGCATCTAGTTCAGCATTCATTCCCCCCTGAAGCCCCTTAACCAGCTCGCCACGGAGGGAGCTAGTGGAGATTTCCAAGCCATTGCTGTGTGACGTTTACCCAGCATAAGGGCAAGGTCCAAGAATCTGTGTAAGGTTTTAGTGGTTTTAGAGCATTTCGCCAGTCTCAGCGTGTAGTGTGTGCCATCCGTGGGTATCTGCCTAAGTATGACAACATAGCATCCGAACAAGATAGAATCTGTTAGGCATTGCCATGCCATGTGATGAATATCGGTTTCTTCTCCTGCACACCTCTGGCACATCTGGGGGATGCCAGCGTGCATGCGAAAAGACAGACTTGTGTAGGGTATGCTTGGTGTAAATACTAAAACTGGAAGAGTCTAAGGCGTGTGTTGAGGGAGATACACTGAAATGCAAATGAGCTACTTTCCCACTGGGTGTCCTTCTACTCGAGTCCCAAATGTACCTCCCCTTAGGCCTTCAGCATGCTGAGGGGCTGACCTCACTCTTGTTACAAGGCACTGTAGAGACAGCTCACTGTCCTGCTAGCTTTCCCATGTACCAAATAGGTTTGCAATACCGTAGGGAGGTGGTGTGTATTGCTTCAGCGTAAATTATGTTGGTGTGTCAAAGCAGAGTGGAGAAGAAAGTTACCTGGGGAAAGCTCTTCATCTTTCATGAAAATATCAAATGAGCAGAACAGCCCATCTGTGAACAGGTCTCACCACGTATGCAGTACGGGGGGTGGGCGGGGGGGCGGGGGGGGGGGGGTGGACCTTATACTGGACTCCGCAGGTCCCTGCAGTCAAGTAAAGCCCATTAGGGGCGTTTGGGCGCATAAGGGCTACACCAATCTGTTCAACGAAGGTACATTTTCCAATAACCCTTAGAAACTTGCAATAATGCGCTCCCTCCCATGGGGCCACTATTTTGAATGACCTCAACAGCCACTCCAGTGCTTTTTTAGTTGGGGGGAGTAGGAAACCAGTTTCCAAATTCCTGAAGGTAGTCACCACCCAGTCAGCGCACGGGCCATTGTAGTGGCGCTGGGACGTAATGGCTTTCATAATTAGGAGCTCTCAGTCCACTGTCTGCCAATGAGTGTATAGTTTACAGATGGCCACTCAGCGTCTGTCTGAGCCCCATATCAAGGCAATCAATTGGCATTGTCATTCCTTACTGAAGCTTTTACCCAGTACCACTGGGTTCGCACAAAAAAAATCAGGGGCAGATTTACAAGAAACTAACGCAGCACGGTGCCGCAAGGCATTTTGCTGCGCCCCGCTTCGTTTCTTTCAAAGCACAGGGATGCAACATATTTACAACAATATGTCACATCTCTGTGCTTCCCCCTGCACTGGCGCACAAACTGCTGCCATGCGCCTAGGGTGGCAAAGCATTCTGACTCATTTCCAGATTTTAGATTGCTCGCACATCTGGAAATGCATCAGTGGACATGGGTGTTGTGTGAGAACACCCACAGCAACATCCATGGCACGACCCTAACACACAAAGTGTTACGTGAAAAGGGGCGATATTTACAAGCACAGGTAAAGTCACACAGGGTGGCTTTACATGTACTTGTAAATATCACTCAGCAGGTTGCACCGCCGATGCGTCACGCAACATGACGCAGCGGTGGCACAAAGGGCTTGTAAATCTGTCCCATAGTAGGTGTGGGGAGTGCAAACATTTTGGAGATCACGGTGCTTCCCACAGGGGAGAGAGGCAGGACACAAGCGAAAGGAGTCAATATCCTCATAGCGATTAGCACCCATCATTACCAGCTACCAACTTCGGAGTGGTAAATGCGAACCCCCAAATATTTGAAACTGTAAAATTGCTAGGAAAGAGGCGTATTCAGCATGCATTTTGTGCAGTGCCTTAGTCAGCGGAGTGGGGTAGAAGAGAGATGACTTATCCCAGTTGATTTTGAGACTTGATATCTCGCTGAAGTCTGTCAAAGGGGGTGATTACATTGGGTTTATTGTTGTTATTCTTGTGGGGCATCTTCAGCATCAAAGGACAGACACTATGTGCCTCATCCATCCACCCAAATCCCCCATTCAGGGCCTCTAACTCAAAGCACAAATGCCAGGGGCTCCGCGGCTAGGGCAAAAATAATGGGAGAGAGTGGACAACCATGGCTAGGACCCCTCTCTATCAATATTGGTTGAGACTCTACTTCTCCTTTTTTCACCTTGCCCATTAGGGCTGAGTAAAGGAGCCAGACCCAAGACAAAAACCTGTTCCCAGTCCCAGCCTGTGACGCACCACCAGAGGATGTTTCCATCCCACGGTATTGAGACCTTTTCAATATTGAGGGATGATACCCAATAGGAGGTCCCAGAGAAGCGTGCCCAATCCATAGTCAGAAACAGGCACTGGAGATACAAAAATGAATTTCTACCCTAAATTAAACAATTCAGATCCGAATGCACCAGTGTCTGAGCAACTGGAAGCAGTCAATTTGCTAAGATTTTACCCTATATCCTATAGTCTGAATTGAGGAGTGGAACAGGGGGTGGGATGGCCACATCAGGAGTGGGTCTTTATTGGGTTTTGAAGAACTGTGATTATTGCCTCCCTCAGAGCTGATTGTCCACCCGATGTACTTTGGTGCAATCAATGTAGAAGCTGTGTGCTCTCTTAGGATTCAAGTGTTGGAGCCTTTCCTGCTCCTTATAGGGGTGGGGTGGACTATAGAATGCTGGCAGAATGATGGATCCGCCAAGGTGGAACAGCCTCATGACTTTTGGGAGAAAGGATGACCTACTACACAGAACCAACTTGTTGGGGAAGAAAGTGATGCATGGAGGATGAACACAAAAGGGCTAAAGCCCACTCACAAGTTGTGCTGAAGAGATGGTGACTAGGAACACAGTTTTGATGGTGAGAAGCCGTAAAAGACAACTGAGGAGTGACTCAAATGCAGTACACATTAAACATGTAAGGACAAGATTGAGCTCCCATTGGGGCATCACAAAAGGAGACGGGGAAACAAATTTTGCAGCCCTTTCAAAATATCTAAAATAAAAGGGCTGATTAGGCAACCGTAAGAAAGCCAAGAGAGCTGAAAGATAACCATTAACTGTGCCCTGAGGGCAAGAGTCAGCACAAACAATAAATCATCAGCCAGTTTGGTCTGAAGGTGGTCAGTGTGCTGAGTGGCTCACCAAACCACAAATGTGTCCCAGAAACAGGAGTAAACACTTTTTGTCAAGGAACAGCTGGCTGCCAAGATAACATCAAATACCTATGGAGGAAGGACAAAGGTGTTCAGCGGCATCGCTTAATCTCCACACATGAAGGTGTAGATTGCAAAGTCCGGGTTGGAGAGCCCGCCCATTATGCAGTGACACCAGATCCTCCCAGAGGGGCAGCCTAATCAGAGTACAGAAGCTCAAGCCCAGGAGTTCTGAATACCATACTCTCTGTGCCCAGTCCAGACCCACAAGGATGAGTTGGGCAAGTTCTATCCTGATCTTCTTGAAAACTCGTGGCAGTAGCGGTATCGGCGGACAGGCATATAGGAGTCTGGAGATCCATTTTAGGAAGAACACATCTCTGAGCAAGAGATGCCTTGAAACTCCAACATGCAAAAGTACTGACATTGTGCGATCTTGCAGTGGCGAATAGATCTAGCCAATGTTCTCCACATTCACAGAGGAGACCTTGCATGACCTCCGGGTGTAACTGCCACTCGTGATCCGCTAGGGTGTGATGCTTGAGTTCGTCCATCCTCCCGTTCAGTGAGCATGTCACTTGGTTCACCATCAAGAAGATACCTTGGTGGTGCAGCCCTTTAAGCAAGCACAAGGCCTCCTGCCACAGTGTCTATGACCCAACCCCGGTTTGTTTGTTTCATGACCACATAACAATGGTGTTGTCTGTGAGCACCTGCACCAGTCTCCTCTTGATGGAGGGCAGAAGGCTTTCAGCACCAAACGGTGGTCCTCAGCTCCAGAAAGTTGATATGGAGCAGGGTCTTTACCAGAGACCAGAGGCCTCTGATCTCTACCTCTCCCAGAAGGTCACCAAAGCACAGAAGTGATGCATCGATCATCCCTGTCAGTTCCGGGTGGAAGACACTAAACCGAACCCGCGACCAGAAGGACTCAGATGAAAGGGAGCATCTGAGAAGAAGTCAGGTGTGATTTCAGCATGGTGATAGTAAACTCTAAAGATGACAGGATGTTCACCATAATCTGAAGGTATTTGACAATTATCTGTGATGAACCTGCCTTCAACCGCTAGTCGTCAAGGTAGGGGAAGGCTGGCACCCCTGACCTCTGAAGATGTGCTGCCCCCAATTCCATCACTTTTGTGAACACCCGAGGGGTGCTGGTGAGACCAAAGCGAGAGCACAGTGAGCTGAAAATGCTCCTCTCCCACCACAAACCACAGGTAGTGCTGATGAACCTGCAGGACAGGAATATGGAAATAGTTGTCTGTAGGTCCAACGCAACAATGCCGTCTCCAGGGTCAAGGGCATACAAGACCTCAACCAGGGTGAGCCTTTTGAACTGCTCCTTGCAGAGTTAGAAATTAAGAGGCTGCAGATGCAAAATAGACTTCTGTCCTTCTTAGGTGCCGCAAAGTAGCAGGAAACCATGGCCTACATCCTGCGCCAGCATCCTCTCCTCTTGATAGCTCTTTGGCCAAAGGGCTTGCACTGTCTGTTGCCAAAGTGAGAGACGGTCCTCCATCAGTCATGTGTAGATGGTGGAAGATGCACAGGGATGCAAGGAAGGGAGAAGTGTAGCCTTTGCAAACAATTTGCTGGACCCGCATGTTCGATGTGATTGCCTGCTAGCCCGGATAGAATCAGTGTAGCTTGCCTCCCCCTGAATAGCTGTGACTCTGTAAAGGCACACTAAACAGGTGTAGGAAAGTCAATTATTGGTAGGGGCAAATGTAGGTCTGCCACTGGCAATAAGGCCACTAACACAGTATAGGGCGCAGAATAGGTCTTAGAAAACTATTTCTATGCTCAACCCTTGGTAGCGTGGCTGCGAGCAGGCAGGCTTAACTTCAAAAACAGGTATGTAAAGCATTTAAAAACACCAATTCAGTAAATAATTAAGACACAACACATAATAAAAATCCAACACCAATTTATAATAATAGGAAATATTTTTATCTTTAAAATGACACCAAAACGTCAAAAATCCAATGTAGGGAACCGGAGATATGACTTTTCAAAGATTTAGCATTATATAGCACTTAGAAACCTACGGCACCATATTAGGATATCTGGTCGCAATAGACCGGCTCAAAGTCAAAGTTTCAGGACGACCGCAATGGAGCCCTGAGCGGTACCCCTCGCGGTAGGTCCTGGTCACAGTTCTTACCTTCGGACTTAGAAACTTTTCTGGATCTTTTTCTCGTGGGGTCCCTCGATGGTCTTCACCAGGCTGGATTCGGTGAGGGTTTGCCGGCCTCGGATTTCTTCTACTCCTGGTCAAACTCTGGAAGTCGGACCTACGGAGCTTTTAGCGGGATGAACCTGGATGGCTTGGCCGGTTCTCAGTTGAAGGCAGGCGGCTTGGCTGACCAGGTTGAGTCGTTCCCCCTATGGAGCTTTTTTTCCAAAGTTGCTTCAAAGTTCTTCAAACTTCTGGAACTTCTTCCTGAAGTTCCCCAAAGGGTCCCAAAGTGTCTCAAACTCACTCAAAGGGTCTGGAAGCTCCAAGATGGTCCTTGATATTTGAGGACTTCAGTTCCCACAATCCACTTGGACAAAACCCTTAAAATCCACAGGTAGTTCTTCAGGTTGAGGATCCTTGGTGGTGATGTTCCAGGTGAGCTCTGTTAACCTGTAGTTGGCAGGAAGTCCACTCTTTCGTTCTTTTACAGCAAGGTAATCCACAGGGCTGTAGTTTCAGCTGGTGCAGTCTTCAGAGGGCGGGCCTTAGAATTTGCACCCCAACTTCTCAGCATGGCAACGTCTTGCTTTCTTAAGTTTCAAGCAGCAGATCTGAGAGACTCTGTCCCTCTCAGATACTTATTCCAAGTTCTCTGGGTCAAGCAGGAGGTCACTCCTGGCCAATGGGCAACTCGCCAAGGATATGACCACATCCTGTAGAGTGTGGCATTATTTTGTCCCAGAGTGCACCAAATCCTCCAAATTCATAAAGGCTGATTTTCCAGCAGGGATGGAAGAGCTGGCTAGACACACCCCTAGGATGGCTACTTTCCATAGACTATCCCCCTTACATCTGTGCATTCCTTCCATAAGCCTAGCTCTGGCTTCAGGGTCAAAAGAGTGAAGCTGTAAATGACACTGAGGCCTCCCCTTTTCTTTGAAGACCTTGGTTTACAACTACTCCCCCTTCTCTGGCATTGCTGTGTAGCAGCACACTGCCCTCCCAGCAGAGCTGGTTAACCCCAGGGGCTCATTATCACCTCTTCAAGGCAGCCTGGCTAATCCACTTAACTCTGACCAATCGGGACAGACCACTGGAAGGATGAATCTGAACTTACAAACAAGAAAGTCTTATAACTTCTTGTCTGTACATTTTAGGAGAAATTCAACAATATCATATTGTTGCATTTATCACTACCATTCTGGGAAGTCTTTGAATGGAAGTTCTATCATTCTCCTATCAGGAGTTATGAGTTAATAACCTATTGCCATGTTAACCTATGTGGCATAGGATTTGCAATGGGAAAAATGACTTGGGCCATTTTTCCAGCACCAGGACTTACAAAAACATATTTTATAAGTACTTTGCCTATATCTACAGGACCCCCACCCCATGGAACAACTAGGCAAGACTTTGGGGGTTCTGAATCTATTGAAATATTGCAGATCCTCCCTCCACAGTGCTACTAGCATTTAAGTTGAATTTGAGCAGCACTTTATCATAATGTGGGGAGTGAAATGTAAAATCTCACTCAACCCAGGGCATATAAAACTCATTTTATAAGGGTCCACCTTATAAATAGTTGACACCCCACCCCTGGGACACCTAGGGGAGACCATGGGGTTTCCTAATATGCCCAAACATTGTAGGTTATCCATTTTTAAGAGCCCCAAACACCAAAGTCGAATTTGGGCACAATTTACTTTTAAAAGCAATCCTGGCATCCAGGGCTGCTTTTAAACTGCCTCAGGCTTCAACAGTGCACACATGCAAGTGCAAAAAAGCTGCTGGCCTCTATACTGCCATGCCCTATTTTGGACTAGGGACTTATAGGTAGTTTTAACCCCCCTGCCCTATTATTTAACAGGGTCTGATAGGGGAGGTAATGCCAATCACAGGGGTACCCCATATCCTAGTGCACCCTAGTGTATGTAGGTGTTTTCACTGTATTCTAAATGAGTCTTTTCAGCATAGCACTGGCCTGGGCCTGGTTAGGCAGAGCCCAGGGTCAGTCAGAGTCAGTTACCGCCAGTACCAGTCAGCAACAAGTTGGGGGGTGCACAGGGAACAGGAGGACTTTGCAAATATAGGCTTTGCAGGAAGGACTGCGGGGGGGTTGGCGGACTGTGCCTCACACTGACCTTGACCATGAGGGCATCAGGCACCATGTCCTCTCCCTCAAAACTGCTGAGTTTCTTGTTGGGTTGAGATAGGCTGGCAGTAGGGACATTAGAAGTGTGGTTGGTGAGGCTGGGTGGAAAGGCTCAGAGAGTAAAGAGTAGCCCTCTCCTTAAATTGTTCAAGGCCTAGTGAGCCTTTTCCCCAAATAAACAAGTTCATTTGAATGGTAAGGAGGATTGGAAGTCTCGTGATAATGGCAACACTATTGCCTATGGCCTACTCAACAGAGTCAGTGGTGTCCAAGCCACGACAAATCATGAACTTGGCTGCATTACGACCATCCTGGATGGCCTGTGAGAGAACTGGGCAAAGATATTCCTGAACACTAGGGATGACTTGTGCAACTGAGCCCCAGAGGGCATGAGTATAACAGTCGAGTAAACAGGAGGCGTTGATGGACCCCAGAGTCATACTAGCAAAGGAGAACAAGCATTTTCCAAAAGTCTACACTCTCTTAGATTCTTTGTCAGGAAGAGTGATATTAGTGAATTAGTGAAAATAGTTTTAGATGTTAGTCACTTTAAGGACATGTTAACATTCGATTTGTACATGCTCTGCTTTTAAATACTGTGCACCCTGCCTTGTGGGCTATGAGGCCTCTTTAATCGTTACTTACAAATGTTTTAATTAGAGGTTTAGGCTTATCAAATGGGATTATCTTGGTAGGTCAAATTGCTGTTTATAAACTGCTCCATTCAGGCAACAATGGTAGGCCTGAAGCCATGTTTGCACAGCCACTACAGTGGATGACAGAATAGGGGCTGCGGTCTGTTCGTGGCATTTAACTTCCAAGCACTGGGTACACTTTGTACCATATGCTATGGATTTATAGGTATGTTAACTATGCCAATCAGGGTTATGCCAATTTGTCTATGTTCGAAAGGGGGAGCACAGGCACCCTACTACCAGTTAGTAGGGGTAAAGTGCACAGATTTCTACAACCAGCAGAAACAGATAGGGCACCATTCTAGGGATAGACCTCACAAAAGATGGCAATTTCCTACACTAATACACAGAAACACTCCATTGCTCATTGGTATTAAGGGCCTAATCATTGTTCCCTTTTTGTTTGTTTTATTCTGGTAGGTGGGCCTGAATAAAATGTAGTATCCCACCCCAGGCAAATGTAATCTTTAGCCGTTTTATCACATATTAAAGTTAAAGCAGTTGACAAAGTTTTGGGAGGTTACTGCACTCTACCACAAAAACAGTTCTGATCGTTGTATGAGAAGGTTTCTAAATACTTTATTCCGAAAATATGAACGCCACGTCCTTGATGCAAAATTTCTCCATAAGTTAGCTAAAAAATGTTTTGTAGCTGGATAATTATTGTCCAGCCCGACTTCCCCAGTGCTAGAAAGAGTAACAAACATCAGGACATTATAAAACATTCAACCATCAAGTATTACAAAACAACAATCATCAAGAACCTGTGGGCATATCATCAATGAGGCGATAATAAATTATCCCCACTTTTGCGTCTTTTCGGGTAAAAAGCAGCGATAATTTTATAGCCAAATCAGCAAGGTCACGCTATCGCGTGAAACCTTGCATTAGCGCCTGAATTCTGAACGCTCAGCTTTGCATCTCTAAGGAGATGCAAAGTGGGCGTTCCTGCCCTGACATGACTGGAGAAATGTCGCTAAGCGACATTTCTCCTATCATCAAGCCCCACGCTAAGAAGCATAGTGGCAAGAAAAGTAGCGATAACCCCTGTTATCGCTACTTTCCTTACGCCTGCTTCAAGACCGATTTAGCCATGATATCCTATGGAAGGTGGATATCATGGCTAAGTCTGCCCTGCCCTATCATCAAGCTAACGCCAAACTTTGTGAGATTATCGCTGGATTTCCAGCGATAATCTCACATTTGGCACTTAGCGCTAGGATTTTTATCGCTTTTGAGATAAGCGTTGCTAATAGCACGCTATCGCAGCGATAAAAATCCACGTTAGCCGGCGATAATTAGCCTAGCGCTAAGTGCGCTTAGCAATAATTATCTCCGGTCCTTGATGATCTGCCCCCAAGCCTTTAAGAGTCAAAGAGAGGAATTGCATACTGAATAAAAAACAGTGATAAGTCCATGCTACAAGGAAGTAGAGGTATACCAGCAAACAATATGAATAGTAGACTCCAATCACATGAGTATTACAACACAAGATATATTCTCTAACGTGACTCACCATAGCTGTTGACACCCACTAATCAGGAAAGTAGTCAAAGTGAGGAAAAATCTGTGGTGAAAAATCACCAAAATGGTCTGAGAAGGAGCTCACCTGTCCTCCAGTTTAACCACTCAGGTTGTTTTTATCTAATGTAACTAAGGTCAAGTTCCTAATGAGCTGTAAAATAATATTGAGAATGACGTCTAGTAAGTATTCTCACCTAGTGTTATAAGGAAAGTTATGTACTGACTGCACAATGGTTAAAACGAAAAATAAATAAGTGGTAATACAAGGGTTCCCAACCAGTGAAACCAGAGGCTCTTAAGCACCATAAAATAACAGGTTCAATACTCTAGGCTCACCGTAAATAGTCAGAGTAACCAATGAGTCATTGAATATGTCAATTAGATGTGTCTGAATATTATACTGATCAATTAACATTTCAGAGTGTTCAAATTAACCACTAATAGAGGGGCGTAGCTTGACATGATAGAAGATGGCGGTGGGTTGATTCCACTCTGCGCCGGTCACTGTGAGGAGTTGCTTTTATTCCCAGTGAAAGCATCTCGGCACGAGAACGAAGGCAGGCGCTGAGTCGGGGAAGACATGCTGCTTTAAACCATCTGTATTTTATGAAGCGATAAGCAGTTTTCACCTCGCTTCTCGATTTGGAGGCAGCGGCGCGTCTCCCTGACTGGATTTGCACCCACCATTTGGCTTCCTGACTTTCTGCACTTTTTACGAGCATGCCTGCAAATTTGATGCTGCAACTATTTAAATGACTTTTTTCCTGGAATTCCTCTACACATACATAAAAGTGTTCTTGCCAGCCAGGAATGTTTTGGAAACTTCTTCTTTAATGAAAATGTAGACTGCCTCTCAGGAATATTGTGTGAATTGAAAGTATATGTGCTCTTTTGCCTCTCTTTCTTCACTTATTTTTGCCAGAAACATGTAACCACTTATGATGGATTCAGTCATTTCCAATCACTTTTGACTGCTAAAGTCTGCACCTGGCATAGCACTGTTGAAGCTGTTTTGCGCATTTTTCCTTAAAGAAATTACTCTTTTGCTGGTTTATTATCCATGTATGTGGGGAGAACTAAATCTATGAGAGGTGCTGCTTCTAACTCAGTATTGCATCCTGAAACTCCTACGTTGGTAACTTCTAAACCCATTTTCTGTGCTACAAGACATTATGGATGACCCAGAGCATGTTGTGCCACTTCCAATTTTGGGAGTATCTGCTCCTATATCTTCATTTCTTCCTATGTCTACTTCAAACCCTTCTCTTCCAAGTACAAAGAACTCTTCTAAGCCAACAACCTCTTCATCGTTGTCATCTACTAAATGAGTTAAAAAGGATTCTCCCTCACTGGCTAAATCTCCCCAACCAATTTCACTAGAGTTACTCTTGGAAGAAATACGGGCCCTCAAGCCCTATGTGGAGGAAACTAATAAGCGTATACAAAACTTGGATGATAAATAGTCTAATATTGACAACAAAGTGACTTTGATGGAACGGCAAGTGGAATCTCTACAATCATCCTCTCAACAAATTCATCCTATGAAAATGGAAATTTCTAAACTTTAAAAACAAGTTGAGAATCTTGAAAATCGCAGCAGATGCAACAACCTACGCACTTATGGTTTGGCTGAAGGATTAGAGGGCTCCAATCCTATTTCTTTTTTGCAATCTTTTATTCCACAGATTCTTGAGTTACCTGAATCCCCACAACTGAATATACAAAGGGCACATAGACTTGGCCACAATCCACATACCTCTTCTTCTACCAGCAAACCAAGAGGTGTAATATTATACTTTTTGGAATATACTGACTTGTTGAAGGAAGTTAAAGTCAAACGTCGTATCTCTTGGCAAGGTTCTCAACTATTTTTCTCTCAAGACTATGCTATATCCACGGCAGATAGAAGGAAGAGTTTCTTGGCTATGCATCCAGCTTTACAGGATCTTAATGCTAGATTTGGCTTAATCCATCCATACCTCTTCAAAGTGACTTACAGAAACAAAACCACCACTTATGAAGATCCTGCTTTGCTCCAAAGATTTTCAGAGATTTGTAAAGAAGAGCACAGGGAAATTCGAAGAGCATCTCCTGACTAACAATATATATATATTCAGAGCATTGTTTCTTCTGTTTATATATGTTCAGACAGTGTTTTGAATAATTAGAAACTTACTCATCTCTTTGTTTTCTTATTAGGTGCTGTTTCTCTGTTTCACTCATCGTTGTCTAGTCCATTTGGATCGTTATTTCTCCTCCCTGCCCCTCCCGGAGTTTCGACCGACTGTTCCATCTTCCTTTTGTGGCCTCAACACCCTCCACTCATATTTGTGTCTTTGGCATGTTATATTGTTTATTTGGTCTAGTGTTTTTATCTATTTCACTACTCATCCCACTTTTTCTCTTTTCCTCCGATTTCTGTCCTCCTTTTCATCCTATCACAAATCTTTTCTCTTTTTACCTTCCTCCTCCTCTTTTTGAGAGCTTGGTTTTCAGCTACCCCATTTGTTTTAAAATGTACAATAAATATGTCTTAATTTTTTCAATTTCTCGCTTATCTCGTGCTAAATGACATTGCGTGTAATTTCTTGGAAAGTTTTAAAGATTTGGGTTCACCCATTAAGAGACAAAGATCCTTACCCATTTATATAATTTCAAAACAGATATCGTGTTTTTGGAAGAATCTCATCTTGTTGCCTCAGAAGTGTTAAAGCTTAAATGCCAATGGGTTGTGAATGTTTTCTCTTCACCTGGTATGGGCAAATGAAATGGGATAATGATTCTCTGTCATAAAAATCTTAATGTTTCCCTTATTTCACAGATTTCAGATGATGAAAATTGTTGGTTGATTGCTCATCCTAAAGTTAATAATATACCTATTTCTCTGTTTAACATTTATGCACCTACTAAAATAGACAATCATTTCTGGCCTACCATATCTACTCAATTGATGTCTATCTCTGTACAATATGTTATTTTTGGTGGTGATTGTAACTTAGTTGTTGATCCGTTCATAGATCGTACCTCCAAAGTACCTTTTGTGCCTTCTCTAATGCACAAACACTTTTACCAACTAATTGGTCACAGATCTCTTGTTAATTCCTGGAGATTATGTAACCCATAACAAGAGTATACATTTTTCTCTTCTACTCATTTATCCCAATCTCATATAGAATATTTATTTATATCTAAACCACTCATACAACATATAGTACATGCAGTGATTGGTCCAATATCAATTTCTGACCATGCTTTAGTTCGGGGGTCTCCAACCTTTTCTGTAGTGAGAGCTACTTCTGCTCGAAGAAAGTCTTCTCGAGCTACTAGCAAATTTTATAACTGTAAAATAGTGACTACACTATGACCACCCAAAGCAAGATTTTCAGTAGTTACAGTAGTTACAGTAGATACCAAGTGCGGTTACCAGCAGAAAAACTGGGAACAATTTCATCAATATTGAATGCCTCCCCTTGACTTATGAAGTAACATTTAAATCTTGACATGCCCAGTGGCACAAAGGACATAAGCACAGCAGTACGTCTCCCCAGCTCAGCTTGAATTATCATTCACCAGTTTCTGAAAATGCACATATTTCTATCCAATACCACTTTCAACTGTGGGCAAACAAACTCAATTTTCCAGAAGAAAACCCATTTTTGAAAACTAAAACTGCCTTTAAAATATCCGTTTTCAGTTAGGAAATGCACAATCCCAAAACATCAGCTTGTCATTTTCATCATGTACTCCCATGTACAAATGCCTCATATGGACAGACTACTTTGAATTCCCATGCATTACAGTCGTATGCCATGGATGCTACCATAGCGACCCGCGGGTGGAGTGCTCCGCTCCGCTCGCGGAATGCTCGGCTCCACCCGCGGAGTATGCGAAGATTTGCCCCGCCTATACCCCTTTAGTAAGAATTAAATAAAAAGACATTAAAGTTAAAATTATAAAGACTTACCTTGACTGCGGCGTACCCGGGCTGCCGTCCTCCTCTTCCTCGCAGTTTCAAGGTGATCTGCGCGTTCCTTGTGAAAATGCGCATGTGCAGATCACCACGAGACGGCGAGGAAGAGGAGGACGGCAGCCCGGGGGCGCCGCAGTCAAGGTAAGTCTTTATAGTTTTACCTTTAATGTCTTTTTATTTAATTCTTACTGCAGGGGTGGAGGCGGGCGGCAGAGCAGAGTTGGTTCCCAACTCTGTGGACCTCCGTGTACTCCCGCTCTGCCAGCTCCGCCCAGGGTTAACCATAGCACCATGGATGCCTGTATTATGCCAGTAATGCCCACCATTATACTAAGGCCACAGTTGTGCTAAGGCTGGAAACCATAAGGACCAGGGATGAGACCATATATCAGTCATGACCATTAATATGCCAGGAATAGGTACATATAGGCCAGTCATGTGCTTAGTATGTCAATGATGGCTGCCAGTATACCACAACTAGACCAAAAATACGAAAATAGTCCAGAATGACCATTATTATGCCATTGACACTATTATGCCAGGAATGGACACATTTATGCCAGAGATAACACTCTTATGATGGGGGCTAGCATATACATTTGGCGGTTCTTGGCACCAGGCATAGTTTCAGGAAGCAATAGTGTTTATTATGGACACACACACAAATGTTGATGAATCTCTTAATTTTCTCTGGTCTGGATCGTACTCTGTTCTCCTCAGGTCTTGGGCTGATCATGCATCCAACTGACGCGTTTTCACTCTGACTTCTGCAGTCCCGCACTTTGGTGGGTCAGCACTGATTACTGTTCAGGCTACTGCTGCCATACTTCTTTTATGGTGCACTGTTCACACACATATTTAGACTGATAAAGGAGGGACTACAACATGATCAATCTCCTTGTGGCTTAATTATATTTAGAGTGGATACAGACTATCATGTAGCAGGCCGTATAAGCCGACACAGTGTGTGTTTGAGTGTTAATATGAGGTACTGCCATAAGTTTGGTTGGCTGTCACTCTAAGGGTCTTGAGATGAGAAGTGCTGCCTTCTTTAATAGACACCTACTCTTTGAATTTGATACAAGGCTTGACTTCACCTTAGAGAGCTACCTTGAAGGTACTGGTGAGCTACCAGTAGCTCCCGAGCTACTCGTTGGAGATCCCTGCTTTAGTTATTTTAGATTTAAAATTGCTTCCTATTACTATGACCAATAAAAGATGGCGTTTAACCACTTCTTAATCAATAGATCAGACTTTTACCTCCTCTTTTGAATCTTTTTTTACTGATTTTGTTATCGTAATTTATCTCCAGTCCTATCCTTTCCTGTTGTAAGGGATGCATTTAAAGCTTCAGCCAGAGACTTTATTATATCTTATTTTGCTCAAAAGAAAAAACTTAATTCTCAGAAAGCTCTTCATATTCTTAAATGCATCAAATTGTTAGAATCTATTTATAACTCCATCAATTAATAATCTCTTTTTTTTTATTATTTTTTTATTATTTCGATCAGGAAAACCAAGAGAACATTGTTACAAAAGAAGAGAATAACAAACAGAAAAAAAATGCCAGATGATCACTGCAAATTCCACAAATTACTAAAGACGACTATATATCCCATAGTACACGGTAGAAAACACGGAGAGTTACAGCTTCTACTTTAAATCACATCAATTTCCCAAATCGGACCCCAAACCCGAAGACCTCTTTTTTTAGCTCTTTTCCCTTTACAGTTATAGAGTGCCTTCTCTAAGTTAAAAACATGATGAAATCTTGCATACCATTCCTGAAAGGAGGGTGGTTCAGCATCCTTCCAGTGAGTTGCGATAATTAAGCGAAAAATGGCAGAAGCCATGAAACAAAAATAAACTTGGGAAGAATGCATATATAAGCTATCATCAATCCCAATTAAAATCAAAGTAGGAGTTAATCGTGCTAGGCCACCTGTGACTTGATTGAGAAAATTCTCTAATTTTAGTTTCAGGATATCCAACTGGTTACACCCACTAAACATGTGAGTCATATCTGCCGGGCCCTGATTGCATCTAGGACACCGATCGGTTTCCCTTTTCCCCCATCTAAACAGTTTAGCAGGGGTATAAAAAAGCCTAAACAGAGTTTTAAAGTGTTGAGCTTTAAGGTTAGCTGCAAGGAAAAAATGTTTTGACAGATAAAGGGACCTACAAATGTCCACGTCTGGATCCCCCAATAGACCTGCCCAAACGCTTTCTGAGCTAGCAATATTATCTTGGTTGGCATTCAACATGATTAAATATAAATCTTTTACCCGTGGCTGCCTATATCCCAGCCAATCAAGTATCGGAATATTATCCAGTTCAGTTATTTGGGCCATTGCTAATTTAATAATCTCCCTGAATTGTAAATATTTAAAAAAGGTCTTGGTTTCTACCCCAAATTGGATTTGAAGCTCTTCAAAGGATTTTAGCTCAGATTGCTCAAATAAATCCCAGATTACATTTATGCCAGCCTGTTCCCAAATTTTCCCTAAATTATCGTAAAATAAAGATGGGAACATAGACGAGCGCCATATAAAATGATACCTATGCAGCTTAGGAATTCTCAGAAGTTTACTTGTTTTATTCCAAACATTCCAAGCGGTTCTAACAATTTTGAACCGCGTTTTTTAAAAATAACTCCCCTCAAGTTGCCTTAATAAAACACCTGATGCGAGATCCCCTAAAGCCAGCTCATAAATAGAGGGAGGAGACTCCCTACTATGAGTCGCCGAAATAATTCCTGTTCCAATTTTAGGCCGAAACAGACTAATCATTTGCTGCAAGGTTACAGCCCAAAAATAATATTGCATATGGGGGATTGCCAAACCGCCACGATTTTGTGGCAAAGTCATCAACTTTATTGATCTTCTGATCTTTTTATAGCCCCAAATAAACTGAGAATATCCCTTCAATTTTTCTAAAAAACTCATTGGAGGGTTCAATCGGGATACATCTAAATAAATAAAAAATTTTAGGGAACATAGTCATTTTAATGGCATTAGCACGTCCTATAATAGAAATGTATAATTTATCCATTCGCTTTAAGTCAATGCTAATCTTAGTTAACAACTGTGCCAAATTAATGTCCCAAATAGTTCCTACCACCGCATTTATGTTTATCCCTAAGTAAATAGCCTCTGAGGACCTTCGAGCATCATAGAACTGGGTATTATTAGAGCAGACAATCTTGGTTTTAGCTGTATTCAGCCTGTAGCCAGATTGACTACCGAATTCTGATGCCAAAGCCTCAATACGAACCAAAGCGGCCTGGGGGTCAGGGGTAACTATAACGATATCATCCGCATAGGCTAACACTTTGGTATTGTATCCCCTAACCACTATAGGTTTAATAGCCTGATCGTTGAGCATCGCTCTAATTAAAGGATCTATATACAAAGCAAAAAGAATCGAGGAGCATGGGCATCCCTGTCTAGTGCCACGTGCGATCTTTATTCTCCCGGATTCCATCCCCATCAGTTGTATTTTTGCATAGGGTTGTATATACATGGCCTTTATAGCTGTCTGAATACGGGGATCAAAACCATTAGTACTTAAGATCTGCCATAAGAAGGGCCACTCAACCTGATCAAAAGCTTTCTGAGCATCTAATAAAATCAAGGACATTTGACCCCCCGTCTGTTCGGTGATATCGAAAAAAGAGATCACCCGGCGAACATGGTCAGTTGTTCCGCGAGCAGGAATAAATCCATGCTGCCATGGACTAACCAGGGAAGCTATTATTTTTGCTAGTCTACGGGCTATAATTTTCTAATATAATTTCTCGTCTGTATTTATCAAGGAGATTGGTCTATACGAAGCGGGGTATTCGGGTAGTTTCCCTTTTTTCAAAAAAATAATTATATTAGTGTCCTTCCAAGAATGAGGTGGGGTACCATGATACTGTACTGCTAAAAACAAGTCCAATAACATATGAGCTAGCTCAGGCTGCAAAGCCTTATAAATTTCTATCGGAATTGCATCTGGGCTAGCAGCCTTGCCGGATGCCATAATCTGTAATGCCTCGATAACTTCAGCTAGTGTAATATCTTTTTCCAATTCCTGTATAATTGTGGGAGGAATAATTGAGCCCAACCCAGCTACTGTTTGGGGATCAATCTTCGATTTATAAACATCACCATAAAATTCAGCAAAAACTTGAAGAATGTCCTGAGGATCAGTTACTATGTTCCCATCCCGGCGTTTAACCTCCGAGATGTTATTAGCTGCCGTCCTCTGTTTTAATTTTAATGCGAGGTGTCTCCCGGTCATCTCCCCATATTCATAATTATCCCTAGCCCGTGTTTGATATAATTTAGCATTCCTGTTATTGTATATTCCGTTTATTTTAGCTTTAACCCTTTCACTTCTAATTCAATTAACCTCGATGCATCCGTCTGTTTACTTTCAATAGTTCGCAAATGTAATTCCTCATTCGTAGAGAGATCCGCCATAAGTTGTTGCAAAGCCAGCCTCTGCTCTTTCCTAAGATGCCCAGCAAAACTAATAATCTCCCCCCTTAGGCATGCTTTAAAAGTATCCCAAACAATTTCCCTTGATGCGCTATAACGATTTGCCTCAAAAAATTGCTTGGTCCAATTCCTAAGATGATCGAAAAATCCTTTGGTTACCAAAAGTTTCCTATCGAAGGACCATTTTAAGGGACGGTTCAGATGTTCCAGAAGCTCTATCTCCAGTATCAAAGGGTTATGATCTGATAACACCTTGGGGAGTTTCCGTATGTTGGCTCGCTCTATAAGGGAAGTAGATATAAAGAAATAATCAAGCCTAACATATTTCTGGTGGGGACAGGAAAAATAAGTATAACCAACATCTCCTACTTCTTTTCGAGTCCACACATCGACTAGTCCATGGCTCCCTGCTAGAGCTTTAAGGGCCTTAAATACCCGTGGCTTCCTCCCGTCATACTTTCCCTGAGAGATATCCGATGTACCTGAGTGGATATTGAAATCTCCACAGATTATAAGTGGAGAAGGCCAGGCGGCTAACTCAAGCTCTAACTTGGCCCATAGCTCAGAATCATCAAGATTGGAGCCATAAATTGAGCATAAGGTTATCCTACAAGGTAATAAGGCTATTGCCCATCTCCCCCATTTATCCGCAAGGGTTCGCTCCGCCACAGGCATCCGGGTGGAGGTGTGAATAGCCACTCCTCTTGTAGTGGTAGTCTGCCGTGAGCAGACCGCTTGCATGTACCCGGGAATAATATTTATGCCTCTCTTCTGGAAAGGTATATGGGTCTCTTGTTGGCAGATAACGTCCACCCCCCATGATCGAATAGCTTCTGCAGATCTATATCGTTTGTCAGCATCGTTCAACCCCCCTATGTTCAACGAACAAATTCTCAACCTACCCATCACAATAACTTTTATTCCAATGCAGTGACTTAAAACATTCCAGCATCTCAATATCAAACAATTTTTGCCTCTTTTCTGGTTTCCCTGAACTTTTTACTCCCCACCCTTCCCTGCCCACCCCACTCCCTGTCCCTCGCCTCCCCAAACATCCCCCCATTCCCCCCACCCTGTAAATGAAAGCAACAGACCTGCCAGGTCTGTGGTGGATGAATATTGTGCTCTCCCGAAAATGAACAAAACTAAACTTAGCTAATACCCCCTTTTTATCCAAGATAACGCTTCCCATGGCCGAAGGCCCTACGTTTCTCCATTCTAACTGCCCTGAGAGAGAAGAAAAAAAAAAAAAAAAGGGAGGAAGGGGGAGACAGGATATAGTATTAACTTAATTACACCTAAGATTTAACCTTCCCTCCTGCATCCAGAAACTCCTTTGCCTTTATCTCGGACGTAAAAAAACTTGTAGTATCCCTCCAAATTACTTTTAAACGAGCGTGGTTTAAGAGGAAGGCCTGAGCTCCCTTCTCTTGAAAGGGCTTGATCATCTGGCGTAGACGCCACCGGCGCTCTACAGTGACATGACAGAAGTCAGGTCTAGAAAAAAAAGAAAACCCCTCAGCTTTTAATTGGGCCTCTGGTCTTGCTCTTTCAAATACACTCTGTCTCAACAGAAAATTTCCAAAATAGACCAGTAACGCCCTAGGTTTGGCATCGGGTCGAGCAGGTTGACGAATGGAAAAAGGGACACGGTGTGCCCTTTGTACCTCCTTTTGCCAGTCCCAACCGACCAAGTCCGGCAGGGAGGCCTGCAATAATTGAGCCATATAGGTACGAGGGTCAGACCCTTCCCTTCCCTCCGGAATACCCAAAAATCTCAGGTTATTCCTACGCTGGTAATTCTCCCCCTCCTCCAGCTTCCACTGAATGTCCACAATTCGTGTCTCATGAGCGTCCACTTGACCTTTAGAGCCTGCGACCTCCATTTCCAAGACTTCTGTCCGAGACTCAATATCGGTCATACGATCACTTATATCCTTACAAGTCCTTGCGACCTTCCTGATTGCCCCTTGAAGTTTACGATAGGCATTCTGTGACCTCTTACTTTCCATCCGGGATTCCTCCCGGTGTGCAACTACGCACTGCAAAATTGACTCTAAAGTTGGAGGAGCCTGATTAAGCCCAGCTTCAGATCCATTATTGGATTTAGGTTTAATAGTACCCATCAGTTGGTCCCCGAGTGCATAATCCCAGTTCAGGGTCGCCTGTTTTTGACCCTCATGTCTCTTAGGGCAGAGATTCAGAGATCGAACCGTTGCTGCAGAACCCGAGGTGGAGGCTGGCTTAACCTTATGCTGTGATGCCTGCTCGTCGCTGGACAAGGTTTCCCCGCCGAGTCTGAGCCGAGTTCTGACCAAGTTGTATCAGATAATGAAAAAAAGTAATTTGCCTCTGAATCTAAATCTTTATCCCAGTCCCGACGTGGGGTCCGGCGACCCCTAGAGCTCCCCTTATATTTTAGCGCATGGTCAGTCATCTGAGTGGGAGTACTCTGAGCCTTATCCAAAATTGATTCAGTCTGGCCCCCCTGGAGGACTATTTTCCGATCAGAGGGTATAAAGTTCGGATTTTCCCCATCTTCCAGGCTGGTTTCCTGAACCTGGTCAGGACAGAGATTCTGGTTATCAGTCCCCGAGGCATATTCATGTTCTAGACTGTCCCCTGGGGGTCTTACCCGTAGACAGTTCTCTTCAACAGAGGGCATAGGTACTTCCTTAACCTGACCGTCCGTACCAGATGCCGTATGCAACAACATATTGGGTACAGGCTCATTCCGCCCCACTTCTCCCCCACTCTGCTCCTTACCCGGCATTTTGGGGGCACCATCACCTCCGTCTAGACCGTTACTCTTTCTGTTAGAGGGGCCGGGAGCGCCTGCAGCCTGCCCTCTGAGTAATTCGATTACTGAAACTGAGGTCCGGTATGGCTGGGGCTGAGCGCCTCCTCCCCTCCCCTTCCTGTCAGCCGAGGTCTCCGTGTGAGCGCTGGGCTTAAGCCTACGTCCGCGAGCCGAGACGTCAATCTCCGGGGGTAGTACTGGTGGGCCCTGGCATTCCGATGTAATCCTGTTTTTTACGATGGATTTTGGCCCCATGGCACAGGCAGAGATCGGAGCCGCGGCCGGCAAGGGAGAAGCACAGAGCCTCTCAACACGCTCCAAGCGGAAAGACAGCTGCTCCGTATATCGAGTTAGCGCTGAAGCCCAGTAGCGTAAGTTGCATGTATCGCTACTGAATTCTGCTACCACACAGCCATTGTTTATGCGATAGAATTCGGAGGGGTTCCACATCCTTAAGTTAAGGTATCAGCATTTCTCATAGTACGGCTACATCATTCGGGAGAGCACAACGGCTGTCGCTCCTCACTCCTCACTCAGCCGCCATCTTGCTCTCTCGACCATCAATTAATAATCTCATTATATAAAAATTTTAATATATTAAATTGTCTACTGAGAATGCTAACTCTTTTCTTCTTAGAGGTAGTGCTTGTTATTACGGAGGCCAAAACAAAGCAGGCAAACTTCTAGAAACATATTTTAAAATTAAGAAAGAATGTATGAACATTGATTATATTTTACAATCTGACTCATCCCCAATCGTTAAAGATGCAGATATTTTAGAAGAACTAAAAAAATTATACTCCTCTTTATACCCCTGAAATCAGTCCAGATTCTGCTGATATCCAATGCTATCTTTCTTCCATACAAAAACAGTTTCCAAATGATATAGACTTTTCATCAATGGAAAGCGATATATATTCATAAAAGGTATTTCCAATGCATTAAAGCTTCTTGAGATTGGGAAAGCTCCTGGTCCTGACAAATTTCCTGAAGAATTATAATCCCATGTTTCTAAATCTCTTCTTCCACATCTCAATTCCTTATTCTCACATTTCATTTCATCTAAATCTTCCAGTGACACTTTTCAAGAGGCCCTTATCTGTTTAATCCCCAAAGATGGAAAGGACCCACATTTTTGTAAGAATTATAGATCAATCTCTTTAGTTAATTCTGACTATCAATTATTTGGTAAAACCATTGCACTTCGACTGGGCCCAATCCTACCTTCTATTATTTGTAGAGAACAATCAGATGTTATTAAAGGCAGACATATCTCTGATAATACTATAGTTTTCTTTAACATATTAAGTATATTTAATAAGAATCCCCATTAATTAGCAGCCATTTCTCTTGATGCAAAAAAGGCTTTTGATCGTATGGATTGGTAATTTATTTTTCATACACTCTATTGGTTTGGTTTTTGTCCTAAGTTTATTTTGTCTGTATCTTTATTATATACTTCACCAAAAGCTTCTATTTTTGCTATGGGTTCTATTTCTACTTTTTTCCCCTTAAATAGAGGGGTTCATCAAGGATGTCCTCTTTCTCCTCTTCTTTTTATTCCTATATTTGAACTTTTTCTTGTTAAAATTAAACAAAACTCATATATTTGTAGTTTTCAACATGGTATAACTCACATTAAGCTGAGTGTCTATACGGATGATATCCTATTATACTTATCCAACCCAGACTCCTCTCTTCGAGCTTTCATGGCCGAAGTTGATACCTTTTCCTTGCTTTGTGGATATAAATTCAATCATAATAAACGTGAAATCATTCCTCTAAATGTTTTTTGTTTTAAACAAGATTTATTTTCTACTTACTTTTCTTAGAATACTCCAAAAATGTAATGTTTGGGTCTTTGATTTGCTCCTTCTATAAAACATACTCTATCTTTAAATATAAATCAAGTCTTTTCCACTTTATCTAACTCTATTTTCAAACACACCATTAAAATTATGCTTGCCCCTGTTGTTTTTTATACTATTGCTGCTATTCCTTTCACTATGCCTTCATATTTTTTCAAGAAGATTTATTCTGATGGTGCGCTAGAGGGGGCACGGCAAGGTGGCCGCACCTTAGTTTAGCTCTGCCCGGCTGAGCCTCCAACTGTCAATTATCTGCCTTAAAAACACCGCATCCCTAGCTTTACTGCACACGAAGAGCATGATGGCATCCCCCTGCTTCATTCTGGGATGTTGCTGAGTGCCTGGCACCACCATATTGTTGGGAATCCTGCTTGCTGTTGCCTGGGCGCACGCTGGCAAAATGGCGCCTGTGAAGAGGCCCTGAAGCAGAGCTCGCCCATCACGACTCGGGCCGCTGGAGAGGTGACATGCCGCGGCCAGCTGCGGTCCTCGCCTGGTGGTGTGAGCCGGTGCAACATGACACCTTTTGTGCCGGTGTTGCCCTGATTCAGTGGCAATAAGTGTGAGGGCACCGGGAACTGGATCTGCAGGTGCGGAGCCCCGAGGTGAACGCGGAGAGTAGCGGCGGCCCGACTGTCATCTACTGGCCCTGAGCTGATTGGTGCCTGACGACTGCTTTCAACTCCTGGTGCAGCTGCAGAGGTGGGTGCGGGCCCTGGGGGAGTGTCGCGCTCTGCGGGCTGTGGTGGGCGGGCGGGCGCTGACTGCTGCACGGAAGGTGACTGGACACCATGTTCTTGATCGTTGCCGGTGGCGGGGCCCGTGCGACGCGGGGCCAATGGCCACATGGGGCATTTGTGATTCTCCCCTGCTAGAGGCCTAATCTACCAGCTGTATTCTGCTGACTGTTGGGGCTGACTAACAGGAGTCATAATTTCTTATCACCACCACTATCGATTGGTGCGAAACACGCTGTGAGTCCCCCGGAGGCTGAGGTGCCTTGTGATCTGTGCGCTGCGACATCCTAATTGCAGCGCTTGGTGGTCTGCAGTGCCTGGTCCCCCAAGTTCGGCAGGCTTGAGCACTGTGCTCCCTGGTTCCCCTTGCTGCGCTGGGAGTGCACGGCTGTGTGCGGCAGGGGAAAGGCTCTGTGGGGCTCCTGCAGTCTGGCCTTATTTTCCTGTGAGCCATTGGGCCTCCCTGAAGTGAGCTGCATTGGTCCCTACTGGTGACACCTACACGGGTGGTCTACCTCTTGACTCCTTTGCCCAGGGAGGTTTGTGGCTCAGTGAAACACCTACACTTGCTGCATAGTTGGTGCAGGACTGCGTTGCGTGTGCCCCGAGGTGCTCTCTATATCTCTCTCACCATCGTAGTCAACTCGGCCCATTAAGGTTGCAGATATGGGGAGAACTGATAAATCTCAACCTCACCTCACGTTTGAGGCACACAAGACTACAAAAACCCAGCAGAAGGCGGCTTCGGACTCGGAGACAGATGCCCAGAGCAATGTCCCTCCCTCACTTGAAACCACGCTGTTGGCAATGCAGTGTAGCCTCCAGTCCAGTGAGGATATAATGGCGGTGGTGAATCACCGCCTGGATCATATGTCTACGCAACTGGAAAAACAAAACACCCGCATGGGGGAGGTTGAACAACGGGTGTCTGCGGCGGATGACGGCCTCAGTGAGGTCGCTGGGAAGGCGCTCAACATGGAAAAGATTCTGGCTCTCATTCAGGCCAAGAATGAGGACTTAGAAGCGCGATCCCAGTGCAACAACATCAGAATCACTGGGCTGCCGGAGTCAACCAATGTGGCAAGATGGAGACGTATGTGGAAAATTTAATCAAGGATATTTTTGGTACCGAACAATTGTCCACTATGTTTATCATTGATCACGCCCACCGATCCCTTGCGGCGAGGCCTGTCCCGCTGCCCCTCCTCGCCCAATAATAGTGAGATTGTTAAATTACAGGGACCGTGACACCATTTTGCTGATAGCCAGGGACAAGAGTACTGTTAGAGACTCAAAGATTTTTTCCACTCCTAAAGCGGCCTTGGAACATGCCAAACAACTGAAATGTAGGCAGTGCGAGTCAAGCACTGCAGTGGGCAGGGAGGAGCTGTAGGGAGGGTGGGACAGCCCGTGGCTGAATTGTTATGTTACTCCGATATACACTGTGTTCCCCGGCACATGTGAGCCTATCTCTTGATATGCGCCAGTGCGGTCATATGTATACTTGTTGACACAGGTAATAGTCTTGCTCAGCCACCTCCTACCTATGGGAGGCTAGGAGCACTCTGACGCCTCCTAAATGGATGTATCCCATGTGCAGTTCTTTGTTTGTTCTCCATGGTTATGTTAAGACGGGATGGCTTTGGCGAGTTGGGGACGCTGAAGTGGGTGGGGGCCTGAGGGGGTTGGGATTGGGTGTTTGGACCAGCACCATTCTTCTATAATGAATCAGCATCTGAGTCATCTCATGCACGTCCGGCTATATGTGGTAGGAGTCATCATATATGTTCTGAGATTACCAGAGTTATGATAGAAAGAGTGACAAGGTAAAGTTTTTGACTTGGAATGTACGGGGACTGAAGACCCCCAAAAAATCCAATCAGTATTGGCATACTTGGACAGGCTGGATGTGCAGGTGGCCTTTCTTCAGGAGACGCACTTCACTAAAGCCTCGGAACAGAATGTAGGTGCACGCTGTGCAGCTGTCAGAATTGCGTCCTCTTACTCTACTTATTCACGGGGGTGATGATTTGTGTTAAGAAGGGGGTTCCTTTTACTGAAACTGACGAATATGGTCGAGTGGCGATGGTTCATGGCCATCTAGGCGGTATGAATGTTTTGCTGGTTTATATCTATGGACCAAACACCGATGATCCATCTTTAGTGGTTCTTGAGCTGCAGGTCCCTACGTGCAAGAGACCACCTTTTGCTTGGCATGGCAGTAGTCCTTTGTAGCCGACCCTGCTTTTAAACATACTATTGGGGAGGGGATTCGTAATTTCTTTCGTGAGAATGCAGGATCGGTTGAGAGTGCTGGGGTGCTCTGAGAGGCATTTAAAGTGACCATAAGGGGACTATTCATGGGCGCACAAGCTCGAGTGTTGAGGGATCTAAGATGCAGAATACAGAAGTTAGCTGCTGACATCTCTATGCTAGAACGTGAGTACAAGAAGAATCCTTCCCCGGCAACATTATCTGCAAGACGGGATCTCGTTACAGAGCATAAAGAAACGGTGGATCAAGAGTTGCTACATAGATCCCAATGCTGTACGGTGCGCCACTATGGGGAGGGGGGCCGACCATGCAGCTCCCTGGTTCAAAAGTTGGCCTTGCCACGCAGTCAGGAATGCATCACTGAGTAGCTGGATGGGGTAGCGCATTATACCACCCCCGAGATTAGTGAGTCAGTCCTCAACTTCTACACTAAACTATATGCAAATGTGGCCACAGTGCCGGCAGCAGATACACATACCTATCTTGATGACGTCGCACTTAGGTGGCTGTCTCAGGAACAATGGGAATATATTGCACAACCATTTGATGTTGAGGACGTAAAAATTGCCATAATGTCACTTCCTACTTGTAAGGCTGCTGGACTTGACGGGCTCCCAAGTGAATTTTATAAGGCGTATGTGGACGACCTGGCACCTAGACTCTTGGAGGTATATGCGGAGGCATATGAGGAGGGCCGTCTCCCGCCTACCCGCAAGGAGGCCCTTCTGATGACGCTTCTGAAGTCTGATAAGGCTGGCAATCGGTGCGACTCTTACAGGCCTCTCTCAATTATCAATATTGATGCCAAGAAATTGGCGAAGATGATTGCTAACAGGCTCCAACCGCTGGTTCCCCTTCTGGTCCAAATTTTCAGGCAGCGGCAGTGCTGCTTGATGCAGCAAAGGCTTTTGCTTCCCTTCAATGGGATTACATGTTTACGGTACTGACTAGGATGGGCCTTCCCCAGTTTTTCCTGCAGTGGATCAAGGTGCTGTACACAGAGCCAGTAGCGCGAGTTCGCGTCAATGCCTGGGTTTCGTCGACTTTTCCCATTGAGAGGGGTACGCGGCCGATGCTTTTTGCTTTAGCGGTGGAGCCCCTGGCTTGTAAGCTGCGACAGCAGCATGCGTCAGCAGCACTGCAGTTTCGGCAGAGGCCACTTGTGGTCTTATTGTACGCCGACGATATGTTACTCTATGTGCGTGAACCTGACACTTTCTTACCGGAATTGCTTCGAGAATATGTTAGATTTGAGAGATACTCAGGACTTTAGATTAACTGAGCGAAGTGGACGGTGTTCCCGGTGATGACTGGTACGCCGGAGGTCACGCTGGATTTCCCGTTGACTTGGACTCGGGACCCGGTGAAGTATTTGGGGATATGGTTGCATAGGGACCCGGAGCAGGTCATCTCTATGTACTACGGCCGGCCGAGTTATCACGCGGATCACCGAGCAGGCGGAGCGGTGGGCCAGGTTGCCCCTCTCGCTAGCTGATTGTACTGCGGTTATCAAAATGGCTATTTTGCCCATTCTTCTCTATCTCTTTGTAAATATTCCCATCAGGTTGAACATTTCATTGTTTCAGATGCTCCAGTCAGCTTTACTCACGTTTGTATGGGATGGTAAGAAGCCCAGATGTAGTTGGGCTGTTCTTGTGCAACCATTTGACCAGGGGGGATTTGAGGCGCCCGATAATGGGTTATACTACATTTGCGCGCAGGCGCAGGTTGCGCACTATTGGCACTTTCCGCAGCGGTTTCTGCCCCACACTGCCATAGAGTCTGATGCGGTTCTCCCAGTGCCTCTGGAGGCAGCAACCATTTTGGGGGGAAGGGTGATCCCAGGACTGAAATCAACCCTGTGCTCTGTACTGCATGGGCCTGGAGGGCTCTGGCCAAAAGGTCACAGCTCACTTATTTATACGCCCCGAAGTTGCCTTTGACCGCGTTTCCTGATATTTCGGTGGTGCGGGAACAGTCTGCGATGCAAGCGTTGGTGGCATTTGGAATCACCCTGCTGGGTTATCTGTATAAAAATGGCCAGTCCTGCTTTTTACAGGGGGGGTCGAATCAGGACTTTATGTTGGGGTTCACCTATGTGACAGTACGGCAGACAGTGAGAGCCATCTATCCAAACTATCCAACGGAAACTAAAACATTGCTTGCACTGCAGGCGGTGCTGGCAGGGGCTGAGTGAAAGGGCCTGATCACCAAACTATACAATGCTTCACTGCGGGAGGGGGAACCAGGGGAACACCCTTCGTATCTTAAATGGAATGCTGCACTGGGGTCCACCCTTACGCTTGAGCAGTAGAGGTCTTGCTGTGCGTTAACGGGCTGCCTCACGGCAAACTGTAATCTACGCATACTTCACTTTAAGTATCTACACCAGTTATATTATACCCACTGTAATTGTGTAGGTTTGGTTTGCGTGATACTGCTTGCTCTGTGAGGTGTGGGCAGGCCGATGCCAATTTCATGCATCTGGCGTGGATGTGTGAAGGGATATTTGCATTTTGGTCCAGGGTGGCAAAGGTGCTCACGAATGTTGTACTGGAACCTGTGCGCTGTGTTCTGGAGATATGCCTCCAGGGTAGTGTGAGGAGCCTAAAGCCTTGCAGTCGCCGTATTGTTGCTGTCTCAACTCTGTTGGCTAAAAAGGCGGTGGCGCACTGCTGGGGGTCCAAAAACACTCCCATAGTCAAAAAATTGATCCGTGACTTGGTCTACTGCAGGGACCAGCTGGAGACCTATGCGGAGGAGCTGCCTGAGGCCTCACGGACCAAAGATTTTTGGGCCCCACTTACTGCATATCTATTGAGTCATCCCGACCTGTAATGGCCTTGGTGTTTATGTGCCACTAACTGTAGAGACATTGCTCGCCTTAACTGAGACTCTATTATTTTATTATGTACCACCTTTATGTGTCCGTAATGCCATGATTCAATACATGAACAATATAATATTACTTGATGGGCCAGGGGCTGGGTTAAGGGGTTTGATTTCTGCAGGTTTGATTTTGCCTCGCTTTTGTATTCCAGTGTATTCTATCATCTATATTGAATACTCAAAAAACATATTTAAAAAAAAAAGGAAAAAAAAGATGTATTCTATATTATCTTCTTTTTCATGGAATCATAAAAAAACCACGTTGATCTCTGGTTTTGCTTAAATGCAACAAATTACACAGCTGTGTAAACGTCCCTGATTTCCAACTCTATCATAAGGCTTTCCTCCTCAAACAAATCTCTAAGGGCCTCATGTAGGTAAATTACATTTACCACTTCATAAATACCGAATCATACCGAATCGGTATTTATGAAGTGGTAAATGCAATGTAGGTAAAAAGTCGGTAAATATTACCGAATCGGAAAAATTCGGTAATTACCGAATCGGTATTTACCGATTCGGTAATGAGGCATACCTTCCCATTGATTTCTCAATGGGATGTTATGCCTCATTACCGAATCGGTAAATACCGATTCGGTAATGGGGGGAGCACATTCAAGGGTTGCAGGGTGTCACATTGACACCCTGTTGCACCCCTGATTCCTGCATGTGTGCACATGTGGCACACATACATGCCCTGAGGGCATGTATGTCTGCCACATTGCACACTTAAACGTGCACAAAAATGCTTTTTTTCACCTATACGTCATTTACCACCAACCTTTAGTTGGTGGTAAATAACGAATCCCCACACCCACGACACACTCCCCCTACATCTCATTTCATGATTCGGTATTTACCGAATCGGTAAAATTACCGATTCGGTAATTTTACCGAATCGGTAATTTTACCGATTCGGTAAATACCGAATCATGAAATGAGCCCCCTACATCTCAAAAGCCCAAATACCGGTCAGTAACGGTATATTTACCGAAAATCGGCCGTTACCGACTGGTATTGGGCTTCCTACATGAGGCCCTAAATGTTTATACCACTCATCTTCGGGTTTCTCGCCATTGTGGAAAGAAATAGAACTTTCTTTTTTCTCTCCTTTTTTGATCCAAGAATTTCTTACATTTACTCATAAAACCCAACATTTATCCTCACCTATACACAAAACTACTTATAAACTTTTTCAATCTCGGCTCCTTTCACATCTTTCAGACGTTGATCGGTTTCTTAAATCTTCAATTTGGCATAACCATATATAGAAAACTTAATGAGATAAGGGCTTGCTTTGGGTTTATCAGCTTTACGCAAACAATAATTTTATCACATTCTCAAATGCACAATTATTATACAATTTACCAAAATCATACTCTAATAAATTGTATATTTTGATCCAAATCATATCCACTTTTATGTCTTCATTATCCTCAAGCTCTCCCATGCTACTACCTCATGATGATATTCTACCTATTTTATATACTCAACCTATTGCTTCTACTATTTATAAACTCCTTGTTAAACCCCCAAACCAGAGAGATAAGACCAACATCGAATTACAATGGGAGCAAGATTTTCATACCTCGTGGTCTAGCACGTTTTGGGATAAATTGTGGTTAAAGATTCATAAGACCTCATGATCAGCCAGCTCAACTCAAACACTTTTCTTCTTATATAATAGGCTTATGATTACTCTAACTACTTTACATAAATTTAATTCTGCTGTCGCCTCAAATTGTTGGTCATGTAATGCGATGCATGCTGATTTAAACCATATGCTTTTTTCCTGTCCATGCATTCATCATTTCTGGTTAAAAGTATGGTCTCAAATTAACACAATTTTCACACTCATTTCCCATTCTCTCCTATAAATATTTTTCTAGGCACACTTTCCGACCATTGGCAAGCCATGACAAGTAACACAACTGTTGTAGACTTACTAATTGCAGCTGCTTTTCAACAAATAACCAAAAATTGGAAACTATACTCACACCATTCTTTCAGGCTTGGTGGTACGGTGTTTGCTATAATCAGTGACTTAATTGTGCATACTTGTCCCCTTTATCTTTTCTTCTAAAAAGAGAACATATGTGATACCCTATTACCATTTTCCTAGATAATTCTGCTCAAACGTTTACTCCTCACCGCCCATTGCTGGTAGAAGTTCCCAAGCCACCATGAATTGTTTTATCTTGCTCACTTTTTGTTCAATTTTTTTCTTTTTGATCCTATATTGTAACCACTGCTTTTCAAAATTGTAGGCATTTTCATTAAACCACATGCTCTCCTATTCCTGTTGATGTAAAACTCATGTTATTCATTCATTAGTCCCCCTCTTCTTTTCTCTGTAGACTCATCGTATTCTTTTTCATAGATGCAACCATTTGGATTTTACTGACTTTTATTGTATTACTGAATACTTTATTATTCATAGTGCATTCTTGTCTTTAGTTGATTGTATATTTTTCCCTAATAAAGTTTCCTTTTTCCACAAAAAAAAATGAACTACTAACTAAGCAAATTTCCGAGTATACACTCAAAATCTAAAATCATCAGGTTTGTATTGAGTCAGATCGAATGGAAAATATGGTCTCAGTCCAAGGAAGGTACACATGCAACCCAAATAAATAGGAAACAGACACACTTTAAATTAGTCACACACAATGTAAGGTAAGCAAGAATACAATAGATCAGACCAAATGGAGTATTGGTAACCAACCCGAATGGTAGGCAATGTCCCTAATGCCTATCAGCCACACAATGTACTGAAATTCAGTAAGTAAATTGGCTCCATATCCTACGAAATTATCAAATCTAACTGAGCGGGGAGGTATTTACTTCGCCTGAGTGAATACAAGACTCAGAGCTTAAACTAATGGAATAGTTAACAAACGAACCTCACAATGTGACCTATTCACCACCAAAAGCATCTGGCTTGTGAATTTGTAGGGTGAGGATGCCCCATTACTCCTCCCTGTGACTTCAGTTTCCTGTCATTATTGAAATTGCATGTGCCAGAAACTTCTAGGACCGATATTACCAGTAATTACAAAGTGGTACCTTTAAAATCCTCTTAGAAATGAGGAATTACCAGGGAAATTAGTAATTACGTGTTTGTTTCCCCCAGTAATTCCCCTTTTCTCCCTGGATTTTTACACAAAGATTTCAGCTTCTGAAAATTCATAGATGAGCTGTTGTTCCCAGGGATCTTATAATTCTTTAGGACGTGACATTTAAAACAAAATTGGGATTCACACTTTTTAAGCAACTGCTGTAGGCATGGAATGCAGCAGTGTAAATGTGAGGCTGCATTAAGCAAGAGAGACACCAAATTACAGCAGCTTCAACGTCTCTTCATTGACTGCTGCTGGAAATGGGAGGTCAATATGCAGGTCTTATGCATTCAATCCAATGCTTTGCAAAGCAAATTTGCTGATCTCCCTGTTCAACATGGCACTCTATACCGCTGTGTTAAGATCTCACAATAATCTTCGGAAAGCCTTCCTTATGAACCTGAGTAAAACACAAGACAGTGAGAAAACTGTACGGTGACTTCAGGTCTAGCATCCCCTCGATGACATGTTGAGCAGTAAGACCAGGCGCCCAATTGCTGAAATTTAAAGAACTGATACTATTCCTATCATTCTTGCAGCTTAAGAGGTGTACAGCACTAAAATAGGTTTTATCCTGCAGTGTGCATTATGTTAATTTACTCAGTCACTCACTAGCTGATAACAGTAACAGTCCCAATGTATGGATTCCACAAAACATTTGTTGCAGAAAATGTGATGTTCTGTACATGTAACTAATACAGAAATTCCAGTCTGTGGCCATCTCTGGACACAGTCTGTTTCACCTTTAAGGGTGGGAGGGAAAAGCTGAGTCTTGCTTTGTATGTGGAAGGCTGTTTTTTTTAATGTTGAGGAGCATTGAGGAAGTGAGCTTTCAGTTGTTTCTGAAAACCGAGAGTTTGGGGTACTGGGGTGAACAGTGAGCCTTCTGTGGCATTTCAAAGGTGGTAGATGAGGGTGTTGTGGACAGCTGTGTCTTGAGCTATGGTTTGATGGCCAGTATTTTTAGTGCTAGTACACTCTTTCAGAAGCCTGCTTCTGGCGATGAAAGAGTCAGCCATTTGTGGAAGCTTTAAGACATTAGACATTTGAAAGACAGTTTAGATATTAAATTGCACACTTTTTCTTTTCTTTTTTATATTTCTATCCTTGCTGTGCTGTGTAGAAGAATTTGTGTGTGATGTGTGCTTGGCATTAAAGAGGTGATTGATGCTTGACCTAGGAGCCAGGGGTTGCATCATATGTCTCTTACTGAGCTCTCAGTTTCCAAATAGTTTTCTGGCAACAGTGATAAAGGTAAAACTCAGCTGGTACTCAGGGGACAAATTATGTGTATTTGGAGAAAAGATAGGTCTTGAGAGAACAATGGAAGGTTCAATGTGGCCCAATGGAGCTCGGAGACATTGAAAGACGGTTTCACATCACTGGAATCAGAACAGAAAGTCGACGACCAGCCAGGTGGGATTTTTCAATGTGGGAAATAACATAAGTACTGTTGGGGCTGATCTAAGAGAACGTGTAGATTTGTGTTAGCTCTATGGCCCCTCCCTGCATAATACTGTGGAACCGGGAGTGCAAACAAGTTACAAGTGAATACCTGCATACACTGGGGGCTTATAGTTAGACCTCTCTTACTTTAGAGGCCTGGTTGCAAAGTCGCTCCATGGCAGTGTAAATGCTCGTCGTCTGATCAAATGCTGGTTGAGAGAGCAAAAGAGAGAGGACAGAGAAACATTGGTTACAAAGGTGCATGGGAAAACCAGGGGAAATGAAGCTAAACTATTTCTATTTACTAAACTTTGTAGGAACCAGTGAGAGTTGCACTGTTTCTGTTTGATTTGAAATGTCTCCACATGGAGTATGTAGGACAATGACTCTTTGAAATGTTGTTGTGCAGATGTTCAGAAAAGCCATAGGGTGATTGTGAAATACCAAGCTGGAGGCTTTTGCTGATGAATAGGTCAAAGAGGGGGATGGTACGTTCAGGTCAGCCTGGCAAAGTACCTGGAACAAAGGTTATTCCTGGCAAGAGGAAGCATTTACTCCAGGAATTCATTCACAAATTGGAAATTGGGGTATAGAAAGAGGGTTCAAACAGGAAGAGTGGAGTCATGAGGAGTAGAAACAGTGACCGTACACCTATCATCAGCTTGTTGATCACTGGTCTATACATTATTTTGTTTGTCGTCAAAGAAAACTGCAACTGTAAATCTGTTCTGGTGAATAGGACACTTTTCTCCGCATGCATTAACAATGCGTGCAATTACCCCGTGTTTTTTACTCCGCAAAAATGTTAACAATGCAGACCTTTGACAACGCAATCCATTACAACGCATTGTCCATTACAGCGCAACTTAATATTCTAACTCCACCGGGGCATTATAATGGGGAATGCATTGTAATGGTTTGCGGTGTAAAGCCCTGCATTGTAAAGGTTTTTGCGGGGTAAAAAATACAGGGTAATGACATCCGTTGTAAAGCATGCGGAGTAAAGGATGTTTCCTGTTCTGGCATACTTTATAAGCCATCAACAGTGTACGCTTGCGGATAGTTGTGGCTGTTTACGCATATGCTGTAAAAGTTTGTGTTTATTACAAAAGGCAGCGAACATAGTACTAAACAAATAGCTCGGGGGGTTAATACACTTGCTACATCGTGTAGACCTCAGGATCGACGCTGGACTGCCTTGCACAACCTTGCTGTCCCTGTTCTTGCCGTCAGCAACTCGCCGGACCCGCTGCGCGGGTCCCGCAGCTCGCCAACACAGCGCGGGAGCTTGCTGGACGGGGCTGCCTACCATCTGGGGGAAAAACCTACCTGGACTGGGGCTGCGAGCAGCGGGGACTCCATTGCCCAGGAGTCCCTGCAACCCCAATCATCAACACCTGGGCTGCTCTCCCTGGCCGCCACGCCCCCTTGCTCACGAGAGTAAAAGAGGATCAGTTTTCTCCAAACAGCGGGATAATCTACAGACCTCAGGATCGACGCTGGACTGCCTTGCACAACCTTGCTGTCCCTGTTCTTGCCGTCAGCAACTCGCCGGACCCGCTGCGCGCCAACACAGCGCGGGAGCTTGCTGGACGGGGCTGCCTACCATCTGGGGGAAAAACCTACCTGGACCGGGGCTGCGAGCAGCGGGGACTCCATTGCCCAGGAGTCCCTGCAACCCCAATCATCAACACCTGGGCTGCTCTCCCTGGCCGCCACGCCCCCTTGCTCAAGCACCTCCCTATTTCTACGAACACAGTTTCCCGCTGCGCGGAAGCGCGCGGGAGCGCTCGGGGCTAAGCCCGGGCAAAGGGCGGGCCGTTTGAGGCCGTTCGAGGACGAGCGAGGACGGGACGGGCCACTCCCCTAACTCCTATGGCCCGGTAAGACTTATGTGACAATATTGCCACAATTACTCTGATTCTCTGGACCTTGTATTGCTGATAATTCGAACTTATTTATTTGTTTCTTGAGTCCCTTTGGTATTTGTCCATAGTCCGCAAATATGCCACTAGACGCTGGCAAATCACGCACTCTAACCGTTAATACATTTAATGGTCCTGTCTCTGGCACAATAGATCAGTTTTTTAAACGTGTTACTACAGTTCTGGAGAAGGAAATTGCGGATACGGAGAAACGCCTATCCCTTGATTTGTTAACGGGCAAACGCTCTTCACTTGGCCAAATTGGAAAAGTACTCTCCCCGGAGACAATGAGTGAGGGTGTAGGCTCTATCCCTGAGAATGACGAAATAATTTTACAGACAAATACCTCAGTTACGGCTAGTATTGCTGACCACACAATTGGCTCATCAATATCAGGACTGTCAGATTCCCCGAACCTAGCAATTTCCCCCGCACCGTCAATAGGGCCTCTCGAGATTAAACACATTTTAAGAAAGAGGCAAGGTGCCTCTGCGACACCATTGGTGGCGAAAAAACAGAAGACCAAATCCAAAGTACAACCCTTGATCCTTACTAACCCAACGACGATAAAAAATCCCCTCACAAGTATTAATACAATAGGGCTAGCCACTGACGAGGACCCTTTGGCCGAATTACTCACGAAAATAGAGACAATGGTTAAGTCCCTCTTACTCCCCCTTTTTGAAAGGACTAGATTGATTACCCTACAATTGGATGATCTGGGTAAACAAATAAAGGGGAATAACCTGACCCTAAAAACCCAGACTAAAACCACCACTTCCACCTCTCCCCCCATTCTATTAGAACAACCATCAACTAGTGGCACTTTAAGGAAAACATTTACCCCGATGGGCAAAAAATCGGTTGGAAAAGCACTGGAAAAAACTGTGTCCACAAGCAAAACCAAGTGCCCAAAGAACAACACAGAAAATGATAGGGAGATAAGGATGGATAGTAGTTCCATACTAGAAACAACAGGAAATGTTGAAGATAATAAAAATAAAAATACAAATGTCCTTAAGGGAAAAAGTAGTACCTCATTAACACACACATTGGATAATGGGAATGAAGAACAGCCCCCCCCTTCAACAACCCATTGCACTATCTAGAAGAGTGAATCTACCCCCAGAATCAGCCCCATACACGATTATCATGACTGGGGTCCCCGAATTATCGGATGGTTCTAGGGAGGACTATTACGCGTTAAAAAATGAACCCATCTATTGGCTTAATCAAAATCGACCTCTCCCTGCCCATATAAATGGGGAAATTTTAATGGTGAGAAGAACGAGCTGGGTGGGTACAAGACCAAAAGAAAGGAAGGGGGACGTGATAATTGTAAACTTTAGGGACCACAGAGCCGTTAGATGTATCGGCGACTGGTACGAACCTAGAGGAGGAGACGTTATTTCCACACATTATATCAATTATTTTTATCCACGAGAACTGATCTCCCATCCTAGACCTCATCCTGCAACTAATTCTCTCCAAGACTGGATGGAGGCAGACCATCAATTTGCCCATCAAAACGCTTATAATCATTTGTCTAACCCCCAGTTCTGGAGAAGCTCGAATAATAATCAATACCCACTCCAGCGATTAAAACCACTCTATCAGAGCGATTATGTAAACCAACATCAGAGGTTTAATATACCCACTTTTAATCGCTTCTCAGTTCTGGGTGGTTTGGAGAATGTAGATTGACTTAATGCCGAGCAGGCACGAGTCCAAAGACCGAATATGCCAAGTCAATCTACTAAAAATGACACTATTCTCCAAAGAGAAATTGTAGAAATACAAGAAATGGTAAACAGTAATTCCTCCCCAGCACCCATCCAAACAGTGCATATAGGACACGATATTACCACTTGTGGGAGAATTTGTAGTAATCGATCTAAGTACCTTGCTGATGATTAAAAAAAAAAACCAGAGAATGTCCCAAAAGTAGAGGCAGCCTGCAGAAATAAATGTTTAGTTCCTAGAAAGGACGATAACATAATAAAAATTATGTCCTGGAACATCGCAGGACTGCGAACTAAAATAAGGAATGGGAGTTTACTGGATTTTATACAAGATTACCACATTGTCTGTTTGCAGGAGACATGGTCCATAAATGAAGAGCATTTATTAGGTTATAAAACCCATTTTATAGCGGCAGTGGCAGGCATTCATGGTAGGGCAAAGGGGGGTTTAACGATATATATAAAAAATACTATAATTGGGCTAAAAATAATATCGCTCAGCCTACATTCCAACTACCAGATATTGAAACTCTCACTTCCGAAGAATGGGACAATAATTTTAGTGAATACATACGACAATGTCCCGGAAAGCGAGAGATTAAATTTACTTGGGCCCCTTCGAAATAAACTTTCTATCCAGAAAAAAAAAATGCAAGGAGCCGACGTACCATGCATTGTTTGGGGTGGCGATTTTAATCACAATCCTTGCGAGGCAAAAAACAGTAACATCTGTGGCATGGCAGAAGAAATAGACAAAGACACGTCCCACTTCTCTCACTCTAAAGTGGGGGATTTCCTAAATGAAATGCTATCAGAACTAGGACTTGTAATTTTAAATGAAACTGACATTGTATCTGGCAAAGTACAGCCCACCTATCTGGGTAGGGGATGGGAAACAACAATAGACTATATACTGGTCTCAGCAATACTTGAAAGTAAGGCTAAGAGTTTTAGGCTGTTAGTAAATACCTTAAGTGATCATACTGCACTGGCATTTGATTTGGTCACTGACCAGGGGCAATATAATTCACATCCAATGATGACAACACTTGCTCAGAATAATATCTATCTAGCAAGAACAAATGGCTATGCCATAGGATGGGGAATGATTGATCCAGTGGCCATGACAAACAAAGTGGTTCGTGAGACATATCCAGCAATAGTGAAGTGTCTTGAGAACGATACCAGCGAAGAAGAGATTCTACTAAACTTTAGTTTAATCATGGAGAAAGTAAAGGATCTTCTAACCCGTAATATAAAAGTGAATAAGCCCAGGAAAAAAAGATGGTTCGATCATGAATGCACCTTGGCGCATAAATCTTTAAAAAAAGCGCTGACAAAACCTCTACGAGATCAAGAGGAAATACGTGGTTTAAGGAGGTGCTATCGTCTAGCATGTAAAACTAGGAAAAAACATTTGAAAAAAGCGCTCTGGGACCAACTATATGAGAGTTCCCGGAACTGGAATAGTGAACAATTCTGGAAGGTAGTAAGGACTCCCTTTTTGACAGACACTAGCGATCTGCCGAAAGTTGATGTAGTGATCGAGGGCCCAATATGGGCAAACCACTTTTCTAAAGTATTTGGTAAAGTAGTAGGGGAAGATCCACTCGAAGAAAATAAACAGATCTCACTTGAAAGTGTATTCCCGATCCTTTTAAATTTTGAGTTAAACAAAGTCATAAACGCGGTAAAAAAGAGTAAAAGCGGAAAAGCCCCCGGCCCAGACGGTGTGCCAGTGGACTTTTTTAAGTCCAACTTAGATCTGTGGGCTCCAATCCTAAAAAAAGTGTTCGATGCAACAATGAAGTGTGGTCTCATTAAAACTTGGTCCCAATCAATCATGGTCCCTATTTTTAAAAAAGGAAACAGGGAAGATGTGACCTGTTATAGGCCTATCTCATTATTGGACTCACTTGGCAAAGCTCTAGGCAGAGTGGTCCTTCAGCGCCTACAGGAGTGGGCAGATGACCACAATGTACTATCTGACATTCAGTTCGGTTTTCGAGAGGGATTTGGAACAACAGAACAGGCCCTGAACCTAGCTTTATTGATGGGTAAATATGCATCAGCAAAGCAAGGAAAGTTATATATGGTCTATGTCGATCTTTCCGCAGCCTTCGATTGCGTTTCCCACTCGAAACTGTGGTCAGTGCTCTCTAATATGGGCATAGATATTCCCCTCGTACATCTTCTTAGGGCTCTATATTCCAACGCCTCATCAAGGGTCCGTTTTGGAACGCAGGGTGAGCTATCTGAACTCTTTAATGTGGAGAGGGGCGTGAGGCAGGGTTGTGTACTGGCCCCCTTTCTTTTCTCCCTCTATACTAACGATCTTGAGGTCGAGATGTTGAGAGGGGCCCAGGACCTTCCACGAGTAAAAAATCGCCCCGTCCCGGCCCTCCTCTACGCGGATGACGCAGTAATACTGGCACGTACTCCGCGAGAGCTGCAGAAAGCTTTAGATAGATAATCAAAATTCATGGGTACCTTGGACCTTAAAATAAATATAAGAAAAACGTATGTGATGGTGGCAGGAAAGGGGGAAAAAAAGGAAAAGCCCATCTACCTTGACGAAGAGAAAGTAGATTCGACCTCCCAATACCCATACTTAGGGGTGATGACAGACGACAAACTTAACTGGAAAGTGGCCATTGAAGCCCGCAAACATCAACTTTTGCGAGCTATTATTGCCTTGATAAAATTTTCCCAGAAGCTAGGAAAGCGGCCACCGGTAGAGCTCCTCCGCATTTATAAAGCAAAGTGTCTTTCCATCGCACTTTACGGGGCGGGTCTGTGGGGACATAAAAACACCAATGCCCTGCAGATAGCAGAGAATACATTTACGAGATTTCTCCTGATGGCCCCCAAGCGGGCATCCACTTTTGCCTGTCATGCAGAACTTGGCCTTTCCCATATTGAAGACCTGGCCAAAATTCAACCTCTTTTGTTATGGCGCCGTATTTGGACCTCAACAAAGAATCTATTTACAAAAGAGATTGTGGCGGATTGCATGTCCCTGGAACATGTGGGAAAAATAGAATGGCTGCTTTATGTAAAAAACTTTCTTACTGATTTGGGCCTTAATAAATATTATATTAATCCCCCAAAAATTGCTGAGATTTCCAAGAAAGATTTAAAAATAAGGGCCCTCAGCCACTTGGAAGAACTAAGGATGGGCAAGGAGATAAATAAAATATCCACTCAGCACTCCTTGACAGTCATGACCACACTTGAAATGGAACCGTATTTGACTTATGTTGATTCACAATTTGAACGCTTTCTATTGACACGCTTCAGATTGAATGTTTTCCATAGACTTGTTGCCTTTCCAAAAAACTATAACTGGAAAGAGGGCCTAATGGCTTGTCCGTGTGATGATTTATCGGAACAATCAACAATGCACACAATATTGTTCTGTAAATTTTACTCTATACACCGTAAATTATGGCTAATCCCTTTGCTGAGAACACTGGGTTTTAGAAGGTGTCGCATTGCCATGTTGTATTTGCAATTTCTGAACAACCCATTGATTACTAAAAGTGTCAGCACTTTTTTAAAATGTATTTTTAAACACAGAGTAAATCTAGATTGAATCAATTTTAATCAATACAATCAGTCTTTTTATAAAGTGTATATTGTGTATGATATATATTTTTTATGTACTTTAATGGTTATTATTGTTTTTATAACCGAATAAAGATTTACTACTACATCGTGTAAGTTTTGGTCATAGACATGAATCCTCTTAAAATAGCCTGCCAATAACCAGGCCTGCATCAGAGCGATGCATGTGACCAGCATGTCACAGGCTTGCATTTTATGTAAAATAGCTCAGTACCAGGGGCATAACACAGGCCCCCGCGGCCCTCTCGGTGCGGGGGGGCCCGAGCTGCAGGGGGCCCACTCAGCACAATACTCATGCCCAAGAACTCCGGATTAATTCCGGAGTGGGGGCCCCTCCGGGTACGTGGCAGGGAGGCCCCCTCAACTTTCGTTCGCCACTGCTCAGTTCGTTGTGTAATTTGTTGCAAAGAGCTTCATATAATGTGTAGGTCACAACTGTCAATCCTGATTGTAACATGCAAGCATGCGTTTGACTTCCTACAGTTTTAACTTGTTCACCTCTTCATTTAAGGTTGATAACATGGGTGTAATTTAGTTAGGTTGTAAAACTAAAGTCTTAAAAGTTTCAAAATAATTGTTATTATATTGTCTGTTATATAAGTTCCCATTAGGGATAATGGACCTATGTACACAACCACTGGTTTATTTTTGTCAACTTTTGAAGTGGCAAGTCTATATTTGTTTCCCTTGACGGCCTGAGGTGCTTGACAGCCAAGTGTGAGCATCCTGTGACACCTTTATTAAGACCAAAAAAGTAAGTCAGACAAAGGACTTACTAATTGCCCTTAAAGTGAAGCATTTGGAGTTCCACTTTGGAGCAGGAAAGAGCCTCCTATCCCACCTGCCACCTTCAGGATGCAGGTTCTACTTGGCCCACACAATGTAATGTGTGGGACTACTGCGGAACAATATTTGTCAGTACAGGACCACTATAATCCAGCACTGCCAATGAGCGGTCTAAAAGAATGGGAGCTCTAGTCTAAACAAAGCGCCTCCGCACATGTGGCGGAGGCCCCGCAGTCATGGGGGAATCTTCGCACTCGGGTGGAATGTCCACATTGAGAATTCTTATTACGGACTTTCCCAGCCAAGTACGGAGAGTCCCTCAAGACCACGGGGCCTCAGCCACTAGTGCAGCGGCCCTTTGTGAACAAGGCCCTTGAGTTATTATTGTGGCCCCTTGTTTCATTGTACCAATAGGATAATTCAGGATTTCCTACAGGTAGATACCCTACTGGTAGTACAGATAATCCCTGTTCATTCGCGTCTTAGATTCACCATGAACACCAACCTCCTCCTCAAGGAAGCAATTACTAAAAAAAAACAAGTTGGCCTGGTACCAGTTCTCTTCTAATGAAAGTGAAACCGTTTCTTCCAGAAAGCGACTTGAGAACTATTGTTTAAGCCCTTGTACTCTCATATCTAAATGGAGACACCCCTCCCTGCTCCATGGCTCCCAGATTCCACACCCTTCAACAGCATCATACATACCAAGGCACATCTCTTCCAGGGCCTATGGAAATATGATCACATAACTCCCATCCTGATGGAACTCCAGTGGCTCCTATTGCCGGCCTGCATCATCTATAAAACCTGCTGCATAATTGCTCAACTTCTCCTATGTTCTTGGCACACGTGCAGCAAGGACACTATCAGACTGCAGAACATCCCCAAACAAACTTTATTGAGTGCCGTGAGTGTCCTCAGGTTAAAGGAAAGGCACGTATATAGCCACTTTCACTCACGAAAGGCCAACATGTTTAGTCGCCAAACTTCTTAGGCAACTTCGTCAGGGCTGTCAGGGAAGCCAGTCTTCACCTCGTTCATTTATCACACTAAGGTGCCGATTAGGATCCTGGAAAAAATATCCCCGTACGACTCGTATCCGGTCTTTTTACCGTACGAATCGCACAAGTGCCGTAGAAACTGCCAAGTACGATTCGCACAGGAAAAAGTCCATACGAATTGCATTGGGAATAATTCCCCACACGTCCTGGGTCGGAAAAAGTGTCCGACACATCCCCGGACGATTTACCGTACAAATGTGAAAAGTGGAGTCCGAGCGCGCAAGTACGATCCGTCCCGTGCGTCCGATGTTACAACCGTATGGAAAATGCACCGTATGGACTGAACTCCCATAGCAACCATAGAGACATGTGCCCGCATACGCGCCGCCCCCCCCCGCCCCCGTGAGTACGCGCCGACCCCCCCCCAGCCCCCGTGAGTACGCGCCGAACCCCCCGTGTATGTACACCCCCCTGTGTATGTACACCCGTGTACGTACGAGTCGAACCCCCCGTGTATGTACACCCGTGTACGTACGAGTCGAACACCCTGTGTATGTACACCCCCGTTTATGTACACCCGTGTACGTACGAGTCGAACCCCCGTGTATGTACACCCGTGTACGTACGAGTCGAACCCCCCGTGTATGTACATCTGTGTACGTACGAGTCGAACCCCCCCGTGTATGTACACCCCCGTGTATGTACACCCGTGTACGCACGAGTCGAACCCCCTGTGTATGTACGGTGCGTACCCCCAGCGCGTAGCGCTGGGGGTACGCACCGTACATACACGGGTGAGGGTACGACTCGTACGTACACGGGTGTACATACACGGGGGTGTACATACACAGGGGGGTTCGACTCATACGTACACAGGTGTACATACACGGGGGGTGTACATACACGGGGGGTTCGACTCGTACGTACACGGGTGTACATACACGGGGCTGTACACCCGTGTACGTACGAGTCGAACCCCCCATGTATGTACACCCGTGTACGTACGAGTCGAACCCCCCGTGTATGTACACCCCCGTGTATGTACACACGTGTACATACGAGTCGAACCCCCGTGTATGTACACCCGTGTACGTACGAGTCGAACCCCCCTGTATGTACACCCGTGTACGTACGAGTTGAACCCCCCCGTGTATGTACACCCCCCGGTGTATATACACCCGTGTACGTACGAATCAAACCCCCCGTGTATGTACACCCATGTACGCACGAGTCGAACCCCCCGTGTATGTACGGTGCGTACCCCCAGCGCGTAATGCGATGCAGCGCGCGCAACATAATTCGTTTTATTTATTTAAATGTGTACTTACCTCCGTTCATCCATATTCCGGTGTTTATATTTCCCCACTCTGCCCCTCCCCCCCCCCCCGCCTCACTGCTTCACCGAACTCCCTCCACGGACCGCTACTGACAGGGGGGTTCGACTCGTACGTACACAGGTGTACATACACGGGGGTGTACATACACGGGGGTTCGACTCGTACGTACACGGGTGTACATACACGGGGGTGTACATACACGGGGGGCTCGACTTGTACGTACACGGGTGTACATACACGGGGGTTCGACTCGTACGTACACGGGGGTGCACATACACGGGGGGGTTCGACTCGTACGTACACGGGTGTACATACACGGGGGTGTACATACACGGGGTTTGACTCGTACGTACACGGGTGTACATACACTGGGGGGTTCGACTCGTACGTACACGGGGGTGTACATACACGGGGGGGTTCGACTCGTACATACACGGGTGTACATACACGGGGGTGTACATACACGGGGGGTTCGACTCGTACGTACACGGGTGTACATACACGGGGGGTTCGACTCGTACGTACACGGGTGTACATACACGGGGGGTTCGACTCGTATGTACACGGGGCTGGGGGGGGTTCGGCGCGTACTCACGGGGGCTAGGGGGGGTTCGGCACGTACTCACGGGGGCTGGGGGGGTTCGGCGCGTACTCACGGGGACTGGGGGGGGGATCCGGCGCGTATTCACGGGGGCTGGGACGGGGTACGGCGCGTACCGGGCCCCCTAATCTGGTCGTTTCGCGGCGTACTTCGCTTTTCCGGCACTTTTTGGGTGCCGTAAAAATATTGCCGTCCGGACTGCTGTCGGTTCGAATCGTACTTCCTGGTTCGTGAAACGCTGCCTGAAAGCGTCCCAACGTCACGTCGGCGGTTTCCCGGATCACATTTGTTTGTATATTTTCGTCGGTCGGTGTTTTTTACGATTCGTACGGAAATGGTGTTTCCGTGCGATTCGTACTTGCATGTTTGTAATGTTTTACAACTGGGTACGAGTCGGACGGAGAAACGCCTCCGTCCGACGGTTCGTACCCGGTTTCTCCAGGATCCTAATCGGCACCTAAATCTGTGGTTATCGACAAAATTAAAAAGAGAGAAGAATGTGCCAATCATGACCAAACCCTATGTACTTCATGCTCTTCAACATGTTGAGGACACTCACGGCACTCAATAAAGTATGTTTTGCATGTGAGTGGTACCCCATTGTAATTGTGAGAATAATTTTTCTCTTTTCACGGTTGGGGACCAGTGGACACTGAGTGAGTCATACATTCTCTACATTCTCAGTGTTGTTTGCCATATTTTCTTGATTCATTTCTTGTTTGATTTCTCACCTCTGAGGAAGTCGAAGCACACACCCCCTTTTTTATTTTTGGCCACGAAAGCAACCGATGATGATAACGTGGGCATACTGGCGAGTACCATCCAGCAGCTCCTTGGGTTTGTGTATGTGAGGTGCTTTCTGGCCTTTTCTCACACTATTTTCTTCTTTCTTGTTGCACACATTTATGTGATGGTTTGAAACCACTTTGTAGTGTGTATGTGATGTGGTTATTGACGTTTTTCTTAAATAGAACAGTAAGGACCAGCAGGTCACAGGCAATAAACTGGACCTGTGGGGGAAGTTAAAAGTTTCAGTGATAACTCCCTGTGGGTTCCAAAAATATAAGGTTCTCTTTTCGACAGAGGTCGGATCTGGCAGTGTTTACAATCCATAAGGACTGCACCAACGCTGCTCCAATTTAGGAAAGAGTTAAAGACGCACCTCTTTAAAGAACACTAAACGACAATGCATTAACTGGCCGCAAACCAGTTGCCTCACCTGTCGCTCGTTGACTTTATGCTTGTCTTTGTCCCTGTTAGGAACTCTGCTACCTTTTGGCTGGATTGGCACGACATAAATACCACATACATACACTCTAATCAGCAGCAGTTCAAATAAAAGACAAATCAAATAAAGTATGGTTTTAGGAATCAAGATTTTTGCTGCAAGGCTATGTTTAAGATTTCCAGCAATCTGCAGCAGATCAGAAAGGTGAGTACTGAAAAGGTGTGACCTTAGATAAACCGATGCTTTACAATAGAGCTAAAATTATTACCTCGGCTTCGGCAGAGGCTCATTAATAACAGAGTCTGTATGGAGTGTGACCTCCAAAGGCAAAGCTCATCTGTGAAGCTGGAGGCTGTGCATTTGCTTATCACTGTCATAGATTGGAACCCATCATTAGCACCTATCCAGATAATTTACCCATTCTGCTGAAAGAAGGCTTCCTGATTTATTTTTATAAGAATTAACCTTCAATGTGTATACTTAAAATAAATACCAAGCCAGGTTTGAAGTGAAAAAGGCATGTCCATATTCTTAATAATTTATTGATTTTTTTTCCCTTGAACATTTCCGTTCCATTGCCAGAATAAAGTTAATCGACAATAACAGTCACAAATGTTAAGTACTCATTAAAATTAAGAGAACAATTAAAATAATTCCTGTCTTGGAATAGACGTTCAGTAGCCTGTCACATTAACAAGCCACCTATCTTAAATAAATTGGTGATGAAATGCACGAAGGTGTAGGTGATGTGCCCCACTGCCCTCAGAATGCCAGTGGTAGCGGAAGTGATGTCACACGCCTTTTGATCTCCATTTTTACTCATTACACACATACTTGCACACATACACAAATTCACACATATGCACTCTTTCACACTTAAACACACGCTCACCCGCAAGCACGCGCACAACATTTAAAAGCATTTTTTACTTGCCTCAGCTGCCAAGGAAGGGCATATTCCAGCTTATTGTACTCCATTTTTATCACATTATTAGTGAATAATCGGTGCTTTAAATGGTAAAAACTAAGTTCGGGTACTCAATAAAATAGAGGTGTGGCAAGTGGGCGGGGCTAGGGGCGGGGCTAAGGGGAAGATATGATCATACATAATGACTTTTATACTAGTTGCAGCATATATTGAAGCACACGAGAAATGCGTGTATGTCAATAGAACAGATTAACTCATTACACATAATGAAAGCCATGATGGCGCTTTCACCGTAATGGTCCCTGGGCACATGATTGACAGTGCAGGGTCTGTCTAGAGAACCTGTCCTGTTAATGACCGTGTGACACAAGACCTTTCAAACCCCTGCAGTTTGGGGACATTCAAATGGGCGCTGCAACTCAGAAAAATGCCAGAACACGGCTCGGTTCCTTACAAGCTCCTCGGAAGCTGGGCGGCATCTGCCCTGCACTGGAGGAGAAACCTAACCGGCGCCTGCCATGCTGTGGATCAGGGTACCGGTACTCTCCCTGGCTACAAAGAAGTGCTGGTACTGACGGTAAAAAAAAATCAGAAGTGCCGGTACTCAGTACCGGTGAGTACAGGCCCATTTAAAGCACTGTGAATAATATATTTTATTTGTTCACTATTAGTGTAATAAATATTTGATAGAAAATAAAGAGTGGAACCTCAGCTGCCCCTGTGTTCCTGGCACTAAATTTGCCACATCTGAGGCCAGGGGTCGCAAAGGCAGTGCTAGGGGTAGCATAGGGTAAGCCGGGGGTCACAGTTGCGACCCCTAAATGACATCCTTGACTATATGGACTAGGCCCAGGACACATTTTTGATGGTGTTATTTGGAAGTGAGTTCTGGTGAAACTATATGAAATCTCTTTTCACTTACCACGCAAGGAGAAAAAGGGCCATCATTTGGGGACCGGCTGGTTCAGGCGGATTGAGTGATGTTACCTTGTGAATCACGGCCCATGCAAGCTGCCCAGCTCATGGATTGTGTAGGCAGGTGTTGTGGATTTCCGTGGACCTAGTTTTGCTAGGGACGGACACTAAGTGCCACAATAAACCTGCCCATTTTGCAGGTTATGATAAGTTATGTTTTGTTGAATGGTTTTTGTTGAGGGCACTGTCACTGCAGAGCAGTCCCAGGAGCCTTGGAAAGTTAATTAGTTTATTGAGGTTTTCTACACATTGGACCTGGCCCCAGGATAGCAGAGTTCTTTGCAAGAGAGCCAGACGTGTTAAAAATAACAAACAACATGAAACAACTAATCAGTGACTGTTTAACCAAAAGGAATAGTTAGTTTATAGTCACAAACGAGCATTACCATAATTACGTGCTTTAGAAAACAGTCATCAAGAAAGGACCATTAAGCAACCAGAAAACAGTAAGAGTCAGAAGGTAGTATTGGGCCTGGCAGTTCGGGTCAGCCAAGGTGAAGTGATAAACGTCATTTTAAGCAAAGTGTCTCTCAAATAGAATTTTGAGATTTCTTGTGAACTTGATCAGGTAAGTAGTTGTGGGAAGGGCTGGTGGGAGGGAGTTCCAGTGTCTAGCTGCTTCATAAGGGAATGATTGATTCATATAGCCTTCTTGCCTGAATGTCAGAGGTCTGAGCAAGAGGGATTCGGCGCTTTTTGTTTCTAGTTGGGAGCTCAAGACTTTTAGTTCTCCAATGAGTTAGAAAGGTGAGGAGTTGTGCAAAACTTAATCTGTGATCCATCCCATGTAAAATGGGGGCCTTACCTCAATGGGGAGTCATTTTAGAGTCCGAAGAGAAGGAGAGATATGATTGCATTTCTTGTGGAGTGATACATAGCAGGAAGCTGTAAGCAGTACTGCTCTCAGGGGTGAGAGATGTGCTTTAGGGAGACCAGTGAGGAGTGAGTTTCCATAATCCAGTCTAGAAAGAACAAATGCCTGAACTTTTGATTTCAATGCCTGCTTAGAAATGAACTGTCTTATTCCATGGAGCAGTCTTAGCTGCTGGCTTGCACTTTTGGCCATATGTCCAAGGACAAGACATGCCTCTGGAGGATTGAGACCAGGCTCTCCATCTTCACTCTTTGTGCATGGTTATATCAATAGAATCCAAACCACTTGAGGACTTTCCTTTTGATGTCCATCCATTCTTTGAAGCAGTTAATCATAGAAGAGTGGTTGACTGTATTGACAACCAAGCGATCCAGAAGCACCAGTGGGCAGGAACCACCAGAGTCTAGAAAGTGCAGGGAATCATCAACAATATATGTGAATATAATGAATGAATGAATAGGTGCTGTTTCTGTACTGCAACCTTGTCTAAATCCAGACTGGAAAATATTAAGGCGGTTGTTTGGATATGGAAAGATAGTTGTGAGGTTAAATAGATTTCTAACACCTTCCCCAAGAAGGGAAGTGTTAACATCAGACAAGTGGTTCATGTCATTTGAGGCTGCTCTAGGCTTTTTAAGGATGGAGGATACAAGGCTGATTGTCAAATAGTCCAGGAAAATACCTTGCATCAGTGAAACGTTAACCATGGAGGTCCACTATGGTGGCAGTAGTTTGCAATTTCCTTGCTCAGGGTGCCAGGCAATGTGTCAGAGTCGTGATTGGAAGGTTTGACCTTATTGTTTCAATCAGTTCAGACTTAGATACTAGGTGAAATTGTGACCATGAAAATTGGGCTTTGCAATTGAGTGGGCCGTCATCTCGTTTGGTGGTACTTGGTATGGAGCAGGGGTGGATTCTCCATTATGGCTCTGGGGCTACGCCCCTCTGAAACTATTTCCTTCATATTTCTGTACAAATATTAAATAGATTTATTTATTTAGAGATACAATTGTATCTCTAAACAAATCAATGTATTTAAGTCAGGGCTGTGTGTCCCAGGCTGCCTGCTCCACCTCATTCCGAATCAGGAGATGGAAGCCAGGCAGTAAATCAACTTACTGAACTGTGACAGATGACACAGGGCTTATTGTTCTAAAGCCCTTCATAATGAATTATTGCCATTGTAGCCTATGGCAGTATTCTCTATTGTCAATTCAAAGAAATAGAGAGGGCCCCACTCACCCAAAGGGACAGAGTGCTATGTAGACTGACAAGTCACAAATAAAATTCCCTTTGGGCTTGTACATACAACTTAAATCACACTCTTCACTTTTGCTCTGTCTCATTACATACTTCTCATTCACCCCCAAAAGCATTAAGGTCAATACTACACCTGTATCTATTTGTAAAAAAAAAATATTGTTCCTTTTATTATCTTATTTTTATGTATTCAATCTCATTTCTTGAACAATGATTTAAAAATCTAAACAATACAATGTCTCGATCCTATTCTGCATTAAAACATTAAAATTCCATTACTATAATTTCTTTTTCAAGAAAGACAGGATGAACTATGTTCTCTATCTCAAATTGTGTATAAACAAAAACACAGAAACATAGACAGGGAAATTACAACAGACAATCACATATGTCTTTTATAATAACCAATCTTTTTTAGATTATTGTCCGTATCACAGAGCATCATGAAACATTAATATCTACTGTGTTCCTCAATGTCTTCCAGATTTAGTCTTAACTATGCATCGATGCATTTCGGTGGACACTCCATATTCGAGACCACCTTCTGCAAGATAAATACATTTTTCCCAAAGTCTAATTAAAAATAGAATTGACTATATATTAAAAAAAGATTAAATCTATATATATAAGTATATATATTACCTACTGGCGGTCGCCAGTAGATAGTTATAGTTAGGACCAAGTTTCCATAGGAAGAAAATTGTTTGTTTTGCTTATAACTTTGATGTCGTTTGATGAATCTTCATAAAATTTTCCAAACTAATTCTTTGTTCATATCAGCTCTTATGTGGGAAGTTTGGGGGTGATTTTTCATGGGGGGACTGAGAAAAAAGGGGGGGTCCCAAAACGTGTTTTCTCCATGTTAATTTCCATAGGAAACTTTAGACAAGGCTACAGGTCGAACGGGTAAACGGAATTACCCCAAATTTGGCAGGGAGAAGGGTCTTGGTCTAGAAAGCACGCTTTTGTTTATTTGGTGTAAATCCATTCAGTAGTTTTTGAGAAATATTGAAATTTACAGATATCAATATTTGGGAATTCTGCCCTCTGATTGGCTGAAGCGTTACGAGCACGAGCTTGCTGCTTAATGGTTGTGAGCGCTGCGAGCGGTTGCAACTAGGAAGTGTTGGCCACCATTTTGGGATTCTATTGAAGTGAGTAAGGGGAAAAAAGGGTGAAAAGAGTAGGATAGAGGAGGGTAGGAGCGCTGTGAGGTCTGTGGGGTGGGTTAGGGTGTGCTATACAGGGAGTGTGAAGCGATGTATTCACCCCTACTGGTGTGAAAGTGCTGTTTTGCCCAGAGTGAGATGGTGCTGAGGTGAGGTGCCAGTACACTCAGGGTTAAAACCATGAGCTGATTGCTGTAAACTGATATGCTCCTGGCGCTGTAGCATACTGGCTGCTGTAGCATAGCTGTGCAAGTGGTGTTAGTATGGGTTTAGACTATAGCGGGAGTGGTAAGCAAACTACTCACCCCTCATTTTGTGAAGGGGACGTGAGAAAAAGTATTCATGGAAGACTGTGCTCACTACTGCCTTCAATTTACACTGCAGACAGCAGTGTTCACAATTCAGATTGAGTCGCTATTGTAGATGAGGCAGTCCTGTAGGCAAAAGACGTTGCTCCAGTGCGCTCTGTCTGCACCACGCATATGCATCATCACAGGATCCGCACATGGTTTTTGTTGCTTCGCGTATGGCAAACAGGGCAGCTCAAGTCAACGCCACGTGGCTGTGGGACCTTGCTGACCGCTCTCTGGCCTACACTGCAGACAGCAGTGTTTACAATTCAGATCGAGTCGCTATTGCAGGTGATGCAGTGTTGTAGGCAAAAGACATTGCTCCTAGTACGGCCCGCCCGCAGCACGCATCATCGCTGGCTGTGCACATGCGGTGCCATGAACCCGTCGGGTACGAAATGCGCATCCTTTACGAGTTTAGCAATATGGCGGATAGGATTGGCGTACTGATGGAGCTTGGTACACTACTGGTACGGGACTTCAGTTTTCTAAAAAAAAAAAAAACGATATACATACTTTTTTTGAAGATATAAAACATTACATGTTTTTCAAATTAAAAACAAAAACGGATAATAGAGTTACAATTCAGATCGAGTCGCTATTGCAGGTGATGCAGTGTTGTAGGCAACAGACATTGCTCCTAGTACGGCCCGCCCGCAGCACGCATCATCGCTGGATGTGCACATGCTGAATGCTTTTGATGTGGCTATCTAAGTGCACTAGACCTGATGGACCCTTTATGTTACAATCTTTTTGTGTATTATTTCAGATCTACTGCCTGGGTCTTAGTATACCACAAGTTATGGTTATTTTACGATAGAATCTTTTCTGTATTATTTCACATCTAGTGTCCCTACCTTACTGCAGCACAAACTATTGACCCTTTTATTATAGAATCTCTGTGTGATCCAATGATTACTGTTGTAGTTGATGCTAGCAGCAACCATTCCCTGAGGGCTACATTACACTCACCCCACACGCATCCAGCACAGACGTCACTGAATATGTAACCCTGGTAATAAAAAGGAGTCGAGCGCACGTGCCCATACTCACTTCCACTATCTATCTGTGTCCGTGTGTTCATTATGTATGCATGATACTGCCCCTGGGCCGTACCACATTACATTGTGCTGTGGATAGCGTATGCAACCATGTTACCTCTGGCAGTGGGGAAAAGTTCTGTTATGTAGCTTTTAGATGCATGGCTATCACAGGTGGAAGGCTGATGAAGATGATGGTTGCATGTTGTGTGTACTGTCAGATATGTGTACATAGCAAAAAGTTTTTAAAAAAGCTCTGGAAGCAGAAGAGGAGTCTCTCATCAAATGCTGTAGAGAGAATGGTGAAAATGGGTGGGGTCCTCCAACTGTTACAATGGGAAATGTTATGAACCAATCAAATGCTTTTCTTTAAGGTCACATGGCAATCATGCAGCGAGCGCGCAAGGGGGCTGCACCCGATGCGATTTTGAGAAAATATTACCATAATGTAAGTTTATTACAGTTAGAAATTTATAAATGTTTAAAATATTTTAGATTATCGCGTGTTCTCATATACACTTTAAAATTATTTAGATATAGTTTTGAGACGAAAAAAAAATGAGGGAATTGTGTTCCCGGCGCGACACCATACGTCTATGACGTAACACAGGGCCTGGCAGCGTGCACTCATCGCATACGCAACGTGCAGCGGGCGTGACCCCATACGTACATGACGTAAGGCGCGGCTTGGTACTGCGTACCCGTCGCATACCAAAGTATCAACTGGCGCGACCACATATGTATATGATGTTACACGGGATGCGGTGCCATGAACCCTTCGGGTACGAAATGCGCACCCTTTACGAGTTTAGCAATATGGCGGATAGGATTGGCGTGCTGATGGAGCTTGGTACACTACTGGTACGGGACTTCAGTTTTCTAAAAAAAAAAACCGATATACATACTTTTTTTTGAAGATATAAAACATTACATGTTTTTCAAATTAAAAACAAAAACGGATAATAGAGTTCCAAAATATTTTTTAAAAAAATATAGGTTTTATAAATATTAAAATATGAAATTAACATTTTAAAAACCTTCGAAATTTACTGAAAAAAACATAGGTTTTACAGACGTTATAGTTAGGAATTAGCATTTCAAAAACCTTTGAAATTCTCTGAAAAAACCATAGGTTTTACAGATGGTATAGTTAGGAATTAGCATTTAAAAAACTTTAGAAATTCACTGAAAAAACCATAGGTTTCAGGGACGTTATAGTTAGTTGAACATTTGACTCATATAAAACCAGAGAAATTCACCCGTTATAGTTAGTTGAGCTAACTATAACTCACGTGCCCGCAATGCACTGGTGATGAAGTCACATATTACATCACTCATGACATGGTCAGTGACATCACTGATGACATCTCAAATGACATTACCATGCCCCCTTAGGTGACCTTTCATTTTGTTTTCAAGTGTGTAGTAATGCCTGCCATGGCATTCTCAATGTTGTGACCAGCCAGTCTGGATCCACGCATCCACTCTGAATGGGCCACTCAGAGCATATTGGGTTGCTAACAAACTTTGTAACAGCATTAACCACTTTATGCCTCTTGGCCAGACTGCTTTTCAGGAACACTCCCAAACTTTCTGCTGTCACGCCTCTTGTCTTGCTGAAATCGTTTTTGTTGACTTTAAGACTCTGCCCCCATTTCCACTGCTAACCAGTGCTAAAGTGCCTACCCTCTCTTCTTTAAACATTGTCAAATTGGCTTACGCCCAATTGGCACATTTAATTTGTATTTAAGTCCCTAGTAAAATGGCACTTCGTGTACCCAGGCTCTGTAAATCAGGTACAGCATTAGGACTGCAGCACTTATTTTGCCAACCACATAAGTAGCCCATAAAAACATGTCTATGGCCTGCCATTGCAGCCTGGGTGCACAGTTTTAAACTGCCATTTCGACCTGGCAAAATCAACCTTTTCCATGCACAAACCATCCTTTTTAATACATCTAAGTCATCCCCAGTTCTGGCCCTAAACAGCCCATAATGTAGGGTGCGTTGTATTTAAAAAGTTGGACTTGTACTTTTAAGTTCTACATGTCCTGGTAGGAAAAATATCCCAAATTAATCTTTCACTATTGCAAGGCCTACCTCCCCTTTGGGTAACATTGGGCTTCCTTTTTTACATTTAATTAATGATAACATTTGGTTAGGAGCAGGTAGGAATTTCACATCTGGTGTCCAAGGAACTGTAATTTAAAATACTCTACAATAGTAAAGTCAGATTTTAGTTCATTATACTGAAAATGCCACCTTTAGAAAGTTAACACAACAATAGTACTGCCAATGCTGCACTGGATTGAAGAAGACACTTTTGACCATGAACTGAACAAAACAGTTTCACTCTAAACCACTTTTTCCGTTTGATTTTAATCAAAAATTGAATTCAGTGCTACATTAGCTCATTAGTTAGCACGGTTTCCTTTAGACAAAATAGAACAAATTCGACAAAATAGTTGAAAAAAACAATACATCATTAATATTTACATTACATAGACATATGCACACAACACTACCACTGACATACTGAAATCAATCAAACCACACATACACACTAACCACTCATACTGTGAGACACTTCAGACAAATATTCAATGACAATTTTGAAAAGGAGGCTATCAAAAAATGGTTTTCAACAAAATTGTAATAGTTGAAAATTATTAAGTTGAATTGTTAAATGTACGATTAGCCCAAAAATGAAGAAGAGGTCTACGCGTTTCGAATCCCTCAGGTTGTGGGGATTCTCATCAGGACCAAACGCTCTCTGAAAGGTGAACAAAAAAGCTAAATTAGACCAAGTGACCCTAGCACACTAAGACTTCCTTATCGCACACCTTATTCTTGAATCTTACCTGTCATCAAATGACAACCAAGGAGAGACTTGAAAATATTGAAAATCGACCTTTCAAAAAAACCTTAACAGAGACAGAAAAGGAAGGGAGGGTCAGTTGAAATGTCGCCTAAAGCGCAGAGTAAAACCCATGGGGTGCGTCTTACTTGTCAGCCTAACGTGGTGTGATCGTCGTTTATCTATCAGCCGGCGTGAGGGGTTATCGCAGACAGGATCGTCCGAGGAGAGTCTCGACTACTTCAGACGATGAAGTATTCTTACTTCAGAAGGTACTCAGTTATAATCTAAAAGGAATGGACCACAATGGCATTGAATAAACACGGTAATAAAACATGTGAGCAGTTCGCAAGATGGCCGCAGTGCTGGTCGATCAAGAATGTCTTACCTTCCAGTGTAATTGGTAAAGTTTTACGGGGAACCCTCGGTCTGTGCGTGTTGCGCCATTGCAGATAGTGTTCGATGTAGAACAGAAGGAATTGTCTCTTTACACTTCCTGTGTGGGACCAACTTTGTTAAACTTAAGGCTGAATTCATTGAATTCTGCCGGAAAATATGCCTGATCACCTTCTTCCTAGATAATCCATTGAAGGACAATACAGAAACGACAGGTTTAAAGAAAAAATCCTGTTTTTGTCCACCAACAGCAAAAACTCCAAAAGAAGTAATACTATTTGACAAGGTAGTACTATCTGCCATCACGGAAGCTGAAAAACAAAAAAAGAGATCTGTTAAATTCAACATGACGAAAGCTCAAAAAGAAGCTTTGACTGATCTAAAAAATGACCCATCTATAATAATTAAACAAGCGGACAAAGGCGGGTCAATTGTCATCTGGGCCACTGAACGCTACACGGCAGAAGTGATGAGGCAACTTTCAAATGAAACTTGCTACAGGAAGCTAAACAAAGATCCAACGGTTGAACTGCAAGGCAAACTATTCAATATTCTCCAGAAAGAATTTGACGAAGGGTTTTTAGGCAAAAAAGAATATGAATTTCTAAAAAATAAAACCCCCCGCATACCTATCTTCTACGTACTCCCCAAAGTACACAAGGACCAAAATAATCCCCCGGGCCGTCCCATAGTCTCGGGTTGTGAGTCATTGACTGAATCAATTTCAAAATTCGTAGATTTCTTCCTCAAACCCTTCATGCAAGAGGTGAAATCGTTTATTCAAGATACTACGGATTTCCTGATCAAACTGAGCACAATGGAGTTTCAAGAAAACACACACTTCTTAGTCACTCTAGATGTCACCTCTTTGTACACGGAAATTCCCCAAGACGAAGGGCTGGCAGTTTTGGAGACATTTCTAAACAGTAGACCCAAGCCTGAAAAAGTTCCGACACAATTCATTTTGGAATTAGCCACCTTTGCTTTAAAAAATAACTATTTTTGTTTTAAGGATGATTTCTTTTTACAAATCAAAGGTGTTGCGGTGGGGTGTCCTTTCGCCCCAGAGCTGGCTATCCTTTACATGTCAAAATATGAAGAGCACTTCGTGTACAATAATAATCCTTTTTCAATCTACATCGTACATTGGGTAAGGTACATCGACGATGTGTTTCTAACCTGGACTGGAGAAGAAGATCAACTGCAAGACTTTGTAAATTGGCTGAACAATAGAACACCAGATATAAAGTTCAGTCTTAATTTTTCCAAAATTAAAATACCATTTTTGGACGTTGAAATTTACCCCAGCGGTGGGCACCTTGTATCCACATTGTATAAGAAAAAAACCGACCGAAATAAAGCTTTACTCTATTCAAGCAACCATCCACGCAGCCTAAGGGACAATTTGCGCTATGGCCAATTTTTAAGAATCCGTCGGAATTGCACATTCAAGGATGAATTCTTTCTTCATGCTGAAAAATTAAAGACCAACCTCTTAGCAAGAGGATATCCTAAAAAACTTTTGAAGAGAGCCATGAAACGTGCATGGTGGACTCCAAGGGAGGTACTCTTCGAAAGGAGAGATAAATCCAAAATGGACAGGATTGTCTGTGTGTCCACCTTTACCCCTACGTCCAATTGGCTCAAAAAGATCATCTCCCAAAACTGGCACCTGGTCAAAAATCTTGATTCCTCTCTCAAAGAACCCCCACTATTTGCTTTTAGGAAAGATAGAAGCATAGCCAATCAGATTGTAAGAGCCGCTCTTCCTAAAACAAAGAGTCCGGATATGAGAAGTTTTTTAAATCTTCCTCCAATTCAAGGCCACCATAAATGTGGAACATGTGTGTGTTGTGAGTCCACTCTGGAAGGCAACCATTTTATCCACCAGGACATTCATTGGAAACATGATTCCTTTTCAAACTGCAAAACGAAATTTGTAGTGTATGGGATACTATGTCCATGCGACAAACTATATATTGGAAAAACAAATCAGGAGATAAGGTTCAGAATCCAACAGCACAAATCCAGAATACGCAAGAATGTGCAAAACGCTCCTTTGGTCAACCATTGGCATCTCAACAATCACACAGAAACAGATGTAAAATGGACTGTCATTTCGAAAGTTACACAAGACAGCAGAGGAGGAGACCTGGATGCCAAACTATTAAAAAGAGAAGCGATGCTGATAATTAAATTCAACACATCAGTCGACGGGTTGAATGAAATTTCAGAGATTTTTAACTTGTGAATTCTCTTCTGCTTGAGGTTCCCTGCATACTAACATTGTCGTTGCATATTACACACTTTGCTGAGATTCTGCCCAGGTTCATCAACTGCATCTCAATGTACTGTTGCCTCCATCTTAACAATAATGCTTGGTCAAAGCCCCCTAAAATTATATATGCGTGAAACTCGTGCTCCCATCCGAATTCGGCATCTAACATAAATTATACCGTTTTTCATGAACCTTTGAATTTGCCGATTTGCTTTTGCCAATAAAGTTGGGTCTAAATCCGTGTTGAACTCCAATTCCCATGAGCCGTTACGCGTCCTGGTACCCTAACATCGCGGTAATTCCTTCACTGAAGCCGTCCGCCATAATTACTCCAATCAGCTCTCACGCCTAATGTAACTACATTTCCCAGACTCCGCCCGTGGTCCCACACAGGAAGTGTAAAGAGACAATTCCTTCTGTTCTACATCGAACACTATCTGCAATGGCGCAACACGCACGGACCGAGGGTTCCCCGTAAAACTTTACCAATTACACTGGAAGGTAAAACATTCTTGATCGACCAGCACTGCGGCCATCTTGCGAACTGCTCACATGTTTTATTACCGTGTTTATTCAATGCCATTGTGGTCCATTCCTTTTAGATTATAACTGAGTACCTTCCGAAGTAAGAATACTTCATCGTCTGAAGTAGTCGAGACTCTCCTCGGACGATCCTGTCCGCGATAACTCCTCACGCCGGCTGATAGATAAACGACGATCACACCACGTTAGGCTGACAAGTAAGACGCACCCCATGGGTTTTATATATCGTGCCTGTTATGACTCTGCGCTTTAGGTGACATTTCAACTGACCCTCCCTTCCTTTTCTGTCTCTGTTAAGGTTTTTTTGAAAGGTCGATTTTCAATATTTTCAAGTCTCTCCTTGGTTGTCATTTGATGACAGGTAAGATTCAAGAATAAGGTGTGCGATAAGGAAGTCTTAGTGTGCTAGGGTCACTTGGTCTAATTTAGCTTTTTTGTTCACCTTTCAGAGAGCGTTTGGTCCTGATGAGAATCCCCACAACCTGAGGGATTCGAAACGCGTAGACCTCTTCTTCATTTTTGGGCTAATCGTACATTTAACAATTCAACTTAATAATTTTCAACTATTACAATTTTGTTGAAAACCATTTTTTGATAGCCTCCTTTTCAAAATTGTCATTGAATATTTGTCTGAAGTGTCTCACAGTATGAGTGGTTAGTGTGTATGTGTGGTTTGATTGATTTCAGTATGTCAGTGGTAGTGTTGTGTGCATATGTCTATCTAATGTAAATATTAATGATGTATTGTTTTTTTCTACTATTTTGGCGAATTTGTTCTATTTTGTCTAAAGGAAACCGTGCTAACTAATGAGCTAATGTAGCACTGAATTCAATTTTTGATTAAAATCAAACGGAAAAAGTGGTTTAGAGTGAAACTGTTTTGTTCAGTTCATGGTCAAAAGTGTCTTCTTCAATCCAGTGAAGCATTGGCAGTACTATTGTTGTGTTAATTATAATTGACTTGGCCTTGCTGCTTTATAAGTCAAAACCCAAGGTTGTTCCTAACCTTTAGAAAGTTGGCATTTTCTTGTCCTAACCATTTGGTGCCTGCTCCTGGGTCACATGAATAGGTTTAGTGGGCTGTTGGGCTTTGTGTATTCCTCCCAGAAAGTCTCACAATAGAGGGTTTGGGTGCTGGCAGGATGGGCAATCCTGAGTTAATGAGGGGGGGTGAAGTTGTCACTTGCCACACTTGCACTTCAGAGACACTCTCTCAGCTCATACACAGTAGCCTATTATGCCTGTAGACAGACCAGGACCAGGACATGGAGGCAGGAAATTCTAGACACTTCTACAGAGGGAAGACCCCAGAAGTTTCTTCCACTTTAACATGGGTACCAGTTATAAAAAGGGGTCTCTAAGACCCACCCGTTAGTACACTTCTGGACCTGTGGATTCTACAGAAGGACTACCTGCTGCCTGAGGCCTGCCCTGCTGCTTAAGAAGGAAGACAGGACCTGCACACTTCATCCCAGGCTGAAGTAACTCCATGGGTCAGCTGAATGACTTCCTGATCCTATGTACTGGAACACAACAAGCTTCAGAGGCCTCCCTGCAACTGCACAGCTGTCCTGCTTACTCAACCTGTCTGGACCTGCTGGAGTGAATTCCAGACTCTTAAGAGAAGCGCCTTAGGTCCTGTACCCTTGGTGTGGCATCAGTTGGACTCCTCCTAAAAATACAGGAGAAATCCTGAACATTTGGGTTCTTCACAGCCATGAACGGATCTGTTTGTGCCTATATCTTTTCTTTTGCACCTACCACCAACGTCAAGCTGTCACTCTTTGTGGTACAGCGAATGATAGCGAAGACAAGCAACATGAGATCTGCACTTCCTACTACAGTATCGAAAGCTCACTGTGACCCCAAAGTGAAGCGACCTACAGGATCTTCAAGGTACAGCATTGATCATCCATGATGCATGGCCTTCTCTTCGTGCTACAGCAACGACGCTCTCTGTGCTCTTCGTGGCCTCCTCCACCAGGAATGGAACTCTTCAGCAACACTTTAAAAGTTAACTTTTTCAGCAGGACTAACCTGGTCCCTGAATCCAGCCGTTGCTTCATTAGAGACAGCCTAAACTTGTGACTTTTACCCGATCTCACACGATCAGATAAGCACGAATGGCGCTTTGTGCTTTTAGGCACTACATTAACTATAAATCTTTGAAATTGCATATCTCTGGTTCTACTATTTGGAATTTTTATTTTATGTAAATAATTTATTCAATTTTAATCTATTATTATAAATTGGTGTGGGATTTTTCATCTGTGATGTTTTCACTTTATTGCTGTTTGTGTCCTGCATAAATACTTTAGACAGTGCCTCTATGTTAAGCCAGACTGCTTTTGTGTCTTATGTGGTTCACCCTGGCAGGACTTGTGGATGTTGCTTGAGAAGGGCTCACAAACCCCTCTCAACCAACCAACAACACAATTTCTCTGTCTTTTCAAAATGTGTGTTTTTGTTGGGGATAATATACTAATATTTAAATTGGAGCAATGACTACAATTATAATTCAACCTTTGAATGAACAGCCCATTGTAAGGCAATTAAAACATTTATTATAATAAGTGTTTTTCTGTTGTAGCACATATATAAGGTAAGAAGAGTCCAGTGTGGGAGAGTCTCTCTTTTTGCTGACAGGGTTCTGTATTTACAATGTTTATTCTGACATGCTGGGGATGGTTCATTGATAGATGCTTGCATCAAGGGTGGGTCTGCAATGGTGAGCTGGTGTGCTGATTAATGCTTAGAGAGGAGAACTGTCATTGTGAAAGCGTTGCTTTCTCCTGATGCTTGAGCCGAGAGACACCATTTGCTACACTCACTTTACTTGTCTCATTTGCACACTTGCACTGTTCTGCTGCTAGATGCTGCTCTTCCTATCATTTTTAGCATAGAAGAGAGCGCTTTTTAAACTTTTATAGATTTTAACCGTCTTTTAATCTGTCTATATTTACCTGTTGTACTGCTGTTGAATTTGCTCTTGCACTGTTGGGAGGACACAGGGACGTTCTTGGGCATCGGTGAATCCTGCTCTCTCTAAGCCCGGCTGCCATTTTAGAAGTACTGTGTGGTCATCAGGCTAGTTTCTTCCCCATACACTATAAATGGGAGAACTGATGCGACCGCGCAGCCGGCGCACCAAAGGCACGCCAAAGGCAAGCCCGTCTTCGCCCGTTCGTGCTCGGACTGCGCTCCGTGCCAGAACCCCTGCCCTTTTCACATCAGGTGAGGCGCCTAACTGAGTTATTGCAGAGCACAAGTATTTGATCTGAGGCCGGTTGATAAGGCTGTGTGTGCCTCACGCTGAATACGAGACTCCCTCCTCCCTATTCACTTGCTCCAATTGTAACTGTTCCCTACCTAGACTGGGATACCAGATGGTTAAGCCCATCAATAACAACAATTTTAAAAGGGTAGAACCAGAGGAAACAGTGAGAAAATGTACCTTTCTCAGTGCCAGATCGCTGGTGAAACATAGTTTAGAATGTGCAGCTTTTATGGAGGAACAAAATATCAATCTGGCTTTTTTATCAGAAGCATGGACAGATGAAGTCTCAGGCCCAGACATAGTGAAAGCTACTCCTCCCGGATTTCTCTGTTACACCCTAAACAGGCCAATTAGGAGAGGTGGTGGTTTAGCTATTATCTATCATGACTCTTTTAAGGCTGGTTTTCATACAGCCTCAAGCCCAGATTGCGAGGCACTATCTTGTAGCTTTAGCCTTACTAATCACTATACGGTTAAGGGTATTCTATTATATAGACCCCCTGGCTCCAAGAGCACCTTCCTAACATCAATTGGTAATTTTCTGGAAGAGGGGTCTGCTCTGGCTCATTTACCATTATGGGAGACTACAACTACCATCTAGAAGCTCACTCTGAACCAGATACAGTGGCCCTTATAGGCTTAATGAAAAGCACAGACCTCAGTCAACACGTGATAGGCCCTACACATGTGGCAGGGCACACCCTAGATGGAAGTTTCTCAAACCATCCACAACTCCACGTTTCAGGTCTGCCGCCCCTCACCTGGACCGACCACTCTGCAGTGTAAATTGAGTTGGTCCTCCCAGTGCGCTGTCTGGATAGGGAGGGGCCGAAGAGTCAAATTAAAAGTAGGGCTTGGAATAAAATTGAGGGGTCTGCTCTAATAGATGCACTTTCATCAAGTGCGGGTCAGCTACCTACAGGATTAGAGGAGGTCACTACATACTACACCAACTGGATTGAAACAGCTTGTAATGAATTAGCCCCGGAAAAAGTGCTGTCCCCCAAAAGATCTCAACCTACTGCCCCTTGGTATACGGAGGATCTAAGGGAACAGAAACTTATCTGCAAATCCCTTGAACGGATTTGGAGTAGAGACTACAAGGAAGCTGAGAAAAAACACTACAAACAAAGTCTTGCTATTCATAAGCAAATGATCTTTAATGCAAAAAAAGATTTATTCTCAAACCGTATCAGTATTGCAGGAAATTCAGCCAAGGAACTTTTTAAAATAGTGTCAAGCCTGGCCTCCCCTCGTCCAGCAAAAATTGAGTCAACCCAGGAACTATGTGAGGATATTGCCAGGTTCTTTCTAAATAAGGTGGATGTTATTTTTTCGGCTTTTCACCACTCAAGTGTGTTAGGGATGAGATCTCAATCAGAAGAGACAAGCACTACTACGATCGATCCCCCATGCTGTCTTTGACAAGTTTGAGCCACGATCCATTGCTGACACAGAGAAGCTCCTGGTGACAGCAAGGTCAGGCTCCCCCTACGATCCCTGTCCGGTATCGGTAATCAAACGTACTCTGGGACATGTAGCCCTTTCACTCAATTCTCTATTTAACACAATGTTTGAAGTGGGGAAGTTCCCAAAATGGTGGAAGGCTGCCCCAATACTCCCTCTACTAAAAAGCCCAACCTGGATCCTAAAGATCCCAATAACTTCCGTCCAATCTCTCGCCTTCCGTTACCAGCTAAACTGGTTGAAAAATCAATGAACATACAACTTACTGCTTTCTTAGGCGAAACTGAAGGCCTGGATCCAACTCAATATGGGTTCAGAGAGAGACATAGCAAAGAGTCCGACCTTATTAAATCCACCAAAGAGATTAGGGAAGTTTTGGATAGGGGAGGCAAGGCCGCTTTGATTATGCTTGATCTGTCAGCAGCCTTCGACATGGTCCATCATGATCATTGATGGACCGCCTGACAACATTTGGGGTCCAGAGTAAGCCATAGAAGTTGTTGAAGTCCTTCCTAACGGACAGATCTCAAACTGTGGCGTTGGACGAATTCTGTTCCAAACCCTTCTTCCTGCCCTGTGTAGTACCACAGGGGTACTCCCTGAGTCTGACACTTTTTAACGTATACGTCTCTTCCTTAGCGTCACTAATTGGCTTCTTTGGTTTCAACCTTACCTCCTACGCAGACGATACACAAATTGTGGTGGTTCTGCGTCCTGGACAGGGAGCAGGAATTGACATTTGGGTCCACGACTGTATGGAGGCAGTTGGAAGGTGGATATCTCAGAATTGCCTAAAACTCAACTCAGGCAAGACTGAGGTCATTCTATTCAGAAATTTCTGGGCCCCAAATTGGTGGCCAGACACTTTGGGCACTCTTCCCATACCTACCGGGAAGGTAAAGAACCTGGGAGTGATAGGTGACGATAAGCTCAACTTTGGTGACCAGATAAATGCTGAAGCGTCAATCACCTTCTATACACTAAAAATGATTAAGAAACTACTATACTTCTTGCCGGTAGACAGTAGGCAGACAGTTGTCACGGCACTTACCATGTCTAGGTTAGATTACTGTAATGATCTCTACCTAAACATTCAAGAACGCTTTATGAACAAGCTTCAACTGTTGCAAAATGCAGCAGCTAGATTGCTCACCGACACCCAAAAATGTAAGCTTATTGCTACAGAAATCAAAAATCTCCACTGGCTGCCTGTGAGGAGAAGGGTACATTTTAAATCTCTGTGCACTGTGTACAAGGCACTGTAGGGCACCGGCCCAGACTCCCTCAAGCAGCAGCTGCAGTGGTCCCAGCCCAAAAGAACACTTCGCTCCTTGGGGGCAAAGTTGGTATCAGTACCGCCCATAAAAAGAGTTTCATGGGGTGGGGGAAGCTTCATTGCTGCTGCCGCAAGGGCCTGGAATGATCTCCTCTTCCACTTGAGAAACTCCACCAATCTCCTAACATTCAGGAAACAACTGAAAACCTGGCTCTTTAACCTTTAATTGTGCCACCTCAATGCCCAGAGGAAAGCAGTTAGCGCCAGGACACCCTGGGTAACCGTTCGAGCTTTAGAAATGCCCTTACCATTAACATTAACATTTTTATGTCAGCACTGAAAGACAGGCAACATGTTATTGAAAACATTCAGTTTACTTTTTAATTTGTTTAGGGAAGCTAAATATCTTGGAAATAAATTGAGCACTATTACTGAAAATAATTCAGTTAGACCTGTTTCCTTGCCTGCAAAGTTGTGGTGATCAGGTGACCCCAATGGAGTGACTTCAGATGTAGTGGCTGAGAAGTAATAAATCCTGATGTACTTAGTTGAGATGATGAAACTCAGCCTGGGACCTCCTCAGTGACTTGCAGTAGTTGGGGCATGTGGTATCCTGGCATGCCACATCCCGGGTGGTGATCACTCAGAGCCTGATAGTATCTTTCTTAAAATACAAACCCTCCTAATTCCATTGCTAGAACTTCTTTAACTGGATCTAAAGCACTGATTAGTCTGTATAACTTTAGGTCTTTTGCGTTATTTTAAAACGCGTTGTTTATCACGCTGTTGATGGGAGTATTTAGAGGATGTTCAGTGCTTTGCTCACTTTCATTTCAGGCCATTACAGTAGGACTGTCTGGTAATGATCAGTGTCAGTGCTGCATGAAAGCACTGCCTTCCTTTCAACAGTGCTAACCTGCTCATCACAGGCAGGCTTACATTACCTGGAAGCCTTTAATCAAATTACAGAGTTTCCAGGAAAGAGGTTCCTGCCAAAGTGAGATGTATGGCGAACATACACTACCTTAAACACATTTGTTCAACTGAAACACAGACTTTCAGAACAGCCCTGCCATAAAAATGTAGAGTAGGCAGACACTTCATTCTTGTCACACCGCACGTCAAAATCCTGTAAATTTTTAATTTGTGTTAGGAGGAACATGTTTATATCATACCACTCCTTATGCACAGATGTGGCTTAATATATGATTAAAATGTGGGGCTGGATTCAGAGGCGGCATTTTGTAGTAGACAAAGTGGGACTAGAGAAGCAATACCAGCATACTACAAAATGCAATGTACAAACCTACTGGTGAAAATCTCCCGCTCCACTCCCCCTGCCTTCTCTGTGGGGAGATCGCCACACATGTACGTTTTTCACTGGGGGGGGGGGCGAGAATAAGGAGTACCTACTACAAAAAAGGGATAAGAAAGGAGGGGTTTAAGGAGGTACATGCTAATACACAAAAGAGTATGCATATTGGTATTCACAAATTAAACGTCCACAGTTACTACAGCCAAAAGACCATAAAAGAGTTATAAATATACTCCAGCCCAGCATTGGAGTAAGTCCAGCAACTCACATGTTCACTCACAGGCACTGCAACACACTCGCGTAGCAAACAGTGGAGACAGGGACTTAAAGTATAAGCCCACAGCAAATATTGTTAAAATGAAATATTGTATTTTTTTACTTTAAAAAAAATTAAATATTGAAATGTATATGAATGTAATTTGATGTTTAAATGAATATTGTTTTATCATAAAATATTCAAATACCCTTTTTTAATTAACAAAATACATGTAACATTATTTAAAAAAAGAATTACATTAATTCCATACATAACATCTAGTATTTTGAATACATAAAAACTAAATACAAACATTTCTTTAGGTACTTATACAAAAATCTTTAAGAATTATTTAAATGTAATACCCATAAATATTTAGTTTTAAGTTAAGTTAATATGTTTATAGTGTTGCATCTTTTTTTATTTTGTTATGCATTTAAAATGAATATATACAACTCATTTGCATTGATATTTAACTTGAAATATTTTGACAGTTTTTTTAAAGGTTAACATTTTTTTTGCATTTTCCCTATACTTTATCTAAAGTGATTTCTGGCTTGATGGTGAAGATCTATGACTTCATTTGAAGTAGTAGTAACTTTATATTTGACTTCACCACCTGTTTCAGGGGGTGGAGACTTGTAAGTATACACTGGGAGATATTCACAAGGATCTATCGCCGTGTTGTCGGCACTTTATCGCTGCCAAAGCTGCGATAAACTTATCGCCCCAATCACAAGCTGGTGTTAATAACACCTGCTCTGACCTAGTGCAAAGTCGGACCACAGCCTGCACCACAAAAGGGAGCACAGCCCACAGCCACATCAGAAGGGCAGCAGATGCCATGGAGCCACTGGTCATGCGGCCCGGACACCTAAGAGGGCCACAACACCCACCGCCATCACCCACCGACCCAAAACCCCCACCCGGAACACCCCCCCGCCCACGGACCACCACGGAGGCTGTGCAGACAAAGACAGCGGACCACCAGGAAACGTACCAGCCACACAGACCCAACACCTGACAATGTCATTGCCCACTACAGGCTCAAAAGAACAACCATCGTACGCATCCTGACCAACAACACCCAACAGGCCGAAGGTACTAAAACAGCGGACAAGCAACATCCCACCCCACACAAAGCTGCTGGCTGTGCTACACCTGTTGGCTCCTGGTACCCCCCGACCAACACCCGCCACAGTCGGAGGAGTCACACAGCCAGCCACATCCAAGTCCCTCACACCTGTTCTGGACATCACCATCAGCCTGGTACCCCAGTCCCTATAAGTCCAACAAAATGTGCAGGATCCGCTGGAGACCAAGCAAGGACCATGCGTCATAGCTGGATGCACGCACGTGTTGGGGGCAATCCACAGCACACATGTCATACCTGTGCCCCCTGGTGACACAGCACACAATCACCACAACAGAAAGCACCGTCTCAGATCAATGTGCAAGCAACAACTGAACACGCCTCCAAATACCCAGCCAGTGTGCATGATTCCTTCATCCTCCGACAGTCCATCAGCGACCAGCGTTCCCAGGATGGCACCAAGGGAAATGCACAGCCCCTTCGCAAGTTCCAAATGAATACCCCACTCACCTCAACTCCACAACCATGCAACTCACAACTCTGGCAATGCACACGTCACAAAATCACAACCAACATGCAAAACAACATGCCCACACACCAGACTCGACAGAACAACTCACAGTGGTAAGCTGGGCAAGCCGTGAACATGAGCCATCAATGGCATGGCACCTCAGCCACACACTAGCCGAATGTGGGGAGAGGTGGCAACCAGGCATGTGTGAAGGATGCAGGAGACCCATGAGTGGGAAAGTACATAATGCCAAGAGTGGCGGAGATGTGCTGGACAGACCGCAGTGTGCCAAACACACCCATATCCATGGTGACATACACCGCTGGTGCATGGAGTGTAGTGAACAGTGGACGAACCATGTCACCCCAGCCAGCAGGGGAGTTCACGGAAATGTTGCCTTTAACGTCCCCCCCCGTAAGCGTGAGCAGAGTGGGATGGCCCGGCGTACGCCAGGCCAGCATAGGAGTGTGAATAAAAAGAACATAGCTCTGGGCGTGGTCCTCTTCCGGAAAGCAAACCGTCTCTGCCAGGGCCGCGCCTCTCACCAAGCCATGAGGCTGACACAGTCCTCATGAGCAGAGTTGCCTGCGATCCTGTGCGCCTGCTGTACCCCGAACCCGTCAGGCCCGCCCCTGCGCAGCCAGGCCACACTGATTACCTTCCGACAATGGCATGTGGTACCACCAAGTCTGTGCATAGCATCACAACCACACGTGTCTGTTGGCCTACGCAGACTACTGCCCTCATCCTACACTGCGCACGAGTGGGTCACAGAATTGGAACTGAACATCGATCATTCAAAGGCAGAATACATTTCATCGCACGCGAGGAGAGACGTAAGAGGATGACGCGTTGCAGTCCGGAGGGAATAAGATCATCGTTACGGAGGTGATCAAACACTACCGACAACTGTCCTGGTTTCACTAACCCTGTGCATGGCGAGCCAACGACAGGTGAATGTGGTCCCCTGCTGACTTCTGCCTTTGGCCCACACTACGGACAAGTAGGTCACACATTAGGAACTGAGTTTTGATCATATATTGTCCGTGTACGCACTATACTCCCTTTGGTCAGGTGGCAGCAACCATGTGCATAGCATGCCAATGACACGTGGCTGTGGGCCCTTGCTGACCGCTGACCCTGGCCTACACTGCGGTCAAATAGGTCACACACACCTTTGAATTCAGCCTTGGTTTATTTATGGCAGACTTGATGTAATTGTACAGGCCTCATCGCAGACTGCATCCCCTTTCAGTCCCGGTGCCACTATGTCTATTCACCGAGACCCATGGACACTTTCTGGTTGGACTTTGGTGGCGACTGAGTCCATAGACTTGGGGTTGTCGTTGCCATCATGGCGGTGATACTGACTTTGTGGCGAAAATGAGGCCGTGGCATTCCACCCCTCCATTTGCTGCTTCCGGACAGCTTCCACCCTCTGCATCATGTCCTGGAGGACACCTTCCACTGTCCCCCGCAATCCTCCGCAACATACACCTCGGACATTGATGAGGACCTGCTCAGGTCGCATGGCCCATCTGACTGCACTGCAAGTCACTGTCTCGTGGCTGGGTACCTGTGCCAGCCGCAGTGTATCTGGGGCCACTAACTCTGTGGTGGTCATGTCCGGGACCCCTTCTTCTGAGATATTGGATGGCCTCTGAAGCAATGGCCTTAGGGTCATCAACGCCATGTGTCTGTGGCCCTGCGCTGTCTGCTGCCTCCGGCCTAAACTGTGGTCCACCAGGGCTCACACATCAAATCGAGTCCTGACCAGCCCGGATGTCGCATCACCGCAGGAGGCACACGCCACCACCGGCAGGACCACCTGCAACCGCCAATTGTCAGAGTTGAAACGGTGGTCCTGACAGACTTACGGAGTTGCTCACACCTGTCGTGGATGCCATCATCAGTCTGATACCCTGCTCGGCACTCCAGGTGCCACTGACTCAGTGCACCGCAAGCCATCATCCATTACTGATTGAGTTTTGTGTTGTTGAGAGGTTGTGCAGCAATGTCACCTCAGGCAGTGTGGGAGACCTGGGATGTTGATGAGGAAGATGATGCAGGTCTAACACACTCCACTGCATCAGCATCAGGAATGTCTCAAAGGGACACAATCCGAGAATTTTTGTTCACGTGGGCGTGCTCAGCTGTAGTGCCCCCACCTCAGTGCACTGCAACTCATGGACACTTCTGTTTGCATGTTGTGTGTCCTCTGGACTTTCTCCGGCTCCCTCCCTGTTGCTCAGCAGTTGACTCTGTTATGCAGTGTTTTCAGTTTCCGTTGCACTGGAGTCCACTGTTCAAGTGGCTGCCAGCAACAAGCACTCCGGGTGGGCTGGCTTACACGCACCCCACACACATCCATCACAGGCGTCACTGTACATGTGGCCTTGCCAATAAAGGGGCTGGGCGCACGTGCCCGTAGCCAGTACAACATAATATCTGCATATGTCCCTGTGGTCTTGTTGTAAGCATGAAGGCCCTGGGCCCTACGACATTACATTGTGCTGTGTACAGCGGAAGCAGACATGTCACCGCAGGCAGCGGGTTGGAGCTTGGACATGTAGCTTTGTCGTCACCCACTCAATTCATAAGGGGAGTGGCCTGGGCCATCGTACGCAAAGCCAATGTGGGTTTGTGTTATTTGCGTGCCCCTGGGCATGGTTCTGTACTGTGAATGTGCATCTGCATGTGTCTCTATGGCAAAGTCGGTCTCCTTTGTGGGGTGTAGGGGGTCGCTGCTGGGTAATAAACACCAACGTATGTGATCTAGTTCGCCTTCCATGGGTTCGGACCCCACCCACACCTGTTGGGCCACCTCCTTTTGACGTGCTGACACATGGCATTGGGGTGCCATGTGTGGGTGGGTGAAGTGTCGTGAGCCAGCTGTGCTTGCGGGTGCTTCCTGCTGTGTGGTTTGTTGCAGGCTCTGTGTTCTCCTCTAAGTAGCTTGGCTGCCCGGGTCCTGGTGGTGGGTTGTGTGGGATACACAATTGAGACAAGGTGACCCCTAATGAATTGATTTGAGGTCAGGGAACAGGGGGAACAAAAAAACAACAAGCTATAATGTACAGTATCCCTCTAGACCTAAATTGCTTTTACTTTTGTGGGTTCACATGGAGAAAATACGACAACTATATACGTATATTTTATATGTTTTATTCATTTTTTGATTCCTTTTTTCATTATTTTTACATTTGAATAGAATTCATCACTTGTTTTGAAAAAGCAATCTATACAAAATTAATTATTTATCCTTGAAGTGTGTACAGAACTATTTCCACTGTGCACAAATGTATAGCAAGTTTTTACATATGCTTTGGCCTAAAAAGACCAAGATTAATACAAAGTGAGAAGAGAAAACAATTTTTTTATCAAAAACATACAAATCTTGACATTAATTCAAGAGATATCCCCACACCATATACACCTCTAAACATACTACATACATATCACTTTCATACTCAACATTCATACTCCACCCCAGAAACAACCAACATGCGCAGAATTAGCCAAACAGGGGTGAGCCGCTCAACCCTCTGATGCTATGCTGAACGCTGGGGTGTGTCACACAAACTGGTCGACGCACGATTCGGTGGCTTAGTCGTCTTTAAATGCCACCTTCCTCAGGATCTGTTGCTACGTGTTTTTACCACAGGTAAGGATAGGGGACCTGGTTTTCTGTTCTGTGTCGATATTCTGGTAGCAGTACTTGCTTCCTATAGTTGTTTGTCGTATAGTCACTTTCTATGATCCTGGTCTGGCTGGTGCTTGGTGGAACTGAATCTGTGTCCTCAAATTCAGAAACGTTGGATCATCGCGTAATAGAGGTTCTGGGTCTTGTCCCGATAGGGCACAGTTGAGATCAACCTTAATGTGGTTATTTCATGCTTGATCTGTACGTGTCCTATTGGCTCTTCCTTGTAATCCTTTCTTGTTTCTTTTCCTTCTTCACAGGCCACTGCTTTTGTAGATATCTGCGTGGGAATCAGTGGTGCCCTTCTTATTGGGAGCCCTGCCAATAATGGCGTATGTCCACCAGCCGAAATTCCTGACGTGAACCGGTTCCGATTGACTGAATAAAACAGATAAAATATACGTATATAGTTGTCGTATTTTCTCCATGTGAACCCACAAAAGTAAAAGCAATTTAGGTCTAGAGGGATACCATAGTGGGTTGTGTGGGATATCCATGGGCTGTTGTAGGGCGTCGGTGTCGAAGGTATGGTGTTCCTCTCCAACATCACAGATGTGTTGTCTTCTGTGCTCTGCTGGAGGTGTTGTGTGCCCCTCTGCAATGTGAAGGGGAGATGCATGTTGACATTATGTTGACATGTATGTTGGCGCATTGTTCTTGTTTACATGCAGACTGTATGACAATGTACATTGTGACTGTTTGGGAGGTGCTGGATTTTTCTGCGGGAAAGTGTACATTTGGACTACATGATGGATGTGAGGTCGTACGCGTACATTTCCATTTCACAGTTTCCAGCTCTCTCAGATTTAGTAGGCATGTTTCTGTGCATGTGCGGAGCCAGTTGTACCCTCTGTTCTGCAGTGTCGGCTATGCACATTGTACCACGTTGTGTCAATGTGGGTGTGCTGTTCTTGCTATTTGTGTGTGCTGCAGTGTGCCAAGGGGATCAGGAACATGATCCTGGGTAATTGTGGGTGTGCAGTGTGCTACACCTCTTCGTGCATGTGTGCCATTGTGCCCATCTCCCCCAGTCCCTGTTCGTTACTCTCCCTGTTGATGTTGTTTCAGGTCCTCTCGAGCTGTGTCCGTACTCCCTACTCCTTGCACCGTCTCCACACTGATGACTGTGGCCTTGGTTTCCTCCAGCTCCGCCTGTGGCGCAGGACTGCCACCTCCTGTCGCCGTTGCTGCCTTCCTGCTGGCAGCGGGTTTGTGCCTGGTTTAGGTTCTCAGGTCATGCCGGTGCCTCTTGGCCTCCTCGATTGGCCTCCCCGGCACTCTAACTGCATTCCAGGTGGTCTGCTTGTGGGTCAGTTGCTGGTAGTGTTCTGTGACGCTGGTCTTGTTTTCCTGTGGTCTGCACCCCTTCTTCCTCTCCCTCTTCTCCTTGGCCTTCCCCGACCCCGTTGTTCGGGTTGTGGGGTTCGCAGTGGCCTCTGCACTGGGTCAGGGGGCATACATTTTGCTATGTGCTTTGGCTTGTTTCTGGTGTGTTGTTTCTGTGGTTTTTATGGTGCATTTTCCCGCCAGACGCGTGGGATTTGCAGGGCTGTGGTTAGCCTCATCGCGTCATTGTGTTTACCTTTCGCATTTTTGCGGCGTGGCGTTTAATTTTGAGCGGCAATTTGACGCGTTATCTGGTGACTATCGCATGCTACCGCCGCGTTGTGAATGCTTGGTTGGCACGGCATAATTTATTTCCGCGATAGGCTGTGATGTTGAGAGTTGCGTTAAGCTACTCTTGCGGTAGTTATCACACGTTCTTGTGAATATACCCCACTTTGTAGTAAACTTACACTGGGAAATGGTAAATTGACAAAAGTAGTATATTTACTACAGAGTGTAATAGTAATGAGTTACTCACATGCAACTTTATTTTTGTGAATAGGCCCCGTTGAGTGTAAAATCACAGAGAGCTAGGCTTGTAAAATAACAATCTGTAATGCATAGTAAGCAACAATATGGGTGGATGAGTCGGTCAGGCAGCTAAATACACAAATGCAAATGCAAGATGGGAATGGGCCAAGATTGGCAAAGGCCAGGACATGCAGGTCAGGCATAGCTCACATAAGGGAATTTTTCAGCAAACGTTTGTTGAGACGCAAAAGATGAAAATTATTTGCTGTTTAATGATTCTTTGCCCATACACTGCCAATGTCTGGATGAGGAGCAAGAAAGGTAATTTGTTACTAAATTCCTTTAACATGATAAGGAGATATTTATACTACATGGGAGTATGCAATTCTTGTATAAGAACCTGTCTCTAATTTCTTTACATTAGGTAACTTGCAACATATAGTCGCCTAATATAAAGATACGAAAATGCTCCCTCTTTCCTATGAAACTGCTGCGACCCAAGGATTTAAGTGTTTTGTGGGAAAAGTGATAGTGTGACCATGTATTATGAGGACTAGTGTACTCCCTGCTGTACATGATAAGGATATTGCAAGTCACCTCTGAATTCCATACCTTATAAAGTAACTTGACCTTAAGCCTCATTTCTCCATGTTGTCATGAAACTCCTCTGTTACTTGCAATATACTTATCATGCACGGAAGGGTGTACTTTATCCCATTATATTATGGTGACTTTTGTGGCAGAAATAAATGTTATTTGTTAATACAAGTTATAGAAAATCTTTTTCTAATCATCCCATTTGCAAATGTGTTGCTTTTGATTCATGATAATTTTTAATTAATGCTGAAAATTGCTGCAGAGGTGGTCAAAGAGTGAGGGAGTTACAGCTATACACCTGGAGCTATTAATGAATTCCATGTATTACATTTAATGTACAAGTTTTGAGTTTGTCCTACGTTATCTTATGTATAGATCAAAATTAATATGGCTTAATTCACAAATCCGTTTGCTTCTGTGAGGTAAATGCACACATGCAATTAACATTTTATGAGTGTAAAGCGACGTTACTGATGCATAAAATCATTTATTGATCATTTATTGATATAGATTTTTTTGTGTGAGTAAATCTTACCCCATGTTTGGTCAGTAGACATTCCAGGACTAGTATACACTGGAAATGTTTAAAGACCCCACTGCCAGTCTCGTGTCTATTTACCCATTTCAACAGTAGGAGTAAAGCCATTTCTGAAGTGAGAGGTATTGGAAACATCAAATACCCGCTACATTGAAGAGGGACTGGCATGGACAGGAGTTCTCCATGACACAAATATTTCCCTCTTTGATAAAAATATTAAAAAGTGCGATTTTACTCATTTGAAACATTTTCTCGTGCGTTAATGTACCTTGTCCCTTTATGCTTGTGGAACTGACTTTGCATTGTCATAAAAGGGAACCCACATAACGAATGTTACAAATGTTTCTACAAAGTAGCCACAGGGATGTGTTATGTTATGTGTATTTATATAGCAACCACCTCACCAGGGGGGTATCCTAGCACTGACACAGGCACTGTATGAACCGAGCTACAGCCGTGGCCAGGTGAAGTCTTCAGTTTCTTATAGAACTCAAGATCTGAAGATGTGGCTCTGAACCTGAGAGCAAGTCATTGGAAGCTTTAGGGGTGGGGTAAGAGAAAGCTTGACCGCTGGATCTCATTCTGTGTATGCGGGTGTGTGGGAGTAGAAGACGTCTGGTAGGTTTGTGGAAGTATATTCAGTTGTTGAGGTACGTAGTACCAATGTTGAGTAAGGCTTTGTATGTATACATGAGGAATTTGAAGGGTGCTCATTTGTGGATTGTGAGCCAGTGGAGCTCTCTAAGATGTGTGGTGATGTGAGTGCCGGGTGAGAGGTTGAGAGTGAGCCTGACCCCTCAGTTTTGCAAGGTCTGGAGTCTTCTGGTCAGTTTCAATTCCAGCACAGAGTGCCTTGCCATAGTACAGCTTGCTAGTAAAAGGGCTGGGTGAGGTTTCTGTGAATGTTGGTGGGAAGTCATTTCAGTATTTTCTTGAGCATCTTGATTGTGTGTAAGCAGAAGACGGAGACTGCGTTCACTTGGCCAGACTTTGTGAGTTGGTTGTCGATTACTATTCCAAGGTTCTTTGTGTGGGTTGCTGGGAGTGGTGTGGGTCCGAGTTTGGCAGGCCACCAGGTGGAGTACCAGAGTGAGCTGTCTTTGCCAAAGATTACTACTAATGTCTTGCCTGTGTTGAGCTTAAGGCAGGTGGTTTTCATTCATATGGCGACTTTGGTAATGCATGTGGAAAAACTGCTCCGGGGGTTTGGCTTCTTGTTCGAGAGGCAGAGTACGAGCTTGGCAAAGTCAAAGTAGGATACAATGTTGATTCTGTGGATGCAGATGATGCTGGTGCGTGTGGCTCATGTAGGTGCTGAAGAGGGTTGGGCTCAGTAAGGATCCTTTTGTAATGCTGCAGATGAGGTTGATGGCTTCTGGGGTGAAGAAGGCCATGCTGACCGACTGGGTGCTGCCTATCATGGAGGAGCAAATCCAGGGAAGTGAGTGTCTCTGAATGCCGGCTTTGTGTATTCATTGGATAAGGATGGGGTGGAGGTGGTGTTGAAGGCTGTAGAAAGGTCCAGAAGGATAAGCACTGCCATGTCACCTCTGTCCATGATAATCCGGATGTCATCTATGGCTGCAATAAGGGCAGTCTCTGTACTGTAGTTGGCCCTGAATCTGGATTGAATGGTGTCGAGGAGGTGGTTGTTGTTGAGGTGAATGGCTAGGTGTTTGTTTATCATCTTTTGCATGATTGTGAGTTGTTTTCCTGTCACTCTTTGAAACCTTTATGAATTTTGAAAAAATCTAAAATTAACATAAACATATGAGGGAAACTATGGGAGTTAATCTGTCATTTGTTTCTGTAAATGTGTTGTCGTTTTGTAAACATGTTTTTGAATTGGTCGAATTAATATATGCTACATAGTTGGTTTTTTACTACATGAGGTGCGCAGCTCATTTTACAATCTGACATGGAAAGGTAAAACGTAATGGGGTTGCTTTGTGTCTCTTAGCTAAGGAGACATAGCCATAGATTAATTTAGCAGCTGTTCTTTTGGAGCATCGAAGTCTTTTTTGTGGTCTGTGATAAATGCATTATACACAAACCTCATAGAGGAATGACAGAAGTTTCTGCCAGGACTTTGAGTGACTCTGTCATGGCACACTAAGCTGAGTGATATCAACATCCTGCCATAGCCTTGATTTGTCATCTAACCATGCTGTGCTCCTGCAGACCATGTGATGCTAATGAAGGCCTCCCTGAAAGGACCTTCTGAATCCCCTCCGATATGTGTCTGCACCCTTTCCCCATGCCCCCTGGGACTCCGCAGGGAGCTGCAAAGATGTCTGAGAAGAGGTAAGAAGGGTGGTTAGGCAGGCTGCAGTGGTGAATTAGGTTCCTCCTTAGGTTATCATTTCCTCTGCAGCAGGCAGTGACAGCTTCCATTTGTGGGGTTATAACATTTCTACACACTTGATGCAAATGTAGGTGTCTGTAACAAGTCACCACAGCAAACCATGGGCATGCAGTGCATTGCAGTAAACCACTGATACGCAATATACTATAGCTACCTATTGTCATGTCGTGGACCACAGCAATCTCTGGCACGTGGTGCATCTCAGCAAACTACCAATACGAATTGCACCTAGACTTTAGACGTAGTACACTACACCATTTGGAGCAATGTATCATCAGATTCCCAAACTTTCTTACGGTAAAAATCTTACTGAATTCATTACATGTTATGGTTCCATCCAATTTAACTGCATGCCATTTTTAGTGGTTAATGTACCAACTGCTCAAGGACCAAGGAGATGTCTTTTCCAGGTTGATATTCTGATTATGGGTAGAAATAGGGAAGCGCATGACCACAGACGCGGGAAAGTCCTAAGCACACTAAAAGCAGGGGACTCCCTGCAGAGGTAAAGAAATGTAAGCTTGCAGTGGATTCTGTAGCATATTTAGGACATGAATTTAGTGAGAAGGGCATTTTTTCCAAAAGTTAATTATTTCTGATGATCCTTCTCCTACCTCGAAGCATGATGTCAGATCCTTTATAGGCCTTGCAGCATTATCTTCGCAGTTTGTTTGATTTTGCAACTAAAACATTGGAGATCAGGCAATTATTGAAAAACTGCAACACATTTGTATGGGATGATGTACACCAATCCTGTTTTGAAACTAAAAACTTTGATATTTGTAATGCCATTCCACTCCAAGGTTTTGTCCCTAATGTTGTAACCTTCATCACCACAGTGGCCAGTGGGAAGGCTCTGGGGGCAGTATTGTCTCAGAAGAGCAAGGGTAACATAGATCTTAACATTGTTTGCATTGCGTTCTCTTACTCCAGCTGAAGAAACGTTTTCCACTATTGAAAGAGAAGTATTGCTTTTTGTGTGGGGCATAAGGAAGCTCACTATGTGTTGGTCGCTAATTATTTCATTCGTATGGATCACAAGCCACTTACCTATGTTCTAACCTTTGCAGGCATGAACCAGATAAGACCCACACTACAATTGTTGGATTATAATTACAACGTGGATTATTTGCCTAGGTTGAGTAACAAAGAGGCTGGTTTCTTGAGCAGAGCCACCTTACAACTTCAGCCCCAACACCTTCGGGGAGGGTGGGATGCATACTCCGCAGCGGTTGGGGACAAAGTAGAATGTGGAGATAGTTCCAAAATCGAGTAGGATGTAGGGTTGAGTAGGATGTGACGCCGGGAAACCTCTGGGTAGCTGTGCACCTTAGAAAACTAATAATAATAATAGGGTGCAACTTGGATCTAGTAGTATCACTATTACAACAATTTATGTCTAAATATTGTCCCCCTAAATAAACTATTAGTAGTGAAGCTAGACAATATTGGGAAATCAGGAATAAGCTCTCTTGGAAAAAATGATGATTTTCTAATGGGATGTGAGAGAGTAATTCCACTCATATGTGTAAGGAAGGAAATTCTACAAATCATTGATAAAGGTCATTTGGAAATTGAAAACCAGGATTAAGGCTCAGTAATGGTGGTCTGGAAGTGACATTGACACGTGGAGGTTGCTAAGGAATTGTCTAGAGTGTGGTTTGCAGTCAAGACTTTGGTCACCTTTAGACCACTCCTGTCTCTCATTAAGGGGCATATTATCAAGGATGGCGTTAAAAATTATCACTGGTTCGCTAAACCGGCGATAATTGTAACGCCGTCGTTGATAATATGCCCCTAAGTGCTCTGATGGACCATGGGAAGCCTTGGCCATAATTGTTTTAGGATCTTCTATCTAAATGCATGGCACTGCATGTTATGTTGTGATCGTGCTTGGTTTATTTATACAGTGGCCTGAACTGTGCATTCTAAAGGAAATTGATTTGGCAGCCACAATAGGGTTTCTTGATGAAATATTTTTGAGTGAAGGTATTCCTAAATCGTTGTTGATTGTTAAATAGTGGCCAATTCACTTCCAAAGTATTCCAGAATTTTTTGTTCAGGAATAACATAATTTAGAGACACACACCTCTATATCATCCTGCCAGGAATGGTGCTGTAGAGTGCTTTAATTGTGTTCTGATAGACAGTATTCATTTGGTCATTAAGACTCGCAAAGATTGGGAAATTGAAATTATGAAATTGCTGTGGGCATGCCACACCAAACTTTGCCCTCAGTGACTAGATTTGTTAAGTATGTGCCAGGCCTAACCCATTCAACCTGATTAAAATGTGCCTGGTACAAGCACTGCAACACACTTCACATGGGCATAAAATAGAATTGGACTGAGCTAAAATGAAAGACTAAGGCAAGTGATAAAACTATAAAGGTGTCAATGATCCCAACTAAGTCTAAAAATAAGCGTTCTACTGGTGTGAGCTCGGACCTAAAATCCAGAATTGAAGCTACAGTTGGTTAAAGCGGCTCGATAGAGGCTAAATTAGATATGGGCAAAGTAAAACCAGTCAGCAGTATTAGAAATAAAACAAGCCTTGCTAAACCATTGACTAACTCTATGTAGGTCTCCGTGAACTGCACTTCTAGTGAAACTGCCTTACAATGCGGCAGAGCAGCGCTGCGCTGTGACATTTTGAAAACACAGGCATGCACCATATTCACAAGAATACAGCGCACCGCTGTGTTTCCCCTAGCGCTGGTGCAAAAAAAGATGCCTATCGCCAGTGCAGGCATCCTGTCGCCATGTTGCAAGGGTACCTGCACTGAAGGGACGATTGTTTATGTGGAGCATGGGACACCTTATAGCACATAAACAATCAATAATGGTGATCTGCCTTTTTCATGTGTGCTGGAGAATGCAGTACACATGGAATGATCAAAAAACTGGGAGAAGTGAACCATTTCTCCTCACATCGCCATTCTAATGCCTGGTATTTCTTGGCATTCCCTTTTGGCGCTGCCTCAGCCTTGTATATCTGGGGCAGCATCAAAAAGCAATGGGTGTTGCGGTGGAACGCCCACAGCAACATCCACTGCACGGCCCTTTGCCACAGAGGACAGCGGCAGATAAGGACACATTTTCAAGGTGGTGTTAAGCCACACTAAGGGGTATATTCACAAGGTTCTATCGCTGAGTTAGCAGCACTTTATCGCAGCCAAAGTGGTGATAAAATCATCGCACCATTCACAAGCTGGTGCTAACAGCTGATATCACCAATTTACCTGTGATAGTAGCCGCAAAAAACGACGCCACGGATGACACCGGCAACTAACGCTGAGTAGGCGTTCCCCTGCAAAAACATGCAGAAAAACTACAACACCACTTTCACAACAAACTGCCAGATCCGTGGTGCGAGTCATCCTGACCCACATTGCCCACAGGCTGACGGTACAAACACAGCAGACAACCAACATCCCTCCGCAGACAAAGCTGCTGGCTCTGCTGCATCTGTTGGCCTCTGGGACCTTCCAACCAACAACTGCCAGAGTCGGAGGGGTCTCACAGCCAGCCCTATCAAAGTTCATCACACCTGTCCTGGATGCCATCCTCAGCCTCATACCCCAGTACCTTGACTTCCCCAACACTGCGGAGGAACAGCTGGAGACAAAGCAAGGCTTCTACGCCATATCCGGATTCCCGGCCGTGTTGGGGGCAATCAACTGCACACATGTCCCACTTGTGCCCCCTGTGGATACTGCACACCACTACCGCAACAGAAAGCATCAGCATTCCATCAATGTGCAGGCAATAGTAGACCACCGGGGACTCTTTACCAATGTCATCGCCAACTACCCAGGCAGTGTGTATGATTTCTTCATCTTCTGACAGTCCATCATCAACCAGCACTTCCAGGATGGCACATATGGAATAGGACTGCTCGTTGGTGCGTGCCAAATCAACACATCACACACCCAAAGCCACCAACACACAACGCACAACTGTGGGAATGCACACATGACCAAACCGCATACAACATGTCAAACTACACGACCACCTACCAGACACAACAACACCACTCCATGGTCATCCTGGGCTACCCCTGCACCCAATACAGACATTACATGGCACCATAGCCACACAACAGCTGAACGTGTGGCGATGCCGAATGCAGCCATGTGCGAGGATGCATGTGACCCGTGAATGGGAATGCACACAATGAAAAGTGAGGCGTGGACATGTAGGACAGACATGGCTATGCAAACCACAGACATGTCCATGCAGACCACAACTGCTGGTGACTGGAGCGTAGTGAGCAGTGGGAGCAACAATGTCACACTAGGCCGTGGAACAGATAGCGGAAGTGTCACACGCTGCGTCCCCCCTGTGCCCCCTGTGTGCGTGAGCGTAGTGGGTTGGCCCTGAGTAGGCCAGGGCTGCGCAGGGGTGTGGTGACAAACCCTGTTGCGCAGGGTGTGGTCCATTCCCGGGAAGGCCAACGTCACTGACAGTGCGACGAGGCCGACGCCGTGAGCAGTGGGGCCTGCGACCCTGTGCGCCTGCTGCACCCCAGGACGCTGATGCACAGACCAGGTCTGCCCGCCCTAGCGCCCAAGGCAGCACTTGTCACCTCCCGACAGCGTCGTGTGTCGAAGAGGGCCCAACACATGCCGGTGAAAGCTCCAGACCCCAGTCACGCATGCTCAGCAGCCTCCGCAGACCCTCATTGCCCCATCCGATCCTGGCCCACCCTTAATTATTGACATGCTCCACCGGTGTCCTCTTCGGACCAGTAGTTCCCACATGTGGAACAGTGTCCTGAGTCCTGAATGGCAGTGACCCCAAGTCCGTGGCAGCGGCCACAGCACAACGCTCGCTTCGATCAGTGTGGCATGATTGCATTAAGCAGGCCTGCGACAAGTGATGCCACTAAGCCTGTGTGCCATGAGTGACCGTCATCGGCCAGCAGAACATTGTTGGTGTCGGAGCCTGTGGCATGGGGGTTTTCATCAGCAACGGGCAGGTACAGACTTGGTGTCGGGCCTGGGTCTGTGGCATTCGTATGCGCCATGTTGCCGGACACAGCTGGCATGTGCCCTCCTCATCATGCCCTGGGGGTAGGCCCCCCCATTCTACCTGTGACACTCCATGGAAGGCACATATGACACATACGAGGCCCTGCTCTGCCCTCATGACCCTACCCCAGTCTCCTGCAATCCAGTGTCCCGTGTCAGTGGGCCCGTGTCGGCCGCTGTGCATCTTGGGCCTTTAGCCCTGTGCGACTCGATTCATTCCCCCTTGCAGTTCTGACATTGCATTACTGAGTGCCTGATGACTGTTGGAGTTGTTGCCAGCACCGGCTACTACCTGAGGGCTGGCTTACACTCACCCCACACACAGCCAGCACAGGCATAACTGGATTAGTGGGCCTGCCATCACATCCTGCCGAAACAAGTATTGACTCTTTTCTCCCTGCACTGTCACAGGTGATCAAGGATATGCGCTCTGCCCTTGGATGATGACACCCCTCCGAGACCCAAACACACCCGCCCATAGGCAGTACAATGCGGCCCACATATGCACCAGGGGCATTGTTGAACGCACATTTGGCGTGTTGAAGTCACGTTTCAGGTGCCTGGACGGCACAGGTGGAAAGCTACTGAACAGACCAGACATCGTGTGCAAGATGATCGTTGCATGTTGTGTGTTGCACAACATCTGTGTTCGCACCAATGCCCCATGTATCCCAGTTCCTGAGGTACTGGACGATGATGGTGATGATGGGGCAGGTGGCCCACATCTCACTGCAGCTGCGGCATGAATGGCCCGTAGGAACACCATCATTGACACGTACTTCTCATGAGCACGTCACATTGTGGCCGTCCATGGCAATCGTGGGATAATTGAGGATGTCCAATAGCGATGCATGTGTGATTATAACATATTTGCCAGTAACAGGTTGTACTTGTAATAATAATAATAATCCACATTTGTAAAGCACAAACAATCACCCGTAAGGGTCTCTAGGCGCTGGGGGCCGTCGGGAAGATTAAGCAAGCTATTGCCCAGAGTCACATGGTGCTGGGCTAATCTGCCGCCAGCGCCGGGGATCGAACCGTGATCCCCCAGATTCCGGAGTCAGTCACCCTGGCCGCGGCGCTACACCTCTTCTTCTGTACATTTTCATGTTCCATGTCCCATGCGGTTTCAGGTGTGATTTGCTATGGTGTGCACATTTGCGGAACCTGTAGTGTTCTGTGTTCTGTTGTGGAGGGGTTGCTGTTTTTACCGGGATGTTGTCGATGTCGAGGTGCACTTCTGCTTATGTGCGTATGCTGCACGGTGGGCGAGTCGCTCCTGCGGCTCCGATTTGTCTGCCACTGGTCTCTTTCATGCGGTGTGCTGGTCCGTTCTGTTCTTCCACGGTGCTTGGATGTTGTGATGAACATGTTGTCCTCTGCAGTCGGTCAGGGTGCATCCGTGGTACTCCGCTGTTGATGGGTTTTTTCTGTGGCATTTTCTGTATGCTGTTCTTGTGCTTTCTCCCACATTATGCGTGTGTATTGCTGTCCTCGCACTGGTTCTCAGTGTTTTCTTTTCGCGCTTTGGCCCATCGCAGGTTTTTTGATGTTGTGGTTTGTGTTTTTATCTCCGTCGAGGTGGTTGTATCGCGGTCATTGTCCGCGGTTTCGGCAAACTATCGCATGGTACCACCTTGTTGTGAATTCCACATTGACACAGGGTTATTTTCCTGCGATGGGCTGCGATTTTGAGAGTTGCGTCGAGCTACTCTTGCGGTAGTTATCACACATTCTTGTGAATATACCCCTAAGTGTATTAGTGCCACCTTGTAAATATGGAAAATGGCGCTATGTCACAGGAGCATCAAAAAAACATGATGCTTGAGTGGTGATAGGGACTTGTAAATATGCCCCTATCCTAGAGAATCTGAACCAGATAAAGGAGTCTCAGAACTGTCAGATGCTAATTGTTGAATCTCCGAGTGCCCTCTATATTTGGAAGAAGAAATTTTGCAGGTACCAATAAGTCAATATCTTGTTTTTAAATCCAAAAGAAGAACTTCTTCTTTTGTCTACTATAATTCTATTCCAAAATATTAAAGTTTTTTTTTCCTTACCTAAGAGGCAGTAAATACCTATAAACTATGTTAATAAAACATTGTCATGTTGTGGAGGAAGCTAGAAGGGGTATCTAATTGTCTGGTGACTTTTCAAACCAGTTAATTGGTTAAGAAAATCAAGGGTGGCGTCTTTCTGACAATTCGGAGCATACTATTGCCTCTGTGCTGTCTTTTACTGCTAACCATGTTAGCCATGTTATTCAGGAGATAATAACTGCTCAAGCCGAGATAGCAACGAAGATTCATTCCAAATTAGAAGCAATTGAACAGAGCTCAAGTGTTTAAATCTAGTTAATGCTGCTGTGTGGGGACTCCATCAGTTTCCACAGCTCACTGCATGAGCCTAGTAGAATGTTCTCTAACGATGCACCACTAAAGTTCTGGGTACCAGGGGAAGCAAAGGACAATCAATGCTGCTGTGTGGGGACTCCACCCTCCACAGTTCCTTGCCTGAGCACAGGAGGAGGGATTCCAATGACACGCCACTGAAGCTCTGGGGACAGCCCGCACCGCAGTACATTATACTGCCATCTGGGGTCTCCATTTCCCACAGTTCATTGCCTGAGCCCAGGAGGAGGGGCTCCAATGACATGGTACTGAAGAGCTGCTGGCAGCCAGCAGCCAGCCACGTAGCACACATCTGCAGTAATTTTACCACATTACTGCAATGCCTGAGATTGTCATGCAAACTGATGCTTTGCTGGGAAGGTTGCATAAAAGCTGAGCTTGTTTTTCAAAGGCCACAGGATGGCGCTAGTGTACAATGTGAGGAATAGGAATCTCAGTATATTATGACCAGTGGCAGCTGGCACTGGGCACGCGGGGGGATCGCACGGATTCGTGGGGGATCAGGAAGGTGGGGTTTAATTAAAATGTAAAAGAAACTTACCTTACCGGGTCCCGCGCCACCTCAGTTCCTGGCTGGGTCTTGCATTTACCTGTTGCTTTCCTCAGCAGGAAGCAGCCACAGGCAGCCTCCATCCCCTCCGCTAAGCCAATCACAACACTGCAATGGCAGCGTTGTGATTGGTGGGGATGGCGCCCAGCCGGGCGCCTATGTGAAGGGCTATTTTCTCTATATATGGTGCATGCAGCGTACATAGAGAAAAGCAGAGGGCGCATGACTGGTTTGGTCGGCCCCGGAGGGCCGACCAAACAGTCAGGGCCCACAGCATTGGGCAAGCCATTCCTCCCCGACCTGCTCGCCCCCAACCAGGCATACCCTTCTGCTTTCTGGCAGTATTTAGAATACCATTTTATGTTTCTGCTTCTTGCACGCCGAGAAAACAGTGGGGCAACACTCCTCCGCCCTAATGGAGGAGCCGCCCCTAATTATGACGTGGAAATATCTTGCTATAACAGAAACTCAGACCAATGCCAAACGAACTTCAGAGATTTGAAGACAGAAACACAAAACCACACACCTGCCTAATTAATGTAAAAAAGCACCCCCTGCTCAAACTATAGTATCAAAGAGATGTTTATGTCCAGCCACAAAACGCAGCTTCTAAATACATGCCAAAAACTGAGTCAGTCTAAACTGCAGTAAAAGAGGGGCCTAAATAGGGAGAACTGTACAGGGAAAAGATCCCAGTTATGGCTCCTCTCACATCCTGTAGTTGGCCTCGGGTCCCATGTGGCAGAGAGCCTGGACAGACTCTGTCAATTGATCATGATCTGATCATGCCATTACTTTGATTGGTTGCCAGCCAGAGAGACGAAGTCTGGCTAAGGAAGGGAACCTCTGTTTAATGTATTGCTTCTCTGCTGCCATGCAACAGGTGTACGACCTAGGCTGTGGTCTGTGCCATGCTACTACTAAGTGTGGGTGACATACCGTTAGCAAGATGTGTCACTCATAGTCACACATAAGCAGTTGAAACCTTGGCAGCTATGCGCAGCAGTGGACATTAACACTGTAGCACAGGGACTCCATCTCCCACAGGTAATTGCAAGAACCCAGGAGGGGAGTCTCCAACGACACTGTACTACTGTGCTGGAGACAGCCTGCAGCATGGGACGTTAATGCTGCTGTGTGGGGACTCCATCGCCCAGAGTTCATTGCCTGAGGCCAGAAAGATTAGTTATATTGGCAAGCAACTAAAGTGCTGGGGACAGCCCTCAGTGTGGGACGTTGATGCTGCTGTGTATGGACTTCATCTCCCAGAGCCAAGTAAGTGCCCAGGCCCCTGCCCCAGGGAAGGCCAGGCCAAGAGCAGGCCCATATGCGCCCATCAGCGGCAGGAAGAGGCGGGCCCACCCCTCCTGCTCTCAAAATTTGGGAATCTTCTGTCTCTTGTGAAGAAGCAATATTTTGTTCACCTGGTAAGTTTCTTTACACTGCCAGTTTTTAACTTGAGGAACCGTCTGATGTCAGTGGTGTGGTGAGACATCCCAAGGCGTTTTGACTTTTCTTGACTTTAGAGTATCAAACTGTCTCGCCTCCGTGTAGGAGCTGGCTTATTGTTTGTTTGTTTGTTTCCTGTTCTCCTTGCAGTATGTTAAATTACGTTCAGCCCAGAGGAAGTGACTGAGTTTTTCTGACTATTAGACACTGGGAACTTTCTAAAGTAATTTACAGGTAAATGGAAAGTGGTTGATAGTACCCAGGGTGCAGGAAAAACTATAAAAACTGAGACAACCTAATCGTAGAGGTCGAATCACTTTTAGACCACGTGGAAATGGTGAAAGTTCCTCCAAAGGGCCCCAGGGTTGCTGATTTTTTTGTCTAAGACCAAAGCAACTGATAGTAAGGCAGCCCAAGGTGCTCAAAAGTGTCACTCTAAGGGGGCTGAATCAGGTGAATAACAGAACGTGAGTAGTTCTTTAGTGTCTATATCCAGCGGAAACGACTCACATGTAAGAGCATAGTATGACTCCATAAATTGCCTGGAACCCTTGAAGATGAAAGTGTCCCAAATGTCAAGTGCCATAACTGATTTGAAATACTCAAGATAATAGTGGCCCCCATTGTTCAAATACATGACAAAGAGGCAAGATAGGTGTCCTTGAATTCTGTCAAGGATTTTACAACTGATAATGAAGCAGTTTATTTTAATAATGGAAACTTAAATATCTTAATTATCCTCAGGAGTGAAAATCAAGCAATCGAGAGACCTTGCTGTAGAACTAGCTGTTAAAGTGGACAGTCTACAAGACGCGATGACTAAAAACAATAATTTAAGTAAGGTGGAGGTTGGAGGGGCCACTAGTACCATTGCACCACGGACAGATGGGAAGAGAAGACTCTTAACTCCCAATAATTTAGTTGCACCAGGTGGGGAAGATTTCTCTGGGCCAGGTCTGCACTGATGGTGGCTATAGGATTGATCGTGTCGCCGGGGAAAGAAGGACATCACACACACCATAGGCTACCCTCACATAGCTACCCTTGGTATATGGGAGTGATCGCAATGAGGTTGCTAAGCAAGCTCAATGTAATGCTGACAGGAGGAACAAACATTTGGTAACCTGTGATCCTAACATGAACCAAAGCGTGATATTCAAACAATGGAGCCCCACAATGAGAAGCAGCAAGGAGCAGTATATGATTAATGTCCCAAAGTTATGCCCCCCCCCCATGGCAAGGGAAGACACGTATTCTTGAAAAATAAGGTAATCTACTGGATTAGGTATTCCTGCTAGTCTGACTCAGTAGCAAGATCATATCTCCTCCATGTTGAACATTTCTTACCACCAAACAATCTGTATTCCTATATTGCTAAAACTGTGGTGAGAGGAGAGATAATGGAGGGAGTGGTGGATCTTAACTTATGCACTAGTCCAGCCAATGGCTCAAAAGTTCATTTGAAGCTAAAGCCACCCCCTGTTTGGCAACCACTTGCAAGGGTCAGTGAAAATAAAGGAGTACCCCAAGAAGTGAAGGGGTACTCACCCCTATGGGGCGGTCAGAGCCCAAATTGAAACGTAGTGGATTGACTCAGAAATTCCAGCCAGCTATTTAGTGAAAGTACATCTGTAGGTACTTTAGCTAATAAGCTTCTTACTGGCTAAAAGGGGGTGGGGGGGGTCTGATACGTAATTTCAATAATACCTTTGAACCTAAGTGCAATCCATGCCCTAAAGAGAGAGGAGGATAAGGAATGGTATATTCCCAAGCTAAAAACAAGCCCCTTTCCTAAATCAAGCAACCCCAGTGGCCCTACAGACAGCATCATCTTCCCTTCTGCATGGGCTTCAGACTTGCAATAGACATTCTGGGCCCGATTCACAGAACTAACTTAAGACAAAATCCTAAACTTACTACTTATGGTATTCACAGAAGTTAGGATTTTGTCCTAAGTTTGACTTAAGACAAACTTAAGACAGACTTAAGACAAACTTAAGACAAATTTAAGACAAACTTAAGACAAACTTAAGACAGACTTAAGACAGACTTAAGACAGACTTAAGACAGACTTAAGACAAACTTAAGACAAACTTAAGACAAAATCCTAACTTAAGTCTGTCTTAAGTCTGTCTTAAGACTGTCTTAAGTTTGTCTTAAGTCTGTCTTAAGTCTGTCTTAAGTCTGTCTTAAGTTTGTCTTAAGTTTGTCTTAAGACAAACTTAAGACAAAATCCTAACTTCTGTGAATACCAAAAGTAGTAAGTTTAGGATTTTGTCTTAAGTTAGTTCTGTGAATCGGGCCCTCTGTATCAGACAGAGATGCTATCCATACCTTTAAAAGGTCTAAGACTATTAGCACTATTGTATTGACTACACATTGTTAGACTTACGATTATGGTTGAACATGAGCGATATGGTGCTATTAGATAGAGATTATAGTGACCATTATGTCCTTTCTTTCACTTTAATAAGCATTTTGTTTACAGATCTTTCTGCACAGGATGCCCTTGTATTACTTATCTATTATACTGATAAAAGGAGTAGTGTCAGATGGCCACATATTTTGAATGTCGTAGAAAATAGGTTAACATTTATTCCATTGTTAGCTGCAGTGCTAGAACCTTATTTTATTAGCCCTGATAATGAGATCCCAATAACAGCTATTCTTTATATCATGGTTTATTCTTTCAGAAAGCAATTTCTTAAAACAGTTCTAATCCAGAAGTTTAAAGACAAGGAAAGCCTTTGGTACAATGATAGGTGTAAGTAAGCTGAGGCCAGATTTATTGAGGACATTAAAAATGCTAACAAAGAACCAATAGCAGCCTCTAGGAAAGACTACAAGAATGTACAGAATGCTAGCAAGAGGTAATGGGCTAAGGACAAATGGAGAAATTTGGTTCCCACACTGAAAAGTAAAGATAACAGTGGATTTTGGAAAGTCTTCTTCCATGGTAACCAAGAGGTATGTAGGGAAGAATAATTTGATATACAACCACAGATATGGTCATAAAATGTTTAAGATCTCTATAAAGCTCAAGATCAAGCTGTGGGTGTACAGGGTTTTTCTCTAAGAGAAGAATATTGAATAAATCACATTTGTTTTTCACTGGAAGATACAACTCCAGCCATAGAGTCTATAAAGGTGGGAAATATTCATGGGCAGGATAAAATTCCTTTGGAACTTTATCGTTCTGAGCTTTTTGTCTGGGGGGCTGATATTATTGTGGTGATGAATGCAATTGTTGGAGAAGCCGAGATACCAGATACTTGAACAACTGAAAGCAAAATATTTGCTGTATGGTGATGAAATATGGTCCATGGAGACAAAATAATAGTTACTTTCTAACTACATCCTCAATTAAACTCATTGTTACATTTTCATAGCTGGATCGCAGAGAGTTCCTTTCACCCCTCCAAAAGAAGGAACTAGACCCTGGACCATATTTGTCTAGTTTCAAGGTTTCTCTCTGCTCAGCTTGGGCAAACTACCCAATGCAAAGCAAATGTTAATATGGAGAAATAAAGTCAGATGCCACATGAAGTTAGGAACACACAGCTGATCAGGACACAGCACAATCAGTACACACAGTGATCAGGAACTCCCTATGCCGGACATCTGGACACTTTACCCACTGGCAGCACTTTGTCCACGTAAGGTAGAGGCCCACCTGGATTCCTCATCCAATACACTAATTTATGTCTCCAGAGACAGAGGTCCACATTCTTTACCAAAAAAGGATTGCCAGAATTATTTTATTGCATTCAATGAACTGTATAAAAACCATGTTAGATGGATTGTGACTTGAGACAGTTCTCAGACCTTTTAATTGGTCCCCCGGGAGCACTGTTTAATTAAACAAACTGTTTCTGTTTTGACAAATGCCTCTTGTTTTTTGTTGCTTTCAAAGTCTTCCATGTTAAAGCAGCACTGACACACCAGGTAATACACTTAGGGGTATATTCACAAGAACGTGTGCTAAACATCACCGCAAAATGCTAACGCAACTTTACACATCGCAGCCTATCGAGGGAAAATAACCCTGTGTCAACGTGGAATTCACAACACGGTGATACCATGCGATAGTCCACCGAAAACGCGGCCAATGTCCGCAATACAACCACCTCGACGGAGATATAAACACAAACCTCAATGCTAAAAAACATGCGATGGGCCAAAGCGTGATGAGGAAATCAGCAATAAGCAGCGCCAGGCCTGCAATACACACATGGCAGGCGGGAAAAATCACTATTAAAGTAGAAAAACACTCAAACACAAACTGAACAACACCCAAGCACCATGGAGGCAGCCGGAGCATGCACAGAGGACGAGCGCAACCCCACAAGCACCCCGGACGACCAGCCTGGGAAGGGAACAGGGAAGGGCAAGGACAAGAAGAAGAAGACGATGAAGTTCAGTCCGCAGGAAAACAGGATCCTTGTCACGGAGGTGATGGAACACCATCAACAACTGGTCGTCACCTCCAACGTGTCATTGGGCACCAAAAATGGAATATGGCAGTTCATTGTGGACAAGGTGAATGCCGTCGGAGAGCACAAGAGGTCAATGGACGAGGCCAAGAGGCAATGGATTGACATCAAGCGGAATACCAAGGAGAAACTCGCAGCAAACCAGAAGGCAGCAATGCAGACTGGAGGTGGGAGCCCAGCGCCACAGCTTGTGCTGGATGACATGGAGGAGCTGGTGTCGACAGCCGTCAGTGTGGAGACTGTGGCCGGAGTCGGGGGACCGGACACTGCTCGACAGGACACAACACAACCGCAACAGGGTGAGTGACCACCAGGTACTGGGGGGACGGGTGGAGATGGCCACAATAGCACACATTGATGAAAAAAGAAGGAGGCACCCTATAGACTCCAGTAGGGAAAGGGTAATCAAAGTGCAAACTAGAAATTCCCACCAGAGACTGATACTTGGATCATATGTTATTTTCAGTGTGGTGTAACAATAATCAAAATATCTATGTATCCAATAAGAAACATGTACTGTAATCAAGAACAAAGCATTCAAAGAGGGAAAATTATTAAAAATTGTTAAACATTTTTTCATCATTAAAAACATTTTATGAAGTTGATTTTTGTGCACATTAAAATTTAAAAACCATAAAAATTACAAATGTTAATATCATACCTAGTAAGTATAAAAATGTACGTAATATTGTATTATACACAATGCAACAATATTTGTCTTCTGTATGTAGTTGAGCAACTATGGAGCAATCAAAACCACTTATTTCTATATACAGAAGAAAACTGGAAGGCAGTCATACACAATGCAACAATACTTTTCTTCTATATGTAGTTGGGCAACTATAAAGTAATCGTAACCACTTGTTTCTATATACAAAAGAAAACTATAAGGCAGTCGAGGCGGCGTTTCGGTGAAACATGGATCGAACACCTTCAGGACCAAGTTTTCTAAAAGATAATTTTGAATAATACAATGTTGCGTTAGGCTCTCTGAAATGAATGACAGTACTCATAATTCATCAAAAAATTCATACATTTCTTATTACACAGTCATGTGCCTTTTGCTTTATATATCCACCAACTTAATATACTAATACAACATCTACATATTGGTTGTTTCTTGAATTAAACACTAAATATCAAGTAGCAGTTCTACTTAACTGATTAACAAGTATATTCCCTCTTTGACCGCAATGTATACTTTGCTCATGGTAACCTACATCTTACTGTGTTATTAAACATATGCACCTTAATACACTCCAAAATAAACAAATGATCCAGAGATATTATGTAAACCTACCTATATTTGTGAAGGCTTAAACCCTTATTCAATTGGGAGATTAGCCTTTCGTCTACGGAGTTATACGTAGTGATACCCTAAAAGTATGAAATGAAAGCAATGAACATTATATTAGATATAGATGTGATTTTTACATAAGCAAGCCAATAACTTAGCCTTTTATGGGCCTCTCTAACACCTCGTACCTTTTGATATGGTATAGTTCAATTGAAATGTGTTCGTAGGAGCCACCGGTGTAGTTAGGATAGTCGAGAATCTTTAAAATAAATGCAAAGTGTAAAGGTCTCTGACTCTACTGCCATAAAAATATGTAAAAAGCTAATCAATACAAAGAACAAAAGGATCTGATGTACCTTTAAAAGCCAATATCTTTTTATATCATTGATAAAGATGAGCTGTGTTTGCGCCCATGGTCTGTGTGGTAACGTCTTGTATACGACGGCAAAAAACCACTAAGAAAGCAACATTTATATTGTGTTAATTTGATATAAAATAGATGTGAGTATTAAACCTTGTTCATATAGGTTCTCAGTTACCTGGTTTTATTCCCAGATTTTTTTATTGGCAATAACATTGATAAAATCTATAATAAAAGAAAGAAAAGACAAATTATTTAAACCAATGGCTTGTCCCACGCCCCTTATTTATATCGCAAGGCAAGTTAAATAATCATGCATCCAAAGGCTACCTTCTTTTTCAGGTTCTAGTACCATAATGCAAGACCACCCAGCAGTTACTTATGGTTATAGTTCACTAATTGCGCTAACTGTTTAATTTTTTGCCATTCAAAAAATAGCATGGCATTTTAAGTCAATATTGAGCGTGTCACGAAATATTGTAAACAGGCATGTAATATTTATTTATCGCAATTTTTTGCTTACTTCTTTTCACTCACTCAATGTAATATCTTAGACATCCCAACTCAATAATCGGTGTCTTTTTAGAGTTATTTTGTTAAGCAACTTCTTAGTGTTTACATTGTTTTTTATACCGCAATTACTTGCTTGGTTCTCTACGCTCACTCAACGTAATAACTTAGACAGCCTGACTACATCGTCAGTGTTTTTATTAGAGTTGTTGAGTTAAGCGCCTGCTAAATCTTCACATTGACTTTTTGTTTTTTGTAGGGTACTACATTGCTATATCTCCTAGTTAAATAAAAATCCTAGTTAAATAAAAATTCCGATCTAAAATTAAAAGGCAAGCGGGCTACGGGTGCATTCTTACCTGTTTAGAATACCGCGGCCTCCCTGCTCCTATGTACTGCTTCTGTCTTCCGGGGTCAAGATACGTGAATGTTATAGTTCCGGAAGCAGTTTAAATAGCGTAACACGCATCACGTGATTACAATATTAGTATCATGTGGTGCGTGTCATGTGAAAATAACAGCGTTATTCTTTATATCGAGCTGATTCGATATCCATATATTAAACACAACGCTGTTTATTTACTAACTAATAATTAAAAAAAAGTTCTCAAGCAACATTTGTATCCATGTCCAAAAGAGCCTAAATTAAATTTAACGATAGCTCGATCGTCATCAATGCGGTGGCCATTTTGATCCACAGACTGTCACAATATACAATGCCATGCTGTCTGAATGTCAACATGTACCATGCGGCTACATACATGTGGACACATTGTAATACACCATCTCCCCTTCACATTGCAGAGGCACCGTCAACACCTAATGCAGAGCAGTCCCAGCCACTCATCACTGATGACGAGGAGGACAACTCACCTCCAGGATCAGGGCAGCCCAGCTGCATCGAGGAGACCACACCCACTACCCAAACCACCCAGCAGGAGACACCCACAGGCCTGCCAGTCTCCAAGACCCCCAGGAACAACACATGGCCTTCTAACACCGTGTGCTGGAGGGTCAGAGGGAGACAGCTGAGCAGGTGCGGGTGGGGTTCGGCATCATGGCTACCAAACTGGACGCCATTCATGGGTTTGTAGGCCCGCTTCATGGTCTCCAACGAGCCCTGAATGACATCACTGGAGTCATGATGCGGAGAGAAGAACACCTGTCTGCTCAGAGTGGCTCCAGCGAGGCCAGTTATGAGCTGGCACACATGCGGGGGCTCATGGAGGACATGGTGCGGATGGAGGCAGAAAGGATAGCAGCCACTGCTGCACATCAGCAAAAAGTAGCTGGGATCTACCATGCCCTGCAGATCCTCATCATGGCATTGCAGCCACAAGGTGTGGCACAGATGAATGCTGCTGCCCCCACACCATCCACATCTCCGCCCCCTGGTGTGTCAGTGCCTCACAGTGCGGCAGGGGTATCCACTCCGGCACCTGATGTGTCACTGCCACACAGTGCGGCTGACATTCCTCCTCCGGCCCCTGATGTGTCAGTGGCACACAGTGCTGCAGCCGGTACTGCAACACCCACAGGTGGGGCAGAGCACACAACTAAGGACGAGGACGTGGATGGGTTTGAGTTCAGAAGGAGGCACTAACATTTATTTCCGCCACCTGGCCTGTTTCTGCTTGGTGCCACACATGGCCCCATGACCTTCCACTGACCTCTGATACACTCGCTGCACTCACCTTGGACCACGACATGGACTGCCATTTCCTGTTTGATGACCAATGACAAGGCAACCAGACTGCGGACTGTACCCTTCCTCTTCCGCAGTACTTGTCATACCCGGATGGACTCTGGCTGGCCCTCCAGGGGCCCATATTGTGTGGTGTGTTTGGCATGGCCCTGTACCGCTCCAGCTGCAAAACTCCACTGGATGTGCAATAAACATCCAGTAATGCACTGCTGTGCCATGTCTTTCATCATTCATGTATGAATGCGTGGATGGATGTAGGGACAATGATTCCCCTTACGTCAATGATGCTCATCTAGTGGGATGCCAGTCACAGTGTGCTACATTGCCTATTGTGTTCCGGGTACCGTGGACACTACATCAGGGACACACGCATTGGTCACTTCCTTGTCTGGACATGGACTGAACCACGCTCAGAACCCCTGAGTCATTGTAGCAAGCCCTGCGCTGGGCCGGCGTACGCCAGGCCAGACCACTCCTCTTACGCTCCGAGGGGGGCCCACATAGCTACCTGTCGCAGGCGTACTCGCTGGTGGTGTGCAGGTCACTGGTCTAGTTGTCAGCATGTCACAGCCACTCCCTGAGGGAAGGTTTGCACACACACCACACCCATCCGGCACAGGCGTCACAGGCCTTGTGACCCCGCAAATATAAGGGGCCAACAACATCACATTCCCTTCTGCCGGTGGTGACGGGATGACGGACGCTCCACGGTTCTCAATCATGATGGGCCCATGTGTTGTTGCGCACGGGGTTAGTGGCACCCAAAGCCTTGCGGCCTCCACGGGCCTACCACCACGTGGTGCTGACTGGGGATGCACAGGGTTAGTGGCACCCGAAGCCTTGTGGCCGTCACAGGCCTACCACCACATGGCGCTGACTGGGGTTGAACAGGGTTAGCGTCACCTGAAGCCTTGCAGCAATCACGGGCATACCACCACGTGGCGCCGACTGGGGTTGCACAGGGTTAGTGGCACTCGAAGCCTTGCGGCCGTCACGGGCCTACCACCACGTGGCGCTGACTGACGTTGCACAGGGTTAGTGGCACTAAAACAGCTGACCAGGTGTGCAGCCTGCGATGATGACGTGTGCACTGATGTGGTCCCTGCCATTGATGAGGATTCAGCGTCATATGTAGGACCTGCTGGCCCGCCGGGTGGGTCTGCATGATGTGGACCATGACTGGACCAGGGCCTGGAGCTTGCACGGGCACGTGGTGTGCCCACTGATGGACACACCGGTGGCAGCAGGTGAGCAGTGGGGCCTGGGTGCGCAGGAGCGGTGGTGTCTCTCTCTCTCTCCCTTCCCTCTCTCTCTCCCTTCCTTTCCTTCCCTCTCTTTCTCTCTCCGACTTTCTTTCCTTCTCTGTTTCTCTGTGTCTTGCTCCTTTGACGTGCGCATGACACACGTCCTGATTTTGTGCTTTATTTTCCAGGCTGTGACGTCGAGTTGTTCCTGACGGACCCGACAGGAGTCTTCCGCATTGGTGTTTTGTGTTGCATTTCAATAAAGTTTTTGGTTGTTACTTCAGTGCTGTGTGACTGTTTCTCGTTCTTCTGACCACACATGTGTGTTTATTTTTGGCAATGTGCATCATCATGCGCTTTTTGTGGCTCTTGTGTCGTGCACGGTATGTGTATGTCCGGGGAGGGTGGGTAGATGGGGGCTGGGGGTGGTTGCGGTGGGTGTTGTGGTCCTCATGAGTATACGCGCTGCATGATCATTGTCTCCATGGCATCTGTGGGTCTTCCGGTATGGCTCTTGGCTGGGCTCCCTTTTATGCTGCAGGTGGTCGTCCTGCTTAACACCAGCAAATGGCAGGTGTTAATTTCCTGGTGCTACCGCGGCTTATCGCCTGTTTTTGGTTCGCATTGCAGATCTGGCAGTTCGTTTTGAAAGTGGGGTTTTGGTTTTTTCGAGTGTTATTGAACGGGAACGCCTACTCTGCATCTTATTAGGGTTAGTTGGTGGTGTCCACCGTGGAGATTCATTTTGGGGCAGTTATCGCGGGAATACTGGACCGACTTGTAAATGGGTTGTTAAATCTGTCTCCAATTTTGATGCTTTAAGGTGGAGATAAATCGGAGATAAGTTGCTGTGAATATACCCCATAAGTTACTAAATGAATGTGCTTAGTCAGTGGAGCAGTGGCACCACTGACAAAGATGGGAGTGGCCAAAAAGGGGTTGCAGATTCGCACTGTGAGTTGTAGGTGGGTACACAGAGGTGATGGTGGGGGGAAGGAAGTGATAGTGGTACAGAAAGATGAAGATTCAAGCTCATAATGGTGAAAGTTGAAAATGAGAGTTTCAGTTCATTCTATTTTTGCAAGCAATGTTCACTCTGGTCTAGACTGTGGCAGTCATTACTTCTTCATGGGTTATTCAATGATTGAAACAACTTATTTCAATTAATAATCTTTTTGTCTTTTTCATTTGAATGGATATAATAGTGATAGTTAGCTTTAATGCTGATGGTTCGAACAATAAGCAGAATGAGATGCTGTTTTTGCACAGCTCTAGAGGTGCACAAACGAGTTGGGTTCAAGAATCCACTCCTTATACCTGGTGCCCGCTCTGAAGGAGGAGAAGGTTCTCGAGGTTTCCAACCCCAGAGGTGTTTGGAATTTCCAGCCTCCATACCCTTGTCCCAGCTTGTCTGCATTTACAGTTGACTAGTGTCAAACCCTTTTTGAGCGTGCTCAGGAAGATCTTTTGTAATGCACAAGTGTGGTAGGTGACAGTTTCTCCCCCATCAAGTCTGCTCTCAATTGAAATCTATCACTTATTAAATGTAATGAGGTGAGAGCTTTAAACAACAGAAAATGAACACTTTGCCCTGGCAGCAGTGCAGAGAAGTAGCAGGGAGGTTAAAAAAAGATATTCTCAGAGCCAGGCAGCAAGATGGAAAAGCTGCCAGAAGCTTAGAAATAAATACATGAACAAGCTGCAGTGACGAAAAGTCACTGGGAAACTGAAAACATGTACAGCCCTAGAGAAAGTTAGGAACACTATACAAATCTGTGATGGCCATCTTGCCATCTATCCATTTTTAGGAGCCCAGCTCAAGGTCAGGCTTGTGCTTGATCCTGACAAAATATACATTTAAGATGCCTTGGTTCTTTGTTTTTCAGAGTAATAAAACATGATTGCTTTCAGTTTATATCCACAAGGCTTGAGGTGATTAAAAAGTATGATGACTTGTAATTTGGAGATGTACTATATTCTTTCTTGCCTCCCTTGGAGTCTGGATGACTACATCAAACAGCCATTGTCATGTGGTGAGACATGTTTACTACTCTGAGGCCAACATATATTTTGTAGAAGACTAGTGACAAAAGCTCTGGCAGATGGACACACTGCTAATACAGTTGTAACAAAAAATATTTATTTTTAAAGGAAGAACAAAGAGTACTTTGATGTAGTAATGATGTTAGCACAAACATCACATTAAACAGCATTAACAAGGTACAGCCCTCACTGAGGAAGCAGTTGACAATTCAAGCAAAACAGAAGGCTGATAAGGGTAGGGGAAACATGAGGACACAGAGTAAGGAAGGGCTATATGTGTGGCACACTGAGATGTTAATAACCTATTTGTGTAAAGGGACTTTAAGGAGTGGGAGCTGCAGCACTGTGCGAGAAGGGAAACTAAGTAAAAAAAAGAGAAGAGAAGTAGAGAATGGAATTTACAAAATAATCACAATTTATATTCAGCGAAAGATAAAAAGTTTAAATACTGAAATTTGGACAATTGAAAATGTTTCATAAGAAATCATAATAGTTTGTACAGCAAATGGTAAATCAGTTGAGGCAGCATATATCTCCTAGAAGTTGGCACAATGGATTTGAAGTACACATCTTAAAGGTAATTGAGGAATACTAAATCAGTCAAACCATTATTGCTTAGGGTTATGAGGTGGACACAACTTGACAATTTTCCTCCTGGCAACAATGGAGAAACAACCCACATTTTCCAGGGACTATAGTAATTGTTAAATAACACCAGCAATCAAAACTCGGGTTGAGGTGGAAATATTCATTCATTTTGATGAATGTTTTCAACCTTCACCTGGCTCTTGGCCTTTAATGAACTGGAGGACATCTCTATCCAACAATAAGGATTCAGCAGTATGGGGCGAAAATCACACTAAGTGGAAACAGTTGTAGGACATTTCCATGGGGCATAGTGTATTCAATGCATTTAATGAAGGAATTTAAAGGGTAACTGTAAGGACTTGTATGCAGAGCATAGAACGTTATGAGGTCACTTATGACCTAGTGATAGAAATTTGGCAATTTGAAGGTGTAACAGCTGGTGAGCACTGCTCAGCTGGGGATACTGTGATTATATGCTGTTAATCAATAAACCTCACTTGAACCATATATGGAGAGTTCGTGAATCTTTATACTGGCGACGAGTTGCAGAAGAAGTTAAAGCAGCTGTGCAGGGGACAGACCGTCAGCATGCTCACCCCTGGAAATATACATTGACTGAAATTCAGGCAAGTGACTTTACCTGAATAATTTATTGTTTTACAAATATGGGATACCTTCCATCAATGAAAGATTTGGAAAACTGATGAGCAACATTTCCTACAAATTTCCCCGTCTTGTCACTATTAAGTGGGTGGCGAATTGGTTGAGCCTCGCTGTGTTTATGTTGCCATAAATGACCCTGTGTATCAGCAACGATCTTGTCAGATATCCCAAATATATATGCCAAATGATGTTAACGCGCGAGCTCCAGCGCGTGTGTCAGCGCCAGCCATACCAGCTGAATTAGAAGCTAATACGAGCACCAGCACGTGTGTCTTTGCGAACTCTAACGTGTGTATTGCTCAGTGATTGGCGCACCACCTGAGTTTACTGTCGGCACGTATATCGGTGCTCGTGAGGTTTCAATAAATACAAGGAAGGATGTACTCACCATTTCTGTTGTGATCTGGTGACATACTCTCTCTACGTTTGCTTCCTTTGTTTCTCACTGCATTTCAGTGACGTCTTCAAAGAGGCAGAGAGGATTAGAGGAAAGAACCTTGCTTGTGACGTCTTCAAAGCAGCAGAGAGGATTAGAGGAAAGAACCATGCTCCTGCACAACCTTGCTCCTGCACAATAAAAAAAAGGAAAAGAGAGAAGACTTCAACAAAGTGAAGTGGAATCAGAGCAGTATACAAGGAATATAAAGAGCTTGGATTTCTTGTTTTAACTTGTTTTATGTTAGTTTGTTATATTGATTGTTATTTTAAATAGTTATTTTAGTTTATTGTGTTAGCTGAATTTCAATGATGGCAGATCAGTCCATGTCTTCACCTCCACCCTTCTTGTCATCACCTGGGGACCCGCCTGTGCCATGGAAACAATGGAAACAGTGGAAGAAACGTTTTGTAACTTATATGTTGGCTATTGGTGGTGATCGTTATGGACCCCTCAGGCGACAAGCGATTTTACTTCATCATCTTGAGATTGAGGGGAGGAAGATATATGAAGACTTACCTGAAGAGGCCCTTATTGCTGAAGTGGGGGCGCTACATGGTAAAGGGAAATGTGATGTGAAAGGAACAACTGAAGGAAAGTCCAAAACTGAAATTCAGGTTAAACAAACAAGTGTAGATTGGAGAGAGATAAGATGTTTTCGTTGTGGTGCTCCGGGGCATTTTGCATCCAGTACAAGATGTACTGCAAGAAGTGCAGTTTGTAGGAAGTGTGGCAAGAGGGGTCATCTCACAAAGATGAGTTTGCAAATTCCAGACGTTCAACAAGTTGAACAACAGTTGGATGATTCATGTGATGATGTTCGAGAATTAATTTCAACAGTGGAAATTATTTTCATGGTGGATGGTGAAGTGCAAGGTGGAAAGGACATGAGAAGTCCTGGCCAGTGTGGCGTGAAAGTTGACAGTACTGACAAATTAGAGAAACCCCATTGTCAAGTACTCCTTGAAGGAGTGTCTGTACGAGGCTTAGTAGACTCTGGAAGTTTATTCACCTTGTTATCAAAAGAAACGTTTGAGAGCAACTGGAGTGTCAATTCCTTGCTTAAATTGGATATAAAAGCTGTAGGATATGCTGGAAGGAAGATTGAGATTCTGGGAATGAAATGGTTAACTATCAACTTCAAGGGTAGGGAGGTGCATGGTAGGGTGTACATTACTGACTATGGTTCGAATTTACTGGGATGGCATCATCAGCGTGATTTAGGCATAATCATCAATCCTAATGCCTCTGAACCCGTAATGTTAGCCAAACGTGATGAATTGAAAGAAGTGAGTGTTGCTAATTGCGATGATCTCATTGAAAAGTACCCTGACGTGTTTTCCGATAAGTTGGGGTTATTAAAGGGCTTCTCACACAAGATCATATTGAAAGAGGGAGTGAAACCAGTGGTACATAAAGTGAGGAATGTTCCTAATGTCATGAGGGATCTCTTAAAAGTAGAGTTGGATGAGCTATTAGAACAACAAATTATCGAACCCATCGAGGCTTTTGAGTGGTTGGCGCCAATTGTGGAGGCACCTAAGCCTGAAGGAAAGATTTGTTTGTGTATTGACCTCCGCGATTTGAACAAATCCACTTGGGTGGATAGACAACCACTTCCTAATATATCCGAAATGTTGACAATGGATGGTGGAGGAGTTGTATTCAGTGTCCTTGATATGTCATCCGCTTATCACCAGGTGGACTTCCATGCACAATCAAGGCACTTGACATCTTTTGTAACGCCCTTGGGTGCATTTCGTTACAAAAGTTATTTGGCCTAGCCTCAGCATCTGCAGTTTTCCAGAGGATAATGAAGAACATATTTGGGGATTTAAATCATGTATTATGTTTTCAAGATGACATACTTATTGTGGGCAAAAATCTTTCTGAACATGATAAATTGTTTGATGAGGTGATGTTGAGGTTGCGCAAACATGGCATGACTGTAAAAAGGGAAAAGTGTCAAATTAGAAAGGATGAAGTAACTTATCTGGGGCATACAATTAGTGCCAAAGGTATAACTCCAAAGAAAAGCATTGTGACTGCAATTGAGAAGGCGAATAGACCACATACTAAGGATGAATTAAAATCATTCTTGGGTCTAGCAGAGTATTGGGGTAAATTTGTAAAGGGGTTCACGGAAATTGTGGAGCCCTTGAGGAAATTGTTAAAAAAAGGAGTTGAGTTTGTATGGAGTGCAGAATGTGAAGATGCATTTTTACTTATAAAAATGGGTATTACTCATGTTCCAACTCTAGGACATTTTGATGTGACGGCAAGGACATATATTACAACAGATGCTAGCAAAGTGGGTATTGGTGCTGTGCTCACACAAGTTAAAGATGGCACTGAAAACATAATCGGTTTTGCATCTAGAAGATTGCAAGGAGAAGAGACCACATATTTTGTGATTGAAAGATAGACTTCGGCTTGTTGTTGGGGAATCAACAGGTTCAGATTTTATGTGTGGGGAATTCCCTTCAAATTAAGAACGGATCACAAACCATTGACATTCATTTTTAAAGGTGGAAGAAGACTGGAGGGAAATGTTACACCGCGTATATCTAGGTGGTTGTTATCAGTAATGGATTAAAAATTTGAGGTTGAATTTGTGAAAGGTCGTAAGAATGTGGTGGCGGATTTTTTGTCAAGATTGTCTGAAGACGTAGGCATTGAGGATGAAATTGCAGAAGTTTCCAGAATTGGAATGTTTGTTAGTGGAGAGATGGCTATAATTGCTGAAGAGTGGATGGCTGAGAGGGAAGAGGATGTCGAAATGGATGAAGTTGAGGCGAATGTTGTACATAGTTGGAGTGAAAATGGTGAAATGAATGCTGAATTACGTGAGTACTTCAAAGTCAAGGAGGAATTGAGTATAGTTGATGGAAAGTTAATTAGAAGAAATCAGTTTGTGCCTCCCAAAGGTTTCACTCTAGAATTCTCAATATTGTCCACGGGGGTCATTTGGGGGCATGGTATCGTCAAAAGGAAAGTCAGGCAATAATACTGGTGGCCTGGTGTAGATTGGGATGTTGAGGAAAAGGTGAAGAATTGCTTGATATGTGCAAATAGTGATAAAACAAAGGTGTTTAGGGAGCCTCCATTGGATATCATGACTTTTCCAGAGAGGCCCTGGGAAAAGTCAGCCATAGACTTTTTAGGACCTGTATCTAAGTTAGGATCGAACAGCAGATTCATTTTAATCCTAGTAGATTACCATACAAAGTGGTTTGTGTTTAACGATGTTGGTGAAGTGAAGACCTCAAATATTATTGAGTGCTTGGAAGAAGCTTTTGTGGAGGAAGGAATACCGAAGAAAATCGTGTCAGATAATGGTGTACAATTTGTATCTAGGGAGATGGGAGATTATCTCTCTGGAATGGGAATTGTGCAAGAGAGGTTGGCTCTTTTCTGACCTCAAGCCAATGGGTTGGTTGAAAGAGTAAACCGATTGGTGATGGATAACATACAACTATCCCTTGCTAATGGTGATGGATAACATACAACTATCCCTTGCTAATCATCTTCCATGGAAGAAGGAATTGAGGAGGATGATATGGGCACATAGGATAACTCCTCATTCTGTGACTGGAGTTTCTCCCTTTGTATCCTTAAAAGGAAGGAAACCTGGGGTAAAGGAGTGTCCTGTGTGACTCAAAGGAGTTGTAACTAATATTGAAGTCGATCAAGAAGAAATTCAAAGGAATGTTTTAAGGTCGGAAATGAAAAATATGCTGTATTATAATGAAAAGAAGGCTGTGTAGCGGTGTTGTGTAAAACCTGGAGATTGGGTGTTGGTGAAATTAAGGGGATTTTTCTGTAAGGGTGAGAGCAAGTATTCTGCTCCGTGCAGAGTGAAAGAGGTCAAACCTAGTGTGGTGGTTCTGGAGAATGGTGCCACAAGGAGTATGGGTGATGTGTGCAAGATCCAAGGTTAATGCACTTATGTTTATCACTCTATTCCTTCTTCCTCATCATCATTAGTGTAAATGTGTTTTATCAAAATGTTTATTCTGTTCTGTATGTTACTTTTGATTTCTGTTTAAATATGTTTAGGGAAAGATATGTAAGGACATGTATGCAGAGCATAGAATGTTATGAGGTCACTTATGACCTAGTGATAGAATCTTGGCAATTTGAAGGTGTAACAGCTGGTGAGCACTGCTCAGCTGGAGATGCTGTGAATATATGCTGTTAATCAATAAACCTCACTTGAACTATATATGGAGAGTTTGTGAATCTTTACAGTAACCATTTGTAACTATATTTCATAGAGGCCTCTATTATCTGACAACAGGCTCCTACAGTTTTCCAATTGCTCAGGGTGTGATCTATTGCTTAATAATATTTATTGGTGTGGAGTAGTGGGCTTCTGCGCCATCCGCATTAGAAAGGAGGTGTTAAAATATATGTTGGTGGCCCTTATGGTATACTAAATGAAGTCTGAATACAATAGAACTTCAGAAAATTAAGTAACATTATTTTAAGAAATTTAGACATACATAAATAAAAAAACAAATCCATCAAAAGGAGACACACACATAACTGTTCTAGAGTGAATGAAAAGATCACCATTGCGATTCAACTGAAGAAAGCGACTGGCAACATTTACGTTCATGAGTTATGTTCAAATTCCATTTCTTCTGGATGAGAATGTCAGGCATCACAGGCAACTCTTATAACTCAGTTTCATTAATGTTGGTCAGACGTTCAAGGTGGTGTATAAGGGCTAAATTTAACATTCAGTAGCCCTAAAGCTATCCATTATGAATGGATTCAGCAGAACAGGTTGAGCAAGACATATCTCTCAGAATACGGAAGAATTCAATAGTACCTGAGGTTGATGTAATGAGCTTTGTAGAATACTACATATGCATGATTATGCCTGTGATCAAGAACCATCGCAAGGCATGATCACGCGCAATGTTTTCCTTCAATTGTATTATCTCCTCAAGGTCTCTCGCCCAGGTTCTCTCTCCATGGTTTCCACGGCCGCTCATTAGATGCGGTTGTGGATTGCAAGTTTTTGGATAATATTTTCAGTTCTGAGGGTCCTCCAAGAGAACTTGTTACAGATAATGGTACACACTTTGTTTTCACACAAATAAAAGATTTTGTTGCCAAACACCACATTAAACAAACTGCAATCGCCATTGGAGCTCAAGTTGAGCTTTTTCTTAAAGAAAAGGTTTGGAACTATCACCTAACTCCACAAACCACTACAGGTGTACCTCCTTTAAACTTATTAAGAAAGAGAAATCCCAGAGCACAACTCTGTCCAGATTGGTTAAGAGACACCTTACCCAAGGATAATCATTGTTTTTGCACTATCTCTGAAATTGACAAGGAGTGGGTGAAACTGGCACAACTCAAACAAAAATCATATTATGATATGTCCCATGCTACAAAATCTATTGATTTTCAAGTTAACGATTGGGTCTTAGCTAAAATTCCTCACAAAGTCAAGAAGGGTGAATCTAAGTTTTCAAATCCTATTAAAATAGAAAAGGTTGCGAAGGGTGCTGTTTTACTACAAGGTTAGGGGTAGTGGTGTAAGAGAGATTAAGTTAAATTGTCCCATGAGCAAACATGTCATATTGGCAAGTACAAGAGGTATGAAGATGGACACTGGATTGATTTTGGTAATGATTGTACTACCCCAGACATGCCCTCTAATAGCAACTCATAAACATCACTGTCAGGTTCTCTTTCTGCTGAAAATGTTGCAGATTTGTCTGGTCCTGATTTCAGTCAAGCTCTCCCCACTGATAGTCACGCATCCTCTACTGCAATAATTCCAGTTGAACAAATTGCTACGAGATCCATGTGAAATGTTTCGATGCCTGCTAGGTTTAAAGGGGCATATTATCAAGCCAGGCGATAAAATTATCGCCGCTTTAGCGGCAGAAAACTGCCGCTAAAACGGCGATAATGGGCTTGATAATATGCTCTGTGGAATTCCAATTGAAGCCCATGTTAGATGTGAAGGACATCTAACATGGGCTTCAATTGGAATTCCATAAAGCATGTTATCAAGCCCATTATCGACGTTTTAGCAGCAGTTTTCTGCCGCTAAAGCGGCGATAATTTTATCGCCTGGCTTGATAATATGCCCCAAAGATTTTTAGGTTAATTGATGCTATTGATGCAAATGCACTTGTAACAAAAGTCTTCTTCTATGTTATAAAAAGGAAGATAATGTAGAATACTACATGCCTGTGATCATGCCTGTGATAATGAACCATCGCAAGGCATGATCACGTGAATGTTTTCCTTCAAATGTGTTATCTCCTCGAGGTCTCTGGCCAGGTTCTCTCCCCATGGTTACCTCGGCCGCTCATTAGATGCGGTTGTGGATTGCATGGAGGTGGATCGCGGTCGGAGGGGCTCCTGCTCTATTGCAATAAATACTTTTAAAAGTACCTTTTCAGGTATGAATTCCTTCTTCACAGCCTGCACCTTAAAATAAGGCACCTTATTGACTATATTAGTCAACAAGTGCATATGGTGCTATCAATACATCTAAACAAATTCTGACTGGTTGTAGGCCAAATGGGCATCAGTATAAAAAATTCTCAAAGACTATGATTGGAACATTCTGTAATAGCAATTAGTAAGTGATATAATTTTTAACAGGTATATAAGGAGTCTTTGATAATGGTAACTTTTTCCAGTGTTTCATTTTCAGTTCAAGATTCTCAAGGATGGCTGGGCAGTTGCCACGATAAGTGGTCTTGAGGCTGCAAAACTAGAGCATTCCTTTGTGGTACATGGACTGTGACGGTCACATACAACCCTCATCACACAACATTCTTTCAGTCGAACTAGTATTAAGAGCGCAGATGTGTTCTAGTATATTTGTAAATCTTCATAGTCTCCTAATATGCATTCATTCAACACAGTGGGAGGAATATAGTATGCAACATGCTGAACATATAAGAACTCATCATCTGCTCATTGGGAACTAAAAGTTCTAAGGGACGACGTCTGTATGCCTTTGTGTGTTTCTCTCAAATGAAGAAGGTGTTCATTGCCAGCATAAAGACAGGAAGTTAAAAGCCCTTCCTGGTGGGTGTTTGTATTTTATCTCTGTTGGGAAGGCAACATCTGCTTTGGGAATTTCCATACAGGTTCATAAAATATGGTCTAAGTTATTAGCAATCAAAATGCTTTTGTTATTAGCTATCTCAACCTTAACTATAGTAATTTCTGATGCCTTTGTTCTGTTAGTGTGAATGGTATGAGCTGCTTGTCAAGTATCCACTATCCCAGCGCACAGCATTCTCATGCTGCTGAGAGGGACGCCTCTTACAAGGAAATGTTCAGCAGACTTTTGGGGCTGAGGGGCTATGCTGAGAGCTTGACCAACAGCCACAATCTAAGACTGAATCTGTTGGCCCGGCCAAGCGCTGTGCTTAATGAAGTTTAGGGGAAGGGGGCCTTGATGCAGACAATGTCATATACTATGCCACACCCTGTGGCCAGATCCTACTCGGAATAGCCAAAGCCTGTTTTCTTTGGGCTGCAGGTGCAGGGAAACTGGACACAAGATGTGAGAGATTGGGTGATTGGTTGAGAGGGTAAAACCCTACTCACCCAGCAACCACAATCTATGTGAGGGTAAAACACTAGCGATACCCAAATTAACATGTGCTTAACCCCCTGGTATCAAAGTCAGGCTAAACTTAGAAACAATGTGAAAAGTTTTTCTGCAGCACACAAACAGTAATAAAGTCAAAACACCATGCAATAAATATTCCACACCCATAGAAAAATACAGTAAAATGTCGTAAATTGACACCAAAATTACATAAATGAAATCAGTAGAACCGGAGATGTGCTATTTGAAAGGTTTTGAAGAACTCAAGAACTGAGAAGCAATAAGCACCAACCATGGTCATCTGGTCACCATGGACTGGCTCCAAGTCACAAAGAGGATGGACCATGGACCGCATATAAGACTGAGTTCAGTTCACTGAAACAATCCCTTGTGGCCTGGGTGTTGCAGTGCAGAGTCCTTGCATCGAGCTGCTCAGGATGGCGTTGTCGAGTATTGAATGAGGAGCAGCGATGGGAGGTCCAGCGTGGAGATGCATCGCACAGCAGCACAGTAGATGAAGCCATCAACCGAAGCTTACGATTCCTTGCATTGTCATTGAGAAGTCATCAACAGGAGCTTGCGTCATCCTAGAAAAAAGCCCCTGGGCTTGCGATGTGATGCATTGGTGAGGATAGGATGCATTGCTCTGAGCAGGTTCGGGTGGAGAGTTGCTGCGAGGAGGTGCTTTGATGTTAAAGAAGCCTGTTATGTCCATATTGCTTTAAACAGGGGGGCAACCAATTTCCTGAAGTTCTGGTTCCACACAAGCAGGCTTTATTCATCAGGGCAACTCACAGCAGCAGCAGATGTATGATACAGGAACAGGAATCCTTGGTCAGCAAAGCAGAGTGTGGGCAGTAGGGCCAACTTCACGGGTGTTCAGTCCTTCTTCCTGGCAGAGTCCAGAAGTACAGAAGTGATCTGAAAAGTTTGGCCTGACGGTATTTTTACCTGGTGTCCACTTTGAAGAGGGAGGAGCATCTAGAGTCCACTCTCTACAAAGGTATCTGGAATTTTTTGCCCCCCCTGCCCTGGCCTCAGCTTGTCTGTGAAACCCTTTGTGAGTGTATTGAGGCAGAGTTTATGTGATGTGTAGGTGTGGTAGGTGACAGCTCCTTCCCATAATCATGAAAGAGATGGCCCATCCTGACAACACCTATTCCCCCTTTTTTAACTGTCTAGGAGTAATACACAAAGATCAACTGCTACCTACACCTAGTAATGTGACCATGGATTCAGGCTGCAGGCACCAAGTGTTTAGAACAATAAATACCAACTTTCTAAAACTGGCATTTGCAGAATTATGACTTAAAATCCAACGTTACTGTTAAAGAGGGTTTTAAATGACATTTCTTTACAGATCAGACTCGACTTTCCTACCTGCTCCCAATTGAAAGTTAGCAGTTAATAAATGTAATAAGATAACTCAATGTCAACCTACAGGAAAGGTAGGCCTCTCTGTAGTGAAATACAGATTTAGGTGTTTTTCATAACCAAGACATGTGAAACTTAAAAGTACATATCTAACTTTTTAAATACACAACACCCTGCCTTATTGGCTGTTTAGGGCCTACCTTAGGGGTGACACATATGTATTAAAAAGAAATGCTTAGGCCTGGCACAAGGTTTATATAAAATGACAGCTTAAAACTCAACTCACAGGCTTTAATGGCAAGCTTGAGACAGGTTTAAAGGGCTACTTAAGTGAGTGGCACAAATAGAGCTGCAGGCCCACTAGTTGCATTTAATTTACAGGCCCTGGGTACATGTGCTACCATTGTACAATGGTTTTACCAGAAAATTAGAGTGTAATCAGGGCTACTGGATGTATACAGTTGTGTGGCTATGGCGTTTTTCATATAATTATATATTTGCCGCATAATCCATTATCTGATGCATAATCTGCAGATTTGAACAAAAATAAAATTCTACCTCAAACAGTTCTAAAGGTATTGAAAGTGCAGCAACACTTATTGCCGTGCAGTGGAAGGCCTTTGCCAAAGCTTGACTGATGACTTTTCTGTTGCTTATTGCTATATTTGAGTATTAAACTGGAACAAATGAGGTACAACTAATGCCCAGACAGTTTTAACAAGTGTAAAAATTTCAAAATATTGGCGTAATAGGAGCATAAAACAGTTTCAATACTTTATTTTCAGTAAGGTTCAAATATTTCAGGAATCATGTTGGACAAATCTTCTAATGTGACATTCATAGCAGTGTTCAGGTAGCATGACCATCTAGGTGTGGAATATCTTCGACAGGGCATCCGTGTTCTTTTATCTACTAAGGATTTGATGATTTGGATCTATACCACTTTCGTCGCTATATTCAGTCTCCTCATATATAGTCTCCAGGATTCACTCTATTGAAGAACTTCTCCTCGATTTTTTTGTTTACATAGCTTTGTGGCCATTCTGTTTGTCTATTCCCTCTTCTTGTTCCAGTGCTATTTACTTCACCTAGATCTTCACCATCTTGTCTCTGTACCACTTCAGTGACACTTCCACTTTGTGATTCGATCTCTGCTTCTGTGTCGTTAAAGATCTCAAAGTCACTTTGAGTCATTTTAGGTACTTGCACTTGTCTTTCTGTTGGCTGACCTTCACCCCTTTTTTCCACCTGCTGTTGGACTGGCAACAGTGCAGATGACCTAGGAGGTCTCTCGACTAGTGGTGAAACCACCAAAGCTCTTTATTCAGGATCATGTACCAAAGTTGCCTCTTCTGCATTGCTCACTCTTTTGTTATGAGAAGCATGAATGCAATTTGGAACTCCAGTGCACTTAACAACTGTGTTTGTCGACAGGATCACCTGGAAGGGGCCTTTCCATCTTGGATCAAGGAAAGTCTTCTGAACATGCTTCTTTACCACAACTTAATCACCAGAAATAAGGACATGGAACTGTTCTTGATGCAGTTCTTGTATGGCAGCTGAAACGTGATGAGAAACAGAATGAACCACATCATCTGATCCTTTGAAATAATCCAATATTATATCACCTGTGATATTCAGCAGGAAGTCTTATTGCCCTGCCCATCAATATTTCATGAGGTGATCACCCTGTTTTCATGTCAGGAGTACTTCAAATGCTCATCAGAGCCAAAGTTGAAGCATCTGGCCACTTTAGGGAAGTTGAAGCACAAACCTGAATAAATCTACACTTGATGGCACCACCCATTTGTTCAACGATACAAGAGACTTCTGGTCTCTAACTGTAATGCAATCTTTGTTTAATCTGCAAGGCTGTATAGATCATCATCATCCCTTCGTTGTTTAAGTGCTTTCTTCTATCTTTCTCAAGAGAAATCGACATGCCAAACTTGGGTACTAATTCACGTATTAATAGCTTTGTTACAATTAAACTGTCATTTCTTCTACTTGGGTAAGCATCCACCTATCGCAAGAAGATATGCACAATCACCACATCTCAGCCTGTTATGTAGAGGCATCTTGAGTAAATCCATCTAGATCCTGTTGAAGGGACCACCATATCTCTCTATGTAAGTTAATGTGACGTATGCTCTCTTTCCTGTATTCAGTTGCTGACATGTTACGCACCTTTGACAAATCTCTTCTGACAACAATCGAAATCTTGGGTTGTACCAGCTCGTCCTAAAAAGTCTCACCATTGATTCCCTTCTCAAGTGTATATATCCATGGTAAAATTGTGTCACTGGAAACAAAAAGTTGTCTGTCATTACTGGTCTCCCATCAGCCGACATTAAATTAAATATGCATTTTTCTCGCATCCTGCTTCTACCCAACTGTTGTGTTCTGCTTCTGACACATGTTCTTGCACACCTTCCGGCTCATCCGATGTGTCAGTGACTTTCTTCAACATTGCAAAATAATTCTCTTTCTTGGATTCACATGGGAAACTTCATTAGATGTACAGGCTAACAAAGCACAATATCTAGCAACTGAGTCACCGTATTCATTGCCCATGGCAACATATTTGCTTCCATTTTGATGAGCTAAGCATTTTACAACACCAATTTCTCTGGGTAGCTGATGAGCTTTCAACATGTCCTTGACATAAGTTGCATTTTTGATTGGAGTAGCTGAGGAAGTAAGAAAACCTCTCCGGGACTATAATTGTCCAAAATCATGGACAACACCAAATCCGTATTGGCATATCGGTGAACATGGTGACTCTCATTTGTGCAGTTATACTGCAAGTTCGAGTAAGAACAATTAATTCTGCATCTTAGACAGAGAAAACCTTCTGAAGCCATGAAGCCTCACCAATATCATTTATAACGCACATGACAAATGCTGCTCTTACTGTGCCATAATTTCCTCTCTTGCATGAGCCATCAACAAACAATATCTGGTCGGGCTCAATCAGGGGTTCATCCTCAATATAAGGTTGTGGTTTGGTGCATAATTTTGTGACATCTAGGCAATCATGTTCCATTTCATCACACTCTTCATCATCATTTACCGGTAACAGTGTTGAAGTTTTCAGTAAAGTGCACCTTTTCAAGATGATATTATCTGAAGAAAATATGTTTTGCTCATATTTAGTCAATCTGTTGTGGGTCAAATACTGGGTATTTGTTCCTGTTAGTAGTAGCTCCACAGAGTGTGGGACCATTACAGTTAAAGGATATCCCATTACTAAGCTCTCATACTTTTCTGAACTAATGCTTGCTGCACCTTCTGCTTTAAGACAAGCGGGAAGACCTGCAGCTACAGAGTCAAGGGTAGTAGAAAACAAGCAATGGGTTTTCAAGCCCCTCCATGAGTTTGTGTCAGTAGTGTGAGAGCGCACCCATCTCTCTCACTGCAAAACAATATGAATTATTTTGTGTAATCAGGCATCCCTTAGGTCGGGGCACGGCACAATTTCTCTTTCAGCTCTAGAAAGGCCTTCAAACATTTGCTGTCCCATGGAATCAGATCACACACATCTTTATTTGTCAACTTCAGTAGAGGTTTGACCATCAACGAAAAGATTGGTATCCACTGCCTGCAATAGCCAAACGTTCCCAAAAACATTCCCACTCCCTTTTGAGTTTGTGGTGAATTCATCAGTAAGATTGCCTCCACTCTTTCTGGAGACATCTTCCTAGCTTTTTTTCAAATGATGTGTCCCAGATATTGAACCTAATTTTGACAGTACTGTAGTTCCCTGGAGAAGTTTTGGGTCAGTTCTCAGCCAGTTGATTATAGAGAGCGATGGGTCACTTTTATATGCATCTATTGTGTGCGATGCCACTAGCAAGTTGTTTAAGTATTGGAAAAGGACAGAATTAGAGGATGTTTGCAAGGTCTCCAGATTTCTTTTTAGCATCTGGTTGTAAATATGGACTCTCTGCATACCCTTGTGGGATAAAATACTATGGGCCATATGTAGGTAGGCTGTGTTTTGCGATTCTCTAATTGCAATTTTTAGGGAATCGCAATTAGAGAATAGCAAAACGCTATGTAGGTAGGATTAGCAAATTTTTGCGAATCCCACCTATTGCTTATTTGCGATTCTCTAACTGAGAATCGCAAATAAGGAATACCTTGCCATTCATTCCTATGGGCTTAAAGACCCATAGGAATGAATAGGAAGACATTCTCAATTTGCGATTCTCAATTAGAGAATCGCAAATTGAGAATGCAATTTCAAGGTTGCAAGGGTGTCAATAGGACACCCTGTTGCACCCCTGTAATGAGCATGGGTGCACATGTGGCGCACATACATGCCCTAAGGGCATGTATGTGTGCCACATGGCACTTTGAATAATGCAAAAAACTGCATTATTAAAAGAAATCGCAAATTACCATCAATCTGAAGTTGGTGGTAATTTGCGATTCCTTAAGCCAAAATAGCACAACTTGGGGGCTTTCTACATTGCATTTAAGGAATCGCTATTTGGGATTCCTTAAATGCATTTGCAAAATAAGGAATCACAAATTTTGCGACTCCTTATTTTGCATGTGGGTTGTTGTTCCCTACATAGCATACTGCCCAAATTGCGATCGCAAACGCTGAAATTCTGCGAATTTCAGCATTTGCGTTCGCAATGTGCCTTTCTACATATGGCCCTATGTTAATACTTTCTGCTGGAAAAGGCAGTAAAATAGAAACTAGCTTTCCTCATGCAGTGGCACTGAGAAGAAAACCTGGCACAAGTCAATGACTGTGAACCACTCTACAGTACATGGTAAATGAAATAATATGGACAGGACAAGAGGGCACTGCTATTTCCTTCACCTTTCTTACATCCTGCACTATTCCAAATTTCCCAATGGGCTTCTGTAAACCCATAATTGGAGAGTTACATGGACTTCCAATTAGTTCTCTCAGAATCCTTTTTTGTAGCATGTCATCTATTACTGGCTCATTCCTGCAACTGTTTCTGGTGTTAAATAATATGGTGGTGTTTCTGGGATAAACAACATTTATTTTCACAGTTATTTGGACTGGTTCTTCACCTTCTATAAGTCTAATGTCTTACCCTGAAAATTCCCGAAATTCTTTGTTTACTGTTTCCCCAAATCCTCAGGTAATTGCTAATAGTTAGCAAAGGGAACGTTCCTGTCTCAGCCTGTTATTTAATGATTTTATAATCCATATCCTCATCATGAGTCTGAAAGTCTACGCCATGCAGTGTACTATAAATGGTCCAATTTAACTTGCACAGTGAATCTCTTCTTAATAGAATTACAGGACTTAAATCACAACAGACAAATTGGTGTTTTTCTTTGAATGAGCTTAGTGTTGCTGGGTCATTCTCTGAAACTGGATTTAGGATCTGTTTACTTGGGACTCCTACAACTTGTATCATTTTTCTTGAGAGAGGTATGTCCGGGACTTTCACTGTCCTAACGGGGGACCTGGTAGCACCTGTATCAATGTGAAATAATATAGGATGGCCATAAACCTCAACGTCTACACATGGGCCACTCTGTTCTACCTCTAAGATTGCGCCCAGGATGCAATCTTCCTCCCCTCTCAGGCACCGTCATTGGTGAGAAACTGAAAAAGAACCATCATTCGCAAATAAAGGGAATTGCTGTAATGCATTCTGGTTTGGATTTCAGAATTGTGGCATGTCATTTTGAAGCTGATTGTTATTCATTTTTTGCATTTGATTTAGATTGAATCTAGGCTTTCCCATTTGTGTAGGTGCAACAGGCATCATTGGAGACTGTACCTGCATCGGCATTTGTATCTGTTGTGTAGGTTCATTTTAGATGTACATACCTCACTGCTTTTGTGCATTTCCTTGAGCATTATCAGGATTATATCAACATTCCCTCTTACAATGTCCAATTCTATGACAGATGTGACAAGCAGTAATCTTTTTCATAGTAGCAACTTCTGATCCAGAGCCTGTATCCACAGGAACACCTCAACCTTTACTATGCGACACATTTATTCCTCCATCATTTCCCTGAAAACAAGGCTGCAACACAGCATTCTCTGCATGTTTCCTTGATTTCCTGCAAAAGAAGGTTTGGGAAAACCTTTTCTGAACCAGCTTTATCTGTGCTAACATGAATTTTTCCTTTATTCTCTTCTGCTTCACGTCTAACTTGTCGCTGCAGTATTTTGCATACCTCAAGATTTCATTGAGGGATTTGTTTTGCCAGCAGATCACACTTTGGGCACGATTCACAAGCGGTTAGGAAGGCCTCCTAAAGGTATTTTCTCCGTCCGTCTGAATCAGGACCGCATCTTTCCGACTGAATCGGAAAGGTTTCCGACCAACTGATTGCGATGCAAGTTAGGAGTTAGAAATATCCTAATCCAAACCCGATAGCATTCGGAATCGCCGAACACAAAGGAGAAGATGGGCGGCATTTCGGAACGACCGATTACAATGTTGGTTTCGGGCAGACTTTCCAAATTGTGCCGTCCGACTTGAATCGGCAGTCGGAATATGACTTTGGGGCCCATAGAGGGCCCCCCTGCACCTTCCCAATCGGGCCCATGGGGGTACCCCTGGGTCCCCCCTTACGAGCCATGCACAGTGTGGCAGGCACCAGGGTGTGCCTGCCACAGGGTGGCCGTTTTTTCCCAGCCACCCCTTTCTTCAATGGGAGCCTATGCATTGGGTCGAAACATAGGCTCCCATTGAAGTTAATGTGAGTCCGACCAAATCGAATCTGGAAGCATCCGGATGCACCGTACTTGGTCGGTCGAACTCTCCTGATCCAAGGCGGTCAGAAACAATTCCCAACTCGATACGGTCGGACTGATTTCCAAACCGCATTGGAATCAGGCCCTTTGTGTTATATGTGAATGGATCCCTGGTTTCAGCCCTAAAACAAACTGGGATACCAAAATCCCCATAACCTTTTCCTCAGGATACTAACATCCACTGTGCTGCAAAAACACTTGAAATAATCTCTCATATTGCTCATTAGCAGTTTCCTTGAGCAGATATTTTAATTTTGAGCCAATCTATGTCTTTCAGGGGTATTCTGCCTTTCATAAAGGTAATAACTGCTCTGTATCATTCTATAACCACAGGTAATGGAGTATTAGTCCTAACCTCCCTCACTGGTTCCTCTTTAGGTCATTTTACCACAGTCTTACATTCAGCCCATAAATCAGCAGGCACTACAATGTCAAAGAATGTATTCAAATCAATCCATAACACCTTTGAGATTTTTATGAAGCTTTCTACTTGTGTGTACCACTGCATCTGCTTGTCTGTCGGCTTTGTAAAGTTATTTGTAAATGCTGCCTAATCACTTAGACTACAAGGAGCAGGTACATAAGTCCCTCCCACTATTTCTCTTTTTCTTGTCGTGCATTTTTGCCCATCTGTTTTCTAGTTTCTGAGTATCCTTCTATCTGCGAATATATTTGATTAATTCCACAATGTGCAAATGCATTCCTGTAATTCTCATATTTTCTACAGCTGGTTCATCTAAATGAACCCTGTAGCTTTGGTGCAAGTAAACACTATTAGTGAGATCTACTTAATATTTTTGGGCTATTTTAGGCACTCTATCATGCACTAAAGCTGATTTCCGTGTAATCACCTTACACTTGTAGATTAATTCCTTTCTCTAATATTGTTCTAGTTGCTTAAATTCCAAACATCCCCTTATTATTTCCTCCAATTCTACCTTTAATTTTGATATGTCTAAAGGTCTCTCATTTTCCGTATCTGGTTTCTCTTGTGCCTTTGTGTTCTCTGCCTTCTTATTTCCTGCTGTGTTCTCAAACCAAGCTGGTATATAACTTTACTCAGTGACAATTGTTTCACCCAGAGTCATTGGGGCTGTAAAGACTAAGGTCCATCCATCTAGAAGTGCTTTTATTGTTTGTGAGGGCTTCTACAAAACTATCTGTGAATTTTGGGAAGTTGGGACAAATCCAGATGTAGATGCTAGTTGTGTGTCTGGTCTTATCTAAGATGGTGGAGAAGCACTCACAACAACTTGAGAAGCAATCTGTGCATTAACAATAGGTGTCACAGATGTGCTAGGCACTGCAGCTGTATTTGCCACAGTAGGAATGATAGCTTGTGTGTGTGTGCAAATTGCAACATTTGTGAGGGTCGTTCAACCGGTGTAACACCTCGGTCCATATACTAGCACCTAATTCTCACTGATTAGCTAGGTTGGCATGTGGTGGAGATTTGGAACTTAACATTTGCTCTAACATTTCATCACCTGAATCAGTATCTGACTCATCCCCTTCTTTCTTAGAATCCTTATCCTTTCTTTTCTTAGCAGCTTCTGATGTAATCACTGGGTACAATCTGGTTCCTTCTATAACCAACTTTCTCCATCTACACTGTTCTTCATTCAATCGGGCATTTCCATATTTTTTCACTGCTCCATTGGCCCTTCTCTGGTATATTTCCCTTTCTTTTTCCCTCACAACCCTTTCCCAAACATTTAGGTTCCGATTCCGATCCGGGAAAAAAAATTTGCGTACGACTCGTATCCGTATATTTTCACGTATGAATCGTACAAGTACCGTACAAACTGCGAAGTACGATTCGTACATGAAAAATACATACGAATTGTGTCAGGAAAATGGTCCGAGAGGGAGCCGTACATTTTTGCGTCCGAATAGCGCCAGGAAAAGTGTCCAATAGGGAGCCGGACATGTTTACGCGCAAATCGTAAAACAGAAGTCCGAGTGCGCAAGTACGATCCGTACCGCCCGTCCGAATACACAACCGCATGTAAAAGGCCCCGTACGGAGCGAACGCTGTAGCCTACATGTACACGGGTAAACTTGTGCCCGGATATGAGTCATACAGCCCCCCTCACCCTGCACATGTCAGCACCGTACACCCGTATGTCAGCACCGTACCCCCCTCCACACTGTACCCCAACACCGTAGCACAGCCCTGCACCTGTACGGGCCACACCCCAGGCCCGTCTCCCAGCCCGCACCTGTACGCCCCATAACCCAGGACCGTACGCCAACCCCCCACCTGTACCCGCCGCACCCCAGGCCCGTCTCCCAGCCCCTTACCTGTAAGCACCGTACCCCAACACCGTAGCCCAGCCCCGTACCTGTACGCACCGTACCACAGCCCCGTACCTGTACGCACCGTACCCCAACACCGTAGCCCAGCCCCGTACCTGTACGCACCGTACCCCAATACCGTAGCACAGCCCGCACCTGTACGCGCCGCACCCCAGGCCCGTCTCCCAGCCCCGTACCTGTACGCACCGTACCCCAACACTGTAGCCCAGCACCGTACCTGTACGAACCGTACCCCAGCCCCGTACCTGTACGCACCGTACCCCAACACCGTAGCACATCCCCGCACCTGTACGCACCGTACCCCAACACCATAGCACAGCCTGCACCTGTACGCACTACACCCCAGGCCTGTCTCCCAGCCCCGCACCTGTACGCCCCGTACCCCAGGACCGTACCCCAGCCCCCCACCTGTACGCACCGCACCCCAGGCCCCTCTCCCAGCCCCCCACCTGTACGCACTGCACCGCAGGCCCGTCTCCCAGCCCCGTACCTGTACGCACCGTACCCCAACACCGTAGCCCAGCCCCGTACCTGGACACACCATACCCCAGCCCCGTGCCTGTACGCACCGTACCCCAGCACCGTAGCCCAGCCCCGTACCTGTATGCACCGTACCCCAACACCCTAGCACAGGCCCGCACCTGTACGCACTGTACCCCAACACCGTAGCAGAGCCCCCGTACCTGTACGCACCGTACCCCAACACTGTAGCCCAGCCCCGTACCTGTACGCTCCGTACCCCAACACCCTAGCACAGGCCCGCACCTGTACGCACCGTACCCCATCACCGTAGCACAGCCCCGCACCTGTACTCACCGTACCCCAACACCGTACCCCAGCACCCTCACCCAGCATCGCGTATGTACAGACCTTACCTACGCGAAAAAGACTCGTACAGAACCAGGACACTGTAAAACAGCACAAGGAGGGTCAATTCGACTCGCACAACACCACAAACATGTCTACAAGACAAAATACATCTCAATGACTGACCTGGCACATCCAAACAGGCAAACAGAGGCCCAAATTACAACCACCTCTTAGAACGCACCCACCACAAATTCAAACCCAGCCACACCCACAAATGGACCAATAAAAAGGGCCCACACACACAACCCATGAGCCTTTGCAACAGACCCACTGCTGACAGACCCCACAGACAAACAACTGCACCTGACTTACACCTTAACTACACCTTAACTTACACACCTTCACACAACCTCCTTCACAAACACCCCCTCTTGACCTTCACACACACACCGTCACATTCACACCCACACACCCACAACCATCCACACCCACACCCCAAACCATGCCCGCAGACAAGAATCCAAAGTTCATAACGGCGGAGCTGGAGCTCCTTGTCAACGAAGTCATCAGAGTCGAGCCACAGCTGTTTGGAACATTGGTCAGACAGACCAGCATAGCCCAAAAAACCAGCCTGTGGCAGAGGATCGTTGATAAGGTGAATGCAGTTGCGCCCATCCGAAGGACCAGGCATGAATGCCAAGCCAGGTGGTACGATCTGCGCAGGGCAGTCAAGAGGAAAATGAACGAGGAATACGCCCAGAGTAACATCACTGGAGGTGGGCTGCCCCGCAGACCGGTACATTACCATCCCTGGGAGGAGAAGGTGATGACCCTGCTTCCGCCGGTGGGAGTACATGGACTCGAAGGAGTTGCAGAGCCTGGTGAGTACACAAACATCTTACGTAACATGGGGGTAATGGCATCCACACCCCAACTACACCAAATGCACACAACTACCCCCAAGCCCTCACCGGACACAACCACACTCAAAAACAATGCTCATGCCACTAACATGTGTATGCCCCATTCACAAAGCAAGGCCATGCCATGTCCCAGGCTACACGAAGCACTAACCCAAGACTGGATGTCCGGGATGCTGGGAGGATGGGGCTCACACAACACATTGTGCAACTAAGAACCAGACACCAATGCCCACAGCCCATATGGCCTAGGTACATACCCATGCACCATGCCCAATGCACAGGGACTGGCAAAGTACTGACAAGGTAGCTGACACTTGGCCCTGCTATAGGCAGCACAAGGCCCTCCTGTGACCACTGTACACTCAAACAACAACTCCACTAGCTGACATACCCAGCACAGGAACTCACAAATACTGTCATGCCAGCATGCACCATGAGGGGACAGACACATCACCTGGGAGACCCAATGAGAAATCACACTATACCCAACAGCAGGCCCGGTCACACACCCCCCTCACACAAGCACACACCGCCGGGGCAGGCAACGGATTTACCCACTCTCACAATGGACATGTGACACAACAAGACCAATCCATAGCCAAATAAGCATCCCAGCCAAAAATCTACTGGCAAACACTCAGGAGCACATACCAATCTGTCCCCCGCAACATACCCATCCCCAAGTGTACATTGAGAGGAATGCTAGGCACATCCAACCACCTGGAGGAACTGTGACTACTTGAATTTGTATGAAACATGGATGTGGCATGAAACAGCATTAACATTGTCACTCTCTCACACACAGGGCAACGTCATCGACCTCCCCCCAACAATGGGGGGGAACAATCACAGTCCCAGGCTCAGCGTGAAGATGATCCCACCGGCAGCGACGACTCTCACCACTCCGTGGATGACCCCGACCAACCTGGCCCCTCTGGTGCCCAAGCCCCTGCAGCACCTGCGTCAGGTACATCTGTGCCAACCCCCACCCCCATTCCTGCCACATCCCAGGAGACACCCAGGAGCCCTGCTCGCACTGAACAACACAGCCAGTCTGACCAGGAGGGACAAGGTTCTCCGGGCACCCAGGAGGAGGCAGACGACCACACTAATGCCATCCCTCAGGGGTCCCGTAGACCTGATGTGCCCACAACGGCAGGCCAGGCTCGTGTGGGCAGGGGTGGTGGGAGTGGAGGCAGGCGGAGGCGAGAACCTGACCAGCCAGCTGAGGGAACCGGTATGGCACACATGCGCCACATCCTGGACACATACCTGCGTGACACCAGGGGCATCAGCCAGGTTGTGTCGAGCCTCACAGACATCAAGGGGACCCTCGACGAGGTGAAGAACCTGCAGGCCGAGCAACATGCCAGTCAACAACAACACCAAGGACGGATGGAGGCAAGACTGGCTGAGCTCCTGGCGGTGCAAATGGACATTAGCCGTTCACTCCGTCGGATCGCCGACAACATGGGCAACCCTCCCTGTGCCACCAAGCGAAGACCACCACCAGCCACAGGGAGGGAGGAGGAGGAGGATTCGTCCGACGGAGCATCACAGACATCGTCAAGGCCTGCATCTGAGGGTCCCGCGAGGAAGGTGGGTCATCCACGGAAAAGACCGTGAGAGTCAGCGGACCATCAACATCTGCCAGGTCACCTGGCCTAGCACCTGGACCTCTGGCGCAACAGCAGCACCTCACCCAATGACATTCTCTGCCACATGGACTTGCTGGTCACAGTCTGACCAATGATGACCAACACTGTGGTCTGGACTCTGATGACTCCAACTGACAAGGATGTCATCTCCCCCTGTGAACTTTGGATTCTATGCACCCTGTAGAGCACCTTAGCACATCTACCAAAAGACTCACCCCACCAAAAATAAATTCTTTTTTTCTTCTCATGAGATGTTGCTGTCATTTGGCATTAGTCCACAACATATATGTGTGTAAATGTCTAACTATGCCTGAGTGTTGAACCAACTCCACCCATCCATACCCTGGGATCTGAGTCTGGTACAGGACACACATGGGTCACAAGTTATCATTCAATGCAGACATGGAGCACAATACTCACTTGTGATGGCCTCAAGCTGCTGAGGGGGTGCTAGGGAAACTGTGAGGACACACCTATTTGGAAGAGTAACATTAAGGCGTAGAGGTCATGCCTCATTTGGAGGTTCCCGGGGAGGGAGTCCCAGGTATGTGTTCCCAGGTGGGAGAACTATGTCCTGCATGCAGGAGTACGGTGGATCAGAAGAATGGTAACCAGGTCAAGGTTGGATGCACGGAGATGGCACTACGGGGTCTCGGATGACAGTGGTACAAGGTTGGTTTTGGGTCAGGGTTGTGGTCTGCCTCCTGAGTGTGGGTGAGGAGTCTGAAGGTCATCCTGCAGCACACAGTGAGCCATTGCAGCTATCTCTGCTGGACGGTGATGTGGCTGGGGCGCGGGATGTTGACGCTGAGGTGTGCAGATGCAGCCTGGATGTGGACAAGTGTCCCTGGATTTTGGATGTGGCTGCTACGTAGAGGACAGGGCAGTATTTGACACGGATGTTGTCGTGGACCTGGGGGATGGTCCGTGTTACCTTGGAGTGGATCTATCTGGGGATCATGTGCATAATGCTGAGGGTGTTGCAGTGTGAGGTACAGATGCTGGTGATTACCATGGCAAATGAGAGCAAGCAATCCATGATGCACAACATCTTGTGTGCGTGGACACTGGGTGCCTGTGCGGGGCTTCTGTGGGTGGGACACAAGCAGTTGACCCAGCTGTAAGGGGACAATACTCAGATGTTGACCTCAGTCCTGTACAAGTCCAGCCTCAGGTGGCTGCTGTTCTGCCATTCATCTATGGATCCCATGCAATCTTGAATATTGGAACTGGAAATGTCTGCGTCCTTGGTGAGGGTGAGGAGCGCCTGGCTGTCAATGGCATACGAGTTGATGATGAGATCGTGTGCGCATGTGATGGTGGATAGGGGGGTCCTGGACACATTGTAGATTGACACGCTGAGAGATGATACCTGTGCCATGTGCCTCACGATGAAAGCATACTACATGCAGAAGCCTTGAGTCCCACTCCCATGGCCTTGCAGGGGTACAGAGCCGGTGGGGAGTAGGAGGGACATGACCTGGTGGGTATGACAGGTCCTGGAAGGTGTGGCAGCGCTGTGTAGGCAGTCAGAGTTGCACACTCATCATGAAAGGTGTTGTGTGTGCGCTCAGTGCATGCCTGAGAGCAGGCGGGAGATGTGAGGATGGACCTTGCTTGGAGGGTGGCTGCAACATCAGACTGTAGTGCGATATGGGTCATGCAAGGACCTGAGGGTCGTGCAATGTGCACGTTGCATGTGCAGACGGTCCAGCCTTTGGTACCGCGTGGCCGCAACTGTGGCACAGACAAGCTGAAGACAGCCAAATGAATGTGTTGAGGGAGGAAGGGAGGAGCACCTTTGATGTGTGTGTGTTGCCAAATCTGGAAACTACGTGTGCCCTTGCTGCAGTGGCTGCAACAGCAGGCGGCATGTCCTGGGAACTATGCCACAATATCCACACAAAGACTAGGATGTCAGAAAGGACTACTGCAACAGGTGTATGTCAAGGAAGGAGTTACCGGTTTTCAATGGCACACCCAGAGACAAAGGATGCACAATCACCAAAGATGACTGACACCGGATCATGAAACTGAAGGCCGAGCTGCGCACAGGAAACACACCCCAGAAGGTGTTGACGGCCCGTAGGGGGGGACTAACATGCCAAAACACATACACAGCCATGGACATCATGCATAATAGACAATCAAATACATGAAGAACAGCATGCAGTTTGCTAATCTACACATAAACTCATATGCACAATCCTTGACAACCATGCCAGAGATGCCGAATGCACAGTGGCAAGAGACCTGCATTGACAGAGATGAGGCACCTTGGAGGCTGAGGAACACCTTTATTACTCAGGCTCACACCTATGCAAAAGCATCAACATTAACAGACTCACAGGTCTATTGGATTAACATTTGGGACCTACACCGGACACCCCCTTTGCACCACAGATGCTGTAAATCCATTGTACTGGCACACAAGTGAGGGATTGAGCCAAACATCTCCTGCTGCACACGGAGAGGCTGCAATTCCCCATTCAGCATCTTATGGGGATGTACCGCAATATGTCCACCCGTAGCCTCCCGTATGTTTCCGAGGGAAGTTGTACACACATTGATGCCTTCATCACAAACCACAATCCCATAATAGATGACTGTCACGAAGTGTGACTATCAATTCATGTGAGTCATGCCACTTTCATGTGCCCCATGGTGAGTCGACATGTATGCATAGTAATAAAACCTGCACAGGAGCAGTGCCCACACATTACAAACAACTACCACACCCAAAAAGCCTTGCTGCAATCCTTACCCAAAGGAGAATTTTCACCATGTCCGTGCATGTAACGCTGATTCAGAACACGTTGCATTACTCATGAGGAATAGCAGGAGCACAACGATGCCACGAGCAGACAGCATGCGCAACTACCTGGGGATGAGAGACACACAAGAAGTCAGGAAAAACATAGTCATCCGCATGCATGGTCATGTACTCTACATGAATAAGGTTGACACCATGCTAGTTGTCAATTGAGTGTGTCAGCTAAAATGTGTGGAATGACATCAGCACTCGAGTGACACATCAGCACACACCTCAAAGTCACTTAGCATACAGTCAGCTGGACACACACATTGCAACACATGCCACACAAGGCTCCAAGCTTGCACACTCAGACCCAGGGACTCACCATTATGAGAAGAAGTTGCGTATGAGCTGACTCCGGATGTCCTCCTCCTCCTCCTCCTCCTCACTTGCCTCGTGACCAAGGCCGTCATCCTCCACCTGTTCCTGCTCATCGGGATTCAGGATGAGTGGCACAGCTTTCTCCACTGCCATGTTGTGCAGCATGCAGCACAATAGAAAGATTTTGCAGACCTTCACCGGTGCATATGGGAGGGACCCGCCGGTCTTGTGGAGGCACCAGAATTGGCTCTTCAGGAGGCCAAACGTCCTCTCAATCACTCGCCTGGTCTGCCCATGGGCGTTGTTGTAACGGTGATCTGCAGCAGTTCTCGGGTTGCAGAGAGGCGTCACCAGCCATGGCATGTTGGGATAGCCAGAGTCCCCTACATGGAAACATCAGGTACAGAAGTGGATCAGGAGATGCCGTCACATACTAAGATACAGCTGAATACTGGACAAACAGAGTCTACCCACCAACAAGACATGCTCGTTCGTTGTGCAGCTGCAGCATCATTTCTGGCACCCTGCTACGCCTCATGATGTAGGCATCGTGTACTGACCCTGGAAAACGTGCACAGACATGGGTAATCAGCATCTTAGCAAGACACACCACAAGGGCATTAATGGAGTGGTAATGTTTACGGTTACGAAAGGCTACCTCCTGTGCCGGTGGTGGTACCAAAGCCACATGTGTCCCATCAATGGACCCAATTACATGGAGCATCCCTCCCAGGGCATAGAACTCACCCTTGATACCTGTCAACTGCTCACGAGTTGGAAAATGGATGAATTCATCCACGTGTTCCAACATGGCTTCTAAAACATCATGCAGGACACAGCTGAACATAGTCTGGGACATGCCACCCACATCAGCTATTGTCAATTGAAACGTACCGGTGGCAAAGAAATGTAGGGCTGCCATCACCTTCATCTTGGGGGTCAGCGCAGTCGGATAACTGTGTCGCGGTTGGAGGTGTTGCACCAGCCTGTTTGTCAGGTCCACAATTAACCGTTGGGGGAATCTGTAGCGGCGTATGCGGTCACGTTCCCTCATGGCAGCCAAGTCTGGCATTGGTCGGGGGAGAGGCGGTGCCCTGCAGACAATTGGAAGGAATAATGAAGATTGAGTACATTACTACACCAATGTCAATGAACTGAGCACATGTTCAACAGCTAATACACATATGCCACATACAGAGTCTGGTCTGTGCAATACATCCTGCACACGTATGGCAGCCAGGTGATACTCCTACCAAGAGCCAGCTACAAACATGGATAGTCAAGGTCTACATGACATGCCATGAAAGTAGCTGTGGGCCAGTGTGAGTGAACAGCCAGACACATTACAGGAGTGATATACTTCCACATATGTGCATTTGAAGGATGTCATCTCATACAGACAGCTGTCGGCAAGCTAGACGCACAGGTCACATGTCATGGAAAAAGGACAGACCACACACCTTGCCATGAAGGGGTACATGTCAAAAATGATCACACAGACATTGAGACTACGCAGATATGTTCTAAGCTCGCAAGTCCCTGTTAGAAGCATACAGACACACGTTACGTGTTATTCCGCATGTGTCCTGGTGTGCGTAATAGTGTGACATGTGCATCTACACACAGACACATGTTGGATGCAGCTACAGCAGATGCCGTTGACGGAACACCAACAGCAAGATCATGGGAACACATGACACACACATGACATAGTCACATCGTGGCACGCTGGTAGTGAGATGTCAGGTGTCATCATCCGTGTACCTGGCATCAGGGGACAGTTGCGGTGTTGGGGACTGTGCCAAGCCAGTTGTGGTAAATATTTCATTACCGGTACTATTTTTTATGCGGTAAAGTCTAGTAAGAATAACTCAGTAAATATAAGAGGCAGAATCCGTGGTATTAGAGGTTTAAAAGGCTTTATTCCTATACAAAGGAATGCAATTCGAATAGCAGGCTTCTATTCCATCACCACGAAAGTTCAGGAAGGAAGGGCATACATTATTGACAGATAAGCAGTTTTATAGAAAATGCATTACAGTGAAACAGATGCAAGAGGCGTAACAGCTGATAGTACAGATAAAAGGTGCATACGTAACTAATAGAGGCGGATACATGGGTGTAATTTAATAAACGTCATTATACATGATGTCACAAGTGGGTGGATCCATAAAAGAATCCTGTAATGTCAGCAGAAATATTTGGCAGAGATGCGCGCGCAGCCGCATGACGTGTGATTGACGTGCAACTAGAGGGTGAAGGGGACTTGACATTTAGCTCTACATGTGGAGACAGAAGTCTGGGGGTCATGTCAACCTAATCCCAAATCATATCTAATATCCTATGTTTAAAGAACTGTGTTATCCAAAAGGAAAGGTTTCTAGAGTAGAATCTATTCTATACTGACTGTTAGTGCGTGTACAAGCGTCTAAGTGTCGACATGAGATGCGAGGGGATAGGAATATTCCATGGTAACGGGGCTATGAATTACTTGTATGAGGACAGCGAGGCCTGGCCCTTTGCACGGTAGCTGGAGGAATGTTTACCTAAACTACTAGACAGGAATGCATCGGATGAGGAGCGGAGTAGATAATCTTGAAGGTGAAATACAGTTTTTGGCAGGCAATATGCTGGATCAGGCACCGTTAGCCGCGCAGGGAGTAGGACAAAGTTCATGGATACAGATGCAGGCTCAGACTGGAGCTTTCAGAGGCAGAAGGCAGGAAAAGGCTTGATGACAGAATTCAGGGCCTACTTGCCTGACTCTGAAAAATGTGGAAAGTGAACCACATAAAGTCGGTGGCCTTTCATACTTAGGAATGGAATATCTGACCCATTCATGGCGAAGCTGAAAGAGGACATGTTGACGGTGGACGCACATGTATTTGCGTCTTCAAAACTGGAACTGGAGGGAACATACATGTACTTATAGCATGCACATGGAGCCGTTGGGGTCTACGATAGGGGACATAACTGATCACAAAATTCATATTTCCTCATTCCCTCCTTGTCCCCTATGGACCCTCAGGAGATATCGATCTTCATCAATCCATCGATTTGTTCATATAGCATCATTTGTTCTTCTTTCTTCTTCCGGGATCTTGAACGAAAACTTGGATGTGGGATACACGATGTGGCACACAGACCACAAATCGCTGGCCCACATTGTAGACATAAGCAGCAACTGAATAGTATGAGAAAGCCAATACCTAGGGAGGATAGGATTCTCCATCCCCAGGCTGACAACACGCCCCAAAACCAACCGGACCAAGTCCAGGTGCCTGGACTCTGGTGTATCTGGCTTATAATCTTATGAAGGCGGGTTATGGCTTTATATACTGACGGCGAATTTTCTGGTATGAAAATGCAGCAACTTGATCCGATGACCCTACAAGCTCCGCCCCTATCGGCCAGGATGACGTCAAGGACAAGACGATTTTGAAGCACAACAATCCGCATAGCAGACTGCTCTTCTGTTAAATTGCCTAAGGCGGAAATAGTCTCGTTCACTACTGCTTCAAGGGTTCTGGTTAATCTACGTATCAGCTTACTATTAGTGACTGTACCTATATAGGGAAAGAAACCTTTATTGAAATCTGTATATTGTTCCCATGCTGTTTCAGTGTAATCGACAATTGGAAGATCTCTCTGTTGTCTTTTGTGTACTAAATGGGTATTTCTATGATAATCAGGAGGAGCTAGGAAAACAGGTGGCAGAAGGAATGCTATGTAACAGGTACCATCCCAATCTAAAGGTAGACATATATATGCGGTCTGGCCACATATGAAGTAGGAATGATGGGAAGCTCTAAATGTAGACTTGCCTTGATCACTGAATTTTATTACAGTGGTGCATTTACTATGGCCCATGTGTATGGAACCATTCTTTCTTACACATAATTCCCCTTTTACTGGGAATACTGACATGACAGGCAAGATTGGTGTAGCTTCAGATTCAACGTTCAGGATCATGAGGTTAAGTGTAAAATTACCTAATCCATATACTTCATTTTCTAGATCAGTTCCTGTTCTTTTGGGAAGTCCCTCCTTGTTAGGGTAGCAGACTTTAAGCAAAACTAGGTTCAGGTTTCCCCATACCCAGTTGTCTTGATAAACTGCGGAATTTGAATCTAGGGAATTAATCAAACTAAACCATGCTCCACAGGAGCCATTGTGTGTGAACGGATATGGAAAGAGGGGCAAAACTCCCTTATAGTTTTGATAGGGAGGGAGTCGGCCACATATCCAACAATTTGTGGCATTGCTGGTCTGATGGGAATGATGTAACATACTAATGAATGTGTTGTTGCGCAGCGCAAATCTATAGGACAACTCATGCGGAGGTAATTCGCTAAAAGAATGTTCTGTAGTTACATTGTAAACACGCTTAAGAATAGGGTAATACATGTGCAATAGTATGCTAGAAATAATGATCAGAAGACTTAGAAAAAACAAAATTAATAATGTTACTGTGCAGTGACTACGAAGTGATTTACAATACGCATGCCTTTTAAGCTGCATCTGTTGATTTCTTTCTCTATTCCGGTCTAGAGGATACATGTCAGAGACAAATTCAACCGATTCACCTTGGAGAGGACTTAAACAATCAAATTGTCTGACTTGCTAGACCTCAATTTTAGTTTGTAAAGTTCTGGTTTTGACTGCTCAACCAAGGGGAGCTTTGAGTCTGTCTGTGAGGGAATACAAGGTTGAGTATTCACACTGGATGGTAGTCCATAAAATTTCTTGATATGACTCGAGTGCAACCACCCTTTGCGTCCCTCGATCTTCACGGCCGTCCTTGTAGTTAGTAGAACTAGCTTCGGCGACTTCCACCTAGGCTCCAGTTGGGTCTTCCGGTCGAAATTCCGGACCAGAACCAGGTCACCAGGAACCTCGTCATGGGGCTTCACCTCAGTATTATCGGGAAAAGCTGCGGCTACCTGTGAACGACAAGATTGTAGTGCAGACATCAAGGAAGCCAGGTAATCTGTCAGCATATTACAGTCAACATCAGTGATTTTGCGAGGTATAGGCGTCCCCCACATATTTGGTGGTCTACCGAAGATCACCTCGTACGGGGATAGCCCAGTTCGAGAATGTGCTACCATTCTCATGTAAAAGAGCGCAACTGGTAAGGCTACTATCCAATCGACACCTTTTTCTCTACATATTTTGGACAATCTAATTTTCAGGGTTTGATTATGACGTTCCACGAGACCTGCTGCCTCGGGATGTCGGACACCGTGGAATTTCCATTGGTAGCCTAACAAAAGGGAAACGTGTTTCATTAGTTCGGATGAGAACGGCTGGCCGTTATCTGAGTAGACAACACGTGGTAAACCGTACCGTGGGAAGAATTCTCGAACTAACTGTTTGGCAGTAGTCGGGGCAGTGTAATCTGAAACCGGGTAGGTTTCTGTCCAACGGGAAAGAGCACTGACAATTACGAGAACATATTTGAATCCTCGACATCGTTCCATCTGGATATAATCCATCTAGAGGACTTCAAAAGCATGATCGGGAGGTTGAAATCCACCCTGCTCTACGGGGATGCTTTTACCTGGATTAAACTGACAACATATCATACAGGTACGAACTTTTTGTTTAGCTGCTGCTCGCAAGTGTTTGTGGAACCAAATGTGTTGAATGCTGTCTAGCATAGCTTTTTCTCCTAGGTGCGCTGGACTATGTATTGTGTTAATGATGACTTGAACCATGGAGTCGGGAAGAAACCATATAGATTTTTCCTTCGTCATCCATCCTTGATCCGTTTGGATCCCTCCTAATTCAGTCCATTTCTTTATTTCTTCTGGTGTAGCATGTGTCTGTATGTCAATTACATCAAGGGCGGGATCCTTAACTGTCATGCAATGTTTTGGTGTCAGAACTGTTGTCTTTGTCATGTCAGTTGCGTGAGTCTGATTCTGAGCAGTCTGTTTAGCTGTTCTGTCAGCTAGGTCATTACCCTGAGAAATGATATCGGTAACTTTTGTATGGGCTTTGCATTTCATAATCGATATTGCAGTAGGTAGATGAATCGCGTCTAATAGGGCTCGAATGAGGGGTCCGTGTTGGATGTGGGCACCGTGAGAAGTTAAATAACCTCTCTCTCGCCACAGTACGCCGAAGTCATGGACGACTCCGAATGCATAACGTGAATCTGTGTATATGTTGACTTTCTTATTTTTGGCTTGAATACAGGCTTGTGTCAGAGCGATGAGCTCTGCTGCTTGAGCTGACAAAGTGTTAATACAATTTGTTTCAATGACTTCAGTGTCTGTTGTGACTGCGTAAGCGGCCACTAACTCTCCTGTACTTGTTCTCATACATGACCCATCTACATACAATGTCAAGTCTGGATCTGACAAAGGGATATCTGTCAAGTCTTGTCTGGGTTTCGTCGTGATAGTAATGACTTCGACACAATCATGTGCCAATGGATCTGTTCCGCCCACTGGTAACAGTGTGGCAGAATTTAACGTATTACAACGTCTGATTTCTATGTGTGGCTGAAATAATGTCAATTCGTAACCGGTGAGTCTCGCTATAGTCAAGTGTTGTGTTTGTGTGCGGTTCAAAAGAACCTCTACTGCGTGTGGTACTTGTACTGTCAGTTGGTGTCCTAACACTATGGCATCGCTTTGTCTGATTGCTAAAGCTGTTGCTGCCACCGATTTCAGGCACGCAGGAAGAGCCTGAGCTACTGGGTCTAATGTACTAGAGAAATAAGCACATGGTTTGTGTGATCCTGCTTGTTCCTGAGTGAGTACTGACAAGGCAGTACCTTCGCGTTCTGTAACAAAGAGTGTAAACTGTTTACTGTAACATGGTGTTGCTAAGACAGGTGCTTGGCATAAAGCTTTCTTTAAACTTTCAAAGGCGTGTGTATGTTCTTGAGTCCAAGGGAGGACAGTCGATGTGGCTGCCTCCTGTGTTGTCAACTGGATGAGTGGTTTTGCTAGAAATGCATATTGAGGGATCCACTGCCTACAGTATGAAGTGAGGCCTATAAAAGCCCGCACCTCCTTTTGTGTCTTGGGTGGTGGCATGTTAGCGATTAACTGGATGCGGTCGGGTGTAAGCTGCCTTCCCTCCTTGGACAGCGAGTGCCCAAGGTAAACAACTCGCTGGACACAGAATTGCAGCTTAGAAGGGGACACCTTGTGTCCCTTGTCAGCCAAAAATTTTAAAACCGTCAGTGACGCTGTTTCACATTCAGGTTCGCTTCGGGCGGTGATCAGCAGATCATCGACATATTGAAGCAAGGCAGTGTTAACTGGCATGTGGATACTGTCAAGTTCTCGTTTTAGTGCTTGGCTATAGATGCTGGGGCTTTCTGTAAATCCTTGAGGTGCGCGTGTGAATTTAAAACTTCGTCCATTTAAACTGAACCCGAACAAGTATTGACTTTCCGGATCGATTGGGACGCTAAAGAAGGCATTTTTGAGGTCAATTACAGTGAAGAACGTTGCTTCTGAGTCAATAACTGTTAGTAATGAAGAGATATCTGGGACCACAGGGTATTGTGGTACAATACATTTATTTAATTCGCGCAGATCAATAACTAATCGATATACTGGTGGTGCTTTTGGATCCGTTCTTTTAAGAATCGGAATTATCGGGGAATTACATACATTGGAGTCGGTTTCGACAACCACTCCTTGTGCAATGAGCTCGTCAATGATTTGCAGCAAAGCCACAACAGCATCGGGTGGTAACTTGTATTGTCGTATTCGTGGTAGTATTACTCCTGTTTTTAGTGTGACACGGTATGGTGTAATATTTATGCAACCAACATCAGTGGGGCCTTGTGCCCATAAATGTGTAGGTAAATTCTGCAGTCGGTGATCCATGTCTCTGGACACGTAGTGACCTTTGAAGTCACGTAGAAATAGTCGTACTCCTTCCGGAGAACAACATATTATAGCTCCTAGAGCTTTCAATGTTTTTATACCTAACAAGTTTTCTGGACAGGATTTAGTAAGCAATAAATCTGTAGTACGTGTCAATGGACCGATCGTAAGTGGAAGAGGTTGTGTTACATCATTTATTATAGGTTTTCCTGAGAATCCAAGGGAAATATTTTGTGAGCCTGAGAGGGGTGCCCCTGGAACTTCACTGCGTCTTATAGTTGTTCTGCTTGCCCCTGTATCAAGTAAAAACTTTCTGTCTTCCCCTAATAGTTCACTATGTACATAAGGTCCCTCTTGGTCTACAGGAACCTCTATAAGGGGTAAGCCAAATTCCCTCTCTAGGCTATGTCATGTATATCGCTGATAATCGGGATAATCTGCTTGTGCATACTGATACATCTGTTGTGTTGTTGCTTGTGTTGCAGCAATAGGCTGCGCTTGTGGTGGTGCTACGGTCTGTTGTGGAGCTCCCTGTTGCGGAGCTAGTTGTTGCGGAGCTAACCTAGGTTGTGCATGCTGAGGGATTTGTTGTTGATTCTGATCCTGTCTAGGTGGACGTGGTCTCTCCTGGGTTCTACCTGTAGCAATATTATGTTTCAGGACTGGACAATCGTGTATATAATGACCTGGTTGTTTACAATAGTTGCATGTCCCTTTCGTAGGACCTGCGGAATCACCCTTATGATGACAATCAGCTGGAACTGACTGAGCAACAAGCATTTTCATTTTTGTATCTTTCATACGTCTTTGTTCGTGTTCTTGTTCTTCTCTAATTCTATTGTGGTGATATTGTAACATCTGTAACATCTGTGATGGGGTATTACCTTGCCAGGTACTTTCGAATTTCAATACTCTATTCTTGACTTGTAGCAGAGAATTTTCAACTAATTTTGTCACAAACAGATGTGGATATGACTCACTACTGGCTTTTATGCCACTATTTATACCAAAACATTTTTCAAATCGGGAATAGAAATCACTAGTGTCTTCATCTGGCTTTTGTTTACAGGCTGATATCGCACCCCAGTCTTCCTTTTTCGTACTTAATAAACGTGGCAGTACCTGTACGAGTAGTCCTGCTAGTGCTGTAGTCTTTTCCCCAAGTCCTGCTCCTGCAGCTCGGGCCCTTTCTTCGTTTTCTAATGCTGTCCAATCTATCTTTTGGTCTCCCACCTCCCATTCCTTTTCTTTAAGTTTCTCATAAACACCAGCGGGTAATAGGACTTTTAATATTTTCATAATGTCGGGGTAGGTATACTCTCCCATGAGTAACATGTCTTTTATTTCACGGTGGAAACCTGCTGGATCCTTGTCATGGCTGGGTACTACTTTCTTCATTTCTAATAATTCCAGTTTAGTTATAGGCGTGTACACAAACACGCGTGTAAAGTTATTACCGTCACCTCTGATTGGGTGTACTTCGCGTAACGGGTTCTGTCTATCTATGTGATACATTTTTCTTCCTATGATGGGAACTGGAACGTGTTCTGGGCATACGAAAGTTAAATATTGGTTTCGGAATTCTAGAATCTCTTTAATCAAATCAGTACCTGACCCTCTCCATATATTCGTGAGTAGTTCTGTCAATATGTCAGGTAAGGGTCCTGGATCGGAGTGTTGGCTTTTATATAGTATAAGGAGGTGTTGAATCATGTATATACTAGCTAAACGCTGTTCGTAGGGGTCAAGATTCAGAAACGTGTGTGCAAGTACATCATCATTGTAGTCGCTGGGACTGTCAGCCCATTGTACTGCTGACCTAGCTAATTCTTGTTCGTCCATGGAATCGAGCATATGGTACCCCCTTCGATCTCGGAGTAATTTATCAGCGGCTTGGAATAGGTGTTCGGGGGATTTTGTATTTAACATAGGGGTTTGAAAATGCCTATTATATTCTGGACGTATCGGACGTATCGGGTCATTAAAGCCTCTAGTATTATTATGGGGTCTTCCTCTACCAACATAAGCTATTGTTTCTAATTGTTCTGATTCTTGCTCCTCCTCCTCTTCTGATTCTACTCTGTCTGTTTCTCGTCTTTCTTTATGTATTCGTTCTACTTCCTTGCGAATCTTTCGACACATGGCGATTATACACGCCTGTCTATCATGTTTCTCTTCTGATATGTTCTGACCCCATTTGACAAGTCTTTGCATGGTATCATGATCTGCCCCGGGCCTGTCTTGATTCCTAATTACACAATTTATGAAAAAACGTAGTAGTTGTCTTTGTACATCCACTTTCTGGTATTCCATAGCTTCGTTAATACTTTCTGGACCTCGTCCTGTTTGGACAAAGCGATATATATTGTCTAGGTGTTCAACCATTCCTGGTATCGTCATTAAATATAATGTAGCTCGTCGTATACGTAGTGATGATATGAGCAATTTGTCCTGTCTACCTGGTACTGGGTCGTATCTGCAATCGACAAGCTGTTCTTTAAACATGTCGGATGTCGCTAATTGGGGTGTACGTTGGAGTGCTAAATCTCTAAGGGTCTGTTTGTTTCGCGGCGGGGTGGCAAACATGTCTGTCGTACCTCCTGCAGCACCATCTGAGGCGCTAGGCACGAAAGGATTCGTTGGACGTAGGATAGAGATTGTAGATGTGGGAAAAACTGTAGAAACGGACGGACCTGTGGGAACTTGTGTAGGAGTTTGTAGTTGCAGGGATACAGACGGATGCTCTTGGTGTTGAACACCATCGGCAAGCGGTGTGGGTGGTATGGTATTAGCATACTCGGGAGCTACGTCATCTAAATAGGAGGAAAGGAAAACGTCCTTTGCTGATTTGGGATGTGTTTTGGGATGTGCTTTTATCGGGAGCAATGGAGGAGTTAAGTCTTTTGGTATTTCCGGGGTAGCCTTAGGTAACCCTTCGGCCAGAAGAGGATACATACCATTCATAAGAGTGTTTCTTTGTCTATCTACTTGTTCTGAGTTTACTCGGGTACCTTCCTCAAGTAATAGATTTTCTCGAGTTTTATTTGAATTCTCTCTACCTTTCTCTTCCTGTCTGAGTGCTTTTTCTGTACGTCTGTATGATTCTTTACGCCATAATTCAATGGCATCTTTCTGTGACTGTCTGGCTTTCTTTTTCCATAATTCTTCTTCTACTCTCATGATGCAATCTGCATCCCAGGTCCCTGCTGCGGGCCATCTCTGATTTTCTGGCAAATCCTTGGTGTAGTCCACCCATAAATCAAGAAATAATACGGCATCTAGACCATGCTTATGATACATAAAATACCCTGGAGTGTCCCTAGGTGGGATGGGAACAGCTTCTTCGAGTACCCCTTTTCTGGTTTTGATCTGTCTTAATTTCGAAAAGAGCGGCATTTTTAGATCTGATTACTTAATCTTAAACACACTTAATACAAATAAACGCAATAATGAACAGTCATTCACACCACAATGTATAGAACGTAATAAAACATTTAACATTTAACAGTTTTAACGAACAATGATAACTAATAGAAAACTAGTTACTGACATAATACTGACACTAGATAATACTTATTTATATGCAAGACATACTATATATACTGCTAAACAGTACAGATACACTGCTGAAACAGTGCAGACCGGATTTGTGTACCCAAACCCGTCTTGACCGGCACAGACTATGTGCACGTTAAGTGCCTCCCCGGTAATGGTACTCACCGGGTAGCTCGGAACGGAAGGCCTCGGAACGGAACTGAAACTGGACCGGACTGGACTCGACTTGATTGGACTCGGAACTTCGGAACCTGGTGGGCCTCTGTATACCTCGGATCTTGCTCTCTCAGCTAGGCTCTGGTCGGGAGACTTCGCACTTCTCACCGCCTCGTCTGGGTGTTGATCGCAGCCTCAGTCGCCCCCGCTTGGCCGGAGGGAGATACAGGAAATCCTGCGGGTACGCGTTTTTGTCCGTTCAGCTGTGGCAGGAGACCGGGCCTGCAACGCACCTCCGGCGCGTGAGATGAGAAAGTGTCCCTGTTCGGGCGCCAATTTATGTGGTAAATATTTCATTACCGGTACTATTTTTTATGCGGTAAAGTCTAGTAAGAATAACTCAGTAAATATAAGAGGCAGAATCCGTGGTATTAGAGGTTTAAAAGGCTTTATTCCTATACAAAGGAATGCAATTCGAATAGCAGGCTTCTATTCCATCACCACGAAAGTTCAGGAAGGAAGGGCATACATTATTGACAGATAAGCAGTTTTATAGAAAATGCATTACAGTGAAACAGATGCAAGAGGCGTAACAGCTGATAGTACAGATAAAAGGTGCATACGTAACTAATAGAGGCGGATACATGGGTGTAATTTAATAAACGTCATTATACATGATGTCACAAGTGGGTGGATCCATAAAAGAATCCTGTAATGTCAGCAGAAATATTTGGCAGAGATGCGCGCGCAGCCGCATGACGTGTGATTGACGTGCAACTAGAGGGTGAAGGGGACTTGACATTTAGCTCTACATGTGGAGACAGAAGTCTGGGGGTCATGTCAACCTAATCCCAAATCATATCTAATATCCTATGTTTAAAGAACTGTGTTATCCAAAAGGAAAGGTTTCTAGAGTAGAATCTATTCTATACTGACTGTTAGTGCGTGTACAAGCGTCTAAGTGTCTACATGAGATGCGAGGGGATAGGAATATTCCATGGTAACGGGGCTATGAATTACTTGTATGAGGACAGCGAGGCCTGGCCCTTTGCACGGTAGCTGGAGGAATGTTTACCTAAACTACTAGACAGGAATGCATCGGATGAGGAGCGGAGTAGATAATCTTGAAGGTGAAATACAGTTTTTGGCAGGCAATATGCTGGATCAGGCACCGTTAGCCGCGCAGGGAGTAGGACAAAGTTCATGGATACAGATGCAGGCTCAGACTGGAGCTTTCAGAGGCAGAAGGCAGGAAAAGGCTTGATGACAGAATTCAGGGCCTACTTGCCTGACTCTGAAAAATGTGGAAAGTGAACCACATAAAGTCGGTGGCCTTTCATACTTAGGAATGGAATATCTGACCCATTCATGGCGAAGCTGAAAGAGGACATGTTGACGGTGGACGCACATGTATTTGCGTCTTCAAAACTGGAACTGGAGGGAACATACATGTACTTATAGCATGCACATGGAGCCGTTGGGGTCTACGATAGGGGACATAACTGATCACAAAATTCATATTTCCTCACAGTGATGCAGCGCTTGACAAGTTTGAACTACATGCACACATGTAAAAGGTGTAGGGGAAGTGCGCCACATAGGGCCCCATCACACATGACATGTGTACACAGGTCATCACACAACTATTGGGTTAAAACATGAGGAGACATGTGCCAGCTCACTGCCTGACACACCTAGGCCCTACACATGAAGCACTGCACTGACAATGACTTGATGTCCATCCTTGTGCGAGTCAGACACCTCCATTCCTTTCCTGTGCACCTCCTATCACCAGTGTAAGCTGTGAAACGAACCGTACACACGCTCTGAGGGCGTGTGTACGGTCGCATCACTATATGGGGTTTGGGTAGGAGTACGCATGTGTGTACGGACCGTACACACATACGTGTACACACTGGTCCTATCCCTATGGTAGTGTTGCCGTAGGCGTACGCCATAGAGATACGGCTCATACCCGCGTGTGTAGGGCCCGTAGCACTATGGTAGTGTTGCCGTAGGCGTATGCCATAGAGATACGGCTCGTACCTGCGTGTGTAGGGCCTGTAGCACTATGGTAGTGTTGGCGTAGGCGGACGCCATAGAGATACGGGCCATACTGGAGTGTGTACGGCCCGTAGCACTATGGTAGTGTTGCCGTAGGTGTACGCCATAGTGCTACGGGGCGTACCTGCGTGTGTACGGCCCATAGCACTATGGCGTACACCTACGCCAACACTACCATAGTGCTACAGGCCGTACCCGCGTGAGTACGGCCCGTAGCACTATGGTAGTGTTGCCGTAGGCATACGCCATAGTGCTACGGGCCGTACCCGCGTGTGTACGGCCCATAGCACTAAGGTAGTGTTGCCGTAGGCGTACGCCATAGTGCTACGGGCCGTACTCGCGTGCGTACGGCCCGTAGCACTATGGCGTACGCCAACACTACCATAGTGCTACGGGCCGTACACACGCGGGTACGGCCCATAGCACTATGGCGTACGCCTACGCCAACACTACCATAGTGCTACAGGCCGTACACATGCGGGTACGGCCCGTAGCACTATGGCGTACGCCTACGGCAACACTGTCATAGTGCTACGGGCCGTACACACGCGGGTACGACCCGTAGCACTATGGCGTACGCCTACGGCAACACTGCCATAGTGCTACGGGCCGTACACACACGGGTACGGCCCGTAGCACTAGAGTAGTGGTGCCCTAGGGGTACGTGTGAAACGCACCGTACCTGTGTGGGGATTTGAAATTTACAATGGGGACACATAAGGGACAAGTGATAGGGCCTACATGCATGCTGATTGTCATGGATACCCAGTTTGAAGTTCAAATTTTTCCATCATGTGGCCTGGAAAAAGCAGTTGGCCACAATATACATTGTTGCAAAGTGGTTTTTGACTTGACATGATGCTGCAAATTTGAAAAAATGCTAATGCTGTCACTGGTGTATGTTTAAAGGGATTGGAGGAAACGTAGGATGCAAAGGAGTCTGAACAATCACTCTGCACTCCTGTTACTGAAATAGGCCAGCAAGGCAGATATAAGTCAGGCAGAACCCATGAGAGGGCACTTGCCTGCACAACCTTTGATTCGACACCACTGCTGCTGCTTGTGATTCCTCTGGCACCATGTCGCGGTCTGTGGAGAGGGCCCAGCCATTCACACAGGAAGAGAATGAGGCGTTGCTGGACGTCATCCTCCCACAGTTCCCCAGCCTGTATGGTAGACCAGGGGTGCAGGTGAGTGCTGACTCAGCTACCTTTGACTGTGCCCCTTCTTTTTGTGACTGGCACTTCTGGCATTGTGTCCAGGTGTGACAGACATGAAATGTTGTTTAGAGTGGGTCCCGGGGGGGGAGAATGGCTCATGTCTGTCATGCAGAGCATGATGTGGTTCATGTGTGCACTCCTCACTTGCATTGTGCTCACTGTGACATTCACTGCATGCTGCATGGCACATTCAGCATAGCTAATCCTCTTGGCCCTTCTTGTTCTATAGTCCTGAGGTGATACAGTGTTCCCCCCGTGTGACAGGTGACTGTACCCACAGATATGTGTGAGTTGAGTGGAGCTGTGGTGAGAGTGTCCAAATGATCTGGACATTGATGTGTGTGAATGTTCCTTGTCATGTGGGTGAGTGTCTATGTGGAGTGTTGCACCACAGCTGCATGGAGGAGGCAACAGCTCTACCCATCTGATGTGAGAAGTGATCCGTGCTGTGTGTCTGACTTGCTGGGCTAGCCCCACGCCTGTGACACCCCCCAGGCAAGTGGCACATGTGCAGAGTGAGGTTTGTATCGGCTGTTGCCACTGGCAGGTGAATGATCTGTGCCTGTGTGTGTCTGTGTAGTCTGCTGTTGTTGGGTCAGTGGCCTGGGGCATGTGACTGCTTGGAGGTGGTACAAAAGGGGGTGGTGATGGACGGAGTGTTTGATTGGTTCTGATGCTGGACTGTTCCCATGAGGCACAGGGTCAGACTGATTTGCATATGGCCATGTCTGAACTGGGGTGGCAGAGTGGGCTAAAGAAAGGTGATGGATCAAACCCAGATCTGTTGACTGGGTGTGAGTGTTTGATGGGTTCTGATGCTCCGTCCATCACCACCCCCTTTTGTACCGCTTTGTTCGCCATACTTTGGCAGGGTATGCTCAGACGTGAGTCCCTTGCTCACTTTGCCACTGGATTCAAGCAAGCCTGGCTGAAGACGGCTGAAATGCCAGAAACCGGTCCTAGGAAGCTTGTTTCCGGTCCAGGAAAGGCATGGCTTGGCAGTTCGGGCTGGACTGTTTCCATGAGGCACAGGGTCAGACTGATTTGCATATGGCCATGTCTGAACTGGGGTGGCAGAGTGAGCTAAAGAATGGTGATGGATCAAACCCAGATCTGTTGACTGGGTGTGAGTGTTTGATTGGTTCTGATGCTCCGTCCATCACCACCCCCTTTTGTACCGCTTTGTTCGCCATAAGTTGTCAGGGTATGCTCAGACGTGAGTTCCTTGCTCACTTTGCCACTGGATTCAAGCAAGCCTGGATGAAGATATCTGAAATGCCAGAAACCGGTCCTAGGAAGCTTGTTTCCGGTCCAGGGAAGGCATGGCTTGGCAGTTCGGGCTGGACTGTTCCCATGAGGCACAGGGTCAGACTGATTTGCATATGGCCATGTCTGAACTGGGGTGGCAGAGTGGGCTAAAGAATGGTGATGGATCAAACCCAGATCTGTTGACCGGGTGTGAGTGTTTGATTGGTTCTGATGCTCCGTCCATCACCACCCCCTTTTGTACCGCTTTGTTCGCCATAAGTTGGCAGGGTATGCTCAGACGTGAGTCCCTTGCTCACTTTGCCACTGGATTCAAGCAAGCCTGGCTGAAGACGGCTGAAATGCCAGAAACCGGTCCTAGGAAGCTTGTTTCTGGTCCAGGGAAGGCATGGCTTGACAGTTCGGGCTGGACTGTTCCCATGAGGCACAGGGTCAGACTGATTTGCACATGGCCATGTCTAAACTGGGGTGGCAGAGTGGGCTAAAGAATGGTGATGGATCAAACCCAGATCTGTTGACTGGGTGTGAGTGTTTGATTGGTTCTGATGCTCCGTCCATCACCACCCCCTTTTGTACCGCCTTGGAGGTGCTGGCCATCAGCTTTGTGTTGCTTGTGATGTCCAGTGTGTGCCATGATCAGGGAGTGTGTCGCACCCCTCATGCCACCTGTGTACTTTCAATGCCTTGTAGTGTATTGGGGCTTCCACAGAGCCTAATGTCCCTATGACAAAGGTGCTATTCATTGGCAGCATACTATGCCCTGTTCAACATATCAAAGATGTTCAAATGTGTGTCTCTGTGACATGGAGCAGGTGTAGTGATGTTGTCTCACTTTTTCATCCTCACAGGTAACCGCCTACGAGAAGGGGGAGATATGGAAGCGGGCCGTCAGGGCCGTGAGATCTGTGGAGGGTCGCAGTCGGCGCCTGGCACAGGGGAGGAAACGCTGGCAGGACATCTGGTGCTGGACCAGGAGGATCGCCCGGGTCCTGCTGGGGGACTCACCAAAAGGCAAGAACCACGGGCGCCGGCGCCTGACCCACCAAATGAAGCGTGTCCTGGCGGTGGTCTTCCCTGACATGGATAGGCGGTTACAGGCGATGCAGCAGCAGCAAGGGGGTAGGTACATGTGTGTTTGTTGTGTGTCACCAGCTTTGGGAAGTGCCCAGTCGCATGGATACACTGGCAGGGTTAATATGTGCATTGCATTTCCTGTTCCCCAAAGTCATCCGCTGCTGTTCTTCCTCCTTTCCCCTCCTTGACATGTGTTCCCTGGTCTGTGTGTAATCACTATTGCACATGGTCATCTAGGCTGGCGGTTAATCCAAGTGCACATTACTGTCTGCATCATGTGGGGGTGGGGTCGGAGACATGTGTTGTTACCTTGCCTGTGCCCTGTCCTGTTCAGTCATTTGGGGGTCCATATCAGTTGGCACTGATGCTGAGTCTCAACATAGGAGTGTGAGTGTTCAAATGAACAGACTTGCAGCATACATGACCGATGTTGTGGCCTCAGACATGATGTGCATGAGTGGGAGATATGCATAGTGCCGGGACGGTAGCTCATGTTACAGTCAGATAATTCCAGGCCCATGGAGCAGTGTGCCCACTTCAGTACCCTAAGACACCCTTGCCTCGGTATCATGTGTGTCATCCAACACTGTGCCCATTCTCAATGTGTTCAGCATAGTTTTCCCTCTGTGGCATTGTTCCCTGGCCTCATTTGTATTTATCTAAAGTGTGCTACATGTGCCCATTGTACAGGCTGACCCCATTTTGCTTCTGCATCCTCCCACTGATCAGTGCCTGTGTGTCTATGTCCAACAATCTGTTGAGGTTTTGTGTCACAAATATGTGTTGGCAGCCTCACGAGGTGATGTGGAGTACATTTAGGATTTCCTGATGCACTTTTTAGTAAACCCAGATTGAGAGGTGTCACTTTTTGAGCTGTCTCAATCACATTGTCTCAGGTATGGGTTGTTTTTGCAGGCAAGGACTACATGTCCATACCTTATGTCTCCTTGCCAGGTCTGACCAGTGTGTGATGATTGTCTGGACAGGCACTCAACGTGCAGTGAACCAGGCATGTTGTGCAGGGTGTCATGTTTGTGCTTTGCAGCATGTGTCACAAGTTAAAAAACATGTTTCCTGCTCATCCATTATTGGCACGGGTGTGTGCTCCAGATGCTATGTGGTTTGGTCTGTATGTGCTGACATCTGTGTGGACATTCTTCGTTCACATCAGGGTGTCTCCTCAGTGCAGGTACTCCTTATCCCGACACACTGCAGGCCCATTAGCTAATGCATTGTCCTGTGTTTGGACATGTGTGCCACTCCACATGACAGGTAGTGTGTCAGATGTGTTGCCAACTGTGTCATCATGGTACGGATGGCCATGTAACAGGTGGCATGTTTGAAGTTGTTATTCAAGAAGGCATGTGCCCTGGCACTCACTACACTTGTCAACATGTCCCAATAGTTTATATGCATCACTTTGATTTTTGTGAAGGACAATGATGTGCCTGCATGACAGAGGTCTCCCAAGGGAGTGCACAAGTACCACTTTTACACTTTTGTGGAACACGCTGGCACAATTAGAACATGGGCACATTTCAGGCCAAAAGTTGTTTAGGATTTATACATATCCATGTTCCCACAGTGTGTTAACATTTGGGTTAGTCCTTGGTTGTTGCTGAAGGCAACTTACCGGTGTCAAGTCATCCCGACCACCGTGGTGCCATGTATGTGTACTTCCTGATACCACATTTCTTCTTAACATTGTCTTCTTGCCATTAGGTGGGCTGCTCATACTATGACTGTGTAAATGTAGTTTTGTGTAGGGGTGGGCGGAATTTGCGCAATCGCGTTACGCAAATCTCCGCGAAACGGTAAAAAATCTCCGCGAACACGCAGAAATTCCGCGAACACGCGGAATTGCTTGTTCGCGATACTTTTTTCCTGTTCGCGATCGCTGTTTGCGTGCTCGGGGTGAAATATCTCGCGAACACGCATATTGAGAACGCGAACAAGCAAAAAATTTCGCGGAGTCGCGGAACGCAGATTTTTGGGCCATTTCGCGTTCTCCGCGGAACGCGAAATTACCCAAATTCCGCAAATTCCGCGAACGGAACGGAATTTACCGCCCAGGCCTAGTTTTGTGTGCACCTCCTTGGGTGACTTCTGATACTCATGCACATGTGTGTTCTGTTCCACAGGTGGGACATTCACACATTCCAAATATGTCAATTGTGTAAAGTTTTGTGCTTCCCAATGGATCAGATAGTATTACATTTGCTTTTCTACAGTACTCACAGGTCTATGAGTGTGGGGACCCCTTCAGCATTGGTGTTGGACAGGCCACACGAAGGGCTTGCTCCCTCCCCGCACGACAGGGCCCGAGCTCCGGCCCACCAGGCATAACCCACGAAAAGCACCTGTACCCCGTCGCACGACGGATCTTCTGCCCTCGGACCTCTACTCATCACGGGGCCCAGCCCCACCGGCTCCCCCGGCCGGTTCAAGCCGCCATCTTGGGCCCTGCACCACGAGGCCGCGTGGCCTCGCCCCGACCCTAACCCCGGGCCTGGCCGGCCCCGACATCCCGGCACCACCATCCACCCGGGAGGTGAGCGGACCACTTGGCAGGTCAATGGGAGGACGAAGTGTCAAGAGCTCTTCCCCCGCCAGGTGCCGATCGCCTCCAGCTCCCCCAGGCGCTGGCTCCACCCCCTGCTGGGTGTCTGGACACCTTCATCCCGGGCCCTCCGACCTCCAAGTGCGAGGGTCCGGACATCAAAGGGCGCCTGCCCTATAACTGGGGCAACTCCGGAGCAGGCAGGCAGTTGTATCCTGGAGTCGAGAGACACCGAGAGAACTCAGCCTTGACGGACTACTGGCGCTGCCGTAGCCCGCTCTTGTGAACCATCGTCCTGCCTGCTGGCGCTGCCGCGGCCTTCTACAACATCCATCCTCGTCAGGACCTGCTGGCGCTGCCGCGGCCCGTTGTAACGACCATCCTCACCGGGACCTGCTGGCGCTGCCGCGGCCTTCTACCACATCCATCCTCGTCGGGACCTGCTGGCGCTACCGCGGCCCGTTGTAACGACCATCTCCACCGGGACCTGCTGGCGCTGCCGCGGACCGTACATCGACCATCTCCACCGGGACCTGCTGGCGCTGCCGCGGCCCGTACCAACCAAGCTCGAGGATTGTGAGCTAATCATCATCTCATCCAAACTACCTGACTGGTAGACAGACTGTCCCGCTACCCCTTACCCTGCTTTGAGAGACTTGAATCGAGGGGACCCCTGAGTCCAGACCTCCTTGTACCATTCAACCGTACCCTAAGAAGTGCTTATAAAGAGCCCTGAACCTTATCCGTGTGTGGTATCTGTCTGTGGGGGGGAAGTTACTTGTCTGTACGATCGCTGGAGACGGCTCTCCCCGGAAACCTCTCCTCCTGACCCCGGCCGACCCTCCCGGTCCGTCTACCCCTTTCTAACAATTGGCGTCTGTTATTTGGCATTGGGTGCACCAATACTATTTCGTTCACAGTGACCAGGAGGGGGCATGCCGTCATGGTCTGCCTGCGCTCCACTGTTCACAGACACTAGCTTCTCTGTATAATTGGATATCCTGTTATTTGCTGTGGTGTCCTGATTTTCATTATTTCAGGGGGCATGTTGGGTGAACCAACTGGGGAGTGCAGGGCTTACATATGTGCTGGGTATTCTAGATGTTCCTCATGATGCTTTTCATGATATGCACTGTGACCTATTTAGTTTGGACTCATGTGTCAGATGTACACAGGTGACTGATTATTTCATGTCTCTTCACCTTGCCCACAGCATCATCGGGGGACACCGAGGGAGACACCTGCACGGACGTGAGGAGGGATCCAGCACCAGTGCCACCACACCTGGTGAGTCGGCAGCATCAAGTGGCACGGAGGGCGAGGGGAGTGTGGCGGAGGACCTGGGTACTACCACCACCGACTATGACGCAGACGGGTCCGAGGCTGAACTCCCTGAGGGGGCGGAGGCTGCTCCAAAAGCTGGCAGCAGCACTGCAACTGTCACCTCCCCCTCCATTCCCATTACCACCCTCCCACTTGCTCAGGTCCCTTCTGTCCATGTAGGGCAACAACGTGTCTCCTTCGTGCCAGGCACCGCACCCCCTGCCCCTGTCTCCCCTGCTGCCCTCACTGCCGAGTCTGTGGACATTCAGCGGCAGTTGCAGGTTGGGCAGACATCGATCCTGACTGTCCTCCATGGCCACACCAGACTGCTGACACAGATGGTGTCGTACATGGAGGGCATGTCATCAGCGATGTCTGACCAACGGATGTTGCTGAGGTCCATGGACTCGTCACTGACGGCAGAAGTGAGTCTCCTGCAGTGCTTCGTCCCCCCACCTACCCCTGCATCATCCACACTTCCCACTCCCATTCCTGTCCCAAGCACACACACACCTTCCCAGGCAGGCACCACACCAGACACAGGCAGCACACCAATAGGGAAGGGCAAGCGCACACCTCCTGTCACGCACACTCAGGGGGAAGAAGGCACACCCACCGGGTCTAGGGCACACAGGTGGACACGCAGCCACAGTAGGAGTCCGCATGCCTCACTCCCCAGTCCCTCCGATGTCACTCCCCTCGGCTCCCCTGCCCCACAGTCTGAGAAGGAAACCTACTTGGCTGTGCTGGGCCTCAGCCCCACTGTTTCACCTGTGCGCAAATGGGCAAGGCACTCCACGGTAGGGGAGTAGAGTCCCCCCCTGTCCACCACCTCCCCCAGTAGCGCTGCAACCCATCCCTCCGACCCCCCCCCTCCTTGGGGCCTGTGGTTCCTTCGGGTGCAGGGGAGACGCTGCAAGATCTTGTGGACGTGTGCAGCTCAGTACTGACCTCCACCTTTGGCGCTGCCCCACCCCCTGTGGTGGAGTCGTCCGTCCCTGCACCCCCAACACCTGCCCTACCCCCTCCTGTCCCTGTGGTGCCTGGTCCTTCCCCACATGATGCCCCCACCCCAGTCGATCAACCAGAGGTATCTGATGTGTAGGCAAGCTAGGGGAGACGCATGGCCATGTGTCCCCCCCCCAGGACTTCGTGTCTGGACTGCCCTATGGCCTTTGTAAATAGTGTCCTTTTCTACTTTTTGTTTTCATGCTGAATAAAGCATTTTGGTTTTCCTTTGCACACAATTGCTTTTCAGGTATTGATGTTGGTGCTGATGCTCCATGAGATGGGGTGGTGATCATGTGTTGGGTATCTGGGAAATGTAGTAGTCTGCTGCTCATGGGGTGGACCCTGGTATCTGCGTGGCATCACAAGGTCTCTGCAATGATTCTTTGGTCGTGTATGCTCTTTGTGTTTTGAGACATTGTCCCAAGGAGTGTTCCTTCCTCTGTGGCACCTGACATCTTCCCTGCAGGGAGTTGCACCATTGTTGTGCTGACCTGTGTCTACATTCCCTCGGTGGCTGATGGATCCCTTCAACTATGTCCATGCCTGCTCAGCAATGTGTCCGTCTGCATCGTCTGTGCCATCCTTGGTAGTCACTGTACTTGTGTATAGAGTATGTTGCCATGCCTCCATGGGGAAATGGTCCCTTTTCCGCACTATGCATGTGTGTACTCCCAACCTAGCACACATATGGTACTTGTTCTGCAGGGTATTTGTTCACCTGACTGACAATTGTGGGCATTGTATCTGTGGGAACTCCACCCTATTCCTTCCATGGGAGACAACAACTTGGTGGCTGTGCCAGCACCTGTACATTCCTATCAGTCCTGGAATGTGCGTGACGGTGTGTGTTCCCTTTGGCTCTCTTAGTTTAGTGGGTTTCACATGACTATACAGTCTTGTGACATGATCTGTGTGTATTGTGCAGCCTCCGCAAGGGGTGGGTATGCATGTGTCATTTGTCATCGCACCCACATGTGGTGTGTCATGCAGTGGGGGAATGACATCCATCCTCATGGGAGTGGGACACTGCTGTCAGTGATGTGTTGATATGGCACTATCAACATAGTCGCACATTGGGGATGCGTTCATGGACCCATGGAGTTGTGGTCATCTGATGATGATGCACCCACCCCTCATATGTCTGGGCACTGCTGGGAGTCCTCTGCACCCACCCCTCATATGTCTGGGCACTGCTGGGAGGCCTCTGTACCCACCCCTCATATGTATGGGCACTGCTGGGAGTCCTCTGCACCCACCCCTCATATGTCTGGGCACTGCTGGGAGTGATATGCACCCACCCCTCATATGTCTGGGCACTGCTGGGAGTCCTCTGCACCCACCCCTCATATGTCTGGGCACTGCTGGGAGGCCTCTGTACCCACCCCTCATATGTATGGGCACTGCTGGGAGTCCTCTGCACCCACCCCTCATATGTCTGGGCACTGCTGGGAGTGATATGCACCCACCCCTCATATGTCTGGGCACTGCTGGGAGTCCTCTGCACCCACCCCTCATATGTCTGGGCACTGCTGGGAGGCCTCTGCACCCAACCCTCATATGTATGGGCACTGCTGGGAGTCCTCTGCACCCACCCATCTTATGTCTGGGCACTACTGGGAGTGATATGCACCCACCCCTCTTATGTCTGGGCACTGCTGGGAGGCCTCTACATCCACCCCTCATGTGTCTGGGCACTGCTGGGAGTCCTCTGCACCCACCCCTCATATGCCTGGGCACTGCTGGGAGTGATATGCACCACCCTTCACATGTCTGGGCACTGCTGGGAGGCCTCTGCACCCACCCCTCATATGTCTGGGGACTGCTGGGAGTCCTCTGCACCCACCCCTCATATGTCTGGGCACTGCTGGGAGTGATATGCACTCACCCCTCATATGTCTGGGCACTGCTGGGAGTCCTCTGCACCCACCCCTCATATGTCTGGGCACTGCTGGGAGTCTTCTGCAACCACCCCTCATTTGTCTGGGCACTGCTGGGAGTCCTTTGCACCCACCACTCATATATCTGGGCACTGCTGGGAGGCCTCTGCACCCACCCCTCATATGTATGGGCACTGCTGGGAGTCCTCTGCACCCACCCCTCATATGTCTGGGCACTGCTGGGAGTGATTTGCACCCACCCCTCATATGTCTGGGCACTGCTGGAGGCCTCTGCACCCACCCCTCATATGTCTGGGCACTGCTGGGAGTCCTCTGCACCCACCCCTCATATGTCTGGGCACTGCTGGGATTGATATGCACCCACCCCTCATATGTCTGGGCACTGCTGGGAGTCCTCTGCACCCACCCCTCATATGTCTGGGCACTGCTGGGAGTGATATGCACCCACCCCTCATATGTCTGGGCACTGCTGGGAGTCCTCTGCACCCACCCCTCATATGTCTGGGCACTGCTGGGAGTGATATGCACCCACCCCTCATATGTCTGGGCACTGCTGGGAGTCCTCTGCACCCACCCCTCATATGTCTGGGCACTGCTGGGAGTCCTCTGCACCCACCTCTCATATGTCTGGGCACTGCTGGGAGTCCTCTGCACCCACCCCTCATATGTCTGGGCACTGCTGGGAGTCTTCTGCACCCACCCCTCATATGTCTGGGCACTGCTGGGAGTGATATACCCCTCATATGTCTGGGCACTGCTGGGAGTCCTCTGCACCCACCTCTCATATGTCTGGGCACTGCTGGGAGTCCTCTGCACCCACCCCTCATATGTCTGGGCACTGCTGGGAGTCTTCTGCACCCACCCCTCATATGTCTGGGCACTGCTGGGAGTGATATGCACCCACCCCTCATATGTCTGGGCACTGCTGGGAGTCCTCTGCACCCACCCCTCATATGTCTGGGCACTGCTGGGAGTGATATGCACCCACCCCTCATATGTCTGGGCACTGCTGGGAGTGATATGCACCCACCCCTCATATGTCTGGGCACTGCTGGGAGGCCTCTGCATCCACCTCTCATATGTCTGGGCACTGCTGGGAGGCCTCTGCACCCACCCCTCATATGTATGGGCACTGCTGGGAGTCCTCTGCACCCACCCCTCATATGTCTGGGCACTGCTGGGAGTGATATGCACCCACCCCTCATATGTCTGGGCACTGCTGGGAGTCCTCTGCACCCACCCCTCATATGTCTGGGCACTGCTGGGAGTCCTCTGCACCTGCCCCTCATATGTCTGGGCACTGCTGGGAGTGATATGCACCCTCCCCCATGTCTCTGTCCACTGCTGGGAGTCCTCTGCAGCCACCAACCCACCCGCCCCCTTGGTGCAGTACACTGCTGTCCTGTGCATACACACACACCAATATACTGCTTATATGCTGCAACAGGCCCTATGCCAACATTCGTGGCGTGTGTACGCCGTGTATCCATTCTGTACTGGTGCCGTAGGGGTACAGGTGGGACGGACCCTAACCCTGCATTCATAGGGTGTACGCGCCGTACCCACGCTGTGGGGGCGTACCACCAGTGGAGTGGTGATGGAGGGGTACGCGCCGTACCCATGCCCTCACAGCGTGGGTACGGCGCGTACACCTCCATCACCACCCCAATGGTGGTACGGCCCGTACCCACGCTGTGAGGGCGTGGGTACGGCGCGTACACCTCCATCACCACTACAATGGTGGTACGGGCCGTACCTACGCTCTGGGGGTCGTGGGTACGGCACGTACCACCAGTGGAGTGGTGATGGAGAGGTACGTGCCGTACCCACGCCCTCACAGCGTGGGTACGGCGCGTACACATCCATCACCGCCCTAATGGTGGTAAGGCCCGTACCCACGCCCCCACAGTGTGGGTACGGCACGTACCCCTCCATCACCACTCCACTGGTGGTACGCGCCGTACCCACGCTGTGGGGGCGTGGGTACGGGCCGTACCACCAGTGGAGTGGTGATGGAGGGGTACGCGCGGTACCTACGCCCTCACAGCGTGGGTACAGCGCGTACACCTCCATCACCACTACAATGGTGGTACGGCCCGTACCCACGCCCCCCAGAGTGTGGGTACGGCCCGTACCACCATTGTAGTGGTGACGGGTACGCGTCCACGTCCACTTCCGTTGTGGCGGTACGTGGGATTGGTGGACACGCCCCCCGAAGTGACCAGACCATGGGGGTAAGTGTAACATCCCCTCTCGCCAAATTCTTAAAATCTTTAAAACTTTTCATAAGCCATCGTCAGAAGCCACGGGCTTAACATCGTCTCCTATGCCAACGCCACCCAGCTGATCATCTCCCTCACCAACAAACCCACAGCCACCAGAACCAATTTTCACAACGGAATGAAGGCAGTTGCCACCTGGATGCAGGACAGCTGCCTCAAGCTCAACTCAGACAAAACCAAAGTACTCATCTTGGAACCCACCCCCTCAGCTTCGGACAACTCCTGGTGGCCGCCACACTAGGAACCCCTTCCACCCCTACGGACCACGCACGCAACTGTGGCATCATACTGGACTCCTTGCTCTCTGTGAACCGCCAAATCAATGCAGTATCCTCATCCTGTTTCCACACTCCTCCTGCTTCATAAAACTTTCAGATGGCTCCACTCAGAATACAGAAAGATGGTCACCCACACCCTCATCACCAGTAGACTTGATTACGGCAACGCAGGGTCACTAAGAAACAACCCCGGAAACTACAGAATGTCCAAAACACCTCAGCCAGACTGGTCCATGACATCCCCGCAACAGCCACATGACAAAACACCTCCGAAAACTCCACTGGTTCCCTATTAACAAGAGAATAACCCTCAAGCTCCTCACACATGTCTACAAGGCCCTCCACGATGCAGGGCCAGAATAGCTGAACCACCGCTTCACTTTCCACATGCCCTCCAGACAACTCCGCTCCGCCCAACTCAACCTAGCCTCCATTCCACAAATCCACAAGACCAGAACCAGAAGAGGATCCTTTGCCTACCTCGCCGCCAAAACCTGGAATACTCTACCTTCATCTCAGGCAATCTGCGTCGACCCAGTTCCAGAAGTACCTCAGGAACAGGCTCTTTGACTGAACCTCCACACCTGACGGATCAGCAGCCACCCCTCCTACCCCCAGCGCCTTGAGACCCTTATGGGTAAGCGGCCGCACTTTACAAACCCCTGATTGATTGATTGATAATGACTAATCAATTAGAACCAAAACAAACTATTCAGGATGCTTTGATTTTGTCACGCATTCCTCAAATCTTAATGAGCCAATTAAATATCAGCTTTCATTTCACACAAGTCTCAAGGCCTAATTACGAGTTTGGCAGCCTGCTGCCAAATGACCACGTACGGTACTAAACCGCTGCACCTTTGGCCATCACAGTGCCGTATTAAGAGTTTGCTGAGGGGCTGGCTGTGTGGCTGAGGCGGTCTTGCGGCGGTGGACGATGATTTTCAATATAGATTGCTGCCTGTGTGTACATTCTGAATGTATTTGTGTCAGATGCACACATATGCATGATATATGTTGACAAATACCAACTACCCACTGCTGGAGTTCCGGTAATGGGTATATTGTGCCAATGTACTTACCTGTATTTTGCCACAGACTGGGTCATATTCCTCATGGTGAAGATGCTCTTGCATAGGAGAGATCTGGAAAAAGGAATACACTTCGAAATCTGCTGGGAACAACTGGGAAGGTACGAGTATGTACCCCAAATACTTTGTCTCTGCCGACCTTAAGAGGGGTGGTCCGACCGCTATGGTTGGCTCATGGAAAAGCCAACTCGTACTACAGATGGTGGTGTTGCACCTCTGTATGGCCCAATGGAGGCTGCCTTCCCACGAAGGCAACCCTGGCAGTTGGTGGTGTGCTGGCGGTGCAGGCAACACTCCCAACTCGGGTGGAACACCACTGCTGGGACAGAGGTCCATAGAAAGCCAAACTTGTGATAAGGCCACACGTATTCAATCCAAATGCAATATTCACTTTTGAAGACCCAAACACAGCATGGCACTACAACGTGACCAACCAATCCCAGCGGGAAAGCACAGCAACTGACCAATCTCAGTGCAAAGCACTATGGGCTGATTATGATGTCAGAAGGACCACAACCGACCAATGATCGTTTGTGGTTCTTTCGAATTCTGCTCCTACGGTCCACCATGTGCATAACGATGCAGCAGGTGGAGGGACCGTCCGCTAATGTTCCGATGGGCTCCTTGATCCCCTAATGATTTCAGACCAAGCCTCGACTCTGCTGTCGTGATTATAATATGCTCTCCATGCCACTGGAGTCAAGCTATCCTGGCTGATGAGGGTTGAAACCTCGAAACCGGCCTTAGGATGCTTGTTTCCAGTCCAGTTCGGGCTGGACTGTTCCTATTGAGCGCAGGGTTAAGACTGATTTGCATGTGGCTGCGTACAAGCTGGAATGGCATGGGGAGTAAACAAACTATGGATTTAGGCCCAGATCTCTGTACTGGGGTGAACGTATGACATTGTTCTGCATTCTGTTCATCAGTTGTTGTTTGTGAATTTGTCACCCCGATTGGGACGGGTATGCCCAGACGTGGGTCCCGTGCTTTCCATTCCACTGGAGTTGAGCTACCCTGGCTGATGACAGGTGAAACCCCAAAACTGATCCTAGGATGCTTGTTTCAAGTCCAGGGAGGACCTGGCCTGTCAGTTCTGACTGGACTCTTTCCATTGGGCGCAGGGTCAAAACTGATTTGAATATGCCTGGGTACAAACTGGAATGGCATGAGGAAGAAAAAAAACAATGGATTTTAGGCCCAGATCTCTGTACTGGGGTGACTGTGTGACATTGTTCTGCATCCTGTCCATCAATTGTTCTTTTTGCAGTCGGGATTATGATGTCATTTTCCAACAGCCTTTCAATGTTGGCCTTTGCGTAATGGAGAGGCTGTCAGAAAATGACTTGGGGGCTCCTGTGGCACGTCGCACAAGCTGCCATAGTAAAATGGATGTTTCCGACCGCCCTATGGGCTGTTGCATCTTAATACTGAGGACGGAAACACCGACCTTAAGTCGTAATGAGGCCTTAAGACGTACAACCTCACTCCTCACAGCAATTCACCCTCCTTTCCAATTTTCTTCGTATTCACACAACTTTCACAAATAACTTTTAAAAATCTTCTTGTTTGCTCTATTAACAGAAACAACAGTATTACATTAATTCACAAAACATTTCCACAATCGCAAGTGAAATCCAGACCAGTGCGAGTCACACAAACTAATGTAGGTTCCTGCGTTTGTGCAACTAAGTTCCACTAACATTTATAAATGTTAATCAATTACAACAGACTCCATATCTCCATGTCAATAGTGTATGTGATGGTACCTCACACACTACACCCAAAATCCTGACAACAATTTTTTCAAATTCTATAAGTTATACTGGAATCTTTCAACTACAACGGCCTGAAATCTGTAATCACTTTTTTCAACAACTTATCGATACTTACTTTCACTCATTCATTTAACCCAACACAATAATCCAAAACAAAAATGCAATCACAACCACAACACATTTGCCCTAGTAATACTCACACCTTCAAAACCGCAACTGCCTTTGAATACCGTCTTTCCAGGATCATCAAGTTCTTAACAATGGATTCAGGAATCAAGAATTCCAAATAGAGTTTGGGTAATATGTTATAGCTCCATTCAGGATGTGAACCTATTCCTCTGCTCCCAGATCTGATAGCGCAGAAATTTTGAAAAATGTATAAACAGTTCTACGCTTATCTCATGACAAAGATCTCCAACTCCAGGCCAACTGTCTATCGGGGGTCAGATCTTTGCTACCATGGTAGAATGGAGCACAAATTCATCAACTTCCAGCATTTTAAAGTTCAGTCCATAATGAGAGGTTCGGTAATATTTTTAAAGCTTTATTTCTCATTCAGAGATTAGTCATTGTTTTGGTTTCTTTTTATTCAGGTTAGTCAGATAAGTCTGTTTACAGAAATATCAAGAACAATTTGGTTATATTCAACATGGAAAAAAACAGCGTGTTCCATAAAAGAAAGAGTCCCTATCTTAATCTAAAGGGACCTAACCTAATAAGAATCCATAAAGAGTTCGATTTGGAAATGAGCAAGATTTTTAGAGAGACAAGTTAGAAGTTATAAAAGATCCCCATAAAGATCAGTTCTAGAAATTCAGCCGAGGGCCCACAACAGTTGTAGTAGCTAGCAACCATTAAATCAGGTTCAAAGTAGGGAAAGAGAGACTTCTGATGCGCAAGGCTGCAACATATTTACAAGAATGTGGTGCAGCCTTGCGTTTCCCCCTGTGATGGAGCTAAGTTTAGCAACTTAGCGCTAACGCAGGCACCCCTGCACTAGAGTGCAACAATGTCTGCATCCAAGGGAGGATTGTTTATGTGTAGGAAGGTGTCCCTTCCTGCACATAAACAATCCTAGAAATGCCATTCTGTCACATTCATGCGTGCTGCTTCATGCAGCACACATGAAAGTGACAAAGTGGCATTTAAAAAAAAGTTTGTTTATGTACAGGAAGGAACACCTTCCTGTACATAAACAAACAATGGCATTTTGCTTTTTCCATGTGTGCTGCACAAAAACGAGGAGAAATAATGCATTTTTCCTCCTTTCGCCATCTTAAGACCAGTTTTACCTGGTCGTAATTTTGGCGCTGCCACCCTTGTAAATAGGGGGCAGCGTCAAAATGAATGGGTGTTGCGGTGGAACACCCACCACAACACCCACATCCTACCCCTTTCAAGCTAACTATAGCGTGAAAGGGGGACTTATGTACAAGGCAGCGTTAAGCCATGTTAAGTGGCTTAACGCTGCCTTGCACATAAGGCGCAGCCCTCACGCTACCACAACGTCACTATAGGTGATGTTGTGGTGGCGATAGGGGCTTGTACATATGCTCCTGAGTCTCTTAACAAAAAGTTAGGAAACAGAAAATCACCGTTAGCAGTAGCAATTCAGGCAAGAGCAGCAGTCAAGTGCTAAGGGGTATTGCAGGGAAAGGTGCATTTTATGTAAAAGGGAAAGGTAAGAAAATAAGGCTTAGTCAGAAAAGGTCAGTAGAAATGAGAGATTTCTGCAAAATATAATGCTGCATGGTAATTATTCCATCAATTATGTGTCTTTTGCGTCCTGGGCCTAAGTGCGCCAGGTATGCCAAGATGTGGGTCCCAGGCTCACTGTGCCATTGGATACAAGCTATCCTGGCTGATGGGGAGGGTCAAACCCTGAAACCGGTCCTAGGATGCTTGTTTCCAGTCCCAGGAGGACCTCGCTTGGCGGTTTGCGCTGGACTGTTCCCATGAGGCGCAGGGTCAAGACTGATTTGCATATGGCCAGGTCTAGGCTGGGGTGGCATGGTGAGCTAAAGAATGATGGATTTAACACAGATCTCTTGACTGGGGGTGAATGTTTTGATTTGTTCGGCATTCCGTCTGTCAATTGTGTGTCTTTTGCATGGTAATTATTAGCACGTTTAAGAAAGGCACATTTTTCGACAGTACACTTTGTTATGCATTTTCTACGTTAATGTCAAGTCACAGTTTTACATTACTGCAAGGTTATTTTCATCTAAAATGTTCAATTTTCTCAGGTACTTCCAAGTAGGTGCGTGAAGGTTGACCGTAGACAAAAACACAGCAGGGGAAATTAGATGTCTTGCAAGACTTAGAATATATTATCATTCATACTTGCTCAAATCAAAATATTCAGAGTGATTTCAATCGATTCAAATTTTCAAGAATATCGCAGGAATTTGATTGGCAGGTCCATTTCGTATAAAAATACAGCCGAATGTATCTGTCATTCTTTACAATATCCTTACACAATCCTTTTTCGGTCTTACTGGCTTATTAGTCTCAGCAGCATTACATAACATGATAGGACCCCCTTCATAATGTGATGAGTGGCCCCTGAGCCTCCCACATCTTCCAACCATATTCAAGATTTTATTAAAGATTTAGAACTGCAAAGAGATCAACCGTGATAGAACATACAAGAGTCAAAACAATATACATCAAAAGAAAATACTATTGCTGCATATCAGTTTATTGCTGGACAGTGAACTATCTAGGATTCAGCTCAATCTGACTAAGCACTGTATTAAATAGAAAAAGATTTTTTTTTAAAGATAAGTCTATAACAATTTTTTAAATAATGTAATTTACATTATTCAAGACTTAATAGATTTCTTTTATTTGAAAAAAGTAAACATTCTGTAGCACGTCATTTAATTAGCTGGGCTGTATAAGGTCTGGGAAGATGCTCTAGCTGACTTAATACCATATTGCATGAAAAGAGGTTTTAAAAAAAATAACATATAGGGGATTCGGAACCAGGAAAAACACTTATGATCTACCATTTGTATAGTACCCTTACATAGATAAAACAACCTGCCGTCCCAATGTATTCTACTCCAACCATCTGTAACACAAGTTAGAGGGGGACACTTCTGCCTAAAAATACCATATAGCAGCGGACACTATGCTCTAGTTTTCAGCTTAGAAAAGGTCGTGGTGTCGAGGCACATTCGGTTTATACTAATTCCCTCAGCCTCCTTATTCTCCACAGAGGCGAATATGTCAGATCCCATGGAGCTATTTTTCATGAAAGATTTCAAATAACATTTAAAATTGGAATAACTTATATTTTTTGCAAATCTACCAATTTGAAACTGAAGCGCTGTAGTACGTGTAAAAGACATGCCATAAGTATACGATAACCCCTTACAGAATTGAAACATTCAGCACTTATAAGATTTCTCAAGGCGTTTTCCTTCCAATGAAAACAACAGTCTCCTTATAAAGGTGCTTACCAAATCAATTTCAATGCGCAGTGCCACGATTGGCAGCATTGTAATTAAATTACAAATTGTATGCAAAATATTCCAGCCTGGTCTATGCATAAAGTGCCAGTGCTCAACTTTTATAATTTCTACACCATATGCCAGTGTATTGGGGGGTGTTCATCTTATGAACAGTAAGAAAATGGCTAGAGTGCTTTCACCCTGAGGTGGCATAACCTGCTTTAAGCACATTTGCATGGGTCAGTGCCTTATTCATCAAATGTGCAGTATGTTCTCTCACTGATAAATTATGAGGGAAAATTTGACCACAGCCCTTTGTATGAAACTTCATGATTTAACTGTTATTTATGTTAGCTTTCAAATAATGGATATCAGAATATATTGATGGGAAGGTATGATGTTTCTCAAAACCTTTAGGTATCAGGTTTCGTAACACAATATCAGCCGCGTAAAGTAGTGTCCACATCGGATTAAACCCTACCTTCGGGGAAGCACCACTTACGTCGCTCATCAGCTCTGGCAGGTCAGCAATGTATAGTGAAAGAGAAGGCCTTGTTTTAGGCCATTTTTGGTTTTAATTTTTGCGGAAAGGCCATTATTACTACCATGCATTACATGAGACTATGTGGAAGTGCACAGGGCTAAGATCAATTTTAGAAGACCTTCTGGTATACCCAAAATCCAAAGTTCCCTCCACAGGGTATGCCTGTCCACGTGGTCGAAGATGGTGGAAAAACTGATATAGGCCAAGTAGACTGCCATACCTAGCTTCTGGACATATTTTTCACAATTATATGCAACTCTGTTATGTTATCCAAGGTGGAACAATTCTGGTGCCGATCACGATCCTGTAAAAACCGGGTACGAACCGTTGGACGGAGCATATTCTCCATCCGACGCGTACCCGGTCGTCAAAACTTACAAACATGGAATTACGAATCGCACGGAAACTCCATTTCCGTACGATTCGTACAAAACCCCGACCGACGAAAATAAACTTACAAATGCGATCCGGGAAAGCGCCGACGTGACGTCGGGACGCACGCAGCCTGCCATTCACGAACCAGGAATTACGATTCGCACCGACGTCATCCCGCAAGGTGAATATTTTCCGGCTGCCAAAAACTGCCGGGAAATCAGGATGACGCGAACAAGGAGTACCTGCACGCGACGGACAGACATGGACCCGAACCTACGTGTCATCCCGGCCCTCATATCAGTCGACCTCCTCTACAGGTTCGGACGCAGACGCCGCAGAAGGTCAGAACAACAAAGGGAGGGGGGAGAGGGGGGGGGGCAGGACCAGGGGCAGGCCACAAAACCCCCACCAAAGTCACACAGCACACATGCCCTGGACATACCTGACCCCCAGGCCCTGGTCACTACGAGGGGGTGGGGGCGTGTCCAGCAAAGCCATCGTCCGCCACAACGGAAGTGCTTGACGACGCGAACCGGCAACACAACAATACAGGTACGTCCCGTACCCACGCCTTAAGAGCGTGGGTACGAGTCGTACCCCGCCCACACCTACGTCATCCCAACAATGGCGGGAAGGCTGTACCCACGTGGCAAAGGCCTGGGTATGGCCCGCACAAGCATCACATAGCATGGGGACGGATATGTACGGACCGTACCCCCACCCCCGTATGCATGGAGCGTACCCCCACCCCAACAGTGTAAGTACGACCCGTACCCTCACCCGCATACGTATGGTGCGTACCCCCACCCCAACAGTGTAAGTACGACCCGTACCCTCACCCGCGTACGTATGGAGCGTACCCCCCACCCCAACATTGTAAGTACGACCCGTACCCTCACCCGCGTACGTATGGAGCGTACCCCCACCCCAACAGTGTATGTACGACCCATACCCTCACATGCGTACGTATGGAGCGTACCCCCACCCCAACAGTGTAAGTACGACCTGTACCCTCACCCGCGGACGTATGGAGCGTACCCCCACCCCAACAGTGTAAGTACGACCCGTACCCTCACCCTCAGATGTATGGAGTGTACCCCCCACCCCAACAGTGTAAGTACGACCCATACCCTCACCCGCGGACATATGGAGCGTACCCCCACCCCAACAGTGTAAGTACGACCCGTACCCTCACCCGCGGACGTATGGAGCGTACCCCCCACCCCAACAGTGTAAGTACGACCCGTACCCTCACCCGCGGACGTATGGAGCGTACCCCCACCCCAACAGTGTTACTACGACCCGTACCCTCACCCGCGTACGTATGGAGCGTACCCCCACCCCAACAGTGTAAGTACAACCCGTACCCTCACCCGCGTACGTATGGAGCGTACCCCCACCCCAACAGTGTATGTACGGACCGTACCCCCACCCCAACCGTGTAAGTACAACCCGTACCCTCACCCGCGTACGTATGGAGCGTACCCCCACCCCAACAGTGTAAGTACGACCCGTACCCTCACCCACGTACGTATGGTGCATACCCCCACTCCAACAGTGTAAGTACGACCCGTACCCTCACCCGCGTACGTATGGAGCGTACCCCCCACCCCAACAGTGTAAGTACGACCCGTACCCTCACCCGCGTACGTATGGAGCGTACCCCCACCCCAATAGTGTATGTACGGACCGTACCCCCACCCCAACCGTGTAAGTACGACCCGTACCCTCACCCGCGTACGTATGGAGCGTACCCCCACCCCAACAGTGTAAGTACGACCTGTACCCTCACCCGCGTACGTATGGTGCGTACCCCCACCCCAACAGTGTAAGTACGACCCGTACCCTCACCCGTGTACGTATGGAGCGTACCCCCCCACCCCAACAGTGTAAGTACGACCCGTACCCTCACCCGCGTACGTATGGAGCGTACCCCCACCCCAACAGTGTATGTACGGACCGTACCCCCACCCCAACCGTGTAAGTACGACCCGTACCCTCACCCGCGTACGTATGGAGCGTACTCCCCACCCCAACAGTGTAAGTACGACCCGTACCCTCACCCGCATACGTATGGAGCGTACCCCCACCGCAACAGTGTATGTACAACACGTACCCCCACCTCGTATGCATGGAGCTACCCCACACCCGTGTATGTTCTAAGCATACATATCGTGAAATAGGAGGGGTGGGTGCCTATCACTCCCAGCAGTGCCCAGACACAGGAGGGGTGGGTGCAGAGTCCTCCCAGCAGTGCCCAGACATAGGAGGGGTGGGTGCAGAGTCCACCCAGCAGTGCCCAGACATAGGAGGGGTGGGTGCCCATCACTCCCAGCAGTGCCCAGACACAGGAGGGGTGGGTGCAGAGTCCTCCCAGCAGTGCCCAGACACAGGAGGGGTGGGTGCCCATCACTCCCAGCAGTGCCCGGACACAGGAGGGGTGGGTGCAGAGTCCTCCCAGCAGTGCCCAGACACAGGAGGGGTGGGTGCCTATCACTCCCAGCAGTGCCCAGACACAGGAGGGGTGGGTGCAGAGTCCTCCCAGCAGTGCCCAGACATAGGAGGGGTGGGTGCAGAGTCCACCCAGCAGTGCCCAGACATAGGAGGGGTGGGTGCCTATCACTCCCAGCAGTGCCCAGACACAGGAGGGGTGGGTGCAGAGTGCTCCCAGCAGTGCCCAGACATAGGAGGGGTGGGTGCAGAGTCCACCCAGCAGTGCCCAGACATAGGAGGGGTGGGTGCCCATCACTCCCAGCAGTGCCCAGACACAGGAGGGGTGGGTGCAGAGTCCTCCCAGCAGTGCCCAGACACAGGAGGGGTGGGTGCCCATCACTCCCAGCAGTGCCCAGACACAGGAGGGGTGGGTGCAGAGTCCTCCCAGCAGTGCCCAGACATAGGAGGGGTGGGTGCAGAGTCCTCCCAGCAGTGCCCAGACATAGGAGGGGTGGGTGCAGAGTCCTCTCAGCAGTGCCCAGACATAGGAGGGGTGGGTGCAGAGTCCACCCAGCAGTGCCCAGACATAGGAGGGGTGGGTGCCCATCACTCCCAGCAGTGCCCAGACACAGGAGGGGTGGGTGCCCATCACTCCCAGCAGTGCCCCTGCAAAGAAAAGGGTGGAGTACCCACAGATCCTATGCCCACAAATGTCAGACAGGTGCACAAAGATCCTGCAGTACATGTACCACATGTGTGCGAGGCTGGGAGTATACACATGCATACAGCCTAAAAGGGAACATGTCCACATGAAGTCCTGTCAACAGACTACATACACAAGTACAGTGATCACCAAGGATGCCACGAATGATGCCGGTGGAGACATCGCTCTGCATGCCTGTGCAAAGTTGAAGGAGTCCGTCACACCCCCAGCTGATGTAGACACAGCTCAGCACCACATAGTGGAAACACCCTGCAGGGAAGATGTCAGGGTACACAGAGGAAGGAACACACCTTGGGACAATTTCACCATGCAGTAACTGCTTACATGAACAAAGACACTTAGCTAACACCTTGTGATGGCACACAGATACCAGGGTCCCCACTATGACCAGCACACTACTAAATTTCCCACACACCCAACACATGTTCACCACCCAAAATCATGTAGCAGCCCCACCAACAGCAATACCACAAAAGCTGTAGTGATCTAAGGAAAAAAAAATTGGCTTTATTCAGCATTACGAAAAAATTTGTGAGTGGATAAAGTTCAATATTTACAAAGCCCATAGGGCAGTCCATGAGTCACAGCTGGATGGGGGACAGTGGGACGCGTGTCCCCTAGCTTGCCTGCACAGTCAGACTCCTTCGTCTTCCACAGCGGGGAGGGCATCATGTGGGGGGGAAGGACCAGGCACCGCAGGGACAGGAGGGCGAAGGGTAGGCGTCGTGGGTGCACGGATGGAGGACTCCACCACAGGGGGTGGGGCAGGGCCAAAGGCGGAGGCCAGGATCTCGCTGCACACCTTAGCAAGGTCCTCCAGCGTCTCCCCTGCACCTGAAGGAACCACAGGCCCCAAGGAGGGGGGGGGGCGGAGGGATGGGTCGCAGCGCCACTGGGGGAGGGTGTGGACAGGGGGGGGACTCAACCACCCTGACCGGGGACTCCCTTGACCGCTTGCAGCGTGGTGTCACAGTGGGGCTCAGGGACAGAGCGGCCATGAAGGAGTCCTTGCCGGATATGTGGCCAGGAGATCTGATGGGAGAGGATTTGGAGGGAGTGGATTGGGTGGAATGCGGACTCCCACTCTGGCTGCGTGTCTTACGTTTGCCCCCGACCCAGTGGGTGTGCCTACTTCACCCTGTGTGTGTGTGCCAGGAGGTGTGCGTATGACCTTCCCTGCTGGTGTGGTGCCTGTGTCTGTTGTGGTGGGTGCACGCTGATGTCTGGGTGTACGTGGGACAGGCATGGGAGTGGGAAGTGTGGATGGGGCAGGGGTAGGGGGTGGGACGTAGCGCTGCAGGAGACCCACTGCTGCAGTCAGTGTCGAGTCTATGGACCTCAGCAACTGGCGTTGGTCAGCCTGCGATGAAAAAATGCCCTCCAAGTATGCCTCCATGTTGTGCAGCACTTGGCTGTGGCCATGGAGGACATTAAGGATCGCAGCCTGACCAACCTGCAACTGCCGCTGGATGTCCACAGACTCGGCATTGGCGGCAGCAGTGGAGACAGGGGCAGGGGTTGCGGTGCCTGGCAGGAAGGAGACATGTGGTGACCGTGGACGTTGGGAAGGGACACGAGCAAGTGGGAGGCGGCTGATGGCAATGGAGGGAGCGGGGTGCGATGTTGTTCCGCTGTAAGCTGGTGGTGCAGCCTCCGCCCACTCGGAGAGATCATCCTCGGACCCGTCCGCTTCATATTCGGTGGTGCCAGTGGACAGGTCCTCGGCCTCACTCTCCTCCGCCTCTGTACCACTCAATGTGCCAGCCACGATGTCAACGCTGGCACTGGTGCTCGGTCCCTCCGCTCCGTCTGTGCTCATGTCTCCCTCCGTGTCCCCCGACGATGCTGTGGGCAAGGTGAAGAGACAGCAATTAATCACACACCTGTATACATATGTCACATGAGTCCAATCTACATAGGTTACAGTGCATAACCTGCAAAGAAAGATCAGTAACATCTACAAAACAAGGTACAGATGTAGGGCATGCAACACACAGTTGGTTGACCCACCATGCCAATGAAAATCCATGGAGAGCATGGCACAATAGCAAATGACATGAAATGGAGTTTGACATAGGAGCCAGGCCCTGGGGACAATCCAGCACTGCATCTGCACCACACAGCGTTGCCGAAAATAGGGATGAGGAGGGACCAAATCCATGAACTTGAGGCACATGCTGCATAGGTAATACTGAAAACATGCCCACCATGACTGGCTCACTGCACCTTGATTGTATGTCCAGACAAACATCACACACTGGCCAGACCTAGCAAGGAGAATTATGGTTTTGACATGTAGGCTTGGCCCGCACCAACCACCCCCTACATTAGACAATTTGTTGAGACACAGGTGGCACTTACATCTCTTAGTCTGGGTGAAATACACAGGGGATGCATAAATGCAAGATTGGACGCCAAATACCCAAGGTGCGCCTGTCCAAATAATCATGTACAAATGGCCATCATCAGATGATTGTAACAAGACACACAGGCACTGGCCACTGTGACTATGAACAAGGAAAATCAGGTCAGGCTGTACAGTGGACACTTGTACTACATTTCACGTCAATATACATGGTGCCAGAGGACAATGGCACAGAGCACAACCTATGCTGTAGACACTGAGAGTGTCCACGTTTTGTGATGACACACATGACACCTAGGAAAATATGCCCCAGGGGACAGTAGTGGCAACACAACTCCATGGTCCTGAATGGGAATGACTGCAACACATGCCACCATCCCTGCACTATGCGTATCGCACACTCATGCACATCATGTCAGAGGCCACAACATAGGACATGCGCGCTGTAAGGCATGACACTTGTGAGACTAACTCCCATGTCTGGACTCAGCATCAGTGCCTACTGACATGGAACCCACATGTACTGAACTGGACAGTGCACAGGCAAGGTCCCCAAACCTGTTACACACCACCCCCACACATGATGCTACAGGCATAGTTCACGTGGAGAAAGCGCCAGCCTACATTACCTTGTGAAGGAGTGACTACACACAGACCAGGGAACACATTGCAAGGAGGGGAAGGGTGGCAGGAGAGCACAGCTATACTGTGGGTAACTGGATCTACACAGCACCTTTAAACCCTGGCAGTGTATCCATGCAACTGTGCACTTACAAATGCTGGTGAAACACAACAAGCACACATGTACCTACCCCCTTCCTGCTGCTGCTTCTCCTGTAAGCGCCTCTCCAAGTCTGGAAATACCACCGGCAGCACACGCTTGTGGATGTGGGTCAGTCGGCGGCGCCTGCGGTTCTTATGGGTCTCAGGTGAGTCCCCCAGCAGGACCCGTGCGATCCTCCGCGTCCAGCACCGGATATCCTGCCAGCGTTTCCTCACCTGGGACAAGCGCTGCTTCCGACCATCCGCACTCCTCACGGCGCTGACGGCGGTCAGCCATATCTGCTCCTTGGCAGAGGCGCCTACCTGTGAGGATGAACAAGTGACACTACGTCAATACACCTGGCACATGTCACAGGGACACATATTAGAACACATTTGCTGTTTACAACAAGGCATAGTATGCATCCAACGCATTGCACCTTTGTCATAGGGACATGATCCTCTGGGGAAGGGCAAAAGCAGTACGTGCCATTGAAAGGACACAGGTGGAATGAGGGCAACTACACAATCAATGATCCAGGCTCACACTGTGCATCACAAGCTACACCAGGATAATGTGCAGCACCTCTAAGCAGTCACATGCCACAGGCCACTGACGCTACCGCAGCAGAGTATACACAGACACACACAGGCACAGGACATTCACCTGCCATTGCCAAATGCAGCGACATACCTCACTCTGCACATGTGCCACTAGACTGGGGGGGGGGCTCACAGGTGTGGGGCTAGCTCTGCACGTCAGACACACAGCACTGCTCCCTGCTCACATCACATGGCCAGGGTATATCCATCCCTCATGCAGCTGGGGTGCTACACTCCACATATGCACCCACCCACATGACAGGGGACTTACACACACACCGATGTCCAGGGTACGAACACATCATGTGGACACTCTCAGCACAGGTACACAGAACTAACACACATCTGTGGGTACAGTCACCTGTCACACTGGGCTGACCACAGAATCACATGAGGACTGTAGAGGCTACATTCCCAGGAGGACAAGACAGGCAGAATGTGGCATGCACCATGCAGTGATTGTCACAGTAAACACCATGCTAGTGAGGACGGCAGACATGCACCACAGCATGCTCTGGCTGGGAGACATCAGGCATTCCCCCATACAGTACATAGCATGTGTGTCACACCTGGACACAATGCCAGAAGTCACAGTCACAAAAAAGGGACACAGTCTGTGCCAGTGGACTCTGCACTCACCTGATACCCTGGTCGCCCATACAGCATGGGGTACTGTGGGAGGATCACATCCAGCAAAGCCAGGTTCTCCTCCAGGGTGAAAGGCTGTGACCTCTCCACAGACCTTGACATGGTTCCAGGGAATCAGTAGCAGCAGCTGGGTCGTGGAATACAAAGATGTGCAGGCAAGTGCTCCCTCATGGGACCTGGCTGCCTTATATCTGCCTTGCTGGCCTGTTTCATGCACAGGAGTACAGAGTGATTGGTCACTCACATTTGCATCCTATGTTTCCTCCAATCCCTTCAAACCTAGCACAGTCAGTGGGTTCTTATTGTGTTTTTTTCTTCAGCATGATGTCAACTCCACAAACACATTGCAACAAAGTAGATTCATTCCAACTGACTTCTGCTGTGCACCTTCCGGAACAAATTCAAACTTTAAACTTGGTCTCCATGACAACCAGCATGCATGTAGGCCTTTATACTTGTCCCTCATGTGTCCCCTATGTAATTTGGAGCTTCACACACAGGTACGGTGCGTTCCGGGGCCCTAGGGCACCCCAAATGCATATCAACGGCCCGTACAGGCGTGTGTACGCTCCGTACCACTATGGGTGTTCTCGCGTATGCGTACTCATGGTGGTAAGGAGCGTACACACGCCTGTACGCTCACTATCACTATGAGTACGCATACGCGAGAACACCCATAGTGATAGTGAACGTACGCACGCGTGTACGGTCCTTACCACTATGGGTGTGCTCGCGTATGCGTACCCATAGTGAAAGTGAGCGTACAGGCGTGTGTACGCTCCGTACCACTATGGGTGTTCTCGCGTATGCGTACTCATGGTGGTACGGAGCGTACACACGCCTGTACGCTCACTATCACTATGAGTACGCATACGCGAGAACACCCATAGTGATAGTGAACGTACGCACGCGTGTACTGTCCGTACCACTATGGGTGTGCTCGTGTATGCGTACCCATAGTGATAGTGAGCGTACAGGTGTGTGTACGCTCCGTACCACTATGGGTGTTCTCGCATATGCGTACTCATGGTGGTACGGAGCGTACACACACCTGTACGCTCACTATCACTATGAGTACGCATACGCGAGAACACCCATAGTGATAGTGAGCGTACGCACGCGTGTACGGTCCGTACCACTATGGGTGTTCTTGTGTATGCGTACTCATGGTGGTACGGACCATACACACGTGCGTACACTCACCATCACTATGGGTACACATACGGCAGCACTCCCATAGTGATACGGGAACATACACAGGCCCTCTTTGCGAAAGTACGGTGGTTTTCACACATCACAGTGGTGACAGGCAGCACACAGGAAGGAATAGGGCTGACATACTTGTCCTTGGATGGACATCAAGGCATTGTCTGGGCAGTACTACATGTGTGGGGCACAGGTGTGAAAGGCTGTGATGTGGCACATTACTCCTGAGTCGAGAAGGCACCAGATGTATGATGAGATGTGTACACATGTAATGTGTGACGGTGCAATGTGTTCCAGGCATGCCCTTGACTCCTTTGACATGTGTGCATGTCGTACTGCACATTTGGGATGAGCGTCACTGGCATGGCACGGACAACACACGGAAGTGTCCCCTGAGGCCCGGTACAGGGGTTACCACACCTGACATGTCACTACCCACGGTGCACGATGTGACTATGTCATGTATGTGTGGGGGATTCCCATTAGCTTGATGTTGGAGCTCCCTCAAAAGCAGCAGCTGTTGCAGCAACCAACATGTGTCTGTGTGTAGATTGACATGGCACACTGTTCCGCACACCATGCCACATGTGGTATCGGATGTGAGGTGCGTATGTTTGCATGGGACACGGAGCAGCATAACAAGGACATGTCTGCATCCTCTCTATGAATGTGTGGTGAGTCATCACATGTACACCTTCACGGCAAGGTGTGTGAGCTGTCCTTGTGTAATGTCATGTGACCTGTGGCTCTACTGTTCCGCTATCAGTCTCTGCAATCGACATCCTACTTCTGCTGATGTGTGGATGTATGTCACTCCTGTGTTGTGTCTGGCTGTTCACTTACACTGGGACACAGCTAATCCCATGCCATGGCATGTGGAGGTTCACAATCTCCGTGTGTAGCTGGGTCTTGGTAGGAGTGTCACCTGGCAGCCATACGTATCCAGGGCATGTGGCACATACCTGACTCCGTATGTAGCATATGTGTATTGACAGATTAACATGTGCTCAGTACAAATAAATTGTTGTTGTGGTGCACTCACTCTTCCTTGTCACTTCCAAATTACTGCAGAGCGCCGCCTCTTCCCCGACCAATTCCGGACTTGGCTGCCATGCGGGAGAATGACTGTATCCGGTGCTACCGCTTCCCCCAACCGTTGATTCTGGAGTTGACGGCGAGACTGGCACCACACCTGCAACCGCTGCACAGGTATCCTACGGCACTGACACCCAAGCTGAAGGTAATGGCAGCCCTACATTTTCTTGCCACGGGTACCTTTCAAAATACCATAGCTCATGTTGGTGGCATGTCCCAGAGCATGTTCTGCCGTGTGCTGCATGATTTCTTAGAGGCCATGTTGATTCACCTGGATGACTTCATCCATTTCCCAACCCCTGAAATGTTGACTGGGGTCAAGCGTGGATTCTATGCCCTGGGAGGGATGCCCCATGTCATTGGGTCCATAGATGGGACACATGTGGCTTTGGTACCACCATAGGCACAGGAGGTAGCGTACAGGAATCGCAAGCACTACCACTCCATCAATGCCCTTGTGGTGTGTCTGTCCAACATGGTGATTTCACATGTCTGTGCTCGTTTTCCAGGATCAGCACACAATGCCTACATCATGAGGCGTAGCAGGGTGCCTGAAATGATGACGCAGCTGCGCAACGAACGAGCATGTGTTGTTGGTGGGTACAGTCTGTCTGTCCTGTATTTTGCGTAGACTTCCAGCACGACCGCTTCTCCTGTCCTACTTATGTCCATGTGCTTTCCATGTAGGGGACGCTGGCTATCCCAACATGCCATGGCTGATCACACCTCTCCGCAACCCCATCACGCCGGCCCAGCTCCGCTACAACACCGCCCATGGCCGGACAAGGCGAGTGATAGAGAGGACGTTTGGCCTCCTGAAGAGCCGATTCCGATGCCTCCACAAGACCGGCGGCGCCCTCCCATATGCCCCGGCGAAGGTCTGCAAAATCTTCATGGTCTGCTGCATGCTGCACAACATGGCAGTTGAGAAAGCTGTGCCACTCATCCTGGATCAAGATGATCAGGACCATCCACCCGTGGAGGACGAAGGGCTTGGCAATGGGGCTAGTGATGTGGAGGATGTGGAGCCGCAAGAGGACATCCGGACTCGGCTCATACGTGACTTCTTTGCTTAGTGGTGAGTACCATTGTCTGAGTGTGCACGCATTGGTCCCCGTGTGGCATGTGTTGCGATGTGTGTGTCCATCTGCATGTATGCCACGTGAGGCAGAGGTGTGTGTGGATGTGTCACTGGAGTGATGGTGCCAGTGATGAGTGTATTTCCCCAGTCATAATTGTGACCTAGCATGTTGTCATCCATACATGTGTCGAGTACATGCACATGCAAGTGGCTGTGCTTTTTGTGGCTGACTTCTTGTGTGTCTCTCTTCCCCAGGTACTTGCGCATGCCGTCTGCTGCTTGCATTGTTGTGGCACTGCTATTCCTCATGGACACGTCATCGTGTGCTGACTCAGCGTTACACGCACGGACAAGTTTGGAAGTCTCCTTATGGTAAGGGATGCATCAGGGGTGTATTGGGTGTGGCAGTTGTTCACGATGTATGCACACTGCCCCTGTCGATGTTTGGTTCCTCTGCAGACATGTCGCATCACCATGGTACACATGACATGCAGATGGGTACACCTGAATATATGGTCAGACTTGTTGACAGTCATCAGTGATGGGATTGTGGAATGTGATGATGGCATCAATGTGTGTTACACTGCCCTCGGACACATACGGTTTGCATTGGCTTGACATGGTGTGGGACTTCCACATCAGTGGTTCAATGGTGTATGGCAGGCACTCCGTGAGCAGCAGGGGGTGTTTAGCTGTTAGCCGACACTTGTGGGCCAGTTCCATGGATATCACGCATTTGTGGTGCAGAAGGGGGGTGCCAGTGTTGGACCCACATGTTACTCCACATGACCTGTTCATGTGTACTCCGAGTTGCCTCTGCAATCCCGAATACATGACTAATAAAGGTGTCCCTATGCCTCCAAGGTGCCTCTTCTCAGTCAATGCTGGTGTGTTGCCATGGGGCATACGGCATGTCTGGCATGGTTTACCGTGATAGTGGCTATGTGTCTATGTGTAGAGTAGCAAGATGCAAGCTGTTTGTGTGGGATTAGACTGTGTATTGTGCATGATGTCCATGACTGTGTGGGTATTGTGACATGTGCCATCCCCATGCATCCAACGTTGGCCAGGCCACCATTCTCTGCATCCACCTGACTCAAGCTTGCAGGACATGGTTCTGCCACCTGTCCACACATACCTGGGTGCCCCCCAGGACACTCCACATGATCCCTGACCTCTGCGCATGGCTGTCGCTGTACTCAATATGTCTGTCGGCACGGTTGTGCGGCCCCCCCTCAGCTGGTTGAGCCCATCACGGGTGTGTATGGTGCTCCATGTCTGTCTTGCCTAATACACTGTGACCCGTGTGTCCTGTGCCAGACTCAGGCCCCAGGGTGTGGATGGTTGAAGTCAAATGAGAACTCAGGCATGGTTAGACTTTACAAGACACATGTAAGGTATTAATGCAACCAGTAGGCATCTTCTCTTCATGGTGTGACTTTTTATATTAGTGGGGGGGGTGGGGGGGGTTTGACATGAGGGGCTTTCCGGGTGTGTGGAATCCAAAGTTCACTAGGGGAGTTGGTGTCCTTGCCATTTGAAATCCTCAGAGTCCATGCCACAGTCTTTGTCAACATTGGTCAGACAGTGACCAGCAAGGCCATGTGGCAGAGAATGTCTTTTGATGCTGTGCTGCTGTTGCTCCAGTGGGCCAGGTGCCAGGCCAGATGTCCTGGGAGATGGTGCTGTAGCGCCGACCCTCACGGTCTTTATCGTGGACGACCCGCCCTCGTGCGGGGACCCTCAGAAGCAGGCCGTGACGATGTTTGCGATGCTCCATCAGGATGTTTCCTCCTCCTCCTCCTGATCCCTCCCTGTGGGTGGTGATGTTCTACGCCTGCTGGCACAGGGAGGGTTGCCCATGTTGTCGGCCATCTGACGGAGTGTACTGTGAATTCCCGTGAACACCGTCACAAGCTCAGCCTGTCTGTCCTCCATCCGCCGTTGGTGTTGCTGTAGACAGGCATGTTGCTCCGCATGTTGCTGGGCCTGCTGGGTCTTGATCTCCTCGAGGATGGACACAACCTAGGCCATGCCCGTGGTGTCCTGCCGGTATGTGTCCAGGATGTTTCGGACATGGGAATATACCGGTTCCCCAGCCAACTGGTCAGGCTGGCGCCTCCACCATCCTCCACTCCCACCACCCCTGCCCACTTGCACCTGGCATGCCCTTGTGGGCACATCGGGTCTCCGGGACCCATGAGGGGTGGCATTGGCGTTGTCGCCTGCCGCCTCCTGGGTGCCCGGGACACCGTGTCCCTCCTGGCCAGCCTGGCTGCTTTGTGGTGGTGGGGCAGGGATCCTGGGTGTCTCCTGGGATGTGGCAGGAGTGGGGGTGGTGGTTGGCCTGGTTGTACCTGACGCAGGTGCTGCAGGTCGTTGGACACCAGAGGGGCCAGGTTGGTCGGGGTCGGGTTCGTCCACAGAGTGGTGAGAGTCGTCGCTGCCGGTGGCTCCTACATCCCGCAGAGCCGGGTCCTTTGAGTCTTCCCCCCCAGTGTTGGGGGGTGATCCACGACGTTGACCTGTGTGTGAGAGAGACAATGTTAATTTTGTTCCATGCAACATCCATGTTTCATTCGTTTCAAAGTTGGAACATTTCCTCTGGGAATTTGGTTATGTCTTGCATTCCACTCACAGTGCACTTGTGCATGGGTATGTCCCTTGGGCACAGCTTTGGCGACTTTACCTATGTGTGGCACAGTCTTACTTGCTGCGTCAAGTGTGACTGCAGTCAGCAGTGGAGTGGGCAGGTGTGGCGAGCCGTGCATTGGCGCCTTCCGTGTAGCACTGTACGTGGGCACATGGAGTTGTTCCACACACTTATATGATGCAGGTAGCTGTCGTTGTGCTCGTGCACAGGTTGTGACATGGCCCTGTGTTTTGCCATGGAGGAGAGGGGGGGTGCTGGCACTGGCCACCCTTCTCTACATGCACGCAGTCCACCTGCTGACGAGCAGACATTCCCACACACCACAAGGCTGATTTGCTCTCCCTGTGTCTCCCTCCCTCTCTGTCCCCCTCTCCCTCCCTCTGTGTGTCAGCCTCCTCCCTCTGTCTGTCTCCCTGTGTCTCCCTCCCTCTCTGTCCCCCTCTCCCTCCCTCTGTGTGTCAGCCTCCTCCCTCTGTCCGTCTCCCTGTGTCTCCCTCCCTCTCTGTCCCCCTCTCCCTCCCTCTGTGTGTCAGCCTCCTCCCTCTGTCCGTCTCCCTGTGTCTCCCTCCCTCTCTGTCCCCCTCTCCCTCCCTCTGTGTGTCACCCTCTGTCACCTCAGCCCAGCTTACTGTGCACACACTGTTAGCAGATCTTTGAATGGCCCTTGGATTGTTGATGTGAGTTTGTTTCTGATCTCCAGGCACCCATTGGGTGTAGTGTCTGTGTCTGCACTGCTGCTGTGGTGGTGTGTGCTGCCACTCTTTCACAGTGTTGGCTGTTCATTAGGTGCTGTCATGTGCAAGAACGTGCCGTCACCCCCATGTGTTGATGCAAGGCACCGCCATTTGCTGGCAAGTCATTCCTGTGTTGGGACACACTGTTTGTCTGGCTGTGACCTAGGCCATATGGGCAGGGGGCATTGTTGTCTGCTTCTGAGTTGCACTTTGTGATTTTTTGGGCCCACCCTCCCGCCATCCGGCTTACCGTGTCATGTGTTGGTGTCTTCTGTGGCCTGTGACTTGACATTGTCCAGCTGGGTGCATGGGGCATGGTGGCGTCAGTGGCATGTGCGTGTTCATGGAGTGTGGTTGAGTCATGCGATAGCTTGGGGTGGTTGCGTGCCTGTTTGTGAGTTTGGTTGTGGATGACGTTCCCCCCATGTGAGGTGAGTTGTTTGTGTACTCACCCGGCTCTCGGAGTCCATCTACTCCGTCCACTGCCACCACCGGCAGTATGGCCATCACCCTCTCTTCCCAGGGATGGTAGTGTACGGGTCTGCGGGCCGGCCCTCCTCCAGTGACATTGGCCTGGTTGTGTTCATCGGTCATCTTGGCTAGGACCCTCCTCCACAGATCGTACCACCTGGCTTGGCATTCCTGCTTGTTCCTTCTGGTGTCCGCAACAGCATTCACAGCATCGACGATCGTCTGCCACATGGCTGTTTTTGCTGAAGTGCTGGTCTGTCTGACCAATGTTCCAAAGAGGTGTGGCTCGACTCTGAGGATTTCATCGACAAGGACCTCCAACTCTCGGCTAGTGAACTTTGGATTCTTGTTAGTGGGCATGGTGAGGGGTGTGGGTGTGGATGGTGGGGGGGGTGTGGATGGCTGTGGGTGTGTGGGTGTGGTTGTGCAGGTGTGTGTGTGAATGTGACGAGGGGGTGTTTGTGAAGGTGTGTGTGTGAAGGTGTGCAAGTGTAAGGTGTGGTAAAGCTTCTAGTATGGTGCTGTAGGTTGTCTGTGTGGTCTGGCAGCAGTGAGTCTGTTGCAAAGGCTCATGGTTTGTGTGTGTGGGCCCTTTTTATTGGTCCATTGGTGGGTGTGGCTGTGTTTGAACTTTGGGTGGGTGTGTTATGAGGAGTGGTTGTGTTTTGGGCCTCTGTTTTTGTTTTTGGCAGTTGCAGGTCAGTGAATGTGTTGTTTTAGTGGTTGTTGGACATGTTTTGTGGCTTTGTGCCATTCGAATGGTGTATTCTTGTGTCGTTTTGGTTTGTCCTGGTTGTGTACGTGCGTTTTTAGCGTGTGTACGGTGTGTACATGGGCCATTTTGTTGTACAGTGCTGTCCTTGTGTGTGGCTTGGTACGACTCGTACATGCGCGATGTTGTGTGAAGGTGGTGATGTTGGGGCCTGGGGTGCGCTCCGTACTTAGAATGTTGGGGTGGGGGTACGCTCCATGCATACGCGGGTGGGGGTACGACTCTAACGTACACAGGTGTACATACACGGGGGTACGACACGTACATGGGTGTACATACAGGGGGGGGTACGACTCTTACGTACACGGGTGTACATACACGGGGGGTATGACACGTACATGGGTGTACATACATGGGGGGTACGACACGAACGTACACGGGGGGTACGACACGTACACGGGTGTACATACACGGGGGGTACGACACGTGAACGGGTGTACATGCACGGGTAGGGGTGTACATACACGGGGGTACGACTCTAACGTACACGGGTGTACATACACGGGGTATGACACGTACACGGGTGTACATACAGGGGGGGTACGACACGTACACGGTTGTACATACCCGGGGGGGTACGACTCTAACGTACACGGGTGTACATACACGGGGGTATGACACGTACACGGGTGTACATGCACGGGGGTACGACATGTACACGGGTGTACATACAAGCGGGGTACGACACGTACACGGGTGTACATACGCGGGGGTACGACACGAACGTACACAGGTGTAAATACCGGGGGGGTACGACACAAACGTACACGGGGGGTACGACACGTACATGGGTGTACATACACGGGGGGTACAACACATACACGGGTGTACATACCCGGGGGGGTACGACTCTAACATACACGGGTGTACATGCACGGGGGGTACGACACGAACGTACACGGGGGGTACGACACGTACACGGGTGTACATACACGGGGGGTACGACATGTACACGGGTGTACATACACGGGTGGGGGTGTACATACATGGGGGGGTACGACTTTAACGTACACGGGTGTACATACCCGGGGGGGGTACGACTCTAACGTACACGGTTGTACATGCACGGGGGTACGACACGTACACGGGTGTACATACACGGGGGGTACGACACGAACGTACACGGGTGTAAATACGGGGGGGTACGACACGAACGTACACGGGGGTACGACACGTACACGGTTGTACATACACGGGTGGGGGTGTACATACACGGGGGGTACGACTCGAACGTACGGGGGCTGGGGGGAGTGTTGGGCGCGTATGCAGGCACATGTCTCCATGGTTGCTATGGGAGTTCGGTGCGGACGGTGTTTTTTCCATACAGTTGTAACATCGGACGCACGGGATGGATCGTGATTCCGCGGTCGGACTTCACTTTTCACATTTGTACGGTAAATCGTCCGAGGACGTGTCGGACACATTTTCCGACACGAGGACGTGTGGGGAATAATTCCCAATGCGATTCGTATGGTCTTTTTCCCATGCGAATCGTAATTGGCAGTTTGTACGGCACTTATACGATTCGTACGGTAAAAAGACCGGATATGAGTCGTACGGGGAAATTTTTTACCGGATCGTAATTGGCACCTTGGTCTAAAGTCCACCTGTTCCTGGGGCACAATTTTCTTTTTGTCTGCCCAGCTCAGTAGCTGGTTTAATAATACACACTTTGCAAACATTTTCCCAGTTGCGGATAGGAGTGAGATTTTGCCTATAGTTACTAGGGATGTTAATAGGGCCTTTTTTATGTAATGGGAGTACGATACTGCCCCTCCATAAATCTGGTATCTCCCCAGTGAGGTAGCAGAATCAAAACAGCGCTGCCAAATAAGTAACCCATAAACCAGCCTCTAGCTTTATGATCGTAATAGGCAGCTGGTCAGGACCTCTAGCCGTTGTGCACATAGGGCCAAGGATAATCTCATTGACTTGTAAACTTGATGGATATGGGAGAGTAGACCTTTCCATTTCACTGAGTCCAAAATTAGTCAAACTACTGCCCATCAAATTGTTCTCCAAATTATTCAGGGCATACAAAGAGTAAATGTAGTTGCACCATTCCACGCTAGGGATGTTATAAATTTAGGCTACAGGTACTGCCAGTACATTCCCCAATAATCTTCCAGAATCAACGATTAATTTCCACCCTCCTCCTATCTGCTTCTTTTAATTTTTGTACCAGCAATCACCTATCTCTCCTCCTTCTTAAAGAATTTATAATCTTGTTATGTTCATTAGAGTAGTAAATGAATTGCCAACTTTGAAGTTTATTAATCAACTTTTTAAAAATGAAACTAATATTAGGATATTACCACAGCTTTCTAGGTTTGTTTCAAGTATTCGCTGGAAACATCGGATTGTGCCATACAAATTTTTGCAAAAGAATGCGCTGAAATCCAAACTTGCTCAGGAATTTTCTCTATGGCTCTTTTTAACTCTCCAGTTAGGGTTAATTTGTTAAACATATTACAAAATACCTTTCTGTTGATGACATTTCGATGTACCACCTCATCCTCGCCAATCTTCCCAGATGATATGGTCTCAGCGGATCACTGACAGAATATAGACAATAACAATATCGACCTACATAAATATTGTGACAAAAATATCGTCAAAAATATTCATAATGGTAAGTACAAAAATATCGAAAACAAAATATCATTGTAAAAAATATCAATGTATAAAATATCGGTTTTTATGTGTATAAAAAAATGATGTAAAACAAATTAAATAATAAATTAAACTTTAAAAAAATTATTTAGATTTATTTGTAAATGTTAACAATTAAAAGTAATACATTGCATTCAAATTTTTTATCATACATATATAAAATTTAATATACATATAATTACTTAAAACACATAATAATTTTACTTAATTTTTAAATGGTGTATATATATTAAATTATAAATATATATACATACACCTGTAACATAAAAATCAATAAATAAAAAAATATGTATTATAAATTAAAATATAAAATTATTTATCAATTTTTAAACCTCCATTTGCATCACATTGAGGGCAACAGTAGAGAAAATATTGGAGAACGGAGGGGTAAAAATGACCATTCCCACTCCAGCAAGTGCAACAGTTGGGAAAGTGTTGGATAGTGAAGGATAAAAATTTACTATTCCAACTCCAGCAAGTGCAACATTAGGGAAAGTGTGGGATAACGGAGAGGTAAAAATTTGTTTTCCCCCTCCAGTGAATAAAATAGTAGGGAAAGTGTTGGATAGCGGAAAGGTAAAAATTAGTATTCCCCCTCCAGTGAATAAAATAGTAGGGAAAGTGTTCGATAGCGGAGGGGTGAAAATTACTATTTCCACTCCAGCGGGTGCAACAGTAGGGAAAGTGTTGGGTAGGGAAGGGGTACAAATTACTATTCCCACTCCAATGAGTGCAACAGTAGGAAATGTGTTGGATAGCGGAGGAGTACAAATTACTATTACCACTCCAGCTAATGCAACACTAGGGAAAGTTTTGTTTAGTGGCAGGGATAAAATTACTATTCCCACTCCAGTGAGCGCAACAGTAGGGAAAGTATTGGAAAGCGGAGGGGAAAAAATTACTATTCCCACTCCAGTGACTGCCACAGTAGGGAAAGTGTTGGCTAGAGGAGTGGTATAAATTACTATTCCCACTACTGCGAATACAGCAGTACGGAAAGGGTTGGATAGTGGAGAAAATTTACATTTAAAAACACACAAATTATCAACTACAATATAAAAGATAATAACAATTCAAAGAACAAATCATATACAAAAGTATAAAAAAATACAAAACATAGAAACACAATATAATTTTGAAATGTAAAAATAATTTACAAACAAATATGTATTTTATAATCAAAAACAATATTTATAGCATAGATATATTATGTTTGTACCTACCCTATACCACCACACAATTTACAACACACATCTAAATTTAAAAAAACGTGTACCTCCATAATTAACACAATAAATTATCAATTAAACAAATATTATTAATTGAAAAAAACATTAAAACAGATAAAAATTAATTCACTAACCAAACGTTATGCCTATATAACCAAAATCCTCAAACAAAATAAAAAACAATTACCAAAAATATTTATCAAGTAATAAATGAATATTAATGATCAAGTTATGATTAATGAATTTATACTAAATTGCTTTCCACCCTCTACCCCAAAAAACACCGGAACAGACATCTAAAAATAATTACACAATTCCCATAACCATAAATAATTTTACATTAATAAATTAATATCAATTAACCACAAATCATTAATTAATTTACAAAAATGTACTTCCCACTATTTAGCACTATAAACCCCACAACTTACACATCAAACTAATTACACAATTGTCATATTTAAATTTTAATTAAATAATTAGCATTAATTAACACATATTTAATTATTTAAAAATAAATTACCTCCCACCCTATTCCCCTATAAACACCACCACCTATTTCGAAACATGACACAATTAAAATAATTAATTAACAAATAATTAATTAATAACAATTACAAGCAAATTATAAATAATTATTAATAAATTGATTGCCACAATTAACACAATTAATTCAATATTTTATAAAAAATGTTCATAAATATATTAAAATTAAACTACTTCCCACCCTACTCCTCTAATCAACCCACAACCCGCTCCTAAGAAAATGATGCAATTAACATAATTAACAATTCATTAATAATAATTAACAACCAATTAATAAATCATTATAAATTAATTCCCATAATCAACAGTATAAAATATTAAATAAATAGTAATTATTAAAAAAAGAATGATAATGTAATTATAATTAAATTACTTACCACCCTATTCCCCAATAAACCCACAACCCACTCATAAAAAAGGACACAATTAACATATTTACCAATTAAATAATTAATAAAAATTAATAGCCAATTATGAATTAATTAATAATAAATTTGTTTGCACAATTAACACTATAACATCTGAATTAAATTATTACTAATAAATAAAAATTAATATTAAGGTGCCGATTCCGATCCGTTAAAAAAATGTACCGTCCGACTCGTATCCGTATTTTTTTTACGTACGAATCGTACAAGTACCGTACAAACGGTGAAGTACGATTCGTACGTGAAAAATACATACGAATGGCGTTGGGAAAATGGTCCGAGAGGGAGCCGGAAATATTTACGCCCGAATAGCGTCGGGAAAAGTGTCCGATAGGGAGCCGGACATTTTTACATGCAAATCGTAAAACAGAAGTCCGAACGCGCAAGTACGATCCGTACCGCCTGTCCGAATACACAACCGCATGTAAAAGGTCCCGTACGGAGCGAACGCTGTACCCTACATGTACACGGGTAAACTTGTGCCCGAACACGAGTCGTACAGCCCCCCTCATCCCGCACATGTCAGCACCGTACCCCCGTATGTCAGCACCGTACCCCCCCGCACCGTACCCCAACACCGTAGCACAGCCCCGCACCTGTACGAGCCGCACCCCAGGCCCGTCTCCCAGCCCCGTACCTGTACGCCCCATACCCCAACACCGTAGCCCAGCCCCGTACCTCTACGCCCCGTACCTGTACGCCCCGTACCCCAACACCGTAGCCCAGCCCCGTACCTGTACGAACCATACCCCAACACCGTAGCCCAGCCCCGTACCTGTAGCACCGTACCCCAACACCGTAGCACAGCCTGCACCTGTACGCTCCGCACCCCAGGCCCGTCTCCGAGCCCCGCACATGTACGCCCCATACCCCAGGACCGTACCCCAGCCGCCCACCTGTACGCGCCGCTCCCCAGGCCCGTCTCCCAGCCCCGTACCTGTACGCACCGTACCCCAACACCGTAGCCCAGCCCCGTACCTGTACGCACCGTACCCCCAACATCGTAGCCCAGCCCCGTACCTGTACGCACTGTACCCCAACACCGTACCCCAACACCGTAGCCCAGCCCCGTACCTGTATTCACCATACCCCCAACATCGTAGCCCAGCCCCGTACCTGTACGCACCGTACCCCAACACCGTACCCCAACACCGTAGCCCAGCCCCGTACCTGTATGCACTGTACCCCCAACATCGTAGCCCAGCCCTGTAACTGTACGCACCGTACCCCAACACCGTACCCCAACACCGTAGCCCAGCCCCGTACCTGTATGCACCGTACCCCAACATCGTAGCCCAGCCCCGTACCTGTATGCACCGTACCCCAACACCGTAGCCCAGCCCCGTACCTGAACGCACCGTACCCCAACAGCGTAGCACAGCCTGCACCTGTACGCGCCGCACCCCAACACCGTAGCACAGCCCCGCACCTGTACGCCCTGTACCCCAGGACCGTACCCCAGCCCCCCACCTGTACGCGCCGCACCCCAGGCCCGTCTCCCAACCCCGTACCTGTCCGCACCGTACCCCAACATCATAGCCCAGCTCCGCACCTGTACGCACCATACCCCAACATCGTAGTCCAGCCCCGTACCTGTACGCACCATACCCCAACACCGTAGCACAGCCCGCACCTGTACACGCCACACCCCAACACCGTAGCACAGCCCGCACCTGTACGCGCCGCACCCCAACACAGTAGCACAGCCCCGCACCTGTACGCACCGTACCCCAACACCGTAGCACAGCCCACACCTGTACGCGCCGCACCCCAACACCATAGCACAGCCCGCACCTGCACGCACCGCACCCCAACACCATAGCACAGCCCCGCACCTGTACGCATCGTACCCCAACACCGTACCCCAGCACCCTCACCCAGCATCGCGTATGTACGGACCGTACCTACGCGAAAAAGACTCGTACAGAACCAGGACACTGTAAAACAGCAACAGGAGGGTCAATTTGACTTGCACAACACCACAAAACACGTCAACATGACAACATACATCTCTATGACTGACCTGGCACATCCAAACAGGCAAACAGAGGCCCAAATCACAACCACCTCTTATAACACACCCACCACAAATTCAAACACAGCCACACCCACAAATGGACCAATAAAAAAGGCCCACACACACAACCCATGAGTCATTGCAACAGACCCACTGCTCACAGACACCACAGACAAACAACTGCACCCATACACCTTAACTGACACACCATCACACAACCTCCTTCACAAACACCCCCTCTTCACCTTCACACACACACCGTCACATTCACACCCACACACCCACAACCATCCACACCCACACCCCACACCATGCCCACAGGCAAGAATCCAAAGTTCACAACGGCGGAGCTGGAGCTACTTGTCAACGAAGTCATCAGAGTCGAGCCACAGCTGTTTGGAACATTGGTCAGACAGACCAGCATAGCCCAAAAAACCTGCCTGTGGCAGAGGATCGTCGATAAGGTAAATGCTGTTGCGCTCATCCGAAGGACCAGGCATGAATGCCAAGCCAGGTGGTACGATCTGCGCAGGGCAGTCAAGAGGAAAATGAACGAGGAATACGCCCAGAGTAACATCACTGGAGGCGGGCTGCCCTGCAGACCTGTACATTACCATCCCTGGGAGGAGAAGGTGATGGCCACGCTTCCGCCGGTGGGAGTACACGGAGTCGAAGGAGTCGCAGAGCCTGGTGAGGACACAAACAACTCACGTAACATGGGGGGAATGGCATCCACACCACAAATACACCAAATGCACGCAACTACCCCCAAGCCCTCACCACACACAACCACACCCAAAAACCACGCTCATGCCACTAACGTCTCCATGCCCCATTCACAAATTAAGACAATGCCATGTCCCAGGCCACACCAACCACAAACCCAAGACAGGATGTCCGGGATGCAGCCTGGATGTGGACAAGTGTCCCTGGATTTTGGATGTGGCTGCTCCGTAGAGGGCAGGGCAGTATTTGACACGGATGTTGTCGTGGACCTGGGGGATGGTCCGTGTTACCTTGGAGTGGATCTATCTGGGGATCATGTGCAGATTGCTGAGGGTGTTGCAGTGTGAGGTACAGATGCTGGTGATTACCATGGCAAATGTGAGCAAGCAATCCATGATGCACAACATCTTGTGTGCGTGGACACTGGGTGCCTGTGCGGGGCTTCTGTGGGTGGGACACAAGCAGTTTACCCAGCTGTAAGGGGACAATCAGATGTTGACCTCAGTCCTGTACAAGTCCAGCCTCAGGTGGCTGCTGTTCTGCCATTCATCTATGGATCCCATGCAATCTTGAATATTGGAACTGGAAATGTCTGCGTCCTTGGTGATGGTGAGGAGCACCTGGCTGTCAATGGCATACGAGTTGATGATGAGGTCATGTGCAAATGTGATGGTGGATAGGGGGGTCCTGGACACATTGTAGATTGACACGCTGAGAGATGATACCTGTGCCATGTGCCTCACGACGAAAGCATACTACATGCAGAAGCCTCGAGTCCCACTCCCATGGCCTTGTAGGGGTACAGAGCCGGTGGGGAGTAGGAGGGACATGACCTGGTGGGTATGACAGGTCCTGGAAGGTGTGGCAGCGCAGTGTAGGCAGTCAGAGTTGCACACTCATCATGAAAGGTGTTGTGTGTGCGCTCAGTGCATACCTGAGAGCAGGTGGGAGATGTGTGGATGGACCTTGCTTGGAGGGTGGCTGCAACTTCAGGCTGTAGTGTGATGTGGGTCATGCAAGGACCTGAGGGTCGTGCAATGTGCACGTTGCATATGCAGACGGTCCAGCCTTTGGTACCCCGTGGCCGCAACTGTGGCACAGACAAGCTGAAGACAGCCAAATGAATGTGTTGAGGGAGGAAGGGAGGAGCACCTTTGATGTGTGTGTGTGTTGCCAAATCTGGAAACTATGTGTGCCCTTGCTGCAGTGGCTGCAACAGCAGGCGGCATGTCCTGGGAACTATGCCACAATATCCACACAAAGACTAGGATGTCAGAAAGGACTACTGCAACAGGTGTATCAAAGGAAGGAGTTACCGGTTTTCAATGGCACACCCAGAGACAAAGGATGCACAATCACCAAAGATGACTGACACCGGATCATGAAACTGAAGGCCGAGCTGCGCACAGGAAACACTCCCCAGAAGGTGTTGACGGCCCGTGGGGTGGACTAACATGCCAAACCACATACACAGCCATGGACATCATGCACAATAGAGAATCAAATACATGAAGAACAGCATGCAGGTTGCTAATCTACACATAGACTCATATGCACAATCCTTGAGAACCATGCCAGAGATGCCGCATGCACAGTGGCAAGAGACCTGCATTGACAGAGATGAGGCACCTTGGAGGCTGAGGAACACCTTTATTACTCAGGCTCACACCTATGCAAAAGCATCAACATTAACAGACTCACAGGTCTATTGGATTAACATGTGGGACCTATACCGGACACCCCCTTTGCACCACAGATGCTGTAAATCCATTGTACTGGCACACAAGTGAAGGGGTTGAGCCAAACATCCCCTGCTGCACACGGAGAGGCTGCAATTCCCCATTGAGCATCATATGGGGATGTCCCGCAATATGTTCACCCATAGCCTCCCGTATGTTTCCGAGGGAAGTTGTACACACATTGATGCCTTCATCACAAACCACAATCCCATAACAGATGACTGTCATGAAGTGTGACTATCAATTCATGTGAGTCATGCCACATGTCATGTGCCCCATGGTGAGTCGACATGTATGCATAGTAACAAAACCTGCACAGGAGCAGTCCCCTACACATTACAAACAACTACCACACCCAAAAAGCCTTGCTGGAATCCTTACCCAAAGGAGAATTTTCACCATGTCCGTGCATGTAACGCTGATTCAGCACATGTTGCATTACTCATGAGGAATAGCAGGAGCACAACGATGCCACGAGCAGACAGCATGCGCGACTACCTGGGGATGAGAGACACACAAGAAGTCAGGAAAAACATAGTCATCCGCATGCATGGTCATGTACTCTACATGAATAATGTTGACACCATGCTAGTTGTCAATTGAGTGTGTCAGCTAAAATGTGTGGAATGACATCAGCACTCGAGTGACACATCAGCACACACCGCAAAGTCACTTAGCATACAGTCAGCTGGACACACACATGGCAACACATGCCACACAAGGCTCCAAGCGTGCACACTCAGACACAGGGACTCACCATTATGAGAAGAAGTTGCGTATGAGCTGACTCCGGATGTCCTCCTCCTCCTCATCCTCACTTGCCTCGTGACCAAGGCCGTCATCCTCCATGGGTGGATGTTCCTGCTCATTGGGATCCAGGATGAGTGGCACAGCTTTCTCCACTGCCATGTTGTGCAGCATGCAGCACACGAGGAAGATTTTGCAGACCTTCACCGGTGCATATGGGAGGGACCCGTCGGTCTTGTGGAGGCACCAGAATCGGCTCTTCAGGAGGCAAAACGTCCTCTCAATCACTCGCCTGGTCTGCCCATGGGCGTGGTTGTAACGGTGATCTGCAGCTGTTCTCGGGTTGCGGAGAGGCGTCACCAGCCATGGCATGTTGGGATAGCCAGAGTCCCCTACATGGAAACATCATGTAAAGAAGTGGGTCAGGAGATGCCGTCACATACTAAGATACCACTGAATACTGGACAAACAGAGTCTACTCACCAACAAGACATGCTCGTTCGTTGTGCAGCTGCAGCATCTTTTCTGGCACCCTGCTACGCCTCATGATGTAGGCATCGTGTGCTGACCCTGGAAAACGTGCACAGACATGGGAAATCACCATTTTAGCAAGACACACCACAAGGGCATTAATGGAGTGGTAATGTTTACGGTTACGGAAGGCTACCTCCTGTGCCTGTGGTGGTACCAAAGCCACATGTGTCCCATCAATGGACCCAATTACATGGGGCATCCCTCTCAGGGCATAGAACTCGCCCTTGATACCTGTCAACTGCTCACGAGTTGGAAAATGGATGAATTCATCCAGGTGCTCCAACATGGCTTCCAAAACATCATGCAGGACATGGCTGAACATGGTCTGAGACATGCCACCCACATCAGCTATGGTCAATTGAAACGTACCGGTGGCAAAGAAATGTAGGGCTGCTATCACCTTCATCTTGGGGGTCAGCGCAGTCGGATAACTGTGTCGCAGTTGGAGGTGTGGTGCCAGCCTGTTTGTCAGGTCCACAATTAACCGTTGGGGGAATCTGTAGCGGCGTATGCAGTCACGTTCCCTCATGGCAGCCAAGTCTGGCATTGGTCGGGGGAGAGGCGGTGCCCTGCAGAAAATTGGAAGGAATAACGAAGATTGAGTACATTACTACACCAATGTTGTCAATGAACTGAGCACATGTTCAACAGCTAATACACATATGCCACATACAGAGTCTGGTCTGTGCAATACATCCTGCACACGTATGGCAGCCAGGTGATACTCCTACCAAGAGCCAGCTACAAACATGGAAAGTCAAGGTCTACTTGACATGCCATGAAAGTAGCTGTGGGCCAGTGTGAGCGAACAGCCAGACACATTACAGGAGTGACATACTTCCACATATGTGCATTTGAAGGATGTCATCTCATACAGACAGCTGCCGGCAAGCTAGACGGACAGGTCACATGCCATGGAAAAAGGACAGACCACACACCTTGCCATGAAGGGGTACATGTCAAATATGATCACACAGACATTGAGACTACGCAGATATGTCCTAAGCTCGCAAGTCCCTGTTGGATGCATACAGACACACGTCACATGTTATTCCACATGTGTCCTGGTGTGCGTAATAGTGTGACATGGGCATCTACACACACACATGTTGGATGCAGCTACAGCAGATTCCGTTGACGGAACACCAACAGCAAGATCATGGGAACACATGACACACACGACATAGTCACATCGTGGCACGCTGGTAGTGAGATGTCAGGTGTCATCATCCATGTACCTGGCATCAGGGGACCGTTGCGGGTGTTGGGGACTGTGCCATGCCAGTGATGCAGTGCTTGACAAGTTTGAACTACATGCACACATGTAAAAGGTGTGAAGGGGAAGTGCGCCACATGGTGCCCCATCACACGTGACATGTGTACACAGGTCAGCACACAACTATTGGGTTAAAACATGAGGAGACATGTGCCAGTGCTGGAGCAGGGTTTTCTATTTAAACTCAAACTTCAGTTTATATTTTTATATGTCATAATTAGAATTACTAAGAACTAATTATTAAGTATTAATTTTTGTTGAGTGTTTTGACTAATCAACCATATTAATGAAAGAATTACACGTGGGAATGCAATTGCATGGCTTAATTAGTAAGTGAACCAAAGTTGGTGAGCAAATTAATTAAATAAGTGTGGCTAAAGTGCTATTTGTTATGTGTTTGCGCTTTAAAATAATATGCTTTAATGCTTTTTTGCTTTTTTATGTCGCAAATGGCTAGATAATTACATACACATAAGGGTATTAGTGGGAATTAACACTGTATAATCAATACGATGTAGTAACGTTGTTTTGTGTTTCTTTTAATTAAGATTGTCCATTTTGGCCTATTGAGAAATGGCCGACATCTACGCCTGCATTTGAGTAGATGAAATTGAAGAGAGGCCTTGCTGAATATGGTTGAAAACATGACCTCGGCCTCTGTCTGAGCTAAAAGTTACGAAAGGACAGCAGCTCTGGGCTGATCGCCAGATATCCTTGGAGGAGAACAATTATCACAAATGAACAGATAAACTTGCGGTGGCTTCACTATAATTCCGGAGAAGAGCATCCATGGATGTTGCGAATGTAGTTTGTGCTTCCTTTTTCCGTGTTTTTATTTTTGAGATATTCGAGAGCGGAGATTTTTCTAAATGTTGCGAGCCAACATCCTTTCCTGCTCGCTCTGCTCAGCGGACGCTTAGAGCTTGTTTGTAACTTTTAATGTGTAAGTTTTGGTGTAAATATTGTTAGACTAGAGAGGGTCTAAGGCCACTTCTTCCTGAACTTATGCCCAAGAGGATCGATGCTGATTGAGAGGACGGCGACTCAAGAGACTTTGATTTTTTTCCCTGAGAGACCTGTCCTGACCTAAAATACGACATTTAGCTAGAATAGGTAATTATGAGAATGATGATTTTGCAATTGAATGACTTTTCATTTGAACTAATTTAGATAAAGTAATTCCTTGTTTGAATTTCAGTGACGGGTGGTTATTTCTTTGTCATTTTATTGAGATTTCAAATGTGTTTGAACTGTTTTAAATCATGACTCGAGACAAATCAATTAGGTTGCATTGACCTCAGATTAGATGCAGATTGATCAAGGAGTTCTTTCATATATTCAGTGTGGATAGAGTAATAGAATGAATGTTGGTGTGATGGGCCCTAGCGTATGATGAGTGTATGTGCGTATGACTGTGAAATTACTCTGTCCGTGGAAGTAGGGAGAATTTATAGGCTCTGATCTGCAGCAGTTTCCTGGTAGCAGTATGATGGTTTTGATTATTGTCTTGATCTGATAGATTGCTTGTACATTGGCTTTGGATTTTTTGATTTATTGATTGATGTTGATACATGTACTAACACTAAATGTTGAAGTCATTATATTGAGTTATATGTAGTGTGTACGGCTTCTGGGACGTAGGGAGTCGGTGACGGTTCCGTAGTAGGGCAGAGGGAAGTGAGTGCTGCTCTCGGGAAAGACGGGATTGTTGGCCCTGTACGAATGCAGGGAAAAAACGTGTGACAATTGAAGTTGCGCGTCGCATTGTCTGGGTTCAATTCGGTGACATCGTCGTGTGTTACTACTAGAGACATATTTCCTGTATAAGAGAAGTGTGTATGATAACAAAGGTTATCTGTGAAACTCTGGTCTTAAGTCCCAGGGATCCGTAAGGTTCGCCGTTAAAGCTTACCGCTGGAGAAGTAATAGGTATTCTCTGAGCTTGTTTGAAGGACTGAGCAGAGGTAAGTGCTGCTTGGTTAACGTGTGTTATAATTCTGTGGCAGGACAGATTGTTCGCTGTTCTCGGGAAAGGCAGGATTCTGTGTAAATGTGCTACATTTTCTGGTGTGAAAGTGCGTGAATGTATGAGCATTTAGTTGATTGTGAGACTCTTTGGAACATTCCGGGAGGAAACAGTTAATGGATGCATGTTAGAAGGGCAGAGTAGAGGGATGTGCTACTGTGTCAACGAAAGTAATAATTCCGTAGTAGAGCAGAGGTAAGCGCTGTTCTAGAGAGAAGCGGGATTCTTGTGAAAAAGGTCTTTACTATTCTGTGGTTAGCGAAGCAGACAATGGAGATGTTTTTATGTTGTAACTAATAGATTTGTGGAATCTGAAACAGAGTCTACCGAGAAGGTTTTGTAAAGGAGGGGTAGACGAGTGACAGGAGACAGGAGTAGAAGCGACTGCAGCGACTACTGACGTCAGAAAGACCGCGCTGTGATTGGACAGTGGGTTAGAACAGCGAAATCGCTGTGATTGGTGCGTTGGTGTGAGCCGCGCAGGGATTGGAAGAAGTACAGGGTGACATAGACGCTCCGGGATTGGTGCGTTGGTGTGAGTCGCGCTGTTATTGGACAAAAGATCGTACAGTTGCGGAAAGGACTAGAGGGTTGTGGTAAACGCAAAAATGTATTACCAAACGGAGGAAAAGAAGAAGAAATCCTTGTTCGGTAAAATTAAAAAGTGGTTCGACAAGGATAAGGACATAATAACTAGAGAAGGTGAATTACTACCTCCGACAAGAACCCCTGCATCCTTCATGGTTGCGAAATATGGGTATCATACTTGTATTTGGTTAGACAATTGGGCTAAGTACACTAAAGAAGATGGTGTTCTAGCGTTCCCGGAACATGGTTCATTTAATCTGGCCGTGTTGAGAAATTTACGGGAAAAAATGATGTGTCTGGAGCCTAGACCAAGACCAACACAGTTCGAGGCATTGGTAGAATGGGAAGATGAGGTGCATGAGCGAGAAAAGCAGAGGAGTGGAGGTAATAATAGGTACATTTTTGGGAGGAAATATGATCGTGAAACTCATCATGATCGAATGAGGAGATGGCGAGATGCTAGTATGTCAGAGGGATTGTATCCTATGAGAACTGTTGAGGAAACGGAAGGGAGGAAAGGTACGGAAAAGGTATCGGATGCAGAGTTGAGAAGGTATGGGGCTAATGAATATGAGGATGAAGTCTTGGATGACATGATTTACAAGAGACCACCTCCATATAGACCAGAACCAGAAGTGAGAACATCAGTTGCTACTCCAATAAGAGATACTTTGCGAATCATTAAAACAGAAGTTGCGACACCTGATCTGAAAAATGGTAGCTCTTTCACGGAAAGGGAGAGAGAGAGAGAGCGAGAGAGAGAATGCAATCGGGGATGAGAAAACAAGAGAATTAGCAAGAACCACATCTGAGTTGACAGAGAAAATTAGAGAATTAACCAAGAATCTAGAAGCTGTTACAGTGCCTGTAACTATAGGTCCGGTTATGCCTATTTTTGATAAGCAAAGAATGGGTGAAAATGGTTTGACAGTTCCATATGTAGGAAATGGTTTGGTTGGTTCTCCGGGAGAGTCAGGAATGAGGACGGGGGAGAATCAGTTGAGACATTCCATATGTGGTGGAGAGTCAGATGTACAGCCTAATTCAGGATTGAATACTGGTTGTGTGGGAGGATCCATTTTGGAACCACAGAGGATGGCAGAAAAAGTGAGTACAGTGAAAAAGTCTACAGAAATAACGGCTGAGGATTTGAATGATTGGTTGAAAGTTCTTCAAAAGAAGGATAAAGATTCTCAGGCAATTGATGTAGCCAGGTTGCGCATAGAACTGGAGGAGCTTATAGCGGGAACAATTCCTACAGAAATGTTAAAAAAATCATCATGATGGAGAGTTGTTATTCATGTGCAAGAGTATCACCTGGAGGGCTAAGAGTACACATGATAGGTTAAAAGGAATAGCGTGTGAAATGGGAGTTGACATGGACAAGGTGAAAGCTTTGCAGAAGCCTTACAGAGTGGATTTTTCTGACAAGGACATTGAGAATCTAAATGATGTTGGCAGAACAGGGCAGATTAAGGAAATGATTTCCTTATTGCGAAAATGGGGTGATGTGGAAAAGTGGAAGGATAGGTGGTACAAGAAAAGAGAAGATTCAGTGGACAGGACTTACTCAGCATTTCCCATGAGAGAAAAGGAAAAAACTGTGGATGCTTATCCTATGAGAGAGATTCCTGGAGGAGGATATGTACATGTCCCATGGACTAGACAGGATATTTTGTCATTTACAAATGATTTCCCTCGACTGAGAGAAAAGCCTGTCGAGTGGCATAGGCAGGTAGATAGGTTTGTGAAATTGTCAAAAGTGCTGTGGATTGACCTGAATAGTCTGTTTGATATTTTGATATAATTGTTCCAGCAGACTTGTGGGCAGAGTGTAAAATAGTTGTAGATTGGCCTGCTAAAGAATACCCGAGAGATCAGAGAACAGGAGCTCCAGACCCGGAGGTAATGAAGAAGTATGAGCAGGTTTTTGTGTTCCTGAAGAATAAGGTACCCCCTAAAGAGACAGATTGGGTTAAGATAGATCGAACACATCAGGAAGCAAAAGAATCAGTACATGCTTTCTATGAAAGGCTGATACTGGCTTTTAAACAGTTCAGTGGAGATGAACACCTGGGGGATAAGGATTTGAGTCATTTTGTATACAGATTTGTATATGGCTTGAGACCTGAAATCAGTGAAATGATTCGTGAGCACACAGTTGATTGGCAGAGTAAGAAGATTGATGAGATCTTGAGACATGCGAAATACTTCAGTGATGAAATTGAGGCGAAGCAAAGAAAGCTGAAGGAGAAAGCAATGTGGGCACAGGTGAAAGTTGCAGAAAGACAAGAAGCACAGCTGGTTGAACAAGCAAATAATCCAGGAATTAGGCCTAGATATGGTACAGGAAAAGGAAAGGGGAACTTAGAAGAGGCGAAGAAAAAATTCCCGTGCCACAACTGTGGACAATTGGGGCATTGGAGATCCGAGTGTATGAATCCACCATTAGTGAGTAATGAGAATAAATCCTTGAATCAACAGGTGCAGAACGAAGGGTGTAATCATCAGCAGCAGAAGGTTGTCAAGCAGCAGAATCAAGAGCCAAAACCGCCCTTGCAACAGAACAGAGGATCCCAGAAATACGATAAAGACTCAGGATTCTACAATGATGAACAGGTAAACAAACCGAGACGTACAAACCCGGTACAGCAGTACTGGTTAAAGAATGAGGGGAGTGAGTCTGAAGGGGACTACTGATGGTGCCGAAGAGAGGAGGAAGAGTGCATACTTGGAGCAACTCTAGAAATAGACCAGGCAGGACCATTTGTAGATGGGAAAATAAATGGGGAAAGTGTTACTTTTTTAGTAGACACAGGAGCGACGAGATCAACTGTCAGGTCAGCAGATATAAGAAATCTTCCTCTCTCGGATGAAGCAATCCAAGTGGTTGGTGTAGCTAATACACAGATTAAGACTCGTCTTACTGAACCAGTAAGGGTGAGGATAGGGAAATTTTGAGATATGCACAGGTTTGTGGTATGCGACACCAGTCCAGTGAACTTGTTAGGTAGGGACTTATTGTGTAAAATGAATTGCACAATTTTTTGTACTCCGGATGGAATAGCCTTTGAGACACCAGATGAGGATGTTTTATACAGGATGACTCTTGATAATAGAGAAAGTGAGATTGTTGGAACATATGCTGTATTTAATCCAGAGGATTTGCCTCAAGAGTCGAGAAACACAGTAAAAGCAGCAGTTTGGGATTTTACTGGAGAGGATGTGAGATTGATGAATAATGTAGATCCAGTAAAGATTACAGTGAAAGAGGGAATCACTTATCCTAATATCCCACAATACAGATTGACACCAGAGATAATTGAAGGAATAACACCTATAATTGACAAGATGATTCAGCAGGGTGTTTTGAGAGAGTTATTGAGTAGCCCATGTAATTCACCAATAATGGGGCTGAAGAAACCTAATGGGAAGTTCAGGATTGTACAAGATTTGAGAAAAGTTAACAAGATTGTGGTATCATGTTGTCCCATTGTACCAAATCCATCAGTGATTTAGTATCAGATTCCTCATGATGCTGAATGGTACACAGTAATTGATTTATGCCATGCTTTCTTTTCAAATCCATTGCATCATGATAGCCAGCCGATTTTTGCATTTCGGTTTGGACAGCGTATTTTGGCATGGTGCCGAATCCCACAGGGGTATACAGAGAGTCCTTCAATATTCAATCAGTTGCTGAAGAAATCTTTGGAGAGTCTGACAATGCCTGAAAGCTCAGTACTAGTACAGTATATCGATGACCTACTTGTGGCATCGAAGACACGAGAAGCTTGTGAAGTAGATACCATAGCTTTACTGAATCATCTGGCAGATGGAGGGTTAAAGGTATCTCCAGCCAAATTGCAATTTTGCAAGAAAGAAGTACATTATCTTGGGCACAATATTGAAAAAGGTCTGAGAAAAGTGACCATTGACAGGATTAAAATTATCAGAGGAATGAGAGCCCCAATGACCCAGAGAGAGGTGAGAATGTTTCTGGGAATGGTGGGTTATTGTCGTCAGTGGATAAGTAATTTTTCCCTGATAGCAAAGCCACTGATTAAATTGACCAAAAGTGAAGTAAAAGACCCATAGGAATTGAATGCAGAACAAATGGCAGCATTTGAGGAATTGAGGAGTAGATTGTGTGAAGCTCCTGCTCTGGGAATGCCAGACTATGAGAAGGAGTTTGAACTGTACTGTAGTGAGAGGAATGGATGTGCACTTTCAGTGTTGATCCAGAAACATGGACGTCTGAGAAGGCCAGTTGCGTACTTCTCATCAACACTTGACCCAGTAGCTGTGGGTTTACCAGGTTGCCTGAAAGCAGTAGCTGCTACATGCAGAAGCTTGGAACAGAGTGAAGGTATAATAATGGGATATCCTGTAAGGGTGTTCGTACCTCATGATGTGGCAATTCTTTTGACAAGAAGCAGGACTCAATATATGTCACATAGTCGGCTGACTAAATATGAAAACATCATTCTGGGAGCATCAAATGTGACTCTTGAGAGATGTGTGAATGTGAATCCTGTGACACTTTTGCCAGATGCTGAAAATGTGAGTGTGAGAGATGATGTTGATCATGATTGCTTGGATGTGCTTGATTACTGTACAAAACCGAGACCAGACATAAGGGATCTGCCACTACCTGAGAGTGATCATGTGCTGTTTGTGGATGGATCATGTCTGAGAACAGAAGAAGGTGTGCTGAGTGGTGCGTATGCGGTGTGTAAAGTTTCAGAAGTTATGGAAGCTTCACCTTTGAAAGGAGTTAAGTCTGCACAAGTAGCGGAATTGGTGGCACTGACAAAAGCTTGCAAGATTGGGAAAAATGTGAGAGTGACTGTAATGACTGATAGTCAGTACGGATTTGGAGTGGTTCATGACTTCGGCCAGCTTTGGCTACAGAGAGGTTTCTTGACCTCGAGTGGAACTCCTATAAAGAATGCTGAAGTGATTGGGAAATTGCTTGAGGCGATACAGCTGCCTAAAGAACTAGCAGTTGTAAAATGTGCTGCTCATGGACAAGGAAATGATTTTGTTACTCTTGGTAATCGATTTGCTAATGACATAGCACAGTATTGTGCAAAGAACAATCATTCGATTAACAGGGGAAAAGAGAAGGAGATGTCTTTTTGTTCTGTGATGTTTACTAATGTCCTGGAAACATGGGATGAGGTGAGGCAGTTGCAGGATGAAGCAGGAGATGAGGAAATGAGAGATTGGATCAAAGCAGGTTGTGCACCAAGAGAGAAAGATCATGTTTGGATCTATAGAGATGGAATACCAGTCATGCCAAATTCCATGTTGTCAACAATGGCAAGAATGTATCATGGTCAGGGACACCTGGGGAGGGATGCTATGATTAGGTCCTTTAAACAGACCTGGTACAATGCAAAGTTCAGGCTGATTGCAGAGAGCATCTGTCAAAGATGTTTGATTTGTCAGCAATTCAATACTGGGAAGAAAACAGTGGTGAGTCTAGGAACAATAGGCAGAGAAGGAGGTCCTTTTACAAGAATGCAAATAGATTTCATTGAAATGCCACAAGTCAATAGATTGAGGTATGTTCTATTGGTAGTCTGTTTGTTCTCTAGTTGGGTGGAAGCATATCCGACTAGGAGAAATGATGGAATAACAGTGGCCAAGTTGCTGTTAAGATAGTTGATTCCTAGGTACGGGTTCCCAGTGACAATTGAGTCAGATAGAGGAGGACACTTCTACAATGAGCTCATGAGTTTAATTTGTGAAGCATTGAGCATACAGCAGAAGCTACATTGTGCATGCAGGCCAGAGGCTTCTGGCGTTGTTGAGCAGATGAACGGCACAATCAAAAACAAAATTGGTAAGATGTGTTTAGCAACTGGAATGAAATGGCCTGATGTCTTGCCTCTAGTGCTAATGACTATTAGATCTACTCCAGACAGAACTACGGGGTTGAGTCCACATGAAATATTGATGGGACGTGCAATGAGACATGCATTCATGCCTGTCAACAAGCTGATGACTATTACTGATGACATGATTTTGGATTACTGTAAAGGCCTGGCTGACGCAGTTCATTCTGTGTTTCACCAGGTTGGAGAAGACGCCACTACACTTGAAAAGAAGCAAGCCCATGACCTGAGTCCAGGGGACTGGGTGAGAATAAAAGTGCACAGAAGAAGAAATTGCTTGGTTCCAAGGTGGGGAAGGCCAAGATAAGTCATTCTGGCTATGACGACTGCTGTGAAGTGTGCTGGAGTGAAGAACTGGATTCATGCAAGTCATACTCTGAGAGTTCCAAATCCAAAGGATGGGACTGGGAAGGAGTACTTTGAAGAGTCAGATTCCAGTGATGATACAGACACTGAAACAGTGAGAAGAAAAAAGAATCCTGAAAGGGGGGAAAGAGTGTCAGAAAGAGAGTCAGGTGATTCTTTTTTCTAACCAAGAGAAGCTTCAAGAGGAACTTTGCGAACCTCAGAAGAGAGTTCAGATTCTGGGAAAGTGCCTGAAGTTCCGACGAGCAGTGGAGAAAATAAAGAGGGGAAAAGAAGAGAAAAGAGAAATTCCACAGAGACTACACCTGAGTCAGATGAAGAGATTGAGAATCCACCTGAGATTACTTCTGAAGAAGTAGGGTCAGAAGAAGATAGAGAGGGACAGATTGCGGAAGACCCCCGAGGAGGTGTAGGGAACATTCCTGATAAGCTAGGTGAAGGGACAAGTAGACAGCAAGAAGATTGCGTGTCGGAGACCCGAGGAGGGACAGTAGTAGGGAAATCTCAATCGGTGGAAAAGAAGACTGTGGAAAAAGAGAAAATTGTTGATGAACAAGAGGCAAATGAGACAGAATCAGATGAGAGTGAGAATGAGATACCAGAGGGTCGAGTTCTGAGAAAAAGAACTTGGATTGGAGAAAGAAACAACAGAGAAGTGAAACAGAAAAGAAGTGTAAAAGGAGATCTTTGGCCTAACAAGATATAGAGGCTGAGATATCGACTGACACGAGTGAATTCATCGAAAGCTGAACAGGTGAACGAGGTGTCAAGTCAGAATCAAGCAAAAGGAGAAGAACAGAAAGAACCAAAAGAACCAGAGGAGATCAAGAGAATCAGAAAACCCAACCAGAAGTATAGGTCACCGGAATGGACGTATGTGGCACTGTCTGAAGAAGAAGAAGAGGCAGAAAGTCAAGGAAATCCAGAGGGGACCTTACGGAGAGTGGTTGAGGAGGAGAAAACTGTTGGAATTCTGAAAGTTATCTTGACTGACATTGGAGAAGAGACAGATGTTCAGGATATTCAGGATCTGATACAATTTGATGTTGCTGAAGAAGAAGTGAAAAGTGATGAAAATCCAAATTGAGTGAACTAAAGGAGTCACTTGGAGAAGAGTGAGGAAGAAGAGTTCTAAAGATTAACAGATTTTAGCGATCTAGTGTTCTAGGGATTCAGTAGTGGAGTAGTAGAGGCTAAGTCAGAAGACACTGCCAAAGTAATAAAATGGCTAACACAGAAAATAATCAAAGTAGATGTACCTTTCTGAAAAGATGGTGTAGAATGTGCTGCTGCTGTACGGGACTATTAATGTTATTATGGAGTGTACTTGCTTTATTAGTTACTTTTAGAGTCACAATAGACACTTTTGGAATACATACTGAGAATATGACTAACATAGAGAAGAGTTCACAAAAAGTAGTGCCAACTAGAATTAGAAATATATACATGCATAAGGATAGATCAATTAATGATTTTTCTAGCAATGTTTTTTCAAAATTGTTGTATGAATACGTAAAGACAATGGAAGTAAGGGATTGCTACGTCTGTATGGAATTGCCTGCATCTGTTTCAGAGGGAGTTACTTATCATCATCTTCCACCTACGTATGGGATTTCATGTAGTGTGTTGAGTAGTGTTTTTTATTTGTTAGGGAAAATAGATTATGAGATGTCTAATAAAGATAACATTTTTGGGCAATTGCCTATAAATAAAAAACTGAATCCTGCTAAAGAAGCTAACATTTTTGGTGAGATTTTTATTGAAACAGAAGAATTAACATTAGATTACATTTTTAGAAACAATTTAACTTGTAGTTTGAAGGAGGAAGAAAAAGCTTTCCTAGACATGGTAGAGAAAATGAGAATGAGCATGCATGAAAAGGCAGGAGGATATAAAATGGGTGAGACAGTGTGGGACATTGAGATGGGAAAGGAGTTGAAGAATGGGGCAGTCCAACTTTGGCTTTAGATGCACCACAGAAGGGTAAACTATGCATTACTAGAAGGAAATCCCAATATGATAATCATTTTGTTGGGACTAGTGAGTGTCATGATACATACTTTAATGCAACAGGATGGGGATTCAAAGGAGGAGAAGATCCAGTTTTCCCGGGAGTGTATTATATTTGTGGGAATAAGGCTTATTACAGGTTGCCTGACCATTGGTTTGGCACATGTTATGTTGGCCTGGTCTTTCCAAAGATTTTTCATATGGATAGAATAGAAGATGCAGAACAAATTAATTTACTAACACGCTTTAACCTCTTCAGGGGCCATGACGGAACGGTTCCGTCATAAGCACAGCCCAACCGGCGTGCATGACGGAACCGTTCCGTCATCGGCATCGAAGAGGTTAAGAGAGAAACTTGGTCAGAAATTGTAGGAGATATTTTTGGAGCTTTGATTCCAGCAGTGGGAATTTCATTAAATGCATATGGAATTCGGAAGCTGTCAACAGTGGTGGATCGCTTATCGCCAAGCACCGCTGGAGGATTTCTTTTGGCAAATACAGAGATGGTTGCCTTACGCGCCATGTCAATGCAAAATCGACTTGCCCTTGATATTCTATTGGCAAAGGAGGGTGGAGTCTGTGGAATGCTGAAAGTTCAACATTGTTGCACTTACATTCCTGATGAAAGCAAAGATCTAAAGGTCTATATCAAAAATATTACTGATTTGCATGAAGAATTAGTACCACTGGAAGCTGAAAGTATCTGGACTAAAATGGCTAATAAGATGATTGCAGTTAAGAATTTTATTGCTAAGATAGGTAGTACCATTTTTGGTAGGATATTATTTCCATTGACATGTGTGATTGTTGCTTTATTGATTCTAAGATTAGGGTGTTTATGTTGTAGATACAGGAGGAATAAAAAGAAAATAATGAGAGAAAATACTGAAAAGAGACAAAAGAGGTCAAAAAGAGACCCACAAGAAATAGAATTAGAAGAATTTAGAGACAGCATGTATTTAGAAACTAAAAGAGATGATGAAAGAGAAACTGGTGTTTAATGTAACACAAAAAGATATTTGTATTTCTCCTAAGAAAAGGGGACTACATTTTTGGGTTGGATTTTTGTGGTGATGATATATCACCAAAGGGGGGATTGCTGGAGCAGGGTTTTCTATTTAAACTCAAACTTCAGTTTATATTTTTATATGTCATAATTAGAATTACTAAGAACTAATTATTAAGTATTAATTTTTGTTGCGTGTTTTGACTAATCAACCTTATTAATGAAAGAATTACACGTGGGAATGCAATTGCATGGCTTAATTAGTAAGTGAACTAAAGTTGGTGAGCAAATTAATTAAATAAGTGTGGCTAAAGTGCTATTTGTTATGTGTTTGCGCTTTAAAATAATATGCTTTAATGCTTTTTTATGTCGCAAATGGCTAGATAATTACATACACATAAGGGTATTAGTGGGAATTAACACTGTATAATCAATACGATGTAGTAACGTTGTTTTGTGTTTCTTTTAATTAAGATTGTCCATTTTGGCCTATTGAGAAATGGCCGACATCTACAGCCTGCATTTGAGTAGATGAAATTGAAGAGAGGCCTTGCTGAATATGGTTGAAAACATGACCTCGGCCTCTGTCTGAGCTAAAAGTTACGAAAGGACAGCAGCTCTGGGCTGTTCGCCAGATATCCTTGGAGGAGAACAATTGTCACAAATGAACATTTTGATAAACTTGCGGTGGCTTCACTATAATTCCGGAGAAGAGCATCCATGGATGTTGCGAATGTAGTTTGTGCTTCCTTTTTCCGTGTTTTTATTTTTGAGATATTCGAGAGCGGAGATTTTTCTAAATGTTGCGAGCCAACATCCTTTCCTGCTCGCTCTGCTCAGCGGACGCTTAGAGCTTGTTTGTAACTTTTAATGTGTAAGTTTTGGTATAAATATTGTTAGACTAGAGAGGGTCTAAGGCCACTTCTTCCTGAACTTATGCCCAAGAGGATCAATGCTGATTGAGAGGACGGCGACTCAAGAGACTTTGATTTTTTCCCTGAGAGACCTGTCCTGACCTAAAATACGACATTTAGCTAGAATAGGTAATTATGAGAATGATGATTTTGCAATTGAATGACTTTTCATTTGAACTAATTTAGATAAAGTAATTCCTTGTTTGAATTTCAGTGTCGGGTGGTTATTTCTTTGTCATTTTATTGAGATTTCAAATGTGTTTGAATAGTTTTAAATCATGACTCGAGAAAAATCAATTAGGTTGCATTGACCTCAGATTAGATGCAGATTGATCAAGGAGTTCTTTCATATATTCAGTGTGGATAGAGTAATAGAATGAATGTTGGTGTGATGGGCCCTAGCGTATGATGAGTGTATGTGCGTATGACTGTGAAATTACTCTGTCCGTGGAAGTAGGGAGAATTTATAGGCTCTGATCTGCAGCACCAGCTCACTGCCTGACACACCTAGGCCCTACACATGATGCACTGCACTGACAATGACTTGATGTCCATACTTGTGCGAGACATGCACCTCCATTCCTTTCCTGTGCGCCTCCTATCACCAGTGTAAGCTGTGAAACGCACCGTACACACGCTCTGAGGGCGTGTGTACGGTCGTATCACTATATGGGGTTTGGGTAGGAGTACGCGTGTGTGCACGGACCGTACACACGTACGTGTACACACTGGTCCTATCCCAATGGTAGTGTTGGCGTAGGCGTACGCCATAGAGATACGGTCCGTACCTGCGTATGTACGGCCCGTAGCACTATGGCGTACGCCTACGGCAAAACTACCATAGTGCTACGGGCCATACCCGCGTGTGTAGGGCCCGTAGCACTATGGTAGTGTTGCCGTAGGTGTACGCCATAGTGCTACGGACCGTACATACGCGGGTATTGCCCGTATCTCTATGGTGTATGCCTACGGCAACACTACCATAGTGCTACGGGCCCTATGCACGCGGGTATGGCCCGTAGCACTAGGGTAGTGTTGGCGTAGGCGTACGCCATAGAGACAGGGGCCATACCCGCATATGTACGGCCCATAGCACTATGGCGTATGCCTACGGCAACACTACCCTAGTGCTACGGCCTGTACCCACGCTCTTCAGGCCTGGGTACGAGCCACACCACCATTGTTGGGGTGACATAGGGGTAGGTGTGGTACATCCCGTACCCACGCTCTGAAGGCCTGGGTACGGGTCGTACCCCTACGTCACCCCAACAATGGTGGTATGGCCCGTACCCACGCTATTCAGGCCTGGGTACGGGCCGTACCCCCAATGTTGGGGTGACATAGGTGTACGGCCCGTAACCAGGCCTACAGAACGTGGGTACGGGCCGTACCACCATTGTTGGGGTGACGTAGGGGTACGGCCCGTACCCAGGCCTTCAGAGCGTGGGTACGGGTCGTACCACGTCTACCCCTACGTCACCCCAACAATGGTGGTACGGCCCGTACCCAGGCCTGAAGAGCGTGGGTACGGGCCGTACCCCCAATGTTGGGGTGACGCAGGGGTACGGCCTGTACCCACGCCTACAGAACGTGGGTATGGGCCATACCACGCCTACCCCTACGTCACCCCAACAATGGTGGTACGGCCCGTACCCACGCTCTTCAGGCCTGGGTACGGGCCGTACCACCATTGTTGGGGTGACGTAGGGGTATGCGTGGTGCGACCTGTACACACGCTCTTCAGGCCTGGGTACGGGCCGTACCACCATTGTTGGGGTGACGTAGGGGTACGGCCCGTACCCAGGCCTTCAGAGCGTGGGTACGGGTCACACCACGCGTGCCCCTATGTCACCCCACCAATGGTGGTACGGCCCGTACCCAGGCCTGAAGAGCGTGGGTATGGGCCGTACCACCATTGTTGGGGTGCCGTAGGAGTACGGCCCGTACCCAGGCCTACAGAACGTGGGTACGGGCCGTACCACCATTGTTGGGGTGACGTAGGGGTAGGCGTGGTATGACCCGTACCCAAGCTCTTAAGGCCTGGGTACGGGCTGTACCCCCAATGTTGGGGTGATGTAGGGGTAGGTGTGGTACGACCCGTACCCACGCTCTTAAGGCATGGGTACGGTGCGTACCACAATTGTTGTGGTGACGGGACGCGTCCACGTCCACTTCCGTTGTGGCGGGACGCAGGCCTTGGTGGACACGCCCCCCCCGAGTGACCAGACCCTGGAGGTACGGTATGTACAGGGCATGTATACATTTTGCCTTGGGTGGGGGGTTGTGTTTCCTGCCCCTGCCCCCCACCTTTGCCCCTGGGTGTTCTTCTGACCTTCTGCGGCGTCTGTGTCGGTTCCTGTGCACCAGGTCATAGGCTATGAGGGCCGGGATGACACGTAGGATGGGGTCCATGGCTGTCCGTCGCGTACAGGTGCTCCTTCCTCGCGTTCTCCTTAATTTCCCGGCAGTTTTTGGCTGCCATAAAATATTGTCCGTGCGGAGTGACGTAGGCACGAATCGTACTTGCTGGTTTGTAAAACGCTGCCTGACTCCGTCCGGACGTCACGTACGCGGTGTCCCGGATCGGAATTGTGGGTATATTTTAGCCGGTCGGTGTTTTTTACGATTCGTACGGAAATGGTATTTCTATACGAATCGTACTTGCGGGTTTGTAAGGTGGTTTTCCCTGGTACGAGTCGGATGGAGAAAACGCTCCGTACGACGGTTCGTACCCGGGTTTTACAGGATCGGAATCGGCACCTTAATGTATTATTATTAAATTACTTCCAACCCTATTCTCCTATAAACTCACAACCCGCTTCAAAACTAAAACGCAAAATGAATTTAAAATAAAATGAATAACTGCAAAAAAATTAACACATATATTAAAAAACAAAAGCAATAGAGCACATACATTTAAAATACTTACTGAAATACATAACACTAATTATAAAAACGATATTTTTAACAACTATATTTTTGCAAACGATATTAATGACTTCTATATTTAAAAGAACGATATTTCTTACCTTAACCTCGATATTCTTGACCACAATATTCTTGCTGTCGATATTTCTGTGTCTCGATATTTCAAAGTCGATATTAGTGCAAGTCGACATTTCCAACTCGATATGCTGCCTCTATATTGATCTGAGCGTTTCCATTAGTAGTGAGAAATACGATTCTATGGTAAATCCAAATGTTACCGATCACCATCAAATCCTTTAGGAGGGGAAAAACCGAATAGGAACCTATAATATAGTCAATCACCAAAGTACAATAGAGCGAATTGTAATTAGAGCGGACCAGGATATCATTATCTACTCTACTATCAGTGGTGGCTCCTCTGCTATGACGGAGGAGTCTCGATCCCACTTCTTTAAAGCAGTGCATAGTAGAAACAGAAAATGATAATAACTTTGTGTTATTATCATTTTATGCTTCGTGCTGCTATGTGGGTATGGCGGGTGGGTGGACTGCTCTGATCTCAGAGCAGGGTAGGAGAGGAGGGGTTTGCCTACTCCTAAGCGCACAGTGACTGTTTGGTCGGCCCTCTGAGGCCGCCCAAACCAGTCATGCACACTTTACCTGTTCTCCATGCAGGCTGCATTACAGGCTGTATTACAGCCTGCATGGAGAACATGCCCAGGCCCCCTGTGCTGCATTGTGATTGGTCAGAGGAGCCTGGGTGCTTACCCATCACAACGCTGCATTGCAGTGTTGTGATTGGTCAGTGGGTGATGTTGTGCTTCCTGTTCCTTGAGTTTCACGAAGAGAGCAGGAACAGAGATGCGGGACCTGGCAGCAACTTAAGTAAATTGTTTTTCTATGCGACCCGCGTGATGACCCCCATGCAACCCTCCCATGACCCCCGCACTCCGCCCTGCCGTCCATGAGCCATGACGGCCGCCACTGTCTACTATTTACAATAATTACCTCATATTCCCTACATGCTACAAATATATTGATTTTGCACTGGATGGAAGCCACGTAAAGGATTGGGGGACCTTGTGGGTTTGGGCCCCACCCGCACTGCATGGGCTGCAGAGGCCTGCGTCATGCGCTTGATTACCAGTGGCATAAGAATGGGGGTGAAGGGTGAGGTCCGCTCTGGGGGCACAAGTTTTGCGGGGGGTTGGCCTCCCCCTGCTCTTACCTGCAGCCATCACGGGGCGGCAAATGCAGGAATCACCTGCACCCCCCAGTTCTTACATGGGGCCGCCGTGGGCGGCACACGCAGGGGTCTAGCTACTCACCCTTAAGACAGACCACGGCAACATCTTCCATTCATGTTGTTTTGCTTATGAACCCAAGCGTGTGTTCCAGACAGACGGCAGAACAAGAAACTTTACGTTGGTGTACTTCAATAACTCGTATATAATAAAATGTCACATTTCTGCAAAGCCTGGAGATATTCTTGCCGTGTTTTTGAAAATGTATCATCTATGTAACACTGGCAAAGCAGACAGTTATGACTCATTTTCCCCAGCTATATTTCTGCCTAAAACCTTAATAAAAATAGAAATGTTGGCATTTATTATATATTCAGTAAGGATATTGCAATCCCGTTCTTTACATTCCTCCTCCTGGTGTGCCCACCTGAGAGCACTCACTTATGAAGGAACACAGTGATTAACTGGAAAATGTCACGTTTGTAATAAATCTTTCAACCTGCGAAAAATACCCCGCCTTTAAGAGCTTTCATTTTAGTCTGAGAACGGTCAAACACATTAGAGCTTTCCTACAATTTGTCAGAGCTGGTGAACTCAACCCACTGCAGATTAGATTTATGGTATCTCGGTGCTGCCACTCTGTCAAGAAGTTGGAAGTGAAATTCAGAATGCCGCATAAATATCGCAGCAGATTGTAAATAGACCTGCGTCTAATTTTGGGTTTCATCTTGCTCCTGTGGCTAGCTCATTGCCAACTCAGAAGACATCGCACAGCGTTCCACTTTTTAAAGCTGTGTTCTGTGAAACATAATTTTTTTTTCAACTTTGCATTTTCCCACACCTAATTAGCATTTTCTGAAAATATTTCAGTCGCTTTTACCAGAGAAGCATCTAGCATCTGGTAGAAACCTATGTACCAACTGACTACTTTCTCACAGTCAGCCCTGTGCAAGGCCTTTGACTTTGGAAAAAAAACTTTGCAATTTCATGAAAGCCTTAAAATACGCTTGCTCCCCCTCACTTCGAGAAGCGTGGTGACGCGCTAATGCTTTGCCTCCTCGCATGAGATCACAGTATATTGTTAAGGTGTACCACCAGTATATTCCGGCACACTAGAATTCTGCAATTTTTCTGCGGCAGCTGCATTTTCTGTTTTATATGGAGTTAACGCAAACACCACATAATCATTCATAATTTGCAGATCTTATCAAAACATTTGTTTCTAGCTCAAACTGATCAATAGGTACTAAAATATCATGACACACGTTTACCCACACAGGTGCAGGTTATTTTTTAGTTTCGGGTTGTGTTTTTTTCGGTGTTAAAGAGATCCTAATGAAGGAAAAGCTTTGCACTAACAGTGTTAACATTATAAAAATGACACAAAGGGGCCGATTCCGATCTGAGTCGGAAGGGTACCAAACGCGATCCGGCCGGAAAAACTACGAGCCGTACGCGTGTTTTCAGCCTGACTCGTACAGCTGTACGCTCGAGCAAGTACAATGCGAGCTACATGAAATTCAACGACCGAGTTGTTTCCGGGTCCGAACCGCTCCGTACGTCTCGGTCGTAAGCTAACCGTGGCATGCAATGGATGCGATTCACGACCGAGCCAGTACGATGCATGCGTCGGACAGCCTTTGTGAGCCGGAGTGTCCGGCTCGCAAATTGTCTGGGTGGTTGCCTTTGGGGGTCCGCGTCGGACCCCCTGTCATCCGAAACCCTACGACTTGGACACAGGGTTCCCCCAACACAGGCATGTACGGTGCGGACGACACCGACGCGTACTCACTGTAGGGGGCGCACTTGTCCGCGACATACCCATTCAGTCAATGGGAGCCCATGTACTCGTCGTACGACCGGCTCCCATTGACTTCTATGGGAGTCCGACCGAACCGAGTCCGACAGCATACGGCCGCATTGTACTCGCTCGTTCAGACTGCAGGACTCCGGCTCGGTCGGAAAACACTCCGGATCCGGCTCGGTTGGAGTGCTTACCGACCCGGGTCGGAATCGGCACCAAAGTAGTGAAATAATCCTACCACAACATTTGCTGCAATATGCCACATAATTTGCCTTTCTTGCCTCATAATTTATTCAAATGTGCCACTAGGGGGTCTATTAAGATGGTGGGCGGTGGCACCAACGCAGTGCTGGTGGTGCGGAAAAATGCATTTTATAGCCCACAAGCAGCGGTACTCACGCCGCCATATTAGTATGGCCAAACATAGCCCATTTCCCTTCCGCCACAGTGCGACGCGCACCGCCATCAAAGTGCACCCGCCACCGCGGCGGTGGGAGCCAATGGAGACACACTGCCGTGCGGAATGACGTCTGCCCCGCTCCACAAATTAGGATGCCCCAAACAAGCAGACGCACCACAGCGGAAAAACTTCCCAACCAGAGACGGCGGAAGCTTGACAGTGGAGCGCAAAACCAGAGTCCCGGTCCCTGCCGCCCGGTCCCGACCGGCATGGATCCAGCGCTACACGTTTTTACGGTGCTGTACCTGCTACATCACCAGCAACTCATGGACCGCTGCGGATGCCGCCGCAGGTACGCAATAAAAAAACACAACACACAACACATGGGCTGACACAGGGTCTAAATCCACATCAGACACCCTGCCACCAAGTCACTCCTCCGCATCCTGGACACACATATTCCGCGATCATGCAGCAATGTCCCGGTCACGTCACCGCAGCGATGAACACAAGGGAATACATGCATACAATGCAGAAGGCAAGGCCAGCATCAGTCATGGGCAGGGCACAAAGAGCACAGGGCCACACCTCCCCCACCACACACTAGCACACCCCTGAAGGCACATGCCATGTGCCCCTCCTGTGCACCCCCATGCACAGCAACAAGCCAGGTGAATCCACACCCTGCATCACACAACACACAACCAGGGAGACAGACACTGCATGAGTGGCTACACATGAACACACAGCACAGTAGCACAGGGCTAGGGAAACACACACACCACAACACCACAGCACTCAGGGCAAGAAAAATGAGTACAAGCACCAAATGAACACACACACATACAAGGAACAAACATCCCACTGGACACACAGCCTGCCAAGTTACACAGACATACCTCATACTGACACACAGACACATACACACACCACATGCCAAAAGCAATGGAGCAGAACAAATAGGAAAGCCAAAGTGGGGTGCACACAAATGGAAGGCCATGGAGACAAACAACAAGCATGTGTACATCACATCAAGACAAGGAACATAGAACAACACCCTCAGACATCAAGCACACATGGCTGGCACAGTGAGTGATGTCCGAACAATGACCCTGATTAGGTAACCTCGAGGGCACGTAGTCCTTAGCGCGTGTTCTGCCAAATTCTGCATGACTTGGCAAAAGCTGACCCTGTCGCCTGAGGCGGACACTGCCGTACTGGTTTTCTGTCCTGTCCTGCCTGAGCAAGATTACTGGCCCTGATACAATAGACCACGCTTCTTTTATTTTCCTACAAATATGTCTTATCTGACTCTTCTATTTTCTGCATCTGTTCCTGCATTTCCCTTTAGCCTTTTATGATGAGGAGGTGACCAATTTTATTATGGGGCGGTCCGGCCTTTCAATAGAGGGATGTCAGAAACATGTGATTGAAGGCCGGACACCTGGAGATGGGAATGTGATGTTGTGTGATCTTATTGTTTGGAATACAGAAACGGGAATAATTGTAAACTTGTAGGAATGTTTGCCGGAAGCAAAATATTCAGTACTTAAGGAGCGACCTGCTTTGTACAAATCGAGCAGTCTCCTTAGAATCTATCTCGTATGATACTTCTGTGACTTCTGTTCCTGACTGCAGTCATTAAAGACGATCTTTTGACGCCAGAGGAAGAGTCCCGTGTCTCTGTTTGTTAAGTACGCCAAAACAGGTGAACCCCGAAAGTTTCAGGTGTGGTCCCCTGGCACCGGTGGGTCTTAGAAATTGCCCAGTCCTTTAGTTGGCGCCCTAGCGTGGTGCGACATCGAGCGGTTCCGGTCCTAGCCTGAAGAATTGTGAGGAGCTTCGTGTGAAATTTCCGAGGGAGGTGCACCCCACTTCATCGATCCATGTATGTCGCATAAGTGGTCCGAAGGTCTTTCCCCACGAAGGTTCCCGCTTCCAGACGGCTGCAAAAGACTGGCGCCCTGACTGTCGACCTGTTTTGGAGCCTGGCGTAGTCCTTAGTGCAGCGAGACGATAGACGGGTCTTCCTGGTGACGTCATTGATCTTTCAGTTAAGTATAAGTGGGTCGCTCCCAGTCCTTAGGTTTGTTCTTTTGTTTGGTAACTCGAGTTCTTTGTTCCTTAGTTTTGGTTTGCATGGTTCCATTGCATTTGGTTTAGTTTGGTCCTTAGGATTATTTGGTAGCTGCAGTTCCCAAAAACCGAGGGTCTCGTACATTTACGAGTGTATCGGTAGAGATAGCCCACTGAAGTTTGAAACTCGGTTAGTGAGCGAAAATGCCTAACCGTAGTCTTGGTTTCTTGTCTTGTCTTGGATGTTGCAACAAGGATTCCCGATTGGAGGACTCTTGTCCGATACCTCCGGTTGGAACTCCGACTTATGAGCTCTATTCGAAGCATGGTGTGGGCCCTATCACGTATAACGAGGTATGGGTCCGCTATACGAGGAAAGATGGTGTTCTCAGATGGCCACTATATGGTAGTTTCGAAACTGCAATTTTGGATAATTTGGAGGCGAAGTTATTTAAGAAGAAAGCCCGGCCAGCGATGTTTGACTCCTTTCGTCTATGGCGCAAAGAAGCCAAGCAGAAAGAAATCAAACAGGCTAAAAGAGATAAACGAGAAAAAGGTGTCTCGATTATGCAAGCTGCTAGGCAGTTTAAGGAAGATAAAGAAGAGAAAGCGACCGAGATTTTCACTAGACAACATGGCATGGCAATTGATAAGTGCTACCCTGTTTTGCCATCATGTCCCGATAAGCCGAAAGAGGACCCCGAAAAGGATCCTCTGATGTCTTATTTATTGAAGTCGCCACCTCCTTATGTACAAGCTGCTACAGCCCTTTTGGTTCCCCCTGCTGTACAACCGGCTGCTGGTCAGCCCATGGTAGTTCCTCCCCCACCACCTGTTCCTCAGCAGGGTTATGTTCCTCCGGCACCCCCTCTTCCTGGGTAGCCTTTTTCGTCTTTAACTGCTACACCTCACCTTACTACGTCTGTCACTCCTGTTTCTGTTACCCCTTTTGCTCCTTTGCTTTCGCTGAATGCTGTCTCTCCTGCTCTTATGTCTACTTCACCTTCCGCTCATCGGCGAGTAACCGACACCGTCCCAAGTTTTCTGACTCCTCTTTTTGGGTCGCTAATTGCGCCCGTCGTTTATGATTCTATGCAGAGACGTAGCCAGCTCCCTGAGTCTAGGGAACGAGCATTATTAGATTCGATGGCTCATAGGTGGATTTTGAAACCCAATAGGTATAGTTGTTGTATAGTTTACAATACATTTTCTCAGTGGAATGAACCGACTCAGAGATATGTGTTTGAGGAGATGTGTAAATTGTTGCGAGACGAATGGGACAACGACGAATTAGACTCAGCCCCTGCTGAAATGCTCGAACTCCAGAGTCAATTTGCGAAAGGTATGATTGTGGGCTCTGATGCTAGACATGCGTTAGAACGGCTTCTTGCCTATAGGTCTGTATTACCGTCTAGAGTTTTGTTTGCGAATGATTCCTCGGCAAAGAAGACGTTAGGACAGTATCCTATGAGAGAGGTTCCGCCAGTATGGCGTGATGCAGTACAGGCTGATGCAGGGAGAGGTATTGCGGCCGCTCCGGCGCATTTTCAGAGAATTTGGATACATGTCCTATGGAAAAGGTCTGAAGTATTAGCATTAAAACAGACTTTGCCAGACCCACGTAAGAATCCCGCTGGTTACTATAAGGAATTGTCCCAGACAGTGGACGCCTGTATTATGAACATTGCAGATATTGAGATGTTGTTTGGCAATGTAGTACCACAACCGATATGGGCAAAGATCCGCCATGAGGATCATCCGAACGAGTTAGGTGGTACCTGGACTGCTATTTTAGCTGTGGATGCTCTCCAAGTAGGAGGTGCAAAGCCTGAACCGCTAGTAGCGGAGTTACCAAATAGGATAGTTAATTTAATTAAGACGCTGATGCCAGCGTTGAGAGTAAACTGGGATAAATTGTCGGCTTGTAAGCAGAAGAAGGATGAAAGTGGGTCCGACTTTTTCACGCGATTTGAGGAGACTTTTGTGGACCACAGCGGTCAAGATATGAGTTCAGAGGGAGGCCAGAGACTATTTGTTGATAAGTTCGTGTTTAACTTGCTGCCTGACTTGTGCAACAAATTGAAAGACTCAGGCTTGGGCTGTCTCTTCGACGGCTCAGATTCTAGCCACAGCCCAATATTACGAGAACAGAGATAAGGAAGAAAAAGAACGTGTAGAGAGGAAAACGAAGGACCTGAAGACTAAGGTGTTGTTGCAGCAGGCGCATCCGCCTCGCTCGAATCAGAACGATTCGCAGCAACGTACGCAATTTCAGCAACAGACACCGCTTCCGAAAGTACAACTGAGACAGGAGTATTTCGCTTTCAGGCCCTTGTTAGGATTGAATCAATGTGCATACTGCAAGGAAGAAGGTCATTATAAGAACGAGTGCCCTGCTTTGCGACAGCGTATGAATGGTGTGCCAGTTCAGAGAGGTCGCGGTTTTCACCAAGTCTCTAGAGGTAGAGGGCGTGGTGTCACGTCTTCTCAGAATGAGCGTTCTCTCCCGTCACAAAGTTCTCTTAATTGTTTTGACCAATCAAAGGTGCAATCTGATAGATCTCCGCAGTACCATGTAGATGATTACTATGTCGAGGGCGAGAGTACTGCGTAAAATGATTGCTAGGATAGCCATGGACAAAGAGAAGGAGTAGTGTCAGTTCCAGTTGATCAGAGTGGGCCTTACGTTTCAGTAGCTTTATCAAGTGTGGTTGAGCCTTTTCTGTTGGATACTGGTGCGGCAAAAAGTTCAATCATACATTCTAAACTCCCTGGCGCACCCTTGTCTGGCTTAACTAATGTCTCAGTAGGATTCTCTGGCGCCCCTGTTCGTAATCCAGTCTCTAGTCCTTTGTCCCTTTCAATTGGACCATGTAAGTTAGAAGCACCGTTGATTTTGACTACTGGTTGTGGTGAGAACTTGCTGGGTTTGGACCTTTTGAAACGATTGTATGCGACATTGCATTGTTCCCCATCGGGAGTACAACTTACATTGGGCAGGAAAGTGATCTCTCCTATGTATGTGTCGACAGATAGGCTTCCACAAGAATTGCGTTCGCTCCCCGAATCTCTTTGGGCTACGGGTCCTAAAGATGTGGGTCTTCTGGAAATTCCTCCATATGTTGTTCAGCTCAGACCGAATGTTAGGTTACCGCGAATTCCGCAATATCGAATTTCAAGCGATGGTGAACGAGCACTCTTAGCGATCATCCACGATTTGATCCAGAAGGGTGTGATCGAAGAAACATGAGGTAACGTGTGTAATAGTCCTGTTTTGCTGATTTTGAAACGTACCGATTCTTCCCAACCTCCTGTGTATCGTTTCGTAATTGATCTTAGAGAAGTGAACAAGATTGTGGTTCCGCAGTTTCCTGTGGTTCCCGATATCACAGCTTTATTGACATTGATTCCTGCTTCAGCTACCTGGTTCTCGGTGATTGACTTGAAAAATGCCTTCTTTAGCATCCCGATAGCAGAAGAAAGTAGGGACATTTTTGGTTTCTCCTTGGGTGGTCGTAGCTTCAGATTCAAGGGCGCACACCAAGGTTATTGTGAAAGTCCCTCGATATATAGTCAGGCTCTGAAAAGCCAGCTTGATACCTTTGTATTGCCTGTCGGGGCTGCTTTGATCCAGTATGTAGATGATCTTTTAGTGGCTGCTGATGACAAAACAACTTGCAAAGCAGCCACGATTTCTTTGCTACATCATTTGTCCGATTTACATCACAAGGTGTCACCTTCTAAGCTGCAATATTGTTGCCAAGAGGTAACCTACTTAGGTCATCTCTTGTCGAAGGAGGGAAGAAGGTTGACCCCAGAACGAATTAGAGCAATTGCTCAAATGACTGTCACAAACACTCAAAGAGAAGTACGTGCCTTTTTGGGTATCACATCATACTGCAGACAATGGATCCCGAATTTTTCATTGTTAGCAAAGCCTTTGTTAGCTCTCACGTGCAAAGATGTTTCGAATCCTCTGCCATGGTCTGATGACTGCCAGAAGAGTTTTTCTGAGCTTCGCAATGCGTTGTGTTCAGCTCCTGTGTTGGGTACCCCCGACTACAGTAAACCATTTACACTATACGTTCATGAACGAGAGGGTTGCGCGTTGAGCGTGTTGACGCAACAATTTGGTGATAAACAGCGTCCGTGTGCGTATTTTTCTTCAACCTTAGATCCAGTAGCAAGAGCATTGCCGAGTTGTCTTAGAGCGACAGCGGCAGCTGCTGTGTCTATTCGACAGTCTGCTGGTCTGGTCATGAATAATATGTTAGTGGTAATGGTTCCACATGCAGTAGATACTTTATTGAACAGAACGAAAACTCAACATCTCACGAGTGCTAGGTTGTCAGGCTATGAGCTGACACTCTTGGCAAGTCATATTCAGATTAAGAGATGTAGCGTGTTGAATCCAGCCACATTGTTGCCGACTACTGTAGAGTCGAGTGATTCAGAACCACATGATTGTTGTTTGCGAACTGAAGAAGAAACGAAGGGTCGGATTGATTTGAAGGATACCCCGTTGTCAGATTCGGATGGTACTTTGTATGTGGATGGTTCGTTCTTCAAGTTGCCGAATGGTGATGTGACTGCCGCGTATGCTGTGACGACATTGAGTACGATTGTTGAGACCGCAAGAGTAAGTCAGAATTCTGCACAAGCTGCAGAGTTAATTGCGTTGACGAGAGCATGTGTTTTGGCTGAGGGAAAGAGAGTGAACGTGTTTACCGATAGTCAATATGCGTTTGGTGTTGCACACAGTTTTGGACGATTATGGAGAGAGAGAGGATTTTTGACGTCCCACGGGACAAAAATACAGCATGGACAATTGGTGAATGAGCTTCTGGAATCACTTACTTTGCCAAAGCAAGTTGCGATTGTGAAGTGTAGTGCTCATCGGAAGGTCACGGATGATGTTGGTCGTGGTAATGCATTTGCAGATGAGATTGCGAAAAAGATGGCAAAAAACATGACGAGTCGAATGTATGTTGCATGTTCTGCAAGATGGATTACGGATGCTGGAATGTGTGAAGACACGATTGAGAGTGTGAAGTCAATTCAGAATGAGGCTACTGAGAGTGAGAAGAATGTGTGGAAAGACAGTACGGGTAAATTGGATTCGACTGGTTGTTGGATCGATCTGTCTGAACATCAAAGATGGATGTTACCTGATGCGTATGTGCTTGCAGTAGTTACAATGGCACATGGAATGGCACACATTAGTGCGAAAGGAATTTGCAAGTTGTTGGCCCCAGTATGGAAGAATGATGGAATTTCTAAGTGTGCGGAGAGGGTGGTTAAGAATTGCATGGTGTGCCTGATACATAATCCTGGCAAGGGAACTCCAACTCCAGCTGGTCATTTTGCTCCCCCGACTTGTCCCTTTGAGATTATCCAATTAGACTTCATACATATGGAAAGGTGTAACAACCTTAAGTATGTCCTTGTTGTAGTTTGTGCATTTTCACGATGGATTGAAGCCTACCCCTTGAAGGATAATACAGCCCTGTCCACAGCCAAAGTCCTTCTCAAAGAGTTTTTCCCTAGGTTTGGCATGCCACGGATTGTATGGTCGGATAATGGAAGTGAGTTTGTGGGAAAGGTTATGAAGAGTGTGTGTGTGAGTTTGGGGATTAGACAGAAGTTCCATAGTGCAAATCACCCACAGTCCGCAGGTCTTGTTGAGGGTTATAACGGGACTCTGAAATTAAAGTTAGCCAAGATCCAAACGACTACTGGATTGTCATGGCCAGATGCATTGCCTTTGGCTGTTCTATCCACTAGGGCGACTGTTCACTCTCGAATAGGGCTTAGCCCGTATGAAATTGTGTTTGGTCGTCCTGCGAACGTTTGGGGTGTCCCTAGACCTAAGGAATTCACCCAGCTCGAATATCCCATGTTGATCGATTACCTTTATGACTTGACTGCTAAACTAAGTGCCATTCATCAACAGGTTTTTGAGGCTCTTCCAAAACCAACAGAGGGACCAGGACACAAGTTACAGCCTGGCGATTTCGTGGTCGTAAAGAACTTTGGGAAATCAAGAAACTTGGAGCCAAGATATATCGGACCGTTCCAGGTCCTGTTGTCAACACGAACTGCTGTTCGATTGGCTGGAAGAAAGCATTGGGTACACGCTGCCCATACGAAACGTGTACCACTTCCTTTACCGTATGACAAATGGATTAGACAGGGAATTGGCAATTCTGAGACAGAGTGTGTTCCTAGGCTTGTCCCGTTCAGCGATGCACAATTTAAAGGTCTTCAGTCTGCTAAACTGAAGAACACTGCTGCTTCACCTGGAACTGTTCCTTTGCCCCTGGATTCGAACATTACTCCGTTCAAACATTCACCTGAACAATTGAACACTGTTTCGCCATCTGGTCCCTTGTTCGAAGAGCAGACACAACCTGGAAGACATTGTTACTCTTTACGCTCTCATTCCAAGGACTAATAAAGTGAATACCCCTTTCTTGTTTTCCTTTGCCCCCTCTGCCCTGACAACTCATCTTTGGACAATTGTATTCTCCTCAGCCAGGAAGTTTGCTATGTGTGTGTTTTTGAACCGGCCATCCGGGTTCGCCGTAGGGCCGTGGCGTGTGCCTAGTTTTGATTTGCAGGTTGCCAGACACTAGGTCGGTTTCCCCGGTTGGTCTTTGGGAACTCCCAAGGCTAACGGACGCATTTCCGAACAGGTACAAACCAACCGCCACGGATCGCTCGAGTAGAGGATGGAGCTTCCTGCGCGGCGAGGTGTTAATACTGTGATTGAGCGTAAAGTGAAATTGCATGAAATATTACACAACAAATGTTTCCTGATCCAGTGTGCCCTAATGTTTTTGATTGTCTTGGTGACTCTGATGGGTGGAATTGTTTTTGGTGCCCAGTTAATTTTTGTACCTGCTATGTCTACGGTGCCTCCTCACGTTTCCCTTCCTGTTACCACTGCTTCTTCGCACTCTTTCCACCCTTTACCTGAACACGAACAAGCTTGACGTTCTGAGTTTGTGAACAATTCATTTATTCAACTCCTGCACCAACACCAACTAGTGATGAATATGACTAATTGCTGGGTGTGTAGTTTGATGCCACATACCGTCGATAAAGGTATCCCGTATCTAGTTCTGCCTTTTAGCTATAATGGGTCATCGTGGGCATTCCAGACTATGTTCCTCTTTGCGCTTGAGACCTATCCCCCGCGACCACCGCACTCCACAAGATATAGCTCTAGCAATAAAGCCTTGGTAAGAGGAGTTGCCGATATGAGTAGAGATATCGATGCATATTCATCCATTCCTAAGGATGAGTTGCGAGCTTATATGGGTTGGAATGCGACTGGGTATAGCATTAGTCTGGGTGAGAAACAGCGCAAGAGCTCGTCTCCGATTTGGGTCGTACCACATTTAGGTCGTTTTTGTTTGCAAGGCAATGGTCAGAATCCGAGAGCTCAACTAGGGAAGAGTGAACAGTCTTCTCCTGCGTTTGGCTGCCAAGGATACATACTTTGTCTGTCATGACCGAGCATACACATGGTTGCCCCCTGATTTTTCGGGAACATGTTATGTTGCTAACTTACTGACGCCGACATTTACGGCTGCCTCTGATTATCACAAGGCCAGAATTGTGAGGGGTGTTGTTAGTTAGGAGGATACTGCTGGTCAGGAAGTGGGAGACTTCCTCAAGGGTTTCCTGCCGTTTTGGGGACCTATGGTCAATAGTAGGAACCTGAGACAACTGACTCGTGTAGTTGAATCCACTGTTAATGTAACGGCTGGTGCCCTTGGTAACTTGACAGCCGAGCTTCAAGCGGATCGCCTTATGACGTTGCAGAACCGTATGGTTCTAGATGTGGTACTTGCAGATCGAGGTGGAGTGTGTAAAGTGATCCGATCGAGTTGCTGTGTTTTCATTCCGGATAATGCTCCGACAGTTTATGAGGCCATTTCCAAGTTGCATAAGATCTCTGATTCTATACATATGGATGAAGGGGAGTGGTCACTAACTGGATGGTTTTGGAACCTATTATCTGCGTGGGGATGGAAGATTCTGATGGTCATTGGGGTTGCTTTAGTTCTCCTGTTTTCGTGCTGTCTCTGTGTCCAGTGTGGTCCTGCCTTATGTGGCCTTTGTGCTACAACGTGTATAAGAAGGCCACCTGTTACTAGAGAGGTATTGATGGAAAGGATGATGCTTCAGCAACATCTCAGTGATTTAATGAGAATAGGTATAGACTCAGATATCGATTAGTGCTTGCCTATGTAAGGGCAAAAGGAGGTTCCATGAAAACTGAACCCATGTTTCTGACATATTGGTACCATGACGATTCTGATATTAGCGAATCGCAAATGATGAGTCTAATATAAGAGAGCGTTTTCGCAACGCTGCACTGAAGGATTCGTCATGTATTGCTGATTCTTGTGTTCGAACCTACGGGTTCCATTTCGTGCACGACGTCCATTTTGTATCATTGCCCTCACATAGTCAGTGAATGGGCGATGTCCGAACAATGACCCTGATTAGGTAACCTCGAGGGCACGTAGTCCCTAGCGCGCGTTCTGCCAAATTCTGCATGACTTGGTGAAAGCTGACCCTGTCGCCTGAGGCGGACCCTGCCTTACTGGTTTTCTGTCCTGTCCTGCCTGAGCAAGATTACTGGCCCTGATACAATAGACCACGCTTCTTTTATTTTCCTACGAATATGTCTTATCTGACTCTTCTATTTTCTGCATCTGTTCCTGCATTTCCCTTTAGCCTTTTATGATGAGGAGGTGACCAATTTTATTATGGGGCGGTCCGGCCATTCAATAGAGGGATGTCAGAAACATGTGATTGAAGGCCGGACACCTGGAGATGGGAATGTGATGTTGTGTGATCTTATTGTTTGGAATACAGAAATGGGAATAATTGTAAACTTGTAGGAATGTTTGCACGAAGCAGAATATTCAGTACTTAAGGAGCGACCTGCTTTGTACAAATCGAGCAGTCTCCTTAGAATCTATCTCGTATGATACTTCTGTGTCTTCTGTTCCTGACTGCAGTCATTAAAGACGATCTTTTGACGCCAGAGGAAGAGTCCCGTGTCTCTGTTTGTTAAGTACGCCAAAACAGGTGAACCCCGAAGGTTTCAGGTGTGGTCCCCTGGCACCGCTGGGTCTTAGAAATTGCCCAGTCCTTCAGTATCCCTATGTGCATTCACATTGACCGAGGTGGTATTTGAGGTACTTGTTTTGTGTAAGTTGGTAGGTGTGCCATTTGTGTAGCTGAAGGTGTCCCTACATGTAAGCTGGTCTGTAACTCAATTTTGATGACAGTAATTGTTGGTGTTGTGTCATCCAGAACGTGAGATGCTGTGCCAATCTCTTGATGTATTGCATTGACATGTGTCCACTTTCATCTCAACTAGGAGGAGACCAAATCTGCTTCGTCACTTGACAGTGCTGGAGGACATGGAGGATGTGGCGATCATCCGGAAATGCCGCCTGAATAGAGCCACCATGAAAAGCCTTGATATGTAGGAGCCCCACCTGCAGCCTCGCAGGACATATCCCACAGCTTTCACCCCAACTTAGTTATAAGGTGATAGCGGCCGTGCATTTTTTTGCCACAGGATCGGTCCAGCAAACCGTGGCCAGAGCAGGTGGGATGTCACAACCGATGTTCAGCATGGTGCTGTGTGATGTTCTGTCCGCCATGATGATATACAAGGACAGATGTATCCATTTCCCCAGGGGTCTGGAATTGTCAGCTGTGAAGGGAGATTTCTATCTCCTTGGACAAGTCCCCCATGTTGTTGGTGCCATTGATTGCACCGATGTTGGGCTTGTGCCACCACAGGCTCATCAGCACATTTACAGGAATCGTAAACATTACCACCCCATAAATGTGCAACTGGTGTACCTGGCAGATATGATCATCTCCCACATGTGCGCCAAATTCCCAGGCTCAGCCCATGACTGCTACATCCTGCAGAACAGCATTGTACCCCAGCAGATGGCTAATCTGCTTCCCGAGCGTGCATGGATTGTGGGTGAGTATGCCTAGTCGTATGGCGTGCTGGGTGTGTGACCTGCTGCCCTCTGCCTCAGCTACATTGCAATGTTTATTTGTGTTTGTCATACCTAGGTGACTCTGCATATCCCAACCGTCCCTGGTTGCTGAGCCCACTGCAGAATCCCAGGACCCCGGCTGAAGTCTGCTCCAATGATGCCCATGGGAAGACACGTCATGTTGTGGAGCGTACCTTTGGCCTGCTTAAGTCACGTTTCCGCTGCCTAGACAAGACCGGAGGTGCACTGGCGTAGTCACCCGGGAAGGTGTGTCAGATTGTAGTGGCATGCTGCATGCTCCACAACCTAGCAATTTGCAAGGAGATTCCCCTGCTCCCGGATGATGATGAGGACCCAAAGCCCCCGCCTGCAAACCAACCCGTGTCCAGTGATCAGGACAGTGGAGAGGAGGAACGTCAACAGCTCATCACCAGCTACTTCACTTGAATGTGGGTGACAATGTACAATGTACCCATTGTCTGTTGATGTTGCTGTTGTCGTGTAGGGGTATGTGAGAATTGTGACAGCAGCCAGTTGTAGACTCAGTGGTGGTTGGCAATGTTTCTGGGACAGGTCATTTAGGAACATCTACAGGATGTGTATGTTGACACGTGTTGCCCATTGTGACGTGTGCATGTTGGATTATCTTGATGGTAGGTGTTGTGTGATGTCTGTGATGCCACACCCGGACCAGTGAATGTTGTTCTGTTGTGTTTTCCTAGGTGCTTTCAACGTCTCCTTGACTAGATACATTCCATACTCCTGGTACATTGTGATCATGTTGAAGACTGTACATCCTGCAATAAAGACAGAGCTGATACAACAACATGTGTGTAGGGATTTTTATTTACAATGGTGACATGTGAGGGGGGTGTACATTTACATTGAGGTGGTGGTGGAGCAGTGAGTTGACAGTTATGATAAATGAGATAATCGAGTAGTCACAAGTCCATTGATGTGGTGACCCAGTCCAACAGACAGATGCCATTCACAAGGCAGTGTAGGGAAGGACAGTCCAAAAGGTTAATGCAGTGGTGAAGAGGGTTGCCATCAGGGCTGGCTCCGTGACTGGTGCTTGGCAGGTGCTTTGCCTCCAGATACTTCCAGGGTTTTCTTAGGACGGGCCCTTCGTCGCTTGGTGGGGCGGGGCCCTGCTGCAGGGCCAGTGGGGTCTGAGGACTCACCCCTCTCTGTGGGCACAGGGTAGGATGGTGAACTGTCATCCTGCGGCCCACCAGAGGGAGGTGGAGGTGTTGGTTGTGGCCCAGGCCTGTCCCTCAGTACCGCCACTTGCTGGCCCAAGAGGTCCACAATTTGTCCCATGCGGGTGTCAACGGACCTCATCAGCAGGATGAGCTCGCGTAACAGTTCGTCTGACTGGCCCGTTCGTCCCTGGGCCTGTTCATATGCGCCAAGGACTCTGGTGATGTGGTCCAGGGATTGGGTCCCAGCCTCTTGGTGTCTGTGGGTGACCCTGCCCCTCCCACCTACCCTTCTGCCACGGACCTGTTGCCTCACCACTGTGGGCACCCGCATCCTCTCCCTGCTCTCCTTAGTCAGTGATGTGGGGTGGTCATCCTCTGGGACAGGGATGGTGTTGCAGGCAGCATTGGTGGTGGTGGTGGTGGTGGTGGCGGCGGTGGACGCACAGGCCGTAACACCAGGGGTATGCAGTGATGTTGTTATTGCAGTACATGGTGGGGGGACGATGCAGTCCTGGGACCTGTTGCTCCCTGGCATATCCAGATGGGCTGGCTTCGAGTTCATTGTCCACAGAATCCTGGGAGTCAACATCCGAGAGTCCATGTACCCGGGGGGAGGAGACTGGCTCTGCAGGTTGCTGGTGTTGTCCTCTGCTGTGAGTTCTTGGTCACATATGGATCAGATGGGAAATGGTCATTGTAGTGCACCCCGAAAGCTTTGTGTTAGCTGTGTGTCATTCACTGTTTGTACACTACACAAGTGACTGATCATCACATTGTTTTCTATGTGTACTACCGTGCCTCCTGACATGATGCAGTGGTACATGCATTACTAGTCCATGGTGTGAGGTGTCAATGCATACCATGTGCTACGTGCATAATTTATGATTACAGGGAGCGGTTGCTATCTAGGGACTGGCACAACATGTTATTTCATTGAGGACTCTTTGTTGATTTGTCTGACCTGGCAGACATCACATCTGGCCATGGACTGGCCATTGTCATCTCCTGCATACCTTTGTCCTGTCATGGCATATCTTGATTTGTACCACCCAATATGCTTTCTTATTTTTCAAATGGTCCTTGTTGATCGGGCCCCATGGCACTGCACATGTCAATAGGTGCTGTGCTTGATTGTGCCCAGACCTCTTCTACATGTGCATTGGTGTGTCACACTTTGGTAGCTGTGACAGTTTCCTTTGCTTACCTGTGTGCACACTGTAAGTGGCAATGGGGTCGGTGTTCATATTTGTGCAATGAGAGGGCTGGTGTTGTCATATAGCACCATTTCTTTTATGACGAATGTGTGGGTGCACGTACTGGCTACTTATCTGTTATGTGCTCACATTTGGCTTTGTTATGTGACACATCTGTGTGTGCGTGGTGGAGGCTTACATCCTGCACAGTGGTGTCACAAGACAGAATAATATGTCTACCTACCTGTTCATTTGTTTGAGGTGGGCCTGTATATGCCACATGCATCTGGGTGGTATGGAGAGCTCCATCTTGCTGTACTGGGGGACAAGGGTACATTATGGGAGTTGTGGTACAGGCCTCCCACCCACAAACACCCTCCCAGGGAAGATGGCTACGTACCTGTAAGTTTGTTTGGTGTACTGCAATGGCTTCCAACTTCTTCTGGGTGGGGGAGTGCTCCATCCTGCTGAGGTGTGGGGCAGGGGGTATGGTGGGAGTAGTGGTACAGTCCTCCCACCCACAAACACCCTCACTGTGAAGATGGCTATCTACCTGTTAGTCTGATGAGGGTAATGTAATGGCTGACACATGCTTCTGGGTGCGGTGGGGGAGGGCTCCACCTTGCTGATGCAGTGGGACAAGGGGGCCTGATGGGAGTTGTAGTGCTGGCTGCCTGTACACATGCCCCCATGGTAATGTTGGTAGCTACGTTTGGGGTGAATGGAAGTGAGTGAATGTTGGATCTGTGAGACATGTTTTGTGAGTGTGTGGTGCAGATGCATGGAATAGGTGGTGTAGCTTTGTAGTTGTGGAAGACAGTACACATCAGTGTAGTGGTAGTCATTTGTTTATACATACCAGCCTCCACTCCCCCGGCTACTCCTGTTAGACTCTTTGGATGCAGTATGGCAAGCACCTTCTCCTCCCATGCTGTGAATGGTTTTGGTGGAATGGGAGGGCCACCACCAGTCCTCTCAGCCAGCTCACGGTTCTTGCTTCTCCTCTCTTTGATTACCCTCTTCAGATCATGCCACCGCTTCATGATCTCCTTTTTGGATCGCGGGGTGGTCCCTTCTGCATTGACCCTTAAGACTATCCTTGGCACTTTTGTGACCTTGTGGCTAATGGTGTCTGTTTGACCAGGCTACCAAATAGTTGTGGTTCCACTCTTACTATCTCATTTACCATGACTGTCAACTCACTCTCTGTGAATTTGAGCATTTTATGTGTTGACATGGTGTGTGGTTTTCAAAGTGGGTGTGGGTGCAGGGGTGCGAGTGGGGGGGTGGTTGTGATGTGTGTGGTGTGTGATGTGCAGGGGGTTAGTGGTGCAGGTGTGGTAGTGATGGTGGTGGTGATATGTGTGTGTGCTGTATTCTTTTGCCTCTCCTCTCTGATCTGGTGACTGCCCTTCTCTTCTAGAGTGTTGCAAAGGATTGTGGTCAGGGAAGGGGCTGGTTTTATACTCAGCTATGTGGGTGTGTCCAAATGGGGTATGGTTGTCAGGTGTGGTGTGTGTGTTGTCCTCGGAATTGTATTTTTCTTTTTGCCATGTGGTTGTGTCATTGGGGTGTGTTTTGTGTTATTGGGGGCCATGGCTAGTTTGCTGTGTGCACTTTTTGGCCTTATTGAGGGTTTTTTCATTCATCCGCCATATTTTTCAAGGATCGTCAGCAGCGGTGGCTATGCTGCAGCTCTTCCGCTGGCTCTCCCATTCATACCTGTGTCCGACCGCGGCGGTCGGAAACTGCGGTACGTACCATCGGGGATATCCTAATTTCCCGTGCAGTGTCTCTGCTATACTTGCGGCGGGTTGGTGTTTTTCTGCTGGGGTTCCGACAGCCGCGGACGGATTTTGGCCATCTCTGCCCACTACGGGTAGTTTTTCTTGGCCTCGTTCCACCGCGGTTGGTGTTTTTTGGCGGCTGATCCAAATTTGGCAGCCAGTTTTTCCATGGTATAGGCTGGCGGTTGTTTTCCGCTTCCATGGCAGTCGGGGTGGTTTTCCGACCGCCATCCTAATAGGCCCCATAATTTGGTAATTCCTTGCCACATAATTCCATTGTCGCTGATTATAGTGCATGGTAAAAATATTGCATTGGTGCTACATCACTAGGTAAGGCTAAGTAAGTAGATGTGGAGTTAAGAATAGTAATTATAAACACACTTTTACAATACAGTGGTGGTGTAAAGGATGCTATATATAGTATCATGAAATCTGTAGTTGCCACAGGCAAAATATTGGATTCCTATTCACACTGTGGAAGGCATCTGCGATGAATCACTTAAATCACTTTTCCAGGGGCTGTTACCTGACCCTTGAGATACAGTCTCAAGACACACCATTGAAACTTAGTGGTGTAACAAGGTGCCCCTGGCCTCAAAGCAATTAAGGAAAATTTACCCACTGGGGTAGTAAACAACAGTCATCATTTGGGTACAATGTGCTTCTGCCCCTGGTGTCACTGCACATGCTGCACTGAAGATACCATTCAAACTCCTGTAACTTCAGTTTCAAGAATAACATAGATGCAAATTTCAGGGAAAGACACATTAATGGACTCCTGCTGTACCATGTTGGCCTCTTAGGGGCCGATTTACAGAACTAATCTGAGACAAAATCCTAAATGTACTACTTTTGGTATTCACAGAAGACATTTAGTAGAAGTAAAGTTAGGGATTTTGTCGTAAATTAGGATTTTGTCTTAAATTAGGATTTTGTTTTAAGACCAACATTTAAGACAAACTTAAGTTTAATTTAAGTTTAATTTAAGTTTAATTTAAGACAAAATCCTAATTTAAGACAAAATCCTAATTTAAGGCAACATCCTAATTTAGGACAACTTTACTACTACTAAGGTGCCGATTCCGATCCTGTAAAACCCGGGTACGAATGGTCGTACGGAGCGTATTCTCTGTACGACTCGTACCCGGGAAATCCACCTTACAAACCAGCAAGTATGATTCGTACAGAAATACCATTTCCGTACGATTCGTAAAAAACACCGTACGGCTAAAAAATACCTACTATTCTGATCCTGGACAGCGCGTACGCGACGTCCGCACGGAGTCAAGCAGCGTTTTACGGACCAGCAAAGTCCGATTCGTGCCTACGTCACTCCGCGTTACAACAAACAAGTGATGGACGGAATGCTGACAATGCAGACATTCTCCCCAGTCAAGAGATCTGGGTTAAATCCATCGTTCTTTTGCCCACTACGCCACCCCAGTTTAGACATGGCCATATGCAAATCAGTCTTGACCCTGTGCCTCATGGGAACAGTCCAGCCCGAACTGCCAAGCCATGTCTTCCCTGGACCAGAATCAAGCAAAAGAACGATGGATTTAACCCAGATCTCTTGACTGGGGGAGAATGTCTGCATTGTCAGCATTCCGTCCATCATTTGTTTGTTGTAACGCTTTTCGCCCTAAGTGGGATGGGTATTCCCAGATGTGGGACCCGTGCTCACTACGCCACTGGAGTGAAGCTATCCTGGCTGAAGACGGCTGATAGCCAGAAACCGGTCCTAGGATGCTTGATTCCGGTCCAGGGAAGACATGGCTTGGCAGTTCGGGCTGGACTGTTCCCATGAGGCACAGGGTCAAGACTGATTTGCATATGGCCATGTCTGAACTGGGGTGGCGTAGTGGGCAAAAGAACCATGGATTTAACCCAGATCTCTTGACTGGGGGAGAATGTCTGCATTGTCAGCATTCCGTCCATCATTTGTTTGTTGTATCACTCCGCACAGCTTATATTTTACGGCAACCAAAAACTCCCGGGAAACTGAGAACGACGCGAATAAGGAGCCCCGGTACGCGACGGACAGCCATGGACCCCATCCTACGGGTCATCCCGGCCCTCCTAGCCTACGACCTGGTGCACCGAAACCGCCGCGCACGCCGCAGAAGGTCAGAAAAACACCCATGCTTAATGAGTAACAGCTAGATTACTCCGCACATATGTAAGCACTGTACTTCCCAGTTGGTAGACCCACCATGCCACTTGGATTCAAGGAAAAATAGGACACACCATCTCAAAACTAGACTGAGAAATATACTGAGAAGCTAGTGATTGGGAACAGGTGAGCACAGCAATACAATGAAGTCATGCCACCTCTTGTTTACCCTGAAAGGAACACGAGTGGTGCACCCAAGGCAAACTAACACACCTCAATTCTAAAGGTGTCCCCACACCCAGTGCCTTGTAAGTAATTTCAAACAGTAACCCCAAAAACCTTACAGGCACATGCATCAACATAGACTTTTGCGATTCCTTAATTGTGATTATTAAGGAATCGCAATTCAGGAATTGCAAAAGCCTATGCATGTAGGAATCGCTATAAAAATAGCGATTCCGACACATTCCTTAATAGCGACTCACAAATTAAGGAATGCCGTCCCATTCATTCCTATGGGTCTCCAGGTCCATAGGAATGAATTGGAGATTGCATGAGCAATTTGCGAGTACCAGTTGGTACACGCAAATTGCTCATGCAATTTCAAGGGTGCAAGGGTGTCAAAATGCACCCCTGAAATTGATCTGTGCACATATGTTGCACACACACATGCTCTAAGGGCATGTGTGTGCGCAACATGAAACTTTTTTTCCAAATTACCATGAAGTTCAACTTCATGGTAATTTGCTCCCCCTATTAGCGAAATCGCAATTTTTTTAAAACTTTAATGCATTGCATTTAAGGAATTTCAATTTGGGATTCCTTAAATGCAATCGCAATTTAAGTAATCGCAATTTAGAGATTCCTTAAATTGCGATTTTTGCATTTGGGATGATGCATCCCAAATGCAAAAATACCGGTCGCAAAGGGGCAGATTCTGAGAATCTGCCCGTTTGCGACCGGTTTTTCCTTTGATGCATGTGCCTGTTAGTCCCTTGGGAATAACAATACTTCACACAATCGACATGTCAATAATGTAGGAATGTTCTATTTTGTGAACAGAACACACATGTGCCTGTATAAAAGATGTCTCCAAAGGAGGTGCACACCAAACTACATTTACCCAGTCATTGAAGAAGCTGGCAGCCTTATCCACAGGACCACTGTCCAAAAGAAATGGTGTTGCAGAAAGTACATATACATGGGCCCACAGAGGTCCTGATGACTTGACACTCGTAAGTTGGTATCACCAATAACCAAGCACTTACCCAAATTCCACAACACTCTGGGAACAAGTATATGTATAATCTGCTAAACAGTCTGATGAGAACAGTGGCTTCTTTTAAAAAGTGCCAGCGTGTTCCATGAAAGTGTCAAGGTGGTTTGTTGTGCACTTCCTTGGGAGACATCTGTCATGCATGCACATTATTGTTCTTCACACAAAAACATCAAACTAAAGCTATGAAAACTGGAAGACATGTTGACAAGTGTAATGAGTGCCAAGGTACAAGACTCTTTTGACTAACAACTTTAATTATGCCAGTTGTCACATGGCCATCCGTTCCCTGATGACACAGTTGGCAACACATATGTGACCCACTGCCTGTCATGTGGAGTGGCACACATGTCCAAACACACACAGGACAATGCAAAAGCTGCGGGGCCTGCAATTGGGTCGTAAAAAGGCACACCTGCACTGAGCAGACACCCTCATGGCAAGCCAGAATGTCCACACAGATGTCAGCACACAAAGACAAAACTACGTAGCATCTGGACCACACACTGGTGCAAAAAATGTATGACCAGGAATCATGTATTTAAACTATTGACACATGCTGCAATGCACAAATATTAAACACCGCACAACATGACTGGGTCACTGCACGTTGAGTCTCTGTCAAGACAATTATTGCATACAGGTCAGAGCTGGCAAGGAGACATAAGGTTTGGCCATGTAGGCCTCGCCCGCACAAACCCCCCATACCTGAGACAATGTGATTGAGACAGATCAAGAAGTGACACCTCTTAATCAGTGTTTTCTTAACTATGCTCAAAATTTCCCAAGATTTACTCAACATCGCCTCGTGAGGCTGCCAACACATATATGTGACAAACAACCATCAACAGATAGTTGTGAACAGCCACACAGGCACTGCCCAGTGTGAGTATGCACAAGCCAAATGGGGTCTCCCTGTCCAGTGAACACATGTAGCACACTTCGGATAAATAATAACAAGGCCAGGGAAGAATGCCACAGAGGCAAACCAATGCTGAACACACAGAGAATGGGCACAGTGTTGGATGACACACCTGATTACGAGGCAAGGGTGTCTCAGGGGACTGTAGTGGGCACATTGCTCCTTGTTCCTGGAATGATCTGACTGTAACATGAGCAACCGTCCTGCCACCATGCATATCTCCCACTCATGCACATCATGTCTGAGGCCACAACATCGGTCATGCATGCTGCAAGTGTGTTCACTGGAAACCTCACACTCCTATGGTGAGACTCATCATCATTGCAAACCAATATGGACCCCTAACTGAGTGAAGAGGACAGGGCACAGGCAAGATACCAACACATGTCACAGACCACCCTCACACATGATGCATAAAGCAATATGCACTTGGATTAACTGGCAGCCCAGATGACCATGTGCAATAATGATTACACACAAACCAGGGGACACATGTCAAGGAGGGGAAGGGAGGAATAAGAGGACTGTTTGACTTTGGGGAACAGAATATGCACTAGACATATGAACCCTGGCAGTGCATCCAGGCGACAGAGCACTTCGAAAGGCTGGTGACACACAACACAACAAACACACATGTACCTATCCCCTCCTTGCTGCTGTTTCTCCTGGAACCGCCTATCCAGGTCAGGGAAGACCACCGCCAGGACACGCTGCATGTGGGGGGTCATGCGTCGGCGCCCGCCGTGTTTCCGTGGAGGTGATAGTTTCAGCTGGACCCGGGGATCCCCCGCCGCCCTAACGGCCCTGACGATTCTCTTCCAGATGACCCCCTTCTCATAGGCAGTTACCTGTGAGGATGACAAAGTGAGACAACATCACTACACATGCTCCATGTCACAGAGACACACATTTGAACATCTTTGACAAGTTGGACAGGGCATCGGATGCTGCCAATGAATTTATTAATTCTCATATGATCATTGGCCTCTGTGGAATCCTCAATGCCACACACTCCCTGATCATGGCACACACTGTGCATCACATGCAACACCAGGCTGATGGACAGCACCTCTAAGCAGTTACGTGCCCTAGGCCACTGACGCAACCTCAGCAGAGTACACAGACACACACAGGCACAGACCAATCACCTGCCATTGGCAACAGTGGATACATACATCACTCTGCACATGTGCCACTTGCCTGTGGGGTGTCACAGCTGTCGGGCTACCTCATCAAGTCACACACACAGCACGGCTTACTTCTCACATCAGATGGTTTGAGCTGTTGCCTCCTCCATGCAACTGTGGTGCAACACTTCACATACACACTCACCCACATGACAAGGAACATTCACACACATCAATGTCCATGGGGCGTACACATCACTTGGACACTGTCACCACAGCTCCACTCAACTCACACACATCTGTGGGTACAGTCACCTGTCACACCGGGGGGAACACTGAATCAACTCAGGACAATAGACAAAATAGAGAAGAAAGGATTTGCCAGGCTGAATGTGTCATGCACTATGCAGTGAATGTCACAGTAAGCACAATGCAAGTGAGGAGTGCACACCTGAACTACATCATGCTCAGCATGAGAGACATAAGCCTCCTCCCCCCCGGGACCCACTGTAAACAACATTGCATGTCTATCACACCTGCACACAATGGCAGAAGTGACAGTCACAAAAAAGGTGCCCAGTCAAAGGTAGTGGAGTCAGCACTCACCTGTTGCCCTGGTCTCCCATACAGGCTGGGGTACTGTGGGAGGAGCACATCCAGCAGGGCCTCATTCTACTCCAGGGTGAATGGCTGTGCCCTCTCCACAGTCCTTGACATGGTGCCAGAGCAAACACACACAGAAGCAGTGGTCGACAGGAAAGTTGTGCAGGCAAGTGCCCTCTCATGGGTTCAGCCTGACTTATATCTGTCTTGCGGGGGGCTTTCATTTACAGGAGTACAGAGTGATTGGTCAGACTCATTTGCATCCTACGTTTCCTCCAATCCCTTTAAACATACACCAATGACAGGATTTTGCATGGTTCGAAATTTTAGCATCATAGCAAGGCAAACACCACTTTGCAACATTGTAATTTTTGGCCCAACTGACTTCTCCAGCCCACATGATGTGCACATTGCAACAGAAATCTCGGTATCCATGACAACCTGCATGCATTTTGGGCCTAATACTTCTCCACTATGCATTTTTTGAGTCAAAAACACAAGTACGGTGCGTTTTACACATACCCGTATGGCACCACTACAATAGTGATACGGACCGTACACATGCTCTGAGAGCGTGTGTATGGTCCGTATCACTATAGGAGTGGTGCCGTAGGAGTACGCGTGTGTGTACGCTCTGTACACACACGCGTACTCCCACGGCACTACTCCTATAGTGATACGGACCGTACCCACGACGTGAGTATGGTCCGTATCACGCGTACTCCTACGGCACTACTCCTATAGTGATATGGACCGTACAAACGCTCTGAGTGCGTATCACTATAGGAGTGGTGCCGTAGGAGTACGCGTGTGTGTACGCTCCGTACACACACGCGTACTCCTACAGCACTACTCCTATAGTGATACGGACCGTACACAGGCTCACAGAGCGTGTGTACGGTGCGTTTAACACGCTTACACTGGTGATAGGATGCGCACACGAAAGGAATGGAAGTATCAGACTCGCACAAGGCCGTACGTCAAGTCATTGTCATAGCAGACTTTCGTGTGCATGGCCTAGGTGTGTCAGGCAGTGAAATTGCACATGTCTCCTCATGTAGTTGCACAATTGATGTGTGATGACCTGTGTACACGTCATGTGTGATGGGGCACTATGTGGCACTTTTCCCCTTCACACTTTGCACATGTGTGCCTGTACTCCTTACCTGTCACGCACAGCATCACTGGCATGGCACAGTCATCACCACCCGCAACTGTCCCCTGATGCCATGGACAGGGACACTACCAACTGACATTTCACGATCAGTGTGCCCCGATGTGACTATGTCATATGTATGTCATGTGTTCCCGTGAGCTTGCTGTTAGTGTTCCATCAACTACATCTGCTGTTGCTGCATCCAACATGTGTCTGTGTGGAGATGGGCATGGCACACATCTGCGCACACCATGCCACATGTGGATTCCCATGTAAGCATGGTCTGTATGAATTGGACATGACGTTTTCACATGAGGACATATCTGCATCGTATCAATGTCTGTGGTTTGTGTTTTCACATGTACCCCTTCATTGCAATGTGTTGGATCTGTACATTTGACATTCCATGTGACCTGTGCGTCGAGCTTGCCGTCAGCTGTCTGTATGAGATAACATCCTTTAAATGCAGCTATGTGGATGTATGTCACTCCTGTGATGTCTCTGGCTGTTCACTCAGACTGGCCCCCAGCTCGCTTCAGTGCATGTCATGTCGACTTGCCAATCAAGGGATGTATCTTGGTTTTTGTAGGAGTCTCACCAAGCTGGCATACGTGTCCTGGATGTATTGCACAGACCAGACTCTGTTTTCATCTGATGTGTAGTAGCAGTCTAGCATGTGCTATGTTCATTGACATTGATGATGTCATGCTCAAAATCTTCGGCATTCAATTCGTTTATCTGCAGGGCACCGCCTGTCCCCCGACCAATGCCAGACTTGGGTGCCATGAGGGAACGTGACTGCATCCGACAGTACAGATTCACACCACAATTGATTGAGGACTTGACCGCCAAGCTGGGACCACACCTCCAACCGCGACACAGGTATCCCACTGCACTGACCCCCAAGATGAAGGTGATGGCAGCCCTACATTTTTTTGCCACCGGTACGTTTCAATTCACCATAGCTGATGTTGGTGGCATGTCCCAGACCATGTTCAACCGTGTCCTGCGTGATGTTTTGGCAGCCATGTTGGTGCACCTTGATGAATTCATCCATTTCCCTACTCCTGAGGAGTTGACAGGTGTCAAGGGTAATTTCTATGCCCTGGGAGGGATGCCCCATGTCATTGGGTCCATTGATGGGACACATGTTGCTTTAGTACCACCACAGGCACAGGAGGTAGCCTATTGCAACCGTAAACATTACCACTCTATTAATGCCTTTGTGGTGTGTCTTGCTAACATGCTGATTTCCCATGTCTGTGCATGGTTTCCAGGGTCAGCACATGATGCCTACATCATGAGGCGTAGCAGGGTGCCACAAATGATGCTGCAGCTGCACAACGAACGAGCATGTCTTGTTGCTGGGTATACTCTGTTTGGCCTGTGTGTTGCGGTATCTTTTGCGCTTACGGCATCTCCTGACCCACTTTTTTACATGATGTTTCCATGTAGGTGACTCAGGATATCTAAACATGCAATGGCTGATGACACCTCTCCGCAACCCAGCTGCAGATCACTGCTACAACAATGCACACGGGCAGACAAGGCGAGTGATTGAGAGAACTTTTGGCCTCCTGAAGAGCCGATTCCGGTGCCTTCACAAGACAGGCGGGTCCCTCCCCTATGCACCGGTGAAGGTCTGCAATATCTTTCTCGTGTGCTGCATGCTGCACAATATGGCAGTGGAGAAGGCAGTGCCACTCATCCTGGATCCTGATGAGCAGGAACATCCACCCGTGGAGGATGAAGGGCTTGGTCATGAGGCAAGTGATGAGGAGGAGGAGGAGGAGGATATCCGGAGTCAGCTCATACGCAACTTCTTCTCATAATGGTGAGTCACTGGGTCTGAGGGTGCAAACTTGTGTCCTTGGATGGCATGTGTTGCAATGTGTGTGTCCAGTGACTATCTGCTAAGTGACTTAGATGTCTGTTCTGATGTGTCACTCGAGTGAGGATGTAATTCCACACATTTTCCCCGAGACACTGTCTTTTAAATTAGCATGGGGACAACATTGTTCAGGTTTTGTAAAATGACCATGTATGCGTAGAAAACTCTTTGCACTGACTTCTTGTGTGTCTGTCATTCCCAGGTACTTGCGCATGTTGTCTGCTCGTGTCATCGTTGTCCTCCTGCTATTCCTCATGAGTATTGCAACGTGTGGTGAATCAGCGTTCCAAGCACGGACATGGGGAAAGGTCATTTTGGGTAAGGATTGAAGCAAGGCAATTTTTGGGGTGGTACGTGTTTGGAATGTGTGGGTACTGCTCCTGTGCATGTTGTGTTCCCATGCATACATGTCGAGTCACCATGGGGCACATAACATGTAGCATGACTCCCATGAAGTGATAGTCACCCTTCCTGACAGTCATCTGTAATGGGTGTAGGATTCTGGTGAAGGCATCAATGTGTGTAAAAATTCCCTCAGAAACCTATGGGATGCTACGGGTGGACATAGTGTGGGACATCCACATGAAAGGCTCAATGTAGAATTGCAGCATCTCCATGTGCAGCAGGAGGTGTTTGGCTCATCCCCTTAACTTGTGTGCCAGTTCATTTGGATTTACAGCATCTGTGTTGTGAAGGGGGTGTCCAGCGTAGGTCCCACATGTTCAGTCAATTGACCTGTGAGTCTGTGCACATAGATGCATTTCCCTTAGTCTGAGTTTGAGTAATAAAGGTGTTCCTCACACTCATAAGTGCCTCATCTCTGTCAATGCAGGTCTCTTGCCACATTGCATGCGTCATCCCTGGCATAGTTGTCAAAGATTGTGCCCAGGAGTATATGTGTATTTCGTCAACATGCATACATTTCTTCATGGATAATGATCTCAATTGTGCATGAGGTCCATGGGTGTGTATGTTTTTGTCCAGGTTGCTCACCCCAACGGGCCAGACACGCCTGCTGAGGGTGTGTCTCCTGTGCGCAGATCGGCATTCTGTTCTCTGATCCTGTGTCAGTCATCTTTGGTGATTGTTCAGACATTTTCTCTGGGTGAGCCATGACTGACCTGACACTCCTTCCTTTACGTACGCCTATTGCAATTGTGGTCCTTTCTGACCTTGTCTTTGTGTGCTACTTTCGGCCTAATTTCCAGTACATGCCGCCTGCTGCTGCGGGCCCTGCGGCAAGGGCCCACCAAGTCCCCGGATTCTGCAACCCACACGCCTCCAAGATGCTCCTCCCTTCCTCCATCCACCCATTCATTGTGCTGCCATCAGCTTGTCTGTGCCACTGTTGCCGCCACGCGGTGCCAAAGACAGGACCGTCAGCGCATGCAACGTGCACATTGCACAACACTCATGTCCTTGCATGACCCACATCACACAACAGGCTCATGTTGCAGCCACCCCCCAAGCAATGTGCAACCAAAATTCAACCACATGCTCTCAGCCATACCCTGAGTGCACATGACCCCTTCGCATGCTGAGTGTGCAACTCCAACTGCCTGCACAGCGCTGCCCCGCCTTCCAGGCCCGGGCACACCAACCAGGTCATGTCCCTCCTACTCCACCCTGGCTCCGTCCAACAGCACGCCATTGGACTCTGTTACCCCCTCAACACAACAGGACCACACATCACCTTCATGACAGTGACGTGGATAAAAGCATCCGCAGCACACAACTTCTTAATTGCCATCTCAGACGGCTACAAGAGCTGCCGCAGGGACAACACTAACAATCCCGGTGGGTGAATTGACATCTATTCCCAAGTACGCACTCAGGGTCACTAATCGGGTTTGACACAAACCCCCTGCAAACCCTCAGAGTAACACTCATCTACAGATCTCCAAGCCTACATCCACAATTCAACAAAGCCATCAACACGTCCATCTTCACGCATGCACTCACATCCACAGGATACATGTGGCTGTGGGCCCAGAACTTCTGGCTGGATGAGAACCACACCAGCAACCATCATTGGTCCATCCACATTGTCATCCGCGTTTCTGACAAGCAACACACTGCCACACACCCCGCTACCAAACCCCTACAGATGCTTGATGTAAGTCAACACAGACATGCTGTGTGGGACACTGGAACCAACACCACCGCCACACCCTGCAACCTCACACACTGGATCAGCAACTGATCCAACAATCTAGCCACGTTGACGGACTTTCCTGTGACGCACATCAAGAATTACGCCACCTGTGACCAGGCACAGCTAGTGGACTCCTGCACATCTAGCAGGACTATTTTGCACAGCTTGCAACACAAATAACCATCATTGGCCTTACAAGCAGGGCAAACGGCACACACAGCCATCACCATGTCATCATCAAGGACAATTGGAGATCCTTCAGAAGGTGCAGAGGCAAACACAGCGCACAACATCAAGGAGCTCTTCTGCATTGTGACTGTGAGTCCACTGACATCAGCTCTCCATCCACAAGAGAGCCCACCCTTGCAAGGCTGAGCCAATCCCTTTCTACTTTCTACCACAAGCAAATGGACATACACGCAAGCCTTGGTACACAGAGGCAGAACGCACTTTTATACGCGGGACCAACCCCCCCTCAGGTTTAGCACTTCCATCATCAGGAGATACAAAACCCGGCTCATGTGCAACATCCACTGGGGATCTCCATCAGGCCCCTTCCCACACAACATCTCAACCACATCATTCCCCATCCTTGTAGCCCCCGTCCAGCACGTCATGTATGTATCATTGGAGTTAGCCACATTCCATGGTAGATAGATGCATGCAGTGACCCAGGCCCTTCTTAGACAACGGACGGCAGGAACGCAGGCTCTCAAGGAACATCACCGTGCTTCCCTAGCCAGCAAATGTCATCAGGAAGACAGTCAACGAGCAACTGACAAACTTCCTCCACGCAAAGAGCTCCAGGCAACCTGCACAAGGTCATCTTCCACTGTAATCACCCCACTGCAAACGTCATCATTACCACCAACAACAACAACTTTTCCCTGCTCCACAATGGTGAGGCCACCCCCCTTGACCACTCAACAGCATTAGACATGATGTGCTCACACACTGTCAGCTCACACATCTCCAACACTGGTATACCGGCTATGGACCCTGATGAAATCACCTAGTAGCTCACCAGCAAGGCCATGGGAGTGGGACTCAAGCCTTAAGCATGTAGTACAGTGGCCTCATCTGGAACATGGCCAAGGGCTCATCTCTCCGCGTGTCAATCTTCAATGTGTCCATGACCCCCCTCTTCACCATCACATGCGCACACAACCTCATCATCATCTCGTATGCCATTGACAGCCAGCTGCTCCTCACCCTCACCAAAGACATAGCCATTGCCGCTTCCAACCTTTAAGTAGGCATGAGGATGAATGTGTGAGCATCAGCCACATGAGGCTGGACTTGGGCAGGACTGAGGTTAGAATCTGAGGATTGTCCCCTTACAGCTAGGTCAACTTCTTGTGTCCCACCCACCAGGGCACTGCACTAGCACCCTGTGACCACGCACACAAGATGTTGTGCATCCTGTACTCGACGCTCACAATTGCCATGCTACTCACCAGCATCTGTACCTCATGCTGCAACACCCTCCGCATGATGCACATGATCCACGGATAGATCCACTCCAAGGCAAGACAGACCATCCCCAAGGTCCACTACACCAGCTGTGTCAACTACAGCCCCGCACCCTACAGAGCAAGTACAGCCAAACTCCCAGCAAACTTGTCCACATCCAGGGTGCATCTGCACACCTCCGCTTCAACATCCTGTGCACCAGCCATATCAACGTCCACCTGAGATAGCTGCAAGGGATCACTGTGTGCTGCAGGAGGACCTTCAGACTCCTCACACACACTCAGGAGGCAGTCAACAACCCCAGACCCCAAAATCAACCTTGTACGTCTGTCATTCAAGACCCCGTTGGCCCAACTCTATGCATCCAAACTTGGCCTGGCCACCATTCTTCACTTCCACAAAACTCCAGCATGAAGGAGATGGTTCTCCCACCTGGCCAAACATACCTGGGACTCCCTCCCCGGGAACCTCCACATGAGCCATGACCTCTAGGCCTTCATCATCCTCTCCCTGATTAGTCTGTCCACATAGTATTGCAAGCCCCCCTCAGCAGCTTGAGGCCATCACGGGTGAGTATTGGGCTCCCAGGCTGTATCGGATGATACATTGTGACCCATGTGTGTCCTGTACAGGACTCAGATCCCAGGCTATGGATGGCTGGAGTTAGTTCAACACTCAGGCATAGTTTGACATTTATCCACATGTATGTTGTGGACTAATGCTAAATGACTGCACCATCTAATAATAAATAAATAGTTTTATTCGCGGTGGGGTGCGTGTTTTGTTACAAAAAAATAAGGTGCTGTACCGGGTGCATAGAATCCAAAGTTCACAGGGGGAGATGGGATCCTTGGCATTTGAAGTCATCAGAGTCCAGACCACAGTGTTGGTCATCATTGGTCAGACTGTGACCAGCAAGTCCATGTGGCAGAGAATGTCAGTGAATGAGGTGCTGCTGTTGCGCATGAACGCCAGGTGCCAGGCCAGGTGTCCTGGGAGATGTGGATGGTCCGCTGCCTCTCACGGTCTTTTCCATGGACGACCCACCTTCCTCCGGGGACCCTCAGATGCAGGCCTTGACGATGCTTGGGATGCTCCATCAGACGAATCCTCCTCCCCCTCCTCCTCCCTCCCTGTGGCTGGTGTTGGTCTTCGCCTGGTGGCACAGGGAGGGTTGGCCATGTTGTCGGCGATCCAATGGAGTGAACGGCTTATGTCTGTTTGCACCGCCAGGAGCTCAGCCAGTCTTGCCTCCATCCATCCTTGGTGTTGTTTTTGACTGGCGTGTTGCTCGGCCTGCTGATTCTTAATGTCTGTGAGGGTCGCCACTACCTGACTGATGGCCCTGGTGTCACGCTGGTATGCCTCCGTGATGTTGCGTACGTGTGACATACCGGTCCCTTCAGCTGTCTGGTGAGGTTCTCGCCTCCGCCTGCCTCCACTCCCACCACCCCTGCCCACATGATCCTTGCCTGCCGTTGTGGGCACATTGGGTCTACGGGACCCATGAGGGATGGCAGTTGCGGGGTCGTCTGCCTCCTCCTGGGTGCCCGGCGAACCTTGTCCCTCCAGGTCAGACTGGCTCAGTTGTTCAGTGTGGGCAGGGCTCCTGGGTGTCTCTTGGGATGTGGCAGTAATGGGGGTGGTGGTTGGCACAGATGTACCTGAAGCAGGTGCTGCAGGGGCTTGGACACCAGAGGGGCCAGGTGGGTTGGGGGCATCCGCGGAGTGTTGTGAGGTGTCGCTGCCGGTGGTATCAGGTTCCTCCCCCGAGCCTGGGACTGTGGTACTTCCCCCCCCCATTGTTGGAGGGAGATCCATGACGTTGCCCTGTGTGTGAGAGAGAGACAATGTTAATGCTGTTTCATGCGACATCCATGTTTCATACATATTCTAGTTGCCACAGTTCCTCCAGGTAGATGCATGTGCCTAGCATTCACATCAATGTTCACTTGTGGATCGGTATGTTGCAGGGGACTGATTGAAATGTTCTCCAGGGTGTTTGACATGTCGAATTTGGGCTTGGATGCTTATTTGGCTGTGGCTTGATCTTGTTGTGTCACATGTCCATTGTGAGAGTGGGTAACTCCATTGGCTGCCCCGGGGGTGTGTGCTTGTGTAAGGGGTGAGTGATCATCCCTCTGCCCGACGCTGTTCAACATCCACATGGCCCCCCTCACACAAGTGGCCCGCCACCACAACCTCAACATCATCTCCTACTCCGACGACACCCAGCTCATCCTCTCCCTCACCAAGGACCCTCACACCACCAAAACAAACATCCACGAGGATCTGAGGGCCATCGCGACTCGATGAGGAGCGGCCATCTGAAACTGAACTCGGACAAGACGGAGGTCCTCATCCTCGGACCCACACCCTCAGCCTGGGACGACTCCTGGTGGCCGACCGCTCTGGGGACAGCACCGACACCCACCGACCACGCACGCAACCTAAGATTGAACCTCGCATCCTCCCCCTCATGTCCAAGCAGGTCAACGCCGTCTCCTCCTCCTGCTACAACACCTTACACACGCTCCGCCGGATCTACAGGTGGATCCCAACTGAAACAAGTAGAACAGTGACGCAGGCCCTCGTCAGCAGCAGACTGGACTACGGCAACGCACTCTACGCAGGACTCCCATCCAAACACCACCGGCGGCTACAACACTTCCAAAACGCCTCCGCACGACTGATCGTCAACGCCCCCCGCCACAGCCACATCACCCCCCTCCTGAGTGACCTGCACTGGCGCCACATCGACAAGAGGATCACCTTCAAGCTCCTCACCCATGCACACAAGGCACTCCACAACGCCGGACAAGCCTACCTGAACATCAGACTCAGCTTCTACACCCCCATCCGCCAGCTCCGCTCCGGCAGCCTCACCCTCGCAGCTGTCCCCCACATCCAACGTACGACTGCCTGCGGCAGATCCTTCTCCTACCTCACCGCCAAGACCTGGAACACCCTCCCAACCCACCTACGACTGACCCAAGACCTACTTGCCTTCAGAAGACTCCTCAAGACCTGGCTCTTCGAGCAGTAGTGGAATCCCCCACCCCCCTCAGCGCCTTGAGACCCTCACGGGTAAGTAGCGCGCCTTACAAGTACCCTGATCGATTGTTGATTGATTGACGGTGCCTGCTGGTGGTTGTAGTGTGATTTGGCAGTGGGTCTCCCAGGTGATGTATCTGTCCCCCCATGGAGCATGCTGCCATGTCAATGAGTGTGAGTTCCTGTCCTAGATATCTGAGCTTGTTGTGTTTGTGTTTGAGTTTGCAGTGGTCACAGGAGGGCCTTGTGCTGCCTACAGCAGGGCCAAGTGTCAGCTACCTTGTCAGTACTTTGCCAGTCCCTGTGCATTGAGCATGGGTATGTACCTGGGCCATATGGGCTGAGGGCAAGGGTGTCTGTTTCTGAGTTGTACAATATGTTTTGTGATCCCCACCCTCCCAGCATCCCGGACATCCAGTCTTGGGTTTGTGGTTTGTGTAGCCTGGGACATGACATGGCCTTGCTTTGTGAATGGGGCATACACATGTTAGTGGCATGAGCTTTGTTTTTGAGTGTGGTTGTGTCCGGGGAGGGCTTGGGGGTAGGTGAGTGCCTTTGTTGTAGTTGGGGTGTGGATGCCATTACCCCCATGTTATGTAAGTTGTTTGTGTACTCACCAGGCTCGGCAACTCCTTCGACTCCGTGTACTCCCACCGGCGGAAGCAGGGCCATCACCTTCTCCTCCCAGGGATGGTAATGTCCCGGTCTGCGGGGCAACGCACCTCCAGTGATGTTGCTCTGGGCGTAGTCCTCGTTCATTTTGCGCTTGACTGCCCTCCGCAGATTGTACCACCTGGCTTGGCATTCATTCCTGGTCCTTCTGATGGGCGCAACAGCATTCACCCGATCGACGATCCTCTGCCACATGCGTGTTTTTTCAGCTATGCTGGTCTGTCTGACCAATGTTCCAAAGAGCTGTGGCTCGACTCTGATGACTTCGTTGACAAGGATGTTCAGCTCCTCCCTTGTGAACTTTGGATTCTTGTCTGTGGGCATGGTGTGGGGTGAGGGTGTGGATGGTTGTGGGTGTGTGGGTGTGAATGCGTAGGTGTGTGTGTGTGAATGTGTAGAGGGGGTATGTGTGAAGGAGTGTGTTTGAAGGTGAATATGTAAAGGTGTATGGGTGCAGTTGTTGCGGTGCGGTCTGTATCTGCAGTGAGTCTGTTGGTAAGGCTCATGGTTTGTGTGTGAGGGCCCTTTTTATTGTTCCATTTGTGGTTGTGCCAGTGTTTGAAAATTTGGTGGGTGTGTTATAAGAGGTGGTTGTGAGTTTGGGCCTCTGTTTGCCTGTTTCCAGGTCAGTCGAATTGACCCTCCTTGTGCTGTTTTACAGTGTACTAGTTCAGTACGAGTCGTTTTAATGTATGTATGGTGCGTCCAGACGTGATGCTGGTGTACGGGGCTGGGGTACGGTGCATCCGAGTACGGGGCTGGGGTACGGGGCTGGGGTACGGCACGTCCAAGTACAGGGCTGGGGTACGGTGCTGGGGTACGGTAAGTCCAAGTACAGGGCTGGGGTACAGGGCTGGGGTACGGTGCTTCCAAGTACGGTGCTGGGGTACGGTGCTGGGGTACGGTGCGTACAAGTACAGGGCTGGGGTACGGTGCTGGGGTACAGTGCGTACAAGTACGGTGCTGGGGTACGGTGCGTCCAAGTACGGGGCTGGGGTATGGTGCTGGGGTACGGTGCATACAAGTACGGGGCTGGGGTATGGTGCTGGGGTACGGTGCGTCCAAGTACGGGGCTGGGGTACGGTGCTGGAGTATGGTGCGTACAAGTACGGTGCAGGGGTACGGTGCGTCCAAGTATGGGGCTGGGGTATGGTGCTGGGGTACGGTGCGTACAAGTACGGGGCTGGTGTACGGTGCTGGGGTACAGTGCGTCAAAGTACGGGGCTGGGGTATGGTGCTGGGGTGCGGTGCATACAAGGACGGGGCTGGGGTATGGTGCTGGGGTACGGTGCGTACAAGTACGGGGCTGGGGTACGGTGCTGGGGTACGGTGCGTACAAGTACGGGGCTGGGGTACGGTGCTGGGGTACGGTGCATACAAGTATGGGGCTGGGGTACAGTGCTGGGGTACGGTGTGTAAAAGTACAGTGCTGGGGTACGTTGTGTCCAAGTACGGGGCTGGGATATAGTGCTGGGGTATGGTGCGTACAAGTATGGGGCTGGGGTACGGGGCTGGGGTACGGTGCGTCCAGGTACGGGGCTGGGGTATGGTGCTGGGGTATGGTGTGCACAAGTACGGGGCTGGGGTACGGTGCTGGGGTATGGTGCGTTCAAGTACGGGGCTGGGGTACGGTGCATATATGTACGGGGCTGGGGTATGGTGCGGACATGGGGGGGTACGGTGCTGACATACGGGAGGTACAGTGCTGACATACGGGGGGACATGCGGACATACGCAGGAGAGGGGAGGGCTGTACGACTCGTATCCCAGGCACAAGTTTACCCGGGATGCGAGTGGTACAGAGTTCGCTCCGTACGGGACGTTTTACATACGCTTGTGTATTGGGAAGGGCGGTACGGATCGTACTTGTGCGCTCGGACTTCATTTTTACGAGTTGTACTTATAACATTACGACCACGTCTCGTAGACATTTTCCCGATACGAGTCGTATGTATTTTACACGTATGAATCGTACTTCACCGGTGGGACGGCACTTGTACGATTCGTACGTAAAAAAATACGGATATGAGTTGTACAGGAATTTTTTTTACCCGATCGGAATCGGCACCTAAATGTCTTCTGCGAATACCTAAAGTAGTATGTTTAGGATTTTGTCTAAGATTATTTCTGTGAATGGCCCCCTTAGTGTGTATTTCCACCCCTTTTGTAGGTGAAACAATGTGGGCAAAACCAATCCCTGTCTTTAATATTTTTTGCCATTCTGTCAGTCTGCAAGATGGTGCTCCACCATGGATCTGGGGCCTTTTTCCAGCACCATCCATTCACTTAACGTAACTGAGCAAATGATGGCCCTGGTTATAGGACATTGTTACAATCTGTAGTGTAGAGTGTTAACTCGTTAAAATTTTTTGCCGTTCTGTCAGTCTGCAAGATGGTGCTCCACCATGGATCTGGGGCCTTTTTCTAGCGCCATCCATTCACTTAACGTACCTGAGCAAATGATTGCCCTGGTTATAGGGCATTGTTACAATCTGTAGTGTAGAGTGTTAATCTTTTAATTTTTTTTATTCCTCTGTGTATGGTAGTCCCTATCAGATAGGATGGTATTAGTACAACGTCTAAGTCTAATGGAAGGCATCTCTAGGTATCCCAGGAAATGAGGCAGTCGGGGACTGAGGGGTGGGCGGTCAGCATAGTATACAGAAGGTAGTGTTCCCCTATTTGTATGCATAAATTTCTTTCCACATGTGCGTGCTCCATTACAGAAGCATTCTCATGGGCAAGGAGTCTTACTAAACTTTTGTGCCACAGGAAAGTGATCCAACAGAGGTTTCGAACAATGTGTTGAGTGTCTGTTGTAATGATGAATCAGTGACATCTAAGGATTTTTGGAGCCCGGGAAAAGAAAACTTTTGGAGTTCTCTGTGTGTAACATTTCCTGCTAATTACAGTTCTTTTAATGCCAAAAAATACAAGGGCACACAAGAACAGCCCAAAAGGTTTGCTTTAAGCGGTGATGTTACGTTATGTGTATTTGCAAAGCACACTATCACGTGCAATTGTATCCTGGTAATGAGCATGCGTGTGTGCCTAGCCCTGCCTATGTTGGGTTGGTTAACTGAAAAGCCAGAACTTCAGTTTCTTGCTGAATTCAATTGATAAAGCAATTTCTTTATTAATTGACTCTACATTTGGGGGCCGATTCCGATCCTGTAAAAAGGCCCTATGAATCGTCGTACGGAGCGTTTTCTCCGTACGACTCACACCCGGTTAACTGTCCCTACAACCTAAGAAGTACGATTCGTACAGAAAGCCTATTTCCGTACGAATCGTGCAAAAGACCGTACGTGGAAAAAATAACTACGATTCTGATCTGGAAAAGCTTGTACGCGACGTCCTGACGTATTCGGGCAGCGGTTTCCGGCCCAGCAAGTACGATTCGTCCCTACGTCACTCCGTACGGCTCTTTTTTTACGGGAGTCAAACACAGCCGGAAAAGCAGAGTTCGCCGCGAACCGCTACGCAACGGAGCCCCGGTACGTGACGTACACCCCATGAACCCCATCGTATGTGTCATCCCGGTCCTCTTGGCCTATGACCTGGTGCACCGCACCCGACGCACACGCCGCAGAAGGTGAGAACAACACCCAGGGGCCAGGGGGGGTGAGGGGCACGAAACATACCCCATACTCAAACCCAAACCTATAATATGGAGGCCATACATTACCACCAGGGTCTGGTCACTTTGGAGGGCGTGTCCAGCAACCCCTGTGTACCGCAACAATGGAAGTGGACGTGTATGGTGCGTACCACACGTACCCCTACGGCACCAATACAACAGTGGCACGGACCGTACCCACACATGAATGCGTGGGTACGGTGCGTGCCACACGTACCCCAACGGCACCATGCCAACTCAGGTAAGGACCATACCCACACATTAATGCGTGGGTACGGTGCGTACCACACGTACCCCTACGGCACCATGACAACTCAGGTATGGACCGTACCCACGGATGAATGCATGGGTACGGTGCGTACCACACGTACCCCTACGGCATCATGACAACTCGGGTACGGACCGTACCCACGCAGGAATGCGTGGGTACAGTGCATACCACATGTACCCCAATGGCACCATGCCAACTCAGGTACGGACCGTACCCATGCATGAAAGCGTGGGTACGGTGCGTACCACACGTACCCCTACGGCACCATTACATCTCAGATATGGACCGTACCCACGCATGAATGCGTGGGTACAGTGCGTACCACATGTACCCCAACGGCACCATGCCAACTCAGGTACGGACCGTACCCATGCATGAATGCGTGGGTACGGTGCATACCACACGTACCCTGTTACGGCAGCAGTAAATTTGGGATAGGATGCGTACACACGCCAGGAATGTGGGCCTAGAGGACTGGCCCAGCATGTTACCTTCATATTGGTGTGTGTGTAGGTCTAGGCCAGCAGTGTACAGCCCCAAGGGTGGGTGGGTGTATATGACTCCCAGCAGCATCCAGACATATGAGGGGTGGGTGCATATCACTACCAGCAGCGTCCAGACATAGGAGGGGTGGGTGCATATCACTACCAGCAGTGGACAGACATATGAGGGGTGGGTGCATATCACTACCAGCAGTGGACAGACATATGAGGGGTGGGTGCAGAGGACTCCCAGCAGTGGACAGACATATGCGGGGTGGGTGCATATCACTACCAGCAGCGTCCAGACATATGAGGGGTGGGTGCAGAGGACTCCCAGCAGCGTCCAGACATATGAGGGGTGGGTGCATATCACTACCAGCAGTGGACAGACATATGAGGGGTGGGTGCATATGACACCCAGCAGTGGACAGACATATGAGGGGTGGGTGCATATCACTACCAGCAGCGTCCAGACATATGAGGGGTGGGTGCATATTACTATCAGCAGTGGACAGACATATGAGGGATGGGTGCAGACGACTCCCAGCAGTGGACAGACATATGAGGGGTGGGTGCATATGACTCCCAGCAGTGGACAGACATATGAGGGGTGGGTGCATATCACTACCAGCAGCGTCCAGACATATTAGGGGGGGTGCAGAGGACTCCCAGCAGTGTCCCACTCCCATGAGGATGGATGTCTTTCACACACTGCATGACACACCACATGTGGGTGTGAGGACATATAACACATGCATACCCACCCATGGTGGATGCAGCACAATACACACCCTGATTTCATGCCAACAGACTGTATAGTCATGTAACTGCATAAAAAAACTAAGATAGCCAAAGGGAACACACACTGTCACGCACATCCCAGGACTGATAGGAATGTCCAGGTGCTGGTCCAGCTACCAAGATGTTGTCTCTCATGGAAGGAATAGGGTTCAATTCCACCAGATACAATGCGCACAATTGTGAGTCAGGTGCCCAAATACCCTGCATAATAAGTACCTTTTGTGTGGTAGGCTGTGATTACACACATGCATAGTGCTGAAAAGGGACAATTTGTCCCTGAAGGCATTCCTACATACCCAAAACACAAGTACAGTGACTAGCAAGGATGGCACAGACGATTCAGCAGGAGACATCGGTGAGCAGGCATGGCCATTGTTGAAGGGATCCGTCACCAACAAAGGAAATGTTGACACAGGTCAGCACAACAATTGTGCAACTGTTTGCAGGGAATACGTCAGGTGCCACAGTGGAAAGAACACTCCTTGGGACAATGTCTCCAAAGAAAAGGAACACACACTACCAATGATTCTTTGCAGAGACATTGTGATGGCACACAGATACCATGGTCCACCTCATGACCATCATACAAAAACATTTCTCAGAACCCTAACACTTTACCAGAACAACAACTCCAGGAGCCTCATCACCAACATCAAGTACCTGAAATGCAACAGTGTTGAAAGTAAAAGAAAAGGCTTTATTCAGCACACAAAAATGATAAATTAAGAAGACACTATGTACAAAGGCCAGTCCTTTGTTATAGTCCAAGGGTGGACATAGGGGACCGTGTCCACCCCTACCTTGCCTGCACAAAGTAACCTTAAGGTTTGTCGACCGGGGGGGGGGGGTCATCATCCGTGGCACGACCAGGCACCGCAGGGACAGGACGGGGTTGGGTAAGTGTGGTGGGTACAGGGCTGGACGTCTCCACCACAGGGGGTGGGGCATCGCCAAAGGTGGAGGTGAGCTCGGCGCTGCACACTGCTGCCAGGGCGTCCAGAGTAACCCTTGCACCTGAAAATACCCCAGGGCCAACGGAGCGGGGGTGGCCGAGGGATGGGGTGCAGCACTCTTGGGGGAGGGGGTGGACATGGGGGTGGACTCAACTCCCCTGCCCGGGGACTTCTTCGCCCGCTTGCGGGGTGGTGTCACAGTGGGGGTGAGGGCCAGCTCACCCATGTAGAGCTCTTTGGGTGACAGTTTGGTAGGGGAGCTAAGGGGAGTGGTTTTTGAGGGACTGGGTTGTGAGAACTGCGGACTCTGACTGTGGCTGCGTGTCTGTCGTTTGCCCCCAGACCCTGTGGGTGTGCCTACATCCCCCTGAGTGTGCGTGCCAAGAGGTGTGCGCTGTGCCTTACTAGGGGCTGTGCTGGATGTGTCTGTTGGGGTGCGTGCCCGTGACTGTCTGTGTGTGCATTGGGCAGGCATGGGCAGTGTGGATGGGTCCGGGGTACGGGGGGACGGAGCGCCGCAGGAGAGAAACTGCTTCCGTCAGTGAAGAGTCCATGGACCGCAGAATCCTGCGTTGCTCAGACATCATTGATGACATGCCTTCAACGAACGACACCAACTGTGTGAGCAGTTTAGTGTGTCCATGGAGGAAATGCAGCACTGATGCCTGACCAACCTGCAACTGGCACAGTGTGTCCACAGACTCTTCACTGAGAGCAGCTGGGGTGATAGGGGCAGGGGGTGCGGTGCCTGGTCCGAAGGAGACACGGTGGGACCCTGCACGGACAGAAGGGACGGGAGCAACTGGGATGGCGGAGATGTCAATGGAGGAGGAGGGTACAGATGGTGGGATGCTGCCAGTTGTTGGTGCATCCTCCGCCTCCTCAGGGAGTTCAGCCTTGGACCCATCGGCGTCGTAGATGCTCTCACCTCCAGACAGGTCCTCCGACTGACTCCCCTTGCCCGCCGTGCCACTGGCTCCTGCTGACTCCACAGCACTGTCGGCACTGTCGCTGGGTCCCTCCTCAAGGTCCATGCAGGTGTCTCCCTCGCTTGTGGATGATGATGCTGTGGGCAAGGAGAAGAAACCAAAATGCATCAGTCACCTGTATACATCTGACACATGAGCACAAGAACAATTGGTCACAGTGCATATCAGGCGATGCATCATGAGTAACAGCTAGATTACTCCGCACATATGTAAGCCCTGTAATGCCCAGTTGTTAGACCCACCATGCCACTTTGACACCTGGAAAATACATACACAAAAGGCAACAACTTGAATGAGAAATACACTGAGAAGCTAGTGTCTGTGAACCGGTGAGCACAGCAATACAATGAAGTCATGACACCACTTGTTTAGCCTGAAAGAAACAGTAGTGATGCACTCAAGGTAAACTAACACACCTCAATACTCAAGGTGTCACCACACTCAGAGACCTGTAAGTCCTTTGGAACACAAAATGAACAACTGTTGGTACCTTGGGACTCACAATACTTTACACAATCTACATATTTTGTATGTGCCAATTGGCCATTTCGTGAAAAGAACACTCATGTGGCTGCATGCAATATGTCGCACAAGGCAGTGCACACAAAAGTACATGTACGCTGTCATTGAAGAAGCTGGCACCTTTTCTGAGAAGCCACTGTTAGAAATAAACGGTGTTGCAGAAAGTACATATACATGGGCCCACGGAGGTCTTTATGTCTTGAGACTCGTTAGTTTGTATCACCAACAACAAAGGAGTCTCACAAAATCAAGACCACTGTGGGAACATGTATATGGAGAATCTGCAACACCATTTAATTTGAACAGTGGCTTCTTTGAATAGGTACCAGTGTGTTCCGTGAAAGTTGAAATGTCGTTTGGTGTGCGCTTCCTTGGTAGACTTTTTTCATGGAGGCACATCAGTGTACTTAACACAAATCATCCAACATGAACAACTGTTGACAAGTGCTGTGAGTGCCAAGGTACAATTTTGTAAGAGTAACAACTTTAATTATGTCAGTTGTCACCAGGCCATCCGTCACCTGATTACACAGTTGGCTACACATATGACCTACTGCCTGTCATCTGGAGTGGCACACATGTCCACACCCAGGACAATGCATAAGCTAATGGGCCTGCAATTGGGTGGTAAAAAAAGCCCAGCTGTACTGTGGGGACACCCTCATGGCACGCCAGAATGTACATACAGATGTCAGCACACAAAGTCCAAAATGCGTTGCATCAGAACCACACACAGGTGCAAAAAATGTATGATCAGGATTCATGTTGGTAAAAAAATGACACAGGCTGCAAAGCATGAACATTGAGCACTGGCCACCATCACAGGGGCACTGCACAGTGTATTTTTGTACAGGCAATTCTCACACACAAGTCTGACCTGGCAATGAAAAATCAGGGTTGCACATGTATGCCTCTCCCGCACCCCCCCCCCCCCTCAATACCTGAGTCAATGTGATTGATACAGATAAAGAACTGACACCTCATATTCTGGGTTACAACAACTGTGCTTGAAAAATAGCTTCATTTACACAACATCACCTTGTGGGGCTGCAAACACATATTTGTGAGAAAAAAACATCAACAGATTGTTGTGAATAGCCACACAGGCACTGCCCAGTGTGAGTATGCACAAGCAAAACGGTGTATCCCTGTCCAGTGGGCACAGGTAGCACACATTAGCAAAATACAAACTAGGCCAGGGAACAATGCCACAGAGGCAGACCTATGCAGAACACACAGAAAAAGTGCACAGTGTTGGATGACACACATGATTAGGAGGCCAGGGTGTCTCAGGGGACTGTAGTGGGCACACTGCTCTGTGGTCCTGGAATAAGCTAACTGTACCATGTTCAACCGTCATGGCACTATGCATATCTCACACTCATGCACATCATGTCTGAGGCCACAACATTGGTCATGCATGCTGCAAGGGTGACCAGTTGAAAGCTCACACTCCTATGTGGAGAACCAGCATCAGTGACAACAACGATGGACCCCCAACATAGTGAACAGGTCATGGCACAGGCACGGTACCAACACAAGTCACAGACCACCCTCCCACATGATGCAGAAAGCAATGTGCACTTAGATTTACTGGCACCCTAGATGACCATGTGCAAATGTGATTACACACAGACCAGGGGACACATGTCAAGGAGGGGAAGGGATGAAAAAGAGCAACAGGTGACATTGGGGAACAGAAAATGCACGGCACATATCAACTCTGGGAGTGTATCCAGGCTACAGAGCACTTACAAAGCCTGCAACACATAACACGACAAACAGCCATGTACCTACCCCCTCCTTGCTGCAGTCTCTCCTGTAACTGCCTATCGAGGTCTGGGAAGACCACTGCCAGGACACGTCTCATTTGGGGGGTCAGCCATCGGCGTCCGCCGTGGGGGCGAGGACTGTCGAGCCCCAGCTGGACCCGGGCGATCCGCTGGGTCCAGCACCGGATGTCCTGCCACCTCTTGCGGACCTGTGGCAGCTGGCGATGATGCCCCCCCTCAGATCTCACGGCCCTGACGATGTGGTTCCAAATCACCCCCTTCTCGTAGGCAGTTACCTGTTAGGATGACAAAGTGACACACCATCAATATACCTGCTCCATGTCCCCGAGACACATATTTGAACCTCTTAGAAATGTTGAACAGGGCATAGGATGTAGATAGGAATTACATCATACACAATAAGAAATTGGCCTGTGTGCGAGCCCCAATGCACTACATGGCATGACCAGTTGGCATGAGGGTTGCGACACACTCACTGATCATGCTACACACTGTGCAGCACATGCAACAGCAGGCTGATGGCCAGCACGTGCCAAGCAGTCACATGTCCCACTTCACTGACGCACCCTCAGCATACTAGACAGACACACCCAAGCACAGATCACTCGCCTGTCATTGACAACAGCAGATACAACCCTCACTCTGCACATGTGCCACTTGCCAGTGGGGTGTCACAGGTGTCATGCCCGCTATGCAAGTCAGACATACAGCACAGCTTACTTGTCACATCAGATGGGTAAATATGTTGCCACCTCCATGCAGGTGTGGTGCAACACTTCACATAGACACTCACCCACATGTAAAGGAAGATTCACACACATCAAAGTCCATGAGGTCGTACACATCATTTGGACACTCTCACCACAGGTCCACTCAACTCATAAACATCTGTGGGTACAGTCACCTGTCACACCGGGGGGAGCACAGAATCACCTCAGGACAATAGGAAAAAAAGCCATCAAGGATTTCACAGGCTGAATGTGTCATGCACTATGCAGTGAAAGTCACAGTAAGCACAATGCAAGTGAGGAGTGCACACAGGAACTACATCAGGCTCTGCATGAGAGACATCAGCATGTCCCCCACCCTGGGACCCACTCTAAACAACATAGCATGTCTGTCTCACCTGGACACAATATTGACAGTCATACAACAGGTGCCTAGGCAACGGTAGTGGACTCAGCACTCACCTCCTCCCCTGATCTCCCATACAGCTTGGTGTACTGTGGGAGGAGGGCGTCCAGCAAGGCCTGATTCTCCTCCTGGGTGAATGGCTGGGCCCCTCCACAGTACGCGACATGGTCCAGAGGAAGTAGAGACAGCAGCAATGTTGTCGACTGGAAAGTTGTGCAGGCAAGTGCCCTCTCATGGGTTCTGGCTGCCTTATATCTGTCTTGCTGAGGGGCATTCATTTAGAGGAGTACATAGTGATTGGTCAGACTCATTAGCATCCTACGTCTACTCCAATCCCTTTAAACATACACCAATGACTTTAAACATACACCAATGACAGCATTCGCATCATTCAAATTTTGAGCATCATGTCAAGTCAACAACCACTTTGCAACATTGTATTTTGTGGCCAACTGACTGTTCCAGGACACATGATCGACACTTTCCAACTGAAAACTCTGTCTCCATGACAACCAGCATGCATTTAGGGCCTAATACTTGTCCCTTATGTGTCCCCTATGTAATTTTTAAATCCACACACAGGTACAGTGTGTTTCACCCGTACCCCTACGGCACCAGTACAATGGTGAAACAAAGCGTACACACGCAATGATTGTGGGTGTACGGTGCATTTCACAAGTACCCCTACGGCACCAGTACAATGGTGAAACGAAGTGTACACACGCAATGATTGTGGGTGTACGGTGCGTTTCACACGTACCCCTACGGCACCAGTACAATGGTGAAACGAAGCGTACACACGCAATGATTGTGGGTGTACGGTGCGTTTCACACGTACCCCTACGGCACAAGTACAATGGTGAAACGAAGCGTACACACGCAAGGATTGTGGGTGTACGGTGCGTTTCACACGTACCCCTACGGCACCAGTACAATGGTGAAACGAAGCGTACACACGCAATGATTGTGGGTGTATGGTGCGTTTCACACGTACCCCTACAGCACAAGTACAATGGTGAAACGAAGCATACACACGCAATGATTGTGGGTGTATGGTGCGTTTCACACGTGCCTCTACGGCACAAGTACAATGGTGAAACGAAGCATACACATGCAATGATTGTGGGTGTACGGTGCCTTTGACAGGTACCCCTACGGCACCGGTTGTACAGTGCGTTTGACAGGTACGTGTACTAGTACGCACTAGTAGTACACGTACACGTACGTGTACTACTAGTGCGTACCAGTATGTATACTAAGGTAGTACACGTACGGGTATGCACTGTATTACTAGTGCATGCACTGTACTTGTACTACTAGTGCGTACCCATACATGTACTACCTTAGTACATGTACGTGTACGCAATACTAGTACACGTACCCGTACGTGTACTACTAGTGCGTACCCGTACGTGTACTAAGGTAGTACACGTACGGGTATGCACTGTACTACTAGTGCATGCACCATACGTGTACTACTAGTGCGTACCTGTACGTGTACTACCTTAGTACACGTACGTGTACGCACTAGTAGTACACATACCCGTACGTGTACTACTAGTGCATACAGGTACGTGTACTAAGGTAGTACACGTACGGGTATGCACTGTACTACTAGTGCATGCACCGTACGTGTACTGCTAGTGCGTACCCGTACATGTACTACCTTAGTAAACGTACGTGTACGCACTAGTTGTACACGTGCCCGTACATGTACTACTAGTGCGTACCCGTACGTGTACTAAGGTAGTACACGTACGGGTATGCACTGTACTAGTGCATGCACCATACGTGTACTACTAGTGCGTACCCGTACGTGTACTACCTTAGTACACGTACGTGTACGCACTAGTAATACACGTACCCATACGTGTACTACTAGTGCATACAGGTACGTGTACTAAGGTAGTACATGTACGGGTACGCACTAGTAGTACACGTACAGTGCATGCACTAGTAGTACAGTGTGTACCCGTACTTGTACTGAGGTAGTACACGTACGGGTACGCACTAGTAGTACACGTACGGTGCATGCCCTAGTAGTACAGTGCGTACCCGTACATGTACTCATTTCACACGCTTACAATGGTAATACAGGCGTACACATGACAGGAATGGAGGGCTACGAGTCGCACATGGATGTCCATCAAGTACTTGTTATTGCATACTTACATGTGCAGGCCCTAGGTGTGTTAGCCAGTGATACAGGTCATCTCATCTAGTTGCACAATTGATGTGTGATGACCTGTGGACACATGTTATGTGTGATGGAGCACTATGTGGCACACATCACCTTGCCACTTGCCACATGTGTCTGTAGTCCAACTGTGTCATGCACAGCAGCAGTGGGATGGCACAGTAATCAACACCCGCACCTGTCTCCTGAAGCCAGGGACAGGGACACTCTATTAACTGACAGGTCTCGATCACCGTGCCCCTTTGGGACTATGTCAGGTGTGTGTCATGTGTTCCCATGAGCTTGATGTCAGTGTCCCGTCAACTGCATCTGCTGTTGGTGCATCCAACAGGGGTCTGTGTGGAGATGGGCATGGAACACATCTACGCACACCATGCCACATGTGGATTCCCATGGCTGTAGGGTCTGTGTGCATCGTGCATCATATTTTCCCAGTCAGACATGTGTGCGTTGTCTCAATGGCTGTGTTTTTTAGTTGTCACGTGTACCCCTTCATCGCAATCTGTTTGATATGTACATTTGACATTCCATGTGACCTGTGCGTGTGCCTTGCAGTCAGCTGTCTGGATGAGATGACATCCTTCCAATGCAGCTATGTGTATGTGTGTCACTCTGGTGATATCTCTGGCTGTTCACTCAGACTGGCCCCCAGCTCATTTCAGGGCATGTCATGTAGACTTGACAATCAACAGGTGTATCTGGCTTTTTGTAGGAGTGCCAGCAAGCTTGCATATGTGTCCTGGATGTATTGCACACACCCGACTCCATAGTTACCTGATGTGTATTAGCAGTGTAGCATGTGCTATGTTCATTGTCATTGATGTTGGCCGACTCTCAATCTTCATTCATCCAAACAATGTCTTGCAGGGCACCACCTGTCCGAAGACTAATGCCAGACTTGGGTGCCATGAGGGAATGTGCTTGCATCCGACGTTACAGATTCACTCAACAGTTGATTGAGGACTTGACCGACAGACTGGCACCACACCTCCAACCGCGACACAGGTATCCTACTGCACTGACCCCAAAGATGAAGGTGATGGAAGCCCTAAATTTTTTTTGCCACAGGTATGTTTCAATTCACCATAGCTGATGTTGGTGGCATGTCACAGACAATGTTCAGCCGTGTCCTGCGTGATGTTTTAGCAGCCATGTTGGAGCACCTTGATGAATTCATCACATTTCCTACTCCTGAGGAGTTGACAGATGTCAAGGGTGATTTCTATGCCCTGGGAGGGATGCCCCATGTCATTGGGGCCATTGATGGTCATGGTACACATGTGGCTTTTGTACCACCACACGCACAGGAACAAGCCTATCGCAATAGAAAACATTACCACTCGATAAATGCCCTTGTGGTGTGTCTTGCTAACATGCTGATTTCCCATGTCTGTGCATGTTTTCCAGGATCAGCACACGATGCCTACATCATGAGGCGTAGCAGGGTGCCACAAATGATGCTGCGGCTGCACAACGAATGAGCATGTCTTGTTGGTGGGTATACTCTGTTTGGCCTGTGTGTTGCGGTATCTTTGGCTATTACGGCATCTCCTGACCCTGTTTTTTACATGATGTTTCCATGTAGGGGACTCTGGATATCCCAACATGCCACGGCTAATGACACCTCTCCGCAACCCAAGAACAGCTGCACATCACAGGTACAACGATGAACACAGGCAGACCAGGCGAGTGATTGAGAGGACGTTTGGCCTCCTGAAGAGCCGATTCCGGTGCCTGGACAAGACAGGCGTGTCCCTCCCTTATGCCTCGGAGAAGGTCTGCCGAATCTTCCTCGTGTGCTGCATGCTGCACAACATGGCAGTTGAGAAGGCAGTGCCACTCATCCTGGATCCGGATGAGCAGGAACATCCACCCGTGGAGGATCAAGGGCTTGCTCACAAGGCTAGTGATGAGGAGGAGGAGGAGGAGGATATCCGGAATCTGTTCATACGCAACTTATTCTCATAATGGTGAGTCACTGGGTATGAGTGTGCAAGCTTGTAGCATTGAGTGGCATGTGTTGCAATGTGTGTGTCCACCTGACTGAATGCAAAGTGACTTGGATGTGTGTTCTAATGTGTTACTAGAGTGATGAAGTCATGCCACACAGTTTTGCGGAGAGACATTCTTTGAAATTTGCATGTGTCAAACATTGTTCATGTTTGGTAAATGTCCATGTGTGCCGTGAGAATTGTTTTAGGTGACTTCTTGTGTGTCTGTCATTCCCAGGTATTTAGCGCCTGTTGTCTGCTCGTGTCATCGTTGTCCTCATGAGGATTGCAACGTGTGCTGAATCAGTGTTCCATGCATGTGGAAAGGTCAGTCTTGGTAAGGTTTGCAGCAAGGATTTTTTGTGGTGGTATGGGTTTGGAATGTGTGGGGACTGCTTCTGTGCATGTTGTGGTACCATGCATAGATGTCTTCTCACCATGGAGAATATAACATGTAGCATCACTCCCATGGTATGATAGTCACCCTTCTTGACAGTCATCTGTAGGGGAGTGTGGCGTCTGATGAAGGCATCAATGTGTTTAAACCTTGAATCTGAAACATTGCAGCTGCTACGGGTGGACATAGTGGGGGACATCACAACAACAGGCTCCATGGGGAATTGCAGCCTCTCCGTGTGCAGCAGGATGTGTTTGGCTCATCCCCTTAACTTGTGTGCCAGTTCATTGGGATTGACATCATCCGTGTTGTGAAGGGGGTGTCCAGCGTATGTCCCACATGTTCTGTCAACTGACCTGTGAGTCTGTTAATATGGATGCATATCCCTTTGTGTGTGTATGTGGAATAAAGGTGTTCGGCACAATCCAAAGTGCCTCATCTCTGTCACTGCAGCTCTCTTGACAGTTTACATGTGTCATCTATGGAATAATTGTCAAAGATTGAGCATCTGTGTGTATGTGTACTTTGGCAACATGCATGCAGTGCTTTATGGCTAATGATCTCTATTGTGCATGAAGTACCTTGTTGGGTATGTATTTGTGCAGCTTGCTCCCCACAACGGGACGTGAAAGCCTGCTGATGGTGTGTCTCCTTTGCGCATCTCCGCATTTTGTTGCCTGATCCAGTGGCTGTAATTTATGGTGATTGTTCATACATTTTCTCGTAGTGACCCATGAGTGACCTGACACTCCTTCCTTTACATACACCTGTTGCACTGTGCCTTTCAGACCTTGTCTGTGTGTGCTACTTTTTGCCTAATTTCTAACCCCTTCCGCCTGCTGCTGCCTCACCTGCGGCACCGAGTGCCCTGATTCTGCAACCCCCACGCCTCCGAAATGCTCTGCCCTTCCCCCTCCACCCATTCGAAATGCAGGCAGCAGCTTTTCGTGCCACTGTAGCCCCAGCGCCGTGCCAAAGGCAGGTACGTATGCGCCTGCAACATGCACAGTGCACGACCCTCTAGTCTTTGCATGACCCACGTCACACAACAGGCTCATGCTGCAGCCACTCTCCAAGCAATGTCATCGTGACAATCATCCTCCTGCTATCAGGCAACCCCTAAGCACACACACGACACCTTCGCATGCTGAGTGTGCTACTTCAACTGCCTACACAGCGCTGCCCAGCCTACAAGACCCTGTCAGAACAACCAGGTAATGTGCCTCCTACTCCACTCCGTCACCAGCACGCCATTGGACTCTGTCACCTCCTCAACACGACAGCCCCACACATCACCTTCATGACAGTAACCTGGACAAAAGCATCCTCAGCACATGATGTCTTCATTGCCATACCACACGGATACAAGACCACCTGCAGGGACGGCAACACCAGTCCTGGGGGATGAATTGCTATTTATTCACAAGTACACCCTCAGAGTCACAAATCTGGGTTTGCGGCAACTCCATGGCAACCCTCAGTGTAACACTCCTCTACAGATCTGCAGGACTACATCCAATATTCCGCTAAGCATCAACACGTACATCTGCACGCACGCCCTAACCTCCATGGGCTACATGTGGCGCTGTGCCAGTAACTTCTTGCTGGAGGGGAACAACACCACCCTCCACCATTGGTCCATCAACATTTGACTCCACGTCTCCGACAAGCAACACACTGCCCCACACCCAGCTACCAATCCCCCAAAGATGCTTGATGTAAGTCACCACAGACAAGCTGTGTGGGACACTCAAAACAACACCCCCGCCACACCCTGCAACCTCACGTACTGGATCAGCAACTGATCCAACAATCTTGCCACATTGACAGACTTTCCTGTGAAGCACAACAGCAGTTCAGGCACCTGGGACAAGGCAGACCTACAGGACTCCTACAGACTTAGCCGGACTCTTGTGCAAACCTTGCAACACAAAGAGCCATCATTTGCCTTATAGCCCTTGAAAACACCACACACAGCCATCACCATATCATCAGCAAGGACAAGTGGAGATTCTTCAGATAGTGCCGAGACACCCAAACACACGACATCAAGGAGCTCATCAGCATTGTGAGTGAACTGACAGCAGATCTCCATCCAAGACACCCCAGCCTTGCAAGGCAGATCACATCCCTTGCAACTTTGTACCACTGCAAGCTCATGGGCATACACGACAGCCTTGGCACACAGATGCAGACAGCACTATTATCCGCAGGACAAACCCCCATCAGGTTATGGACTCCCATCAGCAGCAATGACACAACCTGGCTCATTGCAACATACACTCTGGCTCTCCATCAGGCCCCTTCCCACACAACATCTAAACCACATCATTCCACATCCTTGAAGCCCACGTCCAGCGCGTCCTGAATGTCTCCTTTGAGTTTGCCACATTCCATGTGTGCAGGAGGCATGAGGAGACCCAGGCCCTTCTTAGACAACGGACGGCAGTACCGCAGGATCTCCTGGTACATCACCCTGCTTCCCTACCCAGGAAATGTCATCAGGAAGACACTCAACAAGCAAATGACAATTTTCCTCCATGCAACCTTCTCCAGGCAACCGGCACCAGACCATCTTCCACAGTAATCACACCACTGCAACCGTCCGCATTGCCACCAACAACTTTGCCATGCTCAACAATGGTGAGGCCACCACCCTTGACCTCTCAATGGCATTCTACACCATGTGCTACCACACTGTCAGCTCACACATCTCCAACACTGGTATCCAGAGGAGGGCCCAGGGTTAAATCAGAAAGTCGCTCACCAGTAAGGCCCAGGGAGTCTGCCTCCACCCTGCAACATGTAGTACACTGGGGTCATCTGGCCCATGCCACAGGGCACTTCTCTCAGCATGACGATCTTCAATGTCTCCATGACCCCCTCTCCACCATCACATGCGCACACGACCTCATCATCATCTCGTATGCCATTGACAGAACCCAGATGCTCCTCCAACTCACCAAAGACCCAGCCATTGCCAGATCAAAACTTCAAGAAGGCATGAGATCCGTTGAGGAATGGCTGAACATCAGCCACCTGAGGCTGTACTTGGACAGGACAGAAGTCATCATCTGAGGATTGTCCCCTTACAGCTGGCTCAACTCGTTGTGTCCCACTGGTCTGTGCACCGCACCAGCACCCAGTGGCCACGCACGCAAGCTGGTGTTCATCATGGACCCATCGCTAACAATTACCATGCAACTCACCACCATCTGTACCTCATGCTGCAACACCCCCCACATGCTGCAAATGACCCACAGATGGATCCACTCCAAGGCAAGACAGACCGTCCCCCTGGTCCACGACACCAGCCGGCTCAACTACAGCGCCGGCCACTATGGAGACCAACAGCAAAACTGCAGGAAAAGTTGTCCACATCCTGGGTGCATCCGCACACCTCATCTGCAACATCCCCCAGCCCAGCCCCATCACCGTCCACCTGAGATAGGTACAATGGCTCACTGTGTGCTGCAGGATCACCTTCAGACTCCTCAACCACACTCACGAGGCAGTCCACAACCCCAGACCCAACACCGACCTTGGATGTCTGTCATCCAACACCCCGTTGGCCCAACTCCATGCAGCCCACCTTGCCCTGGCCACCATTCATCACATCCACATAAAAACTGCATGCAGGAGATAGTTCTCCCACCTCGCAAAACAGACCTGAGACTCCCTCCCCGGGCACATCAACATGACCCATGACCTCTACACCTTCATGATACTCTTCCAAATTGGTCTTTCTGAGCAGTATTGCAAGCCCCCCCTCAGCATCTTGAGGCCATCACGTGTGAGTATTGGGCTCCCTGTCTGTATTTTGTGATACATTGTGACCCATGTGTGTCCTCGACCGAACTCAGATCCAAGTGTAGGGATGGCTGGAGTTTGTTCCACACTTAGGCATACTTTGACATATCCCCATGTCTTAATTTTTTATTTATAGCTCTGGGGCATGATTTGTGCACAGAAAAAGGTGCTATGCAGGGGCCATAGAATCCAAAGTTCACAGGGGGAGATGGGATCCTTGGCATTTGAAGTCATCAGAGTCCAGACCACAGTGTTTGGCATCATTGGTCAGACTGTGACCAGCAAGTCCATGTGGCAGATGATGTCAGTCAATGAGGTGATGCTGTCGCACATGAAGGCCAGGTGCCAGGCCAGGTGACCTGGGAGATGTGAATGGGCCGCTGCCTCTCATGGTCTTTTCCGTGGATGACCCACCTTCCTCGCAGGACCCTCCGATGCAGGCCTTGACGATGCTTGGGACGCTCCGTCGGACAATTCCTCCTCCTCTTCCCTCCCTGTGGCTGGTGGTGGTCTTCGCCTGGTGGCACAGGGAGGGTTGCCCATGTTGTCGGCACTCCAACGGAGTGAATGGCTTATGACCCTTTGCACCGCCAGGAGCTCAGCCAGTCTTGCCCCCATCCATCCTTGGTGTTCTTGTTGACTGGTGTGTTGCTCGGCCTGCTGGTTCTTGATCTCTGTGAGGGTCACCACTGACTGGCTGAACTCCCTGGTGTCACGCCAGTATGCCTCCATGATGTTGTGGATGTGTGACATACCGGTCCCTTCAGCTGGCTGGTCAGGTTCTCGCCTCTGCCGTCCTCCACTCCCACCACCCCTGCCCACACGAGCCTGGCCTGCCGTTGTGGGCACATCGGGTCTACGGGACCCCTGAGGGATGGCAGTGTCGGTGTTGTCTGCCTCCTCCTGGGTGCCCGCCACACCTTGTCCCTCCTGGTCAGACTGGCTCAGTTGTTCACTGCGGGCAGGGCTCCTCGGTGTCTCCTGGGATGTGGCAGGAATGGGGGTGGTGATTGGCGCAGATGGTCCTGAACCAGGTTCTGCAGGGGCTTGGACACCAGAGGGTCCAGGTCGGTCGGGGTCATCCGCGGAGTGTTGAGAGGCGTCACTGCCGGTGGGATCAGCTTCCTCCCGAGCCTGTGACTGTGATTCTTCCCCCCCATTGTTGGGGAGATATTCATCACGTTGCCCTGTGTGTGAGAGACAGACAATGTTAATGCTGTTTCATGCAACATGCATGTTTCATACACATTCAAGTTGGCACTGTTCCTCCAGGTAGTTGTATGTGCCTAGAATTCTCCTCAATGTTCACTTGTGGATGGGTATGTTGCGGGGGACAGATTGATATGTTCTCCTGAGTCTTTGACATGTTGATTTGTGGCTTGGATGCTTCTTCGGCTATGTATTGGTGTTGTTGTGTTGCATGTCCATTGTGACAGTGGGTAAATCCATTGCCTTTCCTGGTGGTGTCTGCTTGTGTAGGGGGTGTGTGTAACAGGGCCTGCTGGTGGGTGTAGTGTGATTTGGCAGTGGGGCTCCCAGGTGATGTAGCTGTCCCCCCATGGAGCATGCTGCCATGACAGTGAGTGTAAGTTCCAGTCCTAGATATCTGACCTTGTTGTCTTGGTGTTTGTGTTTGCACTGGTCACAGGAGGGCCTTGTGCTGCCTACACCCAGGCCGAGTGTGAGCTATCTTGTCAGTACTTTCCCAATCCCTGTGCATTGCGCATGGTGAATGGGTATGTAGCTGGGCCATATGGGATGAGGGCAATTGTGTCTGATTTATGATTCAAACATGCGTTTTGTGCCACCCACCCTCCCAGCATACCGGACATCCATTCTTGGGTTGGTGCTTCATGTAGCATGGGACGTAGCATGGCCTTGCTTTCTCAATGGGGCATACACATGTTATTGGCATTAGCCTAGTTTTTGACTGTGGTTCTGGTCGGTGATGGCTTGGGGGTAGTTGCGTGCATTTGGTGTAGTTGGGGTGTGGATGGCATTACCCCCATGTTACGTAAGTTGTTTGTGTACTCATCAGGCTTTGCAACTCCTTGGAGTCCATGTAATCCCACCGGCGGAAGCATGGCCATCACCTTCCCCTCCCAGGGATGGTAATGTACTGGTCTGCAGGGCGCACCATCTCCAGTGATGTTGCTCTGGGCGTAGTCCTCATTCATTTTGTGCTTGACCGCCCTCCGCAGATCGTACCACCTGGCTTGGCATTCATTCCTGGTCCTTCTGATGGGTGCAACAGCATTCACCGTATCGACAATCCTCTGCCACAGGCGTGATTTTTCAGCTATGCTGGTCTGTCTGACCAATGTTCCAAACAGCTGTGGCTCGACTCTGATGACTTAATTGACAAGGATCTCCAGCTCCTCACTTGTGAACTTTGGATTCTTGTCTGTGGGCATGGTGTGGGGTGAGAGTGTGGATGGTTGTGGGTGTGTGGGTCTGAATGTGACAGTGTGGGTGTGAATGTGTAGAGAGAGTATGTGTGAAGGAGGTTGTGTGAAGGTGTATATGGTAAGGTGGATGGGTGCAGTTGTTGGTGTGTGCTTTGTAGCTGCAGTGAGTCTGTTGCAAAGGCTCATGGTTTGTGTGTGTGGGCCCTTTTTATTGGTCCATTTGTGGGTGTGGCTCAGTTTGAATTTTTGGTGGGTGTGTCATAAGAGGTGGTTGTGAGTTTGCCCCTCTGTTTGCCTGTTTGGATGTGTCCAGGTGAGTCCTTTCCATTTTTTGTGCAGTGTAGACGTGTTTTGTGGTGTTGTGCAAGTTGAATAGACTCTCCTTGTGCTGTTTTCCAGTGTGCGTGGTTCAGTACGGTAAGGGGTACGAGTCGTACAGACACACGGCCCCATGCGTTGTGTATGTACGGGGCGTACGCCGCCATTGCTATGCACGCTGCGTACACCGCCATCGCTTATGTACGGTGCGTACACCGCCATCGCTATGTACGGTGTGTACACCGCCATCGCTGATGTACGGTGCGTACACCGCAATCGCTGATGTACGGTGCGTACACCGCCAACGCTGATGTACAGTGCGTACACTGCCTTCGCTATGTAGGTGCGTACACTGACATTCCTACTGTACGGTGTGTACACAGACATTGCATTTGTACAAGTCATTCCCCGTGTACGGGGCGGACGTTTTCCGTACAAATCGTAAATCGGTAAGCCTGTCCGGATCGTACTTGTACCCTCGGACTGTGTTTTTACGATTCGTACGGAAAAGTGTCCGGGTCCGTCTCGTAAAACTTTTCCCGCTACAATTCGTACGGATCGGGCCGATCCGTATGTACTTTTTCCTGTACGAATCGTACTTCACGGGTCAGACGTGACTTGTACGATTCGTACGGAAAAAAATACGGATACGAGTCGTACGGGAAAAAAAATACAGGATCAGAATCGGCCCCTTTGTTTTACCTGCAAAAAATTTACACCAAATTCAGGAAAGCAGAAGGTCTATATTTTGACAAGCCAGGCATGCATACTAAGCTTCTTTCAAGCATATTAGGCATGCCCAGCATTAAAACTGAAAATAATCTGTTTTTTATGAGGGACTCTGGTGCTTCTCAATGTCGAAGTCACTTGACCAGCAGTCCCTTGGAAGATAAGGGCGCTGGGAAATTGACAATTATATTGATTCTTTAAAATGACCCTGTGGTAAATATTGGTTAGCCCGATAAGCAGGATTAACAAATGCTTCTTTGTCCACATTAATAGTGGCAGGCTCCTTTCGATGTAACTAAATACCATTCTATCCCTCTTTTATCTCCATCTACTTGTTTCAGAGACTGAAGTTTACTAGGTTGTGATCCCTTCGTGAATAAGCAAGGTAAGAACCATTTTTTTTAATTTTTCTTTGTTTTTCATTTCTAGCTAAGGAGTCCCATTAGAGCACAGTCCAACTTCTTCTGATTGAGTCTAATGCCTTTATTGAGATGGAGTGTTGGAAATCAGGACCTGTGTGCAGTGTCCCCCCACTTTTTGCCCCATTTGAGACCCCTGGATGCTTGTTTTCTGACTCAGAGTGTTTTGCTATGGGCAGGGCCAGTGCTATGTTGAAAACACCCACTGTTATGTTGAACACACAGTGAAAACACACACATGCATTAGGGTACACTACGTATTAGGGTACACCTATGATTGTCATGACCTGCCCCTAAGTCCTTAGTAGATAATAGGATAGGGGGATTAAAACTACCTTTAAGTCCCTAGTCCATAATAGGGCATGGCAGTTTAGAAGCCAGTAGCCTGTGTTGCACTTGCATTTTAAAAGCAGCCCTATGTTGCAGCACTGCTTATAAATGTAAATTGTGCCCAAACTTGACTTTGGTGTTAGGGGCACTTAAAGAGTGATAAACTACAATATTGTGGCATTTTAGGTACCCCCCCGGGTCTCCCCTAGGTGTCCCAGGGGTGGGGTTAGGGGTCATGTCATTATAAGGAGGGCCCTTATTAAAGATGTTTTATATGCCCTGGCAAAAGAGCAATTGCACATTTCACTTTCCCCATTGTAGTAAAGTGCCTCCCAAAATTGACTTTGGTGCTAGGAACACTGTAGTGTGAGGATCTACACTATTCTTTGCATATTCAGGACCCCTAAAGTCTCCCCTAGGTGTCCCAGGGCCGGGGTGGTCATGTAACTATAAGCAGGGCCCTTCTAAAATATATTTTATATGCCCTGATGATGTGGAAGTTGCACATTGCAGTTTACCCATTGTAAATGCCTAGTCCCATAGGGTAACATGGCATTGGTTTATAAATGCATAACTATTGCTAGGAATTACATTAAAAATACCATTCAAGGACTTAGGAGAATAGTATTGATAAATCCAACAATATACCATTGCTGAATTTATGCTAAAGTATATAGAAAATAAGTTATAAGACTTTCTCGTCTGTAAGCCAAAATACAGCCTTCATGTGGTCTTCCCTGAATGGATAGAGTTACCAGGATTAGGAAGCTTGCTTTGATAAAGTGATACGTGGCTCACCGAGGGAGAGGCTATCTGGTGGAGAGAGTTCTGCTACACAGGAATAGGAAAAGCATGATCTATGCTGAGTGATTTGTGGGATGATACACATAGCTAACATCATTTTCATTTGGCTTGTACAGAAAACATTTTTATGTACAGTTGTAAAGAGTAGATAATGTGTTTTCTACTTTCCATGACATGAGTTTTCAACACATTACATGTAATTCACACTTATACATAGCTATATCGCTACATACACATCAATTAGAATCTAGGGTTTTAAACACACAACGTATACTAATGTGGTTGTTTCTTAACACTGTAAAGTGCTTAGAAAGCCCCAACATCATTGTCCTCTGTAAGTAACAAAAGATATGGCATGAGCAACTACACTTCACTCAGTAACTCAAAGGGACATTGTAGCCTGTACGTATGGGAAAAAAGTTAGACAGATTCACATGTTCATTTCAGATATGTATCTGTTCCTCTGGTGGGCCAAAGAGCTACCATAAAGGGAGAGGAACTCCTGTGCCGGCAACTCCAGCTCATCTGGTGAGAAGGCAGAGGCCCTCTCACCCGCTCAAACTGGCATGGTTGCTCCCAGAGGTTTAAAAAAGCGCAAACGTGGAGGAGTTCTTGATGGCAGCAGAGTTAGGAGGCAAGAGTTTTTTTCCAATCGCCGTCAATGTATGTATGCGACATACACGATCGTGAGCGGAGACGTATACAGCCATTGGTCTTCACATGCTGCTTTCACCAATGTTAGCCTATGGCTGTGTCAGTCACGGAGTTTCCACCCACTATGCAGTCAACTTCCACTGCACCCATCTGATTCCAAATGTCCTATCGTGGAGGTCAGGCACTCACCATTTTAGAAGTTCAAAATAGTGTGTTTGAGACTTGTAAGTGCACCAACCCCAGTCAAAATTGGGGCTAATTTCATTACATATTCAAACTTCGATGGACACTCATAGTTTTAAAAAATAAACATGTGTATGTAGTGCATTTCTGCAATATTTACAGTGTTGTTTAGACCTCCGTTGACGGTATTTTTGGAGGAAAAAAATGAAAAATCTATTTATAAATCATTTTAAGTGTATTATTTGCATATTCATTTTTAAATTTATCTTGGGCTATAAATGGAATTTGTAAAGAATTAAGAGAGGCAAATGTATGATTAAATAATGTAGTAAAACCACATATATATTTTGTAGAACTATTTCACTTTAGTGTTAATGATCAAATATGTTACTGTGGAAAATGTGAAAAATGTTCAAATGGCTTTTCAGTGCAGACATATGAAGCCTGGGAGAGTGAGGAGACGGCAACCTCAGGTGTACACCACCAAGGAAGAAAGGGATATAATCAAGAAGTTCAGATTTAATAGGCAAACTATACTGGATTTACGTCATCAGCTGTAGCCAGATCTTCAGCCTCAAAACGGAAATCCCACATCTAATACACCAATTGTTAAACTCATGGCAGAACTTTATTTTGTGGCCACAGGATCCTTCCAATACACTGTGGCAGTATCTTGTGGAATGTCAGAACCAACTTTCAGTGGTGTGCTACTAGTTCTTTCTTCAATGATGAGTCACATGACAGAATGTTGTGGTGTAGTGGAATGGCAAAGGATCATGGTCTGAAATGGAGTGTATTTTATAGTGTGGTATTCAGGTGTTTTCATTTAGCCAATAAACATCAGGTGTGTTCTATGAGCATCCATCCAATGGCCACAGTGATAGTGCATTGTCAGTCCTGCCAAGTACCACGCATCAGGCTTTAGACTAATGCATTTCAGTGTGGTATTGCTCATTACCACACTGAAATGCATCGTCACTCTTAATACATAGTGTCTGAGCCTGTCAGTGAAGCACATCCTGGCTGTAAAAACTGTTAAGTGTGGCAGTGCACCATGCGTTTGCTGCTTTTGCAGGCTTGGGGCTGGTTCGACTCAGTTGAGCTATTGAAGCTGCTAGAAGGTTCACACTCACACTTTATTTATTTATTTTGAAGGTTTTATATAGCGCGAACAATACCCTTGCGAGTATCAGAGCTCTTTACAAGTCATATGTAGAAAACAAGGCATAGCACACAAAGATATAGGTGAAACAGCTATGCAAAGCTCCTAAACGAAAAAATAAGCTAGCGCAAAAACAAAAGGACACTATGGAGCATAAAAACAGAACTGGTAATAAAATACAGTAAAAAGTCAGAGAGTTCACATGAATTTAACCATGAGGACCACTTTCACTTCTTTTTTGAAGGAGGCAGTGAAGGGTTCATTTTTGTTTCAATGGGCAAAGCGTTCCGGATCCTAGGAGCCATACCAGAGAAGGATCGTTTATAGGTTTTTTTCTAGGCAAATCGTTGTGGTTTTAGACACTCCTGGAGGCTCTGATGCCTGCAGAGAGCACCAAATTCTGAGCTAGGTAGTGCGGGGAGTTGTGGTGTAGGACCTTGTGCGTCATACAGGCGATTTTCAGATGAATTCTAGCTTCAAACGGTAGCCAGGTGAGGGCTCTCAGGTCTGGGGATATGTGAGAGTTTCTCTTTGAACCCGTCATGAGTCTCGCAGCTGAGTTGATAGTGGCTCTTAGCGGGGCTGTCGGACCTTGGGTGGCCGCATAAGGTTACCGCGTCATATTCCACTCTAGGGATTACTAGGACTTGAACTGCTTGTTTGAAATCGTAGGCTGGCAGAAAGGGTTTCAATTTTCGCAGGGTCTTCATGTGGAAGTTGGCTCCTTTTGTGGAGGCGCCGATATGCTTCTGCATCTTTAGGTTACTGTCCAGAGTTACCCCTAGTTATTTTGCTGAATCGACGATGAGAGGTTGTCCTTTGAGAGCTGTTTAGTGCTTCAGCCAATCCAGGATAGTGGGTGTTTTGTTAGGGGGAGCGATTAAGAGGAATTCCGTTTTGAGGGAGTTTAGTTTCAAATGTTTTTCGGCCAGCCATGTTTTTTTTTTTTTGTAGTGTGGTGTTGAGCGATTTGATGTCATCAAGTGAGTGGATCTTAATGTAGATTTGGGTGTCGTGTGCATACATATGGAAGTGAATCTTGGCGAGACTGAGAAGATCGTTAAGAGGTTCCATAAAGAGGTTGAAAAGGGTGGGTGAGAGGGAGGAGCCTTGCGGAACTCCTAATGTGACTGGCATGGGGTTGGACAGGGATTGGTTGACCTTAAGTCTTTGGGATCTATTTTGGAGGACCAGTTAAATACAGTTCCAGACATTCCCATTCTGTGTTTCAGGAGTTCTAGCAGGTTGAGGGGTTTGACGGTGTCAAATGCTGATGACAGGTCGAGTAGGATTAGTCAACAGGCTTCGTTTTGGTCCAGGATTTTTAGAGCGTTATCTATTACATGTGTCATGGATGATTCGGTACTGTGACCTGCTCGGAAGCCTGATTGAAATTGGTTAAGCAGGTTGAATTGACTGTTCAGCTACATGTTAACACATTTTTCCAGGAGTTTGGCTAGCATAGGCAAGTTAGAAATCGGACGATAGTTATTTAGGTCCGAAGGGTCAGCTGTTGTTTTCTTTAGGATAGGTGAAATCTGACCTGTTTTCAGGATGTCTGGAATGGATCCTTGAAAGAGGGAAGTATTTATGAACTTGGTCCAGAGAGGTAGTAACAGAGGAATTAATTCTTTTAAGTAATTAGCGGGGAGCGGGTCTGTGAAATGGTTGGAGGGTTTCAGAGCGGTTAGCGTCTTTAATATGGTATCTTCACTGTAAGTGTTGAAGTGGGACCAAGTTGCTTTGTTTTTGAGATTGAATTTTGGGAGGTCATTAGCTTGGGCACCAGCTGGGGCAGTGATGAATTCTTTTTCATGTCTGAGAGGGATAAGAGGTCCTTGAGTAGATCTGTTTTGGAAGTGAAGAAGGAGGCAAATTCATCACAATTGGGTAGAGTAAGTGGGATAGGGAGAATGGTTGCATCTGGTTCATGCCCCTCTGTATGCCACCTAACGTGGCTAACCTTAAACTCTAATACACACAACACTCCTAACAATGCATATATTCACTTTCTGCGTGTCCCCTCTAGAGCCTACAGCAAGGTCAATGACTGGCAGCCTCTAGATCCCAGCAAACTTCTACCTACGATGTTTCATTGTGAGAATTTCCTATGGTGCGGCTCTCACTGACTGACAGCCGGCCCAGTCAGGTTGTGTAGTTCAGGCCGGTGCTGCGGGGAAACGTCACATCTTGCTCACTGCTGCCAGAGCAGGACGTTGGCTAGTGGTTTGTGGGCGCCGCCGTTAATGTATTCAATTATGGGGCCTGAAGTGTTGTGCTGCCTGTTGCAGGGAGCTTGCATAGCCTGGCCCTGACCGGCTGCCCAACGCTATGAGTATTTTTTGTTTACTTCAATAATGCCAAGGGTGTCATAGAGGAGTTAGTGACCCGGATTGCAGCAGCCACCAGGACAGAGTCTGCCCGAGACTCACTGGACAGCCGGCCTGGAGGGTGATTATCACTGAGGTTCACAGGCAAACACAAATTATAGCGGCCCGCAGTGGCACACGGCCTAACTGAGCCTTGCGGCCTAGTTGAGGCTGCCTTACAGAGAGACGCTGCCTCAGCAATTCTTGGAGCGCCACCACCACACTTCTCCAGACTCTGTGGCCACGGCCCAAGTAAGCACCACCAGCCTCTGTGTGTTTTACAAAATGAATGGCAGTGCACAATCAAGCAGCTGCAGCCTGCTGTTGGTTCCTGCCCTTGTGTCTGTATAATGTGTGTGTGATGTAAAGTGCTTTGATACCCCACACTGGTATGAGCAGCACTATAAAACAAATGAACTGTTTGTGAGAGAGGGACCCAAGGATGCTTCAGTGCTTTACAAATGAAATAGATAATATAAAGCATATAAATGATACTAAACAATGGGGCTGGACCATTTATGATAGACAAAGAGCATTAAAGTAGAAACTAAAGCAGTCACAAATATTGAGTAACAGCAAAGGCATAGGTCAAATGCAGCAGTTTTAAGATCTTCTTAGTTTCTCGTTGTTCAAATAGGTGTAATGTTGGATATTTATAGGTTTCCCTCATCTGCATTGCTTGATTTTGCTCGTGAGAAAGTGTCACTCATAGTCGTTGAAATGTGACTCATAACTACACTGAAACTATGAAAATGCCTCACATAAGCAATCTGAAACCTTGGCTGCTATGCATTGTTGAGTGTGTACTGCGACAGACTCCTCCTCCAGAGAACCGCTGCTAGGAGACCAGCAGTACAACTGTGAAATCTAAATTAGGGGTGGGCGAAGAATTCTGCTCTGGTGGCGCTGAGTTCGGAGTTCCGCAAAACTCCAAGAAGTAACGCAGACCGGACTTTTTTCTCTCAGGCAGAAGACCAACGTTAAGTTGGTGAGCGAGAAAAATCACACGCTAGAACTCCTCCTGGCGAGATTTCTCAAAACGGGCTGTTGCGGCAGGTCGTGACTGCTCTGTTGAGAAATTTCCTACGCGCGTTGAGGAAGTTGCTGATCGAGTAGAACATCGGCGATGGAGTACCATTCACCAGCATTGTAGTCTGCAATGTCAGCAACCGTGAGCCTCGACCGCGCAGGAAACACATTATCAACTTGGACGGCGAGTCAGCCTTCATGCATTTAAATATGGTGGGTGAAAGACCTTCAGCTCGATGGAGTACTTGGACCACCACCACAGTAGGGCCGCCAAGATCTAAATGGGGACCAAAGACTTTCATACATTCTACACAAGTACATGATTCTCAAGATATGCACCAACAGGGAAAAAGCAAGAAGAAACATTGTACTACAGAGTACATTTGAAGATTCTCTCATGATAGCATTACATTGGATTTTGGGTATTCTTGCAGCTTGTGTGAGCATGTTAACTGATACATGTACAAACATTAATAGCCTAAGATGTTTGGGATGCTCTTGGTTAGGTACAGAAAGGGAAATTCTCTGGGAACACTCTGGGGCAGATTTACAATAACTGGCGCATCCCTGCATATTAGCAGGGATGCGCCAGTTATTTTGCGTTAAAGTGACGCAGCGGGGGCGTAAAACTGTCGCAAGGGGCTTGTAAATCTGCCCCTCTGTTTTTTAATATGAATCTTAGAACAGAAAAAATCAGCAGCAATCGTCGTGTGATATATTGTGACATCGATACAAGATGGAGGGCAGTGTAAACACAGTTTAGGTTAGTGTAAGCTTAGTTCAGAATGAGAAAGGAAAAAAGCAACTCCCACAATCTTCAGAAATTCATGCTTATGGCAGGAGGTAAACCTATTCCCAAAATAGGTATGGGGGTCTTCAATCCCATAGGTTAATGTCGGAGATGATTCAGAGCTCCTGACAGGAGAGCCTAAAGTGAGCCATTTTGAATGAAAGATCTCTGTGCCTTTGAAATCCAACTTATCCAAAACTTAAGGCTATCGAGGTAACTCAACACTAATATGTCTGGATTTGAGGGGCTCTTGCAGGCTTCACTGTCCTGGCCTTCACTGAAAGATCTTGGGAACCCAAAAAGTAGCAAAGTCGCTAACTAAAAACTCTGCTCAGTTTTACTTGCTAGGCTTACTCAACTCTCACTCATCATAGTTGTCCAAAAATGAATGCCTAAATTCCGAAATACCACCAATATACTAACTTTTATGGGGACTTTAAGGTTTATTGGTGCTTTTTAAAAGCCATAACTTTGGTTCCCCAAACCTGTTTTTAGCTATTTGTGTCATTTTGCCTATTAAATTTCTAGTGAGAATAATTCAAATTGGTTTCAGACTTTTATTTAGGTATATTCTTAAATGTAGTGCTGTTTGGTACTACCTGAACTTAAAATCAATTTCTCCAAGGAATTGGCTCCTCCTTGTGCTACAGTTTCCAGGGCTTAAGCAGAGTTACTTACTAAACTGAAAATATTGTATTTATTAAGCTGGGAGGCGTACCCCCTCTCATATCTCTAACCCAAAAGACAATTCATGGGTGTTGATTGGCTGCACCTTTTCAATCTGAAGGATGCAATAGCTCTTATTGAGCATGGATGTATAAGCTGCAGCTTCTCTCTTGCTTGTTAAACACCTTTTGGGCCTAGAACTGCTTAAACCTTGCTGTTATTCCTTCTTGCAGAATGTGGAAAAAAGTGTTAATTATTTTCATCCCGACTAGGAACAAAGCTGTAGGCCCCTTTCACATCTTTGCTGCACTGCCTTGCTTTGCTCTCCTAGCCTCTGTGGAAGTCTTCAGTAAACTCAAAGAGACCTGATATGCAGGCATACCCTCACTACCAATCACCAGACACTACAATAGGGCTGCTTAAGAAATATTCTACCACACGTACAAACGAGTTGATTTGGTAACTCTGTCTGGTGAGCACATTCCCTCTGTGCACCACCTTTGATAATGTAATCCTTAATTTCACCGAGATGATTTTGGGGTGGACCAGCACCAATTTGGCTTGCTAGTGAACCAAATTGTAATAATCCTGTGCAGCCTAAAAAAAGCCCTTTGTTGGCCAGACTGTTTGATGACCCCCATTATCACTGATGTTGGTTCCCCACCGAGTATGGATCTGCTGCCCTTGAGCCTTTAAGCAACCTGGTAAGGAAAGGAATGTGTTGAAACTGGCATGTTCTGGTTGGCTGAGGCAAGGCCCTAGCCAGGCAGAACCTACCACTCCCATCAGGAGTGTGTGATTACACTAACTGTATAACCTGCGCTCACCCTTGAGTAGCTTGGCACTGAGGATTATCACAGAGGCAATGTGTAAAACATTGTCACGGCACTATCACACAATAAATACACTGAGCATCACAATAGAGACTTCACACATGATGAATGTAAATAAAGTTTGTATTCAACAAACACGTTATTTATCACAACATGAACATTATATATTATTTTCTGGGCATACATCACATTTGGAAATACCACTAGAAGTACTAGGCCCAAACGTATTAAAATCACATCAGTAATATGCACACTTGGGAAAGATCCTACTTTACCCCCAGCACCCTTATGCAGTGTGAAACATTGTCAGAACGAGGCCTACCCTGGCAATTGTTATAATTCAATACTCCACAGTTATAAGGTACCCCCCATATCACAACGATATCAGAAATGTGTACACAAAGATAATTATAACACTTTTAAACAGCAGCATGTGCCAAGGCCAGATGGGTAAAAACCAATGTCACACGTATTATTCTTTTGGCAGAGAATCAACATGTGAAGCAGTACTGCTGTGTGGTGTAATTAAATAACAGGAAGCCACTCCCACACAATAACTTAGCCCCGATCCACCTTGCCATGGATATCAAGCAGGTCCGCATAGAGTGCACTCACACACACACACACACACGCACACAGCACCGTAATGAGGTGCAACTGATATTCGGTAGGTCAGTTGATAATGCACAAGCAGATCCCGTAGTCTAAGTCCTTTCCACCATTCAGCTAACCCCGACTACCCTACACTTATGAGCTGTAGATAAAGCAAACCTTTCCCCCTGATACTAGGCTGATCGTGACCCAAATCACACTTAGTCAGGGTCTCAGGCAAGAAGATCAGGATGGGTAGAAGGGCTAATTAGGTGGCTGTAAACAAATTAAGGCTTTAGCCATTTCTCAGGAAGTTCACCCACAATATGTGGAGCAAAAGTGGGCTGAAGGTGATAGTTGTTCAATCAAAAGATTCCTCACTATGCCTTTTGGCACCAGCCCAGTTCTGAGAAGCATAGGGTGGAGCGGTCACGCCGTCTCTTGACCCCCTTCCGATAGCTCTCAGAAGCACTCCTTAGACCGGTCAATTACTCTCACCACCCAGGCCAGATCCAGGAAACATTACCTGGCAACACAAAGTCTTCTGGGCCAGGTGAGGAGAGGGCAGTTGGTCCGCCCCACAGAGGCACGAAAGGAACAATCAATGGATGGGGTGAAGGAGGGGAGCCTCTCGGAAGAAGGAGGCATCCGGTCAGACACACATCGATCAAAGTAGAACCCAGGCAATCTGGGCAAAACGCAAAACACAAATCCACTCCTCTGCACATCCCTGGAAATGAGGAACAACATCTGCGCATTGATCAGGGTCGGACTAGACAATTTTGGTCATACACAACTAAGAGTTGCAAATTCCGTACCTCCCTGGAAATGAGGCAGAACATCTTGGGTGCGTTGATGTGAGTTGCACCAGAGATTTCCGGTCACACACACACAGGCGCAGGTTTATCACTGTCGCACGATTTAGAATGAGGCACTACTACACATGTGCCCTCATCTCTGAGTGTCGCAACCTTAGAATTGGACACCACACGCAATGAGCATGCAGTTGGCATGTTCCATGAGAGAGATGAGGCACGGTTGACAAAGTGGGATGCCCAGGGTCTTGCATCTGGTGGATCCGCTCACCACCAACACACTTATGCGCATTGAGGCTCTACGATCCAGGGGCCACACTCCGCAGATGCGGCCAGTGATTTTGGGGCTCCGCACAAGGCTATCTGGTCTCCAATACTTAGTTCCAAGCTCATACAGCGCTGCCAGTTGGGATCCAGCAGATGATGTAGGCAGTTAAAAGGACACCACTCTCTAGGTGTCACAAGTAGACGTGTGGGTCCCTCGCAGGAGGTCTTTGATGTGTCTGAGACCTCCACAAGAGAACAAGGGGCAAGCCAAAAAGCCCTTGGCGAGCACACTTCAGGGTGCCACACAGCAGCCTGTAGTCAGCCCAGGTCTGCCACTATTCAGGAAGGGTGCACGGCCCTTCCAATTACAGTAATCCTCCCTGTGCACAACAGATTCCTCTGGCAGTTCCAAGATCTCCTTTCCAAAATCCCCACAAGTGTATCTCTACCCTGCTGAAGTATGGCACCAGTGGTTATATTGCAGTTTGCCTTTGAAGTTTAGGGTGGGTCAGAGGGTTTCCCTTCGAACCACAGATGTCTCCCCTAAATTTTGGTCCTCTCTGCCAAGGGGCTGCGGAATGCAGATCTAAATCTTTAGTGGGGTCATGATCTGGCTTCCCAGAGGCCAATGTCAAAACCTCTCCCTCCAATTTTTCCAGCCATGCCCTCAAGTGGCAAAGGGCTATTGTTCCAGTTGCATGACCAATGTTTACAGCTGTCTCTGGAGAATGCACAGATGTGCTCCCCCAGCCTCCAGTGTGGACTGGCGACAAACTAAAAGGCACATAAAGAGTTTTAGGAAAAGGAAATGGACAGTTTCCACAAGTGGCATTTCAAAGCTTAAATGACAAATTTCTATTTATCACAGAAGAGGGGTTGTCATTGGGAATCCAATGATAGGAAACATCATGAGGCTGCTTCACTGTAAGCCACTGTTGCAGCTTGAAGTAATTTTAACCATACCCCCCATGTTAAAATATGGAAAGAGCAAACATCATAGGTAGTGAAAGCACACATGGGGATGTGTACCTGCCCTGTCTTTCACCTACCACTTGCTCCACCCCTCAGAGCCTATCCTCGCGGTGCTGTAGTGGTAGTGTGGTAGTGGAAGGCCAACCTCAGGGTTGGCTAATGAGTTGGACATGCCAACCTGAGCATAGGTGCAACTGTGCACCCACAAGCCTGCAATGGCAAGCTTGATACTTGTTTGAAAGGCTACTCTGGTGGGTGGCACAATCAGTGCTTTGTCCCACCATTAGCCAGTGCAGTACCTGCCCTGGGTATGTGGTGTACCTTTTTACAGGGCACTCACAGGCACAACACCTAAACCAATCAAATAAGCATCACTTCCTAGCATGCACCCTTTCACATTGCATTACAGTGGGAAAGCACCCAGAGTCCTAAGGCCACAAAAAGAGACTCAACAAAAACCAAGAGGGAAAAAAAGCAAAATGTTTAGGGAAGTCCCCTAGGAAAGACAATATGCAACAGTACATTTTTATTATTTCTAGTTATTCAAAACCATAATCATACAGCAAAAATGTATAAAAACAGTTAAGACAAAATGAAGTCAGATAATGTCTCAATTAATCAGTTCATGCATGCATCTATTAATTTAATACATTGAAAAAATGTTTATACTGTACATCTTTCAAGTCAATTCCTAAATCCTAATGTATAAAATAGACTACCAATAAAGTAGGGCACTATTCTCCCCACTCCATGTACTTTAAGATAGTAGTAATATTTGGCAAGATTGCCACATTAGAGGTTTGGGAGGTTTAGTAGGAAGCACCGTGGAGCTGTTTGTATGCGGGTTCCTTAGGCAGGCTCATTGTGGTAAGGGCTGGCGTTACTAGCAGCAAGGTCTGACATCAGGATAGGCTATGCTGTGAAATTTCATGATGGTGACGAAATAGCAAGCTACACTGTGAATGTTGAATCCTACATGGCCTACCTCATGTTTTTCCCAACAGCCAGGAATGTAGGGCTGAGGGGTGTCCCCACTTAACCTAACTTAGATGTGGCAATAGGCTGCAGGCCGGTAAATGTGATGCAAGGAGCAATCTCATCGGGCATATGGAGATTAGTGATGGCAACCGGAGGAATAAAGTGCATTGTTCGATTTCTTCAGGATTGTAGTGCTTGCCCAATTGGTTTGCCGTGTATTGCGCTGTCTGATGGCCACTCAAATCAAAGTCAGGCTAATACTGGCCAGCCTGATGGAACAGAATCATACGCTGATTAATGACATATACAGGCAATTTCATTGGGCTTCAAGAACGAAGAGGATTCCTCTCAAATTCCTAAAGTGCTTTATTGATATTGAAAAGGCCTGCCATACCTAGTTCCGGCTAGACCTGCCCAAGGTGTAGCAAAAAGGCTAAGGGCTAGTTATAAAACAGCAGGACACAGTCTCTCAGGCTAAAGGAGCTTAAAAATATACCAGTTAGTGACGTGCTCCCAGTAGATTCATTAGGTAGCAGGGGCGAGGGGGATCCCATCAGAGTTGTAGGGAGTCACAACTCTGGGTTAGATATCTGGGACTGTAGTGAGAAATGTCAATATTAGTGAATGCAATGTCAATGGATGCCATTATATATGTACACATAACAATGTCATTTCTGGTGAATGTGATCTCAAAGTATGTCACAATATATGTACACATAAAAATATCAATTCCGGTAAATACGATGTTGATACGATGTCAATGTACACCATGACAAATGTATGCATAAGAATGAGAATGTCAGTAAATGCAATATCAATGACCACCATGTTATATGTACATGTAGTAATAAACTCGTATTACTGCTGTCAAAATCCCCCCAAGATGACCTTCGATCAACCCTGAGTCAGAGATACATGGTAAGACAGGCTCTACAACCCAAACCCAAGCCTACCAATTGATAGGTCACAGGTGGGGTTACACTTAGCCTGAAGACAACCAAGCAAACAGGAAACACCCAGATCAAATTCACAGATAAGCAGCTGCACCACAAAAGGTCCAAGGTGATTAGCCCCAATGAAAGATTTTTGGCCAAAGAGCACGCATCCCCAAAATACCACAAAGTCAGATGCCACATGTAGGTAGGAAGACTCAGCCAATCAGAACACAACATGCACACTAAACGCATCACATGCTCCCCCGCCATGATCACATTAGGTCTCCACAAAGTTGAGAGCCACCCGGGCTCCCTTAGCAGATGGTTGAATTTATGGTTCATGGCTAGGTCCGGATTTACGTGCTATGCAAGAATGTGTAATCGGTTTATTGTACTTCAAGAACTGTATATAATGCCGGCCAAAACCTCTGGTCATCGAGACAGTGTTCAGACATGCCTCTATTTCTGCTCTCACAGGCGCTGTGTCTCATTACTTGTTTCTGCTTTGCCAAGCGCCTCTTGTGTTTTCATTTTATTAAGGTAAATTTTTATCTGAGAAACAAAATAGTAAATCACCCCCTCCTATGATTTTAGCTCTTAGAGCAATGTATTTGGGACTGGATTTTGAATAGTAGACCGGCCCACAAGGATGTTTGCACTCTCTGCAAGGTTTCTGGAATTTGAGTTAGAATAGTAAATCAGACGCCCCACCCCTCCTTGCTCCCACCCTCATGATTTTTTGCACTTTCCGCAGTGTTTCTTGGACTGCAGAGTAAATCAGTTATGCTGTGATTTTTGCTCTTTCCCTAATGTTTCTGGAACTGATGTTAAAAAGTAAATGAGATCACTCAGGATTTTTGTACTTTCCCCAATGACTCTTGAACCAGAGTTAGAAAAGTAAATTAGCCTCTGGTGATTTTTCTGTTTTCTAGACAGTGAGATATAATAGTACATTTGCTCTCCAGGACTTTTAAACTTTGGAAAATTTGCAGTAGTGCCCTTCAAGTACCTATTTGTCTTGTTATGGTAAGAAATATACATATTTAAACTATAATTTGTATGTACAATTTTGCAAAGAGCATTTAAAAATACAATTTATCTTTACATTTAAAAAAAAAAAAATCAATATGGTCTTATGGACATTGGTTAGCTCTTAATGAATTAACATATAAAACACAAGCAAACCAAATATGTAGGAAAAATTATTGAAATATAAAAGTTTACGTACATACAACATTTTAAGTGTGTTCTACTTTGTTGCTATAGGTAGTTGAAGGTGTATGTTTGTTGGAAAGGTTAGTTGGAAACAATTGATGGACGGAATGCTGACAATGCAGACATTCTCCCCCAGTCAACAGATCTGGGTTAAATCCATCGTTCTTTTGCCCACTACACCACCCCAGTTTAGAAATGGCCATATGCAAATCAGTCTTGACCCTGTGCGTCACCTAACGCTTTTCGCCCTAAGTGGGATGGGTATTCCCAGACGTGGGACCCGTGCTCACTACGCCACTGGAGTCAAGCTATCCTGGCTGATGACGGCTGATAGCCAGAAACCGGTCCTAGGATGCTTGTTTCCGGTCCAGGGAAGACATGGCTTGGCAGTTCGGGCTGGACTGTTCCCATGAGGCACAGGGTCAAGACTGATTTGCATATGGCCATGTCTAAACTGGGGTGGTGTAGTGGGCAAAAGAACGATGGATTTAACCCAGATCTCTTGACTGGGGGCGAATGTCTGCATTATCAGCATTCCGTCCATCAATTGTTTGTTGTAACGCTTTTCGCCCTAAGTGGGATGGGTATTCCCAGACGTGGGACCCGTGCTCACTACGCCACTGGAGTCAAGCTATCCTGGCTGATGACGGCTGATAGCCAGAAACCGGTCCTAGGATGCTTGATTCCGGTCCAGGGAAGACATGGCTTGGCAGTTCGAGCTGGACTGTTCCCATGAGGCACAGGGTCAAGACTGATTTGCATATGGCCATGTCTAAACTGGGGTGGTGTAGTGGGCAAAAGAACGATGGATTTAACCCAGATCTCTTGACTGGGGGAGAATGTCTGCATTGTCAGCATTCCGTCCATCAATTGTTTGTTATAACGTATTACAACTGGCAGGCACGTGGCAGTCAGGGCCTCACAATATGCTGGCCATGCAACTGCGGCACTCCCATGCATATTAATAGTTTCAGGACCAGCAGCAGTGTCATGCAGGTTCTTCCTCCATGAAACTGCTGACAGTCATGAAATATAGAGGGCCCCCTTGTGCCTCATGCATGGGGGTGCATGCAGGGGGGCACATGTTGTGCCCCCCTATGTGCATGCACCCCCAGTTCCAGCACAGTATGAACTTCACAGTCCATGTCGTGCTGGAACATGCTGTGGCGGTTCTGCGGCTGTGACTCTCTAAGGCATACGTATGTGCCTTTGAAAGGCACCGCCGCAGGACCACTGCACAGCTCATCAGACCATGAAAACCTCATAATCTGGAAGGCAGCCTGCAGCCCTGTTTGGCAGTCCTAGAGTGGGCGGTGGCGTGGGGACCCACTCCAGGACCGCCAAATTCGTAATCGGGCCCTGTGTCTCATTTTTTGCTTTTCACATGTCAATAAGAAATATCCTTACTGAGTTGTTTTTGTCCTCTGGTCCTCAAGAAACTGCTATAAGGTGTGGCCAATAAAACAGGTCATCCTTTCCTTTCTATAGGTCCTTAAATGTCCACAGTGTGTTATCATTTATTGGGACTGTGAAACATATTAAAGATACCAAGCATCACCCGATACGTTTTAGTCAACTGGGGCACTTCACTATTAGACCAGTAATTGATAGGTCTTAATTGTCCTCTCTATGACTGTATCGCCATATGGGAATGTTACTTACTTCCAATTTGCTCATTCTTGCCTTCCAAATTTCTTGGTGGCAGTACAGATGATGAGAAGCCAAGGATAGGGTCACTGCTTCTAATTGTTGTCCCACGAATCCTCTCCAGTCAGGTATCTCCACTAAACATTGAAGTGACTGAAACTAGTCTAGTTCTCCTGTGACCTGTAATTGCACAGTCCTGGTGGCGTATATAGTAGTAACTTGTGGAGGGACCACGGGGAGTGGCTGGAAAAGGAGCTGTTATTACTACTAAATGGGAGGGTATACGCCACTAGGGCTGAGATCTTCTTATGGTAAAGTATTGGGAAAATGTATAAAGTTAATTAAAGAAAGGGAAAATATTTTTATGTTAAGTAATAATGTAAATTAATGTCATATATTCATTTTAAATGTGTAATTTAATTTTGAATTCAATATTTAAATTAATATAAATATATTAAATTAAAATGAAACTTTTAAAAATATATTTAAAAATCCAGCCTTAAGTAAGTTTACATGTATTTGTTTCATATTAATTATTGCTACATATATTCTTAAACATTATAAAAATATCAAAAGATCAAGATCGAGAGGCGGCATCACTCAGAAAGGTCACTAGCAAGCCTTACAGATGCCTATGTTTCTGAAACAAGCATTCAGTGAATTCAGCAATTTCTTGATTAGAGAAGGAATGAAAAGAAGAAAAGAAGAAAAGAAGAACTTCTAGTGAGTAGAGATTATGCTATTGGAATCCAGTCAACTCAGTCTCATGGAAAACACCTCTGGTCAGTCGAGGGGATCTGTCATGTCACTTACAATTGCCAGGAAGAGTGAAGTGAGCCCAAGTGAGCTAAAGGAGAGCATTTATTAATTATAATTCAGACTCAACTACTCCTTATGATGACCTAGCAATCTTGGTAATGACAGAAAAGTGTGCAATTTAGTTACTAAAACAGAGTTCGGCAAAACCTTAAAGGCAGCAAGTATTGTCAAGGAGCAACTTCCACAACACAAAGACAATCAAAGACGTAAGGAACTGCTCTATTATAATCAAACACCAATATTGTGCTATCACATCTGGAGCTTTATTTTACTCCATCATATACAGACTCAGACTTGCATTCTAAGCAGCAAACAGTTCACTTGCCTACTACTTTTGCCCAAATTGGTGCTTTTACATACCTTTCAGCTGGCCATGTTTCATATTCAATATGAGGAGTCGTCAAATCTCAAAGGTCAATGACATCCAAGTTTCAGATAAATCCAAAATCCCAACTACCAACTTTGCTTCATTCCTTAGGCTACATAGAAAGAATAAATATAATAACCGAAATAAACAACTTGAAGTTCTGATCTAGAATTCTGGATACAGAGAATAATGCAATTACTACCCAATAGACACAAACCAATGGAGGATCTGCAAAACAAGACAGTGTATTGGTTGAATGAAAAGGTGTAGCCATGACTTACTCAAACAGGGTTTGAAGATGGTCAAAAGAGTCGGCTTCCCAATGGACACAAATGCATGGCTTTACAATTATTGGTTGCGGGGAATTTAATCTAGTATGAGCCTAGTATGAGCCTCCAGAGGAGAAGAGAGTATCAATCAAAACACTCTAGTGTAAGTTTTGTACTTTTGTAAAGAATTCCACAAATTTCACACCTATTCAGTTGTTTTCTTATCTGTGTTGTCCACTGTGCTCCTCCTTAAGGACATGAGTAGTCTATTCCATGTTCTCCCTCTTATGCCTCTTTTTCCTAGTTATTTCCATTTGAAGATGTCTTCCAGTGACAAAAACATCATTCTATTTCATATCTCTGTCATTCTATTTGATGGCTGACAAGATAGTGAGATTGAATCTCATTTGTTTTTTATGTGATCATTGATCACCCTTCTGTTACTTTGTTGTATATTCTTTTATCTTTATGATGCACCAAAGGGTTGATGGTTGAATCATTTCAACTAGTCTTACTTCACCTGAGTTATCCATAAATAAAACCTTGAAAGGTCATGATCAATGGTGTTAAATGTAGCAGATGGGTTTAAGTAGGCCAACTCAATGGCACTAGTTCAAAGACAATCTTATGTCATCCAGGAAAGAGACAAGTATGGTTTCAGTTCCTCTGTTGAGGCTGAATCACTCCTGAAAGTCATTCAATTAGCCAATACATTTTAATGTCCATGATGTAACAAGGTAAAAATAGTTTTAATATTGTCCTCTTGGAGAAAGGTTTAATAAAAATGTATAATTTTACGAAGACCTTTTTAGAAAAAAAAATATATATATAGGAGGTAGGAAGTTATACCAAATTTACAAGAGGAGTTCAGGATGGAACCGAGAGATTATCTGGAAAAAGGCAACAGTCTGTACAGGAGATGTAAAACAGTCTAGCTTGGATTCCAATAGTGTGAAAGAGACACTCAAAAAGCCAATCGAAAGATGGCAAATTTAAATATTTATCTGGGCTGTTTGAGATGTAATTATGTCGCAAGCCAAGGTTTCTAAACCCGAAGAAGCCGATGTATGAGGATTTGGGTGTATTATATGATATGGCTGTGGAGACTTATGTAATTCACTCACATACACTGTCTTGGCCCCGTCAGGCTCATTTGTAAACCTTAAGCTCAACCCTTGGTAGCTGTAGCTTCGAGCAGCAAGGTTTGACAAAGTAACTTAGTGTAAACCATTTAACAGCACCAAACGCCGAAATAAGAAAGCCACACAACAAGAAAGAGACATGACAACAATTTATAAACAATATGGCATATTTTTATGAATTTTTAGAGTTCTTCACCATCAAAATCCAATATAGAGGTCCGGAGATACAGATTTTAGAAGAAATAAATACTTTAAACCCAACCGCAAACAAGCATTGGTCAATAAAATCTTTGCAAACTTTTGAATAGTTTGAAACAGTTTGGTGACTCCGACTCTGGTTAGGTGACCAGATCCAACAAGGCAGAAGTCTAGGAGTCCAGTAGGGATACTTTGGACAATTACTAGGCCACAATGTCCTCTCTGAGACAGTAGAAGGCCAGCTGTGGTGGGGCTTACGATCTCGCAACACAGCGGTCACAGCGCTGGTGGTCTTCCAGAGGGTCACTCGACTGACCCTTGCAGTCACTGCTTTCATCTGGGGCTGGGGATTGACTTTTCCCTGAGCCAGGATCCACAGGAACAATCCAAACTTACTAGCACAGAGTGCATAAAGTGCAGTACTTCTGATGGTGCAGCCTCTCTTCATGCAGCTTCAAAGGCAGTAGGTCACTCCTCTTAGTCCTCTCTCAAACTCCACGGTGTCCTGAAGTCCAGAGTGCCAGGGGTGCCCTTTATGTCCCAGGAAAGTGCCCCAGAGGACAACGCGTTCACTAGCCAATGGGCTATTGGGACCCCTCCTCTTTGGTAGCAAAGTTCCAGCGATGCATGACATTTGGCAATCCCAGAGTGCAAAATTCTTGCAACTCTCAAGATGCCTGAACTCTTCCTCGACTTTGAGGAGCTTAGTAGCCCATCCCAGAGGTGTGGCTACATAAGGCCTTTACGCCCAAGGGGCCAGAAATTGGGGGACACCTCTTGGGTATTAGGAACTCACTCCAGCAGAGCCCAGCAGGGCCAGTCAGGTCCAGTTACAGGTCCATTGCAGCAGGTCAGCTGGGCAGTTGCAGGGAGACATCTGGAGCTTGGTATGTCCCTGGAGGTCACATAGGAGGTCATCCAACTGACTCTTCGAGTCATTCAGGTTAGCTTGGGATGAAGGCAAGCAGGTTCAGTCTTCCTTCTCGGACAGTAAGGCTGCCCTCAGCAGCAGGGCAGTCCTCTGGCAGTAGGGCAATCCTTCTTCTGTAAGGGCCACAGGTCCAGGTGTGTTCTGAAGAGTGGCTCTGGAGGTCCAGTATTTATACCTAGTGCCAGCCTGTGTGTCGGGAGATTCCCTATACTGCCTCACATCTGGTTCTCGAAAATACCTCCCGTGTCAAGGCTCAAAGCTGTATGAGAAGATAGGGCAGGCTGGTGTCAAATTCCTTTGTGCGTGCAGGAGGTAAAGCCCTTTTAAATATAAGTTGGGCTGGATACAGACCCACCCAAACAGCCTGCCAGGATGGCTCAGTCTGTCCACACTGAAGCCAACTGTGGAGCCATTCACAGTCTATGACCAACGACACATGCAGAAGGCAAAAATGGTTAGAACAAAGAAATGCCAACTTTCTTAAAGTGGAAACAACACACATGGTATCTAGGGAAATTATTCAATTTTAAGTCGCAATAAACCTTAGACCCTTAATTCTAAAGTTTATAAGCTTTATTCAGCTTCATTCAATATTTTCAAAAGGATATTCAAAAATCAATTAAACAGAACTTTTGAAAGGAATAACACATTAATAAATCATACAGTACAACGTGACTTGAAGACATAATTTAACATAAGTACATCTGACAAAAAACGTTTTTTTTGTAAGAAAAAATTCAGCATATAAATAATGACAAACATACATCAATAAATCATATGTACAAGCCTAATATTCGACCAGTTCTAAGTTTAAAGTGATACACTAGGCGGACACTAACTTCATTTTGAACATGTGTCAACTGTCCTGCCTGTGAGAGAATGGGGATACAGATACCACTAAGGGGTTTTGTCAACACTAAAGAGGGAGATGTTATTTATCCAATTCCCTCGTGGCACACCCTATCGGCGCTCCCCCATGCTCAAAGCCAACGCGTTTCGAATCCCTTATGTGTTCGGAATTCTCTTCAGGACTCGGACTCGGTCTTGGGCTCTATAGAATTAAAAATAAAACATTGTTGTGAAACCTGCCCCACTGTGTTCCACCAGTATTATAATGCCAGAGAAATATATAATATCTGTACCTTAATCGAGGTATGGAGAAGAAAATCTAAAGAGGACATTGTCCATAGCCTTGACTTCTATTCTTTGTTAATTCAGAGCTACAAAGGTTTAAACATACGGGCATTAGATTTACAATATTTTACAACAAGAGAAGCTCATCACACTAAACGGGAGGCAGAGGACTTGGGTGCTCCTACCTTAAAGCATTCAAGCGAAATGGAGATAAATCGGATGTTCTGATGCGTGTCCAATTTCTACAATCAACACATACAATCATTGGGGCCGATCACAGAACTAACTTAAGACAAAATCCTAAACTTACTACTTTCGGTATTCACAGAAGTTAGGATTTTGTCTTAAGTTTGTCTTAAGACAAACCTAAGACAGACTTAAGACAGACTTAAGACAGACTTAAGACAGACTTAAGACAAACTTAAGACAAACTTAAGATAGACTTAAGACTAACCCTGGGCTGACAACTACGCTTCTCCCACGTAGTGTTCGTAGCGCTGCCTGCTTCGCAGTTTTCGAAGTAGGCGAAGCAGGCAGCGCCTACGCACACACCAGGGCGAAGCGTACCTGCCTGCCGCCCACCACCCGCCTCCCGCCCGCCCTCTTTTTAAAAGATAACATTAATTTATAATAAAGAAAATTAAAAGCCACTTACCTGAAGCGCGGCGTCTCCGGGGCTCCCTCTTCCTGGTTTCCAACTTTTCTGACAAATGCGCATGCGCGGACGCCAGAAAAGTTGGAAACCAGGAAGAGGGAGCCCTGGAGACGCCGCGCTTCAGGTAAGTGGCTTTTAATTTTCTTTATTATAAATTAATGTTATCTTTTAAAAGGAGGGCGGGCGGGAGGCGGGTGGCGCGTAGTGGGGCAAAGCAAAGCGCGTAGTGTGCGTAGATTTGGGCACACTACGTGCTGCTTCACGTAGCCCCACTACGCCCACTACGCCCACCCTTACTTGAGACAGACTTAAGACAGACTTAAGACAAACTTAAGACAAACTTAAGATAGACTTAAGACAGACTTAAGACAGACTTAAGACAAACTTAAGACAAAATCCTAACTTAAGTCTGTCTTAAGTCTGTCTTAAGTTTGTCTTAAGTCTGTCTTAAGTCTGTCTTAAGTTTGTCTTAAGACAAACTTAAGACAAAATCCTAACTTCTGTGAATACCAAAAGTAGTAAGTTTAGGATTTTGTCTTAAGTTAGTTCTGTGAATCGGGCCCACTCAGAATCCTCACTGGGCCCGATTCACAGAACTAACTTAAGACAAAATCCTAAACTTACTACTTTTGGTATTCACAGAAGTTAGGATTTTGTCTTAAGTTTGTCTTAAGTCTGTCTTAAGTCTATCTTAAGTTTGTCTTAAGTTTGTCTTAAGTCTGTCTTAAGTCTGTCTTAAGTTTGTCTTAAGTCTGTCTTAAGTCTGTCTTAAGTTAACCTTAAGACAAACTTAAGACAAAATCCTAACTTCTGCGAATACCAAAAGTAGTAAGTTTAGGATTTTGTCTTAAGTTAGTTCTGTGAATCGGGCCCACTCAGAATCCTCACTGGGCCCGATTCACAGAACTAACTTAAGACAAAATCCTAAACTTACTACTTTTGGTATTCACAGAAGTTAGGATTTTGTCTTAAGTTTGTCTTAAGTCTGTCTTAAGTCTATCTTAAGTTTGTCTTAAGTTTGTCTTAAGTCTGTCTTAAGTCTGTCTTAAGTTTGTCTTAAGTCTGTCTTAAGACTGTCTTAAGTTTGTCTTAAGACAAACTTAAGACAAAATCCTAACTTCTGCGAATACCAAAAGTAGTAAGTTTAGGATTTTGTCTTAAGTTAGTTCTGTGAATCAGCCCCAAAATTTGCGTTCAGTGTGGCTGCTCACTAATTATCACAGCGTGTCCAGAAAAAGTGGCGGAAAGTGACTTGCCTGCAATTGAAGGATTGAAAGTGGGCTTCTCACTCCATCGTTCTCATCTAGTAGCAACTGGCAGCACTGAGGCGATCTCAGTGAAAGCTTATTAATTGACCTGGTAGAGGAACTCAGAGGTCATGCGCACCAAGGCATTGTGGGGCATGTAGTTTGTATAAATGCAGAGTGTTTGTATTATGATCTACAGTTTTGTTATTCCAGAAAGTTCATTTAAACCGTGTAGCGCTGTGTTAAATTTCATGATTAAAAATGCTTCTTGCTGGGACAGTAATGTTTCGGGGTCACCTCCTCTTTGGTTGTTCTTTTTTATTACACGCAGGACAGTCCATGTGAAAACGTCGAGTTTGTGTTTTGAGGCTGTAAAATGCTCGACCATTAGGGCAGTAAGGATATTATTCTTAAGTCGAGAACGATGTTGCACGATGCACTGTCGCACTTCTTGAGATGTTTTTCCAATATAAATTTTCTTACACGGACACGTAACGGCATAAACCACGTTTTTTTGATTTACAGTTTGTGAATTTATTGTGGCGCCAGTGTCTTTGGCCATTAGTGAACAAACTCCCTTCTTCAGTTGAACTGCACACGGAACACATTCCACATTTATGGTGCCCTTGGACCGGTGGAAGATTGAGCATGGTGCAGAGCGTGGCTGGTTTCTTGTGTTTCCCTACTGAATTCACAACTTGTTGCCCAATGCTCCTGTTCTTCTGAAAGCAAAAAGTGGTGGCCTGAGATTAGGAATTGTTACTTCAATTAGATACCAGTTGTTACGTATGATCTTCTTCACGGATTTTGTGTAAGGCTCAAACGTTGAAACGCAGACAATGCGGTCAGTGAGAGGCTTGTTTTTTTTTGGTTAATAGATGCTCCCTAGGAGTGAACCATGCCCCTTTCAAAGAGTGTTTCATCGATTTCTTAGGGTATCCCCTTTCAACAAGTTTATTGACAAGTACTTCTGCATGGAGCTCATAGTCTTCGAGTCTCAAACAGTTACGCCTTATGCATAAAAATTGCCCAAATGGCAAGTTGTTCTTGAGATTTCTGGGATGGTAACTTCTATAGTGAAGGCCATTATTTTTATCTGTAGGTTTTGTGTGTAGCGTAGTGATCAGACCACTGGGTGAAGTTTTTACATTAACATCCAAAAAGGCAAGGCTTTGATTGCTAAATGTTAGGCTAAACTTGATGTCTGGACTGCGGTCATTCAGCCATGTGTGGAATTCTTCAAGGATGGTTTGGGGCCCCTCCCACAGGCACCAAACATCATCAATAGATCTGTACCACTGCTTTATGTGATTAATGTATGGATTATTCTGATACACAAATTGATCTTCATATTTTGCCATGTACAGGACTGCCATCTCTGGCGCAAATGGACAGCCCATGGCAGTACCTTAGACTTGGATAAAGAATTTATCATCAAATCAAAAGAAATTCTTCCGCAACGCAATCAATGCCAATTTCAGGATGAACTCCGTAGGCACCCGGTGTGGTCTGGGTCTGGATTCCAAGAATGACTCCATTGCGTCAAGTCCGTCTTGTTGGGGAATCTGTGTGTACAATGATGACACATCTATTGTGACTAAGAGATTGACATCCGGGTCAAAAGAAAAACCTTTGATTTTATTTATAAAAACCATGGTGTCACGCAGGTATGATGGAACTTCCTGTAAAAATGGTTTTAGAAACACGTCTACGTACTTGGACTGTGGTTCCAGAATGGAGTCACATCCGGAGACCTGGTGGATTGGTTGCATCCTTGTGCACCTTGGGGAGAAAATATAGTAGAGGCACCCTTTCATGTTTTTTAATTAGGTATTCGGATTCTCTTGGTCCCAATATTCCTTGTTCAACACCCTCAGTCACTACATTCGTGATTTCATGAGAAATGCTATTTGTCGGATCCTGTGGAATGCATCAGTACCAAAGTGAATTGCTCACATGACTTCTTCCTTCAGTTAGATAGCCTGGCTGGGACCAGATTACCACGGCCCGCCTTTGTCCACTGGCTTGATTACTCCTATTTGTTGATCCTTTAATGCAGTTATAGCTTTTTTATGTCCTTGTGAAATGTTTCTTGTGACGTGAACTCTCTTTTTTTCAAGTTCATCAAGTAGGGACAGCACAGCGTGTTCAAATGTGATGATATTCTTTGGTATACTATGTGATGGTGGGCAGAACATGGATTTATTTAGTAGTCCAGAGGCCTCCGGACACATGTTGTCCTCTTTATTCATAAAGAAAGCCTATAGGCGTATTTTGCAAAACAGCTCTAAAACTTCCATCTTCACCTTTGTAAAGTCCATGATGACCCCAGGGACAAAGGAAAGTCCCAATTCCAGAACTTCAGTTTGTTCTTTTGTAAGGATCCGTGTTCTCATTTTCTGTGGTTGTGGTTTGTATCTCCCTGGGGGCTTCTGTTGGCCATCCCCTAAAAAAGGCTTCTTCTGTTGGTCACGCCCAGAAGGCCCTTTTCCTGGGTCCAAGTCTCCAGTTGACTCAGATGATGACGTATCCGAAAAGGTCAAGAAGTTTCGTTTGGATTTACCCTGGTACTCTGATAGAAACTTTCTAGAATCCGGTTTCGTATGAACGTCGTCCTTAAGATATGGATATACGATCTCAATATTGAAGTATTTCCTATCAGAAATGTCCTTTTCAATTTTTTCAATTAAAGCTTTTGCCTCCGCTGTTGTATGGTTCTTTTTTAATGACTGTAGTTGCTCCTCTATTTCTCCTGCCTCTTTTTTGCATAGCATGTGAGCTGTCTCCACAGAATGGACCATCAAGTCCTGGCTACACTTAGTGCTAATATAGCTAAAGCCCTTCTTGTTCTGTGGGTCCTCTGTAAAGATTACTGGGACATTCTTGACCTGGAGTCCCCAGGGAATAGTACCCGCTTTAAGGTGCTCTACTAAAAAGTGCCCTTGAAGCTCTGTTCTAATATGTTTTTTCTGTAACCTAATTTTTCAGAGGCATTCTGTTGTTTAGCAGTCTTGCTTAATGAGACTGTGGAAAACAGAGTGGGGTCTGAGATAAGTTTCTGAATGTGATCCTCGCTAAAGGATAGTGTTTCCTTTTCTGACATGATGACTACCCTAGTGGGCCTGGTTGGGCTGGCTAGGGAACACAGTGTGTTTTAATTACAAATCTTGAGAGAAAGAAAGAAGCCTTGCGGACGGACGTCCACTCTACTACTAATATGATCAAGCAAGACTTGGGTCCATAATTCCCTGGACCAGACGACCCATATATGGAAACAACAAACACGGTATCCAGGGAAGTTATTAAATTTTAAGTCGCAATAAACCTTAGACCCTTAATTCTAAAGTTCATAAGCTTTATTCAGTTCATTCAATATTTTCAAAAGGATATTCAAAAATCAATTAAACATATCTTTTGAAAGGAATAACACATTAATAAATCATACAGTACAACGTGACTTGAAGACATAATTTAGCATAAATACATCTGACAAAAAACGTTTTTTTTGTAAGAAAAAATACAACATATAAATAATGACAAACATACATCAATAACTCCTATGTACAAGCGTTATATCCGACCAGTCCTAAGTTTAAAGTGATACACTAGCTGGACACTAACTTCATTTTGAACACGTGTCAACTGTCCTGCCTGCGAGAGAATGGGGATACAGATACCACTTTTCTTAAAGTAGCATTTTCAGAATTGTGACTTCAAATACAAATGTACCATTAAAAAGGACTTTGGAATACAATTCATTTGAATGTAAACAGCATATTTGCTTCTGATCCAAAGTTATTACTTATTAGATGTAATAAACTAAACCCAATGTTAGTCAATGGGAGAGATGGGTTTTACAACAGTGAAAAATGCATTGGAGTTTTTCACTGTCTGGACATATAAAACTTAAACATATATGTTAGTCCTCGCCCTATTTGCAGGTCTGTCCCCAAAATGTTTGCCCTTTGCCATCTATTTTTCTGACCCTGTTTGTGTTGGCTATAGGACTCTGGGCACTTTACCACAGCTGATCTGGGCTAAAGTGCATATTATCTCTGTGTAAATTGTGATTCTGATTAGCCATCCATGATTGGCATATTTGATTTACTGGTAGGTACCTAGTAAAGTGCATTGAGTGTGCCCATGGCCTGTATATCAAATGCCACTAGTTTCCGTGCAGCACTTGTTGTGCCACCCATAGAGGTAGTCCTGTAAATGCGTCTAAGACCTGCCACTGCAGTGTCTTCATGCACAGTTTTATTTCCCATTTGCCAGGCCCGAACCTTTCTTTTTCTTACATGTAAGGCATCCCTTACGTAGGCCCAAGGTACATCCATGGGCAGGGTGCAGCATATGTGACAGGTAGAACATGTACTGGTGTGTTTTACATGTCCTGATAGTGAAATACTGTGCATTTCACTGTTAAAAGGCTGTCTGTCCCATAGGTTACCATGGGACCTACCTTGTAACACCTAACAAGTGTAACATTCCATTGTGACAAGATAAATAAATTGATTTTAGGCTTCCTGAACTCAAACTTTAATGACACACCTTTTAGTAAAGGTGGTTTTTAAATTATGTGTTTGAAAATGCCACTTTTAAAAAGTATGCGCACAAAGAACAATGTCTCAACTGGAAATTATTTTACATGGCAAATTCAAAAAACGAATTAATCACAAGGAGGAATGGAACAAAGGGAGATCCAAAGAAATTCGTAGAGAAACAAAGGTTCTTATTTGCAAGTAGTTATAACAGCACTCCAGTACATTGTATGTATAAGTAACCATAAGTGGGTTGTGCACTGAACGTGCGTTTAGTGATTAAGTCAGCGGACAAGGGTGGTGGCACAGTGGTGATGGACATTGAGAAGTACGAAATGGAAATTATGAGACAACTCTTTAATGCCACCCACTTACATCTTATCCACTCCAAAATATCCGACGACAGATACAGGATGTCACCAATCAGGCCTTACTCAAGGACATCATCTCAAGAAAGGAACATGCCTTTTTGAATAACCTACTTCCCAGAACACCAGTGATGTATGTTCACAAACACCTTACAGAACCACCAGGAAGACCGATAGTTGCGGGTTGCGGCTCAATCTTGGAACCCCTGGGGAAATATATTGATGCAATTTTAAAAGAATTTGTTCCCCTTACTGACATCTTTATTCGGCACCCACCTTATTAACATCATTGAAGACATACCCCACAAGGAAGAGACTGATTTGATGGTGGGATCGTATATCAAATCTCTTTACACTAACATACCCCACAGTGAAGGCCTTTCTGTCATTGAACAATTTTGGGATACTCGACCCAGACCCAAATGTATCCCCTCTGAATTCATAATGGATGTACTTCGTATCGCATTCTACAATAAGTATTTCCTATACAAGGATACTTTTTATCTCCAAGTCAAGGGAGTATCCTTGGGGGCATGCTTTGCCCCTAACTTCGCCATTCTCTAAGTATATAACTTGAAAACCATGCACATCCTTGCTCCTATGAACCCTACTTGAAACAGATACATCTATGGCTCTAGGCAAGCGCAGTGCCGCATTCCCTAACCGTGGTCCAGGAAACAAGCCTGTTCATTGACCTGGCGTACTCGCTATGCATCGGAGTTCCTCTGATCCGGCCGATGCAATCCCCCAGGTTGAAAAGAACCTCTGAGGTGCTTGGACCATGCAGGCTTTGAGTGGGCAGCTGCACTACAGTCCTTGGGTGCAGTCTCGACTTGCGTTTTGATGGTGGAGGACCAAAAAAGGCCTCGCCGCTGGGTCCTACCGCAGATATCCCCCCCGTTTTCTTCAGTCTCTGCGGGATCATGGGGGCATTGACTCTGTGGCATTCAGGGGGGACGTACTGGACCCTGAACATGTTAGCAAACTTCCTTTTCCAGTATTGAGGAGGGCGGTGCTTGAGTGGCAGCTGTGCCGCGTGCTCACGGGAAGCTGTCTTTTGACATACCTTGTGGCAGTTTAGCTGATTGCTGCAATACGGGGCAAAACCTCGATGGAATCCCCTGCTTCACAGGTTAAGGAACTTCCTGATACTACTGTATTCCCCAGAGTAGGTGAGCAGCACCTCGTGTGTTACATGGTGCCCAGGAAATTACCGTATAACATTTAAGGGAAGCTTAAGTGCGCTATATCAATGAGATGACTACACGATTATGGTGATTTATGTCCCGCTTGTTATATTGGGTGATGTTTGATGATGTATCTGTCATGCCTAACCTAACTGCTGCTTCATGCCCTGATATTGTGAAGTTATGCCATTTTAAGACTTGCAATGATAGCATAACAAGTATCATTTTAGGATCCGTATAATATGCAAAGTGATGGTGTATGGTGTTTCATGATGTGTGCAACGTGTGTGTGTGTGTGTGTTTGTGTCGCAAACGCTTTACACATTGCCTCTGGGATAAGCCTGACTGCTCTGCCATGCTACCAAGGGGATGAGCAGGGGTTATCTTGGGTGTGTAACTCCCTTACCCTGACTAGAGTGGTGGGTTCTGCTTGGCTTAAGTGCATAGCCAGCCAACCAGAAACCCCATTTCTAATATCATATGTGTCCTACTTTTGCACCTTGCCCTTTGAGTCTTTGGAGCCTACCTTAGGGTGACTTATAAGTATTAAAAAGCAATGTTTAGGCCTGGTATTGAGTTTATTTTGACAGGTCTAAATGACATTATAAAACTGCAATACACGTTGCAATGGCAAGGCTAAGATATGGTTTAAAAAGCTTCTTTAGTGGGTTGCACAAGTAGTGCTGCTGCCTACTAGCAGCATTAAATTTACAGGCCCCCGGTATATATAGCACCATTTACTAGGGACTTTAAGGTAAATTAAATGCACTAATCAGATATATGCCAATTGTACTATGCTTTAGGGAGGGAGCACAAGGACTTTAGCACTAGTTAGCAGTGGTAAAGTGCACAGATTCCTAAATCAAACAGAAACAAATTCAGCAACTAGGTGGGGTGAAGGCAAAAGGTTTGTGAAAGTACCACACCAAGGATCTCACGTCTCACATGGATTTACTCCGGTTCTGAGCGGGAGTGCATTTACTACTGTTTTTGGTCATTTTTGCTGTAGTAAATTTCCGAGTACAGTTTGTGAATAGGAATGGGCTTACTCTTTTGAGGGTTGGTGCATGACCACCCCTAAATCCCTTATTATTCCTCCCTTAATCCTTACCAGTTACAAGTAACTATTCTCTATTTTAACGCCACTACCCCTGTCATGCCCATATGTTTGGCAAAAAAGCATGCGTACATGTGTGGAGATCTATGCAGTCGGAGCAATGATGTAGAGATCGCGACACAGAAAGATGGGAGAGGTAGAGACTTAGACCTCGACATATAGGTTAGTGAATAGTGTTTTGTAGTGAGCAGTACTATTGCAGTACTACTAAACATACTAATAAAGTAGTTTGCCAAAAGGCCTCTGTAATAAATTGGGTTAGGTAGAAACTATGCCAAGGGTGCCCGATCTAACAGCTTCCAGGTGTCCAGGTTTCCAAGTCAGCATATTGGCCACTGTAGGGCATCGCATCATGAACTGCTGCCTCCTGCTTCTCAAAACCCTCCACAAGGTCACTAATCTCCTCTGTGGTGAACCCCATAGAAAGGTTGTTCAAGTCTTCAGTCTAGACTATAGCAACTCTCTCTATTTGGGTCATCCCAAACTTCTTACATGGCTTTTCATGATTCTAGACAACAGAGCTAGACTGAATTGAGGGTGTTCTGGTGAGCTTCCATTTCTTCTCACTTGCCCAAATTACATTGCCTAATGGTTTATAACCCATTTTAGGTCTCGGGCAATACCACAGGACTATATTGGCCCCAGTTCCTAAATTTCTTTGCTGCTCATTTACCACTTATTCACATCTACATTTCTCCTTGCTTGCTTTCCTGAAGATGCCTACATTCAGGTGCACTTGGGTGGGTGGCAATCCTTCTCTGTCATTACTGCAAAGATTTGGAACTCCTTTCCAGTCACCTTACAGCTCCCCGGCTGTTTAACACCACTATTTAGGCATGGTGTTTCATCTGTCTCGCTATTTCCAGAAACAGGACACACACTCTTTAAAAATGTACATTCTTATGGGATTAACATTTTTGTTGCCTCTCTTGCAATGATGAAGCAAAACAAATTGTTATGGGAATATGTTTAGCTGCCACCCTGCCATTTATGTGGGATAAACATAGCAGAAAAGACCAATAGCTTGAGACAAAGGGTCTCATTGAAGTTAAGCCAGATTGGATGAATTTTCAGGGGTGAAAAAATAATGTGTGGAAACCGTATGTGATAACTCCTTTTTCACAAATTTTCCCTTATTTCGCTCTTGAAAATCTAGAATTATCTAGCACTTTTGATTTGGCATGCACCATATAAATCCCTTTATGTAACAATGGGGCTATTACACTCCAGCACTGCAAGAATCCTGTTCACAGTCCAAGTGCAACTGAAGCACAATTTTCTATAGAGAAAATCGATGCCTGAATGGATTCAGGTATTGTGAACGAGAGTAGATGCCAAGATACTACAGGCTGTGTAGTAATCACATCCTTGGCAAACCTCCACACTTGTCAGCCTCAGATACTGCCTCGCCCGATTAAACTTGCGCTGGTGGCATAGTCTTACCTTAGGCTTGGCATAAATGATTTTACACACACTGCTGACTGAAGTATGTATTGCTGTATCACTTCCTGCACAGAATCCTAACTGTACACTGATTACCATAAGAACAGTGACACAATCATTGGTTAATATGTATTTTAACATATGTCCACTGGTCCAAAACTTGGAGAAGCTGAAACCCTGACCTGCTACCAAACAGTGGGAAAGGTTGCTTTCAGGAAGGCTTTGGTACATCAAGTAAGATTGAATAGGCCTCTTTTGGTGTGGCTTTCAGAATCTCATAGTGAGTTAGCCATCAAATGCCTGCATGTACACTGCACTCCTACAATTTCCCCAGGTACATTTTAAGCCTCTACAGATTTTGTGTAATTTCCCTTGTGGAATGTGAAATAACCCAAATATTATACACAATTATGCTAAATGGTGTCAAATGCTAATTCAGCATTTGGTGTTATTGTTTAGCTTTAAATGTGCTCTAGTCTCGATTTTGGATGGTAAAATGTATTTTCTGCTTAAAGAAAAGCACAAAAATGAGAGTGATGTGAACAACAAACCTCAGGCATATTTACAAGAGCTTAACGCTGCTGTAGCATTAATTTTTTGACGTTACAGTGGCTTTTTTTTATCACCTTATTTACATAGTGCCGCTAAATATAGTTAGAAGCACTTTCCCAATGTAAACGTGAGTTTTCAGGATCGCCACTTCTTGTAGCGGGACTTAACAAAAATGAGATGCAAAGTAGGCATTCCCGTGAAAAAACTGCCGCTAACCACACTTCGCGATATTTACAATGTAATTCCCATATGTCGATAACTCCTCAAAACTGCCGCTAAGTCCAATTAGAGGCAGTTTTCGAAGACCAGAAAATAGCTGGTCTTAAAATTGGTGCAAACTCTTGGGGCATCATTTAAGAGGTTTTGGTGCTGGACAGCGCTGCAAAGAATGTTGCTGTGCTTCCCTATGACAAAATAAAAGGGCAGGAATGCGCACTATCAATAAAAAAGGTCACATTCCTGGGCCTCATTCATGAAAAGTGTTGCATCACTGCGATAAAACAGCAATGCAACACTTTTCACTGCGCCCTCCTTCCGACACCATGGATGCACCGTATACACTGTTCAGCGCTCCATGTCGCAAGGAATGACAGATACGTCATGAATCCTGACATATCTGTTGGTGCTAAAGTCACACATTGCTGGAGTTGTGTCTCAAGCATTACGCAACTCCAGCAATTCATGGGACAGCTGATCCCTATGGCACTGCATCACCCTTACGCCTGCCAAGAGGCAGGCGTAAGATTTTGACGCAGAGGCATCCTAGAAGTGTTGCAGTGAAATCGCATAGATTTCACTGCGACACTCTTAGACTTTGTTGCTGTTGAACGCCCAATCTGCATACATTATACCTGACGCAGGTATAATGTGGCACAGAGCTTCACAAGGTAATGCACATAACTAGATGCAGCACTTTGTAAATACTGTGCAATGTGGTGCAAAAATCAGGCTGCAAGTACATCAAGAAAATGAGGCACCAGCGGCATTAAATTGTCGGGAGGGGCTCTTGAATAAGCCTCCCTGTCTTTTTCCCCTACTTTGGCACAAATGACTGCTATGCACCAACGCAGGCACCCTTGCGCCATGGTGCAAGTGTGACTGTGTTGCGGAGTTGAGTGATGTTGTGCAGGAAGGGACACCTACCTGCACAAAACCTATCAATCTAGGGTAATTTCTCTTTCTCTGTGTGCTTCTGAATGCTGCACACATAGAAAAAGTGAAAAAAGGAGGAGAAATTGAAACACTTCTCATCGCAGTGCCTCCCAAACACCGTCCTTTGGGTGGTGTTAGATTCTGACACATTCCGAAGCTTTACAGTTGCTCGTAAACCTGGGAATGCTTCAGATTCAATCTGTTTGGCGTGGGAACGCCCACAGCAACACCCATTGAATGCCCCTTTCACTCTATTTAATGTGCGAAAGGGGCACATATTCACAAGTCCAGGAAAAGCCAGGCCAAGTGGCTTTAGGTGGCCTTGTAAACATGCTGTGGCACATTGCGCAACCAGAACATCAAACAAGTGATGTCACACCATTATATGAGTGCCGCTAGGGCCTCATAAATGAGTCACTTGGATAATAGGAGAACTCCCACAAATTATCCTTGGCAAGGTCAACAATGCCATTGACCTCCTGCCATTGCAGCTAGGAGCACCAAGAAGTCCACCACCACCCCTGACATGCATTGTTCACCTGAACAACTGCTCCATTCCCTTTGGGTGACGACTGGACCTCATCTCCTCTAAGTGCGGATGTCAGTAGACCTGAACTTCAGCAACAGGAGGCTGGAGACCAGGAAACGTAGAAAGCCAGTGGCTCTCCAGAGCTAACTGTAACCATGGAAGAAGGAGAGATGCACAACCAGTCAACATTAAAATAGGTTATCTGCCATCTTAGGAGTCACATCCATGGGCTGCATGGACTCCGCACCGGATGACTATGTCGTAGTGTAGCCCACGTCACTGGGGGAGCCTTCAAGGGAAGTGTTGGGATCCTGTGTCTGAGTGTGATTGCGCATAATTTGTGCTGCATGCAGCTCCTTCCACCTCTCTTGTATGACCTACTGCAGATTGGGGGTGGTTTGTAGTTGTGGCGGGGATGCATGCTTCTCCTACGCCTCCCAGTTTGACTGGCTCCATGAATGACAGTTTGTTGTGCAAAGCCTTCACTCCCTGTCCACAGCACCTGGCGAGCAGTGGATTGCAGCCAGTTCCAGACCTGTTCAGCATTATCAATGATGTGTGTGTCAATAGATGAGATCACTCACACCCATAACAGGTGGAGGAGGGAGTATTTGATGCCCAACTTGGAGGCATCGCTTAACCACTAGAGACAAGCCTCTCTGCCCCTGCACCCCGTGGCGTAATCAGGAAAGAAGATAACTGTGGTGTTATCCACTTACATTCCCACCAGCTTGCGTACCTCCCTCAGAATAGTGTGGCGATCCCTATAGGAGGCAGAAAAGGAAGGGTCTAGGATCTGTTCCCGGCAGCATGTGGCTCACCGGCACTTGATGGGACTGCTCCAAAACAATGAATGGGGATAGTGCAGATGCTGGCAGTAGATCATGTAACCATGTCTCAGTACATGCCACTGCCTCAGCTCCTTCAGTTCCCTCAGGCAGACCCACCGCCTGCACATTGTTTTGCCAAGAGCCGCCCTCCACATCCTCAGCTCTTCTTTCTAGTGACTTTACGCGTGCCATTAGCTGCTGTCCCGCCAATGCTGCATTCCGGGTAATAGGGTGGACTTCGTCCAGTTCTAGCTAAATGTTCTGTACCTTGTCAGTCAGCTTATGATGATCTGCATGCTCCAGGGTGAAGTCAACTGTGATTTTGTCGATGTGGCCCTCAAGGGAAGTGCAGGTTTGTTCAAGGGAGGTACCTATTTTCTCCACAGCCACGAGTAGAGAGTCTATTTTGGCATCCAGGGTGTCTGCTGTCACCTGCCCGGCAGCCACCGACCCCCAGCCGCTCAGTCCACATACACGGAGGAGCTGGCAGGTGTTGATGCATTTGGAGATCCATCGTGGAGGTAGCGCACTGTGGTGTTGGCATCTGTAAGCATTGACGGAATGGTGGTGCTGAGGGAGTTGACAAGAAGTTCTTTGGTGGCTTTGATCCAGCTGAGACGGGGACGATGATGGTGGTGGTGTATGATGGGCGTGGTGAAGGTGTCATGTAAACAATGATGGTCGGTATAGGAGAGTTTGGTGGCGTGGCTGTAGTTGGAGTTCCCTCTGGTGGGGAAGAGCAAGTCCGCTAAGGGATAGTCCCTTGTATCCCCAAAAGCAAACTAACAGGGAGTGAGGAAAGGCAGCACAACCCGATTGTCTCTTCCGATCTAACAGCAGCAAGCAAATGATGTGTTCCCCAGCGTGTAACAGCGGATCAAGCTGAATACCCAAAGGCCTGGGCCAGAACCAGCCCCTGTGCCCCTGGCACCCGCTGCCACCAATGGCCGATCTCGGTGACTTGAGCTAGTTAGTGGAGTCCTTCACCAGTCTTGTGCAGTGCGCTTGGTGATGAAGGTAAGCCTCAGTGCAGGGATTGCTCAGGGCATGGTGGTGTGCCACCCACAGGCACTAGGCCTGGACCGACTCAACCCCTGGACCTCCTCCGCTACGTGCCCCAACTTCTCCTCACCTGGACATTGACACCTGGGCTCAATTCGCTGCACTCTCTCAAAATCTGTGACTCAGCCACCAGGAGCCTCAGCAAGACGGAATTTCACACGCCTGGGTACAGCAGTCGCCACCAAGTCCGCTGAGGAACCTCCCGATGCAGGTAATGCAACAAGGACCCCTTAGATGTGAAGTTGCAGCGCTCTCTCCACACAAGTTTGGCGAAGCTCAAGGGCTCCCCCTCCACAGCATCCGGGCAGCACCACATCCTCTGGTCTGTGATACAGAGAGGCACTGGCCACCATTGGTAATCTCCTCTGTGCACCATGGTGTAGTGGTGGCATGTGTTATGTGATGCAGACCTTCCTACATTGATGCGTGGGAGTGCCTCTACCATTCAGAGCTCAAAGGGGTGCCAGGCAGTCTTCTCACCCAGGTCAGCAACATGTCTTCATGCGAGCTGCCAGACTTTACCAGCAGGTAAGGGCGATTGCCGACAACTCATTGTCTACCACCACAGCCCACAGGCTTGGGCCCGACCTGGCCTGCCCCCACCGTCAGGCCACAGTGGCTCAACAGCACAGCCGCCTCCCACCATGGGTCTCAGACGCAGGCCCAGAGAGGCCTCCGGGCCCCGGAGACTGTCCGTGCTTTTAGGCATCGGCTGCCATGGTGTCGCAAGGATGGCTCTATGCAAAGTGCTGCATCACTGGGTTTGCGAGGTTGTTCACCTGTGCTGAACTTGGCCCTGACTGCTCCATTCTGCATTTCATTGTTTCTATTTTATTTTTTTCATTGGAGGTGGAATAATAGGTTATTTTTGCCTGTAGAGGCAGAAAAGTGAAGTTGGGCTGACTAACGTGAGTTTTTTTGCCACTAATTGGCTTTTTGTCACTTTTCTATCACTAACGTCAAATTTTTTATCGCCTTGATGCTAATGTTAGAGGCAGTTTTCACTGTTGTAAATACGTCGGTACCAAGGTGATAGTTTTGGGAGATACATAGCGGTAAGAAAATTGGCACTAACCAATGCTAACACTAGTTAACGGCAGTTCTTGTAAATATACCCGCTCGTGTTCTGTATGTCCTCTCTGTTCCTGTGCTCCCGCAGTAGTTTTTTTTCCCCTTACTTTTTGTGCAACAAGCATCATTCGAATGCCTGAAAATTAGGTAGATTATGCCAGGCATAATTGACATTTAGCAAGTATATTTTTAGCATATTAAACCTGTTGAACATTACTGGTAAAAAAAATAGTTTAGTAAATACCGGGACGTGGAGTTCTTGCACAGTAAGCTCCAGCGTCCACCTGTTATGGGCAGTTTTTCAGAAAAAAAAAGAATAGCATCTAATTATTCCACCTGATAAATTCTGCACATCTCCGTGTCAAATAACTTCACTTGTGTTATTTATCGCATCCTTCACTAGGCCACTGTTAATTTCCATCTGTATGAGCTCTCGCATTGACTGGACACCAGAGACAACATATGTCTGACTCCCTCATTTAAGGTTTAGCTTTCCCTACCCTTTTCCTTCTTACACATCATTGCATTGTGCAGAATGGTACCTTCCGCTCTTCGTGCCTGATTTCCCAGTCCCATTACATATCTCATCTGGAAACCAAGTCTGACTAGGCCTCCTTAATGGAATCATGATTTGGTCATCTTTATGAATTCTATAACACCTCTTTGTTTGCTTCCTAAATAGCTACCGGGCGCGCGCCGGCTCCATTTCGAGTCCACTCATAAGTGCGCTCGTCTTTCTTCCCTGTTCATTGGCGGCCTCCGCATTTCTCAGCTCCTGCTCCTGCTCCATTTCCATCCTAATAGCGTCTGATGCTCTTATTCTGTGTCTTACGCTCAGGGTTTGTAAGTCGTGTAATCATATCTATTGAATGACAGTTTCTGCCGCTCGTGTCTTCTCTGCCATTGTGCGCAGCGCGATCGAATTTCGCATCTCTACTACTTCCGAGGCACCTGATGGGTTCGATGACATTTCAAGGCTTCCGCGTGCTCCCTCTAAAAGAATTAAATTACATTATTGCTCTTTTTGCATGTATTCACTAAATCTTCTGTACAATTTCTTTACTCGCGCCTTCGGTGTTTTTTTTTTTAATTTGTTACGTTCGTGTCGCTATCTTCCTTACATTTAAAAAATTGCTGATTTTAGACGAGTAAAAATAACTTTGGTGACCAACTTGAGTGTCTGCTGTCGTATCAGGGAATGGAATGGGAGCAGTTGATAGACTCGGCTGCTTTTATCCACTGCCAGAACCCCTGTTTTTATGAAAGGATATTCTGTTCCTTAAGCAACTTCCAGCTTGCTTCTTGCAAATGCTGTTGAGATCAGGCCCCCCTCATTCTGTTGTACGCAGACCATACATGCGCATGCCCCCTGGACCTATAGTCCATGGACTATCCATGCTCCTTCTTTTTAGCAGATAATATGCCCTATGATAGCCTTGTCCGGTGCTTAATTTACAAAAGACTACGTGCCTGGGCCAATTTTTTCCCAATAAGCCAGCACCTTAGCTGACAAATGCTGAGGTTACTAAATACCGAGGCTGTATAGTCTTGATTTCACCTCATGCCTCTTCCAGGTTCTCTTTCATCCCTGCTTTCTGATTTATCGCTGTGTTTTTCTGTCTTTGCGTCCTCCATTCCCCCTTAATTGCATTTCTCTCTCTTGTTCAGGTCCCAAGTCGGACAATTTAAAGTCACTTAGGCCCATCCACTTTGCCTACTTTGTGGGGGATTCTTATGTAGGACGGGTAAGTTCCTCAACCACCAACAGTGAACCTGCTACTAACCCCTTGCTCCCCAGTTCCTTAACCTCCCTTATTAGAGACTTGTACCTTGAGATAACCCGCCGCCTGCATTTCAGACCTCCGGGGCCTGAAGTGTTCCATCTTGATCGTGTGTGGTTAAAGGCCATTATTTTGTGCATGCTCTCTCCCCAATGACTTGACCAACTTTATACAGTAATGTCTGCTACAATATAGCGTCCAGTGGCCCTTGACTCACAAACCCCTCCTTCTTCATAGCTGATGTTCTGCAAGGTAGCCCTTCCCCCCATAATCTACAGGAAGTGTTTGAGCCAGGGGTTGCCCCGACATTTGGGTCATTACTAGACTGTAGTGAGAGTGGCCAGCACTTCTTTTGACCTTTTCAGGGCTTCCATAGTTCCTTTTAATGCAGGACTTTTTGCATTTCTCTGGGCATCCTCCTCCAATCCCTGGACACCCTAGCTGGCCACAAACCTACAAATTGCCCTATGTCGGGCCTGCATGGATCATGTCAACTCTGGGTCTCAGAGGCACTTGCAGGCTCAAAACCGAGGTCAGACTCAAAACAGAACATGACGCTCAACATGATTCTAAAAGAAACTTATGGACAGGGCTCCGTGATGTCTGACTTTGATGGCACAATGAACAGCCTGTCCTTGGAAATAAAGTTCCTACGAATCGATTTCTCTACAGTACACAAGCTCCTAGATGCTATGCAGATTTCTGAAGCATATAGCTAACTTAGGGCTTCCAAGCTCTAAACGAGTCACAGCGTGCACTAGCGAGTTTCTAAGGCAGTAGGTAGCTAGTGGGGGTATAGCCATGTTTTAAGCATTTTTCTGAAACATGACTTTTTCATTTCTAAGCTCAGCAGACATAACATCCCAAAGCTTAGGGGTCATATACGAGAAAGATCTGCCTCTCCATCTGACCCTTTGGATTCGTGCAACCTTTAGGATGCAGTTGATCAATGCCTGGACAACCTTTACAGGCAAGTGAACCAGCAAAACCTGACTGGGTCTCAGAACTATGTCATCTCCGACAGAAGGTCATTGACCTCAAGGACCGGTCTTGGCAGAATATATTTGCATTCAAGGAGTGCAGGAGGAGACTGAGGGGAATAACATAGCAGCCTTCCTGTTGTCCATGGTGCCATGTCTTCTGAACATCTAATTCACAGAGCCCTTGGAATTTCAGAGGGTCCACTGGCTGCGCCCACATCAGTCTAGTATTGCCTCCCAACCCTAAGTGATAATTGAATGCCTTCTTCTTCACACGCAGGTACCAGCCATCTTACAGGCAGCGAAAAAGCATGAGGGTCCTTTTTATTTGGATGGCCAACAAATTGATGTTACTGCAGAATTTGCTCTTGAAACAGCACTAAAATGCAAGAAATTTCTAGCTCTGTGGCTCTAAATTCGTCAGAATAATATAAAATATGGCCTTTTTGACCCTGCGGTAATGCTTAAGGATGGTACATCGGAGTTTTGTGAACCTGTCTTGGCAGACTTCTTGGACACAGAGGGTCGCACCTCGATGGAGATGGAACACCAGGGACCTTAGTAGTACATATGTCAATGATAGCTGCTTCTATTTGGGTACCCCTCATAGGGCTTCACCCTGGGGGACTTTGATGTCAGAGGTATGTCACTGTTTGACCTAGGAGCTGTTACTGGGTCCCACAGTTTGGACATATTTTGAGATCTTACCTGCTCTGCTTTTATTTGAATAAGTAAACAGGCACAAGTCCCACTGGCATTTAGGTTCGTAAAACCAGCATCCCACCTAAGGGTCCCCATGGAGGGCAGGCAGCAGAGAGAGGCTTGCAGATGAAATAATAGGTTCACGTTCCTTCATCGTATTCCCCACCCACTGTCCTTCCTTCAAGCTCTCTCTTTTGTGTCCCTTTCTATTCCCCTCCCACCAGTAGGGCCTGTAATGCCACCCTTCCTGATTAAGCACCAGGACTTCTCCCTGGAAAGGAGAAGCACTACTAGCTCTAAACCAACCCACTACTTTGGCCTTTCAGGAATCCCCACCCACTCGAGCACCCTTACCCCATGCTACCTGGGTATCCATGGCAGAGAATGTTTTCTCTCTCTGAACATTACTGGGTATAACAGTTAAGAATTTCAACTTACTCTAAGCACAAAGACCCAAATAGAGCACTGCTCCAAAAGACACCCCTCTCACCGATAAGGGCCGACAAGCTGAAGAGGTACTCGGTGGCGAGCGTTGTCCACAGTTGTTGAACTAATTTGAGAGACACTGACCATCCACCTACCACCACCAAGAAATATTGTGTGGCCATAGTTCTTAGTAAATCCTTCCAGAATAAACTACTTTGAAAGTAAACAGGCCAGAAGGGTAGCATTATATTTGCCAAAATTAAGACTGGAGCACACGTCAGTCTATTCCTCTAATTAAAAAAAGTTTCACACCCTTTTGAACAATTCATGTCTATTCATGGAATTTTGCACCACAAGGGTAGTTTTGGGGGGACCCATTTCTTGACTGTCTGGGAACCCATAATATCTATAATGTATCAGACAGGCTATACTGAAAGATGTCCTTACTGATCATGATCTCATAGTTGTCTGGCGTCTCCCCCATCCTATGAAGAATAAATACTCCTTTTACTCAAGGGATCATAATACGTTCTCAAGGATAGAATATTTCCTTACCCAAGGCCCCGTGTTATTCCTTCAGTTCCAATCAGGTATTCTACCTTGAGGGGTCGCTTAACATTGTCTGATTAGATTAGCCATCCCCTTGTGACATAAGCCACCTACAGGGAAAGAATGGAGAATGAACACAGCTCACTACAGTAGCCCCAAAGTTAAGTGCCTTCTGAACTCCCATGTATGAGTCTATCACGCTGATAATGCTCACTCTGTAACCTCCCACAAGACACTTTGGGCTGGCGCAATGGCCACATGGCGGGGTCCTCTTATGCAAGATACTGCCATCAAAAAGATAAAAAATCCTTGTTAAAAAGGAGACGCTGGGAGAAGGTTGTGATGAAATCTACGGGTGATTACAATAGGGACCCCTCTGCACAGATATGGCACCAGCTAGAAGCAGACAAATAAGCTATCAACCAATATTATACCTCGCCTGCAGAGTGGGCCTTAATTAAACTCAAATGGAAACATTACAAGCAGTGCAATAAAGCAGGCAAAATGATTGCTTTCCAATTGCAACAGTGGGAAGCCCAGTTGGCAATCCTTGTTATCTGCAACTGACATGGGATGCTCCTTACTCACTCTGAGGACATCTCTGAGGCCTCTGCACTGTACTACAAGTCCCTATATTCTGGCTTGCCCTCGATTAATATTGATGATTAGGACTGTTCCTCTACTCCCTTGATCTGCCCTTTCCTTCCGAGGAAGACCGGGTAGTTCTGGAAGGTTAAATTACACCGGAGGAGATTAGCGAAGCCATCTCAAGTCTACCCTTCTTGAAAATCCTTGGGCGAGGACAGGTTCCCTGTCGATGTTTTTAACATCTGTAAACACCTGATAGTATCAATCCTTCATGAGGCTTTCAGAAGAAGAGTTCTCCAGCTCCCTGTCTGCCCTCTCAAACAAGGCTAGCATTACATTACTGCCAAAAGACAGGAAGGACCCACTAGACTGTGAGAGCTACTGACCCATATCCCTTTTCAGTGTAGAAATCAAAATACTCGTATACACCCCTCACAGGTCAGATTTGTGCTTGGACATTCATCCAAGAATAACCTCAGCAAGCTGTACGTCTGCTGTGGGGCTCCCCATGACTCGCACAAAGAGACTCTTGCCATCTCCCCCGATGGCAAGAAAGCATTCGTCCAAGTAAAATGGTCATATCTTTTCAAACTCCCTCACAGATTTGGTCTAGGGCACCAATTCATTTCCAAGGTCGGATGGCTGTACCAGACACTGGCGGCACATTTGAATTGCAGTGGTTTCCTCTCATGTAGCTTCCATATTAGACAAGGAACATAACAAGGGCTCCACCCTCTGTCCGCTACTGCGCCTATTGACGTTAGCACTTCTGCCACTGGTGATCAGAACCTTGTGTCAGATACAGGGGGTTACAGTTAAAAAAACTATGTGTAGGAAAATGCCTCTATTTGTATGATCACCCTCTTGTTTTGGACTAATGATGCTGGTTTTTCAACTCTGAAGGTGCACAGTGCTCTGACCCTTAAACCATGCATGTCTGATTGGTTCACTCACACTTGGCACACATTATTTATAAGTCCTTAGTATATGGTACCAGAGGTACCCTGGGCCTGTAAGTTAAAGTGTCCCATGTAACTGCAGCACTGATTGTGCCACCACTAGTGTGACAGAGCAAGGCATGACTCCATACCTCCCATTGCTGACTGGCAGAGCAGGTTTTGAACTGCTACTTTGACTTTGCTATCTAAATAATGGCAAAACCCCAAACCTTCCTTTTTTATTATATATGAGCCACTCCTAAGGTAGGCCTACCAAGCCCTAATAAAGGGTGCTATGTGTTAAAAAGTATGCCATGTGGTTTTACCTGTCCTGACAGTAAAAACACCAAATTTCAGTTTTTACTGAAGAAAGGCTAGTAGCCACATTAAGAGTAGAGAGCTACATGCTGATACCTTAGCAGGCTAACGTCTGAATAGGATTACTAGTTATAATACTTCAAGGTATAAAAATAATTGTTGCATTAAACCCCACTTGATGCTAAAATCAAATTGAATGTAATTTTTGCACAAATTTCAACTTTAGAAAGTTGGCCACTTTGTTGCCGAAAGTTTTTCAGTGGCCAGTTGCGATTTCTGCCCATGAGACAGCCTTTTGCCCTCCTGGGGGAATGTGTGAACAACTGTCAGAATGACCACAAATAGCCTTCCATTGGAAGAGGTGTGACATTTCCTTGGCAGGAAGGCCATACAAGGTGTGAGCCCAATAGGCCAGCTTCATATGTGAAGCCATCTTTAATGGGAAAATAGTGGAGACAGGCTAGCATAACAGAGAGAGGGAAACCATTGCCAACCTGCCTTTTTTATGGTGTGTACTCCTCAGGAAGACAACCTCTGGGATGGGCTAGGAAGCTCCACATGCCAAGACATGGCTTCTGCCAAAATGGTGCACTCTGGGCTAGCTAGATGCCACACTTCACAGGAAGTCACCACTAGGCAAAAGGGGACTTGGTAGCCCATTGGGTAGTAGTTGCCACATCCATGAGGGCAAAAACTGGGCATAAAAGTGGCACACTTGGCTCCCAGACCTCAGATCACATCTGTACTGAAGAAAGGATGGAATAAAAACTTCTCTAGATCTGTAAAAGAGAGGCAGCACCAAATACTGGACTACACCTGCTGCTCCCCTTGCTACCAATGAGAGGACTGTGCCTATCGAGCCCTGCTCAAAGAAAAGTCATCCTCAAGCCCCAGACTGAAGAAGTGACTCCAAGTGTCAGTACCCTGACTTCCTGTTACATTTACGAGGCAACAAAAGCTGAAGTTGCCTTAGTTAGTTGGCAGCTAAGAACGCCTGACTGACACTGACCGCCAAAGTGCAGTCTGTGAGACTGAGTCCCAACCCTCAAAAGCTACATCGGAGTCTGCTGAACCCGCGAGATTTGTCGGAGTGCAGTTTGGTTGCTTAGCAAGGAAGTTACCACCAGTGAAAGGGAACTACTGGTTTCACAGTGACCGGAGACCAGTGTACCAGTGGCAACTAGTTTTTGCTGGACTTCAGTGAGACATTGACCTCTGTGGCCAAATACACCCTACCATGTTCAGAGACCAAGGGGTGTCTTCAGGAAGGCCCCCATGACCAGATCAGGATCCTCAGCATCCTTGAGCATTTGCAGCAGCCTGCATCCCTAGGGCCGCATCCTTTGCATTAAGAACACTCCACCTTATCGGTCCCTTATTGGTACCTCTGAACTGCTCCCTGCTGAAATTGGCAAAACGAAGTATGCTAGACTCATAGTTTAGAACATTATAAAAGTTTGGAAAGTTTTTTGCTATTGCAGTCCATTGTAATGATTTGTTGCATTTGAGTGAAAAGCAGTGATTTATTGCTTCTTTAAAAAATCATATCTCTGGAGCTCTCTAGTGGATTTTAATCGTTGAGTTGTCTATTTAAGGATTAAAACACAATCTATTTTCATAAATTGGTTTCAGGTTTTTATTGTGTTGCATTTTCTCCTTATTCAACTGTTTTGGTACTTCTCAATGCTTTGCACATGTTTCTTTGAAAACTCCTGACTGCTCAGTGCCATAGCTACCCATGTTTGACCTAAGGTTTATCAAACAAACCTGACTGGACCCAATACTGATTTGTGACTTTCTAACACAGTGAGGCCATACAACCCCATCATATAATAAGCTGCTTTCTCACTTTGTTGGCAGCAGTGGGATCCAGTACTTGTGTTTGACAGTACCATTCAGTGAGGTTGGAAAACCTTAAAAGTCACCAAGTCCATACCTAGAAGGAAGTACTTGTGATTTCAAATCAGTTTGCCAAGTTCTGAAGTCTCCAAGGCATAATTTCAAAAAGTTTTCAAACTTTTAAAAAGTTTTGAAAAGTATGAAAAGTGTGTCAACATTTTTGTAAAGTCTCTGAAACTCCCCAAAATGGTTAGGAAACATGGAGATTGACGTGGCCACTCTGTCCACTCTCAAGATGAATGAGTTGAGAGGATTATACAATGGCAGAAAGATCAACCTGTGTTCCTCAGCAAAATAAGATGATCTCAAGAAAGCCCTAAGGGTCTAGGAGGGGGCTCATAGACCCCAAGTGCTTTTGGGAAGTGAGATTACCCCAGACAGTGGGTAATTGGATGATGGCAGGACAGTCATCCACGAAGAGCATGAGGGGACGATGACACTCTGACCCCTACCATCCAGCCCTGGCTTACCTCAGTATCTGGCAGTGATAGGAGCTCGATGCTGAGAGAAGGGCAACATACCTTGAGGTCTAAGCAAGCCCCCTAGTCCTGGAGGAGAGAAAACTAGCCGTAGACATAGGGAGACTAGCCCTCGACAAGAGGAGAGTCAAGTTGGGCTTGAAGTCCAAAGAAAATAGTGGCAGCAACAATGAAACTGAGGTAACTGCAGGGAGTGCCCATGATTGCAGATTCCCAAAGGGTGATTGTGCTTAAGTATGTCGACGGGAATGACATAGATAAGTGGTTGGCATGTTATGAGAGAGCTCCCAGGATGAAGAAGGTGGGTGCCCAGCACTGGGGTGTTGTTATTGTGGAAAATGGTTTCAGTACTGGTCAGCCATCGGCTCCTTACACTAAAGGATGAGGTGGCAGAGTCCTACACTCATATGAAAGCAGCACTTATAGAGGTATTTGGTCTCATCCCAGATGAGTATCAACAGAAATTCAGGAACACACAGAAGGCGGCAACACAGACATGGATAGACTTTGTGGATGCTTCAGTAAAGGCACTGGATATATGGATTAAGGATAACAAGGTAGACACTCATAAGAGGCTCTATCATTTGTTTGTTAAAGAACATATGCTTACCTATTTTCCTACAGAGAAGTTACATCAGCATCTGGGAGGTTCAAATCTGTACAGCCTCAGAGAGCTGGGCAAGATAATAGATAATATAATCGGGTACCAAAGAAGTCCCATGAGGAGATCCCAAGTAAAGGAATCAGGCCCTTCTTCAGGGTAAAGGTGTGGGCAATAAAGATAAAAAGAAGGAGTTCTCTAAAAGGACCCCAAAAGAATGCCCAAGGGGAGGAGTCTTGAGACCTATCCCAGTCCAAGGCGAAGAGGTACCTCGGAAAGAATGATGACACTTCATAATCTGTTTTGATTGTCAGCAGCCAGGACACAAGTAGGAGATTCTGTATGCACTAAGAACCTACCCACTGGTGGCCATCCCAAGGGCACGGCTAGTGTAGAGATGAGGTAGAAGTTGTCCCTTTGGATTTCAAAGGGTATACTGAAGTCCCCCTAGTATCAAAGGCTGGGGTAGAAATTGACACCTTGGTTACCTGTCCTCATAGTTTAGAAAAAAACAAGTAGTAGCCAAAGATCAATGAGATTCAAGCCCAGTCTCTGAGAGATACATGTGCCAGTATAACCATGGTCATGGCCAATCTGGTTTCACCAGACCAAATCATTCCTGCTGAGCTGCATCAGATACTAAACTCTGACAATAAGACAGAGTTCCATCCCATGGCTATAGTAAACATTGAGTGGGGAGGGGTTAAGGTAGCTCTGTCCACTGCCATCCCAGTAGAGTGTCTGCTGGGAAATGGCGTAGAAGCCTCTGTTTCAGCAGACGTGGAAAGGAGGGTTTAGGGAGCATTGCTGGGCCTCCCTGACTGAGTGTGTGTGACAACAAGAGCACAAACAGCCTTACAGGGAACACAGGGGAACCTGGAGTCTGGAAGAATGTACCACATCCCTAGGAACAAGAGGAAGGACGGGAAGTCTGGTAAGCCAGCTATCCAGATTCCTCAGAGCCAGAAGGAGCCCAACCCTGATGGGCAGGACTTGGTGTCTGGAGAGGGGGATGTCCCGTTCAGAGACATGTCAGAGTTCACAGAACATCAGTGGACAGGTCGTCTCTGCAGAGAAGTCGTGTGCCAGGGGCAGAGGACTTGTCCAACTCTTTAAGACCTAAAGAAATGGCTGAAAGTCAACTCTTGTTTGATCACCCTGTAAGAGGTCCACTACATTTGGTAAGAGAGAGATGGTAGAGAGGCCCTTTAAAGAGCCAACACAGGACATTGTGGATTATTTAGTGTTTCAAAAAACATATTCTTGTCATTCACCATACAGAGAACGTAAGCCTCAGTGTACGGTACCATGGGGAACTGGATGGGTTGCTATTCTTGGCAGCATAATGTACCAAGGCATGCTGATTACTACTGTAGAGGGCTTAAACCAGGAACATTGAATGCCTCAAAGGTGTTGGGGAACAGTACAAACAGGATAACTGGTGATTCACCCACTGGTGTCAAGGTTCTCCATGATCCTCAAAGACCTAGCAAGGGATCTATACCCATCAGGCTGCAGCTGATATAATGTTTCAAACAACTGGAATTTAAAATCATTGTTTGATAATATAAACCCAGATGCATTCAGATGCCTCACTAAACAAACACTGAAAACTTCAGCTTGAAAACCACAGCTGCCAAGTACAAAGTATATTGTACAATTATGTCCCCTCTTCAATTTTACATTCCTGGTCTATGCTGACAGCAATAGTTTCGCACTACTGTTCAATGTAAAATAAATGGACTTTTGACTGCATATGGATTAGATGAGAATGTATTATTTATATGATAAGTAGTTTTGCATCCTATGTAAGTGGCAATTGATTAACTTCTAACTGTGGTGTTTGGATAAGAGGATTGTATTGATGTCTTCTAAAAAAGAAATGTCCTTTTTTGTCTCTCTACAGACAGCTTACTTTGTAGAGGGGACCTCATGCTAAGCATACTTGAAAAAAAAGTTCATATAAGATACAGCACACAGAGAGTGGGCTTGGGTCAGCCCCATTCAGTTATCGGCTCTCATCTGTTTTTAATCGTTGCCATTACTTGGGTTTGGCTGTCCATAAAAAACATGGCATTTCACTGAAGATTACATTGACCCATTACTGTCTTACTCTTACGTTATGCTATTGGGTCATGCTGAAGTAGTCCTATGGACCTCTGCTGCCTGTTCTCTCAATGCTTTTACTATTCCATTCCGCCAGAGGCACAAGCCCCTATGGACCCTGCGATGCAGGTGGACTCCAACTCCTTTAGGAGCCTCCTCGACTCTTCAGGGGACCTCCATTCACGCCAAAGTCAATGAATATATGTAAGTTACAGGAGACCCAAGGGCCCCTCCTTACATTCTTTGGGGTGAGGGGGTGCACTTCATTTTGTGTTACGCCACTGCTCTCTGCATCATGCCAATTCTCTTGGCATTTTTTTATTTTAATTTTGACGTTATTTAAAACTGTTGTAGAATTAGAGATCACGTTTTTTGTCACACATCACTTCCTTCTTGAATTAGATACTAGATTTACCAAACAGATAAAATGACACGTTTGTTATAATCAATTGAACTATAAAAAAAAACTTTTCTGAAAAGAAAAATGTTTTAAAATGTAATCCATACATTTCACAGAACAGCCTATTAGCTGGATGTCCTAATTCTTTAGTCGCATAGTTATTGCTTCCATGCCTTTTCTAATACTGTTTGCTTTCACATTATGTCATACCTGTCCTCTCGCTCTTCCCTACACTTCCCCTACTTCATTCTATGCGTTTCTCACTCTTTGCCTCCCTCATTGTCCCTTCTCTGTCCCTTCCTTCCTCACTCCCCACCAGTCTGGCACCATAGTTCATTTGACTGTATCCATGCTCATGCCTGTCATGTATTTCACTCTCCTACATCCAAAATTCAGTATTCTTACTCTACATAATGGTGGCAACTCTGCTCATGAGCCCCGTGCATCAATAAAATAACTGAACGGTATGGTTCTTGAATATTGACTTCAAAATGCTGATTTAGCAAAATATCATGGTCTAAATATTGCGACTACAAAAATATAAAATTGTGTAACATCCAGGGTAAGTATATCCTTGTTTCTTTGCAATAATAATGATGCTTACTAATGTATAGTGGCATCAAATATGGTTAATTTTGATATTGTAATATATTGGGTTAATTAAGTATTTAATCTGATAAAAGTTATTTTTATTTTGTTCGTACTTTTTAAAAATATTTTTCAAAATGTGTGTTATTTTTGGGCCATAGGATGACTAGTTATTTGTTGTTCTGTATTGAGTAAATGAGGTGAAATGTTTTGGTATTACATTTTTGTGTGGATATGTAATTAATATTTTGGGGTTCATTTATTTTGGGCACTAGACTTTTAAATTTACAAACCCCTAGAAAAAACTAGAAAATACTGGCTGGTGTTGTAGGATGTTCTATACAGGAGCTGCTCACCACCTAAACATAGGAACTAACCCAGAGATCTCTGCTTCTTTTTTACATAATTTATACGGCACTCTAACTCTAAAAGGTTTTTGTTTTGACTTACACTGGGTGCTACCTTGCGTCTGGACAATGCTAAACCTCTCTGTAGAGCTACAATGATTGTGAAACTCATTTCAGGGATTGCTTTAATTCATTTTAGGTTTGCTTGGATGGTATTTTACCAATCCAGAGCTGTAATACTGTGCATAGAGTGGTAAAAGTCTTTTGTCAATTTACAGCTCGGCTTGAATGGAACTGTACTAATCCTATGGTTAAAGATTTTGCTGCTGAAATGGCAAAAGATTTTGGGCCAGATTACGACTTTGACCTGCACAGCTCCACCAAAGTCGTGCATGGTCCGCTCAATCAATCAATCAATCAATCAATCAGGGAATTGTAAGTGCGCTACTTACCTGTGAGGGTCTCAAGGCACTGATGGGGGGGGTATGCAGATCCGTTTAGCCGAAGAGCCAGCCCTTGAGAGCCTTGCTGAAGGTGTTTGGGTGGGGGGCACGTCTGATATCTGTCAGCAGCTCATTCCAGGTCTTGGCTGCAATGTGAGAGAATGATCTTCTGCCTGCTCTGGCTCTGTGGATACGCGGGGTTTTAGCTAGTGCAAGGTTAGCAGATCGGAGGTTTCTTTTGGGAACGTGGAAGTTTAGTTTGTCGTTGAGGTATTTGAGTCCGTTGTTGTGTAGGCATTTCTAGGCGTGAGTGAAGATTTTGAAGATTAATAGACCAACTCATGCCTGGCAGTCTTTACTTTTGCCGTTCCCATGGCAGTGTCCTGAAAACACCACAATGGGAATGCAAAAGCAGCTCCAGCAGAGCATGGACTGTGAAGTACATGATGTGCTGGACCTTGAGGTGCATGTATACAGGGGGGCATATGTTGTGCTCCCTTGAATGCATCCCCATGGCAGAGGGGGCATGGGGGCACTAGAGCCCCTTTAGTTTCCCCACCTCCAGCCTTTCATGGTGGGCTCACCACCATGAAAAGGCTGGCAGTGGTGAAACTTGTAATATGCTTGGCAGACCGCAGCAGTCCTGCTTTGCATATTGTATACTCCTGTCCACTGCGCCACCGCCAGGAAATGGATGTTCCCTGGCACAGACGGCAAAGCAGTGGCGGTCTGAAAGACCGCCTCTCAATTCGGTGGCCTCAGGACCACCACCGCAGTGCCTACCCAAGTCTGGCAGTCAAAGACCGCCAGACACGTAATCAGGCCCTTTGTCTTTTTCTAGCTCAGGGTGTATAGCACTGTGCTAATCCTATGCTTAAAAACGTTCCCACAAAAACAGACATTTGAGGTGAATAGATTCAGAATGTCGCTAGTGTTGTAGGGTGCTCTATACAGGAGCTGCTCTCCACCTAAACTTGTCATTTGAGATGTCATCAGTGATGTCATTTGAAATGTTATCAGTGATGTCATGCGTGATCTCACTGACTATGTCATGAGTGACGTAATATGTGAGGTCACAAGCAGTGCATTGTAGGGGCGTAAGTTATAGATAGCTCAGCTAACTATAGCTGCTGAATTTCTCTGGTTTTGTACGAGTAAAATGTGAGCCTGGCTATAACAACCCTGTAATCTTTGTTTTTTTCAGTGAATTTGTAATTATGTTTTACTCTATTTCCTAACTGTAACGTCCCTGTAACCTTTTTGCTTCCAGTGAATATACATAAACACACACACACACAATATTCACTGAAAAAACAATGGGTAAAGTAATACTATAGTTAGGTGTCATAAAACAATCTAATTTTGTTTTTTAAAAACATTAGAAATTTACTGAAAAAACTAAAGGTTAAAGTAATGTTATAGTTAGGTGAACTTGTCAGTGACAACAATGAAGTTATGAACTAAAAAAAAAATTAAATTCAGCCGTTATTGTTAGAAGTCAACTATAACTTGCGCACCGCCATGCACTGCATATGACTTCACATATGACATCACTCATGACATGTTGTATGACATCAATTATGACATCACTGATGACATCTCAAATGACATCATAAGGTTTAAAAAAAAAATCCTTTTATCATACCTAACTATAGCGTTACTTTAACCTTTGTTTTTTTTCACAGAATTTCAATGATTTTTTTAACATAAAGTAATATTTAATGAACATGCGTGAATGCAACCACCACCGCGTAAGAGATTTGGCTGTGTGTGGCTGGAGGTGGGCTGCAGGGCCTGGCCTATGGCTAGGCCCTATAGTAAACACCCCTCCATACAGCCAACCCCACGCTGTGCATGGCCTTTGGGTTGGCCATAAGGCCGGGTCCTGAGGATCCCATTCGTCAGGCCCGTTTTTTAACTCACAAATCTGACAATGCCACTTTTAGAAAGTTGGTATTGTCTTGTCCTAACCATTTGTGCCTTCTGCTGGGGGCACATGACTGTGAATGGTTTAGCTTTGCAATTTGTGTATTTCCTCCCAGACAATGAAACAAAGGAGGACTGGTGTTGGCTGGATGGTTGGGATGGAATTGTTCCCTGACACACTTACATTTCAAAGAGATGCCTTCGGCACACACACAAAGCGCCTCACACAAGTATTTTGTCACCCCAAACTACTTGGAGCCTTGGCAGACGAAGGGAAGAACTTTCCAGAATCAGATGTGATAGTAGCCAGGATGTCAACCCTATTTCAAAGACTGGCACCAGGTATACATATTCGACCTCCTTAGCCACCTATCAGTACACTGTTGGACATGCTGCTTCCAGAACACTGCTCTGCTGCTAGAGGCCTGCCTGGATCCCCAGAAGACAGCCCTGCTGCGTGAGGCCTGCCATGCTGAAGGAGAACCAGGAGTTCCCAGACTACTTGAGTGACTCCAAGGGTCAGTTGGCTGACCTCCTATTTTGAGCTACAGGAACCGAGCAAGCACCAGAGCCCTTCCTGCACCTGCCCAGCTGATATGCTGTACTGAACAAGCCTGGACCTGCAAATGGACATGTTGAGTCATGCTGGGCTCTGCTGGAGTGTGGCCCTAATTCCCAAGAGGTGCATCCCCAAATCCTGGAACCTTGGCTGGCATCAAAGAGCACTCCTCCTGGCTTAACTGATGGTTCCATCAAATCCGGTGTGAAGTGACGCGAAGGCCCATAAAGCCTTGCCACACATTAAAAGGCTTCATTGGAGATGACACTAAGTGGCTTAACGTCCCACAAACCTTGCTGCACAGCTGAAAGATACATCTGCATTATTGAAGTCGGGAGAAGCGAAGACTTTCAAAGCAACACCGCGGAGACCTCACACAAAGAAAATAAGGTACACTTTTCAGTGGGCCAAATTTGGTCCTGTGCCTTGACTGAGCTCCATTTAAGTCGGCCTGAGCTTGTAACTGTGTCCTGGTCCAGCTCGACTAGCACCCACAGTTAGCACATTCTGCTTCTAGGTGATATTTGTAACTTAAACCTTTAAAGTTCAATATCACTGGTTTTACTGATTGTATTTTTGCCATTTTGTTATCACTTTATTTATCGAAATGAATTATATTTGTCTAAATTGGTCTGGGATCTTTCTTGTGTATTGTTTTACTTTATAACCATTTGTGTGCTGCACAAATTCTTTATATTTTGCTCATAAGTTAAGCCTGACTGCTTTTGTCCCGAGCTAGGAGAGTGTTGAGCACAACTTAATTTAATGACTTTGTGGTTCATCTTTGCAAGGATTGTGGTTATTTTACCCTGTGAGTTTTCCACCATTTTCCACTACAAAGTGCATGTAGGCTGAAACAACAAAAATTATGGATTTTTTAAAATGTTTTATACATCTCTGCTTGGTCCTAAAAGCTGGGAGGGTGGTGATCGTAGCACACTAAAGGTTTTGCCACTTTTCTAAATAAAACTGCTTCCTTGCACAGCACTTTTTCCTTTTCTTTCCACAAAACCAATTCTATCTTCGTTTTTTAGCTATTTTTCCGGTTCCCTCCAGGGGAACATACAAACCCTAGTACGTTTAGAATCCCCAGGATGTTGGAAACAAGAACGCAATTTTGGCGTGGACACGTTCCATTGAAAAAACCATAAAGGAGTTTTAAGTAGGCCTGGGCTAAAATTCCGTTCCGCTCGCGGAAATTGCGATAATTTGAAATTTTTGCGTTCCGCAGAGAGCGCGAAAATGTCAAAATTTCCGCATTTTACCAGAAATTTTTTGCTTGCTTGCGCTGTAAAATAATACATTCTCGCGTGCCCGTGATCGCCTTACCTGAATCCCCTCGTTCGCCGACAAGTTTTCCCGGTCCGGTCGCGTTCTCCACGAGATGTTGGATTGTTGGTAGCCATTTGCGCTGTCTCGCGATAGTTCGCGCCCGCAGTAACGACATTCGTCGCGCGATCACGTCTTTCTTCTCGCAATCATGCACCGCGAGACAAGTGAAAACAAGATGGCCGTGCCCGTGAGCAACCGCATGGGTAAGTTGGCGAGCCACGACCACGCAGAAAATACCACGAACGGGCGGGAAAAAAACTTCCGCATCTTCGCGATATTTCCGCGTGTTTGCAGAGATTTTTTAACATTTTCGTGATAATTTGCGAAAGTGAATTTCGCAAATTCCGCCCACCCCTAGTTTTAAGCACGAGCTACCCCCAAACAACCAGAAAAGGGTTTGGCAGTCAAAAGATTAAGGTTCTATGGCCCATGCACCTTCCATAGTTCCAACACATGCATCAATATCTTCCATTCTGTTCTGAATACTCTGGCTGTCCTTCCAGGACACACACAATTCTCAATTTCTGAGTATAACCCAGGTAATAATTGCAGTCCCTTCAAAGGTTTGCTGGTACCCTGTTTACCAGGTGGGAACATCTGTAAATCTTTCAGGAAAAACTGTGCACATTCAAATAATATGCACTTCGGAACAGGGAGAACATAGACTATTAGCACATATTGATATACACCTATTCCAGAGTCCAAATCCCTGAATAATGTACATTTCACACCAGATAAAAATACTACTGACTGCTGAATCAATGAGTATTGAGTGCACAATGTGTGCACCAAAGCAGAGGGAACTCATAATGAGGACCTACAGAGTTAAATAAGTAGTCATTTTCTGTTCTTGGTAACATTTCAAAGACATACCTTTTCCTCGAATTCTTGCAATGCAACTGCCAAATTAATCTCAGGCTTGTGGATGTAAAAGACAAAGTGTCTGATCCTAATAAATGTGCCTCTGATTGGATTTCACTGAGGTCCCTCTTACTTTATAATTAAACTTCTCCAAAACCAAATTCTGTAAAATACAAATAATTCTTCTTGTACCTACGGCACCACATCAGAATCCTCTCATAAAGAAAATAACGTATTTCAGACCAGGAGCATTACTTTCGGAGGGCAGTCAACACCCCTCCAAATAACAACCCCCTGCTGTGCACAGAGTGGGGTTGGCTATAAGACCTGTCCCTGGGTACCCCCATCCCACCAGGGCTGTTTTTCAGTCAGAAATCTGAAAATGCCACTATTGGAAAGTTGTCATTATCTTGTCCTAACAATTCGTTCCTCGTGTCTGGGGCCTAGGTCACATGACTGTTAATAGTTTAATAGTTGGACTCTGTGTATTCCTCCCGGACAATGAAACAAAAGGTGACTGGTGTTGGCGGGATGGTTAGGATGGAGTTATTCCCTAACCCACTTACATTTTAAAGGGATGCCTCCAGCACACACACAAAGTGCCTGGCACCAGTCTTTTGTCACCCCAAATGACTTAGAGCCTTGCAGAGCAAGGGAGCAACCTCCAGAATCAGATGTGGGAGTAGCCAGGATGCCTCCTCCACTTTAAAGGTTTGCAGCAGCTATACATTTTGGTCCCCCTGATCCACATCTCTGTACACTCATGGACCTGTGGAAGGCTCCAGAAGGACTGACTTATTCCCAAGAAGACTGCCCTGCTGGTGCTGGCTTTTCTGGTCACCCAGAGGACTGCCCTGCTGCTAGAGGCCTATCTGGATCCCCAGAGGACAAACCTGATGCTTGCTCCGGGCTCCCTGAGTGACTCCAAGGGTCAGTTGGCAGGAATGCCAAGTACCACGTATCAGACAATAGACTAACACATCACCACACTGAAATGCAAAGTCACATATTTAGCGCATCCTCCACTGTCAAGTGGCAGGAGCGCTGGCTGCTAATACACCATTTATGACTGTAAAGGTTCAGAGTGGTAGTGTGCACTGCACGCTGTTCCCAACAGGCTTGGGGATGCCTGAGCTCTAGGGCAGCTGCTACGGCTACAATGTAACAGACATCATTACGGATTGGATTCACAGCACTGCCGCGGTATTACCATACATTTCACTAACAAGGGAGGAGTCAGTGAGTGCCTAGTGGCTACTGCTTATTGACAGACACTGACAGTCGGCCAGTAAGGTCTTGTGTGAGTTTCTGAGACTCACAGTAATAGGCGGGTGGGTCCTGCTGCAGCTGCCCACAGCGGCAGTTGAATGAAAAGGTTTGCATTCTCAGCTGGCAGCAATCATGTAGGCTCGCGAAGCTGCTATGAGCCCACTGGCAACTGATTGAACAACAAACTGGTGGCTGGAGTGGTTTGCAGCTGTCCAGAAAATAGTCCTGACTAGACTGTGCAGCTATGTAGCTGAGCCAAGCAGCAACCCTCAATCATACGACGTTGCTGTGGGCAGGGTCCGAAGTGGGTTGCGGAGGCCAGCCAGCACCAGTCTGGCTCTTGCCGGCCCTCCACGCATGAAGCAACCAGTGGCACCCGTGAAGTATCATGATTTCAAATTTGGGAGTCCTAATGTACTTGCATGCAAAGCCTGTGTGGTATGATACATTCCTCTTTAATTATGTGCATGTTTCACTGCTGATGATTAGGTACACTTTATGCGCCTGCTTGTTTGCAGTTAATTATGTGCGCAGATTGTCGTTGCACTGCTATGTTTTGCTGACAAGTGTGTGTTTTTCTTTTATGTGACGCTTTGGAGCAGGCAGAGGAGGGGAGAGGCTGCCGTTACTCTCACAAGCAGGGCCCGGTACTGAAGCGTGGTAGCCCGACTGTAGGCCGGGAGCATGCCGCCCTTGTTCACAGACTCCTGGAGCTGAATGCGCATCTCTAGGTTGGCTCTAGAAAAGAAGGGTCCAGCTTTTGGCCTTCTGAGGGCAGCTTTGGGGCGGACTGCAAACAAATCCAGGGAGCAGAAGCCTTCGCTCACCCACCTTCCTGCGGCTGGTGTGCATGCTTCCGCCTAATGGACCAATCTCTCCTCTCCCCGCCTAAGAAGAGAATGGGGCAAAGGTCTGCAAGGACATTCAAGTGCTCCCAGCTGGAAAAGCCTTGTATTTTAGGCAAAATGTTCGGTTTTAAAGGGCCCGGACAAATTTCTTCGACAAAGAGGATTGTAGAAATCATGGCATTTTACAGTAGCTGTCACCTGACATGAACCACACATAGTCACAAAACTGTATTTTTTATTTCATGAGGATTATCTGTAACTGCTTTTTACTATGTTAGTGACCTTCCATTTCTGTACATCGTGAATTGACCATTATTCGTGGTTATGCTGGTGTGTATTAGAATCTCTCTTGGGAAGCTAAAACCAGCCTGCACCTACAGTTCGCAGCATGCTTCATTGTTGCCCAGTTTTCATCCATGCCAATGTCATGTTGGGAATGGTTCTATTAAATTGTGTTGAGAGGTCTTGATATCATTTGTGAGGATCAACGGTATTCAATATAAAATTGTCTTTGGTAACCAATACAGTAATTTATTTCAGGTTACTCTGGCAAGATTAAAAGTTTAGAGAAAGTTGATGACTATGGGACCCAAACTATCTCTCTATCTTACCAAGGTAATCAATATGTTTTGCACTTCCCAAATTAGTCACTGAGTGTGTCCTATCTGACTTTTCATACAATTTTAACATCGAGGTCGACAAAAATGAAAACATGCAATGTGTCTATCTATCTATCTATCTATCTATCTATCTATCTATCTATCTATCTATCTATCTATCTATCTATCTATCTATCTATCTATCTATCTATCTATCTATCTATCTATCTATCTATCTATCTATCTATCTATCTATCTATCTATCTATCTATCTATCTATCTATCTATCTATCTATCTATCTATCTATCTATCTATCTATCTATCTATCTATCTCTTCATCTATATGTTACCTGCTGGTGGTTGCCAGTAGGTAGCTATAGTTAGGATTTACTTTCTGTTTTTTTATTTGTCAATAACTTTGCCATCGTTTGATGGATCCTTCCGAAATGTTCGAAACTAGTTTGCCACTCATATCAGCTGCTGTCTTGGAAGTGTTGGGGTGATCCATCTAGTGGGGGCTGAGCAAAAGGGGGGTAGAAAATTTAGTCAATGGAAGTGCCTTTTTGTGACTTGGTGTAAATCCGTTCAGTAGTTGTGGAGTTATTAAAATACATTTTCAGTTGTATATATAGAGATGCATAGGATCTGCAATCCCTCCTGATCTCATGCTGAGATCTGATTGGTTGCCAACACTTCAAACCAGGAAGTGTTGGCAGCCATCTTGGGACTCGGCTTGAGCCGAGTCCCACACAAAAAAAGAGAAGGGAGCAGGGTAGGAATACCCTAACCCCTAGCCCTCTTGCGGTGGGTCTCGTCACGTGCAGAACTCAAACAGTAATTAAGTAAAGATACAATACAAGAAAAATCCCAAACAAATTTAGCAAAATAGAATAAATGTCAATAAATAAAATGATACCAAAATGAGAAAAATACAATCAGTAGAACTGTTGATATTGAATTTTAATTGTTTAAGTGCAAATAGCGCCAAGAAACGGAATGCCCTGTCTGTGGGTACCTGGACGCGCTGGACCAGGACTAAGTTACAAGTTTAGGCCGACTGTAGGGCATATTTACAAGCCCCTATCGCCACAGGAACGTCACTTCAAACGTTGTTCCTATGGCGATAGGGGATTGCCTTAAACAAACATTTCCTCAACACAGGCACCCTTGCACTATGTTGGCGCTAGGCAGCTTAATTTAGCGTCATTGCTGGGAAAATGTCGGGATGCACCGTATCTTTGTAAAAATGGCTCATCCCTGCATTTTCGTAATGGAGGGGCATGGTGTTAGCATTTTGTGCTTAACGCCACACTCCGCGATTCCTTTGTGCATATGCCCCTGTGATGGAGCTCCGGCTAGGCACAGGACCGAGTTTTTCCCACTGAGTATTTTACCTTATTTCCTTGGTGTAAGGTCTATATGGTGTTACTTTTTGAGGCATTGTGTCCTCCGGCATTAATACAGATTTATCTTTTAGCTGTGCAGCGAAGCCTTGTGCAGCTTTTTGCCACTTGGTGTAGTCTCCATATATGCTTTCTGATGTGCAACGATGCTTTACTGGTCTTCGCCTTGCTTTACCCCTGATTTGATGGAACCTTCAGTTAAGCAAGGAGGGGTGCTCTTTGATTCTAGCCAAGGGTCCAGGACCTGGACAGGTACCTGTTAGGGATCAGCGAATCACTCCAGCAGAGGCCAGCAGGACTCAGGCAGGTTCAGTTGCAGGTCCAGGCATGTCCAGTACAGCAGATCAGCTGGGCAGTTGCAGAAAGGCCTCTGGAGCTGGATGGGTCCCTGTAGCTCAAAATAGGGGGTCAGCCAACTCATAGCTACCAAGGTTTCAGATTGTCATGTGTGACATTTTCATAATTTCAGTGTAATTATGAGTTACATTTCAACAACTATGTGTGACATTTTCTCGCAAATAAAATAAAGTAATGCAGATGAGGGAAACATTTAAATATTAGAAATTGCAACCATTTGAGGAACGAGAAACTCTAAGGTCTTAAAACTGTTGTAAAGCAACAGAAATGGAAGGGCAATAACTTAGTAAAAAGCAGTTACAGCTAACACTCATGAAATAAAAAATACAGTTTTTTGAATATGCGTGGTTCATGTCAGTTGACAGCTACTGTAAAAGGCTATTGTTTCTACGATCCTCTTTGTCAAAGAAATGTACCCGGGCCCTTTGAAACCCCAACTTTTGCCTAAAATGCAATGCTTTTCCATTAGAGAGCACTTTAATGAGGCTTTCAGACCCTTGCCCCAGACTCACACATGAAGGTGGGTGAGCGAAGGTTTCTACCACCTGAATTTGCCCAAAAGCTGCCCTGAGAAGGCCAAGAAACAGCCCACTGTAAAAAGGACAATGCAGGACAGATGTGTCCGTAACCCTGCTGGACTGGTGAGCTGCCGTAAGCCTCGGCTTGACCATAGCCGCCCTTTTCACAGCCACTTCTTTTTGGAGCTAGCCTGCAAATGTGGATTGAGCTCCCGGAGTCGGCGAACAAAGGTGGCATGCTGCTGGCCTACAGTCGGGCTCCCTCACTTCACCGCCCTATGGTACCGCGCCCTGCTTGTGAGAGTCAAGGCAGCCTATTACCTCTTCTGCCTGCTCTAAATCATCAAGTAAAAACAAAACCACACGCCAGCAAGAACACAGCACTGCAATGGCAATCTGCACCCATAATTAACTGCAAACAAGCAGGCGTGCGAAGAGTACCTAATCATCATCTGTGAAACATGCACATAATTAAATAGGAATGTATCATACCACACGGTCTGCGTGCGCAAGCACATTAGGACTGCCAAATTTGAAATTATGATACTTCAAGGGCCACAAGGGTACTTCCTGTGTCGAGGGCCGTCGAGAGCAAGACCGGTGCTGCCGGCCCTCCGCAAACCAACTCGGACCCCGCCCGTGGCAACACCGGGCATGATTGAGGGTCGGGGCTTCGGCAACCAGTTTGTGGTTTAGTCAGCGCCGGTGGGGTCATTGTGGCTGTGCTAACCTACATGATTGCTGCCAGCTGAGCACCCAAACGTTCTCATTCAACTGCCTCTGCGGGCGGCTGAGCAGGACCCACCTGCCCATTACTGTGAGTCTCAGAGATTCACACCTGACATCACTAGATGACTGTCAGTGTCTATCGATCCGTAGTAGCCATTAGGCACTCAGTGACTCCTCCTACATCAGTGAAATGTATGGTAATACAGAGGCGGTGCAGAGAAACCAATCCGTAATGATGTCTGTTACATTGTAGCTGTAGCAGCTGCCCTAGAGCTCTGGCAGCCCCCAAGCCTGTCGGAAACAGCATAACTCCTGATGTGTGGTACTTGGCAGGCCTGCCAGCTGACCCTTGAAGTCACTCAGGTAGTATGGGAGCAATCATCAGGGTTGTCCTCTAGGGATCCAGGCAGGCCTCTAGCATCAGGGCAGACAAGCCACCACCAGCAGAGCAGTCCTCTGGGGAATACGTCAGCCCTTCTCAAGACTTCCACAGGTCTATGAGTGTACTGAAAAATGGCTCAGGAGGACCAATATGTATACCTTGTGCCAGCCTTTGAAGTGGAGGTGAAAACCTGGTTACTACCAGATCTGATTCTGGAAAGCTGTTCCTTTCTGCTGCCGAGGCTTTCAGTAGTTTGGGGTGACAGAAGACTAGTGTGTGCTGTAGACATCCCTTTGAAATGTATGTGGGTCAGGGAACAACTCCATCCTAACTCTCCTGCCAACACCAGTCCACCTTTGTTTCATTCTCTGGGAGGAATACACAGAGACCAACTGCTAAGCTATTCACAGTCATGTGACTCAGGCCCCAGGCCGGAAGCACAAATTGTTAGGACAAGAAAATGACAACTTTCTAAAAGTGGAACTTTTAGATTTGTGAGTTTAAAAAACAGCCCCAGGGGGTGGGGTACCCAGGGCCAGGATTTATAGCCAACTCCCTGCTGGGCTGGCTGTTTGGAGGGGTGTTGACTGAAGGGCCTGGGCCCTGCAGCCTGCCCCCACCATGCACAGCCAAATCCTGTATGCAGTGAGGGTTGCATTTATGTGTTGTAATTAAGCATTACTTTGTGCTAAAAAAAATCTAGAAATTCAGTGAAAAAAAATAATGTATAATGTAACGTTACAGTTAGGTGTGATAAAAGGATATGTATTTTTTTTTAAAACATTATGATTTCATTTGAGATGTCATCATTGATGTCATAGATTAAGTTATAGGACATGTAATTAGTGATGTCATATATGAGGTCATAAGCAGTGCATGGGGGCACAAGTTATAGTTAACTATAACTGGTGAATTTCTGTGTTGTTTCAATTCAAGATGTTAATATTGTCGTTGACAAATTCACCTAACTATAACTTTACTTTAACCATTGTTTTTTTCAGTGAATTTCTAGGTTTGTCTTTTAAAAAAAGACAGATCCTTTTATGACACCTAATTATACCGTAATGTTAACCTTTAGTATTTTCAGTAAATTTCCAAGGCTTTAAAAAAAATAAGTCCTTTTATGACACCTAACTATAATGTTACTTTTGTAGGTGAATAGTGTGTGTGAGTGTATGTATACTCATTGCATGTGTTACGTTTGTCGCCATATGTATGAATAGTCAGACCGGACATCCTGATTTGTGGCTAATTTAGGAGGGCAAAACGTGTTGACAACCTTGGAAGAGTGATTATTTGGATACCATATCCATCAACTTTCTCTTGAGGACAATTTTATATTGAATACCGGTGATACCCACAAATAATATCAGGAGCTCACAACACAATTTGATAGAACCAATCCTGACATGATATTGCCATGGGTGAAAACTGGCTCAAAATGAAACATGCAGCAAACTGTAGGCATGGGTTGTATTTAACTTCCCAAGAGGGATTCTAATACACACTAGCATAACCACAAATCATGGTCACTTCTCGATGTACTTTTTGTGTGATGCCTTTCTGTGTAGTGAGACAGTGCAAGCAAGACTGTCTCTTAGATCTCACGAGTGGCTTAAAAATAAAATTCCTTGCACATTCTTATTCCTTTAAGTGAGATTTTTCTGGAATTAAGATGTTTTATCATGCAAGCTAACATGCCTTTCTGTATCAGATGGCACAAAGGTTTCCGATTGTTAGCTGCTGAATGTTTGCCCTAATAATCCTTTTAGTTCTGTCCAAAAAGAAGTTGCTCTAGGATGGGATTCAGACTGCCTTGTCAGCACTTGAGGTAGTTGGCAGTGTGTTCTGCTTGTGTAGTAGGACACTGTTCAATAAAAATGACTCATTGCCGTTTCTTCAGCAATATCCCCAAGATGTGATGCTTATTCAGCTTGCAAGGTATTACCAATATTTCACGCATAAAGCCCTCCAGAAGTTAAGCGCCTATCCTGAATTACATTATCTTCTTCATGAGCGGATTCTGATATGACGCTGTAGGTACAAGAATAATTAATTTACATTTTTTCCAGAATTTGGTTTTTGAGAACTTCAATTATAAAGTAAAAGGGATCTCCGTGAAATCTTATCAGAGCCACATTTAATAGGTTCAGATACTTTGTCGTTCACATTCAAATGCCTCAGAATAATTTAGCAGCTGCATTGCAAGAATCTAAGGAAAAGGTATGTCTCTGCAATGCTACAAAGTACGAAAAATGACTTCTTGTTTAACTATGTAGGTCCTCATTATGAGTTCCCTGTACTTTGGTGCACACAAGTCCACCATAATTCTGAAGCCGTAGTATTTACCTGGTGTGCAATCTGTGCATTATTCAGAGTTGTGGACCCTTGAATGGGTAAAAATGTGCTAACAGTATGTGTACTCCCTGTTCCCAAGTGTGTATACTTCAAATGTACACAGTTTTTTCTGAATGAATTGTAGACGTTTCCCACTTGGCAAAAATTGTACCAGCAAACCCTTGCAGGAACTGCAATTATTACCTGGGTTATTATCATGAATTGAGAATTGTGTGTGTCCTGGAAGGAGAGAGAGAGTATTCAGAACAGAATAGGAGATATGATGCATGTGTTGGAACTATGGAAGGTGCATGGACCTTAGAACCTTTAATCTTTTGACTGCCATGGTTTCCCATAGGTGTTAAACCCTTTTCTGGTTGTTTAGGGTAGCTTATGCTTAAACCTCCCTTAAGATTTTTTCACTGAAAAGTGTCCACACCAAATTTGCATTCTTGTTTCCAGCACCCTGAAGATTCTAAATGTACCTAGGGTTTGTATGCTTCCCTGGAGAGAACCAGGAAAATAGCCAAAAGCATAGTTAAATTATTTTTGTGAGAAACAAGGGAAAAAGTGTTGTGCAAGGAAGCATTTTTTCTTCAAAAAGTGGCATTAATAAAAGGTTTAATGTGCTAGGTTCACCATCCTAACTTCTTTCAGGAACAAGCAGGGATGCATCAAAGAACATTTATTTACTGTTGCATTTTTCTAAGAGGAAGTCCATTTTTCCTACTTTTTGTGGTTTGAGTCTAGATGCACTTTGTATTGGAAAACGGTGTGAAACTCATGGTTGAAACAATCACTTATCCTTGTAAGGGTGAAACACAAGTCAATAAATTAAGCTGTGCTTAACCGTCTCCTAGCTTGGCAAAAAAGATGTCAGGTTTAACTTGGAGGCAAATTGTAAAGAATCTGTGCAGCACACAAACAGTAATAAAGTGAAAACACAACACAAGAAAAACCCCAAACCAATTTAGGAAAAAATAATAAATGAAATGATACTAAAATGACAAAAATACAATTAGTAGAACTGTTGAGATTGAATTTTAAAGTACAAATAGCGATAAGAAGCAGAACGCGCTATCTGTGAGTATATGGTCTCGCTGGACCAAGACAAAGTTACAAGTTTAGGCCAACTATGATGGAGCTCCAACTAGCCACAGAACCAAGGGGATCATTAGAATGGCGTAACAATTGCCACCGACGGGCCGACGGTGGCGATCTTTACACCATCCTCATGTGAAATACCCCCTGCCATATTATAATAGCGGTGGGTATCGCGGCAGACGCAAAGCCCGTCTGTTGCTTTTCCGCCGGTCGGCAATCGTTACAATTGCCGGCCAGGTGGAGCTGGGCCACTACTATAGAGGTGGTGCCCAGCAACCTCCACCAGCCATATTAGGATGTGGGTGGTTTAAAGGCCTTTCCATGGCGGTGATGCCACCATGGAAAGGATGCTATTTGCTATTTTACCCCCTCCTCTTTAATTGAGAAAAGGAGGTCTTTGGCCCCTCTACAGACTGAAATATAAACAATCTCCTATCTCTTATTCAGAACTTTTAGCTTAGATTGCTGTATTATCCCAGCCAGAGCATTATAGCGTTTGAATTCATCAATCATTCCAACAAATTCTTTGTGTCTTTGTGCTGCTAAAATGAATATGTCCAAGTAGATTCGGAATGTAAAATTCTCTGGAGAGGTTAACGATTTTTTTTGGAATGCTTGCAACAGAATTTGCTCTTTAATTCTGCAGTCACCAAAATGGACCAAAATGGTTCTTTGAAATTTGGAATTTGCTGAATGAGTTGCTGGTACTCGATGTGCTCTGTTAATGGTTAAATTCTGTATATCTTTTGCTTTTTCCGGGAGAACTACTTTGCGTATCAGTTCATTTATGAACTGGACCAGCGATTTTCCTGCTTCCCAATCTTCAGGTATGCCAATGAACCTTAAGTTGGTGCATCGAGCACGGTTTTCAATGTCATCCAATTTTAGCTGAAGATCTTCAAGTTCTGTTTGCAATTTTATTTAACTTGCTTCCATGATCGTTATAATGTATTTCTAAAGGGGATATCTTTAGTTCGGCTTGTGTCAGATGAGTCAAAAGCTGGTGGAAGTTTTCATTGAGCTGGCCCAATTGTTCATTGGTTTCCTGATGCGCCAATTCTTGAGAGAGCTTCATTTCGCACAAATCGCACAATATCTGATTCAGCGTAGTTTCAATAGAGGCGGATGGTAAAGTATGAGGTTGTGCCTCTGTCACTTCTCTGCCTGGCTCCGTTGATTCCGATGAGACCTTGGGTGTAGTAGTAGTAAAGTACTTTATTTGATTATGAATAACCATCAAAATGTACAGAACCAAATACAATAATACAAACACTAGCACCTGATACATAAGACATAATACATATCAAACTCATTTTTTTAAATATCTAGAAATGAGACAATAATCATCACAGCTTCTGGATTAAAATTCATCAATATCTCTTAAAATGAATATCTCAATCACCTCATGAACTTAAGCAACATTCCTCTAGGCGGTAAAGATAGTAGAATAGATTCATAAAGTGGCTGTGCAAGGTGCAACAAATACTAATGTGCACAATAGTTTAAGATGTATATTTCATTAAAAACACCAAGATAAAAACAATTGGCTATAAGCATATAATTCTCTTTACCTGAGCAGTGTTAAGGATGTTAGAAGGCAATACAATACCATGATAAAGTGACCGTGCATAGTGCATATATCCGAATGTGCAATCAACAATTCAATAAGAGAGACATATTTGGCTAGCAATATCTTCAGTTAATAGCATTTAAAATTGTTGTTCTCTTAAACCACACTGCTAACCGGAAATACAATTTTTAAAGATGTTTCACTTTTTAAAATCCTAAAAACTTCCAAATGACTATGAGTGCCCATGTCACGGCAGATTGGAGCTAGCCATTTACGACGTAAGATACAATATTCTGTACAAAAATACATTATTTGTTTCTCTTCTTCATTGCTCAAACCACATGCAGGACAGAATATAACATCTTGATTTGTATGCCATTTTCTTGTGAATGACCATAAGGGAAGAGTTCCGTAACAAAATCGTATGTACAAACTACTAGTTAGAGGCGGGAATATTAAATCTAAATCTTAGAACTCTTCAAACATTGGAAAGTGCTTAAAATTTAAAAACATAGTAGTTATGGATCCGCTTGAGCTATTCATTGCTTAGCGCTCGTTTATGTAGGCGGCCCAATTTCATTCTTATATCAGTTTGTGGTCGTTTTTACTAATGGTAGTAGGGTCATCCCATAAACTGTTGCGGGGATTCTGCTCATGCACAGAACTATGCTCAGGAAACCAGGACCTCAGTGAATTGTGATGTACCAAAAAACTCACCTCTGTTGCAGGGATTCTGCTTATATACAGAACTATGCGTAGAACCCCAGGACCTCAGTGAATTGTGTTGTACCAGAAACTCACCTCAGAACCCAGAACCCAGTATCCGGCTAGCATAAGTGTCCCATTCGTTATCCGAGGTTTAGCTCGGCAATCCCAATGAAAAGACAACCCAGAACAAGCGACTCAGTATACTCTCGGGAATGGTGGGAATCGGAAATACCTGTTCGTATATTATTCTCACATCAGTCCACAACAAGAATCAACAGAGACACGGTGAAAATAAAAAGAGTTTATTTTTATAGACCACGTGTCCTAAGATGCAGTACTTTGGCTAATACAAGCAGACAAATGATTAAAATCAAAACCATAAGCATCGTTACAATACCATAGAATATAAAAGGGGTGATCATGTTATAATGACAGTGGATACTACCACCTTCCCTTTACTAAGAAGCTAATATTATTATTATGCTAATAGAAGGTCTCTTAGGCTTGAATGGGGGACCCCATACCTCAAAGATCAGCTTAGTGAAATCACATCACAGGAGCATCAGGAGTCTTCTCGCAGGAAGGCTCGTCTTCGGTCTGAATACTAAACATGAGGGCTGCCATATTAAAAGCACCAACTTTCAGGTATTTTGCAGCTGCCTGTGTGTTATGGCTAAATAGTGGGTCGATCAACCTAGAGTGGAAAACATGCATTGTCTAACAACCCAGACTGTTTGTCACATCATGTACAGACCAAGGTCGCTGCGCAGAGCTCCGGATGGTAACAACAGATTGCTCTCGTGTGAGGCAAAGCTCGAGTCAGCAGTTTGTTTAAGCAATAACATGTGAACGCAGTGTCGTGCGCAAAAGCAGCAAGATGGCTTTCTAACATCTAACGTGGTTATGCTAACTTAACAATGTATGTACGTATTAAGGGAGTCCATACTACATGCCCCCTTGATCGAAGCACTACTTAGTATGCAAGAAAAGAGAGAACGCAGAGTTCAAGTGCGACAGAGCAGAACAAGGCGAATTAAATTCAAAAAACAAGTGTCAGTTCAGGCAAAGTCCAAGAATGAAAAAAACAAAAGTGGAAAGAAAAAACAAAAAACCTCAAACGTGCAGTGGGGGGTGAAAAAAATGAAAAAACGCCTCACCGGGCAGAAGTACAGAGGCACAGGGACTGTTCAAGACACGTGAGGAAAACATAGTGGACGACAGTTCACTCAATCCATGAACGTATATGCAGCATACGTGGCCACTGCTTCCAGCAGAAAATCGTTGGCACGGCCACTGAAGGTTTCAGCCATCCAGTTAATCAAAGAAAAGGAACATACATGTTCTTCCATTAGCGGAGCCTCTAGCACCATCAGAGGGCAACCAGCGTGTACTTCCAAATAACTCATATCCAAGAAGTCATATGCCGCCCTTGCGATGTCCCAATTACCCAGGATACCATGCGCCGCACCGCAGGCCATAATCCAAACACCAGAACAGGCGAACTCGTGAGACACTAAGGGCCTCATCAGTCGATCATAATCCGGGTCCGGAGACACCATGTTGGTTAAGCACAAATCCATAGGCCATTCAAAGGGACAATCTAGGCAGTGAAACACAGGTTGCACGCAGGTGAAGTAGGAATACCGGAAGGATAATCCATATGCCAGGCTCAGTGTCGCCAATGGCAGGACGCCATAGTATTCAAGCATCCTGTCACGAAGAAGCTGCAGACGGGACAGGCTGTCGTGTGGCACAGAAAGAGCAGCCATTCCGTAGTATGAAAAGTAAAAGTAGCACACCTGCCACTAGCGCCAGAATCAACGGGACACCTCCAAAGACGCTCGAGAAAATAGAATGAAAAAATGCCGGAATCACACCAAAAATAGTTTGGAAAGAGGTCACGAGGCCCGAGCCCACAAGTTTAAAAAAATGAGCCAGGCCGGTTGTGGACGAGGCATTGAAAATCGTTTGGATCAAAGCACCAAAATGCAGGGGGAGGTCAGTATTTAAAAGCGCCTGTACCTCAGTGCGCGTATTTGCTACGTGAAGGACAAATGTTTCACGGGAGGAAGTCAATGGCACCTCCTTTTGGGACAAAAGAGCTCTTATTCTGCTCATCTTGTTGAACTCTGCTTTCAAGGTTGGAATCGAAGGCCAGATGGAAACATCCAGCCGCCCATGCGGGGGAGGAAACAGAACATTATTGCAGCAGACAACTCTCTGTGATACAGTTACTATATATGGGATTCCCACTAACATCCCGCAGCAAGCTTCATTATTTAAAATCAAATAACTACCGTTTGCAAGCAGCGTGAAAGATGGTGTAATCACTGGTACCGGGATACCTTTGAGGACGCAGGCCAAATTCGGGGCGTGTACATTACAAGCACCGTGCAACTGAATGTGCCTACATACTACAGAATGATCAGGTGTCGTTGTACATTCCTCACCCTTCAGATAAACCTCAGTACCGTCTCTTGTACATCTATACGTAAAAGGGAGGGACCAGACCTCATGTATGAAAGCGGTACCCAGCTGTTCATATCTACCCAGAGCATAGTGTTTCATACAAGAGGTAAACTTAAAAAGGGCGAACGGGAGAGTTATCAACCCATGTAATCACCACACTACTGAATCCAATTCCGCCACAGAGAATGGTAACGGCTCCAACTTTTCAATATGTAATAAGGAATATGAAGCATCTTTCATGGACATGAACTGCTGTTTGTCAGTAAGGTTAAAGGGAAGAAATAATGATGTTGTATTCGGATAGTCCCAAGGGACCTTCCCTGCCTTCAACGTTTGTAATGTCCATGCAAACTGCATAACAGAACGCAACTGGTTTTGACCATGATACAATACTGACATATCATCATGCACAATATCAACAATTGAAGAAACAATATTATCTAATGTATAAATTCGAGAAGAAAGAGTGCTAATGCTGTTATCAATAACTGCTAATACTTTTTCCATATTAGCCTGATCAATAGCTCTCAATCGTGAAGCTGCCTCAATTTGCGACAATTTCCATACTTCGTTGTAAATAGCATACGCCCACCTCTTGGATCTGCCACCCACAGGACCCTTAACAAAATCATTCAAATCTATTTTGTCATGTAATTTTGATAAATGAACTTTGACAGATGCCAAGGTGGAATGTCGCAGCCAGGACTGACATAATTTCCCTACAGAATATGTAGTTACCGTATGTGACGACTCAAATCGAGGGTCTACTCGTTCCTGAGTATACCCAGGTTTCAGCCCTAGAAAACGACGTTGACAGGTATCAGAACTGCTTTGCCAAATTAACCATCCTTCACTACTAAACTTCAAAATATTGAAAGATGTATTAGAAACTAATGACTGCAAAGCAGGAAGGGACAGATCTGTGTGGTTATCCCAATTGGGGTAAGCACCTAGATCCGGCACAGAAGATGAATTTAGTTTTTTAGAAGTGGCCAATCCGAAACAGGTGGTTTGGAAGATGGTCGAATTTAAAAACAACATATGATTTGGTACGAGACAGGCACGGTGTAAAGCTTCAGTTCCCTGAACCTGCCACGGTTTGGAACCCCAAACCGACTTAAGATCAATAGTAGCCTTCCATAGGTCATAACCTTTGATTGACAACTCATCCATAAAGGACTTAGAATAAAGTAATTTGGTGTGTGTCAGTCTAACCTTCGAGGCAGACTCAGGCATAACTTTAAAATAAAAGGATGCCGGGTCGGAGACACTGAAATCAGTAAAATAAGTATACTTATCAACTAATGTAGGTGAACTGCCAAAAGAGGGGGTGGGACAGTGTTCCCATTGGGTAAAATTTACAAAATTTCTAAATGTATTCGCTTTATGCAGGAAGTGATTACCATAATGCTGAAAACAATACTGTTCCGCATAATTAGCCATATTTTCATACAAATCCTCAGCATCAAAAGCGGCATAATATTTTAAATCCGAAAACAGTGCTTCAATGGCGTGTACATCCCAATCATCAGAACGTATGTTCTGTTTAACCACATCACCCATAGAAACACGAAATACATTAGGTACATTAATGACCTCTGTAGGCCCATGAATTTGAAATTTCACAGCATCCCACGCGATTCCATCCACGACGGGCCAGGCAGTAATATTCACAAAAGTCTGGTCCCTTTTCATGATGTGGGACGAGGAGTGAGGGGCCAAAGTTCCATTGATAAGTCTAATTGTCGATCTCTCTTTGAGATAGTGGCCATCCACCAGTCGGAAAAACACTATTACAAATCCAATGGACATAAACAAAAAAATACTGAAAAGCATTAGCCAGATGTATGTCCAAGGGGCTACCAAAAAATGTCTTTTAAACCAACTAGCAAAAACAGCAATGTTCGAAGGGGGAGTGGAGGGCAACAAGTTAGTGTCAAAGGAGAAACTGGACTGGTCCAGCGCCGTAGATTGTAAAACAGGCGAGTGACCATTTGTAGGATAAGCATACTCAGTCTCGTCGGGCAGACCACCAGCCGGTGGTATTAACAGGGGATCAGTAACTGACTGCATCTCGATGGCAACCTCAGAAAAGGTGGTATTAGCAGGAACCAACATTGAATTTCTTTGCATCGTCTGGCATGAAACTGCTGGAGTCAGGCTAAGAAGTATCGGCCACTCGCTGAAGCTTGACATTGTCAATAGAGATGTACCTGTTGTCCTTTCGACCAGGAAGTGGAGGTAAAATGACTGTTCTTGTACCCTGCACTCCAAGCACTGGAACCGGTGCACGATAAGAGGGGCCGAACTCCTTCTTGTTCTCCACTTTCTCACGGACCAGGTCTCCAACTCGGGGTAGCCAGCCGACTACCGGAATCTGAACCTCAGCTTCAGACGTGGAGGGCAAGTGTTCCTTCGAAAGAGTGTCTCTGGCTTCTTGTAGAGTCTGCAAAACAGCACAGTGATCATCTACGTCAAAGGGTGCGGTCGACGCCGCCATGTCTAGACCATCAAGGTCTGGAACAAACATTCTGATTCCGAAGAGCATCATGTATGGGGTCCGCCCACCCAGAGACCTTCTAGGGAGATTATTAAGTGCACGTTGGACGTTATATAAATGGGCTAGCCAGTTCCGGCCTGTGCCTAAAACACGTGCTGTCAATGATTGCTTTAAGTCACGGTTCATTCGCTCCACCACACTTTTATCCTCAGGTCGGTAGGGGGACAAAAATTTGACTAGGACCCCCAAATTTCTCATAGCCTCCTTGTAAGCCTTAGAGGCGAACGCAGGGCCCTGATCAGAATGGAAGGTACCACACGCAAAAGTTCCCACAAAGACACGCAAATCCCTGATGACAGTCTGTGAATCAGCACTCCTTTGTGGCCATACCCAGAGAAAACGTGTGCACGAATCCACTGCAACCAAGATATACTTGTACGCAGTATCAGAAGAAAAAGGACCGCAGTGATCTAAATAAACACAACCAAATGGCTTATTAGATATATACAACTGTGTTTGTGGTGGACGCGCAACAGTAGAAGGTTTAATCTGTTGGCAAATGTCACAATCAAGAACATAAGCGCGCGCTTGTTTATATAAACCAAACCACCAGTAACGTTGTTGTAACAGAGATATAGTAGCGGACACACCGGCGTGGGCTGACGCCAACCCCTCGTGTGCAGCTAGAATCAGTGCTGGTCTGCAGTCCGCGTTGGGAATAATTCTGTCACCAACGTCGTTAATCCTCACCAACGGGACGTTATCAGGACTTAAGTGATAAAAATAACGAGAAGGAAAACCCTTCGTGTAATCACTTCCCTTCTCTGTAGCAGCAATAGCTGCCAAGATGTCATCATCAATCTTACTTTTGGATCTTGTAACTGCTGCCACTAAGTATGTTGCCACTGCGGTTTTTGCTGCCTCGTCAGCCAAGCTGTTACCGACAGCATGGACACCAAGTCGTTGGTGACCAAGAGTGTGAATAACATTCACGAGTGGGAGACGTTCTTTAAAGTCTGCCACTCGAACCCAAAGCATTTTATGCTTAATTGTGCTACCTTTGGTGTCTCGATAATCATTCTGAGACCAGAAGTGTAAGTTGTCATTGTATGACTGGACACAATAAAAAGAGTCACTAACTATTAAAGTCGTGACACGGGGATCAGCAAACTCCAGTGCAAGCACCAGAGCCCGAAGCTCCGCCAACTGCGCGGTACAATCACCCAATGACTGCGTATGCACTGCATCAGATTGGAATTCACCATTTACGAATGTACCTACGACAATTGCGCAAGCCGCAGAATAAGCGTGCTTTGATCCAATCGCGGGCTGCGCCGAGCCGTCAGTGTATATGACACAATGGTATTCTTCGAGCGGGCGCAAAGACAGAGGAGCCGGATGAACAAATTCATACTGCAAGTACTCCTGAGTCTGTAATGAGGCGTCAAAGATATAAGTGACATCTGGTGATGTCAGAGTTGTGGCCCATTGTATCCACCGTGGATGCAAAGCTTTAGAGTTTGGTACACTTGCTTTAGTCACTGCCTCTAGGGCAGGATACGGTGTTACAACCAGAATCTGTTTCCCATGCGACAGTGCGCGTTCTTTAAGGATCGCCATCTGTACAGCAGTCAGAACTTCCTCGACCGTGGAAAAACGTAATTCAGCAGAGGTGTACAAGTGTGATTTATACGCAATGGGGACTGTATCGCCCTCATTAAACGTTAAATACGTGAAACTCACGGCGCCTGGTACTATTCTTATTACCAGGTTAGTGCGGTTATCACGCGTCAGCAAGTATTGTGAAGAAAGAAGATCAGCCTGTAAAGACTGTAGAATAGCAGAGTGTTCCAGCTGCCAGCTAGACTTCGAAAAGGAAGGTTGTACCAAGGCATAAAGCGGTTTGATACGCTGAGCATAATCAGGAATATACGTACGTCCGAAATTCAGAAAGCCCAGAAGAGATTGTAATTTTTTCAGCGTCGTAGGAGCGCGCAAGCAGGCGCATTTCTCCAGAAAGTGAGGAGCTAATCCCTTACCCTCATTGTTGAGCTCGTAGCCCAAAAACAACACTGTATATTCCGCGATGTGAGACTTCGCAAAATTTAATTTGTAGCCATAGTCTGCAAAACTCACAATAATATTGTCGACTCGAGACAGATGTGGCATCAGCTCATCATCCGTGAGATAGATATCGTCAACATAGGAGTATGCATCGGGGTCTATTCTCTCTAAGAGAGAGACCACGCGAGTGGAAAAGACGCCAGGGCTATTTTTGTAGCCCATGGCCAATCTCGTAAACTGTTTTTGTTTGCCGCCCGAAGTAAACGCCGTCCACTGGCTACTCAGTGTGGACAGGTTGTGGCTAAAAAAGCCATTGGAAATGTCAAGTGTCATTTTAAATCTTTTACGCACGAGACTGTCGACAAGAGCCGAGCTGTGTGTATTTTGTACCGCGCAGGTCCGGCAATGGGAATTTAGGTGCCGGTAATCCAAAACTAAACGGTACGAGCCGTCAGGCTTCGTTACAGTGAATAAAGGGTTATTCATAGGGGACACACAAGTTTCAATAACACCCTGATATTCCAATTGATCAAGGATCGCCGCGACGTGTGGCCTAGCTTCACGACGCATGGGATATTGGGGTTGAGGCTGGGGCATAGACCGCAATGGAATCTCATGGCAGGGGGACAACCGGTCCCATCCCACCTGAGTACGATATACCGCCGGCGCAAGCGCCAGCGCCCACTCCTCAGCGTACACTTCAGCCTGGTCCTTAGGCACTGTGTGCGCAAAGGACGGGAGGATTACCTCCTCCCCTCGAGGAGCTTCTAAAATGAAAGCTGGGGGCCAATCTGCCTCCGCTAGGAGGATATCATAGGTGGTAGTCAGATTATCCCCAAAAATCCCCTTAATTGTACGTTGTATGTAACCCTCAATTAGTAAGACTATTTCATAAAGTCTGTCAGGGGGAGCCACTCTGGTGTCAGCTGTTTCAACAGTAACTATTATATCAGTTGCTGTCGCCGCCAGAAATGGACGCAGAGCTTGACGGACTATGGTAATTTCCGCTGCGCTGTCCAGTAGCGTCAGCGCCCATGTCCGGTTCCGAAGCTGTGTCCGCACTATCTGAGGCATACCTTGCCGTCAGAGCCGCCACTTTCTTCTTCTGAAACGGGGGTCTTTGCCGTGCAAATTCGTCCTGCTTGCCTTTACCCTCAGTCTGCCGGGGCTGGTCACGTGTTTGTTGTGCACCCCGACCTTTGCCACCGCCACCGGACTGTGAAGCCGATGTTTCCTGTGAAGAACGAGGAGAACGTTGTTCAGAAACCTGAAATCTATCAGGAGACTTAATAGTAGCACGATCTCGCAGATCATAAGTGCGTTCACTACTTGACTGAACGGGAGAGGCAGGCCGAGAGCCCTGTTTCTGCTGCTGCTTTCCCTGTTGTTTAGACCGCCAATTTTGTTTTGGAAAGTTTGGCCGGTCATCCTTACCAGAGGCTTCTGCCTTACCCTGCTGCTTAAAATCGGGAGTTTTGATCACAGGCTTAACTCCTAAAGAGCTACGACCTAAATCTCTGTATGCACCTGAGATTATTTTCGCAAATTCCCGCGGCTTGTCCTCCTCAGCAACTTTCTTCAGTTCATTACGAACCTGGAATTGCAAAGCATCACCCTTAAGGTTACCCATTATCATGGTAGCCACCAGGTCAAACTCTCCGAGGAGCCGCATCCCTAATTCTATCGCAGACTCCGCACCGTGGTTCTCTTGAACACGTTTAATAACGGAGGGCAGCTGCAACCTAGACGGAGTGCCAAAGCACTGCGCGTACGTCGCTGCAAAAACCTTACCCCAGGTAACACAATCATCTATGTGGGGGACCAAGTCTTTAGGCAAACTAATGGTGAGGATCCTGTGTTTCTCCACAAGAGATGTATTCGGGTATACCGCTTCTATTTGGTCAAATTTTTCAGCAAGCCAAAAGGGGAAATCATCCCTAGTTTGGGGGCGCTTGCCCATAACAGAATTAACCATACCAGGACTAATGACCACTGCGTGGTGGTCAGTAGGCTGCCCCGCAACAGCAGGTGCCCCCGCCTGCATATTGCGCGACACGTACTGCACTAACGCCCTATATACCGTAATAAGGGCAGTGTGTAGTACACGCAACTCAGCCACCGTCACCGTGAGGTAACGGGGATGAGGCGTAAATCCGGCTAGTACCGGCCAAGTGGCCCCTGCAATTGATAAAGGGCCCATTCTTGGCGGTATAACCACATGGGGAAGGGCGCCATTAAACCAAATATGATGCTGCCAAGCAGATATTGGTATTTCTTGTGTCCTATATGGTGTATAGTTCGCTGGCACGGCAGTGGCAGTTTAAGAATGAAAGGTATTATCATCCTCACTCACCGCCGGAATCGTCACTCAAGAGTAGAACAACTCATAGGGATGAGCCGCATCGGCTCCCACCACAAAGATGACGTTCATACCAGTGTCCGGCACCCCATACTGCGTCAAATGACGTTTCAGAGCTGCACGGCTATGCGCCGCAATATCTACCGCCATAAGGACAAGCTACACTTGAAGTATTCAGTAGCACAAGGGTTCAATAACCTTTTTAATGATCAAGCTTGAAGAAACCTATATCAACAGAAATAGGTAGGTTTAAATCCATCAGACTTGTTATCCGGAAACAAGAATGAGGGTGTTGTGGACTAAGATAAGCACTACTAAGGCGTTTCAACTCATAGACCAAACGTTAGGTGCGCCATGTTGCAGGGATTCTGCTTATATACAGAACTATGCGTAGAACCCCAGGACCTCAGTGAAATGTGTTGTACCAGAAACTCACCTCAGAACCCAGAACCCAGTATCCGGCTAGCATAAGTGCCCCATTCGTTATCCGAGGTTTAGCTCAGCGATCCCAATGAAAAGACAACCCAGAACAAGCGACTCAGTATACTCTCAGGAATGGTGGGAATCGGAAATACCTGTTCGTATATTATTCTCACATCAGTCCACAACAAGAATCAACAGAGACACGGTGAAAATAAAAAGAGTTTATTTTTATAGACCACGTGTCCTAAGATGCAGTACTTTGGCTAATACAAGCAGACAAATGATTAAAATCAAAACCATCAGCATCGTTACAATACCATAGAATATAAAAGGGGTGATCATGTTATAATGACAGTGGATACTACCACCTTCCCTTTACTAAGAAGCTAATATTATTATTATGCTAATAGAAGGTCTCTTAGGCTTGAATGGGGGACCCCACACCTCAAAGATCAGCTTAGTGAAATCACATCACAGGAGCATCAGGAGTCTTCTCGCAGGAAGGCTCGTCTTCGGTCTGAATACTAAACATGAGGGCTGCCATATTAAAAGCACCAACTTTCAGGTATTTTGCAGCTGCCTGTGTGTTATGGCTAAATAGTGGGTCGATCAACCTAGAGTGGAAAACATGCATTGTCTAACAACCCAGACTGTTTGTCACATCATGTACAGACCAAGGTCGCTGCGCAGAGCTCCGGATGGTAACAACAGATTGCTCTCGTGTGAGGCAAAGCTCGAGTCAGCAGTTTGTTTAAGCAATAACATGTGAACGCAGTGTCGTGCGCAAAAGCAGCAAGATGGCTTTCTAACATCTAACGTGGTTATGCTAACTTAACAATGTATGTACGTATTAAGGGAGTCCATACTACACCTCAGTACCTAGAACCTCTATCCAACTAGCATCAGTGTCTCATTCGTTCTCCGTATCATATCGAAGCTACCAATGATTAGACAACCCAGAACAAGCGACTTAGAATACTCTCAGGAATGATGGGAATCAATAACACCTTTTCGTTGTTATTCTCATATCAGTCCACAACTGAGTAATCAGAGACATGGTAAAGTTTAAAATGTTTATTTTTAACTACGTGCTCTAAGATGCAGTACTTTGGCTGACATAAGCAAACAACTGATTAGAAATAAAACCATCAGCCTTGTTACAATTCCATAAAAAACAAAGGGAGAAATCATATTACAATGATAGTGGAAACAGGTCCTATAATACCTAGTGTAACACCCTCCCCTGGCTAATAAGCTTATAATAATAGAAGGTCTCTAGGTTTGAATGGGGAACACCATACCTCCAAGATCAGCTTAGGTGAATCACATCACAGGATCACCACTGCTCTCTGCGTCTGGAAAGGTTTTTCTCCAAGTGTGCCAGCATCATGCATGCAATGCAATATTAAAGGCACCTGAGTTTCAGATATTTGCAACTGTGTGCATGTTGTGTCTAGAGCGTGGGCCAATCAACCTGAATTCAACAGCATACATTGTTATTTGACCTTGACGGTTTCTGCACACAGTGTTCAGACTAAGGTCGCGGTGCACGTCTAGGGATGTGAAAAACAGACCGTTCTCATGTGAAGAAAAAGCAAGCAAGTAGTTTTACTTATAATAACAGCTAACTGTAGTGTCGTGTGCAAAAGCAGCAAAGTGGCAAGATGGCGTTAACATCTAAAACGCTTATGCTAACATAGCAATGTGTGCAGGCAAAACCCTGTCTTCACTACACCCTTCCTTGATCGGACCACAAACAAAATAGGGAAGCAATGTAGATAAGCAGAGTTCAAGTTCGAGTGAGACAGAACCGAGTTCATATATTGCCAATCCATATAATTGGTGGTGAAAAGTTCGAAAAGTTTGTTAGGGAAAATTAAAAAACAAAAAATCAATCAGGGGCGGTATACAGCCCATTCTGCAGTAAAAAATAAAAAGTAAAAATGTTCCAGTTAGTAACTGCGGTAGATGAACAACTGCCAATTTAATCCATCAACGTGTAGGCACAGTATGTTGCAACAGCCTCCAAGAGGAAGTCATTGTAATCTTCAGTAAATGATTCAGCCATCCAATCTAATAAAGTAAACAAACATACATGTTCTTCGATAACCGGAGCCTCTAGCACCATCAGAGGACAACTTGCGTGTTCTTCAAGATAACTTCGCGCCAGGAAGTCATGGGCTGCTGCATGTATATCTCAATTTCCTAGGATTCCGTGCGCAGCAGCACAGGCCATAATCCCGATACCAGAACAGTCCAACTCATGAGCCACTAAGGGATTCATCAGTCGATCATAATCCGGGGCAGGAGATGCCGCACTCGACAGGCACAAATCCAGAGCCCATTCAAATGAAAAATCTAGGCAATGGAGAACAGGTTGCACGCAAGTAAAATATGAGAACCGAAAGGACAATCCATAGGCTACGCTCAAAGTGGCCAAAGATAGTGTTCCATACTATTCAAGCATCTGGTTGCGCAGTTGGAGCAGCCAGGCAGATTGTCGCGTGATACAGATCGTGGAGCCATGGCGCACCTAACGTTTTGGTCTTATGATTGAGACGCCTTAGTAGTGCTTATTTTTGTCCACAACACCAAGCTTTGCATCCACGTTGGATACTATGGGCCACTTCTTTGACATCTCCGAATGTCACTTTCATCTTTGATGCCTCATTGCAGACTCAGGAGTATTTGCAGTATGAATTTGTTCATCCAGCTCCTCTGTCCTTGCGCCCGCTGGAGAATTACCATTGTAACATTTACACTGACGGTTCGGCGCAACCGGCGATGGTGTTCTAAGCATGCTTATTCAGCGGCATGCGCAATTGTGGCTGGTACTTTTGTGAATGGAGAATTCAAGTCTGATGTCGTGCATATGCAGACATTGGGTGATTGTACCGCCCAGTTGGCAGAGCTAAGTGCTCTGGTGCTTGCACTGGAGTTTGCTGATCCTCGAGTGACTACTCTTATTGTGAGTGACTAATAGTACTGTGTTCAATCTTTCAACGAGAATTTATTCTTTTGGTCTCAAAATGAATATCGTGATTCCAAATGTAGCACAATCAAAAAAAAAAATGATTTGGGTTCGAGTCGCAGAACTTAAACAACGTCTGCCGCTTGTGAATGTAATTCATACTCTTGGTCACCAGCGCGTAGGTGTACACGCTGTTGGCAACTGTTTAGCTGACGAGGCAGCGAAAACAGCAGGAGCAACATATCTGTTGGTAGCAGTTACAAGATCCAAAAGTAAAATTTATGATGACATCTTGGCAGCTATTGCTGCAACAGAGAAGGGTGATAATTACACTTGGGGTCTCCCATCTAAATACTGTTATCATTTAAGTCCTGATAAAGTTCCCTATGTGAGAATTAACGACGTTGGTGACAGGTTGATTCCCAGCGCGGACCGCAGACTTGCTTTGGTAACAGCCGCTCACAAAGGTATGGCTTCAGCCCAAGCAGGTGTCTCGGCGACTGTTACTATCTTACAACAACGTTACTGGTGGCGCGGATTGTATAAACAGACTTGTGATTATGTCCTTACTTGTGACATTTGCCAGCAGATTAAACGTTCGACTGCTGCGCGTCCACCTCAAACACAGTTGTACATATCTAATAAACTACTTGAGTGTGTTTATTTGGATCACTGCGGTCCTTTCTCCTCTGATACTGCCTATAAGTACATCTTAGTTGCAGTGGATTAGTGCACACGTTTTCTATGGGTCTGGCCACAAAGGAGTGCTGATGCTTGAACTGTCATCACGGATTTGCGTGTCTTTGTGGGAATTTTTGCATGTGGTACCCTCCATTCGGACCAGGGTCCGGCGTTCACCTCTCAGGCGTACAAGGATGCCATGAGGTCTTTGGGGGTCCAAGTAAAATGTTTGTCTCTGTACCGGCTTGAGGGCAATAGTGTTGTGGAGCGAATGAACCATGGCTTAATCCTTGACAGCTAGGGTTTTAGGTACTGGCAGGAACTGGTTGGCCCATTTGTATAGCATTCAACGTGCACTTAATCATCTCCCTAGAAGGTCTCTGGGTGGGCGGACCCCATACGAAATGCTCTTTGGCATAAAAATGTTTGTCCCGGACCTTGATGGTCTAGACATGGTGCTGGCGGCTGCACCCTTTAACGTCGATTATCATTCTGCTGTATTACAGAATCTACAAGAGGCTTGAGGCAGTCTTGCAAAGGAACACATTTGCCCTCCACAACTGATACTGCACTTCAGATTCTGGTAGTTGGCTGGTTACCTCGAGTTGGTGACCTGGTCCGTGAGGAGGTAGAGAACAAGAAGGAGTTTGGCCCCATTTATCGTGCACCTGTTCCAGTACTTGGTGTGCAGGGTACAAGAACAGTCATTTTACCTCCGCTTCCTGGTCGCAAGGATAACAGGTACATGTCCATTGACGATGTCAAACTACAACGAGTGGCTGATTCTTCGAAGTATGACTCCAGCGGTCTCTTGTCCAGCAATGCTGAGAAATTCTGTTTTGGCTCCGGAAAATAACAACAGGCCTGACATTGCCATCGATATGCATACAGTTACTAATCCTTTACTGACCTAACCGGCTGGTGGTCCCCATGAAGATACTGAGTATACCTATCACACAGATGTGTTGTTGCCTGGTGTGCAATTGAGTGCAGTTGACCAGTCACCTTTTTCATTTGACACTAACTCTACAACATCGAATGCCCCATAGAAAATTTAAGTTTTTGCCGTTTGGTTTAAAAGAAACTTTTTAATAACCCCTTGGACTTACATTTGGCTGGTGCTTATATCTATTTTTTTGTTCGCTCTAGTTGTGTCTTCCAGACTGAAAACAACAGGAGTAGTAGGGTCCAAAGCTATAAGAACATTAGAATTATCCCTACATTTAAAATCCTGTGCATCCCCTGGAGCATAAAGAGCAGAAGCATGCGTCACCCATTTATACGGGGGAATATTATAGTCATGTGACTTGGACTTATGCGGCTTTGTTTGGGCCACAAGACGCCAAAATAGTCTAGTATCATTAATTTTACTGGCGTCTGGGATATCTTGGCATAAATGATTGTCCCGATTCTTTTTTGCCTTGGTCACAGTTGAAATTTAGGTCATTCTTGCTCCCTTTATACCAGCACAATCACCCTCAATTATGGCCTTCCTTAGAGATAGCTTTGATTCTTTACATGCTTGGTCAAACCATTTTTCAGCCTTAGCGGGGTTAGGAGTCTCAGTAGGAACATCTTTATAAAAATCCTTACGTACTAGGACACAGCCCTGATGAACTCCTCTCTCAAAAGGGATACGATCCGTTAGTTCACCATTGGGGCCCCAGCGAACCTGATTAAAGTATTTTATATGCAATTTATTGATTACATGTACTAAATTGCTTTGGACCCCCAAATTTATTAGGGCTTGCCATAGGGTTGAATGTGGAATAAGATTAAGTGCTGCTCTATGGTCAATAAAAGCCACATAAAGTTTTTGATTCTGTAGTAAAACATATTTCCAGTATAAAACAGCAAATCTAAAAATCTGATCTGTTGTGCTAATCTTTGCTCTAAAACCAGCCTGAACGGGAGACAAAACTTCATTATTTTTTGCCCAATCAAGGACTCTTTCTCAAATTTGCCTAGCAATTTATTTTTTTGCATTATCAATAAGGCTAATTAGCTTATAATTTGATGGTTCACCTGTGTTGCCTTTTTTGTATATTGCTATAATTTTGGCCCCAAGCCAGGATCCGAGCCGGGGGCATTAGCCAATTTCAGTGAGTGGATCGCTCTAGTTGTGTCTTCCAGACTGAAATCAACAGGAGTAGTAGGGTCCAAAAATATAAAAACATTCGAATTATCACTACATTTAAAATCTTGTGAATCCCCTGGAGCATAAAAAGCAGAAGCATGCGTCACCCATTTATAAGGGGAATATTATAGTCATATGACTTGGACTTATCAGGCTTTGTTTGGGCCACAAGATGCCACAAGAGTCTAGCATCATTAATTTTACTGGCGTCCGGGATATCTTGGCATTATTTATTGTCCCAATTCTTTTTTGCCTTGCTCAAAGTTGTCTTTTAGGTCATTCTTGCTCCCTTTATACTAGCGCAATCACCCTAAATTATGGCCTTCCTTAGAGATAGCTTCACTTCTTTACATGCTTGGTCAAACCATTTTTCAGCCTTAGCGGGGTTAGGAGTCTCAGTAGGAACATCTTTATAAAAAAACCTTACGTAGCATTTCAAATAGACCAGTATGTATATTTAAAATAGGAATTTTATCCACACTAAGCCCTACACATGTTTCCAGGTACATTACAAAAAGTTTGTAAATCTGCATATATCATTTTTGGTTGGATATTACATTCAGCCATGAGACATAGAGGTGGTTATTTGTTACAAGGGGAACTGGTATTACAGTTGTATAAATATTATTACCTTGCTTTAGAGAATCACCAATCGAGGTTACTTCTAATGAACTGTGATCACTATCAATTTGCGTTGCCACTTCCATATCATCCAGAAGTAGCCATAGTCCCACATCAACAAGGACGTAGTCAATAACCCTGGTAGAATCCCCTCTTTTAAATGTTACTGCTCTATTGGGATCAGAAGGGGTACAGCCATTGCATGCTCCAAGGCCACTGCTAATTGTTAAATATGCACCTTTTTTTTTTCTTTTTTATACATTTTTATTGAATACCTGGCACAAAAACAATAAATACATTTCATACTTTAATCTGTTAAAACCCAATATACACAGATTTATAAAAATGTAAGAAACCATCAAAATAAATACACTGTGGCATTTTACCTTTCATTGAGAAGCAGTTAATTAATATGAGTAAAAATCAGAGTGAGAGACCAGATAAAAGACCTCATGTCTGCATCAAAATGCGTTATTAGATAATGGACAGTGCCTGGGAGGTATGGAAGCTGATACAAAGAACGTTGGCTGTTCCAAGAATACATTATTATACTCCCCTTTGGAACTCAAGCATATTCCCACAACTTAGCTATGATAGGTTGGGGAGATCTTGAGAGCAGCAAGGAGTTAGAAGAATAGGAGATATACTTGAAGGGGACCAATTGATGGGCTTCAATTCCACCCAGCAGAAATGTGGCATCCACGCAAATCAAGGTTTCAAATTTTTACAAATTTACAATACTCTTATGGGTATTAGGCCACGGATCTCTCCAGGGGGTAGAATTAATATGATCGAGTATTAATTAGGTGGTGGAACTAAAATAGAATGGTGTACTGTTCTTTATTATCGAGTCTACAAGATGATCTAGAAAAATTTGAGGCCTCTTGGATGACGAAATTAAACAATCCGGATGTAGATTTATATAAAGCTCTGGAATTAGCAGGGAAATTGTTTCGCTCTACAAATCTAAGAGTCCAACACTATAAAACCCTCTTCAACCTTTATTTTACACCAGCCGAATTATATGATTGGGGGAAGAGGGAGGATGATAAGTGTCCAAGGTGTTTGGAGGGGCCCGCTAATCTGGTACACATGTTCCATCAGTGGGATAAACTAGATGTAATTCATGGAGAGATCGAGAAGTTCTGGGAGGGGCTGCTAGGTACTAAGATCAACCTATCACCTACCCTAATGGTGATAGGAATTGACAGTGATTTGGGCCTCAGTAAGGAGGAGGAAGCCTTTGTTTTTATATGTGTGGATGTTCTGCGGATATTGCTAGCGGCGGGCTGGAAGGATACTGTAGCACCCACCTTCCAGATGTGGCTGGCTAGACTTCTGGGGATCCATGATATTGAATCCTCCTTATACACTCGGAGAGGCCGGAAGATGAGAGAGCTGGGGTTGAACATCTGGGCCCCCCTTAAGGGGTGGAGGGACTCTCGTTCATGAATAGGGGCGAGGGTAGAAGATTATATATGGATGTGTGTGGAGTAAGCCCCTCGCAAGTAACAGGCTTATACTATTTTTAATGGGTCCGTAAGTCTACATGAGTTCTTAAGATGCGAATTCTAGTGCGAGGTTTGAAAATGTTTTCTTTGGGTGTCCTAATAATGGAGGAATACCCCATATATCATCCTCCTCTCTTGTTATCTCATTTAGATAGACAGAGGGTTCAAAAGAGTTATTAAAATCACCTGCTACTACAATCTTTGTATTTGGTCGTAAAGTATCCATAGCTTCTTCTAGAAGGGATAATGTAAGTGATTTGTCAGGTCCCCTTGTATTCCTGACGTAAATATTAAAAATGGTTAGGCAGAATCCAGACGAGAAAGTCACAGTAATCCCCATTAGATCCAGACTATCGATAGCCATAAATATGGATCTACTAGAACATCCATTCTTAATTAAAATCATAAGGCCACCTACTGCTCTCCCGAATTGTTCTGCCGGTTTTGCATCAATGCCATAGGAAGTAAGCCCATCTCTCTGTCACCCAAGTCTCTTGTAATAGACAGATGTTGTGTTTTGCTATATATGTCAACCAGTCTGAGTCAGCCAATTTAGACCCCAACCCAGCTATGTTCCATGATAGTAATCTAATGGTGGGGAGGGGGTAGGTCTGCCACTATGCCCATTTCCGGATGGGACATCTAGTGTCTCATCTTGACCTAAGTTCACGAAGGAATTTATTCCAGTGGGAGCAACTTACTCAAATCTGTTGATTATCTGATTAATATCTGGTTCACACAAAAGTGATACTACCAACGCTATTTCAGTGTGCTCACAACTCCCTATCAAGGTAGATAGGTCTGCTGTACCCTCCCTAACCCTGTCCCGGGGCTCTTTAACTTTATCGCCAGCAAAATGAACAGAGTATTTACTTGAGTTAATACCTGTCAAAGCAGAATCATCAATACACCCTAATACATGAGCAGTAACCAGCACCTGGCTGACTATACTTTTTGATAGTGTTTTATAATTTGTTCAAGGAATGCCCATTAGTCAGTCCATTTCCTCCAGGTTCGTTGGGCCAGCAATAATATCTCGTAGGGGCTTGATGAGTGGTGGAGGTGCCTTCATTCTTATTCTCAGCGGTTTGATCCTGTTTAAATGACAAGTGTGCAATTCAAAACTTATAAGATTACCAACCAAATAATGTGACTTAAAATCAACTTGTAAGTAATCATGAGTCATTATACCGGAGGAATACCTTTTGGCATGCACATTGTCAGATCTGACCACTGAGAGACATTTATCGCTCAACCCTCAGCCAGTGAATTGCTTTATTGATCAGGTCTTCTGAGTCCTCATAAGAGCCTGGTTTCAACTTCAGGACCTGGGTCATCTAAATTGAATTAAAAAGAGGAGTAGGTAAATAATCTTGCGTCACCAAAGGGCAGTCTTTGTCACAGTATCTCGTTGGCAGGTTAGAAGTGAGCAACCCAGAGTTGACAGTGAGAGCTAGACACCCGCCACTATAACAATTTCCCGCTTTCCTCGAATAAGTGACGGGTGTCAATATATTGTTAGAATGGCCCGAGTCATTTTGTAGTCACAATAGCTCTGAGCTGGATTTGTCCACTGCAGATTGAGGACTATTCAGCATCTTTCCTGGAGCAGGCATTTTCCCAGGTCGTGTTCTGTTGTAATTCGTAGAGATTGCCTGCCGTGAGGCCTTGCTAGATATATTGGAGGAAGGGGGTCTACAATTCATGCTTGATTTGTCTGTTGTCAAAGACTCATGAGCCTACCTTAGACAGATTTTATCATGGTCACAAGAACAAGTTCTATTTGATAATTTAGCAACTTGGGCCGACAGCAACAGAATTAAATTTTTTAGGTGGTCCAGTTTAATGTACAACATTTCAAAACGGCTGTTCACATCATGATTGATAACAGAAACAGTATTGTCAGGCAGTAAGAAGTGATGTATTTCCGTAGAGGCGACCTGTGGACCCGTGATTTCATCATCCAGCTGTAAGGGTTCAAAACTGTTGTGGCAAGGCACATTTGCAACTATGTTTATTTTAGGATACAAGGGGCACTCAGTTTTATCCACTATTACTGGGCTGTTCAGATTGTCCGTATCAATCACTTGATTAGAAGATTCTAAAGATTCACGGGAATCTTACATCTAATTGTTTGCAAACCTTCGCTTTTTTAAACATCGCTGGGACTTTTAGTAAATGACTTTTCTCTTTCCCTTTGTTCTCGTTTGTTTTCAGAAGTTGTTCCACCTCCTCAATTAAGTGGTTGATATCGGCCAAGGATTGCAAATTTGGTGGAACCACATCCGATCTAACTTTCCATGACGTCCATGTTTTTTTGGGAAGGGTTTCACTTTTGGCAGTCTTGCCTGCTTTACGTTTGCCCATCTTACAAAAGGGTATAACAATGTCTGGAAAAGAAAAAGATTTGAAAGGCTAAAGAGAACAGCCCAACGAAAACAAGTAGACCAAAGACAAAAGTAAATAGAGTATAAAATAGTGGCTTTAAGATGGTGCAGGAGAAGGTGTAGGCCCAATCTCGTCTTCACACTAATGTTTCCACTGCGGGAGCCCCAAGCTTGTTAAATGCACCTTCTGTCTAATGTATATGTGTAATTGCTGATACTGCTCACATGTTTTAAATTACAATAACAAAAGTATTTTAAAAAGTTACTTTCAAGTCTCCAACCCCTGAAACTAGAAATGGAATCACATTTACCACCTTCTACTGCATTTCCAACAGGCAACAATGTGTTCACATGGATACCGCCAGGTCATGTGGAGGTCCCCAGGGTTCCATACTGCCCCCAGTCATCTTCAACCTTCACATGGTGTTGCTTGGTGCGCTACTCACAGATAATAGCATCAAGATTCACCAATATGCTGATAATAAACAATTCTACTTGAAAGTCTCCTCTACTTCAGACATCCAGTGCCTAAAACACTGCTTGCACATCATCCAGACCTTGATGTCCAGCATCTACCTGAAACCCACCCCAACCAAGGTAGAATTCCTATTATTTGCCAAGAACAGCAAACAAAAAACATTACAAATCTGTCTCAATGACATAAACCATGACGGTTTCAAACCCCATCTCACACCAAATGCCATATCACTTTCATTAACCCTCAAGGAACACATTATCAAAAAAACTATAACTGCCTAGTACTAGCTACCTTTCCTAAATAAATTCAAACTGTTTCTTCCAGAAAATTTCTTCGGAAATGCTGCTCAAGCCTTTGTACTCTCATATCTGAATGGCGGTAATGCCCTAAAGTAGGAAATGGGGTTGTTAGTTAAGAGGTGTGGAAGCACCACTCAAATAATAAACAGAATACTTGTCAGGGTGAAACAAAATAGTCACTAAATAAGCCTGTGCTTAACTGTCTAGTAGCTTAGCACAAAAGCAGTCAGGTGTGAAAAAGAGACTTAGAGGCAATGTGTAAAGGCTTTATGCATCTCTTGGTGATCAAGACTCACTCCGGCAGAGGCCAGCAGCAGGGCACATGCAGGTCTAGGTGGGTAACCTGGGTAGTTGGAGGGAGGCCTCTGGAAGCTTGTTGTGTCCCTGTAGTTCAAACAGGAGGTCAGCCAACTGGTCTTTAGAACCACTTCTGGGAGCCTGGTTCCAAGGCAAGGTGGTCCAGTCTTCCTTCTTCAGACGGGAGGAAATTACGTCTTCTAAGTCTTCCACAGGTCCATTAATGTTCTGATAAGAGGTTCTGAAGATGCCACTTTTATCCCCAGTGTCTAACCTTCCCTGGGTTTGTCTAAGATAACAATAACAAAGGACAGGCAGGGATGGGTTGTGTTTGTCAGTAGCAGGGCAGGTAGCATTTAGAAGTCTGGAGGGGAAAGCCCTGATGCCACCCTTTGAAGCTCCGGAAGTCCAGGACATCCTGCTTATGAGAGCAACACCCTGCCCAACATCCAAAACACTTTTTTTTCCATGTCTGGAATCAATATGTAAAACACCACAGGAAACAGATTCACAGCCATGCGACCCTGGACATTGTTTTGGGCAGAAAAATTCTAACTTTCTGAAAGTTGTACTTTCAGAATCATAACTTAAAATCCGACTTTACCATCCAAGACGATTTTAAATACAAATTCATTTGAGTGAAAGAAGCATTTCTGAATTTGTTCTCAAACTGAAGTTATCACTTATTAATTGTAATAAGGTAACCCAGTGTTAGTCCATGGGAGAGACATGTAAAACCTAAATACAAAAGTCCTACTTTTCTTAACCCCTTCGATGCTGCGCAGATTCCGCCGCTGTGCTGACGGAATCTTGCGCGGGGGTGGTCATGACGGAATGGTTCCGTCATGAGCACAGCTCAACCGTGGGTCATGACGGAACCATTCCGTCATGAGCACCGAAGGGGTTAATAAAATGCACACAGCTCGATGGACCTTTAGGGCCTGCCTTAGGGGTGACTTGTAAGTATTTAAAAGGAAGATTTAGGCCTAGCAAAAGATTTATTTTTCCATGACGGTATGGCAGTTTTAAATTGCACCGCAGGCTGCTTGAGACATCTTTTACCAGCCATTTTGGTGGGTGGCACAATGAGTGCTTGCAGCTGAGTACTAGCTTCTAATTTGCAGGCCCTAGGTGCATGTAGTAGTATTTACCAGGAACTTATCTGTACTTACAAGTAAATTAATTGTACCAATTAGGTGAAGGACAGTTTTACCATGTTTAAGGGAGAGAACACAAGACCAACAAAAACAAGTTCAGGAAACAGGAGGGTGAAATCCAAGAATGTCAGGTCTAACACATTCCTTTATGGCCTCCCGTACTCCACATTGGCACCCTTTAGGAGCATCCTATTCATTGCAGCATGTTTAATCCAGGGCCTGAGGATCCCATCACTCCAAACCTGAGGGAATTTAATTGGCTCACCTTGCCAGGCCACGCCATCTTCAAAACTAACTGCATCACTTACAAAGCTATCTTAAATAGCAACCCGCTTATCTTACAGACAAGCTCACCATCCCTGGTGTTTCTCGACACACCCACAGCCAGGACACCATCAGACTGCACACTAAGAAGTGTTGAAAAAAATACCCCAAAAACAAGACAACATGCCTTTTCAATCTGTGCCCCCACGATCTGGAATGACATTCCCGTATACCATCAGGACCTCCCGAACTCTGCTCCAATTTGGGAAAGCGTTAAAGACTCAACTCTACATCACAGTACATTAATTGTCCACTGCTCAGCCTCCACTCTTATTACTTGATGACTTTAAGCTTGCTTTTGACCATGTGCAGTGCTCCACAGCCATCTGACTACAGTTACAGTATAGAAACACTATCTATATATATATTATCTACTGGCGGTCGCCAGTAGATAGTTATAGTTAGGACCGTGTTTCCATATGAAATCTCAAAATTCTATTTTGAATAACTTTGGCGCCGGTTGACGAATCTTCGCGAAATTTTCAAAACTAATGGGGCGCTCCGCTCAGCTCCTACCCTAAAAGTCTTGGGGGGATTCGTCAAGCGGGGGCCGAGAAAAAAGGGGGGTCCCAAAACGCGTTTTCCCCATGCATTTTCCCATAGGACCTTTAGTCGAAGGTACAGCCCGAACGGCTGAACAGAATTACTTGAAATTTGGCAGAGAGGTAGTCCTCAGGTCAGGGATGTGCCTTTTGCATATATGGAGTCAATCTGTTCAGTAGTTCCTGAGAAAATTGCAGTTAAAAGCACATACATATCTATAGCCGCGCACCGTGCGCGCACCCTACGTCAACGTTCGAATCGGTCGAAATCAGGAAGTGTCGGCCGCCATTTTGTTTGTATTCAGTGCGAGAGTGGAAAAGGAAGGTGGCGAACGTGAAAAGGGGGCAGGGTAGAGAGTTCCTGACCCCCTAGCCTTGGTCAGGGGGTCCCTGAAGGACCCCGAAGGCAGAAAAAAACATTTAATTTTTTTTTAATCGCGGGGGTGCGCGCACTGTGCGTGCACAGTGGAAAACCATAAAAAAAAAATTAATACGTAGTTTATTGAAAAATAAACATATCAAAATTTTTATAATACATACCTAACTTAGCATTTAAAAAACCGTACAAATTCACTGAAAAAACCATAGTTTTCACACACGTTATAGTTAGGAATTAGCATTTAAAAAGCCTTGCAAATTCACTTAAAAAACCATAGGTTTCACACATGTTATAGTTAGGTGGATATTTCACTCGTAAAAAAACAATGAAATTCCCCCGTTATAGTTAGTTGAGATAACTATAACTCGCGCGACCGTCACTCTATCACAAGGATGATGTCATGAGTGATGTCATGAGTGATGCCACTGACCATGTCATGAGTGATGTAATATGGGACGTCATGAGCAGAGGATTGCGAGCGCGCGAGTTATAGTTATCTCAACTAAGTTGGATAGTGATTATCAAGTGGCAGCAAGAGAAAGCATGAATAGGTTCAGGCAGAGAGGTTACCACCAGGACATCCTAAACGAGGCTATGAGAAAAGCAGAATGAAGTCTAGACTTGATTTGATTAAAGATGAGGATCACATTATCAGACCAGCAAGAAAGATTGACAACAAGTTCAGGATAATTATTGATTATTATGAGGATGCTCAGGTCATCAGAAATATATTGAGAAGGAATTGGCATATCCTGAAAACTGATTCAGTTTTAGGGAAAGATATACCTAAGGCACCACCATTAACATTCAGGAGAGCCAGAACGCTACGTGATGACCTAGTACAAAGCCATTGCAGTAAAGAGAGGATAACATCACCTTTTGGGAGAATAACAGGATTTTATCCATGCCTAAAATGCAGGGCTTGTAGAAACAGCAGGAAAACAACACACTATAAAGTTCCAGGTCTCCAGTCCCCTAAAAAGATTAACAAGCTAATGAATTGCAACACCAGTTTCACAGTTTACTGTCTGGTTTGCCCCTGTGGTTTATATTACATATGGAGCACTATTCACCCAACCAAGGTACGCATTTTGGAACACATGAGGGCTATCAATAACAGAGATGTGTCATATCCAGTGGCAAGACACTTTGAATCTTTTCACCAGAGTAACAGGGAACTGTTGAGCTTCTTCTGCCTGGATCACGTACCATTAAATGTTAGAGGGGGTGACAGACAGTTACAATTAAGGAAACTTGAATCCAGGTATATTATTGATGTACAGACCAAAATGCCACTTGGTCTTAACAGTGGGGAGGAGTTGGCTGTCCACCTGTAGTTTGAAGTATCTATGTATTGATATTTGCTCCTGATTATTAAGTATTATTATTATTACTTAAATTGTTTTTCAACATATGACAGGACAATACCCATCCAGGGTGTGATGTCAACCAATTGAAAGGCCCATTCAGGGCATGAATTGTATTGCAATTGAGAATGAAGTTTGCATGTTTAGTAATGGCCGCCAAGGTGGACTGAAGTAAGTCCTATGTTGATATTTATGTTTGTAATGGAGTATTTATGTCCACTGAAAAGCTGATGCCTCTGGCAATTGACGAAGGCGATAGCCGAAACGCGTTTTGCTGTAAGCTGGTCCAAATAAATAAAGTTGGACGACTGTTCCCGTGAGTGCTGGTGCCTTTGTACCCGGAGCTTTGACCAAGTGCGGTGTCCGTCGCCGCATAGAAAGCACCCGACCGCGAGTGAAGGGGCGTGACGGAAAAGTGAGCCGGATATATATATTACCTACTGGCGGTCGCCAGTAGGTAGTTATAGTTAGGACCACGTTTCCATAGGAAATCCGCAACATTCTATTTTGAATAACTTTTGCGCCGGTCGACGAATCCTCGTGAAGTTTTCAAAATAGGTGGGGCGCTACGCTCCGCTCCTACCCTGAAAGTCTCGGGGGGATTCGTCAAGCGGGGGCTGAGATAAAAGGGGGGTCCCAAAACGCGTTTTTCCCATGCATTTTTCCATAGGACCTTTAGACACAGCTACAGCCCGAACGGCTGAACAGAATTACTTGAAATTTGGCAGAGAGGTAGTCCTCAGGTCAAGGAAGTGCCTTTTGTAGGTTTGGTGTAAATCTGTTCAGTAGATTCTGAGAAAATAGCCTTTAAATCAATATATATATCTGAGCCAGCTTACGGTGCGCTTACGGTGCGCTTACCGTACGCGTACGGTGGCGTGCGCGAGCGCGATTCTGATTGGCTCTTAGATCTTAGTAAACATTCGAATCGGCCGAAACCAGGAAGCGGCGGCCGCCATTTTCTCTCTCGCACTCAGAGTGGGGCAGCATAAATGAAGCCCAAAAATGTGTAAAGGGGCAGTATATTGAGATAATAATCACCCAGCAGTGATATACGGGCCCCCAAACAACCCCCAAAGGCGCGCACGGAACGAACTGCGTTAACTGGGCGCGCACGCCACGAATGGCGTAAAGTAAGTTAGCATTTAAAAAACCGTACAAATTCACTGAAAAAACCATAGGTTTCACACACGTTATAGTTAGGAATTAGCATTTAAAAAACCTTGCAAATTCACTGAAAAAACCATAGGTTTCACACATGTTATAGTTAGCTGTACATTTTACTGATAAAAAACCAATGAAATTCCCCCGTTATAGTTACTGTAGGCAACTATAACTCACGCGACCGTAATCCTCTGCTGATGACATATGTGTCTTTATGAAAAAAAAATATTTGTAATATATGTATAGCTTAAATTTAATGGAAGAAGACATGGGCAAATAAGTGTCTAAATACAGTATTAGCATCAGCAGAAGATTGCGGTCGCGTGAGTTATAGTTGCCTACAGTAACTATAACGGGGGAATTTCATTGGTTTTTTATCAGTAAAATGAACAGCTAACTATAACATGTGTGAAACCTATGGTTTTTTCAGTGAATATATATATATGTATATATATATGTATATATAGATTACCTACTGGCAGTCGCCAGTAGGTAGTTATAGTTAGGACCTATTATCCATAGAAAAATCGTAACATTCTTTTCCCAATAACTTTGGCGTCGGTTGACGAATCTTCGCAAAATTTTCAAAACTCGTGGACCGCTCTGGTCAGCTCCTATCTTAAACGTTTCGGGGTGATTCGGCAAGCGGGGGCAGAGAAAAAAGGGGGTCCCAAAACGTGTTTTCTCCATGTTAATTCCCATAGGAAACTTTAGACACAGCTACAGCACGAACTCCTGAATGGAATTACACCAAATTTGGTGAAAAGGTAGCCCTTGGTTCAGAAATATCCCTTTTTGTTAAATAGTTTAAATCCGTTCAGTAGTTCATGAGAAATTAGAAAAAGAAAAAGTTTCAATATCTGGGCGGAGCCTAGCGACACATCTCGTCGTGAGATCTGATTGGCTGTCAGCACTTCATCCTGGAATTGCTGGCAGCCATCTTGGGACCAATATACATGATAGTACCCCTTTGAAATGCATTGTAGTGAATCGAAGATTTTGAGGGTTGCCAAAAGGAGAACTATAAAGGGTGATAACAGACTTTAGTTACATTAGAATTCATTTGTTGATGGTACCATACTAATTTCAGGAATTGTGGTATGTTCTAAGGTGATTTTCCCTGTGAAAAACCTTCTTCTGGGCTATCATGAATCATGTTTGAGAGAAAACTGAAGCTAAAATGAGAGCATATATTCTGTAAATTCACATTATCTTTCTCAGTCATGTGAGAATGAAGTCTGTCATTCTCAGTAAATCATGTACATCCAACAAGGGCAGAGACTGTCAGTTGATTCCTTTGTGTTCTACTGCAGCTTCCCAGACTGTTCTAAAGAACAACTAGGGCGCTAACAGCCTTACTTATGACAAAAGTATGGCAAACCTGAAGCCATCTTGATTGGAATAAACTGGTAACACTTAAAACATTTAATTTAAAAAGGAACAAAATGGGGGGTTCATTTTGTCATAGAAATTATGGTTAGTGCTGTAGAAAGAAAAATGAGGACATGTTTTAAGTGTGATCTCAAATGTCTTCCTGTTATATTTCAACAGAAGCAGCCTGTCAGTTGATGCTTTTGTGTTTTACTGCAGCTTCCCAGAGTGTTCTAAAGAACAACTAGAGCGCTAACAGTCTTACTTATGACAAAATTGTGGCACACCTGAAGCCATCTTGATTGGAATAAACTGGTAGATGGGGAATAAAAGAATGCACGTACGGTAAAACATGCATTCTGCCGGGAGGAGGAGGAGGAGGAGAAAATTGCGACGCTGTCACCACTATTGTAGACCCCGACGGCGTGTTTCCCGTAGAGTGAGAGGGTGTATCGGACGACAATTTCTTCTCCGATGAGGATAAGGACTCGGGGCGTCCCTGGCATCCAGAGTCCCACTCCTTTCAGTCCCAGGTTGGGGACGGCGTCCACTTGGACATGTTCGAGCCTACCCAAATTTACCATCCTAGGTCGGCGGAGTGGACCCCTGACACCAAAGTGGCAGAGTATGTGGTGGGGAAAATCCATCAACCCCTTGAAAGGGAGGTCAGGAATAGGATGAGGGGAGAATGCCCCAGGCCCTCACTGAAGGGGAAGGTGGCACACACGTCTGAAATTGATGAGAAACTATATACCTTTTTCTCCAAGTATATGAGGGATCCCAAGAAAGGAATTGATAGGTCTTGGACGTGGTAGGGCCCTTGTCCCAAATTATTCAATTGGTGGAGCGTTCAAAAGAGTCAGGATCCCCTTTGTCCATGGATATTGTGGCTGGTTGAGCGCACTATCCTAAACCCTAAAACACTACTCCCTCCACTACCCAAACACCACTGCACTACCCTAAACCCTAAAACACTACCCCCAGCACGACACCCTACACTACCCAAACATAACTGCACTACCCTAAACCCTAAAACACTACCACCAGCATGACTCCCTACACTACCCAAACACCCCTGCACTACCCTAAACCCTAAATCTACCCCAGTACAAGCCCCTACACTACACAAACACCACTGCACTACCCTAAACCCTAAAACACTACCCCCAGCATGACCCCCTTCACTACACAAACACCACTGAACTGCCTTAAACTCTAAAACACTGCACCAGCACGACCCCCTACACTACACAAACACCACTGCACTACCCTAAACACTATAGCTACATCCAGCATGACCCCTACACTACACAAACACCACTGCACTACCCTAAACCCTAAAACACTCCCCCAGCACGACCCCCTTCACTACCTAAACACAACTGCACTACCCTAAACCCTAAAACACTACCCCCAGCACGACCCCCTTCACTACCCAAACACCACTGCATGACCCTAAAACACGACCCCCTACACTACACAAACACCACTGCACCACCCTAAACCCTAAAACACTAGAACCTGCACCACCCTAAACCCTGAAACACTAGAACCCAGAAAGACACCCTACAGTACACAAACACCACTGCGCTACCCTAAACCCTAAAACACTACCCCCTACACTACACAAACACCACTGCACTACCCTAAAACCTAAAACATTACCCCCAGCACTAACCCCTACACTACACAAACACCACTGCACTACCCTAATCCCTAAAACACTACCCCAGCACGACCACTTACACTACCCAAACACCACTGCACTACCCTAAACCCTAAAACACTACCCCCAGCACGACCCCTTCACTACCTAAACACAACTGCACTACCCTAAACCCTAAAACATTACCCCCAGCATGACCCCCTTCACTACCCAAACACCACTGCACGAACCTAAACCCTAAAACACGACCCCCTACACTACACGCCCTAGAACACTAGAACCCAGCATGACCCCCTACAGTACACAAACACCACTGCACTACCCTAAACCCTAAAACACTACCCCCTACACTACACACACACCACTGTTCTACCCTACACCCTAAAACACTACCCCCAGCACTACCCCTACACTACACAAACACCACTGCACTACCCTAATCCCTAAAACACTACCCCAGCACGACCCCCTATACTACCCAAACACCACTGCACTGCCCTAAACCCTAAAACACTACCCCAGCACGACTCCCTACACTACCCATACACCACTGCACTACCCTAAACCCTAAAACACTACCCCCAGCATGACCACCTACACTACTGCTCTACCCTAAACTCTAAAACACTACCCCAGCACGACCCCCTACACTACCCAAACACCACTGTACTACCCTAAACCCTAAAACACTACCCCCAGCATGACCCCCTACACCACCCAAACACCACTGCACTACCCTAAATCCTAGAAAAAGAACTCACCCCATGTCCAATCCCCCTTACCTCTCACTCCTCATGGTTCCTCTCTCCTCGTGGTTCCTGCTTCACATCGTCTCTGAGGGGCGGTGCACGTCGTTGTGAGGAAATAGAACAGCCTCTGTTTCCTTACAACAACGTGGATCGTCTACATGTTTTTAGAAAGCATGGTCATTTACCATACATACCTTTACAACAAAATTTGTTGTAAAGGCATGCGTGGTAAATGACCATGCGTTCTAAAAAAATGTGTAGTAATGACTTCGGGATGTACAACGCATGCGTGGTAATGCATGCGTTGTAATGGTATCGCAAAGTAAAAAAGTTGTTGTAACAGCTCTTTACCGATCGAAGCTGGCCCCTGTTCTTCAGTGAGACGTTTATTTGATTAGTTAGGAGGAAGGAATGTGGGTTTTTTTTACTGAAAAGTGCATTCCAGCTGTTGTATTGTGAAAGTGTCCGCCTGTGGAAGAGTCTGTTTGGATCTAAAGGAGTTCTGTTGATGGATGGGGCCGGTGCGACACGTCATCAGAAAACATAGCTAATGGAAAGCGTCCTCCCTGAAGTGTGGAGCAGTGCCATGAGAGGTCAACTAGTGTGCCGCCTCCAGGGTACGGGAGGCAGAAGCGGCATTGCAGGTCCTCTTGAAGACCGTTGTGGCACTAATTCTACATTTTGGTACTAGGGCATTTTAACTTTGTTGTTCCTGCCAGATACAAAGAGAAGATCCTGTGTTATTCAGTGCCCTCGTTACCTTTTTTGTGGGTTGTGGTGCTTGTCACTTCGCTGCCCCGCTGTTGCACACGACTGGGCACCCCACCTCGTGTGCCATCTGCAGGGGCCTGCCCTCGGATCACTGGTTTTGGTTTCTGGAGTGGCAACATAAACAGTTGCTCCCAAAGGACTAGCCTGAACACTTAGGTGAATATCCCTTGCACCAGCATTCCACGGAAATTCTTTCCTAGCTCTCCCACGTCGACGAGGACGTCATAATAGCACGGCTCTGCTCGAGACACCGTATGACGTCATCAGAGCCATAAGAGGACCTCGTCGGCGTGCTGACGTCAATTCCACCCATTTTTTCTGTGCCACCGAGGCAAACAGGCGGACCGAGACATTTTCACATGTATACATAGTATAATAGATATATATATATTCACTGAAAGAACCATAGGTTTCAGGCACGCTATAGTTAGAAATTAGCATTTAAAAAACCTTAGAAATTCCCTGAAAAAACCATAGGTTTCAGGGGCGTTATAGTTAGTTGGACATTTCACTCGTACACAACCATAGAAATTCCCCCGTTATAGTTAGTTCAGCTAACTATAACTCGCGTGCCCGCAATGCACTGCTGAGGACACATATTACATCACTCATGGCATTGTCAGTGACCGCCTATCTGGTAAAACTATTATAATTTGTAAGTTGGTGGGCTTCGCCAACATGACGCTCCAACTGCTGTGGGCGAGAGAAGGGCAGTAGAAGCAAGCTGTATTGATTAAAATGATGGATGCCCTATACTTGCCGGTCAGAGGAAGGAAAGAATAAGGACTCTCACTGTGTCCGGAATAGCTGTTTTCAAGGTGCTATTGTAAGTTCGTCATTTGAAGGCAGTAAGGAGAGAGGGAGCAACGTACCCGTATCCAGTCCGGAAGCAGATTGCCCGTGGAAAAGTGCCCCTGGAAAACCAACCAACTCGACTGTAACGAAAACGAGCAGCGTAGCGAGGAAAAAGGAAGCAACACGCTCGTATTGAACACAGAAGCAGAGCACCGGGGGGAATCCGGTGTCAATCATCAAAACAACGTTATCCCAGCGAAGACAGGCACAGGCAGTGGAGGAGAACGTACCTGCGGTCGGAAACGGATTGTTGAGGAGTAAAACACGGAAGAAATGGGAAACCAGCACCGAGCCCCAGAGGTAAGGAGGTCATAATCGGTATGGGTGGGAGCTTTGGGAGAGATTTAACAGGTCGGAGAAAGCGTGCGACCTCTCCCGACACCCGTCTGAACCAGTCTGACTGCCATACGTCTCTGGACGGTGATCTCCAAGGGGGTAGTGATCCCCATACGGGTGATGGTACATGCAAGCAAAGAACAGTCCCAGAAAAAGAGAAATGACTACTGGACCTGTTCCATCATCCTGTGACATTTTCCTGTGGTGCTTTAGATATAAGGTAAATGGATATGGGAGCTATAGGCCATCTGGGGAATAATACTGAGTGACAGGAACAGTCACAGGACCCGGCTCACTCTCCCGCTACACAGATTATACTAAGCCTGACCTCCATGACATTTATCAGACAGTCCTCACTATACTGAATATATCCAGCAGGAACTAGGAGGGATACTATACTAACACTAAGTACAGCCCATTACAGTCCAGTACAGCAATTGAGAACATGTCAGAGTTGTGACACGATGACATATAATTGTCCTCTATGAACGCAGTAACTTCACATATGAAAGGGGAAGGGAGTTCAGTTTCACTCAGCACAACCAGACAACAGCTCTATTCTAGATACTACCTGACAAGTGCACAAGAAACTTGAAAGCAAATGGAAGAAGAGATGGAAAGGGGGCAGTTGCTCTCAGCCTGTTTGCAAGGGCACCAAACAAAGGCCAAATGAGAAAAGTACCAGTGGAGAAAGACACTACACAACAAAACCAAAGGGGATGATGGACTGAGTGTTGAATATTGCAAACACTCCCCCCAGTCAACTGATCTGGGTTTAATCCATCATAATTCTTTAGCTCACTCCGCCATCCCAGTTCAGATATGGCCATGTGCAAATCAGTCTGACCCTGTGCCTCAAAATCCAGTGGAACCCCCAGGAAGACCCATAGTCTCTTCCATTGGGAGCGTGGCAGAAAATATTTGCAAATATGTGGTTAATTTTTTTAGACCATACGTCACAGTCCTTCCTTCACATATAAGGAACACCATGGATTTTCTGAGCAAGTTAAAAGACATTGCATGGGAAGAAGACTGTCTATTATTGACTATGGACGTGAATTCATTGTACACCATAATAGATCACAATTTAGGAATACAATGATGTCATTACTTCCTGGAAGTTAGACCAATACAATACCTTGAGCATACAAATATGATTGTGGAGATGATAAGATACTGTCTCCAGAATAATATTTTTATGTTCAATGGGATCATTTATAAACAAATGCGAGGAACAGCAATGGGTACTTGTTTTGCCCCAGTTTTGCTAACCTGTTTCTGAGGGCATGGGAGGAGGAAATCTACTATGACCCTAACATCTCCAATTTACTCAAACAGGCTAAAGTTCATAGATGACTTGTTTGTTATCTGGAAGGGGAGTGAGGAAACAGCAAATAAACTCATAGAATTGCTAAACAACTATACATTCAACCTCAAACTAACTCACAACATGAGTAGACATTCTCTTGAATTTTTAGATGTCCTAGTAGAGATAAAAAACAAGACCCTCACCACGAAACTCTTTAGAAAGGAAACATCGGGCAACAGTTTGCTTCACGCTCTCAGCAGCCACCCAGATACTTTGAAATGGAGAATCCCTTATGGGGAGTTGCTGAGAGCGAAAATAAACTGTAGCACTGAAGAGTCCTATCAGACTGCAAGCAGGGACATGATGGAACGATTTAAGGAGAAAGGTTATCCTAACCGGGTCCTCAAACGAGCCATCAATAAAGATAAACAAGTCTCGAGAGACGAAACACTGACAAATACTCCTCAGACTCAGGACCAGGATAGAGAGAATGACACACCTAGGGTAATCCTAACATACAATCTAGAGTCCACCAGAATCAAACGTATTCTAACAAAAATTTTGAATATCCTGAAATGTGACCCAGTAGTGGGCCAAAGGGTGGCAGATCGTCTGATGGTAACATATCGGAAGGGGAGGAGTCTTAGAGATCTCCTAGTGAGAAATGATGTCAGCAACAAACTTACAGGACCACAGCAACATCTGAAGCGATTTTTTCCCTGTGGTCACTGTAAAGCGTGTAGATTCAGCTCCATGAAAATGACATACGATACACAACATAAAACAAAAACGATCTCACAATTTTTGACTTGCAGTACAACACATGTAGTATATGTCATGCCAACTCAACTATATGTGGGAAGTACCATCTTTGCAGCTAAAAAGAGGGTATTAGAACATCTAAGGGCAATTACCAATAAAGACAGCCACTATCCAGTGGCGAGACATTTTGAAAAATAATAATTTATCGAATATCACGCTGCTCAAATACTATGCGATAGGGGAGATAATAGATGCAATTTTGAAAATCACGGTAGGCATGCTCCATCACCGCGGAGGCGGTCATTGGATGCATTTGAAAGATGCACCATCGCGGTAGCGCACACCGGGCCCCAGCGGTTTGTCACTGCCATGGAGCATGCCCTTACAGCCAATGGGAACATTGATTGCGGTGGCATGATGCAATTTTGAAAAACGCGGTAGGTGTGCTCAGACACTGCGGAGGCAGTCATTGGATGCATTTGAAAGAGGCACAATCGCGGTAGCGCACACAGGGCCCCAGTGGTGTGTCACCGCCATGGATCATGCCCTTACAGCCAATGGGAACCTTGATTGCAGTGGCATGATGCAATTTTGAAAATCGCGGTAGGCGTGCTCCACCACCGTGGAGGCAGTCATTGGATGCATTTGAAAGAAGCAGACCTGGACCACCAATTACTGCAGCTTGGCACCTTTGAAACGACCCCAGGGGGCTACATATGTGTGGGAGGGAGCCTCACATTTCCACTGCTCCCAGAGCCTGCTGCCAGAGACCCCTCGCCTGCTGCTGCCTCCAGGAATTGCTGCCAGAGACCCCTCACCTGCTGCTGCCTACAGGGGCTGCTGCCAGAAACCCCTCACCTGCTGCTGCCTCCAGGGACTGCTGACAGAGACCCCTCACCTGCTGCTGCCTCCAGGGACTGCTGACAGAGACCCCTCACCAACCAGTTCAGCTGCTGTTGTCTCATGTCCACAGTGATGGCAAGGACAGAGAAGATCCGCGCCAGTCCCTTCACGAGCGAAGAGCTGGAGGTCCTGGTGTACGAGGTACTCATACAGTACTCAAGGCTATATGGTGCCCCAAATGTCGTGGTAAGTCCTCAGCAGTGGGGGGGAGGGCAGGGGGAAAACATGTAGCTGGACTGATGCAGTATGTACCTGAGAGTGTGGGGTTGTGTCATGCACTGCCTAACATGCTGTCTCCAGGGGGATAGAGTGTGTACCCAATGCCACAGGTTTCCCTGTCTGCACATGTATGTATGAGTGACCTGTGTTGTGTTGTCAGCCATACTGTGACGCAGAAGGTTGTTCATGCAGGAGTCAGGACAGTGATTGCTTGGCTGAATGGCTTTGTGTGCCCCTGTTGTCCATTTCAATGTGAGCCCAGCTGGCCTGCGCAGTCCCCGCCCACAAAGACAAGCACATATCACTTCACTTACAGAGTATTACATCAGTCTTTTCTCATTACACTGCAGCTATGGGCCATCTCAGCACTGTAGATTGCACACAACTTGCCTTGTGATGAGGATTTTGGATTTGTGAGATCATGTCCCTCAATGTGACATCCATGACACAGTTATCTGTTCACAGGGCAGGTACATTGAGGGCTGTGCAGTCTTGTACACAGTGAGTCTACCCCAAAACACAGGTTGATATGTGATGTATGTGTTGCTCAACCCAACAATGGACTGGAGATGTAGGCAGGCTACATAGGGGTTTCAGTGCTGGCATCCTGCATGTGTGTGAGATGTGCAGGGACTGTGTTCCCCCTCACACCTGCATGCACTTTACATAAGCTTTTCCCATGCAGCTGTACTATGTGAGATGTATTCTAATTGAACAGAAAGGTAGTAGTGTTCCCAAGCTGGGAATGGACCGCACATCAAACATCAAACAATTGTCACAACAATCAAGTAAAGGCATATATTATAAAACATAACTCTAGGTATCAAGGGGTGCTTGATGAGCCAAAATCACTTACTACCTTAAAGTGCCGTAAGCAAAGTGAGATCACAAAATGCCGGAAAATTATCTAGAAAAATTGGCTTGGACAGCATTCCCATATATAAAAAGCTAGGTCATTCACACTACATATATTTCACAGACCAGTAGCAGTATGATAGCTATTATATCCAAAGCACACGTTATCAGGCGCGGCATCCTTTCTCGCGGCAGTAGCTTGGAGACTTGACTATGTCACCTTGTGTTGTGCCTGCCCTACATTACGTGAACACCCGTTGAGCTCTATTTTGGCTTCAGGGGTTTTTTGAGCAAGCTGTGTGCATCTAAACGGACTTGTCTTGCTCTTCAGCTTTTACAAATTACGATTTGGTTACATTACAGGCCTAACGGATCTATAATTGGCACAACTTGCCCAAACGGAAGACTTACTTATTGGATACGCTTTTATGGATCTTTAAATCATTAGTAACACTTATTGGATACTAGTTTACTTTGCATATACTCCATTCCTGCACATTTCCTTGAAAAAGTCATTGTACTTACCTTGTACAGACGAAACACGTGTTGACTGTTTCCCTTTTTTCAACATGTATTGAAGAACATTAAAATCATCAAATATACCCAGAATTTTGTTGGATCATCATTTCATCATCCTTGAACTTTTGAGATGTATTCTAGTCTCTGTTAGACATATCGTTGGATTTGTGATGCGTCTGTATCTTGCTGCTATACTGACTGATAGATGTTGGTACATAACACAGTGTCACTGATCATTTCCCCCTCTTGTCTCCCATGCCTGCAGCTCAAGGTACACCAGCGTAAGGCAGTGTGGAGGGCCATTGCAGCCAAGGTGCGAGCTCTGGGGGTCTCAAACCGACGGCGCACCCACTGCCACAAGAGGTGGGACGACATCAGCCAGCTGGCAAAGAACGTGGCGGAGATGACCTTGGGGCTGCTTGCTCGCACTGGGCGTTTGGCACGGCGCAGCATGACACCACTAATGGGCCACATTTTAGAGGTGACACAGCCTGAGCTGGATGCACGTTTGAAGGAGCATCAGCAGCAAGCCAGGGGTGAGCATTCGGGGAGGGTGACTTTGGCTGGGAGTGGCTGCATCTGTACAGAGCCTGTGCCAGCACTGGCCTATGTGATGTTGATAGTGAGATGCAGTGGCATGAAAGTGGCTGCTGGGCTGGGTGCCGGTGTTACGCATTTGCACTACCTGTACTTACAAAGGTAATTTGAATGCTGTGCATTCCCATTGCATTCTGAGTTGTGTTCTTCAGGTTTCTTCTGCATTGGGGTAGTCTGGGGAATCCCATGGGAGGGAACGGTAGTGTGCCCGATCTGACTGTGCCTTCATCAATGCGTCCATTGCATGCACCCAGATTTGGGAGGCCTAGACAGCTGACAACAATGTGCACCAGTCTTTGGGCCCCAAAGTACAACATGGTGGGTGGCAGGGGCTCATGGCCATTGTGGAATGTCATATTGTAGTCTGTGTCTGTGTTGTCCCCTCCTGTTCCATCCAACCCTGTCAGTGGCAGCAAGTAGTGTGCCTCCATCATGTCCCTAGGTGTGCTCAGAGCTAGTTGTGTGTCTGGTTGAACGGAGCCACTAGCAGGGTGTTGTGCTGTGTGGTCATCACATGGCTCACTTATGCCTGAATTTCCAGTTCCCACGCACTGTTTGAGTCAATATAGTGAGTTAGCACAATGTGTTTGCACAGGGTGGTGTGCAACATGTAGATTTAATCATCTTTTGTTATGCATTGCTTGCATGTGTTTGTTCTGTTGCTGCAACTGACCTCACCCTACATCTCTCTCTCTCATGTAGCATCTCCTGTGGTCAAGGAGGGACAGAAGACGGACACCAGTGGTGGTGAAACAACCACAACAGCTGCACAGGAGCCCAGTGACACAGATGTCACTAGCGCCCCAGAGGGGGAAAGGAGTCTGCTGGAGGAATCCCAGCCTGAGACGCAAAGTACCACATCATCTGATGCCAGCGGGGATGCAGCCATGTTGGCGGGCACAGGGAATGGGGACTCTGCATCAACTTCCACCACACAGCGGCCAGTGCCAACTCTCCTAGCCACTTCCTCTGGTGCTGCCCGTGCCCGCCTCAGTAAGAGGGGAAGAGTGTCCTTCATCCCTGGCACCGCTGCCCCTGCCCCTGTCACCCCTGCTGCCATCAGTGCTGACTCTGTGGACCTTTTGTGCCAGCTGTGTGTAGGCCAGATAGCTCTTCTCAATGCCTTCATAGACCATGACAAAAAATTGGCACAGGTGGTTTCTTTCATGGCGGGCATACATTCAGACGTGGGTGGGCTGCACCGGACTGTCCAGGCTTTGTCCTCCACAGTGACATCAGCCCTTCAACAGGCACATACTCACAGTCCAGCTCCGGTCCCTTTTTCCACCCCCCTGGCATTGGCCATGTCTGATGACAGTGACCGCGGTCCACATACATCAAAGTCACGATACAGCACACGAAGCACACAGCAGCAGCAGCAACTCAAGCGGTCCCGGGCGCAGACACCATCCCCACAGAAGACCGAAGCCACCCCAGAGCCCAGAGAGAAAAGCCCGTCAGGCGACACCAGGGGACAAAAAGCAAAGCGGCATACCTCAGGCACACATGCCTCAGAGGCATACCCATCCAAGGACTCACCTGTCCCTAAAGCATCTCGCTAAGAGAAGCATACAGTTTCTGTGCCCACTGAGGAGGTGGTGCATGCCAAGGGTACTCCTAGGAACGGCTCCAAGGCAAATTCACCAACCACCTCGACTCCAATTCCAAGCCCAGTGAAGCAGGGGAAGGAGGGCACTGTAGAGGTGACACCTAGTAAACAGGGGAGGGGGGTGCAGAGGTGAAGCCAGGCAAAGCGTTCCGCAGGATCCAGCACATCACCAGAGGGAGTGCCAGCATATGCACCTGATGCAGCTTTGCTGGTGAGTGTTCCTGTTTTGTCCACACCACTTCCGATTGATCCAAAGTCAGGCAAGCCAGTTAGGATCCCCAAGAAGTGGAAAGGCACCCCTCCACAATCTCCCAGCCACATCGTGTCTCCCGTCTGCATGACTCCGCCTCCATGTGCCACTACACCACCTGGTCCAAGGAGCCCTCCAGCTTGCCAAGCCACTAATAGCTCTACCTCAGCTGGTCCGCTCTCTCCCCGTTCAAGTGCCCTGACAATCCCCGAGACACAGCCATCTCCCAGTCCGCCTGACAGCCAAGTCTGAGTGGTAGTCACCCTCACACACCTGTCTCTCACACAGGTGGGCCTGTACTCCACATTGTTACCCAATGACTCTGTTGATGAACATGGAAAGGTACAGTCGCACGCATTCCCTGTGCAGCCTCTCCGGACATACCCTGCACTTAGTTTTTTCCACTGGCCTCGTTTCTCTTTGCTGTGTTCAAGTATTCCCTGTGCAGCATCTCATGGACATACTCTGCACTTAGCCCTGGCCACAGGCCTTGTTGTTCACTGCTGTTTTGCCCTTGCCTGTGCAGCACCACATGGACATACTCTGCACATAGCCCTGGCCACTGGCCTTGTTGTTCACTGCTGTTTTGCCCTTGCCTGTGCAGCTTCTCATGGACATGCTCTGCATTTTGTGCCTTGCTCTTCTCTTCTCTTCTCATGGTGCCTATCTGTGCAATATGTGAATAAAGACAGTTGCTCCTGTTGTCTATTTTGTCAGTGTCCTTACTGAATAAAGTTCTTTTGCTGTATGTATATGGTTTACTGTGCCACATGGTCTGTGTGCCACTTCAATATAGTCAATGTTTTGGCTCACTTACTCTATTTTTTACAGGGGTGACAGGGTCTCCAGTTCTTCCTGACCCAGATACTTGTGGGGGCAATGATGTCAATTTTCAATGGAAACAGTTGTCATTTTCCTAATTTGTTCATGTTGCCTATATTGTACACATGTCAGGTTGGGGGGCACTACCAGCACAGAGTGGGTTTCTGCACACAGTTTTGCAGGCAGGCTGGCCAGGGTCATCATGTATGTGTATTCTTCCTTTATGTGTGCGCAGTGGTGTATGAGTGTGGTCATCTTGTAATGGCCAATCATCCTAGTCCCATGGCTTACTTTCCATGTGTGTTCTTGGATGGTCAGGAAGTGTGCAGTGTGATGGGGTGTCTGGAGTGTTGATGTGTGCATGCCCCTGCATTGTAAACTACACACATGTCACCCAGGAGTTGTTTGCCTGTTGTTTTGATTGTTCAGCCCTGTGGATGTGGTTGTATGCACATGTGTGAGTTGAATGTTGTGCACTGTGCAGTGTGTTGGTGTGTCCTTGCAGTTCTGTCTGACTCCTACTTGTTGTTTTTGTCACTTGTGAGTATGCAGAGTGTGTGGCTGTCAAGAAAGACAACTGGGGTTGTAGTGCTGGTCTCACACCTCATACTTAGAATACTTCATATACCTCTTGTTTATAAAAAGCCCACCCCTTTACCGTGCTCCAGCACTTCCTTTCAGTGATTAGCATTGTGTTTAACGTTTGGTGTAACTTATTTGTGAATCATGCATTATGCCAGATGTTAATAGGACAAAACTATTGTTGGGCGTATGTTTTTTCTATTACAATAATTGATGAATAGATATTTTGTTTCGTGATCACAACAGAATGAATACACTGTAGTATAGAATAATCTTTTGGTAGTTGATCTGTGCGCTTCTGTAGAAAGAATCAAAAGGGTTTGTCAAGCTTGATTGAGCCCGCAACGCAACGCACCGCCCGTAAAACGCAACAGAGCGTGCAAGCGTCTGTGCGTATTGAGCGCTTGGGTGCGGTTGACTATTTAAACCGCACCCAGCGTTCTGGAAGGCGCTTTGCCTTCTGTTTGTTCCCCGAGAAGGATCGCGTCTGAGGTTCCCAGCTTGGAAGTTTGCAGCCGCTTACCTGGACATCTTCCAATGCAGATTTTCGGCAGCTCCGGTCTTCCGCTCCTGAAGTCTTCTTGTTCCTCGACCGCAGGACCTACGAAGGAAAACAAAGAGAAGGAGATAAGTGAATTTCAGTATTTAAAGACGCCCTAGGCCATTTAAAAGAACAATCTAAAACTATTTTTGGAACTTTCAAGAAGAAATAGAAAGGATACTTTTGCAAGACAGCAAGACAGGAAACCGACAATTACACTAAGGATAATATGTTTATATCAATGTAAATTGTAGCATCGCATGTTATTTGTATTGTGTGCCAAAATTTACCAGACAACAAAAAAAACTAGTGTTTGAAGAGATATATATATAATTATTATCTTTGAGATTTATAATGAAGGGTACATACAGGCGCAGAAGTTACTAAGAAGAACATTGAATTAGCAACGCCAGATAAAATAGAGTAAGTAGAAGAAAGAGGCTAAAAAGAAAAGAACTTCAAATTAATTAATTAAGTTTTAGGCTTAATTCAGTGTTTGTATCTTTTTAGCTACAGCAAAACACCATTGCAAGGGAAAATCTACCATCTCTAAAAAAACGCCTGATTCCCATCTACTACTTCATCAACGCAAAAGACAAGAAAATACTAGGACGTAAACCTGACAAGAGTTGTTTCGCAGGTAGGCCTTGTAGTTACATGAGTGTGGTGGATTCAATTAAGAAAGTCTAATGACAACTCAGTTGATAACTCTTGCATAGCAGATTTTAGAAATAGTTGTGCTTGTTTTCGCAGGTCAACAACTGAACACGTCATCACGTCCAGTATCCGGCCCTCCTCCCAGATTGCTAACTTTTATCTTGTTATAAGTAAAAGAATTACAAGCTTTAAATTAGTTGTTAGGGAAGTTGGTCCCTTGCGTCCCTGCGAAATTTACTACGTCTCCGAAAACACCTAAAGGTAAGAGACGACGTAGAGTTTTGACAGAAGGCAAAGCCCACGAACAATATTTCACCTGGACGCAATGGACCTTAATCCTCAAGTTTCGCTACAAGACCTTGTAGCCATGCTCAATGATATAAAATCAGAAAATGCTGCTTTACGTAGAGATATCTCAGTGTTACAAAGCGCTATACAGCAGAAACCTATTCTTAAGCCAGCAACGTTTCAAAAGGCGTTTACTGACCCTGCCTCCTCTTCCTCTTGTGAGAGTTCGAAAGGGCGATGAGGGGAAAACTGGGTTTCGCACAAAATTTGGCCTTTTCGAATATCAAGTTATGCCCTTCGGACTCTGTAATGCTCCAGCAGCTTTCCAGTTTTTTATAAATGAAGTGTTACATGAGTTTATAGATGTATGTTGTGTCGTATATATCGATGATATCCTCATTTATTCAAACTCAAAAGAAGAGCATGTAAAACAAGTTTGTGCCATTCTTCAAAAATTGCTCACCAACTCCTTGTATGTGAAATTGGAAAAAAGTCTGTTTCATGTCTCAAAGGTGGACTTTTTAGGTTATATAATTAGTCCTTCTGGCATTGAAATGGATCCAAAAAAGATTGATGCAGTAAGTTCCTGGCCCAGTCCAACTACTGTTAAACAGGTGCAAAGTTGTTTAGGATTTTCACATTTTTATCGTAGATTCATTCAGAACTTTTCACAGATTATCACCACCATAACTACACTCTTACGAAAAGGAGTGAAATTTGACTGGTCTGAATCGGCAGAAAGAGCTTTTCAAGATTTGAAAAACAAATTTACCACTGCACCCATTCTATGTCACCCAGATTCTACACAACCTTTTATAGTGGAAGCAGATGCTTCTCAGTTTGCTCTTGGAGGTGTGTTATCTCAGCGAGATCGAGAGTCTGGACAAATGCATCCTATAGCCTATTATTCCAGAAAGCTATCATCTGCTGAACAAAATTATGCCATAGCAGATAAAGAATTGTTGGCGATCAAAGCAGTTTTTGAGGAATGGCGCCATTACTTGTTGGGTGCACGCCATCCAGTTACCATATATACTGACCATCGAAATTTACAAGCTTTAAGACCTGTAAAGGCATTATCCGCCAGACAATTACGATGGTCCTTGTTCTTCAATGATTATAATTTTGTAATCACGTATCGACCAGGGAGAGAGAATCTGAAAGCTGACGCTTTATCCCGAATTGGAGAAAAGGAGTCTGAACACAATTCTATTGTAAAACCAGTACTGCCTGCAACATGTTTCCAGGCTAGTTTATTTGTATGTGATGTAATTTCTGATGTAAAAAAGGAATTAGAATCAAAAAATATGGAAGAGTGGAGAAAAGAATATCCATTTGCACAAGAAAGAGATAAACTTTTGTTTGTACATGATCAAGTCTTGGTACCTTCTTCTGATATTCAACAATCTGTGATGCGTCTGCATCATGAAACCCTTTTGTCAGCCCATCCTGGGGTAACTAAAATGTATGAGTTAATTAAGAGAACATTTTGGTGGCCTTCCACGTTCAAAGATATACAAACTTTTGTTGAAACTTGTAGTGTTTGCTGTCAAAATAAATCTTCTCATCAAGCACCAAGTGGCCTTTTAAGACCATTACCTATACCACCTCAACCTTGGCATACTATTTCTTTAGATCTTGTGGTAGAGCTTCCTCCGATTAAGAAGGGTTTTTCCACCATCTTAACGGTTGTTGACCAATTTTCTCGTATGGCTCATTTCATTCCATTAAAAAAAGTACCTACAGCAATGGAATTAGCACAAGTTCTAATGTCTAATGTAATACGATTACATGGAATTCCTTCAGTGGTCATTTCCGATAGGGATTCCCAGTTCATCTCCCACGTTTGGCAAGAGTTGAGTACATTATTGAACATGGAAGTGAGATTATCCTCAAGTTATCATCCACAAACGGATGGATTAACGGAACGCACAAATCAAACCATTGAACAGCTCCTTCGTTGTAACTTAACTTCTTTTGATGAAGACTGGTCAGAATTGTTAAGTGCTTTAGAATTTGCATACAATAATGCGGAACATTCTTCTCTTAAAATGTCTCCATTTTTTTGTAATTATGGATTTCATCCCAAAAATATTCCTGGTGATGTAAAGGTTTCAGATACTGTACCATCCATACATGACTATATCTCAAAATTAATCTCCATTCCTTTGGAAGCTCAGTATCATTTGGCAAAAGCAAAAGAAGGACAAAAAGAGTCTGCTGATAGACATCGAACTATTCAACCCTCCTATTCAGCAGGAGACAAAGTTTGGTTAAATACAAGAAATTTAAGAATAAAGGGCAGCAAGAAGTTTAATCCAAGGTTTATCGGGCCCTTTCCTGTGGACAAGGTGATCAATCCAGTCTGTGTTAGGTTAACTCTTCCTTCCACATGTCGGTGTCATCCAGTCTTTCATGTGTCCTTCATAAAACCATACCATCCAGAGACTCGTATTATTCGACCACCTCCTTCAATTTTCGTTGAAGGACATCCAGAATTTGAAGTCAAGGCAATCTTAGACTCAAAAAGGATTCGTGGAAAACTTTTTTATTTGATAGGCTGGAAGGGGTATGGCCCAGAAGAACGGACCTGGGAGCCTCTAACTCATCTAAAAAATGCACCCAGGTTGATCAAGGCCTTTCATTCTAGATGCCCCAACAAACCCAAACCGATTGCAAGCATTTTAGGGGGGCTCTTGAGAGGGAAGTACTGTCAAGAAAGACAACTGGGGTTGTAGTGCTGGTCTCACACCTCATACTTAGAATACTTCATATACCTCTTGTTTATAAAAAGCCCACCCCTTTCCTGTGCTCCAGCACTTCCTTTCATTGATTAGCATTGTGTTTAACGTTTGGTGTAACTTATTTGTGAATCATGCATTATGCCAGATGTTAATAGGACAAAACTATTGTTGTGCGTATGTTTTTTCTTTTACAATAATTGATAAATAGATATTTTGTTTCGTGATCACAACAGAATGAATACACTGTAGTATAGAATAATCTTTTGGTAGTTGATCTGTGCGCTTCTGTAGAAAGAATCAAAAGGGTTTGTCAAGCTTGATTGAGCCCACAACGCACCGCCCAAAAAAACGTAACGGAGCGTGCAAGCGTCTGTGCGTATTGAGCGCGTGGGTGCGGTTGACTATTTAAACCGCACCCAGCATTCTGGAAGGAGCTTTGCCTTCTGTTTGTTCCCCGAGAAGGATCGCATCTGAGGTTCCCGGCTTGGAAGTTTGCAGCCACTTACCTGGACATCTTCCAATGCAGATTTTCGGCAGCTCCGGTCTTCCGCTCCTGAAGTCTTCTTGTTCCTCGACGGCAGGACCTACGAAGGAAAACAAAGAGAAGGAGATAAGTGAATTTCAGTATTTAAAGGCGCCCTACGCAAGAAAGGCCATTTAAAAGAACAATCTAAAACAATATTTGGAACTTTCAAGAAGAAATAGAAAGGATACTTTTGCAAGACAGGAAACCGACAATTACACTAAGGATAATATGTTTATATCAATGTAAATTGTAGCATCGCATGTTATTTGTATTTTGTGCCAAAATTTACCATTATCTTTGAGATTTATAATGAAGGGTACATACAGGCGCAGAAGTTACTAAGAAGAACATTGAATTAGCAACACCAGATAAAATAGAGTAAGTAGAAGAAAGAGGCTAAAAAGAAAAGAACTTCAAATTTATTAATTAAGTTTTAGGCTTAATTCAGTGTTTGTATCTTCTAACTCCAGCAAAACACCATTGCAAGGGAAAATCTACCATCTCTAAAAAACCGCCTGATTCCCATCTACTACTTCATCAACGCAAAAGACAAGAAAATACTAGGACGTAAACCTGACAAGAGTTGTTTCGCAGGTAGGCCTTGTAGTTACATGAGTGTGGTGGATTCAATTAAGAAAGTCTAATGACAAGTCAGTTGATAACTCTTGCGTAGCAGATTTTAGAAATAATTGTGCTTGTTTTCGCAGGTCAACAACTGAACACGTCATCACGACCAGTATCCGGCCCTCCTCCCAGATTGCTAACTTTTATCTTGTAATAAGTAAAAGAATTACAAGCTTTAAATTCGTTGTTAGGGGAGTTGGTCCCTTGCGTCCCCGCGAAATTTAGTACGTCTCCGAAAACACCTAAAGGTAAGAGACCACGTAGAGTTTTGACAGTGACTGGCAAGTCAGTGTTGTGTTGTGTTGATCATCCATGTGTCTTGTTACTGTTTGTGATGACTGCGCAGACCTGCTGCTTCACACTGCCATTGTGGTTGTGTTTTCTCATGCATTGCTGTCACATGGTGCCTTCTTGCCTCCAGTATGGCATGTTGTGTGTGTTGTCATACCATCCCCTATTTGTGCTTCAGATGCATACCCATTGTGGGTCTGCACTCCCTCTATTTGTGTATGGTACACACCTGCCATGTCCCCTATTGTCATGCAGTACACTTCACTTTGATGTCAGCTGTCCCCTTGGTTTACATGTGTGTGTGCCTCCCCATCACTTCATTTGTGACACTGTGCTTTGTGGTGCAGTTCTTTGGCCAGAATCAATGTGTCACTCAGGGCATTTCACCAATGGGTTGTATGTGATGTTCTTGTTCTGTTTTGCAGTCATGGTTGCTCCTATGCAGTTCAACTGTGTGTGCTGCCCAGTCCTCTGGTCAAGTTGTTTCCACCTTTCTGTCACAGACTTGTGCATCTGTTGGTGTTGTGTTGGGTGTATATATGTTGGCTGTGGTATTGCTTCACTTCCTGGCTGTGCTGTTGTCTTTGGGCTGTGCTGATTGGTGTTGTGTGGGTTGATGTTATGTCACTGATGTCTGTGTGTGGCTGGTATGCTTGGTGTGCACACACTGCTTGTTTTGCATGCAGTGTTGTGTGTGTATGTTGCCTTGTCATTGCCTGGTGTGCATCCCCTGATGTCCTTCTGTGTTTGATATGTGATTTTTCTGCCTGTGCATCTGTTGTTTGTTTGATGTGGCTGTGTTGTTCTGTGATGGTGCACTTCTTGTGTGTGTTGTGGAATGTTGTCTGTGCATTGTTCCTGAGTGATGAGGTTGTGTACTCCTGTTGTGTCTGTGCTCCCATTGCCTTTCCACAGTTTAGCTGCACAGGGCATGTTTGTTCTTGTTGTGGTTCTGTGTGTGTTTCTGTTGGGTTATGTGTTTGTATGTTGTTCTTGTGCAGACATTTGTTCTGGCATCCCTGTGTGTGTGTGTGATGTTTGTGGCTACCCCCAGGGTGTGTGATTGTTTGTGCGTTTATTGACTGGCACGTATTGCCAGCCTTCAGTGTTTTTGACACTGGTGTTGTGTGCTTCTGGTGTGAGGGGGGGTATGTGTGTAGATTCCTACTGATGTTTGGCAGTCATGGAGTGTGTCAATGAGCCCTTCGTGTTGTGCTGCTGGTGTACTCCTGTGAAGTAATTGTATACATGTGTGGCTGTTCACAATTTGACTTCAGGGCCTTCCTTTGATCCTTGTGCCTATACATGATTTGCCTTGCTGTCTCCCTGTGTTGTTGCACTGTGATGTCTGTGGTTTGACTTCACTGACTGTACCAGCCATGTGTGCTTTGATGGTCTGAGGGTGTTGTTCTCTGTTACTTGTCTTGCATATGATGTACACATGCTTGCTGTTTGTCTCCATGGCCTTCCATTTGTGTGCATCCCACTTTGGCTTTCCTATTTGTTGTGCTCCATTGCTGTTGGCATGTGGTGTGTGTATGTGTCTGTGTGTCAATATGGGGTATGTATGTGTGACTTGGCAGGCTGTGTGTCCATTAGGATGTTTGTTCCTTGTATGTGTTCATTTGGTACTTGTACTCATTTTTGTTGTCCTGAGTGTGGTGTTGTTGTGGTGTGTGTGTTTCCCTGGCCCTGTGCTACTGTGCTGTGTGTTCCTCTTTAGCCACTCCTGCAGTGGCTGTCTCCCTGGTTGTTTGTTGTGTGGTGCAGGGTGTGTATTTACCTGGCTTGTTGTTGTGCATGGGGGTGCACATGGCATGGGCCTTCAGGGGGTGTGCTAGTGTGTGGTAGGTGGAGGTGTGGCCCTGTGCTCTTTTGTGCCCTGCCCATGCCTGGCGCTGGTCCTGCCTTCTGCATGGCAGCATGTATTCCCTTCTGTTCACCGCTGTGGTGACGTGACCGGGACATTGCTGCATGGCTGCGGAACATGTGTGTCCAGGATACAGAGGGGTGCCTTGGTGGCAGGTGGGTCATGTGTGGGTGCCCTTGTGGATGTGTTCCTGTCCCCACCAGGGTGTCTAATGTGGATTTGGACTCTGTGTTAGCCCATGTGTTGTGTGTTGTGTTGGTGTTATTGGGTACCGGTGGCAGCGTCCGTGGCGGTCCATGTCTAGCTGGTGATGTAGTAGATACAGCACTGGGAAAATGTGTAGAGCTGGATCCATGGCGGTCGGGACCGGGTGGTGTGGACCGGTACTCTGGTTTCGCGCTCCGCTGTTGAGCTTCCGCCGTCTCTGGTTGGGTAGTTTCTCCGGTGCGGTGCGTCTGCTTGTTTGGGGCATCCTAATTTGTGGAGTGGGTCGGACGTCATTCTGCATGGCAGTGAGTTTCCATTGGCTCCCACAACTGCGGTGGCGGGCGCACTTTGATGGCAGTGCGCGTCACAACACAGCAGATGGGATATGGGCTATGTTTGGTCATACTAATATGTCGGACGTGAGAACCACTGCTCGCGGGTGGAAAAATGCATTTTTCCGCACCGCAAGCACCACGGTGCTGCCACCGCCCGACATTCTAATAAACCCCTTTGTTTGTTTTTAATTTTGAACTGGCTGGAGTCGAAATCTGTAATCCAACACTTTCCCTACTGTTGCACTAAGTGGTGCGGCAATAGTTAATTTTATCCCTCCGCTATCCAACAGTTTCCCTACTGTTGCACTGAGTGAAGTGGGAAATTTAAGTTTAAAGAATTTTAAATAGTTTAATGTTTTCATTTATAATATAATGTTTTTTATAAATTTTATGTTATTGGTTTATGTGTCTATATATTTATTTGTTAAATTTGTATATAATTTAAAAAGCTTTTTTTTTAAATAATAGTTTATTAATTGTTTTAGAGTAACTATAGATATATTACCTACTGGCGGTCGCCAGTAGGTAGTTATAGTTAGGACCACGTTTCCATAGGAAATCCGCAACATTCTATTTTGAATAACTTTGGCGCCGGTCGATGAATCCTCGCGAATTTTTCAAAATAGGTGGGGCGCTACGCTCCGCTCCTTCCCTGAAAGTCTCGGGGGGATTCGTCAAGCGGGGGCTGAGATAAAAGGGGGGTCCCAAAACGCGTTTTTCCCATGCATTTTTCCATAGGACCTTTAGACAGGGCTACAGCCCGAACGGATGAACAGAATTACTAGAAATTTGGCAGAGAGGTAGTCCTCAGGTCAAGGAAGTGCCTTTTGTAGGTTTGGTGTAAATCTGTTTAGTAGATTCTGAGAAAATAGCCTTTAAATCAATATATATCTGAGCCAGCTTACGGTGCGCTTACGGTACGCTTACCGTACGCGTACGGTGGCGTGCGCGAGCACGATTCTGATTGGCTCTTAGATCTTAGTAAACATTCGAATCGGCCGAAACCAGGAAGCGGAGGCCGCCATTTCGTGTGTTTCACTCAGAAAAATAAGAGTGATAACAAGAAAAGGGGGCAAGGAGGAGAGTTACAGACCCCCTAACATTTGTAAGGGGGTCAAAGAAGGACAGAAAAGTACAAAGAAAACATTTATTGATTTTTAAAAAAATCGCGGGGTACGCGTACGGTAAGCGTACGGTAAAAAAAAAAAAAAAAAGAAAGAAATGAAATGCAGATTTAAGTGTTTAGATATTAGGGGGCTCTAAAAAGAGCCGTTGTGTTTATGAAGTGATTTTAAGGTGGTACCTACAAGTAAGTACCGATGCAGAGTCTAAGGTTCAAGAGGAAGACTCTGTTCCCTTCATCTTTGAAGTGAACACCATCTCCTCTATAAATGTCTTGCATGTCGTAACGCAAGTTGTTGTGGTAAATGGAACCCATACCATAGTCACGGAGGAAAGCAGAAACAGATTTGTTGACGTGCTTTCTTGCTTTGTCAATCTGTGGACAGAAATGATTGGACCAGTTCCATTTTTGCCTTTGGCATATGTTAGAAAACACAAAGGCAGTTTTAGGGAAAAGTGAAAACAGTTGTGCAAAGGTGTCCTTCATAAGCATTTCCAGACCTACCCCAGTCAAAGTGCCTAGGTCATTGCCACCGCAGTGCACTATTATGAGGTCAGGGTGTTGGTTTTGCATGAAGGATTTCACCAATGGCATCAATTGGTGCCACTTTAACCCTCTCTGACCAATCCATTTAATGTCTACATTTGGCAAAGCAAGGTCTCTCACCATACCTGTTTTCTCTGCAAACTTTTCACTCCAGAAGACATAGCTGTGTCCTACAATCCACACTGTGAACATCTTCAAAGGAGATCTGGATGCACTCAGGAGGTGTATTTCAGTAGAATGGTAAAAAGAAATGAAAGACAGTTTGGAAATGGAGGCATACATATTTATTTTTTTTTAAAAGAACTGATTGGCTGTTTCATACCATTCTACACTAAAAACTAGGCTGTATGTGTAAATTTATAGAAGCATGTTTTGTATTGGTACAGAAAAATGTGTTACCAAAGAACAGTACTATGGATTTGCTGTTAGGTTAGAAAAGTCAAGCACTCTTGCTCTGTGGAATTGAAACATTGTTTGGCGAACTTCTGACCTAACTCCACACAGCAGTGTTCCATGAGCTGTTGCTATGGTAGCAGGCAGAAGTCAAGTTGGGGGAAGGGTACTAGGCAGAAGTCAAGTTGGGGGAAGGGTACTTTTGGAAAAGGGTTGGTTTTCAACCAATAGAAATGTGTGATTACATTTGAAAAAAAGGGGGAAGCACTGAGATTTGAAATTAACATGTATATATGTGGAAAAAGAGAGGGAAAGTTTGCCATTATCTGGTTCTGCTGAGAGGAGAGAGGTGTAAAGAACAGAGATCCTGGCTCTGATAATCTGCTGTTTGAGTGCCACATTTCTTTCACAACTAACTAATTTTAAAGGTGAGTTTAGAGTTTGAGAGGGGATGTATATGGTAAATTAAGAAATGAATAATAGAAATGCAATTCTTTTTGTTGAAGTTGTGTTTATTATTTTCTGTTTTGGGAGAAATTTAAATGTGAGGAACATGTAAAATAATATGGACTATGTTTTCACAATAAATTAAGGTGTACTGGTATAAAAAAAGAATAGTTTAAGGGTTTGAGGTTGGACTCAGTAATGCAAATACATTCAGCATCACTAAGGCTGGTTGCCCTTGCTGGAGTGTAGGCAGTCACCCAGGTTACAAATGGTGCTGGTCTGAAAAAGCAGTTTGGACATGTGCTTTTAAAAAAATCTGAAAAGTGGATTCATAATGTGTCAGTCTGTAAAAGTGATTATCACTTGCCAAAAAAAAGAGCAGTAAGTGTGCTTTCAAATTGGCAAAGAAATTTCGTTTTGTGACTAATGTGAAAACATGACTCTGTGTGCAAAGAGGAATTATAGACAGAGATTTATTGCGTATTGCTCTGGTGATTTCACAGTTGCATTAGATGGAAAGGGGAAGCCATTTTTTGGTGCAGAAGCAGACTCTTAGCACACACCCAGCTGCTTACCATGTGGAATCATGCACAGTATTCACAAGCGAGTGGGGTTTGAGGTTTCAGTCAGTAATGCAAATACATTCAGCATCACTAAGGCTGGTTGCCCTTGCTGGAGTGTAGGCAGTCACCCAGGTTACAAATGGTGCTGGTCTGAAAAAGCAGTTTGGACATGTGCTTTTTAAAAAATCTGAAAAGTGGATTCATAATGTGTCAGTCTGTAAAAGAGTTTATCACTTGCCAAAAAAAAGAGCAGTAAGTGTGCTTTTAAATTGGCAAAGAAATTTCGTTTTGTGACTAATGTGAAAACATGACTCTGTGTGCAAATAGGAATTACAGGCAGAGATTTATTGCGTATTGCTCTGGTGATTTCACAGTTGCATTAGATGGAAAGGGGGAGCCATTTTTTGGTGCAGAAGCAGACTCTTAGCACACACCCAGCTGCTTACCATGTGGAATCATGCACAGTATTCACAAGCGAGTGGGGTTTGAGGTTTCAGTCAGTAATGCAAATACATTCAGCATCACTAAGGCTGGTTGCCCTTGCTGGAGTGTAGGCAGTCACCCAGGTTACAAATGGTGCTGGTCTGAAAAAGCAGTTTGGACATGTGCTTTTTAAAAAATCTGAAAAGTGGATTCATAATGTGTCAGTCTGTAAAAGTGATTATCACTTGCCAAAAAAAAGAGTAGTAAGTGTGCTTTCAAGTTGGCAAAGAAATTTCGTTTAAGGGCCTAATGTGAAAACATGACTCTGTGTGAAAATAGGAATTACAGGCAAAGATTTATTGCGTATTGCTCTGGTGATTTCACAGTTGCATTAGATGGAAAGGGGGAGCCATTTTTTGGTGCAGAAGCAGACTCTTAGCACACACCCAGCTGCTTACCATGTGGAATCATGCACAGTATTCACAAGCGAGTGGGGTTTGAGGTTTCAGTCAGTAATGCAAATACATTCAGCATCACTAAGGCTGGTTGCCCTTGCTGGAGTGTAGGCAGTCATCCAGGTTACAAATGGTGCTGGTCTGAAAAAGCAGTTTGGAAATGTGCTTTTTTAAGAATCTGAAAAGTGGATTCATAATGTGTCAGTCTGTAAAAGTGTTTATCACTTGCCAAAAAAAAGAGCAGTAAGTGTGCTTTCAAATTGGCAAAGAAATTTCGTTTTGTGACTAATGTGAAAACATGACTCTGTGTGCAAAGAGGAATTATAGACAGAGATTTATTGCGTATTGCTCTGGTGATTTCACAGTTGCATTAGATGGAAAGGGGGAGCCATTTTTTGGTGCAGAAGCAGACTCTTAGCACACACCCAGCTGCTTACCATGTGGAATCATGCACAGTATTCACAAGCGAGTGGGGTTTGAGGTTTCAGTCAGTAATGCAAATACATTCAGCATCACTAAGGCTGGTTGCCCTTGCTGGAGTGTAGGCAGTCACCCAGGTTACAAATGGTGCTGGTCTGAAAAAGCAGTTTGGACATGTGCTTTTTAAAAAATCTGAAAAGTGGATTCATAATGTGTCAGTCTGTAAAAGTGATTATCACTTGCCAAAAAAAAGAGTAGTAAGTGTGCTTTCAAATTAGCAAAGAAATTTCGTTTAAGGGCCTAATGTGAAAACATGACTCTGTGTGCAAATAGGAATTACAGGCAGAGATTTATTGCGTATTGCTCTGGTGATTTCACAGTTGCATTAGATGGAAAGGGGGAGCCATTTTTTGGTGCAGAAGCAGACTCTTAGCACACACCCAGCTGCTTACCATGTGGAATCATGCACAGTATTCACAAGCGAGTGGGGTTTGAGGTTTCAGTCAGTAATGCAAATACATTCAGCATCACTAAGGCTGGTTGCCCTTGCCGGAGTGTAGGCAGTCACCCAGGTTACAAATGGTGCTGGTCTGAAAAAGCAGTTTGGACATGTGCTTTTTAAAAAATCTGAAAAGTGGATTCATAATGTGTCAGTCTGTAAAAGTGTTTATCACTTGCCAAAAAAAAGAGTAGTAAGTGTGCTTTCAAATTGGCAAAGAAATTTCGTTTTGTGACTAATGTGAAAACATGACTCTGTGTGCAAATAGGAATTACAGGCAGAGATTTATTGCGTATTGCTCTGGTGATTTCACAGTTGCATTAGATGGAAAGGGGGAGCCATTTTTTGGTGCAGAAGCAGACTCTTAGCACACACCCAGCTGCTTACCATGTGGAATCATGCACAGTATTCACAAGCGAGTGGGGTTTGAGGTTTCAGTTAGTAATGCAAATACATTCAGCATCACTAAGGCTGGTTGCCCTTGCTGGAGTGTAGGCAGTCACCCAGGTTACAAATGGTGCTGGTCTGAAAAAGCAGTTTGGACATGTGCTTTTTAAAAAATCTGAAAAGTGGATTCATAATGTGTCAGTCTGTAAAAGTGATTATCACTTGCCGAAAAAAAGAGTAGTAAGTGTGCTTTCAAATTGGCAAAGAAATTTCGTTTTGTGACTAATGTGAAAACATGACTCTGTGTGCAAAGAGAAATTACAGGCAGAGATTTATTGCGTATTGCTCTGGTGATTTCACAGTTGCATTAGAAGGAAAGGGGGAGCCATTTTTTGGTGCAGAAGCAGACTCTTAGCACACACCCAGCTGCTTACCATGTGGAATCATGCACAGTATTCACAAGCGAGTGGGGTTTGAGGTTTCAGTCAGTAATGCAAATACATTCAGCATCACTAAGGCTGGTTGCCCTTGCTGGAGTGTAGGCAGTCACCCAGGTTACACATGGTGCTGGTCTGAAAAAGCAGTTTGGACATGTGCTTTTTAAAAAATCTGAAAAGTGGATTCATAATGTGTCAGTCTGTAAAAGAGTTTATCACTTGCCAAAAAAAAGAGCAGTAAGTGTGCTTTCAAATTGGCAAAGAAATTTCGTTTTGTGACTAATGTGAAAACATGACTCTGTGTGCAAATAGGAATTACAGGCAGAGATTTATTGCGTATTGCTCTGGTGATTTCACAGTTGCATTAGATGGAAAGGGGGAGCCATTTTTTGGTGCAGAAGCAGACTCTTAGCACACACCCAGCTGCTTACCATGTGGAATCATGCACAGTATTCACAAGCGAGTGGGGTTTGAGGTTTCAGTCAGTAATGCAAATACATTCAGCATCACTAAGGCTGGTTGCCCTTGCTGGAGTGTAGGCAGTCACCCAGGTTACAAATGGTGCTGGTCTGAAAAAGCAGTTTGGACATGTGCTTTTTAAAAAATCTGAAAAGTGGATTCATAATGTGTCAGTCTGTAAAAGTGATTATCACTTGCCAAAAAAAAGAGTAGTAAGTGTGCTTTCAAGTTGGCAAAGAAATTTCGTTTAAGGGCCTAATGTGAAAACATGACTCTGTGTGAAAATAGGAATTACAGGCAAAGATTTATTGCGTATTGCTCTGGTGATTTCACAGTTGCATTAGATGGAAAGGGGGAGCCATTTTTTGGTGCAGAAGCAGACTCTTAGCACACACCCAGCTGCTTACCATGTGGAATCATGCACAGTATTCACAAGCGAGTGGGGTTTGAGGTTTCAGTCAGTAATGCAAATACATTCAGCATCACTAAGGCTGGTTGCCCTTGCTGGAGTGTAGGCAGTCATTCAGGTTACAAATGGTGCTGGTCTGAAAAAGCAGTTTGGAAATGTGCTTTTTTAAGAATCTGAAAAGTGGATTCATAATGTGTCAGTCTGTAAAAGTGTTTATCACTTGCCAAAAAAAAGAGCAGTAAGTGTGCTTTCAAATTGGCAAAGAAATTTCGTTTTGTGACTAATGTGAAAACATGACTCTGTGTGCAAAGAGGAATTATAGACAGAGATTTATTGCGTATTGCTCTGGTGATTTCACAGTTGCATTAGATGGAAAGGGGGAGCCATTTTTTGGTGCAGAAGCAGACTCTTAGCACACACCCAGCTGCTTACCATGTGGAATCATGCACAGTATTCACAAGCGAGTGGGGTTTGAGGTTTCAGTCAGTAATGCAAATACATTCAGCATCACTAAGGCTGGTTGCCCTTGCTGGAGTGTAGGCAGTCACCCAGGTTACAAATGGTGCTGGTCTGAAAAAGCAGTTTGGACATGTGCTTTTTAAACAATCTGAAAAGTGGATTCATAATGTGTCAGTCTGTAAAAGTGATTATCACTTGCCAAAAAAAAGAGTAGTAAGTGTGCTTTCAAATTAGCAAAGAAATTTCGTTTAAGGGCCTAATGTGAAAACATGACTCTGTGTGCAAATAGGAATTACAGGCAGAGATTTATTGCGTATTGCTCTGGTGATTTCACAGTTGCATTAGATGGAAAGGGGGAGCCATTTTTTGGTGCAGAAGCAGACTCTTAGCACACACCCAGCTGCTTACCATGTGGAATCATGCACAGTATTCACAAGCGAGTGGGGTTTGAGGTTTCAGTCAGTAATGCAAATACATTCAGCATCACTAAGGCTGGTTGCCCTTGCTGGAGTGTAGGCAGTCACCCAGGTTACAAATGGTGCTGGTCTGAAAAAGCAGTTTGGACATGTGCTTTTTAAAAAATCTGAAAAGTGGATTCATAATGTGTCAGTCTGTAAAAGTGATTATCACTTGCCGAAAAAAAGAGTAGTAAGTGTGCTTTCAAATTGGCAAAGAAATTTCGTTTTGTGACTAATGTGAAAACATGACTCTGTGTGCAAAGAGAAATTACAGGCAGAGATTTATTGCGTATTGCTCTGGTGATTTCACAGTTGCATTAGAAGGAAAGGGGGAGCCATTTTTTGGTGCAGAAGCAGACTCTTAGCACACACCCAGCTGCTTACCATGTGGAATCATGCACAGTATTCACAAGCGAGTGGGGTTTGAGGTTTCAGTCAGTAATGCAAATACATTCAGCATCACTAAGGCTGGTTGCCCTTGCTGGAGTGTAGGCAGTCACCCAGGTTACAAATGGTGCTGGTCTGAAAAAGCAGTTTGGACATGTGCTTTTAAAAAAATCTGAAAAGTGGATTCATAATGTGTCAGTCTGTAAAAGTGATTATCACTTGCCAAAAAAAAGAGTAGTAAGTGTGCTTTCAAATTGGCAAAGAAATTTCGTTTTGTGACTAATGTGAAAACATGACTCTGTGTGCAAAGAGAAATTACAGGCAGAGATTTATTGCGTATTGCTCTGGTGATTTCACAGTTGCATTAGAAGGAAAGGGGGAGCCATTTTTTGGTGCAGAAGCAGACTCTTAGCACACACCCAGCTGCTTACCATGTGGAATCATGCACAGTATTCACAAGCGAGTGGGGTTTGAGGTTTCAGTCAGTAATGCAAATACATTCAGCATCACTAAGGCTGGTTGCCCTTGCTGGAGTGTAGGCAGTCACCCAGGTTACAAATGGTGCTGGTCTGAAAAAGCAGTTTGGACATGTGCTTTTTAAAAAATCTGAAAAGTGGATTCATAATGTTTCAGTCTGTAAAAGTGATTATCACTTGCCAAAAAAAAGAGTAGTAAGTGTGCTTTCAAATTGGCAAAGAAATTTCGTTTTGTCACTAATGTGAAAACAAATGTAGTAATATATTTAAATAAAATAAAGGAATTTTTTTTTTGTTTTTTTCAGGTATTGCTGAAGAGCAGTGAACAAAATTTAAGATGCCTACAAAATCCAGAGTAAAAAAAGACCACAAAAAAAACCTATATTTGAAGACAACTGGAGGACCTAAGTTAGTTGAAGATGCTCATGTTGGGAAAAAGAAAAAATCTTCTGGTAAGCAGACAAAAAATTTTCTAAAGAACATATTCAAAAAAAGGAAAAATGTACAAAATATCTGTACTGGAAAGAATGATTTCAATCGAAAAGGACAGGAAAAAATTGAGAATTTAGTTAATGCAAATATACCTTCTGCAACTAAAAAGATTAACTTAAACAGAAAAACAGCGTTTAAAGAGATACGTAGAAAAATGTTTCAGAGAAGAGTTATGTCCAATTTGATAAAGGATGTGAAGAAATATAAGCAAAAGGCTAAGTTTTATAAGAGAAAAAAAGAAATTGAAGCCATTGCAGCAAAGGCATTAGAATTAAAAAGGAAACTATTCATTTTAATTTTGAATAGGATGCGTACATTAGACAAAATGGTTAATGTACTGAAATCACATAGCAAAAGGAAAAGAGTAGTGAACAGAACAAACTTTTCTAAAGTGTTTTTAGGAAAATGGATGCATAGTTCAAGTAGTGAACCTTTTTTTTAATGAAGAGAGTTATTTTCAAAGTAATAGTTTGCTGCATGCAGTTGACATCAGAGGTCGTGCTTATGAAGTGAAAAATGGTTGCATAATGGAGAAGGAGATAATGGTTCCAAGAGATGAGGTACAAGTGATGGCGAATGAGGCTATGGGGAGACGTCCTAAAGCCCCAGTGTACACTTGGAATTGTAGTAGTATTTGCACTGTGCGTCAGGAATCTATTGATAAATTTCGTGAGTTTCTAAGAGAATATAGTAAAAAAAGTGTAAAACAGAAGATTAAGGTGCTTCAAAGTCTGGATCCATGCAGAGTGAGAGAGAATACTAGTTTGCAGGGTCATTCTCTGGCTTGTCTATCTAGAAAAGTGTGTAATAGTGTTTTCCATCATTTTAGGATGCTGGCTGTTCATCATACTGAAATGAGAAAGTTTGTGAGACGGTTGTATTTTGCTAAAAGTCCAGCAATAAAGTTAGATGAATTGAATAGGGCTCTGTTCCGTGGAACGGTATCAGATGTAGAGAAGGTTGTTGATGAAATTCAGTTTTGTTACTTTGGTCCTGAACAAAACAGTGCAGAGAAGGACACAGTAAATGAGGAAGAAGTGGAAGAGAATGTAGAACCCTCTGTAAGTAAGACATTTAATGATCACATAACAAAATTTGCAATAATCTCTAATGAAAGACCAAATATTACTTGTATTTGTTGCCGCAGAACTCATTATAGAAAACAAACTAGGAATGTTGATCTCTACAGAAAGAGTGAAAATGAAGATAATTATAAGTGGAAGGATTTTGCCACATATATATTTCTTGAAAATTGTTTTGAATTGGGTGAAGATCAGCGTATTTGTAAATACTGTTACAACAAGTTAGAGGAAAATAGAATGCCGACCAGAGCTGTACATAATAATTTAGAATTGGATGCTATTCCTGCTGAACTTTCTGAATTAAATACATATGAGTCTATACTCATTCAATGTGTTCATCCGTTCCAGACCATAGTACGTATGGAGCCCAAAACTGGTAAATTACCTCCTTCAGATTTACTGTGAGGTTTAAAAGGTAGAGTGGTGTATTTGCCCTTGGATTTGAAAAAAAATATGGAAACTATTGATGCGGATACTTTGGAAACTGAACCATTAATTATTCTGGTTAATGGTGTACCTACAAAGAATAAGAAGATTTGGCAGGAGCTGGTAGATGTACGGAAAGTACAAAGAGCAAATTTGTATTTGAAAAGGAATAACAAATGGTATGAATAAATTTATATAGAAGAAGAAGAAGAAGAAGATTTACAAGAAGACACAGAAACACCAACTGGACAAATTGAAAATGTGGACAAGTCAAAGGAAGAAGAAATTTAGGAACATTTTAGCATACATCCTCTTCATTCAAAAGAAGTTATGGGAGACAATATTGATCTATTTCAGATGAAGAAAGCAAAAGGAACTCCCGTGAGTGTATGGGAGGAGAGCTTGGAAGCTCGATGTTTTCTCCAGCTGTTTCCTAAAGGAAAAGGAGGACGATACGATGAACGTCCGGAACAGATTCCAGCTTCTGAGTATCGGACTACAAGACTATATGCTGAAGATCCCAGATTTCGACAAAGTATTCCTTATTTGTTCCATCTTTTATTTGAAAGCGACTTGTCTGCATTGTCTTATGCAGTAAATCACATTTTAAAAAGTGGAGTACATTTGCAAAATGTGTCTGCTAAGGATTTTATGGAGAAAGTGCAGCACCGAGATGATCATTTGGAAACACAACTGATCAATCTGATGGCTTGTCAGCGTGGGACAAATGAATATTGGTACCGACGCCATGGTGAATTAAAATGCATGTTACGGAATTTAGGAACACCAACATGGTTCGTTACCCTAAGCTGTGCCGAGTACGCTTGGGATGATTTACTGGATTTTCTACGAGAGGCAAATTCAAACATTAAAAACATCGAATACAAGACAGCAGTAGAACTGTGCTCATTGGATCCGGTTAATGTTTGCAGATATTTCAATCATAGATTTGAGGCTATGATGTCCTTCATCTGCAATAAAAAAAATCCACCTCTAGGAGAAGTAGTGGATTTCTTTTGGAGAAAAGAGTACCAGGCAAGAGGTGCTCCTCATATTCATATGCTGTTGTGGATCAAGGATGCCCCAAAGTTTGGAACAGATACTGATGAAGCAGTGTTATCTTACATTGAAGAATATGCAACATGTGCTATACCAAAAAGCACAGAAGAGAAAAAGTTAAAGGAGCAAGTTTTACGTTTCCAAAGTCATCGGTGTGGAAAATACTGTCGACGGAAATACAAGAGCAAAGATAAATACTACACTAAATGTCGATTTGGATTTCCTAGACCTGTTCTTTCAAATGGAAGAGTTAACAGTTTTATGTCATCTGTGAGACATACTATCACAAGAAAATAACCTAAGAATACCTACAACCTTAAAAGAAAAGAAGAATCAAAAAATATAAATGACTACAACCCAGTGATTTTATCCATGTGGAACGCTAACATGGATATACAGTATGTAGCTGACAATTCCATTGCTGTTGCTCGATATGTAACGTCTTACATTACGAAATCAGAAAAAACAGAATTGAAGGAAATGTGGGAAGAGATTTCTCACGAGAAAACTGTCAGTAAGAAGCTGTACAGTTTCAGTTTGAAGATGTTATCGCATCGAGAAATTGGATCCTACGAATGTTCAGATAGGTTATCTTCTGCAAGTCTCTACTCGAAATCAAGAAGAATAATTTGGGCAAGTTTAGGCCTTGCAGCAATGAGAAATCGGGTACTGAAATCTGTTGGAGAAATTGAATATTTGGCCGAGAATGACCCAGAAAGTACAGATATTTTGAAATCAAACATGTTGGACACATATTATCCCAAGAGAAGTCATCATCTGGAGAACATGTGTCTCTATGAAGTGCTGCAGAACTACATTTATTCACGGAAAGCCACAGAAGACATCAACAATGGAAAATATAAAGTCATTGGTGAGGAAGGATGTTTGGTGAAGCAAACAAAAGGAAGTTTGATAAATCACAGGAAGCTGAGTTGCGACACTACTGACAAAAAGGAATTTTACTACTTGGCTCTTTTACAGCTGTTTAAACCATGGCGTACAGAGGATGAACTACTGGGAGAATTTCAAAGCTATGAAGATTCTTTTAATACTTGCAAAGACAGCATACAATGCAGTACATTCTCAACTTATCTGCAAATGTTAAATGAAGAAATTGAACAGGAAACTACAATTGCAGCAGAAATAGCTAGAAACAGTTCTCAGGACAGCCAAAGTTCAGGAACACTCAGTCAAGATCCCCTAGGACAACCAATCGTTGAAAATGAAGCATCAATAGCCATGAATGAAGTGGAAACGGCTATGAATCAAGCTCAAGAAGAATTTATAGACTTACAAAATTTGGAAAGACAACTGAACGAAGAGCAGCAACAAATTTATGAAGAGATCAGAAATAAAATTGATCACGGATTTCTACATGAAAAAAAAGAGTGCTCATGCACATCATTTCATCCAATCAGGATGTATGTAAGCGGACAAGCTGGAACTGGAAAAAGTGTCCTAATAAAAGTCATCAGAAGCTACCTACAGCAAAAAACGGATTCTACTTTGTCTTGTGTGGTTACTGCTCCAACTGGGTTAGCAGCATATAACATAAAAGGAATCACTTTACATCGTTTGCTAATGTTACCAGTGGAGCATGAGAACAAAATACAATACAACAAGCTAACTGGAGAAGCATGCTTGGAAGTTTCAAGAGTATTGAAGAAGATGCAAGTTCTCATTATTGATGAGGTGAGCATGGTATCAAACTTAATGCTTGCCTTTGTGCATTTAAGAATGCAGCAAATTCTGAAGACAGACTATGACGTGTTATTTGGAGGAAAACACGTCATAGTTTTTGGAGATCTTTTGCAACTTACTCCAGTTAAAGGACAACCAGTGTTTAATACTGTGACACATGAAGACACGAAGAAGTCATTGGGAAGCATCGGTAATACAAATATTTGGTCCTTCTTTGAGTACAAGGAACTTACTACTAATATGAGGCAAGCAAACGATGAAGAATATGGAAGTATTCTGAAAGATATCAGAATTGGACTACTCACTGAAGCTGGCAAAAAAGCATTACAGAGTCGGCTGCTACATAATTTATTTCCAAAGGAAGAAATAGTTGCAGAGAAGATATACAAGAACATTGCAGAAAACAAAAGTGTCATCTGCTTAATGCCAACTCTACGTGAATGCTCAATATTCAATGAGGAGCTTTTGAAATTGGAAAAGGAAGATATCAGGAAATTGGAAGCAGTGGACAAAATTGAGGATGGAAGAATTACTGTCACATTAACAGGCACACTGAAAAATAAATTGGATTCACTAGAGAAGAACATTTCCAAAACAGCTGGATTAGAAAAAAATCTATATGTTTGCATGAACTGTAGAGTATTTTTAAGGAGAAATTTGGATGTTGAAAAAGGTTTAGTTAATGGAGCTATGGGAAGAGTTGTGGGTTTTATTAATTATCAGAAAAAAGATGGAATTGAATGTTTAAAAATAAAATTTGATCAGATAGAAGAAGTTAAAGACATTTGTCGTTGTTCAGTTCGTTTCATGCTTGTGAAAGACTTATATGTACGTAGGAAGCAGTTTCCATTTTCGCTAGCATATGCTGTAACTATTCACAAGTCTCAAGGATTGACTGTAGATTGTGCATTTGTGAACATTGGTTCAACTGTGTTCAAAGAAGGTATGGCATATGTTGCTTTGTCACGAGTGAAAACATTATCAGGTTTATTCATGATAGACTTTGATGATTCAAAAGTTAGTGCTGATACAAATTGTGTAAAGGAGTATAATAGATTAAGAAGAAGCTATGCTCCTCATTTAGGTCAGTATCCTGTGTTGGAGAAACGTGTAGTTTCTCGTAAAAGGAGAAATGAGAATATCTGTAATGAAGATGTAGAGAGGAGGAAAAAAAAGAGGAGTGATGTAATTGCAAGCAAAAAGAATAAGGAAAATGAAGAACAGGTTGTAGGATGTCATTTTGAAAATAGCTCTGGTGTCAACTGCTACGCTAATGTAGTGCTGAATGTTGCATTTTATCTGGAAAGTTTGCAAGAGCAGATAATAGTAAATCAGGGAAAAAGATTCTGTTCTGTGCTGAGTCTCCTTTTTGAAAAGCTGAGTAATGATAAAACTCAAATAGAAAGTGCTACTGAAATTAGAAAACTTTTAGATGTATGTTCAGGACGAACACAGTTTTCTCAAAATGTACAGCAAGACGCACAGGAATTCTTGATGTATTTTCTTCAGGTACTGGAAGAAGAAGGGGTTCCCATTGAAAATTTATTTGGTCTCTCTTATAAATGGGAACATAGTTGTGAAAACTGTTATAATATATGTGGCTCTAATGTTGATAATGAAAGGTTTATTTATTTAACATTGCCAGAGAGTAAAACAGTCACTTTTGCTAAATTAGTTAAAGATGCTAATCATAGCATGCAATGCGGTGAGTGTAAATCTGACATGTTTTCAACGTTAATTTTAAAGGAATACGGACAGTATGTAATTTTAATGATGCAACGATGTAGAGCTGATGGTTCAAAATTGGATACTTTAATAAAGAAGTTTACAGGACAGCAATTATCAATTTCAGGAAAAACTTTTGTAACAGTTGCAATAATTTTCCATGATGGACCTACTGTAACTTCTGGTCATTACACAGTTTATCTTAAATGTGAAAAAGGCTGGACACTGTGTAATGATTCCCAATTGATTTTTAAGCAACGTTTGCCTTTTGATTTAGCAAATTCCTATCTAATCTTCCTGAAACCTAAATTTTAGAGAGATTTGGCAACATCTGGACAAAACAATTTTACCATTTTATTGGATTACCATTTGGAATTTACAAATAAAAAGATTTAACAAATTATCATTTGGCCTAATGGAAAGGTAACCAATTGTAATGTGGAATTTTTCCATTTTTTAAGGAAACTTTGGAAAACCAAAAATTTAGAAAAAATCGGTAACATCTGCACAATTTAAATTTTGGAATGTTATTGGATTGCCATTGGACATTTTTTCAAAAAAGATTTTTAAAATTACTATTTGGCCATGCGGAAAGGTAAACAATTCTATTGTGGACTTATTTAATTATTAATAAATCTTTCGGAAACCAAAATGTTACAGAGAATCGGTGAGATCTGTACAATTTAAACTTTAGATTTTTATTGGATTACCATTGGAAATTTAACCAAAAAAGAATTTTAAAATTACTATTTGGCCTAAAGGAAATGGAACCCGATGTATTGTGGAGTTATTTGAGATATATTATTGTGATTATACTTCTGAAACAAAAATATCAGACGGTATTTTAAAGAAATAAGTATTGATATTAGATGATATTTTTTAAGAATATTATGCATTTCTATAAAGTTATGTTTATGCAAAAGAGATTGTGGGCTTTTTTAAAACAATCTTTGAGATTGTTAATTTTTTTTTTGCCTGCTATTAAATGATGAATGCAATTGCTTTCACAATTTATAGTGAAATGCAATATATTCTGAAAACAGCAAAAAAAAGGCAAAAATATTTTTTGAAAAATATGTAAATATGTGTACTGTATTATAAAATGTTTTATTAAATATTAATACTTTTTTCTTTTTTTTCAGATTGAGATAGAAAATTTTCGAAAACTAGAACCATTTTTAAAGCAATTAAAAAAAAAATTAAATGAATAAATATTTTTTTGAGTGGGTATGGTAAGTCAATAATATCAAGGTCCCTTTTTTCCACTTCTCTACAATCACATTTTCAGTTTTTAATTGTAGTCTCTCAAGGACCTTGTAATGTGATAATTGATTTTTAGTGTTTTTAAAAAAAAAAAAAAAAAATTACGCGTACCGTACGCTAAAAAAAAAAATTAAAAAAAGTTTTTAAAAACATATATAAAAAATAGATGAAAGGTAAGGTTGGCTCTTAAAAGAGCCGTTGTGTTCATGCAGGGACAGAGGAAAGAAAGATTGGGAATATTAGATGGTACGACAAGTGTGCTGATCTATTTTATTGTTAACTAGGGAAATACTGGTGTCCCTATAACTAATTAGATCATGACAAGTGGCGCACCGTACTTCAACCCTCGCAAACCGAGGGTTAATTTCCAGAGGAACAGAAAAAGGAGATGCTCCCCCCACAGATGAAGGGCTCACCTGACCTGCAGAAGAAGGACTCGGCACTGCAGATGATGGTCCAGGCTGAGCTGCTGTGGATGTGCTTGGTTGATTTACTGAAGGGTTACCTTCAGTAAGTCGAGCATGTGTCCTTCTGTGTACATCCTTAAGGTGTCTCATCATGGTGTGATTCCCAAAGGAATACTTCCTGTCAGGATTCCCTCTTGAAAGTACACGCTTACACAGCTTACAAGTCACTAAGGGTGCATTTACCTTTTGCTGGCCTTCTGGAAAAGAAAAATACTCCCATACGTAAGAGGTCTTTTGTTTCCTCGCTCTCTGCCTCAAGGTAGTGCTGCTAGCCTCACTCTCAGAAGAGCTCTGCTGTTCTGCCATCGTATCACAAAGACAACCCAGCTCCTTCTCCTAAGGGATCACAAGCAGAAATGAGGGGAATGGGTGTGGTGTAGGAGAGTTCTAGAACTGAAAGTAGTTTCAACCAATCAAAAGTTGTGTTTCATGATCACATGACCTACCGTACGCTTACGGTACGCTTACGGTGCGCTTACGGCAAAAGTACGCATGCGCGTAAAAAAGACACGCGCACGCGCGCATGCGCAAAACAGGCACGCCCCTTCACTTCCGCGTAACGTGCGCGTGCAGCGTACGCGTTACGCGCTATGCGCGCGTGACGTGCGTCTACGCAAATTGCGTAAATGAACGCAAACAGCGTAGAAATCTAACGTAATTACAGCAAGACGTGCGCTTACCGTACGCGCACAGTAAAAAAAAAAAAATGTATTGCTAATAAATTTTACCTGTTTATTTAAAAAAAAATGTAAAATAAAAACATATTGTAGAATTTTTAAAATTTAACCATAGTCTTTAAAAAAGGATAGAAAATTAAAATAAAAATATGTAAAAAAAAAAAGAAGAAAAAAAAAAAAATTAGCATTTAAAAAACCTTGCAAATTCACTGAAAAAACCATGGGTTTCACACACATAGTTAGGAATTAGCATTTAAAAAACCTTTGAAATTCACTGAAAAAAACATGGGTTTCACACACGTTATAGTTAGGAATTAGCATTTAAAAAACCTTAGAAATTCAATGAAAAAACCAAAGGTTTCACACATGTTATAGTTAGCTGGACATTTCACTCGTAAAAAACCATTGAAATTCCCCCGTTATAGTTAGTTCAGCTAACTATAACTCGCGCGCCCGCAATGCACTACTGATGACGTCACATATTACATCACTCATGACATGGTCAGTGACATCACTCATGACATCACTGATGACATCTCAAATGACATCACTGATGACATCATCCTTGTGATAGAGTGGTAGACCTCCTCTCACCCTAATATAACCTTTGATACACACATTTAAAAATAGAGACTGAAATTTTCAAAAAAATGGACATACCAATAACAGTTACAACAACCTATTCAGTAATTCTAAGATCCACATACACATCCACTCATCCACCAACAATCCTATACAGTCACTCATACATGTACTCACACATCATATGTACTCATACACCTAAACATCCTGTAACACAATGCCACTCATTCATAGAGTTACTCACACATAGTCACTCATGCTAATAAAGAATCAAACATCCATTTACCTGCATATACAGTTATACACACACCACCACACTTACTTTTACAGAAACTTACACATACTTAGTCTTTTAAATAATCACTTATAGAAACACATACTTATTCATACAGGCACTCTTCCAATCTCTCACTCGCACATATACTTACTTATATACACCAATAGTCATATATACTAGTTTAAAACATATGTAGTTACTCATAAAGACACTATTGAGACAGTCATTCACTCACTAACACACCCATACACACACTCATCCACCCATACGGTCCTACACACATGCTGTCTTCAACACATACAAACAGTGAGTCACTCATTCATGCACCTATGCACTACATAATAACCCCCACCGAACCATGAAGACACTCAGACACTCATACTGATACTCAAAAAACCAACTAATAACCTATATAGACACTCATGTAGCTACTCACCAACCCATGCAGCCACTTATATACAAAGTGAGAGACTGATACAGGTATTTACACATTTAAACATTACTCACTTAGCCATGTATTCATAAAGATACACTTAATCAGTCAGTTACACAATCAATTTTTCAAAAACAAATCATCAATTTAGACACTTATATACTCATTTATTCTTCCATCGACCTTGAGATATACATATATTAAACATATTTAATTTTCAGAAAAACACACATTCACTGGATGATGTCATCAGTGATGTCATTTGAGATGTCATCAGTGATGTCATGAGTGATGTCACTGACCATGTCATGAGTGATGTAATATGTGATGTCATCAGTAGTGCATTGCGGGCGCGCGAGTTATAGTTAGCTGAACTAACTATAACGGGGGAATTTCAATGGTTTTTTACGAGTGAAATGTCCAGCTAACTATAACATGTGTGAAACCTTTGGTTTTTTCATTGAATATATATATATATAAATTATTATATATGTGTGTAACTTTTTAAAATTACGTTTATTAGTTTTATTTATTAAAATGTATATTAAATCCAATTTTTTTAAATAATTTCATTATTTTAATATATGTAATTTTTATTATTACCTACTGGCGGTCGCCAGTAGGTAGTTATAGTTAAGACCTATTATCCATAGGAAATCCGCAACATTCTATTTAGAATAACTTTGGCGCCAGTTGATGAATCTTTGAGAAATTTTCAAAACTGGTGGGGCGCTCCGGTACGCTCCTATCCTGAAAGTCTCGGGGTGATTCGTCAAGCGGGGGCTAAGAAAAAAGGGGCGTACCAAAACGTGCAGCTGCAGCCCGAACTGCTGAACGGAATTACACCAAATTTGGCAAAGAGGTAGCCCTTGGTTCACACTCGTGCCTTTTGGTTAAATGGTGTAAATCCATTCAGTAGTTGCTGAGGAAATCAATAGTAAAATCATAGATATATCTATGGCCTCGGAGGATCCGCACACCTTATGCGCACACAGCACGCACCCTCCCGATCATGAGCTGCATGCTAATTGGCTGTCAACTGGCTGTAAACACTCCAAACCAGGAAGTGTTGGCAGCCATTTTGTGCCTCGGTAGAAGCGAGGCTTAAGAAATCAGTGGATGAAGTGCGCAAAACGTATAAAGGGGGCAGGGTAGAAATACCCTATCCTCTAGACCTGCTTAGGGGCTTTCACAAGGACCCCCAGGGCCCATTTTTTTTTGTTGAAAAAATGGCAAAATGCGCGCTGGGTGTGCGGATCCTTCCGTAAAAACCAAAAAAAATGAAGCGCGGACTCCCGCGTTTCTTTAATAATTAGCGCCCGGGGGGGTCCAAATCCCGGGGCAAAATACATAAAATTTGATGGGGGGCCCAGAGTGGCCCCCCAGTCCCGGGGATCGCCACCCCCCGGGGCTTCAAAATAAATGGGTGGGGGGGGCTCAAAGTCCCCCCCAAGGTCTGGGGACCACCACCCCTGGGGCTTTTTATATTGTGGGAGGGGGGCCGCGTGGCTCCCCTGCTGGAGCCGTCGATGGCCCTTGGGACCACCACCCCCCAGGGCCGGCTCCTGCAGTGTCTCGGGGGGCCACCCCTGGGACACTGCTGTTTGCTATGGCAGGGTGTGAGCCGAGGCTCCCGCCCTGTCATAGCAAACTTGGTTTGGATTTTGAAAGAGAGAGCAGGAAACCTGCTCTCTCTTTCAAAATGCAAACCATATTGCTTTTCCACACGGGGAGCTGCATGTTAGCAGCTCCCCATGTGGAAACGCAATGCCAGCTCCCGAAGGACGTGGGGAGCCGGCTGGGACCGTAGGGGCATTGGGGCTCCCCCCACGGTCCCCAACGTTGTATATAGGCCCGGGGGATAGGGTCCCCGGGGAGAATAGAAATTAGTGATAGGTGCTATTTTTTTTTACGGGCAAATTAAGAGTCGCGCACCCAGCGAGGCGAGAGGCGCGGCCCCCTGGTATGCACGCGTTGAGTGCACGATACCTACCGCGTTGGGTGCGCGATTGCGCTTGCAGCCCCTGGCGTGCACGCGTTGGGTGCAAGATCCCTCTCGCGTGGTGTGCGCTACTCCTACCGCATCGGGTGCGCGACTCCAAGCAAAATAAAATGAATTTTTTTTTAGATAAACATCAAGCTTATGTGTTTAGATCTTGAGTGGCTCTGAAAAGAGCCGTTGTGTTTATTGAGACATTTTGGTACCTACAAGTAAGTACCTATACAGAGTCTAAAGTTGTTGAGGAAGACTCTGTTACCGTCATCAGTAAAATGTACACCATCTCTCCTATAGATGCCTTGCATATTAAAACGCAGATTGTTATTGTAAATGGACCCCATCCTATAATCTCTGAGATAAGCAGAAACAGCTTTATTGACATGTTTCCTAGCTTTCTCAATCTGTGGACAAAAATGATTGGACCAGTTCCATTTCTGTCTTTGGCATATGTTAGAATACACAAAGGCAGTTTTGGGACAAAGTGACATTAATTCGCCAAAGGTGTCCTTCATAAGCATTTCCAGACCTACCCCAGTCAAAGTGCCTAGGTCATTGCCACCACAGTGCACAATTATGAGGTCAGGGTGTTGAAGATGCAAAAAGGATTTCACCAATGGCATCAATTGGTGCCACTTTAATCCTCTCTGACCAATCCATTTAATGTCAACATTTGGCAAAGCTAGGTCTTTGTCAATACCTGTGTTTTCTGCATACCTTTGGCTCCAGAAAATATAGCTGTGTCCCACAATCCACACTCTAAGCATCTTTGAAGGAGGTCTGGATGCACTCAGAAGGTGTCAGTATGTGAAATGGCAGTTTGAAAAGTAAGATTTTTCTAAAATGGTGGATTAGATGCAGTTTTGAAAAAAGAAAAGAAATGATTGGCTGTTTGAGAACATTCTAGACTGAAAAGTAGGGTGCATGTTTGTATTTGTTAAACGCATATTTCTTATTGGTTAACAAAAACTATTTGAAAGGAACATTGCATAGGATAAGCTGATATTTTGAAAAGTCATGCACACTTGCTGTTTGGAGTAGCAACATTGTGTGCTGAACTTGTGACCTTTGTGCTCAGTTGACTGTTCCATGAACTGTTACCGTGGTAAGAGGCAGTAAGCAGGTTGGGGGTAGGGTTCAAACGTATGTCAATTGGAAAGGGTTGAAATGTGTAACCAATAGAAATGTGTGTTAGCTTTTGAATTAATGTGGGAAGCAACGTGATTTGATATTTACATGTATATGTGTGCAGAATGAGAGGGAAAGTTTGCCATTTTTTGGTTTTGCTAAGAGCATTGCATTAACGATATTCTGTATAAGAAAATCTGGTGTGTGACTGACATACTTCTTAATCTACAAATCAATTTGAAAGGTGAGTTAATAATTTGTGAGGGGTTGTATGTGGTGCCTTTGTTTTTAATAAGAGTAATGTGTTTCTCCTGCTAAAAGTCCAGGGAGTAGTTTTGCTTGTGTAGTATCACATTGTGAGTCTGTGTACATTTGGGAACCATTGTGACAGAAGCATTTGGGTACTTTATGTCTTTTTATACACATAACTGCTTAAAAACCTATCCTGTTCTCAAGTTTTGGTAGAATTAGAAGCCAGTCATTGCTTATGCATTCGGAAAATGAGTCATGCTTTGACACTGGAGTGCAGTACTGAAATATGTAGAATGTGTGCAGTTACCTTACCCCTTCCAGAGTAGTGAATGTGTTTTGGTAAAGTCCAAGGGATAGTGTTGCTTGTCTAGAATCACACTGTGAGTCTGTGTGCATTTGGGTAACTATTATGAGAGAAGCACTTGGTAACATTGTGTATTTGCTGACAGATAATTGCTTTCAAACTTGTCATGTTGTCAAGTTTTAATAGCATTAGAAGCCAGTCATTGCTTATGCATTCACAAAATGTGTCAGCCTTTCACAGTATTGTGCAGTATTGAAATATGTAGAATGTGTGCAGTCACCTTACCCCTTCCAGACTAATAAATGTGTCTTGGTAAAGTACAAGGGATAGTGTTGCTTGTCTAGAATCACACTGTGAGTCTGTGAGCATTTGGGAACCATTGTGAGAGAAGCATTTGGTAACATCATGTATTTGCTGACAGATAACTGCTTTAAAACCTGTCATGTTGCCAAGTTTTTGTAGCATTAGAAGCCAGTCATTGCTTATGCATTCACAAAATGAAGCAGGCTTTTACAGTAGTGTGCAGTATTGAAATATGTAGAATGTGTGCAGTTACCTTACCCCTTCCAGAGTACTAAATGTGTCTTGGAAAAGTACAAGGGGTAGTGTTGCTTGTCTAGAATCACACTGTGAGTCTGTCTGCATTTGGGAAAACATTGTGAGAGAAGTATTTGGGTACTTCATGTCTTTGCAAAAACATAACAAGTTTTAGTAGTATTAGAAGCTGGTCATTGCTTATGCATTTGCAGAATGAGTGAGGTATTCACACTAGAGTGCAGTAGTGAAATATGTAGAATGTGTGCAGTTACCTTACCCCTTCCGCTCTAGTGAGTTTCTCCTGCTAAAGTCCAGGGAACATTGTTGCTTGCTTAGAATCACACTGTGAGTCTGTGTGCACTTCTGCAACCATTGTGACAGAAGCATGTGGTTACTTCATGTCTTTGCTGAGACATAACTGCTGAAAAACCTATCCTGTTGTCAAGTTCCAGTAGTATTAGAACCCAGTCATTGCTTATGCATTCACAGAATGAGTCAGGCATTCACACTAGAGTGCAGTAGTGAAATAAGTAGAATGTATGCAGTCAACTTACTCCTTCCAGTCTACTGAGTTTCTCTTGCTAAAGTCCAGGGAATAGTTTTGCCTGTCTAGAATCACACTGTGAGTCTCTGTGCACTTGTGCAAGAGTTCTAACAGAGCCATGTGGTTACTTCATCTGTTTCCTGACACATAACTGCTTAAAACCCTACTCCCCTTGCGCTCTTCTAGTAACCCATTCAGCACCACTAATCCATTCACTGCGCCAAAACCCAACCACTTATAAATTCACCCAGGCACTCTGTTTGCAGTACTCTAATCATTCAGTCAGTACCCACGTACTAATGCACTGACCCAGTCCTTAGCACATGGACTGCTTCAAACCCCTATCCACTATGCCCTAACCTCTAACCACCTACACACTTGTTTATCACACCTTTAATTCCCTAGTCAGTATCCATACACTTCAGCAAACACCCTGTCACTCCCCTTGCACTCCTCCAGTGACCTATTCAGCACCATGTACTAATCCATTCACTGAGCAAAAACCCAAACACTTATAAATTCACCCAGGCACTCTCCTTGCAGTACTCTAATCATTCAGTCAGTGCCCAAGAACTCATCCAGTGACCCAGACCTTAGCACATGGACTGCTTCAAACGCCTATCCACTATGCATGCAGACGTCTAACCACCTACACACTTGTCTTTCACACCTTCAATTACCCTATCAGTACCCATACACTTCCAGGAAACACCCTGTCACTCCTCTTGCACTCTGCTAGTGACCCATTCAGCACCATGTACTAATCCATTCACTGCACCAAAACCCAACCATTTATAAATTCACCCAGGCACTCTCCTTGCAGTACTCTAATCATTCAGTCAGTACCCAAGTACTCATGCAGTGAGCCAGACCTTAGCACATAGATTGCTTCAAACGCCTATCTACTATGCATGCAGTCCTCTAACCACCTACATATTTCTCTTTCACACCTTCAATTCCCCAATCAGTACCCATACACTTCCAGGAAACACCCTGTCACTCCTCTTGCACTCTCCTAGTGACCCATTCAGCACCATGTACTAATCCATTCACTGCGCCAAAACCTAACCACTTATAAATTCACCCAGGCACTCTCCTTGCAGTACTCTAATCAATCAGTCAGTACCCAAGTACTCAAGCACTCAGCCAGGCTTTAGCACATGGACTGGTACAAACCCCTATCCACTATGCATGCAGACGTCTAACCACCTACACACGAATTTCACACCTTCAATTCCCCAGTCAGTATTCATACAGTTGCAGCGAACACCCTATCACTCACCTTGCACTCCTCCAGTGACCCATTCAGCACCATGAACTAATCCATTCACTGCGCCAAAACACAACCACTTATAAATTCATCCAGGCACTCTCCTTGCAGTACTCTAATCCTTCAGTCAGTATCCAAGTACTCATGCACTAACCCAGGCCTTAGCACATAGACTGCTTCAAACACCTATCCACTATGCATGCAGTCCTCTAACCACCTACATATTTCTCTTTCACACCTTCAATTCCCCAATCAGTACCCATACACTTCCAGGAAACACCCTGTCACTCCTCTTGCACTCTTCTAGGGACCCATTCAGCACAATGTACTAATCCATTCACTGCGCCAAAACCAAACCACTTATAAATTCACCCAGTCACTCTCCTTGCGGTACTCGAATCATTCAGTCAATACCCAAGTACTCAAGCACTGAGCCAGGCCTTAGCACATGGACTGGTACAAACCCCTATCCACTATGCATGCAGACGTCTAACCACCTACACACTTGTCTTTCACACCTTCAATTACCCAATCAGTACCCATACACTTCCAGGAAACACCCTGTCACTCCTCTTGCACTCTGCTAGTGACCCATTCAGCACCATGTACTAATCCATTCACTGCACCAAAACCCAACCATTTATAAATTCACCCAGGCACTCTCCTTGCAGCACTCTAATCATTCAGTCAGTACCCAAGTACTCATGCAGTGAGCCAGACCTTAGCACATAGATTGCTTCAAACGCCTATCCACTATGCATGCAGTCCTCTAACCAAACATATTTCTCTTTCACACCTTCAATTCCCCAATCAGTACCCATACACTTCCAGGAAACACCCTGTCACTCCTCTTGCACTCTCCTAGTGACCCATTCAGCACCATGTACTAATCCATTCACTGCGCCAAAACCTAACCACTTATAAATTCACCCAGGCACTCTCCTTGCAGTACTCTAATCAATCAGTCAGTACCCAAGTACTCAAGCACTCAGCCAGGCCTTAGCACAAGGACTGGTACAAACCCCTATCCACTATGCATGCAGACGTCTAACCACCTACACACGAATTTCACACCTTCAATTCCCCAGTCAGTATTCATACAGTTGCAGCGAACACCCTATCAATCACCTTGCACTCCTCCAGTGACCCATTCAGCAGCATGAACTAATCCATTCACTGCACCAAAACCCAACCACTTTTAAATTCATCCAGGCACTCTCCTTGCAGTACTCTAATCATTCAGTCAGTACCCAAGTACTCATGCAGTGAGCCAGGCCTTGGCACATGGACTGCTTCAAATGCCTATTCACTATGCATGCAGTCCTGTAACCACCTACACACTTGTCTTTCACACCTTCAATTCCCCAGTATACACTTCCAGGAAACACCCTGTCACTCCTCTGGCACTCCTCTAGTGACCCATTCAGCACCATGTACTAATCCATTCACTGAGCAAAAACCCAAACACTTATAAATTCACCAAGGCACTCTCCTTGCAGTACTCTAATCTTTCAGTCAGTACCCAAGCACTCATGCAGTGTGCCAGGCCTCAGCACATGGACTGCTTCAAATGCCTATCCACTATGCATGCAGTCCTGTAACCACCTACACACTTGTTTTTCATACCTTCAATTCCCCAGTCAATATTTATACACATCCAGGAAACACCTTCAGCAATCACTTCTCTTGCACTCTTCTAGTGACCCATTCAGCAACATGAACTAATCCATTCACTGAGCAAAAATCCAAACATTTACAAATTCACCAAGGCACTCACCTTGCAGTACTCTACTCATACAGCCAGTGCTTACGTTTTGATATGATGTCTCAGGGCTTAACACAAACACTGTTAGGAACCTTTCTCTATTACACATGCAGACCTGTAATCACCTATACAGTTAAATATACACTTTGAATTACAATTTCAATTAGTGATAAAAAAAGAAAGTGGTTAAATGGTTTTTATATAGAATGTGTTTGTATAATAATTGACAAGTATAATTTATAAATGTAATACAATACATTTATTTATGTTTCTTTTTTACAGATATTGTTTATCATCATTACAATAAAGTTATCATGCCTGAAAAATCAAGAAAGAGAAAAGAACAGTTAAAGGACACTTATGCGAAGAAAATTCCAGAACAAGTATTGGATGACCAACATCATGTGGCTAAAAAGAAAAAGTCTTCCGGTAAGACAACAAAAGCAATCATTAAAAAACTTACAAAGCCTAGAAGCAGTGTGCGGAATGTGCAAACTACTGAGAATGGTTCGACCACAAAAAAGAGTACGAATTACAGGAAAGGAAAAAAAGAAAATTTAAATTCTAAAGATTTGATATATGGTAAAAGAAGGCAAAATCAGTATAAAGAAATCCGTAAAAAAACTAAATTATAATAGAGTTGTTTTTAACTTGCTTAAAGATGTGAAAAAATATAGAAAAAGAGCACTGTTTTATAAAAAGAAGAAGCATATTGAATCCATTGTTCAAAATTCTTTTGAACTAAAAAGGAAACCATTCATTTTAGTTTTAAACAGAATTCAATCCATTTAATGAAGACCAAAAGCAAGAGGAAAAGAGTAATTAACAGAACAAATGTTTGTAATTTTTTTTGGGTGAATGGAAACACAGTTCAAGTTCAGAGCCTTTCGTTAATGAAGAGAGTTATTTACAGACCAATAATTTATTACATGCAGTTGATACCAGTGGTCAAGCTTATGAGGTTAGAAATGGTTGTCCTATTGAGAAAGAGAAGATGTTTCCCAGAAATGTAGAAGAAGTGTTAGCTGATGAAGTTCTAGGGAGACGTCCTAAAGCCCCAGTGTACAATTGGGATTGCAGTAGTATTTGTAGTGTACGGCAAGAATCTATTGATATTTTAAGCAATGTCTTACGAGAATATAGTAAAAAAAGTGCTAAACAAAAGATTAAGATGTTGCAAGGACTAGACCCTTGTAGAGTGAGAAAAATTACTGGTTTGCAAGGTCATTCTCTGGCTTGTCTTTCTAGGAAAGTATGTCAAAGCGTTGTTCACCATTTCAGGATGTTAGCAGTACATCATTCTCAGATGCGGAAGTTAGTCAGAAGATTGTATTATGCAAAAAGTCCAGCACTAATGTTAAATGAGTTGAACATTGCTCTTTTGTGTGGATTAGTAGCAGATGTGAAGAAGGTTTGTGATGAAATTGAGTTTTGTTACTTTGGACCTCAACAAGAGAGTGCAGAAACTGACACATTAATTGAAGAAAATGTTGAAGAGATTGTGCAACATACTAGTACCAAAAAGTTTGAAGAACAAATTACAAAGTTTAAGGTGATATCAGGTGAAAGGCCAAATTATTCTTGTATTTGTTGTCGGCGAACTCACTATAAAAATCAGACTAGGACTGTTGATCTATATTTAAAAAGAGAAACAGAAAATGATAAGTGGAAGAAATTTGCAACTTATTTGTTGGTAGAGAATTGTTTTGATTTGGGTTCTGATCAGCGTATTTGTAAATATTGTTATAATAAATTGGATGAGAATAAAATGCCTGCTAGAGCTGTGCATAATAATCTAGAGTTGGTAACTATTCCTCCAGAACTGTTAGATTTAAATACATATGAGTCTATTCTCATTCAATGTGTGCACCCATTTCAGGCTAATGTTTGTATGGAGCGCTAAAACAGGTAAATTGCCTCCTCCAGATTTACAGAGGATTAAAAGGAAGAGTTGTATATTTACCTCTAGATTTAAAGAAAAATATTGAAACAATTGGTGTAGAGAATGTAGAAAATGAACCACTAGTTATTCTAGTTAATGGCATTCCAACTAAGAGCAAGAAAATCTGGCAAGAATTAGTGGATGTTAGGAAAGTGCATGAGGCAACATTGTATCTGATTAAAAACAATGAGTACTATGAAATTGTGTATATGGAAGAAGAAGAAATACTTTTAGGAAATGATACTGAAACGTCTACCGGTCAAATTGAAAAAGTGGACATGTCCAAAAGTGAAGAAATCTATGAACATTACAGTGTACATCGACTTAATTCCAAAGAAGTAATGGGGAATACTATTGAGTTATTCCAAATGAAAAAATCAAAGTGAACTCCCATGAGTGTATGGGAAAAAGCTTGGAAGCTCGTTGTTTTCCACAGTTGTTCCCAACAGGAAAAGGTGGACGATATGATGAACGACCTGTGCAGATTCCTGCATCTGAATATCGCACAACAAGATTGTATGCAGAAGATCCAAGATTTCGACAATGTATCCCATATATATTTCATCTTTTGTTTGAGAGTGACTTGTCTGGACTTTCATATGCAGTGAATCACATATTGAAAACAGGAGTACATTTTCAAGATGTTTCTGCAAAGGAATTTATTGATAAAGTACATCAAAGAGATGATCATTTAGAATCTCAGCTGATTAATCTGATGGCATGTCAGCGTGGCACTATTGAGTATTGGTACCATCGTCATGGAGAACTTAAATGTATGCTAAGGAACTTACCTTACCCTAAGCTGTGTTGAATACGCTTGGGATGATTTAGTTGAATTTCTTCGAGAGGCAAATTCGAATATACAAAATATTGAATACAAGACAACTGGAGAATTGTGCTCTTTGGATCCTGTTAATGTATGCAGGTATTTCAATTATAGATTTAAAGCTATGATGTATTTTATCTGCAATAAAAAGAATCCTCCTCTTGGAGAAGTTGTGGACTTCTTTTGGAGAAAGGAGTATCAAGCTTGAGGTGCTCCTCACATACATATGCTCATATGGATCAAAGATGCCCCCAAATTTGGGACTGATTCTGATGAATCTGTTTTGTCGTTCATTGAAGAATATGCCACATGTGCCATACTCAAAAGCACAGAAGAAAACAACTTAAGACAACAAGTCTTATGATTCCAAAGCCATCGATGTGGAAAATACTGTCGACGAAAGTACAAGTCTAAGGAAAAGTTTTATACCAAATGTTGTTTTGGATTTCCACGTCCTGTAATATCAAAAGGAAGAGTAAACAGTTTTATGTCAGCAGTGAGACATATTGTCACTAGAAAGTCTCCAAAAAATTCCTACAATTTGAGAAGATGTGAAGAATCAAAATACATAAATGATTACAATCCGGTTATTCTCTCTATGTGGAATGCTAACATGGATATTCAGTACGTAGCGGATAATTCCATTGCTGTCGCTCGGTATGTAACATCCTACATTACAAAATCAGAAAAGACGGAATTAAAAGAAATGTGGGAAGAGATTTCTCACGAGAAGAGTCTAAGTAAGAAATTATACAGTTTCAGTATAAAGATGTTATCCCATCGAGAGATTGGAGCGTATGAATGCTCAGATCGGTTATCATCTGCAAGTTTATACTCCAAATCTAGAAGAATCATTTGGGTCAGTCTAGGTCTTGCTGCAACACGAAATCGAGTACTTAAATCTGTACAAGAAATTGAATATTTAGCATTAAATGAACCAGAAAGTACAGATATTCTGAAAACAAATATGTTGGACACATATTATCCAAATAGAAGTCATCATCTTGAGAACATATGTCTCTATTAAGTGCTGCAAAACTACACTTTTAAACAGAATACTACGGAAAACATCAATGAAGGAAAATATGCAGTGATTGGTTCCGAAGGATGTTTGGTGAAACAAAGGAAAGGAAATTTAATTAATCACAGGAAACAGAGTTGCGACACTCCTGATAAAAGGGAATTTTACTATTTAGCACTTTTGCAACTGTTCAAACCGTGGCTTTCAGAATTGGAATTACTTGGAGATTTTCACAGCTATGAAGATTCCTTCAATGCATGTAAAGATACCATAGAATGTTCTGTTTTTGCAAATTATGTGAAAATGTTGAACGGTGAAATTAATCAAGAGGCTACTATTGCAGCTGAGATTGCTAGGGACAGTTCTCAAGACAGTCAAAGCTCTGCTCCACTGAGTCAAGATCCACTAGGACAACCAATTGTTGAAAATGAAACAGCAATCACCATGAGTGAGGTGGAAACAACAATACATCAAGTTCAAGAAGATATTATGGACTTAGCCAACTTGGAAGTACAACTAAATGTTGAACAGAATGAAATATATTAGCAAGTGAGACAACAGATTGACCATGGATTTCTTCATCAAAAGAAAGAATGCACATGCACCTCATTTCAACCTATACGAATGTATGTGAGTGGAGAAGCTGGAACAGGAAAAAGTTTCTTAATTAAAGTAGTCACCAGTTATCTGCAGAAAACAATGGACTCACATTTGCCTTGTGTTGTAACTGCTCCAACTGGGTTGGCAGCACACAACATTAAAGGAAATACATTGCATCGTTTACTTATGCTACCTGTGGAGCATGAAAATAAATTGGAATATCACAAGCTATCTGGAGAAGCTTGTTATGAAGTTTGAAGAGTACTAAAGAAAATGAAACTTCTGATTATTGGTGAGGTAAGCATGATCTCAAACTTAATGCTTGCTTTTGTACATTTAGGAATGCAGCAAATTCTTAAAACAGAGTATGATGTGTTATTTGGAGGAAAACATGTCATAGTTTTTGGAGATCTACTGCAACTTGCTCCCGTAAAATGACAACCAGTATTTAAAACACTTGCACATGAAGACACCAAAATGTCCTTGGGAAGTGTTGGAAATGTTAACATTTGGTCATATTTTGAGTATAAAGAACTCACTAAAAATATGCGACAGGCAAATGATGCTGAATATGGAAGTATTCTTCAAGATATAAGAATTGGAGTACTGACAGAACATGGCAAACAAGCTTTCCAAAGTCGACTACTTACAAAGTTGTTTCCAAATGAAAATATACTTCCTGAAAAAATATATAAAAAAGTTGCAGAAAATAATTCTATAATCTGCTTAATGCCAACAGTGTGTGAGTGCTCTATTTTCAATGAAGAACTTTTGAAGCTAGAAAATGAACAAATAATAAAAATGGAAGCCATTGATAAAATAGAGCATGAAGGAATCACTATTATTTCGACGGACAAATTGAAAACAAAGTTGGATTCTTTAGAAAAATCTATTTTTAAAACTGCAGGTTTAGAAAAGAATTTTTATGTATGTGTAAACTGTCGGGTTATTTTGCAGCGTAATTTGGCTGTTGAAAAAGGGTTAGTCAATGGAGCAATTAGAAAAGTTGTTGATTTTGTGAATTTTCAAAAAAAAGATGGAATTGAATGTTTAAAAATTAAATTTGATCAGATTGAAGAAGTGCAACAAATTGCTTGTTGTTCTGCTCGTTTTTTGCTTTGTATGTACATAGAAAACAGTTTCCTCTTTCTTTGGCATATGCAGTGACTATTCATAAATCTCAAGGATTAAGTGTAGACAGTGCTTTGGTGAACATTGGAAGTACTGTGTTTAAAGAGGGTATGGCATATATTGCTTTGTCGCGAGTCAGAAGTTTATCTGGTTTGTTTTTGATTGATTTTGATGAGTCAAAGATTACTGCAGATGCAAACTGTGTAAAAGAGTATAGTAGGTTAAGAAGAGCGTATGCTCCCCATTTAGGGCAATATCCTGTGTTTGAAAAGCATGTGGTAGGTCAAAAAAGAAGATATGAGAATATCTGTAGTGAAGTTATAGAGATGGAAAAAAATCATAATAATGTTGAGATTGCAAGCAAAAAGAAAAAGGATACTGTAGAAGAGATTGTTGGTTATCAGTTTGAAAATACTTCTGGTATCAACTGCTATGCTAATGTAGTGGTCAATGTTGTTTTTTTTCTTGAAAAATTGCAACAGCAAATTGAGGAGAATCGGGAAAAAAGATTTTGTTCCTTGTTGCATTCTGTTTATGAAAAATTGAGAACAGATTAAACTAAAATGCAAAGCGTTTCTGATATTCGTAATTTTTTGGATATATGTTCTGGTTACACACAATTTACGCAGAATATCCAACAAGATGCTCAGGAATTTCTAATGTATATGCTTACCGTATTGGAAAATGAAGGCATAGAAATTGAAAATCTTTTTGGCCTTCGTTATAAATGGGAACATCAATGTGAAAATTGTATGTTCACATGTAGCACTGACATAGACACTGAAAGATTTATATATTTGACATTACCAGACTGTAAATCAGTGTCTTTCAACAAACTAGTTAAAGCAGCAAATCAGAACATGGAGTGTAGCCAATGCAACTCAGAAATGTTTTCAACATTATTTATACAAAGATATGGACAATAATTTTAACGGTGCAACGTTGTACAGCTGATTGTAGCAAGTCAACTATCAATATCAGGAAGAACTTTTGTAGCAGTAGCAATAATTTTCCATGATGGTCTTTCTACAACATCTGGACATTACACTGCGTATTTAAAATGTGATAATGGATGGACATATTGTAATGATGCTCAATTGGATTTTAAACAAAGTTTGCCTCGCAAATTACCAAATTCCTACCTAATATTTTTAAAGCCAAAGTTTTAGGAACATAATTCAGCGTATTAGGAATATGTTAAAATGTCTTAATATGATTACTATTGGACAATTTCAGTTTAAAGGATTTCAGCAATACCATTTGGCCCTGAGGAAAGGTATACATTTAAATTATGGACTTTTTGTTGCACATTCTCACAGCATATATTTTTTAAAACCTCATTTACAGTGTACATAAATTCTAAAAAGAATTCTTTATTGAATCATTATTTGAGTACTTTCAGATTCAAGTAAAAAATTTGCTTAGAAGGAACCATTTTAAATATATGTGTGATTTGAATGAAATGGTTTGTTATTGACGATGTATGAATAATAGTGTATCGTATTATTTGATTTCTTTCATATTCAAGTAAGACATTTCTCTTAGAAGAAAGCATTTTACATATGGGTGATTTGTTTTATATGGTTTGTTATTGAGGATGTAGTTTTTGTGGAATATTCGAAAACAGTTGGATATATGATAAATATGTTAGATAGAGTTTTTTTTTTAAACAATCTAATTGACTGTTGGTTTTTTTGCCCGCTGTTATGTGATGAGTACAATTGAAATCACTGTTTGTAGTGAAATTCAATTTATTCTGAGAACAGCAAAAAAGGCAAAGAAAATAATTTAACAAAATGTTAAAATTATGTTGTGTTGTAAAAAATATATTATTACATATTATAACTGTATTTTTTCTTCTCTTTCACAGATACTAATTTTAATATTTGAAATTTTCTGAAATTTAAATTATAAAAAACAACTGGAAAAAAGTGTTGCATTTTTTATTTCAATTAATGTGAAGGTAAGTTTAAATAAGTATTAATATGCACAATGGGCCGTGTTTCCACACTGGTGAAAAAGGGGAGATGGATGGAGTAGATATGTGTTGAAAGATGCTCAGTGTGCGTTTTAAGTTACAGGATAAAGTTAACATGAATACTGAGTGTCCCTGTGGACAAGTAACCCACCAGATATATGCAGAAAGTGCCAAAGACTTGCATTGGAGAGAGGTATAAAATGGGACATGGTTTGCCAAAACGTAAGTACTTATAAATTTATCTTGTTCTCGGTTTGCAGTTTTGAAATTACTCTACTTATTACTCATATAGTTAAGGATTGGCCTAGCCATTAACCCTACTACAAGAACATTTCTTTATATACTTTGCAAAAAGATCTGCAATAAGCATTAAAGTATTAATACAGTCTTCAAAACAGCACGTTTATATCTATGTAGGTTTGGAATCTCCTTGTCATAGGATATCATGTGACCTGAAAAAAAAAGATTTGACTGGTTCATAATATTTCCCATTGTACCTATTGAAGGACCGCAATCTTTTCAATCATTCTTCTTTGAGCATCTTTGGAGACAATAGTCTGTGCTTACCTCCTATCATTCTCGTGCTATTTTTAAAACAATGTACTGCCAAAATGTTGTTTTTGTAATAGTCTGCCAATCCCTAAGCACTTAGAGGGAATTTTAGAAGCATCCTGTGCCAAAAATATGTCACTTTTTGTAACATACTTAGCTCTGACAAGAACTTTTTTTTTCTTCTTTTTTGTTTTCTTTTTTTTTTTGATTTTCTGAACAATTTTTTGATTTTTTTAGGGTTTTTTTCAAAAAGGAAAAAAACAGAGCTGGAGGAACAAAACAATGAACTTCAGGGGGGAAAAAAAACTCTAACACCGATGATTCTCTTGCAGCTGGCAAATTAAATCGATGGACTGCTCTCCATAGCACAGTAATTTGTTGCACTTCATTCAGAGCACCTTTAGGGTTGCAAATTCTGGACATATGTCCAGATCTTCATCAAAGGCAGACGTCCTAGAAGTACTCGGTGCTGCAGGTGGTGGAAGAACTCACATTCTTCGACACTCCTCACGTGCCAGATTAACAGGATGCAAAGTCTTTAGATGTTTTATCATGCTTGCAGCCCCGCATGAGTACTTTTTTGTGGGATCACCATGTGACAGCACTCTTTGACAGATTTTGCATGTCACTTTGGTGGCATTGGTCTTATTTTGTCCCTCTGGAAACATTTTTTTTTCTCCTAACAACAGAGGTATACCTCTCAGGGCGTGGAGGTTCAGCCAAAAATTCATCATCTGATGAATGCTCAGATTGAGGTGATGACTGCTGTCCTGAAGCCATTGTTTCAGTAAAAAAATCAATACTAAGTGTCCACTTAAAAAAAAGGTTCTTCAAAGAAGAGAGATGCTCCTCCAAAGAAGGTCTAAGAAGAATGATTGAAATGGGTGGGGTCTTTCAATAGTTAGAATAGGAAGTCTAATGAACCAATCAAATCTCTTTTTTTCAGATCACATGGGGTCCGTGCACCCTGCGCATAGGCAGCACGCACCCAGCGCCACTTTGCAAAATCGCATTAAAAAGTAATATAGGTTTATTAACAGTAAAAATACATTATTTTTATGAGTAGCACAGATTATGACTTGCCTTAATATTTATATTAAATATATATATATCTTTTATGACATTTAAAAATTTTGCGGGACTCGCGCACCCACCACGCCAAATATGTATATGACATCACACGGAAGCGCGCGAGCATTGCGTAACGTACAACGTATGCGTCAGGTATGCACTTGAAGTCGCGTACGGGTCGCATAGCAATTGCGCAGGAAAATACGTATCCATCGCACACCCTACACGGATCCTGAACAACAGTCGGAAAGCGGCGGCTAGGTTCCGCGCATTGTTCGAGAACGGTACGCATTGGGTGCGCAACTTCTCCCCAAAAATTTAAAAAGAAAACAATAAAAAAATATTAACAATATATTTTAAAATATATAAAATACAAAATAAAAAATAGAGTTAAAATATTTTTAAAAATATTTTTTACAAATTTTACATTAAAAAAATGTTATGTAATTTTAAAAAAATACGTAAAAAATGAAGTTTAAAAAATGAAGAAAAACAGTATAAAATACATAAATAAAACAATTAATACATTTAAAAATTATGATTTAAAAAACCTATGAAATTCAGTAAAAAACCATAGGTTAGAGATATGTTATAGATAGGAATTAGGTTTCAAAAAACCTTAGAAATTCACTGAAAAAACCATAGGTTTCAGGTATGTTAGAAATTAGCATTTAAAAAACCTTTGAAATTCACTGAAAAAAACATAGGTTTCAGAGTCATTATAGTTAGGAATTAGCATTTAAAAAACTTTTGAAATTCACTGAAAAAACCATAGGTTTCAGGGGCGTTATAGTTAGGAATTAGCATTTAAAATACCTTTGAAATTCACTGAAAAAACCATAGGTTTCAGGTATGTTATAGTTAGGAATTAGCAATTAAAAAAACCTTAGAAATTCACTGAAAAAACCATAGGTTTCAGGGGTGTTATAGTTAGCTGGACAGTTCACTTGTACAAAACCATAGAAATTCCACCGTTATAGTTAGTTCTACTAACTATAACTCGCGCGCCCGCAATCCACTGCTGATGATGTCACATATTACATCATTCATGACATGGTCAGTGACATCACTGATGACATCACTGATGACATTTCAAATGACATCACTGATGACATCACTGATTACATCATCCACGTGACAATCAGATACACCTCATCATACACTAATATTACCTTTCATCTCTCACTGTAAATTACAGAGTACCATATTTGAATCCATTTACACACCAGTACAAGTTTCTAAAAACCCACTCAGTGATTCCTAGATCTACACACACATCTAATCACTTACCTATAGATTCAGTCATACATGCTGTCAATGATCAATAGAACACTATCAAATATATTCCAGCATCAAATGTCCAAATGACACGTTTCGGCCGCCAGACATGCGGCCTTGATCACATAGCGCTGTAATGGTGAGTGAGTGCAATATATAAAAGTGGTGGTGGCAGTATTTTCACTATGTTCATCGTAATGACTGCACTGTTTTGCATCGTGTGGTGACTATGGGTAAATGCAGTAAGTCAACTGTATTGCATCACAAAATGTTATTACAGTGAGTAACGCCAGTGTATTTTTACTATGTTCATCGTAATGACTGCACTGTTTTGCAATGTGTGGTGACTATGGGTAAGCGCAGTAAACCAACTATATTGCATCACAGAATTTTACTACAGTGAGTGCAGCCAGTGTAAACAGACTATTATAATGCCATCTGTCTAACCAAGCCAGTGATTGCCTGAGTTATACTGCAAATACAGCACGGTTACCTATGTGGGAGCTACCGGTATCTACAGCTAACAAACAGAAATGTGTGCGTGTTACTGCTGTTACGGACACATTGTCACACGTGAGTACCAGTGTGTGTAGTGCGAACTGCGTTAGTCGATGTTAACTGCTATGTCGCTCTAAGAAGTATACGATTAAAATTAAAAGACCGCAACTTAGAGTTACCCTTGATGGCAGGGCATCACGTAAATCAAAGTGTAATCATGTACATGAAGAGACACTGGCTAGTCGTGAGTTGTGCTTGTCCTACTGCAAGATAATGCATGCTGCGATACAGGCTACATAACAGCATAAATGCAAAGCTATCTGCCACTAAAATAACACTGATTAGGGGTGTGAGAGAGGGTGGAGTGTGCCTGTAGGCGTGTATATACAAAATGAGGAAGGTGTATGTGCAGTTAAAACATATACTGTGCGTTTTACAGTGGTGATTGTACCTCCTCCTAAGCATTTGTTTGACATCTAAATGCAAAGTGTGATATGTGTTACATACATGTGCAGAAAAAAAACTTTACGTTGCCTACCAAAATTGTACATAGCATAGTTCACATAGAGCTATGTAACATGACGTATTCTGAAAAAGTTACTAACTGATTCATGTTCATACGTCTGCATGGCATGTGTACATGTATTGACCATTCTTTCGCAGCATGTGATAAGTGTTGATACTGCAAGTGCTCGCAACCCCACATGAAGATAAGTAGAATAACAGTATAAGTACTGGGCATAATCTCAATGGTCGAGCATGGCTATATTGACAGGATGCTCAATTCCATGTGTATACTAGAAGTGTGAAAGTAGGGCTATGTGCTAACAGTAATAAAATATGTACAATAATGACGACAGAGATACAAAGCAACAGAGAAAAAGCAAGTTCTTAAAGATTGTATGATTACATTTGTGTCACAGGAAATGGTGCAGATCCTCTGTAGTATTCAGACCTGCGGGCGCCTTGGTATTGAATTGAAGGATATACCTACGCTCAAGCTGCCTCAACAATCTCTCCCTATTGCCACCACGTCTAAGTGGTGGAACGCAGTCGATGACTGAATATTGGAGGTGCTCTAGATTGTTGTTGTGCATTTCCTTGAAATGCCTGGCTACAGGGTAGGCTGGGTTGTTGTTTACTATTGCTCTCAGGTGCTGAAGTATACGCAAGTGTACTTGTAATTTAGTGCTCCCAATGTAACGTAGCCCATAGTTATATTCGAGCATGTACACCGCATACTCCGTTCTACAGGTTAATCTTTGTCTGATGGTAAGTGGCGCGTGTCTGAAAGCAGAGTCTACCTTCGTGATGTTCTTGCCGAACTTACATGCCCTGCAACTCTGGCATCTAACAAAACCCTTTCTGTTTGCTAGCCAATTTTGTGTAGGACTGTTTCTGACTAGTGAATCCCTCATGGAGAAAGCTCTCCTATATGTGATGTTTGGTTTGTGTGCTACAGCAAGTCCTAGTATAGTGTCTGATATGATCCCCCAGTGTTTGTTAACAGCTGATCTGATGGCTCTTTTTTCCATATTGTGTGTTATGATGAGTCTGGGGGTGACTAGGCTGTTGGGCTCGGCCAGTATGCTGGTAGCGCTGGTGACCTCAAGGCTGGCGGGGACCACTAGTAATTCCTCCCTGTGGATGGCATTGGCTCTGTTAGTGGCTTTGCGTATGACAGCTGCTGAGTATCCTCGCGCTATAAATCTTTTTGCTGCTTCAGCCTGGCACGTTAGGAGATCCTCATGGGTACTGCAGATTCTCGCCATTTGTAACATCTCTCCATAGGGGATGCTGGATATGAGGTGTCTAGGGTGAAAGCTGGACGCGTGCAGCGTGGAATTACCTCCAGTTGACTTACGATGGAGTTTAGAATGTTGAGTACCATTGGCGATGTATAGACTGACGTCCAAGAATTCAATATAGGTGGCACTAATGTTGGCATTAAATTCCAAGTTGGGATAATTGGCATTAATCTCATTAATGAAAATTCTAGCACTGTTAATATCACCTCGCCAAATCAAAAATACGTCATCTATGTAGCGTAGCCAAGACACTATGTTGTTGCAAAATGCTAACTGGTGCTTCACCATGAGAACCCGCTCCTCCCACCACCCAACATGTAAACATGCGTAGCTGGGCGAGAAGCAGGCTCCCATGGCCACACCTCTGAGTTGCTGGTATATCTTGCTGTTAAACATGAAGAAATTATGTGTAAGACACCAATCAATTAGAAACAAAATGAGATTGTTATGTTTATGGCAATTGATGGGTCTTTTGCCAAGGAAATATTTACATGCAGCAAGACCATCATGGTGACGTATGCTTGTATGAAGCAATGTATATGGATATTAGCAGATAGTCCTCATGCCAGGGTATGTCTTTAACTTTGAGCAAGAAATCACTGGTATCTCTGAGGTAGGTTTTCTGGTTGGATACAAGATCTTGGAGAAAGAAATCCATATACTTGGAAATGTTTTCACATACACTTTTTCTAGCTGAGATGATAGGCTGACCAGGGATGGGGGTCACATTTTTGTGCACTTTAGGCAGAAAGTAAAGGATAGGGAGAACTGGTGATTCAATGTTGAGAAATGCACATTCATCTTTACTCAGCTGGCCTTGTGATCTGAAATCGTTGAGGTGTTTCCTGAGTTCCTTGTTGCTGTTTGCAATTTCCTTGTGGTTGGAGAGCCTGTAACAGATGTTGTCACTCAGATGTCTGCTGGCTTCCTCCAGATACAAGCTGTGGGGCCACAGCATGATATTTCCCCCTTTGTCCGCCTTATTAATGATGACTTCGTTGTTTTTTTGCAGTTTTTTCATGAGTTCGTTATATCTGAGGCTCTGCATACGTTTTGCGGCAGTCCGCCTCTTGGTTTTGAGATGCAGGGCTTTTAGCTCCTCAGTGATGACATCACTGTATAGGTCAACCACATCCCTTGGCATCATAGGGGTAAATGTAGAGTGAGGCTTGAAAGGGCTTGGAATTCGGCATGAACTCTCGATACCTTCATCTAATAGAACTGTAGGCCTCGGTGTGCAAGGTACTGCTAGTTCACCCAGGATGCACAGTGTTAGGATGTCTGCCACCGTGAGTGACTGCTCAACTGGAAGAACGGCGTGTACAATGTTAGTAGTAGTGGCATTATTTTGTTTTAATTTGAACTTCAGTTTCCTGATGAACTTGAAAACATCAATCTGGGTGTTACTGTAGTCAAATGTGCTTTCACGGCAGAAAGTGAGGCCCAACGTGAGGAGTTGTTTTTCAGCCTCAGTTAAGTCCATAGTGCTCAAGTCTTGGTGTCATTTTTCATTTCTTTCTCCAGTTGCCTCTTCTTTTGTTAGTTTGTTTTGGTTTTTCCTCCTTTCCTCCTTTCACGCCTCCTTCTGTTGCGCCGGTGTTTTCTTTCCTCGGCGGCCGAGGCCTCAGAGTCTGGCGCAGACTAAAAAATCCATCTCTTCACCTGGACTTGGGTTTACTCTGCCGGGCATGTTGCTCATTCTCCATTTGACCCCGTCATCTGATTCAGCCCCACTTTCAGTAAAGGAACTCAAATCAGAGAGGGATGTAGAGTCAGCGCCCTCAGTGTTGCCTGCTAGTGGTTTTGGATGCCCTTGTTGACTCTGTTTGTTTAAGCGCTGTGTTCTGATAGAGTCATATTTTCTGGCGAATGTAAAAATGTGCCCACATTCATAGTCTGTATTGTCTCGGGCAAATTTGAACACTTTGCGTGCTTTTATGGTGTCCTCATGTTTCTTTAGGCGTGTCTTGATCTCATCTCTGCCCTTGGCGATGGCCTCCTTTTGCTCCATGGCATCAAACTCGCCATTTAGGCGGTCAATCTCACTTTGTATCTTGGCCCTATCGATTTCTGCATATTTGATTAGTATGAGGACTAAGCGCATTGAGGCCTCTAGATTACTTGTAGCCCATTCTTTCAACATTTCTTGGTTGGGCTGTTCAAAACTGGGCGCCAGCATTATTCGCAGACCTCGTGGGACCCGCTCAGCCTCTCGGTATTTTTGCAACGATTTTGCCTCCCACCACTTGGTGATTTCTGTGCGCATAAGTTTTTCCAGTGTTTTTAGCTTAGCATTGTAACTGTCATCAAGTGTACATGCGTTTGTTTCCGCACTTCTGGCATGGCTCGGTACATTTGGTAGATTATCTAAAAGTGCTTCAGCGGCTGCTTCCCTCTCTAGCAGCGCTTCGTTGGACATGATTAATTAAAGACAGTCTATGTATATATAAGCTCCACTCAGTGCCAGCTCAGTGCACTCTCGGACGGGTGCCACGCTTGCAGGGGTGTACCTGCATAAACGATTGTCGCTCCCAATCTCCTGGAATGTATACCAAGACAGATAGCACTCGCGGGGGCAGGTTCCTCAGATTTTTATTCTTGAACCACAGCCAAAGCCGCGTTTCGGCAACAGCCTTTGTCGATGTTTGTCGACACATCGACAAAGGCTGTTGCCGAAACGAGTCTGTGCCTGTGGTTAAAGAATAAAAATTTGAGGAACCTGCCCCCACGAGTGGTATCTTTCTTGGTATACTTTCCAGGAGATTGGGAGCGACATATGTGTGTGTGTATGTGTGTATATATATATATACATACATACTTAGTAACATAATAACTATAGTGTCGCCTTTGCTTTTTTGCACATTTGAGGGGGTTGTTATCCTATATACTGTTTGTTAGGAGACATTTTAGCCATGGAACAGAGTTTTATCTGCGGGACTTCTTTTTATACATTCAGACGTTTTTTTTGTTGGACTTCTATGGTCTGTATTTATATCTTGGGTATTGACCATAATTGATAGATTTAATTACACCAGAGTTACCTATTGCATTTATGCTGGTATTTTAGGAGTACTATAATGTGTTTTTATCACTGTATTCATACTATGAGATATTTATTTATGTATTCATTTATTTATATGTATAATATATTTAGATGTATATTTATTTATTTATTTATGACAACGCATTGGAAAAAATTCCCTTTTCACTCAGGTGTCTTTAAAATTTAAGTATGTATGCCCAACAGCTGTGTTTAAAATTCCCTATTGGGAGCTATGCTGTAGTCTGCTCTCTAAAACTATATGTATTATTTAAAGTGCCGCAGTCTGTTTTCCATGTTTTTTGACCACGTGACACAGGGTTTCGAAAAAACACTTTAAAAAGATTTCTCCCGCTATGGCGACTTTATGTGATCAAGGCCGACGTTTCGCCCGAAACGCGTCATGACAAGCAGCTGAGAGAACAAAATAAATTCTATTTTGCCACCAAGAGGAGTTCGCGTCGTTCCTGTTGGAGTGATTGTTTGCAGCATATATATATATGTATATATATATATATATACCCAAATTCCTTTGTTTCCACAGAGGTACGCGGTGCACTCACAAGTCCTTTTTCAAAGGTTTTATTTACAATCCACCATAGCTAGCATATCCGTTTCGGCCTTCCGTCCTTTGTCAATAGCCTTTGTGGAAACAAAGGAATCTGGGTTGAAATATTAGCGGTTCGTCACCGCTTTGTGGCAGCACCCACCTGTGAAGCGAGCGGCGGTTGGTTGATGAGTTTTTGTTTGGGATATGTATATAACATGATATTTTGTACAACTATATTTATTACATCAATATTTTTTTCGATATTTTTGTAGTTACCATTATAAATATAGGATGTCGATATTTATAACTCAATATTGTGGTATGGGGATATTTTTGGTGGTGATATTCTGTCAGTGAACCAATCTCAGTGCAAGGTGATACTGAATCCTCCAGATGGTGTTCTAAGGTTTTGAGCTAGTTAATTCACTACTTAGTTCACTTCTGGTGCCCACAGTACGTGGTCATTTTGCAACTTTGACTACCAAGGTGCCGATTCCGATCCGTGAAAAAAATGTACCGTCCGACTCGTATCCGTATTTTTTTACGTACGAATCGTACAAGTACCGTACAAACTGCGAAGTACGATTTGTACGTGAAAAATACATACGAATTGCGTCGGGAAAATGGTCCGAGAGGGAGCCGTAAATTGTTACGTCCGAATAGCGTCGGGAAAAGTGTCCGACAGGGAGCCGGATATTTTTACGTGCAAATCGTAAAACAGAAGTCCGAGCGCGCAAGTACGATCCGTACCGCCCGTCCGAATACACAACCGCATGTAAAATGCCCCGTACGGAGCGAACGCTGTAGCCTACATGCACACGGGTAAACTTGTGCCCGGATACGAGTTGTACAGCCCCCCTCACCCCGCACATGTCAGCACCGTACCCCCGTATGTCAGCACCGTACCCCCCTCCACACCGTACCCCAACACCATAGCACAGCCCCGCACCTGTACGCGCCGCACCCCAGGCCCATCTCCCAGCCCTGCACCTGTATGCCCCGTACCCCAGGACCGTGCCCCAGCCCCCCACCTGTATGTGCCGCACCCCCGGCTCGTCTCCCAGCCCCGTCCCTGTATGTACCGTACCCCAACACCGTAGCCCAGCCCCGTAGCTGTACGCACCATACCCGAACACCATAGCCCAGCCCCACACCTGTATGCACCGTACCCCAACACCCTAGCACATCCCCCTACCTGTACGCACCGTACCCCAACATCGTAGCACAGTCCCGCACCAGTACGCACCATACCCCAACACCGTAGCACATCCCCACACCTGTACGCACCGTACCCCAACACCGTAGCACAGCCCCGCACCTGTGCGTACTGTACCCCAACACTGTAGCCCAGCCCCGTACCTGTACGCACCATACCCCAACACCGTAGCCCAGCCCCGTACCTGTACGCACCGTACCCCAACACCATAGCCCAGCCCCGTACCTGTACGCACCGTACCCCAACACCGTGGCACAGCCCCGCACCTGTACGCACCGTACCCCAACACCGTAGCACAGCCCCGCACCTGTACGCACTGTACCCCAAAACCTTAGCACAGCCCCCCACCTGTACGCGCCGTACCCCAACACCGTAGCACAGCCCCGCACCTGTACGCACCGTACCCCAACACCGTAGCACAGCCCCGCACCTGTACGCACTATACCCCAACACCTTAGCACAGCCCCCACCTGTACGCGACGCACCCCTGGCTCATACCCCAGCCCCGTACCTGTACGCACCGTACCCCAACACCGTACCCCAGCACCCTCACCCAGCATCGCGTAAGTACGGACCTTACCTACGCGAAAATGACTCGTACAGAACCAGGACACTGTAAAACAGCACAAGGAGGGTCAATTCAACTCGCACAACACCACAACACACGTCAACATGACAAAATACATCTCTAGGACTGACCTGGCACATCCAAACAGAGGCCCTAAATCACAACCACCTCTTATAACACACCCACCACAAATTCAAACCCAGCCACACCCACCAATGGACCAATAAAAAGGGCCCACACACACAACCCATGAGCCTTTGCAACAGACTCACTGCTGCCAGACCCCACAGACAAACAACTGCACCTTACTTACACCTTAACTACACCTTCACTTACACACCTTCACACAACCTCATTTACAAACACCCCCTCTTCACATTCACACACACACCGTCACATTCACACCCACACACCCACAACCATCCACACCCACACCCCACACCATGCCCACAGACAAGAATCCAAAGTTCACAAGGGCGGAGCTGGACCTCCTCGTCAACGAAGTCATCAGAGTCGAGCCACAGCTGTTTGGAACATTGGTCAGACAGACCAGCATAGCCCAAAAAACACGCCTGTGGCAGAGGATCGTCGACAAGGTGAATGCTGTTGCACCCATCCGAAGGACCAGGCATGAATGCCGAGCCAGGTGGTACGATCTGCACAGGGCAGTCAAGAGGAAGATGAACGAGGAATACGCCCAGTAACATCACTGGAGGCGGGCTGCCCCGCAGACCCAAACATTACCATCCCTGGGAGGAGAAGGTGATGGCCGGTGGGAGTACACGGAGTCGAAGGAGTCGCAGAGCCTGGTGAGTACACAAACAACTCACGTAACATGGAGGAATGCTATCCACACCACAAATACACCAAATGCACTTAACTTCCCCCGAGCCCTAACCGCACACAACCACACTCTAAAACCACAGCCTTGCCACTAACGTCTCCATGCCCCATTCCCAAATAAAGGCAATGCCATGTCCCAGCCCACACCAACCAAAAACCCAAGACTGCATGTCCGAGATGCTGGGAGGGTGGGGCTCACACAACACATTGTGCAACTCTGAAGCAGATACCAATGCCCTCAGCCCATATGGCCTAGGTACATACCCATGCACCATGCCCAAGGCACAGGGACTGGCAAAGTACTGACAAGATAGCTGACACTTGGCCCTGCTGTATGCCGCACAAAGCCCTTCTGTGACCACTGTACACTCAAACACCAACTACACAAGATCAGATATCTAGCGCAGGCACTCAAACTCACTGTCATGCCAGCATGCACCATGAGGGGACAGACACATCACCTGGGAGACCCAATGACAAATCACACTACACCCAACAGCAGGCCCGGTCACACACCCCCCCTCACACAAGCACACACCCCCGGGGCAGGCAACGGATTTACCCACTCTCACAATGGACATGTGACACAACACGACCAATCCATCGCCAAATAAGCATCCGAGACAAAATTCTACTGGTCAAACACTCAGGAGAACATACCAAACTGTCCCCCGCAACATACCCATCCCCAAGTGGATATTGAGAGGAATGCTAGGCACATCCAACTACCTGGAGGATCTGTGACAACTTGAATCTGCATGAAACATGGATGTGGCATGAAACAGCATTAACATTGTCTCTGTCTCACACACAGGGCAACGTCATTGACCTCCCCCCAACAATGGGGGGGAACAATCACAGTCCCAGGCTCAGCGTGAAGATGATCCCACCGGCAGCGACGACTCTCACCACTCCGTGGATGACCCCGACCAACCTGGCCCCTCTGGTGCCCAAGCCCCTGCAGCACCTGCATCAGGTACATCTATGCCAACCACCACCCCCATTCCTGCCACATCCCAGGAGACACCCAGGAGCCCTGCTCGCACTGAGCAACACAGCCAGTCTGACCAGGAGGGAAAATCTTCTCCGGGCACCCAGGAGGAGGCAGACAACCCCGAAAATGCCATCCCTCAGGGGTCCCGTAGACCCGATGTGCCCACAACGGCAGGCCAGGCTCGTGTGGGCAAGGGTGGTGGGAGTGGAGGCAGGCAGAGGCACGAACCTGACCAGCCAGCTGAGGGGACTGGTATGTCACACATACGCCACATCCTGGACACATACCGGAGTGACACCAGGGGCATCAGCCAGGTAGTGTCGAGCCTCACAGAGATGAAGGGGACCCTCCACGAGATGAAGAACCTGCAGGCCGAGCAACATGCCATTCAACAACAACACCAAGGACGGATGGAGGCAAGACTGGCTGAGCTCCTGGCGGTGCAAACGGACATGAGCTGTTCACTCCGTCGGATCGCCGACAACATGGGCAACCCTCCCTGTGCCACCAGGCGAAGACCACCACTAGCCACAGGGAGGGAGGAGGAGGAGGATTCGTCTGACGGAGCATCCCAAGCATCGTCAAGGCCTGCATCTGAGGGTCCCCCCAGGAAGGTGGGTCATCCACGGAAAAGACCGTGAGAGTCAGTGCACCATCAACATCTCCCAGGTCACCTGGCCTGGCACCTGGCCCTCTGGCGCAACAGCAGCACCTCATCCAATGACATTCTCTGCCACATGGACTTGCTGGTCACAGTCTGACCAATGATGACGAACACTGTGGTCTGGACTCTGATGACTCCAACTGACAAGGATGCCATCTCCCCCTGTGAACTTTGGATTCTATGCACCCGGTAGAGCACCTTACTTCATCCACCAAAAGACTCACCCCACCAAAAATAAATACTTTATTTTGTCATGAGATGTTGCTGTCATTTGGCATTATTCACCAACATATGTGTGTGTAAATGTCAAACTATGCCTGAGTGTTGAACTAACTCCACACATCCATACCCTGGGATCGGAGTCTGGTACAGGACACACATGGGTCACAATGTATCATTCAATGCAGACATGGAGCACAATACTCACCTGTGATGGCCTCAAGCTGCTGAGGGGGTGCATGCAATACTGTGCCGACAGACCTATTTGGAAGAGTACCATTAAGGCGTAGAGGTCATGCCTCATTCGGAGGTTCCCGGGGAGGGAGTCCCAGGTATGTGTTCCCAGGTGGGAGAACTATGTCCTGCATGCTGGAGTATGGTGGATCGGAAGAATGGTGGCCAGGTCAAGGTTGGATGCACGGAGATGGCACTACGGGGTCTCGGATGACAGTGGTACAAGGTTGGTGTTGGGTTGGGGTTGTGGCCTGCCTCCTGAGTGTGGGTGGGGAGTCTGAAGGTCATCCTGCAGCACACAGTGATCCATTGCAGCTATCTCTGCTGGACGGTGATGTGGCTGGGGCGCGGGATGTTGCAGCTGAGGTGTGCAGATGCAGCCTGGATGTGGACAAGTGTCCTGGGAGTTTGGATGTGGTTGCCCCATAGAGGGCAGGGCAGTATTTGACACGGATGTTGTCGTGGACCTGGGGGATGGTCCGTCTTTCCTTGGAGTGTATCTATCTGGAGATCATGTGCATAATGCAGAGGCTGTTGCAGTCTGAGGCACAGATGCTGGTGATTACCATGGCAAATGTGAGCAAGCAATCCATGATGCACACCATCTTGTGTGCATGGACACTGGGTGCTTGTGCGGGGCTACTGTGGGTGGGAAACAAGCAGTTGACCCAGCTGTAAGGGGACAATCCTCAGAGGTTGACCTCAGTCCTGTACAAGTCCAGCCACAGGTGGCTGCTGTTCTGCCATTCATCAATGGATCTCATGCAGTCTAGAAAATTGGAACTGGCAATGTCTGCGCCCTTGGTGAGGGTGAGGAGCACCTGGCTGTCAATGGCATACGAGTTGATGATGAGGTTGTGTGCGCATGTGATGGTGGAGAGGGGGGTCCCGGACACATTGTAGTTTGACACGCTGACAGATGATACCTGTGCCATGTGCCTCACATCGACAGCATACTACATGCAGAAGCCTTGAGTCCCACTCCCATGTCCTTGCCAGGGTACAGAGACTGTGGGGAGTAGGAGGGACATGACCTGGTGGGTGTGACAGGGCCTGGAAGGCGTGGCAGTGCTGTGTAGGCAGTCGGAGTTGCACACTCATCATGCAAAGGTGTTGTGTGTGCACTTAGTGTATGCCTGAGAGCTGGCGGCAGATGTGTGGATGGACATTGCTTGGAGGGTGGCTGCAACATCAGACTGTAGTGTGATGTGGGTCATGCAAGGACATGAGGCTCGTGCAATGTGCACGTTGCATGTGCAGATGGTCCAGCCTTTGGGACGTCGTGGTCGCAACTGTGGCACAGACAAGCTGATGACAGCCAAATGAATGGGTTGATGGAGGAAGGGAGGAGCATCTTTGATGTGTGTGTGTTGCCAAATCAGGAAACTTCGTGTGCCCTTGCTGCAGTGGCTGCAACAGCAGGCGGCATGTCCTGGGAACTATGCCACAATTTCCACACAAAGACTAGCATGTCAGAAAGGACTACTGCAACAGGTGTATGTCAAGGAAGGAGTGACCGGTTTTCAATGGCACACCCAGAGACAAAGGATGCACAATCCCCAAAGATGACTGACACCGGATCATGAAACTGAAGGCCAAGCTGCGCACAGGAAACACACCCCAGAAGGTGTTGATGGCCCGTTGTGGGGACCAACATACCAAAACACATACACAGCTATGGACGTCATGCAGAATAGAGAATCAAATACATGTAGAACAGCATGCAGGTTGCTAATCTACACATAGACTCATATGCACAATCCTTGACAACCATGCCAGAGATGGTGCATGCACAGTGGCAAGAGACCTGCATTGACAGAGATGAGGCACCTTGGAGGCTGAGGAACACCTTTATTACTCAGGCTCACACCTATGGAAATGCATCAATATTAACAGACTCACATGGTCTTTTGGATTAACATGTGGGACCTACACTGGACACCCCCTTCGCACCACAGATGCTGTCAATCCATGGGAGTGGCACACAAGTGAAGGGGGTGAGCCAAACTTCCCCTGCTGCACACGGAGAGGCTGCAATTCCCCATTGAGCCTCTCATGGGGATGTCTCGCAATATGTCCACCCGTAGCCTCCCGTATGTTTCCGAGGGAAGTTGTACACACATAGATGCTTCATTAAAATCCACAATCCCATAACAGATGACTGTCACAAAGTGTGACTATCAATTCATGTGAGTCATGCTACATGTTATGTGCCCCATGGTGAGTCGACATGTATGCATAGTAACATTACCTGCACAGGAGCAGTGCCCACACATTAGACACAACTACCACACCCAAAAAGCCCTGCTGCAATCCTTACCCATAGGAAACTTCTCACCATGTCCGTGCATGTAACGCTGATTCAACACACGTTGCATTACTCATGAGGAATAGCAGGCGCACAACGATGCCACGAGCAGACAGCATGCGCAAATACCTGGGGATGAGAGACAAACAAGAAGTCAGGAAACACATAGTCATCCGCATGCATGGTCATGTACTCTACATGAATAAGGTTGACACCATGCTAGTTGTCAATTGAGTGTGTCAGCTAAAATGTGTAGAATGACTTCAGCACTCGAGTGACACATCAGCACACACCTCAAAGTCACTTCGCATACAGTCAGCTGGACACACACATTGCAACACATGCCACACAAGGCTCCAAGCGTGCACACTCAGACCCAGGGACTCACCATTATGAGAAGAAGTTGCATATGAGCTGACTCCGGATGTCCTCCTCCTCCTCCTCCTCCTCCTACTCACTTGCCTCGTGACCAAGGCCCTCATCCTCCATGGGTGGATGTTCCTGCTCATCGGGATCCAGGATGAGTGGCACAGCTTTCTCCACTGCCATGTTGTGCAGCATGCAGCACACGAGGAAGATTTTGCAGACCTTCACCGGTGCATATGGGAGGGACCCGCCGGTCTTGTGGAGGGAACGGAATCGGCTCTTCAGGAGGCCAACGTTTCTCTCAATCACTCCCCTTGTCTGCCCGTGTGCATTGTTGTAGCGGTGATCTGCAGCTGATCTTGGGTTGCAGAGAGGTGTCATCAGCCATGGCATGTTGGGATAGCCAGAGTCCCCTACATGGAAACATCATGTAAAGAAGTGGGTCAGGAGATGCCGTCACATACTAAGATACCGCTGAATACTGGACAAACAGAGTCTACCCACCAACAAGACATGCTCGTTCGTTGTGCAGCTGCAGCATCATTACTGGCACCCTGCTATGCCTCATGATGTAGGCATCGTGTGCTGACCCTGCAAGACACACCACGAGGGCATTAATGGAGTGGTAATGTTTACGGTTACGAAAGGCTACCTCCTGTGCCTGTGGTGGTACCAAAGCCACACGTGTCCCATCAATGGACCCAATTACATGGGGCATCCCTCCCAGGGCATAGAACTCACCCTTGATACCTGTCTGTCAACTGCTCGGGAGTTGGAAAATGGATGAATTCATCCAGGTGCTCCAACATCGCTTCTAAAACATCATGCAGGACACGGCTGAACATAGTCTGGGACATGCCACCCACATCAGCTATGGTCAATTGAAACGTACCGGTGGCAAAGAAATGTAGGGCTGACATCACCTTCATCTTGGGGGTCAGCGCAGTCGGATAACTTTGTCGCAGTTGGAGGTGTGGGGCCAGCCTGTTTGTCAGGTCCACAATTAACTGTTGGTTGAATCTGTAGCAGCGTATGCAGTCATGTTCCCTCATGGCAGCCAAGTCTGGCATTGGTCGGGGGAGAGGCGGTGCCCTGCAGAAATTTGGAAGGAATAACAAAGATTGAGTACATTACTACACCAATGTCAATGAACTGAGCACATGTTCAACAGCTAATACACATATGCTACATACAGAGTCTGGTCTGTGCAATACATCCTGCACACGTATGCTATCCAGGTGATACTCCTACCAAGATCCAGCTACAAACGTGGATTGTCAAGGTCTACATGACAAGCCATGAAAGTAGCTGTGGGCCACTGTGAGTGAACAGCCAGACACATTACAGGAGTGACATACATCCACATATGTGCATTTGAAGGATGTTATCTCATACAGACAGCTGCCGGCAAGCTAGACGCACAGGTCACATATCATGGAAAAAGGACAGACCACACACCTTGCCATGAAGGGGTACATGTCAAAAATGATCACACAGACATTGAGACTACGCTGATATGTCCTAAGCTCGCAAGTCCCTGTTCGATGCATACAGACACACGTTACGTGTTATTCCACATGTGCCCTGGTGTGCGTAATAGTGTGACATGGGCATCTACACACAGACACATGTTGGATGCAGCTACAGCAGATGCCGTTGACGGAACACCAACAGCAAGATCATGGAAACACATGACACACACATGACATAGTCACATCGGGGCACGCTGGTAGTGAGATGTCAGGTGTCATAATCCGTGTACCTGGCATCAGGGGACAGTTGCGGGTGTTGGTGACTTTGCCATGCCAGTGATGCAGTGCTTGACAAGTTTGAACTACATGCACACATGTAAAAGGTGTGAAGGGGAAGTGTGCCACATAGTGCCCCATCACACATGACATGTGTACACAGGTCATCACACAACTATTGGGTTAAAACATGAGGAGACATGTGCCAGCTCACTGCCTGACACACCTAGGCCCTACACATGAAGCACTGCACTGACAATGACTTGATGTCCATCCTTGTACGAGTCTGACACCTCCATTCCTTCCCTGTGTGCCTCCTATCACCAGTGTGAGCTGTGAAACGCACCGTACACACGCTCTGAGGGCGTGTGTACGGTCGTATCACTATATGGGGTTTTGGTAGGAGTACGCGTGTGTGTACGGACCGTACACACGTACGTGTACACACTGGTCCAATCCCTATGGGAGTGTCGCCGTAGGCGTACGCCATAGAGATACGGCTCGTACACGCGTGTGTAGGGCCCGTAGCACGATGGCGTACGCCTACGGCAACACCACCATAGTGCTACAGCTCGTACCCGCGTGGGTAGGGCCCGTAGCACTATGGCAATGTTGCCGTAGGTGTACGCCACAGTGCTATGGGCCGTACCCGCGTGTGTAGGGCCCGTAGCACGATGGCGTACACCTACGGCAACACCACCATAGTGCTACGGCTCGTACCCGCGTGTGTAGGGCCCGTAGCACTATGGCAGTGTTGCCGTAGGCGTACGCCACAGTTCTATGGGCCGTACCCGCGCGTGTAGGGCCCGTAGCACGATAGTGTACACCTACGGCAACACCACCATAGTGCTACGGCTCGTACCCACGTGTGTAGGGCCCGTAGCACTATGGCAGTGTTGCCGTAGGCGTACGCCACAGTGCTACGGGCCGTACCCGCGTGTGTAGGGCCCGTAGCACGATGGCGTACGCCTACGGCAACACCACCATAGTGCTACAGCTCGTACCCACGTGTGTAGGGCCCGTAGCACTATGGCAGTGTTGCCGTAGGCGTACGCCACAGTGCTACGGTCCGTACCCGCGTGTGTACGGCCCGAAGCACGATGGCGTACGCCTACGGCAACACCACCATAGTGATACGGACCCTACACATGCGTGTACGGTCCGTATCACTGGAGTAGTGGTGCCCTAGGGGTACGTGTGGAACACACCGTACCTGTGTGGATAGTGAAATAACATAGGGGACACATGAGGGACAAGTATAAGGGCCTAAATGCATGCTGGTTGTCATGGAGACCGAGTTTCCAGTTCAAAATTTTTCATCAGGTGGCCAGCAAAAGTCGGTTGGAGACAATATACTATGTTGCAAAGTGGTTGTTGACTTGACATCATGCTCAAATTTTGAACCATGCAAAGGTAGGTTTAAAGGGATTGGAGGAAACGTAGGATGCAAATGAGATTGACCAATCACTCTGTACTCCTGTAAATGAAACAGCCCAGCAAGGCAGATATAAGGCAGCCAGGACCCATGAGAGAGAACTTGCCTGCACAACCTTTTATTCCACACCACTGCTGCTGCTTGTGATTCCTCTGGCACCATGGCCAGGTCTGTGGAGAGGGCCCAGCCTTTCACCCAAGAGGAGAATGAGGCGTTGCTGGACGTCATCCTCCCACAGTACCCCTGCCTGTATGGGAGACCAGGGGAGCAGGTGAGTGCTGACTCCACTAGCTTTGACTGTGCCCCTTTTTTTGTGTCTGTCACTTCTGGCATTGTCCAGGTGTGACAGACATGTGTTGTTCATGGTGGGTCCCAGGGGGGGGTGCCTTATGTCTCCCATGCAGAGCATGATGTGGTTCATATCTGCACTCCTCACTTGCATTGTGCTTACTGTGACTATCACTGCATGGTGCATGCCACATTCAGCCTGGCTAATCCTCTTGGGAATGTTGTTTCTATAGTCCTGATGTGATTCTGTGGTCCCCCCAGTGTGACAGGTGACTGTACCCACAGATGTGTGTGAGTTGAGTGTACCTGTGGTGAGAGTGTCCAAATGATGTGTACGGGCCCTGGACATTGGTGTGTGTGTAAGTCCCCTGTCATGTGGTTGAGTGTCTATGTCTAGTGTTGCACCCCAGCTGCATGGAGGATGCATATGCCCTACCCATCTGATGTGAGCAGGGAGCCGTGCTGTGTGTCTGACGTGCAAGCTAGCCCCACACCTGTGACACCCCCCAGTCAAGTGGCACATGTGCAGAGTGAGGTTTTTACCCGCAGTTGCCAATGGCAGATGATTGGCCTGTGCCTGTGTGTGTCTGTGTACTCCGCTGAGGTTGTGTGAGTGACCTGGGGCATGTGACTGCTTTGAGGTGCTGTCCATAATCCTGGTGTTGCTTGTGATGCACAGTGTGAGCCATGATCAGTGAGTGTGTCGCACCCCTCATGCCACCTGTGTACTTTCAATGCCACGTAGTGCTTTTGGCCTTCCCCAGAGGATAATGTCCCTATGACAAAGGTGCAATGAGTTGGCTGCATACTATTCCCTGTTCAAACAAGCCAAATTGTTCTAATGTGTGTCTCTGTGACATGGAGCAGGTGTATTGATGTTGTCTCACTTTGTCATCCTCACAGGTAGCCGCCTATGCCAAGGGGGAGATATGGAAGCGGGCCGTCAGGGCCGTGAGGTCGGTGGCTGGCCCAGGTGAGGAAACGCTGGCAGGACATCCGGTGCTGGACCAGGAGGATCGCCCGGGTCCTGCTGGGGGACTCACCACCACGCAAACACGGCGGGCGCCGGCGCCTGACCCACCAAATGAAGGGTGTCCTGGCGGTGGTCTTCCCTGACATGGATAGGCGGCTACAGGAGAAGCAGCAGCAGCAAGGGGGTAGGTACATGTGTGTTTGCTGTGTGTCACCAGCTTTTGGAAGTGCTCAGTCGCCTGGATACACTGCCAGGGTTTATATGTGCAGTGCGTATCCTGTTCCCCGAAGTCACCCGGTGCTGTTCTTCCTCCCTTCCCCTCCTTGACATGTGTTCCCTGGTCTGTGTGTAGTCACTCTTGCACAAGGTAATCTTGGCTGCCAGTTAATCTAAGTGCCCAAAGCTTGCAGGATCATGTGTGGGGTGGTCTGTGACATGTGTTGGTACCTTGACTCTGCCCTGACCAGTTCAGTCATATTGGGGTCCATGATTGTTGGCACTGATGCTGAGTCTCAACATAGGAGTGTGAGGCTAGAAATGAACAGACTTGCAGCATGCATGACCGATGTTGTGGCCTCAGACATCCATGATTGTTGGCACTGATGCTGAGTCTCAACATAGGAGTGTGAGGCTAGAAATGAACAGACTTGCAGCATGCATGACCGATGTTGTGGCCTCAGACATGATTTGCATGAGGGGGAGATATGCATAGTGCGGGGACGGTTGTTCCTGTTGCAGTCAGATCTATCCAGGACCATGGAGCAGTGTGGCCACTACAGTCCCCTGATACACCTTTTCCTAGGAATCATGTGTGTCATCCAACACTGTGGACATTCTCTGTGTCTTCAGCATAGGTTGGGCTCTGTGGCATTTTACCCTGGCCTCATTTGTATTTACGTAAAGTGTGCTACATGTGTCCACTGTACAGGGTGACCCAATGTGGCTTGTGCATACTCACTGTGGCCAGTGCCTGTGTGTCTCGGTACAACTATCTGATGATGGTTGTTTGTCAATAATATGTGTGGTCAGCCCCACGAGGGGTAGTTAGAGTGCACTTTTGTTAGACCCGGCCCTCGTAACATAGCCAGACCTGACCCCTGCACCTCACACCAGCCCCGAGCCCACGGCCTAGCCGATCCTTCCCACCAGAACACACACACCCGACCCGGACTTCCCCGTCCGTGGCCTTCCTCCTTTCGGCCACACCGGGCCCGCGTGCCCACTTCATGCACCAAGATGGCCGCCCGGCCCCAGCGTGACCCTGGCCTAGAGGTGCCACTCCGGCTGGAGGACATCGCGCTCCCCTTGGGATGAGAAAGGGAGGAGCAGTTTCCATCACACCTCTGCGCTTCCCTGGGAAGGTGGGTTTCGATCGACCCGCCGGCCTCCCCGAGGGCTGGCTCCACGCCTGCTGGGTGTCTGGGACTCCTCCCGACCCGGCTCTGAAAGGATCAAAGGACAATGGCAGGAAACCCCCAACAAGCGACCCCCAGGTGACAAGACCCCTGCCTGCACAGACTCCGGACATCAAAGAGGAGTCGCCCTATAACAAGGGGTGCTCTGGGACTGTCCGGCAGATTCGCCTTGGAAACATCTGAGCCCTGCTGAGTGACTCGCGGCTCCCTGAAGATCGTAAGACCTCCGAACTTGTGCTTGAGCCCTGCTGAGTGACTCGCGGCTCCCTGAAGATCGTAAGACCTCCGAACTTGTGCTTGAGCCCTGCTGAGTGACTCGCGGCTCCCTGAAGATCGTAAGACCTCCGAACTTGTGCTTGAGCCCTGCTGAGTGACTCGCGGCTCCCCGAAGATCGTAAGACCTCCGAACTTGTACCTGAGCCCTGCTGAGTGACTCGCGGCTCCCACAGACTCTCTTGGTCCCGCCGGACCCCACGACGACAAGCGTATCCCCCAGCTCGAGGATTGTGAGCTGTGCGCCGGGTACGGTCCTGCATCTGATCCATATCCCCAGAGACTGTCCCGCTACTTCCTAACCCCCCTCCGAGACTTTGTGAGCCCACGCTCCACTTGTATATATTTGCCTTGCCGACCATAAAGGTCCTACAACTCCGATCTGATAAAGATTGATTCTTAGGAACTCTCGGTGTGGTGTCTCTTTGTCGTGTGGTGCCGAGTGTACGATCCTAGATACGAGGTTCCTCCCCTGAGGAGTCTCCCGCCAGTGCCCGGCTACGATACTTTGAGGGTGGGTCTCAGGACAGTCAGGGCTCCCTCCGGGCCCCTCTGAGGTCGCCTTCTAACAACTTTGGATTACATGAAGCCCATTTTTGTGATCCCAGATGAAGAGGTGTAAGTCCTTCCTCTGTCTCAATCACATAGTCTCAGGTAGGGGGGGGGGTTTGTGCGGCCAAGGCCTACATGTCCAAACCTTATGACTCCTTTCCAGGTCTGGCCTGTGTGTGATGACAGTCTGAACAGACACTCAACAAGTATTGACCCAGTCATGTTGTGCAGGCTTTAATGTTTGTGCTTTGCAGCATGAGTCTAAAGTTTAAAGACATGGTTCCTGCTCATCCTTTTTTTGCAACGGTGTGTGGTCCAGATGCTGTGCTCGACTGTCCACAGACACTTGCTTCTCTGTATAATTCGATATCAAGTTATTTGCTGTTGTGTCATGCTCTCCATTGTTTCCAAGTGGCATGGTGGGTCAACCAACTGTGGAGTGCAGGGCCTACATATGTGCTGTTAGACCCGGCCCTCATAACATAGTCAGACCTGACCCCTGCACCTCACACCAGCCCTGAGCCCCTGGCCTAGCCGATCCTTCCCACCAGAACACACACACCCGACCCGGACTTCCCCCGTCCGTGGCCTTCCTCCTTCGGCCACCCCGGGCCCGCGTGCCTACTTCATGCACCAAGATGGCCGCCCGGCCCCAGCGCGACCCTAGCCTACAGGCGCCACTCCGGCTGGAGGACATCGCGCTCCCCTTGGGATGAGAAAGGGAGGAGCAATTTCCATCACACCTCTGCGCTTCCCTGGGAAGGTGGGTTTTGATCGACCCGCCGGCCTCCCCGAGGGCTGGCTCCATGCCTGCTGGGTGTCTGGGGCTCCTCCCGACCCGGCCCTGATAGGATCAAAGGACAATGGCAGGAAACCCCCAACAAGCGACCCCCAGGTGACAAGACCCCTGCCTGCACAGACTCCGGACATCAAAGAGGAGTCGCCCTATAACAAGGGGTGCTCTGGGACTGTCCGGCAGATTCGCCTTGGAAACACATGAGCCCTGCTGAGTGACTCGCGGCTCCCTGAAGATCGTCGAAACCCCGAACTTGTGCTTGAGCCCTGCTGAGTGACTCGCGGCTCCCTGAAGATCGTGAGACCTCCGAACTTGTGCTTGAGCCCTGCTGAGTGACTCGCGGCTCCCTGAAGATCGTAAGACCTCCGAACTTGTGCTTGAGCCCTGCTGAGTGACTCGCGGCTCCCCGAAGATCGTAAGACCTCCGAACTTGTACTCGAGCCTGCTGAGTATCTCGCAGCGCCCACAGACTCCCTTGGTCCCGCCGGACCCCACGACGACAAGCGTATCCCCCAGCTCGAGGATTGTGAGCTGTGCGCCGGATACGCTCCTGCATTTGATCCATACCTCCAAAGACTGTCCCGCTACCTCCTAACCCCCCTCCAAGACTTTGTGAGCCCGCGCTCTACTTGTATATATTTTGCCTTGCTGATCATACAGATCTTACCACTCCGATCTGATAAAGATTTGCTCTTAAGACTTCCTCGTGTGGTGTCTCTCTGTCGTGCGGTGCCGAGTGTGCGATCCTAGATACGAGGTTCCTCCCCTGAGGAGTCTCCCGCCAGTGCCCGGCTACGATACCTCGAGGGTGGGTCTCAGGGCAGTCAGGGCCCCCTCCGGGCCCCTCTGAGGTCACCTTCTAACATTGGTGGCAGCGGTGGGATTCGGGCCCATAATCTAGAGATCGTACCGTGAACGGCTGACGCACTACCGACAAAGATGGCAGAAGGAAACGCCGTGGTTCTCGTAGAAGACGACGCCAGTACCGTGTTCCAGGTGGAACAGCTGGAAGAGTACACTCACAGAGAACTAAAACAATTCTGTAAGGAACTCAGAATCGCTACCACTGGTCTCAACACCAAAGAAGATATGCAAAAGGCACTGAAAGCTTGGGTGGATTCTGGAGCCTCCCGCCCAGAAGGAGCGGTGGAGCCCCACGACGAAGCTGGACCCTCCCAAAGAGAACGCAGCAGCAACCAGGTGCGAGGCTTCGTACCAGACGGGGGCCTATCCACGGAGGAACTCGCAGACAGAGAAAAAAGTCGCCATCACGAGCTCGAATTAGCCAAACTCAAAATTGAGGGCGAGTTGAAATTAGCCGAGAAGAAGCTAGCAGTAGAACAGTTGCGAGTACAAGGAGAACTAGAAGAGAAGAAACTCCAACGGGAACACGAGGGAAGGAGACTTCAACTAGAACATGAACGCAGCTTGAAGGAAATAGAACTGAAAGCAAGAAGCGAAGAAGCGCGGCCCCCGGGGAACCGGGAGGCGGCCGCCCCGACGGAGCAGAAGGTCCACATCCCCAAGGATGTGGTCAAGGAATATTACAAAAATGATGACATTCAGCAGTGGTTTCGGGCCTACGAGGTCGCCATGACCTCCCATCGGGTCCCGCAGAAGGATTGGGGGGCTGGGTTATGGGGACGGTTCCTGAGCGAAGGAAGAGACACCCTGCTCGACCTACCCACCTCCATGCAGACCTCCTATGAACACATGAAAGCGCCCCTCCTCACAAGGTACGGCCTCACCCCGGAGATGTACCGCCAGCGGTTCCGGGACTGCAGGAAGATCCCGGGTACCACCTGGGTGGAATATGTGAATTTCTTCAGCCGCGCCTTCGATGGGTGGATCAAGGGCAGCAAGGTAACCACCCTGGAAGAGCTAACCGACCTTATGTTATGGGAACAGCTGGCTGCCAACTGCTTTGTGGAACTACGCCAGCATCTGCACGACAGCAAGCTCACGGACCCGAGAAAGCTGGCTGTCGAGGCGGATCGCTGGACCAACACCCGGGTCTCCCGGGGCCCTGTAGGGGAGTTCCCCCGAGCCAGTCAGGGACCACCCCGCCAGAGAGGGGGGGGGAAACCAGGGAGGGCAGAGAGAGCCCCAGGCTAGTCCCCCGAAGTCCCAACCTTCGCCTTTCCCGGCACCCCCACCAGCTGTATCCGGCTCCCCCCTGAGACGGGGGCACCGGGTAACCATCACTTGTTTCCGTTGCCAGAAGCCCGGGCATTACGCCAACGACCCTGAATGCCCCATGGCCCCACGCACCAACCAGGCAGCACCCCCCGCTAGACAGATAGCAAATGTAGCCCTGGGGGAGGAGGTTGAGGAGGCCGAGGAGTGGGAACCCGCCGCTATGGCCCTAGTGTCCTTAGGAGATAGAGAGATGGTCCCTGGGAGCCTCCTGCCCTCTAACACAAAGAAATATGGGTAGCTCGTCACGATCAATGGCCACCAAGTAGAAGCCCTCCGTGACACCGGGGCCAGCATCACCGGTGTCCTCAGCCATTTAGTCCACGAGGACCAGGTCCTCCCCAACGTATTTTGCCCTGTCATTTCAGCCGACAACACAGAAAGCCTATGTAAGGTAGCCCTGGTGCCCTTCGAGTGGGGAGGGGTGGTCGGTAAACTGAAGGTCGCAGTGAGAACATCTCAGCCCGTCGACTGTCTCCTGGGGAACGACCTGGAAAGTTCCCCCTGGGGGCAAGTTGAGCGCAAGACCCACCTAGGGATGATGGGCCTCCCTGAGTGGGTGTGCACCACCACTCGATCCATGGTGGCTCGACTGACCCCCCTGAGGGACGTCAACGACGCCCCGACCCCTGAAGATGGGATGGTCCCGGCCGAGGGCCCCCACATCCCCCCACCAGAAGAGTCGCTCGCCAGTGACGAACCGCCGCCTTCCGACTCCACCCCAGACACCGAGTTAGGCGATCTGCCCGAATTAGCCCAGTGGCGCCACGAAGGGGGCCCCTCCCGAGAGGAGTTCTGCCGAGAGCAGGCTACCTGTCCCTCCCTGGTCGGGCCCGGCAACAGGCAGAGGCCCAGGCCGCAGGTGACCAGACGGGGACGCACCGGGTCTATTGGGAGAATGACCTTCTGTACAGCGAACAGAAGTCGGTGGAGCTAGGGTCCGGCCGGGTGCTGGTGGTACCCCTACGCTTCCGAAACCTCCTCCTGGGCTTGGCCCACGACGTTCCCCTCGCAGGCCACTTGGGTCAGGACAAAACATACAGTCGCCTCGTGACTCACTTCTACTGGCCCAGAATGAAAGCGGATGTAGAAGCCCACTGCAAGTCCTGTCCCACGTGCCAGGCCAGTGGGAAGAGTGGAGGGAAGCGCAAGGCTCCCCTCCAGCCCTTCCCTGTCATCAGTACCCCTTTTGAGCGGGTCGGGATCGACATTGTAGGACCTCTGGACCCCCCAACTTCCCAGGGGCACCGGTTCATCCTCGTCCTGGTGGACCATGCCACTCGTTACCCTGAGGCCATCCCCCTGCGCACCGTCACGGCCCCCGTGGTGGGCCGGGCGCTGATGGGGATCTTCTCCTGCATGGGTTTTCCCCGCGAGGTCGTGAGCGATCCCGGTACCAACTTTATCTCCCGATACATGAGGTCCTTATGGCAACAGTGCAGGGTGTCCTACAAATTCACCACCCCGTACTACCCCCAAGGAAACGGCCTGGTAGAGCGGTTTAACCGGACTCTGAAGGGGATGATCGTGGGCCTGGAAGAGCCCCTCCGGCGTAAGTGGGACCTCCTGCTCCCCTGCCTCCTATTCGCATACCGAGAAGTTCCCCAGAAATCCTTGGGTTTCAGCCCCTTCGAGTTACTCTACGGGCACCCCGTCAGGGGGCCCCTCAGCCTGGTCAAAGAAGAGTGGGAGGCGGCGCCCCGAGGCACCCCCCGAGACATGTTCCGTTACGTCCTGACCCTCCGCAATCAGACTAGGAGGTTCCGGGAAATGGCAGAGGCCAATCTGGAGGTGAGTCAGGAGGAGATGAAGCGCTGGTATGACCAGAACGCCGCGCTAGTCGAGTTTCAGCCGGGCCAGCTGGTGTGGGTCATGGCCCCCGTGAAACCCTGCGCTCTCCAGGATAAATGGACCGGGCCCTTCAAAGTAGTTGAGCGGAAGAGCCCGGTTACGTACTTGGTAGACGTCCAGTCACCCCGGGACCCCCTCCGGTTCCTCCACGTGAACCGCCTCAAGCCCCACTTTGTGCGGACAGAGCTGAGCCTCCTACTGGCCACTGAATACGGGTCCGAAGAAGAGTCAGATCCTCTCCCTGATCTTCTGTGCACCAAGGAGAAGGACGGCTCCGTAGAGGGAGTGAACCTCTCCCCGTCTCTCACTCCCCAGCAACGTGAGGATTGCCGCCAGCTCCTAGGGCAGTTTCCGGACCTTTTCTCCCTGGTCCCCAAGGTCACCGACTGGTGTGTCCATGATGTGGATACTGGGGACAGCCCGCCAGTGAGACACCGAGCCTACCGAGTCCCTGATCGGGTCCGGTCCAGTATCCAAGCCGAAGTCTCGAAAATGTTGACCCTAGGCGTGATCGAACCCTCAGACAGCCCCTGGGCCAGCCCCGTGGTCCTGGTCCCAAAAGCAGCTGCCCCCGGGGTCGCCCCGGAACTCCGCTTTTGCGTGGACTACCGGGGACTCAATGAGGTCACCCGAGCCGATGCCCACCCCATTCCCCGAGCCGACGAGCTCATTGACCGGCTCGGAGCTGCTCGGTTCCTCAGCACCTTCGATCTCACCTGTGGCTACTGGCAAATTGCGCTCACAGAGGGAGCCAAGGAGCGGTCCGCCTTCTCCACCCCGGATGGGCACTATCGCTTTCGCGTAATGCCCTTCGGGATGAAAAATGCCCCGGCCACCTTCCAGCGACTGGTAAATAGAGTCCTGGCCTGGCTGGAAAAATTCAGGGCTGCATATCTTGACGATATCGCAGTTTTTAGTTCCGAATGGAGTGAGCACCTCCAGCACCTCCGGAGGGTGCTAACCGCCCTACGCCAGGCGGGCCTCACCGTGAAAGCCAGCAAATGGCAGATTGGGCAAGGTTCGGTAACCTACCTGGGGCACCAGGTCGGAAGCGGGCAGGTCGCCCCTCTACAGCCCAAAATCGACGCCATCCTAGCCAGGGAACCCCCCACTACCCAAACAGAGGTCCGAGCCTTTCTGGGCCTCACGGGCTACTATCGGAGATTCATCCGGAATTACGGCAGCCTGGTCGGTCCCCTCACGGGACTCACGTCCAAGAAGCAGCCCAAGAAGGTACAGTGGTCCCCTGCCTGCCAAGAGGCGTTCAATGCCCTGAAAACGGCCATGTGTACGGCCCCCGTCCTCCAGGCCCCGACTACTCCAAAGAGTTTGTGGTACAAACTGATGCCTCCGAGCATGGCATCGGGGCCGTCCTCTCCCAAGTAAATGACCAGGGTCTAGACCAGACCGTGGCCTTCCTCAGCCGAAGGCTGTTGCCCCGGGAACAGAGATGGAGTACCATCGAGCGTGAGGCGTTCGCCATAGTCTGGGCCCTCAAGAAACTACGCCCTTACCTGTTCGGCACCCATTTCAGGGTCCAGACCGACCATCGCCCCTTGCGATGGCTCATGCAGATGCGAGGAGAAAACCCCAAGCTTCTGCGGTGGTCAATCTCCCTCCAGGGATGGATTTCACCGTGGAACATCGCCCTTGTACGGACCACGCCAACGCCGATGGCCTAGCCGATCCTTCCCACCAGAACACACACACCCGACCCGGACTTCCCCCGTCCGTGGCCTTCCTCCTTCGGCCACCCCGGGCCCGCGTGCCTACTTCATGCACCAAGATGGCCGCCCGGCCCCAGCGCGACCCTAGCCTACAGGCGCCACTCCGGCTGGAGGACATCGCGCTCCCCTTGGGATGAGAAAGGGAGGAGCAATTTCCATCACACCTCTGCGCTTCCCTGGGAAGGTGGGTTTTGATCGACCCGCCGGCCTCCCCGAGGGCTGGCTCCATGCCTGCTGGGTGTCTGGGGCTCCTCCCGACCCGGCCCTGATAGGATCAAAGGACAATGGCAGGAAACCCCCAACAAGCGACCCCCAGGTGACAAGACCCCTGCCTGCACAGACTCCGGACATCAAAGAGGAGTCGCCCTATAACAAGGGGTGCTCTGGGACTGTCCGGCAGATTCGCCTTGGAAACACATGAGCCCTGCTGAGTGACTCGCGGCTCCCTGAAGATCGTCGAAACCCCGAACTTGTGCTTGAGCCCTGCTGAGTGACTCGCGGCTCCCTGAAGATCGTGAGACCTCCGAACTTGTGCTTGAGCCCTGCTGAGTGACTCGCGGCTCCCTGAAGATCGTAAGACCTCCGAACTTGTGCTTGAGCCCTGCTGAGTGACTCGCGGCTCCCCGAAGATCGTAAGACCTCCGAACTTGTACTCGAGCCTGCTGAGTATCTCGCAGCGCCCACAGACTCCCTTGGTCCCGCCGGACCCCACGACGACAAGCGTATCCCCCAGCTCGAGGATTGTGAGCTGTGCGCCGGATACGCTCCTGCATTTGATCCATACCTCCAAAGACTGTCCCGCTACCTCCTAACCCCCCTCCAAGACTTTGTGAGCCCGCGCTCTACTTGTATATATTTTGCCTTGCTGATCATAAAGATCTTACCACTCCGATCTGATAAAGATTTGCTCTTAAGACTTCCTCGTGTGGTGTCTCTCTGTCGTGCGGTGCCGAGTGTGCGATCCTAGATACGAGGTTCCTCCCCTGAGGAGTCTCCCGCCAGTGCCCGGCTACGATACCTCGAGGGTGGGTCTCAGGGCAGTCAGGGCCCCCTCCGGGCCCCTCTGAGGTCACCTTCTAACATTGGTGGCAGCGGTGGGATTCGGGCCCATAATCTAGAGATCGTACCGTGAACGGCTGACGCACTACCGACAAAGATGGCAGAAGGAAACGCCGTGGTTCTCGTAGAAGACGACGCCAGTACCGTGTTCCAGGTGGAACAGCTGGAAGAGTACACTCACAGAGAACTAAAACAATTCTGTAAGGAACTCAGAATCGTTACCACTGGTCTCAACACCAAAGAAGATATGCAAAAGGCACTGAAAGCTTGGGTGGATTCTGGAGCCTCCCGCCCAGAAGGAGCGGTGGAGCCCCACGACGAAGCTGGACCCTCCCAAAGAGAACGCAGCAGCAACCAGGTGCGAGGCTTCGTACCAGACGGGGGCCTATCCACGGAGGAACTCGCAGACAGAGAAAAAAGTCGCCATCACGAGCTCGAATTAGCCAAACTCAAAATTGAGGGCGAGTTGAAATTAGCCGAGAAGAAGCTAGCAGTAGAACAGTTGCGAGTACAAGGAGAACTAGAAGAGAAGAAACTCCAACGGGAACACGAGGGAAGGAGACTTCAACTAGAACATGAACGCAGCTTGAAGGAAATAGAACTGAAAGCAAGAAGCGAAGAAGCGCGGCCCCCGGGGAACCGGGAGGCGGCCGCCCCGACGGAGCAGAAGGTCCACATCCCCAAGGATGTGGTCAAGGAATATTACAAAAATGATGACATTCAGCAGTGGTTTCGGGCCTACGAGGTCGCCATGACCTCCCATCGGGTCCCGCAGAAGGATTGGGGGGCTGGGTTATGGGGACGGTTCCTGAGCGAAGGAAGAGACACCCTGCTCGACCTACCCACCTCCATGCAGACCTCCTATGAACACATGAAAGCGCCCCTCCTCACAAGGTACGGCCTCACCCCGGAGATGTACCGCCAGCGGTTCCGGGACTGCAGGAAGATCCCGGGTACCACCTGGGTGGAATATGTGAATTTCTTCAGCCGCGCCTTCGATGGGTGGATCAAGGGCAGCAAGGTAACCACCCTGGAAGAGCTAACCGACCTTATGTTATGGGAACAGCTGGCTGCCAACTGCTTTGTGGAACTACGCCAGCATCTGCTCGACAGCAAGCTCACGGACCCGAGAAAGCTGGCTGTCGAGGCGGATCGCTGGACCAACACCCGGGTCTCCCGGGGCCCTGTAGGGGAGTTCCCCCTAGCCAGTCAGGGACCACCCCGCCAGAGAGGGGGGGGGAAACCAGGGAGGGCAGAGAGAGCCCCAGGCTAGTCCCCCAAAGTCCCAACGTTCGCCTTTCCCGGCACCCCCACCAGCTGTATCCGGCTCCCCCCTGAGACGGGGGCACCGGGTAACCATCACTTGTTTCCGTTGCCAGAAGCCCGGGCATTACGCCAACGACCCTGAATGCCCCATGGCCCCACGCACCAACCAGGCAGCACCCCCCGCTAGACAGATAGCCAATGTAGCCCTGGGGGAGGAGGTTGAGGAGGCCGAGGAGTGGGAACCCGCCGCTATGGCCCTAGTGTCCTTAGGAGATAGAGAGATGGTCCCTGGGAGCCTCCTGCCCTCTAACACAAAGAAATATGGGTAGCTCGTCACGATCAATGGCCACCAAGTAGAAGCCCTCCGTGACACCGGGGCCAGCATCACCGGTGTCCTCAGCCATTTAGTCCACGAGGACCAGGTCCTCCCCAACGTATTTTGCCCTGTCATTTCAGCCGACAACACAGAAAGCCTATGTAAGGTAGCCCTGGTGCCCTTCGAGTGGGGAGGGGTGGTCGGTAAACTGAAGGTCGCAGTGAGAACATCTCAGCCCGTCGACTGTCTCCTGGGGAACGACCTGGAAAGTTCCCCCTGGGGGCAAGTTGAGCGCAAGACCCACCTAGGGATGATGGGCCTCCCTGAGTGGGTGTGCACCACCACTCGATCCATGGTGGCTCGACTGACCCCCCTGAGGGACGTCAACGACGCCCCGACCCCTGAAGATGGGATGGTCCCGGCCGAGGGCCCCCACATCCCCCCACCAGAAGAGTCGCTCGCCAGTGACGAACCGCCGCCTTCCGACTCCACCCCAGACACCGAGTTAGGCGATCTGCCCGAATTAGCCCAGTGGCGCCACGAAGGGGGCCCCTCCCGAGAGGAGTTCTGCCGAGAGCAGGCTACCTGTCCCTCCCTGGTCGGGCCCCGGCAACAGGCAGAGGCCCAGGCCGCAGGTGACCAGACGGGGACGCACCGGGTCTATTGGGAGAATGACCTTCTGTACAGCGAACAGAAGTCGGTGGAGCTAGGGTCCGGCCGGGTGCTGGTGGTACCCCTACGCTTCCGAAACCTCCTCCTGGGCTTGGCCCACGACGTTCCCCTCGCAGGCCACTTGGGTCAGGACAAAACATACAGTCGCCTCGTGACTCACTTCTACTGGCCCAGAATGAAAGCGGATGTAGAAGCCCACTGCAAGTCCTGTCCCACGTGCCAGGCCAGTGGGAAGAGTGGAGGGAAGCGCAAGGCTCCCCTCCAGCCCTTCCCTGTCATCAGTACCCCTTTTGAGCGGGTCGGGATCGACATTGTAGGACCTCTGGACCCCCCAACTTCCCAGGGGCACCGGTTCATCCTCGTCCTGGTGGACCATGCCACTCGTTACCCTGAGGCCATCCCCCTGCGCACCGTCACGGCCCCCGTGGTGGGCCGGGCGCTGATGGGGATCTTCTCCTGCATGGGTTTTCCCCGCGAGGTCGTGAGCGATCGCGGTACCAACTTTATCTCCCGATACATGAGGTCCTTATGGCAACAGTGCAGGGTGTCCTACAAATTCACCACCCCGTACTACCCCCAAGGAAACGGCCTGGTAGAGCGGTTTAACCGGACTCTGAAGGGGATGATCGTGGGCCTGGAAGAGCCCCTCCGGCGTAAGTGGGACCTCCTGCTCCCCTGCCTCCTATTCGCATACCGAGAAGTTCCCCAGAAATCCTTGGGTTTCAGCCCCTTCGAGTTACTCTACGGGCACCCCGTCAGGGGGCCCCTCAGCCTGGTCAAAGAAGAGTGGGAGGCGGCGCCCCGAGGCACCCCCCGAGACATGTTCCGTTACGTCCTGACCCTCCGCAATCAGACTAGGAGGTTCCGGGAAATGGCAGAGGCCAATCTGGAGGTGAGTCAGGAGGAGATGAAGCGCTGGTATGACCAGAACGCCGCGCTAGTCGAGTTTCAGCCGGGCCAGCTGGTGTGGGTCATGGCCCCCGTGAAACCCTGCGCTCTCCAGGATAAATGGACCGGGCCCTTCAAAGTAGTTGAGCGGAAGAGCCCGGTCACGTACTTGGTAGACGTCCAGTCACCCCGGGACCCCCTCCGGGTCCTCCACGTGAACCGCCTCAAGCCCCACTTTGTGCGGACAGAGCTGAGCCTCCTACTGGCCACTGAATACGGGTCCGAAGAAGAGTCAGATCCTCTCCCTGATCTTCTGTGCACCAAGGAGAAGGACGGCTCCGTAGAGGGAGTGAAACTCTCCCTGTCTCTCACTCCCCAGCAACGTGAGGATTGCCGCCAGCTCCTAGGGCAGTTTCCGGACCTTTTCTCCCTGGTCCCCAAGGTCACCGACTGGTGTGTCCATGATGTGGATACTGGGGACAGCCCGCCAGTGAGACACCGAGCCTACCGAGTCCCTGATCGGGTCCGGTCCAGTATCCAAGCCGAAGTCTCGAAAATGTTGACCCTAGGCGTGATCGAACCCTCAGACAGCCCCTGGGCCAGCCCCGTGGTCCTGGTCCCAAAAGCAGCTGCCCCCGGGGTCGCCCCGGAACTCCGCTTTTGCGTGGACTACCGGGGACTCAATGAGGTCACCCGAGCCGATGCCCACCCCATTCCCCGAGCCGACGAGCTCATTGACCGGCTCGGAGCTGCTCGGTTCCTCAGCACCTTCGATCTCACCTGTGGCTACTGGCAAATTGCGCTCACAGAGGGAGCCAAGGAGCGGTCCGCCTTCTCCACCCCGGATGGGCACTATCGCTTTCGCGTAATGCCCTTCGGGATGAAAAATGCCCCGGCCACCTTCCAGCGACTGGTAAATAGAGTCCTGGCCTGGCTGGAAAAATTCAGCGCTGCATATCTCGACGATATCGCAGTTTTTAGTTCCGAATGGAGTGAGCACCTCCAGCACCTCCGGAGGGTGCTAACCGCCCTACGCCAGGCGGGCCTCACCGTGAAAGCCAGCAAATGCCAGATTGGGCAAGGTTCGGTAACCTACCTGGGGCACCAGGTCGGAAGCGGGCAGGTCGCCCCTCTACAGCCCAAAATCGACGCCATCCTAGCCAAGGAACCCCCCACTACCCAAACAGAGGTTCGAGCCTTTCTGGGCCTCACGGGCTACTATCGGAGATTCATCCGGAATTACGGCAGCCTGGTCGGTCCCCTCACGGGACTCACGTCCAAGAAGCAGCCCAAGAAGGTACAGTGGTCCCCTGCCTGCCAAGAGGCGTTCAATGCCCTGAAAACGGCCATGTGTACGGCCCCCGTCCTCCAGGCCCCGACTACTCCAAAGAGTTTGTGGTACAAACTGATGCCTCCGAGCATGGCATCGGGCCGTCCTCTCCCAAGTAAATGACCAGGGTCTAGACCAGCCCGTGGCCTTCCTCAGCCGAAGGCTGTTGCCCCGGGAACAGAGATGGAGTACCATCGAGCGTGAGGCGTTCGCCATAGTCTGGGCCCTCAAGAAACTACGCCCTTACCTGTTCGGCACCCATTTCAGGGTCCAGACCGACCATCGCCCCTTGCGATGGCTCATGCAGATGCGAGGAGAAAACCCCAAGCTTCTGCGGTGGTCAATCTCCCTCCAGGGGATGGATTTCACCGTGGAACATCGCCCTTGTACGGACCACGCCAACGCCGATGGCCTCTCCCGATTCTTCCGCCTCAGTGAAGAGAACCCCCAAGAAGATGGGTAGTTCTCTCCGGCTTTCAGCTGGGGGGGACGCGTGTTAGACCCGGCCCTCGTAACATAGTCATACCTGACCCCTGCACCTCACACCAGCCCCGAGCCCCTGGCCTAGCCGATCCTTCCCACCAGAACACACACACCCGACCCGGACTTCCCACGTCCGTGGCCTTCCTCCTTCGGCCACCCCGGGCCCGCGTGCCCACTTCATGCACCAAGATGGCCACCCGGCCCCAGCGCGACCCTAGCCTACAGGCGCCACTCCGGCTGGAGGACATCGCGCTCCCCTTGGGATGAGAAAGGGAGGAGCAGTTTCCATCACACCTCTGCGCTTCCCTGGGAAGGTGGGTTTCGATCGACCCGCCGGCGTCCCCGAGGGCTGGCTCCACGCCTGCTGGGTGTCTGGGGCTCCTCCCGACCCGGCCCTGAAAGGATCAAAGGACAATGGCAGGAAACCCCCAACAAGTGACCCCCAGGTGACAAGACCCCTGCCTGCACAGACTCCGGACATCAAAGAGGAGTCGCCCTATAACAAGGGGTGCTCTGGGACTGTCCGGCAGATTCGCCTTGGAAACACATGAGCCCTGCTGAGTGACTCGCGGCTCCCTGAAGATCGTCGAAACCCCGAACTTGTGCTTGAGCCCTGCTGAGTGACTCGCGGCTCCCTGAAGATCGTAAGACCTCCGTACTTGTGCTTGAGCCCTGCTGAGTGACTCGCGGCTCCCTGAAGATCGTAAGACCTCCGAACTTGTGCTTGAGCCCTGCTGAGTGACTCGCGGCTCCCCGAAGATCGTAAGACCTCCGAACTTGTACTCGAGCCTGCTGAGTATCTCGCAGCGCCCACAGACTCCCTTGGTCCCGCCGGACCCCACGACGACAAGCGTATCCCCCAGCTCGAGGATTGTGAGCTGTGCGCCGGATACGCTCCTGCATTTGATCCATACCCCCAAAGACTGTCCCGCTACCTCCTAACCCCCCTCCAAGACTTTGTGAGCCCGCGCTCTACTTGTATATATTTTGCCTTGCTGATCATAAAGATCTTACCACTCCGATCTGATAAAGATTTGCTCTTAAGACTTCCTCGTGTGGTGTCTCTCTGTCGTGCGGTGCCGAGTGTGCGATCCTAGATACGAGGTTCATCCCCTGAGGTGTCTCCCGCCAGTGCCTGGCTACGATACCTCGAGGGTGGGTCTCAGGGCAGTCAGGGCCCCCTCCGGGCCCCTCTGAGGTCACCTTCTAACATGTGCGTAGTATTGTAGATGTAATTCATGATGCTTTTCATGTTATGCACTGTGACCTATGTAGTTTGGACTCATGTGTCATATGTATACAGGTGTCTGATTATTTCCTGTCTCTTCACCTTGCCCACAGCATCGTCGGGGGACACCGAGGGAGACACCGGCACGGAAGTGGAGGAGGGATCCAGCACCGGTGCCACCAGTGCTGGGGAGTCTGGCGCAGCAAGTGGCACGGAAGGCGAGGGGAGTCAGGAGGAGGACCTGTCCAGTCCCAACACCGACTATGATGCTGACGGGTCTGCGGCTGAGCTCCCGGAGGGGGCGGAGGCTGCTCCCACAGCTGAAAGCAGCACTCCATCTCTCGCCGCCCCCTCCATTCCCATCACCGCCCTCCCACTTGCTCGGGTCCCTTCTGTCCGTGCTAGGCGACAACATGTCTCCTTCGTGCCAGGCACCGCACCCCCTGTCTCCCCTGCTGCCGTCAATGCCGAGTCTGTGGACATCCTGCGGCAGTTGCAGGTTGGTCAGACATCGCTGCTTAATGTCCTCCATGGCCACACCAGACTGCTGACACAGATGGTGTCGTCCATGGAGGGCATGTCAGCAGCGATGTCTGACCAACGGATGTTGCTGAGGTCCATGGACTCATCACTGACGGCATCAGTGGGTCTCCTGCAGTGCTCCGTCCCCCCTACCCCTGCACCATCCACACTTCCCACTCCCATGCCTGTCCCAAGCACACCCAGACATCCCCATGCACGCACCCCACCAGACACAGGCAGCACACCAACAGGGAAGGCCAAGCGCACACCTCCTGTCACGCACACACAGGGGGAAGTAGGCACACGCACTGGGTTGGGAGGGAAACGGCAGACACGCAGCCACAGTGGGAGTCCGCAGTCCTCACGACCCACTTCCTCCAAACCCACTCCCCTTAGCTCCCCTGCCCAACAGTCAGACAAAGAGTCCTTCATGGCCAGTCTGCCCCTCAGCCCCAGTGTGACACCACCGCGCAAGCGGTCGAGGAAGTCCCCGGGCAGGGGAGTTGAGTCCCCCCCTGTCCACACCCTCCCCCAGTAGCGCTGCAACCCATCCCTCCGACCCCGCCCCTCCTTGGGGCCTGTGGTTCCTTCGGGTGCAGGGGAGACGCTGGAAGACCTTGCGACCGTATGCAGCGCCATCCTAACCACCACCTTTGGCGCTGCCCCACCCCCTGTGGTGGAGTCGTCCGTCCCTGCACCCACAACACCTACCCTTGCCCCTCCTGTCCCTGCGGTGCCTGTTCCTTCCCCCCCACATGATGCCCCCTCCCCTGTGGATGAAAAGGAACTCTGAACTGTGCAGGCAAGCTAGGGGAGACGCGTCCCAATGTGCCCCCCCCCACAAGTTCGCATATGGACTGGCCTCTGGGCCTTGTATATAGTGCACATTTCAATTCAAATATTATTTTTATGTTGAATAAAGCATTTTGTTTTTCATTTGCACACTAACGCTTTTCTGGTGTTGCTGTTGGTGCTGCTGCTCCATGAGTTGGGGTGGTGATAATGTGTTAGGTGTCTGGGAAATGTTGTAGTGTGCTGGTCATGGGGTGGACCCTGGTATCTGCGTGCCATCACAAGGTCTCTTGGTCATGTAAGCTCTTACTGTATGGTGACATTGTCCCAAGGAGTGTTCCTTCCTCTGTGGCACCTGACATCTTCCCTGCAGGGTGTTTCCCAAATGTTGTGCTGACCAGTGTCTACATTTCCTTGGTGTGTGACGGATCCCTTCAACTTTGGCCATGCCTGCTGAGCAATGTCTCCGCCTGCATCGTCTGTGCCATCCTTGGTAGTCACTGTACTTGTGTATGGAGTATGTTGCCATGGCTTCATGTGGACATGGTCCGTTTTCCGCACTATGCATGTGTGTACTCCCAGCCTAGCACACATGTGTTACTTGTTCTGCAGGGTATTTGGGCACCTGACTGACAATTGTGGGCATTGTATCTGTGGGTACTCCACCCTTTTCCTTCCATGTGAGGAAACAACTTGTTGGCTGCCCCAGCACCTGTACATTCCTATCAGTCCTGGAATGTGCGTGACAGTGTGTGTTCCTTTAGGCTCTCTTAGTTTAGTAGGGTTTAACATGAGTATACAGTCTTGTTGCATGATCTCAGTGTGTGTATTGTGCTGCCACCGCCAGGGGTGGGTATGCATGTTTAATTTGTCATCACACCCACATGTGGTGTGTCATGCAGTGGGGGAAGGACATCCATCCTCATGGGAGTGGGACACTTCTGTCAGTGATGTGTTGTCATGGCACTCTCAACATAGTCGCACATTGTGGATGCCATCATGCACCCATGGAGTTTTGGTCATCGGAGGAGGATGTACACACCCCCATGTCTCTGTCCACTGCTGGGAGTCCTCTGCACCCACCCCTCATGTGTCTGGGCACTGCTGGGAGTGATAGGCACCCACCCCTCACATGTCTCTGTCCACTGTTGGGAGTCCTGGGCACCCACCCCTCATATGTCTGTCCACTGCTGGGAGTCCTCTGCACCCACCCCTCATGTGTCTGGGCACTGCTGGGAGTGATAGGCACCCACCCCTCATATGTCTGGGCACTGCTGGGAGTGATAGGCACCCACCCCTCACATGTCTCTGTCCACTGCTGGGAGTCCTGGGCACCCACCACTCATATGTCTGGGCACTGCTGGGAGTGATAGGCACCCACCCCTCATATATCTGGGCACTGCTGTGAGTCCTCTGCACCCACCCCTCATATGTCTGGGCACTGCTGGGAGTGATAGGCACCCACACCTCATATGTCTGGGCACTGCTGGGAGTGATAGGCACCAACCCCTCATATGTCTGGGCACTGCTGGGAGTCCTCTGCACCCACCCCTCATATGTCTGGGCACTGCTGGGAGTGATAGGCACCCACCCCTCATATGTCTGGGCACTGCTGGGAGTGATAGGCACCCACCCCTCATATGTCTGGGCTCTGCTGGGAGTGATAGGCACCCACCCCTCACATGTCTCTGTCCACTGCTGGGAGTCCTGGGCACCCACCCCTCATATGTCTGGGCACTGCTGGGAGTGATAGGCACCCACCCCTCATATGTCTGGGCACTGCTGGGAGTGATAGGCACCCACCCCTCATATGTCTGGGCACTGCTGTGAGTCCACTGCACCCACCCCTCATATGTCTGGGCACTGCTGGGAGTGATAGGCACCCATCCCTCATATGTCTGGGCACTGCTGGGAGTGATAGGCACCCACCCCTCATATGTTTCGGCACTGCTGGGAGTCCTCTGCACCCACCCCTCATATGTCTGGGCACTGCTGGGAGTGATAGGCACCCACCCCTCATATGTCTGGGCTCTGCAGGGAGTGATAGGCACCCACCCCATACATGTCTCTGTCCACTGCTGGGAGTCCTGGGCACTCACCCCTCATATGTCTGGGCACTGCTTGGAGTGATAGGCACCCACCCCTCATATGTCTGGGCACTGCTGGGAGTGATAGGCACCCACCCCTCATATATCTGGGCACTGCTGGGAGTGATAGGCACCCACCCCTTACATGTCTCTGTCCACTGCTGGGAGTCGTGGGCACCCACCCCTCATATGTCTGGGCACTGCTGGAGTGATAGGCACCCACCCCTCACATGTCTCTGTCCACTGCTGGGAGTGATAGGCACCCACCCCTCATATGTCTGGGCACTGCTGGAGTGATAGGCACCCACCCCTCATATGTCTGGGCACTGCTGGGAGCCCTCTGCACCCACCCCTCATATGTCTGGGCACTGCTGGGCGAGATAGGCACCCACCCCTCATATGTCTGGGCACTGCTGGGAGTGATAGGTACCCACCCCTCATATGTCTGGGCACTGCTGGAAGTGATAGGCACCCACCCCTCATATGTCTGGGCACTGCTGGGAGTGATAGGCACCCACCCCTCACATGTCTCTGTCCACTGCTGGGAGTCCTGGGCACCCACCCCTCATATGTCTGGGCATTGCTGGGAGTGATAGGCACCCACCCCTCATATGTCTGGGCACTGCTGGGAGTCCTCAGCACCCAAACCTCATATGTCTGGGCACTGCTGGGAGTGATAGGCACCCACCCCTCATATGTCTGGGCACTGCTGGGAGTGATAGGCAACCGCCCCTATGTCTCTGTCCACTGATGTGGATCGTAGCACGACACCCACCCACCTGCCTGCACCCTTGGTGCAGTACACTGCTCACCTGGCCATACACCCCCCCAATATACTGGTCAGATGCTGCACCAGGCCCTATCCCATCATTCGTGGCGTGTGTATGCCTTGTATCTATGATGTGCTGGTGCCCTAGGGGTATGCGTGATGCGCTCCGTACCCAAGCTCTGAGAACGTGTGTATGGGTCGTACCACGCGTACCCCTACGTCACCCCAACAATGGCCGTACGGCCCGTACCCACGCTCTGAAGGCCTGGGTACGGGCCGTACCCCCAATGTTGGGGTGCCGTAGGGGTACGGCCCGTACCCAGGCCTTTAGAACGTGGGTACAGGCCGTACCACGCGTACCCCTACATCACCCCAACAATGGCGGTACGGCCCATATCCACGCTCTGAAGGCCTGGGTATGAGCCGTACCCCTACGGCACCCCAACATTGGGGGTACGGCCCGTACCCAGGCCTTTAGAACATGGGTACGGGCCGTACCACGCGTACCCCTACGTCACCCCAACAATGGCGGTACAGCCCGTACCCACGCTCTGAAGGCCTGGGTACGGGCCGTACCGCCATTGTTGGGGTGACATAGGGGTACGCGTGGTGCGACCCGTACCCACACTCTGAAGGCCTGGGTACGGGCCGTACCCCCAATGTTGGGGTGCCATAGGGGTACGCCCCGTACCCAGGCCTTCAGAGCGTGGGTACGGGTCGCACCACGCGTACCCCTACGTCACCCCAAGAATTGTGGTATGGCCCATACCCAGGCCTTTAGAACGTGGGTACGGGCCGTACCACCATTGTTGGGGTGACGTAGGGGTACGCGTGGTACAACCCGTACCCACGCTCTTAAGGTGTGGGTACGGTGCGTACCACATTTGATGTGGTGATGGGACACGTCCACGTCCACTTCCGTTGTGGAGGGACGCAGGCCTTGGTGGACACGCCCCCACCCCCCCAAAGTGACCAGACCCTGGAGGTAAGGTATGTACAGGGCATGTTTACTTGTTAACTTGGGTGGGTGTTATGTTTCCTGCCCCTGCCCCCCACCTTTGCCCCTGGGTGTTGTTCTGACCTTCTGCGGTGTCTGCGTCGGTTCCTGTGCACCAGGTCGTAGGCTATGAGGGCCGGGATGACACGTAGGATGGGGTCCATGGCTGTCCATTGCGTACAGGTGCTCCTTCTTCGTGTCGTCCTCAATTTCCCGGCAGTTTTTGGCTCCCGTAAAAAATGCTACGTGCGGAGTGACGTAGGCACGAATCGTACTTGCTGGTTCGTAAAACGCTGCCTGACTCCGTCCGGATGTCACGTACGCGATGTCCCGGATCGGAATTGTGGGTATTTTTTGGCCGGTCGGTGTTTTGTACGACTCGTACGGAAATGGCATTTCTGTACGAATCGTACTTGCGGGTTTGTAAGGTGGTTTTCCCGGGTACGAGTCGGACGGAGAATACGCTCCGTACGACCATTCGTACCCGGGTTTTACAGGATCGGAATCGGCACCCAAGTGTTAGGACATGGAGATTTTCAGCACAGAATACATAAAGAGTAATTGTCGTTTTCTTAATCCAATGTTTGAGGTAGATCTTCAGAGGTGCTTTTTTAGCAGCGATTAAAGCTTCCAAGCAGATAGATCCTAGAACTAGACACCTTCCAGAAGCAAGGTTTCACAGCATAATTACAAGAATTCACGTCATTGGGAGAAACAAATTCTGTTAACCTTCTCCTTCCATGATTTGGAAGCATATCTCTCCACCTGAGCAACAAAACTGTAAAGTGGTTTAATTTATTTTGTCAAGATACAAATTCTTGCAACCAGTGTGCAAAATCTGCAACAATAAACTGTTTTATCCTGTGCTTTCCTTCTGTGGTGAACCTTCACCTTTTCTACTTAACATGTAGTGCAATCCACCTCCTGCATTTTTGGAAATTCCTGGTGAATCTTCTATGAGAAGGGCCGCTTCGATAAAACTATTTAACAATTACTTGATTGCAATGGATGGTAAAAAGTTTAATGTGGAATGGAGAAAAGCATTATTATTGTACTTTCTTGGAAAAGAAGCTCAAAAATATTTGAGCATTTACCTTTGTGTCAACCTCCTGATGAGTAATCTTCTGGTGATTAAAATGAATATTAGAATCAATTTACTGGCTGAAATTACATTTTAAGGAAGAAGCACAAATTGTAATGGCAATACACACATTCTACACACATCATTATTATGTAATGAACCAATTGATGGTTATGTTTCAGCTTTATGGAATTTAGCCTTTCTATGTGAATTTGATAGAACAATTAATCAGAGTTCAAATTATTGTATATTACTACAACAGAAAAATACAACTATTGAGACAGCACAACCTCAGCTTAAGAGAAACCATTAATTTTGTGAATAGTGCTGAGGCTGCCATGTGTTCTATCAAAGTGATGTCTGAAAACAAAACCACTAATGAAGAAGATTGTGTAATCAAATGTAAGAACATATCTAATAAAAATTGAGCTAAGTCAAAAGACAAGACAACCAAAGGTCAATTTGCAAAAGCTTCTGATTCTCTATGCAAATGTTACCGATGTGGATCATAAACTCATTTGGTAAATTCTAAACTTTGTCCAGCTATATGTTAGGGATGCATTCAATGCAAAATTGACTATTTCACATATGTTTGTAACAATTGTTTTAAAACAATTCCATTCAAGATGTTGATGATGAAGATAATGAAATAGCTGTCAATATGATACTCACCATTAGTGATCAAAAGGATTAATCAGAAAGACTCTTTAAAACTACAATAATGGGAAAAAAAATCTGTAATTGTAAGCAATCTGGATTTAGTTAAACATATTGATCAGGAGCCTTATATTCCTCTTCATTAAGAGATTTTTATTGACGAGTCCCATCTACAGATGTTTTGACAAAAACGGGGTCAATGTATCTTTATTTGAGTCAGATATTGAGGCTTTATCATATTTCAGGAACAATATTGACTTGATAGAATTTTTAGCTTCTGACATTCAATTTAAAAAAAATTTGTGTCCGTGTAAAAGGCATGTTTCTCTTCAAAAACGACATTTATAAGGACAGAGGCAACAGAGATATGTAGGTATGACTCTGAAACCTGGCACTGATACACCCATTTTTGTGTTTGACAACATCCAATTCTGTTGAGGTCATATTAAGTCAATGTACTGGTATTTCAACAACAAATTAGGTAAAGTGAATGGTTTTTCCCACCAAATTAAATTGGTTAAAAATACCATACCGCTCAAACAGAAAATGAGGGATGTCACCATGTCCTTTTGTAAGAATCTGTATTCTTATTAGATAATTTGTGCAAGGAAAGAGTCATTCAACTAATGAATCATCACAGTGGATATCCCCTATGGTTTTAGTTCAAATAGTTTAAGATAACGTGTTAATTTAAGGTTCCTTTATAAGCAGATTTTAGTAGATTGCCATCCATTTCCATAAATACAGCACATTTCTGGCAAAATGAGAAGCCAAATTATTTGCCACTATAGACCCCAGGGCTGCATAAATGATGATAATTGCAAACACCTCACCACATTTGTATCACCATTTGGGGCATTTTGTTATTTACAAATAGTATTTGTATTAGCTTCTGCTACATCTGTATTTTAAACGTTAATGGATTCCTTACTTGCTAATAAGGTAGGAGTAGCAGCATTTAAGACGGCATAATTTGGGCTGCTACCATTGATTAATGTAATAGCATACTTTCTAGAGTGCAAGCTGTTCTACAAGACAGAGGTGCGACTCTTCATAAAGATAAGTGCACATTTTTACAAAGTGATGTAGATCATGTTGGACATTCTATTACTTGTTAAAGGCATAAATCCCGGAGAAGGTCTTCTCAAGGCTATCGAAAAAGTTCCTTTACCCAAGCTGACGAAACTATTTTCTTCAATTTTAGGCATTTGCGAGTACTATTCAAATTATTTTCTGATTTCTCTTCACATACTGTGTCCATGTGGATATTATTAAAAACAAAATAAGTTGATTTGGTCTGAGAAATTGACTTACAATTTTAATAGAGTCAATGATTTAGATCTAGCTGCCTCAGCACTTCCCTTTCAGAAGATGAAGTGTGCATTTTTACTGTAGATAGTAGTGGGATTGGCTTAGGCGATGTAGTTTCTCAAAAGTCCAAGTATATGAAAAATTGGGAGCTCACTGTCGTCTATGGATCTAATACATCTAGCAAAAAGGGCCATCATGGGCGCGCCGCTCCTTTATTCCCCGCTGATGCCCTTGGTCTACCACCCGGCTCTTCCACTTCTTGAGGAAGGTCTGTTCCAGCGAATCAAACTTAAAACGGGGGTCGCGCGCTGGGGGTACTTATTCCGCGAGGGTCGGTTTTGTGACCTCCCGCTCCTATTTGGAGAGTCGGTCCCAACCCCCCTGGAGATTTTTGCGTTTATTCGGCTTCGCAGTGGCCTCCAAAAAATACTGCCGGCATATCCGGCAGAGCCTGCAGTTTTGGAACCGTTCCATTACCTTCTCGACTCCGCCTCCCCGTCGCATATGGTCTCCTCGCTTTATCGGCGCCTTTACACCCACGGACGGGGGGATATTCTGAGGTCTTGGGCCGGATGGGAGACTGAGATTGGCACAGGGCTCACGGATGACCAGTGGGAGTACTGCTGTCTGCAAACCGAAATGATCTCCTCGAGCAGTAGGTTCCGCATCATTCACTACAAATTCCTACATCGCCTCTATTGTACCCCAGTCCAGATGCATAGGTTTCAGCTCCGTGACAACGATCGATGCGATAGGTGTCACTCCCCGGGGTCTGATTTTTTACACCTGGCCTGGACCTGCCCGAGTATAGACGACTATTGGAACCGAGTCTACGCTGCCATAGGTGAGATGCTTGGGGGCCCGCTGCATCCCTCCCCACTTCAGGCCCTGCTGGGATACACCCGGGATATACCCAAGGCGGATCGTCGCTTTGTTACCTGTGCGCTGTTGCTAGCCAAGAGACGTGTGGCATGTCGGTGGGGGCGGGGGAGAAGCCCTAAGTTTAAGGAGTGGCTGCGGGATATGCTTACCTGTCAGGAGAATGTTCTGCTGTATGCTGATTTGCTGCCGCCTGCGTCACGGCCCCCCGACATTTGGGCCCCTCTGACGAGATACCTCTCCGCCCATGAGGACCAGGGGACGCCTCCTAGTGTCGCTGAGGGATAGTGTCGGATGTTGGTATGAGGCGTGGAGGGTGTGCTGATGTCCTCATCATGTGGGATTCCGGACCTGTGGGGTCTTTAGGGTTCTTGTATATCTCTTTGGAGGAAGATACTGCCACTATCCAACGACTGTCTCCAATGTAATGTAATCTGTGAAATGGTGATATTGATGTATCTCCTACTGCGAATAAGTGTAATGCTTGTTGGTTCTCTTCTTGCTGTATAAAAATCTTAAAATAAAGAGTTAAAAAAAAAAAAAAAAAAAGGGCCATCATAAATAAAGCATGTCAGTGTTCCACCTATCTGAAGATTGTACTAACTTATGTCAGAGGTCTTTATTTTAGAAATCCACAACTTGGCATGCCTACCCACAAGGACCGTGACCAGTATAAACTTGTCATAAAGTGACTAACAGATATAGATGGCATCAAAATAGGGTTCCATGCCATGAAACATTTTAATTTCCAAGGTGTTTGTCTTTATACACACATGAGCAACATCCTAACCATGTTTAGCTATCTAGTGCCAGAATTCAATATGAAAAAAAGCTGTTGTGTCCCACCTGGTGAAGGGATTTGGTGGCCACTCAGGATGGTGCATTTATTTTGACATGAGTTGGCCGTGGCAAGCAATCAGAACCCTCAATGTGAAGCAAGATGGATCAAAGTCACCTGTGAAAGCTCATGTCATAGAAGAGGATAATCCTCTTACTTGGATTTCATTTCATAATTGATCACAAGGTTGAACTTCTCAAGGGCATTGCTGAAGGACTTTCACGGGAATACAACCAATTCAGTAGTTTTCTAGTGGCAAGTAGTTGCTCAGGTCAGGTCTAATTTGGGAATAGCAAGCTGTAACATTGAATGTCTCAGACCCTCAGTGCCACAGAAAGATCCTCACTAGTCTTCCATTTTTCCCTTAGTATTCTCCTATACTTTTTCTTGAATGCTAATTAGAGGATAGCAAGTTTTGAAGTGTATGAGCTTGGAGTAATGATAATTTCATGAATGGAGCTTACAGAAGGGGAACAAACTCATGGGCCACACAGAAAATAGGAGCATCTATTTGAAGCTACTAGAATGAAATTTGTAGAACAGGAGATTGCAGAGCTGGATTCTGTAGCTAGATTGCAGAACAATGAACCTTATTGTGTGAGACTGCAAATTGAAGGATTTGCGATATAACACTAGCCCAGGATAGGGCAGTAGCCAGAATTCAATTAAGAGGAAAGAGTGGTAGCATTATAGAACGGTGTATAAACAACGGCTTCAAGGATAGAGAACCCCACTGAGTGGAAACCAATATCTACTGGGCCCACAAATAGCAATTGCAGCAATCCCAAGTAAGAAGATCCTCACCAAGGCATGGGTGGTTGGGAGTGGAATTAATTTGACCAACGAAGAGCACAAGTCCTAATTGCCATGTGTACAAACACTGGACTCAAGAATAATCGTGTGCATTCACAAATTAGGTTGATGATTGTTACTCCAAATGGATGGGTATGGGAGAGGTACAGGCGGATACAAGTTGAATAAAGGGTTAAAAAAAGAGAAAACCAAGTGGTTAGTTTCAAACTGAAAAACTACTACAAGCGTGGCTCCACTGTCAATCCCCTTACCTTGCTTCATAGACGTTGATACTTTGGTAACCTCCGCTCCCTAATAGTATAACTCTCAAGAACAATTGATATAATATCTTATTGTAAAAGAAGTGCGGGGTGCAACAATATCTGCATAAGCTCTGTTTTAATTTCAAGAAATAATAAGAAAAGAAAAAAAACCTTGAAAACAATTTAGAAATTCACAGTTAAACAGGAAAGACAACTGGAGTCTGCATTCTATAGAAGAAGTAGTAAGCATACCTCTTAATGAGCCAATATTGCTTCTTGAGTTTTCGTGACTATTTAGATCATAAAGTAGCTTTGAAGAGGGTGGTGACAAAGATTATTTATTTGCACGATCGCCGCCAAACAAATAGAATGCCACTGTTTGGTGTATTTTTAATAAGCAATATTCATTTGAAGTAAACAGTTATGTGGTGGAACGGAACACTGTATGATTTATGTGATAATCAGTATCCCTTTATAAGAAACAAACAACTATGTAGTGTATGTGATACACAGTATTGTTCATACAAAATAAGTCAAAATATGTAGAATGTTACTGTATATTGTAAAGTATTAACAGTAACATAGACTGTGATATCACTCAAACCAACCAGCACAGAACATTTCATGTGTGTACGTTCAATACAGCTGCCATAACTAAGGCCACATTGCATTGTGGCAGATAAAGTCCTGGCATCTTTTATTTTGTTTTTCATTTATCAAATAGGCAGCAAAGAGTGATCGATTTTCAATGAAGTAATCTCATTTAATTTAAGCAGTTAGTACAGTTTCAAATTTCCCTGACATCTTGACACTTGGCTCTAGTTATACAACTAAAGTGACCAATTCCAGTGGAGAACTGGTCTGCAGACTCCCCACAGGGGTACGCATACAAATGCTGGAGTCCCAACTATAAACATGCTGCCACCACTGTCTTGAGAGAGTGGTCGAGAAAATGAAGAGGAGGATGCAATATTAATGCTGCCCTCTATAGTCAGCATTCACCCTCCATCTCGCAAATGCCACTCTCAGAAATATAAAGAAGTTCACTATCAGGTAATAGTGTTTCTATCACCCAGTGGAATTTAATCTTGTTCGGTGCTATTGACTTTGGCTGCTGGTTAAGACTTTACATGGTAAAGTACCTGCTCCATCAAATAATAAATCCCTCTGCAGACCAGTGGTTTGGGAAGCTGTACTTTTCAAAGGAATAAACACACAGGGCCTTGGTGCAAGACCTGTTACCTCGGTATTACACAATCCGATGTCTGGAAGTGGTACTGTGAGACATGAATGTTTTTGCATAGTTGTTACTTGTCATTTTATTGTGGTGGTGATGTGTTGTGCTGTTTTTTGTGCTGAGTTATTAAAATATGATGTTGCTGTACTGTACTGTGGTGGTTATATTGCTTTCACCTTTTTGCTGTTTTGTTATACCGTGCCCTGTTATGTTTTATTTGTGTTATGTTCCTTCATGTAGATTATTGTATTATGTTCTGTTGTTTACTTTAGTGGTGTTGACAAATGCTGCTACATCACCAACCAAATGCAGCACATGCTTTTAAAGTTCATGTGACAAGCAACCATTCAACACTATTTAACGGGTCAAATATCACTCCGGTAGCTCTTCAACTATGTAAAAACAAGACAGCCGAAAACTCCGGCAGGGCCATATCCTGTTATGTTAGCACTTTCCGTGCAAATAGGTTGTGAGACGGGCCAGCGTCTTACATTCCCACTTGCAGCGCCAGTGAAATGGCCCAGATTGCAGCGGCCCTCAGATGAAGCAGCAGGGCACTTATGTATTCAGCAGTAGCCGCTACTAAGAAAACAATCGAGCAAAGGTGGGAAACTGCTAGCTGGGGCGTCTGATAAGCAGCCTTCTTTTGTACGAAAGTAATCAAAAAATTCAGAATGCCAATGTTTGGTATTAAACTGCGGAACACCACAACTCGCTATCTGTGCCAAGTCATATACATTTATAAGTAAGCAATCAAACTGTGAAGGCGGATGTAGGCCATGGAAGATGAAAGTCCTCTAAAGTTTCAGAGAGAAGAAGATTAACGACATCGAGCTCCAATTTGGTTTCGGACAGGTAGATTTTATTTCGGACAGGTAGATTTTATTTCGGACAGGTACATTTTATTTCGGACAGGTAAGTGTTGCTTTGTTATGAAGCATCTAAACATGTATTTCATTGGTGATTGATTGTTATCCCCCAGAATGCGCGCGCAACTGTTCCCATGTCCTGCAGACTGACACAGGAATCCAAACAAATGCAAACACAATTGTTAAAAGATCTGTCTCATCTGCAGCCCCCTTCAAACCGTTTGCTGTATTGCTCGAGGCTGAAGGCCTTTACCGTAATGACAGCCCCAGCAGTACCTCGCGTGACGCCCTGCAAGCTTAACTAAGCATCTTTGCAATCTTCCGTTCCGGATTCCAAATTTATTCATTGATTTACGCACTGATGCATGCAGGCATGTCGCAGCTCGAGTAACATTAGCGAGTACATCTTTGCAACTCCATCTTGACTTTGGAAAGATTTAGCGGCAACTTGACAATTGGATTGAAAAAAAGACACTTGGTCACGGGCGGCCTAAAGCTTTGTGGATAGAAACAAGTGGGCTATTGTTACATTTAATTGGAATGCGGTCGCCTTCACTCACGCGAGGGGCTGTCACTCCACTTTACACAGAAGGTGAAAGACAGTAGCAATAGCAGGCACATTATGTGCAGGGAATATTTTGTTCAATAAATGAAAAAATGCAAACTCATTTCAGAAGTCGTTTTGAAGAGCTCCTCTCTCTAAACTCAGGAATCACTTTTCAACGGTAAGGCCACGTAGCGTTGCGGTCTGAAAGGAGTTTGGACGCGTCACCGTTGCAAACATTGGACTTCTCAGAAAACAGCATATCTTCAACAAGCGTGCCAGCCCAGGTGTGGCCCACCTGCTACCATCCCAAAGTGGCACACACTTTGATTTAGAGTTCTGTGTTACTACTTTGGAACAAAAACGCCCTGATGCACAAAAGTCTCAGGAATCAGGAATTGTCGTATTAGCAATTCCTGTTAACTTGTTTGCAAATAGTTTCTACAAATGATGAACTAAGATCAGCAAAATCCAAGTGATTTCCATTTGCATCGCGGAACCTATAGGTGAGCATTATAGTTCAATGTCCTGATCCAAACACCAGAGGCGTAGCTAGAGCTTGTGGCGCCCGGGGCTATCCCTCAGATTGCCGCCCCTGGGGGGGAGGGGTGCTGGGGAAAAAGGACGGCGAGCACCTGAAAGAGGTCCGAGAGACATGTAGTATCGCCGCTAATAGTTACCTCGATCATGCAAGTTACATGCACATACATGACACGGTCCAAGGCTACACAGTCGAATACACCGGGGACTAGCAGTACAAAAGAGAACACACAGACTGCATGATCTATCTGGGGACTCAGACAAACCGCATCCCCTCTGAAAACGTTTAGCTCTTACCTCACTCCAGCAGCACTCCACAGTGGTGGCAGCCAGAGCCAGGGTCTCTATGGCAGGGGTTGGTTCACTTCTGCTGCAGCAGCCAGCAAATCGCCCAGCACTGCCACTGCAAGGGAAGAGAGGTGGGGACGGAGGACACGAAAGAACCTGGGAGGGCAATGCACAGCAAGACTCACTCCTGACAGGGAGGGGACCGCATGAAAGAGGACGCGATGCAGGAAGAAAAGAGAACGTGCAATAACATGGACAGGCTTGTGTCAGAGAGCAGCGGGAGGTAATGAAGGAGTAGAGGCAGGAAAATTGGTAGAGGGACTGTGGATGCACATACTTAGGGGGGGCGACCAACAGGTGAGAGAGGAAGAGAATGAGGAGGGCCAGTGTGAGGGAGAGAGGCCAGGGAGTGATGAAGAGAATGAGGGGGCCCGGTGTGAGGGAGAGAGGCCAGGGAGTGATGAAGAGGATGAGGAGGGTGTGAGGGAGAGAGGCCAGGGAGTGATGAAGAGGATGAGGAGGGTGTGAGGGAGAGAGGCCAGGGAGTGATGAAGAGAATGAGGAGGGTGTGAGGGAGAGAGGCCAGGGAGTGATGAAGAGGATGAGGAGGGTGTGAGGGAGAGAGGCCAGGGAGTGATGAAGAGGATGAGGAGGGTGTGAGGGAGAGAGGCCAGGGAGTGATGAAGAGAATGAGGGGGGTGTGAGGGAGAGAGGCCAGGGAGTGATGAAGAGAATGAGGAGGGTGTGAGGGAGAGAGGCCAGGGAGTGATGAAGAGAATGAGGAGGGTGTGAGGGAGAGAGGCCAGGGAGTGATAAAGAGAATGAGGAGGGCCAGTGTGAGGGAGAGAGGCCAAGGAGTGATGAAGAGAGTGAGGAGGGTGTGAGGGAGAGAGGCCAGGGAGTGATAAAGAGAATGAGGAGCGCCAGTGTGAGGGAGAGATGCCAGGCAGGGAGTGATGAAAATAATGAGGAGTGTGTGAGGAAGAAGGCCAGGGAGTAAGGAAGAGGATGAAGAGCGGCGGCGGTGAGCATGACATGTTTACAAAAGAAAAACAATTTAATGACATGAGTGTAGGAGAGTAGGATCTGCTTCACATGGGTAACCCCACTTTTTGCTGGTGTTTCACTGTTTTTCGACCTTAATCTTGCTGTGGCCCTGCTAATCAGGACCCCAGCCTAGCTGCTTCCTCTCTAAAATGGTTTCCATGTACAATAGGTACATTTCTAATTGGATTCTGGAGTGCCTTAAAAGCCCCTAGTATATGGTATACTATGTACCTAGGGCATAGGTACCTCAGAGGCCTACCAGGGGCGGAAAGGAAGCATGTATTATGCCACCCCTGGGAAGCACTCCAAAATGACACCACAGGTCTGCTACTGCAGCCTGGGTAAGGTGGTGCTTGCACCCCTTACCGTGGTATAGGCTACCTATATCACTACCATTGCACATACATATAAACTGTTTGCAGGGGCTACCTGCCCCTGCTCTGGCGCGAAACTGGACAAAGAAAATGGGTGTAACCACCCCTCTTTCCAAACCCTCCCATAGGTGGGTCCCTAGAGTATGTCCAACCATTAAACTTTGTATAAGTATGGGAACCCAGTCCTTGTGACTTTAGATTACCCTGGACGAAGCTCTGCAACATATATCCTGGACTGTCAACATTCTACTTTAACTAGAAGACTGAAGAAATATCCCTAGGGGTGAAGGAGTGACTCCCCTGCTTGGCAGGCACCAAAGAAGCAACTGACCGGTCTGCAATTCTGAAGCTCCCACCGGATGCCGAAGTCTCTGCATCCCCAGAGGTGGATTTCCAGATTTTCCAGAGGCTACCCTGAGTCCACAGCAAAGCTGAGGCCCGTGGCTATTGTGGGTGACGTGGAACCGTGACCACTGGACACCGTGATCTTTTGCTGATCCATCATCTTCCTGGTCTCCCTCGAAGTTGTGCTTTGGGCTCTGAGAAGCCCCAGCCTTGAGCACCTCCTGCACCAAAGATTTCTGGCCTCCACTCCACGAATGACCCATGGGCCTGTTTCCAGTGCGACCGCTCGGGGCTCCTTCGCGATCGCTAGCCCGTTGGCTAATAGGTCCCCGCAAAGGCGACTCCTCTGCTGATTGGGCTTTCCTGGTTGCTCCAGAAATGCCCCGACTTACCTTTGCTTGGTGAGTCCCCCAGACTTTGCTGGTCTGCACCGACGTCCTTTCTCTGATTCCAAGTGACTTGCCGTTGCCAAGGCTTGTTGGGTTCAATCTGGTCGCCGACACCGCAGCACTCGACAGACTTCATGGGACAGCTCAAATCCAGCTCCTGGTCATCATCGGCACCTCCTGGACCTCGTGGCTGAAGAGTCAAGACGCCCGTCATCTCACCTGAAGCATCCAACATCTGTGGGCATTGGTCTATCGTGCCCTTGGTCACTGGTAAGTGACCCAGACTCTGTCCCCTCTGCTTTCAGGTTCCTTCCATCCTAGATCTGGGCTTGGATCTCTCCGGACACTTCTCCTCTTCACAGCAGCAGCACTTCCTGAGCAGCTTCCATTGAAAACAGCGACGCGACCCAACACCATTTGACACCAATGCACCCGGCTTCCCTGGGTGAGGAACTCGAGTACTCCGGTGCTCCTGTGGGTGTTGGCCCTAGACACCTCTAAGCCCAAAAGGGTTTGCACGTAGATATCCTCTAAGTGTCCTTAAACTCTAAATTTACAGCCGCGACTTTCCCCATAGAAGTTAACGGCGATTCGCGGCTGTGTTCTCTCACTGCACGCGTCCCCCGTGGATCCCCTGTGTCACTACCTTGGGTGGTTCCTTGTGGTCCAAGCACTTCTACAGGCTCTAGGCCTTGTGTCTAGCTCAGTCGTGGTTCTTATACCACTTTATTGGTATATGGTTTGGTACGCCCCTAGGGCCCAAACGTGTATTTGTGCTATTTGTGCTGACAAGGAGCGTTCTGCTGCAGGAGCGTTACGGCGCTGCTGTGCAAATTTTAAAAACTCACCTGTTTATTTTCTTTTAGGTATCGGACTCGCGCTTCACTGCTCCCCTCACTCGCACTGTAATCGTGCCCCTCACCGCCGCTTGGCGGGCTGGTTCTGGGGAGGCGGACATCTTGGGTTGGGGTGGTGAGGATTGGGCTGACAGTGCTCATTGCGCATGCGCCAGCGGGGGAACGCGTATTTAATGCTCCTCCCCTAGCTCAGCGGGATCGCGCAGCGGGCGTGCCCTCGCATGGCCGGAGTCGTGCCAGAGTCCTGCCCGTCTGCGCCCATCCGCGCTAAGGCCGTGCGAGACGTGGCGGGCTCTGGCTCGGGTTCGTGAGAGTTTAACAACGTGTCTGTTGCCATGCTGACATATTCTAGGGAGAGCTTGATGTCCATCAACCAGGTGAGTCGCTGCTGTGCACGCCCGCCTGTCCATCCTCTCTGTGGTCCGTACCGTTGTCCATGCAATGGCCTGATACTTGACCCCCCATTGCCTCTACCTCGGAAATCTCCCTCTGTTTTCCATCATAGCAGGGTCTCTTCTCCCTCTTTGCGGATAATGAACCTGAATGTGAGGTCGATTTTGAAACATCAGCAAAATCTGTATGATCTCATTGAGGATGAAGCCCCGGACATCCTGGCTATAACTGAAACATGGCTTCAGGAAGCTGACACTGCCATTCTCAATCTGGCATGCCCCTCTGGCTATTCGATGTACACCTTGAATAGAGCATCTAGAGGGGGGGGAATAGCGCTGATAGTTAGGTCTTGTTTTCCCTGTGTGTGGAACAGCCTTAAGATCGCTGGCTGTGAAAGCGCCTCTTTCAAAGTCTCTGTCAATCCTGAGTTTACACTGTCTGGGATGGTGGTATATCGTCCGCCAGGCAGTGATGTGTTGTTTAGAAATGCTTTCTCGGATACTGTCGGCACTTTGACCACTGACTGCGCCAACTTTTCTATACTGGGCGATTTAAATCTGCATTTCGACACACTGTCCAGTTTGACAGCTCGTGCCATCGCTTTGGACCTAGAGGCTTTTCAATTGTTCCAGCTGGTTTCACAGCCTACGCACATCGGGGGACATACTTTGGACCCTTTCTTTACCAACTTGACTGAGGCCAAAGTCACTGCAGTTACCCCAGTAGAATGGTCTGACCATTTCCTGGTGTCTATCCAGTGTCCTGTATCAGTGACTCTTCCCATTTCTTCAGCTAGACGGGTACTCAGGAGATCTTGGAACAAACTCAGGTTGGAAGACTTTCACCATCTTTTGTTGGTGGAGCCCTTGGGCCCATTGAACAATGTGGACGAAGGGTACGATCTCTTTTGCTCCTGGCTTACTCTGGATGCTTTGATACCCATTGTATCGACTAAGATCAACCCTCGCGAGTCTAGTCCCTGGTATGACAGGGCCTTACGCGCCTTGAAGGGAGCCTGTAGACGGGCGGAGAGGGCCTGGCGGAAGACATATGGGGCTGATTTAAAAGCCGCATATGCTGCTTCGGTTAAGCTCTATCACCGGGCCATATGTCGTGCTCGTGCGGCCTTCTATGCTGAAGAATTCCGGAACAGCACCAACCCGTCGAAGGCCATCTTCAAAGCGGTTAAAGATCTTATGGCCAAACGGACTATCTCTTTAGCCGAGAGCTCTGTCTCCCATTGTGAATCCCTGGCTTCCTATTTTTTGGGAAAGGTCCAAGCCATCTATCGGACTTTCCCTAGCATTGGGGTTCCGCTGGGAAGTTCCAATGAGGCACTACGTCAGATCGCCCTGCCCTCATTTCCCCCTCTCACCTCGGACGGGTTTGACAAACTTGCTTTGCAAGTTAAATCAGGATCTCCATCTGATCAGGTAAAGCCTGCTCTCTTTCGAGACCAGACCTTTCTGGGGCGCCCTGTGGTGCGCTCCCTTGTCAACCTCTCTCTAGAGTCGGGGGTAGTTCCAACTAAATGGAAGCAGGCGGTAGTGTCTCCGATCATCAAAAAACCCTCCTTAGACCCGTCTAAGCCTGAAAGTTTTCGCCCCATCTCGCTGCTACCTTGGCCGGCAAAGTTGACAGAGGCCCATGTCAATCTGGCCCTGTCGGAACATCTAGCCCGGACCAACGCCCTTGATCCCACACAGAACGGTTTCCGCGCTGGTCACAGCACGGAGACCGCTCTCCTCGCAATGGTGGAATATCTGCGTGCTAGGTTGGATGCGGGTCAGACGGCGGCGCTGATATTGTTAGATCTCAGCGCCGCCTTCGACACTGTATCTCATGGCATCCTCCTGCATCGGCTTGAGGAGATCGGTGTCAGTGGTCTGGCGCTGCAGTGGTTCCGCTCCTTCCTGGACAATCGTGCCTTCTGTGTGGCCATTCCTCCCTTTTCGTCCAGTTTCCAGCCTCTGGCCATGGGGGTTCCGCAAGGGTCTTCGCTAAGTCCCACGTTGTTCAATCTTTACGTGAGACCGCTGGCTGATGTCGCGAGGCAGTGGGGCCTTACTTTGGTCTCATATGCCGATGACACTCAGCTGGCGGTTACCCTTAGCGGAGATGTCCACCAAGACGCCCCCAGGTTTCAGTCCGGACTGAAGGCGGTGGCTTGCTGGCTGACAGAAAACTGTCTCCAGCTTAATGCCACAAAAACAGAGGTGATGGTTGTTGGGAAGGGAGTGGAGCTCTGGGGCGATCAGTGGTGGCCTTCTGAGCTGGGCCCCACTCCGACCCCAGTGTCGGAGGTGAAAAATCTTGGGGTCTGGTTGGACGCTGGCCTTACCTTTATAGGACATACTAAAAAAACGGCAGCCTGTTGTTTTGGTCTATTAAGAGGTCTTAGACCAGTCCTTAAATACTTTGATGCCCCTACCAGACAGCTTGTAGTCCAGGCTACTATCATCTCTCGCCTGGACTACGCTAGCTCTCTTCTGGCTGGGGCTAATCAGGCTGAGTTAACGCGCCTACAGCGGGTTCAAAATGCTGCGGCCAGAGCCATTGTTGGCCTACCCAGGTTTTGCCCGGTGGCGAATGTCCTTCGTTCTTTGCATTGGCTCCCTGTAAGGAAGCGTATTCTTTTCAAGGTCCTTTGCTTGACTTTTAAGATATTAAGAGGTATAGGCCCTGAAATCCTGTCCAATCTTATTTCTTTCTATGTCCCCACTCATAGCCTCCGATCTCAGGGCCAGGCCCTTGCTGTGGTCCCTAGATTTAGACTCTGTCGGATGGGGGGTCGTTCCTTCAGCGTGAAAGCTGCACTCATTTGGAACACCCTCCCAGTTGAAATCCGTCAGTTAGACGATCTGCTTTCTTTCCGGAGAGCCATCAAGACTTTTCTGTTTTAGTTGTCTATCTTAGGCGTCCCCGTTTCTGTTGTGTTGTGTTCCTCCTTGTCTATGCGCCGGGACGCTCCTTGGCTGGAGTAGCTGTGCGCATAATAAATCAATTTAACATAACATAACATAACATTACTGTTGATTGCTGACTTGTAACTTAAGTACTTCGAACTCCAGTCTCATAAAGACACTAGAGGGGTGTGTTTTATCTTAAATATATATATTTTAAATATATACCTGGTGTAGTTGTCCTTTCATTTGGTCCTTCAAGAGATTATAGACTGGTAAAAAAATGCTGCTTTACATTCCTTCAAGACTTAGCCTGAAGGCTGCTCTCTATAGCTACCACTAGGATAGCTTTCAATAAAGGTTGTCTTTAACCTATCACCATAAGGAGTTGTTTGGACTGATACAGGGTGCCCACTATAAATAGTGAACAGCATATATCAGGCCAACGTCTCACAATGAGGCGACTCAGTTCTTGGTTGTGAGCACTAAAGCTTTTCTATCAAAACACAAGGTAGCATAGGACGCTGTAGGCATAGCACAGCACAGGTTGGGGAAGAAAGGCATCCTAAGAGCAGGGGTGGGGTGAGTACAGTAGAGAGAACTATCTGCACCCTGTGCTTCTGCATGCCCCCCGTGACCCACCGCAGGATGTCTCAAGTTTCCAGAAAACTGCATTAGCCGCTCGGGAAACCGGAGAGAGGGCTTCATTTTCCTAATGGGCTGGAAGTGCAGCCAATGGTGGGGAGCTGAGAGCCGCCGGTGGGCTGAGCCTGTAATCTACCCCCAAGTCTACACAGGGCATGGGAAGGGAGCCAGGAGTCACTGCCGAGAGAGACACGGGCTGGGAGGCAGCGCCAGGGGAGGGCTGCAGAGCATGTGAGTGACAGCCATCCTCAGCGACAAAGCCAAGTCTTGCGGTTGGTTCCCTTACTCACGGCGTGCCCACTTCTGATGCCCCACCCAAGACCAGGCATCTGGAAATTGTGGGTACAGAACCGTTGGATTTCTCCTCCCATTCCACGACAGATTTGCGGCAACACAAAATATTCCATTTATCAGAGTAGGTTTGACGTTTTAAGAGACTTTGAGGGCCTCTACACAAGAGGCTTCGGAGTCAGCCACCCCTCTTAAAATGTTTAGCTAGCTCTCCTCTTACCTCACTCGCTCCAGGATATCTCTGGCAGGCAGGGGTTGGTTCGTTCAATACTGCTGCACTGCTGCAGCCAGCAAATCGCCCAGCAGCACTGCCACTGCCCCAGACCAGAATTGACTCCTCACGAGAGCGCGTAGTGGTGAAGCGCGTGACGCGTCACTTCTACGTTCTCATCGCGAGGGCGGGCCAAAATGATTCCCAGGGCCGTCATTGGTAGCGCTCGTGTGCTACAAGATTGACGGCCCTGGGACGGACCAACAGTCAAGCAAGCACAAACGCGGAACGTCACAGTGGCAATTTTGGCAGTACTGCAGGCGCACTGGCGCAGCAGTTACAACAAGCAAGCAGGTCAGGTGCGCGCTGCTTGCACTTTCAAATTGGGCTGTGCACGCGGCACTGGTGGCCCCATGCGGCGGCCTTTATAATATATTTGGGGACACTGACACTACTGTGACTGACAGTAGTGTCAGCGAGTGTCCCCAAATAAATTATAAAGGCCCCCGCAACGGGCCACCAGTGCAGCACGCTGCCCCCAAAATAGTGCCGCCTGGGGTGGATTGCCCCCACCGCCCCTGCTGGGGATGTGTGCTATAGAGCTGTTTTTAGAGATGTCATGTGCGCATTCATAAAAAGTTTAACTTTGTAGCCTATCAATACGAAGCGCACTAGGACCCTAGTGGATCTAGACAGACTTTGAGACAGGAACAACTTAAGGTGTGGGGGGAGGTGTTAGGGTGTGGTCTAGGAAGTATGACATAATGATGATCAGAGTGTGAATGAATGTTGGATAATAAAGACATGCTCAACTACACAGCTCGGTGTGTGGCGTAATCTATTTTGCATGCTGCTGGGTTGGTGATAACGCAACAAACTTGTGAGTAGAAAGTCAGCACCCAGTAAAGTCGTAATTGTGTGAGTGATTTTGTCTGTACAAATACCAATCTGTTAACATGTAATTGGTCCTTTAAAGTGGCTCTGTGTGCACACTATTTTCATAGTTATAAAAGTGAGGCTAAATTGGCAATAATTAAAACGATGTGCTATTTATCTCAGTAATGCCATATCTGCAAGTGTGTAGTTAAATACATTTACATCTGAAAGGCGATGTGAATTTGATGCATAGTCCATTTCTGCACCATCTGGGGCAGTGTAATAATGGCCGGCGGTCAGTCCCTGTAAGAGCGGTGGGTGGTGCGGGGATTTCTTGAGACGACAAGGACAAATTAAATAAATAATTAATTTTCCCTCGTCGTCGTCTGTCAAAATCTCCCCCACCCGGCCACACTGCTCTTACCTGCATGGGCTACTGCTGTTGGTCTGAGCTTGCTCAGTGTAGGGCTGAGGGTCTGTTTATATGCGCCTGTGCAAAGTCACAAACAGTGATGCAAACCGGCACAATGTGTTGATTAATCATTTACTTTACAGCATACAACTTTAATTGCTATAAATGAATGCAAATAGAGCTTGAAGCAATTTTGCATTGAGGCGGTGTCTCATGGGTGGTACATGGGCGTTCTAACACTAAAATCCATGTGTTTTGCGGCAGAGCCCGATTTATGCAATGGTAGAGAGGACTTTGTGGTAAAAACATTTCTCCTGACTTTTCAAACATTACTTATGTGCTGCATCACACTTAACAGCACACACCCAATATGTGAAAAATGTAAAGCTTTATCAAGGGATCGTGTTTTGCAGTGGAAGGGCACACTTTCAATACAAAACCTATACTAGACATCACTCATGCACCTTTTCACTATTGTACAAAGCTGTGTGCGTGGAGCTTGGCAGCCGAATTGTGCACCAGTGCTGAGGAAGCGAGCAGCTGCATGGTATCTTAGTAGGTATGACTTTGCAATGCTTTCTCCCCCTACTGTAACAGAGTGCAGCAATAGTGGTTGCTGTGCTGTGTTGCACTAAACATAAGTACATTTGCCCCACAGTTTGTAAAGGTAATTTATTTAACACAATATTTCACAGCGTTAGGGCTTGATTTTCAGACAATACTGCTTAGAAACAATGAGCAGCTTTTGCTTCTTTCTGTTTCTGAGCCGTGCTGTCTAAAATAATGCGCTAACTTGTTGAAATATTGGGGTAAATGAAATCAATTTGCAACTGGGAGGTATGTAAAATTCTCGCAGGCTCCCTGGCATGCAACAGCACCCAGCATTCTCCCTGGTGCCACGCAACTTTGTGTATATTCAGTGTGGGTTCCTATTCTATTCTGGAACTGTGGGGGGTTTGGAGCTGAGGAGTTCAGTTGCACTGGCCTACCCGTCTGGCCGGTTGTGTTGCTGTGCTGTGAGAATAAACCTATTTTGGAAACCTACAGTGAAGCATTTTGGATTTAATAACTGGCTACGAGCAGGGGAACACGCCTGCCAACCGCAACGAGCAGCACAGAGAGGTCTGTTTCTGTACCAAGCGGAGCGTATTGTTCAATTTCCGACATCATCGGAAAGAAAATCGTAAATACTGTGTGCTGTATGAGTAGACAGCACGGTAATTTTGCGGACATCATATGGATCTGAATTGGAAGTAGGTGTCATACCCAAATTTCAAATTAATGGTTGACATTTACGGAGTTTGCTTGTAAGGAGGAATGGCGAGAGAGAAGGGAAATTTTAAAGTAAATACCTTTGAACGTTGTGTCCGTTGTTCGCCAAGTCAAGCGGTGAACAATTCACAGAACGCTGCCAGTCTCAGAATTCTCCGTGAATCTACGTAACCACGGAAGGAAATTTGAGCGTCAGTCATGTAGCGCAGTACGTCAGACACAACGACGTCAGTCGTTAGTATTTTGTCACTGTTGGACTTGGCCCTTTTTGCAGGGTCATCCCAGAATTGTTTGCCTTACCCCTGGTATTTTTTCAGACCTGGTGTTGGTGGTTTTAAGACTCAGGGCACTTTATCACTGCTGCTCCTCCCTTCCCCCTCACCTACTTAATGGCGGCCGATAAACGTGCTGCTGGCGCACCGAAGGCGCACCGAAGGCAAGCGCGTCTGCACCCGTCCCGACCCGACTGCGGCCAGCGCCAGGGAACCCTGGATCCACGACCCTCCATCGCTACGACACCACCACCCTCCTCGCACTCAACCCCGGAAAACTCAGAGACTGCCAACAGGCCTCGCCGAACTCGACCCATGGCCAGTTCTCCTGCCTCCACTACCGTCAGACCTTCACCACCACTCCGACCTCCAACACCAACGACACCTGCACCGACGACACCCTAAGATGCATCCTCCTCAACGTGCGTGCCATACACAAACACGCCATGGAAATCTGGAACCTACTCGAGTCTCTCTCGCCCGACATCACCTTCTTAATGGAGACCTGGACCAATTCCGCCTCCGTCCCCGACATCCACACCACCATCCCGGATGGATACAAGATCCAGAGGAAGGACCGCCCCAACCACCTGGAAGGGGGCCTCACCATCACCCACAAGCGCATCCTCCGCCTCACCACCTCCAGCGAAACCTTCCCCTCCGCTGAACGAACACCTGCACTTCCAGATCCTGACCACACCAAACACCACTCTCCCAGGAACCCTCGTCTACAGATCCCCCAGACCCCGGACACCCTTCGCCTCCACCATCACAGACTACATCGCACCCCACGCCATCGCATCTACTAACTACATACTCTTCGGAGACCTCAACTTCCACCTCGACAACACCAGCGGCCCCAACTCCACCGTCCTCCGAGACAACCTCGCCAACATCGGACTCAACCAACTCGTCCCACACCAACACACAGAGCAGGACACACCCTTGACCCCATCTTCACTGCAGTCAACAGTGTTCACTTCAGCCACACAACACAACCGCCATGCACCGACCACCACTGCGTTCACTGTCACGGCTGCCGAACGATCGGGAGCCAGAACAAACCAAAAAAGCACAAAGGTGGCTGCCGGCCGGGGAACGCGCATGCGCTTTGACCGAAACGGTTAAAGCGCACCCATCCCCTAGCGGCAGCGCTTCACATCTCTTGGTTTAGGACTTACCTTCCGATCACCTCGTCTTCCTTCAAGTCGTCGCGCATCAAGGTCCTTTTCGTGGTCTCCCAGCCTTCGGCGTCCGGTCTCCTGTTCCTGAACCTCCTTTTATGTATTCGGCATGCCGCCTTCCCATTTTGGACCGCTGACAGTGCTCCAGTCTTCGGTGCGCCGCCCTTGCCTTCGTATCTTCGACTTCACCTCCGGTTGAGTCGTCCTGCAAACAAGAAAAGAAAGGACAGAAAAGCTTTATAAAGCCTACATAATGGTAACAGCGCTTTGTGCTGTCATTTACTAATTGATTAATGAACTTTTGAATACTTATCTGATTGGGTTTTCCTGTTGCTGTGGGCACCCGTCCCATCCTTTACTGAACTCATTTAGGAACCTGCAAGCATACAAAGAAATATGTTATGTTATAACAATTTATTATGCGCACAGCGACTCCAGCGAAGGAGCATCCCGGCGCAGAGACACGGAGCAGTCATAACACAACATGGAGATAATGCTACAGAAAAGTACTAAAACAGGGAAGCTAAAATAGGAAGGTTTTCATAGCTCTACGAAACGACAACAAGTCCTCTATCAGCCGAATTTCAACTGGGAGGGTGTTCCAGATTGACGCAGCTCTCACCCCGAAGGACCGGCCCCCCATCCTGCTGAGCCTAAATCTGGGGACAACAGCAAGGGCCTGACCTTGAGATCGAAGATTGCGGGTAGGGACATAGAAAGAAATGGAGTTGGCCAGGATCTCAGGGCCTATGCCGCTAAGGATTTTGAAGGTCAGACACAAGACCTTGAAGAGAATACGCTTCCTCACCGGGAGCCAGTGCAGGGAGCGGATGACATGAGACACCGGGCAGAACTTAGGAAGTCCAACAATGGCTCTCGCCGCGGCGTTCTGCACCCGCTGCAGACGGGTTAACTCAGCCTGGTTAGCCCCCACCAGCAAAGAGCTGGCGTAGTCCGGACGGGAGATGATGGTTGCCTGGACCACAAGCTGTCTGGTAGGGGCGTCGAAGAACTTAAGCACCGGCCTTAACCCTCTTAGGAGACCGAAGCAACAGGCTGCGATTTTTTTGGTGTGCCCTATAAATGTAAGACCAGCGTCTAACCAGACCCCAAGGTTCTTCACCTCCGACACTAAGGTCGGAGTGGGGCCCAACTCCGAAGGCCACCACTGATCGCCCCAGAGCTCCACTCCCTTCCCGACAACCATAACCTCTGTTTTTGTGGCATTAAGCTGGAGACAGTTACCTGTCAACCAGCTGGCCACCGCCTTCAGTCCGGACTGAAACCTGGGGGCATCCTGTTCCGCATCCCCGCTGAGAGTAACCGCCAGCTGTGTGTCGTCGGCATATGAGACCATGGTTAGGCCCCACTGCCTTGCGACATCAGCCAGTGGTCTCACGTAGAGATTGAACAGCGTGGGACTCAGCGAGGATCCCTGCGGAACCCCCATGGCCAGAGGCCATTATTTAGACGCCTGATCTTAAGGCAGTTTTTACTTTCTTCTACACTCTGTTTATAGAGTTTATATACGTTAAAGAGTCTGGTGCATAGGTGGGTTCCAGTCAAGAGTATTCTTTTTGTTTAGTAACATAGTGTTTGCTCTGATTAACCCCTTCGCTGCTAGGCCTTTTCCCCTCCTGTGCTAAGCCTTTTTTGGGCTATTTGGGGTAGTGCGCGCTTAGGCCCCTGTAACTTTTTGACCACATTAGGTATCCATGCCAAATTTGCGTCCTTTTCTTCCAACATCTTGGGGATTCTAAAGGTGCCCAGGGTTTGTGGATTCTCCTACAGGGTTCCCAGAAATTAGTCAAAATACAGCAAAATTTTGTTTTTTTTGTGAAAAATTGGAAAAACGGGCTGCAAATGAAAGCTTCTGGGTTTTTCTCTGCAAATGGTATCAAAAAAGGGTTTGTGGGGCTGAAATCACCATTTCTCCAGCTTTTAGGGAATGACAGAATTTTGTTAGAAAACCAACATTTTTTACACAGTTTTGGCATTTTTCTGGGACATACCCTATTTTTGCTATTTTTTGTGCTTTCAACCTCCTTCCAGTTAACGGTAGAAATGGGTACAAAAACAATAATGGATCCTGGAAAGCTATACATTTTTGAAAAGTAGACAAAATTCTGAATTCAGCAAGGGGTCATTTGTGTAGATCCATCAAGGTTTCTTTATAGAAACTTACAGGTAAATTTAGGAAAAATTAAAAATTTGTTGAAAAAGCAGCATTTTGAGTCAACGTTTTCACCTGTAACTTCTTCGAATTATGACATCTCTTTGAAAGCAATGTACCGTTACATCCGGTGGACCTTCCTGGTTGTGGGGACATATAGGACTTGTAGGTTCACCAAGAGCCCAACGAACCCAGAGTAGAAAACTGAGCAGCATTTTGTAATGTTTTTTTTTTTGTTCCGGGTATATAGCAATTATTGTGGGAAAATGTATACATGGAAAAATCGGTATGAAAGACACCTATGTATTTCTGAAATGGGAACAAATTACAGAGTTTAGAAACAGTGCAAATTTGCACATTTTCGGAATTGGGAATACTCATATTTGCATGACAATTATTGGTCATTTTTCAAAATGACTTTTTTTTTACACAATGTCTTTCATTTGGAAGGGAGAAATGCATCAAAAATCAATAGGTAATAACAGTTGCTTTACAAATCTGAACTACCCTAAGTCTCCCGATAAAAATGGTACCTCACTTGTGTGGGTAGGCATAGTGCCCACGACAGGAAGTGGCTCAAAACCTAAGGTGAACGCACCACATTTTCACACTGAAAATTTACACTTTATTTGCGAAGAGTCTAGCTGTAGTTTTTGAACCCTAGCCCTGCCGGCACCTAGGGAAACCTAGCAAACCTATACATTTTTGAAAACTAGACACCCAGGGGAATCCAGGATGGGGTGACTTGACTGCCTCCTACCATGGTCTGTTACCCAGAATCCCTTGCAAACGTAAAAAATTGACAAAAAAAACACATTTTCCCCACATTTCTGTGATGGAAAGTTCTGGAATCTGCGTGGATCCAGAAATTTCCACCCACCCCGCGTTTCCCAAAGTCCTACGAGAAAAATGGTACCTCACTTGTGCGGGTCGGCCTAGTGCCCGCGACAGGAAACGGCGCAAAACGCAACGTGGTTTTGCAGTGAAAAATGACCCTTTTTTTGGCAAAGTGACTAGCTGTAGATTTTGAACCCTAGCCCTGCCGGCACCTAGGGAAACCTAGCAAACCTATACATTTTTGAAAACTAGACACCCAGGGGAATCCAGGATGGAGTGACTTGACTGCCTCCCACCATGGTCTGTTACCCAGAATCCCTTGCAAATGTAAAAAATTGACAAAAAAAACACATTTTCCCCACATTTCTGTGATGGAAAGTTCTGGAATCTGCGTGGATCCACAAATTTCCACCCACCCCACGTTCCCCAAAGTCCTACGAAAAAAATGGTACCTCACTTGTGTGGGTCGGCCTAGTTCCCGCGACAGGAAACGGCGCAAAACGCAACGTGGTTTTGCAGTGAAAAATGACCCTTTTTTTGGCAAAGTGACTAGCTGTAGATTTTGAACCCTAGCCCTGCCGGCACCTAGGGAAACCTAGCAAACCTATACATTTTTAAAAACTAGACACCCAGGGGAATCCAGGATGGGGTGACTTGACTGCCTCCCACCATGGTCTGTTACCCAGAATCCCTTGCAAACGTAAAAAATTGACAAAAAAAACACATTTTCCCCACATTTCTGTGATGGAAAGTTCTGGAATCTGCGTGGATCCACAAATTTCCACCCACCCCGCGTTCCCCAAAGTCCTACGAGAAAAATGGTACCTCACTTGTGTGGGTCGGCCTAGTGCCCGCGACAGGAAACGGCGCAAAACGCAATGTGGTTTTGCAGTGAAAAATGACCCTTTTTTTGGCAAAGTGACTAGCTGTAGATTTTGAACCCTAGCCCTGCCGGCACCTAGGGAAACCTAGCAAACCTATACATTTTCGAAAACTAGACACCCAGGGGAATCCAGGATGGGGTGACTTGACTGCCTCCCACCATGGTCTGTTACCCAGAATCCCTTGCAAACGTAAAAAATTGACAAAAAAACACATTTTCCCCACATTCCTGTGATGGAAAGTTCTGCAATCTGCGTGGATCCACAAATTTCCACCCACCCCGCGTTCCCCAAAGTCCTACGAGAAAAATGGTACCTCACTTGTGCGGGTCGGCCTAGTGCCCGCGACAGGAAACGGCGCAAAACGCAACGTGGTTTTGCAGTGAAAAATGACCCTTTTTTTGGCAAAGTGATTAGCTGTAGATTTTGAACCCTAGCCCTGCCGGCACCTAGGGAAACCTAGCAAACCTATACATTTTTGAAACCTAGACACCCAGGGAAATCCAGGATGGGGTGACTTGACTGCCTCCCACCATGGTCTGTTACCCAGAATCCCTTGCAAACGTAAAAAATTGACAAAAAAAACACATTTTCCCCACATTTCTGTGATGGAAAGTTCTGGAATCTGCGTGGATCCACGAATTTCCACCCACCCCGCGTTTCCCAAAGTCCTACGAGAAAAATGGTACCTCACTTGTGCGGGTCGGCCTAGTGCCCGCGACAGGAAACGGCGCAAAACGCAACGTGGTTTTGCAGTGAAAAATGACCCTTTTTTTGGCAAAGTGACTAGCTGTAGATTTTGAACCCTAGCCCTGCCGGCACCTAGGGAAACCTAGCAAACCTATAAATTTTTGAAAACTAGACACCCAGGGGAATCCAGGATGGGGTGACTTGACTGCCTCCCACCATGGTCTGTTACCCAGAATCCCTTGCAAACGTAAAAAATTGACAAAAAAACACATTTTCCCCACATTTCTGTGATGGAAAGTTCTGGAATCTGCGTGGATCCACAAATTTCCACCCACCCCGCGTTCCCGAAAGTCCTATGAGAAAAATGGTACCTCACTTGTGCGGGTCGGCCTAGTGCCCGCGACAGGAAACGGTGCAAAACGCAACGTGGTTTTGCAGTGAAAAATGACCCTTTTTTTGGCAAAGTGACTAGCTGTAGATTTTGAACCCTAGCCCTGCCGGCACCTAGGTAAACCTATCAAACCCATGCATTTCTGAAAACTAGACACCCGGCGGCTTCCAGGGAGGTATGGCTTGCGTGGATCCCCCAACGTTTCCTTACCCAGAATCCCCTGCAAACCTCAATTTTTGCTCAAAAAATCACTTTTTTCACACATTTTGGGGTGGGAAAGTAGTGGCATCACCGGGCTCACACAAATTTACCACCACCCAGCGTTCCCCCAGGTCTCCCGGTAAAAATGGTGCCTCACTTGTGTGGGAGGCCCAAGTACCCGCGGCAGGCAAGGGCCCAAAACGTAGTGAGTCGACATCAAAATGGCCTATCGCAAAACCACCTGGTTTTGCAAGGGGGGTCACTTTGGTTTTTGACCCGGTGCTCGGCAGCCATCTAGGGAAACCTACCAAACCCACACATTTCTGAAAACTAGATACCCGGCCGCTTCCAGGGAGATATGGCTTGCGTGGATCCCCCAACGTTTCCTTACCCAGAATCCCCTGCAAACCTCAATTTTTGCTCAAAAAATCCTTTTTTTCACACATTTTGGGGCGGGGAAAGTAGTGGCATCACCGGGCTCACACAAATTTACCACCACCCAGCGTTCCCCCAGGTATCCCAGTAAAAATGGTGCCTCACTTGTGTGGGAGGCCCAAGTACCCGCGGCAGGCAAGGGACCAAAACGTAGTGAGGCGACATCAAAATGGCCTATCGCCAAACCACCGGGTTTTGCAAGGGGGGTCACTTTGGTTTTTTGACCCGGTGCTCGGCGGCCATCTAGGGAAACCTACCAAACCCACACATTTCTGAAAACTAGACACCCGGCCGCTTCCAGGGAGGTATGGCTTGCGTGGATCCCCCAACGGTTCCTTACCCAGAATCCCCTGCAAACCTCAATTTTTGCTCAAACAATCACTTTTTTCACACATTTTGGGGTGGGAAAGTAGTGGCATCACCGGGCTCACACAAATTTACCACCACCCAGCGTTCCCCCAGGTCTCCCGGTAAAAATGGTGCCTCACTTGTGTGGGAGGCCCAAGTACCCGCGGCAGGCAAGGGCCCAAAACGTAGTGAGGCGACATCAAAATGGCCTATCGCAAAACCACCTGGTTTTGCAAGGGGGGTCACTTTGGTTTTTGGCCCGGTGCGCGGCGGCCATCTAGGGAAACCTACCAAACCCACGCATTTCTGAAAACTAGACACCCGGCGGCTTCCAGGGAGGTATGGCTTGCGTGGATCCCCCAACGTTTCCTTACCCAGAATCCCCTGCAAACCTCAATTTTTGCTCAAAAAATCAATTTTTTCACACATTTTGGGGTGGGAAAGTAGTGGCATCACCGGGCTCACACAAATTTACCACCACCCAGCGTTCCCCCAGGTTTGGTAGGTTTCCCTAGATGGCCGCCGAGCACCGGGTCAAAAACCAAAGTGACCCGCCTTGCAAAACCAGGTGGTTTTGCCATAGGTCATTTTGATGTCGCCTCACTACGTTTTGGGCCCTTGCCTGCCGCGGGTACTTGGGCCTCCCACACAAGTGAGGCACCATTTTTACCGGGAGACCTGGGGGAACGCTGGGTGGTGGTAAATTTGTGTGAGCTCGGTGATGCCACTACTTTCCCACCCCAAAATGTGTGAAAAAAGTGATTTTTTGAGCAAAAATTGAGGTTTGCAGGGGATTCTGGGTAAGGAAACATTGGGGGATCCACGCAAGCTATACCTCCCTGGAAGCCGCCGGGTGTCTAGTTTTCAGAAATGTGTGGGTTTGGTAGGTTTCCCTAGATGGCCGCCGCGCACCGGGCCAAAAACCAAAGTGACCCCCCTTGCAAAACCAGGTGGTTTTGCGATAGGCCATTTTGATTTCGCCTCACTACGTTTTGGGCCCTTGCCTGCCGCGGGTACTTGGGCCTCCCACACAAGTGAGGCACCATTTTTACCGGGAGACCTGGGGGAACGCTGGGTGGTGGTAAATTTGTGTGAGCCCGGTGATGCCACTATTTTCCCACCCCAAAATGTGTGAAAAAAGTGATTTTTTTAGCAAAACTTGAGGTTTGCAGGGGATTCTGGGTAAGGAAACGTTGGGGGATCCACGCAAGCCATACCTCCCTGGAAGCCGCCGGGTGTCTAGTTTTCAGAAATGTGTGGGTTTGGTAGGTTTCCCTAGATGGCCGCCGAGCACCGGGCCAAAAACCAAAGTGACCCCCCTTGCAAAACCAGGTGGTTTTGCCATAGGCCATTTTGATGTCGCCTCACTACGTTTTGGGCCCTTGCCTGCCGCGGGTACGTGGGCCTCCCACACAAGTGAGGCACCATTTTTACCGGGAGACCTGGGGGAACGCTGGGTGGTGGTAAATTTGTGTGAGCCCGGTGATGCCACTACTTTCCCACCCCAAAATGTGTGGAAAAAAGTGATTTTTTCAGCAAAAATTGAGGTTTGCAGGGGATTCTGGGTAAGGAAACGTTGGGGGATCCACGCAAGCCATACCTCCCTGGAAGCCGCCGGGTGTCTAGTTTTCAGAAATGCATGGGTGTGGTAGGTTTCCCTAGATGGCCGCCGAGCACCGGGCCAAAAACCAAAGTGACCCCCCTTGCAAAACCAGGTGGTTTTGCCATAGGCCACTTTGATGTTGCCTCACTACGTTTTGGGCCCTTGCCTGCCGCGGGTACTTGGGCCTCCCACACAAGTGAGGCACCATTTTTACCGGGAGACCTGGGGGAACGCTGGGTGGTGGTAAATTTGTGTGAGCCCGGTGATGCCACTACTTTCCCACCCCAAAATGTGTGAAAAAAGTGATTTTTTCAGCAAAAATTGAGGTTTGCAGGGGATTCTGGGTAAGGAAACGTTGGGGGATCCACGCAAGCCATACCTCCCTGGAAGCCGCCGGGTGTCTAGTTTTTAGAAATGCGTGGGTTTGGTAGGTTTCCCTAGATGGCCGCCGAGCACCGGGCCAAAAACCAAAGTAACCCCCCATGCAAAACCAGGTGGTTTTGCCATAGGCCACTTTGATGTCGCCTCACTACGTTTTGGGCCCTTGCCTGCCGCGGGTACTTGGGCCTCCCACACAAGTGAGGCACCATTTTTACCGGGAGACCTGGGGGAACGCTGGGTGGTGGTAAATTTGTGTGAGCCCGGTGATGCCACTACTTTCCCCGCCCCAAAATGTGTGAAAAAAAGGATTTTTTGAGCAAAAATTGAGGTTTGCAGGGGATTCTGGGTAAGGAAACGTTGGGGGATCCACGCAAGCCATATCTCCCTGGAAGCGGCCGGGTATCTAGTTTTCAGAAATGTGTGGGTTTGGTAGGTTTCCCTAGATGGCCGCCGAGCACCGGGTCAAAAACCAAAGTGACCCCCCTTGCAAAACCAGGTGGTTTTGCGATAGGCCATTTTGATGTCGCCTCACTACGTTTTGGGCCCTTGCCTGCCGCGGGTACTTGGGCCTCCCACACAAGTGAGGCACCATTTTTACCGGGAGACCTGGGGGAACGCTGGGTGGTGGTAAATTTGTGTGAGCCCGGTGATGCCACTACTTTCCCACCCCAAAATGTGTGAAAAAAGTGATTTTTTTCAGCAAAAAATGAGGTTTGCAGGGGATTCTGGGTAAGGAAACGTTGGGGGATCCACGCAAGCCATACCTCCCTGGAAGGCGCCGGGTGTCTAGTTTTCAGAAATGTGTGGGTTTGGTAGGATTCCCTAGATGGCCGCCGAGCACCAGGCCAAAAACCAAAGTGACCCCCCTTGCAAAACCAGATTATCTATTGTTCCTACAGCGTGAGAATTTTGGAATAATATTGCAAAGAAAATGTGGCAGACATTTTGAGGTTTGCAGGACATTGGGGATAAAAAAATGTTTGTAATTCACAATAGAGACATCACCATGAACTCCCATGGGTTTCCGACAATATCTACAGTTGGTGGGTTATTCTTGCATGGAAAGTGTAACTTGGCAGAGAAACTAAAGACAAAGATTCCTGCACAACCATCTATTCCTCAAACACACACACATACTGGTTGGATTTGGCACTAGGGCGAGTCATGGTTCAGTGTATTAAATTTTATTAACAAGAGATTTCACAAAAATGAAATGCACTGTCAATAATTAAATTCACAAAAAACCAAACCAATGACTCGCAGCTCGTGAGCAGTAAAGCCACGTCAAGGCACCAACCACTTTACAGGCCATTCACACACCTTTCATACGTGATACAAACAAGACCATTCGCACCACCAGGCACAAAAGCCACACATTACAAAATTCACCAAAATGGGACAAGGTACACCCTGCTTCAGAAAGACAAATATTACTGCACAGCCATCTAATCCGCAAGCACACACACATACTGGTTGGATTTGGCACGAGGGTGAGTGATGGTTCAGTAGATACAATTGTATTAGCAAGTGATTTCACAGAAATGAAATGCACTGGTAATAATTGAAAGGGCGAGAAACTGAACCATTGACTCACAGCTCGTGAGCTGTAAAGCCACGACAAGGCACCAACCGCTTTACAGGCCATTCATCCACCTTTCATACGTGTGAGACATACAAAACCATTCACACCGCCAGCCGCGGGCCCATCACATAACAAAACTCACACCAGCACACAGCGCCATTCAAGGGCCCATCACTTTCACACGCCCACAATCCAGACACAGCAAGTACACAGGCTGATGGATTGCGTGGAGTGGCACTCAGCTAGCAGTGTGTGTAGTGACCAGCAGAAAGTCACTACTCACACACAGCCAGCCGAGCACCAGTCCACACACACCGCTAGGCAAACACCAGTCCACGCACACCGCTAGCCAATCGCCAGTCCAGGCACACCGCCAGCCAATCGCCAGTCCAGGCACACCGGCAGCCAGTCGCCAATCCACGCACACCGCCAGCCAAGCTCCAGTCCACGGACACCACCAGCCAAGCACCAGTCCGCACACACCACCGGCCAAGCACGATTCCACACACACCGCCAGCCAAGCTCCAGTCCACGCACACCACCAGCCAAGCTCCAGTTCACGGACACCACCAGCCAAGCACCAGTCCACACACACCACCAGTCCATGCACACCGCCAGCCAAGTACCAGTCCACGCACACCGCCAGCCAAGCACCATTCCACGCACACCGCCAGCCAAGCTCCAGTCCATGCACACCACCAGCCACGCACCAGTCCACGCAGACCACCAGTCCATGCACACCGCCAGACCACGCACACCGCCAGCCAAGCACCATTCCACGCACACCACCAACCAAGTGCCAGTCCACACACACCAACAGCCAAGCGCAAGCCTACACACACCGCCATCACATTTAGGATTTTTTTAGAAAAAAATAAAAACAAAAACAAATCGCAAATAGATACAAATCTTCTAACAGAAAATCAGCAACTAAATACATTGCACTAACACCAACCTTGAAACAGAAACAGAATCAAATTATCCAAAGAATACAGACCAGGCAGTTCACTTTACCACTCATGAATGCTCCCAAATTTTTTTTCGCGTGTGGTACGCTCTAAAACAAGCAGGGAGACACAGTGCAGGATGAGAAGGACAGTCGGGGCAGTACATACGACTCTCCTTCCGCGAACCTCTTCGCCAACAGACTCTACATCTCCTACTGGGAAAATCTTTTGCGGGTGTGGGAGGAATGTGATCTGGAAAGTGGCGTTCTTTCAATCTAGCAACATCCTCCACCACTCCAACTCTAGGAACACTTGCCTGTTCCACTACAACAAGGCTGCCAATTACAGACTCCTGAAACTTAGCAAAAGTCATCTTTGACTCAGGGCAAGAATCCTGGAACACAACAAAAGCATTAAACGTTGCCAAGTGGAAAAGATGGATAGCCAACTTCTTGTACCAAATGTAAGCCTTACGAAGAGCAGTGTAAGGTTCCAACCTCTGATCTACTCTGTCAACACCACCCATGTGCCTATTATAGTCTAAAATGCACACAGGTTTGCGCGCTTCAGCGACCTGACCCCAAACTGTCACAGGTGCAGTGCTTTCATCATGGATGGTAGTCAGCATGTAGACATCTCTCCTGTCTGTAAACTTCACAGCAAGAAGCTCCTGGCAACGCAACGCACTGCACTGTCCCCGCCCAAGCTTTTGACAAACCAGTTCTTTCGGGAAACCTTTACGGTTAGAGCGGATTGTGCCACAAGCAAGAGTGTGCACTTTGGCCAATTCCCTGAACAACCGCACACCAGTGTAGAAGTTGTCTACATATAAATGGTGGCCTTTGTTAAAAAATCCTCTACCAAGTTCCCAAACAATTTTCTCAGTCACTCCAAAAGTGGACGGACAACCAGGGGGGTTAATCCTAGATTCCTTACCGGTGTACACCCTGAAATTAGAGACATATCCAGTCCTACTGTCACACAGCATATACAGCTTTATTCTATAGCGTGCCCTCTTACTAGGAATGTATTGCCTAAAAACCAAGCGGCCCTTGAACAACACCAAAGACTCATCCACTGCAATTTCTTTCCCAGGGGCATAAATCTCAGAAAATCGATCAACAAAGTGATCAAGGACAGGCCTAATCTTAAAAAGACGGTCACAGTCAGGGTGATCTCGTGGCAACGCTAAACCATTATCAACAAAATGCATCATCCGAAGCAGAAGCAAATACCTGTCACGAGTCATGACTGCCGGAAAAATAGACTTTGCCATCAAGGGACTGCTAGACCAATATGATGACATTGATGGCTTCCTTAGCAAGCCCATCAAAAAAGTTAAACCCAAGAACTTCTTCATCTCTTCAACATTTGTGGGAGTCCACCGGGTAGCTCTAGAGTATGGCTTAAGACTGGCACTGTTGTCCCTCAAAAACTGTTCGGCATACAAATTAGTCTGCTCAACAATCTCTGCCAAAAACACATCGTCCATAAACAACTGAAAAAAATTTACCGGCAAAAAGTTTTCAGTATTCACTCTAGACCCTGAAACACCAGTAAACTCTGGCAATGCCGGCTGCACCATGCCAGGGGCAACCCAGAGGTCATCACTTTCAAAGGGAAGCCTTGCAGCCCCAGCCTGCAGCCCAGATGCCTCTTGCCGCACTACACCAACGGGAAGCCTTGCAGCCCCAGCCTGCAGCCCAGATGCCTCTTGCCGCACTACACCAACGGGAAGCCTTGCAGCCGCAGGCTGCAGCCCAGAAGCCTCTTGCCGCACTACACCAACGGGAAGCCTTGCAGCCCCAGGCGGCAGCCCAGATGCCTCTTGCCGCACTATCGGCACATCAGTCTCCTCCTCTAACACAGGCACTTCATCCGCACTAAGAGTATCTTCATCATCCGATGACCCCATACGGAGAGAAAACTCACTGCCAGAATCGTCCCCTGCCTCCTCTCCCTCAGATGCAGAGTCAGTCTCTGAACCATGGTCAGAGGAAGACTCAAACAGCAAACCAACAACCTGCTGAGCAGTAATCCTGCGGCTAGCCATTATACTTACTAAGATAGAAGACTGCACAAACAAGTCAACAACAACCAACAATGTGCAAACCAAGTAAGTAAAGAAATGTGTACCTTTATTACAAAGATCAATGTACTCAAAAACTATACAATCCAATTACAAGAAACAGCTGCACTCACCAGAAACCAACTCTGCAGTGACACAGCAAAACCCAACGATATCAAACTAGAAAGAAGAAAAAAAAACAAATTACTCACAAGACAACAAAATACACATCGAGCACCAATGCAAAAAGTTTTTGACACTCAAAAAACAAACATACTGCTATTATTACACCATTTGCAAAATTCATGCAGAGAAATCAAACACATTTACATTGTACAAAAAAGAGTCTCTTACCAAACTACACGAACAGCAGAACCACCAGTAACAACACGGCAAACTGAAAAGAGCAAAAGCCTTCACCTAGAACAAAAAAGTAAAAAAAAACACATTACTATTGCATTTCACAAAAAATATAACAATAAACATTACAACATGCTATGTAACTACCCAAATGGTCAATCGGGTTATGTGCCAGGTGGGGCAGAAAAATGCAGGAAAAAAAAGGCTACTCTGTCCCGGGGCAGGTGGGCCAAATACATATTATAAAAATTGCCCCCTGGAAGCTGTGGAAATATGGATTTTTCTGGTCAGTTATGTCCCCTATCTTGGACCCCAACGGTTCTATGTGCATGTTACAAGTACATGTATGTTCCCTCCAGTTCCAGTTATAAAGACGCAAACACATGTGCGTCCACCGTCAACATGTCCTCTGTCAGATCCGCCATGAATAGGCCGGATATTCCATTCCTAAGTATGAAAGGCCACCGGCTTTATATGGTTCACTTATGCCATTTTACAGTCCAGGCAAGTAGGCCCTGATTCTGTCATCAAACTCTTCTTGCCTTCTGCCTCTGAAAGCTCCAGTCTGAGCCTGCATCTGCGACCATGAACTTTGTCTCATTCTCTGCGCGGCTCACGAAGCCTGACATCAGCCTGCTGTCTGCCAAAAACTGTATTTCACCTTCGAAGTTATCTGCTCCGTTCCCTGCCCGATGCATTCCTGTCTAGCAGTTTAAGTAAACATTCTTCCAGCTACCGAGCAAAGGCTCGGCTTCTCTGTCTTTACGCAAGTAATTCATAGCCCTATTACTATGGAAGATTTCCGCCCTCGCATCTAGTGTAGACACTTAGACGCTTGTACACGCACTAACAGTCAGTATAGTCAGTATAGAATAAGATTCTACTCGAAGAGACCTCTCTTTTGGATAACTTAGTTCTTTAAACATAGGATGTTAGATATGATTTGGGATTAGGTTGACTTGACCCTCCAGACTTCTGTCGCCACCTGTAGAGCTAAATGTCAAGTCCCCTTCACCCCCTAGTTGCACGTCAATTACACGTCATGCTGCTGCGCGCGTATTTCTGCCAAGTATTTCTGCTGACATTGCGAAATTCTTTCATGTAACCACCCTCTTATGACATCACATCTGATGACGTTCTTTCATCACTCCCAGTTACGCCTATTTTTGCTACGCACGAATATATTATCACCACTATCAATTGTTACGCCTCTTGTATTTGCTTCACTGTAATGCCTATTGTATAAAAGTAATTGATTGTCAATAACGTATGTACTTCACTTCCTGAACCTTCGTGGTGATGGAACTTGGAGCAACCGATTATAATCGACCACTGGAATAAAGCCCATTCCGAACCTCTAATACCACGGATTCTGCCTCTTATTTACTGAGCTATTTTATTATGTTTCTGTATCAAATTAAGTCCCGGTAATTAAATTATTTACCACATGAATGGCGCCCGAATAGGGACACTTTCTCATCTCACGCGCCGGCGGTGCGTTGCAGGCCCGGTCTCCTGCCACAGCTGGACGGACAATAACGCGTACCAGCAGGATTTCCTGTATCTCCCTCCGGTCAAGCGGGGGCGACTGAGGCTGCGATCAACACCCAGACGAGGCGGTGAGAAGTGCGAAGTATCCCGACCAGAGCCTAGCTGAGAGAGCAAGATCCGAGGTATACAGAGGCCCACCAGTTTCCGAAGTCCCAAGTCGAGTCCAGTGTCCGAAGTGTTCGAGTCGAGTCCAGTCCGGTTCAAGTTCAGTTCAGTTTCCGAGGCCTTCCGTTTCCGAGCTACCCGGTGAGTACCATTACTGGGGAGGCGTTCTGACGTGCACATAGGTTGTGCCGGTCAAGACGGGTTTGGGTACACAAATCCGGTCTGCGCTGTTTCAGCAGTGTATCTGTACTGTTTAGCAGTATATCTAGTATATCAAGTATATAAATTCAGAATAATCCAGTTAAAGTCGAGTATTATGTTTAGTGATTAAGTTTTCCTTAGATCGTCATTATCATCGTTGCTCAGTTAAATGTTAAATGTTAAATGTTTTAATAACGTTCTGCATATTGTGGTGTGAATGACTGTTCATTATTGTGTTTAATGTATTAAGTTTGTTCAAAATCAAGTATCAGATCAGTTTTCAATATGCCGCTCTTTTCGAAATTAAGACAGATCACAACAAGAAAAGGGGTACTCGAAGAAGCCGTTCCTATTCCTCCTAGGGACACTCCAGGGTACTTCATGTATCAAAAACATGGCTTAGACGCTATATTATTTCTTGATTTATGGGTAGACTACACCAAGGAATTACCAGAAAGTCAGAGGTGGCCCGCAGCGGGGACCTGGGATGCAGAGTGCATCATGAAAGTAGAAGAAGAGTTATGGAAAAGGAAAGTCAGACAGTCACAGAAGGACGCCATTGAGTTATGGCGTAAAGAATCTCATAGACGTACAGAAAAAGCACTCCGACAGGAAGAGAGAAATAGAGAGAATTCAAAAAAAATCCGAGAGAATATATTGATTGAAGAAGGTACACGAGTGAAATCAGAACAAGTAGACAGACAAAGAAATGCCCTTATGAATGGTATGTATCCCCTTCTGGCCGAAGGATTACCTAAGGCTACTCCAGAGATACCAAAAGACTTGCCAACCCCATTATTTCCAATAAAGGTACATCCTAAGGGGCATCCTAGAACCGCAGAAGATGTTTTTCTTTCCTCATATTTAGATGACGCAGCTCCCGAGTACGCTAATTCCGCCCCACATAGACCACCTGCCAGAGAGGTTCAACACCGAGATCCAGTATCTGTATCTCTACAGCAACAAATTCCGACACAAGTTCCGGCAAGCACATCTGGTTCTGCATCTGTTCCTACAGCTACTTCTATAGCTGTATCCACACCTATAGTTGCTGTATCACGTTCAACGAATCCTTTCACACCCGATACCCCAGACGGGGCTACCGGAGGTGCTACCAATATCTTTTCTACGCCACCTAGAATAAATAAACTTACTTTTCAAGAGTCAGCACATTCACGTACCCCCAAACTCATAAATGCCCGTACGCTTAAGGAACTTCTTGTAGATTGTAGATATGACCCTGTGCCCGGCAAAGAGGACGAAATGATCATGGCATCATTACGTATCAGACGAGCCGCGGTGTATTTAGGGAAGTTACCAGGAATGACTGCGCATCTAGATAATATATACCATTTTGTCCAAACAGGGCGAGATTCTGAATGTATTAACAGAGCTATGGAATACCAGAAAGTGGAGATACAGGGGGAACTGTTACGTTTCCTTATAAATTGTGTGATCCGAAATCAAGACCGACCGGGGGTAGACCCGGAAGCAATGCAAATTCTTACCAGATGGAGCCAGAATATATCAGAAGGGAGACATGATAAACAAAATTGTATAATAGCCATGTGCCGAAAGATCCGTAAAGAAATAGAACGCCTACACGAAGAAAGATTAGCGGTAGACCAGTTCGAACAAAGCGAGGAAGAAGGATTAGGACTGCCCACAGGACAGTCAGACACCATAGCCTATGTAGGTAGAGGAAGATCTTGTAATAGTACTAGATGTCTTATTGACCCGATACGTCCGATATGTCCAGATAATAACAGGAACTTCCAAACACCAATAATAAATATAAGGTCTAACGAGCATTCATTCCAAGCAGCTGACAAATTACTCCGAGAACGAAGGGGTTATCATTTTCTCGATTCTATGGATGAACAAGAATTAGCCAGGTCAGCTGTCCATTGGGTTGACAGTCCCGGGAAGTATAGTGATGATACAGTAGCACGCACATTTTTGAATCTCACCCCAGATGAACAGCGTTTAGCTGGGATTTATATGATTCAACAACTCCTTATACTATATCAGAGTCAGCATTCGGATCCTGGTCCCTTACCTGACATATTGACTGAATTACTCATGAATAGATGGAGAGGTTCAGGTACTAAATTAATTAAAGAAATACTAGAATTAAGAAAGCAGTACATTCTTTTTGTATGCTCAGAACATGTCTCATTGCCCATCAAGGAAAGAACCACGTATTACATGGACAGACAGAATCCCTTACGAGAAGTGCACCCAATAAAAGGCGAGGACAATGAGTTTAAACGCGTATTTGTATATACGCCCATATCAAAAATAGAATTATTGGAAATGAAGTAAGTGGTACCCAGTCATGACAAAGACCCAGCGGGTTTCCACCGAGAAATTAAAGACATGTTACTCATGGGAGAGTATACCTATCCCGACATTATGACAATATTAAAGGTATTAATGCCCGCTGGCATTTATGAAAAACTCAGGGAAAAAGAGAGGGAGGTAGGCGACCAAAAGATAGAATGGTCAGCATTAGAAGCAGAAGAAAAGGCCCGAACTGCAGGAGCAGGACTTGGGGACAAAACTAAAGCACTACCAGGTTTACTAGTACAGGTACTGCCACGTTTATTGACTACGAAAAAGGAAGATTGGGGTACAATTTCAGCCTGTAAACAGAAGCAAGATGAAGACACTAGTGATTTCTATGCCCGATTTGAAAAATGTTTTGGTATAAATAGTGGCATAAAAGCAAGTAGTGAATCATACCCACATCTGTTTGTGACAAAATTAGTAGAAAATGCCTTGCCTCAAGTAAAGAACAGAGTATTAAAATTCGAGAGTACCTGGCAAGGTAACACTCCATCACAAATGTTACAAATGTTACAGTACCATCACAATAGAATTAGAGAGGAACAAGAACATGAACAAAGACGCATGAAAGACACGAAAATGAGAATGCTAGTCTCCCAGACAGTTCCAGCTGAAGGACATAAAAAGGGTACGACACATTCCGGTGATTCAACAGGACCTATAAAAGGGATATGCAACTATTGTAAAAAGCCAGGTCATTACGTACACGATTGTCCAGTTTTGAAACATAATATCGCCATAGGTAATACAAAAGAAAGACCACGGCCACCTAGACAGGATCAGAATGAACAAGGAGCCCCACAGCATGCGCAGTCCATGCCAGCTCCACCACAGTCTATACAGTTTGTGCCTGCTGCACCAGCGCTGCCTGTTGCTGCCACACAAACGACGACAAGACAACTGTACCAGACCGCACAGTATGACTATCCTGATTATCAACGATACGCATGAACAAGCCTAGAGAGGGAAGTTGACTTACCCCTTATCGAGATCCCTGTAGATCAAGAAGGACCTTATGTACATAGTGAATTATTAGGCCAAGATAGAACATTTTTACTCGATACAGGGGCAAGTCGAACAACTATAAAACGTAGTGAAGTTCCAGGGGCACCCCTCTCAGGCTCACAGAATATTTCCCTTGGTTTTTCAGGAAAACCTATTGTTAATGAAGTGTCACAACCTCTTCCACTTACGATAGGACCTTTGACCCGAACTACAGATTTATTGCTTACTAAATCATGTCCAGAAAACCTGTTAGGAATAAAAACACTGAAAGCTCTAGGAGCTATAATATGTTGTTCTCCGGAAGGAGTAAGATTGTTTTTACGTGATTTTAAAGGTCATTATGTGTCTAGAGACATGGATCCCCGATTGCAGACTTTACCTACACATCTATGGGCACAAGGCCCTACTGATGTTGGTTGCATGAATATTACACCATATCGAGTCACACTAAAGGCAGGAGTGGTACTACCACGAATGCGACAATACAAGTTACCACCAGATGCTGTAGTGGCTTTACTGCAAATCATTGACGAACTCATTGCCCAAGGAGTGGTTGTGGAAACAGACTCCAATGTATGTAATTCACCGATAATTCCGATTCTCAAACGAACAGATCCGAAGGCCCCGCCAGTATATCGATTGGTTATTGATCTGCGCGAATTAAACAAGTGCATTGTGCCACAATTCCCTGTGGTCCCCGATATCTCATCATTACTGACAGCTATTGATTCCGAAGCAACATTCTTTACTGTAATTGATCTCAAGAATGCTTTTTTCAGCGTCCCAATAGATCCGGAAAGCCAATATTTGTTCGGATTTAGTTTAAATGGACGTAGCTTTAAATTCTCCCGCGCACCTCAAGGATTTACAGAAAGCCCCAGCATCTATAGCCAAGCACTAAAACGAGAACTCGACAGTATCCGCATGCCAGTTAACACTGCTCTGCTTCAATATGTCGATGATCTGCTGATCACCGCTAGAAGCGAACCCGAATGTGAGAAAGCATCACTGACAGTTTTACAATTTCTAGCCGAAAAGGGGCACAAGGTGTCCCCTTCTAAGCTGCAATTCTGTGTCCAGCGAGTTGTTTATCTTGGACACTCGCTGTCCAAGGAGGGAAGACAGCTTACACCCGACCGCATTCAGTTAATAGCTAACATGCCAATACCCAAGACACAAAAGGAGGTGCGGGCTTTCATAGGCCTCACTTCATATTGTAGGCAGTGGATCCCTCAGTATGCATTTCTAGCAAAACCACTCATTCAGTTGACAACACAGGAGGCAGCCACATCGACTGTTCTCCCTTGGACTCAGGAACATACACAAGCTTTTGAAAGCTTAAAGACAGCCTTATGTCAAGCACCGGTTTTAGCAACACCATGTTACAGTAAACAGTTTACACTCTTTGTTACAGAACGCGAAGGTACTGCCTTGTCAGTACTCACACAGGAACAAGCAGGAGCACACAAACCATGTGCTTATTTTTCTAGTACATTAGATCCCGTAGCTCAGGCTTTGCCTGCGTGTCTGAAATCAGTGGCAGCGACAGCTTTAGCAATCAGACAAAGCGATGCCATAGTGTTAGGACATCCATTGACAGTTCAAGTACCACATGCAGTAGAGGTTCTTGTGAATAGAACGCAAACACAACACTTGACTATAGCGCGACTTACAGGGTACGAGTTAACCTTGTTTCAGCCACATATAGAAATAAGACGCTGTAACACATTGAATCCTGCCACACTTTTACCTGTAATCGGAACAGACCCACTAGCCCATGACTGTATTGAAGTTACTACAATCACAACGAAACCCAGACAAGACTTAACCGATGTCCCGTTGTCAGACCCAGACCTGACGTTGTATGTAGATGGTTCATGTATGAGAACAAGTACAGGGGAATTAGTGGCCGCTTACGCAGTCACAACAGATACTGAAATCATTGAAACAAATTGCATAAATACCTTGTCAGCTCAAGCCGCAGAGCTCATCGCTCTGACACAAGCCTGTATTCAAGCCACAAATAAAAAAGTCAACATATACACTGATTCACGTTATGCATTCGGAGTCGTACATGACTTCGGCGTGCTGTGGCGAGAGAGAGGTTATTTAACTTCTCACGGTACCCACATTCAGCACGGACCCCTCATTCATGCCTTATTAGAGGCAATACATCTACCCACTGCAATATCAATTATGAAATGTAAAGCTCATACGAAAGTTACTGATATCATTTCTCAAGGTAATGATCTAGCCGACAGAACAGCTAAACAGACTGCTCAAACTCAAACATCCGACATGACAAAGACAATAGTCCCGACGCCAACACATTGTATGACGGTTAAAGATCCTACTCTTGACGTAATTGACATACAGACACATGCTACACCAGACGAAATAAAGAAATGGACTGAATTAGGAGGGATCCAAACCGATCAAGGATGGATGATGAAGGAAAAGTCTGTGTGGTTCCTTCCTGATTCAATGGTCCAAGTTATAATTAACACTGTACATAGTCCAGCACATCTAGGAGAAAAAGCTATGCTAGATAGCATTCAACACATTTGGTTCAATAAACATTTACGAGCAGCAGCCAAACAAAAAGTTCGTACCTGTATGATCTGTTGCCAGTTCAACCCAGGAAAAAGCGTTCCCGTAGAACAGGGTGGATTTCAGCCTCCTGATCACCCTTTTGAAGTCCTCCAGATGGATTATATCCAGATGGAACGATGTAGAGGATTCAAATATGTTCTCGTAGTTGTGTGTGCTCTTTCCCGTTGGACGGAGGCATACCCGGTTTCAGATTACACTGCCCCGACTACTGCCAAACAGTTGGTTCGAGAATTCTTCCCACGATACGGTTTACCACGTGTTGTTCACTCAGATAATGGCCAGCCGTTCTCATCCGAATTAATGAAACACGTTTCACTTTTGTTAGGCTATCAGTGGAAATTCCACTGTGTCCGACACCCCGAAGCAGCAGGTCTCGTAGAAAGACATAATCAGACTCTGAAAATAAGATTGTCCAAAATATGCAGAGAGAAAGGTGTCGACTGGGTAGTAGCATTACCAGTTGCACTCTTTTACACAAGAATGGTAGCACACTCTCGAACAGGGCTATCCCCGTATGAAGTGATCTTCGGCAGACCACCAAATATGTGGGGGATGCCTATACCACGCAAAATAACGGATATTGACTGTAACATGCTGACAGATTACTTGGCTTCCTTGATGTCTGCACTACAATCTTGTCGTTCACAGGTAGCTGCAGCTTTTCCTGACAACACTGAGGTGAAACCCCATGACGTAGTTCCGGGAGACTTGGTCCTCGTGAGGAACTTTGATCGAAAGACTCAGCTGGAACCTAGGTGGAAGTTGCCTCAGCTGGTGTTGCTCACCACAAGGACAGCCGTGAAGATCGAGGGCAGAAAAGGCTGGATTCATTCAAGTCATATCAAGAAATTTCATGGACTACCAGCAGATGTGAATACCACACCTCGTGTGTCTTCACCCATTGACTCAAAACTTCCTCTTGTTGAAAGGAGTAATTCCGAACATTATAAACTGAAACTCAGGTCCAATCAGTCGAGCAATTTGATTGTTTAAGTCCTCTCCAAGGTGAAGCGGTTGAATTGTCTCTGACATGTATCCCTTGGACCTGAATAGAGAAAACACCCGAAAAATGTTGAAACGACAGGCGTCCTGTAAATCACTGCGTAGTCATTGCATAGTGACAGTAATAATTTTGTTTTTCTTAAGTCTTTTAATAATTACTGCAAGTATATTGTTGCATATATATTATCCTATTTCTAGACATGTTTACAATGTTACTGCTGAACATTCTTTTAGTGAATTACCTCCGCTTGAGTTGTCTTATAGATTTGCGCTGCGCAATAACACGTTTATCAGTATGTTACATCATTCCCATCAGGTTAGCAATGCTACAAATTGTTGGATATGTGGCCGACTCCCTCCCTATCAGAATTATAAAGGAATTCTACCTCTCTTTCCATACCCGTTCACACACAACGGCTCCTGTGGAGCATGGTTTAGTTTAATTAATTCTCTAGATTCGAATTCTGCAGTTTATCAAGATAACTGGGTATGGGGAAATTTGAACTTAGTTTTGCTTAAAGTCTGCCACCCTAACAAGGAGGGACTTCCCCAGAGAACAGGAACTGATCTAGAAAATGAAGTGTATGGATTAGGTAATTTTACGCTTAATCTTATGATCCTAAATGTCGAATCAGAAGCTACTCCAATTTTGCTCGCTATGTCAATATTTCCAGTAAAGGGTGAACTATGTGTAAGAAAAAATGGTTCCATACATATGGGCCATAGTAGATGCACCACTGTAGTAGAATTTAGTGATCAAGGCAAGTCTACATTTAGAGCTTCTCGCCATTCCTATTTCATATGTGGTCAGACGGCATATGTACGTTTGCCTCTAGATTGGGATGGTACTTGCTATATTGGATTCCTTCTGCCGCCTGTTTTTCTAGCTCCTCCTGATTATCACAGAAATACTCATTTAGTATATAATAGAGTAAGGAGAGATCTCCCAATAGTCGATTACACTGAAACAGCATGGGAAAAATACACAGATTTCAATAAAGGTCTCTTTCCCTATATAGGTACCGTTACTAATAGTAAGCTGATACGTAGATTAACTAGAACCCTTGAAGCAGTAGTGAACGAAACTATTTCCGCCTTAGGCAATTTAACAGAAGAGCAGTCTGCTATGCGGATTGTTGTGCTTCAAAATCGTCTTGTCCTTGACGTCATCCTGGCCGATAGGGGCGGAGCTTGTAGGGTCATCGGATCAAGCTGTTGCATTTTCATACCAGAAAATTCGCCATCTGTATATAAAGCCATAACTCGCCTTCATAAGATTGTAAGCCAGATACACCAGAATCCAGGCACCTGGACTTGGTCCGGTTGGTTTTAGAGTGTATTATCTACCTTTGGATGGAAGGTCCTATCTTTCCTAGGTATTGGCCTTCTCATACTATTCAGTTGCTGCTTATGCCTGCAATGTGGACCAGCGATTTGTGGTCTGTGTGCCACATCGTGCATTCCACATCAAGATTTTCATTCAAGATCCCGGAAGAAGAAAGAAGAACAAATGATGCTATATGAACAGATCAATGGATTAATGAAGATTGATATCTCTTGACGGGCAAGTAGGGGACAAGGAGGGAATGTGGAAATATGGATTTTTCTGGTCAGTTATGTCCCCTATCTTGGACCCCAACGGTTCTATGTGCATGTTACAAGTACATGTATGTTCCCTCCAGTTCCAGTCATAAAGACGCAAACACATGTGCGTCCACCGTCAACATGTCCTCTGTCAGATCCGCCATGAATAGGCCGGATATTCCATTCCTAAGTATGAAAGGCCACCGGCTTTATATGGTTCACTTATGCCATTTTACAGTCCAGGCAAGTAGGCCCTGATTCTGTCATCAAACTCTTCTTGCCTTCTGCCTCTGAAAGCTCCAGTCTGAGCCTGCATCTGCGACCATGAACTTTGTCTCATTCTCTGCGCGGCTCACGAAGCCTGACATCAGCCTGCTGTCTGCCAAAAACTGTATTTCACCTTCGAAGTTATCTGCTCCGTTCCCTGCCCGATGCATTCCTGTCTAGCAGTTTAAGTAAACATTCTTCCAGCTACCGAGCAAAGGCTCGGCTTCTCTGTCTTTACGCAAGTAATTCATAGCCCTATTACTATGGAAGATTTCCGCCCTCGCATCTAGTGTAGACACTTAGACGCTTGTACACGCACTAACAGTCAGTATAGTCAGTATAGAATAAGATTCTACTCGAAGAGACCTCTCTTTTGGATAACTTAGTTCTTTAAACATAGGATGTTAGATATGATTTGGGATTAGGTTGACTTGACCCTCCAGACTTCTGTCGCCACCTGTAGAGCTAAATGTCAAGTCCCCTTCACCCCCTAGTTGCACGTCAATTACACGTCATGCTGCTGCGCGCGTATTTCTGCCAAGTATTTCTGCTGACATTGCGAAATTCTTTCATGTAACCACCCTCTTATGACATCACATCTGATGACGTTCTTTCATCACTCCCAGTTACGCCTATTTTTGCTACGCACGAATATATTATCACCACTATCAATTGTTACGCCTCTTGTATTTGCTTCACTGTAATGCCTATTGTATAAAAGTAATTGATTGTCAATAACGTATGTACTTCACTTCCTGAACCTTCGTGGTGATGGAACTTGGAGCAACCGATTATAATCGACCACTGGAATAATGCCCATTCCGAACCTCTAATACCACGGATTCTGCCTCTTATTTACTGAGCTATTTTATTATGTTTCTGTATCAAATTAAGTCCCGGTAATTAAATTATTTACCACAAAGCGACACTTGCAAAAGGGGTCACTTCCATTTTTATTTACTTCCCTGGTGTCTAGTGGGCATTTCTGCCCCCCCCGGGGCCAGAAACGGACCGAAAGTGGACCGATCTGCCCCCAGGGGGGACAGAAAAGTCTGAGCAAAAAATATCCCCCAGGGAAGCGACCCTTGCCCAAGGAGTTGCTTCCCATACAACAATAACTAAATCCCTGGTGGCTAGTGGGCTTTTCTGCCCCCCCCTGGGGGCAGAAACGGACCGAAAGTGGACCGATCTGCCCCCAGGGGGGGCAGAAAAGTCTGTTAAAAAAATATCCCCCAGGGAAGCGACCCTTGCCCAAGGGGTCGCTTCCCATACAACAATAAATAAATCACTGGTGGCTAGTGGGCTTTTCTGCCCCCCCTGGGGGCAGAAACGGACCGAAAGGGGACCGATCTGCCCCCAGGGGGGGGCAGAAAAGTCTGTCCAAAAATTAGCCCCCAGGGAAGCGACCCTTGCCCTTGGGGTCGCTTCCCATACAACAATAAATAAATCCCTGGTGGCTAGTGGGCTTTTCTGCCCCCCCTGGGGGCAGAAACGGACCGAAAGTGGACCGATCTGCCCCCAGGGGGGGCAGAAAAGTGTGTCCAAAAATTAGCCCCCAGGGAAGCGACCCTTGCCCAAGGGGTCGCTTCCCATACAACAATAAATAAATCCCTGGTGGCTAGTGGGCTTTTCTGCCCCCCCTGGGGGCAGAAACGGACCGAAAGTGGACCGATCTGCCCCCAGGGGGGGCAGAAAAGTCTGTTGCATATTCTCCCCCAGGGGAGCGACCCTTGCCCAAGGGGTCGCTCCCAAAATGGCCAAATAATAGATCCCTGGGGTCTAGTGGGGGCATTCCTGTCCCACGATCGCGACGCTGTGCGCGATCGTGGGACAGGAATGCCCAGCATTGAGACATCAGGGGAGAGGAAATACTCTTTCCTCTCCCCCGATGCCTCAAGGCACTGGAATTCAGTCCCCCCCCCGCAACACCGCAAGAAAACACTCACCCTCCCCGTTGGACGCGCTGGAAGAAATGAATTCCAGCGCGTCCAACGCTTACTGATGACGCCGGCGCGCGCTGTGCGCGCTGACGTCATCAGGAAGCGTGGGGGGGCTCGGGGGTGGCAGCGGAAGCTCTTCCGCTGCCATCTCCCTCTGTGGGGGCACGATCGATGCCCCAGGGGGGGAGCGCCAGCGCTTCCCCCAGGGGTTGTGCTCATGACGGAGCAGTTCCGTCATGAGCACAGCTCAGCCGATGCTCATGACGGAACCGCTCCGTCATGAGCATCCAAGGGGTTAAGAAAATAATAATATCTTTTCTATTAGGACCAGGCACTTCTTCAACCACACAACTACATGATTAATTGACGGTTCACGAAGGAGGCAAACCATTAGGTAATTAATACACCTATTAGGAAGCTTAGACATTCTGACACCCTTTTACATACTTACCAATTTTTGTGTTCTTTCTTATGCAGATGTTATGCCTTGTCCTTGCTTGGTCCTGTCGTAACCTGGAGTTCAATGTGTGCCCCATCCTTCCTTGTTTTGTTTCCCTTCTTCCCCGAATTACCATTGTCACTTTGACCTTGTTGGGTGCAATTGGTGATTTGGCGAAGTAGTGGATTCTTCTTCATGTCCATGACGTTCCTGCGGAAAATAACATAGGATAAGGTGAGACCTAACATTCACTTCACTGTCGACAAACCGAAGGCACCGAAATGACCCCCCGCCCACCACAAAGGAACTGGAGAAAGGTTACCGATGACCAACTGCACTACACCCTCACCCGAGACAACCCCACCTGGACATCCGATGCAAACACCGCAGCCAAAAGACTCCACAATTGGATCTCCAACTGCGCAGACGAGTTCGCTCCACTACGCAACCCCGGCAAACAGCACCCCAGGAAAGCCACCTGGTTCACCACCGATCTCCATGAAGCCAGACGCCTGGAGAAGAACTGGAGGAACACCAAGGCAACCGATAACTATTTCACCTACAAGGACGCCATGACGGACTACCACGACCAAATCAGAACAACCAACAGGAACTTCATCCACAACAAAATCCTCGCCAACTCCACCAACTTGAAGGAACTCTTCAGTGTCATTCAGGGATTCACCAACCCATGCAGCGAAGCCACAGACATCACCCCGTCCCAAGACCTCTGCGACAAGCTTAGAACCTACATCCACCACAAGATCAGAACACTCTACGATAACTTCGTCGACCACCCACAAGAAGCCACAGCTGGCCCCCGCCCCCCAGAGACACCAGCCAGCCCACCCTCTCCAACTGGACACCATTTACGACCGAGAACACCTCAATGACCGTGAAAGGTATCCACTCGGGGGCACCCACTGACCCCTTCCCCCGCACATCTACCACAGAGCCACGGACACCATTGCACCCAAACTACAATGAACCATCAACACCACCTTCGCAACAGGCACCTTCCCTGACAACTGAAAGCGCGCAGAAGTCAGACCCCTGCTCAAGAAACCCACGACCAATCCCACCGACCTCAAGAACCACATACCCATCTCACTCCTCCCCTTCGCAGTCAAAGTGCAGAGAAAGCAGTCAACAGGGAACTGACACAATTCAACGAAGAGAACGCTGTCCTCGACCCGTCCCAATCCGGTTTCCGAAGCAACCACAGCACAGAGACCGCCTTACTCGCCGCCACAGATACATACAGACAGACATACACTCCCTCCTGGACCCTGTCCACTCTGCAGCACTCATCCTCCTCCACCAGTCTGCAGCCTTCGACACCGTCTTCAACCACACACTAGTCACCAGACTACACCAAGCTGGCATACAAGGAACTGCCCTGGACTGAAACTGATCATTCCTCCCCGGAAGAAGACAAAGGATCAGACTACCACCCTTCCTCTCTGCCCCCACGGAAACCACCTGCAGAGTCCCACAGGGATCATCACTGAGCCAGACCCTCTTCAACATCTACATGGCCCCCCTCACAGCCATCGTCCGACATCATGACCTCAACATCGTATCCTATGCCGACGACACCCAGCTCATCCTCTCCCTCACCAGAAACCCCACCACCGTAAAACTCAACAACCAGAAGGGAATGCAAGACGTCGCAGTCTGGATGACCAACAGCTGCCTAAAACTCAACGCTGAGAAGACAGAAGTCCTCATCCTCGGAACCACCCCCTCAGCATGGGACAACACCTGGTGGCCCACCGCTCTCAGAAACCCACCTACCCCCTCAGACCATGCCAAAAACCTCGGCATCGTACTCGACTCATCACTCACCATGAACCAACAGGTCAACGCCGTCACATCCAGCTGCTTCAACACCCTTGGCATCCTCCGAAAGACCTTCAAATGGATCTCCTGGAGTCAAGGAAGACAGTCATCCACTCACTCATCACCAGCAGACTGGACTATGGAAACACTCTCTACGCCGACATCAACAAGTCCTTACTCTGCAAACTCCAGACAATACAGAACACCGCAGCTAGACTTGTCCTCGGCATCCCCTGGCACAAACACATCAGCCAACACCTACAGAGACTGCCTACACAACATCAGACCCAAATACCTCAACGACAAAATAAACTTCCACGTACCCAAAAGAAACCTCAAATCGGCCGAAACCCCTCACATCCACAGATCCATAGCGGGCAAAAGATCGTTCTCTCACATCGCAGCCAAGACCTGGAACGAGCTACCAGCAGACATCAGACACACCCCCTACCTGAATACCTTCTGGAGGACTCTCAAGACCTGGCTATTTGGTGAATGGAGCTGCGTACCCACCTCCCCCAGCGCCTTGAGACCCTCACAGGTGAGTAGCGCGCTTACAATTTCCTGATTGATTGATTGTTCAGTGTTAAAGTGCATGTGCTCTCTATGGTAAACATGGTAAGATTGGTCTACACCTGTTTGGCGTATTTAATTTACCTATCAGTCCCTTGTAAAGTGTTATCTCATATACCCGGGGCCAGTAAATGAAATGCTACTGGTGGGCTTGCTGCGCTGCTTTGCGCCACCCACCAAAGTAGCCTTCAGAACCTGTCTCAAGCCTCTCGCATTGCAGGGCCTGCGCACATAGTTTACTGCTGCTGTGACATGGAGCTCAAAGTGGGTGCCACGTCTGTGACTCCCCTTTTACTACATATCAGTCACCCCTAAGGTAGGCCCTAGCTAGCCCTATGGGCAGGGTGTGCTGTAGGTAAAATGTAGGACATGTGCCTTAACTGTGGCATGCCCTAGTAGTGACAAACAGCATAATTGGTTTCACACTACTGTGAGGCTGCCCTCTCATAGAGATGCATTGGGGATTCTCTGATATGTGTTTCAGTGGTAGTTCCTGACATGAGAGGAGTAGCGTGATCAAGTTTGGTATGTTTGGAATAGTGGCAATGAATGCTGCGTAATGGCGTTCGCTGATTTATTATCACTATTTTAGAAATGTCACATTTAGAAGTGGGCATTTCTGTGTGCTATGTGTCTTTGTGCCTGCCTGTTGTGTATTGCATGTCTGGCTCTGGATGACAGAGGCTGGGGAGGTGTAGTGGCTACAGAAGGGCTGGATGAGTCAGCGCTAGGCTGAATAGGCCGATCTGCTTTTGGAGTAGTGGGAGGAGTAGCACCTTGACCTAGATAGGACTGTGCCTGCCTTACACAATGCTGGCTCCGCCCCCTGTGGTGTGTCTGGGGCCAGAGCCTACACTAACAATGGGGACTGTTGTGCACTTGTTAAGTGCCCCCCAGACCTGGTTTGGACAAGGTTGAGTGCCCTGTGCCAGGGCAGAACAAAGACTGAAAGTGATATAAATATTGGGGCTGTGACCCCATGTAAAGTGTGGGGTGCTGACTTGGAAGTGGTGGCCGGCAGGCTGCTGGACTGCCAGGAGTAACCCCCATCTGGAGCTCCCTACTTGTGGGAGTGAAGCTGCTGCCCTGCTGAAGAGCCCCAGTGTGCTGGCCTGCCTAAGCTGATTGAACTGAGAGGAGACTCTACCCCCAACGTGTGGTGCAGCACTCTGGACACTGGTGGGACACTCCACTTTTGAAGAGCTGAAGGGGCTGAGTGCAGGCGCAGTGCTTGAGTCTGCTTGATGACTATCGTTACTCCAAGCACATTCTGGATGTGCTGAAAAAATGATTTGCCCAAAGGTGTGGGCCCCTGCACCACACAGCGCGTGGAGTGCGCTTCAATTGCCATCTCCCGGAGTCTTGGGAGTAGGCTTCAGCCGTGCCAGGTACGGGTGCCGCTGCTCCATAAAGAGAGAAAGGAGAGGCCGGAAAGCAGACAGAGTCCATGCCTGGTTGTGGGCGGGGCTCCAGAGAGAAAGCGGAAGCCTCGAAGCTAGCGCGTGCAGCGCTGCTCATACTTGGTGTGTGCCCAGGAAGAGAGGAGGGAGCTGAGGCAAGAAGTGCTCTCCCTCTCTCTATTGCCTTCCTGGGATACTCTTGCCTGTTGCCAGCCACCTTGCCTTGTGAAGAAGTCTCAGCTGGGAAGCGGGATACGAAGCAGCCGGAAGTCAGGCAAAGTCAGTGCCTGGTTGTGGGTGGGGCCGGCCGGAGAGATGGAGCCGGAGCCTCACGGGCTCTCTGTGCAGCCAAAGAGAGGCTCAGAGCGATACCTCAATGGAGGCCCCTGAGAGGCCTTATTATTTTCTGTGGCATCATCGCTGCTGAGCCGTCGTGTTGCTGGCAGCTGCAACATCGGGGGCGTTCTCCAAGTAATGGAGACAGGGTGAGTTGTACCCCCACCCCCCTTGCATTGTGTGCGCCCCCCTTCAATGATAGCCTACCTGGGGTGGGCGGCTACGGGCTGCATTTCTTGCCGCCTAACCAGTCCCGAACGGCCATAAGTACAGTGTAAGAGTGCTTTTGGAAAAGACTACCGTAACTCCGCAGAGGCTCCCTGATCCTGATGAGAACACCTAAAATACCGCATGGCAGGTAATAGGCGTGCAGAGGCACAATCTCTATGGGTTCCCCAGATGTTTAGAGTGATATGGATACGGTAATCCCTAGGGGTGTATTTTAATGCCTGTAATGTTATAGTTCTTGTATGGTCAGGATAACAGGCATTCCTCTAGAGTGTATATTCTCTGTACAAGTGAGGGGATGATGGTATTTCAAGATGTGTGCACGGCTGTAAGTGCCTACTATGGTGCACTGCTGAGGATGTATATGTGTAATGTGCTATGCTGATTATTACCATGATGTCCATGCCTCATGCTTGGTGCTAAGTGCACCCTTACCAGTAGTTGCTGGTTGTCCTTACTAACAGTGACATATGTGATGTTATGACATCGGCCCGATTGGTCCTGTAGTGTATATAATCCCTGTAAAGTCAAACTAAGTGTCAGTTGGCACATTGTGTATATATATATATATATCTATATATATCTATATATATATATATCTATATATATATATATATATATATATATTCAATTTGTTTGCCCGTGAAGGCTTCCTCGCGCACTCCCAGAGGGAAAGACAACTTCAAACACGATCGTGTGTTATGATTCCTTTTACTTTCAGCATGCCAGATACAAGAAAACCTCTACGCGTTTCAGTCTCAACAGAGACCTTGATCACGAGTCTAGCATTTGTTCAAGGTTGTCACAGTGTTTTAAACATGCATACAATAATTAGTGACATCACTTCCTGAGACAGTGCCGCTCAGCATTCTGGTACTAGTAGTCCGTAACAAATTTACATTTTAAATTATAGCGTGTTCAGTTTCACCAATGAAGCAAATTAAGAGAATTATAATCATATAAGATATGCCTGTATTCAATTTTTACACCTGGAATAGTCCTATGATATACTGTCATATTTAACGACATTTCAAATATTCGTTCTATTAGCAGCGGTGCACAGCCTAATCAAAGTCGATCTTTCTGACATATGGCCATCTTGATTTAATTCAATCTCATCACCCAATCGTAAATAATTATAACGCCTGATTGTTATACTACGACGGACCATAACATAAGACTCAGATAGTGCTGTAAGTTGTCACAGAGTTAGACATGATAATATCATGAATCAAGCCCTCCAGTGGGCCTAAATCACTGATTTGTAATGAATGGAAGGACACTGTCTCACATGTTGGTCGTGAATTAATTTAAACTACAAAACAAACATTAAATCTAAAAAGTCTGAGAGGCCAATGTCAAAGTCCTTGTCAGATATGACCATCTTATTGACAATTTCCGATTAGTGTGTAGCAAGTTAAAGATGGTAATGAAGTTCCTCATCCTGGTTCAATCCGAAGGGGGTCAGAGTTCTAAAGTTCAAAATATGTTTGGATTCCTTTTGCCTGAGAGTTTTCTCTCGGTCTCCTCCTCTGGGATGTATTCCAACGGCTTCCACTGCATAAAATTTCAGATCTTTCCATTTTCCTTCGTGCTCCTTCTCCATGTGTTTTGCAACAGCGTTGCTTCTGTCCGTGTTGATGGTTGCACGAACATGTTCCAAGATGCGTTTTTTCAATTCGCACTTAGTGCTTCCAACATACTTTAATGAACAGGGACATTCGATGATGTATATGACGAATTGACTTTTGCAGTTGATTAGTTGTTGGATCTTCCATGTGCGTTTGTTGGCCATCACTACTTCCTTGGTGTTCTGAGCAATGGTGCATACCTTACAACTCGTACATTTAAAGAAGCCCTTAGGTTTCAACCAGGTTTCCTTTTTGTTTTGATGTTTAAAATGACTGTGGATCAGCTGATCCCTTAGATTTTTAGTTCGTCTGTACGTGATGTTGGGGTGGTCACCTACAATCGATGAGGTTGTTGGATCCATGTGTAAGATATGCCAATTTTTGCGTAAAATTTTCATTAGCTGTTGGTTTTCTGTAGAGTGAGTGGTTATAAATCTGATTAGATTCTCTTCATTTGTTTTGATTTCTTTATCTTTTAGCAATTCTGTTCTGTTGATGGCTGTTGTTCGTTGCAAAGATGTTTGGATGGTTTTGGAGCTGTAATTTCTTTTTTTAAAGCGTGTTATTGCCTGGTTGCGATGTTTGAACCACTCTTCTTCCCTGGAGCATATTCTTTTAATCCTAAGAAATTCACCATAGGGGATGTTTTGTATTAGGCTCTTTTGGTGGAAGGATTCTGCATGTAGTACTGCATTTGTTGCAGTATCTTTGCGGTGTAAAGTTGTGTGTACTGTGTTGTCCAAAATATAAATTTTAGTGTCCAGAAACACCACTTGTTCTTCGCTGATATTGTACGTGAATTTCAAGTTGAAGTTGGAGTTGTTCAAAACTTCAAAGTATTCTACGAACTCACTGTTTGTTCCTTCCCAGATGATCAGTAGGTCGTCTATATATCTGAACCAAGCTATGGTTTTGTTTACATAGACGTCATTCTCATTACTCCAAGCCCATGTTTTTTCCCATACGCCCATAGTGAGACAGGCATATGATGGACTAAATGAAAAACCCATCGGCGTGCCTTTTACTTGGCGGTAGATTTCCTCACCGAACATAAAGATGTTTTGTTCTAGGCATAGCTGTATCATTTGTGATAACATCTCATTGTGGTCAGAGAATTGTATGTTTCTTTCGGCCAGAAAATGTTTGCATGCTTTTAGCCCAATCTCATTCTGAATATTTGAGTACAATGATATTACATCCATCGTTACTAATTTGTAAGAGGCTTGCCATGGAGTGTTTTGTAGGTGTCTCAACAGATCTCCTGTGTCTTGTAAATAGGACGATAGACCTTTGACATATGGTAGTAGGAATACATCCAGAAAGTTGGCCATGGGTTCGAGTAAGGCTCCTTTCGCAGAAATTATAGGTCTTCCCGGTGGTTTGGTTGGGTGTTTGTGGATCTTGGGAAGAAAGTATATTGTAGCCATTTTGGGATGGTCCATTTTTAAGTATTTTACTTCTTCCTCATCCAACAGATTTTGATTTCTCCAAAGATCCAATTTCAAATCCAGTTCCTCCTTCCATTTTTTGGTGGGGTTGGTTTTCAATTTCTCATAATATTCTTTGTTTTCAAGTTGTGAATATGCTTCTTTGATGTATGCTTCTTTCTGCAGGATGATGACATTTCCTCCTTTGTCTGCCATTTTTATTTCGATTGAGTCATCATTTTTTAGGTCCAGTGATGCATTGCGTTCTTCATGTGAAAGATTGTCCTGTTTTTTTGAGTGGTTGATTTTGTAGAGATCTTTAATGACACACTCATGGAATAAGTCAATGTTGTTGCCTTGTGGTAATTGTGGATAAAATTTAGACTTGTTTTTTTTTTACTGCAACCCGCTCCCAGTTGATTGCAGTAAGCTCGTACTTCACTTGCCTCATGTTCAGGGTCTTTGTCTAGTTCCATCAGGGTGACAAAGTGTTGTGCGTCTTGTGCCAATAGTTCCATTTGCGGTATTTGAGTGCTCTTTTGGTGTTTGGCTAGATTGGGGTTTTCAGCAAACAGTTTGGCTAATTTGATTTTGCGAACATATTTGTATAGATCTATTCTGGTTTCAGCCAGATCAATTCCAGTGGCGGGACAAAAATTCAGGCCACGTTGGAGAAGTTTCGTTTCCATTGCAGTTAGAGTCTTTTTTGAGAGGTTAATTACTTGTAATTCCTGATTCTCATTCGCGACAACTTCTTCTGCGTTTGTTAGTTCCATTTTTGTCGCATGCTCCTCGTCATTGTTCCCACACGAGTTGTACTGGAATTTGCGGTTCCGCTTTCCTCTTCTTGTGTGTTTCTGCGGGCGCCTCCACGTGCTCGGCCCCTTCCCCGTCTGTTGGTTACTGGTGTTCCCATGCTTTTTTCCCAGTTCTTTTGCTGTAATGCCAACCTCATTTCTCCTAAAAAAGAGCACTTAGATTTAATATTACTTGGCTCCCCTTCTAAGTCACTTGCATCCGTTGAGGCCAGTGAGGAGAGGCTGCTGCTAGCATTTGTAGCCATCTCCCATCTGTCTTGTTCTTTTAGACGATCATATTTTCTTGCGTATGTAAAGATACGCCCTTCTAAATAATCCTCTTTGTCCCTTTGGAACTTAGACTGTTTTCTCGCTCTGACAGTTTCCTCATGTTCAGAGCGAGAAAACAGTCTAAGTTCCAAAGGGACAAAGGATTATTTAGAAGGGCGTATCTTTACATACGCAAGAAAATATGATCGTCTAAAAGAACAAGACAGATGGGAGATGGCTACAAATGCTAGCAGCAGCCTCTCCTCACTGGCCTCAACGGATGCAAGTGACTTAGAAGGGGAGCCAAGTAATATTAAATCTAAGTGCTCTTTTTTAGGAGAAATGAGGTTGGCATTACAGCAAAAGAACTGGGAAAAAAGCATGGGAACACCAGTAACCAACAGACGGGGAAGGGGCCGAGCATGTGGAGGCGCCCGCAGAAACGCACAAGAAGAGGAAAGCGGAACCGCAAATTCCAGTACAACTCGTGTGGGAACAATGACGAGGAGCATGCGACAAAAATGGAACTAACAAACGCAGAAGAAGTTGTCGCGAATGAGAATCAGGAATTACAAGTAATTAACCTCTCAAAAAAGACTCTAACTGCAATGGAAACGAAACTTCTCCAATGTGGCCTGAATTTTTGTCCCGCCACTGGAATTGATCTGGCTGAAACCAGAATAGATCTATACAAATATGTTCGCAAAATCAAATTAGCCAAACTGTTTGCTGAAAACCCCAATCTAGCCAAACACCAAAAGAGCACTCAAATACCGCAAGTGGAACTATTGGCACAAGACGCACAACACTTTGTCACCCTGATGGAACTAGACAAATACCCTGAACATGAGGCAAGTGAAGTACGAGCTTACTGCAATCAACTGGGAGCGGGTTGCAGTAAAAAAAAACCCAAGTCTAAATTTTATCCACAATTACCACAAGGCAACAACATTGACTTATTCCATGAGTGTGTCATTAAAGATCTCTACAAAATCAACCACTCAAAAAAACAGGACAATCTTTCACATGAAGAACGCAATGCATTACTGGACCTAAAAAATGATGACTCAATCGAAATAAAAATGGCAGACAAAGGAGGAAATGTCATCATCCTGCAGAAAGAAGCATACATCAAAGAAGCATATTCACAACTTGAAAACAAAGAATATTATGAGAAATTGAAAACCAACCCCACCAAAAAATGGAAGGAGGAACTGGATTTGAAATTGGATCTTTGGAGAAATCAAAATCTGTTGGATGAGGAAGAAGTAAAATACTTAAAAATGGACCATCCCAAAATGGCTACAATATACTTTCTTCCCAAGATCCACAAACACCCAACCAAACCACCGGGAAGACCTATAATTTCTGCGAAAGGAGCCTTACTCGAACCCATGGCCAACTTTCTGGATGTATTCCTACTACCATATGTCAAAGGTCTATCGTCCTATTTACAAGACACAGGAGATCTGTTGAGACACCTACAAAACACTCCATGGCAAGCCTCTTACAAATTAGTAACGATGGATGTAATATCATTGTACTCAAATATTCAGAATGAGATTGGGCTAAAAGCATGCAAACATTTTCTGGCCGAAAGAAACATACAATTCTCTGACCACAATGAGATGTTATCACAAATGATACAGCTATGCCTAGAACAAAACATCTTTATGTTCGGTGAGGAAATCTACCGCCAAGTAAAAGGCACGGCGATGGGTTTTTCATTTAGTCCATCATATGCCTGTCTCACTATGGGCGTATGGGAAAAAACATGGGCTTGGAGTAATGAGAATGTCGTCTATGTAAACAAAACCATAGCTTGGTTCAGATATATAGACGACCTACTGATCATCTGGGAAGGAACAAACAGTGAGTTCGCAGAATACTTTGAAGTTTTGAACAACTCCAACTTCAACTTGAAATTCACGTACAATATCAGCGAAGAACAAGTGGTGTTTCTGGACACTAAAATTTATATTTTGGACAACACAGTACACACAACTTTACACCGCAAAGATACTGCAACAAATGCAGTACTACATGCAGAATCCTTCCACCAAAGAGCCTAATACAAAACATCCCCTATGGTGAATTTCTTAGGATTAAAAGAATATGCTCCAGGGAAGAAGAGTGGTTCAAACATCGCAACCAGGCAATAACACGCTTTAAAAAAAGAAATTACAGCTCCAAAACCATCCAAACATCTTTGCAACGAACAACAGCCATCAACAGAACAGAATTGCTAAAAGATAAAGAAATCAAATGAAGAGAATCTAATCAGATTTATAACCACTCACTCTACAGAAAACCAACAGCTAATGAAAATTTTACGCAAAAATTGGCATATCTTACACATGGATCCAACAACCTCATCGATTGTAGGTGACCACCCCAACATCACGTACAGACGAACTAAAAATCTAAGGGATCAGCTGATCCACAGTCATTTTAAACATCAAAACAAAAAGGAAACCTGGTTAAAACCTAAGGGCTTCTTTAAATGTACGAGTTGTAAGGTATGCACCATTGCTCAGAACACCAAGGAAGTAGTGATGGCCAACAAACGCACATGGAAGATCCAACAACTAATCAACTGCAAAAGTCACTTCGTCATATACATCATCGAATGTCCCTGTTCATTAAAGTATGTTGGAAGCACTAAGTGCGAATTGAAAAAACGCATCTTGGAACATGTTCGTGCAACCATCAACACTGACAGAAGCAACGCTGTTGCAAAACAGATGGAGAAGGAGCACGAAGGAAAATGGAAAGATCTGAAATTTTATGCAGTGGAAGCCGTTGGAATACATCCCAGAGGAGGAGACCGAGAGAAAACTCTCAGGCAAAAGGAATCCAAACATATTTTGAACTTTAGAACTCTGACCCCCTTCGGATTGAACCAGGATGAGGAACTTCATTACCATCTTTAACTTGCTACACACTAATCGGAAATTGTCAATAAGATGGTCATATCTGACAAGGACTTTGACATTGGCCTCTCAGACTTTTTAGATTTAATGTTTGTTTTGTAGTTTAAATTAATTCACGACCAACATGTGAGACAGTGTCCTTCCATTCATTACAAATCAGTGATTTAGGCCCACTGGAGGGCTTGATTCATGATATTATCATGTCTAACTCTGTGACAACTTACAGCACTATCTGAGTCTTATGTTATGGTCCGTCGTAGTATAACAATCAGGCGTTATAATTATTTACGATTGGGTGATGAGATTGAATTAAATCAAGATGGCCATATGTCAGAAAGATCGACTTTGATTAGGCTGTGCACCGCTGCTAATAGAACGAATATTTGAAATGTCGTTAAATATGACAGTATATCATAGGACTATTCCAGGTGTAAAAATTGAATACAGGCATATCTTATATGATTATAATTCTCTTAATTTGCTTCATTGGTGAAACTGAACACGCTATAATTTAAAATGTAAATTTGTTACGGACTACTAGTACCAGAATGCTGAGCGGCACTGTCTCAGGAAGTGATGTCACTAATTAATTGTATGCATGTTTAAAACACTGTGACAACCTTGAACAAATGCTAGACTCGTGATCAAGGTCTCTGTTGAGACTGAAACGCGTAGAGGTTTTCTTGTATCTGGCATGCTGAAAGTAAAAGGAATCATAACACACGATCGTGTTTGAAGTTGTCTTTCCCTCTGGGAGTGCGCGAGGAAGCCTTCGCGGGCAAACGAATTGAATAAGTAACGGCTTAACCCTGCCGTATCTCGTACGCACCACCGCAGAGCGCCCATGACTCCTGAAGTGGGTTGTGCTGAATTAATATATATATATATATATATATATATATATATATATATATATATATACACACATATATATATGTATATTATCTACTGGCGGTTGCCAGTAGATAGTTATATTTAGGACCTATTTTGGATAGGAAATCCACAACATTCTATTCCCAATAAGTCTGGCGCCGGTTGACGAATCCACGCGAAATTTTCCAAACTTTTGGCCAGCTCCACTCCGCTCCTACCCTGAAAGTTTCGTGGTGATTCGCCAAGCAGGGACGAGAAAAAAGGGGGGTCCCAAAACACGTTTTCCCCATGCAATTTCCCATAGGATCTGTTGTCGCAGCTACAGTCCGAACCGCTGAATGGAATGACACCAAATTTGGCAAAGAGGTAGTCCTCAGTTCAGACTCGTGCCTTTTGCATAAATGGTGTAAATCTATTCAGTAGTTCCTGAGAAAATTAGGGTAAAAAAGTTAGTGATATCTATGGCCGGGGAGGATCCGCGGACCCTACCCAAACCGTACGCGCACCCTCCCCGAACCGAGCGCGCACCCTCCCGATCGCGCGCTGAATGCTAATTGGCTGTCGAGTGTCTCTCTACATTCAAAACCAGGAACTGTTGGCGGCCATTTTCTGCCTCGGTAGAAGCGAGGCTGAAGAAGCAAGGGGAATAAGTGTGTAAAACATATAAAGGGGGCAGAGTGGAAATACTCTGACCCTCTAGAGGTTCTTAGGGGGTCCCAGAAGGACCCGCTGGGGCCCCCCTTTTTAAAAATGGTGCGCGCGCATCTTATCGCGTTGGATGCACGGATCCTCTCTCGGTGGGTTCGTGGATCCAAGGGAAAAAAAATGAAATTGTTGGGAGATAAAGATTAAGCTTAAGTGTTTTGTTCTTGAGTGGCTCTAAAAAGAGCTGTTGTGTTCATTGAGAGTTTTTGGTACTTATAAGTAAGTACCTATACAGAGTCTAAAGTTGTTGAGGAAGACTCTGTTTCCTTCATCAGTAAAGTGTACTCCATCTCTCCTATACATCTCTTGCATATGAAAGCGCAGATTGTTATTGTAAATGGAATCCATTCTGTAGTCTCTGAGAAAAGCAGAAACACATTTATTCACATGTTTCCTAGCTTTCTCAATCTGTGGACAAAAATGATCGGACCAGTTCCATTTCTGCCTTTGGCATATATGAGAGTACACAAAGGCAGTTTTAGGGAAAAGTGTAATCAGTTCTACAAAGGTGTCCTTCATAAGCATTTCCAGACCTACCCCAGTCAAAGTTCCTAGGTCATTGCCACCACAGTGCACTATTATGAGGTCAGGGTGTTGGATTTGCATGAAGGATTTTACCAATGGCATCAATTGGTGTCACTTTAACCCTCTCTGTCCAATCCATTTAATGTCTACAATTGGCAAACCTAGGTCTTTGTGAATGCCTTTGTTTATTGCATACCTTTGGCTCCAGAAAATGTAGCTGTGTCCCACAATCCACACTGTCAGCATCTTGTAAGGAGGTCTGGATGCACTCAGATGGTCTCTGTAAATGAAATGGCAGTTTGGAAAGTAAGATGTTTCTAAAATGGTGGCTAAGATGTAATTTTGAAAAAAGACAAGAAATCATTGGTTGTTTAACAACCTTCTACACTGAAAGGTAGGGTGCATATTTCTGTTTTTTAAACGCATGATTCTTATTGGTTAACAAAAACTGATCGTAAGGAACATTATATATGATTAGCTGATATGTTGAGAAGTCAAGCACACTTGCTGTTTTGATTAGCAACATTGTGTGTGCTGAACTTGTGACCTGTGTGCTCAGTACAGTGTTCCATGACCTGTTTCTATGGTAACGGGCAGAAGGCAGATTGGGGGAAGGGTTGAAGTTTATGACATTTGGAAAGGGTTGAAATGTTTAACCAATAGAAATGTGTGTTTGCTTTAGAATTTATGTGGGAAGGAATGTGATTTGATGTTTACATGTATATGTGTGGAAAATGAGAGGGAAACGTTGCCATTCTTTGGTTCTGCTGACAGGTGCACAGTGCAGCGATTATGTATAAGAAAATTTGGTGTGTGACTGATATCTGGTGTGTGACTGATCTACTTCTTAATCTACAAAACATCTTGAAAGGTGAGTTATTTAATTGTGAGGGGATGTATGTAGACTATTTTTATTTTAATCAGACTAATGTATTTCTTCTGCTAAAGTGTAGGGAGCACTTTTTTCTGTACAATCCTATTGACAGTGTTTGTGCATGTAGAAACCATTTTGTGATAAGGATTTGTTTTGTTCATGTGTTTGTAGACAGATAACTATGCAGTTTTTATATTTTGGTAGAATTAGAAACCAGTCATTGTTTATGAATTTGTGAAATGAGTTATGTTTCAGCAGTAAAATATAGTACTCCTTGTAGATGAAGAAATGTGTTTTGGTAGAGTGCAAGGGATAGTGTTGTTTGTCTAGAATCACACAGAGAGCCTGTGTGCATTTGGGAACCACTGTGAGAGAAGCATTTAGTAATATCTTTTATTTGCTGACAGATAACTCTTTTAAAACCTGTCATGTTGTCAAGTTTTAGTAGCATTAGAAGCCAGTCTTTGCTTATGCGTTGATTAAATGAGTCTAGGCAATGATACAAAAGTGCACTTTTGAAATATGCACATTGTGTGCAGTTCTCTTACCACTTCCATAGTAGTAAATGAGGTTTGGTAAACTTGTAGGGATAGTGGTTGTTGTCTAGAATCACACTGTGAGTCTGTGTGCATTTGGGAACCAATGTGTGAGAAGCATATGGTAACATTGTTTATTTGCTGACAGATAACTATTTTAAATCCTGTCATGTTGTCAAGTTTTAGTAGCATTAGAAGCCAGTCATTGCTTATGCGTTGATTAAATGAGTCAGGCATTGGCACTAAAGTGCAGTCGTGAAATATGTAGATTGTGTGCAGTTCCCTTACCTCTTCCACTGTAGTGAATGAGTTTTGGTAAACTCCTAGGGATAGTGCTGCTTGTCTAGAATCACACTGTGAGTCTGTGTACATTTGGGAACCACTGTGAGATAAGCGTTTGGTAACATCGTGTATTTGCTGACAGATAACTGTTTTAAAACATGTCATGTTGTGAAGTTTTAGTAGCATTAGAAGACAGTTATGGCTTATGCATTCATTAAATGAGTTAGGTATTGACAGTAAAGTGTAGTCGTGAAATATGTAAATTGTGTGCAGTTCCCTTACCACTTCCAGTGTAGTGAATGAGTTTTGGTAAACTCCTAGGGATAGTGGTGCTTGTCTAGAATCACACTGTGAGTCTGTGTGCATTTGGGAACCACTGTGAGAGAAGCGTTTGGTAACATCGTGTATTTGCTGACAGATAACTGTTTTAAAACCTGTCATGTTGTCAAGTTTTAGTAGCATTAGAAGTCAGTCTTTGTTTTTGCGTTGATCAAATTAGTCAGGCATTGACATTAAAGTGCAGTCGTGAAATATGTAGATTGTGTGCAGTTCCTTTACCACTTCCACTGTAGTGAATGAGTTTTGGTAAAGTCCTAGGGATAGTGGTGCTTGTCTAGAATCACACTGTGAGTCTGTGTGCATTTGGGAACCACTGTGAGAGAAGCGTTTGGTAACATCTTGTATTTGCTGACAGATAACTGTTTTAAAACCTGTCATGTTGTCAACTTTTAGTAGCATTAGAAGCCAGTCTTTGCTTATGTGTTGATTAAATGAGTCAGGCATTGACACTAAAGTGCAGTCGTGAAATATGTAGATTGTGTGCAGTTCCCTTACCTCTTCCACTGTAGTGAATGAGTTTTGGTAAACTCCTAGGGATAGTGGTGCTTGTCTAGAATCACACTTTGAGTCTGTGTACATTTGGGAACCACTGTGAGAGAAGCGTTTGGTAACATCGTGTATTTGCTGACAGATAACTGTTTTAAAACATGTCATGTTGTGAAGTTTTAGTAGCATTAGAAGACAGTTATGGCTTATGCTTCCATTAAATGAGTTAGGTATTGACAGTAAAGTGTAGTCGTGAAATATGTAGATTGTGTGCAGTTCCCATACCACTTCCAGTGTAGTGAATGAGTTTTGGTAAACTCCTAGGGATAGTGGTGCTTGTCTAGAATCACACTGTGAGTCTGTGTGCATTTGGGAACCACTGTGAGAGAAGCGTTTGGTAACATCGTGTATTTGCTGACAGATAACTGGCCTAAAACCTGTCATGTTGTCAAGTTTTAGTAGCATTAGAAGCCAGTGTTTGCTTATGCATTGATAAAATGAGTCATGCTTTGACACTAAAGTGCAGTACCATGTAGTATTGTCTTCACTGCACCAGAACTGAAAATTTAAATTTTTTACCCAGGCACTGTCATAGAAGTCGTCTGATGATTTAGTCAGTTTCTAAGTACTTATGTTGTGAACCATTCATTACCAAATAGACTGCTTCAAATGTCTATGCAGTATGCATGTAGTTCCCTAACCACCTACACAGTTGTTTTCACACCTTCAATTCCCTAGTCAGTATCCATACACTTCTAGGAAACACCCTGTCACTCCCTTTGCAGTCTTCTAGTGACCCATTCAGCACCATGTAGTAATCCATTCACTGTGCCAAAACCCAAACAATTATAAATTCACTAAGACACTCTCTTTACAGTACTCTAATGATTCAGTCACTGTCTAAGTATTCATGCACTGAGCCAGGCCTTAGCACATGGACTGCTTTAAACCCCTATGCACCATGCATGCAGTCTTCTAACCACCTACAGACTTGTCTTTTACACTTTCAATTCCCTAGTCAGTATCCATATAGTCCAGCAAACATCCTGTCACTCCCTTTGCACTCTTCTAGTGACGCATTCAGTACCAAGTACTAATCCCTTCCCTGTGCGAAAAGCCTACCACTTATAAATTCATCCAGGCAGTATTCTTGCTGTAGTCTAATCATTCAGTCAGTACCCAAGTACTCATGCAGTGAGCCGGGCCTTAGCACATGGACTGCTTTAAATGCCTATCCAGTATGCATTCAGTTCTCTAATCAGCTACACAGTTGTCTTTCGCACCTTCAATTCCCCGGTTAGTATTCATATACTTCTAGCAAACACCCTGTTACTCACCCAGTGTGTCTCCTTTTAGTACTGTAATCATTCAGTCACTTAGCATGTAGTCTTTTAGTGAGGTAGGCTTTAGGGCATGAACTGCTTCAAAATAGTATGCACTATGTATGTAGTGTTTTAATCATCGTCACACTTGTGGTTCAGGGCTATAGTTTCTTAGTCTGTTTTTATATAAAATGTGTTTGTACAGTAATGGAATACTGTAAATTTGAAAGTTATTAATTTACATTTATTTGTGATTCTTTTTTGCAGATACTGTTTTTCAATGTTAAAATCGAGAAATTATGCCAGATAAAAAAAGAAAAAGAAAAGAACAGAGACAGGAGGATTATTTGAAGAAACATCAACCACAAGTATTGAATGAACAAGATAATGTGGCTAAAAGGATAACATTTTCTGGTAAGATCACGAAGCAATTTATTAAAAATGTTTGTAGGAGCAAACAGAATGTAGAGAATGCTGCAACTTCAGAGAATTTTTTAAGTAAGAAAAAAAATCAAAATAAGAGGAAAAGTAAAAAAGCAAATGTTCAGTCAAAGGAGATAAAGTATGGTAAAAGAAGACAAAATCAGTATAAGGAATTACGCAAAAAAATATTTTACAAGAGAGTAGTGCATAATTTGCTGAAAGCTGTGAAGAAATATAAAAAGAGAGCTTTATTTTATAAAAAGAAGAAGCATATTGAAAGCATTGTGGAAAAGGCTTTTGAAGTAAAAAGGAAACTGTTTATTTTACTGTTAAACAGAATTTGATCACTAGATAAACCAATATATGTAATGAAGGCCAAAAGTAGGAGGAAAAGAGTTAATAATAAAAAAAAAAATTGTGATTTTTTTTGGGAGAATAGAAACACAGTTCTAGTTCAGAGCCTTTTTTTAATGAAGAGAGTTATTCACTAAGTGAAAAATTATTGTATGCAGTTGACACCAGTGGTAGAGGTTATGAGGTTAGTGATGGTTGTCCAATGGAGAAAGAGAAAATGGTTGAAAGAAATGCAGAAGAAGTGATAGCTGATGAAGTTTTAGGGAGACGTGCTAAAAACCCTGTGTACACTTGGGATTGCAGTAGTGTTTGTAGTGTACGACAGGAATCTATTGAAAAATTATGTAGTTTTTTACGAGTCTATACTAAAAAAAGTGTAAAACAAAAGATTAAGCTGTTGCAAGGATTAGACCCTTGCAGAGTGAGAAAACATACTGGTTTGCAAGGTCATTCTCTGGCTTGTCTTTCTAGGAAAGTTTGTGAAAGTGTTTTTCACCATTTCAGAATGCTGGCAGTACATCATACTCAAATGCGGAAGTTAGTGAGAAGGTTGTATTATGCAAAAAGTCCAGCACTAAAGTTAAGTGAGTTGAACAGTGCTCTTTTACGTGTGTCAGTTTCAGATGTGAAGCAGGTCTGTGAGGATATTGAGTTTTGTTACTTTGGGCCTCAGCAATAGAGTGAAGAAACTGACACATTAGTAGAACAAAATGTTGAAGACAATGTAGAACCTGTAATTACAGAAAAATTTGAGGATGAAATCACAAAGTTTAAGGTAATTTCAGGTGAAAGACCAAATGTTTCTTGTATTTGTTGTCGGCGAAGTCACTATAAAAATCAGACTAGGGGTGTCAATCTGTATTTAAAAAGTGAAATAGAAGATAATGATAAGTGGATGGAATTTGCAACTTATTTGTTGGTAGAGGATTGTTTTGATTTGGGATGTGAGCAGTGTATTTGCAAATATTGTTATAATAAATTAGATGAGAATAAAATGCCTGCTAGAGCTGTTCATATTAATCTAGAGTTGATTGCTATTCCTCCAGAGCTGATAGATTTAAATACGTATGAGTCTATTCTGATACAATGTGTTCACCCGTTTCAGGCTATTGTTCGTATGGAGCCCAAAACAAGTAAATTACCTCCATCAGAGTTGCAAAGAGGATTGAAAGGAAGAGTTGTGCATTTACCATTAGATTTAAGGAAAAATGTTGAAACTATTGGTGTAGATCATGCAGAAAATGAGCCACTAGTCATTCTAGTTAATGGTGTTCCTACTAAGAATAAGAACATCTGGCAAGAGTTAGTGGATGTTTGAAAAGTGCAAAAGGCATCATTGTATCTGTTAAAAAATAATGAGTACTATAGTAATGTGTTTGTTGGAGAAGAAGAAATAGATTTAGCAGAAGATAGTGAAACATTAAGTGGACAAATTGAAAAAGCGGACATGTCCAGATGTGAAGAGATCTATGAACATTACAGTGTACATCCACTTCTTTCCAAAGAGGTGATGGGGAATACAATTGAGTTGTTTCAAATGAAATAAACAACAGGAAGTCCCATGAGTGTATGGGAAGAGAGCTTGGAAGCTCGTTGTTTCCCGCAGTTGTTGTAGGTGGACGATGTGATGAACGTCCTGTGCAGATTCCTGCATCTGAATATCGGACAACAAGATTATATGCAGAAGATCCAAGATTTCGACAATGTATCCCTTATATGTTTCATCTTCTGTTTGAAAGTGACTTGTCTGGACTTTCATATGCAGTAAATCACATTTTAAAAACTGGAATGCATCTTCAAAATGTAACTGCAAAGGATTTTATGGATAAAGTGCATCAGAGAGATGATCATTTAGAATCTCAGTTGATTAATCTGATGGCATGTCAGCATGGGACTAATAAATATTGGTACCGTCGACATGGAGAACTGAAATGCATGCTACGGAACTTGGGAACTCCTACATGGTTTGTTACACTAAGCTGTGCTGAGTATGCTTGGGATGATTTACTTGAATTTCTTCGAGAGGCAAATTCCAATATAAAAAATATTGAATACAAGACACCTGGAGAATTTTGCTCTTTGGATCATGTCAATGTATGCAGATATTTCAATCATAGATTTGAAGCTATGATGTCTTTCATCTGCAATAAAAAGAATCCTCCTCTTGGAGAAGTTGTGAATTTCTTTTGGAGAAAGGAGTATCAAGCAAGAGGTTATGGGTCAAGGACGCCCCCAAATTTGGAACAGATTCAGATGAAACTTTTTTGTCTTTCATTGAAGATTATGCTACATGTGCTCTTCCAAATAGCAGAGAAGAGAAATACTTAAAACAACAAGTCTTACGATTTCAAAGCCATAGGTGTGGAAAATACTGTCGACGAAAGTACAAGTCAAAGGATAAGTTCTATACCAAATGTCGTTTTGGATTTCCACGTCCTGTAGTAGCCAAAGGAAGAGTGAACAGTTTTATGTCAGCTGTACGACATACCATCACAAGAAAGTCTCCGAAAAACACATACAACTTAAGAAGAAGCAAAGAATCAAAATACATAAATGACTACAATCCAGTTATTTTATCCATGTGGAACGCTACCATGGATATTCAGAATGTTGCAGACAATTCCATTGCTGTTGCTCGATATGTAACGTCATACATTACTAAATCAGAAAAGACTGAATTGAAAGAAATGTGGGAAGAGATTTCTCATGAGAAGACTCTAAGTAAGAAATTATACAGTTTCAGTTTGAAGATGTTATCGCATCACGAAATTGGAGCATATGAATGTTCAGATCGGTTAACATATGCAACTCTATATTCCAAAAGTAGAAGAATCATTTGGGTGAGTCTAGGTCTTGCAGGAATGCGAAATCGGGTACTGAAATCTGTTCAAGAAATTGAATATTTAGCAGAAAATGACCCTGAAAGTACAGATATTTTGAAAACCAATATGTTGGACACATACTATCCAAAGAGAAGTCATCATCTTGAGAACATGTGTCTCTATGAAGTGCTGCAAAACTACACTTTTAAACAGAATATTACAGGGAACATCAACAATGGAAAATATGGAGTGATTGGTTCCGAAGGATGTCTGGTGAAACAAAGGAAAGGAAATTTAATTAATCACAGAAAACTGAGTTGCGACACTGCTGACAAAAGGGAATTTTACTATTTAGCCCTTTTGCAAATGTTCAAACCATGGCGCTCTGAACTGGAATTACTTGGAGATTTTCCCAGCTATGAAGATTAATTTAATGCTTGTAAAGATAGCATACAATGCAGTGCTTTCGCAAATTATGTGAAAATGTTGAATGATGAAATTGATCAAGAAGCTACAATTGCAGCTGAGATTGCTAGAGACAGTTCTCAAGACAGTCCAAGTTCTGCTGCACTGAGTCAAGATCCACTAGGACAACCAATTGTTGAAAATGAAGCAGCGATTGCAATGAATGAGGTGGAAACAGCAATGTATCAAGCACAAGAAGATGCAATACAGTTAGGAAACTTGGAAGAGCAACTAAATGTTGAACAGAAACAAATATATCAGCAAGTGAAAGATCAGATTGACCATGGATTACTTCAGGAAAAGAGAGTGTGCTCATGTACATCATTTCAACCTATACGAATGTATGTGAGTGGTCAAGCTGGAATAGGAAAGAGTTTCTTAATTAAAGTAATTACAAGTTATCTGCAAAAAACAACTGAGTCGCATTTGTCTTGTGTTGTCACTGCTCCAACTGGGTTGGCAGCACATAACATTAAAGGAATTACTTTACATCATTTACTAATGCTGCCAGTAGAGCATGAGAACAAATTGGAATACCACAAGCTATCTGGAGAAGCTTGTTGTGAAGTTTCAAGAGTGCAGAAGAAAATGAAACTTCTCATTATTGATGAGGTGAGCATGGTTTCAAACTTGATGCTTGCCTTTGTGCATTTAAGAATGCAGCAAATTCTTAAAACAGAGTATGACGTGTTATTTGGAGGAAAACACGTCATAGTTTTTGGAGATCTACTGCAACTGAGACTGGTAAAAGGACAACCGGTATTTAAAACACTTGCCCATGAAGATACCAGAAAGTCTCTTGGCAGTGTTGGTAATGTGAACATTTGGAGTAATTTTTAATACAAAGAACTGACAACAAATATGCAACAGGCAAATGATGCTGAATATGGAAGTATTCTTAAAGATATAAGAATTGGAATTCTTTCAAAAAAAGGGAAAGAAGCTTTGGAGATTCGATTACTTTGCAATGTCTTTCCAAATGAAAATGCAGTTGCTGCCAAAGTGTACGTGGAAATTGCTAAAAATAAGTTAGTGATTTACTTAATGCCGACACTGCGTGAGTGTTCAAAATTCAACGAAGAATTATTAAAATTAGAAAATGAAGAAATTGTAAAAATGAAAGCCATCGATAAAATACTACATGAAGGAATCACTATTATTTTGACGGGTAAGTTGAGATCAAAACTAGATTGTTTAGAAAAAAAAATATCTAAAACTGCTGGTTTGGAAAAGACACTGTATGTGTGTGTAAACTGTCGGGTAGTTTTAAGGCGTAATTTGAATGTAGAGAAAGGTTTCGTTAATGGTGCAATGGGCAAAGTGGTGGATTTTGTGAATTATCAGAAAAAAGAAGGAATTGAATTTTTAAAAATTAAATTTGATCAGATTGATGAAGTTAAAGAAATTGGTCGTTGTTCAGTTCGTTTTTTGCTTGTTAAAGATTTATCTGTCCGTAGGAAACAATTTCCATTTTCTCTGGCATATGCAGTGACTATTCATAAATCTCAAGGATTAAGTGTAGACAGTGCATTGGTGAACATTGGATCTACTGTATTTAAAGAGGGTATGGCATATGTTGCTTTGTCGCGAGTCAGAACATTATCTGGTTTGTTTTGATTGATTTTGATGGGACAAAGGTTACTGCAGATGCAAACTGTGTAAAAGAGTATGATAGGTTAAGAAGGGTATATGCTCCAAATTTTGGTCAATATCCTGTATTTGAAAAGCATATGGTTGGTCGAAAAATGTTAGAGAATATCTGTTCTGAAGGTATCAAGAAAAGAAAAGAAGAAGATAATGTTGTGATTGCAGGTAAAAAGAAATTGGACACTGTTGAAGAGATTGTTGGTTATCAGTTTGAAAATACTTCTGGTGTCTGAACTGCTATGCTAATGTAGTGGTCAATGTTATTTTTTATCTGGAAGGTTTGCAAGCACAAATTATGCAGTATCGGGAAAAAAGATGTTGTTATCTGTTGCATTCTGTTTATGAAAAATTGACAACAGATAGAAGTAAAATACAATCTGTTTCAGATGTTCGTAATCTTTTGGATGTGTGTTCTGGTTCTACACAATTTACACAAAATATCCAACAAGATGCTCAGGAATTTTTAATGTATATGCTTACAATTTTTTAAAATGAAGGTGTAGAAATAGAAAATATTTTTGGCCTTTCTTACAAATGGGAACATTATTGTGAAAATTGCATGTATACATGTAGCACCAATGTAGACACTGCGAGATTCCTGTATTTAACATTACCAGACTGTAAGTCAGTGTCTTTCAATAAATTAGTGAAAGGTGCAATTCAAAACATGGAGTGTAGCCAATGTAAATCAGAAATGTTATCCACATTATTCTTAACAAAATATGGAAAATACATAATTTTAATGATGCAACGTTGTACAGCTGACGGAAGAAAATTGGATACTTTAATAAAACAATTTGTAGCAGCACAACTATCAATATCAGGAAGGACTTTAGTAGCAATTGCAATAATTTTCCATGATGGTCCTTCCACCACATTTGGACATTACACTGCCTATCTAAAATGTGACAAAGGCTGGACACTTTGTAATGAGGCCCAGTTGGTTTTCAAACAATGTTTGCCTAGGGAATTACAAAATTCCTACCTAATATTTTTAAAGCCAAAGTTTTAGGAAGATAATTCACTCTCTGAGGAATTTATTATTATAATTTAATAGGACTACCATTGGACAATTTACATAAAGAAGAAGTGCAAAAATACCATTTGGCCTCAAGGAAAGGTATATTTTTGAATTATGGACTTTTTGGTGGTCATTTATTCGGTGATTATTTTAATGTGGCAACATTTACAGTTTTTATAAGTTAAAGTTATACAATTTTGTAATCTGTAAGCATTTCATACATGTATGATTTGTATTTTCTGGTATTTTACTGAGAATAGTATGTTGGTTTTTTTTTAACAATCTTTCTGATTGTTTTTTTTTGCCCGCTGTTAAGTGATGAGTACCATTGAAATCACTATTTCGAGTGAAATTCAATATATTCTGAGAACAGCAAAAAAGGCAAACAAATTACTTTGTGGAAATTATGTTGTGTTGTAAAAAATGTATTATTATATGTTATATATTTTTTTCTTTTCTTTCACAGATCCAAATTTTAAAATAAGCAATTTTTAAGAATTTATATTTGAATGAAAAACAGCAAAAAATTAATACCATTTTTTATTCCTATTACTGTGAAGGTAAGTTTAACTAAGTCTCAATATGCAGAATGAAGAGGCCTGCAAGAAGCTACAAAGTTGAAACACGTTTCTAAGAACACTCTGTTTGTGTAGTTTTGAAATCTGACCATAATCAGATATCATGTGACCTGCCAAAAAAAAGAGATTTGAGGGGTTCATAATATTTCACCTTTTTAGCTGTTGAAGGACCGCAATCATTTCAATCATTCTTCTTTGAACATCTTTGCAGACAAAACTCTGTGCTTACCTTCTATCATTCGCAAGGAAATTTAAAAACGGAAATATGTCACTTTTTGTAACATAGTTATTGTGCAAGATACTCTTTTTTATTTACAAAGAGAGGAAAAGGCACTCTGTGCACTTTTTATACTCCATGTAAATACAACCTCATCATTTAGACCACTTTGTGTTGAAAGGGTGTTCTATAAGTGTTGTTGTGCATGATTGCACTTAATACTCATAGAACAAGACACATGTCTAGATTGATCAGAAATCATAAATCTCGATATGTGTGTGAATGGTGCACCATTCTACAATCGGTGTAGGAAAGCACAACAAAGAGAATTGTTTTAATTTCTCCACATTTTTATATCTTCAATGCATGCTGAAATGTTCAGCATACATTGAAGGAGAAAAATGCATTTTCTCATTGTTTTTGTGCAGGAAAGTGTGTCCTGCTGTAGAAAAACAAACAGCACATGACACAGATATCCTTGCACTATGGTGCAAGGGTGCCTGTGTCACCACATGGCTGCAGTTTAAGCAGCCGTGCAGACAGAAGCATAGATTTGCAACATATTTATGTACATATGTTCCATCCCTGTGCTTCGGAAGTACTACAGCACACTGCAGTTAAAGAGGTTACTGTGTGATGCTGCAGCACTTCCTTATAGTTCTGCACTTATACATTCACCATACGCTACTAATGCATTCATTCAGTCAATTACGTACTAGAGATACATTCATCTAAACTTTCACACACTAACAAAGAAATTTAGCTCTTTTTTTAAACCAGGAAAGTTAGTTCTTACAAGAACTTTTTTTTTTCTTCTTTCTTCTTTTATATTTTTGGGGGGGTTTTCTAACAATTTTGTGATTTTTGGGGTTTTTCTGAATAAAAAAAAACAAAACAGGAGAAACCAAACAATGAACTTCAGGGCCCAATAAAAAAAAAAAAACTAGCAAATGTGACTTTCTTGGCGGCGGCAGATCAGATCGATCGACTGCTCGCCATAGCACAAAATCTTATTGCACTTAGTGCAGAGCACTTTTAAAAATTGAAATTGAGGACGGATGTCCAAGGTTTGGTCTGATGGATGCACTCTTGATGTGCTCGGCTGCGACGAGGTGGATGGCGCAGGAGCAGGAGTGTTTCTCATCCGTCGACACTCTTCTTTTGCAAGATTGTTGGGATGAAGGGTCCTCATGTGCTTCATCATACTTGCCGTGCCGCAAGAGTATTTCTTGTTAGGATCCCCTCTCGATAGGACTCTTTTGCAAATCTTGAATGTGACCAAGGTGGCATTGGTCTTATTCTGCCCCTCGGGAAAAGTAAAAAATGTCCACACCACTGAAGAGAAACGTTTTTTGAGTGGTGCCTCCGGCAAAAATTCATCCTCAGAATTATGAGGTGATGCAGGTGATGCCTGCTGCCCTGAAGCCATTTTTGGTTGAAAAAAGTTAGAGCTAAGTGTAAACTTAGTCTAAAAAATCTTCTTCTCTCCAAAGAGGTGGTTCTCCAAAGAAGCTCAAAGAAGAATGATTGAAATGGGTGGGGTCTTTCAGTAGTTAGAACAGGAAGTGTAATGAACCAATCAAATCTCTTTTTTTGCAGGTCACATGGGATCCGCGCACCCTGCGCGTACGGAGCACGCACCCAGCGCGCATCCGCAAAATTGAATTAAAAAGAAATATAGGATTAGATGTCAAAATATATTACTTTTAAGACTAGTTTAGAGTTTGTCTTCAATTAATATTCACATGAAATACATAAATATGTTTTTTTAAATGTTAAATAATTCGCGGGATCCGCTCACTCACTGCGTCATAGACGCAGATGACGCATCGCGGAAGCGCGTAAACGTCACGTTACGTACATCGAACGTGTCGCGTATAGGCTGGGAGTCACGTACCGGTCGCATTGGAATCGCGCACTAACCACGTACCGAAGCATACTATGCGCGGATGCTATCACGTAGGGATCGAGAACGGTGCGCTTAGGGTGCGCGGATCCAAAAACATGGAAAAAAATATATAAAATAAAGTTTTGCACATATAGTTAAAAAAATATTTTGAAAAATATAAAAAAATATGTTTGAAAAACCCATTAAGTTCAAATAATATTTTTTAATTTTTAAAAGAATTAATTGAAAAAATACATTTAAAAATGGTGATAAAGAGGAGGAGCCTAGCGCGCAACCAAGATGGCCGCGTAGGTGCGAGGCTCCCGAGGACCTCCGCGACCTCCTGAATTAATCCTGGCGATATCCTGTCCTTGTTGAGGGGACTGTGTCGGTGAACCCGAGCTGAGGCGCCACCCGTTTTTTGGGCTCGAATCGGACCCCGAACACCGGTGGGAGCATCGATTGAAGGTTGCGGCCTTCTCCTCGCCGGCCCCCCGGATTGGAGTAGTGGGGCGATCCGGGGACGAAGTGAATAACAGCGGCGAGCGGGGCTGGGCGACTCGCGTACCCCGCACTTTCACTTTCGCTTCTGCGCCCTCCTTGCCTCAGGCGGGGTCGGGCTGCGGAGCGGGGTGCGGTGGTGTTGCCTTGTCCAGGTGCCCGGCTGACCCGCCGGCGGTGGGTTGACCCGCGGTCCGGTGGTCGCCCCCGCCCCCCCCCCTGACACCCGTGATTTGGTGTGGCGGCCCGTTTGGAGATCTTGGCACGACGGTGGAAGGGCCAGCATGTCCACCAAACAAGATGGCGACCGGGCGAAGATGAAGACAACCCGCCGTGGCACGGCGCACCAGGCCAATAGTATGGATCGCTATACGCTCCAGAAGGGTTCTCCGGAGACATCGCGGTCATCCCTGGTGGGCCCGACGGAGGCGCCTGCCCAACCGGTGGATCTGACCCTCCGGGACGTCATGGGCGCCATCGCAGAGATGAAGGCCTCAGTGGACCAGCGTTTCGATACCTTGGCGCAAAAAATTGACTCGGTCCTGGTGGATGTGGGCCTTGTGAGGGCAGACCTGTCAAAAACGAACGACCGAGTTGACTCCCTGGCCCACACCACAACGAGCCTCACTACGGACGTGGTGGCCCTCCAGAAGGAGGTGCGCCGGCTTGGCCAGGCGAGCGCCCTGATGGACCGGCGACTGGAGGATTCCGAGGGTCGGGCCCGGAGGAACAATGTTCGCATTATTGGTGTGCCGGAGGGCCGAGAGGCGGAGGCGGCAGATCTCTTCGTGGAAGAACTGATCCTGACCCATCTCCAGCCCCGGGGGCTGAGTAAGCTTTTTGCGGTGGAGCGTGCCCACCGGGTCCCTGGGGGCCGCCCTAAGACTGGTGCCCCGCCGCGGCCTATTATTGCCCGGATTTTTAATTTCCGGGACAGAGACGCCATCCTCCAGACCTCCAGGCAACAGGGACCTGTCAGGCTGGACAACATGGATGTACACTTCTACCCAGACTTTACTCCGGCGGTCCAGAAGCAGCGACAGAGCTTTCTTGGTATTAAACGTCGCCTAAGGGACCTAAACCTCAAGTACTCAATGCTCTTTCCGGCTAAGCTGAGGGTGGAGGTGGATGGCCGTACGCACTTCTTCGACCGGCCCGAGGTGGCTGGGGACTGGTTAGATACTTTGCCTGGAGATCGGGGTGGGGGGGGCGCGGCTGGCGGGGAGGGCCCGCCGGATCAGAATTGAGGGGTGACTGTATAGGCCTTGCTCTGGATATTGTTCCTTCACCATATATTGCTTTCGTATGTTCCCCTCCCATGGAGGTCGGGTGGGGTCTGCTGGGGGCTTCCCTCCTCCTCGGGGGGACTAGTTAGTACTTAGCTATGGGGCGACAGGCACACTGCACTTTGGGGGGGCTGTCTGGGCTCATGCAGGGGTGCAGGGAGGGGGGAGTTCTGTTGGGACCGTGGGGTGGGGGGGGTGTGTTGTTTGTTCGCACCGCAAGGCAAACCCGCAACTGTTTTGTTGTTTTTAAGATGCTCGGTGGGGGGCGACCGATTGTTTTGACTTATGATGGGGGGTAGGGATTTGATTGTGTTGTCATGGAATGTTAACGGCCTGGGGGATAGGATTAAGCGTGGTGTGGTCCTGCAGTATTTAAAACGTATTTCTCCAGATGTTGTCTTCCTGCAGGAGACACACCTTATAGGTAACACCTTTCATGCAATGAATCGGCGGGGATATCGTTTGGCGGCCCACTCCGGCTTCACTTCGGGCTCGCGGGGGGTGGGTATTATGGTCAAGAACTCGCTCCCGTTGGAGATTGACGAGGTGCGCCATGATGAGAGGGGACGTTACACTGTTTTGGTGGGACGAATGGAGGGTAGAGTGTTTATCTTTATATCAGTGTACGTCCCGCCTGGGTTACAAGCCACTACATTTGCGGACCTGGGGCGCCTCCTTCTGGACCTTCCGGGTGGCCTGTTGGTGGTTGGAGGGGACTTTAACGCGGTTGCCTCTGGGTCTATGGATCGCCATCCCCCTAGGGACCTCCCCCGGGCACAGGCGTGGCTGCCCGGCCTTTTAGACACGCTGGGCCTGGTGGATTGCTGGCGCTTAAAGCATCCCGTATTGCAACAGTACACCTTCCACTCGGGGGCCCATGGTAGCCTCTCGCGGCTTGATTACATCCTTGTTCCGGCGGCCCAGGCAGGGAGGGTGGGGGAGGTGCGCCATTTGGCACGGGGTATCTCAGACCACTCCCCATTGTTGTTGCATTTCGATGTCTTCCCGAGGGGGGATGGCAGGGTGGCCCCGATCAATGCATGGTATTTGCGCGACCCCACCATTCGTGCCGACTTGATCAAATCCTTACAGCGCTATTTCGATGAGAATGTGGGGTCGGTCCCGTCTGCCATCTCCCTGTGGGAGGCTTTCAAGGTGGTTCTTAGAGGGGAGGCCCTCTCCTTTATTTCCAATGCCCGGCGGCGCGAGCGGGAGGAGGTGACCCGGGTTGAGGCCGAGATTGCAGAACTGGAGGGTGACCTGGGGAGCGGGGTAACAGACGCCAAGTTGCATGTTTTGCACTTAAAGCAGGCGGCCTATCGGGCCCTCGTCACGGAGGCGGCCAGGGGCCTCAGTAGAGAGCAGCAGGGGCGATTGTATGATGTGGGTGACAAGGCTGGCAAATTGATTGCGTGGTTGGACAAGAGGGAAAGAGCGAGCCGCGTGGTGCCTTTGATTGAGAGCGTGGATGGTGTGTGCGTCACTGAGCCGGAAGCCATTGTCTCCTGCTTCGCGGATTATTTCCGCGAAGTCTACTCCCCGGTTTCTCCCTGCTCGGAGGAAGATTCCCATGCCTTGCTTCGGGACATCGCACTGCCCTCCCTTACGGTGGAGGACAGGGATTCGCTGGATGCCCCGCCCACCTCGGACGAAATTGCCTCGGCTATTCGCTCGGTTGCATCCGGCAAGGCCATGGGCCCCAATGGTATTCCCATTGAGCTATACAAGCTACGCCCGGATGTGTTGGCGCCCCACCTGCGCGCGATGTTCCTTGCGGCCCACTCGCAGGGCTCCCTCCCGCCGGACCAGCGTCTGGCTACAATTGTGGTGATCCATAAGGAGGGGAAGCCCCGTGAGCGGGTCACATCCTATAGGCCGATTTCGCTTCTGAACGCGGAGCCCAAAATCCTCGCCAAGGTGTTGGCCAATCGGTTGGTTGGCGTGGTGGGCGATTTGGTCCACCAAGACCAATCGGGCTTTATACCACACCGCAACACGGCGCTTAATCTGCGGCGCTTACACGGGGTGCTCGCGCGTGTCCCATTTGTGCGGGAGCCGGCCATCTTGGCGTCCTTGGACGCCACCATGGCGTTCGATACGCTCGAATGGCCATATATTTGGGCGATGCTGGCGAGGTTTGGGTTCGGCCCGGGTTTCGTCAGCTGGGTCAAATTGCTATATTCGGGCCCGTTGGCGCAGGTGGTGGTGAATGGGCGAGTATCTGCCCCATTCGCGCTGGGGCGGGGCACGCGACAGGGTTGTCCCCTGTCGCCTCTCCTGTTCGCCCTGGCCATGGAGCCCCTGGCGGAGTGGTTGCGGTGGCACCCTTCTATCCGTGGTCTCCGCTGGACCCCCGAGCATGAGGACCGCGTGTCCCTCTATGCTGACGATATCCTTTTGTATCTCGCCTCCCCGCGCAAGTCACTGATCGTCCTGGTTGATGTTTTGCGCTCCTTCGGTCGCAACTCAGGCCTGGTCATCAACTGGGCGAAATCCTGTGTCTATGTGCTCTCCGGGGAGGCCCCGGTCTTGCCACGGGACTGTCCGATCCAGATTGCCTCCCAGGGTTTCCGGTACCTGGGTATATATATCACTCTTGACCCGGAGGCCCGCTATGAGCGGAACTTGCTGCCCCCCCTCCAGCGTCTGAGGGAGGACGTGGTGCGCTGGCGGCGTCTGCCGCTCTCGCCGCTCGGCCGAGCGGCCTTATTTAAAATGATGTCCCTGCCGCGCTTCCTCTACGCCCTCCAGAATACCATGGACCTGGTCCCGGCACGCTACTTTCGCGAGGTGGAGGGCCTCCAGCGGCGCCTGTTCTGGGACGGGAGGCCGCGTATTGCTCTGGCTAAATTGACGCTCCCGTGGTACGATGGAGGGGTCGCCCTCCCGGACATCAAACGGTATTACTGGGCCTCCCAACTAGCTGCAATTAATCTGGGCTTTACGGGCCCGCCTTGAACCCGGCATTTGAGATGGACAGGGCGCTTCTGCCCGGTGGCGATTATAATCGAGCGCTCTACTCTGGCGCGCCCGACTCCCGTTTGACGGGACCGACGCGTGTCATGGTGCGTGTCTGGCACGCGGCTAATGCAGCTATGGGGTGGAAGGACCGTTTGACCCGAGCGTCTCCGCTATATGCATCTGAGAGGTTGGGCTCCCTGTGGACGTCGAAGGGCTTCGAGAAGTGGGACACGATCGGAATCAGCACGGTGGGAGATCTCTGGACGAGGGGGGGATTCAAAACTTTTGAGACGCTGCAGGCGGAGTTTCAGCTGCAGGGCAGTGAGTACTTCCGGTACCTACAGGTCCGCCATGCGCTGGGCTCCGTCTTCCCGGATGTTGCATCCATTCCGGAGTCTTCCCCCCTGGAGGACAGAGTGCTAGATGGCCATGTCCCGGACAGCACGATCTCCCTCATATACAAAAAATTGATTAACGATAGATCGTGTCTGCTGACTAGTCTCCGCGAGGCTTGGGTTGCCGACGGGCTGGAGCTGGACGACGAGGATTGGATCTCCGCGGTGGCCTCTCCGAAAGAGGTGGCCATCCCGGCTCGCCTTCGTTTCGTCCAGCTCAAGATCCTTCACCGGGTCTACGTGACGGGGCCAAGGCTTTTACGTATGGGTTTTGCCGGTGATGGAATGTGTAAGCGTGGCTGTGGTGCGTTGGCGACTTTCATGCATATACTGTGGGAGTGCCCGAGGGTGGAGCGATTCTGGCGTGGTGTGCATGAGGTTCTACGAATGGTTACGCGTGTCGCGCTGCTGCCTGAAGCGAGGAGATGCTTGCTGAATGTCTGGGAACCAAATGACTACTCGGCCCCGCAGGCGCGGTGGGTGACTTTGGGATACATGATAGCCAAGCGTGATATTGCCCAATTGTGGGGATCCCAGAGGCCCCCTGCGGTGTCGGCCTGGAAAGAGCATATGGATTGGTGTATGTTTCGTGAAAAGGTGGTGTATGTGGCGAGGGGCAAGCCTGGGGCGTGGATGAAACTCTGGGGCCCCTGGAACGCCTACCGCGGGGGTATTTGTGAGCCGCCGCTGCTACCGGCGGCCTCGCCGGCTCCGTCTCCCTAGATGGCGCCCCTCCCTTGGCCGCGGGCGCGCGGTCCCCCAGTCCCTGACCTACTCCCGTCCCCCTCTTCAGAATTTTGCTGCTGGTTTGGATCCCCCACTTATGGAGCACGTGTTGTCACTTTGGATCGAGGGTTGCCTTGCGGTTGTGGTTTGTTTACGTTGTTTTGCTTCAAGAAAATGGAACCGTACTGTGGGCATGGAGCTGTGAGGCCTGCACCATTGATCACTCCTGTCTTCCTACTGTGCACCGCTGAGAAAGTTTTTTGCTGTATGTATGTAATATGTTTTTTGATGCTCTAGCGGCCGGCCGTGTGGTTGTAGGCCCATACCTGTAACTTCTATAAACTGCAATAAACGGTTTCAAAAAAAAAAAAAAAAAAAAATGGTGATAAAAAAGTATTTAAAAAAAAAATGTAATTAATGAAAAATATAGAAATCCAATCAAAATCATTAAACATGATATCTTCAGAGATAAGTTATAGATAGGAATTAGCATTTAAAAAACTTTGAAATTCACTGAAAAAACCATAGGTTTCAGGGGCTTTATAGTTAGCTGGACATTTCCCTCGTACAAAACCCTAGAAATTCCCCTGTTATAGTTAGTTCAGCTAACTATAACTCGCGCCCCCGCAATGCACTGCTGATGACGTCACAAATTACATCACTCATGACATGGTCAGTGACATCACTGATGACATCACTGATGACATCTCAAATTACATCACTGATGACATCACTGATGACGTCATCCATGTGACATCTTCTCACACCCTAATATAACCTTTGATACACCGACTCAAAATTTCAGACGGCTATTTTGACAACCATAGATACTCCAATACCAATAACTACTCACCCACTCATTGACTTTTAGGTCTACATACATGTCCACTCACTCACCTCTACAGTCACTCATACTTACAGTCACTCTGTGCATTTATACACCTATATAGACACTCACACACCGCCAATCATCCATTGAGGTACTGACACATCTAGTCAGTCATGCAAATAATTAATCACAGTCCAATTTACTCACCTATACAGTTAAACACACTCAAGTTCACTTACTCATAAAAATACTAGCAAATTCTGTGTCTTCCTGCAGAAAAAACAAACAGCACATGACACAGATATCCTTGCACTATGGCGCATACAGCCACTCCCAAAATCACACACTCTCACATATAGATAGTTATATACTCTTACACACATATACACTGTGTTTCACATATGTAGTTAGTGACACATGTATAACTGAGATATACATTCAATCACTAACACACCCATACATACACTCACCCAACCATACAGTCCATCACAGATGCACTTTTAAAACCATGCACCCAGCGAATCACCCACTCACACATCTAGTCACAGAGTCACACACACCCTACCCACAAAAACACTCAGGCACCCATACAGATACTCAGACATCCAATCAATGACCCATATAGACACTCATATAGCTATTCACAAAACCATGCAGCCACTTATTCACCAACACACAGACACATACAGACATTTACACAGTTTAGTAACTAGTCTGCAGTAAGATACATTTAATGACTCACTTATAGAGTCAGTTACGCACCTAGAAAATCATCCAATCACACACTTGTACACCCGCTTATTCTTCAACAGGCCGTTCCCTATATATATTAAACATATTAAAACTGTTCAGAAACACATACTCAATGGATGATGTCATCAGTGATGTCATTTGAGATGTCATCAGTGATGTCATCAGTGATGTCACTGACCATGTCATGAGTGATGTAATATGTGACGTCATCAGCAGAGCATTGCGGGGGCGCGAGTTATAGTTAGCTGAACTAACTATAACAGGGGAATTTCTAGGGTTTTGTACGAGGGAAATGTCCAGCTAACTATAACGCCCCTGAAACCTATGTTTTTTTCAGTGAATTTCTATGGTTTTTTAAATGCTAATTCCTAACTATAACGTGCCTGAAACCTATGGTTTTTTCAGTGAATATATATATATACATATGTTCTAATGTGTTTTATGGATGATACAAAGGCTATTTTTACATAACCTTGTGTAGAGTTTCTTTTGTGGTGTGCCTGGTGTGTCGCTGCTGTGTAAGTGTGTTGCGCAAACACTTTACACATTGCCTCTGGGATTAGCCTGGCTGCTCTGCCAAGCTACCAAGGGGGTGAGCAGGGGTTATCTTTGGTGTGTAACTCCCTTGCCCTGACTAGAGTGGTGGTTTCTGCCCGGCTTCGGCGCATGCACTAGCCAACCAGAAATCCCATTTCTAACAGTCACCATAGCAATGCGGGTATGGTATGATTGGAACTGGGTCAATTTGATTACTCTTTCAAAGAAGTTGGTGACATCAAGTTCATTTTCAAGAATTAAGTTTGAAAATTAATATGAGAAACAGTGGTTATACATGCACAAACTTAGACATTGGAGGAAAAGTTTTTTTTTGTTTTCTCAGCTGTTCTCTATTCAGTGTTGGGTATCTCATACAATATATTACTTACCTGTGTCTTGGTGCAGTGTTAGAATTTAAAATGCAGTTTAAGCCACCTGCAAAATTTTTACAACACAAAGGAGAAGCATCAATTCCGTGGACAAGGTGGAAAGAAGAGTTTCTCACATACATGAGGGCAATTGATGGAGAGCGCATGGGGCGGACAGGAAGAAAAGTATTTTTTCACATTGTATGGGGTCAGAGGGCCGAATGGTTTACAGAGCCTTACCACAAATTGTGGCTGCAGAAGGTGATGTGGATACCAATGTGTATGACGAGGTCTTATTAAGAATGGAACAAAGATTCAAGCCAACAACAAACATTGCTCTCAATAGGTTCAAGTTTTACACCAGGGTACAGAATGAAAATGAATCTTTTAATGACTTTTTAGCGGCATTGAGGTCTTTAAGCATGCACTGTAATTTTGGTACAATGTTGGATGAGATGATAAGAGATCAAATTATTGTACATTTCAGAAGCAAAAAAACTCAAGAGCAACTTTGGGTAATGGGAGATCCAAAACTATTGGACTCTATATCTACTGTGAAAGCTTTAGAAGAATCTGAGAAGTGGATGCTTACTGTGAAGAATGTGAACAATAAGTCAGAAAATGTGGAGGAGGTGTGCGCAGTTAGATGTACGGGGAACAATGCACTGAACAATTGAATTCAGGGTCTAATATGTCTTGTATGAGTAACAATGGTAGCCTAAAGAAATATGACAAGTCTGATAAAATGTACGCTTGTTACAGATGTGGTAGTACGACACATATAGCGTCATATGGGGGATGTCCAGCGTCCAATAAGGAAAGTAGGAAGTGTGGCAGAGTTGGACATTTTGCCAGTGTGTGCAAACACCAAAGGACAAGTTTTAACCAAGCACATGGGAAAGTACCTTGCACTTCAGAGAGATGTGACAGCAAGCATATGTGCGAGTGTAGTACTTTGGATGAGAATAACAAAGAGTTTGTAGTATCCATTGTTGACAGTGAAACAGTTTCAGGTAATACAGAAAGGTATGTAGTCAGGAAAGCGCCAATGTGCATGGTGGCAGTAGCTGGTGTGGAGTTGGAGCTCATGGCAGACTCAGGATCTCCATGGACTATAATTTCCAGGCAATACTATAGAGAAGAGTTAAGTGATGCATGTGTACATGAAGAGATCTTACCACCTGGCACTTGGTCCTGTGCTGATCCAGCACAGGCCATCATCTTATGGCCATGTCAAAAAGTGACTATTTGCTATAATTGTTACAGTAGAAAACCTGCCTTTTCTGCATGGTCTCTCCAGATTTTTTGCCTTTTGTTCAGGACCCTCAATTGTGCTGGCATTAGGACTCTGTGGACATCACTACTGCTATACTGTCGTAAAGCTCCTGTGCTTCCCCTCTAAACTATGATATGCACATTGGAATTCCCTATTCGGCCTATTTAACTTATATTTCCACTCTAAATAGTGCTTAAAGAGCCCTTATGGCAGGGAAATGTAAATGTCATTTGTGTGATGCAGTGTGCACTTACACCACTCACATATATATGTGAAAATACATGTCTTACAGAAGCACCATTGTGGTCTAGGCTGTACTGCAAATTAACTGCACTGCAATGGAACTTTCCAGGAAAAAATGTCTTGGCCTTGTAGGAAATATCTATTTTTATATATTAATGTCACCCCTACAATGTGCATTTTAAGCCCCAGGACGGATGATAATATATAAAAAAAAATAAGGCACACTACATATTGCTTTAGTGTGCTCTCATGGCAAAATGAAAGGCAAAAGTAATTTAACTGTTTTGGCCTTGATACATGTTTCTGTATGTAAGCTTATGGGGGATTAAACTGTTAACTCCCTATCTCTGCATAGGAAAAGCTGTAAACAATTATTTCCTGCTTAACTTTTAAAATTCAATTTACATCAGATTTTGATAACTTAAGCAGAAAAGTAACTTTATAAAAACATACATTATGCTGAAAGAGCCAGAAGTCGCTTAAAACCTGACTCAAAACACAAAGGCCTGCTCCTGTGCCCAGGAAAGGCCAATGGGTGGTTTATCTGCTGACCACCTAGAAGGGATTTGGTTGTCTGGGAGTGAACAGGAACAATTGGCAGAACAAAGGGCAGCTTTAGTTCTAACTCTTCTGAATTGGAGATGCCAAGGAGTGTTACGCAATTTGTGACTTTGGCGTATCTCTGTTTGGGATGCTTTGCCACTCATGGGTGACACAGTGAGCTTTTTACAATGCACCACCATGAATGTGAAAGATTGGTTAAGGTAGCAGGGACTTGGCTTTATTAGCTTCAGGCATTATGCAGTATTTGCAAAGTATGCTGACAGCAGGTGAGACCGTCTCTCGCACAATATCGGGCAATAATCCGGGTGAAGGACTTCTCATGACAAGTGGTCAAGGGGTAGCCCTTATATACTAAATCTTATCAGAAATTGGAATTATTGGCACAAGTTTCAGAATGTCATCAAGGTATGCATCCCAGATGTTTCCTTATGAACATATGAGGCAAAAGGACGTCAATTCAGACTACATTATTTGGTTCTAAGTCTGTGCATGTTCTTATTTAACGTTGATATGGTGAAGGGTAGACATTTGACCCAGATGTCTTATTAGATGGTGAATTTATGTCATTAGTTAAAGAACTTTATGCTATCATAGTTCCTAAAAAGATACAGTTGAGCAACATCTGTGTCTAGAGTTATACAAGACAATGATTCTGCCCATATCATTGTCTAGGTAAGGGAAGAGGCACTCTTGATGGACCAAGATGGAGTTGGGTCTATATAAGATGGAGTTGGACCTTAAGGAATTGACTTTAGGGGTGCTTCTCCTATTCATTCCCAGGACCTTCCCAGATAGCTAGGCTCCAATCAGAGTAGAAAAGAAAAACAATTTTGACCCTGTCAGATGGGAGGGAGTTCATCTAAATATGTTAGTGGTTTAGCAGTCAAAAGCAGGCATGCCTAATTGCAGTTGGGGTTTCACCATCTTGAAACAGGGGCTTCTAGATAACTTTTACAGTAAGGCAAAGAAAAAGTGCTACAAAAGAAGTCTGGAGGACTGCGAGTTGAATTGGATGGTAGAATTTCTCTAGTAACTGGCTAACAAATGTGACACCTCCACCACCTCCTTTTCAGAATATCCCTGGACCTGGGAATACTCCATCTGATTAAGACGGCCCAGCTGGAAAAATACCATTGACTCCTACAGGAAGAAGAGGGCTCACACAAAGGCTCAAGGATTCAAGAAGAGGAGTTGGCGTAACGGCTAGGGCAGTCGACCTTGAATCTGGGGAACTGGGTTTGGGTCCGGGCAATGACACTGAACATCCTGTGATTCTGGGCAAATCGCTTAATCTCCCCTTGCCTAGCAAAAAATTAATGTGTCCTCATGTAACGCAACTGGTGCAATGAAAAGTGCTCTGACACCCAATTCCGGTCAAGTTCGTGCTATATAAAACTCCGTAAAATAAAAAAATGTAATTAAAAAAGGTATGCTTGCATCCAGGAACTGGAACTGCTCCCTAAGGACTAAGAGGATGTCTTCCTATTTTCCTGCTTCAGGGACACAATAAGGAAAAGCAATACTGATTCCTAAAAGGCCCAGCTGACAACAAAGAAGTGGACCCTACAGGAGACCTAGCTGGAGAGAGACCTGGTGCCTAGAAGCCTGCCCTGATAGGCTGGGGCTTCAGGACTGGCCTAGGGGAACTTACCAGAGCATTGAGCAAGTTGGAACATAGTAATTTATTTACTTCTGGAAGACTGTGATAAGGTGCTGAAGTATGCCTAGGGAAGTGCATCCGAGGCAGGCAAAAAACCCAGGTTTGTCCCACTCATTGCTCGTTGCAGTGCTGAAAACTAATTAAGCTAGACATAATGGTGAAGGTATCTTGCCTTGTGGAGGCCTGCCTACTCCAGGTTCCAGTATTGCCTCACTGGAGGACTTCAACTTCAAAAAAAGTAAATAAGTCTGAAGATAAAACCTTGGCTTGGGGCAAAGTGGAAGATCTATCCGACCTGCGAACCACTCTTGGTGGCTATCAAATCCAGGTCATTCCAGATTGGAGCTTTCAGCACTAAGGCATAAGGCCTCAGTGGGAGTTTGAAAAATATGTATCTGATTTTGTGGGCTAAGTGCTGGCCATCACCCTGGACCTTATCCCACAGGAAGATTTTTACTTCTTTAAAAACAAAAGTAAGTCAGCTGGTATAAACTTTGACCAGCATGACCCACTTGGTAGATAAGACCTACATTGTGGGCAGCTTAAAATCATGCTTAGTTCCAGTTAACCAGTCAAGTATTTCAGGCACCCATAACACCATCTTCAAGGAACTGCACTTCCTCTTTTTTCCTGCTCAGCAACCAGATAAGATATCATTGCGAATAGTTTATTGTAAATTTGTGTTTAATTTTGACTCATTTGTACCAGTTTGAAGCGACATTGTGCTTTCATTGTTGATTTTTCTTCTTTTAGGTGTACTTTTTTGTTCTCATGCCACCACTGACACACCTAGCGACACAGTGAGGGCTGTCCATGTTACCTGCTTTGATGCTGCTCGTGAACCAGCAGGGCCTCTCAGTGAGGTTCTCCCCACAGAGACAACATCAGCCACAGTACCTGGCAAGGGCTCAGTTCCTCTACTCAGTAAGCCGCTGCTCATCGTTGTGGCTTCTTTGCAGGCTCCTTCGGAGTGCTAAGAGTTTGGCGCCACTAGAGGGCATTGCAGACTCAGGGATGCTCACACTATGGCTGCGACTCTATCTTCTCCCTCAAGAAAGTCAGGAAGTAGAGCGGCGCAAATGGCACCAATGGCACCAATGGTTGGTCTACCGCTATTTCAAGATGGAGGGTCTCCATCGGGTGCAGGACAGTCTTTTACCAAACAACAGGATGGAACAGTTCCATATTTTACAGTCCTGATTTTTGCCACACTTTGCAGGTTCCTGCAGTTCTTCTGGGTCAATCAGGCTTACAAGTTTGTGGAACTGAAAGTCTTCTCTCATTCGACCCTAGTCCAACTGTCAGCAGAGACCAAGATGGAGATGTAGTGGTGGCTAGACTTCATGATGGAAAATAGTGGTCAGAGCAGAGTATCTGTGCAGACTGGAACTTCAGGCATTTGAAGGACTTCAGATCTTGGAAGTTGGATCTATCAATATTTAAGCCGATCATGGACAAGCTGGGCCCATGTACATGGACTTTTTTGCATCTCGCCTGGACCATTAGCTTCCTTGTTTTTTTTAGCTGGAGGCCGGTTTCCCTAGCTATGGTGCTGGATGCCTTCATGTTGGGCTGGAGGCAGATCTAGTTCTATACTTTCTCACCATTTTAAATAATCACCAGGGTTATCCTTAATTCTGATAACTCCTGTTTGGAGATTTCAAGCGTGGTTTCCGGTTCTTCTGGCTCTTTCGATGGATTCTTTAATTGACTTCCTGATAGTCCATTTTGTCAGACGCTGAGGGCAAATTACACCAGCTGGTGCTAGATGCCTCGCTTAGTCTCTTCTGGTCCTTTTGAAACATGCTTAAGATCTCATCAGTAGAGCATGGGTGGATTCTACTTCTAAACAGTATAGCTCTGCTTGGTGCAGATGGGCCAGTTGGCGCTTGCGAAAAAACCTGAACCCCTGGGGGGGCAGATGTATTGCAAATTTTGAATTTGAAGTCCAAACTATCGCAGAGGGTTTTGGTGTATTCTACAATTAATACAATTAAGACTGCAATCTCAGCTGGTCTTGAGCCATGGCTTGGAATTCTGGTGGGGGAACTTGCCTAAGAACCAACCACTGTGCACTTCCGGGTTCTGATTCGCAGCAGAACGGAGCGAGGGCACTGAGTGTGAGCGGTGAGCGGCTCATTTAAAAAGGGGTTCCCATGATGCCAGCCCCCGTGCTGAGCCCCTCGCGGTCTCCAGGGGACCTCCCGCGGATTTCACCGGTCTCCGGTGGCGGCAGCTGCTCGGCAGCGGGAGAGGCCTCGAGGCTTGCAGCGGCCGCGGAGCGGAGTACCGGCGTGCAGATTAGTGAAGGGTCCGCTGGAGAGCAGCCGCACCCTCCTTCGCATCGCCCCTCTCTTCCCGCCGTCTCCGGGCCAGAGGCAGTTCCTGGAGGTCCCGGCTGGTGCCTGTGTCGGAGCTGCCTCTCCAGAGTGCCAGACATTGTGGCTTTTGGCGCGACTGCTTCAGGAGTAGTGGAGAACCAGTTGAGTCTGTGGATTGTTGGGTGGAGCTGCTTGTCACACGCTGCTTGCAGTTGCGGCTCCACAGGAATCCAGAATCCAGCCCGCATCTTCGCGACAACCAGAGCCGACAGCGAGCACCGCTGACTGTGTGCGCGAGGAGGATGCCGTGCCCGGCGCTTCCTGTTGCCCACGCAGGTTTCCATCGGGCGCTCCCTACCTCTCCTCTGTGGCAAGTGGCAGAAAGGCTACCCGGGTTACAGCGGCGGCAGGAAGCTGCAGGCAGCCACGGGAGCAGCCCGGCAGCTGCATGAGCCGTGACGGACCCCCGCAGATTCCATCTACGAAAGGCCTCTCCGCAAATGGCAGGAGCCGCTACTTCCACTCTGCAGCGGTGAGAGGGGCAGTGGTGGCACGGGTCTTTTTCATTCTCCGCAGCAGCTGTGAGCCTCAGCGTGGGGGGGGTGACAGAGACTCTGCAAGGCTGTGAGGGGGGTGTGAGGCTTTCTGAGGGCCTCTGTGTAGCAGCTAGCAAGGTTTATTCAACAGTTAAAACAGCTACTCCAGTAGCAGCTAGAGCTGCGGGAGCAGCCCACTAGCAGCCCAATTGCAGCAGGAGCCGTGATTTCAAGCCCCTTGAAAAGTGACACTGACAGCAACCACTCCTGACAGCCCTTAGACCTAGCCCAGCACGTCAGGTCTGTTTGGGGTTTCCGGTCGTGTTTAAAATCTAGAAACGCAGGAGCTGCTCCACTGGGCGTGAATAAACACCTCTATTTCATCGTATTCACCGCAACCATTCGCAACCCCCTTCAACAGGGGGGAGCACAGGAGGACTGGTGAACCTCGTAAAGGCAGACGGCAAATGGCATTTCGCAAGCAGCAAAAGCAGGGACTGTGGTAAAAGTGACTTTGCGTATGCTGAGTGCCCTGTGAGCTCCGCCCGCCTTTTCTATTTGCTACCCATTCTTCACGTTACTTGGCTGGAAACAACCCTGGTATAACACTTCTTGAGAGCCCTGTGAACCTCCCGTCGTCCATACAGAAAGTTAAGCGCGGCTGCCATTAGAGGCTGCTGCTTAGTGCGTGCCCAGTGAGCCCGTGGAAGCGGCCCAACTAGGTTGGGCGCGGCCGACGGGTCACCAGAGTGCACTGCTCACAGCCTACACACGTCTGTCCATGCTTATCTAGCAATTATTTGAACTTTCCAGCTTACCATCCTACTTTGTTCCAGGACTAACTAATACATCACGCTGCTCATTTATTTTGTCCTAAGATGTCAAAAAGGATTCCAGTTACCAGGTCAATGTCAGCAGTCGACGCTAATGGAGGCGCAGCCCTAGCAGGTCCACTGACTAACGATTCAAGCACAATATGCATAAACGCACAGAACCCAGGGCCCCCCAAGATACAGAATAGCCAAATAAATACCAACACTGGTTTGATAACTAAATATTTGTTTCCAAAGCCCTCAAATGGAGTTATATCTAACGACAGGACAGACCATCTAAGAAACAACTCAAGTGCCAAGGAAGATCTCCTTTATCCCGCAATAAACTCCCAGGGCCCCTGCCCTATGAAAACAAAACACCGCTCTCTTTCCTGCTCAAATACGGATACTGTCAATAGTCTCACTCAATTGTCCTTGGGGCCAGACTCTGCCCCCAATGCTAACACAAGCTCCGCATCTATGGATCTTCACTCATTGTCTCCCATTGGCAGTTCTAAATCAGTCTCATGCACGTCAAGAAGACCCTTAACAACCGAGGCACAAATACACCAATCTCACTCACCTATTAGGCAATATCTCCCTTTGATCCTTGCCTCAGGCTCACCTGTTGTCTCAAAAAAACAAGACTTAGGAAATCTTTCAGCATTATTTTTACAGCAACTTGAAACCAAAATCGAGCAAACCCTGGAGTCCACTCCACAATTGCACAGACCATTTAGTCGATCAAATCATCACCACTGTACTTCTCAAAACATAGAAAACCCAAGCTACGTGGTTGCTTCCGAATCGCCAAATCTCACTAATCCACAATACATAACAGCCAAAGCCCTACTTTGGCAATCTTCCAAGATGGACTTGCAAATGGATCTCTTGCAGACAATAGCTACATGTCTGGCAGACTTGAAACGAAAAATGGATCAAATTACAAACTTGATATCCACCTCACAAACAACCTGTTCATGTTCATGTGCAGCCATTGTGGACCAGTAGGCAAATCTTCCTGCAGTTTTGACCACCTTAGCAGACTCAGTTCGGGTCTCAAGAGCCCCTTTCGGTTCATCTCTACAACTGACTTCAATTAAATCAAACACAGAAACTTTCAAGAATCCACCCAACTTACTTAAAGACCCGCCTGTAAGTTCAATTGAAACATCACACTTGCCTTCACCCACTGCCTTAAGTTTATCTCCCTCAACGAGGCCTATAACCGTCGTACCCTGCCTTTCAACCAGCTACCAAACAATTGAAGAACAAGATGGCGCCCCTCAGATCAAACAGAAGGAAGGCTTGCTTTCTAGAAAAGCAAAGAAAAAACTGAGGAAAGCTCAAAAAAGGGAAAAAACTAAACATCGAGCAGCGACCCTTCTTACACGTACACATACAATCAAGCCAAATATTGCCCCTGTTAAGCTCTATCCAATTATTTCAGCAAAGTTATCAGAAAAGAAAGACAGAGAAGCGCTTCCAAATCATCTACAATTCATCAAACAACCACTCATTAAGAGTTTAGCTGACGCTTCCGCTCGAGGGACAATTAATTCCAACGCCCCCTCCACTTCTTTTCCTGACACCATGAAAGAGAAGGCTCACATAACATCAACTCAGCCTAAGCTCACGGAAGGCCCAGATGCGAGGATTAGCCTCACTCCTGGACCGACTCTACCACCTATAACTTCAGGGCCACAGGTGGAGGCTTGCACGCAACCACTGTTCAGTGCCGCACACAGCACTAACATGCTGCATCAACAGGCGATAAAATCTTCTCCAGAACAGCACCCCTCCAATACATCAACTAATACCTGCATCTGATAATCAAGCCATTCCGGGAACCTCAACGAGCAGCAGTCATTTAAAATCAGGAGTGGTGGAGGTCGCTCTTACACCAAGATACCACGTCAAATTACGATGTTTTGAACAGAGGCAACATCCTGCGCTTATTTTCTCACATACCATCACTGGAGCACATAGGCTCAGTAGATGTTGCCTGGCTTAAATTTCAAAGCCTGCCAGGCGACTCCCACGATGAATCCACAGTGATCGGGCTACACCAACAGTCACATCTAACGGAAATGCTGTGTGAAGCCAACCAATTGGCTGACTGGGGTATAGAGATTAGGCATTTACCTCAAGACAGATACCCTCACGTTTTAGCCAATAAATCTCTAAATACCTATTCTATCCTAAAATGTGCTGTCGATATCCGTCATGGTCATAACCCCACCAGTATCTTCTCCCAACATGAACCATTGGGGATCACTTGCTCCACTAATCAGAGAAGAGTTTCTACTAGTAAACCGGACACAAATAACCAATTCGGATATCGCGTTGAATGTGGACCTCATTCGGCCCGAGGGCACCTTTAATTCCCATAAAGGCAAAACAGCTAATATACCGAAAGAGCAAAATAATCACTTAACAATCATTTCTTGGAATGTGGCTGGTCTTCAGAAATTGTTAAAAAATGATTCCGTCCTAGACTACCTTCAAAGCAGTGATATAATTTGTCTCCAGGAGACATGGGCAACATCCACTACAGCTCTTCCCGGGTATTTTGAAAATCATGTCCTGGCTTTAAGACGTAATATTCTTGGGCGGCCAATGGGCGGTCTCTCTGTTTACATCAAGCACTCTCGAAGGCTGGATGTAATTTCACTTGCATCTCCCTCACCTGGAATTCAAGTATTACTCATCAATGGAGTAAAAAATCATTATAATCCACTCAGATTGCTATTATTTAACTGTTATGTTAATCCAGCCTTACATCAGAGAAACCATGCTCTCAATGATCAGACAGTCATTATTGGAGACTTTTTCATCAAATATCCTCATCACAATCCACTTATAGTCGGGGACTTCAACAACAGATCTCTCGACAAAACAGGAAACGGAAACAAACACCCAAAAGAGGTTGCGACACTTCAAGCCTTATTTGATGCATGTTCTATATCATCTGCTCACAATCTCAAGAAAGCAAAGGACCAAACATGGGCCCCGCTTCCAACATACAGGAATATTTCTACAATTGATTACCTATTCATTGTGCAGCACATTAGCTTCGCACCTGACTGATTTTGACATTGACAACCGAGCAGAGAGTGACCACAGGCCCCTTAGAGCATCCTTTTGCCTTTCCACTCCTGTATCTTGCAAATTTACGTCTGTAGGCGTATCTACGGGCGAGGAATGAGATAACATCCCTCGTAGGATAAAGTGGAACACCAATCTCGGTACAAAACTGTCTGAATGGTTTACTAAAAATGAACAATTAAACACTGCTCTCGGCTCACAAGCCTTCTTGGATTATTGGCCTACTCTCCTATTAGACCTGCATCGGGCACTGGGGGAACATTGGATACTAAAAAAAAACAGGCGCCAAACAATCTAAACCAGATCCCAAATAAGGAAATGTCGGAAAGCAAACGGAAGCGTAAAAATCCCCCAAATGCAGGACAAAAAGGGGAAAAAGCACTGCGATGCGCCATAAATGGATCACTTCGAGCTGCCCAAAAGAAACGCGCATGGAAGCAACGCACTAAACAAATAGAGGAATCCTGGCTTAAAATCTTCTCTCTTCTTAAAGAAAAAAATCCAGCCCCATTTTGGAGATATATCAACCAAGTCAGTAATAGTGGCCAGTCCAAGGATAACGGAGCACCTGAGAACGTCTGGGTGAACCACATTATTCAGCTCTATGGCAGCGGGACAGGGGAGTCGTCAGTTCTCTCCCCTCCTCAAGGACCAAATAATGAAAACACCCAGGACTTAGGCATCTCGGCAGCCGAAGTAACAAAGATCATTAGTCATATGAGGACTGATGGTGCGCCAGGGCCAAATGGAATACCCGCCACAGTTTTTAAATCAAATTGTCCATTCCTGGCAGACATCCTTACACCTCTTTTTAAACAAGCTTTTCTCACAGCTACAATTCCATCCACCTGGCAGGGCTCAATATTACATCCACTTCATAAAAAAGGTAACCGCTCAAATCCGGCAAATTATAGGCTAATAGCTCTATTGAATATCGAAGCTAAGGCCTATGCCCGGGTCCTGCTGGCAGAACTTCAGAACTGGGTCACAGAAAACAGCATTCTTCCTCATACTCAGTCCGGCTTCAGATCAGGCTGCTCCACGATGGATAATATAATAGCGCTGTCCTATCTTTCGTGGAGAGCCACTCTGGTCAATCATCTACCATTATTTTGCTGCTTTGTGGACTTCAGTGCAGCTTTCGACAGAGTCAACCGAGGGACTCTATAGAACAAATTAAACTCCTTTCAACCATCACTCAAAGAGCCCGGTCGACATCGCAAGCGTCTCTAACACGAAGGTTACATCATACCTACTACGCTTCTATTGTCAATGTTTTAAGCACTCATCATTTTATCAAGACTCGGCACTCACAAGAATTCTTCATTAAACCAGGTTTTACTACCCACATGGGCTCTTCGTAATGAAAAATATAAAAGAATTGTCATTTATTCTTAAATTACCACCAAACCAGGTTTTGCTACCTACATGGGCTTCTCGAAACGAAAAGTATAAAAGAATTGTCATTCATTCTCAAATCAACTGACTGTAACTGAATGAATAAACATCCATCAAGGTGTCCTTTTATCGGAAAATCACCTTTTTAATTTCCTGGAACCCCAACATTTGTATCTTGGAGTACAGGAATTGTGGCTTTTTTCCTGACGAAGGCGTTAACTACGCCGAAACGCGCGTCGAATAGTATACAGTTGTGCCACCACATTTGTTTACTTTTCATCCCAATGTAGCCTACAACCTATTTTATTGTTTGTCATGATTTTTACTATGTATATAATAAATTTGTTTTTATCTGTGAATGTACTAAACAATTATAATTAAAAAAGAATAACAATTTCCATTTTTCGTTTCACTGCTTAAATTGTTCTGACAGTTGGATATAAAATATTTTCAGTTGTTATCTATAAGAATTGCCTAGGTTGTTACTTTTCAAACATATATTACCCTGTCCTAGGAATTATCAGGGGGTCCTTGCTACTTGCGCCAAATGGAATACCCGCCACAGTTTTTAAATCAAATTGTCCATTCCTAGCAGACATCTTTACACCTCTTTTTAAACAAGCTTTTCTCACAGCTACAATTCCATCCACCTGGCAAGGCTCAATACTACATCCACTTCATAAAAAAGGTAACCGCTCAAATCCGGCAAATTATAGGCTAATAGCTCTATTGAATATCGAAGCTAAGGCCTATGCCCGGGTCCTGCTGGCAGAACTTGAGAACTGGGTCACAGAAAACAGCATTCTTCCTCATACTCAGTCCGGCTTCAGATCAGGCTGCTCCACGACGGATAATATAATAGCGCTGTCCTGTCTTTCGTGGAGAGCCACTCTGGTCAATCCTCTACCAATATTTTGCTGCTTTGTGGACTTCAGTGCAGCTTTCGACAGAGTCAACCGAGGGACTCTATAGAACAAATTAAACTCCTGGGGGATACCATCTGCACTTCTCTCTGCTCTGATATCTCTGCATCAGAAAACCTGGGTGAGGATTAAAACAAGCGCCACAACAGTATCTGCAAAAATCGCAACTAAAAATGGTTTAAAGCAAGGCTGCGTATTAGCCCCACTGCTATTTAATCTCTACACTGCTGATCTGCCAAAAGAACTGGCAAGCGCAACCTTGGTCGCCCCAAAATTGGGTGGCACACGACTACAGATTATGCAATACGCTGATGATATTATTATCATGGACCATACAAAAATAGGTCTACAAAGAGCGCTCACTGCCCTTAACATATATAACATAAAAAACAATCTTCTGATGAACGAATCAAAAACCAAAGTCATGATCTTTGGGAAATACAAAAAAAAGACAAATCTGTCTTGGCGAGCAGGCGGTCTACATATTGCAACCTGTACCAGTTACAATTACCTAGGAGTCTGGTTCAATGAAAAGGCTAATCAAGTATCCCATCTTAAACATCTTCGGCTCAAGAGAGCAGGCGTTATATACAGTCTGAGGCGCTTGAATCGGCACTTGCACAGCCCTACAGCCGAGCCAATTTTAAGGGTTCTACGCGCCAAACTGCTCCCGGCAGTGTCCAATGGCCACCTGGCCTTCCCTGGCAAAATGGATATATTTCTAGCAAAATATTAAATAAAGGCTTACAAGAAAATATTTTCGGTTCCCCAGCATGCTAGGAGGAGGAGACTGAGACTCGAGCTGGGCCTGGAAAGCGCAGATCTTCACTGCCTGGGAGATTTAATTAAATTCTACATCCATACTCTACGTGCACCTGCTCAATCCATGAAAGAACAATTGCAATCAGTATTCACGGACGAACTTTCTCCTTGGTACAGACAGCTGCACGTGGCCATCTCCACATTAAAGATTGAAATTACCAACTTTACTAATCCAATCATTTCCTTGCCAGTGTGGAAAAAAACGATAAAAAACCAATTCACCTTAGTGTCATTTGAGAGAGATGTTGCTCGGCTTCCAAAACAATCGCTCCTTGCAGCTTTGAATGACTCGTATATCAAGGGGAAACCTCAACCATATTTTAGCTGCTCTATTCAATCACTGACTCGTAATAAAATTGTTTATGTATGTATTTGTACTTATATAGCACACTTCTACCCAGGGGTCTCGTAGTGCTGTATTCATACCGGTGTAACCCTTCCTGGTTTTCCTGTGAGATGTCCACTCCTGGGCACCCCCAAGGTGAAGCCAGGCATCCTAGCGCTGTGGGGGCCATTGTGGAGATTAGGCAAGCTATTGCCCAGTGGGACCCATGATTAGAATAGGCACCAAGGCGAGAATTATCAGGTCTGGGGAAATTGAATCCAAGAGTCGCCGAGGCGGGAATTGAACCCTGGTCCCGGGCCAGACCTCTGCATCAGGGTCTGCCACTCTAACCATTGAGCCACACTTCTCCACCTGTGGTCACTCTCTGCTCGGTTGTCAATGTCAAAATCATTCAGGTGCGAAGCTAATGTTCTGCCAATGAATAGGTAAACAATTGAGGCTGCTGGCACTCCCAATTCATGACTTCAATCCGCTGTGGGCTCGGAAGAATGGCCAGCTAACATGTAGGCTCTGCAACTATTCATATGAGTCCTGGTTTCCTCTGTTATGTTGTTGCCCTCACCTTGCCAATGACCGCCGACGCCTACTGGCCCCAGTTTACCTGGAAAAGTTACTGAGACATTGCAGGAAAGCATCGGATTTATGCTTCAGTAATAACTCAGCCCAAGTCTTAGCAAGAGCTGCGAAGTTTGTTAATATTATCCTAATTGCATTGCATGATGCTCAGCATTAAGAAACTGTCAAACTCTATCCTTACTTGCACATATGAACGTCAATAAAAGTCAAACTGTTTATGATAAGCACTGTGACACTTAATTTAGATACAGCTGATTTATAAATGAACACAACATTTTTCTTTTTCTTCTGCTTTTATTAACTCTTACATTTTAATCCTTGAATTTTATTAATACGTCTGTATGTTATGGTTTTAATTAACTGTAATAAACTTGATTGATTGATTGACATGCCTTGGTGTGCAAGTTGTTGATAGGGGTGGTCCTTTCTGATCCTCTGCAGTCTTGATACTTTTCGGATATCCTTTTAGTGTTGTGCCTTTAGGAGTCCTGGCAGGATAATGTTTATCTTTTCCGGAAGGAACTTACAGGTTAGCTGTGATGCTTTTATGTTTGATCTCTTGCAAACAGACTCTGACAAGAGAGTGCTGGATGTGTCTTCAAGGATCTTTACACCTGAGAATGTTACCCTTGGGTTCTCAATGAGTACAAAGACCCGCATTAGGATGGTCCAATACCTGTCTTTTCCGTGTCATAACTAAACTTTTGGTCAGACCAGTGGCTACACACCAGTTGTTGATTTTGTTGAGGAAAAAACCTTAAAGCCACTTTCTTCTCCCACAATTGCCCGAAGGGACCACTGGGTGATGTCTTTGCGGTGGGAGACTGGTTGGAGGATATCTTGAGGGCAGGAGACTGATTCTCCATTGTAACATTTAAAAAGTTTGAATTTAAACCTGTTATAAGCATCTTTGGTGGTGGGTAAGCTTTAAACAGGAATAATCTGAAGACGCTGGTCCTGACATAGAATGAAAAATGTCCAATCTACCGTGAAGGTAAGTTTCAAATCTATTCAGGATAAGGCGGTAAAGGTTATTCCATTCTACAGGAGATTGGTGTCATCCTTCCTATCCTAATGCTTGTGACTCTTGTGTTGGGATTGGTATGTTTCTTTCATATTTGGTTTACACACTGTAATAATCAGAGAATTTTTCACATAAGTGGTTGTGTTATGATTTGATGGAGATTGTTTTCCACATGTTTGAGCATGAACCTCGAGGTAGATTGTAATAAGATTGTAATAGGAGTTTCTTTTTGGCGGTAACGACCAGTAGCATAATTTTCAGTAAAGGACCTATGGTATTGGAGGCTTCCATACAAAGAAAGAGGAAGTGCTGTTCCTTGAGGGTGGTTTTATGGGGTGTCTGAACAGCCTGATTGATGGACTTTGAAGTTGCACGGGCTTAAGGTACTATAAACTCCCTCGTGTTATTATGGTTGTTTCTAAAGGCTTCCAAGCTAAATAAATAGAAGAAAGTAGAAGTATAATGTTTGCCTCTGTGTCTTTAGTGTAATTGAAACTTTCCTTCACGGTAGCTAGGAAACGTTTCATTCTTGTGATATCCATTTTAGTGAGTGACAAACCATCTAAATGGAAAAAAACATAGTCAATCAAAGGCTAACCATGAACTGAAGTTAAATGAGGAGGTGGTTTCTGCCTCCCTTTTTAATTGGGCAGCACAAGCTAGAAATGTCCTGAGAAATAAAGCAGAACTTAAAAAGAGAATTGACAGGGGTTTGAAGCATCTTGAGACTGCAATGCATACTAGTATGCAAGTATTATTATTTCTTGGAATTCAGCTTAGATAGGGACAGTGCATATAAATGTCTACTCTAAGTGCATGTTAATGTCTACTCTACATTACAGGGGGCAGAACATGGTCACTATTAAATTGCTTTCATGAAGGAATATTCATTTTGCCAATTATTTTACGAGTTACCTAGCCCCTAAAGAAGAGCCCTCTAACTGAAATCTTCTGCATTTCCTGCTCCTGTGATGACTTTACATTTTTAATCACAATCTGCATTTTTCACATTATGTTTTTATTATTCATTGTAACTTGTGATGTGTGCTGTTGCTTGCTTTTTTGAATACCTTGGTTTAGAAGAATGCATTTAGAGATCTTGTGAACAATTGCCTTAATTTTAAGCATATGTGCTCATTATCCTAATTACAGCTATCAAAAAGATATTAAATGGGAAACGTGCAATGTCTTTGAGATGACTGGTTCATAATTACAGCTAATCTTAAATCATGAGTGGCCCTAAGCACACCAGTCCAAAATAGTAGCTAAAAGATGCATAGAAATGTAACCTCAGTCTTGCAGTCCATTTGGGTTATTTTGTATTGTTCCAGACGAGCTGAACCTCTCCACCTATGGGAAATATTGTTCAGCTATGCCCTGGGCGGTATCGCAGGAAAATCAATATAAATCAACACATTTAGAATTAACACTAGATATGGTTACACTTTCAAATAATACGTGCAATTAGTATCTGCCATAATGCCGGGATTACTTACCTGCAATATTCATTATTCTGATTCGTCCCAATACTCACTCTAGTAGTAATGTGTCACCATTACTGAACCCATCACCCGTTCGAAGGTTTTTGTTGCTTTTCATAATTGAATGTAGTTTGCCCTCATAAATCTCCTCACACTCCATCTCTCCCCTTTTTGTATCTAGTCCAAACAGAAGGCTGATGAGGAAAGAAGGGGGGGGGGGTTGTGAGTACAGGGATGAGTAAGTAAGAATCTACTGGATAAGTATTTAGGCATTACATTCTCTTCATGTCACTCTCCACATTCTCTACTTTCTGAGGAATGCCCAAGCAAGACTCTCTTCAGTAAAACAATGACACTAGTCTTACAATCTTTTAGGAAAGGAAAGGAAATGTAATCTCCTTCCCTTTTGATATCTCATTATTTTACCTGTCAACAGCTTTCCAGACAAAAAAATACAAACAAATCTAATGTTCAACAGTCTGACGTGGACCCCTTAACAAGAAGTGAACCGAAAGACAGCTTGTAGCCATGAGCTACATTTAACTGATAATGGTTAATGAACATTGAGGGGAAGCCCAAGTGGCTGCTCTACCTACATCAAATATGGAGGCTCCGGATCGTTCTGCCCAAGAGCCCGCCATCCACCCAGTGGAATGTGCTCTAACTGTAATAGCTATACCTTACCACAATTCTGAATAATGGAGAGAACTGCCTGATTCTCAAATATTCTTAAGTAGGGGTGACGACACAGCAATGCTCCTATCTTCAACTTTCTTTTTGCAGGGGTTATCACCACCTAAAATACCACATTAAGGGAAAGAAACTTTTCATGAGATGGATTCTGTTGGCTCAAATGGGGCTGTCTGAAGGTAAGACAAGACCAAGCGAATATTCCAAGCTGGGAAGGATTCCTTAAATCGAGGAATTAATTTACTGGAACCCCTAAATAGTCTGGAGACAAGAACTTCAACGGAGGATAGATGACACCAAGGCGGTTACTGCTGCCCATTGCAATCTAAGAGATGTTAAGGACAGTTCCTCATTGTGAGAACTGCAATATCTCCAGTCCGGGGGCTCTAGCTCTGGCTGAACAACAAATGTCCAATGATGACTATGCTCTCTATTGTTGAACCCCCCTAGTTACCTGTAAGGAGTTGGAAATGGAAAGAGACTTCTGTTCAAGTAGCCCTCCCTCTCAATCTTCAAATCAATAATCGCTGTCATGTCGAGGTCTCTACAGGAGGAAGAAGAGGGCTCAGAGGGGATGGAGTTATCAAAAGGATACAGTCCTGCTCCACTGCTAGGTGATGAAGGAGGGGAAACTATGGTCCCCTTGTCCAATATGGCAGTCTATCATGTTTGCTGGCTCTCTGTGTAACCTGGCCAGGACTCTGGGAATTACCAGAATTACCAGGAGCAGGAAGGAGGGTCCACCCCTTAGGCCTGTAAATCCTGGTGTTTTGAGAGAAAGCTCAAGATCTGAGGATTGAATTGTGGTGCAAACCAATCCACAAGGGGGACTCCCCAAACCCCAGATTACTAGGAAACCAAATTGAGGTGAGATGTGTGACAAAAACAGATCAGGTCCTGCAAAACAACATGCAAACAAAGAAAGTCTCCCTAGCTTTAGCAGAACAGCCACTGATGAGTGAGGGGGACACAGTGCCCCTAGAAGAAAACTGAAGGCACCTCAGCAGCTCTCCTTCAAGCTCTGGAATGGAAGGGCACAAAAGGGTGGGAGGAGATTTATGGAAGGGAACTCCCTTCAATTGTGGAAAATCAAAGGAAGCTTTTGAATGTTTGATGGACTTCAGTAACAACATCCTGGACATCTCCTAATCCGAATTCCGCAGCAACTACAGCACAGAGACCGCCCTACTTGCCGACACCGACGTCATCCACTCCCTTCTCGACCAGGGCCAAACGGAAGCCCTCATCCTCCTGGACCTCTCAGCTGCCTTCAACACCATCTCACACTGCAAACTAGCCACCAGACTACAGGATGCTGGCATCCGCAGAAAGGCCTTTGACTGGATGTGTTCATTTCTCACAGGCAGAACTCAGCGAGTCAGACTCCCACCTTTCCTCTCGGAACCAACAGAGACCAGATGTGAAATGCTCCAGGGATCCTCCCTCCGCCCATCCCCCTTCAACATCTACATGGCCCTCCTTGCAACCACCATCAGAAACCACGGCTCAACAACGACACACAGCTTATCCTCTCCCTCACCAAAGAACCCATCACTAGGCACAACTGTCAAGAAGGGATGAAAACCATCTCCACTTGGATGAAGAGGAGCTGCCTGTAACTCAACTCCGAAAAAACAGAAGTCATCATCCTTGGTTCCACCCCATCTGCCTGGGACGACACTAGGTTGCCCCTGCCCTTGGAAAACCCCCTACCCAGACTGACCATGCATGAAACCTCAGCATCATACTAGACTCAAAACCTCAGTATCATACTAGACTCAGTGCTCATGATGAACCGCCAAATCAATGCCGTATCCTCAGCCTGATTCAGCACCCTCTGCATACCCCGAAAAACATTCAGATGGATCCCACCCGAATCCAGAAACCTGGCCAACCATGCCCTCATCGGCAGCAAACTGGAATACCGCAACACTCCCTGTGCCGGAATCAACAAGAAACTACTTCACAGGCTCCAGACCATCCGGAACGCCGCAGCCAGATTAGTCCTAGATGACCCCCGCCACCACCACATCACCCAACACCTCCGTGATCTACATTTGCTCCCCATCAAAAGAATAACCTTCAAGCTCCTCACCCATGCTTACACGGCCCTCCAAAAGCCCAGACCAGCATACCTTAATGACTGCCTCTCCTTCCATGCACCCAAGAGACACCTCTGATCAGCTGATCTGTCTCTAGCCACCATCCCACGCATCTACAAGACCAGAAAAGGAGGGAAGTCCTTCTCTTACCTTGCAGCCAAGGCATGGAACAAACTCTCCCTCCGCCTCCGGCAAACCCCTACACTGCCCCAGTTCAGGAAAGACCTCAAGACCTGGCTTTTCGGATGACCCCAGCAAGCTATGGAGTCGCCCCACCCCCACATAGCGCCTTGTGACCCTTGCGGGTGAGTAGCTGCGCTTTATAAACCTCTGATTGATTGATTGATTTAGGAATGCCAGACACATGCTCTTTGAATGAAATGCGCAATCAGTCTTGGTGAAACATCGAATATAGCATGTTACTACGCATGCTATCACATCGCATTCCTTTACAACATGGTCATTACAAAGACCGTGTTGTTAGAACACGATACGTTTACAACGCAAGTCATTAGATTGACTTGCTGTAGGGGGTGCGCTGGATTTAGGTATAGTATAATTTATTATTCCCACTCCAGCCTGCGTAACAGCAGGGAAGGTGTTGGAATAGTAGATTATATTATTCCTTATGTTAGAGCGCCCCCTACAGCAAGTTGATCTAATGACTTGCGTTGTAAAGGCATCACGTTCTAACAACACAGTATTGTAACAACCGCATTGTAAAGGAACTGCGACGTGATGACTGCGTTGTAAACGCTGTCTCCCGAAACATCCTACTTATAAATATAAGCTGTTGTATATTAACTATTTAGGCATAGAGTTCATGTGTTTCCATAATTTCGCTCATGAGTATATATTATTGTTATCATGAAATATTTAGGTTGAATTTCCCATGATTCAGCAACAGTTCACAAGGTATATTACCTCCTCACCAGCTCACTCACCCCATTCCTTACTTTATGAGTAATAATCCACCATTACTAGTCATTATGTAAGTGTCCTTTCCATCACCTTCACGATCCTGCCTAAATCAAACTTACCTACAGAAATTATGATCATAATGCAATGCGAAATATCCCTAGTGCCCAAACTGCATTAATATGCATTTGTTCTTTCTGTGTATCTTTCTTGCAGGTTATTTATCTTTAAAAGTAAATGTTGGGGAGAAGTTGAGCGTTTCCCTGCTGCTCTACATCGGAGCTCAATTACTCAAGCCAATAGCATGCTCTCATAGAAGATAATGGGTGGAAAATTAAAGTTGTCAGCAAGAGGAAACGTTTCAAATCTCTCTAACCACAGATACAGAACACTAATGCCTTGCTGCCCACCGGAGTCTAGGCAAAGTGACAGTGATCCAGATGTGGGCCTCGGTCTAGATGGAGGGCGGACAGTCTGTGGTTCTCTCAATGGTGATGCCCAGCAGTAGGCTCAACGACACAAGCTATAAAGATAAAGGATCTGGCTGTTGGGACTCAAGGAAAACACTGGAGGGGGTGAAGGGCGGGTTTGGGAAATAGCAGCTGACTGGCCCACTACCTTTGTTAAAGACTGCACAACATTCGGCTGCCTGTGGCGCACCTGGCAAAGGAGACTAGAGTCAGCAAATGTGTTCCCAGCACAGATGAAATGGGTCAAAGAGAGAGTAGGACTATGCCAATTGAAGGCAGGTTGGTCCTCTGAGGCAAGAGTCTCTCACCAGTGGTGCACCCACTAGAGGGTAAGTGACCTAGTTTATCCACATATAACACTTATCTAAGCACTTCTTACTTTTTCAAACTGCTGGGATGCCCTAAATTGGGCCAGTGTGATACTCCTTCCGATCCTGTCTGAAACTGTGATATATTAAACATGCTCAGCAGCTATAAGCTTACATAGCCACAATGTGTTGCGGTGAAAAGTTGGAGCTGATCTAATCGTAATTCCTTGATCTATATGTAAGACTGTATATCTATGCTAATAAATGTCACCTAAGAAAAGCACACAAAAAAGGTTGGCACAATAGTTTAGGCTGACATCTCAGATGCAGGAAGCCTTGAACACAATGCCTGGCTTAGGGCCTCCTATGGCCCAGAGAGCAGCCCCAACCATTTCAATCTTGACGCCTTACTTGCAGAATGTCCCACAAGGGCTAAGAAGTGAGCTCAGAGATGCACTCTAAGTTGGAACAGACAGAAGGATATAGGAACTGAAATCCACACGATTTCAAGATAGATCATTTGTGCTAAGACCTGGATGTGGTTGGTTCAAGGATCTTATAAGCAGAGTCCCATATGAAGGTACTAGTATCAGCCAAAGGGACATGGGACAGAGACTGTAACTAGCCAAAGAATAACTCAAGAGCGGGCTACTGCAAATTGAAGAACTGGAGAACAGATCGTGGAGGGAAAACCTACACGTCAGAGGCATTCCAAAAGAATCAGACCTTGATATTGTTGATTAAATTATAGCTCTATTTTCATCTCTCCTGCAGACAACAATGACAGAATACTCTTTCATTGACAGAGTCTAATGGCTCAGCCCAAGGAAAACCCAAAAGGGAGATTGTCCCTGGGACATACCAGCAATAGTTCAATATTTAAATGACAAAGAAGAGGTATGCAGAGCAGAAAATGCTGGAAACCATCTATAACGGACATGTGTATTACATTTTCCAAAATCTGTCACAAGCTGCCCTTTCAAGATGTGCAACCTTTCACCAAATTATAGACGAGCTGTGGGAAAGGAATGTTTGGGCATTACATTGGATTATGAAGAAATGACACTCGTTGCAGGGACAGAACCTGGGGAAGCCAAACAAATTGAACTGAAAACTTATGACCTGAAATCAATCTCCCAAGAGGCCACAAATGTACTTAGACAACAATGTGGTTTTTGCAGAATGCATGTCAAAAACAGAGATCAAGTGGGGGTAGAAATCAAAAAGGATCCAAGAATGCGGGGGGTTGCAGGTGAGTGTGTTCGTATTGTTAGCTAAGGTGGTAAGATGATCACGTATTCTAATGAGACGCTACGGTCCATTGGTCTGACCATCACTAAATGTAACCAGGTTATCCACCCTTTACGCGGCCCGTTTTGTTGTGCCTGTAAAGGTTTCGCTCTGACCTCTCCGGCTACTACTCGTCAGACGGCTGCTGTTGCTATATCTCCTAGTACGAGTGTTAGCCCGCCGAACGCTCTTCGGATATTTAGCTTAAATGCTAGGTCATTGGTATCGCATCATCAAAACATCTTTGACCTTTTGCATGATGAGTCCCCGGACATCCTCGCCATTACCGAAACTTGGCTGCAGGAGGACGATGCAGCAATAATCAATCTTGCCTTTCCATCGGAATATTCTATCTTTACCCTCAATCGCCCTACTAGAGGGGGGGTATCGCACTCGCAGTGAAATCTAATTTTTCCTGCATTTGGAATGCCTTGCATATTGCTGGGTGCGAGAGTGCATCTTTTAAGATTGGGATTAGCCCCCAGTATTCGATCTCGGGGTTGGTGGTCTATCGCCCCCCAGGTAATGATGTCGCATTTAGGGAGGCTTTCCCTGACGCCGTCAGTGCTCTGGCAATTGGGTGCGCTAATTTCTCTATACTGGGAGATCTGAATCTCCATTTTGATAACCAGAGGACCCCGGCTGTATGTAACTTTCTCGCGGATCTTGAGGCCCTTCAATTGTCTCAAAGAGTCTCCCAACCTACCCACTCAGGAGGGCATATATTGGACCCTTTTTTCACAAATTTAACGGAAGCCTCAATTCTCTCCGTGTCGCCCCTCGGATGGACGGACCATTTTCTAGTGGATATTCGGGTTTTATTACCTGATATTATTCCAACTCCTTTAGCCCGATCTATCCCTAGAAGACATTGGAGTAAGCTTAGGTTAGAGGATCTTCATCTTGCTCTAACTGCTGACCCGCTTGAACTCTCGAGTGATGTTGAATTGGGCTATGATCAGTTCTGTAATTGGATTACCAGGGCGCTGGACTTTTTGATTCCCTTACGGACTAGTAAGATCAGTCCTAGAAAGTCTAACCCCTGGTATGACAGTGCGCTACGTGCACTGAAAGGGAATTGCAGGCGTGCCGAGAGAGATTGGCGGAGATCTTACGATACGGCGAAGAAAGCGCTGTACTTGGCCTCTATTAAGATCTACCACCGTGCCATTTGTAGGGCCCGCGCGGCGTTCTACTCTCTGGAATTTTGTAATAGCCCCAATCCATCCAAGACTATTTTTAAAGCTCTTAAGGATCTGCTGTCTAAGCGCTCCACTTCTCCAGTTATGGCCTCTACCTCGCACTGTGAAGCCCTAGCATCTTTTTTTCTGGAAAAAGTGCAGGACATCTACCGTGCCTTTCCTGGTACTGGGCCCTCTCAGAAGACCGCGGTGGTTGCTCCTGCCTGTCCCATGCTGGCATCTCTTCCGCAACTCTTACCCGAGGCTTTTGATATTTTGGCTCAGAAGGTCAAATCTGGTTCGCCTTTGGATCCGGTCTGTCCTGCCCTGTTTAGGAACCAGTCTTTTGTGGGTCGCTCTACAGTTTGTTCCTTGATTAATACTTCATTGGCTACGGGCACGGTCCCAACCAAATGGAAGCGTGCTGTGGTTTCTCCTATTTTGAAGAAGCCAAACTTGGACGCTGTAAGACCGGAGAACTATCGGCCCATTTCCTTGCTCCCATGGCCGGCCAAGCTGATGGAAGCCCATGTTAATCAGGGACTTACTGACCATCTTACTCAGGCTAACATTCTGGACGTGACCCAGAACGGGTTCCGAGCTGGGCATAGCACGGAGACTGCCCTTCTCGCCATGGTTGAACATCTCCGGTCGGTGCTGGATCAGGGACAAACGGCGGCGCTAGTGTTGCTAGATCTGAGCGCCGCCTTCGATACGGTCTCGCACCGTATCCTTCTGCACCGCCTGGAAGAGACTGGCGTTACGGGGCTAGCCCTTCAGTGGTTCCGTTCCTTTCTCGATGACCGGTCCTTCTGCGTTGCTACACCTCCCTATCAGTCCAAATTCCATCCTCTGGACTTGGGAGTACCGCAAGGTTCCTCACTGAGTCCCACCTTATTCAATCTCTATGTGAGACCGCTGGCTGATGTCGTCAAGCAATGGGGCATGTACATGGTCTCATATGCTGATGACACTCAGCTGGCGGTTACCATCAGTGGGGATGCCGATGTGGATGCCCCCAAGTTCCAGAATGGGCTAAGGGAGGTGGCTAGCTGGATGACTGCCAACTGTCTCCAGCTTAACGCAAAGAAGACCGAGGTCATGATCGTCGGAAAGGGTAGGGATCTCTGGGGTGACAGATGGTGGCCACCTGAACTTGGTGTGGCTCCAACTCCGGTTATGGAGTTGAGAAATCTGGGAGTGTGGCTGGATTCCACTCTCAGCTTTGTGGGGCACACCAAGAAAACCGCGGCGTGCTGCTTTGGAGTCCTTCGGGGCTTAAGGCCTGTCCTTAAGTTTTTCGATCCCTCTACCAGACAGATGGTAGTTCAGGCAACAGTTTTATCTCGCCTGGACTATGCCAGTTCGCTCCTGTTAGGGAGCAATCATGCAGAAATTGTTCGGCTTCAACGCGTTCAAAATGCCGCTGCCAGAGCAATTGTCGGCTTGCCTAGGTCTTGCTCGGCCTCCAGCACTTTTCGAGCATTGCATTGGCTGCCGATCAAGTCGCAAATTTATTTTAAAGTTTTATGTTTGGCTTTTAAAATTTTGAAAGGATCCGCTCCCCAGATTCTTTCGAATCTTATGTCCGGTTATGTACCAACCCGTTCATTAAGATCTTCGGAGCAAGTGCTTTCAGTAGTCCCGAGGTTCAGGCTTTGCCGAGCTGGTGGGCGTTCTTTTCGGACGAAGGCTGCAGCGTTATGGAATTCGCTCCCGCTTCAGCTCCGTACAATTGAAGACCTTTTGTCATTCCGGAAATCCTTAAAAACTTTCTTGTTTTAATCTGTTCCCTTTACTCGTGGTCTTGTGTTGGTTGTGTTGTATCTTGTCGCGCGCCAGGACGCCCCTTAGCTGGGGCAGCTGTGCGCATAATAAATGCTATTGACATAACATAACATAACAATGCAAGGCATAAATAAAATGACATAACAATGAATAATGAAATTGTTGCTCCCTGAAGGGAGCAACTCTGAACACTGAGCTGCTTTGATGAATACATTTGGAGAATTCAGAAATGCCATTACAAAATAGTGACTCATTGACTTGGAGAAAGAAAGGGGATCCAGAGCTAGGGGATTTAAGGGGTCGGGTGGGGAACTGAGGAAAAGGAAATTAGATGTGAAAAAAGTTCCCCCAGAAAATACTAGCTCTAGTTGCAACAGTAACAGAAGCTCCCAGTTGGTTGGGAAAATATCTGCAGAGTACAGCCCATTGGTAGACAGCTCAAAGAGGTAATGCTATACAGGTTTATTTAGGGATTCTAGAAAATCGCTTTTATACAAAGGGTAGGAGGGAGGTTGGCTTAACCCCTTCCCCGCTCATGACGGAACCGTTCCGTCATGAGCCACGGTTGGCGTGTGCTCATGACGGAACGGTTCCGTCATGACAATCCTGTTGGCGGCCGCTCCGCCTGCGCGGCGCTGTTTCCCCGCCTGTGCGGGGCGACAACGCAAATGGGCGGAGTCATGACGGAACCGTTCCGTCATGAGCACAGCTCAACTGTGGCTCATGACGGAGCGGCTCCGTCATGAGCACAGGCCCACCGCGCTGCCCCCCTGCCCCCCCCCAGCGCTGCAGCGGAATGTCCGCAGCAGCGAAGGGGTTAAATGGTGTTGTGTTTTCTAAGGTTAGAGTAAGTGAGAGGGGAAACGACAAGGGATTACTGATTACAAGGTGGATACAGGTTACCTAAATTAGCCCTTTGGACAAAGACTGGAAGCACTCGCACCTGATAAATTGACTTGTATGGATTCCAACAGTTAAAGTTCTAACATACAATGTTAGAGAGCTAACTACCCCCACAACATGGAGGCAATATGGAAATCTACCAAGGACCAGCAACCAGATATTATTTGTTTGAAAGAAATACACCTAAAGACACAAGCAGGATGAAGCATAAGCATTACTCAAAAGCTTATTTTTCTCCAGCCAAAGAGAAGCATAAAAGTATTGCCATACTTGTCTAAGAAAAACCTTCCAATTACAATATGGGAAACAAAGAGATACAAGGATGGAAGGTACAGTCTAACTAAATGTTCCCCGGAAGACAAGACACTTACAGTAGGGACACTTTTCACTTTAAACTAGCAATTCTCACCTTATTTTTGATACACATGGTGAATTTGCCAAGGGGGGGGGACATAATACATACCAGCAACTTTAATCTTGTAATAAATGGACAAATTGGAAGATATAAATCAAAGATGGGAGGGACATGAGCAGTTTCCCAAAAAACTGAAATTCTTGCTAACCAACTAAGCTCTGAGATAGGCCTTAAAACCCACAGGACATTTTTTCTACCACTAGCTTTTTACAAAGCCACGCATTAATATCATATTTGTGAGCAATTCCCTTCTCCCACTGGTTGAAAAAGCAACAATTAAATCTTTAGCGCTCTCTGACCATGAAATCATTCTTCATTTACGAAGTAGAGAGCCTCCCGCGCACACCCACTTGGCACCTGCCTCCCTTTCTACTTAGAGAAACAGCTATTAAAGCAGATATAGCCCAAAAACTTAAAGATGTTTTAAATTGAATGACAAGGGTCACCTTTGAGAGAATGGGGGGCCTTCACAGCTATCTTCAGGCACCAGTGAATACAACAGAGAAATTGAAAGGAGCTGAAAAAGCATCCTATACTAATACAACTGAGGTGTCAATTGAGAGCGCTCCACATTAATAGGGCTGAACTCTCACTCTTGCATTTAAATGAACAGTTCTATACTGTGGAAAATAAAGTAAAGACACTCCACATCAAAGGTCTAGGAGGAAAATAGAAATAGGCATATGAAGATATATATAATACAATCTGCTAAAGGTCAGCAACTTACAAGAGATGATGATAAAATTGAAGAGCTTCAAAAATTCTATAAAATCTGTACTTGGAACAAATCTTCTTGTGAGCACAACAATATCAATATTTAGATTTGATAAAGGCAGAAAAGGAAGAACTGGAAGCCCCTATCTTTTCTCCAGAGATACAGAAAGCCATCCACATCTTACAAAGAAATGGCCCTGTGCCCATATGGGTTTACAGGAGCTTTCTACAAATCCTTTGTGACCACACTGCCCCCCAGATTGTAATTGCTGTTGAACTACATTTCTACCCAAGCAAAATGTCTGCTTGGGTAGACCATCAGAGTAATATCTAAACAGGCCTGCTACCCCAAATTATGTTCTTCGCAAAGACTGGTCGTAGTTTTAAATTCAGATGCAAAATCCTACTTGAAAATCCTTGCGGACTGACTATACAAGGTCTTTGCATATCTAATTCATCCTGCTCAAGTAGGATTTTTGGCAAACAGGCAAACACATGATAATATTTGAAGGGCGGTTGACTTGGTCTAAAAGGCACAGAAGAAATCTTAGTATCGCTTCTAAAAGCCTTCTTTCAGGTGGATTGTTCCTTTCTGAAATGGGTAATGGTGAGGATGGGCTTTGAGCTTCAGTATTTAACTATAGTTATGAAACTCTCTGACAACCCCACTACCACCAACAGAAGGAATAGGGTGGACCCTTAAGGATGTGCACTTCCAAGAGGAACTCAACAAGGGTGTCCTCTGTCGAACCGCTATCAGATCGGTAGGCTTGAAACAGTCTCTGGATATAAAATAAACATGTATAAGTCAGAAGATATAAACCAAACTCTCTGGGATGATGAGATTGGAGAGCTAAAATATAGTTTTCTCTACTGATGGGCTACAAAATAAATTAAGTATGTTGGAATTAAGATAACAGCACACATATCCCAACTCTATGATGCTAATTTCCCTCCACTGCTAGCCAACGTTAAAGAAAACTCAGGCACACTGGCAAATTCTTGTCAATCATGGGCAGGTCAAAATAAAGCTATTAAAGTGAATATTCTATCAAGAGTTTTTGTAACTCTTTCCAGTTCTCCCAATATTGCTGACTGAAAGTAGTTTTTTGGTTGGATCAAGAGGCTAGTTACACGATTTATTTGGAATAAGTCAAGACCTAGAGCTCCACTAAGGCTCTTACAACTGCCTAACTTAACCGGGGACTGGTACTGCCAGACTTTCAATAAAATTATGTAGCAACCCAAATAGGGATTGTTATGAATTGGTCCAAGGCTCAACCAGATAATCCTAGGTAAGCATGGACCCCGTTATAGTGCGAAGATCACTTTGGAACGTGATCTGGGTTTACAAAGCGTAATAAGAGGTGAGACCCTGAAATATGTATTTAGTTACCACAGTAGGTATAACACTTACAGTCTTGTATATAGTCACAGAACATTTAGGACTGGCCATGTTCCCCTCTCCATTCACATTCACACTCATCCATTTAACAAATATTTCTCTCCTTCTCTATTGACAAGCCCTTTCAACTTCTGCAGATATAAACATTGTAAAATTATATTACACATCTGCCACTATTCAAGCAGATTTTCATCTGGGGAGAAAGACAGACCATTCTATGCACCTGTACATCAGAGCTGCCACAACCAGTCACTTTACCTCCTTTGAAAAATGATCAGTATATTAATAAAGTCGAGAGGGACTATTCAAGGCTGTATACACTCATTGCAGATATTTCGCAACTCATTAACTGATCATTCATTAATAAATTGGATAAATATTTAGAGAAGCAATTGATAGCAAGCAATGGGAAACATTATGCAAAGACATAAAAAAGTTGCCAGATGCATTACAAATACAGAAATTCACTTTAAGACTCTGGATGTTTAGTACAACACACCAGTGCGCATATACAGCATGTTCCCTCATACATCCTGCCTATTTTGGAGGCAGTGTGGACAGATAGAAGACACTCACTCACATGTGGTATATCTACCATAAAAGATAAGTCCTGTTGAACAGAAATTGCTATGGCCAGGAAAAACATTCTAGATTTCCACCATCATGCCAATATGAGATCTTCTTGTTATGACCCACTGGGCATAACAACATGCTCAAAGTGGATTGGGAGGTGATGTTACAATGCCTAGGGGCAGACAAGCAGGTACTTGTCAATATTGTGCCACTAGGTATCGCTCATGAGGGCCTTTTGGAAACCAGACTTTACATAAGTATAGAACATTATACACATCTTCACATAGTTTCTCATCACTTTCTAGTCCAGGCTTTTGCGCCACATCCCTGATGCATTATAATCCCTGTAGTTCCTTCTGTCATCAGGCCCTTCCTAGATTGCGTCCTGGTGGTGGATCTCTGCTCCCTGACTTGGTTCCTGGACTCTACAGTTATTCCAACTCTTTCCTATCTGTGCATCTGACCTCTCTCTCTCTCTCTCTCTTTTAGGTCTGATTCACACTCCAATCAAGGTTTTTCTATTCCATGTCTTCTGGTTTCCATGATCTTCCCCCTCACATGGCACAGTTCAGCCTTCACTTGTTCCCTGATTCCTGGTACCAGTGGTATTCCTTGCATCTGGCTCTCTTCTTGCACTTGTTGTCTGAAGCATCCTCCTCATCCCAGTACCATGTAAATGACCACATCACACATGGAGTTCTGTAGTGCAAGTCTTTATACTTCAGAGTGCAACCATTATCTTAATTCACTGTGTCACAGACTTTATTAACCGCACCCAGCCACACTCATCAGATTATGTAATACTACTAAGGAGTCTGCTGAGGGCCACTAGAGTCTTCATGTACATTAACACAGAACATAACATTAAGGCTGGGCGTAGTTCGCATAGCCGCACTTCGCGAAGATGTCATTGCACTACGCGACCTTCGCGAAGCTTCGCGAGCTTGCGTAGTTGCTTGTGGCAACCTGTTCGCGATGGCTTTTTCTTGTTCGCGAGCGTGGTAAGCATGTTCGGGGAGCTGCTTGCATGCTCGGGGGATATATCTCACGATCTTACCCATGCGGTCGCCAATGGGCGCGGCCATCTTGTTTTTCTATTGTCCCGCCCACTCGCGATGCCTTATTTCCTGTTCCGGGTCGCGGATAGCGTGTTCGCGATGTGCATTGACGTGTTAGGGAGCGCATTTTACTTGTTCGCGATGAATAGTACATGTTCGCGAGAAATATCGCGCAAACTTACCCACGCGGTCGCGAATGGGCGCGGCCATCTTGTTTTTCACTCTATGCTATGGTTCTGGGCCTACTTTTGTATCCTCCCTTTATCTGTGCCATCCTTTGTCTTTAAAACATTTTTTCTGACTTTTTTTAATTCTTATCTATCTCTCTCTTTGCCTAAGTTTATATTTTCCATTTTATTTCTACTTTTACTGTGTTTTTGTTACTTTTATAAAGTTCTTTCTATCTTCTTCCCCCTAACTTTTTTTTCCCCTTCCAACTTTTCTTTTCCGCCTCCCACCCACCCCAGAGCCATGGCCAAGGGCACAGCAAGTCCCAGTGGCAAGGGCAAGGGACCTGCAGGAGCACAGAAGGCCCGCCTGCCTTGCGGCAGAATGCGTCCTGCAGGGGTGCAGGCCCGGCAACTATTTGGGGAGGAGGAGGTGGCCGCCCTTCTTTTTTTATCCAGCGCCACCTCCCCTTGACCTTGGCAGCAGGCGGCAGGCCCGGCTCCGGCTACGCTACCCAGGAGCGGCACCGTCGGTGGGCGAAGGTGCGCCGGGCCGTGTTCCGGTGCTCTGGGGTCCGGCGCACCTACAACCAACTAGCCCACCGGTGGTCCGACATCCTGGACCGGGAGCGGGACCTGTTGGACCTGCTAGGTGTCGAGGTCGTTGGGCTTGGTGAGTAACTTATTGTGTATATTAAATTTGATGAACAACAAGATTACTGCTGCGTTCCAGGCGTTGCGGGTAAATTAAGTTCCAAAAAGCAAAATGTTCTTTGATTTAAGGACCCAGGTGCTCGGTGGTACTCTTACTTGTTTGTAACTTAGTTTGGGCTAGCTTGTGCTGATGCTGATTATATAAGATTTTATTTTACAGAACTGAAGTTAGGTAATGCGATTTGTTAGAGAGACTAGTCTTTCCATTGTCCTACTGTGACATAGTGGTGGATGGATATTGGATACTAGGTTTAGTTTGTTAGTATTAGTTAATTGTTTTATGCGGTCTGCGTGATGCTTCCTCTGTCACTGAGTGCTGCTTACCCCAGTCCTCCGTCGAACGTTTTGTACTTTGTTTAGTGAGTGGTAGGCTTAGCATGGTCAGTCAGTAGCAGAACTAGATCAGAATCATGCAACCAACCCACAATTAGTTGTATCTATGTATGCACTAATGTATGCATGTGTCCTCCATCTCATCTATGCATTTGATGGCTGAATTAAAATAGAAATGCAGACTTAGTGAACAATTGGCCCGTCTGGAATAGGTGGTGTAGGTCAGGTGGTACTTACTAGGCTTCGTTAGAATTTGTAATCAGAATGATTATGGAACACTGGAGTGTTCATAAATAACTAAGTAGACAATCCGTGAATGCAGGAAGAAGCCAGTAGTCGATCCATCTGATTAGATAGGTCAATTGTATTGCAATTGTTGTTTCCTAAAATGTTGTTTGACTTATTTTTCCAAATGATTCTTATTTCTTTCACAGCACTCCTTAATGTTTGTCTCTTTCTTTATTATATTTTACATGATCATCAGCACCACCCAGGGGCAAGAAGACGGGGTCGGAGTCGGCGGGGGAACCACAGGAGGACCGCTCCTCTACTGAGGCTCCTGCTGCTGGCCCCAGTAAGTCCTCCAGTGGTTATTGACATTTATATTTCCCTAACTTTTACTGCATCTTTTTTTTCCGAACTATAAATTATGGTTCCACTTTCTAATTCTATTTTTACAAAAGCTTACTTCTTTGACCTTGACTATCTGTTTACAAATTCTGTTTATCCCTGCCTCTAACTAAGTTGCTTCTAACTGCCTCTGCTATGACTCTCTGTACTACTACTACTATTACTATTATATTACTCTGTCTGTAGCAAAGCTTGCACAGTTGCCCACTCTTTATAGAAGGTTTTCTTTGGAATAATAAAACTCTGATTGACCAATAGCTCTAGCCACTGTGTCCTGTCCTTTGGGTTGTCCTCTTCAAGTCTTCTCAATGTTGAGGCTTTGACAATTACCACAAACAAAATGGCCAACCAGATATTTGACTAGTATTTTTGATCGGATAGTACATGATACTACTATTGTCTAGTGATTCTGCAGAGCCACATACAGAACTATGCACAACAAAATAGGATGTTGCTGATGGGAGGTTGGACCTTACTGATCACACCTCAGTCCGAAGAATCCAGGATCCCCTGACCGACTAGCTATAGTGTCTCACATTAGGGTCCCACTCCCGAACCCCCCACGAAGATACAAAATGTTGATGATGACTGAAACAGACAACCCAGAACATAATAATACCATTTTGCACACTCACTTGTGTAAGTCCACCCCACCACCCCAAATACCACAGAGTCTATGTGTAAGTTCAAAAGGTTTATTTGAAACAAGTATCAAACTCGGTACATCAAAATTTATTTTACTACAGCCATAGTCAATAAGCCAGCAAAAAGCCTAACATTAAAACAGTAAACATTTACAAGTGCATGACAACAAGAACAAGAGCCAAGATCTTTTGAATTCTGGAAGACCCCTCACCGTAGAACGTAGAAATAGTGATTACATAATCTTGCATCATTATATGTTCTGGAAATCTCTGGTTTGTAGAAGGGAATCATCCGCCTATTATATGAGAAAAATGCTGCGAGTTAGCCGTTACATAGTATACTGGTGAATGGAAGCATTTTGCAGTCATGGCAAAAATTGTAACATGTATGTGATGGCTAAGCAATATGAACTAAACAAACTCAATAAGTGTGTTTTTTCCAACCTCGTCACTTGTACGCAACAGTCAAGTGGCCTCAAAGGCATCTACTCTCCTGCACATCTCACTAAGCTTGCAGGTATAAATAAATATGCGCCAAAAGAGTAGTAGTCGACATGATGAATCTAAAAGGGTTACACATGGCTCAGGCTAACTTTCAAAAGAGTAGAGTAGGACTAGATGACCCTAGGAAGTGGAACCATATCACCACTAGTGTCTGTCTACTGACTGTACATACTGTCTAGTGCTGATGTATGTTGTATTAACTTTTTTTTCAATGTTCCAAGTGAACAACACTTTAAATAGGGGGAGGTTTCCAGGCATCTAAAAATGTGTGATGTTTTTTTCTAGGCACACTACCATCCACCAGTGCCGTCGGGGCCAGCGATGCGGCCATTCCGGAGGGGGCAGGCGAACTGGCGGCACCTGCAGGCGAGACAGGGGGGGATGCAGCAGCAGTGGCCGGCGGCGGTAAGTTATATTCATTAATTCTTGACATTACTAGATGGAAGTGTGTTCACTATTTCACTGTACTGTGCGACTCATTATTATACAACGGTTGAAGAAGACACCCTTTACTTAGCATTAGCAGCGTGAGTAGAGTAACCAATGGCCTCTTCGATTTGACTCCACAATCAGCTGTGAAGGTTTTATGGAGAAGACAAACTCAGATCAGATGACCTTGATGGATGTGTTGAACAAAGAGGGAAAGAACTAAGGGTGGAAGGACGGGCGAGATAAATAATATGACTGACTGGCAGAGAAGGATATGTTGTTGGAAGCATGCATAGGTGGCTGATAGTGATAGTAATCAGATCAGATGCATGGGTTGTTGAAGGATGGGTGGAAGGTGAAAGAATACCTGCCTGGGTGGGCGATACAGTATGGGTGGATAGTGCTAGATAGCAAAAACCAGCGTTGTTTCGTTCAAATTCAATCTCAAAGCCAAGGCAAGCAAGGAAGGAGCGGAAGCATGGGTGGTTGTTGGTGAAACCAACTAAGTATGACAGATATAAAAAAGAAGGATAAACGTTTACTTGAATGGATGTATTCCTGGATGTACTATAGACAGTATAGGATTGGAAAGTGTCACTGGAGATTCTTACTTTGAAGAAAATGTAAAAGAAACTGCACAACATGAGCAAAGCCTAGGGGAATATAGGTAGTATTTTCCGAATACAGTACGCTTGCAGTAGTTTGCAAGCACGTCATATATATTTATATATATATACATTATCAAGCGGAAGCCCCTTCCTCCCACTCTGGGGACCACTCCCTACCTATTATTAATGTACTATTTTCGCTTGTGGCAGCCAGCCTGCAAAGGGTGGCCTATCTGTTGTTTATGGTTATTGGTTACACAATCAATGAAAGCAAAGTACCCTCTGCAGTAGCGGTTGGTGGTGGGAGTGTTTGCGGGCGGTGACATGGGGAGGGGACGGGTGGGTGGCACTGGCGAGTAAACTGTGTATTACGGCCAAATACAGGTAATCAACATAAAAATGTAACAGAGTATGGCCAGTGCCAACGGCCGTAAGGCGTCATACAAAAATATGAGCTTCCCCACCTGCAGACAGTAGTAGTAAATAAAACTAACGTGAGTCTGCATCATGTGGCTCATATTTGTTTCTCTTGGGTGCAAGCTTAGCTGACTGAGCTGGCATGCCGGCTACAACAAGGTTATGTAATTGGGCTAAACTACAGATAAGAACAACACGACTGGTGTACCGGTCCGGAGTACATAGTACGATTATATTTATAATGTCGGAAACTCCCACAAATGTTAGAGTCCAAGGAAGTAGGAGTAGAGAATAGATACTTACCACCAAATCTCAAATGTTATGAACTGTGTTTGCTAGTGATACTGTGACACTATGTGTTGAATGATTTTAGTGTTTCTGTTTTGCTAAGAGTATTGCCTACAACATGTTCTTTTTCTTTCTTGATATAGATACTCCTTCCACACCCACGAAACCATCAAGGAAGGAGTTGGCCGCTAGGGCCCGGCGCCGGAAACTGGAGACCATCTGTGAGCATTATCGCCGGCTGGTGGCTCAGGCGGAGGAGGAGGAGGAGGCGGCTGCAGCCTCCTCCAATGCCCCGGGCCCCAGTCAGGCCCTGCCTCCACTTTCACTGCGCCGTGGTCTGGCAGCCGGCCGCCGGTGCCCATCAATATCAAGCACTGCTGCCCCCCACCCTGCATGTAACTGCAGGGCATTTTGCCGCCAGCTGCTCCGCCGGGTGGCCTGCTTAGAGGAGAACCTGGAGGAGCGGGTAAAGATCCTAGTTGATCAACACCTTAAGGCCCGCCGACGATAGAGGACCTCGTCATTTGCCCCTTTTTTAATTCCTTTTGTTGGTGGGTGGGTTTGTGGGCGTTGGGGATTCATTCAAACATTGAGACTTTGGACTTTGGACTTTGGACTTTCGTTTCGTTTCGTTGTGGACATTGGTTGGGGTTAGGGAGGGGGGTGGGTTGGGTCAGAGCGGGATAGTTTATTTTTGTTAGGGAAATTAAAATATTTACTATTTACTTATACGATGTTAATGTTTTGTGGTGGGTTACAGTTTTCCGAATTCAATCTAAGTTACATGGTTGTTTACTTTGTTTCCGTGCTGCTACATGCCCACAGCCAGTGTTTAATTTAAAAGATCTGCCGATTTTGTAACACACAAACCGATAGATGCAGTACCCCTCACTGAGTTATTTTAATTGTCATAATAGTACTGTCAGTCTCTCCTCCTGGTCCATACCTCCCACCAAACTTATCTTACCTGCAATTGATGATGAAGTTCGGCACACTGATGGCTGCATGGTTGGTTTCCCAAATTAACGGACAAGATGCTATTATTGTGGTGGTAGTAGTAGACACTGGCAATAACATTTGAAAAAAGAAAGAGAAAGTCACTTGACTGAGAGGCTGTGGGAGGAGTAGTAGAACAGAACACAAAGTAAACTACAGCATGGGTGGGCTAGCAGAAGAAGACCCTTGCACAGCCTCAGTTGAAATTCAATTTGTGTTGCTTTCACCACATCTGCCCCAGCAAGCGTGTGATCAATTGGTGTACATTTAATGTGTCATCACATCACACCTCAATATAAATCACACAGCCCGGGGGAAGAGGGTTAGGGATTGAAGAATGGATGGGAAGTGGGGTTTTGTGAAAGGTTTGAGAAAGAAAAACAGACAGTATGCATGGACACGACAAAAGTAAAACACAATCTTGTAAGATGACCATGATCCATTATCAAAGAAATCAAAGTATAAAGTGAGAAAAAGCAAATGCATGCATGCTGAGGAAGAGAGAACTTGATGGTAATAATGATAATGAGTTGTACTTACTATAACTACTATTACCCAATGAGACAGTACAGTCAGGGAAGAAATTGAAATTTGCCTTGCCTGTCTGCCGCCCTCAGAGCTCAGACCGAACCCAATTACATGATGTACCGGGCTTACTTTTATTTTTCAAGCAAGCAAAGGAAATTAAAAAATAGTTGTAGGGATCAATTACCCAACAAACCACAAGACACAGTCGTAATGATTGAAGAGAAAAAAGCAATCAAATAAATTTAAAGACGAATGATGAATGATACTAAAGTTACTGTATTATCCTTGTCCAAATGTGGAGTTGCATCATTATCGTCATTCCTCTTGGTCCTCCCTTCCATGGACACTCCGACTCCGCACATCAATATTGGGTACCACTGCCTGCTTGATGCGGATTGGTAAGGTAAGTGTGAGTCGTTTCTCCCACTATAGCACAGGTTAAAGGCCGGCCTGTAAGTGTAGATGGAAAAACAAATGGGGTATTGAAAAATTACTGCATTTAAAACAATAAACTCAATTACAGTGGAGTGCAAGACGAGAAGACAACACTCTGGAGAGAACACTTTCAGACTGAGGCAGCTTGGATAGGATACATAAGTGTCTACTCTACAGCATTAAGGTACAACAACAACGGGACAGGACTCAGGAGCCAGCACAGCCACAGAACTGGAGAACCGCGGCACAGGCCAGGCACCCTACCCCTTAATTACATTTTGAGCGAGCCAGAGAAATGTCATATGCACTGCAGCAACCGAGCATTTTCCAAACGAAGTGAATAAATCAATGCGCCACTGTCCCTCATACCACTACACTCTACTCCAGTCCACACCACTACACGGACATCTAGCCTAGGTCTGTGCTGTGGTCCTTGTTCAAACTGCTTACCTTTTAAGTCAGCCCATGAAACGCAGTTATTCCATCAATTTTCTCCGATCCAACTGACTGTGTGCAAAGATAGTATGCTCAGCAGCATCATGATGATGACCGTGTGGTACTTCTTCTCCAACACCAACTCAGTCTGTAGTGACTGATTAAGTTTAGAATATATTCCATATTACTAAATTGCAACGGATATTGGCCAGCACCTGCAATGGTAGGAGTACAATGTGGTTATTATTAAACAACAAGGAAACATTAACTGTCACCACACCTGAGTCACTTATGCTTTGTCGATAAACTAGTCTAGTTCTACTTCATGCACAATTATTCGTAGTCAGCCAGCATCCAATGCAATGCATGCCACCATCATTCACAATAATCACTCATTACCTGTCTTGGTGTTCTCTTTGGCTGTCTGATCTGATGCCTGCCTAGCCTTCTGCCAGTCAGTGATGAGTTTCTTTCGGCTTGGAAACAAAATGGAATATAGCTGGAGTCACGTTTCACTTCTTATGGAGGTACTGTTAGAGGCAACATGTATTGTACTATTCTCCATCTCCATCCAATGTCTGGCTTGCTTGAAATGTACTTAGGGAGAGTAAGAAAGATGGAGCAGGACCCTGAGGAGTGGAGTGGACAGTTATGCACAGACGTGCAACCTCAATAGGGAAATAAAAAGAGGAGACTGTTGATGGATTTGGTGTGATTAGATTTTGAACCAGAAAAACAGATACACAGTCACACACAAATAAAGGAAGGGAGAACAATTTGTAAGCCTAGTTGTCAGGGAAGAGGAGCTCGTCCTCAAACTCTGGTGGTTCAGACAGAAGTATGTCTAACAACCCACTACTTATGTCATCGAAGTCGCTCTCCTCTTCCTGCTGTGATTCACGTATTTTGTACTCTGGTGGTATAAGGTGTTGATTCATTTTGATCATGGTTAACCTCTCAACGCCTTTGGGCGAGAGACTGGTCCTTTCGACAGTAACAATGGCACCAGCAGCACTGAAAACACGCTCTGAAGAGACACTTGCAACAGGGCAAGCCACATACTTTATCGCCAGCCTGCTGAGCACTGACCATTGGCTTCTTTTCCCATGCCAATACACCAATGGGCTTTGCTCCATGAAGACCTCTGTTGTGTCATCTAGATAGGCCTGAACCATCCGCTCAATGTTCAGGGGTGCTCCGATTTCCCGGGCCTCTTTTGCCTTTGCATCAGTCATGGACGTACAATACCCTTTCCGTAGAAACCAATCACCTGCCGTTTTTTTAAATGTGCCTGATGATCCTGTTGGTGCTGTTGATGCTATTGCTGGCAGTGTTGTTGACTGCTGGGAGGCAAACGCACTGCTCTTGGCCTCTGAAGTAGAATTTGGCTCTGGGTGCCCTGCAGTACTTTTTCTGCCCTGGGGGGGCGGGCCTTTAATGAAGATCCTTTCGTTTTCAAACTCAGTGGCTTCCTCAGCTATCAAAGTTTTGTACTGGGCAACATTCACTTCTGAAAAAGGAATGACTTCATTACTGCGCAGCAATAATTTGTAACGTGGATCCAAAATTGAGGCAGTAATGTAATGTGGATGTGACACAATGTTATTTTGAATCCTTGTATTGTGAGATAAGCGATCGGATAAGGTGTCTGCCAAATAATATGCGTCTACTTTGTCATCCACACCTGCGTACATTTCTGACACCTCCTTCAGCTCTTGCTCTAGCATGTACAACAATGGGATAGCTTGGCCCATAGTACAGTCCTCCCTGCTCACTTCACGCGTGAAGACCTCAAAAGGAAGTAGCATCTCTGTCAGGCTTTTGACAAGGTCCCATTGGGCCATCTCAACTCTCATGCCTTTCACAGTAGGATCCCCTGACCTTTTCATGACATAAGCATTAAGTGGTATGTACTGCTCAAACAGACGCTCAAGCATGTAATACGTTGAGTTCCAACGTGTTGGCACCTCTTGGATAAGTGCTTTGACTGGCATTTTATGGTCACGTTGAACGACCCTCAGCTCCTTCCGGGCTTTAAAAGAATGGTTGAAATGTGTGCATATTCTTCTGCAGGTGGTCAGTAAGCTGCTGACTTTGCTTCCATTTTTCAGAAAGTCTTGAACAACAATGTTAATGCAGTGTGCCAAACATGGCACCCTGAAATAGCCACCATCTTTCATGGCCCTAACTACATTACTGCCATTGTCCGTGGCAACAAAACCAATGGTAAGACCTCTTGGTCGCAGCCACTCAAACACCTTGCTGTTAAACTCATCCAAAATGTTAGCAGCAGTATGAGATTTCTCCATAGCAAACATGGCTACAGTTGCATGTTTGCGAGTGTCTTTAAAAATCTCAGCGGTGTCAACAACACCGTCAGATATCTTATCTTTAACACCCGAAAAAGAGACCCAGTGTGCAGTGATGCACATGTAATCAGTGGCTTGGCAACTGGTCCACATGTCTGTTGTCTGGTGTATACTCTGAACAGCACTCTGTTTTAAGGCTTTTCCAAGCAATTCCAGCACGTCGTGATGTAGTGCTAGAACAGCAACTCTTGCGAAATAGTAGCGGCTGGGAACTTTCCATTTTGGGCAGATGGTGGTCACAAACTCGAGAAAACCCAACCCTTCAACAAAAAAAAAAGGGAGAAGGTCCAGTGCTAACATTTTTGCCAGCTTTGCATTGTACAAACGTGCTATTGGGTGGTTGCGTTCGTACTGCCCCTCCGGCCTACTAAACATGCTAAGAATGGTAGGCTGCATGGTATTCCTTCCTGTGGTCAACGTCGCACTTTTTGGACCAGCAGTACTCCTTGGTGTCTCAGGCTGACTCTTACTCTTGTGCAAATGAGATGTGGCTGAGGATGTGGGTGTTACCACTGCAGTGCTGGGTACAGGGCTACTTTGTGTACCACTACCACAGAGAATGTCTCCCTCTTCTTCCTGTTCCACCGGGAGCAGACTTTCTACTTGTTTATGGCCAATGGTTCCAGTTTTGAAGCGACTAAGGTGCTCCTCCCACTGGATTGCGTGGTGTTTTTTCAGATGGGTCATTTGGCCTCCGGTACCATAGTTTGTACCAAGCTTACCACGACTAACAGAGGTATGACAAACGGAGCATAAAGCAATGTTCTCCTCCTTTCCGCTAACCGTAAAGAAGTCCCACACTGGGGAGCTTAACTTTTGTCTCCTGCTGGAGGTGCCACTCCCACTTCCAATGCCGGATGAACTGGAGGGTGTGTGTTGAATTTGACTCTGTGCAGGACCACTACCTACTTCTGCTGAGGTGGTGCTTGTTGTGCTGGATGTAGGACGCTGCCGGCCCTTTGCTAATGTAAATATGGAAGCTGGAGGTCATGTTGGTGTTACCTGTGTTGGAGGTATGCGTGCTACATCCCTCGCATCCATTTTGGATAGTGTAAAAATGTTGGTCTCCATCTCCTCAGGCCCGGGAGTGATGTTTGTGATGACTGGCTCATCATCATCATCATCATCATCATCCTGCTCTTCTACATCAACATCCATAAGTGTAAGGCTTTCTGGAACCTTCCTTTTCCCATGCCTGCTCTTGTGATGTGTTTCCCTCTCAGACTCAGTTTGTGGCTTCCAAGTGGCATCTAGATCATCAGAAGGGGGCTTGGTGAAGAACTTGATGTACTAACCCTCCTTTTCCTTGCTGGGGATTTGGAAGCCAATGGAACTTCTAAAGGAGTGGCTTCCTCTTCTTCCTCTGCATGAGGCTCAATTTCCTGAACCGCCCCTACTTCGGGAGGAACAACAGCTACTATTGCGGGCGGTGGCTGCGGCTGTTGACCACTTATCTGCTGTGTTGATGATGTTCCCTCCTGCGTTGATTGTGTACTACTTTGAGATAGCGATAAGTTTAGTTCAGGCTCAGCATCACTGCTTTCCACCATAAGGCTGGCTACCTCTTCCACACTCATCTGCTTGGGCCTGGGTTGGTGGGTTGGGCCCACTGATGTGGAGGTGCTGCCTCCAGCTTGGCCCCCCGACACCGCTGATGCAGGCGTCATTTTTGGTGTACCAAAAAAGGTTTTGGGAGGCACACCAGACTTAAGTAACACTTCCTTCTTCTTCTGTTCCTTCTTCTCCATGGCAACTTTCTTGGTACCGGAGGACCTGCTACCTGCTTTCTTTGGGGGCATCTTCAACAGATGTCAAAACAGCACTCAGTTGCGCAAGTTGCAGAGATGCCTGGTCAGGTCACTCACATGTCACGTTGTGTACAGCAGCAGGATGTCGGTCTGGCACCACAACAGTGGATGATGATGACACACCTCCTCTGTCTTTTGTGCACCTAAAAGCAAAAAAGCCAGAAGAACATCAGTCAAAAGATCCATAATATAATATATAACTTATTAGTGTCTGGTGGGTGGTCATCACAATTATTAAACTAGGCCACAAGCTTGGAGGCCTATGCAAAAAGCACAATGCCTGCCTTCCTAAAATGGCCGCCACACACATGCATAGGCCACCCACCACAAATAACCAAAGAGTGATTACAAAGGACAGGAACAGGAAGTTTTAGTGTCTGTGGAACTTACTTCCTCTCATAAAAATATTTTGAAAAAAATAAAAGCTTCTCCGTGCTCCAAACCTACAGCTCAATGACAACCTGAGGAGTTTTTTTAGCAGAAATGCACAAAAAAGCGTTTTCGAGAAGGATCTATGTTGCTCGCGAGATATTGTTTGCCAGATTGCAAAAACTGCGTGTTCGGGATCGCGAACTGTACAAAAAGGCTTTATCGCGTGCGCGAACATGCATATTGCGAGCGCGAAAATGACGAAAACTGTAAGTCCGCGTTGTCGCGCTGTGCAGAGTTACCAAAAGTATGCAAGCTGAATCCCTAGGGTTACATACTGCCTAAAAAGCCCTATTTATTTAACAAACACGCAAAAAATGCTATTCCACCCCAAAAAACACCTTTTGCAATAAAATCCAAAGCCATCCATGTTGTAAAAGAAAATCAACAGACAACACAAACTGTAAATTTAAATAACGCACCAAAGATTTGAGGCTGACTACCTCTGGGCCTACTGGCAGACTAGGCCACAAGCTTGGAACAGAATGGCAAAAGCAAGCACACTGCTTGGATGGCTCCACAAAATAGCCACCACACACTCACAACAACAAGAAATGGAAGACAGTCAATGTACGCCTATGGCAAAAGCACAATGCCTGCCTTCCTAAAATGGCCGCCACACACATGCACAGGCCACCCACCACAAATAACCAAAAAGTGATTACAAAGGACAGGAACAGGAAGTTTTAGTGTCTGTGGAACTTACTTCCTCTCATAAAAATATTTTGAAAAAAATAAAAGCTTCTCCGTGCTCCAAACCTACAGCTCAATGACAACCTGATGAGTTTTTTTAGCAGAAATGCACAAAAAAGCGTTTTCGAGAAGGATCTATGTTGCTCGCGAGATATTGAATGCCAGATTGCAAAAGCTGCGTGTTCGGGATCGCGAACTGTACAAAAAGGCTTTATTGCGTGCGCGAACACGCATATTGCGAGCGCGAAAATGACGAAAACTGTAAGTCCGCGTTGTCGCGCTGTGCAGAGTTACCAAAAGTACGCGAGCTGAATTCCTAGGCTTACATACTGCCTACAAAGCCCTATTTATTTAACACACACCCAAAAAATGCTATTCCACCCCAAAAAACACCTTTTGCAATAAAATCCAAAGCCATCCATGTTGTAAAAGAAAATCAACAGACAACACAAACTGTAAATTTAAATAACGCACCAAAGATTTGAGGCTGACTACCTCTGGGCCTACTGGCAGACTAGGCCACAAGCTTGGAACAGAATGGCAAAAGCAAGCACACTGCTTGGATGGCTCCACAAAATAGCCACCACACACTCACAACAACAAGAAATGGAAGACAGTCAATGTACGCCTATGGCAAAAGCACAATGCCTGCCTTCCTAAAATGGCCGCCACACACATGCACAGGCCACCCACCACAAATAACCAAAAAGTGATTACAAAGGACAGGAACAGGAAGTTTTAGTGTCTGTGGAACTTACTTCCTCTCATAAAAATATTTTGAAAAAAATAAAAGCTTCTCCGTGCTCCAAACCTACAGCTCAATGACAACCTGAGGAGTTTTTTTAGCAGAAATGCACAAAAAAGCGTTTTCGAGAAGGATCTATGTTGCTCGCGAGATATTGTTTGCCAGATTGCAAAAACTGCGTGTTCGGGATCGCGAACTGTACAAAAAGGCTTTATCGCGTGCGCGAACATGCATATTGCGAGCGCGAAAATGACGAAAACTGTAAGTCCGCGTTGTCGCGCTGTGCAGAGTTACCAAAAGTATGCAAGCTGAATCCCTAGGGTTACATACTGCCTAAAAAGCCCTATTTATTTAACAAACACGCAAAAAATGCTATTCCACCCCAAAAAACACCTTTTGCAATAAAATCCAAAGCCATCCATGTTGTAAAAGAAAATCAACAGACAACACAAACTGTAAATTTAAATAACGCACCAAAGATTTGAGGCTGACTACCTCTGGGCCTACTGGCAGACTAGGCCACAAGCTTGGAACAGAATGGCAAAAGCAAGCACACTGCTTGGAGGGCTCCACAAAATGGCCGCCACACACCCACAACAACAAGAAATGGAAGACAGTCAATGTACGCCTATGGCAAAAGCACAATGCCTGCCTTCCTAAAATGGCTGCCACACACATGCACAGGCCACCCACCACAAATAACCAAAAAGTGATTACAAAGGACAGGAACAGGAAGTTTTAGTGTCTGTGGAACTTACTTCTTCTCATAAAAATATTTTGAAAAAAATAAAAGCTTCTCCGTGCTCCAAACTTACAGCTCAATGACAACCTGAGGAGTTTTTTTAGCAGAAATGCACAAAAAAGCGTTTTCGAGAAGGATCTATGTTGCTCGCGAGATATTGTTTGCCAGATTGCAAAAGCTGCGTGTTCGGGATCGCGAACTGTACAAAAAGGCTTTATCGCGTGCGCGAACACGCATATTGCGAGCGCAAAAATTACGAAAACTGTAAGTCCGCGTTGTCGTGCTGTGCAGAGTTACCAAAAGTACGCGAGCTGAATCCCTAGGCTTACATACTGCCTAAAAAGCCCTATTTATTTAACACAAACCCAAAAAATGCTATTCCACCGCAAAAAACACCTTTTGCAATAACATCCAAAGCCATCCATGGTGTAAAAGAAAATCAACAGACAACACAAACTGTAAATTTAAATAACGCACCAAAGATTTGAGGCTGACTACCTCTGGGCCTACTGGCAGACTAGGCCACAAGCTTGGAACACTCAATATAAGCCTATGGCAAAAGCACAATGCCTGCCTTAACAAAATGGCCGCCACACACATGGCCAGGAGGACACAACAACAAGCATAATCCAAGGGGAACAAAGAAAACAAATACAGGCCTTTATGGAAAAAGAAGCACACACTACTAAACTACCACCACAACATTGCCACAAGCCACATGGGCACTCACAGTCACAACAGGCCATGGAAAACAGTGAACTGAAGCAGGCCTATAATATATGACCGGACAAAGGAGGCCTGCTAAACAACACAGCTTTAATACACAAATGAAAATGAACAGGGCTACGAAAGGATTGGAAAGAAGTTACACATCAAGCACTCACATCCCACAAAGGTATTTCACACACACACCAACAGAGAAATACACCACAGCCACATTTAGCATTTCAAATAATCCCATGCCATCCATGCCCTACATGATGTTGAACATTCTACAGACACCACGAAACATGAACCCATGGGTACCCTACTGACTGAAATTGCAGAGTAAAACAACTAGGCCCCTATTGAAAGCACAGGCCACCCGCCACAACAATAATTTTAAAAAACAATGAAAAACCCAGAAAAATGTAGGTAATACAAATACAAGCCCCAATGAAACAAACACACCAATTCTCCAACTTACTTGTAGTAAATTAAATCTCAAATCAAAAAGTCCTCAAATAAATCCAATCCAATGGTATGAGCAGACAGACACAAAAAGTGATCCTTCCAGCTCCAAATCCAAATGAAAGTGAACAGCACATGCACAAAGCACTGGGAGGAGCCTGCTGGACAGGAACAGGAAGTTGTAGACTCAGGGGCACTTCCTTCCTCTTGAAAAAAAGAGTTAAAAAAATTAAAGGACTCCTCCTTACACAAAAGACTACAGCAAAATCACAATCTGAGGAGTTTTATGAGCTAAATGATCATTTTAGAGAAGGTTTTATGAAGATCGAGAGATATTCTTCGCCAGATTGTAGTTTTTGCATGTTCGGGATCGCGATCTTACCAAGACAGCCGCCGTAAGTCAGCTCGCGCTCCCGAATTACGTGTTCTCGTTCGCACACTCTCGCGGGATTGGGCAGCCATAGTACAAATCTCGTAGCGCTCGCGAACGGACAGAAAAGCAAGTTGGCGATCGCGGAATCATGGTAAGACGTTACCGCGCGCGCGAGAATGAATATTGAGCGTGCGAGGAAGCAAAACTACTACGCTACGCGCTAGATTGCGTAGCGATCTGCAACTTCGCGCTCTATGCGAATTGCGAAGTTGCCTAAACTTCGCAAGCTCCGCGAACGGAGCGTAGTTCAACGCCCAGGCTTACACAACATCAACCCCTTTGTTAAATAATAAGTATGAACAAATATATACACTTTACAATTCCTCGACGGATCGTCGAGGTGCTTGCACCCACCTTCCAGACCCAGTTGTACAAGATAGAGGAGGGGCGCCTTCATCTGGCATCTCCAGAGAAGAGTCGGATGCTTGACTTTGACACTCTGGTGGACTTTCCTTACTCACAAGGTCTGGAGCTGATGCACATAAAGGCAAAGACTTAAGGTGTGACGAGTCCCTGGTTTCAGACTTTTCAGGTTTTTGGGAAGTTACCACGTGCCCTTTGCTTGCCACAACTCTCAGCGGTTCAGCATCAAATGGTGTGCCCATCTTGTGTGTCCGCTTTTGCTTAACAAGAACTCAGTCTCCTTTCTTGAAAACCGTATCTCGAAGGTATCTGCGCTTGTCGGTCTATGTCTTTATTTTGCATTTGAGAGAGGTGTCAGTGACATAAATCTCATCAGGGTCTATTGACCAGCTGGTGGTCTATTGAGGTATCTTCGTTCCAAGAGCTCTCCTGAACAGCAAGGTGGCAGAACTTTCTTCTGTCGTGGAATGAGGAGTAGAAAGTAGGCACGATGGGCTGGGCAAAAAGCAGACTTAAGGCCGATGCCTTTGACTGTAGCACTGTGAACTACCCTTTTCATCATACTCATAAATAGTTCAACAATGCTATTTGCCTGTGGCCAGAGAAGTGTACTTTTCTAATGTTTGATGTTCGAATGATTAGTAAAGGTTTTGAACTCTCTTCTATTAAAGGGGGCACTGTTGTCAGATTTGAGAATGGGGGAAACACCCAATGTTGTGAAAATGTCATGCAGCCTTTCGATGTCGTTCTCATGTGTGGTTGATAAGTCTTCCACTAGAGGAAAATGTGTGTATGCATTGACATCTACCATGACATGATGTCCATTGTTGGGAGGTCCGAAGAAATCAACAGAAACCCTTTCCCCAGCTTGCTTAGGTAGGTCAGACATGTTCAATGGGTGCTGAGTCATTTTTGAAGACCAGCAGTTGCATAGGTGACATGCTTTAAGCTCCCTTTCAATGCGTTCATCAAGACGAGGGAACCACACTTTAACCCCTGAGGCCTCTTTTAGTTGCATCAGTGCTACGATGTCTTTCATGTGCTAGTTCAACCACTTGCTGCCTCAAACTTTCAGGGGTAACTGTTTTTGCCCCTCATAGTATGACAGGCACACTTGACTTTACTATGAAATTGATGTAGGCCTCAGCCTCTTTGGACGTTGTGAAATGATACTGTCGAAGCACTCGTGAAAAGTAGTCTGCAGGTATTGATATTTCCTCGGTTTGTGCACAATAGTGTAATCATATTCCTGCAGACACAACCACCACCTCTTGATGCGAGGGAGCTACTTGGCCTTCACATTTCCAAAAATTGTGAGCAATGCTTGATGTTCTGTGACAAGGGAGAAATGCTTTCCATACAGATATACATGGAAGTGTTCACACGCCAATACTACTGGTAAGCTTTCTTTCTCCGGTTGAGAAGAAGCATGTTTAGTCTTAGATATCCACCAGCTAGCATAGGCCACAATGTGTCTCATAGAACCATGTTGTCCATTATGTTGGGCAAGTATTGCTCCCAATCCCACTGCGCTTGCATCCACCACAATTTCTTTATGCAATTTTGGATCGAAATAAGCCATTTCAGTTGCATTTTCTGTTGGCTGTTTTATTTTCTTGAAACTTCAGTCACATTCATATGACCATTCAAACGTAACATATCGCTTTCTAAGTTCTCTTAACGGGGCACTCACAGTGGAAAAGTCATGAATATGTTATGTTGTTATGTTATGGAAGCTTGTAAAGCGCGCAGCTACCTCCAACGGAAGTGTCCCGGCGCTGAAGACCGCTGGGGAACCCGTCCTGGCTTTCCCTGTGAGATGGTCCCTATCTGGGTATCTCCAAGGTGAAACCAGGCATCCCCGGCGTCTGTGGGGGGCCGTTGTAGAGATGAGGCAAGCTTAATGCCCAGAGTTGCCGAGTGTGTTCCTGGTTAGAGTAGGTACCGAGGCGAGAATTATCGAGTCCGTTTTGACCCTGGTCCACGACCCTGCCGCGTCGGGAATTGAACCCTGGTCCCTGGCCGATTCTCTGCATGCGGGTCTGCCGCCTCTAACCAGTGAGCCACACCTCTATACCTGGAGCAGTAGCTGGCCATGCCCAAGAAGGATCACAGTATGGTCACATCTTCTGGAGGGCAAGTAGACAACAATGCTTTTACCTTTTCGGGGTCAGGAGTCATCCCATTTTCAGAGAATATATGCCCCAAGAACTTAAGTCTGTTATTGTGAAATTCACAATTCTCTGCATTTAGTGTGACACCTGCATCAGCAAGCAGACAGAATATTTGAGTAAGTGCTTTGTCATGTTACTTTCGTGTAGCCCCAAACAACAGTATATCATCACTGTAGTTAAAAGCATGTGTGACAGACTGAATTACTCGACAAATGACATCCCCGAAGCTCATGACACACCAAAACTAAGTCTTTTATATCGGAACAAACCAGTGTGTATTGATAAAATGTAGTAGTGTACCTACAGTTTTCTTAAAGTTCAAGTTCATGGTAACCTTTGTTCATATCAAGGCAGCAGAAGACTTTGACACCATTCGGCTCTGTGATCATGTCTGCAGTGTGTATCTGGATGTCTTTCTATTTCAATGGCTTTGTTGGCCGGTCACATATTGACACAAATTTGCACTGACCGTCCACTGTCCTTTTTTGGCACCACTACAATGGACCACTCTGCGGCTCTGGAGGACTATAGCCCTCCGTTTTTACAGTACACAGCCTGACTGTCTGAGATCTTTATTATTTCAGAGGACCCGCTGGCATGGTGATTATGCGGTGACTCCTCTGAAGGCACTAAAAATTTGCTTAGCAGTCGCAATGTTTCATGTGAAAGCTCAGCAATCTTTTTGTTTTTCAAAAATAAACTCTCAAAGAGAGAGGCTACTTTTTTTTTACTGTCTTTGGTCTACCAGGGTATGAGAGTCATTTCTATTTTTCATTGTCTTCAATCCGGGATCACCAGGCTTTTCCTGTCCATGAGGCCTTCAATTTAAGGTTACCACAAGAGGTGCCATCAGAGGCTCTGCAGGCAGTAACATGATGGTTCATTCAACTATGAACAGACATGGTACTTTGGCCACATTTGATTTACATGAAAATCAAGCACTTCCTTGGGCAAAGATCTACTTACATTCCAAATTTGGTGTAATGCAGTTCAGTCGTTTTTTCGATTCAAGGAGCAAAGACTCCCATGAAGGTAAAGTATGAAATATCACGTTTGGACCCCATTCTCTCCCCATTTTTTGGCCCCAGCTTAATGGATCTGCACAAAACTTGTCATCATAAGCAACCCAACCTGAACGTAGTTACTTTGGAAAGATTTGAGGAACTGTGCCAATGTTATTAAAAAAACAAGCTATAACTGCTTATGTAATTTTATTTCAAGTTAAATGTCACTAGTGGACTGTGGAACCTGTTGTGCCATCCCGAAAGTGTCAATGAAAAGCATGTCTCCAGGTCTACCGCTGAAGACTAGAGGTGTAGCAGTAACACTGCCAAATCCGAAGGCGCAACCGGGAACTTGGTCATGCCCCAATATAGCACTCTCCATGGTGGGGCGGGGTCAGCGCTGATGAAACATGTTAGTGCCCGCCCTCCCCACCTTCACCCATTCGCTCCTCAAGCGTGCCCCGGAAGCAGTTCCATGCGCTTCCGGGGCAACGCGGTGTAAACGGGACCCAGATCTAGCCGGGACCTGTTTAAACCTGTTGTGGGGAAAAGCGCCTCAGTTTTTTGCTTTCTCTCACTCTTTGTGCAGATTCCATTTATTTAGCAGTGGAGGAGCAGTTTGGAATTTCAGGCTATTACAGATTTCAAGGAGGACGCCTGGAGCATTGTTCCTTTTCTCTCTTTTTCTTGTTTCTCCCCTGAATCCTCTGCAGGTCAACAAAAGCCGCTTGCAGCAGGAGCAGCAGGGCAGGGACCGGTTATATTGATTACAGGAACAACTGGGAGCCTTCTTTTGTCAGGGAGAGCCTGCTGGGACCTGGACTAAAGCGTCTTGCACCCCTGGTAAACCAGCACTTTCACTGCAGTCAGGAGCCACTCGGGTTAGAGCATTACTCACCTGACCCACAGGATGAGCCTGGGGGAGGGGCTCTGGCCGTGGGGGTGCTTGCGGTTGACCAGGGGATTGCTTAGGAGGTAAGGGTTTGGGTAGGGTCCTAGGCCAGGCATCAAGGTGATTTTCTGTGTGCTAGCTTGCAAGGTACCAAGGATTGTTTTGGTGCAGGGTTTATTGTAGTAGGGGCATTTTACGGTTGTAGATTCAGGCCAGATTGAAGGCAGGATTCAGGTATACAACTGAGTTTTGAACAATGGCACCAAAGGTAAAGAGGGGGCAGGCCCCAGCTAGGATGGAGCAATGGATTGGCTGCAATGATGCAACCTCTGAGCAACTTAAGTCAAACTGTGGCAGAGCTGAGTAGGAGAGTGGATGGGCAGGAGAGGGACACGCCCAGGCGTTCAGGGGTTGCACCCAGGGCGGCTTTCCTCCCGGTACCCCATAGGGGTACGGCCCCTGGAGGGTTACCAACCCCAGCTTTACTGGTACCGGTGTTCACAGGGCCTGTAGTCCCACCCCTCCCAGCACTTCCAGAGCCTGTAGTACCAGCCCTCCCAGGACCACAGGTCCCAGCTCCAGTTGTCCCACCCCTCCTGGTGCCTGGAGTTTCAGTACCTGTGATCCCAGCGGAGGGGGCAGCGCCAGGGGGAACAATTCCACCAGTGGGCAAGGGAGGCCCAGGCAAGCCACACGTGCAAGGGGGTCCTATGTTAAGTGAGGTCCCGGTTCTGCCAGTAGTACCCTCCAGCAGTACCTCTAATTTGGTCCCAGGCCAGCCTGACCTAGTGGCGAATTTATCAGCGGTGCTACCATTGCTAGCTAAGGCAGGCACAGTGATTAAATTTGCGGGCAGTGTGCTCCTGTTAGCTGAGGGGGATGCGGTAGAGAGGGCCAGGAGCTTAGAAGCGCAGGTTGAGAAAGCTAAACAGGTGATGCCGCCACCAGTGGAGGACCAGAAAGGCACAGGGAGCAGTGCGGGGGAGCCAGAACCCCCAAAGCATGCCACAGCTGCTGGACCTGAAGACGAAAAGATGCATGCAAGCACATCAGCAGTTACAGTACAATTGTTGCCAAGTTTAGATTTGGGGAGGTGTGCTCAAACAGAGAGCGTCTGGCAAGGCACATAGCACAGGACGTAAAAGAACAAATATGGAAAGGGGAATATGTGAACATGTTGGCTCAGTGGACTAATGTGTCTACTGAAGGAGCCTGTGTTTGACCTCATGGTCACAGGTTCAAATCCCGGTGGGTCCACTCAGCCTTTCATCCATCTGAGGTCAATAAAATGAGTACCATTGAGTTGGGTAACAACAAACATCTGTTATTCAGCGCCAAGATACCCGTAGTGGTGAACGTGCGCTTTACAAATACACATGTTATGTTTTCTTTTTTGGTAGACAAGGATGAGAAGGAGGAGGCCAAAAAACTGAGGGAGGGGTCCCACCCAAAGGATTGGGCCAATTGGCCTTCTAGGACAAAGATTGAGGAGACTTTAATTAACTGGGTTAAAGCATTTTCCAATTTTCATGCAGTATTGGTAGAGAAATTCCCAGGGCTAAGCACAGAATTGGTGTGCTACCAAAACAGGATAGCATGCGCACATGATGAGTATTGGGAATGTGTTGGAAAGAATATGACAAGGCGTTTAGAAAGGTGAAGGCCTCTGACCCAGCGCTCACATGGTACCAGATGGATATGATTTTGTGGTTAAAACACATGAACTACCAAAGCAAGGAAGTGCCAAAAGGGCAGTCCTTTCGGTCAGGGGCACCCCAAACTGGGGGGGGGGGGCATCAGCAGCAAGAAAGGAGCGTGTTGGGATTTCAACAGAAAGTCGTGCACTAGGCGCAATGGCTCATGTAACTTTAGACATATCTGCTCCTTCTGTGGCTTAGCCTCCCATCCAGAATCAAAATGTTTAAAAAAATCAAGGGACAAGGGAGGTAAGGAATGAGGGTTCCTTACTTGGTAAAGCGCACTCACCCATAGACACAATGGCTTTGATACCGTGGTTGAACAAGTACTGCTGCCCAAACATGGCCCAGATTTTGCTAGAAGGTTTCAGGGATGGTTTCAGGATTCCCATAGCTGGTTTTTCTGAGGTTTCTTACTGCCGCAACCAGCAGTCAGCGAGGGATTACAAGTCCGTGGCAAGAGACAAGGTGCTGAAGGAACTGCGTTTGGGAAGGCTGGCAGGTCCCTTAGAGTCAGCTCCTGGAAAGGATTTTGTGTGCTCACCGCAGGGGGTGGTACTACCCAAAAAGGACCCAGGGGAGTTTCGCTTGATCCATAACCTATCGGCTCCCAGGGGTCAGTCACTGAATGATGCCATTGATGAAGCCCTGTGCTCCGTGAGATACGCATCATTGGATCAGGAGATTGCAATGCTGCAGTTGCTGGACCCAGGCACTCTACTAGCAAAATCGTACGTAGAGTCTGCTATCCGCCTACTGCCAGTCCATCCACAGGATTTCCACCTCTTGGGGTTCCAGCTAGAAGTGAAGTTCTACATGGACAAGTGCATGCCAATGGGGTGCTTTGTCTCTTGATCATATTTTGAGAAATTCAGCTCCTTTTTAGAGTGGGTTTTCAGGCAGGCTACAGGGCACCACTGGGTATTGCACTACTTGGATTACTTCTTGTTGTTAGGGGCACCACAGTCACAGGAGTGTGGCAGGGCTTTGGAAGCATTTTGTGCACTCATGAGGGACCTTGGGGTCCCCCTGGCAGAGGGAAAAACAGTGGGACTGGCAACACAAACTGAGTTTCTGGGCTTTGAATTGAACTCCATTGAGGGTGTGTCACACCTGCCATTGAGCAAGGTGGAAGGTTTGACGCTGGCATTAGCAGACTGTTTGCGCAAGGAAAAAGTGACTTTGCACCAGCTACAGAAGGCAGTGGGTATGCTAAACTTTGCTTTAAGAATCATCCCTATAGCCCGCCGCTTTTCACGTTCCATCGCACAGGCAATGTCAGGGCTGAAAGAAAAGCATCACCACACTCGGTTGTCCAGCGAGGTTAAGCAGGATATGCAGATTTGGATGGCATTTCTGCGTGACTTCAATGGTGCAGTAGTGTGGCCCAGCCCAGCCAAGTCCAGCCCTAAGCTTCATGTCGGATGCTGCAGGGAGTGAGAGGATTGGAGCCATTCTGGGTTCGCAATGGGCAGCACAGCATTGGCCAGTGTGGCGTAACAAATAACATTTCATTTCTGGAACTATTCCCCATTTTGGTGGCGGTAACCATCTGGCTACACCAGTTTCGCAATCAGTCTGTGTTTGTTTGGTCAGATAATATGGCGGTGGTGGAATGCATCAACCAACAGTCTGCCAAATGCAAGCTGATGCTTCGCTTGCTCAAAGAAATTGTGCTGCAATGTATGAGATTAAATGTGATGTTTAAAGCTAGGCATGTCCCGGGGATTCTCAACACATTGTCTTGTTTCAAGATGCAGGTTTTCAGGTCTCATCATCCGGAAGCAGCGGACTGTCCCACACCTTTTCTGGAGCACCTGTGGCAGCTTGGTCCCCCAACCTACCAGATCTTGTGGCACCTAGCCTTGCACCCAGGACTAGGCGGGCCTATGAGGGGGCATGTTCCATAAACTGTGCTTCCCTGGGGCCTGGCTAGGAAGGGACATGGAATGAACCAGTATCCGTTATTTCATTCATAAGGGAATTGAGGGATGAAGGGTGCTCTGTGGCATACGCAAAGCGCCACATGACTGTGATGGCCTTTTTTGCAAAGATGATGGGCCATGGGGAACCTACGGGTGCATTTTAGGGTTCAAAGGGCTCTCAAGGGGTGGCAGCCCTTTCAAGGGGCCCAGCCAGGCATTAGACACCCAGTTAGCATCGAAGGGCTCTCATTCATCATGGACTCACTAGGGAAAGTATGTAGTTCCACCACTGAGGTCCAACTATTCAGGTGTGCCTTTTCCCTAGCTTTTTATGGCGCCTTCAGGGTTGGGGAATTGGTGGCACGTAATAAACACGACTGGCAGGGTGGGATGCAATTTGCCCATGTTCAACTGCAGGCAGGGTCAGTAACCCTATCAATTCCCAGAACAAAAATGATCAGAGCGGGGACCACGCTATCTTGCAAAGAGCCCCGGGGAGCTAATGCTGTCCGATGAGCAACTTGGAGATATACATGGCCTGCAGGCCACGGGACGCAGGGGAGCCAATATTGATTCACCAGGACGGAACCCGCTCACGAGGTTTCAGTTTGGGAAGGTCTTGGCATTGGCACTAGGGGCGGCAGGCATGGACGCATCCAAATTTGGTACCCATTCTTTCAGGATCGGGGCAGCCACCGAAGCCACAGCTCTGGCCTGACTGGGCAGGAGGTTCAGAGAATAGGGGGTTGGTCTTTGGACTGTTACAAGTGCTATGTGCGGTTACATTTACTTTAGGCGGCATTGCTAACATTTGGTTTTACTCCATTTCTCTGCAGTTTCCACGTCCTGTCCCACAGGAGGGGAATTTGTCATCGCCCACTGGTCAACTACGTTTCGCCCATGTCAGGTACCCGCCTGGGGGCCGGGCCACAGAGAAGTCTGGAGCATAGGTCATTAATATGTGAACAGGTTGAAACAGCATTTTTACACAGGCAATTTTATGGATAGGGCCCTCCATGCAGGTTGAAAAGTATCAATGTATGGTCAAGGGAGATAAATGTTGGATAAATTCCAAAAGCTTGTTGGACCTTTGTTGGATAGGTCCTCAGTGGCACCTGCCGCGGTGATAATACATCTGGGAGGCAATGATTTGGTGCACCTGGGTAGGAAGGGAGTGGTGGAGGCTGTAATAACGCAGGTGGGATGGTTGGCCAAGCAATGGCCTCAGTCTATTTTAGTATGGTCTCACATGATCCCGAGGTTCCAATGGAGGGAGAGGGGGAATCTGTCTGAGCTTTGAATCACTCCGTAAAGAGGATCAATAACAGGATTGACAGACTTTTCAGGACTCCTAATTGCGGACAATTCCATATGGGTGCATCCACGGGGAACGGTTCTTTTTGCAAAACGCAGTTCACCTCTCTAAATTGGGTAATGATTTGTTTATGGAGAATATGCTAGTCTGGATGGTAGGGACTACACATGGGGTATGACCTGGGTGTCAGCAGTGGATGGGGGCCAGATAGTCAGTCAATTATACTGGCCTGTGGAGGTAAGGTCATGATTGTTAGGTCAAATTTTACATCTCTTAGTAGGCATCCCATTGTTTAACTGGGATATCTGGGGAGGGACTTTGGTCCCTTATCACAGTCCAGGGGGTGCTGGCAGCCAGTAGGCTGAAGGGTGCAGGGGGTAGGGAGTTCCGCTTCCGGGAAGCCGTTTGGGCCAACCCCTCCACTGGCGCATTGGGCGCCAACGTGGCATAACATCAGCCCCTGGGAGATAGGACGGAAGGGCATAGGGGGTGCCCGCAAAATAATCTGCTGGGCACACGGGCCTCCTGCACAAGGTCACTCCAGTAAAGGGGGACCTGGCAATTAATGGGGAACAGTCATGACCTTACACGTAGGCTCATCCAGGATACGCAGAAAGCAAATGTACATGTTCCAGTTTTAAGTTAGGTATGGCTATGTATTAGTTCCATGTTAAGGTTAGCCATAAAAATTGTGTCAATAATGTACTCAAAACTGTGATTGAATATGTTGTGGTTTTCTGCATATTTATTTTTATTTTTATTGTGTTATGATGTTTTATTATTTTTAATAAAATACGTCTGGGGTTATATGACCCCTAATCCAAGATAATTGGATTGGATGCTTTACTCTTAATACCTCGGGGGAAAAAGGTTTTTTTGAGGGGTAGGGGGTAACATATCATTTACTGGGAGGGGACTCGGCAATACCAGGCCATATCAACCTCGCAAAATATCCTTTCGCCAGGTCTAAAACGTCATTTTTACTACTTATAAGTCACCCCTAAGATATGATCTAAATAACCCTGGAGCCGGGAGCATGGTATTACAAAGTAGAACATCTGTATTTTATGCATTACATCTCCTGACAGCAAAAATCCTCCAAAGTCATTTTTCACTGTGGCACAGCTTGCTTTCCCATAGGAAAGCCCCAGGTTACGTTATACTATCTGATAATGCTTACCCACAGTTTAGGAATAGCTAGAAAAGTATTCCAGGACTCAATTAATAGTAATTTAAAATCCAACTTAATGGTCAAGTCGGGTTTTGTATTACTATTTTGAAAATGACACTTTTTGAAAGTTGTCATTTTCCTGCCTAAGCCAAAGGAACCTTTCTGCCACTGTTCAGAGTCACCCAGGAGCCGAATAGTGTGAAGGTCTGAGACTAATGGAGAGAAGTTTGCCCTCCCTTGAAAGGATGGCCACCTGAGCTGTGCCAAAGAATTTAATGAACTTCAAAGGATGCCTACCCTGTCACTGGCAGGTATAGCTCACATCTGGACCTGCCTCCTATATTGTCCTTCTAGCCAGGCAGATATCAATCCCAGTGGGAAAGGAGCTAGCCCCAGAACCGGTTTTGAGTAACCACATTGTCAAATTTGCTCATCTTATTTGCCACACCTAGGGTGGGTACAGGATCTCTGTACAAGGGAGGAAGGTTTCTGCCATCTTGGTTTTAGGTCTATATGTGGGCACTGAGCATAAATGGTGCATCATCAGTACCCTCCCCAGGATACTGACGGACCAGTGGAAAACAGAAGGACTGCACCTGCTGTTGTGACATGTGTGGAGAACCCTAAGGGTTGGACCTGCTCCCACTTTTACCCAGGACCAAGAAGTGAGCTCCAAGAGTCAGTTGGCTGCCTTGTGCCAGGATACGCTTGCTGGTGATAGTGCACTTTAAACACACAAAACATAGTGCATTACAAATACAAGTAACCTAACATAACACCTCCTGTTAAGCTATAGGGAAACAAAAGTTGCAAGAAGCCCACCTGACCTGTCTCAATTGGACTTGGCCTGGACCCTGCTGGTGGACCCTGCTTAGCGACATAATGATCTTACTGAGCAAGGATGCCAGACATCACCCGCTCTAAACTTTGTCACCTTTGACGACGACCGCACTGAGACCCCAGCCCTTTAGCAACCCGCTGTCCTTGTACCTTGACTCTGATTCAGTCTGCAGCTTGCCCCACCTACAACTCTTCGTACCACCTTTTCTCCAGAAAAATGTGAATGTCCAAAGGTAACTCTTTGACTAGGACCTACCTGGGTCTCCTACCTGATCTGCGCTCCATCGTGGTTGGCCTTAAACCATACCCTTGTATTGGTTTAGCATGATGAGTTACCTGCAGTTGGCTCTTTGCAAATTTAATTTACACTTTAAAAATCCATGGGCCAGATGTAGGTGGCTAAATACCAGTCGGTAACCCCAAAATTCAGTAAATTTCAGGGTTACCGACCGGTATTTAGCCATTCCTAATGTAGGTGATGATTCGGTAAATACCGAATCAGTATTTACCGAATCTGTATTTACCGAATCGGTATTTACAGATTCGGTGAATGCAATTTAGAAAGCACATAAAATTCCTTTAAAAATTCACTTTTGAATTTTTTTAAGTGCCATGTGGCACACATCCATGCCCTTAGGGCATGTATGTGCGCCACATGTGCACACAGGCACATTTCAGGGGTGCAACAGGGTGTCCTTTTTTTGTTGTGTATATTATCTGTGTTACAACAAACAAATGATGGACGGAATGCTGACAATGCAGACATTCTCCCCCAGTCAAGAGATCTGGGTTAAATCCATCGTTCTTTTGCCCACTACGCCACCCCAGTTCAGACATGGCCATATGCAAATCAGTCTTGACCCTGTGCCTCATGGGAACAGTCCAGCCCGAACTGCCAAGCCATGTCTTCCCTGGACCGGAATCAAGCATCCTAGGACCGGTTTCTGGCTATCAGCCGTCATCAGCCAGGATAGCTTGTCTCCAGTGGCGTAGTGAGCACGGGACCCACGTCTGGGCATACCCATCCCACTTAGGGCGAAAAGCGTTACAACAAACAAATGATGGACGGAATGCTGACAATGCAGACATTCTCCCCCAGTCAAGAGATCTGGGTTAAATCCATCGTTCTTTTGCCCACTACGCCACCCCAGTTTAGACATGGCCATATGCAAATCAGTCTTGACCCTGTGCCTCATGGGAACAGTCCAGCCCGAACTGCCAAGCCATGTCTTCCCTGGACCGGAATCAAGCATCCTAGGACCGGTTTCTGGCTATCAGCCGTCATCAGCCAGGATAGCTTGTCTCCAGTGGCGTAGTGAGCACGGGACCCACGTCTGGGCATACCCATCCCACTTAGGGCGAAAAGCGTTACAACAAACAAATGATGGACGGAATGCTGACAATGCAGACATTCTCCCCCAGTCAAGAGATCTGGGTTAAATCCATCGTTCTTTTGCCCACTACGTCACCCCAGTTCAGACATGGCCAAGACTGATTTGCATATGGCCATGTCTAAACTGGGGTGGCGTAGTGGGCAAAAGAACGATGGATTTAACCCAGATCTCTTGACTGGGGGAGAATGTCTGCATTGTCAGCATTCCGTCCATCATTTGTTTGTTGTAACGCAGATAATATACACAACAAAAAAGACAGCAAGGGATGATCAAAGCCGCACTAACTTCCTGGTCACTAAATACTTTGCTTCGATAATTATACTTGGTCTGGATGCCCACCTCCAGGATCCGCTGCCAGAAGACCCAAAATTTATAGCACATGAAAACAATGTATGGAGAGGCAACCCAAAAGGGGAGATTATTATTATACACTTGTGATTCCACAGAATGAGATCAGGAGTCTTTGGTGTCTCTGTTGCTTCTTTTTATTTTCAAAATATTGAGGTGCAAGACAAACATGCTCAAATGTTATAACGTTGCTTAGAAGCTGATGCTCTTTTACTCAATATTTGCAAACACTGCCCTGATGAAGCCCTAATCAGGGTGAAAAGTGTTGGCTGCATGAGCCTGTCTTGCCCCTTAATATTTTGAAAATAAAAAGAAGCTACACAGACACCGAAGACTCCTGATCTCATTCTGTGGAATCTCAAGTGTATAAAAATTATCTCCCTTTTTGGGTTGCCTCTCCGCACATTGTTTTCTTGATGTATGAATGAGGATAACGAATAATTAAGAGTAGAACCGATCTTACTTAATACTACTTACTAGATGTACTTATCTTGTTTGTTAACATACTTATCCAATGTGAATATGTAGTTATACACGTATATCTTTTGGGTTGAAATGTTGTATGAAAATGAAAGGGAAAAAGTGATGTTGCATCCTGCTTTGCTAAAGAGCCATTGTGTAGAGTCTGATGTTCTTTGGTGCATAGTATTATTTATGTCATTAGAGCTAATCTTCATTGAGAACAGCCATTGTTATTGTACCTGTTGATTAGTATATCCAACTTCTACTTACCTAGCTTACTTGTGAAGTTAGATTTTTGATAGCTATACTAGAAAAGTAACATTATGAAATCATACTAGATGCAGAGAGGAAGCATCAGCAGTAAATAATTCAGTTTCACATGTAATGTCAAGAGTGGTCTTTAAGAGATGAACCCTTTGAACCATGAATCTATCAGACATTCATCCCTGCTCCTGGTGGGAGAGAGGACTGTCACAAAGTGGTTAGAGGGGGTGGATCTTGTTTTTCATAGGGTAGGACCTAGGAGGAGACAGAAAGGTTTGAACACAGAAGGCAGGTTTCTGCCATCTTGAACGTCTGAGATATCTTATTGACAACAAAACAGGAACTGCAGCTAAAGTGAACTTGTTGAGAGGCGGGATTTCTGTAGGAACAGGAGCAGAGAATGTCACCAATGACTGGTTGTGGACCAGATAAAAATGGCACCACTCCACCACATCCGGAGGACAGTCCTGGACCTAGTGTAAACCTAAAAAAAGGAGATGTTGTCTGGACCTGCTTGTGAAAAAGATGAGTCTTGCTCTACCAAGGGTCGGTTGGCTAGTGTCCTCTACTGCCTCTGAGACACAAAAGGATAAAGAAAGGGTATCCAGCTGCCTACTTTAGTGTGGGCTGCTCGAGCCCTCTGGGAATGTTGGACCCAAGGGGCTATCCTTGGTAGCTTTGGAGCTATTGGGAAGACCAAGTGTGACCTTTTTAGCATCTTTCAGAAATTAGGACCCTTGGCTGTAGCATTAAGCAGGAACAGAGAGGTCTGGCTCCCACTTTGAGCTGTGACTGAAGTTCCTTAGACGAGTACCAGGTAGAGTACCAGGAATGTAAAAGCATTTTTTTCCACTAGCATGAAAGATACACAACCCTTAGTCTGTCTTCTCAGCCTCCGTGAAGCCGAAAGTGACATTTCTTTGTAGTTGTCTTTGGTGCAAGACTGTCTTCTGGTTACCACATTTGGTAATGCACACAGACTAAAATTGACTACAGACATTTCTTACTTTAATATATTAAAATGTGTTTCCTTGGTACTCTTTATATGATGTTTACCTTTTGGTGTCATTTAGCTTTTTAAAGTTTTCTCTTTTGTCTTAACTGGTTTGTAAATATTAGTATGTTGTATGTTAATTTATAGAGGGCGGCTTATCACCCGTTAGGTTATCCAGGCGCTGTCCATGGCACAAAGAGATTATATGATTTGCCCCAGATCACAGGATGTTGGACGGACACCGATACTCGAACCCGGATCTCCAGTTCCTGAGTCGACAGCTCATGCTGCTGCACCACATTCTCTCCTGTTGTCTCTTGACTCTACTTTTCATTGACACTGCTAGAGTCTATCACACTAGAAACGGCTGATGCTTGTACTATAACTACCAAGGTACAGCAGAGTTTTCTCAGTGAACTGTGTCTAATTAATTTGATAACATACCTTTCTCAAACTCAAAACAATCCACATAAAAACATGTTCTTCAATAACTGCAACTTAAATATAGTACCTTGCATTTACATCAATACCTAGCACATATTTTAAGGAAGAGTATGTTTTTTGCTGTAATGATTTTGCTTCAGGAAGGCATCTTTCCAAGATGGCTTCCTTGCTCACAAGATTCTTTGTTCTTTTTTTCATTCATCTCAGCATTCCTCATTAAGCATGACAGAGTGATGGCAGCCTCATTGACTTTTCATTTTATGGAATGGGATGGCCTGACTGCAAGATGGCTGCCCCAAGTCTCCTGATACCGTTTCTCAACCTCTTAGCACAGCACCAAGGGGTATATTCACAAGAACGTGTGCTAAACATCTCCCAAAAATGTTAACACAACTTTACACATCGCAGCTATCGCGGGAAAATAACCCTGTGTCAACGTGGAATTCACAACACGGCGGTACCATGTGATAGTCCGCCAAAAACGCGGCCAATGTCTGCGATACAACCACCACGACGGAGATAAAAACACAAACCCCAATGCGTAAAAAGACGTGATGTGCCCAAACGCGATAAGAAAACAGTGACAACCAGCGAGAGGCCAGCAACTCCCACGCGTAATGCGGGGAAAAGCACAAGAACAGCATATGGAAAATGCCACTAAAATATGACATCAACTGCGGACAAACCATGCCCAAGAGTCACAACTCCACAAAGAGCACAAGTTACCCAAGTCGGCAACATGTAAGCACTGTGGAAGCACATAACTGACAGGCACACCGCATGAAAGGGACCAGTGGCAGACAAATCAGAGCCGCAGGAGTGAATCACCCACCGTGCAACATACGCACATAAGTATAAGTGCACCTCGACATTGACAACATCCTTGTACAAACAGCAACACCTCCACAACAGAACACAGGACCCAACTGGTGCCGCAAATGTGCACAACATAGCAAATCACATCTGGCACAGCAGGAAACTATGACATGACAATGTACAAGTACAACCTGTAACCTGCAAATATGTTTTATTCACGCACGCTGTGCTTTTGGACATTTTGTACTGTCCCATGATTGCCAGGGATGGCCACAATGTGACGTGCTAATGAGAAGAAATTGCCAATGATGGTGTTCCTATGGCCATTCCTGCCGCAGCTGCAGTGGGATGTGGACCACCTGCCCCATCGTCACCATCATCTTCTGGTACTTCTGGAACTGGGATCCATGGGGCATTGGTGCGTACACAGTTGTTGTGCAACACACAACATGCAATGATCATCTTGCACACAATATCCGTGCTGTACAGGAGATTTCCACCTGTGCTGTCCAGGCACCTGAATCGTGACTTCAACATGCCAAATGTGCGTTCAACGATGCCCCTGGTGCGTATGTGGGCTGCATTGTACTGCCTCTGGGCGGGTGTGTTTGGGTCTCGGAAGGGTGTCATCATCCAAGGGCAGAGTGCATATCCTTGATCACCTGTGACAGTGCAGGGAGAAAAGAGTCAATACTTGGTTCGGCAGGATATGATGGCACCCCCACTAATCCAGTGACGCCTTTGCTGGCTGTGTCTGGGGTGAGTGTAAGCCAGCCCTCAGGGAGGAGCTGGTGCTGGCAACAACTCCAACAGTAATCAGGCACTCAGAAATGCAATGTCAGTACAACAAGGGTGGATGACTTGAGTTGCACAGGGTTAGTGGTCCTGGATGCACAGCGGCTGACATGGGCCCACCGCCATGGGATGCTGACGTGCGGGAGACTGGGGTAGGGTCATGAGGGCAGAGCAGGGACTTATATGTGTCATAGGTGCCATCCGCGGAGTGTCTCGGGGGAGAATGGGAGGACTAGCCCCAGAGCATGATGCAGAAGGCACATGCCAGCTGTGTCCGGCAACATGGCGGATATGAATGCCACAGACTCATGCCAGACACCAAGACCGTACCTGCCTGTTACCCCCAGGCCACAGGCTTAGACACCAAAGATGTTCCGCCAGAGGCTGATGGTCACTCACGGTGCACAGGGTTAGTGGCACTTTGTGTCGCAGTCCTGCAATAAGGAATTATGCTTCACTGATCTAAGGGAGTCTGGTGCTGTGGCTGCTGCCATGGACTTGGGATCACTGCCATTCAGGACTCAGGACACAGTTCCATATGTGGGACCTACTGGGATGAAGAGGACGCCGGTGGAGTATGTCAATGAGAAAGGAGTAATGTGGGCCAGTGTCGTTGGGCCAGCGATGGTCTGCGGAGGCTGCAGAGGTCGTGGGACTGGGGCTTGGAGCTTGCACCGGCACGTGGTGGGCCCTCTTTGACACACAACAGTGTCGGCAGGTGAGCATTGCGGCGTTGGAGCTCTGGGGCGGGCAGGCCTGGTCTGGGTATCAGCGTCCTGGGGTGCAGCAGGTGCATAGGGTCGCAGGCCCCGCTGCTCACGGCGTCAGCCTCATGGCAGACTGCGAGGCGCCGTCCTGTCAGTGACTGTGGTCTTTCCGGGAGAGAACCACGCTCTGCGCCATGGGGTTTTTGTCCACACCCCTACACAGCCTTGGCATACTCAGGACCAACCCACTACGCTCATGCACACAGGGGGGGACACAGCGAGTGACATTTCCGCTATCTGACCCACGGCCTGGGGTGTGCATTCCCACACTTGTGCATTGTGTGATGGTGGCTTTGAGGTGTGTGGTGTGTTGATTTGGCACTTACCAACGGGCAGTCCTGTTCATATGTGCCATCCTGGAAGTGCTGGTTGATAATGGACTGTTGGAAGATGTAGGAATCGTGCACACTGCCGGGGTAGTTTGCGACGATATTGGTAAACATTCCCCAGTGGTCCACTATTGCCTGCACATTGATGGAATGCGTGTGCTTTCTGTTGCGGTAGTGGAGTGCAGTATCCGCAAGGTGCACAAGTGGGTCATGTGTTCAGTCTATTTCCCCCAACACTGCCGGGAATCCAGCTATGGCGTAGAAGCCTTGCTTGGTCTCCTGCTGTTCCTGCGCAGTGTGGGGGAAGTGAAGGTACTGGGGTATGAAGCTGATGATGGCATCCAGGACAGGTGTGATGAACTTTGATAGGGCTGGCTGTGAGACCCCTCCGACTCTGGCAGTTGTTGGTTGGAAGGTACCAGAGGCCAACAGGTGCAGCACAGCCAGCAGCTTTGTCTGCAGAGGGATGCTGGTTCTCTGCTGTGTTGGGACCGTCAACCTGTGGGCGATGTGGGTCATGATACGGATGATGGTCGACCTTTTGAGCCTGTAGTGGGCATTGACTTCCTCGGGCGTTAGATCTGTGAGAGTGGTGCGTTTTTGGTAGGACCACTGTCTTACTCTGCGCTGCGCTGTGTCTGTGGTTATCCGGGGGGGCGGGTCCGGGTTCTGGGGGTGGTGGTGGTCCTGGGGATGGTGGCGGTGGGTGTTGTGGCCCTGTTGGGGCTCCGAGCTGCATGATGAGTAGCTCCATGGCGTCGTTTGTTCTTCGGGTGTGGCTGTGTGCGGTGCTCCGTTGCCTACTTCAGGTAGTCATCCGGCTTTACACCTGCAGGAGGCAGGTGTTAAATACCTGCTGCTACTGTGGCTTATCGCGTGGTTTGTACTCGCATCGCAGATCTGGCAGTTTGTTGTGAAAGTGGTGTTGTGGCTTTTTCGTGTGTTTTTGCACGGGAACGCCTACTCTGCATCTCATTAGGGTTAGTTGATGGTGTCCACCGTGGAGATAAATTTTGGGGCAGTTATCGCGGGAATACTGGCAATGTCTGCAGTATGCACCAGCTTGTGAATGGGGCGTTAAATCTATCTCCACTTTTGATGCGTTAAGGTGGAGATAAATCGGAGATAAGTCCTTCTGAATATCCCCCCAAATAGCTTCATTGAGTTCAATTGTTTTTATTGTTTCAGTTAATTAGAACCATAACAATATTTTTATTACAATTCAATCAATCAATATATATATATATATATATATATATATATATATATATATATATATATATATATAGATCGAGAGAGAGAGTTAAAATAGGATAAAAGGTAAAAGTTTGACTATGCAATGCTAAAACCAAGTACACATCAGATTAAAAGGATTACCACCCCGGGCAATCATCCTAATTATTGTCGTTGCTCCCTTCACCCACCAGGTCTGACTGATTTATAGCATGCAAATTAATTAATTATATATCAGATCGAGGCCAATGTTTGGAATTTCACCACTTTACAATTTAATTGCGGGTCGACCGGCTTGAAGCTGGCTAATATGGCATCTCTATATGATTGACTACCTAAATCATTAAAAGAATTTTTTTTATAAAAATTGATCGAAGATCGGGCAGATTAGGAATGACACAGACTATGTATAACATTCTCCTTTTTACTTTACAAATAGCTTTAAAAAAACTGCATTTCTGTTGGCATACATGATGTATTTCTTTTTTACTTCAGACACAACCACTTTTTAAGAACCTTTTTTGTTCAAATACAGATTTCAGTTATTGTTTTAGGTATGATTCCAGCTTTATCGCTTACATTTTATTGAAAAGGTAAAACACGTCTATGCATGTAGTAACAGCACCTCCGTCAGCTCTCTGTCGTCCCATTTTTGTTTTCATGGCCTAATGATTCACTTCTCTGATCACCTTTAATTGCATGTTGCAGAAGGTTCTTGTGAACCAAGACTCCAGAAGCCTCTACTCAAAGACCTCCTGTTTGGGTGTAACAGCCTATCGACCCCTCGGCACTCACCCCAGCTGTCAGCGAATATGGCTCAATCTACACCCAAAATTGAAACCATAAGTTTCCTGCTCAATATTCCTGGAACATGCCGTGGAAGGCAGGGGCTTTCAGCCCCTCTACCCATGGTCCAAGTGCATATCCTCACCAGCTGCTTGCTCACATGCAGGTGAGAACTGAGAACACCCTGTTGTGCTAGCATCAACAATTTGTCATCCTATGTATGGCAAGCTATTCAAATCCAGCACTAGCCCTACCTAACTCAGAACTCAAGCTCTCCCTTTGTACCCAGGATAATATGATTGTGAATATGCCTCCCTCGCTCATTTATATTTTCTTTCCACATTGTTGCATTCACTTTCCTGTCACCTATTTCATTTTGTGATTTCATATTTGTCTCTTTCAGTTGTCTTTCTTCTATGCCATCGATCTTCCCTCTGTTGAACACTTCCTCGTTTTAATCCACATGCTTCTCCAAATCTTCAATAATATTGTTTGCTAACATCAGCCTCAAAATGTATACGATATAATTTATTCTCTTCTGTAAGCATCTCAATTAATCAAAATACTCAGCCCTCTTTAAGACCATGATCCCATTACAGAAAACACTGCCCTGCCAAAATGAAGCTGCAGATTTTGTGTTTATAGAGATTCACAATTCCAATATTCTTTTATTCACTGCCTTGTGCTGTGTTTGTTAATGATTGATGACATTTGAACAGATAAAAAGTGTTTGCACCTGGTAAGAGAAATCAAATTGTATGCATGACGCTGAATTCAAAAGATTAGGTTGAAGATGAGTTTTTTTCATTATTAAGTCATAACAACAACTTAATACTTGACTGCACGCAGCACTGGCCCATTGACAATTGAACATGAGCAGCGCGTGAATGACCACCCTAGGGAAGCGGTTCTACTCAGATCCCCCCAGTATTTTTTTGCTATTTGACCTCTGGTGTTTGAGCTTTACTGTGGGCAAATGGAGCTCATTCACTAGAATGCTCAGATGAATTGGTTTTGAGCCCCAACCTCCAGTTCCTATTTTAGGAACCTGGGTACTAATCTAGCACCTAAGCAGGCAAGCACTTCTCCTTTGTCCATGCCTCCCTTTTGGAACCATTTGCACAATATTTTAAGCTTTCTCTGGAGCTGGCAGTCTTAGAATGTACAATGAGCCCTCGTGTGTTTCACAGGAGCCTTCTCTTCCATGGTCCCAGCTCTCATTAATCAGATTATGTCATTTGAGATTTCTTCAGTGATGTCATCAGTGATGTCACTGGCCATATAATGAGTTATGTAATATGTGAGGTCAGAAGCAGTGCATTGCGGGGGGGATAAGTTATAGTTAGCTCACGTAACTATAACTGCTCTATTTCTATGATTTTGTACAAGTGGAATCAGAGCCTAATTATAATCTTTGTTTTTTTCTGTGAATTTCTAAGTTTTTTTAATCCTATTTCAAAACTATACAGTCCCTGTAACCTTTGTTTTTACCAGTGAATTTCTACGTTTTTTACTGTTAATTCCTAATTATAACATCCCTGTAACCTTTGTTTTTTTCAGTGAATTTGTAAATTTAAAAAAAATTATATTTCCTAACTAGTGGAGAAAGGGGACGAGGCCTTCCACGAGCTCTCAACAATCCCGCTGTGTGTGACTTACTAGAGGTAACAGGAAGGGTTCTTGACCCCCATGGACCCTCAGCATCCAAAGAGACTTTTTCCCCAACCAGTAGTGTGCCAGGAGGCACATATGCAGAGTGGTGGAGAAAGGGGGTGGGGCCTCCGATGACCTCTAAACATTCCCTCTGTTTGGGACTTACTGGAGGAAGCAGGAGATGTTGTTGGCTCCCAAGGACCCTCATCAGCCAAGGGAACTGCATCCCTCAACCAGTTGTGCACCAGAAGGCCCCTTTGCAGAGTGATTGATAAAGAGGGTGGGGCCTCCAGCTACTTCCCGCGGATCCAGCGTTTAAAAAAAATGTATTAGCCCCCCCCCCCTTACCAGGCAAATTTATGCCTTGGGGTCCCCATCCCCTGGGGCCCTGCCGTTTACAAAAAACCCCAAAATTATTAGGCTAGGGGGGCAGCCAGGCATTCCTCTCGAGGCTGATTTCAGCATGGGAACCCCATCCCCGGGGTCTGGCCACGCAGGCCCACCGCATTTATTTAGTATGACTTGCCCCGAGGAGGTAGTGGTACCCCGGGCAAAGGCGGGCCTAATAGGACCGCCAGTGAACATAATTTGATAGTGCCCTAGGGAGGTGGCAGTCTGCGCGGGCCCCACCGCATCAATTTAATATGACTTTTCCCAGGGAGGTGGAGGTCTCCGGGGCTCAGAAAGCAGGCGGGCCCAACAGGCCTGCCCACAAACATAGTTTGATAGTGCCCTGGGGAGGTGGCAGTCCTCTGGGCTGCGAGGAGGCCTCACCGGCATCTGAAGAACTCGACCAGCACGCCCCACATATATTTATAAGGGTTAAATCCCCACAGGGAGACCTATTAGAAACCAAGTGCGGGAGCCCAAGCTTATTCTTTTTCAATTTTTCCTCTGGCAGGGTTCCTCTAGGACCCCCCTGTGAGGCCCACGGGGACAGTGTATCCTTACCCTGCCCTATTCTAACTTTTGTTTTATGTATTTTGTGGGACTTTGCTCAAGCTGATATCAAAGATGGCTGCCAACACTTCCTGGTTAGAAGTGTTGGCAGCCAATCAGATCTCAGCACGAGATCGGGAGGGTTCGTGGAGCCTTCGCGTACCTATATATACTAATTGTTTTTTCTCTTAATATCTCCAAAACTGTGGAGTGGGTTTATGCCAATTTACAAAAAGGTTGCTTTCTGGAACAACAGCTACCTTTCGGTCAAATTTGGTGTGATTCCGTTCAGCAGTTTGCACAGGAGTCATGTCTAAAATGTCAATGGGGATTAACATAGGGAAAACGTGTTTTGGAACCCACCCATTTTCTTGGCTCCCGCTTGATGAATCACCATGAAACTAAGAGATGGGGGAGGAGTATTGGACATGTATAACAAAACTAGACAATCGCAGACTGTCCATCCCCATTCAATTCCAATGCAGCTATGTTCATACATTACAACATATATATAAGTATCATGTGGGGTTAAATGAAAGAAACCATCATATTCTTAACCATAGGCATCAAGCATATTTGTAACACAATAGAGAAACAAAATGTAGTGATTTAGGTATAGGCCATCAAACCATAGTGTCACTGTGCACCTATACCTGTTGATAACCAATGAAATCGGCAATGATAAACAAGACAAGTGAAGTCCAGATCTGTGATACCATGATGAAAAACGAATGGACAGAGATCAAAAAGAAGTGAGACTGAAAAACTCACTAATAGTGTGTACATATCACAAAATGTTTGGGAATATATTTGTCATCCAAAGTTGAGAGTCCTAAATGTATCCAATATTGGTCTCAGGAGTAGAAATGGAACTCCTGTAATGGTCCATCTGGTGAGAAAAAGCACACACACTGGGCTAAATGCAGTTACCAATCATGAAACCACATACTACGTTGGAGTCGGCGTGCAAGGGTGAGTGCGCAATAAGGAAAAAGGGGGAATATGTAAGGAAATGAGTCCCTCATAATACATACCCAATAGGGGGAATACATGGAGACAGACAGTTAAAGAATATCCAATCTTTCGTTAGTAGTACAAATCATCAGACATGTGTGGTCTACAGTTCTGTAAAATGTATGATGAAAACAAGGGACAAATCCGCCCTTCATCCAGCACCTAAGAATATAATTGGTCACAGAGGGGACAAGAGATGAGAAGAGGGGGACATATATGGCTTAAGTAAAAGTTATGCGATTACATACAAGTGGGCAAGTGAGAAATTCAATTATGTGTCAGAAACTTAAACCAAAAAAACCAGACTGTAACAGTGGGGGCATGCTATGAAGTAAAATATAGCATGCTGATGTCATGATCTAATCCAATGAGTGGCCAATTTTGGGCACATGTAATTGAATCCCCAAAAAGTAAAACTTGTAAACAATAAGTACCAAAGATGGAGTACATGTGATATAGTTGTTTTCTACTTTTTGTTCCATGTCTGTTGATTTTTGTTCTGTGTAGTGTGTGATTTGCTATCCTAAGTCTATATACATTTCTCTGTTGTGTGATTCAACACGTTGTTGCAGAATTTTTCATTTGTATATGTTAATGTTTACATCTCTGTCTATCGTTTATATTTTAATGTTTTTATTGTTTGTACTTTTTTTACAAAAATCTTTTATATACATTTATCATGTTACAGCCCTGAAGAAGTCCACCTTCATGTGGATGAAATGCATTGGCTGGTTTTCTTTGGCACTTATTCATGAAGCAACAATAAAGAAAAGATTTATAATAACCTCCTTGAAGTTTGTGGATATACCTTGCACTAAAAGAGACATTGCAAAAGTGGGGCACAACTATTTGTCTGTTTTTTCTAATATAGGTTGGCAAGGGGTGTCTACAGAGAGTGCACACATTTCTAACCAGATGCTTTTGTTGATAAATTCTCCTTGGGTAGATAACAGTGAGGGTGTGGCATCTAGCTGTGGTCCACTGCCCATTTTTTCTTCATAGGATCTCCATAAAACTTTGGAGACAGCAGCTAGAATGAACGTCATACTAGTTTTAGAATATTCATGAGAATTTGTCAAACTACGCCAAAGCTATGGCTGAATGCAAAAATGCTCTTCCTATGGAAACTGGATCCTAACTATAACTACCTACTGTTAGTAGGTAGTTATAGTTAGGACCATGTTTCAATACGAAAAGTATTTTTTGACTTGCCTATATCTTTGGTGCTATTTGCTAAATCTTCACAAAAGTTTCCAAAAAATGTGTGCCAGTTATTCTTGTTGCACATTGAAAGAGTGCTGGTGATCTTTCAAGTGGGGGCTGAGAAAAAGGTGGGTCAAAAAAACTGTTTTTCTCATGTTAACTTCCACAGAGATTCCAGACAAGACTACACCCCGAACCACTGGTCGGAATTACACATAATTTGGCAGAAAGGTAGCTCTTGGTCCAGAAAGAATCCTTTTTGTTATTTGGCGTAAATTTGTTCAGTAGTTTTTGACTTATTAAACTTTTTTTTGTATATATAGGGACACAGATCCTCCATGGAGCCGAAAGACCCCGTGCGGAAATTTGATTGGCTGCCAATATTTCAACCTAGAAGTGTTAGCAGCCATTTTGGGACTCGACTTCAGTCGGATCTGCAAAAAAAGGTTAGTAAATGTAAAGGGGCAGGTTAGGACTATCCTGACACCTTAGCTATGGTCATGAGGTCCCGGAGGGAACCAGCCAGGGTATAAAAGCATATTGTTTGTATTTTTTTGACACAGAAACGTGACAAAGCTGCAAATTTGTGGCAAAAAAAGCGAGGAATCCTGCCCTTATTTTTAATACAGCCCACGAGTGGGCCAGGTCCCGGGGGCATTGTTTAAAGAAAGGAGGGGTGCGCACAAGGCCCCCCTCTTGAGGCTCTTGGAGCCCCCAAGACCACCACCTATTTGGGGCTTTACTGATAAAGAAGAAAAGGGGCACACGGGCCCCACTCCTTCAGCTCTATAAGTCCCAGAGACTACCACCTCCCGGGGCAATCAAATATTGATGGAGGAGCCACATGGCTCACCGAGCCCTGGGACCACTACCACCCCAGGCTAATTAACAAAAAGGAGGGCCCCATAGACCACCCCGGGCCCCAGGGACCACAACCTCCATGAGGCCAAATATTTTTGAAAGAATGGCAGTGGAGCCTTGTGGCCCCCCTCCTGGGCCACATAGGACCCTGGGGAACCCCATCTCCCTAGGGCCAGCCCTGAAAAGTAAAGGAGGGGGCTGCACAGCCCCCACCTGGAGCCATTAATGGCCCAGTACTGACTCCTGCTATATCTCTCAGGCTACCCACCCCGGGACAAAGCTGTTTGCTCTTTCTTGGCAGCAGCTTAGACAGCTCCCGACAAGCAAAAGCAAACACTCCAGTTGCAGTGGGCGGGAGCTGTCAAAGTGCCCCTACCCGCTGGAAGAGGAGGTTTCATCTCATTCCCTGCACGCAGACATGCAGGCAGAGGAAGAGAAGAAAGGATTGCTCCTGCACAGAGGAAGCTGCCTTTCCAGCAGGTCCCACTGTTGAGCAGCAGAGCCAGCTCCCTCAGGAAGCCGGGGGCTGGCACTGGGATTGCGGGGACCATGAGGCTGTCCCCGCATACCCCATCATGCACACTGGGTGCCCTCGACACCCAGGTGACATAGCCAGACCCTGGAGTATGTGGTCCCCGGGGCAAAAATCATCCCTGTGAGTGGAGCAGCAAGGCCAACTCCCCCACTTGCTTATTGCCGTGCCCCAGGAGATGGTGTCCACGGGGACAAAATTGACCTGAGGAGGCAGCCGTGCGCCCCCTCTCCCATCTTGAATTATGGCTGAGCCCCGGGATGGGGTCCCTGCAACAGAAATCAGCCTAGGAAAGGATGCCATGTGGCCCCTCTCTCTCATTAACAATTAAAATATTTTAAGGCCGAAAGCCGGGGGATGGGGTCCCTGGGGCCAACATTGACCTGTGTAGGGGGTCCACACTGTTGCCCTACCCCATTATTTGTTTTGTACTGGCAATTTCATATTGATAAATGATCTGAAATCCTTTGTGATGTTGACTGCATCATGATCTATTGGAGAGCAATCTGCATGTGACTGTGACCAGTGAGTTATTTGTTGTCCTGTCTTGGTGAGAGCAGAGTCCATGGTTCTCTCTTTAAATTGCTAGGAGTATGCACATGTGGCAATCACTTGGATGCTGCCCTGTTTGGTCCCACCCACCTTAGTAGTATCCAAAGGTCTTCCTGCCTTTTACCAGGATGATGGAGAGCTCAACAAGGGGACTTCCCAGCATGTTACCAGCTGATTTTAGAGAGGAGTTCCTGACACCCAACAATATTAGGACATCTCCACCAGGCAAAGAAACACTTACTTCATGGAGTTAAGAGGAAGCTGCCTTGTTAGGTAGAGGTTTACATATTTGTAGTTTGGTTGTCTTCTCTACAGGAAGATTCATGTTATCATATATTTCTGGATAAAGATGCCCCAGGAACAATCATTTTTCTAAAAAAAAAAAAACATGGTCACTGGTGACATTTTCTTGTGCTCCATTATGCAACAGTAGTGTAGATTATGTACATGGCATTTACCAAAGGAGGCAAAAAGAACTCCACTTGGGTAGATATTTTGTGCAAAAATGTGGGATCCTATTGGATAAAAGAGCATGTGCGGTTCCTTTGTGGCTGAGTCACTCACACAGCTACTGACACACCCACACAGACACTCACATACACACTCACAGACACACTCAGAGACTAGCATAACCACTGGCACACCTATTGAGACATTGACAAACCCCTTGAGACACTCAGGCACTCACACATTCACACACCCACACTCAAAGGTTACAGTTAAAAAATAACATTAAAAAAGTAGAAATTCACTGAAAAAAACAAAGGTTACAGGTACTTTATAGTTAGGAAATAGAATGAAAAACCTTAGCAATTCACTGAAAAACCAAAGGTCACAGCAACATTAAAGTTAGGCTCTGATTTTACTCATACAAAACCAGTGAAATTCAGCACTTATAGTTGCCTGAGCTAACTGTATCTTACCCCCAATGCACAGTTTATGACCACATCACTCATGACATGGTCAGTGACATCACTGATGACATCTGACACCACTGATGACATCATCTACAAAACCACTCATACACTTGCATACACCCCCATACAAGCTCTCATACACTCACTCCCACACAACATACCTATTCACAGAGCCATACAGTCACTCACACAGCCACTCACTCACCCATACAGGTACTCACACCCCCACTTACTTACCAATACAGATACTAACACATGTACATACTCAACTATACAGCCACTGACACAAGCACACACTCATCCATACATCCACTCTCATATTCACTCACTCACCCATACAGCCACTCACATACCCACTCACTCACCCATACACCACTTATGCACGCACTCACTCGCCCATAGAGCCACTCACATACCCCATCACTCACCTTTATATTCCTCTTTAAATGCCTCTCACATGCCCACTCACTCACCCATACAACACTGATAAATCCACTCACCCATCCATATGGCCACTCACACACCCACTCACTCACCCATACAGCCTCTCACATATCTACTCACTCACCTATATAGCCACTCATGCAGCAACTCACTCGCCCTTACAGATAGTCACACAGGTACTCACTCACCCATACAGCCACTCACACACCCTCTTATACACCCATACAGCCAATCAGACACCCACTTACATATGGACATACACAGTCACACAGCTACTCACATAATATATGTTGGAAGTATCACTTATTACTAGTACACAAAGTATACTAATTTAAGTTATGTAGTAGCTAACTATATATATATTTAACACATAAACTTTTTGAATAAACTCAATAGACGATGTCATCATTATTAAAGTCATGAGGTCCTTTGGGTACAAGTTATCCTTATTTCAGGTAACTATAACTGCTGGTTTTGTACAAGTGAAATCTGAGCCTAAGTATAAAGTCCCTGTAACCTTTATTCTTTTCAGTGAATATTATATATATACATATATATATTCACTGAAAAAACCATAGGTTTCAGGGGTGTTATAGTTAGCTGGACATTTCACTTGTACAAAACCATTGAAATTCCCCCGTTATAGTTAGTTCAGCTAACTATAACTCGCGCGCCCGCAATGCACTGCTGATGACGTCACATATTACATCACTCATGACATGGTCAGTGACATCACTCATGACATCACTGATGACATCTCAAATGACATCCCTGATGACATCACTGATGACATCATCCAGTGAATGTGTGTTATTCTGAAAATTAAATATGTTTTATATATGTATATCTCAAGGTCAATGGAAGAATAAATGGGTATATAAGTGTCTAAATGGATGATTTGTTTTTGAAAAATTGATTGTGTAACTGACTGATTAAGTGTATCATAGTGAATACATGGCTTAGTGAGTAATGTTTAAATATGTAAATATCTGTATCAGTCTCTCACTTTGTGTATAAGTGGCTGCATGGGTTGGTGAGTAGCTACATGGGTGTCTATATAGGTTATAAGTTGGTTTTTTGAGTATCAGTCTGAGTGTCTGCATGGTTCGGTGGGGGTATTACGTAGTGCATAGGTGCATGAATGAGTGACTCACTGTTTGTATGTGTTGAACACAGTATGTGTGCAGGACTGTATGGGTGGATGAGTGTGTGTATGGGTGTGTTAGTGAGTGAATGACTGTCTCAATAGTGTCTTTATGAGTAACTACATATGTTTTAAACTAGTATATGTGACTATTGGTGTATATATGTGAGTATATGTGAGAGTGAGAGATTGAAAGAGTTCCTGTATGAATAAGTATGTGTTTCTATAAGTGATTGTTTAAAAGACTAAGTATGTGTAAGTTTCCATAGAAGTAAGTGTGGTGGTGTGTGTATAACTGTATATGCAAGTAAATGTATGTTTGATTCTTTATTAGCATGAGTGACTATGTGTGTGAGTAACTCTATGGATGAGTGGCATTGTGTAACAGGATGTATAGGTGTATGAGTACATATGATGAGTGAGTACATGTATGAGTGACTGTATTGGACTGTTGGTGAATGAGTGGATGTGTATGTGGATCTTAGAATTACTGAAGAGGTTGTTGTAACTGGTATTGGCATGTCCATTGTTTTGAAAATTTTAGTCTCTATTTTTGAATGTGTGTATCAAAGGTTATATTAGGGTGAGAGGAGGTCTGCCACTCTATCACAAGGATGATGTCATCAGTGATGTCATCAGTGATGTCATTTGAGATGTCATCAGTGATGTCATGAGTGATGTCACTGACCATGTCATGAGTGATGTAATATGTGACGTCATCAGCAGTGCATTGCGGGCGCGCGAGTTATAGTTAGCTGAACTAACTATAACGGGGGAATTTCAATGGTTTTGTACAAGTGAAAAGTCCAGCTAACTATAACACCCCTGAAACCTATGGTTTTTTCAGTGAATTTCTGAGGTTTTTTAAATGCTAATTCCTAACTATAACGTGCCTGAAACCTATGGTTTTTTCTGTTAATTTCAAAGGTTTTTTAAATGCTAATTTCTAACTATGCCTACAGAGATAGGACATGTGAAGAAAGAAGAAAAAATGCACAGAAAGAAACAAAAGAAGTGCAGAAAGAAGCAACAGAAGTCCTCAAATACGAAGATAAGTGCAGGAAGAAGGATAACGTGCAGAAAGAACAAAAAGAAGAGCAGAAAGAAGCCTTGTTGCAAAATCATCCTGTACCCTCAACTTTTTCAGACGGATACTGGTGGTAACTGAGTCTGACTAACCAGTCCTAGAGCCAGTGCTATGTTAAAAGACACTTAGAATACAGTGAAAACACCTACATACACTAGGGAACATTATGCGTTGGGGTCCCCCTGTGATTAGCCTTACCTCCTCTATAAGCCCCTAGTATATAAGAGGGCATGGGGATTAAAACTACCTCTTAAAACAGGCCACAGGGCGTTTTTGCACACGTTAACTCAGGCCCCGTCCCCTCCTTTCACCATTGTGTAAACACGCCCTGTGTCCGTTTTTAGTTGGGAGATTAAGTTCATTTGAGTCCTGAGGGTCCCTAGGGTCCAACTAGCCCACTAGGTACCTCCAGTAAGTGCCACAGAGCTGCATTGCAGAGAGGTGTAAAAAGTGGCACGGCCTGGACCACCTCTCTGCAATGCAGCTCAGTGGCGCTTACTGGAAGCACTTGGTGGGCTAGTTAGCCCCCAGGGGCCCTCAGTATTGAAGGGAAATTATATCCCCAATTTAAAACGTGCCATGGTGCGTGTTTGCACACGTCACCTCAGGCCCCGTCCCCTCCCTTCACCACTGTGTAAACGCGCCCTGTGGCTGTTCTAAGTTGAGAGATTAAGTCCCCTTGAATCCTAAGGGTCCCTAGGGTCACACTAGACCACTAGGTACCTCCAGTAAGCGCCACAGAGCTGCGTTGCAGAGAGGTGTAAAAAGGGGCTTGGCCTCAGAACACCTGTCTGCAGCGCAGCTCCCTGGCGCATACTGGAGATGCCTGTTGGGGGCGCGTTTGCAGAGTGCTGCATGGAGGAGGCATGGCCTCCGGCACGATGCCAGTCTTTTATTTATTTTATTTTTTTAAGAAGGGGGGCTGTGTGGTTCCCCTTCTTATTCTAATTTATTGGCCCTGATGACCCCATCCCCCAGGGCCTGTCTCTTAATTATATTTTTTTGACCCCAATCCCCAGGGCCGGCCACTGTTTTTTATTATTTTTAAAAAATATATATTTATAGACACACCTAGGACATGCTGGACAAACCGTACGTACCTATCACCATGACGATTTGCGTGATATTCATTAAAAGGCGACTATGCATGCAATTAATCCACGTGGAATGTATTTACACCACTAGTGAAGCTCTGACATGTCTGATGCTCTACCGTGCCTAATCCCGGTAGACACCCTTGTCGTTTATTTATACAAACATGGGTAGCTATTGACGGGCACATTTAATACACATGCACACCAAGCCATTCAAAGGGGATTCGACAAAAATTCGACCAAAACTATGCAAGAAACCCCCCTCACAGTTAATAAAACACACATCCACTGCCGGATGTGTAATACTTTTTATTTTACTCTCTGGAAAGGGGACGAACATCACTTGCGAGTCACAGCGCGCTCCTGACAGAGCCCAATGCTGTGTTACACCCACCATTGCCTGCCGAGTGCCACACACCTCTGTATTGTATTCCACTAGCTAGTGCATATGCTATGACACTCTCTAGCCCATGTGCACTGTAACACCACCCCGTGAAAATTTTTATGCCACACTTGTCTTCGCACGGGTTATATTGCCCCATCTAACGTGCCTTCCTCGATGCCTATGTTATAACGCACAGTGCTATGCCATACATATTACAATTTGGGATCCATATCTTTGTCACAGTGCATATGCAACGTTACACTCCCCAGCACATATTTTATATTACAACTTTAGAGACTAGTTAGGTTACACAACACTGCCCTGTGCATATTACACTCCAAGGCGCATATCGCATAGCACACGCTAGTGCCTGTGCTATCTCGCGCTCTCCAATGAATCTGTCATTGCGCACAATGTATTGCATATTATATTTCACGCCTGGTTCATCTTATATCACACTTTTTGGTGCATAGTTTATACCATACACTATATCTAGTTTTCATTTTCAATCGTGCTCTCAGGACTATGTTCTATATAACACTGTGTTCACCTACCCTTTTCACGGGCATTACATTTTGCGATAGGGGGTGGAGGGTCAGGGGGTGTTTTTGCCAAGTGAGCCCGGAGTCACAGTCACTAACGTCTTCTTCTTCCTAAATAAAAGTGAGATTATGCTGCATACTTGTTCATATTTTAAGTAGTTTGCACAGACAAAATGTTTTAAAAACAATAAAGTTTCTAATACCCGCCTTCTCTGAACAGTTAGCTTGCTGCCCCATCCCCCTCCTCCCTATCCTCTGTTGTGTGAATCCATGGACTAGCCTCCTCCCTCCTGCCATGCATGGTCTGATGTGCTGCCACTGCCCTCAATTTAGTATGATGTACCAGTCCACTCCTCCTGCCCTCCATTGCCCAATTCTATGCCCCATCATTGACCTCCTGCTTAAACTCTGTGCTTAGCTTGCTGCCCCTATTCTCCTTCCCCCTGCCCTCCGATGTCTTTGTGCATGCCCCTGCTCCATCCTTTTTGCCCACCATGTCCCATGGACCTGCCACTCCTATCTACTCTGAGTGTTCTGTTGAGCTGCCACTCCCCTCCCACCTGCCTAGCATTGTCAGATGACTGTAACCTGTCCCTGCCACCTCCACCCTGCCTGTCCACATGCCATGCCTCTATCCTCTTCCTCCTGTCCTACATGGTCCATTGTACTGCCACACCCTTCTGCCCTCCCTGGTCTGTTGTGCTGCAACTGCTCCTCCTGCCTGCCCCGTGTGGTCTGTTGTGAGGCCCCTTCCCCTGAACTTTCTTGTCTGTGCACAGGTCCTGACCCTCCCTTCTATCCTCCATCGTCCTTTGTGCATGCCCCTGCACCCTCCTTCTTGCCCATCATAGCCATTGTGCTGCCACTAACCCTCCCACTTGCCATGCATGGTCTTCTGTGCTGCCATGGCCCCTCCCACCTTCCCTGTGTGGTCAGTTAGCTGCCCCTGACCCCCTCCCACCTTCCCTCCATGGTCTGTGTGTATGCCATCACAGTCTCACTGTTGCTCTTCATGTTGTGTCTTGCTTCTAGTGCCCATCCTGCCTGACCTCCATGGCCATCTTGCTGCTCCTGCCCTGCCCCCTTGCCCCCAGCCCTCTGTTTACATGTGCAGACCCCTACTCCCTCCCTCCTGGCTTGTCTGTTCCATTGTAATGCCCCTGATCCGTCCCTCCTGCCCTTTATGGTCTGTTATGCTGCAGCCTTCTCTCCTGTCTGTCCATTATGGTCAGCTAGCTACCATTGCCTCTTGCCCCTCTGTTCTCTGTTGTCCATGTGCATGGTCCTGTCCCCTCCCTCTTGCTTTCTATGGATTGTTGTGCTGCACTCCCGTCCTGCATGCCCTGTGTGGTGTATTGTGCTGCTGCAAACCCTGATGCCTGCCCTGCAGGGTCAGTTTGGTGCACCTCTCCATGTCTCTCCTGTCCTCTGTTATCCAAGTCCATGTCCCTATCCCATTTCCTTCCATGATCCAATGTACCATACTTGCGAACATTTTGAACTTGGTAAGAGGGAGATTTTGAAAAAAAACTGGGGTATTGATTTTCCCCTTTGAGTTACATTGAAAAAGAGGATATTGTAGACAGGGGACATATCAAATAAAGCCCATTTGAGCTTAAAAACATTGGACGTTTCCTGGCTGAATCGGGTCTGTTGGCATGTATGGTTGTACTACCATTGCCTCTTCCTTCTGCCCACAATGGTCTATTACATTGCCACAGCCTTGAAGGAGGGTAGATTTTGTATCACAGGGGGCCCCTGGCCCGTTCTGTCCACACCTGAAGTATGAGACCCTTGTCCTTGCCCTGCCAGCCGCATTTGTAGGCCGTATTAAATTGACCAGCGGGTCCTGTGTTGCTATATAATTATCCTGAGACATCCTTACCACTCAGCCAGCATAAAACCCCTGTGTAGGCCCTTCTGTTCAATATGTAGGCCTCTTTGTTAAATTGACCATAGCTCTGCAATTTTAGTGTATAGCAGTCTGAAGGCAGGTCTGCGAGGCCTTCTGCTCCAAACTAGTAGCCCCCACCCTACCCGAGTGCTCCGTGCTCGGTATCAAAGTTCAACATCCCCCTGAAGCTGTCGACATACAGTAGGCTGCATCCTGGACTGGTACTTGCTTCCTGGGCAGGTTTCCCGCTTTTAAGGAAGTGGCAACCGCAGAGCGTCAAGTTAGGAGAACTGAGGAGATTTTATACATGAATATATTGAATTCCTGTACAATACCCATTATTTTCTGCTTGCTCTATGGAACTTACGATAAGCGATTGGCCTGAGAGACTGACCTTTTCACCCAGTCCATTGTCAGCATTAAGTGGGTAAATGACGAAATGTCTGGTAAAATCTGCAGACGAAGCTTTTGGGTAGCATACGTAGGTAGATGTAGCGTGCAAAGGAGCCCACAAAATGATATAAAAAGGGAGCACCCACAGATATCGACGGACAACCTCGCCGTCTGTATGTAGGTTAACAAGCTGTGCAGGTTTTCCCCAAGAACTGGGAGCTCTTGTCTTCCTTTGCTTAAAATGTCTTGCTCTGCTTTGCTTGAAGTATCTTATTCTATTTTACCTATATGAAATGTCATGTTATGTTTAACCATTGTTCTCTTTACTTTTGCATTTAAAAGATGTTGTATTGTAATTGCAGGAATGCTTGCTCTAAGAGTAAATGTGAGTGTCCCTAGGTAACATTTTCCTTGGTGTAACTTGTTTCTCATGATGCATTTATAGATGTGTTTTCTCTCTCTCTCTGTCTGTCCATTAATTGAGATACAGAGAATATCATGACAGCTGTATGATTATCTGGATTCTGTATTTTGTACTTTATGTCTCTATTCTGCGGTTTCTTTGAAGTTGCATCTTCTCATTAAACTGCCATTGTATTCTGCCTCCAATTCCATGTCTCATATGTCTGTTTTCTTCATTTTTGGAGCAAGCGTTCCTAGGCACCCCGGCTCAAATTAAGGTGCCCCTTTTGTCCCTGACTCACTCTCCTGCTCAGTTCTGTGGTGGCTCCCGGGGCTCTGGGGACCGCCCCTAGCTTCCTTGACCCGTAATAGATCTTCCCTCCAACAGCCTCTCTTGCAAGTCCTGTATTGTTGGTTTGTTGCCCCTGCCCCCCTTTCCACTGCCCTCCATAGTCTGTTGTGCTTCCACGGCCCTTCCTGCCTGCTCAGTGTGGTTAAATTGTTGCCTTTGCACCCTCCTACCTGCCTTCAATTTTCAGAGTCCGTGCCCCTGGCCTCTGCCTCTCAACAGTATCCTAATGAACAACTAGATTGCTAACATTCTATATTTACTACAAAAGTGTGGAACGCCTGACATCATCTTGATGTAATCAAAACTGTAATACCTAGAGCATTCCTTTAGAAATTACATATATGAGAGGGTCTTATTGGCATCAAAATTATGGTTAGTGCTCTAAAAGACTAAAATAAGGACATATTTTCTGAGTTTTCAAACAGCGACAAAGCACTTTTAAATTATTTGTTATCTTTATGTTTTTTATCTAGTTGACAACTTGGTTAAATGTTGCACTTAGGGGAGAGGATGTGGTGTTACTTCCAGAACTGCAGACTTTGCAACTGGGGAACCAGGTTGAAGTTTCTGCTTCAGCTCGACATTCTGTGATTCTGGTCAAATCACTTAGTCTCCCCACGTCTACAACCAAAATGAATTTGTTCTTGTGTGATGTAACCAATGCTCATGTAAAGCACTCCAATACCTGACAAGTCTGCACTATATAACACTGCAAAAACACAAAATAATAAGTGTTTTGCACACTTCTGTCATTGGGCTATATTTGGGCTATATCTGGGTGATTTTGGGCTACATTTGGGCTCTTTTGTCTCCGGTGGCCATCTTGGGAGATTTATTTGTTATGAAGTTTCCTAATTTCCTCATGTACTGCAGTCTCCTCAGTCGGAAATGCTTTCAGTTTTTTACTTTGATTCCATCATGAAGGTATTCAGATATGTCACACATTTGCCATGAATTCTGAATGTTAGCACTCTAGTTGCTCATTAGATCACTGTAGTAAAACTACTGTTCACCATGGAAGTCTGCTCCTGGTATTAAAAGTGCATGTTTCAGTCTGCATGTCAGAATTTTTTAATGAAATAGAAGAGGATTTGAGAAGTCACTCAAAATGTGCCCTCATTTTCTTTCTTCAGCATTAATCATAATTTCTATGGCAAAATGAACCCCCTCATTGTGTTCCTTTTTAAATTAAATGTTTTAAGTGTTACCAGTTTATTCCAATCAAGATGGCTTCAGGTGTGCCATACTTTTGTCATAATGAAGACAGTAAGTGCTCTAGTTGTTTTTAAGAACATTCTTGGACATTCTGTCATTGGGCTATACTTGGGCTACATCTGGGTGATATTTGGGCTACATTTGGGCTCTTTTGTCTCTGGTGGCCATCTTGGGAGACTTATTTGTTATGAAGTTTCCTAATTTCCTCATTTACTGCAGTCTCCTCAGTAGGAAATACTTTCAGTTTTTTACTTTGATTCCATCAAGAAGGCATTCAAATGTGTCACACATTTGCCATAAAATCAGAATGTTAGCACTCTTTTTGCTCATTAGATCACTGTAGTAAAGCTACTGCTCACCAAGGAAAACTGCTGCTGGTATTGAAAGTGCATGTTTCAGTCTGCATGCCAGGATTTGAGAAGTCACTCAAAATGTGCCCTAATTTTTCTTTCTGCAGCACTAATCATACTTTTTATGGAAAAATGAACCACCTCATTTTGTTCCTTTTTAAATTAAATGTTTTAAGAGTTACCACTTTAATCCAAGCAAGATGGCTTCAGGTGTGCCATACATTTATCATAAGTAGGACGGTTAGCGCTCTAGTAGTTCTTTGGAACACTCTGGAAAGCTGCAGTAGAACACAAAGGAATCAACTGACAGTCTCTGCCCTTGTTGGATGTACATGTTTTACTGAGAAAGTCAGACTTCATTCTCACATGACTGAGAAAGATAATGTGAATTTACAGAAAATAAGCTCTCAGTTTAGCTTATAGATCACCTTCCAAACCTCTGTGGTAAAAGCATGAGAAAATATTTTTCTCTCAATCATGATATCCCAGCAGAAGGCTTTTTCACATGGTGAAATCACCTTAGAACATACCACAATTCCTAAAATGAGTATGGTACCATCAACAAATGATTTATAATGTAACTAAAGTCTTAAAATCTTCTATTAACTGCAATGCTTTTTAATGAGGTGCTATCATGTATATTGGTCCCAAGATGGCTGCCAACACTTCTTGGATGAAGTGCTGACAGCCAATCAGATCTCAGGATGAGATGTGTGGTTAGGCTCCGCCCACATATATATATTGATTTAAATGCTATTTTCTCAGGAACTACTGAACAGATTTACACCAGACCTACAAAAGGCACTTCCTTGACCTGAGGACTACCTCTCTGCCAAATTTCAAGTAACTCTGCTCAGCCGTTCGGGCTGTAGCTGTGTCTAAAGGTCCTATGGAAAAATGCATGGGAAAAACGCGTTTTGGGACCCCCCTTTTTTCTCATCCCCCGCTTGACGAATCCCCCCGAGACTTTCAGGGTAGGAGCGGAGCGTAGCGCCCCACCTATTTTGAAAATTTCGCGAGGATTCATCGACCGGCGCCAAAGTTATTCCAAATAGAATGTTGCGGATTTCCTATGGAAACAGGGTCCTAACTATAACTATCTACTGGCGACCGCCAGTAGATAATATATTTACTGAAAACGTATATATATGCTCTCCGTTTCCACAAGCGCTTGGAGGCCTCCGGGTAGCTACGCGCTATATAAATATAATTTCATTCATTCATTCATTCATATTGTGTGTGTATAAATATATATATATATATATATATTCACTGAAAAAACCATAGGTTTCACACACGTTATAGTTAGCGGACATTTCACTCATAAAAAACCAATGAAATTCCCCCGTTATAGTTAGTGCAGGCAACTATAACTCACGCGACTGCAATCCTCTGCTGATGACATATGTGTCTTTATGAAAAAAAAATATTTGCAATATATGTATAGCTAAAATTTAATGGAAGAAGACATGGGCAAATAAGTGTCTAAATACAGTATTAGCATCAGCAGAGGATTGCGGTTGCGTGAGTTATAGTTGCCTGCACTAACTATAACGGGGGAATTTCATTGGTTTTTTATGAGTGAAATGTCCGCTAACTATAACGTGTGTGAAACCTATGGTTTTTTCAGTGAATTTGAAATGCTAATTCCTAACTATAACGTGTGTGAAACCTATGTTTTTTTTAGTGAATTTGTACGTTTTTTTAAAATGCTAAGTTACTTTACGCCGTTCGTGGCGTGCGCGCCCACTTCACGCAGTTCGTTCCGTGCGCGCACGGTGCGCTTCGCGCACGGTGCGCGCACAGTGAGCACACGGTGCGCTTTGCGCACCGCGCGCCCACTTTACGCAGTTAGTGCCGTGCACGCACGGTTGGCACGCGGTGCGCTACGCGCACCGCGTGCCCACGTTACGCTGCACCGTCCGCACACGGAGGACATATTATGCGCTTCGTTGTGAAAGGTTTTCTAATAAATGTTAAATTTCTATATATGCAATGCACAAAAGGTGCCCTGCGGGCACCTTTTGCACACGGGGGGGGGGGGAAATTGAGGATATATATTTTTTTTTTTAATTATTTTTTACCGTAAGCGCAATCGTCGTTTAAAAAAAAAAAAAAAAAAAATGATTTTTTGACATTGGGGGTTCTTTTGGGACACCCTAACCAAGGCTAGGTGGTTAGGAGCTGTCTAGCCTGCCCCTTTTCCTGATATCCAACTTTGTTTTTCCTCCCCCCCTCAGAGAGCGAGAGAGAAAATGGCGGCCGCCATTTCCTGGTTTCGAGCGATTCGAATGTTTACTAAGATCTAACAGCCAATCAGAATCGCGCTCGCGCACGGCACCGTACGTGTACGGTAAGCTTACCGTAAGCGCACGGTAAGTGCACGGTAAGCTGCCACAGATATATATATTGATTTAAATGCTATTTTCTCAGGAACTACTGAACAGATTTACACCAGACCTACAAAAGGCACTTCCTTGACCTGTAGACTACCTCTCTGCCAAATTTCAAGTAACTCTGTTCAGCCGTTCGGGCTGTAGCTGTGTCTAAAGGTCCTATGGAAAAATGCATGGGGAAAACGCGTTTTGGGACCCCCCTTTTTTCTCAGCCCCCGCTTGACGAATCCCCCCGAGACTTTCAGGGTAGGAGCGGAGCGTAGCGCCCCATTAGTTTTGAAAATTTCGCGAGGATTCGTCGACCGGCGCCAAAGTTATTCCAAATAGAATGTTGCGGTTTTCCTATGGAAACAGGGTCCTAACTATAACTATCTACTGGCGACCGCCAGTAGATAATATATATATATATATATATATCAAACACAAAGGTTGCCCCATTGGAAGGCCTCACTCAAGGGGGTTTCACACTCGTTTGCCGCCGGCAGTGGCACCGCAGCCCGTCATGCTTTACTCCATCTCGTGCCAAACGCGTTTCGGGCGTACCTCCCGCCCTTGATCACTGGCTGAAACAACAGGAGACAGAGGCTGATTACTTGCACGTAATTTATTTGGAAATTAAGTCCCGCCCAAATAGGCGTCATCAGGGAGCATTATGGTCTTTGCAGTTCCTTGTTGGACAAAGTGCAACTACCCAGTGGTTGCCAGTATTTCCCATTGTTAAAAATGTCAAGCCCCAGTGGGCAGAGTACAGCGTGGTGAGAGCCGCAATGACACCAATATATACCTGCGGCTCAGGCCCCCCTCGTTCAATTCACTGCTCAAAATCACGGGCAATGTAGATCCGCTCCTCTTAAAGCGGCGGGGCCTTCCGCGACTGGACTAGCCGCATATTACATCAAACACAAAGGTTGCCCCATTGGAAGGCCGCACTCAAGGGGGTTTCACACTCGTTTGCCGCCGGCAGTGGCACCGCAGCCCGTCATGCTTTACTCCATCTCGTGCCAAACGCGTTTCGGGCGTACCTCCCGCCCTTGATCACTGGCTGAAACAACAGGAGACAGAGGCTGATTACTTGCACGTAATTTATTTGGAAATTAAGTCCCGCCCAAATAGGCGTCATCAGGGAGCATTATGGTCTTTGCAGTTCCTTGTTGGACAAAGTGCAACTACCCAGTGATTTTGAGCAGTGAATTGAACGAGGGGGGCCTGAGCCGCAGGTATATATTGGTGTCATTGCAGCTCTCACCACGCTGTACTCTGCCCACTGGGGCTTGACATTTTTAACAATGGGAAATACTGGCAACCACTGGGTAGTTGCACTTTGTCCAACAAGGAACTGCAAAGACCATAATGCTCCCTGATGACGCCTATTTGGGCGGGACTTAAGAGTCTTCAGAGTGCGTATCACATTGCTAGGACAGAATGAGGATGAGGTGTACGACAAGTACAGACTGAATCGTGCCATGATCATGCGCTTAATTGCAGACCTCGAGCCACTACTGCAGCACCAGACACATCGGACCAATGCAATTCCTGCGCACGTCCAGGTCCTATGCAGCCTGCACCTACTGGCCTCAGGAAGTTTCCAGGGGGTCATCGCCGTAGCCGGAGGCGTTTCGCAAAGCGCACTCTCACGCTTCTTCCACAAATTCATAGATGCCATGCTGACAATGATACACACCCACATCAGCTTCCCCACAACCCCACGGCAGTTGGACCGCAACAAACAGGCATTCTACCAGGTGGCCCATTTCCCCCATGTCATTGGATGCATCGACTGCACGCATGTCCCCATCTGTCCACCCTCTGCCAATGAGTACATATTCCGTAACCGGAAGTCATACCACTCAATCAACGTGCAGGTTGTGTGCAATGCCAAGCACATCATCACGGACCTAGTGGCCCAATTTCCAGGAAGCACACACGACTCCTACATATTCCAACACAGTGGCATCCACAGGCGCCTACTCAACGGAGAATTTGGAGAGGGACTTCTGCTTGGTACGTATACATACCTCTTCCAAACATGAGCACCACACATGTATATACATCACCGTTGCTAAGCCTTTGCTTCCATCTTTTAGGTGACAGTGCATACGCCCTGCGGGAATATATACTCACTCCCTACATCAATCCAGCAACACCACAGGAGCAACGATATAACGCGACCCACATAAGCACCAGGAATGTAATAGAGAGGACCTTTGGGATTCTGAAGAGTCGCTTTAGAATCTTACACAAGACTGGCGGTGCCATGCAATACAAACCTGACACCTGCTGCCGGATTGTAGCTGTATGTGCCATACTGCACAACATCGCAACCAGAAGGGGGATACCCATAGAGGTGGACAGGAATGACGACTACCGGGATGACCAACCACCCGCTCAACACCGACAGGCACACATCCCTAACACAGCCGAGGGACAAAGGAGGCGGACATACATCACGCAACATCATTTCTGATCCAGGTAAGAATGAATCATGACGATTGCATTTGTGGTGCTACTGTTTAATGCACAGGAGCACTGAGGCATGTGCGGGCAGACATGATAGAAAATAAGAGCTCCCCAAAACAAGTGTAACAAAACATGCCCGTTGTAGTCACGGGTGTGCAAGTGTCAAATAGGAGAGGACCCTGGTTACCCCACCATGGTCATGGTTGGCTTTCAGTCAGTCTAGTGGCGCTTGCCACGAACGCCCAGCCTCCTTTCTGGTGTCTCCTCTACCTCACCATGGCCTATCCCTGTGGCTGTGGAGCAGCGCGAACTGCGCCTCCTGGTGCTGGCCTCCGCCACGGAAACACTGCTCACACTTGAGGCAGCCTCACTGCCGTCCTCCCCTCCTAATGCGCTAGCACTGAAAGTACCGCTCTGCAGGTGTTCCACTGCAGCGGTCACCTGGCCTAGGGCCTTGGCAACATCACCGCAATAATGGCCCAGGTCCACCTGCAGTCACACCGAGCGGCGTGACAAAAAAGCTGTGCTGTTGCACAGCCTAGTGATGGCCTTTGTAGAGGCTGCAGACCGAAGCAAGTTCTGCCGGTGCCTCCTTCTGTCGCTGTCATGCCCTGCTCTCATGGCACGGGTGAGCTCCTGTATGTCCTCCCTCAGGTTCCCATTACCCTCTGCCACCACAGTGGTCATGTCCCTCACTGCCGCAGTCAGGGTGCGCATTTCTTTTGCTAGGCGTGCTATGCTGATGGTAGCCATGTGTCTCCCCTGTAGGCGCTGGACCCGCAGCATCTGTTCTTCAATGCCACCATTTGGGGAGCTTTCACCTTCGCCTACATATGGTGTACTGCGCAGAGACCTGCGGCGCAGTGGGAGTCGGACACGTGCTGGTGGTGCTGCAGGCGGTGGGACGAATGTTGGACTTTGGCCCGATGGTGTTGCAGGTGTCTGACATGCATCCATCACCTGCATGGGTGGGACTTGTGACCTCCGTCTCTGCTGTCTCGTTGCAGTTTGCGCATCAGCAGGTGGTGGTGGTGGTGGTGGTGGAGGTGGTGAATGCGGCTCTGCCGGAGTATCGACGTCCGAATCGGCTGGTGTCTCTGATATGATTAGCCGGCCGCTGTCGTCGGAGTCGCCAGGAGATGCATCTGTGTGTGAAACAGTGCATGGTTAGTGGGATTGTTACTACTAAGGTGTATTTTACTACATACATGTCCTACTATGATTCACTAAATTAAAGTCTATTTCTAGCTTCTACAGATGTCTTGACTAAAGTATATTTTTTCTCCCTGTACATGCACACCGGCCTGACATGACTACGACTCCCATGATGCACTATTCTTATGAGTGAAGATGTGTGGGGCAATTCTGCATGCACACTGTGATCGTGCTGGGGGTTTGGGAATGGTTGTACGCAATGCTGAGTATGGGCACAGACATGCATCTTACCTTGGGCACTTGTGGCTGCGCCGGAGGTGTCCATCTGTGTGACTCCCACGACGGCCTCTGGCTCGATGGACCCTTCTACCAGCTCCTCCAGGGCAGTGTTTTCTGGCACTGTAGATGGTCCCCCTCCTGTTCTGGCAGCCTCCCAGAGCCTTTCAGCGATCCTCTCCTTGGCCCGCTTCCTGAGGTCGTACCACCTCTTTTTTAAATCGTCGATGCTGCGGGGCATCACACCCACCGCATTGACCCTCTCTCTGATGCGCAGCCATATGCGACGCTTTTCAGCCTCTGGCACCTTTAGGGACAGCTTCCCGAACAGCCGATCGTGTTTGCTGCTCACCCCCTCGATCAGGTGCTCCAGTTCCCGGTCGGAGAACTTGCGCTTTCTCTTTCTGGCAGATTCTGCGCCGGCTGGTGCATCATTCTCCATCCTGGTTGGGTAGGGTGGTAGTCCTATCAGTGGTGTATCACTGGGCTCAGGCTGTCTCCAGTTCCTGCTCCTGTTTGCTCCTCTGCTGAGTGAATGAGGGTGGGGCTGCTGTACTTCCTGGTTGTGATGTCATTAGACCGTTCCCAGAGCGACCCGTTTTTTGCGAAATCGCTATTACCGATTTCGCTATTACCGATTTCGCTATTACCGGAATCGGTATTAGCGATTTCGGTAATACCGATATCGCAAATCGCTAATTCGGTGTTTGCTATACTCGCTATTGTTGATTCGGTAAATATTAGCGATCTTTAAGGATTCGCGAATTTTTGCCGAATCTGTTGATGCATCCTGAAAAGCGATTCCTTAATAACGATTCCTTATTTATCGCTATTAAGGAATCGCTATTGGATTTGTTGATGCATGTGCACCTATATTGCCCCCTTTGTCATATTTGTTAATGATGATGTTACCATTATTTTGTAACTTGCGCATGAGTGCAGAGTATTGTTTTTCTTTGTATTTCCTTTGTTTATCTTTTTGCAACACAGTTCTGTTTAGTTGTTTTAAATCATCCACAACACAGTCACTGAAGATGTAAATTGCGTCTTTTAGCATCATTGGTATAAATACTGACGATGGTCGAAAAGGAGTTAGGTTGCTAAAGTTACATTGCATCCCTAATTCCGACAGATCTTGTTGAGTAGAACTAGTGGTGATGTCATCCTCTTGTGCTAATGCATGCATAGATCTTAGTAAGTGAATGTCTGAAACTTGTAAATGTTGTCACGGTGGGTTTGTTTGTAATCATCATTTCATTGGCTTTATTCAATTTGAAATGTTTCTTGAGTTTCAATTTTCTAATGAATTTAAATACATCCACCCGTGATTGTGCGTATTTAAAGTTGTTACCTGGACAGAATGAAAGGACCAAGGATAGAAGCTGGAGTTCCGCAATTGTGAGTTCGACATTAAAAAGATTTATTACTGTTTTGTCAGGTATCTCAGATTCACTTACTGTTGGGACCACTTCTTGACTCTGCACCCTCTGCGTTTGGATTTTTCGCCTTTGTTTTCTACGGTTGTTGTTGCGTCGCCGTTTTTCCTCATTGGATTGTACGAGCGAAGTGTTTGGCGGCGATCCTCTATAAGAAACCCCAATTCCTCTGATAGTGTGTAGTCAGTGGGTAATTTTGTCAGTTGATTATTACCTGCTATCATCGGATTCATAATTACTGCTTAAGGAACTGATTTCTGAACTGGATGGATCATTTTTTACTTGGACTGTAGTATTGTTAGATGGTGTTCTCGGGGCTAAGGCTTGTTTCTTAGCATTATCAAACTTTGAAAATGTGAATACTCGCCCCATCTCGTAATCGTTTTTATCACAAGCAAATTTCAGATTTTACGAGCCTTAATAGTTTCCTCTGGTTTTTTTAGTCTCATGTCAATATCCTCACTGCCTTTTTTGATGAGTTCTTTTTGGTCGTGAGCATCCAGTATTTCATTTAATTTGTCAATTTCTTTAACAGTTTCCTGTCTGTCGATTTCAGCGTATTTTATTAAAATCGATACCATGTTCATGGAAGCTTCTAGGTTGTTGTTGGCCCATTCTTTTAACATTAACGGGTTTGGTTTTTCAAACGATGGCGCAATAAGTACTCTAAGGCCTCGAGGTACCCTACCAACTTCTTTACACTGAAGTTAGGTGAAGTGGGAGCAGGTCCATACCTTCAGGCCTACCCACAAGTCTCAGAATGTGCAGACCCTATTCTATTCTTCAACAGGTCCAGAATATTTTTCAGAGGGTATTGGGAATGCCACATTTATGCTGGAACTATATACTGGGTAGGGGCGACTCCTGGCTCCTCTCTAATCAATGGGGTGACATTTCTCTGGGGTACACCCTACTTCTTTTGCAGCAGTTTCTGTTTACCTTACTACAAACAACCCCACAGTGACCCTCAAGCCTGAAATCCAAGATGGGGAAACAATTCTCCATTGTGCAGACCCTCTGTGCTCATCCTGAGGTGTGGTAACAGTAATAAGCAGTGCCCCCCTCCTCAGTTTCTTCAAACCAGTTCAGGAGGCAACTCTCCCAACCCCATTGGATTTGGTGTCTGCCTTACTCAGTGGACAAAAGCTAGGCCCTTTCCAAGTGTCACTTAAAATTAGCTTGTGGCAGGGAAGGCCCCTTTGAAGAAAATTAAGTTCCTAGGTACACCCTACTTGGGTGCCGATTACGATCCGGTAAAAAAATTCACCGTACGACTCGTATCCGGTCTTTTTACCGTACGAATCGTACAAGTGCCGTACAAACTGCCAATTACGATTCGCATGGTAAAAAGTCCATACGAATCGCATTGGGAATTATTCCCCACACGTCCTCGGGTCGGAAAATGTGTCCGACACGTCCACGGACGATTTACCGTACAAATGTGAAAAGTGAAGTCCGACCGCGGAATTACGATCCATCCTGTGCGTCCGATGTTACAACCGTATGGAAAAAACACCGTCCGCACCAAACTCCTATAGCAACCATGGAGACATGTGCCCGCATATGTGCCGACCCCCCCCCAGCCCCCGTACGTTCGAGTCCTACCCCCCCAGCCCCCGTACGTACGCGCCGTACCCCCCAGCCCCCGTATGTACACGCCGTACCCCCCCAGCCCCCGTACGTACGCGCCGTACCCCCCCCAGCCCCCGTACGTTCGAGTCGTACCCCCGTGTATGTACACCCTTGTACGTGTCGAACCCCCCCGTGTATGTACACCCGTGTACGTTCGAGTCGTACCCCCACCCGTGTATGTACACCCTTGTACGTGTCGAACCCCCCGGTGTAGGTACACCCTTGTACGTGTCGAACCCCCCGGTGTATGTACACCCTTGTACGTGTCGAACCCCCATGTATGTACACCCTTGTACGTGTCGAACCCCCCATGTATGTAGACCCATGTACGTTCGAGTCGTACCCCCACCCGTGTATGTACACCCTTGTACGTGTCGAACCCCCGGTGTATGTACACCCTTGTACGTGTCGAACCCCCTGGTGTATGTACACCCTTGTACGTGTCGAACCCCCCCGTGTATGTACACCCTTGTACGTGTCGAACCCCCCCGTGTATGGTGTATGTACACCCGTGTACGTTCGAGTCGTACCCCCACCCGTGTATGTACGGTGCGTACCCCCAGCGCTACGGGCTGGGGGTACGCACCGTACATACACGGGTGGGGGTACGACTTGAACGTACACAGGTGTACATACACAGGGGGGTTCGACACGTACAAGGGTGTACATACACGGGGGGTTCGACACGTACAAGGGTGTACATACACCGGGGGGTTCGACACGTACAAGGGTGTACATACACGGGGGGGTTCGACACATACACGGGTGGGGGTACGACTCGAACGTACGGGGGCTGGGGGGGGTACGGCGCGTACATACGGGGGCTGGGGGGGTACGGCACGTACATACGGGGGCTGGGGGGGTCGGCGCGTACATACGGGGGCTGGGGGGGGTACGGCGCGTACATACGGGGGCTGGGGGGGTACGGCGCGTACATACGGGGGCTGGGGGGGGCGGCGCGTACGTACGGTGGGGGGTATGGCACGTACCGGGCCACCTACTCTGGTCGTTTCGCGTCGTACTTCGCTTTTCCGGCACTTTTTGGGTGCCGTGAAAATATTGCCGTCCGGACTGCTGTCGGTTCGAATCGTGGTTCCTGGGTCGTGAAACGCTGCCTGAAAGCATCCCGACGTCATGTCGCAGCATGCCCGGATCACATTCTTATGTATATTTTCGTCGGTCGGCGTTTTTTACGATTCGTACGGAAATGGTGTTTCCGAAAGAATCGTAATTCCATGTTTGTGAAGTTTTACGACCGGGTACGAGTCGGACGGAGAAAACGCTCCGACCGACGGTTCGTACCCGGTTTTTACCGGATCGTAATCGGCACCTTGGTCTTCCTGCCAGGGGAAGAGACAATACCTTCCCACACCCAAACCACTGCTCTAGACGTTTTCACACCACACCTAGGCACTCAGTGGACCGCTGATGGAGTCAATGCAAATTAGCCTGTATAAGCTTCAGCATAAAAAATAGTAACTTTCTCAAAGTTCCTTAACATGCAATAAATATAAAAATTCCCAATTGAGTTGGATTTTTAAAACATATGAACGATAACAGTTTATTCATATTTTTAGCTGGTCTCAATCCAGAGCTAGTGAAATAAATATTGAATATTTCTTAACAGTGTTTGTCTATGGCCAGCCTGCCTTGCTTTAGTGAAAACAGCTTTTGAGTGCATGTCATTTCAAGGACATTTTGACTTTAAATGTTTACATGCCCTACTTTTAAATACCATGCACTCTGCCTCGTGTGCAACAAGGCCTAATTTAGGTTGACTTATTAATATTTAGATAAAAGGCTTTCTCATATCAAAAGCTTATCTTAACAGTTTGGACTGCAAGTTTTAAACTGCAGCTGCTATGTCACTCTAGTCAATGGTACAGTAGTGCTCTATTCCACAGGTGACATTTAACTTTCATTGCCATGTGTGTGTTTTGGGTACAATACACTGTGGGCTTAAAGGAATGTTAAACTATGTCAAGTAAGTGTATGTCAATTTTGACAAGATTGAGGTATCAGAGCACATGCGCAGGGGCCAGTCCACAAAGTAAAAAAAAAATCAGCAGCGTAAAAGAATGGGAGTAACTATGCAAAAATAGGCACCTGGAGTCCGTACGCCATTGTGGTGGTGACCGGGACCGTCCTCAATACATGCAGCACTCCCGCACACCCAATTAGGATGCAACCGCCACCATGGAGGTCGCATTTTGCATTTTAACATTGCGGCAGCTGCTGCTAACAGCAGCACCCGCCGCAATGATGAAATAGCATGTTGTGCATTTCACTGCACTACGTGGCAGGCACTACACGGTGTCTGCCACTTGGTGCAGTGAAATGTAGCCATGGTACCTTCCAGTGCACCCACACCTTCCCCCAACACAAGGGGGCCTGCAACAGGCCCCCGAAACCAATCTCCACCAGCCTTTCAATGGCGGTTTACTCACCACGGAAAGGCTGGCTGGAGACAGCATTGTAATTTTCTGGACGGTGCCTGCTAGGCACCTCCACCATTTCATGGATGCAGACCGCTCCACCAGGCAATAAAATAAAATAACTTTTCTGAAGGAGATGGTGAACATTCTGTTAGGGAGACATCAAATATTTTATATTGTGACTATAAGAAAGGCTGAAGAACAAGGCTTGAGTCGCCTTTGTTTTTGCAATTGTTTGTGAGGGAAGTGTCCAAAACTGTTTACAAGAGACAAGGTTGTGTTAGTGGTGTGCGTTGGGATAAGGATTATGTGGAATAATAGTGATATCCTGAGCGGATTCACACGAAAGTACAGCAAGAGTCTATGAAGATAGTAGCACTTGGCAGACTCTAAGGCAAACATAAGGACTTTTTGGCCAGGCTAAAAAATGAACATCTGGTGATAAATGTAATCGCCCACAATGGATTTACAGAGTACAATCACAAAACTAGAATAAGCGGCATCAGTATTTCTATTTTATCTAAATTCATCTATAATTTACCAACAAAACACATACATTATATATTAAGAAAAATATGCTACACGTTTTAAAAACTAACTAGTGACTCTTAGGAATTCATGCCCACTCTGAAAAATGTTTCAAGATCATTTTGTTGCATTAGCCCTTATGTTATAAGAGGCAATGTTATTGTGCCATGGAATGCACCAGTACCACTTTTATAGACATATGCTCAGTTATGACACAAAAGTGATGCCGACCCCAGGCAAAGTGTTGTGGTGGGATTTACTTTCCAAAAGTTACCTTAAGTAATGCAAAGTAGTGCTATGCAACTTTTCTTTGCTATTGTCTGCTAATAGATCAGATTCCTTCTTCCAACTAAGTAGGGGCCTCATTTATGTTTTTTTTGCTGTAGGGCAGCTCAGCAGGCCTTGCTGCTGCACTGCATTTCGGCAAAAGAAAAGGGCAGGAATGCACCGTATCCATTAGATCTGCCACTTTTATGTCCTTTTCCCCTGTGCCGGCGTACAATGGCTTGCCGTGTGCCAACACAGGCACATTTGCACCATGGTGCAAGGGTGCCTGTGTTGCAGGGATGATTATTTTTGTGCAGGAAGGGAAATCTTACTGCACAAAAACAATCACAAGAGGCATTTTCCTCTTTCTGTGCGTGCTGCAGAATGCAGAACACAGAAAAAGGAAAAACGAGGAGAAATAAAGGTATTTCATCTCATTGGGCCTCCCTTACGCCTCTCCTGGGGATGAGTAGATTTTTAGCGCTGCCTCAGACTTACGATTTCTCGTAAATCTGGGGCAGTGTCAAAAAGCCATGGATGTTGCAGGGAACGCCCCCTGCAACACCCATGGAATGCCCCATTTGCAGTTGTCTGCGTGAAAGGGGCACATATTTATAAGGACATGAAAAGACACGTACCATGGCTTTATGTGGCCTTATAAATATGCCAGTGGCATATTGCGCCACCGGATCATAAAAAAAAGTGACGTTCCAGCGGCACAATAGTTCCGGTAATATCTCTTAGATGCTGAGAAAACTCATTACATTTAGATGGTTATGTAAGACTTCTGGAAACGTCTGGTGGAACTTTATTGGAGCCAAAATTAAAAGGATGGCAGTGCCACAATATTAAAGTATATAGAATATGTTATGGAACAAACTGCTCTAATTATGCTATTGGGTTCTTTCATCTAAAGCAACGATTCTTAACATTTTCACTTCTTTGGCTGCCCACTGAATCAATACTGAAAAACGGGAAACCAGGCCAAAGCAGTTTCCTAAATTGGAACTTCAGAACAAGACACAACATTATAGCAACGAGTATAAATGAAACAAATACTCACATAATTAAACATTTAATTTACAAAAATAAAGACAAATCGAATTTTTTATTTAAATGTGTAGGTTGGAATTTTTTTTAAATGTGGTTGTATTTCTAAAAGATGGAGCAAGTACATCACTTTGCATTCTGAATAAATGCTCTCTTTTTATTGACGCATACCAGTGCTTCAATTGAGCCCACCAATCATTTATGCTAGATTCTCTTTGCTGTACTTGTGCTGCTCATGGGAATCAAATATGACTACTAACAGAGGGGCATATTTATGAGCCCCAGTGCGCCAATCTTGCACCACGCAACTTGGGGCAAGAGTGACACAACTCAAAAAAGAATTTTATGAAGCCACTCAAGGCCACCCTGTATGTCCCTGCGTGGCTTCATATATCTCAAGTAATGCAACGCAGCACAAATGCATTACTCTGCATGACGGAAGCATTTCTATGGGTGTTGCGTGGGTGTTCCCACACAACATCCATGGATTTTGACATATTCCCAGATTTACAACAGCAGGTAAACCTGGGAATGTGCCAAAAAGATACGCCTCCCCAGGGGAGGCATAACCAGGATACATATCTTTATTTTACCTTGTTTTCCTGCAGCACACACAGGAAGAGGAAAACGCCTCTCAGAATTGTTTTTGTGCAGGTCGGTGCCCTTTCCTGCATAATAACAATCCTGCATGCAATCCAGGCACCCTTGCATCATGGTGCAAGGGTGCCCGCATAGGTGCTAGGCAGCCCATTGTGCACTAGCGTAGGAGAAAGGACAGGAATGTGCCAAATTCTTTTGGCACGTCATCCCTTTCCCTGTCACGCAGCACAGCAAGGTGACTTGCTGCGTGACTTTTTTGTAAATATGCCCCTTAATTTTTTGCCTTCAATTGCAAACTTCTTCACATTGACAGAACATATTAATATTTTCAATTTGACATTTTGCTTTTTTATGTGTATTTACATTATTAATCCGATGATAATATTTAATTTTGGAAACAATTGCAGAACCCAAGAGTAGGTGTCACAGACTCCCAGATGTCGAAACCAAGTAAAGAACTGATCTACAATAGGTAGTTGGGAATTTTATTAGGACTTTTAAAAATATTTGAACACTCATGACTTGAGTTACAACTTACCCATTGTCAAAAACTAATTGACAAAAGTACGCAAGAAATTAAGTAAAACGTTTACATTTCACCTCTGACAAAAAGCATAAGGAATTATATGGCTTTGTGAAATTGATCTTGTAAGTGCCGTTTGAACTGTTAATGCAATCAGCATCTATTTATTTCTTAATTTACATAATATGCAAGGTATTTTGTGACTTAGAGTACAGATTTATTAAATCCATACATTATCCATTCAATAACAAACATGTTTAAAATAATAAATCGCAAAAATAGCCTTCAGAAAACGGATTACAACCCAAGGTTAAAAGCCACTAGCACTAGGTATGAAAACAGACAATAATGGATAAATCTGTTAATGTTATTAGAGGGATGGACCTCAATATGAATGCCTCTAACTCCTGGGGGTACCAGCAACCCTGTGGCACCAGTGTTACTGGCTGATTACAAGTGGGACTCTGTGGTGTTGCCTTGGAAATGCTCAATTATCAGTGGGAATCTGTAATTCTGGTTGTGATTCTCATACTCATTTTGCACACTATATTTAATGCACAAATCTTGTAATACTGACGCGGTCAGTAAGTGTGATTACCAGTCCAATCGTTATTAAAGCAGAACTCATAATTGAACCCTTAAAGCGAATGTATGACTGGTAAGATTTGTTAGTACAGTTCAATGAGGATGAAAGTACATTTTGAGCCAAAAGAGTTAATCAGAGACACCGAGGGCCATATCATACTACGCTGTGATGTGTGCAGTGCACATGAAATTCCTTTAAAATGGTACTCTATAATACTTTTGACCTAATTGACATATTTAAGTCTTCAGAAATGCCATTTTAAGTTGGCTCAGAAATTCTTCCAGTATTGTATGTGGGCTGCCGTGTGTATTTACACTACCCACATATATGTCAAAGACATTGCAATTCTTATTTTCTCTACATATGATCCTAATTATCCAAAAGCTATTTTCACAATGTAGGTGAAGCTAGATTTTACAAGAGCAGGCTTAGATAAAATTTAAAACCTTAATTTCAATTTTCACCTGACAAAATCACAACAAAATCATAAAAAGCTTTTTACCACTTCGTTTTGAAAATCTATTTTCTATTTAGCTCGAGTAGAAAAGTAACTTTATAAAATGTACTTGTGCTTTCTCAACCAAAACTGGCTTAGAACCAGTTTTCCACTTGTCTCCCCCTCAGGGACCAATATACTATCCTGGCTGGACATAATGCCCAGGCTCTCTGGACTCAGGAAAGCTGGGTGTTGTCATCAGTTGTCCACTTAACATAGATTAACAAATTCAAGGCAAAATTTAAAAAAACTGTTTGGCCACTATGCCTAGGGGGGCGCATATCCCTGCCCTATCCCTGCCCTGCCCTCAGCTCAGGTGGACAGTTGCAGGGAGCCTCTAAAGCTTGTGATATCTCCATGTATCTCAGAACAGAAGGCCCGCTGGCTTGCCCTTGGAGTCATTTCAACCTGGGATGAAGGGTGCAGGCACAATCTTCCTTTTCAGCAGGCAGGGCAGCAGGCAGTCATTATGGCAGCAAAGCAGCAAACCAGTTCTTCTGTAGTATCCACAGGCCAGGACACTTTACTGAAGACCTGGGGGCATATGTATAAAAGTCTGTGTTTGCGATTCTCAAAATGCGATTTTTAGCGAATCCCATTTTGAGAATCACAAACCGCAATGTAAGTAAAAAATCGCTAATAAATTGCGATTCTCAAAAATTCACAGAATTACACTGCAACCCCGCAAATAGCGATTCCTTCATTGCAAATTCAAAAATAAAGAATTGCAAAAATAGGGACTCTGCAATTCAGGTGCAGCTTGATGACATCACACCCAAGAAGTGGGACTGCCCATGCTGCACCTGATTGGCTGAGGCTGAGTCAGAGGCTGTGAGGAGAGGCAGAGAACTGAGCACTGCATTTTCAAACATTTCCAATGGATCCCCAGGAGAAAGAGAAGGACAAGGAGGAGGCTGGGAGAAAGAGAAAGCAGAAGTTCAGCGAAAGGGAGCAGGAGTTGCTGATAGAGGAAATGGTGCACAGCCATGAGTTGTTATTTGGAAAGAGATCTCTCTGTGTGCCAGAGTCAAGAAAGAGGAAAATATGGCTAGACATCCAGGCAAAGGTAAATGCCATTGGTGTGACCCAGCGCTCTTTGGAGGACCTGCGCAAGCAATGGTACAACATGCGCTCCAGGTCTAAGGACAAGGTGGCAACCAGGCTGGCAGAGGCTATGAAGACTGGTGGAGGAATACCAACTGCAACAGAGTCTACACCCCTGGAGGAGTTGGTGGAGTCCACCCTTCATCCCGAGAGTGTCAGTGGTGTGGCTGACATTGAGAGCTCCGACCCTGCAGACACCAGACAAGGTAAGATGCATGCCAAATCATGTATCACACATCACCATCCCAATCTCACACTCAGGGATGCATCAACTACAGAGTACATATGCTACCCCAGTACACTGTTTCCAACACACACAGCAATGCATCATGGGAGATGTAGTCATACAGTGGAGCAATGAGACACAGCAATGTAGAAGCAGTATGAGTAAATCAGTAAAGGCAAAAAACGCTAAACAGCAGTTAGCTAACGCAAAATAAGAAAACTTTATTCAGTGAGCAATGCTGAGCATAACACAAAACACAAATGTGCCTTTTCATTCACAGCACCACCAGAAACACAGGAGGACAGTGCAGGAGCTGAGGAGGCCACACATACCGGGGAGCAGGCAGGGCAGGAGGACACCGATGGAACAACACTGACCACACCTGTCCCACCAAGAAACATAATATTGTGCCCCCACTGCCACTGTTAGAGGCAGAAACACAGTCTGTAGGGGAGGATGATGTGCAGCCTGTGCCAGGCCAGCGTGCAGCACAGGTCCAGGAACAGCCCACTCTGCACGGTAGGGAAGAAAGATCTGTGAGACACAGGCCAAGGGCGAGCACCAGCGCTGCCGCAAATGAGGAACACAAGGTGTTTGCATGGTTAAGATACAGCGCCTGCAAACAAGATCGATGCGGTCAATACACCGGCAGCTGGTCTCAGTAAACCACAACCTTAATGACATGAGGGAGGGCATAAGGGAAATGACAGGTGCCATCAGAGAACTGTGTGCCATGATGAAGCAAGAGCAGGCAGCCAAATGCAGGGGTAGACAACATCTCTACAGCCGTTTGGACACCTACAGCAAGGCGGTGAACCGGCTGTGTACTGCCACGTCCCTGCTGTCACGCTGGTCAGTGAGCATGCAAGTAGAGATGGCCCACTGCAACCAGGATGTGGCCAAAGGCCTGGTGCAGGTTACGACCGCCGTGGAACAGCTTCAGACAGCTACACCGGTGGCACAGGACTCCTGGGCTCAGGGGATAGCGAGGAGCTGTCTAGCAGAAGCAGCATAACCCCACCAGTTCCCGAAACCAGACGGCGCAGTGGGAGACAGGGCACAACACCTGAAGAGTCAAGGGAGAGCAGTCAGCACCCTGAGCGTGCGACAGCAGGCCGTTCCCGTAGGAAATGAACTGCCATCACAGAAGATAGGAAATGGGTGAAGCAACCCATTGCATGTGGACTTATGTCTCGCCTACATACCTGCACTGTGCCCATTATATGTGCAACTTCTAATGACACTCATGATGTCTGTCAGGCTGTGTGACTAAAATTATCCTGCTGCTAAAGGATTTATTAAACACAGTCGTGCACATCTTTTGCATTGTGTCATCATTTCTCACCTAGAAATAGTTATACAATCAGGACCCCATCCTTTGTAACAGAGTCCTTTTTTTAAGTAGAAACCAGAATTCTTTCCAGACTTCCATAAAAGCCCTACGTGTTTCGGAGAATCTTTCACCTTGTTCACGGGCTGGCACAAGTGCTTGAGGCAGATTTATGGGGGAGCTGAAGTCCTGATGTTTAAATGTCTATAAATATTGAGCAGTATTTTAGTGAGTTGCTGACAGAACCCACCAAAGGGAAAAATTAAACGAGGGAGAAATACAAGTCCCAGGATGCCTGTAATGAAATGCACCGGAGCTAGCCCACCAGGGGGCGTGAACAGACATTTAAACATCGGGACTTGAGCTCCCCCGTAAATCTGCCTCAACCACTTGTGCCAGCCCGTTAACAAGGTGAAATATTCTCCGAAACGTGTAGGGCTTTTATGGAAATCTGGAAAGAATGCTGGTTTCTACTTAAATAAAGGACTCTGTTACAAATGATGGGGTCCTGCTTTGTTTTCGAGTTGCGTCTTCAAGCAAAGGATATTGTTTTTTGGATAAACCCACACAGCCAGTCCTGCCCGGGAAGATTGCACCGCCATAGGAAAATGTTGGTCTGCAGCGCGATATTGGAATCATGCTCAATGCAGGAAAACGAAGTTCAGTGTTATCGAAAACCGGACTTCTTTTTGGTAACCCACTGGAGGGTAATAAACATTGAGCAGTATTTTAGTGAGTTGCTGACAGAAACCACCAAAGGAAAAATTAAACGAGGGAGAAATACAAGTCCCAGGATGCCTGTAATGAAATGCACCGGAGCTAGCCCACCAGGGGGTGTGAATAGACATTTAAACATCGGGACTTGAGCACCCCCGTAAATCTGCCTCAACCACTTGTGCCAACCCGTGAACAAGGTGAAAGATTCTCCGAAACGCGTACGGCTTTTATGGAAGTCTGGAAAGAATGCTGGTTTCTACTTAAATAAAGGACTCTGTTACAAATGATGGGGTCCTGCTTTGTTTTCGAGTTGCGTCTTCAAGCAAAGGACATTGTTTTTTGGATAAACCCACACGGCCAGTCCTGGCCGGGAAGATTGCACCGCCATAGGAAAATGTTGGGCTGCAGCGTGATATTGGAATCACGCTCAATGCAGGAAAACAAAGTTCAGTGTTATCGAAAACCGGACTTCTTTTTGGTAACCCACTGGAGGGTAATAAACATTGAGCAGATTTTTAGTGAGTTGCTGACAGAACCCACCAAAGGGAAAAATTAAACGAGGGAGAAATACAAGTCCCAGGATGCCTGTAATGAAATGCACCGGAGCTAGCCCACCAGGGGACGTGAATAGACATTTAAACATCGGGACTTGAGCTCCCCTGTAAATCTGCCTCAACCACTTGTGCCAGCCCGTGAACAAGGTGAAAGATTCTCCGAAACGCGTAGGAGTTTTATGGAAATGTGGAAAGAAGGCTGGTTTCTACTTAACCTCTTCTGTGCCCATGACGAGATGGTCTCGTCATGGAGCACAGTCGCGCTGTGCCCATGACAAGACTATCTCGTCATGACACCCACCCACTAGGGAATCGCCAGGCACAGGAGGGGGAAAAGGCCTGGCACCCAAAGGGTTAAATAAAGGACTCTGTTACAAATGATGGGGTCCTGCTTTGTATATATATATATATATATATCCAAAAAACAATGTCCTTTGCTTGAAGACGCAACTCGAAAACAAAGCAGGACCCCATCATTTGTAACAGAGTCCTTTATTTAAGTAGAAACCAGCATTATATATATATATCATCAAACAAAGCTTCCCCAGTTTGAAGACGCACTCAAAGACCAGATGAATTTAAAGGAAACTGGCATTTTCATTCAGATACATTTATTTGCCTTACGCGTCTCAAAGCACTCAGCTTCTTGATCACAGGCATGATGATACTGCACAAAAATGGTGAAAAGGCACTCCTCCAGGACAGGACAGCAAACTTGCCCCCCAGGAGAGGCTATAACAGTCTGGACTGATCTCAGAGTGTGGCTGGCTCAGGTCGGAGGAAGCGGGACACGCCGACATTGGAGTGAAGGTAGGACCATAGCATACAGTGCTGGGTGAGTGCTGGGTGAGGAGTTGCGCAGGGATGGGGAAAGGGATAAACACACATGAGGTTGTATAGATCCCTCACACGTGCCCATTATTGAATTTAAAACAAATTCCACAGACATGTTGGCTGACGTGCCCAAAGATAGAGAAGCTGCAGCGTTAGAGATGTTCAAATATAAACGCTGTCCCAATATGAACTCAGTAGCCCAGAAAGCACCAGCAGGCAGCAGCGCAACTAGCCTCAGGGAGAAAATGTGGCGATTGGAAAGATTAATGAAAAGCGAGCAGAGCAAGTGGTGGAAGGGCAAGTCCCTCCAAGGGTACTTGGACGTGGGAAGAATCCCACGTGGTTTGAGAATTTTAATAGCGTCAAATTACGAGGCCCCCGACCCAAGAATGATGAAAGAGTGGGCTGAAACCAACCTTGAGTCTTCTAGAAAACTAGTGGTGATACTTGTGAAATATGCAGAAGTGGACAGCCTGAAATGACAGGAACAAATAGAGCAGCTTAATGAGGAAATCAGAAAGATGAATCATAGTGAAGAAGAAACCAAACTGTAAGATGACATGACTAGAAGATTGCGAAAGGAAGAAGAGAAAATCCGGGAACGCAAAACATTCAAGTTCCATAGGGACAAGGCTGATTATGATTGTGGCCATATCTTCACCTTCGCAAAAAAGTATTATTCTTTGAAAATTTCCAAATACAGTCGGACAAACACAGCCAAAATCAAAACCAACAAGGGGGCCTATTCAGATTCTTCTATCTCTGATTTAAGCTCAGCCTTAGAGAGTGAGACTGAGCCCAAAGCAAGAAACTACAGAGGATTGCAGGTCCCGGCAAAGTTGTCATTAGAACAAGAATTTGTTTTTTTATGCGAAGAAAGCAGGCAGACCTTCCGACCACGAACCCAGCAAAACAAACAAGGAAAAACAAAACAATCAGAAGAAGGGAGAGGAGACATGCCAAACTATGGGTAACAAAGAAGATCAGATACACACAAATGGAAACGCAGATAGCAAGTTCTACAATCTCCAGCAACACATTAGTCAATTTAGCCAATGTTGAATTGAAGGAAGTAGAAAAACTAATAATGGCCCTTGGCCTGTCATTTTGTCCCTATCTATTAGAACAGAAATGAAGAAATAAACTGAACATTTTCATCTCGGAGGACCACTGGAGGGCTTTTAAATTAAATGAACATTTTGCTACAGCACAGAAACCTACTACAGGTAAAGGAAATTTGAAAGTGCACTACTGATCCCAGCATGCAACACTTAGTTGAACTCACCTGTGAGGCGCACTGAGGGCTAATTAAATGGACATGCAGAGGGGAGTGCCTTTTTACCATTTCTGTGCAGCACCATGGAGCATGTGAACAAGGAGCTGAATGCTTTGAAACGTGTAAGGCATTAAAATGCATCTGAATGAAAATGCCAGTTTCCTTTTATTAACCCCTTCGCCGCGGCGCAAATTCCGCCGCGTCGCTGGGGGGGGGGGGGGCGGGGTGAGCGCGGCGCCGCCATGCTCGTGACGGAACCACGCCGTCATGAGTCACGGGCGAGCTGTGCTCATGACGGCGTGGTTCCGTCACGACTCCGCCCACTCTTTATTTCGCCCACACAGGCGGGGAATCAGCGACGCGTGGGCGGAGTGGACGCAGCATGACGGAACCACGCCGTCATGAGCACACGCCGCCCGTGGCTCATGACGGCGTGGTTCCGTCATGCGCACGCAAGGGGTTAAAAGAATCAGTGGAATTCATCTGCTTTTTGTGTGTGTCTTCAACTGGGGATATTTTTTTGAAAGATTTATGATCGCAGGCCAGCCAGGAAGATTGCACCACCCCTCAAGGTCAAGGTTAGGGGGCCACGAGGACATGGAACCACTCTGAGTCTTCCTTAGTGCAAAAGCAAAAAAATAAAAAATAAACTGAACATTTTCATCTCGGAGAGCCACTGGAGGGCTTTTAAATTGAATGAACATTTTGCTACAGCACAGAAACCTACTAAAGGTAAAGGAATTTCAAAAGTGCACTACTGATCCCAGCATGCAACAATTAGTTGAACTCACCTGTGAGGCCCACTAAGGGCTTATTCAATGGACATGCTGAGGGGAGTGCCTTTTCACCATTTCTGAGCAGTACCATGGAGCCTGTGAACAAGGAGCTGAATGCTTTGAGGAATGCATAGAGGAAGCGTACCACTGAAACACGTTTGTTGTTTATTAAGTGCCCTCAAATCCAAAGGACCCCTGAGAGTGCTGGTGATTCTTTTTGGAGCACCGATATTGAACGCAAGACTGCCCTCGCGTACTGTGCACCCGCTAGCGAGTGCAGGAGCACTGGCAGACTTGGAGCCGGCGATATATATATATATATATATATACTGAAAAAACTTAGACGTCTGGAATCACGTTATATTATTAGACTACACACCAAGACCCTCAAAGGGCTTAATAATGATGAGGAACTTTTGGTCCATTTATGAACATACAAATTGAAGACACACTATGTATCAAGAAAAACCTCTGTGCAAAGCAAAATCCAGCCAAAAATACGAAGCAATAGAAGAATGACAAAACAATTCATCATAGTACAAAGATCATGGTCAAGAATTAATCATGTCTGTATTGAAAGATCCTAATGCCAGTGTTACATATTACTTACTATGTCATGCCAGAAATACATAGGGCTACTACCAGCGTTTATGTATGAAGGAATACAGAGAACATCACTATCTTGGCAAGACGATACTATATCTTATAAATGAATGGTAACTTAGACAAAAAATCTAAGGACAAGTGATAAAGTATTCTAAGGGAGAATCTGGCATTCTAATAACACAAAAAAGAGACTGCAAACTATCGACAATGATGAAGGAAAAAGTACAAATATGGCTGATAAACATATACAAACAACAAACTGAATCATGAACCGTATAGTATTTACTTCTGTTTGGTCTGCGATCCCATGTATATATTTAAGTCTGTCTTTTAAAGGAAGGACATTGTAAATTGATAAAAACTACATCTCCCAGAAAGCCTGGGTTTGGTCAAAATTGGAAGTGGTATAAAAGGATGTGAGGAGTAATGTCCGCCAACCGTGAGCAAGGCCTTGCGTGGCCGAAACACGTCGGTGAGACAGACTGGCTCTGTTTGTAAACTAAAAATACCTGAAGAACAGAAATCTGAGTGCGGTGTATCTTGTTTAAAACATTCTAAAAGTCAAAGGCTCGGCTTTCTCTCTTTCACCCACTGCTGAGCGCTCCGACGATTGAGACTCATTGTTTGGAATATATATATGTATTTAAATGTGTGTGTGTGTTCGTTCAGAGTGTAATATGTTTTTTATTAACATTGTTGAGTGTGTGTGGAAGGGCCTTGATTGTGCATGCACATTTTTTTATGTATTTGTTTTGACAAAAGATAACTTTGTGTAGTAAGAGCAAACCACATGGAGGTGGCCTCTTGACCATAAGGAAAGTTATTTTCATGTGTACAGTAATTGTTCCAAGCAGTCCGCGACTCAGCAAACAGTATTTTTCTCAGGCCTTGTTTGATGTACCTATTAGTGTAGTTGCTCTATGTACGGTATTTTTAAGCAACATTTATTTCCACGGATGGATATGGTCTTCTGTTTTTTAAAACCTAAGGAAAGAGGGATGCTGTTCCTCTATGCTCAATATTTTTAGACATACAATAGAGTTAGTTGCATGTTCTATACAGGAGAAAATACGGGCATGAGATACATGTGACCAACACATAATAGCAGCCATATATATTCTAGACGGCCATTGAAAATAATCAATATCTTTATCATAATTGGATTCGAGGTCATCTCTTCCCGTTTGCTCACGCTGCGATGCTACTCTATATATTAGCATTTCTTTGCAATAAACATGAAAAGTAAAGCAGTTACAAAGCCTCCTCGCCAGCACCTCAATAACCCCTCTGCCTTTTCCTGTTTTTAAGAAGATATTAAATTAAGTGCTGTCAGAGTTTACTGCAGTAATGATCGAAGAAGCTGATTTATTGCGTTTAGGAACCGAGGACTCTGAAATGCTGACTGGTCACAACGGGGCTGTAAAACATTAAAGCCTTAAACTTAATAAGCATAAGCCAAGCCATAAACTATTATACATCTACAGATCCGTGCACAATGAGCAAACCTTCCAAGCCGTTTGTCACAAATGCATGTATCTGTATAAAATTCTGCACCTTTATTGTGGAGTACCATGTTCATGTAGCCTCTAATACTAGCTCAGCAGAGGGTTACATGTCTAAGAGTAGAGTAAGTTAAACCCTTAAGCAAAACAGACCACCATACAATGCAGGCACATTCCATACCACACCCGCGTTTTGTTTTTATAGCTGATTGAAAGGTTCAATAAGTGATCAGTTAAAGATTGCTGCTTGTCAAGCTGATTTAGACAGACTATTGGGCCAATGATAGAAAAAACATGCAGCAAGCTTTAGTGCTTTGTTGCTAGTGGGTGCTTTGGACATTTTTGGGCTAAATGTTGAGTTTCAGACAATGTACTTCACTCTGCTGCAGGGCTTGCGAATTGTCTGGGTTACCCACCCGAACAGTTTACCAGTAATAATAATGTTTTTTAAAACCATACTATGATTCAAACCTGAGAGCTCCACGATCCATCGGGAGCGGGTTGGAATACAACAACAAAAAAGTTTTTAAAAAAAGAAAATCAGAGTAAAATATAAAAATCTTAAAGTGTTGAAAACAAAAAACATTATTGTAGATGTAATATATGAATTATATTGTATATTTTCTATCACTCAAAATTACCAACAAGGAGCCAGTGTATTGGACACGGGTATGGGATCAGCTGCACAATAAGAAAACCAAAAACAACACCACCGATATCAGTGACCCAGGAACGGTGGAACTGGCTCAGGGGCGTTGGCGCCTCAACATCAACAGAGAAGAGGATAAAAGCCTACTTCCATTTAAAAAAAATAATAATTTGCAGAGATTTATAACTTGACCCGAATCCAATCAGGTATCAGAGCGCTTTGCATAGCACCACTTACATTACATGAGGACACGCATTCATTTTTTTTGTTAGGCACAGGGAGATTAAGTGATTTGCCCAGAACCACAGAAAGTTCAGCGTGGTTACCGAGACTCGAACCCAGTTCCCCAGGTCTGAGTTCGAGCGCCCTAGCCGTTAGGCCAACTCCTCTCCCCATTGCTTATAGAAACACAAAGGGAGATATTCTCAAGGATCTATTGCCGAGTTAGAAGCACTTTATTGCAGCCCAATTGGCGATAAATGTATAGCCCCATTCACAAGCTGGTGCAAACAGCAGATATCACCAGTTTTCCCGCGATAGCATCCTCAAAAAACATAGCCATGGATGACCACGACAACTGTCGCTAATGAGATGCAGAGTAGGCGTTCCCGAAGAAAATGCCGTGACAACACCACACCTCAACATTCTCAACGACCAGCCAGATTGGCGATAAGATCAGAAAACATGTGATAAGGCGCGTTAGCAGCAGGAAATTAACACCTGCTCCGACCTGGTGCAAAGTTGGACGACAACCGGCAGCAGCCAAGCGAGCACAGCCCATAGCCAAACATGAAGAACAACAGATGCCCTCGGGCAACTGAACATGCAGCCCAGAGCCCCAATAGGGCAACAAGACCCACCGTGCCACCCCCCCGGACCCTGCCCCCCCCTCCCGGACCACCACAGAGGCAGCGCAGACCAAGACAGCAGACCTTCAGAAAACGCCCCTGCTGACCACTGCCTTCGGCCTACACTGCGGTCAAGTAGGTCACACTTTCAGAACTCAGTCTTGATTTATTTATGGCAGCTTTTATATCATTGTACTGGCCTCATCGCAGACTGCATACCCCTTTAGCTCCGGTGCCACTAAGTCTGTCCCCCTACAGCCATGGACACTTTCTGGTTGAACTTTGGTGGTGACTGAGTCTATGGACTGGGAGTTGTTTTCATCATCATGTCGGTGATACTGATTGTTCTGCGAAAACGAGGCTGTAGCATTCCACTCCTCAATTTGCCTCTTCCGGATGGCTTCTACCCTCTGCATCATGCCCTGCAGGTCACCTTCCACTGTCACCCGCAACCCTCATTCACCTCGGACATCGATGAGGACCCGCTCAGCTCACGTGGCCCATCTCACTGCACCGCAAGTCACCGTCCCGTGGCGGTGTGCCTGTGCCAGCCGCAGTGCATCCAGGGCCACTAACTCTGTGCAGCTCAAGTCATGGACCCTGTCTGATGGAATATTGGATGACCTCTGGGTCGATGGCCTTGGGGTCATCAACATCATGTGTCTGTGGCCATGCGCTGTCCGCTGCCTCCGGACCTCAACTGCGGTCCACCAGGGCTCACACATCAAATCGAGTTCTGACCGGCCCGGACGTCACATCACCTCAGGAGGCACACGCAACCACCGCCAGAACCACCTCCAAATGCCAACTGCCAGAGTCGGAACAGCCGTACTGGCAGACTCATGTGTGAGAGCAGCTTCTGGATTGGCTGCAGAGCATTCTGGTAGCCTGTGCCTTCCTGCAGTGAAGAGGAGCAGGAGAGTGCAACGGAGACAGCTGAAAGGCAAATTAGCGTGACGGGGATGGCTGCAGGTACGTTTTTTTTTTCACCCGCAACCCTTATACCTCCTATTGCCCACCACCCTCCCCGCTACTCATCAAGCACACGGTCACTACTAGACCATGGAATCTGACGATGTTGGTCAGGAGGGACATATATGTGTTGAAGAGCGTTGGGCTGAGGGGTGAGTCTTGGTGGACACCACAGGTGATTTCCTTGGGTTCAGAGGTGAAAGGTTGGAGGTGGATCCTCTGGGTTCTTCCAGTGAGGCAGGAGGTGATCTATCTGAGTGTGTCCCCTTGGATGCCTATGTGGGGGAGTTTTTCGATCAGCATGTGGTGGGATACAGTGTCAAAGGTTGCCAAGAGGTCAAGGAGGATCAAAGTTGCTGTTTATCCTAAGTCGAGGAGGGTTTAGATGTCATTGGTGGCTGTGGTCAGGGTGGTTTTAATGCTTTGATTGCTGCAGAAGCTAGATTGGGAGGCGTTGAGTAGCTGGTTTTGCTCCAGGTATGTTATGGTTTGACTGTTGTTGGTCTTTTCCAGTACCTTTGCTGGGAATGGGAGCAGGGAGATTGGGAGGTCGTTTTTGAGTTTGCTGGGGTCAGTGAAAGTTTTTTTTAGTAGTGGTCTGACTTCTGTGTGTTTCCAGGTGTTGAGAAATGTTGCAATAGTGACAGAGGTTTTGAGTAGGGTGGAGAGATCCTGGTCAATCCTTTGGTTTCCGAAGTTGTGGTGCAGGCATGGGTCTGTGGGAGCTCCAGTGTGGATGGATTTCATGGTGGAGGTGCTGTTCTGAGTGGAGAGGCTGTTCCAGGTGGTCAGTGTGTGGTTTATATTGGTTACAGTGATGGTGTATCTGTCAAGGAAGTCCGTAGGTGTGGGTTGGGGTTTGAAATGTCTGTATATGGTTGCGATCTTGTTCTGGAAGAAGCGGGCAAGGTTGTCGCAAAACTCCTGGAAGGGTATGATGTTGTTTTCGCTGGCAGCTGGGTTCCAGAAGTCCTTTACGATGTTGAAAAGTTCTTTGGTGCTGTTGGCGCTGGTTTCGATGTGTACGGCAAAGGCTGTCTTCTTTGTTGCCCTCAGCGAGCGGTGGTAGAGGTTGAGGGAGATCTTGAAGGTTGCCCTGTCGGAGGTGTGCTTGCTGGTGCGCCATCTCCTTTCAAACTGTTTGCTGTCCCGTTTTATTTTTCTGAGTTTTTGAGTGTACCAGCTGGCCACTTTGGAGGATTTCTCTGAATGTTGCTCTTGATGGGAATGATGCTGTCTGCACAATTTGTGATCCAGGTGTTGAAGTTGTTCACTCCCTGTTCGAGGTTGAAGGCATTTGCAGCATTGGAGGGGATGAGGGCGTTCGGTCAGCAGATCTCTGAGATTTTGTTCCACCTCCGGTGGGGGGTGTTGGTCATCTTGGGGGTGGCGGTGCGGAGGCTGAAGATGCTGAAGTGGACAATGAAGTGATAGGTCCATGTGAGTTCTGTGACATGGCTGTAATTGGCGCGGCTGCTGGAGGTGGAAATTGGGTCCAGCATGTGTCTTGCACTGTGTGTGGGGTTTTGGATGATCTGTGTCAATTCCAGGCTGCTCATACTGTCATGGAGGTGTGCAGTGTTTTTGTCTTTTGGGTCATCTATGTGGAAATTTAAGTCATAGAGGAAGATGTAGTCCTTGGAGTCTAAGGCTAGGGGCACAATGAAGTCTGCGATGGTGTTGCATAAGCTGGAACGTTAGCCTGGGGGCAGTATGTGAGCGTGAATCTGATGGTTGTCTTGTCTTCTGTGTGGATCTTGAAGTGGAAATGTTCCATGGGGTGGTGGTGTTGTCGGTGGAGGTGGTACACTGTATTGTCTCTTTGTGGATGATGACTGTTCCTCCTCCTGGCTTGTCGGTGTGGTCCTAGTGAGTGATTTTATATCCATTGGGGATCACTGTGGCAATGTCTGGGGCAGATGTGAGGTAGAGCCAAGTCTCAGTGAGGAAGACAATTTCAGGTGCGAGGGTGTTGATGAGGTCCCATAATTCTGTGAAATGCTTGCATAGTGAGCATGTGTTGAGAAGGGCACATGCAAGTTGGTGCTTTTGTTCAGATGCAGTCTGTGGTGTGTTTGGAGTGAGGCTGGTCATGGGCTGGTGTGTGTGCAGTGGCAGGTGAAGTGGCAGTTGGTGCAGGTGAAAGGTTCTACCGTGGACTTTGGGTTGGAATGGAGGCATTGTTTATTGCATTGTCTGGGGTCAATGCAATAAACTGGGAGATGGTGTATATTCGGAGGTGGGGAGGTCAGGTGTTGTGGTGCTGGGCGTGGTCTAGGCACGGATGAACACAGATGGGCTTGCCTTTGACGTGCCTGTGGAGTGCCAGCAGCATGCTCACTGTGTGTGTGCACAGTGCAGTCGTGCTGTGGACTGCATTAAATAGGTCCTGGGGTGGCTGGGGCTTCTGTTGGTGGGAAGAACAGTGAGTGGGAAAACCCTGTCAGGACAACCCAAGCTGGAAAACCCTTGCAGCTGCAGTGTCACTGGATCAGTTTGGAACAAGCAAGAACTTAAGGCCACAGGCGAGTGGCAAGTTGGGTGTCCAGGTGTCTCATACAACATTACTTTAACCTTTGGGTGTTTCAGTGAATTGCTAGAGTTTTTTTAAAGTAAAGTAATATTTTGTTATCATATGTAAATCCAAACCCCACCGCGCATGCCTGAAGGCCCTCTTGCCAACTCCACCACATGCTGCCAACTCCACACTTTACACGCCCTTCAGCCGTGTGCAGTGGGCATGTGCCACATGGTCTGGCCTGCAGCCAGGCCCAGTGGCTAACCCCTGTAAATGTCAAACCCACACTGCACTGGGCCTTCGGTTGTGCATGGCAGGGGTTTGGCCACATAGCTTACAGCCAAAACCTCACAAGCTACTAGACCCACATGCGGTGGGGGTTGGCCACAGGGTCTGGCCAGGCCCTGTGGCCAACCCCCCCTAAAGGCAGCCAACACCACACTGCACACAGTTTTCATCTGTGCGCTGCAGTGGGTGGGCCACAGAGCCTGGTTCTGGGGACCCCATGCCCAGGATAGTTTTTTAAAGTGAAGGAGGTTACATGGTCTCTGAGCCTATTATAGCCCCGGGGACCCCAACACCAGGGCCATATCTATTTAAAAGTGGAGGGGGCCACATGATTACCCTCATTTTACCCTGAGGACCCCATCCCCAGGCCCATATGTGTTTTAAAGGATGATGAGCCACGTGGCCGCCCTCCCAAATCCTTATTAGGCATTAGGACCCCATCCCTCAGGGCTGTTTTTTTTTTATTAAATGGGAGTTGGCACGTCCTCCCCTCCCTGAGCCTTCCTAGGCAACAGGGACCCTATCCCCAAGGGACATTACAAAAAATTAAGGGGAAGGAGGACGCAAGGCCCCCCTCCCCGAGTCTTATTTGGCCCTGGGGGCCCTATCCCTCAGGGCATTTATTTTAAGAAAAGGGGCGTAGATCTATATGGCTTTCCTCCCTAAGTGATGTACGATAGAGCAATGCATGCCTTTACCACACATGCCTTCATCACTCAGTCTTTGCATGCATATACTATTACCACACATGCCTTGACCATGAACATACATAGAGGTACATTATAATTTTCCTAACCGCGCAGTCCTTTACCACACATTATGTTACCAAGCACACCTATATTTCACTTTTATTACTATAGAAAAATGCTAATAAATATATATACAAAAAATGCTAAAAATGGTACTAAATAAGGATATAAAAATAATAAAATTATATGCATATGAAACTATATAATTAAGGTGTAAGACAACAAATTTTCAAAACATTTCTATGAATAAAACAAATGTGCGTTTTACATCTCCACGCAACAGAACACAACGCTTTATATATTGCGAAAATATGCAAAGCATTGCAGCCGTTCGCAAATATTTCCAACACAACGCAACCCAATGCAACACTACCCAAATTTTTAAAACTTCAATATAAATTAAAGTAACACAATGCAAAATATTGTAATCCTTTAAAGAATTAGTTTCACATTTCCCAAAAAGTAAAAGAAGAACTTATGTCAACATACTACTGATATTTTATAGAGCAGTTTAACAGTTTAAACACATAAACATTCGTCTTTCGCTCATATCAGCATTTACAAATACCCGTGTCCCCAACAAAGATGGCTGTTGCATACCGTGGAGGTAAAAAAAAGCATTAATTTTCACAGAAAAAATAATTATACATTCAGTCACGATTTAATTCACTTAAAAAAGTACTTTCCAACTTTGTGAATTATGGAATATCCCCCTAAAAACATATAAAAACAGCCATCCACCATTTTGTATTCAGTGGCATGCTGCCTTCTGACGTGACTACACACTCCATAGAGAGCAGGAGAGTGAAGCACAAGCATTTTCAAACACTACCATCTACCTTCAATAGTAAGTATATCCATAACATTTAACAGCCTCTAAATTTAACCCCTTCCATGCTGCGCAGATTCCGCCGCTGTGCTGACGGAATCTTGCGCGGGCGGGGTCATGACGGAACGGTTCCGTCATGAGCACAGCTCAACCGTGGCTCATGACGGAACCGTTCCGTCATGAGCACCGAAGGGGTTAATAGAAAGAAACAATTTGGTATATATAAATGTTTTCATTTTTCAGGCACTGTCAAGGTTATCCCCATTCCACAGTTTGGGTACATTTACATGTATATATAATTCAATAACCTAAATTAACATTCTGCCTTTTTTTTTTTATTAAGTGGGGAAACGTTGTAAAGTTAGCCTGAGCATAGTATTGTCGCCAAGTCAGTAATCATTCCCTATGGTGAAAAAATCTCCACTACCATCTCCCCGACCTTCAAAGGGGAACTCACCATCTCCATCTACAGAACTGGAACCATTCTCATACAGGCCACCGACCCGCACCCTACCACTTTTGACCACCACTTCCCCACACTTCTTTCCTCGTTAACTCAACTGAGCAGTCAAACCATAACTCCCCAACCCACCATCACCCTTACTAATAACGTGGAACTGATCCAATCTCCCTGCCCTGAAGAACCTCTCTTCAACTCATGTACATCCACCATCACTCACTATAATCACACTACCCCTATCATTACTCTCCGCCGCCAAACACCCACAACTATTACATCTACTGAGCACACCGGGAACAACAAATTCAAAATTAACAAACACCACAAGACCGGTCTAGATCTTGACAGCTCGGACTCTAACCTCTGCCCTCCAGTGACCGAAATCCCCACAGGCACTCTCCGCTCAACCCCTGATAATCTGAACCCTCCCTCACAAACTACCTCTTTCTCCAACACAGACCCTTTTCCCCTGACCGTTACTACCCCCATGTCCAACGTCATCTCCAATCCAGTGGTCACTCCCTCCCTACTACCACTGCACACTCCCGTTCCGATGTCCCACATCCATAGACACAACCGGTTTCCACCGACTACCTCACTGACAACCCCCGTGACATCCCCATGGCCAACGTCGTCACCAATCCTATAAACTCGTTCCCCCCTATTGTCACTACACGCTCCCCCTCTGCCGTCGCACACCCACATACACAACCTGCCTCCACCGCTAATCTCATTGACATTCCCCGGAACTCTGACTTCTTACCTAGAATTTCTCTCCCTCCTCACTTGGACAGTAGACCCTCTACTCCTCCTTTGAACTCCTTGAATGGGAGCATTACTAATCCAGCTCCCCGCGTCCAACCTCTCCCCTCTCCTAACCCCACTGATTTCGTCCAATCCCAGACTCCTGTTCACTCTCCCTCCAAAGACCCAAGTCATTCTCGGCCCCTGCCTAATACCTTAAACTTTTTCAGCTCAATAGCACAGCAACTGAACAGAATGGAGCTGAAAATTAACTCCCTTGCTGCTGATTTCCTATACTTACAAAAAGATCTTCTCAACAGGACCAAGTCGCCGTGCTCCCTCTCCCCGGGTAGATTTCCTCCCACCCCACTCAATACCGCTCCCTTGGCCCCACAGTGCACCCCTCGTCCCTCCAGTCCGTCAGCGAGTCAGGCACTTCGACCCAACCGGGATCGCCAACCCTTTTCGAAGCCGAAACCTGTTGAGATCAATGACTCTTACATCGCTTTGAGCCAGAAGTCAGCCCCTTTCCCCATCCCTGTTATTATCAGCACTAACAGAATCCCTAAAAATGTCCACTCGCCTAGACCTCCTGCTCAATACTCCTCTATCCACCTTACTCCCCCCATCATCGAGGCTCCCCGTCCTCTCTCTTGCATGCTCCTCAACTGCAGCTCAGCAGTACAACACGCCACAGACATTGCTGCAGCTCTACTCGCTGAAGAAATTGACTTCGCTTTCCTCACTGAATCCTGGCTCAATGTCCACTTCACCCCCATTCTTGACATTCTCACCCCTCCAGGGTACACCATCATCAGACAAGACAGACCGATCAAAACAGGGGGAGGACTAGCCATCATCCACAAGGCAGGAATACAGATTACCAAACTTAAACCTGCAGAATACCTATCGTTTGAATACCTGGGTGTCGAACTCACTGCCAAGGGCACCTCACCCACCAAATTCCACACCATCTACCATCCTCCTGGAGAGCGTACCCTTTACCTCGAAGAACTAACAGACCTAATATCACGGTTTTCCATGACAGACACTAAAGACGTGTTTCTGGGTGACCTCAATATCCACTGGAACGACCCAGAAGACTCCACTGCCCAGAAACTATCCAACCTACTTGAAATATATAACCTGAAACAACTCTGCAATAAACCTACTCATATCAAAGGTGCAACACAGGATGCAATCATTACCAACAATATTCTGGTCTCTCTGAGAGCGATTTCTCCCATTGACTGATCCAACCACCACCTCATTCTGTTCAAGATTGATGCACTTGTCTCCCACCAACCTATTTGTGATGACAAACCTAAACACTGGACCAGAAATATCAAATCCAGGATTCATGCCCATCTTCAACTCCAACCCTCATCATCGACGGCCGATGACCTCACTACACACTTTAACTCAAAAATGACAGAGGTTCTAGACCAAGTAGCTCCTTTCAAAGTCAAACAATTGAGGCAAACCAAATTTAAACCCTGGTTTAACGTGGATCTGAATGAGGAAAGGCGTCAACTCAGGCAAACAGAAAGGTCTTGGAGACTAAACCTCTCGACTTTACACCTAGCGCAACTTAGATCTGCTCGGCAAGCATACAAAAAACACCTTTTCAATGAAAAGGCGTCTTTCTTCCGCAGCCAACTAGATCTAGTGAAGAACAGACCGAGAGAACTCTTCAATATTGTCAAAAGCCAAACTAACTGCACTCCCTCTCTAGAAATCAAAGCCACCAATGAGCGCTGTGAAGAAATTGCCACCTTCTTCACTAATAAAGTCTCGAAAACTGATCAATCCTTCATCCAAACCTCTAACCCTCCTTCCCTCTTAACCTGCCCCACTCTAACCACCCCTGATCATTTAGAAAGAGTTCTTAACAAGGACAATCAGGTCTGCCTCTGGTGCAGATTGGGGTGTACAAATTCTCCCTACTTCCACAGATAGAATAAATTCACAGATACACGCACATACACTCATCATACGCTTGGGCCCATTTCACTAACATACACTCAGATTACTCTATTAGCACTGAACCTGTGGAAAGAAACCTTCTAAACACCCTACATCTACACACATGGTCGATAAGACCTAATTGTGACTGTCCTGAGTCATGATCTAAATAATCTATACAACAATAATCAAAATAGAGTACTCAATAATTGACAAGAAATAATAACCAACACTGTATTTTAAAATTATGATTCTTTATCTAAATTAGTTCAAATGAAAATCAATCAAAGTAAATCATTATTCTCATAATTACCTATTCTAGCTAAATGTCAGAATGGGTCAGGACAGGTCTCTCAGTAGAAGTCTCCCAAGTCACCGTCCTCACAGCATAAGTCCTCACCAACGCAGGTTTGGGAAGAAATGGCAAAGTGAAAAAAAACCCTCTCTAGGCTAACAATATTTATAATGTGTTTAACAATAGAAGGCAACATAAAATGTTTTCGATATCCGCTGAACCGCTGAGCAGAGCGAGCAGGAAAGGATGTAGCATCGCTACATTTGGAAAATCTCCGCTCAGGAAAATCACAAAAATAAAAAGACAGAACACGGAACTGGAAATTAAAAAGTAACTCTTCATGTTCATCTTTCCTCGGAACCAACATCATGATCTCAGAGTTCATTCATTATGGCTCCTTTGTCCTCCAAGGTTACTCGGATGTATCTGGATGCTTGCCCAGAACTGCTACTGTCCTCACGGAAAATTTTAACCAGGCGAAGACTGTGGTCAGATGACTCTCGACCATGTTCAGTAAGGCCTTCTCATCACAAAATTCACTCGAATACAGGCTTTAAACGGGAGCCATTTTCCCACTAGGCCAAAATGTACCATCTTAATTAAAAGAGACAAAACAACGTTACCACAGCATAGTGATTAAACAGTGTTAACCCCACTAATACCCTTATGTGTATCTAATTATCTAGCCTTTGCAACACAAGAAAAACATTAGTACATAACATTTAAAAAGCGTTTTTCCGTGCTTTAAATAAACAGCACTCAGCAACATTTATTAATAAAACATGCACATTTATTAAATAGCAATACAAAAGCATTCCCACGTCGTTTTTCTCTCATTAGTACGTATTGGTTAGTTAAAACATGTACACAAAACAAATAATTAATAGTTAAAATTAATATTTTATTAATCAACAAATAGACAAACCAGAGCTTTAAAAACCCAATAGATTTTCAACAGAAAACTCTGCTCCAGCAATCCCCCCTTTGGTGATATTATCACCAAATAAACAACCCAAAAAATAAATTAGTAAAATTTTAGTCCCAATTTTTAGGAGAAACTGGAAATGTCTTTTTCTTATACACAACACTAGACACCAGACTCCCTTTCATCATCCCTCTTTGTCTCCAGATAAACACTCTCCCTCAATTCTTCTAATTCTATTTCTTGTGGATCTCTTTTTCTTTTATTTCTCCTTTCAATATTTCTTTTAATCAATTTCTTTTTCCCTCCCCTGTTTTTACAACACAAACACACTAATCTTAGTATCAATAAAGCAACAATTATACAAGTCAAAGGAAACAATATCTTACCTATAATAGTACTACCTATTTTTGCAATAAAATTCTTAACAGCAACTATTTTATTAGCTATTTTAGTCCAAATACTCTCAGCTTCCAGTGGTACTAATTCTTCATGCAAATCAGTAATATTTTTGATATAGACCTTCAGGTCTTTGCTTTCGTCTGGAATGTAAGTGCAACAATGTTGAACTTTCAATATTCCACAAACTCCACCCTCCTTAGCCAATAAAATATCAAGGGCAAGTCGATTTTGCATAGACATGGCACGTACGGCAATCAATTCCGTATTCACCAAAACAAACCCTCCAGCGGTATTTGTCGATAAGCGATCCACCACTGTTGACAGTTTCCGAATTTTATATGCATTCAAAGAAATTCCCACTGCTGGAATTAAAGCTCCAAAAATGTCACCCACTATTTCTGACCAAGTTTCTCTCTTAAAACGTGTTAGTAAATTAATATGTTCTACATCTTCTATTCTATCTACATGAAAGATCTTTGGAAAAACCAGGCCCACATAACACGTGCCATACCAATGGTCAGGCAACTTGTAATAAGCCTTATTCCCACAAACATAATACACTCCTGGAAAAATTGGATCCTCTCCTCCTCTAAAACCCCATCCTGTTGCAATGAAGTATGTATCATGACACTCACTAGTCCCAACAAAGTATGTATCATATTGGGATTTCTTTCTTGTAATGCACAGCTTACCCTTCTGTGGTGCATCTAAAGCTAAAGTTGGACTAGCTCCATTTCTCAATTCTTTTCCCATCTCAATGTCCCAAATTGTCTCACTGACTTTATATTTCCCTGCCTTTTCATGCATGCTCAATTTCCTTTCCTCCACCATGTTTAGGAAAGCTTTCTCCTCTTCTTTCAAACTGCAAGTTAAATTATTCTTAAAAATGTAATCTAATGTTAATTCTTCTTTCTCAATAAAAATCTCACCAAAAATGTTAGCTTCTTTAGCTGGATTCAGCTTCTCATTCATAGGCAATTGCCCAAAAATACTATCTTTGTTAGACATCTTATAATCTATTTTCCCTAGCAAATAAAAAACACTACTCAACACACTACAAGAAATTCCATACTTAGCTGGTAAATGGTGATAAGTAACACCCTCTGAAACGGATGCAGGTAATTGCATACAAACATAGCAATCCCTCACTTCCATTGTTTTCACATATTCATACAACAATTTCGAAAAAACATTACTAGAAAAATCATTAATTGACCTATCTTTATGCATGTAAGTATTACTAATTCTAGTTGGAACTACTTTTTGCAAACTTTTCTCTACATTAGTCTCATTCTCAGTATGTATTTCAAATGTACCTATTGAAACTCTAAATGTAACTAATAAAGCTAAAACACCCCATTGTAGCATTAACAATGCAGTACAGCACCAGCATTAGATGTGCCTTCTTTTCAAGAAGGCACATCTACTTTGATTATTCTCTATGTTAGCCATTTTACTACTTTGACCTTGTCTTTTGACTTAGCCTCTACTACTCCACTACTGTATTACTCTTTATTTCTGGATTACTTCAAACAGCTGGATTTCAGACTTTCTCCTTTTCACTTTTCTCCAAGTGATTTCTTCAGTTCACTCAATTTGGATATTCATCACTTTTCACTCCTTCTTCTTCAGCAACATCAAATTGTATCAGATCATCAACAACATCCTGTGCATCCGACTCTTCTCCAATGTCAGTCAGGATAACTTTTAAGATTCCAACAGATTTTTCCTTTTCCTCAACCACTTTTCTAAAGATCCCCTCCGGATTGTCTCGATTCACTGTTTCTTCTTCTTCTCCTCCTTCAGACAGTGCCACATAAGACCATTCCGGTGATCTGTACTTTTGGTTGGGTTTTCTAATTCTCTTTATCTCCTCAGGTTCTCTTGACTCCTTTTGCTCCTTCCTTTTTACTTCGTTTTGACTCGACACCTCATTCACTTGTTCAGCTTTCGATGTATTTGCTCTTATTAGTCTGTATCTCAGCCTCTTTACTCTGTTGTTAGGCCAAAAATCTCCTCTTACAGCCTTTTTCGGTCTTGTTTCTGTATTATTTCTTTCTCCAATCCAAGTTCTCTTTCTCAGAACTCGACCTTCTGATTTTTCATTCTCACTTTCATCCGATTCTGTTTCAAATGCCTCTTCTTCCTCAGCAGTTTTCTTCCGCTCCACAGTCTTTTTCACCACTGTTTGAGACTTCCCTACTTCTTTCCCTCCTCGAGTCTCCAACACGCAATCTTCTTGCTGTCTACTTGTCCCTTCACCTAGCTTATCAGAAGTGTTCCCTACACCTCCTCGGGGGTCTTCCGCAATCTGTCCCTCTCTATCTTCTTCTGACCCTACTTCTTCAGGTATAATCTCAAGTGGTTCTTCAATCTCCTCCTCTTCTGATTCAGGAGTAATTTCTGTGGAACTGCTCTTTTCTTTTCTTTTTCCTCCACTGCTTTTTGGAACTTCAGGCTCTCTTACAGAATCTGATCTCCCTTCTGAGACCCTCAATGGTTCTCTTGAAGTCTTTTCTGCTTCTTTTCCTGAACTTTGATTTTTTCTCACTGGTTCTGGGTCTTCATCATCACTGGAATCTGATTCTTCAAAATACTCCTTGCCAGTCCCATCCTTTGGGTTTGGAACTCTCAGAGTATGAATTGCATGTACCCAGTTTTTCACACCAGCACACTTCACTGCAGTTGTCGTAGTCAAAATAACTTGTCTTGGTCTTCCCCACCTTGGAACCAAGCAATTTCTTCTTCTGTGTACTTTAATCCTCACCCAGTCTCCTGGACTCAGATCATGAGCTTGCTTCTTCTCAAGTGTGGTAGCTTCTTCTCCAATCTGGTGAAACACAGAATGAACTGCGTCAGCCAGGCCTTTACAGTAATCCAAAATCATGTCATCAGTTATTGTCATCAACTTATTGACAGGCACATATGCATGTCGCATTGCGCGTCCCAACAGGATTTCGTGCGGACTCAAACCAGTAGTTCTATCTGGAGTAGATCTAATAGTCATTAGCACTAGAGGCAAGACATCAGGCCATTTCATTCCAGTGGCTAAACACATCTTACCAATCCTGTTCTTTATTGTGCCATTAATCTGCTCAACCACACCAGAAGCCTCTGGCCTGTATGCACAATGTAGCTTTTGCTGTATGCCCAATGCTTCACAAATCAAACTCATGAACTCATTATAGAAGTGTCCACCTCTATCAGACTCAATCGTTACTGGAAACCCGTACCTAGGAATCAACTCTCTTAACAGTAACTTTGCCACTGTTATTCCATCATTTCTCCTAGTCGGAGAGGCCTCCACCCATCTTGAAAACAAACAGACTACCACTAGAACATACCTCAGTCTGTTCACTTGGGGCATTTCAATGAAATCTACCTGCATTCTCGTGAAAGGACCACCTTCTCTACCTATTGTTCCCAGACTCACCACTGTCTTTTTCCCAGTGTTAAATTGCTGGCAAATCAAACACCTTTGACAGATGCTTTCTGCAATTGTCCTGCACTTTGCATTGTACCAAGTCTGTTTAAAAGACCTGATCATCGCATCCCTTCCCAAATGTCCCTGGCCATGATACATCCTTGCCATTGCTGACAGCATGGAATTTGGCATGACTGGTCTGCCATCTCTATAGACCCAAACATGGTCTGTTTCTCTTGGGGCACAACCTGCCTTGATCCAGTCTTTCTTTTCTTGCTTTCCTGCCTCATCCTGCAACTGTTTCACTTCATCCCACGTTTCTAGGACATTAGTAAACATCACAGAACAAAAAGACATTTCACCTTCTCGTTCCCTATTAATTGAGTGATTGTTCTTAGCACAATATTGTGCAATGTCGTTGGCAAATCTATTTCCAACTGTCACAAAATCATCTCCTTGTCCATGAGCAGCACATTTCACCACTGCTAATTCTTTAGGCAGCTGTATCGCCTCAAGCAATTTCCCAATCACTTCAGCATTCTTTATTGGAGTCCCACTCGACGTCAAGAAACCTCTCTGTAGCCAAAGTTGGCCAAAATCATGCACAACTCCAAATCCATACTGACTATCAGTCATCACAGTTACTCTCAGATCTTTCCCAATCTCACAAGCTTTCGTCAATGCCACCAATTCAGCAACTTGTGCGGATTTCACTCCTTTCAATGGTGATGCTTCCATTACTTCTGAAACTTTGCACACTGCATATGCTGCACTCAGCACACCATCATCATTCCTCAGGCATGATCCATCTACAAACAGCACATGATCACTCTCAAGTAAGGGAAGATCCCTTATGTCTGGTCTCGGTTTTGTACAGTACTCCAGCACATCCAAACAATTGTGATCATCTTCTGTCTTCACACCCACATTTTCAATATCCGGCAACAATGTCGCTGGATTCACATTCACACATCTCTCAAGAGTCACATTTGATGCTCCCAGAATGACTTTTTCATATTTAGTCAGCCGACTATGTGACATGTACTGAGTTCTGCTTCTTGTCAAAAGAATTGCCACATTATGAGGTACGAATACCCTTACAGGATATCCCATTATAATTCCCTCACTCTGTTCCAGACTTCTGCATGTTGCAGCCACAGATTTCAGACAACCTGGTAAACCCACAGCTACAGGGTCAAGTGTCGATGAGAAGTACGCAATAGGCCTTCTCAGTAATCCATGTTTCTGAATTAACACTGAAAGTGCACATCCATTTCTCTCACTGCAGTACAATTCAAACTCTTTCTCATAGTCTGGCATACCCAAAGCAGGGGCTTCACACATTCTGCTCTTCAGATCCTCAAATGCTGCCATTTGTTCTCCATCTAATTCCAATGGATCTGTCATCTCACTTTTTGTCAGCTTAATCAGTGGCTTTGCTATCAGCGAGAAATTAATTATCCACTGACGACAATAACCCACAATTCCCAGGAACATTCTCACTTCCCTCTGGGTCTTTGGGGCTTTCATTTCTCTGATAATTTTGATCCTGTCATCAGTCACTTTTCTCAGACCTTTTTCAATATTGTGTCCAAGATAATGCACCTCTTTCTTGCATAATTGCAATTTAGCTGGAGATACCTTTAACCCTCCATCTGCCAGATGATTCAGTAAAGCTATGGTATCTACTTCACAAGCTTCACGTGTTTTTGATGCCACTAGTAGGTCATCAATATATTGTACTAGCACTGAATTTTCAGGCATGATCAAACTCTCCAATGACTTTTTCAATAACTGATTGAATATCGAAGGACTCTCTGTATACCCCTGTAGGATACGACACCATGCTAAAATACGCTGGCCAAATCTAAATGCAAAAATCGGTTGGCTGTCATGATGCAATGGAATTGAAAAGAAAGCATGACACAAATCAATCACTGTGTACCACTCAGCATCATGTGGAATCTGATACAAAATCACTGACGGATTTGGCACAATAGGACAACATGCCACCACAATTTGATTAACTTTTCTCAAATCCTGTACAATTCTGAACTTCCCATTAGGTTTCTTTAGCCCCATTATCGGTGAGTTACACGGACTACTCAATAATTCTCTTAAAACTCCTTGCTGAATCATTTTCTCAATTATAGGAGTTATTCCTTCAATTATTTCTGGTGTCATTTTGTACTGAGGAATGTTAGGATAAGTAATTCCCTCTTTCACTGAAATTTTCACAGGATCTACATTATTCATCAATCCCACATCTTCTCCAGTAAAATCCCAAACTGTCCTTTTTACTGTTTCTCTCAACTCTTGAGGCAAATCCTCCGGATCAAACACAGCATATGCACCAATTAACTCACTCTCTCTATTTTCTAGAGTCATTCGGTACAAAACATCCTCATCTGGTGTTTCAAAAGCTATTCCATCCGGTGTACAAAAAATTGTACAATTCATTTTACAAAGTAGATCCCTACCTAACAAGTTCACTGGACTAGTGTCACAGACAATAAATCTGTGCATGTCTGAAAATTTCCCTATTTGTACTCTTACTGGTTCAGTAAGACGTGTCTTGATTTGTGTATTGGCTACACCAACTACTTGGATTGCTTCATCCGAGAGAGGAAGATTTCTAATATCTGTTGACCTGACAGTTGATCTTGTTGCACCTGTGTCTACTAAAAAAGTAACACCTTCTTCATTTATTTTTCCATCCACAAATGGTCCTGCCTGGTCTATTTCTAGAGTTGCACCAAGTATGCACTCTTCCTCCTCTCTTCGGCACCGTCAATAATCACCTTCAGACTCACTCCCTTCATTCTTTAACAAGTACTGTTGTACCTGGTTAGAACGCCTTGGTTTGTTTACCTGCTCATCATTGTAGAATCCCGAATCCGGATTATACTTTTGTGATCCTCTATTCTGCGGCAAGGGCGGTTTTGGCTCTTGACTCTGCTGTTTCACAACAGAAGATTGTTGCTGCTGTCGATTATTCCCTTCGTTCTGCACCTGTTGATTTAAGTTTTTATTCTCATTATTCGCTAATGGTGGATTGGTACACTCAGATCTCCAATGTCCCAGTTGGCCACAGTTGTGACACAGGAACTTTTTTTTGGCTTCCTCAAGATTCCCCTTTCCTTTACCTGCATATCTAGGTCTATTCCCTGGATTATTTCCTGCATTATTCGCCTGTTCTACTAATTGTGCTTCCTGTCTTTCCGCAACTTTCACTTGTGCCCACATTGCTTTCTCTTTCAGCTTTCTCTGTTTTGCTTCAATTTCATCACTGAAGTATTTTGCATGTCTCAAAATCTCATCTATTTTCTTACTCTACCAATCCACAGTATGCTCACGAATTCTCTCACTAATCTCAGGTCTCAGGCCATATACAAATCTGTATACAAAGTGACTCAAATCCTTGTCACCCAGGTGTTCATCCCCACTGAATTGTTTAAAAGCCAGTATCAGCCTCTAATAAAAAGCATGAACCGATTCTTTTGCTTCCTGATGTGTTCGATCTATTTTAACCCAGTCTGTCTCTTTTGGAGGTACTTTATTTTTCAGGTATACGATCACCTGCTCATACTTTCTCATTACTTCTGGATCTGGTGCTCCTGTTCTCTGATCTCTTGGATATTCCTCAGTAGGCCAACTTACAACTATTTTACACTCAGCCCACAAGTCTGCTGGAACAATTATATCAAACAGACTATTCAGGTCAATCCACAGCACTTTTGACAATTTCACAAATCTGTCTACCTGCCTATACCACTCGACGGGCTTTTCTCTCAGTCGAGGGAAATCATTCGTAAATGATAAAATATCCTGTCTGGTCCATGGAACATGTACATATCCTCCTCCAGGTATTTCTCTCATAGGATAAGCAACAGTGGATGCTTTCTCTTTTTCTCTCACAGGAAATGCTGAATAAGTCCTATCCCCTGATTCTTCTCTCTTCTTGTACCACCTATCCTTCCACTTCTCAACATCACCCCATTTTCGCAATAAAGCGATCATCTCTTTAATCTGTCCTGTTCTACCAGCACCATTCAGATTTTCAATATCTTTGTCTGTGAAATCCATCCTGTAAGACTTCTGCAAAACTTTCACTTTATCAATGTCAACTCCATAGTCATTTGCTATTGCTCTTAATCTGTCATGTGTATTTTTAGTTCTCCAGGTGATATTTTTACACATAAATAACAATTCACCATCATGATGATTTTTTAGAATTTCTGTAGGAACTGTCCCTGCAACAAGCTCTTCTAATTCTACACGTAACCTAGCCACATCAATTGCCTGTGAATCTTTATCCCTCTTTTGAAGAACTTTCATCCATTCATTCAAATCTTCAGCTGTTATTTCTGTAGATTTTCTCACTGGAACCACTTTCTTCTGCGGTTCTAAAATTGGCATCCCTGAACAACTAGCTTCACCAGCATCCAATCTTGAATTAGACTGTATCTCTAATCCTTCACTACATGTCTCATGTCTGGATTTTTCTGTCCTTTTTCCTGAGTCTCCTGAAGGACCAGCCAAACTTGTCAATCTATTCCCAACATATGGAATCACCAAACCATTCTCACCTGTCCTCTGCTTATCAAAAACAGGCTTAATCGGACCTATGGTTACGGGCACCGTAACAGCGTCTAGATTCTTTGTCAGCTCTTTGATCTTTTCAGTCAACTCCGATGTAGTTCTGGCTAATTCTCTCGTATTTTCGCCACCGCTTCTATTCTCTCTTTCCCTGAAAGGATTACCACTTCTTAACTCAGGTGTCACATTTTCTGTCTCAATGGTACGCAATGTATCTCTTATCGGAGAAACAATTGGTGTGCTCTCTTCTGGTTCTGGTCTATATGGAGGTGGTCTTTTGTAAATCATGTCATTCAAGACTTCATCCTCATACTCATTAACTCCATATCTTCTCACTTCTGCCTCAGGAACCCTTTCTGTACCCTTCTCTTCAATTGTTCTCATAGGGTATAATCCCTCTGACATACTAGCATCTCGCCATCTCGTCATTCGATCATGATGAGTTTCACGACCAAGTCTCCTCCCAAACATATACCTATAGTTTCCCCCAGACCTCTGCTTCTCTCGCTCATGTACTTCCTCTTCCCATTCCACTAAAGCCTCAAACTGTGTCGGCCTTGGTCTTGGGTCAAGACATAACATCTTTTTCCGCAAATTTTTCAACACGGCCAAATTAAATGAACCATGTTCTGGAAATGCTAGAACACCATCTTCCTTTGTATACCTAACCCAATTCTCCAACCATATACAGGTATGATACCCATATCTCGCAGCCATGAAGGATGCAGGCGTTTTCGATGGAGGTAACAATTCACCCTCTCTCGTTTTAACATCTTTATCCTTGTCGAACCAATTTTTAATCTTTCTGAACAAAGATTTTTTCTTTTTATCTTCTTGGTAATACATTTTAGCTTTTACCAAACTTTTCTAATCCTTTCCGTAATACAACTCAATAGTACGATGTTTTATCCAATAACAGCGCGACTCACACTAACGCACCAATCCTGGAGCGTCTACGTCATTAGAATACAAAGTGACTCTTTCCAATCCTTGCGCGGCTCACACCAACGCACCAATCTCAGCGCGAGCACTGTTCTAATCTAATATCCAATCAGAGCGCGGTCTGTTTGACGTCAGCAGTCACTGCAGTCTCTTGCTCCTGTCTCCTGTCAGTCGTCTACCCCTCCTTTACAAAACTTCTCAGTAGACTTCGTGTCAGATTCTACAAAATCTATTAGTTACAACATATAAACATCTCCATTGTCTGCTTCGCTAACCAAAGAATAGTAAAGAAAATCTATTTCACAAGAATCCCGTTGACACAGTAGCATGCATTCATTAACTGTTTCCTCTAAGACTGCTCCAAAGAGTATTACAATTAACTAAATATATGAACATTCACGCACATTCATACAAGAAAATGTAGTACATACACACACAGAATCCTGCTTTTCCCGAGAACAGCGAACAATCTGCTCCACTACAGAATTATAACATACGTTAACCAAGCAGTGTTTTCTCTGCCCAGTCCTTCAAACAAGCTCAGAGAATACCTATTACTCCTCCCGCGATAAGCTTTAACGGTGAACCTTACGGATCCCTGGGACTTAAGACCAGAGTTTCACAAATAACCTTCGCTACCATACACACTCCCTTTTATACCAGAAATATTTCTAATAGTAACACACAACAATGTCACTAATTCCGAACACAGACAATGTGACGCGCAACTTCGATTGTCACACGTTTTCTTTTCCTGCATACATACAGGACCAACAATCCCGTCTTTCCCGAGAGCAGCATATACTTCCCTCTGCCCTACTACGGAACTGCTACCAGCTCCCAAATGCCAGAAGCACTACATAAAACTCAACATAACGACTTCAACATATAGTATTAGTACATACCAACATCAAACAATAATCAATAAATCAAAAGCCAATGTACAAGCAATCTAATCAGATCAAGACAATCATCAATAACCATCAAATTCTGCTACCAGGAAATTGGTGCAGATTGGGGTGTACAAATTCTCCCTACTTCCACAGATAGAATAAATTCACAGATACACGCACATACACTCATCATACGCTTGGGCCCATTTCACTAACATACACTCAGATTACTCTATTAGCACTGAACCTGTGGGAAGAAACCTTCTAAACACCCTACATCTACACACATGGTTGATAAGACCTAATTGTGACTGTCCTGAGTCATGATCTAAATAATCTATACAACAATAATCAAAATAGAGTACTCAATAATTGACAAGAAATAATAACCAACACTGTATTTTAAAATTATGATTCTTTATCTAAATTAGTTCAAATGAAAATCAATCAAAGTAAATCATTATTCTCATAATTACCTATTCTAGCTAAATGTCAGAATGGGTCAGGACAGGTCTCTCAGTAGAAGTCTCCCAAGTCACCGTCCTCACAGCATAAGTCCTCACCAACGCAGGTTTGGGAAGAAATGGCAAAGTGAAAAAAAACCCTCTCTAGGCTAACAATATTTATAATGTGTTTAACAATAGAAGGCAACATAAAATGTTTTCGATATCCGCTGAACCGCTGAGCAGAGCGAGCAGGAAAGGATGTAGCATCGCTACATTTGGAAAATCTCCGCTCAGGAAAATCACAAAAATAAAAAGACAGAACACGGAACTGGAAATTAAAAAGTAACTCTTCATGTTCATCTTTCCTCGGAACCAACATCATGATCTCAGAGTTCATTCATTATGGCTCCTTTGTCCTCCAAGGTTACTCGGATGTATCTGGATGCTTGCCCAGAACTGCTACTGTCCTCACGGAAAATTTTAACCAGGCGAAGACTGTGGTCAGATGACTCTCGACCATGTTCAGCAAGGCCTTCTCATCACAAAATTCACTCGAATACAGGCTTTAAACGGTAGCCATTTTCCCACTAGGCCAAAATGTACCATCTTAATTAAAAGAGACAAAACAACGTTACCACAGCATAGTGATTAAACAGTGTTAACCCCACTGATACCCTTATGTGTATGTAATTATCTAGCCTTTGCAACACAAGAAAAACATTAGTACATAACATTTAAAAAGCGTTTTTCCGTTCTTTAAATAAACAGCACTCAGCAACATTTATTAATAAAACATGCACATTTATGAAATAGCAATACAAAAGCATTCCCACGTCGTTTTTCTCTCATTAGTACGTATTGGTTAGTTAAAACATGTACACAAAACAAATAATTAATAGTTAAAATTAATATTTTATTAATCGACAAATAGACAAACCAGAGCTTTAAAAACCCAATAGATTTTCAACAGAAAACTCTGCTCCAGCACCTCCAGCTAAAAAACAATGCGCATTGGTCCGACTTTGAGCTTATGTCGGAAAATGAGATTTTCAGTATAATTTCTAACCTAAAACCTTCCTCCCACACTATGGACTCAATCCCATCCACAATCATAAAATAACTTAACCACACCATTTCCCCTTTCTGGACAAAAATCATCAACGCCTCTCTCACCTCAGGCTGTGTCCCAGACTCCCTTCAACTTGGACAAATCACACCCATTCTCAAAAAAACAGGGGCCGACCCTAATGATCTCAACAACCTCAGACCTATCTCCAACCTCCCATTCCTTGCGAAAACATTGGAAAAATGCGTTCTCCACCAACTCAAAAAACACATTGATGAGTTCAACCTCCTCGACACCTTTCAATCAGGATTCAGGAAAGGCTGTAGCACGGAAACAGCTATGCTCAACACCTCTGACGATATTCACAAGGCTTTAGATGAAGGTGATGCCTGCCTACTTATCCTTATTGACCTATCTGCGGCATTCGACACAGTAAATCATCCAGCGCTTCTGGAGACCTTGTCGAATCGCTCCGGCATCAATGGCACAGTACTAAAATGGTTCACCTCCTTCCTTCAACACCGCTCACAACAAATTAAAATCAACTCCTGTCTTTCAAAGCCAACAAAAGTCACACTTGGGTTCCCGCAAGGCTCGATCCTCTCCCCGGCCCTCTTCAATCTTTCATGGAGCCCCTCACAATCATCTTGAAAAAAGCTGGAGTGAATTACCACCTTTACGCTGATGACACCCAAATCTATTTCAAAATCAAGTCTCCCAGCGACATCCAACACCTCAATGCCACTCTAACCGAGATCCAAACTTGGTTCAGCGCTAACCACTTAAAACTCATTCCAGATAAAACAGAACTAATGCTATTCTCTCCAAAAAGCAACCATCGTCCAATCCAAGAGTGGCTCAATAATCTGATCGCCCTAAACTGCCCCATCGTCCTATCCGACTCAGTTAAGTCTCTAGGCATCACCCTTGACAAGAACTTATCTTTGGAGGCCCACATCAAAAACTCTGCAAAAAGTGCTCTTTTCTCTCTAAAACACCTCAAGAAATTGAAACCTTTTCTTCCCCATGATAACCTCAAGACAGTAGTCCAATCCCTAGTTCTCTCTAAAATCGACTACAGGAACGCCATCCTAACAGGGACTCCAAAAGCTCACCTAGCCCCTCTAAGGGCAGAGTTGAACATGGCCGCTCGACTCATATCTGGAGTAAAAAGACTTGATCACATCACTCCATCTCTCAACTCCCTCAACTGGCTTCCCATGGAAGGGAGGTGTATTTACAAACTGGCCTGCATCACTCCCAAAACCCTTGACTCTCCGGCCCCTAACTACCTGAACAACAAACTGGTAAGAGCAGGTCAATCCAGAACGCTGAGAAGCTCCAACTCACTCCTTCTTATTCCTCCGAAACTGAAAAAAAAAAGCACACAATACCGATCGTTCTCTGGCAACGCTCCCACGATGTGGAACGCTCTCCCTAGAGTCCTCAGATGCAACCCCTCCTTCTCCTGTTTCAAAAGGGACCTGAAAATCCATCTCCTTAACAAATACTTTCCTGACCGTCAACTAACCTAGACTTCAGTATCCGAGTTTACTCCTCTCTCTTGACATTCAAGGATAGTTGGTGTCCGGACTATGTTAACCACCTTATCTTCCTCGCTGTATTTTTTTTTTTTTATCCCTGGTTTTGCTTTCTTACTGCCTGCCTACTATGTAATGCAATTTCCGTCTGTTTTTTTTTACAGTATGTATGTAAAGCACTCTGATACCTATGGGTCAAGCTATATGAAACTTTTAAAATAAAAAAATAAAAAAATTGTGTACTTGAAGGCTATCCTTCCAGTACAACACCTAGGCTAGATTTACAGAGACACCCTTGCACCCTGGTGTAAAGATGTGTGTGTGGGGCACAGCTGCTAATTTCAACGCCGGCGCTAGTGAGAGTGGAGGAGAGTGCCATATTTCTGTAAATATGGCACTCTCCTGCTCTCTTCATCTCGCATAATGCATTGCAGATTTTTTGCCTGCTGCGCTGCGTTGTGTGAGATTTTCGTAAATCTGCCCAGAGTACTCTATGCTGAGAAGATCTTTCTTCCTCTCTCGGTGACATACCAAACACAGACCTGTGAGAGCCCATACTTGCACCTGCTGGCAGAGTGTGCCTCAGATATTAAGATTAACATCAACTGCATCTTTTCACCATGATATTTAACTACAATGCATTAAATTACTTGCCCAAAGCCGGGTCTGGTGGCTTAGTGAACTAAGACGTCCACTGTAGGGGCCTGTATTTGACCTCATAGTCACAGGTTCAAATCCTGGGGGTCCACTCAGCCTTTCATCTTTCTGAGGTTGATAAGTACCATTGAGAGGGGGAACAATAAACTTCTGTTATTCAGCACCAAGATTCCCTTCTGGTTGAACGTGTGCTTTACAAATACCTGTTATGTTATCTCCAGACTCTATCTCCTATGAATGCCATGTTGATAGTGGTATGTCACTTCTGATCCTTTAACAAGGTGCTAAGCGCATTGGGGAAGGGCAGCAGGACAATAGAACTGGACTTAGGACAAATATTGTCCTCAGTGAGCAATGGAAGGGAGATAGGGCAAGTGTAGGAGGGAATAAACCTGCTCTTGAAGACATGTGAAAGATCGTTCCCTGATTATTTTCTCTGAGTTCTTCAGACCACATTTGCTTCCCATTATAAAAATGTATAACATAACATTATATATGAATGATCAAGGAACCAAAAACATCACGAACTACACGTTTGCTGCCAGGAATAAAGAGAATCAGATGTAGCAACATGGCAAGCTGCTGAGATAAAATGCAGCTAAACAAAATTCACTATGGTAACAAAATGTATTAGACTTTCCTTTGCACTGTAGAGACACAACCATTTAGACCGACCACAAAAGGGTTCATAAAAACATGTGTGCGTTGAGGCAGTAGTTCAGATTAGGAGCTGAGTGAAAGCTGCACCTGCTTTATGTTTTTTCAGAGGAATTGATTGCCAGTTTGTAGCTGGCAGCAGTTCACCACAGGAATGATGCAAGGAAGTTCAGTGTGCCAAACCACATGAAAGTTTGTCTCTTGGGTGCGTCCTCTCCAATAAGAAAAAAAAAGAAATGTTTTAGCCTTTTTGTGTCAAATGGCTTCAACACTAGGAAGGAGCCTAAGGATGCTGCTTTACGTAGCCTTCAGCAGGGTCGGCTCCTCCATTAGGGCGGAGGAGCGTTGCCCTACTGCTTTCTCGCAGAGCGAGAAGCAGAAACATAAAATGGTATTTTAAATCCCATTTTATGTTTCTGCTTCTCGCACTGCGAGAACGCAGAAGGCAGGGTATGCCTGGTTGGGGGCGGGCGGGAGGGTATACCCGGTTGAGTAGGCGGGTCCGGGAGGAGTGGCTTGCCCACGGTTGTGGGCCCGGACTGTTTGGTCAGTTCTCTGGGGCCGACCAAACCAGTCATGCGCACTCTACATTTTCTCTATGTAGGCTGCATACCATTGCATCATTGTGATTGGTTTACGGGAGGGGAGTGAGCATTTCTGTTCCTGTTCAGGAGGAGGAAAACGCCAATCGCGGGACCCGGCCCAGGAGCAGAGGCGGCGCGGGACCAGGTCAGGTCATTTTTTATTTTAACCCGCCACGGAAACTCCCGCGTGACCCACCCCCACAACGGTGAGTATTGCGAGCCGTGACTGGCTTTCAGTAATTTCTGGCCTTGATCTTCTTAGCTAAGCAGTATGCAAGGTGGACCAATAATAACACGGCCGGAATGGGCCGCTTGTAAGCGGCATCCGTCATTACTCCCAACCGCATGAAAATCGGTTCTAAAGTCTGAGCTCCAAACGTCTAATCATTAGGCGGGGGTGTCGTATTTTTCAGAAAGACTGTTCTTTGCACTCGTAAAGAGTTAAATAGAGAATAGACACGTTAAGCTAATTGAGTGACGTTATTAATTAATATATATGGATATATATATATATGCAATATGGATAATGTGCGATAAATATTTAAGGATCAATTTGTATATATATATGTCAGATAATATTTCCTTAACGCAGAACAGACTAGTTTGCGTCTGGCGTCTGTTTTTGGACGGAATGATGAAGTCAATCTGAAAATAACTGTTTATTTTGAGGCTGTGCGTGCATCATGATACCTATCATAACTGGGCTATTTAAAAGACACTATTTTAAAGATTCCTGTGGTCATAATGTGCATAAGTGCACAGTATGATATAATGAATGAGAAGACCTGAAACGAAGTTGTTGCTAGGAAACACCTGCTTTTCTTTCCATCATTAACAATTATTTTACAAAATGTCATTAGAAAAAAGACTGAGTATATATCAAAAGGCACGTTTTTTTAATAGAACCATTGTACACATCACCTTCCTCTCAATCCAGTAAGGGCAAGACGAAGGAAGGCTTTCTGCGCTCTCCAAAGGTCCGATTTGCAAAATGTGTCCGTTTGAGAATGCCAAGGCCGTTTCTGCATGTACGAAAGGGATTCACTATGCAATGTTGGTGAACTGATTGAATTCCAGATCAGTATTTCGGTGACTCCCACTAGAGAGCTTTATTTTGCAATTTCTTATTACCGTGTAGCATTCATAAATTGTGACTAGTCGTTTTGCACGTGCAATTTACTGCCAACGCAAAACAGGTGGTAACCAGGTGCAACTTGTGTAAACAGCCTCAGAATGCACCAGCATTTCCATTGGGCCTGCACTGCATGTGATGGCGAGGAAGATGAGGACACTGGCTGGATTTCAGAGGAGGAGGCAACAGCTGCGCGTTTAGAGTCCAGGTTACTCTTTCCCGACAGACAGAGGAGGACATATTTGTGACACACAGGCTAAGAAGTCCAGATATTTTGCATCTCATAGCTGAAACTAACCCACCGCTAGAAAGAACCACTCTCGGGAACAATTCTATCCCATCCATGATCGTGTATAATGCTCACTGTACCTCTTAGCCTCTGGGAGTTACTAAGGTGCAATTGCTGTAGCAGGTGGGGTCCCTCAAAATTCACTATACAGATTTCTCAAATCCTTGCAGCCTCTTCACTCTTACTCCTCCTCAATTCCCCAGAAGCAGAGGTGTGTGAAGTTTGCATTTCCTTCAAAGGATTGGTGACTCGCACAAGACCGTGTGAAACATCCCTACCCGCCAGTGGCATAAAGAAACTGGAGGGGGCCCCTATGCAAAGTACATAGAGGGCCCCCCTCGAGACTCAATCGAGTGCTCTCAGGCCAGGGTGCTAAGCTGAGGCGGGCCCCTAAAGCTCAGGGCCCCCACGCACTGCATGGACCTTTGTTACGCTACTGCTACCAGCATGTTCACAATAAACTGGGAGGAGCATGTGACAGCCGGGTAACACATCTTGTGAACCCAGCTAATCAACACATAAGATAAAGATGCACGCACACATTATTTACATGTTCTTGCTATAAAACCGTACATAAGCGGTAACAGCCTCTGTTAGTTTTTTAAAATGTTCAACAATCACTCTTTCTTCAACAGTGTTATTGAGTTTATCGAATCCACCTTTTATATACTGTGTATTGACAGCTTTTCTTTTTTATTTTGTAGGTGCAATACTGCCAACATAGAGCCCTCCAAGCCACCAAAATATCTGATGTATCTGCAACATTTGTACAGGTTGAAGGCGAGAATGTCTCAGTCTGGATGCCCTGTAACGCCGCTGAAGAAGCCCCCTGCGCCTGTGTCTGCCCCTTACAGCAAGCTGTATTATCTCTATGGATGTTGTTTGCTTCTCTGACTCTTGCAGGAAATCTGGCAGTGGAGAGACTGCTGACCTGTGTCTTGATGGCCCAGGTGGTGTTGCTGTGGTTGTGGTTTTATTCACTTCCTCTTCCCGTGAGGGATAGTTTGGAGATGTATCTTGCTTGGACACTTGCCCTTTTGAGGATGGTACATCATTCATATATTAAAATGATTTAAAGCTACATGTTTTTGTGTTTTACAACCTTTACATTAAAATAAGATTTTTAGCATATTCATTAGAAGTGCCTGAACATGGGGGACAAGGAGGCAAGATGGCCGACTGACCTCGATGAGAGCTGCCGCCACCACCTCTCTCCCTCCCTCTGCACTCGGGACATTAGGAACGAAGAAAATAGAAAAAAGAAACCCACCTTATACTTCAGTGTGCCGATCCCCTTTGTATGTGATGCGGTTGCTGGGCACCGGGAACCCATTGAAAATCAGAGTGCTTGTTGCCGTTATTCACTTGTTGACCCGGTACACCCGCTGCTCTTCAGGTGTGCCTCAGGAGCTGTTTCGCCGACTGGAGTGGGTCATGACTCCGAAATCGGAGAAGCTGGACAAGGCGGCTAAAGGGGGGCAGAAAGATCCCCTAAATGTATCAGCTGGCCCATGGAGGTCCCACAGCCCACAACACCAAAGTCACAGCCAATGCCACCGACACCCCCGCCTCAGTGCGGGGGTCGAATCCGGGACGACGAGGCAGCCAGACGAGAAGGGTTGATGGTGGACTGAAGGATGTCGGTGCAGCCGGAGGGACCCGGCTACGGGTGGCTGCGGAAGCTACGGAAGGGACGCTAAGACAGCCCACAGTAGTCGAGGCATTCTCTATGTCCTCACCCACCGCTCCTATGGCCTTGGTTAAATCCATCAAGGCTATTACCCTCTGTTTGATGGCTGTAGGAGCTGTGGAAACTGCAGTGATTGCTGAGACCCCGCAGTCCAGCTTGGGGATAGGGCTGGATGCACAACCCTGACCGGATTCACAGGTGGGCCTGGATCAGAATCAGCAAAATGAAATCTTGCAGACAGATCATGTAGATTGTGTAGAATCATTTGAAATAAATGCACCTCCACAATTGGAATTGGAACTGGAATCCTCTTCGAAGAATAGCGAGTTACCATTAAACACTGGGCCCCCATCTGAAAGCGGTGGCTTGATGGAATCGGTGGGGTCTCTAGGGTTCCAAGATAAAAACGGGGTTGAGCCAGATGGAATAAACTCTAATACTGACATTGACATTGCTGCTACTGAGGGGGCATCTTCTGGGAGCCATGATGATACTGTCAATGTTATAGACAATGCTATAGACAATGCTATAGACAGTGCTATAGACAGTGGTCCTAAGCAAATGACACGGCCCCTGGGGGTGACAATGCACGGTTCTCCTGAAGGGGACAAATTATTTTCACTCAACGATGATTCTGACTCGCCGGTCCTCAGTGACTCCAACATCTCAAGCTATACGGATTCCGGAGAATCCTCTACTGTGCAAAAAGTCTATCATAGCAAATCAATCCCACAAAGGCGAAGAACAAGAACAAAAGTAGCCTGGTAAAAACTGATCTGGCCACTGTACGAAATTTGGAATGGGACTACTCTGCCACAAGTATGATCTATGAGAACACTGGGCCAGTGGCAGCAGGTGGCTCATCGGCACCCCCAGGTCCGACTGCCCCTCCTTCACTGGACTTAATATACTCCACCCTAAAACAAATACAGGGTGAGGCCAGAATAGAAAGCAGGCGGTTGCTTCAAGCAGCAAAGAAATTGCAGGCCTCCATTCGTAAAGCAAATAAGTTATGTACCAAAATGGCCGAAAGGGTTACACAAGTAGAGGACAGAACAGTGGAGGAGGCGGTCGATAAACTACAGGAGTCTAAAGGGCTGCAGGAAAAACAGGCAATGGACATGTGTTGGAGACTTGAGGATTTCGAGAATCGATAACGGAGAAACAACGTCCGATTACTTGGGACAGCCGAAAATGCAGAAGGGGGGAAGATAATGTCCTTTGTTGTTTCCTTGCTAAAAGGCGCCCTTCCGGAACTTGCACATTGGAACTGGGGCACGGAGGTCCACCGGGCCCATCGTTTTCCAATGGTGCAGAAGCGGAATAATTCAGCTAGACAAGAAGGGCACCCCAGAGCAATCCTGATTTACATTGGGAACTTCCTGCTTCGACAAGCCATAATCGATGTGTTAAGACCGGTTGCCAAGAGGTCTTTTGATGGACACACCTTCTTCGCACGCCTGGATTTTTGCCATGCTACCGTGGAGCGTAGGTGGAGGCTCCGTCAAATGATAACTGCATTTCATGGGCTGGGTTGTGAGGCTTACTTGCTTTATCCAGCTCGCCTTAAGGTTATTGTCAATGGGCGGGTTCATATGTTCTTCTCAGAAGTCAAAGCCAACGAATTTATGACAGAGTTGAAGGAGGCAAAAGGGAGGGGTGACGCTACTTGATGTCTTTGATCTATCGCCTAACGTTAACATTTTAAAATTGTTAAATGTTAATTGTTAAATGTTAGTGTAAGGATGATTGAAGGGTAGAATAGATTTGTATTAATTAATATTGTTACTTATCGTATTATATTTTTATCCTTAACTGACTTTGCAAGGGGTGGGTTTCAATTGTTTTTTTTTTATGGTCACATATATGGGTGTGGGGGGGAGCTTGCGGTAGCTCAAGATGCGAGATCGGCCGCCACACATAGGTCATGTTTGACCTATTTGCCTGTATGGGATGTAGGTGGGGAGGGGGAGGCGGGTGGTTTGGTTCAGGGGGGGTTCGGGGTCTGGGGGGTGTAGACCACAGCACAGCATAGTACGATGCATGAGGAAATGAGGTGTTAAAGGTTCTAGGCATATTGGATGGCTTATCTACAGAAAGGAAGAGGAGGTTAAGATGGTATTAAAGGAAGAAAGAAAGTAATATTCTTATGGTGATGGAAAGATACCCCAAATTACTTTATGAATCCAATAAATCTTAGAATTATTACGATCAATATCTGTGGACTCAATGACCAAGCCAAGTGACAAAGGGCGGCTATCATCCTGAAAACCATGCGAGCCGATATTATATGTGTCCAAGAGACTCACATAGAGGGAACTAGGGGTGGGGTCATTGAACAACTCGGGTTTAGGTTATTGGTGGCCACTAAACAAGGCACTAAGACTAGAGGAGTTGCTATTCTCACCCGACGGAATGACATCATTGTTAAAAAGAAATTATCAGACAGGTGGGGCCGGTGGGCCGTATTGGAATGCGTGTTTGCCGGGGAGGCTTTTACCATCTGCTCGGTGTATGGTTTGGCGGCAGATGACCCAGAGGTATTTGAGTATTTAGGTACGGAGCTAGCTAACTGGCTAACCCACTATTAATATGCGGGGACTTTAATATCAATGGGTTGGGCGGGCAGTGGTGTAGTGCTGGAGACCTATATTTTGGTCGGAAAAAGAAGGTCTTTAAGGCTCTTACCAATATGGTTAGCAACCATGGACTTAAAGATTTATGGAATCATCTAAACTGTAATGATCCTGGCAGTACATTTTATTCTGCCCCACATAAGGCAGTTTTTAGACTTGATTACTTTTTTATTTCATACTCATTAGTGTACCGGGCTAAAATAGAAAAGTATCCAAGGATACTATCTGACCCCAATCCTTAAGCCCTCACTTTGGTCTTTTCTAACGGAGTGCGTGATGAGCGGACATGGACTTTTGAAAGGGGGCTTTTAACCGATACTGATTATGTCCATCACATGAAGGGATTTATTGGGATATAAACAGATATAGTGCTAGCGCCGGGGCTGTGTGGGACGCTTTTAAAGCCAGAATTAGAGGGGAAACACTTAGCTTCAGCCTTTCTCGACAAAAGAAAGAGGCGTACCGGGTGGAAGAGTTTTATAAAATTTTAGCTAGCATCGAGGAGGAGCTGGCAACCGCAGTGAGTGCCGGTCTTTCAACTGATGATATTTTGCTCCGGCTTGCCTGGGCCAAGGCAGAAATCGGAGATCGTGCTGCCGTGAAGGCAGCGGAGCTTTTCCTAGCTAAGAGAGAACACTGCTATGAATTCAGCGAAAGGGTTGGCCGCATGTTGGAAGTGAGACTCAGACAAAGGAGTGTTATGAGTGAGATATACAAGATCTTAGATGAAAGCTGAAATTTAGTTAAGGACCCACCCGAGATCCAGGAAGTATTTCGGCAGTTTTACCAATGATTATATGGGGCAGGACCCCAGGTGCAGCAGAATATAACACTGGGCTATCTCAATAGCATACCATTGTCGTGTATCGAATATGATGTTAGTATGAAACTTGAAGCTATTTTGACACATGATGAGATCTATTGTGCTCTGAAGAATCTTTCTTCAGGTTAGGCCGCCGCACCTGACCAGATTCCGCTGGAGTTTTATAGAACCTTTTGGGAAGAAATTGGACCCAATTTGGTGGATACGATCTGCCTGGCACAATCCAGGGGTTTGGTCCCTGATTCCTGGGCAGGTGCCGATATTATAATATTCTTAAAAAAGGGCAAACCACCTCAGGAACCCGGATCATATCGGCCAATTACAATAGTAAATTGTGACGTCAAGATTTTGTCCAAAGCTCTCGCAACTAGATTAAATACCATCATATGGAAAGTAATCCATCCGTACCAACACAGGTTTATTCCCGGGAGAGGGACCACCCAGCATACTCGCCGGGTAATAACTCTATTCGACGCAGCAGATTGCCTTTTGCGATCGAACGGGGTACCAGGCAGGGTTGTCCCTGCTCACCCCTACTAGTTGCGATATACATAGATCCCCTAATTCGGCAGCTGGAGGCATGTCAGGAAATTGAGCCTATCATCTACCATGGGGTAGCCACAAAAGTTCTTGCATATGCAGATGATGTTGCTTTAGTTACCCCCAATCCCAGAGCTGCAATAGCTGCAGTCGAGGAGATAGCCTCTGCTTTTGGTGTGATTTCCGGATATGCCTTGAACAAACAGAAAACCCAGATTGTCATGAATAGGGAGGTCAGTCTTTCAGATCCGCGGCTGACAGACTCAGTGGTGTATCTCAGGATCACTATAACTCTAGACTTGAACAACCGGGTGGCTGTAAATATTGATCCTGTTATTCAGAAGGCCAACACTGATTTTGATAAATTTCCCAACCTGCACTTGTCATTGGTTGGCCGCTGTAATATGATTAAAATGGTATTTTTACCAAAAGTACTGTACCTGTTTAGGGCAATACCCTTAGAATTCGGGAAAAAGTGGTTCATCGCATTGGACAATTTAGTCAATAGATTTGTCTGGGCACATGGTAAAACCAGGAGGGCCCTACGTTTTATGACCCTACCCCCGGCTATGGGAGGCTGGGTGGTCCCGCATTTTAAACTCTATTACTGGGCTGCGGCTCTCCAATATATGTATGGATTGCTAGGAGGTAGATTCGAAGATCCCAGCTTGGAAGATAAGATTCCAGATATATATATGTTATTGGTGGGGGAAGATGCAAAAAATTGCTTTTTGAAATTTAGTGAGCCCAGCTACTTCAAGAGAACCAGATTTAAAACCTGACAGGCTGGCTTTAAAATCTGGGCCAGCCTTAAAAAGAAGACGGGTCTCGGGAGGTTGAATTTTTATACCCAACTGTTTGGTAATCCCACACTGCCAGAAATTTTCTCTGATCAAACTATTGCTTGCTGGGCAGGATGTGACCTTCTGAAAGTCGGGGATCTACTTAGCTCTGACGGAATTATTCAATTTAAAGATATTCAGGACAAATTTGGTATAGGCACAGGGAACTTTTTTAAATATCTTCAGCTTAGATGTTTTCTGAGCAAAAAGGTGGGTGGTTGTAATGGGTTCGGTAAAGTGAAAGCTATAGATGTAATAAGAAGCGGGGATGGCTGTACTATTAAAGGAATCTATAGTGAACTTATGTCACTTTAACCGGATGACCTCGAAATACAGGGTGGAAAATGGGAAGGTATGGTGGGCACCGATTCGGATAATTTTTTCCAGTCTTTAGAGCTGGGGCAGACAGTATTATGTCAGGCCCAACATTATAAAACTGTTTTTTCTTTATATTATACCTTGGCAAAATATTCACAATGGGGGGGTGGCAAAAGGGAACTAGGTGTCCACGGTGTGATTCTCAACATGCTGATTTAGCCCACATGTTTTCAAACTGCCCCCGTCAAGACATGTTAAAATTCTCTATTACGACATTTCTTGAGTCCACCCTGGGTCTCAAGGTAACTCCATCTTTAATCCTTCTCAGGGTTGATAAAACTCAGGGGAAAACTATGTCTCTTCACTTTCTCTTCCTTGCTATGGCAGTTCTACGAATTTGTGTTGCCTCAGCCTGGCTCGATCAAGTCGCTCCAATATTTCATTTATGGCTGGCCCGGCTTCTTACGGTATTTAACCTTGAGAAAGGAATTTATGAAAGGAAGGGCAAGAGAAAGAAATCTCTTGGCAAACGTATATGGGCACCTATATATAGTTGGAAGGAATCGCAAGCTCAAAATGGGCCTAAGGTTATTGTAATAGATCGGCATTCATATATAGCCAAGACATATCCCCGTAGCGTATTGGCTGGCGATGTTCTCTTCCTACTTGATTTCTGCTTTTTCCTCTTGTGTTCCTTCTCTTTTCTTTTTTTTCATTTTTCCTTTCTAAGTGTTTGTTTTTCTCTAACAAAGATACTTTTTAGTTTCTGATTTTTTTCCTAAATGTCTTTAAATGAAATTCTGTATGTAAAGAATTGGTATCATTTTTCCTCATACTAATTATAGTTAATTGATATTTGCTGTGCTGTTTATAAACTAACAATCCAATAAAAAAAAAAAAGAAGTGCCTGAACATATTTAAATGTTCTTTTAACTGCTAAGAAACTGATGTTGTTTGAGAAACTGCCCTAAAGCATATTTACTACATCTCCCAAAATGCACCTGAAAAGTTGCTCTGGAGTTTATTTTCTAATGCCAAAACGTTAAAATACCAAATTACAATTACTATTTTTGGACTTACCCTTTGATGCAGTGGGTGGGCAGATGTATGAATACCTGAAGATTCAGGCTCAAAAGTAGTTTTAATGAGGTCTTCCAGAGGTGTTGATGGTGGCTGGGTTGATGGGCCCCCTCTTGTTCCATGTGCCTCAGCAAGTCTTTTCTTTTGTTCTTGTTCACAGATCTTAGCAACACTTCCTTATCTCTTCAATGGTACGATGCATTACTCCCTGTTAGATTTGGGGGTCTCTAGTTGGCAGAGATAGGTACCATTGACCAAATAGGGGCCCTTGCGTCTAGTCAGGGTAAGGGGGTACAATCCTAAAATTACCCTTGCTCACCCCCTTGGTAGCTTGGCATGAGCAGACAGGCTTATCTCAGAGGCAGTGTGTAAAGCATTTGTGAACACATACAGTAATACAGTGACAACACTACAGATGGACGCCACACAGGTTGTATTATAAAAATAAGTATCTTTATATAGACTTAACACAAGACCACAAATGACCAAAATCCACAATACTGTACTTTAAAAATGGTCGAAATAGCTTAGTTCACTTTAGATGGTAAATGCGACACTTAGCGTTCAATGTACCTTTGGATGCGTAACGCGATACAAACAAAAGAGTTGCAGGGAAGGTGATGCGTCGGTTCCTTACACGCAAGAACGGTGATGCGTCGATTCCTTGCTTTGGGGGAGGTGATGAGTCGGTACCCTACTGCTACGTAGGGGACGGTGATGCGTCGGTTCCTAACCGGAGAGGAGGTGATGTGTCAGTTCTTCACCGCGTGGGGAGGTGATGCGTCGGTTTCTTACTGCGCTTCTGTGGCGATGCGACTAGCAACGCCGCGATGCGATGATGACCCGGTGCAATGAACAAAAATTGCGTCTTCTTGAGACAATAAAGGGGTGATGAGTGCACGCCCGGCGGCCGTGGGGCGACTCGTTGAATCTTCTTGAGCCGCGACAGGCCCTGCGACATGCTTCTTTGGTGAAGCAACGGCGTCTGCTGCGACGGGTACACTCTTCTCCAGTGATGCGGGACGCTTCGGCGATGCAATGGCGACAGCGTCAGCGGCGGCACACTTCCTCAGCAATGCGACGACAGCTGCTGCGGCAGCGACATGCTTCTTCAGTGATGCGACAGCGTCTGCTGCGACAGCGACACTCTTCTCCGGTGATGCGAGGCGCTTCGACGATGCGATGGCGACAGCGGCAGCGGTGGCACGCTTTCTCGGCGATGCGACAACTGCTGCGGTGGCGACACGCTTCTTCGTCTTGAGTCGCACTTCCAGCTCCCAGCAACACGCAGTCTCTCAGAAGGCCCAGCTCAACAGCAGGCACTTCAGAATCCCAGCAAGCTCTAGTTCAAGCCCTTGGAGATCTTCTTACAAGTTGATGAAAGTAGCACAAAGTCCTTTCTCCTTTCTTTGGCAATCAGGTAACCACTGCAGGCCAATCATCAAACAGCACACAGCTTAGGGATAGTCTCCTCCTGCAGTCTCTCTCTCCAGTCCCTCTCCTCAGCAAAGGTTCTTCTTGTTTTCCAGAAGTGATCTAAAGTATTGAGGTTTGGGCCCCAGTATTTATTCTCATATTCTCTTTGTTCTCTGAAGGCAGAGAGGCCCTTGCCTAGTCCAAAACAGTTCTGGTCAGTCTTGGAGCACTTTGTTTACAGGAGTACTTGTTTCCTTTGACAGTGTGGGCCAGGGACATCAGACGCACCACAGGAAGTGGAACCAGCATTGTGGAAGGCAGGCACAGCCGTATTCAGGTCCCAGGTGCAACTCCTCCCACCACTGCACTTGCTAAGTCGACATGGCAGCCCCAGGCTGCACACAGGCTCTGCAATGGCAGGCCAAAGCTACACTTTACGGGCTGTTTGCGTGGGTGGCACAACCCAGTGCTACAACCCACCAACAGAATTTGAATTATGGGCCCTGGCACTCGCAGTGCACTTTACTAGAGACTGACACATAAATCAAATAGGCCAATCCATAACACATTTTACCACAGGAGCACTTGCACTTTACCACTGATCAGCAGTGAGAAAAGTGCGCAGAATCATTACACCAGCAAAAACAGAGTCAAAACCGGGAGGTCAGAAAGCAAAAAACTCAGGGGAAACACGCCCGACGATGCCAAGTCTAACAGTACTCAAAACCTGCGAACATCTGGCCCCAACTAACCAGGAAGATGCTGGTATGATACTAAATATGTTGCGGACATTATCCAAAACGTAAATGTTATAAATAATGTGCAAACAAAAACGGAAGTCAGAAGAGTATTTGGAGTTAGTAAATGAACCCTAAAAATGTGAAGTTTGTAAAAGCATAGTTGGATTCTGAAGTTTGCAAACTGACCTATTAGCACAAAGGTTAGTTCCCAAACCGTATTTCCATTCGCAAAAAGTCGGTGCACAATTTGCAACCATTTTTTATTAATGGAAAACTCGAACATCACACCCCTTGTGCAAAAAAAGATAGAGAAATGCATAGGGTAGGACAGACAAGCACATTTGTTGCAGTGTTTTTACTAATGCGGCATTACTGCAAACTCTTGGTGAATACTAAACAAGTGAAATGATTGTCTTTTATTCTGCACATCTACCTCGTTCCACACCAGCCTATACTGCCTGGGTCTCTTCTTCCTTGTGTACTGCTCAGTCGAATCCTCATTCTTCCTAACAGGTTACCTGAAGAAACATAAAATTGGGCAAAACAAATGTCACCATATTGTGTGCAAGGGAAAATAAATCATGTTCCACATGGAGTTCAAGAAACCAGAGATGACAGCATTCACCGTATAATCAAATTGACCATGTGGTACACATTCAGGAAGAACCCAGATACCGCTTCAAAGCCAGACGAGGTTGCACAATGCTGCACAATGGTGTACTTGTTTCCGAAGGCAAAGTTTTTAGAAGCTGTGCATATCAGACATTAACAATAGTACTTATCTTTCCAACTAATGCTGGCTCACAGTTGTGTCCATAGAAGCATGTGCACAGCTTCTTCCCACACTGAGATGTAATAAATAGTTTATTTCAGTTTATCACAAAGCATATAAACACCTGCATGTCACATTCCAGATATCTACAATGACACTGACTTGCCACGTATTTCATAATTGCTGTGCTGAATCAGATATGTGCACATGCCACAGAAATCAAACACCACACATAATGTGCTTTGTGATAAAAATATTTTTGTAAATTAACCAGACTCTACCCTATGTTTGTTTCCGAAATATTAATTTCTGCAAGTGCAAAGATGTTCAATACATTATTTATGTATGGATAACTGTGAACTTCATCAAGTACTGGTGCACATGCCTATATTTGCATACATTGAGTATGGCTTAATTGAGTTACTTTAAAGTGTTTGACACATCTCATTGGTTCAATGTTTACATTGCAAATATGTGTCCTAGAGCAGGATATTTTCATTCTTATATGTTCAAAAGTAAACCATTGTGTAAGTTACATGTACAACATCTGTTTTGTGGCATATTCGTATGAACCCATTTCTAGAATCTAGCACCACCATATTCACAAAGTAAGAAACACCATCTGCCTCTTGTGTTCCCTTGAGTTTATAATGATGAACAGCTAGTTTGTTTACCACTGCTGAGATCTGAGGCCTTGAGACTAGTCCTAATCCAAGTGTGTGGGCTAAAATAGTTTTTGCTACACTCAAGTGCAGGAACTGTTATAATAAGAAAGCCTGCCATTGTGTTAAGTCACCATGCTGACACGTCATGCTGCACAATAAATAACAGTTTATACTTTTTCAGACGGGAGTTAATGAACTAATTATGTTTCAGCTCAATTTAAGAGATACGAATATTAGGACATTATCTTATGGAAGCGCACAAAAAATCAATGTCACAATCACTAATACAACTTCCACAACAATGTTTAAAATTTACTATGGCCAACAGCTATTCCAAAGAGGACATGTGTGCTAACAATGTAATTGCCTCTACCCTGTTAAAAATATTATATTTTAAAAACAAGAACCTATAATTAAGGAAATAAAGTGATCTTTTCATTAACTTTTCTGAGAAATGGGAAGGCAGCAGCACCGAACAACATTCCTGAGAAGCACCTAAAGCAGATATTGAAACATCAGTAGACATGCTCTACCCAAAGTTTGGAAGGATTTGGGAAGAGGAAAATGTGTCATTAGACTGGAAGGAAGGATATCTCATCAAGATCCTCAAGAAAGGTGACCTGAATAACTGCAAACTACAGAGGGATAACCCTTCTATCAACCCCTGGCAAAGTGTTCAACAGAGTCATCCTGAAGAGAATGAAGAAACAAGGAGACCCTCAGTTGCGAGATCAACAAGCTGGCTTCTGCAAAAATAGATCTTGTACAGTCTAGATTGCACACTGCACATCATTACTGTGTAATGAAGTAAATTCCATGCAGTAAATGATTTTCCAGAAAGTAGGTTCTTAATTGAGAGCACCCCACACAGGTACATCCAACTCAGGATCCAGAGGCAACTGACCAAGATGTTCCATTAGACAGAAGCCTTGGAACCATGACATACAATGGGTTCAACTGTTCAAAAGTAAATACACACAGTAAAAGCACAAACAAATATTGGCAAGCTAAACTTGAAATACAATTGAATTACAACACACCTTCCCACTTAAGAAAAACACTAAAGATAAAAGCAACAAGGGCGCTGAACTATAATTATATATTTTCATTACTTTTGAACCTCAATACTCTGTTGCGATTCCAAACTCTACCATCCTCTACTTTGAATGCATTGCCGAAAAATTTGATGACTTTGAATAGACTCATGAACTTGGAATCACTCTTTAACATCAGTTATTTATTGATTAACACCTTCTAGCCCACTGATAAGTCTATCGGTTTGACACCTTTATGGACATCGTAACACACTTTGCGCTTCTCAGCACATGCTCTTTCCTTTTCACTTCCATGATACACACACATCCTTACCCCACTTCAACCAGCCAGGTGACAGTGTTGGCCTTTCTTCCTCTAAACATTTCAAAGGGAACTTCGCCTGCTGTTGTGTGGAGAAAATCTGTGAGCCTGCAGGAAACTCCTGAGGCCTCTCTGCCAGCACTCATCACCAGTGTAATGGAGTAAATTCCATGTAGTAAACTATTTCCCAGAAAGGAGGTTCTTTATTGAGGCACCCCACACAGGTACATTCATCTCAGGATCCAGAAGCAACTGATCAAGATGTTCCATTAGACAGAAGCCTTAGAACCATGACAAACAAAGGGTTCTCCTTTTCATAAGTAAACACACACACACACACACTCACACACATACACACTCAAACACACACACAGTAAAAGCATAAACAAACATTGGCAAGCTAATCTTGTAATACAATTGAATTACCACACATTTAGCAGCCACTATAATTGGACTCCCCCCTCTATGTTAACTTCATTGACATTGGGATGGCAATCAACTGCATGGACCGATAGACCCTTAGGAAACTCCTCATTATGGTGTGCCAGATAAACTTGCAAGCATCATCAGGAAATCTTACGAGAGAATAACCTGCAAGATATTCCATGGAGGACAACTCACCGAAGTCTTCCAAGTAAGGACCATAGTACGCCAGGGTAGTTTGCTCTCGCCTTTCCTCTTCTTGCTGGACATAGGCTGGATCATGAAGATATCCACAGCAAGGAGAAGAAATGGTATCTAGTGGCCACTTCTAGGCAGCTTACGACCTGGATTTTGCAGTCAAACTAGCCCTACACTCTTATACCCATCTGCAGATGCAAGACCAGACTGACAATGTGGCAGCTACATCAGCACAATTTGCCCTCAACATCCACAGGGGATAAACCAAGAGCCTGAAGGCTACCACAGCCAGCACAACTACAGTCACTCTTGCAGGCGATGCACCAGAAGAGGTTGAGGCCTTCACCTACCTGGGCAGTGTCATAGGCAAACAGGGAGGCACAGACGCCAACATCAAGGCAAGAATTGGCAAAGTAAAGGGTGAGTTTATTCACCTAAAGAAGATTTAGAGCTCCAAAGACCTAACGCTGCCAACTAAGATCAAGCTTTTTAACACCAACATAACATTGGTGCTTCTGTTTGGATAAGAAAATTGAAGGACAACAGTGACCACCACCAACAATGTCCAGACCTTCATAAACATTTACCTGAGAAAAATCCTCCAAATCCGTTGGCCAAACACAATCATCAACAACAACCTATGACAGCAGACTTTACAACTCCCTGCTCATGAGAAAGCATATATAGACTCTGGGGCTGGATAGGTCAATCCTCCACAAGCCTGGATCAAACATCACTGGGCAAGCCCTGATCTGGAACCCTCAAGGGAAAAGGAAATGAGGAAGGCTGACTGTAAGAAGATGTGTCACACCTGGAGTCCGATTGATAATAAAGACCAGGACAGAGGTGGCTGGAGAGTCCTGTTTGATGACTTGTACCCTAGTAGGGGTAGTAGGCATAAGCAAGGAAATTCATTCAATTGTTCATTCATTTTGAGGCAACAGTGCACTTATACTAGGGAAAACAGTGGATACAAAGTGACAAATAACTGTAGCAAGGAATGGAAGTTAATTTCATGGAATATGGCAGGTGTGAATAAGAGGATGTTAGTGTAGTTCTCACAGTTCTCTCAAATAATATTTCTACAAGGGACTGGGTCTACAGAATAATTTAATCTATACAAATACTTAAACAAGTGCTGGTAGCAAAATGTTAATCTGGTATAGCAAACGGAGGGTTCCTAACTCTTCTCATCGACAAAATTGGTGAATAGCAGTACAGAAAACATAATAACTAACAATAGGGTATTGGTGGCTAAAGTAGAGTATGATATATTGCTCCGAATATCTCACACAAAATATACTTATATATTGACTATAGAAGTTGTCCACCTAGAAACTTGAAAGTTAATTTATTACCAACTATGCTAGAACTCATTGAGAATAATCCAGAAGCTGTTTTTGTTGTCTCACAAGATTTTAATGAACATTTGTTGACAGATTGGCATTACCGCACATTTTGGAATGGATTGTTATCTGCATTTAGACTTTTAGGAATGGTTGTTTGCTAAATTATTGTGATACTATTATAGTTAGTGCATTGAAAAGGATGCAACTGTATATACAACGGCAAATACAATGGAGAGTTAACAGCTCACTTAAAGCAAATAGGTAAGAACAGCATTTTAGGTTGCACATTAGTTGATTGCGGGCATGCTGAGATGGTGTTTGGTTATGCAGTTGGTTTATGTTCAGCTACTGATCACCTACCACATATAATTAAATTCAACTCAATGTTTAACGTCAGCCCTCAATTGTTAACATCTGGTAAAACTAGAGACATCAGAAATAAGAGAAAAATAAACTGGAATGTGAATGTACCTTACAGATACAATTATGGTATAAAGAGGTCAATAAACAAAGTGAGAAAAGTCATCCACCTGAGACTTTACTTGTAGTATATGGTTATACCGAGGATTTAACATTTGAGAGCATACAATTTTGGCCTTTCTATCGAAGCATAATACGTTTATTACAATCACTAATGTCAACCTTGAGACAAAGAACATTTGACCGAATTCTGAGTGGTTTGAAAAGGACTGTAGTAGACGTAAGGCACATATGAGATGTGCTTTGAGTGACCTAAAAGCAGGTCAGACAAATATTTACTTAAGTGTGATGTATGCAAAAGATAAATCCATCGAGAGAACCAGCATGTGGCAGGCAAAAGAAAGATGGAAAGTGTGTGAATGGGAGCAAATGTTGTACTGCATCTGATGATTAGTGGCAAAATGTCCAGGGAATGGTCAAGGGGCATCTGATGAAAACATCTCAGGAGAGGTAGGATGAAACACCTTTACAGTACTGATAAACATTTTAGGAGTCATGGTGAGGATGGATTCATTCTGCCAAGTCAACAAGGGATCCTGGTCCCAACTCTATCCCTATAGCAACTCTGAAAATTGAGCCTGATTGTTGGTCCAACATTTGAATGAAATTGTTTATGGATATTTAACAAACTTGTCACATCCCACATTCTCGAATAGAAAGTATTTTGGTCCCCATACATAAGAAAAGTGACGACAGTGACCCTGGCAACTATAGATTGAGAGAACTAACCACATGAATAAATGTGTCCCATATACTCCTGGTCGGACCATTAGCCACTTTGGTGGAAGGAAGTCTCAGGCATTTGTGAGTGAATAAATGAACGAAAAGGTTTGTTGAGCGCACTCCAGTGTCCCGGTGCTAGGCGTATGGCCAATATAGAGGACCAAGAACGATTTGTGGAACCCACTAAGAGAGCATAGTCACCAAGATGGAGGTTTATGAAATTTGGGAACCATCAAAAGATTGGCTGACCAAAAGCGAAGAAGTCTGGCAGGAAGACATCACATAAAATGAGCTCAAAAGCATGTACCTTAGTGCGGTTCCATAAACAGGCTGCTGACATAAGATCAGGGTTTTGATAGTGCAAGGCTTCTGAACTGGGAGGCCGTTCAGTGACAACGGCATGATCTGAGAGGGCCTGTTCATTATTAGAATTAAACTGGCCACTGTGGTTTGGATGCTCTGCAGCCCAGTTGCATAGACTGATGGACAAAGATTTGCTTTAATCCGGATAGAAAGAATTACCATCTGGACCACTGTTTTGCAAAAGTGCACTGGAAGAAGAGGAATTATTTTTTTAATCACTAAAAGAATAAGGAAACACAATGAAGAAAGTTCTTAATGAGGTCTTTAAGGCAAAGATGTGTGTCAAAATGATTCCAATGTAATGTTCTGAAGACACTCAGGTCCGTGGTGGGTCAAGGACATTCTAGCTACAAAGTGCAGGTCCAAGCTAAGAGTTTAACGATTTACAGAAGATCAACATCTCACTATTGTTGGTGTTGAGCTGTAGAGAGTTGTGATTCTTCCAGGAGCCAATGACTTGCATGCTGGCCTTGTTCTTAAATGGATGACTTGTCCCAACACTATAATGTGTAATGTAAGGAGATGAGAATGCATTACGCATTCATGTTGACCCATACATGCAGATATCTCAAAACCATTACTGGCTTAAGAAAGGTGACATTTTCTGGAAGTCTCATATCCTGTACTCGGGGATTGTAGATGCAAGGTTACAGAAATAGTCACACATACTTATCCTGTGAGACAACGAGAAGGACTCCAACAACGTGAATACTCTCAGACACAGTATTATTTCCAAGGGCACAGCCGCTGACTTTGGCAATGGCTCTAGGTTTCTGTTTATTAGAAAATCAATTCCACTTTTAATAGAGACATTTTTGATTTACAGACGCTCCATGGGGACTAGTATATGTTTCGGACTGCATTTTATTGGTCCTCAAACAGAAGATGTTTTGTGCCAGATCACACCTCGCATCCTTGAAACGTTGTTCACATGTATTCTACATCATTTTCATACATGTATACCCTCTTCTTGGGAAAAATAGAGACATGCCAAGTGGGGACAATAGCAATGATGCCAGAGCCTACTGTATGGAATGAACTAGGACCTCTTTTATTCCAGGGCTTCACAAACACATAAATGACATTACAGGATAGCGGATGGACTTGATTATAGAGGGGCAATATTTTGAGATGACACTCGCTGTAGCCATTTAAATCCCAAAGCTGTGTTCCCTGTGTTTGGTTGCTGTTCGGCACTATTTGGCTGGGGCACAGATTGGATGTTATAGTATGCTGCTGTTGTAATTTATTTTTGCATTGTGCGACGCCACTTATAGTTGATAGAGTCTTCCAGCTGGTTTCAGAGTTCCCTTGCTATCTACACCTTCAGAGCCCTTTGTGGCCTTCTTGTGGCTTAGTCATGAGTAAGAGGGGCAATGTGTCCTATGCTAGCTGTGGAACAACATGGTGACTGTTGGTACATAACACCACGCCTGCTCTGTACTGTACTTTCGAACTAAAGTTTATTTGCAGTGGTTATCTTGACTTTTCTGAGATTTTAGGCAAGTAGAAACATTTCTCTAAATATGTCTTTGAATGACACTTATGTTTAGGTAGTTACAGTGGAAACAATATACCAACATCTAATCAAATAAAAATGCATTTCTGCACAGAATATTTTAATAATATGTCCACGTTGTGGAACTAGGAGGCTCGCCCTTTAATCTATGTGTGTTTAACGATGGAGTTAGAACCTGACTGGCAACAGGCATGACAGCTCCGCGGCTCCGGCAAACAGAAAAGTTAATTGAGGTCCTCGCATTTTAAGAATGCACATAAAGGCGAGTGGCAGAGCGTAAGCTTTACTGAAATTCAAAGCAATAGCTAGCTACAGGTTGCCATAACAACCACCTGTAAAAAAAAACCAGTTAAGTATCCATTCAAGGGAAATGAACTTCACATCCCGCTGCTGAGGCCACTCTCGCGTTGTCGAATCTAATGAGAATACACGCAAAGTTCGTTGTTCTTGATCCTTCTCTGCCGAAGCCGAGGAATGCGGCGAACAATGACGCAGCTGCAAGAAAAAGGAAATAGCAGCAAGAAGATGGGGGGGGTGTTTTGGAGCAAGAACACTCCACTGTTTCCAGGACTTCCCCACTTGAGCCCTGCTAACAACACATTCTTTCAGGTCTAACCTACCAGACAGTGGGCTCTGGTTGGAAAAGACCTAGAGGCTTATTTAGAAGCCCTTTGTGCCGCCGGTGCATCACTTTTAATATGAGAAAAAGTGATGCACCGGTGGCGCAAGGGGCTTGTAAATAAGTCCCCATTGTGGTCTTACAAAAAACGTGCAATGGGCTTACCTATGGTCTGGTACTGCCTAATACCCCCTCCCTTCCATAAGTCATATACCCTTGGGTGAAATGAGGGACCCTCCCTACTCCCTTGGAAGCTCCCGCCACTCCCTTTCCTCGAAGGCAAAACAATGCAAACACCACAACTGTTTGGATTAGGGGTTGTAGTAACCCCGGATGTATTTTATTACATAAAGTCTTAAAAACATTAATAATAATTTATTTAAATTATGCACAATACGCAGAAAGTCAAATACATTGATAGGTACATGGTGTCAATTGGCTAACCTTAACATGTTACTAATACAGAGCCAATCCTATCATAATCTAAGTTTTAAAGATATTTATTTTCTGCATTTCCCTCTTAGAGCCTACGGCACCGTCAATGACTGGCGTTCCGAGATCCTGATCCAGCTAGGTCGATACCTCCTTAGCAGCGTGACCTTGCGTAGGGGGCCCAGCTTCCCGGATTGATACCTCCCCCGGCCCCCCCACGCCCTCAGCGTTAAACTCCATAAAAGGTGGGCATGGCAATTATGCCTCCTTGCGCCCTTGAGAACATGCGCGTGCGGGGATTGGCCAACCAGCCTACTGGAAGCGAGACTTCCCTTCCCCCCGTATCCCTCCAACCTACCGGCTGTAATAGCCCCTGGAGTTCCATGAGAGACTCTCTGTCTCCCGCATCGGGGGTCGCCATTTTACAATGGTGCTGCCCGCTAAGGACCGAAAACTATCCTCACCAATCATGACCTTACCGCCTGACCAAGGAAAACGCATACCAAATACGACAAAATGTAGTTATCCTGAAAACTGTTCAATTAGGAAAATGCAACTCTTTTTTTACCAACATTAAGAAAACAACATCATATTAGAAAACAACATCATACCATGCATATTATTACATTACTCCTCCTATAAACGGAAAACATATTTATAAAACCATGACATCTGCCTTAGGGGATGGTGGGTGGTTGAACAAAGCTTCGTTGGGGGCCTCAGCCTGAGGTCCTGTCCCTGTGTGTCCGGCGGCTGAGGAGCAGTGCTCCCCAGCCTTCTAAAACCCTTGGTGCCAGGCAAGCCGGTTCCGACTGGCTTACCAGACGTAGCACCAAAGTGTGAACCGGAAGCACTTGAAAGTGCTTCTGGTTCATGCCCTGGTACCCAATCAGGTGGATGCTAACAGGGAAGGCATTGTGCCACGTCACTATTGTGCGCGGTGCTCCCTGCCTTTCCCTGTGTACGGGGGCCCGGCACGACCGCCATAATGGCTGCCTGCCCGAGTTGGGCCCGCCTTCCAATATGGTCTGGTACTGCCTAATGCCCCCTCCCTTCCATAGGTCATATACCCTTGGGTGAAATGAGGGACCCTCCCCACTCCCTTGGAAGCTCCCGCCCCTCACTTTACCCCAAGACAAAACAATGCAAACATCACAACTGTTTGGATTAGGGATTGTAGTAACCCCCGGCCATATTTTATTACATAAAATCTTAAAAACATTAATAATAATTTATTTACATTATGTACAATACGCAGAAAGTCCAATACATTGATAGGTACATGGTGTCAATTGGCTAACCTTAACATGTTTCTGATACAGAGCCAATCCTATCATAATCTAAGTGATGAAGATATTAACTTTCTGCGTATTCCTGTTAGAGTCTACGGCACAGTCAATGACTGGCGTTCCGAGATCCTGATCCAGCTAGGTCCACACCTCCTTACCGGCATGACCTTGCGTAGGGGGCCCAGCTTCCTGGATGGATATTTCCCGCGGGGCCCCCCCTACGCCCTCAACGTTAAACTTCATAAAAGGGGGGCATGGCAATTATGCCTCCTTGCGCCCTTGAGCACATGCGCGTGCAGGGATTGGACAACCAGCCTACTAGAAGCGAGACTTCCCTTCCCCCCGCACCCCTCCAACCTACCAGCTGTAACTGCCCCTGGAGTTCCATGAAAGACCCTCTGTCTCCCCCATTGGGCGTCCACATTTTACAATTGTGCTGCCCGCTAAGGACCGAAAACTATGCTCACCAATCATGACCTTACTGCCACAGGCCAGTGTAGTCGTCCGACTATCTGGCCTCCCCCCTCTACCTTCTAAAAGGTCATGTCTTGCGCCGTGCTCCCTCTAACGATGCCATTATGTTCTCCATGAATATCTGATTGCCCTGACTTGATAGATGAACCCCATCCCGCAGGAAAAACTGTTCCCCTTGGATGTACCCATGACCTATAAACCTTAGTTTCGGGCTTCTGAATAACTGTTCCATTTTCTTGCTGATCCGATTAACCAAATTATTTAAAGCCCATACTGAGTCACCCCCTCTCCACTCTAATCTAGGAATCATAGCTGACCACACTATCATTGACTCGGGACATCTCTTTGCCAACCACCCTACCTCCATGAGCAGTGCCTCAATTACACCCCTCCACCCCAGGTGTACCAGGTCATTGCCCCCTAGTTGTAAGATCTAAACCGCAGGAGGCCCCCCACATTTTTCCAGGGCGTGTGCCACCAGGGACCTAAACTGGCTTAGTCGCAGACCCCCCTGCCTGCGTAATGAGATTTTTGCGCCTGCCTGGCCTCATAGGAACCTGCAACAAAAAACAGTTTTGACCTGCTTACGTAGGAGTGGCCGATTATCCACAACTCCTGTTCCCTGCGGTCCGAGGCAGGCACCAGGTCTGTAACATGTGCTGCTTGATGATGACCCGCTGATCGTTGTTTTCCTGCCTGACAGGATGTTGCCGTCTCTGTTGTGTGGTGGACTGATGCAGGCTTCCCCCCTGCGTCACAGGATGTAGAAACTTCAAGAACTATGAAAGAAAACCAACCATCAGTGCGCCATCTTGACACTCCTATAGCATGTGTAGTCACACATAGCGTTTATAACAATTTGAAGACTATCTCCCGATCCTCTGCACCTCACTCCCAGAGAATCCCCTGGCCACTGCCTCGGTGGCGGCCCCTATCCTAAAAGAGTGGGTCCCAAAACTGCCCAGGTCCAAACCTGCCTTCTGCATGGCTAGGCTCAAGACCCTTTTGAACTGGAAAAGAGTGAGGGGAGTCTCATCTGTGTGCACCAGTAGTGGTCCCCCCGCGCCCTTGGACGTTGCTCCAGAAATTTCTCCAGGTTGGCAATGGGGCAGCAAGTACTCCCTTCAGCCCTATGCAATACCACTCCTTCACCCCTGCCTTCCTGATCAGTTTTGGACCTAGGTATAGATATCAATAGGGAGTCACCCTTAAGTTGCACGTGGGCCAACTGGAGCCCCCCCTGCCAATCCGCTTTGTTTTTGCCACCAATTCCCCTATCCTTAAAGCGCCACAGAACGCTAGACAGAAAGTTGTCTGGAACAGAAGTGTTTCCCTAGCTGAAATGCACACCTGATGTAAAGCATCCATCAGCGTGGCCAAAGCCTGAATACCTATTGGTCTCCTTCCATCAGGTTGTCCCCCCTGTAGGCGTTGCCATCCCCTTAAGGCTTTCCGCAATATGAAAGTGCTAGTCGGATCCCTTTTCTCCCCAGTCTTTGCAAAGAAGGAAATGGCTGACATATGCCGCTTTGCCAATGCTACTGAGTGCCCCTCATCTCTCATGGCCCTTAAATAAGAAATGACAGACTCAGTGTCGTGCCATTTTTCCGGCCAATTGACCCCCAGAAAATAGCAGTAGGCCCCAAATGCCCCTTTGTATGCCCTCCTGCCTCCTGGTCCTGGGTGCTAGGCTAGCTGCCACGAGGTCCGATAACTGGGGGCACCAAGTTGCCAAAGGTGTGCTGGGAAAGGCGGGTTCTCTGCCACCTCTCGGTGATGAGACCTGAATACCTGCATCTTAAAGCAAGAGAGAGCATCAGCAGCATGGTTTAAGACTCCTGGCACATTTTTGGCTCTAAACAGCAAATTCATTCCCATGCACAACAGTATTATTTCCTTCAGTAAATGCAGCATCATTTTACATTTTGCATTTTGATTATTTATGCATTCCACCACAGCCATGTTATCGGACCAGAAGACCACTGATTGATTCCTCAGTTGTTCTGGCCAGACTGTCAATGAGACCAGGATGGGGAAAAGCTCCAGGAAGCTTATGTTCGTTGTAAGCCCACTGTCCGACCACCATGCTGGCCAGCATTGTACCCATGCTGTACCTAGAATGGCACCAAAACCCTCGCTACCTGCTGAGTCATTCATCAGGCCCATCTCTAGGCTGGACCTGGGAGGAGCGGGCCACACAACCCTACCGTTGAAATCTCGCTGAAATGCTTGCCGGATCCGCATGTCCTGCTTCACATCACTGGACAGTCTGGTGTGATGATGCTTCTCTCTGAGTCCTGACATGGCCTGTGCGATGGTGCGCGAGAAAGGTCGTGCCATCGGAATTATTCTCAAAGCAAAATTCAATTGTCCCACAACCTGTTGTAACTGATGAAGCGTGACCTTATCTTTTACCAAGCACTGCTGCAAAGCAGCCTTAAAAAACGCTATTTTTACCTGCGGTAGACGTGACACTCCCTGCACTCAATCCAACTCAATCCCTAGGAACTCAATTTCCGTGCTTGGTCCCACAGTCTTGCCTTGTGCCAAAGGCATGACAAAGTTTTGCATGAGTGCACAGAACTTCTGCAATGCCGTCCCCCACTCCTGTGAATCTGGGGCTCCCAGGAAGAGGAAGTCATCCAGGTAATGCTGTACCCACTGGTGCCCAGTTGCTTTCCGAAAAACCCATTCCAAAAAGGAGCTAAATTTCTCAAAGTATGCGCAACACACTGAACAATCCATAAGCATACATTTATCCACGTAATATTTCCCCTTGAATTGAAAACCCAGTAGGTGAAAATCAAGTGGGTGCACTGGCAATAGGCAGAACGCTGATTCAATATCTGATTTTGCCAACCAAGCGCCCCGCCCCAAACTTTAAGTATCTCCCCTGCCTGATCAAAAGAAGAATACTTGACACTGCATAGATTGTCATCAATGGCATCATTTAGTGACACACCTCTGCGGGCCAAAAGATTGTGAATCAAACGGAATTCCCCTTGCTCTTTTTTGGGCACTACACCCAATGGAGAACAGACAAAATCCTGCATTGGAGGGGTCTCAAATGGACCAGCTACTCTGCCTAACTGAACTTCTTTCTCAATTTTTCCCGCCGCCACCACTTCATTAGACCTGACTGATAACTGATTCTTGCAGTGTGACACCCCTACATATTCAGGCGCGGGGAACCTGAACCCATCCCTGACACCTTCTAAGAGAATTCTCGCAGACTTGGGGCAGTTGTAGCTGTTCAGCCACAGTATCAAAGTGCTAGATAAAATGGGAGATCTGGCCTTACTGAGGGACATGCTCTCAATCATGTTTTTTGCCTCCTTTGTTATTTGTTTTCTTAAAACACTTTGACTCTGGATGTGAGGAGTTCCCACAGAAAGAACATGCATGTTTGAATTTACATGTGTCCACTGCCCTGTTACACGTGCGCCTGTTGACGTTCCAGCACGCCCCCTTACTTTTTCCTCCGTCCCTTTAGCCACTTGGGTGGCCTGAGCGAAAGGGCTGACTCCTTAAAGTGTCCTGTGCTGGACCCCGGGTGGCATCCTGTGGACTCCCTCTGAAATGCGTCAGGAATATTATCATACCGCTAATTACAGACCCATTTCATTACTCCCTTTCCCGATTAAGATCTTGGAGAAACTGGTCACGAAACACCTGTCCAGTTTTTTGGAAGTCAATGACTGTCTGGATGCGGCGCAGTTTGGGTTCAGGCCAGCGCATGGAACCGAATCAGCTTTGGTGACTGTTTTGAGTGACCTTCGTTCGCGTGCCGACTATGGACGAGCAGCCTTTTTAGTGCTGCTTGACATGTCGGCAGCGTTCGATACGGTCAGTCATGCCATCTTGACCAGGAGATTGGAGGAGGCTGGTGTGATGGGTCTGGCCCGGGATTGGCTTGTCTCATACCTGGCCAATAGACATCAGGTGGTTGCCCTGCCTCCCTTCAAGTCTACCATCAGAAGGGTTAGTCAGGGCGTACCCCAGGGATCGGCCATTAGCCCCATTCTTTTTCATCTCTACCTCCGCCCCCTGGTCAAGCTAATTAAATCTCTTGGCATTGCAGTCACCAATTATGCTGATGACACCCAACTCATCTTCTCTTTTGAGGGGGAGAATGCGGTGTCACAGGAGACCTTTCACCATTGTATGGTCACCACGGCAACATGGATGAGTAACAACTCGCTGCAATTCAACAGCTCCAAGACGGAGGTGTTGCATTGCTCAGCGGACCGTGTCCCGCGCCCTCTACCGCAGGACTTCTGGCCCCCCTCCTTTCAGGGCACGGTAGCAGCGGCAGACTCGGTCCGAAACCTGGGTGTGACAATGGAACCTAATCTTCAACTGGATGGTTTCATTGATAAAACAGTGTCTACCTGCATGGGGCTGATGCGTACCCTGCGGAAGATTCTCCCTTTGCTTCCCGCCCATGCCAGACCAGAAGTAGTGCGCAGTATCATCTTAAGCAGACTCGATTACTGCAATGCACTGCTTCTGGGGGCACCTGTCACTGCATTAGGCAAACTACAACGGGTATAGAACTTCGCTGCCAAATTAGAACTTTCCCGCCGACGTCTTGACTCGTCATCTGCAGCACTTAAAGACTTGCACTGGCTGCCCATTTCTCAGCGGGTTTAAAGCTTTATGCTTGGTCTTTCGGGCCATTCATGGCTTGGGACCGTTGCCCCTACAGGAGATGTTCTCTTGGTACATCCCTACTAGATCTCTCCGCTCTGCTTCAGCCTATTGGTAGTTGTCCCCAAGATCCGGAGAAAGCGGATGGGTGGCCGTTCCTTTGGCTTTACGGCATCCAAGTTGTGGAATGATCTGCCACTGCCGCTCAGATGCTTAGGAGACCTTCTCTCCTTTAAAAAAGAACTAAAAACTCACCTGTTCCCTAGGATAGTGTAGCTTGCTGATATAGTATTGACTGTGTTTCAGGATCTGTTAGATCACAGCGCCAGGATGCCCGTTGGGTGACAGGAGCGCTTTATAAGTGTGTTATACATACATACATACATACATATCAATCTGATTCCAGCACAGAGCCGGGCCAAAGGCCTTAGCCTTTCTAAACTCCTTATCATAATCCTTTCATCCACTGCCACCATATGTATCATGCGCACAAGCTATCCTATTTTGATAACCGGCCAATTCTGAAGACAGGCCTGGGAAATGCTTGCCCATTATGGATGTGAATACTGTGAAACCTTTGAACCAATTTAACAATGTTTCCTCCACCCTAAACTTCAACAACATGCTCGCCCACTCTCTTGGGTATGTCTATTCTTTATTCTTTTTGGCCTCCTCCCTTTCTGACTCATCCAGCAAGAGGGAAAACATGTTCACATAGGAGCCCTTCCAAATCTTTTCTTTAGTCTCCTGAGACACATGACGGCCTAGGTGCGCTCTATCGGAGCGGACTTCGCCTAAACCCAAAGGTGGCAGTGTTCGAGGTATACCTGTTGTTGCTGCCGCCGCTGGTTTTGCTGCTCCTGCATTCGTTGGTGGGGTGACCGTGGCGGGGACTCCTCCGTTTGGCCCTGCGTTCACCCCCGTCGCGTCTACTGCTGGTACAGCCAAGCCACCCACAGGCTGAACCACATCTAATTGCGACATTATCTGTCTGGCCTTTTCCAATGCGTCCACCCCACTACCTGACACACCTGCTGCCAGGGACCAGTTTCCCACCTTACCCAACTAAGGAAGTACCGCTGCTAGATTAGGTACTAAATCTGGCTGAACTGGCGTGCTCCCGGATGGGCCCCCAGTCATAGGGACCAGTGGGGCCTGTGGGCTACATCTCGCTGGTGTGTTTTGCTGACCCTCAGCCGGCGTTCTTGACCCCTCGCTGCTAGGCAGATCACCCCAACACCTGTGTTCGGTTGAAAGTTGGTATACTGGTAGAGGGCTCTACCACCCTGGGTCCCAAACCCTCAGGAATTGTTGCTGTCACTTCCCCTTCACTAGGTTGCGGTGCCCGCCTTTCTTAGTTCTACTCCTTTTAGTAACTGGGGGAAAGGCTGCCGTGGGTGCTACCCCCAACTGTTTGGGCCTGTCCTCTGCCCCCTCTTGGCCCTCAACCCTGTCTGTCAGAGCTGCTAATGCCTGCCCCATTTCATCCACCTTTTTCACAATGGAGTCCACTGCCCCCATTTTCCTCATCATTGTAGCCATAAAAATATCCATCTGCAAATGTTGGTCATCCCGCTTCACCTTTGGGGCCATTATTGTAGGCAAAACCAAATGTACTGACACACAGTTAATACTGTCCTGTAATAGCAATTTAAATAACCGGTTGCAGCAGGGCACCAAATAACCACCCTTTGGATGACAAACTCCCTCTAGGTCTGAGCCACTGCTGCACGTGACGAAATTACTGAAACACTATCAACTTGTCTTGTAATCTGGCAGCAAGCCCCCTATAATTGTAGTGTACCAAAATTATTTTAGTTGCCACAGGGAACCAACCCAACCACCCTTTAGATGACAACCTCCCACCACAAAGGCACACGCATCAAGCACACTCCTGTAACCAGGTCTGATGCACTGCCCAAACCCTTACCTTGTAGTAGTAGCACCCACCAGCCGATCACCGCACCCACGCAACCAGAGTCACTCCCACCAACTAGTCTAGTGGGTCAGGTGAGTAACTCAAACCCGCATGGCTCCCAGAAGCGATGGAAAGGCAGACCTGCCGGTGCTGCCTTACAATGGAAGATCCTGAGCGACTTGCTGGGCAGGCTGCCTCACCACTTCCTGCTGACCTGCTCCACCACACTGGTGTATTTGCTGTTTACCCAACTGTATGGGGAACAAAAACAAAAGAGGCAACTACAAAAAAGGAGGGGGGTGTTGAAAACCTCCCAATGTGCCGCGCTATTTCTGCTTGCAAATGCAGCCTTTGGTGACCTCACTCCCCCACATGAGCTCCTTCTGTTGCTGCTTTTGCAGCTACCAGATGCCAAAAGCAACTTTACCGCAATGCCCCCAGCACTTAAACCCCAAGGCACACGATGAACAAGCTTGGGTTTGTGTCCGCTTCCTTTCAGAGCCCAAAACCCTTTGCAGCAGCGCTTCACCTGCTTGCGCAATCTTCTGGTAATGCGCACAAGATGAAAACAGCTGACTCTCTCCCTCGCTGCTTGCCGCAACACAGCTGACACACTACCTCGCTCAGTAAAGGTGCCGCCGCCTCGCACCACAGCTGTTCCAAGGTCGGAAAACACTGCTCGCCACCGCTCATCGCTACTTGCAGGGGGACAAAAAAGGGACATGAAACACGCTCTTCTTCTTTATTCCGTCGCGTCCTAGGGCCTTCCAAATCTCGCACGGAACGTAGAAGACAAAAAAGGCAACAAGAACAAAGCTTTGTTGGGGGCCTCAGCCTGAGGCCCTGTCCCTGTGTGTCCGGCGGCTGAGGAGCGGTGAACAGAGACTGTTCGCTCTGCTCTCCAGCCTTTTAAAACCCTTGGTGCCAGGCAAGCTGGTTCCGACCGGCTTACCTGACATTGCACCAATGTGTGAACCGGAAGCACTTGAAAGTGCTTCCGGTTCACGCCCGGTACCCAATTAGGTGGATGATAACAGGGAAGGCAGGGTGCCACGTCACTATTGTGCGCGGTGCTCCCTGCCTTCCCCTGTGTACGGGGGCCTGGTGCGACCGCCATAATGGCGGCATGCCCAAGTTGGGTCCACCTTCCAAATTGTTGGATTTTTTTGTCTCTCTCTCTCATTTGCTTGTTTCTTATTTGCTGGCTTGCCTTCCTCTTCTAGCCATTGTCCCCTGGAGCATGTCCTCTTTACAACCTTTACTTGTATCGTTCTGTTGCTCACCTTTAGGAAACTACTATTTTATTTTTGGTTAAGCACTCCATGAGAGTGCATGTGTTGTCCAGCTCTCTTCCTGGTGTTCTTCCCTAACCCAGCCAGCAGGGTTAGATTGGGATCAAAAATCGGCCCGGCACACCAAAAAAAAGAGGCCCACATTTGAATATTGCCTTTCCACAAAACACTGCTTCAGCGAAGTTTTATGAAAAGAAAGGGAGTGGGAGGGTATGTTTTATAAACTTCACTTAGATAAAATAAAATGCACAGATTAGTTCTCACTGCTGAGCCACACATGAATGCAAGTAAGACCACTTTTGCTCAGGCACCCTACCCCTGCTCAATCAGCATACATTAATGGGCCGGCCCATCGAGAGAAAGGGAGTGATACCTCCGCTTATCTGCCTCTAGAAAGGCTACTCAGACACCCACTGGGCCGCTGGCGGCATCCTAACAGCACAGATAGCCCCCAGGCTGCCCAAAAATGCAGCCCACAGCTAGAACTCGGCTACCAGCCCTTCGGCCATTTCCCGAGTGCCTACGTTACCAATCCAACCCTGCCAGCCAGAATCTCCACCACTCTCTGTGTTCTCTAAACCGAGTGCTTCTCCTCCCACACGCATGTCAATCTCACCATCATGTGCTGCTTTTCCCGTCCTACCCAGCTCTTCCCTACTCCGTTGCCACCTCGACCCTTGTTGACCTTCAGGGCCGGACTGGAAACCAAAACCAGTCCTGGCAAAGTGCTTGGCCGCACCCCTGGGGGTTTGCGGGTGCGGCCGAGCTGTTTGCCAGGACGATCTTGTTACAGCGGCTGATATTGCAGCTATGCTGCAAAAACGGCCCTGTAACAAAATTGGCCCCTAGGGGCCCAAAACTGGCCACTAACCCTGGCAGCCCACAGGGGAAATGCCTGGTGTCTGCTATGGCCAGTCCGGGCCCTGTTGACCTTTCACACAATTCTTTTTTAATCAAGTTTTATCCATCATCTCGTATCAGTAAATAAGAAAATGGGCACCAAATGTGGGGTCTGAAACAGTGAACAGCACAGTGAAGCTGGTTCTTGGAGTAACATGTGGACAGAAAGTCATTAGTGCATGCTAACGTGGCGGTAAACTTGGAGCCTTTCATTTCTCTTTTTTTTTTTTAAATGAAGGTAGTCTTAGAACTCAATTGATCTTTCTCGTTTTTAGGTTCTGCGATTTCAGGGTACCTGTTAAAACAGTGTCCAAACAATTAAAAGCTATTATTTGGAAGAAAAATGAAATACCTAAGCCCATTTAAACAACGTGAGTGGTTCATAAAAATTAAGGTAATAGATGCAATTCCAAGATGGCCACTACTTTTGCTTGTTCTTCACTTATGCCCTATTGATGATTTTACTTTGCCTTGGAATTGCAGTCTGGAACCTATTCCACCGAGTACGAGAGCAGCACAATAATGGACCCACAAGTGTTAAAATTAGTTAGTGTTATATTGTGCTTAAGCAGCATTAGCTCTGCTGAGACTGTTCCTATGACATAGCAACATTCTATGATAACATCAAAGTATTCTACTATTTGAATCTATCAGTTCAGCTATTGGTGGTGTCTGGGATATCTGCATATGGGGTTATGTCTCTGATGAAATAGACTACTTTAATGTCATATGCGAGAGATACTCATCTTTAATTACAAAAATTTAGGCGACGATCTCTTCCAGGCATGAGTATCTCATCAGAGAAACCCCTGTCCTCACCGCTGTCGAGAATAGCCTGCTTTCAACTAGTCTTTGAAAACTGCATTCAACTGGTTTAGTAAAAGTACCCACGCTTACCGCTAGGTAACTGAAAAACCGCCACTTCTCAGAATTTGATGGTTGCTCCAACTTCCGGCCTACTGGGGGTGTGCTAACCCTTGCTATGTCAGCTTCACTAATAACATTTCTCAGGGAGGAGGCAGAGTTTGTGTAACTATACCACTTCAGCTTTGTTAGTTGATTATGTGGCAGTGCTAGTGTGGGTAGTTTTGGAATCCTTTAGTTCTTACATCAGCAGTGGAGACCAAAGATTGATAAGAAACACAACACATGTCAGCCCCGAGAGCCGCTGAGGAATGAGAACCATCATATTTACTTGGGTTAATTAAGTTGCACCATGCAGCGTTTGGAGTAGGATCCCAAGCCTCTCTGTATTAATAGTAATGTTAATAACACTTGTATAGCGCATGAAAACAACCTCTCTCTTGGCGCTTATATTAGGGTTATGATACTGTGTTGCAACAAATATGATTAAAATGAGAAAATCAATCTCTTCCAGAAGCTTGTTCAAATAAGAAAGTTTTCAATCTCTCCCGAAAGGGGATGAGAGCGGTTTCTCTCCTCAAACCTTCCTGTATCTTTTGTACCTCGCACATCACTCTTGCATTCTGATCCTCCTTGGACAAATTCCGTGTAAATAATAATGGCCCATCTGAGGCTGTGACTCTCAAAACAAGCTAAGACCCAGATGCATTGCAATTAAGTAATAAGTACGAAATTGTTAATATTGTGGTTATTAGCAAAGCAATAGCGATCATAAAACTCTGATCCTGGAAATAGGTCAGTTTACATTTGGTCACCTGGTGGCATGTGGAATGAATGGAGGTTATGAATTTCATGCTGGTAAAAATATGATAAGATAAGGGCCGGACTGGGAACCCAAAGCAGCCCTTGCAATTCTGTCGGACCAGCCCCCCCCAATGATGGGGGGGTTTGGTTGCAAGTGTGAAGCACTGCTGCTTTTGTTACAGGGGGCCGATATTGCAGTACTGTTGAAAAACTCATCCCCAGAAACAAAACCAGCCCCCACTGCTGGAAAACTGGCCCCCACCCTTCCATCCTCCCGGGTAAACGCCTGATGCCTGCTATGGCCAGTCCAGCCTTGGAAAAGAACATATACTTTGATTGTTATATTTAATCCAAGAAGGTGCAAATGTGTTTTAGATGGAGACTTATCTCAAAACCACTGTTGTCTGCTCTTCTGCACGAACAGCTCATTTACTAGTAAGCATTATTAATGATCATGAGTGTCTAGTAACTAATGTTAATAGGAACAAGTTGACACTGAGTAGGGATTGATGGTGACAGGTATAATCTAGAAAATGAATTTGGAAAAGGTTACATGCTTCATAAAATGGACACAGTATTGAAGAATAACGGTAGCCTTTAAACTAATTAAATAGGCTCAGAATAACATTATTAAAAATACAAAATGGACATGCAAAACAGATTTAACAGGAAATATATTTTAATTCAGAAAAATGTCAGCCACGGCTTTTAGAGATTGGCTGCCAAAGACTTGGAAAGTTTGCATCCTGATCGGCATTCAGTCATTCAGGACAAGGGGTGCATACGATTTGTTAGGTCGGGCGTTAGCCAAGACCTTTTGATTCTACACACATTTTATGCATACTATACTTACTTAAAGTGGTTTTCAGTCAACTCTCTTCATTGATTGGCCTGTTGTGTCATTCATATTTAGCTTCCACCCACTACAGCATACAGCATGGGGTAATGGGTCAGCCTACTTCAGCCACTGGCTAACTTCACTTTGAGTGACTGCATTTTGCTCTTTCACAAGGAGCACACCCGTACACAATGTAGTTCACTTCAGTGCGAGTGCTTTTGATTTAAGCACAGGGCACATTCCAACTTGATCAGTTCCTGTCTCTTGCTAATGCTGCTGGAAATTCCTTTAGGAGTAGCTTTTGTTTATCTTACTGCCGCTTTTTCACAGCATACCAGATCATGTCCATTTGCAACTGCTCTTCATAAGGTTATTATCTTGTAATATGCAAGCAATGAAGTGCAGTTACAACTGCACTCCTGTATATCATGCTAGTATGTATTTTTATTGAGGTTTACAGCTAGATTTATAGACAAATTTAGTCTCTATGTCCTGCTTGTATGTTTTTTTAATGTTTGTTTGTTTAAGCTTTATTTCGGCTAGTATAGCCATAAAAGCAAGAAGTACATTAAAAAGACATTTCCAACAATTGTATACAAATACACAGACCAAATATTCAAGTTAATACATACAATGGGGCAAACGACAATTAATCTACCCCATCGGTTGTGCAATTACTGCATTAAAATCAAAGACATACATTTTAATTTAATTTAAAAAGCCAGATTTTAAAACTTTTTTTTCTAAAAACACATTAAAAAGAAGGAATCAGTGCATTTTATATTAACTAACAGGGCTAAGAAAAAGTGCAAACCGCATCGGTACATTACAACTTACAACCGATCTGTTTCCTGATAAGGTACACATTGAATAAAAACCTACTTGTACAAAACACTACCAGTTGCGAGGTATTTGACTTAAGTATACGTTCTGCCTCTTTGTAAGACCTAACCCCCATGTTTTTACATAGGGGTTTGATCCAACGGTCCCTTGATTTTTTATAGACTGGGCAGAAGAACAATAGATGGACAACATCTTTTTTTTTTTTGCTTTTTGAAAGCAGAGGGTACACAGCAAACTGGCATCCTTACCCCCCCACCTGCAAGTATTTGCGGACGTCTGTAAGACCCCATATCTAAATTGCAGATATAATGTTTTTGCTAGAGATGGTCCTATCTCATCCATGAATTGTTCAAATTCAGGAATGTCCTTTATTGTCAAAAATCTCTGGGTCAATGTGCCAATCGTTGAGTTATGAAATAATTCACCATTGACATAAGACCAGAAAGTAGACTTTACAAGCTTTTTGAGGGGCGGCGTCATATTCTGTGGTTCTTCCCATAAATGGGAGAGCCCTAGCCTGTTATACCACTGGAAAATGTGCTTTAACCATACAATTTTCTTATACCCATCGATACGGATTATTTCTATCAATCCACTCTTATAATCACTCAACTCCGGGGTTGTCCATAACCTAACCCAGTACAGTAATGGCCTTAGCATGGCTTGATAGTCTGTCCTTTTAAGATTAATATCCAGGAACACTGGAACTAGGGGGGTTCTGATTGGTATTTTAAGCAACCTATGTATAAAATAATTTTCTTCTTTCTCAAAGTTGCTTTTACAAGAATGCCCCCATACCTCAGCACCATCGAGTGCCGCTGATTGGGCCTTCGCCTTAAATACTTCAAGTGCCGGTGTAATAGCTTTAGAATGACTACTGCCGTGCACTTTTAAAATAGGCATCAAATTTTGTTTTAAGAATAATTTACTTTTTTCCAGCTGCCCCTTCCAAGAAAGCTTACTGTCCAGCATAATTCCTAGATAATTAAAACTCTCCACGTACTCCAGTTTTTGATTATTTAAGGCCAAGTTCTTCCTAAAAGACTTCTGGGGATTTATGGACATATATTTTGTTTTGGATAAATTTATTTCTAACCCCTTCCCTACACAGTAGCTATTGAAGGAATTCACTAAATTTTGTAAACCCTTTGTAGTCTGTGAGATGAGAATCGTATCATCGGCAAAAAGTAATGCCGTGATCGCCTCATCTCCTAGTTTCGGGGAGTCATGGTCACAGTCCCTTAGGTTGATAGGTATATCATTAACATATAATGAGAAGAGTGTAGGCGCCAGCACACAGCCTTGACGCACACCCCGTCCTACATGTTTGGCCTTTGAGATTTCACCGCCCTTCCCCCATCTGACTTTGGCGTAGTTCCCTGTATGTAATCTAATGAGTTCTTTAAGTAACTCACTAGGGACCGCCATATTCTTAAGTGTGGACCACAACAAATTACGTGGAATGAGGTCAAAGGCGGCCCTCAAGTCAATAAATGCCACGTACAAACTGCCCTTCCTTATGTTAATGTATTTCCAGCAGATGCACGTGAACCTAAATACTTGATCAACCGTGCTGGTTTTTAATCTGAACCCTGCCTGGTATTTAGTTAATATCTGAGTCCCCTCTATCCATACTAAAAGTCTATTTAAAATATGTCTGGCAAAAACCTTTTGTAAAAGATCTATTAAACTTATAGGACGGTAATTGGCCGGATCATAGCGATCACCTTTCTTAAAAATTGTTACAATTTCGGCCCCTTTCCAGGTTTCGGGAATTGGCGTTCCGGCCACTATGGAATAACATAAGAAATTAATATAGGGCCCCCAGACTTCCACATCGTGCTTCAATAAATCACCAGGGATTTTATCAGGACCTGGGGCTTTTCCCATTTTGACGGCCTGTAATACCTCGATAGTCTCCTCTAGGCTAAATCGCAAGGGAGCAATACTCAATGCTAAATTAATCTCTTGATCCCCTATGGGCAACCCCTCATTGTCATTAGAATAGAGTTTAGAAAAATGGTCGCACCATGTTTTTTCATCTAGATAAATATCCCTAGGTGATCTGCCCTTTTTATTTCCCTTTGAAATTAAATTCCAAAAAGCGCCCTGATCTCTCAATTTAGCCGCATTTAAAAGATCATCCCATAGGGCATCATCCCAAGCTTTTTTTGCTTGGGTCAGTGTTTTATTATATGCCTGTCTGCTATCGCTTATACCCTGAGGGTTCTTTGATCTGACAGCCTGAATCAAATGGGACTTAGCTACGCGACAATCTTTATTATACCATTGATTAACTACCTCTAGATGGTTTTCTTTTTGGTTCTTGTCCTTTTTGTAAATTTTACTCAAGTGAGGAGTTAGCGCATCTACCAATTTATAATGCAGATCTAAAACACCCTGGGTGCCCAATAAGGGCATCTGGCATGCTTCAATGGTATCAGCAAAGGTATTGTAAATATTTAGCATCGTCTCTTCTTTAGCCAGGATACGAGGCCATCTTAAAGCACGCCTGTTATTTGTTACCTGGAGTTCCCCAGGGGAGCTGCTTAACATAACTTCTCCAGCTAAGTTAGATATAAAAGGCTCAGGGTCTAACCATAGTTGAAGAGGAAAATGGTCACTCTCTGTCCTATGATCTATTTTAAAGTCAATTATTAAATGCCATAGGCTCAGAGAGACCAATATAAAGTCTATATGTGACCTACAGTTGCCTTTACAAAATGTTGGAGCCGATGGTCTGTCGGACTGAAAACGGCCATTACATGCCCTTAAATCGTGGGCCACGGACAGTTGTAAAATCTGGATAGCAGCTATAGAGTTTTTAGCTGAACCAGTAGAATCCAGAGACAGGACATTGTTTGCAATATCCTGTTCGTCAAATAAGTTTTCCAGGCCCGACACTGGTTCATATTTACAATTAAAATCCCCTCCAACTACTACCTGTACATTTGGTCTTAGTGTATCTAAAAAAGAATCCAAGAGCTCTACCACCTTCGATTCCTTGTTAGAAGAGTGTGGTCTATTATATATATTTATTAGATATATGATTCCTTTTCCCCTAGTCACCATTTTTAATCCCAGTAAATCGGGAGAAGAAATCGACAGTTGGGTAATATCTATTTCCAGAGTAACCCTTACCCAAATCCCCAATCCCCCTGACGCTCTCCCTCTTACTGACGGGATTGCGCCACAACCGAATGTTTTGTACCCTAGCCTATGCGGAATTTCTACGGCCCAAGTCTCCTGAAGGAAAATGATGTCATACTCCTCAATATAGGAGCACCAGGCTGCATCCCGTAGGTTCCTAGCTATACCTGCTATATTCCATGATGTTAATCTAACAGGTAAATTTTCTTCTGGACAAGGTGAAAATGCATTCACCAATCTATCATGCCTAGCTGCACCATCTACAGGGCTAATTGAGGTATTGATTCCATCAACTGGAAATTTTACAATATTATTTCCCTCTGTCTCGGTACTCCTAATGCAACACTGTCCAGCCTCACCCAGACTAGCATTGCTAACTCCTACATTGTTTGGGAGCTCATCAGTTACCACCGCTTTAAGAGTCAAGGCAGATCTAGATCTAACATCGTAAGATAGTGTGGGAGCCTCCATCCTTAGTTGTTCAAACTCTACAATACTCCGATTCAACTTCCCAGCCTGAGTAACTGCAGTAACCTCTAAATCAAAATTACCAACCGACAAGAGTCAATCATTCTGATCCAGAGTACTTAGTGCCAGATATCTGTTATTAGTAGGAATCTGGAAGATTGGGCATCTGTTGGGATTCTGGAGCCTACTTGTAGTATTAGCCTGGGGGGCCCTAGCTAGATGACTATAGAAATATCCCAAGGGTTGCACACCCACACTATTCTCCCCCAGTACCAGCGATGCCGCTCTAAGTAACACAGTCGCAACATGTTGGGGATGTTTAAAATTTATAATTATACATTCGCCTCTACAGGTTTTCCTAGCGTTACCAATCCAAGAAACCTGTCTAGTCGATAATATCTGATCCGAATAGTTTGTAGGAAACCCACAATTTTTATTCAACCAGGAAATTATTTTCCGTTTAAGTGAGTCATGTGATTCATTTCGTGTACTAGATTGTGAAGGGTCTAGGGGTGGAACATTTAAAAGAACGACAACATATGGCTCACACTCTGGAGGTAGATTAATGGAGCGTATTTTTCTCGCTGGGACTGAGGTCCACACTGTGCTAGTTGAAGCCACTTTAGTTGGAGTTGTATTATCGACCGTGCGGCTTATCTCCCTGGGATTAGATGTACTTACTCTCTCTATCAACGGCATCTGTACAACTTTTTCATGTTGTTCCACTATCTCCCTCTGTATTATACTCTGGTCATTGGTTATTTTAGATAGGAGACCACCCAATCTAGTCACTTCAGCTGTCAATGAATCTAACTTTTCTACAAGTGGCTTAACAACAACTTCTAGTTTAGTTTCAAGTACCTTGGCTATATGAGCCAACATTTCTGAACTCATATCTATATTAGTGCCACAATTGTTGGTCATAGTCTCCTTATGGCCAATAGTACTTCTCTGTGCTGGTTCAGATAATAGCTTGTGTTGTACACCCCCCGCTTAAACTGCGTTTTCCTACACTTCCTTACCGCTCTCTTAACAGGGGAGCGTACTAATGGAGCGACCATGGAATCATCTGATGGAATCTGATCTAATGCATCCTGGTCTACAACCGTTAGTACAGGAGTCTCCACTAATAAACAATCAGTGACAAGAGGTGCAATAACATTTGGACTACTGCTATCGTCAAGGGTGGGAGATGATAATTCCGGGAGACTCTCCCGGCCCAATGATTTTCTTCTATCGTTATTGATCTTACTCACCACCTTTACTAAGTAGTTATCCATGGTTGATTTGTTTTTAGCCATTAGTGTGCTCATGGTACACTTTTTAGCTCTCAAAGCTATGTAACAAAGCACATCAAGTAAATGCTACCAGCAGTGTTCAAGCTTTACAAATACTTGTTGAGTAATAACCCAAACATTAAACACAAAATACAAAAACAATCTTATTGCTGTGACCAAGCGTACTTAAGTAACGCAGCAGTCAGGGGGTAGCCGTAACAGGCAACAGGCAGCCCCGCCCTTCTCCTTTCACCCGGGCGTAAAGGGAGCAGCTCGACCCAAAAAGTGCCTCCAGGTGCGATCAGAGGGAAGAAATAGAAGTGCCCACAATGCTTTCAGGGAGCTGTTAACTCTGGCCGCACGATGGAACGAGAAAGCAACAGAGAAACCATCAGCGTCACCCCCCCAGGAGCTGACCACCAAGTCTACACAGATCACAGCAACAAAAGGGGCCTATGTCAGCAATATATGACTTGGTCCTTGGATAAGCTGGTCGGCACAGTCATTGAGCGAGAATGGAAACTGTCGTCGGCCGTGAACTCCTCCCCCACCTTACCTCACGCAAGGGGGGTGGCCCAGCCCAGCCTTTTCCGGACCCTGACGGCCACAGACGGCCCGCCCTTTGCCCGGGCTTAGCCCGGCGCCGCCCGCGCGCGTCCCGCAACGCAGAGGGAGCCTCTGCTATTTGAACGCCTCCGGGTGCGATGGTGGGCGGAAGCGGTGTAATGCCGCTAGGAGACCTGGGAGCTGTAGTCTCCCCCAACTGCGGCCAACGATCTCAAATGGCGGCAGGGAAGACCCACAGCATTGCCGTCCCAGCCAAGGTCTCTCGGAGCCCAGGTGAGTGCGTGCTTCCACACCAAAGTTACAACAAGTAACAGATGCCCCCGCTCCACCGAGGGAGCCTCTGCTATTTGAACGCCTCCGGGCGCGATGGTGGGCGGAAGCGGTGTAATGCCGCTAGGAGACCTGGGAGCTGTAGTCTCCCCCAACTGCGGCCAACGATCTCAAACGGCGGCAGGGGAGACCCACAGCGTTGCCGTCCCAGCCAAGGTCTCTCGGAGCCCAGGTGAGTGCGTGCTTCCACACCAAAGTTACAACAAGTAACAGATGCCCCCGCTCCACCGAGGGAGACTCTGCTATTTGAACGCCTCCGGGCGCGATGGTGGGCGGAAGTGGTGTAATGCCGCTAGGAGACCTGGGAGCTGTAGTCTCCCCCAACTGCGGCCAACGATCTCAAACGGCGGCAGGGAAGACCCACAGCGTTGCCGTCCCAGCCAAGGTCTCTCGGAGTCCATGTGAGTGCGTGCTTCCACACCAAAGTTACAACAAGTAACAGATGCCCCCTGGTTTTTTAATGTGCTTTCAGTGCTCTTGTATGTCCTTCTTAATAGGCATTTAACTCTTATATTCAAGGGCGTATCTTCCGGGGGTGGGGTGTTTCGGGTGTGACACTCCGCATATAAATAAATTATTAGTTTGTTAGTTGAGTCTGCATGGGGGTCCAGAGTCGGATCTGCTATCTCTGTGTTGGTTCTTCTGTTTGTGAGCCAAGAATGAAAGACAAAACAGTGACCTTTGATGTAATCAGGAAAGAGAGGAAATCAGACAGACCAACCTAACCAGGTAACCTAGAATCGATACAGGCTTATCTGCATCTACAAACTGAGTGATACAAGGCAAATCATTTATTTCACAGAACCTCCTTTTTCATTATTATCACACATGATCACACTTTTAAATACTTGCGTTAAGGATGTACACTGTACAATCACTTTATTTGTTTGATTAATAGACTGTAACACTGCTCCCTCTATAATAAAAATGTAGGCCATGACTACTGACTTACCTTTTTGTTCACTATTGATGTTGTCATTGGGTTGATTGTTGCCAAATGCTTTTCTGGCTCGGCTCGTGTACAGGCTTAGAACCAATCCAGAGCCATGGCTCAGCTCACCCTATTAATTTGCTTGAGCACCCTCTTCCATTTGCAACTTGAGCTTAGTACATGGGGCCATCAGTCACTTGATAAAATATTTTGTAAATGGTGTGGACTAGAAACATGGAGCTTTGCCAACATGCACCAATATGACAATTCTACCATCAAAGCTTCATATATAAGAGGCGAAGAACAGTATGTGCAGGGAAAATGCATTTAAAATTAGTGATCCCATGGCAGGGACTCCAGGCCACTGTGCTTTATGTGAACATAGTCATGAGGTCCCAGGGAGAACCTCATGACTATTGCCCAGAAGGGACGAGCCGTGGCGTAGTTTCAGCAGAGGTATTTGGGGTGTAACACCCCTCAAAATGCATTCATAATTCAGTAGTTGGGCCTGGGGCCAACTGAGTCGGGTCTGCTACGTTTGTGTCAATTCTTCTAGCTTTCGTTTCACTAGGAGGTTTTAACTGGTTCATTTTTAGGATTGGGAATCTAACCAGTGGCAACGCCGGGAAGTATTCAAGCCCATTGTTTTTCACCTACTGTGCCACTCTAGACAGAAGACGCTCACCTGACTCACCTCCGAGCCGTGAGGGGAATGGCACGAACCTCTCCTTCAGTCACTAAAACCCACGCCGTGAGGGAAACGGCTATTGAAGAAACTACAATTCCCAGCAGGCTCTGTGAGGCGCCAGCAGAACGCGTCAGTCCAGCGCCAGGGGGCTACAAGGAGCGCTCGACCCTCCCGCAGCGCGGGACGCACACCTGACTCACCTCCGAGCCGTGAGGGGAACGGCACGAACCTCTCCTGCAGTCGCTAAAACCCACGCCATGAGGGAAACGGCTATTGAAAAAACTACAATTCCCAGCAGGCTCTGTGAGGCGCCAGCAGAACGCGTCAGTCCAGTGCCAGGGGGCTACAAGGAGTGCTCAACCCTCCCGCAGCACGGGACGCTCACCTGACTCACCTCCGAGTCGAGAGGGGAACGGCACGAACCTCTCCTGCAGTCGCTAAAACCCACGCCGTGAGGGAAACGGCTATTGAAAAAACTACAATTCCCAGCAGGCTCTGTGAGGCGCCAGCAGAACGCGTCAGTCCAGCGCCAGGGGGCTACAAGGAGTGCTCAACCCTCCCGCAGCGCGGGACTCACCTCCGAGCCGTGAGGGGAATGGCACGAACCTCTCCTGCAGTCGCTAAAACCCACGCCGTGAGGGAAACGGCTATTGAAAAAACTACAATTCCCAGCAGGCTCTGTGAGGCGCCAGCAGAACGCGTCAGTCCAGCGCCAGGGGGCTACAAGGAGCGCTCAACCCTCCCGCAGCGCGGGACGCGCGCGGGCCACGCCCGGGCGAAGCTCCTGGGCCAAGGGCGGGCCCGTCCTTGCCCGTCATCGCCGGGAGGAGGCCGGGCTGGGCCCCCCCTCTTTATGTTTGACACTTGATTCCAGAGCTGCTGATTTAAGGTACTGTTGGTTGTACTAAGACTGTCAGCTCTAGCCGCCAGATATTTTGCCATTAGTGTTTGCATTTCTCCACCTGTTTGTTGAGTACAGTTATTCCAATGGGGAAGAGGAAGTCAATGGAGGGAGGGGGTTCTTTGTTATCTAAAAGAGGGAAGAAGGTTAAGAAAGCCCCCCAAGCGGCCAATAATTGTGTCCTCACAAGGATTGAGGGTATTGTAAACGAATGCGAAAACATCCTGGGAGACAGTAATATTTCTACTGCTCTTTTGAGTCCAACTGACTCTGAGGAAGTACTAGTATTGTCACACCCATATGAACGAGTTGTGCCTGCTATGTTTTCTAGGAAAACATTACAAAAAGTACCAACAGTTCTAGTACACAATCCAAATGTGGATATCTCGGGGCCCCCAACCTCACAAGAAAATCTAGGTTTGGGTGCTTACTCGAGAGCCACTAGTAATGACAAAGTCTGTGAAGGCTTGTTGGACGAAATACCTTGCTTAAACAGATTTGCTGTTTTAGATCCCAGCCCCGTGCATAGCCCAATCGCTATCCCTAGTAAAGAAGGTGCGGCTGAGCCCCCGTTATCTCAGTTGATTGTAATCTTTGTGGTCCTCATAATGTTGCTCTCCAACAAAGAGTGGAACTACTTGAAAGGGAATTAGCCATGTTGATGCAAAAAGTTGATATGCTTGAAGCCAGGTCCTTTGGCCCAGCCACCCTACCCCCCCAATTTTTAAGGAAGAGCATAGGTAGAGGTGGGGAGGAGAAGCGTCCTGGGGATAGTGGGTGTTGCCTAGTGCTAGGCCAAACGACGCAGGCCCAACCCTCTATTCTCGGCTCCTTTCCCGCGAGTAATTCTATTCCTTCTTTTGAGCCTGTTAAGGGTAAGGCTTTTAGAGGTAAGACATTAGAGCAGTCCCACCTAAGACCTAAATATGAAAGAACTGTACCGATCAGAGAAGGGTCGTCTGGCCAACAAGGTCTAGGACCCAATAGGTGCAATTCACATGAGAGGAATTCCATTTCTAAAATCTATATGACCAAGGTACCTAAAACCCCGAGCTACCATAGATTCGAAACCCAAGAATCTCTCCACAACAAAGTAATCCACTGGATAAGACATGTGAGAGGTTGTAGGTCGGTAATACGGGAGGACCTGGTTAAAGTCAAGAGGATTACAAAAGAGGGTTCATTAACAGACTGCATTGAGTTACAGTTACTCAATGACGGTCTTGCAGACAATCTGGTGGCACTTGAACATCGTACTACCCCCCCCCCGAGCCTTCGAAAATTCAGTTCCGTTTTTCCCCACTGTGGTCGCCCGAGGGTGAAGGGACTGAGTCTGGGCTGAGCTCAGTCGATTGACTGGACACACCACTTCCGTCAGTATTGGATATTAGATTAAAGGATGGAAATAGAGTTGACCCAGTCCCGTGTCCTAATATTAGGGAGGCTGGGCCAGGGGTGCGGGGGAGACCAATGGACAACTATACTAGTCATATTAGCGCTAGCAGTACTTATATCAAGGAGAGTACTCCAGTCCTTATTCGCTTTCTTTCCTGGAACATCGCTGGGTTACAGAAAAAACATGTTTTACCAGAGTGGAATAATTTTATAGATAAGCAAGACATCTGTCTGTTTCAGGAAACCTGGAGCACCGTCCCCCTCTATAAGTCTGGATTTACCACCTACTTTCTCCCGGCTTTACATTCAGGGAAAGGTCGACCAGCGGGGGGGGCTCCATATTTGGTTAAACATTGCTTTGAATTGGTCAGCCTGTATACAAACAACTCCCTCAAATGACATTTTACACTTAACTGTGAAAGGACCCAAAAATAGTCGAAACCTGGAAATATTTAATGTATACGCCAGAGGGTCTCCCGGGGCACAATCTTCCTCCACTATAGCAGCCCTAGAGAGTGAGCTGTTCAGAATCAATCCTAAATCTGTTGTTATCGTGGCAGGAGATTTTAATTGTACCTACGAACCCCTTTGCTCCGAGGACGTTCTGGGCTCAGGTGAACAGGACAACGTATTTTCAATACCCCCGCTTAGCCTAGTACCAATAAAGAAGTGGACACAAAGGGCCATACAATTGAATGCCCTAACGGTGGCGCATTATTTAAGAGCTGTTAATGGCAGGACATGTTCGGATAAGTCTGGGGCCAATACATTCAATAGGACCAATTCCCAATCAAGGATTGATTATATCCTATTGGACTTACGGCTTTGGCAGGACCTGGCCGATATGGAAGTTTTACCTTCACAAGATAGTGACCACAATCCGCTATGCATGCTTTGAAACAATAACTGGACAACCCTCAGACCCCAAATTGAAACGAAATTAGTAACAAAAGAAGTAGTGCCCTCCAACTGCAAACGACGCCTCAAGTGGCATAGGGTCTCATTGGAGGAAGACAAACTGTGTAAAATAAGAGACCTTATAGAGTTGAAAGCTCTGGAAGTCGATTTGATTGGAGCAACTTTTGAGGGAGCCCAGAGCTCTCCATTCCCATCTTTCTATCAAGAAATCATTGAAAAGTTGGGAACGTATTTTACCACACTGGACCATCCTGCTCCTAAAAAGATCCCCAGGCCCTCCAATCCGTGGTACTCTACTATATTTAAAGAAAAGAGACGCACGCTGACCGTAGCCCTCCAAAGTAATGATACCTCTCAGGTTAGACAGGCCAGAAAAGAATATTCTGGGGCTATTGAACAAGCGAAGCGAATCTGGGAAGAAGCGCACTGGCAGGATCTTAAATCTGCTTCCTCTTTGAAGGACGCCACATTGTTCTGGAGTCTTATCCACAAAGGCAGTCAAAAGGGCGAGGTGTTACCTAACCACATAACGGAACAACAGCGGCATTTACATTTCTCTGCTTTATATAGTGAGGGCGATGACCTTTTGGCTCCAAATGTGGATAAATCGCTGTCACCTCTGTTGGATCCTCCTCTAGTCGTGACCCATGTGGTGGATTACCCAGCTGCCCTTTTTAAACTTAATGAAGTTCTTCTCGCTATTGAAGGGTTAGCCCCGGGAAAGGCTGCGGGTCCGGACGCTATTCCCGGTGATCTCCTCCGAGATGAACCCAAATTATGAGCTAACTTCATTTTATCTATATTGAATCTTGTTGCCAGAGGCCACCCCATCCCGGACTCCTGGAAGGGCGCTGAGGTGGTAACCATACACAAAAAGGGGAATAGGGAGGACCCTGCCAACTGCAGGCCGATTAGTTTAATCGACGTAATCCAGAAGGTGGTTGGCAGGGTCCTCCTTATGAGGGTGAGGTCATGGATGGATGAGGACAATGTGCTTTCGCATTTCCAAGCGGGCTTTAGACAGGGGGTGGGCATGATGGATCAGGTCTTCCGGTTTTATATGACCTACTGAAAAACAGTGGTCATTGGGAAAGGCAGTCTCTATCTGGCCTTTATCGACCTTAAGACCGCGTTTGACCTGGTCCCTCGTGCCAAACTATGGCAGACACTCTCCGATTTGGGGCTCCCCCATATCTTACTCGACATCTTCAAGCGTCTTCATGAAGGGAATTACGCAAGAATTAGGTGGGGAAATCAGGGCCAGTTGACACAAAGGGTCGCAGTGAACAGGGGTGTACGCCAGGGCTGTGTGTTGGCTCCTACCCTGTTCTCTCTTTTTATTAATGGGATAGTTGATCATCTTAAAGAGGTTCCATCTGATGCCCCTTCCCTGGCACGTGAAAAATCCCCCACCCTCCTCTTTGCTGATGATACACTTTTGATGTCCAAAACCCCAAGTGGTCTGCAAAAGTTACTAGACAGATTTAGCCAATTCTGCGATGTACGGGGTTTAGTGATTAATACAACTAAAACTAAACTCATGGCACTATCCCCATCGAAACGCTTCAGGAATGACATTACACTGAATGGCATCTTATTGGATACTGTTGATTCCTTTGACTATTTGGGTATTAGGCTCAACAACAAAATGAAATGGAATAGTCACTTAGACAAAATGCTCCTCAATCATAAGAGGGTGGCGGGGACTATCCTACGTGAACAATGTCTTTCCTTCAGTAGACTAGTCTCTCCGGCCCTTATTGTCTACGATGGGAAAGCTTTACCCTCAGCTTTATATGGGGCAGAATTATGGGGGTTTGAGAACACTTGTGCTCTGGAGAAATCCGAGAACAATTTTCTAAGAAATCTTGTCTCTCTCTCACTCTCTACCCCTTTGACCCCACTTCGGAAATATATGGGTAAGCGATCCATCAAGGATATAGCCAGACTGCGCCCGCTGCTTTTCTGGGCCCGTTTGAGACAAACCCCCGATCTAGCCAGCTATGCCAACGCCTTGAATGAGATCATTCTTTTAAATACAGGCAATAAGATCAAATGGCTTTACAAATTAAAACAGCTGGTTATAGAAATTGGTCTCGGGGAGGCATGGTTAAGCCAGATTGCACCTACCAAGCAAATCATAAGAAACGCATATTGGGATTGGGCTTGGGGAGTGGAAGCTCGAAAAACAAACCATGGGTCTCTCACTGATCATTTCTTAGAGCATAAGCCTGTGGCCAAAATTGAGCTATATCTCGACTTCATTCAATCGCCACGAGACAGAATGCTCTATATAAGGCTCAGGTTTGGCACACTCCCGCTTAACATCTTTGTAGCAAATTGGAAAAATTCGAGAGTGTCATCTACTAACTGCCCTGGTTGCTCTGCCCCCCTTGAATCCATTCCCAACTTTCTCTTCGTGTGCCCGGCTTACAAAACGGCGAGGAGAAAATGGCTTAGACCAATCTGTAGGAATTTGGGATTCAAGGACTACAGGGTGGCGCTACGATTTATTTTATCTGATACTTCCTTACCTGCTACAGTCTGTGGGGCAGCCAAATACTTGGGGTGTGCTTGGCTGACACACACTAAATTGTTAACGCCCGTAAGAGCTAGGTCCATCGAAGTCTAGGTAATTTGGGTATGCATAGAGGCCATTATGTTTCTGGTTTTATATGTACATACTCTGCTTTTTAACATATTTTTTTATCGTTACACGTTGTACAATATGTGCATTTTATACTGATCATATTTGGCGTACTTTTATGATATTTTATATCGAATAAAGTAATTTGACTGACTGACTGCCAGAAGACCACCTAATCCATACAGCAGGAACCATGTACCTTATGGAAATAGTTAATCTCTAACCTTAGTCATCTCAACCCTCTCCCCTGCAACTCACTGCTTTTTTTGTTGAGAAATTCACCCCCTCCCCCAAATGTCACTGACTAAGCTACACCCCTGATTATATTATCTTTGCAAATCTATCTGTCTATATATCTATCTGTCTATCTGTCTGTCTATCTATCTATCTATCTATCTATCTATCTATCTATCTATCTATCTATCTATCTATCTATCTATCTATCTATCTATCTATCTATCTATCTATCTATCTATCTATCTATCTATCTATCTATCTATCTATCTATCTATCTATCTATCTATCTATCTATCTATCTATCTATCTATCTATCTATCTATCTATCTCTATCTAGGCAACCCTTTCTATCTACCTATCTATCTAACTCTAGCTAGGCAACCCTTTCTATCTATGCAACCTTCTATATGAATACAAATCTATCTATCTATCTATCTATCTATCTATCTATCTATCTATCTATCTATCTATCTATCTATCTATCTATCTATCTATCTATCTATCTATCTATCTATCTATCTATCTATCTATCTATCTATCTATCTATCTATCTATCTATCTATCTATCTATCTATCTATCTATCTATCTATCTCTATCTAGGCAACCCTTTCTATCTACCTATCTATCTAACTCTAGCTCGGCAACCCCTTCTATCTACCTATCTCTTTAACTCTAGCTAGGCAACCCTTTCTATCTACCTACCTATCTAACTCTAGCTAGGCAACCCTTTCTATCTATGCAACCTTCTATATGAATACAAATCTATCTATCTATCTATCTATCTATCTATCTATCTATCTATCTATCTATCTATCTTTCAATTTCTCTATCTATCTTTTGCTCTCTCTCTGTCTAGCTGACTATCTATCTAGTTAACTATGCAACACTACATCTATACAACCCTCTTTATCTATCTGTTTTTCTAAGCCTCTCTAGCTTTGTTTTGCAAGTCTATTTATTTGTCTTTTCAACTTGTCTCCATCCATTTGTAATAAAGATTTACATTACAAAATATTACAAAAAAAAGCGTTAGCAAAGGTAAGCCTCTGGAACCCAACGCCAGACCAATTGGTTATTTTAGACCTGATGTTAACCATGACCATTGGACTTTACTAAAATTATGCATACAACTTAGAGCCTGATGTATATGTTGGCAGGATTGGTCCTGCCTTCACTTTTTTGGCGGTATTCCCACCCACCCACTTGGCTGTGCGCCTGTCCAATTTAGATGCACTGTAGAGAAGACTGCTGCGTTCATGCCAACTCTTCTGCTGCTCCAGTGTCAACGGCGGCAGAGCCAGAAGTAGCTTTGGAAGGGAATCCCTCCCACCTTCCTACCATCCAGATTACAATGTGTCTTCCCATCAATCCTTTTCTGGTGGGGTCACCGCTAGGCACAATTTGGTGAAGTAAAAGAAAAGGGGTGAAAACTCACCTTTTTCAGGGTCCCTCTTCAAAATCCATCTGTTGCACCACTGCCCAGGTCCCTCCTTTGCTGCTCTAACTCCAGCATGATGCCAAACGACTCCGTTGTCACCGAGATCTCAGGTAAGCTACTTGTACAATTTTCCTAAGTATCGCGTGTTGGCGATCGCTGTAGCTCGTGTTGTGTGTGTGGCATGCAATATGTAACACATAGGGACATAACACATTGCCTACATTTCATTTCATGCTAGCATGACACATAGGTGTATTTACATACAAATAACCTGTCTCCATGCCCCCCTGTACCTCACTCTATCAGGACTCTGCTGCCAGGACACCACCAGCTCAACAGGAACATCTAAATCGGCTCAGCACAATCCCGCTGGCCTGATGGTGGCAGAGTATTGTGTGCCAGCAGAGAATACTGCAGCTGCGGTGTTCTTCTGTCTTTAGCAGCACATTTAAATAGGGGTGGAGTGTTGCCAGTGCCTGGGGGACAGCGGTAAGACTGCCAAAATCTAAGTCAGGCCCTTAGTTACTTATATGGGACATCATCAGTCTGTTGTTTTGACCAGGAGTAGCCCATGCAGGTAAGAGTGGTGGGGTGGTGGGGTGAGGTGGGGAGGGAGTCGACAGACAAAGAGGGAAAATGAAATTAAAAAAAGAAAACCACTTACCTTGTGGTCGCTGCATAAGGCGCAAGTTAAGTGTTCTTCTTTATTTTTAATTGAATTTTCCCTCTTCGTCGTCTGTCGACTCCCTACCCACCTTACCGCTCTTACCTGCATGGGCTGCTCCTGGTTGTGTCATTCACAGTTTCTTTTACCGACTCATGATGGTACTTCAAATTCATTCTTAGACATGAATTTAAGATCGGCTGATTTAAACTACACTCTATATTCAGGCCTTACTTGAAGAAACTGTGTTGGACTCGAGGAAGTGCACTCTAGTTAGTCAGATGTAGAAAAAAGGACCCAGATCCAGCTCTGCAGCACATCACCTCATCTCAGTGTGTGACCATCAAGGAAAAGTGTTTTTAATATTATCTTGACTCAACCTACTCAGTAGTGTGACAGCTGTATGCTCATTCTATTGAAAATGTAGGATTTAGGATTCAGAGTACATTATTCGACAACTAGCCAATGGTAGATATTGTACCATTATGATGATGACTCCTTGAGGCAAAGGGAAAGGTACATATTTCTCTTCCGTGGACTTTAAGCTTGTATTTGATCAGTGATGTTCTTTCCCTCCTCCCAAAATATTGATATAAAAAACACAAGGCTGTACTTGATAAGGACTCTACAAACAAACACAAAAAGTACAAACAAATAGCAAAGTGAAATTTCGATAGATAACTACAATGAAAACACAACAAAGTGAAACGATTATAAATAATACTAAAACTAGAAAAAGAAACATTTAACGCAGCGTTCTTGCTTCGTGTCAATATTCACGAAGGATGAAGGAAGTGGCCTGGATGGTTATGAATACTCAAACTCCTTAGGTACCAACAACCCCACCCACATATCACTTGCACGCTGGAATATGGTGCATGTTAAAAATCACGTTCACCAGAGGGATGTGCAGCCAAATACATATATGTTACCATGAAGTGACCCCAGTATCGCAGTGATATTCACTGGAGGTCATAGACATATTTTGCGGAGTTCCGTAAAATCTAGACCAACAACAAACCTTTCTGAGAGAGGACAATGGTGGGTGTTTGAGGTTGCATGGAAGCATGATGTAGCAAGCTTACACTGGTTACCAAAAGAGACATTTCTACATCTGTTGTGAGCGTTACCAGACCACGTGATGCCAAGGACCTGCAGGAAATTGTCGGGGACTCAGCAGTTTGCAGAAATCCCTACCCTAGTCGGACGCATATCTTGCGTGCTCAACGTGGAAACAGCTGCAATGAAAACCTGCCAAGGGCATATGTTGCAAAGCTAAAGCAACTCATAACTAGCAAGGCGTAAATGTACAACTGAATAACATACATGCAACACATATCTGCTAAGCTGCACGCACCCATGCATATATGAATGCAGAGATGCATGCAACATACACACCAATGATAGCTTTATAAATACGAGCATTTTTTATGTTTAGCAATATTGAGGATGGGACATTTAAGATCCATGAATTATTAATTATTATAAAAGGAACGTCTGCTGCAAGTAAGAGTAATTAAAATACCACTCAACCTTTTGCCTTGTGATAGTGAATATGGAAGAAAAATCTACCTCCAGTCTGCAGTGACAAAGGCCAAAACGTGGCCCCAGAAGCACATCAAAATTCTGCATGATTCTGTCGTGGACAACAACATGATATAAAGTGAAGGGGGCTCTATATCACTGCACGTTTTGCTGCAAGCTGAGTCGCTGATGACAATGGTGGTGGGTTTGATTACTTCTTTACAAGTGGGCATGGTTTGGCCCAATCCAAGAAACCTAAATAAATATAGCACAATGTCCTGATTATGTCTGAGCCGCGTAAATCTGTGTAGACGCACACAACAAACAAGCCCAATATACATTAAAGGGGCTCACAGGCGTCTCCAGAAGGAGGGGGGCAGGACCCAGACTCCACCTCTGTGTGTCTTGCCACTCCCCTTTGGCCCCACCACCACAGCTGTTGAATCTGTCAAGAGGCTGCGTAGGAAAACAAGGAAGACACTGCACCTTGCCACACACATTAGTTTGTCGAAATATCTTTCACTGAAAAGCAGTGTTATTCGCTTAACTTGTTCCGTGCTCATGACGGAACCACGCCGTCATGAGCCACGGTTGCCGTGTGCTCATGACGGAATGGTTCCGTCATGCTGCGGCCGTTGGCGGCCGCGGCGCTAATTCCCCGCCTGTGCGGGCGATTAGCGCTGTGGGCGGAGTCATGACGGAACCACTCCGTCATGAGCACAGCCCAACCGTGGCTCATGACGGAGTGGCTCCGTCATGAGCACCGCGCCACCGCGCTGCCCCCCCCCCGCACCCCCCAGCACTGCGGCGGAATTTCCGCCGCAGCGAAGGGGTTAAAATGTTTACATCTGAATTTGTCTATCTATCTATCTATCTATCTATCTATCTATCTATCTATCTATCTATCTATCTATCTATCTATCTATCTATCTATCTATCTATCTATCTATCTATCTATCTATCTATCTATCTATCTATCTATCTTCAATCTTCTATCTATCTATCTATCTATCTATCTATCTATCTATCTAGTATATGTATATATATATGTATGTATATATGAAAAAACCCCAGGTTTCAGGTACGCTAAATTAGGCTGACAATTCACTTGTACAAAAGCAGAGACATCTGGCCGCTGTAGTTAGCTGAGCTAACTATACCTTGCACCCCTGCAATGCACTGCTGATGGCATCACATATTACATCACTCATGACATGGTCAGTGACATCACTGATGACATCTAAAATGATATCACTGATGACATCATCCAGTGACTATTTCTGTAAAGTTTAAGAACGTTAACTATATATACGCCAAGGTGTATTGAAGAATGAGTGGGTGTATGAGTGTCTGTATGAATGATTTAGTGGGTGTGTGACTGACTGTATAAGTGAGTGATTAAACGTGTCTTAGTGAATGTATGGGTGAGTGACTAATCTGTGTGAATGTTTGTATCAGTCTGTCGGTTGGTGTGTAAGTGTCTGCATGGGTTGGTGAGTAGCTACTTGAGTGTCTATATGGGTAAATGATTGGTTGAGGACTGGTATGGGTGTCTGAGTGTCTGTATGAGTAGTTGGGGGGTGTGTGACTCCTTGCATGGATGTGTGCGTGGGTGATTCACTGGGTGTAGAGGGTCATGAGTAAGTGTGCGAGAGGCTGTATGCATGGGTGAGTGTGTGTATGGCTGTTTTGGTAAGTGAATGGATGTCTCAGTGGGGCATGTGTTAGTAACTACATATGTGAAAGACAGTATATGTGAGTGTTGGAGTATATAAGTGACTATATGTGAGAGTGAGTGATTGTGAGAGTGGCTGTATGGATGAGTGTGTGCTTGTGTCAGTGATTGTATAAGAGAGTAAGTATGTGTTAGCATCTGTATGAATAAGTGAGGTGGTGTGTGTATAGCTGTATAGGTGAGTAAATGGAACAGTGATTGATTCTTTGAGTGACTGCCTAGGTGTGTGAGTAACTATGGGTGAGTGGCAGTGTGTGAGTATCTGTATAGGTGTATGAGTGCATATATCAGTGGCTATATTGATGAGTGACTGCGTGTATGAGTGACTGTATGGGGAAGTGGATATGTGTGTAAATCTATGAATCAGTGAGGGGGTATGTACTAACTGGTATTGTTGTGTCTATGGTTTCGAGAATGGTAGTCTGCATTTTATAGTAGCTGTATGAAAGGTTATATTAGGGTGTGAGGAAGTGCAGCAGATACTAAGTGGATGATGTCATCAGTGATGTCATTTGAGATCTCTTGAGTGATGTCATCAGTGATGTCACTGACCATGTCATGAGTGATGTAATATATGACGTCATCAGCAGTGCATTGCGGGGGGTATTTTCAGTGAATTTCTAAGGGTTTTTAAATGGTAATACTAACTATAATGTCCCTGAAACCTCAGTTTTTTTCCAGTGAATTTCTATGTTTTTTTTAAAATGCTAATTTCTAACTATAACATCCCTGAAATCTATGGTTTTTCTGCAATTCTGTTGTTTCTTTCTGCACATTTCTTTCTTTTTCTGCACTTCTCTTGGCTCTTTCTGCACATTTCTTCTACTTTCTGAACCACTCATGCCTCTTTCTGCACCTCTGTTGCCTCTTTCTGCAACTCATTTGCTTCTTTCTGTACCCCTCTTGCCTCCTTCTGCACCCTTCTTCCCTCTTTCTGCACTTCTCTTGCTTCTTTCTGCACTTGTCTTGCTTCTTTCTGCACCTCTGTTGCCTCTTTCTACACCTGTCTTGCTTCTTTCTGCATCCCTCGTGCCTCTCTTTTCACCCCTATTCCCTCTTTCTGCACTTCTGTTGCTTCTTTCTGCACTTATCTTGATTCTTTCTGCACCTCACTTGCCTCTTTCTGCACCTCTCTTGCCTCTTTCTGCAGTTCTCTTGCCTCCTTCTGCAGTTCACTTGCCTCTTTCGTCACCTCTCTTGCCTCTTTCGTCACCTCTCTTGCCTCTTTCTGCACCTCACTTACTTCTTTCTCCACCCCTTTTGCCTGTTTCTGCACCCCTCTTCCCTCTTTGTGCAACTCTCTTGTTGCCTCTTTCTACACCTCTCTTCCCTATTTCTGCACCACTCTTGCCTCTTTCTGTATCTCTGTTCCTTCTTTCGTCACCTGTCTTGTCTCTTTCTGCACCCTTTGTGCCTTCTTTCAGCACCTCTGCTGCTTCTTTCTGAAGTTCTCTTCCTCTTTCTTTACCCCAATGCCTTTTTCTGTACCCCTCTTGCCTATTTGTGCACCTCTCCTACCCCTTGCTGCACCCATCCAGCCTCCTTTTCCACCTCTGTTGGTTCTTTCTGCACCTCTTTTCTTCATTCTGCACTTCACTTTCCTCTTTCTGTACCCCTCTTGCATCTTTCTTCACCTCTATTGGTTCTTTCTGCAGTGCTCTGGCTTCTTCCAGCACATCTGTTCCAAATTTCTGCATCCCTCTTGTTTTTTTCTGTACCCCTCTTCCTGCATGTCTTATCTCAGTCTGCCCACCCGTTCCCTCTTTCTGCACCCCTTTTGCATGTTTATGCAACTCTCTTGCCTCTTTCTGCAGTTCTCTTGCCTCCTTCTGCACCTTACTTGCCTCTTTTTGCCTGTCTGTTTGTTCTTTTGCACTGCTCTTGCTTCTTTTTGTACCACTCTTGCAAATTTCTATACCCCTCCTGACACTTTCTGCACCCCTTTTAACCTGTTTCTATACTTCTCTTGCCTCTGTTTGCACCTCTGTTCCCTCTTTCTATACCTCTTTTGCCTGTTTCTGCAACTCTCTTGCCTCTTACTGCAGTTCCTTTGCCTCCTTCTGCACCGCTGTTGCTTCTTTCTGCACTTCTCTTGCCTCTTTCTGTAACCCTGTTGCTTCATTCTGAACTTTCCATGCTTCTTTCTGCACCTGTCCTCCTTCTTTCTGCACCCCTGTTGTCTTTCTGCACTCGTCTTCCCTCTTTCTGTACCTTTCTTGCCTGTTTCTGCATCTTACTAGCCTCTTTCTGTACTTTTCTTGCTTCTTTCTACACGTCTGTTGCTTCTTTCAGCAATTCTCTGGCCTCTTTTTGCACCTCACTTGCTTCTTTCTGCACTTCTCCTGCCTCTTTCTGCACCCCTGTTGCTTAATTCTGCACGTCACATGCTTCTTTCTGCCCCTGTCTTGCTTATTTCTACACCCCTGTTGTTTCTTTCTGTACCTCTTTTGCCTGTTTCTGTAACTCTCTTGCCTCTTTCTGCAGTTCTCTTGCCTCCTTGTGCACCTCTTTGGTTCTTTATGCACTTCTCTTGCCTATTTCTGCACCCCTGTTGCTTCATTCTGCACTTTCCATGCTTCTTTCTGCACCTGTCTTGCTTCTTCCTGCACCCCTGTTGTCTCTTTCTGCACATGTCTTCCCTCATTCTGTACTTTTCTTGCCTGTATCTGCCTCTCACTTGCCTCTTTCTGCACTTTTCTTGCTTCTTTCTACACCTCTATTGCTTCTTTCAGCAATTCTCTTGCCTCTTCCTGCACTTTTCTTACCTGTTTCTACACCCCTCTTGCCTGTTTCTGCACCTGTCTTCCCTCTTTGTGCAACTCTCACCTCTTTCTACACCTCTCTTCCTTCTTTCTGCACAACTCTTACCTCTTTTTGTACCTCTGTTCCTTATTTCTGTACTTTTCTTGCCTCTTTCTGCACCCTTCGTGCCTCTTTCAGCACCTCTGTTGCTTCTTTCTGCACTTCTCTTCCTTCTTTCTGCACTCCTCGTGCCTCCTTCTGCACCTCTGTTGCTTCTTTCTGCACATCTCTTGCCTCTTTTTGCACCTTTGTTGGTTCTTTCTGCACTGCTCATGCTTCTTTCTGTACCTCACTTGCCTCTTTCTGTACTTCTCTTGCATCTTTCTGCACCTCACTTGCCTCTTTCTGCACTTCTCTTGCTTCTTTCTACACCTCTGTTGCTTCTTTCAGCAATTATCTTACCTCTTACTGCACTTCTCTTCCTCCTTTGTGGACCCCTCCTGCCTCTTTCTGTACCTCTCTTGCCTCTTTGTACACATCTCCCACCTCTTTCTGCACACCTCTTGCCTCTTTTTGCACCTCTGTTGGTTCTTTCTGCACTGCTCTTGCTTCTGTCTACACCTCTGTTGCTTCTTTCAGCAATTCTCTTGCCTCTTTCTGCACTTCTCTTGCTTGTTTCTGCACCTCTCTTGCGTCTGTCTGCACCTCTGTTGCCTCTTTCTGCACTTCACTTGCTTCTTTCTGCACCTCTCTTGCCTCTTTCGGCAACTCTGTTTCTTCTTTCTGCACTTTTCTTGCCTCTTTCTGCATACACAGGGCTACTTTTAAGCTGACCTCAGGCTCAGCAGTGCACACATGCAAGTGCAGAAAAGGGCTACTGGTTTCTAAACTGCCATGCCCTATTATATGCTAGGGACCTAGAGGTAGTTTTAATCCCCCTGCCCTAATATGTACAGGGCCTTACAGGGAAAGTCATGTCAATCACAGGGGTACCCCAACCCATAGTGTACCCGAGTGTATGTAGGTGTTTTCACTGTATTCTAAGTGTCTTTCAGCATAGCACAGGCTCCGGGCCTGATTAGTCAGAGTAAGTTATCACCAGTACCAGTCAGCAAAAAGTTGGGGGCACATCATAACTTTTCAACAAGGCCTCTTTCTGCATCTATGTTGGTTCTTTCTGCATATGTTTTGCTTCTTTCTGCACCTTTATTTGTCTTTCTGGACTTCTGTTTCCTCTTTCTGCATTTCTCTTGCTTCTTTCTGCGCTTTTCTTCCTCTTTCTGCACATGTCCTACCTCTGTAGACATAGTTAGAAATTAGCATTTAAAAATCCTTTAAAATTCGATGAAAAACCATCGGTTTCAGGGGCGTTATAGTTAGGAATTAGCAGTTAAAAAACCTTAGAAATTCACTGACAAAAACATAAGTTTCAGGGACGTTATAGTTAGAAATTATCATTTATAAAACCTTTGAAATTCACTGAAAAAAACAAAGGTTTCAGGGACGTTATAGTTAGAAATCAGCATTTAAAAAAACCTTTCAAATTCACTGAAAAAACATAGGTTTCAGGGAAGTTATAGTTGAAATTAGCATTTAAAAAACCTTAGAAATTCACTGAAAAAACACAGGTTTCAGTGACGTTATAGTTAGTTGGACATTTCACTCGCACAAAACCAGAGAAATTCAGCCGTTATAGTTAGTTGCGCTAACTATAACTCGCCCCCCGCAATGCACTGCTGATGATGTCACATATTACATCATTAATGACATGGTCAGTGACATCATTGATGACATCTCAAATGATATCACTGATGACATCACTGATGGCATCATTCATGTGATAATCTGATGCACCTCCTCCCACCCTAATATAACCTTTGATACACCCACTCTAAAATACAGACTACCATTTTTAAACCATAGACACGCCAATACCAGTTACTACATACCCACTCACTGATTCCTAGGTCTACACACACATCCACTCATTCACCCATACACTCACTCATACATGCAGTTGCTCATCAATTCCACACTATCATATGCACTCATACACCTATACAGACACTCACACACCACCACTCATCCATAGAGTTACTCACACACCTAGTCAGTCATGCAAAGAATCAATCACACTCCCATTTACTCACCTATACAGTTATACACACACCACCTCACTTATTCATACAGATACTAACGCATACTTACTCTCTTATACAATCACTGATACAAGAGCATACTCATCCATACAGCCACTCTCACAATCACTCACTCTCACATATAGGCATTTATGTACTCCAACACTCACATATACTGCCTTTCACATATGTAGTTACCCACACATGTACCACTGAGACATCCATTCACTCACCAACACACCCATACACACACTCACCCAACCATACAGCCCTTCACACATGCAGTCTTGAACCCATACACCCAGTAAATCACCCACTCACACATCTATGCGCATAGTGACATAGCCCACACCCACCCACAAAGACACTCAGGCACCTATACAGATACTCAGACAACCAATCAATAACTCATATATACATTCATGTAGCTACTCCCCAACCCATGCAGCCGCTTACGTAGCAACTGACAGACTGATACAGACATTCACACAGTTTAGTCACTAACCCATGCATTCAGTAAGACACATTTAATCACTCACTTATAAAGTCAGTCACACACCTACTCAATCATCCATTCAGACACTCATATACCCACTCATTCTTCAATACACCTTGGCATTTATATATATAAAACATATTTAAACTTTACAGAAACACACAGTCACTGGATGATTTCATCAGTGATGTCATTTGAGATGTCATCAGGAATGTATGACGTTACAACACAAACATTTACAACGCATGCCTTTACAACACAGTTTTTACATCACAACATCTATTACAATGCATGTTTTTACAACGCATGCCATCACAACGCATTTTGAGAAACTACATTTACAATGCATTCCATTACAATGCATACCATTACAATGCATACCACTTTCCTATTCCCACTCCAGTGAGTGCAACAGTAGGGTAAGTGTTGGATAGTGTAGGGGTAAAAATGACTATTCCCCCTCCAGTGAGTGCAACAGTAGGGTAAGTGTTGGACAGTGTAGGGGTAAAAATTGCTATTCCCACTCCAGTGAGTGCAACAGTAGGGTAAGTGTTAGATTGTGTAGAGGTAAAAATTACTATTCCCACTCCAGTGAGTGCCACAGTAGGGTAAGTGTTGGATAGTGTGGGGGTAAAAATTACTATTCCCAATTACTTACCTTATAATGCGTTGTAATGGCAGGCGTTGTAGTGACATGCGTTGTAATGACATGCGTTGTAGTGACATGCGATGTAATGGCTGTGTTGTAATGGCATATATATATATAGAAACCCTTTGAAACGCGTCAGGCACAGTTTGGCGAAAAGCTGTCTAAATTCAATTGACGGACTGTATGCTGTCCATACTTAAATAAAAGCTTTGTGCTTTAAGGCAAGTGCTCGAGTGCTGCTCACAATTTGGGAAAGTTTGGAGCTTGTGATATATAAATATATATATATGGATATATATATATATATATAGCTCTCAGACAGCTGGATGATTCCAATAGTTATGTCTCTGTTTCCATGGAAACATACAACCGTAGCATCATTAACTTATGGGACAAACTTCTTGTATGGAAAGACAAAGGGATTCTAGAATGGGAGGAGTACAGATACCTCAAAAACGATCATCCTATGCTCCCAGTACTATACCTTTTGCCCAAGTTGCATAAGAATCCTATTGACCCCCCGGGGCGCCCCATCGTGTCATCCAGAGGCAGTGTCACCGAACATGTCTCCAAATACGTGGACCATTTCCTCAGGGAGTATGTTATGGCATTACCCAGTTACGTGAGGGATACGAAAGATTTTTTGACCAAGATCCAGGACATCCAGTGGGATGAGAAATTCTTTCTCATCACACTTGATGTGCAATCCCTCTATAGGATCATCGATCACAAACAAGGATTGAGGGCTTGTGAGCATTTCCTCAATGCAAGACCTCTTAGACTCAGGGAACATAGCAGGATGCTGTTGGGGATGATAGAGTTCTGTCTCTCCAACAACATTTTTCTATTTGACGGCACACTCTACAGGCAAACGACAGGTACGGCGATGGGATCTTGCTTTGCCCCGAGCTTCGCCAACCTTTTTATGGGTCACTGGGAGGAGACCATATTGGCAAAACAGGAGCTTGCCCATCAGTTTGCGCATGTCATCAAATGGATGCGCTATATTGATGACCTTTTCATTGTCTGGGGGGGTGATGAAGATGAAGCCTTGGATTTTATCCAATGCCTCAATCAAAATTCCAGCAATATTGTTCTCACAGGACAGGTTAGCAGCACGAGTGCAGAATACCTGGATGTCAAAATTGACATCATTAACAACCAACTGTGTACCACTCTCTTCAGGAAAGCCACTGCTGGTAACAGCATCTTACATGCATTGAGCAGTCACCCAGAGACCCTTAAATGGAGCATCCCCTTTGGTGAGCTCATGAGGGCAAAAAGAAATTGCAATTCGGAAGAAGCCTATCTACAAGTGAGTGAGGAGATGTTTGAACGATTCAGGAACAGAGGTTATCCCAGTTGGGTACTCAATAGAGCTAGAGAGAGGGCCAACGGGATCTCTAGAACTTCCACGTTGGAAAGTGAACCCACTCAGACATCTAAGGAGAATGACGATGTCACACGTATCATCATGACCTATAACACTGATTCGGATAATGTCAAACGCATACTGACCAAACATTGGAATGTTCTTACTGCTGACAATGTTATTGGCAATAGTATTCCCAAGCGACCCAGTATCACCTACAGGAAGGGTAAGAACATTAGGGACATGTTGGTACGCAGTGACGTGACAGAGTACCCTGACAAACACACACATGGGCTTCAGGGATTTTTTCCCTGTGGCCATTGTAAAGCGTGCAAACAAAGTACATTCCTTAAAACGACCTCATACAATGGAGTTGACAAGGAGATAGAGCAATTCCTTACATGCAGCACCACATTTGCCATCTATGTGATTGTTTGTCCTTGTAACAAGTGGTATATAGGAAGCACTACCCTCCAAGCCAAAAAACGGGTACTTGAGCACAGTAGAGCCATAACACACAGAGACGAAAAGTATCCTGTCGCACGTCATTACAGGGACCACCATTTCTCTGATTCCACTCTACTTAGGTACTTCATCTTGGAACAAGTCCTTAACAATCCCAGGGGAGGAGACAGGGTACTGAGGCTGAGACAAAGGGAATCCAAATACATTGTTGATTTTCAAAGCAAGGACCCTGGGGGTCTCAATCAGGACGAAGAATTAGCCGTACACCTCAGAGAGTGACAATTGATATTCTGCCACCAGCCTATTTGTATCTGATATGTGTGATGTATTACAAGTTACATTATGTCATGTATGTGTAACCAGTATACATTTCTTCCCTTCCTCCCTTCTTCCAATTTTTAGATCATGTACTAGAACTGTAAAGATGCAGAAGCATTTTGCATCTGTTTTTAACCATGTTTTTTCATTTGATTTTGTTTATTTCTTCCAGGAGGAGAGGCAAGGGCCCCAACACTGACACTCACTCTGCACGGGCAGTTTCTCCCTCTCTCCCCCTTCACTTCACCGATGTCATCACCAGTTCTGGATATTTGGGCGTGTGAAAGACTTGGTCCTTCTTCTGGTTAATACGGTTAGCCCCACTTGGGGAACACATACTATACTTTATATAAATACAAGCCCCCCCCCTTTTTGCTGATTGTTGTCAAAATAACCTGTTGATAGAGGACATCCCGCACATTTGGGTTAGATCTCCGCCTCTGACTTCCGTCAAATTGTAGCGACATGGGGTGGTTGGTACAAACACGTCACTGGCATTTGCCAGGTATTTCAACACTATGCCTCATTAGTACTTACTTTCTATATATTTTTATTTGGTTTTGTGGTCAATGTGATTGCCTATGGCCGACCTGGACAACCTATATATGATAACTTTCATGTTTGAGATGGTTATTCAACCACTCCAAGATGGCTGCTGCATTGGGCTGGTTTTCTGCCACCATGATTGTTTGGTCCATTGTTTGTTTTCACAGCTCTCAAAACTTTATTTAGTTTGTTTTCATGGTAGCACTGTTATTCACGTGAGCAAGGCTTTTCAAGTCGAAACGCGTTGTGAATAAACACCCGTTTGTTCTGCCATCTGTGTTGGATCATTTGTTCCTGAGAGCGCACGACATTTGTATATTTGGAACATATATATATATATATATATATATATATATATATATATATATATATATATATGTGTGTATACATATATATATATATTCACTGAAAAAAACATAGGTTTCAGGGGCGTTATAGTTAGCTGGACTTTTCACTCGTACAAAACCATTGAAATTCCCCCGTTATGGTTAGTTCAGCTAACTATAACTCGCGCACACGCAATGCACTGCTGATGACGTCACATATTACATCACTCATGACATGGTCAGTGACATCCCTCATGACATCACTGATGACATCTCAAATGACATCACTGATGACATCATCGAGTAAATGTGTGTTTTTCTGAAAATTACATATGTTTTATATATGTATATCTCAAGGTCGATGGAAGAATAAATGGGTATATAAGTGTCTAAATGGATGATTTGTTTTTGAAAAATTGATTGTATAACTGACTGATTAAGTGTATCTTAGTGAATACATGGCTTAGTGAGTAATGTTTAAATGTGTAAATATCTGTATCAGTCTCTCACTGTGTATAAGTGGCTGCATGGGTTGGTGAGTAGCTACATGAGTGTCTATATAGGTTATTAGTTGGTTTTTTGAGTATCAGTAGGAGTGTCTGAGTGTCTGTATGGTTCGGTGGGGGGTATTACGTAGTGCATAGGTGCATGAATGAGTGACTCACTGTTTGTATGTGTTGAAGACAGCATGTGTGCAGGACTGTATGGGTGGATGAGTGTGTGCATGGGTGTGTTAGTGGGTGATAGACTGTCTCAATAGTTTCTTTATGAGTAACTACATATGTTTTAAACTAGTATATGTGACTATTGGTGTATATAAGTGCGTATATGTGAGAGTGAGAGATTGAAAGAGTTCCTGTATGAATAAGTATGTGTTTCTATAAGTGATTGTTTAAAAGACTAAGTATGTGTAAGTTTCTGTAGAAGTAAGTGTGGTGGTGTGTGTATAACAGTATATGCAAGTAAATGGATGTTTGATTCTTTATTAGCATGAGTGACTATGTGTGTAAGTAACTCTATGGATGAGTGGCGTTGTGTAACAGGATGTATAGGTGTGTGAGTACATATGAAGAGTGAGTACATGTATGAGTGACTGTATAAGACTGTTGGTGAATGAGTGGATGTGTATGTGGATCTTAGAATTACTGAATAGGTTGTTGTAACTGGTATTGTTATGTCCATTGTTTTGAACATTGTAGTTTCTATTTTTGAATGTGTGTATCAAAGGTTATATTAGGGGGAGAGGAGGTGTGTCACTCTATCACAAGGATGATGTCATCAGTGATGTCATCAGTGATGTCATTTGAGATGTCATCAGTGATGTCGTTAGTGATGTCACTGACCATGTCATGAGTGATGTAATATGTGACGTCATCAGCAGTGCATTGCGGGCGCGCGAGTTATAGTTAGCTGAACTAACTATAACGGGGGAATTTCAATGGTTTTGTACGAGTGAAAAGTCCAGCTAACTATAACGTGCCTGAAACCTATGGATTTTTCAGTGAATTTCAAAGGTTTTTTAAATGCTAATTTTTAACTATGCCTACAGAGATAGGACATGTGAAGAAAGAAGCAAAAAATGCACAGAAAGAAAAAAAAGAAATGCAGAAAGAAGCAACAGAAGTCCTCAAAGACGAAGAAAAGTGCAGGAAGAAGGATAACGTGCAGAAAGAACAAACAGAAGAGCAGAAAGAAGCCTTGTTGCAAAATCATCCTGTACCCTCAACTTATACAGACGGATACTGGTGGTAACTGAGTCTGACTAACCAGTCCTAGAGCCAGTGCTATGTTAAAAGACACTCAGAATACAGTGAAAACACCTACATACACGAGGGAACACTATGCGTTGGGGTCCCCCTATGATCAGCATGACCTCCTCTGTAAGCCCCTAGTATATAATAGGGCAGGGGATTAAAACTACCTCTTAAAACGCACCACAGGGCGTGTTTGCACACGTCACCTAAGGCCCCGTCCCCTCACTTCCCGACTGTGTAAACACGCCCTGGGGCCGTTTTAAGTTGGGAGATTAAGTCCCCTTGAATCCTGAGGGTCCCTAGGGTCCAACTAGACCACTAGGTACCTCCAGTAAGCACCACAGAGCTGCGTTGCAGAGAGATGTAAAAAGGGGCACGGCCTAGACCACCTCTCTGCAACGCAGCGGAGTGGTGCTTACTGGAAGCACCTGGTGGGCTAGTTGGCCCCCAGGGTCCCTCAGGATTGAAGGGGAATTATTTCCCCAACTTAAAACGCGCCACAGGGCTTGTTTGCACACGTTAACTCAGGCCCCGTCCCCTCCCTTCACCACTGTGTAAACGCGCCCTGTGGCCGTTCTAAGTTGAGAGATTAAGTCCCCTTGAATCCTAAGGGTCCCTAGGGTCTTTTATTTATTTTATTTTTTTTAAGAAGGAGGGCTGTGTGGCCCCCCTTCTTTTTCTAATTTACTGGCCCTGGGGACCCCATCCCCCAGGGCCTGCACCCTAATAAATTTGGCCCTCCCAAGCCCCGGGTCATGGCCTTTTTTTAATTTAAATTCTTTAGGAGGGGGCTGCGTTGCCCCCCTCCTCAGGCCACTTATGGCTCCGGAGACCCCATCCCCAGGGGGCCGGCCTTTGTTTTTTATTATTTTAAAAATAAATATATTTATAGAAACACCTAGGACATGCTGGACAAACCATATGTACCTATCACCATGACGATCTGCGTGATATTAATTAAAAGGCGACTATGCATAGAATGAATCCACATGGAATGTATTTACACCGCTAATGAAGCTCTGACGTGTCTGATGCCCTACCGTGCCTAATCCCGGCGCCCCCGCCGGTGGGTACTCTCCAAGTAGACACCCTTGTCGTTTATTTATACAAACATGGGTAGCTATTGACGGGCACATTTAATATACACGCACACCAAGCCATTCAAAGGGGATTCGACAAAAATTCGACCAAACTATGCAAGAAACCCCCCTCATGGTTAATAAGAATCACATCCACCGCCGGATGTGTAATACTGTTTATTTTACTCTCTGGAAAGGAGACGAACCTCACTTGAGAGTCACAGCGTGCTCCTGGCTGAGCCCAATGTTGTGTTACACCCACCAGTGCCCGCCGATTGCCTCACACCTCTGTGTTGTATTCCACCAGCTAGTGCGTATGCTATGACACTCTCTAGCCCATGTGCACTGTAACACCACCCCGTGAATATATCATGCCACACTTGCCTTCGCACGGGTTATATTGCCCCATCTAACGTGCCTTCCTCGATGTGTATGTTATAACGCACAGCGCTATGCCATACATCTTACAATCTGGGATCCATATCTTTGTCACAGTGCATATGCAACGTTACACTCCCCAGCACATATTTTATATTACAACTTTAGAGACTAGTTATGTTACACACCACTGCTCTGTGCATATTACACTCCAAGACGCATATCGCATAGCACGCGCTAGTGCCTGTGCTATCTCGCGCTCTCCAATGAATCTGTCATTGCGCACAATGTATTGCATATTATATTTCACGCCCCGGTTCATCTTATATCACACTTTTTGGTGCATAGTTTATACCATATACTACATCTAGTTTTCATTTTCAATTGTGCTCTCAGGACTATGTTCTATATAACACTGCTTCCACCTACACTTTTCACGGGCATTACATTTTGCAATGGGGGTGGATGGTCAGCGGGTGTTTCTGCCAAGTGAGCCCGGAGTCACAGTCACAAACGTCCTCTTCTTCCTGAATAAAAGTGAGATTATGCTGCATACTTGTTCATATTTTAAGTAGTTCGCACAGACACACATTTTAAAAACAATAAAGTTCCCAATACCCACCTTCTCTGAACAGTTAGCTTGCTACCCCATCCACCTCCTGCCTATCCTCTGTTGTCTGAATCCATGGACTAGCCTCCTCCCTCCTGCCATGCATGGTCTGATGTGCTGCCACTGCCCTCCATTTAGCATGATGTACCAGTCCACTCCTCCTACCCTCCATTGCCCAATTCTATGGCCCATCATTGACCTCCTGCTTAGCCTCTGTGCTTAGCTTGCTGCCCCTATTCTCCTTCCCCCTGCCCTCCGATGTCTTTGTGCATGCCCCTGCTCCATCCTTTTTGCCCACTATGTTCCATGGACCTGCCACTCCTATCTACTCTGAGTGTTCTGTTGAGCTGCCACTCCTCTCCCACCTGCCTAGCATTGTCAGATGACTGTAACCTGTCCCTGCCACCTCCACCCTGCCTGTCCACATGCCATGCCCCTATCCCCTTCCTCCTGTCCTCCATGGTCCATTTTACTGCCACACCCTTCTGCCCTCCCTGATCTGTTGTGCTGCAACTGCTCCTCCTGCCTGCCCCGCGCGGTCTGTTGTGAGGCCCCTTCCCCTGAACTCTCTTGTCTGTGCCCAGGTCCTGACCCTCCCTTCTATCCTCCATGGCCCTTTGTGCATGCCCCTGCACCCTCCTTCTTGCCCATCATAGCCATTGTGCTGCCACTAACCCTCCCGCTTGCCATGCATGGTCTTCTGTGCTGCCATGGCCCCTCCCACCTTCCCTGTGTGGTCAGCTAGCTGCCCCTGACACCCTCCCACCTTCCCTCCATGGTCTGTGTGTATGCCACCATAGTCTTATTGTTGCTCTCCATGGTTGTCTGTCCCATTGTAATGCCCCTGATCCGTCCCTCCTGCCCTTTATGGTCTGTTATGCTGCAGCTTTCTCTCCTGTCTGTCCATTATGGTCAGCTAGCTACCATTGCCTCTTTCCCATCTGTTCTCTGTTGTCCATGTGCATGGTCCTGTCCCCTCCCTATTGCTTTCTATGGATTGTTGTGCTGCACTCCCATCCTGCATGCGCTGTGTGGTGTATTGTGCTGCTGCAAACCCTGATTCCTGCCCTGTAGGGTCAGTTTGGTGCACCTCTCCATGTCCCTCCTGTCCTCTGTTATCCGAGTCCATGTCCCTACCCCAATTCCTCCTGCCTACCATGATTCAATGTACCATACTTGCGAACATTTTGAACTTGGTAAGAGAGAGATTTTGAAAAAAATAAAGCCCATTTGAGCTTAAAAACATTGGGCGTTTCCTGGCTGAAACGGGTCTGTTGGCATGTATTGTTGTACTACCACTGCCTCTTCCTTCTGCCCACAATGGTCTATTATATTGCCACAGCCTCTCTTGCCAGTCCTGTGTTGTTGGTTTGTTGCCCCTGCCCCCCTTTCCACTGCCCTCCATAGTCTGTTGTGCTGCCACTGCCTGCCTGCCCAGTGTGGTCAAATTGTTGCCTCTGCACTCTCCTACCTGCCTTCAATTTTCAGAGTCCGTGCCCCTGGCCTCTGCCTCTCAACAGTATCCCAATGAACAACAAGATTGCTAACATTCTATATTTATTACACAAGTGTGGAACGCCTGACGTCATCTTGATGTAATCAAAACTGTAATACCTAGAGTATTTCCTTTAGAAATTACATATATGAGAGGGTCTTATTTGCATCAAAATTATGGTTAGTGCTCTAAAAAACTAAAATGAGGACATATTTTCTGAGTTTTCAAATAGCGACAAAGAACTTTCAAATTATTTGTAATCTTTATGTTTTTTTATCCAGTTGACCACTTGATTAAATGTTGCACCTTGGCGAGAGGATGTGGTGTTACTTCCAGAGCTGCAGACTTTGCAACTGGGGAACCAGGTTGGAGTTTCTGCTTCAGCTCAACATTCTGTGATTGTGGTCAAATCACTTAATCTCCCCATGTCTACAACCAAAATGAATTTGATCTTGTGTGATGTAACCAATGCTCATGTAAAGCAGTCAAATACCTGACAAGTCTGCACTATATAAAACTGCAAATACACAAAAAATAAGTGTTTTGCACACTTCTGTCATTGGGCTACATGTGGGCTACATCTGGGTGATATTTGTGCTGCATTTAGGCTCTTTTGTGTCTGGTGGCCATCTTGGGAGATTTATTTGTTATGAAGTTTCCTAATTTCCTCATTTACTGCAGTCTCCTCAGTAGGAAATGCTTTCAGTTTTTTACTTTGATTCCATCAAGAAGGTATTCAGATATGTCACACATTTGCCATAAATTCTGAATGTTAGCACTCTAGTTGCTCATTAGATCACTGTAGTAAAGCTACTGCTCACGACGGAAGTCTGCTGCTGGTATTAAAAGTGCATGTTTCAGTCTGCATACCAGAATTTTTTAATGAAATAGAAGAGGATTTGAGAAGTCACTCAAAATGTGCCCTAATTTTTCTTTCTTCAGCACCAATCATAATTTCTATGGCAAAATGAACCCCCTCATTGTGTTCCTTTTTAAATTAAATGTTTTAAGTGTTACCAGTTTATTCCAATCAAGATGGCTTCAGGTCTGCCATACTTTTGTCATAAGTAAGACAGTAAGTGCTCTAGTTGTTCTTAAGAACACTCTGGGACATTCTGTCATTAGGCTATACTTGGGCTACATCTGGGTGATATTTGGGCTACATTTGGGCTCTTTTGTCTCTGGTGGCCAGCTTGGGAGATTTATTTGTTATGAAGTTTCCTAATTTCCTCATTTACTGCAGTCTCCTCAGTGGGACTACTTTCAGTTTTTTATTTTGGTTCCATCAAGAAGGCATTCAGATGTGTCACACATTTGCCATAAATTCTGAATGTTAGCACTCTAGTTGCTCATTAGATCACTGTAGTAAAACTACTGCTCACCAGGGAAGTCTGCTGCTGGTATTCAAAGTGCATGTTTCAGTCTGCATGTCAGAATTTGTTTATGAAATAGAAGAGGATTTGAGAAGTCAAAGTGGGCCCTAATTTTTCTTTCTGCAGAACTAATCATAATTTCTATGGCAAAATGAACCCCCTCATTTTGTTCCTTTGTAAATTAAATGTTTTAAGTGTCACCACTTTATTCCAATCAAGATGGCTTCAGGTGTGCCATACTTTTGTCATAAGTAAGACTGTTAGCGCTCTAGTTGTTCGTTAGAACACTCTGGGACATTCTGTCATTGGGCTATACTTGGGCTTCATCTGGGTGATATTTGGGCTACATTTGGGCTCTTTTGTCTCTGGTGGCCATCTTGGGAGATTTATTTGTTATGAAGTTTCCTAATTTCCTCATTTACTGCAGTCTCCTCAGTAGGAAATACTTTCAGGTTTTTTACTTGGTTCCATCAAGAAGGCATTCAGATGTGTCACACATTTGCCATAAATTCTGAATGTTAGCACTCTAGTTGCTCATTAGATCACTGTAGTAAAGCTACTGCTCACCAGGGAAGTCTGCTGCTGGTATTCAAAGTGCATGTTTCAGTCTGCATGTCAGAATTTTTTTATGACATAGAAGAGGATTTGAGAAGTCAAAATGTGCCCTAATTTTTCTTTCTGCAGCACTAATCATAATTTTTATGGCAAAATGAATCCCCTCATTGTGTTCCTTTGTAAATTAAATGTTTTAAGTGTTACCACTTGATTCCATTCAAGATGGCTTCAGGTGTGCCATACTTTTGTCATAAGTAAGACTGTTAGCGCTCTAGTTGTTCGTTAGAACTCTCTGGGACATTCTGTCATTGGGCTATACTTGGGCTACATCTGGGTGATATTTCGGCTACATTTGGGCTCTTTTGTCTCTGGTGGCCATTTTGGGAGACTTATTTGTTATGATGTTTCCTAATTTCCTCATTTACTACAGTCTCCTCAGTAGGAAATACTTTCAGTTTTTTACTTTGATTCCATCAAGAAGGCATTCAGATGTGTCACAAATTTGCCATAAATTCAGAATGTTAGCACTCTAGTTGCTTATTATATCACTGTAGTAAAGCTACTGCTCACCAGGGAAGTCTGCTTGCTGCTGGTATTGAAAGTGCATGTTTCAGTCTGCATGTCAGAATTTTTTAATGAAATAGAAGAGGATTTGAGAAGTCACTCAAAATGTGCCCTAATTTTTCTTTCTGTCGAACTAATCATACTTTCTATGGCAAAATGAACCCACTAATTTTGTTCCTTTTTAAATTAAATGTTTTAAGAATTACCACTTTATTCCAACCAAGATGGCTTCAGGTGTGCCATACGTTTGTCATAAGTAGGACTGTTAGCGCTCTAGTTGTTCTTTAGAACACTCTGGGAAGCTGCAGTAGAACACAAAGGAATCAACTGACAGTCTCTGCCCTTGTTGGATGTACATGTTTTACTGAGAATGTCAGAATTCATTCTCACATGACTGAGAAAGATAATGTGAATTTACAGAAAATATGCTCTCAGTTAGCTTATAGATCACCTTCCAAACCTCTGTGGGAAAAGCATGAGAAAATAGTTTTCTCTCAAACATGATTCATGATATCACAGCAGAAGGCTATTTCACATGGTAAAATCACCTTAGAACACACCACAATTCCTAAAATGAGTATGGTACCATCAACAAATGATTTATAATGTAACTAAAGTCTTAAAACCTTCTATTAACTGCAATGCTTTTTAATGAGGTGCTATTATGTATATTCGTCCCAAGATGGCTGCCAACACTTCTTGGATGAAGTGCTGACAGCCAATCAGATCTCACGATGAGATGTGTGGTTAGGCTCCGCCCAGATATATATGTGATTTTACTTTTGATTTTCTAAGGAACTACTGAACGGATTTACACCATTTAAGCAAAAGGCACATGCCGGACCTGAGGACTACCTCTTTGCCAAATTTCAAGTAATTCTGTTCAGCCGTTCGGGCTGTACCTTCGAATAAAGGTCCTATGGGAAAATGCATGGGGAAAATGTGTTTTGGGACCCCCCTTTTTTCTCAGCCCCCGCTTGACGAATCACCCCGGGACTTTCAGGGTAGGAGCTGAGCGGAGCGCCCCATTAGTTTTGAAAATTTCACGAAGATTAGTCAACCGGCGCCAAAGTTATTCAAAATAGAATTTTCAGATTTCCTATGGGAACTCGGTCCTAACTATAACTATCTACTGGCGACCGCCAGTAGATAATATATATATATATATATTCACTTAAAAAACCATAGGTTTCACACATGTTATAGTTAGGTGGATATTTCACTCGTAAAAATCCAATGAAATTCCCCCGTTATAGTTAGTTCAGATAACTATAACTCGCGCGCCCGCAATCCTCTGCTCATGACGTCACATATTACATCACTCATGACATGGTCAGTGTCATCACTCTTGACATCACTGATGACATCATCCTTGTGATAGAGTGGCGGTCGCGCGAGTTATAGTTATCTGAACTAACTATAACGGGGGAATTTCATTGGTTTTTTACGGGTGAAATATCCACCTAACTATAACATGTGTGAAACCCCCGATACCTAATTAGGGGAAAACATGGCGCCCGCGTGTTGAGCGGCGGCGCGCGTCCTCAGAGAAGCTCTCCACTCCTCTCTCTCTCCCGCGAGAGGCAGCTTGCTGCGGATAACAACATGGTGCTAGCGATTTGAACGGCAGCACAACCTCGGAGGATTTTTTCTCCCTGCTCTCGCCCTGCTAACGGAGTGTACGGAAAACGGCAGGCTTTTCACCTCCTTCGATGTGACTGCTGGATCAGCGGATGTGCCTCGGAGTCTTGGATTGGGCTCCTGCCCTCCCTTGCACCTCTGCTCCTGGGCTCTCCCTGCCGCAACGCTGGGAGGCGGCAGCCGTGGAGCTTAGACGCGGCCGCAGTGCAGCGGCTCGAGGACTCCTTCGGGGGAGAATAGTACATGGCGGCAGTAGCACTGAAATACGCGGTAAGGTGACGGGGGGTAGGACCGGCACATACTGTTCTCAGGTAAACCCCTTGTTGGAGCACTCCAAAGCTACGGTGGCGTGTGAAGGCGATTTGGTTAATGTCGCAGGACTTGGACAGACCATTTGTGGGGGGGGCTTAGGTGGGGTCGAGCCTGAAGGTTGCAAAAACCTCAACTTCGGTCAAAAGAAAGAAGCTAAGTGCAAGTTACGGAAGGGGAGGGGTAGGGGCAAAGGCGGGGGAGTGAGGGGTAGAGGCAGGCACGGTACCCAGGCATCTCCGGATGACCGCGGTAGTGAGAGCGGATTCCAGGAGGAGAATGTTGTCGACCTAAAAGGACCCCAGAGAGGGTAAGCAAGAGCAGCTGCTAAGGGGAGACAAGGAGAGCTAAAGCCCTCCCGCATAACCCCATCCCTGCGCTCATTTTTTAGAGTTTTGCCTCAGGTTCTGACCATTCCAAAGCCCCACCCATCTGGCCAAGATTGCGCTTCTGTATTAGTAGGTTTCCACGAGAATATGGCTTCTCCCCTAGCGGACTTAAGTCTACCTGCGGCTGGGTCAGTCTGTGGCAATCAGACGGTAGAAGATGTCAGGGCAGGGGAGATGAGGGAGCCTAACAGAGCTGTCAGTTCACAATCGGTCCAAGACTCACAAAGTGACCCACCGACAGAGAAGTTAATTCCTACTGAGGTATCTGCGGATTATACAACACGTTCTGAACAAAATCCTGTATCATTAGATGGGACAAAGATTGTGGATGGTGGAGCGGACACTACCTCTTCTTCAATAGAATCCTTGCTAAACTCCCTAAAAATAGACTTAAAACAGGGTTTTATGATCTCCGCAGAAAATCAATCTGAGATTAGGGCTGCATGCGATGTTTTGGAGCGAAAAGTAGACCGGCTCAGCGAGAGGACAGAAACTCTTGAAGACACAGTAGAAGCGCTTAAAACCAATCTAGGAACTGCCCAAGAAAAAATTCATAATTTGCAAAGAGAGGGGGATGTGATCCGTGAGAGGGTTGAGTCATTGGAAAATGTTTCAAGAAGGAATAATCTCCGACTCCTGAAGATTCCTGAGGGGAAAGAAGGGAGCGACTTAAAAACCTTTGTCGTAAACCTCCTTAAAGATTCACTTAATCTAGAGGAGTCACCAGAAATTTTGTCAAGAGACATCCAAAGGATACATAGGGACCCCTTCCGCATGAAACCCGGCAGAGAAAAGCCTAGGAAGATCTTGGTCAACTTTCTGACCTATTCGATCAAAGAAAAAATCTTAACTTTGGCCCTAAAAAACAAGTCTCTAAGTGGCCCTGATTTCCTTTTTGAGATCCGCTCTGACCTGTCTAAGACCACCTTAGATCGGCAGTGGGAATTAGGTCAGAGAATGGAAAGATTTCGTGCCCTAGGTGCAACAGTGCAGATGAGATTCCCTGCCTTCTTGCGTGTGATGTTCAAAAATAAAATGTACAATATTAGATCCCCTCTTGAGGCAGACGAAATGCTGGAGACATTAAAGTTTTCTCCATGAAAGGAATGAAGAGGAAAGGAGGAAAAGGGGAAGGGAAAAGGTGGGAGAAAAAAAAAAAAAAAGGTGGAAAAAAAAGCTGGCGTGTGAAAAAAAAAGAGGAGAAGGGGAAATTAAATAATAAGGGAAAAAAAAAAAAGTGAGGAAGTATATGGAAAAAAAAAAAAGAGAAAATTGGGCTTTCACCGGTAGAAAAACCCCTAATAGGTTATAAATTTAACCAGTACTAAATGTATTGTAACAGGGGAAAAGAAATTTAAGGGTTAGTAGGGTCACGATTAAGAGCGAACAGAAAAGGAAAATTAAGAGGATGTACTGATGCATGACTTATTTCGCAGTTTTTTGGTGTGGTGGGAGAGGAGGGGAGGGAAAAGGAGGGTGGAGGAGGAAGAGGACGCAAAACTGGCAATACATCTGTCCAGTGTAGGTAGGGTAGGGTTTTCCAGGGGGGAGGGTTTTGCACAGGGTGGGAAGGGTGAAAAGAAAAATAAACCTCAAATGTTCAAGCCTAAAAGAAATTTTATTGTCAATGGCCTAGTATCATCTTTTGTTTTATGCCCTAAAAATGGTCAAGTAAGCTATGACAATATGGCTGCAGGGAATTTGAAAAAGGTAAGGGGGGGGGACAACTGCTTGACGAAATGACACAGCTAAAATTTCTATCTTGGAATGTCAATGGCCTGCGTACTGGGAGTAGGAGAGCAAAGATTTTCCAATATTTGAGGGACTCCCCGGCACAGGTCATAGTCATCCAGGAGTCACACCTCCTTAAGGGTGAAACCACAGAGTTCTTGAAAAAAGAAAAATGGGTAGACAAATTTATTTGCACAGATCAATCAGCTAACATCAGGGGGGTGCTCTTCATTTTTTAAAAACAAGCAAAGGCACAAATCATGGAGTATAGGGAGGATGGGAGTGGTAGGTGGCTTATTGTAAGGGTATTGTTGGATGGCTTTTCTCTTATTTTGGTCGGGTATTACGGTCCTAACCAGGACGATCCCTCCCATCTAAACAGCATCCGAGATAATCTATTGGCTTTCCACGACCCAGTTATTTGGATGGGCGATTTCAACATTGTCTTAAATCCGAATCTAGATAAGTCTGCTAATTCTAGAGCCTGTGTCTTATCAAAATCTAGACAGGATCTCTTGATAGCCATGTCACAACTGGGGCTTGCAGACTTTTGGAGGGAAAGGGTGGGGGATCAACTGGGGGTTTCTTTTCGAAACTTTAAGTACAAACATGTGTCCAGGATAGACTATGCTTTATTTAGGTATAGCTTAAATGATCTATTAATAGACATCTACTATCTCCCCTCACACCTTTCCGACCATTCGGCCATTTTGTTTGTATTAAAACTTGAGTTTATACATACGTATAATTCTTGGTCGTTTGATCGTTCCATCCTCTTAGAAAATGAGGAGGTTAACTTTCTACGATCAGAGTCCCATCACTTCTTGGAGGCAAATATAGACTCTACGGATATACACATTATGTGGGATGCTTTAAAAGCTTTTTGGAGAGGAATTATTATAAACAGAGCCTCTTATAGAAGAAAGAAATATAGGGAGTGCATTGATAACTTGGAGGGGGAAATGAAGATTATCGAAGGAACCCTGGACCCCCAAACGAGATCAGGTGCAGACTTCGAAAGGTGTAGAGAGCTAAAATCGCAATTAGAAAATCTATTACAAGCTAGGGTCGCTAGGAGGTGGGAGGCGAGTAAAATCTCTCATTTTGAGTTTGGTGAGGCGGCTGGAAAAATTCTCGCCTGGAAAACGAAATCTGACCAAGCCCGAAACTACATCAGAGAGATCAAGGTAGAGGGGGAACCTGCCCCCCGAACCACAAAGGACGAAATAGGTGGGGCTTTCCGAGATTTTTTTCAGGAAATCTATAGGGAAGATATTCGGGAAGACAAGGCAGGGAGGGAGGCCTGGTTGGACCAAATTTCCTTGCCAAAGTTATCCCCAGAGCATAGTAGGTTGTTGGAGAAAGAGATTTCCTTTGAAGAGATTAGGAAGGCTTTGGGGGACGGAAAGCGGGGGAAGGCAGCAGGCCCTGATGGGTTACCAGGGGAACTCTATAGGGCCCTTACAGAAGAGATCACCCCGGTTTTGGCCTCTGTTTTTAATAACATTCTTTTGGAGGGCCGAGATCCCCCAAAGTCTTGGAATGATGCCACAGTGGTCTTAATACTTAAACCTGGGAAAGATCCAAAGGAATGTGGGTCATATCGCCCGATTTCGCTCCTCAACAGCGACTATAAAATCTTTACCGCTATTATGACATCTAGGTTGGGGAAAGTGATAAGCCATCTGGTTCATGAAGATCAAAAGGGCTTCATAAAGGGCAGACACTTAGCTGATCTTACACAAGATCTGGTGGGGGCGATCGATATCGCGACCACTTTTTCTCTGCCTCTGGCTGCTTTTACGCTAGATGCGACCAAGGCCTTTGACAGGGTAAATTGGCCCTATCTGGCTGCAGTAATGAAGAAATTTAATCTCCCTGAAAATTTTTGCCGTATGATTTCATTAATATACAAAGCCCCTACGGCAAGGCTCAATGTAAACAGTTTCCTAACAGAGCCTTTTGTAATTACGAGAGGCACAAGGCAGGGTTGCCCGCTATCCCCCCTCCTCTTTAACCTCTACATTGAACCCTTTGCACAGATTCTTAGAGAGGAGGCCACCATACCATCATTTAGCTTTGGAGGGTGGGAAAGACGGGTTGCCCTGTATGCCGATGATATCCTCATAATGACTTCAAATTTAGATCTGGCTCTTCCCTCTGTGATTAGGAAGGCTGAGGAGTTCGGAAAAATCTCTGGCTATAACATAAATTCAGAGAAAACAGAGATCATGGCCTGGAATTCCCCCAATACTCAGGTAGAGGTTGTGTCCTCCATGCGGTATCTTGGTATAAGAATAACTCAAGATATAAGTAATATCACCACTCATAATCTCGAGCGAGTACATAAAGAATGCCAGAAACAACTAAAGGCATGGAATAATCTCCCGTTATCCATCTTTGGGAGGACAAATCTTTTAAAAATGTCTATCCTACCTAAATATACCTTTTTGTTTAATTCTATCCCTATGGCTTTTGACACTAAACAACTACTTAAATGTCAACAAGGACTTAATTCTTTTATTTGGAAGAACGGAGCTACAAGATTGGCTTGGAAAAAGTTGAGGAGAAGGAGAGAGAAAGGAAGCTTAACGTCTCCAGATATTCAATACTATGCTTGGGCATTCCAATTATCTTACTCGAGAATGCTTCTAAAAACACCAGTGGATAATCTTAGAGGAAGGATGTTCCAAGCTATGTTGGAGGGGTCCGATCTTCCATCTGACGGCTTTCTCTTTAAGTTTGGAGACCAGAAATTCTTTAAAAAAATAAAACTAAAAATTCTTCAATCTTTGGCTAGAAGTTGGTCCACAATCAGAAATAGAATAGGGCTGTGCTATTATTCTAACTTAGCACCCATGTGGGATTCGCCAGGCACTCCCTTGTGCCTTAAAGACAGGTTGGCAGGTTCCATTAAAGAAGCCGGAATTATAAACTGGGGAGAGCTGACGGTAGGTGGGTGGGTCAATGATACCTTGGGAGACTTTGCGGGAGAAAGTCGGACCAGGATTATCTGCCTTCAAGTATATGCAGTTGAATAGCTGGGTGCAGGCTTTGATAAGAAAGGGAGCCCCCCTGGGGAATTACAGCAATTTAGAAAATCTTTTGGTTACAAGGCCAGGGGGGAGAAAGGAAGTCGCTTGTTGGTATTGGGCGATCTTGGAGGAGATAGACGATGACTCTAATCTCCCTGAGGTGTTATGGGGTAGCAATGTTGGCAAACAGTGCCAGCAGTTGTGGCTAAATTCATTTAGTCTTCTGTATAAAATTGTGAAGCCAGCCTGGCTAAGGCGAAACCACCTTTTTACACTACACCGCGCATATCTATCCCCTCAAAAGCTAGCCAAATTCCAACATGGGAAAAAATGCAATAAATGCGACCTAGTAGAGGCCTCGGATGTGCACATGTTTAAAGAGTGCCCAGTTATCGGTCTCTTTTGGGAAGAGGTGATGGAAGCAATATCCTCTATCCTAAATATCACTCTTAGCAGCACTCTTCCCTTGATCATCTTTGGGATTGATGAAAATATTTTAGGGCCTGCTAGATCCTTCTTGTTTTTTGCAATTTTAATGGCTAGGAGACAGATCTGCAGATTCTGGGTGGATACAGCTCCTCCAACATATACAGGATGGTTATCGTCCCTAAATGAAGTTTCTAAAACAGATCTGGCTAGACCCTGCAGTATAAAAAATAAGAAAACTGCTTTTTGGGATTATCTGATACAGTGGAAGTAGGTTTACCGGGTTTTTTTTTTCCCCGGTTCTATGATTATGCCAGTCTCCCTACTCCATGGACCTACAACAAGGGTCTTCTCCGATTTTCTGGTCCAAATAGGCTGAAACATGCCTAGATGGAGTTTCTAAAGGCCGCCTTTTTTTTTTTTGTGTGTTGCTCTCTCCTTCTTCCGCCAATTTGTTGTCCGCTTTTCCTTGTGCAATTGTCCAAATCACACTAATGGCTTCTAGGTGGATGGGACAAGATAGCACAAAATGATGGTTGGCGGTTTTCTTTTTTCACACATAAGGGCTGGGCAAATGAGGACAAAAAGAAAAAATAAAAACATAAAAATAAAAAAAACATGTGTGAAACCTATGGATTTTTAAGTGAATTTGCAAGGTTTTTTAAATGCTAATCCCTAACTATAACGTGTGTGAAACCTATGTTTTTTTCAGTGAATTTGTATGGTTTTTTAAATGCTAAGTTATGTATGTATTATTATTTTTTTATATATTTATTTTTCAATAAACTACGTATTACATTTTTAAATTTTTTTATGGCTTTTCACCGTGCGCGCACCCCCGCGATTAAAAACAAAAAAAAAATGTAAATGTTTTTTTCTGCCTTCGGGGTCCTTCAGGGACCCCCTGACAAAGGCTAGGGGGTCAGGAACTCTCTACCCTGCCCCCTTTTCACGTTTGCCACCTTCCTTTTCCACTCTCGCACTGAAAACAAACAAAGTGGCGGCCGACACTTCCTGATTTCGACCGATTCGAACGTTGACTGACATGTAACAACCAATCAGAATTACGCTCGCGCACGTTAGGGTGCGCGCTCGGTGCGCGCACGGTGCGCGGCTATAGATATGTATGTGCTTTTTACTGCAATTTTCTCTGGAACTACTGAACAGATTGACTCCATATATGCAAAAGGCACATCCCTGACCCGAGGACTACCTCTCTACCAGATTTCAAGTAATTCTGTTCAGCCGTTCCGGCTGTACCTTCGACTAAAGGTCCTATGGGAAAATGCATGGGGAAAACGCGTTTTGGGACCCCCTTTTTAATCAGCCCCCACTTGACGAATCCCCCCGAGACTTTTAGGGTAGGAGCTGAGTGGAGCGCCCCATTAGTTTTGAAAATTTCGCAAAGATTCGTCAACCGGCGCCAAAGTTATTCAAAATAGAATTTTGAGATTTCCTATGGAAACACGGTCCTAACTATAACTATCTACTGGCGACCACCAGTAGATAATATATATGTAACAACATTCTGGCATGGTGGCGTTACATAGATGACGTGTTTGTCATTTGGAAGGGCACGGAAAATGAAGCATTTGAATTTGCCAATAACATCAATGATAACGACCTGAATCTGGAATTCACAGTAGATGTGAGCACCAGCGTGGTCAACTTTCTTGATGTAACGGTACATGTTAATGACGGGGTATTAGAGACTAGTTTGTTTCGTAAAAAGACATCAGGAAATACGGTACTGCACGCAGAGAGTTTCCACCCACAACACACTATACAAAGTATTCCATATGGGGAATTCCTGCGTATCCACAGAGCGTGTAGCACTATTGCAGCGCGCGACCAACATCAGTTGGATGCTAAGAATAGGCTGTTACTGAAATATTTATAGAGCGCACGAATGCCGAGGCGTCTTGGCGCTATAGAGACATTGAGAGCGGTGGAAGCGGATCTCAATTGGAAGAAAAGAGCCAGGTCTTTAATGCTTTTCTGAAACATTGTTTGGATTTTTGTGAGCGCAGGTGAGAGGGCAGAGAATTCCATAATCTAGAGGCCTGGTGCGAAAAGGACCTGCCACCCCACCGCGCTCTTCTAATTTTTGGATGGCATATCAGATCATGATTGGCTGATCTTAGCGTACGCGATGGTACATAGCGAGGAAGAAGTTTGGACAAGTCATCTGATCCTGTACCATATAAGGATTTATGTACCAGGCAGAGAGCCTTGAATTGTATTCTGGCTCTAACTGGGAGCCAATGAAGTTCCCTGATGGCTTTTGACGTTGGATGACGGTAGGGCAGGTTGAGCAGAACCCTAGCGGCGGCGTTTTGAATAGCCTGGAGTTTGTTAATTTGTTTTTCCCCTGTGCCCAAGTAGAGTGCATTACAGTAATCTACTCGGGACATTATCAGTGCGCCCATTACAGTCTTTTTTAAAGTTATAGGGATATAGGGTAAAATTTTTCTAAGAATCTTGATGGTGTAAAAGCAGGTTGAGGTAATCTGGTTGATCTGCGCTTTACAAGAGAGATCTTTATCAACCAGGAAACCGAGGTTTCTAACTTTGTCAACTGGATTCGGGCAGGCGCCTGCCTCCTGAGGCCACCATAGGCTGCTCCAGACAGGTGGTTTTTGCCCAAATTCGATAATCTCGGTTTTATCCGCGTTTAGTTTTAGGAAGTTACAGCTCATCCAATTTTTCACATCCAGAAGGCAGTTTTTAAATCGTTCTGCCGTGGCTTCGATGGTCTGGGATACTGACACTACAATTTGAGTGTCGTCGGCGTAGGACACTAATTGTAGGCCATGAGATTGAATAAGGGCAGCTAAAGGAGTGACATATAGGTTAAAAAGGGTGGGCGATAATGCCGAGCCCTGAGGGACCCCGCCAGGAAGGGAGAATTCATCAGATCGTAGATTTTCCCAAAATACCTGTTGGATTCTGGAGTCCAAAAAGGAAGTTAGCAGAGCAAGAGCCTTTCCAGTAAATCCTAAGGTTTTTAGTCTGTTTAGTAGGATTGAATGGTTGACGGTATCAAATGCCGCTGTAAGATCCAATAGGATTAGGGCTGTTCTACTGCCCTCGTCCATCTTCATTCGAATGTTTTCTGTGGCCATGATTAGAGCGGTCTCTGTTGAGTGGAAGGGACGAAATCCATGTTGAGAGGGATCTAAGAGCTTATTTTGGTCAACATATTTCATCATTTCTTGATTCATAGCTTTTTCAAGAATTTTGGCTGGCAGGGGCATATGAGGAACTTAGTCTAAATGAAGCTATGACTAAAGCAAATCTCAGAAATAGGGATGATCTTTTGGTAGTCAAAAATACCGCGAATCAGGAAACTCCAGCAGTCACCAGTACTGCTCCTGATAACGATTCGAGCAAAAGTGAAATGAGATTGATCACAACCTACAGCAGACAGGCCAGGAAAATTAAAAAAATAATCTGTAAAGAGTGGCCCATTGTGTTGACTGACCCCACTCTAAAGACAGTACTTCCCAATACTCCTACCGTCACATATAGACGTGCGTTCTCTATGAGGGACGAACTGGTCTCCAGTAGTCCGGAAGTATCAGTAGGAGGCACCTGGCTTGCTCCCACTAAGGGATTTTTTAAATGCTCCTCGTGCAGAGCTTGTAAGTTTGGAACCAACACCTACCACTATATGACACCTTTCAGCGACAAGCCCAAATATTTGAAGGGTCATTATACCTGTCGCACTGATCATGTGGTTTATATATTGCAATGTACATGCAAACTTCAATATGTCGGCAGTACAAAGCTACAAGCTTACAATAGAATTCTGCAGCACTTACGTGCTATAGTCAACTCCGATCCTGCGTACCCAGTAGCCAGACATTTTAAAGCTTGCCATAACAACAATCTGAGCTGTCTGAGCTACTTTATTATAGATTCGTTACCTAAGCAAAAGAGAGGGGGCAATCGTGAAAAAACCCTTAGGCAATTGGAGTGTAAATATATACTGGAGCTAGACACCCGCATACCAGGAGGTTTGAACAATGGGGAAGATTTGCACCATTTTTTATGAGATTTTAAGATCAGTATTGAGTATTGCAATTTTGTGGGTTCATCAGCATAATGTGCACATATGGGTCCTCTCTCTGTTTCCCTTTGGTCTACCAATATTTGTATGTACAGTTACATCACTATGAGTTTTCTATAGTCATGAAGATGTGAGAGGAGTAACTTTGACATCTCATATCTTTCCCGTGCACCGGAGTTTAGTTTTATGAGTAGATATTACGGGTATTTTAATCTATAAGCTTCCTCGCTGCCTACACATATTCACACATTATGTGTTTTTAGTTGTGCTTTTACAGTATTGTCTGTGTGCCATTTTTTGTGACTCTACTAGACATTAAGTATAAGAGTATAGGGTTTTTTTCCTATTTTTCCAGACTTATTTTAGAATTGTTCCATGTATAATGCATTTAGGATATAATGTTGGTTTTTAATATATGCTTTGCATATTCTGCACATCATACGGGGGTTATGTATATTGAGCTGTATTTGCACATTCAAATATATAGATTGCCAGATTTGCACATTTTCTTTAGCAGATTTGCACATCTTGCTGTATTTGCACATATACTTCCATCTAGCGTATTTTTGCACATATATTGCGTATTTTGCACATCATTGGAAATTGAAGTTTTTCCTATGTCCATCTCCCCATTCAGATTAGTATACCAACTAGTATTGCGCATTTGAGCAAACTACCTTGTTTTTACCTTTTTTCATTGTATATGGATACATTCATTGTAATAGTATATTTCTGGAAATTGTCATTTATAATAGCGTACAGGATTTATCCTGGTATATTCCTATGAGAGAGAATCTCAACAAAGTGATAGTATTTTTTCTATGCCTATACGTCAAGTATTTTTTTCATGTCTATACGTAAGGTGTCACACATTCGATTTAAAAGCACCACGTTCTGTTCGTGTAAACCATGTGATCAAGACCGCTGTGTCGGTCGAAACGCGTCAGAACCGGATTGAAGTTTGAGTGGAAATAAACTGAGCAAAATACTTGTACCAGCATACCTGTGTCCGTGTCTTGCAGCAACACCGGCTGGTGTTGCGAAAGGAGGAATTGATATATATATATATATATATATATATATATTCACTGAAAAAACCATAGGTTTCAGGGGTGTTATAGTTAGCTGGACTTTTCACTTTTACAAAACCATTGAAATTCCCCCGTTATAGTTAGTTCAGCTAACTATAACTCGCGCGCCCGCAATGCACTGCTGATGACGTCACATATTACATGACTCATGACATGGTCAGTGACATCACTCATGACATCACTGATGACATCTCAAATGACATCACTGATGACATCCCTGATGATATCATCCAATGAATGTTTGTTTTTCTGAAAATAAATATGTTTTATATATGTATATCTCAAGGTCGATGGAAGAATAAATGGGTATATAAGTGTCTAAATGGATGATTTGTTTTTGAAAAATTGATTGTGTAAAGTGTATCATAGTGAATACATGGCTTAGTGAGTAATGTTTAAATATGTAAATATCTGTATCAGGTTCTCACTTTGTGTATAAGTGGCTGCATGGGTTGGTGAGTAGCTACATGGGTGTCTATATAGGTTATTAGTTGTTTTTTTGAGTATCAGTCTGAGTGTCTGCATGGTTCGGTGGGGGTATTACGTAGTGCATAGGTGCATGAAGGAGTGACTCACTGTTTGTATGTGTTGAAGACAGCATGTGTGCAGGACTGTATGGGTGGATGAGTGTGTGTATGGGTGTGTTAGTGAGTGAATGACTGTCTCAATAGTGTCTTTATGAGTAACTACATATGTTTTAAACTAGTATATGTGACTATTGGTGTATATAAGTGAGTATATGTGAGAGTGAGAGATTGAAAGAGTTCCTGTATGAATAAGTATGTGTTTCTATAAGTGATTGTTTAAAAGACTAAGTATGTGTAAGTTTCCGTAGAAGTAAGTGTGGTGGTGTGTGTATAACTGTATATGCAAGTAAATGTATGTTTGATTCTTTATTAGCATGAGTGACTATGTGTGTGAGTAACTCTATGGATGAGTGGCATTGTGTAACAGATTGTATAGGTGTATGAGTACATATGATGAGTGAGTACATGTATGAGTGACAGTATAGGACTGTTGGTGAATGAGTGGATGTGTATGTGGATCTTAGAATTACTGAAGAGGTTGTTGTAACTGGTATTGGTATGTCCATTGTTTTGAAAATTTTAGTCTCTATTTTTGAATGTGTGTATCAAAGGTTATATTAGGGTGAGAGGAGGTCTGCCACTCTATCACAAGGATTATGTCATCAGTGATGTCATCAGTGATGTCATTTGAGATGTCATCAGTGATGTCATGAGTGATGTCACTGACCATGTCATTAGTGATGTAATATGTGACGTCATCAGCAGTGCATTGCGGGTGCGCGAGTTATAGTTAGCTGAACTAACTATAACGGGGGAATTTCAATGGTTTTGTACAAGTGAAAAGTCCAGCTAACTATAACACCCCTGAAACCTATGGTTTTTTCAGTGAATTTCTGAGGTTTTTTAAATGCTAATTCCTAACTATAACGTGCCTGAAACCTATGGTTTTTTCTGTGAATTTCAAAGGTTTTTTAAATGCTAATTTCTTACTATGCCTACGGAGATAGGACATGTGAAGAAAGAAGAAAAATTGCACAGAAAGAAAAAAAAGAAGTGCAGAAAGAAGAAACAGAAGTCCTCAAAGACGAAGAAAAGTGCAGGAAGAAGGATAACGTGCAGAAAGAACAAAAAGAAGAGCAGAAAGAATCCTTGTTGCAAAATCATCCTGTACCCTCAACTTTTTCAGACGGATACTGGTGGTAACTGAGTCTGACTAACCAGTCCTAGAGCCAGTGCTATGTTAAAAGACACTTAGAATACAGTGAAAACACCTACATACACTAGGGAACATTATGCGTTGGGGTCCCCCTGTGATTAGCATGACCTCCTCTGTAAGCCCCTAGTATATAATAGGGCAGGGGGATTAAAACTACTTCTTAAAACAGGCCACAGGGCGTTTTTGCACACGTTAACTCAGGCCCCGTCCCCTCCCTTCACCACTGTGTAAACACGCCCTGTGTCCGTTTTTAGTTGGGAGATTAAGTTCATTTGAATCCTGAGGGTCCCTAGGGTCCAACTAGCCCACTAGGTACCTCCAGTAAGTGCCACAGAGCTGCGTTGCAGAGAGGTGTAAAAAGTGGCACAGCCTGGACCACCTCTCTGCAATGCAGCTCAGTGGCGCTTACTGGAAGCACTTGGTGGGCTAGTTAGCCCCCAGGGGCCCTCAGTATTGAAGGGAAATTATATCCCCTATTTAAAACGTGCCATAGTGCGTGTTTGCACACGTCACCTCAGGCCCCGTCCCCTCCCTTCACCACTGTGTAAACGCGCCCTGTGGCTGTTCTAAGTTGAGAGATTAAGTCCCCTTGAATCCTAAGGGTCCCTAGGGTCAAACTAGACCACTAGGTACCTCCAGTAAGCGCCACAGAGCTGCGTTGCAGAGAGGTGTAAAAAGGGGCTTGGCCTCAGAACACCTGTCTGCAGCGCAGCTCCCTGGCGCATACTGGAGATGCCTGTTGGGCTAGTTGGCCCTCAGGGACCCTCAGTATTGAAGAGGAATTAATTCCCCAACTTACAACTCGCCAGGGGGCGCGTTTGCAGAGTGCTGCAAGGAGGGGGCGTGGCCTCCGGCACAATGCCAGTCTTTTATTTATTTTAATTTTTTAAGAAGGGGGGCTGTGTGGTTCCCCTTCTTATTCTAATTTATTGGCCCTGATGACCCCATCCCCCAGGGCCTGTCTCCTAATTATATTTTTTTGACCACAATCCCCAGGGCCGGCCACTGTTTTTTATTATTTTAAAAAAATATATATTTATAGACACACCTAGGACATGCTGGACAAACCGTACGTACCTATCACCATGATGATTTGAGTGATATTCATTAAAAGGCGACTATGCATACAATGAATCCACGTGGAATGTATTTACACCACTAGTGAAGCTCTGACATGTCTGATGCCCTACCGTGCATAATCCCGGTAGACACCCTTGTCGTTTATTTATACAAACATGGGTAGCTATTGACGGGCACATTTAATACACATGCACACCAAGCCATTCAAAGGGGATTCGACAAAAATTCGACCAAAACTATGTTAGAAACCCCCCTCACGGTTAATAAAACACTCATCGACTGCCGGATGTGTAATACTTTTTATTTTACTCTCTGGAAAGGGGACAAACATCACTTGAGAGTCACAGCGCGCTCCTGGCAGAGCCCAATGCTGTGTTACACCCACCATTGCCTGCCGAGTGCCACACACCTCTGTGTTGCATTCCACCAGCTAGTGCATATGCTATGACACTCTCTAGCCCATGTGCACTGTAACACCACCCCGTGAATATGTCATGCTACACTTGTCTTCGCACGGGTTATATTGCCCCATCTAACGTGCCTTCCTCGATGCCTATGTTATAACGCACAGTGCTATGCCATACATATTACAATCTCGGATCCATATCTTCGTCACAGTGCATATGCAACGTTACACTCCCCAGCACATATTTTATATTACAACTTTAGAGACTAGTTAGGTTACACAACACTGCCCTGTGCATATTACACTCCAAGGCGCACATCGCATAGCACGCGCTAGTGCCTGTGCTATCTCGCGCTCTCCAATGAATCTGTCATTGCGCACAATGTATTGCATATTATATTTCACGCCCGGTTCATCTTATATCACACTTTTTGGTGCATAGTTTAAACCATACACTATATCTAGTTTTCATTTTCAATCCTGCTCTCAGGACTATGTTCTATATAACACTGTGTTCACCTACACTTTTCACGGGCATTACATTTTGCGATAGGGGGTGGAGGGTCAGGGGGTGTTTCTGCCAAGTGAGCCCGGAGTCACAGTCACAAACGTCCTCTTCTTCCTGAATAAAAGTGAGATTATGCTGCATACTTGTTCATATTTTAAGTAGTTCGCACAGACACACGTTTTAAAAACAATAAAGTTCCTAATACCCGCCTTCTCTGAACAGTTAGCTTGCTGCCCCATCCCCCTCCTCCCTATCCTCTGTTGTGTGAATCCATGGACTATCCTCCTCCCTCCTGCCATGCATGGTCTGATGTGCTGCCACTGCCCTCAATTTAGTATGATGTACCAGTCCCCTCCTCCTGCCCTCCATTGCCCAATTCTATGCCCCATCATTGACTTCCTGCTTAAACTCTGTGCTTAGCTTGCTGCCCCTATTCTCCTTCCCCCTGCCCTCCGATGTCTTTGTGCATGCCCCTGCTCCATCCTTTTTGCCCACCATGTTCCATGGACCTGCCACTCCTATCTACTCTGAGTGTTCTGTTGAGCTGCCACTCCCCTCCCACCTGCCTAGCATTGTCAGATGACTGTAACCTGTCCCTGCCACCTCCACCCTGCCTGTCCACATGCCATGTCCCTATCCTCTTCCTCTTGTCCTACATGGTCCATTGTACTGCCACACCCTTCTGCCCTCCCTGATCTGTTGTGCTGCAACTGCTCCTCCTGCCTGCCCCGTGCGGTCTGTTGTGAGGCCCCTTCCCCTGAACTTTCTTGTCTGTGCACAGGTCCTGACCCTCCCTTCTATCCTCCATCGTCCTTTGTGCATGCCCCTGCACCCTCCTTCTTGCCCATCATAGCCATTGTGCTGCCACTAACCCTCCCACTTGCCATGCATGGTCTTCTGTGCTGCCATGGCCCCTCCCACCTTCCCTGTGTGGTCAGTTAGCTGCCCCTGACCCCCTCCCACCTTCCCTCCATGGTCTGTGTGTATGACATCACAGTCTCACTGTTGCTCTTCATGGTGTGTCTTGCTTGTAGTGCCCATCCTGCCTGACCTCCATGGCTATCTTGCTGCTCCTGCCCTGCCCCCTTGCCTCCAGCCCTCTGTTTACATGTGCAGACGCCTACTCCCTCCCTCCTGTCTGTTCCATTGTAATGCCCCTGATCCATCCCTCCTGCCCATTATGGTCTGTTATGCTGCAGCTTTCTCTCCTGTCTGTCCATTATGGTCAGCTAGCTACCATTGCCTCTTGCCCCTCTGTTCTCTGTTGTCCATGTGCATGGTCCTGTCCCCTCCCTCTTGCTTTCTATGGATTGTTGTGCTGCACTCCGGTCCCGCATGCCCTGTGTGGTGTATTGTGCTGCTGCAAACCCTGATGCCTGCCCTGCAGGGTCAGTTTGGTGCACCTCTCCATGTCCCTCCTGTCCTCTGTTATCCAAGTCCATGTCCCTACCCCATTTCCTTCCATGATCCAATGTACCATACTTGCGAACATTTTGAACTTGGTAAGAGGGAGATTTGGAAACAAAAATGGGGTATTGATTTTCCCCTTTGAGTTACATTGAAAAAGAGGAGATTGTAGACAGGAGACAGATCAAATAAAGCCCATTTGAGCTTAAACACATTGGACGTTTCCTGGCTGAATCGGGTCTATTCTATTACATTGCCACAGCCTCTCTTGCAAGTCCTGTATTGTTGGTTTGTTGCCCATGCCCCCCTTTCCACTGCCCTCCATAGTCTGTTGTGCTGCCACGGCCCTTCCTGCCTGCTCAGTGTGGTTAAATTGTTGCCTTTGCACCCTCCTACCTGCCTTCAATTTTCAGAGTCCGTGCCCCTGGCCTCTGCCTCTGAACAGTATCCTAATGAACAACTAGATTGCTAACATTCTATATTTATTACAAAAGTGTGGAACGCCTGACGTCATCTTGATGTAATCAAAACTGTAATACCTAGAGCATTTCCTTTAGAAATGACATATATGAGAGGGTCTTATTGGCATCAAAATTATGGTTAGTGCTCTAAAAGACTAAAATAAGGACATATTTTCTGAGTTTTCAAATAGCGACAAAGCACTTTTAAATTATTTGTTATCTTTATGTTTTTTTATCCAGTTGAACACTTGATTAAATGTTGCACTTAGGGGAGAGGATGTGGTGTTACTTCCAGAACTGCAGACTATGCAACTGGGGAACCAGGTTGGAGTTTCTGCTTCAGCTCGACATTCTGTGATTCTGGTCAAATCACTTAGTCTCCCCATGTCTACAACCAAAATGAATTTGTTCTTGTGTGATGTAACCAATGCTCATGTAAAGCACTCCAATACCTGACAAGTCTGCCCTATATAACACTGCAAAAACACAAAATAATAAGTGTTTAGCACACTTCTGTCATTGGGCTATATTTGGGCTACATCTGGGTGATTTTGGGCTACATTTGGGCTCTTTTGTCTCCGGTGGCCATCTTGGGAGATTTATTTGTTATGAAGTTTCCTAATTTCCTCATGTACTGCAGTCTCCTCAGTAGGAAATGCTTTCAGTTGTTTACTTTGATTCCATCATGAAGGTATTCAGATATGTCACACATTTTCCATAAATTCTGAAAGTTAGCACTCTAGTTGCTCATTAGATCACTGTGGTAAAACTACTGTTCACCATGGAAGTCTGCTCCTGGTATTAAAAGTGCATGTTTCAGTCTGCATGTCAGAATTTTTTAATGAAATAGAAGAGGATTTGAGAAGTCACTCAAAATGTGCCCTCATTTTCTTTCTTCAGCATTAATCATAATTTCTATGGCAAAAGGAACCCCCTCATTGTGTTCCTTTTTAAATTAAATGTTTTAAGTGTTACCAGTTTATTCCAATCAAGATGGCTTCAGGTGTGCCATACTTTTGTCATAATGAAGACAGTAAGCGCTCTAGTTGTTTTTAAGAACACTCTGGGACATTCTGTCATTGGGCTATACTTGGGCTACATCTGGGTAATATTTGGGCTACATTTGGGCTCTTTTGTCTCTGGTGGCCATCTTGGGAGACTTATTTGTTATGAAGTTTCCTAATTTCCTCATTTACTGCAGTCTCCTCAGTAGGAAATACTTTCAGTTTTTTACTTTGATTCCATAAAGAAGGAATTCAGATGTGTCACACATTTGCCATAAATTCAGAATGTTAGCACTCTTTTTGCTCATTAGATCACTGTAGTAAAGCTACTGCTCACCAGGGAAAACTGCTGCTGGTATTGAAAGTGCATGTTTCAGTCTGCATGTCAGAATATTTTAATGAAATAAAAGAGGATTTCAGAAGTCAAAATGTGCCCTAGTTTTTCTTTCTGCAGCACTAATCATACTTGTTATGGAAAAATGAACCCCCTCATTTTGTTCCTTTTTAAATTAAATGTTTTAAGAGTTACCACTTTAATCCAAGCAAGATGGCTTCAGGTGTGCCATACGTTTATCATAAGTAGGACTGTTAACGCTCTAGTTGTTCTTTGGAACACTCTGTGGAGCTGCAGTAGAACACAAAGGAATCAACTGACAGTCTCTGCCCTTGTTGGATGTACATGTTTTACTGAGAATGTCAGACTTCATTCTCACATGACTGAGAAAGATAATGTGAATTTACAGAAAATAAGCTCTCAGTTTAGCTTATAGATCACCTTCCAAACCTCTGTGGGAAAAGCATGAGAAAATATTTTTCTCTCAATCATGATATCCAGCAGAAGGCTTTTTCACATGGTGAAATCACCTTAGAACATACCACAATTCCTAAAATGAGTATGGTACCATCAACAAATGATTTATAATGTAACTAAAGTCTTAAAACCTTCTATTAACTGCAATGCTTTTTAATGAGGTGCTATCATGTATATTGGTCCCAAGATGGCTGCCAACACTTCTTGGATGAAGTGCTGACAGCCAATCAGATCTCAGGAGGAGATGTGTGGTTAGGCTCCGCCCACATATATATATGATTTTACTTTTGATTTTCTCAGGAACTACTGAACAGATTGACACCAGACTTGCAAAAGGCACTTCCCTGAGCTGAGGACTACCTCTCTGCCAAAGTTCAAGTAATTCTGTTCAGCCGTTCGGGCTGTACCTTGGACTAAAGGTCCCTATGGAAAATTGCATGGGGAAAACGCGTTTTGAGACCCCCCTTTTTTCTCAGCCCCCGCTTGACGAATCCCCCCGAGACTTTCAGGGTAGGAGCGGAGCAAAGCGCCCCACCTATTTTGAAAATTTCGCGAGGATTCGTCAACCGGCGCTAAAGTTAGTCCAAAAAGAATGTTGCGGATTTCCTATGGAAACACGGTCCTAGGTCCTAACTATAACTATCTACTGGCGACCGCCAGTAGATAATATATATATATATATATATATATATATATATATATATATATATATATATTAATATTTATATTTGAAAAAGTTTGCCATCTTGTAACATGCACTCCCAGGAAGTGAGCAGACTCAGGAACTGAAATGTTAAACACACTGACCAACAGTTTCATGCGACGCGTTTCAGACTTACGCCCTTCTTCAAAGCCAACTGCTTTCCAGGAAGGCCAAACATTACTGCCAGCATTTTCCCTTCATTTAATCAAGTCACGCCCCAAGTGGGCCAGCAAATCACAGTGCCCGCAAAGCATGATGGGGCTGATAGTTCCTTACCCATGTGGGTCTGTTTGTAGCCATCACTGGTTTTCAAAGTTCTTTAAATGGTGCTTTAAAACAAGGAAACACAGCTCTCATTATAGGCCACTCCTCCTGGTCCACCCGCAGTCAATATAAAACAGCAGGCGGCCCCGCTTGGGATCTTGCGGTGGTGCTTCTCTCGACATAGGCGGGCTGAATTATTTATTTGAAAAAGTCCACTATATTGTGCCACACTCCACTTAATAACACTCCACTCCACTAAAGTAAAGCAGGCAAATATTACAAAAATGTCACTAAGATTATAAAAACCATTGAAATTCCCACAAAAAAAAAGGTTAAACATAAGTTACAGTTAGGAAACGTTATTTATGTTTGTTATACAAAGCTAAATTAAACTCAACAAACATTAGAAATTCGAAAGTTATAGTTATCTCTTAATTTTATGATATCTGCACCACTTATGCACTTATTTCCATCTTATTTGTGCCAAACACACCTAACCTACACAACTATAAAAAAATCAAAATATACTTATCTGTTGAAGTTATAATGTGTGCAAGACTTTCGCACACATTATAAGAGCAGTGTGGCTCAATGATTAGAGCGGCAGATCTAGATGCAGAGGTCTAGCCTGGGACCAGGGTTCAATTCCCCGCCTTGGTGGGTCTTGGGCTCAAAAATTCCACGGACCTGATAATTCTTGCCTCGGTGCCTTTTCCTATCATGGAGTCCCACTCTGCAACTCTGGGCAATAGCTTGCTTAATCTCCACAACGGCCCCCACAACGCTAAGGATGCCTGGCCTCCACCTTGGGGGTGCCCAGGAGTGGACACCTCACACGGAAAGCCAGGATGGGTTCCACAGCGGTATGCGTACAAGCGCCTTGAGACCCTTGCGGGTGAGTAGTGCGCTATACAAGTATCAAGTATTACTATAAGTCCTACTTATAATTCATATTAATACTTACGCACCACCTTTAAATTATTACCTCTTGTGCACCTCCATACACACTCTTGTCACATCACTCACCACACTACGTTAACTATAACACGCCTCTTCTTCATGCACTAGCTATACCCTTGGATATTACCTAAGTTATAGCATGTGAAATCATTGCAGTATTAAAACACTTATGACATCAAACATTACACTATTTGCCAGAACACAATTCTTGGAAATTGGGCTATTAGTTGTGTCACAATAGTCCTCACTGGGAATGCAATATGAACACTCAATAAATGATTGCCCAGTACTTTTTTTTTTTTAAAGTAAAAGTCAATTTATTGCACACACACCACTAAATACTATGCAGTAATTTACAAATATACATTGGCATGTGGAACACACCATTGATGACGTGGGTTAGACTTGGCATCTTTTGGCGTGTTTCCTCTGTGTTTTTGCTTTCTGACCTCCCAGTTTTGACTCTGTTTTTGCTGCTTTAGTGTCTCTGCGCACTTTCTCATTGCTGTTCAGTGTTCAAGTGCAAGTGCTCCTGTGGTAAAGTCTATTATGGATTGGTGTTTCCATGATTGGCATATTTGATTTACTGGTAAGTCCCTATTAAAATGCACTGAGAGTGACAGAGCCTGTATATCAAATACTACTAGTGGGCCTGCAGCACTGATTATGCCACCCACAGAAGTAGCCCTGTAAAGGTAACGCAGACCTGCCACTGCAAAGTCTGCGCCCAGTTTATAACAGCCATGTCGACCTGGCAAGTGCACACACTTGGCATGACCCAACCTTCCCTCTTCTTTTATTTTAGTCACCCCTAAGGTAGGCCCAAGGTACCCCCATGGGCACGGTGCAGTGTATGTGAAAGGTGGGACATGCCCTGGTTCGTGTGGCATGTCCTGATAGTGAAATACTGCCAATTTTATTTTTCACTATTGTAAGGCTACCTGTTCCCATAGGATAGAATGGTGAGTTTGCTTATAACATCTTATAATATTAACTATCCCTGGGAACAAGGTAGGAAAATAAAGTTTAGTATGCCTGAACTCAGAGTTTTACATTCTGTGTTTGAAAATACCACTTTTAGAAAGTATTTATTTAATTGCTTAGCCATCCAGAGTGTCTCTGCTGGGATGTGGATTGACTGTCTGGCTTTGGAGTGACAGGGGCTGGGGAGGTGCAGTGGCTCCAGAGAGTATGGATGTCATGAGCAAATACGGCGAGCGCACGCTGCGTGACGACACATTCCAGGAAGGCATGCAGTACAGGAGCATTGAACTACACTACCCATGAGCACTCGCGCGTCACGTTGAAACGTCGCAAGAAGTCGGCATAAAGGCCAATGGAGTCAGGAGAACAGCGTCGGAAATTCTTCGTCCCTGGTGTAGCTGGTCTCGTTCCTGTTCTTGGTGTTTTTGCATAGCGGTAAGGGTGCCTTGCACCAACCACTTTCCCCTGGCTTTGTTCCACCAACCTCCGTTGGAGAGCGGCTGCTCATGCGGGGGCTGGTGCACTTGCTGAGGGATTCCTCGGCTGGCGTTACCACCCAGCAGCGAGGAGTTTATGGTCCTTGGATTTATTTTGGCCTGCATTGTCGGCTGGCCGGGGGTTCGTAATGGTCTTCCCCTGAGTTGCTTCACCTACCTCCTTTGGAGAGCAGCTGCTCATGAGGAGGCTGGTGCACTTCCCGGATTGCTTCCTCGGCTGGTATTACTGTCCAGCGGCGAGGGGTTTGGTTTACAGTCTTCTACCTTTTGGGGGCACTGAGCTTATGTGTCTGCATTACATATGACTCTACGTGTAGGAGGCATTGCAATGCAAACTTTTACGAGAGTAAGGTCTAAGGACTATCTTACCACTGCAGTGGTAACAGTTTTGGATGGCTGTTGGTTTTCATGTATGGAGGTCAGCTACAAGGTCTGGTTATAAGTAATCCTTCTGGCTCTGTCTTTTAACAGGGGTTGGTATGAGTGGTAGGAGCCTACACTCTATCCCTGTGAAGTGCGGTGGAGTCTAGACAAGGGTAGGTTTGTGCTCCATAACATAGTATAGGTTATTACAGTTGCTTCTGGCTACTAGGAGTGTGTATATGTCCATGTAAGGCTATATGTTCTCTCATGTTTTCCCTGCAGTTATAACCTTCTGGTCCATCCATATAGAAGGCCTCCCCTACTATCCAAGCAACAGCCATTACAAAGATGTTTTCCTTTTCTTTTCAAGTATAAGAGGGGTATCCACCCCTGGTAGGGGTTAGTCTTTGGTTTTGTCTTCGTTCTCATATACATAATAAGAAGGTGTTCTCAAGCTGGTGTTCTTTTCTTTTTGTTTCAGATCTCCTTCCCTGCTGTTCCCTCCCTTTCCTTCCCCCACTTGATCCTTCCACTGACCTTTGCCATTACGGCTCGTAGGCTTGGTTAGATCAAGAGGTGGACCATTCCTAGCTACAAACTGATCCTGAGGACTGACCAACGGTACAATGGATGAGTCATGGCTGAGCTGAATAGACCTGGGCTCCATTTAGAGTGGGGGAGCAGATTTCCTTTCACCTGAATGGGTCTGGTGTGCCTTCCACAATGCTGTCCCCACCTCCTGTGAGGAAGCTAGGTCAGAGAGGACAGAACTGGTTTGGACTATGCACATACACTCTCTGCCTGAGAGAACAAAGGGATTTTGATTATAAATATTGGGGCTCGGATCCTAACATTTTAGAACTCGCTGGAATCAAGGAACCTGCAAAGAGAAGAGCTGGAAGAGCTGCCAGGAGGAGTACGGCCCCTTTGCTGTGTTGTTGCTTTGTTGGATTGGCCTGCAGTTGCTGCATCTGCCTTGGGCAGTGAAAGGACTGGACTGAACTTTCTTTACTTGTGCTCAGTATGTCCAAGGGCCTGAAATAGAGCTTGTCTCCTGTTCTGAAGTCTCAGGGACTGCAAAGACTTCAGCAGCCTCTGGGTACTGCTTCTGGAACCGCTATTTCAGTTGCCACAGAGAAGGGAAAAGCAACTGACTCTGTCCCTGCCCACGTCGCTGGCTCTGTGTCCTGACAGCACCGCAGAAGGCACTGTCCGCATCTTGCACCGCAACCCTATTCTCACTGACGACGATGACCGACAATGCCACCACCGTGCCACTGCTTGCTCCGTGAACTGTGGGCACCGCACTCCGCACTGCCTCGCATCACTTCGCCATTCTGGTCGCTGCTCGTGACCGCATTGTGGCTGGGGGCACCACTCGTACATCTCACAATGCACTGCCTCGTCCCACCCCTTAGTCTGGGCCGACCGATGCCAGCACCTGCTAACCGGCTCTGTCGCTTGCACTGCAACCTGACAGCACAGCATCGAGCACTGCCTCGTCCTGCACCATAAGCCTTGGTCTCACCGACACCATCTGGATGATCGTCACCAAGCAGCTGCCTGAACCGCATCGAGAGGGCACCGCACCCTACACCACTTACATTTTTGTAACACAACCACAATGGTTGCCAAGACAAGCTCGACCCAACCTGCTAGCCACAACAAGAAAGGTACTGTTACCGAATCTGTCCACACTTTCACTGACCCGTACCAACGTGTTTGGCTGGAACGGTTAGACTCTATTGTTTTCAGCATTGCGGAAGCCCTGGGCGGAGCTACAGACTCGTACAAACTGTGTTTTTGAGGTATTTCTGCAATTTTAAGGATATCTTGCAAAGTATATATTTTTAAGGTACTGAATGTTAGATTTTTATTATTTTGGATATATAAAAATATTGGATATTTTTCTAAACTGGTGTGGTGTCCTTTTGCAGTGTTTAACGGTATTACAGTTGGTTATGTGCAGATGCTTTACACACTGCTTCTGAGATAAGCCTGACTGCTCATGCCAAGGTACCAAGGGGTTATTTTAGGAGTGTAGCTCCCTTACACTGACTAGTAAGAAGGGTCCCTACTTGGCCAAAGGTGCAACCCTTGCCAATTAGAGACTCACATTGCTAACAACATGTCATCACTGATGACCCCCTAGAGGGGTCACCCAAAACATATCAAGTGAGCTTATTCACTTATTTCTATGATAAACACAATACTTTTGTGGAAGTCATTGTCATTATTGTGATAACGATGAACCAATAAAACATGTGCAAACATTATGATAACCTATTAAATCATTTACCAGGAATAAACCTAGTGTTTGTACACTCTTTAATGTATTTGGCATTAACTGTAAATGTAAAAGCAGCACATTGGAAAAGACTTGCAACCATACTGTCAGCCCCTAGACAGTGTAACAATAATACCATTATAGTTGTGCATTTTCAGGCCTTCTAAGCCTTCTTGAATGTTATGATGCCTCTGGGCCCAAGAAGACAAAAGACTCCCTGTTGAAAAGCAAAAGCTCCAGCCATGGGAGTGCTTGAAAAGGCATTGAAAATCCAGGGGAGGTGATAATTTTGCTGTACCCCCAAATTAGGGTGAGAACTCTGGAGGTACATTTAAAAGAAAGGCTGCGTTAATTGGTGGTGGTGGTCCCATTGTTCTGGTACCACCACAGGTAAAGATATGGGTGGAAATGTGAGAGCCACACTGCTATTTTCCTTTTCTTAGGTGCCCTCTCGCCCCGTTTCCTTTTTGGATCAGGGTGCCCAGTCTCACCTGGGCAGCTCATGGGTTGTCCTCATTGGAGGGCAGCTCAAGGAGTGCACCGCTGGCTGCCCATGCTGGCTCCCTGCACTGGCAGCACGATCACAAGCTGCCATGGGAGGGGGCAGCTTTCATTTGTGTCTTGCAGCGTGATGGGCTGCCTCCCAACCAACCAGGCACAAAGAGCAGGGAAAGCAGACCACATGGGGGATGTGGCAGCACTCCCCCGCCCTCCGAGTTAATTCGGGCCCAGGGATGGGGTCCTGGGCCCCTCCTGCCTCCTGCAGGGTGAGCGCAAGAGTGCCCTCCTGCATCTAGAGTATCAGGGAAGCGCGATAGTGCTTCCCCGCATCGCGCAGCACTCGGGCCCATGGATGGAGTTCCAGACCCCTTAAGCATGAATCCACCAAGGGAATGGGGTCCCTGGCAAGATGGAAGAATGGTAAGGGCGCCCCACGCACACCATCTCTGTGCACCATTCCATGGGCCCTGGTCCACCCATGGGAAATCGATCGGACCGACAGTGCAGCCCCACGTGCTCTGAGATAGGAAATTAGGTCAATGGTCACTAAACTTTAGAATGCCATAACTGAGGTCTTGTTGGGCCAATCTTTATGGTCCTAGGCTCATTTTACTTCTGGTGGCACTAACTATCCACCAGTAGCAGTTGCAGCTACTCCCTTACCTCCAGAGTGTTGCTGTGCTCAAAAACGCTGGTTTTCTTGGCTCCCTGCACTGGCTCTCCTCTTGATCTTTGTTTCTTGATGCAGAAAAGTCCAGGGTTTTCCTCCAACTGTTCCGCAAGGGGTGTAAGGGAGCCAGCATCACTGGTCCTTGGGGAGACCCACTGGTCCTGGGATTAACTGCGCAGAGTCTTTGGTCCTGAGTGTGGGTCAGGAGGTTCCTCTTTCCAATTCTCCATAGTGGTCCCAGGATCCAGCAGTGAAGCATAAAAAAATACTCAGGCAAGAGAAAGCCTTCTCCATGTGCAACAGTTTTGAAAGGAGAGAGAAAGGTTCCAGAAGACAGGCACCCCTGGCAAATCCTAGGGTGCTTCACTACCTCTCCACCCCTGTTCCAAACCTCCTGCACAGCATTCTGGCACAGTCAAAGATGGCACCATCCAGGAGCCACTGGTCACATCAGCTCCTGGGGTCTCTATTCCACCCCTCACAGACATCACTGCCAGGGCCTTGCACACTAGAATTTCAAAGAGATCCCCCCTCTGGGTTGGCTCCAGTTGTCTGGGCACTCTCCTTTGTTCAGTGTGCATGGGTAGGCCCATCCCTGATACAGTGTAACAGCTGGGTAATTGAGGGCTTTAAGTGGGATGAAAAAACTGGAGGGTCTCTCAATGGGGCATGGCCAGTGTAATTAAGGGCGTGGCTTAAAACATTTAATCCAAAATCTGTGCTGAGCATAGTGTGCTGCCCGACTTGTATTTTGCTGTATGTGTCATTGCATCTAGATATATGATACATCAAGTAATATCATATCTACAACTAGTCAGGACTATTGGCTTTGTCAATGGTTGTTAGTTGCATAAGATAAATAAGCAGCAATTATAACTTGTATATACTATTGAAAAAGCTTCCACTTACAGCCCTGGTGATACCACAACAATGTTGCTGCTTCTGAGTTTCAAAGAGATAGGAAATCCAGAGAGAAAATGACTCTCTTTAAAGGATTTCCCTTCCCCTACAACATTCACCTGGCATGACGTCATGCCGTCACTTCTCCACTAGTGAGAAGTGAGCAGTGTGACCAGCGCACATCGATGTGCCTGCAGTCTGGAAAAAGACGGACCGCCTGTTTCTGGGCAAAAACAGAGCCCGATAGAGACCAGTTTCGAGGCCTCCTTAAAAAAACTGCCGGTGCTCAGACCCAGTGAGACCCGGCCCACTTAAAGCCCTGGGGTGATCAATGGAGCTCATTCCGCCCCACCCCTTTCCTCATCTGGAGCTGGGAGAAGTACTGCTAATTGCTCTTTATGTGTAGGGCGCCCTTAATTCCTGCTGCTGGAGAAAATGTAAATAACTGGACACAGCAGGATGGCACAAAGCCTGGGCTCTGATCCTGAGCTGAGCCAGGGAAATATGAAAACTCTGGATGACCCATAAGGTGTAAAGTTATCATTTTGGAAGTTACACATTTGGTTTTCTCACACGTTACACTCAAATTCAATACGTCAATGGTCTCTGTAGGCCAAGAGGGAGTGAAACTACACTCTAATGTAGTTCTCTCCCTATGTGTATCATGGGGTGCCACTACAGGCAAAACAGTAAAGCACACTGACTTTCCCTATTAGTGTACACTACCCTAATAAGGCCTATTCCAGGTCAATACCTAATCCTGGAGAGTCTCTATTGCACCCGGCCACATGTGCACTGTTACAGGGCTGTGAACCACGGTAGTCTCCCATGTGTAGCCCGCATAATTGTGCCAATGTGTATGCATGCACGCATGTTCGCGTGTAACCAGCCAAGTGCTTCTTACCCTTGCTGCGTTGCAGCAGCCACATCTTAAAAAGTGGACACTGGCTGTAAGTATGTGCAGTCTTTTTTCCCTGTGATTACCGTGGGTAAAACACTGGTAGTGAGACTCACCCACAGTAAAAGTGCAAAACCTAGTGATCAAAAAGCAAATCTCTGGTCGTACTAAAGGGTCAGAACCCAGTGCAACAGTACAGTGGAGAGTTAAATTTAATGTAGTGTGGTGATTGGGGTGTCAACTGTCAAGACTGTGTACAGAGGTGTGCTAACACCTATCTGTGAGTCCTGCACTCCCAAAGGGTGGCAACCCAGTCCTGGACCCTTGGAAGTAGCCAGAAGGTATTCTGCCAGCCTCTCTGTGGATTCAGCAGAACCAACACATCTCCTCTGCAGTGCTTCCCCCACAGAACTGGCGGATCACCTTTGCTGCTTGACGCATCCTTATCTCCATCCACTGCGTGGACTTCCCTGATGCAAGGACTTTGCATCGCTAATCGCAGCCCATCTGAACCGCTGCTGCGCAACGCATCTCCATGCAAGGATATCGCCTCACCCAATGCAGCCCATTGGAACAGCCGCTGCGTGGCGCATCTCCATACAAGGACACCGCCTCACACTTTGTAACTCCCCAGAACTCCTGCTGCATGACCCATATCCTCGCCTGGACCTCGTACTGCTCTGCATCTGTTTGCAACCAGGATAAGGTACTGTGTTCAGCAGACTTAAGGGGGTCCCAGTAGCCACTCGGTCGGCCTTACATATGACTTTTTCCCAGTCCAGTGCAATCAAGTAGCCTCAGTTGGTGCTGTGTGTTTTTTGGTACTATTATCAGTAAAATCTTTAAACTTGCATATCACTGTTACTACTGATTGGAGTTTATGTTGTTTTAGTCTTGATTTATTTAATAAAATGTGCTCTATTTTTCTATATTGGTGTGGGATTTTCTTGTGTTGTATTTTCATTTTATTGCTGTTTGAAGTGTTGCACAAATACTTTACACACTGCCTTTAAGTGATGCATGGCTGCTCTATGCCAAGCTACCAGAGGGTACAATACAGGTTAATTTGTGATTTACTTGTGACTTTACCTTGACTAGGATTGGTGTTGCCGCTTTAGTAGGGTTTCATCCACCTCAAACAGTAACCCAATTTCTAACAGTTTCTGGGGCATATTTACAAGGGAAGTGGTGGCGTTAGCCTCACTCTGTCACTTCAGAAACGCAGGGCTGCAGCATATTTACAAGAATATGGTGCTGTCCTGCTGCTGTCATGGGAGGCTGAGACTTCTGTGGTTTCGCTGTTGCGTTTGGAAAATTCCTTGATTATGGCCTAGAGTTCTTTGCAGTTGTGTGCTCTGGGATTGATTCTATCTTGGAGGCCATTCTTATTGTAGTTTCAAGTATACGTGGTGAGCTGTGATAGCGGCTTTGAAGTCTGTGTGGGCTTTTTGGATTTTGCTGTTCCTCCATCTCTTCTCGAGCCGTCTACAGGTGCGTCTGGACTCGTGGAGACCCGCAGTGAACCAGCTGGTCTTCTTGGAGTGGTGCTTGCCAGGTGCTTTTGTACTAGGTAAAGACAATAGCTATTTTGAGGGGTGCCAGTGCTTCAGAGCAGTTGGAGATCCATTGGTGGAGGTTGCGTGCTGCGGTAGTGGCATCTCCGATGCCAGCGGTGTGGTTGTGCTGAGGGTGGTGCTGAGCTGTTCTTCAGTGACCTTGTACCATTTACGGCGGACGGTGGTGTATGGTGGGTTTGGTGAAGACGAAATTAATGCAGTGGTGGATGGTCCAGAGGAGTTCGGAGGTGTGGCTGTAGGTGATGTTTCGCTGGCAGAGAAGACCGGGTCGGGTGTGGGTTCTCTCTACGTGAGTTGGAGAGGTGACTTGAGGCCGATGTTGGCAAGGTTCTCCAGAAAGTATGCGGTGTTCTGGTCAGAGGGGCTGTCCAGGTAGAAGTTGAGATCGCAGAGTAGGATGTAATCGGTAGATGCGAGAGCCTGGGGAGTGAAGAAGTCGATGATGGTGTGGATGAAAGACTGGTGAGGACCAGGCAGTCTGTAGACGAGGGTGCCACAGAGGGTGTGTAGGAAGCTGGCTCTGTATATACAATACCAAAGTAATAAATAGTGTGCACAGAGTCCAGTGGAACCCCAAAGGTAGGCAGAGGTGAAAGGAGATAATACCTTACTCTCTATTTGTGGTAGTGTGGGTGAGCAGTCAGGTTTTACCAGAGGGTAGTGTTAAGCATTTATTGCACCCACTCAGACAAGAAATGATGGTACACACTCAAAGACTGAACTCAGACCAATTTGTTTGTATAAAAATATTATTTAGTTGTATTTTATTTCAAGAACCAAGCCAGGCCTGTTGCAGGTAAGTGAAATACTACTTTGCAAAAACAATACAGTTGAACGCAGTTGTATGTACTTGTTCTGTATACAGGTAGGTCAATTATTTAGAAACAGTTGAGATTACTTTTCAGTTACTTTTCAGGTACTGTATGATTACTTTTTAGATCACTTTTAGGATTACTTTTCTTACTAGATAAAAGGTAAGTAAAACAGTTTTTCTCAAAACACAGTTTCTTAGGTTTCCAGACAAAACACCCTCCACTCTCAAGTTTTTCAGAAGAAAACAATCAATGCAATCCTTTGGAGGAAAATAGGGATATCGTTTTGCAGGTAAGTAAACAGTCTCAAGGGGTGAGTTGCAGGGGTTAGAACACGGTCAATGATGCACTCTCAAAGAACCCTCAGCGGCACTAGGGCGGCCGTGTGCAGAGTGCTGAGGCCCAAAGTTATACAATGGCAGATAGGTGTGCTCCGGTTACTGGCTGCTCACGAGCACGCCACAAGGTTGAGGGAGCAAAGCTCCTGGACTTAAGCTCAGGGAAAAGTGGGGTTCAGGTTAGCACCCAAGGTACACCCACAGCGGCACTAGGGCGGCCGGGTGTGGGGTGCTGTTTTGGCCTTGGTGCCATGTCACTTTCAATGGGGATTTTCTGGTTCGAACAAACACTGAAGGCTCGGGCACGAAGATCTTCTTGAGGTGACCACCAGTTGGAGAGGGAAGTTGGTATGTTGTGGGATGCTGGGACACTGTTGGTTGGGCCACCCAAGGCCTTGGGGCATTGGGTGCAGTGGTGTCTTTTGCCGTTGGATTCTTCTTACCGGCTCCGGTCACGGTCTGGGGGATCCTCCAGAAAGGGGCTGCAGGCATCATCGGGAGACTCGAAGCAGGTCAGGGATCACCAGATCCCAGGTCAGGATTGCCGGGGAGACCTCCTCGTGGTGTTGGCCCACTCAAACTCGGGCTGTGGGCGTTGGGTGCACAGTGGTGCTGACTCACAGATTTGGCTAGAGCCAGAGTCTGTTTGTGAGCAAATCCGGTGCTCACGGGAGACAAAGTCTGGTTGGGAAAGGCAGGCCAGGTCCTCTGGGTTCTGGGGGGCTGCTGGCTGAAGGATACACCAGGATTTCGCTGGATCAAGTTGAGTTCAGGACAGGCCCGTAAGGCTGGGGCGAAGTCAGTTGGTGTCCTCCTCTTCTTCTTTCAGCACAGCTCTTCTGTCTTTCTTCTTGTATCTTCTCGTCTGAGGAGGCAAGGTTCAGGGTTTGCTCCTTAATATTACATTTAGGGGCGTTTCAGGTACGTAAAGGTTGGGGACCAATGGGTCCCTTCCATGGGGAGGGGTACACCCCCTATTATGCCACCCTCCATTGGGGGCGGGCAAAAGCCTCACTTTGGTTGGCTGGGTCCCCCCATCTTCAAGATGGTTGGGACTGAGAGTTGTGCTTCGCCTCGCCTCCCCTACCTGAGGGGTGGGGTTCGCAAAGGTAGGCACACCTCTCCTCCTATCTTGGTTTTCCCACCTATTCTCCTGCCCAAAGTGGGGGTCAGAACCAGTGGGGCCTGTTTCTGGGTGCAGCAAATGGCTGGGTCAGCTTACAAAGGTGGCAAGCCTTTGAAGCTTCCTCTTCGTGGACCTTGCCCATCCTGGGGGAGGAGGCTTGGTACCTTGACCCAGGGTGTGCTTTGTTTCAGGACCCTGAGAGCGGTAGGGTCTCAACCCAGGGGTTCAGAAACGTGTTTGGTAGTGGCAGCTGGCGAGCAGCCACTCAGCTAGGACACCTGAGTCAGGTGGTTTTTCAGGGGACTCTCTAAGATGCCCTCTGAGTGCATTTTTCATTAAATCCCACACTGACATCACTGTGGGTTTAATGTGCTTAGACGTTTGATGTCAAATCTCCCAGTTTTCAGTAAAGCCATTATGGAGCTGTGGAATTCGTAATGATAAACTCCCAGACCGTATAATCTTTATGGCATTACTGCACTTGTTGGGCCCGATTCACAGAACTAACTTAAGACAAAATCCTAAACTTACTACCATTTTGGTATTCACAGATGACACTTACTCATTTCGGTATTCACAGAAGGCTCTTACTCATTTCGGTTTTCACAGAAGTTGGAAGTCCTAACTTTAGGACTCCTAAATGCTTTCTGTGAATACCGAAAGTCTTAAAGTTAGGATTTTTCTCAGTTTAGGAGTCCTAAAGTTAGGAGTCCTAACTTTACTACTCCTAAACTGAGAAAAATCCTAACTTTAAGACTTTCGGTATTCACAGAAGGCATTTAGGTGTCCTAAAGTTAGGACTCCTAACTTCTGTGAATACCGAAATGAGTAAGTGCCTTCTGTGAATACCGAAATGAGTAAGTGCCTTCGGTGAATACCAAAATGGTAGTAAGTTTAGGATTTTGTCTTAAGTTAGTTCAGTGAATAGGGCCCACAATGTCTAAGAATGGACTTGGACACTGTAGGGGTACAGGGCTCATGCACAGTTGCATAATGAGCCCAGCTAGAGATGTAGCTGACCTATGCCATAGGCAGTGGGTTGTAGAGATGGCACACAGGAATGTGCGCCAAGTCAACTCTTCACTTTGTTCTGCACCAAAACACTCAGCCTGCAATGGCAGTGTGTGTGTGTAAAGGAACAGGGCCTCTAAGGGTGGCACAATAGGTGCTGCAGCCCTTAAAGGCCTTCCCTGTTCCCAGTGACCTTGGTACCAATGGTACCTTTTACAAGGGTCTTACATGTGGCCAGTGTTGCCAATTTGGGTGTGCAACAGTACAAATTTAGGGAAAGAACATAGGCCCTGGGTAGCTGGTTTGCAGGAACCCAGGGCATACTTGGTCAAAACGCATCAACATCAGGCACAAAGTGGGGGGGGCAACCATGCAAAAAGGGGCACTTTCCTACAGTTTGGGGTTGGTCTGGACCTGGAAGTCGAGATGTTCCATGGTCGTCGTTGGGTTGTCTGAGTGGGTGGCCAGGCGGAGGGAGTGCTTGTGTGCCTCCTCCTGCTTGGTCGGTGTGGTCCTTGCGGGTGATCTTGTAACTGTTGTGGACAGCGGTGGCTATGTCAAGGCCAGAGCTGGGGTTTGTCCAGGTTTCCGTAAGGAATGCAATGTCAGGGGAGACAGAGTCGAGGAGGTCTCAGATTTCAGTGGCAAGTTTGTGGAGAGAGTGTGTATTGAGAAGGATGCAGCTGAACTGGTCAGGTGTGCTGTGAGTCAGCCAGGCAGTAGGAGGAGCTGGAGTGCGGAGATGGGTAAGGGTGCAGCTGCAGTTGCGGCAGGAGATAGGTCCTTGGGTGTCTGTCGGCAACGTGATGTGGCAGGCAGTGTTACATCCGATGTTGAGGGCGAGGAGGGTGCTGGTGTTGTATCGGTGGAAAGTTCGAGAACCAGGGTCTGTGGTGCTGGGTGCAGTCCAGGCGCAGACGGGCTTGCTTTTGGTGCACCTTTGGTCCGCCGGCGACCCATCTTCTGCGCGGCTTCCATTAAGTAGTGGCTGAGAGGTGTGAAGCAAGAAACGTGGTGGGACAGAATCACGGGGGTCATGCTGCACAAAGGAAGAGGTGAGAGAGTGGAGAGAAAAATAGAAAAACTGGAAAAAATAAGAAAAAGAGTGCTGAGGAAGAGGGGAAAAAGAGGTAGAAAGAGGCAGAGGCAGAAAGCAAAGGACAGAAGACAGACGAGCAGCAGAGCAAAGATGCTCCCCACTAGCCCACCAGGAATGAGGCGCAGGAGCCTGCGTGTAGAGGAGGGCCTCGAACACCAACCAGCAAGGATCGGTGGGCCTGCAGGGGTAGCAGCTACCAGGTGGAACTGCACAGGGAGGGAAGCAGATTACTGAACAGGTCCGTAAAATTGCTAACAATCCAACTGGACTTCCTGCTTTCTAAAATATAACTGCTGCTGATATTACCTTGTTTAATTTTTCACCGTGATGAAGACAGATTGAACCCTGACAAGAGAAATTTCAGTCGAAATGCATTACAAATTGTAATGCATGCAGTTATTTTTTCTTACTACTATAATGCAACCAGGATATAAACTAAGTACAACATACTATTTATTAGACAGATTCAGCTAGTCTTTGGGGAAATCCCTGAACCACAGGAAAACCATGATATGAGAGTCTATAGTGGTGCTTCCACCTCCTGCACTGTGCCTCATCACTATTTAATGTGATTTTCTGACACTATGGGATGGTTTCTTCTGAATATTGAGTAATAATCACCATTCTTATGTCAGGATAAACCACTAAATTCAGTAAATGAACATGTGCCTAACCTTCTGGTAGCTTGGCACAAGATAGTCATGCTCAATTTAGAAGTAATGTTTAAAGTATTTATCCAACACTCAAAAAGTAATAAAGTAAAATCACAACACAAAAAACTCCAAATCAATTTTTAATCCTAGAGTAAATTTCAATAAATCAAATGACATCAAAACAACAAAAGTTGAATAATTCAAACCAGAGATATGAATTTTTAAAAGTTTGAATTAAAAGCACCAGAAAGCAGAAAACGCCAACCTTGGTTATCTAGTCATGATAGACTGGGTTAAAGTTGAAAGTTAAGGCCGACCGTGATGATGAACAGGTCAGGTACAAGGACCAAGTGCATCCTGGTGGAATGTTTACCTTCTGACATGGAAATTTTAGGGAGAAAAAGTAGAAAAAGCAGGCTCAAAAGTGGGGCTCAGTGATGGTGGGGTGCTAAAGAGCAGGGTTCCTGTGCAGTTATCGACAAAGGTGGGAAAGCTCAGTGCGTGCAAAATTTGAAGTCAATACCTGGAAAACTTATATTGATGGGATGCTGGCCAGCTTGTATTCCAACGTAGCCCTCTACATTTGAACTTTTCAGAAAGTCATATCTCCTTCAGCGGGGCAAAACAGCAAGTTGAGGCCAACCGCTGCTTCATCTTTGACAGCTGACCCTTCAACAGCAAGCCCAGTCTTCAGTGGTCTGAGGCTGAAAGTTGGCAAAAAGTTGCTAAGTTACAGCTTTTGCTGTGTGCTGTGTGGGCAGAGGGAATACGCTCTAACACCAGCCCAGCCCAGCGTCCAGGACCTGAGGGACACCACTTGGGGGTTACGACTAGCTCCAGCAGATGCCAGACTCAGGGTGCATGGTTGGACCAATTGGTTTTGGTCAGCTGGGCAGTTGCAGGGAAAAGCCCTATGGAAGCTTGCTGTGTCCATTTAGCTCATACAGGAAGTGAGCCAACTGAACCTTGGAGTCCCTTGCGGAGTCCTGGGTTGAAGTTAAGCTGGTCCAGTCTTCCTTAAGGTTCTTCAGACAGCAGAATTCTTCACAGGTCAAAGACAGCAGGATTCTTCACAGGTCAAAGAGAGTTCTGAGGAGGGTACTGGAGATGCTACATTTATGCCTATCGACAGACTACGGGTGGGGGAAACATCTGGCCACTTCTCAGCCAGAGGGGTAAAGGTTTCCAGGGCTGTCCCTATCCACTTTTGCAGTCCTTCCTGTTTGTTTTCCTGTACACTATCCGACAGTGCCCCTCCCTACCTAAATCCAAAATGGCTGAACCTATCCATCCGTGGTCAGAGCTCACTGTGCGCACACAGAGGTCTAGCTATGATAATTTTCAAACACTCCCTTGTGGTTACTCTGAACCAGTGCTGTGTTTTGTTTCCAAGATAAGCAGCAGGACAAGAGTAAGGCAAGCCAGTGTATCTGTTTTGTGCCTTCAGCAGGTTATGACTACCAGGGAGTCCCTCAACAATGGCGGACAAGCCAACCACAATGAAAGATCAAGCTTACCAACACTGTTATGGTAGGCAATATTTCTCCTCAAAAGCTATTTGTCACCATGATATAGAGGATACATCACTACATAAGGCAAGCCTGGCAGCAGAGTCCACTGTAGAAGGTGGCATGCTATCATGCTACCATTGCAGAACGTCTGAAATGATACACACCTGAACCTCATCAAGTAATAAGCAAAACCCACTGCACCAACTAGAAATTAACTCCCAAACATCAAGCAATAACCTTTGCTGCACAAGCAATTAATCTGCAAGTCAACCTGTTGACATCACATTATGTCAAAAAGAGAAGAGAACCACCCCAGTTGATTGATGATGATCAGTAGCAAATGGTGGATGGTATAATGAGGGCACAGCCACAGCTGTTTTTTGCAGTGATGTACAATGTGCCAGCCCCAGTCAACAGAAGACACAGTGAACCAGAATTGCAGACTGGTTGATGCTTTCTGCAGTGTGATACACAAGAGGATAGATGCAAGAGGTGGAATGAGGCATGGGGAGACTCTGTTCTTTTATGTCAAAGGTCAGACAGTATGCAGAAAGTACAGAAGGAGGGTCACCCATATTCCTGAACCTGCATTCTTAGCAAACTGTTTGTGCAGTGGACTATAGATTGTATGCAGCCATTCATAATTAGAAGCTTTTCCTTTTTGAGCTACACATTTTAATTGGTTTTACAGTTTCAGTGGCGTAGCAACAGCATTTTCTGCCCGGCGTAGCCTCCATGTTTGCCATCCAGCAGTGCCAGCTGGTGCAGGTAAGAGTGGGGGGGTGAGTCGTGCAAATTGCATCGCCAACTTGGCGATCTGGCGAGAGGCCGCCCGGCTTCCCTGGGAGTACCGCCCCTCAAAGTCCCCCAACTGAAACACTCACATCAGTGTATAGTTTGTGACACTGTCCTTGTGGGTAAGGCTACCCACTCCCACAAGAAGAAAGACTTTATATCTACATTGTAATTGGGGTGTGAAAAAGGACTATGGGCCTGATTACGATGGCAGTCGGAAGGGCCTCTGTGGTTCTGTCAGAATTGGAAAAGACCGATGCGGTCGCATCAGAAGCAGTCCTCCTGACTGCCATATTACAATGGGCACAGTTTGGCGTCTGATGCGGTCTTTCCGACTACGATAGGAAATTATGACTGTTCCAGTGTCAGAAGCGGCCAATGGAGACAGACAGCTGGGCGGAAAGCCACTCCGACCACCCACCCTATTACAATGCACCTATCAGGCCATCCGACCAAGGCTATTAAACCGGCTCATCAGACTTTGCCGACACTGAGGGACAGATGGCACAAACTCAACTCCATGCACCTCTCCACGTACTGGGACGTCATGGTTCCTGCCATACAAGTCCTGCTGCTGCTCTACATACTCCATTATTACCAAATCCGATGCAGTCGCGGACCCTACCCCCCCTGCCGTACATGAAATCACTGGCTTTCAGACCACATCGGTCGGAGCTGAAAGCTTTCCAACTGCATCGGCCGGAATTGATGTCTGGGGTCGGAGTTTTCTATTGCATGTATTATAATGGGGCCATCGGATAGTCTCCGGCGGTCAGATTTTTCCCACAGCCAAGCCGGTCGGACGGCTTTTCCTACCGGCATCGTAATCAGGCCCTAAATGTTTATCCACAGAGTGGGTTGGTGAGGGGCAGGGAGTTGCACAGGAGCTAATGGTTAAAAGAAAAATAGAAGTAAGAACAAGGATGATGGATAAATTGTGATTAAAACCAATTTCTTTTCAATAGCAAAAGAAGAGTGAGAAGCAAGTAGCTCAAAAGGACCTTGATATGCTCCAATATATGGGGATTCTCAACGGGAAAAGGAGCACAGGGTGTGGCAGAAGGAGAAAATTTAAAAAAACGTTGAGGGCCTGATTTAGATCTTGGTGAAGGGGTTACATCGTCACAACGGTGACGGATATCCTGCCCGCCGAAATATAAATCCCATTATATCCTATGGGATTTATTTTTCAGCAGAATGATATCTGTTACCATTGTGATGGAGTAACTTGTCCTCCAAGAACTAGTTCAGGCCCTGGGTATTTATTTGGTGAAAGAAGATATACATTGGCAGGGGACGGAGAATACAAATTGGAAGGCCAAATTGGTTATTAAAATAAAGGCTAAATATATGCATTGACGTATTTTGATATTATTTTATGTTAACGGTTTGCATAACAGATGCAAAGAGTCAGGTTCTACAGTTTTCAAAGAGACACTTTGCTGAACTAGAAGCAAAAAAACAGATACAGGTTGGATAGCAAGTGGGGTTAGTCAAATCTTTGGTATTCAGACACAATTATCGAGTTGGAAATATCATGACAGAAATATGGAGGACAACAATATTGATTTTAAGGTAAGTAATATCGATGTTCAAAATATTGTTGTTAATTATATCGATTTTTGATTATTTTTGTGCATTTTAATATATTTATATTTTAATACATATGTTAATTGTATAGGTTTCAAAGTGTTTGTTTGAATATTGTTAATTTTTTAATATGGATTGCAAATTAATAGTAGTTGTTACATTTATTGTAATAGTTTATTGTTATTTTTAGTACCGTAGTGGGTTGTGGGGTTTATAGGAGAATAGGTTGGGAAGTGAATTAATTACAAATAATTAATAATTTTTAGAAATAATTACTACATATTTAATTGATAATTATTTAAGTTAATTGTATAATCCATATTTACGTTTTCGGTGCAAGTTGTGGGTTGTGCAAGGGCATAGGGTGGGAAGTAAATTATTTATAATTAATTAAAACATATTTTTAAATTAATATCAATTATATAATTGATAATTATTTATGTTAATTGTATAAATATAATTTTTTTGTTTTTAAGTTTTTTACGTGTGGGTAGTGGGTTTCGAAGAAGGATAGGATGTCTCCAGCGAGGACTTAATGGCGCTGGACACTGCCTGAACACAGAGCTCCTTTATCCAAATACCTTTACCTCTACTACAGATCAGAGGCAGATACCTGTGCCCTTTAAAATATTGGACTACCTCTGCTTCATTCCTGAGATGTCTATTCCTCCTATATCAATTGTCCCGACACGGATTTGATTAGCAATCGGACGAGAACCTTACCCCCTGGTGTTCTGACTGCTATTTGCTTTGCCCTGAAGAAGCACATGTCTGGGCGAAACGCGTTGGCTGTCTTCTTATGAAAACGGAATGCATCTTGAATAAAGACAACTTAAGATCACAAACAACAACGTGGATTACCTCATTTTTTGCTATATGTTCATACTTTATGTTTTACCTTGTATATATATTACCTCTCATACCCCTTTGAATTAGTATGGGAAATAAATTTACTATAAGTGATATGCAATTAATTTTTCATTATTATAAATTATTTAAATGATAATTATTTATGTAAATAGTATCATTTATTTTGTTTGTTTGAGGTGTGGGTTCTGTGTTTTTCAGAGGTATAGGGTGGGAAGTTAATTATAATTTAATGATAATTCATTTTTAAATATTCATAATTATTTATGTCAATAGTATAAATTATTTTCTTTTATTTAAAATTAACGTGTGGGTTGCGGGTTTTGTATGGATAAAGGGTGGAAAGTAAATAATTACATTGTTTTAAATATTTATTATTTTTAATAAATACTTATTTAGTTGGTAATTATTCATGTGAATTGTGTAATGTATATTTTTGTTTAGGGGTGTTGTGTGGTTGTTGTATTGGTAGAGGATATGTAAGAAATTATAATAATTAATAAATATTGTTCATTTTAAATAATTATTTAAATGATAATTAATTATGTCAATCTGTAATTAAAATATTGTTTAGGTTATATGTGTGTTTGTATTTGTAGGGGTAAAGGTTGTGAAATTAATTCAATATAATTATTTAGTCTTAGTTAATTAGTAATGTTAATTTTTTAATTGACTATTAATTGTGGACATTTTAAATTATTTTTTAAAATATATTTTATGTGTGGGTTGTTTGTTTTGTATTGATAAAGTGTGTAAAGGTAATTAAATGTTATTGTTTTATTAGTAGTTAATTAGCAATAATAGTTTAATCAATATTTAATTATGTAAATTGTGTAAATATAAATTTAAATATGTATTTTAGGTGTGTGCTGTGCAGCTTGTATAGGTATAGGGTAGAACGTTATGTAAGTAATACCAACATCAAAAAGTGTAAAAAAATGTTTCATAGAAATTTATTATTGTATGTGTTAATTATGTTATGCTTTTTAATTGTAAATAGTATTGTATTTATTGGTTGTTATTATTTTGACAATTGATTTTGGTATTTTGATAAAAATTATATTTGTATTTATTTATAATATGACTGGAGTGGGAATAGTCACTTTTACACCTCCACAATCCAACACTTTCCCTACTGTTGCACTGACTGGAGTGGAAATAGGAAATGTTTCCCCTCCGCAAGCCAACATTTTCACTACTGTTGCAGTAGCTGCGGGGCTGTTGGGCAGGGCAGGGGAGGGGCAGGGTGGGGGGTAGTAAGCTTCGGATTAAGGCCGAACGGAGTTGAGTAACTAAATAAATAAATAAAATGAATTACATTACTCGCTGCATCGCCAGTTTGGCGTTGCAGCACGCGCAATGTAATTCTATTTATTTATTTAGTTACTCAACTTTGTTTGGCCTTAATCTGGGGTTTACTACTCCTCACCCTGACCCTTCCCGCCACACTGCCCCCACAACACTCCCTCCAGGAGTCGCTACTGTACTGTTGTACTCATGGGGGTGGGAGTAGTACATTTTACCCCTCTGTAATCCAACAATTTTGCTACTGTTATATTGAATGAAGTGGGAATAGTAAATTTTACCCCTCCGCAATCCAACACTTTCCCTACTGTTGCACTGACTGGAATGGGAATAGTAAATGTTACCCCTCTGCAATCCAACATTTTCACTACTGTTGCACTGACTGGAGTGGGAAAAGTACATTTTATGCCTCTGCAATCCAACACTTTCCCTACTGTTGCACTGACTTGAAATTGTGTGAGTGAGCCCATCCCTTTGGAGTTCTGCATAATAAGAGGCAGGCCTGCCAAGTATCATGCATCAGGCATTAGACTAAGACCCATCCTGATCTCTTTAGGAAAGCCCTCTGAGCAACTCTGTTCCGGAGAGCTTTCTGAACAAATCACACTCCGTGAGTCCGAACGACCGATTTCGATGTGTCCGTATAGTGACAGACTCAGTTCGGTCGGACTCTCATTGAACTCAATGGGAGCCTGTGTACCAAACACGCACACAGGCTCCCATTGCAAAAAAGGGGTGTGTGGGGAAAGCGTGCACCCTGTGGTGAGCACCACATGGTGAAGGGGGGCCTGCTACGGCCCGAAGTTCGATTCTCACAGCCGTTTCGTCTCTTTAAAAATGAGTCGGTACAGCTGTCAGAATCGTGCATCGTACTCACTCGTTCGGAAAGTCGACTGCTTTGAGCTGAACGAATTGGCTCCAAACAAGTCGAACTAACGGATTTGGGTTCTGAACCGATTCGGTCAGCGCATCGTACTTGGTCATTTGGAACGGGGGACGATTTGGTCGAAAACATATGCACTGAAATGCAAAGTCACTCATTACAGCACCTCCTCAGCTGTCAAGCCATAGCGATGCTATAATGTACGATACTGACTGTGAAAGCTGTGGCCACACGCGGTGCATGCTGTCCCTGGCAGGCTAAGGGGATTGGCTCAGCTGCTTGCAGCTCTAGCTGTACTCTGCTACAATGTTACACATACTGACACCCAACACGCAGCATAGCGTCAAGAGTCAGTGCCTGCCAAAGGAGGCATGACATCAGTTTTGGAGACACTTTAATACGAGGGTCCGTCCTGCCGCCTGCAGTGCAAGCGCTCAGTGGGCGGAATATTAGTGATAATTGAAGTTTTGTTTGCTGCTGGCAATGGGAGAGCTGTGCAGCTCGCCGCTGCTCTAACAGCGGTCGCCATGTTTATCGTGATGAGATCCTGCGACTGACCATCGTCGTGGACCCGACCCCACTGGCGGCTAACTTGAACCTTCAGGCTCTGCTGGCAATCATGGCAGCACAGCTGCTTTGCTCGCACCACAGTAAAATTATCCCATGACCGGACTTGACCTGAGTGGTTCCTCAGGCCTGGAATGGGTTTTAACCCTTAAATTTGTAGCTGAGTCTGAATGCAGCCAGGCATTGCCACGGGAGTCCACGAGTCGTTGCAGCCACAGCCTGCCAGTTGCTGTCTGCTTGCCCCGGAAGAAGTAGGTGGGACAGTAAGATAATCTCCAAGCCTAAATTGCTAAATCATGCTAATAAAAGTTTGTTTTAGTGGCACATGTAGTGACTGTCATGATTATCTTCTGAGTTGCCACCTGCCTGCTCAGTTACAGCTGAGAACTGTGCATCACATGCAATTTGTCTGCTCACTAACAGTTTTACGCTGCGTTAGTAGTCGCTCTCACTTACTTGTTTTAGGTCAGGTGACTAAGTCAGTAGAGCCTGTAGTGTAGCTCTATGGGACAGGCTGCAACTGGTGTGATGCTGGCAATTTATATTCGACTAGTCACTTACCATTCTGCCCTTGTGACGATAAATCGACCCAATCGACCTCGCACATCTTACTCTACTGCCCTTTTTATATAAAGGAGAGAAAACATTTTATTATCCCCTGTTGAAAAAATTCACCCTGTCTTCTCCAGTATTAGTTTTATTCACATTGTATCTACTAGAAACCCCGCTTGTCTGTTATGCACTAGCCTCTTTCCTGCTGGCCGCCTTAAAAACCCGCAAGGCTGTTAGTGTGACACCAGCTCCACCTTAGGGAAACCACTATATGCGCTCCTCTTACCTCCTATTCGGCCAGCAGCTTTTGTAGCTCTTGTAGCCTTTGTAGTTTTTTTACCTAACGTCGGTTGGTGTGCTATCGCTCAGGTTGATCGGACTCAGCACCATTTTCATAAATTGTATTCTGTCACACAATTGTTTTATTTGTTTAACATTTTTAATCATAGATTTTATGATTCGGAAGTGATCATTTCTGTAAATCTGTAAATCAGTGATATTGATCAGTATTGTGTAGGATGAGGGTGGGTGCATCCCGCTTTTTAAAAAGTGTGTACCACCTTGCTAAGTCTGTAATTACTATCCCTTGAAATTTGGACCATCTTGTGTTTTTTGCTTTTGCACAACTTGAGCTTTTTTCTTAAGATGAACTGGCACATGCATCAAGCTAGGATTTTGCGAGTCCTTAATTACTAATATTAAGGATTCGCAATTAAGAACTCGCAAAATCCTATGCATGTAGGAATCGCTATAATAATAGCGATTCCTACACATTCCTTATTTGCGACTCGCGAATTGAGAGTCGCAAATAAGGAATAGCTTCCCATTCATTCCTATGGGCCACCAATAGGTACTCACAAATTGCGCATGCAATTTCAGGGTGCAAGGGTGTCAAAAGGACACCCTGTTGCACCCCTGGAATTTACCTGTGTACATATGTTGCGCACACACATGCCCTAAGGGCATGTGTGTGCGCAACATGAAACTTGGAAAAATGCACAAAAGTGCTTTTTTCAAAGGTTTTGCAAATTACCATGAAGTTCAACTTCATGGTAATTTCCACACCCTATTAGCGAAATCGCTCATTTTTTTACTTTAATGCATTGCATTTAAGGAATCTCAATTTGGGATTCCTTAAATGCAATCGCGATTTAAGTAATCGCAACTTAGAGATTACTTAAATTGCGATTTTTGCATTTGGGATGATGCATCCCAAATGCAAAAACTACCAGTCGCAAAGGGTCGCGACCGGTTTTTCTTTTGATGCATGTGCCTGGAATTCTCTTATTTATTTTAAAACATGTACGAGTATTGTAATTATTGCTTTGAAGACTGCCTTCTGCATGCACTGAGTCATTTTTATTTCTGTACTTTTATGCGTTTTAACTAAATGCGAAATAAAGGTTTTTGAATTGAATTGAATTGACTACAGAAGCATACACAACATATAGATGAAAAGGTTTATATTTTTATGGTCATAAGTAGATAAAAGCAGCAGGGGGATGGATTATTGAAACGCCTCCGGGGTACATCTTTTGCCACCTTATTACAGAACCAGCAGCAGATGCTTGTGCGGCCCTCTCTGTAATACCAATTGCACAGACTCACATATCAGGCTTGTGCAATATCAGGAGGGCATTCCCCTGTGTATGCACTATATCAGGAGAACAAGCCCAGGGGCATATAAGCTAATGAGAGGTACACCAGCTCTCATGCACGAAACACAATTTGGGGTGCTACAAGGACACCCTTTGGACCCTGTTTGCACTCCGAATCCCATCTGATCTGCTGGCAATAAAAAACACAGTGCATTAGTTTGAAGCCTCCGCTCTGTGTATCACTTGTGCATTCTCTCCAGCACATGAACGAGCTCCAAATATTTAGGCCTGTGCACATTTTTTAAAATAGGGCACAGTGTCCCGTCTGTTTCATGTGCACCCACCGTCACACACTGGCAGTGTGTACCCATTTCAGTAACAGAGCACCGGCTGTTTTTAGGAGATATTCATTCATCTAGTCATCTGTAGCATAAGCTATTTGAAAGCAGTTTATTTCAACATAATGCTTGATGTGAATATAGATAAGTCACCCAAACATGCAGACAAAAGGCAGGCTAAAATAAGAAAGACAGTCAAAATTAAGAAAGACAGTCGCAGACACGAATATAAATATTTATTTATTTTATTTATAAGGTTTTATATAGAGGGGACTAGACCCGCTGAGGGTATCAGAACCTCTTTACAGAAGTTACATCGCAAGAAAAGTTGAGCGCTAGTCACATATAAATGAGCATCTAAGATGTGATCTTGTAGATTGTAAGTTCTCGTTGAAAGTCAGGATTGTGCTGGTCATTCTCGTTTAGAGATCATCATGTCTCTTGGTAGATGAGCAGCTTCCGGTTGGTAACAACTTGCCTCAGGGCTGGGATCGGCAGAGAGTTTTATTCATTAGAAGTAATTTGACTTCTTTTTTGAAGGAGGTGGTGGAGGGGTTCATTCTGATTGTTTGTGGCAGGGCTTTCCATATCCTCGGTGCTAGGCCAGAGAAGGTGCGTGTGTGGGTTTTCTTTTTCTTACATTTTTGTGGTTGCATTAGCAGGGTGTTGGTGCTTCTCCGAGTTCTGCTATTGCCTGATAATTCAAGTTTATTGGCTAGATACTTTGGTGTATTGAGGTGCAGGGCTATGTGCATCATGCATGCAATTTTTAGCTGTGCTCTTGCCTCATAAGGGAGTCAATTCAGTTCCTCCGGGGTGATGTGGTTGTTCTTTCTGGAGCCAGTGAAGAGTCTTGCAGCCGAGTTGAATGAGGCTCTTAGAGGAGCAAGGCTGGATCTCGGCAGGCCACATAAGGTTGTATTCCCATAGTCCATTCTGGGTAGAACTAATGATTAAACGGCTGTTTTTAGGTCGTTGTCATTGAGGAAGCGTTTTCGTTTTCTGAAAATGGTCATATGAAAGTTGGCTCCTCTGGTGGCTGTGCTGAAGTGTTCCCTCATGTTGAGATTCTTATCCAGTATTATTCCCAGTGATCTTGTGGAATCGATAATATGAGGTTTGCATTTGAGGGCTGTTAGGTGTTTCATCCAGTTTACTATGTAACCTTGTCCTTGTGGTGGGGAGATTGGGAGAAAGTCAGTTTTGAGTGCATTGAGTTTGAGGTGGTTTTTCATTAGCCAGATGTGGGTTTTTTGTAAAGTTGTGTTGAGTTGGCGGATGTCATCCGGCGATGATATTTTTAGGTATACTTGGGTTTTATCCACGTACATGTGGTAGTGGATGTTGGAGAGTTTCAGAATTTCGGTTAAGGGTTCCATGAATGAATTGAAGAGGGTAGGAGATAGGGCAGAACCTTGAGGGACTCCCAAGGTGACCGGTGTTTTCGAGGATAGCAATTGGATAATCTTGATCCTTTGGGTTCAGTTGTCTAAGAAGGAGGTGAACCACTGCAGGACAGCTCCTGATAAATCCATTCTGAGTTCAAGTAGGTCTAGGAGACTGATATGTTTGACCGTATCGAAGGCTGATGATAGGTCTAGGAGGATTAGGAGGCAGGATTCGTTTTGAACTAATATTGTGAGTGCGTCATCGACGATGTGGATAATGGCAATTTCTGTGCTGTGATTCTGCCTGAAGCCTGATTGGAATTGGTCAATGAGGTGGAATTGGGCTATATGGTTGCATAGTTGGTAGTGGACGCACTTCACTAGTAGTTTTGTAGTGTCGGAATAGTGGATATTGGATGGTAGTTATCTGGAATTGTGTGGTCAGCATTGGGTTTTTTAAGAATAGGCTTACCTGTACTTCTTTCAAGCATTTTGGAAGTGTTCCTTGCGATAGAGATGCTTTCACTATCTTAGTCCAATGGGTATAAGAGCAGTTTTAATCTCACTGAAGATGTTGGCTGATTGGATTGCAGAAGTGGTTTGACGGTTTGAGTGTTGCTATTAACTTGAAGATGTCATTTTTATCGAAGATTTTAAAAGTGTTCCAGGATGCATTGTGTTTTAGGAAAAGATCATGCTGGATAGGTGTTTGTGCCGATTGTGGCCCGATGGGGTTAGGTGGGGGTGACAATGGGAGTTGTTCATCTGCTGTAAGTAGCTCTTTTTCTATCATTTTGGATTTTTCTAAGAAGTAGGCGGCAAAAGTGTTGCAATTGGGTTGTGGGTTAGGGCCTGCAGAGGAGTCTGTGTGATGTTGAGCGGATTGATGTTTAATAATTTCGAATAGTTTTCTGGCTCGATTTCTAGCATTGTTTAGTTGATCTTTGAAGAAGTTAGCTTTGGAGATTCTGACGTGTTTGTTGTAATTTCTCCTTCTTGTTCTTAGTTGTTTAAGGTGCTCTAGCGATGGTGCAGCTCTCCAGGTTCTTTCCGATAGTCTCAGGTTGCGGCGTTGATCATTTAGGTTCCCATTGTACCAAGGTTTGGAGTCTTTAGAGGAGGGCCTTTTAAGTTGAAGGGGCGCCACTGTGTCAAGAATGTTCGTCATCGAGTTGTTGTAATGGGTTGTGAGTTCATGTACATCTGTGAGGTCCGCTGGTGGCGATAGAAAATTGTTGGTGAGGGATGTTAGGTCATTTCGGTTAATGTTGCGAGTATTTCTTTGCAATGTTTGGGTTTCTTAAGTTGGAGTTTATGAGTCTTCATTAGTTCAGTGATGAGGAAGGAGATGCAGTGGTGGTCCGTCCACCCACAAGGGATGATTGATTTAAGTATGATGGAGTTTTACCTGTCAATGACCAGATCCAGTGTTGCATCCAGTATGTGCATTGGGCTATCGCAGAATTGGACAAGTTTGAGGTCAGTTAAGAAGGTTTTTCAGGCTGTTAACTGTGGGGTTGTTATGATCCAGTGGAGATTGAAGTCCCCGAGGAAGATTTGGGGGCAGTGTTGCCTCATGTTGAAGAAGATGATTTCCATGATTTGTTCAGAGAATGCAAGATTGTTGGCCGGAGGGTGGTAGACAAAGTGCAGTTTGCATAGGGGGCTGTTGTTGCTCGCGATGTTTATGCCTAGGTATTCGCACGTGTCAAGGTCGATAGATTGTGATTGAGTTACCACTAGGTTGATGAAGTGTATGCAGACTATGACACCACCCGATCTTTTCGGTCTATCGGCTCTTACGATGTCATAGCCAGGGGGGATCAGGATGTAAAGGATTGGTGCATAATCGTTCTTTAACCAGGTTTCCGTTAGAAGGAGTAGGTCAAGGTCACGGGCAAGGATAAGGTCGGCAGGGGAGAGAAATAAAAGCAATAGGGGTATAGATACTACTCAAGGAAACAGACATTATTCAAGACAGGATTATTCATGGGTAGGAAACACAACAGACAAAAAAACTCTAGAATTCAGATATCTGTAAAAATACTTAGCAGATCTTGCACATAGCTACATTTTTTAAATTGAAATTAAGAAGGAGGGGGCATATCATCTAGTACAGCGTTCAAATGATCACTGCTTTAGTGGCAGGAAACTGCCGCTAAAAGCAGCGATAATGGGCTTGATAATATGCTGCTTAGAATTCCAATAGAAGCCCATGTTCTGGTGTGAAATGTGCTTCTATTGGAATTCTCTGCGGCATATTATCAAGCCCATTATCACTGCTTTAGCAGCAGTTTCCTGCCGCTAACGCGGCGATAATTTTAACACCGTCCTTGATAACATGCCCCGAGGTGAGCTGGTGCTGTTTGCTGAAAAAAACAGGACCGTCTGAAAGTCTCTTCCACACCTGAGATCAGTTTCGAGCTATGTGTCTTCAACTCAAAGTGCTTTGGTGTCAGTTTTCAGGCACTGCTAGGCACTTTGTGACCGGTTATAACAAAGCCTTGCTCTTTTAAACCATCTCTGCAGCTTTATGTAATGTCCTATCATGATGACAAGCATTTGTGACATTTGCCACACGTTCCCTTTCCCCACCCTGTGCACTGTCACCTAACAGGAACAAAGCAAACACAAGGAGATTATGGATGGAGTGCTGAAACCTTTCATACACTCACCCCCAGTCACAGATCTGGGTTGAATCCATCATCATTCCTTAGCTCATCCAGTGGCATCATACTTTATCTCACTTTGCCACCCCAGTTAAGACACAGCTATATGCAAATCAGTCGTGCTGGACTGTTTCCACGAGGCACAGGGTCAAGACTGATTCGCATATATCTGCGTCTGAACTGAAGTGGCGAAGTGAGCTAAGGAATGATTATGGATTCAACCCAGATCTGTGACGGGGGGTGAGTTTCTGATAAGTTTCAGCGCTCCGTCCATCATCTCCTTGTGTTTGCTTTGTTCATCCTAAGTTGCCAGGGTATGCCCAGACGTTGGTCCCTTGCTCACTTTGCCACTGGATTCAAGCTAGCCTGGCTGATGAGGGCTGTTAGCCCAAACCCGTTCCCAGGATGCTTGTTTCTGGTCCAGGGAAGACATGGCTTGGCAGTTCGGTTTGGACTTTTCCCATGTGACACAGGGTCAAGACTGATTTGCATATAGCTGGGTCTGAACTGGGGTGGCGAAGTAAGCTAAAAAACGATGATGGATTCAACCCAGATCTGTGACTGGGGGTGAGTGTTTGAAATGTTTCAGCGCTCCGTCCATCATCTTCTCGTTTTTGCTTTGTTCACCTAACAGGAACATTCAGAAAAAGTGATTAATGAGGCGTAATAATTCAGCACATATATAGAGGTTCACAGGGGGATGGGTGTTAGACCTGGCACCATTGGCGTGGGTCTCCCTTCCATTTTGTCTCTGCTGCCTCCTATGTTTTTGCTGGTCTAGATGCTTTGGGCACTTTGCCACTACTATTCAGTGCAAAACGTACAAGTGCTCCCTATTGTAAAGTGTTGTATTGGATTAGTGACTCCATGATTGGCTTATTTGATTTACTTGTCAGACCCTAGTACAGTGCACCATGTGTGCCTAGGGCCTGTAAATCAAATGCTGCTGGTGGGCTTGCAGCACTGGTTGTGCCACCCACAGAAGCAGCTTGTAAAATATGGCTCAGGCCTGCCATTGCAGAGCCTGTATGCAGCCTAGGACTGCCATGTTGACTTGTCAAGTGCACACACTTGCCAGTCCCTAAATCTTCCCTATTCTACATATTAGTCACCCCTAAGGTAGGCCCAAGAGCAGGGTGCATTGTATATAAAAGGTAGGACTTGCCCTAGTCTGTGTGGCATGTCCTGATAGTGAATTACAGCCAATTTCGTTCTTCACTATTGCAAGGCTATCTGTTCCCATAGGCCAGAATTGACAGTTTGATTAAAACATCTTATAATCCCAACTGACCCTAGGAACATGATAGGAAAATAAAGTTTAGTATGCCTGAACTCAGAATGTTAAAATACATCTTTTAGTGTGGGTGATTTTTACATTCTGTGTTTGAAAATACCACTTTTAGAAAGTAGGTATTTTCTTGCCTAACCATCCAGCAGGCCTCTGCTAGGTTTGTGTATTCCATGTCTGGTTTGTGAGTAACAGGGTTCTGGAGTGGGCCTTGGCTCCAGCAGTCTGATGGTTCAGGGCTGGGCTGGATAGGACCTGCATTGAATAGAGAGTAGGGGGAGGAGATTTCCTTTCACTGACCTGAGCACTCATAGAACAGAGAGTAGGGGGAGGAGTTTACCTTTCAGCTACCAGGGCCAGGACTGCTTTCAACAATGCTGTCTCCACCTCCTGCTAGGAAGTTGCACCTGGGAGGACATAACTAGTTTTGGCTGGGCGCAGGCCCCCTCTGGCTGCAGAGGACATAGGATTTTGCTGTATAAATATTGGGGCCCAGACCCCAGAACTTTATATCACTTCTGGGAATCAAGTGAACCCTTTGCCAAGGAGAAGAACCTGAGAAGCTGCTCCTGTGCTGGTGTTGTTTGGGGTTGGCCTGCAGTGGTTACTTTATTGCCAAGGAAAGAAGAAAATAAACTTTGTGTGAACCTTTACTATCTTGAGAAAGATCTCCAAGGGCTTGAAGTTGAGCTTGCCTCCTGTTCTGAAGTCTCAGGATCACAAAGACTTCACCACCAGCTCCCCCTGAATTTCCTTGCTGGGAATTCTACCTGCAGTCAGGTGCCTGCTGTTGTTTTGGGCCCTCTGGAGACTGCGTGTCGCTGGGAGCTGGAAGCGCAACGCATCGAGGAAGAAGCGTGTCGCCGCTGGAGCAGTTGCCGTCGCATCAATGCCAAAGCGTGTCGCAACACTGGAGAAGTGTGTCGCCGCCACAGAGGTTGTCGTCGCATCACCGGAGAAGCGTGTCGCAGGGCCAGTCGCAGCTCAAGAGTCTACCGAGTTGCCGCACGGCCGTTGGGCATGCACACATCACATCCACGTTGTTGTATCGCATCAAAGACGCCATTTTGTCGCATCGCACCGGATCTTCGCATCACATCGCATCGAGGGGCCATCTTGTTGCATCGTAAGCGGAACGCAGTAAGAAACCGACGCATCACCTCCTTTCCGGTAAGGAACCAACGCATCACCTACCCTGCGCTGCAACGCATCAACTTCCCTGCGACCCTTTTGTTTGTATTGCGTGACACATCCAAGTGTCGCTTTTACCATCTACATTGAACTCAGCTAATTCTACCATTTTAAAGACTTACTTTTGATCACATTATTGTGGATTTTTGCCGTTTGGTCTTTTGTTAAGTCTAGTAAAGATTACTTATTTTTCTAAACTGGTGTGGTGTCCATTTGTAGTGTTTTCACTGTATTACTGTATGTGTTCACAAATGCTTTACACACTGCCTCTGAGATAAGCCTGCCTGCTCATGCCAAGCCACCAAGGGGGTGAGCAGGGGTTATTCAGGAGTGTATCCCCCTTTCCCTGACTAGAAGCAAGGGCCCCTACTTGGTCAAAGGTACCTACCTCTGCCAACTAGAGACACCCATTTCTAACAAGGGGGCTAAGTGCCATCTATTCCCTTCTATGCGCTAGGTATAAAGTGATGGTGATGCAGTGATAAATGGGGAAAGAGGAGCACAGCTTCCTCACTAAACTGAGAATCAGCAACATGCTCTCAATTGGGATAACAATTCACAGTGCTATAGTAACTAAATATATAGGTAATGATTTGTATGGTGTGTGTTGCAAGACAACTACATTAACAAGCATAAATGTACTTTGGCTTTATTTATTGTAGTACCTCTACTCTGCCACAATGTCAACAAAAAAGAATATACAGACATATTTCCAAATAATCATTTCTGATATTCACCGCGGATGATATTTATGGCGTCCTCCTCAGCCTGGGTATCCACTAATGACTAAGACACACACGGAGCTTAGTATACAATGTCTTTATTCGTCTGCGTGTAACAGCAAACTCCACATTCTTACCTTGTATTCACTTCACTAACCTATAACACTTATGCCACAGTTCTATGGAGTCCATCAGGAGCCAAAAGGGTTCCGTCATTGCTAACATACACAACACTACAATGCCTATACTTTATCTTTGGTGTACACCATTCTTTTAGGTTTTTCACTGAATCTAATAATGTAAGAAATACCCGCTGAGCTATAGTTCACAGGTTCATCTCCATTATAGAGCCCCTTCTGCCCCCTTTTTCTGCTATAGAGTTCCTAACCGAAATAAAATAAAATTAGAAAAGGATACATTCAAACCACAAGGTGAGTAAGTCCAATCCCAGAAAGCAGTAAGGCACAAGGTAGTCCTAACATGCACTCGGTATCCTGAGATGACTTCTAAAACATGCTTTTAATGTGAGCACAATGGGTAAAATTGTTTCTGTTCTTAAAGCTTCTGCTAAATTGCAGAGGGTACATGATTCAATGCATATTATCTTTCCTATTTTTTTTATCTTTTTTGCTGAATTCTTTCAGTCCCATTATCTCTTGAGTTTTCTCTTCCATCCTGACCTTAAGGAGCACCTCCCAAACAGATTATTAAAAGAATGAAATTCCACACTCTTGTGTCGCATTTGAACTGTGCAGTGCTATTTTGTGTACCCTACCTATAATTTCACCACCACCCATTAGGAAACAATAAGCTTGTATCATGTGATATTTACTATATTATGTTTGGCATATGTAATACACCAGGATCAAAATGATATGTATTTCATAGATGTGTGTATTTCATTGGCTTCTATTCAATAACGCTTGAGAAAATGGTGGAATAAAATGGTGAACAGGCTACATCAATATCCTTTATAGATAATAATACATAACAGTACAAATGGAAGAAAGGCACCTTTCACCAATTTCTAAACAGACAAGATGAGTAGGTACCTCTGAACTCCTTACAATGAATTGCTATGTGTGTAATGTCCCTGCCATATTAACACTTCCAGACAATGCTTCCAATCAATTAAAGGTAATCTGGGAACATTGGGGCATATCAACAACAACCGGCCATAATTATCTCTAAGCGCACTTAGCGCTAGGATAATTATCGCCGGCTAGCGTGAATTTTTATCGCTGCTCGCTATTAGCAACGCTTATCTCAATAGCGATAAAAATTCTCACGCTAACAGGCTAACGTGAGATTATCGCTGGAAACCCAGCGATAATCTCACGTTACCTTGTTGATAGGGACAGGCAAACTTAGCCATGATATCCTCCTTCCATAGGATATCATGGCTAAGTCAGAAAAATACCAGACGTAAAAAAGCAGCGTTAACCGCGGTTAGCGCTGCTTTTTTTGTCTCTAACAGGGTTAGCGACATTCTTGATAATAGGAGAAATGTCGCTTAGCGACATTTCTCCTATTATTTTACTCTGGAACGCCCCCTTTGCATCTCATTAGAGATGCAAGGGGAAGCGTAGAGTAAAAGGGTGCTAACATGCAAATTTGCATGTTAGCACCCAGTTGTTGATAGGGCGCTAGTTTTATCTCTCCTTTTTTGGCTTTTAAAGCCAAAAAAGCAGAGATAAAGCCCTTGTTGATATGCCCCATAGATTGTCTGGGCTATTCACAAAGGAAAATTTACAAGTGTAGATGCCCTAATGTGTAAACTTATTGACACACATTGTTGTAACTTTACTACTTTTGACTATTCCCCATTTCCAATTGTAAATTTGCCACAAAGTGTAAGACTTACAAATCTCCATCCTCTCGAAGGGAAGAGTTGGCATAAAAGTAATTGTAGCAGGAGACAACTGTATTTTAAGTTTCACACACTTGGCCAAGACCTTCACACCTAAAGCAAATCATTCACCCTTGGCAACCATTCCCTTCTAACAAAATAAATACTGCCCACATCATAACCTCTGCTTTTTTCCTCTTTATCTTTCAGCTCCTGCAGCCACCACATTCTGCTTCAAGGATGCAGACCCTGCTTTTAAAGAGGAAGAGACATTTCCCTGAGGAGCAAACAATCTTTGGAGTTCAATTTATATTAAAACACTGCCCACAACTACATTTGTTGCTTTAATTTATCTCCAGTGGAACACAGAAGGCAGCCTTATGGGAAGATGTGACAGATTCTATCAATGCATTGGGGAGGAGGAGCGTATCATAGGAGATATTAAAAAGGGGGAAGATGAGAAAAGTGGGTGAAGTTTTCTAGGATTCAGCTGGCACAAGCTGTTCCAGCAGGGGCACCTGGATCCCATCTCTGTCTCACTCCCACCGAGAAGGCTGCCCATTCCACAATGCACTCCCACCTGCAATTGGTGCTGCCTCTTTCTGACAACACTAATGTGGTGCCACATAAAGTTCTAAGCCCCTCTCTTTCTCACTAATAACAATCCCACAATATCTTATTTGTATATGTCCACCCACCATATTTGCATTGGCAGGCACACATATCACATAAATGCCCCAAAAAAACACTTTCTAAACCATCCCTACAAACATCTAGCTGCTTTGATTACATTTCTTTTATTTCCACTCTTCTCAGATGTGCCATTACATCTACTTCTTCTCCTAGCAATGCTCTAAAAGGCACATGTATGGTGGAGACAAGTAAGTTAAAGGTCTGTTCTTTTGGATTAATGTCTAAGCTCTATACTTGTTACTGACAGGGTAGCTGGATGTATATTCATGTATGATTTAAGATGATTTAATCACCTATCTCTCTCTTTCTTGTCAACTTCTTTCACTCAACAGCCGCTGGTGTCCACCCTCTGAACATCAACACCGATGACATCAGAGGACAACCTAGCAGCAGCAGTTAGGCCACCTGGTCAGGTGTATCTAGGAACCTCTGAACTTAACTTTATCTCATCATCAATTCTTTCATTTACTTATTTTTTGTACGTGTTGATTGTTTTCCTTTCATGTATTTATCGCCATTGACGGTACAATCAACAATCAATTTTCCAATCGTAGCCAATTCATGTTACATCAATAGAAGGCTAAAGAAGAAGGGTCTCCTTTGCCATTGATTCAAGATTTTCTGTTCTGGAAGTTTGTATGACTTGTATATATGGAGTGCTTGGTAGTGGGGTATGAGCAATATAAAGTAATTAATGAGTGAGGTGCATCTATGTTACATTGTTGCATACTAAATCCTCATGAATTTTGTATTTAACCAATTAGCTTCTGGGCCTCCCCCCCAATCTCCCTGAAGGCTGAGCCCTTTTTTGGCTATTTGGGGTGGTTTGCACTTATTGCTCCATAACTTTTTTCCCACATAAGGTATCCACTCCAAGGCGCTAGGTGGCGCACGTACGGAATGGCCTCCATAGTGTGAGGCTCCCGTCGCCCGGTGTTTTAATCCGGCATTAGATCCTCTTCTCCTGCCTGCAGCCGCCCACAAGAGACAGATTCAGGAAGCTGGTGTACGGGGGCCGACTCGGTGAAAGTTAGAGTCGGTTTACAGCAGCGACAGTTAGCGAGAGGTCTGACTCGGCTGGAGCGGGGACCCGGCGGGCGCGCCCTACGCTAGACCGCGGCGCCCACGAGGTGTACGGGCCTCACATCACGATGCGTGTGGGCTTCGAGTGGGCCGCCTGCGGCTCGGAGGACCGATCCTGCGTGGGATGCTTCGTGCGGAGGAGGGACCGGAGACCTTCTGCTGCCTTCTGCTGACGGATGGTGCCGGTGCATAGCCCCACATGGCCAGATGAGCAGGATATCTTCGTGAATGGGAAGCCGATCTGCCGTGGTCCCACGCTGCGCGAGGGATCGCTAATGCAAGTAGCTGAAGGTTTCTCCTACCATGGGGAGCGTGTCGATCCTCGGCTGTTGAGCCTGCTGGGACACAACCTCTGGTAAGTGCATCATGGGATAGAGGACGCATTTTGCCGGTCAAGGCGCTGAATGCCTGCAGTGCGGATGGGAGAGAGTTGGACACATCACACGAGAGCTTGCCTGGCGGTGGCCGCTGGAGGGGCCTGTGCGGATCTGGGACCACTGGACCTGGCGTGGCTGACCTCGTCGCTGCATTCCTAAGGCTGCACGCTTGCGGTGGCGAGGGTGGAGCAGGAGGGCGGATCGCTCTGTCTTGGGGTCCCCCTGACTTCGGTGGGCTACTCAATACGGCTGTTCGAGGCCTGAGGGGTCACGGCTGCGGAGGGCTGTGTCTACGGGGGGTTAAAACTGCCTGCTGGTGGCCCTATAATCTCACACATACGGAATGGTGAGGGAGAGGCGCAGACTATAAGAGACCCGCATGTGAGCGCTTGCTGCAGGGATCAACACAGCTACTACGAGGCGCGGATCTTGAGGAAGATTGCGAGATGGCGCTGTAACCTTGAGCGTTGGGAGCGATTGGGAGCCTGGACACCTCACTCATAACCGTCCCAGGTGCTGTTGCCAGCAAAATATATGCCGGCGCCTATCCTGCAGGGGGTACGCGCTGCGGAGTCACTGAGGCCCGGGTGTGACCTGTCGAGCCGCACGGCCCTGAGTGGGGTATATCTGACCCACCCAGATATAATCCTAATCCGTATAGCCTGCCGGGCGCAGCTCTTGGCTGAACATGGCGATTTGACATTGATTACAAATTTCCCCCCGCTGCGCCAGACAGCCCCGCCTCCACTTTGAAGCCAAAAAAACTACCAAGGCTACCCCAGAGGGGGACGAGGCTGGAGCGGCGGCGGCCAGTAAGGCATCCCCCGCTGCACCGGAGGCGGACATGAAAACCATATTGCTTGAGGTCCGGCGGGGTATCACAGTGCTGGCCGATAAGATGGATGGGATCAGATGCGGAGGACACCTCCACGCACATGCAGAGTACGGTGACCCAGATGGATAAGCTATTGAGGGTCATAGCTGCCAAAAATGAGGATATCGAAGCCAGGAGCCGACGGAACAATATAAGAATTTTAGGTATTCCGGAAACCACCAATACAGGGCGTCTGGAACTATACATTGAGAAGCTTCTGCTGGCGGTGGTGGGGGCAGAGGCCTTTTCCTCTCAGTTCGTGGTGGAACGGGCACATCGCTCGCTGGGCCCCAGGCCTCCCGTGCGGAGCCCTCCGCGTCCTATCATAGCACGCCTTCTCAACTACAGAGACCGCGACGTGGCCCTTCGGGCGGCACGGGAGCAAAAACAGCTGAACTATGAGGGGGTGCAGTTTACTATTTTTCCGGACTTCACTGCTGCTGTGCAGGAAGACAGACGCAAATTCCTTCCGGTCAAGCAGAAGCTACGACAGGCCCAAATAGACTATGCCCTACTGTACCCTGCCCGGATCCGCATTACCTATCAAGGCAAACAAACATTTTGTACGCAGCCCCAGCAAGCTGAGGATTTCTTGAAGCACTTGAAAAGACGGAATAAACCATCCCACTCTCCGGAGGACTCTTCGGCACGTGCTACCTCTGACATTGACTAGCCTCGTCGCTGGCTGCTTGTATGCCCGGGATAGCCGGGACTACACTCTTCGACATAGAACTGGGAACCATGGCTGTACTCAGTACCGGATTTCTGAGTGGACTGCTTCTCTATTCCAGAACTGGCGGCGGAGAAGAAAGATACTGTTTCACCGGGCACCCTTGCTTCCCTGGTTGGGCTAGCGGTCTTCTTCTGCTGGACCCGGGGGAGAAGGCACTGCTCGTGGGCCACCTAGATAACATCACCACTTGGGAGAGCCCTCTTTATAGTTTTTGCATACACCCAGCAAGGGGCTTCATGGCCCTGATAAAGCTGGGAAGTTGGGCTGGGGAGGGGGGTAGGAAACTTTCTTCCGGCATGATTGGGATGCTGCAGTGGGTGGGGGAGGTTGGGGAGGGTACGGTTCAGAGTTTAGTACGGAATTGTTTGTTTACAGACATGCAGGGTAATGTTGTTGTATCAATGATTGTCATGAGTAGCATGATATCGCAGGCCTCACAGGCTGATGTCGACAAGAGCCATGGCGGATTCAACCCCTAAAGGCAGCCTCGGAGTTATATCCTGGAATGTGAGGGGGCTGGGAGACCCCAGGAAGCGCAGGCAGATACTCACCTACCTAGATCGCCATAATATTAACATAGCATTCCTACAGGAAACGCACTTTAACACTCAGGGTTGCATACCTTTTGCGGGTAAGTGGGCAGAGCACAGGCTGTTCTCCTCCTATTCCTCTTACGCAAGAGGTGTAGCTATACTTATCAAGAGACGCACACCCTTTGTCCCCCGGGGGAAGTTTGTCGACCCGCAGGGACGATTTGCTATATTGTGGGGGAGGTTGGGAGGGGATACGTTGGCATTGGTGAACTGCTATGGCCCAAACACCGACGCACCGGACTTCTTCACGGTGCTCTGGGGGAAGATAATGGTGTTGGTGCCGCACATTTGATCTGGTGTGGAGAGACTTCAATGTAGCCCTCAACCCACTGCATGACAGATCCAACGCAGCGCCACACCACTATAATAGGTCACAGGCTGCATTACAGGGGATAGTGGAGGAGGGGGGTCTCATCGATACCTGGCACCACATGCACCCCACCGCCAGGGAGGGTACACATTATGTATCGCGGGCTGCCTCCTGGGCCCGCATAGATTACTGCCTGGTGTCACGAGGACTAGGACCTGGTATTTTGGGAGTCACCCACCTACCTCGCACTTACTCGGATCACTCACCCGTGCGGCTGCTGTTTACGATGCCCGGGTGGGAGACGCCTCGAGTCGGCTGGAGACTGCAACCTACTGCCCTGCTAGATGCGGTGTTTCATGCTGAATTGTTAGAGGAGATTCGGGATTTCTTTCCACGAAATAAGGGGTCTGTGGACTCGGTGGAAACTATATGGAAGACATTCAAAGTTACGGTTAGGGGCATATGTATGTCTAAGAGCTTTGGTGTGTTGCAAGATATTCGCGGTACTCTACACAGATTGGAGAGAGACCTTAGGCTGCTGGAGCTCTGCATGGCTGGAGTAGAGGGGGGGAGGACACACTCAGAATTCAGATCTAAATAATCGGAATATACGGAAACAGCGCTCCGGGAATCCAAATTTATGGGGAAATATTGGAAGGCTAGGAGATATGGTGAGGGGGAACGCCCTGGGAGGGCGCTAGCGGAGGCCATACAGAAGCCCCGGTACTCCAGCTATATTCTAGAAATAACTGACCCCCATGGAGAGACGCATAGAGATACAGAAGGTATTTTGTCCACATTCACATCACACTATTCCACACTGTACACATCGCAACGCATGGATCATCTTGAATTTGATACATTCCTAGGGGAAGTTGCATTGGGCTGGCTAGAAGACCATCATAGGGAGTTCCTTTGTGCACCATTTGAGCTAGATGAAGTACGCGAGGCGATTATGCAGCAGAAGTCCGGTAAGGAACCGGGGTCGGACGGTATTCCCGCTGAATTCTACAAATCCTATATAGATACATTGGCCGCTATACTGAAGGAGCTATACCAGGAATCCTTGGAGTGTGGGGTGCTCCCCCCCTCCATGAGGGAAGCTCTGATAACCTCCCTCCTGAAGCCAGGCAAGGAGGCCTCCTCCTGTGACTCTTACAGACCGCTGTCACTCCTTAACTGTGACACTAAAATCCTGGCGAAGCTCATCGCTAACCGGGTGCTTCTCCTGATGGGAAAGCTGGTCTTACCAGACCAGGCAGGTTTCATTCCGGGGCGTGCGACTACACAGAACCTCCGAACATTGTTCTCCATAGTGCAGAATGTGTCCTCAGAGCTCCCGCTGGCCGCTATTTTTAGGATGCTACAAAAGCGTTCGATTCGGTCGAATGGGATTACCTATTTGGCATACTGCTCCGTATGGGATTCCCCCCCCTATTTGTGTCTTGGATACAATTGCTGTATCAACGACCCACTGCCAGGGTACTGATCAACGGTCGTCGCTCGTCCCCAATTCACATCACTAGAGGGACTAGACAGGAATGCCCGTTATCCCCCTTATTGTTTGCCCTCGCGATTGAGCCTTTGGCGTGCAGACTGCGCCAGCATCATAGGGATAGGGCACTGCGCTGCCACTAACGACGGCAGTGTCCAGATTTCCCCTGGACTACCCGTTGGAGTGGTGTGATGCTGACCTGCGGTATCTAGGGATCCAAGTATCTGGGGACAGGGACGAAATGATCCGCCTCAACTACGGAACGACTTTGGACCGTCTTGCCACGCACATCACGAGGTGGATATCCCTTCCCCTATCTATGGCAGGGAGAGCATCTTTGATCAAGATGGTGATCCTTCCGCAACTGTTGTATCTTTTCCTGAACCTCCCTTACAACCCAGGACGTAATCTTTTCAAAATGCTTTGTTCGGAACTGATACGGCTGTATTGGGGAGGTAAGCAGCCTCGGGTGCAATGGGCAACGCTTACTCTACCCTATGAGAAGGGTGGATTTGATATCCCGGATTTTGAATTATATCATGCTTGTGCCCAGGCCCACTATGCATATTTCTGGGTGCACCCGCCGGAGTGCATGCCGCAGGTTGCGGCGGAACACTGGCTAGCAGACCCTATCCCACTGGATGGATTGATACACGCTCCGCCTCGCTCGCGCGACACTGTTCCAACCACGGTCACAAGCACGGTAGATGCTTGGCATTATATATTACGTTCTTTAGGGGACCCCTCCTTATACTCCTCGCTACTGCCCTTATCGTACCACCCACAGCTATCCCTGCTACAAGAGGCGGGATTTAGACAACTCTGTGGGCAGGTGCGCGTTGCGACCTGGCGGGATCTGTTTCGGGGTGGCGTTTTCTGTACGCTGGAACAGTTTTTTGGAGATATACGTCCCACGGCTTTAGAGTGTTTTCTGTATGTACGGCTTCGACAGGGCATGCGTGCTATACTCCCGCGGTTCCCACAGGAGCCCACGAACTTCAAGCCACTTCATCAGATGATACAAATGGCCGACCGTAAACATTTGGTGTCCACCCCATATAAGACGATTCGAACCGAGTGCGCGCCACCGCAGAGTGCGGCCCGGTCACATTGGTCCACAGACCTTTGCGCTGACATCTCGGACGAACAATGGCAATATTGCTGTGTACAAACTGCGCACATATCTGCTAGCTGTCGATTACGTATAATTAATTACAAATTTTTGCAACGTATGTATTGTACCCCGGCCAAGATGTTTCGGTTTGGACTTAGAGACTCGGATCAATGTGACAGATGTGGTGCCAGTGGGGCGGGGTTCCTACATCTAGCCTGGGAATGCCCGCAGGTGAGAGAGTATTGGATACAGGTTGTCAGTGCAGTCTCTGGCATGACGTCTGTGCCGCTGGAATGTGACCCCTTGCTGGCGCTCCTCGGATACACTAAGCACATCCCCAAAGCATACTGCCGCTACATTACCATCTCTCTGTTATTGGCAAAACGCAGGGTGGCCTGCAGGTGGGGGAGGGGACGTGCCCCTAAATTTAAGGAATGGCTGCGCGACATGGTTTACTGTCAGGAGCAATTGTCGATCTCTGCGGAAACGATCCCATGCGCCTCCTGACCTAATAATATATGGGGCCCCCTTACGGACTACTTGCTAACACATACAGTCGAGGATCCGCCCGACGCAGTTGGTTCTGCTGTAGGGGACGGGGATCCACCTAATACGGGGTAGGGTGGGGAATGACAGTTAGGGAAACTATATGGCTGGTCCCGCCCTGGGGTTCATGGGACCATGTGGAGGAGACACTGAGAACACTACACATTCCAAATGATATCTACTGATCCGGATGTTACACACTTGCTCCCCATTGATATACTACATAGGAGTGTGACCTTTGAGCCCTGCAGCGTTGGAGGCTCGAACCTCCGTAGTGGGGACATCCCTATGGCTTTAAATGTGTAATATTATTGGTCCTTGCGAACATTACATATTAACGAAAGTACTGTATGCTCAATGTATGTGTTTTGATGAGTTATTGTGATTGCCTGCGTGTCTGATTTCATATCCTTCTGCAGAGTTTTATTCTGTATCATTAAAACCATAAATAAAGATTAAAAACAAAAAAAAAAAAACGTATCCACTCCAAATTTGTGTCCTTTTTTCCAACATCCAGGGGATTTTAAAGGTACCCCGGATTTGTGGATTTCCTGGAGGGAACGAGAAAATAGGAAAATGTGGGTAAATGTATCCTTTTTGACAATCAAAAAACCTAATTTTCTACCACAGTTTTGCCATTTTTCAAGGAGGTAGCCCATTTTTACTATTTTGTGTGCTTTCAACCTACTTCCAGTTTCCTAAGGAAAATAACTTTTGAAAGAAAGAAATATTGAAAATGAGTAGGAATAAAATGCATATTTGTTACAATATTTTCATCTGTAACTTTTTGTGAAGATGGGCGGTTTACAAAATCAATATTTCATTACGTCCGCTAGAGCCTTCTGGTTGCAGGGATATATAGGGTTTGTATGTTCTCCAAGAACGCAGGGTACCCAGAGCCAACAACTGAGCTTCACAGGGTGCAATGGTTTTTCACGGAGTACCGAGTATAGAATAATTCATATAGTGGAATAAATGGGTATCAACAAAACATATGCATTTCTGAAATGGGCATAGTATATGGAGTTTAGGATCAGTGGGTCTTTGTACATCTCTGAATTTGTGGGTACCCGTAATAGCATATGATTTAGAGGGTATTTTCAAAATGTCTTCTTTCTTATATACTGCCTTACGTTTGAAAGGTACAAATGCAGTGAAATCCAATTGGTGATGAGAAATGTTCGACTATTCCATGCTCTCGGATAAAAATGGCACCTCAAATGCTGGGTAGGCCTAGTGCCCGTTATAAGAAACGACCCAAAACACAACATGGATGCATCATGTTTTTCCACTCAAAACTGGCCTTTTTTGCAAAATGGGTAGTTGTAGATTCAGGTCCTAGCTCAGCCGGCACCCTGGGAAACCAAGCAAACCTGTAAAACCTTAAATAATAGACACCTGGGGGTATCTAGGGTGGTGTGATTTGCATGGCTCTCACCAGGTTTCTTTTAGCCAAAATCCTCAAACATTTTCCTAATATTTCTGTGATGGAAAGTTCGGGAATCTGTGAGGACCCACAAACTTCCCTCCACCCGGTATTCCCCCAGTCTCTTAATAAAAATGGTACTTCGCTTGTTGGGTAGGCCATGTGCAAAGGCAGGTAACGGCCTAAAACACTACATGGACTCTTTGCACTCAATACTGGCCCTTTTTTGCAGGGTGTATAGCTGTACATTTTGGATCCTAGCTCAGCCGTCTCCCATGGAAACCTAGCAGACCTGTAAATATTTTAAAACTAGATGCCTAGGGGTATCCAAGGTCGGATGACTTGCATGGCTCTCACAAGGTTGTCGCACTAAGAATCTCTTCTAAACCTTAAACGTCTGCCCTTTCCAACATGCCTCCCACAAACTTGGGGAGGCATTCTAATGAGAGAAAACCCCACCGGAGATGGAAGCAGCTCTCTTACATGCTGCTTCACTGCACTTCAGTGGGGGTTTGTAACCTCGGCATGCTGGAGTCACAGATGGGTGTGAGGGGAATGGGGTTAGACGCAGCTGCCCTTTTTGAAAAAAAAAAGATATCCTTTGGTGATTGCACTTGAGGATCCCTTTCAGCTCTCCCCGGTGTCGCAAATGGCAGACAGACGCACCGGGAGGGTGTCCTGGTGTCAGCCATTTGGCGACACCCACACAAAAGAGGTTAATGGAGTACTGTTGGTAAATCTTTGTATCAGTTTTTAGCATGCATTTATGAAACAATGTATGTGAAAATGAGAATTAGAATTTTTTTTTAAAAATAAACTTTGTAAAATGAGTCAAATTTGTAAATGAATTCGCCTAAGGTCTTTCTCGCATTGGATTAAGTCCATTGATAAATGTAAATAGGCAGTGGATTACTGTATTTGTTCCCCGTTTCCCACACCTTAAATCATATTTTTGGGGGGGGGGGTACCTTTCTGTGAGAAGAGAGTTTATCTCTAATATGTCAGCTTTTCTGGTCAATATCTCTTTTATAGATCAACAATAATCACTGAACATAATTCTTTCAACTATAGATGCTGGATCAGGAGATATCTTGGCACGTCAACTACAACAATACTGGTTCTGCAGCTAGGCTCATGGTAGTCATTCAGGATTCAATTATCTGTGGTTCAAGCTTGGAAGTTGACACTGTTGAGATATAGTAGTTCAATGCATGGCTCAGCGCTTAATTTCATATGTTTCTTTATGTTTCCCTGGTACTCATTTTTATTTTTTTTCACAACAATGTCAATTAAAGTATTGTGTAGAACTTTAGGCACACAACCTTATTTGATGTAGTTCAGCTGTTTATATATACTTCTTGCATGTACTGGGTACATCGCGGTGGAAAACGATGCTGAGCCACCAACAAGAGGAAGACAACAGCCAAACCAAGGAGAGAATCCAATCCACTTCCAATCAACAATCTCAGTGGCCAATCAGCAATCTCAGTGGCCCATACTACTCTATAGAAGAAGACAAGGAGGAGCAAGAGATTGTCAAGGAGGAATTGGACGAGCAGGAGGACACTTCCAACATCTCCAAGTAGGCCACTTCATAACACTCTGAAAACAGTTCTGACGATTGTCCAACCTTAGTTATTAGCTAAGAAGCCATCGATGCTTGCTCCACCAATGCAAGACTCACCTTCAGACAGCCTTAAAATAACATGGTCCTCTTTGCAACCTCCTACCCACTCCTCCCATAAAGTTGTATCTCTGGGTCTTTCTCCTTGCCTTGTTGCCTTGGACAATCTTACAAAACTTTACCAAGCCATGGCACAGATGCACCAGGACCATCTTCGAACTTTTTAGGAATATAGTTCAAGGCACCATGCATTGGCCATGATAATGATAGAAGCAATATGCAAAATATGCCAGTGCTGTTCGCCACAACTAATACATGCACAAGATTGAATGGAGGCACTGCAACCTAGAAGGGACACACCACATGCCTAACTCACTTCTCTGCGACAACCACCTGCACCATCTCAACCTTCATCAACTCTCCACATCCTACACTACCACCACCTTCAACATCACCAGCTCCGCCCACCACAAGACAAGAACACTCATGCAATCTCAACATTATAATTATGTGGGCGGAGTAGTAGAATAAACCTCCAAAAATCATTTTTGTATTGGGAAATTTCTCATCTCCATTCCTAACCACCCTTACTGAAAACCTTTTGAAAAAAGAAAGTACTGGATACCTTTAAAAAAAACAAAATGTTGCTCTTCCAACTATGAAATATAAACATGTCATTATGATTTTGAAAGCATCTTCTAAATAACTAGTAATTTCTTTGTACAGACATAAAATGCATTAATCTGCAAATATTTTACATTTTTTACCCTTTTCATAGATAAATAAAAAATATGAGTTATTTCAAAATATAATTTTGAGGAAAAATATAAACTGTACTTCAGAGTAGGCAAAATTAAATAAAATGCAGACTTTCTTCTGAGGGTAGATGCAAACTTGGAGGGGGTGGGCAAATAATAAAAACATCTAAGGAATCGTCAAGGGAAGAAGTCTATATACAAAGGGGTTTATGTTAAAAAATTCTAAAAAGATTTAAAAAATCAGTCCACAAAAAAAAGTACATTTTGATAAAAAAACTCAAAGTTCAGGGGTTGTCTGACTCATGTTTCTGGCTTGGGGACAAAAGTTCCTGGCCATCTTCATTTTTCCCCACAACAATGGTAAAGACCTCCTCCCACATGGATGTTGGCAGGACCAGGTTCCCCAGGGAAGAAGAAATCACAGTGGTAGCAGGTGACAGACAAACCTGGAGATGGGACAATAGGAGGTGAGGTGGGTTAAGGAGGCTGGTACGATGTTAATTCTCCTATCAAGGAGATGCTGAGGCCACAAAGTGTGGAGCATTTCCGTGACCATCTCTTGCAGGCAGCATACGGACCCCTCCAACTAAGTCCCAGATATCCAGAGAAATTGCTCCCTGATTCTCCCAATTGGCCTCGTGATCTCCTTGAGAGCAGCCAAGGACACATATTCTGGGGTAAGGGATGGGCTACACAGGAGGACTCCTCAGCTGCTGCTGTTGTTCTGAGTAGAAGGAGGCGATGTTGTCTGAGTAGGAGGTGGAACTGAAGGCCCTGATGGCATGGGGCCACTGCAGTTAAGAAGAGCGTGTGTGCAGACCTGGATGCTCGTGGGGTTGACACTTTGGGATCCACAGGTTGGTCTTGCTGAAGACCAGGGTAAGCCTGAATATCTGCTTCTTCCTGGCTGTTGGGATCCACACACTCCACCCCACTCCATCATTTGCTCCATAGCCTCCTCCTGGAGTCTTTTTATGACAGGTTTTATTTATCTCTGAGCGGGCACACTCCCTATGCATGTGTGGACTATCTCCTTCTCGATTGTGGTAGATACCGCTCTGCCCACCTCGCAGCTGAGGTTTCCATTCTTTGCCTCGGGTCCTGCTCCGAGGACCTTTGGCAAGCTCAGTCCGCTGAAAAGGATGTGGAAAAATGACCGAAATTCGGAATTCATATACTCTATTCTGAATATTAAATACACGTTATTTGAATGGGATAATATAACCTTAAATGCAAAAACTGGCATTGTGCCGATTTTACCATGCTTATAGCAAATCAATGTTTTTAGACTAATATTTATGTTCTTCCAAAAAGTAAGAAAAGATAATTTCGAAACATTGTTTGGACTAAGGCAGTCAAAGAAGAGAAATGTTTATACAAAAAGGGCTTCTTTGTTTTTGTTTTGCATAATTCTGTAATCAAATATTTATAAGCTGTTTTGCAACTTCTTCAGCCCATTGTTTATCTGAGCATATTGTTTATCTCAAAGGCAACAAAGCATCCTAAAGAATTCTGTCCTATTGTTAATTTTTTCTGTGATATATTTATCTATTTGGCAATTGAAAAAATATGGTGGATTGAAAGTAAGGTAAAGGTACACAGTGTCAGCTCACATAAACACATTTTGACAAAATCAAAATGTAACAGATCCTGATTAAACTGTTATATTTTCACAAAACATAGAACTTGAAAAGCATTTCCAATTTGCCCAACTAAGATGATTAGTAAATCCACACAAAACTACATGCATGTTAGCATTTATACATTTGCATTCCTTTCATAACACAGAAATAACACAGGTTAAATAAAACACTGAATGTTAGAACCACTATCGAAAACGCATGTGCTCTTAAGTGATTATACAAATAATGCACGTCTTGCTGTTCAATCTCTTCCAGTTAAGTGTGAATGGTCAGGCAGGCTGCTCGCAAGACCCTCCAGTACAGTGATGTCACTTGAGGGTGTCTAGAATGTTGTTGGGAATACAAATCCAGAATGTCCTGGGCCTTCATTGTGGGCCCAGCAAATAAGGTTTTCCCAGCATTTGTGGCAAAACGTTCCCCACTGGGTGTGCAGTGAGCTTTGAGCACATGCTGCATTCCTGAGCTGGGTCTCAGGACCCCCATATTTCTAAGGGTAACTTCAAGAACCCCCTAAAATAATCTACAATTCTTAATCAGTGAATGAGGGGCCTCTCATGTTGTCCCTTACCTATTGTGAGTGTGTTGATAAAGAAAGGAGCAGGAGGGTAGAGGAGAATGCTATTGTGGCGAAAGACTGAAAATGACTGACTTTCTGTTTCTGTATGCAGTTTCCTGTTGTGCTAAGCGGAGATCTCCCTGTCCCCCCAATTACAGAAATATATGCATGCGGAATGAAAATTCCACATGCAGGTGGGAGCCCTCATCATGGGGAAGAGAAACCTCTGCATGGAGGAAGGAGACCCTTGCATGTTGAGGAACCCAGATAAATGTAGATCACAAACATTTTACCCAAGATTGTTTCTGTATGGCATTTTTGTGTCCAAGGTAATTTTTTGAGTATGTATGTTCTAAAGCATGAGTGTACTATGTGAGAGCTCATTCATTCATGTTAATGAAAAGTATTTGAATGGTATAGAATTTGAAACTAGAGCATAGCACATTTATTCATGACATTATGTGCACTAAACAGAGTAGTCTCAGGATGGTGTATATCTACAATATGGTAGTCCATCAATGATCATTGACAAGAGTTTGTCCAGCCACACAAATGCAGCAACCAAACTAGCGACTCAAGAAATGAATGAGTTAACTATAGTCAATTCGGCACGGGTATACTTTGAGCTCTATTCCATACCCCACCCCATGTACCTGGATGTGGGCGTAGATCATTGTTAAGCTCTCTATGTAAGTCCCAATGCATTGGGACGGTGTGCAAGATGCAACAGACAAAACAGTATTGCGACAACTTTGTGGGTTCACCAGCAACCCCAATACCATCAAGACGTCTGAATCATGAGTCATGACTTCAGGATCCCATACGTGTGTTCAATAATGTTTTTTTTACTTATGTGTAGCCTATTGTGTCAATCAGTCTGCATTGGTATGGTGCAGCACTGTCACCCTTAGGGGGGCGCTCAGGGTGCCCCATCTTCATTGAAAAGCCAGGTACTGAGGGCCAGATTACGAGTATGGCGGTCCTCGGACTACCAGACTCGTGGTGGTGCAGCAGTGGCGGATCCAGCCACCACCTCACCCGTGAACAGACCACTCGATTACGACTCAGACAGTCAAACTCTGGTCTAAGAGTGAGGGTCTGAGGCCACAATATTCTTGGCGGGACCGCCACGGTCCCACCAACCATATTATGAGTTTCCTCTCAGCCAGGCTTTTCATGGCGGTTCAACCACCATGAAAAGCCTGGCAGAGGGGAAACAAAGGGGGCCCTACAGTGCCTCAAAGATATGTGGATGCACACAGGGGGGCATAACATGTGCCCCCCCATGTACATGCACAGAGAATCCTGCACAGCATGGACTTACGAGTCCATGACAGTCAGGAACCATGTGTGGCTTTCTCTTTGTGGCTCCTTTTTAAATGGCACGACCACCTTTAAAAGGACACCACAGGGGGAACCGCCATCCCGCCCACCGATCAGACTATGAATAAATCGGAATCTGGCGGCTGGGCAGTGCAAGCATTGGTGGAACGGTCGTGCGGTCGTTTGCACCGATGCGCCACCGCTCCACTAAAATCTCGTAATTTAGCCCTAAGTGTTTCTTTGATGTAAAGTAATTCAGCCTCCGTCTTCCAGAATCCGTAAAATGGAAGTTCACCCCCTGAATATGGCGTATCTTCCAGATGCAAAAACAATTGATGGACAGAATGCAGAACAATGTCATACATTCACCCCAGTACAGAGATCTGGACCTAAATCCATCGTTTTTTTTCTCATCATGCCATTCCAATTTGGACCCAGCCATATGCAAACCAGTCTTGACCCTGCGCCCAATTGGAACTATCCAGCCCGAACTGCCAGGCCAGTGCCTCCCAGGACTGGATACAAGCATCATCATAGTCTTTATTCGAATTTAAAAACAAATTCATACAAGACACAAACATGTAAAAACACAAAAGTATCACAAGTCAATTTCCTCTAAAATACATAAAATCATCCATTAAATATCTAATAGTTGCAGTTAAGACAAGAATTAAACATGTCGACAGACTAAAGATGAAAATATAATACAATTCAGAATAATACTTCTATTCATACAAGGGGATTTACAACTAGCATCCCAAGAAGCCCTACGGGGGTGTTCCCGGAGTTTCCCTAATGGCCTTAAGCCTTAAGGACCAAGCCCAACCCAGGTACTTAGCTAGGGCAATTGAGAGAACTGGGAGGGTACTTGTGCATAGAAGTCTTAGGGCAACGGCGGAACTCCTTGTGGCCAGGGTTTTACACAATGGGGACAGCCATGTTCGTCTAGGGTTAGCATATGCAGGGCAGACAAACAGGAAATGGGCAATTGTTTCTTCATGGAGGCCACAGACGGGACAAGTTCCTACACTTACTCCAAACCACCCGTTAGTAAGGGCCCTGAGTGGAAGAGAGCCAGCTCTAAGTTGGAAATAAAGTTTCCTATCTCTGGGTTGGGTGATCAAATCCCAGTAGGGTTCAAAAACTGGGGAAACCTTTGCCTCCAAGAATCAACTAGTCATCGTCGGGGAGACAGAGTCACTCCAGACCCGGTGGTTTACCCATTCCCAATAGAGCGTTTTCAGGTATCTCTTCTGGGGGAAGACGGCAGCCACTGGGTCACTCCATAGCCCCTCCAACCCCAGGTCTATCAAAATTTCCCGGAGGTTCCTCAGCCACCCAATCTTATGGAACGTATCGGCCTGTATTACGTCCATAAGGCCCATTGCATATGAATGGAGCTCCGGGGTGGTCCAGAGTCTCCTCCAGTATAAGACCGGGCGGAGTTTGGCTAAATCCTTGATAGCCTTCCTACCTAGATCGTAGCGTAGTGGTACCAAGGGCGTGCTCTGCGGGAGACCAGCTATGTTACGGTAAAACTTGTTTTCAACTACTACTAAAGATGACAATGCATCGAAACCCCATAGCTCGGCCCCATACAACACTGAGCTTAAGGCCTTAGCCTCATATACTTGAAGCACTGGTTTAATGGGCTTGGTGTAGGATTTTTTATGTTCGCTAATCAGAGTTCCAGTTATCTGCCTGAATTTCAGTGTAGACATTTCCAAATGTCTATTCCACTTATTATCATGTGTCACATGCATGCCCAAATAGACAGCATTTTTAACTTCCTCGAGTATTTGCCCATTCATAATAAAGTTTCCTGCTCTATGACTTGGGTGCGGGTTGAAGGCCATAAGTTTTGTCTTAGTGACGTTCACCTCTAGGCCATGATTCCTACAAAACTCTTCAAAAACTAACAATGCCCTTTGCATACCACTCGGGGTTTTGGATACAATAAGAGTATCGTCAGCAAACATCAATATTGGAGTGATCACTCCAGCCAACTTGGGAGCATCGGTGTTGACTAGTTGCATATAATCTACTATTCCATTGATGTACAGGGAGAAAAGCGTGGGTGCCATGGCACAGCCTTGGCGCACTCCTCGCTCAACCGGGAACTCGGGGGTAATATCCCCCAAGGCTCCCCACTGAATTCTTGCAAAGTTAGGCTCATGTAATCGCCTAATTAAAGTCAAAAGATCCAAGGAAAGCCCGAGCTTTTCAAGAACCCTCCACAGCTGCTCTCGAGGGACAAGGTCGAAGGCAGCTCTTAGGTCCACAAAAGCAACGTAGAGACTGCCTTTACCTAGCGTTACTACCTTCCAGTGCAGTTGTACAAAGCGGAACACCTGGTCCACCGTGCTGGTAAATTTACGGAAACCAGCTTGAAAACAGGAAAGTATCCTATTGTCTTCAATCCAATCCAATAGCTCATTCAGGACCATCCTCCCGATGACCTTTTGGATTGTGTCTATTAGACTAATAGGTCTATAGTTTCCTGGGAGGGTTTTATCTCCTTTTTTAAAAATAGGGATTATATTTGCACCCCCCATGATTTGGGCACTGGAGCGCCTTCGGCCACAGCATTAGTCACTATTGTGATATGCTTACTCCAACAGGGCTTGTTGTTAAGGAAGAGATCAGATGGAACTCCATCCAGACCCGGTGCCCGCCCAGCAGCTACACAAGCCAAGGCTACTAAAACGTCCTTGGGGCTAAAGGGACCATGCGAATAAAAAACATACGGTGTCAGCCCGGGCATTTGTATAGGGGATTACATGCATATTGTGGTTTAAAGTACCCTATCCAGTCTTCTTGTGTGACATGATTAGATGGACTGTCAGGCGTGCCGCCTCTATTCCACTTAATCACGTTCCAGAACAATCTGGAGTCCCTAGCATAACATGCCTCCTTCAAATCTAGCCAATATGATTCGTCCCATCTTTTTTTGGCTCGGGCAAGGCACTTCTTATAATAGTATCTGGCTAATTGAATACTTGTCTTGCTCCCACTAGAAAGGGCTTGCGTCAGATTGCCGCTGGCTCGTCGGCACTCCTCATCGTACCATCTTAGTCGCTTGAAGAGTGGCTTGTTGCCCTTGCTTATTGGTTTGTAGAAAAACCCGCATAGTTCCTCAAAGAAGGACTCATGTAGTCTAGTGACTTGATTGCTGCCTTCTTTAGTCACCAGAGCGTCTTCCAGTTTCACAATAGTTTGGGCAAGCTCGTCGTCTATGCTAGCGATAACCTTGGCATTAATCTTGACCTGGGACCACTTGAGTCTTCGCATGTCATTGGTAGGGACACAGTCAGGGTGAAACAAGCATTCTAGGACCGGTTTTGGGCTCTCAGCCTTCATCAGCGAGGATAGCTTGATTCCAGTGCCATGGAGAGCACAGGACCCATGTCTGGGCATACCCGTCCCACTCAGGGTGACAAATGCAAAAACAACAATTGATGGACAGAATGTAGAACAATGTCATACATTCACCCCAGTACAGATATCTGGGCCTAAATCCATTGTTTGTTTGCTCACCATGCCATTCCAGTTTGGACCCAGTCATATGCAAATCAGTCTTGACCCTGCTCCCAATGGGAACAGTCCAGCCCGAACTGCCAGGCCATGGCCTTCCTGGACTAGAAACAAGCATCCTAGGACCGGTTTCGGGCTTTCAGCCCTCATCAGGCAGGATAGCTTGATTCCAGTGGCATGGAGAGCACGGGACCCACGTCTTGGCATACCCGTCCCACTCGGGGTGACAAATGCAAAAACAACAATTGATGGACAGAATGCAGAACAATGTCATACATTCACCCCAGTGAATGTATGACATTGCAGTATTTCTTCAACTTACTGTGGATTTTGGATATTTGTCCCTAGACATCATTTGTATATAATTCTGTTTACTTACCCAGATGCTGGAGGGTTATTTGGGTTACCCCTTCTTTACAGTGGACTGTTCCCATGAGGCACAGGGTCAAGACTGATTTGCATATGGCCAATTCTAAACTGGGGTGGCTTGGTGTGCAAAAGAATGATGGATTTAACCCAGATCTCTTGACTGGGGGTGAATGTTTTGATTTGTTCTGCATTCCGGCCATCAATTGTGTGTCTGCTTTCTCACCCTAAGTGCACCAGGTATGTCCAGACGTGGGTCCTGGGCTCACTGTGCCACTGGAATCAAGCTATCCTGGATGAAGAGGGGTGAAACCCCGAAACCGGTCCTAGGATGCTTGTTTCCGGTCCAGGGAGGACCTGGCTTGGCAGTTTGGGCTGGACTGTTCCCATGATACACAGGGTCAAGACTGATTTGCATATGGCCAGGTCTAAACTGGGGTGGCTGGTGAGCAAAAGAATGATGGATTTAACCCAGATCTCTACACTGAGGTGAATGTTTTGTTTCGTTCTGCATTCCCTCCATCAATTGTGTGTCTCTTGCTATCTTGATGAGCACAGCATTCACTACTGCTGACTGGAACCAAAGTAAAACGGAAGTTCACTCTTTTGTAAGCGTTTGCTTCCGGGTGAGCCACAACATTAACCACTCACTGTGGTTAGTGGGTGGTGATAGGAGGAGGTGTGTCAGTCCCTCTGATGCGGGGCTATCGGATGGATGGGCCATCGCGCATGAAGTGCCTTCTTTTTGTTGTGTTGGTTATCATCACAGAAAATCAGTCAATTTAGAAGATTTTCTTTTTCTTCTGTGCCTTTCATCGTACTAGGCATTATTAGGGCCAGTAGGCGATGAGACTTCTTCCTAAGGTTGCCAGAATTAATACCAGCTGATGATTTAGAATTAATCAGTTTGGATGGTTTCCGAGATTTCTTTAATCATTTCAGGCATGTCCTGAAATGTTGATATAGCATGAGGTTGCCACTTCTAATCACAGGATGCGGTGTGACAGCGCAGTGAAAGCATGTGAATACAGCAGGCATTTACAAAAGTTTTTAATTAAGAAACATAACATCTTTGACAATGTGTGAGCCTACATAAATAACTAAGCTTCACCACAAATAGTTCTTTCTTAATATCATTTTTTTGTGACTTACTTAGCTTTCCAGAGTCCTGTGCCCGTGCATATGAAATATTTATTTTTTACGAATTTCACTGATTGTGAAGTTGGGAGGCAAATGCAGAGTAGATTGTACACATGTCAACGCTGACATAAATGCTTTTTGAAGAATTGATGTTGTTTTGAAACTGCTTATCATTACTTTCCAGAAGCAAGCCATTACAGGAGTCTTATGAATTTTAATAAAACAATACGCACACCGTTTGGTGAAGTGATGAACTGTAAAAACTATCTGTGGTCCATTGAAAGCATGCATATTCCCAATGTTTGCATTTAATAACATATTATTATATAATACATTTAATCAACGCTTTCATTATGTACATATGTGCAGTGAAGTATTATATAATAAAGTTCAGCAGACGGAAATACTTTATGTTGTGCATGAGATCACCACAATATGATAATTGAAATTTAGATTGACAATAATGAGTAAGTTTCACATACATAATTGACTGTAGCTAGAGTAGCTAGAGTATATTCATATTAAGATGGCATGCGTTATGATAGGCCTCGGAATGAACGACTCTGCTTTAATGGAATGTTGTGTTCTCGTTTGTTGTGCATAATATTTCTCTCATACCAGGCACCAAGCGCTACCATATTCTTGTAAGTGTGAACTGTTGGTATTGAATCTTTGTGGGAAGGCTGTTTCTGTATTTGAAAGCTAACTTTCTCCCCCAGGTAAAGAAAGAAGCCACAGGACCTGAAACCCTCGATTTGTTTGATGTCTCCAAGGCCATGGAACTGGAACTGCCTGTTACCTTAACAATGTGAGAGAGGCTGACATAGAACTCACTATGAGGGCCATAGTCACAAGGAGCTATCGCCGAATTAACGGCACTTCATCACAACCAAAGTCGTGATAAATTTACCTCACCATTCACAAGCTGGTGCTAACAGCCCACAGCACCAGTTTACCCGCGATAGTAGCTGCAAAAAACATCGCCACAGAGGATCACCAGCAATTATCGCTAATGAGATGCAGAGTGGTCATTCCCATGCCAAAAGCCGTGACTACACCACACCTCAACATTCTCAACGACCAGACAGATCGGCGAGAAAAACACAAAACAGGCGATAAGGCGCGTTAGCATCAGGAAATCTACACCTGCTCTGACCTGGTGTTAAGTCGGATGGCAGCCAGTGCTGGAGCGGGTTATGCAAAATTTTGTATACCCACCCCATTTTGTATGTCATCTTATTAATTAGATTAATTAATTAATTATAATCGTACTAATGGTTTGGAGTGATGTGGAAATAACTAATCAACCTTATTAATGATCGAAATACACGTGGGATTTGCATCTGCATGGCCTAATTAATAACGTGAACTAAAATTCGTACGGATATTAATGATAGATAAATAGAACATTGCATGATATATGTTGCTTTGGTGATGTAATTGTGATTCGTGCTTTATTTAGTAAGTATAAACCGCATTGAGTGTTGCTTTTGGCTAGATAAATACACACATATGGGTATTAGCGAGGGAATAACACTTAATTAACCATTTCTATGTATTAATTACGTTTTGTGGTTCTTTGCTTAAGTTGACCATTTCGAGTGGCCACAAAATGGCTGACTCCTGTATCCGATGAAACCGGCTCCATTGCTCAAGGTTCGGGGTGAAGTGCGCATGCGTCACCGCTAGCAACTGTGGCCTGGACCTGACCAGAGATGAACATGTACCTTCCAAGGACAGCCTGGGACGTCAGCTAAATATATTTGAACAAAGACTGTTGTGTGAACCGGAACTGGCAAGGGTCATAACCCAAAAGACACTTCTGTGAGAACCCAAAAGGATGATCCCTGATTGTCCAATCAGCGAACTCGGATGCCCAAATTGTGTTACTTGTTATCAGCAATTTTACTATAAATGATGGTAGAATACAGAGGTAATTGTGGTCGCTCCTTCGATTTCCTGATGATATGCTGACGGAGAGGACGGTGACACTGCAGGACAGCTGTTAGCTTGAAACTTTGAAGGACTGAATTAATGCCCAAACTCCTGATGAACTGAATTTGCTAAAATTAATGGGCATAGATTTGCGAGACTGCAAAATTTGACATAGAGGACGACTTTAGCCAGAATAGGTAAATATGAATGGCAACTTGACCAAATGAATGATTTAATTTGCAATATTAATATAAAAATTGGATTTGAATATCTACAGAAATGAGTTGGGTTGTTTATTCATTGAAATGTGTTAATGAAAAGGTTAATTAGGGAATTAGAATTTCACTTAAACTACAACTAACAGATCCGTCCCGGTTATGAGGGTAATACCAAATGTGGAATCTAGGGCCTAATGAGTATGAGAAGAGTTTGTAGGTTTATTGCTCATTAGGGTAAAGTGGTATCTCCCTCCCTCATTATTTAGCGCTTGGAAGGATGATCGCCTCTTGCACGGATTAATGGTAAGTGTGTGTTGGTGTTATGGGCCCCACCAGCAAATATATGGATTGTGTGCGTGTGTGAGATCATTTCGTTTGTGGCAGTAGGGAGGGATTTTGCACTCCGCGCTGCAACAGTTTTTCTGGTAGCAGTATGATGGTTTGTTATTGATTGGTTTAGTGATTATTGCTTGTACAATGCTTATTGATTTCGGTTATTGATTGGTATTGATTTATTTACTAACACTCTATGTTGAGTTACGTTGAGTTTAATGTTGTTTGCACTGCTTCTGGGATGTAGGAAGTCGGAAGTTTGTAACGGTTCCGTAGTAGAGCAGAGGTAAGCGCTGCTCTCGGGAAAGACGGAATTTTTGTTGCCCTGTAGGTACACAGGGGAAACGTGTGACAATTGAAGTTGCACGGCGCATTGTCTGGGTTCGATTCGGTGACATCGTCGTGTGTTGCCATTAGAGACATTTTCTGTGTGAGAGAAGTGTGTATGATAGCGAAGGTTACCTGTGAAGTTCTGGTCTTAGGTACCAGGGATCCAACTGGAATTCCGATAACGCTTATCACTGGAAAGGTAATAGGTATTCTCTGAGCTTGTTAGAAGGACAAAGGAGAGGTAAGCGCTGCTTTGTTAACGTATGTCATAATTCTGTAGTAGGACAGACTGTTCGCTGTTCTCGGGAAAGACAGGATTCTGTGTGAATGTACTACATTTTCTGATGTGAACGAGTGTGAATGTAAAGGCATTTGGGTTGATTGCGAAACTCTAGGTTTATTTCTCAGGAGCATTGGGTCTCCAACTATGTGTCTTAAATACTAGAGAAACAATTAGCTAATGCTTGTTAGAAGGGTGAAGTAGAGGGATGTGCTACTTTATCAACGGAAGTAATGATTCCGTAGTAGGGCAGAGGTAAGTGCTGCTCTCGGGAAAGACGGAATTCTCGTGAGAAAGGTTTTTTTTGCTGTTCTTTGGTTAGCGAAGCGGACAATGGAGATGTTTCTATGTTGTTACTAACAGAAGTGTAGAAATTGAAACAAAAACTTACTGAGTGGATTTGTAAAGGAGGGGTAGACAGAAGCAGGAGCAGGAGCTGCCGCAGCGGCTGCTGACATCAGAACGACTGCGCTGGGATTGGACAGTCGGTCAGAACTGTGAAACGCCCCGGATTGGAGCGTTGGTGTACGCCGCGCTAGGATTGGAGGAAAACAGGGTGACGTAGATGCTCCTTATTGGTGCGTTAGTGTGAGTTGTGCTGGGATTGGATAGATTAGCGGTACAGTTGTAAAGACGGACTAGCGTTGCGCGAAAGACAAGAAAAAAACCTGGTTAGAGAGAATCAAGAAGTGGTTTAAAAAAGACAAACCAGTTAAAACTAGGGAAGGACAGTTACTTCCTCCACCGAAAACCCCTGCATCCTTTATGATTGCGAAATATGGGTATCATACTTGTATTTGGTTAAATAACTGGGTGAGATACACCAAGGACGACGGAGTATTGGCTTTTCCAGAGCATAGTACATTTAATTTGGCTGTTTTAAGAAATTTACGGGAGAAAATGATGAATTTGGAACCAAGACCTAGACCGACACAGTTTGAGGCTTTGACAGAATGGGAAGACGAAATGCATGAACGAGAAAGACTAAGAAGTGGTAGAGGAGATAGGTACTGGTTTGGAAGGCCATACGGACACAAAACACATAGTGATCGAATGAAAAGATGGCGAGATGCGAGCATGACGGAGGGTGTGTTCCCTGTAAGAACTGTAGGAGAGAATGAAGGTCGAATGTGTGCAGAAAAGAGGCATAATTTAGAATCGAGAGGGTATGAAGTGAATGAGTCTGAGGATGATGTTCTTGATGATATGTTTTATAAAAATCCACCACCGTATAGATCAGAACCAGAAATGTTAACTCCAAGTGCCCCAATGAGAGAAACAGTGCGAATTATAAAAACGGAACCAGAATCCCTAAGTTTGAGTAAAACCAGTGGTACCAGAGAGGTAGAAAAGAGATTAAAAGGAAGAACAGATGGAGAAAATTCAGTAGAATTAGCAAAAACAACTCTGGAATTAACTGAGAAAATAAGAGAATTGACCAAGAATCTAGAAGCAGTAACTGTTCCAGTAACGATAGGTCCAGTTATTCCCATTTTTGAAAAACAGAAGGACAGTGAGCATTGTTTGACAGTCCCTTACAGAAATAGTAACCCTGTAGAACAACCAAGAGTGAGACAGAATGAGAATCCATGGAGACAGACTATGAGTGTAATGGAACCGAATTTTACAAATAATCCATTTGTAGATCAGAATTGTGCAGAGAGACGCATGACAATGATAGAGACAGTGTCAGAAACACAAAATGACTTTGGACACGGAAGTGTAGAAAAACCAGTAGGACCATCAACAGACGAGTTAAGTGAATGGTTGAGAAGCTTGCAGAAGCAAGACAAAGAATCCCAATCAATTGATGTGGCCAAGTTACGAATGGTATTGGAAGAGTTAATCGTAGGGACGATCCCGACCTCAGGATGAAGAATTATTATTTCTGTGTAAAAGTGCAACCTGGAGAGCGAAAAACTTGCATGAAAGGTTAGAAGAAGTGGCAACTGAAATGGGTATTGATATTGAAAAGGTAAAAGCCTTACAGAAACCTTATCAAGTAGAATTTACTGAAAAAGACATTGAGAACATGAACACCACAGGACGAATAGGACAAATTAAGGACATAATCATTTTGCTGAGAAAATGGGGAGACGTGGATAAATGGGGAAGCAGGTGGTATAGAAAACGTGATCTTGCCTCAGATAAGACCTTTTCAGCCTTTCCTGTAAGAGAAAAAGAGAAGGTAGTGACAGAGTGCCCTATGAGAGAGATTCCAGGAGGAGGATATGTACATGTTCCATGGACGAGACAGGATATTTTGTCATTTACGAATGACTTCCCTCGACTACGCGAAAAGCCCGTCGAGTGGTATAGACAGGTAGACAGATTTGTAAAATTGTTTAAAGTACTATGGATTGATTTGAATAGTCTGTTTGACATAATAGTACCAGCAGATCTATGGTCAGAGTGCAAATTGGCCAACCAAGGAATATCCTAGGGATCCTAAAACAGGAGCACCAGACCCTGAGGTAATGAAGAAATATGAGCAGGTTATGGTATTTTTGAAAAATAAAGTGCCCCCTAAAGAAACCGACTGGGTAAAAATTGATCGAATATACCAGGAAAGTAAAGAGTCAGTACATGCATACTATGAGAGGCTAATACAAGCTTTTAAGCAGTTTAGCGGAGACGAGAATCTGAGTGAAAAGGATTTGAGCCATTTTGTATACAGATTTGTATATGGTTTACGACCAGAAATTGGTGATATGATTAAACAGCATACGGTAGATTGGCAAAATAAGAAAATAGATGAAGTATTGAGACATGCTAAATACTTCAGCGATGAAATTGAAGCTAAACAGCGAAAGTTAAAGGAGAAGACAATGTGGGCACAGGTAATGGTAGCGGAGAGACAGGAAGCACAATTGGTGGAACAAGCAGGGACCAAGCCAAAATTTAATAATGGGAAGTACAAAGGGAACATTGAAGAAGCTAAGAAGAAATGTCCATGTCATAATTGCGGCAGGATAGGGCATTGGAAATCCGAGTGTAAATTTCCCCCGAGTACTAACAATGAAAATCCATCATTGAACCCACAGATGCAGCATGAGGTGAGTGGTCAACTGCAGAAACAGCAGCAAGTTGTTCCCCCACAGAATCAGGTGCCAAAGCCGCCTTTTCCACAGAGCAGAAACACACAGAAGTATAGTAGTGAATCGGGATTCTACAATGAAGAACAGGTAAATAAGCTGCCATGCGCTAGCGCTGTCTCGCAGTATTGGATGCAACGCGATGAGAGTGACACAGAAGAGAGTTATTGACGGTGCCGAAGGGAGGAAGAAGAGTGCGTACTTGGCGCAACTCTAGAAGTAGACCAGACAGGACCTTTTTTCGATGGGAGGGTTAATGATGAAAATATTACTTTCCTAGTGGATACTGGTGCTACTCGATCAACTGTTAGGTCAGCTGATGTTAAGAATCTTCCTCTCTCGGATGAAACGATCCAAGTAGTTGGTGTGTCCAACAGGCAAATTAAGACCTATCTTACAGAACCAGTGAAGGTCAGCATAGGGAAATTTTCAGAAATGCACCGCTTTGTGGTGTGTGACACCAGTCCTGTGAATTTATTAGGTAGGGACCTGTTGTGCAAAATGAATTGCACTATATTTTGTACTCCGGATGGAATAGCTTTTGAAACACCAGATGATGATGTATTGTATAAGATGACCCTAGCTAACAGAGAAAGTGAAGTTACTGAAACATATGCTGTATTCAACCCTGATGATTTACCAACAGAACTAAGAAACTCTGTAAAAGCAGAGGTTTGGGATTTCACTGGAGAGGATGTAGGACTAATGAGAAATGTAGATCCAGTCAAAGTAACTGTAAAAGAAGGAGTAACATATCCAGATGTTCCACAGTACAGATTGACACCTGAAATAATTGAAGGTGTAACTCCTATAATAGAGAAAATGATCAGACAAGGGATCTTGAGAGAAATAATGAGTAGACCATGTAATTCACCGATAATGGGACTGAAAAAGCCTAATGGGAAGTTCAGGATAGTGCAAGATTTGAGAAGGGTGAACAAGATTGTGGTATCATGTTGTCCCATTGTATCAAATCCATCAGTGATTTTATATCAGATTCCCCATAATGCAGAATGGTACACAGTAATTGATCTGTGTCATGCTTTCTTTTCCATCCCATTGCACCACGACAGTCAGCAAATTTTTGCATTTCGTTTTGGTGAACGTATTTTGGCATGGTGCCGAATCCCACAGGGGTATACAGAGAGCCCCTCAATATTCAATCAGTTGTTAAAGAGATCTTTGGAGAGTCTAGAAATGCCTGAAAACTCTGTACTGGTACAGTATATTGACGACCTTTTGGTGGCGTCAAAAACACGTGAAGCCTGTGAGGCAGATACAATAGCCTTGCTGAATCATTTGGCAGATGGAGGACTTAAAGTGTCTCCTGCAAAACTACAGTTTTGCGAGAAGGAAGTGCAGTATCTGGGACACAACATTGAGAAAGGACTAAGGAAAATAACCATAGACAGAATCAGAATAATAAAAGGAATGAGAGCTCGCATGACTCAAAGAGAAGTAAGAATGTTTTTGGGAATGGTAGGGTACAGTCGTCAGTGGATAGGGAACTTTTCCTTGATCGCAAAGCCTTTGGTGCGATTAACGAGAAGTGATGTAAAAGATCCCCTTGAATTAAACAAAGAAGAATTGGCAGCATTTAGACAATTGAGAGATGGTTTGTGTGAAGCACCTGCATTAGGTATGCCTGACTATGAGAAAGAATTTGAGTTGTATTGCAGTGAGAGAAATGGATGTGCACTTTCTGTGTTGACACAGAAACATGGAAAAATGAGAAGACCAATTGCATATTTTTCATCAATGCTAGATCCAGTAGCTGTATGTTTACCTGGATGTTTGAAAGCGGTGGCTGCAACATGTCGAAGTTTGGAGCAGAGTGAAGGAATTGTGATGGGATGTCCATTGAAAGTGTTTGTACCCCATAATGTAGCAATTCGGTTGACAAGGAGTCGTACTCAATAAATGACACACAGTCGGCTGACTAAGTATGAAAAGGTCATATTGGGTGCAACTAATGTGAGTCTTGCAAGATGTGTGAATGTGAATCCGGCAACATTGTTGCCTGATAATGAGATTGTGGAGGTAAGAGATGAAGTTGATCATGATTGTCTGGATGTACTTGATTTTTGTATCAAACCACGACCAGACATAAAAGATGTACCTTTGCCAGAAAGTGATTTTGTGATGTTCGTTGATGGGTCATGTTTGAGAACAGATGAAGGAGTGCTGAGTGCAGCGTATGCAGTATGCACAGTCGCAGCAGTAATTGAAGCATCATATTTGAAAGGAGTGAAATCAGCCCAGGTGGCTGAACTTGTGGCTTTGACTAGAGCATGCAAGATTGGGAAGAGTGTGAGAGTGACTGTGATAATTGACAGCCAGTATGGCTTTGGGGTTGTCCACAACTTTGGCCAACTATGGCTACAAAGAGGTTTCCTGACCTCGAGTGGAACTCCCATTAAGAATGCAGAAGTGGTTGGAAAGTTGCTTGAGGCGATACAGCTGCCTAAACAATTGGCTGTTGTAAAATGTGCTGCACATAGTCAAGGTGGCGATTATATTGCCACTGGGAACAGGTATGCCAATGACATGGCACAGTATTGTGCACGGAATCAGAATTCGGTCAATCGGGCTAAGGAAAGAGAAATGTCTTCTTGCTCATTGATGTTCACTAACATTGTGGGAACTTGGCAAGAGGTAAAACAATTGCAGGATGAGGCAGGAGATGAGGAAATGAGACAGTGGGTAAAAGCAGGATGTGCTCTAAGGGAAAAGGATCATGTGTGGGTCTATAGAGATGGAAGACCAGTTATGCCTGATAGCATGATGTCTACCATGGCACGGATGTATCATGGCCAGGGACATATTGGACGAGATGCTATGATCAGGTCATTTAAGCAGACCTTGTACAATGCAAAATTCAGACTTGTGGCAGAAAGTCTTTGTCAGAGATGCTTAATATGTCAGCAGTACAATCCTGGCAGGAAGACAGTAGTGAGTCTGGGAACAATAGGTCGAGAAGGAGGGCCTTTCACCAGAATGCAAGTAGATTTCATTGAGATGCCTCCCTGTAACAGACTGAGGTATGTTTTGGTAGTGGTCTGCCTATTCTCCAGGTGGGTGGAAGCATTCCCAACAAGAAGAAATGATGGGTTGACAGTGGCTAAGCTACTGCTGAGAGAATTCATCCCCAGGTTCGGGTTTCCAGTGACAATTGAGTCAGACCAAGGAGGACATTTTCATAATGAGATTGTAGGATTAATTTGTGAAGCATTGAATGTACAACAAAAACTACATTGTGCCTACCGACCAGAGGCTTCTGGTGTGGTCGAACAGATGAATGGTACTATCAAAAATAGAATAGGGAAAATGTGTTTGGCTACAGGTATGAAATGGCCTGATGTCTTGCCTCTAGTACTAATGACAATAAGGTCAATTCCAGACAGGACTACAGGATTGAGTCCTCATGAAATAATCATGGGACGTGCCATGAGACATGTGTTTATACCAGTCAACAAGCTGATGACAATTTCTGATGACATGGTGTTGGAATACTGTAAAGGCCTAGCTGACGCAGTTCATTCTTTGTTTCATCAGGTTGGACCAGATGCCACCACACTTGAAAAGAAGCAAGCCCATGATCTGAGCCCAGGTGATTGGGTAAGGATAAAAGTCCACAGAAGAAGAAATTGTCTGGTTCCAAGGTGGGGAAAACCTCGACAAGTCATTTTGACCAAGACCACAGCTGTGAAGTGTGCTGGACTGAAAAACTGGATCCATGCCAGTCATACATTGAGAATTCCAAATCCGGTGGACAGCACAGGAAAAGAATACTTTGATGAATCAGAATCAAGCACTGAATCAGATGACGAAGGGTCAAAGATACAAGGAAACTCTGAAAGGGGGGAAACAGAACAAAGATCAGCTTTAGTCCCCAGAAGTATCGCTCTGAGAAGAAGATTGCAGATTTCCGAATCTAGCGATTCGGGAAACGAGCAAGAAGCGCAGGGTTCCAAGAAGGAACACAGGAAGAAAAGAGGAAAGAGTACTGAAGATGCAACAAAAGAAATTCGTTAAAATGAAGTACCAGATGAGAGACTGAGAGAAATTCCACCTGAAATAACAAATCTAAGTGAACAAGGGACAGGTACAGAGAGAGAGGGACAGATTTCTGCGGTAGAACCCCGAGGAGGTGTAGGGAACTGCAACATCCAGTTAGGTGAAGGGACAAATAGCCAGCAGGAAGATTGCGTGCCGGAGAACCGAGGAGGGACAGAAGTAGGGAAAATAAACCAAGTGGTGGAAGAAGATGTTGCTGAAAAGACAAAGCAAGTTGAGACAGAGTCTGAAGAAAGTGAAAATGAAATACCTGAAGGTCGAGTTCTAAGAAAGAGAGCTTGGAGGAATGAAAAGAATGACAAAGGAAGTAAAGTAAAAAGAGTTGCAAGAGATGATGTTTGGCCCAATAAAATAAGGAAACTGAGATACAGTCTGAAACGAGTGAATTCACCAAGAGCTGAACAGGTGAATGAAGTGACAAGTCAAGAAAAATCAAAAGAAGACGAATTAACTGAAGACAAAGAGAGTAGAAGAACAAGGAAACCTAACCAGAAGTATAAGTCACCAGAATGGACGTACGTGGCTCTGCCTGAACAGGGAGAAGAGGCAGATAGTCAAGGAAATCCAGAGGAGACTGTACTGAAAGTGGTTGAGGATGAAATAGAGTCGGAAATCCTGAGAGTTCTCTTGTCAGACATTGGAGAAGAAGAAATGGAAGTTCAGGAAAATCCATATTTGGAAGACGAGAGGAGAGTGAAGAACGATGAGATGCCCAACTGAATAAGTTAAGAAAGTTATTGATGAAGAAAACAAGATATTGAATTAAAGATAGTGACTGGTAGAACCAAATAGGTGTTAGAACCTTAGGTTAGAAAAACTAGTTGTGAAGTGAAAGAGGCTAAGTCAAAAGACACGGTCCATTTTAACAAGATGGCTAACATAGAAAGTAGTAAAGGTAGATGTACATTCATGAAAAGATGGTGTAAAATGTGTTGTTGTTGTACAGGATTATTAATGCTTTTATGGATCATCCTTGCTCTTGTCATTTCCTTTAAGGCTACTATAGATACATTAGAAGGACATAGTGAAAACAAAACTAATATAGGGAAAATTCCAAAGGTAGTTCCAACTAGAATAGATAATAATTATTTACATAAAGACAGGTCAATAACAGATTTTTCTAATAATGTGTTTTCAAAATTATTGTATGAATATGTAAAGACAATGGACGTACGGGACTGCTACGTATGTATGCAGTTACCTGCATCTGTTTCTGAGGGAGTGACATATCATCACCTTCCAGCAACGTATGGAATAACATGTAGTGTAATAGCTAGTTTGTTTTATGAGACTGGGAAATTAGAATATTATTTTTCAGATGTAGATAACATTTTTGCGCAAGTGCCTTCCTATAATAAATTGAACAAAGTAAAACCTGCTAAGGTATTAGGTGAATTCTTTTTAGAAACTAAGGTACTAACATTAGAGTATATTTTTAGAAACAATCTAACATGCAGTTTGAAGAAAGAGGAAAAGACATTCTTAGACATGGTTGAGGAAAGAAGATTGAAAATGCAAAGAAAAGCAGCAGAAGGGAAAGTGGAGAAAACAATCTGGGATATAGAGAAAGAAAAACATTTGAAAGGAGAAGCTAGTCCAACTATAGCTTTAGATTGGCCTCAGAAAGGAAAATTTTGCATTCGAAGGAATCAAACTGTGTATGATAATTATTTTCTAGGTAATAGCGAGTGCCATGATACATACCGTATCATGGGTGGATGGGGATTCAAAGGTGGTAGAGAGCCAGTCTTTCCTGGATTATATTTTATTTGTGGCAACAGGGCATATTATCGTTTGCCGGACCATTGGTATGGCACATGTTACGTAGGCCTGGTCTTTCCAAAAATCTTTCATATGGATAGAGGAGAAGATGGTGTTCATAGCTTAAGTAATCATTTAGCTAGGACCAAGAGAGAATCTTGGGCAGAAATTGTAGGTGATATTTTTCAAGCATTGATACCAGCAGTGAGAATAACTCTGAATACGAACAAAATTAGAAAATTGTCAACTGTAGTGGATCGCTTGTCAACAAGCACTGCTGGAGGATTTTTTATTGGTTAATACTGAAATGGTTGCCATGCGTGCTATGGTAATGCAAAATCGACTTGCCCTTGATATTTTATTGGCAAAAGTGGGTGGAGTCTGTGGAATGCTGAAAGTTCAACATTGTTGTACTTACATTCCTGACAAAAGCAAAGATCTGAAAACTTATATTAAGAATATTACTGAATTGCATGATGAACTTGCACCACTGGAGGTTGAAAGTGTTTGGGATAGAATTGGAAAGAAAATAGCTGCTATTAAGAAATTCTTAGTAAAAATAGGTAGTACTCTTATAGGTAAAATATTGTTTCCATTAACATGTGTAATCTGCATAGTTTTAATGATAAGATTATGTTGTATCTGCTGTAGAAACAAGAAAAATAAGAAAAGAATAAAAAGTGAAAATTCAAAAAGAAAGAGAAATTGAAGAAATAGAATTGGAGGAGTGGAAGGAGATTATGTATGAATCAGTAAAAAGAGAAGACGTAGGTGAAACTGAATTATGATTAAGAGCAAGCAAACATTTTAAAGATTCCGTAAAAACAGAACAAAATATTTGGGTGGTGTGGTGATAAAATCACCAAAGGGGGGATTGCTGGAGCGGGTTATGCAAAATTTTGTATACCCACCCCATTTTGTATGTCATCGTATTAATTAGATTAATTAATTAATTATAATCGTACTAATGCTTTGGAGTGATGTGGAAATAACTAATCAACCTTATTAATGATCGAAATACACGTGGGATTTGCATCTGCATGGCCTAATTAATAACGTGAACTAAAATTCGTACGCATATTAATGATAGATAAATAGAACATTGCATGATATATGTTGCTTTGGTGATGTAATTGTGATTCGTGCTTTATTTAGTAAGTATAAACCGCATTGAGTGTTGCTTTTGGCTAGATAAATACACACATATGGGTATTAGCGAGGGAATAACATTTAATTAGCCATTTCTATGTATTAATTACGTTTTGTGTTTCTTTGCTTAAGTTGACCATTTCGAGTGGCCACAAAATGGCTGACTCCTGAATACGATGAAACCGGCTCCATTGCTCAAGGTTCGGGGTGAAGTGCGCATGCGTCACCGCTAGCAACTGTGGCCTGGACCTGACCCCAGATGAACATGTACCTTCCAAGGACAGCCTGGGACGTCAGCCAAATATATTTGAACAAAGACTGTTGTGTGAACCGGAACTGGCAAGGGTCATAACCCAAAAGACACTTCTGTGAGAACCCAAAAGGATGATCCCTGATTGTCCAATTAGCGAACTCGGATGCCCAAATTTTGTTACTTGTTATCATCAATTTTACTATAAATTATGGTAGAATAGAGAGGTAATTGCGGTCGCTCCTTCGATTTCCTGATGATATGCTGACGGAGAGGACGGTGACACTGCAGGACAGCTGTTAGCCTGAATCTTTGACGGACTGGATTAATGCCCAAACTCCTGATGAACTGAATTTGCTCAAATTAATGGGCATATTTTTGCGAGACTGCAAAATTTGACATAGAGGATGACTTTAGCCAGAATAGGTAAATATGAATGGCAACTTGATCAAATGAATGATTTAATTTGCAATATTAATATAAAATTGGATTTGAATATGAGTTGGGTTGTTTATTCATTGAAATGTGTTAATGAAAAGGTTAATTAGGGAATTAGAATGTCACTTAAACTACAACTAACAGATCCGTCCCGGTTATGAGGGTAATACCAAATGTGGAATCTAGGGCCTAATGAGTATGAGAAGGGTTTGTAGGTTTATTGCTCATTAGGGTAAAGTGATATCTTCCTCCCTCATTATTCAGCTCTTGGAAGGATGATCGCCTCTTGCACGGATTAATGGTAAGTGTGTGTTGGTGTTATGGGCCCCACCAGCAAATGTATGGATTGTGTGCGTGTGTGAGATCATTTAGTCCGTGGCAGTAGGGTGGGATTTTGCACTCCGCGCTGCAACACCAGCACCACAAAAGGGAGACCAGCCAGGGCCACATCGGAAGGGCAACAGATGCCATGGAGCCACCCATCATGCGGCCCGGACACCCAAGAGAGCCACAGCACCCACCGACACCACCTTCCGGGCCACCCCTCCCTGGCACCCCCCTCAACAAAGACATGCCACATCAGCTACACAAAAACATGCACAAAATATTCTGCATGATGACGCATACATATTTGAAATGCATGTGTCGTCACAGAAATGAGCATCACACATTTACCTTCGAAAAAACAAATACAACTTTATTAACATGAACACCGAAATTAAATGAAGACACATAGTGGCTCCCAGCGGGACAGTCCGTAGGTCACAGCCTGCAAGACAAACAAGCATTGGCATAGCCAATAGGTCTCGCCTTTGGGTCCTTATAAGTGTTTAGCCATGCAACAGTTGCATAACTAAATACTTATAAGGTCCCAAAGGCGAGACCTATTAGCTATGCAAAGCGGCCCTGCGGCCGCGAAAGTGAAAGTGATCGTGCATGCGATCACGATCAAACATCAAAGGGCCGAGCGGCCGCGAACGTTAAAGTAATCGTGGTAAAGCGTGGCGCGCACACCCGCGCACATGCACTGCAGCTCTAGGCTGGCCTGGTAGCACTTTTTGGAGCCCTCTCAATAAGTCTCGCTAGACCAGCGCATGCGCTGGGTCAGGCGAGACCTAAAAGCAGGATGAGAAGGTGTGTCCTGCGCACATCAAATGACAGAGAGAGAGCGAAGGAGAGAGAGAGAGAGGAAGAGAGGGAGAGACAGAGAGAGAGAAGAAGAGAGGGAGAGAGAGAGAGAGAGGGCGAGAGAGAGAGAGAAGAAGAGAGAGAGAGAGAGGGAGAGAAGGCTAGAGAGAGAGAGGGAGAGAGATAGGGAGAGAGAGAGGGATAGAGAGAGAAGGAGAGAGAGAGAGAGAGAGAGGGAGAGAGAGAGAGAGAGAGAGAGAGAGAGAGAGAAGAAGGGAGAGAGACAGCGGGAGAGAGACAGAGAGAGAGAGAGAGAGGGAGAGAGAGAGAGAGAGAGAGAGAGAAGAAGAAGGGAGAGAGAGAGAGAGAGGGAGAGAGAGAGAGAGAGAGAGAGAGAGAGAGAGAGAGGGGTAGAGACTCCCCTGTGCACCCAGGTCACACTGCTCACCTGCTGCCACCGGTGTGTCTCCAACCACGTGCCGGTATGTAGAGCAGTACACCAGGACACACAATTGAGTCGGAGCCATCATCTGAAACAGAGTTCAGATACATGACTTGCACAGTACACACACTTGCACAAGATAACATCGCCTACCCTCCCATGCACACCCAGGCAGAGGGTGTGCATGGACGGAGCATGTCTGCCCATGCACACCCAGGCCTCACTGCTCACCTTCCACCACCGGCGTGTAGACTGGATGTCTCACCATGTGCCGCTGCAAGCCACAAGCCCAATGCCCGCGGACAAGGTACCCTCCACACCATGCAGCCACGCACCTCAGGCCACCAGGTCTCACATTTGGTGCTGGGTCTTGAATGCTCCATGACAGAGGACATACCAGTGCATCCGGCAACATCGAATGCTGCTCACCTGCTCAGTTTTGATTTGTTCAGCATTACGTACATCAATTGTGTGTCTTTTGCACACCCGATCAGCCCAATGGGTGCCAATAAGTCTGTGATACGGAAGCGAGGCCACGTGGCGGTAGGCCCGCGCTGCCCACTGGCTCTGGCCTACACTGCATCCAGCAGGGCACACGACACCTGAGTTGCCCGGACTGCCGAGACGGTTCATCATCGCAGGGTGTCCACCCGCTCAGCAGCTTAAGGTGCCACTGACTCAGTGCACCCTAAGTCACCGTCCCGTGGCGGGGTGCCTGTGCCTGCCACAATGCCCCGGTGCGACTAACCCTGTGCAAACCAGTCAGCGCCACGTGGTGGTCATCCCATGCCGAACGCAGGCCTGGGTTGCCACTAACCCTGTGCAACCCCAGTCAGCAACACGTGGTGGTCGGCCCGTGCCGTACGCAGGCCTGGGTTCCCACTAACCCTGTGCACAACAAAACTCTTGGGCCCTTCATGATTGGGAACCGTGGCGTCGGTCATCCAGTCGCCACGGGCAGAGGAGAATGTGATGTCGTCGGCCCCTTATGTTGGCGGAGTCACATGGCCTGTGATGCCTGTGCTGAATGGGTGTGGTGTGCGTGCAAACCTGCCCTCAGGGAGTGGCTGTGACATGCTGACAACTAGAACAGTGACCTGCACACCACCAGCGAGTACGCCTGCGACGGGTAGCAATGATGGCCCCCATCTCAGCGTAAGCGGAATGGTCTGGCCTGCAGTACCCTGGACCAGCTCAGGGCTTGCCACAATGACAAGTGGGGTCTGGACGTGGTTCAGTCCATGTCTGGACATGGAAGTGAGTGATGCGTGTGTCCCTGTTGTAGTGTTCATGGGACACGGTACACAATATGCAATGTAGCACCCTCTGACTGGCATCCCACAGGATAAGCATCATTGACGCAAGGGTAATCGCTGCCCCTACATTCATCCAATATGCATACATGACTGATGAAAGATGTGGCACAGCAGTGCATCAATGGATGTTTATTGCACATCCATTGCAGTTATGCAGATGGAGCGGTTCAGGGCAATGCCCCGCACACTACACAATGTGGGCCCATGGAGGGCCAGCCAGAGTCCATCCGGGGATGACTAGTCCTGCTGAAGGGAAGGGTACAGTCCACAGCCCGGTGTCATTGGTCACCAATCCGGAAGTGGCAGTCCATGTCGCTGTCCAAGGTGAGTGCACCGTAGTGTGTCGTGGGTCAGTGTAAGGTCATGAGGCCATGTGCGAGACAAAGCAGAAACAGGCCAGGTGGCAGTAATGAATGCTAGTGCCTGGTCCTTCTGACCACAGTCCCATCCGCATCCACGTCCCTGGGTGTGTGCCCTGCCCCACCTGTGGTTGTTGCAGAACCAGCTGTCGCACTGTGTGCCACTGACACATCAGGGGCCTGAGTGGATCCGGTTGCCGCACTGGGTAGCACTGACACCACAAGGGGCGGGGATGTGGATTGTGTCCGGGCAGCAGCATTCATCTGCACAACGCCTTGTGGCGGCAATGCGATGGTGGAGGTCAGTAGGGCATGATAGATCCCAGCTACATTTCGATGATGTGCAGCTGTGGCTGCCATCCTTTCCGCCTCCATCCACACCATGTCCTCCATGAACCTCCGTATGTGTGCCAGCTCACGCTGGAGCCACTCTGAGCAGACAGGTGTTCTTCTCTCCATGTCATGACTCCAGCGATGTCAGTCAGGGCCCGTTGGAGACTATGGTGTGGACATAGACACCCAAGGATGGCGTCCAGTTTGGCAGCCATGATGCCGAAGCCCATCCGCACCTGCTCAGCCGTCTCTATCTGGCACTCCAGCACACGGCGTTGGAAGGCCATGTGTAATTCCTGGAGGTCTTGGGAGGGTGCCGGGGCTGTGGGTGCCTCCTGCTGGGTGGTTTGGGTGGTGGGTGGGGTCTCATCGATGCAGCTGGGCTGCCCTGAGCCTGGAGGTGAGTGGCGGATGAGGTCAATGATGTCTTGGATGGTTTGGGTGTCGATGCTGGCATTGTCCTCCTCGTCATCCGTGAAGAGTGGCTGGGACTGCTCTGCAGGAGGTGTTGACGGTGCCCCTGCGATGTGAAGGGGAGATGGTGTATTACAATGTGTCCACATGTGTGTAGACGCATGGTACAGGTTGACATTCAGACATAATGGCATTGTACATTGTGACAGTCTGTAGATCTGGGCGATGACCCAGAGTCATTATGGGTGTGCACTGTGCTCTGCTTGATTGTGCATGTGTGCCATTGTGGCCATCTCCACCCGTCCCCCCAGTACCTGGTGGTCACTCACCCTGTTGCGGTTGTGTTGTGTCCTGTCGAGCAGTTTCCGGTCCCCCCGACTCCGGCCACAGTCTCCACACTGATGACTGTCGACACCAGCTCCTCCATGTCATCCAGCTCCAGCTGTGGCGCTAGCCCCCCACCTCCAGTCTGCATTTCTGCCTTCTAGTTGGCGGAGAGTTTCTCCTTGGTCTTCTGCTTGATGTCATTCCATCACCTCTTGTCGTCGTCCATTGTTCTCTTGTGCTCTCCGACGGCATTCACCTTGTCGACGATGTCCCGCCATATTGCAGTTTTGGTGCCCAGTGACACGTTGGAGGTGACGAAGAATTGTTGATGGTGTTCCATCACCTCCATGTCTATGATCCTGTTCGCCTGCAGACTGATCTTCATCTTCCTCGTCTTCTTGTCCTTGCCCTTCCCTGTCCCCGTGGTCCCAGGCTGGTCGTCCGGGGTGCTTGTGGGGTTGCGCACGTCCTCTGCACCTGCTCCGGCTGCCTCCATGGTCCATGGGTGTAGGTCAGTTTGTGTGTGGGGTTTTTTTCTGCTTTTATCTGGATTTTTCCCACCCGCCAGTTGTGTGTTGCAGGCCTGGCGCTGCTTATCGCTGATTTCCTCATCGCGCATTGGCCCATCGCAGGTTTTTTGATGTCGTGTGTATTTATCTCCATCGAGGTGGTTTTATCGCTGACATTGTCCACGGTGTCGGCAGACTATCGCATGTGACCGCCTTGTTGTGAATCCCATTGTCACTGGGTTAATTTCCCGCGATGGGCTGCGATATTGAAAGTTGCGTTACTCTACTCTTGCGGTAGTTATCACACGTTCTTGTGAATATACCCCTGAGTGTTTAGATTTGATTGGTTCCTTTCCTGTGGGAACTCCTGTGGTTTCAAGTTTTAGTTGCATGGCTCAAACCCCAGATAAGTAGAATTGTTCTTGTCCACCTTTGTAGGTGGGCATTCCTTTCCCTCTCCTGAGACCAAATGGTACTAATATTTTCGCTCATAGAGTTAATTCTAAGAGCAACCACATTTCTCTTTTTCTTCATTGGAACCTTCTTTTGGTTCTAGTTATGATGCTCCATTTGCTGACACCTGCTTCTTCAAAATTACCCTAGTTGTCCACAAACCTAGTTTAGCTTTAGGGAGTTTCCCTTAATGGGAATGGAGCTGCTGGAAATTGCCCTTTCTGCAGGGTCATCCCAAACTTTTTGTCGTTTTCTTACCTCTTTTTTGTTAGCTTTAGGACTCTGAGCACTTTACCACTGCTAACCAGTACTAAAGTGCATGTGCTATCACTTCTAAACATGTTAAAATTGGCTCATACCCAAATGGCATGTTCAATTTGCTTATAAGTAAGAATTTAAAATAATGGTGAAGTAAGATTTTAAATTGCAATTCCGAAAATGCCTCTTTTAGAAAGTTAGCACTTTCTTAATTTATCCATTTGGTGCCTGCTGCCTTTCTCTGATCACTTTTCTGGGGTTGGTGAGAGAAGGGCTCTGTGTATCCCCCCTAGACAGCCACATACAATGGGAACTTAGGTGTAACTTGATGGGCCATTCTGGGAGAGTGGGAGGGAGGAGCTGAGCACAGCCGCACTTATACATGAATAGGCTGTGTCCTATCCACACACAAAGGGCTGCATAACCCCCTCTAGTGAGTTTGGAGCTGGGACAGGAGTGGAGGACCTCTGTGCACTTCAAAGTCCCTTCTTTGAAGTCTCCCTCACTTTAAAAGCTATAAGTACTGGACCTCTTACATCACCACTTCAGTACAATTCTGGACTTGTAACCACTCTGCCAGGAAGAAGAACTGCTGTGCTGAAGGACAGCCATTTTGCTGGTCTACTGCTTTGTAACTGCCACCATGCTTGGTTGCTCTGCTGCCTGTTGCTCTCTCTTGCCTGGGTGATAAAGACTGGATTTATATCACTTGCACCCAGAGTCACTCCAAGGTCTACCTGACTGGCCTCTGATCTGAAGTCTCAGGAACATAAAAGACTTCCAACCACCCTGCTTCTGCAACTGCACCTTGACCATTGGAAGTGGGCCTAATGTGCTAGACTCAGTGGAACCGATGCATCTTCTGCTGCAAGAGCAGAATTGATGCATTACCACTGTTGCAGGAACAGGACCAACGCATCGCCCTCGGAACCAGCGCATCACCATCAGAACTGCAGCTTCAGAACCAACTCACTGCCTCCACTGCATGGAAAAGATCGATGCTTTATCTCTACTGCATGGAGAAACCTGGTGTATTGCATTCGGAACAGCCACATCTGGAATCTGCGCATTTCCGTCTGAACCGATGCATCGCCTTTGTTGCATGGAGAAAATCGATACAACTCCTCAGTCGCGGGATCGACAGAGATGCATTAATTGCTCCGTGTTGTGTGGTTCCAGGCTTCTCTTGCTACCGAGTTTTATGGGCATCTGTTTGGACCGTCCCAGGCTGCAAGTGCTGTTCCGCTTGCCCTGGACCCTTGCTGGCCACTCGCCTGTTCCTCAGTGCCCCTGACGTTTGACATCCCAAGGACCCTGTGCGAGCATCTCATCTACTCTGTCTATGGCTGTGTGCTGTCATCCGCTCACTCTGAGTTCTTGCCAGGAGGCCTCCCAAGGACACTGTGTGAGCAGATCATCTGCCTCTAGTAATTTCCGATTTTGGATCTTTTTCTGGGTCTCTTCCACCATGCTGCCTACGGTTTAATGATTGGAGGCAGCTCCCCCCTTTGCCACCTCCCTTTGCCCTTGCTCAAGAGAAACCCAGCTGCTTCAGAATCCCACTATGTTAAGTATGAACATGTGCCGGAGGGATCCCCCCCATGTCGTTAGCGTGGTGTAATGGGCCACTGCGCTATCCGCCTTGGGGGGGGAGGCAGTGCATAGCCCAGCCATGTAATTAATCCTGATCCACCTAATCCCATAGCTCCTCTGGTACTGGTGTCATGGCTTGGTCCACATTCAGTACGAGCTCCCTGAACCTGCCCCACTGGAAACGAGAAATGGAATCAGCTATTGAGTTGCCTAAACGCGCAATATGCCTTGCCCTGATTGGTATATTTGCTGTCCGCTGGCACTCAACTAGCCTTTGCAGTAGTTTAACCACTGCCGGGCACTTTGCTGTTCCCAAGTTGATCGCCTGTACCTCCGCATGGTGGTCTGACCATAGGGTTATCTGTCTATTGGCCAGTGTTGGGCCCCATATGGTAAAGGCCACTACAATGGGAAATATTTCTAACAAGGTGATGTTGGCAGTGGCACCACTCTGGTGCCAGCTGGTTGGCCATTCTGCTGCTGTCCATGACGACCCCAGGATGGCCCTAAAACCGTGACTACCTGCTGCATTTGAATGGAGCTCTAGCTGTTCACCCGCACCCAGGGTTCTTGTCACATTTGGGTACCGTTGAACTTGGCCAAGAAAGTTTCCTATTGACCCAGGTCCTCTTTCACTACCTATGTGGTGCTTCTGCGACAAACCCCTGGTCATCCAGGCTACACGCCTGGCAAAGGGGTGCCCTGCAGGACTGACTCTGGTGGCAAAGTTCAGTTTACCTAGCAGCTGCTGTGTCTCACCTAGCGTTGCCTTTCTCTGCTGCAGTAGCTGCCAGATATTATCTGGTGTAGTTCTACTACCTTTTCTTCTGGTAGCTGACATGTCCCTGTCACTGAGTCTAATTCTATGCCGAGGAAGGATAGCTTGGTGGTTGGGCCTTCGGTCTTGTCCTGTGCTAGTGGAACACCTAACTCTTTGGTCAGGTCCACGAAGTGATGGAGGAGGTTTGCACATTCCTCTGTCCCTACCTTCCCAATGAACAGAAAGTCATCCAAGTAGTGCACCCACCCTCCCCTGGGCTGGAGCACGCCAAGTTCCCATTTGAGAAAACTACTAAATGATTCAAAGTAAGTGCAGGATATTGATCAGCCTAAGGGTAAGCATTTGTGATAGTGAGAGTTCCCGTCCAGTTGGAAACCTAGAAGATGGTAACTGTCTGGGTGCACTGGTAACGGGCGAAATGCTGACTTGATATCCGTTTTTGCCAGCTGAGCCCCTTTTCCTGCCTGTTTAATTAACTCCACCACATCTTCCAAGAAGACATAAGCTACCGAGCATCTGCCCTGATCTAGCCAGTCGGTGATTGACTCTCCGTGCAGGTGTGAAAGGTGGTGTTTGAGCAGGTATTTACCTGCTTCCTTCTTATGTAACACTTCTAACGGTGAGACTATTAGGTTAGGTAGTGGAGGGGAGGCGAAAGTGCCAGCCACTCTACCTAGTTGGACCTCCTTGACTACCTTGTGTTTAGCTGCCTCTGGATTGTCCCGTACGGATTTTAAGTTGCGACTAAGCTGCGGGGCCACCGGTCCTTTGTAGGGGAAGGGGAACTCAGCTGTGAGACCTTCTGCCAATTGTTGTTTGCCTGCTTTCTTCGGGTAGTTATTGAGTAAGGATATCAGTTTCCCTGCGTTTACGGGGGTAGGCAGTGAAAGCCCCTCTCCCACTCCCTCCGCTCCCCGTTTGCTATTTCTTTGCCATTGTCTCTGCTGGTACCTGTCCCTTGTGACTGTCTGCATTGCACAGCGGGATGGTTGCCCCCGCAGGTCCCACAGCTATGTTTGACCCTGCATGCGGACCCCTATTTGCATTCATCTTTATCATACTTTCAACAGTTTGCCACACGTGTTTTCCATGCTTTACCGCCAGTTTGGCCTCTGCTTCTGAAATCTTGTCCTTGGCCCTCATATTTCCCTTTAAATCCTGAGGGATGAAAATTGGATTCCCGCATGCCTAGCCCTTCCCTGGCTGCCACCATGTGGCTTGTGAAGCACTCAATGTCTTGGCAGTCCCAAGCCATCACTGGCCTGGTCTGCATCTACTCCCTAAATTCTTCATCGTACCTCAGCCACGCTTCTCCTTGATACTTTTGCTGTGCTTCATGCACTTTCTGTTTGTACACGATTAGTTCTGCCTCACTCTGGGGGAACTTCTATATGAACACGCAAGCCAGAGTCCTGAAGGCCTTTAGCCAGTTCACTATCGTTTTTTCCACTCTGGGTTTGCGTTCATCCCTTATGTCCTCATCCTTTTTATCTTGAGCTGTGAGGTCCAGGCCCGCTTGGCGCACTTCCAACAAAGAAAATATATCTAGAACTAGCCTCTAAAATTAAAAATGCCTGTGATGTAGAACACGCCCAGCAAGCTGTAGCTATATTAAAATCTAAATTTTTGGAGTCTTTCGGCGTGGACTTAGCTACTAAGTATTTACAATATCGTACCATGATGTTCGAATTTGGTGAAAATTCCGGAAGGGTTTTAGCGAAGAGGCTTCATCAGAAAAGCGTAGAGAGTCGTGTCACGCAAATACAGGATGAAAATGGTATGGTTAAGGATACTCCAGAAGGAGAAATTGGAGTATTTTTTAAATTCTATGCAGAGCTTTACACTAAGGACATAGAGAGCAGCCAGGTAGAATCAGAGATTGGGGACTTTTTATCGAGCCAAAACACTTCTAAGATATCACCTGAACAGAACGAATTATTATCTGTCCCTATCTCATGGGAGGAGGTGGTACTAGCGGTCAAAGCATTGGCCAATGGCAAGGCCACAGGCCCAGACGCTGTGCCTCTCAAGTTCTATAAGATTTTTTTAACAGAGATTCGGCAAGATCTCCTTGCTGTCTTTAGGGCTGCTCAGAAAGGAATGGTCCCTGACTCATGGCGGCAGACTACGATTGTCTTGTTTAAAAAAAAAGGTAAGCCAGAGTTGTGCCCATCATCTTTTTGGCCAATTTCTCTTATTAACAGCGATTCCAAAATATTTTCGAAAATATTAGCCTCTAGACTAGTCGAGGTAATAGTCCCATTAGTATCCCTGCGCCAACATGGATTTATCCCTGGCCGTGACACAGCAGACCATGTTCGGCGTGTCATTGCACTATTGGATTGGGCTCAGGCCACGGCTTCTCCCCTCGGGGTGATCCTGTTGGACGCTGAGAAAGCGTTCGACAGGGTCTCCTGGGGGTTCTTGTGGGCCGTGCTCAGGTGGAAGGGCTTTAGTACTGAATGTATCCATGCTGTTCAGGCATTGTACATCTCTCCAGAGGCAGCGCTCCGTATTTCGGGCCAGATGACCGATTATTTCAATATTAGCAGGGGCACTCGACAGGGGTGTCCGTGTTCCCCCTTACTGTTCGCCCTATACATTGATCCGTTTCTAAGTAAAATTGAAGGGAGTATAGTACCTATAAGAGTTGGCACCACAGAGTATCGAGCTCTTGCCTATGCAGACGACATTGTTGTGTTAACATCGGATGTCTTCTCTGCACTCCAGGTACTTAACGTGTCTGCAGCACAATTTGGCTCAGTGTCTGGGTATAAGTTAAATGTGACTAAGACCTAGGTTGTTCAAACACCAGATATGTCATACTCTGGGACTTTAATAGTCAGGGAAGCAATGTATCTTGGGGTAAGAATTTCAGCGGCAGTCAACACTATTCCGGATTTAAATATTCTTCCGGTAATAGACACAGTAAATACTAAACTTGAACGATTGGATCATTTACATTTGTCTCTTTACGGCCGATGCAGTGTTCTTAAAATGCTTATATTGCCAAAGTTCTTATATCTCTTTAGGACAATTCCTTTAGTAATATCTCAAAGCAGTCTGGCTAAGGCAGAGAGGATCTGCTATAGGTTTCTGTGGGGGTATAAGTGCTCTCGCAGGGCTGCCAAGTGGATGTGCCTGCCTTTGAATCGAGGCGGTTGGGCAGTACCTAATCTGGTGCTATATTATTGGTCTGCAATAGTACAGACTTTGGGAGTGCCGCTTCTAGGTAATAGATTCAAAGTTTCGCTATGTAATCATCCTACTATTTTTGAGATTGGTTTAGGCACTGCGGCTGAGGGCATCCTGGTTAAAATTCTAGAACAGAGTTACTTCAAAAAAACTAGATTCAAGGTAATTAACGCCATGTTCCTAATCTGGCAGCGAATTCGGCGGAAATTGTCTATTCACCAGTTTAACGTATATACCCCTTTTAAAGCATCCCGACTTTTTTCACCCTCCATTTGTCAAGATCTGGTAATGTCTAGATGGTAAGTACAAGGAGTGCAGGTTATCGGAGATTTGGTGGGGGATGGGCAACTGCTATCTTTTTCAGGCTTGAAGGATAAATATCAGCTCTATCCTCATGATTTTTTTTAAATACCTTCAGGTTAGAAGTGTTTTGTTTGTACAGCTTGTAGGAAATCCCTCACTATTCGATAAAATAGAGATTTTTGAACTCATTCGAAAGAAAGCCAAAATAGGTATGATATATCAGCATTTACTATCTAGCCTACCGGATGATCTATGTGCACAAGGGTCAAGGTGGGCAGATAAATTAGGGAAGACTGGTATGGATTTAAACCCGGCTTTGGAGTTCGCTAGTAAAGTCTTGGTCTCTGGTAGTCTTCGGACTCAAAGTTATATGTCAATGTTCGATCTTTATTATACACCTGCAAGAATTGCAAAATGGGGTAGTAGAAAAGGGAACCATTGCTCAAGGTGTGGGTTATACGCAGCAAATGCAAGCCATATGTTTTTTTCTTGTCCTAAATTGACTGAATTTATATCAGATATAGAACGTTTTATTAATTCTATGTTAAAGATTCAATGTACCTTGACACCTGAGATGGTGATAATGGGTTATGATGGGGTAGTATCTTTGGGCAATTCATGGCATACGTCTGCGTTTTTGTTCATTGCTATGTCCATGATCCGTTTATGTATAACTTCACAATGGCTTTCTCCTGAAGCCCCGACATTTATTAACTGGAGAACTAGACTGCTTGCTATCCATAAACTTGAATCCTCAGTCTATTCAATAAAGGGTAGGCGGAGGCGGGAGCTTGCTTCTAAGATATGGGCTCCGGTGGAGAAATGGATTAATTAGCTACGTTACTTTTTCTTAATGTTATTGAATATGTCTTTGCATATGAGAAGCAATAGTGTAATTGTATCTTAGACTGAAAGCCATGACTGTATTGTTTATTTGTGTATTTATGAAAATACAATAAAAATAGTAAAAAAAAAAAAAAAAAAATATATCTATAAACTCCTTCCTCCAAATTCTCCCTTTAACTACTAGCGGGATAAGATTCACTAACCCCAGGAGTTTTGTGGTGGTAGGCGGATCCCCCGGGGAGGGACGTACATATTTGCCTGCTGGCTTCCCACCTTGGTCCTGCCCTTCACTCGCCCCAACTTTGCCCGGTTGGTCCCCTTCCGTTGCTCCTGACTGCTCTGCCGGGCCCTCCCTGAACCTGCACCATCTCCACTCTTCTCCCCTAGCAGGCTTTCCTGCCTGGCGCTTACTTCTTTTTGTCCAACCTTTTCCTCATACCCCTGGCCCCTTGTTAGGCCCTGCATTTGCTTGGGGTCCTCCCCAATATGGGCCCCCCGGCCCATGCTAGTGCCACCAAGGTATCCATGCCGGTGGAGGTGGCTGCACCTGTGCCCAAGCTTCTCCCTGGAATTCCTGTTGACCATCCCTCGGGTTTGCTAACCAGGGGGTCTGAACGGACCATGGCTCTTGTGTGCCATAGTTGCTTACCCTTGATTGAACCCTTGCACTGCCTGTACTTTTCGCTTAGTGCCTGATGCTCACCAAGTCCGCCATCCATCGTGGATCTTGGCAGGCCCTTTGCTCGTCGAGGGCCGCGTGTTGTCCACAAACCTCTCGTAATCGCTGTTGCCCTCCTTGTCTTCTGAGTCAGTCACCACCTCCGGTGTTATGGTTGCCTGGATCCTGCCCCTTCCTCTGTTTGTCAGGGTGGGGTCTCCCCCCTTTCGACCTCGGGTTGCAGGGGGATGTTGTGTTGTTTTTCTTTGCCTGGTCTCGAAGGGGCCACCAGTTTTGGCTGCAGGCTCATTCTTGCCTGGCCTTGCAGGAGTGCTGGAGTTGGTGCCTGCATAGGCTCAGGCTTCTTCTTGGATGGCCCGACTGCTATGTGGTCATCCATCCATGTTTTTCCCATCAGGGCCACCAGTGCCTTGCTTTTCTCAACAGTTCCTCCAAATCACCATCTAATTCTGGGCTGGAGTCCTCCCTTGGCCCCCCTTTTTTTTTGGGGGGGGGGTTGGTGTGCCTAGGCACCTCCCTGTATCTTGTTGGCATTCTCTTCTCCCTTGTTGCCCCACGTCTCCTAACCATGGTACTTTCTGCTGTGCAGGCAGTAATTGCGTAAAGAAATGTCTTGATCCTAAGGCAAGTAGTCAGGCCCTAGCTGACTAAAAAACGTCCAGTCTGGTTTGGCCGGCACCCGGATAGACTATTCAATGAATTAAACTTGGTAAATGAACGACATAGTTGAATAAGAGAATAGAAAGCAGGAGTTCCTGCCCTAATTGCCTCAAAGTAGATCACAGAACTGCAGCGGGACAACGGCCAATCAATCAGGCCCCAGCTGCCTAATTGGAGTGCCGGTATTATTAACCCCTTCCCCGCTCATGACGGAACCGTTCCGTCATGAGCCACGGTTGGCGTGTGCTCATGACGGAACGGTTCCGTCATGACAATCCTGTTGGCGGCCGCTCCGCCTGCGCGGCGCTGTTTCCCCGCCTGTGCGGGGCGACAACGCAAATGGGCGGAGTCATGACGGAACCGTTCCGTCATGAGCACAGCCCAGCGCTGCAGCGGAATGTCCGCAGCAGCGAAGGGGTTAAGCTAGGTAGTGGGCCAAACTACCGGGCTTGTTTTCAGTCAGCTATGCTCTGGCCTGGTGCCGCCACCAGCTCTCGCTAATCATTTGGACAAGCCAGGTGTGCTAACTTCAGGCTGGAGGCTCCAGGTGCCACTTCACTGCCGCATGCACTGCACAAATGAAGACCGGGTCAGTCACAACTTTGCCCCCCAATGGGTCACTCTTTCCACCGCTTGGTCTCTCTGTCTTCTGCCGTGACCTGGTGCCACCACTGCTCCTCTCGGTGCCCCTGCAGATTGGAGCAGATTGGAGCCTTGGAAAGGGGGGGCTTCCTTCTTGCCGCCGGCACCCTCGCTGCTCCTCCGGGTGTCCCCAACTGCCAAAGCCTCATCTTCTGGTGTCCCGTCCTCAGCAATGCTCCAGGTAAATCAAATGGCAGCAATATCACGATTGGATCAAAGGTTCAGTGCCACAAGAGGAGACCTGCGCCCCCTTTTAAGCCCCCGGCCGCTTGCCCTCTCTCGCCTGGATTGGGCAGCTTGCAGCCAGCTTGGGGGCAACCAATTTGGTTGCCCCCTTCTTTGTGGGCTTGTGGGGGGGCGTTCCCACCTCCGGGAGGCGTTTGGCAGAGGCCCCTATTGGGTCTGGCTTCACCTCCGTGGCCCATGATTCATTCTGTTGTTTTTCACTTACACCCCCTAACCCCCACCCCACCCATTCCCTGCCTCACCGAGCTTACCTGCACAGGCCGCCACTGTATTCAAGGTTACGGCTGCATGATCATGCATATTCTTTCTTTTTAAAATATGACCTTAGACTGGATAATGGATGCTGCCTCTGAAAAACTGAGTCAGTCTCTCTCCTCCACTCCTTCTTTTCTAGCCACAAAGACCTGCAAAGCAAGCTGTGAGTAGCAGAAGCCTGCCCTGCCAAGCAACACCATCTCCTTCCCAGAAAAGAAGAAAACTACTCTCTTGTTGATTTGAAGTTTAACCGTGGATGCACTGATTGTTATTGACAGTAGACTGTCAACAACTGTGAACACAAGCTAGAGAATGGGACAATAGTACCAAAATACCCCCTTTAATTAAATGGATGATATCATACACTGTACCAGCATTCTGTCCATCATCTATGCTCTTTGTTTTTGGCATCCTAATTGGGAATAGTATGCCAGACGTGGGTCCTGGGATCACTGTGCCAATGGATGCAAGCTAGCCTGGCTGATGAGGGGTGATACCCCAAATATGGTCCCATGGTGCTTGTTTCCGATCCAGAGAGTACCTGGCTCGGCAGTTCGAGCTGGACTGTTCCCATGAGGAACAGGGCCAAGACTGATTTGTTTATGGCGGGGTCTGAACTGGGGTGGTATGGTGCGCAAAACACAATGGATTAAACCTAGATCTGTGATTGGGGGTGAATGTTTGCATTGTTCAGCATTACATCCATCATCTGTTCTTTTTGCTTTTATCTCATACTGTATGTGCCTGCCTGGAGTTTACAGTTAGAGGTCCAACCCCTAGCTGAAAGCAGCAAAGGCACTGGAAGCAAAACCCAAGCAGGCTCTTATACATTGTCCTGGATGTTGGTACATCCAAATCTCTGCCGGATGAGCTAGAAAGTTGGGTAAGCGTACACAACACCACTAAACCCCCTCACTTAAGCAAGCATCATCTCTGGGCAAATGTTGTTTTTCATATTTTTTATAAATAGATTTGGTTGCATTGCATTGCTGGTTTTTAGACTCTGCACACTGGGCGCTGCCGTCCAGTACACAGTGTATGTGCTCTGACCTCGTAAACATGTATAAAATGGCTAATCCTTGACAGGGTTATTTAACTATCTTATAAGGCCATAGTACATGGTGCAGAAAATATATCTATGACATAAGAAGGTTAAATGTCATCTGTGGACTGCAGCACAGGGTGTGCAATCCACTTGTGTGACAAGGAAAACATGGCTTTAGGGCTACGAATGTAGCATGACTGCTATAATTTAAACCTGCAAATTACCTGCCAAAATACACCTTTGATGGGAAAAGAAAAGTTTGTTTTAAGTATTAACAACGCGCCCCTATATAGACTCTGTAGCTCACAAGGTAAGGTGCATGGTATTTTCAAAAGGGGCATGTAGAAATTGAATGTCACCATGTCCCTGTAGTAACATGCCTCCAAAAGCTATTTTCACTGTGGATGCCCTGGGTGTCCTATGTGAAAACTAGGCTACAGATTAAAATATTAATTCTGTATCTCTGGTTAGAAGAAATGTCAACATTTCACTACAAGAAAGTGACAAAGGGCCAGATGTGCAATGTTTTGTTGTTGATCGCAAACAGCCTGATTCAAAGGGTCAATTTGCAATTCGGTATTAGGAAGGGGCGCGTTTAGGGCGTCCCTTCCTAATACCGAATTGCAGTGGCATGTGTGAATGTTTTGAGACCGAAATGTGCTCGCAAAGCATTCACATTTTACCACCTACTTCAAGTTGGTGGTAACCTATTCCCAAATGGGACTGGGTCCTTTGGGGACCCCTTCCCCTTTGCGAATGTTTGTAAAAACATTTGTTTATGAGCAGGCAGTGGTCGCACGGACGATGGCATGCTCTTGAAAAAAATTAAAGGAAAACTTTTTATTTTTCTGTTTGAAACCCATCCTGTTTTCCTTTAAAGAAAATGGGATGCATTTAAAAAAAACATTGCTTTATTTGAAAGCAATAACAGACATGGTAGTCTGCCGACCCCAGCAGGCCACCATCCATATAATTTTAGCTAATCCCAATGGGTGGCAAACCTAGACCTACCTCATGAATATTAATGAGGTAGGTCTATCTATGATACGTTAGTACATGAGTGTATGCAATTACCAAATAGTGAATAAGGAATATTCGCTGTTTGGTAATGGCAAAACCAAACCTATGTACATCTGGCCCAAAGTCCCTTTCTGAAGTGGGACTTAGATGCTTTTTCCAACTTTTTTACTTCCAGATTTTTACCAGGAACAAATTCTCTAGGTGCCTGATTCACAAAAATAAACTTACACTTTTGTGTAAATTTACGATTGTTTGCTATTGACAAAGGTATTTTACTAGTAGGATCTTTACAACTGTAGAGTCTCCACAGATAAAAACATACGACTGCCCTATCTTTATATGTGTTAGACTCCTCAGTCGTAAAGATGCTACTAGTAAATTGCCTTTGTGAATAGAAAAACAATCATAAACTTACACAGAAGTGTATGTTTACTTTTGTGAATCAGGCCCAAAGTGTATTTGAACCAGTGCTCCATCGGGGAGGCCTGAAATTGCAACTAGGTTCTGGTTTATCTTGACCATTGCCCTACATTGGCTCTTTACTTTCTCTTGCCCCTTTTTTGCTTAACTCATTAAAAAAATTATATCTCTAATTCCCCTTATAGGCTTTTTGTCATTTTGGTGTAATTTTGCTTTTTAAATCTTTCTCTACTTCCATCAATATGAGTAGGATTTTCATTGTGCGGTATCTTTGACTTTTTAACTGTTTTGGTACTTCTAGATGCTTTACACTTTTACGTTAGGTTAAGCCTGTATGCTCTGTGCTTTGGCTACTAGCGGTTGAGCTTAAGTTTAAATCATTGAAACCTTTGACTAAACCTAACAGGTTAGCGACCTTATTACTTGCAGTGGACTACCATGCACCCCAATTAATAATTCACTTTGTTACATAGCTCAAAATGTTTTTTGTGATATAAGCATGAGTTTGTGCACTAAGATAGCATTAAACTCATAATTGTGCCCCACTTTCACGGAAGAGCTTATTTAGAAAGAAGTGCTAATAGCTCTTGTTGGTCTATTGCACTCATCTAGAGAGGCATTGGTAACAGGAAGTGTGAACTGTTGAAAATTCACAATATTTGTGTCATCATTTAAATGAGTTACTTAGTTGTATGGCCAAATTTGTTAAATTCAGTGGTAATAATTGTCCCAGATTTACTAAACTTTGTGCAGTGGTTGCTGAAAATCTGCATTGGTGCTCAAATTGTACAAATATGTGCAGTGTCGTATCATTGTCACGCGTTGATCATGTCATGTCATTGGCCTCCCTCACCCTAAAAAAAAATATTTTCAGAAACAAAGCTAACTAATCCTGTACAGCACGAAAGCAGACCAGTGGTGCCTTACAAGTGATCTGTACTCAAACTGCACACTCCAATACAAATGTCACTGTTTTAGTAGATCTGCCTTCGAAGCTAATACAAAAATGTTTGCTTTGTTCCTGACCCATTACGTCCTCTTTGCATACATTATGAGTGTTGAAAAAACACACGGATCCAAGTCGAGATGATAATTGAAACCACACCTTTATTTGTTTTATTTTTTGGCAGAACATGAGGACACAACTTAGTCAAGAGCATGAATGCTGGTAATCAACACTCTACCCGTACATATATAATCCCACATGTTTCCAACCATATCAACCCGCGTGCCAGGAATGGTGTGCCCATCGCACTTGAACCACAACACAGAGGCATGGAAATCTCGCGCCCCTGTCCCAACGTCAATCCTCCAGTTTGTGCCACAACATAACGCTAGCATGTCACGAGTGCACATGTGACGCTCGTGTACACACAGACGCCCTACTATGTATATGAAACACACCTTCCCCCTTTAAACAAAATAAGAAAAATATCATAATAAAAAATATATATATATAAATGTATATGTGTATATATATATTCACTGAAAAAAACATAGGTTTCTGAGACGTTATAGTTAGAAATTAGCATTTAAAAAACCTTCGAAATTCACAGAAAAAACCATAGGTTTCAGGGGTGTTATAGTTAGCTGCCCATTTCACTCGTACAAAACCATAGAAATTCCTCCGTTATAGTTAGTTCTGCTAACTATAACTCACGCGCCCGCAATGCACTGCTGATGATGTCACATATTGCATCATTCATGACATGGTCAGTGACATCACTGATGACATCTCAAATGACATCACTGATGACATCATCCACTGAATGTGGTTTAGTTTGAAATTTAAATATGTATTATATATATACCAATCTGTATTGAAGATTGAGTGGATATATAACTGTCTGGATGGAGGATTTAGTAGCTGTCGGACTGTCTTTTTAAGTGAGTAATTAAAAGTGTCTCACTTAATACATGGATTAGTAACTAAACTATGTGAATGTGTGCAGCACTGTCTCTGTTGTTGTATAACATGCTGCCTCAGTTGGTCACTAACTACATGAGAGTGTATATTAGTTATTGATTAGTTGGGTGAGTATTTGTATGGGACACTGAGTTTGTGTGTGGTTGGATGGGGTGTGTGTAACTCTATGCATAGATGTGTGAATGGTTGATTGACTAGGTGTATGGGTTTAAGAGTGCATGTGGAAACAGTTGTTTGGGTGACTGAGTGTATTTATTTGTGTGTTGGTGAGCGAATATATGTTTTAGTTGTACATCTTCAACAAAGTCAAAAAATAAAAGGCATTGTATGTGAGAGTTGGTGTATATAAATAAGTTTGTGTAAGAGTCAGTGATTGTGAGAGTAAATATATGAATGAGTGTATAATTGTAATGGTGCTTTTTTAACATATTAACGATGAGTTACTATGTGTTTGAATAAATGAGGTGTCGTTGGATAATTGTGTAAGTGAGAAAATTTAAGTGCGATACATTTTTTTCATGAGTGAGTAGGATGACTGCATAACCGACTAAGATGACTGCTGATGTGTCAATGTCTATATATGTGTATAAGTGCATTTGATAGTGTTCTATTAATTAATGACTGCATGTATAGATGATTCTGTTGTTGAATGGGTAGTTGTGTGTATAGACTTAGGAATCAGTGAGTGGGTATGTAGTAACTGGTATTGGTGTGTCAATGGTTTCAAATATGGTACTCTGTATTTTACAGGGAGTGATGAAAGGTTATACTAGTGTATGATGTGGTGTATCGGATTGTCAAGTGGATGATGTCATCAGTGATGTCATTTGAGATGTCATCAGTGATGTCATCAGTGATGTCACTGACCATGTCATGAATGATGCAATATGTGACATCATCAGCAGTGCATTGCGGGCGCGTGAGTTATAGTTAGCAGAACTAACTATAACGGAGGAATTTCTATGGTTTTGTACGAGTGAAATGGGCAGCTAACTATAACACCCCTGAAACCTATGGTTTTTTCTGTGAATTTCTAAGGTTTTTTAAATGCTAATTTCTAACTATAACGTCTCTGAAACCTATGTTTTTTTTAGTGAATTTCAAAGGTTTTTTAAATGCTAACTTTTAAGTGTGATAGTAGTTATATCTATTTTTTGTACTGATTTTCTACAGTTTTTTAACTGTTTATTTATAAATATTTTATTCATTAAATAACATTATATATTTTTCTGAAAATTGCAAAAAAACATTTTTTAATTAAGACTGAAATATTGATTAATTTTCTTGTTTTAATTTTTAATTTGAATATATTTATATCATTTTCTTTAAAAAAAAAAAACAATTTTTTTCGCAGTCGCGCACTCAAAGTGTACACATCATGGTGGGTGCGCGCATTCTAGCCGCCATTTTAGAAAAGTCATGAAGGATCCGCGTATGGTGTGCGACGGCTGCGTGTTTTTCAGTTACATCATATACATTTAATATCATGTGATATGCGCGATTGGTATGCGACCAGTCTGCGACTCCTGCTCCCGCGCATTTGCGACACATGCGCATTACGGTACGAGATGTTTGCACGCTTGCGGGTCCCGCGTGACATCATATACGTGCTGGGGCGCGCTGGGTGCGTGACTCCCGCAAAAAAAAATTATGTTCCAAAATGATATGTATGTGTCATTAATATACATATTAAGGCAAGAGATTATGTAAGATATTCATCAAAATAATATATTTGTACTTATAAGAAACTTATATTATTTTAAAATATATTTTCGCGAAGTCGGGTGCGTGCGTCGTGAGTGCAGAAAACCAGGTCAGCAGAGCTGCTGTAGAGCCAGAGAACCAGGTCAGCAGAGCTGCTCTAGAGCCTAAGAACTAGGTCAGCAGAGCTGCTCTAGAGTCAGAGAACCAGGTCAGCAGAGCTGCTGTAGAGCCAGAGAAACCAGGTCAGCAGAGCTGCTTTAGAGGGAGAGAACCAGGTCAGCAGAGCTGCTTTAGAGCCAGAGAACCAGGCCAGCAGAGCTGCTTTAGAGCCAGAGAACCAGGTTACCATAGCTGCTTTAGAGCCAGAGAACCAGGTCAGCAGAGCTACTCTAGAGCCAGAGAACCAAATCAGCAGAGCTGCTTTAGAGCCATAGAACCAGGTCAGCAGAGCTGCTTTAGAGCCAGAGAACCAGGTCAGTAGAGCTGCTCTAGAGCCAGAGAACCAGGTCAGCAGAGCTGCTGCAGAGCCAGAGAAACCAGGTCAGTGGAGCTGCTTTAGAGGGAGAGAACCAGGTCAGCAGAGCTTCTATAGAGCCAGAGAACCATGGCAGCAGAACTGCTTCAAAGCCATAGAACTGGGTCAACGGAGAAGCTTTCGAGCCAGAGAACCAGGTCTGCAGAGCCGTTGTAGAGCCAGAGAACTAGATCAGCAGAGCTGCTCTGTAGCATAAGAACTAGGTCAGCAGAGCTGCTCTAGAGCCAGAGAACCAGGTCAGCAGACCTGCTGTAGAGCCAGAGAAACCAGGTCAGCAGGGCTGCTTTAGAGAGAGAGAACCAGGTCAGCAGAGCTGCTTTAGAGCCAGAAAACCAGGTCAGCAGAGCTGCTCTAGCTGATACTGACTGACTGACACTGACTGACTGACACTGACTGACACTGATTGACACTGACTGACACTGACTGACTGACACTGATTGACTGACACTGACTGACTGACACTTATTGACTGACACTGACTGACACTGACTGACACTGACAGACTGACTGACACTGACTGACTGACATTGACTGACATTGACTGACACTGACTGACTACTCTCTACTACTCTACTACTGACTCTCTACTACTCTACTACTCTCTCTCTACTACTCACTCTCTACTACTCACTCTCTACTACTCACTCTCAACTACTCACTCTCTACTACTCTACTACTCACTCTCTACTACTCACTTGCTACTACTCTCTACTACTCATTCTCTACTACTCACTCTCTACTACTCATGCTCTACTACTCTCTACTACTCACTCTCTACTACTCTCTACTATTCACTCTCTACTACTCACTCTCTACTACTCACTCTACTACTTTCTACTACTCTCTACCACTCACTCTCTAATACTCTACTACTCACTCGCTACTACTCTCTACTACTCACTCTCTACTGCACTCACTACTACTCTCTCTCTCTACTACTCTCTACTACTACTCTCTACTATTCACTCTCTACTACTCTCTCTCTACTACTCACTACTACTCTCTACTACTCACTCTCTACTACTCACTCTACTACTCTACTTCTCACTCTCTACTACTCTCTCTCTACTACTCACTCTCTACTATTCACTCTCTACTACTCACTCTCTACTACTCGCTCTCTACTACTCACTCTCCACTACTCACTCTCTATTACTCGCTCTCTACTACTCACTCTCTACTAGTCACTCTCTACTACTCTCTACTACTCTCTCTACTTCTCACTCTCTACTACTCTCTCTCTACTACTCACTCTCTACTATTCACTCTCTACTACTCACTCTCTACTACTCGCTCCCTACTACTCACTCTCCACTACTCACTCTCTATTACTCGCTCTCTACTACTCTCTACTACTCACTCTCTACTAATCACTCTCTACTACTCTCTACTACTCTCTCTGCTACTCACTCTCTACTACTCACTCTCTACTACTCTACTACTCTCTACTACTCGCTCTACTACTCACTCTCTACTATTCTCTACTACTCACTCTACTACTCTCTCCTACTCTCTACCACTCACTCTCTACTACTCTACTACTCACTCTCTACTACTCTCTCTCTACTACTCACTCTCTACTACTCACTCTACTACTCTACACTACTCACTCTGTACTACTCTCTACTACTCACTCTGTACTACTCACTCTCTACTACTCACTCTCTACTACTCTCTACTGCTCACTCTCCACTACTGATTCTCTACTACTCGCTCTCAACTACTCTCTACTACTCACTCTACTACTCACTCTCTACTACTCTACTACTCTCTCTACTTCTCACTCTCTACTACTCTCTCTACTACTCACTCTCTACTACTCACTCTCTACTACACACCCTCTACTACTTGCTCTCTGCTACGCGCTCTCTACTACTCTCTAGTACTCTCTCTACTACTCACTCTCTACTACTCACTCTCTGCTACTCCACTAGTCTCTACTACTCACTCTCTACTACTCACGCTCTACTACTCTACTACTCTCTACTACTCTCTCTCTACTACTCACTCTCTACTACTCACTCTCTACTCTCTACTACTCTCTACTACTCACTCTCTACTCTCTATTACTCGCTCTCTACTCTCTACCTCTCTACCTCTCTCTCTACTAATCTCTACCTCTCTACCTCTACCTCTCTACCTCTACATCTCTACCTCTCTGTACATGCACACATATGCACATATATATATGCATATATATGCATATGCATTTATATATATGTATGTGTATATATATATATACATATGAGAACAAAGTCCTGACCTCCCAAATACAACAAGGGGGGTTGGATACAGGTACGGACCTCTAATCCATGCACAATGCTGTCGTCCTAATGAATGCACCAAGCGGTTTCACAAATTCGATTCTGACGTTTTATTTCATTTCTGCCAGACAAGTGTCCGCCTCAGACGCGTTTCGATCGCCTCCGCGATATAAACATATAAATATAATCTGCATATCTATATAAATATAAATTCATGCAAACATATACATATACATATATGCGTACATATGCATGGTATGTATATGAAAGTTTGAAAAACTCTAATACAAGCAAAGCTAAAAAGCCACCTAATTACAAACAGAATTGCTTTAACTTAAACGAGGGCGAGACCTATTGCATTTTCAAAGCTTGTTTACTTTGATTCCATCAAGAAGGCATTCAGATGTGTCACACATTTGCCATAAATTCAGAATGTTAGCACTCTAGTTGATCATCATTAGATCACTGTAGTAAAGCTACTGCTCACCAGGGAAGTCTGCTGCTGGTATTGAAAGTGCATGTTTCAGTCTGAATGTCAGAATTCTTTAATTAAATAAAAGAGGATTTGAGAAGTCACTCAAAATGTGCCCTAATTTTTCTTTCTGCAGCACTAATCATACATTCTATGGCAAAATGAACCCTCTCATTTTGTTCCTTTTTAAATTAAATGTTTTAAATATTACCACTTTATTACAATCAAGATGGCTTCAGGTGTGCCATACCTTTGTCATAAGTAAGACTGTTAGCGCTCTAGCTGTTCTTTGGAACACTCTGGGAAGCTGCAGTAGAACACAAAGGAATCAACTGACAGTCTCTGCCCTTGTTGGATGTACATGTTTTACTGAGAATGTCAGACTTCATTCTCACATGACTGAGAAAGATAATGTGAATTTACAGAAAATATGCTCTCAGTTTAGCTTATAGATCACCTTCCAAACCTCTGTGGGAAAAGCATGTGAAAATAGTTTTCTCTCAAACATGATTCATGATATCCCAGCAGAAGGCTTTTTCACATGGTAAAATCACCTTAGAACATACCACAATTCCTAAAATGAGTATGGTACCATCAACAAATGATTTATAATGTAACTAAAGTCTTAAAACCTTCTATTAACTGCAATGCTTTTTAATGAGGTGCTATCATGTATATTGGTCCCAAGATGGCTGCCAACACTTCTTGGATGAAGTGCTGACAGCCAATCAGATCTCACAATGAGATGTGTGGTTAGGCTCCGCCCAGATATATATATGATTTTACTTTTGATTTTTTTCAGGAACTACTGAACGGATTTACACCATATATGCAAAAGGCACATGCCAAATTTCAAGTAATTCTGTTCAGCCGTTCGGGCTGTACCTTCGACTAAAGGTCCTATGGGAAAATGCATGGGGAAAACGTGTTTTGGGACCCCCCTTTTTTCTCAGCCCCCGCTTGACAAATCACCCCGAGACTTTCAGGATAGGAGCTGAGTGGAGCGCCCCAATAGTTTTGAAAATTTCACGAAGATAAGTCAACCGGCGCCAAAGTTATTCAAAATAGAATTTTCAGATTTCCTATGGAAACACGATCCTAACTATAACTATCTACTGGCAACCGCCAGTAGATAATATATATATATATCTATATATATATATATATATAGATATATATATATATATATCGCAAACAACACTCCTTCCACTTCTACCAAAGCCTCGGCAGCGAAGAAAGAGAAACGAACCACTTCTTTTTTCCAGGCAAGATGTTTATTTAAAACCTAGCAGCAGTCAACAGATGACGCGTTTCGGGCTTAATATAGATTAATACAGAACACACAAGAAAATCTAATACATGCACATTCCAATCATGTTAATACATAATCTCGTAATCTCACAGGAGGATTGCGCATTTAAACTACTCTTGCCAACCCCGAATGGTCCATGACTGCATCAGAAAATGTACCTCTAGGCTTAGTAGAATAATGCAGGCATTCTTCCTCTCCCACTAAAAATACACCACTCCCTGACATTCCTCCTGAGCATAGTCACCATCTCTGAATTAAGACACTTGTCCAAAATTCCAAACATTGCCCCCTTCAGCCCACACCTCATTCTTAAACATTTCAATAACGTTTGTAAGATATGACCAAGAAGATGTTATTTTGTGGCCAACTCTCCCCATTTTTAAGGCGAACATCTGCCACCACATGGCCCCCCCTTTGCGAGGCAAACACAGCGCTCATTCGAGCACAATTTGACCCTGACCCTGTTGCAGTATACCATCCAGGTGCCCGCTGGGATCTGTAATCTCCCATTTGACTACAAATATCCTGATAGGTGCATGGTCAGCTGTTCCTCCCACTAATGGGAGCATCGCAGCAATTTCAAAGCAGGGAGAAGATGTAAACCAGCTGAAAGCGGCGTCTGACAAAGGCTAGGAAGCCAAAATGCATTATGCCGCAATTTACCTTGTGAATAAAGGATTCCTGAAACTTTCCCCGTTGTGTCCTTGGATTGCTTTCAGTCAAGTGATCTTCTCTTTGAAATTTCCACGTCTGCCAGGAGCGCGTTAACAAGGACCCATCTATTAAGAGGCCAGGGAGTTTGCTGGCAACAAACTTTTTTGCATCAAGGGATTGATTCATCCCAGGACCGCCATGAGAATGGGCGTTGCCAGGGCCGCTGCCAGGAGCAGCCTGTGACTGCATGGGAAGGCAAGTTCATTACAGCTTGCACCACGGCCCGGCTTGTTCAACTATTGTGACTGGACGTTGGGGACTGGAGAGAATCCCTGACACTTTTATTAAGGCGAATATCTTCCACTATATGACCCCCCCTTTGCGAGGCAAACACAGCGCTCATTCGAGCACAATTTGACCCTAACCCTGTTGCAGTATACCATCCAGGTGCACGCTGGGATCTGTAGTCTCCCATTTGACTACAGATATCCTGATAGGTGCATGGTCAGCTGTTCCTCCCATCAATGGGAGCATCGCAGCAACTTCAAAGGAGGGAGAAGATGTAAACCAGCTGAAAGCGGCGTCTGACGAAGGCTAGGTAGCCGAAATGCATTAAGCCGCAATTCACCTTGTGAATAAAGGATTCCTGAAACTTTCCCCGTTGTGTCCTTGGATTGCTTTCATTCAAGTAATCTTCTCTTTGATATATATATATATATATTACCTACTGGCGGTCGCCAGTAGGTAGTTATAGTTAGGACCACGTTTCCATAGGAAATCCGCAACATTCTATTTTGAATAACTTTGGCGCCGGTCGACGAATCCTCGCGAATTGTTCAAAATAGGTGGGGCGCTACGCTCCGCTCCTTCCCTGAAAGTCTCGGGGGGATTCGTCAAGCGGGGGCTGAGATAAAAGGGGGGTCCCAAAACGCGTTTTTCCCATGCATTTTTCCATAGGACCTTTAGACAGGGCTACAGCCCGAACGGCTGAACAGAATTACTAGAAATTTGGCAGAGAGGTAGTCCTCAGGTCAAGGAAGTGCCTTTTGTAGGTTTGGTGTAAATCTGTTCAGTAGATTCTGAGAAAATAGCCTTTAAATCAATATATATATCTGAGCCAGCTTACGGTGCGCTTACGGTACGCTTACCGTACGCGTACGGTGGCGTGCGCGAGCACGATTCTGATTGGCTCTTAGATCTTAGTAAACAATCGAATCGGCCAAAACCAGGAAGCGGCGGCCGCCATTTCGTGTGTTTCACTCAGAAAAAAAAGAGTGATAACAAGAAAAGGGGGCAAGGAGGAGAGTTACAGACCCCCTAACATTTGTAAGGGGGTCAAAGAAGGACAGAAAAGTACAAAGAAAACATTTATTGATTTTAAAAAAAATCGCGGGGTACGCGTACGGTAAGCGTACGGTAAAAAAAAAAAAAAAAAAAGAAATGAAATGTTATTGGCTCTTAGATCTTCGTAAACATTCGAATCGGCCGAAACCAGGAAGCGGCGGCCGCCATTTTGTGTGTTTCACTCAGAAAAAAAAGAGTGATAACAAGAAAAGGGGGCAAGGAGGAGAGTTACAGACCCCCTAACATTTGTAAGGGGGTCAAAGAAGGACAGAAAAGTACAAAGAAAACATTTATTGATTTAAAAAAAAATCGCGGGGTACGCGTACGGTAAGCGTACGTTAAAAAAAAAAAAAAAAAAAAAAAGGAAATGCAGATTTAAGTGTTTAGATATTAGGGGGCTCTAAAAAGAGCCGTTGTGTTTATGAAGTGATTTTTAAGTGGTACCTACAAGTAAGTACCGATGCAGAGTCTAAGGTTCAAGAGGAAGACTCTGTTCCCTTCATCATTGAAGTGCACACCATCTCCTCTATAAATGTCTTGCATGTCGTAACGCAAGTTGTTGTGGTAAATGGAACCCATACCATAGTCACGGAGGAAAGCAGAAACAGATTTGTTGACGTGCTTTCTTGCTTTGTCAATCTGCGGACAGAAATGATTGGACCAGTTCCATTTTTGCCTTTGGCATATGTTAGAAAACACAAAGGCAGTTTTAGGGAAAAGTGAAAACAGTTGTGCAAAGGTGTCCTTCATAAGCATTTCCAGACCTACCCCAGTCAAAGTGCCTAGGTCATTGCCACCACAGTGCACTATTATGGGGTCAGGGTGTTGGTTTTGCATGAAGGATTTCACCAATGGCATCAATTGGTGCCACTTTAACCCTCTCTGACCAATCCATTTAATGTCTACATTTGGCAAAGCAAGGTCTCTCACCATACCTGTTTTCTCTGCAAACTTTTCACTCCAGAAGACATAGCTGTGCCCTACAATCCACACTGTGAACATCTTCAAAGGAGATCTGGATGCACTCAGGAGGTGTATTTCAGTAGAATGGTAAAAAGAAATGAAAGACAGTTTGGAAATGGAGGCATACATATTTTTTTTTTAAAAAAAGAACTGATTGGCTGTTTCATACCATTCTACACTAAAAACTAGGCTGTATGTGTAAATTTATAGAAGCATGTTTTGTATTGGTACAGAAAAATGTGTTACCAAAGAACAGTACTATGGATTTGCTGTTAGGTTAGAAAAGTCAAGCACTCTTGCTCTGTGGAATTGAAACATTGTTTGGCGAACTTCTGACCTAACTCCACACAGCAGTGTTCCATGAGCTGTTGCTATGGTAGCAGGCAGAAGTCAAGTTGGGGGAAGGGTACTAGGCAGAAGTCAAGTTGGGGGAAGGGTACTTTTGGAAAAGGGTTGGTTTTCAACCAATAGAAATGTGTGATTACATATGAAAAAAAGGGGGAAGCACTGAGATTTCAAATTAACATGTATATATGTGGAAAAAGAGAGGGAAAGTTTGCCATTATCTGGTTCTGCTGAGAGGAGAGAGGTGTAAAGAACAGAGATCCTGGCTCTGATAATCTGCTGTTTGAGTGCCACATTTCTTTCACAACTAACTAATTTTAAAGGTGAGTTTAGAGTTTGAGAGGGGATGTATATGGTAAATTAAGAAATGAATAATAGAAATGCAATTCTTTTTGTTGAAGTTGTGTTTATTATTTTCTGTTTTGGGAGAAATTTAAATGTGAGGAACATGTAAAATAATATGGACTATGTTTTCACGATAAATTAAGGTGTACTGGTATAAAAAAAGAATAGTTTAAGGGTTTGAGGTTGGACTCAGTAATGCAAATACATTCAGCATCACTAAGGCTGGTTGCCCTTGCTGGAGTGTAGGCAGTCACCCAGGTTACAAATGGTGCTGGTCTGAAAAAGCAGTTTGGACATGTGCTTTTTAAAAAATCTGAAAAGTGGATTCATAATGTGTCAGTCTGTAAAAGTGATTATCACTTGCCAAAAAAAAGAGCAGTAAGTGTGCTTTCAAATTGGCAAAGAAATTTCGTTTTGTGACTAATGTGAAAACATGACTCTGTGTGCAAATAGGAATTACAGGCAGAGATTTATTGCGTATTGCTCTGGTGATTTCACAATTGCATTAGAAGGAAAGGGGGAGCCATTTTTTGGTGCAGAAGCAGACTCTTAGCACACACCCAGCTGCTTACCATGTGGAATCATGCACAGTATTTACAAGCGAGTGGGGTTTGAGGTTTCAGTCAGTAATGCAAATACATTCAGCATCACTAAGGCTGGTTGCCCTTGCTGGAGTGTAGGCAGTCACCCAGGTTACAAATGGTGCTGGTCTGAAAAAGCAGTTTGGACATGTGCTTTTTTAAGAATCTGAAAAGTGGATTCATAATGTGTCAGTCTGTAAAAGTGATTATCACTTGCCAAAAAAAAGAGTAGTAAGTGTGCTTTCAAATTGGCAAAGAAATTTCGTTTTGTGACTAATATGAAAACATGACTCTGTGTGCAAAAAGGAATTACAGGCAGAGATTTATTGCGTATTGCTCTGGTGATTTCACAGTTGCATTAGATGGAACGGGGGAGCCATTTTTTGGTGCAGAAGCACACTCTTAGTACACACCCAGCTGCTTACCATGTGGAATCATGCACAGTATTCACAAGCGAGTGGGGTTTGAGGTTTCAGTCAGTAATGCAAATACATTCAGCATCACTAAGGCTGGTTGCCCTTGCTGGAGTGTAGGCAGTCACCCAGGTTACAAATGGTGCTGGTCTGAAAAAGCAGTTTGGACATGTGCTTTTTTAAGAATCTGAAAAGTGGATTCATAATGTTTCAGTCTGTAAAAGTGATTATCACTTGCCAAAAAAAAGAGTAGTAAGTGTGCTTTCAAATTGGCAAAGAAATTTCGTTTAAGGGCCTAATGTGAAAACATGACTCTGTGTGCAAATAGGAATTACAGGCAGAGATTTATTGCGTATTGCTCTGGTGATTTCACAGTTGCATTAGATGGAAAGGGGGAGCCATTTTTTGGTGGAGAAGCAGACTCTTAGCACACACCCAGCTGCTTACCCTGTGGAATCATGCACAGTATTCACAAGCGAGTGGGGTTTGAGGTTTCAGTCAGTAATGCAAATACATTCAGCATCACTAAGGCTGGTTGCCCTTGCTGGAGTGTAGGCAGTCAACCAGGTTACACATGGTGCTGGTCTGAAAAAGCAGTTTGGACATGTGCTTTTTTAAGAATCTGAAAAGTGGATTCATAATGTGTCAGTCTGTAAAAGTGTTTATCACTTGCCAAAAAAAAGAGTAGTAAGTGTACTCTCAAAATGGCAAAGAAATTTCGTTTTGTGACTAATGTGAAAACATGACTCTGTGTGCATATAGGAATTACAGGCAGAGATTTATTGCGTATTGCTCTGGTAATTTCACAGTTGCATTAGATGGAAAGGGGGAGCCATTTTTTGGTGGAGAAGCAGACTCTTAGCACACACCCAGCTGCTTACCCTGTGGAATCATGCACAGTATTCACAACCGAGTGGGGTTTGAGGTTGCACTTAGTAATGCAAATACATTCAGCATCACTAACGTTGGTTGAAAAATATGTAAATATGTGTACTGTATTATCAAATGTTTTATTAAATATTAATACTTTTTTCTTTTTTTTCAGATTGAGATAGAAAATTTTCGAAAACTAGAACCATTTTTATAGCAATTAAAAAAAAATTTAAATGAATAAATATTTTTTTGAGTGGGTATGGTAAGTCAATAATATCATGGTCCCTTTTTTCCACTTCTCTACAATCACATTTTCAGTTTTTAATTGTAGTCTCTCAAGGACCTTGTAATGTGATAATTGATTTTTAGTGTTTTAAAAAAAAAAAAAAAAAAAAGTTTTTAAAAACATATATAAAAAAAAGATGAAAGGTAAGGTTGGCTCTTAAAAGAGCCGTTGTGTTCATGCAGGGACAGAGGAAAGAAAGATTGGGAATATTAGATGGTACGACAAGTGTGCTGATCTATTTTATTGTTCACTAGGGAAATACTGGTCTCCCTATAACTAATTAGATCATGACAAGTGGTGCACCGTACTTCAACCCTCGCAAACCGAGGGTTAATTTCCAGAGGACCAGAAAAAGGAGATGCTCCCACCACAGATGAAGGGCTCACCTGACCTGCAGAAGAAGGACTCAGCACTGCAGATGATGGTCCAGGCTGAGCTGCTGTGGATGTGCTTGGTTGATTTACTGAAGGTTTACCTTCAGTAAGTCGAGCATGTGTCCTTCTGTGTACATCCTTAAGGTGTCTCATCATGGTGTGATTCCCAAAGGAATACTTCCTGTCGGGATTCCCTCTTGAAAGTACACGCTTACACAGCTTACAAGTCACTAAGGGTGCATTTACCTTTTGCTGGCCCTCTGGAAAAGAAAAATACTCCCATATGTAAGAGGTCTTTTGTTTCCTCGCTCTCTGCCTCAAGGTAGTGCTGCTAGCCTCACTCTCAGAAGGGCTCTGCTGTTCTGCCATCGTATCACAAAGACAACCCAGCTCCTTCTCCTAAGGGATCACAAGCAGAAATGAGGGGAATGGGTGTGGTGTAGGAGAGTTCTAGAACTGAAAGTAGTTTCAACCAATCAAAAGTTGTGTTTCATGATCACATGACCTACCGTACGCTTACGGTACGCTTACGGTGCGCTTACGGCAAAAGTACGCATGCGTGTAAAAAAGACACGCGCCTGCGCGCATGCGCAAAACAGGCACGCCCCTTCACTTCCGCGTAACGTGCACGTGCAGCGTACGCGTTACGCGCTATGCACGCGTGACGTGCATCTACGCAAATTGCGTAAATGAACGCAAACAGCGTAGAAATCTAACGTAATTACAGCAAGACGTGCACTTACCGTACGCGCACGGTAAAAAAAAAAAAAAATGTATTGCTAATACATTTTACCTGTTTATTTTAAAAAAATTGTAAAATAAAAACATATTGTAGAATTTTTAAAATTTAACCATAGTCTTTAAAAAAGGATAGACAATTAAAATAAAAATATGTAAAAAAAAAAAAGAAGAAAAAAAAAAAAATTAGCATTTAAAAAACCTTACAAATGCACTGAAAAAAACATGGGTTTCACTCACGTTATAGTTAGGAATTAGCATTTAAAAAACCTTGCAAATTCACTGAAAAAACCACGGGTTTCACACACGTTATAGTTAGGAATTAGCATTTAAAAAACCTTAGAAATTCAATGAAAAAACCAAAGGTTTCACACATGTTATAGTTAGCTGGACATTTCACTCGTAAAAAACCATTGAAATTCCCCCGTTATAGTTAGTTCAGCTAACTATAACTTGCGCGCCCGCAATGCACTACTGATGACGTCACATATTACATCACTCATGACATGGTCAGTGACATCACTCATGACATCACTGATGACATCTCAAATGACATCACTGATGACATTATCCTTGTGACAGAGTGGTAGACCTCCTCTCACCCTAATATAACCTTTGATACACACATTTAAAAATAGAGACTGAAATTTTCAAAAAAATGGACATACCAATAACAGTTACAACAACCTATTCAGTAATTCTAAGATCCACATACACATCCACTCATCCACCAACAATCCTATACAGTCACTCATACATGTACTCACACATCATATGTACTCATATACCTAAACATCCTGTAACACAATGCCACTCATTCATAGAGTTACTCACACATAGTCACTCATGCTAATAAAGAATCAAACATCCATTTACTTGCATATACAGTTATACACACACCACCACACTTACTTTTACAGAAACTTACACATACTTAGTCTTTTAAACAATCACTTATAGAAACACATACTTATTCATACAAGAAGTCTACCAATCTCTCACTCTCACATATACTCACTTATAAACACCAATACTCACATATACTAGTTTAAAACATATGTAGTTACTCATAAAGACACTATTGAGACAGTCATTCACTCACTAACACACCCATACACACACTCATCCACCCATACGGTCCTGCACACATGCTGTCTTCAACACATACAAACAGTGAGTCACTCATTCATGCACCTATGCACTACGTAATAACCCCCACCGAACCATGAAGACACTCAGACACTCATACTGATACTCAAAAAACCAACTAATAACCTATATAGACACTCATGTAGCTACTCACCAACCCATGCAGCCACTTATATACAAAGTGAGAGACTGATACAGGTATTTACACATTTAAACATTACTCACTTAGCCATGTATTCATAAAGATACACTTAATCAGTCAGTAATACAATCAATTTTTCAAAAACAAATCATCAATTTAGACACTTATATACTCATTTATTCTTCCATCGACCTTGAGATATACATATATTAAACATATTTAATTTTCAGAAAAACACACATTCACTGGATGATGTCATCAGTGATGTCATTTGAGATGTCATCAGTGATGTCATGAGTGATGTCACTGACCATGTCATGAGTGATGTAATATGTGACGTCATCAGTAGTGCATTGCGGGCGCGCGAGTTATAGTTAGCTGAACTAACTATAACGGGGGAATTTCAATGGTTTTTTACGAGTGAAATGTCCAGCTAACTATAACATGTGTGAAACCTTTGGTTTTTTCATTGAATTTCTAAGGTTTTTTAAATGCTAATTCCTAACTATAACGTGTGTGAAACCCATGGTTTTTTCAGTGAATATATATATATATATATATATATATATATATATATATATATATATATATATATATATATATATATATATATATATATTACCTACTGGCGGTCGCCAGTAGGTAGTTATAGTTAGGACCCTGTTTCCATAGGAAAACCGCAACATTCTATTTGGAATAACTTTGGCGCCGGTTGACGAATCCTCGCGAAATTTTCAAAACTAATGGGGCGCTACGCTCCGCTCCTACCCTAAAAGTCTCGGGGGGATTCGTCAAGCGGGGGCTGAGATAAAAGGGGGTCCCAAAACGCGTTTTTCCCATGCATTTTTCCATAGGACCTTTAGACACAGCTACAGCCCGAACGGCTGAACAGAGTTCCTTGAAATTTGACAGAGATGTAGTCTACAGGTCAAGGAAGTGCCTTTTGTAGGTTTGGTGTAAATCTGTTCAGTAGATTCTGAGAAAATAGCCTTTAAATCAATATATATATCTGAGCCAGCTTACGGTGCGCTTACGGTGCGCTTACCGTACGCGCACGCCGCCGTGCGCGAGCGCAATTCTGATTGGCTGTTAGATCTTAGTAAACATTTGAATCGGTCGAAACCAGGAAGCGGCGGCCGCCATTTTCTCTCTCGCCGTCTGAGAGGGGGTTAAAAAACAAAGGCCAAAAACATGTAAAGGGGCTGTTTAGACAGCTCCTAAGCACCTAGCCATGTTGAGGGAGTCCTCATAGATCCCCCAAGGCCAAAAACGGAATTTAAATTTTTTCGATAATTTCACCGATTACGCTTACCGTACGCGTACGGTAAAAATTAATACAAAAAATTTTTTTATCCATACTCTCTCCACCCCATGTGCAAACGGTGCCCGCAGGGCACCATTTGTGCATGGCATAAAAGAACAGTGAAAAATTAAAAATTAATAAAAAAAAAAAAATTATCCATACTCTCTCCACCCCATGTGCAAATGGTGCCAGAAGGGCACCTTTTGTGCATGGCATATAACAGATGTGAAAAATTAAAATATTACCTTTCACAACGAAGCGCATCATATGTCCTCCATGTGCGCACGGTGCGTGAAGCACATCGTGCGTACATGGCCCATGTAGCGTAACGTGGGCACGCGGTGCGCGTAGCACACCGCGTGCCCACTGTGCGTGCACGGCACTAACTGCGTAAAGTGGGCGCGCGGTGCGCGAAGCGCACCGCGTGCTCACTGTGCGCGCACAGTGCGCGAAGCGCACCGTGCGCGCACGGAACGAGCTGCGTTAAGTGGGTGCGCACGCCACGAATGGCGTAAAGTAACTTAGCATTTAAAAAAACGTACAAATTCACTGAAAAAACCATAGGTTTCACACACGTTATAGTTAGGTATTAGCATTTAAAAAACCTTGCTAATTCAGTGAAAAAACCATAGGTTTCACACATGTTATAGTTAGGAATTAGCATTTAAAAAACCTTGCAAATTCACTGAAAAAACCATAGGTTTCACACAAGTTATAGTTAGCTGTACATTTCACTCGTAAAAAACCAATGAAATTCCCCCGTTATAGTTAGTGCAGGCAACTATAACTCACGCGACCGCAATCCTCTGCTGATGACATATGTGTCTTTATGAAAAAAAAATATTTGTAATATATGTATAGCTAAAATTTAATGGAAGAAGACATGGGCAAATAAGTGTCTAAATACAGTATTAGCATCAGCAGAAGATTGCGGTCGCGTGAGTTATAGTTGCCTGCACTAACTATAACGGGGGAATTTCATTGGTTTTTTACGTGTGAAATGTACAGCTAACTATAACTTGTGTGAAACCTATGGTTTTTTCAGTGAATATATATATATATACATATAGATTAATACAGAGCACACAAGAAAATCTAATACATGCACATTCTAATCATGTTAATACATAATCTCGCAATCTCACAGGAGGATTACGCATTCAAACTACTCTTGCCAACCCCGAATGGTCCACGACTGCATCAGAAAATGCACCTCTAGGCTTAGTAGAATAATGCAGTCATTGTTCCTCTCCCATGTAAAAATACACATCTCCCTGACATTCCTCCTGAGCATAGTCACCATCTCTGAATTAAGACACTCGTCCAAAATTCCAAACATTGCTCCCTTCAGCCCACACCTCATTCTTAAAAACTTCAATAACGTTTGTAGGATCTAACCAAGAAGATGTTCCTTTGGGGCCAACTCTCTCCATTTTTAACCAGACCATGTCACCCACAACAACTTTGTGCTTACACCCAACACCTTTCCTTTTCTCCGTTAAAGCCTCTTTCATTTTATCTTTATATTCTTCCACCCTACTTCGTATAGTCTTGAAATCAATTTCAGCGTAATCATCCCAGTATCTCCTCTGATTCCTCAGCCACCATAGGACTAATCTAGTGCTAATCTTACACCCCCTGAGTAGTTCAAAAGGACTCACTGAAGTCACAGAATTGAGCGGAGTACTGTAAGTCAGTAACATAGACTGTAACGTTTTCCTTCAAGTCAACCCCCCTTTTACAGATAACTGAATAGCTTCCTTGACCACAGCGTTGTACCGTTCCACTTGGCCATTGGCCTTTGGGTGGAACACTGCAATACGCCTAGGTACAATCCCACACTTATCCAGATACCTTTTCATGTAATCACTTACAAATTGAGGACGTTTGTCAGTTACCACTTCCTGTTGAATGCCTTTCCTACAAAACACTTCATCCAGGAATCCACAACACTCTCAGAAGTGACATCCTTCACCATCTTGATTTCTGGCCAGTCAGAAAAGGAATCAATCATGACAATATGGAATGCCTCCTGCCAGGGTAAAACGGAAAATGGGTCAATGATGCTCAATGACAATTTCTGCTATGGCACACAAGGTATCTCAACCCGAGTAGGATCAGATGATAAAACCTTCAGAGTTTTGTCACTTAAAGCACAGCTCGTACACTTCCTGACATGATGTTCAACAAATGAATCAGCCCCCAGCCACCAAACATTCTCTCTGAGCCTTCTCCTGGGGCGCAATATACCCAAATGACCCTCATGAGCAATGTCCACAATGATACCCCTCAAATTGAAAGGAGGTACAAATTTGTCCCCTATGACTTGAAAACTTGTATAGCTCTGTATTTGTATATAGATGATTACAGCCTTGAAGAAGTCACTGCGTGATGAAACACGTGTCGGCTACTCTTCCTTGGTCTTAATATATGCTACGGTCTGCAATCCTTTGAATTCTGTCATCTATTTTTATATGAAAAATCATATGAATATCAAATTTTGAAATTATTGTTTATGACTATTGTTGGACGTTCTTTGGTATAGTGATCATATATGTTTGCACAGAGGTACTGATACCAATGTGGTTCACATATCTGTGGTAGTAGGATACATTTATACCACTATTGCACCACATAATCACTTTTCGATATCGTCTTACAATTGTTGCACACGACATAAGATGTGCGGTCGATAAAAGCCACTACTACCTATTCTAAATTATTTTTAATAATTGTGGAGACCAGAACTCTTTTGTTTGCGGGATACACAAACCATTCACTATTACTAAATTAGTGAAGATGGCCATATTTGATGATGACAGGAACAAGCTAGTACAAGAACTATTCAATGATCAAACTTTATCTAAGAAGGAAGTGCCTGAAAGCACAGGCAGAGAAGGACTTAGACAAAAATGTATCAGGTTAGAACGTTTAAAGAAACAGGAATTGTCCAGATGGTGGGATGCCACCATCCCCAACAGATATATTGATTTAAAACAAGTCCCTAGGGGACTGCGGGTCACTATTTTTCCCTCCTTCGAGGACCTTGACACAGACCTATTAAATGATTGGGAGAGCCTTATCTTGTTATCCTAATTTGGTATAATGAATATACTAATAAAGCATGTGGAGAGGAGGAGGGAAACTCTACTTCTTGAGATAGAGAAGATTGAGGGTGAAATAAGGAATCTCAATCTAACAGAAGAAACAGAAAAAAATCAAGATTCTAAAAGATATTCTTACTGCACATCAGATGTACATAAGGACAAAAAATGAGAAAACTCAAACGTGATGAGAATGATTATCGCAATGGCAGGATCTTTACATTTGCACGTAAGTTTGGCAACATGAAACCATGCCGCCAAACTGCGGAGGAAAGCTCAAGAGCGCGTCCAAACTCGGCTTCAGACAGCGAATCAGACATCTCTAGCATTTCTAGTGAGACCAATGACTTACATGATTCCACTAATGTGACAGTAGAGCCCTCCGCGAATGTGGTGTTGTTATCTTTTTAAGTGGAACTAGAGATATTCAGAGAAGGCACAAGACTGAACTACAACAAACTAAACACAAACACAAAAAAACAAGAAGGGGGTGGTACAACAAACACTTGAGAGGGATTAACAACATTATCTGTTACCCGCAATCAAAAGAACTGACATTACATGATACATACAACTTGTGAAAATGTTTCACTTATTAACGTTTCGAAATATACTTTGACACAAACACAAAAGGATGTACTGCGTAAAGGACTACATTTCTGCCCAACATAACAAATTGACTTTTCACAATTGCATATTGATTTGTATAAATTTGTGAGACGCCTGAAATTAAAAAAGTTTTTGGAAAAGCAAACAATTGATATTCCTCTCGTGTTCCCCAGACTTTGGATTGTCACAAAACCACCAGGGACATACAAGATGTTCATTTAATTCTAACATTAGATGATACTGAGAAGGCACCACCTTCCATGCTCGACATACTATCTGACATGGACATTACTTCGAACCTCAACGTTGATAGTGTGCTCCAACCGAGATCAACTTTTATACCTCATTTACCATCGGATAATCTAATAGACACTTTTCAGAAGGCGGTCACCAAGGATATACATAAATTGGAGGATAAGATGCACAATAGACATAAAGGCTGCAGAGAGAACTTGGACAAACAGGAACGTAAAGCACTAGAGACACTTAAAAAAGTTCACACAATTGTTATCAAGGAAGCAGATAAGGGGGGCAATGTGGTGATCATGAATAACACTGACTACATCACGGAGATTGATAGACAATTGTCTGAGAATACAGCCTACTTTAAACTAACCGGGAATCCCCTCAAGGAAGTAATGACAATAATTAATTCCAGACTCATTCGCTGGCGAGAAAGGTGCCTTATTAGTGATATGGAGTTTAAATACATATGCAACACATGTACACATGCTCCTTGTATATATGTTTTGCCAAACATTCACACGAGTGAAAACTTCCCGACTGGTAGCTCCATTATATCGGGCATAGGCTCCCCAATAGAGAGAACCCCAGAATACTTAGATGTCTTTTTACAGTCCTTTGTCTATAGACTCCCATAATATATACAAGAAACTAGAGACCTGCTTAGCAAGTTATAAGACATAGAATGGTCAGATACCTTTAAATTTGTAAATGCAGACATAAATTCTCTGCACAAGTACATTCCCTCGGAAAAGGGCTTACTAGCTCTGGTGTCTACACTCTCAACCAGAGATGCAACACTGTAAAAACATGCTCAAACGATTTTGGATTTGATCAAGTTTGTTCTTGAAAACAAAGTCTTTTTACAAAATAAAGATTGGTACAAGCAAGCACAGGGCGTGGCCAAGGGGTCAACATTTACTCAATCATAGGCCAATTTATATATGGGCCATTCCAAAAAGGTACACATATTGTACTGGGGCACATATAATTTAACCTTACACATAATGTTAGCTCTAGACAAATTGAATTTTTGGATGTCATACTATACGCAGAAGAAACTAAAATTGCCTCTAAACTGTTTGGAAAACCTACAGCCTGTAACTCAGTTCTACATGCGGAGAGTGCACATCAAGCTGCCCAGATTAACGCTATTCCATTGGGGGAAATGACACGTCTGCTGAGAAATTGCAGCAATGATCACATTTTCATGAAGGAACTGGATTTATCGGAATCACGGTTCAAGAGAAGGGGCTATTATGAGGGCACCTTATTAAAGGCACGCACCAAGATCATCAAGACTGAATGTAACTCACTTCTGAAAAGAAAATTAAAAAAACATAAAGGCAAGCAGCGTTTGGCCCTGATCACAAGATTTTCTGCACAAAGCCAAAACATTTACAAAATACTGAGAAAACATTGGCACATACTGGAATTGCACCTCACTATGAAAAAATATATATCCCGGAGACCTGGGATAACATACAGTAGGGGTGTTACACTACAAAGTTTATTATGCCAAAGTTATACCACACAAGACCCCTAAGACAATGTGGGCACATGTTTACCGGAGAAACTATAGGGTTTCTTCAAATGCACAAGATGTAATGTGTGCAAATATGCAGCGGAAAAGATTACTTAATATAACCCCAGGTTCAGACATTACATACAGCAACATATCGCTTGCAATACCAAATTTGTGATCTACGCTATGGTATACTCATGTCAAAAACATATATGTGGGCAGAACCATCAGACCTCTGAAGGAGTGTATACAAGGCAATCAGAAACAGCAATATGAATTACCCTTTGGCATTACATTAGAACACAATGCACACAAGTTCCGAAATGCTCAACATCAAATTTCATGGGGTGGTACACACCAAGGCAAATCTAAGAAGGAGGTACAGAGCCCTAACCTTAAGAAAAGAAGAAACAAAATGGATAATTAAATTAAGGGCAGTGGAACTAGGTCTGAATACTTAAGTTACCCATAAGATGACAATGAAACAGACACATTCTGTGATTTGTAATGGGAAATAACTACTGCCATTAATAATTGTCTTTGTTTCTAAAAATAATACATGTAATGTATCTACCTTTACATGTGCAATATGGCTGTATAGGAACAGTATACTTTCTCCTGAACCTTATGATGTGCAAGTTTATAACTTGTTTAAGGTATGAATAAGATTCAGAATATACATGTCAGAAAGGATATCGCCTCTCTGTTCACCACTAGAAACTAATCAGGGAACCATCTCTTCACAGATGTCGCTTCTGAATTCTTCTTTATTGTTGTTTTTTACCAACTAACCAACCACAATCACTCTTATCTTCCATTGGTCTACTGGCTGTGTGTCTTCCCCTACAATCCTGAGTTACGGGAACACACAAGACGGCTCTCACTGATTTACGGACAACCATATTATAAGTTGGACTGACTTTCTATGTCACTTGATGTACTTTATAGACTTATGCGTGATCCACATGCAATATCATGCATCCTCTTGCAAGTCTATTTTGGTTCAAAATTATGACTGACAATTATTGCCACCATTGCATGATTTGCACCTACCACATGGGTAGAAACCATGTGGTGCCTCACCAAATGGTCTGGGAACTGTTCGTACAAAATGACCTTTAGTTAGAGTATCTCTCAGAGCTCTTGCTCTTCTAAAAGTAAGCATTGGGCGCCTAGGTATATCCATCCCAATAATAGGGTCCGTTCTTAACAAATTCCAATTTTGCTTTAATATTGTTCTCAACTCCCCTGCTGCACTTGAGAAGGTTGTTATCATTCTGAAGTGATCTTTTTTCTCTACAGTCTTTTTTTGTTTCAGAAGATCTTCTCTTCGTTAATTAATTGACTCTCCCCCGTGAGTGCTGTGTCTTTTCTGAAGTGAGAGGAGGCGTGTAGTGATAATATTGGCGGGAGCACCCCCCGCCGTACAGCACCCATTCGTGAGTGCGAGAAATTGGTGCAAGTGGAGAGGATATATATATATATATATATATATATATATATATATATATACATATTACCTACTGGCTCTCGCCAGTAGGTAGTTATAGTTAGTTATAGTTAGGACCTATTTTCCATAGGAAATCCGCAACATTCTATTCCCAATAAGTCTGGCGCCGGTTGACGAATCCTCGTGAAATTTTCAAAACTTTTGGCCAGCTCCGCTCCGCTCCTACCCTGAAAGTTTCGTGGTGAATCGTCAAGCGGGGGCCGAGAAAAAAGGGGGACCCAAAACGCGTTTTCCCCATGCAATTTCCCTTAGGATCTGTTGTCGCAGCTACAGCCCGAACCACTGAAAGGAATGACACCAAATTTGGCAAAGAGGTAGTCCTCAGTTCAGACTCGTGCCTTTTGCATAAATGGTGTGAATCCGTTCAGTAGTTTCTGAGAAAATTAGAGTTAAAAGTACATAAATATCTATGGCCGGGGAGGATCCGCGGACCCTACACGCACCGTAAGCGCACCCTCCCCGAACCGAGCGCGCACCCTCCCGATCGCGCGCTGAATGCTAATTGGCTGTTGAGTGTCTCTCTACATTCGAAACCAGGAACTGTTGGCGGCCATTTTCTGCCTCGGTAGAAGCGAGGCTGAAGAAGCAAGGGGAATAATTGTGTAAAACATATAAAGGGGGCAGAGTGGAAATACTCTGACCCTCTAGAGGTGCTTAGGGGGTCCCAGAAGGACCCCCTGGGGCCCCCTTTTTTTGAAAATTAAAACAGCGAAATGCGCGCACAGTGGGCGCATCCTATCACGTTGGGTGCGCGGATCCACAGATTTTTTTTTTTAAAAGACAAGAAATCAGTGGTTGTATGACTACTTTGTACACTGAAAGGTAGGGTGTATATTTCTGTTTTTTAAAGGTATGATTCTTATTGGTTGACAAAAACAGATTGTAAGGAACATTAAATATGATTAGCTGATATGTTGAAAAGTGAAGCACACTTCCTCTCTTGTGTAGGAACATTGTGTGCTGAACTTCTGACCTGTGTGCTCAGTGCAGTGTTCCATGACCTGTTTCTATGGTAACAGGCAGAAGGCAGATTGGGGGAAGGGTTGAAATGTATTTCAGTTGGAAAGGGTTGAAATGTTTAACCAATAGAAATGTGTGTTTGCTTTTGAGTTTATGTGTGAAGGATTGTGATTTGATGTTTACATGTATATGTGTGGAAAATGAAAGGGAAACTTTTCCATTCTTTGTTTTTGCTGAGAGGTGCACAGTGCAGAGATTCTGTAAAAGAAAATATGGTGAGTGACTGATATACTTCTTAATCTACAAAAGAACTTGAAAGATGAGTTATTTAATTGTGAGGGGATGTATGTAGACTATTTTGATTTTAATCAGACTAATGTATTTCTCCTGCTAAAGTGTAGGGAGTACTTTTTTTCTCTACAATCTTATTGACAGTGTGTGTGCATGTAGAAACCATTCTGTGATAAGCATTTGTGTTTTTCATGTGTTTGCAGACAGATAACTGTGCGTTTTTATAATTTGGTAGCATTAGAAACCAGTCATTGTTTATGAATTTGTGAAATGAGTTATGTTTTGTTTCTATACTAAAATGTAGTACTTCTTCTAGATGAAGAAATGTGTTTTGGTATAGTGCAAGGGATAGTGTTGTTTGTCTAGAATCACACAGTGAGTACGTGTGCATTTGGGAACCACTGTGAGAGAAGCATTTGGTAACATCGTGTATTTGGTGACAGATAACTGTTTTAACCTGTCATGTTGTGAAGTTTTAGTAGCATTAGAAGACAGTTATGGCTTATGCTTTGATTAAATGAGTCAGGCTTTTGACAGAAAAGTACAGTCCTGAAATATGTAGATTGTGTGCAGTTCCCTTACCACTTGCACTGTAGTGAATGAGTTTTGGTAAACTCCTAGGGATAGTGGTGCTTGTCTAGAATCACACTGTGAGTTAGTGTGTATTTGGGATCACTATGAGAGAAGCATTTGGTGACATCATGTATTTGCTGACAGATAACTTTTTTAAAACCTGTCATGTTGTGAAGTTTTAGTAGCATTAGAATCCAGTCCTTGCTTATGCGTTGATTAAATGAGTCATGCTTTGACACTGATGTGCTGTACTTAAATATGTAGATTGTGTGCAGTGCCATTAACTCTTCTAGACTAGTGAATGAGTTTTGGTAAATTCCTAGGATAGTGTTGCTTGTCTAAAATCACACTGTGAGTCTGTGTGCATTTGGGTAAGGATTGTGAGAGAAGCATTTGGTAACATCGTGTATTTGCTGACAGATAACTGTTTTACAACCGGTCATGTTGTCAAGTTTTAGTAGCATTAGAAGCCAGTCTTTGCTTATGCTTTGATTAAATGAGTCAGGCTTTGACACAAAAGTGCAGTCCAGAAATATGAAGATTGTGTGCAGTTCCCTTACCACTTCCACAGTAGTGAATGATTTTTGGTAAACTCCTAGGTATAGTGGTTGTTGTCTAGAATCGCACTGTGAGTCTGTGTGCATTTGGGAACCACTGTGAGAGAAGCATTTGGTAACATCGTGTATTTGCTGACAGATAACTAATTTAAAACTTCTCATGTTGTCAAGTTTTAGTAGCATTAAAAGCTAGTCTTTGCTTATGCATTGATAAAATGAGTCAGGGTTTGACACTAAGGTGCAGTACCATGTACTATTCTGTTCACTGTGGCAGAACTGAAAATTTAAAAGTTTTACCTAAGCACTGTGCTAGAAGTAGTCTGATTATTTAGTCAGTTTCTAAGTACCAAATAGACTCCTTCAAATGTCTATGCAGTATTCCCTAGTCAGTATCCATACACTTCCAGGAAACACCCTGTCACTCCCTTTGCAGTCCTCTAGTGACCCATTCAACACCATGTACTAATCCATTCACTGTGCCAAAACCCAAACACTTATAAATTCACAAAGACACTCTCTTTCCAGTACTCTAATGATTCAGTCACTGCCTAAGTATTCATGCACTGAGCCAGGCCTTAGCACATGGACTTCTTCAAACCCCTATCCACTATGGATGCAGTCCTCTAACCACCTACACACTTGTCTTCCACACCTTCAATTCCCCAGTCAGTATTCATACATTTCCAGCAAACACCCTGTCATTCCCCTTGCACTCCTCTAGTGACCTTATTAAGCATCATGTACTAATCTATTCACTGCGCCAAAACCCAAACCCTAAAAAATTCACCCAGGCACTCTCCTTGCAGTACTGTAATCATTCAGTCAGTGCCCAAGTACTCATTCAGTGACCCAGGCCTTAGCATACGGACTGCTTCAAACCCCTATCCACTATGCATGCAGTCCTCTAACCACCTACACAATTGTCTTTCACACCTTCAATTCCCTAGTCAGTATCCATACACTTCCAGGAAACACCCTGTCACTCCCTTTGCAGTCCTCTAGTGACCCATTCAGCATCATGTACTAATCCATTCACTGTGCGAAAACTCAAACACTTATAAATTCACCAAGATACTATCTTTGCAGTACTCTTATCATTCAGTTAGTGCCTAAGTATTCATGCACTGAGCCAGGCCTTAGCACATGGACTGCTTCAAACCCCTATCCACTATGCATGCAGTCTTCTAACCACCTAGACACTTGTCTTTCACACTTTCAATTTCCTTGTCAGTATCCATACAGTCCAGCAAACATCTTGTCACTGCCTTTGCACTCCTCTAGTGACCCATTCAGTACCAAGTACTAATCCATTCCCTGTGCGAAAAGCCTAGCACTTATAAATTCACCTAGGCACTCTCCTTGCTGTACTCTAATCATTCAGTCAGTACCCAAGTAGTCATGCAGTGAGCCAGGCCTTAGCACATGGACTGCTTTAAATGCCTATGCAGTATGGATGCAGTCCTCTAATCACCTACACAGTTATGTTTCACACCTTCAATTCCCTAGTTAGTATTCATACTCTTCTAGCAAACACCCTGTCACTCACCCAGTGTGTCTCCTTATAGTATTGTAATCATTTAGTCAGTTAGCATGTAGAGTTTTAGTGAGGTAGGCTTTAGGGCATGAACTGCTTCAAAGTCGTATGCATGATGCATGTAGTGTTTTAACCATCGTCACACTTGTGGTTCAGGGCTATAGTTTCTTAGTTAGTATTTATATAAAATGTGTTTTTACAGTAATGAAATAGTATAATTTTGAAAGTTATTAATATACATTTATTTGTGATTCTTTTTTACAGATACAGAACAGGAATATTTCTCATCTGTTTGCACTCTTCTCGTGCAAGATTGTTTGGCTGAAGGGTCCTTAGGTGTTTCATCATACTTGCTGTGCCGCATGAGTATTTTTTGTTAGGATCCCCTCGTAACAGAACTCTTTTGAAAATCTTGTGCATGAGAAAGGTGGTATTGGTCTTTGTTTGCCCCTCGAGAAAAGTAGAAAATTTCCACATCACTGAAGGAAAACATTGAGGGTGTGGTGCATCCTCCCAAAATTCATCTTTAGATTTGGTGAATATTTTATAGTGACATCATTTACAGTTTTTGTAAGTTAAAGTTAAAAAAAAATTGTTAGCTGTGTGCATTTTATATATCTGTGATTTGTATTTTGAGAATGGCATGTTGGTTTTTTTTTAACAATCTTTGAGATTGTGGTTTTTTTGCCTGCTGTTAAGTGATGAGTACGATTGAAATCACTATTTTTAGTGAAATTTAATATATTCTGAGAACAGCAAAAAAAGGCAAAAAAATTACTTTGTGGAAATTATGCCGTGTTGCAAAAAATGTATTATTACATGTTATAATTTTTTTTTCCTTTTCTTTCACAGATCCAAATTTTAAAATAAGCAATTTATATGAATTTATATTTGAATGAAAAACAGAAAAAAATGTATACCATTTTTTATTCCTATTACTGTGAAGGTAAGTTTAACTAAGTCTCAATATGCAGAATGAAGAGGCCTGCAAGAAGCTACAAAGTTGAAACACGTTTCTAAAAACACTCTGTTTATGTAGTTTTGAAATCTGACCATAATCAGATATCATGTGACCGGCAAAAAAAGAGATTTGAGGGGTTCATAATATTTCCCATTTTAGCTGTTGAAGGACCGCAATCATTTCAATCATTCTTCTTTGAACATCTTTGCAGACAAAACTCTGTGCTTACCTTCTATCATTCGCAAGGAAATTTAAAAATGGAAATATGTCACTTTTTGTAACATAGTTATTATGCAAGATACTCTTTCATATTTACAAAGAGAGGAAAAGGCACTCTGTGCACTTTTTATACTCCATGTAAATATAATCTCATCATGCACACCACTTTGTGTTGAAAGGGTGTTCTATAAGTGTTGTTGTGCATGATTGCACTTAATACTCATAGAACAAGACAAATGTCTAGATTTATCAGAAATCATAAATCTCGATATGTGTGTGAATGCTGCACCATTCTAAAATTGGTGTAGGAAAGCACAACAAAGAGAATTGTTTTAATTTCTCCACATTTTTATATCTTCAATGCATGCTGAAATGTTCAGCATACATTCAAGAAGAAAAATGCATTTTCTCATTGTTTTTGTGCAGGAAGGTGTCTTCCTGTAGAAAAACAAACAGCACATGACACAGATATCCTTGCACCATGGTGCAAGGGTGCCTGTGTCACCACATGGCTGCAGTTTAAGCAGCTGTGCAGAGAGAAGCATAGATTTGCAACATATTTATGTACATATGTTGCATTCCTGTGCTTCGGAAGTACTACAGCACATTGCAGTTAAAGAGGTTACTGTGTGATATTGCAGCACTTCCTCATAGTTCTGCACTTATACATTCACCATACGCTACTAATGCATTCATTCAGTCAATTACATACTACACATACATTCATCTAAACTAACACTAACAAAGAAATGTAGCTCTTTTTTTAAACCAGGAAGGTTAGTTCTTACAAGAACTTTTTTTTTCTTCTTTCTTCTTATATAATTTTTTTGGGGGTTTCTGAACAATTTGTAATTTTTTTTGGTTTTTCTGCAAAAAAAAAATTAAAAAAAAAAACAGGAGAAACCAAACAATGAACTTCAGGGAACAATAAAAAAAACTAGCAAATGTGACTTTCTTGCCGGCGGCAGATCAGATCGATCGACTGCTCACCATAGCACAAAGTCTTATTGCACTTAGTGCAGAGCACTTTTAAAAATTGAAATTGAGGACGGATGTCCAAGGTTTGGGCTGATGGATGCACTCTTGATGTGCTCGGCTGCGATGAGGTGGATGGCGCAGGAGCAGGAGTGTTTCTCATCCGTCGGCACTCTTCTTGTGCAAGATTGTTCGGATGAAGGGTCCTCATGTGCTTCATCATACTTGCTGTGCCGCAAGAGTATTTCTTGTTAGGATCCCCTCTCAACAGGACTCTTTTGCAAATCTTGCACGTGACCAAGGTGGCATTGGTCTTATTCTGCCCCTCGGGAAAAGTAAAACATTTCCACACCACTGAAGAAAAACGTTTTTTGGGTGGTGCCTCCGGCAAAAATTCATCCTCAGAAGTATGAGGGGATGCAGGTGATGCCTGCTGCCCTGAAGCCATTTTTGGTTGAAAAAAGTTAGAGCTAAGTGTAAACTTAGTCTAAAAAATCTTCTTCTCTCCAAAGAGATGGTGCTCTAAAGAAGGTCAAAGAAGAATGATTGAAATGGGTGGGGTCTTTCAATAGTTAGAAGAGGAAGTGTAATGAACCAATCAAATCTCTTTTTTTGCAGGTCACATGGGATCCACGCACCCTGCGCGTACTCAGCACGCACCCAGCGCGCATCCGTGAAATTGAATACATTTTTTTTTAGGATTAGATGTAAAACAAAATTCGTTTTAAGACTAGTTTAGAGTTTGTCTTCAATAAATATTCACATGAAATACATACATATGTTTTTTAAAATGTTAAATACTTCGCGGGATCCGCGCACCTACCGCGTCATAGATGCAGATGATGCATCCCGAAGTGTTACGTACATCGAACGTGTCGCGTATAGGCTGGGAGTCGCGTACCGGTCGCATTGCGATCACGCACTAAACACGTACCCAACGCATACCATGCGCGGATGCTATCGCGTAGGGATCGAGAACGGTGCGCATAGAGTGCGCGGATCCAAAAACATTGAAAACAATATATAAAATAAAGTTTTGAACATACAGTTAAAAAAATATTTTGAAAAATATAAAAACATATGTTTGAAAAACCCATTAAGTTCAAATAATATTTTTTAATTTTTAAAAGAATTAATTGAAAAAATAAGATTAAAAAATGGTGATAAAAAAGTATTTAAAAAAAAAAGATAATTAATGAAATTGACACACTGAATTTGAAAAATATAGAAATCCAATCAAAATCATTAAACATGATATCTTCAGAGATAAGTTATAGATAGGAATTAGCATTTAAGAAACCTTTGAAATTCACTGAAAAAACCATAGGTTTCATGCACGTTAAAGTTAGGAATTGGCATTTAAAAAACCTTTGAAATTCACTGAAAAAACCAAAGGTTTCAGGGGCGTTATAGTTAGGAATTGGCATTTAAAAAACCTTAGAAATTCACTAAAAAAAACACAGGTTTCAGGGGCGTTATAGTTAGCTGGACATTTCCCTCGTACAAAACCCTAGAAATTCCCCCGTTATAGTTAGTTCAGCTAACTATAACTCGCGCCCCCGCAATGCACTGCTGATGACGTCACATATTACATCACTCATGACATGGTCAGTGACATCACTGATGACATCCCTGATGACATCTCAAATGACATCACTGATGACATCACTGATGACGTCATCCATGTGATAAATTAGTGCATCTTCTCACACCCTAATATAACCTTTGATACACCGACTCAAAATTGCAGACGGCCATTTTGAAAACCATAGATACTACTATACCAATAACTACATACCCACTCATTGACTCTTAGGTCTACACACATCTCCACTCATTTACCTGTACAGTCACTCATACTTACAGTCACTCCGTACAGGACTATCATATGCATTTATACACCTATATAGACACTCACACACCGCCAATCATCCATTGAGGTACTGACACACCTAGTCAGTCATGCAAATAATTAATCACAGTCCAATTTACTCACCTATACAGTTAAAGACACTCAAGTTCACTTACTCAAAAAAATACTAACAAATTCTGACGCTCTTATGCAATTACTGATACAAGCACACACTCATCCATACAGCCACTCCCGCAATCACACACTCTCACATATAGATAGTTATATACTCTTTCACACATATACACTGCGTTTCACATATGCAGTTACTGACACATGTACAACTGAGATATACATTCAATCACTAACACACCCATACATACACTCACCCAACCATATAGTCCATAACAGTTGCACTCTTAAAACCATGCACCCATAGAAACACCCACTCACACACACCCTACCCACACAAACACTCAGGCACCCATACAGATACTCAGACAACCAATCAATAACCCATATAGACACTCATATAGCTGTTTAGAAAACCATGCAGCCACATATACACCAACACACAGACACATACAGACATTCACACAGTTTAGTCACACAGTAAGATACATTTAATGACTCACTTATAGAGTCAGTTACGCACCTAGAAAATCATCCATTCACACACTTGTACACCCACTCATTCTTTAACAGGACTTTCCCTATATATATTAAACATATTAAAACTTTACAGAAACACAGACTCACTGGATGACGTCATCAGTGATGTCATTTGAGATGTCATCAGTGATGTCATCAGTGATGTCACTGACCATCTCATGAGTGATGTAATATGTGACGTCATCAGCAGTGCATTGCGGGGGCGCGAGTTATAGTTAGTTGAACTAACTATAACGGGGGAATTTCTAGGGTTTTGTACGAGGGAAATGTCAAGCTAACTATAACGCCCCTGAAACCTATGTTTTTTTTAGTGGATATATATATATATATATATATATATATATATATATATATACATTACCTACTGGCGATAGCCAGTAGGTAGTTATAGTTAGGACCACGTTTCCATAGGAAAACCTCAACATTCTATTTTGAATAACTTTGGCGCCGGTCGACGAATCCTCGCGAATTTCTCAAAATAGGTGGGGCGCTACGCTCCGCTCCTACCCTGAAAGTCTCGGGGGGATTCATCAAGCGGGGGCTGAGATAAAAGGGGGGTCCCAAAACGCGTTTTTCCCATGCATTTTTCCATAGGACCTTTAGAACAAGCTACAGCCCGAATGGCTGAACAGAATTACTCAAAATTTGGCAGAGAGGTAGTCCCTAGGTCAAGGAAGTGCCTTTTGTAGGTTTGGTGTAAATCTGTTCAGTAGATTCTGAGAAAATAGCCTTTAAATCAATATATATATCTGAGCCAGCTTACGGTACGCTTACCGTACGCTTACGGTAAGCGTACGGTGGCGTGCGCGAGCGCGATTCTGATTGGCTCTTAGATCTTAGTAAACATTCGAATCGGCCGAAACCAGGAAGCGGCGGCCGCCATTTTGTCTCTCGCACTGAGAGAGATTTTTAAAATCGGAAGCCCAAAAACATGTAAAGGGGCTGTTTTGACAACTCCCTCCCACATAGTCATGTTGAGGGAGTCCCCAAACATCCCCCAAGTGCAAAAACGGTTTTATTTTTTTTTCGGCAATTTCGCGGGGTACGCTTACCGTACGCTTACGGTAAGCGTACGGTAAAAAAATAAAAATAAAAAAAACACTATCCACACTTACCCCACCCCCTGTGCTTTTGGTGGCCGAAGGCCACCAAATGTGCTGGGCTTATTAAAATGGAAAAAAACACTATCCACACCTACCCCACCCCCTGTGCTTTTGGTGGCCGTAGGCCACCAAATGTACAGGGCTTATTATAAGGGAAAAAAACTTAGCATTTAAAAAACCGTACTAATTCACTGAAAAAACCATAGGTTTCACACACGTTATAGTTAGGAATTAGCATTTAAAAAACCTTGCAAATTCACTGAAAAAACCATAGGTTTCACACATGTTATAGTTAGTGGAAATTTTACTGATAAAAAACCAATGAAATTGCCCCGTTATAGTTAGCGCAGGCAACTATAACTCACGCGACCGCAATCCTCTGCTGATGACATATGTGTCTTTATGAAAAAAAAATATTTGTAATATATGTATAGCTAAAAATGTATGGAAGAAGACATGGGCAAATAAGTGTCTAAATACAGTATTAGCATCAGCAGAGGATTGTGGTCGCGTGAGTTATAGTTGCCTGCGCTAACTATAACGGGGCAATTTCATTGGTTTTTTATCAGTAAAATTTCCACTAACTATAACATGTGTGAAACCTATGGTTTTTTCAGTGAATATATATATATATATATATATATATATATATATATATATGTAATCACAAAATGCCCAAGCATATCTGGAGGCACACGCCACTGTTTCAAACAAAAGGTTTATTTAAATTCAAAGCGACCAGCAGGAGCAGCCCGGAATTACAGTCTTTTCGCCAACGCGTTTCGAGGATTTATCCTCTTCTTCCTGGGCAACTGTATCAACAAAGTCAATTAGAAGGGACCAGCAAGCCTTTTAGTAATGTTCCCGCCCATAGTGGGTGTTGCTTAGTGCACAGGGGCATGATGGACCATGTAGTTAGACCCCTGAGTGGGGTTCCAATGACTTCTTTGGCAGTAATATTCTTACCCTGAGTAGGGTTCCAGATCGAGCGCTGGTTGTATTCTGCTGGCAACAGTAGCACCGTTTTGGTAAGGAATCGTTCCCACCACGGCCTCTCCGTTTATATAAGATGGTGCTCTCCAGCGCGGCAGGGCTGCTGCGTTTAAAATGTAATCACAAAATGCCCAAGCATATCTGGAGGCACACGCCACTGTTGCAAACCAAAGGTTTATTTAAATTCAAAGCGACCAGCAGGAGCAGTCCGGAATTACAGTCTTTTCGCCAACGCGTTTTGAGGATTTATCCTCTTCTTCCTGGGCAAATGTATCAAGAAAGTCAATTAGAAGGGACCAGCAAGCCTTTTAGTAATGTTCCCGCCCATAGTGGGTGTTGCTTAGTGCACAGGGGCATGATGGACCATGTAGTTAGACCCCTGAGTGGGGTTCCGATGACTTCTTTGGCAGTAATATTCTTACCCTGAGTAGTGTTCCGGATCGAGCGCTGGTTGTATTCTGCTGGCAACACTAGCACCGTGTTGGTAAGGAATCGTTCCCACCGCGGCCTCTCCGTTTATATAAGATGGTGCTCTCCAGCGCGGCAGGGCTGCCGCATTTAAAATGTAATCACAAAATGCCCAAGCATATCTGGAGGCACACGCCACTGTTGCAAACCATAGGTTTATTTAAATTCAAAGCGACCAGCAGGAGCAGTCCGGAATTACAGTCTTTTCGCCAACGCGTTTCGAGGATTTATCCTCTTCTTCCTGGGCAACTGTATCAACAAAGTCAATTAGAAGGGACCAGCAAGCCTTTTAGTAATGTTCCCGCCCATAGTGGGTGTTGCTTAGTGCACAGGGGCATGATGGACCATGTAGTTAGACCCCTGAGTGGGGTTCCGATGACTTCTTTGGCAGTAATATTCTTACCCTGAGTAGGGTTCCGGATCGAGCGCTGGTTGTATTCTGCTGGCAACACTAGCACCGTGTTGGTAAGGAATCGTTCCCACCGCGGCCTCTCCGTTTATATAAGATGGTGCTCTCCAGCGCGGCAGGGCTGCCGCATTTAAAATGTAATCACAAAATGCCCAAGCATATCTGGAGGCACACGCCACTGTTGCAAACCATAGGTTTATTTAAATTCAAAGCGACCAGCAGGAGCAGTCCGGAATTACAGTCTTTTCGCCAACGCGTTTCGAGGATTTATCCTCTTCTTCCTGGGCAACTGTATCAACAAAGTCAATTAGAAGGGACCAGCAAGCCTTTTAGTAATGTTCCCGCCCATAGTGGGTGTTGCTTAGTGCACAGGGGCATGATGGACCATGTAGTTAGACCCCTGAGTGGGGTTCCGATGACTTCTTTGGCAGTAATATTCTTACCCTGAGTAGGGTTCCGGATCGAGCGCTGGTTGTATTCTGCTGGCAACAGTAGCACCGTGTTGGTAAGTAATCGTTCCCACCGCGGCCTCTCCGTTTATATAAGATGGTGCTCTCCAGCGCGGCAGGGCTGCCGCATTTAAAATGTAATCACAAAATGCCCAAGCATATCTGGAGGCACACGCCACTGTTGCAAACCAAAGGTTTATTTAAATTCAAAGCGACTAGCAGGAGCAGTCCGGAATTACAGTCTTTTCGCCAACGCGTTTCGAGGATTTATCCTCTTCTTCCTGGGCAACTGTATCAACAAAGTCAATTAGAAGGGACCAGCAAGCCTTTTAGTAATGTTCCCGCCCATAGTGGGTGTTGCTTAGTGCACAGGGGCATGATGGACCATGTAGTTAGACCCCTGAGTGGGGTTCCGATGACTTCTTTGGCAGTAATATTCTTACCCTGAGTAGGGTTCCGGATCGAGCGCTGGTTGTATTCTGCTGGCAACAGTAGCACCGTGTTGGTAAGGAATCGTTCCCAACGCGGCCTCTCCGTTTATATAAGATGGTGCTCTCCAGCGCGGCAGGGCTGCCGCATTTAAAATGTAATCACAAAATGCCCAAGCATATCTGGAGGCACACGCCACTGTTGCAAACCAAAGGTTTATTTAAATTCAAAGCGACCAGCAGGAGCAGTCCGGAATTACAGTCTTTTCGCCAACGCGTTTCGAGGATTTATCCTCTTCTTCCTGGGCAACTGTTATCAACAAACTCAATTAGAAGGGACCAGCAAGCCTTTTAGTAATGTTCCCGCCCATAGTGGGTGTTGCTTAGTGAACAGGGGCATGATGGACCATGTAGTTAGACCCCTGAGTGGGGTTCCGATGACTTCTTTGGCAGTAATATTTTTACCCTGAGTAGGGTTCCGGATCGAGCGCTGGTTGTATTCTGCTGGCAACAGTAGCACCGTGTTGGTAAGGAATCGTTCCCACCGCGGCCTCTCCGTTTATATAAGATGGTGCTCTCCAGCGCGGCAGGGCTGCTGCGTTTAAAATGTAATCACAAAATGCCCAAGCATATCTGGAGGCACACGCCACTGTTGCAAACCATAGGTTTATTTAAATTCAAAGCGACCAGCAGGAGTAGTCCGGAATTACAGTCTTTTCGCCAACGCGTTTCGAGGATTTATCCTCTTCTTCCTGGGCAACTGTATCAACAAAGTCAATTAGAAGGGACCAGCAAGCCTTTTAGTAATGTTCCCGCCCATAGTGGGTGTTGCTTAGTGCACAGGGGCATGATGGACCATGTAGTTAGACCCCTGAGCGGGGTTCCGATGACTTCTTTGGCAGTAATATTCTTACCCTGAGTAGGGTCGCTTTGAATTTAAATAAACCTTTGGTTTGCAACAGTGGCGTGTGCCTCCAGATATGCTTGGGCATTTTGTGATTACATTTTAAACGCGGCAGCCCTGCCGCGCTGGAGAGCACCATCTTATATAAACGGAGAGGCCGCGGTGGGAACGATTCCTTACCAACACGGTGCTACTGTTGCCAGAAGAATACAACCAGCGCTCGATCCGGAACCCTACTCAGGGTAAGAATATTACTGCCAAATAAGTCATCGGAACCCCACTCAGGGGTCTAACTACATGGTCCATCATACCCTGTGCACTAAGGAACACCCACTATGGGCGGGAACATTACTAAAAGGCTTGCTGGTCCCTTCTAATTGACTTTGTTGATACAGTTGCCCAGGAAGAAGAGGATAAATCCTCGAAACGCGTTGGCGAAAAGACTGTAATTCCGGACTGCTCCTGCTAGTCGCTTTGAATTTAAATAAACCTTTGGTTTGCAACAGTGGCGTGTGCCTCCAGATATGCTTGGGCATTTTGTGATTACATATATTTATATATATATATATATATATATATATATATATATATATATATATATATTAGTTTCACAACTTCCGGTCGGAAAGATACGGGCTGTCGCAGGCAGTCCGAGTCGGGATGCCGGAAATCCCATGTATTCTTTTTACAAATCACTGTCGATAACAGTAAAACACGGACTCCTCAACGTGCTGCAATTATCCTTTAATGGCAACTCAAAAACGACGCGTTTCGGCTTTACGCCTTGCGCACGTTGAGGAGTCCGTGTTTTACTGTTATCGACAGTGATTTGTAAAAAGAATATATTTATATATATATAAATATATAATATTAAATATATTAAATAATATATATTTTTTAAATGAAGTAGATTTAATATACATTTCAACAAATATAACAAATAAACGTAATTCAAAAATTTAAACACACATACATAATAATAATGTATATATATATATATATGTCTCCCAGTTTGAGTTGTTCTGCTTGCAAGGACGCACTCACAGCAGTTCAATTCAGCTGCATTCTTTATTTGGAGGACACCGGCATGTTCATTCATGATTAAATTAAACTTTAGCCTGGCGCGTTTCAGAGCCCCCACCCCCTTAATCATGGGCTGAATAGCAACTGCTCAGATGCACTACAAAAATTTATTTAAGTACCATGCTAATGAGTTCTTTTACCCTCTGGCGGGAGTCACAGGTGAGTTCATTTTCACAATCCATGACGGAGTTTGTAGTCTTTTTCAAAAAGCAAACTTTCCCTTTGGTGGGTTCTGCGTGGCTGCATTCTTATTTTAATATTATTTTTCAAGCCCTCCAGTGGGCCTCAGCAACCAAAATGCTCGGTTTGATTTTTAAGAACTGCTGTGCCACTCGTGGGTTAAGCATAATTCCCAACCTGTGGCCCCATATTGCATTTCCAATGATGGTGCAGTCCTCCACGGCAAGAACTGCCGTGATTTATGTCTCCCAGTTCGAGTTGTTCTGCTTGCAAAGACGCACTCACAGCAGTTCAATTCCCACGAGTGGCACAGCAGTTCTTAATTATTTTATATTAAAGGTATATAAAAAAGTATATATTACCTACTGGCCGTCGCCAGTAGGTAGTTATAGTTAGGACCGTGTTTCTATTCAAGCAAATGTTTTTTTCTTTTGCCTTTATCTCTGGCGCCGTTTCATGAATCTTTGCAAAATTTTCCAAACTAATTGTTCACTCAGGTCAGCTCCTGTTTTGAAAGTTTCGGGACGATTCGTCAAGCGGGGGCCGAGATAAAAAGGGGGTCCAACAACTCATTTTCCCCATGTTAATTTCCTTAGGAACTTTAGACAAGGTGACAGCCCAAACTGCTGAATGAGATTACACCAAATTTGGCAAAATGGTAGGTCTTGGTCCAGAAGCGTGCTTTTTTTTAAATGGTGGAAATCCGTTCAGCAGTTGCCTAGAAATCCAAAAAATTAAAATACATATATCTGAGCACCGAGGAGGATTCGCGAACCCGCGCGAGCATGAGCTTCATTCAAATTGGCTGCCAAAGTCCAAACCAAAATGTGTTGGCAGCCATCGTGTGACTCGGTAAAACCGAGTCACAAGAAATCAGTTAAAAAAAGGATAAAAAACAGGAAAAGGGGGCAGGGTAGAAACACCCTGGCCCCCTAGGCCTGCTCAGGGGGTCCCACAAGAACCCCCAGGGCCAAAAAATTCATTTAAAAAAAAAAAAAAAAAATCGGCCGAATTTGCGCTGGGTGCGCCAATCCGGTCAAAAAATAAAATAAATACGAAGCACGGACTCCCACGCTTCGTTTTCTAAAAGCCCCAGGGTGGGCCAGGTCCTGGGGCAATGAGCAAATTAACTAAGTGCCTGGGGCAGCTCAGCCTATGTTTAGCTCCGTTGCCATCCACGTGGCCCTGTTGGACCCCACATTCCACACACTCTCGGTAAAGCCTCGACTGGAGAATCCAATTAAGGCAGCAGGAGGAGAAGGGCGAGCCCAACTCTTGGCGCCGCTGATCCCTCCACCATGGAGGCGAGGGCTTTCCCTGCTCCGGGCTGGCTCCGGGAGTGAGGATCTGCCCAGAAGTGCCTAAGAGGCGGCACCCCACCCGCTGATATGCCTGGATGAGTCGAGGGTAGAAAGGCGCTCCTGTGTCCCGTTAGCAGACAAGCAGGCAGCTGGGGAAGCAGAATGGCTTCAGTGGAGTACCTCATAACTGCAACTATCTGGAGTAGAGTTTATGTTTAGGCGGTCATAGCTATCCCTTTGACTTCCATGTAATATCACTTACCCGTTCTTTTAAGTCATGCTTGAGCTGAACCTCTCAGACCTATACCTCTGCGGAATGCCTCCTTGTTCCCCTCTGTGTGGTGTTGAGATGAGTTTCCAATTTTCTCCACTGATGTTTTCTTCTGTGTTCCTCATAGAAAAGCCTCTTGTCCACAGTACTGTAAGAGGGTAAGTGGACCGGCGCCACATTCGATCCGAAATGACGCTCTTTATAACTTTCTTTCTGGTGGGAGAGGTATACAGCGGGCTGTTGCCTATTGAACATCCCCCCTCCCCCACCACCACTAGTATGTGAAGGAGAAGGTTCTGAGAAGCGCTTGATTTTGTGAATACCAGTGGTCTTTGGGATGGGTGGGTATCCTTTAAATACGCACCCTTTGGATTGGAGGTAAAAAAAACCTGCTTTATTCCATGGGGCTGCTGCGGAGGGGGCAGGGGGAGGTGGGGTTAAGGGGCGCTTACCAATGCTTCTCGTTTTGAGGGACGTCCCAGTCAGTGCCTTCCACGGCTGACTTTAGCACTAGTGGCACCTGGTGTGACAATCATTTTTGGGCGCCCTCCATCCACTCATGGTTTCCTCCTCGTATTCCCTCACCACCACCAAGAAAAAGTGCCCCTCAACCCTCCATAGCCCCTTTCTCAAATACATTTAATTTGTTTTAAAGTGGTTGGTTTTACTAATCCATTCAGCCATCCACATATAATGCAGATCTATTCTTGGCAGCATTAATCACAAGACTCATCAGGCATTTTTATTGTTGCCTGAAAGCTGGAGGCACAAGGAACCCTGCAGCAGGTGCTTTTAATTGTTAGGTTATTGCTAAACACACTGCCCTCCCGCCACCTCCTTCAACCTCTCTCACCCTCCTCAGTGCCCCTTCCTCCAGGTCAGTGCCCAAATGCATCCACATGAGTCACACTGCCCTAAATCTGGCACTAGTGCCTTCATCCTGTAGCCCTACAGTCTACCCTCCAAATGAGCTTCTTTTAAATGGTCTGGCTGGCACCATAATCTAATTATTGCGCAAAGAGAAGACGTTCCTGCCTGTGACTCTCTAAATAGGCCTTTCAGTCTGATACGTTCAAATAACGTGGTGAATGCTGGCAGCAATAGCGCCTTGATGTCAGAGGCCCGTCATTAAACCGCAGGAATAAGAAATTAAATGAAATAAAATGAAATAAGGGTTTTTGTAGCACGTGTGTTTGCCGTGGTGTCTTAGCGCTAGCTGTTGTCAATCTATACAAGGACCGTCGCAGTAGGCTAAGGCGTAGGAGCGAATAGCCATGTTTTCAAGGCCTTTCTAAACAATAGCAGGTTGCTTTGCTTTCTGAGACTGATGGGCATTGTGTTCCATAGGTGCCTGGTGCAGAAAACTTCTGCCACCCCACTTTAAAGTCCTAATCCTTGGGACCACCAACAGAGAGGCTGAAGCAGATCTAAGCTCTCGCTGTGGGGTATAACGCTTAATGTGTTGATTAAGGTAAGCTGACCCAGTCCCGTGCAGGGTCTCATGCAAGATGCACAGGGATTTAAAATGTATCCTTGCCTGGACTGGTAGCCAATGCAGGTCTCGGATAGCTTGGCTAATAGGGCTGAATTTTGGAATTTTTAGGAGTATGCGGGCTACGCGCTGGGGGTCCGCACCGTACATACGGGGGTGGGGGTACGCTCCGTACATACGGGGGGGCTGGGGGTACGCTCCATACATATGGGGGGCTGGGGGTACGCTCCGTACATATGGGAGGGCTGGGGGTACGCTCCATACATACAGGGGGCTGGGGGTACGCTCCGTACATACAGGGGGCTGGGGGTATGCTCCGTACATACGGGGGGCTGGGGGTACGCTCCGTACATACGGGGGGGCTGGGGGTACGCTCCATACATACGGGGGGCTGGGGGTACGCTCCGTATATACACGGGTGGGGGTACGGCGCGTCCATCCGTGGGGGGGCTGGGGGTCCGGCGCATACTTACGGGGGGGCTAGGGGGGTGTTCGGCACATACCGGGCCCCCTTTTCCTCACGCTTCGCGGCGTACTTCGCTTTTCCGGAACTTTTTGGGTGCCGTAAAAATATTGCAGTCCGGAGTGCTGTCGGTACGAATCGTACTTGCTGGTACGTAAAAAGCTGCCAAACTCCGTCCGGACGTCACGTCCGCGGTGTCCCGGATCACATTTGTATGTATTTTTCTGTCGGTCGGTCTTTTTTCCGATTCGTACGGAAATGGTGTTTCCGTACGAATCGTACTTGCAAGTTTGTAGGGTTTTTTTCCTGGATACGAGTCGGACGGAGAAAACGCTCCGACCGACAGTTTGTACCCGGTTTTTCCAGGATCGGAATCGGCCCCTTGATGTTTAATCTGATGACGAATGTAACTTATCGGTCTCCTCACCATGTTCCCCAAGATGAGGCACAGCTTTGTTCACTTTTTCTTATGAAATATTTCTCGTCAGTCATAGGTTGCGAGTGAGGTGATGAGGTAGTTGGTCTAGGGGGAAGGAGTGGGAAGTTGCTGGCAGGTCAGGGTGAGTCACCTCAAACATTTCCTAACGTAAGTGTCAAAACATTTTGACACAGCGCTCCAGGGCCCAATTTACCCTTCACACCTCAGCGCACTTCTATTACATTAAACACCTACCTGTGAAGGTTCATAAATGCAAACCTGAGGTGCCCAAGGGCACCGGTAACGGGGGTGGTTCAGCCACCATGGTGGAAGGAGCTGGCCACCCTTTGCTAACACCTGGAGTCCCTGCCCGCTCCCCCTCCCCTGAAACTTCTGTTCATTAATTTCCCATTTCCACAGGCCCCCTTCCCACGTACAAGCAGTACAGGGGTACACACGTGGCCCCTTTCCGTGCACGTACAGACAGGCCGGGGTCGGCTTTGAGTGCACTCCCTGATAGGCACTCCGAAATGCAGCCATTCTGGACACAGTTATTGTTTGTGTCCAACAATCTCACTATTGCCAGGAATGTAACTGGGGCCTTGTTCCCAGACAGAGCAGAGAGGTTCTCAGACCAACTACTGGCCTCCGGCCTCCCCCACTCCAGTGCGTACAGAAGCCCAGAGCTCCAACAGTGTGGGGTCGGGTTACTTCAGAGACCACGCAAAGGCGTTGTACCCCTTACCTGGCTCTCACTGCACAGAGGACGCCTGTGCCAGACTTACAGGTCCCTGTGCAAAGAATCTATTACTAATACACCTTTAACTCTTGCTGTTTTTGAAGTTACATATATTTGTATAGTGTACATGCTTCCATTAGCTTAGCCATGCAGCAACATTCTTTTTACATAGCGCTTTCTATGAGTTAAGGAGCTTTATGAAGTGCCACTTGTATCCTTGCAGCTACTTCAGAGTGTTATTGTGACATCAGGAAAAGTATGAAAGAATGGTGGGTGCTAAGGTCCAGCCAGAGAAGGAGAGGCCCAAAACTGACAATTAACATTGCAGTCAACAGCTGTCTTTCTGCACCTCTCTGGCCTCTTTCTACACCTCTCCTGCCTCTTTCTGCACCCCTCTTGTCTCTTTCTGCACCTGTTGCTTCTTTCTGTACATCTATTGCTTCTTTCATCACCTCTCTTGATCCTTTCTGCACCCTTCTTCCCTCTTTCTGTACCCTTCTTCCCTCTTTCTGCACCTCACTTGCCTCTTTCTGCACCTCTCTTGCCTCTTTCTGCACACACAGAGCTACTTTTACATTGACCTCAGGCTCAGCAGTGCACACATGCAAGTGTAGAAAAGGGCTGCTGGCCTCTAAACTGTCATGCACTAATATATGTTAGGGACTTAGAGGTAGTTGTTATCCCCCTGCCCTATTATGTACTAGGGCCTTACAGGGAATGTCATGCCAATCACAGGGGTACCCCAACCCATAGTGTACCCTAGTGTATGTAGGTGTACTCACTGTATTCTTAGTGTCTTTCAGCATAGCACTGGCTCCGGGCCTGGTTAGGCAGAGCCCAGGGTCAGTCAGAGTCAGTTACCACCGTCCCAGTCAGCAAAAAGTTGGGGGGTGCCCAGGGCACAGGATGATTTTGCAAAAAGGCCTCTTTCTGCACCTCTGTTGGTTCTTTCTGCATATCTCTTGCTTCTTTCTGCACCTTTCTTCCTCTCTCTGGACTTCTGTTGCCTCTGTATGCATTTCTCTTGCTTCTTTCTGTGCCTTTCTTCCTCTTTCTGCACATGTCCTACCACTGTAGAAATTAGCATTTAAAAAAACTTAGAAATTCACTGAAAACACCACAGATTTCAGGGACGTTATAGTTAGAAATTAGCATTTAAAAACATAGAAATTCACTGAAAAAAACATGGGTTTCTATGGGTTTTTAAATGCTACTTTCTAACTATAACGTCCCTGCAATCTATGTTTTTTTCAGTGAATATATATATATATATATATATACACATATATACACCAATAACATAAAATATATATTTTTAAACATTCTATTATAAATTAAAACATTAAACTATTTCAAAATCTTTGAACTTAAACTTACCAGTCAGTGCAACAGTAGGGAAAGTGTTAGATAGGGGAGGTGTAAAAATTACTATTCCCACTCCAGTGAGTCCAACAATAGGGAAAGTCTTGGATATTGGAGGGGTAAAAATTACTATTCCCACTCTAGTGAGTGTAACACTAGGGAAAGTGTTGGATAGCGGATGAGTAAAAAGTACTATTCCCACTCTAGTGAATGCAACCGTAGGGAAAGTGTTGGATAGAAGGGAAATCAAATTTACTATTCCCACTCCAGCCAGTGCAACAGTAGGGAAAGTGTTAGATAGCGGTGGTGTAAAAATTACTATTCCCACTCCAGTGACAACAACAACAGGGAAAGTGTTGGATAGCGGAGTGGTAAAACTTACTATTCCCACTCCAATGAGTGCAACAGTAGGGAAAGTGTTGGACAGAGGAGGAATACAATTTACTATTCCCACTCCACTCAGTGCAACAGTAGGGAAAGTGTTAGATAGTGGAGGGGTAAAAATTACTATTTCCACTCCAGTAAGTGCAACAATAGGCAAAGTGTTGGATAGCGGAGAGGTAAAAATGGCTATTCTCACTCCAGTGAGTGAAACAGTATGGAAAGTGTTGGATAGCGGAGGGATAACATTTACTGTTCCCAATCCAGTCAGTGTAGCAGTAGGGAAAGTGTTAGATAGCAGAGGGGTAAAAATTACTATTCCCACTCCAGTGAGTGCAACAATAGGGAAAGTGTTGGATAGTGGAGGGGCTTAAATCACTATTCCCACTCCAATAAGTGTAACAGTAGGGAAAGTGTTGGATAGCGGTGGGGTAAAAATTACTATTACCACTCCTATGAGTGCAATAGTAGGGAAAGTGTTGGATAACGGAGGGGTAAAAATTACTATTCCCACTCCAGTGAGTTCAGCAGTAGACAAATTGTTGGATTGTGGAGAGATAAAATGTACTCTTCCCACTCCAATATTTATAACAGTAGGGAAAGTGTTGGATAGCAGAGGGGTAAAACCTACTATTCCTATTAGTGCAACAGTTGGGAACGTGTTGGATTGCGGAGGGGTAAAAATTACTATTCCAACTCCAGTGAGTGAGTGCAACAGTAGGGAAAGTGTTCGGTAGTGGCAGGGTAAAATGTACTATTCCAATTTCAATCAGTGCACCAGTAGGGAAAGTGTTGGATTGCGGAGGGGTAACAATTAACATTCTCACTCCAGGCAGTTTAAAAATGAAAACCAAACTAAATATTACCAACAACAAAAATATTTAAAAAACAAAATTAACCAAAAAATATATAAACATGTTAACAATTAAAATACAAATATATTTTATATTACACATTTTAAAAACATATTATAATGTTAAATGCAAATGACAAATACCTACAAATATTATAGTAAATAAAATAAAAAATAATTTTCAAAACAAAGAAATATTTTTAATTAGAAATTATTTAGAAACAAAAACATTAGTTATTACATGAATTTACTTTTTTATTTAACACCACACAATTCGCTACCCACATCTAAATTGGAAAAAATTTACTTACATAATTAACATAATTAAATATCAATTAAAGAAATATTATTAGTTAAAAAACAAACTAAAACTCATAAACATTTATAAACTTCCCACACTTTACCCCTATAACCCCCACAAACCACAGCTAAAATTAAACTGTAAAAAAAGTAATTACACAATTCAAAATTATTTTCAATTAAAAAGCTAATAGTATTTAACTAGTAATTATAAAGTAAGTACAATGAATTTACTCCCCACCCTTTACACCTATAAAAGTAAAACCCACATACAAATAACTAAACAATTACCCTAATTAAATATCAATTAGTTAAAATTCCACGATCCTCAACTAAAACTTAATTACACAATTTCCATAATTAATTTACAATTAATTAATTAATACTTATTAACAACTAAGGTGCCGATTCCAATCCTGTAAAACCCGAGGACGATTCGTCGTACGGAGCGTATTCTCCATACGACTCGTACCCGGGAAATCCGCCGTACAATCCAGCAATTACGATTCGTACAGAAATAGCATTTCCGTACGAATCGTACAAAACATCGTACAGCTAAAAAATACCTACGAGTCTGATGGTCCCTACGTCACTCCGCACAGATATTTTTTTACGGCCTGGTGCACCGAACCCGACGCACACGCCGCAGAAGGTGAGAACAACACCCAGGGGCCAAGGGGGAGTGAGGGGCAGGAAACATACCCCCTACCCAAATTAAAACCTACAATATTGAGGACATACATTACCTCCAGGGTCTGGTCACTCCGGGGGGCGTGTCCACCAATCCCTGCATCACGCAACAACGGAAGTGGACGTGTACGCGTACCCCTACGGCAACACTACAACAGTGATACGCATCGTACTCACACATCCATTGCGTGGGTATGGTCCATAGCACTATATTAGTGTTGCCGTGGGGGTACGCGTGGTACGGACCGTACACACGCCCTCAGAGCGTGTGTACGGTCCGTATCACCATTGTAGTGGTGCCGTAGGGGTACGCGTGGTACGGACTGTACACACGCCCTCAGAGCATGTGTACGGTCCATATCATCATTGTAGTGGTGCCATAGGGGTACGCGTGTACGTGCCGTACCATGCGTACTCCTACGGCATCACTACTATAGTGATACGGACCGCACCGACACATACATAGCGTGGGTACGGGCCGTATCACCATTGGATTTTGTCTGTAGGGGTATGCGTGGTACGGACCGTACACACCCTATGAATGTGGGGGTACGGTCATTTTCACACGTACCCCTACGGCACCAGTACATTTGGGATACAAGACGTACACACGCCACGAATGTAGGCCTACCGCCTGGTGCAGCATATTACCTTTATATTGGTGTGTGTGTAGGCCCAGGACAGCAGTGTACTACACCAAGGGGGTGGGCGGGTGGCTGCATAGGATTCCCAGCAGTGGACAGACATGTGAAGGGTGGGTGCAGAGGACTCCCAGCAGTGGACAGAGACATGGGGGTGGGTGCAGAGGACTCCCAGCAGTGGACAGAGACATGGGGGTGGGTGCACAGGACTCCCAGCAGTGGACAGAGACATGGGGGTGGGTGCACAGGACTCCCAGCAGTGGCCTGCAATATGAGGGGTGGGTGCATATCACTCCCAGCAGTGGACAGACATGTGAGCGGTGGGTGCAGAGGACTCCCAGCAGTGGACAGAGACATGGGGGTGGGTGCAGAGGACTCCCAGCAGTGGACAGAGACATGGGGGTGGGTGCACAGGACTCCCAGTAGTGGACAGAGACATGGGGGTGGGTGCAGAGGACTCCCAGCAGTGGCCTGCAATATGAGGGGTGGGTGCATATCACTCCCAGCAGTAGACAGACATGTGAGGGGTGGGTGCAGAGGTCTCCCAGCAGTGGACAGAGACATGGGGTGGGTGCAGAGGACTCCCAGCAGTGGACAGAGACATGGGGGTGGGTGCACAGGACTCCCAGCAGTGGCCTGCAATATGAGGGGTGGGTGCATATCACTCCCAGCAGTGGACAGACATGTGAGAGGTGGGTGCAGAGGACTCCCAGCAGTGGCCTGCAATATGAGGGGTGGGTGCATATCACTCCCAGCAGTGGACAGACATGTGAGGGGTGCGTGCAGATGACTCCCAGCAGTGGACTGAGACATGGGGGTGGGTGCAGAGGACTCCCAGCAGTGGACAGAGGCATGGGGGTGGGTGCACAGGACTCCCAGCAGTGGCCTGCAATATGAGGGGTGGGTGCATATCACTCCCAGCAGTGGACAGACATGTGAGGGGTGGGTGCAGAGGACTCCCAGCAGTGGCCTGCAATATGAGGGGTGGGTGCATATTACTCCCAGCAGTGGACAGACATGTGAGGGGTGGGTGCAGAGGACTCCCAACAGTGGACAGAGACATGGGGATGGGTGCAGAGGACTGGGGGTGGGTGCACAGGACTCCCAGCAGTGGCCTGCAATATGAGGGGTGGGTGCATATCACTCCCAGCAGTGGACAGACATGTGAGGGGTGGGTGCAGAGGACTCCCAGCAGTGGCCTGCAATATGAAGGGTGGGTGCATATCACTCCCAGCAGTGGACAGACATGTGAGGGGTGGGTGCAGAGGACTCCCAGCAGTGGACAGAGACATGGGGGTGGGTGCAGAGGGTCCCAGCAGTAGACAGAGACATGGGTGTGGGTGCACAGGACTCCCAGCAGTGGCCTGCAATATGAGAGGTGGGTGCATATCACTCCCAGCAGTGGACAGACATGTGAGGGGTGGGTGCACAGGACTCCCAGCAGTGGCCTGCAATATGAGGGGTGGGTGTATATCACTCCCAGCAGTGGACAGACATGTGAGGGGTGGGTGCAGAGGACTCCCAGCAGTGGACAGAGACATGGGGGGTGTACATCATTATCAGATGGCCACAACTCCATGGGTGTATGTACGCATCCCTAACTTTGGACAATGATGATAGTGCCATAACAACACATCACTGACAGCAGTGTCCTACTCCCAGGAGGATGGATGTCACTCCCCCACTGCATGACACACCACATGTGGGTGTGAGGACAAATAACACATGCATACCCACCCCTGGCGGATGCAGCACAATACACACACTGAGATCATGCCACAAGACTGTATAGTCATGTCACTGCCTACTAAACTAAGAGAGCCAAAGGGAACACACACTGTCACACACATCCCAGGACTGATAGGAATGTTCACGTACTGGGCCAGCCACCAAGATGCTGTCTCTCATGGAAGGACTAGGGTGGAGTTCCCACAGATACAATGCCCACAATTGTCATGTGCCCAAATACCCTGCAGAACAAGTACCATATGTGTGCTGGGCCGGGAGTACACACATGCATAGTGCTGAAAAGGGAGAATTTCTCCATGAAGGCATTTCGACATACTCAATACACAAGTGCAGTAACTAGCAAGGATGGCACAGACGATGCAGCCGGAGACATTGCTGAGCAGGCATGGCCATAGTTGAAGGGATCCGTCACCAAGGAACACTTCTTGGGACAATGTCTCAAAAGCAAAATAACACACACTACCAATGATTCTTTGCAGAGACCTTGCGATGGCACGCAGATACCATGGTCCAACTCATGACCATCAGACTAGAACATTTCTCAGAACCATAATACATTACCACAACAGTACTCCTGGAGCCTCAGCACCAACATCAATACCTGAAATGCAATAGTGTTCAAAGTAAAAAAAAAATACTTTATTCAGCATAAAAAACAAATAATGAAATGACACTATATACAAAGGCCAATGGCCAGTCCATAATAGAAGTCCTTGGAGGGACACATGGGCACACGTCTCCCCTAGCTTGCCTGCACAGTGGAACCCTCAGGTTCGTCGACCGGGGGGGGGGGGGCAACATGTGGGGAAGGACCAGGCACCGCAGGGACAGGAGGGGGAAGGGCAGGTGTGGTGGGTGCAGGGGTGGATGTCTCCACCACAGGGGTTGGGGCAGCGACAAAGGTAGATGTGAGCAGGTCACTGCACACTGCTGCCAGGGCGTCCAGGGTAAGCCCTGCACCGGAAGAAACCCCAGGGCCAACGGAGGGGGGGTGGCCGAGGGATGGGGTGCAGCACTCTTGGGGGAGGGGGTGGACAGGGTGTGGGACTCAACTACCTTGCCTGGGGACTTCCTTGCGGGGTGGTGTCACAGTGGTGGTGATGGGCAGCTCACCCATGTCGACCTCTTTGGGTGTCAGTTTGGCAGGGGGAGGGACTGGGTTGTGAGGCCTGCGGACTCAGACTGTGGCTGTGTGTATGTCTTTTTGCCCCAGACACAGTGGGTGTGCCTACATCCCCCTGAGTGTGCGTGCCAGGAGGTGTGCGCTTGCCCTTACTTGGTGGTGTTCTGCCTGTGTCTGGTGGGGTGCGTGCTTGGGAATGTCTGGGTGTGCATGGGACAGGTATGGGAGAGGGAAGTGTGGATGGGGCTGGGGTAGGGGGGGGACGAAGTGCTGCAGGAGACTCACTGCTGCCGTCAGGGAAGAGTCCATGGACCGCAGCAACCTGCGTTTTTCAGACATCGCTGCTGACATGCCCTCCATGAACGACACCATCTGTTTCAGCAGTGTGGTGTGGCCATGGAGGACAGTTAGCACCGATGCCTACCCAACCTGCAACTGCCGCAGTATGTCCACAGACTCTGCACTGAGGGCAGCAGGGGTGACAGGGGCAGGGGGTGCGGTGCTTGTCCCGAAGGAGACATGGTGGTGTCCTGCACGGACAGAAGGGACCGGAGCAACTGGGAGGGCGGTGATGGGAATGGAGGAGGCGGGGACAGATGTTGGGCTGCTGCCAGGTGTTGTAGCAGCCTCCGCCCCCTCGATGAGGTCAGCCTTGGACCCGTCTGCGTCATAGTCAACAGACAGGTCCTCCGACTGACTCCCCTTGCCCTCCGTGCCACTGGCTCCCGCAGACTCGCCAGCACTGGTGGCACTGGTGCTGGGTCCCTCATCCAGGTCTGTGCAGGTGTCTCCCTCGGTTTCCAATGATAATGCTGTGGGCAAGGTGAAGATACAGAAAAACATCAGTCACCTGTATACATCTGACACATGAGTACAAAACCAATAGGTCACAGTGCATATCAGGCAATGCATCATGAGTAACAGCTAGATTACTCCGCACATATGTAAGCCCTGTACTCCCCAGTTGGTAGACCCACCATGCCACTTGGACACAAGGAAAAATAGGACACACCAGCCCAAAACTTGAATGAGAAATACACTGAGGAGCTAGTGTCTGGGAACAGGTGAGCACAGCAATACAATGAAGTCATGCCACCTCTTGTTTACACTGAAAGAAACAGTAGTGGTGCACCCAAGGCAAAGTAACATACCTCAATACCAAAGGTGTCCCCACACCCAGAGACCTGTAAGTACTTTTGAACACGAAACGAAAAAATGTTGGTCCCTTGGGAATCACAATACTTTACACAATCGACATGGTCAGAATGTGGGAATGTGCCATTTTGTGAACAGAACACACATGTGCCTTCATAACAGATGGCTCCCAAGGAGGTGCACACAAAACTACAGTTGCAGAAAGTACATATACATGGGCCCACGGAGGTCTTGATGACTTGACACTCGTAAGTTGGTATCACCAACAACGAAGGACTTACCCAATTTCCACAACACTGGGGGAACATGTATATGTATAATCTGAAAAACAGTCTCATTAGAACAGTGCCTTCTTTTAAATTGTGCCAGCGTGTTCCCTGAAAGTGTAAAGGTGGTTTGTTGTGCACTTCCTTGGGAGACATCTGTCATGCAGGCACATTATTGTTCTTAACAACAAAACATCAAACTAAAGCATTTAAAACCTGAAGACCTGTTGACAAGTGTTGTGAGTGCCAAGGTACAATACCTTGTGACTAACAACTTGAATTATGTCAGTTGTCACATGGCCATCCGTTACCTGATGACACAGTTGCCAACACATCTGACCCACTGCCTGTCATGTGGAGTGGCACACATGTCCAAACCCAGGACAATGCCTGAGCTAATGGGCCTGCAATTATGTCATAAAAAGGCATATCTGCACTGAGGAGACACCCCCATGGCAAGCCAGAATGTCCACACAGATGTCAGCACACAAAGACCAAACTACGTAGCATCTGGACCACACACTGGTGCAAAAAATGTATGAGCAGGAATCATGTATTTAAACAATTGACACATGCTGCAAAGCACAAACATTAAACCCTGCACAACATCACTGGGTCACTGCACGTTGAGTCTCTGTCCAGCCAATTATCACACATAGGTCAGACCTGGCAAGGAGACATAAGGTTGGGCCATGTAGGCCTCGCCCGCACAAATCCCCCATACCTGAGACAATGTGATTGAGACAGATCAAGAAGTGACACCTCTTAATCAGGGTTTACAAAAATGTGCAGCAAGAATTTCCCAATGTACTCCACATCACCTCGTGAGGCTGCCAACACATATTTGTGACAAACAACCATCGACAGATAGTTGTGAATAGACACACAGGCATTGCCCAGTGTGAGTATGCACAAGCCAAATGGGGTCTCCCTGTCCAGTCGACACATGTAGCACACTTTGGATAAATACAAATGAGGCCAGGGAACAATGCCACAGAGGCAAACATATGCTGAACACACTGAGAATGGACACAGTGTTGGATGACACACATGATTACGAGGCAAGGGTGTCTCAGAGGACTGTAGTTGGCACACTGCTCCTTGTACCTGGAATGATCTGACTGTAACATGAGCAACCGTCCTGGCACTATGCATATCTCCCACTGATCCACATCATGTCTGAGGCCACAACATTGGTCATGCATGCTGCAAGTGTGTTCATTTGAAACCTTACACTCCCATGTTGAGACTCATCATCAGTGCCAACAAATGTGGACCCCCAACAGAGTGAACATGACAGGTACCAGCACATGTCACAGACCACCCTCCCACATGATGCAGAAAGCAATGTGCACTTGGATCAACTGACAGGCTAAATGACCATGTGCAATTGTGATTACACACAGACCAGTGGACACATGTCAAGCAGGGGAAGGGACGAATAAGAGCAACGGTTGACTTTGGGAAACAGAATATGCACTGCACATATAAACCCTGGCAGTGTATCCAGGCTACAGAGCACTTCCAAAAGCTGGGGACAAACAACACAACAAACAGACATGTACCTACCCCCTCCTTGCTGCTGTCCCTCCTGTAACTGCCTATCCAGGTCAGGGAAGACCACCGCCAGGACACGCATCATGTGGGTGGTCAGGTGTCGGCGCCCGCTGTGGGGGCGTGGAGGTGAGATCCCCAGCTGGACCCGGGCGATCCGCCGGGTCCAGCACCAGATGTCCTGCCATCGTTTTCGGACTTGGGCTAGGCACCGACTGCGACCCCCCGCCACTCTCACGGCCCTGACGATCTCCTTCCAGATCCCCCCTTCTCGTAGGCAGTTACCTGTGAGGATGACAAAGTGAGACAACATCATTACACCTGCTCCATGTCACAGAGACACACATTTGAACATCAATGATATGTTGAACATGGCGTAGGATGCTGCCAAGGAATAGCATCTTACTCATATAGACATTGGCCACTGTGGAAGCCCCAATGCACTACATGGCATTGAAAGTACACAGGTGGCAGGAGGGGTGCGACACACTCCCTGATCATGGCACACACTGTGCATCACATGCAGCACCAGGCTGATGGACAGCACCTCAAAGCAGTTACATGCCACTGACGCAACCTCAGCAGAGTACACAGACACACACAGGCACAGATCGATCACCTGCCATTGGCAACAGCGGATATATACCTCACTCTGCACATGTGCCACTTGCCTGTTGGGTGTCACAGGTATTGGGCTAGCTCAGCAAGTCAGACACACAGCACGGCTTACTTCTCAAATCAGATGGGTAGAGCTGTTGCCTCCTCCATGCAGCTGTGGTGCAACACTTCACATAGATACTCACCCACATGACAAGGAACCTTCACACACATCAATGTCCAGGAGGGCGTACACATCACTTGGACACTCTCACCACAGCTCCACTCAACTCATAAACATCTGTGGGTACAGTCACCTGTCACACCGGGGGGACCACTGAATCACCTCAGGACAATAGCCAAAAAATGCCACCAAGGATATGCCAGGCTGAATGTGTCATGCACTATGCAGTGAATGTCACAGTAAGCACAATGCAAGTGAGGAGTGCACACAGGAACTACATCATGCTCTGCATGACAGACATAAGCCTTTCCCCCCCCTGGGACCCACTCTAAACCACATTGCATGTCTGTCACACCTGGACACAATGCCAGAAGTGACAGTCACAAAAAAGGTGCACAGTCAAAGGTAGTGGAGTCAGAACTCACCAGCTCCCCTGGTCTCCCATACAGGCTGGGGTACTGTGGGAGGAGGACATTCACAAATGCCTCATTCTCATCAAGTATGAATGGCTGGGCCCTCTCCACAGTCCGCGACATGGTGCCAGAGGAAGCACAGACAGCAGCAGTGTGGTCGACAGGAAAGTTGTGCAGGCAAGTGCCCTCTTATGGGTTCGGCTGACTTATATCTATCTTGCTGGGGGCTTTCATTTACAGGAGTACAGAGTGATTGGTCAGACTCATTTGCATCCTACGTTTCCTCCAATCCCTTCAAACATACACCAATGACATGAATTTGCATGGTTCAAATTTTGACCATCATAGCAAGGCAAACACCACTTTGCAACATTGTAATTTTTGGGCCAACTGACTTTTCAAGCCCACATGATGGCCACATTGCAACTGAAATCTCTGTATCCATGACAACCAGCATGCATTTTGGGCCTAATACTTGTCCCCTATGTAATTTTTGATGCAAAAAAACATGTACGGTGCGTTTCACACGTTCCTGTACACATACGGCACCACTAGAATAGTGATACGGACCGTACACGCGCTCTGAGATTGTGTGTACGGTCCGTATCACTATAGTAGTGGTGCCGTAGGTGTACGCGTGTGTGTTCGGTCCGTACCACGCATACTCCTACGGCACCACTACAATAGTGATACGGACCGTACACACGACGTGTGTACAGTCCATACCACGCGTACCCATATGGCACCACTACAATGGTGATACGGACCGTACACACGCTCCGAGAGCGTGTGTACGGTCCGTATCACTATAGTAGTGGTGCTGCAGGAGTACGCGTGTGTGTACGGTCTGTACCACGCATACTCCTACGGCACCACTACAATAGTGATACAGACAGTACACACGACGTGTGTACGGTCCGTACCACGCGTACTCCTACGGCACCACTACTATAGTGATACGGACCGTACGCACGACGTGTGTACGGTCCGTACCACACATACCCCTATGGCACCACTACAATGGTGATACGGACCGTACACACGCTCCGAGAGCGTGTGTACGGTCCGTAGGAGTACGCGTGTGTGTACGGTCCGTACCATGCGTACTCCTACGGCACCACTACAATAGTGATTCGGTCCATACACACGACGTGTGTACGGTCCGTACCACACGTACTCCTACGCCACCACTTCTATAGTGATACAGACCGTACACATGACGTGTGTGCGGTCCGTACCACGCGTACCCCTATGGCACCACTTCAATGGTGATACAGACCATACACACGCTCTAAGGGCGTGTGTACGGTCCGTACCACGCGTACCCCTATGGCACCACTTCAATGGTGATACGGACCGTACACACGCTCTCAGAGCGTGTGTCTGGTCCGTATCACTATAGTAATGGTGCCGTAGGAGCACGCGTGTGTGTACGGTCCGTACCACGCGTAATCCTACGGCACCACTACAATAATGATACGGACCGTACACATGCTCAGAGGGCGTGTGTACGGTCCGTACCATGCGTACCCCTACGGCACAACTACAATGGTGATACGGACCGTACACATGCTCTGAGGGCGTGTGTACGGTCCGTATCACCATTGTAGTGGTGCCGTAGGGGTACGCATGGTACGGACCGTACACATGCCCTCAAAGCGTGTGTACGGTCTGTATCATTATTGTAGTGGTGCCGTAGGAGTACGTGTGTGTGTATGGTCCATACCACGCGTACTGCTACGGCACCACTACAATAGTGATACGGACCGTACACACGTCGTGTGTACGGTCCGTATCATGCGTAGTCCTACGGCACCACTACAATAGTGATATGGACCGTACACACGCTCTGAGGGCGTGTGTACAGTCCGTACCATGCGTACTCCTACGGCACCACTACTAGAGTGATACGGACGGTACACACGCTCTCAGAGCATGTGTACGGTGTGTTTCACACGCTTACACAGGTGATAGGAGGCGCACATGTAAGGAATGGAGGTCTCCTCAAGTGTGAATGGCTGGGCCCTCTCCACAGTCCGCGACATGGTGCCAGAGGAAGCACAGACAGCAGCAGTGTGGTCGACAGGAAAGTTGTGCAGGCAAGTGCCCTCTCATGGGTTCTGGCTGACTTATATCTGTCTTGCTGGGGGCTTTCATTTACAGGAGTACTGAGTGATTGGTCAGACTCATTTGCATCCTACTTTTCCTACAATCCCTTCAAACATACACCAATGACATGAATTTGCATGGTTCAAATTTTGAGCATCATAGCAAGGCAAACACCACTTTGCAACATTGTAATTTTTGGGCCAACTGACTTTTCAAGCCCACATGATGGTCACATTGCAACTGAAATCTCTGCATCCCTGAAAACCAGCATGCATTTTGGGCCTAATACTTGTCCCCTATGTAATTTTTGATGCAAAAAAACATATACAGTGCATTTCACACGTACCCGTACATGTACGGCACCACTACATTAGTGATACGGACCGTACACACGCTCTGAGAGCGTGTGTACAGTCTGTATCACTATAGTAGTGGTGCCGTAGGGGTATGCGTGTGTGTACGGTCCGTAACACGCGTACTCCTACGGCACCACTACAATAGTGATATGGACCGTACGCACGACGTGTGTACGGTCCGTACCACGTGTACCCCTACGGCACCACTACAATGGTGATACGGACTGTACACACGTTCTGAGGGCGTGTGTACGGTCCGTACCACGCGTACTCCTACGGCACCACTACAATAGTGATACGGACCGTACACACGCTCTCAGAGTGTGTGTACAGTCCGTATCACTATAATAGTGGTGCCGTAGGAGTACACATGTGTGTACGGTCCGTACCACGTGTACTGCTACGGCACCACTACAATAGTGATACGGACCGTACACACGTCCGTATCATGCGTACTCCTACGGCACCACTACAATAGTCATACGGACCGTACACACGCTCTGAGGGCGTGTGTACGGTCCGTATCACGCGTACTCCTACTGCACCACTACTAGAGTGATACGGACCGTACACATGCTCTCAGAGCGTGTGTACGGTGCATTTCACACGCTTACACTGGTGATAGGAGGCGCACATGTAAAGAATGGAGGTCTCCTCAAGTGTGAATGGCTGGGCCCTCTCCACAGTCCGCGACATGGTGCCAGAGGAAGCGTAGACAGCAGCAGTGTGGTCGACAGGAAAGTTGTGCAGGCAAGTGCCCTCTCATGGGTTCTGGCTGACTTATATCTGTCTTGCTGGGGGCTTTCATTTACAGGAGTACAGAGTGATTGGTCAGACTCATTTGCATCCTACGTTTCCTCCAATCCCTTCAAACATACACAAATGACATGAATTTACATGCTTCCAATTTTGAGCATCATAGCAAGGCAAACACCACTTTGCAACATTGTAATTTTTGGGCCAACTGACTTTTCAAGCCCACATGATGGCCACATTGCAACTGAAATCTCTGCATCCCTGAAAACCAGCATGCATTTCGGGCCTAATACTTGTCCCCTATGTAATTTTTGATGCAAAAAAACATGTACAGTGCGTTTCACACGTACCCGTACATGTACGGCACCACTACAATAGTGATACGGACCGAACACGCGCTCTGAGAGCGGGTGCACGGGCCGTATCACTATAGTAGTGGTGCCGTAGGAGTACGCGTGTGTGTACGGTCTGACGTGTGTGCGGTCTGTATCACGCGTACTCCTACGGCACCACTACAATAGTGATACGGACCGTACACACGACGTGTGTACGATCCGTACCACGCGTACTCCTACGGCACCACTACTATAGTGAAACGGACCGTACACACGACGTGTGTACGGTCCGTACCACGCATACCCCTACGGCACCACTACAATGGTGATACGGACCGTACACACGCTCTCAGAGCGTGTGTACGGTCCGTATCACTATAGTAGTGGTGCCGTAGGAGTACGCGTGTGTGTACGGTCCGTACCACGCGTACTCCTACAGCACCACTAGTTTAGTTTAGTGAGGAGCGCTAGCTATGAGTCTATGAGAAGTCTACCTTGTTGTATAGCCATGTTTTAAGCTGTTTGCGGAAGTGACTTTCAGAAGTCTCTGTTCTCAGGGTTATTGGCAGGGTATTCCAGGTTTTTGCAGCTAAGTATCTGAAGGAGCGAGCTCCTAGTCTGGCTTTATATATCCTAGGTACCTTGACCAAGGCCATCCCTGAGGATCGCAGAGTCCTCCCAGGTTTGTATTCCATTAGAAGAGAATGCAGGTATTTGGGGCCGGACTTCATAAGGATGCGATGGTCGTAGCACAAAGCCTTAAAAAATACCCTCTTTCCCACTGGCAACCAGTGAAGTTTTTCCAGGGCCTTCTCTGAGTTTGCTCTTCTGGGTAGGCCCAGTACTAGTCGGGCAGCGGCATTTTGTACCCTCTGTAGTTTAGCTATTCCTCCCTTCGTGGTTCCCAGATATAGAACATTGCCATAGTCCAGTTGAGATGTTATTGTAGCATGGACAATGGTTTTTCTGGCACTGGAAGGCAGGAGATTGAGAATTTTTCTCAAGATTTTGATAGCTCCATAGCATTTGCCTGCATCCCTATGTATCTGGTTGATAAAGTTCAACTCAGAGTCAAAGTAAATTCCTAGATTTTTTACTTCAGTTTTAGGGTTGGCAGTTCACCTAAAGAGACTGGCCACCAAGCCGATGACCAAATGGTTGGTGATCTACCCACAATCATTACCTCGGTTTTGCTCCCATTTAGTTTGAGGCAGTGGTTAGAGATCCACTTCGCCACCTCTGATAGACAGTTGGAGAAACGAGTGGCTGCTTGCTCCTCCTTTTGTGACAGTAGAACGATTAGCTGAGTATCGTCAGCATATGAAACAATTGACACGTTATGTTGTTCTACATGCTCGGCCAGGAGGCTTACATATAGATTAAAGGGGGTGGGACTCAATATCGAGCCCTGTGGAACCCCCTGCTCAAGAGACATGCTCTTTGATATGTAAGATTTCTGAGCCACTCTAAAACTGCGTTCAGAGAGAAAAGACCTCAGCCAGTGCAGGGCCTTATTCCTGATGCCGCATGCTTCCAATCTTTGTAGGAGCAGCTGATGCGATACGGTGTCAAACGCTGCACTGAGATCAAGAAGGGTCAGTGCAGCAGTATCCCCTTCATCGGCATGTTTCCTCAGTGCTTCTGTGGCATAGAGTAATTCTGACTCAGTTGAGTGAGCGCTTCTGAAGCCTGATTGAGAAAGGTGTAGTAAATTGTACAATAGTGATACGCACCGTACACACGACGTGTGTACGGTCCGTACCACGCGTACTCCTACGGCACCACTACTATAGTGATATGGACCGTACACACGACGTGTGTACGGTCCGTACCACACGTACCCCAACGGCACCACTACAATGGTGATACAGACCGTACACACGCTCTGAGGCCGTGTGTACGGTCCGTACCACGCGTACTCCTACGGCACCACTACAATAGTGATACGGACCGTACACACGACGTGTGTATGGTCCGTACCACGCGTACTCCTACGGCACCACTACTATAGTGATACGGCCCGCACACTCGACGTGTGTGCGGTCGTACCACGCGTACTCCTACGGCACCCCTACAATAGTGATACGGACCGTACATACGTTCTGAGGGCGTGTTTACGGTCCGTACCACACGTACTCCTACGGCACCACTACTAGAGTGATACGGACCATACACAAGACGTGTGTACGGTCCGTACCACGCGTACCCCTACGGCACCACTACAATGGTGATACGGACCGTACACACGCTCTGAGAGCGTGTGTACTGTCCGTATCACTATAATAGTGGTGCCGTAGGAGTACGCGTGTGTGTACGGTCCGTACCACGCGTACTCCTACGGCACCACTACAATAGTGATACGGACCGTACACACGATGTGTGTATAGTCCATACCACACGTACCCCTACAGCACCACTACAATGGTGATACGGACCGTATACACGCTCTGAGGGCGTGTGTACGGTCCGTACCACGCGTACTCCTACGGCACCACTACAATAGTGATACGGACCGTACACACGCTCTCAGAGCGTGTGTACGGTCCGTATCACTATAGTAGTGGTGTCGTAGGAGTATGCGTGTGTGTACGGTCTGTACCACGCGTACTCCTACGGCACCACTACAATAGTGATACGGACTGTACACACAACGTGTGTATGGTCCGGACCACGCGTTCTCCTACGGCACCACTACTATAGTGATACGGACCGTACACTCGACGTGTGTACGGTCCGTACCACACATACTCCTATGGCACCACTACAATATTGATACGGACCGTACACACGCTCTGAGGGCGTGTGTACGGTCCGTACCACGCGTACTCCTACGGCACCACTACTAGAGTGATACGGACCGTACACACGCTCTCAGAGCGTGTGTACGGTGCGTTTCACACGCTTACACTGGTGATAGGAGACGCACACGTAAGGAATGGAGGTCTCTGACTGGCACAAGGCTGTACATCAAGTCATTGTCATTGCAGACTTTCATGTGCAGGGCCTAGGTGTGTCAGGCAGTGATATTGCACATGTCTCCTCATGTAGTTGCACAATTGATGTGTGATGACCTGTGTACACATGTCATGTGTGATGGGGCACTATGTGGCACACTTCCCCTTCACACTTTGCACATGTGTGCCTGTAGTACAAACGTGTCAAGCACAGCATCACTGGTATGGCACAGTCACCACCACCCGCAACTGTCCCCTGATGCCAGGGACAGGGACACTAACAACTATAATTTCACGATCAGCGTGCCCCGATGTGACCATGTTATGTGTGTGTCATGTGTTCCCATGAGCTTGCCATTGGTGTTCCGTCAACTACATCTGCTGTTGCTGCATCCAACATGTGTCTGTGTGGAGATGGGCATGGCACACATCTACGCACACCATGCCACATGTGGATTCCCACGTAAGTAGGGTCTGTATGCATCAAACATGATATTTTGACATGAGGACATATCTGCGTCGTCTCAATGTCTGTGTTTTCTGTTTTCACGTGTTCCCCTTCATCGCAATGTGTGTGATCTGTACATTTGACATTCCATGTGACCTGTGCGTCTAGCTTGCCGTCAGCTGTCTGTATGAGATGACATCATTCAAATGCAGCTATGTGGATGTATGCCACTCCTGTGATGTCTCTGGCTGTTCACTCAGGCTGGCCCCCATCTCGTTTCAGGGCATGTCATGTAGACTTGCCAATCAACGGGTGTATCTGGCTTTTCGTAGGAGTATCACCAAGCTGGCATACATGTCCTGGATTTATTGCACAGACCAGACTCTGTATTTAGCAGATGTGTAGTAGCAGTTGAGCATGTGCTCTGTTCATTGACATTGATGTTGTTATGCTCTCAATCTTCGTTATTCATTTTAATTTTTTTGTAGGGCACCGCCTGTCCCCTGACCAATGCCAGACTTGGGTGCCATGAGGGAACGTGCCTGCATCCATTGTTACAGATTCACTCAACAGTTGATTGAGGACTTGACCGCCAAGGTGGCACCACACCTCCAACCGCGACACGGGTATACTACTGCGCTGACCCCCAAGATGAAGGTGATGACAGCCCTACATTTTTTTGCCACAGGTACGTTTCAATTCACCATAGCTGATGTTGGTGGCATGTCCCAGACAATGTTCAGCCGTGTCCTGCGTGATGTTTTGGCAGCCATGTTGGAGCACCTTAATGAATTCATCCATTTTCCGACTCCTGAGGAGTTGACTGGTGTCAAGGGTGATTTCTATGCCCTGGGAGGGATGCCCCATGTCATTGGGTCCATTGATGGGACACATGTGACTTTGCCACCACCACAGGCACAGGAGGTAGCCTATCGCAGCCGTAAACATTACCACTCTATAAATGCCCTTGTGGTGTGTCTTGCCAACATGCAGATTTCCCATGTCTGTGCATGTTTTCCATGGTCAGCACACGATGCCTACATCATGAGGCGTAGCAGGGTGCCACAAATGATGCTGCGGCTGCACAACGAATGAGCATGTCTTGTTGGTGGGTATACTCTGTTTGTCCTGTGTGTTGCGGTATCTTTGGCTCTTACGGCATCTCCTGACCTACTTATTTACATGATTTTTCCATGTAGGGGACTCTGGCTATCCCAACATGCCATGGCTGATGACGCCTTTCCGCAACCCAATGTCAGCTGCAGATCACCGGTACAACAATGCACACGGGCAGACCAGGCAAGTGATTGAGAGGACGTTTGGCCTCCTGAAGAGCCGATTCCGGTGCCTTCACAAGACAGGCGTGTCCCTCCCATATGCACCGGAGAAGGTCTGCAAAATCTTCCTTGTGTGCTGCATGCTGCTACAGAAAATGGCAGTGGAGAAGGCAGTGCCACTCATCCTGGAGCAGGATGAGCAGGATCATCCACCCGTGGAGGATGAAGGGCTTGGTCACGAGGCAAGTGAGGAGGATATCCGGAGTCAGCTCATACGCAACTTCTTCTCATAATGGTGAGTCACTGGGTCTGAGTGTGCACGCTTGTAGCCTTGGGTGGCATGTCTTGCAATGTGACTTAGATGTGTGTTCTGATGTGTCACTCGAGTGATGATGTCATTCCACACATTTTAGCTGAGACACTTTTGTTTAAATTAGCATGGGGACAACATTGGTCCTGTTTAGTAAATGACCATGTATGCGTAGAAAAATATTTTAGCTGACTTCTTGTGTGTCTGTCATTCCCAGGTTCTTGCGCATGTTGTTTGCTCGTGTCATCGTTGTCCTCCTGCTATTCCTCATGAGTATTGCAACGTGTGCTGAATCAACGTTCCATGCACGGACATGGGGAAATGTAATTTTGGGTAAGGATTTCAGCAAGGCATTTTGGGTGTGGTACATGTTTGGAATGTGTGGGGACTGCTTCTGTGCATGTTGTATTACCATGCATACATGTCGACTCACCATGGGGCACATAACATGTAGTATGACTCCCATGAATTGATAGTCACCCTTTGTGACAGTCATCTGTAATGGTGTTTTGATTCTGATGAAGGCATCAATGTGTGTAAAACGTCCCTCTGAAACATACGGGATGCTACGGGTGGACATAGTGTGGGACATCCCCATAACAGGCTCAATGGGGAATTGCAGCCTCTCCGTGTGCAGCAGGAGGTGTTTGGCTCATCCCCTTAACTTGTGTGCCAGTTCATTTGGATTTACAACATCCGTGTTGTGAAGGGGGTGTCCAGCGTAGGTCCCACATGTTCAGTCAAATGACCTGTGAGTCTGTTCATATTGATGCATTTCCCTTAGTGTGAGTTTGAGTAATAAAGGTGTTCCTCACCCTCCAAAGTGCCTCATCTCTGTCAACGCAGGTCTCTTGCCACTTTGCATGCGTCATCTCTGGCATAGTTGTCAAAGATTGTGCATATGAGTGTATGTGTAGTTCGGCAACATGCATGCAGTTCTTCATGGCTTATAATCTCTATTGTGCATGAAGTCCATGGTTGTGTATGTATTTGGGCAGGTTGCTCCCCCCAATGGGCCGTCAATGCCTGCTGAGGGTGTGTCTCCTGTGCGCAGCTCGGCCTTCTGTTTCCTGATCCTGTGTCAGTCATCTTTGGTGATTGTTCATCCATTTTCTCTGGGTGAGCCATGAGTAACCTTACACTCCTTCCTTTATGTATGCCTGTTGCAGTTGTCCTTTCTGACATCCTTGTCTTTGTGTGCTACTTTCGGCCTAGTTTCCAGTACATGCCGCCTGTTGCTGCGGCCTCTGCGGCAAGGGCCCACCAAGTTCCCGGATTCTGCAACCCACACGCCTCCAAGATGCTCCTCCCTTCCTCCCTCCACCCATTCATTAGGCTGTCATCAGCTTGTCTGTGCCACTGTTGCGGCCACGCGGTGCCAAAGGCAGGACCGTCAGTGCATGCAACGTGCACATTGCACGACCCTCATGTCCTTGCATGACCCACATCACACAACAGTCTCATGTTGCAGCCACCCTCCAAGCAATGTCCAACCGAAAATCAACCGCATGCTCTCAGGCATACCCTAAGCGCACACACGACACCTTCACATGCTGAGTGTGCAACTCCAACTGCCTACACAGCGCTGCCCCGCCTTCCAGGCCCTGTCACACCAACCAGGTCATGTCCCTCCTACTCCACACCGGCTCCATCCACCAGCACGCCATGGGACTCTGTTACCTCCTCAACACAACAGGCCCACACATCACCTTCATGACAGTGACCTGGATGAAAGCATCCTCAGCACACAACTTCTTCATTGCCATCTCAGACGGATACAGGAGCACCCGCAGGGATGGCACGAACAATCCCGGAGGATGAATTGATATCTATTCCCAAGTACGCACTCAGGGTCACAAATCCGGTTTAGCATAAACACCCTGCAAACCCTCAGAGTAACACTCATCTACAGATCTCCAGGCCTACATCCACAATTCCGCAAAGCCATCAACACGTCCATCGTCACGCACGCCCTCACATCCACAGGATACATGTGGCTGTGGGCCAGGAACTTCTGGCTGGATGAGAACCACACCAGCATCCATCATTGGTCCATCCACATTAGCATCCACGTCTCCGACGAGCAACACACTGCCACACACCCCGCTACCAATCCCCCAAAGATGCTTGATGTTAGTCAACACAGACATGCTGTGTGGGACACTGGAACCAACCCCACCGCCACACCCTGCAACCTCACACACTGGATCAGCAACTAATCCAACAATCTAGCCACGTTGACGGACTTTCCTGTGACGCACATCAACAATTAAGCCACCTGGGACAAGGCAGACCTACTGGACTCATACATGTCTAGCAGGACTCTTGTGCACAGCTTGCAACACAAATAACCATCATTGGCCTTACAACCCTGGAAAACGGCACACACAGCCATCACCATATCATCAGTAAGGACAATTGGAGATCCTTCAGATGGGGCCGAGGCCATAAAACCGCACGACATCAAGGAGCTCCTCAGCATCGTGAGTGCACTGACATCAGCTCTCCATCCAAAAGACACCCCACCCTTGCAAGGCTAAGCCAATCCCTTACAACTTTCTACCACTGCAAGCTCATGGACATACATGCAAGACTTGGCACACAGAGGTAGATCGCACTATTATACGCGGGACCAACCACCCTCAGGTTTTGGACTTCTATCATCAGCAGATACAACACCCGGCTCATGTGCAACATCCCCTGGGGCTCTCCATCAGGCCCCTTCCCACACAACATCTCAACCACATCATTCCCCATCCTTGTAGCCCACGTCCAGCACGTCATGTATGTATCATTGGGGTTAGCCACATTCCATGGTATATAGAGGCATACAGTGACCCAGGCCCTTCTTAGACAATGGACGGCAGGAACGCTGGCTCTCAAGGAACATCACCGTGCTTCCCTAGCCAGCAAATGTCATCAGGAAGACAGTCAACGAGCAACTGACAAACTTCCTCCATGCAAAGAGCTCCAGGCAACCTGCACAAGACCGTCTTACACAGTAATCACCCCACTGCAACTGTCATCATTGCCACCAACACCGACAACTTTGCCATGCTCAACAATGGTGAGGTAACCCCCCTTGACCTCTCCACGGCATCATGCACGAAGTGGTCACACACTGTCAGCTCACACATCTCCAACACTGGTATTCAGGGGATGGACCAGGATGAAATCACCAAGTAGGTCACCAGCAAGGCCATGGGAGTGGGACTCAAGCCTTCAGCATGTAGTACAGTGGCGTCATCTGGCACATGGCCCAGGGCTCATCTCTCAGCGTGTCAATCTTCAATGTGTCCAGGACCCCCCTCTCCACCATCACATACGCACACAACCTCATCATCATCTCGTATGGCATTGACAGCCAGCTGCTCCTCACCCTCACCAAAGACACAGCCATTGCCAGTTCCGACCTACAAAAAGGCATGAGATCCGTTGATGAATGGCTGAACATCAGCCACCTGAGGCTGGACTTGTACAGGACTGAGGTAATCATCTGAGGATTGTCCCCCTACAGCTGGGTCATCTCCTTGTGGCCCACCCTCCAGGGCACTGCACCAGCACCCAGTGGCCACGCACACAAGATGGTGTGCATCATGGACTCGTCGCTCACAATTGCCATGCAACTCACCAGCATCTTTACCTCATGCTGCAACACCCTCCGCATGATGCACATGATCCACAGATAGATCCACTCCAAGGCAAGACAGACCGTCCCCCAGGTCCACAACACCAGCCGTGTCAACTACAGCCCCTCCCTCTACGGAGCAAGTACTGCCAAACTCCCGGAAAACTTGTCCACATCCAGGGTGCATCTGCACACCTCAGCTTAAACATCCCATGCCCCAGCCACATCACTGTCCACCTGAGATAGCTGTAATGGATCACTGTCTGCTGCAAGATGACCTTCACACTCCTCGCCCACACTCAAGAGGCAGTCCACAACCCCAGACCCCAAACCAACCTTGGACGTCTGTCATCCAAGACCCCGTTGGGCCAACTCCGTGCATCCAACCTTGCCCGGGCCACCATTCTTCACATCCACCGAACTCCAGCATGCAGGACATAGTTCTCCCACCTGGCCAAACATACATGGGGCTCCCTCCCCGGGAACCTCGACATGAGCCATGACCTCTACGCCTTGATGATACTCTTCCAAATTGGTCTGTGCGCACAGAATTGCAAGCCCCCCCTCAGCAGCTTGAGGCCATCACGGGTGAGTATTGTGCTCCATGTCTGTATTGGATGATACATTGTGACCCATGTGTGTCCTGTACCTGACTCAGATCCCAGGGTATGGATGGCTGGAGTTAGTTCAACACTCAGGCATTGTTTGACATTTCCCCACACGTATGTTGTGGACTCATGCAAAATGACTGCAACATCTAATTAAAGAAATTTAGTTTTATTCTCGGTGGGGGGCGTGTTTTGTGGGAAAAAATAGGTGCTATACAGTGTGCCTAGAATCCAAAGTTCACAGGGGGAGATGGGATCCTTGGCATATGAAGTCATCAGAGTCCAGACCACAGTGTTTGTCATCATTGGTCAGACTGTGACCAGCAAGTCCATGTGGCAGAGAATGTCAGTGAATGAGGTGCTGCTGTTGCACATGAAGGTCAGGTGCCAGGCCAGGTGACCTGGGAGATGTGGATGGTCCGCTGCCTCTCACGGTCTTTTCCATGGACGACCCACCTTCCTCGGGGGACCCTAAGATGCAGGCCTTGACGATGTTTGCGACGCTCCATCGGACGAATCCTCCTCCTCCTCCCTCCCTGTGGCTGGTGGTGGTCTTCACCTGGTGGCACAGGGAGGGTTGCCCATGTTGTCGGCGATCCGATGGAGTGAACGGCTTATGTCCGTTTGCACCGCCAGGAGCTCAGCCAGTCTTGCCTTCATCCGTCCTTGGTGTTCTTGTTGACTGGCGTGTTGCTCGGCCTGCTGGTTCTTAATCTCTGTGAGGGTCTCCACTACCTGGCTGATGGCCCTGGTGTCACGCCGGTATGCGTCCATTATGTTGCGTATGTGTGACATACCGGTCCCTTCAGCTGGCTGGTCAGGTTCTCACCTCCGCCTGCCTCCACTCCCACCACCCCTGCCCACACGAGCCTGGCCTGCCGTTGTGGGCACATCGGGTCTCCGGGACCCCTGAGGAATGGCAGTTGTGGGGTTGTCTGCCTCCTCCTGGGTGCCCGGCGAACCTTGTCCCTCAAGGTCAGACTGGCTCAGTTGTTTAGTGCGGGCAGGGTTCCTGGGTGTCTCCTGGGATGTGGCAGGAATGGGGTGGTGGTTGGCACAGATGTACCTGAAGCAGGTGCTGCAGGGACTCGGACACCAGAGGGTCCAGGTGGGTTGGGGTCATCCGCGGAGTGTTGAGAGGCGTCGCTGCCAGTGGGATCAGGTTCCTCCCGAGCCTGGGACTGTGATTCTTCCCCCCCATTGTTGGGGGGAGATCCATGACATTGCCCTGTGTGTGAGAGAGAGACAATGTTAATGCTGTTTCATGCGACATCCATGTTTCATACATATTCAAGTTGGCACAGTTCCTCCAGGTAGTTGTCTGTGCCTAGCATTCGCCTCACTTTTCACTTGTGAATGGGTATGTTGCGGGGGACAGATTGATATGTTCTCCTGAGTGTTTGACATGTAGATTTTTGGCTTGGATGCTTCATTGGCTATGGATTGATCTTGTTGTGTCACATGTCCATTGCGAGAGTGGGTAAATCCATTGGCTGCCCCGGGGGTGTGTGATTGTGTAAGGGGTGTGTGTGACAGGGCCTGCTGGTGGGTGTAGTGTGATTTGGCATTGGGTCTCCCAGGTGATGTATCTGTCCCCTCATGGAGCATGCTGCCATGACAGTGAGTGTGAGTTCCTGTCCTAGATATCTGAGCTTGTGGTGTTGGTATTTGAGTTTACAGTGGTCACAGGAGGGCCTTGTGCTGCCTACAGCAGGGCCAAGTGTCAGCTACATTGTCAGTACTTTGCCAGTCCCTGTGCATTGAGCATGGTGCATGGGTATGTACCTGGGCCATATGGGCTGAGGGCAATGGTGTCTGAATCTGAGTTGAACAATGTGTTTTGTGAGCCCCACCCTCCCAGCATCCCGGACATCCAGTCTTGGGTTTGTGTTTCATGTAGCCTGGGACATGGCATGGCCTTGCTTTGTGAATGGCAATATATATATGTATGAAGAAAAGTATCACGGAAAAAATATATCTAACAATCGTTCATGAAAAGGGCACATTTAATTACCCCTTCAAAAATATCAAATAATCATATAGAATACATCTGGCATCATTTACAATATATCACAAGAAAACAGGCGTTTATACAATGAAAGATACAAACACATATATCACACAACATCAATTAAATGTATAACACACACCAATTAACCCAAAAGCAAACAATTTTCATCAGTGTCCCCTTCTAAGTATCAGGCGGACCACTTGGAGGTAGTCAAACTAAAAATGGGGAACACAAGCAATGAGGGCAACTATGACCCAAACGTTATTTCAGGTGTCCCAACGACAGTCTGTGAATCACTGGAGCTCAGGTGAGTCCTCCATCCAATATCTGTCGACGTGACCACGTTTCAGCCAAAGAAAGCTTGAGGCCTCTTCAGGACAGGGGTTAAATGACAACTATAACAATAAAAGGGAGGGGAATAACATTAATCATATCTACAATGACCCAGGACTAGGGGTGGTGACCAGGCCGTGCACACAAATCCAAGTGCCCACAAAGGGACCAAAAACACCTTACATCCCAGAGTGACTTATAATAAAAAGAAGAGAGGGGGAAGGGGGATGGAAAAGTGCCACACAACACAGGGTGACAGAGAGTATCTAGTATCATCCTTCACCATAGTGTACATACTAACTAATTGTAAAGGGAAGTGACAACATCTAAACATGTATCTGAATGGACCACCGTCCTGATGAGCCTTATACATGTCCCAAATGACAAGACCGGGACTGGAAACCTTATATCCCTACACCTACAGTCCTGATACACTTACATGTATCTTCTAAATATAGCACTTCCGAATCTGCTCACTCGATATCGAGGAAACGTTCTGCCAACGACAGGGAAAACAGAGCAACAAAGTATCACAGGGGCTGCTAAGTTAGCTAATCAATATACACAGAGTAAAGAATTTACATTCATCAACCACGTAGGTATGCACATACCTTATAAAACGCTACTCGCGCTTCTATTCTGGTCCTTCCCTAGAGATCAAACCACCGGTTCTCCACACAGTTTCTACGAAATAATAAAAAAATAAAAATATAATAATAATGAAAAACTAAATATAAATATAAACTGGCTTATCTACTCCGCGACTCTTAGCCCATCTTCAACGGTCTCGACCGTGACTAAAATTACACTTACTCGATAAAAGTCGGGCAGTCTCTACGCGGGCATCTTCATTAACACGCCAATCCGCACCACAAATGGGAACGAAGCAACGGAACGTGACGCGTCCTACCCGGATATAACAACTAGCGCTCTGCATTGGACCCTCCCTCTGCCTGCATGAACATAGACAGAGGGCTATTAATCGCCCGTAGCTCTTCTAAATGTCGGATCGTCTAACGTTCCAGAGTGAATTAAAGGGTAACAGACACCCGTGGCTATATATAACATCGGAAATAAATTTATAAAGATCCGCAATATAATACGGATGAAAATAAAATCAAACCAAAAATAATAGTAAAGAAACAAAATCCATCGACTCAACCAGTATATCAACTAAATCAGTCCCTATTGTAAACAGGATGGGGCAAAATTACAGAGTGAGCATTGTGAGCACGGCAAGGTCAACACACCAGGGGAACCCACAACTCCCTACTTCACAAAAAATCTATACAATATATACAAATCTACACTTTACAATTGTACATACATTTAATATGTCTTTTCATAGCCAAAATGTGGAGGAGAGCCCTACGGATGACTCACCCAGGTAGTACATCATAGGCATTCAACAGTCTGTATGTAACATAGACAGAGCGGGTAGCAACGTACACGGACTTACATAAGCAGGTGCACCCTTTAAGATGGCGCGCCCTTACGGTATTTATCTAGGAGAAACCCAAATATAGTCTTGACATGGCAGTATTAATTTCCAATCAGTGACCAAACCTCATCAAGGTCATTGAGCCCCCTAGTAGAGGTCTGATATCTTTCTATCAAACGTGCTTCTAGGCTATTAAGTTTTTTCTGTAGTGATGTTTTTGTAGGGGCCTTCACTATTGCCAAAACTGTCCACTCCAGCTCGTTTTCGCCATGTCCATTTTCCAAAAAGTGTTGGACCATGGGAGCCCCCAAGGTCTTGCATCGGATGCGGGATTTATGCTGGATAATCCGCATTTTGACAGCTTGTGTGGTTTGGCCTATATATGAACATCCACACGGGCATGTCACACAATACACAACATTTTTTGTATTGCAATTTGAAAAAACTAACTGTTTATGTATTTTTTCGTGAATCGTGACTGTTTTAGAATCCTTGGTATGGACACATACCACACAATTGTTGCACTTAAAGTGTCCTACAACTTTTGGTAACCCCAATAGACCTCTAGTATCAGTGGGTATAAGTGTTTGCCGAGTAGCTTTTACAAGATGGTTTCTCAAATTCCTGCCACGCCTAAAGGCAAACAAGGGCTTCGGATTGTTTAGATGGTCCAATAGCCTCAAATTTCTCAGAATAATCTGTTTGACCTTATTAGCTTTAGGGCTGAAGGTCAATACGCAAATCAGTTGCTCAGATTCCTTTTTAGTTTTAGGTATAAGTAGATTTTCACGGGGTGTGTACCAAGCACGTTTAAGTGCTCCTTTTACCAATCGCTTAGGGTAACCTCTTTTTACCAATTTCTCTTGTAGATTTTTTGCATTCCTGAAGTAATCGTTTTTTTCTGTACAATTACGTCGTACCCTCAGGAACTGCCCATAGGGCAAGTTGTCCCTGAGGTTACGTGGGTGTCCTGATGTATAGTCTAGTAGAGTATTTCTGTCGGTTGGTTTGGTGAATAAATCCACTTCCAACTTGCCATTTCTAGCAATGATCCATACATCCAGGAAATTAATACGTGTATTACTCACATTTTTGGTAAATTTGAGGTCAGGGGTACGGTTATTTAGCCATATATGGAATTGCTCCAGTTCTTCTTGTGTGCCTTTCCATACCATAAATACATCGTCAATGAAGCGAATCCACTCAAGAATATGCTCTCTGAATGGAGTCTCCTCATTGAAGATGTACCTATTTTCAAAGAAATCCATAACTAGATTGGCTATTTCGGGGGCAAAACAACATCCCATCCCTACACCTTTAACTTGCAAAAACAAATCAGATTTGAAAGCAAAGAAATTATTTTTCAAACAGATGGTTGCTAGTTCAAGCAGAAATTCAGAAGGAACCATGTGCGGTCTCGGTCTAGTGTCCAATACCTGTCTCATCACCAGCAGTGCCTCATCTTGTGGTATATTCGTATATAAACTCTCGATGTCCAAGGAGACCAACAACTGTTGGTCTCCATCGAACACCGAGAGCTCTACTTTAGAGATGAGATCCATCGTATCTCTCACATACGCTTTAGTTTGAGCAACAAATGGCTTGAGAAATACATCAATATATTTCGCCAGCGGTTCCAAAATTGAGCCACAAGCGGCAATAATGGGTCTTCCTGGAGGTTGGGTAACATCTTTATGTATTTTTGGTAATACATATATATTGGGTATTTTCTGTTCGGTGACATTTAAAAACTCATATTCTTTTTTACATAAATACCCTGCTTCCATGGCATCTGTGGTAAGGTGTAGAATTTGGGCTTTAAGTCTGGCTGTGGGGTTGTCAATTATAGGCCGATAATGCTCCCTGTTACTTAACTGCCTTATAATTTCCTCATCATAGTTTTTTGTGTCCCATAGGACTATTCCTCCACCCTTATCGGCTGGCTTAATAACCGTAAGGGGGTTACTAGCTAGTTCTTGTAATGCCAGTTGTTCTTGTTTATTGAAATTAGATCTGAACGAAATTTGTTTAGCGTTTAACAGATCTATTTCACGCAAGGTTTGGTCTTCAAAGACCAAAATTTCCTCAGGCATCGCTAAGCGCTGTGGGCAGAAAGTAGACTTCTTTTTAAGGCCACTGAAATTTCTTTCATTGCTCTCATTGTATTCCGAAAAAAAGATCTTTAATCGAATTTTCCTGAGAAACTGCAATACTTCAGTTTTAGTATCTACAGGGTCTTGCATAACCGTAGGTACAAAAGACAACCCCTTACGGAGAACTGCAGTTTCCACGTCAGACAAGGGGTGTTGGGACAAATTGTATATAGGCATTAACTCCAGACTCGTATTACTGTGACTCTCATTACGATTCAACGTCTGTACACTCTCTGACGTGTCCTGAAGAATCCCTGCTCCTGATTCTGTGGCATCGGTGTTCGCCATCCTCTTCGGAACCCGCGACCGCTTTGTGAATGGGGCATATACATGTTAGTGGCATGAGCGTTGTTTTTGAGTGTGGTTGTGTCCGGTGAGGGCTTGGGGGTAGTTGCGTGCATTTTGTGTAGTTGGGGTGTGGATGCCATTACCCCCATGTTACGTAAGTTGTTTGTGTACTCACAAGGCTCTACAACTCCTTCGACTCCGTGTACTCCCACTGGCAGAAGCAGGGCCATCATCTTCTCCTCCCAGGGATGGTAATGTACCGGTCTGCAAGGCAGCCCACCTCCAGTGATGTTGCTCTGGGTGTAGTCCTCGTTCATTTTCCGCTTGACTGCCCTCCGCAGATCGTACCACCTGGCTTGGCATTCATTCCTGGTCCTTCTGATGGGCGCAACAGCATTCACCCTATCGATGATCCTCTGCCACAGGCTTGATTTTTCGGCTATGCTGGTCTGTCTGGCCAATGTTCCAAAGAGCTGTAGCTCGACTCTGATGACTTCGTTGACAAGGATGTCCAGCTCCTCCCTTGTGAACTTTGGATTCTTGTCTGTGGGCATGGTGTGGGGTGAGGGTGTGGATGGTTGTGGGTGAGTGGGTGTGAATGTGAAGGTGTGTGTGGGAATGTGAAGAGGGGGTATGTGTGAAGGAGTGTGTGTGAAGGTGTATATGTTAAGGTGTATGGGTGCAGTTGTTGGGGTATGCTCTGTAGCTGCAGTGAGTCTGTTGCACAGGCTCATGGTTTGTGTGTGTGGGCCCTATTTATTGGTCCATTTGTGGGTGTGCCTGAGTTTGAAATTTTTGTGGGTGTGTTATAAGAGGTGGTTGTGGGTTTGGGCCTCTTTTTGCCTGTTTAGATGTGCCAGGTCAGTCATTTAGATGTTTTTTCTACTGTAGACGTGTTTTGTGGTGTTGTGTGAGTCGAATTGACCCTTCTTGTGCTGTTTTACAGTGTCCTGGTTCAGTACGAGTCGTTTTCGCGTTTGTAAGGTGCGTACATACGCGATGTTGTTGTACCGTGCTTGCATATGCAATGTTGTTGTGAGGTCCGTACATACGCGATGCTGGGGGACGGTGCTGGGGTACGGTGCATCCAAGTACAGGGCTGGGGTACGGTGCTGGGGTACAGTGCGTACAAGTATGGGGCTGGGGTACGGTGCGTACAAGTACGGGGCTGGGGTACGGTGCGTCCAAGTACGGGGCTGGGGTACGGTGCTGGGGTACGGTGCGTACAAGTATGGTGCTGGGGTACGGTGCGTCCAAGTACGGGGATGGGGTACGGTGCTGGGGTATGGTGCGTACAAGTACGGGCTTGGGGTACAGTGCTGGGGTACGGTGCGTCCAAGTATGGGGCTGGGGTACAGTGCTAGGGTACGGTGCATACAAGTACGGGGCTGGGGTACGGTGTGTCCAAGTACGGGGCTGGGGTATGGCACTGGGGTACGGTGTGTACAAGTACAGGGCTGAGGTACGGTGCATCCAAGTAAGGGGCTGGGGTACGGTGCTGGGGTACGGTGCGTCCAAGTACGGGGCTGGGGTACGGTGCTGGGGTACGGTGTGTACAAGTACGGGGCTGGGGTACGGTGCGGACATGGGGGGGTACGGTGCTGACATACGGGGGTACGGTGCTGACATACGGGGGTACGTGCGGACATACACGGGGGAGGGGGGGCTGTACGACTCGTATCCCGGGCACAAGTTTACCCGGGATACGAGTGGTACAGAGTTCGCTCCGTACGGGATGTTTTACATACGCTTGTGTATTCGGAAGGGCGGTACGCATCGTACTTGTGCGCTCGAACTTAAGTTTTATAATTTGTATGTAAAACTGTCCGGGTACGTCTCGTAGACCTTTTCCCGAAGCGATTCGTATGTATATTTCACGTACGAATCGTACTTCACCAGTGGAACGGGACTTATACGATTCGTCTGTAAAAATATACGGATACGAGTTGTACGGAATTTTTTTTTTACCGGATCGGAATCGGCACCTAAATAATAATTATTTAAACATAAATTACTTCCCACCCATTACCCCTATAAACCCCACAACCCGCACCTTAAATTAATTACACAATTTCCATAATTACTTTTCAATAAATTATTTAATATCAATTACCAATTAAATATTAATAAATAAAAAATAAATTACTTCCCACCCATTACACCTATAGACCCCACAACCCACACCTAAAATTGATTACACAATTTCCATATTTAATTTTCAAATAATTAATACTAATTAACAACTTATCATTATTTAATTAAAAATAAATTACTTCCCAACCTTTACCCCTATAAACACCACAACGCGCACCCAAAAAAATAGACAGTTACCATAGTTAATTAGCAATTAAATAATTAATATTGATTACAAACCAATTAATAATGAATTATTAATACATTACCTCTCACAATTAACACTATAAAACCTCAATTCAATAGATAGTCATGAATAAAATATAATCATTAATTTATTATAATTAAATTACTTCCCACTCTATTCCCCTATAAACCCACAACCTGCTACGGAACAAAAAAACGCAAAATTTAATGAAAGTAAAATTGATAACTACTAAAACTTTTACGCATATATTAAAAAGCATAAACAATTCTTATACAAAAAAAACATCACATATATTTAAAATATACACTAAAGTACATAAAACTAATGAAAAAAACGATATTTTAAACAGCTATATTTTTGCAACCTAAATTGATAACCTCTATATTTAAAAAAATGATATTGCTTATCTTAAAATCAATATTCTTGACAACGATATTCTTGCTGTCGATATTTCTGACTCATGATATTTAGGACTCGATATTTCTGTAAGTTGACATTTCCAACTCAATCTTTTGTCTGCACACTATATCAGCATATTGTCTCTCCAGATAATGGGTACACACTAATTCTTTCCGGCTACTTGCTTCAAAACAGTTTTAGTCAAGCAATGGACATTAAGGTTTTTACTGTTGCAGTTTACATATCCCTATTCACGATGGACGGATAATGTCCTCGTCTGTTCAAGTTATGGATGTCCTTCATTTTTATGATTCACAATGTACCATCTTACTTACGTGTTTTTGGCCGAAAAGATATCTCTTTCATATTAAATATTGTACTATTCACGTCCATATTAGGACCAAGGTGATTGTTTAGCATAGTGATTTTTTAGAAATTTTATTTTATAGATGACATTGACATTGACAGTATCAATTTTTAATTACAATTAGATGTAGGAGACTTATCATGGACTCATATGTGTCGGCTTTTCTAGACTGATCCACATCATAGATGTCGCACACCACTTGGTAGGTGGGATGTCTTATTTTTAGTCATTGTGATCCCTAATGTGAATGTTTCAATTTATATTATAAAGTAGATCGTCTGAAGTACACATTGTTGTGGCCAACAACTGAACGGGAGGCCTATTCGCGACCTTTGAGAACACGTGGAAATAAGATATGCACCACAATTTTATGAATGTAAGTCGGCTCATACATTATTCCCCCAGACATGATGCTTTTTAGAAATACAGTGTTTGTGCAAGGTGGCTTACGACCCCATCTTCCTCTCCCATTATTATCTTTCAGCCTCAATGAAACGAAGTGATGCACATTTCTCATCTACTACTCATTGACTACGTGACCGTGAACTTAGGCTAGTGTATTCACTATGTCAAGTTTCGCCTTTTTTTAGTTTGTGTGTTTTTTGGGGTGAAGGACACTTACTTTTCTCTTCAGTTTCTATTTATTTTACTTTTTACACAATGGGCTCTGTAACAATCTTCAATTCTTGGTGATATGCACTAAACTAATATCCAAAATACCAGCGGTGCTTGGTAAGGATCACCACCTTTTTTGCACATACCACATTTGTCAAATGACTAATATTATAACATCCTGTACATGATGGTAATATTATGGACTGTCTTCCTTCCTAATAATTGAATACTCAAATGTAAGAATATTTTTATTGACTGAAAAGAAGGGTTTATCTTGAAAACGTGTTGTAAATCTCTGTATTTGTATATATATGATTACAGCCTTGAAGAAGTCACTGCGTGACGAAACACGTGTCGGCTGCTCTTTCTTGGTCTTAATACACACTAAGGTCTACAACCATTTGAATTCTGTTGTCTACTTTTATATGAACAATCATGTGAAAATCAAATTTTGAAATTGTTGTTTATTGCTATTGTTGGGAGTGCTTTGGTATAGTGATCATAAATGTTTGCACAGAGGTACTATTACCAATGTGTTTTACGTATCTGTGGTAGTAGGATACGTTTATACCAACATAGCACCACATAATAATTTTTCGATATCTTCGGTCGATAAAAACCACTACTACCTGTTCTAAATTAGTTGCACAATACCATTCTCCACCGCCAGTTCATCACACACTTTTAGATATCCTAGTAATTCCCCAGACACCTTCCTCTCCTTTGGCCAGCCATTTCTAATATATTGGATTACTTTGCTCAATAGCTGCCTCTTTCCATTTCCACTTTCCACTTGGCATCCGGAGTACTGGAACGTTCCACAGTTAACAAATTCACATCCTGCAAAGTAAAAGCCACTTCACACTCATCCCTCTCCATAAATGACTGCCCCTCATAAGGTAGAGGAAGCCTGGACATGCAGTGAACATGCACATTACACTTACCTGGAACATATTCAATTTGATACTGAAAATGTTGCAACCTGGAGACTAATCTAGCCAATCTTGCTGACATGGTACCCCCTCCTTCAGGTGCTATTATATGATCTAATAGTTTGTGATCAGTTTTTAAAACAAATTTTGTCCGTCATAAAAAGTTTCTAAAATGTTCTGCTACCCAAACGCAATGCAAAAACTCTCTCTCAATAACAGAATAGTTTTTTTTCAGCATCACGCAAAGTACGAGACACATATGCCAAAATCCACTCTTTCCCCTGTACAGGTTGCATAAATACCCCACCAAGGCACCAACTACTCATGTCAACCATCCTAATGCATTCTGTTGGAAACGGCCCTTTTTGCAGGGTTATCCCCCAACTTTTTGCTTCTTCCTCCTTTATTTTTTCTGACCCGTGGTTGTTGGCAATAGGACTCTGGGCACTTTACCACTGCTGATCAGTGCTAAAGTGCATATGCTCTCTGTATAAATTGTTATATTGATTGGTTATCCATGATTGGTATATTTGTTTCACCTGTTAGCCCCTAGTAAAGTGCACTGAGTGTGCCAGGGCTGGTGATTCAAATGCTACTAGTGGGCTGCAGCACTGATTGTGCCACCCACAGGAGTAGCGCTAAAATGATGTCTTAGGCCTGCTTGCAGTGCCTATGTGCAGTCCAGGACTGCCATGTCGACCTGGCCAGTGCACCCACTGACCAGGCCTTATCCTTCCATTTCTGTACATGTCAGGCATCCCTATGGTGGCCCTAGGTACCCCCCTGGGCTGGGTGCAGTGTATCTGAAAGGTAGGGCATGTACTGAGGTGTGTAACATGCCCTGGTAGTGAATTACAGCCATTTTAGTTTTTCACTGCTGGGAGGCTATCTTGCCCATAGGATAGAATGGGGAAGGCTGTTTACATGCCTATCTTCCCATAAGGGCAAGATAGAAAATCCAAGTTTGGTATCTCTGTGTTCAGAATTTAATTATACATCTTTTTAGCAAGATGGTTTTTAAATTCACTGTGTGAGAATAGCACTTTTTAGAAAGTAGCTATTCTCCTGTTTAACCTTCCTGTGTGCCTGTGTGCTGGTTGGCTGACTGGTGTCATGTGATGGACCAGGTGGCTCCAGGAGCCTGGATGAGTCAGCAGCAGGGTGAATAGGGGGATCTGCTTTAAATGGGTGGGAGGAGTAGTCCCTGGGTTTGAATAGGGCTGCCTCTGCCAACACAAAGCTGGCTCCACCCCCTGCTGGCCAGGCTGAGGACTCTGCCTCTGCTGGCACAAAGAAGGCTCCACCTCCTGCTGAGCGTCTAACGACCCTGCCCCTCACTCTGAAAGGAACCAGGTGCTCCAGAGCAGAGCACACCCAGGAACCGGTTTGAGCAGGGGAATCCCCCCACTGGAACAAAGAGAGACAAAGACTTGGAGGGGTATAAGAAGAGGATAGACACCTAAAACTTTAGATCACTTTGGAACTAAGAAGAAACCTCTGCCAAGGAGAAAGCTGAAAAGGACTGAAGAGGAGAAGACTGCCTGCTTGCTGTTTTGCTTTGCTGCCAAGGAGAGGGGAAGGACTTTGCTGTGTCCCCTTCTTTTGATTCTGATCTCCAAGGGCCTGAGAAGAGCTGGCTCCCTGTTAAGAAGTCCCAGGAACAAAAGGACTTCACCACCAGCTCCCCTGGAACTCTGCTGAGAGAGTTCTGACCTGCCTTGGAGTGCTTGCCCAGTCTTGGGGCCTCAGGAGGTCGTTTTGCTGTGTTTTGGGAGCTGGGAAGCAGAAGCGTGAAAAAGAGTAACTGGTACCCAACGCATCATCCGATTGCGTGTCGCAAGAACGAGAGTGCGAGGAAAATTTCATCGCGGCACCATCGCAACACGCAGGGTCCCCGCATCGCCGAGTGCGTCGAGCATCGTCCCGAAGCGTGAAGATTCCTGACATTGCGAGGGTCGTCGGTGAACCAGTTTGCGAGCCGCACCACTGCCGGTGCGTGAAAGTCTCCAGTCATCGTGTGCATCGACGCAGAGTCCCGTTCCGTGGCGCATCGAGAGTTGCGGCGCCGGAAGTCAACGCTGCGCCGCGCATCGTGCCACATCGAAGAGTGTCGCATCGAACCTGTGCGTGAAGCTTTCCCCTAAGAAACCTACGCAACGAAAGCCAAAGTCATCGCATCCTCCCCCTACAGATCGGAGCCGGCGCATCCACCTCTGCTGCGTGAAGCAGGGCTGCTGCAAAGCCTCCCCAGGATCTCAGGAGTATCGCATCGCCTTTGCCATCTTCCTTGTTATAGCTTTTGGGAACCTTATCGCAACTACAGGTACTGTTGGGCACGAAAGTGTCGCATCTTGTGCATTGAGAGTCGCATTGTGCAGGACACTGATTTTGACATCCTGGAGTACTTTCTGCAAACTCTTGAACTATTTTTAAAGTAACCTTTTTTATTGTATGTTGGTTTTTCTGTAATATTTGGTCTTGTGAAGTTTTTAGTAAAGATACCTTATTTTTCTAAAACTGGTGTGGAGTAAATCTGTGGTGTTTTTACTGTGTTACTGTGAGTGTTGGTACAAATACTTTACACATTGCCTTTGATAGCCTAGGCTGCTCAGGCCAAGCTACCTAGAGGGTGAGCAGGGGTTATATTAACAGTGTATCCCCCTTTCCCTGACTTGAAGCAAGGGTCCCTACTTGGACAGTGGTACTTACCCTGCCAACTAGAGACCCCCAGATCTAACATTGGTGGTCAGCGGTGAGGATTGAACTTGTATTTGTACTTGACCCACAGTAATTGGTGTACATCACTAGTTTAAGTGCAGACCAATAGACAACCACATGCTGTATTTTTGATTCTATTTTGGAGTAACTCTTCAAGAGCATCATGTCTCAGGTGGCAACAAGTGAGAGGGCAGAATTGGAGTTTTCCATGGAGGATCTGTATTCGTACAAGGTTGAGGAGCTCAAGCAATTCTGCAAAGACCTTGGTTGCCCTGTGAAAAGCGGATCTAGAAGGGATGAGCTACAAAGAGTCTTGAAGGCCTGGTGGGAGGCTCAAGAGGAAGATGATGCAGATGAAGAGAATGGTTTTGTTCCCCAAGCTCTGCCCGTGGTCGGACCAGTCTCAAGGGCTGGCAGCTCCCATTCCAGTAGGAGTCTCACTCCAGAGGAGTTGGAGGAGAATCAAAGGGCTAGAGATCATGAGTTAGAAGTCATGAGGCTTGAAATGGAAACCCAAAACAAAATAGAAGAGAGCAAGAAGATGTATGCCTTGGAAGAATTGAAATTGACCTTGGCACATGAATTAAGAATGAGGGAGCTTGATATGGAGCTCGAGAGGCTTGAGGCCATGAGTGTCTCAGCTGAAGAAGAATGGTTAGCTCAAGAAGTGAGCTTTGCTGAGTTGGAGGTGGAGTCCAGCTCAGATGGTGACAGCAAGATTGTAGTTTCTAGTGCTGAGAGAAAGGTACAAACACCCAGAGATGTGGCACCTGACTTGAAGGAGGGGGTTGACATACACCAGGGGGTTCAGGTTTATGATGTATTTCCCGTGGGGTGCAGTGTCCCTGAAGTAGATTGGGGAACTGGCACAGGGGACCATATTCCAAGTGGTGGGAGGGACACTCTACTGACCCTAGATGAGAGGTACAGGGAGAGGGGTTCCCCCATGGTAGAAACCTTGGTGTGTGAGTGTGAAGACCACCCAGAAGAGTGTGAGTGGTGTGACAGAGACAGTCAGGTACTGTCTTGCCAATCTCAGGAGAGTGGTGTGGGGTACTTGTGTGAGGCACTGGAGGGTGAGGCAAACGATAGCTTGGTTAACAACTGTGGGGGGCTGTGTGATTCATTTTTTGGAGAGCATATTTTAAGTCCCTGTTTTCCAGAGCTATGCCAACACCCGGTGGAGTGTGAGTTCTCTGGTTCCAGAGAGCTTGCGTTGGAGGCAGACCTTTGGTTGGATGTCAAAAGGTCTGGAGAGGCATTGGGGAGTGATCCCAAAAGGAGTGGCCCGGATATCTTCCAGACCTGTGAGGTGGAAGAGGTTCAGTGTAGCCCGCTTAGGTCCCAGTGTAGTGGGAGGGGTGTAGGGGCTCACGTCCTGTCTCAGTGGAGAAGGGGTGAGTGTGGGACTGTGGGTCCCAAGGTGCCTGAAACCCAGTCTCAGGACCTGATGGGCTCCTTAATGGAACACCAGGTTGGGGGCCTAGACAGTGCTAGTAGGCCATTTGAGGAGGATCTCCTAGTGTCAGGAGAACCTGGAGCCTCTGTAAACAGAGCTCCAGTGGTTCTGGTGTCCGGCGGTACCGCTCCAGTTGGGAGGGTACAGAAGTCCAGACTGAGGGGTGAGAGGGGGATGTGTTCCCCAGTGGGAGAACCAGTGGGTCAGGGACCAGCCAGAAGGGCTGAGTCCCCTAGGAGTGACCATGGTGACACCACTTCTGTCCTGGGGGATCTTCGCGCACTGTCAGGTGGACAGGGGCCGGGAGATCTGCGCCAGGCAGACTGTCACGAGACACATGAGTCATGTGTCACCCTCGGGGAGATACTGTGTGAGTCCCCAGAAGTCCTGGCATGCCAGGCAAGTGTGCAACCGCAGGGTTTAGACCCTAGGTTGGGAGACCAGTTGCTGGAGAGAGGTCCTGAACTGGAGGGAGGGACATCTGTAAGCAGTGTCTCTACCAGTTTGTCTTTGAGGTGTACCGCTCTGAGTAGGAGGGTGCAGAACTCTGGAAGGAGGTGCAGAGGGAGGGAGTCCTCGCCTCTGACCCCGGTTCACCTGAAGGGTGTAGACCCTAGGTTGGAGGGCCAGGTCCGGGGTGTCTCCCCTGGCCTGGGATCCCAGTTGCAGGATAGAACCCCTGAACTGGTGGGTGAATGGTGCAGGACACCTGCCACAGGTGCCCTGACTATTCTAGAAGGGGGTACTGCTCCAGGTGGGAGGGTACAGAGCCCCAAGGAAGAGGAGGACCGGGTGTGGAACAGTCCACCCCAGCCTCCTGTCCAGCCACCGGATACAGGCCCGGGGCTGGTGGGTCAGTGCCAGGTTGTCAGACCCGACCTGACAGGGAAGGGAGTGGACAAAGGGTGCCAAGCACCTGGGGCTACCGCCCCCCACCCTCTGACACCACAGGGGTTTGAGAGCCCTGAGAGGCATAAGGCCTGGGTCTCATCCCTGACCACTGTCACTGGTCACTGCGGCTTGCTGTCTGTCTGTTGGGACACATCTGTGAGCAAGTTATGGCTAGGTGCTGCACAGGTGGTGTCCACAGGTGAAGAGAAGGGTTCCACATGGGTTGGCGTGGTGGACTCTGAGAGTATGGATGGAGAGATCCAACCGGGTTCAGGAAGGCGTAGAACAGGAATAGTGCCCTGCTGTTTGGGCCAGTTTCCATGTTCTATCGCCCTAAGCAGGGAATCCCATCGAGGTATCGCTTGGTCTACCCTGGCTTTAGGCTGGAAGGGGGTTGTGTTGGAAACGGCCCTTTTTGCAGGGTTATCCCCAAACTTTTTGCTTCTTCCTCCTTTATTTTTTCTGACCCGTGGTTGTTGGCAATAGGACTCTGGGCACTTTACCACTGCTGATCAGTGCTAAAGTGCATATGCTCTCTGTATAAATTGTTATATTGATTGGTTATCCATGATTGGTATATTTGTTTCACCTGTTAGCCCCTAGTAAAGTGCACTGAGTGTGCCAGGGCTGGTGATTCAAATGCTACTAGTGGGCTGCAGCACTGATTGTGCCACCCACAGGAGTAGCGCTAAAATGATGTCTTAGGCCTGCTTGCAGTGCCTATGTGCAGTCCAGGACTGCCATGTCGACCTGGCCAGTGCACCCACTGACCAGGCCTTATCCTTCCATTTCTGTACATGTCAGGCATCCCTATGGTGGCCCTAGGTACCCCCCTGGGCTGGGTGCAGTGTATCTGAAAGGTAGGGCATGTACTGAGGTGTGTAACATGCCCTGGTAGTGAATTACAGCCATTTTAGTTTTTCACTGCTGGGAGGCTATCTTGCCCATAGGATAGAATGGGGAAGGCTGTTTACATGCCTATCTTCCCATAAGGGCAAGATAGAAAATCCAAGTTTGGTATCTCTGTGTTCAGAATTTAATTATACATCTTTTTAGCAAGATGGTTTTTAAATTCACTGTGTGAGAATAGCACTTTTTAGAAAGTAGCTATTCTCCTGTTTAACCTTCCTGTGTGCCTGTGTGCTGGTTGGCTGACTGGTGTCATGTGATGGACCAGGTGGCTCCAGGAGCCTGGATGAGTCAGCAGCAGGGTGAATAGGGGGATCTGCTTTAAATGGGTGGGAGGAGTAGTCCCTGGGTTTGAATAGGGCTGCCTCTGCCAACACAAAGCTGGCTCCACCCCCTGCTGGCCAGGCTGAGGACTCTGCCTCTGCTGGCACAAAGAAGGCTCCACCTCCTGCTGAGCGTCTAACGACCCTGCCCCTCACTCTGAAAGGAACCAGGTGCTCCAGAGCAGAGCACACCCAGGAACCGGTTTGAGCAGGGGAATCCCCCCACTGGAACAAAGAGAGACAAAGACTTGGAGGGGTATAAGAAGAGGATAGACACCTAAAACTTTAGATCACTTTGGAACTAAGAAGAAACCTCTGCCAAGGAGAAAGCTGAAAAGGACTGAAGAGGAGAAGACTGCCTGCTTGCTGTTTTGCTTTGCTGCCAAGGAGAGGGGAAGGACTTTGCTGTGTCCCCTTCTTTTGATTCTGATCTCCAAGGGCCTGAGAAGAGCTGGCTCCCTGTTAAGAAGTCCCAGGAACAAAAGGACTTCACCACCAGCTCCCCTGGAACTCTGCTGAGAGAGTTCTGACCTGCCTTGGAGTGCTTGCCCAGTCTTGGGGCCTCAGGAGGTCGTTTTGCTGTGTTTTGGGAGCTGGGAAGCAGAAGCGTGAAAAAGAGTAACTGGTACCCAACGCATCATCCGATTGCGTGTCGCAAGAACGAGAGTGCGAGGAAAATTTCATCGCGGCACCATCGCAACACGCAGGGTCCCCGCATCGCCGAGTGCGTCGAGCATCGTCCCGAAGCGTGAAGATTCCTGACATTGCGAGGGTCGTCGGTGAACCAGTTTGCGAGCCGCACCACTGCCGGTGCGTGAAAGTCTCCAGTCATCGTGTGCATCGACGCAGAGTCCCGTTCCGTGGCGCATCGAGAGTTGCGGCGCCGGAAGTCAACGCTGCGCCGCGCATCGTGCCACATCGAAGAGTGTCGCATCGAACCTGTGCGTGAAGCTTTCCCCTAAGAAACCTACGCAACGAAAGCCAAAGTCATCGCATCCTCCCCCTACAGATCGGAGCCGGCGCATCCACCTCTGCTGCGTGAAGCAGGGCTGCTGCAAAGCCTCCCCAGGATCTCAGGAGTATCGCATCGCCTTTGCCATCTTCCTTGTTATAGCTTTTGGGAACCTTATCGCAACTACAGGTACTGTTGGGCACGAAAGTGTCGCATCTTGTGCATTGAGAGTCGCATTGTGCAGGACACTGATTTTGACATCCTGGAGTACTTTCTGCAAACTCTTGAACTATTTTTAAAGTAACCTTTTTTATTGTATGTTGGTTTTTCTGTAATATTTGGTCTTGTGAAGTTTTTAGTAAAGATACCTTATTTTTCTAAAACTGGTGTGGAGTAAATCTGTGGTGTTTTTACTGTGTTACTGTGAGTGTTGGTACAAATACTTTACACATTGCCTTTGATAGCCTAGGCTGCTCAGGCCAAGCTACCTAGAGGGTGAGCAGGGGTTATATTAACAGTGTATCCCCCTTTCCCTGACTTGAAGCAAGGGTCCCTACTTGGACAGTGGTACTTACCCTGCCAACTAGAGACCCCCAGATCTAACATTGGTGGTCAGCGGTGAGGATTGAACTTGTATTTGTACTTGACCCACAGTAATTGGTGTACATCACTAGTTTAAGTGCAGACCAATAGACAACCACATGCTGTATTTTTGATTCTATTTTGGAGTAACTCTTCAAGAGCATCATGTCTCAGGTGGCAACAAGTGAGAGGGCAGAATTGGAGTTTTCCATGGAGGATCTGTATTCGTACAAGGTTGAGGAGCTCAAGCAATTCTGCAAAGACCTTGGTTGCCCTGTGAAAAGCGGATCTAGAAGGGATGAGCTACAAAGAGTCTTGAAGGCCTGGTGGGAGGCTCAAGAGGAAGATGATGCAGATGAAGAGAATGGTTTTGTTCCCCAAGCTCTGCCCGTGGTCGGACCAGTCTCAAGGGCTGGCAGCTCCCATTCCAGTAGGAGTCTCACTCCAGAGGAGTTGGAGGAGAATCAAAGGGCTAGAGATCATGAGTTAGAAGTCATGAGGCTTGAAATGGAAACCCAAAACAAAATAGAAGAGAGCAAGAAGATGTATGCCTTGGAAGAATTGAAATTGACCTTGGCACATGAATTAAGAATGAGGGAGCTTGATATGGAGCTCGAGAGGCTTGAGGCCATGAGTGTCTCAGCTGAAGAAGAATGGTTAGCTCAAGAAGTGAGCTTTGCTGAGTTGGAGGTGGAGTCCAGCTCAGATGGTGACAGCAAGATTGTAGTTTCTAGTGCTGAGAGAAAGGTACAAACACCCAGAGATGTGGCACCTGACTTGAAGGAGGGGGTTGACATACACCAGGGGGTTCAGGTTTATGATGTATTTCCCGTGGGGTGCAGTGTCCCTGAAGTAGATTGGGGAACTGGCACAGGGGACCATATTCCAAGTGGTGGGAGGGACACTCTACTGACCCTAGATGAGAGGTACAGGGAGAGGGGTTCCCCCATGGTAGAAACCTTGGTGTGTGAGTGTGAAGACCACCCAGAAGAGTGTGAGTGGTGTGACAGAGACAGTCAGGTACTGTCTTGCCAATCTCAGGAGAGTGGTGTGGGGTACTTGTGTGAGGCACTGGAGGGTGAGGCAAACGATAGCTTGGTTAACAACTGTGGGGGGCTGTGTGATTCATTTTTTGGAGAGCATATTTTAAGTCCCTGTTTTCCAGAGCTATGCCAACACCCGGTGGAGTGTGAGTTCTCTGGTTCCAGAGAGCTTGCGTTGGAGGCAGACCTTTGGTTGGATGTCAAAAGGTCTGGAGAGGCATTGGGGAGTGATCCCAAAAGGAGTGGCCCGGATATCTTCCAGACCTGTGAGGTGGAAGAGGTTCAGTGTAGCCCGCTTAGGTCCCAGTGTAGTGGGAGGGGTGTAGGGGCTCACGTCCTGTCTCAGTGGAGAAGGGGTGAGTGTGGGACTGTGGGTCCCAAGGTGCCTGAAACCCAGTCTCAGGACCTGATGGGCTCCTTAATGGAACACCAGGTTGGGGGCCTAGACAGTGCTAGTAGGCCATTTGAGGAGGATCTCCTAGTGTCAGGAGAACCTGGAGCCTCTGTAAACAGAGCTCCAGTGGTTCTGGTGTCCGGCGGTACCGCTCCAGTTGGGAGGGTACAGAAGTCCAGACTGAGGGGTGAGAGGGGGATGTGTTCCCCAGTGGGAGAACCAGTGGGTCAGGGACCAGCCAGAAGGGCTGAGTCCCCTAGGAGTGACCATGGTGACACCACTTCTGTCCTGGGGGATCTTCGCGCACTGTCAGGTGGACAGGGGCCGGGAGATCTGCGCCAGGCAGACTGTCACGAGACACATGAGTCATGTGTCACCCTCGGGGAGATACTGTGTGAGTCCCCAGAAGTCCTGGCATGCCAGGCAAGTGTGCAACCGCAGGGTTTAGACCCTAGGTTGGGAGACCAGTTGCTGGAGAGAGGTCCTGAACTGGAGGGAGGGACATCTGTAAGCAGTGTCTCTACCAGTTTGTCTTTGAGGTGTACCGCTCTGAGTAGGAGGGTGCAGAACTCTGGAAGGAGGTGCAGAGGGAGGGAGTCCTCGCCTCTGACCCCGGTTCACCTGAAGGGTGTAGACCCTAGGTTGGAGGGCCAGGTCCGGGGTGTCTCCCCTGGCCTGGGATCCCAGTTGCAGGATAGAACCCCTGAACTGGTGGGTGAATGGTGCAGGACACCTGCCACAGGTGCCCTGACTATTCTAGAAGGGGGTACTGCTCCAGGTGGGAGGGTACAGAGCCCCAAGGAAGAGGAGGACCGGGTGTGGAACAGTCCACCCCAGCCTCCTGTCCAGCCACCGGATACAGGCCCGGGGCTGGTGGGTCAGTGCCAGGTTGTCAGACCCGACCTGACAGGGAAGGGAGTGGACAAAGGGTGCCAAGCACCTGGGGCTACCGCCCCCCACCCTCTGACACCACAGGGGTTTGAGAGCCCTGAGAGGCATAAGGCCTGGGTCTCATCCCTGACCACTGTCACTGGTCACTGCGGCTTGCTGTCTGTCTGTTGGGACACATCTGTGAGCAAGTTATGGCTAGGTGCTGCACAGGTGGTGTCCACAGGTGAAGAGAAGGGTTCCACATGGGTTGGCGTGGTGGACTCTGAGAGTATGGATGGAGAGATCCAACCGGGTTCAGGAAGGCGTAGAACAGGAATAGTGCCCTGCTGTTTGGGCCAGTTTCCATGTTCTATCGCCCTAAGCAGGGAATCCCATCGAGGTATCGCTTGGTCTACCCTGGCTTTAGGCTGGAAGGGGGTTGTGTTGGAAACGGCCCTTTTTGCAGGGTTATCCCCAAACTTTTTGCTTCTTCCTCCTTTATTTTTTCTGACCCGTGGTTGTTGGCAATAGGACTCTGGGCACTTTACCACTGCTGATCAGTGCTAAAGTGCATATGCTCTCTGTATAAATTGTTATATTGATTGGTTATCCATGATTGGTATATTTGTTTCACCTGTTAGCCCCTAGTAAAGTGCACTGAGTGTGCCAGGGCTGGTGATTCAAATGCTACTAGTGGGCTGCAGCACTGATTGTGCCACCCACAGGAGTAGCGCTAAAATGATGTCTTAGGCCTGCTTGCAGTGCCTATGTGCAGTCCAGGACTGCCATGTCGACCTGGCCAGTGCACCCACTGACCAGGCCTTATCCTTCCATTTCTGTACATGTCAGGCATCCCTATGGTTTCCCTAGGTACCCCCCTGGGCTGGGTGCAGTGTATCTGAAAGGTAGGGCATGTACTGAGGTGTGTAACATGCCCTGGTAGTGAATTACAGCCATTTTCGTTTTTCACTGCTGAGAGGCTATCTTGCCCATAGGATAGAATGGGGAAGGCTGTTTACTTGCCTATCTTCCCATAAGGGCAAGATAGAAAATCCAAGTTTGGTATCTCTGTGTTCAGAATTTAATTATACATCTTTTTAGCAAGATGGTTTTTAAATTCACTGTGTGAGAATAGCACTTTTTAGAAAGTAGCTATTCTCCTGTTTAACCTTCCTGTGTGCCTGTGTGCTGGTTGGCTGACTGGTGTCATGTGATGGACCAGGTGGCTCCAGGAGCCTGGATGAGTCAGCAGCAGGGTGAATAGGGGGATCTGCTTTAAATGGGTGGGAGGAGTAGTCCCTGGGTTTGAATAGGGCTGCCTCTGCCAACACAAAGCTGGCTCCACCCCCTGCTGGCCAGGCTGAGGACTCTGCCTCTGCTGGCACAAAGAAGGCTCCACCTCCTGCTGAGCGTCTAACGACCCTGCCCCTCACTCTGAAAGGAACCAGGTGCTCCAGAGCAGAGCACACCCAGGAACCGGTTTGAGCAGGGGAATCCCCCCACTGGAACAAAGAGAGACAAAGACTTGGAGGGGTATAAGAAGAGGACCCCAGACACCTGAAACTTTAGATCACTTTGGAACTAAGAAGAAACCTCTGCCAAGGAGAAAGCTGAAAAGGACTGAAGAGGAGAAGACTGCCTGCTTGCTGTTTTGCTTTGCTGCCAAGGAGAGGGGAAGGACTTTGCTGTGTCCCCTTCTTTTGATTCTGATCTCCAAGGGCCTGAGAAGAGCTGGCTCCCTGTTAAGAAGTCCCAGGAACAAAAGGACTTCACCACCAGCTCCCCTGGAACTCTGCTGAGAGAGTTCTGACCTGCCTTGGAGTGCTTGCCCAGTCTTGGGGCCTCAGGAGGTCGTTTTGCTGTGTTTTGGTAGCTGGGAAGCAGAAGCGTGAAAAAGAGTAACTGGTACCCAACGCATCATCCGATTGCGTGTCGCAAGAACGAGAGTGCGAGGAAAATTTCATCGCGGCACCATCGCAACACGCTGGGTCCCCGCATCGCCGAGTGCGTCGAGCATCGTCCCGAAGCGTGAAGATTCCTGACATTGCGAGGGTCGTCGGTGAACCAGTTTGCGAGCCGCACCACTGCCGGTGCGGGAAAGTCTCCAGTCATCGTGTGCGTCGAACCAGAGTCCCGTTCCGTGGCGCACCGAGATTTGCGGCGCCGGAAGTCAACGCTGCGCCGCGCATCGTGCCACATCGAAGAGTGTCGCATCGAACCTGTGCGTGAAGCTTCCCCCTAAGAAACCTACGCAACGAAAGCCAAAGTCATCGCATCCTCCCCCTACAGATCGGAGCCGGCGCATCCACCTCTGCTGCGTGAAGCAGGGCTGCTGCAAAGCCTCCCCAGGATCTCAGGAGTATCGCATCGCCTTTGCCATCTTCCTTGTTATATCTTTTGGGAACCTTATCGCAACTACAGGTACTGTTGGGCACGAAAGTGTCGCATCTTGTGCATTGAGAGTCGCATTGTGCAGGACACTGATTTTGACATCCTGGAGTACTTTCTGCAAACTCTTGAACTATTTTTAAAGTAACCTTTTTAATTGTATGTTGTTTTTTCTGTAATATTTGGTCTTGTGAAGTTTTTAGTAAAGATACCTTATTTTTCTAAAACTGGTGTGGAGTAAATCTGTGGTGTTTTCACTGTGTTACTGTGAGTGTTGGTACAAATACTTTACACATTGCCTTTCATAGCCTAGACTGCTCAGGCCAAGCTACCTAGAGGGTGAGAAGGGGTTATCTTAACAGTGTATCCCCCTTTCCCTGACTAGAAGCAAGGGTCCCTACTTGGACAGTGGTACTTACCCTGCCAACTAGAGACCCCCAGATCTAACACATTCCTTACCAATAACAAGTGGTTTAAGACAGGCAGCGCTCACAATCTTTTCCTTGAGGGCATTGAATGCAGCTGTCATCGTTTCCATTCATTCAAACTTCACATTTTTTTAAGAGAACCCTAAATGGGTCCACTTAGCAGCCAATTTAGGAATAAATTTAGAATAAAATTCAGTGAGGCCAAAAACTGCTACTAACTGCTCTTTAGAATTGGAAATAGGTGCTTTCATATTGCTCTCAACATGGCTGCTTTTAGGTTTAGTCCACGCACTAATACGATCCCCCAAATATTCCACCTCTTGTTTCTTACATTTACTTTTCTCCACACATAAAGTAAGGCCTTTGGAAGACAACGCTGATAATCCACTCCTCAAATTATTATCATGTTCTTCTTCATTTTTACCAAACCCTAAAATGTCATCCTGGAAAGCTATTGCCCCATCAATTCCCCACAAGGTCTCTTTCATCAGTCTTTGAAAAACGGACGCTGCACTGGGCAGCCGAAAAGGCATTCTCCAGAACCTAAAAAGACCGTCAGGAGAAAGAAAAGCAGAAAGATTTTTAGAAATATCATCAAGATAAACTTGATGGTACGCACTTGCCAACTCTAAACACTAAAACACACATGCTCCAGCCAGAGTAGAAACCATCTCATGGAGATCAGGAAGAGGATGAGCATCCACCCATATTGCTCGATTGAGGCTGTGCAAGTCCACAAAGAGTCTCAATTCTCCTGAAGCTTTAATCGAAATAATGACCGGAGAAAACCAAAGAGAAGACTCCACTGGTTTAATTATTTTTTCTTGTATAAATCTTTCAACAATACCTTTAATTTATCCCTGTACATAAGTGATACATTCCTTACTCTGTGTCTCTGTGCCAAACAACCTAATACTGTGCTTAAATCCTCTGAATTCTCCAAGCTTGTGGCTTAGGGGCCTATTATGATGGCGGGCAGATCGCCACCACCAGGCCGGCGGTGGCGATCCACCCGCCATCACAACTATAACCCCCGCCTTATTACCATGGCGAGGGGTATCGCGGCAGATGGAAAGTCCGTCCGCCGCTTTACCGCCGGTCGGCAATCGTCACGATTGCCGACCAGGCGGAAAAAGACCACAATATGGTGGCGTTGTGTTGCGGGCCCCCGGAGGGGTGGGGGTGTGAGGAGCTGCACTTCAATGCCATGCACAAGGTGGCAGGTACCGTGCAGTGCCTGTCAGGTTGTGCATTGCAATGCACAACATGCCTTTTTGGCATTGCGGCGGGTGCTGCTTACAGCACCGCCCGCCGCAATGTCAAAGATGCGGGATGTGACCGCCAGGGTGGCGGTCACATCCTAATTGGCAGTGCGGTCCGCTGCACCCCTGGCAGCCGGTCCCAGCACCGCTAGGGTCCCTAAGTTGGCAGGGTATGTCAAAATGTAGGTCCTTTGCTCACTTTGCTAATGGATTCAAGCTAGCCTGGCTGATGAGGGATGTTACCCTGAAACTGGTCCCAGGATGCTTGTTTGCGGTCCAGTGAGGACCTGGCTTGGCAGTTCGGCTTGGACTGTTCCCATGGGGAACAGGGTCAAGACTGATTTGCATATGGCTGGGTTTGAATTGGGGTGGCAAACTGAGCTAAAGAACGATGATGGATTCAACCCAGATCTGTGACCGGGAGTGAGTGTCTGTAAAGTTGCAGCTCTCCATCCATCATCTCCTTGTGTTTGCTTTGTTCGCCCTAAGTCGACAGGGTATGCCCAGACATCGGTACCTTGCTCACTTTGCCACTGGATTCAAGCTAGCCTGGCTGATAAAGGTTGTTACCCCGAAACCGGTCCCAGGATGGTCTTTCCAGTCCAGTGAAGGCCTGGCTTGGCAATTCAGGCTGGACTGTTCCCATGACGCATGGGGTCAAGACTGAGTTGTATATAGCTGGGTCTGACCTGAGGTGGCAAGTGAGCTAAAGAATGGTGATGGATTCAACCCCGATCTGTGACTGGGGGTGAATGTCAGAAAAGTTTCAGCACTCCGTCCATCATGTCTTTGTGTTTCCTTACAAAATGCACACTATGTGAACATACATCTCCTCAGTTCCACCGATCCCTTCAATACGATGTGTGCATCACCACGATTCGCGCTGTGTGAAATGCACAACCTCAGAAAAGATGATCCCTTTAGTACGGTGTGCGCAACCAACGATTACCAGGTGGAACCCCCCCTTTAGGGGTCCACACCAATGCAACCAGAGGAATGCTGGAAGACCAATCCAGAAGCTCCTGCTCCATCGATGAGAATTATGGGAGAGAAGAAACTACTGATCACGTGATGTGTGCTCTTCCAAATGGAACAAGCATTGGCATAGCCAATAGGTCTCGCCTTTGGGACCTTATAAGTGTTTAGCCATGCAACAGTTGCATAACTAAATACTTATAAGGTCCCAAAAGCGAGACCTATTGGCTATGCCAAGCGGCCGTGCGGCCGCGAAAGTGAAAGTAATCGCTGAAAAAGCGGCCCGCGCGCCCGCGCACATGCACTGTAGCTCTAGGCTGGCCTGGTAGCACTTTTTGGAGCCCTCTCAATAAGTCTCGCCAGACCAGTGCATGTGCTGGGTCAGGCGAGACCTAAAAATGTCTGATTCCTTAATTCTAGTTTCTATCAATCAGAATGCAACACAACCTTGAATGGGCAATCACGGAACAGCAGGACATCTTCCCCAAAACGCATCAACAAATCCAGAATCAAAAGGGACACACAGGTGTCGTCTCCGCTCGTCGCCAGTGTTGAAAAAACACACGGACTCACGTTTAGGTGATAATTGAAACCGCAACTTTGTTTGTTCAGCAGAACACGAGGACACAGCTTGGTGAAGCGCATGAACTATAACAACCCGCGTGCCAGGAATGGTGTGCCCACTGCACTTGAACCACAACACCGAGACATGAACACGAGGAGATCTCGCGCCCCTGTCCTAACATCAATGCTCCACTTTGTGCCACAACATAACGCCAGCGTGTCACAAGTGCACGTCGCGCTTGTGCACACACAGATGCCCTGCTATGTATATGCAACAATGAGAGTATAGGGATCTGCACAACTAGCTGATTTTGGTGTCATGCTCGCATGGACTTTCACAAATTTTGCACAAGCGCATAGTAAATCTGGGGCTCAAAATAAGCAGGGCGTAGCTGAAAGGATTTAAACTTCATCGCAACGTAGGCAGATCACAGCAAAAAAGGATTTTAACTTCGCCTCTACATAGACAGGGCACAGCAGAAAGGATTTAACTTTGCCTATGCTTAGGCAAAGTATAGCAGAATGGATATAAGCTTCCCCCCAACATAGGCAGGGAACAGACGAAAGGATTTAAACTTCGCTCCAGCATAGGCAGGGCTCAGCAGAAAGCCTCAGCATAGGCACGGTTTAGCAGACAATATTTATTAGATTTAAACTTCACCATCTTTATAAGCAGGGCACAGCAAAAAAAAGGCCTCAGCACACGCAGGGCTCAACAGAAAGGATTTAAACGTCGCCTCAGCATAGGCAGGGTACAAAAGAAAGGATATCAACTTTGCCGCAGCATAGGTAGGGTAAAGCAGAAAGGATTTAAACTTCGCCTCAGCATAGGCAGGGTACAAAAGAAAGGATGTAAACTCTGACGCAGCATAGGTAGGGTAAATCAGAAAGGATTTAAACTTCACTTCCAAGCTGCATACGAGCATAGGCTCTCGTAAACCTTCACACGCTGAATTAAAATGTCTCAGAAACAAAATATAGGCATCCATCGCTGTATCGTTAACGGGATTCAAGTGGCAATTACCCTTCTGATTAATATGCAGCGATTAAATAACCTTTTCTCATCCTTAAAACGTAAAATGCAGATAAGTACATGATAACTTCTGAGCAATGGCTTATGCAAACATAATGATCAACCTAAAAAAGATTACAGGCTTAGCACCGGGAAGAGTCATGGGTGTTTCACTAGTGTTTGCTTTTCTGCTGGCAGTCTTTTTTCCAAAGGCTGACATCCGTGGCTGACAGTTTAATTATTAGGGTAATGTGATGGATAAAGGGACCTGCTCTGTAGTGACTCCCACTCACTGAACACTTACTTAGAAATGCAGCTGCAAAAATCCCAAAGTTCTCCAATGCGAAGATGACACAACACTTCTTTACCAAGTCCTACACGATCTGTGAGTAGTTAAAGAAAAACATGGTGTATTTAATGTATGTATACAGCTGGTAAGGTGACTCGGTGGGCTTTGTGACAGCAGAGGCTGTAAATCTGCCGAGCAGCATCAGACTTTCATTTTTCCGTAATCTTCAACACGAGCTCATCTATTAACGAAGCACATTGAAAATATGACTTTGTGCAATATACACAGGAAATATCAATTTAGATCCTCTTAGTTTTCTATTATAGTTCTATGTTTCATCTTTCGAAGCTGCATTTTGTTTGCTGATGGACGTTTACTGTTCCATAAAGAACCACCCATACTATCTCCGACAGTGAAAGCAACCGCAGTTGACCAGAGGTCACTGGAGTTGATGGATTAAGCAAAGCGCTTAAATCATCTGCATCCTCCTTTGGAACATTGCCAGCCCACGGTTCCCACACACACATTTCTCACGTGACCGAACATGTCCTTGTCAAGTTCAGCATCCGTATCCCAGTTTAACCCCAGCCCGCCAAATCTGCAAAAGCATTACAGGAGACTGAAACACCACTCTCAACACCCACCGACCCAAACACAGAAAAAACCTCCTCAAAACCATCAAGAAATTCAACAGTTCCGACTCCCTGACCCCCTCAAAGACAGCAATACAACAAGATACAGACCTCAGGCCAGATAGTACACAGAGGAACTCAGACTGATGAAACACCACTGCAAATAACTAGAACACAAATGGAGAATGAGCCAGGAGAATGTACAAATCTGCCCTAGGACGCTACCACCAAAGGATCCAGACCCCCAAATGCACAACTCTAATGGAGCACATTGATGCCAGCACCAACAAAGCAAAGAAATCTTCACCATTGTGAAAGATTTCACCTCACCATTGGCCGCATCCACCTCGATAACTCCCTCGCAGGACCTCTGAAACAATCTGTCAATTTTTCAGCAAAAAAATCACAGCTATTTACAGCAACTTCAGCCTGCCACCAGACCTGACAGACATTGCAAAACACCTCCTGATCTTATCAAAAACTCCAGTGCCAACAACATGGCCCATTATCACTCCAGAAGACACTGCTACCACCATGAAGTCCATCCACTGAGGAGTCTCATCAGACCACTGCTCCCACTATGCCTGCTTCAGAGTCCTGTACCCTTCAGAGCCATGCTCACACCCATTCTGAATGCCTTCAACTCTTCTGTGACTTTCCCACATGCTTGGAACCATGCAACTCTCCTAGCATTGCTGTAGAAAGCCTATGTGGACCGTTCAACATTCGCCAACTACACACCAATCTCTCTGCTACCATTTGCAGCCAAGGTCTTACAGCTTACCATTGACAGACACTTCACCTAATACCTCAATGACCACTAACTCTTCAACACCACTCAATCTGGTTTCAGACACAATCACAAGACAGAAACTGCTCTTCTCACCACCACGGATGACATCCATATGACTCTGGGTAGAGGAGACAGTGCAGATCTCATCCTTTTGGACCTCTCTGCACTATGTGACAAAGTGACATAGTGACCGGAAGAAACCAGTCAGTCAGCCTGCCACAGTACACCTCATATGCCTGCGACATAGTCTGCAGATTCCCGAAAGGATTCTCCCAGAGCCTAGCCCTCTTCAATACATACATGACTCCTCTAGCTAGCATCATCTGCTCACACATCAATGTCCTCTCCTACCTGCAAACAACACTCAACTCATTCTCTCCCTCATAGACAAGATACCATGACATGCAACTCATTCGATCCCTTGTGGATAAGATACCCAGATCAAGTTAAATGCTAGCATGACTGAAATCACACACTGGATCAAGACCAACTGTCTAAAGTTGAACACCAACAATACTGAAACTGTGATCTTTGGGAGCAGCACATCACCATGGGACTCTATCTGGTGGCCAACAGAGCTAGGACCGACGCCCACCGTCACCACCCATGCCAAGAACCACAGGATCATCATTGATACAAAATTCGACATGATCACCTAAGTCAATGCCGTCACCTCCTCATGTTACTATACCTTGAAGATGCTGAAGAAGAGTTTCAAATGGCTCCCAATCAGCACCCGGAAAACTATGGGAACTTCCTCTATGACGCGATCAACAAAACATTGAGCAAAACGTAGCAGACCATTCAGAACTCAGCAGCCAGAATCCCTCTCAATCTCCCACGCCTCACTCACATCACACCACACCTGAAGGATCTCCACTGTCTCCCCATTATTAAACAAGCACAATTAAAACTCCTCATCCACACTGTCAAGGCACTGCATAACATGAACCCAGCATATCAAAACAATTGCATCTGCTTTCACAAATCTTCTAGCTACCTCCGCTCGTCTGGTCTCCTACTTGGGCAAATCCCATGAATACAGAAACCCAGATCCAGTGGTCAAACCATCTCCTGTATCACTCCTAAAGCATGGAATGACATACAGCTACCGCCTCACTTTTTGAATTCATCAAGAATGCCTGTTCTCTCTGTGAAGGCTTTCAGATTTAGATGGGGGCCGCCCTTTATATTGTTGGACCTTTGACAAGTAAGTGTTGTAACAGATCCATACCTTCCGTGTCCTGGTACACAGACGGCCTTAAAAAGTTGAAACAGACTTTTCATAGACCAGAATGGAAATAGCAATTGCATCACAACCCCTTTGAAAAAATGGGGCACAAGGTTCTTATAATCAATATAAATGAGCTATCGACCTTGCTAAATCCACTTTTTCCACACACAAAATTAGAATGGCAGGTAACTCCTATAAGGAACTATTTCGAGCTGTCAAAGAACTATCTCAGCTGCCAATATCTGGCCTCACTGACCCTTCACAATAAGTTTTACAATAGATTGGCCATTTATTCCAGAGACAAAAATCTTAAGATCTACTCTGAATTTCCTTCTTCTGTTGAACACAGTTTCTCAATGGAATCAATGGGCGTCTTAACTGAGTAAGCTAAGCTCTCTGTCTTCCCTAGTATCTGAGCAGAAAACTAAGGAGCTACTAATTTGTCTTAAGTCAGGGCCCCTTGTGAACCCTTGTCTACCTAAAATTCTGCAGTTGGCTCTGGATTGCATTTCTAAGACTCTGCAGAAAGTATTCAATCATGTCATGGATTCAAATATTTTCCCACATCTTTGGAAGGAAGCCACTACTATTCTACTTCAAAAAGAGTCCAATGTTGACCCTGATGACATGAAAAACATTCACCCTATTCCGCTTCTGCCCACACCTGCCAAAATGTTTTAGAAATATCTTAATCAGGTATTAGTGAAGCTCATTGACACATTACATTTTTGATCCATTACAGAATGGTTTCAGAAGTGGCTGTAGCACAGAAGCTGCACTTGTTTCCACCACTGATAGTATCAGTTGTCATGTGGATCAGGGTGGGGCAGCTGTCATGGTGCTTCTGGATTTGGCAGCAGCCTTTGACAACGTCTCACTCATGCATCAGGTACAGCATCTTCATCAGGCAGGTGTCAGTGGTAAAACCCTTAATCTGCCATTTCTTCCTCACCAATAGGGTGCACGTTGTTAGCTATGGTGGCTTTAAAGCTAATGTATTTAGTCTCCCGTGTGGAGTCCCTCAGGGGTCTTCATTGACCCCCACTCCTTCCAGTCTGTGTGTTGCTCCTCTTTCCGAAATGATATGTGATATTAGGGCCTATCTCCCTTGACCATTGTGGTGTTACTGCGCCTATCTGTGGGATTGAACTTGGATTTTCTGTTCACTCATTTGTATGCTGGCTGTGGCTACCCACCTGTGATCTGTCAATCAGTAACTTCGAGTCTGGATCTCAGGGCCTGCATAACCACGGATTTCTGAGTCGGGTTGATGTGGCGTTCACAATGGGCGAATTCATCAATAAAGATGTGCTTTCCTATTTGTGCATGAACGTATTGTTATTCATATTGACATCAACTTTCTCATAATTAACAAACATTGTAGGTTTTCACAGTTATTCTGATTAATGGCAGGTTAATTGCTTGACTCCTTATATATCTAGACACGGGTGCCTTTTTGATTGCAGGAATTGGAATATCACGAGATAATCATTGTTTAGTTTTCCTTCCATCTGGCTATGAAGGGTTTGGTGTTACTCTCACATAGGAATTATGATTGCAAGATTGATTTGGAATGGACAAGAATTTGAAACGTGTGCTTTACTGGCCTTGGCACACCATACTTCTATTAATTGTTTTAGATAAGAAGAGTGATATAGCTAGAAAGAATTGTCCAATCGTAAGCAAGCAATCCTAAATCACTGGATTAGGAATCACAATATGTCCTTTTCTAATATAAAAAATCCAGAAAGGTTTTATCGACCCATACTGAATAGCATTGAAGAAAAATGGGTGCGCCTTCCGAATCGTATGAACGATTTACGACCAGAATTCTGGTTGCAAACCATTAAACAGATACCATCACCTTTAAAGAGATGGTAACTGACTTCCCGTGGTACCTCTTCACTGTTAAGCATTATGTGAGGAGCCTCAGGTGCAGTAGCAGCTGGCATGACTCGCAGGTTGGGGGGACGTGCGGGGAGGTCACACGGGCGGTTAATTTAAATAAAATGTTTATATACAATTAAACTTACCTTTCTGCCGGCCGGGTCCTACATCTTCTCTGCTCTCCTGCTCTCCAGGAATAGGAAGCAAAGGCATGCACCCAGGCTCCCCCCCTCCCCTAAGCCAATCACGAAACGTTGCAAGCAGCGTTGTGATTGGTCAGGATGCCGCCCAGCCAGGGGCTTATGGGGAGGCCATTTTCTCCATATTGGCTGCATTGTAGCCTGCATGGAGAAGGGCAGAATGTGCATGACTGGTTTGGGCAGTCCCAGGGGGCCGAACAAGCAGTCTTTGCACACTCAGGAACGGGCAGGCACACCAATCCTCCCCTCCCTGCTCGCAGAGCATACCCGGCCGCCCGCAACCAAATGAAAAATGGTAATAACCATTTTATGTTCCCCCTTTAAGCACTGCGAGAAAGCAGTGGGGCGACGCATCTACACCCTAGTGGTGGAGCCGCCCCCGTTCAGGTGGAGTAGGCAGTAATCCAGGGGAACACTTCCTGCTTTCTGATGTTTTCCCAAATGGTATATGTTTATTGTTTTAAAGCAACACTGTTTATGTTAAGGACATGGGCTGATTTAAATAAAAGTTTTTCATTTGGAACACAAACACAGGAAAGGTGCTCTACAGTCACTTGCATGCCACCATCCCTGTGTTTGTGGGCAAACACAGAACGTCACAAACATGACCTGCTTAATTAATACCCATTGACCCATTTACAATGGCCTTAAGTATGTGTACCATTTCTCTGCAGGGGGAACAATGTTTGCCTTAACTGCGCATATGCCTAAACAACGCATATGTGTGGTTATGGCAGTCGGCATTCTAGCTGTCTCAGTGGGCAGGGAGAGGAACCGGAAAAATTGCTGCAGGAAGGACCAGGACGTGGTGAGGTAAGTTGGGCTGGGGTCTTGGGGGGTAATGTGTAGGGCAGGGGGCCAAGTTAAAGGGTGCAGGGGGAAGGAACAGTTTTCAGGGCAACAGGATTTTTTAGAGCTCAGGGCAGGCGTGGTCGGGTAGTTTATTTAAGAAAGGGCAGGGTTTTAGGGCTCAGGGCAGTGGTATGGGTAGTTTTAAGGATATTGCAGGGGTTCGTTTTAGGGCTCTGGGCGGGGGTAGTATTTGGTAGGGGCAGGCGTAGTTCTAAGGGCAGGGCGAGGCAGGTTTTAGGCCTCAGGTTGGGGGTCTAGGTAGGGGACAGGGTTTTAGGGCTTATGGTAGGGAGGGGTGTCATGATAGTGGTAATCTTTACCACGCATATCCATTTAAAAATCATGGGCCCGATTCACAAAACTAACTTAAGACAAAATCCTAAACTTACTACCATTTTGGTATTCACAGAAGGCACTTACTCCTTTCGGTATTCACAGAAGTTAGGAGTCCTAACTTTAGGACTCCTAAATGCCTTCTGTGAATACCGAAAGTCTTAAAGTTAGGATTTTTCTCAGTTTAGTAGTAGTATAGTTAGGACTCCTGACTTTTGGACTCCTAAATGCCTTCTGTGAATACCGAAAGTCTTAAAATTAGGATTTTTCTCAATTTAGTAGTAGTAAAGTTAGGACTCCTAACTTTAGGACTCCTAAATGCCTTCTGTGAATACCGAATGCCTTAAAATTAGGATTTTTCTCTGTTTAGTAGTAGTAAAGTTAGGAGTCCTAACTTTAGGACTCCTAAAGTGAGAAAAATCCTAATTTTAAGACTTTCGGTATTCACAGAAGGCATTTAGGAGTCCTAAAGTTAAGACTCCTAACTTCTGTGAATACCGAACTGAGTAAGTGTCTTCTGTGAATACCAAAATGAGTAAGTGCCTTCTGTGAATACGAAAATGGTAGTAAGTTTAGGATTTTGTCTTAAGTTAGTTCTGTGAATCGGGCCCCATATCTTTACCCCAAAATTGTGTAGTAAAGGCATGCATGGTAAAGGCAAGTTTGGTAAAGGCATGCATGGATTAGACGCATTCGTTGTTAGGACGGCATTGCAGAGGCACGTGTGGTTCAGCCATGCGTTCCTCTGTCATACAACCCATATTAACAGTTGGTTCTGTAACCCCGGCAAATGGTGACTTTGAAAAGTGACTAATTAGCACGTAGGTCACTTTGTAAAATCAAACTATGTTCTTTACAAGTCAGTGTGTAATTTTTAACCACAGTAAAACGATTTTGTTCAGCATTGCTCTACCTGGTTCTTTTTTAGAAGCAGCAATGTCCACGTCAAATACTCATAGTGCTACACTAGAACTATGTTTTCACTTAGGTGACCAGGAAAAGTATCAAAAGAAACTACCCTGGGGGCTCTCCTCCCATTTCTAGAGACAAAAAAGAAACACAATCTACCTTTAACCTTCTGCAGTCTGTATAAACAGCAGCCATAGCCAATCTAATTGGTAAGCCATGACACTGGACTAGGAGGAAGTAGCGCTGCAGTTCAGAAGGCGAAAGGGCTGCAGCAGCGTGACGTGACTATGGGCGGCTCCTCCGTTATAGTGAAGGAGCGTCGCCCCACTAAAATGCACCCAGGGATGAAAAATAAAATAGTAATGAAGTTCATTCATTACCATTTTATTTTTCTTGACCCCGTCCCCAACGGAGTGTCAGGATTGGCGGGCATACTGAATGGCTGCAGCAGTAGGGAGGACGGTGGTCTGCCTTTGTACTTGTTTAAAGTGCGCATGTCTCTTTGGCTGTCCATCTTGCGACAGCCAGCCACACATGCACACTTTAAACCTCTCTAACCCAGCTGTCTCAAGACAGCTGGGTTAGAAAAAGCAAAAGCCTCCAGTGATTTTGTGAGCGCCAACAGAGGCTGCTCCCCCCAATCCTGGCACTGCGCTGACACTGATTAAGAACACAAGGGCAGAGTCAGGATTGGATAAGAGAGTTATCTGGGGCCCTGGAGTCACAATGGAAGAAGACCGGAGCAGGGAGGACGCAGCAGCAACCACGGTAAATGCATTTTCATTTTATTTACTTATCCGTGTGTATTTTATGAAACTACCCATTTGCCTGCCCCTCCACTCGCTGAACTTGGCAGCCGCCACTGGAATAGATGTGCAGGAAGGAAGGATAAGGGTACATGTGCCCATCATTTTTCAAACCACCGATGTTTTTCTTTCAAAGCAATTTCCAAAGAGCATCCACTTATCAATGCGAGGAGCTGATTGATTGCAGCAGAAATATTCTCTGGATGAAAAGCATCATCATACTGTAAGACCTGCAGCAGTATATCACAGTGATAATCCACGCGTGTGGAGGAGGTTAGGGTACCTTTCAGCAGGCACGCAGCTTTACCAGCCTGGATGTGCTCACATCTGTAATAAAACGTGCTAAACAATCAGCCCTGGTGCTGTGATTCTAGGTCAAGGCACACAGTGACATTTCTATACCTGCTAAAGCCGTGGGATGCTGGCACTGAAGAAATATAGACCTATTAAGTACATGAAAAGGATATGCCTTTTTAGATCCTGCTGAAGGCATTCAGAAGCCAGCTATGAGACTGAATAGTCCCTGCAATGTTATTTGCTGAATGACATGCTCTGATCTGTAGGCTGTCACAATTGACGGTTTTGCATGAAAAAGACATATGAACACAACTGGATTTGTATATTAATGTAGGCTACCCTGGCTGGTCCTTAGATGCCTCCAAAGGTCAGGTCACAACCTTAATTAACCCCTGTAACAAATCTCTTTGCTCTTGTAACATCAAGGGCCATTGAGGTAAATGTATGGAGTCCTCCCATATACCAAGAAGGCCCTTTTTAAACCAGTCTCAGTAAGACTAGGAGATACCAGAAGTAGGACATCATCTCCCCATTCCGAGTTGTATGGTTTGGAATGAAATAGGTATACTGCACTTTTTGCCCTGTTGATGCTAGAAAATTATGGATCTTGTATTATTCGAGACATACATTTCAATAGATTTTACCTTAGAAAATCTATGTGGGTAAGAAATGCTGAGTCTGTGTGCTATTCAGTGAATTGCAGTAGAGATTATTGAAGTTTAATCCCCTTGTATAACACTGACTGCGTGAGTAATGTGACAGAGATAGCATTCGTATCTTACACAAGAACCTTCTCAGTCTGGTGTGTGCTGCTATTGGGTACATGTGCAGTACCAAAGCAACAGTCAGGGGAGGTATAGAATAGAGCCCAACCAGGAGGATAACATTATACCCACCCAGGTAGATTTAAGGGAAGTCAAGAAAGCCACAGTGTATCCTGTGCCCTATGGGCAGTGGGTGGTGAGTTGTCTTCCTACCATATCTATGCCAAGACATTAGTACTGGAACAAAGTTTAGAGTAGGCTTTCTCACATGTGTCATCAACTCACTACAGTTAAATGAACTGTTTGAAAGAAGAAATGAGATTCACATGTTCATGCTCAACAGTAGCTTCAAATGGCTTTTTTTTTAAGGTGGTACTTTTGAGAGGTCGCTTGAATTAGACTTGCTTTCTGTAGTGGGATGCAGTAACTTATGTCAATATTTGATGTCCCATTAGCACACCTTGCCCTTTTTTCACATAACCTGCACCTCAGAGCTGAGGTAAGACAGAATACAGGTGGGGGGTGATGGTAGGTTACGCATTGTATGTTAGGAATCGAAGGTAGTTTTGGTATATTATATAGGCATATATGATAGGTTAGATATCAAATGTAGGTATGCTAAGGTAGGTATATTAGCTTAGATATGGTAGATGGGTTGATGTAGTAGGCCATGTATGGTAGAGAAGTTATGATAGGTCGGAATGGTAGATATGGTACATTATGTATAATAGACATGAAATGAAATGAAATGAAATGAAATGTAGACTTATAAAGCGCGAATTGCTGCCCTGAGGCGTCCAAGCGCTACCTGGAAAGTGTAATCATTTGTCAGAGGCGGTCAGCTGGGGGTTATTTATGGACATTAAAAAGAAAGGTCTTTAATTGCTTACGGAAGGAGAGCAGATTAGGGTTAGACCTGAGCTGAACGGGGAGGAGGTTCCATGATTTGGCGGCATTATAGGAGAACATCCTGCCACCAGCTCTCGTTCTCCTGATTCTGGGAACTGTCGCCAAAAAGGCCTGGCCGGAGTGAAGGTGTTTCCTAGGGTGGTACTGTGTGATAAGTTCACGGCTGATTGCCGGTCCTTTGTGCCAGAAGGCTTGATGGGATATGCACATTGCCTTGAAGGCAATTCTTTGCCAAACCGGAAGCCAGTGCAGGCTACTCAGCCCAGGTTTGGCTGACAGTCTCCGTGGCAGCTGGAGCAATGTGCGAGCAGCGCAGTTTTGAACAATCTGCAGCTTGCGCAGTGTATAGTCGGGGGCACCGAGATACAGGGCATTGTTAAAGTCCAGTCGAGACTGGATCAGGCCTTGGACAGCAACTTGCTTGGCATCCATAGGTAAAAGTGGGAGCACTTTTTTCAGCATCCTGAGGAGGCCAAAACAAGTTGCAGAAAGCCTGATGGCCTGGGTGTCAAAGGTTAAGGCTTTATCAAGCCATACCCCCAAGCTTTTTATATTGTCCTTGGGTGCAGGAGGGGTGCCTAGGCATGGGGGCCAGAGAGAGTCAAAATGCGTTGGAACAGCGGGGCCCATGAGCATCAGCTCAGTTTTATCCCCATTAAGCTTGAGGGAGGATCTCGTCATCCAGCTTTTTACTTCCTCCAAACATTTCCTTAGTCCCATTTGTGCAGATTGGCTGTCCTCCTGTGCCAGGGATACCACTAGCTGAGTGTCGTCCGCATATGAAATGATCTTAATGCCAAACGGACGGACAACCTCAGCCAGTGGTCTCATATAGATGTTAAATAACGCGGCGCTTAAAGAGGAGCCCTGCGGAACCCCACAGCTCAGGGGTTTGCTAGAGGAGAATGTATTACCCTCAAAGATCTGAAAGGACCTGTTACTCAGAAAGGATTTGAGCCAGAGTATTGCCATGCCTGAGATTCCAACCTCGGAAAGGCGACACAGCAGCACGTCGTGATTAACCGTATCGAATGCTGCGCTCAAATCGAGGAGGACCACTGCCACTGATCCGCCTCGATCCAAGATCCTTCTGGTTTCCTCGGTGACAGCTAGTAAGGCAGACTCCGTCGCATGTCTAGGTCGAAAGCCCGTTTGGGTGACATCCAGCAACTGGTTATTTTCCAGAAAGTCCATCAGATGGATATTGATGTGCTTCTCTAGAATTTTGCTCTCCCAAGGGAGCAGGGAAACGGGGCGGTAGTTGCTAAAGTCGCCAGGGTCAAGGTTAGGTTTCTTCAGCAGTGCACGCACCATAGCCTGCTTCCACGGGAGTGGAACTATACCGGAGGTAATAGAGGCATTGAGGAGGTTCCTGATAGTAGGGAGGACAGCCTGAATTACCGAGATCATTGCCTCTGGTGGAGCTGGGTCACATGGTGACCCTGATTTTACTTGCCGAGCTAGAGATTCCAGGGAGTCGTGTTCTAACAAGGGAAAGTGTTCCAAGGTTGCCGTGGGTTGGGGGGGAGCCTCAACCGGACTTGGCCATGTATGAGCAGCGGGGGGAAAATCCATGGCAGGAAATAAGGAGTAAATTTGGAGGACTTTTTGATGGAAAAAATCTGCCAGTTCGTTACAGTGAACTAGCGTTTTACAAGGATGCGTAGAGGGTGGTGGAGGTTTTGTGAGGCTCTTTACTATCTGAAAGATTTCTTTAGGTTTAGATTTAGCCCGCATGATTTGTGTAGAGAAATAGGTTGCTTGGACAGTCCTTACCTTGTCTTTGTAGGTTCTAATCGCCTCTCTATATTGGGTTTTGACGTCCAAGGAAAAATCCAGACGCCAGCGTCTTTCTAGTTTCCTGCAGTGCCGTTTTTTCTCTCTGAGTTCCTTAGAGAACCAGGGGGCACTTTTATGTAAATGCTTCGTAGCGATTTTACGGCGGGTGAGTGTGGCCTCTAGAGAATTTAGGATCCATTCTTCATAATCCCGATTAGCTGCGCAGGGATCCACGTTAGGAGGGGGAAAGGAGGTAATAAGGCTTTTGGACCAGGACTCCACCGGGAGTCTAGCCAAATTTCTAACATTCTTTACAATGGGGGTTAGGTGAGGTGGCTTGCGAATCGACCATGTAAGGGGGACAAGTGAATGATCAGTCCACGGAAGACAAATAGGTTGCCCAGCCTTGAGCTCGGTACAATTGCTGAACACTGGGTCCAAAAGATGGCCCTTGATGTGGGTGGCTGAATCGACCAGCTGCTCCAATTGTAAAGCCGCTAAATCGTTCGCCAGCTCAATGGCGGTATGGTCATAGGCGGCATCAAAATGGAGATTAAGATCGCCTAGCAATGTATAATTGGAAAAAGTTGTCACCGACTCGGCCAGGGTCTATGGGAGGGTCTTGTGGAACTGCTTTGGGGGGCCGGGTGGTCGGTATATAAGGGTGCCTGAGAAACAATTATTGGGGGAGAATTCAATGCTGAATGCGAGGCATTCACAGTCAGGGATTGATTCGGAGGTGCCTCGACAAAGGAACTGTTCTTTATATATTATTGCCAGGCCACCTCCTCTCCCAACAGCCCGGTCCTTCCGCGTGATTTGAAAGCCCGGAGGCAGAGCTGATACACTATCAGGATCGGAGTCTGGTGTCAGCCAGGTTTCTGTTAAGAAAACTACATCTGACCTACGCTCCTCCACCATGAGAGCAATTTCCGTCCTGTGTTTGGGTAGGGACCTGCAATTTAAGAGTAGCATGATGTAGTCCTGCTTATTATCATGTTGCTGGGTAGTATTCAGCTTATGTTTGCACGAAGGGCAGACCGCAGGCAAATCCAGCGCATGGAATGAGTGCAGACAGTCTCTTTCCCCAGTGGTCCTCATACTAAGGAGGGACTCAAAGCTGTAATACCTTATATGGCGAAGAGAAGATGCAGGGGTTATGGCCTCCGGTCCCGAACGGTCGCGGACGGGCGCAGACGGGCTTGCCTTTAGCGTGCCTTCAGCGCGCTGGCGGCTCGCCCGCTGCGCGCTCGCGCTGGCATCTGCTTTTATGTCCCTGAGCTTACAGCGACTAGAGAGCTGTCCACGACCCCCACCCAAGATGTCAGCCAACTATAGTCTGCCAAGTCCTCCTACACCGCACAAGGGAGCGATGCGGATCCGGCCGGCAGCAGTGGCAGCGGATTACTAGTGAGGTGAGTCTGATTGGGAACAAGAGTGAGGAACACACATAAAATACAGGCAAGTTAATACAAATTGCAATAGTTAAAAATACCTCCCGGCTTCCGCCTCAGGAGTACAACAGGTCAACATGTATGAGAGATAGGTTAGTATAGTAGGTAGGTAGTTATAGTAGATAAGAGAGGTTATGTTTTTTTTTAGGTTTTAATCAGTAGGTAGGTTGAGTTTTATAGGTTAATCACCCGCAGTCCATTAGGGAAGTATTCCAACAAATCGTTCTTTTGCCCACCATGCTGCTTCACTTTAAACCCAGTCATATGCAAACCAGTCTTGACCCTCCTCTAATAGGAACAGTTCACCTTGAACTGCCAGGTCAATGTCTTCCCTGACCTGGAACGCAAGCAAACCAAGACAGCTTTTTCTTGGACGTCAAAAGCTGCTGGTTGTATCTGTCGAAGTCTTGATAAGGTGGATAAGCTTTGGACGAGGACCCATCCAAGCTGTTGGTTTTGACGTGAATAGCTCTCAAGAGGGAGAAATTCACATTTTGCACTGATGGAACTCCACTCATCGGTCAGATAGCTATGTTACCATCTCTTGCTCAAGATATTTACCTCCAGACTTAGGGACTGATTTAGACCTTGGTGGATCTGGTCCCGCCATCACTTTTCTGACTGTTTCACCGCCCACCTTCTTGGCGGTGCACCTGCTCCATTTAGATGTTGACGGGTCTCTGGACGAAACTCCGTCTGAGTGTCCCCATCATATTTGTCCTCCCGCATCGACGGCATCATAGGCAAAAGCAGGAGTCGGAGGGAGTCCAGCCAATATCACTGTCAGCCCAATAACGATGTGCCTTTCCGCCGAGGAAACTGTGGCGGGGAAACCTCCAAACTTGAGTTGATGGAATCGAAGGAAATGAGGTAGATACTTACCTTTTTTTCTGTTTGCCACTTCCGTTTCTGTCTTGAACCCCATATTCCAGGTGCTTGCTTTGCAGCTACCACTTGACCTCAACTCTCATCAACTCTGTTGTCGCTGGGATCTAAGGTAAGCTTCTTTTTCAATTGTCTTACTAACAATTGTGTGCTAACTTTTGCTTTCACCTCGTGTATTTTTACAGATCTCTTTCATGCACATTTTTTTTCTCATGTGTAATGCATCAATATTCATTATACAACTTATCAAGGTAAACTGAACACACCTGCATTGATACTTTAAAAAAACGATTTTTTGTTGTGGGTGTAAACACAACATATATGTGTAGTGACTCATCAATATGTAGTACATACCAGTCCCCACTCCACCAGGGACTCACTCTGTCAGGAACCCGCCGCTAGGACAACAGCAGCACAATGGGCAAATCTAAATATGCTAAGCACAAACCTGGAGGCCTGACTGTGATGGAGTATTGTTAACCAACAGAGTAGTCCACCGTGTCGACGGTGCTGCACCACTTATGCAGCGGTAAAGGGTCTGTTGATGCGGACGGCGGTTCAGCCAGTCCTCATCTAATCTAAGTACGGCGAGCGGGACTAATGGAGTACTCATAACTGTCATCACAGAGGGATGACGGGCGTCCCTTCAAGCCCTTAGTCATTTTTTGGGAGCTTGAAATTGTTCAGGGGTGCAAGGCTGCTATTGTATCCAATGCCGAGTTTCACAAGGCCAGATACCTTCTCGCCGAGGGGCTGCTGAGTAAGCTGGATCAGATTTGCTGCTGCAGAGAAGCTCTGAGCCGGAGAAGTGTGTTTTCTTATCCCAGTGAGACCGCAGCTTGGCCGAATAGCCTGGGGTGGTCTGTTTCTGTTCTCTGGAGGTCTGGAAGTCCAAATATTCTAAGTCTTAGGTTCTCAGGCATGGTCAGAAAATTCCAGTGAGACACAGAACTCAGGAACAGCAGTTGGGGGTCAAGATTTACTCCCGCAGAGGTCACCAGCAGGGTCCAGGTCAGGGCTTGTTGGTATTGGTCAGCTAAGCACTTCAGAGAAAAGGCCTATTGGAACTTGTTGTCAGCCTGTAGCTACACAGGAAGTCATCCATCTGACACTTGGTGCCACCTTTTTTCTCCTGGGTGCAAGTGTACAAGATGGGTGTGAGGAACTGGAATTATTAATTTATGCCAAAATCGCCACCATTCAGGCAGATCTTCTTAAAGATGTGCAATCTGATCTAAACCGTCCTGAGTCAACAGAAGTTTCTATTCGTACCATGGAAAGTCCCACTTTGGCTAGTTTTTGCCCTTCTTGAGGATTCCTTAGCAGCCATTAAGAGACTGAAGTTGGGCTCTCCCACCGACCCCTGCCCTCCAGCAATGCTGTTTAAGGTTGCCCAGGTTATTAATCCTACTGCAAATAGAGTATTATAAGTATTAAACACCTCTATTATCTGACAAGGTTCCGACACACTGGAAAACGTCAAGAGTGTTACCTTTACTTAAAAAGAATCTACAGCTGATCCAAAACTGCTGGCTAATTATAGACCTATCTCCCTTCTCCCTGCTTTCTCCAAAATATTGGAAAAGTTTGTTAAAAGACAAATGTCGCAATTCCTGGAGGAGAACAAGCTTTTACATCCCAGTCAGTCAGGTTTTAGGCCCGACTTCAGTACGGAAACAGCATTACCGGAAGTAGCGGAGTATGTTAGCGGCACCATTCACAATGTAGGCAAAGCCATCCTGATTATGCTGGACTTATCAGCGGTCTTTGATACTGTTCCACATCAAAGGCTGCTTGAGCACCTTCAGGCAATAAGGATTAAGAACATGGCCCTGAATTGGCTTACCTCCTTTCTGGACTATAGAAGCTGAGAAGTTTTGTTGCCACCTTTTTCATCTTAAGCACATACACTGACAGTTGGTGTTCCTCAGGGTTCAACTTTAAGCCCCACTCTGTTTAATGTGGTTAGTGTTTACACCACTGACAGTACTGGCGGAGTCACAGGGTTAAAGTAATCTTTTATGCAGATGACACTCAGCTTCTCTTCTCCTTTAAAAAAGTAGAGGAGCTAGATGGGGAGGCTATTGTAAACTGCCTCTCTAAGGTGTTCCAGTGGTCGGAAACACTGTTTTGTTGTGATGTGCCTTGTTATGTTTTAAAGAGTTGATGTCTTGCTTGGTTTATGTTATTTTGCTATGTTTTCTTTGATTTAGATATGTCAACAAATGCTGCTAGATTTTCAGGCGAAAGAAGCACAACTCTTTAAAGTTCCCATGGCAAGCAGCTATTTACAACTATGTGAGGTGATAAAAGAGCATTGTTTCAACCTTTCAACTACATAAGACACCATTAAGGCCAAGACTGTAACAGAGACCAAGTCTAACAGTGCTTGTTTTAAGTGATATGGCCACTGGTCCATGGGATTTTACACACTAGCAGGATAGTATTGTGGAAGAAACTCCATTCATGCATTGTAGCTACGGTCCGTACAGGTAACATCGGTGGGGCAGTGGGGCAGTGGGGCCATGTGGAGGGTGATTTCGAGGGATGATTCTGAGGGTTAATTAAGTATTTATTTAATTTTCCCTCAGCATCGTCCCTCAAAATCCCCCCCCCCCCGCCCCCACCAAGGCCCATCGCTGTTACCTACACGGACCGCGGCTGATGCATTGCTGTATTTTGAATTAGCGCTCAATTATACTGGATGGCCTAAATAATTTTTGGAACCCAAAACATCACTGACAGTCTGGTCTGAATGCCTCCTTATAACCTACCTATATTCTGTTTAACCATTGGCTCGACTTGTGCATCAAATATTCAAATTTCTTTTAAATGTACTTTAACAAAAGTGGGAAACCTCTGCTATAGAAAACTGCCTAAATAAAATAATACATATCCAGCTGAGTAGGGCTATGTAATATCAGATATGAAATTTGGCCATTTTAGTGAAGGAAAACACCATTTGAAAAGAAGCTATTGATTTTATTTTTTTATGTACATTTTTTTTAGGCCCCTCTTTTCCTTTCTTTAATTGGTGAAAGTAGATGGGCATAGGGACGAGATCAATTTGTTATGCACCCCCAATGGGTACAGTGACTTTGATAGGGGTTCACCTCTTGTCTGGAATGTGATGGACAGCACTACTGGGATTCTCAAAGTAGGAGATTCAAGGTGTCCCAAGGCAGCTGTGGTTCCACTTGAGGTCCTTGGAGGCACTCCTCATTGTTGGCTTCTTTGATGTGGAATAGACACCGCTTTTTTCCCTCAGTGAGATACGTCATTGGGCTTGGATTGAGTGGGGTTCCAAGGGTACACATCCAGTAAGTGACAGAATGTGTTGTGTGGTTTTGTGATAGTTGAAACATTTCTGGAAAGGGTAAAGTGCTGAGGCAGAGTGCACAGTGGCATCTCCTCCACTAAGGTGGAGGAGCGTTGCCCCACTGCTTGCAGCAGTGAAATAAAGAAAACATAGAATGATAATTACTTGTTGTTATTATCATTTTATGCTTCCCTGCTGCGGCAGCTTTGTCGGCGGGCGGGGCTGGTTGACTCACAGAGCAGGGGAGGGGAGGTGTGGTTTGGACTCCCAACCTGCCCATGAATGTTTGGCTGGCCCTCTTGGGCCAACCAAACATTCATGCACACTTTCCCTGTTCTCAACGCAGGCTGCATTACAGCCTGCATTGCGCACATGCCCAGGTCTCCATTCCCTGGCTGAGCACCGATCCATGCATTGCACCTTTGGGATTGGCTCAGGGGAGCCTGGGAGTGGGGTGTTTCCTGCTTCCCTGTTCCTGCTGGAGAGACAACGGAGGGACGGCAGAGGATAGACCCAGTAATCAGGTACTTTTTTTATTTTTACCTCCTATAATTCACCCCCTAAATGCCCCCCACCCCCAATCCCTGCCGGCTGCCTCTGAGACTGTCAAAGTTATATCTGCCCATTAAAGCAGGCATTGCATCCCGATCTTCCAATATAGAGATCATTGTATACATTCCCACCCTGTCATCAGGGATCTCTGTAGCTGAACATTTACTCAATGTGAAGCAGATGTACTTTCAGCAAAACTGAATGCCTTGCAGACTGCCATTTTGTTTGCAGCCTACATGGCATTCTCTCACATGTAGCCTGTGGGCACAGAAAATCTGCATTGATAGGACCACACTCAATAGTGTGGGCTTTTCCAATAAAACAAACACAGCACCTCCTTAGATCCCTCTTGCAGGAGATAGCAAAGACATCAAAGAACTTGTATGGGAATGGCAAAGACTGTGGGCCCGATTCACAGAACAAACTTAAGACAAAATCCTAAACTTAGTACCATTTTAGTATTCACAGAATGCACTTACTACTTCTGGTATTCACAGAATGAACTTACTACTTTTGCGATTCACAGAATAAATTTACTACTTTTGCTATTCACAGAATGGATTTACGACTACTAACTTTACGTCCGCACTCGGGCCGGAAATTCCGGCCCAGAGGCGGAGCTTCCGGGCCGGAGGTGGGGCTTCCGGGCCAGAGGCGGGGCTTCCGGGCTGGAGGCGGGGCTTCCGGGCCAGAGGCGGAGCTTCCGGCCCAGATGTGGAGATTTTAAATCTCCGCCACTGGCCGGAATCCCCACCTCCGTCCCGGAAGCTCCGCCTCCGGGCCGGAAGCTCCGCCTCCGGGCCTTAATTTCCGGCCCGAGTGCGGACGTAAAGTTAGTAGTCTTAAATCCATTCTGTGAATAGCAAAAGTAGTAAGTTTATTCTGTTAATCGCAAAAGTAGTAAGTTCATTCTGTGAACACCAGAAGTAGTAAGTGCATTCTGTGAATACCAAAATGGTACTAAGTTTAGGATTTTGTCTTAAGTTTGTTTTGTGAATCGGGCCCTTAGACTTAAAAGATGAAAATGGCATGCTACCACTACACACACCACCCTCACTGAACATTGAATGATAACTCCAAAATACACTCCTCCCAATATGCATGTCAGACTTCACACAAGCTGATAATAACCCCATGGCACCTACATTCTAAACCAGCAATGTGGCAGAATGGGGATATTCGGATAGGTGGGGAAGAGGTTAGCTGGTCAACATCGAAGGAATACAAGATGTAATATGCTGATGACCACCAGGACTCATGCAGGAATACAACACCCCACAAATGCAACCGTAGCGATATGCTCGATTGTCATAAGCTTGAACCAGAAGTTAGGTAACTCCCCCATTTCTTTGACGAGATCCACTATTCTTCCCTATTTGCTAACATGGAGGGAATATGTGGAAACAATATCAGGCATTTATTCAATTTCAATTGACAATATCTTCTCATGGGGAACCTAAATGCATTCTGAGCAGGTAAGACATATTCACAGGCATAATTTAAAGATAAGGAGTAGGAGACTATATTAGAAGAACATGATAGGGGTCTGAGGGATGCTCGATTGAAATATAGTTATTTTAAGATTTTTTAGCATTGGCACTGGATTCCAGTTTAATTATTCAAGGCCAAACTTTGCCCAGACTCTCAGTGATGGAGATGTCAAATAAGGGAAGTGATCTAGTGCACATTCTGTGGAATTCTTCAAAAGTGAATGGGTACTGAAGACAAATTTGGGACACCATGAAAGTAGAACTATGTACGACAACAGACCTTAATGCCTGAAAAGCGATGCTGCATGATACCACAGATCTTCCTCCCTTAGCTTTTCACACATAATGGTGGTTATCCACTGTATTAGCAGAGGCAAAGATGGGAATTTTGTGGCACTGGGAAAAGATTACAGTTCCAAACTCTTCAACATTGGTTAGATGACATGCGTGAAATTGCAGCATGTGAAAAATGGATATACAAAATTCATTATAGGTTCCCACAATTTAAAGAAATTTGAAGAAGATTTTTGAGGGGAGATACCAATAACAGCTAGAGAGGAAGTGACACACTTGTTAATAACAGTGACACGAGAGAAGCAGACATACTAATAGGGCAGATGAAGGCTTTATCTCGGTGGCCCCGTGGTAAATGGTGGCCGATGGGAGAATGTAGGTTCTGAGAAGAACTCTTTCTCCGTTTATTCATCCCACTCATGGTATGATTTCAGAATTATTGTTAAAAAAGGAGTCCAGGGAGGGGCATGGCTAGCGGCCAAGCAAGATGGCCGCAGCCTAAGAGAGCTCCGTGACCGAGGGATCCCTCCCGATCAATCTGCTCATTAATCCTGTACCAGCACGGCCCAAATGGGGTGCTATCGAAATCGGAGCAACAGCAGAGTATATTGTGACGTTCCGGAGCTCCGAGGATCTGACGGCTGCCAACTTATGTGGAGCATCGCATTAAGGCCTGCGAGAAGCACTGAAGCCGGGGCCTCGCATAAGCTCCCTACCTTACTATAGCAAAGGAGTTGGAGTTGCACAGCGTGGCCATGCACGATTACCTACTGCGATACTGACCGCAAGATCAATGCGGACTAGAGACACAAGGGAGTGCGGCGGCGGTGAATATGCTGCATTGAAGAACCGGGTGAGTCACGAAAAACGCACGCAGATGCTCCTGGCGCCCCAACCGGCAGAGGCGACATACCCGGCGCAGCCACGCAGAAGCGGGCCAAAGTGACTTAAGAAGGCGGAGGCCCTGCCCATAGAACAAAATCACACCAGAGGCATATGAGAACCTGCAATTGAGTAAAGCGGAACCAACGCTTAAAAGACTGTCGTGCTGGCTTGTCCAGCGCGGTGCGGAGAGAGGCCAGAAGGGGAACGCTGCAGGTCGACACCGGCTGAGGATCAAAAGTGGGAATTACTCCCCTTGTAACCCGTAAAGACGAGCCGCTGCGGAAGAAAGCCTTCAAAACAAGCGCAGGTCACTGGACACCAGTAGGCTGCGCTGCCACTGCATCATTGCCACCAAGCTCATGCTATCACTCATTCAATCGACAGACTCCTCCCGCAGCCACAAAAGAATGGAAGCTTAAGAATGGGCAGTACTGATGAGATGCTATAGCCAAACGGTGGACCGCATGAACACAGAATTGGCAGCGTAACACTGAACAATACTGGCCTGCAGGCCCTACACACCCTTCAGCATTCCAGAGCAATTGGCACCTTGTAACAGCACCGCAGGCAGGATATCAATGCTGCCTACATCCAATGGCACAAGAGGAGCAGGTAGGAAGCCCGAAAGGCCGCGCGTGGTAACGTAGCACGCGGCAGGCAGCGGCGAATACTACCCTCCCCCTGTGCGCCTGGTGAGACCCCTGGTGCGTGGGTCGAGATGGGAGGCCGGGGCCAATGGGGCCCACCAACCGTGAGACTGGACAAATAGTCCTACAGTAAAGACCAGACTGAGAAACCGCCAATAAACACTGCCCAAACAGAGGCCCCTACACCTAATGACCCTGCTGAGGTCACACTGTCGGACATTATGTCCGCCCTACAGCAGGTTCAGTCCTCTATTGGCACGATCTCCACAGATATATCCCTAATACGAGCAGAATTTTCAAAATTATCAGAAAGACTAACGGAGGTCGAATCTACAACAACGGCACTCTCCACAGATATAGCTATGCTACAACGCCAGGTATGCCACATGGAAGCTGATAATAAGCTTATCCTGGCCAAACTAGATGACCAGGAAGGCCGCTCGAGGCGCAACAATGTGCAACCTATTGGAATACCCGAAAACGTGGGGGGGGGGCGGCCTTAGACCTCTTTGTGGGAGATCTCTTCAAAAACCAGAGACAGTCACGAGGATTATCCAGCTTCTTCTCCGTAGAAAGAGCTCATCGTGTGCAGGGAGGGAGGCCAAGACCGGGTGCCACCCCCAGACCGATACTGGCGGGCATATTCAATTTTCGACAAGAATAGCTCCTCCTATCTGGATAGAAAACTGTACTGTCACTCTCTATCCGGACTACACAGCTGCAGTAACCAAACAAAGACGCACCTTGATAGACGTAAAGAAAGAACTGCGCGCCAGAGAACTTGAGTACTCAATTTTCTTCCCAGCGAAATTAAGAGTATAGGCAGAAGGAAAAACCTGGTTCTTTGCCACACCTGAGGAGACCCGAGAGTGGCTGGAGGGAGGACGCCCAGCAGCAAGATCCGGTAAACCAAGAAGCCAGCAACAACACCGACTGTATGAATCACAAAAGTCCAGGTCAAGTGAATCCAGTGAAAAGGGGGACTGAAAGAATATAAATGGCAGGCACCATAGCTGACACTACAAGACAAGATATCAGACCTAGTCAACACTGAAACAGCGCACTAACCACCAGACGAACTATCCCCATGGGGGCTACGATTTCCCATGTCTGCGCCTTATTTGCCTAGAATACAATGGCAATTAAGCCGCCCTGTGCGGTTGCGGACTGCATATCTCCAAGTATGATGTTGGCCGTTGCAGTTGATTGCTAAGGGAGGACTTACGAGGGCCGCTGACAGACTCTCCCCCCCATGGGGCTGCCTCCTCCTTTTACAGTGCTGGTTGGAATGTAAATGGACTGAGGGACAAAATTAAGAGGGGGCTGGTCCTCCAGTACATTAAACGCAGAGGTCCGGCGGTCGGTGGCACTGATACAGGAGTCTTATTTGACGGGCACAGCATGCAAGGCCCTAGATAGATGGGTATATAAAATGGCAGTGCATTCTGAATTTACCTCTGGTTCTCGAGGTGTGGGAATCCTGATTAATAAACGTTTCTCACTGATACTCATGGGCTCCTGAACTGATGATCAGGGGCGGTTCGCAGCACTGACATGTCAATGGGATGGACGATCTTATAACCTGGTCTCAGTTTATATTCCGCCAACAAGCAAACAGCAAACAACCCTCCCAGCACTGGGAAACCTTTTGCTCTCCCTACCACCTGGAGAAACCATTATAGGTGGAGACTTTAATGCCACAATTAATGCATCCATAGATAGACAACCCCCTAGGGCCCCCAGTAGTGCAAACCTCGAACTAGTGGACTTTGTGGAGGCTGTTGGTCTCGTTGACGTCTGGAGAGCTAAGCACCGGCTGGATCGACAGTATACCTTCCACTCAGGGGTGCACAATAGTCTTTCAAGAATAGACTATATATTCGCGTTAGCAACAGGGCTAGAAAGGATATCAGAGATCCAACACTTACCCTGGGGCATCTCGGACCATTCAACAGTATACATGACATTTACAACCCACACTACAACTCGCCGTAGATCGTTCCCACTATACACAGGATATCTTAAAAAACGGAAGATAGGAAAGAGTCTGCTAACAGCCACAAAGCAATATTTCGCCGAAAACGAATACTCAGTGTCCTCACCTCTGACGTTGTGGGAGGCGTATAAAACGGTATCGCGGGGTCACACAATTTCATTAATTGCTGGACATAAAAAGACACAAAGACAACAGATCGAAGCATTAGAACAGGGAGCAGCCGAGGCAGAGGCGGATCATGCACTGGATATCAATGATGACACAACACATAGGTGACATTTAGCACAGGAGGAATATAAGGCATTTACATGGGAAGAAGCGAAGGTCAAGCTCACGACCACGCAACATACTGTTTACGAACTGGGCGACAAAGCAGGTAAGCTTCTTGCCTGGCTAGATAAAAAGGACAGAGCTAGCAACAGCCACGAAGCAATATTTTGCCAAAAACGAATACTCAGTGTCCTCACCTCTGACGTTGTGGGAGGCGTATAAAACGGTACGCGGGGTCACGCAATTTAATTAATTGCAGGACATAAAAAGACACAAAGACAACAGATCGAAGCATTAGAACAGGGAGCAGCCGAGGCAGAGGCAGATCATGCACTGGATATCAATGATGACACAACACATAGGTGACATTTAGCACAGGAGGAATATAAGGCGTTTACACGGGAAGAAGCGAAGGCCAAGCTCACGACCACGCACCATACTCTTTACGAACTGGGCGACAAAGCAGGTAAGCTTCTCGCCTGGCTAGATAAAAAGGACAGAGCTAGCAAATGGATAGCCCAACTCCGGTTAGAAACTGGAGCTATGACCTCAGATCCTCAGCAAATAGTTGACGCATTGGCCTCACATTATGAAACTGTATACAGGCCCACAGCCAATAGAAGACAATCTAGCCTTCCTGAAAGATATTCATATGCCCACACTATCACAGGACGCTCGATGCATATTTGACCACAGATTAGCTTACTTTAGCCATAGGCGCACTACACACGGGAAAAGCCCTGCGACCTAACAGCATCATGGTGGAATTCTATAAGAGAGCAGCTACCCACTTTACACCACACTTACATAACATGTACAAGACAAGTCTACAAATTGGAGAATTGCCCAGAGATCAGCGCCTTGTGACAATAGTAGCATTCCATAAGCCGGGCAAGCCACCGCAGGAATGTGTGTCGTATAGGCTATATCTCTGATAAATGTGGAAGCAAAGATACTGGCTAAAACATTGGCAATGAGATTGCAGCCCTATCTCACAACAGTGATCCACCTGGATCAGTCAGGCTTTATGCCAAACCGTAGCACAGTTTTAAATCTCCGGAGGCTCCATAGAGTCATGGCACGCAGGTCCACTATTGCGGAAGACACAGTTATCCTTTCCCTAGATGCACGGATGGCATTCTACATGGTCGAATGGCCCTTCCTCTTTGCAGTCCTCCGACATATGGGCTTCGGCCCCAAATTCTGCGACTGGGTGCGCCTGCTATATAATAAACCCCTGGCACAAGTCGTGGCCAATGGCCGCATTTTGACGGATTTCCCCCTTGGTAAGGGGACGAGGCAAGGTTGCCCTCTTTCACCGCTCTTATTTGCCATAGGACCCCAGTGTCGGAGGTGAAAAATCTGGGGGTCTGGTTGGACGTTGGCCTTACCTTTATAGGACATACCAAAAAAACGGCAGCCTGTTGTTTTGGTCTGTTAAGAGGACTTAGACCAGTTCTCAAATATTTCGATGCCCCAACCAACCAGCTTGTAGTCCAGGCTACTATCATCTCCCGCCTGGACTACGCTAGCTCTCTTCTGGCTGGGGCTAATCAGGCTGAGTTAACCCGCCTACAGCGGGTTCAAAATGCTGCGGCTAGAGCCATTGTTGGCCTACCCAGATTTTGCCCGGTGGCGAATGTCCTCCGCTCCCTGCATTGGCTCCCTGTAAGGAAGCGTATTCTTTTCAAGGTCCTTTGCTTGGCTTTTAAAATATTAAGAGGTATAGGCCCTGAAATCCTGTCCAATCTTATTTCCTTCTATGTCCCCACCCGTAGCCTCCGATCTCAGGGCCAGGCCCTTGCTGTGGTCCCTAGATTTAGACTCAGTCGGATGGGGGGTCGTTCCTTCAGCGTGAAAGCTGCACTAATCTGGAACACCCTCCCAGTTGAAGTCCGTCAGTTAGACGATCTGCTGACTTTCCGGAGAGCTATTAAGACTTTTTTGTTTTAGTTGTCCATTTCAGGTTTTCTCTTTTCCTGTTGTGTTGTGTTTCTCCTTGTCTTTGCGCCGGGACGCTCCTTGGCTGGAGTAGCTGTGCGCATAATAAATCAATATAACATAACATAACATAACATAACATACTGGAACCACTGGTGGCATGGATACTCCAGGACCCAGTCATCCGAGGGATGAAATGGATTATGGGATGGGAAGATCGCATATCACTATATGCAGATGATGTATTGCTATATTTGACGTCCCCAGCACGCTCTATCAACTGCCTACTGGACAGCTGTGCAGCATCTGGCCGGGCCTCAGGCTATACTATCAACTGGGCGAAATTGATTCTCTACATCCTGCACAGCCCCCCTGCCCAGACTGCCATGCAACTGCGACATTCAGTTTGCAGAACAGGGATTTAAATATCTTGACAGATATGTCACACATTTGGACACGCGTTTCACTGAAGAAAACCTTATGAAGCCCCTGGCAAGGTTCTGCCGAGATGTCAAACACTTGCGCTCGTTGCCGCTCACTCTACTGGGAAGAGCGGCCCTGTTTAAGATGATGGTACTTCCCAGATTCCTATACATCCTACTAAACACCCCATTCCTGGTTAGCCCCACCTATTTCACAATGATTACCGCTGAGGTAACCAAACTGCTATGGGATGGAAGGTCTGCCCATATCGCCATGAAGAAACTAGTGAAGGGCTGGTATGACGGAGGTATCGCCCTTCCAAATATACAAATGTACTATTAGGCGTCACAGCTCATCGTGTTAAATCAATGGCTTCATGCATCACAGGATGACCCAGCATTCCATATGGATAGGCATCTTGTAGAAGCGGAATGGATCATGGGGGCATTATATAATAACTCTAGGAAGATGACACACACAGGTCCCACAGCACACACACTGCATGTTTGGCGAGTGGCACAGTGGGAATTGGGATGGGAGGGGGTTCTCACACAAGCGACGCCACTGTGGGTCACCCGAGAACTGGGGCAATTGAGAAACACCAAAGGATTCTGACAATGGGACTTGATAGGCATCTCCAGGGTGGGAGATCTGTGGAAAAAAGGCGCTTTTATCCCATTCTCACAGCTGAAACTACTTATGGACTGGCACTGGCAGAAACCTTCAGATATATGCAGGTTAGACATGCGCTCATGGCAGCAATTTCACCAACCACGCAACTCACAGAGGCCTCACCACTAGAGGACAGGCTTCTCATAGAACACTTAAGTAAAAAAAGCCATCTCCCTAACATACCGGAAAATAATCAACAATCAGCCAGACCCCACGGCAATCCTTAAGGAAAGAGGCAGACGTAGGCGACTTAGATGAGGAAGATTGACAGAAAGCCCTTGCGTCCCCTAGAGAAGTAGCTATACCTTCCACACTAAAAATAATACAATTGAAAATCTTACATCACGTGTACTAGACACGATTTTTGCTACATAAGCTAGGCAGGACGGACACTCCACTCTGTCTCAGACAATGCGGTGCAATAGGCACCTTTTGGCACACAATTTGGGAAAGCCCGGCAATTACACTCTATTGGGAGGCAATCATGCATACAATTTTACAGGTGACTAGAGTGGAGGTCCCACTAGAACCAAAGAGATGTTTGCTTAACATTTGGGAACCCACAGTTCTTAATCACACGGGTCAAGACTGGGTGGCACTGGGAATGGCGTTGGCGAAACACAATATAGCACAGCACTGGGGTTCAGGAACGACTCTGACTCATCGACAGTGGTACTGTGATATGGACGGCACAATGATAACCGAGAAGTCTGTGTATGTTCATCGGGGATGTCCCCAAAAATGGGCCCGGGTGTGGGGAAGATGGAAGACATTCCGTGGTAATATTTGCGAACCCTCACAGGAAGAGCAGATGTCGGAAGATAGTGACTAACTAACGGAGATGGGGGAACCAGGGTCTGGGTCACAGCACGCAGCAGAGCAACAAACGCTGAGTGTGAGTTGAAATTCATTGTTCAAATGTAAGAGATGTACTATTGCTAAAGAACGTTCATGTCATCCACTGTATGCACTGCGAGTAATCCACTGATGTCTTGATTGTCAATTTACACAAAATGCCAATAAAATGTTTTTTTTTTAAAAAGGAGTCCAGGTTAAGTTCTGATCAGTAGGTAAATGACACAGAGTTAGATGGAAAAAGTGCAGAATACGTACTGGTGGAGTTGCTTTGTACAATGGGTGGTTACATATGAGAGTGAAAAAATCTCTCTCTCCTCCTATATTCCCTTTCACATGTGCTTAATATTTGTTGATGGTAAATGGTAGTAAAGAGGCTATATGTGATGACAGAAAGTGATATCTTCGAACTAAGGAAGGGACAACAGACAAAATGAACGCATTCATGTACTAGTATTGTCGAACAACGTGAGACTGTTTATATTGCGATGCCATCTTTCTGTTTTAGTTTACACTGAAAGACAATGTTATGTTATGTTATTTTAATTTATAACATGCACAAATCACCCCAGGAGGAGTCTCTCAGCGCAGTTCAGATTGCAGGCATATAAACAAATCTATTAGACCAAAAACAGCTCAGTCCTCAGACGTTTTCTGAATTTAAGGTGATCAGTACATTTGTGCTCAGGTGGGGGTAGATCGTTCCAGTCCACGGGGGCATGATAAGAGAAAAATGTACCTTCTGAGTGAGATTTTCTGATCAGAGTGACTGTAAGCAGAGCCTCATTAGTTGATCTCAGGAGTCTACCTGGCTGGTCAGGTATAAGCTTTGCAGAAAGATAGGTAGGGCCTTTGCCATTCAAAGATTTGTGTGTCAAACACCAGGTTTTAAAAATGATTCTTTTGCAAACAGGAAGCCAGTGAAGCGAGCACAGAAGAGAAGCAGGGGCAGCCCCGGATGTAAGATTCTGAACCAAGCGAGCTGCAGTATTTTGGACAGCTTGGAGTTTAGTGAGTAGTGTCTCATTAGTAGAAGCCAGTAGGGCATAACAGTAGTCCAGGCAGCTGATAACCAGCGCTTGGACCAGAGTTTTCCTCACAGAATGTGGGAGTAGAGGAAAAACTCCTTGCCGCAGTCACATCACACAAAACAGGTGCCCGTGGCAGCCAAACCCTGTTCTTTCATGGTAAGCAACTGATCTAGGCAAATGCTGATGTTTTAGACAGACAATTTAGGAATTTTGCCTAATTCTGAAGGCCACCAGTCAAAAGTCCAAAGCTGTTGGGCCCTGCCAAACAGCATACTCTCGATTTTGCTGGTATTTAGCTGTACACATTTTCTGTCATCCAGGCCACAATGGCTTGTATCCCGGCTGAAAATCGGGCTTTCGAATTATTTAGATCTTTATCGAAACAGAATATAAGCTGTGTGTCATCAGCGTACGAAAGAGGTCTGAATCCAAATGGTCTGATAGCTTTGGCAAGGGCGGCCACATAGATGTTAAATAAAGTGAGGCTAAGACAGGAGTTCTGGGCCACCCCCTTGTCTAGTTCTAAGGTGCATGATTTATAAGGACCCAGATTGATAGTCTGGACTCTGTTAGATAAAAATTAGCAAACCACTGTAGAGCCATGCCAGGGATTCCTATCGCCTGCAGCCTATTGAAGCAACCTGGTTTGAGACACCATATCAAGTGCTGCGGACAAGTGTAAAAGGACAAGCAGAGATTGAGTGTTAACATCTTCTAAAATCATTGACCGCTATCAGAGTTCTCACAGTGCTGTGCATAGGTCTGAACCCAGATGGTGATGGGTCCAAGACCTTGTTTGCTTCTATGTATTCCATGAGTTGATTGCTTATTTGTCCTTCCAATAGCTTGCTCAGTAAGGGAAGCAGAGAAATTGGTTGATAGTTGGTGAGGTCCATAGATGGTAAATTGGCCTTCTATTGAATGGGTATAACCTGTGCTGCTTTCAAAGCTAAGGAGATTTTCCCATTGCTGATAGGGGGATTAAGTAAAGAGCAAATAGCAGGGGCGAGCAGATTGGACAGTGCTGCAGAGATTCTGGCAGGTGTGATGTCCAAAGGAGACCCTGATTTGGCACATGCCAATGCTTTCTGAATAGAATCAGGCTGGAGAGGTATGAAATTGCTTAAGGTGAAAGCACTGTTTTCAGGCAGCAGACTGAAGTTAGATTCCAAGCTTTCTTGCTCATCTGGTCTAAGTATAGTTTTGTAAATCAGAGTTATTTTCTCTTCAAAGTGATTGGCAAGGGAATCACACAGAGCTTGTGACAGCTGAATGTCTGATGAACAAGCATGAGGGTTTATGAGAGTTTTTGTGTTTGGGTTTGAGTTTAACTCCCAGAATTCAGGCTTGCACAGTGACGACGGGAGTGAGTGTAAACAGGAAGGCGAACTCACCTGGGTAAACGAGGAGGCCGTTTCCTAAGCAGCCGCGATAGCCACTGAAACCCGGCAGAAGTGGAGGAACCACACGAATCCAGTGGAACCAGCGGCAGTGGGCTGCGGCCCGCACATCCCTGCCGCGAGTCGGCTGGTGACAATCGCCGAGTTGGTTGCAACACGCAGCATCTGTGGTGAGACACGGCCGCTGCCGCTGAGCATGGATTTGTGGGGGGGCAGCGAAATGCACCGTTGAACTGACAACAGCACTCTGCCGGTAGCGGTAAGCAGTGAGCCCCGGCCTGGAAAGGCCTCAGTGGAAGCAGCGGGATTTCCCACCTACCATTAGAGACCCGCAATTCCTGACCCGGCTGCACTGGGCAGGGTCTCCACACACAGAGAAGTGCCAGGCAGCGGGCAACACGTGTGGTGAGCCAGAGATCCCCATTATAGAAAAGCTGCAGGACCCTCATTGCCTGTGTGGGGGCAGAAACGGGAAGGTGATGACAAAGTGAATAGTGGTCACCGGCAGTCACTGCTTGGGGCTTCTGCCATAGCTTCTGCCACTGCCTCCTTCTAGCGGGTCCAGGAGGACTACCAGTACCATCATCCTTAGCGCGGACGCGATTTAAAAGGGGACCCCCGGGCCGGGCCGGGCCTACCCTCTTCCATCTGCATCCTACTAAGAGCTCTAACTGTGGCGAGTCTGCTGATTTCCACCTCTGCAAGGTGTGAGGCAGGATTTCCAAATGACTGAGCACTGTCACAAGCGACTCCCAGGGTTCTCAATCCAGCCAAACTGCCTTGCTCCCAGTCGTTCCCGCTGCACGGGACATCAAGCAGCTAGGCGGCCGCTTCTGGGCACCCAGGACTACAGGCTCCAGCCTGATTTTGGTGGTGCATTGCCGCGATGTCATCGACCAGCGCCAGGAGGCGCACAAAGGCGACCGAGAACTCCAGCAATGCGGGACGCGCGCGGGACGTGCCCGAACGAAGCCCAGACCAAGGGCGGGCCCGTCTGTGCCCGTCCGCGGCAGGCCAAGGCTGGGCTGGGCCACCCCCCTTGGTCCTAGGAGCAACATCATACCGGTAAGAAGTCGCCGATCAGACAAATCTGTGAATTTAAATATCAGAGCATGGACAAGAGAAAATTAGTGCCAAATGGAGGGAAGGTTAATACAAAAAATGTACCTATTACTAACTTTTTGAAAAGTGCCGTGGGGATAATCAACAATCAAATAACCCAGGTTGAAGAAGAACGTGCTGCCACAAAGGATGCCCTAGATGCAGTAATGAAAAAGTTGCATCTGGAATTAGGGAGCATGCAACCTGTTTCCCCCCCGAACCACCAAAGGATGTCACTAAGGGTAGCGATAAGGTCTCTGTGGTCGAATCTATTTGTTATTGTGAAAGCACCATAGCTAGTACTAGAGGTATGGCAAATGCCTGCATTATGACAATTCCACTAGAAATTTCTGCACTGTCCGATTCCTTGGAAATGGTCTCTCCACTGGCCAAAAAATTGAAACAACAACCTCCTAAAGTAAAAGAAATATTGACATTAAACCAGCATAAAAAGGTTAAATCCAAACCGAAAGTTACGAAAGGAGCAAAAAATAAAGGGTGTATACCTAATGAAAACACGGCTAATTATGCTCTAAAAACATTAAATTTGGAAAATCTTTTCAAACAATTGCATGGGAAAATGGACAGTATTGAACAACGACTGAAATAGAGCTAGTAAAAAAGGATGTTACGCATCTCCTAGAACTGGTCTCAGAATTCCGCAAATATGCCGGAAAAAATATTGACAATAAAGTCATCTGTTGAGACACGGAAAGATTGCTCTGGGATTCAAATCGGGACTCAAATTGCAGGGAGTCAAAAACAGTTAAGATCCATACCTCAAGTATCATCTCACCAGAATGACCCCACATTAGATCAAAGAATAAGAATGGACAAAGATGGTTCTAAAACTGTAGCTAAAAGAAATAAGTCAGAATTGACAGATGGGCAAAAATTATTAACTAATAATCTGGCTGAGGTCTTACATTTACCCCCACAGGCAACCCCCTATGTGATAATTCTGAAAAATGTCCCCAAAGTGAGAGGGGCCAGGAAAGAATCATATGATACATTAAAAAATCAGGTGGTGCATTGGATCTCTAATAAGTTTACATTTAATACTAACCTACTACAGCAAAACATCATAATGTTGAGAAGAGTGAGCTGGGTAGGGAATTCAAGGAAAACTTGTCAAGGAGACTGTGTGGTAGTGAACTTTCGTAGTAGGGAATTGGTTGGTAATTTGTTAAATTTGTTCTGTAATCTTATAGCAGAGCCCACTGTACATTCGGGTGATTATATTACCGCCATTCCCCTTGGATATTTTTATAGGCCAAAAAATGAGCATTGCTGTAATGAAATTAACAGTTTAGGAATGTCTGAAGTAATGGGGATCACCCCCACACCAAATAGATTTATCCCACTAAGACTCTGTAGTGATATAGATTGACAAGTAATGGAAGTCACTGAGTTGCAACCAGATGACCAGAAAGTCAATCTTAAATATAATAAGATACAACTTTAAAAAGAGAGTAGGATGACCGTCAAAGAGGATTGTGCTAGAAAGCCACCCCTGGAACAGTGGCCACTAGCTTGTGAAAGGGAAAGTGAGGGGTACCAAACAAGTGGTTGGTGTATGCCAACTTTCGCAAGACAATCTAAGTATAATGTCATGGAATGTGGCAGGGGTAAAAGCTAAATTAAATGACGAGGAATGGCTAAAACATTTTGAGAACTGTGCTTTACATTTGTTTCAAGAAACGTGGCATACTGACCCATTTTTTATAAATGGCTACCAAACTATATGTACTCATGCCACACCATCTAGAATGGGACGTGCAAAAGGGGGCCTAGCAGTCAAAATTTCAGTATCTTCTTCCCTCGTTTAAAAAAAATCATACACTGTATTGCAATTTTATCAATAATTCTATTTTAAAATCGAGGGGACACAGCCCATTGTTGCAATAAATTTCTATAACAGCATTTTTGATAACACAAGATCTAAGGTAACTAACTCCATTGAAAAGGATCTCAATGGTTTCCTGATAGGGATGGGGGATGATTATATGCTCATATGAGCTGGTGACTTTAACATTGAAAAATGCGAAGTGATATTTGGGGAACAATGTGGCCATTTAAATGATTATGGAGATCAAATTTCGCATTTTCCCCATGATACTTATGGAGAAGCTATTAATTCTGCCATCCATAAATATGATTTTGTAACTTTGAAATTAAAGGATGTAAATGAGCAATCGCCCACCTATACACTTGTAGGCGCTAGATCGTCCTCAACTATTGACCATTTTCTTGTCACAGAACAATATAGGGATCTAGTAGGTTCCCTTATAGTCTGTGCAAGCTTTTTTAGCGATCACCACCCTTTAGTCCTGACCCTGAAGATAAATACACCCAGGATTAAAAGAGGGAAGGTAGCTGATGAAAATATTGTGACCCAAGGTAACAATGGAGTCTCATTAAAATGGGCAGGATTGGGTCGAGGAAGAAGCAGGAAGAGAAATTCAACACCAACTACCTTACTATAAAGGAGCATTGTACTTGCCCACCCAAAAGTTGCAAAATCAAGCAATGTACGAGTGCCACGATAATCCCTTAGCAGGACACAAGGGAGAAGCTAAGACTGAAGAATTAGTTAAAAGGCATTATTGGTGGCCTCATATGACTAAGGATATTGAAAAGTATGTTAAGACCTGTGAAATCTGCACTCAGGGAAAATCAGAACGGCAATCTCCCAAAGGATTGTTACAACCATTGCCTACACCACCCTATCCATGGCACACAGTCACGCTAGTCAGGGTTTCAACACAACTCTGGTGGTTGTGGACGCGTTTTCTAAGATGGCACATTTCATGGCTCTAAAAGAGGTCCCTACTGCTAAGCAATTAGCTACTCACTTCAGTCCACAAGTAGTGAAAATTCATGGAATCCCAAAGATTGTTATCTCGGACAGGAGGTCACAATTCGTGTCCCATTTTTGGAATGCCTTCGTGGAAGGTTTGGGAATTGAAGCCAGATATTCAACCAGCTACCACCCTGAGACAGATGGGCAGACAGAAAGGGTGAACCAGTAATTAGAACAGTACCTAAGGTTGTTCCTCCTGAAACAAGATGGGGATTGGTCAGATTATTTATGGGCTGCAGAGTTTGCACACAATAACGCCAAAAATGTCTCCACAGGTTATTCTCCATTTTATCAAAACTATGGCCGACATCCAAATTCGACAGTAAAGCAAACTGATCTCTCGGTCCCAGCAGTAAAAGATGTAAAACAAGTCCACTAAACTGCTATAAAAAAATCTAGAACAAGCCATAAAGAAATATAAGACTTATGCAGATAAAAAGAGATGAGAGGGCCCTCCTCTAGAGAAAGGAGATAGTGTTTGGTTAAGCACAAAGAACCTTAGGTTAAAAGTTAACAGAACATTCCAACCTAGATTTATAGGGCCATAACTGATTGAAGAAAAGATGACTCCAGCTACTTATCGTCTAAAACTACCAACCAAGCTGAAAATTTATCCAGTCTTCCATGTTTCCTTGTTAAAAAAGGCATCACCAGAGCTGCGAAAAGACTCGCCCTCAAAACCTATCCAATTAGAGTCTGGAATTGAATTTGAAGTGAAGAAAATTTTAGATTCTAAAAAGGTTAAAGGAAAATTGTATTACTTGGTAGACTGGAAAGGCTATGGGCCTGAGGAACGATCTTGGGAATTGGAATCAGATGTTCATGCTCCAAGATTGGAACAATCTTTTCATCAAAGATTCCCTACGAAGCCAAGATCGAGAGGACCTCCTTTGTTGGCGGGTACTGTCAGACCTCCAGATCGTGTGCTATCAGTAGTAGGCACACTGCTAGGCGGAAGTCATTGCCTGACACGAAAGAAGTGGACAGGAACCAACTATTGGGCAATGCTCAATCAAAGACAGAATTCCAAGATGGCCGCTGATTCCTAAAACTAAGCGGCGGTCTAGTTTATTTCCCCACAGGTGCATCGGAGATTTGTTGAAGCGCGCACGCTGAAACTAATCCGCACTTCACTGAAGAACTCTCGGAGTACGCAATTTTTCAGTGAAGCTCCGTATTAGAGTGTCCTTAGGATTTTCGTCGGGACGTCGTCCGGTACTTCGTCTGTTGCTTCCGTCGGGAGTAGTCGATTCGGCTCCTGGTTCCGAGTAGCTTTTTGGTGGTTTCCGCAGAGAAGTGGGCGTTAAGGCTGTGTCGTCGCTCGTCCCTCAGCAATCTCGCCTCAGAGAAAAAGGGCGGCGAGTCGACGGCAGTTATCCTCTAATGCACAAGTACAGCCTGAGAAGAGAAAGAAGACTAAGCTAAGTGAAATAAGCAATAATAGAACTGATGGTTACAGAAAAATAGACTACTTAATGGAATGAGTGATAAATAAAAAAACTGTTGTTTACTGAACATAGACAAGTTAAATAAGGCATTGTATATAGTTGAAAATAAATATAGAGCAAACTTATCTGTAAAAGTGATACAGCTTCCTCAAAAGAAAAACTGTAGAGAAAGAAAAGACAAGGATTAGTAGCAATAGAATACAGTACAGATAATTGTCATCCAAACCAAACATAGTTTTAAGAAAAGAACATAGGAAGAAAAATAGGAGAATAAAAGCTCAGCTGAAAGAAGTAAGTAGTAAATGCACACATAAATAGATTAAAAGATAGAAGTAGTAAGAAAAGTTATAGTAGTAAGAAATATCTTGTTCTTGATAGGTTAAGTCTTAGAGCTATATTTAAAGAAAAGAAAGAAGAAAAGAATACTAAAAAAGAAAACAGAAGAGAAGCACAGATCTTGGAACTAAGGGTAGGTAAATAGTGTGTCTAGGAAAGGAGTAAGCCCTAGATTAGAGTAGATAGAAATGCAATAATTCTTGTGCTTAACATTCAGGTTGTTTCAGAAAGAACAGTCTGTTGGTCGGACGAAGAAAGCAGAAGAAGCTGAGAGAACAAGGTTCCAGGGCCAGTCTCTTCTTAGTTTGTTATTGTATCCACTCCCCCTTCCCCCTGGAGGGTAGTTTGGAGTCTAGATAAGTGACTGGACCTCCGGAGTATCTTTGAGGAGGAGTTCGGAACTAGCGTCTCTGTTCCTGTGCAAGTTCCTAGTAAGAAAACTTCTGTGCCTGACACACATTTTGTGTGACTTCTCAAATCCTCTTCTATTTCATTAACAAATTCTGACACACAGACTGAAACATGCACTTTTAATACCAGCTGCAAACTTCTGTGGTGAGCAGTAGCTTTACTACAGTGATCTAATGAGCAACTAGAGTGCTAACATTCTGAATTTATGGCAAATGTGTGACACATCTGAATGCCTTCTTGATGGAATCAAAGTAAAAAACTGAAAGTATTTCCTACTGAGGAGACTGTAGTAAATGAGGAAATTAGGAAACTTCATAACAAATAAGTCTCCCAAGATGGTGACCAGAGACAAAAGAGCCCAAATGTAGCACAAATATCACCCAGATGTAGCCCAAGTATAGCCCAATGACAGAATGTCCCAGAGTGTTCTAAAGAACAACTAGAGCGCTAACATTCTTACTTATGACAAAAGTATGGCACACCTGAAGCCATCTTGATTGGAATAAAGTGGTAACACTTAAAACATTTACTTTGCAAAGAAACAAAATGAGGGGGTTCATTTTGCCATAGAAAGTATGATTAGTGCTGCAGAGAGAAAAATTAGGGCACATTTTGACTTCTCAAATCCTCTTCTATTTCATTAAAAGATTCTGACATGCAGACTGAAACATGCACTTTCAATACCAGGAGCAGACTTCCCTGGTGAGCAGTAGCTTTACTACAGTGATCTAATGAGCAAACTAGAGTGCTAACATTCAGAATTGATGGCAAATGTGTGACCCATCTGAATGCCTTCTTGATGGTACCAAAGTAAACAAGCATTGAAAATGCAATAGGTCTTGCCCTCGTTTAAGTTAAAGCAATTCTGTTTGTAATTAGGTGGCTTTTTAGCTTTGCTTTTATTAGTGTTTTTCAAACTTTCATGTACATAACATGCATATGTATGCATATATGTATATGTATATGTATGCATGCATTTATATTTGTATTTATATTCACTGAAAAAAACCATAGGTTTCAGAGACATTATAGTTCGAAATTAGCATTTAAAAAACCTTTGAAATTCACTGAAAAAAACATAGGTTTCAGAGACGTTATAGTTAGAAATTAGCATTTAAAAAACCTTAGAAATTCACTGAAAAAACCATAGGTTTTAGGGGTGTTATAGTTAGCTGGCCATTTCACTCGTACAAAACCATAGAAATTCCTCTGTTATAGTTAGTTCTGCTAACTATAACTCGCGCGCCCGCAATGCACTGCTGATGATGTCACATATTGCATCATTCATGACATGGTCAGTGACATCACTGATGACATCACTGATGACATCTCAAATGACATCACTGATGACATCACTGATGACATCATCCATGTGACAATCTGATACACCTCATCTTACACTAGTACAGTGCTTAATTTGTGCCGGTGCTTTCCGGTGCTTAGCACCGGCACTTAATTATCAGGGCCGGGTCTACACACATCTGCTGCACGTCACATATTACCTTGATGATATTGGTATATTTACCTCACTACTGAACTCGGAGTCAGCGCTGAGTATTCTTCTCATCTCCAGAGTGAGTCCCATTGAAGAGTGTTGCGGCTGTGACACTGAGTGAACCAAGAGGAGATTCATATGCAGTACTGTTCATATGCTATGTTGATGGTGGCCCTTTGTTCGATGTTGCCGGTGGGCGGAACACTAATTGGGCTGAATTTTGGTTCTGCGGTGGTAGCGGCGGCGCGGCAGCTTGCGCAGATTAAGATTGCTACGCCGCAGTACACCCGCCCCCAACGAGTCATTCACGTCAGCCCGACGACGTGGTTGAGGGCAGACAGCAGCAGCACCAGTCCCAGGCCTAATCAGTTAATGAAGGGAGGCAGTACAGTGTCCCGGCCCACCACGAGTAACGGACAGTAAGTAAGTACTTTAAGGAGACCATTAAAGGTATTTACTACGAGCCCACTGCCACAAGGGCCCTTTAGTGAGGAGAGGAGGGGTGTGGGAGTTATGCGAGTCGGTAACATAACACGCAGCTGACTGGTGAAGCAGCCTGAAGCCAGCTATTGAAGGTGCGAGGCGACATCGTTCCATCTTAGTTTTTCAGTTGGCAGGAGACGGGCGTTGCCAAAGAAACAATGCTCCTGTAACTGAGGTACTGACTGAATTCCACTTGCTTTTCTAGCCAGACGCAGTATGTGTATTCAAGGTATATGCTTTGTGTTAGTGGCCCACAATTTACTCATTGGACTGCCTGCTGAAAGTAACTTCTAAAAGACGTGTTGGCGATTTTCATTCTGAGATATGCACTATTTAGCTCCAGTGTTTCCAAGCACAGTAATACCAGTACCAGTTTAAGAGAGGCTGCGTCCAGTGACGGCCGACCTGTGGTGTAAAGCAAAATAATGGGCCCCCTGCAGTATTTTGTGGTTGTTGCAGTTTTATGTAGCGCAAACTCGACCCGAAGGTATATCGGAGCGCTTTACATGAGCACCAGTTGCATTGCAGATGGACACATTTATTATTAGGCACAGGGAATCTAAGCCACGATTGTCAGTGACTGGGGCAGCTTGATAAACCATAATCAAACTCATTCTCTTTTTATTTGCCCCTCTTAAATACAAAGAATCTGGATAAACATGCGCAATAGTAACGGCTGCTTCTACAATTAAGAGGGTTGGTACTCATGTTGTCCCAGTAAGGCTGGATATCTGAGTGCTGAATAGAACGTGCGTCATGAACATTGCATGCAGATTTCCGCTGTAGGCGCATGAACCCATCGTTCTGTTTGGCACACCCCATCATGTCTGCTAGAAATGTTATGGACTGTTCATTGCTTAGTGACGATACCACACGGCAATGCACTCGTCTAGTAAAGCACAGCGCGCCCTGTGCTAAAAAAAAGACAAATTTCGGCTTTGCAGGCAATTTTAAGCAATGCATTATGGTGGTGCTTTTTCCCGATTTGTGGGTCTAGTCAAAGAGAGTTACTTTCATGTTTTAAGGTTTAATCACACAATCTGAAATGTTTTTTTTGTTCACTTAAATAGTATTTATTTCCAATATATGAATCCTTGGTGTTATATTCTCTGAGACCTCGCAATCCCTGTATTTATTCCCTTTAGTTCGAAGAAGTAGTCGTGCATGCTTTGTGGAGGTATTAGTATTTGAGGCAAAGTGAATGAAAACTGTTAGTCGAAATATTTTGTGTTATGATCATCCTTTAATGGACGTATCCATCAACGTCCATATTACGTCGATAATTATCGTGAACGGTGGGGTTTGTTTTTAGAGCGGGTGGTGCGTCTTGGGTTAATTAATGTTTTTGAACAGCACATACATTATTAAAGCTGTGATTTCGAGTTGGTCGGAGGAGTAGGTACTATATAACCCTCTCCATAAAATCCCACACAGTAGGGTTAGAATTCACTCCTGCAATAAATAATAAATAATACCCATTCTGAGTTTTGGGGAAAATCGTGAGCGTTTTGATGCCTGCACCAAAATCCATGTTAGGGAAAAAAGCACCCAGTTTCCAATTTACATATGGCACCCAGTTATTACCAGTGTCGGAAATACCAACCATCTTAGATCCCGAACCCTGCAAACAAGGTTGTGCAGGGGTCAGGAAACACCAGCCAACTCGTAATGAGAGCTAATATGGGCCCAAGGCCAAGGAAGGTAAGATCATTTGCGCAGGATCACTCATACGTTTTCGTCAGATTGGGTATTACATCTGACTTTTAGCAGTGGCAGTTGAGGATGTGGGTGTAGGTAATAGGGTAAGTGGATGGAGCCAGTGGAGGAAATGGGTGGAGCAGGAGGAAAGTAGGTGTGGCCTCCAACAAACATTTGAGCACCTGCACTTCATATTTTACAAATTAAGCACTGCACTAGTATAACCTTTCATCACTCACTGTAAAATACAGAGTACCATATTTGAAACCATTGACACACCAATACCAGTTACTACATACCCACTCACTGATTCCCAAGTCTACACACACAACTCCCCATTCCACAACAGAATAATTTATACATGCAGCCACTAATTAATCGAACACTATCAAATGCACGTATACACATACATAGACATTGACACATCAGAAATCATCATAGTCGGTTATGCAGTCATCCTACTTACAAATGAAAAAAATTAATCACACATCATTTATTCAAACACATAGTAACTCCTAGTTAATATGTTAAAAAATCACCATTACAATTATACACTCATTCATATAGTTACTCTCACAATCACTGACTCTGACACATACTTATTTATATACACCAGCTCTCACATACAATGCCTTTTTCTTTTTTTACTTTGTTGAAGATGTACAACTAAAACATATATTCGCTCACTAACACACAAATAAATACACTCAGTAACCCAAACAACTGTTTCCACATGCACTCTTAAACCTATACACCTAGTCAATCAACCATTCACACATCTATGCATAGAGGTATACACACCCCATCCAACCACACACAAACTCAGTGTCCCATACAAATACTCACCCAACTAATCAATAACTAATATACACAGTCATGTAGTTAGTGACCAACTGATGCAGCATGTTATGCAACAACAGAGACAGTGATGCACACATTCACATAGTTTAGTTACAAATCCAGTCAGACAGCTACTAAATCCTCCATCCAGACAGTTATATATCCACTCAATCTTCAATACAGATTATTATATATATAATACATATTTAAATTTCAAACTAAATCACATTCACTGGATGATGTCATCAGTGATGTCATCAGTGATGTCATTTGAGATGTCATCAGTGACCATGTCATGAATGATGCAATATGTGACATCATCAGCAGTGCATTGCGGGCGCGCGAGTTATAGTTAGCAGAACTAACTATAACGGATGAATTTCTATGGTTTTGTACGAGTGAAATGGCCAGCTAACTATAACACCCCTGAAACCTATGTTTTTTTCTGTGAATGTACATACTGTCTTACGCCTTACCTGGCTGCTCCCACCCATTATTTCCTCTCTCTGCCCCTCGCGCTCGGCCCTGAGGGAACCCGGATGTTAGCGGGTCCGCATCGCACAGGGGTTGACGCGCTAGTTCTCTTGAACACCGGAAACTATTTAAAACGCGCTGGGGCGGCCCCGCAGCGGTTGTAAGTGTCTGCTGATTGCCGACTGTGATTACCGCCTGCCTGTTATCACGCAAACTTTGCTGATATCTGTCTCTGCGTTTTTGCACATAATTACTGCTAGGATTTTAATCTAGTTATTTTTAAAAAAACTGTTTACAAACTGTCTTACGCCTTACCTGGCTGCTCCCACCCATTATTTCCTCTCTCTGCACCTCGCGCTCGGCCTTGGCGGAACACGGATGTTAGCGGGTCCCATCGCACAGGGGTTGACGCGCTAGTTCTCTTGAACACCAGAAACTATTTAAAACGCGCTGGGGTGGCCGCGCAGCGGTTGTAAGTGTCTGCTGATTGCCAACTGTGATTGCCGCCTGCCTGTTATTACACACGAACTTTGCTGATATCTATCTCTGCATTTTTGCACATAATTGCTGCTAGGATTTTAATCTAGTTATTTAAAAAAAAAACTGTTTCATACTGTCTTATGCCTTACCTGGCTGCTCTCACCCATTATTTCCTCTCTCTGCACCTTGCGCTCGGCCCTGGCAGAACCCGGATGTTAGTGGGTCCACATCGCACAGGGGTTGACGCGCTAGTTCTCTTGAACACCGGAAACTGTTTAAAACGCGTTGGGCGGCCGCACCGTCAGCATGCCAAAGGCAAGCCCATCTGCGCCCGGAGCGTGACCAGCGCCAGAACCCCTGGTTGTGGGAAACCCAGAACCTATAGTAGACAACAGTTGTTGGTCCTAGATTTAGAGCCATGTAAATTACATGACATGGCTCTGCACGATAAGAATACAGACGAGCTCGTCTGCTCCAATTGCTCCTTCCGACTGCGATGTCCAATTGTTGAGAGGTCGGGGGCTTTGAAGGACAGAGACTCGGGAAATATGCCCGGTAATCTGTCCAGGCAAGATGAGCATAGAAATCTCAAGCCAGTTCAGGAAGAGTATATGCAATGTGTCTTGGTAAACGTACGCTCTCTGAGGAAACATAAATATGAGATGGAAGACCTGATCCAAAGAATGAATACGGATTTAATCTTTCTTACCAAGACATGGACAGACAATGCCTCGAGTCCAGACTGGAATATAGTGCTGCCAAAGGGTTACGCAGTCACCTCACAGGACAGGGAGGAAGGTAGAGGTGGGGGTAGAGCGATTATTCATCGAGAGCACTTAAAATTGCGAGTAGATACCATTAGGGATCTGCCGGCAGAAGCTTTACATTTTACCATTAATTTTAACAATACTTTTAATCTTCAGGGACTTTTAATTTATCGTCCTCCTAGACCTAAGGCCTCGTTTTCACAGACTTTAATGACACATCTGGTATCTTACATAGACTCCCACCCTTTTATCATCCTTGGTGACTTCAATTATCACCTGGAACTCACTGATAACTCAGACACAGGCAGACTATTAGATAATTTGACAGCTTTTGGTTTCACCCAGTTAGTTTTAGAACCTACCCATCAGGCCAGCCACATTTTAGACGGCGTCTTCTCTAATAATGCTGAGAAGGCCATGTCAAGAGTGGTACCTCTTCCATGGACGGACCACTATGCGATATATTTCAATATTAGGGTTTCGCTGTTAATTCATCAAATACTAGCAAAACCAGTTAAGGTAAAGACCAGGCGCTGGAACAAAGTTCAAGCCGAAGATCTGATAGCAGCTCTTAGCCAAGTCCCCTTGTCTCTGGCTAAAAATAATAATGAGGCAGCCTCTGAGTTTAATGAATGGCTCCGGACAGCAGCTGATTGTGTGGCTCCGGAAAAATGGTCAAGAGTCAGGAGACTTAAGCCCTCGTCTCCATGGTATAACCCAGAATTGAAGGGTTTAAAAGTAAAGTGTTGAACTGCAGAGCGTCTATGGAGGCAAGATTGTGGTAAAGATAAGAAAATAATCTATAATCTTGCTCTCCAACAGTATAAAGAGGCAATTATTGCAGCAAAAAGATCATTTTACACCACTAAAATTGAGGAAGCTGGTAACTCTTCTAGGGAGCTTTTTAGAACGGTTTGTCTGCTTTCTAAATCTCAGCAGGCAAGCATTTTTCATCCGAAACAAAGTATGTGTAATAAACTAGCTACATTTTTCCAGAACAAAAGTTCAAATAATATATGATAACCTTCTGAAAGTTCGAATGGGCCCAGACAAGCCAGATCTACCACAAATGGAGGCAGACATACTAGATGTGAAGCTAACTAGTTTTCCAGCAATCACAAAAGAAGAGGTCTATAAACTCCTCCTCTCTATAAAATCGGGATCACCTAAAGATCCCTGCCCTGCAATGGTGATGCATCTGGCCGCTAGTAGAATCGGAGACGAACTGACCCCGTTAATAAACCAAGTGCTGGAGTCAGGTAGCTATCCAGTTTGCTGGAAGAATGCTGCGATTAGATCTATTCTGAAAAAGCCTACCTTAGCTCCTATGGAGCCTAAGAACTGCCGACCGATTGCTGGTCTGCCTATAGCGGCCAAAATTCTAGAGAAATCAATGAATAAGATATTAACGGGATATCTGGAACATAATGATTTGCTGGACTCGACCCAGCATGGTTTTCGATCTAACCATTCGACCGAATCAGCTTTAATTGTAGCAGCTGAAGCGATTCGAAGAATAGTCGATAGAGGGGGCAAAGCAGTTCTTGTATTACTTGATTTATCGGCGGCTTTCGACACCGTGAATCACACAGTGTTAGTGCAGTGGCTGCGGGAGGTAGGGATTGGGGGTCTGGCTCTGTCCCTCCTATCCTCATTCTTGGAGGGGAGGGAGCAGAGCCTGCATTGGGAGGATATGCAGTCAGACAGTTTCCATCTACCCTGTGGGGTTCTACAGGGATCAGCATTGTCTCCAACAATGTTTAACATTTACGTGCTGCCCCTGGCCAGACTCATTAGGAAGCATGGTTTTGCTTTAGTGTCATACGCAGACGATTCCCAGCTCATAATCTCGATAGCTAAACAGCATGAAGATACATCCATCAGGTTTCATACGTGTCTTGAAGAGATTATGACCTGGATGAACCACAGCTTCCCAAAAATTTATACGGATAAGACGGAGGTCATTGAGTTTGGCCAGGGGTGACCCCTGTGGAATGTTTCCGGGTGGCCAATGAGAGCAGGGGAATGCCCGAGCCCTGTCTCTAAGGTTAGAAACCTCTGAGTTATTTTTGATTGCCAACTAAATTTCTCCGCTCAGGTAAATAATCTTACCTCTTCTTGTTTCTTTTTAATCAAAGCTTTGAAAACGAACTTTCCCTTCATTGGGAAGGAACTACAAAAGACAGTGGTAGTGGCTCTTCTGCTATCTAAGTTGGAATACTGCAATGGCTTGCTGCTGGGGATTAACAAACTCCAGATGAGTAGGTTGCAGTCATTGCAGAATGCCGCTGGGAGGTTACTCTTAAATATACAGAAAAATTGCTCAGGCCCTATATCCCGTTTCGCTCATTAAGATCCAGCACGTTGGGTCTTCTCCACATTGATAGGATTAGGAGAGTAAGATGGGGTGGAAGAACCTTCTCTTACTGCGCAGCGAAGCTGTGGAATAAACTGCCAACAGCCATCCGATTTCACTCAAATAGACAAACCATTAGGAAAGAACTAAAGACCTGGCTGTTCGTCTTAACATAGGCTTGTGATATAGGCTGCAACACTTTCATTTACACCAGCGCCAAGACGCCTTGGCATTCGAGCGCTTTAAAAACATATGTCCTATCCTGTATATATATATATATATATATATATTCACTGAAAAAACCATAGGTTTCACACATGTTATAGTTAGCTGGACATTTTACTGATAAAAAACCAATGAAATTCCCCCGTTATAGTTACTGTAGGCAACTATAACTCACGCGACCGCAATCCTCTGCTGATGCTAATACTGTATTTAGACACTTATTTGCCCATATCTTCTTCCATTAAATTTTAGCTATACATATATTACAAATATTTTTTTTTCATAAAGACACATATGTCATCAGCAGAGGATTACGGTCGCGTGAGTTATAGTTGCCTACAGTAACTATAACGGGGGAATTTCATTGGTTTTTTATCAGTAAAATGTCCAGCTAACTATAACATGTGTGAAACCTATGGTTTTTTCAGTGAATTAGCAAGGTTTTTTAAATGCTATTTCCTAACTATAACGTGTGTGAAACCTATGGTTTTTTCAGTGAATTTGTACGGTTTTTTAAATGCTAAGTTACTTTACGCCATTTGTGGCGTGCGCGCCCACTTAACGCAGTTCGTTCCGTGCACGGTTTTTATCAACTTTAATAAGCCCTGTACATTTGGTGGCCTGCGGCCACCAAAAGCACAGGGGGTGAGGTCAATGTGGATAGTGTTTTTTTTATTTCGATTTTATAATTTCATGTTGCCAAAATTACGTTTTTTTTCTCTATTAATAAGCCCTGCACATTTGGTGGCCTGCGGCCACCAAAAGCACAGGGGGTGGGGTAAGTGTGGATAGTGTTTTTTTTATTTTTATTTTTTTACCGTAAGCGTACGGTAAGCTTACGGTAAGCGTACGGTAAGCGTACGGTAAGCGTACCCCGCGAAATTGCCGAAAAAAAAATAAAACCGTTTTTGCTCTTGGGGGATGTTTGGGGACTCCCTCAACATGACTATGTGGGAGGGAGTTGTCAAAACAGCCCCGTAACATGTTTTTGGCCATCATGTTTGATAAACAACACTCAGTGCGAGAGACAAAATGGCGGACGCCGCTTCCTGGTTTCGGCCGATTCGAATGTTTACTAAGATCTAAGAGCCAATCAGAATCGCGCTCGCGCACGCCACCGTAAGCTTACGGTAAGCGTACGGTAAGCGTACGGTAAGCGTACCGTAAGCGGGCTCAGATATATATATTGATTTAAAGGCTATTTTCTCAGAATCTACTGAACAGATTTACACCAAACCTACAAAAGGCACTTCCTTGACCTAGGGACTACCTCTCTGCCAAATTTCTAGTAATTCTGTTCAGCCGTTCGGGCTGTAGCTCGTTCTAAAGGTCCTATGGAAAAATGCATGGGAAAAACGCGTTTTGGGACCCCCCTTTTATCTCAGCCCCCGCTTGACGAATCCCCCCGAGACTTTCAGGGTAGGAGCGGAGCGTAGCGCCCCACCTATTTTGAGAAATTCGCGAGGATTCGTCGACCGGCGTCAAAGTTATTCAAAATAGAATGTTGAGGTTTTCCTATAGAAACGTGGTCCTAACTATAACTACCTACTGGCGACCGCCAGTAGGTAATATATATATATATATATATATATATATATATATGAATACCATAGGTTTCAGGCACGTTATAGTTAGGAATTAGCATTTAAAAAACCTTAGAAATTCACTGAAAAAAACCATAGGTATCAGGGGCGTTATAGTTAGCTGGACCTTTCACTCGTACAAAACCATTGAAATTCCCCCGTTATAGTTAGTTCAGCTAACTATAACTCGCACGCCCGCAATGCACTGCTGATGACGCCACATATTACATCATTCATGACATGGTCAGTGACATCACTCATGACATCACTGATGACATCTCAAATGACATCACTGATGACATCACTGATGACATCATCCAGTGAATGTGTGTTTTTCTGAAAATTACATATGTTTTACATATGTATATCTCGAGGTCGATGGAAGAATAAATGGGTATATAAGTGTCTAAATGGATGATTTGTTTTTGAAAAATTGATTGTATAACTGACTGATTAAGTGTATCTTAGTGAATACATGGCTTAGTGAGTAATGTTTAAATATGTAAATATCTGTATCAGTCTCTCACTTTGTGTATAAGTGGCTGCATTTGTTGGTGAGTAGCTACATGAGTGTCTATATAGGTTATTAGTTGGTTTTTTGAGTATCAGTATGAGTGTCTGAGTGTCTGTATGGTTCGGTGGGGGGTATTACGTAGTGCATAGGTGCATGAATGAGTGACTCACTGCTTTTATGTGTTGAAGACAGAATGTCTGCAGGACTGTATGGATGGATGAGTGTGTGCATGGGTGTGTTAGTGAGTGAATGACTGTCTCAATAGTGTCTTTATGAGTAACTACATATGTTTTAAACTAGTAAATGTGACTATTGGTGTATATAAGTGAGTATATGTGAGAGTGAGAGATTGAAAGAGTTCCTGTATGAATAAGTATGTGTTTCTATAAGTGACCTGATCCAAAGAATGAATACGGATTTAATCTTTCTTACCAAGACATGGACAGACAATGCCTCGAGTCCAGACTGGAATATAGTGCTGCCAAAGGGTTACGCAGTCACCTCACAGGACAGGGAGGAAGGTAGAGGTGGGGGTAGAGCGATTATTCATCGAGAGCACTTAAAATTGCGAGTAGATACCATTAGGGATCTGCCGGCAGAAGCTTTACATTTTACCATTAATTTTAACAATACTTTTAATCTTCAGGGACTTTTAATTTATCGTCCTCCTAGACCTAAGGCCTCGTTTTCACAGACTTTAATGACACATCTGGTATCTTACATAGACTCCCACCCTTTTATCATCCTTGGTGACTTCAATTATCACCTGGAACTCACTGATAACTCAGACACAGGCAGACTATTAGATAATTTGACAGCTTTTGGTTTCACCCAGTTAGTTTTAGAACCTACCCATCAGGCCAGCCACATTTTAGACGGCGTCTTCTCTAATAATGCTGAGAAGGCCATGTCAAGAGTGGTACCTCTTCCATGGACGGACCACTATGCGATATATTTCAATATTAGGGTTTCGCTGTTAATTCATCAAATACTAGCAAAACCAGTTAAGGTAAAGACCAGGCGCTGGAACAAAGTTCAAGCCGAAGATCTGATAGCAGCTCTTAGCCAAGTCCCCTTGTCTCTGGCTAAAAATAATAATGAGGCAGCCTCTGAGTTTAATGAATGGCTCCGGACAGCAGCTGATTGTGTGGCTCCGGAAAAATGGTCAAGAGTCAGGAGACTTAAGCCCTCGTCTCCATGGTATAACCCAGAATTGAAGGGTTTAAAAGTAAAGTGTTGAACTGCAGAGCGTCTATGGAGGCAAGATTGTGGTAAAGATAAGAAAATAATCTATAATCTTGCTCTCCAACAGTATAAAGAGGCAATTATTGCAGCAAAAAGATCATTTTACACCACTAAAATTGAGGAAGCTGGTAACTCTTCTAGGGAGCTTTTTAGAACGGTTTGTCTGCTTTCTAAATCTCAGCAGGCAAGCATTTTTCATCCGAAACAAAGTATGTGTAATAAACTAGCTACATTTTTCCAGAACAAAAGTTCAAATAATATATGATAACCTTCTGAAAGTTCGAATGGGCCCAGACAAGCCAGATCTACCACAAATGGAGGCAGACATACTAGATGTGAAGCTAACTAGTTTTCCAGCAATCACAAAAGAAGAGGTCTATAAACTCCTCCTCTCTATAAAATCGGGATCACCTAAAGATCCCTGCCCTGCAATGGTGATGCATCTGGCCGCTAGTAGAATCGGAGACGAACTGACCCCGTTAATAAACCAAGTGCTGGAGTCAGGTAGCTATCCAGTTTGCTGGAAGAATGCTGCGATTAGATCTATTCTGAAAAAGCCTACCTTAGCTCCTATGGAGCCTAAGAACTGCCGACCGATTGCTGGTCTGCCTATAGCGGCCAAAATTCTAGAGAAATCAATGAATAAGATATTAACGGGATATCTGGAACATAATGATTTGCTGGACTCGACCCAGCATGGTTTTCGATCTAACCATTCGACCGAATCAGCTTTAATTGTAGCAGCTGAAGCGATTCGAAGAATAGTCGATAGAGGGGGCAAAGCAGTTCTTGTATTACTTGATTTATCGGCGGCTTTCGACACCGTGAATCACACAGTGTTAGTGCAGTGGCTGCGGGAGGTAGGGATTGGGGGTCTGGCTCTGTCCCTCCTATCCTCATTCTTGGAGGGGAGGGAGCAGAGCCTGCATTGGGAGGATATGCAGTCAGACAGTTTCCATCTACCCTGTGGGGTTCTACAGGGATCAGCATTGTCTCCAACAATGTTTAACATTTACGTGCTGCCCCTGGCCAGACTCATTAGGAAGCATGGTTTTGCTTTAGTGTCATACGCAGACGATTCCCAGCTCATAATCTCGATAGCTAAACAGCATGAAGATACATCCATCAGGTTTCATACGTGTCTTGAAGAGATTATGACCTGGATGAACCACAGCTTCCCAAAAATTTATACGGATAAGACGGAGGTCATTGAGTTTGGCCAGGGGTGACCCCTGTGGAATGTTTCCGGGTGGCCAATGAGAGCAGGGGAATGCCCGAGCCCTGTCTCTAAGGTTAGAAACCTCTGAGTTATTTTTGATTGCCAACTAAATTTCTCCGCTCAGGTAAATAATCTTACCTCTTCTTGTTTCTTTTTAATCAAAGCTTTGAAAACGAACTTTCCCTTCATTGGGAAGGAACTACAAAAGACAGTGGTAGTGGCTCTTCTGCTATCTAAGTTGGAATACTGCAATGGCTTGCTGCTGGGGATTAACAAACTCCAGATGAGTAGGTTGCAGTCATTGCAGAATGCCGCTGGGAGGTTACTCTTAAATATACAGAAAAATTGCTCAGGCCCTATATCCCGTTTCGCTCATTAAGATCCAGCACGTTGGGTCTTCTCCACATTGATAGGATTAGGAGAGTAAGATGGGGTGGAAGAACCTTCTCTTACTGCGCAGCGAAGCTGTGGAATAAACTGCCAACAGCCATCCGATTTCACTCAAATAGACAAACCATTAGGAAAGAACTAAAGACCTGGCTGTTCGTCTTAACATAGGCTTGTGATATAGGCTGCAACACTTTCATTTACACCAGCGCCAAGACGCCTTGGCATTCGAGCGCTTTAAAAACATATGTCCTATCCTGTATATATATATATATATATATATTCACTGAAAAAACCATAGGTTTCACACATGTTATAGTTAGCTGGACATTTTACTGATAAAAAACCAATGAAATTCCCCCGTTATAGTTACTGTAGGCAACTATAACTCACGCGACCGCAATCCTCTGCTGATGCTAATACTGTATTTAGACACTTATTTGCCCATATCTTCTTCCATTAAATTTTAGCTATACATATATTACAAATATTTTTTTTTCATAAAGACACATATGTCATCAGCAGAGGATTACGGTCGCGTGAGTTATAGTTGCCTACAGTAACTATAACGGGGGAATTTCATTGGTTTTTTATCAGTAAAATGTCCAGCTAACTATAACATGTGTGAAACCTATGGTTTTTTCAGTGAATTAGCAAGGTTTTTTAAATGCTATTTCCTAACTATAACGTGTGTGAAACCTATGGTTTTTTCAGTGAATTTGTACGGTTTTTTAAATGCTAAGTTACTTTACGCCATTTGTGGCGTGCGCGCCCACTTAACGCAGTTCGTTCCGTGCACGGTTTTTATCAACTTTAATAAGCCCTGTACATTTGGTGGCCTGCGGCCACCAAAAGCACAGGGGGTGAGGTCAATGTGGATAGTGTTTTTTTTATTTCGATTTTATAATTTCATGTTGCCAAAATTACGTTTTTTTTCTCTATTAATAAGCCCTGCACATTTGGTGGCCTGCGGCCACCAAAAGCACAGGGGGTGGGGTAAGTGTGGATAGTGATTTTTTTATTTTTATTTTTTTACCGTAAGCGTACGGTAAGCTTACGGTAAGCGTACGGTAAGCGTACGGTAAGCGTACCCCGCGAAATTGCCGAAAAAAAAATAAAACCGTTTTTGCTCTTGGGGGATGTTTGGGGACTCCCTCAACATGACTATGTGGGAGGGAGTTGTCAAAACAGCCCCGTAACATGTTTTTGGCCATCATGTTTGATAAACAACACTCAGTGCGAGAGACAAAATGGCGGACGCCGCTTCCTGGTTTCGGCCGATTCGAATGTTTACTAAGATCTAAGAGCCAATCAGAATCGCGCTCGCGCACGCCACCGTAAGCTTACGGTAAGCGTACGGTAAGCGTACGGTAAGCGTACCGTAAGCGGGCTCAGATATATATATTGATTTAAAGGCTATTTTCTCAGAATCTACTGAACAGATTTACACCAAACCTACAAAAGGCACTTCCTTGACCTAGGGACTACCTCTCTGCCAAATTTCTAGTAATTCTGTTCAGCCGTTCGGGCTGTAGCTCGTTCTAAAGGTCCTATGGAAAAATGCATGGGAAAAACGCGTTTTGGGACCCCCCTTTTATCTCAGCCCCCGCTTGACGAATCCCCCCGAGACTTTCAGGGTAGGAGCGGAGCGTAGCGCCCCACCTATTTTGAGAAATTCGCGAGGATTCGTCGACCGGCGTCAAAGTTATTCAAAATAGAATGTTGAGGTTTTCCTATAGAAACGTGGTCCTAACTATAACTACCTACTGGCGACCGCCAGTAGGTAATATATATATATATATATATATATATATATATATATATATGAATACCATAGGTTTCAGGCACGTTATAGTTAGGAATTAGCATTTAAAAAACCTTAGAAATTCACTGAAAAAAACCATAGGTATCAGGGGCGTTATAGTTAGCTGGACCTTTCACTCGTACAAAACCATTGAAATTCCCCCGTTATAGTTAGTTCAGCTAACTATAACTCGCACGCCCGCAATGCACTGCTGATGACGTCACATATTACATCATTCATGACATGGTCAGTGACATCACTCATGACATCACTGATGACATCTCAAATGACATCACTGATGACATCACTGATGACATCATCCAGTGAATGTGTGTTTTTCTGAAAATTACATATGTTTTACATATGTATATCTCGAGGTCGATGGAAGAATAAATGGGTATATAAGTGTCTAAATGGATGATTTGTTTTTGAAAAATTGATTGTATAACTGACTGATTAAGTGTATCTTAGTGAATACATGGCTTAGTGAGTAATGTTTAAATATGTAAATATCTGTATCAGTCTCTCACTTTGTGTATAAGTGGCTGCATTTGTTGGTGAGTAGCTACATGAGTGTCTATATAGGTTATTAGTTGGTTTTTTGAGTATCAGTATGAGTGTCTGAGTGTCTGTATGGTTCGGTGGGGGGTATTACGTAGTGCATAGGTGCATGAATGAGTGACTCACTGCTTTTATGTGTTGAAGACAGAATGTCTGCAGGACTGTATGGATGGATGAGTGTGTGCATGGGTGTGTTAGTGAGTGAATGACTGTCTCAATAGTGTCTTTATGAGTAACTACATATGTTTTAAACTAGTAAATGTGACTATTGGTGTATATAAGTGAGTATATGTGAGAGTGAGAGATTGAAAGAGTTCCTGTATGAATAAGTATGTGTTTCTATAAGTGATTGTATAAAAGACTAAGTATGTGTAAGTTTCTGTAGAAGTAAGTGTGGTGGTGTGTGTATAACTGTATCTGCAAGTAAATGGATGTTTGATTCTTTATTAGCATGAGTGACTATGTGTGTGAGTAACTCTATGGATGAGTGGCGTTGTGTAACAGGATGTATAGGTGTATGAGTACATATGATGAGTGAGTACATGTATGAGTGACTGTATAGGACTGTTGGTGAATGAGTGGATGTTTATGTGGATCTTAGAATTACTGAATAGGTTGTTGTAACTGATATTGGTATGTCCATTGTTTTATAAATTTTAGTTTCTATTTTTGAATGTGTGTATCAAAGGTTATATTAGGGGGAGAGGAGGTCTGCCACTCTATCACAAGGATGATGTCATCAGTGATGTCATTTGAGATGTCATCAGTGATGTAATATGTGACGTCATCAGCAGTGCATTGCGGGCGCGCGTTATAGTTAGCTGAACTAACTATAACGGGGGAATTTCAATGGTTTTGTACGAGTGAAAAGTCCAGCTAACTATAACGCCCCTGAAACCTATGGTTTTTTCAGTGAATTTCTAAGGTTTTTTAAATGCTAATTCCTAACTATAACGTGCCTGAAACCTATGGTTTTTTCAGTGAATTTCAAAGGTTTTTTAAATGCTAATTTCTAACTATGCCTACAGAGATAAGACATGTGAAGAAAGAAGAAAAAACGCACAGAAAGATAAAAAAGAAATGCAGAAAGAAGCAACAGAAGTCCTCAAAGACGAAGAAAAGTGCAGGAAGAAGGATAACGTGCAGAATTAACAAACAGAAGAGCAGAAAGAAGCCTTGTTGCAAAATCATCCTGTACCCACAACTTTTTCAGACGGATACTGGTGGTAACTGAGTCTGACTAACCAGTCCTAGAGCCAGTGCTATGTTAAAAGACACTGAGAATACAGTGAAAACACCTACATACACTATCGAACACTATGCCTTTGGGGTCCCCCTGTGATCAGCATGACCTCCTCTGTAGACCCCTAGTATATAATAGGGCAGGGGATTAAAACTACCTCTTAAACGCGCCACATTGCGTGTTTGCACACGTCACCTCAGGCCCCGTCCCCTCACTTACCCACTGTGTAAACATGCCCTGTGGTCGTTTTAAGTTGGGAGATTAAGTCTCCTTGAAGCCTGAGGGTCCCTAGGGTCCAACTAGACCACTAGGTACCTCCAGTCAGCGCCACAGAGCTGCGTTGTAGAGAGGTGTAAAAAGTGGCACGGCCTAGACCACCTCTCTGCAACGCAGCGCAGTGGCGCTTACTGGAAGCACCTGGTGGGCTAGTTGGCCCCCAGGGTCCCTCAGGATTGAAGGGGAATTATTTCCACAACTTAAAACGCGCCACAGGGCTTGTTTGCACACGTTAACTCAGGCCCCGTCCCCTCCCTTCCCCACTGTGTAAACATGCCCTGTGGCCGTTTTAAGTTGGGAGATTAAGTCCCCTTGAATCCTGAGGGTCCCTAGGCTCCAACTAGACCACTAGGTACGTCCAGTAAGCGCCATTGCAGAGAGGTGTAAAAAGGGGCACGGCCTGCACCACCTCTCTGCAACGCAGAGCAGTGGCGCTTACTGGAAATACCTGGTGGGCTAGTTGGCCCCCACGGTCCCTCAGGATTGAAAGGGATTTATTTCCCCAACTTAAAACGCGCCACAGGGCGTGTTTGCATACGTCACCTCAGGCCCCGTCCCCTCCCTTCACCACTGTGTAAACACGCCCTGTGGCCGTTCTAAGTTGAGAGATTAAGCCCCCTTGAATCCTAAGGGTTCCTAGGGTCAAACTAGCCTACTAGGTACCTCCAGTAAGCGCCACAGAGCTGCGTTGCATAGAGGTGTAAAAAGGAGCGTGGCCTCAGAACACCTGTCTGCAACGCAGCTCCCTGGCGCATACTGGAGATACCTGTTGGGCTAGTTGGCCCTCAGAGACCCTCATTATTGAAGGGGAATTAATTCCCCAACTTACAACTGGCCAGGGGGTGCATTTGCAGAGTGTTGCAAGGAGGGGGTGTGGCCTCCGGTGCGATGCCGGTCTTTTATTTTTTTAAGAAGGAGGGCTGTGTGGCTCCCCTTCTTTTTCTAATTTACTGGCCCTTGGGACCCCATCCCCCAGGGCCTGCACCCTAATTTGTTTGGTTGAAAAAAATTAATTTGGCCCTCCCAAGGCCTTAATCGGCCCCGGGGACCCCAACCCCCGGGTCATGGCCTTTTTAAAAAAAATTCTTTAGGAGGGGGCTCCGTTGCCCCCCTCCTCAGGCCACTTATGGCCCCGGGGACCCCTTCCCCCGGGGACGGCCTTTGTTTTTTATAGTTTAAAAAAAATATATATATTTATAGAAAAACCTAGGACATGCTGGACAAACCGTATGTACCTATCATCATGACGATTTGCGTGATATTCATTAAAACTCGACTATGCATAGAATGAATCCACATGGAATGTATTTACACCGCTAGTGAAGCTCTGACGTGTCTGACGCCCTACCGTGCCTAATCCCGGCGCCCCCGCCGGTGGGTACTCTCCAAGTAGACACCCTTGTCGTTTATTTATACAAACATGGGTAGCTATTGATGGGCACATTTAATATACACGCACACCAAGCCATTAAAAGGGGATTTGACAAAAATTCGACCAAACTATGCAAGAAACCCCCCTCACGGTTAATAAAACACACATCCACCGCCGGATGTGTAATACTTTTTATTTTACTCTCTGGAAAGAAGACAAACCTCACTTGAGAATCACAGCGTGCTCCTGGCTGAGCCCAATGCTGTGTTACACCCACCAGTACCTGCCGAGTGCCTCACACCTCTGTGTTGTATTCCACCAGCTAGTGCGTATGCTATGACACTCTCTAGCCCAAGTGCACTGTAACACCACCCTGTGAATATGTCATGCCACACTTGCCTTTGCACTGGTTATATTGCCCCATCTAACGTGCCTTCCTCAATGCCTATGTTATAACGCACAGCGCTATGTCATACATATTACAATCTGGGATCCATATCTTTGTCACAGTGCATATGCAACGTTACACTCCCCAGCACATATTTCATATTACAACTTTAGAGACTAGTTAGGTTACACAACACTGCCCTGTGCATATTACACTCCAAAGCGCATATCTCATAGCACGCGCTAGTGCCTGTGCTATCTCGCGCTCTCCATTTAATCTGTCATTGCGCACCAGGTATTGCATATTATATTTCACGCCCGGTTCATCCTATATCACACTTTTTGGTGCATAGTTTATACCATATACTATATCTAGTTTTCATTTTCAATCGTGCTCTCAGGACTATGTTCTATATAACACTGCGTCCACCTACCCTTTTCACGGGCATTACATTTTGCGATGGGGGTGGAGGGTCAGGGGGTGTTTCTGCATAGTGAGCCCGGAGTCACAGTCACAAACGTCCTCTTCTTCCTGAATAAAAGTGAGATTATGCTGCATACTTGTTCATATTTTAAGTCGTTGGCACAGACACACATTTTAAAAACAATAAAGTTCCTAATACCCACCTTCTCTGAACAGTTAGCTTGCTGCCCCATCCACCTTCTCCCTATCCTCTGTTGTCTGAATCCATGGACTAGCCTCCTCCCTCCTGCCATGCATGGTCTGATGTGCTGCCACTGCCCTCCATTTAGCATGATGTACCAGTCCACTCCTCCTGCCCTCCATTTCCCAATTCTATGGCCCATCATTGACCTCGAGCTTAGCCTCTGTGCTTAGCTTGCGGCCCCTATTCTCCTTCCCCCTGCCCTCCGATGTGTTTGTGCATGCCCCTGCTCCATCCTTTTTGCCCACCATGTTCCATGGACCTGCCACTTCTATCTACTCTGAGTGTTCTGTTGAGCTGCCACTCCCCTCCCACCTGCCTAGCATTGTCAGATGACTGTAACCTGTCCCTGCCACCTCCACCCTGCCTGTCCACATGCCATGCCCCTATCCCCTTCTTCCTGTCCTCCATGGTCCATTTTACTGCCACACCCTTCTGCCCTTCCTGGTCTGTTGTGCTGCAACTGCTCCTCCTGCCTGCGACGCGCGGTCTGTTGTGAGGCCCCCTTTCCCTGAACTCTCTTGTCTGTGCCCAGGTCCTGACCCTCCCTTCTATCCTCCATGGTCCTTTGTGCATGCCCCTGCACCCTCCTTCTTGCCCATCTTAGCCATTGTGCTGCCACTAACCCTCCCGCTTGCCATGCATGGTCTTCTGTGCTGCCATGGCCCCTCCCACCTTCCCTGTGTGGTCAGCTAGCTGCCCCTGACCCCCTCCCACCTTCCCTCCATGGTCTGTGTGTATGCCATCATAGTCTCATTGTTGCTCTCCGTGGTGTGTCTTGTTTCTAGTGCCCATCCTGCCTGACCTCCATGGTCACCTTGCTGCTCCTGCCCTGCCCCCTTGCCCCCAGCCCTCTGTTTCCATTTGCAGACCCCTATTTCCTCCCTCCTGGCTTGTCTGTTCCATTGTAATGCCCCTGATCTGTCCCTCCTGCCCTTTATGGTCTGTTATGCTGCAGCTTTCTCTCCTGTCTGTCCATTATGGTCAGCTAGCTACCATTGCCTCTTTCCCCTCTGTTCTCTGTTGTCCATGTGCATGGCCCTGTCCCCTCCCTATTGCTTTCTATGGATTGTTGTGCTGCACTCCCGTCCCGCATGCGCTATGTGGTGTATTGTGCTGCTGCAAACCCTGATTCCTGCCCTGTAGGGTCAGTTTGGTGCACCTCTCCATGTCCCTCCTGTCCTCTGTTATCCGAGTCCATGTCCCTACCCCAATTCCTCCTGCCTACCATGATCCAATGTACCATACTTGCGAACATTTTGAACTTGGTAAGAGGGAGATTTTGAAAAAAACTGGGGTATTGATTTTCCCCTTTGAGTTACATTGAAAAAGAGGAGATTGTAGATAGGAGACAGATCAAATAAAGCCCATTTGAGCGTAAAAACATTGGACGTTTCCTGGCTGAAACAGGTCTGTTGGCATGTATGGTTGTACTACCACTGCCTCTTCCTTTTGCCCACAATGGTCTATTATATTGCCACAGCCTCTCTTGCCAGTCCTGTATTGTTGGTTTGTTGCCCCTGCCCCCCTTTCCACTGCCCTCCATAGTCTGTTGTGCTGCCACTGCCCTTCCTGCCTGCCCAGTGTGGTCAAATTGTTGGATCTGCACTCTCCTACCTGCCTTCATTTTTCAGATTCCTTCTCCCTGGCCTCTGCCTCTCAACAGTATCCCAATGAACAACTAGATTGCTAACATTCTATATTTATTGCAAAAGTGTGGAACGTCTGACGTCATCTTGATGTAATCAAAACTGTAATGCCTAGAGTATTTCCTTTAGAAATTACATATACGAGAGGGTCTTATTTGCATCAAAATTATGGTTAGCGCTCTAAAAAACTAAAATGAGAACATATTTTCTGAGTTTTCAAATAGCGACAAAGAACTTTTAAATTATTTGTAATCTTTATGTTTTTTTATCCAGTTGACCACTTGATTAAATGTTGCACCTAGGGGAGAGGATGTGGTGTTACTTCCGGAGCTGCAGACTTTGCAACTGGGGAACCAGGTTGGAGTTTCTGCTTCAGCTCAACATTCTGTGATTCTGGTCAAATCACTTAATCTCTCCATGTCTACAACCAAAATTAATTTGATCTTCTGTGATGTAACCAATGCTCATGTAAAGCACACCAATACCTGACAAGTCTGCACTATATAAAACTGCAAATACACAAAAAATAAGTGTTTTGCACACTTCTGTCATTGGGCTACTTGTGGGCTATATCTGGGTGATATTTGTGCTGCACTTGGGCTCTTTTGTCTCTGGTGGCCATCTTGGGAGATTTATTTGTTGTGAAGTTTCCTAATTTCCTCATTTACTGCAGTCTCCTCAATAGGAAATGCTTTCAGTTTTTTACTTTGATTCCATCAAGAAGGTGTTCAGCTATGTCACACATTTGCCATAAATTCTGAATGTTAGCACTCTAGTTGCTCATTAGATCACTGTAGTAAAGCTACTGCTCACCACGGAAGTCTGCTGCTGGTATTAAAAGTGCATGTTTCAGTCTGCATATCAGAATTTTTTTAATGAAATAGAAGAGGATTTGAGAAGTCACTCAAAATGTGCCCTAATTTTTCTTTCTTCAGCACTAATCATAATTTCCATGGCAAAATGAACCCCCTCATTGTGTTCCTTTTTAAATTAAATGTTTTAAGTGTTACCAGTTTATTCCAATCAAGATGGCTTCAGGTGTGCCATACTTTTGTCATAAGTAAGACAGTAAGCACTCTAGTTGTTCTTAATAACACTCTGGGACATTCTGTCATTGGGCTATACTTGGGCTACATCTGGGTGATATTTGGGCTACATTTTGGCTCTTTTGTCTCTGGTGGCCATCTTGGGAGATTTATTTGTTATGAAGTTTCCTAATTTCCTCATTTACTGCAGTCTCCACAGTGGGAATACTTTCAGTTTTTTATTTTGGTTCCATCAAGAAGGCATTCAGATGTGTCACACATTTGCCATAAATTCTGAATGTTAGCACTCTAGTTGCTCATTAGATCACTGTAGTAAAGCTACTTCTCACCAGGGAAGTCTGCTGCTGGTATTCAAAGTGCATGTTTCAGTCTGCATGTCAGATTTTTTTTATGAAATAGAAGAGGATTTGAGAAGTCAAAATTAGGCCTGGGCTAAATTTCCGTTCCGCTCACGGAAATTGCGATAATTTGACATTTTCGCGTTCCGCAGAGAGCGCGAAAATGTCAAAATTTCGGCATTCAGCAGCTTAGCGATAATTTGTTACCTCACTTCCGTTTTGCTTCCGTTTTGCAGGAAGCAGCACCGACCAACTACAGTTTTGTTCCGCTGGTGGGCTGTTATCTTTTTATTTAGGGACTTCTTCCTTGTTACTTTCTGCCACCACTCGTTGCAAAACACGTGAAGAAGAACTCCGTTTTTATTTTGCATTTTTATTTTAATCTGCCCGGTAGCAGTGATCACGGGACGTGCTTATGTTATTGAGTGCTACAACTAATTTCTAAAGGTGCTGGCTTGTCGCCGCTCCATTCCCGGGCTGCTGACTTTGTATGCCCTGCTTCCCTCTCCTCTTCCGGGCAGCCGCTGCCTCAGAGTCCTGCCAGCTGTTGGGCATGCCCTGCGGGGAAGACTCGGCCCGCTGTACTCTTTGTGTTTGAAGATTGGTGCCAGATACAATGATGTCATAGTCAGTATCCTGATTGAGCTAGCATCTTTTGGCCCCTTTTCGGAAGAGGAGGTCATAAAAGTCCTGTTAGAGATGAAGAGTGGCTCCCCGAGTGACCCAGTCCCCATAAAACATCTTAAACTCGTGGCTAACACCTTGTCAACTCCTCTGACTGACCTCTTGAACCTTTCACTCACGCAGGGCATAGTGCCCCAGAGATGGAAAAAGGCCGTGGTGAAGGCCTTATTGAAAAAGCCAGGAATGGACTCATCCAACTTGACCAACTTTAGGCCAATTTCACTTCTGCCTGGTTTCTCAAAAATTGCAGAGAAGCTGGTTAACCGTCAGCTCTCTCACCATCTTGAGTCTAACCACCTGCTAGGAGACTCCCAGACTGGTTTCCGTCCCGGCTATGGAACAGACACTGCCTTGCTGGCAGTAGTGGAGGAGGCAAGGAGCACTCTAGATACAGGAGGGTCAGTGGCAGTGATCCTCCTGGACTTGAGTGCTGCCTTTGACACTGTGAGTCATCAAGTGCTCCTCCAACGTCTGTCAGAGGTAGGTGTCTCAGGGTCGGCCCTGAAATGGTTGGGATCTTTTTTATCTGACCGTTTCTACCAAGTCTGGGAGGGGTCAGAGCAATCTGCCCTAATCCCTCTTCAATGTGGAGTCCCGCAGGGCTCATCGCTGAGCCCTACTTTATTTAATATATATATGACTCCACTTGAAAGAGTGGTCGCCCCCTCGGGGGTGAAGATCATCAGCTATGCTGATGATACTCAGCTGGTGGTCGGCCTCACTCAGCTGGCGGAACAACCTGAGGTTTTACACGACTGCCTCGCCAATGTTTATCGTTGGATGTCCATCTCTGCCTTAAAGCTCAATGGAGGTAAAACCGAGCTGATGCTCCTGGGCAATCCCAGTCCCTCCATTATTGCGACCTGTTGGCCCCGGTCTCTTGGTGATCCACCATCCCCCAAGAAGGAGATCAAGTCCTTGGGAGTATGGTTGGAAGAAGATCTGTCCTTCCGGACTCATGCCAGGAAGACCGCAGGGGTTTGCTTTGGCTTACTGAAATCAGCCCGAAAGGTGCTACCTTTGCTTCCTGATCCAGCAAGGAAGCTGTTGATACGTGGCCTAATCCTATCGAGGCTCGATTATGGGAATGCGCTGTTTCTCGGTGCCCCCGAAGCGACCTTTAAAACTCTCCAACAGGTGCAAAACGCAGCTGCGAGAATCCTTATGGATGTTTCCAGAAGGCAGTCTGCTGCTCCTGCTCTCAGAGCGCTTCACTGGCTCCCCGTGAAGGAGCGGGTGAAATTTAAGGCGCTATGTACTGCCCACAAAATTCTACATGGCAAAGGCCCCCCTATCCTTGCGCATATGGCCCGTCCCTATAAACCTCCACGTCTGCTGCGCTCGGACCAAAAACACCTTCTGCAGTCAGCCAGAGTAAGAAAAGCTCGTTCTGGGGGTAGGCGTTTCTCGGTGCAGGTGGCTTCTCTTTGGAACTCTCTGCCCATCAGGATTCGCTCAGAGCCCAAGATCCTACCATTTAGGAAACTTCTTAAGACCTACCTGTTTCCACAGTAGTGACTAGCTGAGTCTCCCCTTCTGGTCTGTTGCGCCGGGACGCCCCTGGGTAAGCTGAGCGCATTACAAATTTCATATTATTATTATTATTATTATTATTAGTATTACAGTACAGTGGGTTCTTTTTTGGCTAATTAAATTAAAGAAATGGACCCTTGGCCACCCTTTCCGACCGTTCTTTACTTCCCCTTCCAAGTTCCACGTTTACTTTAAAAAAACAACGATTTAGCCTGTTTTCTTTTTTCTTACCGATCAGTAACTCAGAAGAAAAAAAAAAGCTCCCACATAACTTTGCTTTTTTGTTGTCGCGCATTCTAATTTATGTGGTAAAAGTTATGAAGTGACACAGGAGAAAGGAGCCTGGGTGCGAGCAGGCAGATCCTTTCTGGTATAACAGTGCGTAACCTATGTTATGTTTAAGCGAACTAAATTGAAGAAATGCAACCTTGCCCCCCCCCTTTCCTTCCGTTCCTTTCCTTCCGTTCTCTCCTTCCCCTTCCAAGTTCCATGTCCACTTTAAAAAAAAAATCAATGCATTCGCCTATTTTCTTTTTACTTACCGACGCTCCTCATGTTAGCAGAGCACTGAGTTACGGCGCAATATGCTTCGAAAATGGGTCTCTCGTTAGGTTGCATTTTATGCTTTTATGCTCGGACCACTTTGCTACCACTGAAGCAGAGAGTGTATCAGCCGTCAGCCTGCATTACGGTGACCCGCAGGGAGCAGCAGCAGTTTGTTTTCATTTATTTCTCCCTGCAACCACCCTTTTGGAGCTCGTGGTATAGTACTGTGGGTTAATGTGCCTGCTGCGGAGAACGATTCAAATCAGCCCGGGCACATACAATCATGCTGAAGAATATGAAATGATGCAGTACATTCAAGTGCATAATGTTGGTACTGGCTGATTTTAGGCTGAGGTTGAGGCAGAGCAATTTGTAGATGACCTTATGTATTATAATGTCCACTTTATTTTTCGGCAAAGTTTTGTGGGCCGTGTATATTGTAGAGATATTGCACAAGTGCACCTTAGGATTTTCACACCGTTTCTGACTTTTTCTGACTTTTTAGCAGCTGCTAGAAATGCAATATATATGAGGTTTGCTTTCTATTTTATTTTAGTTTTGGGAAAACGTGGGCAGGATTCGTAAACATATTTACAGAAAGGCAGCGCAGTCGTGAGGTTATCTTGATGTTCTACGGTTGTTGATATGCACCAGAATGAGTCACTGTGTGCCAAGCATGAGTTGTTTTCAATCGCTATTCTTCAGATTTCCTCAGCAGCCCTGGGAACCTGGTGACTTGAACAGGATTCTATTTATTAAGGATTAATTTAACCTGCGCAATCACGGGTTGTGCCCTCAGATGAGGCATGGGCCTTTATCGCAATTACTGTCCCATGAATGAGTCCTAAGTCTGCCAACCAACCGGGGAAGAGGATGTGGTCCGTCGGCTGCGCTCCCGCCTCTGGTGCAGGAAACCAGCGTTCGAGCCTCGAGGTCGCGTCCACATCCTGTGATTCTGGACAAATCACTTCATCTCCCCGTGCCTGAATGTGTAATGTAAATACCGTGCTATGTAAAGCGCTCCAATACCTTCGGGTCGAGCTCGTGCTATATAAATAAATTAGCAACAAAAAAAACCTATGCGGCAAAATTGTTATTGATGCCGATCTAGACTCATACAGCACTATTGCCAAATTAAAGAGTGGGACATCTAGATCGGCATCAATAACAAGTTTGCCGCATAGGTTTTTTTGGCAATAGTGTTGTATGAGTGTGCAAAGAATGACTGACAACGATGGAACGCAGGCCCCTGCACTGCAAGGTGGCTCCTCAAGCCTTTAAGGGGACCCCATTCAGTGGAAGGACAAAAATATATGTGAGATACGGGAGACTCTGCGGCTCCTCTCCACATTCTGCAGGGGGGCATCGTTTTGTATTACAACACTGGTTTACAGCATACCCGAGATAAGTAGTCTAGATGGCAGGGTATTGAAAAGTTTGTTGTGTACTTGTAGTGGGTGTTTTGTTTTTGTTATGTGCCTAAGCCAAGGAATTTCTGTGTTAAATTCTTTAGATGACTTGCGCAAATAGAAAGTGGGTCTTTCCTAACAAGCAGCTGCCTGTACAGTTCAAGCAGGGCTGGGGTAGAGCCAGACCGGGTTACACAATCTGGACCAATCACTGGGCTGTATTTTATCATTCCAAGTTTCATACCAAAATCATATGCTGAAGTGAGTCAGTCTGAACGTTGGCGAGCTTTTCCTAGTTAAATCTTAAATCTTAAAATTGTTAGGTGAGAGCACACTAAGTATAACAAGCATTGACATAGCCAATAGGTCTCGCCTTTGGGACCTTATAAGTATTTAGTTATGCAGCACAATAACCTTGGTGCAACAACATCATCTGCTGCATGTCTCAGCACTTATAAGGTCCTAAAGGCAATGCAATAGGTCTTGCATTTGCGCAAGTTTAAGCCATTGACATTGTAAATAACAATGCATTTTAATTATGTTTTCAAAACCAATATGTAAATAAAAGGCATTGTCATTTATAATGCCAATGGCTCAAATTCTCGCAAATGCGAGACCTATTGCATTGTAAATGCTTGTTCTTTCTGCAGCACTAATCATACTTTCTATGGCAAAATGAACCCCCTTATTTTGTTCATTTTTAAATTAAATGTTTTAAGAGTTACCACTTTATTCCAACCAAGATGGCTTCAAGTGTGCCATACGTTTGTCATAAGTAGGACTGTTAGCGCTCTAGTTGTTCTTTAGAACACTCTGGGGAGCTGCAGTAGAACACAAAGGAATCAACTGACAGTCTCTGCCCTTGTTGGATGTACATGTTTTACTGAGATTGTCAGACTTCATTCTCACATGACTGAGAAAGATAATGTGAATTTACAGAAAATATGCTCTCAGTTTAGCTTATAGATCACCTTCCAAACCTCTGTGGGAAAAGCATGAGAAAATAGTTTTCTCTCAAACATGATTCATGATATCACACAAGAAGGCTTTTTCACATGGTAAAATCACCTTAGAACACACCACAATTCCTAAAATGAGTATGGTGCCATCAACAAATGGTTTATAATGTAACTAAAGTCTTAAAACCTTCTATTAACTGCAATGCTTTTTAATGAGGTGCTATCATGTATATTGGTCCCAAGATGGCTGCCAACACTTCTTGGATGAAGTGCTGACAGCCAATCAGATCTCACGATGAGATGTGTGGTTAGGCTCCGCCCAGATATATATGTGATTTTACTTTAGATTTTCTCAGGAACTACTAAACGGATATACACCATTTAAGCAAAAGGCACGAGTCTGAACTGAGGACTACCTCTTTGCCAAATTTGGTGTAATTCCGTTCAGCACTTCGGGCTGTAGCTGCGTCAACAGGTCCTATGGGAAAATGCATGGGCAAAACGCGTTTTGGGACACCCTTTTTTCTCGGCCCCCGCTTCACGAATCACCGTGAAATTTTCAGGATAGGAGCGGACCGGAGCTGGCCAAAGGTTTGCAAAATTTCGCGAAGATTCATCAATCGACGCAAACGTTATTCCAAATAGAATGTTGCGGATTTCCTATGGAAAATAGGTCCTAACTATAACTACCTACTGGCGACTGCCAGTAGGTAATATATATATATATGCAAGCAATATTATCATACTCATGAGTAAGCAAATGCAACTGTTAGATGCATGGAATAAAATACATGTCATCAGTGATGTCATCAGTGATGTCACTGACCATGTCATGAATGATAATATGTGACGTCATCAGCAGTGTATTGCAGGGGCACGAGTTATAGTTAGCTGAACGAACTATAAAGGGGGAATTTCTCTGGTTTTGTACGAGTGAAATGTCCAACTAACTATAATGTGACTAAAACCTATGTTTTTTTCTGTGAATAATCAACGGGGCACAACTGCTAGACTGACGGAAGATAATATAAAAAACAAAATGAAAACATTGGAAAAGTTAATGCGAGGCGAACAGGGCAAGTGGTGAGAACATAAATCATTGCTCAGATATCTCGACGTGGGGAGGATCCCCAGGGGATTGCGTATCTTGACTACACCTAGTAATGACCAGCCCAATCCCGAAATGATGAAAGAATGGGCACAATGTAATTTGGACTCATCTAGGAGACTTGTAGAGATTTTAGTAAAATACGCACAGATAGATAGAGCGGCACTATAACTCCGCATTGAAAAGATTAATGAGGAAATTGCCGCCATGAGCCAAACTGAGGAAATAACCAAACTAAGACAAGAAATGATGAACAGATTGCGCAGGGAGGAAGACAAGGTGAAGGAGCACAAAGCGTTCGAATTCCACTGAGATCGGGGGGACTATGAAACTAGACGCATTTTCACCTTTTCAAGAAAATACAACGCAGTGAAATCCACCAAATTTATACAACAAACTGGTACCGCATTTAATAAACAAGTACCAAGTGACACCTCCAATTTAGATTTAAGTTTGGCAATGGAGAGTGAGGTGGAAGGGGATAACATCAGAGCGACTAAAAGTGGAGCACGTTTGGCACTATCCACTACTGAGGAATTTAATTTTTTAGCAGAGGAGCAGAGGCTAACTCTCCGACCAACCCCAAAAGAAACTAACAGGAAGAGGAGAAACTACTTGCGCAGGCAGAGAAGAAAAGTCAGAAGACAGGCCAGCCTCATACAACAAAAAACGAGGGAGGGGCTGGTGGAACCGCAGATAGACCAAAATTAAGAAATAGAAAGAACTGTTATCAACTTGTCAGAGACAGTTCTTAACAAAGCCAAAAAACAAATTCTGGCTCTTGGACTGTCTTACTGTCCAGAATCTAATTTTAACTACACCAACACAAGAATAGACATCTATAAATTTGTGAGTAAACTGAAACTCCAAAAATATCATGCATTACTTGAAATGAAATCGAAAGTATACACCAATACGGAGAACGATTTGGACACGGATGGATCCTTAAGACCAACCTCCACAACTGAACAGTCTCTCTTGGAATCTCTGAGGGAGTTAAAACAGGAAACTGAATGCATTGACAGTCAGGAACTTTCGCCCACACTTAATCCGTATGTATCGCAAACATTAGAAACAATCAGGAAAAATTCACCGTTCAAGAAGAAATCCAAATTTACCCCCATGTCTCCAAGAGATGGCCTTGATATTTTTAGTGACAATGTGGTTAATGAAATTAAAAAATTGAATCACAAAACTGTAAATATCAAACGGAATATAAGCAACAAAAACAAGCAGATAAAATAAATTACAAAAGGATAAAAACATCATCATCAGAAACTCAGACAAAGGAGGGAATGTGGTGCTGTGGGCCCGAAAAGATTATATGGAGGAAGCTATGTCCCAGTTGAATGACAGAACGTGTTACAGGATCAGCAATGCACTAGCTTTAAGGAAAATATCAAGTGACTTTTATGGAAAACTGGTGGCTTGGAAAAGTGCGGGACTTTTAACTATGGAAGAATATCAGTTCATTAGGAGAGATCATCCAACCGTCCCCAATATTTATTTTATCCCAAAAATTCATTAAAATGCCTTGAAGCCTCCCGGAATGCCCATAATTTCGGACCGATCAAGCCTACTGGAGAATGCATCTAAATACATAGAATTTTTTTTACAGGAGTGGGTTCGAGGATTACCCTCATATATAAGGGATACAAGTGATTTTATTTCCAAATTGAAAGATTTTAAATGGAATAGTAACTGTTTTCTTTTAACTTTGGATGTTGTCTCCCTATATACTTGCATCAATCACAAAGATGGAATACGGGCCATTGAATACTTTCTGGGAAAAAACAAGGTGACCTTGCCCCAACACAATATGATGTTATTGAGCATGATAAGTTTTTGCCTGCATAACAACATATTTATGTTTGATAAGACATTTTATCAACAAATGCGAGGAGTCACAATGGGGGCCAGCTTCTCCCCCAGCTATACCTGTTTATTTATGGGCTGGTGGAAGGAGCTGGTCCTCATGGACACACATAGACGATATATGAACAGCAATGTAAAAATGTTTTACAGATATATAGATGACTTATTCAATGTGTTGGAAGGTACACAAGGGGAGGACATGGATTTTGTGTCTGAAATTAACAAAAATAATGTTAACCTTAGCTTTACAGCCACTAACAGTAATTCAAGCATCAACTTTCTAGATGGTGAAATATACCCCAACAAAAACAAACTAGAAACCAGGGTATATAGAAAAGAAACTGCAGGCAGCTCAGTTCTTCACTTTTCTAGCTTCCACCTAATTCAAAGTATTCCATACGGGGAGATGCTGCGCCTTAAAAGAATTTGCAGCAACCCAAGTGATCTCACTAAAGCCCAACAAGAGAGCAAAATAAGATTTTTATCCAGAGGGTACTCTAATAAAACCATACAAGTGGCAATTAACAAAACACAAAATTTGGATAGAGAAAAACTGCTAATTAGTAATTCCTAAAAGAAATAGAATCATGATTGAAAATGCCAAACAGAATCCCAATGAATTAAGACTTATTATTGCTTACAGTGCTCAGGAAAGATCCATAAAGAAAATTATGCTGAGAAACTGGCCAATTGTCAAACATGACCCTGTAATTGGAATGGAGCTATCATCCAAATTAAATATAACATACAGAAGAGCTCCTTCCATGTACAATAGCTTAGTCTCTAGCAGCCCGGAAAATTCAGCCACATCCAATTGGATGGTTCAATCAAATAGATTTACCAAATGCAGGACATGCAAAGCATGCCAATATGGCAGAAATAAAAAAAACCTATCTAACTGCATTCTGTACCAAGGAAGTTAAGATCAACAAACCACTCCATTGAAAAACTGAATATGCAATCAATGTCTTGGTATGTGCATGCAATATCAAATATGTTGGTAGTGCCAAATTACCAGTGAATAAGAGGATGTTGCAGCACATTAGGGCGATAAATAATTGTGACCCCACTTACCCTGTCGCCAGGTACTTTCGTGAAGTTCATGACAATAATTTGAAAGACTTCGCATATAATGTCATTGATGCCATAGCAAACACCAAAAGAGGGGGCGATAGGGAGGGTCAACTCAGAAAACTGGAGACACAATACATTCCTAATATGGATAGTAAGGCTCCAGGAGGGTTGAACAACACAGAAGATCTGTATAAATGTTTATGATGAGAGAATTTATGTCCCGCATGCTCTGATTCGCTTTGCATTATATCTATGTTTATATATAAAAAAAAATGTTATACATCTTTTTGTAACATCTTTTTAATTTAATATTTATTCTATTCAGTGGCCCAGCATAATTGCACTTTATGACTAACATTAGAAATAAAGAAACATAGCACATTTTCCCCCGGCAAGACCGGACATTGAGGCTGCCTACTCACCCAAACCATTAATCATCATGGGTTTTTTAACAACACATGCACCACATTTTTAGCACTCAAGTTTTAGTATTATAGACACTAGATGGGGGTGATCAGGTAGCTAGTATCCTTTTATTTCAAAAGCACAAAGCACTTTAACTATATAAAATAGACTTGATGAAGCCAAGGGAGAACTAATTGACCAATAGGTAACAAACTACACGGAGGCATTTAAGCCTCAATAAAACCAAAGAAATATACATAAGGGATTGATCCTAATCATACTTTTAAAGGAATACTATAGCGTGACCTATTTACGCTTTTTATATTTGAAATATTTATATATATTTATATATTTATTGCACTCAAATTTTTTTAATGTATTTATTGGCCATAAATATTTTTAACAAATGCAGAATTTTATTGTTAAATGTATTTTTTTCCAAAAAAGATGGTTATTTTAATATTTTTTCGTTCCCTGACCCAAAACACATGTTTTGTTAAAGCAAATGTTCGTATCAAAGGTTTCTTCTATGTCTATGACTCACCACCAATCGTTGTCAGCATGTACCACTTGAAATAGACTGTTACCACATAGCAGCGTTGTCATGTGATCAAGGTCCGTCAGGACTGAAACACGTTATAGCCGACATTAAACCAGCACTTTAAGCACAAATCTGATGGTCTGCTTTGTTTGAGAAATCTGGGAGAAGCAAGGAGCAGCTTTTTGGATATATATATATTGACTGAAAAAACCATAGGTTTCAGGCACGTTATAGTTAGGAATTAGCATTTAAAAAACCTTAGAAATTCACTGAAAAAACGATAAGTTTCAGGGGTGTTATCTGGACATTTCACTCATACAAAACCATAGAAATTCCCCCGTTATAGTTAGTTCAGCTAACTATAACTCGCGTGCCCGCAATGCACTGCTGATGACGTCACATATTACATCACTCATGACATGGTCAGTGACATCACTCATGACATCACTCATGACATCACTGATGACATCATCCAGTGAATGTGTGTTTTTCTGAAAATTAAATATGTTTTATATATGTATATCTCAAGCTCGATGGAAGTATAAATGGGTAAATAAGTGTGTAAATGGATGATTGTTTTGTAAAATTGATTGTATAACGGACTGAATAAGTGTATCTTAGTGAATACATGGGTTAGCGAGTAATGATTAAATATTTAAATATCTGTATCAGTCTCTCACTTTGTGTATAATTGCCTGCATGGGTTGGTGAGTAGCTACATGAGTGTCTATATGGGTTATTAGTTGGTTTCTTGAGTGTTAGTATGAGTGTCTGAGTGTCTGTATGGTTCGCATGATTGAGTGAATCACTGTTTGTATGTATTTTTGAAGAGAGCATGTGTGCAGGAATGTATGGGTGGATGAGTGTGTGTATGGGTGTGTTAGTGAGTGAATGACTGTCTCAATAGTGTCTTTATGAGTAACTACATATGTTTTAAACTAGTATATGTGAGTATTGGTGTATATAAGTGAGTATATGTGAGAGTGAGAGATTGGAAGAGTTCCTGTATAAATAAGTATGTGTTTCTATACGTGATTGTTTAAGAGAGTAAGTATGTGTACGTTTCTGTAGAAGTAAGTGTAGTGGTGTGTGTATAACGGTATATGCAAGTAAATGCATGTTTGATTCTTTATTAGCATGAGTGACTATGTGTGTGAGTAACTCTATGAATGAGTGGCGGTGTGTAACAGGATGTATAGGTGTATGAGTACATATGATTGGTGAGTACATGTATGAGAGACTATATAGGACTGTTGGTGAATGAGTTAATGTGTATGTAGATCTTGGATTTACTGAATAGGTTGTTGCAACTGGTATTGGTATGTCCATTCTTTTGAATATTTTAGTTTCTATTTTTGAATGTGTGTATCAAAGGTTATATTAGGGTGAGAGGAGGTCTGCCACTCTATCACAAGGATGATGTCATCAGTGATCTCATCAGTGATGTCATTTGAGATGCCATCAGTGATGTCATGAGTGATGTCACTGACCATGTCATGAGTGATGTAATATGTGACGTCATCAGCAGTGCAATGCGGGCACGCAAGTTATAGTTAGCTGAACTAGCTATAACGGGGGATTTCTATGTTTTTGTACGAGCGAAATGTCCAGCTAACTATAAAGCCCCTGAAACCTATGGTTTTTTAAGTGAATTTCAAAGCTTTTTTAAATGCTAGCTTATAACTATGCCTACAGAGGTAGGGCATGTGAAGAAAGAAGAAAAAACACACAGAAAGAAGAAAAAGAAATGCAGAAAGAAGCAACAGAAGTTGTCAAATATGAAGAAAAGTGCAGGAAGAAGGAAGACGTGCAGAAAAAACAAACAGAGGAGCAGAAAAAGAGGCCTTTGTTGTAAAACCATCCTGTACCCTCAACTTTTTCAGATGGGTATTGGTGGTAACTGACTCTGACTAACCAGTCCTAGAGCCAGTGCTAAGCTAAAAGACACTTAGAATACAGTTAAAACACCTGCATACACTGGGGAACACTATGCGTTGGGGTACCCCTGTTATTAGCATGACCTCCTCTGTAAGCCCCTAGTATATAATAGGGTAGGGGGATTAAAAGAACCTCTGCAAACGCGCCACAGGGCGCGTTTGCACACTGGTGAAGGGAGGGGGGAGCTGAGATGACGTGTACAAACACTCCCTGTGGCCATTTTAATTTGGAGGATAAAGTCCACTTAAATCCTGAGTGTCACTTCGGTACAACTAGCCCATCAGGTATCTCTAGTTAGCACCACAGAGCTGCGTTGCAGAAAAAATGGGCACGGCCTGGACCACCTCTCTGCAACACAGCGCAGTAGCGCTTAATGGAAGCACCTGGTGGACTAGTTGGCCCCCATGGGCCCTCAGTATTAAATGGGAATTATTTCCCCAACTTAAAACGCGCCATAGGGCGTGTTTGCACACGTCACCTCAGGCCCCGTCCCCTCCCTTCCCCACTGTGGAAACACGCCCTGTGGCTGTTTTAGGTTGGGAGCTTAACTCCCCTTGATTTCTGAGGGCCCCTTGGGGCACATTAGCCCACTAGGTACGTCCAGTAAGCACCAATGCAGAGAGGTGTAAAAAGGGGCAGAGCCTGCACCACCTCTCTTCAACGCAACACAGTGGCGCTTACTGGAAGCACCTGGTGGGCTAGTTGGCCCCCAGGGTCTCTCAGGATTGAAGGGGAATTATTTCCCCAACCTAAAACGCGCCCCAGGACGTGTTTGCACACGTCACCTCTGGCCCAGTCCCCTCCCTTCATCATTGTGTAAATGCGCCCTGTGGCCGTTCTAACTTGAGAGATTAAGTCCCCTTGAATCTTAAGGGTCCCTAGGGTCAAACTAGCCCACTAGGTTCCTCCAGTAAGCGCCACAGAGCTGTATTCCAGAAAGGTGTAAAAAGGTGCATGGCCTCTGAACACCTGTCTGCAACGCAGCTCCCTGGTGCATACTGGAGATACCTGTTGGGCTAGTTAGCCCTCGGGGACCCTCACTATTGAAAGAGAGTTAATCCCCCAACTTAAAACGCGCCACGGGGTGCGTTTGCACAGTGGTGAAGTGTTAGACCTGTCAGCCCTTTGGGTGGTCCCTCCTCATCATTATTTATTTTGTCCCACTTTTGCCTCATCCCAGTTATAATTTTTCCTTTTTGGGAACCACCAGACTTTTTAGTGTTGATGCAGGGTCAGGGAGCCATTTTCCCTACCCCTGGAACTTCTGTCTGAGGGCCTGAGCCACAAAATGGTGGCCACCCATTGTCACCTGTGACATCACCAGAACCCACTGGAGGTTTCTAGAACCTTCTGTAACATTCTAGAACCCTGTGACAGTGGGAGGCAGTTTAGAATGTTGGGAGGCCATCTCAGAGTGGCAGTTGGCATCTGACTGGAGAAGAGAGAAGACAGATATAGAAGGAGCAGGGGTGGAAACCAGTGCTTGGAGTGGGGTCCAGAAACCCACCCTTGATGCTAGTCCCTACTGACCAAGCCCAGCCTAAAGCCCTGTGTGGGACCAAGTCCAGAAGAACCATCTTAAGGACCTGAATATTTGGAGCAGGCCTTAAAGAGGAAGAACAGCAAGTTCCTGACCTGTTCAGTGGTGTCCTCCTGGAGTCCTGACGTCGAAAAGCCTGGAGACCTGGGGCCTGAGGTAGAGAAGCGGTGCTGACAGAAAGCAGACGTCGTACCCGGAGCCGCCAGAGGTCGGGTGAGGGCGCCGACGGAGGTCGTGGAGAGGCGCCGGAGGTCGAGTGGAAATTCACCCGAGGTCGAGTGAGGGCGCCGACGGAGGTCGTGGAGAGGCGCCGGAGGTCGAGTGGAGATTCACCCGAGGTCGAGGTGAGGCGTCGACGGGGGAGTGAAGTCCGCCCACCGGAGTCGCCGGAAACTGAGGTGAAGCGCGCCAGAGGTCGGGAGTGGAGATCGCACTCCAGAGACACCCGGAAGCGGGGAGACCGTGTCCCTGCGACGCCGGAAGGCGACATCGAGTCGAGACCGCCCAGCGACATCGAGTCGAGACCGCCCAGCGACATCGAGTCGAGACCGTCCAGCGACATCGAGTCGAGGCCGCCCAGCGACATCGATCCGGAGCCGCCTCACGGCGTCGACACGGTGCCGAGCGGAGCCGATCATCGTGAAAAGGGCAGTAAGTGGTAGAGGGGGCGTCTGAGGCCCCGTGGAGCCCTAAAAGACCATTCTAGGGGCTAGAGGGGTGTTAGAACCAGCCTGGGAGTGCCAGGGGTGAACTAAGACTGGTGCAGTGACATCTGTGAGGGGCTGTGTAGTTTGAAGGGCCAGATCTTTAGGTTACCCTTGTTCTGCCTCAGCTTAGGCCCCAGCCTTGACCAATCTAGGTGGGACACCCCCATGCCATCCAAATAACCACGAGCTGTGTATGGGCAAAGGAAGACCAAGTTACCTCATGAAAGTGATCTGATCTGTAACTGTCATTGATTGCTTTACTTTATTTATTGAGGGTGCTTTATTTATTGTCTTCCACTAATTTATTCTTGCACTGTATTTATTGTCTGACTGTATTTATTTGCCGTCTGTATTTATTGCACATCTATTTATTCTTTGCTTAATGAGGACCTGAACCTATTTATTGAAATTCCAATGTAGCATTATTTATTTGACCTACTCTTTTGTAGAAAAATCCTATTGTATTGTATTTATGTTATGAAATCTGCAACTAAGAGAAAATAAGATAAAGACATATATATTTTCAACTTGTCTCCCATACTTTTTACGGTGTAGTGTCGTTTTTGGAACGGATGAACGCATGGTTATTGTGAGGGTGTGACGTACGCTTAACACGGTGCCTGACCCCCAACCGCTCGAGCCAAGCTACCACGGTGCTGGGAACCTGGTGACTGCTAACCCGGTTGCCCGGTTTCCAAAATAAAATTGGTGTTCAGCGGTGGGATAGAGCTGTGCTTGCGTCTACTCGACAATAACTTTGGGTAGTCCATAGGCCTACACTGGGAGTTTTCTCCAAGCGGACTTCCTGATTTTGAGTTTTGTTTTTTCCAAATTTACTTCTGGTGGTGGGAGGAGGTATTACAAAAGGTACCCCCCTGCATAGCTTCTGTAAGCAACTGTCTTCTATCCTGAGTGGGCAAAATGGAGTTTGTGTTGGAGGATGTGGAAACTTACACTGTGACCCAACTCAGAGAGTTTTGTCAGCGAGAGGGGGTGTTTTGTCCCCAAGGTGCAAAGAAGGGTGAGCTCCAGACCAGCTTGAGGGCTTGGTGGGAGGCACGACGAGAAAGCAAGGTTGAGAAGGAGGACAGGGATGGAGAGCCTGACAGCGAAGGGGCTGGTTTGTACCAAACTGAGGTGGGGAACCTATTAGCGGGGCCCAGAACACTTTCAAGGAAGGGCAGCAGTGTCTCTAGCAACGGCTTATTAGAAGCAGAGTTAACTGACCGGAGGGAGAAAAGACAGCTCACATGGGAGTTGGCGAAGCTGGAGAAAGAAAAGGAGGAACGGAGGATGGCTCACGAGTTGAGGCTCAGGGAGATAGATCTCCAGATCCTACAGGTCGGGGCACACACTGTTCCTAATGGTGGCAGCGAAGAAAGAGAAATCACCAGGGAACCCAAACCCTACCTGCCAAAAGACATAGTAGCCAGCTATAGTGCGGGAGATGATATCGCCAAGTGGCTAGCGGCCTATGAGGTCTCTTTAAGAGTCCATGGGGTTCCAGAGAAATATTGGGGAGGGGGATTGTACAAATACATGCCTCCAGCTGGCAGGGATACATTATTGGCCCTAGAGCAGGATGAGCAGACCCACTACCCCACCATGAAAGTGGCGCTCGTGAGGAAGTTTGGACTAACACCCGAGAAGTACAGACAGAAGTTCCGGGGTAGCCACAAACTGGGCACACAGAATTGGGTGGATTTCCTGGACTATGCAAAGAAGGCATTAGAGGGTTGGATACAGGGCAGTGAGGTGAGGGACTACGAGGGGTTGTTTGATTTGATGTTGAAGGACACCTGCTCGAAAAATGTTTCCCTGAACTGCGTCAACACCTGGTGGATAGCAAGCTGACCAAACCCTGGAAGCTTGCTGAGGAGGCGGACATTTGGGCTAGTACCCGGGTGTCCACAAGGGGGACTGGAGGGGACTCTCAAAAGACCGGACAGGGTGCCCCCCAGAAGAAAGAGGGAGGGGAAAAGAAAATGGAGTTCTCTAAAGGCCCCCAAAATAGTTTCCAAGGGAAGGGAACAGGATTCACCCCTAGGGCTAACCCACCCAGAAACCCTAATCCTGGCCAGAGTCAGCAGCCAAGGGTTGTCCATTGCTACAAGTGCGGTGGTGTCGGACACTATAAGGGAGATGTGAAGTGTCCGAAAAGACCACCCCCTCCCATCGGAGGAAAGGCCCCCGGAGTAGCTAGTGTAGTGCTCGGGGAGGAGATGCCCTTAGATAAGGGAAGGGAGTGGGCGGGTGTCACTTTAGTGTCCCTGGGAGAACGGGAGATGGTTCCTAAGATCCAGGTGCCCGCAAATACCACAAAGTATGGGCAGTGGGTCACCATCAACGGCCAAAGAGGGGAGGCTCTGAGAGACACAGGAGCCAGTATGACTATGGTACGTAGCCAACTGGTGTCTCCAGAGCAGGTGATTCCCGATGTGCTCCACCCTGCCGCGATGGCTGACGGCAGAATGGGCCACTATCCGGTGGCCGAGGTTCCATTTGAATGGGAAGGGGTTACAGGGTTGCTTCGAGTTGCCGTAAGCCCTGCCGTGCCAGTCGATTGTCTGCTGGGGAATGACATGGAGCATAATGCTTGGAAGGAGGTGGAATACCGGACTCATGCGGAGATGCTGGGTACACCTGACTGGGCCTGTGTCAGCACAGGGTCTGCGACTACCCGGAGGGGGAGTTCGTTTAGGCGGGAACCTGAAACAAAGGCACCGCCGGCTGCCGACCAAGGGAAGAACCGAGGGCAGGAGGAGCCTGCCTCGGCATCTGTGCCCCGTGTGACGGATAGGCCACCGGAGGTGGTGGACCAGGAGTCCGCGGAGGGGGATGTTACCGAACTGGAGAACCTACCCATCCCGGCCGAGTGGCACGTGGAGGGAGGGCCGACCAGGGAGGAATTCTGCAAGGGCCAGAAGGAGTGTCCTACCCTTGAGGGACTGAGGCGACAGGCCGAAGCCCAGGCAGCAGGGAACGTTGAGGGGAACTACCACATTTACTGGGAGGATGGCCTCCTCTACAGTGAACCCAAGGCACCCATGCACGGATCGTCACGGGCCTTGGTTGTCCCTCAACGTTATCGAGCCTTCCTCCTGGAATTGGCTCATGAAATCCCCTTGGCAGGACACCTGGGGCAAGACAAGACCTTTGCCCGGCTTGTCCCACACTTTTATTGGCCTCAAATGAAAGTGTCGTCCGACACCTACTGCCAGACGTGCGTGTCTTGTCAAGCCAGTGGGAAAACAGGGGTGAAGCTGAAAGCTCCCCTGGAACCACTTCCTGTCGTTAGCACCCCCTTTGAAAGGGTGGGCATCGACATTGTGGGTCCGTTAGATCCGCCTACTACAGCTGGTCACAGGTTTATCCTGGTTTTGGTGGATCATGCCACACGGTACCCAGAGGCTATACCTCTGAGGACCATTACTGCACCTGTTGTGGCTAGGGTCCTGATGGGAATCTTTACCCGAGTGGGTTTTCCCAAGGAAGTTGTGTCTGACAGGGGGACCAACTTCATGTCAGCATATATGCAGGCTATGTGGAAGGAGTGTGGAGTGACCTACCGGTTCACCACTCCTTACCACCCCCAGACCAATGGTCTGGTGGAGAGGTTCAATAAAACCTTGAAAGGCATGATCAGAAGTCTGCCTGAAAGCCTGCGGAGGAAATGGGACGTCCTCCTACCCTGTCTATTGTTTTCTTACAGGGAAGTGCCACAGAAGGGAGTGGGCTTCAGCCCCTTCGAGCTTTTGTATGGGCACCCTGTGCGTGGACCTCTCAGCCTGGTGAGAGACGGATGGGAAAGAACTCCCAGAATGCTTCCCCAGGACGTGGTGAGCTACATGCTGGCCTTCCGGAGCCAAATGGCTAAGTTGTGGAAGCAAGCTTCTGACAACTTGGAAGCCAGCCAAGCAGTAATGAAGGCGTGGTATGACCACAATGCTCACCCGGTGGAGTTGGAGCCTGGCCAGAAGGTGTGGGTGATCGAACCAGGAGAGCTTAGCGCCCTCCAGGATCGCTGGTATGGACCATTTGAGGTGTTGGAGAAGAAGGGTAAGGCTACCTACTTGGTGGATCTGAAGACCCCTCGCCAGCCCCTACGGGTGCTGCATGCCAACCGCCTCAAACCCCACCATGAGAGGCCCGAAGTCATATTGCTGATGGTGACTGACGGAGCAGAGGACGTGGAAAGCGAGCCTCTCCCCGACTTATTTGCGTCTCAAGAGAAGGATGGGTTGGTGGAGGGAGTGATTCTCTCCCCGTCCCTAACTCCTGAACAGCAGGAGGACTGCCGCCAGGTCCTGGGGCAGTACTCTTCGTTGTTCTCCCTTGTTCCGGGTAGGACTCACCTGTGCGTCCATGACGTGGACACAGGAGACAGCCCACCTGTGAAGTCAAAGATCTACCGGATGACAGACAAGGTGAAGGCCAGTATTCACAGTGAAGTCACTAAGATGCTGGAGCTAGGAGTGATTGAACCTTTTAGCAGCCCCTGGTCCAGTCCGGTGGTATTAGTACCAAAAGCTGTACCACCGGGTGCCCAACCGGAACTGAGGTTCTGTGTGGACTACCGGGGACTGAATTCAGTAACCAAGACTGATGCTCACCCGATTCCGAGGGCGGATGAACTGATTGACCGGCTGGGAGTTGCCCAATATCTGAGTACCTTTGACCTTACTTCCGGGTACTGGCAGATCTCTCTGACTGATGGAGCTAAGGAAAGGTCTGCCTTCTCCACACCCAAGGGCCACTACCAGTTCTGCGTGATGCCCTTTGGGCTCAAGAACGCACCTGCCACGTTTCAGCGTCTGGTGAACCAGATCCTCACTGGAATGGAGAGTTTCTCTGCTGCTTATCTGGACGACATTGCCGTCTTCAGTAACAGCTGGGAGGATCACTTGCGTCACCTGCAAACTGTTCTCCAGGCCCTGAAGCAAGCTGGTTTAACGATCAAGGCCAGTAAATGCCAGATCGGGCAGGGGTCGGTAGTGTACCTTGGACACTTGGTGGGTAGGGGAGCGGTGCAACCCCTCCAGGCGAAAATCGAGGCCATCATGGCCTGGGAACCCCCCAAGACTCAGACTGAGGTCCGAGCTTTTCTGGGCCTCACCGGATATTTCCGCCGCTTCGTGAAGGGGTATGGGACCATTGTGGCCCCCCTCACGGAGCTTACGTCCAAGAAGCAACCTCGACGGGTAGTCTGGACGGAGGCTTGTCAGCAGGCCTTTGTGAAACTGAAGCAAGCCATGTGCGAGGCCCCGGTCTTAAGGGCCCCAGACTTTTCCAAGGAGTTCATTGTCCAGACGGATGCATCGGAACATGGCATTGGGGCAGTGTTATCGTAACTCAATGAAGAGGGTCTGGATCAACCCATGGTCTTCCTATCCCGGAGACTACTTCCCAGGGAACAGAAGTGGAGTGCAATAGAGCGTGAAGCCTTTGCAGTGGTATGGCCTCTGAAGAAATTGCGGCCATACCTGTTTGGCTCGCACTTCCTAGTTCAGACCGACCACAGACCCCTTCGGTGGCTGATGCAGATGAAGGGGGAGAATCCCAAGTTGCTAAGGTGGTCTATCTCCCTACAGGGAATGGACTGTCAGGTGGAACATCGGCCTGGAGTGGACCACGCCAATGCAGATGGTCTCTCAAGGTATTTCCGCCTTAGTGATGAAAACTCCCAAGGGGTTGGGTAGCTCTCCCCACTTTCAGCTGGGGGGGACGCGTGTTAGACCTGTCAGCCCTTTGGGTGGTCCCTCCTCATCATTATTTATTTTGTCCCACTTTTGCCTCATCCCTGTTATAATTTTTCCCTTTTGGGAACCACCAGACTTTTTAGTGTTGATGCAGGGTCAGGGAGCCATTTTCCCTACCCCTGGAACTTCTGTCTGAGGGCCTGAGCCACAAAATGGTGGCCACCCATTGTCACCTGTGACATCACCAGAACCCACTGGAGGTTTCTAGAACCTTCTGTAACATTCTAGAACCCTGTGACAGTGGGAGGCAGTTTAGAATGTTGGGAGGCCATCTCAGAGTGGCAGTTGGCATCTGACTGGAGAAGAGAGAAGACAGATATAGAAGGAGGTCGGAGTAAGGCAGCAGGGGTGGAAACCAGTGCTTGGAGTGGGGTCCAGAAACCCACCCTTGATGCTAGTCCCTACTGACCAAGCCCAGCCTAAAGCCCAGTGTGGGACCAAGTCCAGAAGAACCATCTTAAGGACCTGAATATTTGGAGCAGGCCTTAAAGAGGAAGAACAGCAAGTTCCTGACCTGTTCAGTGGTGTCCTCCTGGAGTCCTGACGTCGAGAAGCCTGGAGACCTGGGGCCTGAGGTAGATAAGCGGCGCTGACAGAAAGCAGACGTCGTACCCGGAGCCGCCAGAGGTCGGGTGAGGGCGCCGACGGAGGTCGTGGAGAGGCGCCGGAGGTCGAGTGGAGATTCACCCGAGGTCGAGTGAGGGCGCCGACGGAGGTCGTGGAGAGGCGCCGGAGGTCGATTGGAGATTCACCCGAGGTCGAGGTGAGGCGTCGACGGTGGAGTGAAGTCCGCCCACCGGAGTCGCCGGAAACTGAGGTGAAGCGCGACGGAGGTCGGGAGTGGAGATCGCACTCCGGAGACACCCGGAAGCGGGGAGACCGTGCCCCTGCGACGCCGGAAGGCGACATTGAGTCGAGACCGCCCAGCGACATCGAGTCGAGACCGCCCAGCGACATCGAGTCGAGACCGTCCAGCGACATCGAGTCGAGGCCGCCCAGCGACATCGATCCGGAGCCGCCTCACGGCGTCGACACGGTGCCGAGCGGAGCCGATCATTGTGAAAAGGGCAGTAAGTGGTAGAGGGGGCGTCTGAGGCCCCGTGGAGCCCTAAAAGACCATTCTAGGGGCTAGAGGGGTGTTAGAACCAGCCTGGGAGTGCCAGGGGTGAACTAAGACTGGTGCAGTGACATCTGTGAGGGGCTGTGTAGTTTGAAGGGCCAGATCTTTAGGTTACCCTTGTTCTGCCTCAGCTTAGGCCCCAGCCTTGACCAATCTAGGTGGGACACCCCCATGCCATCCAAATGACCACGAGCTGTGTATGGGCAAAGTAAGACCAAGTTACCTCATGAAAGTGATCTGATCTGTAACTGTCATTGATTGCTTTACTTTATTTATTGAGGGTGCTTTATTTATTGTCTTCCACTAATTTATTCTTGCACTGTATTTATTGTCTGACTGTATTTATTTGCCGTCTGTATTTATTGCACATCTATTTATTCTTTGCTTAATGAGGACCTGAACCTATTTATTGAAATTCCAATGTAGCATTATTTATTTGACCTGCTCTTTTGTAGAAAAATCCTATTGTATTGTATTTATGTTATGAAATCTGCAACTAAGAGAAAATAAGATAAAGACATATATATTTTCAACTTGTCTCCCATAATTTTTACGGTGTAGTGTCGTTTTTGGAACGGATGAACGCATGGTTATTGTGAGGGTGTGACGTACGCTTAACACGGTGCCTAACCCCCAACCGCTCGAGCCAAGCTACCACGGTGCTGGGAACCTGGTGACTGCTAACCCGGTTGCCCGGTTTCCAACATGAAGGAAGGGGGCATGGCCTGAGGTGACATGTGTGCAAACACACCCTGTGGCGTGGTTTAAGTTGGGGAATTAATTCCTCCTCAATCCTGAGGGTCCCTGGAGGCCAACTAGCCCACCAGGTACCTCCAGTATGCACCAGAGACCTGCATTGTAGACAGGTGTTCAGAGGCCACGCCCCTTTTTACAACACTCTGCAACGCAGCTCCGTGGCGCTTACTGGAGTTACCTGGTGGGCTAGTTGGCCCCCAGGGACCCTCAGGATTGAAGAGGAATTAATTCCCCAACTTAAAGTGCGCCAAAGGGTGTGTTTGCACACATGTCAACTCAGGCCCCCCCCTCCCTTCACCACTGTGCAAACATGCCCCGTGGCGCGTTTTCAGTTGGGGAATTAACTCCCCTTGAATCCTGAGGGTCCCTGGGGTGCAACTAGCCCACCAGCTACCGTCAATAAGCGCCACAGAGCTGCATTGCAGAGAGGTGTAAAAAGGGGCGTGGCCTCAGAACACCTCTCTGCAACGCAGCCCCTAGGCACATACTGGAGGTTCCTGGTGGGCTAGTTGGCCCCCAGGGACCCCCAGTATTCAAGCGGAATTCTTTCCCCATCTGCAAACGTGCCAGGGGGCACGTTTGCAGAGTGCTCAAAGGAGGGGCGTGGCCTCCGGCACGATGCCGGTCCTTTTAAAAAAAAAAAAAAATTAAGAACGGGGGCTGTGTGACTTCCTTTCTTTCCCTAATATTCTTTGCCCTATGGACCCCATCCCCCAGGGCCTGCCCCCCAAAAATTGTATTTTAAAAAAAATGTGGGAAGGGGGCCGTGTGCCCCCCCTCCCAAGGCCTTAATTGGCCCCGGGGACCCCATCCCCCGGTGCATGGCCTTTTTAAAAAAATATATATTCTTTTGGAGGGGGGCGCGGCCCCCATCCCACAATCTACAAAGCCCCAGGGGTGGTGGTCCCCGGGGCTGGGTGGTCCGTCACAGACCCCCCAATTTAAATATTTAGAGCCCCGGGGAGGTGGGGGTCCCCGGGGCATGTGGGGGCCGTGAGCCTCCCGCCATTCATTTTTTAGAGCCCCGGGGGGGTGGCAGTCCCCGTGGCTGGGGGGCCTCAGAGCCCCCACGCAACTAATTTAAAGAAGCCCCAGGGGTGGTGGTCCCCGGGGCTGGGGGGGCCTGAGACCCCCCCACATAATTTAAAGAAGCCCTGGGGGTAGCCGTCCCTGGGGCTGGGGGACCTGAGAGCCCCCACACCTAATTTAAAGAAGCACCAGGGGTGGCAGTCCTCAGGGCTGGGGGGGGCCTGAGAGCCCCCCACACATAATTAAGAAAAGCTTGGGGTGGCAGTCCCTGGGGCTGGGGGGCCCCTCTGGGCCCCCCTTTACATAATAACCATTGCCCCCGGGATTTGGCCCCCCCGGGGGCTAATTACCAAAGATGCGCGGATTTTGCCGATTTTAAAAAAAACATAATAATAATTTTGGGGGCCTTGTGGGACCTCCTGAGCAGGCCTAGGGGGTCAGGGTGTTTCTACCCTGCCCCCTTTTGTCGTTTTGCGCATTTTTCCTTCTGTTTTCTTGTGCCTCGGTTCTACCGAGGCACAAGATGGCTGCCAACACTTCCTGGTTTGGAGTGTTGACAGCCAATTAGCATACAGCTCGTGCTCGGCAGGGTGCGCAGATCCACCGCGCCCATAGATATATATGTGAATTTACTTTTGTTTTTCTCAGGAACTACTTAACGGATTTACACCATCTAGCCAAAAGGCTCGACTCTGAACCAAGGGCTACCTTTTTGCCAAATTTAGTGTAATTCCGTTCAGCAGTTCGGGCTGTAGCTGCGACTAAAGGTTTCTAGGAAAATTGCATGGGGAAAACACGTTTTGGCACCCTCCTTTTTTCTCGGCCCCCGCTTGATGAATCAATCCGAGACTTTCAGGATAGGAGTGGAACGGAGCTGGCAAAAAGTTTTGAAAATTTTGCGAAGATTCGTCAACCGGCGCCAAAGTTATTGGGAATAGAATGTTGCGGATTTCCTATGGAAAATAGGTCCTAACTATAACTACCAACTGGCGACAGCCAGTAGGTAATATATATATATATATATATATATATATATATATATATATATATATATATATATACAAGCAATATTATCACACTTATGAGTAAGCAAATGCAACAGTTAAATGCATGGAATAAAATTCATAAAACAGAATACAAGCTGTAATAATATGGACGTCCACTGCAAGAAATCAGAAAGATATATACACTAAATACATCAGATGATTACATCCACTGGAGACTTGAATGTGCACACAGACACACTCACACTCACACATCACAAAGTCAATAATCAAAGAAAACACATCACCAGCTGCAAACACTGCATCTTAGCCCACTCCAGACTGGGGGATTCACAGCCGGGTTTAAGAGACTCAGCAAGCCAGGTTGGGCACTCTCTATGTAAGCAATCCCAAAGGTGAAAGAGTTCTGACGTATCCTTCTGTGCTTTATCATGTTCCAGCACCTTATCTAAACAATGCTTATGAAAATCTCCAACAGTAGAGAAATCAATCTCCAAAAACAGATTTGAACTTGAATAGTCTAAACAACGTGAGTAATCTGGCCGCCTGCCTGTGTGCAAAAGCTCAAGATAGACACAGAGTCAGAATTCAAGTGGCATGAGGGCATGTTAAAGCCAATAGCAAGAACTTTATAATACTTCCCAATGTACAACAGAAAGCACAATTGTTCACCGCTGCCTATAGCATCACACACTTCATCTCCAATGTATAACATAATGCACATTAGAGCACTACTGCATATAACACTGCACTCCGAGACCAAGAAGTACATTCCACACCTCTCCCTCTCTCATGCTTTCAAATGCACATCCGACACGTTCTGTTCCTTGCAAGGCTGTTCTACTCTGAGAAAGCTCTCCCACTCTAAAACTACAAGGTTACATGAAAGAAATGTTCACGGAAAAAGTCACATGCAGGAAACATGATATTTTACCTTCAAGCTAAGATAAAGTAAAACACCAAAAGTCAATTAAAATAATGGTAGTCAAAGGTCCTCACGTGGTCCCAATATATGGAAGTGACTCTGGCACTGTAACATGGTATAAGTGCCTAGTCATTTTTCTAATTTCAGAAGGAAAGGGGCAAAGCATTATTATCTCCAAAACAAATGGGATCCAGATGGCTACAGATTGCCAGTGTGGCGCACTCAGAGCTTTTCCACCTAGCAATTGAGGCTGAAGAAGGACCACCACCGAAAGATATCCAACCCAGTGGAGTCTTTATCAAATTCAGCCTCCTGCCTGGCCACAGTGAAGGAAAATAAGAACAAAAATATGATATGTCTGAGTATAAGACTTAGGGCTGATCTGAGGGAAAGAATCCATCTTTCCTTTAAAGTGTTCCTCTCCAAGATCTGGAACCAAAACTGAAAGTTTAAGGGGGCGCTGTACAACAATTTATCTAGCTTCAGGAGACACCTGCTGGATTCAGCATCATTCTATGCCCTTCTGAAGAACTTTGAGAACCAAAAGAGCAAAGTAGTTCTGAGTTAAACACTTTGATTGGTGTGACCTTTTATGTTTAGCCTATTATCGCTTCATTACCGTCAGCCTGAAGTCACAGTTGGGTCCTGGTCTACCATGAACATTGACCTTGATTGGTGCTTAGGGAGGTCAGCTAGCTAGCCTCCTGCTGTATGCTCAGAGACACTCACAGCCACTCTTCTTTATTTTATGGTGCAAGAACAGCCTGCTATGGCCATTTTGGAAAAGCAGTTAGAGTCATACAGCACTGGTCACATATGCATTTTTTGACACTTTTCCCCACTACAAAAATAACAGGGTAATGCAATCAATGCAGGTCTTCTAGAGTCCCAACACCTTTCCTGCTTTAATAGAAAGGAAGAGAGATATTGCAAAAAATGGCAACAAAACTCGTATCTAAATGAATTGATAAATGTAGATTATTTTCTTCTCCAACTTAGCTTTTGTATAAAATCATTCTTCAACTATGCACTGAACGTTAGCGCCAGTGTGGCACTGGGAACAATTACAGATGTGAATTCTTGATGGAAACTGGTAAAAATAATGAGAATAAAATAATAATATGCATTGGCACGATAAATAATCAGTGCTTTAGTAAGCTATACGAAATCACGAGACATTTTCGGTTGTCACTGGGTTTCCACTTAAAATAACTGTTGGGTTTTACAAAGAAACACGTTAGCGTCCTTGTGTCGAGAATTTGTGGATGCCAGTGCTAACCTTGTGAGGACTTACTCCCATCTTGAGATTCATAATTTATTGCAGTTATAGGCAAATAGATGAATTTTTATTTTTCAGTGCTGTACCTACATTACATAATAGTTTATTCATCTGTAAATTGCTGCTTGTGTCATAGGTGCACAAACAAAATGAATGGTGATAATAATGCATTTCTCATAAGCAAAATATTATAGCAGAGCAAGTCCATGTAAGAACTAAGGGGCTGATTACGATGAAGGTAAGACTGCCACCGACAGCCTGTCAGTGGCGGTCTCACCACCATCGTTTGCATGTTTTCGGCCGCCCCATATTATAATGGCGGCGGAATTCGCATTCGACAGACTCCTTGACCCCCTGGTGCGGTGGAGGGCCTCGCATTCTATTATGATGTCCCTTTCTGTCTGCCTGTTCAAGACGGTTGACCCACCATGTACAGGCAGGCAAAAAGGGAATTTGGGGGCCCATAGCTCTTCTTGTTAGGGAGATTACTGTGACTATGGTCCTCTTCCGAATGATATTTCCCTTTAAAATGAGAAACCAGGGGACCATTGGGGACCATTGGGGACCCTGCCTTTGAGCCTCCTCCTGTGCTGACATATTTTTAGGAGGATATTCTGGGTGGTTTGTCCTATATGAAGAAGATAATATGGGAAATTAAGACTTAAATCATGTTATTAGTATTACCGTTAGAGAATTACTTAAGTGGCGTACTAATTATTTGAAACAAAAGTCTTTGGTTTCCAATTTCTGGTGAGAAACGCTATATGGGTCACATTTGAAGTGATCTGTAAGTAGTGTCAGGCCTTAACATTATTTACAATTATTAGAAGGACTAGTAGAAAGGAGCACCACCCTCACCAAATAGTTTTATACGTTTTATTCTGTCTTAAAAACAAACAAAGGGGTTTTGAGATTCAGGTTGCGACACACAATATTTTCCAATGTTCTTAATGCATTTGGTGAAAGGATTAGAGGCTGAAGAGACATGAAGACACAGATAATTATGTAAGCATTTTTTCTTCTCACCAAGTGTAAGGATTTCCTCCATTGGGCAGTACCATGCTCTCTTTATGGAATGGTGCACAAGACAGCAAGGGTCAGTATGTTATAAAAGTTTCTGAGAAAGGTCATTCACTTCCTTAAATAATTTTACAATTGCATCCGATTCTTAGGCATTGTCCATAGGATAAAGAATCCCAAAGGGATTGTAACTAGGATATGATAGCAGAGTATTACTCTCAGAAGGTTTTCTATAGAGGGTGGTATTTAGATGATCTTTTTGTACCCTAACTGTAAGGTCTATAAATTCTATCTGAAACTTATCACAAAGCATTGTGACGTGTACGCTAATAAAATGATGGTTATCAGTGGGAAAAAAAAGCAAATAGGAAAGTCTGTGTTCCCTGCAAAATCATGAAAATATTGTTTATATATTGTTTCTAAAAGGAAGTGTTTTGCTTGAAGGTATTAATCAAGGAAAGATTTGTGGCAAATTCAACATTATCCATAAGCTAAACAGCAAAGTTGGGAGCAAATGTAACTCCCATCGATATGCCTTTGATCTGTAGATAGCAATGACTGTTAACAAAAAGAAGTTTTAAGTTAGTGCCAAGTGTAAAAGAGAAATTATAAAACAGATACGGATTAATCAGTAAGTGGCACAATGACTTAATAAAAAAATGTCAATCTATTGTCCTATGGGTGCCAAAACCGAACCATACATATCTACATGGGAGTGATTCAGAATTCTTCTGGATTTTAGGTAAAGTGTACAGAACAGTAGTTCTGGGAGATTGGCAGACATTTCACAGACAATGGGGAAAACCCCAGCACACTATTGATGCCAGTTGTTGTCCTGTGTTGATAGCTGCCTTTTTTTTAACGGAGGTTCCCCCCATGCCCCTGCTGCCTTACCCACTCAGCCCACTGACATTTTTCCACTTCCAAATGCAGCACTGCTTAATTATGCTTAATTATGCACTGCAGTGCAGGTGGCAAAATGTTAAAAAAAAAGAAAAACACAACAGAAAGTCCACGTAGTGCTCTGGGACTCGTTACATTTAAGAAGAGAAATTCATTCTGATTCAGATACACCTCCTCCTTTGCATGTGTGGTCAGAATGACATATTTACATAAACTTAACATTTGAAAACATTTTGTACAGTGTTAGAAATATACTCTATATTTGCATTTGTTTATCTTTGGTTTGCATAGTAAGAATGTATGGCTGTGTAACAGGCACCACAATGGGAACGCAATTGCAGGTTCCTGTAGGGCGTGGACTGTCAAGACTCTGCCCTGCAGGAGCTGGGGGGGCATTTAGAAAGGGGGCACACCATGTGCCCCTCTGCATACATCCCCTTTGCTTCCTCTCCACCACCCTTTTCATGGTGAGCTCACCAGCATCAAAACCGTGGTGGAGAAGAACTTTTAATATGCTTGGCAAAGCCGCAGGGGACCAGCAAGAATATTGCGGCCTCAAGACCGTTGCAACACCACCAAGGATCTCTGAACACTGGAGGTTGCGGTGGTGCCAATGCGGTCCGACCACCCTTATCATAATGGGACGGTCGGACCGCCGGTGCGGTGGTGCTTCCACTGCCATCTTGGCTATGGCAGTCCGATGGACCACTGTAGTCATAATAAGGCCCCATGTGTGCTATATGTTTTTATATGTTTCTTTATTTGTTTATACGTTTCTTGTGTTATTGTCAGAAAGTATGCTTTATAAGTAATATTTATTACTTAATAAATAATATTTATTATCTTTTTTCATTCTTAAATAGTATTCATTTGTGTTATAATTTTGCTCAAAGTGATAAAAATTATTTAAGAATGATTTTTTATAAAAATCTTTTAGCTATTGTTTGATTTGTTTAAAGTCAGATTTTAGTTTGATTTCAATTGTGGAGAATATTTTTTAAATCATATTCTGGATTTTGTATCAAGCTAGCAGAGGCCTTGGTTGTTAGCTATTACACTTTATTTGTTAGCATTTTATTTATTTATTCAATTTGTTTGGAATCTTTTGGTTTCTAGTTGCATTAGGGATAGTTCTAGTCCTTGTTTTTGGTAGCATTGTTCTTTTTTGAGCATTTCTAGGAATTCAGGTGGCTTCATCTAATTGTTCCTTAGAAGGAATTGTGCCACCCTTCCACCACATTGCTACTTTTTGCCTCTTGAGAAATAGTGATATCCTAGACATTGCATCATGGAATGTGATATTTGGATTTCCACCTGCATTCTGATTGGTGCAGACAATCATCCTCGGTGTGTTTAAAATAGATCAATTAGTGTTGAGGCTTTGCATTTCTTAGGTAGTATGGGGAATCTGCAAACATGTTCTAGTGTTTGGTTACTTCTTTGACAGGGACATAGGCTAATGGTATTATTATTATTTTTTTACTGCATATGCAAATTCTACAATGTGGCATATTCTACATTCCACCATATACTTTGGTTGAAATAGTAGTAGCAGCCTTTCATCGATATGTTTGGATACACGTTTACAATTGTGGAAATCATAGCTTGTTAAGAATCAATAATGAGTGTTTTAGGTAGTTTAATTATTTGTTTTTTTGCTTGATTGCTGTTAATAGTTCATTAGAGGGTGTACTTTGCTTGTTATGCACTAGTGCAAATATCACAGGGACATTTGTTCAATGCTAATGTCCATGTATAGTGTATATGTGTTTAAATGGTGGTGAGCATGATTTAAATATGTATTCAAACAAGAGTATGCAGTTCCTTGGAGGAAATGAGAGGACTAGTCGGTACAATAAACTGCACGAAAGAGGGGGAAGGTGTCTCCCACTTTAGGGACTAGGGCCCTCACACACCCGGCTGGGTGTCATGCTTCATCATAGGGTATGCTCCTTGTCAGGCCGGTGCCGCAAGTCCTGACTGGCACCCTATGAGGGGCTCTTTTTTGGAGATCTTTTATTCCGAAAGCCGTAAGGTGCGGTGCGAGTAGATGGCCTGGTGGTGTAGATGAATGTCAGGATGTGAGGGAAATGTGAGGGAAATTTAAAACAGGATTCAGTGGTACTCAAATAAATTTTAATCAGCAAGTCCAGCCCAGCTAAAATGTGAGATGGCACACCACTGATATAATGTCCAGAGGTGGCTATAGAGTGAAGGTCAACATGTTTCTTGCCTGGGTTGTCAAAAGATCAAGTGGCAATTCGTCAGGACCATAAGTAAAATACCTATCGACACAGTGGTTGGGTTCTTATTAGTATCAGGGGTTACCTAAACATTCAAACAACCTAAGAGTGAGGTACCACTGGTAATACCGACCTAGAAAACACAATAATACACATTTAAAAAAATCCTTTATATAAAGTGTGCAATAAGAGTTTTAATCATGCTGTTTGTTAAAATCACAATTGACAGGTGCAGTGGAGGGATAGAGATAACTGGCAGGCTAGTGGCACATCAATAGGCTAAGCAAGTAGGATGGATAATCAAACACCATGGTTGGTAAATAAAAATGTATTGACTCACCCATGTGGGGTGGCTCAACAGCTACATCGATTGCTGGTAGATGGAACGTTAAACTTTTTAACATCCTTATAGATGAGAGAAGATTTAAATTTAACTGTCATATCAAGAAGAAATAGTGCCTGTAGTCAACAAGGACCCCAGGAAGAACTCCCATATTGACATTGACAACAAAGGCCGGAAACTCACAATTAAGCAGCGGCACAGGGGCCAGATGAACTACCCTCGCAGTGCCAGTTCAGCAGAGTCAATGGATCCGTGTTAGGCACGAATAAATACTAGTGCCAACCCACCGGCCAGTCTATTCTGAGGGGAGAGCCTCACGTCGATGGGCAGATGTACCGCGTGCATCCGAATGAGCGTGGCCAGCAAAGATGGGCGCATGAAAATGACGTGTATGAATGTTAAGCCTTGTCTCCACGGCGGGCGCCATATTGGAACATGGAAAAATTGTGTAACAGGAGCTTTGAAAAATCCTCCCGATATCTCCTTAGTGGTAGTAAACCTTGTTGTGCAGGTGATAATGCCATTAGCATAGTTGGCCCTCATTAGGAGATCACCTTATCCGGAAGATTTTTTTTTTTTAACGAATTGTCATGTTGGTCACAGTAGTATCATCCTTGTGTATGAGGAGCCCTGACACAGTGTGGGCACCATGTTAACATATGGTGTTAATGATCCAGTTCGTAATCATTGTCATGTGGTTATTGCTTACAAACTGCAGAGGGGCCACAATTGTGGTCACGGTGGAGATGTAATGCAATGATTAGGTAGTAGCGTATGAAAAGTCTGTGTGTGAGGCTAGAGAAAAAAAATGTTAAGTAACGCAGGGTTGCTAATTTTTAACACAATAGGAATAATCAAGGTCACAATAATGCTATAACTGCATAGATGGTGACTGAACAAAATATTTGCTAGTCTTCGATACCATCCCTGTTACAGTAATGTTAATTTCAGGTAGTTAGTCAGTGGACGAGGAGGAGTAATGTTGGAAATTGTCATGACTAAACAAACTATTACCTGAGGCAGTGGAACCCAGTTGCAGAGTGTTATGGGTTCGACAGAGTGAAAGAGCACTATGGGTGCATTGCCTTGGCGGGTATGTGGAGGAAGTAAATCACTGTCCATGTGTATATGAAGGTATCATGATACAGGAGGGACTACATAGGGGCATACATGTGGTCAAGGTCTATTTGTTCAGGTTGCTTCAAGGGATGGTCTCATTAAGACCCTGTTTGTCAGTGGAGAGTTGAAAAATCCAATTCTGCTCCCTTCTAAAGAGGGCGCCCCTGCTCATCCGGAGATGGGCCTCAATTATTGTCCATCATAGATTATCGGAAATGTGTCCCTTCTCTACAAAGTATGTACCCATCTTAGTATTGAGTTTGTGACAACGAATGTTGCTACGGTGTTCAATAATGATTGTCTTTACCATTCTGGTAGTCATACCAATATACCATAAATTGCAGGGGCATGTTAGGGTGCATACGCAGTTACTACTGTTGCAGTTGGTGTGTTTTTTGCTGCACCCATTTGAACGTTTTGAATAGTTTGGTTTCCTTGGAAGTCTCAGTGAATGCGCATACCGTGCAGGATCCGCAAGGGTAGTGTCCTGTCACGGGAGGGGGGGGAGACCCTACAGTTGTCTTTGGTTGATTGGGTTGCAGGTTTAAATAGCCCATCCATCATTCATGTACTGCATTGTGTTAGGATTAGAAAATTAGTAAATTTTGATATTGTTATTTTTATTGTCATGTAGTAGGAAATATTGGTTATTATGTGTTATTGTCAAATGTTGTAGGATTTGTATTTCTTCTTATGTTCTTTGTGTTCTTTGGTCCCTAGCAATCCTCCTTCTTTTACTGTATGTTTAGATTGTCTATGGGAGGAAGTTGCCCAGTTGCTTCTTCAGGGATGTGGGGAAGTTTCTTTTTTAATATAGTCATTTTGTGAGCTCATACTTGCTTCTCTTAATTCATGTAGGATGTTTCTAAACTCAATTTCAGTTATGTTTGGAGGATTATTGCGTTCTCTTATACTTTCAACAATATCATCTTTGGTGGTAACCCTGCTGTAGAAGGACTTAGAAACAGAGGTGGTAGTGTTCCCTTAAACGGAAATATCCGAACATTCAGTAAGTATAATTTGATTAATCATTAATTTAAGCGTGTAAGATTCATGCCATTGGGTGCTCGTCTACCCCAAAAAAAACTACCACCAAGAGGTATTGTTAGCACAAAAAGTTGTGCAATCACTTATCTGTTCAAAATGGGGTTCCTACAGCACACCATTACGTATAATAATGATCTATAGACAGTTGAGATCAAGTTGATGGAAGCATATAGTCAAAACACAATTTTAACGGTGAACAAGACACAACATAGACCCAAAACAATGATCCCGGGAGGTCATTTCTTGCTCTCTGTCTTGTTGTCGAAAATATTACTTTTTTGATAAAATATTGCCAGCACACAATAGCCAACACGTGTTTCGTCTTATCCTAAGACTTTTTCAAGGCTGGAATAATAAACATACTAACATGAACATACTGACATAATATGACATACAAATATATACAAAACAACATTGAACAATGTATACATATTACAATATTGCCATTTAGCAAAATAATCTAACATCCATTAGTGTTGCATAAAAGCATAAACATACAATATAATATGTGTATGTACAATTAATAGACCCTCTAAGTCCTATATATAGAATAATATATATGAGACATGTAATCAGACAGAAAAATATAGGAATTTGTGTACAATTCAAGCAACCATAGAAAACAGAAGAGGAAAAATGTATCCAAATAGACAAAGCAAAAAACAGAACAAAGGTGAGTGAAGCCACCAACGTAAAATTGAAAGATTTTTGAAAAGTTATAGTCCCAACTCACCAAACCACTGTGTAACCAGACACACAATACAACCAAATATCTAATTAAAAACTAAACCTACCAATCCTGTAGGAATCTGCACGTCATAAATTGATAGCAGCTAATATCCATTAAATCAGGGTGAGGTCTATAAAGGAACCCCAAAGATGGGTGATGGTACACCTCACAGAACTATAAAGAGGAAATATAAACTCATATCATACTCTTGTATAATGATGCCACAAAAATAACGGGCCAACATTAAAAACACTTATTTTTAATATAATAGAACCCCGTATCTGCTAACAACACAATTACATATAATCCATGTCCATGTGAGTGAGCGGAAAATATATCAACACTCACATATCATTGGACAATGAAACTGGCTTCAGAGAGCAAGTCAAAACCCCTCTAAGTGTAAGGATGGCCATTAATCATCCCTTTATTGAATATATATATAATATAGCTTTTAATTTCAATACATTCATTTTGGATAGCGCAGACATAGTGTCATACAAAGTCAAATGACAAAACAGCCACAGTCTCTGTACTATAATTGTGGGCACAGAATATCCCATCTCATGTATTTACAAAAATAATAATCTATACCTAACAAAGGAATGGAAGCTCCAGCACACTCTCCCCTATGATAATTAGATAGCGTGCTACTTAATGTTACTGGCACGTTATAGAATAAAATCCAAGAAACCATATTGTATATGTTAGGCAACAATTTAGAAGATCTTCATTTTTTGGTCCTGCCGCATATACATAGAGTCACCCAAAAAAACGACAATATGAAAATCACCAACCGGTTAATAACCGATTATTAGCAATATCACTTATAGGTGGAAACTTTCTGTCAGTATTAGGACACTCACCTTTCACAAATAGAGATAATCGAACGTGTCATAACAAAGTTCCATTTATCCTGACCCCAGCGGCGCAACCATGGTAAGTTGTGACCTGTGGCAATAATAATAACAACATGCTACACTTGTCAGTAGCTCATAGCGATATGAATTAAAATTCTCCCTTGTCCAGACACTTACCGAACGGTAGTAATATGACCGCCGATCCGCGTGTCCCTGCAGCAGTAGAGAAAAAATGGGAAACGCGGACGGACCGCTATTTACGTCGGCGCCTCCCTTCCAGTGGAGTGAATCACATGATTCCTACCTGAATCAGTAGGCGAAATAGATGACGGATATTAAAGAACCTAAATCCTGTCCTAAAAACAGCGCCATTTTGGTCTGTGCAAAAAGGCTATATTGCATTAAAACGGAGGAAACCTAAAACGGGCTATTTTCTATATCTAAACGGATCAACATCACACAGGCAACTTAATCATGCATGCCACTTACATCCACATCATGGGGCCACCGCCACCCCAATCATTAGAGAACGATGTACCCATATGGGAGGAAGAGCGAACACAGTAGAATAAAAAGAAGAGTAACCATTGTATCCAATGCGAGCAAATGCATCACATTACAAAGTACTCAACATCAGCATAACGTATTGTAATACAATGTATGTAACATAGTGCACGGCATATAAAGTCTCACAATTGGCTATATATGTAAAGCCTACAGAGCTAACACCGTTTATATATTAAGCCCTTATCATGTATTCTTTCAACATACTTGACGCTCGACCAAGACATATCTAATAAGAATAAAAACAAGCGAAAGAGCACCTTACTCAACGTATTTGAAAATTTGATAAGTGTTACACCCATACCATATGTATATGATCCCATTCTAGAATATAGATATAGTGGGCATACAGTGATGGTATAAACCATCCACCAAAATACAATAATTATATATTTGAATTTCTTCTTTTTGCTCCTGAGTACCTGTGTACAATATTACAATGAAATAAGATTCCAAGGAAGAAACATCATATGAAAATGACAATTTAATCTCGTAGAAACACGTGCAGCTCACGATCTGTATTCAATCCTCTATCAACTGCCCGCAATTTGATAAACCATTTAGCCTCCAGTTTTCTCAATAATGCTGTCCTATCACCACCCCGAGGATTTGCCTCGACTGTGGCAATCCCACGAAATCTTAAATGCAAAATCTCTGCATTAGCATGTGCAGTATTATAGTGTACTGCTAATGGGTAGTTTTCATTGTGATTACGGATAGCTCTTTTGTGCTCCTGTACTCTCTCCTTGAGTGACCGTATTGTGCTGCCAACATAGATTAGATTGCAGTGGCAGACAATACAGTACTTGGTATTACAGTTAATAAACTGCTGTATGGTGTATTTTTGTTTAGTGTTATAGCAGAATTTTTTTTTCTTGTCATCTGCAAACTGGCAGACACTACACATGGAGCACTTGTAAAAGCCCTTCGGTTTGCCTGGTAGCCACATTTTTCCAGCAGCCTTGGCGGGACTAGTGATTATCGAAGGACTATTCCTTAGAGTCCTACCTCTTTTGTATACAATCCGCGGTTTTGATGATAGATAAGGACCCAGTTCCTGATCTAATTTGAGGAGTTGCCAATGTTTATTCAAAGTTTTAAAGACTTGGCTGCTATGTGAATTGAATTGCGTGATAAACGCAATTATATCATTCTCCTTTTTGTTTTTCTTTTCATAGTTCCGTTTGAGTAATTCTGTTCTCTTAGTTCTATTGATCTTAGTATGTGCCCTTTCCAAAAGAGAAGGCTCATAACCCCTAGCTACAAATAGTTTTTTTAGGGTCACAATTTCCTGTTGGAAATTCTTTTCAGTACTACAATTTCATCTCAGCCTGGTCATTTCTCCAAATGGGATGGCCTGTTTTTGTGAGCCAGGATGTGCACTGCCTGCGTGCAATACCAAATTGCAAGCGTATCCTTCCTAAACAGTTTGCATTTGAGTTTCCCATTATCAACGAAAAGGGTAATCACCTGAAAGTCAATACTTGTTTTACTGAATCTGGACGTGAAGCTTAAAGTGTACTGATTTACATTGATGTACTCAATAAAGGTTCCCAGTGTGGTTTCACTACCCCCCCAGATCATAGGAATATCATCAATGAATCAACACCAATATATGATGTGATTCGTAAATTCAGATGGACATGATTTCCACATATGGTGTTCCTCAAAAAAACCCATATAAAGGTTTGCAAATGCTGGCGAACATTTTGCACCCATGGCAACTCCTGAGTGTTGTTGATACCAATTATCGTTGTGTTTAAAGAAATTCTTATCCACCGTAAGGCATGTTAAATCAAGTATCATTTGGGTGTGTTCGTATAGAATGGCATCTCGCTTAGAAAGGAAATACGTAAGGGCTTCCATCCCTTTGTCAATGGGGATACTTGTATATAAAGCGCATACATTAATGGATATTAGCTGCTATCAATTTGTGACGTGCAGATTCCTACAGGATTGGTAGGTTTCGTTTTTAATTAGATATTTGATTGTATTGTGTTTCTGGTTACACAGTGGTTTGGTGAGTTGGGACTATAACATTTTAAAAATCTTTGAATTTTACGTTGTTGGCTTCACTCACCTTTGTTCTGCTTTTTGCTTTGTCTATTTGGATACATTTTTCCTCTTCTGTTTTCTATGGTGGCTTGAATTGTACACAAATTCCTATATTTTTCTGTCTGATTACATGTCTCATATATATTATTCTATATATAGGACTTAGAGGGTCTATTAATTGTACATACACATATTATATTGTATGTTTATCCTTTTATGCAACATTAATGGATGTTAGATTGTTTTGCTAAATGGCAGTATTGTAATATGTATACATTGTTCAATGTTGTTTTGTATATATTTGTATGTCATATTATGTCAGTATGTTCATGTTAGTATGTTTATTATTCCAGCCTTGAAAAAGTCTTAGGATAAGACGAAACACGTGTTGGCTATTGTGTGCTGAGAATATTTTATCAAAAAAGGAATATTTTCGACAACAAGAATAAAAAAATACAGAATTGCATGAGAAATGACCTCCCTGGATCATTGTTTTGGATCTATGTTGTTGTGTCTTGTTCACCGTTAAAATTGTGTTTTGACTATATGCTTCCATCAACTTGATCTCAACTGTCTATAGATCATTAATATACGTAATGGTGTGCTGTAGGAGCCCCATTTTGTTCAGATGACTGCTGTAGCAGGAGTTGGAGTAGCATGTAGTGCACTTCCACTGTGTCCTGCTTTCTTTGACATAGGTGTATCCCCTCTAAACTAATAGTAATTTCCTCTTTTGTTATTTGATATAGGTTTACATTTCCAACATCAAATCTATAGCTTTCAGAATTATTTGAAAAAATTGTTTTATGTATATTACATTTATTTAAAAAAAATCTATAGCCTTTTTAGAACTTGTTTTGCATTATTTACTCATCTTTTTGGCATTTATTTTTCATTGGGGTGATTGGTTCTGTCATTTTAGGAGGGCTGTTATTTTTCTTCTTTTCATCATTGTTTTTTTAATTGAACTATTGAGAAACAGAAATGTTTTACCTAATATGTTTATGACGTTTGCTTCTCTGTTTTATTGACTAGTTCTGATTAAAAAATGTTATTAATTCTTTTTAGAGGACATACGTCTTTTTTATTATACTTACAATGAATTGTGTCTTAGTTGTAATATGATTTTGAAATTCTTTTGTGTTTTTTAATTATTGTTTTAAACTTAAATAATTTGTACTTATTTGTGTGCGTATTAAAATGTTTGTAAATGTAGGGTCCTTGTTTTTGGAGCTTGTTGCAGCCTTTCAATTTGTAGCTTTAATCAGAGTGATGCTTTCCAGCACTGGTGGCTCTTTCTGTAGTAGTTAGTTGCATGATTTAATTTCCTTCCTTAACCATTTTTTATTGAGAAATAGCTTTTAAGTACGTAATCTTTATTGTATATAGTTAATTAAAACCATCCCAATGTATGAAACAATAAAACCACTCAACTTTGAAAAGCAAACAAGATATTAGGGCATTGTAAAATTCAAATAAAAGATTAATAAATACATAGTAACAAAATAACCTAACAAGTGTCCTCATCAACCTTTGACTGTTGCCCTCAGTGATGTGATTTATGCTTTGCTGTGCAAATAAGCAAAGAAAGTTGTAAACATGGCACCTCAAAGAGCACAGCAGTTTGATTTCTGTCCAGTGGTGTTAAAAGAACATTGAAAAAATGACAAACTGTTGAAGGTAGTAATACTCAGTATTGGCAATCTTGGTTGGAGTCTTTTTGATTTCCACAATCCTTCATTCTTGGCTTGAAGAGTAGTTGTTTTTGGAATTAAGTATTAGCGGCCCTGGGCATTCCAGAAGCTGTGTCTGTGCTTTGTCTTGACAGTTTGTTTTCCACCAGTTCTAAAAATATTACTAACTTGCAGTTTAACTGCATGTCCTCTGGTTTGAAACAAGCCATCACGGCCTGTCTCCTCAGTACGGATCCCACGAAGGCTGAACCGAGGTTTCAGCAGGTGAGACCTCTCCTCCTTCAGGCTGATAGACATGCAGATAAGAGGTGCCATGTCCTTGTTTCTGTTGCCGCACAAGCTGCAGTGCAATGGTATTTTCCCCCTCAGCCATGGTGGAAGAAGCAGGATAGCTGGGAGTTTTTCCAGCCTATGTTTAAAAAATGTTTTCTTGGTATTCCTGGGATATCCCATGCTGAAGTATTGCAGTGGGCTAAGCGATTTATATATAGACATTAATTGTCATCCAGGCATGACTTCTTGCTGAGAAAATGGCTTTATCTGCCATTAAGGAGAGGCTCCTGATAGCCTTTCGCACCTCTGTTAGAATCCGGGTTCTCTGGTTGGCACAGGTAGATACTTGTGACAAGCAGGGAACCTTTCCTCTAGTCAGGATGAGGGGTTACACTACTAAAACAACCCCTTGCTCACCCTCTAGGTAGCTTGGCGCGAGCAGACAAGGCTTATCTCAGAGCGTTATAGGTTAAGCATTTGTGAACACATACAGTAACCAAGTGACAAAACTACAAATGGGCACCACACAGGTATTTATATTAAAAATAAGAATCCTTATATAGGATTATCACAAGACCATTAAACGATTAAAAATACACAATACGGTTGCTTAGTTGGTAGAAGATTGCTTAGTTTCTCTTAAGTTCTTAAATGCGTCACTTTAAGTCAATGTACCTTAGATGCGACACACAGGGCAACGAAAGTGTTGCAGCGATGCAGATGCGTTGAAGTTCTTGGTGCAAAAGAAATAAAGATGGGATCTTCCAGATGCATTACGCTTCTCCGATGTTGCGAGAAGACTCGACTCGATGCGTCAGCTACAGCGGCGTCACCCTTGACGAGATGCGACGACAGCGGCCTTGGCAGCGGCACTCTCCTCCGACGTTGCGAGACGCTTCCGCTCAATGCAATGCTGCAGTGGCGACACCCCTTCTGCGAGATGCGACGACAGCGGCTCCGACGGCAGCACGCTTCTCCGTGGATGCGAGGCGCTTTTCTGGATGCGGTGCAATGCGACAACTACGATGGTTGAGATGGCGACACGCTTCCTCCTCGATGCGAGACTCTTCTCTCAATGCGGTGCAATGCAACAGCTGCGATGGCTGCGATGGCGACACGCTTCTTCGGCGTTGCGAGACACTTCCGGAATGATGCGAGACGCTTCCGCTCGATGCGATGCTGCAGCGGCGACACTCTCTGCGAGATGCGACGACAGCGGCTCCGACGGCGGCACGCTTCTCTCCCTTGTGTCGCGCTTCCAGCTCCTTGTGACACGCAGTCCCTCAGAAGGCCCAACAACAGCAGCAGGCACTTCCAAAAGACTTTGGGGAGCTGGGGATGAAGTCCACTGGTCCTGGGACTTCGTTCAGGGGGCAAGCTCAGTTCAAACCCTTGGAGATCTTTAAGCACAAGTTGAAATAAAAGTCTTTGTAGTCTTTTCTCCTCTCCTTCAGCAGCAAGGCAACCACTGCAGGCCAATCCCCCAGGTCAGGGACAGTTACTCCTCCTACAGCTTTCCCAGTTCCTTCTCTTCTGGCAGAGGTTCTTCTTGTTTCAGCAGGATCTGATCTAATTTCTTGGGAGCAGGGTCCCACTACTTAAACTCCTAATTCCTTTGTTCCTCTGGGGTTGAGGGGCCTTTGCCTAGTCCAAACCAGTTCTTGAGCACTCTGTTGACATGGCTCTGCCTTTCTATTCAGGGTGCAGGGCAGAGACATCAGCCGCTCCGCAGGAGGTGGAGTCAGCATCGTGGTAGCAGAGCACAACCCTATTCAGAGCCCAGGTGTACTCCTCCCACCCATCTCACTGCCAATCTTCCTATTTACCACCAGGCTGCCTAGCCCTGCCCCTCTGGGTTTCCCCAGCCCTGTCAATCACACAACCAGAAAGGCAGATACACATCACAGCAGAGGCGGGCTGAAATGGTCAAGCAAGCAAATACCAACTTTCTAAAAGTGGTATTTGCAAACACAGAATATTAAAATAAGCTTTACTAAAAGATGTATTTTATTATTCTGAATTCAGGCATACTAAACTCGAATTTCTACCATGTTCCCTGGGTCTGTTAGGATCATAAAATGTAACAATTCTAACAGCCCATTCTGGCCTATGGAGAACAGGTAGCCTTACAATAGTGAAAAACGAAAATGGCTGTAATTCACTATTAGGACATGCCACACACATCAGGGCTTGTCCTACCTTATGCTTACAATGCATCCTGCCCTAGGGCCTACCATAGGGGTGACTGATATGAAGTTAAGGTAAGGTTTAGGGACTGGCAAGTGTATGCACTTACCCAGTCAGCATGACAGTACCAGACTGCACGCAGGGTCTGGCAGACCCTAGATACATTTTACCAGGCCGCTTCTGTGGGTGGCACAACCAGTGCTGCAAGCCCACCAGCAGCATTTGTATTTTCAAGCCCTGGCACTCCTGGTGCACTTTACTGGGGTCTGACAGTAAACCAAATAAGCCAATCATGGAATCCAACCAACATATACATTTTAAATAGGGAGCACTTGCACTGTGGCACTGGTTGGCAGTGGCACAGTGCTCTGAGCTGCCAACACCATAAAAACACATGAGGCACAGCGACAAAAAGTGGAAGGGAGACTCACGCCAAGGTGCCAGGTCTAACACTTGTCCCCTCCAGCTGAAAAGTGGGGAGAACTACCCTAACCCAGGGAGTTCCTCATCACTAAGGCGGAAAAATCTGGACAGACCGTCAGCATTGGCGTGATCTGTACCAGGGCGATGTTCCACCGTGACATCCATACCCTGTAGAGAAATGGACCACCTCAACAGCTTTGGATTCTCACCCCTCATATGCATCAACCATCGGAAGTGAGACCCAAACAGGTAGGGTCTTAGCTTCTTCAGCGCCCAGACCATAGCAAATGCCTCACGCTCAATAGCACTCCATCTCTGTTCCCGTGGTAGTAACCTCCTGCTAATAAAGGCAACAGGTTGATCTAGGCCCTCTTCATTAATCTGTGAAAGAACAGCCCCCACACCATGCTCTGAAGCGTCTGTCTGAACGATAAACTCTTTGGAGAAGTTGGGAGCCAAAAGCACGTGCGCCGTGCACATAGCAGCTTTCAGGGCCTCAAAAGATTTCTGACAGGTGTCAGTCCAGATCACCTTCCTGGGCTGCTTCCTTGAAGTCAGCGCTGTCAAGGGGGCAACAATGTTGCCATACCCCTTGACAAACCTCCTGTAGTACCCGGTGAGAACTAGGAAGGCTCTCACCTCCTTCTGGGTTTTGGGCGACTCCCAATTCAGGATGGTTTCTATCTTGGGTTGAAGGGGTGCCACCTGGCCACTCCCAACTTGGTGTACCAAGTACACCACTGAACCCTGCCCGATCTGGCACTTACTCGCCTTGATCGTGAGGCCTGCCCTCCGCAGCGCCATCAACACTTCCCAGAGGTGGCGCAGGTGTTCCTCCCACGTGGAGCTGAACACTGCGATGTCATCCAGGTATGCTGCACTGAACGAATCCAGCCCAACCAACACCTGGTTGACCAACCTCTGGAAGGTGGCAGGGGCATTTTTCATCCCAAAGGGCATAACCCGGAACTGGTAATGCCCATCAGGGGTGGAAAATGCTGACCTCTCTTTGGCCCCATCGGTCAAGGCGATCTGCCAATACCCAGACGTTAGATCAAACGTGCTGAGGTAGTGGGCAGCCCCTAGCCGATCTATGAGCTCATCAGCTCTGGGGATGGGGTGTGCGTCAGTCCTGGTGACCGAATTGAGTCCTTTGTAGTCCACACAGAACCGGAGTTCGGGTGTGGCTCCTGGCGCTGCAGTCTTTGGGACCAAGACCACTGGGCTGGCCCAAGGACTGCTTGAAGACTCAATTACCCCAAAGGCAAACATCTTGGAGACCTCCTCCTTGATGCAGGCCCTTACCCTGTCAGTCACCCTGTAGGCCTTGTGCCTCACAGGTGTACTATCCTCAGTGTCCACATCATGGACGCACCAATCAGTGACACCGGGAACCAGGGAAAACAGATCAGAAAATTGTCCCAGCAGCTGGCGACAATCATTCTGTTGCTCAGGGGTCAGGGCGGAAGAGAGGATGACACCATCAACTCACCCATCTTGCTCCTTGACTGACAGGAGGTCAGGAAGAGGCTCGGTCTCCTCCTCCATCCCAGCATCTGTCGCTAAGAGCATGCCCACTTGGGACCTCTCCAAGTGGGGCTTGAGGCGGTTGACATGTAGGACCCTTAAGGGGTTCCTAGGAGACTCCAGGTCCACCAAGTAGGTAATCGGACTCTTGCGCTCCACAACCTCAAAGGGACCGGTCCACTTATCCTGGAGCGCACACGGCTCCACGGGAGCCAAGACCCATACCTTCTGTCCAGGCTGAAGCTCTACCAGAGTGGCATTCTGGTCGTACCACCGCTTCATCTCCTCCTGGCTGGCTTCCAGGTTTGCCTCAGCAAGTTCCCTGAAACGCCTAGTCTGGTTTCTGAAGGCCAGCATGTAACTATATACATTCTGGGGAGGTTTCATGGGAGATTGCTCCCAGCCTTCCTTTACCAGACTTAGAGGTCCTCTCACTGGGTGTCCGTACAGCAGCTCAAAGGGACTGAACCCTAGAGACTTCTGTGGCACCTCTCTGTAAGCAAAGAGTAGGCATGGTAAGAGGACGTCCCACTTACGCCTCATGGGTTCCTCAAGACCCATTATCATGCCTTTTAGGGTTCGGTTGAATCTCTCAACCAACCCATTTCCTTGGGGGTGGTAAGGTGTGGTGAACTTGTAGGTTACCCCACACTCTTGCCAAAGGGACTTCATATATTTAGATATGAAGTTGGTACCTCGGTCAGACACCACCTCTAGAGAGAATCCCACTTGGGAGAAAATTCCCATCAGCGCATGTCCCACCACGGGGGCCGTCACTGTCCTCAGAGGGACGGCTTCCGGGTACCGGGTGGCATGGTCCACCAGGACCAGGATGAACCTATTGCCCATCACTGTCCTGGGGTCCAATGGCCCTACAATGTCAATCCCCACTCGCTGGAATGGGGTACCGACCACAGGGAATGGTTGGAGTGGAGCCTTCTGCTTCCTTCCACTCTTCCCACTTGCCTGGCAAGTTTGGCATGTTCTGCAGTGAGTATCTGAACTCTTGCGCATTTGGGGCCAAAAGAAGTGGGTGACAAGCCTTTCAAAGGTCTTGTCCTGCCCCAAAGGTCCTGCTAATGGCACATCGTGAGCCAGCCCCAGTAGGAAGGCTCTGAAGCGCTGGGGTACCACCAGCACACGGGCTGACCCAGGCTCAGCAACCTTAGGCTCAGAATACAGGAGGTCGTTCTCCCAGTAAATGAAGTGTGGTCCAGACTGATCACCGTTGGCCTGGTCTGCAGCCTGCTGCCGAATACCCACAAGAGAAGGGCATTCGTTCTGCTCCCTGCAGAATTCTTCCCTGGAGTGTCCTCCTTCTTGCTGCCAATGGGTCAGCTCAGGCAGGTCCCCCAGTTCTGCTATCTGTTCCCCTGTAGGTTCCAGGGCATCCCCCTCAAGGTCTGCTCCCTCCTGGACCGTGGGAACTTCAGGGGCTGGTTTCCCGCGCCCCCTGCTCCTTCTCTTTAATGCCGGTTCCTGGGCCTCCCTCTCAGGCTCCAGGACCTCTTGAGTACCTCTACTGGCTGCCATGGATCGTGTGGTGACACACGCCCAATCAGGCATACCCAACATCTCCAGGTGAGCACTCCGCTCCACCTTAGCCCAAGGTGAGCTCTCCAAGTCGTTCCCTAACAGACAGTCTACAGGCATGGCGGGCCTCACAGCTACCTGAAGAGTACCAGAGACCCCCCCCACTGAAAGGGAACCTGAGCCACTGGGAAGTGACTCTCGGTGTTGTCGGCAGCAACAACCGGATAGAATGCTCCTGGGACAACCTGCTCCTGAGACACCAGGTGGCGCTTGACAGCCGTCACACTGGCTTCTGTGTCTCTGAGAGCTTCAACCCTATGGCCATTTATGGTCACCCACTGCCTGTACTTCTTAGTGTTCTCAGGCAGCTGGGTTTGGGGGACCACTTCACAGTCTCCTAATGAGACATGGGACATCTCTGAGGGATCCCACCCACCTTGGACATTCATCTCCTCCACCAGGGCTACACTAGTCACCTGCCGGGATGGAGCACCAGTGGGTGCTGGTTTACCAAATAATGGACACTTCACATCAGAGGTAAAATGCCCCATGTTACCACACTTGTAACATCTGATGGGCCCCTTCTGAACAGGTGTACCTGTCGGGTCCCCGGTCGGCTTCTGTGGTGGGGGAGGCTGAGAACCTTTCCCTTGGTTCCCTTGGGGATTACTTGGGGGCCTCTTCTGGAACTCCCTCTGTTTACCCTTGTCCCCCCCACTCTTCTGCTGGGGACCCTGCCCACCTTTGGCGGAATCTCCAACTTGACCCTTATGGACCCTGGTACTGACCCAGCGGTCCGCCTCCTCAGCAAGCTTCCTAGGGTTAGTCCGCCTACTATCAATCAGGTGTTGGCGTAGCTCAGGAAAACAATTACTGGACAAGGGCTCCCATGCCATTAAATCAAGAAGCCCTTGAAAATCATTCACTTTGCTACCCTTCACCCAACCATCCAGTGCTCTGCAAAAAAAAGTCACATACTCAACATACGTACTGTTTGGAATCTTAGTGCAACCCCTGAACCTTTGCCTATACAACTCAGAGGTCAACCCATACCTAGACATCAAAGCAGCCTTCATATGGGGATAGGAATTATAGTCATCTGAAGGCAAATTCAGCAGTGTATCCCGCCCATCACTAAGGAACCGTCCCCACAACCCCGCTCCCCAATCTTTCTCAGGGACCTGGTGGGAAGACATGGCTACCTCATAGGCTTTAAACCACTGCCCTATGTCATCACTTTCAAAGAATTCCTTCACTACATCTTTGGGTATGTACACTCTGGACTCTACCTGCACTGGGGGTGTGCTGCCACCAGAGGGAGTGCTTCCCAAGCCCTGGGCTTTCAACTCCAGCTCCCTCATTATTCTGTCATGCTCCATTTGGATTTTTTACTCTTCCATTTGCCTTTTTCTCTCTTCCATTTCCATTCTTTTTGTTCCATTTCCAACTGTCCATTTAGTTTGGCCATCTCTATTTCATGAGCTCTGGTGTCCTTCCTGTCTGCCAACTCCTCTGGAGATAAACTTTAGTTAGAGACACTGCTACCTGTAGGGGAAGGGCTTCTCCTTCCTCTTGAGCCCACTGGCTCATCCAGTTGCTCATCTACACTATCATCATCAGTAGCATTCCTTGCTTCTACCCAGGCCCTCAGCGCCTTGTAGAACTCTGGATTGGTTGTACATCCAGTAATGCAAACTTTAAATCTCTCGCAGAAGGACTTCAGCTGCTTGGCAGTGTAACTATCCAATTTCTCTTCTTCCCATTTTAGTTCAATATTCACAGTGACTATGGATGCTGCTTTCTCCACCATGGTTAAGCTTGGCAGTGCTCAAAAATAGACAGTCCAAAAGAAATCTACCTACAAGTATTGGTTGCGTTTAAGGTCTGCACTCACTAAGGAGTGTTCACCAATCACTGTACATGAGTCACAAATGCAAATACAGAATCCTCACTGAGGCCACCAATGTTAGAATCCGGGTTCTCTGGTTGGCACAGGTAGATACTTGTGACAAACAGGGAACCTTTCCTCTAGTCAGGATGAGGGGTTACACTACTAAAACAACCCCTTGCTCACCCTCTAGGTAGCTTGGCGCGAGCAGACAAGGTTTATCTCAGAGCGTTATAGGTTAAGCATTTGTGAACACATACAGTAACCAAGTGACAACACTACAAATGGACACCACACAGGTATTTATATTAAAAATAAGGAATCTTTATATAGGATTATCACAAGACCATTAAACGATTAAAAATACACAATATGGTTGCTTAGTTGGTAGAAGATTGCTTAGTTTCTCTTAAGTTCTTAAATGCGACACTTTAAGTCAATGTACCTTAGATGCGACACGCAGGGCAACGAAAGTGTTGCAGCGATGCAGATGCATTGAAGTTCTTGGTGCAAAAGAAATAAAGACGGGATCTTCCAGATGCGTTACGCTTATCCGATGTTGCGAGAAGACTCGACTCGATGCGTCAGCTACAGCGGCGTCACCCTTGGCGAGATGCGACGACAGCGGCCTTGGCAGCGGCACTCTCCTCCGACGTTGCGAGACGCTTCCGCTCGATGCGATGCTGCAGCGGCGACACTCTCTGCGAGATGCGACGACAGCGGCTCCGACGGCGGCACGCTTCTCTCCCTTGCGTCGCGCTTCCAGCTCCTTGCGACATGCAGTCGCTCAAAAGGCCCAACAACAGCAGCAGGCACTTCCAAAAGAGTTTGGGGAGCTGGGGATGAAGTCCACTGGTCCTGGGACTTCGTTCAGGGGGCAAGCTCAGTTCAAGCCCTTGGAGATCTTTAAGCACAAGTTGAAATAAAAGTCTTTGTAGTCTTTTCTCCTCTCCTTCAGCAGCAAGGCAACCACTGCAGGCCAATCCCCCAGGTCAGGGACAGTTACTCCTCCTACAGCTTTCCCAGTTCCTTCTCTTCTGGCAGAGGTTCTTCTTGTCTCAGCAGGATCTGATCTAATTTCCTGGGAGCAGGGTCCCACTACTTATACCCCTAATTACTTTGTTCCTCTGGGGTTGAGGGGCCTTTGCCCAGTCCAAACCAGTTCTTGAGCACTCTGTTGACATGACTCTGCCTTTCTATTCAGGGTGCAGGGCAGAGACATCAGCCGCTCCGCAGGAGGTGGAGCCAGCATTGTGGTAGCAGAGCACAACCCTATTCAGAGCCCAGGTGTACTCCTCCCACCCATCTCACTGCCAATCTTCCTATTCACCACCAGGCTGCCTAGCCCTGCCCATCTGGGTTTCCCCAGCCCTGTCACTCACACAACCAGACAGCAGATACACATCACAGCAGAGGCGGGCTGAAATGGTCAAGCAAGCAAATACCAACTTTCTAAAAGTGGTATTTGCAAACACAGAATATTAAAATAAACTTTATTAAAAGATGTATTTTATTATTCTGAGTTCAGGCATACTAAACTCGAATTTCTACCATGTTCCCTGGGTCTGTTAGCATCATAGAATGTAACAATTCTAACAGCCCATTCTGGCCTATGGAGAACAGGTAGCCTTACAATAGTGAAAAACGAAAATGGCTGTAATTCACTATTAGGACATGCCACACACATCAGGGCTTGTCCTACCTTATGCTTACAATGCACCCTGCCCTAGGGCCTACCATAGGGGTGACTGATATGAAGTTAAGGTAAGGTTTAGGGACTGGCAAGTGTGTGCACTTACCCAGTCAGCATGACAGTACCAGACTGCACGCAGGTTCTGCAATGGCAGACCCTAGATACATTTTACCAGGCCGCTTCTGTGGGTGGCACTTGCACTGTGGCACTGGTTGGCAGTGGCACAGTGCTCTGAGCGGCCAACACCATAAAAACACATGAGGCACAGCGACAAAAAGTGGAAGGGAGGCTCATGCCAAGGTGCCAGGTCTAACAACCTCCATTTTAAAGACTGAATGGGTAGTTGGGGCTTCCTAGAGCTGGAAGTGTCCAGTGTTTGGAAGGGATTCTTGTAGAAATGTTCTTGTCAGTGGCATTGTTCTGTGCTGGAGCTCTTGCCAGAGCAGGTAATTTAGATGTTTGGGGGGGACGGTCCTGATTTTGTGCCAGCAGGATAAATAGACCCCCTGTCTTGCTAGATATTGTTTGGGAAGGCCGAACTCCAGCTGGATCTGTGGTGCAGAGGCATAAATCAGTATGTTAAACATGATCTTGTAGGTCTTGAAAAATGTGTTGTCCAGGGTTTTAGAGTCTCATCTTTGCAGGGATTCACTACCATATGTGATGGTGGGCAGATTTGTGTATTGTGCAACCTGGAAGAGCCTAAGGTCAGCTTGGATTTTAAGTGCCTCAAGGTTTTTGCTGTAGCCATCGCTTTTCTTCTAATCATCTCAAGCTGGCTAGCAAATTGGTCACTGTTATCAATAGTTACCCCATGATATTTGTGGTTGCATTCTGAATTTGGGTGTTAACCAGGTGTCAGAAATTAGGTTATTCCCTTCTCCTTCTTATGGTCATTGTTTTGGTTTTCTCAAAGTTAACTTCTAGGGAGTTGTCTGCTGCATATCCTTGCAGTGTATTCAGGGGGCGTTGCATACCCACTTGTGTTTGGCTTACCAGAGCCACATCATCGGTGTATAAGATAATAGATAGAGCCTTGTCACCCATCCTTGGAGCATGTGCATTGCATGAGTTATGGGTCTAGGTCAAGTCCGTCATGTAGCGATTGAGCATCCTTGTTTGAGACCTTTGGTAGTAGAGATGCGTGCCATCGCTCAGTTTTACCAGCACCCAGGTGTCTGTGTGTAGGCATATTAACATGTCCAGGACTGCTTGCAGAATTTTCCAGAGGGCCAATTTTCTATAGAGTCTTGCTTTTACTTTTTAAGCATTTTGAAGTTTAATTTTATTGGTTGTGGGTTGTTTTTAATTAGGCCCTAACTCTACTCACATTGATTTCAAATTACCCACATTGATGACTTCACATCACTGATTACAGTAATTAATACGCTAACTTTGGCATGAACATATCATACTTTATTTCTGTAAATGTTACTGTGAGAAATTGGGATGCAGGTTGATTGGAGTGTGAACCCTGGCCAAGCAACAGCCACCATCTCTTGCTGGGTGAACCACAAAAGGTCATTAAATTAACCTGCGCTTCAACCTGGGTAGCTCGGCACAAAAAGTAGTCAGGCTCAATTTAGAGGCAATGTATGAAGTATTTGAGCAGCACAAAAACAGTAATAAAGTGAAAACACAACAGTTGAAAAATGCTACACCAATTTATAAAACCAGAATACATTTTAATACATTTTTGACAGTAAAACGACAAAAACACAATCAGTAGAACCAGAGTAATTAATTTTTAAATGAAAGAAAATAGTGTCTAAAAGATTTAAAGATATTTAATCGCTCGAGACCTGGCCAAAGTTGAAAAATATGGCTGACTGCGATGTAGGGTGGTTCAGGTATGAGAAGTTGATTAGGCCTAGTCTGCACTTGTCTTTGCACTTAGAAGAAATTTTGAGAAAATGCTCTGAGAAGGTAAAGTTCACTGGGGCAAGACTGCAGGTCGTGTCTGAGGAGAAAGCGTTGTTGCCCGATAGCCTTGGGTCAAGGAAGCGGTAAAGATTTCTATGCTCAAACTTAGTCTCTTTATTGGAAGTTGGAAATCTCAAGTAGGACGAGGCAGAGGGCTGTAGCCGAATACCCATTTGGCGAATGACAGCTGAACAGGCTTTAGTGCTGCAAAGAAGAACGTGGTGGAAGAAGCCACCTAAATCAATCTGACTGTTGATGTACATAGGCAAATGGTCCAAGAAGCTTTACCCAGTCTCCTCCTGGTTCTCAGAACAGTATTTGGCCAAACATTTTCAAAGTTCTCAGTTTTGGGATTTGGTCATCTTGGCAACTCTTGCACCACAACCAAGAGTGCAGGACTAATGGGACACCAACTCACAAATGCTAGGTCCAGGTGGGGGCTCGAGGTTGCAGGATCCTTTTATTTCCCTCTGGCTCTGAACAGGAGGCCAGCAAACTATCCCTTGGAGTAATTTTGATAGTTCTGGGTTCAGGTGGAGATGCTCGGCTCAACAGCAGGGGGCCTCTTAGAGTTTAAGGCAGGCACCAAGAAGCAAAGCAGCCCTTCCAGATACAGGAAGGTAGTCTTGCAGAGTGCACAGCAGGTCACTGCAGCAGGCCATCTTACGAGAGTCCGATTTCAGGTCCAAGAGTGAACTAAACAGTTGATGGCTGGGGTCCTATCTTTATACACTGGTGCCCTCCTTCTGGAAAGTAGGAGAAGTTTCTAGACTGTGGCTTTCAAGTGCAGGGAATTTCCTGACTCTACTGCCCTGGCTCCAAGGTGGCTGCAGTGACAATGTTAAAGTGATAGGTAATTTGTGCGAAAGCAGCGCACTCCCTATTCAGTTGCAAGTGGGGCTGTGCTCAACTCCGCCCCCATTCTGCCAGAAGATGGCCCATTAAGGCACACCTAATCCTTCTATTGTCTGACTGTCAGGAAGGAACTTACAAAGTTTGCCAGTTAGACCCAGTCATGTGAGTTCAGCAGGCTGCAATCCCAAAAGGACTAATGGAAGGAAAATTCCAACTTACCATTAAATAGTTTTATTTTTTTTAAATCATAATTCCAATGACATCAAAGATAACAAGGCAATTGGAAATGAAAGCTTATTTATGTAATAAGGAATATCCAATGTTATCCTATGGGAGAGATTGGCCTAACTGTAGTGAAAAACAAATGTAGGAAATATAAAACTTAAAAATTCATGTCCAACCTTTTAATTACATTCCACTCTGCCCTATGGACTACCTTGGGCCTACCTTAGGGGTGATTTCTATGTAATAAAAGGACAGTTTAACGCTTGGCAAGGAGGTGTTCTTGCTGAGTGACATGGCAGTTTAAAACTGCATTCAGGCTGCAGTGGCAGGCCTAATACAGGTTTTAAGGTGCTACTTAAGTGGGTGGCACTATAAGTGCTGCAGGCCCACTGGAGCATTTCATTTACAGGTCTTGGGTATACTGTAGACCAGTGGTTCCTAAACTTTTGACTCCTGAGGACCCCTATTGAGTCAATATTGGAAGCCAAGGACCCCCAAACAATTTGTACGATTTAAATTTCAAACATTAAAACAGTAGTTTGAAAAAAGTAAACACACACTTGTGCACACCAAACAAATACTCGAATCACTAAAGATTTTAATATTTTATATAGAAAGAATTAGCAAAATCGAAAACTTTTAATGGGATAGTTAGTGCTGCATCTCGGCAACTAACTTTTCAATATTTGTTTCTATTTCGTAGTACGAGGCTCCTGCCAGGGCCAGACTGGAAACCCAAAGCAGCCCTGGCAAATGTTTTCAGACCGGTCCCAGTACTAAGTGCAGTGAGTGAGTCTGGCCACTGCAAAGCAAACTTTGGGGGGCTCTCCCACCAAGGAAATTTGGGAACACATGGTGCATTCTGCAACACATTTGTCTTTATGTATTGAATTGAATTTGCTTTTAAAGCATAGTAAATGATGACCTTACTATGCACCAGTACAACAATCTTTTTGGGGCTCTTTTATGAATCCTTCACTATCACTCTCCAACAGTGCCTCTCTTCTCTCAATACCCCTCTGTCACATGTATTTCATTTGTTTTATAGCATCTCTCATACAAGTGTAGGGTGCCAGAGCACTTTACATCACACACATACAGAGACAATGAATCGTACTTGTGTAAATCGGTGTATTGAAAATGTTATATTATTTAAGGCTAAGGGGACTTTAAGGTGTAGGTTTCACGTCATCCATACTGGTGAGCATTTTGTAAGAGTGCTTGGTCTGGAGAAGCACAAAATCTTGATACAGAATGTAACATAGCGGATAGCTTTGACTTTAATTATAACAGTTTAATTCTACCCAAACAAACCTTTTTGGCAATATGAGGATTATGAAAGACTGGGAAAAAAAGATAGCATACTAATTTGTACCATGCAGTTTGCATGCAGCTGTTTGATGGCAGGTCATAGCTTAAGGTGCTAGATTATGATTGTAACTCATAAACTGCACAATAACAAAATAATCTCTGTGACAAAAGCAGTAACCCACTGAGCTATGTACTTAAACTACTGTTTTGTTTTTTTTAAATGCATGGTACACATTCTTTGCAGCAGGCCTATAAACCCTCTGTGCTACCTTAGATGAGTCAAACCTGCTACTGAACAAAACACACATCTCTCTCCAGCAGGTACATTAATCACTGAATGTTATCTTGACACTTTTATAGTTGCCGGAAAACTACAGATTATTAAAGGAACTTTGAAGTGCTTTTAAAACTATTGCTTGCGACCCCCTGGGAATGTGTTACGGACCCCTGGGGGTCCGCGGACCACAGTTTGGGAAACACTGCTGTAGACCACTCATCAAGGGATGTATAAGTAAATTAAATATGCCAATTGGGTACAAGGCAATTTAACCATGTTTTAAGGGAGCTAACACTGGTTAGCAGTGATAAAGTGCACAGAGTCCTAAGTCCAACAAAAATAAATTCTCCAAAATGGAGGTGAGAGGTAAAAAGGTTGAGGAGACCATATAGAGAGGTCCAGGTCCAACAGTTATTTAATAATTTGTCAGCCCTTTATTGGCATAAATATAGGTAGTTACAAACCACCCATGTGAGAGGTTATATATGGTTTGTGTAGCAGACAATAAATGCTCATTTTCAGACTTTTCAGGTTTTGATGTGGAACAGTATGAATACTGTCTTAAGGTTTTTTCACATATGAATTTCATAGTGTTTGTATAACCTGAACAATATCATTTTTTAAAGGTGTTCTTGCCAGTGGTTGGATGCAGGGTCATCATCTGTGCAGACAGCTCATATTGTACATGATCTACAGCTGTGTATAACAGGAGCTGGAGGCAGGGTCTGGCCTGCTGCCAGGTTGTGCGCCCAACCACATCTGTGTCCACACCCTCCCCCGTAGAAGATAAGCTTTGGCCTCACTCTTCCATGCCTCTAAAAATGCCTTGCAGTCAACTGCAGGCATCCGTTTCCAAATACATAATGGTAGCTGTGTACTCTTGAATATTTTGGATTTGCAAGCTAACTGTTTGCATTTGTATGTGTAAATAGTTAATCAACAACATATAAAATGAATTGTTAGTCTAAAGTCTAAATCTTCCACTATGTTTATTTTTTATTTTATTTATAAAGTTTTATATGGCGCTAGCTAGACCCGTGGGTATCAGAGCGCTTTACATACACAAAGGAAAAGAAAAATTGCATAACATCGCAGGACATGAGGATGCATAAAGATAAAAGCAAAGACAAAATACTTATGTATCCAGTGAGGGTAGAAAGACGCAGGTGGTTTACACAGTAAGATAATCACCATCCTCGAAGGTCAGAGTGAGGGGGGAGTCCATTAGGTTATTGATGCCTAGGTTGGTTGACTTGGTCGGTAAAGTATTGGTTGAAGAGAAGCCCTTTTTGAAGCAAAAGTAAGAGGGGTTGCATCTGAGGTCAATAGGGAGAATAGGGAGTGCGTTCCACATCCTGGGTACGTTGCCAGAGAAGGACCGGCACTGGGTTGTTTTCTTTTTCAGCTTCGGAGGGATGCGAAGAAGTGATTTGGTGCTTCTCAGAGTTCTGGATTTTCCTGCTTTTATTAGTTTGCTGTTTAGGTAGTTGGGGGACTGGGCATGAAGGGCATTGTGTGTAATGCAGGCCAGTTTGTAAATATATCTACCCTCTGTGGGAAGCAAGTTGAGAGCGTTGAGGGTTGGTGAGATGTGTTCAAATCTTTTTACACTAGTTATAAGTTGAGCTGCCATGTTAAGGACTGACCTTAGTTGGGCTAGGTGAGCTTTTGGTGACCCTGTTAGGATGGCGTTTCCATAGTCCAGTTTAGAAAGGACTAGGGATTGTACGATTGTCTTGAGATCATCTTGAGGAATTAAAGGTTTAATTTTCTTGAGGTGTTTTAGAGAGTAATGCGCACTTTTTGCAGAGTTCTTGATGTAGTCCTTCATTAACAAGTTCTTCTCCAGGGTAATGTCAAGTGACTTTACCGAGTCGGCTAGGACGAGTGAGCAGTTTAGAGCATCAAGCTCCTTGAGCCAGTCTTGATTTGGTCGGTGGTTACTTTTCGGAGAGAACAGTATTAATTTAGTTTTGTCCGGGTTCAGTTTTAAGTGGTTTGCGTTAAACCTGGTTTGAATCTTGGTTAGCGTGACATTGAGGTGTCCATAGGGGTGGGCGGAATTTGCGTAGTCGCGCTACGCAAAGCTCTGCGAAACGGTAAAAATATTCCGCGAGAACGCAGAGTTCCACAAACACGAGGAATTGCTTGTTCCGCCCGTTCACAATGCTTTTTTCCTGTTCGCAAATGCTGTGTGCATGCTCTGGAGGAAATATCTCACAAAAACGCATTTTGAAAGCGCGAACAAGCAAAAATTCCGCGAAGCCGCGGATAGCGGAATTTTTGGTAATTCCGCGTTCTCCACGGAACATGAAATTCCGCGAATTCCGCGAGCGGGTTGGAATTTACTGCCCAGGCCTAGGTGTCGGACGTCACTGGGTGATTTGATTTTGTAGTATATTTGTGTGTCATCTGCATATAGGTGGTATTGAACCCCATTCTTGTTTCAGAATAATTGCGAGAGGTTCCATGAAGAGATTGAAGAGGGATGGTGAGAGGATCGATCCTTGCGGGACTCCAAGTTTGACTCATGTTGGTACAGAGAGGCAGAGTTGATTTTAATATGTTGCGAACGGTGCTGAAGGAAGGAAGTGAACCATTCTAGTACTGTGCCATTAATGCCAGAGCACCTCTATAGAGTCTCAAGTAAAGCTTGATGGTTGATTGTGCCAAATACTGCTGATAAGTCAATAAGGATGAGGAGGCAGGCTTCACTTTCATCTAAGGCTCTGTGGATATTGTCTGCAATATTGAGCATCGGTGTTTCGGTGCTACAACCTTTCCTGAAACACGGCTGTATGGTGTCGAGGAGGTTGAAGTCTTCAATATGTCTGTTAAGTTGTTGGAGAACGCACTTCTCCAATATTTTAGCTAGGAACGGAAGGTTGGAGATAGGTCTGAGGTTGTTCAGCTCGTTGGGGTCGGCCCCTGGTTTCTTGAGTATAGTTGTGATTTGTCCTAGCTGAAGGGAGTCTGGGACACAACCTGAAGTGAGAGAGGAGTTGATGATTTTTGTCCAGAAAGGGGTAATGATGTGGTTGAGTTTTTTTTAATATTGTGGATGGGAGGGGGTCCATAGTGTGGCAAGTAGGCTTTAAGCTTGCAATTATATTGAAGCCCTCGATTTCCGACATCAGTTCGAAGTTCGACCAATTAGCGTCATTTTTGAGTTGGAAGCGGGCCTGGTTGTCAGTGGTATGGTTTTGCTCTGTTTGGTAAAGGGTGGCTAAAGTGGGGCAAGTTGTGAGGGAGGGAGGATTTGAGGTTTAGATGAGATACAGGAGATAGGGCCCAAGTGTTGCACATTTTTTATAGTATTATATGTTTCCATAGTTGTTACAGGAGATAGGTCCAGTTGTTCTCATGATGAGAAAAGGTATGTTTAAGGTGTGTGATTTGAAATTAAGTTGATTTGGGATTATAGATATTGGATGGGGCATATTTGCAGATGAAGAATCCTGGTGAGGGTGTGAGCAGGCCCTGGTTGAGGAATGAGCTGCAATAAACTATTAAAAAAAAAAAAATTGTCACTTTAGTGTCAGGACTCACGGTCACCTACACTTTCAAGAGGTTATTTGTAGCGCTTCTGCCCCAACACACTTGTGGTTCCCTTGCTGCATTTAAAGAAGAGGGAACCCTGGGTTTACAATGGCAGGCCCTCAGTTGGCTCCAGTGGTATCACCATTGTGCACTGTCGACCAATGTGTCACCAGGTCACAGTAACGGTTCGCTCTCTCGTTTAGGGTGCAAGAACTGGTCCGTACAAGGACCAACAAGCAAGACCTGGTGGTTCAGGGCAGGGTAAATGAATGAAATGAAAATGAAAACTAAAAATGAAACGTGAAATGAAAATGAAAAACGACCTGTGCATCAGAGCCATCGCTTTCTGTTTTCTGATAATAAAGCCCTGCTGTTGGAGTGTGTTTTTTGAAAACATAAACATCATAACCTGCCAGCGGATGCATCTAACATGGCACCAGCTTGAAATGACAGCCTTCAGTTGAGGCTCCACAGTGGCAGCCTCACTGAAGGCACAGAGATCCCCAGCTGCATGGTGAGGCTCTCTAAGTATGGTGGGGGGTCACCTGGCAGGGGAGCAGAGGCCATGGACTCTTCTGCACTTGCAGGATGGACGGCCACCGCCAGGCTCTAAACGACCCCTCTGTCTTATAAGCAGTATAGCTCTGCTCGCATCGGGGCATGCTGGGGCTTCAGTGTCAGTCACTTCTGACGTTTCAGCCAACATTACTTTGCATGCTGGGAATTTTAAACCCCTACTTGTAATTGGAAACACAGTAGTACGGGTCAACGGTGACATTGGATCACATCTGTCAGCAATCTTGGGAGACCATTGAAGGAAAGCAAGCACTGGGGCATATTAACAAGGGCTTTATCTCCGCTTTTTTGGCTTTAAAAGCCAAAGAAGCGGAGATAAAAATATCGCCCTATCAACAACAAGGTGCTAACATGCAAAATCGCATGTTAGCACCCTTTTTCACTACGCTTCCCTTTGCATCTCTAATGAGATGCAAAGTGGGCGTTCCAGAGCAAAATAATAGGAGAAATGTCGCTAAGCGTCTTTTCTCCTATTATCAAGCTTCACGCTAACACTATTAGAGACAAACAAAGCAGCGCTAACCACTGTTAACGCTGCTTTTTTACGTCTGCTAATTTTCAGACTTAGCCATGTAATCCAATGGGAGGTGGATTACATGGCTAAATCCACCATGGGCTATCAACAAGGATATCCCTATCTTTGTAGTTTTATCGCTGCATTGCCAGCGATAACCTCCCAAAATGAGGCTATCGCTGGATTTTTTATCACCTAGACGGTTAGCGTTGTTAATAACGCGATAACCAGGTGATATTATCCAGCGATAGCGGGCGTTAATAAAAATTAACGCTAAGCGCCCTTAGCGTTAATTTTCCCTGTTCCTTGTTAATATGCCCCATTATCACTACTAAAATGAGGCAAATTATGAGGAAAGCGGGATTTGCCACAACCTGGTGATTGATGACAATAACAGTGAAATTCCCTGGCACATGTGCCGCACACAAACAAAATTTTATCATCCATTACAAAATCACCATGCAATTAGAAAAAATAACCAGAATCTCCTCCTTGACTCCTATAATTCCTTGTTATGATTTTTATATTTTGAAGTAGAGCGTGCAGTCTTGCCCACGTACATTTTTCCCTTGAAAGGATCTGAAAACAACACATGAAAAGTCTGAAACATGATTCAAAAGCTAGATTCTCCTGCAAAAGGCATTTTTGCTTCTCATTGTACTTACTTTGACACATTTCTATCGCAAATTAATGCACAAAGGTAGGACTATTAACGTTGACATGTAGGTAATAACACTCATTGAATGCATTGCGTTAAATCGGCGCTTCTTAGAACATCGACAGGCGCGAGCGGAAAGCGCAGCCCTCTGTGCGCAGATAATCTAAAGCTCTGGCATGGTAGAGAACTGAGTGGTCCGCAGCCTCGTTTTAATTTATTGCATCAAACGCCAGAACTAAATAGAAGAGTTATTATCGTGGGGTATATATAATGGCCTGCTGATCAATCCTTGTATGTAATGTTAGAATCATTTCATAACTCATGCTCCTCAAACACGAAACAATCCAGTTAACAGCTGCATCAATTGTTGATATCCCCTGAGGTGCATTGCAGAAAAGAACAATGGGCCGGATTCAGAAAGCTAAACTTTCACTTGTCGTAAGTATACGATTTTGTTTATATTCTCGAGTTTATTTTGACTGATATTTATTTTATGACGGTGGAGACTCTTCACATAAAAATATGTGCCTCCTATCTTTTTACCTGCGGAGTCTCCACAGTCGTAAAGTTGCTATTTGTTCAAATAAACTTGCAGCCTGTGAATGCCCCAAAAATTGTAAACTTACACAAAAGTGTAAGGCCTTGATTACGAGTTGCCAGACTCGGGGTGGGGTTTCAGACGTGGCGGTCTCCCATCCGCCATAATACAATTAGGGTGGTTGGACCACTATTACCCCTGTGCATCCTGCAGGGACTGACGTTCTCTGGTAGTGGTGTGGCAGCATAGAGGCATTCATATGCTTGGAGAGACCACCAGGTTGCACAACATGTGCCCCCCTGTGTGCAGGGCGGGACTGGGAACCAAAACCGTCCATGGCAAAGTGCTCGGCCGCCTCTCCCTCCCCGGGGTTGGGGGGAAGGCCAAGCTGTTTGCCAGGGCTGGATTCGGACGATTTTGTTACAGGGACGATATTGCAGCTATGCTGCAAAACCGTCCCTGTAACAAAAATGGCCCCCTGGGGCCCAAAACCGACCCCCACCTTGGCAGCCCACTGGGGAAATGCCCCATTGCCCGCAACGGCCAGTCCGGACCTGCCTGTGTGCATGCACACCAGTTCCACAACGGCAACGGACTTTTCAGTCCATGCCGTGCATGAACTATTTTTGGCGTTCCCAGTGCGGTACCCATTTCCTGGGCACCTCCATTGGAATGTCAAAAACAAAGCCAACCAGATAGGTGGAAACTCCTAATCTGACAGACGGCCTGACCACAGCATTGGCGGTGCAGCAGCATGGCAGACCCGGGACCGAACCGTCAAAGTGGTAATCAGGACCTAAGTTTGCATTTGTGAATCAGACCAAGTGTTTCCACTTGAGGAACTACATGGAGTAAGTCTGTATATGTGAGAACTCTGATTTCAGAGCTTCCAGGGCAAAGGCAATCAGAAGTCACTGGGTTTCAACTGTCCTAAAAGGGGTCCTGCAGAGGTCTTTCACCTCTGGTGTTTAGGGGCCTCAAACTAGGAACAAAGTGGCACATGCATCAAGCCAAAAACAGCTTGCAAAATTAGCGATTAGCTAATTGCGAGCGCAATCAAGCGATTTCCCATGCATCAAACAAATCCCCGAAATTCGCTAAAATACAGACCGGGATCCCAGAGGTAGCGAATCGGAATCAGCGCCAACCAGGATTGCGGGAGCAAATAAGGAATCGCAGAAAAAACCCGCAAATGGATGCATCAAAAATCGCTAGTAGCGATTTCACCAGAAATCGCTATTTAGCACGTGCAGAATAAGGAGCATCAGAAGCAGGTGGTAAAAAATTTTTTTTCTCATTTCACTGCAAAAAAAATGATGGAGCTGGTGAGGGCTATTGCAACTAACCAGTGATTCCATTTAGGATGCACACAAAGGCGGCACACAACATGTGTGATAGGAGGATGAGGACCCATGCAGCAGGGCAGACGGAGATTCCAGGAGAGGGCTTACCGCCTGCGCATCACTCAGATGTGACACACCCAAGAGGACATATATGAGTAGTACATGATCAACGCTGCGATACAACTCACCCACATATCCAAATTGAAAACACCAATGCTGCGCTAAACACAGAGGACCCATGCAAAGGGTCCCCATGTCCAGGTGTAATGTTGCCTGCCCCCACTGCATCATGAGGTGTCCAGGGTGTAGTGGCATTAGCGGGAGGGGTATCAGTAGGCTCCCACTCACGTGTCTAGAGAACCTCCCTGCCTGCCATGATCACTCAGACCCACGACCACATCAGCCTCCCCAGAACCCAAAAGGATTTGATTCCACCAAGACTCCATTCAAATAGGACTGCACAGTTCCCTAATGTGAATTGAATAGCTAGTTAGCCCACACGACCCATATGTCCACCATCAGTCAATGAGTAGAGCTTCCATGACTGGAATTGTTATCACTCCATCCACGTCCAACCAATGTGCAATGTGGATGACATCATGTCGGACATCGCAGGGCAATCTCCTCGGAGCATCAATGATCCATACATCTTCCGAAACATTGGCATTCACACACGCCTGCTCAGGGGGGGACATGGCGAGGGACACCTGCTAGGTCAGACAATATACTCATGCACACTAAAGCATACTGTAATGGCAATGCAAACCTGACACATACACATTCCACGCTACCCTGTAGGTGATAGTGCATGCGCGGTGAGGTACGATATCATGACTCCATAGTAGAACACAGGCGCACAACTGGAGCTGTGGTACAACGCACCACACACCAGCACAGGTAATGTGATTGAAAGGACATTTGGAAAGGTCAAGAGTCGCCTCCACATCCTGCACAGACCTAGGCCTGCGATGCAGGACCAGCCGGTGACCTGCTGTCGGATAGTGGCAGCATGTGCAATGTAGCCCATCGTAGCTCCCACGATACGCATACCCATAGATGACCACGGCACTGCGGACAATCAGCCCCCTGTACACCCACCACACCCGCATCGTGAAAGCTATGCGGCGGGGCAGTTGATACGTGCCCACATCACCCAACATGACATCAAAGGTACGTATTAATGAGACAGAAACGATCATCCATCAAATGCAAAGTTTTTATTGTCACTTGCACATGGACTCTTGGGAGTCTAAACAGACATGTAGCCTGAGGATACATTAACGTCATGTACCGAGGCACGATGATGAATACGGTTTTGGACTCCATTGGCAGTCCCTCTGTATGTCCTGACCATGGTTACGCCACCATGGCCAATTGTCCGGAGGGATGTGACTGCTCAGCGCCTCCTCCCACGCACACCGAGGCGCCTATCTCCTGCAGCACCCTCCTCACCCATTGGTGGAATTGTAGGTGTAGAACGGTGTGTACTACACCTTCTGCCGGTGCTGACTGGCACAGACATGCTGCTTACGCTGGATGCCCCCTCACTCCCCTCATCGCCAGTGGCATTGCTGAGGCCACCTATACCAGCCTGGATCTGCTCTACAGCTGTTGTAACTTGGCCAAGGGCCCTGGCCACGTCCCCACAACAATGCCCCATGTCGATCTGCATTGCCACCGACCGACGTGACAGCAGTGCTTGAGGTTGGAGCGTGTCAATCCAGACAGGCGCCCGATGAATTGCCGATGCCTCCTCCGCTCGGTATTCTGTCCCTCCTGCATCACACGCACGAGCTCATGCAATGTGGCGTTGGTGTCCCTGTTGCCCTCCAGAACAGCTTGAGTGAGGTCACTCATGCCCTCTGCCATTGTGGAGAGGTTTCTGTTCAATTTGGCCATTTGAAGGCTGATGGCCTCCATGTGGCGTGCCTTCAGGCGCTGCACCCTTGTCATCTGCAGCTCAACTGGTCCCCAGACATTTGGTGTCGATGGCTCCTGCGCAATTGTCTGGCCCCTTGCCCTGCGTCTTTGCCTTGTCAGGACGGGTGTCTGCGGAGTGGTGGTGGGGGACCTGACCCGAGGCCGCCCTTCTGCAGTTGCCCTTTCAGGTTCAGGAGGGCTCTCCATTGGTTGCATGGGAGGGACTGTAGCCCTGCATCGTGTGGGTGCCTGGGATGTGCTAGGAGGTGTGACTGGTCTTGCGACGGCAGTCTCTGCGGTGGACTGGGCGCTCTCCCTGCATTCGCTGTCATCACTGTCTCCTTCCTCAGCACCTGTGGTGTGAAACAGTGCAGGATTAGAATTTAATAGGATAATGTTTAGCTACATGGTGATTATGTCTGCTATTACGTTCTCACTCTCTGTATTCCCTGTCAGTAATGCATCTTGGCCACAATGGTCACACTATGTGCTATGTGACTCAATGATTGGTTCAGGGGACTACAACTCCCATGATGCATTAGTTACTGTATATGGACTGTGGACTGGGGTTGGTTACAGCTGCCTGCCTTCTTATTACTGTATGGGCGCTATTATGATGTACATTGATGGGTATATCATTGTGCCTCTTACCTTCAGCACTGCAGGCTGCGCCGGATGTATCCATCTGCGTGACCCCCACAGCAGCTTCCGGCAGGATTGTGCCCTCGACAAGGTCCTCCAGTGCTGTGTTGTCCGGGACTGTAGATGGTCCTCCTTCGGTGCTCTTAGCCTCCCTGAGCCTCTGGGCAATGCGCTCCTTGGCACGGCTGCGCAAATCGTGCCAGCGTTTTTTTAAGTCATCTATGCTGCGGTGTGTCACACCCACAGCATTGACCCTTGTCTTTATCTTGTTCCAGAGGCGTCTTTTCTCTGCCTCTGGGACTTTAAGGGAGAGCTTCCCAAAGAGCTTGTCATGGCTGTTCACTACATCTTCTATGAGGTACTCCAGTTCCCTCTCACTGAACTTCAGTTTTCTTTTCCTGGCACCTGCACCCTCCTCAGCTGATGTATTGGCCATTTCCTGGGTTGGCAGTGGTCTGGATGCTCAGTGGTCCTCTCCACGGCTCTTTACAGGCACTCAGCTTCCTGCTCTGGCTTCCTCTGGACACAGAATGCACCATGGGAAGAGTTGCTTCCTGGTTCTGATGTCATCAGGCTGTTCCCAATGCGACTCTCTAAAATTGCGATCTCGCTATTAGCGATCTCGCTAATTGCGAGATCGCAATATGTGTGTTTTCAGCGAATAGCGATTTTTATGGTTTTTTTGCTAACGCATTTAGCGATTTTTACCGAATCTGTAATTTTTCGGTTTCTGCGTCATGCACAGGAGATAGCGAATCCTTCTTTGCGATTCATTAAAAATCGCAAATAAGGACTCGCTATTTCTTAGCTTGATGCATGTGCCCAAAAATACTCCTTTGAGTGTTTAACTCTCTTTGTAGCTGAGGCATAGGAGTTCAAAGCTGCCTCAGAATTTCAGACCTCTACAACTCATAACACTCATTACATTTTGTCCAGTTCTTAGTTTTTAAAAACATAAATTACTTTATTACACACAGAGCAAAATACTACTCACAAAATTATAAATATTAAATGGATTACCACTGGAATTCCAATTTGGTACTTCTCCTAAACATACTTTCCACAATCACAAAGGGCAAGTTCACTGTGGGCATCCAAACCCCTAACTCAAATCTGTATCCATTACCTGTTGCAAGACAAGTTGTGTTCCAGCAAGCCCTACACCTACAAAAAGTAATGCCCTATACATGCTTAGAGCAAAAAAGTAAGAAAAAGATACTCATGGACTTCATCACATTATTCCGTAAATAAAACATATGACCTACAGCATTTGGTAATACATTGTCTTTTGAAAACCTTATACTTTAACATGGCATATTAAAACATTTACTTGTCGCTATCCATAAATCCAAACCTTTTGGCTTTTCTGGCACAAGCTTTTCACCTATAAAACATAAGGCCTACGGCCTTTGACATCACCATTTTTTCTTTTACAGCATTTACACTCATTACACCACAAATCTAGGATCTCACGTTCTCTGGCCTGGGCCTATTCTGTTTAGAGGTCTATAATCTGGCAGCTGATCAAAATCGACCTCTTAAACATATTTTGTAATGAAGCCAATGTAGAGATGGTTAGCTGAACTAACTGGCACATGCATCAACTTAGGCTTTTGCGATTCCTTAATTGCGATTATTAAGGAATCGCAATTAAGGAGTGGCAAAAGCCTATGCATGTTGGAATCGCTATAAAAATAGCGATTCCTACACATCCTTAATTGCGAGTCGCAATTAGGGAATGCCGTCCCATGCATTCCTATGGTCCTCATGCAATTTCAAGGGTGCAAGGGTGTCAAAATCACACCCTATTGCACCCCTGAAATTGATCTGTGCACATATGTTGCACACACACATGCCCTAATGGCATGTGTGTGTGCAACATGAAACTTTGAAAAATGCACAAAAGTGCATTTTTCAAAGTTTTTGCAAATTACCATGAAGTTCAACTTCATGGTAATTTGCTCCCCCTATTAGCGAAATCGCTATTTTTTTTTACTTTAATGCATTGCATTTAAGGAATCTCAATTTGGGATTCCTTAAAGGCAATTGCAATTTAAGTAATCGCAATTGAGAGATTCCTTAAATTGCGATTTCTGCATTTGGGATGATGCGTCCCAAATGCAAAAATACCGGTCGCAAAGGGGCAGATTCTGAGATTCTGCCCGTTTGCGAACGGTTTTTTCTTTGATGCATGTGCCTGTTAATCTGAGTGGACAAATGTGAGAGAAAGAGGAGAAAAACGTTGTGAGAGTCAGAGGGTCTTGAACATGCATCCCTTTAAGATTGTGAGTAGGCCTGTGTGACATTCACCTCATTTTATTTACAGACAGTAGGCAAAATGCCTGAAAATTATATCTGTGTTATCACTCAAATTGACTGCTTTGAAATTGTGCACTATTTTTAAGCACAAAATGCGTCCTTGCATCCATTTTCTCGTCCAAGTATTCATTTCATATTAACAATGGTGAAAATTCATGCATGATGTGAACAACTGTCACTCATGTTTGGCTCATTAGCATTCTGCGCATTCTCTCCCAGTAGGATTTTTACCTGAACAAAGTCTCAATTACTCAATATGAAGTAGTGGTGTATCTCAGCCATTTCACATAAAAGTCAGAACATGCACTGGCAGGAATTATGCAAGAAGACACCAGGGTAAATGCAATTTCAGCTGGGCTTGTTTGGGAGTCAATACAGAGACTTAATATGATGAGAGATTCAACAACATCTGTTAAATCCAAACATAAGGGCAGCTGCACTCTGAATGCTTTAGAGCCTGTTGACAATAAACAATGGTAGAACTAAACAGAAAGCATTACCGTGGTCCAGATGGGATAGCACTGGGGTCTGGATTAAGGATTCACAGAAGAAGTCAAGAAATAAAGTGAGGAAGTTCCTTATAATGCTCAGAAGAGGAGAGAAGCAGTTGGTGAAGAGTTTAGTGAAGAAGGATTAGGTATCAAACATGATGTAAATGTAAATGTACAGATATTTATATAGCGCAAATCACCAACCGGTCTCTAAGCACTTGCTTAGGGAACCCGTCCTGGTATTCCCCTGTGAGATAACCCAGCAGGGTATCCACAAGGTGAAAGCCAGGCATCCCGCAGCGAGGGGCCATTGTGGAGATTAAGCAAGCTATTGCCCAGAGTCGCAGAGTGTGAACCCATGAATTGAGTATGCACTGGAGCGAGAATTACCAAGTCGATGGACAATTTATGGACTCAAGACCCAGCCAAGCTGGGAATTGAACCCTGGTCCCGGGCTGACCTCTGCTTCCAGGTCTGCCTACTCTAACCAGTGAGCCACACTTCTCCTGATGCTCAGATTATGCATGGGGCAGGTGCAAGGCCACACTCTGGGGACCACATGGAGGGTGTTTGCATTCATTCTAGCCCCTGCACTTAGCATATAGGGGCATATGTATCAAGCCCTTTTCCCATTCGCAAACGGGCCGATTCTCAGAATCGGCCCGTTTGTGAATGGGAAAAGGCCCTTTGGGATGTATCATCCCAAAAGGGCATCACAAATTAGAGAATCGCAAATTTGCGATTCTCTATTTTGCAATTGCATTTAAGGAATTGCAAATTGCGATTCCTTAAATGCGATGTAACAAGCACCCAAGTTGTGCGATTTCTCCTTAAGAAATCGCAAATTACCACCAGCTTCAAGTTTTTCAAAGTGCCATGTGCCAAAGTCCCATGTGGCACACATGCTCATTTCAGGGGTGCATCAGGGTGTCTTTATGACACCCTAGCACCCTTTAAATTATTCTCAATTTGCGATTCTCTAATTGCGAATCGCTAATTGAGAATGTCTTCCCATTCAATCCTATGGGCCTCCTGGCTCATAGGAATGAATGGGAAGGTATTCCTTAATTGTGATTCGCAATTTGCTAATCGCAATTAAGGAATGCCAAGGAATCGCTAACAATTTGCGAATTTTTACTTACATCTCGTTTGCGATTCCCAAATAGCGATTCTCAAAATATCGCTATTTGAGAATCGCAAATAGAGAATACATATGCCCCATTGTGAAAAGCGATTCCTTAATAGCGATAAATAAGGAATCGGTATTAAGGAATCGCATTTCAGAATGCATCAACAGAATCGGTAAAAATGAGCGAATCCGTAAAAATCGCTAATATTTACCGAATCCACATTAGCGAGTAGAGCAAACACCGATTAGCAAAAAGCGACTTCGGTATTAGCGAAATCGGTAATAGCGATTTCGGTTATACCGAAATCGGTATTAGCGAAATCGGTAATTGCGAAATCGCAAAAAACGGGTCGCTCTGGGAACGGGCTTATGACATCACTACCAGGAAGTACAGCTGCCCCACCCTCATTCACTCACCTGAGGAGCTCACAGGAGGAGGAACAGGACACAGCCTGAGGCTACAGAATGCTCACTGACAAGACTTCCATCCTACACTCACCAGGATGGACAAGGATGCACCAGGCAGCGCTGAAACAGCCAGGAAGAGAAAGCGAAAGTTCTCAGACCGGGAACTGGAGCCCCTTATCAAGGGGGTGAGCAGCAAACATGATAGGCTGTTCGGAAAGCTGTCTCTCAAGGTGCCAAAGGCAGAAAAACAACGCATATGGCTGCGCATCAGGGAGAGGGTCAATGCCGTGGGAGTGACGCCCCGCAGCATAGACGAACTAAAGAAGAGGTGGTACGACATCAGGAAGAGGGCCAAGGAGAGGATCGCAGGAAGGGTCAGGGAGGCAGCTGGCACAGGAGGGGGACCATCCACAGTGCCTGCAAACACTGCCCTGGAGGAGCTAGTCGAGGGGACCATCGAGCCAGAGGCGGTCGTGGGAGTCACGCAGATGGACACCGCCGGCGCAGCCACAACTGAACAAGGTAAGATGCATGCCTGCGCCCATACTCTGCATATCGTATACCCATTCCCCTCCCCCAGCACGATCACAGTGTGCAGGCAGAAGTGCACCACACATCTTCCCTCATATCAGTAGTGCATCATGGGAGTCATAGTCATGTCATCCCGGTGTGCAAGTATAGTCATAAAAGCAACAATATTTCCCAACAGCAGTAGAAGCCAAACATAGACTCAAATATTGTAATTAATAGAAGGACATGTATGGAAATTTACAAACTGATGTCGTAATAATCCCACTAACCATGCACTGTTTCACACACAGATGCATCTCCTGGTGATTCAGATGACAGCGGCCGCCTCGTCATCTCGGAGACATCAGCTGATTCTGATGGCGACACTCCGCAGGAGGGTCAATCCCCACCTCCACCAGCAACCATACCACCACCACCACCACCACCACCACCTGCTGCGCCAACTGCAACCAAACCGCGAAGACGCAGGGCACAAGTCCCCTCCATGCAGGTGATGGATGCATGCCCGAGTCCTGCAACACCATCTCCCCAAAGTCCTACAGTTGTCACACCACCAGCACCACCACCAGCACGTGGCCGAGTCACGCAGCGGCGCAGGTCCCTGCGCAGAACTTCGGATGTAGCCGACCAGGCAAGCTCCCCATATGGTGGCATCGAGGCACAGATGCTGCGTGTCCAGCGCCTGTAGGGGAGACACATGGGGACAATTAGCATACACATGTCGCGCCTTGCAAAGCAAACGTGTACCCTGACAGAGGCAGTGCGGGACATGACCACTGTAGTGGCAGAGGGGAACGGAAAACTGAGTGAGGACCTCCAGGAACTCACCCGTGCCATCAGAGCAGGGCATCACAGTGAGCGACGGAGGCACAGACAGAACCAAGGCCATCACTAGGCTGTGCAACAGCACTGCTGTATTGTCCCGACGCTCCGTGTCACTGCAGGTGGACCTGGGCCATTATTGTGGTGACGTCGCAAAGGCCCTAGGCCAGGTGACCACTGCAGTGGAACACTTGCAGAGCAGAACTTTCAGTGCCAGCACCTTGGGAGGGGAGGACGGCAGTGAGGCTGCCTCAAGTGTCAGCAGCGTATCCGTGGTGGAGACCAGCACCAGGAGGCGCAGTTCGCACTGCTCCACAGCCACAGGGACAGGCCGTGGTGAGGTGGAGGAGACAGGTGATAGGAGGCTGGGCGTTCGTGGCAAGCGCCACTAGACATACAGTACGCCATCCCTGACCATGGTGGGGTAACCATGGTCCGCTCCAATTGTACAATTGCACACCCGTGACTACAACGGGCATGTTTAGTTCCTCATTGTGTGTGGGAGCTCTAAATCACATTCATGTGTGCCCGCACATACATCAGTGCTCCTGTGCATTAAACAGTAGCACCCCAAATGATTTCGTCATGGATCATTCTTACCTGGATCAGAAATGATGTTGCGTGATGTATGTCTGCCTCCTTTGGCCCTCAGCTGTGTTGGGAACATGTGCCTTTTGGTGTTGTGCGGGTGGTTGGTCATCACGGTAGTCATCATTCCTGTCCACCTCTATGGGTATGCCCCTTCTGGTTGCAATGTTGTGCAGCATGGCACATACTGCTACAATCCTGCAGCAGGTGTCTGGTTTGTATTGCAAGGCACCACCATTCTTATGTAAGATTCTGAAGCGACTCTTCAGAATCCCAAAGGTCCTCTCAATCACATTTCTGGTGCTTATGTGGGCCGCGTTGTAGCGTTGCTCCTGTGGTGTTGCTGGATTGATGTAGGGGGTGAGGATATATTTACGCAGGGCGTATGCACTGTCACCTACAAGATGGAACCAAAGGCTTAGCAACAGTTATGAATATACATGTGTGATGCTCATGTTTTGAAGAGGTATGTATACGTACCAAACAGGAGTCCCTCTCCAAATTCTCCATTGAGTAGGCGCCTGTGGATGCCACTGTGCCTGAATATGTAGGAGTCGTGTGTGCTCCCTGGAAATTGGGCCACTAGGTCCGTGATGATGTGCTTGGCATCGTGCTTGGCATCGCACACGACCTGCACGTTGATGGAGTGGTAGGACTTCCGGTTGCGGAGAATGTACTCATTAGCTGAGGGTGGACAGATGGGGACATGCGTGCAGTCGATGCCTGTTTGGTGTGGTCCAACTGCTGTGGGGTTGTGGGGAAGCTGATGTGGGTATGTATCATTGTCAGCATGGCATCAATGAATTTGTGGAAGAAGCGTGAAAGTGCGCTTTGGGATACGCCTCCCGCTACGGCAATGACCCCCTGGAAACTTCCAGAGGCCAGTAGGTGCAGGCTGCATAGGACCTGGACGTGCGCAGGAATTGCACTGGTCCGACGTGTCTGGTGCTGCAGTAGTGGTTAAAGGTCTGCAATTAGGCGCATGATCATGGCACGATTGAGACGATACTTGTCGTAAACCTCATCTTCATTTTGTCCTAGCAATGTGATGCGCACTCTGAAGACTCTCTACTGGACCCTTCTCCTGTGCTGTCCTGCTGCATTAATTCGCTTCCTCCTTGCAAGCACTTAGAGGGCTGCCATTTTGTGCAAGGAAACAGGGTCTCCTGGCCCTATTTGAATGGCTTACTGATTGGTAGCATCTGTAGCACATGTAGTATTTTTTTTGTAAAAAAATGTTTTTAAATAAACTTTACCTGCAGGTTCTGATTCCCCTTAATCTGCTCATGCTAAATAGCGATTTTTGGGATTTTCGGTAAATGCGATTTTTGATGCATTCATTAGCTTTTAGTCATTTGCGATTGGCACTTGCCGGGCGCTATTAGTGATTTTGGTATTTGCGATTTTTGTGTTTTGCGATTCGTTATTTTGACGGGGCTTCTTTTAGCGATTCTTTATTTTAGCGGGGAATTATTTTGCGATTCTTTATTTTTTACCGATTTGTGTTGATGCATTGGGAATCGTCTTTTGCCACTCGCTAACGGGTGAATTTAGCGATTCGGTATTTTTGCGACTTCATTTTTGGTTGATGCATGTGCCAGAATGTCAATAAATTGCGATTCACAGAGAGGCAAATTACTGTTAAGGTAAAAAACAAAGTGAGAATTGTCACCATAGGCATACAAAATCATTGGTAAGGCTCTGATAAGAAGAATTGAGAGACAAAAATGGAGGTTAGAGAGGGTAAGACTAAAAGTCTACCCCACAGTTGACACATTTGAAAGACGATAGAGCGTTATGGTCACTGCCGTTAAGTGGTCTAAGGGAAATGACGAGAGCCTTTGAGAGACACCTCTTCAACATTGAATTGGGCCAGGCGATTAATCAGTATTGTGTGTGGCACCACATTGAAAGCTGCAGGGAGATCAAATCGGATGAGGGCAGCTTAACCAACTTGCTCCAGGATTTCATCAATGTCTTTTGTGGCAGCTTCTGTACTCAAATGAAAGAAAAACCTGGACTGTAAAGTAGAATAGTGGTTGGTTTAAAATTAATATTTGGGCAGGAAATATAAGTAATGAGTTAGGCCCATTCTAAAAAAAAGGAACACATGTATCATACACATAATAAAGATCAGCACATAATTTAGAGTGAAGAAGCACCTTTAGTGGAATTCATCTCCTCTGCCTACTATTTAAAATGATATGCCTTGAACATGACAGGGTCAGAATAAGTAATGGGTTTGTCTTTATGAGTAACTGTGACGACCATGTCTAGTATTTAAGCTTCTCAAGCCAGGTCTGAGATCTAAAAAGTATTTTCTTCAAGCAGCTGTAGCTCTAGAGACATCTTGTACAACAAGATTTTTGACCTGACCAGGATAACTAGTTAATCTTCATAGAGGCCGTAATAATCTTCAACAGATTGGTATAGTCCAAGAAGATACAATAATTCCTCTAAGCTTGGTATCACCTCTTAAAAACTTTCTTCCCAGTCGATGAGCCCTTTGAATGTTGATATTGATTTGATCCGGTGAGTTTAACAGCTTGTGAAAAAAGAATTTAAGAAAAAATATTAGGTTATTGCCTTTGATGACCTCCAGGACACCACATTCACTGCACCTCCTTGAAGTTCATCATCAATTATGGAGGGTTTGAGTGAATGAAGTAACGTAAACAATCAGAATAAATATTATTCACCATTATCAGCTATACTCAATATATTTTACCTGAATTTAACTTAACGTAACAATGGAATGCACTCAATTCTGTTCTAAGCACAATCAAAAGATGAAATTAAATGAATGTAGTGCCATCATGTAGTTTTCATGTGAATAAAGAAGTCACAAACAAAATGGCTGTCTCAATAAATACAAATAAAAAAAGAATATCTTAGCTGCCTAAAAAGAGTTATTCTGTTTTGGAAAAATGTATAAGAATGGAAGGAGACTAATACAGGAATGTTTGTGATAATTGTTTAACTACAACATGACCGCTCATGCTGGTAAAGTGACAAAAAGGTCGCTGTAGGCTACAAAGTTGCTGGAACATTCAAGAAAAGAAGAGAAGTCAGAAAACGAATTTAATGTGCCCATGTTGCAAAGATACTTCTTCCTCTGTTAATCCAATGACAGATAACTCTTTGGCATGAAAAACACCTCACAAAACAGCAATTCCCACTCCCCCTAGCACTATTGCTGAAATAAAAATGTTGATTTATTCTAATATTACTTTTTAATATATATAATACAAAATTTAACATGATGATTGAAATATGTTAAATACTTTTTAACTTATTATCTATTCGTTTCTAACAATAATACTTAATATTGCACACAGATCGGACTTTGGGTTACTGGTGAGGGGGTGAAACACTTCTCAAGCAGCAACTTCTACTCTTGTCAGTTTGAAGTCAAAGCAAACCCAAAATTAATTTGTGCTTAATCCACTAGTAGCTTGGCACACAGAAGTGAAGTCATGTGTAATGCATTGATGCAGCAATATGAACAGAAGTAAAGTGAGAACACAACACAAGAAAAATCCCATAGCAATTTAGGAAAATAGAGTAACATTTTATAAATTATTTGAGACTGAGGGGACAGTACTCTTATTGTTAGAACTGGGGATATGCAATTTTAGGAATTTGTGTGAAAATAGTGCCTAAAAGAACAAAGCACCAACTGTGGTTCTCTGGTTGCACCAGAGTGGGGCAAAGTCACAGGTTCACACAGACTGTGCTGGAGTGTGTGCTGGACATAGGGAACAAGTTAGGCTAGCTGAACAAAGTACAATAAATCCTGGTTGTGGAGCATTGCAGATCCCACATTTAAGATGCGTCAGAAAAAGGTTATTCCAACAAAACTGTGGGGCTGTGATACAAAGTCCTGCGTGGGAGAGGCATTGCGCAGTGGTGGTTTGGAGGAGTTGTGGGCTGCATGGTGATGTGATGTGTCCTTGTTGAGGTTGTGTTCAACAAGGGACTTGCGAATGCATAGTCCTGCATTAAGGCTGTGTCATGTGGCAGCAATTCTGTGGAAGCTGCAGGCTGCAATGTGAGGCCCTGCATTAGGGATGTATCGCTTAGCGGCAGTTCAAATGCTGCTAAGAGGAGCTGTGTTGTGCTGCCTCAGTTCTGCTCACAGGACTGCAGCTGGGCTGGCAGAGCACATTCAGGCTCACTTCCAAGGGCCCCAGACAGGAGTGGTACACTTAGGGGGCTAAACTCACACCAAACTGAGTCCAGGCACTGAGCTCAAGGTGGTTGGAGCCTTTTTTGTCCCTGAGGCTTTGATCAGGAGGCCAGTCATCTAGCCCTTGTAGTCACTCTGGTGGCCCCTGGTCCAACATTTAAGTCTAGTCTTTTTCACTTAAGCAGCAGGGCAGCAGAGTAGCAATCTTTCTTGCAGCACAGCAGTCCTTTTGAGACCCTCATGGGTGAGTAGCCGCGCTATACAAACTCCTAATTGATTGAGTTTTCCACATGTCCAGAAATGCACTGAAGAGTTGGGTCTGACGGTCCAATATTTATACTTGATACCAGCTTGGAAGTAGGAGAAGGTTCTGGAGGTACCACCAGCCACGGCCCGTATAGGGCGTGTTACTGGGTCGGTGACGTGGGGCGGAGGAGGGCCAGGGTGGGCAGTTGCAAAATGCGGCATACGGCTGATTTCAGGTAAGTTATGAAAAGAAAAAAACAACGAATTTTGTTGCGCACACTGCATCGCATTTGGCGATGCAGCGCGCGCAACAGAATTCGTTTATTTTTTTGTAACTTACCTGAAATCAGCCGTATGCCGCATTTTGCAACCCCCCACCCTGCCCCTCCTCCGCCCTATACAGGCTGTGGCTGGGTGCCACCCACAGAGGAATTTCCTGTCTCCTGGCCCCAGCCTCAGCTTGTCTGGGGCACACAAAAGACTCATGTCAAACCCTTTGTGAGTGTGCTCAGGCCGAGGCTTTGTGATGTGCAATTATGGTAGGAGACAGCTCCTCCCCCTTTATCAAGTCAGAGATGGCCCATCCTGCAAACACCTACTCCTCCTTAGTCTATATGTCTGGGTGCAATATATAAAGACTGTTAGAGTCGGGGATCTCTGGTTGGCGCAAGGTTGCCCTTGTGTCAAGCAGGAACCCTCTCCTCCCCGTCAGGGCGCAGGATAACCCTTCGCGAATGACCCTTGCTCACCCTCTAGGTGCGTGGCGTGAGCAGCCAAGGCGATTCCTCAGGCGTTGTTGGTTAAGCACTTACAATCGAACACACAGTAAATACATCAATCCCCCCAGAAACGGACACCAGACTTGGATATATATAAAAATACGATTCTTTATGTAAAAATAAGGTATATATATCTCAGCAGACTTATCACAAGACCAATAACGTTTTCGCTAGGCCACCAGGTTGTAAAGCAGGCAAATGTTCTTGGTTCGTAGTTTCAAATGGATAGTTCGTAGTCTCTTTACTTGTAGTTCCAGTACTCACAGAGATCGGTTCCTGCGAACGGGGAAATAAGGCGTTGCGGGCCCCGAGCCCGATACTGGACTTCTTTCGTGATTAGAAGAGTCGGCACAGGTCGGTGCGACTCTCAACTTCGGGAAGTGTTCTTGGGTCCTCAATCAGCAGGTGTGGGCAAGTAGGCAGGCGCGGCCCGCGACCCTTTGGCACGGCGGTGCAGGAGGGTCTCCACAGCGGGGGCGGCGCGGCCTGAGATGTCCGGGGATAGCGAAGCGGGGTCACAGGGCACAGTCAGTGCAGCTGGATGACCCGGCGTAGATCACAGTCGTCGGACGGCTTCCGGCAGGAGGGGTGATAGCGCGTTCAGCGCGCTCCAGTGGCAGGCGGTGACAGGGATGCAGGCGGCCTGGCCCGGGAACAGAGAGCGGCTCCGGACGGAGCGGGGCTCTCACGGGTTGGAGGCAGGCGAGCTTCTGAGTGTCACGGCCCTAGGAGGGGCGATGAGGGGCGCAGTCTCTTTTCCAGCGGGATGCCCACACGGCTCGAATTGGAGGACGAGCAAGAAGCACAGAGAACCCACTGTTCCTGGGGTTCAGTTCAGGGGGCAAGCTCAGATCAAGCCCTTGGAGAATGTTCAAGCACAAAGTAGCAAAGTCTTTTCAGTAAGTCTCTTCCCCTCCTTTCTCAGCAAGGCAAGCAGCAGGCCAGCTCCTCCGGCGTCTTCTTCTCCTTCTAGTCGGGCAGAGGTTCTTTGTGGTAAACAGGATTCTGATTTCTTAGGAGCCAGGCTCCTACTTTTATACCATGATTCTTTTGTTCTTTAGCGCCAGGGGGCCTAGGCCTGGCTCAGTCCAGTTCTGGAGCACTTTGTTATGGTGACTCTGCTCTTTCCTTTCAGCAGCAGGGCAGAGACATCAGCCGCCCCACAGGGGGTGGCGCCGGCTTTGTGGTGGCAGAGCACAGGTCTATTCAAGAGTCAAGGTGTACTCCTCCCACCCATCCAGGTGTCACCTCTCTACCCACCACCTGGCAGCCAACCTGTCTCTGGGGATTCCCCAACCCTGCTCCTTACTGTTGCCAGGCAGAACACATACACACAGCAGAGGCGGACTGAGATGGTCAGGTCAGTAAATACTAACTTTCTAAAAGTAGTATTTACAAACCCAGGATATTAAAATAAACTTGACTACAAGAAGTATTTTATTATTCTGAGTTCAGGCATACTAAACTTGACACTTCTACCATGCTCTCTGAGTCCACTGAGGTCACAGCGTTGGCGTGATCCCGGCAGCCCATTCTGGCCTATGGAGAGCAGGTAGCCTTCAATAGTGAAAAACGACAAGGGCTGTAATTCACTACTAAGACATGCCACACACACAGGGCATGTCCTACCTTATGCCTACAATGCACCCTGCCCTTGGGCCTACCAGAGGGGTGGCTAATATGTAGGTAAGGGAAGGTTTAGGGACTGGCAAGTGGGGGCACTTGCGCAGTCAGCGCGACGGTCCCGGACCGCGCACAGGGTCTGCGGTGGCAGGCCCTAGACACACTTTACAAGGCCGCTTCCGTGGGTGGCGCAACCAGCGCTGCAAGCCCACCAGCAGCATTGGCATTCACAAGCCCTGGCACCCTCGGTGCACTTTACTGGGGACTGACAGTGAATCCTATAAACCAATCATGGACATCAATTACAGGTACATTTTACTTTGGGAGCACTTGCACTGCGGCACGGATTAGCCGTGGCGCAGTGCCCTGAGCGGACAACACCAGCAAAACAGTCGAGGCACACCATCAAAAAGTGGAAGGGAAACTCACGCCAAGGTGCCAGGTCTAACACATGTCCCCTCCAGCTGAAATGTGGGGAGAACTACCCTTGCCCAGGGGGTTCCTCGTCACTAAGGCGGAAATACCTGGACAGACCGTCAGCGTTGGCGTGATCTGTACCAGGACGGTGTTCCACCGTAAAGTCCATACCCTGTAGGGAGATGGACCACCTCAACAGCTTCGGGTTCTCACCCCTCATTTGCATCAACCATCTGAGGGGCCTGTGGTCCGTCTGAACCCGGAAGTGAGACCCAAACAAGTAGGGTCTTAGCTTCTTCAGCGCCCAGACCACAGCAAATGCTTCTCGCTCAATTGCACTCCACCTACTTTCCCGTGGAAGTAACCTCCTACTGATGAAGGCTACGGGTTGGTCCCAGCCCTCCTCAGTCATCTGTGAGAGAACAGCCCCTACACCATGCTCTGAAGCGTCTGTCTGGACTAGGAATTCCCAGGAGAAGTCAGGGGCCAAGAGCACGGGCGCCGTGCACATGGCAGTCTTCAGGGTGTCGAAAGCTTTCTGACAGGTGTCAGTCCAAATCACGTTCCTGGGCTGCTTCTTCGAAGTCAGCTCTGTCAAGGGGGCAACGATCGTTCCATAGCCCTTGACAAACCACCTGTAGTACCCAGTGAGCCCCAGGAAGACCCTCACTGCGGTCTGCGTCTTGGGGGGTTCCCAAGCCAGGATGGTTTCAATTTTGGGTTGCAAGGGTGCCACCTTGCCGCTCCCCACTTGGTGTCCCAAGTACACCACGGAACCCTGCCCGATCTGGCACTTGCTTGCCTTGATCGTGAGGCCTGCTCGGCGCAGCGCCATCAACACTTCCCAGAGGTGGCGCAGGTGTTCAGGCCAGGTGGCACTGAACACTGCGATGTCATCCAGGTAGGCGGCACTGAACGCATCCAGCCCAACCAGTACCTGGTTGACCAACCTCTGAAAGGTGGCAGGGGCATTCTTCATCCCAAATGGCATGACTCGGAACTGGAAGTGCCCATCTGGTGTAGAGAATGCTGACCTCTCTTTGGCCCCGTCGGTCAAGGCGATCTGCCAGTACCCAGACGTTAAATCAAACGTACTGAGGAACCGGGCAGCCCCCAGCCGATCAATGAGCTCATCAGCTCTGGGGATGGGGTGCGCGTCAGTCTTCGTGACTGAATTGAGTCCTCTGTAGTCCACACAGAACCGGAGTTCAGGTGTGGCTCCCGGCGCAGCAGCCTTTGGGACCAAGACCACGGGGCTGGACCAAGGACTGCTGGAGGACTCAACCACCCCTAGCGCAAGCATTTTGGAGACCTCCTCCTTGATGCAAGCTCTGACCCTGTCAGTTACCCTGTAAGCCTTGTGCTTCACAGGTAAGCTGTCTCCTGTGTCCACATCATGGACGCACCAATCTGTGACACCAGGAACCAGGGAGAATCGGTCGGAAAATTGTCCCAGCAAGTGGCGGCAGTCTTCCTGTTGTTCGGGCGTCAGGGTGGGTGAGAGGTTAACTCCATCCACTGACCCATCTTTCTCAGAGGCCACTAAGAGGTCAGGAAGAGGCTCGGTCTCCTCTTCCATTCCATCATCAGTGGCCAGCAGCATGCCCACTTCGGTCCTCTCTAAGTGGGGCTTAAGGCGGTTAACATGTAGGACCCTCAAAGGGTTCCTGGGAGTCTGCATGTCCACCAAGTAGGTGATAGGACTTTTGCGCTCCACAACCTCAAATGGACCTGTCCACTTATCCTGAAGTGCACACGGCTCCACTGGGGCCAAGACCCACACCTTTTGTCCAGGTTGAAGCTCTACCAGAGTGGCATTCCGGTCGTACCACCGCTTCATCTCTTCCTGGCTGGCTTCCAGATTTGCCTCAGCAAGTTGCCTGAAACGCCGAGTCTGGTTTCGGAAGGCCAGCATGTAACTATATACATTCTGGGGAGGTTTCCTGGGAGATTGCTCCCAGCCTTCCTTTACCAAACTCAGAGGTCCTCTTACCGGGTGACCATACAGAAGCTCAAAGGGGCTGAACCCTAGAGACTTCTGCGGCACCTCTCGGTAAGCGAAGAGCAGGCATGGCAAGAGGACGTCCCACTTACGCCTCATTGGACCGTCCAGGCCCATGATCATGCCTTTGAGGGTTCGGTTGAATCTCTCAACCAACCCATTTCCTTGGGGATGGTAAGGAGTGGTGAACTTGTAAGTTACCCCACACTCCTTCCACAGGGATTTCATATATGTGGATATGAAATTGGTCCCCCTGTCGCTCACCACCTCTAGAGGGAATCCCACTCGGGAGAAAATTCCCATCAGTGCCCGTCCCACCACGGGGGCCGTCACTGTCCTCAGAGGGATGGCTTCAGGGTACCGGGTGGCATGGTCCACCAAGACCAGGATGAACCTGTTGCCCAGGGCTGTCTTGGGGTCCAGAGGCCCCACAATGTCAATACCCACTCGTTGGAATGGCGTACCGACCACAGGGAAAGGTTGCAGAGGAGCCTTATGCTTCCCTCCGCTCTTACCACTTGCCTGGCAAGTCTGACAGGTTCTGCAGTAGGAATCTGAATTCTTATGCATTTGGGGCCAGTAAAAGTGGGTGACAAGCCTGTCATAGGTCTTGTCCATCCCCAAATGTCCTGCTAAAGGCACATCGTGAGCCAGCCCCAGTAGGAAGGTTCTGAACTTCTGGGGTACCACCAGCACACGGGCTGACCCAGGTTCAGCAGCCTTAGGCTCGGAATACAGGAGGTCACTCTCCCAGTACACGTAATGTGTTTTGGCCTGAACACCATTGGCCTGGTCTGCAGCCTGCTGCCGCATACCCACGAGAGAAGGGCATTCTTTCTGCTCCCTGCAGAATTCCTCCCTGGAGGGACCTCCTTCTTGCTGCCAATGGGTCAGCTCAGGCAAGTCTCCCAGTTCGGCAATCTGTTCCCCGGTAGGCTCCAGAGCATCCCCCTCAGGGTCTACTTCCTCCTGGGCCGTGGGAACTTCGGGGGCCGGTTTCCCGCGCCTCCTGCGCCTTCTCCCTAAGGCCGGTTCCTGGACCTCTCCCTCAGGCTCCAGGACCCTCTCAACACCCCTACTGGCTGCCATGGACCGGGTGGTCACGCACGCCCAGTCGGGTAGACCCACCATCCTCAGATGCGTGGTCTTCTCCACCTTTTCCCAAGGGGAACTCTCCAGGTCGTTCCCTAGCAGACAGTCTACAGGCATGTCAGTTCTCACAGCGACTTGTAGAGTACCAGAGACCCCCCCCACTCAAAGGGAACTTGAGCCATTGGACAACGACTCTCCACGTTGTCAGCATTGACAACCCTACAGTAGGCATTGGGTACAATTTGCTCTTGAGACACCAGGTGTTGCCTCACCGAGGTCACACTGGCTCCTGTATCTCTAAGAGCCTCAACCTTCTTTCCATTGATGGTCACCACTTGCCCATATTTCTTAGTGTTAGAGGGCAGGTAGGTTACAGGGACCATCTCACTGTCTCCTAGCGAGACGGGTCATCTGCCCGGGACCCCCACCCTCCTGGACTGCTACTTCCTCCCCAAAGTTAACACTAGCTACTTGCCGGGGTGGAGCACCAGTGGGTGCGGTCTTACCAAACAGGCGACACTTCGGATCAGAGGCAATGTGACCCGGGTCACCACACTTATAACAATTGAAGGGCCCCTTTGGAACAGGTCTACCTGTCGGGGCCCCGTTCTGCTGCGGGGGTGGGGGAGGCTGAGAACCCTTCTGCTGGTTCCCTTGGGAATTACTTTGGGGGCCTTTTTGGAACCCCTTCTGTTTACCCTTGTCCCCCCCACTCTTCTGCTGGGGACCCTGCCCACCTTTGGCGGAGTCTCCCACTTGACCCTTGTGGACCCTGGTGCTGAGCCAGCGGTCCGCCTCCTCAGCAAGCTTCCTCGGGTTGGACAGCTTGCTATCAATCAGGTGCTGGCGTAGCTCAGGAAAACATTGACTGGACAAGTGCTCCCATGCAATTAAATCAAGCAGCCCTTGATAATCATTCACTTTGCTACCCTTCACCCAACCATCCAGCGCTCTGCAGAAAAAGGTCACATATTCCACATACGTACTCTCAGGGATCTTCTTGGTCTCCCTGAACCTCTGTCTATATAGCTCCGGAGTTAACCCATACCTGGTCATTAAAGCTTCCTTCATATGGGGGTATGAGGTTTGGAGTTCTAAGGGTAAATCTAACAGTGTGTCACGCCCTTCAGCAAGGAACCTTCCCCACAGCCCCGCTCCCCAGTCTTTCTCAGGGACCCGGTGTGAGGACATGGCCACCTCGTAGGCTCTAAACCACTGCCCTATGTCATCCTTTCTAAAATACTCCTTTACTACGTCTTTGGGGATGTACACCTTGGACTCTACCTGCGCTGGTGGAGTGCTGCCACCAGAAGAAGCGGTGTCCAAACTTTTCGCCTTCAGCTCCAACTCCTTCAATCTGATATCATGATCCATTTGGCGTTGTTGTGCCTCCAGGGCCAACTTCTGCTTTTCCATTTCCATTTGTCCTGCCAACTTTGCCATCTCCATTGCATGCGCCCTGTCGGCTGCCCTGTCTGCCAGCTCCTCTGGCGACCGGACTCTGCTGGGTTCCTCAAGGTTGTCGGGTGGAACGATGTCCCCCGCATTCCGTAGGTCTCGTGACTCCTTCCAGGCTCTCAACGCCTTGGTGTACTGGGGCTTCCTCTTGCATCCAGCATGGGGGACTCTGAATTGTACACTGTAGCCTTTCAATTGCTCCATCGTGTAGCCTTCCAGTCTCTCCCAATCCACCTCATCTATTCCAGAAATCACAGAGAGTGCTCTTCCAGCGGAGTGCGAGCCAGGCATGGTTGCAGTAATGGCAGATGTCTCAACAAAGTTCAACAATTACAAACCTGTGGCTGCGTTATTTGGTCTGCTCTCACTATCTGGCGATTAATAATTCACTGTATGCAAATTACAAGTGCAAATCCGAAATCCCAACCGCTGCCAACAATGTTAGAGTCGGGGATCTCTGGTTGGCGCAAGGTTGCCCTTGTGTCAAGCAGGAACCCTCTCCTCCCCGTCAGGGCGCAGGATAACTCTTCGCGAATGACCCTTGCTCACCCTCTAGGTGCGTGGCGTGAGCAGCCAAGGCGATTCCTCAGGCGTTGTTGGTTAAGCACTTACAATCGAACACACAGTAAATACATCAATCCCCCCAGAAACGGACACCAGACTTGGATATATATAAAAATACGATTCTTTATGTAAAAATAAGGTATATATATCTCAGCAGACTTATCACAAGACCAATAACGTTTTCGCTAGGCCACCAGGTTGTAAAGCAGGCAAATGTTCTTGGTTCGTAGTTTCAAATGGATAGTTCGTAGTCTCTTTACTTGTAGTTCCAGTACTCACAGAGATCGGTTCCTGCGAACGGGGAAATAAGGCGTTGCGGGCCCCGAGCCCGATACTGGACTTCTTTCGTGATTAGGAGAGTCGGCACAGGTCGGTGCGACTCTCAACTTCGGGAAGTGTTCTTGGGTCCTCAATCAGCAGGTGTGGGCAAGTAGGCAGGCGCGGCCCGCGACCCTTTGGCACGGCGGTGCAGGAGGGTCTCCACAGCGGGGGCGGCGCGGCCTGAGATGTCCGGGGATAGCGAAGCGGGGTCACAGGGCACAGTCAGGGCAGCTGGATGACCCGGCGTAGATCACAGTCGTCGGACGGCTTCCGGCAGGAGGGGTGATAGCGCGTTCAGCGCGCTCCAGTGGCAGGCGGTGACAGGGATGCAGGCGGCCTGGCCCGGGAACAGAGAGCGGCTCCGGACGGAGCGGGGCTCTCACGGGTTGGAGGCAGGCGAGCTTCTGAGTGTCACGGCCCTAGGAGGGGCGATGAGGGGCGCAGTCTCTTTTCCAGCGGGATGCCCACACGGCTCGAATTGGAGGACGAGCAAGAAGCACAGAGAACCCACTGTTCCTGGGGTTCAGTTCAGGGGGCAAGCTCAGATCAAGCCCTTGGAGAATGTTCAAGCACAAAGTAGCAAAGTCTTTTCAGTAAGTCTCTTCCCCTCCTTTCTCAGCAAGGCAAGCAGCAGGCCAGCTCCTCCGGCGTCTTCTTCTCCTTCTAGTCGGGCAGAGGTTCTTTGTGGTAAACAGGATTCTGATTTCTTAGGAGCCAGGCTCCTACTTTTATACCATGATTCTTTTGTTCTTTAGCGCCAGGGGGCCTAGGCCTGGCTCAGTCCAGTTCTGGAGCACTTTGTTATGGTGACTCTGCTCTTTCCTTTCAGCAGCAGGGCAGAGACATCAGCCGCCCCACAGGGGGTGGCGCCGGCTTTGTGGTGGCAGAGCACAGGTCTATTCAAGAGTCAAGGTGTACTCCTCCCACCCATCCAGGTGTCACCTCTCTACCCACCACCTGGCAGCCAACCTGTCTCTGGGGATTCCCCAACCCTGCTCCTTACTGTTGCCAGGCAGAACACATACACACAGCAGAGGCGGACTGAGATGGTCAGGTCAGTAAATACTAACTTTCTAAAAGTAGTATTTACAAACCCAGGATATTAAAATAAACTTGACTACAAGAAGTATTTTATTATTCTGAGTTCAGGCATACTAAACTTGACACTTCTACCATGCTCTCTGAGTCCACTGAGGTCACAGCGTTGGCGTGATCCCGGCAGCCCATTCTGGCCTATGGAGAGCAGGTAGCCTTCAATAGTGAAAAACGACAAGGGCTGTAATTCACTACTAAGACATGCCACACACACAGGGCATGTCCTACCTTATGCCTACAATGCACCCTGCCCTTGGGCCTACCAGAGGGGTGGCTAATATGTAGGTAAGGGAAGGTTTAGGGACTGGCAAGTGGGGGCACTTGCGCAGTCAGCGCGACGGTCCCGGACCGCGCACAGGGTCTGCGGTGGCAGGCCCTAGACACACTTTACAAGGCCGCTTCCGTGGGTGGCGCAACCAGCGCTGCAAGCCCACCAGCAGCATTGGCATTCACAAGCCCTGGCACCCTCGGTGCACTTTACTGGGGACTGACAGTGAATCCAATAAACCAATCATGGACATCAATTACAGGTACATTTTACTTTGGGAGCACTTGCACTGCGGCACGGATTAGCCGTGGCGCAGTGCCCTGAGCGGACAACACCAGCAAAACTGTCGAGGCACACCATCAAAAAGTGGAAGGGAAACTCACGCCAAGGTGCCAGGTCTAACAAAGACCAACTGCCAAGTACACATAGCCATGTGATCCAGGAAATATTTTGGACAAGAAAATGCCAAGTTTCTAAAAATGGCATTTTCAAAATTGTGACTTAAAATCCATATAAGTTATCACTTAATAAATGTAATCATGCAACCCACTGCTATTCTATGGGAGCGGTAAGCTTTGCCATAGTGAAAAAACTATTTGTGAGTTTTTCACTACCATGACATGTACAGTTTAAAGTACTTGTCGACTTTTTAAATACACTGCACCCTGCCCTATAAGCTGTATAGGGCCTACCCTAAGGGTGACATATGTATTAAAAAGAAGGTATAGGTCTTGCAAAAGGTTTAATTTGCCAGGTCGAAATGGCAGTTTAAACTGTGCACACTGTCTGCAATGGAAAACCTGAGACATGTTTAAAAGGATGCTTATGTTGGCGGCACAACAAGTGCTGAAAGTCCACTAGTTGCATTTAATTTACAGGGTCTGGGTACATGTAGTACCACTGTATTTGGGACTTACAATTGGGTATAAGCCAATGTTACCTTGTTTTAGGGAGTGATCACATTCTTTGTTTTAGCACTGGTTAGCAGCAGTAAAGTGTACAGAGTCCTAAGGCCAAAAAAATAAATCCAAGAGCAGCAAAAATAGAGGATTAAAGAAAAAAGTTAAGGGGAAGACCACCCAATGCTGACAAGTCCATCCATGCATGATACATATTAATTTATATTAATTACATTTAATGTACTATCATAATAAATCAATTCTACAATTTCCATAGACACATATAAAAATATGCCCACACACATATAACAAGCATTTGCAATGCAATCAGTCTCTCATTTGGGACCTTATATGTATTTAGCCTGGGTGCTGAAACATCTACTGTTCTTTAACATGGAGGGTATGTAAGCACCAAACTGCGTAACATGCCAGGTATGGGAACACATGGAGAGAAATACTGCAGATCGGGTGGAAATTGTATTGTCTAAATCTCTGTTTTTAAAATAAAATCAGCCCCTTCGTGGTCATATCACTGAAAATACAAGATTTGAAAAACATATTATTGTCTACGGGTGCTTGTTGAATACAAGTTTCTATGGTAGGGAATCTAGGGAATGCTAAAGTGATTCTGGTATTTTACTGACCTCTGCTGGTCGTTTTCTATCAAGAAAGTTAAATAGAGGCAGTTGCCAGAAAAATAAAAAATTATAAAGTCCCTAAGTAGAAAGCAATTCTGGTATTTTACTGACGTCTACTGGTCGTTTTCTATCAAGACAGTTAATTGGAGGCAGTTGAACAAGCAGAAAGCAATTCTGGTATTTTACTGACCTCTACTGGTTGTTTTCTATGAAAACAGTTAAATAGAGGCAGTTGAACAGAAAAAAAGTCCCTAAGCAAAGGCGGAAGCAGACACGTCCTAGGGCTAATCTCCGTACATACAACAGATCCTCCAGACAGCGCAAGCGCTGTCTAGGCTCGACCTAAAAATGCCATTTATACACACACACACACTAAAATCTCTTAACAGTATATCTTTGTATATCTGCACACAGATATAAGGTAAGGGGATTTTAGTGTGTGTGTATATATGACATTTTTATCTGTGTGTGGGCATATTTATATATGTGTGTATGGAAATTGTAGAATTGATTTATTATGACAGTAAATTAAATGTAATTAATATAAATTAAAATTAAATAATAATAATTAAATAATACATATATAAAAACCTAAACAAGAAGAATGTAAGGTAAATATTCCTCATATATTTATATGCAATGTAACAACTCTACTGATGTAATATTACTCGAAGTAATGCCTCCAATGTAACAGTAATATACCTCACAAACTCATAATTCTTTGGGTATTCCCGAATATTTTGCAGGTTTCCCACCCTGAAACTGCATGTAAAACTAGTCTTGTAAGCAGAGTAAGTCTTATCTAAAGTCGTAAAGGAAATGCTACCTCCTATATCTCACAGGAGTGAAGTGGAAGTGTTTATTTCCACAGTAGAAATGTTTTCCACATTTTGAACAAAAGAATTAAGGACCATATATACAAAACGTATGTTTTGCGATGTCCATATACAGATTCAGTGGAAATCGCAATTAGGAAACGCAAAATGAGATGTATGTAATAGTGGATTAATCAAATATCCATTTCTATAGATTCGCATTTGCAAATGCGAAATCGCTATTTAGGAAATGGCAAAATTGAAATTTCCTAATAAGAATTAGCTAATTAGGAAACATCACATTTTGGAAGCAGAATGATGATAGCAGAGCAGGAAGTTTACAAATACAGGCTGTGTCCACAACCCTGGAGACTAGCAAGGTGCTGTAAGGAAGGAGTGCTCCTGGCTCCCTTCCTGAAGTGGTTTTTGGAAGTTCCAATGTCCAACACCTGGTCCAAGGAAGATGAGTACAAGGATTCTGGTAGAATGAAGAGAAAGGTCAATTTTTCGGCGAAGTAGTTGGGGCTTCTAACAGAGGAATGTATGACACACATGGACCAAGACTTTGGAAAGGCGTCATTTACTGTTACAGAATCCCAGAAGACCAAGATATGGAAAGGCATCCTGGAGAAAGTGACCCAGAGGGCCATACCTGGGATCAGAAAATGCTGGTATGGTCTGAGATCCTACACAAGAGTAGAAGCTGGCCAGCAGGATGGCTGAGGGTTGTGGCAGAGGTGGTGTAACCTCCAAACACCCCCTCCCACTCTAATGGAGACACTCATCAAGGGGGCACTGGAACAAGAAAGTGTGGTGGGAGTCAGACATTGACACCTCCAATCCTACATACACCAGCCAGGGTAAGTTCACTCCCCTTTACATACTTAACATAACAAACTGTTTGCACTTCCAAAATAAAACATCAGAGTATAAATAACACTATTGACATACTTGACCTACCTTGGCAATGCATCATGGGAGTTGTAGTACACCAAAGTTGCATGCAGTACTGTGTGCTGATGACTACTCTACACAGATCTGTACATCACTGACATGTCACAAACACATTAGCCACAGCTACACCAATGTAGTGAACAGACACTCATCATTTATTTACACTAACAATATGCATTCCACAGATCACACCTAGGAAGTGTCAGAAACAATTGAGGCTGAAGAAGCTACTGACACATGCGGAGATGGAGGAGAGTGCATTAGCAACTCCTATGCCCATCACTCCAACTCCTATTGCTAGCAGAGCAAACGTTGCACCACTGACAGACTTTGTGGATGGTGATGACGGACAATCCCAAAACAGGGACACAACAACATCTGTGGGCAGGACAAACAGACAGCGTAGAGGCCAACCAGCAACAATCCACAATGACAATGTGTCAGATGACCTGGCAAAGAGATCGCCTGTGTTTGATGGCCTGAAAAAGCCCATCATCTCTGGACAGTGCCGGCAAACCAAACAAATCAGGACTGTCAATTTGCATCTGCTAAGAATGTCAAGCTCGATGCAGCGATTTCAATAAGGGCAAGACCGGTGGATTCGCTCCTTGAAGATGGAGCACTGTGTGCAGCGACAGAGGCACGGGCAGTACCTGGTACACTTTGATGCCTTCACCCATTCCCTAAACTGATTGGCAGTAGCCACCACAACCCTAGCAAGGAGAACTGCAAATATACATACTGACATGGAACACTGCTGTCAGGATATTGCATGTGGGCTAGTTCAAGTGGCCACAGACCTTGAAAATATACAGACCCATAACCTCTGTGTCCCCAATATTTTGCCCCCAACTGAGAGTGAAGAGGGCTCTAGCCTCTGTGGCACATCTATGTGGTAGGCATGTAGTATCAGGCGTACATGCTGAAACACGTCTGGGCCTGAAGTGTCCTCACTTCCACAAGCCAGTGTTGCTGAGAAGGAACCCAACTGCAGAGGACAGAAGAAGTGAATCCACTGAGCACTCCAAGTCATGAGTCTAATGTATTTTGTTTGTAATTACATAGTTTGTTGCCTAGTAATAAAAGGTAATCATTCAGTTTTGCACCATGCATTACAATCATGTGTGATGTCCATTTCTTAGAATGTTGTAATCATTCTTACCTCAAAAATAGTTGTTGGTGATCACTGTGCGACATGCATGACCCTCTGCTGCACATAGCCCATCCATCTGCACCTGTAGGGATGGTAATGCATCATCTGAGTCAGATTCATCCTCAATGGTGATGGTCTGCAGACCCTTCCTCATGGCGATATTGTGAAGCATAGCACATGTGGCGATGATCTTACAGCACGTCTCAGGTATAGACAGTAGTTATCTGCCGGTCATCTGGAGGCAGCGTAACCTGGAGTTCAGTATCCCAAAGAGCCTCTCAATGATGAAGCCTGTTGTCCTTTGTGTCCTGTTGTACTGCCTTTCACTTGTTGCCCTTGCAGTCAGGTATGGTGTGAGTATCCAGGTACGTAAGGCATATGTACTGTCTCCTTAAGTGCATGAGAAGGAAAACCATTAGATCACATTACACAAACAGTTCTGGCTACAGTATTCATTGAGTTAGCAATTCTCTTACCTAGTAAAAACCATCACCAATTAACCCATGCTAGTCGGTTTTGTATTCAACTGTGGCGGAACATAAATGAGTTATGGGTGCTCCCTGGGAATCAAGTTACAACGTCTGTTATGATACAGGAGGCATCACACACTACCTGCACAATGAGTGAATATGAGCTTTCCCTGTTTCTGTATATGAATTCATTTGCTGAGGGGGAACAGGAAGCCCAATACCTGTCCTTGTGATGGGATTGCAATGCTCTTCAGTGCTGGGATCTGGAGCTGAGGTGGTAATTCAGTAAGTAGCAACCAAATGCATCACCTACAAGAGCACTCCCACTCGACCTATGTCTAAGCTCACTGGGCTCCCCTCTGTTGCATTATCACACTAGCAAAAACCAAAGGAAATGATGGACGGAGTGTTGAACATTGCAAGCACTCACCCCCAGTCAACTGATCTGGGTTTAATCCATCACCGTTCTTTAGCCCACTCTGCCACCCCAGTTCAGACATGGCCATATGCAAATCAGTCTGACCCTGTGCCTCATGGGAACAGTTCAGCCCAAACTGCCAAGCCATGTCTTCCCTGGACCGGAAACAAGCTTCCTAGGACCGGTTTCTGGCATTTCAGCCGTCTTCAGCCAGGCTTGCTTGAATCCAGTGGCACAGTGAGCAAGGGATTCACGTCTGAGCATACCCTGCCAACTTATGGCGAACAAAGCAAAAACCAAAGGAAATGATGGACGGAGTGTTGAACATTGCAAGCACTCGCCCCCAGTCAACTGATCTGGGTTTAATCCATCACCGTTCTTTAGCCCACTCTGCCACCCCAGTTCAGACATGGCCATATGCAAATCAGTCTGACCCTGTGCCTCATGGGAACAGTCCAGCCCGAACTGCCAAGCCATGTCTTCCCTGGACCGGAAACAAGCTTCCTAGGACCGGTTTCTGGCATTTCAGCCGTCTTCAGCCAGGCTTGCTTGAATCCAGTGGCAAAGTGAGCAAGGGACTCACGTCTGAGCATACCCTGCCAACTTATGGCGAACAAAGCAAAAACCAAAGGAAATGATGGCCGGAGTGTTGAACATTGCAAGCACTCACCCCCAGTCAACTGATCTGGGTTTAATCCATCACCGTTTTTTAGCCCACTCTGCCACCCCAGTTCAGACATGGCCATATGCCAATCAGTCTGACCCTGTGCCTCATGGGAACAGTCCAGCCCGAACTGCCAAGCCATGTCTTCCCTGGACACAAGCTTCCTAGGACCGGTTTCTGGCATTTCAGCCATCTTCAGCCAGGCTTGCTTGAATCCAGTGGCAAAGTGAGCAAGGGTCTCACGTCTGAGCATACCCTGCCAAATTATGGCGAAGAAAGCAAAAACCAAAGGAAATGATGGACGGAGTGTTAAACATTGCAAACACTCACCCCCAGTCAACTGATCTGGGTTTAATCCATCACCGTTCTTTAGCCCACTCTGCCACCCCAGTTCAGACATGGCCATATGCAAATCAGTCTGACCCTGTGCCTCATGGGAACAGTCCAGCCCGAACTGCCAAGCCATGTCTTCCCTGGACCGGAAAGAAGCTTCCTAGGACCGGTTTCTGGCATTTCAGCCGTCTTCAGCCAGGCTTGCTTGAATCCAGTGGCAAAGTGAGCAAGGGACTCACGTCTGAGCATACCCTGCCAACTTATGGTGAACAAATCAAAAACCAAAGGAAATGATGGACGGAGTGTTGAACATTGCAAGCACTCACCCCGGTAACACGCTCCTTTTTGATAGCGGGCGGGTGCGCACTGTACTCGGAGATGCAGGTGCATTAGAAGTAAGCGGTGCATGAGCGGTAGGATAGAATATTGAGAGTTGAAGCGAAGCCATGGAGTGTGAGGTAAGGAATGTAGGGGCTGCCAAGGTGGTGTGGAGGAAGTAGGCTCTCTGCGTTGGTAGTAGTAGTCACCATGGCAGGTGACAAAAGAGCTCCTTGAGCGAGCACGTGCACCCTTGTACCCTCATGTGAACTAGTGCGAGTGACACCTGGGAGGGGAGGGTAGTTAGCATGATAATATGTAAGGTCTAAATTGCAGCTTCACTTAAAGTGACTTTGGCTAAACTTGAGTTTTCAGTGATTGGCATTTGGAGTCTGACAATGTTCCTTTTAAGGTGGTTTAGTGCGTGTTCGTTCAGCATTTTATGACGATATGTTTCGCATATGAAGGTGATAATGGTTCCCTTTAAAAGTACCCTTCATTTGCTTCTCATGCTTTTCCGAGCTGAAAGACGATACAAATCTTGTTTTCATCTTGCTTTCATATTTGTAACATACCACAGTAGCCTATATATTTACTATTTGTGATTAAATATTTATTCTTAATATTGGCCTTTGAGTGGGGGCTTAAGTTTTGTTAAACTTTTCATATGAACAAATGCGAGTTGAAAGTTATTGAACATATTTTAAGAGACTTTGCTAGTCTAAGGTCCATAATTATACCTGTTTTAAGACGTCTTTAATCCATTTCATAGATTAATCAATGGTGTAAAGATAAACATCTTTTTCCTGAGGTGAGTTGCATTGCAGGCGCAGCGTGAGATAATCCGTGGCATTAATTCCTATTGTTACCTGGTTAAACGTTTCTCTAGCTGATATCGGAGTGGGCAAATAAAAGGCACTGCAAGTGATCAGTGATGCGGAGGGAGACTCCGGTTGTTCTTCAAACGGGTTCTAGTTTAAAGGCGGGAGTTTATTAGCCTTGTGTTTTTATTTTTATTATACATTGAGACTTAAATTGCACATAGTGAGTGAGTGAGTGGTGGTGGCGTCTTCACTTAATTCCCTTGTTTTTTGTACTGCAAATTTGTGTTGGTGTTTTACCAGAGTTAACTTTCCCAGATTATGCGTGTGCTGTGAATGTTGCGTTTTCTGATAGTCACACCATGGCTTCTAGGCTCGAGTAGTGAGTCACTTTCCTAGTGATTGACAAACGCGGTGTCTTCAATACCGTAGCACCAGAATGAATTGCTTGTAGTGTGACGAGGAGTCACAAGTGTCAAGGCAGGGCTTGTTTGCCTACCCTGCAGCCTACTTCTGTTGCGCATGGTAGTTCCTTGGTGCCCAGCAGGTGTATTAAGGTGAGATTAGTGTAGGAAGTGTCCATTTTTTCTGCGCTGCCGCGGTCAGCTGCCCCTCTTCCTTTTATTCCCTCTCTTTCTGTCTCTCTCTCAGCTCCTCACTTGCTGAAACCCGTGCTTCACTAAACGTCTCTTATGCTCGGTTTCATTCTACTTTCCTTCATTCGTCCCCTTGTGAAATGGATACAAAAAAGAAAGAAACACTTTTGTTGGAAATTTCTTTTTCTTACATATTTCTGTTCCAAAGTGCAGCCTCAGGACAAAGAGAAAAAAACAGGTGCAAAATAGGAAAAATAAATAACTGAATAACGCATTACACAGCAGTTGCAAAGTTGCCAGATTGGTTTTATTCTCACACAAACACATTAGCCCACTTTACAGAGTTTGCCATTGGAGCGCTACTTTCGTTTTCTCGTAATTCTTTGAAAAACATTGTTTTCCCTGGGTGTATTAGTGCACCATTCCAGGAGGTTCTGCAATACCTGGTTGATGACTGGAGTGTATAGTTCTTTATTGTGATTCTTATCAGCTCTTTTCCTTATTTTAGTTTATAAAATGTGTACTACTGTTCTGTGTTCAGGGATGTGGTCTTTTTAAACCATACTACTTATGTTTTGTAAGGATTTAAGCAATGGACATTGAAACGGGTCCCTGCCGGGCCCTGTAGTCATGTGCTTAATATTTCAGGCAAAAACACTCATTGATTTTTAAATGAGTATAAAAGTGTTAGGTAATAACCATGTTGCTCTGCTTACATTTCACATGCTTTACTTAATCTTGCATTCTCTATGAAGCTCCAGGATGATGTTACTTTATTTTCCGGCAGCATATTGCTCTTGTGCATAATTTGAATTGAATTGCATCCAGGTATTTATTGCGGGTCACAATTCGGATGTAGCTGAAGGCAGTGCTAGTTTCTCTCAGTGGGACAAAGGATGTGACACTATGGCCAGAGCTGCCGAATTTGGTACTGGGGAACCAGGTTCAGTCTTCATGAAAAGTCCACCAGACCGCTCTCCTGAGGAAGCACATTCCCATGCTAGACCTTAGAAACCCTAGCTAGAGCTTTGAAGCTCTGTAGTCATAGCAACTTGAAGGTCTGTCCACCACAATCCATACTGAAGTTCACCTCCAGTCTTGCAGGTAGGCCTACGAAGCAGCACACCCTAGAGCAATAGTGACTGTCACTGAAGTCACAGGTCCCTTGAGGCCAGTCCGCCTCACCCATTGGTACCTCCATTGGCCTTGTTTAAGCAGGACTAGTGCAACTCACCAGGGATCGGAAATGCAGGATTTGCAAGCACGGCAAAACTTGTGGCCTAAGCTATAAAGACAAGAATTTGCAATCCCCAGCACATGTTACTCTATTTCCTAAATAAATGACAGCAGTAGCATATGTAAGTCCACTTACTCACAAAGCAAACATAGTGATGAGGTTCTTTGTTTCTTTTATTCTTTTCCTCTTTTTTTCTTTTATTCGTACAAGTCCTTAGCCAGTCAACACGTGTTTCGTCGCCACTGTGGGAATATTAACCTGTGACTTTTTCAAGGCTCTAATGTCACTTGTCCTAATCTATTTCAAATGTGGTGATAATTCCAACCCATAAGGTATATTAGCGAAGATATTCAAATATTGCTCTAATAGTTTTCAATAGTCATCCACTGACTGAACCAAAATCTCGGTCTGTCGTCGTGTGTATAGTAGCAAAATTCAGTCTCGTTCAGGTATCGTACCTTGAGTGGTCTTGAAAATGAGTATCTATTAAAACAGGTGCCCAGTTAACCTCCTCCCACTATCTATATATTGAATAGAATTTAAATACATCCTTAAAATGTCTTCTGAAGACTACTTTTGCAAAATGTGAGCGTTTCGACTTTGGGCTGGTTTTTTGGGCTGGAACTGGTCTGCGTTGGACTGGATTGGGCTTATACTTGAGCAGCTTTGGGCTTGGGGTGGCTCTCAAAATCTGGCAACACTGTTCACAACGCAGGTAACCAGAGAAACTATACTGTACTTACTATATGTAAGTAGAGACCGACGCAATGGAAAATTCAGTGGCAAAGGGAGGCAAAGGGATTCTCAAACACACTACAATTTAACACAGTGTTGTAGGGGAAGCTGTACTATTCATATGTGGAAGTGAGTAACAAGTAGGGAGACTAAAAATCTTATCTTGAAAAGTAGCTTCTTAAATGAAGAGTACTGTAAGCACGATATTGGTGAGCGAGGCAGAGTAAGATAATCTGTTCATGTTCAAACAATAGATTTGCAGCACCTAGATATAATGCCCACAATAACAACTGACCCAAAATGAGTTCATGCAATATTGCAAGCTCAGACAAAGCACTGCAGATAGGACAGCTAGTTTCTGCTTTTGAGATCGGCATGATCTTATAACCACAGAAGTGCCCTATTTGTAATGCCTCTGAAACAAAGTTTATAGTAAAGCAGAAAGCTGTGAGCCAAAGCATATTAAGGTACTAGTCTATATGTTTAAAACATAGGCAAAGGATAGTCGTATAAAAAACATAGACCCTAATACAACCCTTTCTAGTGTCATGCACTTAGGCAAAGAGCTGAAATAGAACTTTGAGCCATTTGCCGTTTTTACACAGATAAATGGTAATAGAATATACCATTTCTTGTATCTCCTTAAGACACTATCTGTAGAAAGAACAATAGGTAAATATTGAGAACCGTAGCCTACATTCCCATGAGGCTTGAGGAGGCAAAGCGAATTAAAGCGCTTTGATCTTCGGAACGATGCGGTCGGACAAAAACAACTTAACTATATCAAGACCAAACAAAAGGTAATGTATTCCCCTGTCCACACACAAGCAGTAGAAGACCCAACAGCTACTATAGACAAATAGGACATAGAGTAGCAAATATATAACATGTCTTATTATGCAGCCATAGACAAATGAAAAGGGCACAGAAGGAACATTAAAAAACTCCAACTCTGAGGCAAGGTTTCCCGACCGTGCACTAGACTCCAAGCAGGGATTGCGATTTTAGTCAATCCGCTTTGGGCTAGTAAAAAACTAAAACCATGCACATACTGGGGTCTGAGGTACAAAGGAATGAGCACAAGAAAAATGGAAGGGATATAAGGTGAAAATTGATCTATTACCTCTTTTTCACAATAAGAACTATATGCTGGAATTCACAATGGGGTAACTTTTCTGATATTGCTTTAAATTAGAATGTCAGTCAAGCAGATTACTTGGCTTACAAGAATCCTTACCACGCAGGGTGTCAGGGTGAAGGACTGTATCCACTTTTTTCTCCCTTTTTTTTGTCTCTCTTTGTTTCTCTTTTTTATTTTGGTTTAATCTGTTCTATAAAATGAGTAGTAGTCTCCACTGTAAATCCAAGCAATTATGGGCATCCCCCCTTTAATGTATCTCTTCTATTCACAGATACCCCAGCACTCTCCATTAGAAATTAAGTAGTCAAAGGGAGGTCCTGAAGAAGGTGGCTTTTAAATTAATTTACCCACCGAAACGTACGTTGACACAATGGACATCCAGCTGGCAACACAATCATGAACAATTAATGAAGGATTCTCACTCATGATCCAAAAGTGTATGCCTTTACAGCTAGATGAAGGAGGTGTGTGAAGTGTGTATGTATGAGTATGTTAGATTAAGGTGTGATGTGATGTGATGTAGTTGTGGTGCTAAGGTGGACCACAATATCGGGTTATTTCATGCAAACTAAGTACAGAATGCATACCAATTGAAAACATTGAAATCCTGAAATGTTGAGATGATGAATTGCAAACAGCAAAACAATACATAAAAGAACAAACAATTATAAAAAGTCATGTTTTTGTACTTAAAAAATTGTTTTTAACTTTTGATAAATTGAATTAAATAAAGAAAATGGATTTGAATCAAAAATTGTTGTGACTACTGTGATAATGCAATGGAGGGGAGTTCAGTGAGCTTTTTTAAGCCAATAGTGAATTAGACATAGGTTGAGTGGGAGTGCTCTTGTAGCTGATGTATTTGTTGTTCTTTCCCCCTTCTCCCAGACCTTAAAACTATATTTTAGGGGGCACCTTCTAGATATTACACATTCAGATTACCTCACTACTGAGTCTGAACTTCTCAAACATCTATTCCTCTGTCTGCTCTAACAGGGGGACCCTCACCTTGAATATCCTCTTCTGTCTCCTCCTTCTTCTCTGTCTGCCAGCCAAAATCCTCATCTTCCTCACCAAAACACAGAGGGCCACCATTCTGAAAGAGTCAGATGCATTTTTGGTGTGTTTTTTATAGTTTGCACCTGGATACCAACTGATACACATTGATGCTATTTCCATCTTCTAAATGGCCATTTTGCAGCTATTTGCAATTAGGAAATGCTTTGTACATAAGGCTATCGATTCTCTATTGGGAAATCCCTATTAGCGATTTCCTGTTGAGCGATTTCCAAAGTGTGATTTCTACTAGAAAGTACCACCTCAAATGTCTTTCGTATATACCAAAATGGCATTTTGCATTTCCTAAAGGCCCGAATTTGTGACTCACACCATTAGGAAATTCAAAGTGCCTTTGTACATTTGGCCCTAAAAGACTTTAACCCTTTTTCCACACACACTCCTTTTGATTGTCCACTATGTCGAAATTCAGTTAGGTACGTATGCAGGGCCAGGAATTCCATGATTTTCAGAGATTTACATGTGTGTGCCATTTTGCTTTTGCGAATCTGCAGTTTTAATATTCAATGTACTGGTTCACACATTTTTGTGAATCTGGCCCTCTGTGTTTCGAATTTCCTTGCCAACCCACTTAACATTCCTGAGCTGCCCTCACTGATAATGAGAAAACATTGTTTTCAGAATTCACTTCACGTGGTGAATGCAAAGATTTAAAGTTGGCCAGAAAATGCTTTTGATTTTACAGTTCATTGGTTTGTTTTCCTGTTTTCTGTCCAATTTCGTTTAATAGAAATGTGTTATTGAGATGAAGAGTACACAAATGAACAGGCAAGACTGATCATTTGGTTTAAAATGCCTAACCTACTAAGCCAAAGTAAATGCTTTTAATTGCTATTATCTTTTTAAAAATATTGCTATATTGTGCTCATTTTCTAAACGATAAAGGCTATCACAGAATTACCTATTTCCATTCTAGCATGGTATATGAGGCAGCATCTTTAGGGGTGGCGTCATGAGAAGCAGAGCCAATGGCAGCCTAAATAATATTTCTGACAACATCTGCCCTACTGAAATGGACAACAAGGAAAAATGTATTAGTTCTTATTCTCTGATTCACATAATTAGTGGCAAACAGGCTGCATTTTAAGATAACTGACAGAATAAATAATGCTTCAAAAGGACTAAACAAAGGAGAGATAGGGTGGAAAATATTAATTTCCTAGGGATTTAAAGTAGCCTGCATCAGAATTGGCTTCACCACTGCTGTCGTCCAAAATTCCCTTGAATGAAGAGTTATTGAAGATTTGTTGTTTATGTTTGCAAGAGGAGTGTTTTTCAATGATTGTGGCTGGACATTGATAATAAATACAGCCAGAAGTCTCTCAGGACTCAGTGGACCAATGGGCTGGCAGGACAGAGGAACAGGGATCAAGGGAAGCGTGACCTTGCATGCCTGGTCACTTGATTATTCTATAGTTAAAGGGGTTCATGGAGGCTTTGGGATCATGGGCAGCTTAGGTGTCAGGTCATTGACGCACAGGGTATAATGCTTCCGGGTCAGATGAGGTAGTGCGGACCCTTCCAGATCGAGATCACTAAAAGTGCTAAAAAGTCGCGTTCTTCCTTTCGATGATGCCTGTCAACATTGCAGGGTTGTGTCTGCATCCATTTTCATCCAATTCTCATTCACCTAGCTCACGTCCTTCACTTTGTTCACTTTCTTGCATAATTTGGTCCCTCTGTAACTGTGGGTTTTCTGCCGTTTCTCATCATTTGATGTTGTCTCTTCTGAAAACAAATCTAATTTTACAGCTTTCCTCATTATAAGGCCCTCCTTCTCTCAGGCCTTCATCATTATGAATCCCTTCTGCTCTTCAGCCTCCCTCATTATGAAGCTGTCTTATATAAGGTGCTTGTCCCAGACAAAAGCCGTCATCATTAGATTCACTAAACTCCTGCCTCACTGTCAGCTTAAGGAATATCCATTCTGGTCGTAAGGTGGCATGAGGGGTGCAACAAGAGTGAACTTGGTATCTGAACAAAAACTGTTATTCGTTTTATTATTTCCTGAACTTTGGAAACCCCAGCCTGTACTGTTTGATTAAGAATCTGCCTGGGATGACATCATGGGAGTCCTGGTGGATCTGTGTTCTTTTTCTCCTTCATTCAATCTTTTCTCCAGTATTCTCTGTTTATTGCACACCCAATAATTACCTGTGTTGCTACTGCTCTACATACAGCAGAGACGAGTGTGGAGTAACATCTGGATTCCCTGCAAATTAATCTTGGAATCTTTTTCCAGGCCATTGTTTACTCAATGGATCCTGTGGCTATCCTGTGACAGGCCTTGGATCTGACCATTTCTGTAATTAAAAAGCCCCTAAGAACATTTGTACTGGACAAACTGGGGGTTCTGATAGCTGTAAACAGTAAGAACATCACAGAGGAAGAACTAATGTCAACCCCCTCTTGCCAAACCATGTCTATGTCCACTCGAGGGTCCTTGGATGTTAAAATAATAAATTTCTATTTTAATTTCTTCAGTAGGCAACCTACAGCCTTGGTGGACAATATGGACACATATATTACAGTCTGTGTGCTGGATGTATGAAAGCATTTTGCATTTTCAAACGGTGCGAATCGCAAAATTCGGCTGTTTGCGAATGCAAAATGGACTTTCCTCATGTATGAAAGGCTTTTAGATTTGCAATTTATGTAATCTCAATATTTAGCAATTACCTAAATTGTGAATGCAAATAGAGAATCGCAATTTGCGAATCCCTAATGCACATGTAAGAACTCTTTCCTAAATGCGAACTGTGCCTTTAGGAAATGCTAATTACCCATCAACTTCAAGTTGATGGTAACCATGTGCAAACTTTGAAAAATGAATAAAAAAGCATTTTTCAAAGTGCCATGTAGCTCATACATGCCTTTAGGGCATATGTGTGCTTTACATGTGCATACTTCCTTTTTTTGGGGTGCTTCAGGGGGGCCTTAGGCCTTCGGACACCCTTGGCTTTGCATCCGCTAATTTGCGATTACCAATTAGGTCATCACAATTTAGCTAAGGCAAAATCTTTCGCATCCAGGGGCCTGTAGGACCATAGGAATGAATGAAGTCATCTCTCCTAACAGCGATTGGCTATAAGGTAATATTAAGGAATTGGAAAAATGTTGCTATTTGGGACTCACAAAATGCTTTTTTATATACATCTGGCCCTATGGCCCTCTTTATGGGATTTTGGCATGGGGCAGTGCAGCAAGTCACCTTACTGCACTGCCCTACGTCAAAGTAAAAGGGCAGGAATGCACCAAATTTATGCAATTTGGTGCATTCCTGTCCTTTCTCCCTGCGCTGGCGCAATTTTGGTAGCCTAACACCATTGTAGGCACCCTTGCACCATGCAGAATTGTTTTTTATTCAGGAAGGGGCACAGAAACAATCCTAAGAGCCGTTTTCCTCTTTCTACGTGTTGGAATGTGGTTTATTAGTAGGGGTAAGTAGGTAACAACCACTAGTAATAAGGCCACAACCACAATATAAGGTCCAGTTAAAGTCTCAATAAATGATTCACTTGCTCAAACCTTGGTAGCTGGCTGCGAGCAGGTAGGCTTAACTTAGGAGACAGGTGTGTAAAGCATTTAAAAATACCAATACATTAAATAAGTAAGACATAACAAACAATAAAAATCTAAACCCAATTTATGAAAATAGGAAATAATGAAAAAACATAGCTAAAAAAGTCCCTATCTAGCCATTTCTCTGGATCATGTGTTGTATTTCAGTACTATTGCAGTACGGCAGCATTAATGGTTATCACACATGTATTACAGGGCCAGTCACAAGAAAAAATTACAGTATTGCGTGAATACATCAAAGACAGGAAAGCAAAAGAATAACATTTAACGTATTATGATTCAGTTTTTATGCATCATGGTTTTTTTAATAAAAAATTGGGACCACAGGGTCTTATACAGTACACAATTAAAAACAATTTCATAAGAATGTGACACAAAAATATTATTGAAAACAAAGAAAACTACAACGGTGTTGATGCGGCGCTTCGATGAGACATGGATCAACCATCTTCTTCAGGACAGAGAGATAAAAAGGTCTTTAATCCCTTATATTCTTGGGACCAAAATTACTTTCTTCTTGGTGCGAAATAAAACAGGATTACCCTTTTTCTATGGGGTTATTCCTTTACAGTGCGTTCGTAGGAGTCACCGTTGTTTTAGGGAATATCAATAAATGGCCATTAAAAACCAGAGACTTTTTATCAACAATACAGGTGAGACTTGATCATGCCTGTAATTAGAGTCACAATGTCTTTTGATGCATTTGACATGGACGGACTGGTAAGGTTGCTATCAAAATGGTGCAACGAGAAAATTAAAAATGAATCTGATAAATTTAGTACGGCCTCCCTACTCACTATGAACAGCTTCCGGGTCAGGATACGTAAAAGCCAAAAATGCCACTTTGGAACACCTGGTCATGCTTGACCAGGACAAAGTCAAAGTTTGATGCTGACCTCGATGGAGCACAAGTCGAATACACTTAGCGGTAGGGCCTGATCAAATTTTTAGCTACTGACGTGGTCACTTTTGTGGAGCATTTTCTCTCAAAGTTGAGTGAGGCTCCTCCTGAGGCTGGCTTTGGGTTTGACAACGACGGCTTGGCTCAGCGTGATGTCTTGGTCAACTCCTGGTAGTCTCATCAATGAAAAGCTCAGGAGCTTCAGCAGGGCAAACCTGAATCTCAGGCCGAGTCGCGTTTCGACTTTGCCGGCTTGACTCTTGTCAACAAGTCAGTCACTTTATGGAGCTTTTTGACAGTAATTCTCTAAACTTCTCCAAACTTTTGGATCTTCTTTCAGAAGGTCCTTAAGGGGTACCAACGTGTCAACAACACCAATCCAAGGTTCCAGATTCTCTCAGCTGCTCCTTTGGATATTGGGCCTATGTCTCCTACAATGCACCATGCTAAATCCTTCAGAGTCCAGCTGAAGGTGGGAGCTGGTTTCTTCTTGCTGGAGATTATGCAGGTGGAGCTTTTTTACCCTGTTGCCTTCAAGTAATCCACTCCTTCACTTTTCAAAGCAAGGCAAAGTCCTTAGGGCTGTAGTTCCAAACAGTGCATCAGGTGCAGTCATTCAGAGTGCAATCGTCTTGGTGCCAGGGTTCCAGCAGGGCAGTCCTTCTTCTTCTTGTAGTTGTAGGCAGGGATCTGAGTTGCTGGACAGCTCTCCCATATTTATCCAGTATTCTTGGGTGACAAGCGGGGGGGGTCACCCCTGGCCAATGGGGTGCTGAGTGCCACCCTCATGTATGACAACTTCCTCCAAAGTGTGGCATAATCTTGTCCTAGAAAGCACTGTTCTTTCAAAATCTGAAATGGAGAAATTCTCTCCTGGTGGTTAAGATCTAGCTAAGCCATCCCACTGCCATGGATAAGTTTCCCTAACACCCCCCCCCCCCTTAAAGCCTCTCTGCGGATTTAATTACCCATTAAGAAACAAGCCTTCTTTATTTGGAAGACCTGATTAATATTTCACCTTTATTTTTTTAAGGTTAAAGATCTGGCTTTCTCCTTTAACAGACGTTTACTGCCTATTGATAGAGGACTGTTTAATACAAGATTGTGTGGATTCCATCCCCTGGGTGGCCTATGTCAAGAAATCTTTTCTAGAACTTGGAATTTCAAACGTTTTCTATTGTCCAAGGGGGAATAGATAATAACTCCAAGAAAATTATTAAGGCTCTATTTTACGAACATAGAAATGCCACCAGATACTCCAATTTGCTACAAATGAAATCGACCCTTCATCACTTGGCGATAACCACTACATATGGGATAGATACTGTGAATAGCCAATCATGAACAGAGATTTTACTTGACCAATTTCATGTTGGGCACAGTGCACTTTTTATTGGCACTCCCACAGCGTGGTACCTGGTTTCCCCACCAATCCCTTATTCATTTTATCTTCTTTTGTACCATTTTTCACGACACAGAGGAAACAATGTTTATGTCTCCTACCACGTCATGAGAAAATTATTCAAGCCTAGTCTGTACAGTGGTACCTACTTATGCTAATTCTTCATCTCAAAATAAAAAAATTGCTGGTACCCAGTTCTGGACAGTCCCGGCCCATTTCAAGCACTGGGAATTATAAGTAATAAAAAGGAACAAAATGGTTTGTTTTGCCAGATTAAAATGGCGGTTGAAAACTGCATTACAGGCTGCATTGTCAGCCCTGTGACAGTTTTTGCAGTTCTGCTTTAGCGGGTGGCACAAGCAGTACTGCTGCCCACCGTTAGCATCTAATTTACAGGCCCTGGGTACATGTATTACCATATACTAGGGATCTCATAAGTAAACTAAATGAGTCGTTAAGGTTTACAATGCTTTCAATGGGCAGTAGAAAAGCACTTTACAACTAGTTAGCAGGGAAACCATGCACAGGGTCCTACTAGTTGACGAAAACCAGTGCATCAAAGTAAGGCAGAGGAAGGCAAAAATCTGGGGTGACCCTGCATAGAGTGCCAGGTCCAAGAATCAATTCTTTATATTTTTCAGACATTGGAGCAATATCAACAATGGAATTTAGAAGGTACTAACTCTCTTATGTACTTATTTCCAAAAGATACATTAGGGGCAAGATGTGCGACTGTTTTTTGCAGTCGCAAATGGAAAATCGGGCTGTTTGCGACTGCTAAAAAGGGTTAACAACTCACAAAATTGGGTTTGCGAGTGACTATTAGGGAGGGTCGTGCCACGGGTGTCCCTCCCTAATAGCGCGTCACAGGGGGATGTATGATTGTTTTCTGACAACAAATGTGGTTGCAAAACATTCTCAGCAACCACCAATTGTAAATTGGTAGTAAGCCAGTCAGAAAGGGTGAAGGGGTCCCCATGGGACCCCTTCACTCTTTATGTTTTATCAGCAAAAATATTTTTTTAAGAGCAAGCAGTCGTCCCATGGACCACTGTCTGCCCTTAAAAAATGAAAAGAGAACTTTTCATTATTTTCTTTCAAACACATTCCCTTTTCCTTTAACGAAAACAGGCTGCATTTGAAAAAAAAGTTGTTTTATTTAAAAAGCAAAAACAGGCATGGTGGTCTGCAGTCCCAAGTGTCATTTACCATTCCCAATGGATCGCAAATTACAACCTGCCTTATGAATATTGATGTAGCAGGTCATTTGCAACCCCATTGGGAATCGCTAAATGTGTCTGAGACACATTAGCACATTCCATTTTACAAGTGGCAAACCCGCAAAACGGAATGGTCGTACATCTGTCCAAAAAGGAATGGTCATACATCTGTCCCCTAACGACCATTCCGTTTTGCATTAAGCAAGCCAAAGGAATGCTGTGACCCCTCCAGTAATGCTTTTCATCAACAGGTGTTCAGAATATTTGTAGTCAAATTCAACCCGAATTCTCATATTTGCCAGGCCCAGCTTTATTACCTTATTGAGAAGGTTATGGTGGCTCAGAATGGTCCTTGGAACCAGCCTTTTTTTGTCCATGCTCCTCATGTGGTGACATCTTTCATCACTAGCCTCTCCATAAACCTGCTCCAGGTGCAGTTGCTTGAGTGGGTTTTGTGGGTACTGCTAGATATTAGAAGAGCCAATGTGACTGGTGAGACAAGGGTAACATCCTACATGGTAGCTGTCTCCTGAGTAGAAAGCATCCTGTCCTGCAATCATTGTACAGTAAATGACATTTATGGAAGCGTTGGAGTACGGGTCACAGGCTGCTGGGGTCGGGCTGTTGACACAAAAGGTACATTGCTTCTGGGTCTGCTTCAAGGCTGGACTGGGACTGCAAATCAGCCCTGGCAATTACCTCGACCTGGCTACAGGGGGGAAGGGGGTTGGTGCTGGTGAAAACACTGCTGTTGCTACACTGCTGTTGCTTTTCTTACTAGGGGCTGCAAAAACAGCCCCGAATAACAAAAACGGCCCACACTGGTCCAAAACCACCCCCCATCTTTCCGGCCAACCAGGAAAATGCCCGATGCCCGCTACGGCCAGTCAAGCCCTGGTCTGCTTAGTAAATGCACACTGTTCCAGGTCGGGAGCATCGTGAATGTTTAAAATGTTATTCCTTTAGATGTGCTGTACTTTATTTATTTTTCGCAATCCCTCAATAATTAGGAATTTTCTGCGGTTTCTCCTCATTTGATTTGACCTGTGTGTTGCCAAATGCAGATCTCACTCTACAACCTTCCTCATTATGAATCCCTCCTGCTACACAGCATTCATCATTACCAAGCCCTCCTGTTCTACATCCTTCCTTATTATGAAGACCTCCTGCATGGTGTCCTCTTTTCTGACAAGTGCCATCCTCATTAGGTTCACTATACTTCAGGCTCCTTGTCAAGTTAAGGAAAATCTAATACATATGATTCTATTCATAACAGGGGGGGTTGAAGACTGTGTGGTGAAGGTGGCAAAACACTGTTACACTATCGATTGTATCTTTTCATTACATGATTACCAGTGCTTTGTGAAACTTCATTACCTAAGGATCAGTCTGAGATGATATCAAGGGTGTACTGGTGGAGCTATCTTCTTTCCCTCATCCCATCCTCCTTTTCCTCGGGATTTTGTGTTTTTTGAACAGCCATTTATCCCTTCAGCTGTACACATGTATAGCAATATTGATGGCCACTGAAGATCTAGATTCCTTGCCAGCTGACTTTGGAGCCTAAAGAAGGCTGATAGGCTGATATAGCAGCAGTTAACTTTTTGCTCGACATAAGCTGGTTAACTTTGAGGCGGTTGCGAGAAAGTATGTCTTTTTGCATGGTCACCCACATTTTTGGGGGACTGATGCTGCTGGTATTTTATCTCTGTTGGCTGAGATACTGCTGTCCAGCCCCCAGTGCATGTGCTTTGAACCCTAAAACATGATAAGATTGGCTAATCCCCACTTTGGCATATTTATCTTCCCAGTAAGGCAACATTGTATGCTGTAAGAAAATATATTAATGGCATAGGACAGGCACAATTGTTTGGGCATGGCAGGATGGGAGGAATGTGACGCCTTTTAACCCAAGCAGGGAAGTTTAGCAGTGTCCAGAAACTTCTGATTTAAAAGAACCTGGGGGAGACCTGTACTTTTATAATTTACTGAAAAGGGAGCCTGGAAGTGTGGGACCTTTGATCCCAAAACAGACTTTGGCCTCCTGGCTTTAGTTTCAATGGAGGAGAGTGAGAGCCACAGACCCAGTTTAGGGTGGGGGAGAGGAAAGGGACTGCTTATTTACCTTAACCACAACCCTAGGTGTGCCACAATCTCTCTCTATGTTATAAACACAGTGGTCCCGATCAAAGACAATAGGAGCAGGGAAAATAAATAAAGACTTGGTGGTCTATTAGGATGGCGGTCAGATCGCCACCGCCCTACCGGCGGTGGCAATCCGTAAGCCAAAACACCCCTTTGGTTGGCCTTTTACACCTGCCACAATAGCATGGCTGCTTTTCCGCCGGTAGGCAATCGTCACGATTGCCTACTGGGCAGAAAAGGCCTGCAATATGGTGGCGGTGCCTTGCAGGCACCGCCAATTATATTAGTATCTGGCATTTTCAATGCCTCTCCATGGCGGAGATTCCACCATGGTGGTAAATAATTTAATTACCGGGACTTAATTTGATGCGGAAAATCTATAATAATAGCTCAGTAAAATAAGAGGCAGAATCCGTGGTATTAGAGGTTCGGAACGGGCTTTATTCCAAAATCAATTCGAATTGATGGACTCCATATTCCATCACCACGAAGGTTCAGGAAGTGAAGAACCAACTTTATTGACAAGTAATCATTTTTATACAATAGGCATTACCGTGAAACAGATGCAGGAGGCGTAACAGTTGATAACAAAGATAAGAACATACATGCGTAACTAAAATGGGTGTAACTGGGCGTAACTTAAAGAACGTCATCAGGTATGATGTCACAATAGGGTGGTTCCATTAAAGAATTTCGCAATGTCAGCAGAAATACTTGGCAGAGATGCGCGCGCAGCAGCATGACGTGTGATTGACGTGCGACTAGGGGGTGAAGGGGACTTGACATTTAGCTCTACATGTGGAGACAGAAGTCTGGGGTTATGTCAACCTAATCCCAAATCATATCTAACATCCTATGTTTAAAGAACTGTGTTATCCAAAAAGAGATGTCTCTTAGGATAGAATCTTATTCTATACTGACTATACTGACTGTTAGTGCGTGTACAAGCGTCTAAGTGTCTACACTAGATGCGAGGGCAGAAATCTTCCATAGTAACAGGGCTATGAATTACTTGCATGAGGGCAGCGAGGCCTGGCCCTTTGCACGGTAGCTGGAAGAATGTTTACTTAAACTACTAGACAGGAATGCATTGGGTGAGGAGCGGAGCAGAGCAGATAATCTTGAAGGTGAAATACAGTTTTTGGCAAGCAGACAGATCGAGTCAGGCACCGTTAGCCGCGCAGGGAGTAGGACAAAGTTCATGGGTACAGATGCGAGCTCAGACTGGAGCTTTCAGAGGCAGAAGGCAGGAAAAGGCTTAATGGCAGAATCAGGGCCTATTCGCCTGGACTGTGAAATGTGGGAAGTGAACCATATAAAGCCGGTGGCCTTTCATACTTAGGAATAGAATATCCGGCCCATTTACGGCGGATCTGAAAGAGGACATGTTGGCGGTGGACGCACATGTGTTTGCGTCTTCATAACTGAAACTGGAGGAAACATACATGTACTTGTGATTTATACATGGAACCGTTGGGGTCCAAGATAGGGGACATAACTGATCATAAAAATCCATATTTCCACATTCCCTCCTTGTCCCCTACTTGCCCTTAAGAGATATCAATCTTCATCAATCCGTTGATCTGTTCATATAGCATCATTTGTTCTTCTTTCTTCTTCCGGGATGAATTAAATCTTGGTGGTGGAATACACGATGTGGCACACAGACCACAAATCGCTGGTCCACATTGTAGGCATAAGCAGCAACTGAATAGTATGAGAAAGCCAATACCTAGGAAGGATAGGACCCTCCATCCAAAGGTTGATAATACACTCCAAAACCAACCGGACCAAGTCCAGGTGCCTGGATTCTGGTGTATCTGGCTTACAATCTTATGAAGGCGAGTTATGGCTTTATATACAGATGGCGAATTTTCTGGTATGAAAATGCAACAACTTGATCCGATGACCCTACAAGCTCCGCCCCTATCGGCCAGAATGACGTCAAGGACAAGACGATTTTGAAGCACAACAATCCGCATAGCAGACTGCTCTTCTGTTAAATTGCCTAAGGCGGAAATAGTTTCGTTTACTACTGCTTCAAGGGTTCTGGTTAATCTACGTATCAGTTTACTATTAGTGACTGTACCTATATAGGGAAAGAGACCTTTATTGAAATCTGTGTATTTTTCCCATGCTGTTTCAGTGTAGTCGACTATTGGGAGATCTCTCCGTTCTCTATTGTGTACTAAATGAGTATTTCTGTGATAATCAGGAGGAGCTAGGAAAACAGGTGGCAAAAGGAATCCGATGTAACAGGTACCATCCCAATCTAGAGGCAGACGTATATATGCAGTCTGACCACATACAAAGTAGGAATGGCGAGAAGCTCTAAATGTAGACTTGCCTTGATCACTGAATTCTATTACAGTGGTGCATTTACTGTGGCCCATGTGTATGGAGCCATTCTTTCTTATACACAATTCACCTTTAACTGGAAATACTGACATAGCGGGCAAAATTGGTGCAGCTTCGGATTCGACATTCAGGATCATGAGATTAAGCGTGAAATTACCTAATCCATATACTTCATTTACTAGATCAGTTCCTGTTCTTTTGGGAAGTCCCTCCTTGTTAGGGTAACAGACTTTAAGCAAGACTAAGTTCAGGTTTCCCCATACCCAGTTGTCTTGATAAACTGCGGAATTCGAATCTAGGGAATCAATTAAACTAAACCATGCTCCACAGGAGCCATTGTGTGTGAACGGATATGGAAAGAGAGGCAGAATTCCCTTATAGTTCTGATAGGGAGGGAGTCGGCCACATATCCAACAATTTGTAGCATTGCTAACCTGATGGGAATGATGTAACATACTAATAAAAGTGTTATTGCGCAGCGCAAATCTATATGACAACTCATGCGGGGGAAATTCACTAAAAGAATGTTCAGCAGTAACATTATAAACATGTTTAGAAATAGGATAATATATGTGCAATAATATACTTGCAGCGATTATTAAAAGACATAAGAAAAACAAAATTAATAACGTCACTGTACAATGACTACGCAGTGATTTACAGTACGCATGTTTCTTCAACTGTATTTGATTATTTCTTTCTCTATTCCGGTCCAGAGGATACATGTCAGAGACAAATTCAACCGATTCACCTTGGAGAGGACTTAAACAATCAAATTGTCTGACTTATTGGACCTCAATTTTAGTCTATATAGTTCTGAGTTCGTTTGTTCAACAAAAGGAAGCTTTGAGTCTGTCTTTGAGGAAATACAGGGTTTAGTCTCTATATCGGATGGTAGTCCATGAAATTTCTTGATATGACTTGAATGTATCCAGCCTTTTCGACCTTCGATCTTCACGGCTGTCCTCGTGGTTAACAGTACGAGTTGAGGCGATTTCCACCTAGGATCCAGCTGAGACTTCCGGTCAAAGTTCCTCACTAACAACAGGTCCCCGGGAATTACGTCATGGGGTTTCACCTCGGTGTTGTCGGGAAAGGCTGCAGCTACCTGTGAATGACAAGATTGTAGTGCAGACATCAAGGAAGCTAGGTAATCTGTCAGCATATTACAGTCTACATCAGTTATTTTGCGTGGTATAGGCGTCCCCCACATATTTGGTGGTCTACCGAAGATCACCTCATAAGGGGATAGCCCTGTTCGAGAGTGCGCTACCATTCTCATGTAAAAGAGTGCAACTGGTAAGGCTACTACCCAGTCGACACCTTTCTCTCTACATATTTTGGACAATCTAATTTTCAGAGTTTGATTATGTCGTTCCACGAGACCTGCTGCCTCGGGGTGTCGGACACAATGAAATCTCCATTGATATCCTAACAAAAGTGAAACGTGTTTCATTAGTTCGGATGAGAACGGCTGGCCGTTATCTGAGTAGACAGCACGTGGTAAACCGTACCGTGGGAAGAATTCTCGAACTAACTGTTTGGCAGTAGTCGGGGCAGTGTAATCTGAAACCGGGTATGCTTCTGTCCAACGGGACAGAGCACAAACAACTACGAGAACATATTTGAATCCTCGACATCGTTCCATCTGGATATAATCCATCTGGAGGACTTCAAAAGGGTGATCAGGAGGCTGAAATCCACCCTGTTCTACGGGAATGCTTTTACCTGGGTTAAACTGACAACAGATCATACAGGTACGAACTTTTTGTTTAGCTGCTGCTCGTAAATGTTTGTTGAACCAAATGTGTTGAATGCTGTCTAGCATAGCTTTTTCTCCTAGGTGCGCTGGACTATGTATTGTATTAATGATAACTTGGACCAATGAATCAGGAAGAAACCATACAGATTTTTCCTTCGTCATCCATCCTTGATCCGTTTGGATCCCTCCTAATTCAGTCCATTTCTTTATTTCGTCTGGTGTAGCATGTGTCTGTATGTCAATTACGTCAAGAGCGGGATCCTTAACCATCATGCAATGTGTTGGTGTCGGGACTATTGTCTTTGTCATGTCAGATGTGTGAGTTTGAGCAGTCTGTTTAGCTGTTTTGTCAGCTAGATCATTGCCTTGGGAAATGATATCAGTAACTTTCGTATGAGCTTTACATTTCATAATTGATATTGCAGCGGGTAGATGTATTGCATCTAATAAGGCATGAATGAGGGGTCCGTGCTGAATGTGGGCACCGTGAGAAGTTAAATAACCTCTCTCTCGCCACAGCACGCCGAAGTCATGTACAACTCCGAATGCATAACGTGAATCAGTGTATATGTTGACTTTCTTATTTGTGGCTTGAATACAGGCTTGTGTCAGAGCGATGAGCTCTGCTGCTTGAGCTGACAAGGTATTAATACGATTTGTTTCAATGACTTCAGTGTCTGTTGTGACTGCATACGCGGCCACTAGCTCTCCTGTACTTGTTCTCATACATGAACCATCTACATACAACGTCAGGTCTGGGTCTGACAATGGGACGTCCGTCAAGTCTTGTCTGGGTTTCGTCGTGATAGTAATAACTTCAATACAATCATGTGCTAGTGGGTCTGTTCCGTTTACGGGTAACAGTGTGGCAGGATTCAATGTACTACAACGTCTGATTTCTATGTGTGGCTGAAACAATGTTAGTTCGTAACCGGTGAGTCTTGCTATAGTCAAGTGTTGTGTTTGCGTGCGGTTCAAGAGAACCTCTACTGCGTGTGGTACTTGTACTGTCAATTGATGTCCTAACACTATGGCATCGCTTTGTCTGATTGCTAAAGCTGTCGCTGCCACTGATTTCAGGCACGCAGGCAGAGCCTGAGCTACGGGATCTAATGTACTAGAAAAATAAGCACATGGTTTGTGTGATCCTGCTTGTTCCTGTGTGAGTACTGACAAAGCAGTACCTTTGCGTTCTGTAACAAAGAGTGTAAACGGTTTATTGTAACATGGTGTTGCTAAAACGGGTGCTTGACATAAAGCTTTCTTTAGGCTTTCAAAAGCTTGTGTATGTTCCTGAGTCCAAGGGAGGACAGTCGATGTGGCTGCCTCCTGTGTTGTCAACTGATTGAGTGGTTTTGCTAGAAATGCGTACTGAGGGATCCACTGCCTACAATATGAAGTGAGGCCTATAAAAGCCCGCACCTCCTTTTGTGTCTTGGGTATTGGCATGTTAGCAATTAACTGGATGCGGTCGGGTGTAAGCTGCCTTCCCTCCTTGGACAGCGAGTGACCAAGGTAAACAACTCGCTGGACACAGAATTGCAGCTTAGAAGGGGACACCTTGTGCCCCTTTTCGGCCAAAAATTGTAAAACCGTCAGTGAAGCTTTTTCACATTCAGGTTCGCTTCTAGCGGTGATCAGCAGATCATCGACATATTGAAGCAGGGCAGTGTTGACTGGCGTGTGTATACTGTCAAGTTCTCGTTTCAGTGCTTGACTATAGATGCTGGGGCATTCTGTGAATCCTTGAGGTGCGCGTGTGAATTTAAAGCTTCGTCCATTTAAACTAAATCCGAACAAGTATTGGCTTTCCGGATCTATTGGGACGCTGAAAAAGGCATTCTTGAGATCAATTACAGTAAAGAATGTTGCTTCGGAATTAATGGCTGTCAGTAATGAAGAAATGTCTGGGACTACGGGGTATTGTGGTACAATACATTTATTTAATTCGCGCAGATCAATAACCAATCGATATACTGGCGGGGCTTTTGGATCAGTTTGTTTAAGAATCGGAATTATCGGGGAATTACATACATTGGAGTCGGTTTCCACAACCACTCCTTGGCCAATGAGCTCGTCAATGATTTGCAGTAAAGCCACTACAGCATCTGGGGGTAACTTGTATTGTCGCATTCGTGGTAGTACCACTTCTGCCTTTAGTGTGACTCGATATGGTGTAATGTTCATGCAACCAACATCTGTAGGGCCTTGTGCCCATAAATGTGTGGGTAAAGTCTGCAGTCGGTGATCCATGTCTCGGGACACATAGTGCCCTTTGAAATCACGTAGAAACAATCTTACTCCTTCCGGAGAACAACATATTATAGCTCCTAGAGCTTTCAAAGTTTTTATACCTAACAGGTTTTCTGGACATGATTTAGTAAGCAATAAATCTGTAGTTCGTGTCAAGGGACCAATCGTAAGGGGAAGAGGCTGTGATACTTCATTAACGATAGGTTTTCCTGAAAAGCCAAGGGAAATATTCTGTGAGCCTGAGAGGGGTGCCCCTGGAACTTCACTTCGTTTTATGGTTGTTCGGCTTGCCCCTGTATCAAGTAAAAATTTTCTATCTTGGCCTAATAGTTCACTGTGTACATAAGGTCCTTCTTGATCTACAGGGACCTCGATAAGGGGTAAGCCAACTTCCCTCTCTAGGCTGTTTCATGAGTATCGTTGATAATCAGGATAATCATACTGTGCGGTCTGGTACATCTGTCGTGTCGTTGTTGGTGTAGCAGCAATAGGCTGCGGTGGTGGAGCTGGCAGAGACTGTTGCGGAGCTGGCATGGACTGTGCATGCTGCGGAGCTCCTTGTTGGTTCTGATCCTGTCTAAGTGGCCGTGGTCTTTCTTTTGTATTACCTATGGCGATATTATGTTTTAAAACTGGACAATCGTGTACATAATGACCTGGCTGTTTACAATAGTTGCATGTCCCTTTTACAGGACCTGCTGAAACACTGGACTGTGTCATACCCTTTTTATGACCGTCAGCTGGAACTGTCTGAGAAACTAGCATTTTCATTTTTGTGTCTTTCATGCGTCTTTGTTCATGTTCTTGTTCCTCTCTAATTCTATTGTGATGATACTGTAGCATTTGTAACATTTGTGACGGAGTGTTACCTTGCCAGGTACTCTCGAATTTCAATACTCTATTCTTAACTTGGGGCAAGGAATTTTCAACTAATTTTGTCACAAACAGATGTGGATACGATTCGCTACTTGCTTTTATTCCACTATTTATACCAAAACATTTTTCGAATCGGGCATAGAAATCACTAGTGTCCTCATCGTGCTTTTGTTTACAGGCTGAGATTGCACCCCAGTCTTCCTTTTTCGTAGTTAATAAACGTGGCAGTACCTGTACTAGTAAACCTGGTAGTGTTTTGGTCTTTTCCCCAAGCCCTGAACCTGGACCTCGAGCTTTTTCTTCGTTTTCTAATGCTGTCCAATCTATCTTCTGGTCTCCCACCTCCCAATCCTTTTCCTTGAGTTTTTCGTAAATGCCCGCAGGCATTAATACCTTCAATATTGTCATAATGTCGGGATAGGTATACTCTCCCATGAGCAACATGTCTTTAATTTCACGGTGGAAATCCGCTGGGTCTTTGTCATGACTGGGTACCACTTTCTTCATTTCTAATAGTTCTATTTTAGATATGGGTGTGTATACAAACACACGTTTAACCTGATTGTCATCACCTTTTATCGGGTGCACTTCGCGTAAGGGATTCTGTCTATCCATATAATACGTCGTTCTTTCTTTTATGGGCAGTGAGACATGTTCGGGACATACAAAAAGAATGTACTGCTTTCTGGATTCTAGTATTTCTCTAATTAACTCAGTACCTGAACCTCTCCATTTGTTCGTGAGTAATTCAGTCAATATATCAGGTAATGGACCAGGATCGGAGTGTTGGCTTTTATATAATATAAGGAGTTGTTGAACCATATAGATACCAGCTAAACGCTGTTCATCTGGGGTGAGGTTCAAAAACGTGTGCGCTAATGTATCATCACTATATTTTCCGGGACTGTCAACCCAATGAACGGCTGACCTGGCTAATTCTTGTTCGTCCATAGAATCGAGTAGATGATAACCCCTTCGTTCTCGGAGTAATTTGTCAGCGGCTTGGAACGAATGCTCGGGGGACCGTATATTTATTATAGGAGTTTGGAAATTTCTGCTATTATCTGGACGTATCGGACGTATCGGATCAGTAAAGCATCTAGTATTATTACAATATTTCCCTCTACCTACATAGGCCATTGTTTCTAACTGTCCTGTGGGTAGTTCTAATTCTTCCTCCTCCTCGGTTTGTTCAGGCTCGTCTACTGCTAATCTTTCTTCGTGTATTCGTTCTACTTCTTTGCGGATCTTGCGGCACATAGCTACTATACATGATCGTTTATCATGTCTCCCCTCTGATATATTCCGACTCCATGTGGTAAGAATTTGCATTTTTTCCGGATTTACCCCTGGTCGGTCTTGATTTCTGATCACACAATTTATGAGGAAACGTAACAGTTCCCCCTGTATCTCCACTTTCTGGTACTCCAAGGCTCTATTAATACTTTCGGAATCTCGTCCTGACTGGACAAAGTGATATATATTTTCTAAATGTGTAGTCATTCCTGGTAGCCTCCCTAAATATATTGCAGCTCGTCGGATACGTAATGATGCCAGCAGCATTTCGTCCCCTTTTCCGGGCACCGGGTCATATCTACAATCTATTAGAAGTTCCTTAAGCGCGTCGGGAGTTACTAGTTTGGGCGTACGTTGGTGGGCTAATTCTTGAAAGGAAAGTTTATTTACTCTGGGTGGCGTGGAAAAAATGTTGGATGCACCTCCTGTAGCACCGCCTGGGGTGCTGGATGTGAAAGGATTCGTTGAACGTGATATAGCAACCATAGGTGTGGGTACAGCTGTAGAAACAGATGTGCTTGCCGGAACTTGTATCGGAGTTTGTTGTTGCGGAGGTACAGACGGAGGGGGGTCTTGGCGTTGAACCCCCTCGGCAGGCGGTCTATGTGGCGCGGTACTAGCATACTCGGGAGCTGCGTCGTCTAAATAAGAGGAAAGAAAAACATCTTCTGCGGTTCTGGGATGTCCTTTGGGATGTGCTTTTATCGGAAACAATGGGGGTGGCAAGTCTTTGGGTATCTCCAGAGTAGCCTTAGGTAACCCTTCGGCCAGAAGAGGATACATACCATTCATAAGGGCATTTCTTTGTCTGTCTGTTTGTTCTGATTTTACTCGGGTACCTTCTTCAATTAATAGATTTTCTCGGACTTTATCTGAATTCTCCTTACTCTTCTCTTCCTGTCTACGTGCTTTTTCTGTACGTCTATACGATTCCTTACGCCATAATTCAATGGCATCTTTCTGTGATTGTCTAGCTTTCTTTTTCCATAATTCTTCCTCTACTTTCACGATGCAATCTGCATCCCAGGTCCCAGCTGCGGGCCACCTCTGACTTTCTGGTAATTCCTTGGTGTAGTCTGCCCATAAATCAAGAAATAATATGGCGTCTAGGCCATGTTTATGATACATGAAGTACCCTGGAGTGTCCCTAGGAGGAATGGGAACAGCTTCTTCGAGTACCCCTTTTCTAGTTTTGATCTGTCTTAATTTCGAAAAGAGCGGCATTTTTGAGAACTGATCTGATACCTAATTCTGAACACGTTTTAATACAACAAAACACAATACTGAACAGTCATTCACACCACAATATGCAGAACGTATTTAAAACATTTTAACATTTAACCTTTAATGAACAACAATGATGGCCATTTGGGGAACTAGTCACTAAGCATAATACTCGGCACTAACTAGGTAATTCTAGATTATATACTAGACATACTTGATATACTGCTAAACAGTACAGATACACTGCTGAAACAGTGCAGACCGGATTTGTGTACCCAAACCCGTCTTGACCGGCACAACCTATGTGCACGTCAGAACGCCTCCCCGACAATGGTACTCACCGGGTAGCTCGGAACGAAAGGCCTCGGAACTGAACTGAACTGGACTCGGACCGGACTGGACTCGACTCGAAACTTCGGAACTTCGGAACCTGGTGGGCCTCTGTATACCTCGGATCTTGCTCTCTCAGCTAGGCTCTGGTCGGGATACTTCGCACTTCTCACCGCCTCGTCTGGGTGTTGATCGCAGCCTCAGTTACCCCCGCTCGGCAGGAGGGAGATACAGGAAATCCTGTGGGTACGCGTTGTTGTCCGTCCAGCTGTGACAGGAGACCGGGCCTGCAACGCACCTCCGGCGCGTGAGATGAGAAAGTGTCCCTGTTCGGGCGCCATTTATGTGGTAAATAATTTAATTACCGGGACTTAATTTGATGCGGAAAATCTATAATAATAGCTCAGTAAAATAAGAGGCAGAATCCGTGGTATTAGAGGTTCGGAACGGGCTTTATTCCAAAATCAATTCGAATTGATGGACTCCATATTCCATCACCACGAAGGTTCAGGAAGTGAAGAACCAACTTTATTGACAAGTAATCATTTTTATACAATAGGCATTACAGTGAAACAGATGCAGGAGGCGTAACAGTTGATAACAAAGATAAGAACATACATGCGTAACTAAAATGGGTGTAACTGGGCGTAACTTAAAGAACGTCATCAGGTATGATGTCACAATAGGGTGGTTCCATGAAAGAATTTCGCAATGTCAGCAGAAATACTTGGCAGAGATGCGCACGCAGCAGCATGACGTGTGATTGACGTGCGACTAGGGGGTGAAGGGGACTTGACATTTAGCACTACATGTGGAGACAGAAGTCTGGGGTTATGTCAACCTAATCCCAAATCATATCTAACATCCTATGTTTAAAGAACTGTGTTATCCAAAAAGAGAGGTCTCTTAGGATAGAATCTTATTCTATACTGACTATACTGACTGTTAGTGCGTGTACAAGCGTCTAAGTGTCTACACTAGATGCGAGGGCAGAAATCTTCCATAGTAACAGGGCTATGAATTACTTGCATGAGGGCAGCGAGGCCTGGCCCTTTGCACGGTAGCTGGAAGAATGTTTACTTAAACTACTAGACAGGAATGCATTGGGTGAGGAGCGGAGCAGAGCAGATAATCTTGAAGGTGAAATACAGTTTTTGGCAAGCAGACAGATCGAGTCAGGCACCGTTAGCCGCGCAGGGAGTAGGACAAAGTTCATGGGTACAGATGCGAGCTCAGACTGGAGCTTTCAGAGGCAGAAGGCAGGAAAAGGCTTAATGGCAGAATCAGGGCCTATTCGCCTGGACTGTGAAATGTGGGAAGTGAACCATATAAAGCCGGTGGCCTTTCATACTTAGGAATAGAATATCCGGCCCATTTACGGCGGATCTGAAAGAGGACATGTTGGCGGTGGACGCACATGTGTTTGCGTCTTCATAACTGAAACTGGAGGAAACATACATGTACTTGTGATTTATACATGGAACCGTTGGGGTCCAAGATAGGGGACATAACTGATCATAAAAATCCATATTTCCACACCATGGAAAGGTATGCGAAGTTCTCTCTGAGGGCACATTGCCGGCCCCCAGGATTGTGAGGGGATGGGGGCAGCACTTGGGGGGTACCCATGGTACCCCCCAACATTGGCATGCATAAGGTGGCAGGCACCGCGCGGTGCCTGTCACGTTGTGTATGCCAATGCACAACATACATATATAGCATTGTAGCGGGTGCAGCTTACAGCACCGCCCGCCACAATGCAATATATGCGGGATGCCACTACCACCGTGGCGGTGCCATCCTAATTGCCGGTGCAGGACCGCCGCAGCACTGGCGGCCGGTCCCAGCAGCGCTAGGATGGCGGGCGGACTGAAGTCCACCCGCCATCCTAATGGACCCCTTAGAATCTGTACTATATTTGTGCTGCCCAGCCGGACAGGATAAATGTTTATATTTCAAATATTAGCAACAAATGCTGTTTACAATCAGGGAACTGTTATAACAGAGGTGGGAATGCTTGTAGATTGGTGCTTTCCTGGTACGTGCCACCTAGGGTGAGATAGCTAACCTGACACACAGAGCTCCAGACCAACAGGTTTGTGGACAAGAAGTACCAAAGCACACTAGAAAGTCCAGTGGTCACTGTAAACAGAAACTAATAAAGCACTCTAGAATTTAAGTCAAGTAACAGCCGACACGCATTTCGCCACATGGACTTTTTCAAGACTGAGTCAAGGTATTTACTTTAAAAATCAATGTAGCATTAAGTGTGTCTCGCCACAATCTGTAATATAATCCTATTGAGTCCAAGCCAAATAGTGCAAAAAGCCTCAAAAGTATCGAGCTCAACAGGTAAATAAATTGTCAGTGGTAATTCAGAGAATAGCGTGATAAGCAGTCCGGTACGGGGTCCTGCAGTATCTTAAGTGCGGCACAACATACACTTTGGTTCTGGAGTACTTTATTACTTTCTGTCTACAATGACCGCGGACTTTCTAGTGTGCTTTAGTACTTTTTGTCCACCTTCTGCACCAATGGCAGAACAGAAGAAGACTGGACCTGCTGCTGGTAACCTGTGAGGAGATCTGAAGAGCTGGACCAGCTCCCACTTATTCTGAGGACTAAGAAGTGGACTCCAAGGGCCAGTTGACTGAGTGGTTATATAACAGGGATATAACAGGCTGCAAGTGGCCTTTTTCTTGGTGTGACCAGTTGGACCTCCGCTGAAGAGTGTCTTGGCCCTTATGTGCTGTCCCTGAAGTCCTGGGAGCCTTACAAGACGCTAAAAGGAACTACTCCAGAAAATCTGAAAAAAAGATCTGACTTCTAAGACCATAGGAGGTTCTGTGGGACCTCATGGCAAATGTGTCCGATTTGGATGCAACTTCATTAGGTACAGCTTCTGGCATGCCCCACTGGAAGATTTTAAGCTCCATCAAAAAGACTTAATATGAAGGTAGAAATCTTAACTGGGTGAAGGTGCAAAAAGTAGCTGTCTGATAAGAGGACTTCAGTGGCTGCGACATATACATAGCTCCCACCCTGAGCATTTTTTTACCAAAATCAATGTCAGCAGCTGGAACTCATCTGGAGGCTAGTTTGGCTTCAAGAGAACTTTGACAGATACAGCTTTCAACCTTGCCCTGCTAAATGGTTTTGACTTCCAAAAAAAAGTTAAATGACAAAGAAGAGGAGAGACACCAACTGATTCTTACACAGTACACATAGTATTTTTCAGTCTCCACTGCCTGGTATCAAAGAATATCCAATGCAGTTCTCCATTCCAAATACTATACTTTATTTATAATTCAACATCCAAGACATATATCAAAATTCAGCCAATGCGTTCACTTTTGCCATGGTAAGCTTCTTCAGGGTTTATCAAAATTTATACAGTTTGATTACTTATATTCAGTATTTCGATCCTATCCAGCACATAATTTTGGTTATACAAAATTGAAGCGATTCAGTAAGTATGATAGGATGCATGTGTATCTGCAGTATGTGTTGATGTCATGTGTGTTGACGTCATCATGGAGTTCTTTGATACCAGACAGAAAAAACTGAGCCAACCAGTCTCTGGAGGTGGGCAGAACATTGAGTCACTTAGGGAATTTCTAGTTAGGGTGGTCTATGAGGCTTTTGGTTGTCCAATGATACTTTTCCTAAAAACACTTGACTGTCCAGTGCCATAGCTTCAAGGGGCATAGCTCAAGTTAAAATTATTGAAACTGTGTAGTTGGCCTTTCAGGATTTTGAAGCATATCACTTGGGTCGGACTCACATCCTCCCCAAATAATCACCCATTTTGTCACATTGAGTATCAATATTATTGGATGGTGAGATGTTAGAAAGCTCTGTGGGCACAGTAATGCTTTCAAGTACAATAGCAACACATAGTCTGGTGATCCTATCACCTAAGAAAGTTGAAATGTCTTTTCAGGGTTGCTGTGTAGGCTGTATACTTGTCTGGTTTACTTGGGTTTATTACCTCATCTTTTGAACTTCTTGCTTTTGACCATATTTTGGTCCATGATCCTCATGGCTCTTGTCTTGGTTTCATCCTGTGGCTTGTGGTCCTCATCCTTAAGGTCCTGGTTCTATATGTGATCAGTCAGCCCCTGATCATGTTCCTTCAATTGGCCCTCTTACTCGTAATCCTCCTGATGATGACCCTACTGGCGGTGGTCCCCATACTTTTGATACCCCCACCAACATCCTGATAATCCTGTTCTTCCTGACACTGGTAACTGGCCCTGTTCCATCTGATTTCCCTTGTACAATTGGTCTTGGTGGTCCTGGTCCTGTTCTTTTTGGCTCTCGCCTATTGTATTGGCCTCCTTGTCCTTTTGGTCTTACTTATTTTGGTTCGCTTATTATTCCTGCGCAATGAACTTCTGCCCCTTAGCCTCCTGATCCTCCTCTTTCTGGTGGTATTCCTTGACCTATATATTTTGGTGATTTCTGGAGACCTCAATAAAGACACTTCACAACACTCCTCTCACACCAGCTGAAAACATTGAGGTTAAGCTACTTGTTAAAGTGATCTGTGTTTCTCCATCACTATTTGTAGTGCAACAGTGGTAATGAAACTCTGGTGGTTAATGCACTTGTTGGAGAATTATCCATGCCATCTCTGATCACATGCTTGAAGCATCATCAAACAACTTAGAGGGTTAATATGCCTCCTTCAGCTCATAGTGTGCAACATATAGATGTCGGACCTATGCTTTATCTATGAAAAGTTAAGTAGGATAGTGGTCTTGCTGCAAAGATTATTTGTGACTAGCAGATCACAAAGAAGCCCTGGCAAAAAAAGCTGCAGAGTGATTCTCTCCTAAAGATTTTTTAGTGTTGGGGAGTAGGAGGTGGCATTGAGATGAGCTGTGCATAATATCTCTTTTTTCCTTTCTGTCTTTCTTTGATTCACTGTTGGACGTAGCATTACCTGTGGATGCCTTCCAGCTGTTCTTGTTTTTGTGTTGGTTGTTTTTCTCATTTGTTTTGATGAAGGCGGACAATATTGGCCACTCTGCTGGCAGGTGAGCCTTTCTATTCAGTTTGCTGCTGTGTTTCTTACTGCTGAGCATTTTTTTTTAATGTACCACATTTTGCGACAAAAAAACCCTAATACAAAAGATTGGATTTTTTAAAAAGTTGACTGCGTAATGGGTGTTTTTCCGACAGCTCTATGTAACATGCAAAGTGTACGTTTGAAACTTGGGATGGATGCACTGTTAGCCATGATGACACTCTTACCAGGAAACATGGCCTCACACCTGAAAGGTACAGGCAAAGGATTAGGGGCAGCCAGAAGTTACCCCAGTAGTCATGGATGGATTATGTGGATTAAGTTTAAGGAATTAGATTGTGTTATGAAATGCAGTGATGAGAGCAATTACCAAAGGCTGGACAATTTATTTACCTGGGAACACATGTTCAGCAATTGTTTTTCAGAGTTGAAACAACACCTAATGGATAGTACGCACACTGACCAAGGAGCTTGCAAATAAGTCAGATCTCTCGTTTAGTACCAGAGTGTCTAAGAATGTACCTGGCAGTGGCCCCAAGAAGGGTGGTTCAGTTTCCCCCCAGCCAAGTGAGGGTGATGTTCAAAGAGACATAGACAGGTCCCAGAATAAGGTTGGGGACACAAGCAGGGGCACTCTGTCTGTCCTGAGAAGCTACTTGCTGGTGGGAACTCTAAAGGGGTGGGCAATGTGGCCATAGGTGGAAGTAGTCCCCTGGAGCAGGAGGCAGAACATACCCTCGTCTCTCTTAGTGGAGAGATGGACTAAGAGGGTGTACTTGTGATCCCTGAGGGTGGGAGTTGTCACTTCTACTAGGTCACAGTAAATAGGATCACTGCCATAGCTCTGAGAGATACAAGTTCCAGCCAGACTGCAGAGTGACACAGGCACATGGGCAGGGCTTCTTCTGCTTCTTGGCTCTGGTGTCACTGGGATGCAGAGGTGACTCATAGTTAGTGGGTCATAGTTAGTCCCCAGATGTCCCCAGGTGCCCATTGACTGCATCCTGGGAAATTAGGTGTTACCAGTTTTGAGGACCTGAGAGTGGGAGATGCTGAGGGTACCGTAATAGCTGAAGTTTCCGGGGGCACCACTCAAGAGGTTACAGAGGCCCAGATGGGGGGACAGAGGGTGGAAACCCCTGTTCAGCCTCAAGGTACAGGCCCTGAGTTGGAGAATCAGTCTCAGGCTACCACTCCTGGAATGGTGGGAGGGGGAGTGTAAGTTGGGTACCTAACACCTGGGGGCTGTTACCCCCCATTCTGAGTAATCTCAGAGGCCTAGGGTAACTCAATACAGTTAGGGAACTCATTGCCAGCCCCAAGGCTGGAAGTGAGGCCTGCCCAAGATCCCAAAATCCATGCTTGGAGTCTCTATCACGCAGTGGATGACCTTTAGACTGGCTCTTGACACTGACAGCTGTTGATGGCCTTTGTTGGTTGCTGTCCGTATGGGCAGAGTTTTCCTTGGGTTAGGGACAGAAGTCTGATCCAAGGAGAGGAATGGGCTACACCAGTTTGCTGGGAATGTTGGTACTGGCTGCCTACCGGTGACTACCAAATGCATCAGTTCAGGAGCTCAGGAGAGTGTAAACAGAGAGGTCCAACTGAGTACAGGTGGACACAGAACCTCTGCAGAAGAGGGTCATTGTCCATGTTCTATAGCGTGAAGAGGGAAGCCCGTCAAGGTTTTGATTAGTCTCCCCTGGCTTTTGGCTGCAAGGGGAGTAGTGTTGGACATGCCTTGTCTGCAGGGTCATCCCCAAACTTCTTACCCTTTTCCATTCTGTTTTCTTGAATTAATTTTTGTTTTTCACCTTAGGACTTACCACTTCCAACCGTTACCAAAATGCTTGTGCTCACTGCTCAAAACATGGTCAAATGTGCTAGCACCCAATGGGCACATTTAATTTACTTGTGCGTCCCCAGGAAAAAGTGGTACTACATGTACATGGGCCTGTAAATAAATGCTACTAGTGGGACTGCAGCACTTATTGTACCACCCACTTAAGGATCCCTTTTAACCCCTTCGCTGCTGCGGACATTCCGCTGCAGCGCTGGGGGGGGCAGGGGGGCAGCGCGGTGGGCCTGTGCTCATGACGGAGCCGCTCCGTCATGAGCCACAGTTGAGCTGTGCTCATGACGGAACGGTTCCGTCATGACTCCGCCCATTTGCGTTGTCGCCCCGCACAGGCGGGGAAACAGCGCCGCGCAGGCGGAGCGGCCGCCAACAGGATTGTCATGACGGAACCGTTCCGTCATGAGCACACGGCAACCGTGGCTCATGACGGAACGGTTCCGTCATGAGCGGGGAAGGGGTTAAACAGGTCTCAGGTCGGCCATTGCAAGCAGTGTGCAGGTACTTTAAACTGTCATATTGACCTGGCAAAATAAACCTTTTAGCCAGGCCTAAACTTTCCTTGTTAATAACTATAAGCCAACGCTAGGGTACGCCCCACACAGCCCATAGAACAGGGTGCATTGCCTTTAAAAAGTTGGACATGTACTTTCAAGTTTTACATGTCCTGGTAGGAAAAAATTCTTACATTCATTTTTCAGTGCTGCAAGGCCAACCTCTCCCCTAGGATAACATTGGGTTACCTTATTACATTTAATAAGTGATAACTATTGTTTGAGAACAGGTATAAATTTCATGTTTATTTTCTAAGGAATTGACGTTTAAAACACCCTCTTTAATGGTAAAATCAGATTTTAAGTCACAATTCTGAAAATGCCATATTTAGAAACTTGAAAAAAGTGAAAAAGACCACAGCTGGAATGCATCCAGTTAGATTAAAGAAATCTGACAACAAATTTCAAACAGTAAACTCACATTGATAAAATTTAGTGTGCACCTGAAGAGGAGGTCCAGCCCGCCCCCTACTTGTGAATTGAAAAAACGAAAACAATTGTCATAGTCTTCAAGTGCACTGCTTAAAGGTACTCCAAAGGAGTATATTACATGTTCCTCTAAGATTAAACAGATGTCTCTAGTAAACGCAAATACAAGAACATGAAACCTAAACCACAATTTCAACAATAAACAAGATTGAAATATAACAAAAAATGCTAATGATTGATGGCTGAAGAGTATGTTTTGTTTCTTGTCTTTTGGTTTAAATTACAAACACCAAGATATCATGTTTACTTACTTGTAGATTCCCCAGAAGAAGGGCAGATGTGTATGCCCAAAATGCATTAGGATTTATGTTGAATCTGCTAGACATTGTTTATGTTCTCTTCACAACCATTTGAAGTTCTCTTCGGAGATCAACGGAGGATGCTCAATAAAAGAAGAAGATACTCTTCAGCCATCAATCTTTAGCATTTTTTTTTATATTTCAATCTTGTTTATTGTTGAAATTTTGGTTTAGGTTTCATGTTCTTGTATTTGCGTTTACTAGAGACATCTGTTTATCTGAAAATCTTCCCCTGATGTTAAAGCACATTTACACCATATTTACTCATGCAAATGGCTGCTTATGTGTTATAGTTACTAAGCTCATAGAAGATAAACAAATCAACAATAAGCAATATATGCATATAGGGTTTGCCAAATTAAAGATCTAACAGAAAGCATCATAGTATTGCTATTAAAAGATATGTCAATATCAGTTATCTTATATATTATCCATGACCACCAAGCATGAACAGATAAAACATTAGCAGATTTCCAGTTCTTAGTAAAGGATTTGTTAGAAGATGATATTAAAATATCAGATAGGTTCATATCCATGTACAATAAAGAAATTGAAAAAAGAGAAGATTTAACTATATTAACTTCACACAGTGAGAAAACATCAAAATGAAATTATATCCCCCACAGGTCCGTAAAATTTAAAAACTAGAGGACATTCAAATTACATTTGTTTCAGAGTACCAGCTTCCTTATTACAATGCCAACAGAAACGTGTCCCACTTCATGCTATTCTGCCCCTTATACAGGAAGGTGTGGAAAACAGTGGCGTAGCTAGGGTGGGGCGGTGGGGGCGGTCCGTCCCAGGCGGCACTATTTTGGGGGCGGACAAAGGCATTTAGATAAGACTCGGCTTGCTTTCGTGGACGTTCGGGGACGGGCAGAGAAGGAATAGGACTCGGGCAATGTCCTCTTCTTTTTTGTGCTGACAGCTGTCCCCCCCCTCTCTTCCTATTATTCCCTCTCTTTCTGTCTTGCTCCTCACTTACTGAAAACCGTGACTTGAAGAAACGGTTCACAACCTCTCTTTCCTTCTTTCATTGAGTTGCTTCCCTGTGAAATGGATCCAAAAAAAAAAAACACTCTTGCGAGAAATGCCCTTTTTCTGACATTTTTCTATTCCAAAGTGCAGCGGGATGGAGAGAAATAGAAGATTTTAAATATGAAAAATAAATACATAACTGAATAAAGCAAGACAGAGTGGTTGCAAAGTGGTCAGATTGGTTTTATTTACATCCAAATACATCAGCCTCACTTTACAGAGTTTGCCAGTGAAGTGCTACTTTTTCTCGTCTTTCTTTGAACAGCATTGTTGTTCCCAGGTGGGAAAGTGTACCATTCCTGGTAATGCAATACCTGGTTGATGGGTGGATTGGAAAACAAAATGTGTACCATGGCTCTGTGTTTATGGATGTGGTCTTTTTAAACCATACTGCTTACGTTTTGTAAGGATAAAAGCAATGGGCATTGAAACGGTTCCCTTCAGGGCCCTCTAGTCATGTCCTTAACTTTTCAGGCAAAACCACTCGCTGATTTCTGAATAGTGAGGGAGAGATCGATAAGGTAACCATGTTGTTTCTGCTTACATTTCACATGCTTTACCTAATCTTGCATTCCCTATGAGTGGTTGGTTTTACTTTTTTTTAGGTAGCATATTACTCTTATCAAGTACATAATTTGAATTGAGCCACATCCAAGTGTTTAAAGCGGGCACAATTAGGTTATAGCTGAAGGCAGTGCGAGTTTCTCGCAGTGGGGATGTATGGTGTTCAGTGGGGGAGAGGATGTGGCACTATGGCCAGAGCTGTCGAATTTGGAACTGGGGAACTGGGTTCAGCCTTCATGACCAGTCCACCACACCACTCTACTGAGGGAGCACATTCCTACGCTAGACCTTAGAAGGCCCCACAAGACCTTAGAAGGCTTGATGTCTTAGCACAAGCAGGTGTACCCTAGTGGTGTCAATTGTGGGTTAACCTTGAAGGCCTGTCCACCACAATCTATACTGAAGTTCATCTCCAGTCTTGCGGGCAGGCCTACGAAGCAGCACACCCTAGAACAACAGTAGTCCAGTCTCTGTGACTCTGTCACTGAGGTAACATGAACCTTGAGCAGGTTAGGGCGATGCGAACAGTGTGACTGCACTGGGTACCATTTCAGGTGGGTGCATAGTGTTTGCAAGTATATTATGGTTTAAAAATAACTTGCTGCCTCCTTCCTGGCCTCCAGCAATTTTCAGAAACAATAAAAATGTCATGATAACTTCGGTGATTAATGTTCTTCCTAGAGAGAGATCGGAGTTTTGTCTAGTGGAAGGGTTGACTCCTGGAAAGGTAGCACAGAGGGTTAATGTGCCTGCTGTAAAGAACATGTACCATGCAGATCACAAAGTACACTGCTTTAATGGGGGGACCATGATGAATGGTCATTTAATGTCAGCTGTAGATGATGGATCCCTGAGCAGTGTCATGTATGTACATGTTTGCATTGTGCTGAGGGGATTACCAGGTAATTATTCACGCAGCTCTCTGATAGATGTCACATGCAGTTTTTCTGAGTCCCCAGATAGATCATGCAGTCTGTGTGTTCTCTTTTGTACTGCCAGTCACTGCCAGTCACCGGTGTATTTAACTGTGTAGCCTTGGACCGTGTCATGTATGTGCATGTAACTTGCATGATCGAGGTAACTATAAGCGGCGATACTACGTGTCTCTCGGACCGCTTGCAAGTGCTCGCCGTCCTTTCTCCCCAGCAACCCCCCCCTCCCCAGGGGCGGCAATCTGAGGGATAGCCCCGGGTGCCACAAGCTCTAGCTACGCCTCTTGTGGAAAATATGGTTGGTGGCTGTGTGTAAGCACATGGGTGTGAGACACTACTGGGAAGCGGAGAGACTCTATAAAAGTGATACAAGTGAACCCTTAGCCTACGCGGTCTCTAAGTACTTGTATATCGCCTGGGCATTAAGAAAGACAGCTATCTGCAAATCCCAACCCCGTTAGAGATCTGCCTTATCTCCCCTTCCTACCATCAAGTGTTTATGAATTGTTGCACATATTTATTCTGCCAACCCTTCTCTTTTGTACAATTCCCATGATTGCTATTTTGCACATTCTCCCCGTTATGATTTTTTTGAACATTTCTTGATTGGTTGGACTACTTACCACTGAAATGTACAATTGGTTATCTTGCTAGGTCCACAATCAGTTCTCAGGACTGACGTCCCGTTTTTAGCACTTTTATTCTGATCCTATGTTTTAAATCACTTTCATAGTAATCCATCTGTACCTTGATGTCTTATGTTTTTATATTGTATAACTTTTAAAGTATCTGAAATGTATCTCCTTGTATTGATTTGATGCGTTTTATGGGTTGTGCCCGAAATAAACGATTGCTTATTTACTTACAATGCCACCAGACTGGTGCATCAATTAACTTTGGGCCCGATTCACAGAACTAACTTAAGACAAAATCCTAAACTTACTAACATTTTGATATTCACAGAAGGCACTTACTCATTTTGGTATTCACAGAAGGCACTTACTCATTTCGGTATTCACAGAAGTTAGGAGTCCTAACTTTAGGACTCCTAAATGCCTTCTGTGAATACCGAAAGTCTTAAAACTAGGATTTTTCTCAGTTTAGTAGTAGTATAGTTAGGACTCCTAACTTTAGGACTCCTAAATGCCTTCTGTGAATACCGAAATTCTTAAAATTAGGATTTTTCTCAATTTAGTAGTAGTAAAGTTAGGACTCCTAACTTTAGGACTCCTAAATGCCTTCTGTGAATACCGAAAGCCTTAAAATTAGGATTTTTCTCAGTTTAGTAGTAGTATAGTTAGGACTCCTAACTTTGGGACTCCTAAATGCCTTCTGTGAAAACCGAAAGTCTTAATATTAGGATTTTTCTCAATTTAGTAGTAGTAAAGTTAGGACTCCTAACTTTAGGACTCCTAAATGCCTTCTGTGAATACCGAAAGCCTTAAAATTAGGATTTTTCTCAGTTTAGTAGTAGTAAAGTTAGGAGTCCTAACTTTAGGACTCCTAAACTGAGAAAAATCCTAATTTTAAGACTTTCGGTATTCATAGAAGGCATTTAGGAGTCCTAAAGTTAGGAGTCCTAACTTCTGTGAATACCAAAATGAGTAAGTGCCTTCTGTGAATACCAAAATGAGTAAGTGCCTTCTGTGAATACGAAAATGGTAGTAAGTTTAGGATTTTGTCTTAAGTTAGTTCTGTGAATCGGGCCCTTTATATTTAAGTGGAGTCCAATAACAGGTATTTAATATGAACAAGTTAGCTTTGCAGATGTGTGATGGCATCCAACGTAAAATATTGTATAGCCAAATGTTCTCCCCTCTTTATAGTGTAAGAATGCAGTATAAACAGAATTTTAAAAGTCACTCAATTTTAATAGGTTTGGTGAGTTAATGGAAATCAATTTTGTGATTGCTAGGGAAAAGCTCAACATCAGAACAGTGAGGGTGAGGAATATTACAGTTATAAGCATTAAGAAATACATTCCATAATTTAAAATATATATCATATTCAGAAGATGAAATATTAAAGTGAGACTGTAGTTCAATACAAGATTTAAAACATGGTATGCCGACGATTATCTGAAATGTTGAAAACAGAAGCATTAATCCAGAGTTGCCAGCAATATATAGGTGAATTCAGTTTAATTTTTAGATTATACCACAAGGATATTTTCTTTGGATATATACTTTTGTTGCTAAATAATGCATCAAGAGCAGATGCTGCAATTTTGGTTATATGCTGAGAATTGGGAACTTCATTTTTAGGTCTCGGCTAGCGTGGCTGCGCACATGCGCAGCTCGCCTCGGCGAGATGTAACGTTTTGGAGGAGTTTCAGTAAAGGGCTTTAAGCCCCGCCCCTCTTTTCCATTGGCCGGCATCACCGTTTATGCTAAACGGTGGCCAGCTATTGGAAAAGAGCTGTATGTGTTACCTCCCTTTGGCTTTTTCTGCCGTCCCACTTAGACGGGCTCGCCTGCTTTCCGTTGGTCGTAAACGATTTCTTATCTTTATGGGGCCATGTGTTTAAACACATGGCCCCATAAAGACAAGAGATCGGCTGCAGCGCGGTCCTCCTTTCACTTTCGCGCTTGCTTTAAACCCTAGCAGTTTACGTCACCAGCTGCCCTTGACCCTACCTGGTAGGTCGCTCCCCTGCCGCACAGTGCTGCCTGTGTGTCTGGCGCCGCTACTGCTGAGTAAGTTGATCACTGCATTGTCTTACTGCTTGCCCTTGTTGTGCCCGTAACTGCTCTGCCCCTGTCCTTCCCCGCTGCCTGTACTTGCTCTGTGCCTGTTTCTCTGCCTCTGTTCCCCTTGCTGCCCCGCGATTCTCTGTGCCTGTTTCGCCTCTGTTCCCCCCCGCTGCCCCGCATCTCTGTGCCCGTTCTCACCTCTGTTCCCCTCGCTGCCCCGTACCACCTAACTGCCTTGCCTTCTGTTCCTTCGTTGCCCCCCTTACCTGTGCCTCTTTGCCTTCTGTACCCTTCGTTGTCCCGCTCCACTCCCACCGCTGCCTCCCCTGCGGCCCCGCCCCCTGACTGCCTATTCGCTGCATCACCTCCCAGCTGCTCCTGCCTCCCACCTCCCTGTATATGCCGGCCGCCGCACGGCCGTGCAGCAGATGCGCGCAATGGGCGCACCACTGGCACGCCGAAGGCGCACCTAAGGCAAGCCCGTCTGCGCCCGTCTGCGCCTGGACCACGCCCAGCGCCGGAACCCCTGGTCGCCGCACCCGCACCATGGAACGCTGCCACTACGATGCCAGCACCCTGCATGCTCTCAACCCCGGACAGACCCACACCTGCTTCAAGGCCGCCCCGAAACGCACACACGGCCCCTTCACCTGTCGAAACTGCAGCTACACCAGCCTCAGAACCAACGAACCACCGGCCAAACAAGACCCCAACCACCTCCAATGCATACTTCTGAACACCCGCTCCACACGCAAACACACCGTCGAACTCTGGGACCTGCTCGACACAACATCCCCAGATGTCGCCTTCCTGACAGAGACATGGAAGAATGACTCCTCCGCACCCGACATCGCCATAGCCATCCCAGACGGCTACAAGATCACCCGCAGAGACCGCACCAACGGAGTCGAAGGAGGAATCGCCATCGTCCACAAGAACAGCATCAGGATCTCGACTAGCACCGACGACACTCTCAGCACCGCCAAACACATGCATTTCCAGATCCACACAGACCCCAACTCCACCCTCAGAGACACCCTCGTCTACCGACCCCCAGTTCAGCGACTCCATCACCGACTTCATCAGAACGCAGGCCCTGACCTCCACCGACTACATCCTCCTCGGAGACCTGAACTTTCACCTTGAGAACAACAATGACAGCAACACCACAACCATGATCGATAACCTCGCCAACCTCGGAATGAGGCAACTCATCACCACGCCCACCCACTTCACCGGCCACACGCTCAACTTCATCTTCTCCTCAAGCCTGCACGTCTCCTTCAACCACACCACCGAACTCCCCTGGACCGACCACCGCTGCATCCACTTCACCTCCCAGAAACCCACCACACACCACCGCACCCAACTGATCCCCCGCCGCTGCTGGAGCAAAATCACTGAAGATCAACTTCATGCAAACCTTACTCTCAACCCACCCACCGAACCCTCCAACACCGACGACGCTGCCCACAGCCTCAGACACTGGATCGAGGACTGCGCCAACACCCTCGCCCCACTGAAGAAACCCCCCACCAGAGACACCAGCAAAGAGGGCCAGCTGGTTCACCCCAGAACTCCTAGCCTCCAAGAGAGCCTGCCGGAAGCTAGAGAAGAAACAGCACAGCGAACAGACCCCGGACAGCCTCGCAGCACACAAGGACGCCATCCGCAACCACCACCGCCTCATCAAGGCTGCCAAGAGCACCTCCTTCAAAGACCGCCTCGACAACAACGCACACGACAGCAAGGAGCTTTTCAACATTGTGAAGGAACTCTCCAAACCCAGCTCCAACACCAACAACATCCCGCCGTCACAAGCCCTGTGCAACTCCCTCACCACCTTCTTTCACCGAAAGATAGCAGACATCCATGACAGCTTCAACACCCAGACCGCCCCAACATACAGCAACACAACCGACTCTCCTCACATCATCGACTACGATCCCCTGCTAGCCTGGGCCAGCGTGAGCATCAATGACACCATCAAGACCATGAGCACAATCCACTCCGACTCTCCATCAGACCCATTCCCGCACCACATCTTCAACAAAGCAAGCAGCTCCATCGCACCCCGCCTGCGCAATGTCATCAACCTCTCCCTCGAGACCGCGACCTTCCCAGAGAGCTGGAAACACGCCGAGATCAACGCTCTTCTCAAAAAACCCAAGGCAGACCCAAGAGACCTCAAGAACTTCCGGCCCATCTCTCGGCTCCCGTTCCCGGCCAAGGTCATCAAGAAGATCATCAACAAACAGCTAACCCAATACCTCGAAGAAAACAGAATCCTGGACCCTTCTCAGTAAGGGTTCCGAACAACCACAGCCCCGAGACCGCCCTCATCGCTGCCACCGACGACATCAGGACCCTGCTGGACAACGGTGAGACCGCAGCACTCATCCTCCTAGACCTCTCTGCCGCCTTCGACACCGTCTGCCACCGCACACTACACGCACGACTCCACGCCACAGGGATCCGAGACAAGGCTCTGGAATGGACCACATCCTTCCTCTCAGGCAGAACCCAGAGCGTCCACCTCCCCCCATTCTGATCCGAAGCCTCCAAGATCATCTGCGGCGTACCCCAGGGCTCCTCCCTCAGCCCAACACTGTTCAACATCTACATGGCCCCGCTTGCACACGTCGCCGGACAGCACGACCTCAACATAATCTCCTACGCCGATGACACCCAGCTGATCCTCTCCCTCACCAAGGACCCCATCACCACCAAAACCAACCTCCACGAAGGAATGAGGGTCGTCGCCGACTGGATGAGGGCCAGCTGCCTGAAGTTGAACTTGGACAAGACGGAGGTCCTCATCCTCGGCTCCAACCCTTCATCCTGGGACGACTCCTGGTGGCCGACGGCACTAGGAACAGCCCTGACACCCACAGACCATGCATGCAACCTGGGTATCATCCTCGACTCAATGCTCACAATGACCAAGCAAGTTAATGCTGTCTCCTCCTCCTGCTTCAACACCCTCCGCATGCTCCGCAAAATCTACAAATGGATCCCAACGGACACAAGAAAGACAGTCACCCAAGCCCTTGTCAGCAGCAGACTCGACTACGGAAACGCCCTCTACGCTGGAGCCACGACCAAACTCATCAAACAACTACAACGCACCCAAAACGCCTCGGCACGACTGATCCTCGACAAACCATGCCACAGCCACATCACCCCCCACCTGAGAAACCTGCACTGGCTCCCCGTCAACAAGAGGATATCCTTCAAACTCCTCATCCACGCACACAAGGCACTCGACAAGACCGGCCCTGCCTACCTCAACAGCCGACTCTCCTTCTACATCCCCAACCACCAGCTACGATCCGCCGACCTCTCACTTGCCACCGTTCCACGCATTTGAAGAACTACCACCGGCGGGAGATACTTCTCCCACCTCGCCGCCAAAACATGGAACACCCTACCCCTGACCCTACGACAGACCCAAGACCTGCTGACCTTCAGGAGAACACTCAAGACCAGGCTCTTCGATCAGTAGCAGCCCCACCCACCCCGAGCGCCTTGAGACCCTCGCGGGTATGTAGTGCGCTTTACAAATGTTTGTTTGTTTGTTGTTTGTTTGTTTAGCACGGGGTAACGGGGAGGACAGATCTGAGGCAGTAGCCTCTTTCACTTTTGCAGCCTTAATACAATGATTAATTTCTGCGCACAGCTTCCCGCGGCCGGAGGTCCCAGACAGAGCAGTCACCTAAATAATCCTTCAATATTCTGCACCTCTGAGTCACCTGGTTGCCTGTAAAATGAAGGTTCTAGCGTCGGAGACAGCAGGGAGCATTTGTGGAAGGTTTGGGAGCTCCGCTGTCTCTGGTTGTGGTGCAACGAGCTGCTGTGCACCAGTGCTCTGTCTGGGACCTCCGTCTGCCATTTCGCGGAGGGTTGGAGCTGTGAGATTTGGACGGCGCTGTTCTCCCGACTTGTGGTCTCTGGAGTGATTTTTGCCTGCTGCGGACCTTAACCGCGACCGAGGCTGTGTCCATTGGAGCAACCGAGGGCTCCATGTGCCCAGTGGTGAGGAGGCAGTAGAGCGGGGGTATGGACTACTTGGGCTGGGTCCGCATTGTCGCACGGCCTAAGATCCCCAGACACACCAAACACCACAGGCACAGACAGATTATCGCACCACACGCAGCCGATAGACCCCCTCCCAACACATGCACATAGCAGACACACACACCCACACAGCTGACAGACACACACAGGAGAGATACACAAACAGCAGACAAAACAGACATGCACACACACGACAGACACACATAGGTATCGGAGAAAAGGGATCTATCCAGCCACACACCACAAAGGAGCCAAGACACAGCAGACAAAAGGGAGACACAGCACAAACACTGCAGACAGACACACCGCACACACAAAGGACACAAAACTCGCACCTCTTTATAATTACAGTATTTTTATTGCTCACTCACGTCTCACTTCCCACAGCCTGGACTTGCATTCCTCGCGTTCACACCTCTTCTTAGTTAATTCTGTTACATTCCCCATTTTAAGCACCTCTTCAGTAGTTGTATTCCACATCCTCACAACCATTCTGAGAGCTTTAGCAGCTCCATTCTGTGCCCCTATCTCTTCACAACTCCCATAGTTCAATTACCTGCTCTTGTATCCCTTCCCAACTCTAGTAGCTCAATTTCCCTCATCTTTTCCCCAGATTCGGTTATTCCATTCCCTGCTTTTAGCACCTCATTCCCTGTTTCAGTAGTTCCATTTCCTGCCCTCAACCAGCTCCCCTAGGTCTATATTCCACTCTTGCAATCCCCTCCCGAGCCCCAGCAGTTCCATTCCTGCCTTTTGCGCCCTCTTCTGAGCTCCAGTAGCTCTTTTCTTCACCCGCATCTCTTTTCCCAGCTCTAGTAATTCTAATCTCCATTGTTGCATCTCCTTTCCCAATTCCAGTCATTTTCATCCACTCTCTCATATCTCTTTAAGAAACTCCTGGACCTCCATTCCTCACTCTGCCTCTGAACAAAAGCTGTTGCATTCCCCACTTTAGGCACATTTTTTCCCAGATCCAGTAGTTCCATTCCCCACTTGTGATTCCTCACGGCTCCACTAATTCCAATCCCCACACTGACACCTTTTGTCTGAGCTCCAGTAGTTCCATTCCACACACTGTCAGGCCCCCTAGTTGTACTCCCCAGCCTTGCACCTACGTTCCTGGTTCCATGCTTCTCACCCTAGCCATGGCCGGACTGGAAGACCAGTTTAGGCCCAAGTAGAAGTTAGAAGGCAGCCATACAGTGTAGGAGGAGGCTAAGGCAGGTATTCGTGCAAGGCTTGGCCCACGGTATCCCATTCTGTTCTGAAAGCAGCTCTTGTCGTGCTCCACGCTCCTCCTTTTAACCACGCAGTTCTTTCTACGCTTTACCTGCCTCGGCGTTGTTTCTCCTCAGGACAAGAGGTGAGAGGCAGGTCATCGCAGCCTAGACTCTGGCCCATCTAGTCATGCGTCTGGAATGTGACATTTACCCCTGCACTCGCCGCTTTTTTCCTGCCCCACTGCTGTTTGCAAGCGGGGCACAAGAACAGAAACGCGTCTCTTCGTTCAGAAATCGTCCCAAGCAGGCATTTTAATTGGCACCAGCTGCTGCGCGTTCCTGCCATAGCACTCCATATTTTTCATAATAAGACGCAGGCGGCTGCATCTTCGCCTGAGTGCCCTTGCAGCATCTGTCACCTTTATTTTTGCTCCGTTCCGGGCTAGTATGCGAAGACCGCCGCTGAAATGTGCCTGTCTGCCTCTGTGGCTGGAATAGAACATGGCGGCGAGCTGGGCGCTGGAATGGGCCTGCTATGCGTCTGGCAATGTCCGGGTCTCGCATGCCAGGGGAGATCGACAACCCCGTGTGATGGACAAATCCAGCCCCTGGGTTAAGCCAAGCTTTGGGGGTCACTGACGCTCCTTGAGATGCCCCAGTCCTGGGCTGGACCCTGGGATTGGTGAAACCTCTAGTGATCGACAGTTGTAGCCACTACACTGTATTTACTCCTATGCGCTAAGTTTGAGAGATAAAAATACACGCCTTCGGCTTGGAAACTAGCCGAGGAATAGGGTGCCCTGCTCTGGGTCCCTGAAATACCTTCAACAGGCTGTGGAAATGCAGCAAACAAGCCCTGAAAGCAGACACCTTGCTATATTTTCACCTCGGGTGATGAACAAGTGCAACCTGCTAAGAATATGGCATCCCTGATTAGCAAAAACCATTCAGGATTTGGTAACTGGGAACGTTGTGAGGTTGGGAGCGGACTGTCTGGAGCTTTGAGGGCTGCTTCTCTGTTGGTCTGAGAAGTCCCCATGCAGAGATGGAAGGAGAAAAAAGAACAAGCATTGAAAATGCAATAGGTCTCGTCTTTTATTAAGTTAAAGCCATTTGCTTTGCTATACAATACCATTATCAAAGCAAATGGCTTTAACTTAATTAAAGCCGAGACCTATCGCATTTTCAATGCTTGTTTTTCAGTGTACGTAGTGAGAACTGCTGGTGAAGGCAATAGAGCATAAATATGTTTCTCAATTGAAACACATTTTTGTACTATATGGGATTCCAGATTATAGATGTTATAGGATCCACTAGGGACCGAATAGGCGTGAAACATGTCGACCTGATTAGACCTAACTACTCATCTATCACCACTATCTGCTCAAAGTTGCAAAAATGAACAAACCCTCCTCATTGATAGCAGGGTCACAAGTTCCTTCTTTGCCTGTTTTTAACTATATCATACAGACCCAAGAATAAATACTTTTGAGGGTACCAATACAGTATTTTTAACCCACCTGCAATTAACGAGGAAACGAATGAGCACAAAGAATATCTCACTCAGCAGAAAATCAATAAACTTCAAAAAGATGTCAAATGCTTAGACTGAGTGAAGGTATACCCTTACACGAAAGAAGACTATCAATTCTTTACTAACTATACATCATCTGACCAGAGCTCAACCAGCTCCTCCAGAAGATCGGGTTTGGTTGACAGCAATGCTAGCTACGAGGGCAGGGATAACTCTAACAGACAGAGGGACAATTTCACTAACCATCCTCTCCCCCTCTTTCCCAATTTTCCGACACATCCGTACCAGACGAATATGTTTCCTGGACAAAGGATGGGACCACCCCCCCCCCACCAATGTTAAATCTACAACCTGGTCACCCTCAACAATTCCAAATGTACCAACAATTCCTGAACCCCCCATTTTTCAACAGAGGGAGGGGCAGAGGAAGAGGAAGATGAAGAGGTACCACCAAGAATGTTCATTGGCAGGAACCTGAAGCCCAGATGCTACTGAGGAGCAAGACAACGGGACCCAAACACTCGTAGTCAACCTCTCTTCACTACAGCTAAATCTAAATGAAACAACCCTTTTGGAGAAGGGTATTGGATTTGTCCCCACCCTACGTGAAAACACGTTTCGTCTCCACCAGGAATTACACCCACTCTTCAGCAAAATCAGACTACGGGCCTGTTTTCAAGATAAACCTTACACCCCGGAAGAAGGCACAGGATTACGCAATAGGTCATGTTTCATGCCTCCAGCAGCAAACACCCCAAATATAATACTCACTTTTGAGTTGCCTGTCCTTAACTCCTTGCCTGCTCATGACGGAACCACTCCATCATGAGCCACGGGCGCCGTGTGCTCATGACGGAGTGGTTCCGTCATGCTGCGGCCGTTGCGGCCGCTCCGCCCACGCGGCGCTGATTCCCCGCCTGTGCGGGCGAACAATGCAAGTGGGCGGAGTCGTGACGGAACCACTCCGTCATGAGCACAGCGTGCCCCTGGCTCATGATGGAGTGGTTCCGTCACGAGCATGGCGGCGCCGCGCTCACCCCGAACCCCCCCAGCACCGCGGCAAAATTCGTGCCTCGGCGAAGGGGTTAAAGAGGTAGCACCTACGAGTGGACCCCTCCATTCAACAACATGTCCAAATCAGAGAGAAACCTACTCAGGGGGATCACAGACGACACAACCATTGTGGTTAAACTGGCTGACGAAGGCAGCGCCATCGTTCTACAGGATGTGACCACCTATAATGATAAGTGCCGACACACGCTACTGCCTACCGATTGAGACTGATCCCACTGCATGCCTTACCATCAAGATTAAAGGACTGATCACAGAGACCGAGATCCAGGGATGGATTACCAAACAAGAGGCTAACTTCCTGAACAAGCAACAACCTCGGATACCATATTTTTACACCCTCCCCAAAATTCACAAGAGATTCAACCCCCCACAAGGACGCCCTATTATCTCGTGCATCGATTCGCTCCTGGAACCACTCAGCAAATTCTTTGACTTTTGCTTAAGACCAATTGTAATGAAGACTCCCACATACCTAAGAGACACAACGGATGACCTCAACCTTATGCAGGCCTTCTCAGAACCTGAGAGGCTAGACCTCCTGATGACATTGGACGTCAAAGCCTTGTATACCAATATTCCCCAAGACGCTACTTTAGAAGTCCTGGACGATATCCTTTACCAGGAGGACCCATGGGCATTCAAGACCCCCATCACATTCATTGTTGAATATGTCTCTAGTAGGCAGAGGTAAGTACCTTTGGCCAAATAGGGACCCTTGCTTGTAGTCAGGGTAAGAGGAAACACACTGTTGATAACCCCTGCTCACCCCCTTGGTAGCTTGGCACAAGCAGACAGGCTTATCCCCAAGGCAATGTGTAAAGTATTTGTACCAACACTCACAGTAACATAGTGAAACACCACAAATGGACACTACACAAGTTGCTTATAAAAAAAAGTTATCTTTACATAGATTAGGCAGATCAAAACGACATAACAATCACATACACAATTAATCCTTTCCTTAGAAATGTTCTTTTGTTGAGAAAGTTCCCTTTAGCAATGTTCTCTTTATAGAACGTATTGGAAATAGTAAAAACACTGGTAGGCTCAGACTGGCTGTGAGCCCTTCTTTCTAGCATGTGGAAACTCTAAATGGTGCCTGTATCGATAACCGCCCTGCTGTACTTGTAGCTCGGAATGTGCCGGCTGGGCTTGCTCACTTTCACCTTTTGCAAATCACCCCTTTACAGTCGCCAACAGGACACTGCCTTCAACTATTGCCCACGCTGTCCTTTATGAGACCACAAAGGACGCGTCCTTAATTGTTGCCGTTCACTCAGTCAATTCCTTATTAGCGTGGGAATGCCAGTATAATCAAAAAGAGGGACGGCCTCTGATACCGCTGCTTCCCTGTGAGCCAGTTCGGGCCATAGCGGTCTTAAAAGAATGATCTGCACAATTCCCCCCGGCACACGCGCTCACTCTCAACCCGCTCCAGGTAATGCAGCGGTGCGGGTTGGAGCGTTACCTTGGCTGGGTCTGACTGGCGCTGAGGCTCGCACTCGAGCATGGCTCTCCCTCGGCTTGGGTTTTACTCCTAGGCGGTTCCCAGCTGAGTGCAGGCACACGCCTCAGCGTCGTGGACGATCGGGCCGATTCAGACTTCACAAAGGGCACACGCTGTGCCCCAGCACCCGCACACAGCGTTGTTGTGGAACAAAGCACCTCTTAAGCACAGTTGTGGTCACGAAGGTCTCTTAGTGGCGTGCAGGCAAGGCAGCCTTCGCGGCGGCCTGGGGGAACACAATTACCCCCAGAGACAGCAGCAGCAGTGGGGCACGGTGCAGGACAGGTGGTATGAGTTGCAGGACAAACTTTTATATCCCTGAGTTTACAACAGGAGGCCAGCTCTTCTCAGGCCCTTGGAAACAGGTAGACTTCAGAGGGAGGCAAAGCACACGGCACAGCTCCTCTTCAAGCAAGGGGGACACAGCACACATCAGACAGTCCCTTGGTCCTCTTCCTCAGTAATCACAGCAGGTCAGCTCCCAGACACTCAGCAATAGCAGTACTTTTCCTAAGTCTTCCTGGCTGTTCTTCTTTGGCAGGGATTCCTTCTTGATCACGAAGTTTCCTAATGTAATTTTACAGGGGTCTCAGCTCTACTTTTATACCCCAAAAGACTTTGTTCTTCCTGTGTGAGGGGTCCTGGACCCAGTCCAAACTAGTTCTGGGTGCACTCTGCCAGGGCATATCTTCTTCCTTTGTGAGTGTGGGCCAGGGCCATGAGACGCACCGCAGGAGGTGGAGCCAGCATTGTGGAAGGCAGGCACAGGCCTATTCAGACCCAGGTGCTAGTCCTCCTCACAACTCTAAATGCAGATGGTTCTATTCAGCCTAGTGCTGACTCACCCAGTCTCCTGGAGCCACCCCAGCCCCTGTCACTCACAAACCAGAGAGTCAATCCACAAACAGGCAGAGGCACTCAGAAAGGCTGAACAAGAAAATAGCCACAAAAGTGCTATTTCCAAACCTAGAATTTAAAAACCATCTTCACTAAAAGATGTGTTATTAAATTCTGAGTTCAGGGATACCAGATTCCATATGTCTATCTTGCCGTTATGGGAAGATATGCAGGCACACATGTTACACAGCATTCCCCATGTTATCCTATAGGCAAGATAGCCTTTCAATAGTGAAAAACGAAATTGGCAGTATTTCACTATCAGGACATGTTACCCACTCTAGTTCATGTCCTACCTTTCACATACACTGTGCTCTGCCCAGGGGGTTACCTTGGGCCTACCATAGGGGTATCCAGTGTGTAAGAAAAGGGAAGGGTCAGGCCTGGCAAGTGTGTACACTGGCCAGGACAACATGACAGTTCACAGACTGCACACAGGCACTGCAGTGATAGGCCTGAGACACCATTTTAGGGATACTCATGTGGGTGGCATAATCAGTGCTGCAGGCCCACTAGTAGCATTTGAATCACCAGCCCTGGCACACTCAGTGCACTTTACTAGGGACCTACCGGTAAAACAAATATGCCAATCATGGATAACCAATCACAGTAATAATTTAACCAGGGAGCATTTGCACTTTGGCACTGATCAGCAATGGCAAAGTGCCCAAAGCATCTAAACCAGCAAAACGAAATCCATCACAGTGTCAAAAACGTAGTAGGTAAAGGCAAAAAGTCAGGGGAAACCACGCCAAGGACGCCAGGTCTAACAGCCTCTCTCGCCCTCAAAGAAAATGTATTTTGATTCCAAGACCAACTCTACCACCAAATACAAGGCACGTGCATAGAAAGCACCTTCACCCCCAGTATGGCGTGTCTCTACATGGCTGCCTTTGAAAGAAACTACATTGAGAATGAGATCAACCCCTGTAGCAACAACATACTACCGTGGCATTGTTGTATTGACGACATCTTACTGTTTTTGAGTGGCGACTCAGAAACGTGTGGAGCATTCTGCGATTGGGTCAATACATTGGACCCTTAATTAAAATTCACCAACACCAGATCAGAGAGTTCTATACCATTTCTCGATTCAAGCGGGTCAACTGTTTACGACAAAATACAAGAAACCAACTGATAGAAACAGTTTGTTACTCTACATGAGCCACCATCCAAAATCCCTCAGGGATTATCTACCAGTAGGTCAGTTTCTCCGTTTACGCAGGAACTGCAACACTACCAATGAATATGAAAGGCAGGCTTCTTCCCTCAGATCCAATTTATTGTACCATCCCTATCCACACAAGGTGATACATCAGGCATATAAGAGGGCAAAAAACAATCACAGGGAAAGTTTTGTTAGAGAGCAGAGAAAGAACCCCAACTGACACACTGACATGTGTAACAACTTTCACCCCTACCTCCATCAAAATACAGAAGGTTATCAAAAAACATTGGGTGATCCTCAACACAGGAAACTTTATTCCTGTGCCACTATCCCTTTTTGTATACAAACGCACACAAAATTTGGAGGACCTTCTTTTACACACTTGCCCCCCTATTTAACGAACTAGGCATTCCACATTATGGGCCCTTCCACCAGTCGAGGGTCATTTCCCCTGTAGATCCTGCTCAGTATGCCCCCTAACCATTGCAACAAAAAGCATAGACCTTGGGTTACAGAGATCGTGGCAACAAAAACAGGACACCAAATGCAATACTAAAAATTGTGTCTACATTCCCTTGCCAACTTCGTTATGTGGAGATGACAACTAGACCTGTCAAAACACGAATCAGAGAGCACCGCAGCATGACCTGCTGCAAAAAAACAAATTCCAAAATATGCTCACATTTCCTTGAGGCACCCCACACACCAGGCAGTTTGCATGGACCATTACTGTTTCAGCTATATAGCCTCTAAGAAGGCACAGCTTTCATCAGGACCTGTGGTGCTACTGCGTGCAGAGGAAAAAGTGTGTAGTTAACACAAAGAAGGAGACAAAGAACACACCGTCTTTAAATGTGTTCATTGATGGTGAAAATTACCTGTGAATACTGGGTAAGTCACCACACCTCAACCTGGCAGCCGCTCAGGAAGGGAGCACCGCTCTATCTGTCGGTACGCCGGCACCGTAATGAGGCTCATTACGGTGCCGGCGTACCGACGGATAATGTTCCACTACGGAATTTGATTGGGTAAAATATATTAAACATTCCATCAAATTAAATAGAGCAGTAGTGAGAAGAAGAAATGAATTCTGGCGCCCAGCACTAAAATGGTTGGAGTCAAAGAGATAAAAATGTTTTGGAAACAATTTGTTGTAGGGGGAGGTCCAATGATTATGCCTTTACCTGATCTCTTCTTCTCATGTGTGCTCTGCAATTCGGTCCGGAAGGCCGGGGCAGAAATCTGAGGAGAAGGTAATGGGATTTGTATACCTTGGTATAAACTGATCTTCTGTGGCAATGTGTTCATAGAAGGAGATATTAGAGTTTTAATCTAAGGTGAAGGAGGACTAAAAAATAAAAAAAATAAAAAGATAAAGCAAGGAATGTGTCATAATGTCCTGCATGAAATACAAAAATGAAATATTTATCTTCATTCATTAGAGCATCGTTAACTTATTTCAGGAAAAAGATTTTGGCATGGAGCAACATTTTTCTTGTCAACGGGACCTCCCAGGCATTAGCTGAATATCAGGACCTTGGTTTTAGGCCTTTTCTCAGCTCCTGTAAATTGCTTGGAAGTATCATTTGATTCATCTGGCAGGTAAACTAAATAATATTATAATACAGCAGTATTACAACCTCTCAAATGAATTACAAAGACTTTGAAAATCTTTGAGCTAAGGGTGAAAAGAAAACAGGTACTTGGTTTTAGGTAGTTTTTTAACTCTTGTAAATTACCTGGAAGTATTATGTAATTAATTTTGCAGGTTAAGTAAATACTATCATAATGCGGCATTGATAAAACATCTAGAATGAATTACAAAGACTTTGAGAATCTTTGAAGTAAAGAAGAAAAGAAAACAATTTATTATGTTTATATTATCTAGAGTCGATCAATGTAACCAATCTTTCAAGAAACCAGTCTAGACAGTATGACTTTTCCTCCCTGATATTTCATATGCTGAATATCAATATGTTTAGGGAGTCTGTAATAGACTCAATATGAGAGATTCAATTACTGACGTTTCTTGATTTTGAAATTGAGAATTAATGTAAAGGAATGTGTATGTGCCTGGCCATATTCAATAATTCCAACTTTTTCAGTTAAGAGTAAATTGTCTAACGTCTGTTAGGGTGACAATTTCTCGACCCTTTATAAAATGAGGATAGACTGATTTTAAAGCTTTCATTTTATTTTGTAGGTCTAAGAGATGCTCTCCTAACCTTAGTCATTGGTTCAAGCATATTTGAAACGGATGGATTACATGAATTAATGTTAATGCCACTAATAATAACTCTAGGCAAAGTTTAAGTCCATGTTTTCAGCTCACTATTGCACTACGGACACGGAAGCTCACTTTGTTTGTGGCTGTCTGGAGAGAATGCACAAAGCCCAGCTGTCGCCCATCTCAGATGTATATTTAGAGACAAGCAGCAGGTACAGAATTGTTACAGTAAAGTAAATGGCAACTTTCTAAAAGTGGAATTTGCTAAACTGTAATTTAAAATCCAACTTCACCATAATCTGTGAGTTTTAAATTGTGGGTATAGTGACACCAAACTTGAAAAGTCTATCTCTTCACAATTAGGAAATTCCACTTCAAAGATCTAATAAGGCAATCTAAATGTTATCCTATGGGAGGGTTAGGCCTCTCGGTAGTCAAAAACGAAATAGAGAGTTTTTCACTCCCAGGACATGCAAAACTTAGAAGTACATGCCCTGCCATTTAAATACATTGCACCCAGGCCTGTGGGTCATACAGGGCCTACCTTAGGGGTGACCTATATGTATAAAACGTTTCGGCCTGGCAAGAGGTTAAGCTTGCAAGTTTGAAATGGCAGTTTAAAACTGCATACACAGACTGCACAATGGCAGGCCTGAGACATGTTTAAAGGGCTACTTGAGTAGGTGGCATCTTTGGTAATTTTGCTTCATAACACAGAACGTAGTAAGCCACTGCAGAATTCATGATGCAATTCTACCCTTACATATGCAGGAAAACTACAAAACACATTGTGTAATAAGAAGGGTAGTTATGAAATAAGCATGGCTTTCATCTTTCCACTAGAAGCTCTGCTAACAATAAGTTAAAACCATTAACCTGATAGCATGGATTTTACAGGGTACAGGGAGCAAAGGAGTTCTTCGCTACTCAATTTTTTGCAATGTGTTAGAACGGCCTGAATTAAAACAATCTAGTATAGCAACAATGACGGGAAGAGGATATTGCCCATTGACTGCATTTTTGCTACAAGGAGTATACTAAACTTATTATCAGATAGGTCTACATATGCAAGGATATATAGTGCCCATAATCTAGTATCAATGTCTTAGGCAGTCAGAACTGGAAGGAAAAAGGGTGATAATGGGAAATTGCATTGAATTTTGTGCTAAAGACAAAGGGCAAAGTTTGACATGGAAAACAACCAATAAGGGTCAAATATTATATATTTTGACTAAAAGAAACTGCTGCCCTGTAAATTGCTGTCTTTCCTATGAAATGTGTCCTTTACGTGTTGCAGTATCCTTTGAAAAACTGAAAAGTGATAATACTAGGTCTCTGTTCTTCAAACCGATAGGAACTCACAGAGATAGTGAGGTTCCTTGGTTTGATGGGTTCTGTAAAAGTGTAAACAGGTCAAAGTTGTTGTTGGTTTTGTTTTCACTGAGTTTTGAAGCAGGGGGAATGGGGTGTGGGGAGGGGGGGTCCGGAAGACTTCCTCTGAGCCCTGCATTTCGATCGTTCCATTTCATGTCAAAAAAAGGAGAATGACCCACTTGCCTTATGGTGTGGTGTGGTGCAGGGTGGTGGTTTAGCCCCTATCATATTTTTGTTATATATTAGCAGCTTAAATGTTTTTCTTACTAAGGACGAGAAGGATATGTCTGTGGTTAAAAATCAGCAGCCCTCCTTTCTGTGAACGATGCTGTCCTTTTAGCAAGAACCCTGTATGGACTTAAGGTACCTTTCGACTCTGTTATTTTATAGAGCAGCTTAACCTGGAAACTAACTGCACGAAAACTTTCATTATGGTTCGTTGGACAAAAGATTGGAAAAATTGTAGTCTGTTGATCAAAGAGAAACAACTAGAAAGGGTATTAGTTCCCTCATTTTTGGGGGTAACATTTGATTACTTAAAACCTTGGGCTTCATAATTATCTGCAGGGAAATTGCAATTTACTCAAGCTGTGGATTCTCTTTTTAGTTTGCCCTGGAAATTTGGAAGTAAAGCCATGTGATCACTACTAGAAAGTTTAAAAGAAAGAAATATTTTCCAGTATAAACTTATGGAGCTGGGCTTTGGGGATACAGCAATCTTTCAAAATCAGCAGGTGGAGGAAATAGGGTTTTAAGACAAATCCTCTGTATCCCTGTATGCAGCCCACATTATGCTGTTAATCAAGAGTTCTATCTGAACTATGTTGAGGACCATATACAATTGGCACCATTAATACTTTGCACCTCAGTCTAGACTAGTGATCATGTGTCCCTCAAGAAAGGGAACATTGAAGACCTCCTGTCATATAATTTCCTGGCTTCATTACATCAAGTGTAACTCTAATTAATTAGGTAGATCTTCCATTTTTCTTGATCTGCCTAAATTCAGTAAAGGGAACAAAGGCTGGCTTATTAGGATTTTTTGGGCTGCAAGAGTCAATGCAAGGGAAGCAGTAAGCTTTTGAAACCTCCCCAACAAGATTATGTTCTTATTCAAATAGAGGTAGGGCCAGAGCCCTTTCTGAACTTAGTACGCAATTCCTGGGAGAGGTCAGTTTTGACCAGGTATAGGCTGGGCAACATCAGATAGTTATTGTTGTTCCCACTGGAGCATTATGACATGGCAGGAATTTCCAGTTGCCGTTGTGATGAAACTTCCACAAGGACTCTATTGAATTTTGTATTCTTTTGTACACTTTATCAGCCTATGTCCTGAAATTTTTTAAGTCCCTTCCTTAAGAAGAACCAATTTAGGAGGTGCAGGCCAGCGTAAACATATATTGGTTAGATCATTGCAATACAACTTAATTGTGCAACAGATTACCCGCAGGTCACTCCTGTTCTCGTCCCATTCATGAAAAAGTGAGATAATACTATCTCACAACAAAAAAAAGAACAAAGGAATGCTGATTTTGACTTTGCCGGAGGTGGGGTCTAGGGGTTTTGGTGTCCCTTATACCTCACTCTCTCTGAACTAAGACAATTTGGTTACTTTCCTGGTTGGTGGTCGGTTAGTGGTTCCTTCCAGTTCTAACATGGAGAAGACTTCCAAGAAGCTCAAACATGTGGAGCGCTCCTCTTCATCATCTTCCTCCCCGTCTCCGAGCCCAATCTAAACACCGCAGAAGGGGATGATGATCGGATCAAAAGATTAATTAAGGAAACCCTGCGTGATATAGGGGGAGGGCCACGATACAATGGTCCCTTTTCTCTGCGTCCCTCTCAGTTTTCTGATTCCGAGGAGGAATGGATGAGGTGTGCTGAACATTAAGGCAAATATATTGACAAATACATGTTGCCTGATTCGCTTAAACATGTAAAGATCAACATGGGTTTTCCAGATGATGAGGCACCCAGCAAGTCTGGTGGTTCATTGATGAGGCAGTTTCAGAGTTCAGCTGTGGTAGATCGTGAGGTTCTGAAGAGGGAATGGAAGGATCCAGATCGTATTTTGCTCGCCAAAAATGCTCACCTATGTTACTGTTATAGATGTCTCCACCGCTTTAGATTTTTTGACAAGTCCAACTGTGGCATAAATCATAGTGCATCTTTTAATCATGAACCTGCAATACATTAAATTACTTGGGCTAAAATTCAATCAGGTGAATAGGGAGATCTAGCAAAAGAATCCAAATGGAAAAAGATCTCAAATAAAGATAGATCAATTTACAGATCCTTGTATACATAAATACCTGCTAAGTCCTCTGTCATTGTCCCTTCATCCAGAGAAGGCTGTGCATTAATTTCCCCAACAAATAAGAAATGATTTACTCATATATGCAAATATTTTTCTGCATCTTTTGGAATCTCTTATCAGCTAAGCTAAGAGCCTGACCAAACTTCCATGGGGTAAATTACCCTTAGCTCTACATCATAAGGCTATTGCAGGTTTCCTACGAGCTTCATCAACAATTAAAGGCACAAGATCACTGGCTTAGTGCTCTTATTAGATCACAGCTATCTGAGGTGTCTTGCAATATACCTAGGCTTTCCTGTTTTCAGTTTCAATTTATGGTAAATTCTGGTGGAGTTTTTTGTGTGTTTTCAAGTGATTTCAATACCTTAAAAAAACTGTAGTTATCAGTGGTTACACATTTTCGCACCATTAAAAACTGTAGAAACAGTGTTTTTCCGGTGTTTATGGAATGTTTTGCTTTTAATATTGCTTGCTTTCTGCACTGAAAGGGCATGGTATGTAGACAGTGTAAGTACAGTGTATATGAGGTCCAAATAGATTTTTGCTAATTTAACTTATTGTAGTACACCATACAATACGTCTTCAGTGAGTCTTTGGTCATGTGCGCTTGCTCTTTCCTTCCCATGTAAACTTCTGTGAAAAGACCCTCTCAACATTGGTACTTGAGATGGGCAACGCCAAAATACCCAGTACCCAATTTGTTAACTCTGGCCACTGACATAGCTTTCCATGCCAATACTGGTTCACTTGAAGATAGCGATTCTCAGGGCAGGGTCTGCAATATTTGCACTGATCTGGGCGCTTATGCCCTCAGACTTATTGAAGTGGTCAAAAATGAAGCAGCACTTTTGAAACTACGGAGGGAATTCCCCTTTATGGAAGGGATCTAAAACAGAGTACCACAGTGAGGTTTCATTGACTTCAAATGCCATTTGTGGTGAAGGGACATTTCTATGCATCATTGCAAGCCATTTCTCACACATTGTAAAATAAAAGTTCCTGAATTGCTCTTCACCATTGCTTTGCTTATCAAGTGGCAAGCACTCTAACATGGAACATGATGCAGTGCCAAAGTCACTAAAGGTGTCGCCCAGCCTACTCTCAAGGAGATGTTTCACATCTGCACCAATTATGCTGAACACTTGGCAGACAAGGTTGTTCTTCAGACTCTAGTTTTTTTTTATTATGTCCACTACAGCAGTTATGTTTGCCTGTAAAAATCTAAGAATGCAGTAGAGTGTACTTTTTCACATCACAATCAGTATGTGACCAAAGATCCTCACATTTATTGCCTTTGGCATCATCACACAGCAAAACATTCTGTAAACGGTTGACACATAGATAATATAACATTCATAGCCCCTTGTACTGAGAACCATAAGCTAAGGGACACAATTGGGATGACTCTCTCTTCGATGCCACACAAAGCACGAAATTATAAATATTTGTGTTTTAGTCCTTGTGCATAAGAAAACAGTGCACCAGAATGGACTAAAAAGTCAATAGCATTCCTCATTAACCCTGAAGATTGCAAAGATGCTTTCAGCATACCATCTAACAAGTGGCAAGGATCTCTTTCAGGAAAGCACTTCAGCTCAGGTATCAATTTTGACAGGTCATCACACAACGTTTTCATATACGTAGCTGAATCACTGCAAATACAAACAATATCACTCCAATCTTTGTTGAACTTGGAAAGAACCTTTTTTGCAGAGAATTCCAAGTGACACTGCGTTCCGTGTTTTCAAAAAGTCTGGTGTCATGTTTTAACCACTATCCCAGATGCTTGGTGATAGTGCTCTTTTCACATATACTTGTCACTATACCTTGCATTGAATGTTTAAAGCCTGGGGTGTTGGCAATTCGCCTACTAACAATACTGACTCACTAGAAACTGGGGCAGATGTATTAAGAGTTTTTACCCATTATCTGTGGGTAAATGTGTTGATACATATTAGGAAAGATTCTTATGAAACCAACCATTTTATCTATCAGTGAAAGAATCACACACAGCCAAAATATCAAATATGATGATTTTGATATTTCCTGATTCTCTATAGTTTATCAAATAATTAAACATGCTTCTAAATCCTGCATCGTTTAGACCAAAGATCACAAAACTGAAAAAAACAAAAGGAAGAAGAAACAATATTTTAATGGCATCCCTAAACAACAAAGCTCAAACAGAATAATGTTAGGCCAGACTTTTTTACTGCTAGCTTATATAACAAAGTTACATTGTATTGGCCCCTACAGGAAGAAAGAAAATTACTTTTTCACTCTCTTTTTCCTTTCATTGAATGGCATTTAGTTTGTGGTTGTGCAGGTGTTTTTTTAGTGTTTATATGTTTTCACTGGTGAGGGCTATTTCTCTTTCAGTGGGGTTTTATCAGTTATTATAGGTTTAAACCTAAAACCGGACAGCCTAAATATACCTGACTGTTTAACTGCCAACACTTTGCATTCAGTTATTTGTAACCCTGTACTTACATTATTAAAAAACAAAACAACATGTCCCAGAATGGAACGCACGTCTAGCTAGAAACAGAAGCCAGTACTATCCTATCATGTGACACATGGCATAAAACCATTTTGGATGTTTTTTCCTGTTCTTCCCTTACTTTCACATGAAATATCACTACTCACTTGTAATAACCTATTTCTAGTGACTAACAAGATAATTTTTCTGTTCCAGGCACTTTGCGAAGTCATAACTCATATGCAACAAGTACATAAATTAAAACAATTTATAGGGAAATATCATTTTCCTCACAGTGTATTTACTTTCCTTGTATCCATTGATATACATAGTGCAACTGTATCTAGCTTGATTTCATAATGCTCTGCAGTGTATCGCGAGTCTGCTTTGGTTAATACAAAAGTAGCAACAAATAATAGAATTGTAATTCATTCATGGCTGAATAATGCATTATTGAACACATGGTCCTCTTCATCGACCACTATTAGGTACCTAAAAGTACGACGCCTTATTATGAAGTTCAGTGTTAGTGTGACGTGATTGCAAGTCAACCTATACACTGAAAAATATTTCCATTCCTTATCAACGCAGCCCTGTAATTCATCATGCACCAGCAGCCAATTGTAATTTAAAGTAAGTAATACCTAGTCATGCCTCAAAAACACATAACTGGTTTCTAATACGTCCAAATGAAATATACTTCTTATGTCTTTTTGTATGTTTGCTGAAGTGTTCGTTTTAACTACAAATAACACAACCTTGCTAAGACTTTTTTTGCTGTGAGCACACTTTGCCAAGTCCTCAGACCATGCAGTGCAGTATAACCTTGAAACTGCTTATACATGGGGCGCCACTTCCAATAATGTTCTTTTTATCTCTAGGACGTCGTCTCATTAATCATGTACAGAACTGAAACCGACCCTTCCGTTTTCTGATGTAAAAATGAATCAAAGTTTTATTAAAAATGCAGCAGGGCACCCAGGTCGGTTCACCTTCTTGCTGTGAAATCTCAAAATATGGATCATATCCAACCCCTTCAACAGCAATGAAACAGGTTCAGGAAAGGCAAGGTGACTCACTACTTATGGGTAAAAAACTTTCCTCAGATTATTTTTGTTCGCTTTGAATTCGTAATGTAATATGTGCTGCTTTCATCTGATACCACCTATTTATATAAAAATGCGCTTTCATATGATTTGGAACAAGCACTAAACGTTGCACCATTTGGAACACATTGCAGATAGCTCCCTATTTGCTCACTGTACATTTATGTATATACTTTCTTTGGCTTTGTATTTTTTCAATCAAGTACCTCTTATCAGTTACACATTTGAAGCCATTACGTTCTGCATCATCTACCTTGGTTGGACTACTGTATATATTTGCTACTCTTTGACATAGCCTATTTAAAAATCTTCTGCTTTTTCTCTTACTCTTAGAGGGGAATTTCCAAGTGTTTTCAGCTCCCCAGTGTAGATTTACTCCAAGGTGTAGACATATGTCTCACCCCCTCAAATCAGGAGGTGGAGCGTTCAAAGTGTACAGTTGCTACCACCAACTTTTCATATGTAATTGTAGCTCCATATAGGAAAACATAGAAATAAATGTATTCTTCTTTAAATAAAAATATTTAATTGTGTAATGGAAATGTATATACATTCATATCTAACCAAGTACTGCTAAAATAAAATGTAATAGCTCAGTAAAATACGTATGTATTAAATAATTAGTTACAAAATTCAATTTAATAAATTAATTTAATGTATATGTAAATCTTTCTAAAACAATAACTACAAAAAACATCCAACCCTCACTAACATTTATGTATTTTTTATTTAATATGCAGTGATAAAAGGTATGTGTGGCTTTCATTTATTTTATTATTGCTATTTTCATTAAGCGCAGTATTATATTTAAAGATATTAAAATACTTGAATAATAATTTGTAACACAGACACGCATATATATATATATATATAGGCATTCTCTGGGCAATGACATGAACGAAAGCCTAACCACTACACTTAATGGACAACAATGGTGGCATAAATACAGTTTCACAGTTATTTGACATTCAAAAATATTTTTTGTTAAATATGTTACTAACAAAAAAAGTTTCAATAAGTTTGTCTACTTTGTATCATCAATATTTAAATATAAAGACATTCTAATTGAATTTGCTTCGGAATATTGCAATTTTTTAAAACTATTTTATTATTTTCCTAACAATTGCATGACTGATTGTTCTGTATTTTTATATTAAATATTTTACTAATTGCATTATTTAATTTATAAGTTGTAAAATATAAAAAACATATTTCGAAAATAAAAATATGTAAACTGCAATTAAAATGACATAATCTACTTTTTAGGTGACAACATTTGAAGCAATACGTAAATACAGGTTAGGAACTATTCAGACCACATATTCTCTAATCTCACAAACATTGGGGAAAGGAGATACATGGAGCGCGAGATTTGCTGTACTAACACCAGTCTCACAAACAGTTGGGAAAATGTATAAATGTGAGCGAGTCAAGTAAAATATTCTAGTTCCAAATCCGACAGACTTTGGAACATGTGCATACATTGATGGATAGGGAGGCAAGACTGTAAGATTTACTATTCTAAATATGGCCCAACAAACTTGAGGAACATGACTATATTTGGTGGGGGTGATTAAATATTTGATTCTAACTTCAGTCCTACAAACAACATTTGGGCTATTAGATTTACTATTCTAACTCTAGTCGCACATACACTGGGGAAAGTGCATACATTAGGGGCGGGGTAAGGTTTACTATTCTAACTACAGTCTAAAAAACATTGGAAAAAGATCATGAACTGTGTAGCAATATTCATTATTTGAACTTCTGCACAACAGATATTGGAGAAAGTGCATGTGTTTTATGGGTTGTAAAGAATCTGTTCTATTTCCAATCCACAAACATTGAGGAAAGTGATTTATTTAGGAAGTGCAATTTAATTTTCTAACTCTAGTCCCACAAATAATAGTGAAAGTGCATAAACTTGGGGGTTGGATCTACTATTGCAGTCCCAGAAGCATTACGTGGAGAGAGGGAGAACATTTTTCATCCTAATTTCATACCCACAGCAATTTCGCTAAGTGCATGAATTGAAACAGGGGTGTAATTTGCTATTCTAAATGCAAACCCATAACATTAGAAAAGGTGCATAACTTTGGGAGGGGAAAAAATAATATTCTAACTCCAATCCCACAAATTTTGGGGAAAGTACATTCCATCTGCATACCCTCTCACTTGACTAGTGCATTATACAAATCAATGTAACATAACATAAGATGCTGTACCATGTTGATTGTATTGATGAGGTTGGAAAGGGAGTCTCATTTTTAACCTTGTGCTGCCTAACAGGTCAGGTTTAAATCATTCAAGACGGTAGTGTAGGCTTGTCAGATGGGCAAGATGGTGAAGGATCATTTAAATCCTTTTTCTGCCTAGTATTCTATCAGCTCAGGAAGGACAGCTAGAAGGGTCCAAGAGCTTTACTTAACTTGAAAGGGACCAGGGTGAAACCTGACAATTCATAGTTAAGTGAAAAAGGGACTTGGGGAAGGGAAGCCTTAGTTTCCTGGACCATCTGTAGCTACCTTGGTAACAGAGCAGTGAGAGGGAGAGCCGTTCGCAGAACCAGTTTGATGTAGTTCAGGAGAAGGGGACTGTTAATTTCCCTAAAGACACCCCTGAAAGTACACCAGCATCTTCTAAGTAGGGAAGAAAGGTGACAAGCTGGATTTTACACAGAATAGTTCATCTGGCATAGTGTGACTGCAGTACGTCACACTGGATGTGCTGCAAAACTGGGAAGGGTTGCCCCTATGAACTTTTTCTCATTGGTTAGGGAGTGTCCACGAGTCAGCCCCACCCAAAGGTTAGTGAATCCTACAAAAGCAGTATCACTGAACACATTTGGACATGATGAGAAACAGAAGAGGACAGGACCTGCAGTTCAAGACCTGTGTGGAGACTGGACCTACCCCCAGTAGTGCCCAGGATTGAAAAGTGGACTCCAAAGGTCAGCTGGCATACCTGTGTGGCTACAGGGACATGATAAGCTGTAAGAGGCCTTTCACCTGAAGTCCCCAGCTGAGCAGCAGCAACTGTACCTGGACTGGACACCGCCGGTGGCCCCTATGGAGTGAGTTCTGGCCCCTAAATGCTGTCTCTGAGGTCCTAAGATGAATCTTGATGTAACAAGACCGACAAGAGAACTTCAGCAGCTTGAAATTTTAATTTTGCCACTCTGATCTTTTCCTGTCAAAACAAACAGCTTCAGTGGAACCTCACTCAACAGCAATCCAACTTTGAGAGAACTTCACCTCATCTAGTCTGCAGCCCTGCCCCGTCAGAAGGTAAAATCTTTAACCGGGATGACCTGATTAGGGTATCCAACCTCCACTCTATTGTAGTCAGCATGAAATCACCCCTCAGTCCCAGTCAACCGCAAACAGTGACTTCTGATCGGTGCTTTATCTTTCTTTTGGACTTTAAACTTAAAAAAATTCATGGCCATGGTTCCTAAACCTGGGCGTAGTTTGCGTAGTAGTGCTACGCTATGCTACGTGCACTTTGCACTACGCAAGCTACACGCAGCTACGCGAGCTGAGTAGTGCGGTAGGGAAAATGCTGTTTGCACTGATTGCACAGTGCCGGTTCCTTGTCCACACTGTGCAATCATTGCAAACGGCATCTTGCACAGTGCAAGCTGTCGTTTTCTGCCGCTCGAGTATATTTGTACTGGAGCGGACTGGTAGTTTCTCATTGCGAGCGGTCGCGAGCATACGCTACCACTCACAATGAGTAACCTGACCTCCCCGTGTTGAGAATCTTGCCGGGAGGTATATTTTCCACGCTCGCGATCAGCAACTTGATGTTGTGATCGCAAACAAGGAAAAAGTCTCGCCGGGAACTCGTTTTGCTCACACTGTGCTACGTGCAATTCGCGTAGCGCATTGTAGCGCAAACTACGCAAGTGTAGTGTAGTCCTACACCCAGGGTTAATGGTTCCCCTTACTTGATTTTAGTTTTTTTTTTTTAAACCTTTATTGAGAAAGTTGCACAACATGTTACAATATATTCAGGCAAAAGGCCCGCAATCAATGAAGAAGACCACATCTGTTACATACATTGTAGGGACAACCATGCATAAGCAGCCCGGTACATAACGTGGAGAAAAGCTGCGTAGAACGAAGCAGGAAGGACAGGAGAACGCCTGGGAGAGGCCAAGTGCTGATGAAAATGGTAGCAAGGAATTTGTAGGGCGTGTGAACAGAGGGGCTGCACATCATGAGCCATCCCTGGTGTCCACCACCAGCAGAGAGTGCGGGAGAGGCCGCAGAGGACAAGGCGCTCTGGCGTTGGAGGTAAGAAACAACGAGACACCAAATTTCCATTGGACGGCTGGTTGCCGGCAACAGGTCCCAGAATTTGGACAAAAGTGTCTGACAACGCTCACAGTCTTCGAGCGAACCGCTGACTTTGGGCGCAGACCTTAGTCCCCAGTGCATTGAGACCCTACGCCGTGCAAGAACGAGCAGCATGGCGGTCAGCATGCGGGAGGCATCTGGACAGTATTTCACAAAGCCTAAGAGGCAGAGCAATGGGTCTGGCGTGACAGGCGTGGAAGTGATCTCAGTGGTAGCGGCGCACACATTGCGCCAGTAGGCAAAGACCTTTGGGCAGAGCCAGGCTAGGTGGGAAAAGTCAGCAGCGGGAGCGTAGCATCGCAGACATCTGTCGCTGGGAATGAGGCCCATTTTGTGCAGCATGACAGGAGAGCGGTATAGTCTATGCAGGTATTTAAAATGTATGAGGCGCAGGCGGTAATTGGGGGACAGACGTTTAGTCTGATTGCAACAGTACAGCCAGACCTCCGGAGAGAGATCGGCGCTCAAGTCCTCACTCCAGGCGGCACGGGCGCGGTCAGCAGTAGTTGGGGATGCCGCCAGCGTGAGGGCGTAAATCCTGGTGACCTGCTTGCGGGAGAGCTGTATGTGTAAGTGAAGTCGAGGACAGCCATCGAAGGGGGGGGCTGAGGAAGCGTGGGGTGAATCTTCCTGCAGGATGCTCTGAGTTGGTAATACAGCAGCGTGTCAATGGGGCCGGACTTGGCAGCAAGGGTGAAGACGGTATTATCAGGATAAAGGTCCAACCCCCTGGCTAACCCCAGGTGAGTTGCGCACTTAACCATCCCGGCAGTCTGCAGAGGGGGGAATGCCGGGTTGTGTGCAATGGGCATGACATTAGCGGAGAGCATGCTAGAGCCAGAGTATCTCCTGAGGCCATCCCAGGCCCAGCGCAAGGTCTCCACCATGTCTATTTCACCACGCAGGGGGTTTACAGGGGCAAAGAGAGCAGCCAGGAGAGGCCAGGGGGCAGCGAGGTCAACCTCCACCGCAACCTGAGGTTGAAAAGGCATCAGGTGCAACCAGAAGTGAAGGAAGCTGGCTTGGGCGCTGAGGGCGTATAGTTTGAAGTCTGGGGCACCCAGTCCCCCTCGCGATAAGGGCTGTGTTAGAATGTTGTAAACGATTCTTGGCTGGCGCCCGGCCCAGACAAGGGTGATTATAAATGAGCGGAGTCTGCCAAAAAATTGAGCAGAGAGGGGGATGGGATGTTCAAGAATAAGTACAGAAACTTCGGAAGCACCACCATGTTGGCGATGCATCCTGCCAGGGGCAATCGTCGCCAGAGGTGAATTTTGGTCTCCAACCAGTCCACTGCCCGGCTGAAATTCGCCTTCCAAAGTTCGTCCACATCCCTGCTGAGCCAAATGCCCAGATATCTAGTGGGTCCCGATGCCCAAACAAACAGGTAGTCTAGAGTGAAGGGGACAATGGCATCCGTGAGGGGAAAAAGAATGACTTACCCCAGTTGACCTGGATGCCAGACAAACCCCCGAAGGGCACCATCTCACGGACCATGGGGCCGAGATTCTCCTGAGGATGGCGAACGTAGAGGGTGTCGTCGTCCGCATACATGGAGACGACCAAGGCACGAGCCGCAAAGCCGAGACTGCTCTGGGTGTGGTGTTACCTGAGCCTGGAGGCAAGGGGCTCCATAGCAATAGCGAATCGCATGGGTGAAAGTGGGCACCCTTGCCTTGTGCCCCTTGCGACGGAGATGGGCTCCGTGATCTGACCGTTGATCCGAAGGCGAGCAGTGGGAAAGTGTATAGAAGCTGGGCTTTGTGCGGAAAAACCGGGCTAAAGCCTAAGCGAGGGAGAAGGCCAAAGAGGAATGGCCACTCAAGAGTATCAAAAGCTTTGGTGGTGTCCAAAAGGGCAGCCACGACCGGGAGAGCTGGGTTAATTTGATGGAGGACGGCGAATATAGTCCGGAGATGTAGAGTTGAGAGTAGAAGGCGGTGAATCTGGCCACCACCTCCTTGGGAGAAGTCGTTCTTTCCGGGCCTCCATCCTGGAGCGCGGCGATATAGGAGGCGGCATGAGGCTGCCGTAGGAGATTGGCAAGAGTCTTGCCAGGGCGATCTCCCTCACCAAAGCGACGCGCCCTTGTCTCCCTGCCCAGAAATTAGAGCTCTCTATTGGCCTCGTCATTGAAATCAGTGAGTTCAACCCTAAGCTGTGCCAGGGTGTCGGGGTTGGGGGCCAAAGATTGCAAGGAGTCCAGAGCCTTGATCTCCCTCTCCAATCTCTCAAGAGCACCACAAATAGAGCGCAGTACGCCAGATTTCTTGGAGATGCATTCGCCCCGGATCATCGCCTTAAAACCCTCCCAGAGCGTCGAAGGTGAATCGACGGACCTAGCGTTGAGGTCAAAATAATTTGCGATTGCCGTTTGGATTTCGTCGCAAAATACGGAATCCTGGAGCGCATTGGGGGCAACTACCAGTCGAACACGCGCCGCAGGGAGTGCGGGAGTTGCATATCAAGGCTCATGGGAGGGTGGTCAGAGAGGGTGCACGCCATGTGCTCCACGGAGGTGACCCACGCAAAGGCATCCTGAGTGGTGATCCAGAGGGCTAGATGGGACCAACAGCCCTGCGATCCCATCACACAAGTGCCCTCACGAGCTCCTGGGTGGGTGTGCCGCCATGCATCGAGCAGAGAATTGTCGGTTAGTATGGAGTGCAGGAGAGAAGTCGCGCGTGGGTGCAGAGCACGGGGCCCGGAGCAATCAAGGGTGGCAGAAGGTGCAATATTAAAGTCGCCCCCCCCAAAGCAGAGCGGCAGGGCCCAGGGAGGAGATGTGCTGCCACACCTGCGCGAAAAACTCGGGGTCATCAGAATCGGGACCATATATCGCTGCAAGGATTAGAGGTTGCGCCAGGAGCACGCGCAGAATAACAAAGCGCCCCTCGGGTCTGGAATGACCTGAGAAGTTTGCCAGGGAACCCCTCTGCACATTAGGATGGATACTCTGCGAGAGTAGCTGGAGTAAAAGGAGGAGTGAGTTTCGCCCTAATATTTAGAGAGAAGCCTGGAAGATGTGGCGGGCAGCAGGTGGGTCTGCTGAAGGAAACAAATGTCTACCTTATGTCGAATGAGGCGGGTGTGTACCAGGCGGGACTTACGATGGTCGTTTAGACCCCTGACGTTCCAAGTCCAGAGTGTGGTGTCTGTCATACCACAGCACCAGGGAAGTGAGTGATGGATAGGGACAGATGATCATCTGCGGTGTACCCCAAGAACCGTCCCTCAGTCCGACACTCTTCAACGTCTACATGGCACTGCTCGCCAAGATCGTCCGATCACACCACCTCAACATCATCTCATACACCGACGACACCCAGCTCATCCTCTCCCTCACCAAGGTCCCCACCCCCACCAAAACCAACCTCCACGAAGGGATGAAGGCCATCGCCGAATGGATGAAGAACAGCCGCCTGAAACTGAACTCAGACAAGACGGAGATCCTCATCATCGGATCTACACCCTCCACCTGGGACGGCTCATGGTGGCCGGCCGCACTTGAAGGAGCACCGATGCCAACCGACCACGCACGCAACCTGGGGGTCATCCTGGACTCTTTGCTGTCTATGATCCAGCATCTCTAACGTTCTTAATAAGGCAGCTCCTATGAAGCTTCTAACCCACTCTCCGAAAACCACTCCTACAGATTGGTACTCCCCTGCTTTGCGAGATGAAAAGAGCTCATGCAAAAAGCTAGAGTGCATATGGCGTCTCTCTCACAGTGAGCAAAATAAAGTTAGCTATAAGATCGCCTTAACCACATACCATAAAAATATCAAAAAGGCCCGCAAACTTCACATTACATCTCTGTTACATAAAGCTGGAAATAACTCCAGGATGCTTTTCCAAATCTTAATAGCTTTTACTAACCCGAAAGCTTGTGAGACCAGTGACATTTCTTCACAATTCTTATGTGACAAAATTTCTTCTTTCTTTATTCAGAAAGTTGAAAATATTTACCAGAAAATCATTTCAGCAAATTCCTCTTCCCCTCTCCCTTTAGTAGATTATTCTAATCATACGAATACACATTTTCAACTTCACACTTTCCCCACTGTTGCTGTTACAGAAGTTATATCTCTTTTGAAATGTACCAAATCTGGGTCCCCTCTCGATATTATTCCCGCTAAAGTATTCTCTAAATTCTCGGCCCAACTTGCATTACCCATTTGCACCATTCTCAATAGCTCCTTGAGCTCTGGAAGTCTCCCGTCGGAATGGAAACATGCTCAAATCATCCCCATTCTTAAAAACACTAAAAATCCACACCTCTGAGCTGACCAACTACGGCCCCATCTCTCTGCTTCCCTTGCAGAGCAAGCTTATAGAAAGACACATTAATAAACACCTATCGGCGTTTGTTGAGTCAACCTATTCCCTCGATGTTTCTCAATCGGGCTTTCGGGCCAAACACAGTACGGAGACTGCCTTAGTAGAGGTGACTGACAACATCAGGATGGCACTGGATAATGGTCAGGTAGCACTTTTGGTGCTGCTTGACCTCTCAGCAGCATTTGACACTATCTCCCACCCGATTCTGTTGGTGAGGTTACAGGGGTTGGGAATTAAGGGACTTACTCTGAAATGGTTGACTGATTTTTTAACCCCTTCAGTGCCCATGACGAGCTGGACTCGTCATGGGCTGCGGTGGCGCTGTGCCCATGACGAGTCCAGCTCGTCATGAACTCCGCCCGCTAATGCAAGGCGCGGCACTGGGCGGGGAAAGGGGCGGGCATGCAAGGGGTTAACTGATAGAAACACAGACAGTCACCCTGGGCCCTTTTAAATCTGCCCCTTCCCGGGTTACCAAGGGGGTCCCTCAGGGCTCATGTTTGAGCCCGACTCTTTTTAACATCTATTTGATGAAACTTATGAGAAGTTTGGGTCTTAATCCCATTTCCTATGCAGATGATACCCAACTCTTCCTTACCTTTGACAAAATTAGATCTGATATCCAACATATCTTCTCCCAGGGCATGATGGCTATTGCCTCTTGGATGCAAAGTAATTTCCTCCAAGTAAACTCTGAAAAATCTGAGATTATGCTGTTTGGAGGTGCCGCCATTTGCTGGTCCCCTACTTGGTGGCCTGAGGAGTTGGGTCAAGCCATACTCCTAAAGAAGAGATCAAAAATCTTGGCGTTAAAATCGATCAAAAGCTCACTTTAGATGCCCATGTCAACTCAACGAATGGCACCTGCTACTATGTTCTGGGTCTACTCAGGAGAATCTTTCCTTTACTTCCTCCTGCGACTAGGAAAACATTGATACAGGCTTTGATCATGAGTAGAATCGATTACTGGAATGCTCTGCTTCTTTCGACCCATGAAGCCTCCTTAAACAAACTGCAGGTTGTGCAGAACACGGCAGCCCGCCTAGTTACGGGAGCTCCGCCCAGGACTCCCTCCGTGCCCCTTTTGACTAAGCTCCACTGGCTTCCAGTAAGGAAAAGAGTGAAATTTAAGATAGGCTGCATGGTCTTTAAGGCCTTAAACAGTCTCAGTCCGTCCTATCTCTCTAGCAAAATAACTACTTACACTCCTCTACGCTCTCTTAGATCAGGATCTAAATGTTTACTTTCTATCCCCAGAACCAAAAAATCGCGTACTGGCGGTAAAGCTTTTTCTTATCTGGCTCCGGTTTTCTGGAACTACCACAACATCTCCGTGCTGACATGACTATCTTTCATTTCAGAAAACTCCTCAAAACCTATCTTTTTTAATCAGCTCGCCGATGCAGTAGGACTGTTACAAGCACAGAGATACCCCTCGGGGTGATTCAGCGCTATAAAAAATCATAAATAAATAAATAAATAAGTCAGCACCGTCTCCTCCTCTGCTTCAACACCCTCCGCATGCTCCGCAAGATATACAGATGGATCCCTACTGAAACCAGAAGGACGTCAACAGCAGACTCGACTACGGCAACGCCCTCTATGCGGGAATCCCAGCCAAACTCCAGAAACGACTACAACGCATACAGAACGCCTCGGCATGCCTCATCCTAGACATCCCTCGCCACAGCCACATCACAGCTCACCTGAAAGGCCTGCACTGGCTCCTCGTCAACAAGATGATCACCTTCAAGCTCCTCACCCACGCTCACAGAGCACTCCACAACGCCGGACCAGCATACCTCAACGAACGACTCACCTTCTACACCCCGAATCGCCGGCTGCGCTCCGCCGACCTCACCCTTGCCACCGTCCCCTGCATCCAACGAACGACCGCCGGTGGCAGATTTTTCTCCCACTTCGCCGCCAAGACTTGGAACACCCTCCCCCTCCAACTTCGACAGACCCAGGACCTGCTGACCTTCAGGAGACTCCTCAAGACATGGCTTTTCAAACAGTAGCAGCACCCCCGCCCCGACCCACCCTCCCACAGTGCCTTGAGACCCCCACGGGTGAGTAGCGCGCTCTACAAATGGACTCATTGATTGATTGATTGACAGATGTGCAATGGGAACCATGATCATTTGAATAGGGATATGCGGTGCAGAATCTGACGTAGCAGACGACATGTTGCGGAAAACATCATGAAATAAAACAAACAACCAGCCTCGAGAAAGAGGCAACAAGCCCAGTAAATCCATCCCCCCACCACCCACACCAACCCCCAATTAGGTTGAGAAGCCAACCCCACCCGCCCAAGGGGGACCCAACTGGGAAGGGGAAGATCAGACACATGGTAGGGAATCATCCCGTGGAGGCATGGTTCTGCCCGGCATATCCCCTGCCACACGGACAGGGTGGCCAAGACACAGATTATCACGGACAGCGATGCTAAACAAAGGAGGGCGGCAGAGCGCCCACGCACTGGGGGCACATTAGATGGAAGCACATATGGTATTGGGTAGCCAAGATTGGGAGCCAGTATGTGCTGTGTGAAGGGAGGGGTAAAGGTAGGGCTGTTATGTTAGGAACAGTAGGTTACCCCTTGTCAAGAGAAACCCCTGGGATCAATGGCCAGCGAATATGAGAACAACAAATGAAAGTGGGAACAAGTGCGGCTACAGGAGCAGGTGATAATCTAGCCAGGGCAGATAACATCGTGTCAGAGAGCACGAACAACAAGAACCCAATATTAGAGGAAATAATCATTGTCATTGTCACTCAAATTGCCATCGGCAGCCGCCTGGGAACTGGATGGTGAAGTTCGTTACGGCTTGTCTAGCTTTTTCACATAGGCCAGTGCCGCCTTCGGCTGCGTGAAGACGTGCACTTGGGAGCCTTGTTTGACTCGCAGCTTAGCCGGGTAAGCCAAGGAATAGGAGACGTCATGTTTCTGAAGCAGTCGCTTGGCCGGGAGGAACTCGCGACGGGCAGCCTGCACCGCCATCGTGTAATCGGGATAAAAGGCAAGAGTGTTCCCCTGATGGCGAATTTCACTCTTCTCCCTGGCTGTGCAGAGAACAGCATCACGGTCCCTAAAATTTAGCAATTTGGTGATTATTGGACAAGCAGGCAGGCCAGGAGCGGGCCGAAGACCCAGAGACCGATGGGCATGCTCAACGATGAAGACAGGGAAATGAACATCGGCAAATAGGCCCCGAATAAGGTGCTCAACAAAGTCTTCCATTTTGGAGATGATGGAGGATTCGAGCACGCCCGTAATGCGGAGGTTGCTCCTACGGGAGGGTGCCTCCAAATTGTTGTAGGAAGGTGGAATCTGACTATATGGTTGCCCCCACTTTTTGCCTGGTGTTTTGCTGGTTTATGACTTAGTTGGACTGGGATCCTGCTATTCAGGGCCCCAGTCTATCTGCTTTCTCTGTAAAATGGTTTCCATGTACATTAGGTACATTTCCAATTGGATTCTGGAGTGCCTTATAAGCCCCTAGTATATAGTATACTATGTACCTAGGGCATGGGTACCTCAGAGGCCTACCAGGGGCTGAACCATGTATTATGCCACCCCTGGGAAGCACTCCAAAATGGCACCACAGGTCTGCTTCTGCAGCCTGGGTAAGGGTGTGCTTGCACCCCTTACAGTGGTATAGGCTACCTATATCACTACCATTGCACACACATATAAACCTATAAGTCACTCCTACGGCAGGCCTTAACAATCCTGAAGGCAGAGTGCTTGGTTTTTATGTGAGAGGGTGCCCCTGCATGAGCAGAGCCCCTCTGCAGCGTTCAGAGTATCTCCTCTGATGCTATTTGTGGTGCAGCCTGACCATATACTTTTAAGTGCATTATAACCTCGTGGTAAATGCTAACTTTGGGATGGCTGCACGGAAATATGTCGTGTTTGGTGTCAAACGCTTTGGAATACTACCCCCCCCCCGCCAGTTCTGGCGGTGGGGGTAGCATTCCACCCTTCTAGAGGGAGAGACATGTTCACACTGGTCTAACACGGCAGGACTTTCTTGAGCCCTGGCATTACAAAATGGATGCCTATGCCACAGACACGGGTCTGGCCTCCTGCTGCTGACCGAAACTCTGGCAGGGGAGGCCTGGGCAATAGGTTTCCTGTCCCAGGGAGGTGTAACCACCTCCCCAGACAGGCAGATGTGTATTGGGGCTGGGCGGGAGCACTCTCTGGTGCTTTGAAGTCCTGCACTGGGGGCACATTTGGTGTCCCTGTGCATAGTCCAGTTCAAACTGGTTGCAGGGGCTACCTGCCCCTGCTCTGGCGCGAAACTGGACAAAGGAAATGGGTGTAACCACCCCTCTTTCCAAACCTTCCCATAGGTGGGTCCCTAGAGTATGTCCATCCCCCAAACTTAGTATAAGTATTGGAACCCAGTCCGTGCGACTTTAGATTACCCTGGACGAAACTCTGCAACATATATCCTGGATCTTCGACTTTCTATCTCGACTAGAAAACGGAAGAAATCTCCCTTGGGGTCAAGGAGTGACTCCCCTGCTTGGCAGGCACCAAAGAAGCAACTGACCGGTCTGCATCGCTGAAACTCCCGCCGGACGCCGAAGTCTTTGCATCCCCAGAGGTGGGTTTCCAGACTTCCCCGCGGCTACCCTGAGCCCACAGCAAAGCTGAGGCCCATGGCTATCGTGGGTGACGTGGAACCGTGACCCCTGGACACCGTAAACTTTTGCAGCAACACTATCTTCCTGGTCCTTCTCGAAGTTGTGCTTTGGGCTCCGAGTAGCCCCAGCCTTGAGCACCTTCTGCACCGAAGATTGCTGGCCTCCACTCCACGAGTGACCCATGGGCCAGTTTCAAGTGCGATCGCTTGAGGCTCCTTTGCGATCGCTAGCCCGTTGGCTAGTAGGTCCCCACAAAGGCAACTCCTCTTCTAATTGGGATTTCCTGGTTGCTCCAGACGTGCCCCGACTTACCCTTGCTGGGTGAGTCTCTCAGATCTTGCTGGTCTGCACGCAGTCCTTTCTCTGCTTCCAGTGACTTTCCGTTGCCAAGGTTTGTTGGGACCAATCTGGTCGCCGACACCGCAGCACTCAACAGACTTCGTGGGACAACTCAAATACAGCTCCTGGTCATCATCGGCACCTTCTGGACCTCGTGGCTGAAGAGTCAAAACACCCATCAACTCACCTGAAGCACCGGACATCTGTGGGCATTGGTCCATCCTGCCCTCGGTCACTGGCTAGTGACCCAGACTCTGTCCCCTCTGCTTTCAGGTTCCTTACATCCTAGATCCAGGCTTGGATCTCTTCAGACACTTCTCCTTTTCACGGCAGCAGCAGTTCTTTGCCAACTTCCATTGCAATCGATGACGCGACCCGACACCAAAAGACACCTATGCACCCGGCTTCCCTGGGTGAGGTAACTCGAGTACCCCGGTGCTCCTGTGGGTGCTAGCCCTAGAACTTCCTAAGACCAAAAGGGTTTGGTCCTGACTCGATTCTAAGTGTCCCTAATCTCTAAATTTCCAACCGCGACATGGCCCATAGAAGCCAACGGGAACCCGTGGTTGTGTTCACACACTGCATACAGTCCCCGTGGGTCCCCTGGGTCACTACCTTGGGGTCCCAGCGATTCTACAGGCTCTAGGCCTTGTGTCTAGTTCAGTTGTGGTTCTTCTACCACTTTTTTGGTATATGGTTTGGTACGCCCCTAGGGCCCAAACGTGTATTTGTGCTATTACTGTTGATTGCTAACCTGTAAATTAAGTACTTCGAACTCCAGTCTCATAAAGAGACTAGAGGGGTGTGTCTATCTTAAATACATATATTTTGAATATATACTTGGTGTGGTTGTCCTTTCATTTGATCATTCAGGAGATTATAGACTGGTAAAACAAGCTGCTTTACATTCCTTCAAGACTTAGCCTGAAGGCTGCTCTCCATAGCTACCACTAGGATAGCTTTCAATAAAGGTTGTCTTTAACCATTCACCATAAGGGGTTGTTTGGACTGATACAAGGTGCCCACTAGAACTAGTGGACAGCATATATCAGGCCACCTTCTCACACTCGTTCTTGTTCTTTATCAGTTCTAGAACTTTGTCCATTTGGAGTAGTTTGTGGTGGTCTTGGGTTGCGGCATCTTCAACATCAGATACTCTCGCCTCCACATGAGTCAGCTGTGCGTTATGTGAGTCAACCTGGGCTTTTACCGTATCCAGACGGGTGGACAGTTGGTCGAGCTGGGTGGCGATGCCAGTTAAGGTAGCTTTCACATCTAGCATGATGGGTTTTAGGTCGTCCTCTCGGGTCGGGCCAACTTCAGTCTGGGCAGCGGGCTCGCCCGTGTCCAAGGCCGCCTCACCTTGCCGCGTTTGCCTGCGCTGGTCGAAGGCCAGTTTGGGTTGCTTGGGGTCCGCCTTCTCCATGGCCAGGCCGCAGTCCCCACACAAGCGAGCCACCGGAACCACCAAGAATCTACAGACCGAGAGGCAGGAGACAGTGAGAGGGATTATGGCCGTGGGCAGCATATTGGACGGTGCGGCAAGCACAGGTCCCAAGAGAGAGGCTGATGCAGGAAGGGCGCTGACAAGGTGACACAGGCCAGCAAGGTCAGGGCCAGCGCAGGAAGGCAGCATCTGACCAGGCCCTAACGCAGTCGTGCAGATCTGGGTGGAAGGGGGTGTGGTGCTGGGCCACGTAAGTGAGGTTAGTAATTGAAAAGGCGGACGGAGGAGCCAAGTGGGGCTGGAGGCAGGAAGGTGAGGCGAAGGAGAGGCCGTCTCAAGTCGCAGGCCGGCAAGGATAGGGTCCCCCCAGAGGCCAACGCCGCTCCAGGCACCGGCACAGCAGACGTGCCCTTCAGTGATGAAGAAGCTGGGAAGGGCTGGTGGGCACCGCCATGCTCAGAAGCAGGCAAATAAGGGTGACAAATCAGGTCAGCGAACCTCAAAGGCGGGTGGGTGCCAGTGTGATGAGCCTGGCATGCAGGGCGGCAGTGGTGGGCCTCTCACTCCGCAACAGACAGGAGGACTGCCGTGAAGCCCCCAACCATCGCGGCAGATCAGCAGGAGTGCTGCGGTAGGCCCGCGCCCGTGGAGGTGAAGTCAGCCGGGAAGCGCGGGGAGCGCGCCACCCACGTCACTGGGCCCATATGAGGCAGCGGGAGGCGATGGGCTCTTAAGGCGCCAGATGGCACCCGACACCGGGAGGAAAGGCCCAGGCCCTGCGGTGCGGATTGCCGTGAATCGCCCCAGCAGCAGCACGACCCACTGGGGTGAAGAGACAGCTTGACGGCGTGCGGTCATAAACAGGGCGTCCCAGTGGGGCAATGTAGGCAGTCCCACATCTTGGTAGCAGCTCGGTGCAGCCGACAGCTGCGCGCCATCAAGTAGTCCCGGCAGCCTTCGCCCGGGACATGGGACGGCAGAAGAACTCGATGTGGCGCTGATGGTGAGAGCCCACCGGGGGACCAAACGGTGCCCCCAGATGCAGGGAGTACGAATGGTGTAGGGTGGAGGGTCAACTCCACCGGAGTCCGCAGGATCCTGGCAGATTGAACGGCTTGGCCGGCAGAGCCCACTCAAGGTGCGGCCGTCTTGCAGCCGGCTAAGCCACGCCCCCTTATTTAAGTTTAGTTTTTAAGTGCCATTTTTAATATTACATTTGCCTCAGTCACCTGGCTCCCTGATAGAGTTTCTGCCACTCCTCCTGACAGTCGCCAGTTCAACCCCGCAGCAGGGATCGTTAGATAATCACTCCCCATAGGCTCAGATTGGATTTTGTCACTATTTCACTGGTTTGCTTACTAGTAGTATTTGGTGGGTTACTTTAGTCTTAGCTACTGTGTTTTTCTGTTTACCGTAGTCTTTGAGTCAGCTTACTGATTAGCTCAGTCTTTACCCTCACATGTATTTGCTGACTGTTCGCACTCTAGCTCCACCCCTGTCTGCTCCTGCCATTTTTCACCTGAAGTTCCAACTTCCACAGGTTTTCCCGCACCAAGCCCTCCCATCTCCCGGCCAGCCCCTCCCACCTCCCAGGACTACTTATGCAGGCCTATGTGCGGACGGGCCGCTGGTGCACCAACGGTGTGCCAATGGCAAGCACGGCTGCGCCCATCCGCACCTGGACTGCGCCCAGCACCAGGGAACCCAGCCCTCCACACTCCCACTGATACTTCACCGCAGACCTCTGTGCCCTGGACCCCGGATGCAACAATAACTGCTGCCTCGCATCACCTCACTGCACAGCGGGACCTTTCACCTGCATCTGATGCCGGTTCACCTCCACCCCAGGGCCAACCCACATCGCAGTAACCAGCGCAACTACTGCTCCGTTGGCTGAAACCTCCCTGGAACAATCAGTTGCCTTCTGATCAATGCCTGATCACTGTGCAAAGTCTGGGACACCATCTCCACCCTTACCCCAGAAGTGACCTTCATTACAGAGACCTGGCTCACCCCCGCATTGGTCCCTGACATCGCCATGGCAACACTAATTGGCTACAAGATGAAGCACCAAGACTGCATCAACAGACAAGGAGGTGGTATCACCATTGTACACAAATAATTGAACACCTGCACCACCACCAATGATGAAACCTTGCCTATCATGGAACACATGAACTTCCAGCTCCTCACCGATGACAAAACCACCATCAAAGGCACCCTCACCTACAGACCGCCAGACCACAAACCAGCCTCAGCGACGCCATCGCTGAATTCATCATCCTGTTCATCTTTGAAACTGAACATTACGTCTTCCTAGGAGACCTCAAATTCCACCTGGACGACCCCACTGACATCAACTCATCAACCCCTGGAAAGATTGGACAAAATCAGCCTCAAGCAGCTGGTGACAGACCCAACTCACAAAGCAGGACACACATTGGACACCATCTTCACGCCCAGCTACAGAATCAGATATAGCCTCACCACGTAACTCACCTAGTTGGACCACTCCATCGTACACTTTACCCTTGCCGGACCATCCTGCACCATCCCCAGCTGCCACAGCACTTCCTTCAGCTGGACCAAGGTCACTCAGCACCAATGGACTAATGTCTTCAGTGTCACACAGCACAACGTCATCACCAACCTGAACCAGGCAGTTGAGAACTTTAACACCTGGGTCACCAGCACTGACAACCCCAACAACTACCATTACCAGTTTAATGTCACAAAACTTAGACCCTGACACACCAGATCGTGATCAACACCACCCAATCCAAGGAACTCTTCACCGTTGCCAGAACGTTAACTTTCCCATCAGCCACCAACAACTCAATGCCTTCCTCACAAGAACTCTGTGCCAGCCTTCTCCTGAAAAAATCTGTAGTCCCTAGCGAGATCCAGAACTACTGACCCATCTTACAACTCCCTTTTCCCACTGAAGTACTGGAGAAGGCCATCACCCTCTAACTCACTGATCACCTGGAGAGAAACTACCTGTTGGACCCTTCCAAAGCAGGTTTCAGAGCCAACCACAGCACAAAGATAGCCCTGATTGCTGCAACAGATGACATCTGCACCCTACTCGACAGAGGAGAATCAGGCGCCCTGTTCCTGCTCAACCCCTCTGCAGCCTTCACACCATCTCCCAACTAACACTCATCAATCATTTGCCAGATCGAATCACAGATGACATACTCAGATGAATGACACCTTTATCAAGGGAGCAGCCAGAGACTCTGTCTCCCTCCCTTCACCCCAAAGCCCAACCACATCATCTGCAACATCCCTCAAGGCTCATCCCTCAGTCCAACCCTCTTCAAAATCTACATGACACCACTCACAAACATTGTCAGAGCCCATGGCATCAACATCATCTCCTTTGCCGATGATCCTCTCACTCTCAGCAGACCCCACCTCAACTAAGACCAACTTCTGCAACTGTATGAAGAATTTTTCAGCCTGGATGATGAACAACTGCCTGAAGCTCAACACGAACAGAACAAATGTTCTGATCTTCGGCAGACACACTTTCCTCTGGAATGACTCCTCAGGGCCATCAAAACTCAGTCCCACCCCCACCCCTATAGACCATGGCCGTAACCTTGGCATCATCTTTGACAGTAAACTCTCCATGAAACGTCAGATCAATGCTGTCTCCTCAGCCTGCTTCCACACTTTCTGCATGCTCCGCAAGATCTTCAAATGGCTCTCCATCAGCACCAGGAAAACGGTGACACAAGCCCTCATCACCAGTCGGCTGGACTCGCGGCAGCGCACTCTATGCAGGCAAAACCACCGAACTCATGAAAAGACTCCAGATGATCCAGAACACAGCCACCAGACTGATCCTCAACTTGCCCAAAAGGATCCACAAAACCCAGCACCTGGCCCCCCATTCAGAAAATATGCCAATTGGAACTTCTGACCCATGCCTACAAAGCCCTCCATGACCAAGGACCCGCCTACATGAACCACTGCTCTGCTCACCTCACCCTCGGACAGATTCCACACAGTTACCACGCATCTGCCACTGCCACTCTGGAGGACGCTCCTTCTCTCACCAAGTTCTGGATCACCCTTCCCCTCCACCTCCGTACTTCACCCTCACTGAGCCACTTCAGGAAGGGACTCAAGACCTGACAACCGCAGCACAGAGCTTGGATACCCTCTGGGTGATAAACTGTGCTATATAATTACCGCTTGATTGATTGATTGATTGATTGATTGATTGATTGATAGTTTATTTGGTGCTACTGAATACTTTACACAATTTGCCTTAAATTAAGCCTGTCTGCTCTGTGTCATGAATACAAGTGGTTGAATCCAGAATTATTTACTGAAGTTGTGTGTTTGCCCTTAGAGTCATAGGGGAAAGTACATACATTGGGGATTAGGATTTACTATTCCAGCTCCAGTCCTGCAAACATTACTGAAAGTGCATAGTGAGAAAGTGGGGGGGGGAGATTTAACATTTACTATGCTAACTCCAGGCTCACAAACAAGTGGAAATGCATACATTTGGGCTGCCAAATATACTTTTCTAACTTTAACCCAACAAGCTTTGGGAAATTTGCAAACATTTGGAGTTGGGGGTAACCTTTACTATTTTAACTTGAGCCGCACAAACTTTTCGGGATGTGCATTTTCTTTTTTTTCGTCTTTGATGACATGGTGGTAAGCTGTTCCAATTGTGCAGGGACTGTTCTTACTTCAGTCCCGCAAACATTGGTGAAAGTGCTTATATTTTGGGGGTAATATTTACTTTACTAACACGAGGGCCACAAACATTGAGAAAAGAGTATAAATTGGGATGGTGACGTTTTGGCCTTTCTCCAAACCCACAGACAATGGGAAAAGGGAATACATATTTTGGGTTGAGATGTACTATTCTTCTAAAAAAATCTAAATGAAAACGGTTTGATAAAATAACTATAAATGCACAAATCTAAAATCTCCAATCCTTAGAACCAGCAGGTTATCTAGGGCTGACGATAATTATTGCTTAGCGCGCTTAGCGCGCTTTTCTTTATCGCTGGCTATCGCTGGAATATCTCGCCAAGCTAGCTCTGTATTACCAATGCTCAGCGCTAAGGCGATAAATATTCCAGCGATAGCGAGGAAAATGGCCAAACATCGCCTAAAAAACAGCGATGTCCCTCCCAAAACGGCGATGATCTTGGTGATAAGGCCCTGTGGCCTTAACCCCATAATCCACCTCCCATGTTAGGTATGCCTAACACAGGAATTTAGCAGACGTTAAATTCCTGCATTAGACCAGTGGTAGCGCGATTATTATCATCGCTACCCCTCCTTGCTAATATCGCGAAGCTGCCTTTGCGATATTTTCCCATGTTGTTTCTGTCAGCCACACCTACTTTGCATCTGATTATCGATGCGTAGCGAGTGGTGACAGAAACGGGAGATAGATCAAGGATACACGCGCTAGGGTGTCCTTGTTTATAATGCGATAGAATTATTGACGCTTTTCGCCTGAAAACGGGCGCTAAAGCGGCGATAAATCTATCGCCAGCCCTAGATAATATGCCCCATAATCCTTATACTACATACAGAATGTAATAAAGTAATATTACACAATCAAGTCCTTAAAAACTAAAATATACAATACAGACCTCGATAAAATACACACAAAAAACCAAATGTAAACCACAAATACATTAACTACATTTAAACCTCATAACAATTGTATTATTTTAAAAATATCCTAATATTAAAACACTGCCAACCCAATCACCCAATTAGCCTTAAAACCCTCCAGAAAAATCGGATATCAGAGCAAGTTTGGTGATTTGGAATATGCAGTAACATGCAGATAGATTCTCACTCAGCTGTTCGGAAATGACGTATACACATATTTTTCCATAAATGTAATCGGGGAGTGACTGTATTTTCAAGCTCAAAATATTACAAGAAAAGCTAGTCTTAATTTAATAACACTTTATGATCTATTGATGGAGCCTGCATGCCCTGGCTGCACAAAAGCATTCTGTGTGCTGGAAATAGCGCCACAGAAGTACACTTTTACGAACTCCTACATGCCTTTGTGAACCGCCTGAACACGTCTATTTACTAGAAAAAAAGGCATAATACTTTCTACTGGAACTAAATGTATGAGACTGTTCTCTGTCTATTCGCGCTTTAATCCAGTTTTAGATGAGTTGGGGTTTATTCACAAAGGCATGTAAGAGCTTGCAAAAGAGTTCGGCAAGAATACTACTTTAAGTACTCAAATATGTATTTGGGAATAGACGTCCTGAGTTGTCAAAACCAAACTGCAACACATTAATAAACCAGCGGTGTCATATTTCTATGACTTTTGAGTAGGATGACACAACTATACTAAAACCAACAAGTTAGGTTGTGCTTTACATAGGGATGGCAGACTTCCACATATTATGAAGTCATTAAACTTCTACTAATATGCTTAGATGCAGGCCAAAATGTGTTAAAAAAAACTGGCTGAAAAGAACCTATTTAAATGCTGCATAAAGTAGGAAAATCATGTTTTCTGCATTTCCGAAAGAAAGGGAAAGCTGAAGAAATTGCTAGCTGGCATGGAAAGCAGCAGCCACTTATCTCACACTAATGATAGGCACTAACAGCTGGCAACCTTGTTTTAATGGGTACTTTAAATTGGCACTGCTGCTTGAAATTACTGCTGCTGATGTCTGTACCAGAAGCAGCAGTCCATTTAAGATATTTTTGACTGCAAGGATATAGGTTTTAGACTGAAGATGAGACTTGTTCTGGAGGAAATCGAAAGAGCAACCTAGCGTGCCTTTCTCCAACCATGGATGGTAATGAGCTATTGTCCATTAGACCTGGAATCCAGTTCAGACTAATGAAGCATGAATTGTACAATTTGACAAAATGGGAGATGTTAAAGAGGAACATACCTAGCATGGCAGGCAGGTGAGTTTCTTAGACAGACTACAGATGTACCAATCATCACTGCAGCATGCCCACCCGGGGCGTGGCTATCAATAGTGCAGCAGGTGGAATGGCACTGGGGCCCACCAGTGCGAGGGCCCACTTCATCCCAGTTAGTGACTATTCTTCACTATTATTCCTGGGGATGGGGGTTACACAATTTTCTTGCTTGTATTGGGGCTTATGGCGCCCCTGCTACACCATTGATACCCAACTCAAATTGCTTGTGTGGTGAGCATGGTGGGTTCGATGGTATTTAGGCCTGGGCAAAATTTCCGTTCCGTTCGCGGAATTTGCGATAATTTGGCATTTCCGCGTTCCGCGGAGAGCGCGGAAATGTCAAAATTTCCGCATTCCGCAGCTTTGCGATAATTTGGTTCTTGCTCGCGATCGCCTTACCTGAATCCCCGCGTTCGCCGACAAGTTTTCCCGATCCGGTCGCGTTCTCCATGAGATGTTGTATTGTTTTAGCCATTTGCACTGTCTCGCGACAGTTCGCGTCCGCAGTGACGTCATGCGTCGCGCGATCACGTCTTTTTTCTCGCGATCATGCACCGCAAGACAACTGAAAACAAGATGGCCGCGCCCGCAAGCAACCACATGGGTAAGTTGGCGACCCGCAACCATGCAGAAAATCTCGCGAACATGCCGGAAAAAAACTTCCGCATTTTTGCGATATTTCCGCTTGTTTGCGGAGAGTTTTAACATTTTCGCGATAATTTGCGAAAGTCGCTTTCGCAAATTCCGCCCACCCCTAATGATATTAATTTACACCACCTGTAAATGTGAACCACAACCATATGCTAGACTTATTTCAAGCACAGAATACCCATATAGAGGTGGGTGAACGACTGTAGGCTCTAGCCAGATGCAGGCTCTGTTTCAGCTCGTGTTCATCTTGAGCCCTCGAGCCCAAAATGAGCTTCTGCCTGCCTCCCACACTAAATCTTCATGCACCAAGAATGAAAGACAAAGCATTACACTTTTATGTCAAACAGGAGCAAGAAAGGGATACCAACCTATTGGCTGAATTACACAGTGTAAAACCAGAAATGCTGGGGATCAAGGCTTGGCCACGTGAACAAATTGTATGGCCCTATGCAATTAGTTTATTTGATTGTGCCTCCTATTTTTTGTTATTACATTTGAAATAAAACTAACAACATGCTCCGCCACTTCATTGTACATATCCCCCCTTGTTTTTCAAGATTATAGGTTGTTTAGATATGTCTCAGAAGGATAACAATTCCTACTTCTGGTTTTATTGTGCATTTTATAGCTTGCAATGCAACAATAAGACTCAACTAATTTTCCCAGTTCCAGCGCTCTGACCTAAGCCTATGCTGTTGTATTAACCACTATCATCTGCCCTCTACTCATTGGGCTGAAAGAAGTGATTACTGTGACAGTCTAGTCCTCAGAGGACACACAACAACATGGGCATAACTTCTCCTTTGACCTCTGCTAGCACAGGCAGCCACGGCCAAATGGTGCACTTTGCATTTACAAAATTCAATCAATCAATATAAAATTTATTCGGATACAAATACATATCCATAAAAGTACAGACAAACAGCAGCGTATTCAAAGAAAAATTTCAACAACAAAAGAACAGTTGAAAAGAATCCGGTTGAAATTAAAATTAGTCCTCCAGTAATACAGTACACAAGATAAAAAGTGCAAAATTCATTAAAATGACATATAACTAAAAGATAAAAATAAGATAAAATACAAAGATTCAGCAGGGGCACATAGAATTACGAGTACGTCCTGCCGCCTTCAGGAATAAAACAATGGATTTAGGCTCAGATCTCTGTACTGGGGTGAATGTATGACATTGTTCTGCATTCTGTCCATCAACTGTTGTTTTTGCATTTGTCACCCCGAGTGGGACGGGTATGCTCAGATGGGAGTCCCGTGCTCTCCATGCCACTGGAATCAAGCTATCCTGGCTGAAGAGGGGTGAAACCCCGAAACCGGTTCTAGGACGCTTGTTTCCAGTCCACGGAGGACCTGGCTTGGCAGTTCGTGCTGGACTGTTCCCATGAGGCACAGGGTCAAGACTGATTTGCATATGGCTGGGTTCAAACTGGAATGGCATGGTGAGCAAAAAAACGATGGATTTAGGCTCAGATCTCTGTACTGGGGTGAATGTATGACATTGTTCTGCATTCTGTCCATCAACTGTTGTTTTTGCATTCAGGAAAAATTGAGCATGCACACTGCTCTGCCATTCAGTGCATGCTCAATGAAGCCTTCTCAGCGCCTCTGCAGGTGCTTCAGTAGATTCTGATGCTCCCGGTCTCACTCCTGCAGCTGAGCCAATGGGATGGGGCTTGCAACAAGCTCCCAGCCCTGTTAAAGGTCCTGTGGTCCTAGTAGGCAAAGATACTAGAACAATATCAGGCTGGGCATGCTGCCACCAATGTTACATCAATGAACTCATAGGAATTCGGAAACATCCAAGCACCACACAAAGAACACGTGTTGCAAATGAGCATTGCCCATGTCTTGATTTGTTTTGATCATATTAAAATCTTTGTTTCAGAACTAGAACTGAAAGACTTCATTTGTGCTTTCCTGTTTGTTTCTTTTGAAATATTTGTAAATTAATGTATTGTTTTTTTTATATTGCATTTCCTTTTGCACTAGTAAGATTGTCATGTAGTGCATTTTACAAAATGCTCACTCTTTGCAGTAAAAGAAAGAAAATTAAGCACAATCCTCTCTGTTAAAAGACTAAGCAGCAGTTTGTCAGAAGACTAGACAGATATTTGACCTCTGTCTTTGATCTCACAGCAACTGTGACAAGATAAAAATGACATTTAAACTAATAATTGCTGCTCTTGCACTTTTGGAACTCCAGCATTGTTATTTTGGGGGATTCTGCAGGGCCCTGTGCCCCTATTCCCAGTGTACATGCTTGTAGGTGCCCTCTCGGGGTTCAAGGGGCAGTTGTAGTTGGCCCCTGCCACCTCTGGGCCCTGGTGCATTTCAACAGCTGCAGCACAGGTAGCTGTGCCACTGAACAGTCCATCCAGAGCACAAAAGAGGCAGTGCACATAGAGGGGTGGTGATCTGGAAGCCACAGAGTGCTTACTGAGAAAGCCTATAATGGTAGTTATGGCTGGCAAAGGAAGAACTCTGATTGGTTTTTTCAAATAACAGTGTTCCACTCTGTGTGCTAATCAAAATTAGCACCCTCCCCTTGATTTTTCAGAATGGCAAAAAAAGTACAAGATGTTGATCCAACAGCCATGCAAGAACACACAGCTGCTAGAGGAGAAGCAGAGAAATCGCTCCACAAGGACAGAGACAACTTGTAACCAAACATTCATGTGAGAGGCTGCTCGTGCTCCCACAGCACTCCCTAATGTATGTGAGGTGAGTGAGTGAGGGTGCTAATAGCCTTATGATCCACACTTGTAGTGCAATATGAGTGTTAATTACATCCCCCTTCTTATGTGCCGTTGTCGGCAGCTTGGCTCTATAACTCCATGCAGGGTAATTAACAACCATTATTGACGGCAACGCCTGAGTCAACCGTCTTCTATGTATCAATAATGTATAAGATCACAAGTGAAAACCTGACTCTATCACTGACTGCAGAGGCAAGCAGTGACTCTTGTTACACACCTTTGTTATGTGACCTGCAGCCAATGAATGTAAAGAAGAATCGGGATTATGGATTGAGAGGAAGAAGGATTATGGGGAGAGGAAGTGGCCTAACGGCTATTGCGGTCGACCTAGAAGCTGAGGAACCAGGTTTGAATCTCGGCCATGACGCTCAACATCCCGTGATTCCGGGCAAATCACTTAAGATCCCTGTTCCCAACAACTATGAATGTGTCCGTCTGTAACACAACTGGTGCTCGTGTAAAGCGATCGGATGCCTTCGGGTCGGGTTTTACTATATACAACTCCCAAAAAATAAATAAATAAATTGAGTGTAAGTTCGGCAATGCAGCTTCTGAGTACCCGAATGTGCCTTCCAACATTACGCAGTATAAATTTTTACAAGGACTAAACAGGTAACATTTTGAGAAGGGGGAAAAAAACAAGCAAATCGGATATATAGGAGGAGTAATATCACAACTGTCTGCAGGAACAACTGAAACAATATTTATAGAGGACTCTGAGCACATTCCATACTTCTCCCTTTGTGATATTCAAAAACTGTGGCATAATGAAAAATTATACCCCTCCTGCATAATGTGCTCTTCAGTGGTGGGCAGTGCTTAGTTTGTAAAATATGAAGTACAGGTGCTCAAATGTTTGTCAGAGGCCTCACCCACTTTCCCCGGCTCGACCCACTTACTCCACTGGCTCGACCCACATCCTCAACTGGCACTGCTGAAAGTCAGATGTAATACCTGAACTGAATTTCGGCAAGGAAGCCTTCTTACTCTAAAGCAAATAAGTGAATAAATTCTGTGCCTAAACAATTATCTAGACAATAGTGTTATATTATATGACTGGTTCAAATATTAGAACCCTAAAACGTGATAACTTGTTTTTATAGTGCTTGCTAACTGTGGTCTTTGTTACATTAAAGCACTGTAAATACTAGGTGTTAATATTCAGTGGATCTACTTCAGAAGGGTAGATGACTAAGTGTGAAGCTTGCAGATTACACACACACACATATATACACCCCACTCGAGAGCTAGAGCATATCTCACTGAACTATCGTCCCACGGAAAGGGCGTTGATCACAATTCAGGTGTGTAGTTTATGCTTGACTTGTTATATACAGTATCACACCGTGACATACTTTCCGTGAACGTGATGCTGTAGGAAAGAGAGGAGTCGGAGGAGGTGTGCGTTTAGAAAGAAAAAGAAGCAGTCTCAGGGGCAATTGTTTAGACAACGGGAGTTTATAATAATACATTGACACTTGAAACTATGTTAACTTTGGCCATGTTGTGTGGTCTTCTTTCACTGTGGTGAGGTTTTCTTCTGGAAGTTGCATTTACCTCCTTGCTTTGAGATTTAATATGAGTGCAAGTTGTCAGGGATGTCAAAACGTGATACTCAACCTCTTGACACAGGCGTACGTTACACTTGGGCAACACAGCTAACAAGGTTCTCTGCCTTCATTCAGGCAACACAAATATCTACCAAACCAATATCAGCACCAAAAATATCTACTACAATAAACTCAACTTGCTCTTACACATACCGTAAAAATCACCATGTTACTTTTTCATTAACAATTTAGATATTCCCAACAAAACTTCTAGTCATGCTAACGTTATGAACCAGGTTAATTTACTATTCCATTTCCAATCCCAACAGGAAAGAATTCCTTTGTGATGTCTTGGTAGGTAGTTATAAAGGGCAGGTCACGGTGAGATTCAGAGGGATTACATGGAAGACTAAGCAAGCTGTGGATGTGGTGGATGGGGTAGGTTCTGTGGTAGTTCGGGAAATAGCATACCTGCAAACATTTCATTTTGGTTGGAGATGCCTTCTGTTTCTAACCGTCCCGGGATGGTTGTCTTTTGAGAAAAAGTAGGGAAATTGCTTGTCTAAAATTTAAAAAGTGTGGGCAAGTCGTGCCCCTCTGATCACCCCACTATGACCATTGCCCTACCCTGGTGGGCTATTTGGCGCTGGGTACAAGATATATTTGATTTAAAAACCTCGAGTGAAGGAACTAGCCAGCAGCAACTAGGCACAAACAGGGCCCTGTGATTAACAAGAAAAGAGGCTAGAGGACAGTCAAGGCGTACTTTAGGAGGTGGCAGAGAAATTGGATCCCAGAGACAGTATGACGCAAATAAACATACACAATTGGAATTGTATGCTACATTAGTGTGATGAGTATTAATATAGTTATCAGGGCCTAGAGACCAGGCATGTGGTACTGTGTGGCACATACGTGCTGTTGTTATTCCTACCACCATCATCATCACAGCACTTTTAGTGTCACAAAAACAACCCCTGGCTTCTAGCACAGCATAATGTGATCATTAGTAATTCATGGTATTGCCTGTGAAAGCATGTACCGGCCCCGACACACTCAGGCACAAGAATTTCTCAACACCAATTCCTGTTGCCCAAAGACAGAGGAGCCAATTCCATGTCTTGTCCTGAGTGGGATAGATCAGAGCCTTGCACTTGGGAAAGATGACAGGTGATGAAAGACTCATTTGCACGGCTGACATATTTACAAATAATGCAATTCTCAGTAATCCACAGTGACACTGCCAACCTATCTGTGGGAATCGGAATGTTCAAGAAGCTAGGATTTAGTACCGTGAAGACCAGCGCCTCCTTTTCACATCGTTCTCTGCAAGATTTAGTGCAAAGAGAATAATGCACACATGTTAAAAATGGAAAACAGCTTGCAACAACACTCACAATCTCAGATCCGGCAGACACGAGGGGCAGATTTATGTTGCACTTGCGCCACTTTTGCGCCGCCGTTCATCACTTTTGTGATGCAGCAGCGGCGCAAATCCTGCGCCATGGTGCGGGGTATTTACAACGTGACGCATCTGGGAGATGCGTCACGTTGTAAAGCCCTGCGCCACATGTAGGCGTTCCAGGGCAGGTGGGGGCGTTCCGGCGCAGGAACGCCTCCTAAAAGTGGCTGAGTGAAATCTACAAGATTTCACTCAGTCACTTTTAGGCCCATGCTGCGTCTTAGGCCCATGCTGCGTCAAAACCCTGCAGGCGTAAGGATTGACGCAGCATTGTACAGATAGGGCCCCCAAGAACATTGCTGGAGCTGCGTTGTGCTTGCGACGCAACTCCAGCAATGCGCCACTTTTACGGCACAGATGCGTCACGCATCTGTGCCGTTTTTGCCCCATGGTGCGCCGCATTATAAATGCGGCGCATCCATGGTGGCGCAGCTGTGGCGCATAATAATTGGCGCATCCCTGCTGATATGCAGGGATGCGCCAGTTAACATAAATCTGCCCCAATGAATTTGGATGAGAACCGCCAGTTTAAACCTTCCGTCCTTGGATTTGCATAAAATTACATCGAGTTTGAATTAGGCGTTGTTGTGAAGCGATTTGAGCCTTAGATTAAATGCTGCTAAACCGATTCTGAAGTACATATGTACTTTAGTTCACATATTTTTCCAACATTATGTGCCATGTCTTGCCTCCTACCCACTGATCTTAAAGAACGTGCTGCATTTGGGCCTCGCTGTATGTGATTAGTTTTGAAAATGCCACGGGTAAGGAGTGAGATAAAAGTGAGATAGACAAGAAAACAGACAGAAAGGGGTTGAGACGTGCCCTCCCAGCTTTCCTGCCCAGGGGATTGCACACAGTGTCTGGCGCCGGTGGCATGATTTCTCAGAGTCGCTCATGACAAGTTTACCAACCATCACAGTGACCACACTCAAAAGAAAAAGTAGCGTTGGTTACTTACTACCTTTATTGAGAAGAGGCCTGCTGTGGCACACTGCACTACATGCAGGCTGTTTCAATTAATAGTACCATCGCATCGTGCTAAATTGCCCGTGCCAATGCATCGTGACTCATGCGTGTGTGTCCAGGTAGTGGAATTTAAAAAAAAGACCTTGCATGCATGCAGTCCCACAGTACCAAATCCAGCCCAATCAGTGCCCCCGCCTCCCCCCCGCAACACTGACTGAAGGCAAATTGGCATGCATTTATTATTGGTTCTATCTTTATTCTTTCATGTTAAAATATACATGCATAACCGACTGTTTCAAGTACGTGTGCCACCTTCCAGTAACGGGTCCTATAATGGCCTCAATTATGGTGGGAAACTCTTTTTTGTAACTTACAGCAGCTTGATCCTTTGGACATTCGACACTGCCAATGCAAACAATTAAGGCCCCATGTTAACAAAAAAAATATTTCCCGTTTAATGTACCTTACGCAGATGCCGTACTGCGAGTCTCTTCAAGCTTCAGTGATCATGGAATTCTACGTGAAAGCCATCACAGAAAAGTACCTTACATCTATGCGTCCGGTAAAATCCTTTCCGTCAGCCAAGGTCTCCTGCCCCCACCACAGCTCCATACATAACGAATGTTTGGAGCTGGGCACTTCCTCAGGAGCACTCTTCAACGGGGACTCGGGTGAAAGAGTGTGAACACTACAGTTGTTTTGTGCGGTGCAGTCATTGATTCGAGTTGGCACTCAGGTGTAGACCCGGCCCTAATAAATAGGTGCCGGTGCTGAGCACCGGAAAGCACCGGCACAAATTAAGCCCTGGTGTTGGGGGACCCGCTTGAGGGTTGGGGATCCCCGCCCTGCAGGGGCTGCAGGGGCCTGTGTTACACCCCTTGTTCACAATACATGGGGGGAATTAGTATTTTTCCTGCACTTTCACTCTGCTTCCCAACCCTCTTCAACATGCACAAGAGGTGCTGAACAGCTCACATTAAAATGTGTTAATATGGCATTATAATACATGGGATTCTGCAATTCCTATATAAATGCATGTCTCTAATTTCTTTATAATCCGTGACTAGTAGCGCACTCAGTCACAGATGATAAAGAAAATAGAGCTGGACTGTAGGAAGGTATTGCAGTCGGGGTCAGAGGTCACAATACTTGCTACCAGGGCCAGCAGCTGAGGTGAAAGGCAGAGCAGCTGTTTGAAGCAACTAAAAGGAAATGCTGCTTTTCTTTCTAGTGCTCTATTTTTCTAGCATACAGTGACAAGCAGAAGGAACATGATTATTTTTTGCATTCCTTAGATAATAATATAAAAGTACGAATATTTCTGGTTTTGTCTACACATTATGAGTGACTGTATCTTTTTAAAAAAAATCTGATTTGAATTGAGCTGTTTCTAATATCTTTTTCCAACAAAAAACTAACAGGTTTTTGATTTGTTTAATTATGCACTTGAGGTTCTATTTTTACACTTCTTGTTTGCAAACGTTCTCTCTTTCTGAAAGAGCTATGCACCAAGATTTTGAGTGGTTTGTGAGAAAGGTGACGGGGGAGACTGTGTATTATATTGGATAAAGTATTCCGTGATGCCAGTCCTCAGTCCTCGTCAAAAATGCACTTTGTTCTGAAGCATCCAAACAGTTTTATTCCTCAGCATTGTGTGCCTGCCTGTTATGCAGTGCTTACTAATAAAGTCATTATGATTGAAATTGCTTCCTCAGTTCACGTTATTATCATGCACAACCCTTGACCGTTGCTAATGTGTGGCATGCAGATAATTCACCAGTCTGTTTCTCTTGACTTTCACAGGCTACTGAGTTATTTCTTGTGTACTTCTCATGTATATTGTCAGTCGAGTTTTTATGGAATTGCAGGTTTGGGTTTGTCTTTCAAAGTTTCAAGTTATTGTCCATTAATGTCAATTCTATTTCAGACCCTTCAAAGTTCTTTGTTCTTCAGCCATAGGTAGTTCCTGAGACAATAGGATCGCTCCTTGGCATTGTTCTGATTGCTGCCTCAGTTAAATAATCTGCTTTTGACAGTATTGTTACAAATGGCATAGCTTGTATGTTAAGAGTATTTCCCATTTTCTCATTAGAACTTGGAGAAAGACAATATAGAGGCATTTCATTTAAATGTTGGAGGTTTCAAACCAAAATATACTAGATTTCTCGGTGGTAGGGCAAAGTGGTAGGTGGTGGGCAGGGCCCACCGAGGGGGGGCCTCATTGTGCTTTGCAGGGGGTCCCCTCAAGTTTCGTTACGCCACTGGCTAGACCTTTATTATAATATGTCTCTTCAGGGAGAAACATTAAGAAGTGTACCTATCAGTCTGAAAACGTACACTGGTTGATGTACTCGAGACCACTGAGACCATTACTGGTCGTTAGGCAATACAGCCTGGAACTGTGATGAACACTGACATACGTACAAAGAGGATGTTGCTTTTGGTCACCATTCAGAGGGCAGGAGACAGCAGCTCTTTAGTGACTTGCTTTAACTTCAAGCCTGTAAGCCTAAAACCCTTAGTTCTCTGGGAGCACTATGACAGGCGCAGTGCCTTTGATCGGCACTGGCAATTGCATTAGAGGCTGATCAGGCTTCCTACCCACAAGACACCTTGGTAGGAGTTAGAGATGAGATGTTCAGAGAGCCCATCACACCACATGTCCAAGCAGCACAGTGATTTACTGAACGTGTGCTGGGCTGCATTTGACTCTGAAATGTTGCCACAGAGCTCTGCTTGCATCACGGATTACAGAAGAGAAGAGACTTGGTCATCTCCCCCTCATTCTCACTTTGTTGTGACACAGAAAGGTACAGCTGTAGAGTAGATACATCTTAATACATTTCATAATAAATTCAGATTTTCATGGATTTGGCCACTTAAAACCACCTCCTCCACTTTATACCATTGGCAAGCTTTCTCTGTAGGTCCTCTGGTAACTCCTTGAATACAGTTGATGATGTATTGGCAAATGACACCATATACTGGCTGTACCTTATACTGTACTTACAGGGATACTCTTAAAATCATCGAGCCAGATTTATTAAGGATTTGTGTCGTCCTTTCACTATGCAAAGGGGCGCAAAGGTGACACAAAATCCAAGTAAGATTGATCAAGCCACACATGCCGCCTTGCATGGCCCTGCTTGGCTTGATAAATCTAGAGAAACGCAACGCAGCACAAATTTCCGCGTTGCTTTACACTGCCCCAAGACGGGTGGAGCGTAGGTTTTCCCACGCATCCACCCATGGAGTTTGGCACATTCCCAGATTTACTATTACTAGTAGACCTGGGAATGTATCAAATGCTATGTCTCCCCAGGTGAGGCGTAAGGAGGAGAAACCTCTTTATTTCTCCTAATGTTTCCTCTTTCTATGTGGGCTGCCTTCTGCAGCACACACACAAAGAGGAAAATGCCTCTGAGGATTGTGTTTGTCCAGAAGGCAACCCTTCCTACATAGAAACAATCCTGCTTGCAACGCAGGCACCCTTGGCTGCACTAACGCTAGCCAGCACAAAGTAAGGACAGGAATACGCTGTATAATGATAAATACGGTGCAATCCTGCCCTTTCATGCAGAGCCGCAATGTGGCATGCTGTGTTGGGCTGAGTGAAATAATGATAAATCTAGCCCATAATGTCCAGTAAATTACTTACATTCCAACTTTATTTTGACTTTCCTACTGCAACTAATGGTTGCTCTCAAAACTGCTGCCAACCCTTGGAAGTAAACTAATTAAAAATATACCACCAGCGATTATGTTTCAATCAGCCCAACAAAACCTTGTTCATAAAGGTATATGGGAATGTTTATGCTGACAACATTATAAGACTAAACTATAACATGATGTTAAATGCAGAGGCTATAAAAAATTCTATCAACAAATTAGTCGCCACACTTTTAGATGAATGAAAGTTCTCTGAACACTCAATATAAAAATGTGACAGTCTTAAAACATATATCATCTGAAAGTCAAAACACACACAACTTTAAAGCATCTTTAACACTTCTAATAAATACTCTGTCCTTCTCCCAGAGCCGAGCAAACACACAAAAAACTAAGCAAAGTCTCATCGTCCAAGCCCCATAAATGACATGAGTAGATTTTTGATGAGTGAGCCCGGCCCAAAGCCAGACGCCAAAGCAGAATATGATTGAAAACATAAAAATCTTAGGCAACTCCGGGTTTTTAGAAAGTTGTTAAATATTTTTGAGTAGCAGAAGATGTAATCTTCAAAGCTCAATAAAAGTCAAAATTGAAAAGTATACTTCTGCACTATTTTGGAAATCACTTTCTCAAAAACAAACTTTCTGAGTCGAATTTATCCCGGTCGCTACACAAGCTGTATTCATTTTTAAGTTATCCAAAATAGTGCAAAGATAGTTCATTGATTTGTAGTTATTTCAGCCTAAATATTAAATAATCATTGAAAAAACGCAAAGGTTAAAGGGATGTTATAGCTAGGTGAAAATTTTAGGTACAACATAATGTTTTAACCTCAATATTATACAGAAATTCAGTAGTGAAAGTTATCCGTGCTACCTTTAATTTGCAACCCGCCATAACTGCTTATGACTCCACATATTACATGACACATGACATGTTCTATGACATCATTGATGACATCACTGAATAATGAAATAGTCACGTCGCTATATCGTCCCTTTACCCTCTGTTTTTTTCAGTGTATTGTGAAGGTTTTTTTAACAGAAACTCAGATCTTATTACAACACCTAACTATAACATCATGTTAACTTTTGTTCTAGAATGTCTAGCCTTTTTTTTACAGAAAGTAATGTTTTTTCTCAAACATATTAAAAACAACCAACCAGGCATGATTAGAGCTAAATTAAAGAGAATGCAAGTGCAAAAGCTGAATGTAAACCACTGCAGCTGTGCTTATGTCTACATTAATAGAGCTTATTAGGTTACACTTTTATTTAAATAACATTTTATTTTAGGTTGCAATAAGAACTCTTGCGAAAGGCCTGCAAGAGCATTCTTTTAATTTAAAGTTGAAATTAGTTCAATGAAATCACTTTAAATATATACTTACCATGTACTTAAACTTAAAAACGTAAATAATAGCTGACCTAGATATATTATGAACATAATATTATTCATTTTGATTTATAATGAATAAAGATATTTGATTGGTTAATACTTTATTAAAGGAACTACCAACCCTCTTCATTCCTCTTAGAAAAAAACGTGTGCTAATAATGATAGCTACTGCTGTATACAACATCTCTCAAGAATATTTCTGGTTTACATCAACTGAGAAGATGTCATCTTCTTCAGGGTCCGATGAGGAGGTACCAGGACCTAGCAATGCACCAGAGACTCCCACACCCAACAAGGCATGCCTGATTTGTTTTTTGTTTTTCGTACCAGAAAAGATATTGGGTATTACGGCCAATTCATCCCCCAATTTTCAGAAGTAGCAAGTCCCCTTACTGATCTTCTCAGACAGAGACATGTATGAATCCGAATAGACTGGACTGAAGCACAAGAACGCAGCTTTCACGAGTTGAAACATCTCCTATCTCATGCCCCTGTACTAATGTTTCCGAACTTCAAACAACCGTTCGTATTTCAGACTGATGCTTCTGATCGAGGGCTAGGTGCCTATTATTACAGCCCCGACCCTCAAGGCCTTCTGCACCCAGTATTGCTCTTAAGCAGACAGTTGTTTCCCCGAGAGGTGCATTTTGCCACCATGGAAAAAGAATGTTTAGCCATAAAATCGCACATGGAAGCATTACAATACTATCTACTGTGTTGTTCCTTCTTTCTTTTAACTGACCATGCTCCATTAACTTAGTTAGCCACCCACAAAGACACAAATTCTAAGATACTTCGATGGTTCTTAGCATTGTAGCCTTTTTCATTTCAGAATCTACATGTTCCAGGAAGATCGCAGGGTAATGTGGACTACCTATCCCACTATCCAGAGACCGTATGGCCCAATCGGCGATACCTAGGGGAAAGGCTATGTGAAAAAGCATACTAGACGGGTGGGAGTTCCAAGATGGCGCTCATCAATCTCCCATCTGAAGTAGAAGGCGGCACACAGTAGTCACGAAAACGAACCTAGACTAGACGTCAGGTGCTGCACAAAAGTGTGGCTGAAGTCTGATGAAGACTCAAGAGAAGACGCTTGAGGAACAGGGGGTGAAAAAGGGAGATTCCGGAGGAGAGGAGAGCATTTTGACTGACGACGGAGGTTGCAGCCAAAGGAGGCAAACAAGAGGAAGACAGAACTGAGCGGTCCGAAGAGAACCCTGAGACACAGCCTACAGGCCATTCCCAGATAATGAGGACACGGCAATACCCCTTGGTGCGTTCCAGGAGGGCCGCAGCTTCAGGCAAGGGCCCCTTTTCCATTTTATAAAAAATTGGTGGGGAGTCGGGAAGAAGTGGTGCACCCCGAAGCTTGGTTAAATCAAAAGAAGGGCACTCCCTCCCCTCCTCCCCGCCCCCCTCCCGGGGTGGCGGACACTTCATAAAAGGTACCTGGATTCCGACACAGACCGGCTGAATAATACTTTCACAACCGGAAGTGAAAAACAAAACGGACATGTTTTCTTAATTTGTCTTTGTTTGTTTGCCTTTGTAGAGCCTCCCTTCTGAGTGAACTTTACTAAAGACAAAAGACAAAACAATGAAAAAGAAAAAACAGAATAACAGAAGTTTGGCAACACTAAGAGAAAACCTTGACTTTGTGTACAAGTTGAGGTAGTCATTACCCTTCATAGACTTAGCAACTGACCACAGGATGCCTTATTTACAAGCCAGCGTTAAGCCACGTTAAGTGGCTTAACACTGACTTGTAAATACGATGAAGCCTGTATTGCCATAGGAACGTAAAGAAAGTGACATTCCTGTGGCGATAGGTAGGGGCTTTCAAATATGCCCCGCAGAGCCTTCTATATCCAGAGTTATAAAGTGCTCCTTTCACAATGCTACCACTGCTACTTCGGTTCCATTATAAGGTCTGAAACCCTCCTGGACATGGCTAAAAGGTTTATTTGTATTCATGAAGGAGACGGATATTCGGAAATGGTGACAAAGATATAGTTTAATATTTACCCTTTCAAAATAGGTTAAACATTGCCTAAGGTGAGCGTATAGCAGATATTAGCCGAACTGTGAGAAGCTTGATTTGTGTGCACTTTATCAATAGCAAAGACCGGGAGAGATTTGAATATTTGCAGAGAGGGGTGAATTGCTTTGGACCTCGTGAGAAATAATTTCTGCCTATTTACTGCCCCTGGATTGTTTGCCTTTTAGACTGTCGGGTTAATGGTTTCTGTTTTGAGTCCGTCTCACTACCTGAGTCTAACTCACTTTGAGCTTTTTTACAATGGACTGAGAGTATAAGTTGCCTGTGTCTGCCTTTCAAGCATGGTCCACTGCTGTGCAGCTGGGGTTAGAGGCTCTGGATGAACACGCACATATGGAGACATGTACCGGCTTAGCATGTGAGAGTGCCGTCAAGCTCAGCCCAGCATCTGTGCCTAGTTATCTGCATCACAGTACAGTTTAGCACAACTTAGGTCTAGAAATTCAGTTGAGATACAAATCCTAGGGTAAAAATAGACCCCAAGTGCAGATTCAAAGTCACTTTTGTGATATCTGCACTCCTTCTGGCACTGAAGAATTTGTATATTTCTCTGCCTCAGCTCATATTGTGATTTTAGGCCTTTGTTTTCCCTATTGGGCCAAGTTAATTATGATGCCAGCCAGCAGGAGGACCAAAGGCTTTTCCACACAATTTGCCAGTGCTTGGATCTATTCCTGGGAAAGGAAGGGATATGGATTGAATCTGTATGTGAAAATAACTTTTAAAACTGCACCTGACCTAGGCAGGCTCAGTCCAATAGACAAAAAGGGGAAGGCCACATCTCTGAAGCCCAACTCAGAAGGGACTCCCCTTTGAAGGTTTGAAAAGAACCGACCAGGCAGCTGTGACTTTTAGGGGTGGGGCTTAGGCTGTCTGAGAAGGTCGTTCAATGGACCACTTCAAGTCACCATCTTGGAATGTCCCAGAATGCTGTGCAGGATTGTTGGAAAAGGGATGGTATGCTGATGTAATAAATAGCATTACCCCAGGGTGAGATTTTTATTAAATGTGGTTTAACTTCGAAATGAGGCATAACACGCCAAATCAGTATTTAACACTGCATGTTTTGCCATTTTAAGGGCTGTTTCCCCAAACACATGTTGGCAGGTTTCACTTGCTGGAAACTATCTAACTAACATAAGGGCCCGTCGTCGGCCCCTTATGTTGGCAGAGTCACATGGCTGGTGACGCCTGTGCTGGATGGGTGTGGTGAGTGTGCAAACCTGCCCTCATGGAGTGGTTGTGACATGCTGATGACTAGACCAGTGACCTGCACACCACCAGCGAGTACACCTGCGACGGGTAGCAATGATGGCCCCCCCTCGGTGCGTCATCGGAATGGTCTGGCCTGCCGAACGCCGGACCAGCGCAGGGGTTGCAACAATGACTCATGGGCTCGGGGCATGGTCCAGTCCATGTCCAGACAAGGAAGTGACTTATGCATGTGTCCCTGTTGTAGTGTTCATGGGACCAGGTACACAAAATGCAATGTCGCACCCTCTGACTCGCATCCCACAGGATGAACATCATTGACGCAAGGGAAGGCACTGTCCCCACATTCATCCACACATCCATACCTGAATGATGTAAGACATGACACAGCAGTGCGTCACTGGATGTTTATTTGCACAGCCAGTGCAGTTATGCAGCTGGAGCGGTACAGGGCAATGCCGAGGACACTACACAATATGGGCCCATGGAGGGCCAGCCATAGTCCATCTGGGGATGACATGTACTGCGGATGAGGAAGGGTACAGTCCGCAGTCTGTCCGCCGTGTGATTGGTCGTCGAACAGGATGTGGCAGTCCATGTCGCTGTCCAAGGTGAGTGCATCGGATTGTAACGGGGGTCAGTGGAAGGTCATGAGGCCATGTGCGGCACCAAGCAGAAACATGCCAGGTGGCGGAAATGAATGCTAGTGCCTCCTGATCACAAACCCATCCACGTCCTCGTCCCCGGATGTGTGCCCTGCCCCCCTGTGGGTGTTATAGTCCCGGCTGCGGCACTGTGTGCCACTGACACATCAGGGGCCTGGGTGGATACGTCTGTGAGGCACTGACACACCAAGGGGCGGGGATGTGGATGGTGTGGGGGCAGCAGCATTCACCAGTGCCACGCCTTGTGGCGGCAATGCCATGATGGAGGTCTGCAGGGCATGATAGATCCCAGCTACATTCCGATGATGTGCAGCGGTGGCTGCCATCCTTTCCGCCTCAATACGCACCATATCCTCCATGAGCCTCCGCATGTGTGCCAGCTCACTCCTGGTATCGCTGGAGCCACTCTGAGCGGACAGTTGTTCTACTCTCCGCGTCATGACTTCAGCGATGTCAGTTAGGGCTCATTGGAGACCATGGGGCGGACATAGACACCCAAGGATGGCGTCCAGTTTGGCAGCCATGAGTTCGAACCCCACCCGCACCTGCTCAGCCGTCTCCCTCTGGCCCTCCAGCACATGGAGTTGGAAGGCCATTTGTTGTTCCTGGGGGACTTGGGAGGGTGCCGGGGCTGTGGGTGCCTCCTGCTGGGTGGTTTGGGTGGTGGGTGGGGTCTCCTCGATGTAGCTGGGCTGTTCTGATCCTGGAGGTGAGTCACAGATGAGGTCAATGATGTCTTGGAGGGCTTGGGTGTCGATGCTGGTGTTGTCCTCCTCGTCATCAGTGAAGAGTGGCTGGGACTGCTCGGCAGGAGGTGTTGACGATTCCCCTGCGATGTGACTGGGGGATGGTGTAATAGAATGTGTCCACATGTATGTAGCCGCATGGTACAGGTTGACATTCTGACAGCTTGGCATTGTACATTGTGACAGTTTGTGGGTCTGGGCGCGGTGCCAGGGTCATTGTGGGTGTGTACTGTGCCCTGCTTGATTGTGCATGTGTGCCATCGTGGCCATCTCCACCCGTCCCCCCAGTAGCTGGTGGTCACTCACCCTGTTGCGGTTGTGTTGTGTCCTGTCGAGCAGTGTCGGGTCCCCTGACTCCGGCCACAGTCTCCACACTGATGACTGTCGACACCAGCTCCTCCATGTCATCCAGCACGAGCTGTGGCGCTGGGCCCCCACCTCTGTTCTGCCTTGCTGCCTTCTGGTTGGCGTAGAGTTTCTCCTTCTTCCGCTTCATGTCATTCCATCGCCTCTTGACCTCGTCCATTGTCCGCTTGTGCTCTCCAATAGCATTCAACATGTTGACGATGTCCCACCACATTCCAATTTTGGTGCCCAATGACACGTTGGAGTTGACAAAGAGTTGTTGATGGTGTTCCATCACCTCCGTGACTATGATCCTGTTCGCCTGCCGACTGAACTTCGTCTTCCTCGTCTTCTTGTCCTTGCCCTTCCCTGTCCCCGAGCTCCCATGCTGGTCGTCCGGGGTGCTTGTGTTGTTGCGCTCGACCTCTACGCCTGCTCCGGCTGCCTCCATGGTGCTTGGGTGTAGGTCAGTTTGGGTGTGGGTGTTTTTTCTACTTTTATTGTGATTTTTTCGGCCTGCCAGGTGTGTGTTGCAGGCCTGGGGCTGCTTATAAATGATTTCCTCATCGCGCATTGGCCCATCTTATGTTTTTTGGTGTTGTGGTTTGTGTTCTTATCTCCCTCGTGGTGGTTGTATCGCGGACTTTGTCCGCGGTATCGGCAGACTATCGCATGGTGCCGCCTTATTGTGAATTCCACATTGACACAGGGTTATTTTCCCGCAATGGGCTGTGATATTGGAAGTTGCGTTACGCTACTCTTGTGGTAGTTATCACACGTTCTTGTGAATGTACCCCTTAGTACTCGAAAATGTAAAGAGGCATTGGAGTATTTGCAGCTGCTCCAAACTGACGAGGTGTGTCGAACATTGTAGGAGTACATAAATGGGTCTATAGCCACAGCACCCATCGAACTCCATTCAGAGGGGCAGATTTGGCGCGTGGTCCTTCTCCTCAGCATCACCTTAGGATTGTTATTTCTATGTTATGCTTTTTTTGTTCTTTTTTTTAAAGGATATTTACTGTCTGTTTTTAGTCACGCAGTCACTTTATTCACTGAAATCTATGTCAAGCCTCAAGGATGTATTATATGGCTGATACTGATTTTATTTTTTTAAACACTATGGGGTATATTCTCAAGGAGCTACCGTCTAGTTATCGGCACTTTAGCGCAGCCAAAGTCGCGATAAATATATCACCCCATTCACAAGCTGGTGCTAACAGTTCATGGCATCAGTTTACCTGCGATAGCAGTCGCAAACAACATTGCCACAGATGACCCCCGCAACTATCACTAATGAGATGCAGAGTAGGCGCTCCCGTGTAAAAATCCACAACAACACCACTCCACAACATTCTCAACGACCAGCCAGATCGGCGATGAGAAGACAAAACATGCAATAAGGCGCGTTAGCTGCAGGAAATTCACACCTGCTCTGACCTGGTGTAAAGTCGGACACCAACCGGCAACAGACAAGGGAGCACAGCCCAGAGCCAAACATGAAGAACAACAGATGCACCTGGGCAACTGAACATGCAGCCTGGAGCCCTAATAGGGCAACAACACCCACCCCCACCACCCCCAGGCCCCCCTGACCCCCCCCGACCTCCCCGCCCCAACCAACACTGAGGCAGCGCTAACAAAGACAGCGAAATGCTGAAAATGCACCAACCTCACAGACCCAACACCTGGGAACGTCATTGCCCACCACAGGCTCAAAAGGACAAACATCCTACGCATGCTGACCAACATTGCCCAGAGGCCGATGGTACCATCACAGCAGACAACAAACATCCCTCTGCAGGCAAAGCTTCTGGCTGTGCCGCACCTGTTGGCCTCTGGGACCTGCCAACCAACAACCGCCGGAGTCCGAGGAGTCTCACAGCCAGCCACATCCAAGCCCCCCCCCCCAACTGTCTTGGATGCCATCATCAGCTTGGTACCACACTACCTATCCTTCCCCCACACTGCGCAGGAACAGCTGTAGACCAAGCAAGGCGTCAGAGCCATAGCTGGATTCCTCTCACATGTCAAGGGGCAATTGAATGCACACATATTCCACTTGTGCCCCCTGGTGACACTGCACACAATATCCACAACCGAAAGCACATGCATACCATCACTGTGCAGGCAATAGTGGACCTCCTGGGAATCTCCACCAACCTCGATGAAAACCACCCATTCCGAGTGCTTGAGTCCTACATCTTCCTACAGCCCATCATCACCCGGCGCTTCCTGGATGGCACCTACGTAAATGCGCTGCTCGTTCGCAAGTAGCAAATGAACACACCACGCACCTCAACTCCACAACCATGCAACTCACAACACTGGGAATGCACATGTCACAAACACACATACAACATGCCAATAACATGCCCAGACACGACAGCGCAACTCACTCTGGCAACCTGGGCCAGCAATGCACATAAGCCATCAACTGCATGGCACCTCAGCCACACGATAGCAGATTGTGGGAAGAGGTAGGGACCAGGCATGTGCGAAGGAGGCAACTGATCGATGAATGACAATGTACACAATGCCAAGTGTGGCGTCTAAGCGATGGCCAGACTGCAGTATGCAGACCACACACATATTCATGTCGACATACACCGCTGGTGTATGGAGTGCAGTGGACGCAACCATGTCACCCCAGCCAGTGGGGAAGATCCCGGAAATGTAGCTTGTTACGTCCCTCCCTGTAAGCATGAGCGGAGTGGGCTGTCCCAGCGTACGCCGGGCACACATAGGGGTGTGAATAAAAAGCACTTAGCTCTGGGCATGGTCCTCTTCCGGAATGCCCAATGACTCTGCCAGGACGGCGCCCCTCACCCTGCCACAAGGCCGATGCCATCGCCGTGAGCAGATTTGCCTGCGTTTCTGTGCGCCTGCTGCACCCCGGGCCGCAGGGCCCCGTACCAGTCCTGCCAGGCCCGGCGCACCCAGGCCTCAATGCACACCTGCCGACACCGGTGTGTGTCGATGAGGGCCCACCATGTGCGGGTGCAAGCTCCAAGCCAGAGTACCGCAAACCTGGCAGCCTCCTCAGACCATCACGGCCTCAGCGACACCGGCCCGCTGTACTCCCTTCTCGTTGAGTTACTCCACCTGCAGGCACAGTGGAAAAGTAGGTCACACTTTTGGAACTGAGTCTTGATTACACTATGGCAGAAAACATCAATTATGGCAGATTTTGTCTCACTATACTCCCATCGATGTGGTGCCACCAAGTCTGTGCATAGCAGTCCGTCCACAGGTGTCCGTGGGCCCATGCGGACTACTGCCCTCGGGCCACGCTGCGTCCGAGTCGTTTGCACATGTGGGACTGAGTCTTGATTTGTCAATGGCAGAGTACATATCATTGCATGCAAGGAGAGGTGTAAGAGGATGAAGTGTGTCAGTCCGGAGGGTAAAAGGATCATCGTTACAGAGGCAATCGAACACTACCGACAACTGCCCAGGTGTCACTAACTCTGTGCATCGCCACACAACGACACGTGGCTGTGGGCCCTTGCTGACTGCTGCCTCCAGCCTACACTTTGGGCGAGTAGGTCACACATTTGGGACTGAGTCTTGATCATACTTTGTCTGAGTATGCACATTAATGCAGAGTTTACATCACTGTACTCCCTTCGATGTGGTGACACCAAGTATGTGCATGGCATCCCAACCACACATGTCTGTGGGCCCTTGATGACTACGCCGTCGGCCTACACTGCGGTCCAGCAGGCCTCACGCCAATCCAATCCAGTCCATATCAGGCAGGACACGTCATCGTCGCTGACTGGACACTTGCTCGGCTCTGGTGATTTTGCCTCCGTCAACCACAAGTCACCCCCAAATGTCATGTCAACGTCATGTGTTACAGTTGCAGGAGGAGCTCGCTGAACTGCGTCTGGCCCGCGCTGACCGCTGCCTCAGGCCTGCACGGCAGTCGAGTAGGTCACACTATACGAATTCAGTCTTGAATTATTTATGGCTGACTTGATGTCATTGTACAGGCCTCAACGTAGACTGCATCCCCTGTCAGCCCGGGTGCCACTAAGTCTGTTCCCCTAGACCCATGGATACTTTCTGGTTGAACTTTGGTTGCGACTGAGTCCATGGACTTGGGGTTATCGTCACCATCATGTCGGTGATACTGACTTTGTTGCTAAAACTATGCGTGGCATTCCACTCCTCCATTTGCTGCTTCCGGACAGCTTCCACCCTCTGCATCATGCCCTGGAGGACACCTTCCACTGTACCCCGCAACCCACCGCCACATACACCTGGGATATTGATGAGGACCCGCCCAGCTCGCGTGGCGCATCTGACTGCACTGCACGTCACTGTCCCATGACGGGGTGACTGTGCCAGCGGCAGTGCATTCGGGGCTACTAACTCTGTGCTGGTTAGGTCCGGGATCCCTTCTTCTGAGATGTTGGATGGCCTCAGAGGCTATGGCCTTGGGGTCATCAATGCCATGTGTCTGTTGCCCTGCGCTGTCCTCTGCCTCTGGACTTAAATGCGGTCCACCAGGGTTCACACATCAAATTGAGTCCTGATCGGCCCAGACGTCGCATCACCGCAGGAGGCACATGCCACCACCGCCAGGACCAACTCCAATTGCCAACTGCCAGTGTAGAAACGGTCATACTGGCAGACTGACGGAGTTGCCCGCACCTGTCGTGGTTGCTATCTTCTGCCTGAGCCCCTGCTCAGCACTCCAGGTGCCACTAGCTTTGAGCACCATGAATAATCGTCCATTACTGTTTTGGTTATGTGCTGTGGAGAGCTCACGCAGAAATGTCACCACAGGCAGTGTGGGAGACCTGGGACGACAATGAGGAAGATGTTGCAGGTGTGACACCCCCCCACTGCAGCTGCATCAGGAATGTCCAGAAGGGACACAATCCTAGACAGTTTCTTCACATGAGCACGCTCAGCTCTGGGGACCCAACCGCAGCGCATTGAAACTCACAGACACTTCTGATTGTATGTTGGGTGACCTCTGTACTTGCTCTGGCTCCCTCCATGTTGCTCAGCAGTTGACTCTGTTATGCAGGTGTTTTCTGTTTCCATTGCAGTGGTGTCCCCTATTCAAGTTGTTGCCAGCATCAAGCACTCTGTGCGGGCTGCCTTATACTCACCCCACACACATCCAGCACAGGCGTCACTGTACATGTGGCCCTGCCAATAAAGGAGACAGGCGCACATGCCCGTAGCCAGTTCAACATGATATCTGCGTGTGTCCCTGTTGTCTTGTTGTTTGCATGAGGTGCCAGGGCCCTAGGACATAACATTGTGCTGTGTACAGCGGATGCAGACATGTCACCGCAGGCAGCAGGTTAGAGCTTGGACATGTAGCTTTGTCGTCACCCACACAATTCGTAAGGGCAGTGGACTGTGTTGTCGTACGCAGAGCCAATGTGGGTGTGTGACTGATATGTGCGTGCACCTGGGCGTGGTTCTGTACTTGGAATGTGCATCTGCATGTGTCTCTATGGAAGTGTGGGTCTCCTTTGTGGGGTGTAGGTGGTCCTTGAAGGGTAATAGACACCCACGTATGTGATCTAGTTCGCCTTCCATGGGTTCGGAACACACCCGCACCTGTTGGGCCACCTCCTTTTGGCGTTCTGACACCCGGCATTGCTGTGCCATGTGTGAGTCGGCAACGTGTTGTGAGCCTGCCGTGCTTGCGGGTGCTTCATGCTGTGTGGTCTGTTGCAGGGGCTGTGTTCTCCTCCAAGTAGCTTGGCTGCCCTGGTTCTGGTGGTGGGTTGCGTGGGATGTCCATGGGCTGTTGTAGGGCATCGGTGTCGAAGGTGTGGTGGTCCTCTCCGGCATCACTGATGTGTGGTCTTCTGTGCTCTGCTGGACGTGTTGTGTGTCCCTCTGCAATGTGGAGGGGAGATGCATGTTGACATTGTGGTGACATGTGTTGGCGCATTGTTCTTGTTTGCATGCAGACTGTATGACAATGTACATTGTGACTGTTTTGGAGGTGCAGGATTTAGATGCGGGACAGTGTATATTTGGACTACATGACAGGTGTGAGGTTTTACACATACATTTCCATTTCACCGTTTCCAGCTCTGTCAGATGTAGTGGGCCTGTTTCTGCGCATGTGCGGAGCCAGTTGTGTCCTCTGTTCTGCAATTTCAGGGTTGCACATTGTAACACATTGTCGTCAATGTGGATGTGCTGTTATTGCTATGTGTGTGTGCTGCAGTGTGCCACGGGGATGAGGGACATGATCCAGGGTCATTGTGGGTGTGCAGTGTGCTCTGCTTATTTGTGCATGTGTGTCATTGTGCCCATCTCCCCCTGTCCCACCAGTCCCTGGTCTTTACTCACCCTGTTGATGTTGTGGCAGGTCCTCCCGAGCTGTGTCCGCACTCCCAACTCCTTCCACCGTCTCTGCACTGTTGACTGTTGCCATTGCTGCCATCCTGTTGACAGCGGCTTTGTGCCTGATTTAGATTTTCACGTCATGCCAGCGCCTCTTGGCCTCCTCGACGCTCCGGCTGCATTTAAGGTAGTCTGATTGTGGGTCAGTTGCTGGTTGTGTTCTGTCACCCCCTTGACGCTGGTCTTGTTTTCCTGCGGACTGCACCCCTTCTTCCTCTCCGTCTTCTCCTTGGCCTTCCCCACCTCGTTGTTCCGTGCTGGTGGTGTGTGGGGGTTGTGGGGTTCGCGTTGGCGTCTGTGCTCAGTCAGGGTGCATCCATGTTGCTACGCACTTTGGCTTCTTTCTGGTGTGTTGTGTTTGTTGCTTTTATAGTGCATTTTCCCACCAGATGCGTGGGATTTGCAGGCCTGCTGGTGGTTTATGCTGCTTTTTGTATTGCGATTGGCCTCTTCACAGCTCTTTTGGCGTTTGTAGGAGAGTAGGATCTGCACCTATGTTGCCCCCACTTTTTTTCTGATGTTAACACTGGTTTCTGGCTACAGTCTGGCTGGGTCCCTGCTAATCAGGGCCACAGTCTCTCTGTTCTCTCTAAACAACTTGGAGTGCATATTAGATGCACTAGTGAGTGGATACTGTGGTACGTTATGAGCCCCTAGTATATGGTACCTTAGGTACCAAGGGCATAGGTACTTCACAGGCCTACCAGGGGCTGAAGCATGTATTATGCCACCCCTGGGAAGCAGACTAAATCTGACACCACAGGCCTGCTACTGCAGCCTGAGTGAGGTAGTGTTAGCACTCCTCACTGAGGTATAGGTTCCTATATCTCACCATACACACACATATAAACCTATCAGTCACCCCTAAGGCAGGCCCTATCAATCCTTAGGGCAGGGTGCTTGGTTTACAATGTGAGGGGGTGCCTCTGCATGAGCAGGACCTCTTTGCAGATGGCAGAGTCTATTCTCTGTGGCTGTTTGTGGATGCGGTTAAACCATATACTCTTAAGTGCATTATAACCTCCCAGTAAATGCTAACTTTGGAATGACTGCATCAAAACATGTCGTGTTTGGTGTCAAACAACTTGGAATCATACCCCCACACCAGTAACTGGTGTGGGAGTATGATCCCACCCTTCTAGGGGGGACGACATGTACCCACTGTGGAAACACTGTAGAAATCTGAAAGAACCCTGGCATCACAAAATGGATGCCACCAGCACAGACACTGGGCTACCCTCCTGCTGCTGACTGAAACTCGTAGTGGAGGAGGCCCAACAATAGGCATCCTGTCACAGGGAGGTGTCACCACCTTCCAGACAGGATTTAGTGTATTGGGGCTGGGTTGGTGCACTCCTAGAGTGCTGTGAAGTCCTGCACTGGGGGAGCAGTAGGCTCCTCTGTGCATATGCCAGCTCAAACCGGTTCAGGAACTACATGTCCGTGCTCTGGCGCGAAACTGGACAAAGGGAAGCGGGTGTAACCACCCCCTACCCTGACCCTCCCAGAAGAGTGGTCATAGAGCTAGTCCCGCCCTTTCTTTTAGTATAAGATAGGGAACCCTTGCCATTGCAAGTTAGATATCCCTGGACGACGCTTTACAAGAAAAATCCTGGTCCTTCGACATTCCACTACCTTTGGAAGACAGAAGAATCTCCCTTGGAGTCAAGGAGTGACTCCCCTGCTTGGCAGGCACCAAAAACTTGAATCAATGATCACAAACTTTCCTGCTCCCGCTGGAGTCCGAGGTCCCTGCAGCCCCGGAAGTGGATTTCCTGACTTCTCAACAGCCATTGTGTGTCTCCAGCAGAGCTGAGGTGAGTGGACCCCACGAGTGACGAGAAGCAGCAATACCCGGGTACCGTGCACTATTCTGAGTGCAACCCCTTCACGACTTTCTACAAATTTGTGCATTGGACCACGTATGGTCCAAGCCTCCAGCAGGATTTCCCTCGAAAATCAGAGGCCTACCTCGTCCCGAGTGACTGTGGTCTCCTGTGGAGTGAATCCTCATGAGGCGTCTTTGCGATCCCTTGCCCGTTGGCTTGTGGGTCCCCTGAAGACTTTCTCATCAAACCAAAGGGCTCTCCTGGTTGCTCCAGGCTTGTCCTCACTTACCCTTGCTGGGTGAGTCCCTCAGACCTTGCTGGTCTGCACCGCGGACTTTCTTCAATTTCCACGAGACTTGCTGTTGCCAAGGCATGTTGGTTCCAATCCGGTTGCCGACACCTCAGTAAGCTGCAGACTTTGTGGGACACTCCGAATCCAGCTCCTGGTTGTCCTCAACGCCTCCTGGACCTCGTGGCTGAAGAGTCAAAACACACTTGATCACCTGAAATCACCCGACTTCCGTGGGCATCAATCTTCCTGGCCCCGGGTCACTGGCAAGTGACTGTGAACACTGTCCCTTCTGCTTTCAGGTCTTCATTATCTTGAATCCAGCAAACTTCTGCGGCTTCCATAGAAAACGACGACGCGACCCGACACCAAAAGACACCTATGCACCCGGCTTCCCTGGGTGAGGAAACTCGTGCACTCCAGTGCTCCTGTGGGTGTTGGCCCTCGAACTACTTACCTTGTAAGTGATTTGCTTGTAGACTTCCTAGAAGTACCCTTAAACTTTAAAAATCCAACCGCGACTTGCTCCATTGAAATCAATAGGGAACCCGCGGCTGTGTTCTCACACTGCACACGTCTCCCGTGGGTCCTTTACTTACCTGCCTTGGGTGGATTAGTGAAGCCCCAGCGATTCTACAGGCCCTAGGCCTTGTCCCCTTGCAAGTCGACTTTCCTAAACCTCTTTTTTAGTATGTGGTCTGGTACGCCCCTAGGGCCCCAGCCATATTTGTGCTTAACTTATTGTGAAACGTTAATATTTGCATATGTTCCTGACTTCTAATCTCATAAAGAGATTAGTAGAGTGTGTCTAGAAATAAATACATATATATTTGATATATATACCTGTGTGGTGTCCTTTCATTTGGTAATTCAAGAGATTATAAGGTAAAACAAGCTGCTTTACATTCCTCTGAGACTTAGCCTGAAGGCTGCTCTCCACAGCTATCACTAGGATAGCTTTCTTTAAAAGGTTGTCTTAAACCTATCTTCCATAAGAGTCGAATTGGACTGGTGCAAGGTGGCCACTATAACTAGTGACCAGCATATGTCAGGCCAACTTCTCACAGCGTTCGTGTTTCGCATTTTGGCGGCGTGGCGTTGATTTTAACGCTGTCAGTTGACACGTTATCTGGTGACTATCGCATGGTACCGCCGTGTTGTGAATACCTGGTTAACACAGAGTAAATTTCCCGTGATGGACTGCGATGTTGAGGGTTGCGTTATGTAACTTTTGCGATGGTTATCACGAGTTCTTGAGAATATACCCCTATGTATTTTATTTTTGTGCTTTAATGGTTTGAAACCGAATAAAGATTGAACTGACTGACTGTATGCAATCAAAACTGGAGTATGAGCCTTAAGATCATCTTTTGTATCAAAGGCAAAGTCAAAAATTAAAGATGATTCTGTGAAGAAGGGACTGCGCACTGAGGATTAAATAAAGGTGCCCCCTGCCACTGATAACTAGAAGTAGAATATCTCGCTATTGTCTGAGACAAATGTTCCCAATATGACCAAGCCACAAATATCAAAATAATATAAATGATAAATAAACTAGTGCATGAATTTATGAATATTTAACACAGAATTATCCAAATACATTTGATTTTCCAATATAGACCCTTTCAATAAATACAAAATAACCAGTCTAATACTCAATTGATAATGTACAAATCAAATTTTCGTCCCCCTATGAAATTAAATTCAAACTTCTCATCCATACCTACTCACACCTCAAGTCACTCAAACCATACACTAACTACTATAACCTACCACACAATATGACATATCTTCTTTGGTATCCACAATACGCATACAGGAAAAGAGTTACAGGAGCAAGAGACAATACATCAGGATGCTGAGGAGCAGTTTAATGCTTGATATGTTTTTCAGTATTAGCTGTGCACCTTATTATTAAATATATTCAGATAGAACTTATCAAAATAATTCAAGTGCCTTAATCAATCAATGCGTAATCCAATATTGTGTAAATTAACATAAGCTTCTCAATCAGAAGTTGACATTCTGGTACTCCTTGATTTGAAGAGCTGCCTTGCTTGTTTTAGGAACCCAAGGAGTCTGCCTAAGTGAAGGACAAGGAACAAGGTCACGCGGCAGGAGGAGCTGCCTATTAGAAGCAGGCGGGAAGCAGTTGATTATGGTGGGTTCACCAGAAACTCGTTGACTGTGTGATTGGCGATATTGCAGACCAGTCCCACAGATCCTTGGAATAAGAGGATATTCGGAAACGTGTACAAGTGTCCTCTTGAGTCATCCTTGTTTCTGCCATGGCACTTGAGGAAGTATACCTGATCGGTTGGCCCAACAGAAGCCATGATTGACATTTGCCCTGTAACACCTCCAACCTCAAACGGCATAACCACAGCACTGCCTTCTTTGTGCTATGTACTCTCAGCTACCCCAACGGTGTAGACTCTAAGCTTGTGTACCTACCCAAAGCCCCCACTTACTGACCCCAAGGGTGCTAAAGTAGATACGCTGATCTCAAGATCAAGGCCATCATCCCAAACTACTAGGTGCTGAATTGGTGCATGGCAACAGAGCTGCTGAAGACCCCAGTTCTGAATGGACTACTCTCATCTTCCTCCTAACGGTGCCTCAAATTAGTCTGAAATCACTTGAATCCCATATCCAGAGAATAGAATCGCTGAACTGCCTCCAAACCAGTAGCACCTCAGACAGCATACCTGCCACAGGATTCAAGCCTGTCATCGTTGAGAGACCACCACAGCCCAGAAAACTCCCTGCACGAGTTGCAGCTGCCCCACATGATCAGGATTGGCACAAATTGTATGCCTTTGCCCTTTGCACCATGGGCCAATTCATAGGAAGCCCATTGCAGCTCTACATCCTAAGAAGAGGGAATAGTGAGAGACTATATGGGGGGATCAGCCCAGAGAAGTGACTATGTACTAAGAGATGGGAGGAAACACTGCACCTGAGCTAGAGACTATACTGCCAGGACCACAAGTCCATAGGTTGTAGGGAGAAGGGTGTAGAGTGCCCATCAGGGAACCAAACATGAAGCACATGGAACTCAAACCTAAAGAAATAGTATTTAGTACAGTAATGTGCATGTAGCATTGTGGCTTATGTAAAATAAGGTACTTGTCTTTTCCGAATGAGAAATTTTGGGCCGGACAATTATCTTATTGCATCACTAAATGTGGAATTCATTGCTGAACCTTGATAACCCCACACTAACGCCCTGAGCATCCTGTGACTACATGGCAGCACTACCACCGGGAGTAAAGTGCTGAAAGGGATGTACTTGGCCCAGTTTTAAGAGAAGAGCCATAGTATGACGGATCCTAGGAGAGTAAAGGCAAACATCGCCTGCCCAAATGACTGTGGCTCAGTTGCCCACGCCTGACCTAAGGCTCCCAGAACGGGTGTGACAGCTTAAATAGTGACTTTCTAAACAAGGGTTGTGGATCTCACTGCCAATCAATGTCCTGGAATAAGTTTAGAGTGGGCCCCTTCCTTTGTCTTGTATTCTGCTACGGAGCAGATAAAGGCCTTGATCTGGTGAAGGCTCCTCGCTACATATGTTTGTTAGTGACATCTCAAACTGGAGTGCTCCCAACCCAGGAAATACAGTGTGAAGATCTGCAAAAAGGGGAACCCCTGTCTAACTGTAGTTTTCATGTGTGGTCTGCCAAAACAAAGCCAGGATACCAGAAAACATGCAGCTAGGTCACTTGGGGTAGTGGTGCACACCTGTTTCCACATGCAAAGGACATGTCTGTCACAACATAGGACTTACGTGAATTGACTAGCAAGCCTAGACTAACACTTTCAACAAATAGGATGCCCTGATTTTTCAAAGGTAGCAGCTGTTGGACTTGGCCCTTTTGGCAGGTTCACCCCTAAACTTTTTGCCTTTTAATGTAACCTAATATTAGTTGTTCTTGGCCTCTGCGCACTTTAGCTCTGTGGCCGAGTGTAAAGTGCGTGCGCACTCTGAGTGCGTGTGGTGAGATTGGCCTGCCCTCCCGTAGGAATGCATGGGGGATATATGTGTCCATAGTAATTCCTGGTGTGAGAGGAGTGCAGGGTCAAGTTTGGTATGTGCGAACTCGTGAGAATAAATGATGCGCAATGGTGTGCACAGATTTATTGTGACTAGTGGAGAAGTGGCACTTTTAGAAGTTGGCACTTCTGTGCGCAGTGTGTCTGCCTGTCTGATGTGGAGTGCATGTCTGGCTTGTGACAGGGGCTGTATGGTGTGCTTGGCTCCAGGAGCCAGGATGAGTCTGCCCAGGGGTGAATAGGGAGATCTGCATGTAGATGGGAGGAAGGAGTTGCACCTGGGACCTGAATAGGGCTGTGCCTTCCCTCCACCATGCTGGCTCCGCCCCCTGTGGTGCGTCTGAGCACCTAGCCCCCACCTGACCATGGAGAGAGGAGCTGAGCAGAACAAAGTGCTCCAAAGCTCCCCCCAAACCAGTTGCATCTGGTTTTCCTCTAGCCCTGTGCTGTGAGACAAAGGGAAAGGGTTGTATAATGTAGGGGCTGTGACCCCAGTTTTGGTTGTGCCTGTGTTCTTGAGGGGAGACGCTGCCAGGAGAAACCTAAGCAGGACCCAGCTGCTGCTTCCTGAGGGCCCCTGTGTGCTGGCCTGCCTGGCTGCGCTTTGCTGGGGTCTCCCCAGCACCAAGGACTCTTCCTTTTTGCATTTGTAAAGACTTTGTGGCACCTAGCGCCTGGGAGCGCTTTTATGCAGACCTGGACTATTTTTGATTACAGCATGGAGCTGCAAGTACTTTAAATAGGGATTCCCCCGCTTCTGGGGATTGCTTTAAACGCGGGTGCCCACCCCACTCTGTATTTGTAATTTTCAGAGGGAGCCTACCCCTCATTGCCCGCATTACTTTATTTTTAACAGCGGGTGCCCACCTCGCATGCAGATGCATTTTTGACGGAAGGCGGGAGCCCACCCCGCACTTCCAAATTGCCCCAAAGAAGCCACTACCGCGCCGCAGAGAAACGAGCGCCAGAAAGAAGGAAGACCGGCAACCTGGTTCCTGGAGGTGGGCGGGGCCCCCGTAGTGACGAGGGAGCCCCGGCGAGCCAGCCGGAAGTGAGGAAGTGCTGTAGTCATTGGTGGGGCTCCTGTGTGTCGGGAGGAACCCCGCGTGTGCCGGTAAACATAGCCTGAAGCTCGGCGGGAACCTACTCTGCATGCCGCAGGAAGGACCCGAGCTTAAGCCTTGTCTGCTGAAGAGCGGAGCTCCCCAGCGTGAGGGAGAGCCCCGCAGCCAGCCGCGTTGAGAGGATTATAGGGAAGGGGGCCTGAGGTGCATTCCTGGCGCCCGCCCCCACTGCAAGAGAAGCAGACACAGGTCCCACGAAGCAGTGGAGCCCCAGGAGACCCGAGAAGTGCTGCCGGCAGAGGAGAGAGCGGAGACGTCACAGCAGAGAGCCCGGTGAGTGGGGCTCAGTCTTCGGTGGTTGGGGGGTGTGTCAGGGCGCCCTGACGGTGCCTGCCCCCTGTGCGAGGACTTACTTGTGCTTCCCAGCTGCCCCATCTGACAGCTGGCAGCTGCATCATGAAGTGTTTCCAGCCCTCACTGTTGCGCCGCCATTGTGGGCAGCTGCAATGTGGGGGGCAGATTTTGGTGGTAGAGCCCCAGTGGAGGTTCAGAAAGTACCAGCCCCATATCTCTCACAGTTGCGCCGCCGTTGCGGGCAACTGCATCTTGGGGACATTTTCATTTAGAGTCCCAGACAGGGGTTCAGGGGGCACGCTGGTGCCCAGGCTCATTGTCACAGCTGCCCAGCACTTAGTGGGCAGCTGCAACGTTTAGGTTGTGCCCCTGCGTGCTTTGCTTTTGTTGCTTTGGCCGCCAGCCCTGACAGTGTTGGACATAGGGCGTTGGAGCCCTGTGAGAGGCCAGTTGGCCTGGGGCCAGTTTTTCATGTGTTGTGCCCCCGCTTGGGGCACACTGTGTTTATGCTGGTAATTGCATAATGTAATTGAGGTGATGCTTTATACCTAATGTGATGCCTACCATGATTTATGTGTAATGCGAATGGTTATTAGATCTCATGTGTTTATGCCTACAGCGATTGCATAATATGTTTTATGCCTAATGTGATTATCACTGCATAGTGTGTTCCTAACTTGTACCAGTAGTTACTGGTGGTGCTCTACATTTACTATTTGTGCTAAGTGGTGATTTGTGATTGTTTTGACAGTGGCCCCATTGGTCCTGTCGTGTGTAAATAGTCCCCTGTGAATATTGCCTAGTGCCAGTGGGCACAGTGTATATTATGTGATTATGTTTCTAATGTATTTATGACAATACAAAGGCTATTTTTATATATAACCTTGTGTGGAGTTCCTTTTGTGGTGTACCTGGGGTGTTGTTGCTGTGTGCGTTCGCAAACGCTTTACACATTGCCTCCAGGATAAGCCTGACTGCTCGTGCCTAGCTACCAAGGGGGTGAGCAGGGGCTATCTTTGGCGTGTAACTTCCTTGCCCTGACGAGAGTGGTGGTCTCTGCCTGGCTTTGGCGCAAGCCTTAGCCAACCAGAGATCCCATTTCTAACAGCAGCACTTTGCAGCAACACTTTAGTTTTTATCTCCATTGAAGATGAAAACATTTGCCTGCATCCAACATACTGTAAATGCCCAGAGTGTAAGGTCTGTCTTGTTTGGTGTTGCATGCAGCTGACAGTTACAGTAGGACCATGGCACTGATTCCATCATGGGCCAACTGTCTTGAATTTGTGAAGTGCTCTATAGCATTCCAAGTTGTTGGATTAACCCATCTATTTTTCCAAGCAGAAAAATAGATGGCTGTGTGATCACTTTCCAGGCCTTGTTTTGTGTTGCTGAATGATACAGTGTGTGGTTCCCAAAGCGGCATTTCTGAGGATGGTGTTATTGAGGAGTGCTGGAAGGATACCTTTAAGACCATTTAGATCCTTTCCCTTACTGAAGAAGCCTTTACTGGACCCAGATGACCTCCATAATTACTATCCGGTTACTACCTACCATTCCTGGTGACGATCATTGAGAAGGCTCTTACCAATCAGTTTTAGAGAGGATGAGGGCAATTCCCACCTTTGAAGTATCAATCTGGATTCAGACTGCAATGCAGTATGGCAAAACCTCATAAGGGGTCAATTAAACCCGACACTGTTAATCATCAAGCTATACTGCTCCTTCAAGCTTACAATACATTTGATTGGATCCATTCTGTAATGTTCACATCATACCAGCAGAACAAAGCCCAGCTCATCCAGATAAGTTCCTCCAGGTCCAAAACTTTCCCTCCACCTGTGGCACCACGCAAGTCTCTATCTTCTTACCAGTGATGTTCAACCTGTTTATAGAGCCCATTATGGTTCTACTGACCAATGGCTGTAAGCAATAACATGCAAATTGTCTAGAGTTTCTTCCCATGACTTGCCAACACTGCAGAGTCATGGGATTTTAGCTCAGCAACATAAGATCATCTGGCACAAGCCAACCTTTTCCACAAAGGGAATCATTTCTAACAGAAACAAACTTCAGAACAGTCCTCCAGTTGCAGGGACAGTGTCATCTTAGTGTACAAAATGGTTTACTGGCCGGAAGTACAGTAACCCACCTGACCCCTAATTCCAAGCAATGATTTGTGTTTTATATATTTACCAATCAATGTATGTAAGGCAAAGGCATGGTATCTGTTTGGGAAGAGATCCTATTCAATATATGTGCAAAAAAAGGGGCTCATTTAGAGTTTGGTAAAAATATGTCAGAGTACTCAGACCGTTACACTGACAGGCCACTGGCTCTATTTAGAGTCGGGTAGACCATTATGTTATCATATATGGTGTCTCCTGGCCTCTGCAAGCAAACATCTTGCACTGAAGACCCAATGGACATGGGGCCATTGGTTTAAGTACATCGGATCATTCTCCCTACTTAGAGTAGATGGTCTAATGTCCTTTTTCTCACTTCGCAGCAGAATCACTAGTTAGATAATCTTTAATATCTACACCTGTGCTCGCGCTAATCACAAATATAAAACCACCACCTTATATCGTGAACACCAATCTCCCTCATATTTCCAAATATCCAAACACCCGGCTACTCCCCTGTTGGCTCAAAATCATATAAGCATCTCTCTTACCATGATCCTCACCAACTGCTCGAAAGCTCAGAATTTTTAGCCCTAGTCTGAAGAACCCCTAAAAATGGCATTAAGCTGAATTTAAACTATAGTCCCATTATTATCTTCTCTTACATGGCTAAATGTTTAGCGAAAAAGCCTAGCTAGCCAACACGAAGAATTCCAGAAAGCAATACATTAACTAAAAGAACGCAAATCTGGTTTCAGTGAAGAGTATGGCACAGAAATTTCCATGTTATATATACAATCATCAATCTTATCTATATCTATAAGATCATCAATAAAATAATGCTTGTCTCCTTACCCTTCCACACCAGTCAGCTTCATTTGATACAGTTGACCATGACAACAGCCTAGAGTTAAAATGTTAACAAGAGGAATGTAATAAAGTATTTCAAGGTGTACCTGACTGATCCCAAATTATTAAGAATGAGAAAAGACTATCTTCTTTTCCAGTCTATTTAAACTCTGCCTCATATACCTCAAATACCTTAATTACACTATGTGGATGACACACAGAATACTCAAACTAAATTCAAAGAACTCAAAGGGGACTGTTCCTTTTGGAGTACTCTGAAATACTGTGTACAAGCTTGTAAACTCCTTTACAAACTGGCCCTAAAACATCTTAAATGGAACTAAATTGGGAATATTTGGGGACTATTCATATAGAGGTATTGTAAATAGAAAGAGCTGTGCACTTTTACTAAAAGACAGTTGGATAATTTGGGGCTAATTCACAAGGGCATGTATGAGTACTTACAAATACTTTTGAAATACTACATAATGTACCCACAAGAGATTTTGTGAATTGACCCTAATTTTTTACTCTTCACTTCAACATCCAATAACTAACTGGCAACATACTGAACATCCTCCATACAGTCTGTATCTGCTCCAGACCTACTGGTGCTAACACAATGCACAAGGACACCCAGTGTAAAACATAAGCAAAATGTGCCAATCAACAACTAAGGGCCTTATATAGAGGTTGGCAAATTGGATACTCCATTACAAATGTGGCAGATGTGCTGTCTGCCATATTACAAGTGTATTACAGCTTCAAGAGCTTGTAATAAGGTGGACAGGATATCTGTCACATTTGTGACAGATTGTACAGTACCCCAACCTTGAAATAGAGCCCTAAAACACATTAGACCTGTCCAGCTCCTCCTCCAGGAAAGTAACTTAAACCTTCCAGTATCTGGCCTTGTCTTGATGGAAACTACCCCCTCATAATGCTGCCATATCACTTTCTTTCTCCACTGAAATCTGTCCTCCAAGCTGGAGCAAGACTTTTATTCGGAGCTTGGAACTACGACCAAATAAGAGTGGGAAGAGGCAGCCTTTAAAAACGTTGCATGAAAGATCTAATACAATGCCTGGAAACATGCATCTGAGAGGTATCCACGTGTTCTCTTATTACACCTGTTTTGTGGATTGTGAAAACGTGTTTTGGGCGAAGTCATAGAACTCTGTCCATATCTTTACACTTTTTGTTGTGAATTGGGCCATAAGTGTTCTAGATTCACATATCTCAAAATAATTAATTGGGAATATATAACTTAAACCATTATTGTAGAAAGGCTTTTTAAGTCCTGTGAATGTTAGTCTTCTTTGCCTTGAGTGATGTAGATGTGGGGGAAATCACATTTATTCCAGGGCTAGTATTACATATATGGTGCACTTCCCGGGTCTGAGCTGTTGTGCACCAAAAGCTGCCCAGGCACAGACCAGCGAATAAGCTGTTTGAAGGCGCCCTTATGATTTTCACTATACAGGTGGCCACCCGGTCTGCATTTCTAAGGTACCCTTAGCAAGTGGGCGCAGTGAGTGATGACACCAACTTGCAAGGAGATGTCTGAGGAGTCTCAGGCAATTCCAAAGGGATCCCACTAACTGTGCTCTACTTCCTGTGCCTATAGACAGTCTGTTTCCCTCTTCACCTACATCTGATTGCACTGATGGCACCAAGACAATGAATTCCCTTATTTACATGGGGCCACACCCTCATTCAAATGATCATGGATGCCTATTGGATCATGGACATTAAGCACAGGCATGAACTGTATTAAAGAAGGGTAAAATATGCATCTCCTGTCCATTCTGGTAATACCAAAGTTAACTTGGGTGAAAAGGGCATAGTCATAACATCATTTTCTTGCAATAAATACGGTACGTAGTAGACCTGTCAGCCATCGGGTTGGCCTCCCTGAACTTTTATACTACACCAACTTTGTTTTGTTGACCGTAGGAGCTTACCACTAATAAACAGTGATTGTGCTCACTCCCTACAACATGGTAAAATTGGCTTACACCTGATTGTCATATTTAATTTACTTATAAGTCCCTTTCAAAGGGGTAGACTATATTACCATTAATGGTAAATTAAATGCTACTAGTGGGCCTGGAACACTTATTATGCCCAAAGTAGCCCCTTAAAGCATGTCCCAGGCCTGCCAATGCCACCTGATGGCAGTTTTAAAGTGCCAATTCGGCGTGGCAAATTAACCCCTTTGCCAGGCCTAAAACGTCCGTTCTATTACATATAAGACACCCCTAAAGTAGGTCCTAGACAGCCCATAGAGCAGGGTGCATTGTAAAAAAAAGTTGGACTTTTACTTTTAAGTTTTACATGTCCTGGTAGTGAAAAAACACCAAAGTTGTTTTTCATACTATGATGGTCACCTCTCCCATAGGATAACATTGGGTTACCTTATTGATTGATTGATTGATTGATGTACTTATAGAGCGCAGCTATCACCCTACGGGCATCTTGGCGCTTGCATTGGGAACCCGTCCTGGTTTTTCCCTGTAAGATAACCCGTACTGGGCATCCCCAAGGTGAAAGCCAGGCATCCCGCCGCGGGGGGCCGTTGTGGAGATTAAGCAGGCTTGTTGCCCAGAGCTGCATAGTGTGAACTCGTGCTTAGAGTGGGCACCGAAGCGAGAATTATCGAGTCCGTGGACGATTGGGCTCTGGACCCTGCCGCGTCGGGAATCGAACCCAGGTCCCGGGTCTGATCTCTGCTTCGGGGTATGCCTCCTCTAACCAGTGAGCTACACTTCTTATCACATTGGATAAGTGATAACGTTTGATTGGAAGCAAGTAGAAAAGCCATGTTTGGTGTCTAATGAATGGTAATGTAAACCCCTCTTTAATGGTATAGTCAGATTTGAAGTCACAATTCTGAAAATGCCACTTTTAGAAAGTTGCCATTTTCTTGTCCTAACCCTTTGCTGTCTGCAGCCTGTTCCTCGCTGTTAGAACTGGGGGTCTCTAGTTGGCAGAGGTAGGTACCTTTGACCAAATAGGGACCCTTGCTTCTAAGTCAGGGAAAGGGGATTACACTACTGGATAACCCCTGCTCACCCCCTTGGTAGCTTGGCACGAGCAGACAGGCTTATCTCAGAGGCAGTGTGTTAAGCATTTGTGAACACATACAGTAATAGAGTGAAAACACTACAGATGGACACCACACAGGTTTTATAAAAAATAAGTATTCTTTATATAGACTTAACACAAGACCACAAACAACAAAAATCCACAATACTGTACTCAAAATTGACTTAAAGATGGTAGAATTAGCTTAGTTCAAGTTGTTGGTAAATGCGACACAATTCTCACAAAAGTACCTGGATGCGTAACGCAAAATAAGAAAAAGGCTTGCAGCGTTGGAGATGTATCGGTTCCTTGCTTCGGGGGAGACGATGCGTCTTGATCCTTACCGGAGAGGAGGTGATGCGTAGGTTCTCGTGCTGCAGCCCGGTTGCTATGCGGCAAGATGGCGCCTCGATGCGATAATCCAGTGTGATGCGATAAGATGGCGCCCTTGATGCGACGATGTTGAGACGATGCGACATGCCCCCGCAGCATTGCGGCAACTCTGTACTTTGGAGCCACGATAGGCCCTGCGACACGCTTCTCCGATGATGTGACGGCGACCCTCACAGTTGCGACACGCTTCTCCGGTGATGCGACAGCAGACGGCTGCGACGAAGGCACGCTTCTGGGAGATGCGGCGGCAGCACGCTTCTCCGGCGATGCAATGACTACAGCTGCGGCAGCGACACGCTTCTTCTCGTTGTGTCGCGTTTCCAGCTCCCAGCGACACGCAGGCTTCTGCAGATAGAATTCCCAGCAAGGAAATTCAGAGGGGAGCTGGTGGTGAAGTCTGTTGTCCCTGAGACTTCAGCAGGAGGCAAGCACAAGTTCAAGCCCTTGGAGAAATATTCTGCAAGATTGATTGATTGATTGATGTGAAGCTTGTATAGCGCGGCTGTCGACCTACGGGCATCCTGGCGCTTATGACTAGAGATCAGCGATAAAAGGTGACAGAAGAGAATCATGGGGCCAGCCTGGGTTAAACTGTAGGATATAGCCATGTCTTAAGTCCCTTGCGAAATTCCAATAGGGAATTACAGTGTCTCAAGTTTGCAGGGAGCTTGTTCCACATGCCAGACACTACTATGCTGAAGGCTCTTCCTCCTACCCTGGCGCGCCTGAATCTCGGAACCACTAGTAGACCAGCTGTTGAAGAGCGGAGTTGCCTGCTTGGTAGGTGGCGTACGAACTTATCCTGCAAGGGGACAGGTCCCAGTCCGTGTACTGCTCTGAAAGTCATGCAGAGGGACTTGAAAACGACCCTTTCCCTCATTGGAAGCCAGTGCAGATCCCGCAGTGCTTTGGTGGCCGAGGCACATCGCCGCCTATCAAGCACTAATTTGGCTGCGGCTGACTGAATCCTCTGCAGTCCTTGGAGGATATACTGCGGGGCCCCCAGATAAAGGGAATTGCAGTAGTCAAGCCTGCTTAATACCGTGTTGCGTACCACTGTAGCTCGTGACTCCCTAGGGAGTAGAGGTAGAATACCACGAAGCAGCCGCAACAGGGCAAAGCAGACATTGGCGGTCTTACTGGCCTGAGATACCATCTGGAGGTCATCATCGATAATCACCCCAAGATTGCGAACCTTCCTGACCGGTGCAATCGGTACTTCCTCCGGTGCAAGGCAGAATTCGGAGGGCAGATGTTTGAGAATCCTAAATGGTGAACAGAAGACCACCTCAGTTTTACCGCTGTTAAACTGGAGGGAGTTCCTTCTAAGCCACTCCGAAGTCTGGCGCATGCATTGATGGAAACGGTCCATGAAGAGTGCTTCATCCCCTTCTAGAGAGAAGGCCAGCTGCGTGTCGTCAGCGTAGTTCACCAAGCTGACGCCGAAAGATTTAATTAACGGGAACAGGGGTCGCAGGTAGATGTTAAAAAGAATAGGGCTTATTGCAGATCCCTGTGGCACCCCGTGCGCAACTTGGGACCCGCAAGAGGAGAAGGGCGCCATAGTGACTACCTGTTGCCTACCTTCAAGGTAGGATTGAAACCACTGCAGCACTATACCTTTAACTCCTATTTGCCTCAGCCTTTCCAACAGGACCGGGTGGCTCACCGTGTCAAAAGCTGCCGACATATCGAGAAGCACTAAAATCATGGCATTCCCGTTGTCTGCTCGCAGACGAAGGTGGTCCAGCATGGTAGTAAGAGCTGTTTCAGTTCCGTGGCCAGGACGGAATCCGAACTGGTCCCTATCAAGCAAGAAGTTCTCCTCCAGAAACTGGGACAGAGTCTTGCTAACAGTTTTTTCAAGTATTTTCACCGGGTAAGGCAAAAGAGAGATGGGCCTGAAGTTAGCTGGCACCGAAGGGTCCAAATTCGGTTTTTTTATCAGAGGGGTGACAACTGCCAATTTCCAGCAGTCTGGGACAGATCCCGTCGTCAGGGACTGGTTGCAGATCATCCTTAACAAAGGAAAGGTGTCTCGGCCATAGCGCTTCCACATTCTGTGGGGAAGAGGGTCTAGGGGAGAGCCAGACGACACACTTTCCGTCAGATTATCAAAATCTTCCTGGGAAAGTGGCTGAAAGCTGTCCAAAACAGAGGTCGTTTGCAGATCAAGATGATGAAAGTTCTGTAAAAGTTCCTTCTCCTCTCCTTGGCAATGAAAACACCACTGCAGGCCAACCCAACAACACAGCACACTGGCAGGGGGGCAGTCCAACTCCCACAGATTCCTTTGGTTCTTCTCCGTGGCAGAGGTTTCTTCTTGTTGTTCCAGAAGTGATCCAAAGGCTTGGGGTTTAGGTCCCCATATTTATATTACTTTTCTATTTGTTCTCTGAAGTCAGAGAGGCCTTTACCTAGTCCACCCAGTTCTGGTCAGTCCTGGAGCACTTTGTTTACCTGACTCCTTCTTTCCTTTCAGAGTGCAGGGCAGAGACATCAGACACACCACAGGAGGTGGAGCCAGCATTGTGGAGGGAAGGCACAGCCCGATTCAGGTCCCAGGTGCAACTCCTCCCACCCATCTACATGCAGATCTTCCTATTCAGCCCTGTGCTGACTCACCCTCTCCCCTGGAATCCCCAGCCCCTGTCACTCACAGAACCAGACACACAATACACAACCTAGCAGAGGCAGGCTTGGACAGTTAAGCAAGAAAATACCTACTTTCTAAAAGTGGTATTTTCAAACACAGAATGTTAAAACCAACTTTACTAAAAGATGTATTTGATCATTCTGAGTTCAGGCATACTAAATTCGAATTTCTACCATGTTCCCTGAGTCAGTTAGGACTATAAGATGTAATAATCAAACTGCCCATGCTGGCCTATGGAGAACAGATAGCCTTGCAACAGTGAAAAACGAAAATGGCTGTAATTCACTGCTAGGACATGCCACACACACCAGGGCATGTCCTACCTTATACTTACAATGGATCCTGCCCTTGGGCCTACCATAGGGGTGTCTGATATGAAGATAAGGGAAAGTTTAGGGACTGGCAAGTGGGTGCACTTGGTCAGTCAGCATGGCAGTACTAGACTGCACATAGGCTCTGCAATGGCAGGCCTGAGAGACACTTTACAAGCTGCTTCTGTGGGTGGCACAACCAGTGCTGCAAGCCCACCAGCAGCATCTGATTTACAAGCCCAGGGCACACATGGTGCACTGTACTAGGGTCTGACAAGTAAATCAAATAACCCAATCATGGAGTCACTAATCAATACATCAATTTAACATAGGGAGCACTTGCACTGTGGCACTGAATGGCAGTGGCACAGTGCCCAAAGCAACTAAACCAGCAAAACATATAAAAAACAGAGGAGGCAATCAGGAAAAATATGGAAGGGAGACTCACGCCAATGGTACCAGGTCTAACACGTGTCCCGTCCAGCTGAAATGTGGGGAGAACTACCCTTGCCCTTGGGAGTTCTCTTCACTAAGGCGAAAAAATCTGGACAGACCATCAGCATTGGCGTGTTCTGTACCAGGGCAGTGTTCCACCGTAAAGTCCATCCCCTGTAGGGAAATGGACCACCGCAACAACTTTGGGTTCTCACCCCTCATCTGCATCAACCATCTGAGAGGCCTGTGGTCTGTCTGAACCCGGAAGTGAGTTCCAAACAGGTATGGTCTCAACTTCTTTAGTGCCCAGACCACAGCAGATGCCTCACGCTCAATTGCACTCCACCTCTGTTCCCGTGGAAGTAACCTCCTACTGATGAAGGCTACAGGTTGGTCTAGGCCCTCCTCATTAATCTGTGATAGAACAGCCCCCACACCATGCTCTGAAGCGCCTGTTTGAGCAATGAATTCTTTTGAGAAGTTGGGTACCTGAAGCACGGGTGATGTGCACATGGAAGACTTCAGGGCGTCAAAAGCCTTCTAACAGGTGTCAGTCCAGTTCACTATCTTCGGCTGCTTCCTGGAAGTCAGCTCAGTCAAGGGTGCAACAATGTTGCCATACCCCTTGACAAACCTCCTGTCGTACCCTGTGAGTCCTAAAAAGGCTCTCACCTGTGTCTGAGCCTTTGGGGGTTCCCATGCCAGGATGGTATCAATCTTGGGTTGCAGGGGCGCCACCTGGCCGCTCCCTACCTGGTGCCCCAAGTACACCACAGAACCCTGCCCGATGTGGCACTTACTAGCCTTGATCATGAGGCCTGCCTTGCGCAGTGCCATCAACACTTCCCAGAGGTGGCGCAGATGTTCTTCCCAACTGGCGCTGAACACTGCAATGTCATCCAGGTAGGCGGCGCTGAAATCTTCCAGTCCAGCCAGCACCTGGTTGACCAACCTCTGAAAGGTGGCAGGGGCATTCTTCATCCCAAAGGGCATAACCCGGAATTGGTAGTGCCCATCTGGTGTGGAGAATGCTGACCTCTCTTTTGCCCCATCAGTTAAGGCGATCTGCCAGTACCCAGACGTCAAATCAAACGTGCTGAGGTAACGTGCAGCCCCTCACCGATCACTGAGATCATCAGCTCTGGGGAGGGGGTGCGCGTCAGTCCTGGTAATTGAATTGAGTCCTTGGTAGTCCACACACAACCTGAGTTCAGGTGTGGCACCAGGCAAGGCAGCCTTCGAGACCAAGACCACTGGGCTGGCCCAAGGACTGTTGGAGGACTCAATCACCCCTAAAGCAAACATTTTGGAGACTTCCTCCTTGATGTAAGTCCTGACCTTGTCAGTTACTCTGTAAGCCTTGTGCGTCATAGAAGGACTGTTCCCAGTGTCCACATCATGGACGCACCAATCTTTGACATCAGGAACCAAGGAAAACAAATCAGAGAATTGTCCCAACAGTTGGCGACAATCTTGCTGCTGATCAGGGGTCAGTGTGGCAGACAGTCTGACACCATCCACTGACCCAACTTGCTCTGTTGCAGACAGGAGGTCAGGAAGAGGCTCTGGCTCCTCCTCCATTCCATCATCCGTTGCTAGGAGCATGCCCACTTCGGACCTTTCTAAGTGGGGCTTCAGACGGTTAACATGTAGGACCCGCAAAGGGTTCCTTGGAGACCGCAAGTTCACCAGGTAGATGACATCACTCTTGCGCTCCACCACCTCAAATGGACCGGTCCACCTGTCCTGGAGCTCACAAGGCTCTAAAGGGGCCATTATCCAAACTTTCTGTCCAGGTTGAAGCTCAATCAGAGTGGCATTCTGATCATACCACCGCTTCATCTCTTCCTGGCTGGGCTTCCAGATTCGCCTGAGCGAGCTCTTTGAATCGCAGAGTCTGGTTCCTGAAGGCCAGCATATAACTGTATATATCCTGGGGAGGTTTCCTGGGAGATTGCTCCCAGCCTTCCTTGATCAGACTCAAAGGTCCTCTTACTGGGTGTCCATACAGCAGTTCAAAGGGACTGAACCCTAGGGGCACCTCACGGTAAGCAAACAGAAGGCATGGCAAGAGGACGTCCCACTTATGCCTCATTGGTTCTTCAAAACCCATGATCATGCCTTTAAGGGTCCGGTTGAACCTTTCAACCAGCTCATTACCTTGGGGGTGGTAAGGAGTGGTGAACCTGTAGGTAACACCACACTCCTTCCACAGGGACTTCATATAACTAGATATGAAATTGACCATGGTCTGATACCACCTCTCTGGGGAACCCCACACGGAAGAAAATCCCCATCAGTGCACGTCCTACCGCGGGGGCCATCACTGTCCTGAGCGGGATGACTTCCGGATACCGGGTAGCATGGTCCACCAAGACCAGGATAAACCTGTTGCCCATGGCTGTCTTGGGGTCCAGTGGCCCCACAATGTCAAGTCCCACCTGTTCAAAGGGGGTACTGACTACCGGGAAAGGTTGGAGAGGAGCTTTTTGCTTCCTTCCACTTTTCCCACTTGCCTGGCAAGTTTGACAGGTCCTACAATGAGTATCTGAACTCTTACGCATCTGGGGCCAATAAAAGTGGGTGACAAGCCTTTCTTTCAAAGGTCTTGTCCTTCCCCAGATGTCCAGCTAAAGGTACATCATGAGCCAACCCCATTAGGAAGGGTCTGAAGCGCTGGGGTACCACCAGCACACGGGCTGACCCAGGCTCAGCAACCTTAGGCTCTGTATACAGGAGGTCGTTCGCCCAGTAGATCCAATGTGATCCAGACTGATCACCTGCTGCCTGGTCTGTGGCCTATTGCCGCAAACCCACAAGAGAAGGGCACTTCTTCTGCTCTGCACAAAATTCCTCCCTCGAGGGTCCTCATTCTTGCTGCCAATGGGTCGGCTCAGGCAGGCCCCACAGTTCAGCAACCTGTTCCCCTGTAAGTTCCAGGGCATCCCCCTCAACGTCTGCCTCCTCCTGGACCGTGGGAACAATGGGGGCTGGTTTCCTGTGCCCCCTACCTCTTCTCTTTAAGGCAGGCTCCTGGGCCATATTTTCAGGCTCCAGGACCTCTTCAACACCCTTACTGGCTGCCATCGACCGAGTGGTAACACACGCCCACTCAGGCAGACCCAACATCTCCAAATGAGCCTTCTTCTCCACCTTAGCCCAAGGGGAGCTTTCCAAATCATTGCCTAACAGACAATTCACAGGCATGGCTGGCCTCACAGCTACCTGAAGAGTACCAGAGACCCCACCCCACTCAAAGGGAACCTGAGCCACCCTGCAGTGGCTCTCTGTGCTGTCAGCAGTAACAACTGGGTAAAAGGCATTGGGGACAACCTGCTCTTGACACACCAGGTGAAACTTGACAGCTGTCACACTGGCTCCTGTGTCTCTAAGAGCCTCCACTCTATGGCCATTGATGGTCGCCCACTGCCTGTATTTCTTAATGTTATCAGGCAGCTGAGTTTGAGGGACCATCTCAAAGTCTCCTAATGAGACAAGGAACATTTCTGCAGGGCCACACCCACCTTGGGCACCCTTCTCTTCCACTCCCAGGGTTACACTGGCCATCTGATGGGGGATGCACGAGGTGGCACATACTGACCCTTTTGGGGACACTGGGGTTCATACCAACGGTGTCCCACCTGTTTACACTGAAAGCAGGTAACTTGCCCCCTTTGAACAGGTTTACCTGTCGGGGGCTCTGACTTCTTCTCAGGGGGAGGCTAGGAACCTTTCCCTGTGTTCCGTTGGGAATTACTTTGGGGCCCTTTCTGGAACTCCCTCTGTTTACTCTTGTCCCCCCCCATTCTTCTGCTGGGGACCCTGCCCACCTTTGGCAGAATCTCCCATATGACCCTTGTGGACCCTGGTACTGACCCAGCGGTCCGCTTCCTCAGCAAGCTTCCTAGGGTTAGTTAACTTGCTATCAATAAGGTGCTGGCGTAGCTCTGGAAAACAATTAGCAGATAAGTGCTCCCTGGCAAATAAATCATAGAGCGCTTCAAAAGTATCCACTTTGCTACCCTTCACCCAACCATCCATAGCTCTGCAAAAGAAATACACATATTCTGCCCAAGTGGTTCCCTCCAGTTTCTTACAATTCCTGAATCTCTGTCTATAGAGTTCTGGGGTCAAACCATACCTTGTCATCAGGGCTTCCTTCATGTGGGCATAAGACATCCTATGTTCACTGGGCAGGTCTAACAAAATATCCCTCCCCTCACTCACAAAGTGGCTCCACAACCCAGCTCCCCAATAATTCTCAGGGACCCGGTGGGCCAACATTGCCATCTCATAGGCTGCAAACCACTGCCCAATATCCTCATGCTTGTGGAAATCTTTGATGACATCCTTGGGAATATACACTCTGCTTTCTAAAGGCACAGATGGTGCGCTGCCACCAGAGGGATTGATCTCTAAGCCCTTTGCCTTGATCTCTAACTCCCTCAGCATCCTCTCATGCTCCATTCTCATTCTCTCTCTCTCTCCAAGGACAACTTGTTATTCTCAATTTCCATTTGACCCTCCATCTTAAGCTTAGCCATCTCCAGCTTGTGTGCCCTATTTATTTCCCTGTCTTCCAACTCTCTGGGGGACAGGTCTTTGGAAGAGACACTACTGCCAGGTGGGAACGGCACCCCTCCCCTGGCTGGTAACACTGGCCTATCCAGTTGCCCATCTGCATCCCCAGCTGGCTCCACCACTGACTCAGGGGCATTTCTTGCTTCTACCCAGGCCCTCAGCGCCTTTTGGTAGTCATCCTTTTTAGAAATGTCTGGTGTAGCAACTTTCAATTTCTTGCAGAGATGCTTGAGCTGTTTCAAAGTGTAGGTTTCCAATCTATCTTCCTCAAAATCTAGATCCATAGATGCAACAGATGCTGGCCTACTCATGGCAGTAGTAGTAGTAGTAGTAAATCTTTATTCGGTTATAAAAACAATAATAACCATTAAAGTACATAAAAAATATATATCATACACAATATACACTTTATAAAAAGACTGATTGTATTGATTAAAATTGATTCAATCTAGATTTACTCTATGTTTAAAAATACATTTTAAAAACGTGCTGACACTTTCAGTAATCAATGGGTTGTTCAGAAATTGCAAATACAACATGGCAATGCGACACCTTCTAAAACCCAGTGTTCTCAGCAAAGAGATTAGCCATAATTTCCGGTGTATAGAGTAAAATTTACAGAACAATATCGTGTGCATTGTTGATTGTTCCGATAAATCATCACACGGACAAGCCATTAGGCCCTCTTTCCAGTTATAGTTTTTTGGAAAGGCAACAAGTCTATGGAAAACATTCAATCTGAATCGTGTCAATAGAAAGCGTTCAAATTGTGAATCAACATAAGTCAGATACGGTTCCATTTCAAGTGTGGTCATGACTGTCAAGGAGTGCTGAGTGGATATTTTATTTATCTCCTTGCCCATCCTTAGTTCTTCCAAGTGGCTGAGGGCCCTTATTTTTAAATCTTTCTTGGAAATCTCAGCAATTTTTTGGGGATTAATATAATATTTATTAAGGCCCAAATCAGTAAGGAAGTTTTTTACATAAAGCAGCCATTCTATTTTTCCCACATGTTCCAGGGACATGCAATCCGCCACAATCTCTTTTGTAAATAGATTCTTTGATGAGGTCCAAATACGGCGCCATAACAAAAGAGGTTGAATTTTGGCCAGATCTTCAATATGGGAAAGGCCAAGTTCTGCATGACAGGCAAAAGTGGATGCGCGCTTGGGGGCCATCAGGAGAAATCTCGTAAATGTATTCTCTGCTATCTGCAGGGCATTGGTGTTTTTATGTCCCCACAGACCCGCCCCGTAAAGTGCGATGGAAAGACACTTTGCTTTATAAATGCGGAGGAGCTCTACCGGTGGCCGCTTTCCTAGCTTCTGGGAAAATTTTATCAAGGCAAGAATAGCTCGCAAAAGTTGATGTTTGCGGGCTTCAATGGCCGCTTTCCAGTTAAGTTTGTCGTCTGTCATCACCCCTAAGTATGGGTATTGGGAAGTCAAATCTACTTTCTCTTCGTCAAGGTAGATGGGCTTTTCCTTTTTTTTCCCCTTTCCTGCCACCATCACATACGTTTTTCTTATATTTATTTTAGGGTCCAAGGTACCCATGAATTTTGAGTATCTATCTAAAGCTTTCTGCAGCTCTCGCGGAGTACGTGCCAGTATTACTGCGTCATCCGCGTAGAGGAGGGCCGGGACGGGGCGATTTTTTACTCGTGGAAGGTCCTGGGCCCCTCTCAACATCTCGACCTCAAGATCGTTAGTATAGAGGGAGAAAAGAAAGGGGGCCAGTACACAACCCTGCCTCACGCCCCTCTCCACATTAAAGAGTTCAGATAGCTCACCCTGCGTTCCAAAACGGACCCTTGATGAGGCGTTGGAATATAGAGCCCTAAGAAGATGTACGAGGGGAATATCTATGCCCATATTAGAGAGCACTGACCACAGTTTCGAGTGGGAAACGCAATCGAAGGCTGCGGAAAGATCGACATAGACCATATATAACTTTCCTTGCTTTGCTGATGCATATTTTCCCATCAATAAAGCTAGGTTCAGGGCCTGTTCTGTTGTTCCAAATCCCTCTCGAAAACCGAACTGAATGTCAGATAGTACATTGTGGTCATCTGCCCACTCCTGTAGGCGCTGAAGGACCACTCTGCCTAGAGCTTTGCCAAGTGAGTCCAATAATGAGATAGGCCTATAACAGGTCACATCTTCCCTGTTTCCTTTTTTAAAAATAGGGATCATGATTGATTGGGACCAAGTTTTAATGAGACCACACTTCATTGTTGCATCGAACACTTTTTTTAGGATTGGAGCCCACAGATGTAAGTTGGACTTAAAAAAGTCCACTGGCACACCGTCTGGGCCGGGGGCTTTTCCGCTTTTACTCTTTTTTACCGCGTTTATGACTTCGTTTAGCTCAAAATTTAAAAGGATCGGGAATACACTTTCATGTGAGATCTGTTTATTTTCTTCGAGTGGGTCTTCCCCTACTACTTTACCAAATACTTTAGAAAAGTGGTTTGCCCATATTGGGCCCTCGATCACTACATCAACTTTCGGCAGATCGCTAGTGTCTGTCAAAAAGGGAGTCCTTACTACCTTCCAGAATTGTTCACTATTCCAGTTCCGGGAACTCTCATATAGTTGGTCCCAGAGCGCTTTTTTCAAATGTTTTTTCCTAGTTTTACATGCTAGACGATAGCACCTCCTTAAACCACGTATTTCCTCTTGATCTCGTAGAGGTTTTGTCAGCGCTTTTTTTAAAGATTTATGCGCCAAGGTGCATTCATGATCGAACCATCTTTTTTTCCTGGGCTTATTCACTTTTATATTACGGGTTAGAAAATCCTTTACTTTCTCCATGATTAAACTAAAATTTAGTAGAATCTCTTCTTCGGTGGTATCGTTCTCAAGACACTTCACTATTGCTGGATATGTCTCACGAACCACTTTGTTTGTCATGGCCACTGGATCAATCATTCCCCATCCTATGGCATATCCATTTGTTCTTGCTAGATAGATATTATTCTGAGCAAGTGTTGTCATCATTGGATGTGAATTATATTGCCCCTGGTCAATGGCCAAATCAAATGCCAGTGCAGTATGATCACTTAAGGTATTTACTAACAGCCTAAAACTCTTAGCCTTACTTTCAAGTATTGCTGAGACCAGTATATAGTCTATTGTTGTTTCCCATCTCCTACCCAGATAGGTGGGCTGTACTTTGCCAGATACAATGTCAGTTTCATTTAAAATTACAAGTCCTAGTTCTGATAGCATTTCATTTAGGAAATCCCCCACTTTAGAGTGAGAGAAGTGGGACGTGTGTTTGTCTATTTCTTCTGCCATGCCACAGATGTTACTGTTTTTTGCCTCGCAGGGATGGTGATTAAAATCGCCACCCCAAACAATGCATGGTACGTCGGCTCCTTGCATTTTTTTTGTCTGGATAGAAAGTTTATTTCGAAGAGGCCCAAGTAAATTTAATCTCTCGTTTTCCGGGACATTGTCGTATGTATTCACTAAAATTATTGTCCCATTCTTCGGAAGTGAGAGTTTCAATATCTGGTAGTTGGAATGTAGGCTGAGCGATATTATTTTTAGCCCAATTATAGTATTTTTTATATATATCGTTAAACCCCCCTTTGCCCTACCATGAATGCCTGCCACTGCCGCTATAAAATGGGTTTTATAACCTAATAAATGCTCTTCATTTATGGACCATGTCTCCTGCAAACAGACAATGTGGTAATCTTGTATAAAATCCAGTAAACTCCCATTCCTTATTTTAGTTCGCAGTCCTGCGATGTTCCAGGACATAATTTTTATTATGTTATCGTCCTTTCTAGGAACTAAACATTTATTTGTGCAGGCTGCCTCTACTTTTGAGACATTCTCTGGGGTTTTTTTTGATTCATCAGCCAGGTACTTAGATCGATTACTACAAATTCTCCCACGAGTGGTAATATCGTGTCCTATATGCACTGTTTGGATGGGTGCTGGGGAGGAATTACTGTTTACCATTTCTTGTATTTCTACAATTTCTCTTTGGAGAATAGTGTCATTTTCAGTAGATTGACTTGGCATGTTCGGTCTTTGGACTCGTGCCTGCTCGGCATTAAGTCAATCTACATTCTCCAAACCACCCAGAACTGAGAAGCGATTAAAAGTGGGTATATTAAACCTCTGATGTTGGTTTACATAATCGCTCTGATAGAGTGGTTTTAATCGCTGGAGTGGGTATTGATTATTATTCGAGCTTCTCCAGAACTGGGGGTTAGACAAATGATTATAAGCGTTTTGATGGGCAAATTGATGGTCTGCCTCCATCCAGTCTTGGAGAGAATTAGTTGCAGGATGAGGTCTAGGATGGGAGATCAGTTCTCGTGGATAAAAATAATTGATATAATGTGTGGAAATAACGTCTCCTCCTCTAGGTTCGTACCAGTCGCCGATACATCTAACGGCTCTGTGGTCCCTAAGGTTTACAATTATCACGTCCCCCTTCCTTTCTTTTGGTCTTGTACCCACCCAGCTCGTTCTTCTCACCATTAAAATTTCCCCATTTATATGGGCAGGGAGAGGTCGATTTTGATTAAGCCAATAGATGGTTTTATTTTTTAACGCGTAATAGTCCTCCCTAGAACCATCTGATAATTCGGGGACCCCAGTCATGATAATCGTGTATGGGGCTGATTCTGGGGGTAGATCCACTCTTCTAGATAGTGCAATGGGTTGTTGAAGGGGGGGCTGTTCTTCATTTCCATTATCCAATGTGTGTGTTAATGAGGTACTACTTTTTCCCTTAAGGACATTTGTATTTTTGTTTTTATTATCTTCAACATTTCCTGTCGTTTCTAGTATGGAACTACTATCCATCCTTATCTCCCTATCATTTTCTGTGTTGTTCTTTGGGCACTTGGTTTTGCTTGTGGACACAGTTTTTTCCAGTGCTTTTCCAACAGATTTTTTGCCCATCGGGGTAAATGTTTTCTTTAAAGTGCCACTAGTTGATGGTTGTTCTAATAGAATGGGGGGAGAGGTGGAAGTGATGGTTTTAGTCTGGGTTTTTAGATAATCAGTTAGGGTCAGGTTATTCCCTTTTATTTGTTTACCCAGATCGTCCAATTGTAGGGTAATCAATCTAGTCCTTTCATGGCAGTAAGAATTGGCAGTTCTCAGGAACAAATAACAGTCCAAGGGATAAAAATTCTACCAAAAAAGTATGTGGTCGCGTTTGGTCTGCACTCACTAGTAGTGTACACCAATCACTGTATATGAGTCACAAATGCAGGTTCAAATCCTCACCGCTGACCACCAATGTTAGAACTGGGGTCTCTGACTTCTTCTCAGGGGGAGGCTAGGAACCTTTCCCTGTGTTCCGTTGGGAATTACTTTGGGGCCCTTTCTGGAACTCCCTCTGTTTACTCTTGTCCCCCCCCATTCTTCTGCTGGGGACCCTGCCCACCTTTGGCAGAATCTCCCATATGACCCTTGTGGACCCTGGTACTGACCCAGCGGTCCGCTTCCTCAGCAAGCTTCCTAGGGTTAGTTAACTTGCTATCAATAAGGTGCTGGCGTAGCTCTGGAAAACAATTAGCAGATAAGTGCTCCCTGGCAAATAAATCATAGAGCGCTTCAAAAGTATCCACTTTGCTACCCTTCACCCAACCATCCATAGCTCTGCAAAAGAAATACACATATTCTGCCCAAGTGGTTCCCTCCAGTTTCTTACAATTCCTGAATCTCTGTCTATAGAGTTCTGGGGTCAAACCATACCTTGTCATCAGGGCTTCCTTCATGTGGGCATAAGACATCCTATGTTCACTGGGCAGGTCTAACAAAATATCCCTCCCCTCACTCACAAAGTGGCTCCACAACCCAGCTCCCCAATAATTCTCAGGGACCCGGTGGGCCAACATTGCCATCTCATAGGCTGCAAACCACTGCTCAATATCCTCATGCTTGTGGAAATCTTTGATGACATCCTTGGGAATATACACTCTGCTTTCTAAAGGCACAGATGGTGCGCTGCCACCAGAGGGATTGATCTCTAAGCCCTTTGCCTTGATCTCTAACTCCCTCAGCATCCTCTCATGCTCCATTCTCATTCTCTCTCTCTCTCCAAGGACAACTTGTTATTCTCAATTTCCATTTGACCCTCCATCTTAAGCTTAGCCATCTCCAGCTTGTGTGCCCTATTTATTTCCCTGTCTTCCAACTCTCTGGGGGACAGGTCTTTGGAAGAGACACTACTGCCAGGTGGGAACGGCACCCCTCCCCTGGCTGGTAACACTGGCCTATCCAGTTGCCCATCTGCATCCCCAGCTGGCTCCACCACTGACTCAGGGGCATTTCTTGCTTCTACCCAGGCCCTCAGCGCCTTTTGGTAGTCATCCTTTTTAGAAATGTCTGGTGTAGCAACTTTCAATTTCTTGCAGAGATGCTTGAGCTGTTTCAAAGTGTAGGTTTCCAATCTATCTTCCTCAAAATCTAGATCCATAGATGCAACAGATGCTGGCCTACTCATGGCAGTAGTAGTAGTAGTAGTAAATCTTTATTCGGTTATAAAAACAATAATAACCATTAAAGTACATAAAAAATATATATCATACACAATATACACTTTATAAAAAGACTGATTGTATTGATTAAAATTGATTCAATCTAGATTTACTCTATGTTTAAAAATACATTTTAAAAACGTGCTGACACTTTCAGTAATCAATGGGTTGTTCAGAAATTGCAAATACAACATGGCAATGCGACACCTTCTAAAACCCAGTGTTCTCAGCAAAGAGATTAGCCATAATTTCCGGTGTATAGAGTAAAATTTACAGAACAATATCGTGTGCATTGTTGATTGTTCCGATAAATCATCACACGGACAAGCCATTAGGCCCTCTTTCCAGTTATAGTTTTTTGGAAAGGCAACAAGTCTATGGAAAACATTCAATCTGAATCGTGTCAATAGAAAGCGTTCAAATTGTGAATCAACATAAGTCAGATACGGTTCCATTTCAAGTGTGGTCATGACTGTCAAGGAGTGCTGAGTGGATATTTTATTTATCTCCTTGCCCATCCTTAGTTCTTCCAAGTGGCTGAGGGCCCTTATTTTTAAATCTTTCTTGGAAATCTCAGCAATTTTTTGGGGATTAATATAATATTTATTAAGGCCCAAATCAGTAAGGAAGTTTTTTACATAAAGCAGCCATTCTATTTTTCCCACATGTTCCAGGGACATGCAATCCGCCACAATCTCTTTTGTAAATAGATTCTTTGATGAGGTCCAAATACGGCGCCATAACAAAAGAGGTTGAATTTTGGCCAGATCTTCAATATGGGAAAGGCCAAGTTCTGCATGACAGGCAAAAGTGGATGCGCGCTTGGGGGCCATCAGGAGAAATCTCGTAAATGTATTCTCTGCTATCTGCAGGGCATTGGTGTTTTTATGTCCCCACAGACCCGCCCCGTAAAGTGCGATGGAAAGACACTTTGCTTTATAAATGCGGAGGAGCTCTACCGGTGGCCGCTTTCCTAGCTTCTGGGAAAATTTTATCAAGGCAAGAATAGCTCTCAAAAGTTGATGTTTGCGGGCTTCAATGGCCGCTTTCCAGTTAAGTTTGTCGTCTGTCATCACCCCTAAGTATGGGTATTGGGAAGTCAAATCTACTTTCTCTTCGTCAAGGTAGATGGGCTTTTCCTTTTTTTTCCCCTATCCTGCCACCATCACATACGTTTTTCTTATATTTATTTTAGGGTCCAAGGTACCCATGAATTTTGAGTATCTATCTAAAGCTTTCTGCAGCTCTCGCGGAGTACGTGCCAGTATTACTGCGTCATCCGCGTAGAGGAGGGCCGGGACGGGGCGATTTTTTACTCGTGGAAGGTCCTGGGCCCCTCTCAACATCTCGACCTCAAGATCGTTAGTATAGAGGGAGAAAAGAAAGGGGGCCAGTACACAACCCTGCCTCACGCCCCTCTCCACATTAAAGAGTTCAGATAGCTCACCCTGCGTTCCAAAACGGACCCTTGATGAGGCGTTGGAATATAGAGCCCTAAGAAGATGTACGAGGGGAATATCTATGCCCATATTAGAGAGCACTGACCACAGTTTCGAGTGGGAAACGCAATCGAAGGCTGCGGAAAGATCGACATAGACCATATATAACTTTCCTTGCTTTGCTGATGCATATTTTCCCATCAATAAAGCTAGGTTCAGGGCCTGTTCTGTTGTTCCAAATCCCTCTCGAAAACCGAACTGAATGTCAGATAGTACATTGTGGTCATCTGCCCACTCCTGTAGGCGCTGAAGGACCACTCTGCCTAGAGCTTTGCCAAGTGAGTCCAATAATGAGATAGGCCTATAACAGGTCACATCTTCCCTGTTTCCTTTTTTAAAAATAGGGATCATGATTGATTGGGACCAAGTTTTAATGAGACCACACTTCATTGTTGCATCGAACACTTTTTTTAGGATTGGAGCCCACAGATGTAAGTTGGACTTAAAAAAGTCCACTGGCACACCGTCTGGGCCGGGGGCTTTTCCGCTTTTACTCTTTTTTACCGCGTTTATGACTTCGTTTAGCTCAAAATTTAAAAGGATCGGGAATACACTTTCATGTGAGATCTGTTTATTTTCTTCGAGTGGGTCTTCCCCTACTACTTTACCAAATACTTTAGAAAAGTGGTTTGCCCATATTGGGCCCTCGATCACTACATCAACTTTCGGCAGATCGCTAGTGTCTGTCAAAAAGGGAGTCCTTACTACCTTCCAGAATTGTTCACTATTCCAGTTCCGGGAACTCTCATATAGTTGGTCCCAGAGCGCTTTTTTCAAATGTTTTTTCCTAGTTTTACATGCTAGACGATAGCACCTCCTTAAACCACGTATTTCCTCTTGATCTCGTAGAGGTTTTGTCAGCGCTTTTTTTAAAGATTTATGCGCCAAGGTGCATTCATGATCGAACCATCTTTTTTTCCTGGGCTTATTCACTTTTATATTACGGGTTAGAAAATCCTTTACTTTCTCCATGATTAAACTAAAATTTAGTAGAATCTCTTCTTCGGTGGTATCGTTCTCAAGACACTTCACTATTGCTGGATATGTCTCACGAACCACTTTGTTTGTCATGGCCACTGGATCAATCATTCCCCATCCTATGGCATATCCATTTGTTCTTGCTAGATAGATATTATTCTGAGCAAGTGTTGTCATCATTGGATGTGAATTATATTGCCCCTGGTCAATGGCCAAATCAAATGCCAGTGCAGTATGATCACTTAAGGTATTTACTAACAGCCTAAAACTCTTAGCCTTACTTTCAAGTATTGCTGAGACCAGTATATAGTCTATTGTTGTTTCCCATCTCCTACCCAGATAGGTGGGCTGTACTTTGCCAGATACAATGTCAGTTTCATTTAAAATTACAAGTCCTAGTTCTGATAGCATTTCATTTAGGAAATCCCCCACTTTAGAGTGAGAGAAGTGGGACGTGTGTTTGTCTATTTCTTCTGCCATGCCACAGATGTTACTGTTTTTTGCCTCGCAGGGATGGTGATTAAAATCGCCACCCCAAACAATGCATGGTACGTCGGCTCCTTGCATTTTTTTTGTCTGGATAGAAAGTTTATTTCGAAGAGGCCCAAGTAAATTTAATCTCTCGTTTTCCGGGACATTGTCGTATGTATTCACTAAAATTATTGTCCCATTCTTCGGAAGTGAGAGTTTCAATATCTGGTAGTTGGAATGTAGGCTGAGCGATATTATTTTTAGCCCAATTATAGTATTTTTTATATATATCGTTAAACCCCCCTTTGCCCTACCATGAATGCCTGCCACTGCCGCTATAAAATGGGTTTTATAACCTAATAAATGCTCTTCATTTATGGACCATGTCTCCTGCAAACAGACAATGTGGTAATCTTGTATAAAATCCAGTAAACTCCCATTCCTTATTTTAGTTCGCAGTCCTGCGATGTTCCAGGACATAATTTTTATTATGTTATCGTCCTTTCTAGGAACTAAACATTTATTTGTGCAGGCTGCCTCTACTTTTGAGACATTCTCTGGGGTTTTTTTTGATTCATCAGCCAGGTACTTAGATCGATTACTACAAATTCTCCCACGAGTGGTAATATCGTGTCCTATATGCACTGTTTGGATGGGTGCTGGGGAGGAATTACTGTTTACCATTTCTTGTATTTCTACAATTTCTCTTTGGAGAATAGTGTCATTTTCAGTAGATTGACTTGGCATGTTCGGTCTTTGGACTCGTGCCTGCTCGGCATTAAGTCAATCTACATTCTCCAAACCACCCAGAACTGAGAAGCGATTAAAAGTGGGTATATTAAACCTCTGATGTTGGTTTACATAATCGCTCTGATAGAGTGGTTTTAATCGCTGGAGTGGGTATTGATTATTATTCGAGCTTCTCCAGAACTGGGGGTTAGACAAATGGTTATAAGCGTTTTGATGGGCAAATTGATGGTCTGCCTCCATCCAGTCTTGGAGAGAATTAGTTGCAGGATGAGGTCTAGGATGGGAGATCAGTTCTCGTGGATAAAAATAATTGATATAATGTGTGGAAATAACGTCTCCTCCTCTAGGTTCGTACCAGTCGCCGATACATCTAACGGCTCTGTGGTCCCTAAGGTTTACAATTATCACGTCCCCCTTCCTTTCTTTTGGTCTTGTACCCACCCAGCTCGTTCTTCTCACCATTAAAATTTCCCCATTTATATGGGCAGGGAGAGGTCGATTTTGATTAAGCCAATAGATGGTTTTATTTTTTAACGCGTAATAGTCCTCCCTAGAACCATCTGATAATTCGGGGACCCCAGTCATGATAATCGTGTATGGGGCTGATTCTGGGGGTAGATCCACTCTTCTAGATAGTGCAATGGGTTGTTGAAGGGGGGGCTGTTCTTCATTTCCATTATCCAATGTGTGTGTTAATGAGGTACTACTTTTTCCCTTAAGGACATTTGTATTTTTGTTTTTATTATCTTCAACATTTCCTGTCGTTTCTAGTATGGAACTACTATCCATCCTTATCTCCCTATCATTTTCTGTGTTGTTCTTTGGGCACTTGGTTTTGCTTGTGGACACAGTTTTTTCCAGTGCTTTTCCAACAGATTTTTTGCCCATCGGGGTAAATGTTTTCTTTAAAGTGCCACTAGTTGATGGTTGTTCTAATAGAATGGGGGGAGAGGTGGAAGTGATGGTTTTAGTCTGGGTTTTTAGATAATCAGTTAGGGTCAGGTTATTCCCTTTTATTTGTTTACCCAGATCGTCCAATTGTAGGGTAATCAATCTAGTCCTTTCATGGCAGTAAGAATTGGCAGTTCTCAGGAACAAATAACAGTCTAAGGGATAAAAATTCTACCAAAAAAGTATGTGGTCGCGTTTGGTCTGCACTCACTAGTAGTGTACACCAATCACTGTATATGAGTCACAAATGCAGGTTCAAATCCTCACCGCTGACCACCAATGTTAGAACTGGGGTCTCTAGTTGGCAGAGGTAGGTACCATTGACCAAATAGGGACCCTTGCTTCTAAGTCAGGGAAAGGGGATTACACTACTGGATAACCCCTGCTCACCCCCTTGGTAGCTTGGCACAAGCAGACAGGCTTATCTCAGAGGCAGTGTGTTAACCCCTTCGCTGCTGCGGACATTCCGCTGCAGCGCTGGGGGGGGCAGGGGGGCAGCGCGGTGGGCCTGTGCTCATGACGGAGCCACTCCGTCATGAGCCACAGTTGAGCTGTGCTCATGACGGAACGGTTCCGTCATGACTCCGCCCATTTGCGTTGTCCCCCCGCACAGGCGGGGAAACAGCGCCGCGTAGGCGGAGCGGCCGCCAACGGGCGTGTCATGACGGAACCATTCCGTCATGAGCACACGGCAACCGTGGCTCATGACGGAACGGTTCCGTCATGAGCGGGGAAGGGGTTAAGCATTTCTGAACATATACATTAATACAGTGAAAACACTACAGATGGACACCACACAGGTTTTATAAAAATAAGTATTCTTTATATAGACTTAACACAAGACCACAACCGACAAAAATCCACAATACTGTACTCAAAATTGACTTAAAGATGGTAGACTTAGCTTAGTTCAAGTTGTTGGTAAATGCGACACAGTTCTCACAAAGCTACCTGGATGCGTAACGCAAAATAAACAAAAGGCTCGCAGCATTGGAGATGTGTCTGTTCCTTACTTCGGGGGAGACGATGTATCGCGCCTCAATGCTTGCGCAGAGTAGGGGATGCGTCTTGATCCTTACCGGAGAGGAGTTGATGCGTAGGTTCTCGTGCTGCAGCCCGGTTGCGATGCTGCAATCCGGTGCGATTCAATAAGATGGTGCCCTTGATGCGACGACATTGAGACGATGCGACACGCCCTGGCAGCCTTGCGGTGACTCTGTACTTTGGAGCCGGGACAGGCCCTGCGACACGCTTCTCTGATGATGCGATGGCGACCCTCATGATTGCGACGCGCTTCTCCAGTGATGTGACAGCAGACAGCTACAAAGAAGGCACGCTTCTGGGAGATGCGGCAGCCGCACGCTTCTTCGGCAATGCGATGACTACAGCTGCAGCGGCAACCCACTTCTTCTCTTTGCGCCGCGCTTCCAGCTCCCAGCGACACGCAGGCTTCTGCAGATAGAATTCCCAGCAAGGAAATTCAGAGGGGAGCTGGTGGTGAAGTCTGTGTCCCTGAGATTTCAGCAGGAGGCAAGCACAAGTTCAAGCCCTTGGAGAAATATTCTCCAAGATGATGAAAGTTCTGTAAAAGTTCCTTCTCCTCTCCTTGGCAATGAAGACACCACTGCAGGCCAACCCAATAGCACAGCACACTGGCAGGGGGCAGTCCAACTCCTACAGCTTCCTTTGGTTCCTCTCCTTGGCAGAGGTTTCTTCTTCTTGTTCCAGAAGTGATCTAAAGTCTTGGGGTATGGGTCCCCATATTTATACTACTTTTCTCTTTGTTCTCTGAAGGCAGGTAGGCCTTTGCCAAGTCCAAACCAGTTCTGGTCTGTCCTGGAGCACTTTGTGTACCTGACTCCTTCTTTCCTTTCAGAGTGCAGGGCAGAGACATCAGACACACCACAGAAGGTGGACCCAGCATTATGGATGGAAGGCACATCCCTATTAAGGTCCCAGCTGCACCTCCTCCCACCCATCTACATGCAGATCTTCCTATTCAGCCCTGTGCTGACTCACCCTCTCCCCTGAAAACCCCAGCCCCTGTCACTCACAGAACCAGACACACAATACACAACTTAGCAGAGGCAGGCTTGGACAGTTAAGCAAGAAAATACCTACTTTCTAAAAGTGGTATTTTCAAACACAGAATGGTAAAACCAACTTTACTAAAATATGTATTTTATCATTCTTAGTTAAGGCATACTAAATTTGAATTTCTACCATGTTCCCTGAGTCAGTTAGGATTATAAGATATAATAATCAAACTGCCCATTCTGGCCTATGGAGAACAGGTAGCCTTGCAATAGTGAAAAACGAAAATGGCTGTAATTCGCGATTAGGACATGCCACACACACCACGGCATGTCCTATCTTATACTTACAATGCACCCTCCCTTGGGCCTACCATAGGGGTGTCTGATATGAAGATAAGGGAAGGTTTAGGGACTGGCAAGTGGGTGCACTTGGTCAGTCAGCATGGCAGTACTAGACTTCACATATGCTCTACAATGGCAGGCCTGAGACACACTTTACAAGCTGCTTCTGTGGGTGGCGCAACCAGTGCTGCAAGCCCACCAGCAGCATTTGATATACAAGCGCTGGGCACACATGGTGCACTGTACTAGGGTCTGACAAGTAAATCAAATAACCCAATCATGGAGTCACTAATCAATACATCAATTTAACATGTTATGTTATGTTATGTTATTTTGTATTTATAAAGCGCACAGATGCCCCAGCCAAGCGGCGTCCCGGCGCTGTAAGGACAAGCAACATAACAACTGATGAATCGTGCCAGTCATGACCACTAAGTCTCGGGAAACAAAAATGTTTTCACGGCTTTCCTGAAAAGAAGCAGGTCTGAAATAGACCGAATACTGACAGGCAGTGTATTCCAGAGGCCAGCTGCCAGAACACCAAATGAACGGCCGCCCATTCTAGCTCTTTTAAAGCGAGGGACCTCAGCTAGAAATTGACCCGCTGAGCGAAGTGTTCTAGCAGGAGTGTAGAAGAAGATAGTCTGGGCTAGAATAGGAGGGGAGGCAAACTTCAGAATCTTAAAAGCCAGGCACAGCACTTTGAATTTTATTCTCTGCCTGACGGGCAACCAATGAAGATCGGAAATAGAGCGCCTAGCCGAACAAAACTTAGGCAAACCAATCAGCATACGGGCGGCCGCATTTTGCACACGCTGAAGGCGTGTAAGCTCTGCTTGATTGGTGCCCAATAGAAGGCCACTGGCATAATCCAATCTTGAAAGAATCATTGCCTGCACTATAAGTTGCCTAGTGGGGGCGTCAAAGAATTTAAAAATAGGCCTAAGACTTTGAAGAACGCCATAGCAGGTGTTCGCCACTTTCTTTGTATGGGGTGTGAATGATAGATTGGCGTCAAACAAAACCCCAAGATTTTTCACCTGAGTTGCCGGCATAGGAGTAGGACCTAGCTCAGATGGCCACCAGTCGTTTCCCCAAAGATGAGTTTCTTTGCCCAACACCAAAACTTTAGTTTTAGTGGCATTAAGTTGGAGACGATTAGCGGTCATCCAACCTGCCACCTCCCTAAGGGCACTCTGAAAATTGGAGGCATCCAGTGCAGTATTCCCGTTTAGTGCGACCGCTAATTGAGTGTCATCAGCATATGACACTATGGTTAGACCCCATTTATTAGCAACCTCCATCAACGGTCTCACATACAAATTAAACAGGGTCGGGCTAAGTGCTGAACCCTGTGGAACTCCTTGGGAAATGGGACGGGGAGAAGACTCATAGGGGGGAGTACGCACTTTGAAAGTACGCTCGGTCAGAAATGAACGGAACCAGTCCAAAGCAGTGCCCTCCACTCCGGCTTCTCTGAGTCTCTGGAGCAGAATAGGATGGGAAACAGTGTCAAAAGCGGCACTCAGATCCAAAAGGATCAGTGCCACCGTCTGTCCAGAGTCTAGGAGTCTTCGAAGTTGCTCGACCATAGCCACCAGTGCTGTCTCAGTGCTATGGCCTGCTCTAAAGCCATTCTGAGAAGGATGGAGGGTACCTGTTTGTTGAAGGTGGACAGATAGAATATTGTTAACATGTGCCTCAGTAATTTTAGCAGCCCATGGAAGCAAGGATATGGGCCGGTAATGTTCCGGCTTTGCTGGATCTGATGTAGCCTTTTTCAAGATTGGCATAACTATAGCTTGCTTCCATAGGTTAGGCACCGTTCCTGTACTCAGAGATAGCTTAATTAGATTGTGGAGAAACGGAAGACAGATCTCAGCAGATTCCCTGAATTGTGCCGGTCTCAAAGGGTCCATTGGAGAACCCGATTTGACCCTCACCACCAGAGAATCAAATTCTTCCTGAGATGGTGCAGGAAGCGCTAGCAGTGGGCTAGTGATGACATTCATAGCTTCTACAATGTTAGTAGGTGTAGTAAGGGGAGGAAAAGATCTGTAGATTGTATCCACTTTATCCACAAAAAAGGAAGCTAGTTCTTCACAAAAGGCCTGAGAGCCATTCCCCGATGCAGTGGTTTTCCTGTTAGTTAAATCTTTAAGAACCTTAAAGATTAATTTAGTGGGGTTGGGACAGTTCTTAAATTCCGAGGAGTAGAAGGAAGCTCGTGCTTTACAAATGGCTCGATGGTATAACTTAACGCTGGCCTGATACCCCTGTTTGAGAATAGGGTCATATGCCTTGCGCCAGGCTCTTTCTGCCCTTTTACAAGTAACGTTAAGGAGCCTAAGAGATTCATCATACCATGGGCTAGAATGGCCAAGCCTGGTCTTACTCCAGCCTGCTAGTATTAAGGTGTCTAAGGCCTGGGTCAGCCAATTGCAAAAGGAATCATACCCGGAGGAAACCTCAGTGGGGAGCTCTAGTGGATGTTGTAATAGGAGCTGATGAAAATCCTCCAGGTTCCAGTTCCTCCAAGGTCGTTTAAAAACGACCGGTGCAATATTTCTAAAAGGGGGGACAGTCGAGGTGATCCGAATATCAATCAATTGGTGATCTGTCCAACTGATCGGTTTAGGTGGTAGTGCTTTAGCGTTATCCAGATTCGTCAGAAAGGGGTCCAAAGTATGACCCCCTACATGAGTAGGACCACAAATTAACTGACGTAATCCTAAAGCCTCAAGGTCTGTGAGAAAACTGCACACCGCAGATGATTGAGGAGCATCCATATGAAGATTAAGATCACCTATTATGCTAAAATTAGCCGACCTAAGGGCTAGGGAAGAGACTACCTCTGGGAAGGCTGAGCGAAAGGCGTCGTCTGGACCAGGAGGTCTATAAATGACCAGACCAGAAAACGTGAGCACTTACACTGTGGCACTGAATGGCAGTGGCACAGTGCCCAAAGAATCTAAACCAGCAAAACATACCAAAAACAGAGGAGGCAATCAGAAAAAATGGAAGGGAGACTCACGCCAATGGTGCCAGGTCTAGCACTCACAAAGACTAGGTGTAGTTGGCAGTTGAACTTTGGGTATTCCTCCCAGACAGAATAACAATATAAGATGTGGGTGTTGGCAAGATGCGCCATCTCTGGCAGGAAAGGGTGGCAGAGTTGTCACCTACCACACTTGCAGTCCAAAAAAACCTGGCCCAGCTCACACACAAAGGACTTCACACCAGCGTTATGTGCCCCTAGACAGACTGGGACCAGTACGGAGAGGCAGGAGTTTCCAGACACTTCTGTAGGGAAAACTCCAGAAGCTCACCAACTTCAAATTGGGCAACAGGTATAAAAAGGGGACCCTCAGACTCCTCTTCAGGTCACTTCTGGACTTGTGGAAAACTCAGAAGAACTGCTCTGCTTCATTGCTGCTCTGCTGCAAAAAAGACTGTTCTGCTGCTCTGATGTCTGAGGAAGAAGGACTGAAACTAAACCTTGAATCCAGTACCACTAGAATGACTTCAACGGCTCATTGACTAGCCTCCTGCTCTAAGCTATAGGGGCAGAACATGCTTCAACACCTTTGAACACTGCAGCTCGACTCTGCGTGCTGTGAGTCCCAACCCCTCCAGTGGTACCTTCCCGGATCTGAACCCTTGGAAGCGGGGATAAAGGTGCTCTGCCAGCCCAGCTGTGGTATCATCAGACCAACCTCAGCGTGCCCCAACTCGACACAGCACTCGCAGCTCTTCAATGGATCCAACGCAACACTACTCGATGTGTACCTAATAAAAAATGTCAAAGCAGAACCCCGCATTGCTCCTTGTAACTGCGTGGAGCAATGCCCCACATCAAGGACATAAGGTACAACTCACAGCGAGCCTATCCTGGTTGCTGTATCCAGCCCACACTGCGTCGCAGTAGAACTGAACTTGTGACTTTGCACCAGTATGGCAGGACCAAATAACCACAGTTGGCTTTTTCTGCTTTCAGGGACTATTTTCTAAAGTTTAATACTTGGTGTGGTATTTCTCTTGTGTTGTGTTTTCACTTGATTGCTGTTTATGTGCTGCATAAATGCTTTACACATTGCTTCTAAGTCTTTGTTTTGTATGTTGGTGTGTTCACTTTTAGATGGGATATGGGCCATGGGTCGGCATGTTATCGTACAATTCAAAACTTAAAACTTGACTATAATGTTTTAATGTTTTTTTATATTATTAAAAAAAAATCATATGATCTCATATATTGTTCAGCATAAACATCACTGCTAAGTCAAATTAATTTTCATTAGCTGTGTGGTGTCATAATTATGGTTAAAGTGGAAAAGCACAAGAAGAATATAATTATTAAGACTGTATTAAAAGTCACCAGGCAGGATGACTACATTTAAAGACAATTTGCTCTTTCTCCTTCAAACTTCAGGCAAATCTGAGACTGATTAATCATTTGTCAAGACATTATACACTAATGGAACATGATGAATATTTCAATATTAATCAAAACCTTCTGTGATAAAATATTATTTTGGAGGGGAATAAAGTGACACATTTTTATAAATAGCCTGCACAGAACATCCTGTAGATAAAGTCCAAGCGCTGTTGAGAAACAAAGGAAAAATAACATATGACTGGCTCACAGACCAGAATAAACTCTGCAGTGCATGTTATCCATCCAAACACCATGCACGTTCCATAATACAGAATGCAGCAGGATATTACCTTTATTAGCTGTGTCAGTTATTTTCATGGGGTACTTCATATTGCTTTCATGGATCACATGTTGAGCTTCAAACGTCAGGTGACAAGATGTTTGAACTAAAATGAAGCTTCTGGTGGTGAAATGGCCATCTGCAACAGAAGGTTTCAATAAATCTTGAGAGGCACAAAGCATGGGTGTGCATTCTAACTTATATAACTTCTTGATCTTCCATGTGTTCATTACCACAGCCTCCTCCATGGCATGGAATGCCACCAGTAATGAAAATGATGAATCAGGGACAGTATTTCAGGACCTTTATGTTTTCCAAGGCTGTCCCAGAAAGAAAATATGGTTGTTGGTATAAGAAAGTGGATTATCAATTGGGGTGGATGTGAGTCTGCCACAAGGAATAAGACTACCAACTTGTAAGGGTAAACATCTGTTTTATTAATTTGAACCTGGGCGCAACATTTTGGTAATATAGCACAGAGCAGACAGGCTCTACTTAAGAAAAATGTATAAAGTATCTAGCAGTTAAAAGTCAGTAAAAAATTCAAAACACAATAAAAATCCCACAACCAATTTAGCACAATTTTGAAAAATTGAATATATAAACTTATACCAAAAAGACCAAAATCCACAAATGAGAACCAGAGATATGAATTTTGTTTAAAGAGTTAAGACAAAATGCACCAAGAAAAAGTAAAGCACCAATCAGTAATCACTGTTTACAGATGAACTGAGCTTAGCACAATTTTAGAATGACCGCGATGCAGCATGGGTTGAATACACCTAGCGAGTTTGTCCCAGTAAAAGATTTTTCCTTCCGACTTATACTCCGAAATGGAAGCCAAAATCCACCACTGGGAAAGTTTGTAGGCTGTATCTGCCGATGACCTCTCAAAGTCAGATAGTCGCTGGATAAGGTCCCAACGAAGCCATCAATATTGGCAGGAAAAATGTAGATTTGGAGAAACTGGAATTTCACGTCTGATGAAGTCCGCACACAAGGCAGATACCTTTTGCACCTTTGCCCAGTGAATCCTCGAGTGCAGTAAGCCTGAATCTGAATCCAATTAATCCAAATTTTGCATCGAAATCAGACACATTTGCTGCTCTGGAGGCCATGGAATTCCAAACATTTTCTAAGTCCCAACTTTTCTGAGTTTCTGGAGCACCCATCTTGGTCACTTCTAAGGCTCACCTGATCTCAGGGGCAGCACATAGGGGCCAGGACTCACTTTAGCAGAGGCTATCAGTAGGATCCAGCCCTCTTCCTGTTGCAACTGGTCAATCCAGCAAAAAGGCCTCTTGCAGTTTTGATGTCCCTGTAGGCATGCAGGAGGTCGCCATCTGACCTTTGGAGCCTACGGTCTAGAAAGTGTCCTGTTGAGCTGTGGGCTAAGTTCCAGCTTTGTATGTTTCACTGAGTGGTGGGGGATCAAAGACACTCTCTAACTAGTGAGGAAATAGTTCCTGTGGGCAACCCTTCCCACTTTTACAACACATCCTGTTTGGCTTACCGCTCACTATCCCACAGTGCACTATTTTGAGGCAAATTCAACATGGCAGAGTCTTTCTGCCCCTTAAGAGAGCTTGTGTGTCAGCCAGGAGTATGTTTTAGGAAATGAGAAGACCCTTCTATTCAGCTACAACAAAGTGGTTCTGGGACAAATGCTCCCTCCCACTGGGCTAGTGTCAAACTGGCTACAGAGGGACTATGAAACAAAAGGCTTCTCATTTCAAGGGATCCATTTACACTTAATTATGAATGTGCAGACCTCAGGGTGGTCCTTTTCAAGTTAATAAGGTTCCTGGACCTTTTCTAGCTATCCTTCCAGAGCTACTATCTGTCACATACCTTACACCAGGTCATCCCGTTAAAAGGCCTAATCCATTGTTCCTGCTCTGGGAGCAGAGTAAGTTCCATCACAATACTAGTTAGCTTACTGGCAGGTCAGGCGTATAAACAGTAACTTTTTTAAAGTCATTTTTCCTAAATATTTGTTAAAATCTGACTTCACCATTAAACGTTTTATAAACATGAAAAGTAGTGTTTGAATTAATCCTGTAGCTTGTCCCAAACCAGATACAGCATTGTTATGATTTTATTCTGAAATCTAGTCTTTTTCATAGGACAGCTAGATCCCTTTAGAGTGAAAATAGCTTTTGGGGGCTAGTCACTGCAGGTACATTCCAACATTAAATTCATGCATGCACCACTTTTATATACTAGGAGCCTTACCTAACAGGTTACAAAGCTTATTGGAGATGACAGTTAATATTTAAAAGCAGGGTTCTTTCATTTCAGACAGGTCTTTTTGACAGGTTCACCATGCAGGTTTAATAGCTGCAGAAGGCTTGTTACTCAGGTAAGACTATAGCCATGTTTTCTTTGTCACTTGTGGATAGCACAATATGTCCACAGGTGACATTTAACTTTCCATGTCATTGGTGTATTTTCCTACACCATACACTATGGCCTTGTTCTAAAGGTAAATCTGTTAATTGGGGATTAGCCAATTTTGCCCTGTTTTAGGCGTCAGAGCACATAGAGGGGCCTGGACAGTGGACAGCAGTGTCCCAATGTGTAGAGTAAAAAGAGAAACATCAATACCAGTCAGCAAAACAATGGTAGTTACAATTGCCTTCTAACAATAATTTGTCAGTAGCCTGCCTTGGACCATCAGAAGAGAGTGCAACAGATGCTACACTAAAATTAACATAAGAAGGTAAAAGTGTGCCATAAACCAAAATATAGATTGCTGTGAGGTCTGTAAATGCCAACAAAACACTGAGAAAGTAATATATGACACACTTAGATGGTACCCTTTATATATATTTGTGCATTGCATGCTAATTTGGGGGTAAATAGATTTAACTTGCATGAATACATTTCTAATAAAACAATGGACAATGGTGAGGGCTAGTTAATTTATTTATTTCTGTGGCTGCAGCCTTTATCACATAAGCTGCCATTTTGCCACATAATTAAGAGGCAAAAGTGCAAATTATACAGCATAGTGTCTAGCTGTATTATTTTCCTCCATTTGAACTTGAAAGAATATTTATTTTGTGAAAATCTGCCTATCATGGGAAATGCAGTAAATCTGTAAATATGCTCCAAATGCCACAAATGCAAACTATCATAAATCCACTGGCCCCCACCATTGTTTATTGTTTTATCAATAATTTATTCATGAAAGGTACAAACAACTAAACTTTTTAATTCCAATCAGTGATCAGTTAGCTGCACATTGAAAGGTAATAGCTTTTTCAAGCTTACTGCCCCAAAATAAATATTCAATATAAAAATAAAATACATGATTGGTATCATGGGTAATATAGTCCTGGGACTCTGTTAACATGTACAAAGTACTGTACCTTTGGACTCGTGCTTTATGATGTCACAATATATCCCAGACATAATTATGGCATGGTAATGAAAATAAATGTGGGCTACAACACTTGTTATGAGTAATAAATGCACATTCTTCGCTACAGTCATATTATAGGGACAGACATGAGAAAACACTGTGGGCCATATTCTCAAGGAGCTATCGCCGAGTTATCAGCATCTTAACACAGCCAAATTTGCGATAACCTTACCACCCCATTCACAAGCTGGTGCAAACAGACCATATCACCAGTTTTCAGGCGATAGCAGCCACAAAAAACATTGCCAAGGATGACCCCGGCAACTATCGCTAATGAGATGAAGAGTAGGCGTTCCCGAGCAAAAAGCAGCGACAACACCACTCCACAACATACTCAACGACCGGCCACATCGGCGATATGATCACAAAACAGGCGATAAAGCGCGGTAGCACCAGGAAACTAACACCTGCTCTGACCTGGTGTAAAGTCGGACGACAACCGGCACCAGACAAGGGAGCACAGCCCAAAGCCAAACAGATGCACCTGGGCAACTGAACATGCAGCCCGGAGCCCCAATAGGTCAACAACACCCACCACCACCACACCCAGGACCCCCCCAAACCTCCACCTGGACCACCACAAAGTCACCCATTAAGACTATGGCTTCTTCTGCAAAGCTACTCAGTGTTGACAGCACAGAGTTCAGAAAGTGTCCCTGGTTACTATTGGGGGCATATACAGAGGCAAAGGTGCACAGTTTGCAGTGGACGCTCCCTTTAACTGTGACCATTCTACCCTCCCTATCTGACTTGAAACCCTCAGGTTGAAACTTCATTGATGAATGGAATAATAGGGCTGCTCCATTATGTTTTTATGGTGCCTATGATCTATGAATAATCGGGTAAGCTATGTGGTGAAGCCTATGAGCGTTTCAGGTGAGTTTCCTGCAGCGCAACCACATCATGTCTTTGGTCTAATAAATATTTCCATAACCCATGCCTCTTGGCAGGAGAATTAAGCCCTTTGACATTCCATGTTTATGAGGTGACTACCATTTGGACTTAAAGGTTTTTAAGATCGGCATATGTGCTGTTTCGCGCTCTTTTAGGTGTCTGTGTGCCTCCTTCCCCTGCTCTTTCTGTCCCTGTGGTAAAATCCTAAACCCTGCATTCCTGTGTTTGGTGACATCGTATTTGTGCACGTTTCCTCTATGAGGAGGAAAAAGAGTGTAAAAATTAACCCCAGAATTGAATGAATATTTAAACAATACTTGTATGAAGCTATTCCCTCTACAGAGAAAAGCATCTACTGGGGCGGATGGAGTCAGAATCCGCCAAAGTAAGGTGAAAAGGGTTTACCAAAGCATTTTATAGTAATAACTTCTAGCAGTGCAATCCCACCAATCCCAGCGGCAGGTCTCCCCAGGCCGCTGCATTACCAGGAACCATACCACAATGTTCTTGAATCTCTTATTGAGTCAAGCTGCTGCAGTCTCAAGTTGACCCCATCCTATTCAGACTCTTAATATGGCCGTCATAGCATTACAGTGGAGCCTTTTTACATCTACTCCCAGTTTGTCAGCTTCTGCGTTGTTGGTGCTGACATCTCTGAAGGTGCCTGGGTTCTGTACCAGCCACTTCTTGTCTACCATCTGTGTTGACCTCTTCTTCTCCTCCCCCTTCCAGATCCTCTGGGACTGGCAGATTCAAGATGGCTGCTGCCTCCTTGAAGGTAGTTGCGTAATATAGCTTATCTTGTATTGAGAAGGCGATACCGAAATGATATGTCCATCTATATTTAATGGCATCCTTCCTCAGTTTCTCTGTAATAGGGCAAAACTGCTGGTGCCGAGCCAGGGTAGCAGGAGCTATATCTTGGAACAGCGTACAGGTAAAGCCCTGAAATGACACCTCCCCTGCTTTCCGTGCAGCCTGTAGGATCATTTCTTTTATCTTGAAGGAGTGTAGCTTTAGCAGTACATCTCTCGATCTTTTGTTGTTTCCTTGGATAAGAGGCCCCACTCACCACGTGGGTTCGTGACACAGGAGTATGGGGGAAACAGTGTGGGGCAACGGACAGGGGGAGACATTTACGGTGGTATGGGAAGGGATTTGGGAGACAACAGATGACATGGTGGATGCATGGTGCATAATTCACCCCACAGAGAGAGACTATACATTCTTTTCACACTCCCACCCAACATATTCACAGCTCAACTACATATTTGTTACCCAGGAACTGATGGGGGAGGTGACTGCATCCTTGATCCACCCAATCACGTGCATCACACATCCACCTCAAGTCCCCTGGCACAGCCACATGAAGAATAACACAGGAAAGGGCCTGGGGGGGACAGGAGGGATGTGGTGCCTCAGGGTCGGAACTGAGAGATGCAGAGAAAGCACATAAAGCACCCCCAGCCTTGCATTACAAAGGAAAGTTATGACAATCTGGGGCAAACTAAATGGCATCTATATCAATAGAGCGGAGCTTACACTCCTGCGACTTAAATGCACTTCATATGAGCAGGGGAACAAAGTGGGGTCATACCCAGCTAGACAAGTGAGAGTAAAACGAGGAAAATAATACATAGGAGATGTTCTGTTCAATAAAGGAGAGAGAGTAGTTACAGACTCTGCAAAAGCCTAGGTGTTTGGACACTTTTATAGAGGGCTCCACACAGGGGAGACCCTAGGCGAGAAAACGCAACTGGATTACTTGGAGGGGGTAGACCTCTTGCAAGTTACCCAGGCTCAGAATGAACAATGCGTAGCCCCATCACCACAGAAGAAGTTTGTAAGGCTATAACAGAGCTCAGGTTTCATAAATCCCCAGGCCAGGACGAGTTGACAACCCAATTTTATAAGACCCATAGCTTGGAATTTATTCCACATCTTGTGTCCCTATTTAACTCCATGGCCCCTAATATCGGTAATCCCGAAGCCAGGGAAAGACCCTCAAAACTGTGAGTTGTATCGACCATTTGCGCTCCTCAATCTAGATGTAAAATTATATATAAAGATAATAACCTCCAGGCTGGATAGTCTGCTACCGGACCTCATCCACCCGGACCAATCAGGCTTCATATCCGGCAGAAAGACGCACGATAATTTAGGGAGGGTGATCCACCTGATCGAAAAAGCCACCAAGAAATCAATATCAGCTGCCCTGCTGACGCTTGATGCAGAAAATGCCTTCGATCAGGTGGAGTGGTCTTTTTTATTCCTCACTCTCCGGATGTTCGGCTTCTGTGACAGGCTTCTGGGAATGGTGAAGACTAACTATGTGAGGCCTTGTGTCCGAGAGCTGGTTAATGGAGTAAACTTTCGTCTGGGCAGGGGGACTTGACTCGGGTGCCCCCTCTCCCAAATCCTGTTTGCTCTGAGTATTGAAACATTGGCAGCAAAAATTAGATCATTGTCCACTATCCGAGGGATCCCATTTGGCAGAGAGGAACATAAAATATCTCTCTTCACGGATGATGTCCTGATGACCATTACTGACCCCCCCCCCAACACACTGAGAGCTCTATGTGGAGAGCTACAGCATTTTGAGAATGTTTTGGGCTTGCGTATCAATGAGACTAAATCATCACTCCTTAATCTGAATTTACCGTCCTTAGAGGTGGATCAGGTCACGGAGGAAACATAAGGGAAATCACTTATTTAGGGATTAAACTCACACCAAATCTATTGGATCTTTTTAAGGCTATCTTTCCCCCACTTCTCCTGCAATTGAAGAAAGATCGAAGATGGGCTCCTCTGTACCTTTACTGGCTGGGTCGAATACATACTATAAAGATGAATGTACTCCCGCGACTAGTATATCTATTTCAGGGCCTGCCTATTGACTTGGACCGTGGCTTCTTACCCACCATGCGCTCCCTGATTATTCGATTTATCTGGCAGGAGAAACAAGCTTGCCTCCCTTATAAACTGTTTCATCTACCTAAGTCCATGGGGGATTAGCGCTACCAGATCTACAACTTTATTACAAAGCCTCATAGCTGAGAGTAATCAAGGAGTGGTCAGTTAAAGCATCAGATAAACGCTGGCTCCATATGGACGAATGGTACCAGGGTGATGCATATGGGACCTTCTCTGGAAGCCGCAAAAGGATCGCCCGATAAACACTTACTTGAGCACCCCTACGAGAACCACCCTGAAAGTGTGGGGCGAGGTCAACCGTAGTTTGGCTTGGACCACCTTCCTCTCTCCATACACCCCAATACACTACAACCCGGCATTCCCTCCAGCATTACATTCGGGGACATTCGACGTATGGAGGGAGGGGGGATGCCTAATAGTCTATGATCTATTTTATCGCAGTGAAATTCTTACATTTGAGAAATGTAGGAGGAATTTTTAACTCCCAGCATCAAAAAACTACCACTACACGCAGTTCCAACACTGGGTATTGTGGATTTACATGAGAGAGGCGGCAACCAGGGATTCTACCCCAGTTGAACACTTTGTGAGGATGGGTGGGGGATCTAAAGGCACCATTTCCTTCTTATATTCCTTATTACTCACAACATTCCATTACCCCTGCCCAAGACATATCACTTTCTGGGAACAGATATTGGGTAGGGACATCCCGGAAGCCCAGTGGGGAAAGTTATGGAAAGATATATCTAAGTTCAATCATTCCATGGGTATGAGGGAAGCCCATTACAAGGTGCTTTTTGATTGGTACCTATATCCAACCAAACTGCAGAAAATATTCCCAACAACATCTGAGATGTGCTGGAGGGGTTGTGGGATGCGAGGGGACCTCAAGCACATATGGTGGGACTGTCCCTCGATTAAAACCTTCTGGGCTGAGATCTCGGCACAAATCAAGGAAATCTTAGGGTTCCCGGTTCCAGGGGACCAGGGCGTTGTACTTCTGCACTTGAAGGATGACTCTCTAAAATATCAAACAACAGGGGATAGATCAATCATAATGTGGCTCTGTATGGGAGCAGCAAAGATGACAGTGGTGGCGCATGGAAGAGGTTGGAAGGCCCCTCAGTAACACAATGGCATGCTCGAGTGTGGCAGACATTAACAATGGAACGAATGACAGATATATTGTGGAATACATTTGAGGTCTTTGAATACACATGGGATCCTTTTGTTCAGTTTCTCTCTCAAGGGCTACCTCTGTGTAACTGTCCGATGCGCACACAAGCTCTACATCAGTTCCAGTTCTAACTTTGGCCCAGGAGATGACGCTCTGGGATAAACCGATGAAAGTCTGACATAAATTTTGTCTAGGTGGAGCCTAACCGGTACCTACCAAGCTCACTTGTATAACCCTATCGCATTGTCTTGCACATGTACGATTCACTTTATTTTCTCTCTTTTTGTCTTTCAGTTGGTGTAAGGTTCATTTTCTTCTTTCCCCTTTTGTTTGTTAGGTGGTGGTGAGTAGGGGATTACAAAATAAGCTGTTGCAGGGATTCTGCACATACACAGAACTATGCACAGGAAACCAGGACTTCGGTGTATTATTATGTACCAAAAACAGGCCTCAGTGCCCAGAACCCCTATCCGGCTAGCTATAGTATCCCATTAGTTCTCCGTACTACAGCGGAGCTACCAATGATTGGATATCCTTGAACATGTGACTCAGGGCGTCTCAGAATTTGTGGGAACAAGACACTCTTTCGCTTAGATCCTCATACCTGTTCACAATGTGAGTAACCAGAGACACTGTATAGTTTAAAATGTGTATTTCAACTAACATGCTCTGTAATGCAGTACACGTGCTAACACTAGCAAAGAAATGCATAAAAACAATATAATCAACATACTTACAATTCCATATAATATGAACAGGGAGAGCATATTATAATGATAGTGGATGAAGCTTTATAGCGCTTTACCACCCGCCCCGTGCTACACGCTATGTTTATTATATCAGTGGAAGACCTCTGGAAAGGTTTTCTCTAAGTGTTGTTAACTTGCATCTCGTGTCATTTTAAAAACACCCAAAAAAGTCAGTAGAGCAGCTGTGATTCCATTTTATGTCTATATGTGTGTGGGACAGACCAAAGCCGATTAACCAGTGAAGTTGTGTTCTGTCCTTGAGCACGATGTACAGACTAGAACACAGAGCACAACCGAAATAGTGAAAGGCAGACAGTTCCCATGTGAAGCAGCACGAGCAGGCATGTAGTGTCGTGTGCATAAGCGGCAAGATGGTGGTGGTGCAAAGCACAAACTAATGCTAACTTAGCAAAGTCCGCTGGCACCCCTAAACCCTCACGACAAAGCCACTAAGCTCTTGTGCAGTAAATATCTGGACAATATGGTGTATGCAGGAGATACCTGAGAATGTATAGAAACTGTTCTTGCAAATAGCCTTTATGTAAGCTACAGTTACATTTGTGATACTAGCACAGACATTAATGAGATTGCATGGTTGATATTTCTAAAACGTAATAAAGAACGTTTTGACAAAAAAAAAGACTCTCCATCACCTATAAATTCTACTGCTACAATTTCAATGGAACTTCTGCTTTAGGAAATGCATGCGCCTAAATCATACATGGAGGAAACCAATAAACAGCTTCAACTTTTGGATGATACATGGATGCTCATGGAAGGTCAAGTGGAACAAAGGGTTGATGACCTCAAAGACACTGCGCAGGCTGTAAATTGTTGCAATCTGAAGTGTCGTACTTGAAGAAACATGCTGAGGACTTGGAGAATCATAACAGAAGAAATGACCTTCGCATTTATGGTCTGGCCGAAGGGTTGGAAGGTTCGGACCCTGTATCTTTCTTTCAATCTTTTCTCCCCAAGGTTTTGCATCTTCCTACTTTCTGTCAATTAAATATGCACTGGACACACAGTCTTGGCCATTTTCTCATTCATTGTCTTTGCAGAAAGGCAAAGGAGTTATCTTTTCTTTTTAGAGTATTTTGACCTCCTCAAAATCGTCAGAGCGCCAAAGCTAAAGGGTGCATCTCATAGTCTGGATCCAATTTGTTCTTTTCTCAAGACTTTGCCAAAGCTAAAGCTGACAGACTGAAGACATTTCATGAGATGCGACCAGCACTCCGCTCTCTAAATGGCAGATTTGGTCTCAGCCATCCTTGTTTGTTCAAAGTAACTTACAATAACAAGACTACAACATATGAAGATTCTTCTCTCTTACAAAAGTGTATTGATAGTTGCAGCGGAGAAGCAATAGAGACTTCCAGATGTAATGTCACATGATTTTATTGCTTTTATATATTTTCCATCATATGCTTTGTGCAATTTAACTTGATATAATCCATTAACTGAAGGTTATGTAACTTAATCAGTTATTCTCACTGTATGTTTCAGTTTTTTGCTAATATGTATCTATTCCCCTTTTAGACATCCCTCCTATGTCTATAAAATATGTTGATACCGTTTTGTGTGGCTTGGTCTCCCCCCTTGTGTTGGCCACCCCAGTTTCCGGAATGTCCCATTTATAATTTTCTCAATTATGTTTGCTGTCTTTTTTCTTCTTTTATCTTTTTTTCTGTTATCCCTTTTTTATCTCTATTTTTCACTCTCTCTTTCCTCATTGATCCATTCAACTTTCCTTCTCATATCCTTTTATTCTCCCTCATCATTGCTTTTTCTTTAAAATATCTAATCAATGTACATTGTGATTGGTTTGTGATTGTTATTGTTATATACAATATACTCTATGTTTCTTCATTTATCTTCAATGGCTTTTGGAATTATTTAATGGAATATTAAAGGCTTGGGTTCACCTATAAAACAAAAGGTGTTGTTGCTGCAGATCGGTGCATATAAATTCTCCCTGCTTCCACGGACAGAGTGAATCTACAGTCACACGCGCAATCACACATCATACACTAGGGCCCATCATACTAAATTCATACTATTACTCTATCCACACTGAGTATAAGAGAGAAAACCTAAACCAATCTGCATCTACCATGAGGTCAATGCGACCTTAATGACATTGCCTTGAGTCATGATTTTGAACATAAGAAATACATCTGAAACTCAATAAATGACAAAGAATAAACACCCAACACTGTAATTCAAACAAGAGCTTGTTTATCTAAAATTAATTCAAAGTAAAGTTAATCATTAGCAAAATCATTATTCTCATAGTTACCTATTCTAGCTAAATGGGACAGGACAGGTCTCTCAGTAAAGTCTCTCGTGCCGCCGTCCTCAGCATAGGAAACGTCCAAACGCGTTGAAAGAATGAACCAGCAAATGAGCAAATGAATGAACGTGGACTCTCTCTAGTCTAACATATTTATAGGAAAAGTGGCAGAATAAAATAACAAACACATGTTAGATATCCGTTGAACCACTGAACAGAGCGAGCAGGAAAGGAAGTCTTTAGATACATTTAGAAAATCTCTGCTCAGGAAAAATCACAAAAATAAAAAGACGGAAGAAGGAAACTCGAGTTTGCAAATGTTTCTTTCGAAGACGCTCTTCCTTGATATCTCTAGCAGAGCCACCGCAGCATTGTCATTGTTCATTGTGACTTTATCCTTGTCCAAGGGCAATTGGACCCGCGCCCAGAGCTGCTGTCCTCACGGAAAACTTTTAAACCAGGCAAAGGCTGTGGTCAGGTGACTCTCGACCATGTTCAGCAAGGCCTCTCATCAAAATTCGATCACTCGAGCGCAGGCTGTAAAAGGCAGCCATCTTTATCTTGGCCAAAACGGACCATCTTAATTAAAAGAGACAAAAACAACGTTACCACATCATAATGATTGTACAGTGTTAAACCCCACTAATACCCTTATGTGTATGTACTTATCTAGCCCTCTGCTACACAATAAAGCATTAGTACACGTTATTTTAAACGCACAAAACACAAAACAAATAGCATTTGTGAATAAACCGCACACTATTATTAAGCAACATAAATGCATCCCACATGTAGTTTCTCTCGTTAATGATATCGGTTAGTCCAGACGAAACAAACTATTAATTAGTTGTTACAAATTAATCATTTTAAATCATAACATACAGACGAAACTGGAGCTTAAAACTCGATAAATTTTCAACAGAAAACTCTGCTCCAGCAATCCCCCCTTTGGTGATATCTTATCACCACAAAAACCACCCAAAAAAGAAAAATTTAGTCCCAATTTTTAGGAGAAATTGAAAATGTCTTTATGACACAACATTAAACACCAGATTCTCTCACATCATCCCTCCTTGACTCCAAATACACACTCTCCCTCAACTCTTCTAATTCCACTTCTTGTGAGTCTCTCCTTGACCTCTTTTGTTTCTTTTCAGCATTGCTTCTAATTATTCTCTTTTTCCCTCCCCTGTTTTTACAACACAAACACCCCAATCTTAGTATCAATAAAGCAACAATTATGCATGTCAAAGGAAACAATATTTTACCAATAATGGTACTACCTATCTTAGCAATAAAACTTTTAACAGCAACTGTTAGCTATTTTAGTCCAGACACTTTCAGCTTCAAGTGGTACTAATTCTTCATGTAAATCAGTAATATTTTTAATATAGACCTTTAGGTCTCTGCTTTCGTCAGGAATGTAAGTGCAACAATGTTGAACTTTCAGCATTCCACAAACCCCACCCTCCTTGGCCAAAAGAATATCAAGGGCAAGTCGATTTTGCATAGACATGGCTCGTACGGCAATCATTTCCGTATTCACCAAGAGAAACCCTCCAGCGGTACTTGTCGATAAACGATCCACCACTGTTGACAGTTTCCGAATCCCATATGCATTCAAAGAAATTCCCACTGCTGGAATTAAAGCACCAAAAATGTCACCCACTATCTCTGACCAAGTTTCTCTCTTAAAACGTGTTAGTAAATTAATGTGTTCTACATCTTCTATCCTATCTATATGAAAAATCTTTGGAAAAACCAGGCCCACATAACATGTGCCATACCAAGGGTCAGGCAACTTGTAATAAGCCTCTTTCCCACAAACATAATACACTCCTGGGAAAACTGGATCTTCACCACCTTTAAAACCCCATCCTGTTGCAATAAAATAAGTATCATGACACTCACTAGTCCCAACAAAATATGTATCATATTGAGATTTCTTTCTGGTAATGCATAGTTTACCCTTCTGTGGTGCATCTAAAGCCAAAGTCGGACTGGCTCCATTTCTCAACTCCTTTCCCATCTCAATGTCCCAAATTGTCTCACTCACTTTATATTTCCCTGCCTTCTCATGCATGCTCTTTCTCCTTTCCTCTACCATATTTAGGAAAGCTTTCTCCTCTTCTTTCAGACTGCAAGTTAAATTGTTTCTAAAAATGTAATCTAAAGTTAATTCTTCTTTCTCAACAAAAATCTCACCAAAAATGTTAGCTTCTTTAGCCGGATTAAGCTCTTTATTCATAGGCAATTGCCCAAAAATGTTATCTTTGTTAGACATCTCATAATCTATTTTCCCTAACAAATAAAAAACACTACCTAGCACACTACATGAAATTCCATACGTAGCTGGTAAATGGTGATAAGTAACACCCTCTGAAACGGATGCAGGCAACTGCATACATACGTAGCAATCCCTAACTTCCATTGTCTTTACGTATTCATACAACAACTTTGAAAAAACATTACTAGAAAAATCATTAATTGACCTATCCTTATGCACATAAGTATTACTAATTCTAGTTGGAACTACTTTTTGTGAACTCTTCTCTACATTGGTCACATTTTCAGTATGTATCCCTAAAGCGTCTATTGTAACTCTAAAAGTAACTAATAAAGCTAAAACTCCCCATAATAGCATTAATAATCCAGTACAGCAGCAGCACATTTTACACCATCTTTTCAAAAAGGCACATCTACTTTGATTATTCTCTGTGTTAGCCATTTTACTACTTTGGCAATGTCTTTTGACTTAGCCTCTTCTACTCCACTACTGAGTTTTTAGAACTCTAGATTATTTCACACAGCTAATTTCAGATTTACTCTTTTCACTCTCTTCCAAGTGACTCCTTTAGTTCACTCAATTTGGATTAACATCACTTTTCACTTCTTCTTCAGCAACATCAAACTGTATTAGATCATCAACAACATCCAATGCATCCGACTCTTCTCCAATGTCAGTCAGGATAACTTTTAGAACTCCAACAGTTTTCTCCTCAACCACTTTTCGTACGGTCCCCTCTGGATTTCCTTGACTTTCTGCCTCTTCACCTTCAGACAGTGCCACATACGTCCATTCCGGTGACCTATACTTCTGGTTAGGTTTTCTGACTCTCTTGATCTCCTCTGGTTCTTTTGTAACCTTTTGTTTTTCACCTTTTGCTTGATTCTGACTAGACACCTCGTTCACTTGTTCAGCTTTCGATGAACTTGCTCGTGTCAGTCTGTATCGTAATCTCTTTATTCTGTTTGGCCAAAGATCTCCTCTTACAACCCTTTTTGGTCTCACTTCTTTATTATTTCTTTCTCCGATCCAAGTTCTCTTTCTCAGAACTCGACCCTCTGATTTCTCATTTTCACTCTCATCTGATTCTGTCTCATTTGCCTCTCGTTCTTCAACAATTTTCTTTCGCTCCACAGTCTTTTCCACCACCGATTGAGACTTTCCTAATTCTGTCCCTCCTCGGGTCTCCGACACGCAATCTTCTTGCTGTCTACTTGTCCCTTCACCTAGCTTATCAGGAATGTTCCCTACACCTCCTCGGGGGTCTTCCGCAATCTGTCCCTCTCTATCCTCTACTGACCCTGTTTCTTCAGGTGTAATCTCAAGTGGATTTTCAACCTCTTCATCTGATTCAGGTGTAATCTCTGTGGAACTACTTCTTTCTCTTCTACTGCTTGTTGGAATTTCAGGCACTCTTATAGAATCCGATCTCTCCTCTGAGACTCTCAATGTTTCTCTTGAAGCCTCTCTTGGAAAAGAAAAAGAATCACTCGACTCTCTTTCACCTTCACCTCTTTCAGGATTTCTCCCCCTTCTCACTGGTTCAGTCTCTGCATCATCACTGGAATCTGACTCTTCAAAATACTCCTTACCAGTCCCATCCTTTGGATTTGGAACTCTCAGAGTATGACTCGCATGCACCCAGTTTTTCACACCGGCACACTTTACTGCAGTTGTCGTAGTGAGAATGACTTGTCTCGGCCTTCCCCACCTTGGAACCAAGCAATTTCTTCTCCTGTGCACCTTAATCCTCACCCAGTCCCCTGGACTCAGATCATGGGCTTGCTTCTTCTCAAGTGTGGTAGCGTCTCCTCCAACCTGGTGAAACACAGAATGAACTGCGTCAGCCAGGCCTTTCCAGTAATCCAAAATCATGTCATCAGTTATTGTCATCAACTTGTTGACAGGCACAAATGCATGTCTCATGGCACGACCCATTAAGATCTCGTGCGGACTCAAACCTGTGGTTCTATCTGGAGTAGACCTAATGGTCATCAGCACTAGAGGCAAGACATCAGGCCATTTCATTCCAGTGGCTAAACACATCTTACCAATTCGGTTCTTTATTGTGCCATTCATCTGCTCCACAACACCAGAAGCCTCTGGTCTGTAGGCACAATGTAGCTTCTGCTGTATGCTCAATGCTTCACAAATTAAACCCATGAGCTCATTATAGAAGTGTCCACCTCTATCAGACTCAATGGTCACTGGGAACCCGTACCTAGGAATCAACTCCCTTAACAGTAACTTCGCAACTGTTATTCCATCATTTCTTCTAGTTGGATATGCCTCCACCCATCTTGAGAACAAACAGACCACCACTAGAACATACCTCAATTTGTTCACTTGGGGCATTTCAATGAAATCTATTTGCATTCTGGTAAAAGGACCTCCTTCTCTGCCTATCGTTCCTAGACTCACCACTGTCTTTTTCCCAGTATTGAACTGCTGACAAATCAAACATCTCTGACAGATGCTCTCTGCAATCAACCTGAACTTTGCATTGTACCAAGTCTGCTTAAAAGACCTGATCATCGCATCCCTTCCCAAATGACCCTGACCATGATACATTCTTGCCATTGTCGACAACATTGAGTTAGGCATGACTGGTCTACCATCTCTGTAGATCCAAACATGATCTGTTTCTCTTGGGGCACAACCTGCCTTGATCCAATCTCTCATTTCCTCATCTCCTGCCTCATCCTGCAACTGTTTCACTTCATCCCACGTTTCTAGGACATCAGTAAACATCACAGAACACAAAGACATTTCCCTCTCTCGTGCCCTATTAATTGAATGATTGTTTTTGGCACAATATTGTGCTATGTCATTGGCAAATCTATTACCAAGAGTAACAAAATCATCTCCTTGTCCATGAGCAGCACACTTCACAACTGCTAACTCTTTAGGCAGCTGTATCGCCTCAAGCAATTTCCCAATCACTTCAGCATTCTTTATTGGAGTCCCACTCGACGTCAAGAAACCTCTCTGTAACCAAAGCTGGCCAAAGTCATGAACGACTCCAAATCCATACTGACTATCAGTCATCACAGTCACTCTCAGATTTTTCCCAATTTTGCAAGCTTTTGTCAACGCCACCAATTCAGCCACTTGAGCAGATCTCACTCCTTTCAAAGGCGAAGCTTCCATAACTTCTGAAACCTTGCACACCGCATATGCTGCACTTAGCACACCATCATCAGTTCTCAGACATGATCCATCCACAAACAACACATGATCACTCTCAGGCAATGGTAAATCTCTTATGTCGGGTCTTGGTTTTGTGCAATAGTCAAGCACATCCAAACAATCATGATCAACATCATCTCCAACATTCACATTGTCAGCATCTGGTAACAACTTTGCTGGATTCACATTCACACATCTCTCGAGAGTCACATTTGATGCTCCCAAAATGATTTTCTCATATTTAGTCAGCCGACTATGTGACATGTACTAAGTCCTGCTTCTTGTCAAAAGAATTGCCACATCATGAGGTACGAATACCCGTACAGGATATCCCATTATTATACCCTCACTCTGTTCCAAGCTTCTGCATGTAGCAGCTACTGCTTTCAGGCAACCTGGCAAACCCACAGCTACGGGGTCAAGTGTCGATGAGAAGTACGCAATCGGCCTTCTCAGTTGTCCGTACTTCTGAATCAACACTGAAAGTGCACACCCATTTCTCTCACTGCAGTACAACTCAAACTCTTTCTCATAGTCTGGCATTCCCAAAGCAGGGGCTTCACACATTCTGCTCTTTAACTCTTCAAATGCCGCCATTTGTTCTCCATCCAGTTCCAATGGGTCTCTCACCTCACTTTTGGTCAACTTAATCAGTGGCTTTGCTATCAGGGAGAAATTACTTATCCACTGACGACAATAACCCATCATCCCCAGAAACATCCTCACTTCTCTTTGGGTCATCGGGGCTCTCATTCCTCTGATAATTTTGATCCTGTCATCGATCACCTTTCTCAGACCCTTTTCAATATTGTGTCCAAGATAATGCACCTCTTTCTTGCAAAATTGCAATTTAGCTGGAGATACCTTTAACCCTCCATCTGCCAGATGATTCAGTAAAGCTATGGTATCTACTTCACAAGCTTCACGTGTCTTTGATGCCACAAGTAGGTCATCAATACACTGCACTAGCACTGAGCTTTCAGGCATGATCAAACTCTCCAATGACTTTTTCAACAACTGATTGAATATCGAAGGACTCTCTGTATACCCCTGTGGGATACGACACCATGCTAAAATACGCTGGCCAAACCGGAATGCAAAAATCGGCTGGCTGTCATGATGCAATGGAATTGAAAAGAAAGCATGACACAAATCAATCACTGTGTACCACTCAGCATCATGAGGAATCTGATACAAAATCACTGAAGGATTTGGCACAATGGGACAACATGCCACCACAATTTTGTTAACTTTTCTCAAATCCTGTACAATCCTGAACTTTCCATTAGGTTTCTTCAACCCCATTATCGGTGAATTACACGGGCTACTCAGTAATTCTCTCAAAACACCCTGTTGAATCATCTTGTCAATTATAGGAGTTATTCCCTCAATTATCTCTGGTGTCAATCTGTACTGTGGGATATTAGGGTAAGTGATTCCCTCCTTCACTGAAATCTTCACTGGATCTACATTATTCATCAATCCCACATCTTCTCCAGTAAGATCCCAAACAGCTGTTTTCACTGTGTGTCTCAACTCCTGAGGCAAATCGTCTGGATTAAACACAGCATATGTACCAACAATTTCACTCTCTCTATTATCTAGAGTCATCCGGTACAAAACATCCTCATCTGGTGTCTCAAAAGCTATTCCATCCGGAGTACAAAAAATTGTACAATTCATCTTGCACAATAGGTCCCTACCTAACAAATTCACTGGACTGGTGTCACAGACAACAAATCTGTGCATATCTGAAAATTTCCCTATTCTTACCCTTACTGGTTCGGTAAGACGAGTCTTAATCTGTGTATTGGCTACACCAACTACTTGGATTGCTTCGTCCGAGAGAGGAAGATTTCTAATATCTGCTGACCTGACAGTTGATCTCGTCGCTCCTGTGTCTACCAAAAAAGTAACACTCTCCCTATTTATTTTCCCATCTACAAATGGTCCTGCCTGGTCTATTTCTAGAGTTGCACCAAGTATGCACTCTTCCTCCTCTCTTCGGCACCGTCAATAGTCCCCTTCAGACTCACTCCCCTCATTCTTTAACCAGTACTGCTGTACCAGGTTAGAACGTCTCGGTTTGTTTACCTGCTCATCATTGTAGAATCCTGAGTCCTGGTTATACTTTTGGGACCCTCTATTCTGCGGCAAGGGCGGTTTTGGCTCTTGACTCTGCTGTCTGACAACCTTCTGCTGTTGCTGCTGTTGATTACACCCCTCGTTCTGCACCTGTCGATTTAAGGGTTTACTTTCATTACTCACTAATGGTGGATTGGTACACTCGGATCTCCAATGCCCCAATTGTCCACAGTTGTGACAAGGGAACTTCTTTTTAGCCTCCTCTAAATTACCCTTTCCTTTCCCCGCATATCGGGGTCTAATTCCTGGATTATTCGCCTGTTCCATCAACTGTGCTTCTTGTCTTTCAGCAACTTTCACCTGAGCCCACATTGCTTTCTCTTTTAGCTTTCTCTGTTTTGCCTCGATCTCATCACTGAAGTACTTTGCATGTCTCAAGATTTCATCAATCTTTTTACTCTGCCAGTCAACTGTATGCTCACGTATCCTTTCACTTATTTCAGGTCTCAGGCCATATACAAACCTGTAAACAAAATGACTCAAATCCTTATCACCCAGGTGTTCGTCTCCACTGAACTGTTTAAAAGCCAGTATCAGCCTTTCGTAAAAAGCATGAACTGATTCTTTCGTTTCCTGATGTGTCCGATCTATCTTAACCCAGTCTGTCTCTTTTGGGGGTACTTTATTTTTCAGGAATACGATTACCTGATCATATTTCCTCATGACCTCTGGATCTGGTGCTCCTGTCTTCGGATCTCTTGGATACTGTTTAGCAGGCCAATCTACAACTATTTTACACTCAGCCCACAAATCTGCTGGAACAATTATATCAAACAGACTATTCAGGTCAATCCACAGCACCTTTGACAACTTCACAAACCTGTCTACCTGCCTATACCACTCGACGGGCTTTTCTCTCAGTCGAGGGAAATCATTCGTAAATGATAAAATATCCTGTCTAGTCCATGGGACATGTACATATCCTCCTCCAGGAATCTCTCTCATAGGATAAGCATCCACTGTTTTCTCTTTTTCTCTCACAGGGAAAGCTGAGTAAGTCCTGTCCACTAAATCTTCCCTTTTCTTGTACCACTCACCACGACGACCTCAACATATAATATTAGTACATATACCAACATTAATCAATAATCAAAGCCTATGTACAAGCAATCTAATCAGATCAAGACAATGATCACAAGCATCATACTGCTACCAGGAAACTGCTGCAGAACGGTGCATATAAATTCTCCCTGCTTCCACGGACAGAGTAAATCTACAGTCACACGCGCAATCACACATCATACACTAGGGCCCATCATACTAAATTCATACTATTACTCTATCCACACTGAGTATAAGAGAGAAAACCTAAACCAATCTGCATCTACCATGAGGTCAATGCGACCTTAATGACATTGCCTTGAGTCATGATTTTGAACATAAGAAATACATCTGAAACTCAATAAATGACAAAGAATAAACACCCAACACTGTAATTCAAACAAGAGCTTGTTTATCTAAAATTAATTCAAAGTAAAGTTAATCATTAGCAAAATCATTATTCTCATAGTTACCTATTCTAGCTAAATGGGACAGGACAGGTCTCTCAGTAAAGTCTCTCGTGCCGCCGTACTCAGCATAGGAAACGTCCAAACGCGATGAAAGAATGAACCAGCAAATGAGCAAATAAATGAACATCGACCCTCTCTAGTCTAACATATTTATAGGAAAAGTGGCAAAATAAAATAACTAACAAATGTTAGATATCCGTTGAACCACTGAACAGAGCGAGCAGGAAAGGAAGTCTTTAGATACATTTAGAAAATCTCTGCTCAGGAAAAATCACAAAAATAAAAAGACGGAAGAAGGAAACTCGAGTTTGCAAATGTTTCTTTCGAAGACGCTCTTCCTTGATATCTCTAGCAGAGCCACCACAGCATTGTCATTGTTCATTGTGACTTTATCCTTGTCCAAGGGCAATTGGACCCGCGCCCAGAGCTGCTGTCCTCACGGAAAACTTTTAAACCAGGCAAAGGCTGTGGTCAGGTGACTCTCGACCATGTTCAGCAAGGCCTCTCATCAAAATTCGATCACTCGAGCGCAGGCTGTAAAAGGCAGCCATCTTTATCTAGGCCAAAACGGACCATCTTAATTAAAAGAGACAAAAACAACGTTACCACATCATAATGATTGTACAGTGTTAAACCCCACTAATACCCTTATGTGTATGTACTTATCTAGCCCTCTGCTACACAATAAAGCATTAGTACACGTTATTTTAAACGCACAAAACACAAAACAAATAGCATTTGTGAATAAACCGCACACTATTATTAAGCAACATAAATGCATCCCACGTGTAGTTTCTCTCGTTAATGATATCGGTTAGTTCAGACGAAACAAACTATTAATTAGTTGTTACAAATTAATCATTTTAAATCATAACATACAGACGAAACTGGAGCTTAAAACTCGATAAATTTTCAACAGAAAACTCTGCTCCAGCAATGTCACATGTTTCTAAACTGAAAGGTGACATTGTTTTGCTATCAGAAACACATATATCAGAGAAAGAAGTTAAGAAATGTAAAAGGCATTGGGTTGGCTCTATTTCCTCTTCCTAAAGGTACAGAAAAACGTAATGAAGTGGCAATACACTGCAAAAAATCTTTAGATGTTCATGTCATCTCCCCAGACTTGGATTCGATAGGCAGGTGGGTTTCTCCTTTCATGACTATCAATCAATCACCTGTGACAATTTTTAATGTTCATGCTCCTACATATTTCGATAGATATTTTTAGCCGGATATTTTATTTTAACAATGACACTTACCAACAATTATTACATTTTTGGAGGTGACTGTAACATGTTTATGGACCCCTTTATTGATCACCATTCCAAAACCAATTTTATCCCATTATCCATGCATTGACAGTTCACCTCTACCATAAAACAAAAATCTCTAATTGATGCTTGAAGACTTTGTAATCCTGCCTTATAAAAATATACCTGTACACTTCTCTCAATCTGGGATGGAATTCGGAAATTGGTTCCATATTGATTTCTGATCATATCCTTTTTACATTAGATTTAGATCTTCTCCTTGTTGCCCATGGTAAAAGCAGTGGAGATTCAATAATTCTCTTCTCCTAGATCCTAATTTCACACACCTTTTGGAAGGCTTTATGAATTAATGTTTTCAATGTAATGAGATGCTTGGCATTTTCTCTCAGATTATCTGGGATACTTTAGAAACTGCCTCCAGAATGTTCATTATTTCTTTTATATCTCACAAGAAAAAAAATTCCTCTAAGACACTGCTTCAGACCATGAAACATATGAAACAATTAGAGCATACATCTACACTTCTAAATCAAAAGCATGTTTGGATAAATTATTTCAAACCAAATTTTCTTTTGATAAGATCTCAATGAAAGATGCTACTAAATACCTCCTTAAATCCAGCGTTAAGTACGAATAAAAAAAAAAAGCTTGGAAATATCTTGAAAATTATCTCAAAATGAAAAAAGATTGCATCAAAGTAGAATCTATTTTGTGTGCTAATGGTCGTACCATTCATAAAAATTAAGCCATATTGGAGGAATTTACCAATTACTATGTCACTCATTACACTTCCAGTTTACATGCTTGGCAGAAAGATATTCTTCAATATTTATCTTCTATCACGTCAACCCCTAATTCAAAATATTGACTTCTCTTTACTGGATGGTAAAATTCTCATTCATGATATTCTCACTGTCATGCATTCCATCAAAAAGGGCCCCAGGTCCTGATGGATTCATTTTTCTTAGTTTCTAATCCCTAAATTACATTTTCGTTTTACTTATGTCAAAACCTCTAATTCTGCCGGGGGTTCCTTTTAAGATTCCTTAATCTGTTTTATCCCCAAAGAAAATAAAGACCCACATTTAATTAAACACTTCAGACCAATTGCCTTTCATCTTGACCCTTTACGCCCCAAGTTCAGTGAACGGGAACAATCTTGAAGCGCAACTATGTTTTTCCTTTCCTCCCTCAAACTATACTAAATATATGTCATTCATCTCTGTGATTTACCCAAATTATAGACAGCTTTCACACAATAATCACCACCACTACTCCTATTCCTCAATTATCTATGTCATTGTTATCCTTTCCATTAGCATCCCAAATTTATAATACAATAACCTTTTCTTCAGAAGACTGAGAAAAGACAGATGTGAAAATACAATGGAAGTGTGATTTAAACATCTCCTTTTCAATTTGTTTGCGAAACAAGATCTGGCTTGAGTTACAGAAATACTCTAGGTCAGCTAATACTACTCAAGCTTTATTTTTATTTACAATAGACTTTTGATTACCTCAACCACTTTGCATAGGATAAATCCAAACACTCCTTTTTTGTTGGGCATGCAATGCCTCGCCTTCTCACCTAAAACATGCTATTTGATTGTTCCTCTACATATCAATTTTGGTTGAAAGTTTTTTAACAGATAAATGCTATTTCCCCCCACAAAACAGTTTTAATTTTAAACATATATTTGTAGGTAGTATCTCAGATGATTGTTCTTCCTACTCAGCTAAAGTTGATGTTCTAAATTTACTTCTTGCAGTTGCTTTTCAGCAGGTCACTAAACCTGGAAAGACTCTTCCAATATCTTTCCAATCTTAGATGTATGGTGTTTGCTTTAATCATAGGGCCAGAACAACAAAGGGCCTCTGCACTCATGGTGGAGGCCCTGCATTGGTGGGCGAGTCTCTACACTCAGTGCAGAATCTATGCAAAGAGAATTCTCATTATGGAAATTCCACCCAAGTGTGGAGACTCCCCCACGACAGCGGGCCTCTGCCACAAGTGCGGAGGATTTTGTAAATAGGCCCATAGATTTGATAGAGTGTATGTCAACCCACTGTCTCTTGCTATTAAAAGAGACAATTTGTGGTTACCTTTGATGGCTTTTTTGGACTCTATTGCAAAATGTAGGCCCTCTAGAGCTTGTTATGCCCCTGTAGCTCTGAACAGGAGGTTAGTCACAGTGGGCCCGATTCACAGAACTAACTTAAGACAAAATTCTAAACTTACTACCATTTTGGTATTCACAGAATGCCCTTACTACATCTGGTATTCACAGAATGCACTTACTACTTTTGGCATTCACAGAATGAACTTACTACTTTTGGTATTCACAGAATAGACTTACGACTACTAACTTTACGCCCGCACTCGGGCCGGAATTTCCACTCCTGGAGCGGGAATTCCACACCCGGAGCAGGAATTCCGCTCCCAGGCCGGAACATCTGCCTACGGCCCGGAATCTCTGATTCCGGGCCAGAATACACAAACTGTGGCAGTTGATCATTTTAGCCAAGGGTAAACACCTGTCCAAGTGCCTACCACCCCCCACCATGCATCAGCTGACACACTGCAGCCAATCCCAGCCAATAGCTCCATTTTGCCATGATGAACGTTGCAAGTGCCTACCATCCCCCACCACACTCCAGCTGAAGCCAATTAACACTAATTGACCAGCACCACAAAACATATAAAAGCAGCACACATTGAAGGAACAGGTTTGGCCAAAGAGAGTTCGTGTTCGCAACGCTGTACATCGCCAGAGAAAAATTCAACTAATCAGGAGGAAGAAGAACTTCACTGCAGAGGAGACCACCAAACTTGTGGAGTATATAGTGAGGCACCACAAATGCATATATGGACTCCCACCCTACTGCACCAGTGGCACACAGAAGGCAGCCCTATGGCAGCATTTAGCCACTGCTGTCACAGCACTGGGGCAGGAGAGTCGCACAGTCCAAGACATCAAGAAGAAATGGCAGGATGAAAGGCAGAGGGTGAAGGAGAAGTACTCCAGGATCAAATTAAACAGGATCCTCCCTGCTGCACACTCTGGACCCTGCATCCATCTCACCCCACTGGAGGAGGATATCCTTCCCACAATACACCCCCACTTGGTCCATGGGCTGCCTGTTAATGACGTCCGCTACGTGGTACCAGGTAAATGAGATGACAAGAAAAAGTGCATGAAAAGATTGTCTGTGTTGCACTGTCATCGTGAGTAAGGAAGTTGTCAAAAGTGTATATAAAAATATAGTCAGTCAGAGACTCATGTGTTACCCTCTGTATGTAGCACCACAAGTCCCAGAATCCTTTGCATTAGAAATGGCAAATCCCTCCCCCACCTTTGAAAACACGGGCACAGTACTGCTGCCGTATATACACAACCCTGCTAAGTAGCAATTGACAAATATTAGCAGGGATGCGCCAGTACCAATGCGACGCGCAATTCAACCCTTGCACCACCACAGATGTGTCGCATTTACAATGCGGTGCACTGTGGCGCAGGGATAGACAGATGTGTGTTGCATCTGATGGCATTAGGGGAGTGCTTTGCTGGAGTCGTGTCGGACCGCCCATACCTAACTTGCTGCGCCACTCCTTATGTCTGCTTCAAGCAGACGTAAGGTGGCATCACGGCGGCTTCTGAAAAGTGACTCGGTGAAATCTTGTAGATTTCACTGCATCACTTTTACGAGGCATATCCCAAAGGAACGCCCACCCTGCCTACATCAAAGCTGACGCAGGTTTAATGTTGCGCAGGGCTTCACAACGCGACGCATCCCCATAGATGCGTCACATTGTGAATAAGTCAAAATGTGTCTCCTGCTTTACACCACCGCTGTGTCACAGAAGTGACGCAACGGCGGTGTAAATGTTTTCCAAGGGGCTTGTAAACCTGCCACAAATTATCCAAGAAGTAAATCACCCTGTGCCAGCCTAAATCACAAAGCAGAAGGTGAGAATCATCAGATCAATTACATCCCCAACGCAACACTGCTCTTACGTGCCCCGTCTGCGGCAGTACCTCACAACACTGTTAGCATGCAGAAGATATGGGGAAATCCCTGAAAAGTTCCACATGCACATTTCCCATTGGGTTACTTTTCTCTCTTCACACCCATTGACACATTCAGCCAGAACACAGACAACTGCAGTAGCAGAGGTCCCTGCATCAGCTGGGAGGAATCAACATCGTACAGAGAAAGGCATACCACCCTCACTAACTGGTAGGTCAAACTGGCCAGGAAATGGTCAAAATGCATACATTGTCAGGCGACAACAGAAGGACATATAGTGCCCACATATGAAAGTCAACCAGAGATGAAAAACTAGCTTCATTACTATTGGAGTTGTCAATGGACATTCACCTTTAGCAAATTACATTTTTGAACAGCGAAAGACAAAATATAACATGTCTTGGCTCATCATACCTTTGTAATTGTGGAACATAACATGTATTTCACCAACAGTCCCAGTCCTGGGAATCCAATCCTGTAATCGAGTGCCACAACTAGTCAAAAGTGTGTCCCCACTATATTGAAATAGTGTCTGTAGACCTAATCAAGAAATCCAATTTGCACAAATATGATAATGATGAACAAGAAGTGAGATACCAGTGTCAGTAGTATTGACAATGCATCGGCTGTCCAACTTAGAATGTTTCCAATATACATTAAATTGCCCAGTCCACACAGCTGGTCATGTACTTCTTACATTGGCTGGCTTTTTTGTTGGCCATGAACAAAACGCGATAGGGGACCTTACCTCAGGATTCGTAGTCATGTCATTGTGATATAGGTTACATCTAGGTAGTGGGCCCATTCTAAGTTATATGTGGGATCACTCATGATATTAAGTATAACACACTTCTGCAATGGTGGTGCCCACAACTGCTTGGGCTCATCCTTTGTGCCAGAAATTGAGTGCATCACATGTGGCAGCAGAAATGTAAAGTTGCAAAACAAACTTATCATTGTAGGTACAATGAGGTCCTCCCAGAATCAAAGACACACACTGACTTCTGCTACAAGGTTGGCTGTGACATCTGTTTAGGGACCACACACTGTTCTGGTGCTGGGAAAATGTAAGTAAACCCAAAAATAATTCAGGTTGAATGCTCATTAAATGTGCCTTTCACCTCAACCATATGTTTTATGTGTTGTACAACACTGTTGTCCTGCATCACAATATGCTCACATATGGCATTTGAACACATACCAGATCAGACCCTGGTGGCTAATGAAAGAATGACACAAAATGTATGCCAAGTGAGTGCAGAATGGTCATACAATAGTACAATGTGCCATATGAAGTGACCAAAACACAACAGGCTTCCAATTCAATGATAGAAAGAATCCCTAGCAAAATATATATGGTTAAATCATAATGAAATTGGTATGGCTGAGGCCCACACTGATGCCAGTTGTGTACCTTTGAGATGGGTGTAGGGGCTGCTAAGGTGAATCTTCATGCAGTTACACCTGCAAAATAACTTGGCTGAAGAGCAACACGCTAATCCAGTGCAGGCAGAAAGCATCAAAGCTTCTCAGCTTATCCGCAATGTGTGATCATAACCAAATGTTGCATTCTGCTTGCCTCCTCTTCTACCGTATTCACATGTATAGGTGACTGTTTAACATATGAGGTTTGGATGTCTGCTGTACAAGACACCATCCGTTGTCAGCTAAGTAGTACCATGATGTTGGAAATAGAGTATGCAAAGAGAGGACACTCAAAGGATGGACATAAGAAGTCTGTGTTCTCTCATTCAAAAATGAGCTTTGTGACTTCATGGGTAGGGAACCACAAATGAGCAACATCATGTCCCTGACTACTGCACATCTCACACATGAATTCCTTTCTGACTTGTCAACAGACAACATTTCACTCATGAAAAATGTTAGTCCTAATGGTCAAGGTGAAATCAGTGTAATACGGAGAAGTCCTGGTCATTTATCCCCTTATCAGTAACCTTCTCATACAAGTTTGTCTGTTGATGTGTCATCTTATTGATGTCAGTGCTGTGTGGAGGTAACAGCTGGCAAATGCTGCATGTGAACAGGTGCCCACATGTAATGTTCATGAGGTAAACATGCTGCACATTGTCCTGGATTATCCGCAAATGGTTATTGAGAATGACATGTTGGCTCATAGCTACCATCTATTGTACTAAAATATGGACATGTATGTCTCATCACAGCTGCTGATAGGATGACACTACTGCAGCGGACACCATCCCGGGGAACGCATGACATCCTGGCTGCAGCAGTGAAACCCTCGCGCACCTGTCCTTCAGGTAATTCTGGCATGAGGTGTGTCACTAGCTTAGATTACTACGCCATGACAGAGATCAAGATCCCCTTCTGCATGGAATCAGCAGTTGTTGTTTACAAAGTGAAATACAAATCAGGAGTGTCACATGTGCCTGTCTGTCAATTAGTGATGCAGATCATTGAGAATGTTGTCTAGGCCTGGGCGAAGCACTACGCTACGCTCGCGTAGTTTGCGAAGTTCGCGCTACTTCGCACTACGCGAACTGCACGTAGCACAGTGCGAACACGCGTAGCGTAGTGTTGCGTAGTGCTGCGGTCATTTTTTGCTTGCTCGCGGTCCTCAACGTCAAGTTGGCGACCGCGAGCAAGCAAAATGACATCCTGGCGAGACTTTTTCCTTGTTCGCGATCGCGAGCATGGAAAATAAACCTCCCGGCGAGATTCCCAACGCGAGGAGGTCAGGTTTCTCATTGCGAGGGGTCGCGTATGCTCGCGACCGCTCGCGATGAGAAACTACCAGTTCGCGTTGAGAAAGCTGCAGCTCGAGTAAAAATCTACTCGAGCAGCAGAAAACTACAGCTCGCACTGTGCAAGATGCCATTTTCAATGATTGCACAGTGCCGGTTGCTTGTCCGCACTGTGCAATCATTGAAAACAACATCTTGCACAGTGCGAACATGTTACTACGCAGTTCGCGAAGTGCTACGCGTAGCTCGCGTAGTGCGAACTTCACTTTGCGTAGCTTCGCGAAGCGCTACTTCGCGAACTACGCCCACCCTTAATGTTGTCACTTCCCTCTACAGCAGCTGGATCGGGGACAGCTATGTCTACAACATCTATGAGGAGACAGGTTCAGCAGTTGACATCAGGTGGGAATGCGAAGGGACAGAAAGTTGGGGCTGAAGCTGTTGAGTTTGTTTGTATTATGTACATCTCCATGTAAAACCTCAGTGCTATGGTGTGCGCTGTCATTTGTGGTGGTACCCTAACCAGGTCACATGATCCTTATCTGTTGATGCAAAGTACAGTGAATACAACCCTTGTGTTGCACCACATGTTATACCAGGTCCATCCCTAATACGGTTGCAACCTCTGTGTTCCAGGGGATGCTGAGGATGAGGACCTATGAGACCTATGACCAGTGCGGGCCGATGGGGAATCAGAGGGGAAAATCCACTGATCCTCCAGGCAGTTATGTCGGCAGCAAGTACTGCTCAAGAGGAGGAGGAAGTTCCTGAGGACGTGAACTTGGTGGATGATGATGACTACATGTCCATCCACTCCGGGGATGACGATTCTGATGCCAATGAGAGCTATCTTGCCAGATTGCCAAAATCAGTCACGGCATCACATCCTCCGCCAAGCAATGTTCGTCAGCCTCCTCCCAAACAAACAATTGCCTGTCCCCAACATAGAGAAAACCAGCCACAGCTCCCATGCATCCCAACACAGACATCCCTCCCTCACAGCCCTCATGTCCAGGACCGACATGGTGGTTCCCCTACCCGCTCTTCCCTATGCAGTGTATGCCTGCCATCCTCTCCACCATCTGGGGGAAGTACCAGCCCTGTTGTGGTGCAGGTATCCCCTGGGCACCATTCTCCTGCCCACAGGCTTCCACCTGCCCCCCCCCTGCTGTTGGACCTGCTTGTCCCATCCATGGCAGACACCTGCAGAGAGGACCTGCACCTGGCTATGGTGGCCAGTGGGATCAGGACTTCTTCCAACAGCAGACAGATGTGAGGCAGGACATTCGTGCCATAGGGGCTACCTTGTCAGACATGTCGGAGTCCCTGCAGGACATGGTCCAATTCCCTCAGGTGGTGGACAGGATGAGCCAAGTTTTGGATTGGATGGATAGAACTTGGCAGGACATGTCCAGGAATATGAGAGACATGACATCCATCCAAAGGGAAGAGAGTGCGAGACACCATGCCTTGGCCATGAAGATGATGGAGGGCATGCTGAAAGTGATCCAAAGTCTCCCTTCATGGTCAACGCAGGGAGGGGAGCCATCATATCTGCCTGCAGGACAGCACATCCACACACCTGTACCACCAACTGCACAGCACCACAGCAAAGGTACACATCCCCACCGGCGCCCTGAACAAGCACTCCCACAACCTGCACAACCACCACCAACCCCTGTACAGGCACTTCCACCACCTGCACAACCACAACCAACCCCTGTACAGGCACTCCCGCCACCTGCACAACCACCACCAACCCCTGTACAGGCACTGCCACCACCTGCACAACCACCGTCAACCCCTGTACAGGTACTGCCACCACCTGCACAACCACCACCAACCCCTGTACAGGCATTGCCACCTGTACAACCACCACCAACCCCTGTACAGGTACTCCCACCACCTGCACAACCACCACCAACCCCTGTACAGGCACTCTCACCATGTGCATAACCAACCCTTGTCCAGGCACAAACACCAAATGTGCATACACCATCTGCCCCTGCACATGTAGATCACCCTGTACAGGCACATGGACAACAACCACCTACACATAGGCGACAAGCCTGACCTGACCCCTCACAGCGATCATCACCTCCAAAATTGCGATGTCGTAAGCATGATCGCCAGTGACAAGAACCCCAAGACAAATTGATCACGTGAATATGTGTATAGAAAATATAAAGATCTACAAAGGTAAAATTCGGTTGTGTATCATGTCCTGTATAACGATGTAGGTGGCCTAGAGATGTGAGGAGGTATGTGTGTGTGTGACACAGTCACAAGTGTAACCCATCATTGCAAGAAGCCATTATGTGCATAGCAGATGACTCACCAAATACGTGTCCATATTCTGAACCATAATACACCAAATAAACTGTAAGTCTCACAATAGATATCATCCTCCTGTGACCGAAAAAACTAAATGGACTAACTGGTAGAGTTTCTAAGTTATACATAACAGTGTGAATTTGTTAGAGAATGATTCCCATCACCCACAAAAGTGGCTTGCTTCATCATCTGGGAACCGGGAACTGTCAGTAAACCACTTACTACTGAGAAATGTAGATCGTGGTTACAGATGAGTACCAGAGTAGATAACCGTATCATTTGTATGAGAGAAGCATGTATTGTTTCAATGGGGTGATGCTTGCAGTGCTAGTGATAATGTGAAAAAGAAAAGTGCTCATTAAGATTGGCTATCAAGGCCTAAAAAATGTTTTAATAAGGCGCTGCCCTGATGCCAAGGTAAAAACAGTGCTTATACAGCTTGAACAAATAGCTGCAAAGAAAACAGGTCTACATGTTTCAGCCCATGGACATTCGAATCCGGGCTTTCGTCAGGACCATGGGATAAGCTACTGCAAAAGGGTGTTAATATATTGAACAAACAAAAAATAATTTTGTAACGGTACAACCTGACCACTTCTGTAAGACCCGAAGGGGATGGGCAGATAGTGATTCCGGAAAGAAACCTAGAAACAATCAAACAAAAACAGCACTCACAGAAAATCCAATTCATGATTACTGAGACGTCACTCAAGGATCATATAAGCATATGGAAATTTTTACCATTTATGCAAAATACTCGTGATGTATCTTAACACCAAAAATTGTGTTCTCTGATTATTATAAAGGTACTTACCAGATATGTTGCTGGTGTGCACCTCGCCACACCTGGCATCTGCTCAGGTTGTGAGGCACCGCTCTAAAATACAATTGTGTCAACAGTCAGAACACAAGTACCAGTAATGCGGATTTGATAACACTGTTTCTCATAATGCACATATTAAAACCAGAGCAGAACTGTAACAGGAGCCCCTGAAAAGATATTGAGGTAGTAAAGATAAATTGGCGCTTATGCCTCGCTAAGGCACTTTGCGTGACTTAGCGACATCGAAACTTATTAGACTCAGATCTAAGCTCAAAAGAGCGGATGTAATTAGTGTCAGAAGGTCTTTCTAGAAATCAGTCCACCTAACCAGATTTAACAGGCAAGGACTAAACAGGCATCAGCCCACGTACATATCTTTTAGTTGATGTTAATCAAAATTAAAGTGCAAAGATGTCGAGTGATGCAATAGGCAAGACAGACCCAAAAGATAATAAATAAAAGACTGCCAGCCTCACTCACCTATCCGTCGGTACCCCTCACTTTTCCTGAGCTTGAAGGGGAGGTAACGGCGTGGAGGAAAAGGGGGTCTATAAATAGATAGCCACATCATCTCATACGGAACGCTGCTAGCGTAGCTAGCGTGAAGAAAAAGGGCGTATGGTGCATGGAAAGAACGTCATCACGTTTAGCGTGCCAAACCTAGTCTTGCTGGCATTTGTAGTATGAGTAAACTAAGTATGGCAATGTAAGTATAAATAGAAATAGAAATAGATGGCCACATCGTCTCATACGGAACGCTGCTAGCGTAGCTAGCGTAAGCAAAAGGGCGCATGGCACATGGAAAGAACGTCATCACATTTAGCGTGCCAAACCTAGTCTTGCTGGGATTTGTAGTATGAGTAAACTAAGTATGGAAAATATAGTTAAATCATAGTGTATGGCCCGATGTATAAGGGGTAAACTCATATCTAATAGGTTCCCGATGTTTCATGTTTACATAGCATTTCTCGTTGAAGTACCGACAGGGGCTCTGGCATAGTATACAGCTGTTAGCGATTGCTGGAGCATCAAACAGGCTGAAGAGACCAGTTCTCTGGCAGTCTTTTATTTATTATCTTTTGGGTCTGTCTTGCCTATTGCATCACTCGACATCTTTGCACTTTAATTTTGATTAACATCAACTACAAGATATGTACGTGGGCTGATGCCTGTTTAGTCCTTGCCTGTTAAATCTGGTTAGGTGGACTGATTTCTAGAAAGATCTTCTGACACTAATTACATCCTCTCTTTTGAGCTTAGGTCTGAGCCTAATAAGCTTTGATGTCGCTAAGTCACGCAAAGTGCCTTAGCGAGGCATAAGCGCCAATTTATCTTTACTATCTCAATATCTTTTCAGGGGCTCCTGTTACAGTTCTGCTCTGGTTTTAATATGTGCATTATGAGAAACAGTGTTATCAAATCCGCATTACTGGTACTTGTGTTCTGACTGTTGACACAATTGTATTTTAGAGCGGTGCCTCACAACCTGAGCAGATGCCAGGTGAGGCGAGGTGCACACCCGCAACATATCGGGTAAGTACCTTTATAATAATTAGAGAACACAATTTTTGGTGTTAAGATACATCACGAGTATTTTGCATAAATGGTAAAAATTTCCATATGCTTATATGATCCTTGAGTGACGTCTCAGTAATTATGAATTGGATTTTCTGTGAGTGCTGTTTTTGTTTGATTGTTTCTAGGTTTCTTTCCGGAATCACTATCTGCCCATCCCCTTTGGGACTTACAGAAGTGGTCAGGTTGTACCGTTACAAAATTATTTTTTGTTTGTTCAATATATTAACACCCTTTTGCAGTAGCTTATCCCATGGTCCTGACGAAAGCCCGTATTCGAATGTCCATGGGCTGAAACATGTAGACCTGTTTTCTTTGCAGCTATTTGTTCAAGCTGTATAAGCACTGTTTTTACCTTGGCATCAGGGCAGCGCCTTATTAAAACATTTTTTGGGCCTTGATAGCCAATCTTAATTAGCACTTTTCTTTTTCACATTATCACTAGCACTGCAAGCATCACCCCATTGAAACAATACATGCTTCTCTCATACAAATGATACGGTTATCTACTCTGGGACTCATCTGTAACCACGATCTATATTTCTCAGTAGTAAGTGGTTTACCGACAGTTCCCGGTTCCCAGATGATGAAGCAAGCCACTTTTTGTGGGTGATGGGAATCATTCTCTAACAATGTATAACTTAGAAACTCTACCAGTTAGTCCATTTCGTTTTTTCAGTCACAGGAGGATCATATCTATTGTGAGACTTACAGATTATTTGGTGTATTATGTGTTGATTTGGGGATAAAAACTGTTCAAGTCTATAAACTTATCCCTTAGACCCCCACTCTTTGTGAGATCTAATTTTTGTTGCATATTCTGAACCAGACATTCAAAATGAAGTTCAACAAGTTAAAGTAAGTAGAATCCCTCAAAGATATATATGTATAAACAGAAGAACAACCGTCCGTTTGGAAGGGAGAAATGAAAACAAATGATGATCTTAATGCAGATGGAGAAGGGAACTTGGATTGGGGTGGGGCAACAAAAATATAACACGTCAGGGAGCGTCAGGGAAACCAGTCTATTTACAAGGGGAAAATGAAATAATTGTTCACGACGACATCTCAGTCAAAAAGTCAAGTGTCCTTCTGGTCATCCTCTACTACCACAATGTCCAGATCCTCAGAGTCCGATGCAGACACACGGCTGGCTGGTGCAGGAACAGTCACCACATGGGTTCGTGACACACAAGAAGTATGGGGGAAACAGTGTGGGGCAACGGACAGGGGGAGACATTTATGGTGGTATGGGAAGGTATTTGGGAGACAACAGACGACATGGCTGTGGCCATGGAATTGACGCTGGTGGTGAGGGTGGCCAGAGATCGGACAATGTCCTCTCGCATCATGCGTATCTCCAGACACACTTGTAGCATGTTGCAAGCGGACACGTCTGGCTAACCCTCACACATCCACCTCAAGTCCCCTGGCACAGCCACAGGAGGAACAACACAGGGAAGGGCCGGTGGGGGACAGGAGGGATGTGGTGCCTCAGGTCCGGAGCCGATGTTGTGGTCGAGCTGGCAGCTACGAGGAGGGGGACTGGTTGCAGGGGATGCAGCTTGAGCCCCCGATGGAATGGGGGACTCTAGAGGTAGGGAGCAGCTGATGATAGGCCCAGATTGGGTATTGGCCAGCCCCGGGGACACCTCTTCCGGACCCACAGGTGAAGAGTCTGGGGGAGAGTAGCTCTCCACCACATCATGGGCAGAGGTGTCGGGTTCTTCCCCCCCACCTTCAATGTCCACAGCCTCCACCCGGGACGTAGCACCAGAGCTGTGTTCCTTGTCAGTCCGGGTGGGCACAATCCCCTTGCCGCCTGATGTTGAGGGTCCTTCCTCATCCTCTTCTTCCTCGCTGGTGGAAAGAGAGTGTAGCCACCGGCGCACTGATGGCCTCCGCTCCGGACATGGTCCTGCTGTTCTTCCATTTGGCCAGCTGTGCCTGCTGAAATTTAAGCAAAATGCTGATGTGATGGTTGTTTCATGGCGGATGAGACACATACATAGATGAGCCAAGGTAAGACTTTGTTTTCCTCTGATCACACTCTACAGTTGTCAATGTTTATGAGCTTACATTACGTGTATGTTCACTTTCATTTACTGAATTGAGTCTGACATGGGCATCTCACGTGAATGTTTGTGGCTTACACAACTGTATTGGCCAACCCTCAACCTTGACATTCTTGTGATCTGTGTGTCCTTTCACTGCTACATGTGCAGGTTCCAAAACCAGTCCACCAAAGCAGAACATGAAGAGTCCAGATTTAATTGAATGTTGCCATTAATATGGAGTCGCAGCTATTTAACGTCTGGACAAGTGTCATCTACTTTGTAGCATTGTATGGGACAAGACAAATGCCGAATGTGGGTCACACATCCACATAGGGTCTGGGCTATTTCTTTAGCTACATTGTGAGTCTAGCCTTTTGCTGTCCCCACACATAATCTGACAATCCAGTGCCACATATTGGCATGGTGACTGATAAGGTAGTGCAGTACACCGGTAAACAGTGGTGGGTCATTGTGACAGCTACCTGTACATGTGAAATGTCATACAAGCCACTGAGGGTGAGACGTCTGTCAGTGGACACACCGTGCAAATTTAGAAACACTTAAGAGTGATGCAAGGATCTCAAAGTCTGTCTTGACTCCATGGCACATGATGATCGGTCTCAATTGGAACCCAAACTCTACAAATGCAATGCAAGTCACAGCATCCAATACCCGTTGGCCTGCCATGTGCACACTGGAGAGTGTCTGTACCATTGGTCATCCAATGCACACATAATTTATGATTTCCTTGGTTCAATGGTAGTGGTGCTGGCAGAGCAGATTTCAATATGAATGCACAAGTGTTGCTCATTTACCCAGTTGTCATAAAGAAACTACAACTCCAAAAATGCACTCTGCCCTGTACAGTCCATATGCCACAGTGTGCTTTTTTAATCTTGGTGACTGCTACATGGACACAGAATCGGTGAATGGAGGCATGGGACACACAATTGTACAGCACTGTTTCACTCACATCATACTCCCAGACACATATTGCATATGATGCACTTACCAGGTCTCTGCTGCTCATGCTCCTCCAGCTGAGCATGGTGGGTCGGCCAAGCTGCTCGCAGGACCCTTCTGTACAGTGGGGAGAGGCGAGGACGATGCACATGGTGCTGGGAAGACAGGCCCACCAGCTCCTCAGACTTGTGCCGGGACCAGCGTTTTAGGTCCTCCCAGCGCTTGCGACATGCCCTAGCACTCCTGGTGTGGACTCCCACTGCACTGCAACGCTCCCTGATGTTGGCCCATAGCCTGGCCCGGGCTGCATTGCTCAGCTGGTGTTCTTGGTCCCCATGTAGCTGAGGATATTTGGACAGCACCCCCTCAGCTAAGATGTCTAAATCCCTTTCAGTGAAAGGGGTGCTTTCTCTTCATAACCCTCAGCCATTTTGGGGCAAATAAGTAAGATGAGAGCAGCAGGATGTCAGAGGATCTGATCTGTGATAGAGGATGACTCAGAATGAACACAAAATGGCTGTCAACAACTTCCTGTGATGTATTTCCTGTCTTCCTGTATAACATTGCCTGTATGAAATAATGTGTTCCGGGCCATTTTCGGAGATTACGTTACGGTTCTTGAGCAGTGGGTCCGCAAACGCGCATTCCGGTCCGAAATCAGAAATTGCGTTTTCGGGCCGTAAACTCCGAAAATGACCCGGAACACATTATTACATACAGGAAATGTTTTACAGGAAGTGGGAGGCAGGAAATACATCACAGGAAATAGTTGGCAGCCATTTTGTATTCATCCTGATCCATCCAAAATCAGTAATCAAATCCACTGCCATCCTGCTGTTCTGTTGTGAAAAAACTGAAATGACAGTGCAGGTGAGAATCATGAACATGTAACAAAAGGGGGAACAGACCATTTAATGACATTTCTGCACGGACAGGGTGGGGCTGACACAACATCAAACCCCAGTTTCGTTTTCTCCTACTTTACATTATGGTACATGTAGTCCACATTGAGTGCTCATTACAATTGGGGTGCAGCAGTGTGGATATATCACAGACACGTGCCTGATTCACCCATGACATCATCATTCACGTTCTGGGCCCATCGTTTGTGGGGGAGTCAAATCTGTTGAGGGCACAGGCCTGAGTATGCAATGGTTATGGCCTTTTTTGATTAAGTGACCCATCCTCATATGGTCCAGGTAGGTCTCTCAGGACATGTATCATTTGTCATCTGCGTGAATAGTTCTTTTTAGGGACATCCACTACACTGATCGCTGAAATGGGCACATGACCTGAGGCACCCGCCACCTTTTGACTACTGTCAGCAGCTTTGATTTACATGCAGTTAGTGTGGCTTGCAATGGAATTTATTGACACAGTCGTGTATATCCAAGTTTCATCATTGACAACAGACAGCAAACCACATTTTGTCCATGACACTACAGGATGCACATGTGAAAAACGTGTCAACGAGCTGATCACGGACTTGCATGCCCTGACCTCGGTAATGTGCAATGGCCCGGTTTCCCAGATTCAAAGCTAGCCGAGGTTCCAGAGGTATGTGTAAGCCATGCGTTAAAGCAATGTTGTGCAAATCAGAACAGGCTAATAGGATCTTGCACATGACTTTTGGGGAGTACAGCAGCACACCCCCTGTATGGTCGAGAGATCTGAATCGCGACATCAACAGACCAAAAGTGTGCTTTATAATGGCTCGAGTCCGTATGTGTGCCATTTTTTACCTACGCTGAGGTACAGTGTTTGCACGCCTGTAAGGGGTGAGGAGATGTGGGGTGAGTGTATACCCAGTGTCGCCTGAGGAGTGAAGAAAGGGCAGTTGGTTACATTTCCCTCTTTGATTAGCTTAGGACATGATCTATACTTTAAAACACACAGTGTCTGTTGGCCCATGAATGTAGCTTTATGATTCTTATTGTACAATGGTTAATGTTGGGGGGCATTCAGACATTTCAATAACACATATCCCTCATTTTTAGTGCTTGGTAGTTACCCAGTAGCCACATGTTGCCAAATTCTCCCGCAGCCATCCGCCGGGCAAGAGGTGACATGCAGAATATGAAGCTGTCATGGGTACTGACTGGGAACACTGCATGCACATTAATGAACCTCCACTGGCATCACAGACAGCTTGCACATTGATGGAATACCATCGGTGTCTGTTGCAGAAGATGTGTGCAATGCGGCGGGGTGGCTGAAGGGCCACATGGGTACAATCAATTGCACCCAGCACACGTGGGAATTGTGCAATGAGATAGAAATCTAGTGCTGCCCTTTGTCTAATGGCCAGTGTGTGTGCCATTTGTATGTGGTTGTGGGCTCTAGCAGTGATGCATCTCAGTACCTCATGCAGGCACCACGACTGGCTCGCCTGGGAAATGCCCACATGGTCACTGGAGACCCTTTGGAAAGACCCAGTGGCAAAGAAATCGAGAGCAGAAAGGATCTTGAGATATGCTGGTATTGCTTGTGAGCAGCAGGTCACAGAGTCAAGCTCCTGCTCCCACTCACATACCATATCCAAGATGACTTCTGGAGGGAAACGGTACCTGGCCCTTACATCTTGGATGGACATTCCAAATAGGTTGATCCTCTGTCTGAAGATCCTCTCTGCTCTCCTCCTCCTCCTCAAGTAGTTTTGCAGCATGGCACGGGGCAGTGCAACAAACACATTCAGTGACATGTTGAAAGGGTTTGTGTGTGTCTGCTCTGCATTTATACATGCTTCGGGGCTGGGATTGGCTGCAATGTGTCAGCTAATGCATGGTGGAGGATGGTAGGCACTTGGACAGGTGTTTACTCTTAGCTAAAATGATCAACTGCCACAGTTTGTGTATTCCGGCCCAGAATCAGAGATTCCGGGTCGTAGGCGGATATTCAGGCCCGGGAGCCGAATTCCCGCTCCGGGTGCGGAATTCCCGCTCTGGGAGCGGAAATTCTGGGCTGAGTGCAGACGTAAAGGTAGTAGTCATAAGTCCATTCTGTGAATACCAAAAGTAGTAAGTTCATTCTATGAATGCAAAAAAGTAGTAAGTTCATACTGAGAATACCAGAAGTAGTAAGTGCATTCTGTGAATACCAAAATGTAGTAAGTTTAGGATTTTGTCTTAAGTTAGTTCTGTGAATCGGGCCAGTACCCTTGGAATTACTTCAGCCTCGGATGAAGGGTGCAGGTCCAGTCTTCCTTTTCAACAAGCTGGACAGCAGGCAGCAGGGCAGCAGAGTAGCAGGGTAGCAGGTTAGCAATTCTTCTGGCAGTGAGGCAGCACGGCAGTCTTTCTTCTGTAGCATCCACAGGTCCAGAAGTGTACTGAAGAGGTGGGCCTGAGGATCCATAATTTATGCTTGGGGCCAGCTTGAAGTAGGAGACGTTTCTGGATGTTCCCATCCCCAGAGGTATTTAGAATTTCCTGCCTCCCTGCCCTGGCCCCAGATTGTCAGGGGGGCACATAAGACAAGTGTCAAACATTTTTTGAGTGTGCTCAGGCAAAAGCATTGTGATGTGCAAGTGTGGTGTATGACAGCTTCTTCCCTCTATTGAGTCAGAGATGGCCCATTCTGAAAACACCTATTACCTACACCTATTAGTTACCAATGTGAACACAAGGGGCCTGATTTAGATTTTCGGCAGGGGGGTTACTAGGTCACAATGATGACGGATATCCTGTCTGCTGAAATATACTGCCAGTAGGTAGTTATAGTTAGGGGCATATTTTACAAGGAATTAACGCCGCTGTAGCGTAATTTTTTGATGCTGCAGTGGCTTTTTTATTGCCTTATTTACAGAGTGATGCTAGATCCCTCTAGTGTCACTTTTTCACAGTTAGCACCAATTTTTAACTATGCCAGTTTGGCTACCGGGACTTACCAAAAACGATATGCAAGGTAGGCATTCCCTCGTTACAACACACGCAAAACACACTCCGCCTTATGTACAAGAATTTTCAGGAATGCTGATAAAAAGAAAAATCTGCCTCTAATGGGACCATTAGCAGCAGTTTTTTAAAGATAGGAAATAGCTGCTCTTAAAATTGACGCTAAAACACTTGTATAATGGTAGAACAGACCCAAATGACCTTGGGAAGCTCAATAAAACCATGGATCTACCGCTATTGCAGCTAGGAGCACCAAGGAGATCACTACCACAACCACCACCAGGAAATGCAGGCGAAGGGAGTGGACATTTTGTCAGAAGATCACCCCCATTGACATCAGGGAAGAGGTCATAGCTCGTTACAGGCTTTAGAGGGGATCCTTTATCCACCTCCTGCAACAGGTTGTGTCAAGGCTGCAGCCTACATCCCAGCACTGCACCAACATCCCTCCACAGGCCAAGTTACTTCCTGTCCTGCACATTAGGGCATCAGGATCTTTCCAACCCACCACAGCCAGAGTGACAGGAGTATCCCAGGCATCCTTCTCAAGGTTCCTCCCCACAGTCCTGGATGCTATCATAAGCCTCACACCACAGTACCTCTATTTCCCAAACACTGTGCAGCAACAACAGGACAACAAGCAAGGCTTTTATACCATTGCTGGATTCCCACATGTGTTGGGGGCAATGGAATGCACAAATGGACATCTTGTGCCTCCTGCGGAAACATCACACATATACCGCAAAAGGAAGTGCACCTATTCAATGAATGTGAAGGCAATCGTGGACCATCTGGGCCTCTTCATTAATGTGCCTGCGAAGTACCCTGGCTGTGCGCATGACTCCTACATCTTTAGGCAATCTGACATCAATCAGCGTTTCTAGGATGGAACTTAGGGGAATGGCCTGCTTGTGGGTAATTACATCTCAAACACACAACAGACCACAAGGCACTCAGTCAAGTTGGAAAACATTAACAAATTGGTCTTGTGTTGAATTCCACTGTGCGTACATTGTTGCTGTGGCCCCAAATACTTTTCCCATCTAAAATGGCAAATGTAGAACATATAGTTAACAAGTCACACATGTTGACACTTACAATGCCAATGTGGCATATATGAACAAGTATATTGGGATGAGGGTCTATCATCGTTCATGATGCTATGGTGGAGCATGTGCACATGTCATGTCACAATGTTAATGGGAAATATGTCTGCATAACACTGCAAGGCTTAATAGGTACGAAGTAAGGCAGGTTACTACTAAGTACGTCATTCATTCTTCTAATGTACCAAATTTATTCCATGGACAATGTAGTGCCCCTGCGCAGCCAATAACAATGTAGACCACAACATTCTTACACACATCCTACTTACAGGGACCATGTGACAGTGTGCAAGTGGTATGCCACCCTAGGGGACCAGAAAGGAGGATACATAAGCAAAGGGCTCATTTCCATTTCCAATATGATACTGTCCAGTAATTTGTAGCACACATTTATAAGGTAATAGCATAGATACTCTGACAATGGCTTTGGAATCTGTTACTCTAAACATGATGATACGTCCGGACAACAAGCTGATACATGTGCACCATGGTGCAATGGTGGGTGGTGGTTTTGACAATACACACCATTACGTCATCAATGGAACACAGACCCCCATTGATGTGGTGTTTGTTAAAGAAATGCACATTCCAAAACAACATAAGGACCTATGTGGCCAAATCAAATTTCAAAAAAAGATACTCACTTAACAATAAATCATAATGATTTGACACAAATAGACATTGTGAAAGTAGGGCATTTCCTGTGTGAAGTCTGTGTAATACAAGTCATTCCCATGGCCAAGAGGGTCGAAGATATATCACACTTCTGTGAAACTGAGAAACATGGCCATACATAAATCCTAGACACACATTACAATGTGCACAACATGTAAAAAAGTGTTTTGCAGAAATCACTACAGCTCTCATCCAAGGTCCCAGACTGTGCAGCAAGGCTTAGACTGTGCAGCAAGGTGCCCCCTCATGCACAAATGATATCCCTTATGACAGCTAACAACTACGTTTTCTGGGACATATCATGACTGTCATTGAAAAAAGCTGTGCTGCGTCTGTCAGCACTGACACATAATGAATCAATAGTGATTCATGTCAAAGCTATGGCCTACAGTGTTATCAAGATGTGTTGCATTGTAATTTATTCAGTCTACTTATTCAACTGCTGTGTTCCACATCACAACACATCTGCAACCTTCTATATAGTGTCCCCACAGTGGACTCTGTGCACCACCAGGTGTAAATAAACATTTCACATACATCCACTTTGATTTCCATGCATGGCACATAGAAACAGGTAGATGCAATACAAATGTATAAAAGATGTATGTGAGAAGGGAAATACTACAACAGCTACTGTCATATGTCATGTAATCTGAAAAATAATGGTTAAGGGTTTGGCATGGTACCCATACATTAACACAATAAAAGCTTGAGAGACAAGAATCTATTTTCATTGGTGACTAATCAACACGTACAAGGCATTGCCACTCAGCTGAATGTCAAGAAATGGAGGCAACACAGAGGATGCAACACTTGTATGTGTTGTTCTGTGTCTACCATTACAATTAGTAACTTGTATGTAAGTGACACCTTGTGATTGCAAGTACATGACCATGTGCAAGGTGAATATAGAAAGCTAGACACAGTCCACAATAGTGACTAATCTAATACTCACCATCATCATGAGTGCTGACTGATGTGACACCTATTTTTTTCAGCTGACCAAGGGTATGCACTGGTGTCGTGGGAAATGACACCGGTGAAGTATCCCCAAAACTAAGCACAGATGACATACAATCAAGCTTTAGGCCACACCAGGTCTATTGTGGAGTGGACTTTTGGTGTCCTCAAGCCATGGTCCTGTTGCCTTGATGCCTCTGAGGGTCGATTACTATACTCCCCACCCATGTTCTTTAAGATCATATTGGTGTGCTGAATCCTACACAATATATGTGTCAGGACAAATGTGCTGTTACCAGAGGAGTATGTGGAACCTGAAATGCCAGATGATGGAGAGGAAGGAGAAGAGGAGCCTATGCAACCTGCAACATCAGCAGCAGCAAAAAGGTGGAGGGATAATATCATCACCTATTTCTTCTCAGACTAATATTTAACATGAAACATATAAAAATAAAGTTGCATAGTGACAAATGTGCCACTGTCTATGAATAAACATTCAGAACCCTAACACTTTGTAAGCTTTTGTATCCCATATTCACACTACACATACAATATTTGTTCCACTGATGTCTGTTACACAGACTAGTTATCTAGCAGAGTCTTTGATGTTTATGATTATGGGATTTATAGATTGCATGGCTGCCCAAGTGCTTCCCATTACTGAGCATCAGCTAAAACACAGATGTTAGAGGGGTTTAGTGGTGCTGCTGAAAAAGCCAGGTTTTAATTGTTTTTCATGTGGAAGCGAATTCCCCAGCTTGGGTGCCAGATGCGAGAAGGATTTGCCACCCCATCTGGCTTTCTTGATTCGGACTGTTTTTAATAAGCGATCAGAGCAGGGTCCAAGGCTTCTGTTAGGGACATAAAGGCTCACCAAGCCACAGATTTTTCTGGGGCCCTTGTGGTGTATGGCTTTGTGTGTCAGACCCAGTGCTTTAAATTTTACTCTGGCCTTGATAGGCAGCCAGTGTAGGGCTTTTGTATGTTTTCCAGCTGATTAATGTATTGGGATCTTACACAGCAGTCTTTTTGCGGCATTCTGGACTACCTGAAGTTTTTTTATGACATATGTTGGTGCCCCCAAAAAGAGGGTGCTTCCATGTCCAGACGTGAGGTAACCAGGGAATGGATTCCTGTTTTTCTGAGCTGAACGGAGATACGGTCCAGGATTTTTTGGAGCATTCCGAGTAACCCAAAACAAGTGCCTGAGAGTTTCTTAGTTTGGGTTTCCATAGCTAATTCCCTGTCAAGTCAGAAGCCAAGATTTCCGATAGTAGCATTTGGGACAGGTGGACTTCATAGACAATTAGGCCAGCTGTTCAGAGTCCTGGGGACCGCATTGTTTCCGAGGATCATCAGCTCAGTCTTGTCCCCTCTCAGCTTCAGACAACTGCTTGACATCCATTCCACAACTCTTTCCAGGCAGTGTGCTAACCTATCTGCTTCGCCATTGATTCTGGGCTCCAGAGAGACCACCAACTGTGCGTCATCTGTATACGATATAATCGAGATACCATATTCTTGGACAATCCGCACTAGTGGTCCTAGATAGATGTTAAACAGTATGGGGCTAAGTGAAGAGCCCTGTGGCACCCCGCAAGTCAGTGGCCTGATAGGAGAGAAATGGTTAGCTTCCATGACTTGAAAAGTTCTGCCCTTCAGGAAGGATGAAAGCCACTCCAAGGCTTTGTCTTGGATACCGATATCCAGCAATCTTTTTGGAGGATAGAATGGTCCACAGTATCAAATGCTGCACTGAGGTCAAGAAGTAGTATAGCGGCTGAATTGCCTTGGTCCACGGTCAATTTTAATTCTTCCGTCACTGCCAAGAGTGCTGATTCCGTGCTGTGCTGTGCACTAAAGCCCATCTTTGTGGGATGACGGCATTGGTTAGTTTCCAGAAACTCTGTAAGTGCTCCATTTACATGTTTCTCTATTACTTTACCAATGTATAGGAGAAGTGATATAGGACGATAGTTCCTGAGTTGATCAGGGTCTAGATTAGATTTGTTTAGCAACGGTCTGATAATAGCATGTTTCCAGGCTTTTGGAACTTCACCTCTCTCTAATGAAAGATTTATAAGTTCTACTAGTGCCTGGAGCAGGACTTCAGTGACCTTACTAAGGACATGGGGTGGGGCAGGATCTAGTGGGGAGCCTGATTTGACCTTATCTATCAGAGGTCTCACCTCATTTAGATTAGTGGGTGAGAAGCGAGTAAGGACAGGCGTTGGCAAAATCGGAACCTAATCCCTTTCCTGGCTTATGGCTGTCTCACTCCCCATCTGATACAAACTACAACATCATTCGGTACCAGAAAAATGTTGAGCATGCCAACTAAAAGATGCGGATGGCTCAACATTGGTAGCCAGTATGGTTTTTGTGTTGTCATGCAAATGGTGGGCACCAACTGTGTGTGCCACTCCTGATGCTAGCCATGTGTTTGATTTCATACTTGTGCTTACCAGTAGATGCCACATGTACTAGGAGTTGTAGTATTCCACATTGTATGTGCATGGAAGGAAACACAATCACACAACTACAGTCAATATGTGCAATTATTGAAAACATTTTGACATGTCACAATCATATAATTAGCAATATTAACATCGACAAATGATAACTATAAAATGTTGCTTATGCCACTGTGTTGCATCTGTACTCCCAATGCAATGAACAGGATACACTGACTTGTTGCATACTGTAGATATCATGAAAGTAGATATACTGTCATCAAAATGTTCGAGAACATACCAAGGCATGCATGGTAATAAACCATACCACAATCACCATACTTAATCGTTTCGGTGGCCAGAATTTTTCACACTGTCTCTGTCGTGTGGGATTTGGCCTTTGGATGCAAATAGTACTCATTCGATCACTCAAACAGCCCCATCCATACATGCACTTGCATGTATGTTCAGGCAATAGTTGCACACATACATCTCAGGACTACAAACTAAGGCCTCCAATGTGCTACAGAGGGCTATTTGTCCTTGCACAGAGTTGTCATACATGTTACACAGTGTGGCGATCGCATAGGTTGACTATTGCATCGGTTGACAATTGCATCATCGGTGGAAGCACATACATTGTAATTGGTTGGCATAAAATAATAGCCATACATACCACCCATGGGAAGGGGGACGCTAGGTGGCGCACTAGCCTATGGTCGCCTTCGTGTAAGGCTCCCGCAGTCCGGCGACATTTATCCTTCATAAACTCCTTAAATGGCGACCTAGAAGGCTGCAATCACACCCATCGCTTCCCTGAGATGTCCGGTGCTGGCTGTCCAAGTCCTGGCTTGCTAGCCACTACAGCGGGCAAGATATGAGCTTCGGAAGCCCCGGCGACCTGTGCGGCTGGAGGACAGGAACCGGCCTGCTGGGGGACGCCTTCTAGGCGAGATCGGGGCTGCAATAACTGCCGCAGGCCGCTGACGGACGAGAGGCGCGAAGCGGACTCCGAAAGCCGGCGCTGTTGAGGAGAACGGCTCAAGCCCCCCCCCCGGGGTCAGAGACACTGCCGGAGAGACGGGGAGAGACCCCCCCCCCCCCCATCGGAGACATAGCAGCGGAGGACTAGCTGGAGGTGGCAGCTGAGAGCTCCTCGGCTGACTGCGAGCTGCGGGGGAGTCGCGGACGCTGGCAGCAGGACCGGATGGGCTGCGAAGGGGCCCCACTCCGGCTCACCCATCGTGCGGGCCTGCAGCGTCGCACAGAGGCCAAGACGGAGTTTGCGTAGGCGGTGGAAGGTACCGCTGACGTCCGCTTCGCTGCCGGGGGGGATCGGGGGGCAGCGCTGGCCACCTACGGGACGTCTCTACCCGAGCTGGACGGCCGGTGAGGGGGAGCCGCTTGCTGGGACAGGAGGGCTGTGGGCCCTTGGAGGCCGCCTGCACGGCGTATCCCGCTGCATGAGACTGCCTACCAGCTGGAGCTGGGTATTGGCGCGAAGGGGAGCAGCAGTGGCGGACCACATATCCTGCCTCAGGAGAGGAACCTGCGCTACGTGCGAGATCACTGGTGGGGGCCATCGACTGGACCGGCCTGGGCACTGGTGTTGCTGTCGTCGGGGGAAAGCGGTGGCCAGACGCGGGGACACATCGGGGGGTTGGTTCCAGCGCTGACGAGCTACCCCCGTCTTCCCCTTGCACGAGTCTTCTGATCGAGGCGGGCCTGGACCTGAGGCGGAGGGGACTGTCGAGTGGCCGGAGTGGCGGCCTACCCTGCCGGCAGATCGTGATGGGTAAGACGGACGTGAGACAGCCCAAGCTGTCATTTGAGAACGGCAAAAAGGGGACTAAACCTTCGGAAGCGCCACAAGTCCCGACTGGAGTGAATGGAGCTGCAGGGGACTCCTCGGCTGCGTCGGTGGACCTGCAGGAGGTGCTGCGCGAGATGCGCCAGGGATTCGCGACGATCGCTGACAAAGTGGATAGGATATCGTCGAGAATGGATGCCGTGGTGCATAAATTAGATGCGCACGAGGAGCATCTAAAGGGTGCGGAACAACGGATATCGGACACAGAGGACACTGTTTCGCAGCACACCTCGCAGCTTACCAGAATGGATAACCTGCTGCGCATCATAGCGTCCAAGAACGAGGATTTGGAGGTGAGAAGCAGGTGCAACAACGTTCGCATCATAGGGATACCGGAGATGACCAATGTGGGCAAAATCGAGGAGTATGTGGAAAGGATGCTACGCACAGCGATTGGCTCGGAAGTGTTCTCTCCTCACTTTATAGTGGAGAGGGCACACCGCTCCCTGGGCCCTAGACCGAAACCAGGAGCGACTCCCAGGCCCATCATTGCCCGGTTACTAAACTACCGAGATCGAGATGCGGCCCTGAGAGCAGCGAGGGGCACCCGGTCTCTCTCGTATGAGGGCAATTCATTCACGCTGTTTCCGGATTTCACACCGATAGTCCAGGAGGAGCGCAGGAAATTCATGGCGGTGAAGGCCAAGCTGCGGGCACTGCAACTAGACTACGCACTACTCTACCCAGCGAAACTGCAGGTCACATACCAAGGCCGTCAGCGTTTTTTCACGACTCCGCAGCAGGTGGAGGACTTCCTCAAACACTACAAACGCGCCCACAAATCGGGTGCGGAAGTGGACGATGAGCAGGCACCGCTGCCCGGAGAGAGGCTGGACGGCGAACTGTAAGTAGAGCAGATGAACAATCTACACTATCCTCTGGGGGCGAGTAAGTGAACTGTTACACCACTTGAAGCAGGCACAGCATTGGACTGGGTACTCCGTATCCCTCTTCAGGGCTGTGGGGAGGGGAGACATGGGGGGGACCATGGAGAGGGTTGCAGTTTTTTGCACGAGATGTTTGTGGATAATATAGATGTGTTTCCTCCATAAGTTGTAAGCTGCGGTGAGGTTGGGATGGCATGCTAGGGTTGCCAAAGCTTATAACGCCGGACACCCCCTCTGGGTCCTCGAGTCCGACTGCCATATTGGTGGGAGACTGGAGTAGATGAGGGGGAATTAGTGATGCCACCTAGGTGGATTCCCCGAAGGGAAATACCCGAGAACTCATGGGGAGCTATGGGGACTGTTTTCGCCCTTGTTCAGGGGGTATTTGGGGGAGGGATGGGGAGGGGACATGGCTGGCAGGTTGGGGTTTGCTTCAGTGGGCGGGGGGAGAGGGGGGGGGACGTTGGGGAGAGGTATGTTCGGAGTTTGAGGTTGGGGGAGGGAGGGTTGGGGGTGAAGGGAGTAGGTTGTTCGTGGAGAGTACTTGGGACGGAGTGGTTGAAGATACCTGTGCTGCTGGCCCATTTGGGGCTGCTGCTGATGCTGCGGGGGTGTGATTGGCTGATTACACAAATGCATGTGAAGATGAGGGGCTGGGAGTCGAGATGCTGCCGGGAGAATGGGTGTGGACCGAGCGATGACTGAGACGACTAGGAGAGAACGGCTCACGGTGCTATCGTGGAATGTTCGGGGACTAAATGACGCTAGAAAATGCAGAAAAGTGTTGGCTTATCTAGAACAACACCATGTACAGATCGCACTGTTGCAGGAGACACATCTTGCCCCCCGATCGCACTATACGCTGGCTGGTAGATGGGCGGGGGTACGCAGTTTCTCGTCCTACTCGGGGTATGCTAGGGGGGTTGCGATTTGGATCAAAAAGAATGTACCTTTTGTGAAGCTTGGTGAGCGCGTGGACACGGAGGGAAGGTTTGTGATGCTCTGGGGTAGGCTGGGCACTGACACCATCACGATTGTGAACTGCTACGGCCCCAATGTCGACTCGCAGATGTTTTTCGTGCAGTTATGGGGACAGATGCTCCACATTGGCTCTATACACATTTTATGGGGAGGCGATTTTAATGTGGCGCTGGCCCCTGGATTAGACAGATCGGAAAGTAGTGTTCACTACAATAAGAAAGCGCGAGATGCGCTGGCGGGTATCTTGGAGGAAGGCCACTTAATAGATAGCTGGCGTCTCGTACACGGTGGGTTGCGGGAGGGCACGCATTTTACAGCGTTTGCTAACTCCTGGGCTAGACTGGATTATTGTTTTGTGTCCCGGGGCATAGCGGTGGACTTGGGGAAGGTTTTGCACCTACCTCGGACGTACTCGGATCATTGCCCGGTCCTTGCTCAGATAGCACTACCGGGGTATGGAGGGGTGACCGCAAGATGGCGTATGCAGCCCACGGCCCTTTTGGACCCTTTATTTCAAGCAGAGCTGGGGGAGGAGATTGCAGAGTTCTTTCCCCGCAATAAAGATTCGGTGGATAGTGTGGAAACCATCTGGGAGGCATTTAAAGTGACGGTTAGGGGCTACTATATTGCGAAGAGCTTTGGGGTCTTGAAAAACATACGAAAAACGCTTGCGAAACTAGAAGAGGAACTTAAAGGGTTGGAAACCAGGATGAGTCAGGGGCCGATGGGCCCCCTCCATGCGGAATTCAGGGAACGTCTTACACAGTATGAAAAAGAGGCGGATAGGGAGGCTCGATTTGGTGGCAAATATTGGCAGGCTCGCAGGTTCTGCGAGGGGGAGCGACCAGGGCGCGCGCTAGCGGAAATCACTCGGCCGCCGCGTTACAATACACACATATTGGAGTTACGCACGTCGGAAGGGGATATAAGTCGGGATACCAAGGGCATTTTGGAGCAATTCACTGCACATTATAAAGATCTATACACGGCACGCAGTGTGGGCGAGGAGGATTTTGGGGGGTTTCTCGATAATATTGCACTGTGCTGGTTGAGTGATGACCACAGACAGTTTCTAGGGGCACCGTTCGAATTGGACGAAATTCGGGAAGCCATTATGTCTCTTAGCAACGGTAAGGCGTCGGGCCTGGATGGGCTGCCGGCGGAATTTTATAAAAGCTACGTGGATATTATGGCCCCTGTTCTCAAGGAGGTCTACGAGGAGTCTCTGGAAGTAGGAGTGTTGCCTGGGTCCATGAGAGAGGTGTTGATCACCTCGTTGTTGAAACCGGGCAAAGACCCTACCGACTGCGGTGTGTATAGACCGCTCTCACAGTTAAACTGCGACGCTAAAATATTGGCGAAGGTGCTCGCCAATAGATTATCGCTACTGATGCCCAAAATAGCCCTCCCAGACCAATCCGGGTTTATCCCAGGGCGATCCACGGCCAATAACTTGCGTACACTTTTCTCCCTGATGCATACTATAGCGCCGGAGTTGCCGGTGGCTGCTGTATTCCTCGATGCTACCAAAGCATTTGACTCCGTGGAGTGGAACTATCTATTTGCTATTCTGTATAGGATGGGGTTTCCGAAAATATTTGTTGCCTGGGTGCGATTGTTGTATACGGACCCGAAAGCGAGAGTCTTAATCAATGGGGAAATGTCGCGCCCGATTTCATTGACCAGAGGCACGAGACAGGGGTGCCCATTGTCCCCGTTGTTATTCGCTATTGCGATTGAGCCATTGGCCTGCCGTGTTCGCCAACTGCACAAGCCAAGCACATTTAAATGCGTCCAACGTCAGATAGACGTGTCATTGTATGCTGATGATTTGACGTTGTATGTGGTGGATCCGCTGGCGCATCTCAACCCATTGCTTCGGGAATTCTTGGTTTTCGGCCGGATATCCGGGGTACAAATTAACTGGCAGAAATCGCAGTTCTTTCCCCTGACCCCTGCGGTGCGCCGCTTCCCACTGGATTATCCACTCGATTGGTGTGATACCGATCTGCGGTATTTGGGGATACAGATATCTCAGAAAAGGGAAGAGACTGTGCGTTTAAATTATGGTACGGCTGTCGCGAAGCTAACAGAGGATGTGACACGATGGATTTCCCTGCCTTTCACCATGGCTGGGAGGGCCTCACTTATTAAAATGGTGGTGTTGCCTCGGTTTTTATATCTGTTCCAGAATATCCCTTACTATCCGGGTGCTTTTTTCTTCCGTACACTCCGCACAGAATTGATAAGATTGTTATGGGCTGGAAAGCAGCCTCGATTAGCATGGTCCATTATTACCCAGCCCTATGGGACGGGGGGGTTCGATGTCCCTGATTTTCTGGCATACTACATTAGCGCCCAGGCCCACTTTGCGTACCACTGGTTTGCGCCTACGCCATTTATGCCGCAGCTGGCTGTGGAGGACTGGATTGTTCGGCCGCTGCCACTAAAGGGCATTATTTACGGCCCGGCCAGGGTGCTCGACACTCCGGCTGCAACGGTCACGAGCACGGTGGATGCGTGGCAGCGGATCCTCCGCAAAATTGCGCTCCCGTTTTTATACGCGTCAAAATTGCCACTAGCTTATCACCCAGAGCTATCCCTGTTGCGGGAGAAGGGGTTCCAGGAGATGTGCGCTGGTCTGGGGGTTAGATCCTGCGGAGACCTTTTCCTGGATGGGCGGTTTAAGACGAGGGAGCAGTGGTTCCATGGGGTTCAGCACACCCCGTTGGAGGTCTTTTATTATCTTCGGCTGCGGCAGGGACTGAGGGCCATCCTTCCGCACTTCCCAGAGGAGCCTGCGGTGGTGTTGCCTCTACAAATAGTACTCGCGTCAGAGGATGGCAAACATCTGGTCTCCCACCTGTACCGAAGTATTCGAGAGCATAGTGGTGACGGGGAATGCAGAGCGCTCCGGCAGTGGAGTGCGGATCTAGGGAGGGACATAACGGAAGCGCAATGGGCGTACTGCTGCGGGATGACCTCGCAGATAGCAGCTAGCTGCAGATTACGAATGATCCATTATAAGTTCCTGCAGCGAATGTATTACACGCCTGCGAGGAAGCTGCGGTTTCGCTTGGCAGAAGATGACAGGTGTGAGCGTTGTCACATGGAGGGGGCGGATTTTTTGCACTTGTCATGGCTTTGTCCGGCGGTGGCGGAATACTGGACACAGGTCCACAAAGCGCTGATGACCATGATAGGAGACACGGTTGACTGTGACCCGCTCATGATGCTGTTGGGCTATACCATGAGGCTACCCAAGGCACATCGGAAATTTGGGGATATCGCACTTTTGATGACGAAACGGAGAGTCGCTTGTCGGTGGGGGAGGGGCCGTGCCACGAAGTTTAAGGAGTGGATCGCCGACTTACTACACTGTCAGGAACAGAACCTACTATATGCAGGAACACAACCAGAGCGTAATAGGGCCAAGGATATTTGGGATCCGCTCAGAGCATATTTAGTGGCTGAGGGCACTTCAGGGCTGGACGGAACTCGGGAGGCGGGCGGGGTAGGCCTGGGGACTGCTGTGTGCGGGGCGAGATAGTGTGATTTGGATTCGGTGGGATGACCGGCTTGGGTGTAGGGCGACTGTTGACGGAGTGGGCTATGCCTCTAACGGAAGACCTTACAGCCGTGGGATGGGAGACACTGCTGCGGAGATGGCTTGGTGTGCTGACCAGTGCGGAGACCCCCGAGGAGTGGAGGAGGGGAGGTCTCCTTACGCGGCTGTGGCAGGAGGAACGCTAGCATGATGGTCCGGTATGTGAGGGAGACTGGTTGGGTGGTGGTGATTGTGGACGCACGGCTTGCAGGGAGGTACTTCCTTGCGACTCAACACTGGGGTCGCCGTGGCGGGAGCTGCGGAAGAATATATTGCCGCAGGACATGTTCACCCGGGCTAGGGGGAGAGCGCTGCTATGTATCCTGCATAACTATGGCGAAGGTGCCTTCCAGGTGCCAGTGGACTACTGATCGGATTTCCATGAGAAGGCCTCTGCCGGTTCTGCACAGGGTAGACATGCGAGATTAAAGATAAATGCACCGGTACGACCCCGAGCTCAGTAGGCACAGGACTGAACTGAGGCGGGAGATGAGTGACTGCTTCTCGCCACCGGGCCTCCGGGCTGTCGGATAACTGGCTGTGTACCTTACAGATGATGGCTAGGAAGGTGATGGACAGCGGCCGGCCCGAGGGGTTGTAGGCGTGAGGCTGTATTGTTGATGTACTCTCTCAAATAAAGGTTTTGAAAACTTAAAAAAAAAAAAAAATACCACCCATGGGAAATTATGCAAAGGTGCAACCACTGTGTTTGCGCATGATTCAAAACATAGCATGCCCTCTAGAGCAATAGAGTTTAAGTCCGCTAGCGTAAAAACCACACATAGCCTGAAAACATTCCTCATCCATACAGGAAATGAAGTAATGGAGAAAAGGAAGTGATGTAATGGACACTGCATGCAGGAAACCAGGAACTCTAAAGTTACTTTCACAATCACTCACAGTTTTTCTGTCTGTGCTTGGGAGTGGTTGTGTGTTTGGAGCAGGAGAATGTATGTTGGAGTTTGTGGAGTTGGCGCCTTGTGTCTGCTGTCCCTGTTGTGTTTAATTTTCCATTTGTGTGTTTTTTATTGCAAATTTTATTGTCAAGTGTATTGTTAAGCCTTGGGTGTTTGTCTTTTTGGGGAAGTTTTGTATTCAGGGATTTAGGGTGTTTACTGGGGTTTAGTGAGCTTTAGCTTAATTATAAGTGGGTGAGATAATGCTATACCCAAAGCGCTGTAGGTCCATGAACTCCCAGGAGTTGGGCACTTTTTGTGGATGGTGATGCACTACCTGCTAAATATGCTGCAAGCCGGTGGACGAGTGTGAAGAGCCACAAGACCAGATGGAAGAACATTTGGCAGCAGATGCTGAGGGTACATGGTGTGGACCGGAAGACCCCACAACTCACACCTCGCTCGGCAGATGTTGTAGGCAGGGAGTCCGACCTGCTTCAGTATGTGGGCATTGCAGTTGGTGAACCAACATGTAAGTACATATATTATTACTGCAACATAATGTGTCTAATTGTTATGATTTACAATTTAGGAACCATTAAGTATGGGTCACTATGATGTTTCACACTAATTTGTCTTGCACAATTTCAAAATGGATATATACCATGGCTATAGTGCATGAACATTATTTGCACCAGTGGTTTTTATGATACAGAGTGACCCTCACTATTGTCACTATTACCATAGGTGAGAGAAATGCATGCCTGGGAAGCATGGAGTTGATATGCATTGCAATGCATGTCCAGAAACTTTATGTGATTACATCACTGGTACTGCAAATGTGCTCCAAAGAAGCTATTTCTGCTGCAGGCATGTGTCATTTACAGTTTTGATTGTGCATTACAGTACCAATTACATACATAAAGGAACTCTCTTACAAGGCCCTTGAACAGCTGTCATTTTCCGTCTTACAAAGTGTCAAGGAAACCCTTGGCTGAGCCTTGTCTTGTTAAGGAGTAACATAAAGATGTGCCCTTGATTCTTCTGGCATACCTCCTCTGAGTTGGATAGCATCTTTGATTTCTGCCATGTCTTACTCTGTTTAGCTAATCCCTATTTGTTATCTGTTGTACTAGGCTTAGGGATGCCTGGAAATAATGTTATGCAATAACATGAACTGAGCAGCACTGACACGTAGGCTACACAGGCTACACAGGTTACTTTGTGGACCAGTACATATTAGTACAAATATATGTAGGCTAACTATTTAATGGGGTTTGTATACAGAGGGCCACCAGAAACCATTAGCTGCATATGTATTTGAATTGTGTAGGTGCACAACATTATCCAAGTCAGCTACATGTGTGCTGTTAGTTTGTGATGCCTATCTGCATGAGGATGTGCTAAATGTGCATCAGGTGCATGTCAAGGAAATTTGCATGTATGTATGACTGAGCCCTTCCAACAACTGTGTATCATCCAGGCAAGTAAACTGTGTAATCTGACCACTTCAACCTGATAGGCCACATAGCCAATATTCTAGTGCAAAGGACTGCGAGGACCAGCAGCCCACCATCCCACAGCTGCTGCCTCTTCCAAAGCGACTCCGCCCCCCTATCAGGACACTTGAAAACGCCTCGCGGCTCCCGCTTCGCGGGTGCCACTCGTGGGAGCCTTACTTGGTGTTACCGTTTCTGGGGCTGATAGTGCAAAGGACTGCGAGGACCAGCAGCCCACCATCCCACAGCTGCTGCCTCTTCCAAAGCGAGAGCCCCCCTATCAGGACACTTGAAAACACCTCGCGCCTTAACAGGACGTATACAACGGGACTACAGAAACGCAGCGCGGGACGCAGCGCGGGCAAAGCCCGGGCAAAGGGCAGGCCCGTTCTAGCCCGTTACAGACCGTCTAAGACCGGACCGGGCCATCTCTCTTGGCTGTTCGTATCTGATTAATTTGCTCACTTTGTATAGTGATCTGAAATTTCAGGGCCCTAACGACACCATTTATTCAGAAAATGTTGGCCAGGGAGACCAGAAGTAAAGCCCATTCTTCTAGCGTAACTATGGCGGGTACCCTGGATTGTTTTCTGCTGAGAGCGAATTCCCTGATTTCTAACGAGATCACTATTTTGGAACGCCGTCTCTCGCAGGGTATTGATAATGTGAAACGTTCGTCTATTGGTCATATAGCTAAGGCAAGAACACCTGAGAGGCATACCACGCTGTCTGATTCTGCACCAACTAGTGACCCCTTGGATCTAATTATGATACCGGACCCTGTGCGACTCCTCGGTAACAACATGGATCCCCTATTAACTTCTAACAGCCCTAATCTTGTTTCCCCAGCTAGTGTATTGCTTGCCGGGTGATCAGTGAATAGTACCAAACGACAACGAGGTAATAGGGAGGGGGCTGTTCCAAAAAGAAAGTGGGCCGCACCGGGGTGGGGGGGCGGCAAAAAGGCAAGGGTGTCTGCCTCTGTATCCCGTATTAATTCCTTAGGCGGGACTAAAGTTAAGGCGACTCCCTCCGTAGCTAATGTTCCTGTCACCTCTTCTGCTACTCTTCTTGGCCAGAGCTCCTCTGTAGACCACCCTTCCATTTTGACCAATAGTGATAACATTGAGGTAAGGGCTGGCCTCCAAACTCAAGACTTTCAAAGTCTTTTGAAATCTCTTCTGGACCCTTTATTTGTCAGACTTGAGCAAATAGATCTTAGGCTGGCAAATATAGAGAGGGCTATTGAGCCTAGGACAGAGGGGAGGGTTGTCACCTCAATAGCTGAGTGCTGACCTAACTCTAACTCCTCAGCAACTATTCCAACTTTGGTGAATTCCCCTCCCCAAATGCAAGTTGCCTCAAAAAGGATTATTCATTCTGACCCCCCTCTTTCCTCTAGGTTGATGGTGTATAAGTCTGTTCATAATTTAGAGCAAGAAATTCAGGAGGGCAATTGTTTGAGGAAGGATCAGATACTAAATCTACCTCCGGAAGCAGCCCCGTTGGCAGTTGTCTTAGCTGGAGTTCCCGAACTCACCAATACAAAAGAAGAATCTTTTGTCTCACTAAAGAATAAAGTAGTAAGTTGGTTAAATAAGCATAGACCCCTACCTCTACAATCTTTTGGTGAGATTATGATGGTTAGAAGGGTCTCATGACTGGGAGCAACTAAGAAAAGTATTAGGGGTGATTGTGTTGTTGTAAATTTTAGGGATCCTGGGGCAGTTTCTTCCATTCTTAGCTGTCCCCCCTCTGAGGATGAGTCATTAATCCGGACATTACCGCTGGCCTTTTTCTATCTACCACTTGTTATGTTTTCTGATGAGGCACTGGAATTGGGATGGACGAGGGTGGGTTGCAGAAGCCTTCCCAGAGGCATTAGGAATAATTTACACCACTCTAATATGACCCTGCACTTTCTGGATTATAATAGGTTTAGCTGTTTGAACGAGATAGACTGACTAGCCAGTAACCCTAATCCAATGAGTCATTTGATAGACAGTGCTATAAGTAGTAACAAAATTACCCACAATGATCACCTATCGATATGTGTGAGCAGGGGTGGAATAGGGGGAACAGATATAGTTAAGAGTGTTTTACCCCGAGTCTCTCCTGCCACAATTCTCCAAGTCGAGGGGAATGGGATTGTAGAAATTGGCTATGGGGTCGAGAATGTAATGCCTATTGAGGGTAATGTGGAGCTAAATTTGATGGTGCCACCTCCTCTGGTTTCACTGACACTTCTGTCGTGGAATCTAGCAGGGATTGCCAACAAAATAATGTCTCCTGAGTGGGGGTTGGTTATAGACAAAAACGACATATGCCTCTTTCAGGAAATTTGGGCCAGGGACGAATATAATCGGAGTGGCTTTGCCTCATTTTCAATCCCGGCCAGGTGGGGCGGTAGGGGCAGACCATCAGGGGGCTTGACAATTTGGGTGCGTACCCACCTGGGTTGTCAGGCCACGGTTGTGGGTACGTCATCAGAGGATGTGCAATGTGTGACCCTGGAATGGCCAAATGATTTTCGGCTCGCCTTGATTAATGTCTATTCTAGACCTGTGAATATCACAGCGGAGTCCGACACTATTGAAGAGCTCTCTATATTTTTAAATACGATTCCTCAGGGTACTACCCTTCTAATTGGGGGTGATTTTAACTGTCATTTCGAGCCGCTTTCGGGTTTGATGGACAGCGATATCCCGGAGGAGGACGAATATTGGGCAATTCCCCCAGTTGTGGGCCCATCTCCTAGTTCATGGACGCCTCTTGCTGTTCAAAATATGGCCCTAACTTTAAATCACTCAATTAGGGCATGCAATGGTCGTTCTAAATCAGACGTCCCCGCTAAGTGCACTTTCAACAAACCTGGCCAAGAGTCAAGGCTGGACTATATATTTGTTGAGAGTTGCGCTTGGGAAAAGGTCTTAGATTTTAGGATAGAAACAAGGGAAGATAGTGACCATAATCCACTGATCCTTGAGTTTCTATCCTCAGGGAAATTTGAAGACCCATGTAATATGAATGAGGACCCAGATATAGGGTGCCATCTATCCAGCAATAGGCGTAGGCTGAGTTGGGAAAAATTAGTCAATTATCCGGCGATACTGCCAGAACTTTATGAGAAGGTAATCCTGGTATTGGAATCTGATGGTTCCTTACCACTGCAGAGCCCTACCTCTGAAACGTATAAAAAATTTGAGGTTTTAAATCTCGAATTAAATGCTATTTTGGCTAATGTTTTCAATCCTATAGCGCCCAAAGAGAGAAGGAGTGGTAATATACCCACTTGGTATAACGCCGCTTGTAGGAAATTAAAAACAGAACTTCTCAAAGCTGTAAAGTCCAATACTAACAAGGCGCTAATCAGACAAAAACGATTGGAATACAAGCACTTAATCCACCATGCTAAGTTGGAGTGGGATAGTCACAATTGGGATAATCTAATTGCTGCATTAAAAATAAAAGATCCCCGCAAGTTCTGGCAAATTGTCAATACGGGCTCGTCTGAACCCTTACCAGCGATAGCACCCAACATCGCTCCAAACGTCTGGGAAGATCATTTTTCCTCCCTCTATGGCAGTGATACTCTCATCAATGATAAGGACCAGGGGGCAACACCGTCCAAAATCATCACTGTTCAATATGGTGATGATTTTAGGGAGCAAGAAGTTCCTGATATATTATATAATCTTACAGCCGGTAAAGCACCTGGGCTGGACAAACTTCCCGGTGACCTCTTCAAAAATGAACCGACGGTTTGGGTTCCTTATTTAACGGCGTTATTTAATGCAGTTCAGAAGGGCATGGCGATACCTTGTACTTGGCTGGGAGCTGAGATAGTTCCAATTTTTAAGAAGGGCTCACCTCTGCTTCCGGTTAACTACAGGCCTATCAGCCTCATAGATGTACCTCAGAAAATTTTCGTAAGGCTGATTTTAGGTCGCCTTGGGGACTGGATAGAGGAGTTCTCCATTCTGAGCCCCTATCAGGCAGATTTTAGGAAGAATGTCTCTACTTTGGACCAAATCTTCCGCCTCACTATGCTATTTTGGAAAACTGTCAAAGTGGAGGGTGGCTCTCTGTATACTGTATTTGTGGATTTACGTGCGGCGTTCGACTTGGTTCCCTGATCAAAACAGTGGTCCGTTCTTTTACAATTGGGCATCCCCGCTCCTTTGTTGAATATGATAATTCGTTTGCACAAGGGGAATTTTGCACAAGTCAGGTGTGGGAAAAATGGGGCTTTAACATCCAGATTTCCCGTTGTCAAGGGAGTCAGACAGGTCTGCGTTTTGGCTCCAACCCTGTTCTGCCTCTACGTCAACTGAGCTTTTTCGCATCTGAACAAGGTCATCAAGAGTGATGCCCCTAAGCTGGCTGGTCATCGGGTTCCTGCGATTATGTTCGCAGATGACACTTTACTACTCTAGAAGTCCCCGATGGGGTTGCAACAAGTCCTGGATGGCTTTGAGATATTTTGTCTGGAGCGGGGATTAGAAATCAATACTCTTAAAACTAAATATATGATTTTTAACCCACCAACGGCAACTCGTTCAAATCCATGCATAGGGGGAACCACCCTGGAAAGGGTCCAGACCTTTGAGTATTTGGGGCTTACCCTAAATGAAACAATGACATGGGCTCCACATCAAATTAGGGCACAATTAAAATTAGTCCAAGCAGTCGGGGGGATTATAAAACTTTTTAACAGATCATGTGCAAAACCGACTGGCCCACCCCTTGAAATATATAAATTACAGGCAAGGGGATGTCTGGTCTATGGAGGACAACTCTGGGGCACTAATTGTCGACCAGAGATCACTGCTACAGAAAGCTAATTCTTAAGGCAACTGGTAGCCCTACCCTTCAGTACTCCCTTACTCCCTTTGAGACTTGATTTGGGTCTTAGACACATAGATGAAGAACTCGGTCTCAAACCTTTAATATTTTGGCGGAGGCTTTTGACTACTCCAGAGCTTCAGGTCTATAGAAAAGAACTTATGGAAGTCATGGGATTACCCAAAGCAGGGAAACATCCTTGGCTCAGGTATGTGAAGGAGGGACTGGGGCTATTAGGCTTTTCACAGCTGTGGTCAAATCCTGAGACAGCATGTTTTAGTGTCTCCCGAAAGCACTTGGCTAATTCTTATTATGAATTTAAACTTACTGGGCCCGATTCACAGAACTAACTTAAGACAAAATCCTAAACTTACTCCCATTTTGGTATTCACAGAAGGCACTTACTCATTTTGGTATTCACAGAAGGCACTTACTCATTTCAGTATTCACAGAAGTTAGGAGTCCTAACTTTAGGACTCCTAAATGCCTTCTGTGAATACCGAAAGTCTTAAAGTTAGGATTTTTCTCAGTTTAGTAGTAGTATAGTTAGGACTCCTAACTTTAGGACTCCTAAATGCCTTCTGTGAAAACCGAAAGTCTTAAAATTAGGATTTTTCTCAATTTAGTAGTCCTAAATTTAGGACTCCTAACTTTAGGACTCCTAAATGCCTTCTGTGAATACCGAAAGTCTTAAAATTAGGATTTTTCTCAGTTTAGTAGTAGTATAGTTAGGACTCCTAACTTTAGGACTCCTAAATGCCTTCTGTGAATACCGAAAGTCTTAAAATTAGGATTTTTCTCAATTTAGTAGTCCTAAATTTAGGAATCCTAACTTTAGGACTCCTAAATGCCTTCTGTGAATACCGAAAACCTTAAAATTAGGTTTTTTCTCAGTTTAGTAGTTGTAAAGTTAGGAGTCCTAACCTTAGGACTCCTAAACTGAGAAAAATCCTAATTTTAAGACTTTCGGTATTCACAGAAGACATTTAGGAGTCCTAAAGTTAGGACTCCTAACTTCTGAGAATACCGAAGTGACTAAGTGTCTTCTGTGAATACCAAAATGAGTAAGTGCCTTCTGTGAATACCAAAATGGTAGTAAGTTTAGGATTTTGTCTTAAGTTAGTTCTGTGAATCGGTCCCATTGTCTCTATCCAGAAATCTCAATCTTCTTTTTTAACACAAACTTTTTTAATGTTTAAAGATTCTTACTATTTTGAGGATGCCTTAAGCGGAATCAGACCTCATTCTGCAAGAAAACTTTATTTGCAGTGGATATACGGCACCTTACCTATAAGAGCTTTTACGAGCAAATGGTTGCCGTCTTCTCCAAAAAATTGCCCTGGCTGTGATGCAGACCAGGAAACTGACCTCCATATTCTATTTTTTTGTCCCGCCTATAAAAAGAGTAGGAAGTCTTGGATTGTTCCTCTCTGTAAAAACCTGGGATTAACGCATTGTATGCATGCTTATCGTGTTCTTAAAAAAGATTTAACTACTGTAATAGTCTTTGGTATGTCATCATTTCTCGTAGCTATGTGGAGGAAAAGAAGAACCTGCGTTAATTTTGTCTGAAACTCATGTATTTAGCTTGCGTCATTCACTCTCAGAAAAGGGCTTCTAAAAATTATAGTCCTTACGTAGGTACTCTGCATTGACTATTTTTATGATTGGCATGTTTCACAAGCGCTGGTTATTTCTTGCTGATGTTACATTTGTTATACACATTTTCTAGTAATTTTAATTTAATTCTATTGCTTTTTGGTGTTTCATTTATTTTATCAATCTAATGTATCTTTGTTAATTGTTTGTACTTTTATGACTGCAGTCGAAATAAAGATTGAGAAGAAGAAGAATATTCTAGCATATGTACTGTGGTGTACTTGCTTTCCATATATATGTAAAACAGTGTAAAAATGTTCTGTACTTGTTAGGTCTTGTAGCTGGACCCCCCGCCAACTTCAGCAACCCAAACTTTACAGGTGAGTGCCTTCATCTGTGTAATAAGTGTGTTGCAAGGAGTGAATGTCATGTCAGATGTGTAGTGAATTGCCTGATTTATTGTGCCACCAACTCACAGTTTGACTTCTTGAAGAGTTGGAATAGGTAATGGATAGATGGGGAAATGTGTTGCATGTGTTACACCATCTAACTCATATTAATGACTAAATGTTGCCTATCTTGGAATGACAAGATGAAAGTTGTGTGTGAGAAGTGCATTTTTCCAAGTTTCTGACAATGTCAACGTATGGGAAAATTGTTGTACAATTTATCATGAATACAGTATGATTGCTACAGTATGCATGTCATCTGCACATCGAGTAAATGTGAACATGTATACAGTGTTGTTATGGACCACCACAGAGTGTCATCATGTCAAATATGTAATTGTTCATACACCAATGTAGGATATAGTCCCTGCATTAATAGGCACATGCGTACAAGGTTTTCTGTATAGGAAGAAATGTGTCCCAAAATGGCTTCATGTCCCATCAATTTCAAAACATTGTGACGCAAGTAATGTCCATGGGTACAGAAACAAGTATGTTTCAAAACATACCCTGTATGGAGAAGGTCATTATCACCTCTGCCTATGGTTGGTATAGCACAGTCTATACAATGTTAACTTTGCAAATAGGCACATCTGCATCGATCAGATATGCTATATGTAGGTTTGTTGTATAGTCAATAAAAGCAACTAGGTGTATTTTTGCTGTTAGGGCCACTGGCTTAGTTGTAATTAAACATATGAGAGTCCCATAGCTTATAAAGTGGACATAGCCGGCCGATGGCTGACATTTGACCTAAACATTTTCAACAGGCAACATGACACCAGAGGAACACCAACATTTCCAGAAGAGAAAGCTACACTACCAGCACATCAAATGTGTAGCAACGTCATTCAGGTGCATGAAGGGTCGGTACCAGACCGGAAAGGCCTAGGGGCAGTGGTCAGTGTTCCCCAGAGATCCACCAAATACCAGGAGAGGAAGTACGCCCAGCCGTTCACAAGCTGCGGCCAGACCTTCGCAGGCACCGACTCCTAGCTCATCTCAGAGTGGACCATCACAGTCATTGCCACCCACGCAACAGCCTACAGGAGGGTGAGAAATTTTGAGGCCAACATGCGGAAGGAAGTCTTGGACATAAAATTAAGGATGGCAGTTTGGAAATCAAGGTGGACCAGTCCCTGTCCCTGCTACAGAACATAAAGCAAGCAGTGGGTCAGGGAAAACATTAGAACACAGCATGTCCCATCCACCTGTTCCAGCCTGTTTGAGAGGCATCCTTGTTGTTGAAGTAGAGGGTAGGACAGTTTAAGTTAGCGTAGGTTTTAGTACAGTCTTGATATAGTGTACATAGGGGTTTCATAGGTTTGGCTTTTGTAGTTGGTATGTGGGATTACTTTGGGTTGTTCATTGGGGGTGGGGGAATTGATGTGTTTTTCATATAAAAAATACAAAACTACCCCACAAAATGTAACATTTAAAAAAAGCCCCCAAAAATATATATGTATTTGTTTAGGTTAAATGTTTAGGTAGTTTATGTTTAGGTATAATTAGATATGTCCTGTTTTTAGATGTGACTTAAGGGCGGAAGGGGGGGTTGATGTTTAAAATGTTGTGTTAAGTGTGTAGGTTACGATAAACTAATTTAGGGTAATGATAGGCGTAGATAGGATAAGGTACTGTAGTGTAGATTAGGATAGGTCTTTAGCACAGGTTAGATAGGCACTATTGAGCTCAGCTGATGCTGGATATTTTCAGTAATCTTAGCTAGTAGTATTGGACACCATGTGTGAGTGGTTTCCTGATTTGTAGACAGGGATCTGTCATACTGCCCATTAATTCACAAGATCTGACATTCAAACAATGTTGGCCAGGGCATGTGGCATTTCTCAATGCTGCATGATTATAGAGGGCTAATTATGTTGGCAAATAGAAGATTATTGTGTGTTTCAAATGCAACATGTCTTTGAGGGATGGTGTGAACTATGACTTCTGCACATACAGTTGGTATGTGGGCTGATACACTAATCACTGCCTCATAACCAGATACACTTGGTACGTGTAATTGACAACATGAGATATTTCACTAGTTACCACTAGTTACCAAGGGTAGACATGGCACTTGTGGGTTGAATGTTATCACCCTTCACACTGACTGCAAGACACCAGTTGCACATTATTGTGGCCACCTTGAGTATGCACTCAATGCAAATCACTCATTAGGTGCTTCAAACATTATTTGAACACTCACTACCTAGCATTTTTAAAGAGTCAGCAGACAGAATGATATCCCTTTTCACAGTATTTGATGCAGTTGCCACACAGATTAGCCATTGTTCACGCTTGTCCTGACTCATAGTGACAGACAACACATATCCAGTGATTAATGGTGCATTTATTTACATGTGCAAATGTTATTTGATCACACAAGGCCAGTTCACAGGATGACAACCCCAAAGGATGTATAGAGCCACTCGATGTTCAGAAAGAATCCTTGTGGGGAACATGTCATGGGACATGTTGAGGATTTGGAAGTTATCAGTCAGGAGGATGACCACAGTGTCAGTGGGGAGGATAGACCACCTTGGCAGTCCACAAATGTCCAAGGTGAACAGGGCAAAGTCAAAATGAAGACAGTGATAACATATGTTTCCAGGCATGTTGGTGAGCACAGGGCTAAGTAGAAACTGGACATTTGACTCAGATGAATGCTACAGCATACTTTTTCTTTGAAATGAGGTACCATCCACATCTTCCTCCTATGATGTGTGTGGTGTCTCCCGTGAGGTTAGTTTTGTAGTTGTGGCAGGTGTGGGAGGCACAGACACGCCAGGAGCAGAAGATGTGGATGCTGCGCCTGCAGCAGCATTCAGCTGTGCAAAAATATGAGGCATCACTGCAGCAAGGAGGATCTGCTGGTTTTGGAACACAGCAGCAATGTCATAGTGGTAGGCAGCCAAGGCAGCCATGTGAATGTCCTTCTTCCACTCCATGATCTCCAAGATATTTCAGATTGCCACCAACTCTTTTGACACCTCACTGGTGCCACTTTGGCAGGGTAGTTGGCAGGGTAGTTGTTGATGTTTCCGCCTCATTGCAACAGCAATGTCAGCCAGAGACTACTGGAGGTCACAGAGCAGAGAGTGGCTGCCTTTAATGGCAGCAGAGTTGTCCCGATTGGGACTGAGGCAGCCACGGATGCTAACTAGTGTGGCTGCCATGGTCTCCATCCCAGCCCACACCTGATATGTCAACTCCAGCTGGACTCCTACATCAGTCCGTTTGAAGGTGATCTGTGGGTCCTCGGAGTCCAGGGGTGTGGCTGTGGCTGAAGGAGGTACCTGTTGGTTGTTCGGTGAGGTATGTGCAGAAGCCACAAGACTGCTGACCCGGGTTTGGAGATGGTGTTCTAATGGTGTCCAGGAGCTCTTGGAGGGTTTCGTGGTTGATGGTTGGTAGGTTGTCATCATCATCATCGCCATCATCTGAGATGTCTGGAACAGGGTGCTGGCCAGAAGGTAAGGGTTCATTCTCTGCAATAGAAAGGGTAAAAACTACTGTTGCTCTCTGTTACATGTTGACATTTTTTTAAGCAGTTGACATTCAAAGTGCATGAGATGACACTTACCATTCTCCTGTGACACATGGGTCAAAAAAAATGTAAAACCTGTCTCTTCAGGCAAAACCGAGAGATTCTAGCGCGGAGACACTCTAACTTGAGTAACCAGGCGCTCTATTAAAATCCTAATCTGCTATACTAGGCTGTGGATGGTGAACAGCAGTATCCATAAATATTACATTTCAGGAGCTATGGATTATGATCATTGCCACTGTGTGCCAACTCTGAGTGGAAAAGGGTTATCCAAGTAGTAAAAAAGGAATCACTGACGTTCAACCCATTTCATCATGTGCAGAGTTGGTCATCTGCAGTGTGTCGGACATCTCATAGATTTGTTCCACACACTTGTATATGACCCCTCTGGCTGTTTCAGAAAAAGGTCCTGACAGCTGACTTATTGCCACAAAGTGATTGGACCATGATCACAAATGGATTATCCTGTACCTACAGCACTTACATGACGTGTGGCTACCTCCAACAGGCTGATATTGCAAGCTGTTACAGGGTGACATGTGTCATGCAGCACCCCAGATGATAGAGTTTTTGGGGATGGTGAGATGTACCTACTGAGAGGCTTTTTCACAAAATTTCGACAAAACATGGTGCAGCGGGCACTTTACCTTTGAACCCCAGCATAATTGCACATACGCAGGACAGCACCATAGGCAGAAAGAGTGTGCGGTCCCCTTGTGCTTTCCCTCTGCACTGGCAATTATGAAGACAGGCAAACAGCAAGACAGACAAGTTTGAGCCGGGGTGCAAGGATGGCTGCGTTGGTGCACAGCTGAACTTTTTGCAACAGCGCAGGGGTGTGCAAAGGGATGACACATACTCCACTGTATATGGCCCTTCCATGCATTTGTGAAAGGATGCATGTTGGCACAACCAATATGTATGCATGTATGCCCTGCCCCTTTTGACTTTACCTATGGCCTATGTTCAACGGGTGTTCGTAGGTTGCATTTATCTCCACACCCATTCTTTTCTGTGTTGAAGAGAGGTGTTCAGGTGGACCCTGCCATGGCAGCTGACCAATGTGTAGTTTGAACATGCATGGAATGACAGCTGTGTACCAACTAGTTTGCTGTAGCTGAGTTTTGAAGTGACAATGTCCATATCTCTATTTGTAGGTACTAGCCATGGCCCACAGATCTCCCATCCCTGAGGTGTTTAGTGTATTGTGTGAGATACCATTTGTATGCTATGTATAATCAGCCTTGCTTGATGTGCATTGCCCCAGGTGTGATGGAGTGGCATCATTGAAGGACATCTGTTAGTGTGCTGCACAGTGCAAGAAAGGATTATGCTGGTCCAAACTATATGAATAAAGAAGTGCAGGTTGTCTCTGTGTGTAGGTCAATAAAATGCATCCCTATTCTTTCCTTTATGCTGGTGCACAATCAGCTTTGTAGGACTTATACAGGTGCCTATTGAACTAAGGTGCAGGGATTCCAGCAGTGGCGTACCTCTGCTATATGTGACCCAGCACATGTAGTTACCACAGGAAAGCGCTGTATCTATTATATCTATAAGTCGTATAGGTTATTATATGCCTTTCAACTCTACGGAAATATTCCCCTCGTTCTTTTGGGATCTAAACATGGATATTTGGCGGGTTAAGGGGATACGACGTCCAGGGGACATCTATAGGGCAGGGATAATTGTTTCTTTCTCAGATTTGGTTGAACAATATGAGTTACCTAAGAAAGATTTTTTCACATTTTTGCAAATTCGCGATTTTATTGTCAAACATTGTAGATACATGCCTATGACACCCAACGATTCAATAGAGGCGCTGATTAAATGAGCTAAGATCGGGGTACTGTATGACATATTGTTGGAGTCTCAACGGGATGATATTGAGATGCATGAGGCAAAGTGGCGTGAGCGATTTGGGAACACTGGTTCCTATGTGCAATAATCAATAGATATGGCCACCAAAGTCATGCTGACTTCAAATGTACGTACCCAACATTTTAAAACTTTGTTTAATTTATATCATACCCCTGTGAAAATGATGAAGTGGGGTGGGCTCCACGATGGAAAATGTTGTAGGTGTTCGGCAAAGAAGGCTGATATTGTACATATATTTTTCGATTGTATAGTCGTAAAACAGCTCATAAGGAGCATTTCGGAATTCTTATCACAAATTACAGGGGTTAATGTGTGTATATCTAGAGCGATAATGTTAGTAGGTGTGGGTGAGGGTTCTGAACCCACTCAGAGCTGTTATCCTTTTCGTTATCTTTTATTTATGGCTTCTGCTGTTGCCCGATTATGTGTCGCTTCTATGTGGCTCCAATCAGAGGCGCCATCATATGAAATGTGGCGTGCGAAGTTTTATGATATATTTAATTTGGAATTCAGTTTGTACCGTTTAAAATCCATGAGGAAGAAACAATTAGGGATCCAAATTTGGCAGCCTATGCTTCAACAGATGGAGGTGTCGATGTGAAATTTATTGTTTTTTGTTTATTTGTGTTCCCCTTTTTTCCTACATTTCCTACATTATTAATTAAGTGGATTGATGTATAAATCCTACATGCTATGTACTGAACAATAAAGTATTTTTTTTAAAAAAAGGAAAGCGCTGTATCTAGACAACAAAGCACATGGCTGCTCTTACAATGTGTGTTAATATAGCTCAACTGTAACACTAGCAACACTGCCCTATGCAGCCATTTGTGCAAAACACACCTGAGTCTTCAGTTGTTATTATTTCTATGCATAGAGCACCTAGGTGGCTACCGTTTGATCTGCACACAGTGTGAGAGAGCGCTGAGACATAGTGGCCTGAACTGGGCAACATGGCACACTCCCTCATGTCCCGTGTTGGTACTTACCCTGTTGCTGATGTAGTTGGTCATAGTCACCACTGTCCTGTCCCACTACTCCAGCCACTGACTCCTCACAGATGACTGCAGACACCTGCTCCTCCAAGGGATCGAGTTCATCCTGGGAAGCTGGGAAGCTGGACTACCACCCTCGGTCTGCAATGCTGCCTGTTGATTCCTTGCCAGTTTCAGCTTAGTTTTGCGATTGGCGTTGTGCCAGTGCTTCTTGCAGTCTGTCACTATCCTCTTATCTGATGCAGTTCACCTTGTCCACTATGGACTGCCATATAGCCTTTTTGGCCCCCCTGGCACTTTGGAGCTGACAAAGAGCTGGTGTTGATGCACAGTCACCTCCACCTGACTGAACCAGCATTTCGGGTTCCTCTTCGCCTTGGACTCTGGTTGGTCATCTTGGTTGTTAGTAGGGTTGGGGGAGTTGTTGTCCCATGCTGTGCTGGCTCCTGGCAGCTCCATTCTGCATTCCGTTTTTTTTCCCCTCCTTAGCGGTGTTTTTGTGTGGTTTTTTTCACGGTGTACGCAGATATGTGACGCTCAGCAGGCACTTTTTTCACCATAACGTGTCTTTTTACTATGACTTGACACTTGAGTTAGTGTAATTTTTTTCAGCCAGTACCTTTTCCTAACATGCTAGAATGGCGTTAGGAATTGGCGTATGGCAGCGGTAAAAAAAAAAATAATAATTATGCTCTGTTACATGAAACCAGCGGAGCGTCATTTCTTATGAATATGTCCCCTAGTTTCCATAGGAAGAGCGTTTTGTGATTTGCCAATAACTTTGGTGCACTTCTGGTTGGGGGATGAAGTCCAGGCCCTCTTGTTACCTCCAGTAAGACCCACAGAGCCTGATTGCTGAGAGGCTTCGGAGGCCATGCCCCCTTCCTCCACCAATCTGGAAAGGCACCTCCTCATGCACTGCTGGTGGGAGAATGAAGTCGCCTTGGCTCCAGAGGGTCCTTGGGGGCCAGAACACCCTCCGGTGACCACCAGTAATTCCCAGAGGGCCCGACTGCTGGGAGTTCTTCAGAGGCCATGCCCCCTTTCTCCACCACTGTGAAAACATGCCTCCTGGGCACTGCTGATTGGGGTATGAAGTCCTTTTGGATTCTAAGGGTCATTGGGGGCCAACAAGCCCTCCTGTTACATCCAGTAAGTCCCACAGAGCATGATTGCTGAGAGGAATTTGGAGGCCACGCCGCCATTCTCGACCAATCTGCAAAGGTATCTCCTCGTGCACTGCTTGTTGGGGGATGAAGTCACCTTTGCTCCTGAGGGCCCTTGGGGGCCAATGAGCCCTCCCATTACATCCAGTAAGTCTCATACTGAGGGATTGCTGAGAGGACTTCTGAGGCCATGCTCCTGTTCTCTGCCACTCTGCAAAGGTGCCTCCTGGTGCACTTCTGGTTGGGAGATGAAGTCCCCTTGGCTCTAGAGAGGCCTTAGGGGCCAACAAGCTCGCCTGTTACCTCCAGTAAGTCCCACAGAGTGTGATTGCTAAGAGGACTTTGGAGACCACGGCCCCTCTCCCCGCCACTCTGTAAAGGCACTCCCCGTGGACTGCTGGTTGGGGGATGAAGTCCCCTTGGATCCAGAGGGTCTTTGGGGGCCAACAAGCCCTCCTGTTACCTCCTTTAAGTCCTAGAGAGCGCAATTACTGTAAGGACTTCAGACTCCATGCCCCCTTTCACCACCACTATGGAATCGTGCCTCCTGGCGCACTTCTGGTTGGGCAATTAAGTCCTTTTGGATTCTGAGGGTTCTTGGGGGCCCAGAAGCCCTTCTGTTACCTCCAGTAAGCTTGACATAGCAGGATTGCTGAGAGCTGGGCAGAGGCCCGCACCCTTTCCCCACCACTCTTCAAATGCGACTACTAGTTAAAAAAAATAGAAATTAATTTACGAAAGCAAAGGTTACAGGGACATTATAGTTAGGAAAAATAATTTGAAAAACCTTGGAAAAAGAATTTAAATAAAACTTAGAAATTCACACAAAAAAACAAAGGTTACAGGGACGTTATACTTAGGCTCACATTTCACTCATACAAAACCAGTGAAATTGGGCAGTTATAGTTAGCTGAGCTAGCTCCACTGCTTATAACCTCACATATTACATCACTCATGACATGGTCAGTGACATCACTGGTGACCTCACTATTAACATCTCAAATGACATCATTGATTACATCATCCACAGAACTACTCACTCAGCGACTCACACCCCTATTCAACCTCATGTACACCCATTCACACTCCTGTGCAACAGCTCACATACCCATTCATAGACCTATACCAGTACTCACACACCCACTGACTCCTAATTAGAGCCACTCACACACCCATCCACTCACTCGTACAGCCACTCACACAACCATTCACAACACTCACTCATTCACTCACTCATACAGCTACTTATACAACCAGCCACTCACCCATACGGCCAGTCACATAACCACACACTCACCCATACAGCTACTCCCACTCCCACTTATTTACCTACAAAGTCACTCAGACACCCACCCACTCACCCAATCAGCCCCTCAACACAGCCTCTCACTCACTCATACTAGCCTTCACACACTCACTCACTCATACACCCACACAACCACTTACATACCCATTCACACATCCATACAAGCACTCATACATTTGCATACTCACTTATACAGATATTCACGCAGACACTCAGGGCCCGATTCACAGAACAAACTTAAGACTAAATCCTAAACTTAGTACCATTCTGGTATTCACAGAATGCACCTAGTACTTCTGGTATTCACAGAATGAACTTACTACTTTTGCTATTCACAGAATGAACTTAGTACTTTTGCTATTCACAGAATGGATTTACGACTCCTAAACTTACGTCCGCACTCGGGCCGGAAATTCCGGCCCGGAGGCGGAGCTTCCGGCCCGGAGGCGGAGCTTCCGGCCCGGAGGCGGGGTTTCCGGGCCGGAGGCGGAGCTTCCGGGCCGGAGGCGGAGCTTCCGGCCCGGAGGTGGAGATTTCAGCCATAGCTAAATCGGCCGGAATCCCCAACTCCGGGCCGGAAGCTCCGCCTCTGGCCCGGAAGCCCCGCCTCCGGCCCGGAAGCCCCGCCTCCGGCCCGGAAGCTCCGCCTCCGGGCCGGAATTTCCGGCCCGAGTGCGGACGTAAGTTTAGGAGTCGTAAATCCATTCTGTGAATAGCAAAAGTACTAAGTTCATTCTGTGAATAGCAAAAGTAGTAAGTTCATTCTGTGAATACCAGAAGTACTAAGTGCATTCTGTGAATACCAGAATGGTACTAAGTTTAGGATTTAGTCTTAAGTTTGTTCTGTGAATCGGGCCCCCACTCTCTAATACAGCCACTCACACACCAACTCACTTAACAAAACACACACTCAAACAGACACTTACCCATAAAGCCTCTTACACACCCAGCAGCTTACTCATACAGCCTTTTAGACACATATTCACTCACCGACTTATACATCCATACAGCCACTCAAACACCCATATGCACAAGGATACATACAGTCACACAGTCACTCACAAAATATATATTAGAAGTAGTATCACTCATTAGTAGTACACCTAGTATACTACTTTAACTTTTGTAGTACCTCAGTATATATGTTTAACAATCATGAACTCTTACATAATACTTACACTCACTGGATGATGTCATCAGTGATGTCATATGAGATGCCATCAGTGATGTCACTAGCCATGCCATGAGTGATGTAATATTTGAGGTCATAAGCAGTGCATTGCGGGGGCATAAGTTATAGTTAGCCCAGCTGACTATAACTGCCGAATTCACTGGTTTTGTATGAGTGAAACCTGAGCCTAACTATAACATCCCTGTAAATTTTGTTTTTTCAGTGAATATATATACACATATATATTTTCAGTCTAGGACGGCACAGAAACCTTACATTTGGTTTAAGTGTGTATATACATATATATATTCACTGAAAAAACCATAGGTTTCACACATGTAATAGTTAGCTGGACATTTTACTGATAAAAAACCAATGAAATTCCCCCGTTATAGTTACTGTAGGCAACTATAACTCACGCGACCGCAATCCTCTGCTGATGCTAATACTGTATTTAGACACTTATTTGCCCATATCTTCTTCCATTAAATTTTAGCTATACATATATTACAAATATTTTTTTTTCATAAAGACACATATGTCATCAGCAGAGGATTACGGTCGCGTGAGTTATAGTTGCCTACAGTAACTATAACGGGGGAATTTCATTGGTTTTTTATCAGTAAAATGTCCAGCTAACTATAACATGTGTGAAACCTATGGTTTTTTCAGTGAATTAGCAAGGTTTTTTAAATGCTATTTCCTAACTATAACGTGTGTGAAACCTATGGTTTTTTCAGTGAATTTGTACGGTTTTTTAAATGCTAAGTTACTTTACGCCATTTGTGGCGTGCGCGCCCACTTAACGCAGTTCGTTCCGTGCACGGTTTTTATCAACTTTAATAAGCCCTGTACATTTGGTGGCCTTCGGCCACCAAAAGCACAGGGGGTGAGGTCAATGTGGATAGTGTTTTTTTTATTTCGATTTTATAATTTCATGTTGCCAAAATTACGTTTTTTTTCTCTATTAATAAGCCCTGCACATTTGGTGGCCTGCGGCCACCAAAAGCACAGGGGGTGGGGTAAGTGTGGATAGTGTTTTTTTTATTTTTATTTTTTTACCGTAAGCGTACGGTAAGCTTACGGTAAGCGTACGGTAAGCGTACGGTAAGCGTACCCCGCGAAATTGCCGAAAAAAAAATAAAACCGTTTTTGCTCTTGGGGGATGTTTGGGGACTCCCTCAACATGACTATGTGGGAGGGAGTTGTCAAAACAGCCCCGTAACATGTTTTTGGCCATCATGTTTGATAAACAACACTCAGTGCGAGAGACAAAATGGCGGACGCCGCTTCCTGGTTTCGGCCGATTCGAATGTTTACTAAGATCTAAGAGCCAATCAGAATCGCGCTCGCGCACGCCACCGTAAGCTTACGGTAAGCGTACGGTAAGCGTACGGTAAGCGTACCGTAAGCGGGCTCAGATATATATATTGATTTAAAGGCTATTTTCTCAGAATCTACTGAACAGATTTACACCAAACCTACAAAAGGCACTTCCTTGACCTAGGGACTACCTCTCTGCCAAATTTCTAGTAATTCTGTTCAGCCGTTCGGGCTGTAGCTCGTTCTAAAGGTCCTATGGAAAAATGCATGGGAAAAACGCGTTTTGGGACCCCCCTTTTATCTCAGCCCCCGCTTGACGAATCCCCTCGAGACTTTCAGGGTAGGAGCGGAGCGTAGCGCCCCACCTATTTTGAGAAATTCGCGAGGATTCGTCGACCGGCGCCAAAGTTATTCAAAATACAATGTTGAGGTTTTCCTATGGAAACGTGGTCCTAACTATAACTACCTACTGGCGACCGCCAGTAGGTAATTACCTACTGGCGGTCGCCTGTAGGTAGTGATAGTTAGGACCAAGTTTCCATAGGAAGAGCATTTTTTGTTTTGCTTATAACTTTAGCGTCGTTTGCTGAATCTTCATGAAATTTTCCAAACAAATTCTTTGTTCATAGCAGCTCCTATGTCAAAAGTTTGGGGGTGATTCGTCAAGGGGGGCCAAGAAAAAAGGGGGTCCCAAAACATGTTTTCTCCATGCAATTTCCATAGACAACGTTAGGCCAGGCTACAGGTCGAATGGGTGAACGGAATTACCCCAAATTTGGCAGGGAGAAGGGGCTTGGTCTAGAAAGCACGCTTTTGTTTATTTGGTGTAAATCCGTTCAGTAGTTTTGGAGAAATATCCAAATTTACAGATATCGATATTTGGCAATTCTGCCATCTGATTGGCTGAGGCGTTACGAGCACGAGCTTGCTGCTTATTGGGTGTGAGCGGCTGCAACTAGGACGTGTTGGCAGCCCTTTTGTGATTCTGTTGAAGCGAGTAAGGGGAAAAAAGGGCAAAAAAAGAGGAAAGAGGAGGGTAGGAGCACTGTAACCTCTGTGGGGTGTTTAGGGTGTGCTATACAGGAGTGCGAAGCGAACTACTCATCCCTACCAGGCTGAAAGTGCTGGGCTATAGAAATTAAGTGAGTTATTGCCTAGAGTCTGATGCTGCTAAGGTGAGCTGCTGCAGGACTTGGGGATTAAAGCGTGAGGCCACACTGTGTGTCTTATGCTGGGAAGTCAGGTGCCCTCTCCGTTGCATCACACCTGTGGAAGTAGTGTCAGCATATGTTTATACCTACTAGGGCGAACTACTAACCCCTACTGGTCTGAAAGTGCAGGGGTATGGAAAATATGTGAGGTATTGTCTAGAGTCTCATGCTGCTAAGCTGACCTGCTGCTGGACTCTGGGATGAAAGCGTGAGTCCAACCTGTGTGTCATATGCTGTGAAGTCATGTGCTCTGGCCGCTGTGCCACATCTGTGCAAGTAGTGTCAGCATATAGTTATACCTACTCGGAGGAACTTTGTTTCGAATATTGTAAGTTGTGTATGGTGTTTAGGGGGTGTTATACAGTGAGTGCGAAGGGAAATTCACGCATGTCAAATCAATTCGGTATTTGGAAAGTGCAGACTACTCACTCATTCAGGTCTGATGGCGCTGGGGGCATAAGCTGAGCTGCTGCCGGACTCAGGGATAAAGGCACTGAACTACTGACCTTAAGTGAGGTATTAGCTAGAGTGTTATGCTGCTAAATTGAGCTGCTGCTGGACTCTGGGATGAAACCGTGAGCCCAAACTGTGTGTCCTATGCTGTGAAGTCATGTGCTCTGGGTGCTGTGCCACACCTGTCCAAGTAGTGTCAGCAATATTTTATACGTAGTAGGAGGAAGTTCTGTTTGGAACACGGAAACTTGTTTATGGTGCTGGTGATCCGCAGCACTTGCATAGGCAGTGCACCCAGGACATGCAGCAGACGTGCAAGGTATAGGTGGACGTGAATGGAGTCGACCATGTGTTCGGGATGCCCTGCTATGCGTCAGTGGCTCTGCTTGTAGCTGCACTGGCTTGCTGTGTGCCAGTCTTGTGGATGAAATGGCACAGCTTGGTGCATTGAGCCGGGTCTGTGTGCAATGGGTGCAGGGCAGGGTTGTGGTGGGAGTACGTGTGAAGGCCATTTCACGCACGCTAACTACGACGAAGGACTTTTGAGTGTGGGATGTCCATTCGTTGTGCTCAAATCGGGCAGTGGGTAGTGTGGGAGATGGATGCAAATATTATCGTATCTGTCAGGGGTCTGGCTACTTGCAAGTTTCTTCTCGGAGCAGCAGATGTGTTAGCACAAGATAGCTCAGACAAAGAACCTTTCATCCTTACAGTAACTTCTCTAGATGCATTCATACAGGATGTGTACAAAGGCCGGCCGTGGGTGTTGTGGGATGTCTGCGACCCTGGTCATCATGTATGAGATGCCTAGCACGTGGCACATGGGCGGGTTCACTGTGTGTTACGTTGCCAAACAACTGCTCCTCCCTCCATTGAGCTCCCACACTTTTGTGCGCTGCACTGTTGTATCCCGTGCACTCCCATAGCATACCTTTGCTATGCCTATTGACACATGTCCTGCGGCATTCCAATCACACCGTGACACTGCCGTTTGGAAGTGGTGCTTGCAACTTTACAACATCGACTGCTGCGGCCCTTGATTGCGGCCACAGCAGAACACACTTACTGCACTTCTTGCACACGGACATATGTGAGACACCCCGTTCCCTTTGCCGCTTGTGCATGCAGGAGGATGTGTGCGTAGCTACATCTCCAGGCTCACTGCCAATGCTGAGGTGACATGGTAACGTCCGCTGAAAACAGCACACTGTGATGTTGCAGGGCCGGTGCCTATCATGCTAACACAATGACCACACGGACATACTTGCTCAGATGCGGGTTCGGGGGGCGTTGGTGGTCCTGGGGTTGTTGCGAGGAGTGTTATGGCCCTCATGGGTATCCGTGTATCATGCTCATTGACTCTATGGCACCTGTGGGTGTTCAGGTGTGGCTCTTGGCTGTGTTCCTTTTCATGCTGCAGGTAGTCCTACTTAACACCAGCAGAAAGCTGGTGTAAAATCTCTGGTGCTAACGCGGCTTATCGCCGGAATGTGTTTCGCTTCGTACTTTTTGCCTTTCGGTGTGAAAGTTGTGATGTGGTTTTTTCGTGTACGGAAAAATAAACGAACTGGGCAGTGTATCCCGTCTAGATCCAGCACCTGACCCATAATTCCCAATCAATATAAATACAATGAGATTTCTTTATTGATTTTGTGTGTACACTGTAAATGCACCCACTACCACAGTGGAATTCTATACAGGATTTTAGTAATTAGAATAGATCGCAAAGGTTCACCTCGTGTGTTTTTGCACTGGAACGCCTACTCTGCATCTCATTATCAGCACTTTAATGCAACTGAAGTTGAGAGAAATCTAACACACTATTCAGAAGCTGGTGCAAACTGCAGACATCACCAGTATTTCCGCGATAACTGCCCCAAGATGTAACACTATGGTGGACACCACCAAATAACAGTAATAAGAACGAGAAAGAGTGACACAGCACTTAAGTAACAACCAAAAACGTTATTGAAATTTAACAAACTCAACATAAAACAACAAAGCGGGAGACTCCTGTCGGGTCCATCAATGTCGACGACACAGCCTGGAAAATAAAGCACAAAATGAGGACGTGTGTAATGCGCATATCAGAGGAGTGAGACACAGAGAAAGAGAGAAGGAAAAAAAGCCATAGATAAAAAGAGAGGGAAGGAAAGAAAGGGAGTGAGAAAGGGAGAAGGGAGAGAGAGAGAGATAGAAGGAAAGGAAGGAGGAGAGTGAGAGAGTGAAGAGAGGGAAGTAAGAGAGAGAGTGAGACACTTTCACCCCTGCGCAGCCATGACCAAATAATTACCTGCTGCCACCGGAGTGTCTACTAGTGGGCGCTCCACGTGCCCGTCAAAGCTCCGCGCCCCGGCACATCTCACAGATGTCGCTGAGTCCTGAGTCATGAATGGCGGAGACCACATCAGCTTCTCCGTGGCCCAGCAGATCTCACATGTCGCTGAGTCCTGAGTCATCAATGCCGGAGACCACATCAGCTTTTGGGGCCGCTAACCCTGTGCAATGCAAGTCAGCGCCACGTGGTGGTAGGCTGCTGGCGGCCATACAACTTAGGGTGCGACTAACACTGTGCAACTCAAGTCGGCGCCACGTGGTGATAGGCCCCTGACAGCCACATCAGTTTCGGGTGGCACTAACCCTTTGCAAGTCAAGTCTGCACCACATGGTAGTAGGCCCCTGATGGCCAGGCAGCTCAGGGTGCGACTAACCCTCTGCGCAACTCTTCATTGACTCTTTATGATTCAGACCCGTGGACCTTGCGCCATCCCGTCACCACCGGCAATAAAGGATGTTATGTTGTCGATGCATTATATTTGCGTGGTCACATGGCCTGGGACGCATGTGCTGGATGGGTGTGGTGTGTGTGCAAACCTGCCCTCAGAGAGTGGCCGTGAGATGTTGACAACTAGAGCACTGACCTGCACACCAATAGCGAGTACGCCTGCGTCAGGTAGCTATGTGGGGGGTTTTCTCAATAGATTTTCCATAGGAATCTTTAGACAAGGCTACAGGTCAAACTGCTGATCAGAATTACGCCAAATTTGGCAGGGAGCAAGGTCTTGGTCCAGAAAGCGGGCTTTCTCGCATTGAGTGAAAATATAAAAGAAAGGTCTCAGGGGCAATTTAATGTACCGGAGCTCTGTTTCTGCAAGATAACCTTTTCACGCTCCCTCTTCCCAACATCACCACTTCGCAGCTATAGCGTTAGAAGCCAGGCCGTCTGCTCGTAGCTCTCTACCTTTGCGAGCTAGTACGCTACTGTGCCTGTACCTCTGCGAACTAATACGGTGCTGTTCCTTTGGGAGCGGATGGCTCGTATTACTGCGTCTGTGAGTCGATCGGACGGGCCGCAGTTGTCCCTCTGCGAGCCTGGGTGCTAACTGTTCATAAGTCACACTATATAACCATTGAAAAACCATTTTGTGATTCAGTTCGTCAGCTGGCATCTGTCCGAGGCATTTCTGAAAACATATCGAAGTTCTTTCTGTGAGAGATGCCCCTTTCACGCTGCCTCTCCCCAGCAGGTAACGCACCCTCTTCCCACATTACCAACATACCCCCAACAACCTTCTTGGGCCCAGAATTTTTCCTGTGCGGTTGGACAAACAAGAATCTTAGTCATATATAGATTTACATAAAAAACATTTTATTTAAACAAAACAACAAGAAATAAAACTGAAGGGAGTCTGGTGCTGTGGTCACTGCCATGAAGTTGGGGTTACTGTCATTCAGGACTCAGGACACAGTTCCACATGTGGGATCGACTTGAATTGAGCAGGGTTAGTGGCACCACGTGTCGCCGGCCTTTCATATGGAAATATGCCTGACTGATCAAAGGGAGTATGCTGCTGTGGTCGCTGCCACGGACTTGGGGTCACTGCCATTCGGGACTCAGGGGACAGTTCCACATGTGGGATTGTTCGGCTTGTGTTGAACAGGGTTAGTGGCACCACGTGTCGCCGGCCTTGCATATGGAAAGACGCCTAACTGATCAAAGGCAGTATGCTGCTGTGGTCACTGTCACAGACTTGGGGTCACAGCCATTCAGGACTAAGGACACAGTTCCACATGTGGGATCGGCTTGTGTTGAACAGGGTTAGTGGCACCACGTGTTGCGGCTTGTGTTGAACAGAGTTAGTGGCACCATGTGTATAAAATTCAAATTGCGAGCTCTGTAACCCGCAGTGTAGAGTGTTATTGAGTGTTTGTTGGCACTTGAAGATGAATTTGTTGATTGTGCTAAAGCTATAACTGATATAAAAAAAGTTCTTCAAGCAAGGATACTAAAAGGATATTATGTAGGTTTTAGGCCTGTGATAATTACTTGCCTAGTGGACTCTGTAATTAATGAATGAAGATTTAATTTTAATTGTGAGCCCTACTGACCGCAGTGTAGGCGCATCATGAAAAGATGAAATATGTATAGAATACATTGTGTATGAGCCTATGATGTTGCTTGGTGTGGATGGACCGCAGTGGGAGCTATGTCTCTTGCCTACTGCGTCATCTGCAATCGTGACTGTATCCGAATTGTGAGTCCTGCTGACCGTAGTGTAGGCCAGAGGCAGCAGTGAGCAAGGGCCGACAGCCACATGCATAGGTTGGTGGTGGCTGCCATGGACTTGGGGTCACTGCTATTCAGGATTCAGGACACAGTTTCACATGTGGGATCGGATTGTGTTGAACAGGGTTAGTGGCACCACGTGTCGCCAGCCTTGTATATGAAAATATGCCTAACTGATCAAAGGGAGAATGCTGCTGTGGTCGCTGCCACGGACTTGGGGTCACTGCCATTCAGGACTCAGGACACAGTTACACATGTTGGATTGGCTTGTGTTGAACGGGGTTAGTGGCACCACGAGTCACGACCTTGCATATGGAAATATAACTAACTGAGCAAAGGGAGTATGTTGCTGCGGTCGCTGCCACGGACTTGGGGTCACTGCCATTCAGGACTCAGGACACAGTTACACATGTGGGATTGGCTTGTGTTGAACAGGGTTAATGGCACCACGTGCCGCCGGCCTTGCATATGGAAATATGCCTAACTGAGCAAAGGGAGTATGCTGCTGTGGTCGCTGCCACGGACTTGGGGTCACTGCCATTCAGGACTCAGGACACAGTTACACATGTGGGTTCGGCTTGTGTTGAACAGGGTTAGTGGCACCACGTGCCGCCGGCCTTGCATATGGAAATATGCCTAACTGATCAAAGGGAGTATGCTGCTGTGGTCGCTGCCACGGACTTGGGGTCACTGCCATTCAGGATTCAGGACACAGTTACACATGTGAGATCGGCTTGTGTTGAACAGGGTTAGTGGCACCACGTGTTTCGCCGGCCTTGCATATGGAAATGTGCCGAAATGATCAAAGGGAGTATGCTGCTGTGGTCGCTGCCACGGAGTTGGGGTCACTGCCATTTAGGACTCAGGACACAGTTACACATGTGGGATCGGTTTGTGTTGAACAGGGTTAGTGGCACAACATGCCGCCGGCCTTGCATATGGAAATATGCCTAACTGATCAAAGGGAGAATGCTGCTGTGGTCGCTGCCAGAGAGTTGGGGTCACTGCCATTCAGGACTCAGGACACAGTTACACATGTGGGATCGGCTTGTGATGAACAGGGTTAGTGGCACCATGTGTCACTGGCCTTGCGTATGGAAATATGTCTAACTGATCAAAGAGAGTATGCTGTTGTGGTCACTGCCACGGACTTGGGGTCACTGCCATTCAGGACTCAGTTACACATGTGGGATCAGCTTGTGCTGAAGAGGGTTAGTGGCACCACATGTCGTGCTTTGTGTTGTACAGGGTTAGTGGCACTACGTGTTGCTGGCTTTGCATATGGAAATATGCCTAACTAATCAGAGGGAGTCTGGTGCTGTGGTCGCTGCCATGGACTTGGGGTCACTGCCATTCAGGACTCAGAACACTGTTACACATGTGGGATCATTTGGCTTGTGTTGAACAGGGTTAGTGGCACCACGTGTCGCTGGTTTGTGTTGAACAGGGTTAGTGGCACCATGTGTTGCAGCTTGCGTTGAATTCTGCCTGAATAAGTCCATGTGGTGATGACTTGTGGTGTAGTGAGTTAGTGGCAACTGAAGCACTCAGCGTGTGCGCACCCTGCGATGATGCGTGGTCCAGGCAGGCCTCACTGGTAGCAATGTTTTTACATGCTTTGAAAGAATCTTCATAGCAGTCAAAATCTCCATGTAATTCCATTTCAGTCCTCCAAGGTTTGAAGAGTTGGAGAAGAGCTAAATAGAAAAACTCTCTCTTATCTTGAGTATCACAACTTAATTTCCTGTGATTAATCAAATTTCCTTTGGCATTCTTTAAGAAACATCCATCAGATCCAATTGCAGCATCTTTCCTTTAATTCTTTTTTTCTGTAACTTTTTTTTAAAAACAATAATGTTGCAGTATTTCATATAGACATATGTTATCCAGGTATGGACTCCTATTGCGAGGAACAGGAATTGAGTTATCTGCAACACATTGTATGTCCATATTTGCATTCCACATCTTCAAAATTACTGGATTGTAATCATTAATGTACTTTGATTCTTCTGTTCTTTTTATATTCTAAGTATTTTTGGGTGATTTTCGTGTGATAGTATGCCTCACTGCTGACATAAAACTGTTCACTCTTCCTTGCGATGACTTTTGGTGCACTGAGTTAGTAGTACCTTTGGCGCTCAGCGTGTACGTACCCTGCGATGATGCGTGGTCCAGGAGAGCCGCACTCGGATCAATGTCTTTTTTCTATTGAATTCTGCCTCAATAAAGCCACGTGGCGATGACTTCTGGTGCACTGAGTTAGTAGAACCTTTGGTGCTCAGCTTGCATGTACCCTGCGATGATGCATGGTCCGGGGGAACTGCACTGGGAGCAATGTCTTTTGTCTATTGAATTCTGCCTCAATTCAATTTTCGAGTGATAGTAAGCCTTACTGCTGACATAAAACTGTTCACTCTTCCGTGTGATGATTTATGGTGCACTGGGTTAGTAGTACCTTTGGCGCTCAGCGTCTACATACCCTGTGATGATGCGTTGTTCGGGAGGGCTGCATTTGGAGCAATGTCTTGTCTATTGAATTCTGCCTCAGTAAGGCGACGTGTCGATGTCTTGTGTTGCACTGAGTTAGTAGTATCTTTGGCGCTCAGCGTGTACGTACCCTGCGATGATTTGTTGTCCGGGAGGGCCGCATTCGGATCAATGTCTTTTGTCTATTGAATTCTGCCTCAGTAAGGCAATGTGTCAATGTCTTGTGGTGCACTGAGTTAGTAGTACCTTTGGTGCTCCGACGTCTACGTACCCTGCGATGATGTGTTGTCCGGGAGGGCCGCATACGGACCAATGTCTTTTGTCTATTGAATTCTGCCTCAGTAAGGTGACGTGTCGATGTCTTGTGGTGCACTGAGTTAGTAGTATCTTTGGCGCTCAGTGTCTACGTACTCTGCGATGATGCGTTGTCGAGGGGGGCCGCTCTCGGATCAATGTGTTTTGTCTATTGAATTCTGCCCTGGTGAGGTCACGTGGCGATGACTTGTGGTGCACTGAGTTAGTGGCATCGGAAGTACTCAGCGTGGGTGCACCCTGCGATGATGCGTGGTCCGAGAGGGCCGCACTGGGAGCAATGTATCTTGCGTACTGCGTCATCTGCAATCGCTACTCCATCTGAATTGTGAGGCCTGCTGTCTGCAGTGTAGATCGAAGACAGTAGTCTGTACAGATATAAGTCTGCGGTGCTGTGCCGCTGGATTCGCAGGGGGCCTGTGTTGAGGTGAGCCGCGGTCATGGCGGCAGCCTCGTGGCAGGGTGAGGCCCGCCGCTCTGGCACAGTAGTTAGTCTTCACAGTTCACAAGTGAACCACGCCCAGAGCCCTGGCCTATTTATTCACACTCCACCACTGAAGTGGCATACATCGGACCAGCCCACTCCGGTTACCTTTATGCTTACAGGGGGGGACGATACATCTTCATGACTGAGATTGTCCCTAGTGTTTGACGTAACATGGTTGGGTCCATTGTCCACAATACTACAAGGACCAGTAGTATTTGTGCACATGGAGAGGTGTGTGTTCTGCATACTGAGATGTGTCCAGCACATCACCGCTACACTTTGCATTGTGTGCATTGTTATTCATGGGTGAATTGCTTCCTTCACATATACTTTGTTCACACCTGTCCCAATATTCAGCTATTGTGTGGCTGAGGGGCAATGCCGTTTTTGGAAAGTTTGCTGTCTTATTCTGCGCTGCCTCGGTGGTAGGGGGGGGGTCCTGGGGGTGGTGGTTGATGGTGTGGAGTTCTTGGGTGTCGGAGCTGCTTCATCAGTAGGTCTATGGCATGTGTTGGTCTTCAGATGTGGCTCTGGGCTGGGCTCCCTTTCATACTGTATGTAGTTGTTTAATATTTAAAAAACAAGAAGACATTAAATAAGAAATAAAAAAAATACAAAAACAATTTTTAGGATAATAAAGTTACAAAATATAATTTTTTTTTCAAAATTAAGTTTTATGAACATTATTATAAGAAATTAGCATTTAAAAAACCTTTGAAATTCACTGAAAAAACCATAGGTTTCAGGCACGTTATAGTTAAAAATTAGCATTTAAAAAAACCTTAGAAATTCACTGAAAAAACCAAAGGTTTCAGGCACGTTATAGTTAGAAATTAGCATTTAAAAAACCTTAGAAATTCACTGAAAAAACCATAGGTTTCAGGGACGTTATAGTTAGTTGGACATTGTACTCATATAAAACCAGAGAAATTCACCCGTTATAGTTAGTTGACCTAACTATAACTCGCGCGCCCGCAATGCACTGGTGATGACGTCACATATTACATCACTCATGACATGGTCAGTGACATCACTCATGACATCACTGATGACATCTCAAATGGCGAATTTCTCCAGTTTTACATGAGTTTAATGTCCAACTATCAAGTCCCTGAAACCTAAGGTTTTTTCAGTGAATATATATAAATATATATAAATATACTTTATTGATAGAACCTTTGGCACAGACGCGTTTCGACAAAGGCAGTTAGCCGAAATGCGTCTGTGCCGAAGGTTCTATCAATAAAGTCTTGAATCTGCCCTTGTGAGTGCTGTGATCTTTGGGAGGGTTCTGGCCCAAAGGAGTGTGGAGTGTATTGGATATGCGGGAGCACCCCCACATGAACGGCACCCATCCGTGAGTGCACCAGGCTGGTGCATGGTGGAGCAGTAATATATATATATATATATATATATATATATATATATATATATATATATATATATATATCACCACAGATGACCCAGGTTCCTGAAATCCTTGTCCCATTGGCAGTTGGCGAGCAAAAACCGAGCAGGTCTCCTGGTAAATGTTTCACACACAGCGTCTTCTTCATAGAAGGACTCGCACTCGGAAGGAAAAACCAAAAGTTTATTAATTACTCGTTACGCGTTTCCTCAGTGAAACTGACTTGATCACACGAAGTGTAGTGAAAACTGGGAGGTATTTACATGGCTGAAGAAACAAACAACAGACAAAATGTTAGCCAAGTGGTGTCTGTGACTTTGCCGGCCATTACTAAAAGTCCAAATGCGATAACAACAAATACATTTGTATGCCAAAATACATTTGTATGCCAAAATACCTGTCTGCATGTGCATAAACCATGTTATAAAGAACTGTATACTTGATTATACGTATAGTGTATCGTTACTGTCACTAAAAGGCCAATGATTCAACATAGGCGGCATGGTACTGGCTCCCGTAAATAGAAATACTGTTATGATATTCGCACCTCTAGTGGCAGACAGTAGCGTATTTGAACAGTTCTAGTGACAGTATGTATACGTACATAATTTTAAATACAGATGGAATCGGCATAGTGCCTTCTTATTTCATGGTTTGCATCTCCTACACTGTAGTAAGAGAGAGTCAATGGTATATCGCAGTTACACAAAATAAGGAAATACATAGGTAAATCCGAATGCCTCCAAAGTCAAACTAAAACTTCAGTGTCAACAGCACAATGTATCCTCCTGATTACAATCCAATAGTGCCCAAAATTAAATTCAAGTACAAAATAATAAAGAAAAGGATATATTTTCTTATCTGTGCCCATAGACCCGGGAAGAAAAGGGTAGGGTAACCGATACGGATAAATGATCCGCTGAGGTGGCGACCCTTCCTTTTCTCCTGTGCAGAAAAAGAGGAAAAAGTGATATAATAAATATTATACAAAAACATAATTTAAAATTGCACACAGTAATACTATTGCATCATAGTACCTGCTATTGGCTAAAAATTGAACATACTTCAGCAACCAGCATCGGGACATATATAACCAAATAAGTAATGATACACTTAAGGTTAGGCAGAACGTATACAGAAGGAAGGGATAAAACAAAAATTAGTCATCATTTTTTTTTTTTTAAAACATAGTTTATTGGTTTTATACACAACCACATATAAAACCTTGCACAATTTGTTTCACCATACGTTCTACAAATGAAGCACAAGCCCCCCGCCAATTATACAATACCTAAAGCAGGGCCATAAAATTCCCTCCTGATCTATACAACGCATAAACCAATAAGCTACATATCAAAACCTCTACCCTTAACCCCCACGAAACTTCTAAATTTCCCTACCCCTCCCTCAGTCCTCCTCAACAACGCATGCGGCCATCTCTGCCCTCTAATGTCGTACAGCCCAAGGAATACCAATGTGTCGAGTTATGTGACGTGCCCAGTTTGCTCCGGGGGCACCCCCTCAACCCCGGGGCGGTCATCTCCCTCCGCGCCTGGCTCGTAATCTCGCAGTGCCTGCACTAGCGCCTCCCACGCAGCTGCCGCCTCTAGCGCCTTTTCATCGCTGCGCCTATGGGCCCATTGATACCGCAGCACGCCCTCGCTGGTGGCCCATTTAAGAAATTCCCCCTTCTATTGTTTACTAGTGGGCCCTACTGTTGCCTTCCACCTCTTCGTAATTTCTCGTTTTGCTAATATAAGGCCCATGTCTATGAATTTGCTCGTGATTTTAGTTTTGGGCGTGTGTGGGAACCAGTGCAGTATACTAACAGCCATATCAAACTCCAGTCCCCTCTCTGTTACCTCATTCAGGGTATCTCCCACCTCTGTCCAGTAAAGCCCCAGCGCTGGGCAAGACCACAGCATATGATCCAGTTCCACCCCCGTTCTCAGGCATCTGGGACATGCCGCCTCCTCAACTTTAAAATATTTCTGGATTTTCCCAGGCGTCAGGTATGCTCTGTGGAGGATGTAGAAGTGCACCAGCTGGAATCTTGCGTTTCTCGTGATCTTCTAAGCCGTCTCACTATCTGTGCCCAGGTCGTCTCGGGGATAGCTCTGCCGAGATCACCCTCCCATTTCCCCCGAAGTTCAGCTAGAGGCTGTAGGTTTTCGAGGAGCATTCTAGAGTATAGGCACGTAACCGCCTTAACAGTTCCTGCTGCCATCATAGCATACTGGCAGGCCATCGACGTCTTAGGCTCCATCAGCCCCTCCCTCCAGTGTGCCTGCATCGCTCTGGTAAGCGCTGCGTGCAACAGGAAGCCTCCCCGAGGTAAATCAAACCTCTCTTGGAGAGTCTGGTAGGGCAGCAAAATCCCGTTTTCATAAAGGTCTCCTACCACCTGCAGTCCCGCTTCTTCCCAAAGTTGTAGTTGCGACCAGTCTCCACCGTGTGGCAACACAGTCAGCATCCCCAGTGGCCTCTCCGGCGCATACGGGTGTAACACCCCCGCACGTCTCTGGGAGCGATTCCAGCAGACCCTAAAGGTTATCTCCTCCGTAAGGAGGTCCCGGGTTTCCAGCCTCTGCTGCAGGGCAATGTAGGAAAGGACGTGGCGTGGTATTCCCCCATCTCGTCCGGCCTCTGGACCGCGGAACACCCGCGCCACATTTTGGGTGAAGATCTGCAATTGCGCCGCTAAGTAATATAGTTCAAAGTCGGGGACCGCCAGCCCTCCTTCATTCTTGGGCCGTAGAAGCATTGCGTGAGCCACTCTACGCCTGCCCGTACCCCACAAAAAAGACACCACCATCGATTTCAGCAACCGGAACGTGGAGTTGGGTATCCACACCGGAAGCGTCCTAAAATAGTATAATAAGCGAGGGAGTGCCACCATTTTCAGAAGGGAGATGCGGCCCGTCACCGATAACGGGAGGGTGACCCAAAAGGCCATACTCCCCTTCAGGGCCCGTACGCTGCGGCCCACATTCCCCTCCAGTATATCTGCCATCGTATGATAAATATGTACCCCTAAGTAGTTCAGACAGGTGGGTTCCCAGCGGACCGCTCGAGACGCATCCGGCCTAGTCTCCCCCTGTCGCACCGGGAACCGGCACGTCTTAGCCCAATTAACTCGTAGACCCAAGGCGAACAGTAGCAGGGAGAGCGGGCAACCCTGCCTCGTCCCGCGTTCAACCAGATATCTCGGTGAAACCAATGATCCCGCTCGCACTCTAGCCACTGCCGAAGTATATAAGACTTTCGTCCATTGGAGGTAGCCCTCCCCTAATCCAAACCTTCGCAATACTTTATACAAATATCCCCATTCCAAGCTATCAAAAGCCTTCTCGATATCTACCGAGAGTACCATAGGCTGTGGGGCTTCTGGGTGATCATCGTCCAGTAACCATACCAGTCTCTGGATGTTCGCAGTCGTGTTACGCTGTGGTATGAAACCAGTTTGGTCCTCATGAACCAGGGTGGGCATATATTGTAGCAATCGGGCCGCCAGTACACTACTCAATATTTTATAGTCGGTGGTTGTTAGAAGGCGACCTCAGAGGAGCCCGGAGGGGGCCCTGACTATCCTGAGACCAACCCTCGAGGTATCGTAGCCAGGCACTGGCGGGAGACTCCTCAGGGGAGGAATCTCGTATCTAGGATCGTACACTTGGCACCACACGACAAAGGGACACCACACCGGGAGTTCTTAAGAACAAATATTTATCAGATCGGAGTTGTAGGATCTTTATGATCAGCAAGGCAAATATATACAAGTGGAGCGTGGGCCCACAGAGTCTTGGAGGGGGTAGGAGGTAGCGGGACAGTCTTTGGGGATATGGATCAAATGCAGGGGCGTACCCGGCGCACAGCTCACAATCCTCGAGCTGGGGGATACGCTTCTCGTCGTCGGGGTCCGGCGGGACCAAGAGAGTTTGTGGGAGCCGCGAGTCACTGAGCAGGGCTCAAGCACAAGTCGGAGGTCTTACGATCTTTTCGGGGAGCCGCGAGTCACTCAGCAGGGCTCAAGCACAGGTTCGGAGGTCTTACGATCTTCAGGGAGCCGCGAGTCACTCAGCAGGGCTCAAGCACAAGTTCGGAGGTCTTACGATCTTCAGGGAGCCGCAAGTCACTCAGCAGGGCTCAGGTGTTTCCAAAGGCGAATCTGCCGGACAGTCCCAGAGCACCCCTTGTTATAGGACGACTCCTCTTTGATGTCCGGAGTCTGTGCAGGCAGGGGTCTTGTCACCTGGGGGTCGCCTGTTGGGGTTTCCTGCCATTGTCTTGTGATCCTTTCAGGGCCGGGTCGGGAGGAGTCCCAGGCACCCAGCAGGCGTGGAGCCAGCCCTCGGGGAGGCCGGCGGGCCGATCGAAACCCACCTCCCCAGGGAAGCTCAGAGGTGCGATGGAAACTGCTCCTCCCTCTCTCATCCCTCTAGGCCAGGGTCGCGCTGGGGCCGGGCGGCCATCATGGTGCATGAAGTGGGCACGTGGGCCCGGTGTGGCCGAAAGGAGGAAGGCCATGGACGGGGAAGTCCGGGTCGGGTGTGTGTGTGTTCTGGTGGGAAGAATCGGCTAGGCCGTGGGCTCGGGGGCTGCGTGAGGTGCATGGGGCAGGTTATGTGGTGCGGGGACAGGGATGGCTATGCTACGAGGCCGGGTCTAACAGTGGTTAACATCGACAATGGCCTATATGAGGCCACATTCTCACTTCCCCTACCCGGCTTCAATAACGGAATCACCAGCGCTTCGCGCATCGATTGGGGTAGCCGTCCTAATTTTCTAGCTTCTCTATAGACCTCCTGGAGCCGCGGAACCAGCAATTCAATGTATTTCCCATAGAATTCTATGGGCAATCCGTCTAGCCCCAGTGTCTTGTTGCGGGCCATGCGCTTGATGGCAGCCCGTATTTCACCCGGTTCTACGTCTTTACCCAAGTCCAAAGCCTGCTCCCGGTCCAGTCCCGGCAGCGTGACCTCATCCAAGAAAGTGTCACCGGCGGGGTCCCCATCCTCTAGTCTACTCTTATAAAGCGTCTCATAATAGCGCTGAAAACACTGCATGATTTCAGTTTGGGTGTAAACCAACTCTCCCTCCGCTCTCTCCAAAGCCAGGATAGGGGAACTCCTTCTGGTGGGGTTGGCTAACCAAGCCAATAATGTCCCCGCTTTATCTCCCTCCGCGTGGGCCCTCATCATGTATCGTCTATGATCAAAGCAGCGCAAACGTTCCACCTCCACCGCCACCGCTTCCTTAGCTGCGGCAACCCTTTCCTGTAGTTCAGAATGGCCGGGTCTCTGCTTTTCCGCCTCCCGCAGTGCGGAGTCCGCCTTGGCCAAGTCGTCCAAAAGCGTCTTCCGTATGCCCACATGTTTCCCTATGCAGAGCCCCCTGATTACAACTTTAAAGGCGTCCCACTCTGTCGCCTTTGTCTCAGCCGTGTTCGCGTTTTCCGCAAAGTACTGTGTGATGCCCAGGCTAGGATGGCGTCAATTTTGGGCTGTAGAGGGGCGACCTGGCCGCTTCCGACCTGGTGCCCCAGGTAGGTTACCGAACCTTGCCCAATCTGGCACTTGCTGGCTTTCACGGTGAGGCCTGCCTGGCGCAGGGCGGTTAGCACCCTCCGGAGGTGCTGGAGGTGCTCACTCCATTCGGAACTGAAAACTGCGATATCGTCTAGATAGGCAGCGCTGAATTTTTCCAGCCCGGCCAGGACTCTATTTACCAGTCGCTGGAAGGTGGCCGGGGCATTTTTCATCCCGAAGGGCATCATGCGAAAGCGATAGTGCCCATCCGGGGTGGAGAAGGCGGACCGCTCCTTGGCTCCTTCTGTGAGCGCAATTTGCCAGTAGCCGCAGGTGAGATCGAAGGTGCTGAGGAACCGAGCAGCCCCGAGTCGGTCAATGAGCTCGTCGACTCGGGGAATGGGCTGGGCATCGGCTCGGGTGACTTCATTGAGTCCCCGGTAGTCCACGCAGAAGCGGAGTTCTGGGGCGACACCGGGGGCAGCTGCTTTCGGGACCAGGACCACGGGGCTGGCCCAGGGACTGTCTGAGGGTTCGATCACCCCTAAGGTCGACATCTTCGAGACCTCGGCTTGAATGCAGGACCGGACCCGATCAGGGACTTGGTAGGCTCGGTGTGTCACCGGCGGGCTGTCTCCGGTATCCACGTCATGGACACACCAGTCTGTGACTTGGGGGACCAGGGAGAAGAGGTCGGAAAACTGCCCTAGGAGCTGGCAGCAATCCTCACGTTGCTGGGAAGTGAGGGATGGGGAGAGGTTCACTCCCTCTACGGAGCCGTCCTTCTCTTTGGTGCACAGGAGATCAGGGAGGGGATCCGACTCCTCCTCGGCCCCGTCATCAGTGGCCAGCAGGAGGCTCAGCTCCGTCCGCACAAAGTGGGGCTTGAGGCGGTTCACGTGGAGGACCCGGAGGGGGTCCCGTGGTGACTGGACGTCCACCAAGTACGTGACCTGGCTCTTCCGCTCAATCACTTTGAAGGGCCCGGTCCATTTATCCTGGAGGGCGCAAGGTTTCACGGGGGCCATGACCCATACCTGCTGGCCCAGCTGGAACTCGACCAGAGTGGCATTCTGGTCGTACCAGCGCTTCATCTCTTCCTGGCTCGCCTCCAGGTTGGCCTCGGCCATCTCTCGGAACTTCCTAGTCTGGTTTCGGAGGGTCAGGACGTATCGGAACACATCTCGGGGGTGGCCTCGGTGCGCCACCTCCCACCCTTCCTTGACCAGGCTGAGGGGCCCCTGGACGGGGTGCCCGCAGAGTAACTCAAAGGGGCTGAACCCCAAGGATTTCTGGGGAACTTCTCGGTAGGCGAACAGGAAGCAGGGGAGCAGGACGTCCCACTTACGCTGGAGGGGCTCTTCCAGGCCCGCGATCATCCCTTTCAGAGTCCGGTTAAACCGCTCTACCAGGCCGTTTCCTTGGGGGTGGTACGGGGTGGTGAATTTATAGGACACTCCGCATTGTTGCCACAAGGACGTCATGTATCTGGAGATGAAGTTCGTACCGCGATCGCTCAAGACCTCGCGGGGAAAACCCATACTGGAAAAGATTCCCATCAACGCCCGGCCCACCACGGGGGCTGTGACGGTGCGCATGGGTATGGCTTCAGGGTATCAGGTGGCATGATCCACCAGGACGAGGATAAAGCGGTGCCCTTGGGAGGTTGGGGTGTCCAGAGGCCCCACGATGTCGATCCCGACCCGTTCAAAAGGGGTACTGACGACAGGGAAGGGTTGGAGGGGAGCCTTGCGCTTTCCTCCGCTCTTCCCACTGGCCTGGCACGTGGGACAGGACCTGCAGTGGGCTTCTACATCTGCTTTCATTCTGGGCCAGTAGAAGTGAGTCACGAGGCGACTGTAGGTTTTGTCCTGACCCAAGTGGCCTGCGAGGGGAACGTCGTGGGCCAAGCCCAGGAGGAGGTCTCGGAAGCGTAGGGGTACCACCAGCACCCGGGCGGATCCTAGCTCCACCGACTTCAGCTCGCTGTACAAAAGGTCATTCTCCCAATACACCCCGTGCGTTCCAGTTTGGTCGCCCGCGGCCTGGGCCTCTGCCTGTTGCCGGGGCCCGACCAGGGAAGGACAGGTAGCCTGCTCTCGGCAGAACTCCTCTTGGGAGGGGCCCCCCTCGTGGCGCCACTGGGCCAATTCGGGCAGATCGCCTAACTCGGTGACCTGTGCGGAGTCGGACGGTGGGGGTTCGTCACTGGCGACCGACCCTCCTTGTGGGGGGATGTGGGGACCCTCGGCGGGGACCATCCTGTCATCAGTGGTCGGGGCGTCGTCGACTTCCCTAAGGGGGGTCAGTCGGGCTGCCATGGATCGGGTGGTGGCGCACACCCACTCAGGGAGACCCATCATCCCTAGGTGGGTCTTGCGCTCGACTTTTTTCCAGGGGGAACTTTCCAGGTCGTTCCCCAGGAGACAGTCGACTGGCTGGGAGGTTCTCACTGCGACTTTCAGTTTACCGACCACCCCTCCCCATTCAAAAGGCACCAGGGCTACCTTACACAGACTCTCCGTATTGTCAGCGGAAATGACCGGGCAAAAGACGTTGGGGAGGACCTGGTCTTCGTTGACCAAATGACTGAGGACACCGGTGATGCTGGCCCCGGTGTCACGAACGGCTTCTACTTGGTGGCCATTGATCGTTACGAGCTGCCCATATTTCTTCGTGTTGGAGGGCAGGAGGCTTCCAGGGACCATTTCTCTATCTCCTAAGGATACTAGGGCCATGGCTGCGGGTTCCCACTCTACGGTCTCCTCAACCTCCTCCCCCAGTGCTACATTGGCTATCTGTCTAGCGGGGGTGCTGCCTGGGTGATGTGTGGGGCCATGGGGCATTCAGGGTCGTTGGCGTAATGCCCGGGCTTCTGACAACGGAAACAAGTGATGGTCACCCGGTGCCCCCGTCTCAGGGGGCACAGCTGGTGGGGGTGCCGGGAAAGACGGAGGTTGGGTTTTCGGGGGACTGGACTGGGACTCTCTTTGCCCTCCCTGGTTCCCCCCCCCCTCTCTGGCGGGGTGGTCCCTGACTGGCTCGGGGGTACTCTACTACAGGGCCCCAGGAGACCCGGGTGTTGGTCCAGCAATACGCCTCGACAGCCAGCTTTCTCGGATCCGTGAGCTTGCTGTCGAGCAGATGCTGGCGCAGTTCCACAAAGCAGTTCGCAGCCAGGTGTTCCCACAACATAAGGTCGGTTAGTTCTTCTAGGGTGGTGACTTTGCTGCCCTTGATCCACCCATCGAATGTGTGGCTGAAGAAGTTTACATACTCCACCCAGGTGGTGCCCGGGATCTTCCTGCTGTCCCGGAACCGCTGGCGGTACATCTCCGGGGTGAGGCCGTACCTTGTGAGGAGGGCCTCTTTCATGTGGTCGTAGGAGGTCTGCATGGAGGTTGGTAGGTCGAGCAGGGTGTCTCTCCCCTCGCTCAGGAATCGTCCCCACAACCCGGCCCCCCAATCCTTCTGCGGGACCCGATGGGAGGTCATGGTGACCTCGTAGGCCCTGAACCCCTGTTGAATGTCATAGTTTTTGTAATATTCTTTGACCACATCCTTGGGGATGTGGACCTTCTGCTCCGCCGGGGAGGCCACCTCTCGGTTCCCCGGGGGGTGCGCTTCTTCGCTTTTTGCTTTAAGCTCCATTTCCTTCAAGCTGCGTTCGTGCTCCAGTTGAAGTCTCCTTCCTTCGTGTTCCCATTGGAGTTTCTTCTCTTCTAGTTCTCCTTGCACCCGCATCTGTTCCACTGCTAGCTTTTTCTCGGCTAATTTCAACTCGCCCTCGATTTTGAGTTTGGCTAATTCGGGTTCGTGATGGCGACTTCTTTCTCTGTCTGCAAGTTCCTCCGGGGATAGGCCCCCGTCTGGTATGAAGCTTCGCACCTGGTTGCTGCTGCATTCTCCTTGGGAGGGTCCAGCTCCGTCGTGGGGCTCCACCGCTCCTTCTGGGTGGGGGGCTCCAGAATCCACCCAAGCTTTCAGTGCCTTCTGCATATCTTCTTTTGTGTTGAGACCAGTGGTAGCGATTTTGAGTTCTTTGCAGAATTGCTTCAGTTCTCTGTGTGTGTACTCCTCCAGTTGTTCCGCCTGGAACACGGTACTGGTGTCGTTTTCTGTGAGAACCTTCTGCCATCTTTGTCGGTAGTGCGTCAGCCGTTCACGGTACGATCTCTAGATTATGGGCCCGAATCCCGTCGCTTGCCACCAATGTTAGAAGGCGACCTCAGAGGAGCCCGGAGGGGGCCCTGACTATCCTGAGACCAACCCTCGAGGTATCGTAGCCGGGCCCTGGCGGGAGACTCCTCAGGGGAGGAATCTCGTATCTAGGATCGTACACTCGGCACCACGCGACAAAGGGACACCACACCGGGAGTTCTTAAGAACAAATCTTTATCAGATCGGAGTTGTAGGATCTTTATGATCTGCAAGGCAAATATATACAAGTGGAGCGCAGGCCCACAGAGTCTTGGAGGGGGTAGGAGGTAGCGGGACAGTCTTTGGGGATATGGATCAAATGCAGGGGCGTACCCGGCGCACAGCTCACAATCCTCGAGCTGGGGGATACGCTTGTCGTCGTCGGGGTCCGGCGGGACCAAGAGAGTCTGTGGGAGCCGCGAGTCACTCAGCAGGGCTCAAGCACAAGTCGGAGGTCTTACGATCTTTTCGGGGAGCCGCGAGTCACTCAGCAGGGCTCAAGCACAGGTTCGGAGGTCTTACGATCTTCAGGGAGCCACGAGTCACTCAGCAGGGCTCAAGCACAAGTTCGGAGGTCTTACGATCTTCAGGGAGCCGCGAGTCACTCAGCAGGGCTCAGGTGTTTCCAAAGGCGAATCTGCCGGACAGTCCCAGAGCACCCCTTGTTATAGGACGACTCCTCTTTGATGTCCAGAGTCTGTGCAGGCAGGGGTCTTGTCACCTGGGGGTCGCCTGTCGGGGTTTCCTGCCATTGTCTTTTGATCCTTTCAGGGCCGGGTCGGGAGGAGTCCCAGGCACCCAGCAGGCGTGGAGCCAGCCCTCGGGGAGGCCGGCGGGCCGATCGAAACCCACCTTCCCAGGGGAGCTCAGAGGTGCGATGGAAACTGCTCCTCCCTCTCTCATCCCAATGGGAGCGTGATGTCCCCCAGCCGGAGTTGCGCCTCTAGGCCAGGGTCGCGCTGGGGCCGGGCGGCCATCATGGTGCATGAAGTTGGCACGCGGGCCAGGTGTGGCCGAAAGGAGGAAGGCCACGGACGGGGAAGTCCGGTCGGGTGTGTGTGTGTTCTGGTGGGAAGGATCGGCTAGGCCGTGGGCTCGGGGGCTGCGTGAGGTGCATGGGTCAGGTTATGTGGTGCGGGGACAGGGATGGCTATGCTACGAGGCCGGGTCTAACAGTGGTTAACATCGACAATGGCCTATATGACGCCACATTCTCACTTCCCCTACCCGGCTTCAATAACGAGATCACCAGCGCTTCGCGCATCGATTGGGGTAGCCGTCCTAATGTTCTAGCTTCTCTATAGACCTCCTGGAGCCGCGGAACCAGCAAGTCAATGTATTTGCCATAGAATTCTATGGGCAATCCATCTAGCCCCGGTGTCTTGTTGCGGGCCATGCGCTTGATGGCAGCCCGTATTTCACCCGGTTCTACGTCTTTACCCAAGTCCAAAGCCTGCTCCCGGTCCAGTCCCGGCAGCGTGACCTCATCCGAGAAAGTGTCACCGGCGGGGTCCCCATCCTCTAGTCTACTCTTATAAAGCGTCTCATAATAGCGCTGAAAACACTGCATGATTTCAGTTTGGGTGTAAACCAACTCTCCCTCCGCTCTCTCCAAAGCCAGGATAGGGGAACTCCTTCTGGTGGGGTTGGCTAACCAAGCCAATAATGTCCCCGCTTTATCTCCCTCCGCGTGGGCCCTCATCATGTATCGTCTATGATCAAAGCAGCGCAAACGTTCCACCGCCACCGCTTCCTTAGCTGCGGCAACCCTTTCCTGTAGTTCAGAATGGCCGGATCTCTCCTTTTCCGCCTCCCGCGGTGCGGAGTCCGCCTTGGCCAAGTCGTCCAAAAGCGTCTTCCGTATGCCCACATGTTTCCCTATGCAGAGCCCCCTGATTACAACTTTAAAGGCGTCCCACTCTGTCGCCCTTGTCTCAGCCGTGTTCGCGTTTTCCGCAAAGTACTGTGTGATGCCCTCTTCCAGCGCTGCCTGGAACAGTGGGTCGTCCAGCGCTTCCGGTCTCAGTTTCCAAGTAGGAACACACGAGACCTCAGCCATCCAATCCATGCTGATGAGGAGAGGATTGTGATCAGAGAGTGTTCTGGTTAGATATTCAGTGCGTACTATAGCGGGCATTACTGTCGGGGAACACAATATCGCATCTAAGCGTACATGTAGTTCGTGCATGCTAGAAAAATACGAGTAGTCTCGATCTCTCGGGTGCTGCGCTCTCCAAGCGTCTATCAGGCCCCAATGCACCTGCCAGTCGAGCCTACCTTTGGTCAAGCGATGCACCGGTGAGTCGGCCAGAGGTGGGTGAGACCTATCAAGAGAGACATCCATAACAGAGTTAAAATCTCCCCCCATCACCCGTGGGCTCGCTAGGTAGGAAGCCAAAGCGCCGGACAGTTTCGCCAGAAAGCCCAACTGGTCAACATTGGGCGCGTATACACTGCAAAAGGCAATATCCCTCCCCCTGAGCTTCCCCTCAACAGAAACGTATCTGCCCTCAGGATCAATCGCTTGCCTAGTGACCTGAAACGGGACACCCGCTCTAACCCAGATCAACGCCCCCCTAGCAAACGCAGAATACGTGGTGTTGAAAACCTGTCCTCTCCATCTACGCTGCAGCGCCATCCCTTCTGCCTTTGTCAGGTGAGTTTCTTGGAGTAGTGCTATATGGACTCCCCTGTGGATCAGATAAGCATGGACCTTATGCCGTCTCGTCATAGTATGGAGCCCCCTCACATTCCAGGTTACACATCTCAAATTCGTTAAATCAGCCATTCTCCCATAGCATCCTGCTGAATCGAGAGCTTTCCGCCGCTATGCCGTCAGTGTGGATCCCTCCCCAACAATTCCCCAACAAACCCAATGCCGCCACCCTCCCAAGAACAGGACCTAGTAACACCAATCTAGCTCCCATCCAAACCATAATACCAGTGAAACAATTGTGAAACCCGACAGCAGACACTGTGGGCATGCCTTATGGGCAACGAGGGGGGATCGGTTACCAGCGGACAGCCGCCTTAAGTCCTCCAAATCGCTGTGTCCCGCCGAGCCCCTAACAGCCGAGCACACCCAGGGCCCCCCCCACGCTCCGCGGTTTCCATTGTCTGCTTCGTTTTTCTCCCCCCCCTCCACCCAGCGCAGCATTCAACCATCCCAACCGGCCATACACAGGAGCTCATGCCATGTCCAGTCGCACAGTCCGGCCGGCTTCCCCGGCCCATTTGTCAGCACGGGCAGCCGCTCCCTCCTGCTCCCCGCCGCCCCTCATACTCCCTCCGACGTCAAACCTGCAGTGGAAAGTCCAGCGAGGCCAGGATGGTCCACAAGAGGAAGTCCCGCATCAGGCCTAAGCCTCATCCAGCATGCCGTCCGCCGTGGCCGGTGTAACCGATGGCAGGTGTACACTGTCTGACTCCGAGCCCTCATCAGCAGAGCTATCCCTGCCTGTGTCCGAGCCTGTCCGCCCTGGAGTGCAGTGGCCCCGGGATCGCGTCAGTGCCATTGCCGCATCCAGCGCATCTTTTGGTTCTGCCTCCGCCTCCCGCGAAAGCAGGCCCCTCGCGCTTCCTCGGCTGCGTCGGGGCCTCCGCGATCTCCTTTGCTGTAGGGCCCCCGCCGGGGTTCATGCAGAGCTCCCCATACCATCTTTTCCTGCTCTGTATAATTCCAGCCATGCACAGGAGTCATCTGGCGTCTCGAAAAAGTGCGAGGATCCATCCACAATGATGCGTAGCTTGGCCTGGAACAGCAGCGCGTACTGCAGGCCCTCCTCTCGTAATTCTCTTTTAACTGCGAGGAAGGTGGAGCGGCGCCGCTGGGTTTCATAGGTATAGTCCAGGAACAGAGTTACCTTGCCGTTCCCCACTTGGAAGGGCCCATGCATACGTGCTCTCTGGAGTAGAAGGTCTCGGTCCCGGCAATGTAGTAGCCTCACCACCACTGGGCGGGGGGGTCGGCCCTGCTGAGGAGGTCTAGCAGGCACCCTGTGCGCTCGTTCCAGCGAGTAAAAGGACGACAGGCCCTCCGGAGCCACCACCGTCTGGAACCAATCTTCTAGGTACGCCACCATATCATCTCCCTCCGTTTTCTCCAGAAGCCCCACGACGCGGACACTGTTCCAGCGGTTGCGCCCTTCCGCCTCCTCCGCTCTCTTCTCTAGCACCCCAACGCGGACCAGGACATCCGACATAGCTGCCTGAAGAGTGGTTTGCTGTGGACTCACTACCTGAAGCGTCTTTTCCACCTCCGAGACTCTGTCCACCAGCTTGCCATGGTCCGCTCTCAGGAGCCCGAGGCCGGTCGCCACCTGTGCTATGTCCTGCTGCAGCGTTGTTTTGGTGTCCACGATTGCTGCCAGGATGTTATCGAGTTGATGTTGCAGGCGCGGGTCGCGAAGTTGGCCGTGGTCCTCCGGCTCGCCCTGACCTGAGAGCTCAGTGTCCGATTGCTGCTGTGCACCCTCCTTCTTCCCTCTGGGCTTCTCCATAGTGCGTCCCCACGGAGGGGGGGGTTTCCCACTTCTATGGAGCTGTAGAGCCACTAAAAGCTGTCACCGGGAGGGGTCGTCGACGATAGTGAATTCTCACGGTTCTCCTCTGCCACCACTCCCGCACGACCCTCCGCGGGCCCTCAATCCACCACGTCCAAATTCGGCCCCACCTCTCCAGCCCCGATGGGCAGCATGCAACGCGGGGCAGATCAGCGGGGTGCCTTCTCCCTCCGCAGCTCAATCCCTGAGGAGGTCCTCCCATCCTCGTGCGACGGCGCCTCGCGCCTCCATGCCAGGGAGCGCAGTGCGATGCGCGGGCCCCCGACACCTCTCAGGCAGCTCCGTACTGCAGGGGTGATGTGCAGACCCCGAGTACCATCTCCGCCTAGGCTCCTGTCCTCACCGGCCCCACCGCATAAAGCCCTGATCTGCCGGCCGCACCCGGCCCGACAGCTGTCCCCGCTCCTGCAGGGTGCCCCGTAAGCCACATCCACTCCCGCCTGCTGAGCCCCCGTCACAGGCACCAGTCCTTCCGGCCGTGTCGCGCTGCGCCGTCTCCTCACTGCGGCGCCCACTGCAGGTCCGCCTGGTGATAAGGACCCCACCGGCCCCCCAGCTCAACACAGGCCAGGCGTCATCAGTCGCAGGAGCCGGGCCCCGGGGAAGCACACCCTCCGCCACCAGCGGCCACAGCAGCGCGTCGCACCTCACCTCAGTTGCCCCCAGCAGGGCTCTGAAGGTCTCTGGCCTCGGGGCCACACGGGGCCCCCAATCCACTCCGGGTGCACAGTGGGCAGGCCACAGCGGGTCACAGGTCCTCATAGACCAGGAGGACGTCAGGGTTCCGGGTGCCGTCAGGGGTCAGCTCCCTCGCACGGGCCCCCAGGCAGCCCGCAGGCACGGTCTCTACTCAACCTCCTTCGGGCTCAGCACTGCCACCAAGGTCCCATTACGGGTCGGGCACGGGGCAAAGGGGCGCAATGCCCCCTGTCGTCCGGTGGCCAATTTCCACGTCCCGGCACTCACGGGGTTCTGATCCGCCGACCTCTGAGCTCTTGTGCCGAGCTCCAGCGCCCATCCGCTCCGGGCAGCTCCGGGGCTCCGCCTCGTCACCAGTCTGCCATCTTGGGTGCCTCGCCGCTGAGCGACCCAGCCAGATCCGCCCGCGGCAAATCTCCATTTATCAGTCGCCCCGGGTCCTCGGAGCAACGCTGAGTGAGCCCAGCCCCCTCCGCTACCAGCTGAGTCGTGCGGGGGGCCCCAGGCAGCTTTCAATCAGGAGAAAATCAGGCTCCGATGCGGAGCTCGCGATCTAGACGGCCGCCATCCGCCGCTCCAAGCCACGCCCCCTCACAAAAATTAGTCATTATGTAGGTGTACACTAAGTTCTTCATCCAAGTTGTGACCCTTGGGGAACTTGGTCTCAAGTACAATTATCCATTTGGACTCTCGTTTACGGAGTAGTAAAGTTCTACTCCCACCTCTTGGGCCAAGATGGACTTGTTCGAGGACAAAGTAGCTCAATAAAGAACTGTTGGATAGATGGTAAAGATCAAAATGTCTTGCGATAGGATAATTACTGTCTTTCTTATTGATAGCACGCATGTGTTCTAACACTCTTTTCTTTGCCATACACGTGGTGCTGCCATCAGTGATGTCATTTGAGATGTCATCAGTGATATCATCAGTGATGTCTCTGACCATGTCATGAGTGATGTAATATGTGACGTCATCAGCAGTGCATTGCGGGGCGTGAGTTATAGTTAGCTGAACTAACTATAACAGGGGAATTTCTAGGGTTTTGTACGAGGGAAATGTCCAGCTAACTATAACGCCCCTGAAACCTATGGTTTTTTCAGGGAATTTCAAAGGTTTTTTAAATGCCAATTCCTAACTATAACGTGCATGAAACCTATGGTTTTTTCAGTGAATTTCAAAGGTTTTTTAAATGCTAATTCCTATTTATAACTTATCTCTGAAGATATCTTGTTTAATGATTTTGATTGGATTTCTATATTTTTCAAATTCAGTGTGTCATTTCATTAATGAAATTTTTTTTAAAATACTTTTTTATCACCATTTTTAAATGTATTTTTTCAATTAATTCTTTTAAAAATTAAAAAATATTATTTGAACTTAATGGGTTTTTCAAACATATTTTTTTATATTTTTCAAAATATTTTTTTAACTATATGTGCAAAACTTTATTTTATATATTTTTTTTCCATGTTTTTGGATCCGCGCACTCTAAGCGCACCGTTCTCGATCCCTACGCGATAGCATCCGCGCATAGTATGCGTTGGGTACGTGGTTAGTGCGCGATTCCAATACGGCCGGTACGCGACTCTCAGCCTATACGCGACATTTACTCGCTTCCGCGATGCGTCATCTGCATCTATGACGCGGTGGGTGCGCGGATCCCGCAAAGTATTTATCATTTAAAAAAACATATTTATGTATTTCATGTGAATATTAATTGAAGACAAACTCTAAACTAGTCTTAAAAGTAATATATTTTGACATCTAATCCTATATTTATTTTTAATTCAATTTCGCGGATGCGCGCTGGGTGCGTGCTGCGTACGCGCAGGGTGCGCGGATCCCATGTGACCTGCAAAAAAAGAGATTTGATTGGTTCATTACACTTCCTGTTCTAACTACTGAAAGACCCCACCCATTTCAATCATTCTTCTTTGAGCTTGTTTGGAGAACCACCTCTTTGGAGAGAAGAAGATTTTTTAGACTATTAGCTCTAACTTTTTTCAAACAAAAATGGCTTCAGGGCAGCAGGCATCACCTGCATCACCTCATACTTCTGAGGATGAATTTTTGCCGGAGGCACCACGCAAAGAACGTTTCTCTTCAGTGGTGTGGAAATGTTTTATTTTTCCCGAGGGTATAAGACCAATACCACCTTGGTCACATGCAAGATTTGCAAAAGAGTCCTATCGCGAGGGGATCCTAACAAGAAATACTCTTGCGGCACGGCAGGTATGATGAAGCACATGAGGACCCTTCATCCAAACAATCTTGCAAAAGAAGAGTGCGCACGGATGAGAAACACTCCTGCGCCATCCACCTCATCGCAGCCGAGCACATCAAGAGTGCATCCATCAGACCAAACCTTGGACATCCCTCCTCAATTTCAATTTTTAAAAGTGCTCTGCACTAAGTGCAATAAGACTTTGTGCTATGGCGAGCAGTCGATCGATCTGATCTGCCGCCGCCATGAAAGTCACATTTGCTAGGTTTTTTTTTTTTTTCATTGTTCCCTGAAGTTCATTGTTTGGTTTCTCCTGTTTTGTTTTTTGTCTTTTGTTTTTCAGAAAAACCAAGAAAACCCCCCAAAAATATATAAAAGAAGTGTTAGAAATGGGATTTCTGGTTGGCTAGGGCTTGCGCCAAAGCCAGGCAGAAACCACCACTCTAGTCAGGGCTGGGGAGTTACACGCCAAAGATAACCCCTGCTCACCCCCTTGGTAGCTTGGCACGAGCAGTCAGGCTTATCCCGGAGGCAATGTGTAAAGCGTTTGCGCGCGCACACAGCAACAACACCCTAGGCCCACCACAAAGGAATCTCCTCATAAGGTTATGTATAAAAATAGCCTTTGTATTATAATAAACACATTAGATGATAATCACATAATTTACACAGTGCCAACTGGCACTGGGCAGAATTTTACACGGACTATTTACACGGGACAGGGCAACATGGACCACTGTCAGAATCAGCACAAATCACCAATTATACATGTAGAACATATACTAACTGTAACACAAATTATCACAGTAGAGTACAACCAGTAACTACTGCCGCAATAATGACCTCAGCGTCATCACAATAGCATCATGTATAAAACCTATCCTGCATCCATCACAGGGGCATAAACACATTATGCAATTTCTCATTAGTCCAACGCATTAGACCTAACCACCTAAGTATAACTACACTAGGGGCGTACATCACACAGGGAGACATAATCTCACTAGCAAGAACAACCTCATAATCAGACAAGACCACATTTAGAGGTATAACACAGGGTGCGTAAAACATACTACATGAATTACATTTCCTAGCACCAAAAGCATTAATATATGAATCACAATAACACCTCAATCACATTAGGGTCCAGGTTGCGCCAGAACCTAAACGTAGCAGCTGCCCACTACTTGCTGGGCAGCTGGGGACGAGCACAGGGCCTAAACGCTGCAGCTGGCACTAAGTGCTGCGCAGCTGTGGAAGTAAAATGAGGCATGGAAATAAGGTCCAAAATGTTGGAGCCACCTAGGTTCTAAAACGATATGTGCCCCAGTACTGTGCAGCCACACGGGGCTCCTGAAATTAACATGCGCCAACTAGAGAAGAGCGCTGGCCCCCCCAATCACTGTGGAGCGCACTGGCGCTTTTTGGGAATGAATTGCGCAGTTGTTGGAGCCACGGAGGCTCTAAGATAACCATGCCCCCGTTGGAGCCAGCTGGGGCTCTTAAAATAAACATGCCCCCATTAGAGCCAGCTAGGGCTCTTAAAGTAAACATGCCCCATCTTTGGGGCGACCCGCTGCCAGACGGGGCCGCCCAGGAAACCGGAACACGGTGCCTTCACTGGCACCTTAGCAAGATATGCTCCCTTCTAGAGCGGGAGGCGTCCAGGTCCCCCTGCTGCCCAGCCCCAACTCACCGGGCTCCTAGGCATGGGGGATTCCTCCTCTGTGGTGGTGGCACTTCTCGTGCGGGGCTCCCTGGACTCCTGGGAGCCCCGCGCTGCCGTTGGCGGCCTCAGCCACCTTCTTCGCTTCACCCGGGTCCCCTCCTGGGACCCGGGGCTTCCCTCCATCCGGCCGCCACTGCGGGGCACCTCCCTCCGCATGGGAGCCCTGCGTCAGAGTTGTGCTGGCTCTTTCCGTTTCCGTCCAGCGGCCCCGCCCACAACCAGGCAGGCCGCGGACGGCGGCGGCGATCTCGGGGGCAATGAGGGGTAGGCTCCCTCAGTACGCAACAATAGCAAGCGGGGTGGGCACCCGTGTACCTGAATAATTAAATAAGTGGGGTGGGCTCCCGCTCACTCTAGTGCCGGCAAAGTCGCGGGGTGGGCACCCACGCACCTAAATAATTAAATAAGCGGGGTGGGCTCCCGCTAGATCACTAGGTGAAAAAGTGCCACGAGGGTTAGGCTCCCTCCAAATGTGGCAATAAAGCAGGGTGGGCTCCTGCTAGCTAACGGGCAATGAGGGGTAGGCTCCCTCACTACTCAACCACCAAAATAGATAATTAGCAAGCGGGGTGGACACCCGCAACAGGACACCATGCGGTGGAATCCTTACATCGGGATTCCCTCAGAAAATCGCAGCCCCGCGCTGTAAAGACAGGGCACAGGCTCCCTCTCAACTCAAAGGGGGCTAATTAAGTTAAAAGTGCTCCCAGGCGCTGGAAAAATGCAAAGGTCCTGGGGCCAAGAAGATAAATCCAAGTAGGTCCCAGAAGTCCATCAGGCATCCAGGGGCTGGGCAGGGCCCAGGGAGGCAAGCCTTCCCCTGGGCCCCAGCAGCAGCATGCCCCTGGCAAATTCAAGTCAGAACGAGAACATTTTTCTGGGGTCACAGCCCCTTCTTTTATAAACCATTTCCCTTTGTCTCAAGGTGCAGGGAAGGGGCGAACTAGATACAACTGGTTCTTGAGCACTTTGTTTTGCTCAGCCCCTCTCCCTATTCACAGAACAGGCCAGGGTCATCAGTCGCTCCACAGGGGGCGGAGCCAGCATTGTGTGGGGAAAGCCCAGCCCTATTCAGGTCCCAGGTGTACTCCTCCGACTCCTCAACATGCAGCTCTCTCCACCCACCACTGGGGCAGACCCATCCTGACTCCTGGAGCCAGGCTCACTAGCCAATCACACGCCAGACAGTCACTGCACATTTATGCCAGCGTCTAGAAGTGACACTTCTACACTAGCTACAGTAATGCCGCACACATCATCACGCAGCATTCACTCTCACGAGTTCGCACATACCAAACTCGACCCTGCACTCCCCACGCATCAGGAACTACCACGGTCACTCAGATCCCCCATGCATTCCTATGGGAGGGCAGGTAAGTCTCACTAAACCATACACAGAGCGCACGCGCTTTCCACTGGGACACAGTGTGAAAGCGCCTAGAGGCCTAAAACCACTAGTACAACACAGGAAAAAGTCTAGGATAATGCAAAAAGTTCTAGGGGTGAACTTGCCAGAAGGGCCAAGCCCAACAAGAAGAAAGAAGAAAAAAAAAAGTTCTTGTAAGAACTAACTTTCCTGGTTTTAAAAAAAGAGCTAAATTTCTTTGTTAGTGTGTGAAAGTTTAGATGAATGTATGTGTAGTACGTAATTGACTGAATGAATGCATTAGTAGCGTAGGTGAATGTATAAGTGCAGAACTATAAGGAAGTGCTGCAGCATCACACAGTAACCTCTTTAACTGCAGTGTGCTGTAGTACTTCCGAAGCACAGGGATGCAACATATGTACATAAATATGTTGCAAATCTATGCTTCTGTCTGCACGGTTGCTTAAACTGCAGTCATGTGGTGACACAGGCACCCTTGCACCATAGTGCAAGGATATCTGTGTCATGTGCTGTTTGTTTTTCTACAGGAAGACACACCTTCCTGCACAAAAACAATGAGAAAATGCATTTTGCTCCTTCAATGTATGCTGAACATTTCAGCATGCATTGAAGATATAAAAATGTGGAGAAATTAAATCAATTCTCTTTGTTGTGCTTACCTACACCAATTGTAGAATGGTGCACCATTCACACACATATCGAGATGTATGATTTATGATAAATCTAGACATGTGTCTTGTTCTATGAGTATTAAGTGCAATCATGCACAACAACACTTATAGAACACCCTTTCAACACAAAGTGGTCTAAATGATGAGGTTGTATTTACATGAAGTATAAAAAGTGCACAGAGTGCCTTTTCCTCTCTTTGTACATATAAAAGAGTATCTTGCACAATAACTATGTTACAAAAAGTGACATATTTCTGTTTTTAAATTTCCTTGTGAATGATACAAGGTAAGCACAGAGTTTTGTCTGAAAAAAGATGTTAAAAGAAGAATGATTGAAATGATTGCGGTCCTTCAACAGCTAAAAAGGTGAAATATTATGAACCCCTCAAATCTCTTTTTGCAGGTCACATGATATCTGATTATGGTCAGATTTCAAAACTACATAAACAGAGTGTTCTTAGAAACGTGTTTCAACTTTGTAGCTTCTTGCAGGCCTCTTCATTCTGTATATTGAGACTTAGTTAAACTTACCTTCACAGTAATAGGAATAAAAAATGGTATTCATTTTTTGCTGTTTTTCATTCAAATATAAATTCTTAAAAATTGCTTATTTTTGGATCTGTGAAAGAAAAGAAAAAAAAATTATAACATATAATAATACATTTTTTACAACACAACATAATTTCCACAAAGTAATTTGTTTGCCTTTTTTGCTGTTCTCATCAGAAAGATTGTTAAAGAAAAACCAACATACTATTCTCAGTAAAATACCAGAAAATACAAATCATACATATATGAAATGCTTACAGATTACAACATTTTATAACTTTAACTTATAAAAACTGTAAATGATGCCGCATTAAAATAATCACCGAATAAATGACCACCAAAAAGTCCATAATTCAAAAATATACCGTTCCTTGAGGCCAAATGGTAATTTTGCACTTCTTCTTTATGTAAATTGTCCAATGGTAGTCCTATTAAATTATAATAATAAATTCCTCAGAGACTGAATTATCTTCCTAAAACTTTGGCTTTAAAAATATTAGGTAGGAATTTTGTAATTCCCTAGGCAAACGTTGTTTGAAAACCAACTGGGCATCATTACAAAGTGTCCAGCCTTTGTCACATTTTAGATAGGCAGTGTAATGTCCAGATGTGGTGGAAGGACCATCATGGAAAATTATTGCAATTGCTACAAAAGTCCTTCCTGATATTGATAGTTGAGCTGCTACAAATTGTTTTAATAAAGTATCCAATTTTCTTCAGTCAGCTGTACAATGTTGCATCACTTAAATGATGTATTTTCCATATTTTGTTAAGAATAATGTGGATAACATTTCTGATTTACATTGGCTACACTCCATGTTTTGAATTGCACCTTTCACTAATTTATTGAATGACACTGATTTACAGTCTGGCAATGTTAAATACAGAAATCTCTCAGTGTCTACATTGGTGCTACATGTATACATACAATTTTCACAATAATGTTCCCATTTGTAAGAAAGGCCAAAAATATTTTCTATTTCTACACCTTCATTTTAAAAAATTGTAAGCATATACATAAAAAATTCCTGAGCATCTTATTGGATATTTTGTGTAAATTGTGTAGAACCAGAACACACATCCAAAAGATTACGAACATCTGAAACAGATTGTATTTTACTTCTATCTGTTGTCAATTTTTCATAAACAGAATGCAACAGAGAACAAAATCTTTTTTTCCCGATTCTGCATAATTTGTGCTTGCAAACCTTCCAGATAAAAAACAACATTGACCACTACATTAGCATAGCAGTTGACACCAGAACTATTTTCAAACTGATAACCAACAATCTCTTCAACAGTGTAAAATTTCTTTTTACCTGCAATCACAACATTATCTTGTTCTTTTCCCTTCTTGACATCTTCAGTACAGATATTCTCTAACCTTCTTTTTCGACCAACCAAACGCTTTTCAAATAGAGGATATTGACCTAAATTTGGAGCCTACACCCTTCTTAACCTATTATACTCTTTTACACAGTTTGCATCTGCAGTAACCTTTGTCTCATCAAAATCAATAAAAAACAAACCAGATAATGTTCTGACTCGCGACAAAGCAACATATGCCATACCCTCTTTAAATACAGTAGATCCAATGTTCACCAATGCACTGTCTACACTTAATCCTTGAGATTTATGAATAGTCACTGCATATGCCAGAGAAAATGGAAATGGTTTCCTACGGACATATAAATCTTTAACAAGCAAAAAACAAACTGAACAACGACCAATTTCTTTAACTTCATCAATCTGATCAAATTTAATTTTTAAAAATTCAATTCCTTCTTTTTTCTGATAATTCACAAAATCCACCACTTTACCCGTTGCACCATTAACTAAACCTTTCTCTACATCCAAATTGCGCCTTAAAATTACCCGACAGTTTACACACACATACAGTGTCTTTTCCAAACCAGCAGTTTTAGATATATTTTTTTCTAAACAATCTAGTTTTGATCTCAACTTACCCGTCAAAATAATAGTGATTCCTTCATGTAGTATTTTATCGATGGCTTCCATTTTTACAATTTCTTCATTTTCCAATTTTAATAATTCTTCGTTGAATATTGAACACTCACGCAGTGTCGGCATTAAGCAAATCACTGACTTATTTTTAGCAATTTCCACGTACACTTTTGAAGCAACTGCATTTTCATTTGGAAAGACATTGCAAAGTAATCGACTCTCCGAAGCTCCTTTCCCTTTTTTTGAAAGAATTCCAATTCTTATATCTTGAAGAATACTTCCATATTCAGCATCATTTGCCTGTCGCATATTTGTTGTCAGTTTTTTGTATTCAAAATTACTCCAAATGTTCACATTACCAACACTGCCAAGAAACTTTCTGGTATCTTCATGGGCAAGTGTTTTAAATACCGGTTGTCCTTTTACCGGTGTCAGTTGCAGTAGATCTCCAAAAACTATAACATGTTTTCCTCCAAATAACACGTCATACTCTGTTTTAAGAATTTTCTGCATTCTTAAATGCACAAAGGCAAGCATCAAGTTTGAAACCATGCTCACCTCATCAATAATGAGAAGTTTCATTTTCTTCAGCACTCTTGAAACTTCACAACAAGCTTCTCCAGATAGCTTGTGGTATTCCAATTTGTTCTCATGCTCTACTGGCAGCATTAGTAAACGATGTAAAGTAATTCCTTTAATGATATGTGCTGCCAACCCAGTTGGAGCAGTGACAACACAAGACAAATGCGACTCAGTTGTTTTTTGCAGATAACTTGTAATTACTTTAATTAAGAAACTCTTTCCTGTTCCAGCTTGACCTCTCACATACATTCGGATAGGTTGAAATGATGTACATGAGCACAATCTCTTTTCATGAAGTAATCCATGGTCAATCTTTCACTTGCTGATATATTTGTTTCTGTTCAACATTTAGTTGCTCTTCCAAGTTTCCTAACTGTATTGCATCTTCTTGTGCTTGATACATTGCTGTTTCCACCTCATTCATTGCAATCGCAGCTTCATTTTCAACAATTGGTTGTCCTAGTGGATCTTGACTCAGTGCAGCAGAACTTTGACTGTCTTGAGAACTGTCTCTAGCAATCTCAGCTGCAATTGTAGCTTCTTGATCAATTTCATCATTCAACATTTTCACATAATTTGCGAAAGCACTGCATTGTATGCTATCTTTACAAGCATTAAATGAATCTTCATAGCTGGGAAAATCTCCAAGTAATTCCAGTTCAGAACGCCATGGTTTGAACATTTGCAAAAGGGCTAAATAGTAAAATTCCCTTTTGTCAGCAGTGTCGCAACTCAGTTTTCTGTGATTAATTAAATTTCCTTTCCTTTGTTTCACCAGACATCCTTCAGAACCAATCACTCCATATTTTCCATCGTTGATGTTCTCTGTAATATTCCGTTTAAAAGTGTAGTTTTGCAGCACTTCATAGAGACACATGTTCTCAAGATGATGACTTCTCTTTGGATAGTATGTGTCCAAAATATTGGTTTTCAAAATATCTGCACTTTCAGTGTCATTTTCTGCTAAATATTCAATTTCTTGAACAGATTTCAGTACCCGATTTCGCATTCCTGCAAGACCTAGACTCACCCAAATGATTCTTCTACTTTTGGAATATAGACTTGCAGATGATAACCGATCTGAACATTCATATGCTCCAATTTCACGATGCGATAACATCTTCAAACTGAAACTGTATAATTTCTTACTTAGAGTCTTCTCGTGAGAAATCTCTTCCCACATTTCTTTCAATTCAGTCTTTTCTGATTTAGTAATGTAAGACGTTACATATCGAGCAACAGCAATGGAATTGTCCGCAACATACTGAATATCCATGTTAGCGTTCCACATGGATAAAATAACTGGATTATAGTCATTTATGTATTTTGATTCTTCGCTTCTTCTTAAGTTGTAGGTGTTTTTGGAGACTTTCTTGTGATAGTATGTCGTACAGCTGACATAAAACTGTTCACTCTTCCTTTGGCTAATACAGGACGTGGAAATCCAAAAAGACATTTGGTATAGAACTTATCCTTTGACTTGTACTTTCGTCGACAGTATTTTCCACACCTATGGCTTTGAAATCGTAAGATTTGTTGTTTTAAGTTTTTCTCTTCTCTGCTATTTGGAAGAGCACATGTAGCATAATCTTCAATGAAAGACAAAACAGTTTCATCTGAATCTGTTCCAAATTTGGGGGCGTCCTTGACCCATAACAACATATGTATGTGAGGAGCACCTCTTGCTTGATACTCCTTTTTCCAAAAGAAATCCACAACTTCTCCAAGAGGAGGATTCTTTTTATTGCAGATGAAAGACATCATAGCTTCAAATCTATGATTAAAATATCTGCATACATTGACAGGATCCAAAGAGCACAATTCTCCAGGTGTCCTGTATTCAATATTTTTTATATTGGAATTTGCCTCTCGAAGAAATTCAAGTAAATCATCCCAAGCATACTCAGCACAGCTTAGTGTAACAAACCATGTAGGAGTTCCCAAGTTCCGTAGCATGCATTTCAGTTCTCCATGTCGACGGTACCAATATTCATTAGTCCCATGCTGACATGCCATCAGATTAATCAACTGGGATTCTAAATGATCATCCCTCTGATGCACTTTATCCATAAAATCCTTTGCAGTTACATTTTGAAGATGCATTCCAGTTTTTAAAATGTGATTTACTGCATATGAAAGTCCAGACAAGTCACTTTCAAACAGAAGATGAAACATATAAGGGATGCATTGTCGAAATCTTGGATCTTCTGCATATAATCTTGTTGTCCGATATTCAGATGCAGGAATCTGCACAGGACGTTCATCATATCGTCCACCTTTTCCTGTTGGAAACAACTGCGGGAAACAACGAGCTTCCAAGCTCTCTTCCCATACACTCATGGGACTTCCTGTTGCTTTTTTCATTTGAAACAACTCAATTGTATTCCCCATCACCTCTTTGGAATGAAGTGGATGTACACTGTAATCTTCATAGATCTCTTCACATCTGGACATGTCCACTTTTTCAATTTGTCCACTTAATGTTTCACTATCTTCTGCTAAATCTATTTCTTCTTCTCCAACAAACACATTTCTATAGTACTCATTATTTTTTAACAGATGCAATTATGCCTTTTGCACTTTTCTAACATCCACTAACTCTTGTCAGATTTTCTTATTCTTAGTAGGAACACTATTAACTAGAATGACTAGTGGCTCATTTTCTGCATGATCTACACCAATAGTTTCAACATTTTTCCTTAAATCTAACGGTAAATACACAACTCTTCCTTTCAATCCCCTTTGCAACTCTGATGGAGGTAATTTACTTGTTTTGGGCTCCATACGAACAATAGCCTGAAACGGGTGAACACATTGTATCAGAATAGACTCATACGTATTTAAATCTATCAGCTCTGGAAGAATAGCAACCAACTCTAGATTATTATGAACAGCTCTAGCAGGCATTTTATTCTCATCTAATTTATTATAACAATATTTGCAAATGCGCTGCTCACATCCCAAATCAAAACAATCCTCCACCAACAAATAAGTTGCAAATTCCATCCACTTAGCATTATCTTCTATTTCACTTTTTAAATACAGATTGACACCCCTAGTCTGATTTTTGTAGTGACTTCGTCGACAACAAATACAAGAAACATTTGGTCTTTCACCTGAAATTGCCTTAAACTTTGTGACTTAATCCTCAATTTTTTCTGTAATTACAGGTTCTACATTGTCTTCAACATTTTGTTCTACTAATGTGTCAGTTTCTTCACTCTCTTGCTGAGGCCCAAAGTAACAAAACTCAATATCCTCACAGATCTGCTTCACATCTGAAACTGACCCACGTAAAAGAGCGCTGTTCAACTCACTTAACTTTAGTGCTGGACTTTTTGCATAATACAACCTTCTCACTAACTTCTGCATTTGAGTATGATGTACTGCCAGCATTCTGAAATGGTGAAAAACACTTTCACAAACTTTCCTAGAAAGACAAGCCAGAGAATGACCTTGCAAACCAGTATGTTTTCTCACTCTGCAAGGGTCTAGTCCTTGCAACAGCTTAATCTTTTGTTTTACACTTTTTTTAGTATAGACTCGTAAAAAACTACATTATTTTTCAATAGATTCCTGTCGTACACTACATACCCTAGTGCAATCCCAAGTGTACACAGGGCTTTTAGCACATCTCCCTAAAACTTCATCAGCTATCATTTCTTATGCATTTCTTTCAACCATTTTCTCTTTCTCCATTGGACAACCATCACTAACCTCATAACCTCTACCACTGGTGTCAACTGCATACAATAATTTTTCACTTAGTGAATAACTCTCTTCATTAAAAAAGGCTCTGAACTACAACTGTGTTTCCATTCTCCCAAAAAAACATCACAACATTTTTTTTATTAATAACTCTTTTCCTCCTACTTTTGGCCTTCATTACATATATTGGTTTATCTAGTGATCGAATTCTGTTTAACAGTAATTTAAACAGTTTCCTTTTTACTTCAAAAGCCTTTTCCACTATGCTTTCAATATGCTTCTTCTTTTTATAAAATAAAGCTCTCTTTTTATATTTCTTCACATCTTTCAGCAAATTATGCACTACTCGCTTGTAAAATATTTTTTTGCGTAATTCCTTATACTGATTTTGTCTTCTTTTACCATACTTTATCTCCTTTGACTGAACATTTACTTTTTTACTTTTCCTCTTATTTAGATTTTTTTTTTACTTAAAAAATGTTCTGAAGTTGCAGCATTCTCTACATTCTGTTTGCTCCTACAAACATTTTTAATAAATTGCTTTGTGATCTTACCAGAATTTTTTTTCCTTTTAGCCACATTATCTTGTTCATTCAATACTTGTGGTTGATGTTTCTTCAAATAATCCTCCTGTCTCTGTTCTTTTCTTTTTCTGGCATAATTTCTCGATTTTAACGTTGAAAAACAGTATCTGCAAAAAAGAATCACAAATAAATGTATATTAATAACTTTCAAATTTACAGTATTCCATTACTGTACAAACACATTTTATATAAAAACAGACTAAGAAACTATAGCCCTGAACCACAAGTGTGACGATGATTAAAACACTACATACATAGTGCATACTACTTTGAAGCAGTTCATGCCCTAAAGCCTACCTCACTAAAAGACTACATGCTAAGTGACTGAATGATTACAGTACTAAAAGGAGACACACTGGGTGAGTAACAGGGTGTTTGCTAGAAGTATATGAATACTAACTGGGGAAGTGAACGTGCGAAAGACAACTGTGTAGCTGATTAGAGAACTGAATGCATACTGGATAGGCATTTAAAGCATTCCATGTGCTAAGGCCCCGCTCACTGCATGAGTACTTGAGTACTGACTGAATGATTAGACTACAGTAAGGAGACTGCCTGGATGAATTTATAAGTGGTAGGCTTTTCGCACAGGGAATGGATTAGTACTTGGTACTGAATGGGTCACTAGAAGAGTGCAAAGGGAGTGACAGGATGTTTGCTGGACTATATGGATGCTGACTAGGGAATTGAAAGTGTAAAAGACAAGTCTGTAGGTGGTTAGAAGACTGCATGCATAGTGCATAGGGGTTTGAAGCAGTCCATGTGCTAAGGCCTGGCTCAGTGCATGAATACTTAGACAGTGACTGAATCATTAGAGTACTGTAAAGAGATTGTCTTAGTGAATTTATAAGTGTTTGGGTTTTGGCACAGTGAATGGATTACTACATGGTGCTGAATGGGTCACTAGAAGACTGCAAAGGGAGTGACAGGGTGTTTCCTAGAAGTGCATGGATACTGACTAGGGAATTGAAGGTGTGAAAACAACTGTTTAGGTGGTTAGAGAACTACATGCATACTGCATAGACATTTGAAGCAGTCTATTTGTTAATGAATGGTTCACTACATAAGTACTTAGAAACTGACTAAATCATCAGACTACTTCTAGGACAGTGCCTGGGTAAAAATTTTAAATTTTCAGTTCTGGTGCAGTGAAGACAATACTACATGGTACTGCACTTTACTGTCAATACCTAACTCATTTAATGGAAGCATAAGCCATAACTGTATTCTAATGCTACTAAAACTTCACAACATGACATGTTTTAAAACAGTTATCTGTCAGCAAAAACACGATGCTACCAAACGCTTCTCTCACAGTGGTTCCCAAATGTACACAGACTCACAGTGTGATTCTAGACAAGCACCACTATCCCTAGGAGTTTACCAAAACTCATTCACTACAGTGGAAGAGGTAAGGGAACTGCACACAATCTACATATTTCACGACTGCACTTTAGTGTCAATGCCTGACTCATTTAATCAACACATAAGCAAAGACTGGCTTCTAATGCTACTAAAACTTGACAACATGACAGGTTTTAAAACAGTTATCTGTCAGCAAATACACAATGTTACCAAAAGCTTCTCTCACAGTGGTTCCCAAATGCACACAGACTCACAGTGTAATTCTAGACAAGCACCACTATCCCTAGGAGTTTATCAAAACTCATTCACTACACTGGAAGTGGTAAGGGAACTGCACACAATCTACATATTTCACGACTACACTTTACACTACACTTTACTGTCAATACCTAACTCATTTAATGGAAGCATAAGCCATAACTGTCTTCTAATGCTACTAAAACTTCACAACATGACATGTTTTAAACCAGTTATCTGTCAGCAAAAACACGATGCTACCAAACGCTTCTCTCACAGTGGTTCCCAAATGTACACAGACTCACAGTGTGATTCTAGACATGCACCACTATCCCTAGGAGTTTACCAAAACTCATTCACTACAGTGGAAGAGGTAAGGGAACTGCACACAATCTACATATTTCACGACTGCACTTTAGTGTCAATGCCTGACTCATTTAATTAACACATAAGCAAAGACTGGCTTCTAATGCTACTAAAACTTGACAACATGACAGGTTTTAAAACAGTTATCTATCAGCAAATACACAATGTTACCAAAAGCTTCTCTCACAGTGGTTCCCAAATGCACACAGACTCACAGTGTGATTCTAGACAAGCACCGCTATCGCTAGGAGTTTATCAAAACTCATTCACTACACTGGAAGTGGTAAGGGAACTGCACACAATCTACACATTTCACGACTACACTTTATTGTCAATACCTAACTCATTTAATGGAAGCATAAGCCATAACTGTCTTCTAATGCTACTAAAACTTCACAACATGACATGGTTTAAAACAGTTATCTGTCAGCAAATACACGATGTTACCAAACACTTCTCTCAAAGTGGTTCCCAAATGTACACAGACTCACAGTGTGATTCTAGACAAGCACCACTATCCCTAGGAGTTTACCAAAACTCATTCACTGCAGTGGAAGAGGTAAGGGAACTGCACACAATCTACATATTTCACGACTGCACTTTAGTGTCAATGCCTGACTCATTTAATCAACACATAAGCAAAGACTGGCTTCTAATGCTACTAAAACTTGACAACATGACAGGTTTTAAAACATTTATCTGTCAGCAAATACACGATGTTACCAAACGCTTCTCTCACAGTGGTTCCCAAATGCAAACAGACTCACAGTGTGATTCTAGACACGCACCACTATCCCTAGGACTTTACCAAAACTCATTCATTACAGTGGAAGTGGTAAAGGAACTGCACACAATCTACACATTTCACGACTGCACTTTAATGTCAATGCCTGACTAATGTAATCAACGCATAAGCAAAGACTGGCTTCTAATGCTACTAAAACTTGACAACATGACAGGTTTAAAACAGTTATCTGTCAGCAAATACACAATGTTACCAAACACTTCTCTCACAGTGATTCCCAAATGCACACAGACTCACAGTGTGATTCTAGACAAGCACCACTATCCCTAGGAGTTTACCAAAACTCATTCACTGCAGTGGAAGAGGTAAGGGAACTGCACACAATCTACATATTTCACGACTGCACTTTAGTGTCAATGCCTGACTCATTTAATCAACACATAAGCAAAGACTGGCTTCTAATGCTACTAAAACTTGACAACATGACATGTTTTAAAACAGTTATCTGTCAGCAAATACACAATGTTACCAACGCTTCTCTCACAGTGGTTCCCAAATGCACACAGACCCACAGTGTGATTCTAGACAAGCACCACTATCCCTTGGAGTTTACCAAAACTCATTCACTACACTGGAAGTGGTAAGGGAACTGCACACAATCTACATATTTCACGACTACTCTGTACTGTCAATACCTAACTCATTTAATGAAAGCATAAGCCATAACTGTCTTCTATTGCTACTAAAGCTTGACAACATAACAGGTTTTAAAACAGTTATCTGTCAGCAAATACACGATGTTACCAAACGCTTCTCTCACAGTGGTTCCCAAATGCACACAGACTCACAGTCACAGTGTGATTCTACACAAGCACCACTATCCCTAGGAGTCTACCAAAACTCATTCACTACAGTGCATGTGGTAAGGGAACTGCACACAATCTACATATTTCACGACTGCACTTTAGTGTCAATGCCTGACTCATTTAATCAACGCATAAGCAATGACTGGCTTCTACTGCTACTAAAACTTGACAACATGAAAGGATTTAAAATGGTTATCTGTCAGCAAATAAACAATGTTACCATATGCTTCTCTCACATTGGTTCCCAAATGCACACAGACTCACAGTGTGATTCCAGACAACAACCACTATCCCTACGAGTTTACCAAACCTTATTTACTACTATGGAAGTGGTAAGAGAACTGCACACAATGTGCATATTTCAAAAGTGCACTTTTGTATCATTGCCTGACTCATTTAATCAATGCATAAGCAAAGACTGGCTTCTAATGCTACTAAAACTTGACAACATGACAGGTTTTAAAAGAGTTATCTGTCAGCAAATACAAGATATTACTTCTCTCACAGTGGTTCCCAAATGCACACAGGCTCTCTGTGTGATTCTAGACAAACAACACTATCCCTTGCATTATACCAAAACACATTTCTTCATCTACAAGGAGTACTACATTTTACTGCAGAAACATAATTCATTTCACAAATTCATAAACAATGACTGGTTTCTAATTCTACCAAAATATAAAAACTGCATAGTTATCTGTCTACAAACACATGAAAAAAACAAATCCTTATCACAAAATGGTTTCTACATGCACACACACTGTCAATAAGATTGTAGAGAAAAGAAATTTCTCCCTACACTTTAGCAGAAGAAATCCATTAGTCTGATTAAAATAAAAATAGTCTACATACATCCCCTCACAATTAAATATCTCACCTTTCAAGATGTTTTGTAAATTAAGAAGTATATCAGTCACACACCAGATATCAGTCACACACCAGATTTTCTTATACAGAATCTCTGCACTGTGCACCTGTCAGCAGAACCAAAGAATGACAACGTTTCCCTCTCATCATTTTCCACACATATACATGTAAACATCCCGGGGCCATAGGGTCCCCGGGGAAAATTATGGCCTGGGGAGGGGGGCCACGCGGCCCCCTTCCCGTTTAAATAACAAAACAAAAAAAAACAAAATTGGGGACAGGCCCTGGGGGATGGGGTCCCCAGGGCCAAAAAAAAGAAAACAAAGGGGGGCTCCACAGCCCCCCTTCTAAAAAACAGAGGGGGAAAAAAAAGGATCGGGCCGGAGGCCACGCCCCCTCCTTACACCACTCTGCAAATACGCCCCCTGGCGCGTTTGCAGAGGGGGAACAAATTCCCCTTCAATACTGGGGGTCCCTGGGGGCCAAATAGCCCACCAGGAACCTCCAGTATGTGCCAGGGGGCTGCGTTGCAGAGAGGTGTAATGAGGCCACGCCCCTTTTTACACATCTCTGCAACGCAGCTCCGTGGCGCTTACTGGAGGTACCTGGTGGGCTAGTTGGTCCCCAGGGACCCTCAGGATTGAAGAGGAATTAATTCCCCAACTTAAAAATCGCCAAAGGGCGTGTTTGCACACGTCACCTCAGGCCCCTCCCCCTTCCTTCACCACTGTACAAATATTCCTCGAAAATCAGCCGAACTACGAGTTCCGATTTACTCACCTGTAATCAGAAGAGAACCCAGTGCTGCATCTTTTAGCCCAGCACTGACCCTGAAAAGTAATTCTAAGCGTACTTACCAGTAACTTGTATTTCCTTCCATAGGAATCCATTGTGTGGTTTTCACCAGAACATTTTCACTGCCCATTTTTGAAACGAACAAATATTCCTCTAAAATCAGCCGAACTACAAATTCCGATTTACTCACCTGTTATCAGGAGAGAACCCAGGGCTGCATCATTTAGCTCAGCACTGACCCTGAAAAGTAATTCTAAGCGTACTTACCAGTAACTTGTATTTTCTTCCATAGGAATCCATTGTGTGGTTTTCACCAGAAAAGTTTCTAAGTGTCTATTTTCACAAACTAAAAATATTCCGAAAAAATCGTCTGTATGACTTAAACACATTCTTTCAACTGTTTACAGGAGGTTGGCCAGTGCTGGTTCCAGGATCCACCACTGAGTAAGAAAAAGTAACGATAACACTACTTACCTGCTAAGTGAATTTTCTGCCATAGGATAACATTGGTGATTCTATGGGAAAAAGTTTCTAAGTGTCAACATTCAAAATACAATATTATTCCTTAAAAATCACTGCTGTAACAAAAGCGCTTTTACTCAACTGTTTACAGGAGATGTCCAAGGACTGAATCTAGGATCCAGTCTTGTGGTTAGAAAAGTAATCCATAAAGTAACTAATTGCATTTAACTAGAAATTCACATTGAGCTCAATGTTGCTTTGTGTTTGAAATTGTATTGTGTTGTGTGGGGACGCGCAGCGCGATAGAAGATCTCTGAAGGGGCGATAGAAACACTGCCACGAACCTCGGACAACTACAGGCTCCAGGAGGCTCAGGGGCAGAGTGACCTCCAGCGGCCCCTCCCTCCTGCACCGGACTTTAAATAAACCTCGCACCTCTCGCTTCGCGGGACGCGCAGCGCGATAGAAGATCTCTGAAGGGGCAATAGAAACACTGCCACGAACCTCGGACAACTACAGGCTCCAGGAGGCTCAGGGGCAGAGTGACCTCCAGCGGCCCCTCCCTCCTGCACCGGACTTTAAATAAACCTCGCGCCTCCCGCTTCGCGGGACGCGCAGCGCGATAGAAGATCTCTGAAGGGGCGATAGAAACCCTGCCATGAACCTCGGACAACTACAGGCTCCAGGAGGCTCAGGGGCAGAGTGACCTCCAGCGGCCCCTCCCTCCTGCACCGGACTTTAAATAAACCTCGCGCCTCCCGCTTCCCGGGACACGCAGCGCGATAGAAGATCTCTGAAGGGGCGATAGAAACACTGCCACGAACCTCGGACAACTACAGGCTCCAGGAGGCTCAGGGGCAGAGTGACCTCCAGCGGCCCCTCCCTCCTGCACCGGACTTTAAATAAACCTCGCGCCTCCCGCTTCGCGGGACGCGCAGCGCGATAGAAGATCTCTGAAGGGGCGATAGAAACACTGCCACGAACCTCGGACAACTACAGGCTCCAGGAGGCTCAGGGGCAGAGTGACCTCCAGCGGCCCCTCCCTCCTGCACCGGACTTTAAATAAACCTCGCGCCTCCCGCTTCGCGGGACGCGCAGCGTGATAGAAGATCTCTGAAGGGGCGATAGAAACACTGCCACGAACCTCGGACAACTACAGGCTCCAGGAGGCTCAGGGGCAGAGTGACCTCTAGCGGCCCCTCCCTCCTGCACCGGACCTCAAAAGCACATCGCGCTTCCCGCGTCGCGGGATCGCGCGCGGGACGCGCCGGGCGAAGCCCGGGCAAAGGGCGGGCCGTCTACGGCCGTCCAAGGCTGACCGAGGCTGGGCTGGGCCACCCCCCTTTCGTTGGTTATCCAAACGCCACATCTCGCCCGAGAACCAGGTGACTGTTACATATTTGGTTTCATGTTTGGTTACAACCGGGCCGCTCCTAGTAGCCGCTGACTGTCATTTGAATTACGAGTTCCTTTACTTTCACTGTATGTTAGCTCTGGCTCGTGTCTTAATTATATAACAAAAGAAAAACAAGAGATTAAATAGTAAATCAACATGGCCACACAATCTATAAACAAAAAGGCCTTCCCTGGTAGGGGGCTCAGTTCGGGGGTCTTTAGACCATTTTATTACTAGGGCGGCTTCTGTGTTAGAAAAAGAGATCGCTATCACGGAACGCCGTCTCTCAATGGACCCTGTGTTTCAGAAACGTTCCTCCCTGGGCCATATTCAACAGGTTCCCTCACCGTCAACCAGGACTTCGGACCCTGAACCACCCAATGACCCTGGTCTTCCTGCGCAATTGTCTGACCCAATGCATATTATGCCTATCGTAAATGAAACTGGCATATCTTCTTCTAACTTCCAACTCTTAACGGACACCTCCCTTGTGGACTCATCCCCTAATTATGTCGCTACGACTTCTAAAAGGAAACCCGCTAAATCCGTTAAAAACAGGCTCCCTTGTTCAAAGTCTGCAGCAAAAAAAACCCTTACTGTTCCAACAAAAAAAAGGAGAAAAAAACGTCATTTGGATGTGCCCATAACTACGCCCCAATCAACATCACCTCCCCCACGAACTAGGCATCCTACTCCATCTACACAGCCCCCCATCACCTCTTTTTCCAATCTATTGACAGACATAGAGTGCCTTGTAAGATCTTTACTCTTGCCTCTAACAGAGAGAGTTAAGAACATTGCGATACAGTTAACATCCTTGGAAGCTTCTCACGCCTCCCTCATTGCATCAAACATCGATTTGAACTCTTACTTACGTAAAAATTCTACTGAAGCTACCACGCATCTTCCCCTCACTCAAACAATTACTCAGGCTAACACATCGACCCATACACAGAACACACAAGTCTCTCAGCCTATAGCAGATAAACAATTCACCCCCAAGGGGGATTCAAGAAAAGATCATCCTTCCAACCCCGCAGCGCCCCCGGGCAATAACATCAGTAGGCACCCTTTCACAGATCACAAACTGGATAAAAGTTCCCATATTGACTTGCCCCCCGAAGCGGCTCCATATGTAGTGACTCTTATCGGGGTCCCAGTGCTCGCCCAGGGTAAGACGGAGAGTTACCAGGAACTCAAAAATAAAGTAGTGCACTGGTTGACTCAAAATAGACCACTCCCCCCTGAAATTAACGGCGAAATTCTACACGTTAGGAGACTGAATTGGCTGGGTCCTAGACCTAAGGACAAACAGGGCGATGTCATTATAATTAACTTTCGCGATCGTAGGGTGCTCCCATATATATCGGACTGGTATACCCCGGGAAGGGGTCTCGGAATCACAACGGCCGACCTTAGTTATTTCTATCCCCGTTCTCTTTTGACAAATTATACCCTCCCATACCCACCATCGAGGGTTATCACCGAGACTCCTCATTTCACTATCCCAACCTTAAACAGATATGCCATCTTATCAGGTTTGGACGAACAGGATTGACTTACCCATAGTGAATTCACGACTGACATTTTCCCTACCATGAGCATCTCGTCGCTCAACTCAGTACCATTCAACCTCAATCTCAAGAATAACACCTTGCACATCAACAACATGGGGCGGTCGCTAGCCCCTGTCATTGCTCCCTACTTTTCACTTTTTGAGTCAGTGCCTTTGTCCGTTGGCCCGATTACTAATCTTTCTCTCACCCATTCGGCGCACACAGATATTCCTCCCCCTAAAAACTCCCCGCGTCTTTCTGAAACTGCTGAGCCTGCATTAGATTCCATAACTGGAATTACTGGCACGGATGAGTCCCCCCAGGGCGATAGCCTTTTGTCTTGGAACGTGGCAGGTCTCCGCGACAAATTGTCTGATGCCGCTTGGATCCAAACCGTTTCAAGACACAGTATCATATGCCTGCAGGAAACCTGGACCACTACAGAGCTTCATCTTTTAGGGTACCAGACTTTTCATACTCCAGCTTCTCCCAGTGTTCACGGCAGAAACAAGGGAGGTCTTACGACCTATATCCCCGTAGAATTTCAACCAAAACCAACTTATATCACAGGGTCTTCATACTATCAGTTAATCAGTTTGACTGGTGGTTTCGTTAAAAACGTTGTCCTGGTCAATTTTTATAATAACATTCCAAATTCACATGTTGTCTCGGTGCTCAATGGATTAAAATCCGATCTAACTAAAAAAGTATCCCAAAACAATTCTGACACCTTAATCATCCTGGTAGGCGACTTTAATTGTCCTTTATGTCCTCAGAGCCTTAAGGGCATTTGTGGCCTGACAACTGATATGGACGATTCTCCCAACCACTTTTGCCACACAAAATTGGGAGATCTCTTTAATGGATTAATATCCCATTTTAACTTATCCTATGTCAATGACCTATGCCTTCCACCTAAGTGCTTCAAACCCACTTACAATGGGAGAGGCTGCCATACCACGATTGATTACTCACTTATATCTTCTAGGTACTCAGGGGTGATACTTAACTGGGAGACCCTTGACACTGTTATTAGTGACCACTATCCCATCAAGGTAACTCTAAAGTTAACCTCGCATTCTATTGATATGGTCAGGCAGAATTCCCCTCACTCCCCCCCCCTGCAGCTGGGAACCACCATGGGCCTTTTTCTTAAATGGGACAAAGTGGTCCCCTCTACTTTCCTTAAAACTCTGGTATCCAACGCTTACGAATATCCAAACCTGTCTGTCACCTACAGAAAACCCGCAGGTAATTACTAACTCCTTCTCTGCTATCCTATTGGAAATCAAATCTCTCCTTGCTCGAGCCCCAAAGAAACCAGCCCCACTAGCTCACGGCTGGTTTGACAAGGATTGTTCCAAAGCCCTGCGACTTCTGAAACTAGCTTTGAAGTCTAACCCTAGAAATCGCTTAGAGGTCCAGCAAGCCAGGCATAATTACCGTGTCAAGCGTAAAGCAAGGAAAAACCAGCTGAAGTTGCTGGCATGGTCAGCCCTGGTGGAAGCCTCTGAGAAGCGGGATAATACTGCCTTTTGGAGGGCAGTTAATGCCCCCTTCTTTCGATCTCCCCAGCCCCCGATTTTGGATTCAGCTATCACCCCTGAAACATGGGTCAAACATTTCAGTACCTTGTATAACCTTACTGATATGGACAATCGTCCACTGGAGCGGGAAGCAGATTCTAACTCCTCTACTGACCAATCTATTTCTACTTCTTTTCCCCTAAACATCTGTTTTGATCACACTGAAGTACTGATGGCCTTAAAAGACAGCCCCTCCGGGAAGGCCCCAGGCCCAGATTGCGTCCCAATAGACGTTTTTAAGTCTCGGCTTGACCTATGGGCCCCACTGCTAACCAATGTGTTGAATTCTTTGAACACCACCGGCTTTATCTCCACCTGGCCAGAGGCAATTGTTGTCCCGATTTTTAAAAAAGGCGCAAGAGATAATCCCGCCAATTATCGCCCAATCTCACTTTTAGATTCCCTTATGAAGGTAGCCGGGCGAATCATTTTAAACAGAATACATGATTGGCTAAGCACTCAGGATATTATTTCTGACATGCAATACGGCTTCAGAAAAGGCAAGGGTACCATTGAACAGGGCCTTAATTTGACTTTAATAATAGCCAAATACACTCAGGCAAAAAAAGGTAACCTCTTTATAACCTTTGTAGACCTTAGCTCCGCATTTGACTGCGTTGATCACTGGCAGTTATGGGAATCCCTCACAGAGATTGGCTTAGACCCTTTCATTCTATCATTTATTAAAGAGCTATACAGGGATGCATCGGCCCGCGTGAGATACGGCAAAAATGGAGAATGTTCTGACAGGTTCTTTATCAGACGAGGTGTCAGACAGGGTTGTATTTTAGCTCCTTTACTTTTTACTCTTTATATCAACTCTGTCAGCCACCATCTGACTAGAACTTTCCACGACTACCCTACGATCAATGGTAAGCCTATTCCCATTTTGCTCTACGCAGACGATGCGGCAATTATGTCCCAGACTCGCATTGGCCTACAAAGGGCAGTTACTGAATTTACTGACTTCATGTCAAAGAGAGGCTTAAAAGTTAATACCTCTAAAACATACACCATGTCCTGTGGCCTCGGGATTGGAAAAAAACCATGTACCATTTTCCTGAACGGCAAACAACTAACCAATATCAATAGTTTTCCTTATTTGGGCATTACTTTCAACAAGAGAGGCACTTGGCGAACAGCCGCCCAAGCTAGAGGCCTAGCACTGTCCAAAGCTATAGGTGCACTGACCAACTTCTCTAAAAAATTAGGGGGTCGCCCAATAGGCCCATTAGTTCAGATCTATCGGGCGAAGTGCATTTCAACTGGTACCTATGGATCTGGGATATGGGGGATTGACCCCGTAGAACAAATCCAGCGACATGAGAACGCCTTCCTACGCTACCTTTTGGCGGTCCCTCCAGGTACTTCTACCTATATGGTGCACACTGAAATGGCTCTCACTTACATTGCGGACACGATTAATTCCTCCCCTCTTCTTTTATGGCATAAAGTCTGGACCAACGAAGAAACTCCATTTAATAGGGAAATTATTAGAGATTGTCTAAAACTGAAAGAGGTCAGGAACATTAAATGGTTGAATTACATAAAAAAATTGTGCACTGAAATGGGGCACCCTGAATTTTTTGCTGACCCTTCAACCCTATCTAACACAGCCAAACCCGAGTTAAAGCGACTTGTGTTAAATCACCTGTGCTCCAAACGATGGTCTTTAGAAAAACAGAAGAGCACAATTGTAGATTACCAAAATACGATTACAGCAGGTAGTATACAGCAATACTTACTTTTAGAACCATCACCGTTTACTCGTATGCTCCTGACCCGCTTTCGTACTAACACTTTTTTTAGACTCCTAACTATTCCCGATCCAAACTGCTGGTCCAATGACCTACAGAAATGCCCTTGCGATGGCCTGTCGATTCAATCCAACATCCATTGCATTTTATTTTGTAGATTTTATCACTTGCCAAGGACCCTCTTTTTGAAACCTTTGCTTAAATCATGGGGATTACGTTCTTGTAAATTGGCTTATCAAAAATTAAAATCCCTGGAAACTCCCTTAGCCCTGGCAGCAATTTCAACCTATCTGAAGCTGACGATGAGGTTTAGGACATCTATGCAGACCTAAACGTCCTAACCCCTTGACTCTTGATCGTATTTGCCTTTCTGTTTTCCGTGATTTTAAATCATGTTACAAAATGAATGTAATTTTTATTGTTTTTATTGGTTTTTTATATGTATGCACTTTTCTGATACTGTTTTTATACATATCGAATAAAGTTCAATATCATATCGTATCGTGTTGCCCATTGCAACAACTGTAACTACTGTACTTAAAAGTCTGTTGCCTATTTGCCAAGTATTTAAACTAAAGTAATTCATTCTGAGAAAGTATATTTTGTATTGTAATGTATAATGTAATTTAAAAAAATATATCTAAAAATAAATAGTTTAAAAAATGTAGTAAATCAGTATCAAAAAAATCAGTATATTAATACATTCAAAATTGTCATTTAGAAAACCTTTGAAATTCACTGAAAAAACTATAGGTTTCAGGCCTGATATAGTTAGGAATTAGCATTTAAAAAACCTTTGAAATTCACTGAAAAAGCCAAAGGTTTCATGGGCGTTATAGTTAGGAATTGGCATTTAAAAAACCTTAGAAATTCACTGAAAAAACCATAGGTTTCAGGGGCGTTATAGTTAGCTGGACATTTCCCTCATACAAAACCCTAGAAATTCCCCTGGTATAGTTAGTTCAGCTAACTATAACTCGCGCCCCCGCACTGCACTGCTGATGACGTCACATATTACATCACTCATGACATGGTCAGTGACATCACTGATGACATCACTGATGACATCACTGAGGATGTCATCCATGTGATAAATTAGTGCATCTTCTCACACCCTTTGCTATACTCAATCAAAATTTCAGACGTCCATTCTCAAAACCATAGATACACCAATACCAATAACTACATACCCACTCATTGACTCTTAGATCTACACACACATCCACTCACTCACCTGTACAGTCACTCATACTTACAGTCACTCAGTACAGGACTATCATATGAATTTATACACCTACATAGACACTCACACACCACCAATCATCCATAGAGGTACTCTCACACCTAGTCATGCAAATAATTAATCACACTCCCATTTACTCACCTATACAGTTATACACACACAAGTTCACTTACTCATAAAAATAGTACCACATTCTTACGCTCTTATACAATCACTGATACAAGCACACACTCATCCATACAGCCACTCTCACAATCACACACTCTCACATATACCCACTTATATACTCTTAAACACATATATACTGCCTTTCACATATGTAGTTACTCACACATGTACCACTGAGATATACATTCAATCACTAACACACCCATACATACACTCACCCAACCATACAGTCCATCACAGATGCACTCTTAAAACCATGCACCCATAGAATCACCCACTCACACATGTATGCACAGAGTCACACACACCTCACCCACACAAACACTCAGGCACCCAAACAGATACTCAGACAACCAATCAATAACCCATAGAGACACTCATATAGCTATTCACAAAACCATGCAGCCGCTTATACACCAAAGACAGACAGATACAAACATTCACACAGTTTAGTCACTAGTCTGCAGTAAGATACGTTTAATGACTCACTTAAACAGTCAGTCACGCACCTACTAAATCATCCATTCACACACTTATACACCCACTCATTCTTCCATAGGTTTTTCCCTATATATATATTAAACATATTTAAAATTTACAGAAACACACACTCACTGGATGATGTCATCAGTGATGTCATCAGTGATGTCATTTCAGATGTCATCAGTGATGTCACTGACCATGTCATGAGTGATGTAATATGTGACGTCATCAGCAGTGCATTGCGGGGGCGCGAGTTATAGTTAGCTGAACTAACTATCACAGGGGAATTTCTAGGGTTTTGTATGAGGGAAATGTCCAGCTAACTATAACGCCCCTGAAACCTATGTTTGTTTCTGTGAATTTCTAAGGTTTTTTAAATGCCAATTCCTAACTATAACGCCCCTGAAACCTATGTTTTTTTCAGTGAATATATATATACATATATCCTGTAAACTGGTCTCTGACTTCCAATCGTAGAAAAGACGAAGCGAACCCAAGGTTGTAGTGCTTTATTTCTTCTTTATTGTATGCCCAGCTCCGCCGCCTTACGCGTTTCGATCCTCGTGGGACCTTGATCACATGACACGTTGCCAGGTACACTCTCCACATTTTAAAGTGACAGTGCTCAATCAAACCAGCACTTCATCATAGGCATGGAAAAAACATTTTTTTGGTGTCGCAAATTATTTTTAACATAGCAGCTCTTTCAGTCTAGTGTTTGTGCAAAATGACGCAAAGTAATAAAAATATAAATATCACTTAGGTTCTCTGTTTAACCTGGAAATAAATACCTGATAAAAGCAACCCATATTTACGCCCTCAATAAAAGGGATGCCAATTAGAGGAGATACTACAACTGAAATAACACATATAAATACATGATTATAAATATATGTACAGTTGTTAAAAAATGCATAAGCCTTAAAAATGTAAAAATATAAACTTTTTTCCATCTTGATCGATGTGGCAGCATTAAAAATCTCAGTATCAAATATCATATTGCACAATAGTGAACTGTAAACAGTGTTACAGTACCCTAAGTAAACAGCACACGAAAATACCCAAGTGGGCAATAATCACTGTAAACCAAGTCTTAGAATAAAAGTGCTGGTACATAAAGAGTGTCACATTAGAAATCCCTATCAAAACCCTAATGTGCAAAAATTGTGCAAACATATAAAAAAAGATAAATCTAAAAACATCTCATAGGGTAGCAGCAGCATGGAAGTATGGGTGCATTCTGTATAACAGTTGAGAAAATGACATTTTACAGATGCATATAAAAATCCTCACTGGAATTTAACCCATTAGGTGTTTTTGTATCCATTTCTGAAATATATTTTGCTTCCAGTTTTCTCAAAAGATCTTCACGATCTCCACCTCTCCTTAACAGTGGAATCGAGTCAACCACAAAGTAGCGTAACTCACTTTAGCATGTAATTCATGAAAGTGTCAGGCAACAGGATACATTGTATCCCCTTTGTTGATTGCCCGTATGTGCTGGAGTATCGTCTTGTGGACCTGCAGCCTCGTGTTGCCCACATAGCGTAGGCCACAAGGACACTCCAGCACAAAAACCACAAACTCAGTTTTGCAGGTAAGTTTTTTGTCAATCTTTATTGGCCTGCTCTTAAACGGTGTGGTGTACTCTGTCTTGCTAACTCCATGTTTGCATGCTTTGCAGACTGCACATTTGATAAAGCCTTTACTGACCGTCAACCAAGTTGTATTTTGTGATACTTCAGGACTGCTTGAGACTAATGAGTCGCTCATTGAGTGTGCTTTTCTGAATGTTAGATTGGGGGACCTTGTTAGTATGTCCCCCAGCACTGGATCATTTCTTTCAAGTGCCCAGTTCTTATTGACAATTTTTCTGATAGTTTGATGTTGGTTACTATACGTCAGAATGAGTCTTGAGGGCTTCACTGTCTCAGGTAAGTTATCATTGAGTGTTTTACTGACCAGTGCATGTCCTCTGCCCTGCTCATTTCCCTTGGCCATGGCTTTGTCCACTACACTGGGGGTGTAACCTTGTGTGATAAATTTGGTACGGCATTCAGTCTGCGCTCTAATGCAATCTTCATCAGAGCTACAAATTCTTCTAATAGGGGATGCTGTGGATCAAATGCGCTGGATGATGACTTGCTGCATGTAGCAGCGAGTTACCTGCCGTCGCCTTCTGGTGCAGTCTGGTGTGCAGCTGTGTGTTTTTTATCAGAATTTTGACATCAAGAAAGGAGATTGCCCCACGACTCAACTGGCCAGTAAATTTCAAATTTAGGTTATTCTCATTGATTTGCTCAATGAATTGCTTAAGGAGCCTGCTGTAACATTTATTACTTACTATAAGGAACAATGAAGCTTGAAAATACATTGTACTTTTGAACTTACTTAAGTTTATTATTTAGCCCGCATTGAAAACTCCATGCCCCACAATGCATACACTAAGCACACGCCCACTGGGGGCAGATATGGAAGTCAATAAAGTTGATAAGTGAATCAATTTGAGCCTCAAAAGTACTTTGTTGCAGCCCATGAAGAAGAGGCTTATGCCTTGAAACGCGTCGGCGAAATGCACTGTTTATGGATGTTAAAGGCAGACTGCATATTACTACCGAAAGGGAGAATGTTTGTCGATTGCCCTCTCGTTGCTGCAAGGCATTTGGTTTCAAATATATATATATATATATATATATATATATATATATATATATATATATTTGTGTAAGGTTCACAGTTACCCAAAGGTGCGGGGCGCACTCTCCCATCAGCGCGTTCAAATTGGGGTAAGAAACAGAAGTATCCAGCGCCAGCAGCGCCTGACGCGTTTCGGGCTACGCCCTTCCTCTGAGGCTTGCTGCTTACTGAATGACTGCCAACACAAGGACTCCAGCAATACTCCCATATTTAATCAAAATTGCACTCAGGTGAGTATCATCTTTGCAAGGCTTTCTGGGACTGGTAGTCCTTAATATAAAACCCCAGTGGGCTGGAAGCAGGCATAAAGTACAATATTTTCAAATCACGGGTGCTTCCGCTGACATCTCACCCTTTCCAGTCAACGCCAGATGTATCAGCGCCGATCTTGAGACCAGCGCGGAACCGTGGAGATCCCCGGCGGTGCGCCCCCCGGCCGGGTCGGCCGTAGTTTTATGTAAGGTTCACAGTTACCCAAAGGTGCGGGGCGCACTCTCCCATCAGCTCATTCAAATTGGGGTAAGAAACAGAAGTATCCAGCGCCAGCAGCGCCTGACGCGTTTCGGGCTACGCCCTTCCTCTGAGGCTTGCTGCTTACTGAATGACTGCCAACACAAGGACTCCAGCAATACTCCCATATTTAATCAAAATTATATATATATATATAGATATATATATATATATATATATATATATATATGTATCCAAAGTTCAAAGATACGTGCGCTCTCAGGTCAGTAAACGACACATCCAGGTTGTGATAGCGACCAGGTTTATTCCATATATATATGTATATATATATATATATATATATATATATATATATATATATATACACATATATATATATGTGCATATATATATATATTCACTGAATAAAACATAGGTTTCAGGGACATGATAGTTAGAAATTAGCATTTAAAAAACCTTAGAAATTCACTAAAAAAACATAGGTTTCATTGACGTTATAGTTATAAATTAGTAGTTAAAAAGCCTTGAAAGTTCACTGAAAAAATAAAAGAATGAAAGAATACACAAAAAAAACAGTTCTCTTCAGAACTTCCTTATTTGGTTAAAAAGAGAAATAACTGCATGCTAACATCTGTGTGATTGCTAGAGTACATGTGTAGAGCATGATTGATTCTAAGAGTGCGTGGATAGTGACAGGGAGATGGCTGGACTGCTTGAGTAATGCACAGGTAATTGTAGGTCTGCATGTGTTAGTGCTTGTGTTATTGTAGGAGTACATGGGTACTGACTGGATGATTACACTACTGCAAGGAGAGTGCATGGTGATTTTATAAGTGCTTGGGTTGTGGCAGAGTGATTGCATAAGGACATGGGACTGTCAGGGTAATTGGAGGAGTGCATAGGTAGTAACATGGAGACTACTAAACTATATAGGTAGCACCCAAAGGAGTGTAGAAGTGCATGAGTTAGTGCCTGGGCAAATGCATGAGTACATGGGTTCTGACTGAATGATTGAAGTACTGCAAGGAGAGTGCAGGGTGAATTTCTAAGTGCTTGTGTTTTGGTGGAGTGATTGGATTAGTACATGGAACTGGATCAGTGATTGGAGGACTGCATTGAGAGTGACAGTGTGATTGCTGGACTGCATGGGTACTACCTGGGTAATTGGAGGAGTAAATCAGTAGTGTGTAGGTGGTTACAGGACTGCATGGATAGTGCACATCTGATTGTAGCACTGCATGTGTTAGTGCCTGGGTCATTGCATGAGTACATGGATAGCAACAGGATACTTTGAGTGCTGTAAGGAGAGTGCATGGTGAATTTATAAATGCTTGAGTTTTGGCAGAGTGATTGGATAAGGAAATGGAACTGGCTGGGTAATTGGAGGAGTGCATAGGTAGTAACATGGAGATTACTAAACTGTATAGGAAGCACTCAAAGGACTGTAAAAGTGCATGAGTTAGTGCCTAGGAAATTACATGAGTACATGGGTACTGACTGGATGATTAGAGTGCTGCAAGGAGAGTGCATGGTGAATTTATAAGTGCTTGTGTTTTGGCAGAGTGATTAGATTAGTACATGGTACTGGCTCGGTGATTGGAGGAGTGCATTGGGAGTGACAGTGTGATTGCTGGACTGCATGGGTACTACCTGGGTAATTGGAGGAGTGAATCAGTAGTGTCTAGGTGGTTACAGGACTGCATGGATAGTGCACATGTGATTGTAGCACTGCATGTGTTAGTATCTGGGTCATTGCATTAGTAAATGGATAGCGACAGGATACTTTGAGTGCTCCGAGGAGAGTGCATGGTGAATTTATAAGTGCTTGGGTTTTGGCGGAGTGATTGGATTAGTACATGGTACTGCCTGGATGATTGGAGGAGTGCACGGGGAGTGACAGTGTGATTGCTGGACTGCATGGGTACTACCTGGGTAATTGGAGGAGTGAATCAGTAGTGCATAGGTGGTTACAGGACTGCATTGATAGTGCACATGTGAGTGTAACACTGCATGTGTTAGTCTCTGGGTCATTGCATGGATTAATGGATAGCGACAGGATACTTAGAGTGCTGCAAGGAGAGTGCATGGTGAATTTATGAATGCTTGGGTTCTGGCAGAGTTATTAGATAAGAATATGTGACTGGCTGGGTAATTGGAGGAGTGCATAGGTAGTAGCAGGGAGATTAGTAAACTGTATAGGTAGCACTCAAAGGATTGGAGAAGTACATGACTTAGTGCCTGGGTCATTCCATGAGTACATGGGTAGCGACTGGATGATTAGAATGCTGCAAGGAGAGTGCATGGCGAATTTATAAGTGCTTGGGGTTTGGCGGAGTGATTAAATAAGGACATTGCAGAGTGATTAAAAGAGTCCACAGGGAGTGACAGGGGGATTGCTGGACTGCATGTGTAGTGCTTTGGAGATTTTACCTCTGCATGAGTTAGTGCATGAGTCATTGCATGAATGCATGGGTAGTGCTTGGATACTAACTGGGTGATCGCACAATATAGAATTAATAAATCATTTCTCATGTACTTATAAAATCACATATTCACTACCTTTGCACTCCTGTAATCAGTCAGGCACTTCTCAATAATTCAGTAAATAGACATACAACTATATAAATATAATCTGAACACTTACATGAGTCATTGCATACTATCTAGTTAAGTAGATAACTACAACATACCAGAAAGAGTAAAATGTGGTGGTTTACTTTTGAGATTCATCTTGACCATTAAATCTAGAAATATGCTGTAGTAGAGTAGGATCTGTGTCACATGGGTACCCCCACTTTTTGCTGGTGTTCCACTGTTTTTCGACTTTAGTCTGGCTGTGGCCCGGCTAATCAGGACTACAGCCTAGCTGCTTCCTCTCTAAAATGGTTTCCATGTACATTAGGTAAATATCTAATTGGATTCTGGAGTGCCTTATAAGCCCCTAGTATGAGGTATTTCTATGTACCTAGGGCATAGGTACCTCAGAGGCCTACCAGGGGCTGCAGCATGTATTCTGCCACCCCTGGGAAGCACACCAAAATGACACCACAGGTCTACTACTGCAACCTGGGTAAGGGTGTGCTTGCACCCCTCACTGTGGTATAGGCTACCTATATCACTACCTTATACAGACACATATAAACCTATATGCCACTCCTATGGCAGGCCTTGACAATCCTGAAGGCAGAGTGCTTGGTTTTATGCGAGAGGGTGCCCAAGCATGAGCTGAGCCCCTCTGCAGCATTCGGAAATACTTCCTTATGTCGTTTCTGTGATACAGCCATACCATATACTCTTAAGTGCATTATGACCTTGCGGTAAATGGTAACTTTGGAATGGCTGCATCAAAACATGTCGTGTTTGGTGTTAAATGCTTTGGAATACTACCCCACCGCTAGTTCTGCCAGCGGGGGTAGCATTCCACCCTTCTAGAGGGAGAGACATGTTCACACTGACTTAACCCGGTTAAATCCTTTCAAAGCCCTGGCATCACAAAATGGATGCCACTGCCACAGACACGGGTCTGGCCTCCTGCTGCTGACTGAAACTCCGGCAGGGGAGGCCTGGACTATAGGTTTCCTGTCACAGGGAGGTGTAACCACCTCCCCAGACAGGCAGATCTGTATTGGGGCAGGGTGGGTGCATTCAGTGAATGCTTTTGAGACACTGCCTTGGGCACACAAGGTGTCCCTGTGCATAGCCCGGTTCAAACTAGTTGCAGAGGCACTCAGCCCCTGCTCTGGCATGAAACTGGACAAAGGGGAAAGGGTGTAACCACACCCACCCCAGGCCCCCACCCATAGGTGGAGCCTTAGAGGTAGTCCATCCCCTAAACGTAGTATAAGTATAGGAACCCAGTCCCTAGGACTTTAGATTACCCTGAACGAACCTCTGAAACATATATCCTGGACCTTCGACTTTCTATCACGACTAGAAAACGGAAGAATTCTCCTTTGGGGTCAAGGAGTGACTCCCCTGCTTGGCAGGCACCAAAGAAGCAACTGACTGGTCTGCATTACTGAAGCTCCCGCCGGACGCCGAAGTCTCTGCATCACCAGAGGTAGATTTCTAGACTTCCACGAGGCAAAGCTGAGGCCCGTGGCTATCGTGGGTAACGTGAAACCTTGACCCCTGGACACCATGAACTTTTGCAGCAACAACACCGTCCTGGTCATCCTCGAAGTTGTGCTTTAAGCTCCCAGTAGCCCCAGCCTTGAGCACCTGCTGCATCGAAGATTGTTGGCCTCCACTCCACGAGTGACCCGTGGGCCAGCTCCAAGTGTGACCGCTCGAGGCTCCTTCGCGATCACTAGCCCATTTGCTAGCAGGTCCTCACGAAGGCAACTCCACTTCTACTTGTGCTTTTCTGGTTGCTCAAGACTTGTGCTTACTTACCCATGCTGGGTGAGTCCATCAGACCTTGCTGGTCTGCACCGCGGTCCTTTTTCTGATTTCCTGAGACTTGCCGTTGCCAAGACTTGTTGGGTCCTTTCTGGTCGCCGACATCGCAGCACTCGACAGACTTTGTGGGACAGCTCGAATCCGGATCGTGGACTTAGTCGACGCCTCCTGGACCTCGTGGCTGAAGAGTCAAGACACTCGACAACTCACCTGAAGCACCCGACATCTGTGGGCATTGGTCCATCCTGCCCTAGGTCACTGGCAAGTGACCCAGACTCTGTCCCCTCTGCTTTCAGGTTCCTTACATCCTAGATCCAGGCTTGGATCTCTCCGGACACTTCTCGTCCTTTCGGCCGCAGCAGTTCTTTGCAGGCTTCCATTGGAATCGACGACGCGACCCGACACCAAAAGGCACCTATGCACCCGGCTTCCCTGGGTGAGGTAACTCCAGTACTCCGGTACTCTCGAGGGTGCTAGCCCTAGAACTGTCTAAGTCCAAAAGGGTTTGGTCCTAGTTCGATTTGAAGTGTCCCTAGTCTTTAAAATTCCAACCGTGACATTCCCCATAGATAGTAATAGGAACCCGTGGTTGTGTTTCCACACTGCATACGGCTCCCGTGGGTCCCCTACGTCCCTACCTTGGGTGGTTCCTTGGGGTCCCAGCTATTCTAGAGGTGATAGGCACCGTGCCTATCTCAGTCGTGGTTCTTATACCACTATTTTAGTATATGGTTTGGTACGCCCCTAGGGCACAAATGTCTATTTGTGCTTTTACTGATGCTTAAACACTTGTAACTGAAGTACTTCAAACTCCAGTCTCTTAAAGAGACTACAGGGGTGTGATTTATCTTAAATACATATATTTTGAATATATACCTGCTGTGGTTGTCTTTTCATTTGATCATTCAAGAGATTATAGACTTGTAAAACAAGCTGCATTACATTCCTTCAAGATTTAGCCTGAAGGCTGCTCTCCATAGCTACCACTAGGATAGCTTTCACATAAGGTTGTCTTTAACCTATCACCATAAGGGGTTGTTTGAACTGATACAAGGTGCCCACTAGAACTAGTGGACAGCATATATCAGGCCACCTTCTCACATTGGTGTGGAGCGTGTGGGATTCCAGCTTGCTATTGTTTTACCAGATAATCTCAATTGAATTGATCAACTGAAAACCACTAAAGGTACCTGAGGTACATATAATATCAAGTTTAGCTAAAGTAAGTTCTACTGAACTTAGAGTTGTGTGTCAAGGGATAGCACACCCTTGACACAACTCAGGAGAGTTTAGTAGGCCACACTAGTGTAGGTAGTGCAATACACCACACCACATTAGTAATGTCTAACCAGCCAGGAACCTCTGATTCCCTACCAGGAACCAGTGAGCTCCTTCCCTACAAGTATGAGGATCTCTCCTTTGCTAGACTTAGGGCCTTATGCACCATTAGAAAGCTTAAGACAGGCAAAAGTCCATCCACACAGCATTTTATAGAGATACTGAAACTGGATGATATTACAAGTCCTAGTGGGCCTGTAGATGGAAACAGTGTGGGTGGGGCAGCACTTGAGATGGGGTCCAGAGGTGGAAACTCCCCTGACCCTAACTCGGATGCTGACCAGACTGGTGACAATGACCAGACTCTGGTGGACACAGACCATCAGGATGAGAATGAGGACAATAATGCTCCTTCCTTCATTCCTCCTGGTAGACCTGAACACAGGGCTAGAAGGGATAGATATCTGTCAAGGAGATCTCTCCAGTCTAACTCCTCTATTGGAACCTCTATTTCTTCTCACAGAGGGAGAGAAAACTCCCAGGAGAGGAGAGAGAGACTGCTGAAGTATGAGCAAGACAAGTTCAATCTCAGAAAGCAGCAGATGGCCTTAGATAGGGAAGCCCTGGAGCTCTACAGAGCTACTAAAAATGAAGGACTAGAGTCCCTTGGTGGCAGCAATTTCCCTAGAGATACGGAGAGGTCTTATGACAACAGAAACCTAAGTAAGATTGTCCCTCCATACCAGAGTGGGGATGACATGCACAAATGGATAACTGCCTTGGAGAGGGCCTGTAAAGTACAGAAGGTCCCTCAAGGTCAGTGGGCAGCGATCTTATGGCTCTCCTTTGCAGGCAAAGGTAGAGACAAGCTCCTCACTGTAAGAGAAGAGGATGCTGATGATTACAAAGCCTTGAAAAGTGCTCTGATAGATGGGTTTGGCCTCACCACTGAACAATATAGGTTAAAGTTCAGAGATACCCAAAAGGCACAGAATCAGGACTGGGTTGACTTTGTTGACTGTGCTGCTAAGGCTCTGGATGGTTGGTTATTGGGCAGTAAAGTGTGTAACTTCAAAGGATTGTATAATCTGATAATGAGCGAGCAGATTCTTATTAACTGTCAAAATCAGCTGTTGCACCAGTACCTGGTATACTCTGATCTGACCTCTCCTCAAGAATTGGGAAAGAAGGTAAACAAATGGGTCAGTACCAGGGTGAGGCAGAAAGTACAGAACCAAGGTAGTGACCCTAAGAAGCAAGATTCTAAAAACTCTAATAAGGGTGGGGAGATGACAAACTCTTCATACTCGAGTGCCTCAGTATAGTTCTTCATGAAAACTATTTTGAATTCAACAAATCCATCTTTAAACAAATTCAAGGCGTAAGCATGGGGGCAGCTTGCGCCCCAAATGTAGCTAATGTCTACATGGGGCAGTTCGAATCTCGGTTCATCTTCAATGAAATTGCACCCTTTGCCGAAAATATAACACATTGGCATCGCTTCATTGATGACATCTTTTTAGGTCTCGCCTGACCCAGCGCATGCGCTGGTCTGGCGAGACTTATTGAGAGGGCTCCAAAAAGTGCTACCAGGCCAGCCTAGAGCTACAGTGCATGTGCGCGGGCGCGCGCGCCGCGCTTGAAGTGATTACTTTCACTTTCGCGGCCGCTTTGATGTTTACCGCGATCACTTTCGCATGTAGTTTTTTCCCTCGTGTGCCTCTCCCCTCGTACCATGCTGCTCTTTCCTCATGTCTATCTCCCTCAGCACTCTGTGTTGCTGCTCTCTCGTGTGCTGCTTTTCCCTGCTTCCCCCAAATCCAGCTTTGTTTGTTTGATTCCCCCACTTGCTCCTCTTTTGAACATCCGATCCCCAATACCCGTGAACCTATTTTTAAAAATATTTTTTTAATTGGGTGCACGGCAGCTAGCACATGCGCTCTTGCTTGTCTTCTTTCATTTCTGGAGGAGGAATCTGCTCGACACATTCTTAGGCCCGGCGCTGAGCTGCTTGTGAGGTGCGTGACCCAGGCAACGGGCAAACATTAGCCCGGGCTTCTCTGCTCCACCTCAGCATTAACCAGACATTTTGCCGTGGTCCCAAGACGTCGTATCCTAAAATAATTGTTTCCCGGACAAACACCTATTTAAATAATCCCGGAACTAATTCTAGCCTATGTAGAAGTAAGCTACACCAATGTTCTGCACTTCTGCTCGCATCTACAACTGTAACACCACATCAGACTTCTCTTACTCAGTAGCAGCCCTCCCTCCACAAGGTCTTAGATGGAGGGAATCGTCACTCAGGTTCACCTAGATCTCAGTAGCCATTCACATAATTGCTCATAATTGTCTTCACATCTATCTGACAAAAGGTACATTGTTCGAACAGCAGTAAAGTAAACATACTCTGGCTCGGAACTTTAAGTGGGCCGGGTCCTGCCAGCTGTTGAGACGCTCGAGCTCTCTATATTTTCCCTTACCATTCAGGGTGAAATCTTTACTCGGCAGCGGTTCAACCCTTCCTTGCCTTTGATGTAACTTCAAACAGACTCGCTATAGTTCTTTAACAGCCTCATCATTTCAGAACTGAAGCATTTTTAATATTCGATGCAGGGGAGCCATAGGTGTTGCTTATTTATCTTATGCAGTTAACATACATTGGCAAAGCCAATAGTCCTGGCTTGATGTTGGTGTAATGTTACCTCTTGTCAGGGCTTTAAGTGGGACGGGTCTCACCGGTGCTGAGCACCTGCAGTTTTTTAAAAGGGGCATCGAAACGGGGCTCTATTGGGCTCTGTTTCGTGCCCTGGCACAGGCGGTCCGTTTTTTCCCGGACTGCAGTGACAGCAGGCACATGGATGTGCGCGTCTGCTCACTTCTCACTAGCGGACAAGTTACGGCATTAGGTCATGCCAGGTGAGCCTGGTAGGAGAAGGGAAATCCTTTAAAGAGTAAAATTTTTTCTATGGTTTTCCCTTCTCTTTTTGAAACTCAGGAGCAGCAACATTGTCCTGGTGTCACCAGGGCTTTAAGTGGAAGCTTTTTCAATATTATATACAAGCCATAGTTGCTGCTTATTTATCTTACGCAGCCAACAACCGTTGACAAAGCCAATAGTCCTAACATGTTGTAGGTATGATGTTACTTGTTGTATCATACATCTGGATGCAATAACAGAAACAGCCAAATACAAGTTGGGCAGCACACTATGCTATGCACAGATTTTTAGCTTACATGTTTTAAGCCATGGCCTTGATTACATTGGCCACGCCCCTTTGAGAGACTCCCCAGTTTTTTCATCCTACTTAATGAGCCGCTTGTCGTGTTAAATATTCAGGATGCAATGACAGAAGCAGCAAAATACCCGTCCGGCGGCAGGCACACTATGCTAAGCATGTTTTTAGCTTACATGTTTTTAAGCCACGCCCCTTTGAGAGACCATAAGGTTCTACAGGGCAGGTCCCTTAAGTACTTGTGGAAGCTGTTTCTTCCAGATCATCTAGCTAGAATCTTTCGATCTAGGAACCACAGCTTGCTCTCAATTCAGTCATACCACCTCAAGAAGTTTGGTCGCAGGACCTTACACATAAACACCAGGATCATCCCATGGGAGCTCACTCCCAGTGCATCTTTGACTGGAAAATTACTTACTAAAACTCATAAAAACCCAGTTTTTTTTTAAACCCATTGTTCACTTCCATGCAGGTGGCCACTTGTGTTTACTAAGGCTTGGATTGTTTGGATGCCTAAAAACCAGCAACTACACTCGTCGCGCTTCCGATTCTCAAGAATTTTACAACTTCACTATCGTCTATTCATTATAATTGCTGATTTATACTGATGTCATCTGTTAGTAGTGCTCTGAGGCTACATTAGGTAGGGTGTAGCGCTGTATTACCCCCCCCCCCAAAAAAAAATTTATTAACATGATAGATAAACTTACTTTGCTGTGAAAGGGGGACACAAAGACCTGTTTGACATTTCCATACTCCCCTAAGAATTCCCCAACGGATGAATCACCCTAAAAATTGCACCAGTACCAATGCCTAGAAATGTTTATGTGAAAACAAGCATACAGTAATCATAAACGTTTTGCTTTTTCCTTGTAACTTTAATGATGAACTTGATGTCAACTTGCAGTCATTGAGACATTTGAGGAATGCTATTCTGATATATTGCTGCCCCCACCAATGGCCCAATTTTTCTGGGGTTTCCATCTTTTGATTTCTCACGATTTCCTGTTTTGGCTCCAATCTCCAGAATGGCACTATTACTTGTGAGTACATCTCGTTCAAGTTCGGTGAAGCCCTGTGCATCTTTTTTTATGTTGGCTGTCTGTGAAGTGTGTCTTGTCCGTGAAGTGTTGTCCTGTTGTGTTTTTTTTTTTGTGTTATGTCTAATTTAGGGCCTTCCCTAGTACTCAGAACGGTCAGTTGTCATTGTCTCCCGTAAGTTTCTAGAGTATATAATTGTATCCTGTTATGTAACTCGCTCCTCCTTCCATTCTGTGCTTTCTGCTTCTGCCCACTCAAGTAGTTTGCCCTTCTAACAGGCAATCCTAGTTGCACCGGCTGTTCTCCAAGACATTGCTAATCTTTTTTGTCAAGTATCAAAAAGGGTGGGACCAGGTAGTTTGCACAGGAGTCTTTTTGAAAAATACATTTTGGTTCCCTGAACAGCTACTTTCGGGCAATAGCTTGTTCCCCACTGACATACTAGTAACTGGTAGCATCATCATTGGGTCTTCCCTCTACCAGGAGGGCATTTCTCAAAGCAAAACGACAGTAGGGTATCCGTAACAAGTAGGTAGTGATCTAAAATTACCTCCTGTCGCAATGCAACAGGAATTTCTTAAAACATAGGCAGGGATAAGGTTTAAAAAGAGAGGACATGTCTAGGGAAATATAAGGTGTCTCACATCAACATACTTATAAGGTCAACATGTATCAGCCTACCTGCGCCCATACAGGTCGATGGCTTTCATCAGGACCATTAGATTGGATGGGTCCCTTTTCTGAGCCAGTCGGGACACTATCCCCTGGCTTGGAATGTATCAGGTATGTTCACTCTGTGAGTGTTGGAGAAAACACTGTTCTCCTCTAGAAAGAGAACAAGCATTGGCATAGCCAATAGGTCTCGCCTTTGGGACCTTATAAGTGCTTAGCCATGCAACAGTTGATGTTGTTGCACAAAGGATATTGTGCTGCATAACTAAATACTTATAAGGTCCCAAAAGCGAGACCTATTGGCTATGCCAATGCTTGTTTTATATGGAGCGGACCTGAGGAACAACTAGCTGAATTTTGTCTCTGGCTGAATTTGTGTGATCCTAATCTTAAATGCAGCCCTAATACTAGTAAACTCAAGATTGAATTCCTTGATGTCTGGATTCAGGTGACTGATGGAGTCATAGAGGTTTCCCTCTATACTAAACCCACAGCTAGACACACTCTACTCCAGTATCAAAGTTTTCACCCCCGCAGCCAGAAAGACAGTATCCCCTTCAGTCAATTCTTAAGACTGCGTAGAAATTGTACCAATCTCAGGAACTTTGAGACCCACACGGAAGAACTTCGGAACAAAATGATCAAACGAGGATACCCTCACAGGCTTGTGAAGGATTCCTACAAAAGGGCGAAGTATTTCAATAGGGATGTTCTCTTTCAGTAAAAACCCATCAAGGCAAATTCGAAATTCATTTGTGTCACTAGACACTCCACGCTTAATAACAAACTGCGTCAAATTATATGCTCACGGGGGAGGAGCCTAGCGCTTGACCAAGATGGCCGCGTGAGCTCTGAGCTCCCGAGACCCTCGCGCCCTCCGTCGACTATCCTGTCTCTAATCCTGTCGGTATGCATGGCATCGTGTGGATGACCTGTCAGGGAGGCGATTGATGCTACCCGCGGTCGGATCGCCCACCGGGAACCGGACTTATGCCTGGCGGAAGATTGCGGCCTATCTCCGAGGGATGCCAGGGGCTAGAGTTGGCAGGATGTCCGACTTCTAGTTGAACAACAACGGCCAGGCGAGGTGTGAACTGTCGGACGGAGGTCCCCGTCCTTTCACTTTCACTTTCTCTCCCTTTGTCAGCCCTGCCCCTGGAGAGCTCTTGGTGGCTTTATTACCCTATGGACGCTCTGCAGGCTACTCTGGTGGCCCGCTGCAGAACTGATCACTCCTGATTCCTTTCATTGAGAGGGACCCGTCTTATCTGACCCGACCTGCTTGGTATCAACCATGTCGGGCAAAGCAGAGGTGGATCGGCTGAAGGCTAAGTCTACCAGGCGGGGAGCCTATACCCAAGTCAATAGTATGGACCGCTATGCTCTGCAGAAGGGATCACCGAGTGGGTCGAGCCAGTCGCCGGATACCCAGAAGGCGGCCTCGCCTTTGGCCCCGGAGCTCTCACTACAGGATGTCATGGGCGCGCTCGAAGGGATGCAGACTTCGATTGGGAGACAGTTTGATGCCCTGGCGCATAAGGTGGATGCCATCTTGGTGGATGTTAACCTGATCCGTGCGGACTTGGGCAAAACGAATGAACGGGTTAGGACCCTGGACCTCAAGACCACGGGCCTCACCGATGATGTCACGGAACTGCAGATCGAGGTTCGTAAGCTGAGGACCGAGAGTGATCTCGCCGCCCGCCGGCTGGAGGACTTTGAGAGCCGGGCAAGGCGCAACAACGTGCGCGTCATCGGGGTCCCGGAGTCCTCGGATGAGGCTTCGGTTGACCTGCTTGTCGAGGACTTGGTGCTTAATTATCTGCAGCCTAAGGGTCTTGGAAAGTTCTTTGCGGTTGAAAGGGCCCATAGAGTGCCGGGTGGGAGGCCCAAGGTGGGTGCCCCACCGCGGCCGATCGTCGCTCGGCTCTTTCATTTTCGAGATCGGGACGCTATCCTGCAAGCATCGAGGGTGACTGGCCCGGTCCCCTTCCAGAACGCGTCGGTGAATTTCTATCCGGACTTCACCCAGCAGGTGCAGCGGCAGAGACAGGGCTTTCTGGGGGTGAAGAGGCGGCTCCGGGAGAGGGATCTGAAGTATGCCATGCTCTTCCCTGCCAGACTACGTGTGGTGCACGAAGATCGGACATTCTTCTTTGACTCTCCTGTTATGGCCGATGAATGGCTGGACGCTTTGCCCCGGCGACGGACGGGGGAGGACATTGCCGAGGATGGGGACAGTGGCCGGGATGGGCAGGGCTGATTTTTCGGAGCCGGTCTGACTCGATTTGGCTATATTTGAAGACTTGAATAGAGTGCAGTCAATGCGGAGGGCTGCGGGAGGACGAGGGGTGCTCTTTTCCTCCCTTAGGGTACTTTTTGTAGATTTTGGGTTTTGTAGGGCGACAGGCACACTGCAAGTTGGGGGGGCTTTGTAAGCTGCAGCAGGGGTGCAGGGTGGGGGGGGTTTCTGGGATTTTGGGTTTGTTGTTGGGGGGTTTATTTCTGCAAGGCATGGTGATTCTTTCCAGGACTGTTCCATGGTGGCTCTTCGGGTGTGGGGTGGGCCTCTTTACGTTTGAGGATGGGGGGTAGGGGTTTAAGTGTTATAAGCTGGAATGTTAATGGTTTGGGGGATCGCATTAAGCGTGGGATTGTTTTGCAATTCTTGAAACGGTCAATGCCGGATGTAGCCCTGCTGCAGGAGACGCATCTTATAGGTAATACGTGCTACGCTCTGAATAGGAAGGGTTATAAATTCATAGCACATTCTGGATTCTCCTCTGGGTCCAGGGGTGTGGGCATCCTAGTCAGATCCTCGCTACCATTTGAGGTGGACTCCACCATTGTTGATGATAGGGGGAGGTTTGTGGCGGTGGTGGGGCGGTGGGAAGGAAGAACTTTGGTTTTAGTTTCGGTTTATGTCCCGCCGGCCCTGCAGGCCTCCACGTTCACAGATCTGGGTAGGGCCCTGCTAGATCTCCCGGGGGGTATGCTTTTGGTGGGAGGTGATTTCAACGCTGTTGGCTCCGGCCTGCTGGATAGATACCCGCCCAGAGACACAGGGGGGGCTCAGAAGTGGCTTCCAGACTTCCTAGACACGCTTGGCCTGATAGACTGCTGGAGGCTCCGGCACCCCACACAGAGCCAATACACGTTCCACTCCGGGGCACATGGTAGTCTTTCCAGGATTGATTACCTACTCACTCTGGCTGCGCATGCCTCATTGGTCTCCGAGGCGAGGCACATGGCGCGTGGTATATCTGACCATTCGCCAGTGTGGATCCGGCTGGATCTAGGTCGGGAGGGAGGAGGAAGGGTGGCCCCTATCAACCCGTGGTATTTCCGAGACCCCAAGATGCGCACCGCGCTGGTAAAGAAAGTAGATAACTTTTTCAAGGACAATCAGGGATCCGTGGACTCGGCAGTGTCGCTGTGGGAAGCATTTAAGACCGTGCTCCGAGGGGAAGCCCTCTCCCTAGTAGTAGCTGCCAAGCGGCGGAGAGATGGCGAGGTTCTGCAGGTTGAGGAGGAGATCGCGGCTCTGGAGGGAGTGCTGGAGGAGGAGGTTACAGAGTCCTCACTGCATGAGCTTTGCTTGAAGCAAGCTGAGTATAAGGACCTGGTGACGAACGCCGCTAAGACCCTCAGTAGGGAACAGCAGGGCCGTTTGTATGATGTTGGTGACAAGGCAGGGAAACTCCTGGCTTGGCTGGACAAAAAAGAACGGGTCAATAGAGTTGTGCCAGAGTTAACGGGAGAGAGGGGAGAGGCGATTGTGGAACCTGAGAGGATTGTAAAGTGTTTCTCGGACTATTTCTGTAGGGTTTATGCCTCAGTGTCGGATAGGCCGCCCGAGGACTCGTGTGACCTCCTCCGTGATATCGAGTTGCCCTGTCTCTCCGATATAGATAGGGACGATCTAGATGGTGACATAACGGTTGACGAGGTGGCGGGGGCTATTCGCGCGTTAAACTCGGGCAAGGCCTCGGGACCGAACGGCTTGCCGGTGGACCTGTACAAGCTATTTCCGGATAAGGTCGCCCCTCACCTGCGCGCCATGTTTGTGGAGGCGCGGGGAAGTGGGACCCTCCCGTTGGACCAGCGACTGGCGACGATCGTGGTTATACACAAAGAGGGCAAACCTCGAGATAAGTGCGCTTCATATAGGCCTATCTCACTTCTTAACGCGGAGCCGAAAATTCTGGCTAAAATCCTGGCGACCCGATTGATTAGAGTACTCGGTGACTTGGTCCACCCGGATCAATCCGGCTTCATCCCGCACCGAAACACTGCGTTAAATCTTCGGTGCCTTCATGGTGTAATCGCCAGGGCGGGCACGCTGCGTGAACCAGCTATTGTGGCGTCTCTTGACGCCACGATGGCCTTTGACACGGTGGAATGGGCATATTTGTGGGCCGTGCTGACCAAGTTCGGCTTTGGCCACGGTTTTGTGAGCTGGGTGAGGTTGCTGTATGAGGGGCCACTTGCGAGTGTGGTGGTGAACAGTCGGGCGTCGACTCCGTTTCAGCTTGGGAGGGGTACTCGGCAGGGTTGTCCCCTGTCGCCTTTGTTGTTCGCCCTCGCCCTTGAGCCGCTGGCTGCGTGGATACGTTGGCACCCGGATATACGGGGCCTTAGATGGTCGCCTGAACACGAGGACCGTATTTCGCTCTATGCCGATGATATCCTGCTGTATCTCGCCTCACCCAAGAAATCACTTATAGTGGTCTGTGACGTACTCACATCTTTTGGTAGGAACTCGGGTCTTGTTATCAACTGGAGTAAATCGTATTTGTATGTTCTTAGTGGCGAGGCTCCACCGATCCCTAGAACATGTTCGATACAGGTCGCTCAGCAGGGCTTCGTGTATTTGGGGATTTTTATCTCCATGGACTCTGCTGTGCGATATGAGAAGAACCTGCTCCCCCCCCTGGCACGCCTGAGGCGGGATGTTGAAAGCTGGCGGAGGCTGCCGCTCTCCCTCGTTGGGCGTGCGGCCCTGTTTAAAATGATGTCTCTTCCCCGCTTCCTCTACGCACTGCAGAATACTTTGGACTGGGTTCCGGCCAAATACTTTCGGGAGGTCGAAGGCCTCCAACGAACGTTGCTTTGGGATGGGCGGCCGCGGATAGCTATAGCAAAGTTGACGCTTCCATGGTACGACGGGGGCATTGCGCTTCCAGACATACGACGGTACTATTGGGCCACCCAGCTGAGCGCGATTAATCATGGGTTTTATGGCCCTGCCCTCAGCCCTGGGTATGCCATGGACAGGTGGTTGCTGCGTGGTGGTAACTACTACAGGGCGTTGTACTCGCGGTCCCTAGACTCGTCCCTCACGGGGCCCACTGGTGTGGCAGTGCGTGTGTGGAAGATGGCAACTGACTCGCTGGGCTGGAAGGATAGGCTCACCCTCGCTACCCCGCTGTTTGAATCGGAGAGACTGGGAAGGCTTTGCCACACAAAAGGGTTTGATAAATGGGACCTGATCGGCATCTCCAGGGTGGGAGATGTGCTGAATAAGGGGAAGGTGAAGTCCTTTGAAGAGTTGCAGACGGAGTATGAGCTGGGGCCCTCCGAGTATTTCCGATATATTCAGGTGCGTCACGCCCTCCGATCAGTCCTCGTAGAGGGTGAGAATGTGCCTGAGTCCTCTCCTTTGGAGGACCGGGTCCTGGATGGCCATATGCCCGAGAGCACGATCTCGCTCATCTATAAGAAACTGATCAACGTCCGGGCGGACATGCTTCTGGGGCTGAGGGACCAGTGGACTAGGGATGGCCTCGAGTTGGACGATGAGGATTGGCAGTCGGCTGTTTCCTCTCCTAAGGAGGTCGCGATCCCATCGCGTCTGAGGCTGGTGCAGCTTAAAATACTGCACCGAGTGTATGTGACGGGGCCAAGGCTGGTTCACATGGGATTCTCGGAGGACGGCCTATGCAGGAGGGGATGTGGTATGGTGGGTACTTTCCTGCATATCATTTGGGAATGTGGTGTCATTACGGAATTCTGGAGGAGAGTCCATGCAGTGATGGGGGAGGTGACGGGCATTGCTATGCAGCCGGAAGCGCGGTGTTGCCTCCTGAATGTCTGGGGGCCCACTGACCACGATGAGGCACAGACCCAATGGGTGACTCTGGGTAACATGGTCGCTAAGAGAGATATCGCGCGATTGTGGGGCTCCGCGGGGCCCCCCACATTGACCGCGTGGAAAGAAAATATGGACTGGAGTATGTTAAGGGAGAAGACGGTCTATTGCGCTAGAGGCCGCCCCCGGAAGTGGCACGCCATCTGGGGGCAGTGGAATCAATACAGGGGGGGAATATGTCTTGCCCCGGATCTGGATCCTCCCGAGGAACAGCTTTCCTCCTAACCTTCTTTCCAGCTCAGTATGGTTTATGGACTTTTTTGGCCTCTGCTGTCCCCCTTCTTCCTCTTTACACTGTACTGTAACTGGTAGATGAGTGGGGTCCGGCCTCCCCTGGGGGGCTTCACCATGGGCTTTCAGTGTTCTTGCCTTGCTGGGTTTGTTGTGTGTTTTTGTGTTTACTTAAAATTGAACCTTTGCACTTCTCCTTTCACGGTACTGGGGACGCATCTCTGTTTCTATATATCGATGCTGCCGAACCTCCGGGTTGTCGGCTGAATAGCTGTGTCCTGACTTTTGAAAATAAAGGTTTTTAAAAAAAAAAAAAAAAATAATAATAATTATATGCTCACAATGGCATATTCTCAATTCGGGACCCCATTCCAACCCATTGCCCCGACCACTGTTTGCCTTTCGAAGAAATAGAAATCTGCGAAACATCCTGGTTAGATCTAAACTAGATGAAGTCAAATCTTTTAATCAGAGATCTATCATGGGCACTACTCCAGTGAAAGGTAACCACAAATGTGGAAATTGTCATGCGTGTAGCTCTGCCTTGGTATCAACTGAACTTCGTTGGGGGAAACAAACTTTCCAACTGAAAGAAATGACCAACTGTAGATTTGCCAATTTCATCTACCTTATCCTGTGCCCCTGTCTTAAGGGCTATGTGGGTGAGACAGGTAGAGAGTTAAGAACCCGCTTCAGTGAGCTTAAATCAGCAATCAGAAACAAACGTAGAGGGGCTCCTCTCGTACAACATTGGCTTGACCATCAACACTCGGAAACTGAACTTAAATGGACCATCTTAGAAAAAGTCCATAACCTGATAGACAACAACATCAATGGACTCAGGGGTAAAAGAGAAGTGTTTTGGATTTACACCCTCCGGACCTCTCTTATCGGCCTGAATGAGCACTGTCCTTTTCAAAATGCGTCACTGTAACTGTTTGACCCTTTGCTAGTATTTTCTTCGTTTCTTAGAGGCTCCATAATCTCTTTGTCTTCCCTTAAGTTTTAGCCTGCAACATTAGCATCTATGAGCTAGTTTGCTCTATTCTACAGGCTATACTTATTATTCTGAATATCCATTTATATGGGCCTCTCTCTTCTATATTGCATATTTTTCTCCTTGTATAAATAATTTTTATTTATCTTTTATTATACCCTCAGTACCTCACATGACGTTAGCCATCCTACGGACATGTTCACGTATTTGTGAATCTGTTCCGTCATTGGCGGGCAGTCTGTTTTCTATGTCCATGACATTCCCAGACTTTGCCAGTTTGGGGACACTAGTGTGTCAACTGTCCAGCGGGCTCTTTTTTCCACTATTTATTAGCTTTGTATGAACCAACATTGTATTTTGAATTGTTTTAGCTCCTTATTCCTATTAAGCCACGGGACTAGAGACCTGTATTCACTCTCAAGATGGCGCCTGCATAAGTGCGCACGCAAGTAGTCCGCTTTCTCGCCCCATTACATCATTGGCGGCTTCAATCACTTCCGGTATTTATACACCCGGTCCTGAGAGGCCTCTACCGGACCACCGTAGAACTAAGGGAATCGTATGCGGGATTCTGTACATTATTGCCTGGTGAGTGTACATGGCACGTTACCTTAGAATAGGCTCAGGATTTTTCGTATGTTTACCGACTCGATCCTTATTGTATTCTTTTATTTTTTTGATTGTATTTTAGCCCCTTACATCTGGCTCTTTACTTATGTGCATTAAAGATAATGGGGTAACCCAGTAACCCTCAGAACCTGGGTAAGTATATGCAGCAAAAACAGTGGTTCTGTTGGGAATCTACTTAATTTAAACAGCACTGAATGCATTTGATAACTGTTCCATTATTCCTTTGACAACAATTATATAGACACACACATATAAATCAATTTAAAGGACACAACACGATTTTCTTTTCACTATATTTGAATCAAGAATTATATATTTCTACTAAACAGGACCGACCAACAATAACTGAAATGTAACATAAAACACTTAGTGACAAATAGTGCTTAGTAACAGGACCTTCAAACTTAAATTGACATAAGAAACATATATATATACATAATGACACACTTATACTTTAAACACACATGGTCCAAAATCGGATAGCATATAACACCACAGGAAATGTTATTCAGTGATTCAAATGTTGGAATTGCATGGACCAATTAGACAGGTAACGTCGACATTTCGACCCTAAGAAGGAGTGCAGCTTTGTGCGCATCTAAAGCGGGTCTTCATCAGGACAAAAAGAAACACGTATGGCTGCCTGTAATTACAAAAAATAGAATCAGAACTATGTGTGTGTATTATATTTTAAAGAAGGAAAGGAAAATTGTCCGAGACTGAATGCTCACCTGAGAACTAGGAAAGAAATTAATTATCCTAGAGTCGCATACGAAGATGTCAGCCAACCTCTCAGTCAGATCAAAGTGTTCTGTAATGAATAAGATTCATAATCATATGTAGTCTACCCTATGGTAACCAACCGTTTCCTGAAAAGACACACGGTGTAAACATACCTTAAAATTCGTTTGTTCCCAGCAAATAAAGCGGTGCCGTCGTAACGATCAACCAGATCTGCGGATAGAAAGGCCAAACGGTCCTCCTAAATAATTAAGTCCATTTAGTACAATTATCCTAAATTAAATCTCATATAGTCCATTAAATGTGAACTACACATAGTACCAAACCACCTTCAATGAAGGCGATCTATTCAGTGCGGTAAAGATGGTGAACCTTAAGCGTGACTACTTAGTGTTGGAGTCAACTATCATATAGCCCCACAAGGTAGCATAAGGCACAGTCCAAGATTAAATTAAAAAATTACTTTCCATTCTGCAACCAATATGAAAACCAATTCAACTGTTTAAAAGAATTAGCATGTATCTTTTAAGTGAGCTCAAGCATATACGATATCTTACTACACTAAACAATAGCGTCTACAAGGGCCAGGCAAATAATGGCGCCGCGCGGGGAGAATGCTCCGCTATTTTCTACATACCCGCCAACACTGACGGGGAGCTACTAGAAAGCAAGGTGTGGATTCCCAAATCCACTATGCGTGTCATTGGCCTCATAATCTAAACCCTTACTGACATTCACGAAGCTAGAGACAACATATTTAAGCTTCGTACGCTCCCTGTACATAGTAGTGTTAATTGAATACTCTATGCGCACAATGAATCCTAACAAGTTTTCGAAAAACCACGGGCCTTACGTCCAAAATACAACGCGATAAGCGTGCGTATACGTGATGTATATTTTATAGGTCGATCAGCATGTATCCTTCGAATATCTTTAAGCGTGCACGATATCAACCACGCTAAACAACAATAATCATCCAATACTCACTAGGCGAACACTGAATGAACATCCGATGTATCCAAGGGCGAGGCAAATAATAGCAGCACGCGAGGAGAACGCTCCGCTATTTTATGCGTACGCACGCGCGAACTGACGAGGAATCAACGGAAAACACGGCCTGGATTCCTAGTCTGAAACTTTATTGACAGGCATGGCGATGTGTACGAGTGCATTGAAACAAAGCCTGACAATGATTACAAAACTTTATTCACTCGTAAGAATAACAATGAGCATATATGCTCAAAAAGCAACGCGCAGTCAATGAAATCATCCACGTGTGCGTAGACATTGGGCCTAACGTGAGCGTAGACATTGAGCCTAACGTGAACTTTGCAAGGGACCGGGGAGAGAAGGGGGCCCAAGTGTCAAGGGCTTAGTATACTCGTACTATAACCGTAGTTACCCTGCAAAGTATACGCGGGACCGGCAGACAAAAGATCCATATGCATAAATGACATCAGCGTTACCTGATAAAATAAATCAGATCAATGCAATCCACCATACGTCGTCGTTGTGAAACAGGTATGATATAATGGCAGAGATAACTGACCTATTTTGGTCTTAGAATATACACGCTAGTCATAACAACATTGGTATATCTTACATGGACGACCAGTTTGATTGACATCAAATAAATTGAATCACAAGCAATTAGATTGACATTGGATAAACAGATATTGTAGATGAAAACAAATATTGTATGCATGTTAAATGCTCATCTATAACACACATCTTACAATTCAATCTACTCAAGAGACCTCATTATAACAGTTTTATATTTACAGTTTACCCATTTGAATACAAGTCTCATCATGTTCATTAAGGCCATGGATAACCGCCTCAAGGGCATGAATCCAACGGCATTCCTTATAGTTAAGGGAGGTAGTAATGTTCCCTCCTCTCTGATGCAGCACAATTTTTTCCACTGCCCACCATTCAATATGTTCATGGGTGTGGCCCATCCTGGTATAGTGTTCTACGAGGGGAGCTCCCTGAGTCCTACATTCTAATCTGCTTACATGCTGTAGGATTCTGTTCTTGACTTTTTGAGTCGTTTGACCTACATAGATCAGTTGGCATGGACATCTAATGGCATAAATAACATCTTGGCTATTGCAGTTAGTGAATTGATTAAGACCATATGTTTTTCCCCGATGTGTAAAGCTTTTTCCAGATATAGTGTAATTACATGCTTTACAGTGACCACACCTATGATGGCCAGTTATAGGTGGTAGACTAAGTTGTGATCTTATGTCAGAATGGGGAGGTGGTTCTAGATATGATGACACAACATGATCTTTAATATTTTTTGCACGTTTGAATGCAAACAAGGGTTGCTCTGGCATGTTAATTTCAGAACCTACCAGATTCCAATATTTTTTAATAACCTTCTTTATCTCATTGCTACGAGTATTAAAGGTTGTAACACACACCAACTTGTCCATTTCCTGATTTTTTGGTTGTATTTCAAGTAACGTTTCTCGTGGTCTATACCAGGCTCTTTTTCTGGCTCTATTGAGGAGTCCCCTAGGGAACCCCCTCTCCCTTACTTTGATGATGAGGACGTCAGTTTCCTTGAAATAGTCCCCCCTCCTACTGCAATTACGACGCAATCGCAAAAATTGTCCATACGGGAGATTATCCCTAAGGTTCCTAGGGTGATGGGAATTATATTGTAATAATGTGTTTCTGTCCGTAGGTTTTTTGTATAGACTCATCACTATTCTGCCATCTTCTTCTTCCAGTGTCAGATCCAAGAATGAAATTGAATCCTTGCTGTGTGTTATGGTAAATTGAATGTCAGTATTGCAGGAGTTCAGCCATGTAAGAAATGACATCAATTGATTCACAGTGCCCGACCACAGCATGATAATGTCGTCAATATATCGCTACCAAGCTGATATATTGTCGATATACGGATTTTGGTCTGAATAGATGTTTTTATCCTCAAAATGATCCATAAACAGATTCGCTAGACTCGGTGCAAACCCTGCCCCCATCGCCACACCTTTGCATTGGAAGTAAAAGACATTCTGAAAGATGAAATAATTCTTTGTCATGGCAATCTGTAACAGTTGAATCAGAAATTCGGTAGGGATCCAATGGGGTTTAGGGCGGGTGTCCAATACCTTACTGATAACTTCAATTGCCTCCTTTTGTGGTATGCTTGTGTACAATGAACACACGTCCAGTGTAACAAATAACTGTGTGGATTTATCAAAAGGTTGATCTTCAAGCAATTGTATGGTATGCATCGTGTCCCAGAGGTACGTTCGAGTCTCCGGAACGAATGGCTGTAAAAAACTGTCCAGATATTGATTTAAGGGTTCCAGGACCGATCCACATCCGGATACGATTGGTCTTCCTGGCGGTTTTTGTAGCCTCTTATGTACTTTAGGAATAGTATAAATTGTAGGAATCCTGGGATTTATCTTATTAAGGAACTTACATTTGTGTTCAGACAGGAAACCCTCCTCGATGCCGCGATTGGTGAGATCTCTGATTAGTTTGGCAATTTCCTTTGTGGGATCACAAGGGGCACGAGTATAGCTGGTCATGCAACTGAGTTGTTGGTTAATCTCGTCAATGTAATCCTCTGTATTTTGTATCACGACTGCTCCCCCCTTATCTGCAGTCTTAATCACGATGGATTTGTTCTCATTCAATGAACAAAGAGCTAGTCTTTCCTCTTTTGTGATGTTATGTCTGATATATTTGGTGTTACTCAGTAACTTCATGACCTCACTTCCAACAATTTTCTCATAAGCTATGATTTTTCCATTCATAAGATATGCTGCTGGTGTAAATGTAGATACTGGACGAAAATTGGTTGCCGCTAGCTTCTTTTCATATCCATCATTCTTCACGAAGTAATATTTCAGACGAATCTTTCTAAAGAATTGTTGCAATTCTAATTTGATGTTAAATGTGTTGGGATTAGCAGTCGGTACAAAGGAAAGTCCTTTTGACAACACATCATGTTCAGCCTTACTCAAAGTATACTTTGAAATATTGAGTATTGGATCTTTCATGACCATAGTACATCCTGGTATTTCTTGTGTCATGGTAGAAGGTACGATTTCCAGTCTGCACACGTTACTAGGCTCATTAATAGTCTGCCGTCTGGTCCGAATTTCGCCATGGTTCTGTGGTGGCTGCGTCTGGAAACGAACTCTCGAGTTGCCTCGTTGGTTGCCCTTCCCTTGGTTCCATCTGGGCGTTCTCCTCCAATTCTGGTCCCGATTGGTCCGAATGGGCTCCCCTAAAAAAGACGTAGAAGTAGATGGACCAAAGTTATCTTGATTTGTGCTATGCAATTGATATAATGGTCCTTGCTGGTAACCACTTTCTTGTGGTTGGAATCGCGGTCCAGGTGGATAAGGACGCACGTCAAGACTTGTGCTTGGCTGCTCAGGTTCATTGTCTGATCCGCTCCCGAAGGAAGAATTCGAAAAAGTAGCAAATCTTCTCGAGCTTTGCATATTGCGATTAGTAAAGTATCCTTGAGAATCTTGGATATAGTAATCGTCACAAATGTAGGGATAAGTAGTCTTCTTATAATATACCCTGATGTCTTTAGCCAATTTCTCCAGCTTCTTATTTAATGTTATGGTGTTAAATTCGGCCGTAGCTTTTTCAGCTCTTTCAAGTGCCTCTTTGGCGTTTTTTAGACCTCTATCCTCCAAGATCTCCCTTTTGAGATCTGATATCTCTTGTACCAGTTTCTTTACGTATTCAAGTGCTGTTTCCACCCCCAACACCATCCAGTGTCGGGAGCAGTTGTTTGCCACAAAGCTAAATCCCTCCCGAAATTTCGGCAAATCAATAAAGATTGCCGGTTCGTTACTTACTTGTAATCCCTTCGGGATGATATTCGCTTGTAGATATTTAGTTAATAAATGGCCGTGTAAGCGTGTTCGTATGAGCTTCTTCTCAAGTCTCTCCAAACGTGATAGTTTATCATTCAAAGTGGTATCAATTGGAGTTAAACCAGTGCCCAGGTAATCAAATTCTGCCTGTTCTTGTATTAGTTTGTTGATATAGTCCTCACTATAAGATAATGTTTCCTTTTCTGACATAATATATTATTTTTGAGAAATCAATAAATGTTACTGAACCCTCGCAGGTAAACACCTGCACTAGATGACCATTAAAGACAATGGGGTAACCCAGTAACCCTCAGAACCTGGGTAAGTATATGCAGCAAAAACAGTGGTTCTGTTGGGAATCTACTTAATTTAAACAGCACTGAATGCATTTGATAACTGTTCCATTATTCCTTTGACAACAATTATATAGACACACACATATAAATCAATTTAAAGGACACAACATGATTTTCTTTTCACTATATTTGAATCAAGAATTATATATTTCTACTACACAGGACCGACCAACAATAACTGAAATGTAACATAAAACACTTAGTGACTAATAGTGCTTAGTGACAAGACCTTCAAACTTAAATTGACATAAGAAACATATATATATACATAATGACACACTTATATTTTAAACACACATGGTCCAAAATCGGATAGCATATAACACCACAGTATATGTTATTCAGTGATTCAAATGGTGGAATTGCATGGACCAATTAGATAGGTAACGTCGACGTTTCGACCCGAAGAAGGAGTGCAGCTTTGTGCGCATCTAAAGCGGGTCTTCATCAGGACAAAAAGAAACACGTATGGCTGCCTGTAATTACAAAAAATAGAATCAGAACTATGTGTGTTTATTATATTTTAAAGAAGGAAAGGAAAATTGTCCGAGGCTGAATGCTCACCTGAGAACTAGGAAAGAAATTAATTATCCTAGAGTCGCATACGAAGATGTCAGCTAACCTCTCAGTCAGATCAAAGTGTTCTGTAATGAATAAGATTCATAATCATATGTAGTCTACCCTATGGTAACCAACCGTTTCCTGAAAAGACACACGGTGTAAACATACCTTAAAATTCGTTTGTTCCCAGCAAATAAAGCGGTGCCGTCGTAACGATCAACCAGATCTGCGGATAGAAAGGCCAAACGGTCCTCCTAAATAATTAAGTCCATTTAGTACAATTATCCTAAATTAAATCTCATATAGTCCATTAAATGTGAACTACACATAGTACCAAACCACCTTCAATGAAGGCGATCTATTCAGTGCGGTAAAGATGGTGAACCTTAAGCGTGACTACTTAGTGTTGGAGTCAACTATCATATAGCCCCACAAGGTAGCATAAGGCACAGTCCAAGATTAAATTTAAAAATTACTTTCCATTCTGCAACCAATATGAAAACCAATTCAACTGTTTAAAAGAATTAGCATGTATCTTTTAAGTGATATCAAGCATATACGTAGAAAATAGCGGAGCATTCTCCCCGCGCGGCGCCATTATTTGCCTGGCCCTTGTAGACGCTATTGTTTAGTGTAGTAAGATATCGTATATGCTTGATATCACTTAAAAGATACATGCTAATTCTTTTAAACAGTTGAATACTACATGCTCCTGAATACCGGATTCATAGTAAGAAAGTTCTCTTACGGTTGCATTACCATGACCAGTACAGGCATTGAACAGTATAGTTATATATTCTTTTATCCCCTCATAGCAATGTCCCATATTGGATTGAATTCAGGCGTACTCAATTTGTACCCCTCTGATGTGGTTGGCAATTACCGTCTGGGCTCCCCCACAGAAGGTATTCTGTCTCCATTGTCCTCATCCCCATATTTCGTGTGATTGACTTGAACGCAGGAAGCTGTCTCCACCCCTCTCATTCTAAGTACGCAGTGTGTGAGCTTTGCGGCATATCCATTGACTGTGCATAAATGAAAAAAAAAATGTACACTCTTCTCGGTCATGTGATGTACTTTTTAAATTTTATTTGTCACGTCTTGGGTACCTGTTGAACGTATTTGCACAGAGGAGGTATCCTATCTCCAGTATGATTGTGTTTTATATTCCGTATGACTGATTTGAATGTAGCTGGTCGCCTTCATTCCTTACATCTTTTGTATTTCCCTAGAGGCATCTTTTTTCACTGTATATATTTCGCCTTCACACCCGTCTTATGAACCTTAATCACTTTTTTCAATTCCATCTGCATGATCCTGGTGGATTTCTGGTGGTGTTTAGCTCCAATAGATATATTAGTTACTAGTTCATAATATTTATATTTACATATTTTTTTTTACCCTCATTATTGTCCACAGATCTTATTGTGTGACCAAGAAGTCCTGATACCTCACAGTTTGTATTGATATGCTTCTTAAAGAAACCTGTGGATTGGATCTATGACCTAACTAATGACTGTGATTTCCTGCGCCCTGACGAAGGACTTGTTGGACCTCGGTCCTTTTCCGAAATGCGCGTCGGCGCTTAGTGTGTCAACCTACAGTACTGAAGCATTTTCCTTTGTTATTTGTAATCCTGTTTGTTTTTCAAATGTTTTTGTATTTTCTTTTGTAACCTTGTGATATATTTGGTCTGCTTTACCCTTTTCTTCATTCTTTCCTATTATATTTTGTTTAGTATCTTTATTGTTCTAATTTGTACTGTGAGGAGCGAGTATATGTATAGCCTATTAGGGCTATTTGAAGCATTGGCTTACTCAGTATTTTGAGTACCTTCAAGTATTGAGTACATTGAACATACTCGTGTATTTTTCTATATTTTTGATATCTAATAAACTAAAAATCCAAATATTTTCTGTGGGCAAATGAGGTTTGTTTATAACCTGTTGGATAAATTACCAATGAAAAATGAATAGGGGGAGTTTTTGTTGTTCTATTATTAGTAATTCCCCTGCCTTTCTCCCCCTTGTATCTTATCTTCAGGGGCCCTCTTAAGTTTAGGTTTGTGAATTACAAATTCACCACACCCTATCACCCACAATGCAATGGTTTAGTTGAAAGGTTCAACAAAACCTTAAAGGGCATGATTAAAGGATTAGAGAAGCTTAGGCGAAAATGGGACCCTCTCTTGCCCTGCCTTTTATTTACACACAGGGAGGTGCCTCAGAAGGGGGTTGGCTACAGCCCATTTGAACTTCTGTGTGGTCACTCTGTCAGGGGTCCATTGTGTTTGGTAAAGGAAGGATGGGAGTTACCTCTCAAGCCCCCAAAGCAAGACATAGTAGACTATGTACTTGGTCTCCGCTCCAGGATGGCTGAGTACATGAAAAAGGCAAACAAAAACCTTGAGGCTAGCGAGGAACTGCAAACAGCCTGGCATGACCAGAAGGCTGTACTGACTGTTTATCAGCCAGGACTGAAAGTGTGGGTGTTGGAGCCTGTGGCCCCAGCAGCTCTCCAGGACAAGTGGAGTGGACCCCACACTATTGTTGAACAGAAAGGGGAGGTTACCTACTTGGTAGACCTTAGAACCCCTAGGAGTCCCCATAGGGTTCTCCATGTCAACAGGCTGAAGCCATATGTGGACAGGGCTGACATGGGCTTGCTCATGGCAACTGATGAGGGACAGGAGGAAGAGAGTGACCCACTCCCTGACCTTCTCTCATAGAACCCTGATGATGGGTCAGTTGATGATGTAGCCTTGGCATGCAGCCTCACTGCCCAGCAGCAAACTGATTGCAGACATGTTCTCAATCAGTACAGACATATGTTTTCACTGACTCCAAGTCAGACTACCTGGTGCACTCATGAAGTGGACACTGGGGACAGTCTGCCTATTAAAAATAAGATTTATAGGCAACCTGACCATGTCAGGGACTGTATCAGGACAGAAGTCCAGAAAATGATGGATCTGGGTGTGATTGAGCCCTCAGATAGCCTTTGGGCTAGTCCAGTGGTCCTTGTGCCAAAACCTCACACCAGTGGTGGAAAAAGAGAGATGAGGTTTTGTGTGGACTACAGAGGCCTCAATGCAGTCACCAGGACTGATGTCCATCCAATACCAAGGGCAGATGAGCTTATAGATACTTTGGCCTCAGCCAAGTATCTTAGCACATTTGACTTGACAGCTAGCTACTGGCAGATTAGACTAGCTGATGATGCAAATCCAAAAACAGCATTTTCTACCCCTAGTGGGCATTATCAATTTGTGGTAATGCCCTTTGGTTTGAAGAATGCACCTGCCACTTTCCAAAGGTTGGTGAATACAGTTCTCACAGGCCTGGAAGGCTTTAGTGCAGCATATCTAGATGATATTGCTGTCTTTTGCTCCACCTGGGAGGATCACCTGGTCCACCTAAGGAATGTTTTGGAGGCCCTGAAAAAAGCAGGCCTAACTATCAAGGCTACTAAGTGCCAGTAGGGCAGAGTCAGGTTGTGTACCTGGGCCACCATGTAGGTGGAAGCCAGGTTCAACCATTGCAGAGCAAAATCCAGCCCATAATGGAATGGACTGCTCCAACTACCCAGACTCAGGTGAGAGCCTTCTTAGGCCTGACTGGGTACTATAGGAGATTTGTCAAAGGGTATGGATTAATAGTGACACCCTTGAATGACTTAACTTCTAAGAAAATGCCCAAAAAGGTCCAGTGGACAGCTAGCTGTCAAAAGGCATTTGATGACCTGAAATAGGCCATGTGTACTGCTCCCATTCTGCAGAGTCCTGACTACTCCAAAAAATTCATTGTTCAAACTGATGCATCTGAATTGGGGGTTGGGGCTGTACTGTCACAATTGTATGAAGAAGGTCAGGATCAGCCAGTAGCTTTCATAAGCAGAAGGTTGACCCCTAGAGAGAAACGCTGGTCAGCTATTGAGAGGGAGGCCTTTGCTGTGGTTTGGGCTCTGAAGAAGCTGAGGCCATACTTGTTTGGTACTCACTTCCTTGTTCAGACAGACCATAAGCCCCTCTTATGGCTAAAACAGATGAAGGGTGAAAATCCCAAACTGCTTAGGTGGTCCATTTCCCTACAGGAGATGGACTTTACAGTGGAACATAGACCTGGGAGTAACCATGCCAATGCAGATGGACTCTCTAGGTATTTCCACTTAGAACATGAAGTCTCAACTGGTCAAGGTTAGTTTAATGTTCCTGCGTTTGGGGGGGGGTGTAGGAGAGTAGGATCTGCTGCACATGGGTACCCCCACTTTTTGCTGGTGTTTCACTGTTTTTTGACATTAGTCTGGCTGTGGCCCTGCTAATCAGGACCACAGCCTAGCTGCTTCCTCTCTAAAATGGTTTCCATGTACATTGGGTACATATCTAATTGGATTCTGGAGTGCCTTATAAGCCCCTAGTATATGGTATACTTTGTACCTAGGGCATAGGTACCTCAGAGGCCTATCAGGGGCTGTAGCATGTATTAGGCCACCCCTGGGAAGCACTCCAAAATGACACCACAGGTCTGCTACTGCAACCTGGGTAAGGGTGTGCTTGCACCCCTCACTGTGGTATAGGCTACCTATATCACTACCTTATACAGACACATATAAACCTATAAGCCACTCCTATGGCAGGCCTTGACAATCCTGAAGGCAGAGTGCTTGGTTTTATGTGAGAGGGTGCCCAAGCATGAGCTGAGCCCCTCTGCAGCGTTCAGAAATACTTCCTTATGCCTGTTCTGTGATACAGCCATACCATATACTCTTAAGTGCATTATAACCTCGCGGTAAATGCTAACTTTGGAATGGCTGCATCAAAACATGTTGTGTTTGGTGTCAAATGCTTTGGAATACTACCCCCTCCACCAGTTCTGGTGGTGGGGGTAGCATTCCACCCTTCTAGAGGGAGAGACATGTTCACACTGACTTAACCCGGTTAAATCCTTTCAAAGCCCTGGCATCACAAAATGGATGCCACTGCCACAGACACGGGTCTGGCCTCCTGCTGCTGACCGAAACTCCGGCAGGGAGGCCTGGACAATAGAATTCCTGACACATGGAGGTGTAACAACCTCCCCAGACAGGCAGATGTGTATTGGGGCAGGATGGGTGCATTCAGTGAATGCTTTTGAGACACTGCCTGGGGCACACAAGGTGTCCCTGTGCATAGCCCGGTTCAAACTGGTTGCAGGGGCACTCAGCCCCTGCTCTGGCGTGAAATTGGACAAAGGCGAAGGGGTGTGACCACCCCCACCCCAGGCCCACCCATAGGTGGAGCCTTAGAGGTAGTCTATCCCCTAAACTTAGTATAAGTATGGGAACCCAGTCCCTAGGACTTTAGATTACCCTGGACGAACCCCTGAAACATATATCCTGGACCTTCGACTTTCTATCATGACTAGAAGACGGAAGAAATCTCCCTTGGGGTCAAGGAGTGACTCCCCTGCTTGGCAGGCACCAAAGAAGCAACTGACCAGTCTGCATTACTGAAGCTCCTGCCGGACGCTGAAGTCTCTGCATCACCAGAGGTGGATTTCCAGACTTCCTTGAGGCTACCCTGAGTCCACAGCAAATCTGCGGCCCGTGGCTATCGTGGGTAACGTGGGACTGTGACCCCTGGACACCATGAACTTTTGCAGCAACAACACCATCCTGGTCATCCTCGAAGTTGTGCTTTGGGCTCCCAGTAGCCCCAGCCTTGAGCACCTTTTGCACCGAAGATTGTTGGCCTCCACTCCACGAGTGACCCGTGGGCCAGCTCCAAGTGCGACCGCTTGAGGCTCCTTTCTGGTTGCTCCAGACTTTTGCTTACTTACCCATGCTGGGTGAGTCCATCAGACCTTGCTGGTCTGCACCGCAGTCCTTTCTCTGATTTCCTGAGGCTTGCCGTTGCCAAGGCTTGTTGGGTCTTTTCTGGTCGCCGACACCGCAGCACTCGACAGACTTCGTGGCACAGCTCGAATCCCGCTCATGGACTTCGTCGACGTCTCCTGGACCTCGTGGCTGAAGAGTCAAGACAATTGGCAACTCACCCGAAGCACCCGACATCTGTGGGCATTGGTCCATCCTGCCCTAGGTCACTGGCAAGTGACCCAGACTCTGACCCCTCTGCTTTCAGGTTCCTTACATCCTAGATCCAGGCTTGGATCTCTCCGGACACTTCTCCTCTTCTCGGCAGCAGCAGTTCTTTGCAGGCTTCCATTGGAATCGACAACGCGACCCGACACCAAAAGGCACCTATGCACCCGGCTTCCCTGGGTGAGGTAACTCCAGTACTCTGGTACTCTCAAGGGTGCTAGCCCTAGAACTGTCTAATTCCAAAAGGGTTTGGTCCTAGTTCGATTTGAAGTGTCCCTAATCTTTAACACTCCAACCGCGACATTCCCCATAGAAAGTTGTGTTTCCACACTGCATACGGCACCCGTGGGTCCCCGACGTCCCTACCTTGGGTGGTTCCTTGGGGTCCCAGCGATTCTAGAGGTGATAGGCACCATGCCTATCTCAGTCGTGGTTCTTATACCACTATTTTAGTATATGGTTTGGTACGCCCCTAGGGCCCAATCGTGTATTTGTGCTTTTACTGATGCTTAAACACTTGTAACTGAAGTATTTCGAACTCCAGTCTCATAAAGAGATTAGAGGGGTGTGATTTATCTTATATACATATATTTTGAATATATACCTGGTGTGGTTGTCTTTTCATTTGTTCATTCAAGAGATTAAGACTGGTAAAACAAGCTGCTTTACATTCCTTCAAGACTTAGCCTGAAGGCTGCTCTCCATAGCTACCACTAGGATAGCTTTCACATAAGGTTGTCTTTAACCTATCACCATAATGGGTTGTTTGGACTGATACAAGGTGCCCACTAGAACTAGTGGACAGCATATATCAGGCCACCTTCTCACATATGCGACATCATCAAACTATACCTCTCAACAGACTTAAGGAAAAAGACTAATAAACAACACCTTTTATGAGTATTTCTAAAACCACACTTTTATTATATATCTTCACCATTGTATCTAAAATTATGTGGCATCATTCAACTATACCTTAGCTCAAACTATAAAAAGAAGCATAATTTACAACACCTTATTTCACCATTCAATCTTAAAACATATGGCATCATTTAACTTTACCTTCTGTACAAACTAATAGCAAAAACGTAATTATTAACACCTGATATGATCATCTTTCAAACAGCACACTTGTGCTACATTTTACCAAACTATCTATAATTATGCAGTATCATTAAACTATACCTTTTTAAAAAGAAGACAAAATGAAGATTAATAAACTACACTTTATATGAACATCTTTGAAAATACACATTTGCAGTGCATGTTCAACCAACTATCTAAAAATAAGAGGCATCATTCAGCTATACCTTTGAACAGACTTAAAAATATATATATTACTGTACAGACTGTTTTTTAAACAAACTTCAAGTACAATAAAAATAATCCCAATATACATATCTACATTTAATAATATATTTCAAACAACACAGTTTTAGAATAATGTTAAATCTTTTTTAAATAAACCTCAAATATATAAGAGTCACCTTGCAAATAAAGCTGTGGAGTAAAAAATCTCACCAGTAATGGCAAGATTTCACTCTCTTTTTCCATACAAAAACACATGGGCAACAAATGACATTGCTACCCAGAGATTTTCAAATTGTAAAACACATTTCCATTGGTCACAAACAATATCCCTTATCAACCGACTTCTTCACCCCTTCTGCTTAATGTCAGTTTCCATAGCAACAGGTCATGCAACATTCAACTTAACTGACCGGTCACAAGTTCACCACACAATGTTGCAAATAGGAACAGCAGGTGTGGTTGCCTTTGCAAAACATGACCTTATCCTTTCTGCTGTACCTGTCAATCATTTTTTACTAACCAATAAGAAACTTGCTTATTAAGCAAAGTAAAATGCACCCTATTTTTGAATGTACAATGTTCTGAAACAGCCAATCAAATCTTTACTTTCTTTAAAACAGAATCTTGTCCACCATTTTAGATATGTCTCATCCTACCAACTTGACTACCTCAGCTACAGACATCTTTTCATTACCTACAGTCATCACTTCAAGATGCTTTTAGTGTGGATTGTTGGGCACAGCTATGTTTTCTGGTGCAAACGGTATGCTGAACACAGAGGTATTGACAAACACCTAGCTTTGCAAAATGTAGACATTAAATGGATTGGACCGAGAGGATTAAAGTGACACCAATTGATGCCTGTGGTTAAAACCTTTTTGCATCTCCAACCCCCTGACCTCATGATTGTGCACTGTGGTGGCAATTACCTAGGCACATTGACTGGGGTAGGTCTGGAATTGCTAATGAAGGACACCTTTGCACAATTGATGTTGCTTTTCTCCCAAACTGCCTTTGTATACTCTAACATATGCCAAAGACAGAAATGGAAGTGGTCCAATTAATTTTGTCCTCAGATTGAGAAAGCTAGAAAGAATGTCAATAAAGCTGTTCTGCTTACCTCAGAGACCATAGAATGGGCTCCATATATAACATCAATCTACGTTTCCAAATGGAGGGCATATACAGAAGTGACTGATGAAGGGAACAGAGGATTTCTCAACAACCTAAAGCCCTGCACCCGCACTTACATTTAGCTGCAAGAAACTCATAATAAACACAAGGGCTCTTTTTAGAGCCACCCAATTAGCCAACATATAACCTAGGGTTATTTAAAAAAAAATCTTAATTACTTTTGCTTGGAGTCACGCACCCAGGGCAACTTGGAACCGCGCACCCATCGCCTTCACACTAGGGGGCCGCTCTGAGTGCCTCGCACCCAATGCATTCACACTAGGGGCCGCGCTGAGCGCCACACACCCATCACGTTCAGAATAGGGGGCAGCGCTGTGCACCACGCACCCATCACGTTCACATTAGGGGGCCGCGCTGAGCACCGCGCACCCATCGCGTTCAAACTAGGGGGCCGCGCACCCATCACGTTCACACTAGGGGGCCGTGCACCCATTGCGTTCACACCAGGGGGCCGTGCTGAGCACCACGCACACACCACGTTCACACCAGGGGGCCGTACTAAGTGCCGCACACCCATCGCGTTCACACCAGGGGGCCGCACTGAGCGCCTCGCTAGGATCGCGACTCCAATTTTTTGGGGAAAAAATTGTCCACTTTCATTAATTTACATTCGACTCGAGGACCCCATCCCTCAGGGAATGCCCACATTTTATTTTTTTTATTTAAAAAAAAAGAGGAGGGGGACTACCACCCCCCTCTCGGGCCATTTTTGGCCCCGGGGACCAATGTTCTCTCTAATTTTTTACCTCTGTGTGCGGCAATGTATACTCTCTATGCTCTGCAGCCAAGTTTATGTGCGCCAAGAATCTGACCGTGCATGCGAGAGCAGCAACAAATATCAGTGCAAATAGCACTCCAAACTTTTACTTAACTGAAAAGAAATTGCATTTCCACATGTACAGCACCATGTGAGGGGTCTTAAACTAGATTTTACAATTTAGATACACATGCCACTGTCTTGATGGAAGGTCCGTACAAGAAATGGCAAGCCATGAAATCCCCACAAAAACCACTGGTTGAAGTGAGCCAACACAAAGCCCTTTCTCTGTATTACTTCTAGTATATCACAGAAACTGCCTAATACTATTTTTTCACCTGGATAGAGCTCATGGTATTGGCCTCACACCATCACTCTCTGTGGTATGTAGACAGCGGCTGCTCCTCTGTTAAGGTAGAGGAGAATTGCCTCAATGCTTCAACTGCAAGTTCAATACAAAAAATTAAGTGATAATAGTGTTGCGTTATTATCACGTGCACTTTGCAGATTCTCCACATGCTGTATTTTACTGCCTAGGTAGAGATCATGCACAGCCTCCCAGTCCCTCTCTGAGTGCTGAACCATGGTGCTCAGATCAATCACAACGCTGCTGTAAGGCAGCGCCATGATTGGCTAGGGGATTATGGAGGCTGTGTGCTTCCTGTTGCGGAAAAGAGGATGGAGGAGAGGCGGGACTGGCTGTATTCAGGTAAGTACCTTTTATTCCCCACCTTCCCTTCCCTCCTGTCCCATCAACCCCCGTTCCGTAGCAACCACTACTGTATGTAGAGAGGCACTGTGTCGAAACCTGCACTGCATCTGCTTCAACTCCAGAGCTCTCAATCATGTACCGCCATAAAAATGCACCCAAATGTTCTTTTCAAGACCCCTGAATGCAACTTAGTTCACAGTGTGCACCATACAAGTCATATGCTGCCTAAAAAAATACCTATTCACCTCATCTGGAAAAGCAAATCCTCTTAGGAAATTGATGATGAAATACAATGCGAAGCATCCATGTGCCACAGTGCATATTGTTTTAAATGGACTGGTAATGGGGTGACAGAAGCAATAAAGCAGCTCAAAACCACTGTTGTTTTCTATGGCAAACCGCAACATAATGAGCAAAAAATGCACAGTGCTCAAGGAAAGAAAATGCCTGGAGCTAATAAATCAAAATAAATACCAAATGGTGATTCTCAGTCACAAATGACACAATACACTGCTTGCATGCTTGTGCCTTAGTAACTTCGTGTGTTAGCTCAGACGGCTAACGCACCCACTGCAGCTTGAAGACCGATAATGTTAAGATCTCTATTAAAATGCAAAAGATCCCTGACCTTATTTTTGTAAAAGTGTCCTCTCCTCATGCTTGATGTAAGTGTGAGTGTTATATATATCGCAAAACACATACATTTAAATAAGAGCAAGTACTGTACAGTTTTTTATAATTCCACATTCACTAAAGTGTACTTTAACTGCTAGGTTTATAAAGGAAGCATCAATGCCAACAGTGGCACTTTACACAAGTTTATGCATCTTTTTGTAAAGGCTGCCTGGATGCAGAGTGGTAATGAACAAACAGCAATATTTCTTGCATAGTGTATAAAAACAGTGAGGTGGTGTGTCTAGAAGAACGTGCTACAATGTGTGCTTTTTGTGAAAACAAATTCCTGAGACATTCAAAGATAATGGTAGTGACAAATTAACAACTTACCTGTTTTCAAGCGCTTGAAATGGGCAGGTACTCGGTGGTACAGGAAGGGCTCGAGCGGAGAGTAGACTCGGGAAGACACCATCTACCCACTATTTTCAGAGTATAGCGTCGTCTACCCTGCTGCACAACTGGCCGCTTTCAGCGGAGCGGCATGTACCTTTTCCACTCCTTCTGGAATTCACAGAAATATGCTGAACTCATCCCAGTGTAATTTTCTGACACCAGGGCACATTCAGAAGTGCCTGCACGCTGTCTGCTCACACTACAAATTACACATTGACTATATATCATGTGTGTGTAAATCAATGTAAAAGATGTTATACATAAGACAGTGAGGGTTACAAGGTGCGGGAGCCACATGTCCTTCACAACTCACTGTGCTATATTAGAAAGAATAACAATTTATGGGCTGCAAGCAACAAAAGGATCTCTGTCTCAATAGCAATAACTGACTTATGTTAGACCAACTGAACATGCATGTCCGCGCGGTGATGTCACGCCTATTCTGCCTATCAAACCTGTGAGGTAAATAAAGCACCTATTGTCACCAGCGGGTCTGATGTAACAAACACCCCTTCACAGGTTACTGATCTCCTCATGCCTTCACCACATGAAATGGGTAAAGTGGGCTAGAATGTACCCCTTAGCAAATATAAACTTCTATAGGGCTCACAGTCTATTGGTATGGCTATGCAGAATACAAGTGCCAAGACAACCTTGTCATGAACAGTAAGCATCTGCAAATACACTTCATTTAGTGCATATCTCAGACACGGAAATGAGCAAGATTGTTTATTTAACTTGACAATGCAAAACAAGCCTAAAATAGAGAACAAATTGAAGCTTCAAGCCAGAACAGTACACTAGTGGACATCTGCCCTGTAGTGAAAGAGCGCAATTAGAGTTTGTATTAAAAACTTTCTGCTCTCTGATTACTGCCACAAAACACTTGTAAACGTATTCATAGTGCAGTTCGATTGATCAGGCCCAGCACAGAAATCCAGCTACTGATACAATATAAAATCACCTCTCTTCCCTGTTGTTTTCAGTTTCCTAGAACAGAGCTTTCAAGTTTCCCAAGCACATTGCTTAAATAAACAAAGATATTCCCAACAAATGACATGTTTATGGTGGCACCAGAATTGTTTCTACAGCAATATGTCACCAAGTAAGATCATTGCTGCTGTTTTACGACAGTTTCTTGATCATACATCAAAAGGGTCATTTCTGGCATTAACTAAATTACTATCTTTTACATTAATGCATTGTTCTATTCATAATAGAGTGTCAGAGTGTCTCACATACGGAATTGAAATGTCATATATTTACAGACTTGAGCCATGAAAAAGTCACACATATCCAAACGGAAACTTTGGCAGCTATGGCTGCAGGAGCATCTCTGTCGGCTCCACTCGTAAACCACATGCCGTGAGTAGACAAAAAAATTAAATTTAAAAAAAGACGTGCTCTGCAAGTCAAATGCTGAGCAATGAAGATTGTGTTGTTTTTTAAATATATTTAGGGAGTGTGAAAGCGCGTCATGCTTCCATACAGCACTGCTATCGTGTGGCTCTTTAAGTATATCAGTGCTCATGAAAGTGAGATAGCAGCATGATCACTAACATATTTAAAAAGCCATACAATACTCTTTAACAAGCCACCCTCCAATTACTGAATGCAACAAGTGGCAAGTGCCGGAGTTACTTGCTGCTGAACTTGTTGTGACCCTCAGCCCTAGATCACTGCTATACCATATCCCTCAACAAGCAAAAGACTGTTTTCCATGCTGCTCGTGTTTTTTAAAATTGCGGCGCGAAAGGTCTCTTGTGTGTTGGGATATGCAGAGAAGTGTGCGTGTTTGAGGAGACACTGCCGCTTGTGATAGCACTGGTGCGCGGGCGCGCTAGCACGCAGCCTAAAGGGAACACTGCTGGAGACCCCATCCCCCGGGACCTGGCCTCATGGTTAGGGACCGTGGGGGGGAGCCTCAATGCCCCCACGGTCCCGCCGGCTCCCCATCTCCTGCGGGAGCTGGCATTGCTTTTCCACACAGGGAGCTGCTGACATGCAGCTCCCCATGTGGAAAAGCAATCTGCTTTGGATTTTGGAAGCGAGAGCAGGAAACCTGCTCTCGCTTCCAAAATCCAAAGCAGAGTTTGCAATGACAGGGCCATAGCAAACAGCAGTGTCCCGGGGGGTGGGCAACCCGGGACACTGCAGGAGCCAGCCCTGGGGGGTGGCGGGCCCCCTCCCTACTATTGCACAGCCCCAGGAGGTGGTGGTCCCTGGGGCTCGGGGGTCCGTAACGGACCCCTGCATTTGCATGATTAGAGCCCCAGGAAGGTGGCGGTCCCCGGGACCACCCCCCACACAGATCTTCTTTTTTTTTTTTCAAAAACAGCCCTGGGGGTGGCGGCCCCCGGGGCAGCGGGCGGGCCATGTACCCCTGCCAATATTTAAAAAAAGTCCCAGGGAATTGTGGTCTCCAGGGTTGGGGGGGCATTGGAGGCCCCCCACACATTAAAACACAAGTTCCAGGGGGTGGCGGTCCCCGGGGCTGTGGGAGGGCCGCGTGCCCTCACACATATCATATACATAGCCCCGGGGAGATGGAGGTCCCCCGCTAATGAATTTATGGTGCCCCCCTGACCTGGCCCACCTGAAGGCTTTTTTTAAACAAAGCGCGGGAGCCCACGCTTCTTTTTTTAAAAACATTTCGGTGGGATTTGTCACCCCAGCGCGAATTCCGCCAAAATTATTTTAAAAAAAGAAATTTTTTTGGGGCCTTAGGGGTCCTTGTGGGACGCCCTGAGCAGGCTCCCTTTTCTTGTTTCTCACCTTTGTTTCACTGTTTTCTTGCGACTCGGTTCTACTGAGTCACAAGATGGCTGCCAACACTTCCTGGTTTGGAGTGTTGGCAGCCAATGACAGTTAAGCTCGTGGCAGGGAGGGTTCGCGAACCCACCGCGTCCCTAGATATCGAAACTTTTTTTAATTTCTCAGCAACTACTGAACGGATTTACACTATTTAAAAAAAGGTCGCTTTCTGAACCAAGCACTACTTTTTTTGCCAAATTTGGTGTAATTCCATTTGGCAATTCGGGCTCTAGCCTTGGCTAACGTTTCTATGGGAAATTGATTTTCCAACTTTTATTTTTTGAATTTCTCAGGAAATACTGAACGGATTTACACCATTTAACAAAAAGGACTCTTTCTGAACCAATGGCTACCTTTTTCCCAAATTTGGTGTAATTCAGTTCGGGCTGTAGCCGTGTCTAAAGTTTCCTATGGAAAATAACATGGGGAAAACATGTTTTGGACCCCCCTTTTTTTCTCATCCCCCACTTGGCGAATCACCCCGAAACTTTCAAGACAGGAGCTGACCGGAGCTGATCACAAGTTTTGAAAATTTCGCGGTTCGTCAACTGGCGCTAAAGTTATTGGAGAAACAAAAAACGCTTTTCCTATGGAAACTAGGTCCTAACTATAACTACCTACTAGCGACCGCCAGTAGGTAACATATATATATATATATATGTATGTATATATAGATATATATATGTGTGTGTGTACACTTCCCCCAAATGTAAGCTTTCTGTGCCATCCTGGACTGAATTTGAGTCGGGCCAGAGGATGGTCCTTAACATTTCTAACCTGAGCAGAGCATACATCTTTGCAAGTATGCTTACTCTTGTTGAAGAAACTAAAAGAATGAGATATTCCTAATCCGAGTCCACCAAATTTGAATAAAGAATAGTATAGGGAAGAAAATAAAAAATATCATGGAGAAATGCAGTTTTCTCAATAAGAGTCACTAGGTTCAAAGAAAATCATACGTTACTAAAAATGGGGTCTGTATTAGTCATCATGTAAACTGCAGTGTCTTGTATTGACATGTACCCTTGTTGGGTGTGCTCAGAACATGCAGGGAGATGCACTAAGGCAGCTTAGGCACTGGATCGAGTCCAGGACTGAAAAACACAAGTCAGCAATTCATCTCCGTTCTGTATTTTCCTACAGAAAAGACTGCTGCAGGCCCAACTATCCATCTACACCTATCTTTTCTAGACCTTCAAACCCACCTTGAACCCTTCTTTAAATGTAAATGAACAGATTTATAACAAATCACAAAATGCATACTTTCAAAGAACAGTTCACATTTTTTATCAAATTTGGAGTCATTCTGTTAGAGATATGAAAAAAATCCATATAAAAAATATCATAAGTCCAAATCTTGCATGGAGCGTGACCAAGATGACGACCTAGGCAGACATGGGTTTTGGAGTTCCTTAAGCGGCCTGCATAACACCCTGCCATTTCCTGCACCCAACAGTCCACGAGAGCAGGGCCAGTTAATATTGGCCCCCTCAAAGTGCAGGCCAAAGCACAAGATCGCGGTGAGGCCTGAGTGCGAGGCCAAAGCGCCAGTGCCAAGTAGCTGGGCTTGCTGCACATGGCTGCTACTTATGACAACTGTAGCGCACCCTCCACTGGCCTTCACCTTACGCTTCTTTGGGGAGCCAGACCAGGAAAACTGGGAAGGGAGGGTGGCACCTCATAGTGCAGGGGCAGTTGGAACATGAGCTAAGAGTGAAGCTGGGGGCATCAAAATGAATCCCCCACTGCTGTGGTGCACTACATCTAACAGGACAAGGAACAGAGACTCCAGCTACAATCTGTAGGAGCAGACACAGGGAAAATCATAATCAGAATGTGGCTTGCTCTTGGGTGAAGGCCCCCCCACATTGCATTATACAGGACACTACTGCCTGAAGAGGCATGACACCCTTGAGGTACCCTTCTGCTCTCCGTGTCTGCTCACGGGACATTCAACCCCATCCACAAGGGGAGGGCCCACAGAAACTAAATGATCCCTCCCAGACCCAAGGCGCTACTAGAGTACAAGTTTGGAAGGTAAACCCCAAGACAAAAAGATGGCATCCAACACCCCCTGCGAGAACGGGGAAACATCTCTGACCCAGCTGCCAGGAAGCGGAGCACTGGGACAGTTGGAGCTGACTCTGGAGAAGCCCTCAGCCCAATTTGAACGGGTTCTACAGGCTATACAGGATACCAAAATCACACTGAATGCAAACGTTGACACTGTAGCAGTGGAGATGGCCCTACTCCAGTTCAACCACAAGAAGCTGTCGAACAGGGTCCAGGACAATGAATCAGCAATGTTAGCACTGCAGCCCTCAGTGAACGAGATGCAAGATTAACTGCAACAACTGACCAGGAATGTGCAGCAAGGGCAGAGGAGGCAAAGGGCCGCTCCAGGTGAAACAATGTAAGGCTTCAGGCATTCCAAATAAGCAGAAGGACCCAACATGGGGCTCTTCCTGGAGAGCTGGCTGATGGAAATGGTGCTGGCTGGCAAACCCCCTTGGTTCTTCTCGATTGAACGTGCGCATAGCATTCCAGGGCACCCACAGCCAGCGGGGTGACCTTGCACCCAATTATTGCTTGGCCGTTGAATCATAGGGACAGAGACTAAATCCTACACATCTTCTGGGCTAAGGGGCTCTGGCAAGTCGCAGGGACCACTCTGATGGCATACCCATACTTCACCGCGACAGTACAGAAGCAATGGACCACCTTTGCAACAGATGCGCAAACTGGGGTTGAAATACGCCCTGCTCTTTCCAGCGAAACTGTGGATGGTGGCAGAGGGGCTAAACTCATTTCTTCTACAATCGGAGGTAGGGGTGGGCTTGGTTACACATAACAGGAGCTTCACTGTGTATAGAAGGAGTAAATCCTGATACTGTTTTGGAGCACAAGAAGAAATAGAGATGTAGAAACCAACTGCCATACAACCATCCAGCGGGGAGCAAAAGGCCAGAGCCAGAACACTGATTACATCAGAAGTGTCACACTACCACAAAAATGAGTTTGACCAGCTGGTTGTGGAACATGGGTCAGAACTAGTGGATTGTGAGCCACAGATGAATCGTACCATCAGTGCCCAGGACTCACTCCCAGACAGAGGTTCTCTAGTTGTGACTCCTGAATAAAGACTGGATGACACATGAGTGGCAAGTACCTAGGTTTGAAGGGGGCTGAGGTGAGGAGCATGAGAGCCTCCAACACGGAGCATCTGAAATGTTAGCAGTACGGGTAAACCTAACAATGACAAGAACGAACCTGGACACATACCCCCTGGCATGGGAAGAGGGAGCCCTACTTGGACGGCTTGCGGGGGGCTCTTCACAGAAGGCCACGGCTTATCACTCCTGTGGTGGGGAAGTTTATAACAGTTCATGATTTATTTTTGCCCTATGCTAAGAAGAGAGATGTTCATCTTGTGTCCGATGAGCGGGGTAACGCCAGAGCAGGTTTCTCATGGGGTCTTTTACTATTAGCTGCAGAATGGCACTCAGAGTCATAAGATGGAATGTGCAGGCAGGAACTTAACTCCCCCGGCAAGTGCTATAAATGTCAAGCATACATCAAGCGGTGGCAGGCACAGGTAGTTTTTCTGCAGGAAACACACTTGAATAATGCACAAAGTCTGGCACTACACAAATGGTGGAGATGTAAAGTGTACTGCATAACATACTCTGCATATGCAAGGGGGCCCTAATCTGGATATGCCTGGGTGCCCCCTTCAGATCCAAGATAGAGGCGTGGACATGGAGTGGCGGGTCATACTCCTGGCAGGGCGACTGGATGGGAAGGATTTTGCTTTTCTTGATCTATATGCCCCTAATTTTGACCAATGCACCTTCCTGGACACCCTAGTCCCTTTACTATCCAAAGTAACTCATTACTCACTAATGGTGGAGGTGATTTTAACTGCGTGGATGACACACTTTGGGACAGGTCTGATGCTGCCCATCACAAGATAGCTGAAGGATTGAGGGACTGGGGCGTGACAGATGCATGGAGACTCCTACTTCCTCAATACGGGGAATACTCTAACTATCCAGGCATGCACTCCCTTTATATAAGGCTATCAAAATTACTATGTAATGAGACACTGCAAAGTAGAGTACAAAAGCTGAGTACCTGACCAGAACGCATTCGGATCACAATCCACTATTACTGACAGCCACTTGGGATACTCCTAGACCACTGATCCTGACTTGGAAGCTCAATCCAATATTGCTAGAGGACCAGCCTTCTGGGACACACTAGGGGACATTACAAACCGCTACTTAGGGGAGAATGAGGCCACTGCCTCCTCCCAGAACATGGTATGTGGGCAATACATGGCGGCCACGAGGGGACAAAGCGCACAACTGCATGCAGGCATCTGACAGCAGGAGAATCTTCTGCAGCACTTGGAGAAGGCAGGGGTCGGGAACCCAGAGGCCGACCAGGCGGCACGAGGAGAGGGAAGCACTACTAGCTGTGGTTGAGAGATTACGGGTAACTATCACTCCATTATTGGGAAAGTACATGACGTATGCAATAAGCCTTTGAACTCTGCTAGCCTGGCTTGTTAATCCAGACAGGAGTGGACCCCAAATTCTGTGCCTCAAATCCAGAAATGACTACCTGGTACACTCGCAATCAGAGATCAACCGGCAGTTCCTCGAGTATTATAAACAACATGTACCGGGCAAAACATGCAATGCACAACCACTTCATGAATACGTCTTAGGTGCTAGGCTGAAGCGGCTGCCGACGACAGCACTGATATCAATGGGGGAAGCCATTATGGAATCGAAAGTTAGGGAGGCGATCAAAGCCATAGTTCTGGGAATTCGTTCTATGTGACATGTGGACTGACTGATCCCGAGGTTGATAATCCATTTCAATGTGGCCAAGGAGGCTGGGGAACTCCCACACAGCATGGAAGAGGTGATGAAACTGGCACTCCCCAAGCCGGAACGCACCAAGGAAAAGGATGACTCCCGCAAAACCTTCTCGTTTCTGAATTTTAATTACAAGACTCTCAGCCACATTCTGGTTGAAAGGATACTGCCCTGCATACTAGGGGCTGTAGTATGAATAGTGCACACTTTCTCTGCACCATGGGGCACCCCTTAAAAAAGCACACCGAGGCAAACAGGGAAAGTTGGCCCTATTACAATGAAATCACTGGCCCAAGAGCAGCGGTGAAATTGTGCTGCCCTGGGGCAGCGCATTCAAGTGAACAACAGAGTGGCTTTGAAACAGCCACTCCGTGTTTCACTGTGCAGGCGGGAACCAGCCTGCACTTTTAAGGTAGATTAGAGATCTTCTTACAGGTGGGTGCACTGAGGGACTGCACCTGCCTGCAAGGGGATGTCTAGGGGGTCCATAGGGCCTTCTTACCCCCCCCTCCAGAGGGCTGCCATCAGGAGGAGCACTGACAGAGCGCTACCTTTTAGGTAGTGTACTGTCTGTGCGCCTCCTGACAGCTTCTTTGCCTCTGCTCCTATGCCTATCATTAGGCGCAGACTCAGAGGTAAAGGGATTCCCACATTTGCATGTGGCCACGCCCCCTATCCAAATGAGGGAACACCCTCAGGTGATAGCACTGGCGCTATATGTGCGCCAGCACTATCTGTATTACAGAAGGAGCCGAACAAGCATATGCGGACCCTTCTGTAATACCAAAGTGCCCTTCGGGGCCACAAAGCGGGTTCTAATGCCCTTTGCACCCCCGGGGCATTTCCGTAATATGGCCCCAGGTTATATATATACTGACCAATAAGGATTTATCACCACCCGCAACACTGTTCACAAAATTAGGCATTTACTACAGGGTATGGACTGCTCTGAGGAACTTAAGTCAGCCATAGCTTTGGCCATTGATATCGAGGAGGCTTTCTACTCCCTGTCTTGGGGCTTTCTCTATGTGGCAATGGCAGGCATGGGCAGGGCAGCGGTTTCATTGGGTGGAGTAGGTTACTCTACACCCAGATAGCAGCAGCGTGAAAACTGGTATGGTCATCTCTGGCAGTTTTAGGGTGAGCAGAGGCACTCAGCAGGGTTACCCTGTCACCTTTGCTCTTCTCAGTAGCGCTGGAGCCCTTGGTCAATGTTCTCCGGCAGGAGGCCCATGATCATGGCCTTAAATTAATGGAACACCACTCTCTCTGTCACTATATGTGGATGACTTGATAGTTTGGATGTGAGGAGCAGTAGAGGACATACAAGGGTCCTTCAAAGCACTGGAAAAATACAGGACCCTCTCTGGTTTACAGATCAACCGGGACAAATCCAGCGCATTCCCGCTGGTGCCCACAGGAGAGGGGAACACCCCAGATGTCCTGAGAGTCACACTGCAGTGGGCATCCATAGTGACCAAATATCTTGAGGTCGGCATATATCACACGGTGGACCAACTTCTGGACAGAAACATCCTGACTGCAGAGACAGCATTGCGCCCCGCCGTCGAATTCTGCCTCACACTCCTCCTGTCTGTTATGGACAGGAAAGCCCTCATTTGAATGGTACTTCTGCCCAGACTACTGTCTTTCTTCACCACCCGACTCATAGTAATACCTAGGAAGGTCTACAGTGTAATTGACACACTGATTACACAGCTCATATGCGGCAGGAGATGGATAGCACTGATGAAACTCTGGCTCGCTGTGGTGGAGGGTGGCCTAGCAGTGACCAATTTTGAATTGTATTACCTGACTGCTGAATTACAGTGGGCTGCACATTGCGGGGAGAACTACTGGGCAGAGACCCAGGTCAATAAACTAGGTGCCCCACCAGAAAAAAACACTAGCACACTTATTATTGGTGCCGATAGGCCTGCCACGAATAGTACTCGTTACAACACAAACATTTACAACACATGCCTTTACAACGCAATTTTTAAATCGCAACATTCATTACAATGCAGGATTTTACATCGCATGCCATCACAATGCTCTTTTAGAAACTACATTTACAACGCATTCCATTACATCGCATTATACCATAACAAGCATACCATTACAACACATACCATTAACTTGCTGGTAAGGTAAGTGTTGGATAGTGTAGGGGTAAAAATGACTATTCCCACTCCAGTGAGTGCAACAGTAGGGTAAGTGTTGGATAGTGCAGGGGTAGAAATTACTATTCCCACTCCAGTGAGTGCAACAGTGGGGTAAGTGTTGGATAGTGTAAGGGTAAAAACTATGCATGGTAATTGTATGCGTTGTAATGGTATGCGTTGTAGTGACATGCTTTGTAATGACATGCGTTGTAGTGACATGCGATGTAATGGCTGCGTTGTAATGGCATGCGATGTAAAGGATGTTGCGTTGTATTGACTGCGTTGTAAAGGTAGTTTCCCACCTGCCATTGCTGAGAGAGGAGGAAATCCTAAAGGTGACACTGCGCTATGACTGGCAAAGTCACTTCAACACACAAATACACAAGCATTTTATGCTAGGTACCTACCACTGATGACTTTACTGGCCATCCTTCATAGTGACATTTGGAGCAGACTCAGGGACAAGCTAGTATGCTGTCAGTCTTTGAAGGTCTGCAAGACAGTCATGAGATCCTAGGAAGCAATTACCTTTTACATGGGGCACTCACAGCTGCGTTCGAACAGGTAGTAGCACGTTGGCCTGCCTGAAACCATGAACCATAGGGGCCTGCAATGTATCTGTGAGATATCGAATAGGTATCAACCAGCACATTGACCTATCGGGCATTATTGAGACAGGTGAAAGCAGACCTCAAGTCGCTTTGTGAGCACTGGGAACTGGTTTCGGTATCCCCTATCAGTGACTAGGACTGGACCACTATATTACAACACACCCCACATAATATGTGCTTCAAACTCATGCAGTATTACTACCTACATAGAGCATACCTTACACCCAAGAGAGTCTATTTAATGAAACCTCAGGTGCATGCAAATTGCCCCAGATGTGGAGAGTAGGATGTCAACTTCATCCACTTGATCTGGAGGTGCCCACATCTCTCACCAGACAGGCGCACAGTAATGGAGGTAATACAGATAGCAATAGAACGCCCACTGGCAACTATATTTGGGATTTGCCTACTAGGTAGCCTCCCCTGCCCCATCTAGATTCAGACACTTAGCATTGATACTAGCTAGGCGACAGCTGGCAATGGCCTGGAAGACCCCGATTGGACTCAGACTTCAGAACTGTTTGGCAAAGCTACGCAAGTAGGTGTGCAGTGAGGGACAGGTGCTATGGTGGGAGGTGTAGAGATGACTACATTCTCGTTCTTGGGAGGAGTCCTGGGCACTCATACTGGAGAATCTACCGTTGTTTTGGGGAAGAACAGACAACTAAGGGTGCGAGAAGGGTGAGAGAATGAGTCACCTAAAGACGCCCCCCAGGGTAAAGCACCACCTACTCGAGTGAAATTGAGGCACAACACTTCTCTCTGCCCCTAGGCCACAACCAACACACTTTGTGTTGCAAGCATATTGTAGCACATTATCTTCACCAGCGCTAGTTGGTTCTTATGCTTTATGTTAGTGCACCATGCATTTCTCTCCTTTTTCCTTTGTTATTTAATATGATACTGGTTCCATTATCCTCCCACGACAGGGATTATGGGCCAGTAGGGCCCACATGTTGCAGTGCTGACCACTGTGTGGACATTATAGGACTCAATGGGGCCTAGAATGATTCTACTGATATGCTCCTAGCTAGGGTGAGGTGGCGGGAGAACAGTCATTCTATATAATGTACCTATGTTCTTTAAACTCTATAATATAGGTTTTTGAAAAGAGAGCCCAAATCTTGCATATCTTAAATCATTCCATCAGTTTGACATTAACAGAGAAAGACGTCAATACAGCCAACACAGGAGCCAGGATGACTTGGAGTGTTTGAAGTTGGAGCAGAAATTCCAGCAAGATAGCACTCAAATCTCAGTATCTGTGGAGGAAAGGTTTAACTTGAGCTGCGCTAACCACCAGAGGAATCTGAATGGGAGAAAAACAAAAAACTTGTAGGAAACGCAAATGGTGTGAACTTTGCTACCGTAGTGAAGAACTCAAACTGGTGTTGCCAGGCGAAGTGTAGTGCTGGGGCTGGTGCAAAAATCCTCCCATCTCTCACTGATCCAGAAGTATCTAGAACGTTCTGGTTCCTGCAAGAATGATCTGGCTTTTCCTGAATGTTCTTGCTCTTCCTGAATGTTCTGGCTCTTTCCACCTTGCTCTGCAGGTGCTGATCTGTGTTACCCTGTGATTCCACTTTCCTTTACCTACACAGCCACCACTGAGCCGCCTTCCACAGTCTTCCAGGCTGGCCTTTAATACGTTTGTAGTGTGGAGTCTGAGAAATGTGATTATGTCCTTGCGACACTGGGCATGCTCCCCGGAGAGGACAAAATCCATGATTCCAGACAATATGGATATATATTGGCTATTGTTTAAGAAAATCATACACAAGAGTTCAAGCTCCACTCAGACAAGACCAAAGTCCTCATCCTGGGCTCCAACTCCTCCATCTGGGACGACTCCTGGTGGCCAGCAGCGCTCGGATCCCCCCCACACCCTTGGACCACACATGAAACCTCTGCATCATCCTGGATGAGCTGCCAAATCAACGCTGTCTTGTCCTCCTGCTTCCACGCGCTCCACCTTCTTCACCCACCGAGTCCAGGAAAACGATTACCCAACGCTCGTCAGAAGTAGACTCGACTACGGCAATGCACTCGATGCTGGCACCACCCAAAAACTCCTAAAGAAACTGCAGAACATCGAGAACACCTATGCCAGACTCATCCCCTGAACATCCCCCACTGCAGCCACATCACTAGTTACCTAAGAGACCTCCACTGGCTCCCGAGCAACAAAAGAATCACCTTGGAGCTCCTCATGCATACCTACAAAGCCCTCTAGAACACCAGATCTACATACCTCAACCACCGTCTCTCCTTCTACACACCCACCAAACATCTCTGCTCCACCCAACTGGCACTGGCCACCATCCCACGGATCCACAAGACCTCGACTGGAGGAAGATCCTTCTCCTACCTCGCTGCTCGGACCAGGAGCTCCCTACAAATCAGGCAATCACCGTCACTGCCTCAAATCAGAAAGGACCTCAAGGCCTGGCTCTTCGACTAAACCGCAGACCCACCCCCCAACAGTCCCTTGAGACCCTAACGGGTGACTAGTCGCTCTCTATGAGAACCTGATTGATTGATTGATTAAGTAAAATGTAAAGTGGAGCAAATAGCTGGTAAAAAAATTACACTTCTTGATAAAATGGGAATTCAGAGGAAGAGAAATCTGATATTAGTGTTGGGAAATGTGAGTTCGTTAGTTGTGGAAGGGATAAAGTTACAAACGATAGAGGGTGTCAGAAAAAGATTTTAATGAATAAAAAACATCAGCTTAGTGTCACTTATTCCCAGCGTACATTAACAATAAAGGGCAGCATGTTTCAGTATTGATTAAAAAAGTTGCATAATAAAGCTTTCTTCAACGCAATAAAATGTAAACGATTTATTATCACTTATCTAAGCACTACCAATACGGATCATCCTCCGAGATACCATTGGTTGCATATTACTTTGAAACAGGAACGCAGAAAATAAAATAACTACCTCTCCTGACAACATGTTTAAAATAACAGCATTAACATTGCAACACCAAATGGGACATACAATTCAACAAAATGGACTATTTAATATGTAACATGATGCACGCTGCACAGAGAGAGCTACACCACAAACCTGAGAAAAAGTGTGAAAACAATTATAAATAGGAAACTTGAGGAGAGTGGGGATTAAAAATGGTTTCTAAATAGATGTAGCCTCACACAAAAATATTATTTACATGCATAACCCCACACATGATGAGATATCTAGAATCCAATTTCTGAAAGGCTCCATATGGAAATCTGATCTTTCCGTTCATATTCCTCCTGCTAATACCACCTAAAAGAAATTGAATCACAGTAAGAGCGGCCAACTAATATATAGAATAAACAGTACGAATGCAATTGTTATTCCTTGCTTTGAAAACAATGATACGGCTGTATATGGCTTACTGTGTGCTACAATGCGTCATGGAAGCTATTATCCTGCACTGAAATGAGCTAACCTCGCTCTGCTTGTCAACTTCTACGCCTTTTGGAGACTTCAACATGCCCTCCTGTAAGTAGTTTGTAACCACAAACTAAGGGGCATATTATCAAGAAACGGCGTTAAGATTATCGCCGCTTTAGCGGCAGAAAACTGCCGCTAAAGCGGCGATAATGGGCTTGATAATCTGCCGCAGAGAATTCCCATAGAAGCCCATGTTCTGGTGTCAACATGGGCTTCTATTTTAACGACGTGCTTGATAATATGCCCCTTAGCCCTGCTTAGAGTGCCCAGAGAATTTCTCAGGAACCCATTGTCAGTACTACCGAATGCCAGGGTTGCTGAACACCGAGGTATCCTAGGTCCTGATTACGAGTGGGCAGGTGTTTTCCCAGTTTGCCCAGGGGCCGGAATATTGACATAGGGGTTTACCGCATTAGTTTTCAGCAGGTCAGAGCCCTAGTTTTCATTCTACCACCTACACTTTAGCTCACCCTTGCAGATTAAATTGCATCCATCCGTTCTCCCTATGTCTCCGTTTTCTTACCTTTCTCTTCCTCTGTGTTTTTACATTTTTAACTTTTCTCTCTCTTGGGACAAAGTAGAAAGATGCAAAGTTTTAGCCCCCAAAAATGAGTGTTGGTGCTCACCACCTGCCAAAACTGGCACAAATGAAGCACTACCTGTAAGAACATGCACTTATGAACCAAGCCAGAGTCTTACAGGTGATTCCTACCTCTCTGCTCTGCCTACTGCAGCCAAAAAGAGGCTGGTAAAAATGCGTAAGGATTGATCATGAGAGAAATAACACGGCTGGAGTGGATGGATGAGTGTACAGATGGATAGGCTGAAAGGGTGGATGGATGGATAATGGATAGATGAGTGAAAGGATGGATGAAGGGATGGATGAGTGAAATGATAGATGGAAGGATACACGATGGATGGATACATGATGGATAGGTTTGCAAACGGTTGAATATGTTTGGATATGGCTGGGCTTACTTGTATACTATTGCGCGACCTCCTCTGATGTGTCTGTAAAACTTACCTATTTTCCTGAAGTTTTGTCCTGAATTGTGACCTCCTGTCCTGAATTTGTGTCCTGAGTTTTGACCCTTTGTCCTGAATTTTTACACTCACCGTCCTGAATTTGCACCAATGCCAGTTGGTCACCCTAAACACGGCATGTTGGATAAATCGCTATTTGATTTTGAAGCGACCACCTTCAAAGTGTGCATAGTTAAGCAGAAGAAGAAGAAATTCTTTATTTGTTTTTTTCTAACCATAAAGTACAGTACATAAAAAAATGTTTTTTCTTAGTGCATCCGTTAACGCTTCTTTCTGGTTTGGGCTCTATATCTCAGAGCTCATTAAGGGACATATTATCAAGCACGGCGTTAGCATTATCGCTGCTTTAGCGACAGAAAACTGCCGCTAAATCGGCGATAATGGGCTTGATAATATGCTGCAGAGAATTCCAATAGAAGCCCATGTTGGCACCAGAACATGGGCTTCTATGGGAATTCTCAAGGGCATATTATCAAGCCCATTATCAATATTAACGCCGTTTCTTGATAATATGCCTCCATATTTTCTAAGGTAAATGCCATTTTACGTTGATTTTCCCCTATACCGATGATCGACACCGGTATTATTTACATCTCCTGTACATTTTACTTCTGGAGGTGATCCAAGAAGGTAGATTTTGCCTCTATGGTATTATTGAACTCTTTTGTACTGCCAGTCTCTTTGCTACCTCCCCTTTCCGTAATGAAGCCCAAAAGAACGCTATACTGTGAATAGTTTGCTCTGATGTTTTTTTCTGTCGCATTACACTTGCGGTACTTCCATTCTCTGGAGAAAGCCTGCCCACGTGCCAATAAGTGGCGATCCTTTTAAAATCCTATAAAACTGTGTCTAGGATGATTCGGCTTCCCGGCATTAATTACTGGGCGGACTCGAGCCCTTCACCTTTAGGAAGCCGGCATCATTATTTCGCTGAATCTGCCTGAAAGGAACAGTAAATACTTTATCCTTGATCGAACGTATTTGGCTCTAGAAGGTTAGATTATTGAGCCTAGGGAGCTGATTATTATGCGTCTCTTTTATTTCAGGCATTTGATGTGGCCCAGACCCAGCTCCTGCAAGCCCAGGAGCATTTTGGACAGAGCGATTTATGTTAAAAAGGCACATTATAGAAACAGTAGGTAGGCATGGGCGTTGACACCAGGGGTAGTGGAAGTGACATCACATACCTTTTGACCTTAATGATATCACAGGAAGTGTCATCATATGACCTTTGTCCCTGTTTCTTTTAGAGGTAGGCATGTCTCATGACCCTAACATCACACTCACCCTCTGTTACACCCCATTACACTCGTGTATTTATTATTCATTCTTACTCACTTGTATTCACTATTAATTTCACTTCAACTCACTCATACTTACTGACACCTGGGCACAAGGTTTACTAATGCTTTACATCTTGTTGGCACAAACCGGTGCAAAGTGTAAGGGTGGGATTTACTGTTCAACACAAATCCTGATTTGTAGTGGATAGTTTCCTAAAGAAACGCAAAATTGTGCTATTGACTGCTTTACTTTCTTTTAGGTCAAGAGGGCGTTCCATTGGGTTTTGTTTGGGCCTTGTCATGCATCCATCCATGGGATTTGATGCAAAGCCCTATCTGCAAACATTGGTAGAGAGAAATTTGCACCCAAATCTTAGGACTTCTTGAGGCAGGCATAATGAGGAGAAATGTTTAATTTCTCCTCATTTTTCCAATTTTGCAAGTGTGCTGCCTTGTACAGCACCCTGCAAAGTGGGTAAAGCTTTCATGCATAGTTTATGTACTGGATGCAAAAACAACAATTGATGGACAGAATGCAGAACAATGTCATACATTCACCCCAGTACAGAGATCTGGGCCTAAATCCATCCTTTTTTTGCTCACCATGCCATTCCAGTTTGGACCCAGCCATATGCAAATCAGTCCTGACCCTGCGCCCAAAGGGAACAGTCCAGCCCGAACTGCAGGCCAGGTCCTCCCTGGACTGGAAACAAGCATCCTAGGACTGGTTTCGGGCTTTCAGCCCTCATAAGCCAGGATAGTTTGACTCCAGTGGCATGGACAGCACGGGACCCACATCTGGGCATACCCGTCCCACTTGGGGTGGCAAATGCAAAAAGAACTATTGATCGACAGAATGCAGAACAATGTCATATATTCACCCCAGCACAGAGATCTGGGCCTAAATCCATCCTTTTTTTGCTCACCATGCCATTCCCGTTTGAACCCAGCCACATGCAAATCAGTCCTGACCCTGCGCCCAATGGGAGCAGTCCAGCCCGAAGTGCCAGGCCAGGTCCTTCCTGGACTGGAAACAAGCATCCTAGGACCGGTTTCGGGCTTTCGGCTCCCATATGTCCAGCAGGTTTATCAATCTATAATTTTTGGGGGAATTCATGTCTCCCTTCTTATGCACTGGTCTGATAATGGATCCCTTCCAATTTCTTGGAATTTTTCAGTAGTCCAAAATGGTCATGAACAAACATGATAGGAATTCAGCCCATTACTGCATCTAAGTCTATATTATAATAGCAGGCAGGTTATCAGGTCCTGCTGCCCTGGTTAGCTATAACTCCTTTATCATGTTTTTTCCCTTCACTACTGTGAATTCTAACTTTAAATATTCCACTTGTCCCCCCCCAGTGCTGCGGTTCTCCTTTCTCTGATGAACTGCCAATCCCGTACAATTCCTTCAGATATTTTTCCCAAGCGTATTCTTCGACCACGCAATTCATGGCCCCAACCAGTTTTCTGGATGCTGACTGTATTAGCTTCCAGAACTTCCATACATTTTTTGTTTCAATGGCTTCCAACAGGTTTTTCCAGCATTTTTCTTTGTAAGTCCTTTTCAGGCTTCTAACTAGCTTTTTATATCCATTTCTTACATTTCTAAGGTTAATAAACCTTGCCAAGTTGTATTTGACTCAGAGAAATTGAGCTTCTCTCCGTATCTCCCTTTTCTTTTTAATACATTCCTCTGTATACCACTTGGCCTGTCTAACTGGGTTTTTTTGTTGAGTCTTAGCTCCTATCTTCTTATTTTTTGGTTTAACTCTAAGGCATTGCACTACCTGGATGATTTTTTCCTCAAACCATTTTAGGTTTTGCCCTCTAGTATTTCCCAGATCTATCCCCTGTTGTAGGGTTGCCAATTTTGCAATATGTTCTTCAGATAGTCTCGTTGTGGCCCTCCTTGGGTACTCTACTTCTTGGGGGAATACTATATCTTGTGCCCTTGGAAGCTCATTTGCAATCTCAATCTGCAGATAATTGTGGTCGCTTCCTTCCCTACGACATCCGTGGAACCCCTTAATTGCTTCACAATTCCATACTAATGTAAAAGCATAGTCTATTGGGCAGACCTGTGAATCTATTTTACAAGTTTTCTTGGCAGGGCGATCTGTATCCATCCTGCCATTTAGGCAGAATAGACCTTTTGATCCTAGATACTTCCCTAGATTTGTATCTTGTCTTGTAGGGGTACTATCTAAAAATGAGGCCATCATTATGTTATAAACATTCAATACTTCCTTAAACCAAGGATCTAATTTACTTGGGTTCAATTTATGATTGAAATCTCCCAGTATTAAGATCATATCATTATTATATTTCTCACATAACAGGTCAACATCTTCTTTGAAAAACCCCATCTCTATTCCATATTCCACTTGACTCTCCCATTGCATATAAACATTTATGATAAGCAAATGTTCACATTCTCTGATTTACGTAATCTTAGTTATTCTGCAAGCAAGCAACCATTTACATTTAACTCTTTGAGGCTTAACATCCTTCACAATTGTGGTTGATAATAGAGTCATGATCCCTCCTGCGTGGCGCCCATATCTTTTTTTCTTCGCAGGTTTATGTAGTTGGATAGAGCCATCAATTGTTGGGGTTTTGTCGCTTAGCCATGTTTCTTGTACACAAATGTTCTCGGCACTCAGAGCTAATTCACAGACAATCTCTTGTTTTACATGTCCTCCAAGACCATTTATATTCCAGGATATGATCTTCAGGCTCGGCGACACCCCTTTATCCTATTCTATGTCGCTTAAACAGTAGTTTTCCCCATTTTACCTCTGGGAGGCGCCTGCAGGGCTACTTCTATGGCTCCAATTCCCCCAATAATTACTAATATCTGTATTCTTGACCGCTATATTTAGGTTCCCATTAACTTTCACCTCATCCTGGATCCACCTTCCCTGTCTTTTGCCTAACCCTGCATGGCAATTTAAGAACTCACCACCTTGTTGACTGCTCTCCTCTAATTCTCTCTCTGGAATTATCCTTAACCTCTCCTTCTGTACTTCTTGCTCTGCATTAACAATTGACGCCTTTACCAGATCTGAGTATACTAAAACCTTGGTTATTTCTTTAGCCTTACCATTATCTCTAAAACCCACTTGACGCAGATCATTAGAACCAATTCCTCTCAGACTAGGGCATTTTGCAAATTAATGTAGAAGACGGGACCTATTTAGGGGATTAATCTTCCTTTTACTTTCCCCCCCCTTTCTTCCTTGTCCTGGCTCAAAGTATATCCACTTATTGCCTTCAACCTCTGATCCTAACTTATGGAGATTCATGCTTCTCTGTGAGGTGTTCTTCCTAATGGTTGCCTTTTCCATACTTCTATGTGCTCTTACTTCCCCTGGAGCAACGTTCGTACCATTGTTTTGACCTGGATTTTGACCTGTCTGGCCCCTCCTATTGATTTTCTGGGGTAAAGCAAGTTGGGCCTTTGGACAACTACTCCATTTTTCTTCCATTCTTTTTCAGCACCCTTCCTCTTTCCAACATTCCTTATCTTCCTTATCTGTTTTGGAATTTTCTTCCCTTGAGCCCCAATTTCTGAGAGGTCAATTTCTTCCTTCCCTTTGATTTGTGCTTTTACCACCCCATACTTTCGTATCTTCCTTCCTCCTACTACTCGTCTTGTGTAATTAGCAGACTTATACCTAAGATAATCACCCCGTCTCTTTATCAACATTGGCCATCTTGAAATATACACATCCTGGGTAACTTCGGGTGACTCTACCTCCCCCGCCGCATTCGGGGGATGTTGGTAAGGGACTGGTCTAATTAATGTTGGCATTTGAACCCTAATACCCTGTAACTCCCCCATGATCATGTGTAATTGCATTTTTTGACTTTTTAGAGTTTCATTATTTAACATTGTAACTTCTAAAAGTCCTTGCAAGGTTCTCTGTAGCATCAACATTATGTTCAACATTGAAGCCGAGGGTGCAGCTGAGATATTTAGATCCAAAGTTGTATTTCGAGCAGGTTCCTCTATCGTTTCGCTTCTTTTTTTTTTTTTTATTTCAAAGGAATTTATTATTTTAAAAGAGTGAATGCAAACATAATATATAGACAAGAATGATACAATTGATAACAGCTGAAATACACAGTATGGTAGGTTTATAATAACCAATAAAAAAAAAAATACCATCTGAAAATTCATTATTCTAAAAGTATCAGAAACATAAGTTGATTAAGGAACCAGCAATAAAGAACCGGGAGAAGTAGCTATCAAAAGTATCATCATCAGATATGAAATTGGGAATGAAAGGAAAGAGAGGAAAAAAGCAAAGATGGAAAAGAGACAGGATAAAGAAGAGGAAAGACAAGACAAAGAGAAAGAAAAGAGAAGGATTTCCAACGGATTCACCGAACACCCAAGACAACATTAATTAGACACATCAAAAGGATATTGATCCACCAACCCCTCTGAGGCCAATTGCATGTACGCATCTAGCGCCAACCACACACCGGAAGATATAGACGGGGAAAGATGAGCATGATCAACTGAAGTATGAGCACTACGTAGAAAAGAAACCCATGCCCACCAAGTATGGTAAGAGACAGAAGAAAAATATTTCCACTCCATGAGAATTACTTTGACTGCAATAGTTAATAAAAGATCCAACAGTTGTAACTCCATGGAGTCTAAAGGCAATGGGACCGAGGCCGCCAGCGGGCCTAAAAGGATTAATGGAAATGAAAGTTGAAACCTAACATTAAAGATAAGCATGAGGTGTTTATGAATTAAACCCCAAAAGGGTTGGAGAAGAGAACAGTCGAAGAACATATGCTGGAAATCGCCTGGTGCAAGACCACAACTCCAACATAAATTATCTTCCTTAAGATTTAACGAATATAGACGAGTGGGAGTCCAGTGAAGAAGATTAATAGAGAAAAACTTAGACTGTATTAAAGAAGGGGCAATTTTATTACGAAGAGAGAGCCTACCAATATCCTGCCATGTGTCTGAAGAAATATGATCGGTAACACCATGCTCGAAATGATGAAGCCATTTTTGCCGTGTAACAGTTTGAGAAGGAAGTGTCGAAGACGACAAAAATTTATAAATCCTAGAAGCTACATGACCAGACTTAATCCATAATTGAAAAAGCGTAATCAAAGGGGAAGAAGGATGAAGGTGTACTTTAGCAAGTGCTACTTTTATCTTAAGAAAAGTATAAAAATCTACATTAGATAAAGAGAAATGCTGAGCCAAGGTAGAGAAAGGGAGAGGATCATTATTGAAATCATATAAATGTTTAACAAGTGAGATACCTTTCCCCGACCAATAAGACATCAAGTCTGGATCAATAGTAAGTTTAATTTTGGAATTCCACCAAATAGATGACCATCTAGTTTTATGTATTGGAACCGCCACTCTCCTATCAACCTTGCGAACCGCAGCAATAGTATCTAGAATAATAGATCTAGAGAATGGAATAGAAAGGGTATGTGTGGTTAAAAAAGAGGCTGTCGGAAGAGGAGAGGCCAATTCCTGCTCTATTAGCAACCAAGCTGGAACATGAATAGAGGGAGAGGAAAACCAGAGCGCACCCTGAGAGGCCAGAAAAGCAGACTGATATTTCCCCCAATCAGGAAAATTACACCCTCCCAAATCATAGGATTTCCTCAAGAATTTGTAGGCCATTCTAGCCCTTTTGTCATTCCATAAGAATTTGGAAGTAATTGAATCAAGATCGTGAAAGAAGGCATCAGAGAACTTTACTGGAAGCATAGAAGAAACAAAATTAATAATAGGTGTTATCATCATTTTAAGAGTTTGGAGACGGCCCCACCAAGAAATATGTTTCGGAGACCAATTTTCTAGAAGATGTCGCACCTTAAGAATAGTTTGAGACTCATTATAAGTAACCGTAGCATAAAGAGTGGAACAAAAATAAATACCCAAATATTTTAATTGTTTAGATTGCCACTTAAAACCCGCCGAACCCATATGAGAGGAGAAACAGTAAGCATTTAATGGGAACATCTCTGTCTTATCTTTGTTCAGGGTATATCCTGAAACCTCTGAGAAAAGAGAAATTGTATCAGAAATAGCAGGGATAGCGCGTGCAATATCTTCTGAAAAAATGAGAACGTCATCAGCATAAGCAGCTGTTTTAAGCTGATGAGATCCAAAAGAAAACCCCCTAATATCTGGATGTACATCAATCATTCTAAGAAGAGGATCAATGGACAGCAAAAATAAAAGAGGGGACAAAGGACAACCTTGTCTAGTACCCTGGCAAAGGTTAAAAAAGGACGACGTAGCTCCATTCACTCTTATGTTAGCTCGAGGTCGGGAATACAGAGACATAACCATACGGATAAAGGAATCACCAAGGTTATGCGCACATAAAACAGCACGTAAAAAAGGCCAAGAAACCTTATCAAAGGCCTTTTCAGCATCAAGGGCCAAGGCAGCCGCCGGAGGAGTGGATCGCTTGGCAGCACCAAGAATGTGACAGAAAGTACGGATATTATCACGTGCAAGACGACCCTTCACAAAACCTGTTTGTGAAGGATGAACCAATTGAGGAATAAAGGATTCCAAGCGTGTAGCTAAAATTTTAGCAAAAATCTTAGCTTCCATGTTAAGAAGGGAAATAGGACGAAAGTTTTTGGGGTCTGAATGATCTTTCCCTTCTTTGGGGATTACTACAATAGTAGCATCAGCAGCAGAACCAGACACAGAGCCATCCTTAATAAAAGCATCAAAGACCAATTGAAGTTTCGGAACAAGCACGGAGAGAAAGGTCTTATAAAACAAAATAGGATACCCATCAGGACCCGGAGCCTTACCGGAACGAGTAGCTTTAATCGCGGAAATGATCTCATCAGAGATAATCTGGCAATTCAAAGAATTATTATCTTCCTCCGATACCGCTTTCAGAGGAACCGTCTTCAAGAATTCCTGACACTGTTCAAAAGAAGCCTGAGTAGAGGGGGTATATAAATTATTATAGAAATCGCGAAAGACCTCAAGAATCTCTACAGTCTGGAATTTTTTCATACCAAGATGGTCGATAATAGAAGAGATTAAAGAAGATTTATAAGAAGATTCCTGGAACTTTAATGTAGCCGCAAGAATCTTACCCGCACGATTTTTTAACAACAACTTCATAGATTTTTGAGCCTGAAGGCCAATATGAGCTCTCTTAGTAACAATGGTATTGTACGTGTATTTTAAATTTTTAATAGATTGTAAACATGATTTATCCTTGGAATTACGAAAAAGAGATTCCTGACGTTTAATCTCATCTGCTAAATCCGTGAGTTCCTTTTTAATGGCAGCATTCCTCCTTGACATACACTGAATGACCTGACCACGGAAAGTGCATTTAAAAGAATCCCATAGAACCACAGGGGAGCTAACTGATCCAACATTCTCAAGGAAAAACATCTCAATATTATTGGAAAACTCTCGAATCAGGGAATCATCATGTAAAATTTCTGTATTTAGTCTCCAAGATCGAGACCTTGCTCTAGGGGCAAACGACATAAGCGTGAACGTCACCGCGGCATGGTCTGAAATTAAAATAGGATGGATAAGCGGAGAAGAGGAAGATTGAACAAGAGAGGAGTGAACCAAAAGATAATCAATGCGTGAAAAAGACGAATGGGGGGAAGAAAAAAAGGAGAAATCACTGCCAGTGGGATTATGAAGTCGCCACACGTCTTGGAGATGGGTCAGAGAACACATATTAATCATTTGTTTATGTGCCTGAGGGGGACGAAAGGTAAAGGCAGAATTCCTATCCAAAATAGGATCCATTGGTAAATTAAAGTCTCCCCCTACAATAAGATTGCCAGAGTGAGGAGTGTCATTTAGCTTTTTGGTAATTGTTTTCCAAAAAGACGGATCATCCTTGTTAGGGGCATAAATATTCATGACAAAAAGAACAGCATTGCCATCGGATAACTTAGATAATAACCAACGTCCCTCTGTATCCTGCTCAGAGGAAACGATAGATAATCCAGAGTGTTTAGAAACTAAAGTAATTACTCCATTACGTTTACCACAAGCATCTGAACACGCAACATCAGAAACCCATTCTTTCTTCAGAAATGACGCCTCCTTGACAGAAACCTTTGTCTCTTGAAAAAGGACTAGATCTGAAGAAAGGGATTTGCAGTAGTCTAAAATTTTTGACCTTTTAACTGGGTGATTTAATCCTTTAACATTAAGGGAGAGTATATTCAAACCAGACATAGAACTAACAACAGGAAAAAAGGATATATGATATATGAAGTACAACTTCCAAAAAGACACGCCTCCAGACATTAGACATCAACATGAAACAAGGAGAATCCAAGGAGGAAATCCGAAAAGAAAATGAGAAAGAGGAGGAAAAAGAAAGCAAGCAAATAGACAGAGAAAGAGAGATAAGAGCCCAAAAGGAAGGTCTAAAAAAGACCAAGTTCATACCAGGGGGAACATGGGAAAAAGAGCAAGGAAACCAACAGGAGGAGTAAAACCCATCAGTATATGTATAACCCCAGACCAATACATAGCTGATTATGTGTAACTAAAAAGAAGAACCATCTAAAGGATATGAACAGGAATTAATAATAGTAATCTAAAACTTCAATTCAATAAGAGCTGATGAAAAATGAGTCAAAAACTAACGACACTATAGGTATAGCCAAGCCAAAGTAGACACCACCAAGAGCAGAAAAGAATAAAGAGAAAGAAACACAGTACAAAGAATACAATATGGTACATTTATGAAGAGAAAATGAAGAAAAAAGAGAAAAGTGAAACATAGTAGAAAACAGAATGTAATAAAGATAAATATAACAGCCAGTGAAGCCCTATTACAGATAGATAAGAGAAATGAGATTATGTATAAATATGTAAACTGTATAAATAAACTTATAAATAACTGATCACAGATACATAGAATCCGTTGCACTTAATGTAGCTAGAAGAGGCGAGAATATTGTAAATAGATGAACATGAAAGTAAAAAAGCATAAGCCAAACAAGCATAATGCAACGATAAAAATCCGATCTAGTCGAAGAAGACAATTAATAATAATACTTAAACAAAACAATCAATGTTATAATATTAAGAAAGATATAAACATTAACTATACAGAAAAGAGAGATTATCCCTAATAACAGCAATTAATAATTATCTAAAAAGCATACCATGAATCAAATACATTATCAATCAATATACCAAAACACTAATAAACAATGGCGTACTCCAGATATACGAGACAACCGAGGACGATGATCAGACAGAAACAACAAAAAACGAAGAAAGAGAAGACCAAATCACACACACAAGTTCGAAGAAAATTAAGAAGCCCTACAATGGGCGAAGAAACGGACCCGGACCAATATAGAAGGACAACTTGAGGCTGAAAAGAGTAATAAGGACGACAAGTGTACATGAGTGAAATAAAACCATCAGGAAACACTACCACGAAATACTGAACGAATCATACAGTAGGACTTAACGACAATAAAAGACCACTACACTATAACGATGGGAAGGGAAAACCAAAGACAACATCAGCACATCCAGAACATTGGACATTAGGACCACCACGCAGATCCAAGAAAGAGGAAACCCAATGGACCTGACAAAGACAAAAAGATTGCAGTATGTAAAGTCATGTCAGGTGCCAGAGGAGCCAGGAACAAGCGAGGCCTCCATTTGAAGTTCCATCTGTGACTCCAACTGATTATCCAGAAACGAGGCCAAATCAGCAGGTTCATCGAAGATTCTGGAGCGACCTTTGAAAGTAACGCGGAATTTTGAAGGGCCGGCAATAGAGAAGGGAATATTCATCTCAGTTAAACGCTTCCGGAGATTAAGAAAGCCCTTTCTCCTAATGACCGTGTCTCTGGCAAAGTCTTGAGAAATTGAAATGCGATGGCCATTCCAAGAGACAACTCTAACCTTGCGCATGTGAGCCAGAATTTGCTCCGTATGTTGATGGCGCAGTGGCTTTAAAATTATCGCTCTTGGTTGCGTGGCTGATTTAGAGCGAAAGGTTGGAACCCGATGTGCCCGTTCCAACTCAAAGTCTCTTTGGAATGAAATTTGCAGTGTGGAAGGAATCCATTGATAAAGGAAATCAATCATAGAAGCTGCATTTTTCTCAACATCCTCCGGAAGCCCAAAAATGCGCAGATTAGACCTGCGGTTACGATCTTCTTGCTCAGTAAGGTCTTTCCGCAATGCTGCCATTGAGCGCTCTAACTGTGAGAGAGATCTAGACTGCTTCTGCATGGAGTCCTCTGCGCCACTAATACGTGCTTCTGTGTCCGACACACAGAGGGAAAGGGCCTTGAAATCATTCCTGATGGCTAACACCTCTACTTGCAGTAAATCAGTGTTAGTCTTGGTAGACTGCGCAATTTCATAGATCTCATTAAGGCGTGTCAGTATAGACTCAAGAGTGGCACTAGGGTCCTTTTGCGCAGATTCAGGTATCGGGGATATCTGTTTGGACCTTTTAAGAGACGCTTTAGAGTCTTTTGCGTCTTTAGCATTTGGTGACGGGCCCATAATCGCAGCCATAGAGCACACCACCTCAGCAGGAGCAAAAAAACAAAAAGAAACAACCCTCCAGACAATTAAGGAAGAAGAGTGGCAGATGAATCAGGAAGACTCAATATATCCTAAGGAAACGAGCAAAAATGGAGAGCGCGCTCTCATCAAGAGAACAATAGTAATGGCGGCCTCTCGGGTCATGGAAAGGAACCACCTCACAAAAATTATGCCCTGTAGATATCAAGAAGGCACCTTCCAACCACCAAAAACAGCCACGAAGCAGGGAAACATCGAACAAAGAGACCTCAGAAGAGGGCAATGGCGGTGCTCTAACTAGAGGTATTTCAGCAGGAAACCAAACAATATGGTCATAATATGCAGCAAAGCAGCAGGAGAAAATAAGAAAAACAATATAAAGTACGAAATGTGAGCAACATCACCAGCTCTTGTCCATCCTTATTCCTGACAAATCCGTAGCAGTGTTGGGGTCGTGCTGAGGAGAAAGCACAGCTCCGCTCTTGAGAAAAAACAAAATGGCGGCCGCTCGCGAAACCACCGAGCGCCGCCTAAAAATGCCCGCAATGTGGTCCTCGGCAGCCTCAAGGATCAGGAAACCTCCCTCATGGCATACTTGGCATCTTCATATCCATGAGGCCAACTTCAGAATAGACCGGGGCAATCCGAAGCGACCACTAAACCTCCGTCGATTCTTGCTCCAGCACAGAGCTCAAGCACAAGCCGCCATGTCGCAGCGGCGCGCAAGCCACGCCCCCTACCGTTTCGCTTCTTGGAGTGCACATCTGCTCTCTGCTTTTTTGCAGGTTTTCCTTGCGGGCTGAGGCCAAAATATTCTCCTAGTTGGACCCTAATCCATTACTAATATTCTCAGGCGAGTCTGACCCCGTTTCTTCATGAATCAGAGATGAGGAGATTCGTGGAGATGAAGACAGACGGGGTTCTATGATAAGTTCATTTTGACTTGAAAGTGAATGATTTACCAGAAAGGATGAGTCTAGGGTTTGGGCGCACTGATCTATGGAGTCATTCAATTTCTGCTGGTTTATCTCTATGTTTGGGGATTTCAGGGGTGAATGGATCCTTTTAAAGTGTTTACTCATGAAATCTTTTATTGTCCTGGACACCACCATGCCTCATTTTGTTTCATGACTATCACTGCTAGTAACATCCTTGGTTTCTCTTCTTACCGGGGCCCTTTTTAGGTCTCGCGCCTAGCGATGCAGTGCGCAGCAATGCTCGCGCAGCGAGAGTCCTTTCGTCCGGGGTTTTAAAACAGAGCCTGGAATGGTTTTCCTTTTGGCTTCTGCGATTGGCCTTTGCGTGCGTGTTTTTCCCAAAGACGGCACGCAACAGGCCAAAGGCGTACGCATTGCTCCGCCCATGGCCTATTGGTGTCTATTACGCACACCAAAGGCCATGTGGTTTCAAATTATCGTGCCCAGACACGGGTGCGATAATTGAAACCACATGTTCGCTGTGGGGCGTGCATGCACACCACTCGCGGGCGTCTTTTTTTTTACAATAGCGATCGCAAAATCGCTTTCACTGCCGCCTGTTACTTGTTTTAATTAGCTTGTGCTTATTTTTCCTACTTGTTCTATTGTGTGATGGAACATGGATATAATTCCTGTAATGTGGCTGAAAGTGCCTTCAAAGCTGTCGACGAGATACAAGCATTGGCAATGTCAGTATCCAGTGACATAAATGAAAGTGCCTCTTAAGATGCACTCAGTCACTCATCCTTGCATTTATGGATCCATTCATCCATCCACTGAATCATTCTTGCACTTTTGCACTTACACAGCCACAATAAAACACACACATGCCCTTACCAGTGACTTGTCTCCATAACCAAGTCCGGCCGACTGAATTGCGCATTTCATCAGGTATACCATTATAAAATTACAATTATTTACAAATTACCAATGGCAAAACAGTATATAGCACTGATCTAAATAGTTTAACAAAGGTTATTTCAGGAAAAATCTTCTACCCCCAGTGTTTTGTCGGAGAGTGTGACCAACACCAAAGGCTTTGAATACTATCCAGCCAGACCTAAATGGATGGAACAGAGGTGCCGGTCTGGTGGAACCGTCTGGACTGCTTGCAGGGACACCCTCTGCTCCAGGATGGGCTGCTGCTCGATAATGGACAGGTTCCAGTTCTGGGCTCCGACCCCAACTATGAATCTCCTGCCACCTGCCTGAGGTCAGATTTATATCCCGGGGAAGTGCATAAATATGTCACGGCACCACTACAGCTCAATACGCGGCGAGGGCTAGCGACTGTAAAGAAGAACGGATTGATGGTGCGGCCTGGGGGCGGGTCAAAGGTCAGCCAGAGACGCGTGCCTGGTCAGACGTCACATCCATCCACCTCCAGGAGAATCGAACAGGAATCGTTGGTCCCTTTCAACAAGGCGTTATTGTTGCTGCCAGAGACCTGCAAGTAACGCCACACGGGGCGAGGAGGAGGGGCGAGGGACGATCAAGGACACGGTGCACGCGACGATCCGCTAACACCTCTCCTAACACATGTTGAGACTGTGTCAGGTTTCCCAAACTTCTGTTTTCCCTTAATTATAAAACAGTGAAGCCTCTTGCGGTTTTGATTACTTTCTGTATTTTTTTTACAAGACATTGCATGTTTTTACAGAAATCGCAGGGTCATGCCTGAAATTACAATGTGTCACACTAAAATACCTTCCTGTTATAAAGTTGATAAAACTGTAAAAGATGAGCCATGCACACAAAGCAAACACGTTCCTCCTCACAGAGCAGTCCTGATTGACACGGCGTTTCTAGTGTGACAGGCTTCTGAATGGGTCAACGGGTGAAGGCAAACTATTAACAAGCATTTGCAATGCAATAGGTCTCGCTTTTACGCGAGTTTGAGCTATTGACATTGCAAATAATAATTCCTTTTATTTTTGTTTTAAAAACATAAATAAAAGGCATTGGTATTTACAATACCAATAGCTGAAACTGTTGTAACTGCGAGACCTATTGCATTGCAAATGCTTGTTTTCTTTACTCTGGGGCTTTCCCTGCTCACTTCATGCGTCCTGCTTTCCATGTTATGCCCTTGTTCCATGTTCACCGACCCGATGTTCTCCTTACGGGCTTTGTTCTTCTTTGGTGCCATCTTATGTTTGCTTGTGCTCTTAATTCCCTAATTACGTGTCACGGATAACCAACTTATTATGGGTTAGCTCTGTTTCACCAAACAGACTGTTGCTCTTAATTACCAGTTTTGACAGTCTGCAACTACTATTTAATTAATTTAATCAATTTAGCTAACATTTAAAGGGGCTAAAATATAAACCTCTGTTGAGCCGACCTGCGCAACCTTGACTTATGCCGTGCACTACTTTGCCCCACGGGAGACTTCTTACTGTTTGTATTGAGTCCTTTGTTTGGCTTAGCCCTTACCCTCTATCCTCCTTCTATCCTGCTTCCATTGCCGTTTCAATGCTTTAAATGTTTAAAGAATTTTAAGAATTGTCCCATGTACATAAGCTGCCTCACAGCCTTTCACTCGACCGGGAGGCAGTATTTAGCGGTCTCTCACTTGCACATCCACAGGCCACGATGACCCACTGCACCTCGCAGCTCTTTTACCCCCAGAACCGCGCTCACGCGGTTCTATTTTGGCTCCTCGGCGGTAACGGCAACTCAGCACACTCCTCACTTGGCGCGCTGCTCCTTGGCAACCACAGCAGCAACAGCGGTAATGGGCGATGAGTAATGGGCTCAGCGCGCTCGGCGCGCTTCTCACTCGGCACGCGGCTCCACACTGCTTCTCCGTTTATAGCGCGGCGTGCAAGGGGGCGTGGCAACGGCAGTAACGGTCAGGTCAGGTCGACAGCAACAGAGGGTGAATATCCCCTGCACTGCCCTTCTCTTGTATAACTATGGCTGTTTGGTAAGATGTGAATGTATGACGGTATTACGCAAGCCGGAATCCTGCTGTGCCTTCAAAGTGATGTCATTAGAACAAGTACGCATTTGTTGGTCAAGCAAGTCGTAATAACAACTTGCCTTAGTGAGGTTCTGGATTTTGGAATAGGGTAAAATTATTACTCCATCTTCAGTCTGCGCAACAGTAAGGAAGGTTGTGGAGTCTTCTCAATGGTAGAATGTAAGGCTTGTTGCTAGGATGGAATGTTGCTCTTTGAAGCAAGTGGGAGTTGAAGCTGTGAAGCTGAAAGAGAGAGCTGGAGGTACCTGTACCTACTTACTAACCAATAAAGATAACCATCCCTACTTACTGCGTTGGAGTGGATCTCTACATGGGCGATGAGTTGACCCAGTCTGGGCAGGGGGCAGACATAAAGAACCTCCACCCCTGGAAGAATTACAGAGGATACTGGACAATTTTCACTGCAAGAAACCATATACCTTATTTACTGGTATGTACATTGTGTCTCTCTTATCCTGTGCCTTACAAGGAATTACGCCTTATTCTTACTGCAAGCTTATTGATTCTCTCTGCTTAAACTCAACCATAACCAAACCACGTTTCCTGATCCTGAGCTTTTTTAATGCCTATGTTATGTCCTACTGGAACTGCGCTTTGTACTTGTTGACCACCACTGCTTTTTGTGTGCCCACTTAAGCTGCGCTGCAACGAACGCCATCGCATTAACCTCGGCGTCTTGTTAACTTGTATCATTGGCCTGTGGTACCGTGACTTTTGCTTTACATCCGGCTATATTCACTCCTGTTTGGCTGCATCGTGCTTGTGCTCTAGCATTGAGGGCATTTTTACATTGCAAGTTTGGGCTACATCGTGAAAGTGCTGTTGAAGCAACGGTGCACGAGGTCTGCTCATGTTTTGCTTGCGCTGCTTACCTGCGTTGCTTGAATCATAACATCCTCCCTCTTCCATTGCCTAAGCCAACGTTCTCCTGGACTATGCCCTATTTCCTCTAGAGAAAAGACGCATGACAGCACACACTATGGTAGCCATTTTAGGAAGTTAGGAAGGTTTCCTACTGTGCTCAATTTCCTCTCGATACTGACGCATAACACGCACGGCAGCCATTTTAAGAGGTTGGGAAAACCTCCAACAAAGGATTTCTTCATGGCAACATTGCGAAAACGTCGCGATTTCTTCATATTGAACCAACAATTCGCTTCATCTGTTCGGATTGACTGGACCTTGGACATTTTCATGAACACAGAGTGGTTTTAACGTTTTTATTTTATTTCATTATGTTACTTTGTTATTTGGACTAACTTTCATTTCTTTCAGGTGGGACTTTAAGTTGTTAACAGTTACGCTTTTTACTTCCTTATAATTTAGCCATGGCTGATCAAGGCTTAGCTGCGTCTCCTTCTTTTCTTCCTACTCCTGGTGAGCCATCCATTCCTTGGAAGGAATGGAAAAAGTGTTTTTTAACATATGTACCGTCTACTGGTGCTGATAAATTTGGTCCTGTACGCAGACAAGCCATATTACTCCACCACTTGGATGTTGAGGGACATCCTCTATATGAGAATCTTCCTGAAATTTCCCTAGGTATGGGTGATGGTCAGCCAAGTAATGTTTATGACATAAGCATGCAAATGCTAGACATGAGGTTTGTTACCAAAGATAACGTTGTACTAGAGAGGCATACATTTTTTTGTCGTGTACAAAAAGTAGATGAAGACATTGCAACTTACGTTGCCGCTCTCAGGGGACTTTCTTTAACTTGTTGTTTTGAAAGGTTAGCGGACTCACTTATTCGTGATCAGATTATGAGATGTACCAACAACAAGAGAGTGCGTAAAAAATTACTTATTAAGGATTGTACATTAGAGGAGGCAATACAGATAGCTAAGGGACTTGAACACATGGATTTGTGGATAAAATAAATGGACAAATGTAGCAAATCAATGGTGTCAAAAGATATAATGTCAAAGAATTTAGGGTCAAAGAATTTGGGTTCAAAGGGCTCTGAAATCCCTGCATGTGTTGATGAAACTAAAATGGTGAAGCATGCTAAGAAGTTACAATCTAAACCTCTTAATAAGACCACTGAGGTTCCCTGCTCCACTAATACTGTTCCACGGACCAGTACACGTGTTATCAAGGGCTATTGGTGTGGTGCTCCTGGTCATATTGCTTCTAGCACTAGGTGCGTGGCTAGAAATGCAACCCATAGAGTGTGTGGCAAGAGGAGACCACTTGCAATATGTACAAAAGGTAGATGACACCTGTGAGAACATTCATGAGTTGATGTTGTGCGTGGATGGCTCCACTATTCCAGAGGAGGTATGTTGCAACAGTATTGTGGATAGCAGTATTGCCACAGAAAGCACTGATAAATTAGAAAAACCCCACTGCACCATGAGTTTGGATATGAATAAAGTGAGAATGTTAGTTGATTCCGGAAGTTTGTACACATTGCTATCCAAAGAGATGTATTTCAATGTATGGGGTGGCATGAGTAATATGGAGTCTTGGGACATGCCCGACATTAAGGCTGTAGGTTATGGTGGTAAGACCATCGATATCCTGGGCCTTAAGTGGATGGTAATAAGCTTTGGCGGGAGGAAAGTGTATGGTTGCGTGTATTTAACTAAACAAGGCTCTAACTTGCTGGGTTGGCACCACCAAAAAGACCTGGGTATTGTGCTGAAACCTAATTCTACTGGACCAGTTAAATCTACTTTTGTGCATAATGTTGATACTTACAAAACAAGTGTGATGTAGAAATGTTCCAAGGATTCTGGAAACTTTCCACTGTAAGAAAGTGTGGCATTTCCCAAGTGTCCATGGGTAAGGGTGGCGATCGATTTTTTTGGTTCCATTTCCAAACTTGGTTTGCGTAGTACGTTTTTGATGGTTCTAGTGGACTACCACTCCAAGTGGTTTGTTGTTGAAACTACTGATTGAATTGAAACTGACAAAGTGATAGGGTTCATGGAGAGAGTGTTTATGAATGAAGGAATACCTAAGACCCTTGTGTCGAAAAATGGGGTTCAACTAGTGTCCAAAAGAATGCAACAATTTCTCTGCAATTTGGGAGTTAAACATGAAAGGGTTGCCATTTTCAGACCTCAATCTAATGGCTTGGTTGAGAGAATTAATCGGTTGATAATCCATAACATTCAGCTTTCAATCTCTAATGGCTTGTCGTGGTCTGTGGAACTCAAGAAATTGGTGTTGTCGTATAGAGTGACGCCACATTCGGTAACTGGAGTATTGCCATTCGTCTATCTGAAGGGGCGTGAACCTGGTGTGAAAGAAGTCCCTGGATGGCTTAAAAGCAAGGAATGTGTGTAGGTTAATTGTGCTGCTGTGAAGGATGATGTTGTGAAACAACAAAAGACTGCCGCAAACTACTACAATACTAAGAAAGGAGTCAAGATTCCCGATATAAAGAACGGGGATTGGGTGGTAATAAGGTGAGGGGGAATTGTCATTAAAGGTGAAAGCAAATTTTCACAACCTTAACAGGTCAGAACGGTGAAGAAGAACATTCTCATTTTGGCTGATGGGTCTGCTTGGAGTACTGGAAATGTTTCTAAATGCTGTGCTCCCCAGCCGGTCACGTGTGATTAATATTAGGAGTTTAACTTTAATGTTCGTTCAGCATTATTAGGTAGCAATGGTTCTGTATTTATGTTTTTCTTTCATCCTTATTTATTTTTATTGTTACTACATGTAGGGGGGAAGATATGTGAAGTCTTCTCAATGGTAGAATGTAAGGCTTGTTGCTAGGATGGAATGTTGCTCTTTGAAGCAAGTGGGAGTTGAAGCTGTGAAGCTGGAAGAGAGAGCTGGAGGTATCTGTACCTGCTTTCTAACCAATAAAGATAACCATCCCTACTTACTGCGTTGGAGTGGATCTTTACAAAGGTGTTGGACTTTAAATCCAACACCATTTTCACCAATGCTCCCCCCAAAGCAAGTCGTTATCTCTCATGCTAAACGAATGCGTGATGAAGATGCGTTCGTTCTAGTACCGGCGCTCTGAGATCACAGCGAGATTCTGGCTTTGTTTTCATGGATGTTTCCCATAAGATGTATCAGTAATCTAAAGCTTTGCTTTCTGCAGTGTGGACATATTAGAAGGTCCAAAGATAAAGAGACTAGTGGTGTCACCGGGATACAAGCAGAGCTACACACACTACATCATGGTTATCTTACACCTGGAAAGATTTGATAACACCGGTGATAGTAATAGCCGTGTTGGTACCGGTAGTTGCTGTTCATTTTATCAAAACCATCTGTGAAATGTAAGTTCCATCACAATTCTACAACCTCAGTGACAACACAGGAAATGACATTATACAAGCTTTGATACCTGATGAAGGACCATCGGTTGTCAGCATATAAATTCACAGTGCTCGATAACAGTAACAAACAAACGGCAACAGCAATAACCAACATCAAATAGCAACTTACTTATTAAAGTCCAGTAAACAGATTGGACGCCCAGGTATTGCAACGAAATGCACAGGAATTGCAAACAGCAACATAGGGGTTGTCACTGCTGCCATGAGCAGCTTCAAATGAGGCTCATGTACTACTTTGCCCGAGTGGAGTTTGAAAACAGAGATGCGTGGTCTGAGCACAACAAAGATAAACATATTTCAAAGTAGCTGCTGTGCACTGTTTGGGAAAAGAACAATGGGAAATATCTCCCTGCGAACAACAGGATTCCAACCATGTGCCTGCAGCCAACTCCACCTCCCCAGGACAAAACAATGATTCAGCAGCAGGGATCTGGCACAGGAAGGAAGGGGGTGCAGTAAGGAAAGCTCCTACTGAACGCTTCTGCAACTGTGATCCAGCATCAAAGAGAAATCTGGCAGCACTCAGTAAATTCTGCCTCCGAGGGCGAGAGAGAAAGGGTGTAGACACAGCTGGATTAGAACTGCCTGGCAGGAGAAGAGTAAACAAGAACATGTCTCAAAGTGAAACCAATGGGAGACAAAACGGGAAGATAACACAGGAATGTCATGATAGATCCCTTTAGGGTTATCTGAAGAAAAAAAGTTTCTTAGGACCACAGGAATCTAATAATGAATCAGAGCCATACTATTAGAATCCATGCCAAGGAATTCTAAGGCGTATTGTCACCATCCTCATGAAGTTAATTTCAGATTAACATTATCTAAAAAAACATGTACAATCACTTCAACTCAAGAACTAAATACAGTTGTAAAACCGAAAGGAATTACAAAAATGAATAACTGGTATTCATATCAGTTCATAGAAGTGGACCAAAATAAATATGAGACATGAAAAGTGCTTAATATTAATAATAGTTAGGGACCTATTCACAAAGGCTTTTTGGAAAACGTAAAGTAGTACTCGTGTAGTACTATTTTGCGTACTCTGACTTGCCTTTGTGAATGTACCCAAAAAATTCTAATATTGGAAAAAAATGGTAATGGGAACATTCAAGAGTTATTCAAATACAATTAGTACAAACAAAAAGGACTAGGTCCTCGGCACATATGCTAATAGGCAGTTCAATGTTTTGGGGCTGAATCATAAAGCATGCAAGACTACATAAAGGAGTACTCTGTAATATGAATTTACATACTCATAAATGCTTTTGTGACTGGGTCTCACTGTATCCAATCAGCGAAGTGGCAGTATTGAGGATTATTGTTGTAAACCATCATTTATTTTGTGTGAACAGTCCATGCAAATGGTACTCTTCCAGTACAAAATACTATGCCTAGATAAACTTTAAAACTTTTCCGACTACGGGTGTGTGCTGCACAGTGAAGCACACATGCAAAGTGGGAAAAGTCCTTATAACACCTGCTTCAAAGTGGCGCTATTTTTTGGTGCAAATCTCTGTCTACTATTGCTAGTAGATAGGGTTTTGCCTCAAAAGCTATGAGTGGTTACATGGGAAGGCCAATTTTCTTTCATCTTGTCAGGGCCTCGTTTCTGGTTCAGACACATCAATCGTCACCTTCCACAACACCCTTTTATTTATTTGTAAGTCGTTGGTAACAAACTTAACAACAAGTGCACAAGCTATCCCATTGACCATTTACCAGTGAAGGGAAAAGGAAAAGGAAGGTTAGAAGCCTAACCTTGACCCCCTATTACCAGAAAACTACCGTCCCATCTCCCTCCTGCCCTGGACCGCCAAGGTTACTGAGGCACATGTGAACTCCATCTTGTCCGCCCACCTTTCTCGAAATAACATTCTAGACCAGAGCCAGAATGGTTTTCGTGCACAACACAGCACCGAAACTGCACTGCTCTTTATGACCGAGCACTTGCGAACGGTGCTGGATGCTGGGCAGACAGCGGCGCTCCTCCTGTTAGATCTGAGCGCCGCGTTTGACACGGTGTCTCACGACATTCTGATCCGGCGCTTGGAGGGAGTGGGAATTGAGGGGATTGCTCTCCAATGGTTTCGCTCTTTCCTCTCGGACCGGTTTTTTAAAGTGGCTATTCCACCTTGTCAGTCCTCTTTCCATCCACTGGGGCTGGGGGTTCCGCAGGGCTCTGCGTTGAGCCCCACTCTGTTCAACCTATATGTGAAACCGCTGGCTGCACTCGTCAGACAATGTGGCTTAACCATGACATCGTATGCCGACGACACGCAGCTGGCGGTGACACTCAGCGGTGATCCCGAGGTGAACGCTCCCAGATTCCGTGCAGGACTCATAGCCGTGGCAAATTGGATGCGAACTAACTGTCTGCAGTTAAATGCCAAAAAAACCAAGGTCCTGATCTTAGGAAAGCAGGCGGAGCTCTGGGGAGACCAGTGTTGGCCTCCAGAATTGGGGGTGACTCCCATCCCAGCTGCCGAAGTTAAGAACTTGGGGGTCTGGCTGGATCCTACACTCTCCTTCACCAGCCACACAAAGAAGGTTGCAGCTACCTGTTATGGTATTTTGCGAGGGCTGAGACCGGTCCTCAAATTCTTCGACCCCCCTACTCGGCAACTGGTGGTCCAAGCCTCCATTCTTTCTCGGCTGGACTATGGGAGTGCGCTGCTGCTCGGAGTGAATCAGGCGGAGGCTACTAGATTGCAAAGGGTGCAGAATGCCGCGGCGCGAGCCATTGTTGGCCTTCCTAGACAGTGCTCTGTCTCTGCAGTTTTGACCTCTCTCCACTGGCTGCCGGTCAGACAGAGAATTAAATTTAAGGCTTTCTGCCTGACATTTAAAATCTTGAAGCTTTCCTCTCCTCCAGCCCACGCTAAGCTTGTTTCCTCCTATGTTCCTACGCGGTCTCTTAGATCGGAATTTCTCCATCTGGCGGCCAATACACGGTTTAGACTGAGTAGGATGGGAGGTCGCTCCTTTCGAGTATTAGCGGCAGGATTATGGAATTCTCTCCCTGTCCATATTCGAGCCCTGAACAGCCTTACTTCTTTTAGGCGCGCCATAAAAACTTTTTTGTTCCCAACTGCTGACTGATTCCTTCCTCTCCTTCCCAGCATCGATTTGTTGTGTTGTGGTACCTGATCAGGCGCCGGGACGCCCCTTGGCTGGGGCAGCTGCGCGTTATAAAAATGACTAACATAACATAACATAACATAATCAAATACATACATATAACTACATTTACTCCACCTGTCTTCATCCACCTTTGCATCTCCCCTGTGCCATCTGGTTCCTGGGTTAAAGAGAAAAAGGCCAAAGAAGTTAGTGGCCCCATGGCTCTCATCTTTGGTCCTCAGGGTGCTTCTCATGCAGTGGCACACAAAGATTCCCCTCAGGATGGTGGCAATGTCCCGCACTCCCATACCTCCCTTGTCATGGGTCTTGAACATCACCTCCCGCTTCACTCTGTCCATCTTCGAGCTCCAGATGAAGTAGAAGATTATTCTTGTGATGGCCTTGGCCGTATGGGTCTGCAATGGCCACACTTGAGCGACGTACTGGAGCACTGGCAGGGTCTCAATCTGCAGGACCAAAAAATTCCCTATGATAGTCAGCTTTCAGAGGCTCCAGAGTCCCAGCTTCTGCTTCGTCTTTTCCAGTCTCTCTTCCCATGTCTTCTCTGCAGCACCTTCTCTGTCGAACCAGACTTCAAGGTTTTCCAGGAAATCCTGCTTGATGGGGAATGGCAGTGGGTTTCGGGTGGAGGGCCAGTGACGGAAGAGTAGTGTTGTAACACCCATGGAATGCTCCCTTCCTGTTTTCAGTTTCTATTTTTGGTAAATTCTGGTAAATTCTGGTGGGGTTTTTCAGTGCTTTCAAGTGATTTCAATACTTTAAAAAACAGTGGTTATCAGTGGTTACACATTTTCGTACCATTAAAAGCAAAAGAATCAGTGTTTCTCTGGTGTTTATGGAACGTTTTGCTTTTATTATTGCTTGCTTTATCTGTTGATAGTGCATGGTATATGGACAGTGTACATACAGTGTATATGAGGTCCAAATAAACTTTTAAAAATCACACTTATTGTAGTACACCATACAATACTTCTTCAGTGAGTGTTTGCTAATGTGCGAGGGCTCACTCTTTCCTTCCCATGTAAACATTTATCTGCGATTAGGCCCTCCCAACATTGGCACTTGAAAAGGTTAATGCCAAAACAGCCAGTACTCAATTTTCTAACTCTGGCCACTCACATAGCTTTCCATTGCAATACTGATGCACTTGAAGAGTGCGATTCTATGGGACTGGTTCTGCAAAAAATGTGCTTAACTGGGCACACATGCCCTCAGAGTTATTGAATCAGTCGTAAATGAAGCAGTACTTTTGAAAGTCCGAAGAAAATTCCCCTTTACGGAAGGGATCTAGAACTTGTGCAGAGTACCACAGTGAGGCTTCACTGACTTCAAATGCCATGGTTGTTGAAGGGATATTTCTATGCATCATTGCAAGCCATTGCTCATACATTGTAAAATATAATTTTCTGAATTGCTCCTCAACATTTCTTTGCTTACCAAGTTGCAAGCACTCTAACATGGAACATGTTGCAGTGCCAAAGTCACCAAAAGTGCTGCACAGCCTACTCTCAAGGAGATGTTTCACATCTAGACCAATTATGTGGAACACTTGGTAGACAAGGGTGTTTTCAGACTCTATTTTTTTTATATGTCTCCTACAGCAGTCATGTTTTCCTGTAAAAATCTAAGAATGCAGTAGAGTGTACTTTTTTTCACATCACTATCAGTATGTGACCGAAGATCCTCATATTTCTTACCTTTGGCATCATCACGCAGCAGAAATTCTGTAAATGGTTGCCACATGTATAATAATAATAATAAATAAATTGATACTTGTATAGCGCACTACTCACCCGCAAGGGTCTCAAGGCGCTTGTAAGAATACCACTGTGGAACCCATCCTGGCTTTCCCTGTGAGGCATCCACTCGTGGGCACCCCCAAGGTGGAGGCCAGGCATCCTTAGCGTTGTGGGGGCCGTTGTGAAGATTAAGCAAGCTATTGCCCAGAGTTGCAGAGTGGGACTCCATGATTGGAATGGCACCGAGGCGAGAATTATCAGGTCCATGGAATTTTTGAGCCCAAGACCCGCTGAGGCGGGGAATTGAACCCTGGTCCCGGGCTAGATCTCTGCATCAGGGTCTGCCGCTCTAATCATTGAGCCACACTTCTCCACGAAGATAGCATTCACAGCCTCAAGGACTAAGAAACACCCGCTAAGAGACACAATTGGATTACTGATTCTTGGATGCCACACATAGCACAAAATGAGAAATATTTGCGTTAGAGTTCCCACACATAACAAAACGGTGCACCAGAATGGAATAAAAAAGTCAATAGCATTCTTCATTAACTCTGAAGATTGTAAAGATGCTTTCAGCATACCATCAAGCAAGTGACAAGGATCTCTTACAGGGAAGCACTTCAGCTCAGGTATCGATTTTGACAGGTCATCACACAACTTTTTCATATACGTAGCTGAATCACTGCAAATACAAACAATATCACTCCAATCTTTGTTGAACTTGGTAAGAACTGTTTGCAGCAGCGTTCCAAGGGACACTGAGGTTCATGTTTTCCAAAAGTCTGGTGTCATGTTTTCACCAGTATCCCATATGCTTGGTGACAGCACACTTTTCACATATACTTGTCAATACACCTTGCATTGAATGTTTAAAGCCTGGAGTGTTTGGCAATTCACCTACTATCAATACTTACTCACTACAAGCTGATGTATCAAGGGGTTTTGCCCATTCTCTGTGCGTAAATGTGATGGTACATATTGGGTAAGATTCTTATGAATCCATCCATTTTACCTATCAGTGAAAGAATCAAACATACCCAAAATACCAGATTTTGACAGATTTTAAGGATGCTGCCTTAGCCTCACTTTACTATATGTATGCACTGCCGAACCCTGAGCAGTGAACAGGATATTCGTCGAGTGGTGAGATGGAAAGAAGGCCTCTCTCTCCAAGTTGACCTGAACCTTCACGGGAACGGACGCCTCCTCAGAGGCGGATCTTCTGCATGGTGGCACTAGAAGAAGTGATTATTTTTCTCCATGAAATGAATGGCATGGTAAGGCTGTGCATGACCACTTTTGAGAGATTGCATTTTACTACTGAGTTTTAAAATGACGTTCAGAAGCCCCAACCTTTCACTTCTGAAGGATATTGAGTCATTTGAGACAAAAAATACTGACTGTAGCACAGAAGTGTGTTTTCACAACAAAGAACGGACGTTACTTGTTTCAGCACTGTAGTTTTGCAGCAAAATTGAGTTTGCGATGCACTCACTATTTTGGAGAGTTCCACCACAAAAGCAAAAAAAGCTATGTTAGTGCAGAAACTGTGGCTGTAAAATTAGCATGTTTTTCACCCCACTCACCCACACTCTTCAACTTTTAGGAGGAACAATGTACTAGAAACTATTCCTCATTAAAACATGAACTCCAACCAGCAATGTGGCGGCAGAAGGCAAGGAAAAGTGTCGACTACAAGATTACTGACATGGCAGGCACAAATGATGCGTACGTCTTTGCACATACATACCTGGCAGATCCTCTTACCCTACCTTTAAAACCAGTGTTGGTCGGAGAATTCCAAATGATAGCAAATCAGAAAAAGACTGTCATCATCATTTTAATGCTGGCTTTAAATACATAGAAAAAAGCCTGCACTGAAAAAACTAAAGCAATAATTCCTGTCAGACAAGCAGCTTTTTCGGGTGCCATAAGCAGTTGAGTGCGGACAACAGTTAGCGTTAGGTTCCATTGTAATGCTGGGGACTGGATTAGGTTTAGCACTGGTCAAGTTAGGGGAGAGTGACTGAAATATGTTTTCAGTGTAAAGGAATTTGTTGCAGCAGTTTTGCTTTAGGGATCTTTCTGATGTTACCAAATTATTTAGGTTTCTATTCAGATATTTACCTGTGATAGTATTTCTCTAGCCAGTTTTTTCTCTATAATAGTGTCTCTCTGAAAGTATTATTTATTGTGACAGTGAGAGAGCCATATGGGTAGGCTGGGCCATGAGCGAATTAGGCTGCCCTGCAGAAGTTGGGTGGACAGATGACAACATTTAACCTCACTTTGAAATCATTCTTCATAAAAAATACCCTAGCAAAAGTTTGGCTTAGCTAAGTCCTAGAACTCCCTATCTGTTCCAGAGCAGAAGAGCATGCCGGATGCAAGTTTGTCGCACCCATGCTATGGTTCCTCCTGGTTGGTGTTTGGTCTGTCAAGCTTTTCAGTCTTGAGCGTCTTTAGTGAACTGTTGTCTAAAGCATTGTCAGGGCACTTTTCTCCTGCGTTGCACCAACTCAGCTGGTGCTCTTATGAGGACTTGCAGTACCATTAAACATAAGCAAAATGTGTCGGTGAAGGAGTCTGAGAAAGGTGTACCTATATCGTGCTTAACTCGATTGAGTAGGTGCTTCATTTAGGCCAACGCGCTTCACTCCTGTTGGGGTTCGTGGACCTGTCCTGCAACAAACATTTCTAAAACGGGGATGAGGCGCAGGCAGAATTAAACATCGATCCAACCACAAAGGCAGATGCGATGGAAAAATAAGGAGGAGGCAGTGATAATCAAATGCTCAGACTGTTGCACCCTCTCTGCAGATTTACATTGACTATAAATTGAGCTTGAGTCCTCAGTTTCATCTGACCCCCCTTCTGCATTTGATGATTGGTGTAAAGCTCATTCCCACGCCGATGCACCTGCACTGTTAAACAGTTCAGCATTAATAATAAAGTGAGCTTGATCACCTGGACACTCCCACACACCCTCTGCCGTTTAGGATTTGTCTAAACTGAAATTAAACCTCCAGATGCACCTGTGCTCTTCACTAGGGCTGGTATTGACCATTAGCTGACCTTGAGCTCCCACATTCATGTGTATTCCTCGCCACAGACTTGCTTTGACCATTGGGTCTTCTTGACCCCTAGATGCATCTGCACCTGTTTGACCTTTCGGTCCTCTTGCTTCCCAGATGCATTCAGATCTCTTGTTAAGGGCTAGCATTAAACACTCTTTGATTAACACAGACCATAAGCTGATCTTGAGCCCCCGATGGGTGTGTATTCCTTGGTATGGGCTAGCACTGACTATACGCTGATCTTAAAACCCAGAAACATCTGAAATCCCACCAGCAGACTAGCATTGAAATTAACTGATTTGGCTTCACTTGCAGCTGTTGGCATATGTGGCAGATCCTGGGATGAAGGGACAATCTAGGAGAAAGTCTTTAGACACTGCAGGAACAGTGAGGAACATCTAGTACTCTGTGGGATCGGGTGATTCTTGAATGTAAGACCGCTAGGGATCCTCAAGTTGAGTTCTCCCATCCACAGGAGGGATATTGGGTCAGCCAATATATCTAGAGTGGTCAATATAGAGCTGATGCCCGGTTAATGCGCAATACAAGGAACAGACACACAAGAGAGAACCAAGCTGTTCCAAACAGAACCAAAAAAACAAATATCTGTAGATCTGAGGGAATGGGACAAAAAAACTGATATTTTTTCTATAAAAGAATGTTTTCCTGGGGGAAGGGGAGGCCCCATTACAATCATGGGGGCATATGTACACGCCCCGGCTGGATGCCTATTTGTGACATTTCCACGGTTTATGGCCAAGCCCTAGCCTGGATGCTTATGTGTGACATTTCCACGGATTATTGCATGGGTGCTTATGTGTGACATTTCCATGCTTTCTGGCCTGAGGGCTTATGTGTGACATTTCCCCGGTTTAGGGCTTGAGTGCTTGCTTAACTCATGACACATAATTAGACTATATTAGTTAAAAATGGCTTACCCCAGAATTGTTCTTTCCCCAAATCTGCACATAGAGCACTGGAATATTTCACGTGTCCAATTTCAATGCATTAGTCATTTTAGCTAATTTATTCCAAAATTGTGTGAGAAGGCTCCCTTGCTGAAATTCAGATTGGGTATTACATCTGACTTTCAGCAGTGCCAGTTGAGGATGTGGGTGGAGCTAGTGAAGGAAGTGGGTGGAGCCGGAGGAAGTGGGTGTGGCCTCCAACAAACATTTGAGCACCTGGACTTCATATTTTACAAATTAAGCACTGGTTCACATTCCTCTGCAGCATCTCGTGGATTGTGCTTAATTAGATTCATCCCCGTAAAGGCAGTATATGAACCCATTTATGAAAACATAACCGTCGGATGTAGCTCAAAGCCGGCGAACAATAAACCCAGCAATTCCACAGCGGTCATATCAGAATGCCTTTGAAAATAAAAACGCCACGTTAGTAGGTGGGAACTCACGCCCTATTTGTCCGAGAATAAGCACAAAAGTCACACACTATTATACCCGGGCAAACACAAGTTGGCCACTCACTCCAAGGACATGTAATCTTATTATATGTAGTTCAAAGCCCATGAACCATAAGAGTAGTCACTTAGTAGTGGCCATTCTAGATTATTTTAAGAAATCAAAACAATTGATTTATAGGTGAAAGCTCATCCCCCAAACACCCAGGACTATGCACAAATATTACATATGATTATATTTGGTGCAAGTCTATATTGGCCAAGCGCCAATGATAATGCTAACATGTTAAAGCCCAGTCACTTGCCCAGAGTTCAGCCTCTGGTATTCTTTGCATATATTACATTATGCGGAACGTGAGTTTAGATTTAGTGTCATAACACCACTCAATACCTAAACAATCGCCAAAATTTGAAATAAGAGTAACAAGGTTCGTCATTCCTATTTAATCAAATCTAGTCAGTACTACTGTACTGGATGCTGTCCCTATCACCCTGAATACTATACCTACAAATGTCCCATATGTGCCTATGCCTTGGAGCAGGATCACAGGCCCTACATGCATGTTTTCATAAAAAATAATGAAATTCATAATTAGTATTCAGGTTTTTTATAACTGATCTTAAACGACATGTCCATCTGGCTACTGCCAGTAGAAGCTCCCTATCACCACCTTTCTCACCACTAACTACATGTTCAAGTGCGTGAAACCTGATTTAAGTATTAGTGGGATGAACAAGACGTATATGTATGGCTATGGGATATCTATCATATTTTTGTTTGATAGTCCCGACATGTTCTTAAATCTGGGTTTCTAAGCATCTAATGCTACTTCCCCCTTACATTTTTTCACAGGCACAACCAACTGCGGGCCATATTATCAAGGAACGGCGATAACATTATCGCCGCCGCTAAAGCGGCGATAATGGGCTTGATAATATGCCCTGGAGAATTCCAATAGAAGCCCATGTTCACACCAGAACCTGGGCTTCTATGGGAATTCACAAGGGCATATTATCAAGCCCATTTTCGCCAGTTTCCTGCGCTAAAGCTGCGATAATGTTATCACCGTTCCTTGATAATATGGCCCTACATACACAGAGAAAGATTTATTGCAGTTTACGAACTATCCAATTGTGTATTCAGTGGTTGTGTTATACTTAAACTTAGCAGTTTTATTGATCCTTGTTTGTTTAAATTGACATGAAACATTTTCAGCCGTATGGTTCTTCAATTGTCGTGCGGGAAGGAACGGTTTATCCCAGAGTTCGGTATGCTAAACAACACTGTTAAGGAAAACAAGTTGTCTGAGATGTCTTGTTTCATTTGATTTATATACATGAATGGTCAATACAGCATATGGCTCATGACTTTGGAAGTCATTTGGATAATCTTGTAATTTGCCATATATTTTGTGAAAGGAAATGAATGAGGATTCTCTATGAGAAATCACATGCTTGATAGCCCATGAGACGTCACCATTTCTGCCTTTGGTCCTTGGGCCATATAGGGTGACAATGACATGGCACAATAGATGAGCTGATTTTTTAATAAACTGAAAAACAGGTAGTCTCTTTTTCTATATAAAAAATGAAAATGTGGAATAGATAATTGTTTTAGAATTGTGATGTTTCACTTTGTAAAATCAGGAGGATCCTGCCTGGTGGAAGTCGTAATTGAGGAGGACCAAAATAGTTGATCCAATCACATAAGAAACAGTTAGGACTCATAGGATCCCATGTCTTTATATCTCATGATACACAAGAAATTGTCACCAATGAAGGTATTTAGTATTTATTCGCATTAATAAAAGGACACATTATTTTGATTCTAGTGAACATTGATTAGAGATATGTAGTTCAGCACAATAATACAATCCATATGTATTTTAGGACAAAAAAAACATCAATGTGATCTATTGAAACTGTGAATTGGGTTGTCCTTAAACTGGATGACATGATGCCGTTGGCCAGCTAATTTTGTAAGAATACTTCATTATTTGGATGCAAAAGGTGGAGATACAGTATAAAGGTTTGTGGATATATTTGAATGCCTCCCTTGTTTATTGCCATGTAAATAAGAATGTATATAGATGGGATGTCACTGCAAAAAGTGAAAACAAAATGAATTGTTGCACAGTGAGACATGTGACATGTTTAACTTCTAAGGGTAGTTCCATGGAGTTTACATTGGGAGTTGTTTACTGGAGGTCACACTACATTTTGTAAATTTAACTGGATGGTAGATAAGAGAGTGATTTTTATAATAAAGGTTTGTAATGCGGTTCTGAATTTCATTTTAGGATTTTGTATTAAGTCTATGTATTGTACACTGTTTTAAAGTTTGTACATTTTATGTGTGTTTTTGAAGCCCTGGAGAAGTCTGAATGGACGAAACACGTTATCTACGACCAGATATAAGGAAATGAGTTCAAACAATCATTAATAAAGAAATCAATTTTACAACTGAAGAAGATGGAGTCTGTGCATCATGTGATATATTGTTATTGCTATTTATGAACAGATTTATCATTCATCCTAGACAAATATTTGTTGTTGTGCTAAGTCAATAGTGTAATTAATTTTTTGAGGCGTTTTCTCCCATGCGAAAGGGTAAGAGGTTTTACCTTTCTGACTCGTGCTCTTCAGGAACTTTTAGGATTACCCACTAGTGTCTTGCCCGAAACCTCTTTTTTGCAAATAACTTGCTGTATTCTTTGTTTTGTATTTAAGAGGTCTTTTCGATCCTGCCTGTTTACTTTTTTATTGCTATCGCTAGAATATAAAAAGGATATTTCCTTTGTGTGAAATGTACCCACCAAACTTTGTTTTCTATTTCAAAGTCTTCCATTCTGCTGTAATTTGTTTTTAGTCATATTAGTTCCCCATACAAAATACTCCATTTTTGATTTTTTTGTATGCAATTTCTTAGTATGGAGGGCACTATTTTCTCCTGTTGGCTTACAGACCTCAGTATGTGAATGTCTATTAGCCACTTCAATTTCAAAATCTAGGAAATAGACTTTTTTTGCCTTCAATAGTGCCGGTCAGTTTCAAGTTGATGTTATTTATGTTAAGAGACTAAATGAACTCACTATTGGTAGGGCATAGCCCGCTTGCCCATTATGAAGGATCCACCACAGGTACATTTCACTAGCTGGTGGCTCATTGCCTGCACAAAGAGCAGCAGAGAGAGGGAGCATCTTTGCCACATGCCACGTTGACTGCTTCTTGCACCTGATAATTCTCCACCTGTTTTAATATAGATTTTTTTCTTTGTATACAGCATTTGTACCAATTTTGTTATTTGCCGCCTGAGCCCATATGTTGGAGCACTACCCGAGAAAGCCCTTCTCCTAGGTAAAAAGGGCATTCTCCATATCCTGGGAAGCCACAGATGCCTACCGTGACTGCAGAAGGATACTGTTTATGACATTACATCTGGAGTGGTGTTTCGACTTGGTATAAACCCACTCTGGTCACATAGTACCAAATGTGGGAGGATTTGCATTATACTGTTCACCAGTACCTTCCCTACTCTCTTGCAGTCAAGATTTAGCATTGACAGCAGATGAAATGAAACAGTCTCTAAGGTGTCACAGATGGTCTTCCACAGCTTTACGATGGTAGACTCTTGAGTGGAGCTGAAAGGTACATCTCCAGTGAGCATTTAATCAGCTGCTCATAGAAGACTTTGTAAAATTCCATGGGAAGCCTGCTATTACATGACATCCTCCCCGAGGGCATTTGCAAGAAAGCAGCCTCGATTTTATCCAGGGATATCAGACACTCAAGCTCTCCTGCTTGAGCTGGCATCAATCTTTTTTTTTTTACGGAGTTTTATATAGCGCGAATTTGACCGGAAGATATTGGGTATCAGTGTGCTTTACATAGCACCAGTTTCGTTGCACAAGGAGAGATTCATTTTTTGTTCGGCAGGGGGAGATTAAGGGCCATATTATCAAGAACGACGATAACATTATCGCTGTTTTAGCGGCAGGAAACTGCCGCTAAAGCGGAGATACGGGGCTTGATAATATGCCCTTGAGAACTCCAATAGAAGCTCAGGTTCTGGTGTGAAGGACATCAAACCTGGGCTTCTATTGGAATTCTCTAGAGCATATTATCAAGCCCCTTATCGCCGCTTTAGCGGCAGTTTCCTGCCGCTAAAACGGCAATAATGTTATCGCCGTTCTTAATAATATGGCCCCAAGTGATTTGCCCAGAATCACAGGATGTTCAGCGTCGTTGCCGAGACTCGAACCGGTTTCCCAGTTTCAAGGTCGACCCACTGGCATAACAAAACTTGAGGGGGCCACACTGCAAGGCACGTGGGGGGCCCCCCTCAGGGCTCAATTAGGAGCTCTGCAGCCAGAGTGCTGTGCTGAGGGGACCCCCTGGAGCTTTGTGGCTCCCCCGCACTGCGGGGGCTGCGGGGGCCTGTGTTACACCCCTGGGTCGACCGCCCTAGCCATTAGGCCAACTCCTCTTCCTTTACAGAGCTGGGTCACACACATACTACTATGCAGTTTCTGCCTCTAGCAATGCATGTGACAAATATAGCCCTTTATAAAATAAAGCAAATGTTTAATTAATGTCAGGCCAGGTGTACACTATGCAACCATCCAGACGCCTGATAGCAGTATTGTTTGTAGTGCGATTAAGAAGGCCAACCTAGCCAACAGATGACCCATGTTGTTGGCGCCAGTATACCTGAGTGCTATATAGCCCCTTCCCCTGTAAGGTTCTGCACACCTGCCTCCAGACTATTTAGGTGGGCCACTAGTACATTCCTCACGCCTGTTTAATTTTACACATATAACATATATATATACTTTAAACATTTCTAATATTACCAAAGTACCATCTACAAACCAGTCTTTGGTGATAAAGAATTACGTCATCTCATCTGCCAGTGTAGTTCTAAATGCAGTGTCTTCCAACCTTTGCGTCTGTAGGCACCAGGTGGAGATCTTAGCACATTTATGGCCCCACTGTAGGAATGGATTGCTGCCTGATATAGTTGTCGCCTGGTATTTTGCAGTTAGGGCCACCCCACAAAGCTGTGGTGTTACAAATAGCATGTCTATTGGGTGCAGAGTGGATGGGGAGGTGAAACATACAAATAGTATCAACCTCCCAGATTTACTACCATTTAAACTCTATGGGACTCCAAACTTTCCCCCTCATGAATGGGTTCTAAGAGAGCTTTCTTGCTGAGGCCCCCAGCAAAGGTAGAGGCAATACATTTATGTCAACATTCATGACACAATTAAAATCCAATACCAGTATTTAAGGGTCATGGAGGTGCCTGGCCATCAGTGTGGATATTTGATGTAAATAGCTCGCTTGCCTTCTTTCTGAGGAGCTGAGCCTAATCCAGTGCAGTCTTTGCCATCAAGCTGGTTGTGTATGCAAGTCGGGATACTCTCTTTATCTACACTAAGATTTTCCACTCTATAAGTGATACCAGGATGTATCCATATAAGGACATCCCTATGTATGAAGAGGATGCCCTGCACTAGAGATGCGCTTCCCAACCGCGTTGCAGCTGAACACTTCATGAGCTGCGTTCCCTACAGAATCACCATGCAAATGCCCCTGGGAAGGTGTGTGATTGGTGTCTCTTGGTGGTGTTACTCCGGCATTTGACATTCTTTGTTAGGAACATATATACCCTGGTTTCAGTCACTGTGTGCCCATCATGCTGTCCTCATTCTATACCTTCTCTGGGCTGACCCTAGAAGGGCAGCCATCTAGGGTCCATCTCGTTTCACCAGCCACAGCTGCCCAGTTGGGAACTTGTCCACACCATGATATTGCCCAGAGTCCATGCTATTAGGATGAACATGTTTCATGACTGATTAGGACAAACGTCCCCAAGCATAACTACTCTCCCAGGCCAGGTGTGAAACTGTCCTGTGCCCAGAGGGTACCTTATTCATGAAATTTTGACGCAGGGCAGTGCTGCATGGAATATTGCTGCGCTACCCTGCGTAAAAAAAGGACAGGAATGCACCATATCTATGAGATACGGTGCCTTACTGTCCTTTTCCCCTCAATTCAGGCGATTTCTTCTTTGTATGAGTGCTGCAGAATGCAGCACACATAGAAAAAGGAACAAACTATGAGAAATGAAATAATATCTCCTTGTTGAGCCTCCTTAATGCCACCCCTGGGGTGGCATTAGATTGTGATGCATCCCCAGGTGTATGACTTATCGTAAATCTGGGAATGCTTTAGATTCCATGGGTGTTGCGTGGAAACTCCCACAGCAACACCCACGGAACGCAACTTTCACGCAATGCTCTGAGTGAAAGGGGCAGATATTTACAAAGCCATGAAAAGCAACGCAAAGAGACCTTATGTGGCTTTGTAAATATGCTGGGGCACATTGTTCCACCGGAACGTCAAAAAAGTTATGCTCCGATGCCGCAAGGGGCCACATAAATGAGGCCCAGAGTGTATACTGCACACCCAGCATTACGAACATGTGCGCTACATTGAGTCTCTCTCATTAAATGGTACTGTCTAACTACCTAAGGTGGCTATTTGCTATTAGAGCAAAATGTATACCAGCTTCAGGTGCTGCTGTGTCATGCTCGGCCTCCACATTTCCCCACGCTGCCCCCATCTTAGTTCAGTATTGAGACTAATGTAAGCATGTATCTGTAGTTACTGTAATATTCAGTGAGTTTGCTGCATTGTGAGTCTTTATCTTCCAATCACACTAAATTTAGTTGAAGTGTGAGAGGATGTAAAACGAATCAATTACACAAGATTGTCCACCATTGAGGGTGTTATTTAAGGGAGTTCATTGTCGCTCTATTCTGGTTTGCTGTCGGACATCAATCTCGTCTCAGGAACTGCTCTTTCACAGGTGATGCATGCTAGATTGCCTTGTAGCTTCTTTGTTGCTTCCATAGTCTGAAGAGAGTATTTGCATGCAACTGCTGCCTGTTTTGACATTGGTTTGCTTGGTGGTCCACATGGTCTCCTTGCTGTTTTTTCCACTTTTGTTGCTCTGGCTTAGGTCCCTGATGGCCAGAATGGCCCGAGGCTGCCTCTCTTTTCTGTGCCCAGTCCCATATATTACATGGGTCAGTAAAGCATATCTGCTATATCCTTTAGCTTTGCAGGAAAAAGAAGAATGTATTTTAGTTGCATTTAGCACAGCTGTGCTTTAGCTCCACAGAAGGAGCTCTGCTGTTGCTGCATTGTCACAGTGCAGTCTTGAAACAGTAATACTATAGGGTTATCCTGGATGAATGGGCGCAAAGAATCTCTTTCTCTGTAGTGAAGCAGTTTGGCTACAAGCATCCTGGGAGGTTGGTCTGGAACTCTGTGTGCCCTCTCTAATTTGAAGAATTTGAAAACAGACAGTGCAGGAAGAGGGCTTATTTGAGCCAGCCTCTCTAAGGAATAACTCTACATCTCCTCCCTCCTTCCCCTCAGGGAGGTGTATGACCCTCACTTTGTTGTGTTGTTATCAGCATTTTGGGCCTTATTTATGAGAAAGTGACTCATCAAAGTGCCGGTGGCGGTTTTGCTGTGCATAGAGATGCATCATATCTACAACGATTGACGGATCCCTGTGCTCTCCCCTGCTCTGGTGCACAATTGGCTGTCATGTACCGATGCAGGCACCCTTGCACCATGGTGCCAGGGGGCCTGTGTTGCGGGAATGTTTATTTTTGTGCAGGAAGGGACACCTTCCTGCACAAAGCCAATCATGAGAGGTGTTTCCTCTTTCTATGCATGCTACAGAATTCAGCACGCAGAAAAAGAGGAAAAACCGAGAAGAAATGAAAACATTTCTCCTCATTGCACCTCCCTTTGCCTCCCCCGGGGAGGCATAGCATTCTGACGCATTTCCAGGTTTACGATTTCACGTAAATCTGGAAATGTGGCAGAATTCATGAGTGTTGCGTGGGAACACCCACACCAACACCCATGGAACGCCCCTTTCATGTAAGTGCTGTGTGAAAAGGGGCCATATAGACAAGGACACGAAACGCCACGCAGGGTGGCTTTACATGTCCAGGGCAGCAAAATGCTCCACCAGTGGGTCACAAAAAGTTATGGACTGGTGGTATAAGAGGCTTGTAAATAAGCCACTTAGCATCTAGGGCTCTGGCTTCGAGGAATCCGACATGTCCACCATTTCTAATTTCACATCCACCATTTCCCAGGCCAGTTTGACAATGACATTCTCTGTGAGCGTTACCCTTTGTATGTATGTTTGCATTGGTATTTGCATCGTAGGAGCCTAGTTAGGAAGCAGAGGAGCATTGTACTTAATTTGAGTGAATGGGAGATGATCTACAATACTGTGTACATCAAGCGGGGATTACACAAATGCACTTCATATGTTACACCACGTTTTTTAGGCACAGGCAGATTAAGTGGTTTACCCGGAATCACACTAGTGGAGTCAAACAAAGAAACCAGGATTCAAGCCTGGGTACCCAGGTTCCAAAGCCTGAAGCAATACCCTCTAGATCACATACTCTTTCTGCTAGTTTCCACTGGTTCACTCTCAGCAGGGCTATCTCCAGTGCCACAGAGTCTATTTTGTTTTCTAATAAAAATGTTCATGTCTATTAGTGCCTTCAAGATTGAAACCTGTTCGCCTTTCAGCTGGATTCAAAGTCAGAGGGGGTGGAGGTGTATGGTTAAAAGGCGAGTCCTGACAGGGCCCAGGCTGACCCTGTTGTCTCACCTTTGAAAGGGTGCTGCTTACTTCTATTGCTACCACCAAGGGTACCCAGATGCCAGCCTTTACCCCTCGCTGCCGACTGCGTTGGTCGTGACTACTGCAGGTTTAGTCATGCTTTGGGTGTCAAGCATTCACAGGTCAGCATTAGCCATAGTGCTGAACCCTTTTGCTGTTCGTGTATCCGGCATGCATACATTCATACACTCATCAGTTAGCTCCCTCTACTCTTGTGCTGGGCATATTTCTCCAGCTTCAGTTGGGGTAGTCGCACCCCGTCCTTTGAAGGTTACTTCTTGCAATGTTCCTGCCTGGTTCTTAACAGCATTCAAGCTGAACATGGCCTTTACCCCATCTTCGCCTGTGTCAGAGGCTGGATGGTTCAGCTACTGGACACAAAGGATGGGTTGCTGCTCTCTGTTGGGGCCACAGCAATGTCCATGGAGCTAAGAGCTCTGCTCACTTGCCATGTCCACTGGGCCACCTTCGATCTCTCCATTGAGCCTTTATGGCCAAGAAATCTACTTGAGAGACTCACTCAGCACAGTGAGGGCAGCTCCACTCTCTCACAATGTTAAATCTTCTGCCACCGGTGGGAGCCGCTACGCCACCTAGTGGGGCACTCCAATTTAGGCCGGCCTCTCCTCTTCACCTACCCTTTCTTATATGTGGGGAGGGGCCCTATCCAGCTTCTGTGGGGTTCTCAAGAGGCGTCTGTTTGTGTTTCTGTGAGCCATTCCAGATTGTTGGGTCAACCAAGTCCCATATCAATCAAAGGGCTCTATCTGGCCTTCCCTGGGTTGCATCTGCTGGGAGGTTGGATCCAGCCACTGGGCCCGGCTCAAGCCTCTAAACAGAAGGAAAGAGAGGGGTTTGCTCCCACTGGTACCCACCAAACTTCGCGGAGGCACTGCTTCTGTCATCTCACAGGCCAACAGATGCTCGCTGCCATGTGTACGTTCCTGTGGCCTAGTTCTGACTAGCTGCCATGCTGCTCTGAGGCTCAACCACCCTCCTCCCCCTTAAGTTATGTGCTAAAACATCTCAGTGTTCAAAATATAACACCAGTGGCCTTAGGAATGGTTGCTTCTGATGGAACGGGTGGTTGAGACAGTGAGTGCATGTATGTAAGCAGATGTGGTCATCACAAAAGTCTGATGGCTCTGAGCATTATGAAAAGATTTAGGCTAAAAATATTGGGGCATATTATCAAGCACTACGTTAAAATTATCGCCGCTTTAGCGGCAGAAAACTGCCGTTGCGCTTGCGGAATTGCGATATTTGACATTTTCGCGTACTGCGGAGAGCGCGAAAATGGCAAAATTTCCCCTATTTGCCGCATTGCGAAGATTTTTTTCATGTTCGCGCTTTGAAAATGCGTTCTCGCACGCGCGATCGCCTTACCGAGGTCCCTGCATTCACCGACGAGTTTTCCAATCCATTCGCGTGCTCCACAAGATGTTGATAGCCGGTCGCGCTATCCTGTGAGAGTTCGCGATCACGATCGCGTCATTCTCCTCGCCATCAGACACCGCGAGAGTCTGCGATCACGAACACGTCATTTTCCATCGCGAGAGAGAGCGTGAGGTCGCAAACATGCCAATATCCACCGCGACAAAGAGCATGAGATCGCAAACACGTCATTTTGGACGCGCCATCGACATCCGGCGGAAGTGTGGTGAAGGTCGTGATCGCGAACACGCCAAATTTTCGATTTGGAGAAGAATATTAACTCTAGCTGCATAAAACCTTCTCTAAATGATGATTTGGATGGAAAAAACTCCTCTGATTGACATTTGGCTTTCCTTTTTTGTGCAAGGAGTCCTTTTAAAAAAAAAAACTTTTGGGGGGGAGAGGGAGGAAGTGCCACAGAGTCTCCAGCTTCCTGTTCCTGTCCATCAGCCTCCTCCCAGTGCTTTGTCCATCTCCTGTTCATTCTGCCTTTGGATTTCAGCTGGAAGTATCATTCTTTGTGTCTGCTGCATCATTATCATTGAATTTGAGGACTTTTGAATTTGATATTTTACAAGTAAGTTGGTGTTGTGTCTGTTTGATTGGGGGCATTGCAGTTGCTGCAACTACAATTTCGGTACGTATCATTCTTTTTTAAAAATTGTTGGGGGTAGCCAGTAGGCCCAGAGCTAGTCATGGGTGGGTGCATGAGGAAGCAACTGTTCCTTTGGTGTGTGTTGAATGTTTTTTAAACATCATTTAGGGCATGGATGGCATTGGATTTAGTTGGAAAATGTGTTTTTGGGGGGGTATTTCTGTTTTTGGGGGTGTGTTAAAGAAATGCCTTTGTTGTGTGTGCCTGGTGTGTTGGTGTGCACCCTGCAGACCTTGTTTTGCCCTGTGGATTTTTGTTTTTGCATTTTATTGCATTAAAAAGGCACAGCAGTGTGGTTTAGCATGCATCTTTTGCCTGGCTTCTTTATAGGCCTTTTGGCAGTTCATTGTTTCCCAGGCCTCCAGCTTGTTGCTTGAGATTTGCGAGTGTCCATGTGGCTGTGGGTCTTTTCTGGTGGGAGATATTAGTGTGCTGCTTTTGGCACATATAGGCCTGCATGGTATTCCTTTGTGGCCTAGACTTCTTGTTGTGGGCCTGGCCATGAGGCTGGTGGCCATTTTGAAGGCAGTCAGTGTGTTTTTTGCAACAGGCCTGCATTGTCTGTCTTCTGTTTCTTGTAGTTGGGTGGGCATGGCCATGTGGCTGGTGGCCATTTTGAAGTTTAGGCCTGCAAGCTTGTGTAGCCTTGTCTGCCCACGGGCCTGCCTTCAACTAGTAGGCTCAGAGCAGGTAGCCACAAGTGCATTAAACAAGTGTTTATCTGTGTGTTCTGTTGAATTTAAACATCATTTAGGGCATGGATGGCATTGGATTGAATTGGAAAATTTGTTTTTGGGGGGTATTTCTGTATTTGGGAGTGTGTTAAAGAAATGCCTTTGTTGTGTGTGACTGGAGTGTTGGTGTGCACCCTGCAGACCTTGTTTTGCCCTGTGGATTTTCATTTTTGCATTTTATTGCATTAAAAAGGCACAGCAGTGTGGTTTAGCATGCATCTTTTGCCTGGCTTCTTTTATAGGCCTCTTAGCAGTTCATTGTTTCCCAGGCCTCCTGCTTGTTTCTTGTGAGTGTCCATGTGGCTTGTGGCCTTTTCTGGTGGGAGTTAATATGGGCCTGCATGGTTTTCCTAATGGCTTACTGCTTCCATCCATCCCCTTTGCCAGCAGCAACTCCCTTCCATTACATTTGTATTTTTGTGGTTGTTCTTATTCTTTCCTATCCTTCCTGAGAGTGTAGTGTGTGTATACTGTACACAGTAAGTAGTATACCATAGCCCTTGTTGCCAAAGTCTCACAAATGGCTACACTATATCTTCTATTTTTTTGTTTGTACTAGTAATAATTGAACCATAACAAATGCAACATCTCACTGATGTTCTTCTTCTGGCTTATTTGCTTTTAGGTGCATAAAAAGACAGAGGAGGAGGTAACTATCAACATAATCTGTTGTACTACCAGACAGAAGTCCTGCTGCGCACCACATCACGTCCAACTGTGACAACAGACATCTCTGCAACTTGTGCACCTGCGTCCTGTCTGACCTCTGAAGAAAATGGGCCCAAAGAAAGGTACCAGGTCCTCCAGTACCAAGAAAGTTGCAGGTGAGAAGAAGGAACAGAAAAAGCAAGAGGCACTAACCACGACTGGTGTGCCGGCAAATGTGTTTTTAGGGACCAAAAAACACACGCCTGCAGCATCGTTGTCCGGCAGGAACCAAGCTGGGAGCAGCACATCCGCACGAGCGGGCCAACACCACCAACCTAGGCCCAAGCCCATGAGTGTCGCAGAGGTAGCCAGTCTACTAACGAGCAGCGATGTTGAAATGTCAGTATCGCAAAGTAGTACACAATCAACGCATGCGGAAACTCAGCAGATAAGTCTGCAGCAGCAGGCGCAGCCGCAAGAACAGCAGCAGCAGGTGCAGCTCCAAGAACAGCAGCAGCAGGCGCAACCGCAAGAACAGCAGCAGCCACAAGAACAGCTGCAGCCGCAAGAACAGCAGCAGCCGCAAGAACAGCCACAACCACAGCCCACAATAGTAGTTGTTCCTCCTGAAGTAGGGGCATTTCAGGAAATCGGGCTTCCTGCAGACAAAGAGGGGCAAGCCACTGTTTCAGAAGATCCACTGTCTTCCAGACCCCCAGCAACGAAAAGGAGGGTTATTTCATCATGTTCTTCTTCAAGCCCCACTTCTGATGATCTTGAGGTCACTTGGAAGCCACCACCTCAGTCTGAGAGTGATGCACGCCACAAGACAAGGCTAGTGAAAAGGAAGGTTCCAGAAAGCCTTAGAGTTATGGAGGTAGATGTACAAGAGGGGGATGATGATGATGACGAGCCAATCATCACGGACATCACGGCCCAAAGGATATGGAGACCAACATTATTACCCTATCCAAAATGGCTGCAAGGGATGTAGCACGGATACCACCAACACAGGTAACACCACCACGACCTCCAGCTTCCATATTTTCATTTGCAAAGGAAAGGCAGGGACCTACATCCAGCTCAACCACCACCTCAGTAGGTAGTGGTAGAACTGCAATGATTATGAAACAAAGTGCATAGTTGAGCCTAACTGGGTTAAAGAAAACTGGACCACAAAGGAAAATAATCCAGACTACCATTGATAGCATGCTTAGGTTGGAGGGGCAGTACCAACGCAACCACCCAACGGCACGGTTGTACAATGCGAAGCTGGCTAAAATGTTAGTGCTGGACCTTCTCCCTTTTTCATTTGTGGAAGGGGTGGGTTTCCTTGAATGTGTGTCAACCATCTGCCCTAAATGGAAGGTTCCCAGCCGGTCCTATTTTGCAAGAGTTGCTGTTCAAGCACTACATCATGATGTGCTGGAATTGGTTGGACAAGCTAAGCAGCAGAGTGCTGTTCAAAATATCCACCTAACAACAGACATGTGGACCATTTGCCAAGCCACTGATTACATGTGCATCACTGCACACTGGGTCTCATTTGTGGGGGTTAGAGATAAGCTAAACTGTATCCACGTTCGCCATGGAGAAATCTCATACTGCTGTAAACATATTGGAAGAGTTTCAGAGCAAGGTTTTTGAATAGCTGCGCTCAAGAGGGCTTAAGATTGGTTTTGTTTCCACAGATAATGGCAGTAATGTACTTAAGGCCACGGAGCTTGGTTCCTATTTCAGGGTTCTGTGTTTGGCGCACTGCATTAACATTATTGTTCAAGACTTTCTGAAAAAAGAAGCCATAGTCAGCAACTTATTGACCATCTGCAGAAGAATATGCACTCATTTCAGCCATTCTTTTAAAGCTCGGTAGCTGCTGAGGATCATTCAACATGACTATAGAATGCCAGTCAAAGCCCTCGTCCAGGAGGTGGCAACACGTTGGAACTCAACTTATTACATGCTTGACCGTCTGTTTGAGCAGTACAGGCCAATCAGTGAATATGTCATGCGAAGAGGGGATGCTACTGTGAAAGGCATGAGCCTTCAGATGGACCAATGGTGCCTAGTTAAATGCCTGACTGAGAGGCTTCTTCCTTTTGAGGTCTTCACACGTGAAGGCAGCAAGGAGGACTGTACTATGGGCCAAGCTATCCCATTGTTGCAAATGCTAGAGCATCAGCTGAAGGAGGTGTCCTAAGCACACAAAGATGTAGAGAAAAAAAAAGAAGCATATGAGTTGGTGGAGAGCTTAGCCCATCGCTTAGCTGACACTACCAGGGTGCAAAATAAGTTTTTGTCACAAAAAACATTACATTTGTGCCACAATTCTGGATCCACAGACAAAATGGGCACTGAAGACATTAATTCCTTTTTCAGAAATGGATGTTGCCCGGTACAAAACTTGGATAGCTGAGTCAGCGAGTAAGTTGGAAAATGAACGGCTGCTAATTTAAAGCCTGCTAGATAAACCCACAACAAGTACAGCAGCAGGGCATCCGGCGTCAAGTTCAACTTGGGAGCCTGAGGGCAGTGCGTTTGGCTCAGAACACCAACACTATCTACAACAGCAAGAACTGGATCTTCAGGCCCAGTAAAATCGTTACAGGATTGGTATTTACAGCAAGGCATTGGTAAGTCCAGTGCTGATGCAACAAGAAAAGAGCCCGAAAAAAGTTTTGCACCCCTGAACATTGAGCGGATGGTCCAGGCCTATCTGGATGACCAAACAGAGGTGTACATTGATCAAAACCCATTGAGGTATTGGTATGGGAAAAGGGCCCAATGTCCAGTGCTCAGCAGGCTGGCGATAAACTATCTGGCTTGCCCTGTCACAAGTGTCTCTTCGGAACGTGTTTTCAGTGCTGCTCGTTCCATTGTAATCAATCAATCAATCAATCAAGGAATTTATATCGTGCACTACTCACCCGGAAGGGTCTCAAGGCGCTTGAGAGAGGGGGTCTGCTACTGCTCGAACAGCCAGGTCTTGAGCTGTTTCCTGAAGGCGAGGTGGTTCTGGGTCAGCCGTAGGTGGACGGGCAGGGAGTTCCATGTCTTAGCCGCCAGGTAGGAGAAGGATCTTCCCCCGGCGGTGGCTCTCTTGATGCGAGGGACGACGGCGTGGGCGAGGTTCGCGGATCGTAGCTGGCGGGTGGGCGTGTAGAAGGTCAGGCGGTCGTTGAGGTACCTTGGGCCCAGGTCATGGAGGGATTTGTGTGCGTGGGTGAGGAGTCTGAAGGTGATTCTCTTGTTGACAGGGAGCCAGTGCAGGTCTCTCAGGTGGCTTGAGATGTGGCTGCGTCGGGGTACGTCCAGGATGAGTCGGGCGGAGGCGTTCTGGATACGCTGAAGTCTTTTCTGAAGCTTGGCTGTGGTACCGGCATAGAGGGTGTTTCCGTAGTCTAGTCTGCTGGTGACGAGGGCCTGGGTGACCGTCTTCCTGGTCTCGGTCGGGATCCATCGGAAGATCTTACGGAGCATGCGGAGGTTGAGGAAGCAAGTTGAGGAGACGGCGTTGACTTGTCTGGTCATCGATAGGAAGGAGTCAAGGATGACGCCCAAGTTGCGTGCGTGGTCCGTAGGCTTGGGTGCGGTGCCTAGGGCCGGGGGCCACCAGGAGTCGTCCCATGCAGAGGGCGACGGTCCCAGGATGAGGACTTCTGTCTTGTCCGTGTTCAGTTTCAGGCGGCTGATGTTCATCCATTTGGCGATGTCTTTCATCCCTTCGTGTAGGCTGGTTTTGGCGGTGTCGGGCTCTCTGGTGAGGGAGAGAATCAGCTGGGTGTCATCGGCGTAGGAGATGATGTTGAGGTTGGACTAGGGTGCGGTGGCAGACAGTGCGATGATCCTTGCGGGACGCCGCAGATGACTCCGGTGGCTTCAGAGAGGAATGGAGGGAGGCGTACTCTCTGTGTTCTGCCGGAGAGGTATGAGATGATCCATTCCAGGGCCTTCCCTTGGATGCCAGTGTCGTTGAGGCGTTGGACTAGGGTGCGGTGGCAGACAGTGAGAAGGACCAGTCTCTCACCCAAAAACGTGGAGAGGTTAACAATGATCAAAATTAATCCGCACTTTATACCACCGAATTACACAATCCATGAATCAAGGGAGGAAGATGAGGACAGCGGCTCAGGTGACGGACTGGTGTGTTAGATGATGATTACCTACTTCTGGTTGAACCCCCAGAGTTTGAGGACGAGCTATACTTCCCTGACAATTAGGCTTGCACTTCCAGTTCTTAATGTCTTCCTCACTTATTTTCTTTTATTGGTGTATCTGCCTTTCTGGTTAGAAACTTTGAATCACAACAAATCCATCACCACCATCTTATAATTGTTTTATTGCCATATACAAGTTTCGGCTGGCTGCATATCACAGTACACTCCTCAAAACCCTGCTCCTCCATTCTCCTGAATCTCCCTAAATCCATTGCCCTCAAGAAGTCAGATGATGATTGGATGATGCAAAATAGAAGAAAAAAGAAAACATATTTCCAAGTCCCTCCAAAATAAGTGGAACATGATTGATGATGACTACTATAGCTATCCTCCTTTGTGATCCGAGAGAGACTGTCCATTAACTGAAGATGAGAAGGAACAGGTACTGAATGATGCCATGCATTGGACGCTGACTGAGTGATTTTGTTGTTGTTTGTTGTGCATGAAGTTACTTCATTGTGTACTTTATGTAATAATCTACACACTAAAAGTTACTCAAGTCCCTTTTCCCTTCTTGTATTTTTAATACCAAATTTGTACTTCTACTGCAGGCCGATACATTGCATTTTGAATATAGGAAGGAGACTCACTCTGCACACCCAGACTGAGTTGAACAACACCATCATAATGACCACAGTGACATAGTATCTTCACAGTCACTCAGTACACGGATCGGAAATGATTGATGGAATAAGTCAGGCCGTTTCATGAGTGGCATATAAGGTAAACAAGTAAACAACAACCACAGCAGACCTTAATGTCTGTGTAGCGGTGGAGTCAAGTGTAGCGGTGGTATGACTGCGGTGAATTGTAAAATGGCATGTTGCTGGATATGTGCTTTGTCCAACTCTTTCAAAAAATGTACGCTAAATGGAGGATGTGCAAAGGGTGCCGTCACCGTGGGCCTGCTCTGTCCTGTTGGTGTTGTAGGTTAATGCTGGAAACAGACTAGAGTAGAGATGATGCATCCATGCCGCCTCGGAAAGTGTTCTTGTTGCACTACACCATTAACTTGTCCATTTTTTTCAACTTGGTTTCAATCTCAATATCCCTTTAGTTTTTGCATCTACAATTACAGGCCGGGCCTTACCCTGTGCTATACTTGGGAAAACAATTCACACTCACCAATGAATCTACATCTGCCAAGCAGGCAGTGGCGCCAGCCAAGATTGATGGACGGAGCATCCATGGAAGGGAGGACCAAGAGGAATGCCGAGATTCAACTCACCATTTGACCAGGATAACACAGTAACAGTATCAACTTTCTACATCTTTTAAATAATTCGATTCATTTTTTTGTCTATAATCATTACAAAAGTGTGTTCTTGTTGTTATTACTATTATTATCATTAGGTTTGCTCTCTGTCTATAATTCATCCCTACAGATATTTTAAAATTTTCTTTACTGTCTGTAAATGTAAGCCCGGTAACACTGAACACAAACTGTATGTAATCCGGGTCTCCCCTTATCATCAATCATCATGCATGCATTTCCTTTTTCTCCTTTAACATATTGATATGGATATGGTAGTCTACAAAGATTCTGTTGTTTGATGTTTGTCAATGCGTACTGTTTTTCTTTCTCAAACCTTTCCCCAAAACCCCCTCCCAACCATTCAACAAACCCTAACCCTCTTCCCCCGGGCTGTGTGACTTATTGAGGTATGACTACATTAAATGTACACCAATAATTTATCACACGCGTGCTGGGGCGGATGTGGCAAAAGCAACAGTACTTCAATTTCAAGGCAGGGCGGGGATCTTCTTCTGCCTGCCCACCCATGAGCAGTATATTTGTGAGGTAACTTTTTTACCAAAGGAACCGGATAATACATCAGCATTAATTCCCGGCATTGATTGGATTAATGGATTTCATTCGTTGTCATCCTCCTACACAGCACTAACAGTTACGCTTGTGTCCAGTGTACTGTAGGCCTAGTCAAGTGACTCGACACAACTAGAGTTTATAACTCTGTGTATTACTAGGCTATCCCCACCACCATTATGTTTTGTTGTATTTGGGCATATTATTGTTTGGCAGTAAGTTCTGTACTGTACTTCATTCTACTACTCCTCGAAGAGTCTCTTTCAGGCTACTGACTGTCTCATTTTCTTTTTTGGCAAATGCTGCTGCCAGTGTCTACTACTACTACTACCACCACCACCACAACTATGGCATGTTAGGAAAGAAAACCCTCATCACCATGCAGCCATCGCTGTGCCTAAGTTAAACATCAAGCAAAGGTAAGAGAAGTTTGGGGGAGGCATAATTAATAATAGACATGTTTTCATTATTCAATTTCACACACCCCTTTGAGTCCAGTTGCAGAGTGCCTAGAGTAGAAAAGACTGACAGTACTAGTAGGACAAGTCACTCAGTGAGGGGTGCCACATCTATCTGTTTCTGTCTTACAAAGTAATCCAATTATTAAAATCAAACACTGGATGTGGGCGGCCCTGCACCTGCAAGGAAAGAAGGATACAGTGTGATGTAAAACAGTAACCCCACCCAGAAAACATTAACAACATCGTATGTAAACTTAAGTAGAAATATATTATTTAATACCCTAACAAAAATAAACTATGTAAAAAAAATCCCACACCTGACCCACCGCTCTCCCTGACCCCAACCAATGTCCGTAAAGAAAATGTCCAATTGTCCAAAAGAGAAAACCCAACGCCTGATTCCCACCCACCCCAAGAATAATTTTAAAAGGGGCAATAATAACAGGGTCTAAGTTTGGCGGTCTTTTTTCAGGAGGACACAAACTTGCTCCTCCAGGCGGGCAACACAGCGCTTCAATGCACGGCAGTTGCATCCACAGGGGGGGCAGCACTGATGGAGGTGCGGTGGCAGGTTGCTGCCAGACGGTGGCGCCGTACCACTGGAGGGCGGTGGCTGTGGCCCGGGGCATTGGAGGAGGCTGCAGCTGCTGCCGCCTCCTCCTCCTCCTCTTCCAGGACCACCAGCCGATGATATTCAGTCTGTATGGCCTCCAATTTCCGGCGCCGGGCCTTGGCTGCCAACTCCATCCGGTCAGGTTTCCCCTTGGAAGGAGTAGCTGTATATGAAGAAGTAAAAACAAGACTATTGTAAAATATACTCTTAGCAAAGCAGTAAGACAAATTATTCTACACATAGTGTCACGGTAGCACTAGCAAGCACATAACATTTGTGGTATGTACTATCTATCCTTCCACTTTCTTGGACTTTTACATTTGTGGGAGTTTCAGGCATTCAACCAACCATGCATCTGATTCCTATCAGCCACCAGTATGCATGCTGCATGCATCCCACGAATCCTTCTCTGCCAGTCATAAATCTTAAATCTCGCCCGTCCTTCTTCCTTCCACTCTTCTTTCCCTTTTCGTTCAACCCATCCATCAAGGTCATCTGATCTGACTTTTAGTCTTCTCCATAAAACTTTCACAGCTGAGTTGAAATCATCAGATAGAAGATGCCATTGGTTACTCAACACTCCCGCTACTAATGCTTTTACTAATGCTAAGTAAAGGGTGTCTTCAACCGTTCACAACAACCTCTTACTTAGTAAGTAAACTGTACAGTATTATACAGTACACCCTTGCAGTGAGTGTAATGTCAATAAGTAAGGATTAGGAATCTAACTTACCACCACCCGCCACTGCTGCTGGCAAACCCCCTGCAGCTCCTCCTGCAATTGCCGCCTCCTCTTCTCCTCCGTCAGCAGCCGCGTCGCCGCTGGCCCCGGCACTGGTGGTTGGTAGTGCGCCTTGAAAAAACATTACACATTTTTTAGGTGTCATATCCACCTCCCCCTATTTTTCACTAGCAAGATTGAAAAATGAGTTAATAGTAATACATACATATACAATATACATCACTAGTACAAATCAGGTAGTAGTAGAGTAGACACTAGTAGTTGTATGGTCCCTAGAGTCATTCTAGTCTTTGCTTAGTTAGCCCGAGTCATGCTACCATTTTACCTTTGTGTCTTTTATTTTAGCACACGCGTCGTTACCTCGCAGCTTGTTGTATAAAGAGTGACGCCTTTGAGCTCATACTGCTACTGTCTAAGCGCTGCGTACAAGGTCAATCAAAACAAGCCACTTTGTTATGGAGTTCTGGTGTTAGTCCATATTGCTTATCCAAAATGCTACACTTTTTGCCACAACTGAGAAATGCTTGCAATATACTAACGCGCACCATTTTTCTCCTAACAGTCGGAAGATTCCCTTCTACGAACCAGAGCTTGGCAGAGCTTATGATGTAACCAGTACTAGCTTCTTCTAAGGTGAGGGGTCCACAGAATTCGCTCAGATCTTCATTTATAATTTTATATAAACTATATTCGTATTCCTACAAAGGGGATGGTGGTGCTTCCACCACTATTCACTTATTATTAATCATGATTTCGCTTTTTTTTTCTTCGTTCTATGGACTTGTAGTTGTTGTAGGGTCAGACTGATTTGCATATGGCCATGTCTGAACTGGGGTGGTAGAGTGGGCTAAAGAACGGTGATGGATCAAACCCAGATCTGTTGAATGGGTGTTAGTGTTTGATTGGTTCTGATGCTTCGTCCATCACCACCCCCTTTTGTGCCGCTTTGTTCGCCATAAGTTGGCAGGGTATGCTCAGACGTGAGTCCCTTGCTCACTTTGCCACTGGATTCAAGCAAGCCTGGCTGAAGACGGCTGAAATGCCAGAAACCGGTCCTAGGAAGCTTGTTTCCGGTCCAGGGAAGGCATGGCTTGGCAGTTCGGGCTGGACTGTTCCCATGAGGCACAGGGTCAGACTGATTTGCATATGGCCATGTCTGAACTGGGGTGGCAGAGTGGGCTAAAGAACGGTGATGGATCAAACCCAGATCTGTTGACTGGGTGTGAGTGTTTGATTGGTTCTGATGCTCCGTCCATCACCACCCCCTTTTGTACCGCATGGTTCTGGGGTAGGCGGGAGGCAGAAAAGAAAAGGTAAAAATTTTAAAAAGTAAGTAAAAGAAATGAAAAAAGCAGGTAATAGAAAAAGAGTGAAAAAGTAGTTAACAAACACACAAAAAGTAGACAAAAACAAAAAATATAGAGTCAGGAAAATAGAGAGAGAGATACTAAATAAAAAAGATCAAAAAAAAGTTTTCAGAAACAAAGGATTGAAAAGATAGAGGGAGGATTGAAAAGCAGACCCCAGAACCATAGCATATAGTGAACAACTAGATGGCCGCGCCCATTGCGACCGCATGGGCAAGTTCGGGAGATATTTCCCCCCCCGAGCACGCAAAAAGCGTCGCGAACACGCAATACGTGTACCCGAACAGGAAATACCTAATGCGAACAAGCACGAGCATGCATTGCGCGACCCGGAACAGGAAATAGCATTGCGAGTGGGCGGGATAAGTGAAAACAAAATGGCTGCGCCCATTAGCGACCGCATGGGCAAGTTGGCGACACATTTCCAATGCGATCACGCAAAAAACACCGCGAACGGGCGGGACAAAAACTTCCGCTCTTCACGATATTTCCGTGTGTTCGCGATAATTTTTGGCGTTTTCGCGAAGATTTGCGTAACGCGATTACGCAATTTCCGCCCACCCTTATTGATAATATGCCGCAGAGAATTCCCATAGAAGCCCGTGTTGACACTAGAACATGGGCTTATATGGGAATTCTCAAGGGCATATTATCAAGCCCATTATCGCCGCTTTAGCTGCAGTTTTCTGCCGCTAAAGCGGCGATAATTTTAACGCTGTTTCTTGATAATGTGCCCCATTGACTTTCAACTTTAACTAGAACTGACTGATTGTCAGCTTCAGTATTAATCGGCCCATCAGCATGACACAAGGCTGATTTCAGTCTGCTTCCCACATTACTTTATATGTGAACAATCAGTAAAAACACACCCAAGGCCCAGTACAATCCTTTTATGTACCGTTATTGAGATTGCACAATAGTTGTTGAGGAGTGTAGTGAAATCATCAAGGTTAAGCAACCAGTGGACATGACGGTATGTTCACTGACGGGCGCCTACAGATGAATTATGTTATTGATGGAAACTATTGGATGAAGCATTAGGTCACGAGGAAATTGCGGGAACCCCTTATGAGATTGGAAAGAAATCTCTCTGGAACAAGTTCTGTTAACCCCTGAAGAAGGGAAAATTTCACAAAACACGTGTTGGCTTAGCTGTTTATAACACTGCCTGTTGATGAAGAGTTATACCCTGGTATTTGATGATTTTTGACACCAATGTTATACAAACTGAAGTTGATTTGTTTCAAGTGTCCGCAAGACGGACATGCAATAAAAAGTATTCATATGGACATTCAAGATTCAATGTGTGTTTTCTCAGTACATTATCTAATATATAGAATTTCCCTGAAAGGAAAACAGGGAACTGAGAACTAGCACTGGGCAATGTCTCTATTTTTCCTTCTGCGTTTCTACAACCAGTGATGCCATGTCTTGGCACAATGATGTGGAGTAACTGCTCTACTCATTTGGATTACTGTCCTCGTCTGGAAGCTAGTGAAACAGGAAAAGTGCACGGAGGTAAGATCTTCAAATAGTATGTGTAAGTAGTAGTTAACATAAATCTTCACCAATAGGCCCAGCTGGATATGCACGAAAGCAGAACACTTCATGAATTATATTTTTCACATATAGTATGAATGTAGGGGCTGGTGCCCATCCTCGTTGTCAATGTAACATTTAGAAACTAGAAGCTGATGTAAACATGTTGGGTACTGGTTAGCTCTTTTTAATCTCTTTGTTTGAAATAAAGAGGTAGCATGTTTACTAGGAGTGGGCGATTAATTCTGCTCTGCCGTTGGAGTTGGCAGAGTTCTGAACAGTTCTGGACAAGTTCTGCCAACCACCACTTGGCAGAGTTTTTTCTCATGCATGGTTTGCCAACGGTAATATGACGAGTGAGATTTGGCATTCCCTAGCGTGATTTTTGATCGCTAGGAGGGCACCCGACAAGATTTCCTCAACGAGGCCGGTCGCAGTCCGAAAGCTGCTGCTCAAGTAGAAATTCTACTTGAGCGGCAGAAAAATCAGCTTGAGTAGCAGAGCCCTCAGGCACGCTGCATGGTGTTGTTTGGCCTGATTTCCACGTAGAACTTTCTCCCTGTGATAAAAATGAGCACGGGCAGCGCAACGTGACTCATTCTGTCATGTTCGCGGGACTCCGCGGAAGCTCGTTGGGATTTCATGTAACTCCACGGAATTCCGCAGAGAGAAACTCCACAAGTTCCGCCCACCCAGAAAGTTTACGTAGCATATTTAGATAGAAGGCAATGTTAAGCTCCATCAAAACAGAGACACACACCGATTTCAGCCTAGGTGTTCACCATCTTTGTCAACTGCCCAAGGTGGAAGCACCATGGCAAGCAAACACTCCAGGCCTCACCCACATCACAAATATAGAAAACATGCTGGGGCTAGTCTTAACATCCACACAACATCGCACGTTACTGCACTATTTCTTCCTTTAACATCCACGTCAACATGCTCACACAGTACTACAGCTAGCTTTTGGCCATCCACACCAATGAATGGCCGATCATTTCGAATACTTCAACATTAGGATTTCTGTGTAAGAGAGCTTGAATTTGTGGTACAAAGGAGACGAGCTTACAATGAGTGTGTGGCACTGTGCCTTGCTGTTCCACACAACTGGAATGTTAAAGTTTTTACAGTGCTACTCATGCTTAAGAAACATTGGGGATTATTTACAAGCCCCTTGCGCCGCTGGTGCGTCACTTTTAATATTGGTAAAAGTGACGCACCTGCGGCGCAAGGTGCTTGTAAATATGCCTCAGTGGGGCTTATTTACAAGCCCCCTGCGCCGCTGGTGCGTCACTTTTAATATTGGCAAAAAGTGACGCACCTGCGGCGCAAGGGGCTTGTAAATATGCCTCAGTGGGGCTTATTTACAAGCACCTTGTGCTGCTGGTGCGTCACTTTTAATATTGGTAAAAGTGGTGCACTGGCGTCGCAAGGAGCTTGTAGATAAGCCCCACTAGTTCTACTTGTGGTACAGGCCTACCTACAATTGCGGATAATGGCCTTGTTCCGGTCATCGGGGTTTCCTCTGGACAGACTCAGCACACACCTCCCAGCAGGGTTGTGAAACGCAGTGGCCCTATTTCTATCTCCCCTTCTGTTGGTCCTGTTTTTATTATAATAAAATATAAATGTGCCTCTAAGTTTTTAATGGGTGAATAAAAAACATATTCACTTGATGATACCCACCTCGTTAAAAATGACATTAGAATTCCTTCCAATATTCAATATTTATACCAGTAATTCATTTATATGAAGACAGTATTTAAAGTAATGTGCATAATGGCTGCAGTCCAAGGCACAGAACTGTTCTCTTGAGATGAGTCAAATATTACATCGGAGAGACTGAGCATAACCACAAAAGCAGTTGATGTAAAATGCCAGAGAGCACAAAGTGGAGCAGATCAAAAATTTAATTGGCTTGGGAGCGCTTCCCTTTAAAAGGTCAGGCTTGTATGTGCTTTTGTTTTTCTCCTGTATGTGCCAAGAAGGTTAGTCCAAGCAGAGTAGCATTTAGAGGTGACACAACAAAATCAATATATATCCTGGATTCACCCCAGTGAATACTTAGAATTTCACCCATGGATTGAAATGCAATTCATTGGTTTCCCTGTGTTATCCGTGGCAGTGTCTAGCACGGAGCAACCTTCGTACAGTATTGGAAGACAAAGTTTGAGCTTATGCTGGAAGTTTGTGATGATTCCTGTTTAACATGGCATGACAGAAGTTATAAAACTAGTGGTAGGTTTTTTAATATTTCAGCATGGGATAAACAAAATACCACTAACATGGCAGTGGCATGCAACACCTTTGAGTGGTAATAGCTTGATGCACACTGTACCTACCACTCAGGCACCCATGCCCAGAAACCTTCCTATTACACCAGAAATGAGAGAACAGAAAAGAATCACAACAAACAGACAATATAGCAAGCAAGACATGGAGGGCATGGCGGCATCTGACTACACAGCTAGCGAAAGGTAGAGGTGGTACTGGGAGTGGAGAGGAGAGGGTTGGAAATCCGCCTCATTTACTTATTGTGCTCAGAGTACTGCTTAGCAGGTCCCCTAATTGGTAAAATGGAGATCCGGGTGACCTTTGCTTTCCTTGCCCTGAGTCATGGCAACTGCGGGTTCTTTACTTTGTGACCCCACTACAGACGCACTACATTTGTGTTGTTTATAATCTAGTGCATGCACGTCCATTAAAGAGAGAGAAGCCAACGTCATATCCGCATGCTTACACTCGTAATGTGACTGGCAATTCATAGACTATCACCTTGCAGGGTACCTCATGCCATTATATCACACAAGAGGAGAGATGCAGGGCATTAGTGGGCTCATGCCTACCATTGGTCACTAATGAGAAACACACACAGATGGCGTGACACCCCAGCGTGTAATCCCAGTGCGCTATTTAGTGAAACATGAAAAAGGGATGTGTTGGCATCCCTGCTATCACTACCTACTTCACTCCAGTTTATTGGCAATTCCAAGAATTGGACGAGGATGGCTCACTCAAGTAATGTGACATGCTTCATCATTTGCCACCTTGTCCCACCCTGGTAAGATGGTACTACCAGGGAGGACTCGTCCTCAGGCTGAGGCTTACCTGAGCGAGTTCTTAGATAGTACTTATCATCCAGTTGACTGGTTAAAAACACCTTAGGATAGACCACAAAAGTGACTTTTATTCAGATGGTAGCCTAGGTATATTAAAAAGTTACCAAAGAAGTAACTACAGGAGGCATATAGAGGTGTAATGACCGATATGCGTCTCTGTACATGAGTAAATATTCATGCCAACATGTTTCTGCCTTCCATTGGCCTATTCGCCTATGGCATTCTTCAGGGCTGTATGTATGGTTACATATACTGCAAGTAGTCAGTGCAGAGTACCCTTAGAAAAAGAATATGTATATGGACCTACCTCTCACATATGGTCTTTCAGTTAGGAATAATCTAGTTCTGTTGTGCAAATTGCTACATTGTCTCTTCGGGGTGGGTCTCACCTGTAGTCACACTTTTGCAAAGGTAGAGAACCCACCTGTATTCTACAGTGCCCCTTCAACAGCCAACTAGTGGTCCTGGTAGTACCATGTTACCAGGGTGGGACGAGGTGGCAAATGATGAAGCGTGTCACATAATGTGAGTGAGCCATCCTCATCCCAGTCTTGGAATTGGTAATAAACTGGGAGTGAAGTAGGTAGCAAAAGCAGGGATGTCAACACATCCCGGTCCCATGTTTCACTAAATAGTGAACTGGGATTATACACTGGGGTTCACACCATCTTTGTTTTTAGATTACTTTATGCCATTGCCAATTTTGTAAGCCTGGAGCATTGAGCCATAAGGTGAGAACGCAGGTCCTGGAACGTAGGCGGCAGGAGCCAGAGCGAAGCAATGGGATGACCTGGTGCAAGAGACTGAAGAGAAGCCAGAACAGGAGTGAAGAAGACAGGAAAATTACAACAAATGTCCTTGTTGCCGCTGAGAGATAGTGTGTAGATTTGTGCTTCTGTTTGTGTGTTTGTGCATCAGGAGGCACAGACACAGCGTCAGGGGCCATCCTCCCTCACATCCCTCGGACTGGTTGTGTCCCTCCTTACTAAACACCACTTGACCCCTAGCGTCTTGTGCATCTATGGCATTTGGTCCTCACCCCCACAATGGGCCCTCTCTAGTACGATGGAGCCCACCCTTGCACAATAATTTGTGCCTGGCATACTGAGAGTCTAATTTGCATGCAGGTGTCCACAGCTGGCACAACTGATTGGAAATGTTATGTTGATTTTGTTTTTTTGACAGGGCATGGAGATTAAAAGACATTTGGTATTTGGCTCAATCTTGCATATTCATGAATGGAGGATTCAAGTAGCAGATGGCAAGTTCCTAAACCCATAGGAAGGACAGGAACACTTATAGTATGAGAGAAATCACCCAAGAGTTCTTAATGTGTGGTTACTATTTGGACAATTCGTTCTCATTCGAAGGAATTTCAAGTGGAAACAAGACTATTTCCAAGATGCAAAAACCCTATGTGTAAAATGTATTGAAACAGGCTATTCCCACAGACTGGTCAATGTGCAATACAAACGCTTACTTTTGTCCTTGTAATGAATTATTGACATTGTACTTTGAAAAGGATGAAACGCATTACAAGCATCACCACATTCAGTCTATCACTAATAGTGTCATATAAAAACAGTAAAAGTTAAAATACATCCAGTAAGCTATTCAGGAAATTTACAGCCTATTCTGTTTCATAATTCAATGATTCCAAATATGAGAGTTCCTTCCTTCACTTTATGGCCAATTGGGTGAAGACAATAACCGCATTACATATTGAAACATGTTCCAAATTACAGATAGGATAAAAGGCAGTTTTAAAGAAACACAGACTATTAGAGATAAAAAGTGGACGTAAAATTGATTTTCTAATATCCCTATAAAAGTTGCAAAACAATATAAAGTGCCAAGTGCTTTGGGGAGATTTACCATCACACGGACACTTGGGGAGGTTTGCGCTCCATCTACCCATCTTTGGGAATGCTATCTGAAAGTGCAGCTTGCTCAGCCTTAGTGTTGTTAAATAAAATCTATGTTGAACGTTTCTAATAAAAACAAGATATGGCTGGGTGCCCGGTGATAGAGGCCCTTCACAGTATGATCTAACACATGATTTTGTGCACGTCACGGCTTTCCTCATTTTTTCCCTGGATTTAAAAAGTCTCCTTTTTAACTCCCCCTTGCTATAAGTCTCAATACTCACTGGATCCTTACAATCAGTTGCCACATCACACTCGTCTAGAATCTATAAATGTATTTCAACCATGGTATTTTCTTTGAATGGTCGAGTGTGAGGCAATCTCATATTATTTCCTTAGTAAAGCGAGTCTCATACTTTGTCCAGATACGATACCATAGTGTTATGGCAGACATACTAATCAAATCACTAAGGTATGGCACATCTGTTTTCCTGTGGACAATGTAAGTAGCCGTAGAATTAGGGACTGATAACACTCTTCTTAAAAATGTGTTTTCCAATGTTTTTAGTCGGGAAGTGTCTGTCATGCCCCATAGGGCTCCACCATAGCATACCCGTTATACATTTACTCCGATATAGTTTTAAAATTTCACGCACTGGCTTGTTGTCTATTTTTTCAGAGAATCTAAAAATAGCTTCAATCGTCCTTAAAAAGTTCAATTTACATGAGTTGATATGTGCGTTCCATGAGCCTTTGCAATTAAAAAGTAACCTCAGATAAGAAAATGTTGATGTCCTTTCAATTGGTACTCCATGAACGTGATGGGTTCTACTCTTGGCTTTACTTTTCCCACACATCATAACTAGTGTCTTAGACAAGTTTATTGATAGATCTTTGTCAGTCATAAAATTTGCAAAATTATCTTTCAGGAGTTGAAGGCCATTGGCAGTCCTGGAAATCAGGACTGCATCATCAGCATATAATAAAACTGGGGTTACACGTTTTCTAACAATAGGGGCATCAGCTTTCAGGCTCTGCAATAAAAAGTCAATTCCATTGATATACAGTGAAAAAATAAGGGGTCGAAGACACAGACTTGCTGATCCCTTGAGTTACTCTAAAGTGCATTGGGCATTCCCCATTCTGGCCATATCATATCATATCTTTGATGTTAAATGGGCATATATTTGTGACAGAAGGCAAATGATATCATGTGGGACACCCATCTGGAAAGGTCGACAAAGCAAAGATGGAGTAAGCCCGCTTTAGCAAGAGTGTATTTCCCTATAAGCAATTCTAGATTAATGCACTGCTCAACCGTGCCGATTCCCCTTCTGAAGCCATACTGGGCTTCGATTAGGATGTTTTTATCTTTAACCCAGCCTTCCAATCTGGCTAACAAGATTCTGCCCATAAGTTTAAATGTGGAGTCAAAAAGGGAAATCGGATGGTAGCATTTTGCGCTAGCTCTATTGCCTTTTTTAAAAATAGGGACAATCACACTTTCAACCCAAGTAGCTGGCAGCTCACCATCATTAATTGCATAAAAAATGTAGCTAAAATAGGGGTCCAAAAATCAACATTATACTTAAAAATATCTATCGGCACTCCATCCGGGCCAGCGGCCTTCCCATTTGCACTATTTTGTTGGGCAATTCTAATCTCATCTACAGTGATAGTTTCAATTTTGCTAATTTTGAATAAAATAATGTCGCAATCTTCGTCTATTTTTGTGATTTGTTTAGTGGGATAAAAAATATTTTCAAAATGGATTAGCCAGTCTTCTGGCTTAACTACTGTGTCACCCTGGCCGATGCGATATCCTTAAACAAGGGTTGAACTATAGTTTTCCAAAATAGGGAGGAGTTCTTTGCCTCGGCTGCTTGGACCAGGATGTCCCATGCAATCTCTCTAATTTCAAATTTTCTTGCATTTAGGGCTTGTTTATAGCATTTACGGAGGCCTCTAATTATTTCCCTGTTTTGGGGTTTAACTTTTAAAGCTTCCTTCAGGTCGCTGTTCAGTTTGGAACATTGTTGGTTAAACCAGCGTGGGCAATGATTTCTCTTATTTTTATTCTTCTTGTTTTTTAATGTTAGATCTTTGTTGATCCCTTTCAAAAGGTTTTGAAAAGCCACGACAGTGTCAATATTGTTAAAGGATTCATATAAAAATATTTCTATGTGATGATTGTTTTTTGCAACTATATTTTCCATGAAGGTTGCAGGGTTAACACCTGTCCACTTAATTGAGATCCCATTTTCTCCTTGTGCCCAATATCGGCAGCAGAGGCATGTGTCGTTTAAGTATGATATAAACTGGAGTTTAACATTAACAGGAGAGGGTAGTGATCACTAAGCAAACTATGCAGTATAATACGTTCATTCACAAAAGGCCTACTATTCCTTGATGTCAGAAAGTGGTCAATACACGAAGAAGATCTAACCCCCTCATAATTATATTCATCATAACCTTCATCATGGGCACCCAACTTCGTTACATCTAAGTTATATGTACACATAACATGGTTAATTATTTCACCATAGGAGTTATGTGGAAAGTGGGTAATATTGACACCTAGATCATCTTTGTGGCCACATTGGTCCATTGTTAAAGACTTGCATAGTTTGATATTAAAGTCACCACCCCATATCAATATATACTCGCCCCCCTCCTCTTCAAAAAAATAGTCAGTTCCTCCTCCAGCCTAGAGATTATTCCTGATCTCGTGTTATTGAGGATGTTGTTATAGTAATTAATCACTACGATATTTTGCTTTCCCTTAACACTCAAGAGTAGGAACTGGAAGTACTAGACGGGGTTGCTTTAGTAAAAATGGTTTTAAAACCATTAACATAAAAGGGTTCTACAAGCCATGTTTCCTGCATTAAGATCAAATTGCGGTTCTGTATGCTATTCAGCCATGATATATCAAGCAGTTTATTTTTAGCCCCTGCAATGTTCCATGACAAAATTTGCAGTGATCCTGCCAGTGGGCTGCTAGCCCAGTCAATGTCAATGGGTTTGCCAGAAGACATAGGGTCACTACAATCGCCTGGTAGCGTGCCTTCTACTGGTGCCGCTTCAATACAAATAAGGGGAGAAGAGAGATTACATTCTACTGGTACTGTCACGATACCAATGGGAGGGGAAGGAAGGTTATCATCATTCAATAAGAATACATCTGCATGGGTTGTTTCTGTGGGGGTGCTCAGAGACCTACTTATCAAAAGCTGTCATCCATTTGTGCTACTTTTGTATTCAGTCAATCCACCTCACTGCATCCTCTCAGGAGATCAAACCTATTTGGCATAAATGGTATTGTTGAATTCCAATGAATCGCATGAATATTGACACGCTCTATTTTGACACCCTCTAAATGCAGTGTTGTAACTACTTAGGCACGGTTTTCCATTATTGGGCTCTGCTGGTACAATATGTGATGCAATCCTTGATTTTGTTTAGTTTATTATATGAGAATTTTTTAACTTCTAACTTTGGTAAGTTATATGTATATTATTATGTGGGTTTTTGAGCCATAACTTTGTATAAAGATCATGTGAAATTGAGTGCATGAAAATGTTCTGCATTGTCAACTACATTAACAGCTCATTACATGGAACGCCAAGCGTGTACGTTTGAGTCTGTTAGATTCTGGGATCTGTTTACCTTTCAGTTTTTTTCACCTGCCCCTTTCTTGTAGATTTTCCTTTTTAAGAAACATTTTGTTAATTGTGTTCCAAGTTTACAGCATAATGATCGAAAGCAAGCACTGCAATTCAAACAGTACACAGATAATTGGAGCACAATGGTAATAGGCAGCACATTCTTATTATGGAACGATTGCCATTGATTATAATGGTTTCTCTTTTTGTTGTGCGAGTTATTAGCTACTCAGACACATCCTGCTGCATGCCGTCTCATCAAGGTGTGGTGTATACCGTCTTATCACGGTGTGTTGTATACTGTCTCTTCAAGGTGTTGCATACCATCTCTTCATGGTGTGTTGTATACCGTTTTCTCAAGGTGTGGTGTATACTGTCTCTTCACTGTGTGTTGTATACCGTCTCTTCATGGTGTTTGTATACCGTCTCTTCATGATGTGTTGTATACCGTCTCTTCATAGTGTGTTGTATACCGTCACTTCACAGTGTGTTGTTTACCATCTCTTCGAGGTGTGTTGTATACCAGCTCTTCGAGGAGTGGTGCATACCGTCTCTTCATGGTGTGTTGTATACCATCTCTTCGTGGTGTGTTGCATGTCATCTCTTCAAAATGTGTTGTATATCATCTCTCCAAGGTGTGGTGCATACTGTCTCTTCAAAGTGTGATGCTTACAGTCTCTTCAAAGTGTTGCATACTGGCTCTTCACTGTATGTTGTATGCTGTCTCTTTAAGGTGTGGTATACACCATCTCTTCATGGTGTGTTGCATACCATCTCTTCAAAGTGTGTTGTATTCAGTTTCTTTAAGGTGTTGCATACCAGCTCTTCACTGTGTGTTGTATGCCGTCTCTTTAAGGTGTGGTACACACCGTCTCTTCATGGTGTGTTGCATACCATCTCTTCAAAGTGTGTTGTATTCAGTTTCTTTAAGGTGTTGCATACCAGCTCTTCACTGTGTGTTGTATGCCGTCTCTTTAAGGTGTGGTACACACCGTCTCTTCATGGTGTGTTGCATACCATCTCTTCAAAGTGTGTTGTATTCAGTTTCTTCAAGGTGTTGCATACCCGCTCTTCACTGTGTGTTGTATGCCGTCTCTTTAAGGTGTGGTACACTCCGTCTCTTCATGGTGTGTTGCATACCATCTCTTCAAAGTGTGTTGTATTCAGTTTCTTCAAGGTGTTGCATACCGGCTCTTCACTGTGTGTTGTATGCCGTCTCTTTAAGGTGTGGTACACTCCGTCTCTTCATGGTGTGTTGCATACCATCTCTTCAAAGTGTGTTGTATTCAGTTTCTTCAAGGTGTTGCATACCGGCTCTTCACTGTGTGTTGTATGCCGTCTCTTTAAGGTGTGGTACACTCCGTCTCTTCATGGTGTGTTGCATACCATCTCTTCAAAGTGTGTTGTATTCAGTTTCTTCAAGGTGTTGCATACCGGCTCTTCACTGTGTGTTGTATGCCGTGTCTTTAAGGTGTGGTACACTCCGTCTCTTCATGGTGTGTTGCATACCATCTCTTCAAAGTGTGTTGTATTCAGTTTCTTCAAGGTGTTGCATACCGGCTCTTCACTGTGTGTTGTATGCCGCCTCTTCAAGGTGTGGTGCTTACCATCTCTTTAAGGTGAGGTTCATACTATCTCTTCATGTTGTGGTGCATACTCCATCTTCAAGGTGTGTTGTATATGCTGTATAACGTTTTTTCACGGTGTGGTGCATACCGTCTCTTCAAGGTGTGTTATATACCGTCTCTTCAAGGTGTGTTATATACCGTCTCTTCAAGGTGTGTTATATAGCGTCTCTTCAAGATGTGGTGCATATTTCCTCTTTTTGTTAAAAAGGCACAATTTTGTCACCATTCTTTTTAACATTTTCTTGGGGCAGGTGAAACCCCAACACTCTGTTGTTAGTTGGCACACAATGAAAAGTAATGGAATATTTCATGTGTGCCCCTTCAGAACCTAGGGTGGTCAATTCTTTTTAAACGCGCCGTTTGTCTTTCTTGGTTTGTGCAATGCTAGGCGGCTTTTCACTTTCTATCACTTGCAAAGTCTACTGGCTACCACTGATTGGTAGTATTGTGTACCTCCAGTTTGAAAATTCACCAGTTGCTACTGTGTAATGAAGGCCTTTGATGAGCCTTTACACACCCAGCACAAACATCCTGATAGACTATGCACGCTCCCATTGCATGTTACATGGCAGGTGAAAACTTGGGCCGCATTTACAATATTTTGAAGCACAGCATCGCAGCAAGCCTTCCTGCAGTGCTGCCATGTGTCAGAAGAAACGGAGCTCTGTATCTACAAGAAATGGCGCATTCCTGTCCTTTTCCCCTGCACTGGCGCGCAATGGGCTGCCCATGTGCCAACGCAGGCACCCTTCCGCCATGGTGCAAGGGTGTCTGCGTTGTAGGGGTGATTGTTTTTGTGCAGGAAGGGATACCATCCTGCAACAAAACAATCATGAGAGATGTTGTCCTCTTTCTAGTTGTGCTGCAGAATGTAGCACACATAGACAAATTAAAAATGAGGAGAAATAAAGGTAATTCTCCTCATTGCACCACCCTTATGCCTCCCCTAAGGAGGTGTAGGAATCTGACGCATTCCCAGATTTACAAAACCTTGAAAATCTGGGAATGCACCAGGTTTTATGGATGCTGCGTGAGAACACCCACAGCAACACCCATGGAACGCCCCCTTCATGCGGAGTGATGCGTGAAAGGAGGCCATATTTATAAGGCCATGAAAAGCCACGCAGGGTGGGTTTACGTGGCCTTGTAAATATGGGCAGGCACACTGCACTGCCAGTGCACCGAAAAAATTAACTCACCGGCGGCACAATGGGCTTGTAAATAAGCCCCATAATGCAGCTATAGGAACATGTGTGAGATAGTATAAGAATACTTTGTAGAGGATGAATTTCAAATACTGCAGGACAAGGTCACCAAGGGGCATGACCAGTGCATTAATCACTGACAGTAGCCCTCCAAAACCAACGCCAAGCTGTGGCAAGCAATCCACGATAATGACGTTAGCCCTTAGTCCAGGACATTGAAGGATGCCTTAAAATGTAGAAGAACCATTGAGAGAATTGCCACAGCCTAATAGTGAGAGTACATGCTTGAGATACTATAGCCAGCTCATCAGCACCATAATCAATGCCGGAAACTGCAAGGAATAGACATTGGGGTCACAGATGTGGATGACATTGGTGTATGAAGCAATACAGTCCTGGTTCCTGTATGCAAACACCAGTGCACACTACAGCACATTGCTTAATGCACTTTAAACATTCATATCCGGGGCCATATTCCAGCAAGCACACAAGGAACAAGTGCATCAGAGAAGGACAAAGAACAAGATTCAAGTTGAGGAATCAATGCTCTGCCAACATTCAAAGCCTCCGAGTACAATGGAGAGTTAAGAACAATGGTTCAAGGATGGCCCAAAAGGGTCCAATAGAAAAGGTGACCCAGGCAGGGTCACTTGTTTTTTAAGATAAGTGAAATCAATTCCGTAGGGAGCAGGAGACAACGTACGTAAAGGGTCATGTAGGTCAAAAGGTAGCAGGTATTTATTTAAACAAAGTCAATTTTAGAATGCTCACAAAATAAGAAAAGCGTGGTTTGAAATAGTGATAGTAGTTTTAAAAAGACATCGCATTGACAACAATATAGTAGTTGAATTCCATAATTGATCTTTACAAGTTATAAGGAATTCATGTTGTGGGTTCATCTTCAGGACAGTGGTGAGCATGTATTTTGAAGTTAAACTGCCCGTAAAGTTCCTAGAGTCTCCAAAGTGGGAGGCAGGGGCTTCAAAGGCTGTTGGGGCTGGCTGTTGGGGCTGGCTGATGAATGCGGGCATTCATCAGCCAGCCCCAACAGCTGCAGGACGTCTCTGACTGCTCGGCCTCAGGCTCCCATTCACTGCCCTGTCACCCCTCTAAAGAAAATTACATTCTCCAGGCGGATCTATGTACTGCCAAGCTGCTTGTTTTCAAATAATTAACCTATGAAGCCCCTGCCTCCCACTTTGGAGACTCTAGGAACTTTACGGGCAGTATAACTTGTAAAGATCAATTATGGAATTCAACTACTATATTGTTGTCAATGCGATGTCTTTTTAAAACTACTATCACTATTTCACACCACGCTTTTCTTATTTTGTGAGCATTCTAAAATTGACTTTGTTTAAATAAATACCTGCTATCTTTTGACCTACATGACCCTTTACGTACTTTGTCTCCTGCTCCCTACGGAATTGATTTCACTTATCTTAAAAAACAAGTGACCCTGCCTGGGTCACCTTTTCTATTGGACCCTTTTGGGCCATCCTTGAACCATTGTTCTTAACTCTTCATTATCACCCCAGGTTCACATATAGGGGTACCCTTGTCTCCTAAAACCTCTCTGAGTACAATGGGCCATCAACCAAACAGCAAAATAACAAGTCAGGAATTGCACAGACAGACCCCAATCTATTCCCATTACTGTTCCACAAGGAGACCACACGCTTGAAACATGGGAACATGCTGTTAGTATTGAGTTTCGAAGAACCGCCCAATAAGGATGCAGCCGATGACATGAGTATCAATTTTGAGGACCACAACAAAGCGAAGTATGGAGTTGTGCCTTTGCCAGAGATAATATCTATTCCCAGAACAACAAGAGATGCCAATACCCATAACACCCAATATTACTTTCCCTATGTGCTGGTAGCCTTCGGGCGATGGAGGGTAACCAGCAAGCCATACAGGGTCTCAGCAGTGATCAGGTCACTGACATGTTGTCTATTGTTCCGGTGCTCAGAGAAATCAACAGTAGAATCGATGAGTAAGAACACACAGCCCTGGATGAGAGGTCATAGGAAAATGAGTATTATAGGGTGCTGGTGAGCAGCTCCCTATCAATGGGGCACCTTAGAGGTGCCAAAGTCAACAGCTTGAAATCTTCAGCGCCTCTTAAATCCCAAAGATGTATAACACAGCAGGTTGGTTCTAAGTAATGCATGAGATCTGCCAAAGTTTCTGAGGTGCAGATTTATCCACCCTATTCTCCCAGAAGTACAAAAAAGGCTGAATAATTGGAGGGCGGGTTTTAGTTGATGTCTTGGTGTATGGGGTAAGACGATGGGAAATGTTCAGGCGAACGTCCATTAGCGAGGCGGTGGCATGGTTGCGAATGATTAATTGGTGTCTTGGAGTTAGGGAAGGATATAATGATGGGAATTGTTTCATTGGCTATGATAGGTATAGTGAGAAGGTAGTAGGATGTTCAACGTTTTAGCACGTGCAACTTATATAATTTCTTTTTCAGTGGAAACATTTCATGATTTCAGCCACCTCTACTTGAAGAAACGAAACCAGGTTGGATGGGGACTTTTGAGCCTCCATTTTGTTGTATGTGCTTGTGTTCATTTAATTTTTAAAGTAAATACATTTAGCTACATATTAGGGAAATTAATATTACATCTTTTACAGAATCCACAGCTCTAGCTGGACATTTACTCTGCAAAACAAAAAAGGCATAGGTAGGCTGCTTAAATTACAGCGGCGGCTCCTCCGTTAAGGCAGATGAGCGTCACCCCACTGCTTTTCAGCAGTGCAAAATAGGAAAAATAAAATTATATAATAACATAATGTTATTATCATTCTATTCTTCTGTGCTGAAGCCAGTTTTGGGGTGTCACAGCCGGCAGACGGAAGAGTGGTTGGTGCACTTAAGTATGCATGGTGGTTTGGCCAACTGTCTTGGGCCGGCCAAACAGTTATGTGCGCTTAGCATGTTCTCCACCTGTCTGTATTGCACAGCCTGGGTGGAAAATATGCACAGGCTCCCACTCCCTATCTGAACACCGAACCAGGCCGCTCAGACCAATCATAATGCTGCTGTCATGCTGGTGACAGCAGCATCATGATTTGCTAGGGGAGTCTGGGAGCCTGTGCACTTCCAGTTGACAGACGGAATGGAGGAGAGGCAGTGGACAGCCGGCCAGCAGATAAGTGAAATGTTCTTTTCTTTTTTAACCCCCCAGGTATCCCTCCTCCTCACCCCATCACTACTGCCCCAGAGCAGCCTCCACTGTTTAATTAACATATGCCATTATTTATTTCTCTAAAACACCTTCCAATCTTTAGTTTAGCTTTTGAGCAGTGCAAAGCACAAAACATAAAATGATAATAGCTTTGCGTTATTATCATTTTATTCTTAGTACTGCTTTGCTGGTGGACTGGGCGGGGCTCCTCTGCTCTCGGAGCAGGGCAGGGGAGGAGTGGTTTGCCCACTCCTAAGTGCGCAATGACTATTTAGTCGGCCCTCTCGGGCTGCCCAAACCAGTCATGCGCACTTTCCGTGTTCTCCATGCAGGTTGCATTACAGCCTGAATGGAAAACATGCCCACTGCTTTGGCTCAGACCAATCACAACGCTGCATTGCAATGTTGTGATTATTCAGGGGAGCCTGGGTGCTTACCAATCATAATGCTGCAGCATTGTGGTTGGTCAGTGGGGCCTGGCTGTGCTTCCTGTTCAAAGACGAGGAGAGCAGGAGGGAGCAAAGATGCGGGACCACCGGCAAGGTACTTTTTTATTTTTTATATTGCTCACTCTAACCCCCCCAAGTGACTACCCCCATTCCCCTGCGACACCCTCCTCTGCCCGGCCACTCGCGAGCCATGATGCAACCACTGCGTCAAAATGCAATGCAGCAATGGTTTGAGATTGCAACTGCAATCACAAACATTGATCAGTTACCAACAGCCAACTTGGGGTTGCAAGTGACTTGCACAAGGGAAGTTGTCCCTATGGCATATCTTCCCCTTTGGGAATTAGATGAGTGCCTTTGGAATGGGAACAACAGTGGGCCAAAGAACCACTACAGTCTCCCCCTGTGTCATTCCTTGCAAGTGAACCTTTAAAAAACAAATCAGCCTGAATCACTTTGAGGGACAAATGCGTCTTTTAAAAATAAAATGTTGACATGAAATGGCATAAGAAGGTGGATGCAAAATGCCTCCTCCCTCTTTATTATTCATCAGGCAGAAGTTTTGGCACCCTCCATGAATGTACCTTTTGTAATGCAACTGATTATAGCATCACTCAAATTAAAAGAGAAACCTTCTTATCCTACCAGTGGCTGTGCAATTAGCACATACTGTTCTGAGAAAAGGATTAACACATCAGACCCAGAGTTCACTGTGACATCTTGGAGAAAGCAAGCCCTTGCATATGATACAAGGTGTGCTCAGACCTGTAAGTTAAATGTCACTAGTGGACTGCAGCACGCATTATGTCACCCATTACAGTGCAAACATGATTACAGGCCTATCATTGTAGTCTGTAGTTTTGAAACTGCAAATTCGACCAGCCAAATAACCCCTTTTGACACGCATAAATTCTCTATCAAATATTAATGTCACCCCTAAATAGGTCATTATGACCATGAGCAAATGTGCATGGTATTGAAAAGTAGGAGAAGTAATAGTTTAATGTTAAACGTCCTTACAGAGACCAGTCCTTGATAGCTATTTTCACTGTAGAAGGGTTAGCTGTTCGATAGGAAACAACATTATATACAATAATAAATTGAAAAATGTTACAATATTAAATTTAATAATGTAATCTCTGCCTAGAAAACCACTGCAAAGTTTATTCTTGTACTTTTTTTAAATAGTCATGACAAGCCCAATTATCTACTGGGAAAGTCAGATTTGTATTAGATATTTTAAAGAAGGGACTTTTATAACGTCAAAGTGTCCCTGCCTTACTCCCCTAGAGGCCCATTTGAATGAGCTCCAACTGTCACCCAGATGCATAATAGTGCCTTGAAGAGGTGTGAACTTGCTCCCAGAGTTGAGACAAAGACCTTGCGTGTGGGGCGGTGTTCTGTTCCTCCGGCAGAATGACCAAGTGTCCTGTGCCCAGGAACTTAATTAACTTCGAAGAGGCCTATCATGCCTTGACGTGTCCATTCATTTGTCCCTTTATTCAGCCAGGCACCAATCCATGTGGGAGAGTAGCTAACCCCTGAACAGGTTTTAAGTGACCAAAGAAGAGGGGTTGCTTATTTTCCAGGCTATAGCTCTGAAGTGGGCGCAGGAGCTCTGCACATGAGAAGAAAACTTCTGCCATCTTGGTTTTAGGTAGAGAGGGACACTGTGAGATTGTTTGCAGTAGAGCACACAAGAAGTGCTGCAAAAGTGGGTAAGGTTACCTCTGGGAACTTTTTCCCTACTGGTTAGGAAGAGGCAAAGACTCCATCCTTCCACACGCTGGTGTCAGACCAAATTATGGCACCCCTCGACACCCTCTTCAGAACACTGCTGTTTCTGTGAAAGATAGAAGAAGGACTGCATTTGCTGCTGAGACGTTTGAGCAGACCTGAAAGGCTGCACCTGCACCCACTTGCACCCAGGGCAAAGAAGTGGACTCCAAGGGTCAGTTGGCTGACCTCCTGTTGGTAAGCAACGTTTACCCCACAACTTTTTCCCCGCTTTGAATCACAACGCGGTCGTTACCATGACCGCGTTGTGATTCCGCATACCATTACTCCGCAAGTCGGAAGAACAACTTGCGGAGGGGGGGGGGGAGGTGTTGGATTTAAAATCCAACACCTCCCTAGTGTCCGCACACACTGGAGTTGGAATAGTAAATTATACTATTCCAACATCCAGCGCCCCCCCTCCGCAAGTCGTTGTTCCGACTTGCGGAGTAATGGTATGCAGAATCACAACGCGGTTGTTGTAACGACCGCGTTGTGATTCCAAGCGGGGAAAAAGATGGCGGAATAACATCGTACATTCCTCCTGTTAAGTTACAGGGACACAACAAGCTGCTAAAAGCCACTGTCCTGAAGAGCCTAGCTGACTTTTCCCAAATAGAAATGCCATTGAGCCTTTCGGTGGCCTCTGCTGGAGTGAGTCTTGCACCCCTAAGCGCTGTTCCTGAGCTCCTGGGACCCTAGACCATGGCTAACTTGATTTCTCCTAACATACCTGAAAACCTGAAGGTAGAAGTTGTTCTGATTTCCAGACCACCTGAGGATTGGCATAAAATTGCCAATCCAATCCTCCCAAAATGTGTCATTGCTAGTCTAAAGAAACAGGTTTCCCCCATTCAGAGCTTCTCCATAGCAGCAACTCTGACTCAACGAGGTCTCGCCAAGAGGGTAACTGCCTGGCGGAGCCCTCTCCAGATACAGCCTACAGCCTTGCCCCACAGCTGGAAGATTCCAAGTTCCACAACAAGGGGCTGATTTATTTATTGATGGGCGGAGTAAGAATATTGTCATGGTGGAGTACTTTACTCCTACTACGGCAAGGGTATTCCACCTGCCGTATTTAGAACTGTCCACTGCCCCTGCTGACATCTCTTACCTTTTCAGGAACTTCCATCATGGCGGTTCCTGCAAATGCATTGTAAGTTTGACGTACTAAGCCAGAGGATAAAACCGCTGACTGGGTTTAACCTGGTTGGTATATCTGACCCATGCTCAGCCGTGGTCGGCCTGAAATTGCACCTAGGTCCTAGTCTACCACATCCATTAACTGCCATTGGTGCTTTGCGCTTTTTGATGTTATGTTTACTTAAAACATTAAAAATTCACGTCTCATGTTCCTCTTATTGGATATTTGTCATTTTGGTGTCATGGTGCTCATTAAACTTTCCTCTATGTTTTAAAAATAGAATGGGAAGTTTATTGTGTTGTATTTTCACCTTTTTCCCTGTTGTGATACTTCTAAAATATTTACAAATTTTCTTAAGTTAAGCCTATCTGCTCTGTGCCATAGCTAACCAGACTTGAGCTCAGCTTTGAATTCCTTCAAACCTTAACTGGATCTAACAAGATAGTCTACCACTAGCTAGAAGCAAGGACACTAACATCCACCCCAATTAATAATTAACAGTCTCACATAATTTATGCAGGAACTCCAATAGATAAAGAAAGCACTACAAAATGAAGCAACCAAATTCTGCTTATTTAAAAGAGATCATATGTCTCTATCTTTCATGGGCCTTTTGACTGGCTTCTAGTTACGAGTAAAATTAAAACTACTTTGTGACGCTAATGCATGGAAGAGCTGTGACCCTGAATATTTACATGCTTAATTTTTAAAAAGCTGATATCAAAACTAATTAAACAAGTGTTATTCTCCTTCCTCGAACCACCCAGGACTCCCTTTAATAGCCTAGGGAATAGGGCCCCCAATTTGTGCAGTTAAATAGAGAGGAAGACTGCAAAGGAAGTGAGCTGATCCTGGGCAACCATCAGCACAGATTTGCCATTGTTGGGCTTGAGGTTAGGGTTTTTGTATGAACTTTTTGTTGAATATGCAACAGAAGAAAAACGTGTTCTGTTACAATCCTGCACTATACAAACAATTGAAATAGATATATACATGGTAGCTGACGAATAAGTCAAAGCAAACACTGAAAAATGGATGCCTATGGAAGATCATGTGCTTCTGTCCTGGACATTCAAAAAGAATTTACTAGATTATTATATACCAAGTAAGCCGCTTATTATCAGTATCACGGATGGTTCAGCAATAATTATTGCACCAATAAAATCCGATACCCTGGTGTTAGACCTATCAGCCTTATGGTGGTCTTCCATTAAAGTTTTTCCCTTCACTCTCCTATTTTTCTGAATTTGTTTTTGCTGGCTTTAAGACTCTGTGGACTTTACGACTGCTGTTGCTAACCAGTGCTAAAGTGTTTGTGCTCACTCCGTAAACCATGGTAAAATTGGCTTGCACCGAATTGAAGAAATAGGTAGTATTACGAATAAAATTCTCACAAGCTTCAACGCTATGACTTGAGACTTGAGACTACATATTTTTGCATTATTTCGCTAACAAACTTCACACAGGGGGACGTCACCTAATTAGGAGACGCTACCAATTCATTACACCCAATTAACACATTTAATTTAATTATAAGTCCCTGGTAAAGTGCCATACTATTTACCAAGGGCCTTTAAATTTAAGGCTACTAGTGGGCCTGCAGCACCTATTGTGCCACCCACTTAAGTAGCCCCTTAAAACATGCCCCAGGTCTGCCATTGCCGCCTGAACGCAGTTTTAAACTGCCAGTTTGTCTTGGCAAAATAACCTCTTTGCCAACCCTTAAACTCCACTTTTACTACACACATGTTATTCTAAGATAGGCCCTAGGCAGCCCATAGGGAAGGGTGCATTGTATTAAAAGGTTGGGCATGTACTTTTAAGTTCTAAATGACCTGGTAGTGAAAAACTCATAAACATTTTTTCACTACAGTGAGGCTTACCTCTCCCATACTTTGACATTGGGTTGCCTTATTACAAGTGTTATCTGTTGATGAGGAGCATGTACGAAATTAATGTTTGTTATCTAAGAAATTGTAATTTAAAATCATCTTTAATGGCAAAGTTGGATTTTAAGTCACAGTTTTGAAAAGTCACTTTTAGAAAGTTGGGCATTTTCCTACCCTAGCTATTTTGGGCATGTAGCCTGTTCCTGCGTCACATGATTGGGTGTATTTGGCTGTTGGACTTTGTTTATTACTCTCAGACAGCCAAACAATAGAGGGATTAGGTGTGCCTGGAAGGGCCTTCACTGGCACCATGGGGGGATGGGCACAGCCCCACTTGTAAATCAATAGGCTGTGCCCTGCTTTCACACAAAGGGCTTTACACTGCCTCATTGTTCATACAGTCAGGCTGGAGCTAAGGCAAGGGAGGCAGGAAACTTCAAGCATGTGAAGGGGAAAACTCTAAAAACATCTACTTCAAAGAAGGCACCAGGTATAAAAAAGATCCATAGAATCCCTCTTTAGTTCACTTTCTGGACCTTCTGGATGGACTCCCATAGGACTGTCTGCTGCTGTGGCCTGCTGTGCACTTAGGAGACTGTTTTGCTGCACCTGGAAGGACTGCTAGACTGCCTGAAGCTTGCTGAGAACCCTCAAAAGTCTGCCCTGCTGCTTGAGCCCTGTTCCATCTCTTGAACCTAAGACTACTAGAGAGACTCCAAGGGCTAGTTGGACTCTTGATCTGCACCTCAGTGACAGAAAAGGCTACACCCATCATGAACCTGGATCGAGCTTGAGGAGTCCTGACCCTCCAAGTGGTTCCTCTCCAGTCATGGACCCCTTGAAGGCATGCTTAAGATGCCCAGATAGCCAAAATCCAAAACTTTGAACATAGAACATTTTTGACTGAAAAAGTGCCCTGAGAACAGTCAGGAGACCAGGGCCTACCTGCTTGTCAATTCACCCAAGGTGCATCACCGGTCAGCCTGATTTTGCGGCAGCGCCCGCTATGTTGTTCTCTCAAGCAGCAAATCTTGTTCAACTGTCCATTGCATAAGAGAGCCTCATGGATACCTGGTCGTCTACAGCTTGCAGCTTTGTCTCACAAGAGATTTTTGACTTCTAAAAATAACCTAAGTCCAGACATGGAATTTTCACTGCGACTTTGTCCAGCGGGTACCCAACAACGACTTCTACCTCCTCATCGGACACCTCCTGCAGGCTTGCACTGCCGAACCTTACTTTCTCATACAATCTTTGCTGAAATTCCAAAGGTAAGCACCAACAGGGTCCAATCCACATCTTGTAACTGACCCATGCCCAGCCATATTTGTTGCCTTTGACCCTGACTTGCGCAACTATGGTCATATAGGTGCTAGTTTTTACTAAAAACTTAAAAAACACTGAATGGATTTTTTTGGTTTTGGTGTCAATTAATTTATCACAATTTTCTCTATTTTTGTAGATAAGTGTGGAATTTTTCCTGTGTTGTGTTTTCAGTTTCTTATGGTTTGTGCTGCATGAATACTTTATACATTGTCTCTATGTTAAGCCTGAATGCTTTTGTACCCTGCTGCCAGAGAGTTATCCACAGGTTACTTTATTGACTGTTGTGGTTCATCCTGACAGGGATTGTGGCTGTTGATTGAACAGGAACACTCCACTCATTTTCTCACTCTTGGGTATTAGAATTTATCAAGGGTTGTCATTATAATCTCTTCCAAGTGTAGTCCTGCACCATGGATGCTTTCCAAAATTAAAGCCTTACATCCCAATATTTACCAGGAATATTTACCAGGCAAGTGACGATATGTACCCAGGAAGAATTGCATGGGGGAAGACTTTACCAAACCCGATTATCACTTGGTATGATAATCCCACCCAACTGATAATTCTGACTCTGCACTTAAATGGTTTGTACATTGGTCATAATTGTGCAGCCCTTTTGTTGTCAGTACCTTAAAGTCCTAGGGGCACATTATCAACAAAGTGGCAAAGAGAGGCGTTAGCCGTCATGGCTTTGCGCCTCTCTTCGCTACTTCGGAAACGCTAGGCTGCACCACATTACCAAGGATATGGTGCAGCCTAGCATTTCCCCCTGCGCTGGCGATAAGTTTTACAACTTATCGCCAGCGCAGGCACCCCTGCACCAGAGTGCAAGGGTGTCTGTGAGCAGGGAAGGTTTGTTTATGTACAGGAAGGAGTTCCTTCCTGCACATAAACAAACAATAAATGCCATTTTGTAACTTACGTGTGTGCTGCTTCATGTTGCACAAATGTAAGTTACAAATTGGCATTTTTAAAAAGAGGTTTCTTCATGTACAGGAAGGGACACCTTCCTGTACATAAAGAAACCTTAACATTTTGCTTTTTCCATGTGTGCTGCACAAGGCAGCACACATGGAAAAAGCAAAAACGAGGAGAAATTAAGCATTTCTCCTCGTTTCGCCACCTTAAGACCAGAATGTTTCTGGTCTTAAGTTCGACGCTGCCACCTATTATCGCAAAGCTTGAAGTGAATGGGTGTTGCGGTGGAACGCCCACCGCAACACCCTCTGCACGCCCCCTTTCACGATAAGTTTATCGTGAAAGGAGCCCTATTACCAAGGCAGCGTTAAGCCAATTAACGTGGCTTTAAGCCACGTTAGTTGCCTTAAGGCTGCCTTGATAGTAGGGCGATGCAATTATTGCTGCGTTATCGGCAGAAAAGTGCCGATAACGTGGCGATAAGGGGCTTGATTATATGCCCCTTTGAATCATGCAAAATATCGACCATGAAAGTTACAAATATATGTAATCTTGACAATTAATTGATGCAATTTGGCCTAGAAAAGCTTTGCTGTGAATGTTACAGATTTGGGAGCATATCATCAAGGGCTTTATCTCCGCTTTTCTGGCTTTAAAAGCCAGAAAAGCGGAGATAAAACCAACGCCCTATCAGCAAGAGTGTGCTAACATGCGTATTCGCATGTTAGCACCCTTTTACACTACGCCTACCTTTGTATCTCTAATGAGATGCAAAGTGGGCGTTCCTGACATACACTACATGTCAGGAGAGCAATAACGCGTCTTTGCGCTATCAGCAAGGATACCCTAGCATTTTAGCAGACGTTAGTTTTTGGAGAAAACTGCTGTTTTCTCCAAAAACGAACGTCTGCTAAAATCCTGACTAAGCCACCCCTAACATTGGGGGTGGATTATGCTGCTACGACCACAGGGTCATATCAGCAAGGTTATTGCCCTTTTGCAGGGAACATCGCTGGAAAACCAGCGATGTTCCCTGCAAAAGGGCGATAACATCGCTATCTCTGGAATTTTTATCGCTCTGGAGCAGCGGGTTGATGATAACGCGCTACCAGGGCGATAAAAAGCAGAGATAGCCAACGATAAGAAAATTATCGCTAAGCACGGCCAGCGATAATTATCGCTTGCCGTTGCTGATATGGCCCACGGTCTTTTTAGCAATGGCAGCCAGGTCCTTAACTTTACCACTCGTGAAGATGTTGGTGGCCTCAGTGATTGCAGGCTATAACTGTGTCACGTAAGGAACAAAGAACAACTGCAGGAAGGAATGTCCTGCATATGGCATCTCCAGGAGAAGACCACAGGCAAGAGATACAACAGTATTCAGTAAAGTGTTACCATCAGAAGACTTTCGTCCTTGGCACACCTCAAAAAAGGAGGCCAAGACTTTCCTAATGGGCAAATTCCTCTCCTAACGCTCGCATTCGATAACCCCAGTGACTTTGGTGTCTCATACCTTTACGGACTTACCTACGGTCTCCCGCATTATAGCCGCCCGGCACCTCTGGGCAGCATTCCTTGGAACTGAGATTGCTATACTTGTATAATGTGTATAATGTGCTATTTGTTTTTATCCCAACTGTTAGCAAAATCTGTTATTGCTGTCTCTTTTCCTTGTTTCATACAAATTCCTCTCCTAACGTTTGCATGTTAATCACCCCAGCGACTATTTTCTCATACTATTACGCTTTACCCACAGCTATCTGGATGGTACCCACCAGGCTCTTCGGGGCATCCTTCCCTGTTCTTGACATTACCTCACTTGTACAATGTTACTATAGGTTCCTGTCCCAACTGTTTCCATGATTTGTTCTGCCATGCTTCCCTTTCCTATTACTTATTGCAACTACCTGTTTTTACCCCAACTATATCCATCCTTCCTTTGTAAAGTGCTGCTACTCATTCGTGAGGGTCTTAAGGCGCTAGTATATACCAATTACGAGTATAACCAATTTTTACATGTTTTAGGAGTCAGTGAGCATGCACTGTGTTCTGAAGTGCCCATGTGTTGAACAGTCCAAAAACTAGCAAAAATATCTAGCAAAAAGTGAGGATGACCATGCAAAACATGTTTTCCCTACATATGCAATTCGTCTATATATGAAGAAAATTTTAATTGATGAGCAGACCTATTTGCTGTGTCACTATGTCCAGGTTTTATCCTAAAATGCCTCCCTATGTTCAAAACAACCTTGTTATGCCCGGGAGTATCAAATGCTGAGTGTAGTGTTGCAAATCTCAGTTTTAACTTCAATTGTTCAATGCAGCTTCCAACAGCTATTGCCCCCTCTTCTTTGTTCGTTTAAGGCTCTTGCTTGCACCATCGAGTCAGGAGCCAGGATGTTGATGCGCGGCAGGGAGCTTAAGTAGAAACACTTTGGGGCAGATTTACAATAACTGACGCAACCCTGCATATCAGCAGGGATGCGCCAGTTATTGTGCGTCACGGCTCCGCCGCCATGGATGCGCCGCATTTACAATGCGGCGCACCATGGGGCAAAAAACAGACAGATGCATGACGCATCTGTGCCGTAAAGGCAGCACATTGCTGGAGTTGCGTGGCAAGCACGACGCAGCTCCAGCAAGGCTCTGGGGTGCCCTATCTTCACAATGCTGCGTCAATCCTTACGCCTGCTTCAAGCAGGTGCAGGGTTTTGACGCAGCATGGGCTCAAAAGTGACTGAGTGAAATCTGGTAGATTTCACTCAGCCACTTTTAAGAGGCGTTCCTGCGACGGAACGCCCCCCCCTGCGCAGGAACGCCTACTTCTGGCGCAGGGCTTTACAACGTGATGCATCTCCCAGATGCGTCACGTTGTAAATACCCCGCAGCACGGCGCTGGTTTTGCGCCGCCGCTGCGTCACAAAAGTGACGCAACGGCGGCGTAAAAGAGGCGCAAGGGGCTTGTAAAGCTGCCCCTTTGATTGGAGCAGGTGACGTTAACGAGGGTTATGTACCCAACTGCATGCCACGCATAAGAGATACAACCATTTAGCAACACATAGCTCTTGCTCCCAATTAATGAATATGACAGGCAGGTCGGAAGCCCGAACCCCTGGGAGTTTCGATACCAACACTGCAACTTTCTGAGAAGGACCATTAAGATTACTGTGAAGTAATCCACCAGTTATTAATAGCCCTCCAACGTTTAAAAAATGCACTAGCAAGTGCCTAAAGCTGTGAAAAATATGATGAAGCAATACTGAATCTATAGGGGATGCACAGGGATTACTTGTCGCTGGACTTTGTGAAAAGTTATTTATTTATTTTAAAATGTGAAATACATTAATGAGCATCATTTCAGTTCGACAAGCGCACCAACAGGAGTATGATACAATAATTTGACAATTAGAGCTGTGTGAGATATTTTCTTTTCATAGATACCTTTTTACACATTTTGCCACCACATATACCGTTTCATATGTGAAACTGGATTATAACTTGTGCTTAACTCAATACAAACATCACATTAGGCCTGACCGTTGCACTACGCATAAAATGTCCGCACAATCTTTTACAACAAATGGGGGCATATTATCAAGAAACGGCGTTAAAATTATCGCCCCTTTAGCGGCAGGAAACTGCCGCTAAAGCGGCGATAATGGGCTTGATAATATGCCTTTGAGAATTCCAATAGAAGCCCATGTTGACACCAGAACGTGGGCTTCTATTGGAATTCTCACGGGCATATTATCAAGCACATTATCGCCGCTTTAGCAGCAGTTTCTTGCCGCTAAAGCGGTGATAGTTTTAACGCCGTTTCTTGATAATATGCCCCTATGGAGTTTAAAAACCATGGACCTCATTAGAAGTTTTTCTGTAATAGTGATTCTCACGGAAACTCAGCATTACAAAAAATTAGGAGGCATATCATCAAGCCGGCGCTATAAAATTTTCGCCGCTTTAGCATCCGTTTTCGGGCGAAAAGCAGCAATAATTTTATCGCAGTATCAGTAAGGTCACGCTATCGCGTGAATCATTGCCTTAGCGCCCTTTTTCCCATCGGCCAGCTATGCATCTCTAATGAGATGCAAAATGGGCGTTCCTTTCCAAAATAACTGGAGAAATGTCGCTAACCGCAGTTCAGACTCTTGTAATTCCCAGAGTGGACTATGGGAGTGTCGCTCTCTGCGGCCTTCCCAGATCTACTACAGCCCCTCTTAGAGCCTCAATCAGCTCAGCCGCCAGACTCATCACAGGCTCCAAAAGAAAATCTCACATCTCCCCTGACCTTCGTGCCCTCAACTGGCTACCTTTCAAAGCCAGAATCCATTTGAAAATTGCCTGCATGACACACAAGGCACTGCACCACAAAACCCCAAGATATCTAGCGGAGAAATTGGTACCATCGGGTGGTATCAGAACTACCAGGAGTTCCGATAACCTTCTATTGAAACCACAACGATTTTCCAAGAAGAAACCTTCTCAGGAATGGCCCCCAGGATTTGGAACGCCTTGCCTCCTGACACAACACTGAACCCCTCCACAACACTTTTCAAAAAAGAAGTGAAAGCCATCCTTTTGGCCAAATTCACCTGAACTATTTTGTATTCATGTATATATGTGTTTATTTATATTTGATACCATTTGTGTATCTATCTAACTCACAGTGTTTACGCCTATGTCTACCACCTATATCTGCCTTGTAAAGCGCTCTGATACCCGCAAGGGTCTTGTTCGCGCTATACAAAATACTCAAAATAAAATAAATAAATAAAACAAATAATGAATTTTTTAATGGGTGAGTTTTTGCAAACATTGTTCTTGCACAACCATAATCGATGCAGTCCTAATACTGTGGTTAAAACTGCACTGGCAATGGGGAAATATTTGAAATTCATCCCACGGTTCTTAGATAATTTTTTTGCAATCGTGGACTGTGTGGATGTTCCATGAAACACAATTGCATCATCAGTGACCCAGTTCACAATAGGCCTGTCATACTCTGCAAGCTGAGATAATGCGGTTCAGACCTAATCTGCGGTGTCTAAGCAGTTCAGCGGTATTAGTTATGACAGGCAGGGCACAGCAACAGGATAACAGAGGCTGTCTTATTACAAGCACTGTAATATGGGCGAAGAGTCTACCGCAGAAGAACCTGCAGCAGCATAACATCTGCCACTTCTTCTTTGTGTTCACTGTTCTGTAGGTAGGGGAGTGACATTTACCTATAAATATGCGGTGTTAGATTTCACATGCAAATATGTGTTCATATTGTAAGAGGCCAATCAGACTTGGCAGCCTCGTGTTCTTTTTAAATATATTTTTCAGTGGAATCAAAGCACCTAAGTTTGAAACGATGGCTTAGCCAGGGCAGTGGTGGTGGGTCAATTGTCACAGTGGGAGAGCTGTCCATTGACGTCATATCACTAAAATCACAGGCGTTGTGAAAAAAAACAAGTGCTACTTACAGAGAAGGGGAGGGTTGCATCAAAGGCAACAGAAGAATGTTCAGGTATTTGAGTGTACATTTATATAAATGTGTGATTATTGTGTTTGGTATTAAATACAAATGCACACCATATAACATTTGTTTTATAATAGTGCATCAGTTATTTATGCATCTGTATTTATATGGTTTATAATAAGTGATTGAATTCGGTGAAGGTGGAAAAAGAATATTATGTTAATTCATGCACTTTCCATCATCCTGCAAGATGCCTGTCCTTTTCAAAGTCAAAGTCAAAGGAACTTATTAAGCGCACAAATCACCAAAAAGGTCTCATGGCACTTATGAAGACTCTGTGCGAACTGACAGTCTGAAATGACGGCATTATTGGTGGTCGAATAGCCAGGTTTTTAGTTCCTTGCAGAAGAGCTTGTGATCAGAGATGGAAAGAAGATGGGATGGGAGCTTGTTCCAGAGGGCAGGTGTGAGAAAATAAAAGGATCGACCTCTGTTCCTTGCATTGCGGATTCGTTGTGAGGTGAGGAGGTATTTGGTACTAGTTCTTAGTGGTCTACTTGGATGATACCTACTGAGTTTCTTAGCTAAATAGCTTGGTCCATTTCCGTACAGGCTCTTGTGAGCGAAAGACAGAATTTTGAAACAATCTCGCTTCTTAGGAGAGAGCCGGTGAAGAGTCCTCAGGCTAGGTGAAGATGGGGCTCTGGAAGGAAGATTTAAAATCAGTCTGGCAGTGGTATTCTGCTCCCCATTTACGGAGGCTAAGAGGGCATTGCCATAGTCCATATGGCTTATGATAGACCCTTGCAGCAGCGGTTTTCTGGATTCGATAGGGATCCATTCAAAGTTTTTGTGTAATTTATGCAAAATACAATAACAGATACCTATTACATGATTTATATGATTTTTCATTGACAACTGATTGTTAATCATGATCCCAAGGTTCTGCACTACTTGTTTGGGAAATGGACATGGGCCTAGATTATGGGGCCACCAGCTGCTGGACCAGTACTCATCAGCTTTCCCAAAAAGAATGATCTCTCTCTTGCTTCCATTAAGCTGTAAGTGATTGATGCACATCCAGTTGTTCATATGGGTCAAGTAATTTTTAAAATGGATCATTGTATCTGTGGGGTCTGGACCAAGAGGGATTAACACCTGAGTGTCGTCAGCATATGACACTACATCAAAGAGAGAGGGTGTCAGCCTAATGTTGTCGATGACATCCACCACTGACGTTTCAGTACTATGTGCTGCCCTAAACCCCGACTGTGATGGGTCGAGGAGTCCATGACTCTCCAGCAGTGGCGTAGCTAGGGGGGGGCGGGGGGGGCGGACCGCCCCAGGCGGCACTATTTCTGGGGCGGCGGCGGTCACTGGTGGCCCGTCGCGGCGACCTTTATAATTTATTTGAGGAGTGGGGACACTCACTGTCTGACACTTTACAGTAGTCAGTCAGTGTCCCGAGTCGAGTCCACAAATAAATTATAAAGGCCTCCGCAACGGACGGGCCACCAGTCAATCAGACTACGGCCCCGGGCACAGGCCAGACGTCACCAGATCAAGAACAGACACCCTCCCGATTCAGGCGGGAGACTACCGATGTTAAGGCTAGTCTCCCGCCTCCCGATTCCTGCAAGCAAGATTCCTCGGGGTTTCAGCTGACAGAGCTTGTATCGAGTAAAGTGCTAATTCTTCCAGCAATAGTCAGAGTGGCGATGCAGGGGCTCTCGAAGGGGTGAAAAACCAACAAAGCCTCATTAACCAGCGAATGGTCTTTTAAAGGCCTGTGAAGTACTGGGGGCGGCTGTGTGTGTTCACAGGAAGCTGTCTCAGCGAGTAATCCCGGGCTGACACACAGGGGGGTGGGGGCGGTGGTGTTTGCACTGCCACTGCACCCTTGGCCCACCCAAATAAAAATTCCTAGAGCCGGGCCTGTCTCCCACCCCCTTACGAAATGGGCAAAATTCATTGTGTGGCAAAGGTCCTTGGCATTCTCGCCACCTGCGTTTAACCACAGGAATAGCAGCAAGGTCACTTCAGGTCGCCCCACAAGCACGAGCGGGGCTTTGCTTTGCTATTGGGACCCGCGTCACGAGTGGGGCTTTGCCATGCTTTGGGGCCCCACGTCACGGGTAGGGATTTGCCATGCTATTGGGGCCCCCGTCACGAGTGTATAGGGGCCCACGCCGCGAGTGGGGCTTTGCTGTACTGTAGGGGCATTGCGTCACGAGTGGGGTTTTGCAATAGGGGCCCACGTCACGAGTGGGGCTTTGCTATAGGGGCCAGCGACATGAGTGGGGACTTTGCCATGATATATGAGCCTAGGACACGACTTGAGATTTGCCATGCTATAGTGGCCCACGCCACGATTGGGGCTTTGCTATAGGAGCCCGCGTCGCGTCAAGAGTGGAGCTTTGCTATGGGGGCTCGCGTCACGAGCGGGGGCTTTGCCATGCTATAGTGACCCACGTCACTAGTGGGGCTTTGCCATGCTACAGGGGCCCACGTCACATTTTACCATGCTATAGGGGCCCACGTCACGAGAGGGGCTCTGCCATGCTATAGGCGGACACGTCACGAGTGGGGCTCCTCCATGCTACAGGGGCCCACGTCAGCTCCCGTAGTTTAAGGCTCTTATTTAAAGGGTCTGGAGCCTGTAAGGGGTGGTGGCGTTGAAAGCCCCTGATAAGCTCTCAACCCTCGGGTACCCAGCTCTCAATAGTGCAGTAGGTACAGTGGTACCAGGCCCAGCGTTTTAAGGGCCCACTTTATCTCCAATTATTGGTGTTATTTTTAAGAACCCACCCAGTCGACGGTGGCCTATTTCACCTCGCCTCTGTAGGGCGCCCTTCTTAGGGCACTGCGCTCCTGAGCCCTGTAGTGACCGCAGAGAGGCCGCGGTCCTGGCCTGTGCGTCCGGAGGGCGCTGGGATCGTGGTTGGGACCCGCCTGGCTTAGGAAGTGTCATTTTACTGCTTTCCTCACATGGCTGACGGGACATCCTGTCAACAAAGGAATCTGCCGCGGCCGGCCGGGATCGGCGTCTCCTTCGTGGGTTCCAGATTTAGCCAGCAACCTGTCAAACCAGTGAGTGCACACAACACTTGTATCACCCTCTCTCTGCCTGCCATTACGCTCCATGCTTTTGAAAGGTAAGAGAAAAACGTGCATATTTCGTTTCAAATGCCCGATCCTGCAGCAGCACACTTCCAAAGCCCACACGTGACAGTAACCTGATTCAAGGCCCCATTCTCCCGATTAATTTTTTTAAAACTCCCACTTTGCTCTTCTGAACACCCACTCCCTATTATGCCACTGACATCTTTTGGCGGCCGCCTCGGACACTATACGCCGAGGATCACAGCTGCGCATTTAGTATCAAATTGGCGCCCTCTGCTAGAGTGGGACCCGAACGCTGGCGCCAGTCTATCAGGTCACGTGAACAGACTCCGACAATGTTGCACTCATCGTACTCAGCGTGAGGCAGGCACCGTTATGTGTTTTTTTTGTCAATTTCCTGCTAATGGACCTTCCCCCCAGGAGCTGGATTGTCCTCCCTCCCTCCCTGACCTCGACACCTTCAGGGCAGCCACGGCAGCAGGGTGATGTAGCATACATAGAGTTGCCACACACTTTCGGCTTGTATTTCCTCGAAGTGCAGGGGCCTCCCTTTCCCAAAGTTTTCAGTTGGTTCGCGTTGTAAGGTAGGACACATTTTTTTCTTTTAATAATAGTCGCGTTTGTTTCAGCTGTTGTGGTGCAGGGTCCCGCATGTTCAGCTCGTGAGTCTTTCATCTGGGTACAGTCCTGGGTACAGTTAGTGATGGGGGCTGCCTCCAAGTAAGTGAGACTGTGCCAGCCTTGCATGATGTCAGCGCGCGTGTAGGAAATCGTGTCATACGCGGTGGCACCGTGTGAGTTGGCAGGTATGAGTTTGCATTGACTCAGGTAGCAACAGAATCTTCTATGGACCTATTACTGCTAGACTTTCGGGGAAGGGCACGGAAGTGCAGATGTAATGGTGAGAGAGCGGTGGGGGGGCATTGGCTGTGCTATTATGTGCGGGAGGGGGTAGCTCACGAAGAGTGTGAGAGGACCGAAGCAATGAGAATGGGAGTTTGTAGTGTATTGTAATTAGGGCTCCCGGATTTATGGTATTTATTTTTTGGACATTTCCGCCTGTATTTATCCATATTTATTTTTTGCAAATTTTATCTGTATTTATCCATATTTATTGTGGGTTTTATTGAAAAATTAAGCTGAAATTAGTATATTTCCATATTTATTTAACCAGTATATATGCACTAATGCTTGAATGCCTTCCAGGTTTCAATGCTGTAAACACCCACAGAAGATAAATCAATGCACTTTAATGAAACTATGCAAATGTCAGTGTCAACCTTGCACTTATCTACTGCTGTTAAAGCTTCTTTACTAGAATTCCTTTCTTTTTTAGCTCCCTTACCTATCAATCCACACAGCTATTGGCCTGGCAGTCATGGGAGACAGTATTTAGAATTACTCAAAAAGCAACAAAATTTCCGTTTTTGTCCACATTTAGAAATAAATACAGACAAGAAAATAAAAGTTTTCTGTCTGTATTTACCTGTAAAAATCAGTAAAAACGGAAAACAGGGAGCTTTAACTGTAATTGCATAAAAAGTGTCACTTTATCACTCCTAGAAGCCTTCCTATATGTTGGACACTATTGTGATATATGTTTCTAGAGCGACAAAGAAATAAGATGCCCTTATCAAATTTGAGGACCACTGATGTCCCTTCTGCAGAAGTAAACACCTTCTACTGCTTACGTGATATTCTTAAGAAGAGCCTGTGTGTTCTCTTTAATGTCAGAAAATATTTATTGGGATTTTATATGTACAGGAAGATACAGTTAATAAAGTACAGATAGGGCCTGTGTGTTCTGAATGTGAATGCACTACGTACCCTCTGTACTCACTCTGTGTGTCCAATCAGAGATGCAGGGATCGGGGATTTTCCGCAGATTGGGGGCAGGTAGACAGGGAGGGGGCGCAGCGCGATGCAGGAGAGACTGAGAAAGGAAACTAGAGGCACAGTGTACCAGGAGAAACGAAAGAGAGAGGGGAAAGGAAACCAAGGAGAGGGAGAGGCAGTAAACAGCGTTGGAGGAGGGGAGGAACGAATGAGAAAAAGATAAACGAAACAGTAGTAAATTCTGGGAGTTCAGAAACGGTAGGTCTGTCCCATCCTTCCCTGCATGCATGGACAGGAGATTAGAGCTCGGAGTAGCAAAGGGAAGAGACGAACTAAGAACAAGGAAACATAAAGAAAAGGAGGTGAAAGGAAACTATTTTAGGGGTGTGCAAAATGTATCTAATTTGCTCGTGTAAATCGCAAAATATCAGGAACATTCCAGAAAATTATGTATCATTTCGTGAAATGCAAAGCCATCATTTAGTGCAATATTTGCATCCTAGCCTCAATTTTTGATGCAACAACGTATTTTGCATTTTAAAAAAGTGCAAAAAAAACTGATTACTGCAAACTATAGCTGCTCATGTTGTGGTTGTTCGCATTGTTCCTGTACCCCTCTGCTATAATTTTATGACGATTACACGACATGGTCCAAGTTTGGAAATTTTACATAGCAAGGTTAAGGCGAAATTTCCAAAATGATATAGATTTTGCCAGCATAATTTAAATTTCGCCCAGGTCCAAAGGTATTACAGTACAGTGAAAGCGGCACAGAAGAGAATGAAGGAGATAAAAAGAGCCAGGAAAAACTGGAATGGGGGTGGTGTAGCGCAAGAAAGAGCTTACAGTTCGCAAAAAGATGACAAGGATAGAAGGGGAAAGGAAAACATTAGAAGAGGGGAGACCTGCCAGGAAGTGTTTAGAGTGCAGGTTGGCACCGTGGAAACCCTATGCTGTTAGACATCTCATGGTGTCCCGTGTCTAGTTTGAGTCACACATCAGGGCATTTTCTTCCTTGTATTGCAAAGCATGTACTACCTCCTTCCCCACAGATTCTTTAATATTGTTTGCAGTTTACCACTATTAGCAAAGAGTGGAGTTTTTCGCAATGTAATTCGCAGCACAGTCGTTCTTTTGCTGCAGCTTCCCAGGGCATGATGGCAGATTTAAATGACCTGATACAGGAAATACCAAGTCACAGAAATTTATTCGGTTGGAGTTTTGAATAATCAAATCGGTAACAATTTGTACAAAGCAACATGTTAAACTTTCCACAGTATGCACAAAAAGGAGAAAAATAGTAAGCTAGAGGGTTGGATGAGAGTCCACCCTCAAATCCACCGGCACGTGGTGTCAGCTGAAGCTGCTGGGCAGGAGTAGGTCAGTGATAAGGGCTGGCAAGTACAAGGAGTGAGCTGAGGGAAGTTATAAACAGAGGCCATGTGCCCCAAGGTACAGTCAGCACAATCTCCATTGAAGGGGTCACTTAACTTGCAAAGACATACAGTTTTACAGATAAAACTAATATAGCGCAAAAACGATGTGTGGAAATCGGGTCTCAATCAATCAAACAAACAGGATTTGCATAGCGCCACTTATCACCTGTAAGGGTATCTAGGTGCTGGAGGGTGGGGGCGGTGCTGCTGATGATGACTTTAATCGAATAACCATGGTTTTAGGCCCTTCCTGAAATCCTGCAGTGTGGCAGTCTGTGTGTTCTCCTTTGTACTGCCGGTCACCAGTGTATTCAACTGTGTAGCCTTGGATCGTGTCATGTATGTGCATGTAACTTGCATGATCAAGGTAACTATTAGCGGCGATACTACGTGTCTCTCGGTCCTTTCCCCAGCACCCTCCTCCCCTTATTCCCCCCCCCCCCCTCCCCCCCCCAGGGGCGGCAATCTGAGGGATAGCCCCGGGCGCCACAAGCTCTAGCTACGCCCCTGCTCTCCAGATGGGTGGTAAGCTGTTTATTTACCAAGAACTCGAGTACCTTATCGAAATATGAAAGCAGTGAGATGGGACGGTAGTTTCCTGGTACCTTAGGATGGGAAGAAGGCTTTTTTAAAATTGGTTTGACTTGAGCTGCTTTCCATCTGGTGGGGACCGTGGCCTGAGCTAATGACATATTGAATAGCTCTGTGAATTTGGCTGTGAGCAGAGGAGCTATATTTGCAAAAAAATATGGTGGGAGCGGGTCTGCTGGGGAACCTGATTTAATCTTGGCTAGGGTAATGGAGACTTCCTCTGGAGTGGATACATTGAATTCCTGTAATAGTGACAGTGCAGGGTCACTGTTAATACCTAGATTAGAGTCTACATTTTTAATATCGTGGTGGGGAAAAGACCTATGAATAGATTTGATCTTTTCATCAAAAAAAGAAGACAGCGTGTCTTCCCACTCTTGCGAGGGAGTAGAAATAGGCTAATCAGAGAGAGGGGCAGTGAACTCCTTCAGTATTGTATAGAGCTCTTTATTGGAATTTGCACTGCAATGCCCGACGGGCACCCGCGAATGGGCTCTTTAGCGGAGATCTTTTCTTGATGAAGCTGTAAGGTGCATGCGGGTGTATGGACTAGGTAGTGTACTGAGTGCGAGGTGATTTGTTAAAATTGGTCTAGGGCAGTCCTATTGTATATATTTTATTCCAGGGATGCACTAACCTAACTAAAAACAGGCAGCTCTATCTGGATGCAATGGTCCTAAAGGGCATGTGTGGTGTGGGAGGTCGACATATTTCTTGCCTTAGGTAGCCCCTAACGGGTCTAGTGGCAATTCATCAGGGCCAAGAGTCAATAGAGAGTTTATCGCAACTCTGACACTACCGCAATGCTGGTTCTGGAAATGGCACAGTGGAGTAGTAACCAGCTTTGCATGTGAACACTAGGTCCGATTGACCAAGTGTTATGTGACCTGAAAGAAAGTGATAATAAAGAGAGCTTTAGAATTTTTGCAATGCTAACTATATATAAAAAGGTGGACCCAATGTGGGTCAAGCAGTGATGAGATCCTTATTGCCCAGGTCGGGAGCTCATTTCTATTCCCTGTGCTGTGCCTTGTTGTGTTGCTATCTAAAAATTGCCGGGAAATTCCTGTGTGGTTTGGCGCTTTTGACGAGTAGTTAAAAATAAATTACTAAAACATCGGTATCCCTTGGGGTGTGTGAGGGCACTTTATCACAGATCTGAACACTCCCACCCACACTTAGGAACTGCACACTAGTTTGTTATATTAGCTTGGCACAAAAACAGTGAAAACACAACACAAGAAAACTTCCAAACCAATTTAGAACAATGGAGTACATTTTACAAAATTATGGGACACCAAAACAGCAAAAATCCAATCAGTAGAACCAGAGATATGAATTGATAAAACTGTGTAGTGAAAACTAGCACCTAAAGAATTAACGCGCCAATCATGGGCATCTAGACGGGCGAGACCAGGGCCACAGTAAAAAAATATGCAAAAACAACAGTTGATGGACAGAATGCAGAACAATGTAATACATTCACCCCAGTTCAGAGATCTGGGCCTAAATCCATAGTTTTTTGCTCACCATACCATTCCAGTTTGAACCCAGCCATATGCAAATCAGTCTTGACCCTGTGCCTCATGGGAACAGTCCAGCCCGAACTGCCAAGCCAGGTCCTCCCTGGACTGATAACAAGAATCCTAGGACCGGTTTCAGGGTTTCACCCCTCTTTAGCCAGGATAGTTTGATTCCAGTGGCTGAGAATAGATGGGGGTGCACGAATCAGAGAGTCTAACAGTCAGATGGTTATGGGTAAAAGTCTTCTTTATTCCAAATTTATAATTTCGATCGAACATCATATCGAGGAAACGCGGAGATTTTGAATCGGATTTTGGAGTAACAGGTACAAGTGTAATACACTGTGTCCTTTGAATAATTGGAGACTTACGGAAACAGGAAACTTTTATATTAGCCCTGATAAAGTTCCCCATGGGGGAATGAAACGCGTTGGCTGGACCTTTGATATCAGTTGAATTTTGTATTTTATCAATTTTGAATAAAGAAGACTTTTACCCATAACCATCTGACTGTTGGACTCTCTGATTCGTGCACCCCCATTGATTCTCATTCTTTGATGATCTGGAACACAGTGACGCTGTTCAGCGGCTGGCGTCTGGGGCTGATTGCACGACCTTTACTGCTTTTGGAACTGATGTGAGGTGCGGCAAGAAAGGCCCGCCGTTGTTGCAATTAGAATATTTGATTCCAGTGGCATGAAGAGCACGGGACCCACGTCTGGGCATACCCGTCCCACTCAGGGTGACAAATGCCATAACAACAGTTGATGGACAGAATGCAGAACAATATCATACATTCACCCCAGTACAGAGATCTGGGCCTAAATCCATCGTTTTTTTGCTCCCCATGCCATTCCAGTTTGAACCCAGCCATATGCAAATCAGTCTTGACCCTGTGCTTCATGGGAACAATCCAGCCTGAACTGCCATGCCAGGTTCTCCCTGGACTGGAACCAAGCATCCTAGGACCGGTTTCGGGGTTACACCCCTCTTCAGCCAGGATAGCTATATTCCAGTGGCATGGAGAGCACGGGACCCAAGTCTGGGCATACCCGTCCCACTTGGGGTGACAAATGCAAAAACAACAGTTAATGGACAGAATACAGTACAATGTCATACATTCACCCCAGTACAGAGATCTGGGCCTAAATCCATCGTTTTTTGCTCACCATGCCAATCCAGTTTGAACCCAGCAATATGCAAATCAGTCTTGACCCTGTGCCTCATGGGAACAGTCCAGCCTGAACTGCGAAGCCAGGTCCTCTCTGGACTGGAAACAAGCATCCTAGGACCGGTTTCGGGGTTACACCCCTCTTCAGCCAGGATAGCTTGATTCCAGTGGCATGGAGAGCACGGGACCCAAGTCTGGGCATACCCGTCCCACTCAGGGTGACAAATGCAAAAACAACAGTTGATGGGCAGAATGCAGTACAATGTCATACATTCACCCCAGTACAGAGATCTGGGCCTAAATCCATGGTTTTTTTGCTCACCGTGCCATTCCAATTTGAACCCAGCCATATGCAAATCAGTCTTGACCCTGTGCCTCATGGGAACAGCGCAGCCCGAACTGCCAAGCCAGGTCCTCCCTGGACTGGAAACAAGCATCCTAGGACCGGTTTTGGGGTTTCAGCCCTCTTCAGCCAGGATAGCTTGATTCCAGTGGCATGGAGAGCACAGAACCCACTTCTGGGCATACCAGTCCCACTCGGGGTAACAAATGCAAAAATAACAGTTGATGGACAGAATGCAGAGCAATGTCACACATTCACCCTAGTACAGAGATCTGGGCCTAAATCCATCGTTTTTTTGCTCACCATGCCATTCCAGTTTGAACCCAGCCATATGCAAATCAGTCTTGACCCTGTGCTTCATGGGAACAGTCCAGCCCGAACTGCCAAGCCAGGTCCTCCCTGGACTGGAAACAAGCATCCTAGGACCGGTTTTGGGGTTATACCCCTCTTCAGCCGGGATAGCTTGATTCCAGTGGCATGAAGAGCACTGGACCCACGTCTGGGCATACCCGTCCCACTCGGGGTGACAAATGCAAAAACAACAGTTGATGGACAGAATGCAGAACAATGTCATACATTCACCCCAGTACAGAGATCTGGGCCTAAATCCATAGTTTTTTTGCTCACCATGCCATTCCAGTTTGAACCCAGCCATATTCAAATCAGTCTTGACCTTGTGCCTCATGGGAACAGTCCAGCCTGAACTGTGAAGCCAGGTCCTCTCTGGACTGGAAACAAGCATCCTAGGACCGGTTTCGGGGTTACACCCCTCTTCAGCCAGGATAGCTTGATTCCAGTGGCATGGAGAGCACGGAACCCAAGTCTGGGCATACCCGTCCCACTCAGGGTGACAAATGCAAAAACAACAGTTGATGGACAGAATGCAGTACAATGTCATACATTCACCCCAGTACAGAGATCTGGGCCAAAATCCATCGTTTTTTTGCTCACCATGCCATTCCAATTTGAACCCAGCCATATGCAAATCAGTCTTGACCCTGAGCGTCATGGGAACAGCCCAGCCCGAACTACCAAGCCAGGTCCTCCCTGGACTGGAGACAAGCATCCTAGGACCGGTTTCGGGGTTTTACCCCTCTTCAGCCAGGATAGCTTGATTCCAGTGGCATGGAGAGCACAGAACCCACTTCTGGGCATACCAGTCCCACTCGGGGTAACAAATGCAAAAATAACAGTTGATGGACAGAATGCAGAGCAATGTCACACATTCACCCCAGTACAGAGATCTGGGCCTAAATCCATCGTTTTTTGCTCACCATGCCATTCCAATTTGAACCCAGCCATATGCAAATCAGTCTTGACCCTGTGCTTCATGGGAACAGTCCAGCCCGAACTGCCAAGCCAGGTCCTCCCTGGACTGGAAACAAGCATCCTAGGACCGGTTTTGGGTTACACCCCTCTTCAGCCAGGATAGCTTGATTCCAGTGGCATGAAGAGCATGGGACCCACGTCTGGGCATACCCGTCCCACTCGGGGTGACAAATGCAAAAACAACAGTTGATGGACAGAATGCAGAACAATGTCATACATCCACCCCAGTACAGAGATCTGGGCCTAAATCCATAGTTGTTTTGCTCACCATACCATTCCAGTTTGAACTCAACCATATGCAAATCAGTCTTGCCCCTGTGCCTCATGGGAACAGCCCAGCCCGAAATGCCAAGCCAGGTCCTCCCTGGACTGGAAACAAGCATCCTAGGACCGGTTTTGGGGTTTCACCCCTTTTCAGCCAGGATAGCTTGATTCCAGCGGCATGGAGAGCACGGGACCCACATCTGGGCATACCAGTCTCACTCGGGGTAACAAATGCAAAAATAACAGTTGATGGAAACAATGCAGAGCAATGTCACACATTCACCCCAGTACAGAGATCTGGGCCTAAATCCAACGTTTTTTTGCTCACCATGCCATTCCAGTTTGAACCTAGCCATATGCAAATCAGTCTTGACCCTGTGCTTCATGGGAACAGTCCAGCCCGAAATGCCAAGCCAGGTCCTCCCTGGACAGGAAACAAGCATCCTAGGACCGGTTTTGAGGTTACACCCCTCTTCAGCCAGGATAGCTTGATTCCAGTGGCATGAAGAGCACGGGACCCACGTCTGGGCATACCCGTCCCACTCGGGGTGACAAATGCAAAAACAACAGTTGATGGGAAGAATGCAGAACAATGTCATACATTCACCCCAGTACAGAGATCTGGGCCTAAATCCATTGTTTTTCTGCTCACCATGCCATTCCAGTTTGAACTAGCCCCGGGCGTAGTACTCCGCTTCGCCCACGGAGTGTACGTAGCGCTGCCTGCTTCGCGGTTTACGAAGTATTCGTAGCAGGCAGCACTACGCACACGTCAGGGCAAAGCAGAGCTGCCTGCCGCCCGCCGCCTGCCTCCCGCCTGCCCTCCTTTTGAAATAAGGTAAACTATGGGGCGTGGCTTGGACGGCAGCGTGGATGGCTGCTTAACTCAGAGATCCGCCATTCCAGAGCCGCAAAATGGCCTTCCCGAAGTGTTTAAATAGCTGAAATCCTTCGGAGATACGTCGGAACCTGCCCTGGCTGCATGATCGTCTTTGTTTTGCCCCGAATGCCGTTTTTGAGGCAGTTTCAACCCTGTTTTTCTCCGACTGGAAACTACGTGATAACTAAGATGGCGGTGTACCGAACGGGGAAATAAAGTTGTAAACTGCACAGAACGTATCGGGCTTGCCGCACAATATTTTCTTATTACCGGAGGTCTGAGGCGACTCGAGGTTAAATTCATCTGGACTGAGAGTTTCCTGCATTGTTTGGGTCACCCACTGCTTGCCAATATGAGCGCTACTGAAATGGTGTCTCCACGGGAGTCTCGGTGCTGCTGCACACACTACGAGTATGCTTGCTCTGGGGCTGGATTTGGTTACTGTGGCCGGTTCCTGGAAGAACGACAATGGTTTTGGTGAGCACAGCGGCGCATATTATTATTTAATTGTGCAAATATTTCCGGCTCACTGAATGACTGCCTATGGAGATGGCTCCACACATTGAGAGTGTGCAAGGTACTTTATGTATGAAGTTGCGCACCCTTGCATTTACTTTATAACTGAGATGGCACGTTTTGCTGGGTCAGAACACTGATTATTTCATATGGTGTGGGTCTCTCTCTTACGAGGCTCCTAACCTACCTTTATGTAGTTCGCATATACAGAGAATTGGGCTCCATGTACGTTGTTCCTGACATGCTTCCACCTGATTTCTGGTCTCCGTGTTATTGTGCTGCGTTCAGTGGGGCTGATGAATAGCGGAGATTCCGGTATGAAGACGCCACTGGATGTGCCTTCCAGACTGTAGTGATGTTGTTTTGATGGATTGGGTGCATGTCTTGTCTTACGCCAGCAGAGGTGGATATACCTGCTTCGTCTGCTCTCTGAGATTCTTGAGCTTCGGGATCATTGGATTTTCTAGTATGGCCACTGTGTAGCTATATTACATCATAAACTGGTGGTTGTGTACGCCGCTTATCTTCCTCATGCTCCTTTCTTGAATTTGGATCAGCCAGGTCACCCCTAGGATATAATCAGATACAACCAATGTAGGTGTGGCCTATCTCAGAACCTCCAGTCATTAATCAGATCGCTAAGTGACCGTCGCTTTCAGTGACAGATACTACAACTCTACAATCTTTAAAATGTCTGACCGCGATTCCAAGTTGATGCACAAAAGAAACAAAGGCGAGCCCTCACAGTCAGAATCACCCATCAAAGTGAAACAAGATATCAACAGTACATTGGACCTGATCCTTAAAAAGCTGGCTGATGTCCATGAGTTGGCCAAATCAACCAAACAAACAACGGAGACTATACAGCTGGAGATAACAGCCATTAGAGGAGATATGAACACTGTGAACAACAGACTTTCTGTAGCTGAACAGAGGATCAGTGATGTTGAGGACATTGTAACCAAGTCATGTAATGAAGCAAAATCTTTGAAGAATGTGACGTCTATGCTCATGAGACAGACAGCTGAGTTGGAAGATCGTAACCGGAGAGGCAACATCCGAATCCTTGGTGTTCCGGAGGGATAGGAGGAGGCTCTAGGCTCTTGTTCAGCTTTTCTAGAGGATTGGATTCCTAAGTTTACTGGCATAACGTTTGATCATCCTTTTGAATTAGACAGAGCACACAGAATCCCTTCATTTAAATCCTCATCACGGCAGGGGGTCCGCCCAATCATCTGTAAACCTCTGCGATTTCAACAGGTAGAAGCAATACTTAGCTATGCCCGGAAAAACCATCAACTCATCTGGAAGGGTCAAAAAAAGATTTTTACCCAAGATTTTTCGAAGCCAACTGTTGACACACGTAGGGGTTTCCTAAACCTAAGGGACAAGTTGAGGAGCAAAAATATCCAGTTTTCTTTTGTTGGCCCTACTAGGTTTAAGATCACTGATGGTGGAAGACACCTTTTTTTCAACGATCCCAGAGACCTTGCAAATTATCTAGAAGGCCCTCCTACATGGATTCATCACAGTTCTCTGCCAGTAAGAGGAAGTCCTCGCCAGGTCCGGCGTAATGCTAGTGTTGATTCCATTGTACCTTTTAACATTGTTTCCTTCAGAAGATCCGGTGTACTGTATCTATTCATAAGTAATTTGATAATATGTACACGTCCTTTATTGGTTGTGATGGTAATTGTTTCTATTTAGGCTTGTATATTAGCCGAAGGTTGGTTGATAGTTAGATATTGGGAAGGTTTGCATATGATCTGATTATGTTGTTTCCTCTGGAGTGCGGGTGGACATTCCTATCGTCGCACCTCCCACATGCTAAGTATTCAGGTTGGGGTGGGGAGGGAGGGGAAGGGGGGTGATTGGGTTGAGAGCGCCCAAGATCTCAATAACGTTTTCACTGATATTATATTTGATTCTTTGGCTGCTCTCCATCTATTCTTCTTTCTTTTCTTTTCTTTCTTTTTCTCCTTTTCCTTCATTCTTCTCCTTTCCTGGCTTCTTCTACTCGCTAGACATGTCTGGTGCCCAGGATCCCTAGTACAATTTTCAGGATGTGAATATCTGGCTTTCAAGTTTATTATGCTGTTGAAGATATATGATTTTGATGACTGTCATATGAGCCCTGCTATGTGGTATTTAAAATATTCGCATTTGTTCCTATGTCAAGACTCATACTTATTGAGTTCACCATTTGAAACCGTTCCTGATGGCCACTAACAAACAATGTGCCCTATCAAGCGATTTGAAGCAAGTGTCTCTTAATGTTAAAGGTCTTAATCATCCTGTGAAAAGACGTAAGGTCTTTGAGTATTTATCCAAGACAAAAAGTGACATTGTGATGTTACAAGAGACAAAGCTTTCTGAGGATGACAATAAACTCATTAAATGTAACTGGATTTTGCAAATGGCATGCTCTCCAGCAGATAAGAAGAAACGAGGTGTTATTACCTTGATTTTGAGATCAGCTAACATAACGCTAGAATCCTATACACACGACGATGAAGGTCGTTTTTTGATCACTCACTTGAGGAGAGGCGAGGATTTATTACACGTGGTCAATATATATGGTCCTAACACGGATGATCCCTCCTTTTGGTCCAGCATTTCAGGCAGGTTAAGATAGTATACCTCAGTAAGATCTTATAGTAATGGCAGGAGACTTTAATCTACCCTTGGATCCGATAATTGACAGGCAGTCCAACTGCCATTATCAACCCACGAGCTCACACGCAGTACTCACAACTATTTGCTCTAAATTTAATCTCAAAGATCCCTGGAGACTCCAGCACCCAGACACAAGGGATTACACTTTCTATTCGGCCCCTCACAACTCGTACACTAGGATTGACTATATCCTTGTTTCTGGGGCATACACCTGCCTCATCGAGTCTACTAATATATAGCCCCAAGGTTGATTTCTGACCATTCTTGCATTTCTCTTAAATCAACGGGAAGTCACAAGGAACAAACTCCTAAAAGATGGCGGTTTAACGATGATGTCTTGTCAGACCCTGAGGACAGAGAAAAGATTGTGGAGGCCATTACAGACTATCTTGGACATAACAAGGTGACTGATACTAATATAAATATACACTGAGATGCATTGAAGGCCACTATAAGGGGGCTAGTCATTGCAATAAAAACAAAAATAAATAAACGCCTGAACCAAGGACTACTCCAGCTAGAACGAGAAATTAGAGATTTAGAGACTGCCCACATTGCTTCCTTAAATGATTCTAGTCTATTGCTGACTTTGACACAAAAGAAATCTGAGTACAATAAGATATTAAGCGAACGTGCGGGGGTGTGGATTAATAAATTTAAAGCTCTGAATTTATGTGAGGCCAACAAGGCAGGGAAACTTTTAGCTTCATACCTTAAACATAGACAAAACCAACATGTCATCTCTTCAATCAAAGATACCAATAATCAAACTCATACGACACATAATGGCATTCTCAGAACTTTTAAACAATTTTATCAAGACCTATATTCAAATAATCAGACTTTTGACAGTGAGAGGTGCACTGATTTCCTCTGTGACCTCAATCTGCCACAACTCTCAGAAGTGGATTCTGCCATGTTAGGTATGGAAATCCATAGCACGGAGATAGAAAAGGCGGTCAGGTCCTTGAAAGAGAATAAAGCGCCAGGGCCAGATGGTTTCACGGCAATCTTCTATAAATCTTTTATAGTTCAATTAGGTCCTACTATGAAACAGGTCTTTAACCATAGTGCCACCACAGGACACACACCTGACTCTATGTCCGAGGCTAACATTGTCGTTATCCCCAAGGATGGGAAAGACCCTGTATATCCAAAAAATTAAAGACCTATTTCACTTATCAATGTTGATTGTAAAATATATGCCAAAATTCTTGCGGTTAGGCTCAATTTGGTCCTTAATAAATTGATAAGCAATGCCCAGGTGGGGTTTCTCCGGAACCGTTTATCCAATGATAACACACGTCTGTTATGCCATGTATTAGAAAATGCTGCAACTAAAAATGAACCCTCTGTTGCCATCACGTTAGATGCCGAGAAGGCCTTTGACAGAGTGTCTTGGGCGTTCTTGGAACGTTGTTTGCATTTCTTTAATTTGGGTAATGATTTTATTAAGATGGTTATGTCACTGTACCCTAAAACCAACTGGCCGTATAGCTGTTAATGGGTCACTTTCGGAGGCCTTCCCTCTTTATCAGGGTACCAGACAGGGATGCCCTTTATCTCCATCACTTTTTCTCTTGGCATTGGAACCTCTTATTCAGGCCATTAAACTTAACACAGATATTACAGGAGTTGATATCAATGGCGTGCGAGTCAAATTGGCCGCATATGCGGATGATATTTTGATAGTTACGGAACGCCCGGATTCTTCAATAACAGCCCTGATGGAAACAATAGCATTATATTCTATACACTCCGGGTATAAACTCAATAGAGACAATTCGGAAGTTAAACCATTAAACGTGTTTTGCACTAGCGATATGTTGGGGGACTCTGGTTTAACATGGCAATCGGGTTACATTAAATACTTGGGGATTGTATTTGGAAATACCATTATGGACACCCTGCACCAAAATGAGAAGGTGCTTCTAGATAAAATTAAGAAACTTTTGGATGCCTGGTCCCCAAAATTTATCACGTGGTGGGGGAGAATTGAGACTATCAAGATGATAGTTACCCCTTTAGTTAATTACCTCATATGTATGCTTCCACTTATACTGACTGACTCCTTTCATCATAAATTAGATACTCTTTTAACATCCTTCCTTTGGCGCGGGAAAAAAGCTAGAATTAGCATTCAAAAATTGAGGCTCGATAAGACTCTGGGAGGCGTTAGCCTGGCTGACTTTCGTCTCTACCAATACGCCTTTTTGGCGAAACAAGGCCTACTTTGGGTTTCTCCTCCTGGTAACTATATACCAGTGTGGTTGGAAGTGGAAATGGCTCTCCTCAATAATATAAACCACCTTTCGATTCTCACGGCCAATCGTCTTGTCGCCACCCATTCTAGGTCCATCTTTAAGAACACTAAAATAGCTCTTTTGAAAATAGATAGGACCATGGAAGTCAGTATGAAGGGTTCCAACATGGAATCGCTTTGGTTAAACACCAAAATTCTTTATAATGGTAAACCCCTATTCCTTGACTCCTGGTGCAAAAAAAGTATTTTTTTTTCTCCATCAATTGGAAAATACTGAATACCCAATGACGTTCAGGGAACTTCAAACTAGATATCAATTAGCTGATATAGAATTTTATAATTTCCTGAAAGTGAGGGCTGCCATTGCGAAATCCAGACTGTCCCCTAGTTCCCCATCGTTGCCCACATTTGTAACAAAAATTAATAAGCTTGGCCATCAGGTCTCCCAGATCTACAAACTTTTGCGTCCAAAATCCTCAAAGCTTAATATTGAGGTAGTTGATTACTGGAACTTGCTTTCATCTACTCAGTTAACCGAAGACTCGTGGTCCTCATTATGGAGTTCAGTTTCACACAATAAGATTTCCCCAGTTCTATCTCAAACTAAATTCTGGTTATTACATAAGGCTTTTTGGACACCGGCTAGGCTGTTTTCAATGGGGATCCGGGAGGATGACATGTGTCGGAATTGTAATCAAGGCAGAGGAGATTTGGCTCACCTTATTTTGCATTGTTCTGTAGTGAAACCCTTCTGGGATAAGGTCTACTTATTTTTTAATAAAATATTTAATTGTGTACTTCCCAGGGATTTGCCAACCGTGGTAACTGCTTTTTTACAGGAGGATTTGCAGTCGGAGGATGACCGAGCTCTTCTTGATCTATTGTTGATTTCTGCAGTTAAATGTTACTCACCAACTGGAAAGATACTAGCAAGGCCTCTTACAATTGCTGGATGAACTGGGTCATACACCTCAGGGGGGCAGATAACATTGTCTTGCAAAATTTGCCCTGGAAACCCTCAACGAGGAGAATGTGGTCTACCCTGGACGAATACTTTGCTGCTCATAAGCCGCCATGAACTCTTTATTTTGAACGATAATTTCTATGTGGGCTTTACATTTATGAAAATTGTGCTTGCCAGATATTTGCTGTATTATGCTATGTTAAGTATAGGGCTCGAGGCTCTGGACAGTCTCGTCTGTCTTTTCTCTTCCCCTTCTGGTTTTCTTTTCCTCTTTCCTTTACTCGTTCTATTTTTTCATCCTCTCTTGAGCTGGTGATTAAGAGGTTATTTTATTGTCAAGATGTATATCTATTGCCAGTAATTGCTTTATGTTCATTTGAAATACCATTTTATGTACATTGTGATACTTGACCATGTTACCACCTCCTGTTATGATCCTCTCATTTTCTTCTTTTTTGCCTTCTTTTCCATAAAATTCAATAAAGATAATTTGAAATCTAAAAAAAAAAAAAAAAAAAAAAAAAAGAAATAAGGTAAACTATGATAAAAAAATAAGATAAAATGCCTTACCTGCAGCGCGGCGTCCCGGGGCTCCCTCTTCCTCGTTGACGGCAACTTCTTTTCACAAATGCGCATGTGCGGGCGCATGCGCATTTCTCGCCTGAGTTGCGGCGGGGCAACCCTTCATCCTCAGTGGCATCCACCACTCTTTAGTCCACATATCCTGGGACTCATCGAGATTGGTGGTGACGTCTTCTCTGGGTCTGGTTACCTCTTTCTGCTTTTCTGGCGTCTTGTGGCAGGATCCCTTTCCTTTATGGATCTCCTCGCCTTCTCTCATCTGCCCGGTTCTGCTGTTAACAGCGTTTGTGTCCCCTCCTTCGCTCCATCCAGATTAATTCACTGATATTGGGGCCCCACTCACCTGTTCCAAGATAGAGTTTATTAATGTTGGTGATCCTGTACAGGTACCACCCGGTTTAACCCTGTGTATCTCTCTGTCTCCCCATAGGCATGTCGGCGGTGAGGCAAGATGGCAGAGCAGATCCCTGGATTCAATGCAGGTAAGGAAGGGGGTTCAAAGGGCTCCTCCTTACAAGCATAGTTTCAACAAGTGCTCTGTGGCCTTTGTTATTTTAGCTCTATAACTAGAATTATTGGACAATCAGGACTCCATTTGCCAGTTTTTTTGATTTGCAAATCAGTGTTTTCATTCATTTTACTCAAACTGGTTGGGTTGAAAGCAAATGAGTGCACCTCACAGAATTTAAGGATTTGTTAAACTGAAGCCTAGAAGTGAAAATATATTGCTCTGTCAATGTTGACAGTTCTGACAAACCTATTCTTAATACTGCAAAACAAAGACAGACCTCTTGTTGTGTACAGCCCCTGCCGAGGAACACTGACACCTAATAGTCTCCCCTATTCCAGAGTGAGGGTTGGTATCTGCAAATGTTGTGAATGCTATAGAGACTGATTCAGATCCTTATGGGCGGAAAATGAGCTGAACCCAACCCCCCACTTACCAACATGCATACATTTCCATGGAGATTTTACCTTGTTAAAAAGTATGTAAATTGTTTAGTATAACTTCATGAACAGTATTGTCTATACATGTGGTTATGATGCCAGTTTATTTATGTGTAATAACATTAGGAAGTTACGATTATCGATTATTTTTACTGTGCTTGTGCTACTTTTCTTGTTCACCACTTAAATGTGGTCGACAACCCGTTGACATCCTCCACACTCATGTCACTGCATGGAGGATGTCCACAAGTCGTCCTAAAGATATAAAAATAAAGTGTCTCTGTTTTAAAGTTCAAAAGAATTTTCATTTCAGAAATCAAAGTCAAGATGTGAGGGAAGAGTTTCCTTCTGGTCTACAGTCCGACGCGTCCAGACTCAGAGTTTAATTTTGATTTGTTTTGCTGTAATGCCACTGCATAGCAAATCAAAAGCAAAAGCAGACGGAGCTAATGTTGTGATCTGCTTTCACTTTTAATTTGAGCCTGGGTATAGCTCTACCCTTGAGCACCAATGAACATGGAGGAGGCAGGATTGGAAAGTGGACAATGCCCCCTTTTGAAGTCCTTTCCCTCCCTAGTGGACCACATTTGGTGTTCACACTAGGCACACGATTACGAAGTTGGAATCCACTATACTAGAAATCAGGGACATACTTTTTCTGTGGGGGTGGCCCTGATGGGCATGGACCTGTGCTACCTCTGGTAAAATCAGAATTTCAGCCCTGCCTGGAGGTGGAGACCTTGTGTTTATCCTAAATTACCCTCCCAGGGGAACAGAAAGCCTGCAAGACAGCAAAGATTGTCATGTGTAATGTTTTTTTTTGGGGTGGGGGCAGCTATCCTGCACATGGGTCTGTGCTCCCACCTTGCCGTGGACACAACAGTATTCCTGCCCCTCCTGGGAAATGAAAGGGTATTTCTATTGTAATAATTTTTGTTGGGGAATGTACCACCTGGGTATGGGTCTTTCTCTCCCCATACCCTGGGTGCAACAGTTTCTCTGCCCTCTGTGGGGGAAGATAAGAGATGTTTACAACAAGCAGCCCCGGGGGGAGGGGGGACTAAAAGGCCACCAGGTCCCGGGAACAGTTGTTGTATAGTTATTTTGGGGGCAAGTGCCACCCTGGGTATGGGATTGCATTACCTACCTTACTCTAGGCACAATAGTCTTTTTGCCACTCCTCTGGGGCATAAAGATGGTGTTTACCCTTAATCTTCCCCTCCCCCCAGGTTGGGTACAAAGCCAACTAGAAACAAAATAATGTTTTGTGCACTTTTTTTGAGGGGAGGGGAGTGGCACTCCATTGACATGGACCTGAACGAAGGTCAGACTTTTTGCCCCGGGCAGATAGTAGGTGTTTACTCCTAGGGGGTCAGAAAGCCCTCTAAACACCAGGGAATTACGTTTTTTGGGGGTGGGGGCAGGAGCCCCCAGAACTCTCCCCCACACACAGTGGGATCACTCTGTGCTCCCTGAGCCCAGGCATGACAGTTTTTATGATTCCCCCAGGGGGTAGAAGGAGGTGTTTACCCGCAATTCAATCCTCCGGTGGGCCCACTAGAAACCAGGGACAAAAGGGTGAAAAGGGTATGGGTGGGAGAGGTCTACCCACACAGAATGTTGTGTTTTAGGGCATTTTGTGTTGCACAGGCATTAGGCCTAGAAACACAACTGGGAATGCTGGGCTGTAGGAATATTCTGGATCACTGCTGCTTTCAGATCCTTCTCTCACAGAAGTGTGAGGATAATCTGAGGTTTGAGGTTTGCTAGGTCTTATTGATAAGAAAAATGAATGGGATCCAAATGTGTCACACCACCCTCAACCTGTGTTTCTAGTTTTCAGAAATGTCTGGGTGGCAGCTAAGCTAGGGATCGAATTCCGCAGAAAAGTGTTGATTTTGCTGGGTGAAATGTGGTGCCTCCAGATCCCGCTTTTGGGTGTTTTGTGGTGCAGTTGCTAGGCCGAGACACACAAGTAGAGTACAGTTTTGTTAGGAAGACATGTGGAAATATAGAAAAGTAGAAAATTTGCTATTGCCAATTGGATTTCCCTTCCTTTTGTGTTTCAAATTTGAGTCAATGTGCTAAAAAGAACACATTTTCCAAAATGGGATCTGAATCACATAATATTATGGGTAAACCCAAATTCTGAGTTTTACAAATAATCACTTTTCCTGAACTGAGTATCTTGCATATATTCTTAGGTATTGTCCTACCTATCTTTCATTCATTTTATTTTACCATATGAATTGCAGCATGGTTGGTGCACAAGGAAAAATCATGATAAGCTGCATCTCACTTGTTGGCTCTGAGTAACGCATGTCATTGGAATTCCCATGATTGTGACCACATGGGTCTGATGGACATAATGTTAAATTAGCCATCGTAACAAAAAAATACAGATGAAAACATTGGCATAATTTACTATTTTTCTACTTTCTTTCATTATTTTTTATTTCAACAATTAGTATATTTGGGAAAACGTTGAGGGATCAACACAAATGTCCCCTTGCTGAATTCAGAATATTTTTTTACTTTTCGGAAATGTGTATCTATCTGAGAACACACATGGGTTTCACACCTATTTCCACACAAACTGTGAGTAGGTTTTGGAATGCTGTGTGAGTATGTAATGTCGTAACCCTTGTCTCTCCTGATGGACTCCCTAGAACTGTGACATTGGCATTAGAGCTTTGTGAAATGAATACAGGTTTAGAATGTTGAGTTTGTTGTTACACACAGAAGAATAAAGACGTGTTATACTAAGCACCATGCGTGGTGTAGTCATTGGCAAGTACCCAGGCTGGGGAGGACATTACAACTGGTGACAAAATAGGGCATATGTAACCCGAAGATCGACAGAGCTCGCCCAGAGAGTTTGCCATGGTCCAGCACACTGCTCGTGCATGCCACATGTGCCTCTGTCGAAGTCAAGAATCGATGTTTGGTGTGTGTGGAGTCAAAATGGAGCCCCAGTCCGTGTAAAGCATATGAAGATAACGAAAGCATCAATAAGATGTTTATGCATCGTTGGCCAAAAACCTGCTGAGAAGGCCGCAAAGAGTGCTACCATCCTACTCCATAACCTAAAGCCATACATCATATGGAGTGATAACGCTGCAAGCAGAAGCCTCGCAAGGCAGAGATAAAACAGGTGTCAGGCAATACAAAGAGATGCTTACAAGTAATGTAATTCAAATACAAGAAACGATCATCTGCTTTTCAGAGCTGAGCGAAGAGAGTCGTTGTGCCACATTTTGCTGGCTTTATCCAAATTGAGGTGGTATGGCGAGCAAAAGAAAAGATGGATTTAACCCAGATCTCTTGACCGGAAGTGTATGATTAATTTGTTCTTCATTCTGTTCATCATTTGCGTGCTTTTTGCTTTGTCACCCTAAGTGCGCTGGGTATGCTCAATGTGCCACTGGATTCAAGATAGCCTGGCTGATGAGGTGTAATACCCAGAAACAGGTCACAAGATGTTTGTTAATGGTCCAGGGAGGACCTGGCTTGGCAGTTCGGGTCGGATTGTTCCACACAAGGAGCAGGGTCAAGGCTGATTTGCATATGGCTTGGTCTGAACTTGAGTGGCATTGTGAGCAATAAAATGAGGAATTTAACCCAGATCTCTTGACTGGGGGGTGAATGATTGGTTTGTTCTTCATTCTGTGGATCATTTGTGTATTTTTTGCATGCCCAATGTGGCACACCACCAAAGCAGCTGGGTGGTGGCTCAGAACAACTCCTGAGGTCTCCTGAAAGAAGAGGACTCCCATGGGGACCAAGAAGGAAGTCAAAGTTCCACAGACTGTCCAAGATGACCCAGAGGCCCGCACAGCTCAGTAACTTAGAGATGGTATGAATGAAACAGGTTCTAGCAGACAGCAGATGGTTTCGTAAAGAACTCCAGCCTCAGTGGCAGCCAATCTCGTAAATGGTTACAATGCCGCAGCCTTCCTGAAACCACCACTGCCATTCGATACCACCGAAAAGCTGAATACTGGTGACAGGTGGACTGTCTGGTACAGACATTTGATGATTTCTTAGATGCGATTGAAGGAGCAGGTAACAAGAAAATGATCAAGTACCTTAATAACCTTGCTGGTGACGGTGTAAAAGTAGTCATAAAGACAATGCCGCAAACTGAGGTAAATAGAGACAGTCAATTCAAAGCAGCATTGAATCTCAAGTTCAATCCATTCCAAATGTCGATTACAAAAGGTATATTTTCAGTCAGGAGCAACAGAAAGTCGATGAGACCTCGAGAGAGTTGAAAGAGAATTAAAGGCCTGTCATCTGTGCAACTGCCTGTTACTGCAAACCACCCCTTAAACATGCAAGAGTTGCCAACGCATGCATGGAACAAATTGCCATTGACTGCATTGGTCCTATTGACAACGGACATCACCTGATGGTGATTGTTGATGAATACTCCCATTTTCCATTGATAGCACATCTCTTATCTATCACTCAAGAACCTGTCACTGAGAGATTAGACAGCACCTTCGTGATCTGGGGTGTTACTGCGATCCAAAAATCTGACAACAGACCACCTTTCAACAATCAAGAATTCAGAGACTTTCTCAGGGATCTTAATGTGACGTATCAGAAGAGATCACCTCTTAGGCCATTGGTCAATGGCCTTGTCCAACATTTCATGAGTGCTCTTAAAGCTGTCCAGTGTGCTGTACAAGAAAAGCTCAACCTTAAAACTATCTTACATTTAGCTATTCTAGCTTACCATTCGACCCCTCATTCTACCACACGTGAAAGCCCTGCAACCTTGATGTTCAGGAGAGCCATGACGAAAAAGTTACCTCAATTGACCAGCAGAAGATCAAATACTTTAGGAAGAGACTTGCATGAAAGACTTGAATCATAATAGGAAAATTAAGGTCTTGGCAGACAGGTTATGACATGCAAAAGACGTTACATTTACTAGAGTGCTTGTTCATCAGCATTGAAAATGAAAGTCTGATGCTCCTTTCGATGCGGAACTATTTCATGTTGTGACCATCAGAGGACACATGGTGACTACCCAATGTCCTGTTCAGTAGAATATCCGAGGCTCAAGTACTTTGCCAACGATGATGTCATCAGCAAGAGCAACATAATTTGTCTTCAAGAAACATGGCAGTTAGCCAAGACAGTGTGGCTAGAACACCTTGAATTCCTTGCACCAGCTGAACCATCCCCCAAAGGTTGTCACCCCTTAGGTGAGGTCACAGTTCTTATTCAGAAACATTGGCAACAAGAGTATTTGTATTGGCAAGCGGCCTCGGAGCTTACATATTCATAAAACTAGTATCGCCCATCAAACAAACTCTTTATAGAAAAGTTGCAAATCATCATAGGGTGCCTCTACATCAATCCAAAACAATGACAGAAAAGAACAGCAGTTTGCGAGGTCATAATAACCATTATAACTTTAAGACAGCAATATCCGGATGCTATGTAGCTACTTGCTGGAGACTTCAACATGTTCCTTTTAGAATCAGCTGAGCCATTGATTTGGGTGCAGGAAGAAAATGCAGCTTGGTTCATTCCTGAAATCACACTTGGTAAAAACAAATATGACTCTGCAGGTAAAAGGTTTGCTACCCTCCTCAATCAACTAGGTCTTAGAACCTTAAATGGCAGAAGCACCATAGACTATCCTCCAGCCTGCACATTGATCTCACAGTTCATAATTTATAGATTACGTTTGGATATCTACTCAGATCTTTAACCAAGTGAGCTGCTTTTAAGTGACCCCCAACCAAGATGACATCAGCTCTCTTCACAGAATTAAATGTAGCTCTGACTTAGCCGAAAAAGTGGATAAAATAAAGAAATCCCTCAAGGCAGATCTGCCTGGTTAAGTCTCATCCCCCCTGCAATGGCACCCACTACCAGCAAAACTGTTAAACCAATTCTCGCTACCCACCCAAGTGTCACATCCACCTAAGGAAAGCCCATTTCCGTGCTCATCAACAGAACTAAGAATGCTCAAACGAAGGCTGAAGTGAGAAGGAACTGGACCATTAATAACTTAAAAATAAAAATAAAAAACTCATACAGATCAAAGCTAAGGGAACTGAGTAAACTGAAAAAAGAAAAACAGTGGGTAGAGTTGTATAAGGCTTCGAAGTTGGGAAACTCCCCCAAATTGTGCAGGCTGATGCAGCAAAGGTCTAATGGGAACAGTTGGAAAGCGCAGCCTTCCGTATCAGTAGCTAATTCAATAAACTATGTTAGGAGCTTATATGTTACAAATACAGAAATCCATCCAGAGGAGGCCTGGACCCAGGGCCCCCCACATGCACCCAGGCACGATGGGAGATTTACAAAAATAATATCAATCATCATCTCCCTTCGCTCAGCGGAGCCTCCTGGCCTAACACTCTACAAGCTAGAATATTGTAAGTTGCACAAGAAGGATGGATTCATCTTCTCTGCCCACTATTCAAACAATGTACTGTAAAAAGTGAAGTGACCGGCAACTGGAGACGATCCATATTATCCACAATAACAAGAAAAAGGTTCAACTAATCAGCCAGCCAACTAAAGACTAATAGCCCTGCTTGATGTAGATGGGAAATACTTTGCGAAAGCGCTCAATTCAAAGTTTGAAGAATGGGCTACAGCCAATGCATTAATATTGATCACACAATCAGGTTTAAGACAAGGCTGCAGCACCGAGGATAACCTCTTGATTCTCTCTTCCCTGATTGAGGTAGCAAATAAAAAACAAGCGGCAACACTTTATGCAGCCTTTATTGATTACACCACCACCTTTGATAAAATAGACAGGTCAAGACTTTGGGAGAAGCTCCATAGCTGGTGCATTCCAGCCACACTGTTGTGAGATTTCATGAGCCTATACATTAAAACCTGGGTGGGAGTCAAGGTCTCTGCCAATCGAGTGACGCAAAAGATCTGGATTAATCAAGGGCTAAAACAGGGATGCATATTGGTTTCCCTATTATTTAACCTTTATCTGGCTGAGCTAAACAATGCCCAAGCTGGTGTGAATGTATTTCCACCCAAATTTGAGGGCTCTCATCTACAATGTTTGCAATAAGCAGGCGATACTATCATATTTGATCACACAGCTGTTGGTCTGCAAATATCGTTGAATGTCTTGTCTCTCTATTGTAAAATAAGATCTATATCAATGACTTAAAGACAAAAATAATGGTGCGCGGGAGGAAGAAAGTCAAGAACCAAATTCACCTTGGATCAGGTGAATATTGAGCAGGTATCCAACTTTAAATACCTTGTTGTCTACTTTAACCAGCATGGCTCTCACCATACGCAGTTTTTGGCTATGAAAGGAATGTCGGCCACAATGGTTATCAGCTTTCAGAAATTGCTAAAAACAAATTAGAGTCCCTGATTTGTCTGCACTTTATCGAGTCATTGATTCCAAGTTTAGTCCTACATTGTCAAATGGCTTCTTAATCTTTAAAGACAGTCTTGGCTCGTGGCTGGGCAAGCCCCAGTACTGCTGTTATAGAAGACTATTCCAGCTGCCGGATGCCACTCCATCTTCACAAATTTGCCTATAATTAGAAAATGGACGTATTCATCAATGATCACCATCAGGTGATGTCCGTCGTCAAGAGGACCGAAGCAATCGACATGTCTAAGTGGGACACATGCCCATTTAATGGCTAGTTTTTGTACATTTCTGAAGGACACCTATATAGTTAAGGATAAGCATGACTTCTTGACTCTTAACATCTCATTTTCAATACTCTGACATATGGCACATTGAACCTTTTTTTATATACTTTTGCACTTTTAACAGTATCTAGCTAGCTATCTGGATTACTAAACAAGTAAAAAAGGGAAAGGCCTAACGTGATAGCCCTAATCAGCACAATGCACTTCACGCTCTTACAATATGAAGAGTTACTGACCCCTTTATGCACACTGAATCCATTTTTAGATATAGTGTTTATTATGTCTCAATTCAACAATGAAGTTTTTGCTTATCTTGCTCATTTTCCATATTGAATACATTTTTAAATGAAGTCTTTATCATGTCTCAATTTAAAAATAAAGCCTGCGATTTCCGGCTCTTGCTAGACTTATGCAATTTACGCTTTTAAATTTTACAAAAAATGTTTTGGCCATTTCTGTATAATGAATTAATGTCAGATGAAGGGCCTCATTAATGAGGTTTTACCATTGGGGAGTGCCGCAGGCCTCCCTGCAGCGCTGCCCCACGATAAAAGAAAAGGGCAGTAATGCGCCATATCTATGATATACAGCACATTCCTGTCCTTTTCCCCTGGGCTGGAGCACAATGGGCTGCCATGCACCAATGCAGGCACCTTTGCACTATGCTGCAAGGGTGCCTGCGTTGAGTGCATGATTGTTTTTGTGCAGGAAGGGACACCTTCCTATACAAAAACAATCACAAGAGGCTGTTTTCCTTTTTCTATGTGTGCTGCAGAATGCAGCACACGCAGAAAAAGGAAAAAGAGGAGAAATATAGATATTTCTACTCGTTGTGCCTCCCTTGTAAGTTTTTGGCGCTGTCTCAGTTTTATGCTTTCTCGTAAATCTGGGGCAGTGTCAAAAAGCCATGGATGTTACTGAGAACGTCCCCAGCAACACCCATTGCACACGCCTTTATCACAGAAAACTGCATTAAAGGGGACAATATTTACTAGGCAGCATTGAGCCAAAAAAAGTGACTTAGTGCTGCCTCGTAAATATGGGGCAGGCTCTTGCACCAAGGAGCGTAACAAAAAGTGACATTCTGACAGCGCAAAAATGAGACCCAAGGGCCTCATTTATTAGAAGTGTTGCATCGCTGCGACAAAGCAGTGATGCAACACTTCTCAGTGTGCCCTTCTTGCGATACCATAGATCTGCTGTATTTAAAGTATGTCGCATCATGTCACAAGGAGCAACAGGTATGTCAGTATTTCTGACGTATCTGCATGCGCAAAAGTGGCGCATTGCTGGGGTGTGTCTGAAAACAGACGCAACTCCAGTAATGTGTCTTTTCACATGGGGCAAGCCCCATATGAAAGGGCCTGCGTCACCCATACGCCATGAGGCAGGCATAAGGTTTTGACGCATTGTTGTCCTAGAAGTGGTGTACTGAAATTTTCAAGGATTCAATGCACCACTTCTATGAGGCTTTGATGGGGGGAACGCCTACCCTGAATACATTATACCTGCTGCAGGTATTATGTAGCGCAGGGTTTTACAAAGTGGCACATCTGTCAAGATTCGTCACTGTAAATAGGGTGCAAAATGGAGCATTTTTTACGCCACCGGTGCGTCACAAAAAGAGACGCACTGGCAGCGCAAAAGTGTCACAAGGGCTGATAAATAAGCAGAGAACTGTTTATTAAGTCTCATTTCAACTATGAAGATTGTGTTTACCTTATTTCTTTTATGCCAAAATTGTTATGGTTTTACAATAAAATTTCCCTTACCTTACCTTTCCCAACATCATGGGAAGTCCTTTATGCAAGATCCTTTAATTTTCGACATGTAGCTCATCGCTCGTCAATCACTGATTTACAGAATTGGTCATGGACACTTCTACTGCCTGTGCCCAGTTTCCGAAGACACGGTAGGGACCTGAAGGCTTATTGAACTATGAATATATATATGTATATATATATATATATATATATATATATATATATATACATATATATATTCATAGATGTGATCAAGACCGCTGTGTCGGTCGAAACGCGTCAGAACCGAGATATGTGTGTGGAGGAATAAACCGAGCACTTTATTTTGCACCAGCATATATGTGTCCGTGTCTTTTGATAGTACCGGCTGGTTCTACGAAAGGAGGATTCGATATATATATATATATATATATATATATATATATATATATGAATGTAAATTTGTCTTTTGTACTGCTGCCTTAATTCGACGAAAGAACGGACCCAAAACTTCGGTGCCAATCACTGAATCTTTATTTCATTAATTTCATACTCTGTACCAGTCCGCCATGACGCGTTTCAGCCCCCACTCGGGCCTTGATCACATGACACGTTGCGGTGGGGAATGGCAGAATTTAAAGGGGAAACGGCGCCGGAAACAACTATATCATAGACATCAAAGAGTTACTACATGGCAATGATTTCAATCTTACTGTTTAAATACATATAAATTCGTGCGCAATTGCGGATGATTTACATTTCATACTAGTATCTACAAATAAATAATTAAATAATTAAATGAAAATACTATGTACATATATACAATATAGAAAAATATTTTGGATAAAATTTCATATCAAAAATAAATTACTAGCATAAATACTATATACACCAGAATTTGTTTTTCTAATACATCCACTGCTACTGTTTAAATACCCTAGTAGCCTCAAAGAAGTTTATTTTAGTTGCGCAATGCAATAGTTTGTAATCTCTTGCCACAATTACGCCCCAGTGGGCCTTTGGTCTTAAATCAAGTTGCTTTCCTGGAATCCTCCTCCTAATTATACCCCCTAAAAAATCTGCTAACAATTCGAACAGATGTTAAGTGTGTGAAACCTTATGTTTCATTTAATCACTACAGGACAGGTGATTTCTACCCTATCCAATCATTTGTTCCCCACTTTACACTTGTATGAGACTGCCAATTAATGCCTCGACATTATCAGATTGGGAATTTTTTGTTACAATATTTTATGGTTTTAACTGCATACTGTTATTAGTACGCCTTTATTAAAAGAATGTACCTCTAATTATCCACTATATTTACATTATGCTAATTTCATTGATTTCCCCTTTTCACCTACTGGAATTATCCCTCTATCTAGTATTTAAAGTATGTCGCATCATGTCACAAGGAGCAACAGGTATGTCAGTATTTCTGACGTATCTGCATGCGCAAAAGTGGCGCATTGCTGGGGTGTGTCTGAAAACAGACGCAACTCCAGTAATGTGTCTTTTCACATGGGGCAAGCCCCATATGAAAGGGCCTGCGTCACCCATACGCCATGAGGCAGGCATAAGGTTTTGACGCATTGTTGTCCTAGAAGTGGTGTACTGAAATTTTCAAGGATTCAATGCACCACTTCTATGAGGCTTTGATGGGGGGAACGCCTACCCTGAATACATTATACCTGCTGCAGGTATTATGTAGCGCAGGGTTTTACAAAGTGGCACATCTGTCAAGATTCGTCACTGTAAATAGGGTGCAAAATGGAGCATTTTTTACGCCACCGGTGCGTCACAAAAAGAGACGCACTGGCAGCGCAAAAGTGTCACAAGGGCTGATAAATAAGCAGAGAACTGTTTATTAAGTCTCATTTCAACTATGAAGATTGTGTTTACCTTATTTCTTTTATGCCAAAATTGTTATGGTTTTACAATAAAATTTCCCTTACCTTACCTTTCCCAACATCATGGGAAGTCCTTTATGCAAGATCCTTTAATTTTCGACATGTAGCTCATCGCTCGTCAATCACTGATTTACAGAATTGGTCATGGACACTTCTACTGCCTGTGCCCAGTTTCCGAAGACACGGTAGGGACCTGAAGGCTTATTGAACTATGAATATATATATGTATATATATATATATATATATATATATATATATATATATATACATATATATATTCATAGATGTGATCAAGACCGCTGTGTCGGTCGAAACGCGTCAGAACCGAGATATGTGTGTGGAGGAATAAACCGAGCACTTTATTTTGCACCAGCATATATGTGTCCGTGTCTTTTGATAGTACCGGCTGGTTCTACGAAAGGAGGATTCGATATATATATATATATATATATATATATATATATATTACCTACTGGCAGTCGCCAGTAGGTAGTTATAGTTAGGACCTATTCTCCATAGGAAATCCGCAACATTCTATTTGGAATAACGTTGGCGCCGATTGACGAATCATCGCGAAATTTTCCAAACTTTTGGCCAGCTCCGGTCCACTCCTATCCTGAAAATTTCACGGTGATTCGTTAAGCGGGGGCTGAGAAAAAAGGGTGTCCCAAAACGCATTTTCCCCATGCATTTTCCCACAGGACCTGTTGACGCAGCTACAGCCCGAACTGCTGAACAGAATTACACCAAATTTGGCAAAGATGTAGTCCTCAGTTCGGACTCATGCCTTTTGCTTAAATGGTGTCAATCTGTTCAGTAGTTCCAGAGAGAATCAAAATCAAAATCACATATATATCTGGGCAGAGCCTAACCACACATCTCATCGTGAGATCTGATTGGCTGTCAGTACTTCATCCAAGAAGTGTTGGCAGCCATCTTGGGACCAATATACATGATAGCACCTCATTAAAAAGCATTGCAATTAATAGAAGGTTTTAAGACTTTAGTTACATTATAAATCATGTGTTGATGGTACCATACTCATTTTAGGAATTGTGGTGTGTTCTAAGGTGATTTTACCATGTGAAAAAGCCTTCTGCTGTGATATCATGAATAATGTTTGAGAGAAAACAATTTTCTCATGCTTTTCCCACAGAGGTTTGGAAGGTGATCTATAAGCTAAACTGAGAGCATATTTTCTGTAAATTCACATTATCTTTCTCAGTCATGTGAGAATGAAGTCTGACATTCTCAGTAAAACATGTACACCCAACAAGGGCAGAGACTGTCAGTTGATTCCTTTGTGTTCTACTGCAGCTTCCCAGAGTGTTCTAAAGAACAACTAGAGCGCTAACAGTCCTACTTATGACAAACGTATTGCACACCTGAAGCCATCTTGATTGGAATAAAGTGGTAACATTTAAAACATTTAATTTAAAAAGGAACAAAATGAGAGGGTTCATTTTGCCATAGAATGTATGATTAGTGCTGCAGAAAGAAAAATTAGGGCACATTTTGAGTGACTTCTCAAATCCTCTTCTATTCCATTAAAGAATTCTGACATGCAGACTGAAACGTGCACTTTCAATACCAGCAGCAGACTTCCCTGGTGAGCAGTAGCTTTACTACAGTGATCTAATGAGCAACTAGAGTGCTAACATTCTGAATTTATGGCAAATGTGTGACACATCTGAATGCCTTCTTCATTGAATCAAAGTAAAAAAAACTGACAGTATGCCTACTGAGGAGACTGCTGTAAATGAGGAAATTAGGAAACTTCATAACAAATAAGTCTCCCACAATGGCCACCAGAGACAAAAGAGCCCAAATGTAGCCCAAATATCACCCAGATGTAGCCCAAGTATAGCCCAATGACAGAATGTCCCAGAGTGTTCTAACGAACAACGAGAGCGCTAACAGTCTTACTGATGACAAAAGTATGGCACACCTGAAGCCATCTTGATTGGAATAAAGTGGTAACACTTAAAACATTTAATTTGAAAAGGAACAAAATGGGGGGGTTTATGTTGCCATAGAAATTATGATTCATGCTGCAGAAAGAAAAATTAGGGCGCATTTTGACTTCTTAAATCCTCTTCTATTTCATAAAAAAATTCTGACATGCAGACTGAAACATGCACTTTGAATACCAGCAGCAGACTTCCCTGGTGAGCAGTAGCTTTACTACAGTGATCTAATGAGCAACTAGAGTGCTAACATTCAGAATTTATGGCAAATGTGTGACACATCTGAATGCCTTCTTGATGGAACCAAAGTAAAAAACTGAAAGTATTTCCTACTGAGGAGACTGCAGTAAATTAAGAAATTAGGAAACTTCATAACAAATAAATCTCCCAAGATGGCCACCAGAGACAAAAGAGCCCAAATGTAGCCCAAATATCACCCAGATGTAGCCCAAGTATAGCCCAATGACAGAATGTCCCAGAGTGTTCTAACGAACAACTAGAGCGTTAACAGTCTTACTTATGACAAAAGTATGGCACACCTGAAGCCATCTTGATTGGAATAAAGTGGTAACACTTAAAACATGTAATTTACAAAGGAACAAAATGAGGGGGTTCATTTTGCCGTATAAATTATGATTAGTGCTGCAGAAAGAAAAATTAGGGCACATTTTGACTTCTCCAATCCTCTTCTATTTCATAAAAGAATTCTGACATGCAGACTGAAACATGCTCTTTGAATACCAGCAGCAGACTTCCGTGGTGAGCAGTAGCTTTACTACAGTGATCTAATGAGCAACTAGATTGCTAACATTCAGAATTTATGGCAAATGTGTGACATATCTGAATACCTTCTTGATGGAATCAAAGTAAAAAACTGAAAGCTTTTCCTACTGAGGAGAGTGCAGTAAATGAGGAAATTAGGAAACTTCATAACAAATAAATCTCCCAAGATGGCCACCAGAGACAAAAGAGCCCAAATGCAGCACAAATATCACCCAGATGTAGCTCATATGTAGCCCAATGACAGAAGTGTGCAAAACACTTATTTTTTGTGTATTTGCAGTTTTATATAGTGCAGACTTGTCAGGTATTGGAGTGCTTTACATGAGCATTGGTTACATCACACTAGATCAAATTCATTTTGGTTGTAGACATGGGGAGATTAAGTGATTTGACCAGAATCACAGAATGTTGGCTGAAGCAGAAACTCCAACCTGGTTCCGCAGTTGCAAAGTCTGCAGCTCTGGAAGTAACACCACATCCTCTCCCCTAAGTGCAACATTTAATCAAGTGGTCAACTGGATAAAAAAACATAAAAATTACAAATAATTTAAAAGTTCTTTGTTGCTATTTGAAAACTCAGAGAATATGTCCTCATTTTAGTTTTTTAGAGCACTAACCATAATTTTGATGCAAATAAGACCCTCTCATATATGTAATTTCTAAAGGAAATGCTCTAGGTATTACAGTTTTGATTACATCAAGATGACATCAGGCGTTCCACACTTTTGTTATAAATATAGAATGTTAGCAATCTAGTTGTTCATTGGGATACTGTTGAGAGGCAGAGGCCAGGGGCACGGACTCTGAAAATTGAAGGCAAGTAGGAGAGTGCAGAGGCAACAATTTGACCACACTGGGGAGGCAGGAAGGGCAGTGGCAGTACAACAGACTATGGAGGGCAGTGGAAAGCGGGGCAGGGGCAACAAACCAACAATACAGAACTGGCAAGAGAAGCTGAGGCAATATAATAGACCATTGTGGGCAGAAGGAAGAGGCAGTGGTAGTATAACCATACATGCCAACAGACCCGTTTCAGCCAGGAAACGTCCAATGTTTTTAAGCTCAAATGGGCTTTATTTGAACTGTCTCCTGTCTACAATCTCCTCTTTTACAATGTAACTCAAAGGAGAAAATCAATACCCCAGTTTTTTTTCAAAATCTCCCTCTTACCAAATTCAAAATGTTCGCAAGTATGGTACATTGGATCATGGTAGGCAGGAGGAATTGGGGTAGGGACATGGACTCGGATAACAGAGGACAGGAGGGACATGGAGAGGTGCACCAAACTGACCCTACAGGGCAGGCATCAGGTTTTGCAGCAGCACAATACACCACACAGGGCATGCGGGACGGGAGTGCAGCACAACAATCCATAGAAAGCAATAGGGAGGGGACAGGACCATGCACATGGGCTACAGAGAAAAATAGGGAAAGAGGCAATGGTAGCTAGCTGACCATAATGGACAGACAGGAGAGAAAGCTGCAGCATAACAGACCATAAAGGGCAGGAGGGACGGATCAGGGGCATTACAATGGAACAGACAAGACAGGAGGGAGGGAATAGGGGTCTGCACATGGAAACAGAGGGCTGGGGGCAAGGGGGCAGGGCAGGAGCAGCATGATGACCATGGAGGTCAGGCAGGATGGGCACTAGAAACAAGACACACCATGGAGAGCAACAGTGAGACTATGATGGCATACACACAGACCATGGAGGGAAGGTGGGAGGGGGTCAGGGGCAGCTAGCTGACCACACAGGGAAGGTGGGAGGGGCCATGGCAGCACAGAAGACCATGCATGGCAAGCGGGAGGGTTAGTGGCAGCACAATGGCTATGATGGGCAAGAAGGAGGGTACAGGGGCATGCACAAAGGACCATGGAGGATAGAAGGGAGGGTCAGGACCTGGGTACAGACAAGAGAGTTAAGGGGAAGGGGTCTCACAACAGACCGCGTGGGGCAGGCAGGAGGAGCAGTTGCAGCACAACAGACCAGGGAGGGCAGAAGGGTGTGGCAGTAAAATGGACCATGGAGGACAGGAGGAAGGGGATAGGGGCATGGCATGTGGACAGGCAGGGTGGAGGTGGCAGGGACAGGTTACAGTCATCTGACAATGCTAGGCAGGTGGGAGGGGAGTGGCAGCTCAACAGAACACTCAGAGTAGATAGGAGTGGCAGGTCCATGGAACATGGTGGGCAAAAAGGATGGAGCAGGGGCATGCACAAAGACATCGGAGGGCAGGGGGAAGGAGAATAGGGGCAGCAAGCTAAGCACAGAGGCTAAGCAGGAGGTCAATGATGGGTTATAGAATTGGGCAATGGAGGGCAGGAGGAGTGGACTGGTACATCAAGCTAAATGGAGGGCAGTGGCAGCACATCAGACCATGCATGGCAGGAGGGAGGAGGTGGATGGGGCAGCAAGCTAACTGTTCAGAGAAGGTGGGTATTAGGAACTTTATTGTTTTGAAAATGTGTGTCTGTGCGAACTACTTAAGTATGCAGCATAATCTCACTTTTATTCAGGAAGAAGAGGACGTTTGTGACTGTGACTCTGGGCTCACTTGGCAGAAACACCCCCTGACCCTCCACCCCCCATCGCAAAATGTAATGCCCGTGAAAAGAGTAGGTGGACGCAGTGTTATATAGAACATAGTCCTGAGAGCACGATTGAAAATGAAAACTAGATATAGTGTATGGTATAAACCATGCACCAAAAAGTGTGATATAAGATGAACCGGGGCGTGAAATATAATATGCAATGCATTGTGCGCAATGACAGATTCATTGGAGAGCGCGAGATAGCACAGGCACTAGCACGTGCTATGCGATATGCGCCTTGGAGTGTAATATGCACAGGGCAGTGTTGTGTAACCTAACTAGTCTCTAAAGTTGTAATATAAAATATGTGCTGGGGAGTGTAACGTTGCATATGCACTGTGACAAAGATATGGATCCCAGATTGTAATATGTATGGCATAGCGCTGAGCGTTAGAACATAGGCATCGAGGAAGGCCCGTTAGATGGGGCAATATAACCCGTGCGAAGGCCAGTGTGGCATGACATATTCACGGGGTGGTGTTACAGTGCACATGGGTTAGAGAGTGTCATAGCATACGCACTAGCTGGTGGAATATAACACAGAGGTGTGTGGCACTCGGCGGGCACTGGTGGGTGTAACACAGCATTGGGCTCAGCCAGGAGCACGCTGTGACTCTCAAGTGAGGTTCGTCTCCTTTCCAGAGAGTAAAATAAAAAGTATTACACATCCGGCGGTGGATGTGTATTTTATTAACCATGAGGGGGGTTTCTTGCATAGTTTGGTCGAATTTTTGTCGAATTCCCTTTGAATGGCTTGGCGTGCGTGTGTATTAAATGTGCCCGTCAATAGCTACCCATGTTTGTATAAATAAATGACAAGGGTGTCTAGTTGGAGAGTACCCACCGGCGGGGGCGCCGGGATTAGGCACGGTAGGGCGTCAGACACGTCAGAACTTCACTAGCGGTGTAAATACATTCCACATGGATTCATTGTATACATAATTGCCTTTTAATGAATATCACGCAAATCATCATGGTGATGGGTACATACGGTTTGTCCAGCATGTCCTAGGTGTTTCTATAAATATATATTTTTTTTAAATAATAAAAAACAAAGGCTGGCCCCGGGGAGGGGGGGCCACGCGGCCCCCTTCCAAATATATTTTTTTCAACAAAAAAGATGAGGGTGCAGGCCCTGGGGGATGGGGTCCCCAGGGCCAACAAATTTGAAAAAGAAGGGGGGCCACACAGCCCTCCTTCTTAAAAAAATAAAATAAATAAAAGACCGGCATCGCGCTGGAGGCCATGCCCCCTCCTTGCAGCACTCTGCAAACGCGCCCCCTGGCCGGTTGTAAGTTGGGGAATTAATTCCCCTTCAATACTGAGGGTCCCTGAGGGCCAACTAGCCCAACAGGTATCTCCAGTATGCACCAGGGAGCTGCGTTGCAGACAGGTGTTCTGAGGCCATGCCCCTTTTTACACCTCTATGCAACGCAGCTCTGTGGCGCTTACTGGAGGTACCTAGTGGGCTAGTTTGACCCTAGGGACCCTTAGGATTCAAGGGGACTTAATCTCTCAACTTAGAACGGCCACAGGGCGCGTTTGCACAGTGGTGAAGGGAGGGGATGGGGCCTGAGGTGACGTGTGCAAACACGCCCTGTGGCGCGTTTTAAGTTGGGGAAATAATTCCCTTTCAATCCTGAGGGACCCTGGGGGCCAACTAGCCCGCCAGGTGCTTCCAGTAAGTGCCACTGCTCTGCGTTGCAGAAAGGTGGTGCAGGCTGTGCCCCTTTTTACACCTCTCTGCAATGGCGCTTACTGGACGTACCTTGTGGGCTATTTTGCCCCTAGGGACCCTCAGGATTCAAGGGGACTTAATCTACCAATTTAAAACGGCCACAGGGCATGTTTACACAGTGGGGAAGGGAGGGGACGGGGCCTGATGTGACGTGTGCAAACACGCCCTATGGCGCGTTTTAAGTTGGGGAAATAATTCCCCTTCAATCCTGAGGGACCCTGGGGGCTAACTAGCCCACCAGGTGCTTCCAGTAAGCGCCACTGAGCTGCGTTGCAGAGAGGTGGTCTAGGCCGTGCTCCTTTTTACATCTCAATGCAACGCAGCTCTGTGGCACTTACTGGAGGTACCTAGTGGTCTAGTTGGACCCTAGGGACCCTCAGGAATCAAGGGGACTTAATCTCCCAACTTAAAACGGCCACAGGGCGTGTTTACACTGTGGGGAAGGGAGGGGACGGGGCCTGAGGTGACGTGTGCAAACACGCCCTGTGGTGCATTTTAAGAGGTCGTTTTAAACCCATGTCCTAATATATACTAGGGGCTTACAGAGGAGGTCATGCTAATCACAGGGGGACCCCAATGCATAGTGTTCCCTAGTGTATGTAGGTGTTTTCACTGTATTCTGAGTGTCTTTTAACATAGCACTGGCTCTAGGACTGGTTAGTCAGACTCAGTTACCACCAGTATCCGTCTGAAAAAGTTGAGGGTACAGGATGATTTTGCAACAAGGCTTCTTTCTGCTCTTCTGTTTGTTCTTTCTGCACGTTATCCTTCTTCCTGCACTTTTCTTCATCTTTGAGGACTTCTGTTGCTTCTTTCTGCTTTTCTTTTTTTTCTTTCTGTGCGTTTTCTCTTCTTTCTTCACATGTCCTATCTCTGTAGGCATAGATAGAAATTAGCATTTAAAAAACCTTTGAAATTCACTGAAAGAACCATAGGTTTCAGGCACGTTATAGTTAGGAATTAGCATTTAAAAAACCTTAGAAATTCACTGAAAAAACCATAGGTTTCAGTGGCGTTATAGTTAGCTGGACTTTTCACTCGTACAAATCCATTGAAATTCCCCCGTTATAGTTAGTTCAGCTAACTATAACTTGCGCGCCCGCAATGCACTGCTGATGACGTCACATATTACATCACTCATGACATGGTCAGTGACATCACTCATGACATCTCAAATGACATCACTGATGACATCACTGATGACATCATCCTTGTGATAGAGTGGCAGACGTCCTCTCCCCCTAATATAACCTTTGATACACACATTCAAAAATAGAAACTAACATTTTCAAAACAATGGACATACCAATACCAGTTACAACAACCTATTCAGTAATTCTAAGATCCACATCCACATCCACTCATTCACCAACAGTCCTATACAGTCACTCAAACATGTACTCACTCATCATATGTACTCATACACCTATACATCCTGTTACATGCCACTCATCCATAGAGTTACTCACACACATAGTCGCTCATGCTAATAAAGAATCAAACATCCATTTACTTGCATATACAGTTATACACACACCACCACACTAACTTCTACAGAAACTTACACATACTTAGTCTTTTAAACAATCACTTTTAGAAACACATACTTATTCATACAGGAACTCTTCCAATCTCTCACTCTCACATATACTCACTTATATACACCCATAGTCACATATACTAGTTTAAAACATATGTAGTTACTGATAAAGACACTATTGAGACAGTCATTCACTCACTAACACACCCATGCACACACTCATCCACTCATACAGTCCTGCACACATGCTGTCTTCAACACATACAAATAGTGAGTCACTCATTCATGCACCTATGCACTACGTAATACTCCCCACCGAACCACAAAGACACTCAGACACTCATACTGATACTCAAAAAAACAACTAATAACCTATATAGACACTCATGTAGCTACTCACCAACCCATGCAGCCACTTATACACAAAGTGAGAGACTGATACAGATATCTACATATTTAAACATAACTCACTAAGCCATGTATTCACTAAGATACACGTAATCAGTCAGTTATACAATCAATTTTTCAAAAACAAATCATCCATTTAGACACTTATATACCCATTTATTCTTCCATCGACCTTGAGATATACATATGTAAAACATATGTAATTTTCAGAAAAATACACATTCACTGGATGATGTCATCAGTGATGTCATCAGTGATGTCATTTGAGATGTCATCAGTGATGTCATGAGTGATGTCACTGACCATGTCATGAGTGATGTAATATGTGACGTCATCAGCAGTGCATTGCGGGCGCGCAAGTTATAGTTAGCTGAACTAACTATAACGGGGGAATTTCAATGGTTTTGTACGAGTGAAAAGTCCAGCTAACTATAACGCCCCTGAAACCTATGGTTTTTTCAGTGAATATATATATATATATATACATATATTTGCATTTACCACTGGCAATAATACCACTGACAAGATATAGGGTTCAGAATAGGTCTTAGACAATTATTCCCATGCTCAACCCTTGGTGGCTTGGCTGCAAGAAGGCTTATCTTCAAAGACAGGTATGTAAAGCATTTAAAAACATCAATTCAGTAAATATTTAAGACACAGCAGACAATAAAAATCCAACACCAATTTATAAAAATAGTACATATTTTTATCTTTTAAATGACACCAAAACAAAAAAAATCCATTGTAGGGAACCAGAGATATGAATTTTTTAAAGATTTTATAAAGATTAGTCACTTTTTAGTGCTTAGAAACCACCGGTGCCACTTTTAGTAATTTTGTGCCATTCACATTTAGCAATTGTTCTGGAGGATCTATTACCAGTCTTGAGAAGCCCCCTCAAGCAGGCTGGATTCTGTTAGAACTCCTTCCTGAAGTTCTTCTTGCGGGTCCTAAAGTGTCCAACACACAATCTAAGGTTCTGGAATCTCCAAGAGGGTCTTTGAAAGTGTGAGACTTCAATTCCCACAATCCATTCTGATAGACTCTATAGAACTGTGACGTAAGCATTGGAGTGTAGTGAAGTGAATGTAGGTTTAGAATATTGACTTCACTGTTACACACATAAGAATAAAGACATGTTAAACTAAGTTCCTTTTGTGGCAAGTACTCAGGCTGCGGGGGACGCTACAGGTTTAAACCACAAAAATTAGGAAAAACTGATGCAACTCCGCTTATTTCAGAAAGCTGGAACGATGACGTTCCTAGCATAGCAAACAATTTGCTGATGTCATTTAAAAATCTATATATATATAATTGTTTTCTTGCATTGCACTTTTTTTCAATTTTTCCCCAAAAATATTTCTATTATGACTTTCTTCTCAGTTCGCCCTAGATGAATCCAAAAACCCATATCCTCTGACAAAAAGAATGCCAATTTGTCGCATACCTTTTGTGGAAAAAAAGTTTATGAAGGCCTAAACGTGAAATGCTCCAAACATCAAAAAAGTGCTCAAAGCTGGGGTAGAAAATCCTTGGCAGCTAAGGGGTAAAATATGCTTTGTTTTTTAATTTATCATAACCAGGTATACAGATAGAGGCGTTTCATTTTTTAAAGACCCGGAGGTGTGTCAATGTTGGTAACCATACTTATAAGAAACCTTGTTGTAATCTAAACAAAAGACTGAAGGATGAGCGCTAACTCGAATCCAGCAGTTGAGTACCAGTTAATTGGACAGTAGTTCAGTGGATTAATCTGATTGCTGCACACACAGCACTACGTCTCATGGTCAAGAATGTGTATAATTTAACCCTGGGCGTAGTTCGCGAAATAGCGCTACGCGTAGCTACGCAAAGTGCACTTCGCACTACGCGAGCTACGCGTAGCACTTCGCAAACTGCGTAGTACCCTGTTCGCACTGTGCAAGATGCCGTTTTCAATGATTGCACAGTGTGGACAAGCATCCGGCACTGTGCAATAATTGAAAATGGCATCTTGCACAGTGCGAGCTGTAGTTTTCTGCCGCTCGAGTAGATTTTTACTTGAGCGGCAGCTTTCTCAACGCGGACTGGTAGTTTCTTATCGCAAGTGGTCGCGAGCATATGCGACCACTCGCAATGAGAAACCTGACCTCCCCGCGTTGAGAATCTCGCCGGGAGGTTTATTTTCCACGCTCGCGATCGCCAACTTGATGTTGCTGATCGTGAACGAGGAAAAAGTCTCACCCGGATGTCATTTTGCTTGCTCGCGGTCGCCAACTTGACGTTGAGGACCACGAGCAAGCAAAAAATGACTGCTGCACTACGCAACACTACGCTATGCGTGTTTGCACTGTGCTATGTGCAATTCACGTAGTGCGAAGTAGCACAAACTTTGCAAACTACGCGAGCGTAGCGTAGTGCTTTGCCCAGGCTTAGTATAATTGATCAAAAAATAATATATGATATGCTAACATAACTGAAACATCCAAGACAGTAAAGTTAAAAAGAAACAAAAGGGTGCTAAATTTGACCAGACAGCAACATTGTGACATAAAGCCAAAAGCAGAAATAATATTTCTGTACTTTGTCTCCTAGCATAGTATTTTTTTGTTTGGGTAAAAGTGAGACATGTGGTATAGTAACACTTACTGAATGCTTTGAGCAATTTTACATTGCCATTTACCTTCAGAATTTTGCTAATAGTAATGCACTAGTAACATAAGATGTTATTTATTTGCTGTCATATGGTTTCAACTTTTCACTGAAACAGTGAAACAGCAATGCACTAGTCTGAGTCACAATCTGCATCAGTACAGTAGTACTACTGAAGTTCTACGAAATACAATTCAGAAACCTATGGCTAGATACAATAACTCTCATCTTTTCTGTAAAGAGATCACCACCATGGTGGAGCAGATCTCCACACATGTAGGTATATGAATTAGTGGTAAATGAGGGAGGAGCCAAGAAGAGTTGTGGGAAAATAGGGAATAAATACTACCAGTGGCGGCTGGTCCATAGGGGCGCCAGGAGAGCGCGCTACTATGCAATCGGGCAGCAAGAAATGTAAGCAGACGAATTGACAGCTTTGACAATTCGTCTGTTTACATTTCCGGCCTGACCTGTGCTGGCAGCTGCTTCACAGCCTCAACTGCGCATGAGTCAACAACAAACGAACAGCGCACGCAGGCGAGTCGAGCAGCAGGAGTCCAGACTCCGACTGCGCATCTGCGAGAAGAGCAATTTTTATTTCAGCCCCCCACTCCATTGACATTACATTAGGTATTCTGCGCATGCCTAGTGTAGTGCAGGAGTCTGAAGATAGCATCCTGCTCGGGCGGTGACATACAGTCGCTCCATGCGCTGTCAAATGCCAGGATACAGCCGAGTAGCCACCCGTAGTCGCATCCACTCTTCTGATTTGCCACTTGCCAGGCAAGCAAAAGAGGGGGGAGAAGTTAGTTCCTCGTCTGTGTGAGGAGACGTGATGCGACGTGGGACTGGCGGAGGAGATGCCTGGTAAGTTTGTTTTTATTTTTTGTATTCATTTAATTAAACATTCGTTTGACTGTACAAAGCTGGCTGGCATTAAACTGCTCTCTTTCAATGCAAACATGCATTTTCTGAAGCAGAATTTGAGACTGTGGAGATTGTAAGTGCTCTGGATTTGAGAAGATCAGGAAACTCGCTTGCCGAAGATCACACAGTTTGGTCAAGTGGACATTCCGAAATGTGACCACGTATCACCTGGTTTCACAGCCAAAATGTATCCAAAGGGCAGCCCTTTCTGCTGCTGTTCTCGTGAGGCTTGTTTACCCAGACACATGGCTTATCCGCGCCTGAACCCCGAGACGCCCCGGCGGTGGTACAAGCAGGGACCAGCGCAGGCGCAATGAGGATCAAACCACCCTGCTGCAGAAGCCGCCAGGATTTGCAGATTTAAGACTCCTGCCTGCCAGTGCTTACCCACAGCAATTGAACACCGGACTGTAGAAACAACGTCAATATAGTGAATACTAGAGTGCCAGGCCTCACACCGACCTAGACGCGCCAAGAAGCAGCCGTGCCTGGCCCTGAGGCTCTGGAGTAGGGCAGGATGCCGTTATACTCGGATGAGTGCAGGGTATCGGGCTAAGGTAAAGTTTTGTGATACAGGATAATCTAACATATAAAGTACTGCGTATGAGGGTCGTTGCACGTGTGTTGAAGGGTTGATGTGGTCCGACTGTGTACGGTGTATCTGTAACAACGTGCTATTTTGAAGTGGGTGTTTTTTACAAAGTGTTTTTTTGCCCGTCTGCAAGTTATTGTTTATCTGTGTTTACCGCTGTTTCTATGTTTTGTGTGTTTGTTTGTATATGCAAGTGTGTATGGAGAGAAACAAGAAAACCCTTCGGGTCAGACGGGACCAATGGTAGATATATTTTTAAAAAAACAACAAAGGTCCCATTCAACTGGGATGGGTATAGTATCACAATTTTTACAATCAAAAATTGGAATTATCCATGTTCTTGAATAGAGAAATAAATGTAATTTAATAACAATAAAGCGAAAAAATACAAGTAATATGCGGTGGGATAAGTGAGCAAACCGTGAGTAGGTTAAAAGGAAATCAGACGATTTCCTTACCGCAGGCAAGTGACTTAAAAAGCGACTTCTTAGTGTTTGCAGAATTGAAATCATAGAAAGTCACACTCAGTATAACATCTCATACTCGATTATAGAATACAACCTATAATTAAGAGTTTAGAGACGTGAGTCGACGACGTTTCGATCCCCATGGAAGTGGTGGGATCTCTTCAGGACTAAACGATGAATCGAATGCCTGGGAAAGTTTGCTATGCGCGGATGGAGGGTGGGGACAGCGTAAAGGGAGGCGGCAATGCACTCCTAGATCCTCAGAACGTTCGGGGTAAATGGTGCAAAAGTACAATGACAACGATGCAGTGTCCGTGAATACGGAACGGGAGGAGAGGACGTGGGTAGGTCCGGTGTAGGCGCTGACAACGCTTCCGGTCGTACAAATGAAATATCCCAGCTGGGAATGAGAGGGAGAGCTGCGTCCTCAGCAAGGGAGAATCAGCATCTGATTAGGGAGTGTCAAAGGAACGGTCAGGAGGGGTCCGTAGAGTCACGGCAATGCCGGGAGCCGCTTGTCCTGGCGCGGAATTTTTAAGTCACTTGCCTGCGGTAAGGAAATCGGCTGATTTCCTTTTAGCCTACTCACGGTTTGCTCACTTATCCCACCGCATATTACTTTTTTTTTGCTTTATTGTTATTAAATTACATTTATTTCTCTATTTAAGCACATGGATAATTCCAATTTTTGATTGTAAAAATTGTGATACTATACCCATCCCAGTTGAATGGGACCTTTGTTGTTTTAAAAATAAAAAAAGTTATATGCAAGTGTGGCACCTGTAGGCGCTCTGGCACCAGCCGTTTGATCCTGCAAAAAAGGGTGTTAATAAAGTGCACTGTAAAATTGACGCCTGTATGTGCTCTAGTACCGGCAGTCCTTTGATCCTGCAAATATGGACAGTTATACAGTGCTCTGCACACGTGGCACCTCTAGGCATTCTGGCACCGGTAGTCCTTTGATCCCGCAAATAATTACATTTAGACAGTGCACCTTAGGTTGTTGGAGCTCACTTGCTATGCTCGCTCGCCGCAGTGCAGGATTTACGCTCACCACTTTCAAATGTCACCAGCCACCACTGAATACTACTGAATGGGAAAGGTCTTGGGAAAGTTAAGGAGGGGTTTGTGAGGACCATGCTAATACAAAAATTACACCCACAAAAGAGTAAGACAATTGCAATTCACAAAATGCACTTATAACAGTACTTCAGCCTTAGAGGTGCCAAACAGGCTTGAATGTACTCCAGCCTGGTCTTGGAGTAAGTCAAGCACCACAGATGGCCAACCACTGTACTGCAAACACACTCCCATAGAGAACAATAAAGGCAGAGAATTAAAGTAACACACCATAGGTATTAATGTTAAATACATTAAATTAGTTCAACATTTAAAATGATAGATATACCAGTTTTACTTGATTAACAATATATATAATTATTGAATAATTTACATTTTTATTTAAACACTAATATTTATATTATTAACAATAATATTTATAAACTTAATACATTAAAATAATGGTATTGTGTATGTCAATATTTCCATTTTATAATGAATACTCAAAATATAATAAACTTTACTAAACTTCGTTATGCTTTCCCAAAGGGAAATCTTCACCACAGTGGTGGAGATCTCCACCAGCACATGCAAAGTTATTAGACGTATTATTACACTTATAACTTCTGTTGTAGGAGGCTCGACCCTCCCATTTAAGGAGTGAAGACATGTAAGTGAATATACATGTGAGTAAATATATATGTATATATACACCTTAGGAAATTTGGTCAGTAGTCTGTCATTCTGAGGACATCAGCACTTCTTGCAACCTCTGTTCTTGCTCGAACAAAGGTGTCATGGCCACTAATGCAGCTAAATATACTAGCTTCCACTGCCCCTCAGCAGGAAAGCAAAAGCTGCCCATAACAGGATACCCTTGCTCCCTCATATCCTTGGACCTCAGTGCCACTGCATCTGCTGCACAATTGATAACTACACTGCTGGGTTGAAAAGACTGCATACATAATGGAGAGCAGTAGATTTCCTTGGTGTGTAACCTGCAAGTGAATCGACTGAACCATAACTGCAAAATTGTATCTCCTCTTAGACTGGCCATCAATGGGTGACTGCAAGATTGTGATTTGGTTTGTTTTTTACGCTGGCTGCAGCAGATTGCTTCACTGTTCCTGCTAAATCACAGACCGTCAGTGGTTTTGTCTAACCTTAGAATATCAACCACTGAGGAGCATCTCCCCATTGCAGACAGATTCCCCTTCATATTTTGTCTCCCAGAACCTGTTGCATTCAAAGTCTAGATTGAGCATGAAGAGGAGGTACCAGTCACTAAGCAGAGTAGACTTGTCTTCACGGTGCCATTTAAGATAGTAAATGTTTGAATGTCAGCCTAAATGAATTAACCATTGAGCTTTCTACAGATCTGAGCTTCTGTGCAACAGACATGATCTGCACCAAATCTAGAAATGTCTGTGGCTGTAAAAATGGCAAAATGTACCAAATGTTCTAATAGAAATTGGGTCTTTAGTTGGTAGAGGTATCCACCCTGTCCAAGTAGGGACCACAATCCTAGTCAGGGTATGTCGGATACACCCTCTAAATTAACCTGTGGTCACCGTCTGGTAGCTTGGCACAGAGCAGTCAGGCTTAACTTAAGAGGCAATGTGTAATATATTTGAGCAACACTTCAAACAGCAAAACAGTAATAACACCACACTAAAATAATACACATCAGGCCAGAAAGATAGAGTTTAATTTAATTACAACAACAAGGCCAAAATGACAATAATCCAATACATAGAACCAGAGTTATGAATTTTTAAAGAATATCTGTAAATATAGTGCTTAAAAAAGCATAACGCGCTAATCAGGGCTATCTGGTCATGCTTGACTGGCTCTAATACAAACGTTCAGGCTGACCACAATGTAGCACAGGTCGGATACAGAGACCAGCCCGCGGCCACTGAAAATTGTACCTTAGATGGAGGATGTGCTGACATCGAAGACCCAATGCATGAAACAGAGGCGACAATGCGTTGGTTTTGATCCCTACTGATGCAGGCAATGCATCAGTTCCAATCTGCACAGTCAGGGATTAGTCATCAGCGAACCCTTTACGATGAAGGTAATGAGTTGTTGTCGAGCCACGCAGCCGGCGATGCGATGTTCTCGATCAGCGAAGTGCCGTCATTGAACCCCGCAGTCATCGATGTGATGTTCTTGGCAGGCGATGCGGTGGCGCTGGAGGTGATGTGTTGGTTTCGACTGGCGCAAGGACAGGGATGCATGGATTTTGCTGCTTAACTTCAGAAAACTCACTCCCTAGGACCCAGTATTGGATTGGCACCACTTGACAGGGTAAACTCACGGTCTAAAAAGTTTCAGGAGAGTTGTGGAAGTCTTTGATATCCACAAGACTTCAAAACAGGAGGCAAGCCAGCAAGCCCTGTGACTCACTTAAATTCTTGAGGATGTAGAGAGGGAGATCCAGTCCTTCTCACTCCCAGGGAGTGAAGCAGGCAGCAGGGCAGGCACAGCAGAGAAGGAGTCCAGCAGAGTGACAGTCCTTATTCCTGGCAGAATGTTTTCATAAGTGTACTGAAGTGGTGGTGTCAGAGGTCCAGTACTTATACCCAGATGTGGTGGAGACTCTAAAGAGAGGCCTTTGAAGTGCTCATTGTCCCTTCCCTTCCTGCCCTTGTTCCAGATTCACTACAGAGGAGGAATGCAGCTCTTTGTGTGGGGACAGGCACTGCCCATTCAGGTGCAAGTGTCAGCTCCTCCCTCCCATCCTGCCCAGGGTGTCCCATCAGGTTTTGTATGGCTCATCAGGCACATTTAAACTCCGTTTGTATGTCTGTCTGGAGGGAATCCACAAAGCCCAGCTGTCAATGACCCCAGACATGTATTCAGAGACAGGGAGAGGCACAGAATGGTTAAAGTAGGAAAATGCCAACTTTCTATAAGTCTCATTTTCAGACTTGCAACTTAAAATCCAACTTTACCATCATGTATCATTTTAAATTGTGAACTAGAGACACCAAACCCGAAATATCGATCTTTTCCATATGGAAAATGCACTTATAAAATGTAATAGATATAATCCCAATGTTAACCTATGGGAGAGATAGGCCTTGCCATAGTGCAAAACGAATGTAAGGGTTTTTTGGCACTAATAGTCCAAACAGTAACGTTAAAACTGCTGTCTGTGAGGACTAGCTTCTCTGGATCACTAGACGCATCACACAACATCACAGAGTATAGAAGATGCAACCTGCCATAGCCAGAAAACAAGATTCAGGTGGTTTAAAAGTAAATCTCACAGTGGCCGTAGTTTTCATTCGGTAACAGTGAACATAGATATCAAATGACCCAGGTGTTCTAGTGACACTCCATTGACCCCTCAATGCAAGGGAGAAGCCAGTAAATTAAAATTTCCCCCACTTGAACAAGACACTTGAACAAGACACTTGAACAAGACATCTAATCACACACCAAGCACGCAAGGCAAGTAGAGCTAACTTTCTTTAGGAGAGCTCCCTTCACCCTTTCACCCTCTTTCATCTATCCATCCAGTCTGCTATCCCATCATTCATTCATCTGTAAATCTCTTCACCTTTCCATCCATCCATTCATCCTTTCAACCTCACATAAAAAGTAATTATCCACCAGCCATTATAACCACGTATAAATTCATCCTATCACCAATCCATCCTTTCACTCTTCCCCATTCTCTCTTTAACCCATTGATACTTTTACTCTTCCATACAGCTTTTTAAACTTCCATCCATTGTTTCATCCTTCCTTCATCCTTTCATCCTTCTTTTCAGTTTTTCATCCTTATTTATTTCACGTTTATTTCCTTCCATCCTTCCTTTCGCCTCCCATGCTTTCTTTCCAATTTCAATCTCTCCCTCTTTTGTCTTTCATCCTCAATTTTTTGTTCTTTCCTTTCTCCTGCTTTCTCTTTATATTTGTTCCTCTGACTGTGGGTTCCTTATTTTCAGAATTGTTGTATTTCCATACTCCCTGTTAGTCCACTTCACACACCCCTCTCTCATGTTCTTGCCTAACAGTATTATTTATGAGATTTTTTTACTGCAACCCTTCAGACAGAAGAAACCAAGAAACAATTAATTGATATATCAATGGGACACAATTCACAAGTCCCAGTGCCCAGTAGCCCTAACATTGTAATCTGGGCACCATCTGGTATAACTAAAAATGGGAAAAGTTAGGAAATGCAGGGGCTCTAGTTACTTCCTACTTCCTCTTAGGGTCAACATGTTTCTGCCACTTATGCTCCCAAATGCTTGCGGCTTTCGTCAGGAATGATTATACAACCACAATCCACACCTATTCCATAATACTGATTTAAGTGGCGAATTTACAATACATACGTCAAGCACACCTGTCCTAAACCACCTACTTGGTGCCCGTAAATGGGTATCTGAAAAGAGAGGAACCAAACAGCATTGTTCAAGGATTATGCACAGATGTTGAAAGACTGTGCTCACAACTTGTTGTTCATGCCATTAGCAGTATCACGTAGCCGTCCTATTGTGACTGTTATTATTGCACATGCAATCTAGGTAATTGTTTGTGAACATTCACATTTGAAAAAATAACTATGAAAGGTCTCCGTTTAGCCTGGATATTTGGACTTAAAGTACCTTAGGAGTATAGAAGGCATCACCATGTGGAGCAGTTCTTGGACGCTCCCCAAAAAATGGCTACCATGAGCTATGGGGAAATAGACCAATTTCTGGCCCCCAGAGTCTTCTGGTATATCAGTGGTGTGCCTATGAAGCACTAGTAAAGGGTGATGACAAAGACATACAAAGGAAAGTTTTCAAATAGTTTAGCCAGAACTTATGTTCTAATGTATGAAGAATGCATTAGTTAGAAGTGATCACAATTTTTATTATTTTATGTGCATACTTATGTACCAACAAGTCAGCTCACAAAAGACAGAATCGTAGTGGGTCGCAATTTCACATACCACCTAAAAATTAGGGAGGTACGTCGCGCATTGCAAACGACTATGATTGGCTAAAATCACAGTTATAGTGGCCTGCCACAAAGTCTGTGATTGCTTTTGCATAAACCAAACCTTTTTTTTAATGCAGGAAAATTGGATACGGTTCAAAAAGCGATTTCATGTTTACAAACTTTTTTTGCGATTAGGCAGTGTTCTATGGGACCACTGCCTACTCTTATGAAAACAAAAATCAGCATTTACAGAGGGGAAGGGGTTTTTTGAGGACCCCTACCCATTTGCGAATGATTTTCCACCTCGTTTGAGTTGGTGGTAAAATGATCATGTTTTGTGACCGGATTTTGGTTATAAAACATTAATACATACCTTAATGAATGAGTATTTGGAAGTAAAGCACTTAAGGCAAATCCTTAATGTTTCCTAAACCCATTTAATGATTCAGAAAGTGTGTTCTAGTGGTCGCAAACCCTCAGATTTACTGAATCTGAGAGTATGCGACTGTTACAGCACTTTGTACATGAGGTCCATTTCCAGAGATATTATTGAAGTAAAGATGTTTGTACTCAATTTTTAAGATGCAATTTGTGGATGTAATCAGCGGCGACTCCTCTGCTATGGTGAAGGAGCATCACCCCCTCCAACCAGCCCCAAAATTTGAAAAAATAAAACAATATTAAAATGTGTTATTATATCGTTTTATTTGTCTTCCAATGACTGAGTCTTGAGGGTGGTGCCATCGCGGGGCACGTCACGAGGCCGAGTGGTGGCCTGCCTTCAGTGTGCATGTGCGTTTGGTCAGCTGCCTCAGGTCAGCCAAACCAACATGTGCACTGAATCTGTCTCCAACCCAGCTGCGTTTCCGGGTTGAAGACAGCAGGCACAGACTCCCAGTCTACTTGGGAGAGCAAATCGAGGGAGTCTTGGGAGCCTGTGCTTCAAGTTGTAAAGTCTTTTTTTGTTTGTTTTCTTCATCTGTCCCCTCCCCCGCCTTCTCCCACCTCACCACTTTGCTGGCACACCAGCCGCTACATGAAGTTGAAGTAACGATTGCCCACAAATTGACAGTACCTCACAAATCAGATCTATATAATGTTACTGGTCTGAGATTTGCCTTGTAAACATGTAATTCAGGAAGTGCCTTGTTGAGACTAGATTTGGAGGAATATATTGCTATAGTAGAGGACTTCTGGAATATATTTGTGAAACAAAACTTGATGATTTGACTCAATGATCCTGTATTAATGATGCATACTCACATATAGTAAAATCCACAGATTTGGTAAGCTCTCCTCCCATTACCTCAAGTCTCAGAGAAGCTAGTTTTGTGTTGCCACTTATCACCTCCTTTCTTACTGTCACATTTATTTCTGAAGTCTTTGTGGTAAAATATTTCTCAAATGATATCAGCATGGTTGGAAAGCTCTTTGCCATTTGACCTAAAAAAGTATGTTGCTCGCAAATAAAGGGACTAATAGACTTTTGTCCCCTAAATCAGGCGTGGCTTTATTTGACATCCATTGCACAGCATCCATGTCTAGGAAGTGCTTGAAGACGTTGGGTGCTTGGACTGTACCATGGAGGGCCATTTTAAGATGTAGAAAGGCTACATCCAGTAGGCATATATATGCTTATACATATTTTGCTGCAATAATAAGTATTCAGAGGCAATGTTTTAAAATCCCAAGTGCACTCAGAAACTTCCTCTGCTGAGTGGTAACAATAACTCCTTTTTTCAAGCAACCACTTCTGTAGATTTCTAGACATGTTTGTCAAATATCCATGACATAGACGTCTATAATATAGTGAATCAAAGGTTTTCAAGGAAGAATTTATTGTCCCATTTTAAAAAGGAAATTCTCTCCGCCATTGTACTTTCACTAATCTACAGTACAGAGTTTGTAAAAAAAAGTGCCAGAGCCATTTCCAGAAGGCCTCTGCAACTTGCACCACACATTGCCCCTGCCAGCACTACCAATGACAGTATCAACACAAGTACTAACCATCACACTCCTGCAAGAGTGACAATTCAGAGTATTCCAGGCCACCCAAAGCTATAACAATTCGTCATTTTTGTAGCATACTGAATTATAAAACAACAGTTGTTGTGCTCATATAAAACTTAGATACACTCTGCCAGCATGCGGCGGACTCTTATAAGAGCCGGTATTGATAATTAAGTGCTGCACCGGAAACCACTGGCTCAAATTAAGCACTGCTACTCCACAAATATTTGACCCCTGTGATAAGGCCTTCCTTCAGAAAGCCAACTAGTAATAGTAACTTGCTAGGGATTGAGGCATTATTTGTTGGGATTTGATTGCTGAAGCAAAGAAAAGTCTGTGATAGTAAAGAGGCCAAATGTGTTGTTGGCAACATAGAGCTCACTGCTTTCACCCTAAAAGAGGGGGTTTGTTAGCCTTATGCAGTGGAGCTAATGGTTGTACACATTTTCAGAGGTGTCCCCAATGGCATCCTCTGAGGATTTGCTCTTAGGCCCCCATTACAAGTAGCCCAGTGTTTGGTGAAATACTTACTATACCGGATTGTGATAAAGTGCATTATTAGTTGAGGAAGATGGTGGCCCACCACAAATAATAATGTTACCATTCTTGTTTGGTCCATTAAAGGTTTCAGTAATATAAAATTGAGCTCAACCGTTACTAGAAAGAAGACAGACTTAACTTAAGAAAACATGTAAAGCATTTTGAAGTACCGAAACAGTTTGAAAGTGGAAAACATAACAAAATAAAAATCAAATTCCAAATTATAAAAATAGAAAATAATTTAGTGAGCAAAATGACCCCAAAACAAAGATAAGGGGAAATGGAGTTATTTTTTAATGTTTAAATTTAAAAGTAGATCTAAAAAGCTTTAAGTGCCAACCTGGGTTATCTGGTTGGACTTGACTAGTATCTAGGCACGATTTAAAGTCGACTGCAATGCAGTGCGGGTCAGATACAGAAACCAGGTACACCCTGGTTCAAAGTTTTACCTTTTGACTTAGTCTCTGAAATGGAAGTCAAAAATCCTCAGCCTGGGACTCAACGAGGCCGGATATCTGTCGAACGGACTCCAGCAAATCAGGTAAATATGGCAGGAAGATCCAAAGGGAAAAATTCAACGTTCACACCCCAGGAGGGTTCCGCACCAGTCGGATACTTTTGGCACCTTTGCCTGGTAAAGATTACTACCTACAGACTTGTGAGCTCGGATTCCTGCAGTGGGACAAGGTTGCAAGCTAAGGCTGAAGAGGTCTCCACAATAGCCTCTCCATGACGTTCTGTTTGTTTTGGAGCTTTATATAGTACAAACTTGACCCAAAGGCATTGGAGGGTGTAACTTGAGCACCAGCTACATTAAATAGGAGCACATTCTTAATCATGGGGAGATTTACCCAAAATCACAGGATGTTGAGCTGATAATGAGATCCAAACCTGGATCCCCAGTTCCATAGTTGGGAGCTCTGAACATTATGCCACACCCTTTCCCTCTGATGAAATGGATTGGTTGCTGCGGAAATGCTCTGAGTTGGAGCAACCTGAATCTTTGGAATAGAAGAAATGAACCTTTGCTGTATTGACTTAGGAGGTTTGTTCCGGTCCTACAGAGCTCTTTGGGGCCAAAATGTTTCTAAATCCCTAGTTCTTCAGGATGTTAGGAGGAGTACACATTGACACAGCCAAGGGTCCAAGGCCCTTAGGATCAGCACTTGGTGGGGTCAAGGCAACCTCCAGCAGAAGCTATCAGCAGGGTCCAGCGTGGGTCCTTTTGGAACTGATATGCACAGCTCATCACGAAAGGAGGTTCTAGCAGGAGTTCAGCAAACTTAGCCTTTGATTTCACTTCTTTGTTGTTTGTGAGAGCAGGTCCAGCCTTTCAGGACTCCTCACAGGTCTCAACGGTTGGTGCAGTCCTTCTTCTGACTTCCAGACATCAGGTAGTGTTCTGCAGAGGGTGCCTAGTGGTACCACATTGATGCCTGGCTGGGTGGGAATGGCTTGTGAGTGGGAATTAATCCTGGCCCCTTATTAACTAATTAGAATACTTTTGCTGCAGCTCATGGGTGCCCTACTTTAAACAATCCTGCAATGCCTCTTTCTATCTAAGTTCAACATTGCAGAATTATTCTTCCCCTGTGCAGAGCGCATGTGCCAACCCCGAGCTGTGGCGAGGGTAATGAGCAACCCCTCTTCTGTTGTCAATCAAAACAGATCTTGATGCTGCTCCTCCCTCACTGGGATTGGTGCCAGTCTGACTTGAGGGACAAAGGAGGGGCAGATCCATGTGTTAGCTACATCTGTCTTTGACAGGGTAGGCCTCTTTGAAATTAATTAGGATTCCGCACACTGTCAAGATAGTCATCCTGCCAGAGGAACACAACACCTATCCACATCCAAGGCTTTTGCCACTGCTCTGGAAGCAAGTTTACAAATCATCAAAAGGGCTGTTCAGGTGCTGGAAGACAGTTGAAGCTCACACAAATTGACTCATAGAAGCTTTGGAAACTAAAGAATGATTTTTTGAAAATCACCTTTTGGAAAATATTTAGTACAAATCTGACTTTACCAGTGGATAGGGTGTGCAATAAATATTTTTTAAATGTTCAGAAATTAACTAAGTTGTGGTTTCCTAAGTGCAGATAGCATTATTTAATTTTAATATCATATCCCAATGCTTTCCCGTGGAACAGCTAACCCTGCTAGAGTGAAAAAAACTTTTTAGGGCTCATCATTGCGAGGACATGTTTAACACTAAACCTTTATATGTAATACTCTTAAATAACATGCATTTGCCTAATTGGCATTTAAGACCTACTTAGGGGTGACTTGTTAATATTTATAAGTAGGCTTTTAGCCCCTCAAAATGAAATATTTTACTGGGTCGAAATTATGTTTTATAACTGCACAGGTTGCAGTTGTAGACACAATGTGTGCTGTAGCCCACTATTTACATTTAACTTTCAGATGCATCGCACAGTTTGTACCATAATCAAGGGTATTAGGCCCATATGTACGAAGGCATTTTGCATTTCCTAACAGTATGATTTGCAATTTAAGGACATTAGGAAATGCAAAATGCCATTTCGGTATGTACGAATAGCATTTTGATTGGTGCAATATGCGATTTCCATCATGTAGAAATTCCTAAATAGGAAATCGCAAATTGGGACTTTCAAATAGCGAATCACTAACACTGTATAAAAAGGATTTCCTAATTGCGAATAGACGCAAAATGGCCATTTTGGAAATACAATTATCATCAATGAATATCAGGTGGTAACCAGGTGTTAAAAAGTCACCCGAATGCATCTGTCTCTTCCAGAATGGCGGCTCTGTATGTCTTTGTGAGGAGGATGAGGATTTTGGCGGGTAGGTAGAGAAGGAGGAGGAAACAGGAGAGGATATTTAGGGTGAGGGTCACCCTGTTGGAACAGACTGAGGAGATGATGTATGAGGGGTGCAGACTAATTAGTGGGGTAATTCTGGATTTAATTGCTGAATGACAACCTCATCTACAGATTCCAACAGTTGGAAGCAATGCAGGTTTCATATTCATTTATTCAAATACTCCCCATTATTTATACCATACCAAACTAATGTTTTATGGGGTAGTACAGTTTCCCAATGTAATTGGTTGTGTTGATGGGACACATATTGTGATATGTCGCGTATGCAACTGAATTCATTAATAGAAACAGAAAAGGCACCCATTTACTGAATGTACAGTTTTTGTGTGATGCCTCATGCATCATAACTGACCTTGTAACCAGATTCAAAGGCAGCACACATTGTTCCTTTATGTTCCGCCACAGTGGAATAAATAACCGTATGTCTCAGCATGATTTTGGTGATGGCCTTTCTCTTGGTAAGAAAATTGCAAACCCAATTCATACAGCGTCCTACACAGTGTGTTTGTAAAATGACCTAATAGTCTGTCATTCTCATACTACTTGAGGAGACAGTGAGAATACCTTCCACCCTTGGATACTGACACCATACTTGGATCCAGGAATCAGAAGTGAAAGGCAGTACAACAGGGCACATAAGACAATGTGATCAAATATTGAACATATCTTTGGAATACTCAATTCAGATATCTCCACAAATCTGGTGGTGCACTACTCTACAGACCAGAGACCTGTTGTAAAATCATTGCGACATGTGCTATTTTCCACAACATAGCAATGACGAAGGGTCTGCACAACATCAACATAGAGCCAGAATCAGACTCAGATGACAAACTACCACAACTATTGATTCAGCAAGAGGAGACGTGCAGCAGAGGGTCAAGCTTGACGCACAGAGATCACCAACAACTATTTTTAAGGTAAGAACGATGACCACATCTAAGAACTAGAAAACACACATGATAGTAATGTTTTGTGCATGACTGAAAGCTAACCTTTTATTCAAGTTATAACAATGTAATTCTTTATTATCAACAATATCCGTATAGGATTTTTTTTTTAACAAAGCAACAAAGTTTGAAATACAAAAACAACAAGGTAGTCTTATACATCTGACTCCTACAAAATACACTTTTTTTTGGCCTCTGGTGTTGGTCGCCTTCACAGCAGGACTTGGCTGTGGAGGTGGGGCTATATCTGTTCCAAAGTGTCTCAGCGTGTTCGCCTAGTACAGCATCCATTTGGCACATATGTGGCACTGAGGCTAGCGCCGTCTTCACTTTCAGGTGGCAGGAAATTGTTGGGGATAGGCAGGTTATGTGTCTGTATGCTTTTCAGAGCTGTGGTCAATTGGACCATCCCGCGTGTGACATCTTGGTAGCAGTGCCCCGTATCATTGTAGATATTGACAGTTCGTCTGGCACAAGTGGTTGTGGGTATGGCCAATCGATTAATAGATTTAGGTAATTCATCAAACCGTGCCATGTGCTGCTTGTGCCTGCATCTTTGCAGACATTGCTCCTTCTCCTTGGCAGCAATCCACCGATCTTGGTGTTTCTGCAATTGCAGCATTGACCTTGACTTGCTTTGCAGATGCCTATTAACAGTTTCAATCTGCGTGGCTTGCAGGCGCCGTACTGTGATGATGGATTTCTCCAGGCCACCAAACAATAGAGAACTGTCTGCAAGGTCATCCAGAACATTATCATTGTGGATTGCTGGTTGTTGTTACTCTAAACTGTTTGTGTGTCCTGCACACAGAGGAAGTGGTGTTCCTGCTTTGTAATAGCTCCTCGTCACCGTCCTCAAAGTCTGGTAGTTGGAGTAGAAGTAATGGCGTAGGAGTAGCAATTGTGCTGTCCTCCATTTCCAGGTGTGCGTATGTCAATTGCTTCATCTGTCTCAGTGGTTTTAGACATGTCCTGGGTGTGATCTGTGGAAATGTTTGTATATAGTTATTGTAAATAAATTGTCAATAAGTTTGTGTAATATTGTTGAAAATGTGATTTATGTGTTTGTGGCATGGAAATTATACTGCAACTTCCATAATGCATTGCCAAAGTACAGCAAAAATCTCCATGGTGTTTTGTTAGCTACGATTTTGTACTTGAGGACTAAAGTGTTATGGTAAGGAATTAACTAGAACATTACTTACCTTGGCTGGAGCCTGCAGGATTGGAGGTGCCAATATCTGAAACTCCCACCACACTTTCTGGTTTAAGTATCCCCTCAATCAGTGACTCCAATGGAGTGGGAGGAGGATGTTTGGAGGGTCCACCACTTGTGCCATGCCACCTTCTCTTTGGTGTGGCTTCCTAGGTCATAACAGTGTTTCCTAATCTCCGGTGTGACACCAAGTGAGTTGACTTTCTGCAGGACGATGTTCCATATTTTTGTTTTCTAGGCCTCAGGAACGGAAAATTATGCGTTCCCAAAAACTTGGTCCATGTGGGCCACACATTCTTCTGTTAATAGCTCCAGATCTTTCTATTATATTTAGAGCTTCATTTTGAGGTTCCTTGTCCCCATCTTCTTTGGACATGGTGTACTTCAGAAATTAGATTTACACTGCCAGAGTTCAGACAGGAGCATTATTTCCTTCCAGCACCTTCCTAGGCTTCTGGGTTGTGGCCACAGCCTCTATTTCTAAACTTCCAGGTTCTTACATCATTCTGCATCCAGAATGCGACTTTTCCTAATGTTGATTTCTTATTTGAAAATCACATCTGTGCATTTCCAAATAGGAAATTTCTGTGCGGATGCATATTAGTAGAAAATGATAGTGGAATACTCCCCTATGTATATTCTATTTTGCAATTTCCAAATAGGAATTTCTACAAAATCACTAGTTGGAAATCACAAACATTAACTTTCGGGCATATGGCCCTTATAGTTGGGATAAGTATGTCAATGAGGAGTACACCCAACTTTGACGTTTTAGAGGTCAGAGCACATGCACTGATGCCTGATTTGGGTGGTCATGCAAAAAGAGGCATTCTCGTACACTGATAAATCATGATATGCTGAGGATTAAAGGTTTTCAGGCATGATACAAAATCTCCATCTACATGTTTGCCCACAATGATGAGGAATATCATAGATTTTGGTTGCTTCTGTACATAAATCTGCAAGTTTTAGTAATTACGGGAAGATTTTGCACAGGTGAACTGCAGCAGGTTCTAGATGCCCGAAAATTACTGGATAAAATTGTGAGGGTGATTTTCCGATACCCTTTTCTCCTATATACTTGCAATATTCCAATTTGTGTGAGGAGTGACCTTACGTATCAGATTTCACTGAGCCACTCATAATGAGTGTCTTTGTCATTGTAGCTCTGCATAAAATTACCTTCCAAAAAATAACCGTCTCCCTAGTGGATAATGCTGCTTGTGAATTTAAAAAATGGGTTACTGGCTGGTTAGAAAACCTTTAATAAATGAAGCAAGACCAAAATGACCGAAATCCAATCAGTGGAACCAGATATATGCAGATTTAAGTGAAAATAGCGCCAAAAGCACAAAGGACCAACTATGGATATCTTGTAATGGCAGACTGTGAAAAATGTGTAAGTTCAGGCTGATCAAGATGCAACACGGGCCAGATACAGGGACCCAGTCAGGTATGCTGAACAAGAGCACCTTAAATCCTGGTTGCTTAGTGTTGCTAGGTCCCACGTCACGGATGCACCAAGGCGATGCATCGGATCCAGAGAAGTGCGAGGCAGCGATGGGTGGTCTTATGTCATCATGGAGGAGGCTGTCGACAGGGAAAGCTTGCACCTGTGTTGAGGATGCATCGCACACTTGTATGTCTCTGTATGTCTTTGTGAGGAGGATGAGGATTTTGGTGGGTAGGTAGAGAAGGAGGAGGAAACAGGAGAGGATATTTAGGGTGAGGGTCACCCTGTTGGAACAGACTGAGGAGATGATATATGAGAGGTGCAGACTAATTAGTGGGGTAATTCTGGATTTAATTGCTGAATTACAACCTCAGCTACAGATTCCAACAGTTGGAAGCAATGCAATCCCACCACATGTGCAGGTATTGTGCTGTCAACACCTTTTAGCTTCTGGCAGTTACCAGGAGTCATAGCAATGGCAGGGGGAGTGTCACAAAGTGCTTTTTCTAGTGTTTTCCACAGGTTTCATGTTCATCTTTTCAAATACTCCCCATTATTTATACCATACCAAACTAATGTTTTACAGGGTAGCACAGTTTCCCAATGTAATTGGTTGTGTTGATGGGACACATATTGTGATATGTTGTGTATGCAACTGAATTCATTAATGGAAACAGAAAAGGCACCCATTTACTGAATGTACAGTTTTTGTGTGATGTCTCATGCATCATAACTGACCTTGTAACCAGATTCAAAGGCAGCACACATTACTCCTTTATCTTCCGCCACAGTGGAATAAATAACCGTATGTCTCAGCGTGATTTTGGTGATGGCCTTTATCTTGGTAAGAAAATTGCAATCCCAATTCATACAGGGTCCTACACAGTGTGTTTGTAAAATGACCTAATAGTCTGTCATTCTCATACTACTTGAGGAGACAGTGAGAATACCTTCCACCCTTGGATACTGACACCATACTTGGATCCAAGAATCAGAAGTGAAAGGCAGTACAACAGGGCACATAAGACAATGTGATCAAATATTGAACATATCTTTGGAATACTCAGTTCAGATATCTCCACAAATCTGGTGGCGCACTACTCTACAGACCAGAGACCTGTTGTAAAATCATAGCGACATGTGCTATTTTCCACAACATAGCAATGGCGAAGGGTCTGCACAACATCAACATAGAGCCAGAATCAGACTCAGATGACAAACTACCACCCCTATTGATTCAGCAAGAGGAGACATGTGCAGCAGAGGGTCAAGCTTGACGCACAGAGATCACCAACAACTATTTTTAAGGTAAGAACGATGACCACATCTAAGAACTAGAAAACACACATGATAGTAATGTTTTGTGCATGACTGAAAGCTAACCTTTTATTCAAGACAAAATACACTTGTTTTTGGCCTCTGGTGTTGGTCGCCTTCACAGCAGGACTTGGCTGTGGAGGTGGGGCTATATCTGTTCCAAATGTGTCTCAGCGTGTTCGCCTAGTACAGCATCCATTTGGCACAGATGTGGCACTGAGGCTAGCGCCGTCTTAACTTTCAGGTGGCAGGAAAATGTTGGGGATAGGCAGGTTATGTGTCTGTATGCTTTTCAGAGCTGTGGTCAATTGGACTATCCCGTTTGTGACATCTTGGTAGCAGTGCCCCGTATCGTTGTAGATATTGACAGTTCTTCTGGCACAAGTGGTTGTGGGTATGGCCAATCGATTAATAGATTTAGGTAATTCATCAAACCGTGCCATGTGCTGCTTGTGCCTTCATCTTTGCAGACATTGCTCCTTCTCCTTGGCAGCAATCCACCGATCTTGGTGTTTCTGCAATTGCAGCATTGACTTTGACTTGCTTTGCAGATGTCTATTAACAGTTTCAATCTGTGTGGCTTGCAGGCGCCGTACTGTGATGATGGATTTCTCCAGGCCACCAAACAATAGAGAACTGTCTGCAAGGTCATCCAAAACATTATCATTGTGGATTGTTGGTTGTTGTTACTCTAAAGTGTTTGTGTGTCCTGCACACAGATGAAGTGGTGTTCCTGCTTTGTAATAGCTCCTCGTCACCGTCCTCAAAGTCTGGTAGTTGGAGTAGAAGTAATGGCGTAGGAGTGGCAATTGTGCTGTCCTCCATTTCCAGGTGTGCGTATGTCAATTGCTTCATCTGTCTCAGTGGTTTTAGACATGTCCTGGGTGTGATCTGTGGAAATGTTTGTATATAGTTATTGTAAATAAATTGTCAATAAGTTTGCGTAATATTGTTGAAAATGTGATTTATGTGTTTGTGGCATGGAAATTATACTACAACTTCCATAATGTATTGCCAAAGTACAGCAAAAATCTCCATGGTGTTTTGTTAGCTACGATTTTGTACTTGAGGACTAATGTGTTATGGTAAGGAATTAACAGGAACATTACTTACCTTGGCTGGAGCCTGCAGGATTGGAGGTGCCAATATCTGAAACTCCCACCACACTTTCTGGTTTAAGTATCCCCTCAATCAGTGACTCCAATGGAGTGGGAGGAGGATGTTTGGAGGGTCCACCACTTGTGCCATGCCATCTTCTCTTTGGTGTGGCTTCCTAGGTCATAACAGTGTTTCCTAATCTCCGGTGTGACACCAAGTGAGTTGACTTTCTGCAGGACGATGTTCCATATTTTTGTTTTCTAGGCCTCAGGAATGGAAAATTATGCGTTCCCAAAAACTTGGTCCATGTGGGCCACACATTCTTCTGTTAATAGCTCCAGATCTTTCTATTATATTTAGAGCTTCATTTTGAGGTTCCTTGTCCCCATCTTCTTTGGACATGGTGTACTTCAGAAATTAGATTTACACTGCCAGAGTTCAGACAGGAGCATTATTTCCTTCCAGCACCTTCCTAGGCTTCTGGGTTGTGGCCACAGCCTCTATTTCTAAACTTCCAGGTTCTTACATCATTCTGCATCCAGAATGCGACTTTTCCTAATGTTGATTTCTTATTTGAAAATCGCATCTGTGCATTTCCAAATAGGAAATTTCTGTGCGGATGCATATTTGTAGAAAATGATAGTGGAATACTCTCCTATGTATATTCTATTTTGCAATTTCCAAATAGGAATTTCTACAAAATCACTAGTTGGAAATCACAAACATTAACTTTCGGGCATATGGCCCTTATAGTTGGGATAAGTATGTCAATGAGGAGTACACCCAACTTTGACGTTTTAGAGGTCAGAGCACATGCACTGAAGCCTGATTTGGGTGGTCATGCAAAAAGAGGCATTCTCGTACACTGATAAATCATGATATGCTGAGGATTAAAGGTTTTCAGGCATGATAAAAAATCTCCATCTACATGTTTGCCCACAATGATGAGGAATATCATAGATTTTGGTTGCTTCTGTACATAAATGTGCAAGTTTTAGTAATTACGGGAAGATTTTCCACAGGTGAACTGCAGCAGGTTCTAGATGCCCGAAAATTACTGGATAAAATTGTGAGGGTGATTTTCCAATACCCTTTTCTCCTATATACTTGCAATATTCCAATTTGTCTGATGAGTGACCTTACGTATCAGATTTCACTGAGCCACTCATAATGAGTGTCTTTGTCATTGTAGCTCTGCATAAAATTACCATTCAAAAAATAACCGTCTCCCTAGTGGATAATGCTGCTTGTGAATTTAAAAAAATGGGTTACTGGCTGGTTAGAAAACCTTTAATAAATGAAGCAAGACCAAAATGACCGAAATCCAATCAGTGGAACCAGATATATGCAGATTTAAGTGAAAATAGCGCCAAAAGCACAAAGGACCAACTATGGATATCTTGTAATGGCAGACTGTGAAAAATGTGTAAGTTCAGGCTGATCAAGATGCAACACGGGCCAGATACAGGGACCCAGTCAGGTATGCTGAACAAGAGCACCTTAAATCCTGGTTGCTTAGTGTTGCTAAGTCCCACGTCATGGATGCACCGAGGCGATGCATCGGATCCAGAGAAGTGCGAGGCTGCGATGGGTGGTCCTATGTCATCATGGAGGAGGCTGTCGACAGGGAAAGCTTGCACCTGTGTTGAGGATGCATCGCACACTTGTTGGTTCTGTAGAGACTGCAGAACTTGCAATGCAAATTCCTGAGTCGTTAGTGAGGTTGGTGTTGACGAGAAGCTTGCAATGCGATGGCCTGTGTCAGGGAAGTCTTGCGCAACGACATTTGCAATGTGGATGCAAGATCGATGTGGATTCCTTGGGCTGGGAGAACCCTCACAGTAGAGACGATGCATCAGATCTGGTCACGCTTGAGCCGTGCAGGAGAAGTGATGTGTCCATTCTACTGTATCCAAAGATGGGCTGGCAGAGCACCTTCAGGCCTACTTCCAAGGACTGGGGTGGCACCACTTGGCAGGGCAGGACTCACAGTTGTAGAGTCCAGGTGCTGGTTACAAGAGACTAGCTCTTGGAGTAACTCTGGTGGTCTTGGGTTCAGGTGACAGGTCCGGTCCTTCTCACCCAGGTAAGAGGGAAGCAGGCAGCAGGTCAGCATCGTAGGCAGTAGTCTTTCAGGGCAGCAGTCCAGTAGGGTGGCATTCCTTTCAGCAGCACAGCAGTGTTTCTTCCTGGCAAAGTTATAAACAGTGCAGGAGTTTTTGTCCGAGGTCCAACATTTGAAACAAGGTGCCTCCTTTTAAGTGGGAGGCGCTTTTAGAGATTTCCACTTTGAAGTGCACAGGTTTCCTGCCTCTCCTGCCCTGGCTCCGGACTAACTAGAGGGGATATGAATCCCTTTCTGTGGAGGTAGGACACAGCCTTTTCAAGTGTAAGTAGGGCTGTGACCAGCTCCGCCCTCCCATCCTCATAGTGATGGTCCATCCTGGTACACCTGAGCTATCTATTGCGTGTGTCTGTCTAGGAGGAATACACAGAGCTCAACTGTCAGCTACACCCAGTCATGTGACCCAGAGACAAGCTGCAGGCACTAAATGGCTAAGTCAGGAAAATGCCAACCTTCTAAAAGTGGCTTTTTCAAAATTGTAATTTAAAATCAGACTTTATCGTTAGAAAGGACTTTTAATTACAATTCCAAAGACACAAAAAATTAACTGGTTATTTATTCCCATTTGGAAGGTACAGATTTGTAAATGTAATTAGTCAACTCCAATGTTATCCAATAGGAGAGGTAGGCCTTGTAGAAGTGAAAAACAAATTTATGAAGTGATCACTACCAAGACATGTAAAACTTAAAAGTACATGTCCATCTTTTGAAATACACTGCACCCTGTCCTTTGGGCTTTCCAGGGCCTAACCTAGGGGTGACTTATATTTATGCAATGACAGACCTGAGACATGCTTAAAGTGCTACGTAAGTGGGCGGCACAATCAATGCTGCATACCCACCAGAAGCATTTAATTTACATGCCATGGGCACAGATAGTGCCACTTTACTAGGGACTCAAGTAAATTAAATATGCAAATTAGGGATAAGCCAATGTTACCATGTTTAAGCAGTGAGCACATGCACTTTAGCACTCGTTAAGTCCTAACACCAGCAAAACCGAGATCAGCAAAAATGGAGGAGAATGGCAAAAGGTTTGGGGGAAGACCACCCTCAGGCCAACATGCTAACACAAATGATTTGTTATCTGGCTTGTAAACTTCTATTTGGCAGGCTGTATCCTCACTGATTTCTAACCTGCATGCCTTGGCACACTCAATCAACTCAACTTTAGTTTCCTGGCACTCCCTTTGATTACAGGTTTGCTCCTTACTTTTTCTTCTTCAGAAGATACATGGAAGCGCAAAGAAGCCACTGACTTAGATCCCAAAAAATTTCATAATAGATGTTCACTCCGCAATTTGAGGATCGAGATTGTAATTGGAAGAGACTTGTCTATAATACGTACAATGAAGAGGCATGGAATTGCCTGTGATTTGTGTCATGATTGATCACTTAAAGCAACTGATCTCCACTTTAGGTCTTTTCTAATGCTTGGTAATCCAGCAGTGTACATTAATCAATGTTCATGCTTTTTTCATCAATGCTGATCATTTGTTGGCATATTCAAGAAACACATATGCACTTTCTCTCTTAAGGCTTATCTGGCCAAAGCACATAACCAAATAATAAGATCTGTCAAGTCTCTGAGAGTGCCACTATAACCGTATATATAATCACACATGGAAATCTTTGAGTTCATCCTTCAATTCAGAGATCTCATACTTACCACCACCGCAGTCAGGGGTTCCTGACCTCCCATTGACACCCACTCTGCACCTGCAACTGTTATTGTTTGTTTTTTTATAAGGGAATCCAGGGTGGTCACAGCATTAAATTGTGACAACTTTAGTGCACCATCAATTAATACAATGTAGAAAGGCGCAAGAATGAAGTACAATGATTACAAACATATGTATCATCTTACTGTATACACATCTCATCAAGCACATGTCAGCCAAGTTCATCGGCCCCTTTGTCTAAAGTGCACTCCGAAGATGAAAACCCTCCCAGGGGAATACACTGCAGGATGTCTGGCATGATGGCCGAAGGAGTCAATTGGGCCCTGTCTCTTTTGACATAAGTTTTAAATGGTAGCCAAATCCTGCCAGATGTAAACATCCTATCATTAAGAAGCACAGTTTGATGTTCTATAGAATACATATGCCACATCTTGGTCCCCCAGTGTGAGGCCCAGAGGGATGGGGTTCTTCCAGAAGTGGGTTATCGGAGGCACGCTTCCAGAAGAAAGAGGATGAGTAATCTCCACATAGAAGTTGTATAGGGATAGACTGAGTTCTCCCTACCCTGCCCAACAGAAGCACCAGTGGATCCAGTGGTGAAATAACTGAGCAAATCAGGCGAATCTCTTGGAGCACCTCACTCCAGAAGAACTGCTTTACCAGCTCACACTGCCACCACGTATGAAAATATGTGGCCCGCTCTGAAAGCCCCTCCAGCAAAGGCTAGAAACCCCCATCAGAGCATGTATGCGTACTGGGGTAAAGTATCACCTATTGAGAACATTGTAGGCATTAGCCCTGTGTTCAAGGCAAATAGATGTCCTAGCTGCCATCATCCAAAATCACTGCATATCCCTAGATCATCCTCCCAATGTGACTGATATGTGTAGGTATGTGGCTGTGATAGGCCACAATGGGTCGTGTATAAGTAAGTAACACCCTTTTTTGGATGCCCCGGGCAAACACTTGCTCAAGGGGTGTTTTAGCCCTGCCTTCCCTTTACCTGAGCATTTCTGTATTTGCACAGTGAAGAAGATGAGTAAGGAGGAACTCGTCTGCATCAGATAGCTGGAAAGGTTTTCTACCTGCATGCCTTTCTAGTGTGGCGCCCAAAAGTGGAGGCATCCACTGTTCACTCATGAAAGGTAGTAGCCATCATGCCCGCTGAAAAAGCTGGTTCCGTGTGATGGGGAGAGCGGGGAAGGATACATTGTAGCAGGTTTATTTTGTCCCTTTGCCTCAGGTGTTTGGCCGTAGCATACAGGGGCATGTGAGGGGCTGGAAAACAATTCTGGGGTCTCATCCATATGACATGGTTCAAGGAAATGGGGTAACAGCCCTGTTCAAGGTGCATCAAGGGTTTTGTGTAGGGAAGACTGTTGCAATCCAAGGCAGACTGGAGTTGGGCAGCATGAAAATAATATTCTATGTTGGAAAACCTCAAATCCTGTCTGCAGTGTGCCTGTAGAGACATCAAGAGGCATGATTCTGGCACTCTTGGTACAGAATCATGCCATTCAAACTGGAGTAGCTGTTTCTGAGATTGAAGTATGGTCTCATTGGTTATCCACAAGGGCAAGGTGTGAGTGACATAAATTAAACAGGGATGTAGTTCATTTTGATACTATTAATGCAGCCAAACAATGTAATCTCAAGCTACCCCATCTATATAATTCTTTACGGAGCACTTCCAGCACAGGCGGGATATTACTTGTATATAAAGTGTGGATAGAATTTGTGAGCATGATTCCCAAGTAACACAAGGAAGAGGTGTCCCACAAAAAACCTAAGGCAATCAGTAAGCAGTAAGCGATAAGACATTCTGCTATACGTTTCCCACTAGAAAAGGTAGGACTGTGTATTAGGACAAAAGAACTTCAGAAGTCCATCCACACCATCAGAGACTGGCGGCCTAATTCCGAGCTAGAGCACAGTGCCTCACCCGAAACCCTGACATTTCCGGGGTGGCAGGTGCTTTTGGAAACCTTGAAAATTGCACTCTGATCCCGAAGGGAAATGTGGAAATATATGTTACCCATTTCGTTGTTTACATATGCATGCTTGTGGTAAACACAAGGAAGATACATTTCTTGAAATATCATAGCATAGGAAGAATGAGCAGTGTTTATTAGGCAGATAAAACAAAGCAACGCAGCATTATTAACATGGTAAAAGGAATAAACAGTCTAAACATGGCAGTCTGATTTCTTTATATTTCTACCTATCACTACCCCTACTCTGAGAGCATAGTGGGTGTACCCTCTGCCCGATCTCTTATGTTAGCCTGAGCTCCCATACCTGGATAGCTGGACCAGAGAATCGGCAAGCAATAGGATCATCAATTCTTCGCTGCATGATAGAAGTTAAGCGTCAATAGAGCTCCATGTCGAACACAGGATTAGTTCCAGGACAGTCGTGATTGGAGTGCTCCTCTCTGACCTCTAAAGGCCAGTGTATCATTTATATAATAAAAGCCACTGTGTTAGAGGTACAGCTCTGATGCATTGATATGTCTAGATGTTAGAAGCTGTCTCGAAATGGGCAACGCATATCTTGTTCCGTGTTCTTAGCCTTGAATTGAATGCACAGATTACATGGCAAGAAAGACTTTATAAAAACAAGTCTTCTTAGAATAATATTGTGCAAGCTAAACATGGAAAAATAACATTGCTAAAATGATGTTAGCCTAAAATGTGTAAAATATAAAACCAAAATGGAGAACCAGTGTTTGTCCAAGAAAGCCTCATGACAATTCCAGTGGGGTCCACCACTCCTATGCCAGTAGATTTTGCATAATTAATATGAGAACCAGAGGCTGCTTCAAATATTTGCAATTCACTCAGTAGGAGTGTAAGGGATGTGGCAGGCCATGTGACAAAACACATAATATAATCAGAGACGAGAGCTAGCTTATACTGCTCACCATCTACCTCCAGCCCTATAATCTCTGGATTAGATTCTAAATGGTATATGAGGAGATCCATGGTGAGGGCGAAGATAAATAGCGACAGACGACACACCTGTCTTGTGCCTCAGTGTAGTGATATTGGGGCTGGGACGGTCCCATTCATCTTGAGCAAAGACCTTGGTGCTATGTAATTTGCCAGCAGGTACACCATCATATGGGGGCCCAGTCCACTCCTCGATAGGACTGCCCAGTGGAACTGCAAGTCCACACAAACAAGGGTCTTTTCCACATCAAGCATGAGAAGAACAGTTGTGTGCATTAGCTCCACCATGTCTATAACATTTAATGCAGGTCAGACATTATCCCTAATCTCTCTATTCCTTATAAATCCTCACTGACATCTGGAGAGCAGCAATAGCCAGACCACATGTAGCTGGGAAACCAGGATAAAGGTGAAGATTTTTACATCAAAGTTAATTAATGCAATGGGCCGATAGGATGAGTGGATCCTTGCCTGGTTTCAGCAGTAGGGTTACCGTTGATTCCAGCACAGTTGGTGTCACCCTTTTGGTCTGCATGAAGGAGATATAGACCCCAGACAGTGGTTCTGCGAGTAATTCACAGTACACTATATAAAATGACACCAAAATCCCATCAGGCTCTATTGGTTTTCAGTTGTATTATTACTGCCCACACATCGTCTGGAGTGATGGGGTCCTGCAGCTCCTGAATTAATATGGAGTCTTAGGGCCCGATTCACAGAACTAATCTGAGACAAAATCCTAAACTTACTACTTTTGGTATTCACAGAAGGCACTTACTACTTTTGGTACTCACAGAATGCACTTCCTACTTTTGGTTAAACTAACTACTTTTGGTTAAACTTACTACCTTTGGTTAAACTTACTAATTTTGGTATTCACAGAAGGCATTTAGTAGTAGTAAAGTCAGTTTACTACTACTAAATGCCTTCTGTGAATACCAAAAGTTGTAAGTTTAACCAACAGTAGTAAGTTTAACCAAAAGTAGAAAGAGCATTCTGTGAATACCAAAAGTAGTAAGTTTAGGATTTTGTCTCAGATCAGTTCTGTGAATCGAGCCCTATGTGGGGGAAGGTAAAGCCCAGTAGGCAACCGTTCTGAGTGTCGGTGGAGGGAGCTGGGCTGTTAAAATATGGAGTAATAAAACGTAAAGAGCTCAAGGATTTTGTCCGTCTTTATGTGAATATTGCCGTCCTCATCCGTAATTGAGCAAATATGGTTCCTCATTTGTTTCAATTACAGCTTATATGACAGTAGCATATTAGGCTTGTCTCCTTTCTTGCAAAATATGTGCTTAATTTAGAGCAGCTACCAAGCTGTGTCAGACATATATAACTGCTCCAATCATCCACACACATGCAGCAACTCCCTATAGACTCTAGGGGAACCCATAGTTTTGTGTTGGGCCTCGATCTTGGCTAGGTGATCCTAGGTCTGTTTTTTTTTGCTTTCACCAATTTGGTAAAAGTGGATGTGTGCTTTATCAACTCCTCCCATAGTACCGCCTTGGCTGCATCCCACAAGGTTGCACATGCCACTCCCTCGGTATAATTTCCTTTAAAATAATGCTCAAGGGATTCTGCTATCAAGTCTCTCAATGTCAGTTGGCAAAAAGCAATTTCATTGACGCATGATGAGGGAGGCTATTGTGGAGGAAGAGTCCTCATGTCTGTGGAATGATCGGACAAGGTCTAGGTACAAATAGTGATTGAGAGAGTGCACAACTGAAGGGACTGGGAGGTGAGAAAGAGTTCCATCCGTGTATGTGTTCTGTGCACATTGGAATACAAGGTGCAATCTCTCTCCCCCACTCTATGGATCTCTCTCCATATGTCCAATGCGTGTAAATCTAACATCCCTTTGGTTACAGATGGAGGAACCATGTGTGTGTTGTAGACTGCGACTGATCGGTCAACCTCTGGGTTCAGGATTACATTAAAGTCTCCTCCGATAACTAGGTAACTCATTACAAAGTGTGCTATTTGTGGTAGCAGTGAAGGATAGAACTCGTTCTTGTGTTTATTAGGACCATAAATGGAGAAGAAAGAGAAGAGGCATGCATCCATATGGACTCTCACGCCGAGTGCCCTACTCTCTTTATTCACTTATGTGGAATCCAGAATGATGGGTAGGCCACGTCTGAAGAAGAAGACCACTCCCTTAGTTTCATTTTGATGTGACACATACAATTGAAGTGGGTACCAGTAGGAAAGGAGCCATCTGGTGTCCGGCTGTAGGAGACGTGTCTCTTGAATCATGGCTACATTCACCACATTTTTGTGGAGTTTAGCCCCTGCATAGTTAGTGAGACTATATTAAGTTGGTGCATATTCTAGCAGGAGGGGGACCAAAGTCTCAACAGTGCCAATATCAATATTTATGTGGGGGCATGGATCGGGTTTGGGCAGCCAACCACCCCCCACAAAGTGCACAACAACACTGTCATTTTTGCTAAAGGCATATGCATGTACCTTGGAAAAAACATGGGATGTGAAACAGCCTCGTAAAAGGGAAAATCAACCAAGAAGACAGGACTGGCATTCTAAATAAGAGAAAAAAACATCACCCAAAGACTGAAAGGGAGTTCTGAGTCTAGGAAGAAGGGGCTACTCATGAGACAGCTCCAGCCACAGGAGGGCAGTTAAGTTTGGTCCAAAGTCAACTTGCTAGTTTGCCCCGGCTAGGCAAAAATGACAGCTGCATCATCAATCACTGTCCACTGAGGGCAAATTCACTTGTTAAGCATGCCATTGTGTGGTTGAATTGAGTGATCTCTGGCTCGTTTTTCGTGGGGTCGTACACCATCTGCTCGCATTTGGTGAACCCAGAGCCTTCGTGAGTCTCCGTTGTCTGAGGCAGAGGGGGGTATATGCAGCAAAACTTTAACGTCATCCGGCATCTGTGCCGCAACCTGCTTATTGTCAATAGTGACGATCAGATGCAACGGAAAGCCACAGGGTAGAGGATTTTCTTCTACCTCAGATAGTGCAGGACTTCTCTGAAGGGGTGTTGTTTAGCTAAAGTTTGAACAGAGATGTCTTGGAACAGTGAGACCGTATCATCTTGAAATGTTATAGAATACATGGTCCTGACTGCTTTCTGTATTGCTTCCTTGACTCCATAGAAGTGAACCCTGGTTAGAACATTTGGAGTAAGATGGTTTCGCTGCTGGCATGAGGAAAAAACCCGATGTGTGCAATCTAGGGGGAGATCCTTGTCTGTAGTGTTGGGAAAGATATGGTGGAACAGGGTTTGTACATGGCTTTCGAGCTCTGAATTCTGAATGGTAGCTCTTATGCCCCAGAACTGAATATTATCGTGGCAGGAGTGGTTTTCATAGTCTTCTAAGGCAGCAGATAGGGTTTGCTGATGATTTTCCCTTGCCTTGACCATTTTGTATAGTCCGTACTGTTCCCTATCCCGCTGCATCACCGCCTCCTCCTTCGTGTCTATATGGGTCTCCAATCCCTTCACTGACTGGTCGAGCTCTGTGAGGGCCGTAGTGAAGGTGGTGTAAATGGCCACAATATCCTTCCTCATCTTTTAGAGGAGTGTCTGGATTCCTTCCTTTGTGGCATCTGTTGAGGTCGTATTGTCCTGCTCTGGTGTCACCTCCATGCTCTCCCTTAGGCCACCAGTTTTCTCGGGCTTAGCAGTGATCAAGATCTCTTAAATTGTAGAAGCCTTCTGGGAATTGTTGCAGGAAGATGCCATCGAGGGGCCACCCACTAAGGTCACAGCACTCAGCCGCCGGATGGACCCACCTCTGCAAAATACTCTTTCTAGGGGGCAGTTAGAATTGAGTGGTGGGCTGGGGCGCTCCTCCACAACCCCTTCCGAGGACCTCCAGACTGGTGGGGTAATGTTTCTGCATCGATACACCTCGCAGCCACAGTCTAAATTTGGGCTAGAGGCCACACCAAATCGCTCAGGCCTGGCTCATAGCAGCAGGTTCACTTGACATCCCGAGGGCCACCATCTTGACCGCACCATGGATCAGCGCAGATCTGTTCCCCACCCACCGGTGTGTCTCCAGTTGGCTCCGTGCAGCCTCCTGCACCCCCAGCCATGATTGCCCTCAGTACCCGCAGCACGGACTAGGTAGCAGTAGTAGGAGGCATAAGATTACCTGGCTCGGTGAGATGCACCATCGTGGGCCCCTGCCTTGGTCACTCCCTCACCCAGCTGCGACTGTTGTGAGAAGCAGTAGACAAGTTCTGTAGTGTACTTCTGTTACTTGCAACAATTGCAGACAAATTCAAAAGCTCTTCTTTGGCAATCAAGGCAGCTCTGAGGAGTATGGGCAACAGAGAGTTTTTCATATTGAGAGTAAAAGAAAGCCATCTAATGGTGCATGTGTCTGATTATTGTGTACGCTTAATTATAGCACACATACGATCACTTGCAGCCAAGGGCAGCAGTCTACGAGTTTACTGGAGCTGCACAGTGAAGCCGTCTAATGAGATATCATTATGACATCTGAGACTTTAAATTAAGAGTAAGTTAATTTTGGCAGCCAAAGAACAAGAGCATTGTGGCTTTTATGATAAACTTCAGTTGGTCCTATAAGGTCATCAATAATGTTATCAATAGTGTCATTGGTGATTGAAGGTGACGTATCATCAGTTATGTCAAAAATCATTCAATTAGCGAAACGGCCTGAGATGACTGTATGTTATAAGTCATAAGATGTTTATGGATGATTGTATGCATTTAGTAGCTACTTTAACAGGTGAATAACACACACACACACACACGCATGCACCTTCCCATACAAACTGATAAGAACTAAAATGTGGACAAAGGGGGCGATGCTGACAATCCGAGCTTAAAAGGCAACTCTCCACTGATACATAAATGACACATTCCGTTTTACTCTTAGACACCTATTCAATTGGGCAATTTGTCTACCACAAGCGAACCAATAATCAGAAGGTGATCGGAAGCAGCGAGGCCAGGTAGAGCTGGCAGGGGATTTGAGAGGAGAGGTTTTATGGCTTGATTCTAGCTGTGCGCAGCTATTTTGGACCAATTTCCCTAAGTGCCTTCACAAGCAATCACCTTAATCCCCCATTACTTATCCTGGAGTGATGCTGAATGCATAAGCCCTCACTGATCCCAAGCGAATACAAGCAATGCAGCCTTTTCAGACCCAGGCGCCGCACTTGAACGACAGGACGGAAATTGAGCCCATCAACAGAGACAGGGAAGGAAATGATCGCGACAAAAGAGGAGCTGTTGGGGCAAAGAGTGAGTGCCAAGCGAATGCTTTTCTTTGTGCCAATGTACCCAGAAGGAATGACACCTTAGCAACGTTACTGATGGCTGCCGGGTTATCTTTTTAGCATCGATGAAAGAATCTGTATTTCCTTTTTTCGCTCTTTTGCACTTTCTGTTTATCATCAGGCCTCATTCTAATGGTAATTGTGCACCCTGTAAATAACAATACCGCAGGGAGTGGTATTCAGAAAGTGTACAATTCCCCCACCATTCCAAATTTCGGATCTTAGTGTCAGAAGTACGACCATTCCGTTGTGCGACTCGCAATTTGCGACTGTCAAAACGAAAGGTACTATTGTGTCTCAGACACATTAACGATTCCCAATGGGGTCGCAAATGACCTGCTTCATGAGGCATTGGGAATGGTCTACAATCACAGGGATGGTAGCCTGCTGGGGACAGTAGACCACAATGTCTGTGACTGCTTTTGAAATAAAGTAACTGTTTTTCAAATGCAGCATGTTTTCCTTAAAGAAAAACAGGATGCGTTTACAAGAAAAAAATGAAAAGTTCTCTTTTAATTTTTTAAGGGCAGGCAGTACACTGCCTGCTCTTAGAAAAATATTTTTGCGTACATTCACAAAGGGGAAGCTGTCCCCTGGGGATCCCGTCCCATTTGCAATTGGCTTACCACCCACTTGAAGTAGGCAGTAGCAGCGATTGTTTTGCAACCGAACTAGTGGTGGCATAAAGATCAGACATGCCAGTGTGACTCGCTATTAGGAAGGGACGCCCTTGGCACGCCCCTTCCTAATAGCGACTCTCAAACCCTCTTTTGCAAGTCAGTAATAAATTAGCGACTCTCAAAATAGGGTTTGTACAGGGTACAATCCTTTTTAGTGGTCGCAAACGGCCCGATTTACCATTTGCAACCGCTAAAAGCTGTAGTTTATCTGGCCCTTAAAGCTTAGCGCCCCCCCAGCAGAGATGTATAAACTGAAAAACTGCAGTTTTGCTTATACAACTTGCACCAGTTGGAACATAGAGCCACACACAAACTCCTGTTTGCAGTCGAATAAGGATTTGAACAGGAGCGGGAACGAGTGATACCCTAATGTTAATTGGCGTGATGATTTTATTTACTTCATCTGTCTTTCTATTTTGAAGCGTTTCGTTTTTTCATTTTAACCTATAGATTTACCACACAAGTCCAATATCTGTGACTTCAAGGGGACCTCCCTGTAAGTGGGTGAAGATGGCACCACATAGACAATTTTTCTTACTTCTGCAACAGCACAAATGATGCTGGAATCAGCGCAAAAAATGTAGAAAAAAATATAGAAAACAGTGACAGGTGATCAATTGGCCTTTCAACAAAAGAATGGTTTATTAAGCACAAAGGTACTGTGCAAAAATGTATTTCCAGCTATAGAACTCTAATGTACAATGTATTTAATAGGACTGCGATTAAGAGGAATTTGAAAGCACGAGGAGTAAAAGACAGTGAGCATCTGAAATTCTTGGCCACTGTTCGTGCAGTGTCAACACATTCAATGTTCGCTGCTGCTGCCTTCTCTGGGGGTTATTTCTGTTTGGTTGTTTTAATTACCAGGAACACTTAAGATGCTGTAGCTAGAAAGGTGTAATGTAGGTGGGATTGGTGAGTGGGAGACTAGATTACAGAATCTAGGTTGTGATAAGAGTGAGGGGGGCTAACACGATAGAACGGTTCAGATGCAGAGGCAGAGAAGTTCCATGAATGCGCGAGGCACGCTAGAATGGAGGCCCTAATTAGATTTTTTCATTCCAGGAAAATCTGTCACCCTTGAACAGTGTGCTATACTCATGATGCATCCCCCAGATGGATAAAGGATAACTTCTTTATTAAAGTACAAATAGTTTTTTAACTATTTAAGGTAGTGTAAAACTGTAGAATGTGCCACATTGTCTTGCAAATGTTTGTGAAGGAGCTCCAATGAGATCCAGGCAGCTCTGATGAGATCTGCACGAGCTCCACCCTCCAACTTCCTGTTTCTGTGTCCAACAAATTCGTGCACGGGTGGCGCCCGCGTCAGCAAGTCGGGAGCGACACTAGGCACTGTAGGCTAGTGGCACAACTGGACCCGAATTTCAGGGGGCGGGGGGTTAAGACTCCCAGGCAGGGCTGGCCCTAGCACTGGTTGCAGACGGTGCAATTGTCTTTTTTGACGCACCTTCCCCATTTCCTCCTTCTCCATGAATTCTCCAACAATGCACCTCATCTCTCTATAGCCCCTTTCTGACAAACATTTCATATTTTTTTATAGGACTACTCGTAGTTTACTCACACTCATTTCTGTGATCTCCATGGTACACGTTCTTTGTAGCAGACACATTAACCCTCTGCACTGTGTAGGTGACAGGAGTGCCCATGTGAGTGCATGGTAAGTGATGCAAAAGTGTGAGAGTAGGGTAAGAGGAGTGACTGCAGGGTGAGTGAGGTGACCATATAAATTTGGGTGTGGATGTAAGTGCAGAGTGGACGAATTAATGCATGGTTAGTGCTGGGCTTGTTTGAGTGATATTGCAGAGTGAGCAGTGAGGGGGACTGGTGGGTGAAGTGTCCCATGAGTGCAGGGTGAGTATTGTGCTCGTGTGACTCCAGGATGAGGTACAGGGTGAACAGCGCAAGTGCATTGGGAGTGCAGAGTGATCACTGTGAGGGCAGAGTGAGCAGTGTGCTCATGTGACCGCAGGGTAAGTGGAGGGAGAATAGTGTGAGTTCATGGCGAGTGGCATAAGTGCAGTGTGGTCATTGTGAGTGCAGGGTGAATGGTGTGAGTGCATGGTGATCAGTGTGAGTGCATTGTGATCGCTGTGAGTGCAGGTTGAGTGTGAAAGCGAAGGGCGAGAATGAGGAGTGAGTTGTCTGAATGCAGGGTGTATTCCCAGACACTTGAATAACTCAGCATGCTATTGAATACTGGCATAGGGTTTCAGATATAAATTAAACTATTGCTATTATTGCATTATAGAGGGACAGGGCCGAACTGGCATAGAGTGTACCGGGCGTTTCCTCAGTGGGCCGGAAGGGTGGGGGCTGGTTTTGGACCGGTGGGGGCCGTTTTTGGTACAGAGGCCCGGTTTTGCAGCAGTGCTGCAATATCGGCCCTTGTACCAAAAGCAGCTGCAGTGTTTTCCACGTGCACCTCCCTCCCCCAACCCCACTACTCTCCCCTGAGGCCCGACCGACTCAATTGCCAAGGCCGGTTTGCGTTCCCAGTCTGGCTCTGTTCAGGGATCGAGGGTGGAGGAAATAAATATTGTGCTCATTCTGCAACAAACTTCCAGTCTTATGATTAGGGTTGCCAGCTCATCATATTGATGTCCCAGACATTACAAAAATAAGCAGTTACCTGAAGCCTATTTTCAGCACTTATTTGTGCATACTTGGAACAGCAAATATAAATAGAAATAATTTCTAATTGTGTTCTATGGCTGCCCTTTCGGCCCTGTAGGTGTTGTGCTCCTGCTGCAGGCAGCAAGCAAAATATTATCAGGTGTTGCAAAAGGCCTGGCAATTCCAGCCACAAATCTAGGGCTTAAGAAGTGTGCAAGCATTTTACCGTGCCACATGCATAAGTGTGTTTTTACCAGTGACTTTCCCCCGTCAACAAGACAGCCACATCTGCAACTGTCCGCTTCAGAGGGGTGCCCTGTATTGCAGGAGCGTAACATAGACCCCGCATCCCCCGCAGTGCGGGGGCCCCCCAGCTGCAAGGGGGCCCCCTTAGCACAGTACTCAAACCTGTGTGCTCCAGATTAAATCTGGAGCGGGGCCCCTCTGTGTACATTGCAGGGGGGCCCCTTAAACTTTCATTACGGCAATGCTGTACTGCCTGCTCCAGTGTCACCATAGTAAGGCCGTCTTGTAGCCCGCCTGCGACGCTTTCCATAGAGGTGCACCGGTGTGCACCTCAATGCGTTCATTACGACCTCATTGCTAGGCCAGGCAGCCTCCTAAACGTCTTACGCCAACCCTGCAAGCACAACAGACGCCCTCTTAGAGGTGACATAGACTCACGAAGCAAAAGACACCACATAACCAGTGGTCGAAGTGGGCGGGATCGGAAGGGCACGGCGTGCCCCTACTTCATTAATTTTATGCAATCCGTTCCCCTACTTTTCTGTTTTTAGAAATGCGTCCCAGGACGGCAAAAATAGCGAAAGCCTTTAGATAAGGTTCGGCCCTTCGTGGCTGTTGCAGAACGGGCGGGGTGGGCAGAGAAGGAAAAGGACTCTGTCTCTCTTCCTTCTTGCCCAGGGAAGAAAAGGACAGTGTCCGCTTCCGTTCTGCCGCTGGCAGCAGCCCCCATCTCTCACGTCTTCCCCTTATTACCCCTTATTACCTCTCTTTCCGTCTTCTCTGTAGCTGAAAACCGTGACTTCAAAAAAGGCTCTTACCTTCTCTTTCCTTTATTTGTTCCCCTGTGAAATGGATCCAAAAACGAAAGAAACCCTTTTGCTGCAAATGTCTGTAATGTATTGAAGACGCTTCTCATAAATAATTCAGTAGTTCTTTATTTGTAGGCTGAAGATAAACTGCGGGTACCAGGAGCACGAAGACCGGTAGCGTTCAAACAGGCACAACTGAGTTCCGAACTAGAACATGAAGGGAACCAATAGCCTTACTAATTCCAATTTACATAACAATAGACCTAACCGAGAAGAAATACTGACACAGCATGCCACAATGTCTTTTTCTGACATTTTTCTATTCCAAAGTGCAGCCTCAGGTCAAAGAGAAAAAAGGTTAAAAATAACAAAAATAACTAAATAAAGTCAGAGTGGTCGCAAAGTGGCCAGATTGGTTTTATTCAGACCAAAACACATTAGGGCCCCTTTACAGAGTTTGCTAGTGAAGCGCACTTTTGTTTTGTCGTCTTGCTTTAAACAACTGGACATATTTACAAAGAAGTGAGCGAGCGCAGCGTTAGCCTTCTTGGCTTAACGCCACGCTCCGCCACTTCTGAAATGCAGGACTGCACCAAATTTACAACAATATGGTGCAGCCCCTGCGTTTATCCCTGCGCTGGTGATAATATGGCTGCCTAGCGCCAACGCAGTTACTCTTGCACCATAGTGCAAGGGTGCCTGCGTTGTGGTGGAATGATTGTTTATTTGCAGGAAGGCGTCTCTTCCTGCACATAAACAATGGCGATTTGTAACTTCTATGTGTGCAGCTTTGTGCAGCACATATAGAAGTTGCAACTCGTCATTTTTTAAATGACTGTTGATGTGCAGGAAGGGACACCTTACTGTACATAAACAATCATGCATGGTGTTTTGCTGTTTTTATGTGTGCTGCACAATGCAGCACACATAAAAACAGCAAAAACAAAGAGAAATAAAGCATTTCTCCTTGTTGCACCCTGTTAAGACCACGTTGTTTCTGCTTACATTTCACATGCTTTACTTAATTTTGCATTCCCTATGAGTAATTGCTTTTTCCTAGAGGTTATTACTATTTTTCAGGCAGCATATTACTCGTCTATTGCATAATTTGAATTAAGTTGCATCCAGGTGTTTATAGCGCAGCACAATTGGGTTATAGCTGAAGGCAGTACTAGTTTCTCTCAGTGGGGCGGTATGGTGTTTAGTGGGGTAGAAGATGTGGCAGTATGGCTAGAACAGCCGAATTTGCAACTGGGAACCAAGTTCAGCCTTCATGACTGCTCTGTCAAACCACTCTCCTGAGGGAGCACATTCCCATACTTGACCTTAGAAGGCCCAGCGAGACTGTAGAAGCCATGGTGTCTTAGCACCAGCAGGTGGACCCTACCAGTGGCAAGTGTGGGTTAACCTTGAAGGCCTGTCCATCATAATCCATGCTGAAGATCACCTCCAGTCTTGCGTGCAGGTTTACAAAGCAACACACCCCAGAGTGACAGTGACTCTGTCACTGAGGTCACAGGACCCTTTAAGTCAGTCCGCCTCACCCATTGGTACCTCAATTGGCCTTGTTTCAGCAGTACTAGTGCAACTCACCAGGGATTGGCAATGCAGGATTTGCACGCGCACCAAACTAAGTTTGCAAACTTCGCGGCCTAGCTGCTCCATGCACAAGCACTTTTAACATGTGCTGCCTGCTTTGAGGCCAGTAGAATTATGCAGCAAGAGAGAACAAAATGATGCCACAGTTTTGACTAAATTATGCAGCAAACAAAAAGGCTGCAGCTAATGCAGTATATTTTCTGATACTTTATTATTTTTACATTTTTAGACATACTAAAAGTCTCTGCAAACGTTTTGCCTCATCAGTACCAGTGTAACAGTCAAATGCAGCAATGAGAAAGGTTGCCAGTCAACCTTTGCAAAGGGCCCTCCACTTGGCACCAACACAAGTCACATTTTTTAGTAACTTTTGATCCATTTGAGCTAAAAACAATTTATTAGTTAAAATCATCAGATTATGCAGCAGATGGCATGTTATGTGGCAAATATGGCAGAGTCATAATTAGGTGGAAAACATTTGCCAACTGGGATATTTTGTCATTCATGTTTGAACTGCTCTTGTGGAAAAAGGGGGGAGAAGTGCTGATGACAGAAACAGCATGGCCCGGAGACAAATGGCTTGTACTTTCACTTTAAGTGTTTTGGGACATTCTGTGATTGGAAACGTATCCCACTTCGTGAATACATTTTAATGTGAATAACTCATATTCAACCTTTAATAAACATGTGTATCCATTGGTTGAATTAAATAATGTAATAAGTTGTAACTGGTCAGTGAAATACCAAACACATACTAAAAACTGGGATGTTTTGCTCTTTCTGGCCACACCTCTGACTGCGCCCACTGATCCAGTCCAAGGGTTATTCCCGCCCTCTGATTCTCCACCCACAGCTCCCCTACTTTTTTCCCCACTTCGACCACTGCACATAACACCACCTCCCAATGTTCAGGATGTTCTCCCAACAGCACTGCCTGTTTTTCCTTTCCCTCACAGTTCCGCGTGCTCAGCTTTGCTGTCCCTTACAACACTGTGACGTTTCTAGAGCGTTCGATCGCTGTTCCACAGCGCTGACAGAGCAATCCCGCCAGATGACGCGCAGGAGAACTTTGCCAATTATGGACGGCGCTTCACAGGACTTGAGTGCGGTCCACCTGCGGATGACACAGTGCCTTGATGCGTTCGGCGGCTTTCTTGAGATTGCACGCCTTCCTTCTCGGAGCAGCAGGCCCGGCGAGTCCCAGGAGAGACAAATGTGCTGATACTGCCGACGCACACCATGCCAGCACCGCAGCGGGCCCCAATTACAGAAAGTAAGGGGTTTTGTTTTTAAGCACTTGATTCTTTCAGAGAAACTTGCCTTGATGCAACTGCCACAGGCGCAGGACAACAAAGGAAGGCCCCTGTCACCAGCATCATTCTGCAAAAAGTCTCATTATTTATGGAGCTATTTTTACAAGCGCTGGACCCGCAGTAACAGGATTCATTTTCCACAGATGAAATACTAGAAGTAGGGCCTGTCTGACTCAACTTGTTTCTCACTTTGGGGGTTGCTGCATTAGCATTGCAACTAGCACGTGTACGTTTACAGGTGGGAAGTGGTTATAAAACTGAAAACAAAACTCAAAATAAAATAGGAACACCGTACGAAGCATTGCATTTACTAATGGAAATATATGTTGACGGTTTCTAATCCTCTCCAACCAAATCCTTTGCATCACCAAAGGTGCTCCTAAAACACTGGCTGATGAGTACCAGAAAGTACCCCCGAGTTCAATAAATATGGTATGAAATTCCAAGAACCTTAATTGAGCGAACATTTTAATCACCATCTTGACCTCCATGTGTGGGAGGGGAGGCGGGAAAAAGTCCCCTGCATGGTGACTGAAGTGCTCCCCTGTCCTATGTGCCCTATTTGCATGGAGATCTGGATACCTGGTGCTGATTTTTGGTCATGAAGGAATACAGATCATGATGTTCGCAAAGACCTAGGTGTGTCTATGGTAATGCGGTCATGTTAGACCGGGAGGGCCGCACCAAGCGCTACCCTCATTCCGCTGCTGTCCACTTAACTCACCATTTGCCTGATGGTGAATGTGGGTAGTGTTGAGTCCATGAACTTCACGACACTCTGCATAGGTTCAAAGGCTTATTCTTCAGGCTCAAAAACCCTGGCACTAGAAATGCATAAACTGACTATCCTCACAGCCGTCTCCCTCAAGAATGCCCCCTCAACACATTCCATGACCACACACCATCCTATGGTCAAGAGCTGATCTCATTATATTCCATGGTCAAGTATCACAATACATTCTCCCCCTAAAAAATATAAACAATGCACAGTAATATAACCAAAAACAATAAATGCAATACATATACATAAAAACAGAGTATATCAAATATGGCTTTCAAATCCCTAAATGGCAAACATAATGCACAGAATATGTGGTTACATAAAGTCCCCGTATACATACACAACAGTATTGCTGTCAAATGTAATGCAGTAAAATATTCCACAAGTATACGGAAACAAATGCTCCGCAAGTATACGGAAACATAGTATCCCAATTTTGGCACTGAACAGAGAAAAATTATAATGCTTTACTCCTGTATTTACCGTTATAACAAAGTCATCAAAACATTTGGGTTTCAGGCTTGTCCTACCTTAGATAGGCCTTCCCGGCAAAACACATTCTCCAGAAAATTCGCCTGCTCTCTGTACCAGCTTGATCTCAGGCCATTTAGAACAAGCATTGGCATAGCCAATAGCTCTCGCCTTTGGGACCTTCTAAGTGTTTAGCCATGCAACAGTTGCATAACTAAATACTTATAAGGTCCCAAAAGCGAGACCTATTGGCTATGCAAAGCGGCCGTGCGGGATCACGATCAAACATCAAAGCGGCCGCGAAAGTGAAAGTAATTGCGGTAAAGCGCAGCACGCGTGCCCGAGCACATGAACTGTAGCTCTAGGCTGGCCTGGTAGCACTTTTTGGAGTCCTCTCAATAAGTCTCACCAGACCAGCGCATGCGCTGGGTCAGGCGAGATCTAAAAATGATCCACCATCAATAGAATACATTTGGATATCACATTAACATCCTGTACAGGACCAAAAATTTCCACTCTTACCCTTTCCCACAGCATATGTGGAACCTCAGTAGGATCTAAGGGCAGCATAAATGTAACCTTCACCTTGTCAGAATTAGTACATTTTACACATTCTCTCACCAAATTCTCAATTTCTCTATCTACTCCCGAACACCAGTAAGATTGTTTGACTCTGCTCTTAGTCTTTGCTATGCCAAGATGACCTTCATGGTATAAAGTGACAGCTCTCTTCCTCAACTCTTTGGGAGGTACAAGTCTGCCCCCTCTCAACAAGAATCCTTCCTCAATGGATAATTCAATCTTCACCTCGCAGAATGGTACAAGCTCCTTTTCTAACTGTTTCTTTTCTGACTACCCATCCTTGATTTGATTCATAACTATGGTCAATACAGAATCCTATGCAAGGGACGTAGTCCATGTTTCTGGTTCTATACTTTACACTTCTTCTGCAAACACCATAGCCACCATGCAATCACTCCAATCAGATTTAGTCTCTTCACTTATGGGTAAAGGTCGCATACTTAAAAAAACAGTTATCTTGTTGCAAGCACCAGTGCATAACATACCTCCTATGCATAATCCAAAAGTTGCATAGATAGCCTGGTTATTCTTGGTGACACATTATAAATTCTTGCGAGGTGACGACCTTGATGAGGGGTTTGTGGTTCGCTTGTTATACCCCCTTTGGTACCCCAAACGAACTGTCTTAAATGTTTTACCAAATCAACAAAAAGAGAGGGGGACCAGGAGGAGGTTGTGGTCCAATGTCCGTGCTCCAGCAATGACAGTTAAATCAATGAGGACATTGTTCCATGTTGGCGGTGAAACAAAATTAGTGATCACCTGCTCAACAAAAATGCAAAGGAGAGAGAAAAGGTGTAGAGGGGGAGGGGAGGTAGAGGGGAGGTGAAAGGAGGCAGAGAGAACTATCCCCAGTATCAAGGATCCAATCCCGAAGGGGAGGACTCACTGTAGCCTCTTGTTGGCCCTCACACACCCCAAAGGATGTCTTGCTTCATCATTGGGCTTGTTGTTGCTCCTCGTCGGGCCGGCGCTGCAATGCCCGACGGTCCCCCGAAGGGTCTCTTTATCGGAGGTCTTTTAAAGAGAAAAGCCGATAGGTGAGTGCGAGTGTGTGGGATAAAAAATGGAAATGGATCCAAGAGGTAGGTGATTACGTGCGTGCAAAGTGTGTGAATAAAATTACCTAGGGGTGTCCAAAAAATGCTGTTTTATTATTAAGGGGCCCCTGGTAAATTAAAAAGACCGGTAGGTCGGGGAGTCACTATTAAGCGCAAGGTGCTAATGTGACTTAAAAAGAGGTCGACATGTTTCACGCCTAATTAGCCAGAGAAGGTCAGTGGCGTTTCTTCAGGACCTAGCTATGTGGGTGGATGTGCACGGTGAAGACGGGGGTTCCGGAGATTGGAAGGGTGACCCGCGTCTGTGGAAGGTAATGAGAGGTACGGAACTGCGGGGTACAGTGACCCATTCATCAGGGTTAGAGAGTGGTCTCTGTGAAGCGTACCAAACTTGTGTTACATAGAAGGGGATAAAAACGGGGAGGGAAGGGGGAGAGGGAAGAAGGAGAGGGGAAGGAGAGAGGGATAACAGACACACATGGATGTTTATAGACAGTACTGGTATAAATATTAATAACAGTTTGTCGGGAAGCACAGTGAAAACTGTCCGTGCCCCCAATTGCCATCCAAATAGTGGTTGTGCAGTCAGACCTATGGTGGTTTACTATAAAACCTACCTAAGTGCCACAACGACCATACAACATCGGTGCCAGAAACATACATCTAAATGGAGGGTAATATTCCCCTTGTGAGGAGGGCGGTGTTAAAGATTGAAGGTAACCTTAGAAAAGGTAAGCATCCATGCCATACAGTCAATGACGTTGTATAAGGACAGTCCGTGCACATAGGAACGTATTTGCACGGTGGAGGTAAGCTGTTGCGTGTAAAGTACACGTCCCAAATATACGTTCCAAATATACTCATGAGTGACAGGTAGTGGATCAACAGCTTGCTCAGATCATACGTGAATGCTCTGCTCGTCCCAGAGGGGTGAGTGTAATCAAGGTGACATAGATAACTGCATGCTGGATTATCAGATACGCGTACCATGCTGCTTACCCTCGTAAGTGTAAGTGAGGGCTTCCTAGGTAATGCCGTGGCTGCCTGCGCCCTATTTGCTAAAATTAGAAAACACATGTGGATCGGTAATGGAGCCCTAGAGTGAGGGCGAGCTGCGCATTGAAATCGTGGAGCGTCTCCTATGCGGACCCTTCGTTGTAGAGTACTTATGGTTGCGTCGGGGGCCGGCTCATTCAGCACCTACCCTCTGCCAGCGGCTGCCTGAAGGAAGTATGGGTAGTAGCCAGGCTTCCATGTAAGTAGTGTAAGGAGGCGTGTCCTACTTCCTGTTTCTAACGTGCAAGCCAGAGATAGGCGAGCGCTGGTTCTTACGCATGCGTGGGTGGATGTGTCTCGGGGGGGGGGGGGGGCGCATGCTCAGAAAGGACCAACAAGATGTGTGCGTCTGCGTCCTATGATATCCTCGGTTCACGACTATGAGGGGGACTGCGCCTGCGCAACTCGTGGGGCTCGTGAATTATAATCATGACCTGGGTCTTAATTATGTACGCGGAGTGGCGGTCCCACCCCAACTCAACAAAACATACCAGAGTATATAGTGCTCAATGTGCAGTCGGAACTTCCCTTCACATGATGGACCAAGTTCAATGGGGATCTGAGGGGAACCGGAATTCACATTGAAGGAGGGATGCACCTGAATAATGACCCCAAGAGCACATGCATAGTTACGAGTGTTCAGATACATGCCGACGTGAGGTCATGCCGACATACCTAAGACCGCATGGGCATGTGATGAGGTAGACGCAGTTCTTAGTGTTGCAATTGGAATGTCCTCGTTGTTCCCAGATGAAGTTCTCCAGGGTTAGTTGTTTACTGTGAGTTGTAGTGGAACAGGCATGGCAGTTGCCACATGGGTGGTGGCCTGTCACGGGGGGTAGGTTCCACAGCGTGGTATTTGGTGGATCCGATCTTCTTTGTAATGGTCGTGTGTTGACCAGTCTATCTCGTAGGTTAGAAGTTCTTTTGAACGCAAACCGTGGTTGTTCCAGTTCCAGTGTGTCAGTATTCAGGATCCTCCAATTGCGTTTGATGATTTGTTTGATCCTGTTGGACCGGGGGGGTAAACGTGGTAACACATGTGATAGACTTGTTGGGTACCTTGATTCTCGTTTCTAGTAGTGTTTCCCTGTGGTTGTTGCGGGCTCTTTTTCTTGCGTGCCTGACAACCCTCTTGGGGTAGTGTCTATCTAGGAGGTTTGTTTCAAGATGGTTTGCTTCGGTCTCATAGTCCTGACTAGTCGTGCAGTTGCGTCGTATCCGCAAAAATTGACCGTACGGTAGATTCTCCCGTAGGGCCTTGGGGTGGTGGCTGTTGAAGTCAAGAAGGCTGTTACAGTCCGTGGGCTTCTTATGTAGTGTAGTCCTAAGGACCCCCTCCTCCAGGATGATCTTGAGATCCAGGAAAGGGATATTGGTCTCACTCATTGTTCCTGTGAATCGGAGGTGTGGGTTCAGTTGGTTGACCCATTCCAAGAAGGTCTCGCAGGATGATCTAGTGCCCTTCCAGAAGATCAGAATGTCGTCTATGTACCGCTTCCATGTAATAAGGTTCTCCTTATATGGGTTTACGTCTGAGAAGCCATAGCTACTCTCAAAGGAGGCCATGTACAGACCAGCCAGGCTCGGCGCGAAGATACTACCCATACTGGTACCTTGTACCTGATGGAAGATGGAGGTTTTGTACATAAAAAATTTTTCTTTCAGGGCAAATGTGATCAGGTCCAAGATGAAGGCCACTGGTGTGTTAGTTAGGGGTTCCGCCCTCTGGAGTAGATCATCAACAACCTCGATGGTGGCGTCTTGAGGGATGTTGGTATATAGCGCTTCTACGTCCAACGTCAGAAGTAGGTCAATGGGTTCCGTATTGTCTTTATTGATGGTTTCTATTAAGTTGAGTACGTCCCGTGTGTCCTTGAGATAGGTGGTGGTGTTTTGAACCAGGGGCCTAAGGAAGTAGTCGCTGAATTAACTCAGTGGTTGCAGGAGGGAGTTGATACCTGAGACAATGGGTCTTCCTGGAGGGGGGATTGTACCCTTGTGTATTTTGGGAAGGATATAGAAGTATGGTGTCTTGGGGTCATCGTTGATCAGAAAGGCTGCTTCATGGGGGGAGATCCACCCCTCCGTGCTTGCCTCATTGACCAACATCTTGATCCTTTTAGACAGGTCCTCAGTCGGGTCTGTGTTTAGTTTACGGTAATAATTGGTGTTCATGAGTTGCTTCTCACATTCAGCCTCGTAGTCGGTGATATCTAGGAGGACGGTGGCACCCCCTTTGTCTGCTGGCTTTATGATAATCGTCTCATCTCTTCTGAGTGATTCCAGGGCCCGGCGTATTCTATTTGGAAGGTTGTTGTACGGAGACCCTGTAGTTAGTCGAGTCGTCTCTTTTAGTACGGCCTTCTCAAAAGTGAGGACCTCAGGTGGGACCATTGCAGTGGTGGGTGTGAACTTGGATGGGGGTCTCAGACCAGAATCATTTCTGTCATGAGTAGGTTTCCCCTGAAAAAACGCTTGCAGTCGTATTTTTCTAAATAGTTGGTGTAGTTCCTGATTCATCCTGAAGTCATCCTCCTTAGGGGTGGGGACAAAGCCAAGGCCTAGTTCAAGGGTCGCGGTTTCCTCTTCACTCAACTGTTTCTTGGAAAGGTTGACGATCAGGGTCTTTGGTTTGTCATGCTCCTGGTTTGTCTTTGTTGTTGTTGTTGGAGTTGTCCGGCGTCTTGCCATTGTAACTGTTTCTGCCCTCTTCTTCTCCCTCTGCCTCGTCCCCTGCCTCTGTACTGAAAAGGAGGTGGCGGGTTTGGGAAGAATGGTTGAGGGTAGCCGGGCTGTACATATCCTGGTGGTGGTCCGTTGAATGCGGGGTACCACATTGGGCCTTGAGGCGGGTAAGGAGGATGATGGAAGCCATAAGGGTTGGGTGGCATATTCTGGGGTGGGGGGAGGAGGGGTCCTGGTTGTTTCATTGCTCTCCCCCAGCTCCTGTCACTTGAGTTGCTGTAGGACGAATGTCCTGAATGATTAGATGACGTTGAGCCGTCTTCTGAGAGGGCATCATTGTCTGTGATTTGGTAGTCATCTTTGATATAGGGGTAGAATTTTTCTCTGTCAAACTTCTTGACATCCTTCTGAAGTTTTGTGATTTTTTGTTGTAACAGGTAATCACGGTGTTCATTCATCTCGCTGTTGATCTCCGCGAGGCGTGTTTTTAAGGATGATATGTTGATGCCTGTTTTCAGGCCATCTTCAGAGATTTTGATCTTGATAATCAGAGCTTCTGACAGGCGTTTGGCTGTACTGATAGTAAGTATTAGCCAGTCACGAGTACACTTCCAAGCAATCTGGCTCCATTCCCTTTTGAATATCGGATCGTCTAAAAAGATGCGAGGAGCTGTCCGTACAATAAGACCATTGGGGGCCGCGTTGGCCCTGAGATATTCGGTCATTATCTGGCCGTGGAGTGTGATCTTGACCAGTGTTTTTTTAAGGGTGGTAAGTGAGTTCCAGTCTCCCTGGGAGCTGGAGCATGCCATGTTCCCGTCCGTGTCGAGAATAGACGGTGTTTTGAGAATTTCAGAGACCATGTCTTCGCTGAATGCGAGACCCAAGTTGTCCCCCGTGTTAGATGTCGTCATGTTCACAGATGTGTAGTGTCGGGCAGGAAAGGGTAAGAGAGATAGATGGGTCCCTCGGCTGAGCCGCCGTGCTAATACTAAATCAACAAAAAGAGAGGGGGACCAGGAGGAGGTTGTGGTCCAATGTCCGTGCTCCAGCAATGACAGTTAAATCAATGAGGACATTGTTCCATGTTGGCGGTGAAACAAAATTAGTGATCACCTGCTCAACAAAAATGCAAAGGAGAGAGAAAAGGTGTAGAGGGGGAGGGGAGGTGAAAGGAGGCAGAGAGAACTATCCCCAGTATCAAGGATCCAATCCCAAAGGGGAGGACTCACTGTAGCCTCTTGTTGGCCCTCACACACCCCAAAGGATGTCTTGCTTCATCATTGGGCTTGTTGTTGCTCCTCGTCGGGCCGGCGCTGCAATGCCCGACGGTCCCCCGAAGGGTCTCTTTATCGGAGGTCTTTTAAAGAGAAAAGCCGATAGGTGAGTGCGAGTGTATGGGATGAAAAATGGAAATGGATCCAAGAGGTAGGTGATTACGTGCGTGCAAAGTGTGTGAATAAAATTACCTAGGGGTGTCCAAAAAATGCTGTTTTATTATTATGGGGCCCCTGGTAAATTAAAAAGACTGGTAGGTCGGGGAGTCACTATTAAGTGCAAGGTGCTAATGTGACTTAAAAAGAGTTCGATATGTTTCACGCCTAATTAGCCTGAGAAGGTCAGTGGCGTTTCTTCAGGACCTAGCTATGTGGGTGGATGTGCACGGTGAAGACGGGGGTTCCGGAGATTGGAAGGGTGACCCACGTCTGTGGAAGGTAATGAGAGGTACGGAACTGCGGGGTACAGTGACCCATTCAGCAGGGTTAGAGAGTGGTCTCTGTGAAGCGTACCAAACTTGTGTTACCTAGAAGGGGATAAAAACGGGGAGGGAAGGGGGAGAGGGAAGAAGGAAGAAGGAGAGGGGAAGGAGAGAGGGATAACAGACACACATGGATGTTTATAGACAGTACTGGTATAAATATTAATAACAGTTTGTCGGGAAGCACAGTGAAAACTGTCCGTGCCCCCAATTGCCATCCAAATAGTGGTTGTGCAGTCAGACCTATGGTGGTTTACTATAAAACCTACCTAATTGCCACAACGACTATACAACATCGGTGCCAGAAACATACATCTAAATGGAGGGTAATATTCCCCTTGTGTGGAGGGCGGTGTTAAAGATTGAAGGTAACCTTAGAAAAGGTAAGCATCCATGCCATACAGTCAATGACGTTGTATAAGGACAGTCCGTGCACATAGGAACGCGATTGCACGGTGGAGGTAAGCTGTTGCGTGTAAAGTACACGTCCCAAATATACGTTCCAAATATACTCATGAGTGACAGGCAGTGGATCAACAGCTTGCCCAGATCATACGTGAATGCTCTGCTCGTCCCAGAGGGGTGAGTGTAATCAAGGTGACATAGAGAACTGCATGCGGGATTATCAGACACGCGTACCATGCTGCTTACCCTCGTAAGTGTAAGTGAGGGCTTCCTAGGTAATGCCGTGGCTGCCTGCGCCCTATTTGCTAAAATGAGAAAACACATGTGGATCGGTAATGGAGCCCTAGAGTGAGGGCGAGCTGCGCATTGAAATCGTGGAGCGTCTCCTATGCGGACCCTTCGTTGTAGAGTACTTACGGTTGCGTCGGGGGCCGGCTCATTCAGCACCTACCCTCTGCCAGCGGCTGCCTGAAGGAAGTATGGGTAGTAGCCAGGCTTCCATGTAAGTAGTGTAAGGAGGCGTGTCCTACTTCATGTTTCTAACGTGCAAGCCGGAGATAGGCGAGCGCTGGTTCTTACGCATGCGTGGGTGGATGTGTCTCGGGGGGGGCGCATGCTCAGGAAGGACCAACAAGATGTGTGCGTCTGCGTCCTATGATATCCTCGGTTCACGACTATGAGTGGGACTGCGCCTGCGCAACTCGTGGGGCTTGTGAATTATAATCATGACCTGGGTCTTAATTATGTACGCGGAGTGGCGGTCCCACCCCAACTCAACAAAACATACCAGAGTATATAGTGCTCAATGTGCAGTCGGAACTTCCCTTCACATGATGGACCAAGTTCAATGGGGATCTGAGGGAAACCGGAATTCACATTGAAGGAGGGATGCACCTGAATAATGACCCCAAGAGCACATGCATAGTCACGAGTGTTCAGATACATGCCCAGCGAAGGGATGGATTGTGCAGGGAGCCGGATTAGAGTTCCACCCAGGGTATCTCATCATTGAGTCCTTTTGTGTCAGTATGAAGCCGGAACACCCAGCGTTGTTCTTCACGCAAAAGGGTTTGGGTGTTCCAAAAAGGTCTGGATGTGTGTCTGTTATCCCTCTCTCCTTCCCTCTCCTTCTTCCCTCTCCCCCTTCCCTCCCCGTTTTTATCCCCTTGGTACGCTTCACAGAGACCACTCTCTAACCCTGATGAATAGGTCACTGTACCCCGCAGTTTCGTACCTCTCATTACCTTCCACAGACGCGGGTCACCCTTCCAATCTCCGGAACCCCCGTCTTCACCGTGCACATCCACCCACATAGCTAGGTCCTGAAGAAACGCCACTGACCTTCTCAGGCTAATTAGGCGTGAAACATGTCGACCTCTTTTTAAGTCACATTAGCACCTTGCGCTTAATAGTGACTCCCCGACCTACCGGTCTTTTTAATTTACCAGGGGCCCCATAATAATAAAACAGCATTTTTTGGACACCCCTAGGTAATTTTATTCACACACTTTGCACGCACGTAATCACCTACCTCTTGGATCCATTTCCATTTTTTATCCCACACACTCGCACTCACCTATCGGCTTTTCTCTTTAAAAGACCTCCGATAAAGAGACCCTTCGGGGGACTGTCGGGCATTGCAGCGCCGGCCCGACGAGGAGCAACAACAAGCCCAATGATGAAGCAAGACATCCTTTGGGGTGTGTGAGGGCCAACAAGAGGCTACAGTGAGTCCTCCCCTTCGGGATTGGATCCTTGATACTGGGGATAGTTCTCTCTGCCTCCTTTCACCTCCCCTCTACCTCCCCTCCCCCTCTACACCTTTTCTCTCTCCTTTAAATGTTTTACCCCATACACATCCCAGTGTATGAGGATGTGTATGAGAGGAATGATGGAGGACTTCTCCACGGAGTCAGAGCCCAGGACCCAAAGGCAACGACCTGTTCTATACCATCCTCCTGTAGCTAGGACAACACCGCCCCTAAACCCTTCCCACTAGCATCCAAGAGGGGTGCAGAAAGAAGGAAGAGGGGTACAGAAAGAGGCAAGAGGATGCAGAAATTTGCAAAAGAGGTGCAGAAAGAAGCAAGAGCAGTGCAGAGAGAACCAACAGAGGTGCAGAAAGAAGCAACAGCGGTAAACAAAGAGGCAAGAAAAGTGCAGAAAGAAGCAAAAGAGGTGCGGAAAGAGGCAAGAGAGGTGCAGAAACAGACACAAAAGATGCAGAAAGAGGCAGGAGAGGTGCAGAAAGAGGCAAGAGGGGTGCAGAAAGAAGCAAGAGAAGTGCACAAAGAAGCAACAGAGGTACAGAAAGAGGCAAGAGAGGTGCAGAAACAGGCAAGAAAGGTACAGAAAGAGGGAACAAGGGTGCAGAAAGAGGTAAGAGGAATACAGAAATTTGCGAGAGAGGTGCAGAAAGAAGCAAGAGAAGTGCATAAAGAAGCAAGAGAGATGGAGAAATGGGGAAGAGGGGTGCAGAAAGAGACAAGTGAGGTGCAGAAAGAGGCAACAGAGGTGCAGAAAGATGCAAGACAATTGCAGACACAAGCAAGAGAAGTGCAGAAGGACGCAAGAGAATTGCTGAAAGAAGCAATAGAGGTGTAGAAAGAAGCAAGAGAAGTGCAAAAAGAGGAAAGCGAGGTGCAGAACGAAGCAAGAGCAGTGCAGAAAGAACCAGCAGAGGTGCAAAAAGAAGTAACACAGGTGCAGAAAGAGGTAGGAAAGGTGCACAAAGAGGCAAGAAAGGTACAGAAAGAGGCAGGAGGGGTACAGAAAGAAGCAAGAGAAGTGCAAAAAGAGGCAAGAGAATTGCTGAAAGAAGAAACAGATGTATAGATAGAAGCAAGAGAAGTGCAGAAATAGGCAAGTAAGGTGCAGAAGGAAGCAAGAGGAGTGCAGAAGGAGCCAATAGAGGTACAAAAATAGGCAAGATTGGTGCAGAAAAAGGTAGGAGAGGTGCACAAAAAGGCAACACAAGTACAGAAAGAGGTAGGAGGTGTGTAGAAAGGAGGAAGAGAAGTGCAGAAAGAGGCAAGAGAAGTTGCAAAATGGCAAGAGAACAGCAGAAAGAGGCAAGAGGGATGCAAAGAAAGGAACAAGGGTGCAGAAAGAAGCAAGAGAGGTGTAGAAAGAAGCAAAAGAAGTGCAGAAAGAAGCAAGAGAGGTGCAGAAAGAGGGAAGACAAGTGCAGAAAGAGACAACAGGGGTGCAGAAAGAAGCAAGAGAGGTGTAAAAAGAGGCAATAGAAGTGCAGAAAGAGGCAAGGGAGGTGAGAAAGAAGCAAGAGAACTGCAGAAAGAGGCAAGAGAGTTTCAGAAACAGGCAAAAGGGGTGCAGAACGAGGGCCCATGTGTGCAGACATAGGCAAGAGAGGTGCAGAAAAAGGGAAGAGGGGTACAGAAAGAGGCAAGAGGGATGCAGCAATTTGCAAAAGAGGTACAGAAAGAAGCAAGAGCAATGCAGAAAGAACCAACAGAGGTGCAGAAAGAGGCAAGAGGGGTGCAGAAAGAGGTAGGCGAGATGCACAAAGAGTCAAGAGGGGAATAGTAAGAGGCAAGATGGGAGCAGAAACAAGCAAGAGAAGTGCAGAAACAAGCAACAGAGGTGCTGAAAGAGGCAAGAGAATTTCTGAAAGAGGCAAGAGAATTTCTGAAAGAAGCAACGGAGGGACAGAAAGAAGCAAGGCAATTACAGAAACAAGCAAGAGAAGTGCAGAAAGAGGCAAGGGAATTTCCGAAAGAAGCAACGGAAGTACAGAAAGAAGCAAGGGAAGTGCAGAAAGAGGTCAGTGAGGTGCAGAAAGAAGCAAGAGCAGTGCAGAAAAAACCAACAGAGGTGCAAAAAGAGGCAAGAGGGGTGCAGAAAGAGGTAGGAGAGGGGCACAAAGAGGCAGAAAGGTACAGAAAGAAGTAGGAGGGGACAGAAAGAAGGAAGAGAAGTACAGAAAGAGGAAAGAGAATTGCTGACAGAAGCAACAGAGGTATAGAAAGAAGCAAGGGAAGTGCAGAAAGAGGCAAGTAAGGTGCAGAAAGAAGCAAGAGCAGTGCAGAAAGAATCAACAGAGGTACAAAAAGAGGCAAGAGGGGGTGCAGAAAATGGTAGGATAGGTGCAAAAAGAGGCAAGACAAGTAAAGAAAGAGGCAGGAGGGGTACAGAAAGAAGGAAGAGAAGTGCAGAAGGAAGCAACAAGGGTGCTGAAACAGGGACGGAGGGTGTAGGAAGAGCAAGAGAAGTGCAGAAAAAAGCAACAGAGGTACAGAAAGAGGCAAGAGAGGTGCAGAAACAGGCAGAAAAGGGGCAAAAAGAAGGAACAGGGGTGCAGAAAGATGCAAGGGAGGCGCAGACAGAGAAAAGAGGGGTACAAAAAGAGGCAAGAGGGGTGCAGAAAGAAGCAACTGAGGTGCAGAAAGAGGCAACAGAGGTGGTGAAAGATGCAAGAGGTGCAGAAACAAGCAAGAGAAGTGCAGACAGAGGCAAGAGAATTGCTGAAAGAAGCAACAGGGGTGTGGAACGAAGCAAAAGTAGTGCAGAAAGAGGCAAGTGAGGTGCAGAAAGAGGCAAGTGAGGTGCAGAAAATGGCAAGAGAATAGCAGAAAGAGGCAAGGGGGATTCAATAAAGGGAACAAGGGTGCTGAAAGAAGCAAAGAAGGTACAGAAAGAAGCAAGAGAAGTGCAGAAGCAGTGAAGACAAGTGCATAAACAGACAACAGGGGTGCAGAAAGAGACAACAGGGGTGCAGAAATAAGCAAGAGAGGTGCAGAAAGAGGCAATAGAAGTTCAGAAAGTGGCAAGTGAGCTGTAGAAGGAGGCAATAGAGCTGCAGGAAGAGGCAAGGGATTTGCAGAAACAGGCAAAAGGGGTGAAGAAAGTTGGAACATGTGTGCAGACAGAGATAAGAGAAGTACAGAAAGAGGAAAGAGGGGTACAGAAAGAGGCAAGTGGGATGCAGAAATTTGCAAAAGACGTGCATAAAGAAGCAAGAGCAGTCTAGAAAGAACCAACAGAGGCGCAGAAAGAGGCAAGAGGGGTGCAGAAAGAAGTAGAGAGGTGCACAAAGAGGCAAGAGTGGTACAGAAAGAGGGATGCAAAAAAGGGAAGAATGGTACAGAAAGAAGCAAGAGAGGTGCAGAAAGAGGGAAGACGAGTGCAGAAAGAGACAACAGGGGTGCAGAAAGAAGCAAGAGTGGTGCAGAAAGAGGCAAAGCAAGGTGCAGAAAGAAGCAAAAGAGGTGCAGAAAGAGGCAGGAGAGGTGCACAAAGAGGTAAAAGGGGGACAGAAAGAGGCAAGAGGGGTGCAGAAAGAAGGAGGAGAAGTGCAGAAAGAAGCAACAGATGTGCTGAAAGAGACACGAAGGGGGCAGAAAGAGGCAAGAGAAATGCAGAAAGAAGCAACAGGGTTGCAGGAAGAGGCAACAGAGGTGCATAAAGAGGCAAGAGAGATGGAGAAAAAACAAAGTGAGGTGCATAAACAGGCAAGAGATGTGCAGAAAGAAGAGAGTGAGATTCAGAAAGAGGCAAGAAAAGAGCAGAAAGTGGCAAGTTAGGTGCAGAAAGAGGCAAGAGATGTATAGAAAGAGGCAAGATAAGTGTTGAAAGAGGCAACAGAAATGCAGAAAGAGGCACTTGAGGTGCAGAAAGAGGCAAGAGAAGTGCAGAAAGAGGCAAGAGAGGCAGAGAAAGAGGCAAAAGAAGTTCAGAAACAGGCAAAACAAATGCACAAAGAGGCAAGAGAGGAGCGGAAAGAGGCAAGAGAGGTGTAGAAAGAAGCAAGAGAAGTGCAGAAAGAGGTAAGTGAGGTGCAGAAAGAGGCAAGCAAGGTGCTGAAAGAGGCATGAGAGGTGCAGAAAAGGGCAAGAGAAGTGCAGAAAGAGGCAAGTGAAGTGCAGAAAGAAGACGGTGAGGTGCAGAAAGAGGAAGAAAGGTGCAGAAAGATGCAACAGAAATACATAAAGAGGCAAGAGAGGCACAGAAAGAAGAGAGGTTTGTGCACTATTAGTACCAATCGAACACCCACATTTAGCAATAAGTAACACGTGACCATTCCAGCTTTGAAAGGGGCCTCCCACCACGCTGTAATACGTGAGGCTGCATTTTTTAGGGAATATTTGAGCCGTTTGAGCTAGAAGCAAGGCTTTTTTTCTTCAAATATGCAGATTAGGCAGCAGATGATGGAATATTTTTAATATGTGAAAATTGGTGCAGCCGAACAGTCACATAATTCCAGTGGCCCTGCTCATACCTCTGACTAGATCCAGAAGTGCTCCTCAGTGGTTCTTTCTTTTTTGTGTCTCATTGAGTTTATAGTTTAGCTTCTATGGATACGAGGAAGACTAAACCTGATGTTTACCACTCCACAACACAGACTACAATACCACATAATTACTCTCCAAAACACATAATCCCACTCCACATAATTCCTATACACTAAATACCACATACTTTCTATTCACATAATTTCACTACACAACATACCACATAATTCCATTACACACAACGTACATCCACTCTATACCCAAAAACATTAGTAAAAAAGTTTTACATTTACAACGCCAATAGCTCTAACTCTCGCAAATGTGAAACCTATTACATTGCAAATGCTTCTTTAACTAGTAGTCGCGTTTGCAGAGTGGTGGAGAAAGGGTGCTGGGCCTCCGACCAGCACTCAGTAATTCCACTACGTAGGACTTACAGGAGGTCCCAGGAGGGCTTCTTGGCCCCCAAGTCCCTCAGGAGTAAAGTGGACTTCATCCTCCATCCCGTAGTCTGCCTGGAGGCACGTTTGCCGCGTGGTGGAGATAGGGGGCGTGGCCTCTGAAGACTTAGCAATCCCACTGTTTGGGACTTACTGGAGGTAACAAGAGGGGTAGTTGGCCCCAAGGAAATCCTTGGGGGCTAACTAAATGTAAATGTAAATGTGTCTTGTAAAGCGCACTGCTACCCTGAGGCCTCGTGGCGCTGTAGACCGCTGGGGAACCCGTCCTGGCTATCCCTGTGAGATGGTCCCTCCTGGGTATCTCCAAGGTGAAACCAGGCATCCCCGGCGAATGTGGGGGGCCGTTGTGGAGATGAGGCAAGCTAATGCCCAGAGTTGCCGAGTGTGTTCCTGGTTAGAGTAGGTACCGAGGCGAGAATTATTGAGTCAGTTTTGACCCTGGTCCACGACCCTGCCGCGTCGGGAATTGAACCCTGGTCCCTGGCCGATTCTCTGCTTGCGGATCTGCCGCCTCTAACCAGTGAGCCACACCCCTCCAATCACCTCCAGTAAATCCCACACAGCAGGATTGCTAAATTCTCATAGCAGGCCACGCCTCCTTTAACCACCACTCTGCAAACACGCTCCCTGGCGCGCTCTTGGATGGGTATTGAAGTCCCCCTTGCTGCTGGGGGTCCTTAGGGGCCAACTAGCCTACCTCTTACCTCCAGTAAGCCCTACACAGTGGGATTCCTGAGAGGTGGACACGGGCCATGCCCCCTTTATCCACCACTCTGCAAACGTGCCTCCTGGCACGCTCTTGGTTGGGGGATGAAGTCCCCTTTCCTCCTGAGAGTCCCTGGAGGCCAACTAGCCCTCCTCTTACCTCTAGTAGGCCCCTTACAGCTGGTTTGTTGACAGTGCTTTAAGGCCACACCCCCTTTTTACACCACTGCAAACGCGGCTCCTGGCGCACTGCTGCTCGGGGATGAAGCCAACTGTGTGCTGAGGTCCTCAGGACACAAGAGAACCTCATCACCCCACCAGCAGTGCACCAAGAGGCGCGTTTGGAGAGTGGTGTAAAAAGGGGCATGGCCTCAGACCACTTCTCAGCAATCCTACTGTGTGGGGCTTACTGGAGGTACCTGGTGGACTTGTTGCCCCCCAGGGACCCTCAGGAATGAAGGGAACTTAATCCCTCAACTTAGAATGCGCCAGGGTGCACGTTTGCAGAGTGGTGCAGGGAGGGGGTGGAGCCTCCGGCCAGATGCCGGCTTTTCTTTAAAAAAAGTATTTTTAGAAGGGAGGCTGTGTGGCCCCCTTCTTTTAATATTTTTTGGGCCCTGGGGACCCCATCCCCCAGGGCCTAAGCATTTTCTTTTGCCCACGTGGCCTCCCTTCCCAGTGCCACTATTGGTGCCGGGGACCCCATCCCTCGGTGCCGGCCAGTATTTTTATTTTTATTTGGAGGGAGGCCGCGTCCCCTGGGGCCTGGCCATCCTGGATTTTTTGGGCAGCCCCCCCATCCTAAGAACAGTATGGCACTGGGGACCCCATCCCCTGGGACCGGCCTTCCATTAAAAAAAATATGTATGTTATTTTTTCCCTGGAGGGAGGCCATGTGCCCCCCCTCCCCATGGCCACTTCTGGTCCTGGTGACCCAATCCCCCGGGCCGGCTCTCAAGTTGGGGACCATGGGGGGAGCCCTTCTAGCCCATGGTCCCTACCGGCCCCCGCCTCCTGCAGGAGCCAGCATTGCTTTTGGGCAAGGGGAGCTGCTAACATGCAGCTCCCCTTGCCCAAAAGCAATACTGCTTTGCTTCATGGAAGCGAAGCAGAAGTTTGCAATGATAGGGCGGGAGCCGTGCTCCCCGCTGCCATTGTAAACAGCAATGTCCCAGGAGCCGGCCCTGGGGGGTGGTGGTCCCCCAGGGCCATCAAGGGCTCCAGGAGGGGGGCTGCACAGCCCCCCTTGATAATCAAAAAAACCCCAGGGAGGTGGTGGTTCTCAGGGCTTTGGGGGGGCCTGTGAGGCCCCCACAAATAATTAACAAAAGCCCAGGGGAGGTGGTGGTCCCTGAGGCTGCGTGAGGGCAGGGTGCCCCCCACGCATAATTAAATAAAGCCCCAGGGAGGTGGCAGTCCCCGGGGCTTGGGAGAGGCCTCAAACCCCTAATTAAACAAGCCCCGGAGAGGTGGCGTATCCCCCACATATATTTACATATTGGCCCCGGGACCTGGTCCACCCAGGGGCTCATTAAAACGAAGTGCGGGAGCCCGCACTTCATTTTTTTAACATTTCTCAGACGGTTTCGTGCACCCAGGGCGAATTCAGACGATTACCAGAATGCGCTTTTTGGCCCTTGGGTTCTTGTGGGTAACCCTGGCCGGTGAGCTCCGCTCCGCTCATGGAGTTCCTGTTGTTTTCTGCACTCTGCTTTACGCGGAGCTCGTGGAGTTCCGAAAAACTCTGCTCCGCTAGCATTCATCAACGTCAAGTTGGCGAGAGCGAGCAAGGAAAATCAACCTCCCAGCCAGATTTTTCCTCGTTCGTGATCGTCAACATCAAGTTGTCGAACGCGAGCATGGAAATCAACCTCCCGGCGAGATTTCTCAACACTGGGGGGGGGGTCAGGTTTCGAATTGTGAGTGGTAGCGTATGCTCGCGACCGCTCGCGTTGAGAAACTGCCTGTTTGCGTTGAGAAAGCTGCAGCTCGAGTGAAAATCTACTCGAGTGGCAGAAAAGGAAAGCCCGGACCTCTTGCGCTGTGCTTGGTGCCGTTCGCAATGATTGCACAGTGCGGACAAGCATCCTGCATAGGCAATCACCATGAACAGCATTTTTCGATCGTACTCCGCCGCTAGAGGAGCTGCGTGTAGTGCGGCGGAGCTTTTTTGCACTTTGTGGAGTTGCGCGTAGCACAACTCCACAAACTCCACTCAGGCTTACTTGTGGCATCCCCTGAGCAGGCCTTGGGGGTCAGGGTGCACCCTTTTCTTCATTTTTAACTTTTTATTCCTGTTTCTTGTGACTCGGTTACCGAGTCACAAGATGGCTTCCAACACATTCTGGTTTGGACTGCTGGCAGCCAATCAGAATTAAGCTCGTGCTCGGGAGGATTTGCGACTCCTCCTCGGTGCTCAGATATCGATATTTTTATTTTTTTGAATTTCTCAGGAACTACTGAATGGATTTACACCATTTAAAAAAAAGGTCATTTTCTGAACCAAGAGGTACCTTTTTGCCAAATTTGGTGTAATTCCGTTCAGCAGTTCGGGCTGTAGCCTGTTCCAAAAGTTCCTATGGAAATTAACATGGGGAAAAAGCGTTTTGAGACCCCCCTTTTTTCCCAGCTCCCGCAAAACATATCATCCTGAAACTTTCAAGACAGGAGCTGACTTTAGCGCCCCATTAGTTTTGATAATTTTGCGAAGATTCGTCAAACAGTGCCAAAGATATTGGCAAAAAAAAGAAAAAACGCTTTTACAATAGAAACAAGGTCCTAACTATAACTACCTATTGGCAACCGCCAGTAGGTAATATTATATATATATATATATATATATATATAATTTTCGTAAGTCACCCTCGATCCCAAAACCAAAGAGACTGAAACATTAACAATAGACAATAAAATAAAGTCTCTTGAAAGAGAAAGTCCAAATGTCAATGGAATATAGATTCCACCAGGCACACTCTCGGGGTCGAAGGAGACAAATAAACAGAAATTTAATATGCCACACAGTCCTCACCGCCTCCGCATAGGCGTCCACAGTGCCCAGTCACCAGAGGGCATCAGTATCTAAGGCAAGGCATTTCTAGCTGGGAAATGCAAACCCCGTGCTGGCAGCCGACAAACCGCCCCACTACGGGATTCTGGTCTCTCATTGCTGTCATCCTTGATCCTCTAACTGGCAACTTATCTGGGGGCTCCACTTCTAGCACTCCCATACTCCTCCAAGAAAAATGCGGTCCAAGGGTAGAGCCACAACCGACTGGTGTCACATGAACAGCGTATAGACCGCAAAACGCTGAATTTAAATGAATAAACAATCCTGCTTCCATAGAAGAAGGCACGTGCACAAGGCTGTTTGGGATACAACACTCTTTATTTTCTTAAGTCACCCTCGATCCCAAGACCAAAGAGACGCGCTTCGGTTTCACAGAAGCCTTTGTCAATCTGATGGGCGCCATAACTATGTGAGTATAAATAGCCCTTCCAATTAAAGGCATGCATGGACATAGAAACAATACTAAAGCGTTTTTGAAATGCACAGATGTAAATCTATTACAGTGTTTGAATGTAATTCATCCGTGAACCCAGACGACGTGGCTGGTACATCCTCTAATTGTACTCTAAATACAATATATAAAAGTGCACAGTGCAACTAATAAAATTACAGCCTAATGCTGAACCAGCCCACGTAATACGTCTTTTGGACTACTGGGGCATCCAAACGTGCGTGCATAAACAATTGAAACACTTAGAATATCACCTGCCTAAATGGGAACTTCTTAAACAATAATAGGGAGCCGCAAATCACTCAAAGTGTGTCGCCTGAATATGATAAAAAAAATAGACACATAATGTATTGAATTAAAAACGTGCTGCTTAAAGTCCTCTTGTTGTTGAGACAGAACAGCCTCTGACCCCAAATTTGAAATATGCTGGGAAAACGAGTCCATCGAAGTTCGACCTGTTCCAAAAACAGCAGAAACAGTGTCCACATAAGCCCAATAGAATTACCATCGTACTCAATTAATCCTCAAGGAGCAAAGGGCCAAAGTAATTGAACCGGCAACCCGGGGCCTGAATAAACACATATTGTGAATTTCCGTTATGTGTGGAAGCCACCAGGTGCATGCTTGAATCCCCGCAGGACTACCCTTCCCACAATGCAACTCGGTGAGCATATAAACAAAGGTAGTTCATGGGCAAGTGTACTGTATCAAAGTTAATGTTATTAATCCAATTTGTTAGGGGCAAGAGACGAAACATTAACAATAGACAGTAAAATAAAGTCTCTTGAAAGAGATATATATCCCACATCTGAGTTTAGCCCCAATGAGAGAAACCACACTTGCGTGTTCATCTTCGCCTTTTAATGAGGAAAGCTTTGATACAGACAAGGGGTAATGACAGTCTATACTAAAGTTCACAGCCACGCCAGACACGTTTCGGGAACCCCGATCCCTTCTTCAATGGCATCCAATCTGGAATCACCCCACGGCATTTCCTGCACGACTTTATTCCCATGACTGCCACAGTGGTCGGACCAATTTCTTAGGCTTATGGTCTTGGTAGTGCGGAATAATAAAACTACTGTGAGTTCATAGGGTGTCAAGAAATTAAAACAAGTGTTGCCCCAGTGGGTCGATGAGCATCATACCTCCATTGCTGTCGTGTTTATGAGCTATATATGTATTTAATATATAAATAAATAAATATATATATATATATATATATATATATATATATATATATATATATATATATATATATATATTATATATACCTTTCCATAATGTGGCATAGTGAATGTCCACTTATATTTTTAATAAGTGTTGGACTTGCCCCTTTCTGCAGGGTAATCCTCAGACTTTTTGCCTTCCTCCCAATATTTTTTGCTGAATTAATTTTTGTTGGCCTTAGTAATCTCTCCTCTAAACATGGATATATTAGATTATACCCATTTGGCATATTTAATTTACTTCAAAGTCCCCATTAAAGTGGTATCCTTTGTACCCAGGGCCTTCCAATTAAATGCTACTAGTGGGCCTACAGCACAGATTGCGCTATCTACCTAAGTAGTCGTTTAATGTGTCTCAGGTTTGCCATTACAGAGCATGTGTGTGCAGTTTCGAACTACCATGTCAACCTGGTAAAAAAAAAAATGCCCTGCTCAAATATTTCTTTTTAATACATATAAGTAACCAGTAGTAACGTAGAGTAGGCCATGGAAAGCCCATAGGGCAAGGTGCAATGTATTTAAAAAGTGGGACACGTACGTTTAAGTGTTACTTGTCCTGGCAGTAAAAAAACTCCTAAATTAGCTTTTCACTACTGCAAGGCCACCCTATCCCATAGGATAACATTGGAATTACCTTATCACATTTGATAAGTGTAATTTCCAAATGGTAAAAGGTACCCAGATCATGTTTGGTGTCTCTGGAATCCTGATTTAAAATCCTAACATGTGGCAAGATCGGATTTTAAATTCCAATTCCGTAAATGCCACTTTTAGAAAGATGGAATTTTCTTGCCTTAGCCATTTGGTGTCTTCAGACTGGCTCTGTGGTCACATGGCTTGATGTGGGCGGCAGTTGGACTTTGTGTATTCCTCCTAGACAGCCACACAGAATGGGAGCTTAGGTGTGACTGGATGGGCCATCACTGGCAGGATGGGAGGAAGGAGCTGAGCACGGCCCACTTACACTTGAATAAGCTATGTCCTACCTCCACAGAAAGGGCTGCATAACCCCTGTAGTTGGTCTGGAGCCAGGGCAAGGAAGGCAGAGCACCTGTGCACTTCAAAGCCATGCCTCTAGAAGCTTCGCCTCACGTCAGAGGCACAACTGGATATAAATAACAGACCTCAGACACTACCACTTCAGTGCACTTCTGGATCTGTGGATACTCTACCAGGAAAAAGGACTGCTGTGCTACTACAAGGAATGCCACTCTGCTGGACAATTGCTCTAAGAGAACTGCTGCCCTGCTGCCTGCTGCCCTCCTATCTGGCAAGGAAGAACTAGACTTGCATCTTCTTCTTGAACCCAGCACCCCAGAGTGAATCCAAGGGCTAGTCTGCTCGCCTCCTGATTTGAGCCTCAGGGGCATAAATGCTCCCCAACCAGTTCTTTGGCCCAGCTGCAGGGTGTTCCTGACCCCTGATTGATGCCTCTCATATCCTGGACCCTTGGTTTGGCTCGGCTCATGGTCTATTAAATCAAGCTTTCAGGGTCTTCGCAATTGTGAACGGTTCCGTTCGCAACATGACCATGCTGCTAGCACAGAAATATGGCGCAAGCCACCTTCAGCCCATCTCTTCAGACAGCAGCATTGACATTCTGCATGGGATCCCCAACACAAAGCTCCAGCCCTCCCATCCATGACACCCGGCCTGCAATTTGCACCATGTGTACTACTGCCCGCAATGCTCTCTTTGCTCGACACAACCCTCACCAACACTAACAGGACTCTTGGCACAAAACTTGAGAAGGTAAAACTTCAGCGGGAATAATCTGGGACTGTATCTGACCAGTATTTCATCACGGTTGGCCTGAACATTTTACTTTGACCCAGTTCAGTGTGGCCAAATAGCCATGGTTGGCTCTTTATGCTTTAAGTCGCAATTTTACAGTTCATGTTAAAAAAAATTATAACTCTGGTTCTACTGATTGGATTTTTTTGTTTTGCTTGCCCATTTTTTATTGAATTTTCTCAATTTTTCTAACTGGGGATCTTTTTGTGTGATGTTTTCACTGTTTGTAATGCTGCACAAATACTTTACACATTGTCTCCAAGTTAAGCCTGACTACTCTATGCAAAGCTACCAGTGGGTTTGAGCACAGGTTAAATTGGGTTTTGCGTGTGTCTTACCCTGACTAGGATTATGGTTGCTGCTTGATCAGGGTCACACCCTAGTCAACCAGTACCCAATTTCTTGCATTGTTGATCAGCAATGAGGATTGCGGCTTGTGTTTGTGCACTGACATACAGTGATTTGGTGAATACTACCATCTAATATCTGAGGCCATTACGAGTTTTTTTATTTCTCCTTTTTCTCTCATTTGATTATTTTTTGAAAATTGACTATTGCCTTATCTTCATACACTTGAGACTCATTTGTTGTTGCACCTGTGATACCTTGCCAGAAAGGAACCAGATTTCACTTGCCTGTCACTGTACAGTTTAAGGGAGCTGAAGGAGTTCTGCAGGGAGAGGGGGCTGGTTGTGAGGAGGAGTTCCACTAAGCAGGTTCTACAGACAGCCCTTTGCACCTTTGAGGTAGTCCGCTGGTTGGCGCTTTCACCTCAGGAGCCGGAAGGTGGTGCTCTGAGGAGGAGATTGAGGAGGGCTACTATGCGGTGCTAGAGAGAGGAGAGACGATTTGACTCCGTTACCCAAAATCAGAGGTCCAAGAGGGCGATGGTACTGAGAAGGATGAGGAAGAGGAGGAAAAAAACCTGGCAATGGCTCTAGAGGACAGAGGAGGACCACAGAGATGGAGTCCCCTGCTGAATCCAATGCAGGAAGAGGTGTCTCCTTCCACACCCTATGTCCTGAGAAGTTGAAGGACAGACAGGCTTAAAGGGACCTGAGTCTGCATCTGGCCCAACTGGATGCAGAGGAGAGAAAAGCTGAGGCTTAAAGAGCGCTGGTGGAGGAGGGAAAAGTTGAGGCTGAAAGGGCCCTAGCCAAGGATAATCATGCTATGGAGGAAAAAGAAAAGAAGGCTGAGGCTGAGAGAGTCATAGAAGAAAGAAAATATTGTTGTCTCACGAACTGAGTCCTAAGGAGCTGGACTTGAAGACCAAACAACTGTTAGAGTCCAGCAGAAATGGGAGCAGCAAAAACACAGTGTCCAGTGGTAAAGACAGGATCCATATGCCCATGGACAGGTGGTTTGAGGCATATGAAGTAGCTCTATAGATGCACAGGATCCCTGAAGAGGATTGGGGAGATCACCTCTTGAGACATATAGTGATGGGAGGGGCACCCTACTTGTCCTAGGTTATCCTGCCTGGTTGGTTAGGTGAAGGGTAGTGAGGTAAACACCTCTGAGGGCTGTACAGTTTGATCACCAGCGAGCACATGTTCAATCACTGTTTACCAGAGCTATGCCAATGCCTAGTTGACTTCAAGTTTACTGACCCCAGGGAGCTTGCAAAGGAGGCAGACATCTGGGTTGATACCAGAGTATCTGGGAAGGCACTGGGTAAGGAGGGTGGTTCAGGTTCCAAACACCAGAGTGGGAGGAAGGGAGGTACACAGAGATCCATACAGGTCCCAGTACGGTGTTGGGGAAGGGTTCCCATGCCCCTTTTAAGCATAGGAGGGGAGGTTTTGGTTGGCATACGCTCAGGGCATCCTATTCCCAGCCCCAGTGTTTGGGTTGCTCCCAGTGGGGTCATAAGCAGTGGAACCTGGTCTGTACTGAGAGACCCTCCACTGGTGGGAGCTCCACAGTGTCAGGGGAGCTGGGTGGGACAGCTGCCCAAGACACTCTAGAAGTTTATTTTGGGGGGGCACCACTCCACAGTGGATGGTACAGAGGCCCAGATGGAGGGAATTCGATGGAAACAGTCCACAGTGGGAGGTCCAATGTATCAGGGTTTGTCAGCTCTGAGAACAGAGCACCACAAGACTAACCCTGGTGGGGTCACCTCTGACCTGGGGGTGCTCCCTGCATGGTCACAGAGACAGAGGGATGGAGACCTGCACCAGGCAGATCCCTTCATGACACAGACATAGTGTGTCACCCTTGAGGGGATGGTTGTTCCCCCTGGCATTCCTGGCGTGCCAGGCACATGTTAAGCCTCAGGGTACAGACCCTGGGCTGAGGAACCAGTTGCGGGCTACCACGCCTGGAATGGTGGGAAGGAAAGTATAAGTGGGGTGCAAAACACCCTGGGCCACCCCCCCACTTAGAGAAACCTCAGATGTCAGAGTACCCTGGATGGCCTGGGGAATGGCTCCCAGTTGTCTTTGTTGGTTGTTTTCCTTCTGGGCAGACTTTCCTTGAGCTGAGGACAGAAGTCTGATCCAAGGGGTTAAGTGAGCCACATCACTTTGTTGGCCATGGTGGTACTGTCTGCCTACTGGGATGCATCTGTGAGCAGTAAGGGTTGGTGCTTCACAGATGGAGTCCACAGTCAGGAGAAGGGTTTCCAATGGGTCAGTTCAGTGGCTAAGGAGGGTATAGACAGAGGGATCCAACTGAGTTTAGAGAGGCATAAAACTGACAAGTGCCCCAGCAAAACAGGGCCTTCATCCATGTTCTATCGCCTAAGCAGGGAAGCCAATGAAGGTATTGATCAGTCTACCCTTACATTCAGCTGGAGGGGGGTTGTTTTAGACTTGGCCTTTCTGCAGGGCCATTCCCAGAGGTTTTTCTTCTCCCTACTATTTTTTGCTGAATACGATTTTGTTGGCCTTAGGACTCTGTTTACTTCACTGCTGCTAACCAGTGCTAAAGTGCTTGGGATCGCTCCTCTAAACATAGTAATGTTAGTTTATACCCAATTGGCATATTTAAATTACTTATAAGTCCCTTGTAAAGTGCTACAACTTGTACCCAGGGCCTGTAAATTAAATGCTACTAGTGGGCCTGCAGCACTGATTGTGCCACTGCAGAGCTTTAGCGTGCAACAAAAAAAAGCAGTTTTCAACTGGAAATGTCATCCCATTCAATTCCACGATTTCTGTACCAGAGATGTGTTAGAGTGAATGTATTATTTTGCTATGCATTAATTGAACATGTTTTTGGTAATACTTCTACCCAAAATTGTGGCAGTTTCATATTGAAATCTCAGTATTCTGGTAGAAAGCCCTACGCTGCATATTGCCATCATATATTTGTGGTTAGTAAGTATGAGTAAGTGTACAAGGATGTGTAAGGACTTATTAATAAAAAGCAATATCACCGCGTTGAGTGTTACTCAGTTGCATCAGAGACTATCCTCTAACTGGTGCCAGTCAGTAACCCCATTCTGTAAAGAGTTAGTGACACATCGGGGTGGGGCTTACTTTATCCCTCGGCTGTCGATAGCTCTTTACTCATTGGCTATACCTTGAGCCTATGATTATTGTTCGTGTATCCAAGGGATGAACAATTGCGGGATGTACTTCCTTCAAGCCATGGTCACAGGTTCCAGGCTTTACTGGCCTCAATCTCTCTAGACATATACCCACACCTATGCACACAGCAACATACTGATTTTTATTGCGCATTCGATTGATTAATTAAAAATGTATTTCCTAATTCTGATTCATGTATGTTTCCTCTCTAATGTAAAACATGTTCCTAATTTTTGGTCATTGACCTATAGAGATGGGCAGCAAGTATAAATACCCTGTGGAACCTACAGGTAGTACAGTATATAGTTCCCTAGGTACCACTGTTGGTTTAATGATATTTGTGTGGATATATCAGCAACCAAGTGGGAACAGTTTGAGGCCAAGGAGGGGGGTAGCAGTAGCAGCCCTTCCCCTGTCAAAGTGGCGGGTGGGCCGGGCCGGAGGAGGGATGGGTAAAAAAATAAAAAATAAACTTACCTTAACGCAGCCGCCGTCTCCCACTGCATAAAAGCAGCGTCTAGATTGGCCTGAGAGCCAGCAACTTGCACTCCCAGGCAGGCTGGGAGCCTTTGCCTGCTCTCTCCTGTGGCTAGAGAGAGCTTCACTGCGCTTGATGGTTTAGCCAGCCTGAGATGGTTGGCCAAACACCTCATGCACAGTGAAGGGAGTGCCCAGCACTTCCCCGCTGCAGAATCATCACCTGGAACTGCTCCCATGACTCGTCAGAGTCCTGGGGACGGGACCAGGGGATTAAAATAAAACTATAATAAAACAGGTTTAAAACTCGTTTTATTATCGTTTTATTTGCTGGTGGGGGCAGGGGGTGACGCTCCTCTCTCTAATGAAGTGGCCGCCGCTGGGTAATATATTCCTAGAATGGCTCTCTATGAGACCTTTTTTGTCTGGCGAGAACAGTAAAGTTTGATTAAAGGCAAATAATGCAGTCAATGTTGGTATATCTCTGTGTCTTTCTGAAAGGGCAATATAGAAAGGACATTTTATGCTCACTTTGTGGGGGGGGCTATCATTTCTTTACATTGGAGTGGGGGTAGAACTAGACCCCACTTAACATCTTTACAAAGGTGTTCATTTTGACGTGGCTTCTGCACTGGAATCATTACTGAACACTGGTGATAGGGACTATATCCTAGGGACACTCACAATTAGATGGGTATATTAATTGACAATATTTGGTACACTAATATGAGGGGTGTTTCATTTAGGGGTGCCTGTCGCGGCTGACACAAGGAGGTACAATGAGGAGTTCCAGGAGGTGGTGATATTTTGTTATGACTTCTAGGGAGGGATACACCACGGATATTGCTGAGGGATGTAGTGGAAAAATGTGTGTCTGTCTCTTGTACGGGAGCCAGGGTGCGTATGCCTTCATGACTGGGAATGAAACATGCATGACATTATTGGAATATGACTCACCCCTTTGGAATACAGGTGTAACTATGTGTAACCGGCTGTAGGACTCAAACATGCACAAGAGCTACAGGCAATGGAATAAATGAGCTTGGTGCTGAGTGATGTGTGCATATATGCCTGGGAGACAGCCATTGGAAGGGAATGAGATGAGAAATGTCTGTGGGGGCTGAGGCAGAGGGTGAGACTTGAACGTATGGCACATAAAAAGTCAGTGCCTAATTTGAGAAGGTGGTTTCCAGTGCCAGGCCCTGACACTTAACTGTCAAACCCGCACTTATGATGGTCTGCTACATGGTGGTGCTGTTTATTTAACTTAGAGATGAGCCCAACACTTGTTTGTCAATTCAATATACCTTAAAAGTGACTAATACCTGCCACCGAGGGATGTATGACGTACTTATGCATGCTTTTACAGCGCATGCCTTTACAACGCGGGCAATACAAAAAACGTGTTGTTACATGCTCCATTACAATTCGACTTGCCTTAGGGAAGCGCTGGACTTTAGAATCGTATATTATACTCTTCCAACTCCAGTCTGTGCAATAATAGGGAAGGTGTTGGGTTTGAAATCCAACAATGCGTTCCCTAAAGAAAGTCGTTGTAACGACTTGTGTTGTAATGGAACATGTGGTAGTGACACGTTCATTGTAGTGCCTGCATTGCAATGGCACTGTGCAGTTCTGTCTGCGTTGTAAACGCTGTTTTCTACCACCAAGCCATTCCTATAACTGTGGGGGTGCTGAAGTAGTCTGAATTGCCACACTTGAAGGAGTGTAATAGTTAGTAGTTGTGTTGGTACTGTCATTGGCAGAGCTGACTGTGGCAATTAGGCACTGTAAATAGTGCTTGATTTCTGTGCACACATGAGAGGGTCTCTAAAATAACAGGATTTGTGAACAGTGGAGCTGGAGTCTGTAAAAGAGGGGGGCAGAAGACTGTTTAAAGCATTGGATTTAATTGTACTAAAAATCCAGATAGGTCCAGAGGTGCATTTGCATCCATCACTTAATGAGTTTCTAGTCTTAGCCTGGCATTGCCTACATCGGTTGTCAGGAAATGGCCTATGATGGTGTTATTTTTTGATGAGTTGGATTGCAGCTGTTTCTGTGAGCAGTAACTGTCTTTCCCCAAACCAGGTGAAGGTCTCTAAGCGTACTTTTAAAAATGTCATGTGGCTATTCTCAAAGGCTCTAATTTCACCTGTAGAGAACTCTCCCTAGCGGAGAATTCTGCACTGTGCATTGGAGCCTCCTGCACCCATTGCGAAGAAAACATTTTTTTCCTGTGGTGAAAGCCCTTGCTCTTAATGCCCTCCAAATTAATGCCCTCCAAATAAGGAAGTCAACCACTCCTCTTCCCAGCCTGGAATGATTGTTACTGCAGCCCTTTGCAGAAGTAAATCTGTGATTAGTTCCAGGTTGGAAATTAGACAGACAGGAGTTTTGAAATGCCCACAAACATGGGTGTTTTCAAACTTCCAAAGGAAACTGAACTTTTGTTTGGAGCACCCAAGTCCAAGCCATTGAGCTGGATTTATGATGTGAATATTCTGCACATTCATAGCTAATCCACACATACAAAAGCATATACACCTGCTGGAATCCATTTGGAGATTACTAGTAGGCATAGAAAAGCTGCATTCAATTTGCTTTTGTGAATCAGCCCCTGGTTTTATCCAAAGCTGTCCAAGTTCAATAAAAGGCAAATATCCAATGGGCTCTAAATACACAAGTGAGGTAAAAATCTAGCACATGGGCCGAGAAGGAGCCATACCAATTTTCAGGCCATTCCTCAGTACTGCTACCATCAAACATCAAGTATTACATCCCAAAAGTTGACATTAAGTAAGTCAGCTCTCTTAGTACCTTTTCACATGAGGTCCAACTTCGCAATGCTCAAATTTAAACCATGGTAGACATATTCACTTACTTACTGAAAGGGCTACCTTGAGCTAACAGTGCCATATTATTATTCCACATAAATTCACATATATGTTCCATGACAATATATTTATTTTCAATGTATTTAGATGAGGACATAACAAAAGTTATGTTATGTTATGTTATGTTACAGCGTTCTTTTATAGCGCACGGCTACTCGAAAAGAGTGTCCCGGCGCTTTCCACCTGCATCTCAGAATAAAAATAACACAACACAGCAAAAGAATGAGAAAAAGAACTGAAACTAAAGCTCTGCTTATACTATAAATATAGTGTCACAATATAGTGGTAGTTGATATTTTGGCCACAGTATTGGGTCATAAAACCCAGTAGGGAACCTCAGTCCCGAAGAATGTGGAAGACCCAGTGAAGCTAAATAATGGCAGAAACATGTTGACTTACAGAAAATGAAGGGCTCAAAATAGCTCTCCTGCTTTAAGTTTTGCTACAAGGAGACTACCATGAAGCAAATCATTGAATTTGCCTCATAGATGTCATCAATTTTGAACAAAGGTGTAGTGTGTACATTGAATATGCAGTGTGTATATTGGATACGTCCCATTGAAAGAGAGAGAACATACATGCTCAGACAATAGAGCAACATTATAGAGACCCCAAAAAGAGACCTCTGTTGATGACCATTATAAACGAATGGGGTTTTCCTAGAAAGCGTTAGAGGACCTGGGAACAAACTCAGTCTAAACAACAATTGGTCCTGACGTACCTTTTTCAAGCCAACAAAAGACGCAAAGGACTAGAACATTGAATCCAAATGGCCATTCAATAGATTATTCCATACATAGATAAATACCCCAGAGAGAAAGACCAAAGACAACTGTATTTAGAAGACATAATCTTTGTTTATATGATTCCCATAATAGACAATATTCAATAAATCAACTCGACAGTAGGCGGTTGCCAAAAAGTTGGTGCAAAGAAGGTGCTCATGTGCAATGTGAACGTGAAAGGATAGAAGAAAAATCTGAAGAACAAGGAACGTATTACCCTAATTTCTATATACACAATACTCGTTGGAGTGTATTATATGTTAACCGAACCAATGTTAGGCCTGTATACATTAACATTCTACTATATTATTCCTTATGTGACCTCTTTTCAGAATGATGCCATCTACTCAGACATGCATCATCCCTACTGTCAAGATGATTTATTGAATATTGTCTATTTATAAGGATCATATGAACAAAGATTTTTCTTATAAACACAGTTGTCTTTGGTCTTTATCTCTGGGGTATTTCTCTATGTATAGAATAACCTATTAAATGACGGGAAACATCGTTTACAACGTGGGGATTACATCGCGATGCCATTACATCGCGGTTTTTACAACGCAAGTCGTTACAACGACTTGCGCTAGATGGCGCTCTAGGACATGGAATAGTATCATTTACTATCCAACACCTTCCCTACTGTACGTAGACTGCAGTTGGAATAGTAAATTATACTACTCCTAAGTCCAGCACCCGCCAACGCAAGTCGTTGTAACGACTTGCGTTGTCAAAACCGCGATGTAATGTACCGCGATGTAAATGTATGTGTTGTAACGTCATACATTCTTAAATGACTGTTTGGATTGGCTCTGTTGATGACCAGTACATACAGCCAATGAATACCGAATGTTATGAGGAACAAGCCATATGATGAAAAATGCAACCTAGAGTGGGTGGGTAATTCAGTTTTTAGAATAGCACTCACATTAATACGGCTGGAGGAGACATCAAATGTGCTGGCTTCCCCTTGTGTGTCTTTCTACTTACTATTCATACTATATGTTTGCTTTACACTCTAGGAAGGATGTAGTGCAGGCAATAAATGTATCTCCTTTCCCCCTTCAAGAATATTTCAGAGTAAACACTCTGGGATAAACACTGTTTAGCAATTAGTAAGTTACCTGCATCAAAGACGTTGCTTAAATTATTGTACCTTCATTTTACATTTGAAAATTCCATAATAAATTTCCTTTTTAAAACCATGGGGCATATTTACAATCCCATATCGCCACCACAACGTCACTTTCAGTGACGTTGTGATGGTGATAGGGGCCTCGACTTATTTACAAGGCAGCATTAAGCCACTTAACGTGGCTTAACACTGCCTTGTAAATAAGGAACCCTTTCACGCAGTGTGTAACATGAAAAGGGAGGACAATGGATGTTGCGGTGGGCGCTCTACCGTAACACCCATTTATTTTGAACCTGCCCCCTATTTACAAGGGCAGCATATATAGGAGGCAGCGCCAAAACTAAGACAAGGGAAAACCTGGTCTTAAATAGGCAAAATGAGGAGAAATGCTTTTTTTCTCCTAGTTTTTGCTGTTTCCATGTGTGCTGCCTTGAAACAGCAAAACACCAATGATCGTTTATGTGCAGGAAGGTCCTCCTTCTTGCACATAAACAATCATTTAAAAAAATGCTGTTTTGCAACAGCTATGTGTGCTGCATTAAGCAGCACATATAGAAGTTACAAAATGACATTTAAAGATTGTTTAAGTGCAGGAAGGGGGATCTTCCGGCACATAAACAATCTTCCCCTCAACACTTGCACCCTTGCACTGTGGTGCAAGGGTGCCTGTGTTGGTGCTAGGCAGCTTAATTTAGTGCCAGTGCAGGGGAAAACCCAGGGTTGCACCATATTCTAGTAAATATGGTGCAGCCCTGCGTATCTAAAGTGACAAAACATGTCGTTAGCCTTCTTGGCTTAACAACACGCTTTGCCACTTTCTTGTAAATATGCCCCCTAATTTCTTTTGCCAGGCCTATGTTTTGCAAACATTGAAAATCAACATAATGGCCACAACATTGTTTTCAGGGAGCTTCTCCGACTTTAATTACATACTCTGACTCCTATTTCACCTATATAATATGGTAAGGTTTATCATATGTCTTAACCTCTTGTACTAAGCCTTCCGTGATGATCTAGGACAAAACTGATCATGCAAGGGTGATGTTGTTTGGGCAGATTCTGAGGAGGCTACAGTATGTTCAACATGCACATTTACTTCAGTATCAGTCTTTTAACTAAAGCACATCAAACAAGAAGTTCATGTTCTAAAGGTACCACTTCAGACTCCTACTTTGGATCTCAAATGGTAGATCGATGCAATAATATGATTGAAATTATTGAATGTTTCTCTTGTACTGATTTATATATATATGACTTTATGCACACACATACGTATCTGTAACTATAGCATCCCTGTAAACTTTGGTTTTTGCTATAGTTACGAAATAAAATTTACAAAATCTTTAGAAATTCACTGAAAAAAACAAAGGTTACAGAGACGTTATAGTTAAGCTCATATTTCGCTCATATAAAACCATGGAGATTCAACAGTTATAGTTACCTGAGTTAACTATAACTTATGCCCCCCAATGCACTGCTTATGACCTCACATATTACATCTCTTATGACAAGGTTAGTGACATCACCGATGACATCTCAAATGACATCACTGACATCATCCACAGAACCATTCACACACCCACTCACTCTCTCATATAGCAACTCACACAACCACTCACTCACCCATACAACTACTCATACAACTAGTCACTCATGCACCCATTTTACATATATATATATTCACTGATAAAACCACAGGTTTCAGAGGCGTTATAGTTAGGGATTCACATTTAAAAAACCTTAGAAATTCACAGAAAAAACACAGGTTTCAGGGACATTATAGTTAATTGGACATTTCACTCTTATAAAACCATAGAAATGTAGCCGTTGTTGTTAGTAGAGCTAACTATAACTCACACCCCCGCAATGCACTGCTGATGATGTCACATATTACATCACTCATGACATGGTCTGTGATATCACTGATGACATCTCAAATGACATCTCAAATAACATCACTGATGACATCCTCCAGTGACTGAGTGTTTCTACAAAGTCCAAGAATGTTTTATATATATATATATTCACTGAAAAAACCATAGGTTTCACACATGTTATAGTTAGCTGGACATTTTACTGATAAAAAACCAATGAAAATCCCCCGTTATAGTTACTGTAGGCAACTATAACTCACGCGACCGTAATCCTCTGCTGATGCTAATACTGTATTTAGACACTTATTTGCCCATGTCTTCTTCCATTAAATTTTAGCTATACATATATTACAAATATTTTTTTTTCATAAAGACACATATGTCATCAGCAGAGGATTACGGTCGCATGAGTTATAGTTGCCTACAGTAACTATAACGGGGGAATTTCATTGGTTTTTTATCGGTAAAATGTCCAGCTAACTATAACATGTGTGAAACCTATGGTTTTTTCAGTGAATTTGCAAGGTTTTTTAAATGCTAATTCCTAACTATAACGTGTGTGAAACCTATGGTTTTTCAGTGAATTTGTACGGTTTTTTAAATGCTAAGTTACTTTACGCCATTTGTGGCGTGCGCGCCCACTTAACGCAGTTCGTTCCGTGCGCGCACGGTGCGCTTTGCGCACAGTGCGCGCACAGTGAGCACGCGGTGCGCTTCGCGCACCGCGTGCCCACGTTACGCTAGATGGGCCATGAACCCACGATGCGCTTCGCGCACCGTGCGCACATGGAGGACATATGATGAGCATCGTTGTGACAGGTAAAATATATGTTTTGTTTAACTCTATTAAGCCATGCACAAAAGGTGCCCGACGGGCACCATTTGCACATGGGGTGGGGAGAATGTGGATATTGTTTTTTTTATTATTATTTCTTACCGTACGCATACGGTAAGCGTAATCGGCGAAATTTTCGAAAAAATTCAAATTGCCTTTTTTCACTTGGGGGATCGTTGGGGACTCCCTCGACATGGCTAGGTGCTTGAGAGCTGTGTAAACAGCCCCTTTACATGTTTTTGCACTTGGTTTTTCAACCCCCTGTCAGAGTGCGAGAGAGAAAATGGCGGCCGCCGCTTCCTGGTTTCGACCGATTCGAATGTTTACTAAGATCTAAGGGCCAATCAGAATCGCGCTCGCGCACGCCACCGTAAGCGCACCGTAAGCTGGCTCAGATATATATATTGATTTAAAGGCTATTTTCTCAGAATCTACTGAACAGATTTACACCAAACCTACAAAAGGCACTTCCTTGACCTGAGGACAACCTCTCTGCCAAATTTCAAGTAATTCTGTTCAGCCGTTCGGGCTGTAGCTGTGTCTAAAGGTCCTATGGAAAAATGCATGGGAAAAACGCGTTTTGGGACCCCCCTTTTATCTCAGCCCCCGCTTGACGAATCCCCCCGAGACTTTCAGGGTAGGAGCGGAGCGTAGCGCCCCACCTATTTTGAAAACTTTGCGAGGATTCGTCAACCGGCGCCAAAGTTATTCAAAATAGAATGTTGCGGATTACCTATGGAAACGTGGTCCTAACTATAACTACCTACTGGCGACCGCCAGTAGGTAATATATATATATATATATATATATATATATTATCTACTGGCGGTTGCCAGTAGATAGTTATTATAGTTAGGACCGTGTTTCCATAGGAAATCTTAAAATTCTATTTTGAATAACTTTGGCGCTGGTTGACGAATCTTTGCAAAATTTTCAAAACTAATGGGGCGCTCCGCTCAGCTCCTACCCTGAAAGTCTTGGGGGGATTCGTCAAGCGGGGGCCGAGAAAAAAGGGGGTCCCAAAGCGAATTTTCCCCATGCATTTTCCCATAGGACCTTTAGTCGAAGGTACAGCCCGAACGGCTGAACAGAATTACTTGAAATTTGGCAGAGAGGTAGTCCTCAGGTCAGGGAAGTGCCTTTTGCATATATGGAGTCAATCTGTTCAGTATTTCCAGAGAAAATTGCATTTAAAAGCACATACATATCTATAGCCGCTCACCGTGCGCGCAGCGTGCGTGCACCCTAACGTGCGCGAGCGTAATTCTGATTGGTTCTTACATGTCAGTCAACGTTCGAATCGGTCAACATCAGGAAGTGTCGGCCGCCATTTTGTTTGTTTTCAGTGCGAGAGTGGAAAAGGAAGGTGGCGAACGTGAAAAGGGGGCAGGGTAGAGAGTTCCTGACCCCCTAGTCTTGGTCAGGGGGTCCCTGAAGGACCCCGAAGGCAGAAAAAAACATTTAAAGTTTTTTTTTTTTAAATCACGGAGTTGCGCGCACCGTGCGTGCACGGAGAAAAACCATTTAAAAAAAAAAATTTAATACGTAGTTTATTGAAAAATAAATATATAAAAAAAATAAAAATACATACATAACTTAGCATTTAAAAAACCATACAAATTCACTGAAAAAAACATAGGTTTCACACACGTTATAGTTAGGAATTAGCATTTAAAAAACCTTGCAAATTCACTTAAAAAACCATAGGTTTCACACATGTTATAGTTAGGTGGATATTTCACTCGTAAAAAACCAATGAAATTCCCCCGTTATAGTTACTTCAGATAACTATAACTCGCGCGACCGCCACTCTATCACAAGGATGATGTCATCAGTGATGTCAAGAGTGATGCCACTGACCATGTCAAGAGTGATGTAATATGTGACGTCATGAGCAGAGGATTGCGGGCGCGCGAGTTATAGTTATCTGAAGTAACTATAACGGGGGCATTTCATTGGTTTTTTATGAGTGAAATATCCACCTAACTATAACATGTGTGAAACCTATGGTTTTTTAAGTGAATTTGCAAGGTTTTTTAAATGCTAATTCCTAACTATAATGTGTGTGAAACCTATGGTTTTTTCAGTGAATATATATATATATATATATATATATTCACTGAAAAAACCATAGGTTTCAGGGGCGTTATAGTTAGCTGGACATTTTCCTTGTACAAAACCATTGAAATTCCCCTGTTATAGTTAGTTCAGCTAACTATAACTCGCGCCCCCGCAATGCACTGCTGATGATGTCACATATTACATCACTCATGACATGGTCAGTGACATCACTGATGACATCACTGATGACATCTCAAATGACATCACTGATGACATCACTGATGGCATCATCCAGTGTCTGTGTGTTTCTGTAAAGTTTAAATATGTTTATTATATATGGGGAAAGGCATATTGAAGAACGAGTGGGTGTATAAGTGTGTGAATGGATGATTTTGTAGGTGCGTAACTGACTCTATAAGTGAGTGATTAAACGTATCTTACTGAATGCATGGGTTAGTGACTAAACTGTGTGAATGTCTGTATCCGTCTGTCTGCTGGTGTGTAAGCGGCTGCATGGGTTTGCAAATAGCTACATGAGTGTCTATATGGGTTATAGATTGGTTGTCTGAGTATCTGTATGGGTGCCTGAGTGTTTGTGTGGGTGGGGTGTGTGTGACTCTGTGCATAGATATGTGAGGGGGTGACTCACTGAGTGCATGGTTTCAAGAGTGCATCTGTGATGGACTGTATGGGTGGGTGAGTGTGTGTATGGTTGTGTTAGTGAGTGAATGTATATTTCAGTGGTACATATGTGAGTAGCTACATATGTGAAAGGCAGTATATATGTGTGTTGGAGTATATAAATGGCTATAAGTAAGAGTGTGTGATTGTGAGAGTGGCTGTATGGATGAGTGTGTGCTTGTATCATTGATTGTATAAGAGCATAAGAATGTGCTAGTATTTGTATGAGTAATTGAGCTGGTGTGTGTATCACTGTATAGGTGAGTAAATGGCAGTGTGATTAATTATTTGCTTGACTGAGTAGGTGTATGAGTACTTCTATGGATGAGTGGCGGTGTGTGAGTGTCTATATAGGTGTATGAGTGCATATGATAGTCCTGTACTAAGTGACCATAAGTATGAGTGACTGTACTTGTGAGTGAGTGGATGGGTGTGTAGACCTAAGAATCAGTGAGTGGGTATGTAGGTATTGGTGTTGGAGTGTCTATGGTTTTGAGAATGGCAGTCTGTAATTTAGAGTGGGTGTATCAAAGGTTATATTAGGGTGTGAGAAGATGCATCAAATTATCACATGGATGATGTCATCAGTGATGTCATCAGTGATGTCATTTGAGATGTCATCAGTGATGTCATCAATGATGTCACTGACCATGTCATGAGTGATGTAATATGTGACGTCATGACATCATCTGCAGTGCATTGGGGGGGCGCGAGTTATAGTTAGCTGAACTAACTATAACGGGGGAATTTTAATGGTTTTGTACAAGGGAAATGACCAGTTAACTATAACGTTCCTGAAACCTATGGTTTTTTCAGTGAATTTCTATGGTTTTTTAAATGCTAATTCCTAACTATAACGTGCTTGAAACCTGTGGTTTTTTCAGTGAATTTCAAGGTTTTTTAAATGCTAATTCCTAACTATAACATACCTGAAACCTATGTTTTTTAAGTGAATTTCAAAGGTTTTTTAAATGCTAATTCCTATCTATAACTTATCTCTAACCTATGGTTTTTCACTGAATTTCATAGGATTCCTAAATCTTTATTTCAGTGTATCAATTGCTTTATTTACGTTTTTTATACTGTTTTTCTTCATTTTTTAAAGTTCTTTTTTTTACCTTTAAAAAAAAATGACATGTTTTTAAAGAAAAGATTTTTTAAAACATTTGCGATGAATACGTATTTACCTGCGCGATTGCTAAGCGATCCATACGCGACTTCAAGCACATACGTGACGCATACGTTGTACGTTACGCGATGCTTGCGCGCTTCCGCGTGACGTCATATACGTATTTGACCCGGTGGGTGCGTGATTCCCGCGAAATATTTTAAATGTTAAAAAAGATATATATATGTATTTAATATAAATATTAAGGCAAGACATAATCTAACCTACTCATAAAATTAATGTATTTTTACTTTTAATAAATCTATATTACTTTTAAATGCAATTTCGCGAAGTCGCGCTCGGTGCGTGCTGCCTAAGCGCTGGGTGCGCGGATCCCATGTGACCTGAAAAAAAGAGGTTTGATTGGTTCATTAGACTTCCTATTCTAACTATTGAAAGACCCCACCCATTTCAATCATTCTTCTTAGACCATCTTTGGAGGAGCATCTCTGTGCTTAGAAGAACTTTTTTTTGGCTAAGTTGACACTTAGTTCAAACCTTTTGGGACAAACAATGGCTTCAAGGCAGCAGTCCTCACCACCATCTGAACATTCATCAGAAGATGAATTTTTGGCTGAACCACTACGCCCAGATAGATATACTTCTGTTGTCTGGAATTTTTTTACTTTCCCAGAGGGACAAACGAAGACAAATGCCACCAAAGTGACATGTAAAATATGTCACAGAGTGCTGTCACGTGGAGATCCCACAAAGAAATACTCATGTGGTACAGCCAGTATGATTAAGCATCTCAAAACTTTGCATCCAGTGAACCTGGCACGTGAAGAGTGCTGAAAAATGCGATTTCTTCCAGCACCTTCAGCACCTTCACAACCAAGTACTTCTAGGACGAGTCCCTCAGAACAACACCTAGATATACGTCCTCAATTCGCAACACTGAAAGTGCACTGCTTGAAGTGTAATGAAATCTTATGCTATGGAGAACAGTCTATTGATTTAATTTGCCGGTTGCAAGAGAACCATTGTTGTTAGATTTTTTTTTTTCCCTCAAGTTCCTTGTTTTGTTCCTCCAGTTCTGTTTTTTCATTTTTGAAGAAAAACCCCAAAAATCTAAAAATTGTTCAGAAAATCAAAAAAAAATATAAAACAAAAAAGAAGAACAAAAAAGTTCTTGTCAGAACTAACTTCTCTGGTTTAAAAAAAGAGCTATGTTTGTATGATAGCGTGTGAAAGTTTAGATGAATGTATGTGTAGTGCATAATTGACTGAACGAATGCATTAGTAGTGTATGGTGAATGTATAAGTGCAGAACTATGAGGAAGTGCTGCAGCATCACATAGTAAGCTCTTTAACTGCAGTGTGCTGTGGTACTTCCGAAGCACAGGGATGCAACATATGTACATAAATATGTTGCAAGTCTATGCTTCTCTCTGCACGGCTGCTTAAAATGCAGCCATGTGGTGACACAGGCACCCTTGCACCATGGTGCAAGGATATCTGTGTCATGTAGAGTTTGTTTTTGTGCAGGAAGACACACCTTCCTGCACAAAAACAATCAGTAAAGGCATTTTTCTCCTTCAATGTATGCTGAGCATTGTAGCATGTATTGAAAGATAAAAAATGAGGAGAAATGAAAACAATTCTCCTTGTTGTGCCTTGCTACACCAATTGAGGATGGTGCACCATTCACACACATGTCCAGATTTATGATTTATGATAAATCTGGAGATGTGTCTTGTTCTATGAGTGTTCTGTGCAATCACGCACAGCAACACTTATAGAACGCCCTTTCAACGCAAAGTGGTGTGTATGATGAGGTCGTATTTACATGGAGAAGAAAAGGTACACAGAGTGCCTTTTCCTCTCTTTGTAAATGTGAAAGAGTGTATTGCGCTATAACTATGTTACAAAAAGTTACATATTTCTGTTTGGAAAATTGCTTGCGAATGATAGGAGGTAAGCACAGAGTTTTGTCTGCAAAGATGCTCAACGAAGAATGATTGGAATGATTGCGGCCCTTCAATAGGTACAATGGGAAATATTATGAACCACTCAAATCTGTTTTTTTGCAGGTCACATGATATCCTATGACAGGGAGATTCCAGAACTACATAGGTATAAACAGGGTGTTTAGAAAAATGTATTCAAACTTTGTAGCTTCTTGCAGATCTGCCCATTGTGCATAATAATACTTAGTTAAACTTACCTTCACAGTAATAGAAATAAAAAATGGTACATATTTTTTTCAGATGTTTTTTGTAATGTAAATTGGGGTAAATTGCTTATTTTAGAATTAGGGTCTGTGAAAGAAAAGAAAAAATAGTTATAACATGTAATAATACATTTTTAACAACACAGCATAATTTAAACAAAATAATGTATTTGCCTTTTTTGCTGTTCTCAGAATATATTGAATTTCACTAAAAATAGTGATTTCAATCGTACTCATCACATAAAAGCGGGCAAAAAAAAACAATCAAAAAGATTGTTTAAAAAAAAACAACAATCTATCCTCAGTAAAGTCCCAGAAAATAGAAATCACACATATATAAAATGCTTACTGCTAAGAATTTTATAACTTAAATTTATAAACACTGTATAAGTGTTGTCGCTTTAAAATATACACCGAGACAATGTGTAAGAAAAAGTCCATAATTCAAACATATACCTTTCTTTGAGGCCAAATGGTATTGTTGCACTGTTTTTTATGTAAATTGTCCAATGGTAATCCTTTTAAATTATAATATTAAATTCCTCAGAGGCTGAATTATCTTCCTAAAACTTTGGCTTTAAAAATATTAGGTAGGATTTTGGTAATTCACTAGGCAAACGTTGTTTGAAAACCAACTGGGCATCATTACAAAGTGTCCAGCCCTTGTCACATTTTAGATAGGCAGTGTAATGTCCAGATGTTGTGGAAGGACCATCATGGAAAATTATTGCAACTGCTACAAAAGTCCTTCCTGATATTGATAGTTGAGTTGCTACAAAATGTTTTATTAAAGTGTCCAATTTTCTTCCATCAGCTGTACAACGTTGCATCATTAAAATCATATATTATCCATATCTTTGTAAAAATAATGTTGATAACATTTCTGATTTACATTGGCTACATTCCATGTTTTGATTTGCAGCTTTAACTAATTTATTGAAAGACACTGATTTACAGTCTGGTAATGTTAAATATAGAAATCTTTCAGTGTCTACATTAGTGCTAGATGTATACATACAATGTTCACAATGTTGTTCCCATTTATAACAAAGGCCAAAAATATTTTCTATTTCTACACCTTCATTTTCTAAAATGGTAAGCATATGCATTAGAAATTCCTGAGCATCTTGTTGGATATTTTGCGTAAATTGTGTAGAACCAGAAAATACATCCAAAAGATTACGAACATCAGAAACAGTTTGTATTTTACTTGTATCAGTTCTCAATTTTTCATAAACAGAAAGCAACAAGGAACAACATCTTTTTTCCCGATTCTCCATAATTTGCTGTTGCAAACCTTCAAGATAAAAAACAACATTGACCACTACATTAGCATAGCAGTTGACACCTGAACTATTTTCAAACTGATAACCAACAATCTCTTCAACAGTGTCCTTTTTCTTTTTGCTTGCAATGACAACATTATCTTGTTTTCTTCCCTTCTCTACACCTTTAGTACAGATATTCTCATACCTTCTTTTTGGACCAACCACACGCTTTTCAAATACAGAATATTGACCTAAATTGGGAGCATACGCTCTTCTTAACCTATTATACTCTTTTACACAGTTTGCATCTGTAGTAACCTTTGTGCCATCAAAATCAATCAAAAACAAACCAGATAATGTTCTGACTCGCGACAAAGCAACATATGCCATACCCTCTTTAAACACGGTAGATCCAATGTTCACCAATGCACTGTCTACACTTAATCCTTGAGATTTATGAATAATCACTGTGTATGCCAGAGAAAATGGAAATTGTTTCCTACGGACATATAAATCTTTAAAAAGCAAAAAACCAACTGAACAACAACCAATTTCTTTAACTTCTTCAATCTGATCAAATTTAATTTTAAAAAATTCAATTCCTTCTTTTTTCTGATAATTAACAAAATCCACAACTTTACCCATTGCTCCATTAACTAAACCTTTTTCTACATCCAAATTACGCCTTAAAATTATCCGACAGTTTATACATGCATATAGATTCTTTTCTAAACCAGCCGTTTTAAATATCTTTTTTTTCTAAAGAATCCAGTTTTGTTTTCAATTTTCCCGTCAAAATAATAGTGATTCCTTCATGCTCTATTTTATCGATGGCTTCCATTTTTATAATTTCTTCATTTTCCAGTTTCAATAGTTCTTCGTTGAATATAGAACACTCGCGCAGTGTTGGCATTAAGCAGATCACAGATTTATTTTCTGCAATTTTCATGTATATTTTCTCAGGAACTACATTTTCATTTGGAAACAAATTGGAAAGTAATCGACCAAATGTTCATGTTTCCAACACTACCCAGAGACTTTCTGGTGTCTTCATGGGCAAGTGTTTTAAATACTGGTTGTCCTTTTACAGGAGTCAGTTGCAGTAGATCTCCAAAAACTATGACATGTTTTCCTCCAAATAACACGTCATACTCTGTTTAAAGAATTTGCTGCATTCTTAAATGCACAAAGGCAAGCATTAAGTTTGAGACCATGCTTACCTCATCAATAATTAGAAGTTTCATTTTCTTCAGGACTCTTGAAACTTCACAACAAGCTTCTCCAGATAGTTTGTGGTATTCCAATTTGTTCTCATGCTCTACTGGTAGCATTAGTAAATGATGTAAAGTAATTCCTTTAATGTTATGTGCTGCCAACCCAGTTGGAGCAGTGACAACACAAGACAAATGCGACTCAGTTGTTTTCTGTAGATAACTTGTAATTACTTTAATTAAGAAACTTTTTCCTGTTCCAGCTTTTCCACTCACATACATTCGGATAGGTCAAAATGATGTGCATAAGCAGTCTTTCTTTTCATGAAGTAATCCATGGTCAATATGTTGTCTCACTTGGTGATATATTTGATTCTGTTCAACATTTAGGGGCCGATTCCGATCCTGGAAAAACCAGGTACAAACCGTCGGTCGGAGCGTTTTCTCTGTCCGAACCGGACCCGGGAAAAAAACCCTACAAACTTGCAAGTACGATTCGTACGGAAACACCATTTCCGTACGAATCGGAAAAAAGACCGACCGACAGAAAAATACATACAAATGTGATCCGGGACAATGCGGACGTGACGTCCGGACGGAGTTAGGCATGTTTTTATGTACCAGCAAGTACGATTCGTACCGACTGCAGTCCGGATGGGAATATTTTTACGGCACCCAAAAAGTGCCGCAAAAGCTAAGTACGCGGCGATGCGAGCTGATTAGGGGGCCCGGTACGCGCTGTAACCCCCCCCACCCCCCGTATGTTCGTGCCGTACCCCCAGCCCCCCGCGGATGGACGCGCCGTACCCCCCAGCCCCCCGTATGTACGGAGCTTACCCCCACCCCCGTATGTACGGAGCGTACCCCCACCCCCGTATGTACGGTGCGGACCCCCCAGCCCCCCGTATGTACGGAGCATACCCCCACCCCCGTATGTACGGAGCGTACCACCCAGCACCCCGTATGTACGGAGCGTACCCCCAGCCCCCGTATGTACGGAGCGTACCCCCCAGCCCCCCATATGTACGGAGCGTACCCCCACCCCCGTATGTACGGTGCAGACCCCCAGCATGGTAGGGGGTCTGCACCATACATACGGGGGTGGGGGTATGCTCCGTACAGACGGGGGTGGGGGTACGCTCCGTACATACGGGGGGCTGGGGGGTACGCTCTGTACATACAGGGGTGGGGGTACGCTCCGTACATACGGTGGGCTGGGGGTACGCTCCGTACATACGGGGGTGGGGGTACGCTCCGTACATACGGGGGGTTGGGGGTACGCTCCGTACATACGGGGGGATGGGGGTATGGCGCGTACACATGGGGGGGCTGGGTGGGTGTTCGGCGCATACTGTGCACCTGTTTGGACATCTCCATGGTTGCTATGGGAGTTCGCTCCGGACGGTCTTTTTTCCATACAGTTGTACAATCGACGAATGGGACGGATCGTACTTGCGCATTCGGACTTCAGTTTTCCCATTTGTACGTAAAAATGTCCGGGGACGTGTCGGAGACTTTTCCCGACCCGAGGACGTGTGGGGGAATTTTCCCAATGCGATTCGTATGCACTTTTTCCCATACGAATCGTACTTGCCAGTTTGTACGGGACTTGTACGATTCGGTCGGAAAAAAATCCAGATATGATTCGTACGGGGAATATTTTTCCAGGATCGGAATCGGCCCCTTAGTTGTTCTTCCAAGTTTGCTAAGTCCGTTACATCTTCTTTAGCTTGATGCATTGCTGTTACCACCTCATTCATGGCAATTGCTGCTTCATTTTCAACAATTGGTTGTCCTAGTGGATCTTGACTCTGTGCAGCAGAACTTTGACTGTGTTGAGAACTGTCTCTAGCAATCTCAGCTGCAATTGTAGCTTCTTGATCAATTTCATCATTCAACATTTTCACATAATTTGCAAAAGCACTGCATTGTATGCTATCTTTACAAGCATTACATGAATCTTCATAGCTCTGAAAATCTCCAAGTAATTCCAGTTCTGAACACCACGGTTTGATTTCTCTATAGTATTCCGTTAAAAAGTGTAGTTTTGCAGCACTTCATAGAGACACATGTTCTCAAGATGATGACTTCGGTTTGGTTAATATGTGTCCAACATATTCGTTTAAAAAAAATCTGTACTTTCTGGTTCTTTTTCTGCTAAATATTCAATTTCTTGAACAGATTTCAGTACCCGATTTCGCATTGCTGCAAGACCTAGACTCACCCAAATGATTCTTCTACTTTTGGAGTATAGACTTGCAGATGATAACCGATCTGAGCTTTCATATGCTACAATTTCTCGATGCGATAACATCTTCAAACTGAAACTGTATAATTTCTTACTTATAGTCTTCTCGTGAGAAATCTCTTTCCACATTTCTTTCAATTCCGTCTTTTCTGATTTAGTAATGTAGGACGTTACGTATCGAGCAACAGCAATGGAATTGTCCGCAACATACTGAATATCCATGTTAACGTTCCACATGGATAAAATAACTGAATTGTAGTCATTTATGCATTTTGACTCTTCGCTTCTTCTTAAGTTGTAGGTATTTTTCGGAGACTTTCTTGTGATGGTATGTCGCATAGCTGACATAAAACTCTTCACTCTTCCTTTGGATAATACAGGACGTGGAAATGCAAAACAACATTTGGTATAGAACTTATCCTTATACTTGTACTTTCGTCGACAGTATTTTCCACATCTATGGCTTTGGAATCGTAAGACTTGTTGTTTTAAGTTTTTATCTTCTCTGCTTTTGGGTACAGCACATGTGGCATATTCTTCAATAAATCATCCCAAGCGTACTCAGCACAGCTTAGTGTAAGGAACCATGTAGGAGTTCCTAAGTTCCGTAGCATACATTTCAGTTCTCCATGACGACGGTACCAATATTCATTAGTCCCACGCTAACATGCCATCAGATTAATCAACTGAGATTCTAAATGATCATCTCTCTGATGCACTTTATCTATAAAATCATTTGCAGATACATTTTGCAGATGCACTCTAGTTTTTAAAATGTGATTTGCTGCACATGAAAGTCCAGACAAGTCACTTTCAAACAGAAGATGAAACATACAAGGGATACATTGTCGAAATCTTGGATCTTCTGCATATAATCTTGCTGTCTGATATTCAGATTCAGGAATCTGCACAGGATGTTCATCATATCGTCCACCTTTTCCTGTTGGAAACAACTGCGGGAAACAACGAGCTTCCAAGCTCTCTTCCCATACACTCATGGGACTTCCTTTTGCTTTTTTCATTTGGAATAACTCAATCGTATTCCCCATCACTTCTTTGGAATGAAGTGGATGTACACTGTAATGTTCATAGATTTCTTCACATCTGGACATGTCCACTTTTTCAATTTGTCCACTTGACGTTTCAGTATCTTCTGCTAAATCTATATCTTCTTCTCCTACAAATACATTTCTATAGTACTCATTATTTTTTATCAGATACAATGTTGCCCTTTGCACTTTTCTAACATCCACTAACTCTTGCCAGATTTTCGTATTCTTAGTAGGAACACAATTAACTAGAATAGCTAGTGGTTCATTTTTTGCACGGTCTACACCAATAGTTTCAATGTTTTTCTTTAAATCTAACGGTAAATACACAACTCTTCCTTTTAATCCTCTTTGTAAATCTGATGAAGGCAATTTACCTGTTTTAGGCTCCATACGAACTCATAGGTATTTAAATCTATCAGCTCTGGAGGAATAGCAACCAACTCTAGATTATTATGAACAGCTCTAGCAGGCATTTTATTCTCATCTAATTTGTTATAGCAATATTTGCAAATACGCTGGTCAGAACCTAAATCAAAACAATCCTCTACCAACAAATAAGTTGCAAATTCCTTCCACTTATCATTATTTTCTGTTTCACTTTTTAAATACAGATTGACACTCCTATTCTGATTTTTACAGTGAGTTCGCAGACAACAAATACAAGAAAAATTTGGTCTTTCACCTGAAATCACCTTAAACTTTGTGATTTGATCTTCAAAATGTTTTGTAATCATGGGTTCTACATTGTCTTCAACATTTTGTTCTATTAATGTGTCAGTTTCTGCACTCTCTTGCTGAGGACCAAAGTGACAAAACTGAATATCATCACAAACCTTCTTCACATCTGATACTGACCCACGCAAAAGAGCACTGTTCAACTCATTTAACTTTAGTGCTGAACTTTTTGCATAATATAATCTTCTCACTAACTTCCGCATTTGAGTATGATGCTACTGCCAACATCCTGAAATGGTGAAAAACACTTTGACAAACTTTCCTAGAAAGACAAGCCAGAGAATGACCTTGCAAACCAGTATTTTTTCTCACTCTGCAAGGGTCTAGTCCTTGCAACACCTTAATCTTTTGTTTAAAACTTTTTTTTACTATATGCTCGTTAGAAATTGCATAATTTATCAACAGATTCTTGTCGTACACTACAAATACTACTACAATCCCAAGTGTACACTCGGTCTTTAGGACGTCTCCCTAGAACTTCATCAGCTATCACTTCTTCTGCATTTCTGGGAACCAATTTCTCTTTGTCAATTGGACAACCATTTCTAACCTCATAAGCTCGACCACTGGTGTCAACTGCATGTAAATAACTCTCTTCATTAAAGAAAGGCTCTGAACTTGAACTGTGTTTCCATTCACCCTAAAAAAATCACAAAAATGTGTTCTGTTAATTACTCTTTTCCTCTTACTTTTGGCCTTCATTAAATGGATTGGTTTATCTAGTGATCGAATTCTGTTTAGTACTAAAATGAATAGTTTCCTTTTTACTTCAAAAGCCTTTTCAACAATGGTTTCAATATGCTTCTTCTTTTTATAAAATAGAGCTCTCTTTTTATATTTCTTCGTATCTTTCAGCAAATTATGTACTACTCTCTTATAAAATAATTTTTTGTGTATTTCTTTATACTGATTTTGTCTTCTTTTACCATACTTCGTGTCCTGTAACTGTCCATTTGCTTTTTTTCTTTTCCTATTATTTTGAGTATTTTTTCTAGTTGAAGCATTCTCAGAGGTTTCAGCATTCTGTACATTCTGTCTGGTCCTACAAACATTTTTAATAAATTGCTTTGTGATCTTACCAGAAGATTTTTTCTTTTTAGCCACATTATGTTGTTTATCCAATACTTGTGGTTGATTTTTCTTTAAGTAACTGTCCTTTTTCTGTTCTTTTCTTTTTCTTACTTTGTCCGGCATAATTACTTTATTTTAATGGTGATAAACAGTATCTGTAAAAATTAATCATACATAAATATATATTAATATCTTTCTAAATTATACTTTTCTATTACTACACAAACACATTTTATATAAATACTGACTAAGATAGGCCTGAAGCACAAGTGTAAAAGTGATTAGACCACTACATGCATAGTGCCTAGCAGTTTGAAGCACTCCGTGTCCTAAAGCCTGGCTCACTGCATGAGTACATGCATACTGACTGTATGATTACAATACTATAAGGAGACACACTAGGTGAATTCATAATTGGTTGAGTTTTACTTTAGTGAATGTTTAACTACATGGTACTGAAAGAGTCACTATGGGATTGCAACAGCAGTCACACTGTGTGTGCTGGAGTGTATGTATAGTAACTGGGGAATTGTAGGCCTGAAGCGCAAGTGTGACATTGGTTACACCACTACATGCGTAGTGCATACTAGTTTGAAGCAGTTCATGCCCTAAAGCCTGCCTCACTGCATGAGTACATGCTTACTGACTGAATGATTACAGTACTATAAGGACAGACACTGGGTGAATTCATAGTTGGTTGAGTTTTACTTTACTGAATGGATTACTACACTGTACTGAAAGACTCACTATGGGTTTGCAACAGCAGTCACAGTGTGTTTGCTGGAGTGTATGCATAGTGACTGGGGAATTGTAGGCATAAATAAATATATATTAATATCTTTATAAATTATACTTTTCTATTACTATACAAACACATTTTATATAAATACTGACTAAGATAGGCCTGAAGCACAAGTGTAAAAGTGATTGGACCACTACATGCATAGTGCATAGCAGTTTGAAGCACTCCGTGTCCTAAAGCCTGGCTCACTGCTCACTGACTGTATGATTACTATACTATAAGGAGACACACTAGGTGAATTCATAATTGGTTGAGTTTTACTTTAGTGAATGGAGTACTACATTGTACTGAAAGACTCACTATGGGTTTGCAACAGCAGTCACAGAGTGTTTGCTGGAATGTATGCATAGTGACTGGGGAATTGTAGGCCTGAAGCACAAGTGTGAAAGTGGTTAAACCACTACATGCATAGTGGATAGTTATTTGAAGCAGTTCTTGTGCAAAGGCATGGTTCACTGCATGAGTACCTGGGTACTGACTGAATCATTAGAGTAATACAAGGAGAGTGCCTCGGTGAATTTATAAGTGGTTGGGGTTTGGTGCAGTGAATGGATTAGTACATGGTGCTGAATGGGTCACTGGAGAAGTATAAGGGGAGTGACAGGGTGCTTGCACGAACTGTATGAATACTGACTGGGGTATTGAAGGTGTGAAAGACAAGTGTGTAGGTGGTTAGAGGCTTGCATGCATAGTGGATAGACGTTTGAAGCAGTCCACGTGCTAAGGCCTGGTTCACTGCCTGAGTACCTGGGTACTAACTGAATCATTAGAGTACTGCAAGGAGAGTGCCTGGGTGCATCTTTTAAGTATTTTGGGTTTTGGCGCAGTGAATACATTAGTGCATGGTGCTGGATGAGTCACCCTAAACTCCTGAGGCGGAAGCCGGGAGCAACGCATAGCACAAAAACCGAAATATCTTTTAAAAATTGTCTGAATCTGTGTTTTTTAAACCCTCCGTGCACCTTTCCCCCTGCACTCATCTGTGTCACTGGAACAGCTGATTGAACGCTGTGGGACACAGGACCCACTTGCACGCCGCCATTACCGGCCGCGAGGAGACCAGGACACCCCCCTCCGGGTGGCCACGCCCACCTCCTGCCAAAACAGATAAAAGCGCGCTCTGACTACGAGAGCTGCACTTCACCCTAAACTCCTGAGGTGGAAGCCGGGAGCAACGCATAGCACAAAAACCGAAATATCTTTTAAAAATTGTCTGCATCTGTGTTTTTTAAACCCTCCGTGCACCTTTCCCCCTGCACTCATCTGTGTCACTGGAACAGCTGATTGAACGCTGTGGGACACAGGACCCACTTGCACGCCGCCATTACCGGCCGCGAGGAGACCAGGACACCCCCCTCCGGGTGGCCACGCCCACCTCCTGCCCAAACCCCTTCCGGCCATAAATAATGTGTCAGTTCAGGGAGCGCAGCGGACGGGCGCAGCGGGCGCGCCGTCAGCGCGCCGAAGGCGCGCCAAAGGCAAGCCCGTCTGGGCCCGTCCGGGCCCAGCCGGACCCAGGCCCAGTTACTCTACCAGGTAGCCCTCGTGACCGTGTGATATATACTGGAGAGGCACTTCGCGCACTACAACCTAGGAAAATTCTTGCCTGTTACCACACGCATACTGAAGGTTATACCTTCTCCAATTGTATGCGCTGCAATCCGACTCCCCCGAACTCGACAAAACCCGCACTGAAGATGGGACTCCTTAACTGTCGCTCTCTCTCTAAACATGCGATCGAAACCAATCTGCTAATTCAAGATCAGGATCTCGACCTCCTGTTTTTAACGGAAACATGGCTATCAGATAGCACCGACTCGGACATCGTTACGGCCCTTCCCCCAGGGTATCTTTGCCAAGCCTTACACAGACCCAAAGGGAGGGGAGGGGGGGTAGCTATAATCTTCAGGGAACAATTCACTTGTAGAACTTCCAACGCTCACATTGAGGACTGTGAGAGCTGTCAATTCTCCATCCAAACTTCCCCAGCTCACTCCCTGTCAGGGTTACTGATCTACCGCCCCCCAGGTGCTCCTGGTAATTTTATTAATGCTGTCATCGAATCAGTGTCACAGCTAGCTTCGTCCACCTCCAACTTCCTTATGCTAGGTGACCTAAACCTCCACTTCATGGACCCTACGGATCGGTTAGCCTCTGACCTTCGGCAAGACCTAACATCTCTTAACATCCGACTGGTCAACAACGAGCCTACCCATGAGAAGGGACACTTGTTGGATCCCATTCTCACTAATATAGCAACCATCAGCACCAGACCTCCCGTGACCCTTCCATGGACAGACCATTTTATGGTCCCCATCTCATAGTAAATTTCCACCACGAACCCCCTAACCTCTAAAATTCAGGTTACCGACCGACGGTGGCGCAAACTCGCACCTGAGGAATGGGCCGCCGCCCTTACAGACTCCATCCCCGAGCCTTCAACCGACCCTGCCATGGCTGACAAACAGTTTAATGAGTGGATCACCTCCTCCCTAGACACACTTCTCCCAAAAACTACGACCCTTAAACATCCTAAAAGACTATCCTCTGCTCTCTGGTACACCCCAGAGCTCAAAGCTCTGCGTCAAGAGTGCAAGAGAACGGAACGCTCTTGGAGAAGAAATAAATCGGAAATTAACAAAGACATCTATTCCACCTCTCTATTTACCTATAAAACCGCTATCCGAAAAACCAAAAGCATTTTCTTCCAGGGGAGAATAGAGAAAGCTGGATGCTCCAGTAAGGAATCCTATGCCATCCTCAAAGAGCTTTTGAAAACCCCAGAACCGGGACCGAGACACCCCACTGATCCTAAAGCTGATCAGGAGAAATGCCAACAATTGGCTAATTTCTTCCATGACAAAATTCAAACAAGTCTTGTTTCAATTCCCTCTGCGAATCCGTGTGAAGAAATTGACCCCTCGTACCCTCCATCATCTATCTGTCTCTCTTCCTGGGGCCAAGTTACCACTGAAGAAGTAGGAAACATGCTCAAATCCATGAAGAGCGGATCCCCCAGGGACCCCGCCCCACTCTGGATCCTTAAGGAGGTAGCCCACACGATCACTCCCCCTTTGACCCATTTGATCAACGCCTCACTCCAACAGGGAGTTGTTCCCCCGAGCTGGAAGACGGCGGTCGTAATAGCCCTATTAAAGAAACCATCCCTCGACCCCGAAAATCTGGCTAATTACAGGCCCATCTCCCTACTCCCAGGAGTCAGCAAGATCGCTGAAAAATTGGTCAATAGGAAACTCTCGCAGTTTCTTGAGGTCAATAATAAACTAAAAAGTTCCCAGACGGGCTTTCGACCAGGACAGGGCACTGACATCGCCCTCCTGGCAGCGGTTGAGGAGGCCAGAACACTATTGGACGGAGGAGGATCAGTGGCAGTGATCCTCCTCGACCTAAGTGCGGCATTCGATACCGTTAACCACCAACTCCTTATCAAAAGACTTAAAAGAGTTGGTGTGGAAGGCTCGGCTTTATCCTGGCTTTCATCCTTTCTAGCTCAACGGACCTACCAGATCTGGGAGAAGAACGCCTGCTCCTCCGAAATACCCCTCCAATGTGGTGTGCCTCAGGGCTCCTCCCTGAGCCCCACATTATTTAATATCTATATGTCCACATTGGAGGAGGTCATCACCCCATTCAGAGTGAGCGTCGTCAGCTATGCTGACGACATACAATTAGTGGTGTCTTTGTCCCACCCCAGACAACAATCAGCAGGCCTATTCAACTGCCTTACACAGGTCCATTGTTGGATGAATAAGTCAGCTCTAAAATTAAACGGGACAAAAACTGAAGTCCTGCTCCTCGGCCCGAAAGGTCTCTCACTCTCCCCTAACATCTGGCCAGCCTGCCTGGGCCCCCCCCGACCCAAAAGAAGAGGTTAAAAGTCTGGGGGTGTGGATCGACACTGACCTCTCATTTACAGTACAGGCAAAGAAAGTAGCCGGGACCTGTTTCGGGCTCCTGAAATCCCTGAGGAAAGTCCTGCCCCTCTTACCCTTCAACTCCCAAAAATTGCTAATTCAAGGCCTTATACTATCGAGGCTTGACTACAGCAATGTGATTTATCTGGGCGCTCCTGAAGCGACCCTCAACAAGCTTCAGAGAATCCAGAATACCGCAGCCCGGATTATCACAAAAACCCCCGTCAGAACTTCCGCTAAACCTGCTCTAAAACTCCTCCATTGGCTTCCCATAAGGGAGCGAGTCAAATTCAAGGCTTTATGCCTAGCCCACAAACTACTGCAAAATCAAGGCCCCCCAGTTCTTAGTAAACTCATCACTCCCTATAAAGCCACAAGATCCCTCCGGTCTGACACAGAAAATTTCATCACTACCCCCAGATTCAAGAAAGCCCGAGCTGGAGGAAGACGCTTCTCAGTTCAAATTGCACGTCTTTGGAACTCGCTCCCCCGCGACTTGCGACTCGAACCACAATACCTTCGCTTCAGGAAGCAGCTAAAGACTCATCTTTTTCCCCAATAACTCACGCCTTCCCTTACACTGATTCTTTGTCCCCTCCCCCCTTCTTCACCTCTTGTTTGCCCCTGGCCCACTGAACTGAAGAGTTAGGGGGCCCGATTCACAGAACTAACTTAAGACAAAATCCTAAACTTACTACCATTTTGGTATTCACAGAAGGCACTTACTCATTTTGGTATTCACAGAAGGCACTTACTCATTTTGGTATTCACAGAAGGCACTTACTCATTTCGGTATTCACAGAAGTTAGGAGTCCTAACTTTAGGACTCCTAAATGCCTTCTGTGAATACCGAAAGTCTTAAAATTAGGATTTTTCTCAGTTTAGTAGTAGTATAGTTAGGACTCCTAACTTTAGGACTCCTAAATGCCTTCTGTGAATACCGAAAGTCCTAAAATTAGGATTTTTCTCAATTTAGTAGTCCTAAGTTTAGGACTCCTAACTTTAGGACTCCTAAATGCCTTCTGTGAATACCGAAAGTCTTAAAATTAGGATTTTTCTCAGTTTAGTAGTAGTATAGTTAGGACTCCTAACTTTAGGACTCCTAAATGCCTTCTGTGAATACCGAAAGTCTTAAAATTAGGATTTTTCTCAATTTAGTAGTCCTAAATGTAGGACTCCTAACTTTAGGACTCCTAAATGCCTTCTGTGAATACCGAAAGTCTTAAAATTAGGATTTTTCTCAGTTTAGTAGTAGTATAGTTAGGACTCCTAACTTTAGGACTCCTAAATGCCTTCTGTGAATACCGAAAGTCTTAAAATTAGGATTTTTCTCAATTTAGTAGTCCTAAATTTAGACTTAGGACTACTAAATTGAGAAAAATCCTAATTTTAAGACTTTCGGTATTCACAGAAGGCATTTAGGAGTCCTAAAGTTAGGAGTCCTAACTATACTACTACTAAACTGAGAAAAATCCTAACTTTAAGACTTTCGGTATTCACAGAAGGCATTTAGGAGTCCTAAAGTTAGGACTCCTAACTTCTGTGAATACCGAAATGAGTAAGTGCCTTCTGTGAATACCAAAATGAGTAAGTGCCTTCTGTGAATACCAAAATGGTAGTAAGTTTAGGATTTTGTCTTAAGTTAGTTCTGTGAATCGGGCCCAGGGTTTTTTTTTAGCGCTGGGATACCTCAGGGTGACTATGCGCTCTACAAAAAATAAATAATAATAATAATAATAACTGGAGGTGTTCCAGGAGGAGTGACAGGGTGTTTATTGGAGTATATAGATACTGACTGGGCAATTGAAGGTGTGAAAGACAATTGTGTAGGGGGTTAGAGGCCTGTATGCATAGTGGATAGGCGTTTGAATCAAACCATGTGCTAAGGCCTGTCTCACTCCATTAGTACTTGGGTACTGACTGAATGATTAGAGTATTGCAAGGAGAGTGCCTGGGTGAATTTATAAGTGTTTGGGTTTTGGCGCCATAAATGGATTACTACATGATGCTGAATGTGTCACTGGAAGAGTGTAAGAGGAGAGGCACGGTGTTTGCGGGAACTGTATGAATACTGACTGGAGTATTGAAGGTGTGAAAGACAAGTATGTAGGTGGTTAGAGGCCTGCATGCATAGTGGATAGACGTTTGAAGTAGTGCATGTGCTAAGGCCGGGTTCACTACATAAGTATCTGGGTACTGATGAATCATTAGAGTACTACAAGGAGAGTACCTCAGTGAATTTATAAGTGGTTGGGTTTTGGCGCAGTGAATGGATTAGTACATGGTGCTGAATGCATCACTGGAGAAGTGTAAGGGGAGTGACAGGGTGTTTGCAGGAACTGTATGAATACTGACTGGGGTATTGAAGGTGTGAAAGACAAGTGTGTAGGTGGTTAGAGGCCTACATGCATACTGGACAGATGTTTGAAGCAGTCCATAGGCTAAGGCCTGGGTCACTGCATGAGTACCTGAGTACTGCTAGGAGAGTGCCTGGATAAATGTTTTAAGGGTTTGGCTTTTGGCGCAGTGAATGGATTACTACATGGTGCTGAATGGGTCACTGAAGGAGTGTAAGGGGAGTTACACAGTGTTTGCGGGAACTGTATGAATACTGACTGGGGTATTGAAGTTGTGAAAGACAAGTGTGTAGGTGGTTAGAGGCCTGCATGCATAGTGAATAGGCATTTGAATCAATCCTTGTGCAAAGGCCTGGCTCACTGCATGAGTACTTGGGTACTGAGTGAATGATTAGAGTACTACAAAGAGAGTGCCTCGGTGAATTTATAAGTGGTTGGGTTTTGGCGCAGTGAATGGATTAGTATATGGTGCTGAATGGGTCACTGGAGAAGTGTAAGGGAAGTGACAGGGTGTTTGCGGGAACTGTATGAATACTGACTGGGGTATAGAAGGTGTGAAAAACAAGTGTGTAGGTGGGTAGAGGCCTGCATGCATAGTGGATAGACGATTGAAGCAGTCCATATGCTAAGGCCTGGTTCACTGCTTGAGTACCTGGGTACTGACTGAATCATTATAGTACTGCAAGGAGAGTGCCTGGATGAATCTTTTAAGTTTTTGGGTTTTGGCGCAGTGAATAGATTAGTACATGTTGCTGGATGAGTCACTGGAGGTGTGCAAGGGGAGTGACAGGGTGTTTTGTGGAGTATCTAGATACTGACTGGGCAATTGAAGATGTGAAAGACAATTCTGTAGGTGGTTAAAGGCCTGCATACATAGTGAATAGCTGTTTGAATCAATCCATGTGCTAAGGCCTGGATCAGTGCATGAGTACTTGGGTACTGACTGAATGATTAAAGTTTTTTAAGCAGTTATGTGTATGCAAAGACATAAAGTACCCAAAATCTTCTCTCTGAATCGTTCCTAAATGCATACAGACTCTCAGTGTGATTCTAGACAACAAACACTACCCCATGCATATTACCAAGTACACACAATCCACATATTTAGTATTGCACATTATTGTAGAACCCTGACTCCTTTTACAAATACATAACCAATGACTGTTTTCTAATTCTACCAAAGTATGAGAACAGGATAGGTTTTTAAGCAGTTATGTGTCTGCAAACACATGAAATACCCAAATCCTTCTCTCAGTACAGTTTCTAAATGCACAGACTCACAGTGTGATTCTAGAAAACAAACAGTATCCCTTGGATTTTACAAAAACACATTTACTATTCTTGAAGAGGTAATGTGACTGCACACATTCCACATATTTTACTACTGCTCATTAGTGTATAAGCCTGACTCATTTTACAAACACATAAACAATAAATGTTTTCTATTTCCACCAAAATGTAAGAACAGGGTAGGTTTTTAAGCACTTATGTGTATGCAAAAACATGAAATACCCAAATGCTTCTCTCACATTGGTTCCCAAATGCACACAGACTCACAGTGTGATTCTAGACAAACAACACTATTCTTTGTACTTTACCAAAAACACATTCACTAGTGTGGAAGGGGTAAAGTGACTGCACAGATTCTACATATTTCAATACTGCACACTACTGTGAAAGCCTGACTCATTTTGTGAAAGCAAAAGCAATGACTGGCTTCTAATGCTACTAAAACTTGACAACATGACCGATTTTAAAACAGTTATCTCTCAGCAAATACCCGATATAACCAAATGCTTCTCTCACAATGGTTGCGCAAATGCACACAGACTCACAGTGTGATTCTAGGCAAGCAACACTATCCCGTGCATTTTACCAAAACACATTTAGTAGTCTACAAGACGTAAGGTGACTGCACACATTCCACAAAAATTTCTACTACACATTTGTATAGAGTGCTTCTGTCATAATGATAGCTAAATGCACCCAGACTCACTGTGTGATTCTAGACAAACAACACTATCCCTTGCATTTTACAAAAATACATTTACTAGTCTACAAGATGTAAGGTGACTGCACCCATTGCACAACATTTTCTACTACACATTAGTACCAAAATGTTTCTTTCAAAATGATTCCTAAATGCACACAGACTCACTGTGTGATTCTAGACAAACAACACTAGCCCTTGCATTTTACCAAAACACGTTTCATAATCTAGAATGAGTTCTGCATTTTAGTGTAGAAACTTGACTCATTTTGTAAATACATAAACAATGACTGGTTTCTAATTCTACCAAAACATGAAAACAGCACAGTTATCTGTCTGTAAACACATGAAAAACACAAATGCTTATCACAGGATGGTTTCTAAATGCACACACACTGACAATAAGATTCTAGACCAAAAAAAGTACTCCCTGCACTTTAGCAGGAGAAACACATTAATCTGATTAAAATCAAAATGGAACACATACATCCCCTCACAATTAAGTAACTCACCTTTCAAGTTGTTTTGCAGATTAAGAAGTATGTCAGTCACACACCAGATTTTCTTATACAGAATCTCTGCACTGTGCACCTGTCAGCAAAACCAAAGAATGGCAAAGTTTCCCTCTCATTTTGCACACATATACATGTAAACATCAAATCACATTCCTTCCCACATTAATTCAAAATCAAACACACATTTCTATTGGTTACACATTTCAACCCTATCCAAATGACATAAATGTGAACCCTACCCCCAATCTGCCTTCTGTCTGTTACCATAGAAACAGTTCATGGAACATTTAACTGAGCACACAGGTCACAAGTTCAGCACACAATGTTGCTAATCAAAACAGCAAGTGTGCTTGACTTTTCAACATATCAGCTTATCCTATATAATGGTCCTTTCAATCAGTTTTTGTTAACCAATTAGAATCATGCGTTTAAAAAACAGAAACATGCACCCTAGTTTACAGTGTAGAATGTTGTCAAACAAGCAATCATTTCTTTTCTTTTTTCAAAACTGCATCTTATCCACCATTTAAAAAAAATCTTACTTTTCAAACTGCCATTTCATTTACAGAGACCATCTGAGTGCATCCAGACCTCCCTTCAAGATGCTTAGAGTGTGGATTGTGGGAACAGCTATAGTTTCTGGAGCCAAAGGTATGCAGAAAACAAAGGCATTCACAAAGACCTAGGTTTGCCAAATGTAGACATTAAATGGATTGGACAGAGAGGGTTAAAGTGGCACCAATTGATGCCATCGGTAAAATCCTTTTTGCATCTCCAACACCCTGACCTCATAATTGTGCACTGTGGTGGCAATGACCTAGGTACTTTGACTGCGATAGGTCTGGAAATGCTTATCAAGGACACCTTTGCAAAATTGATTTCACTTTTCCCCCAAACTGCCTTTGTCTATTCTAACAGATGCCAAAGGCAGAAATGGAACTGGTCCAATCATTTTTGTTTACAGATTGAGAAAGCTAGGAAACATGTGAATAAATCTGTTTCTGCTTTTCTCAGAGACTATAGAATGGGGTCCATGTACAACAACAATCTGCGTTTTAAGATGCAAGACATCTATAGGAGAGATGGTGTACATTTTACTGATTAGGGTAACAGAGTCTTCCTCAACAACTTTAGACTCTGTATAGGTGCTTACTTATAAGCACCAAAATCTCTCAATGAACACAACTGCTCTTTTTAGAGCCACTCAAGATCGAAACACATAAGCTTGATGTTTATCTCAAAAATATTTCATTTTTTTTGCTTGGAGTCGCGCACCCAATGCGTTACGAATCGCGCACCCTACGTGAGAGGAACCGTGCACCCAATGCGTACACACCAGGAACTGCAGGCGGAATTGTGCACCCAACGTGATAGGAGTCGTGCACCCAATGCGTGCACACCAGGGGGCCGCGCTGAGCACCCGCTGGATGCGCGACTCCTAATTTTACAGTAAAAAACAAATAACACCTATCACTAATTTCTATTATCCCCGGGGACCCCATCCCCCGGAGCTTATAAAATACGTTGTGGACCATGGGGGAAGCCCCAATGCCCCCACGGTCCCAGCCGGCTACCCACATCCTTCGGGAGCCGGCATTGCTTTTCCACATGGGGAGCTGCTAACATGCAGCTCCCCGTGTGGAAAAGCAATATGGTTTGGATTCTCTCTTTCAAAATCCAAACAAAGTTTGCTATGGGAGGGCAGGAGACTCCCGCCCTCTCATAGCAAACAACAGTGTCCTGGGGGTGGGCACCCCAGGACACTGCAGGAGCCGGGTCTGGGGGGTGGCGGTTTCCTGGGCCCTCGAGGGCTCCAGGAGGGGGGCCACGCAGCCCTCCTCCCTCAATACATAAAGCCCAGGGGGGTGGTGGTCCCCAGGGCTTGGGGGGGGGCGTTGAGCCCCCCCACCCATTTAATTTGTAGCCCCGGGGGGTTGTGGTCCCTGGGGCTGGTGGGCCCCACTGGGCCCCCCATTAAATTTGAAAGTTTTTGCCCCTGGGATTTGGCCCCCGTGGGGGCTAATTATTAAAGAAGTTCGGCAGCCCGCGCTTAGTTTATTTTTTTTTTACGGCCGGGTCCGCGCACCCAGCGCGCATTTTGCCATTTTTTCAACAAAGAAAAATTGGGCCCTGGGAGTCCTTCTGGGACCCCCTAAGCAGGTCTAGAGGGTCAGAGTATTTCTACCCTGCCCCCTTTATATGTTTTACACACTTATTCAACAGACTTCTTCAGCCTCGCTTCTACCGAGGCACAAAATGGCTGCCAACAGTTCCTGGTTTCGTATGTTGACAACCACTTGACAGCCAATTAGCATTCAGTGCGTGATCGGGAGGGTGAGAGCAGGGTGCGCAGAGGGTGCGCTCAGGGTGCGCATAGGGTGCGCGGATCCTCCGAGGCCATAGATATATATTTACTTTTAACTGTAATTTTCTCAGGAACTACTCAACAGATGGACACCATTTAAGCAAAAGGCACGAGTCTGAACTGAGGACTACCTCTTTGCCAAATTTGGTGTAATTTCATTCAGCGGTTCGGGCTGTAGCTGCGGCTAAAGGTCCTATGGGAAATTGCATGGGGAAAACATGTTTTGGGACCACCTTTTTTCTCGGGCCCCGCTTGACGAATCACCCCAAGACTTTCAGGATAGGAGCGGACCGGAGCTGGCTAAAAGTTTTGAAAATTTCGCGAAGATTTGTCAACCGGCGCCAGAGTTATTGGGAATAGAATGTTGTGGATTTCCTATGGAAAATAGGCCCTAACTACAACTACCTACTGGCAACCGCCAGTAGGTAATGCGCCAAGGTGTATTGAAGAATAAGTGGGTGTATGAGTTTCTGAATGGATTATTCAGTGGGTGCATGATTGACGGTGTAACTGAGTGATTAAACGTGTTTTAGTGAATGCATGGGTGAATGATTAATCTGCATTAATGTCTCTCTCAGTCTGTCAGTTGGTATGTAAGTGCATGGGTTGGTGAGTAGCTACATCAGTGTCTATATGGGTTAATGATTGGCTGTCTGAGTACCTGTATGGGTGCCTAAGTGTCTGTGTGGGTGGGGGTGTGTGTGACTCCCTGCATGGATGCCTGAGGGGGTGATTCACTGGGTGTATGAGTTTATGAGTACGTGTGTTAGGGACTGTATGGGTGAGTGAGTGTACGTATAGCTGTGTTGGTGAGTGAATGGATATCTTAGTGGAATACGTGTAAGTAACTACACATGTGAAAGGCAGTATATGTGAGTGTTGGAGTATATAAGTGAGTATATGTGACAGTGAGTGATTGTGACAGTGGCTGCATGGATAAGTGTGTGCTTATGTCAGTAATTGTTGAAGAGAGTACGTATATAGTACTATCTGTATGAATAAGTGAGGTTGTGTGTGTATATAACTGTATAGGTGAGTAATGCCAGTGCAATTAATTATTTGGGTGACTGACTAGGTGTTTGAGTAACTCTTTGGGTGAGTGGCAGTGTGTGAGTGTTTATATGGATGTATGAGTGGAATATCAGTGGCTGTGTTGATGAATGACTGCATGTATGAGTGACTGTATGGGTTAGTTAATGGATGTGTGTGTGTAGACCTATGAATCACTGAGCGGGTATGTAGTAACTGCTAATGGTCTGTCTATGGTTTCGACATTGGTAGTCTGTATTTTAGAGTGGGTGTATCAAAGGTTTTATTAGGGTGTGAAGAGGTGCATCAGATGATCACGTGAATGATGTCATCAGTGATGTCATTTGAGCTGTCATCAGTGATGTCATTGATCATGTCATCAGTGATGTCATATGTGATGTCATCAGCAGTGCATTGCGGGGGTGCGTGTTATAGTTAGCTCTACTAACTATATCTGCCAAATTTCTCTGGTTTCATATGAGTGAAATGTCCAACTAACTAAAACATCCCTGAAACCTGTGTTTTTTTCAGTGAATGTCTAGGCTTTTTAAATGCTAATCCCTAACTGTAACGTCCCTGAAACCTGTGTTTTTTAGTGAATTTCAAAGGTTTTATAAATGCTAATCCCTAACTATAACATCCCTGAAACCTCCGTTTTTTTGTGTGAATTTCTAAGGTTTTTTAAATGCTAATTTCTAACTATGCCTACATAGTGCAGAAAGAGAAAGAAAGGCGCAGAAAGAAGAAAGAGAAGTGCAGAAAGAGGCAAGAGAGGTGCAGAAAGCGGAAGAAAGGTACAGAAAGAAGCAAGAAAAGTACAGAAAGAGGCAAGAGAGGTGCAGAAAGGGGAAGAAAGTTGAAGAAAGAAGCAAGAGATGTGTAGATAGAAGCAACTGAAGCGCAGAAAGAGGCCTCCTTCTACTGTACCTTACAACAGACTCATACAAAGTACCCTAATCACTAATCCTTCTACGAAGATGTCTTAAATCTCACTTTTTTCTTGGAGGTTTACTATTAATGGACTGCTCAGAATGTTAGGCCTACCAAATATAAAACAGCAATCCTAAGCATATCACTGTTGTAAGTATGACCAAGTTAGTGAAGGTATGCATGCGTGTCTATGCTTTTACCTAGTGACATGTTAAATGAAAATAAACATACAAACACTTGAATACCTGTGTTTCAAATAGCATACTCTGTAAATTTGTGAAAAAAAGGTGTATGCTTATCTTTCTGCTCACAATACAGGGCACATGGGTATTCAATAGTATATTTGAGGGACTCTATAACATATATATACTTACGACATGTCTGCCTGTGCAACCGAATGATAGAGCAGAGCTAACAAGATTTGACCACCTATAAGAGAAGCTACCCGCTTTTTAAGCTACCATCTTCTGATGCATAACACATGTGAAAATACATGTGCAAGTAGACATATACCTCAGTCACGAGAGCACGCAGACCTTTAAACTTGACAGCTTGTATTTCCCATTTGAATATAGAAACAGGCGAGACAAGTACAGAATGGAGCAAGAGAATTACAGAAAAAACAAGAGCAGTGTAGAAAGAGGGAACAGGGGTACAAAAAGAAGCAAGAGAGGTGCATAAAGAAGCAAGAGAAGTGCAGAAACAAGCAACAGAGGTATAGAAAGAGGCAAGAGGGGTGCAAAAAGAGGCAAGAGAAGCAGAAAGATGCAACAGAGGTGATGAACATAACAAAAGAAGTACAGAAAGAAGGAACAGAGGTGCAGAAAGAGGCAAGAGAGTTGCAGAAACAGGAAAGAGTGGTGCAGAAAAAGGGAACAGGAGTGCAGATAGAGGCAAGAGAATTGCATTAAGAGGAAAGAGGAGTGCAGAAAGAGGCAAGAGAGGCGCAGAAAGATATAAGAGCAGTGCAGAAAGAAGCAACAGGTGTAGAAAGAGGCAAGAGGGGTGCAGATAGAGGAGAGAGAAGTGCAGAAAGAAGAAAAAGAGGTGCAGAAAGATGCAATAGAGTCAAGAGATCTGCAGAAAAAGGGAAGAAGAGTGAAGAAAGAAGCAAGAGAAGTGAGTGAAGAAAGAGGCAAGTGAGGTACAGAAGGAGGCAAGAAAACTGCAGAAATAGGCAAGAGAGATGCAGAAACAGGCAAAAGGGGTGCAGAAAGACAGAACAGGTGTGCAGACAGAAGCAAGAGGGATGTAGAAATTTGCAACAGAGGTGCAGAAAGAAGCAAGAGCAGTGCAGAAAGAACCAACAGAGGTGAAGAAATAGGCAAGAGGGCTACAGAAAGAGACAAAAAAGTGCAGAAAAAGCTAAAGAGGTGCATAAAGAGGCAAGAGAACTGCAGTAAAAGGCAAGAGAGGTAGGAGAGGTGCACAAAGAGGCAAAAGGGGTACAGAAAGAGGAAAGAGGGGTACAGAAAGAAGCAAGAGAAGTGAAGAAAGAAGCAACAGAGGTACTGAAAGAGGCAAGAGAGGTGCAGAAACAGGCAGAAAAGGGGCAAAGAGGGATACATACATTTGCAAGTGAGGTGCAGAAATTAGTAAGAGGGGTACCGAAAGAAGCAAGAGAAGTGCAGAAAGAAGAAAGAGAGTTGGAGAAATAGGGAAGAGGGGTACAGAAAGAGGCAAGAGGGATGCAGACATTTGCCAAAGAGGTGCAGAAAGAAGCAAGAGCAGTGCAAAAGAACCAACACAGGTGAAAAAAGAGGCAATATGGGTGCAGAAAGAGGTAGGAGATGTGCACAAAGAGGCAACAGAGGCCCAGAACGAGGCAAGAGAACAGACAAAAGATGTGCAGAAAGAGGGGACAGGGATGCAGACAGATGCAAGAGAATTGCAGAAAGGGGGAAGATGGGTGCAGAAAGAGGGAACAGGGATGCAGACAGATGCAAGAGAATTACAGAAAGAGGCAAGAGGGATGCAGACATTTGCCAAAGAGGTGCAGAAAGAAGCAAGAGCAGTGCAAAAGAACCAACACAGATGAAAAAAGAGGCAAGAGGGGTACAGAAAGAGGTAGGAGATGTGCACAAAGAGGCAACAGAGGCGCAGAACGATGCAAGAGAACAGCACAAAGAGGCAAGAGAGTTTAAGAAACAGACAAAAGAGGTGCAGAAAGAGGGAACAGGGATGCAGACAGATGCCAGAGAATTACAGAAAGAGGGAAGATGGGTGTACAAAGGGGCAAGTGAGGTGCAGACAGAAGCAAGGACAGTGCATAACAAAGCAACAGAGGTGCAGGAAGAGGAGAGAGGTGTAGAAAGAAGAAAAAGAGGTGTAGAAAGAGGCAAGAGAGGTGCAGAAAGAGGCAAGAGATGTGCCGAAAAAGAAAAAAGAGGGTTCAAAAAGAAGCAAGAGAAGTGCAGAAAGAGCCAAAAGGGGTGCAGAAAGATGGAACATGTATGCAGACAGAGGCAAGAGAGGTAAGGGAAGAGGTGTACAAAAAGAGGCAAGAGGGATACAGAAACTTGCAACAGAGGTGCAGAAAGAAGTAAGAGCAGTTCAGAAAGAACCAACAGAGGTGCAAAAAGAAGCAACAGAGGTGCAGAAAGAGGTAGGAGAGATGCACAAAGAGGCAAGAGGGGTACAGAAAGAGGCAGGAGGGGTGCAGAAAGAAACAAGAGAAGTGCAGAAAGAAGCAACAGAGGTACTGAAAGAGGCAAGAGAGATGCAGAAACAGGCAAAAGGGGTGCAGAAAGACAGAACAGGTGTGCAGACAGAGACAAGAGGGATGTAGAAATTTGCAACAGACGTGCAGAAAGAAGCAAGAGCAGTGGAGAAAGAACCAACAGAGGTGAAGAAATAGGCAAGAAGGCTACAGAAAGAGGCAAAAAAGTGCAGAAAAAGCTAAAGAGGTGCATAAAGAGGCAAGAGAACTGCAGTAAAAGGCAAGAGAGGTAGGAGAGGTTCACAAAGAGGCAAAAGGGGCACAGAAAGAGGAAAGAGGGGTGCAGAAAGAAGCAAGAGAAGCGCAGAAAGAAGCAACAGAGGTACTGAAAGAGGCAAGAGGGGTGCAGAAAGAGGCGAGACAAGTGTAGAAAGAACCAACAGAGGTGCAGAAAGAGGCAAGAGAGGTGCAGAAACAGGCAAGAAAGGTGTAGAAAGAAGGAACAGATGTGCAGAAAGAGGTAAGAGGGTTACATAAATTTGCAAGTGAGGTGCAGAAATTAGCAAGAGGGGTACCGAAAGAAGCAAGAGAAGTGCAGAAAGAAGAAAGAGAGGTGGATAAATAGGGAAGAGGGATACAGAAAGAGGCAAGAGGGATGCAGACATTTGCCAAAGAGGTGCAGAAAGAAGCAAGAGCAGTGCAAAAGAACCAACACAGGTGAAAAAAGAGGCAAGAGGGGTGCAGAAAGAGGTAGGAGATGTGCACAAAGAGGCAACAGAGGCACAGAACGAGGCAAGAGAACAGACAAAAGAGGTACAGAAAGAGGGAACAGGGATGCAGACATATGCAAGAGAATTGTAGAAAGAGGGAAGATGGGTGCAGAAAGAGGGAACAGGGATGCAGACAGATGCAAGAGAATTACAGAAAGAGGCAAGAGGGATGCAGACATTTGCCAAAGAGGTGCAGAAAGAAGCAAGAGCAGTGCAAAAGAACCAACACAGGTAAAAAAAAGAGGCAAGAGGGGTACAGAAAGAGGTAGGAGATGTGCACAAAGAGGCAACAGAGGCCCAGAACGATGCAAGAGAACAGCACAAAGAGGCAAAAGAGTTTAGGAAACAGACAAAAGAGGTGCAGAAAGAGGGAACAGGGATGCAGACAGATGCCAGAGAATTAAAGAAAGAGGGAAGATGGGTGTACAAAGGGGCAAGTGAGGTGCAGACAGAAGCAAGGACAGTGCATAACAAAGCAACAGAGGTGCAGAAAGAGGAGAGAGGTGTAGAAAGAAGAAAAAGATGTGTAGAAAGAGGCAAGAGAGGTGCAGAAAGAGGCAAGAGATGTGCCGAAAAAGGGAAGAAGGGTGCAAAAAGAAGCAAGAGAAGTGCAGAAAGAGGCAATAGAGGTGCAGAAACAGCCAAAAGGGGTGCAGAAAGAGGGAACAGGTATGCAGATAGAGGCAAGAGAGGTAAGGGAAGAGGTGTACAAAAAGAGGCAAGAGGGATGCAGAAACTTGCAACAGAGGTGCAGAAAGAAGTAAGAGTAGTGCAGAAAGAACCAACAGAGGTGCAAAAAGAAGCAAGAGAGGTGCAGAAAGAAGTAAGAGAGATGCACAAAGAGGCAAGAGGGGTACAGAAAGAGGCAGGAGGGGTGCAGAAAGAAGCAAGAGAAGTGCAGAAAGAAGCAACAGAGGTACTGAAAGAGGCAAGAGAAATGCAGAAAAAAGCAAGAGAGGTGGAGAAATAGGGAAGAGGGATGCAGAAAGAGGCAAGAGGGATTTAGAAATGTGCAAAAGAGGGGCAGAAAAAGCAAGAGCAGTGCAGTATGAACCAACAGATGTGCAAAAAGAGGCAAGAGGGGTGCAGAAAGAGGTAGGAGAGGTGCACAAAGAAACACAAGGGGAACAGAAAGAGACAGGAGGGTACAGAAAGAAGGAAGAGAAGTGCAGAAAGAAGCAACAGAGGTGCTGAAAGAGGCGCGAAGGGTGCAGAAAGAGGCAAGAGAGGTGCAGAAAGAGGAAAGAGGGTACAGAAAGAAGCCAAAGAGGTGAAGAAAGAGGCAAGAGAGGTGCAGAAAGAGGCAAGAGCATTGCAGAAAGAACAAAGAGATGGGCATAAATAGGGAAGAGGATGCAGAAAGAGGCAAGGGATGTGCAGAAAGAGGCAATAGGGTTATAGAAACAGGCAAAAGGGGCACAGCAAGAGGGAACAGGTATGCAGGCAGAGGCAAGAGAGGTGCAGAAAGAGGCAAGATGGGTGCAGAAAGAGGCAAGAGCAGTGTAGAACGAACCAAGAGATGTGAAGAAAGATGCAATAGAGGTGCAGAAAGAGGCAAGAAATCTGCAGAAAAAGGGAAGAAGAGTGCAGAAAGAAACAAGAGAAGTGAAGAAAGAGGCAAGTGAGATACAGAAGGAGGCAAGAGAACTGCAGAAAGAGGCAAGAGAGTTACAGAAACAGGCAATAGGGGTGCAGAAAGAGGTAGGAGATGTGCACAAAGAGGCACCAGATGCCCAGAACGATGCAAGAGAACAGCACAAAGAGGCAAAAGAGTTTAAGAAACAGACAAAAGAGGTGCAGAAAGAGGGAACAGGGATGCAGACAGATGCCAGAGAATTACAGAAAGAGGGAAGATGGGTGTACAAAGGGGCAAGTGAGATGCAGACAGAAGCAAGGACAGTGCATAACAAAGCAACAGAGGTGCAGAAAGAGGAGAGAGGTGTAGAAAGAAGAAAAAGATGCGTAGAAAGAGGCAAGAGAGGTGCAGAAAGAGGCAAGAGATGTGCCGAAAAAGGGAAGAAGGGTGCAAAAAGAGGCAAGAGCAGTGTAGAACGAACCAAGTGATGTGAAGAAAGATGCAATAGAGGTGCAGAAAGAGGCAAGAAATCTGCAGAAAAAGGGAAGAAGAGTGCAGAAAGAAGCAAGAGAACTGCAGAAAGAGGCAAGAGAGTTACAGAAACAGGCAATAGGGGTGCAGAAAGAGGGAACAGGTGTGCAGACAGAGGCAAGAGGGATGTAGAAATTTGCAACAGAGGTGCAGAACGAAGCAAGAGCAGTGCAGAAAGAACCAACAGAGGTGAAGAAATAGGCAAGAGAGCTACAGAAAGAGGCAAAAAAGTGCATAAAAAGCAAAAGAGGTGCAGAAAGAGGCAAGAGAGGTACAGAAAGAGGTAGGAGAGGTGCACAAAGAGGCAAAATGGATACAGAAAGAGGCAAGAGAGGTGCAGAAAGAAGCAAGAGAAGTGCAGAAAGAAGGAACAGGGGTACTGAAAGAGGCAAGAGGGGTGCAGAAAGATGCAAGAGAAGTTCAGAAAGAACCAACAGAGGGTCCTCAAAGAGGCAAGAGAGGTGCAGAAACAGGCAAGAAAGGTGCACAAAGAAGGAACAGGCGTGCAGAAACAGGTAAGAAGGATACATACATTTGCAAGAGCAGTGCAGAAAGAAGCAACAGAGGTGCAAAAAGAGGCAAGAGGTGTACAGAAAGAGGCAAGAAAAATACAGAAAGAAGAAAAAGAGGTGCAGAAAGAGGAAGGAGAGGTGCCCATAGGCAAAAGGGGTGCTGAAAGAGGCAAGAGGGGTGCAGAAAGAGGCAAGAGTAGTGCAGAAAGAAGCAAAAGAGGTGCCGAAAGAGGCCGGAGAGCAGAAGAAACAGGCAAAAAAGGTACAGAAAGAGGGAAAAGGGGTGCAGAAGGTGTATGAAGGATACATATATTTGCAAGAGATGTACAGAAAGAACCAAGAGAAGTGCAGAAAAAAGCAAGAGAGGTGGAGAAATAGGGAAGAGGGGCGCAGAAACAGGCAAGTGGGATTCAGAAATTTGCAAAAGAGGGGCAGAAAACGCAAGAGCAGTGCAGTATGAACCAACAGAGGTGCAAAAACAGGCAAGAGGGGTACAGAAAGAGGTAGGAGAGGTGCACAAAGAAACAAGAGGGGTACAGAAAGAAACAGGAGAGGTATAGAAAGAAGGAAGAGAAGTGCAGAAAGAAGCATCAGAGGTGCTGAAAGAGGCACAAAGGGTGCAGAAAGAGGCAAGAGAAGTGCAGAAAGAAGCAGCAGGGGTACAGAAACATGCAAGAGGGGTGCAGAAAGAGGAGAGAGAAGTGCAGAAAGAAGCAAAAGGTGCAGAAAGAGGCAAGAGAGGTGCAGAAATAGGAAAAAAGGGGTACAGAAGGAGGCAAGAGGCATGCAGAAAGAAGCAAGAGAAGTGCAGAAAGAAGCAACAGAGTTGCTGAAAGAGGCAAGAGGGGTACAGAAAGAGACAGGAAAGGTGCAGAAAGAAGCAAAAGAGGTACAGAAAGAGGCAGGAGAGGTGCACAAAGAAGAAAAAGGGGTACAGAAGGAGGCAAGAGGTGTGTAGAAAGAAGCAAGAGAAGCACAGAAAGAAGCAACAGAGTTGCTGAAAGAGGCAAGAGGGGTGCAGAAAGAGTCAAGAGAAGTGCAGAAAGAGGCAACAGAGGAGCCGAAAGAGGCAACAGAGCTGCAGAAACAGGCAAAAAAGGTGCAGAAAGAGAGAACAGTGGTGCAGAAAGCAGTAAGAGTGATACATAAATTTGCAAGAGGTGCAGAAAGCAGCAAGAGCAGTGCAGAAAGAAGCAAGAACGGTAGAGAAATAGGGAAGAGGGGTGCAGAAGGAGGCAAGAAGGATGCAGAAATTTGCTAAAGAGGTGCAGAGAGAAGCAAGAGCAATGCAGAAAGAACCAACAGAGGTGCAAAAAGAGGCAAGGGAGGTTCAGAAAGAGGTAGGAGAGGTGCATGAAGAGGCAAGAAGGATACAGAAAGAGGCAGGAGGGATGCATAAAGAAGGAAGAGAAGAGCAGAAAGAAGCAACAGGTGCTGTACGAGGCGTAAAGGGTGCAGAAGGAGGCAAGAGAAGTGCAGAAAGATGCAACAGAGGTACAGAAAGAGGCAAGAGAGGTGCAGAAACAGGCAGGACAGGTGGAGAAAGATGGAACGGGGTTCAGAAAGAGGCAAGAGAGGTGCAGAAAGAGGAAAGGGATGCAGAAAGAGGCAAGAGGGCTGCAGAAAGAAGAAAGTAAGGTGCAGAAAGAGGTAACAGAGGTTTTAGAAAGACGCAAGAGAGGTGTAGAAAGACACAAGAGAGGAGCAGAAAGAGGCAAGAGAATTGTTGAAAGAAGCAACAGAGGTGTAGAAAGAAGCAACAGAAGTGCAGAAAGTGGCAAGTGAGGTGGGGTAAGAGGCAAGAGAGGTGCAGAAAAAAGCAAGAAAACTGCAGAAGGAGGCAAGAGGGATGCAAAAAAGGGAAGAAGGGTACAGAAAGATACAAGAGAGGGGCAGAAAGAGGGAAGACGGGTGCAGAAAGAGAACAGGGGTGCAGGAAGAAGCAAGAGAGGTGCAGAAAGAGGCAAGAAAGGTATGGAAAGAAGCAAAAGGGATACAGAAAGAGGGAAGAAGGGTGCAGAAAGAGGCAAGAGAAGTGCAGAAAGAAGCAACAGAGGTGCCAAAAGAGGCAAGAGAGCTGCAGAAACAGGCAAGAAAGGTGCAGAAAGTGGGAACCAGGGTGCAGAAAGCAGTAGGAGGGATACATAAATTTGCAAGAGCAGTGCAGAAAGAAGCACGAGAGGTAGAGAAATAGGGAAGAGGGGTGCAGAAAGAGGCAAGTCTGATGCAGAAATTTGCAAAAGAGGTGCAGAAAGAAGGAAGAGCAGTGCAGAAAGAACCAACACAGGTGCTGAAAGAGGTGCAAAGGGTGCAGAAAGAGGCAAGAGAAGTGCAGAAAGAAGCAACAGAGGTACAGAAAGAGGCAAGAGAGGTGCAGAAACAGGCAGTAAAGGTGGAGAAAGGGGGAACAGGGGTTCAGAAAGATGCAAGAGAGGTGCAGAAAGAGGAAAGAGAGGTGTAGAAAGAGGCAAGAGAAGTGCAGAAAGAGGCAAGTGAGGTGGGGAAAGAGGCAACAGAGGTGTAGAAAAAGGCAAGAGAAATACAGAAAGAGGAAAGAGGGATGCAAAAAAGGGAAGAGGGAAGAGAGGTGTAGAAAGAGGCAAGAGAGTTGCACAAAGAGGGAACAGGGGTACAGAAAGAGGCAAAAGAGGTGCAGAAAGAGGGAGGAAGGTTGCAGAGAGAGGCAAAAGGAGTACAGAAAGAAGCAAGTGGGGTGCAGAAAGAGGGAACAGGGCAGCGGACAGAGGCAAGAGAGGTGCAGAAGGTGGGAAGATGGGTGCAGGAAAAGAAAGAAAGGTGCAGAAAGTAGCAACAGAACTGCAGAAAGAGACAAGAGAGGTGCAGAAAGAAGCAAGAGTGGTTTACCCACCATTAGTACCAATTTAATACCCACATTTAGCAATAAGAAACAGGTGACAATTCTAGGTTTGCAAAGTGCCTTCCACCATGCTGTAACACTTGTTGCTGCATTTTTAGTAACGTTTCAGCCGTTTGAGCTAGAAACAAGGGTTTTTGTTCAAATCTGCAGATTATGCAGCAGATGATGGATTATATGGCAAATGCACAAAAATGTATAATTGTGCAAAAGTCAGTGCAGCCAAACAGTCGCATAATTCCAGTGACCCTGCTCATATCTCTGACTCGGTCCAGAAGTGCTCCTCATTGGTTCCTTCTTTTATTTGTCTCCATGAGTTTATAGTTTAGCTTCTATGGAAACGAGGAAGACTAAACCTGAGGTTACCACTCCACAACACAGACTATCATTACTCTTCACAACACATAATCCCACTCTACATAATTCCTATACACTAAATACCACATACTTTCTATCTACCTAATTTCACTGCACAACATACCACATAATTCCACCACACACAAACTACATCCTCTCCACTCCAGGAAACATCAATAAAACACTTTTACATTTACAACGCCAATAGCTCTTGCAAATGCGAAACCTATTACATTGCAAATGCTTCTTCAACTGGTAGTCGTGTTTGCAGAGTGGTGGAGAAAGGGGGCTTAACCTCCAACCAGCGCTCAGGAATTCTGCTGCGTAGGACTTACAGGAGGTACCAGGAGAGCTTCTTGGCCCCCAAAGTCCCTCAGGAGTAAAGTGGACTTCATCCCCCAACCTGTAGTGTGCCAGGGGGTGCGTTTGCAGAGTGGTGGAGAAAGGGAGGGCGTGGCCTCCGAAGGCCTCTCAGCAATCCCACTGTGTGGGACTTACTGGAGGTAACAGGAGGGGTAGTTGGCCCCCAAGGGCAACCTTGGGGGCCAACTACCCCTCCTATTACCTCCAGTAATTCCCACACAGCAGCATTGGTAAGTACTCATACCAGGCCACGCCCCCTTCGACCATTAGTCTGCAAACGTGCTCCCTGCCACGCCCCCCTGGGCCACTTCTGGCCCTGGCGACCCCATCCCCCTGGAATGGTCCTCAAAGTTGGGGACTGCGGGAGGAGCACCAATGCCCCCTCAGTCCCTGCCAGCTTCCCACCTCCTGCAGGAGCCGGCATTGCTTTTGGGAAAAGGGAGCTGCTAACAGGACCCCCCCACACTAATTTAAATTGTTGAAGCCCCAGGGAGGTGGCGCCAAAGACGTATAACGTAGGGGTTATTCAGTGCAAGGAGGTAGGAGAAATCAGCCATTGGACCTCATTGCCCTACCAGCAGTGTGACAAGAGGCATGTTTGGAAAGTGGCATAAAAAGGGGCGTGGCCTCAGACCAGCTCTCAGCAATCCCACTGTGTGGGGCTTACTGGAGGTACCTGGTGGGCTAGTTGGCCCCTAAGGACCCTTAAGATTCTAGAGGACTTAATCCCCCAACCCAGAGCACGGCAGGAGTCGCATCTGCAGAGTGGTGCAGGGAGGGGGCGGGGCCTCCGGCAAGATGCTGTCTTTTTTCCCCTTTTTTTCAGGAAGAGGGGCTGTGTAGTCCCTTTCACTTAATTATTTTTGGGCCCTGGGGAACCCATCCCCGTTGGCCTGAGACATAGTTTTTTTTTTAAACGGAAAGGGGGCTGCGCCGCTCCTCTCCTGAGGCCGATTTAGGCCCTGGGGACCCCATCCCCTGGGGCATTGCCACATATTTTTTTTTTTATATATTTTTAATGGAGGGGGCTGCGCGGCCCTCATCCTGAGGCCTTTATGGGCCCCGGGGACCCCATCCCCCGGGGCATTGCCTCATTTAAAAAAAAATATTAATCGGGAGAAGGCAGCGTGGCCCCCCTCCTGAGGCCAATTATGGCCCCAAGGACCCCAGGCCCTAGGCCTGGCCTTACGATGGGGACCGTGGGGGGAGCCCCAATGCCACTGCAGTCCCAGCCGGCTCCCCGCCTCCTGCAGGAGTCAGCATTGCTTTTGGACCAGGGGAGCTGCTGACATGCAGCTCCCCTTGTCCAAAAGCAATGCTGCTTTCCTTTGTGGAAGCGAGATCAGGTATATATATATACCGTGAATTCCGCTGAAGGTTTCCTTTCACCAAATGACGGACACAGACCCAAGACTGGTGCTAGCAAGTGTTTATTCCACCGTTGCCATAACGCGTTTCAGCTCCGTAGAGCCTTGATCACATGATATATATATATATATTATCTACTGGCGGTCGCCAGTAGATAGTTATAGTTAGGACCGTGTTTCCATAGGAAATCTTAAAACTCTATTTTGAATAACTTTGGCGCCGATTGACGAATTTTCGCGAAATTTTCAAAACTAATGGGGCGCTCCGCTCAGCTCCTACCCTGAAAGTCTCAGGGTGATTCGTCAAGCAGGGGCCGAGGAAAAAGGGGGGTCCCAAAATACGTTTTCCCCATGCATTTTTCCATAGGTCCTTTAGTCGAAGGTACAGCCCGAACGGCTGAACAGAATTACTTGAAATTTGGCAGAGAGGTAGACCTCAGGTCAGGGAAGTGCCTTTTGCATATATGTAGTCAATTTGTTCAGTATTTCCTGAGAAAATTGCATTTAAAAGCACATACATATCTATAGCCGCGCACCGTGCGCGCACCGTGCGCGCACCGTGCGCGCTCCCTAACGTGCGCGAGCGTAATTCTGATTGGTTGTTACATGTCAGTCAATGTTCGAATCAGTCGAAATCAGGAAGTGTCGGCCGCCATTTTGTTTGTTTTCAGTGCGAGAGTGGAAAAGGGAGGTGGCGAACATGAAAAGGGGGCAGGGTAGAGTGTTCCTGACCCCCTAGCCTTGGTCAGGGGGTCCCTGAAGGACCCCGAAGGCAGAAAAAAACATTTACATTTTTATTTTAAAAAATCGCAGAGGTGCGCGCACGGTACGCGCACGGTGAAAAACCATAAAAAAAAATTTAAAAATAATTTTAATAAGTAGTTTATTGAAAAATAAATATCTAAAAAAAATTATAATACATACAAAACTTAGCATTTAAAAAACCGTACAAATTCACAGAAAAAACATAGGTTTCAGACACGTTATAGTTAGGAATTAGCATTTAAAAAACCTTGCAAATTCACTTAAGAAACCATAGGTTTCACACATGTTATAGTTAGGTGGATATTTCACTCGTAAAAAAACCAATGAAATTCCCCCGTTATAGTTACTTCAGATAACTATAACTCGCGCGACTACACTCTATCACAAGGATGATGTCATCAGTGATGTCAAGGGTGATGTCACTGACCATGTCATGAGTGATGTAATATGTGACGTCATGAGCACAGGATTGCGGGCGCGCGAGTTATAGTTATCTGAAGTAACTATAACGGGGGAATTTCATTGGTTTTTTACGAGTGAAAACTCCACCTAACTATAACATGTGTGAAACCTATGGTTTTTTAAGTGAATTTGCAAGGTTTTTTAAATGCTAATTCCTAACTATAACGTGTCTGAAACCTATGTTTTTTTCTGTGAATATATATATATATATATATATATACATACACATATATATTCACTGAAAAACACCAAAGGTTTTACAGACGTTATAGTTAGGAATTAGCATTTAAAAAACCTTAGAAATTCACTGAAAAAAACCATAGGTTTCAGGGACTTTATAGTTAGTTGGACATTTGACTCATATAAAACCAGAGAAATTCGCCCGTTATAGTTAGTTGAGCTTACTATGACTCTCGCGCCCGCAATGCACTGGTGATGACATCCTATATTACATCACTCATGACATGGTCAGTGACATCACTGATGACATCACTCATGACATCTCAAATGACATCACTCATGACATCATCCAGTGAATGTGTGTTTCTGTAAAGTTTAAATATTTTTCATATATATCTATGCCAAGGTGTATTGAAGAAAGAGTGAATTTACAAGTCCCTGAATGGATTATTTAGTAGGTGTGTGCCTGACTGTATAACTGAGTAATTGAACATGTGTTACTGAATGTATGGGTTAGTGACTAAACTGTGGGAAAGTCTGTATTAGTGTCTCAGTTGGTGTAAAAGCGGCAGCATGGGTTGGTGAGTAGCTACATGAGTGTCTATATGGGTTATTGATTTGTTGTCTGAGTATCTGTATGAGTGCCTGAGTGTCTGTGTGGGTGGGTGGGGGGTGTGACTCTGTGCATACATGTCTGAGTGGGTGATTCACTACTTGTATGGATTCAAAAGTACATCTGGGAAGGGCTGTATGGGTGAGTTAGTGTGTGTATGGGTGTGTTGGTGAGTGAATGAATGTCTCACTTGTATATGTGTGAGTAACTACATATGTTTTAAAGCAGTATATGTGAGTGCTGGAGTATATAAATGACTATACGTGAGAGTAAGTTATTTGAAGGAGTGGGTGTATAAAAGTGTCTGCTTGTATCAGTGATTGTATAAGACAGTAAATATGTGTTAATATCTGCATAAATAAGTGATGTGGTGTATTTATAAATAATGCTGTTGGTGTGCATAACTGTATACATGAGTAAATGGGTATGTGATTGATTATTTGCATGACTGACTAGGTGTGTGAGTAACTCTATGGATGAGTGGCAGACTGTGACTGTATATATAGGTGTATGAGTGCATATTATAGTATTCTATTGATGAGTAACTGCATATATAAGTGAGTGGATATGAGTGTAGACCTAGGAAATAGTGGGTGGTATGTAGTATCTGTCATTGTTATGTGTATGGTTTCAAAAATACTAGTCTGTATTTTAGTATCAAAGTTTATATTAGGCCATCAGTATGTACATCAGATTATCAGGTGGATGATGTCATCAGTGATGTTATCAGTGATATCATTTGAGATGTCATCAGTGATGTCACTGACCATGTCATGAGTGATGTAATATGTGACGTCATCACCAGTGCATTGCAGGCGCGTGAGTTATAGTTAGCTCAACTAACTATAACGGGCGAATTTCTCTGGTTTTATATGAGTCAAATGTCCAACTAACTATAACGTGTCTGAAACCTATGGTTTTTTCAGTGAATTTCTAAGGTTTTTTAAATGCTAATTCCTAACTATAACGTCTGTAAAAACCTATGTTTTTTTCAGTGAATTTCTAAGGCTTTTTTAAATGCTAATTCCTAACTATAACGTCTGTAAAACCTATGGTTTTTTTCAGTGAATTTCAAAGGTTTTTTAAATGTTAATTTCATATTTTAATATTTATAAAACCTAATTTTTTTCTATTATTTTTTGTAATATTTTGGAACTCTATGATCCTTTTTTGTTTTTAATTTGAAAAATATGTAATGTTTTATATCTTCAAAAAAAAGTATGTATATCGTTTTTGTTTTTATTGAGAAAACTGAAGTCCCTTACCGGTAGTGTACAAAGTTCCATCAGCACGCGAATCCTATCAGCCATATTGCTAAACTCATAAAGGATGCGCATTTCGTATCCAACGGGTTCGTGGCATCGCGTACCGCGTAACATTATATACATATGTGGTGGCGGCAGCTGCTACTTTGGTATGCGACGGGTACGCAGTACCAAGCCACGCCTTACGTCATGTACGTATGGGGTCACGCCTGCTGCACATTGCATATGTAACGAGTGCACGCTGCCAGGCATAGACGTATGGTGTGGTGCTGGGAACGCAATTCCCTCATTTTTTTTATCTCAAAACTATACCTAAATAAGTTTAAAGTGTATATGAGAACAAGCGATAATCTAAAATATTTTAAACATTTATATATTTCTAACTGTAACAAACTTATATTATGGTAATATTTTCTCAAAATCGCGTCAAGTGCAGCCTCCCTGCACGCTCACTGCGCGATTGCCATGTGACCTTAAAGAAAAGCATTTGATTGGTTGATAACATTTCCCATTGTGACAGTTGGAGGACCCAACCCATTTTCGCCATTCTCTCTACAGCGTTTGATGAGAGACTCCTCTTCTGCTTACAGAGCTTTTTTGAAAACTTTTTGCTATGTACACATATCTGACTGTACACACAACATGCAACCATCATCTTCATCAATATTCATGCTCTGTAAAGCAGCCTTCCACCTTTGATAGCCATGCATCTAAAAGCTACATAACAGAACTTTTCCCCACTGCCAGAGGTAACATGGTTGCAGACGCTGTCCACAGCACAATGTAATGTGGTACGACCCAGGGGCAGTATCATGCATACATAATGAACACACGGACACAGATAGATAGTGGAAGTGGGTACGGGCATGTGCGCTCGACTCCTTTTTATTAGCAGGGTAAACATATCCAGTGACGTCTGTGCTGGATGCGTGTGGGGTGAGTGTAAACCAGCCCTCAGGGAATGGTTGCTGCTAGCATCAACTACAACAGTAATCATTGGATCACACACAGAGATTCAATAATTACAGGGTTAATAATTTGTGCTGCAGTAAGGTAGGGACACTAGATGTGAAATAATACAGAAAAGATTCTATCGTAAAACAACCATAACTTGTGGTATACTAAGATACAGGCAGTAGATCTGAAACAATATACAAAAAGATTGTATCATAAAGGGTCCATCAGGTCTAGTGCACTTAGATAGCCACATCAAAAGCATTCAGCATGTGCGATGATGCGTGCTGCGGGTGGGCCGTACTAGGAGCTATGTCTGTTGCCTACAATACTACATCATCTGTAATACAAACTCGATCTGAATTATAAACACTGCTATCTGCAGTGTAGGCCAGAGAGCGGTCAGCAAGGACCCACAGCCACATGGCGTTGACTTGAGCTGTCCTGTTTGCCGTACGCGAAGCAGCAAAAACCGTGTGCGGACCCTGTGATGATGCGTATACTTGGTGTGGACAGAGCACACTGGAGCAATATCTTTTGCCTACAGGACTGCGTCATCTACAATAGCGACTAGATCTGAATTGTAAACACTGCTGTCTGCAGTGTAGGCCAGAGAGCGGTCAGCAAGGGCCCACAGCCACATGGCATTGACTTGAGCTGCCCAGTTTGCAGTACGCGAAGCAACAAAAACCGTGTGCAGGCCCTGTGATGATGTGTATGCATGGTGCGGACAGAGCGCACTGGAGCAATGTCTTTTGCCTACAGGACTGCGTCATCTACAATAGCGACTTGATCTGAATTGTGAACACTGCTGTCTGCAGTGTAAATTGAAGGCAGTAGTGAGAACAGTCTTCCATGAATACTTTTTCTCACGTCCTCTTCACAAAATACAACAACTTAAATTACACAAAACTCTGCAATAAATAAATCAAAACAATTCGAATTGCGATCTCTGCTGTCCACTGTGTACACTGTTATTCAGTGTTCTTTACCACTACCAAGAAGAATTTGGTCATTGTACTAGACCTATAAGTCATCTTAAAAAACTTCTTCAGGCAAGTATACTAAAAGGCTATTGTGTATATTACAATAGACGTTGTAGTTAGTTGCCTACTAGATTCTGTAATTAAACAATCACCACTCGATCTGAATTGTGAGCCCTGCTAACCGCACTGTAGGCCAGAGGCAGTGGTCATTAACGCCTCACATCCACATGCCGTTGGTTTCGGAAGCACGCAGTTGGTTGCACCTGATCGGAGTGGGTACACAGAAACCATCACAAACTTTAACTTCTGACATCCTCAATCACAGAATCAAGACCCCGTTTCACTGTTCTGACCTGCTGTACCACGGTGTGCTCCACCGAATGCAGTCAACCAAACCCAATAATCATGTGCAGCAGTTAGCTACGGAAGCACAGAGTCTGATGCACCTCAACGGAGGGAGTTTTCTCAAAACCAAGCAGCAAGTAAGATCGGACATCATCCATTTGGGAACAAGACACTGTTCCACGGTTGGGACCTAGAGTTGGTTGCACCTGGTCGAAGGGACTACCTTCATCTGCACTCTCACATACAGTTCTAACATCATCCATTGTGGGATCAAGACCCTGTTCCACTGTTCGGACCTGCTGTACCGCGGTGTACTCCGCTGACTGCAGTCAGCCAACCCCAATAATCATGAACAGCAGTTAGCTATGGAAGCACTGAGCCTGATGCACCTCAATGGAGGGAGTTCTGTGAAGACCAAGCAGCAGGTAATATCGGACACCGTCCATTGTGTGATCAAGACACCGTTCAACTGTTGGGACCTAGAGTTGCTTGCACCTGGTCGAAGGAAGTACCTTCATCTCCACTCTCAGATGTAGTTCTAACATCGTCCATTGTAGGATCAAGACACCGTTCCACTGTTGGTACCTCTTTGACTACTGTGTTAGTAGTATACAGAGCACTTCACGGTGCTGGGCCTCAGGCTGGCCGCTGTCTGCCTGTGTCGCAGTAGCCAGCGTTGATCTGAGGAACCTTCCGACCTCGCAGACCTCGCCCCAGGAGCTTCCGCCGGCACGTGGTGGGCCCTCTTTCACATATGACAGTGTTGAAAGGTGAACTGTGGGGCTTGCCACCTTCGCACATTCTTTGCTCCCATCTCTCCCCGCATTCTGCATTGTGTGGCAGAGGTGCCATGCCATGTTTGGTTTGTGTACATAGCTAGCCACGATTCCCACACTACGTAGTGTAGTTCTGTCTGCTAGGTGTACATGTTGTTTGTCATGTTGTATGTGATTATAAAAGGTAGCGCGTTTATTCACAAGCAGTGGTTTCTCCCAATTACATATCGCTGTCTTAAAGAGGATCGAAAGTTTTTCTCACAGGTGAAAGTGGGACCACAATTGCAATCATTCATTACTATGCAAGAATGTCCAACTGCACGATGCTTCTAAGCTTACAGCCCCCAATCGTGCGTGCTTTCTTAAAAGCATTCCAACTCCCACAATCAGACCAACATTCACACAGCTTTCTAATGGCAGTTATCTGCTTCTTAATAACATGTACTGCTACGCAATGTGAGCTGGCATACCGTATGTCCTTACTGTTTCAAACCGGATAACTTCCTCTGGCAATCTCTATTCCCACCCACACAAAGTAACTCCCAAAGTTCAACTTGGCCTTTAATACCTACTTTGAAAACAGATTTTATTAAACGGAACAAACTGAAAGCGCTTTTGTTTCAAACAGAAGTGTCCCTCACTTCTCCAAAAGTAATTTATCGACTGCAGATAGCACGAACTTCAAGTAAAATACACTCCCTTTTAAATATGAACCTCCCATTACACTTTGTGAATTGTTACACAATTTTCAACACATCATTTAAGGTCTGGCACACTTTTTGAACATTGTCTCCTCCGGCCTTCTCAAAGGCTTTCAAACTGTTTTTAGTCTAATACCAGACTTCATTCATTCGATCATCTCTGGAATAAAAGCAACAGTGCCCATAATTCTCGCTCTGTTTGCGGCCATCCTAGTACTATTTTAGCTTGTTAAAAATGGCTATGCTCCCTGTGGTAACAAGCCTGTCCAACACAATACGCCTCTACGCGAAGCTACATCAATACCGTGAAAAAATGGAACAACTTTTCGGCTGCCTGCCTCTATCTATTATCAGAGCCAGCTACAATATGACATTTATTTACACATATACAATCTGCGTGCAACCATCTTTTTATTGCAAAACTTGCCCAATCGACTGGCAAATGGATCTATGCCTTGCCAACATCCCACCAAACGCTCCCGATATCCAGCAGGTAATGGAGTATCTTGAAAACCATGAACTTGATTGTTCGGGCAGTGGAGCAATGGTGGATGCAACGCAAAAAGGTATCCTGGCGGAATGGGATTCCTGCGCAGCCGCGAAAGATCTCCTGCAACGTGCGACCTTTGACAACATCGCAGATTGCCTGCCAATTCAAATTGCCGCTCCAACATTCAAGGACCATTACTGTCCCTTCGAGGATATGAATTGGATCACTTCGCTTTTCTCACACGATGGCAACATTACGCAACTCAAGCCACTGAAGAACTTCCGGACTGCAATCTTCAAGACTTATAAGAAATTCACTTTATTCTTGGATTGATTTTTTTCCAACTATTTTGACTTTTTCCTATTACATTTTTTAATAGACTTCAATTGAACTATTTACATATAATATCTTTCTAAGTATGCTTAGCCATTTAAACTCAGTTTTCATTATTGGCCCTTACCTCTCATTACTAACCAGGGATGGATGATGTATGGCCTATGCAAATACGCTATTTACTTGCTAAATTAGCCTAAACCCGACATCCATTTTTAAACCATATCTATTCTTTGTACACACACCTCTCTGCCTGCCTCTTATCCACGAAGCCCTTTCACACAAATTAGCTCATCCTCAGCCTCTGCTCACGAACTGGCGATCAAGAACAAAAAACACGGCATTGTTTAGGAACTGGTTGGCACAGTGTGGTAATCGTATCCTACCATTATTTTCATTCTACAATTTACAGTCATTCATGTCTAATAGGTATTGTTTATGTCACATGGAACTGTAACATGTAATGTGGAATTGACTAATGCAGAAGCTTAGCTTTTAATACAGCAGAAGCGGTTGGAGTTTGCCGCAGCTGGATGCCTTAGGTCTTGCACCAGTGGTTCCATTTATGGTACTTACATAAAGACACTTTTTATATAACTTGCAGACTCCATCGCTTTATCCCACACAGACACTTTCTTAAACATACCTGATTTCACCATTTGTCTTCTGTGGCATTGCAAAATTCTGCATTATATTCTTCATGATTATTTATTTATTCCTACTTCTTGAAACACTCCATTCGAGTCTTCAGACCGGTAGGGGTGAGTAGTTTGCTTCCCACTCCCGCTATAGTCTAAACCCATACTAACACCACTTGCACAGCTATACTACAGCGGCCAGTATCCTACAGCGCCCAGAGCACATCAGTTTACAGCAATCAGCTCACGGTTTCATCCCCGAGTCTACCGGCACCTCACCTCAGCACCATCTCACTCTGGGCAAAACAGCACTTTCACACTGGTAGGGGTGAATACATCGCTTCACACTCCCTCTGTAGCATATTCTAACCACCCCACAGACCTCACAGAGCTCCTATCCTTCTCTTTCCTACTCTTTTTGCCCTTTTTTCCCCTTACTCGCTTTGACGGAATCACAAAATGGCGGCCAACACATCCTAGTTGCAACCGATCGCAGCGCTCACAACCAATAAGCAGCCAGCTCGTGCTTGTAACGCCTCAGCCAATGAGATGGCAGAATTCCCAAATATCGATATCTGTAAATTTCGATATCTCAAAAACTCCTGAACGAATTTAAACAAAAGCGTGCTTTCTAGACCAAGGCCCATCTCCCTGCCAAATTTGAGGTAATTCCGTTCACCCATTCGACCTGTAGCCTTGTCTAAAGTTTCCCATGGAGAAAACACGTTTTGGGACCCACCTTTTTTCTTGGCCCCCCCCTTGATGAATCACTCCCAGACTTCCTGCATAGGAGCTGATATGAATAAAGAATTAGTTTGTAAAATTTCATGAAGATTCCTCCAACGACGCCAAAGTTATAAGCATAACAAAAAATGTTCTTCCTATGGAAACTTGGTCCTAACTATAACTACCTATGGCGACCGCCAGTAGGTAATATATATATATATACACACACACACGCATATATATATATATGTATGTATATATATATATACATATAGAGAGAGATAGAGAGAGAGACACACACTCACACAGATATATGCAGAAAATGCCCAAGTTAAATTAATGTTATAGTTAGGTGAAAATTTCTGTGACAATATAACATATTAAACTCTAAAATCTATTTAAACGCACCAGTGATAATTATCTCCAGTAACTATAACCCGATCCCTAAAGGAATTATATTTCATGGCCCGCCTTGCACAATGTTGTCATCAATGATGTCAATTGAGATGTTGATGTTGTTATCATTGATGTGATAGACGTTGACCTGAGTGAAGTAATATGGGGGTAATGTGAAGTGCATGGCAAGGGGTTCTTGTCCTTAAAGGTGGCCAAACATTTCTCTTCATGTTGCAGCCTGCCAATCAAAGTTCAAGTACCCGTGGGGAAAAAAAAGTCCTGTCGACCAGACAGATGTATCCATTCATAAATTCGCACAACTGGGGGATTCTACAGAGCCTCTCTCAAACACAACCCTCCAGATATAAAAACATTTTTGAACCTTAATTACTCAAAAACTATTTGGTATAATTCTGCTGTAGCACTTTTCAAAAAAGTTTATGGAAAATGCATGGGGATTTTACATTTTAGTACCCCCTCTTATGTTCAGCCCCCGCTTAACGGATCACACTGAAATATTTCAGGATGGAGCTGAAATAGAACATGTTTTTAGAAAGTTTATTGAAGATATGTCAAACATTGCCGAAGTAATTTGCAAACTAAAAAATGCTTTTCCTATGGAAGCAAAAAACCTAACTGTAACTACTCAGTGGATTATATAGATATATGAATATTACCTACTGGCAGTAGGTAGGTAGTTATAGTTAGGACTAACTTTTTCTGTAGTTGAAGCATCTTTTGTTTTGCTAATAACTTTGACGAATATTCAATAAGTTTTCCCAAAAAACGGACCTACTTTGCCTAGTTCTGCATGATACTTTTCAGGGTTAAATCATCAAGCAGGGTTGGAAAAAACGGGGGTAGGGCAAATCAATTTTTCTCCATTCAATGTCCATGGGGATTTTGCAATTATTAGATATGAGTACAGGTTGAACCGCTAAATGGATTTACACCAAATTTAACAAAAGGCTAGCTCTTGGTCCGGGAAGAACCTTTTTTGTAATTTGGTAGAAATTTGTTAAGTGGATTTGGAGTTATTAAGGAAATAAAATTGTGTATATCTAGAGACCAGGATACGCTGCGGGTACCTGTAGCTCCAATTATATATATTACTTTACACTAAGAAAAAAGTACAAATATGCTGAAAAAATGAGAGGTTACAGGAACCTTATAGTTAGGTTCATGTTTTACCCACACAAATCCATAGAAATGCAACAGTTATCGGTATACTTCCTATTATCCTTCTCTGAAGAAACTATAACTTGTGCTGTTAAATACTTTTAGGCCATTAGTTTTAGTTTCTTAACATAAGTATAACTATAGCTGCTGAATTTTTTGTGTGTGGGTAAAACGTTAACATAACTATAACGTCCCTGTAACCTTTGTTGTTTTTCAGTGAATTTTGATATATATATATATACATATATATATACACACATATATTTATATATATATATGCACATGTATATATAAACATATAGACAAAGTCATCCTAGCAAACATGCATTTTGCGCTTATAAATATATCTAAATGGGGGCGTGGCCAACAGCATGGCCGTGTAGCCGCGTTATCCGCGAGCTCCGCTGGCCCCGACTCGAATACTGAACAAATCCTGCTCCTCAAAGCCATTAAACGCTTGTACCTGCATCGGATGAGGCTGTGAATGCGAGGGTGCTCCTGGCTAGCAGTTTGGGGACCTCTTCATGACCGGAATTGGGGCTTTTCTCGGTGCGGTAATCGGCGCGCAGCTCCCAAGATGGTGGCCGGAGCAGATCGACGGAGGCTCTGAGGCGGGGAGACTGAGCCTTCGCCCGGCGAGTGAACGGTAGTGCTGGACGCACATAGACCATGGTCCCAGGGGCAGATCCCAACACCAGCTTTGCCCCTCCAGCGGCGACAGTGCAACTGGTGGCTTCGGCTTGCACGCTGGGGGTGCCCGCGGCAGCAGAAGAGGATCCATGGAGCATGCTGGGGCGGGGGCCCGGAGGAAGAGTGAACCCGCAGCGAATGGTGCAGCCGAGCCTGAAGGCCATGGACATTGTGGATGCGGCTCACTAACGGTGTCGGGAGACGCTGCCTGGAGGCCTCAGGTTCCACACAAAGCAGCTGTGAGTGGCGCATTTCATTCAGCGCGCACCGCCTGGGGGCAATAGGAGACAGTGGCACTGTACGCTGCCCTGCTCCCTCTGCACACAGAGGCCTGAGGCTTCCCCCTCCCTGACTTTCACCTGGGGGCTGATGGAGTGACAGGGGCCCGAAGCAGGCGACGATTTACACTGGCAGATGAGGGAGCCATCGGGCCCCCGTGACATCTCTTGCAGGCTGTGGAAACTGGCACAGGAGAGCCCCTGTTGGTAGGCGTGTGGTCTCCGGGGTCCCTGCCTCTGCCTTGGCTGTACTGTAAGGGCTTGGACTTTCTTGTGGCCCCTTGGAATTAGCCCTAGACTTCAGCATCTGGCCTGCTGGGCTCCCTGAGCGGACGGTGAGGAGACCATGGCAGTGCCATTTTCCAGCACTTTGGTCTCATGTGGGCGTGAAGCTTGCCCCTCCCGCCCCCGGGATATACTGTGCCGGACTGGGAGACGCCGGTGGTCAGTCACGCAGAGGCTCTATCACCTGAGGAGTGTTGCTTTTCCCTCTCCTTCCTTGAACTGCCTGCTGTACTGGACATTGAGGGTGACCTGGCTGATACCTGCTGCGCTGGTGAGGTCCGGACATCTGTGTTCTTCGGGGCAGGGTCCCCACCGCTCCGCTTTCACTTCTGAGAGTCCCTCGCGTGGGGTGCCGGTGCTGGTCCTCGTACTGTTCAGTCATGATGGCAAAAGAAAAGGACCCCAGGATGGCCAGACAGGGGAAGATGGATCGATACACTAAGGTTCTTCCTGCACCCGCTGGGGCAGAGGGGGGCCCGACCCCCCCACCCAGACAAGGAGGAGATCCTACATGCGATCCGTGCCTCTCGAGAGAGAGCCGAGAGGGCAAGTTGGCTGAGGTACAGACGGAGGTCTCCTTTCTACGAAAAGACTTGCACAAGGTCTCTGAACGAGTGACAGAAGTCGAGCAACGTGTCTCAGAGCTTGCGGACACCTCGCGGACCGCGAGTAAAGATGTAAAGGATCTTCAGGCTGCAGTGAAAGAGGTAATCTGGAGAGTCGATGATGCCGAAAACAGGGCCTGCAGAAACAACCTGCGCTTCGTAGGCTTTCCGAAAATGTGGAGTGTATGGATCCGGGACACTTTCTCATTTCTTTTCTTAAAGATGCCCTTCCTGAGGTGCAATTCTCCTCCTGTTTTATCATGGAAAGGGCGCATAGGATGCCTGAGGTTTGGCCGCAGCCAGGGGCCCCTTCCCGACCATTGATAGCTCGATTCTTGAACTTTTAGGCCAGGGATCTGATACTCAGGGAGTTGCGGAAAAAGGGTGAAATCAAGTATGAGAACACAAGAGTGATGGTATTCCCTGATTATTCAAGTGATGTTCAAAAGCAACGGCACACCTTCGACCCCATCAAAGTGAAACTTTGTGCCCTTGGAATCCAATATATGCTATTGTTCCCCGCCAACCTTAAAGTTATCTTCCAGGACACCATGCATTTTTTCCAAACACCGGAGGATGTGTGGTCCTGTATTGAGGAACGGCCTCAACTGCGACGTGGGATGCCTTCTCCTGCTCTACTGACTGCTACCAAGCAACCGAGCCCTAACTGGGAGAGGCCCCAGGCGAAGAGGTGAGGTTCAAGCGCCTGACATCAGTTGGGAGCACACCGGGAAGATCCTTGAGGCCCAGAACCTCGAAAGCCACCGTGTCGTACTCGGACGATGACACAGCCCTGGAGTGTGCATAAAGGACTTATCTGAGATCCAACGGCCAGGGGGACTCTGATCAGTCAGAGAACCTTGATTCCCAGACTTCGTACGCTGCACACCATCTTCTTGGGACTATTCAACACCTGGAGGCCTCTGGCTTGGGTCCCTCGGGTGGGAATCCTTGCTCGCTGCCGCACCCACACAATGGCGAGGAGGAATGAAGTAGAGGGGCCAGACGCCCTCACAGAGACGCTGCATTGTCCTTGCAATATTGAGAACATTTGAACCACCTGCTGCGAAGAAGGAAAGTATACAGCGGGTTGTGTCTATTTTCCTTTTTTCTGTAGTATTATATAGTTGAGGGGGGTGGGCTACAGACCTTTGGGTGGTTTACCCACGCCGGTGCTGTCCCGTTGACAAGTTTGGGGGTGGTGGGGGTGCCTGCAGAGTGTGGGGTGGGGGGCATGACGGCTGTTGTTAATTATTTTGGATTCTGTGTTCGGGGTGAGGGGAAGGTTTGTTTTTCTGTTTTTGACAATTGTGCACATACTGACACTGAAGCTAGGTTGCAGAACAGTGCCACGGCGTACATCAAGAAATTGCAGAAACGACGGCGGTGGGGAGGGGGAAAGAGACCCGCGGATGAGTTGGACATACTGCACCACCGCGATGGCTACATCTAACACAGGAATGTATTCAATCCTCTCCTGGAATGTGAACAGGATGGGGAGTAAGGTTAAGAGAGGATTAGTGGCTGCCTATTTTAAAAGATTTGAAACCTGATGTCATTCTTTTACAAGAGACACACTTAAAAGGCTCTCAATGTGGGTTCCTAGGCCGAGGTATCTCCCTGCCTGATCTTCGGGCATATTATTGGGCAGCTCACCTAGTTGTCATGAATGAATGGCAGCACATAGAGAGAGATCACCCCACATACGTACTTGAACACACAGAGTTTACCAAATGCCCACACACACATTACATATATGGGGGAGAGGCGCTGCACAGCTCCTGACAGCGACACAGATTATGGTGACAGTATGGAAACAGGCTGAGCGAAAAATGAAATGGGATGGCAGTGTCACATGGTAAACCCCACTCTGGGTGGGGAACCAGCTTCAGGAAATCACAAAATTGTGTGGTTTCCGACAGTGGGACTTACTGGGCATTTCGTAACTTAAGGACATACTACACTGTAAAGAGTTGGTTAGTTTCCCACACCTTCAGGCTGAATACGACATGAACATGACTCAACACTACAAATACCTGCATCTGGCCCATGCGTGGCGAGCGCAACACATATACCCACTGACATTCCCAAGAATGCACCTTTGGAGGGGCGACTCCTGATGGGGGAGCTAGTGGAGAAGGCTTTTTCCTGGACATATGGAACAATAATAAATAACAAAACAGAATCTACGGGCATAATGGGAGTCAGAGTTTGGGGAGATGGAGGACTTAGATTGCGAAATGGCGTTGATGCATCCTCGAGAGGTGGCCAATAAGTCCAGTCTCCGACTGATCCAATTTAAGTATCTGCACAGAGCATACTATGACAGAGTGTGACTGCACCGTTTAGGGAGGAGCGGAAACACCTGACTGCCTGCGCTGTAGGGCGTCTGCAGGTTCATTCTTTCACACAGTGTGGGATTGTTCTAAGATTCAACTGTATTGGGCTACCTTGTTGGAAGAGCTGGGAAATGTCCTGGGAGAGACAATTCTGCTTAGTCTCCAGTTTGTTCTGTTGGGAATATCCACTGAAATTGACCTCCCCAAACCAAAGTTAACCCTACTTCAATTAGGATTAGTGGTGGCAAAACGCAACTTGGCTAAGGCATGGAGGGCAGTGGCCAACCCATCTCTGATTGAATGGAAAAAAAGCATGGATATGTATATGTTGGGGGAAAAGACGACTTATAAAGCACAGGGTTGCCCCAAAAAGTTTTGGAAAATATGGAAACCATGGCTCACACACTATGGACTCTCGCTCACTGATTCACAATGATCTCCTATGGTGGGTGTGTGGGCTGCGAGACAGGAAGGGTCCCAAAATGATGTCCAAGGATACAATACAGTTATTTGATTGCCCACCGCTGTCGTTCGTGTATAACGCTGACGTCGCATTAACTATGCTACTACGTTTTGCTGCTGAACAATGCTTTTGTAATGTAATTAAGAAAATGTCAATAAACATATTTAAAGAAAAAAAAATTGCGCTAAATGCTACAGAACACAACTAGAGAACGTCCATCCACACTTGCTAAAAGTGCTCTTGCGGTTGGAATTGTTTCCCCAAAATGCTCTTAATTATGCAAGTGTGCATAATCGTGTTATTATTGGTGTAGCTGGAATTTTACCCATTCCTAATTTTACCTGAAATATGAACGAAATGAACCACATGACCCCTGCCTGTAATCCTTAGCCAGCTATTCGAAATAAAAACAAACACAAAAACGTCCTCACCACAAACTACGTCTTAGACCTTGTAGCCTGTGTAGTGAAGTCACAGAACACAACTGGGCAAGTTCAGGTCATTCTAGTACTGCTAGCTGTGCTGCATTTGTAGCCATTCTATATATCTACCTTGTTAAATATACAATAAGAATATAATATCTGCTTGTTCATGCATAGCTTCTTTGCGACTGGCCACGTAATCACCGCACCATGGGCCATATGTAGCAAGCAAAATTGCGATCGCAAACGCCGAAATTCGCCGTTGCAACTGCAAAATAAGGAATCGCAATTTTGCTAAGTGGTATGTAGGAAGGCAAATCTGCGTGCAAAATAAGGAATCGCTAAATTTGCGATTCCTTATTTTGCAATTGCATTTAAGGAACCGCAAATTTTGTGATTCCTTAAATGCAATGTAAGAAGCACCAAAAAAGTGCAATTTGTCCTTAAGGAATCGCAAATTACCACCAACTACAGGTTGGTGGTAATTTGCGATTTTTTTCAAAAATGCATATTTTTGCATTTTTCAAAGTGGCATGTGGTGCACACACATGTCCTTAGGGCATGTATGTGTGCCACATGTGCACCCATGCTCATTTCAGGGGTGCAACAGGGTGTCCTTTTGACACCCTGGCACACTTGAAATTGCATTCTCAATTTGCGATTCTTTAATTGAGAATCGCAAATTGAGAATGTCTTCCCATTCATTCCTATGGGCCTCTAGGCCCATAGGAATGAATGGGGAGGTATTCCTTAATTGCGAATTGCAATTTGCAATTCGCAATTAAGGAATATGTAGGATTCGCAAAATGATTTGCTAATCCTACTTACATTCCGTTTTGCAATTCTCTAATTGCGATTTCCTAAAAATTGCAATTAGAGAATCGCAAAACACGTTCTACCTACATATGGCCCCATGTTCCTTTATTCAAGAACGTTAAAGCTTAAAATCAATGTTACTGGAGAACTACAATTATCTAGACGTCATTAATGCTAATTGGTTCATCTCTCTGTGCAAGCCTGACTAATATGGCGCAGGCCAGCCAGAGGCAAAAAAAAGTTTTCAAAAGTTTTCAACGTAATACCTGTTAAGTGGTAAACTGTGATTATTTATTGTATGTAGGAAGGCAAATCTGCGTGCAAAATAAGGAATCGCTAAATTTGCGATTCCTTATTTTGCAATTGCATTTAAGGAACCGCAAATGTTGTGATTCCTTAAATGCAATGTAAGAAGCACCAAAAATGTGCAATTTGTCCTTAAGGAATCGCAAATTACCACCAACTACAGGTTGGTGGTAATTTGCGATTTCTTTCAAAAATGCATATTTTTGCATTTTTCAAAGTGGCATGTGGTGCACACACATGTCCTTAGGGCATGTATGTGTGCCACATGTGCACCCATGCTCATTTCAGGGGTGCAACAGGGTGTCCTTTTGACACCCTGGCACACTTGAAATTGCATTCTCAATTTGCGATTCTTTAATTGAGAATCGCAAATTGAGAATGTCTTCCCATTCATTTCTATGGGCCTCTAGGCCCATAGGAATGAATGGGGAGGTATTCCTTAATTGCGAATTGCAATTTGCAATTCGCAATTAAGGAATATGTAGGATTCGCAAAATGATTTGCTAATCCTACTTACATTCCGTTTTGCAATCCTCTAATTGCGATTCCCTAAAAATTGCAATTAGAGAATCGCAAAACACGTTCTACCTACATATGGCCCCATGTTCCTTTATTCAAGAACGTTAAAGCTTAAAATCAATGTTACTGGAGAACTACAATTATCTTAACGTCATTAATGCTAATTGATTCATCTCTCTGTGCAAGCCTGACTAATATGGCGCAGGCCAGCCAGAAGCAAAAAACGTTTTCAAAAGTTTTCAACGTAATACCTGTTAAGTGGTAAACTGTGATTATTTATTGTAGTTTTCTATTCACACAATTCCAAAGGTGAGACAGGCTCATTCTATTGTGCTTGTTCACCATGGTTGATGCTTCAGATTTTTTTGACCTGAGTGATAGCTGCATGATGGTATTTGGTACAATAAATATGTACTTCAGGAGGGGCTAAGAAGCTTTGCATTTTACCAGATGCATGTTCAAAAAATGCCCCCTATTCACATACGATGTAACCAGCCACGAAAGGCAACGGCTTGACTAAATACTCAAATTAACATCGCCCATCAGATATAGCAATTTGTACTACATTCTAGAGCAATGTATGAAAATATTAATCAAAAGTCTTGCCTTAGAACAGCAAACATCATAAATCTGAGACAAGGATGTAACAATAACCGTAAAGTGCATCATCCATGTGTGTAAGATATGGGGTCATGACATGTGTCTTATTAATGAGCCATGGAGAGAGGGCCTTGAGACCCTGACTAGGTGCAGTTTGGGAAGAAGTTTGGACAAGCACATTTTTCCAAAGAAGAGCATAGGTGTATCTATATCTGATATAATGCTTGCAAACTGGATCTTCAAACCCAAGTTTTCTGTCTGATTATGACAATGTGTTGTTGCCCAAAGCCTTGTTAATGTTTAAAAGTGTGTATCTATCAGTATACAAATTTCAGAAAGCCTTCAATATCACCTTGAGTGTACAAAGGCAACTGATACAACCCTAAGTCCATTTTCCCTTCTGAATGCTTTGAGTGCACAGAGACCATCAAGTAAGTGCCATTCTCTGCTACTGTGGCAGGGCAGAGTAGAGATATTCCCCAATATTAGCAAGTGGTAAGACATTAGTGAACTGTTGTTGCAAGGCGCCAACTGGTCGGAGAGCGAGGAAGTACAGGACACGGACCACAAAAATAACAAGTTGATGAAGCTGTGCTCTTTCAAGGCACCATGAAAGACCAGCAGAGTACTGTGACACTCAGTGAGGTTGAACTGAGATTGACCCTAAAGCTGGTCATGATTGAAGAAGACTTGACAGACAGGAATGCTCTTTAACAGTTTCACTGAAAAGAACAACAAAAACATTAGGCAATCCTGGTGAGAAAAGTAGAAAAAACTAAAGTTGAAGCACACAATTAAAAGTAAGACATCAAGCAGAAAAAGTAGCTGCTTAAAGAACTAAAAAATAACAGTATAAAATAGAGAATGAGCAAAAGCTGTAACCTGCGGATGGTGAAAGAGGGTTCACCTAACTTGGCAATAATGAATAAAGCTCAGGAGGTGAATGGCGATAATGTGGAATATGACACACAACAAAGGAGCTGGAACACGATGAAGATCGTCTGCCAAAAGGTGGCACAAAAGTGGGCCCAGGCAGACCACTACATGCCAGTAAGAGCAAGACTCTGTAAAATCAAAAAACATAAATTCTAAAGATGAATTCAAGCAGGAAGATTATGGCAGAAAATTCAAGTGAGAAAATGGAATCACCTGGATAGAAATGTAATAATCAGAAGCAGTCAGGAAGAGAGCAAGTCACTTAAGACTGAAAATTTAGTGAACACCAGAAAAAAAGTTGGTAGAATGTTTTAAAAAATGCAGACATTTCCAGGTGGCAACCTGACAAATAAACAAGGTCTGCGCAGGAAATGTTTCTTCTGTAAAGAAAAGATCCCCCTTGAATTGTTGGGGCTCAGCAAAGCTGAGTAGAAAATTCCACTGATATACAGCAGGACTAGCAAAGGTCACCGGGTGTCAAATTCAAAGCGCAGTGAAAAGAACATAGGTCATTAAGCCCAAGATGCAGACTTCAATAGTTACTGGTATGACCAAAAAACCCAAACCGGGTTTGGTCAGAGGTAGGACAGCAAGCAAAACAGAAAACCACAATTCTAAAGGTACAATGTCCGGGTAATGATAGGGTGTTTTGTTGTGGTTGGGACTATTCAAGGCGACCAAGAGAAAATTAGTACTTCTGGTCTATGCACATGTGTGCCTTTGAAAGAATATTTGACTTTCTCTGACTGGAACATCTGCCTTCTTCTAACTAGTAGATAAAACAGAAGAGGGATGCATTATTCAATTGTTAGGTTACGCACCTGCTCACTGGCTGCCTTTCCTCCTGTCACCATCTTCATCCCCATAAGAACTCATCCTTTAAACACTGGGCAGTTTGGGCTACCTTGACATAAAATGTGTCTAGAAATGACACACCATTTGCTTTGGGAACTGCATGCAGTCTTGTTCAGTTACTCTTTATTCACAACCAAGCATGCAGAAAATGCCACAAGGCAACCATGGCTTTGGTCACCATGGATCTCTATCCAATTCGTCATGTTGGTCTAGAAGTACTACTCCATAAGAATTTAAAATACTGAGATCTCTTCAGGGTCTGCAGGTTGGCTCACCACTTGCAGAGTACATGCCAAAGTGGCTTAGGAATTGCGTGAAATTATTGTCCAATCTGAGTGTGTTATACTGAATGGCTGAAGCTACACAATTCTTTATGCTGTCCCAGTTCTTCTGCTTGTATTAAACATGTTCCTTCCTTTTATCCTCTGATTTTAGTAATCCAGTATTGTATATCCGCCTGAAGTGATGTGCTTCAGGAATGTGAAATATTGAAAGGCCCTTTCACTATGCTTCAGTAGAAAAAGGTGGAGGCGACATTCTTAGTTTAAAGCGTTTCATTACAAATATTTTTGGTGCAGAATGTTTGTCTTTCCCAGTTAAGTGAAAGTAAATAGTTAGTGGTATTCTTAACCCAAATATCACATTCATATTTTTGCTTTTTTGGCATTTTAGTTTACCTATACGAGTAAGGGGATAATTAATTCTCGAAGGATAGATTTCCTACATCTTTCTTTTATTCCTTCCTGTCATTTTTGGGGATAATTAAGTTAGCATAGTTTTAGTCTTTTTTTATAAAAAAGTTAAATTGTATCTTAAAGTTGTTTCTCTCCTATTGTGTGAAGTGTGTTACACCATACGCTGTTTAATACCTCTTAGAATGGCATTTGTGCTTGGTCAAGCGATCAAACATGGGTCTGAATCTATCTTTAATAGAAAGAGCAGTTCTAGGTTCACTCTTGAGAGCACCTGATCATATTGTGCGGGACCTTAGTCACAGAACACATCAAGGCTGTGGCCTCTCTTCTTTGTAGAATTTTTGTAGAATTTTTCTGCAAATGGTGGGCAAACACCGTGTGGACGAGGATAGCCGGTGCTCTTTCTCTATGAAAGATAAATGATCAACCAACCTCTACATCAAATTCTTGACAAGCACCTATGAAATAATTAGTTATTATGTGCAACTACACCCACGTGCATTGAAAACAGTGTGTTTTGGGCACCACAACAGAATTTTTTTTAAATAATGATGAAAGGAAATCTTAACATTTGTTCTGGAAAAAAGAACCAATTCCTGAATCACATCCTGGTTTCACTAGCGGTGTACTTCATTGAGTATTATTCATATGTTGTTTTTTACCATTATATATCAATTTCTGTTTTATTGATGACTTCTACGTTTTTAGGCTACACTGCTTTAAAAAGTTCTACACAACTGTATAAAACCTAACACTTTGTCCTGAGGATAATCTGATGTACTTGTCAGATGATTGGACCGAAACCTTGACATAGTGACCACCATAATTACCAAACCTGAAGGATTTGCAAGCCTTTTACTCAAGGAAATGTCTCTAAAGACAAGGCGACTATATATTTGGGTGGTCCCAGTCTCTCTCAGATCACTATAGGGACTCAAAAATCATTACTTTGGTGTTCTTGTTCTGACTATGGGAAAGTGCAATTTGTTTTTGACCCTTCTTTTATTTGTCTACTGTGATTGATGAATTCATTCTTTTTCTCCATAAATAGAAGTATGCCTTGTATTAGATATAATCCACAGTTGACTTACTACTTATTGCATACTGTGTAAAGGGGAGTGGATATATCTCTACTGTGTCCCATAAACAAGATACTGAGCGAAAACGATAGATAAGCACAATGGAACATAGGGGCGATGGGAGTAGATATTGGAAGGTAATATGTTTACATACAACAACTTTAAAATAAAAAGTATATATTTGAAATGGATATTAATTAGTGAGCTTTATATTTGAAAGTAATACAAGTTTATGTACAATAGGAGTAAATCAAGAGTATACTGTTGAAGTGGATACTTGTTAGTGAGCACTAATAGGATAGCATGGTTGACAACTATTGTTCAAGGCATAGAGTTACATATAAATGGGTACTGTTTCACCTGGAATTTTTTGCAAAGTTATCACCAAACATTTTGCCTTCCTCTGCATATTTTTCTGACCTTCTTTATATTGGCTTTAGGAGTCTGGGCACTTTACCACTGCTAATCAGTGCTAAAGTGCATGTGCTTGCTCCTCTAAACAAGGTATGATTGGTGTACACCTGTTTGGCATATTTGATTTACTAGTTCAAGGAGCAGTGTCACCTCCCACACCCTGCCCCCTGAGGAGCAAGGATAGACAGGCTGAGAGGAGCCTGAGATTACCACTGGCCCAGCTGGCTGTAGAGGAGAGAAGGGCAGAGGCTTAAAAAGCCTTATCTGATACAGGAAGGGTGGTGGCTAAAAGGGTTTTGGCCAAAGAAAAACTTGCTCGTGAGGAAAGGAAATTGGCCCATGCGGGTAGTTTGAGTGGTCTGGGCTATAAGCTCTGAAATTAAGGTCAAGTGGTGGCAGCAATATTGAGTCCAGTGTTACAAATTCCACTCACATACCCTCAGACTTGGTGCCTAGATTCAAGGAGGGGAGGGCACACATTAGTGATTGTAGGAGTATGAGAGAACTCTAATAGTGTGCAGGATCCCTGAGGAAGATTGGGGAACTGGCTTGGGTAGTTATATTTCTGATGAGGAGAGGAATACCCTACTGATCCCAGAAGATAGTGACAGGCATAGGTGCACCTCCATGAAGGACACCCTGACAAGCAAGTATGGATACACCCCTGAAGAGTAAAGGTTGAGGTTCAGGGGCAGCAGGAAGCTGTCTCGCCAGTCTTGAGAGGAATTTGTGGAGGATTTTTGCAAAGCACTGGATGGATGGGTGAAGGGTAGCAAGGTAAACACTTTTGAAGGGTTGTACAATCGGAATGTCAGAGAGTATATGTTTCATTGTTGTTTTCCAAGGCTACGCCAACACCTGTTGGAGTCTAAGTTCTCTTTCCCTAGGGAACCTACATAGGAGACAGACCTCTGGGTGAGTGCCAGAGGGTCGGAAAAGGCATTTGGGAGTGATCCTAAAGGGAGTGGCTACGGTTCCCCCAACCGAGGGTGGGGGAGGGTAGCTTAACAAAGAAAGGTCTCAGTGTAGTGGGATGGGTAGAGGTTCCATTGTCCTTTCTCAGACTAGGAGGAGAGGTGTGTGTGGGCAGAGGCCCATGATGCCAAATACCCAGTCCCAGAGCCTGGATAGTACCTGGAGGGGGCACCAGGAAGGGAGGTTAATCTATACCTGGAGACCATCCACTGATGGTGACACAATAGTGTCAAGAGAACTTGTGAGGGCGACTGACAGCAGCATCCAACCAGTTTTAGTGTCTGACAGTACCACTCCACAAAGGAGGGTGCCAAAGTCCAGAAAGAGGAGTTTGAGGGGGAGAAAGGACTCTCGTCTAACTCATGTCCTTTCTCAAGAGTGCAGACCCTGAGTTGGGGACCGAGGTTCAGGATATCACCCCTGACCTGGAGGAAGTAGTGGCTACCACAAGCATCCCTACAATTGTGTCTTCTGGTGGTGCCACTCCTAGAAGGAGGGTTTAGAACCTCAGAAACAGGAGCAGTAAGGGGAGGGCTGGCACTCCCCTAACCCCAGTTGAACCACAAGGGTACAGACCCTGGGTTGAAAGACCAGTTGCACAATAGCACCTCAGACCTGGTGGAAGAATTGTGCAGGACAGCTGCCACAAATGTCCTGACAGTTCTGCATTCTAGGAGAACCACTACCAAAAGGAGGATATGGAACCCCAAAAGGAGGGGTAGAGGAAGGAAGGACTCGCTCCTGACTCCTGTCCAGCCTAAGAGTACAGACTTTGGGCTGAAGGACCTGTGTTGGGATATCACCTCTGAACTGGTGGTAGGTGGAGTGGAGACAGGATGCAATGCTGAAGGCCCTGTCTCAGGATATCACCTCTAAACTGGGAGGAGGTGGAGTGGAGTAAGGATGCAATGCACCTGGGGCTACCGCCCCCACTGTGAGAAACTACAGGGAACAGAGACCCCTGGATGGCTTTGGGTCTGTCCCTATAGACAGAACTTTCCTTGGGTTGGGGACAGAAACCAGACCCAACATCACTTTGTTGGGCATGGTGGTACTGTCTGGCTACTGGGATGCATCTGGGAACAACTTAAAGTTAGGCGCTTCACTGATGGGGTCCACAGGTGAGGAGAAGGATCCCCCATGGGTTAGCTTAGTGTGCCCTGAGAGTATAGACAGGGGGATCCACCTGGGTTCAGAGAGGCGTAGAACTGGCAAGTGCTCCTGCAATGGCAGGCCAGAATCCATGTTCTTTCACCCTATGCAGGGAAGCCCATCAAGGTATTGATTAGTCAACCCTGGCTTTAGGCTCTAAGGGGGTATGTTTAACCTGACACTTTTTTCAGGGTTATCCCCAAATGTTTTGCCTTCCTCCAACTATTTTTCTGACCTTCTTATTGCTGACTTTAGGACTCTAAGCACTTTACCCCTGCAAATCAGTGCTAATGTGCATGTGCTCACTTATCTAAACATGGTAGGATTGGTTTATACCTGGTTGACATATTTGATTTACTTATACGTTCCTTGTAAATTGGTATACCATATGCCCTGGGCTTGTAAATTAAATGCTACTAGTTGGCCTGCAGCACTGCTTGTGCCACCCACAGACGTATCCTTTCAAACCTGTCTCAGGCCCGCCACTGCTGGGCCTGCTTTTTCAGTTTACTGCCGCTTTGACTTGGCATTTAAAACTACTTGCCAAGTCTTAAACTCTAATTTTATTACACATAGGTCACCCTTAAGATAGGTCCTAGGTAGCCCTATTGGCAGAGTGCTTTGTAAGTAAAAGGTAGGATATGTGCCTTTTTGTGTGGCATGCCCTGGTAGTGACAAAAGCCTATTTTGTTTCTCACTGCTGAGAGGCATACTCCTCTCATAGGCTAGCATTGGGAATTCCCCTATATAAACTTAAGAGCGAAGTTGCCATGATTGTTATGTTTAGAATGGGAGTGATAAATCCTGCTCAATGTTGTAGTTAGATTTTACATTACTATTTTAGAAATGCCACTTTTAGAAAGTGAGATAATGCTCCGTCTGTAAAGACTTCTCCTCCTTGTGCACTACACTGAGTGCAAAATCCTATTCAAGTACTCAGTGCTTGCAAATCTAGTCATAAATATTACAACACTGATGATCCAATGAAATTAACAAATGATATACCAAAACATGTACAATCGTTATTTGCCCAAAACAAATTTTTCTTTTATTGAGCTGGTTTGCAGTCTATCCAAATCAAGAAGACTTCAGGTCATGAATGACAACATTTGTTGATGTAAGCTTCTTGTTACAATACTCAGTTCCCAATGCATTTTGGGCGATCTTCTCCGCCCTTCGTCCGGGGAAATCTACAATTCAAATGAGCATAAATGACTATATACATTATTACATTCTTAAAGGAAAACTAAAGCTGACAGTACGCATAAGAGTACACAAGGTCTCAAGAGAAGGAATAAAGTAAGAAATTGTCAAGTATGGATGAAAAAAGATGCCGACAGCTAAATGAAAAGAAACAACGAGCAGGCAAAGGCCGAGACAGGTAAGAAAACCGTCACCATTGATGTGTCCTTCAAATATACAGAAAAGATGTGAGTAAGATAATGCGGTAGCCATCCCGTGATTTAGTGCTCGTCCAAAACAATGGTAGAAAATGCAACCGTAATTTAGAAGCTCATACAGGACGACCTGGTTAATCAAACCATCAACACATGACACCACAAATATCTGATGGAACAACTACTGTCTCCAAAGGTATGGCCAAGAAGAACAAGGTGGTGCTGTTGTGAAACCGAAATCACCTATCAACCATGCTGTAACTGTGCAGTCAATAACATCTGCAACACAAACATGCAGAATGATCCTATGTGTGGAGGTCTGACAACACACTCAGAGCATAAACGACTTAAAACATCCAGTGCTCACCAGAATGTAAACACTTTAAGTGAACGTCTGCGACCTGTTGCCAGAATTCACAGGCGGAGTCCACATAACATTACTGAAGGAAGCTGTAATCAAAACATCAAAAATGCACTGAGTGATACGCTCATAATAAATCTAACTCATGGATAAACAGTGAAAAAAACGCACATACGTTAAATAGGTTAAAGCTACAACGAAGTGGAGTACATGTTAAGCAGAAATGGAAATCCGCCTTCGTGGTGTGCCACATTAATGGCGTACCATGAAAACAAAACCGGGAAGTATTTAGTTCCGCAATCTGCTTCTGCACGTTCTTTAGTTTTCACCGTGTTTGTGTAGTTCACTGGATGCTTAATTCAGGTGAGGCAATTGGTGCAAGTACGGGTTTCTTCACGGGTTTTTAGTTTTTAGTTTCTTAAGAGTGGGTAGAAGATGATGGTACACTATTATCTCACTTGTTTAGTAGGAGGTGGTCTGTACCTCCTCTCCAAGTGCACACCAAATATATACACCTTAACTTTTTTTATCCATTACTTGATTCATGTTGTTGTTTAACCGAGTGCATATCCAGCTGTTTTTTCTCACTTTTAGAAAGTGGGCATTTCTCTGTGCCTGTGACTCTTTGTGCTTTGCAGCCTGACTCCAATCCATGTCTGACCTGGGTGACAGATACACTTTGTGCATACTTTCCAGACAGCCACAATACAAGAAGATCTGGGTGTGAAAGGGGTTACATCTGCATTCATATGCATACTGATAGTCTTCCTGTGCTGGGAGAGGGAGAGGTTGTTCACACTATACATTTGTATAGGTTATGTCCTGCCCACACACAAAGGGTTTATTTACCCCCTAATGACACATCATGTAATGTAATGTAATGCAACGTAATGTAAATAAAACATGTAGAGCGCAACTAATGCCTGAGAGCATCTTGTCAGTACAGAAAAGCTGAGTCAGGTGTAGCAGGGGTGGAGATTACTGCTATAGACGAGAGCTGCGAAAAGCTTCTTATCCAGCTTGTATAAATAACCAGGTTTTTAGGCCCTTCCTGAAACTAAGCAGTGAAGGTGCTGTTTTTAGGGCAAAAGGCAGTTGATTCCAAAGCGTTGCTGTTGTCCTAAAGAAACTTCTGACTCCCCATGTGGCCTTCTTAGATGGAAGGACCATCATATTCTTCCCCAGACCTGAACGTAGAGTTCTCGCTGGCGTATACCATCTCAATTTGGGTTTTTTAAACTGATCTGGTCCTAGTCCATGCAAAGCTTTAAATGCCAAGCAGAAGGCCTTTAATTTACATCTTTGCCTAACTGCCAGCCAATGCAGTCTTCTGATGGCTTCTCTTGCTGATTCATTTTTTGGAATCTTAAAAATGAGGCGGGCCGCCGCATTCTGTAAAATCTGAAGTCTGTTAACGAGACCCGCTGCAAGTGTGAGATAAATACTATTACAATAGTCAATTCGTGTAAGGACCATTGCTAGGGTCACTTCTTTTAAAAGTTCATTCGGTATGTATTTTTTGAACTATTTAATCAGACTTGTAGAGCAGAAGGATGCCGATGTAATTTTCCTGACTTGTTCTTTAAATTTAATTTCCCTGTCTATTATAATACCTAGGTTCTTTACCTTGGTTGAGGGTATGGGTAGTGTATCCAACTCCGGCGACCACCAGTCCGGTGTCCAGACAGAGGGTTTGTTGCCAAAGATGATGACCTCGGTCTTTGAGGCATTGAGCTTCAAGCAATTTCTGTCTATCCAGTTGCTCACCTTTCTCATGCAAGTACTGAAAGCGCCTCCAGGGCTATCTCCCTAATTGTCAGAGAAACCACAATTTGGGTGTCATCTGCATATGAGGCCAGGGTAAAACCGGCATTTCTTATAATTGACGCTAGTGGCGTAACATAAAGATTAAAATGTGTAGGGCTGAGTGCCGATCCTTGTGGGACTCCACATGGTAGGGAGAACTGCCTGGAGACAAACTTCCCCATTGCCACATTTTGCTGTCGATTTGTTAGGAATGATTTTAGGAGATTAATTGCTATGCCTTTTATCCCTAAATCTTGAAGCCTTTCAACCAGAATCTCATGGCTGACCATATCAAATGCCACCGAAAGATCAAGCATTACCAGCGCCGCTGTCCCTCCTCCATCGAGAACTTCACGTATTTCTTCAGTGACTATAATTGATGCGGATTCAGTGGTTTTCCTGAAACCATGTTGTGATTCGTCAAGCAGCGAGTTCACTTTTATATATTCTGAAATTTGCTTATTCATAATTTTCTCCATCAATTTAGCAGCAAAAGAGAGTCTTGAGATCGGCCGATAGTTGCACGGCTCAGCGCTGTCCAAGTTATCTTTTTTCAAAAGTGGGAGAATTGAGATACTTTTCCATTGGACAGGGTGAACACATTGTTTAGAATTTGTCCCAGATTTCTTGCCACCAGGGCAGAAATTTGGTGCATTATATTTGGATGACAGGAATCATAAGAGAGCCTGATTTAATTGACAAAATTAGGTCTCTAAGTTGATCCTCTGAGGGGGTTTTAAATATAAAGAGTCTGGTTTTATTTTCACAACCTGAAGTCGTGTACTCGGCCTGAGGGTACAATGCTTTGTTTGCCGCAAATTTGTTTACCACCTTCTCTTGAAAGAAACTGGCCCGTATGTCACAGAATTCTTGGTTTATTCCAGTGTTAGTGGCATTAGTAGGGGTTACCAGCTTCTTGATGACTGAGAAAAGGGTTTTATTAGCGTCACAGGCCTTTTTTATATGCTCTGAAAAATAAGTAGTCTTTGCTTTTAAGATGCCCTCTTTATGCTTTGCTAATTTGGCCTCATATATTATCTTCTCTTCTGCATCATAGTTTTTTCTCCATTTCTGTTCCTGTCTGTGGCAGTCCTGCCTTGATAGTCTGAGATTCTCATCATACCAGGGTTGGGACATTTTTTTGTAGCAGACTTAAGGGAGGTTGGTACTATCTTGTCCAATGCTGTGTTTTGCCAATGTGTAAATATATCCACATAGAGCCAGGGCTAGGTTGAAAGGGATTGTTGTGCACTTGTTGTGCACATGATCATGTTGGCAGGATGGGGTGAAAAATGGAGGCCCTTGATTGCCACTGGAAAGTTGCTGCATTTAAGAAGCCTGTAAATTACTGCATTACATGTAATAGGCGGGCAGGTGCTCCTGTGTCCTACATGATATTCATAAATGCAGATATTCCAGTGAGGCCTATAGTGATTACCACAACCCTGCTATTGGGAGTGCAGGTGCCTCTGTATCCATGTTTGCCTACTGTGACTTAGGTGCATGTCTGCTTCGTAACATTCCCTGATGTTAAAATGTATGTCATTTTGATTCTTGCATTGTCAGGATAATGAGTACTTTTTCAGGATTTGCATAGTATGCACAGTATTTAGGATTCATGTCATTTTGGTCTTATCTTATGTTTAATATACCATTTATTTTTATATATAATCCTGTGTGGAGTCTCTTTTGTGGTGTATTCATTGTGTCCAAGTGTGAGTGTGTTGCACAAACGCTTTACACATTGCCTCTGATGATAAGCCTGCCTGCTCTGCACCAAGCTACAAGAGGGTGAGCACAGGTTATCTTTGGTGTGTAACTTAACTTACTTGCCCTGACTAGAGTGATGGGTTCTGCCTGGCTTAGGTGCTTAGCCTAGCCAACCAGGAGCCCCATTTCTAACAGGTACCATATATGGAAACAATCTGGGCAGAAGGTAGAAGTGTAGAGACACAATAATCAGTTTAATAAGAGAAACTCAGATCTGAAGATGGTTCAAATGAAATAAATTTTGGTCTGGTACATTATGTTAGTGGTGTGACATAAATGCTGAATCTAGAAAGCAAAGTAGGTGAGTTCATTATCTGTTCAAGGCATGCAGGAGCCACGAGACAAAACCAAACGCTGATTTTTACAGCAAACATATTTCATACATTTGCTTAGAATCCAGGGCTTTTGAAGAGGCACCAATAAAACATTCCAATACTTGTCTGGTTTGCCCTTTCTAGAGGGAGGGCATCACCCCCCCAAAGATATTTTTTAAACTGTGGCAAATTTGATATATTAGCTCAAGAGCTGTATACATCAAAAGGCAGTTAAAAAATCTGATTATGCAATTTCACGTGGTCTATCATTTTTAAAAATGTATACAGCATCTTTCGGCGCTTCATTCGTCCATGTTGAGTGTGGTCCAACTTGGAAGGGGGAGGGAAAACATTCTAAAGTTGCACTTATATTATAATCACAGGCCTGGGGCTGCCGATATAGATACATCATACTGCTGATTATAGCAATGCTCCTGCTCAATTAAATAGAGTTCACAAGATCAGAGATCAGATGAGTTACACCACACCTATAGGCTCAATCCATAAACAGCGGTAGTCAGAGCACTTTATATTGCAAATAATTAAAAGCCAATAAACAAGTCATAAACTAAGAGCCCACATCAGTAACTGCCCTCTGGTAAGAAGGAACCAAACTCAGCAATACATCTCAAACTCAGGATGCAGTACCCCTACAATATGAGCTTTAATCATCATTTTGCAAGGCAATCATTATGCCCAAAATGTCATTTGCCAGTTTCTAATTTATAAACATTTCTCCATTAAGTAAAAATATTTTATATTGGATGCATGTGTGCATTTAGGGCCAATGCAGCCTTTGGTTTCAAACATTAGCTTGTCACTGCCATTAAACATTCCCGTGTACTTCTGTCACACAAGGTACAGATCCTGTCTTTAATGTTAGTTTATTACTATCATCATTTTCATTAACTTGGCTGGGATTTTCACCACCAATATGCCAAGGACAGACAGAATTATGCCATGAATAGTAATGATAAGTCAAAGATTAGCACCTTTGTGCCACAGCCACCAGTAGACAACATCTGCAAAATGTTAAGAATGGGCACAGTTATGCCAGAAATTGTCAGACAGTTGACAGGAATGTCCACAATGTGTCAAGTCTTGTTCTCTATTTGATCACTGTTAGGGGCGAAAACAGTAGCTGTGTAATAATTGTCACATGTTGGACTTGGCCCTTTTTTGCAGGATCATCCCCAATCATTTTGCCTTCAAGCCTCCTATTTTTGCTGAATTCGTTTTTATTGGTCTTAGGACTCTGCATACTTTCCCTCAGCTAACCAGTGCTAAAGTGCTTGTGCTCTCTCCTTTAAAACATAGTAGAATTTACTTGTTCCCAATTGGTATATTTATTTACTCATAAGTCCCTATAAAAGTGGCACTGCCTGGGCCCAGTGCCTGTAAATGAAAGTTAATAGTGGGCCTGCAGCACTGATTTTGCCACCCACTTGAGTAGCCCTTTAAACATGTCTCAGGCCTACCATTGCAGCCTGTGTGTTCCATTTCGACTTGGCAAAATAAACTTTTTTTTAGGCCCAAACCCTCCTTTGTAAAAAATATATAAGTCACCCCCAGTGTAGGACCTTGATAGACCAGAGGGCAGGTTGCAGTGCATTGAACAATTTGGATGTGTTCTTTTTAGTTGTACATGTCCTGGAATTGAACACAATATTTTGTCATTACTGCAAGGCCCTCCCTTCCCATAGGATATTATAGGAGTTACCTTATTATATTTAATAAGTGAAATTTCCAAATGGGAGCAGGTAACCAGTTCATGTCTGATGTCTTTGGAATTCTCTCTCATGTTGAAGTCAGGTTTTAAACAGGAATTTTGAATATACCACTTAAAGAAAGTTGGCATTTTCCTGCCTTAGCCATTCAGTGCCCGCAGCCCGAATGTAGGTCAAATGAATGTGTGTAGCTGTCAGTAGGGCTTTGTGTATTCCTCCTAGACAGCCACACAACAGAGAGCATAGGTTTGCCTGGGTGGGACATCACCGGCAGGATGGGAGGCACCAGAGCTGGATAAAGCACTACTTACACATTAATAGTCTGTATCACACCTCCGGTAAAAGAGCTGTATACCTCATGCAGTTAGCCTTGAGCTAGTACAAGGGAGGGAGGAAGCCTGTGGACCCCAATATCAACTCTTCAGTACACATCAGGCCGTGTACATACTCTGCCAGGAAAAAGGACTGCTTCGCTGCTGAAAGGACTGTTATTCTGCTGAACTGCAGCTCTGAAGGACTGCTGGTCTGCTGCTTGCTGCTTTCTTGCCTGAGTGAGAAGGACTGGACCTGCATCTGTTGAACACAGGTCCCCAAATTGACTCTAAGGGCTAGTTGTCTGTCCTCTTGACCAGAGCCTCAGAGACAGAAGGCTCCAACAACCTTAAACTGGGGTAAGATAAGATACATTTTTCAAAGCGTTTGAATGCCGCGGCTTCTTGGCGCTGAAAGTGTGAAGAGGTACTGTAACGTTGACAACGGCGACTTAGTTGGTGGGGAACAACCAGGATTTTACCTAAAAAGTGGCCTGTTGGATAGCATTCTCATTGCGATAGGCATCTGATTCCACAGTTTTGCTGCACAATGTGATAAACTCCTACCTCCCCATCTTGCTCTGCGAAATTTGGAGACATGAATGAGACCCACATTTGTGGATCTAAGATTTCTGGTGAAAGTATACCATGAGAACAGTTTCTGGATATCAACCAAACCACCTCCATATAGCGCCTTGTGCACCAAACAGAGGGCCTTAAATTCTACTTGTTGTTGGATAGGGAGCCAGTGTAGAGATCTTATGCCAGCCGAGGTGAAATGGCCTTTAGGAATGTTTAATAACAATCCAATCGTGCAGCAGCATTTTGTAAGAATTGAGATTTCATCCTCTGAGTCTTGTCAATGCCCATAAAGAGTGCATTGCAGTAGTCTATTTTTGAAAGAATTGGAGCTACTACCACCGACTTCCTGAGTTCCTGAGGGATAAATGGGAAAATCTTCCGTAAAGTCTTCAGTAAGAAGAAGCAGGAGGAAGTTAGACGATTGATCTGAGCTGAAAAATTAAGCTGATCATCAAAGATCACTCCTAGGTTCTTGGCATTAGCTGTTGGACGAGGACATTCACCAGCCTCAATCGGCCACCAAATTTCATTCCACAGGAATTGGCCTTTGCCGAACTCCAATACCTCTGTTTTATCAGCATTGATCTTAAGAAAATGTTGGCTCGTCCAGCTCATGATTTCCGTCAAGCAGGCATGAAAGCTAATGGCGGTGGTCTCTGGCTGTTTAGATATGGAAATGACAAGCTGCGAATCGTCCGCTTAAGAGACCAGAATAAAGCTATGCTCTCTGACGACTCTGGCCAATGGAGTAACATAGATATTAAATAGAGTTGGTGATAAGGCTGATCCCTGCGGCACTCCGCACAGAAGGTGAAATGTGTTGAATTGTAGATTTTCCCAGTGTATGTTTTGCTCCCTGGAGGCTAGAAAGGAGGAGAGAAGGGCCAGAGCCGTATTCTCAATCCCCACAGCCTTCAGCCGCCGCACTAACACCGTATGATTCACGGTGTCAAATGCTGCTGATAGGTCTAAGAGGATAAGGACGGCTCTATCCCACCCATCCACCTGTCTGCGAATTTCTCCATTGCACTAATCAAAGAAGTCTCAGTCGAGTGACATGACCGAAATCCATGCTGACTTTTCAAGGATTTTGGCTGCTACTGGCAAGCATGAAATAGGTTGATAATTTTTGACCTCAGTAGGGTCCAGGGTAGGCTTTTTCAGGATTGGCCTAATACACGATTTTTTCCAGCCACAAGGATACATCCCTGACTCTAACACTTTGTTTAAAAGGGGAGTTAGATGTAAACTGATCTTCCCAGAGACCAGGTCCATAGTGGCCGGTGGACAGGGATCATTAGGGGATCCTGATTTAATGGTAAGGAGGATATTGTTCACTTCCTCGTGAGTAAGAGACCAGAAACTGGTGAGTTGGCACTGAAAACCTTCTCCTCCAGTGGCGGCCCGTTACAATCGTCCACGACAGGAGCTGAGTTCAGGAGGTCGCTGTAAATCAGTTGTACCTTAGTCTGGAAGAAAGTAGCCAGCTTATTACAGAAGGGGAGCAGGACTCACTGATGACAGAGTCCAGGTGCTGGGTTCATGGTTGTTGATCACCTGTTGTGGCTCTTAGACTTCTGATCAGGAGGCCAGCAAACTATCCCTTGGCGTCACTCTGGGGTCCTGGGTTCAGAGTTGCCGGTCCAATCCTTCTCAACCAGGCGAGAGTGCAGCAGGTCAGCACAGCAGGGCAGAGTCCTTCAGAGCAGCTATCCTTCAGAGCAGCAGTCCAGCAGAGTGGCAGTCCACCACAGAGGCAGTCCAGCAGAGCAGTGGTCCTCAACAGCACAGAAGTCCATCTTCCTGGCAGTGTTTCCACAGGTCCAGAAGTTTACTGAAGAGTTTGGGGCATATTTATCATCATATCATGCAGTGCAACAAGTCACCTTGCTGCCCTGCATGAGTGGGAAGGGGCAGGCATGCATGATACTTAACATTGTACAGTGCATTCCTGCTATTTCCCAGCGCTGGCACATAATGTGCTGCCTAGCACCAATGCAGGCACCCTTGCACCATGATGCAAGGGTGCCTGCGTTGCTAGCAGGAATATTTTTGTGCAGGAAGGACCACCATCCTGCACAAAAAAAATTCTCCGAGGCATTTTCCTCTTTCAATGTGTGCTGCATAATTTAGTACACATAGAAATCGGGAAAAAAAGAGGAGAAATAGAGATATTTCTCCTCGCTACGCCTCACTTGGGGAGTTGTAGCAGTTTTAGCACATTTCCTGGTCTACCAGTTATGGTAAATATGGGAATGGGTAGCAATCCATGGGTTTTCTGTGGTAACATACCACACACCACCCATGGAAAGCCTCCCTGGGAAAGAGTAACGCAATGCAGAGATTTGCGCTGCGTTGCATTACTCTCGATTTATCAAGCCACTTGGGCCATGCAAGGTGGCCTTGCTAGGCTTGATAAATCACATTTCAAGGGTTGCTTCGCTTTTGCACCCCATTGAGTGGTGTAAAAGTGACCCAACCCTTGATAAATATGGCCAGATGTGTCTGAAGTCCAAAATGTATACCAAGTTGTGCCATTGAAGTGGAGAGAAGCTTCTCGAGGCATGCCTTTGAAGTGCACAGGTACCCATCCTTACTTGCCCTGGCTCCAGACTAACTACAGGAGGTATGCAGCCCTTTGTATCGAGGCATGGCACAGCCTAATCAAGTGTAAATAGAGCTGTGCCCAGCTACTCCCTCCCATTCTACTAGTGATGGCCCATCCAGGCACACCTAAGCTCTCTAGGAGGAATACACAAAGCCCAACTATCAACTACACCCACTCATGTGACCCAGTGACAGGCTGCAGGCACTAAATGGCTAAGGCAAGAAAATGCAAAGACCCAGGCAACCATCAGTGCTCAAACCTAAAAAGCCTGTGGGCTAAATTAAAACATATTAATTTATTCTATTCAAAAGTAACAAATAACTTTCAAAAGAGGCTCATGTGGATGCAAAGCAAATTTAATTATGTTTTAAATCTCTTTCATAAACCAAACTCCTAAATGCCTTCTATGAATACCGAAAATCGTAAAGTTAGGTTTTTGTCTCAGATTACTTTTGTGAATCGGGCCCCTAGTCCCCAGCACCAGGGGTGCAAGTGTGCCCGCCTGAGTCTGCACCAGCAGAATGGATACAGGTTCAACTAATACGTGTATCTGTGCTAAGCTACAGACCTGCGATGGCAGGCAGCACAAGCATTCGCGGGAAACATAGGTGCGGGTGCGCACATACAGCGACCTGAGATGGCAGGATGCTCATGAATCTAATTGAGAGAGCCGCCAATGCGCACACATTGGTCGGCATGGGCGACCGGTCCATTGTTTGAACCAGGCCGTAACACCTTAGAAGCGAGCTCACAACGCTGCCGGGGCCAGTTGGACTTGGGTCGACCCCCCTTAAGGGTGCGATTGTGCACACCTGGCCTGTGATGAGAGGCCAGGCACCTTGTCACTAGCACCATGGTGGCAAGCGCGCGGAATCAGGCCTGGACTGGGTGTTAGAACACCGTTGATGCAGGTATGCACTCACCAGCCCGCATTGGAAGACTGGTCACCTATCCACAATGCCATAGGTGTCAGGACGCAGCCTCTAGCCTGGACATGTATTCAGAACAGCTTAAGGGCCAGTGCACACACAGAAGAAGAATTAACACCTTTCAGGTACAAGTGACTACACCCAGGTCTTCATTGGCAGACCGGCCCATGTTTCAGAACACCAGGTCAGCCCCTCTTCCTAGCTTGTGTAGGAAGGTGCACATACCTTCCTACAGCCTTGACAGTGAGGACGTGCTCAGGGCCCTGTGGTCACACAAGAGAATCAGCAACACCCCAGGAGTATCCCATGAGAAGAGCTGAACTTTAAGGCAGGGGGAGACCCCTGTAGGAGGCTTCTCACTACCTGGACAGGGAGCATCCATATGTCCCCGCCCAGCCTTCAGCCTACCACCCCTGCTCCTGTCAGATCTTGCCTGGTAGGGTGCCCTCATGGTATGGGATGACACTCTCAGGGTTGACTGAGATGTAAGTAATGCCAACCTAGGCTAGGGCGCAATTAGTCCCCACAGGCCTGCAATAACAGGCAAAATTCGTTGTTAACAGGCTATCTGTTGGGAGGCATACTCGGTGCTACATCCCACTACTAGCCAGTGCCATACCACCCCTGTGGCATGGAGGTACAGTACCTAAACCCATCACATACGCATCGTCTGCCCGATGCAGGTGAGGTGGCTGCATGCACCTTCCCTCTGCCATACAGTAGGAAGGTGCCCAGATCCTATAGTTATGTGGAGAGAGTCAGCAAAGTCTAGGAGGAAAAATCTAAAAGTTTGAGGGTAAATACCCCTAAAAAGGCCATCTCCAAAAGGGCAAGAATAGGACCCTTACAGTGCTAAACACTCCTGCCTCGTGATCTGAGTGTTTACTGGATAAACATAAACAAAATGCCGTTTAGAGGTTTTATCCATTTTAAGACCAGCTCAGGCATCAACTTTCCTTGGCAGTGTTAGAAATGGGATTCCTGGTTGGCTGAGGTATGCACCCAAGCCAGGCAGGAACCAACACTCTAGTCAGGGTAAGCTAGATACACACTAAAAGATAACCGGTGCTCAATCTCTGGTAGCTTGGCACAGAGCAGCCCGGCTTCTCTAAAGTAGCAATGTATAAGTATTTGTGCAACACATACACAGTAACACAATGAATACACCACAAAAAGAAACCACACAGGTTTAGAAGAATAGATTATTATATTCTGAACAAAACAAGACCAAAATTACAAAATCTAATGCACAGAAGCTGAGATATAAAATTTAAAAAGAATAAATGCAGTTATGTCCTTAAAAGCAAGTAGAGCTTAAAAGGTTAGTTTAGGTTGCATTGGACATGGGGCATACCCAGGTGAATAAAGTACCGTTCCTTGTCGCAAATAGCAAGATGTGTCAATGTCGAGGGCCGCAGATTTAGGATGAGTGGATCTTGTCCATGTAGTGAAGGTGATGTGCCAGTTCTGCAGACTGGTGCCGGAGTTGTGAGGCATCGAGCGATGTGCCAGATTCTGTCATGCAGTCATGGCAGGAGTGAGGTGTTACCTACAAGTTCACCACTCCTTTTCACCCCCAAGGTAATGGACTGGTTGAGAGATTCAACCGAACCCTGCAGGGCATGATTATGGGTCTTGGTGAGCCCATGAGCCATAAGTGGGACGTCTTCTTACCATGCCTTTTGTTTGCTCACAGAGAGGTACCCAAGAAGTCCTTAGGGTTCAGTCCCTTTGAGCACCTGTATGGGCATCCAGTAAGAGGACCTCTAAGTCTGGTCAAAGAAGGCTGGGAGAAAGCTCCCAGTAAACCTCCCCAGGATGTATAAAGCTACATGCTGGTCTTCAGGAACCAGACTAAGAACTTCAGACAACTCGCACTGGCGAATCTGAAAGCCAGCCAGGAGGAGATGAAACGTTGGTATGATCAGAATGTCACTCTGATCGAGTTTCAGCCTGGACAGAAAGTATGGCTCATGGCCCCAGTGGAGACTTGTGAGCTCCAGGATAAGTGGACCGGACCATTTGAGGTGATGGAGTGCAAAAGTAAAGTCACCTACTTGGTGGACTTGCAGTCTCCTAGGAACCTTTTGCGGGTCCTGCATGTGAACCGCCTTAAGCCCCACATGGAGAGGTCCGAAGTGGGCATGCTCCTAGCAACAGATACTGGAATGAAGGAGGAGACTGAGCCTCTTCCTGACCTCCTGTCTGCGAAGGAACACAGTTGGTCAGTGGACGGTGTAACACTCTCCTCACCCTGACTCCTGAACAGCAGAGTGATTGCCGCCAACTGTTGGGGAAGTTTGCTGCTCTGTTCTCCTTGACCCCTGGTGTAACTCAGTGCTGTGTCCATGATGTTGACACAGGGGAAAATCCTCCTGTAAAGCACAAAATCTAGAGAGTGACTGACAGGGTCAAGACTTGCATCAAGGAGGAGGGCACCAAGATGTTAGCGCTAAGGGTGATTGAGCCGTCAAACAGCCCTTGGGCCAGCCCAGTGGTATTGGTCCCAAGGGCTGCCGCACCTAGTACCACGCCAGAACTCCGGTTCTGTGTGGACTACCGAGGGTTCAATTCGGTCACCAGTACTGATGCACACCCCATTCCCAGAGCTGATGAGCTCATAGATCGGTTGGGAGCTTCCTGATACCTCAGTATTTTTGACTTAACATCTGGGTACTGGCAGATTGCCCTAACTGATGGGGCAAAGGAGAGGCCAGCATTCTCAATGCCAGAGGGGCACAACCAATTCCGGGTGATGCCCTTTGGTTTGAAGAATGCCCCTGCCACCTTTCAGAGGTTGCTCAATCAGGTGTTGGCTGAACTAGAGGATTTCAGTACTGCCTACCTGGATGACATTGCAGTGGTTAGTGCCACTTGGAAGGAACATCTGCACCACCTCTGGGAAGTGTTGAAAGCTCTGCAGAGGGCAGGCCTCAAGATCAAGGCAAACAAGTGCCATATTGGGCACGGTTCTGTGGTGTACTTGGGACACCAGGTGGGGAGCAGCCAGGTAGCGCCCATACAGCCCAAGATTGATACCATTCTGGCTTGGGAACCCCTCAAGACCCAGATAGAGGTGGGAGCCTTCTTAGGACTCACCGGGTATTACAGGAGATTTGCCAAAGGGTATGGCACCATTGTTGCCCCCTTGACAGAGCTGACTTCCAGGAAGCGGCCCAGGAAGGTGAACTGGACTGACGCCTGCCAGAAGGCTTTTGATGCCCTGAAATCTGCCATGTGCACGGCGCCCGTACTTCAGGCGCCCAACTTCTCAAGGGAATTCATTGTGCAGACAGATGCTTCAGAGCATGGTGTGGGGGCTGTGCTCTCACAGCTAAATGAGGAGGGCCGATACCAACCTGTAACCTTCATTAGTAGAAGGGTACTTCCACAGGAACAGAGGTGGAATGCAATTGAGCGTGGGGCATTTGCTGTGGTCTGGGCGCCAAAGAAGCTGAAGCCCTACTTGTTTGGGACTCACTTCTGGCTTCAGACTGACCACAGGCCCCTCAGATGGTTGATGCAAATGAGGGGTGAGAATCCAAAGCTGCTGAGGTGATCCATTTCCCTAGAGGGGATGGACTTCACGGTGGAACACCGCCCTGTTACAGAACACACCAATGCTGATGGTCTGTCAATATTTTTCCGCCTTAGTGAAGAGAACTCCCAAGAGAGTGGATAGTTCTCCCCACATTTCAGCTGGAGGGTACACGTGTTAGACCTGGCACCATTGGCATGGGTCTCCACTGCATTTTTTGCCTTTGCTGCCTGCGTTTTTGCTGTGTGTTGGGCTCCGTTTTGCTGGTCTAGATGCTTTGGGCACTTTGCCACTGCTGTTCAGTGCAAAAGTGCAAGTGCTCCCTTTGTAAATTGTTGTCATGGTTTGGTGTTTGCATGATTGGCTGATTTGATTTACTAGTCAGTCCCTAGTACAGTACACTGTGTGTGCCCAAGGCCGGTAAATCAAATGCTGCTATTGGGATACAGCACTGATTGTCTCACCCACATAAGCAGCCTGTAAATGTAGCTCTGGCCTGCCATTACAGACCCTGTGTACAGTCTGGTACTGCCATGTCGACCTGGCACGTGCACCCACTTGCCAGGCCCTAACCCTCCCTTTTCTTACATGTTAGTCACCCCTAAGGTAGGAACAAGGTACCCCAGTCGACAGGGTGCAGTGTATGTGAAAGGTAGGACATGCCCTGGTGTGTGTGACATGTCCTGATAGTGAATTACTGCCAATTTCGTTTTTCACTTTTACAAGGCTACCTGTTCCCATTGGACAGAATGAGGAGTATGCTTATAACATCCTATAAACATAACTACCCCTGGGAACAAGCTAGGAAAATAAAGTTTAGTATGCCTGAACTCAGAATATTTAAATGCATCTTTTAGTGAGGGTGATTTTTACATTCTGTGTTTGAAAATACCACCTTTAGAAAGGAGGTATTTTCTTGCTTAGCCATCCAGTGTGCTTCTGCTAGGTTTGTGTATTGCATGTCTTGCTTTTGGATGATAGGGGCTGGGGAGGAGCAGTGGATCCAGAGAGCCTGATGAGTCAGGACTGGGTTGCATTTAGAGTAATGGGAGGAGATTTCCTTTCACCTGAATGGGCCTAGTCTGCCAAGGACAATGCTTTCTCCACTTCCTACCAGGAAGCTGCACCAGAGAGGACAGAACCGGTTTTCACCAAGCACAGGGCTTCTCTGCCACCAGAGAACAAAGGATTTTGTACTGTAAATATTGGGGCCCAGACGCCAGAATTTTAGAAAACTTCTGGGAATCAAGAGGAACCTTTACCAAGGAGAAGAGGAGCTGAGGAGGAATACTGCTGCTGTGCTGTTTGCTTTCTGGGGTTGGCCTGCAGTGGCTACTTTCTGCCAAGGAAAAAGGAAAGGACTTTGCTGTTTGCTGTGTCCCCTGCTAGAGGAAGATCTCCAAGGGCTTGGAACTGAGCTTGCCTCCTGTTCTGAAATCTCAGGGAACAAAAACTTCACCACCAGCTCCCTTGAAATTCCTTGCTGGGAGTGCTGACCTACAAAGAGATGCCTGCTGCTGTTTTGGACCTCTAGAGACTGTTTTCCGCTGGGAGCTGAAAAAGTATTGCAACTTCGAGAAGCGAGATGCATCCGCACCAGTTTCTGACGCATCGCCGAAGAAATTGTCGTAGCGCCTGACCGCAGCTTGAGAAATCGCAGCACGCCGCATCGAGTGCAACGATCTCCAAAGTCCTAGATCACCGCACCGATTTCAACACAAGGCCTGCTGTGTGGCTGCAAGAATTCAGGCATTGTTCCGGATCATTGCATCGCATCGAGGCACCAAGTTTGTTGCATCATTGGGGGACGCAGTAAGAAACAACACATCACCTCCCCACGCAGTAAGAAACCGACGCGTCACCTCCTCTTCGATTAGGAACTGACATATCACCTCCCCTGCACTGTAGTAAGGAACCGACGCATCACCTCCCCCAGAGCAAGGAATCGATGCATCGCCTTCCCTGAGTGTAAGGAATGGATGCATCACCTTCCCTGTGGCCCGTTTTGTTTGTTGGCATGATGCATCCCAGGTACTTTGTGAGAAAAGTGTTGCATCTGCAATTGGCTTTGAACTGAACTATTTCTACCATCTGAAAGTCATATTTGTATTACTGTATTGTGGTTTTTTGTCGTTTGGTCTTGTTTTGGTTTTGATAAAGATTACTTACTTTTCTAAACTGGTGTGGGGACCATTTGTAGTGTTTTCACTGTATTAATTTATGTGTTCACAAATGCTTTACACACTGCCTCTGAGATAAGCCTGTCTACACGTGCCAAGCTACCAAGGGGGTGAGCAGGGGTTATTTTAGAAGTGTATCCCCCTTAACCTGACCAGAAGCAAGGGTCCCTATTTGGACAAAGGTACCTACCTCTGCCAACAAGAGACCCCCATTTTTAACCCAAGCCAAAAAAGCCCATGGAGATCACTTGGAATGAAGGCAGAGTCCAGCTCTTCTTCAGCAGACTTAGAGAGCAGCAGGCAGCAGGCCAACAAACAGAAAAGCAGGCCTTCCAGATCAGCAGGCCAGTTTAGTCCTTAAAGCAGCACAGGAGTTTTTCTGGCAGAGCTTTAGTTACAAGTCCAGTGGTGTCTGGTTAGATGGGGTCAGAGACCCAGTACTTATACCCAAAAGTGCATTTGATATGGGGTGACATCAAAGCAACTTGCTGAAGTGCACAAAGCTCCCATTCAGCCCAGTCCTGTCTGACAGACTACCTGTAGGGCTAATTGGTACTTTGTGTGGGGACGGGACACTGCCTATTCTTTTGAAGTGTTAGCCCCTCCCTTCCATCCTACCCAGGCAAGGCCATCAGAATGCAGATGTATGTAGATGGGTACTCAGACACACCGATCCTTCCTGTGTTGTGACAGCCTAGATGGAATGCACAAAGTTTAGCTATGACCCACCCCATGTGTGTATTGGAGACTGGTTGTCAGGCACACAGAACAGTAAGTGCAGAGAAATGTCCATTTTCTAAAAGTTGCACTCCCAAAAAAAGGAATTGTTAAATCCAACTTCACCAGCAAGGAGGAGTTATCGTTACCATTCCAAACATATGAAACATGAAAAAGCTACTCCTGTCCGATCAGGAATTACAGTTTAAATGTGTATTAAGGAGTTCCCAATGCTAACCTATGACAGGAGTAGGCTTCACTATAGTGAAAAACGAAATAGGTTGTTTGTCGCAACCAGGACATGCACAACACATGTGCTACCTTTTTCTTACCTGGCACCCTGCCCTCAGGGTTACTTAGGGTCTACCTTAGGGGTGACCTATATGTGATAAAAGGAGAGTTTAAGGCTCGGTAAGTAGTTTTAAATGGCAGTAAACTGCACACACAGGCAATGCAGTGACAGACCTGAGACACGTTTTAAAGGCTACTTCTGCTGGTGACAAAATCAGTGTTGCAGCCCAATATTAGCATTGAAGTACAGGTCCTGGGTATATGGTATACCACTTTACAAGAGACCTAACTGCACAACATATATGCCAATCAGGTATACACCCATGTCATAATGTTTAGGAGAGAAGCACATGCATTTTAGCACTGGTTAGCAGTGGTAAAGAGCTCAGACTTCTAAGGCCAACAAAAAGAATCAGCAATAACAAGTAGTAAAAGGCAACAATTCTGGGGGGATATCACCCTGACGGTGTCAGGCCTAAAAAGCTGTAAATGCCATAATTTCTGAGCAGTTCTCTTTCACTAATGGGAATCGTTTGTGGTGAGGTTTTTTTTATCACTTATACTACCTGCCAGCATTTATTTGACCCTGTATACTAAGCAAATTGAATAGATTCTGCTTGCAGAAATTCTTTTCACCTTCTATAAGTGGGCATTATTCAGTGGCCTAACAAGGAGTGAATGGGCCCCTCTACAAGGAAAGAAACTGGGCCTCCATCCCCAGTTTTGAAAATAAAAAAACAGCTACTAACTGTTTGAAGAGGGTCCCTAATATTCCTGGGCCCTGGTGCCACTGCACCTGCTGCACTGATAGTTCTGCCCCGTCAATAATTTCCACAAGATTTAATTTTCATTTATAACGGGCACTATTGCTTTCGTACTTTCCATTAAAACTGATTCATGATTTATTTTCTGTTTCACACAATACTGCACCCCCGAATTTTGCAATGTTGTTTTCTAAATGTATTTATAAAGTGAACATTTATAAAAAAAAGAAAACAATTATTGTCTTCTATGCCTTATTTATATTGGAATCAGAACACAGGGTATAAATCTATTTTCTCTGTAGTCTTTTAGCAATGTATTATTTATCAAATAAATATTTAATCTTGCTAAAACGAATACCCATCTCTTCATCAAAATTGAACATCATATAAAATTACTAGGACTAAAAAAGTGCGAAGACTACAGAGCACCAGTAACGTTTCTCTTTTTTGTTTGTTTCTGCAGCGACTCCCAGAAGCAGAAAAGACCCATCTCTCAAAATTCAAGAGCAGCACCGTTGAGGTCGACGACCTGCATCCCAATCAATTTATAAACATGAAACATCCTCTTAAGATAATAGAAAAAACATGCAAAGATCCTGATTCTAAGGTCAATGCCGGCTGTTTACAGAATAACAACAGCCAGGAGGAGCACGTGCTGGGAACTGGCAAACAAACCAAAGGCCTGACTGTCGGACAAACGCCAACCTCCTCAACTGGGGTGAAACCCATGGGCAGTGTGGAGTTAAAGCGACCCGTGAAACTCGCGCCACTCGTGATCCCTTTGGAAGTGAAAAACGCTCAGCTTCAGAAGATAATGACCGTGGAAGCCGAGGCAAAGAAGGCTTCAGAAAAATTATCACTCCCGGGCGTCATCAATAGGAACAATGAGCCGCGTGCCAAGAGGGTCAAAAACCTGCCTCAGATGGAACTGGCCATTTTACACGAGATGCGACTGGCGGAAAAGGCACTGATTGAGAAGAGACGGGGCACGTGCTCGCTGAGGGACACCAAGCAGCTCTCGATGAGCGCGCCCTCTTTGAAAGATGACGACGTTAGTGTCGTAGCCAGGAAGCAAGCCAATGAGGTGGTCCCTGATATTCCATTCAAGTCAGGCGTTCCCAAAGTCAAGGCTCCCATCCTTCAGGCCCCCCTCTTAGCAGGAAGCGGCTCTCAGTCTGACCTCCTCCCCAAAGCCGCCAGTGGACGATTCCGAATGAAAAGCACCAAAGATCGCGAGGATGACCCAGGCAGGTGTAAACCAATGAGGTTTATTGGACTGAGTTTGAATGATGCCCAACGGAAAACAGTAGGTGAGAGCTGCGATGGGAAGGCTCGTTTGGAAGTGAATACAGAAAGTGGAGTTAAGAAAATGAGCGGCAGAAGAGGAACTGCTAGTGCCGGAGCTAGAGAAGCTAAGACAATGGAAGAAAGACCACTAAGTCGGAGAATGGTTATGAGTCATTCTAGATGCCAGGATGAAGAATAATTTTCCTAGTCTATGTATGTGACTAGTGAGCACACATTTCACTGAAATGAAAAATATAAACCACAAGGTATAATATGTCAATTGCAACTGCTGTAGTAGAAGTGGCATTTGATTTGATACAAGGCACAATAAATAACATTCACACTCTGGGTGTTCAACACAGGGCCAGCTTGTACCAGGGTTTCTGATTATCCACATAAGTTACATTTGAAAGGTATTTTTCATGTGACACTGTCACCCTTCTGGCAAAAGCTTTAAGAAAAATGCAGCGTTCAAATTCTATGCAATTATGCTTTTATATGGAATCAGAACTTTTGCATTCGCCCCATATTCACAATTTTGTATGGAAGTGTTGTTTAGCGTACACTTTCCTCATAATTGTTGTCATCCATTTGAAAAATCTACACAAGGTACATACTTTTAAACTCACAGACGATCTTTAAGCTCTACATTGCCTCAGAAAAGTAGACAAGAGAGACTGAAAAGAAAAACCTATGTTGTTGTTCAGAGTATTGTCTTTTCAAAGTATTTAGGGCCTCATTTATGAAAAGTGACGCATCACTGCGTGAAAACAGTGATGTGTCACTTTTCACTGCGCCCTCCCTGCGAATCCAATGATGCGTCATATTTACAGTATGAAGCATCATGTCGCAAGGAGCCACAGATACGTCAGTATTTCTGACGTATCTGTAGGCACAAAAGTGACGCATCGCTGGAGTGTGTCACAAAAGTGACGCAACTCCAGCAATGTGTCCTTTCACATAGGGCAAGCCCCATGTGAAAGGGCCTGCGTCAGTCTTACGCCTGCTGTGAGGCAGGCGCAACATATTGACGCATTTGCACCCTAGAAGTGGCGCAGTGAAATCTCGTAGATTTCACTACGTCACTTCTACGATGCTTACTTACGTGGGAACGCCCACCCTGCATACATTATACCTGACGCAGGTATAAGGTAGCGCAGGGGTTTACAAAGTGACGCATCTAGGTAGATACGTGACTTTGTAAATATGGCGCATCATGGCGCATGTTTTACGCCACTGGCGCGTCACAAAAAGTGACGCACCGGTGGCACAAAAGTGACGCAGGGGCTCATAAATGAGCCCCTTAGCATTTTTCCTAAAAGATAGAAATACGGCTGGGCACAGAACACAGTGAAGTGGGAAATTCAAACTAGGAACGCCAACAATCAGAGACTCTTCAAACCTACGTACATTTAGCACACTTCTCTTTTACATACAGTTAATGTAAATAGAAATCATTTACATTATAAATTTTGGACCACGAGGATAGCCTTACATGTAGAAAATAGCAACAGTCACAAACCTTTCATATTTATGTACAAATAAGTCAATTTAGTCGATTAATACACATTAACTACTCATCTTCATTAATCATATACTTTACAAATCACTATTGCATTTCTGATTATTTACTAATATTGCTTATCACAATACCATCTGCCATTTTTTCCAAAATACATAAACTGGTATGGTCTTAATTATTTTGTGTGTAATGTCTGTTTGTGCATTCTTTCTGTTTATAAAACCAATAAAGGCTTTTAACAAAGAATATAAAAGAAAGAAAGGCATTGGAGACATTGTAGAAGCCAATAGTTTATATAAAATGCTCATTCATTGAGTTCTGTGCATCTGTACCATATGGAGGGGATGATATATGTGTAACCTCTTATTTGTTACATATAGAATTATTAATGGGTAACAGGGAATACTGGGATTTTTTCCCTGAGGTGTTTTGAGTGACATGACGTAGATGACAAGAGCAAAGTTCGATTTTTCTATGATGTCACTCATTACCCCGAAGTGAGAACGCGAAGGTGACAGACATCCCCGTAAGTCGCTTTTTACCCATCTACAATTTAATTTTATGTATGCCCGCCCTCTCCCCTCAAAGTATCTACCCCTGCTTTCAACTGATATGCAGGGGCAGAGGAGTAATGGGGCGGCAGGAGGGGGGGGGGGGGGGGGTGGCATACTTAACATGGCTTCTAATCCCTGTCCAAAACTGAAAAAAACACCTCCTGTCACCAACCCACCACCACTCTCTGAGCCTTCGCTCACCTTTAGAAGCTGTGCTTCCTGCATTCCAGCTCTGCTCTCACGGAGACCCGCCTGAGCAGCCTGAAATTCTTTTATGAGGAAGCACCAGTGAGTTATGAGATCTGTAACCAACTATTGCTACTGTCACAGCAGTGACTTATCACATTTAGAAAGTGAGATTCACGGTAATGGCTTTCAGTGAGAGCCACGCATAACAAAATATTTATTCATGGACTGCAAGAGTAAATAAGCCAGTCACCTAATCCATTATTTAAATGTCTTGCTTGGATTTATATACTCAAACTATATCATATCACTCAGTCCACACAATAGGAACTATTGTGACCTGCCCTTGTTACCTATGTTGTGTCCTTTCTCTGGCACTTCCCCTCTGTTCAGTGCCCTGTTGCTTCTCAGATAGGTGTGTGCCATAGAGGTACCACTACAAACATACCTTTGTTTTTTGCAGTTAATGTTTTATAGCTCTGGTATCCCCAGCTGAGTTCTAAGAACTGAAATATCTTACTTAAATTGAAAAGAACTCAAGAGGAGGAATGTCTGCTGCTCTGTCTACTTTTATGAGGACTGAACTTGCTTTCTCTTTAACCCAAGGGCTACATGTGACTCTCAGCCAGACCAGCTGCCTCCCCCCCCCCCCACTCCCCTCTAGCACAACCTCAGGGAGATAAAATGATGAAAAGGGCTTCTAGTTGGAAGTGAACTAGTCTTTGCTGGAGCCCTTGCTGCTGCTGAACTGTGTTCAGGGCTCTAGATGCTTCTGCTAACAATTTGAAAGCTTCATGATTGACATGGAAGAACTTCTTCCAGCATCCTTAAATGTTGGGACATAGTACATCCTTGAAGTCAGGAGAACTTGAGACAAGGTACCAAGGATACCCAAGAAAGGTATAGCTGCAGAAGGCAAGATTTTTTGTTTTGCCTCACTTGAAGATTTTTGCTGCTCATTGAGATGGTCTCCCTTCATAGAACCCTGCCTGGCTACACCAATCAAACTTTCCTGCTGGAGCATTTTGAGGTAAAAAAAAAAGTGGCAAAGGCACCGATTACAAGTTTAAGGCCAAATACAATCCCTGCACAAACAGGTGTTTGCAGAGGCAGGGATCAAAATAGTGAGGTGCATGATAATTATTATACCCTCACAATTTCCCCTGATTGAGTTCAGTAGGACAAACCTGGAAAATTGATTGGGGGGGTGGGGGGGGGTCAGGAAAAAAAGGCAAAACATTGTAGAATTTAATGTGCTAGATTTCTATCAGCTTAGGTGAAAACCTTGAGTATGAGGTATTTACTATCCCCATGAGAATTGACTGACTCCAGAGTAAAAGTATTTACCAAGTGTAATATTTACCAAGTGTGGTAAGTAGCTCACACTTTCCCCACTATATGGAATCAGTGCTTTATGTGAGATCAGGAAAATGTGGCACAGTTATCTTGGTGATAAGAAGAATTAGTAGATATATTTTCAAAGACTGGCATGCTTGATCCTTTTGGTACCCAAATTCAGAGCTTAAGCAGGACTCTGAAAACGAAGGGGCAGATTTATCAAGGATTATGCATCACACTTGCACCACACAAGGGGGCGCAAGGGAACCACAAAACCTGAGTCAAATTTATCAAGCCACACAAGGCCATCTTGTGTGGCCCTAAATGACTTGCTAAATTTGGAGTGCAAATCACTGCATTGCGTTACTGTTCCCCTGGTAGGCAACCTATGGGTGGAGTGTGGATGTTCCCCCACATCTATGGTGCATTCCTAGATTTACCATTGGCGGTAGACCTGGGAATGCGTCAATATGCTACGCCTCCCCAGGTGAGGCCTATCGAGGTGAAATATCTTTATTTCTCCACGTTGGTTGCCTTTTCAATGTGTGCTGCATCCTACAGTAGATAGCGAGACAAAAATTACTCAGAGGATTGTTTTAGTTGATTACAGTGTTTACCACGCAGGCACCCTTGAACAATGGTGCAAGGGTGCCTGCATTGGCGTTAGGCAGCCAAAAGGGCACCATCGCAAGGGAAGGACAGGAATGAGCTGTATAATGTTAAAAACGATGCAAGGTGACTTGCTGCCTTGCGTTGCATGAACATTTGATAAATATGCCCCTAAGTAGCCAACTTTATTAGACTTTGTCGGCTTAAACATCTCACCTTACTGCACAGTTGGATGTGGACTTCCAGAAAAAATTACTAAGGGCCGGATTTAGATCTTGGCGGACGGGTTACTCCGTCACAATGGTGACAGATATCCCGTCCGCCGAAATATAAATCCCATAGGATATAATGGGATTTATATTTCGCCAGACAGGATATCCTTCACTGTTGTGGCGGAGTAACCTGTCCGCCAAGATCTAAATCAGGCCCTGAATCAGAAGGCAAAACTCTTGAACGTAGTGACTTGCTATTTTTACCTGGCCCCTCCTCCATTGTGGTTGGCTTGAAATCTTACCTATGTCAAGGTTAATCGTAACCATAGACAAGTTGCAGTTTCTTGGCACGTTTTGAGTTAAAAGCTTTATAAATTCAGATCTCTCTTTTCCTTCCTCAATTTTGACCATTTTGTGTCATTTTGCATGACATTTACTAGTTTCAAATTGATTTAGGAATTTAATTGATTTGGTTCTTTATTCTTTTCTAAGGGATCCTATCACATTTGTGCCATTGCTGACGTTGGTAAGCCTAGGATAAAGACACTGGATTATTAACTTTGTTGGATTTCATAGTTTGCTCTCCCACAAGGTAATTATCTAGGTTCTTACAATATGCCAGTAGCAGCTAACTCCAAGGATGCCCAACTGATACCAGGGATCAAATTCCAGGGATGCCCAACTGATACCAGGGATCAAATTCCAGGGATGCCCAACTGATACCAGGTTCTGAAACAGAAGCCCTGAGAAGCCACCATATCAAAGTAGTATCCTGGGCTCTTTCTGAGATGGCAATAATGGAAAGGATGCTGACAATACACAGAACATAGCCAGCATATTTTAGCTCCATAACTTTGGCAGGGATTGTCAAAATTATACTCCTAGAATGGACACACCATTTCTTCATCCACTTCCCCATCCCTCACACCAACCCAGCACATCAAGGCCAATCAAAAAGAAGACTAACATTTTGGTCCTTCAAAGACTTCCTAATAGACATAACCCATAAAAGAATTCATCAACCTATCAAACTCTCACCTATCCACATTAGATGTCAACACACTCTTCAATATGTTCAATGAACCACTGATATCCTAGTCCTCTAAACCTAAAGCATCAGCACCACAGTGCACCGAGGAATATTCAGAAAACAAGCGTATCAGATTATAGGCAAGAACAAAATGGAGATAGACTAATGTCCAAATCACCTCAATCAGCTTAGAGCTCTAAACTTATCATGCAGATTCCTCATCAATTAAACAAAAGACACGTTCTACATAGATATCATCTGCAAAACAACTGACAAAGACAAATCTCTCTTCAAAACTGCCCAGCAGTGTGCCACTCTAAAGTCTTTAACCTCTTTTGGCACAGTGGTCACTCAGACATACTCAACTCTCAAAAGACCAACTCTACCAACAACAAAATTACACCATCCTGATGTTTATTCAAGATCACACCCCACCCTCTCCTCAAAATTGCCTTCAACTCCCTCAACCTAGTTGCTTTTTCAGATGTCCTCAAGACATGTCTAATCCTACTCCTTGTCAAGAAACCTACCTTCGAAGTGAAAGATGTAACAAACTACCTTCTTGTCGACCTTTCTAGAGAAAAATCATTACGAAATCAGACTCCACTCAATTACAGGAGGTGATCAAAAACCTCCTTATAGGATTACATATCTGCAGGGCCAGACTAGAAACCAAAACCGGCCCTGGCAAAGTGCTCGGCTGCCCCATCTCCCCCTCCCCCCGTTGGGATGGGGGTGCCGCCGATCTCTTTTCCAGGGCCGGTTTTTGGTCAATTTTGTTACAGGGCCGATTTTGCAGCTATGCTGCAAAAACAGCCCTGTAACAAAAACGGCCCTTAGGGGCCTAAAACCGGCCCCCACCCGTGCGGCCCAACAGGGGATTGCCCGGTGCCCGCTATGGCCAGTCCGGCCCTGCCTATCTGGCTTGAGACCATATTGCTGCTGAGAGAGAGACACTTTTCAAGTAGTCGATGATGCCCTCTTCTTCAGTGACAAACGAGCCTTGTGTCCTTATTGACCACTATTAAAGTTTTACATTTTTGGAGCAATCAAGCACCAAGCATTGATCCACACCATAGAATCATGGAGCTTTCTCTGACACAGACCTGCAATGGTTCACCTCCCACTTCACAACCCATCACCAACGCCTGTCTTCTGTCTAGTCCCCAGGGATCCATGTGTTCCCTGTCATTTTTATCCTCAACATGGAGACTCTAGCATCCATACTTAACAGCAACTTCAAGATTCAACAATTCACTAATGATACAAAACTCAATCTCAAAGTCTCCTCACAACATTTATCCCCTATCTCCTTCCAGCCAAATCCAAAACCAAATGTTAGAACCTATCTAAATCTCAATGCAGTACAGATTGAGCTACTCATGTTTGCTAGAAACAACAAAGGGTGGCAGACTCAAGCTTGGCTATCTGGCATTCCCCTTGGCAGCTGCTGCATCCAGCTGATGACTAATGCAAAAATCCCTTAGTTTTTCCATCAGCAAAGATCTCTTCGTCAAAGGACACATTGCCAAGAAACTCTGAAATTCGCTGTACCAGTTGTCTTTGCTAAAAAAAATGTGAATCCCCTAATTCCAGAAACAAGCTTCAGAACTATAACTAGACTGTAACTGTTCTGAAAGGAAAGCACACAGGGGCATATTATCAAGGACGGTGTTAAAAATGTTCGCCGGTTTAGCGGCAGAAAACTTCCGCTAATGCGGCGATAATGGGCTTGATAATATGCCCTTGAGAATTCCAATAGATTTCCATGTTCTGGTGTGAACATGGGCTTCTATTGGAATTCTCAAGGGCATATTATCAAGCCCATTATCGCCGCTTTAGAGGCAGTTTTCTGCCGCTAAACCGGCGATAATTTTAACGCCGTCCCTGATAATATGGCCCACAATGTCTTAGAGTTAGTCTGGGGATAATTTAGTATAGCATTTGATCAGGATAAATATTTAATAGTCAGTCTTATGGTGGGTCAGAGGTGATGTCAAGTGTAAGGCAGCATTCGTGTGAGTATAAAAAGAGCAAGATCCATGCTATACCCTTACCTGGTGTTATCTGACCCTTCACTACAGAGTATCTTTCATATATGTATATAAGATGGCTCAAGTATCATCAGTAATTGTTTCCCCTTTTATTCTCCTTTCTTTGTGCACAGGGATTCCTGGTTGAGGGTCCTTTTACTAAAAGGGATAGAGTTCAGACGCCTGTCACGCCACCAGCCCCAGCGCACTTGTCAAAGTCAGCATTCTCACCTTACAGTCGGAGCTTGAGGAAATGTAGTGCCTAGATTATGAGCTGCCGGGCTGCTTAGCATCCTCACCTCTTTCTTCTTGATGTTTCCCGTTTTGGGCTCCTCAAGCTTTTTGGCAGGCTCTTGGATCCAGCAACAATTTTTGCCTTCTCACTCCCTGTGCAGCAGTATCACCATCCTCTGGCTTTTGGTCTCTCTACCTTCTCTTGGTGACATCTTATATTTTCAGTCTATTATCTTCATCAAAACTCAACCATTCTAAATATCGTGCATTGATTTCCTCTCCTTTTGGGGTGAGGTGCATGGCCAGGCATCAGACAGTCTATTGTGAAAGGCCTCCAGCTGGTGGGGATGTATCTGTCTCTATATTTTCATCCCCAGTTAAGTATGTAAACAGTGGCACTAAAATCAACACCACCCTGTCACTGGCCTCCGCTTTCAGCTTATGCTGATTTGACAAAGAAGAAAACAGGAGCCATTGAAGAAGGTCAATTGGGCACAATTGGTGACAAACAAATCAATGGCCCAGGAGATATTAACACAGAGGCCCAGATCTAATGAGGACTTACATTGTCCTTGCACGACTGGGATTTACTAAGCCATGCAAGGAGTGATTTGTGTGACTTTCTAAAGAAAAAGTAACGCAAGGCAGCCTCTTGTGCTGCGTTGCGTGTCACAACATCTGGGAGGTGTTCTATGGGTGAAGAATGTGCATTCCTGTGCACTCACCCATGGAATGTGGCGCATTCCCAGGTTTACTAAAATGAGTAAATCTCGGAATGCATCAAAATGCTATGCTGTCCCAAGTGAGGCGTAACAGGGAGAAATATTGTTATTTTGCCTTGTTACTTCCTCTTTCTAGGCGTGATGCAGTCCACATCACACATTAAAAGAGGAGAATGCCTCTAACAATTGTTTTTGTGTAGGAAGATGTCTCTTCCTCCAAAAAACTATCCAGTCTGTAATACAGGCACCCTTGCACACTAGTGCAAGGGTGCCTGCTCCGGCGCTAGGTTGCACACAGTGAACCATGGCAAGCAGAGAGCAGAAATGCCCATATCTTTGTATATATGGAGTATTTCTTCTCTCTTCCTTTCACGTGATGCAAAGCAGCAACTTTATATGCAGCTCTGTGCTGTATTAACTTTTCATAAATATGTTCCAAAGCATCAATAGCCCATTTCACATTAATGAATTATTGTTCCATCGTAGAGTATTAAGTTTCTCTGGAAGGCAGTTTACAGCTTATGAAATCTAATGGGCGATTGGGCCATTCAGATTAGGTTTGAATAATTTACTTGGCAGCCAACACATGAAGGGGTTAATTTGAAGATGAAACAGTTGTGAAAATATAAAAACCAAGGGCTGCAGTGCCAATAGGTCTGGCTTATGAATTAAAGTGCCTATTTTGTCATTGATGAGTTGAGGCACTCAATAAGCCATCATAGATGAACTCTGCAACTCATCTATTCATTCATCTGTGCATCCACTCACTGGCTCATTCTTACTGTTTGGCACAACTACAACACACATAAACTCAATAACATATGCAATAACATTGACAAGTATAAAAAATAAAACATGGTGCAGTCCAAACTAGTGGGCACATGCTTGTAATACCAAAACTAAACATAGCAGCCGGTATCCATCTTGCAGTGTTTAAGAAATTGGGTTATTAGTTGAGTGGGGTGGAAGCCCTAATGATATAATAACCACAATCCTTGTCAGGGTGAACCGTAGAAGTCACTAAATAAACCTGTGCTTAACCCTCTTGTAGCCTGGCACAAAATCAGTCAGTCTTAACTTAAAGGCAATGTGTAAAGTATGCATGCAGCGCTCAAACTGTAATAAAGTAAAAACACAATACAAGAAAAATGGAAAACCAATTTAGAAGAATAGATCCAATTTTACGGAGCCGGACTACGTTAAGATCCTTCGGAGAATATTATGTACCATGAATCGACAGCATTGGCTAAGGCACTAAGATACAGACGCCGAATTTTGACGAAGACAGCCACAGCCGTCAAGACAAAGGAAAAAGGGAATAATAACTAAGAATACCGGCAAAGATAAGACTGGGAATAGTTCTGAATAAGTTCCCCGAGGATATCGGTATCTTGAACACAACCAGTCTCCTCAAATAAAAAGACACCGAAAATTGATTACGTGGCGAATTTACGACCCCACTTTACAGTTTATTTTTATTTTCTATTTTTATTTTTGAGCAGCCTAATACTGGATGTGAGTATTCTTACACCCTTCTCACTATGGCGTCTCTTTTTCTAGCATACTATGCTGACTTGTCATTGTTTTTATCCATTTGTTTTTTTATCCATTAGATTTTTCGTTTTTTGCCTATATATCCTTATTCACGAGATTTCTTCTTGAAAATCAACATTTATTTTTAACCTCAACCATCTCGTATGTTGTTTGCAAATAACCGTCATGTTAATCATCCTAACATCCTAAGGTAACGGTCCCAATCCAAGATGGCCGCCCCCGGATGTTTTCTCCGAGTACGAGTCCCTTCTTCCCTTTCCACTTCAATTGATCTACATAAACAACACCTTTCCGGAGACACGCCAGAATGCGGTCCGGTTGGTGTTAGCCCAAGTAGGTGTTTAGAAGCGTGGCTGTCCGTGTACAAGTAAGTGAACGCTCTGGGATAGTTTTTTCATTTTCATCCCACTCGCTTTACGGAGAACATCGATCTTTTTCGGTTTCCGAAAAGGGCGCGCTTTGACCACGAAGCACACCACAGCTTTAACGGCAACCTTTACATTATTTCTTTAGATGTACAAGATCGCCATTGCCCCTCCGTTGACCATGAGGCATATTAGTGTCTTGTAAAAAGTATGTAAAACACTTATTTATGTCACCTATATGTTTGTGTATGTGTGTTTCGTGTTGTGTCAGACATGTTATTTTTATTGGATATTGTGTTAAATCACAATCACTTTTCAGCACAAAAACGCCGGCATGGAGAGAGCGAATTAACATTCATCTGTTTTCTTCTTTTTTATAAAGAACCCACAACGAGGCACATCATAGACTGAAGCGATTGAACACTTGGGTGTAGTGTGCTCACAATTGTTAAAGATAACAGTACTTATGAACTACTTTTTTCCAAAATAATATGTGTCTTATTATCCTACAGATTTCGCCTGACGTACATTACGTATGTATCATAAATTACGCATGCCTTACAGTTGCAGCGTCTCACATATTGCACCTTATCAAGGTTAACTGGGAGTGGCACTGTCTCACTGGGCTGGTCCCGGTGTTGTCCTGACGAAGAGCTGGGGAAGCTCGAAACTAGTTGACCTGACCATATGCTAGGTACACCTATTCATTATAACTAGGGACTTCAGCATATCAACCCATTTTTAATTTTTTCAGCTTAGAGCATTAATAAAGTTTATTTGGCCCACTAGCTGATTAATTTTAAACTCCACTCCACTCTTTCACTTGCACTACACATAGTCTGATTGATTTTTTAGTGCTCCTACGTAATTCGCAAGTCGCAGCACGCCTCAGTCCGTAGAGGACTGGGAGGACCCCAATGATGAAGCATGTCACCGTGGGGAAACCCTGGTGAGTGAGGGGACTCAAGAAAAGGACAATTTTCCCCTTTTCTAGAATTGGTGTGTTTCAGAATCAATTTGTTTTCTGACACCTCCCATCCCCCTAGGTTAGGTTCTTTTACTTGACTAGTTCAGGTTGTTGTTTGATACATATACTGCTGGAGGGTGAACCTAACCATCAACCTCTATTTCCCCCCCTTTTTTTGATAACCTGGAAGTTTGCATTGACAGTCATCACAAGCAGTCGATTCTTGACACGAAGAGGTCACTGTGCAGTTGGAGGAGCTCAAAACATATGTAGCTCCACCTTTACTTATGGAGGAGTTCACACTGAGGCCAGCCAAGGATTCAGGAAGTAGGTCACCGATTGGGGTTCAGAACTCACTCCACCGGCATGGTAGGTAGTCCTAATAGTAACAAAATCATAGCAAAGAAAGGGGTGAAGGTAAAAAGTTTGGAGGAATACCATGCCAAGGATGTCAGGTCTAACACAGTGGTATTGTACTTAATCTTTGTTTTAAAGTTCTAGCACAGGAGCCATTTTTAGAACCAATGCACTGATCATCTTCAAGTGGGAAAAAACCAATGATGCACTACGGATAACAGCAATCCATATTGGTCATCTGGTTTCGAGAAAGTGGCAATGCTGGAGGTAGTGCATTGCATATGAAATGAATGGTACATAAGTGGCAGTTACCACTGCCTGGAAATCTGTAGTATCCCCTTAGTAGAAATTAAAATAAAAAGAGGGGAAGCAAGTAAATGAAAAGGGAAGTATGAAAGGAGAATATTTTAATCTAAATGACTTGCCAACCAGTCCTGACATTGTAGCACATTCATTTACGGGTGGATGTTCATATCTGATCAAAAATTCCATTATTCATCAGAGCACGAGAGGCAATGACTGAGATGGGTTTAACAATTGCCCCATTTAGTATGATGCAATGCATAGAACCAGAGTGTGAAAGACAAGCCAAGAGACCAATGGAAGAAGAGGGCTGAACCAACGTCTATATTTATATATGGCTATTATTTATAATCCGGAAAATCTCCGCAATAATCCCAATCCAGGACTCAATTTAATTTAAATTGTCATCCTGTTATTATTCTCTTTATTGCAGAGGTCCATAGTTTGATCTAGCCAAATAAAAAGAAAACAGGCAACTGGCTAATTTAAGAGCAGAACGTGATGAAACTCCAGATATGAGTAGGGAGAAATGGAGTAAAACATGTTTTTGCTCTGATTGAAAATAAATGAAGCATTGTGAAGCATTGTGCCTGATATGGAACTATGGGGGACAACTGAAACAACATGAAATAGGGCCCAATTAAGCGGAAATCAAATCTGTATAATTGTTTGAAATCAATGTGGCTACATCAAGATACATCAGCAATATTGTCAGGGAGTAAACATAGGCTGTTGAAGGCTGAGAACTCTGGATTCGTAGTCTATGAATCTGAAGAACTTGTGGATATCTAGAGAAGAGCATATGTTGGGATGTGCAATGTAGAATTCAAAGAGGATAATGCATCACATCAAATTGAGCTCTCTCTGCCAAGATGTTAAGATATTAGAGAGAGAATGAAAGGATTGCTTGGTTAGGTTGCATTGCTTGTTAACATCTATGATGTATCTAAATAAATTGTGATGATGTGTAGATAAATAAAAATTCCAAAATAAAAATTAAATCAGATTTGGAAGATTCTGTTTTGAAGGGTATTTTGGGGCAGATTTACAAGCCCCTTGCGCCTCTTCTACGCCGCCGTTGCGTCACTTTTGTGATGCAGCGGCAGCGCAAAACCAGCACCATGCTGCGGGGTATTTACAACGTGACGCATCTGGGAGATGCGTCACGTTGTAAAGTCCTGCGCCAGAAGTAGGTGTTCATGCGCAGGAGGGGCGTTCCGTCGCAGGAACGCCTCTTAAAAGTGGCTGAGTGAAATCTACAAGATTTCACTTAGTCACTTTTGAGCCCATGCTGCGTCAAAACCCTGCGCCTGCTTGAAGCAGGCGTAAGGATTGACGCAGCATTGTGAGGATAGGGCATCCCAGAGCCTTGCTGGAGCTGCGTCGCGCTTGCGACGCAACTCCAGCAATGCGCTGCCTTTACAGCACAGATGCGTCACGCATCTGTCCGTTTTTTGCCCCATGGTGTGCCGCATTGTAAATGCGGCGCATCCATTGTGTCGGAGCCGTAACGCACAATAACTGGCGCATCCCTGATGATATGCAGGGATGCACCAGTTATTGTAAATCTGCCCCAGAGTGCACAGAATTTGATAACGCCACATTGTTAAAATCATACTGACTTTAACAAATGGTTTTCACAGTAAAGAAAACTAGGTGCACTGCCTTTGATCTGGTCTGCCTACTATGAAAGGTTATGACACAATCATCAAACATAACATATCCCATTTCCTCAATCTGCCCTATAGCTTATCACAATGGCCAACTTGTGCCTACTGGTGTGAATGCAAGCTTTCCCACACAGCAATGATTAGTCAATAAATTACAGAGGTTTGCAAAATTGCAGCTGGCCAAGTAAAATATAGAGGGCCTGGCAATTATTCACTACTGCCAAAGAGGCAATTAACACAAAAACCCTTGCCTACTACAATAATCTGTAAATTCTGTGTAACAAAAAACTTCTATGCGGGCTTTCATACATAGTAATGAAAATCCACTCTTAAATGGCCTAATATTAACATATGCTTTTCACTATAAATATGTCAGGCCTACTGCCTTTATCCCAACTTTCCATAATATAGCCGTGATCATTGGCTTACCACCATAAGCCAAAAAGTGCAATCCAAGCACTATTGGCAATAGAAGCACTCACCTTTGCTTCTATCACTTGTAGTCAGGGAAATCAACAGGTGGATGATGCCTTGGCCCCCCCGACCCCCCAACTCCCCCTCCCGTCCAGCACTCTGAAAGCTTTTATTTTGTTGTCTGGTGACAGCTGCACTGTCAAATCAGGCCTGTTCTGAACAGGATTCGAACACATGTTTGCATTCAATTCAGAAAATAAGTAAGGATTGAGAGAACTGGATTGGGATATCGGAAAGGAGTGTTTGTTGAAGAAAGCCAGTTGGAGGGCTGTCAGTGGGAAGGACATTTGTATTTTCCTAGTCCACTCTGGCACCTGGGAGGCCCTTTTTAGATGTCCCCTACTATTGGCAACACACCGATTATATCCATTATAAACGTTTTGCAAGAAAAAACACAATGGCAAACCAAATAGGTCTGCCTCTTAGTTTCACAAGTGAATCCTATTGGCTTTGCCACTGTTTGTGTGTATTAACATGTAATCAGGGTCTGACACTACTTGAGAGACTCCTGAATGGGATATATATGTCCCATAGCCTGGGCTTTAAACCACAATTTCATCTAACCAGGCCTGTGGATATGCAAGACCTGAAAATCACACATGAACCATAAGTTGTTGAAAGGTATTTGGGTCCCATGTAGTTTAGAAAAAAGTACAGGGGATTGAAAACACCAGAAGTGGTAAAAAGGGTAGTTTCTTTCACTTGGCTGGCATGAATGATATTTGTCAATATCCCTTTCTTTAATCAATGGTGGACAGGCTATAGGATGTGCCCAGCCTGTCCACCATCTCACCTATCAATGTAATGGGTTATGCACAAAACTGGGAAGTGCTCTTAAGCTGATGGAAATCAAAACAAAATTAGATACTACCAGATTTATACAATAGGATCACTTCATTTGCTCTAGATGGCTGGAATATTGAAGAGTCTAAAATGTGTGCTATCTCTACATTCACAGCCTCTCTTGGACCTTGGTAATTCAAAAGGATGCTCTATGTCTATACTGTTGGGTTTTGTCAGGTTATGATTATGAATTATATCTGTGCGTCCAGGTGTCTCTGAAAAAGGGATGGAACATCATGTATGAGGCTTGCCTTATACCTAAATTTCTGTTAACTTGGTACCTGAATGTAGTTCCACTGAAGCAGGTAGCCCAGTATGTAGAACTCAATCTTGGTTGGGAAAGTAGAGCTCACCATAAACGATGTAAGGAAAGGATTAATAAAACTTTCTGGGAAATCTTCCCATTTTTTAAAGAATTGGCTGACAAATTAGTTCTGCTCATCCTTTGGGTTACTGGATAAACTTCCTCTATATGATACGAAGTTAATTGGTAAATTTTTAAAGGGCCTTTCCAGCAAGCTAGAAGGAGAAGAGGAACCAGTTCACTGGACTTAAATACTGGTAGGAGAGTGGTTTTGTCTACAAAAAGGGGGGACTTAGGGCTTTTTTACCAGGTCCAGTATACATGCCCAACAACTAATCAATACAGAAGGGTATGCAGTTCGTGACAGGATAGGACAGAACAGGTTGCTTAAGTGAGACTCAGCTCACTTGATAGCTAGATGAAGGAGGGCAATTCCTCCTTTCGGAATTAGGACCCTCACACACCCAGCCAGCTAGGTGCCATGCTTCATCATAGGGTCTGCTCCTCGTCGGGTCGGAGCTGCAATACCCGGAGGGCACCCTAGAAGGGGCTGTTTAGCAGAGATCTTTTATTCCATGCCGTTAGGTGAAGTGCGTGTGAGGTGCCAAGTGAGTGTAGATGTGGAGAAAGTGAGGCTAAAACAGGAGGTAGAGGTCCAGTCAGAACTATTTTAATGAGTGTGGCCCTTATCGTGATTAAAACTAAGTGTGGCGCACCCCTGTTGTAATGTTACAGGGTACCGCGCTCTAAGATCAACATATTTCTTGTCTAAATGTCAAATAGACGGCAATTCATCAGTACCAAAAACAAGTTCTATCTACACTGTCAATGATGGTCCAGTGTAATGAGAGTGATAGACCACACACAGCACCCTAAGTGTGGTACCTGTAAATCTAGGCGGTCAACCTTTAAGAACAAAAAGAAATTCACAGCATAGTTATGTGGATAATCATGACATTTTTCGCACAAATTATTAAATAACCGTGCAGCACTCAACCTGTGAGGAAAGCATGCTTCACGCTGTAGTGCTGGTGACCATGCAGAAGGCGAGGATCTTAAAATTAGAATAAAAACATTTCAACCTCATGGTCTCAGTTTGGCAGAGTCGTTGAAAATATGCGAGAACTCACCCCACTGGGGTCAATGGCTCGTGTCAACATGTTCCGGCAGGTGTTGACACTGAAAGGTGCAGGGTCCTACAGAATGGAAATGAGGGAGGAATTTGGATTGTAATGTGAAATGCGGTATAATACAACTGGTCAGTTGGAGTCCCCACCTGTAGCAGTGGCCAGGGATTCAATGGACACCGTCGGGCCAGGGTGTCCATTAAGCTTGGTTGCAAGTGCCAAAACAGAGTGCAGAGGGTGCGGCCGTGTCGGAATCATAGAACAGCGCGGCACGGCGCAAGGTCGCACAGCCCAGTGTATGTTTGACATGCTAGTCTACTAGCCTCATCACAGTTTCCTTTATCGCCTGTAGTTAATTAATGTATTCTAGCACAGGCCTTTTATGCCATTACATTACTTCTATCAGCCTCACGCTGTGTCTAAAACAGCCAAAGACTGTCTCCGGCAAAGGTAGTCAAAATGGGAGAACCTGATTGCCCACTGATAATGGCACCAAATGGCATATGAACATCTGAGGGTGTAACCTGTCCCAGTGACACCTGTTTCCTTGTAGTGTTCTGGTTAGGTGGTTGTCCAACAGTTTGTATACCTGTGTCCTTGAATGGGACAAATATGTGTATTCTGGATCTACACGTGTCTCTTAAAAGGAATTCATCTGGGATAATCAACAGCTCAACAAACTCTTGCTCCATTGCGGGTGCCTTGATGTTTCGAAGTTAAACATTTTCCGGGTATTAGGTGGCAAAAACAGCCCCACCAGATCCAGTCCCACCCTCCCACAGTGGTTGAACTGTTTGAAATTGTAGTGGGATCATTGAGCTGGAACTGTAGGCTGGTTTGACAATACTTCCTCACATGTGCATATATCGGCCTATCCACAATAGCCAGTAATATCTCTGAAATAGTGTTATGTTTTCTCCATCCTAAATGAAAACCCCAAAATGTATGTGTGAAACTGTAATGCATGTGATAACAAATGAGGGACAACCAATAATTTATTTGGGGGGGGGGCCTAGAAACTAAACCTTTTCTTTCAGGAAATAAGCACCTACATTTGTGGCTTCAGCCTCATTCAACATGTTATACCAACCTTGGGCAAGATTAGAGTCTTCAGAAATTCTGAAATTCCAGTGGGGTTTCTCTTTTCTCTCTTTGTAATCTCTAGAAGGTTCTGGGGGGGTTCCCGTCTATGTTTCACTCAGCCATTTTCAGCTTAGCTCACGTTTTGCCTATATGGAAAGTCGTCCGTAAATGTAGACCTACTGAAGCAGAACCAGTAACGCACACACAGCTTCCTCTTATGTGTCTACTCTTGTCATTGGACCCTAAGATTAAAATGACTTATGATAGAGTATTCCTATAGGCCCTTTTAACCACTTATTATGTTGATCTCCTAGACATAATAATATCTAAGAGCTTCCTTAATCAATATTGAACCCACCTGGATGTACTTACATTCCAGATGAGGACTCAATGAAGAGGCATGCCACTGTGATGATTTGGGTAAGAGACCTTTTTACAAAACTGTTCTATTGTGTGGAGGCACACACGTTAGACATGAAATAAAATCGCAACTGAAGAATCGTAGATACTGTAGAATTGGAATGTTGCTTTTTAGTAGGCTATATCTCTTTGTGAATAGGTTTCGCAATCAATCACAGAGAATGTAACTTCAGTTCGACAATTTTCTGCAGGGCTGGGCGGTCTGTTGGTCTTGCAACGATGGAATTTGAAGTTGTCAGTAACTAATATGAAATCTTCAGGAGAGCTGGCGTCATCCTCACTCTGGCTAGTATAGTGTGGCTGAAGAGTATGGGCATTGTGAGTTAATGCTTACAATCACCAAGAGGGCAAGTAATCCCGATGACTGGCTCTTTCATATATTGCTGGAGCTGAGCAAAGTCTGAACTTATAAAGGATTCTATTGGTGAATTGTTTTAGGGTATTGAAAGGAAAGCTCTTCGCTCAGTGGCGGCTGCCACCGAGTAGCACGGGTGGGGAGATAGAAAAAAAAAAAGAAAGGTACTTGTCTTGCTGCCGGACTGCCGCCTTACCTCACGTTGTCCTCCACTGTTCCTGCTTGAAGCAGGAAGTCCACCCAGGCTCCCCATAGCCAATCACAATGCTGCAATGCAGCATTGGGATTGGTCTGAGAGCCATAGTTCCGTGCTCAGACAGGCAGTTGTAGCCTGTGCATATTCGTCAGCAGGCTGTGTATAACAGCCTGCTGGGGAACACACACAGTACGCATGACTATTTGGCTGGCCCAAGATGACTGGCCATCCCGCTATGCGCACTTAAGTTCCCACCACTCCTCCCCTTGCTGGCTGTGACCACAGCCACGCCCCACCCTGTAAACCTGCCTGACCAGGGAAAAATAACATAACGTTATTATCATTTCCTTTTTCCGCTGCTCAAAATGCAGTGAGGCTGCGCTCCTCAGCCTTAGCGGAGGAGCCACCGCTGTCTTCCATTTTCCATAATAGAGCCTAGGCATAGTCCATATTCATGGTTTCAGTGTTTATTTTCATGGGACAAACTTTTGCTATGTGTCTTCTATCCTGCAATTCCTATCTCTGCGACCCCTTTATTACTGGAGAGGAGATTGGGGTGCTCCAACATCCAGCAAGTATGATGTTCATTACTCTTTAGGTGTCTATGGGCTTTTTGGGGAGGAGTCCTAAAACAGAGCAAACAGGCTGCAATAGGCCTAAAGCTTGTGTTCTATTGTACACAGACCACTTGAACTTGCCTCTTAAGTCCATGAGGCTTTAGAACAGCGCTCTTGTGCTTCCTGTAGTTACCCAGTTTTGTTCCAGAATGTGTTTCAATACATCTCGCCATTGATGACCAATTGTTAGAGGATGAATTTCTATTTCTTGTCATATGGGGTATACCCCTTATGGTTAGTAGTGTGGAAAGGGGATTGGAGCTCCCCTCCTAATTATAGAGTGATATATTGATCCTCATCACTCCTAAGGTAATGATGTATTTCAGGCTATGATTATAAGGTCTGTAAAAAATGTAACCCTGATTCCTCTCCAGGCGCATAATGTTGAAGCATTAACCTCATCGCTGCTTATGACGGAGTGGTTCCGTCATGCGCGTCGGTCGCGCTGTGCGCATGACGGCACCACTCCGTCACGGCCCCGCCCGCGCAGCGAACCTTCAGCACGGCGCGGTAATCCGCGCCGCGCTGAAGGGGTTAAGGAAGGTGCATTTGAATGCAACCAGGCATCAACGTTCATGTCAGTTAATCTAAGGATGGCCATATCCGGGTCCCGCTGCATGATAGTAATTTGTGACTTGGTATTGTGGGAAACTGAAAACAGGTAGGAATCTTCCAAAGTTTTTTGTGGTTCTTGCAGTGAGCCTCTACAATCACAGCCCAACCTCCAACTGACACAATTCCAAATCAAAGTTTTGTCTTACAGGATACTTTCTAATAGAACATGGTCTAGGGATTGCAGAATACTTTTGTTAGAAGCGGGATTCCCTAGTTGGCTGAGGTAGGTGCCTTAGGCCAAGTAGGGACCCTTGCTTCCACGTCAGGGAAAGGAAGGACACCTTCTCAGATAATCCATGCTCAACCCTTTGCTAGCTTGGCACAAGCAGCTAGGCTCAACTTCAAGGCAAATGTGTAAAGTATTTGCAACCATGCTCCCAGTGACCCAATGGTGACACCACAAAAGGACTCCACACGAGTTTCATATAAAAACAAGTATAAGTTTATATAAAAAGATATACGATGAGACCACACAATAAAAATCCAACATATGCGTATTTGTAATATACCTCCTGTCCGGTTATTAGGCCAGCCAGCTCTTGTAAGTTCTGGCGGTATTAATGAGCAATTCTAGGTGATCCTATGCAGTCCTAATGCAAGGTTATGCAGTTCGTAATGCAAGAATCAGGCACTTTGCAATGTAAAAATAATGCAGTTTGTGATACAAACTAATGCAATGAGTAATACAACAATCAGGCAGTTCATTATGCATAAATAATGCAATGTGTAATGCAACAATCTGGTAGTTCATTCTGCAAACTAATGCAAATCTTAGTACAACAATCGGCAGTTCGTTATGCAGAAATAATGCAATGCGTAATGCAACAATCAGGTAGTTCATTCTGCAAACTAAGTCAATGCGTAATGCAACTATCAGGTAATTCGTTCTGCAAACTAATGCAATGCGTAATGCAACAATCCAGCAGTTCGTTATGCAGAAAGAATGCAATGCGTAATGCAACAATCAGGTAGTTCGTAATGCAGAATGAATGCAATGCGTCATGCAACAATGAGGTAGTTCGTTCTGCAAACTAATGCAATGTGTAATACAACAATCCGGCAGTTCGTTATGCAGAAAGAATGCAATGCGTAATGCAAAAATCAGATAGTTCATAATGCAGAATTAATGCAATGCGTAATACACTCCAGCACTGATCATGGTGCTTCCGACGGTCTCTCTGTCCCTCGTACTGACTCGCGGTCAGTTTCCGTCAACACGGTCTGGTGTAAACCACAGTGCAACTTCTCACTCTGGCCCCGGTACTGCCACTCCTTGGTGTGTACGAGCCGCGATACGAGCTATAACAGAGGATCATGCTACAACAAGGGGAGAGGCCGAGGGCGCCTCTCTCCGAGCCCGCACCCCGCCCCAGGTACCGACACACGTTACCTGAGGTGCGACCTCGCTTTCCTCTCCGCCACTCGCGACTTGGGCCTCCGATGCGACTTGGGTGATTCCGGGCCGATGACGATAACAAAAAATCCCAGGCTGCAACAGGGCACACAACGTCGCTGAGACTCACTTGAGTTCCAGGTGCACATGATCACAGGGCATTTCTCACGAAGGTCTCAGGCTGTACAAAGCACACGCACACAGCATCGCTGAGACTCACTTGGACTCCGGTTGCACACGATCACAGTGCAATCCTCACGAAGGTCTCAGGCTGCACGAAGCACACGCACACAGCGCCGCTGAGACTCACTTGGACTCCTGGTGCCCACGATCACTGGGCATTCTTCCAAGGGTCTCAGGCTGCATAAAGCACACGCACACAGCGTCACTGAGACACACTTGAACTTCTGGTGTGCACGGTCACAGGGCAATCCTCACGAAGGTCTCAGGCTGCACGAAGCACATGCACACAGCGTCGCTGAGACTCACTTAGACTCCAGGTGCACACGATCACAGGACAATCCTCACGAAGAGCTCAGGCTGCAAAAAGCACATGCACACAGCGTCGCCGAGACTCACTTGGATTCCAGGTACCCACGATCACACGGCACAGCTTACGAATGTCTCAGACTGCCAAAGGACACGCACACAGCATTGCTGAGACACTTCTGGAAACTTTTGTGTTCCTGAGTTTCCACAACAGGGAGCCAGCTTACCTAGGGCCCTTGGGGTTAAGTTACTTCAGGACACAGCACAGCAAAGTCCTTTCAAGCAGGGGGACACAACACACAGCAAAGTCCCTTTAGCCTCTTCGTTGGTTAAAGCAGCAAACTGCAGGCCAGCCCCAGAACACAAAGCAAGGGTCAATCCTTTCCTTCAGTCTATTCAGCTGTTTCTTCCTTGGCAGAGGTTCCTCTTGACCACAAAGTATTTTCAGTCGTTTTCCAGTCTTGAACAGTTCCATTCCATTCCAAAGTCCAGGGGTTTCAGCTCTTATAGTTATACCCCTAAATGTCTTTGAAGTCTTTGTGTTCAGGGGGGCACTGACCCCTGTCTAAACCAGTTCTGGGTGTCTCCCTGCCAGTGACAACTCCTTGCTTTGATAGTGGGGGTCTGAATCCTCAATCACTCAGCAGGGGATGGAGCCATTGTTTTATGGCTGCAGCCCAGGCCTCTTCACCTCCAGGGGATACTCCTCCCCCTTACACTCCAGATCCAGGTCAGCCTGTTGCTGTCTCACCTCCTACCCTGGGTCAAGACATTCCCCAGATCCTATCACTTTCAGATCCAGACAATCAATCCGCAACCACGCAGAGACACACAGAAATGTTAAAGCACCAAAACCCAGCCACTTCTAAAAGAGTGGTTTCTAAACACACAATGCAAACACTACCTTCGCAAAACGATGTGTTATTGAATTGTGAGTTCAGACATACTAAACTTCATCTCTCCATCTTAAGCCTTTGGGAAGATAGGCTGGACACATATTACACAGCCTCCCCATCCTGTCCCATAGGCAAGATAGCCTTGCAACAGTGAAAAACGAAATGGAGAGTATTTCACTGTCAAGACATGGTACACACCTCAGTACATCTACCTTTCAAATACACTGCACCCTGCCCAGGGGGTACCTTGGGCCTATCATAGGGGTGTCTGATGTGCATAAAAAGGGAAGGGTAAGGTCTGGCAAGTGGGTGCATTTTCAGGACAACATGGCAGTTTAACAAACTGCACGCAGGCACTGCAGTGGCAGGCCTGAGTTCTCTCTTTAAGGTTACTTGTGTGCGTGGCACAACTCGTGCTGCAGGTCCACTAGTAGCATTTGCATTACTAGCCCTGGCACACATAGTGCACTTTACTAGGGACTTTACTAGTAAGGCAAACATACCAATCATGGACAACTAATTACCATTACCATGCACTTGCACTTGCACTTTGACACTGATCAGCAGTGGCAAAGTGCCCAAAGCATCTAAGTTGGCAACACCATGTACGAAAAAAGGTCTAGGGGGAAGCAAAAAAGTTTAAGGAACTTTAGCCAAAAAGGGCCAAGTCCAACAACTTTCAAGAGCATGGACTTTGGAGTTCACCTAGTCAGAGATTTACCGCCTTCGTCGATGACCGCACTGGATCCCCAGGCTGCAGCAATCGGCCATTGTTGAGCCCTGCTTCGGATCCAGCTTGCAGCAATCAACAAACACTTTTCATCCATAAATGTTTCTAAGTCAGAAGGTGAACTTTCCACCGGGATGAACCTGGTCCTTGTATTCCCACAGTGATCCATTGTGGCTGGCCTTAAATTTGAACTTTGATTCAGCCTAATGCGACAGGATACCCACGATTGGTGCTTTATGCTTTTTGGCACTATTTTGAATTCAAACATTGAAAATGCACATATGTGTATATGTTTACCTTAAAAAAGGCTGAAGAGATATACTCCGAACTATGTAAAGCACTCTTTCTGATTCTGAGTAAAGATGCACCCTTCTGCTAAATTTAGTGTTATTCCATTGAGCCCTTTCTTTTGTATCACTTCAATAACATTTCCAATCAGAATTAACAATGGTAAAATGACAATTTGGATCCCCATTTTTCCCTAGATCACCTCAAAAATCTCCAGAAAGGAGCTTGGATGGATGCACTTTTTTTATGAGAAAGCTTCATGTAGATTTGTCAGACTGCCCCAAAGGTATTAGCAAAACAAAAAAACACCCTTCTTATGGAAACTATGATCTAACTATAACCACACAGTGGTATGTACACATACATACATACATACATACATACATACATACATACATACATATATATATATATATATATATATATATACATATTCATGCATACATACATACATACATACATACACACACTTGCTAAATTCGCACATAATAAATTATTATTTCCGACATAGCAAACTTCAAAATAAAATGTAATTTCTTTGGGAGTGACAACTGACTGTTTTTTCACTGTATTAATTTCTTAAGGCAGCGTCAGACTCATGGCTTTTGGCAAGGCAGATCAATAACAATCACTGGACCCCAATGAAATTAGTGAAAAGAAACGCTCCACATTCACTGAACAGAAAATGCACTTGCGAACACGGACCTTCTTCCAATAGTTCCTGAAATCTGCTATTAGAGACGTCAACCAGCAGGTGTCTCACTACTGTCATGAATAAAGCATACGCAGGCTGCGCTGAGGAGGAAATAGAATACAAGTGCTTGTTGCATTTGCCATCACTTAGTATATTGCCAAGGATTGTTGTCGTCCTAAATTTAGTTAGAAGACAGTGAAGAATTTTTACGATAGAGGACGACACACATCCTTCGCGCTGCATGGTTAAAACGTCGACAACGTTTCTTTTACCCAACCTGCTGTCATCAATAGTGACGACCGAGTGAACTAAATACAAATGTAAAAAAGCGTGTTTTATGCAACGTTTTTAATTATGTACCGTGCCAGCCATTTCTAAGCGCTGTGATTAACAAGTTAAACTATAAGCCAAACTAATGGTTTTCGATTTACGTCACCGGAAGAATGGAACGTTGAGTCCTGTGGGGAGGGATTCGAACTAGAGGCCTGTATATCACAGCTTACCATAGACAGAACTGCTTGATTAGGTTTGGTGTAATCTGCAACCTTTTGTATTTTAATAAAAATGAGTATACTACACATACTTACAGGGGACTTTAGTCAACCCTCCTCCGTCTAATGAGTCTAGTGATGGCACTCTGTCATTGCCCAATGTGGACATCCACACAATAACTAGTCCCCTTCCGGGCTAGTGGTTAATGGTGCAATGTAAGAATTTACATTAAAAAATACATATATACATTTTTGGCTTTTAGACAGTGCTTGTTAGCAGACAATGCGTGCCTTCGTACTAAAACCAAATTATTAAAAAAAGTGATGGACGGAATGCTTGGATTAATATCAGCCACTGGTAATTAATCGGGCCGCATCCTAGCCCATCGTTACTTACCCCATCATGCCAGCTCAGTTTTGAACTAGCCAAAGGCAAAACAGTCTTGACCCTTCTCTAATAGGCCACTGGAATCAAGCTATCCTGGCTGATGAGGGCTGAAAGCCCGAAACCGGTCCTAGGATGCTTGTTTCCAGTCCAGGGAGGACCTGGCTTGACAGTTCGGGCTGAACTGTTCCCATGAGGCACAGGGTCAAGGCTGGTTTGCATATGGCCAGGTCTAAACTGGGGTGACATGGTGAGCAAAAGAATGATGGATTTAACCCAGATTTCTTAACTTGGGGGGAATGCTTTGATTTGTTCAGCATTCCGTCCATCACTTGTGTGTCTGTTGCTTTCTCGCCCTTGCTGACATGGTTTCAGAACTTGGCTGGGAAAAGAAGGGCTATCACGTTAGCAACAGTGGAGGGATAGACTAATGTGTTTTACTTACGAACCTCTAATGAAGGGGACTCTTGACATTGGGCGGTCATACCCGTAGGTCCAATGTACTTCTACACTCTCGTTTTGAGGTGTTTGTATGTACAGCTGTTCTTGGCTGTGTAATAAACTCACTAAAATTTGGATATAAGTCTGTAATCCTTGGAGGAGCTGTAACGTATAAGTGGCTAACAATAATTTCCCTCCCCTGCACACTTTCAAGCAGACAAAAAGAGACATCGGTCAGTGGTTCCAGAACAAGTTTCGAACGTGAATCCCGGCTCCTTCAGAACTTAAAGTGTGGGAGAGAACGTCTCCAACTGGATGTTTCGGTTGTCCTACTCAGCCATTTTTTGCATCCCACCCCCCTGTCTAAACCCAAATATACCATTTTAGCTAAATATTTCAACGGTCGAGGTGAAGTGTCCCTGTTTGCACCAGTACACATTTATTCGGGTACACACAGCACAGACAGAAACAATAGTTCCAAGTTGATAAAACATACTTTCCTCAAACAGGCATGGGACCAACACAGTACTGTCAGGTTGACCGGCACTTGTCAGCCTTTCAGTGCAGGGAGCTAGCAGACATTTAAGGAGGGGACTGTGAGTCATGGAATCATTGTATGCTGTGGCTACATGCCGAGGGGCCATAATAATGTTCAAAATCACTATGCAGATTACAATCCCATAAAGGACTGTAAACATTGGCATGTATGAGAGAAGAAAGCAATTGTGATCATTTCCGGTTTGGATGCCATTGGGATGAATAATAGTTCATCATGAACATCTTTTAATGCAAATGAGGCGTACAAGATGAAGGCATAGATGCTGCCCCCAGAAATGACAAGAACAACCTCCCTTCTTGCCTACTTTGCCTACCTTCTTACCTTTTGAGCTGTGCCCAGGGATTAATCAATTTTACTCTGAATGTATATTACCGAGACTGCTGCCTTAGTGTGGTCGGACATAGCTGCTAGTGCCGCATTGCATGCTGAGAGAAGGACAGTTGCAGACTGGCCAGAAGCTGGGAAACGTGATCGAACCTGAGTGATGGGTCTTATGAACTTTCAAAATGTCCTCTTTTTGATAACAGTGGATTGGGACCGACGGCGCATATAAACCGAAAGCTTCCTCAAGCGCATCGATGACTATCACCTCAACGAGACACGCTTGAATCCATTGCTGGCATCTTACTAATCATAGACTGGCAGTGACCCTTGGGTGCTGCAAAGCTCTGCTGTTCTTCCTTGCTGCTGGCGCTGACCATGTCTGCGTGGAGATAGACACGGAACAGAAGGTCTCTCGGGCTCTCCCCAGAGATCAGGGATGGCTGTTCAAGATAAAACATACCAATGCAGTTGAGTGGCAACTCTTACTGACGAGCAGTCACTCTCCCCAGAACTTACAAATTCTTTCTGTGGTACCACTCCTCCCCTCTTTGCTCAACACTCGGTGGCCAGTAGCATCCGTCTGGGGTGGCATCGAGCACAGGCACCCCGCTAACACCAATGGTGGCCATTCACTGACCACGCTCTGTAGCACCTCTTGGGCAGGAGGTACCAGGGTCAGAAGATCCCATAAATCAAACTTCCAAAACAGTAAGTCCAGGCATTGTGAAAGTTTAGTAATCACGGAGATAAGTGTAAACAGAACAGTGGGAGTCACAATTTTTAATGGTGGATTACTAGTCACAGAAATGTCCATTCCTTTAACCCTTTATGTCGAGGTCATAGTTTTCATGAAGTTAGCCTGACTAAGGAGAGCCACAATTGGTAAATATGGGTAGTAATGAGATATGTATCACATAAGCAGGTCAAGCTTGAACTAATGGAAGTGAACAAAAGTTAAGAGACAAGGATCGGGAACATATGGTTTCAGAAGAAACGTAATTGCTGGGTTGAGGAAACGTGAGCCGGACACATTCGAATACTGACTGAGAAGAGCTATTTGCCATATAAGAAGTCAAGATTTGGGGAGAAGCAGGTCTTATATAAGATGTCAGCACTTTGAGAGAAGCTGATTTTACATAGGAGGCCAAAACTTGAAGAGAAGCAGGTCTAATATAAGAAGTGAAGACTTGGAGAGAAGCACGTCTTATATAAGAAGTAAGTCAAGACTTGGAGAGTAAAAGGTCTTATATAAGAAGTCAAGACTTGCAGAGAAGCAGGTCTAATATAATAAAAGAAATCAAGACTCTGTGAGAAGCAGGTCTTATATAAGAAGTCAGGACCTGGAGCAGGGCTTATATAAGATGTCAGTACTTGGAGAGAAGCAGGTCTTATATAAGAAGTCAGGAGTTAGAGAGAAGCAGCTCTTATATAAGGAAGAAAACAAGACTTGGAGAGAAACAGATCTTATAGTAGAAGTCTAGACTTGGAGAGACGCAGGTCTTATATAAAAAAGAATTAAAGACATACAGGCATATTATCAAGACAGGCGATAAAATTATCGCCGCTTTAGCGGCAGAAAACTTCCGCTAAAACGGCGATAATGGGCTTGATAATATGCTCTATGCAATTGCAATTGAAGCCCATGTTAGATGTGAAGGACATCTAACATGGGCTTCAATTGGAATTCCATAGAGCATATTATCAAGCCCATTATCGCCGTTTTAGCGGCAGTTTTCTGCAGCTAAAGCGGCGATAATTTTATCTCCTGTCTTGATAATATGCCCCTTGGAGAGAAGCAGGTCTTATACAAGTTCTCATGACTTGGAGAGAAGCAGGTCTTATATAAGAAGTCAAATTTTAGAGAGAAGCAGGTTTTATATAAGATGTCAGGACTTGGAGAGAAGCAGGTCCTATATAAGAAGTCAAGATTTGGAGAGAAGCAGGTCGTCAGAGAGGCACACTTGATACACTACTTGCAAAGAGATATTGCCCACACAATTACAGCATGGCTGTTTATGAGAGTGCCACCTAACACAAACACGTCTGAACCACCAATTAGAAAGATACATTTGTTGCTTAGGCAGGCTAGGTTTATGTGAGGGAACATTCGTGAAAGAGATGGATTGAAAGAAGAATGTAATTGACTGATATATAGGCCAATTGATTGAGTGAGAGAGCAATTTAGTTGACAGCTTCGGAAAAATATGAGTCCACATGTCAGTGGTAGGGGAAAAGGGAAGCTTTATTGTTCTCACACCTGATTCGTATATGGAAGTGCTTCTAAGCCTTTTGACTTCTGTGGACCCCCATGTAATTGAATCCAGGGCCCCCCACTGAATCAATATTGGAATCCGGAGACCCAAACTGAGTCCTTACTGGCCTACGCAATTTAGATAATTTGAACCTGAAAACAATACACAAAAACATACAAACAAGCACATGCCAAACAAATACACATCCGAATCCGTATGCGCTGAATCCTGCAAAACAACTTTGTGCAGTCAACAAGAAGTTTGTGTTTGCATGTCCAGGGACCAGAAGTCCCATATGGTGGATTTGGATGAAGAGGAGGTGGGATTCCTGTGTTAAGGGAAGAACACAGTTCACTTCAGTCCATGCGGATTACCACAATCACCAACAACAAGGAGAATGGCAGCTTCTTGCTTTGATTGTTATATTTTGACTGCAGCAGGCTGTTCCATATTTTAACAACTTCTTGTGCACAGAAATCAATCCAGGAACATGTTCCTTGTGAAACAAAATGGTTTAATATTTAGGGGCGGTGATTACCCACCTTGTGTAACAATCGCTGTCCTTTATAGGGTGATCCCTCAGTGTCACTAAATTAAGCTGAGCTCAGTCCCCTGGTATATGACACTGAGCAGACAGGCTTAACTTAGGGCAATGTGTAAAGTATTTATGTTATGTTATGTTATGTTAACATTGGTCTTATATAGCGCACGGCTACTCTAAAAGAGTGTCCCGGCGCTTTTATTAGTAACTACCTGAAACAAAGAACACAGCACAACAAACAGAAAAAAACGGCGAGCAAAGCAGGAGAAGTGCAGCCAGACTAGAGAGCAAAAAGACAAGTTTTAAGGCCCCTCCTGAAGGTCAACAGGTTAGAGGTACTGCGCAGAGCCAAGGGCAAAGCATTCCAGCGCTGCGGTGCCAGAAACTTGAAAGAACGCCCTCCAATGCGAGCTTTCTTAACACGGGGAACTACGGCCAAGAACAGAGACTCAGACCTCAAAGCTCGGGCCGGATGATAGAAGACAAGTCTCCTTTGAAGATATTTGGCACCTGAAGCATGAAGCGCCTTATGCGTTAAAGTCAAGGCCTTAAAAACAATCCGTTTCCGAATCGGAAGCCAGTGAAGTGACTGTAGAAGGCTAGAGGCACTGGCTCGCCTGTGCAGGCCAAAGATGGCTCGCGCGGCCGAATTCTGGACTACCTGCAACCGTTGCAGAAGATATTCCGGTAGGCCAAGATATAGGATGTTAGAGTAATCCAGTCTTGAGCCAATCAAGGCCTGCACCGTCGTCTTCCTGTGCTCTTCTGAGAGCAGAGGAAGAAACTTACGTAGCATTCTCAGGAGGCCGAAACAAGCTCCAGTGAGACCAAGAATCTGGGATCTTAACGACAACTCATTATCCATCTTGATCCCCAGATTCATGCTAGCTGAGAAGAGCTCGCTGGAGGAAACATGTTAACAGGCCACCATTCCTGCCAATGAGGGTCAGACGAACAACCAAAGAAGAGTACCTCTGATTTATCTGAGTTGCACTTGAGACTGTTACCCTGAAACCATTTAAAAACAGCCCCAAGGCACTCCCGGATACTCTCCCCGTCAAAGTCTTCGCCCTTCCTACACGTAAAGAGGAGCTGAGTATCGTCGGCATAGGAAATGATCTGAGCCCCCCGAGACTCCGCCAAAGCCGCCAGAGGGGTCATAAAGATATTAAAAAGAGTAGGGCTCAACACAGAACCCTGCGGAACTCCTACTCCCAAAGGCGGCATCGCGGCAGAGCTAGGCGGGACCCAGACCGTTTGCTGCCGGCCTTCCAGGAAAGATCTAAATCACCTGAGCACCGTCCCCCTCAGACCGATGTCATAAAGTCTGGCGAGGAGACCCTCATGGGGGACGGTGTCAAAGGCTGCCGACAAGTCTAGCATAACAAGCATAGCTTTGCCCCCTGCATCCAGAACCTCTTTAACAGCCTCAGACACTTCCAGAAGCGCCGTCTCAGTACTTAAATTGGGACGAAAACCTGATTGAGATGGATGCAACAGGCTATGGGCCTCCAGAAAATTGGAGAGCACGAAATGCACATGTTTCTCCAAAATCTTGGCCAAAGCCGGAAGGAGAGAAATAGGTCTATAGTTGGCCAAGGCCTTAGGATCCAGACCAGGCTTTTTGAGACGAGGGATAACCGACGCCTGCTTCCAGGCTCGCGGAACCAACCCCCGACTGAGGGAGAGATTTAGAAGAGGATTAGCCAATGGATTGACAGCTTCCGCAACCTTCGCCAAGAACTTGGCTGGACACGGGTCCAGGGGCGACCCAGATTTAAGATTGGCTATAAGTGCCAAAGATGATGCAATCGAGATAGGCGGGAAAACTGCCAAAACGGGGCCCGTAGGAATCCCCGAATCTAGGCCATCCTCAGAACTGGGACATACCTTGGCGATACTCGAGGGAAGAGTATCCTGGATCAGTTTGATCTTAGTGACAAAGAAATCAGCAAGGGCCGAGGCCCACAACTCAGAGGGAGCAGCCACAGTCACATTTTGTCGTGGAGACGTGAATTCCCTGACAATCGTGAAGATCTCCTTACAGGAGTTAGAGGCAGCTTCAATCCTCTTAGCCAGGTAATCCCTTTTTTCCAAGAGGATAGCACGATGGTATGCTTTAACCGTCATCCTATACGTCCGCCTGGCCTCCGGATCATACTGCGACCGCCAGGCCCTTTCTGCCACCTTTCACTGCCGGCGGGACGCCGACAGTGCAGCGGTGAACCAAGGGGCCGAAACCCGTTTAGATAATGACCGGGGGGCCCTCTCAGGAGCCAGATCGTTCAGTCTCTCTGTTAGCCAGACCTGCAAGGATTCTAGGTTGCTCTCCAAATCTCCCGTAAAGGAGCAGGGATAATCACGAGATGCCTGAATCAGCATTTCGGGGGTCACCCGACGATATGCCCTAGATGAGCGTCCCTGGTGTCTAGGCACGGTACTGTAAGATTTCTTCATGCCTAATACATAGAATTTGGCCAGCCTATGATCCGACCAAAGCACCGGTAGAAGTGCAAGTACTTCTATAGGGGACGTTGAAAAGACCTGGTCCAAAGTATGGCCTTTATCATGTGTAGGTCCTGTGAGATAAGGAACAAGACCAAGGGGAACCGTAACATCAAGGAGCTTCATCGTATCCGAGTCCGATCTGTCTTCCATATGAAAATTAAAATCCCCAGCCAGAACACAGTGCTGAGCTCTCAGAGCAAGCACGGCAATTATCGACTGGAGCTCATCAAAGAAAGAACCAACCGGACCAGGAGGTCTATAAACTAACAGCCCTTTCAAGAAATGATAGGGCGCCAATGCTAAGGAAAAGGCAAGGCATTCAGATCCTGTGATGGCATCTGTGGGGATGATGGAACATGCAACCGAATTGCTCACTACCAAAGCCACCCCCCCCGCCCCTCCCACCCGATCTATCATGACGGAAGATATTGTAATCTGGAGGAATTGCTACCACTATATCAGGGTTGGAGGACTCCCCCAACCAGGTCGCAGTCAGCATTAAACAAAGCGGCTTTTCGGTGGCTAAAAGATCGTAAATATCCTGTGCATGACTACGCACGGATCTAGTGTTAAGGAGAGTAAACAAATGCCTTGCACAGCCCACTTCCTCGATAGATATGTGGGGCAGGACCGTATTAGGGAGCCACCAGCAACCAGGGCATCGTTTCTTCCCCTTAAACCTCCCAGGAAATACCTTGCGACAGGTGCAAGACACCCTCTGTAAAGAGCGTAGTGCAAGCGCCGTGTAGCATAGCATTATACCAGCAGCAGAAAGTTATATTGAGGGGAATACAACTACCGCTTCCTGCGCTCCGAGCCCCTCCGAGTCACGGACGAGCGCAGACGGGCAGGACTCTGGCGCGACTCCGGCGCAGAGAGGGCGCCCACCACTGCGCGTCACCGCTGCGCGTTCAAGTGGCTGGCTTAAATACACCGTCCGCGCGTAAGCTGCACGCCTACTCCCCCAATATGGCGCCCGACAATGGCCCACAATACTCCAAGCCAAGATGGCATCCAACAATCCCCCACGCTTCCCCCCCCGAGGACAGGACCCGCCAAACAGCGGTGCACAAACAATTTACGATGCAGGTAAGAGGACCACGGCCCACGTAAAAACAGGGGTAAGAAATTAGAAGAAAAGGAAATATTAAAACGGGAAGATCTTAAAATTCGAAATAGCGCTGCGCCGTGCGCTGGTGTCTAAAGGCAGGTAGTAGCTCTGTTACCTTGTCCAGCTGACCCGTACAACTGCCCGCCTTAAATACACCGTCCGCGCGTAAGCTGCACGCCTACTCCCCCAATATGGCGCCCGACAATGGCCCACAATACCCCAAGCCAAGATGGCGTCCAACAATCCCCCACGCTTTCCCCCCGAGGACAGGACCCGCCAAACAGCGGTGCACAAACAATTTACGATGCAGGTAAGAGGACCACAGCCCACGTAAAAACAGGGGTAAGAAATTAGAAGAAAAGGAAATATTAAAACGGGAAGATCTTAAAATTCGAAATAGCGCTGCGCTGTGCGCTGGTGTCTAAAGGCAGGTAGTAGCTCTGTTACCTTGTCCAGCTGACCCGTACAACTGCCCGCCTTAAATACACCGTCCGCGCGTAAGCTGCACGCCTACTCCCCCAATATGGCGCCCGACAATGGCCCACAATACCCCAAGCCAAGATGGCGTCCAACAATCCCCCACGCTTCCCCCCCAGAGGACAGGACCCGCCAAACAGCGGTGCACAAACAATTTACGATGCAGGTAAGAGGACCACGGCCCACGTAAAAACAGGGGTAAGAAATTAGAAGAAAAGGAAATATTAAAACGGGAAGATCTTAAAATTCGAAATAGCGCTGCGCTGTGCGCTGGTGTCTAAAGGCAGGTAGTAGCTCTGTTACCTTGTCCAGCTGACCCGTACAACTGCCCGCCTTAAATACACCGTCCGCGCGTAAGCTGCACGCCTACTCCCCCAATATGGCGCCCGACAATGGCCCACAATACCCCAAGCCAAGATGTGCAGTTTCAAAATAGTTATAAAGTCAAAATACAATGCAATAAAAATCCCAAACCAAATTAGAAAAGTAGAGTACATTTTAATAAACAAAAAGACACCAAAGCAACAAGAATCCAATAAAAGAATCACAGATATGAATTATGAAAGCTTTAGATAAAAATATGAGAAGTCCAAACAGACACAGCCAAGGTTCTTGGACTTCAGGAAAAACATTTGGAGGTTAGGACTCACTTCAGCGGAGTCCAACAGCAGCTTCAATGGCAGGTCCGGTTGGAACTGGTCAGCTGGGCAGTAGCAGGAAAAGGATGCTTGTAGCTTGGTGCATTCCTGCAGCCTTAGCAGGAGGTTCACCCAAATTAACCCTGGAGTCAACGTCTGTGTCCTAGTTACAAGAGGGAGCATGACCGACCTCACGCGTTTCAACCGCAGGTGCAATCCTTCTCTGTTTTTCACAGTTCCTGTAGTGTTCTAAAAAGGATGCTCAGGGGGTACCACATTTATACATGGCACTAGCATGTGAGCGCGTGTAACTCTTGGCTCCTCCTTAACTATCAAAACAACAGGAACAATATTACAAGGGGTAAGCTTACCCCCTTTTGAAGCAGTTTCTGTGTTCTCCTACTGAAAACAATCACACAATGCTCTTCGCTGCCCAAATCCAAGATGGTTATATCCTTCTCCCCTTGTACAGAGCCTGTATGCCTATCCCAGAGATGTGGTCAAGGAAATGAGCAACCCCTCCTCGGTTGTCATTTTAAACCAGTTCTGGGAGCAGCTCCTCTCCAACTGGGGGAGACAAAGAAAGGACCCTGCCCAAGTGTCAGCAAACATATGACTGTGACAGGATAGGACTCTAGGAGGTAATCAAGTTTCTGTTCACAGGTCAGATGGTTATCCTACTAGAGGAACAGAACACCTCTCCACACCTAAAACCTTTGATCTGCTCTGGGAGTTGTTTCACACCTCATCAAGAGGCCCTGTTCTGAGGCTATTGAGTGCCAAGCACTTATGTAAAAAAAATAGCACAAGTTCCCATAATCAAACGAGTAAGACATGCAGGCCGCTCCTTCAGATATTTGGCATCCATACTCTGGAATACCTTGCCACTGCGTCTGTGCCAAATCCCAAATTAAGTTAATTTGTGGAAAAACTCAGAAGACTTTGCTGTTCTAAGTAGGCTGACTGTGTGTGCGGATTTACTGTAGCTAAACTGTTAGCACTTGAAAGCACTTGTGCGATTTTTACATTATCAGATATTAGGGTACTGTGTGAAATGTAGGGCTGAATGAGATCCCTCACATATAAGGCCGTACATTAGCAAAAGAATGCTAGGCAAAGCAGAGTGTTATAAATTGTATATGCTTTCCCACCGGTATCCAAAGAATATTCCTCAAATACGATGTAATAAAACAGTGCTTGGTGATGTGAAAAAGCAGGCAGTGTTTGACCAGTCAGACTCAGGGTGGTCTTCCTTCAAACATTTTACCTTACTTCTCCCTTTTTGCTGATCTCACTTTTGTTGGCATTAGGACTCTGTTCACTTTACCACTGCTAACCAGAGCTAAAGTGCGTGTTCTCACTTCTTTAAACATGGTAAAATTGGCTTACACCCAATAGGCGCATTTAATTTACTTGTAAGTCCCTAGTAAAGTGGTATTAAATGCACCCAGGGCCTGTAAACTATATATTGCAAATGGGCTTGCAGCACTGATTGTGCCATCCACTTTAGTCGCCTTTTAAGCACCTCAGGCCTGCCATTGCAGCCTGCGTATAATGTTAGGTTACTTATTACATTTAATAGGTGACAACTTTCAATTGGAAGCAGGCAGGAAAGTTGAGTTTGGTGTCTAAACCATTTGTAATTTAAAATGGTAAGTTTGAATTTTAAGCCTCAATTCAGAAAATGGCAACAATACACAACGTCTCAACAGGTAATTCACATAAGGGGACTATTCAATAAGTAATTAATCCTATAGCACAAGGAAGGACAAGGGAGACCAAAAAAGGTGAGAAGTTGTTATTACGCATATAGAGACACAAGAGCACAAAATTGCGGTAACCATAACAACCAAAGTGCACTGAAAGTGTAAAGTGAATGAACGGCGAAGTGACAACTGTGGTAAAAGGCAACAATCGGCGGTACGAACACTCCAAGAAATGATAAAGGTCAACAGGATTATTTCACATTCATGGACATAATTTCATTCTTTATGGTTGACCATTGGGCCGGCCGCAATTGGCGTTGCGGGGTCGACGGCGTTTCGACCTCTTTAATTCGAGGTCATCATCAGGACGATGGTTACGTGATTTATTAAAAGTGCTCTGTAGTCAATAAATGGAGGTAGGGGAAAGGGATCGGACTGTACCGATAGCCAGGAACTAATAAAAAAACCGGATAAGGACCAATTCAAAGTCCAACTTCGAAGAAGGGAGGAAGGTGGGGTTGATTGTGCAAACGGGAGGGAGGCAGTGACCGGGGAAAAACAAGGTGGGCTTGGATTAACACCAGCACTCGTATTTGTTACCTGATACACGTAGGATTCATTGGGATTTATTCCTTTCCCGCGACCCTGCCTTGTTTTTCCCCGGTCACTGCCTCCCTCCCGTTTGCACAATCAACCCCACCTTCCTCCCTTCTTTGAAGTTGGACTTTGAATTGGTCCTTATCCGGTTTTTTGATTAGTTCCTGGCTATCGGTACAGTCCGATCCCTTTCCCCTACCTCCATTTATTGACTACAGAGCACTTTTAATAAATCACGTAACCATCATCCTGATGATGACCTCAAATTAAAGAGATCGAAACGCCGTCGACCCCGCAACACCAATTGCGGCCGGCCCAATGGTCAACCATAAAGAATGAAATTATGTCCATGAATGTGAAATAATCCTGTTGACCTTTATCATTTCTTGGAGTGTTCGTACCGCCGATTGTTGCCTTTTACCACAGTTGTCACTGCGCCGTTTATTCACTTTACACTTTCAGTGCACTTTGGTTGTTATGGTTACCGCAATTTTGTGCTTTTGTGTCTCTATATGGGTAATACCAACTTCTCACCTTTTTCGGCCTCCCTTGTCCTTCCTTGTGCTATAGGATTAATTACTTATTGAATAGTCCCCTTATGTGAATTACCTGTTGAGACGTTGTGTATTGTTGCCATATATTACCCAGTCTCAATTGGGTATACGGGTTTACTCCTGTTATCTTTTGCCTCAATTCAGAAAATGCCACTTTTAGCTATCCTGGCTGATGAGGTGCTGAAAGCCCGAAACCGGTCCTAGGATGCTTGTTTCCAGTCCAGGGAGGACCTGGCCTGGCAGTTCCAGCTGGACTGTTCCCATGGGGCGCAGGGTCAAGGCTGATTTGCATATGGCTGGGTCCAAACTGGAATGTCATGGTGAGCAAAAAAACGATGGATTTAGGCCCAGATCTCTGTACTGGGGTGAATGTATGACATTGTTCTGCATTCTGTCCATCAATTTTCTGTTTGGCTGTGTCACCCCGAGTGGGACGGGTATGCCTAGACGTGGGTCCAGTGCTCTCCATGCCACTGGAGTCAAGCTATCCTGGCTGATGAGGGCTGAAAGCCCGAAACCGGTCCTAGGATGCTTGTTTCCAGTCCAGGGAGGACCTGGCCTGGCAGTTCGGGCTGGACTGTTCCCATTTGGCGCAGGGTCAAGACTGATTTGCATAAGGGTGGGTCCAAACTGGAATGGCATGGTGAGCAACAAAAATGATGGATTTAGGCCCAGATCTCTGTACTGGGCTGAACGTATGACATTGCTCTGCATTCTGTCCATCAATTGTTCTTTTTGCACTTTTAGAAAGTTGGCATTTTCTTGTCCCCACCATTTGGTTTCAACATCCTGTAGTCTGTGTCACATGACTAGGGTTAGCTGGCAGTTGGTCTTTGTGGATTGCTCCCAAACAGTGAGACAAATGGGGAATAGATGTTGGCAGGATGTGACATCTCTGACTTGATGGGAGGGCTGGGTGCAGCTGTCACCTACCACACTTACACAACACAAAGACTGTCTGAGCATACTCACAAAGGTTTTGACACTAGTTGTGCCCTCAGACAAGCTGGGGCCAGAGCAGGTAGGTGAGAAATTCCAAACACCTCTGGGGATGGAAACCTCCATAACCTTCTCCAATTTCAAAGCTGGCAACAAGTTTAATATTTAACCCTCATACTCAACTCATCAGTACACCTCTGCACCTGTGGAAAACTCAGCACAACTGCTCTGCTGCTCTGCTGCTCTGCTGCAAGAAGGGCTGCTACTCTCATACCCTGCTACTTTGCTGCCCTCCTGCCTGAGGGAAAAGAACTGGACCTGCATCTTGAATCCAAGACCACTAAAGAGACTTCAAGGGCTAGATGACTGGCCTCCTGATCAGAGGCTCAGTGACAAAAAAGGTCTCCAACTACCATGAACCCAGCACCTGGACTCTGTCAGTGGTGAGTCTTGCCCCCCCCCCCAAGTGATGCCACCTCAGTCCTGATCCCTTGGAAGTGGGCCTGAAAGTGCTCTGCCAGCTCATCTATGGTCCAAGCAGAACCAACACAGTGTGAAGCATCGCCTCACAGCCTTGTATCACAACTGTCGCTGTCAATCAATCAATCAGGATTTGTAGAGCATGGCTGCTTCACCTGTGAGGGTCTCGAGGCGGTGTCGGATCATGCTGCTTGTTCTCCTAGTGGTTGAACATCCAGGTCTTGAGGCCCTTCCTGAATTGCTGGAGTGATGGTAAGGCTCTGAGGTGCAGAGGGAGGTCATTCCAGGTCTTGCCTGCCAGATGGGAGAAGGAGCGGCCTCCGCTGTTTGTCCCGTGGATGCGACGGGAGGCATCTAGGGCGATGGATCCGGATCTGAGTTTCCTGGTATACTGGTGAAAAGTCATGTGTTGATTGAGGTATACAGGTCCTTCATTGTGCAGTGCCGTGCATACATGGGTGAGTAGCTTGTACTTGCATCAATTCATAACTGGTAGCCAGTGGAGTTTCCTGAGGTGAAGGAATATGTGCGTTGGTCTGGGAAGGTCAAGGATGAGTCTGGCTGCTGTGTTCTAAATCGTCTGGAGTGTCTTCATGAAGTGTGCTGTCATTCCTATGTAGAGGAAGTTGGCATAGTTCAGTCTGCTGGTGACAAGAGCCAGCATGATAGTTCGCCTGGTGTTGGTTGGGAGCCATCTGAAAACCCTCCTGAGCATTCGGAGCTTGAGGAAGCAGCCAGCGGAGATGGCGCAGATTTGCTTCTTCCTGGATAGCTTGCTGTCGAGGATGATGCCGAGGTTACGGGCGTGGTCTGTGGGTATTGGGGTTGGGCAAAGCTCAAGGGGCCAGCATTTGTGGTTCCAATGTGTGTCTTGCCTTTCCCGAAGATGATTACCTCTGTCTTGTCGATGTTGAGTTTGAGACAGTTGTCTTTCATCCAGTTGGCAAGCTCTTTCATCTTTGGAAGTTGTCTTTGTTGGTTCTTGAATTGTCAGTCAGAGAGAGGATGAGTTGAGTGTCGTCTGCATAGGAGATGATGTTGAGTCTGTATCTTTTGACAATGTTGGCCAAGAGGATCATGTATGTGTTGAAGAGTGTTGGACTGAGGGATGAGCCTTGAGGTACACCGCAGGTGAGGTTCTTCGGGAGCGAGGAGTAGGGAGGGAGGATGATTTTCTACATTCTTCCTGTGAGGTATGATGCGATCCATTCGATGGCTGCTCCTTGGATTCTGATCTGGTGGAGCCTGTTGATTAGTGTATAATGTGATATGGTATCAAAAGCTGCAGAGAGGTCGAGCAGGATGAGGGTCACTGTTTCTCCTTGGCCTACCAACATTCAAGATGTCATCTGTAGCGGCGACTAGAGTTGTCTCACTGCTATGGTTTGTTCTGAAGCCTGATTGGGAGGGGTCCAGGAGGTCATGGTCATGGCCATGGAGGTCTCCAGATGTCTGGTGAGCTGGATGTTGATTGTCTTCTCGATGACCTTGGAAGGGAAGAGGAGCAAAGAGATCGGACGGTCGTTCTTAAGTTCTCCTGGGTCTGCAGATGGTTTCTTCAGTAAAGTCTTCACATCGGCGTGTTTCCAAATCTGGTGGAAGTGGGCTGTGGTGAATGATGAGTTGAGGACCTTGGTGAGTTCTTTGCTGATGAGTTGATTGCCATGGTTGAAAGCATCGTGGGGCAGGAGACTGCATGGCCTCCGAAGTGGATGGGTCTCATGATGTTCGCAGTTTCCTTCTCTGTGAGGGGGTTCCATGAGGTGAGTAGGTGTGGGTGGGCATCAGTCTGCGTGAGGAAGTTGATGCTGTGTGCGGGGGATTGGGATGTGAAGTCTTCATAGTTGGTTTTGATTTTGTTGTGTAAAAAAAGTCAGCAAGGGCGTCGCAGAGGGTGTGATTTTTTTTCTGTTGCTGAACAGGTGGTGCAGTTGTTAGAGCTGTCAGTGATGCAGGTGGCTAGGGTGGTCTTCCTGGTGTTTTTCAGGAGGTGGTGGTAGCGATTGAGGGTAGTTTTGAAGTGTGTCCGGCCCTCAAGGGTTTTACTGGCATGCTACCTTCTGTCGGTCTGTCTGCAGTTACGTTTCTGGGTTTTAAATTGTTCTGTGAACCGGTTGGGGTGTTGTGTTCATTTCTTGGGGTTGGTCGGTTTCCTTGGGGCAGCTTTGTCAGTGCTTGATGTGATCCAGTTTGTGAAGTTGTTCACTGCTTGTTCTGTGTCCTCGGTGGTGGTGGGTTGGTGAGAGATGAGGTAGTTGGTCAAACATTGTTCTGTTATTTTGGACCAGCTGCGTCGCATTTTGCTGACAGTGGAGGTGGGGGTGTTGAAGGGTTCCGAGATAATAAAGTGGATGCAGTGGTGGTCAGTTCTGGGGGAGCTTTTCAGTGTTGGTGTATTTTACTCTGTTGCTGATTGCGAAGATAGGGTCGAGTGTGTGACCTGCGATATATGTGGGATCGGTGACCAGTTGCTTGAGTCCGAGGTTGGCCATACTTTCTAGGAGGTGAGCCGTGTTGGTCTCGTCGATGTTCTCCAGGTGAAAGGTGAGGTCTTCCTGCAAGATGTACAGATACGAGTCGATGGCGTTATGAATGATGAAGTTGGGTATGGTGTTGCAGAAGGGTGTGCGCATCCCAAACGCAGGGCCCTGCAGTTCTTCGGAACCGCTGTTGCACAATGCCTCTGTGATGATCAGTCCTGCAACTCCTCAGAATTGCTGCAGCACAATGAATCCTTGATACAGGACTTCTCATCGAAGCCCCGCAGCTCCCCAGAATCGTTGCTGTGTCAAGCACCAACCATGCAGGGCCTTGCATTGCAGCCCGCAGACCTTTGGAGTCGCCGCTGCACACCGCCCCGCAGACCTTTGGAGTCGCCGCTGCACACCGCATCTCCTAAACTGGATCTCACAACTGTGCACAGCCAAGATTTAAGGTTCTTTCTGCAGCAGGGCTAACCTGGTCCCTATATCCAGCCTGCACAATATCGCGGTCGGCCAGAACTAATGACTTTGTCCCGATCCGGCGGGACCAGATAACCACAGTTGGGGCTTTGTGCCTTTAGGCACTATTTTCACTTAAACCTTTAAAATTGCATATCTCCGGTTCTATTAATTGATTTTTTGTCTTTTGGCCTGAAATAATTCATAACATTTTACTCTATTCCTTCTAAATGGGTGTGGGATTTTTCTTGTGTTGTGTTTTAACTTTAAATGATTACTGTTTGAAGTGCTGCCTAAATACTTTACACATTGCCTCCAGGTTAGACTGATTTGAGCCAAGCTACCGGAGAGTTAAGCACAGGTTAGTGTGGGGTTTGCTTTGGGTTTGCGCTTCACCCTGACAGCAATTGTGGTTGCTGCCTGAGTGTGATTTCAGCCCCCTTAACCAGTGATCCAATTTCCTACAGGCATGTAGCAGCATTCTGAATGGTTAGAAGTATCTTTAATGCAGCCTGCTTAAAGCACAGATATAAAACATTCCCTTTGTTCAGGTGTGATGTTATGATGGCATGGACTACAGTTTTTTGGGCCTAAGTCGGAAGAGCCCACAATATCTTCTCTATGCATCTTAGGAGGCCGAAACAATAGGTTAAAGGTTACATTTCTATCCAACCACAATCCCAAATTCTTCACAGCAGATTTAGGGACTGGGAAAGGACTTAAGGCGCCAGGCCACAGTAAGGAACTGCAATGATTGAATTGATTCCCCACCATCGTGATTTTGGTTTCACTGCCATTTAATTTGAAACAGTTAAGGCTTATCCAGTCCACCGTTGCCATCAAACAGTTCCCTAATCGCGGGGGATTGTTGCTAGGATGTGGCGTTAGAGATATAACAATATGTGCATTATCAGCATATTAGATCAATGCAAAGTCAAATGATTCACCAATTTTCACCAAAGGGCGAACACATATGTTGACAAATATGGGGTTCAACCATGAGCCCTGTAAAACTCGAATAGAAATAGACCTAGATGCAGATGAAAAAAGGTTTTGATGCTACCTGAAAGGAGCGATGATCTAAAAATGACCTGAATCATTCCAAGGTATTTTCATAATATATACAGCAATCCAGGAGTCTAGGAAGTACAACATTGTGAGACATTGACGAAAGCTACAATCAAATCCAATAGAGTCAACTGTGCATGGAGGGAGGCCCAACTCTGAGGCATGCCATATGTTATTGAATTCCAAGCAGCTAGATAGTTGGTGATTGACATGCTTGTACAAGATTTTATATGTACGCAGAAGGAGAGAGATGGGACAATAGCTCTCTAATTTGAGGGATTTAACTGTGTAATTTTGTTTTAGTAGTGGTATCACCACCGCATATTCCCAAGATGGTGGTACCTTAGCGGAGCAGATAGATAAATTCAACACATCAGTCCAGATTGGCCAAATAATATGGGAGCCCTTTTTTTTAGCAGAGCAGGCAGTGCAGGGTCCATTGGGGAGCATGATTTGATAGAGTTTGTCAAGCCACAGATCTTCTCCGAGGCGATCTGTTTAAAGTAAAGCAAATAAGGTCCAGAAAGCTTGTTTAGAAGTGGGGCAGAAGCATCTTGAGAGAGTACGGCATAGGTTTCTGCATTTTTGTGGGAAGAACTGTGCCATTTCATTGCACCTTTCCTCGTAACGTTACATTGCGATTACACAATGGCAAATATTTCTTTAGCATTAGTTTTGGGTACAAAGAACATTATAGGTGCTTTCCCAATTGCACTATTGTAGCACTTGATGTCAGTCGAGTATATGGGTGTTGCAATGGGGTCGTATTTCTTACTCTAGGTCAATTTTAGTACTTTGTAGCCTTAATTTAAGTTAAATTTGCCAATTAGGAGTTTAGCCAATTTTGACATATTTTAGGAGTTATATAGAGCACATGCATTGGAGCCTGGTTAACAGAGTCCTGGTTCACAGAGTAAAAAACAGAACAGCACCGTCAGTGCAAAATACGGGGTGATCATGGAAAAAGAGCAACTTTCCTACATTTGCAGTTCACAAGGCAACCTATCCCCTTTCCCGTATGTGATAACAACAGAAGGCTTTTGTTTCTCATTCTTTCAGGGGTGAAGGAAACTTACTGTCTGTGATCCAGTCCCTTTCTCTGTAGTAGTGCCAAGAGCTCCATGCTGAAGAAAGGCAAACTTGAAAACTGGATCATGGTGACAATTCTATTCAGAAATAGTGGAAGTTGGGCTCAAGTCAACTGACCATGGCAATTCTAATCTGCTCTCCAGTGTTTTGTGGATCAAATCATTAACAACTGCATCTCACTCTCGGGGTTGTTCAGCTTCCAGGAATCCAGCTTCCCAAATTGTGCAGTCAGTATGGCTTCCTTGGTGCTGGCCGACATCCCATAATGCTCAGATGATGTGTGTTTCAGACCCGGATCACTTCTAACCAATAAGGCATTGTGTTTCTGAGTTGTGCTTTCTTTCCAGGGATTATTATTTTCCTTTCATTGTGCACAATTGTTTTAGCATAGTACAGGCATTTGTACAATGCTTTTTTACATCATTATCCTACTGAATATCTAACACAAGCAATGAAACATTGCATAACCTGTACCCTTCCCTAATTCTAAAGAACACCATGAAAGAGTCTCCAGCAATACAAACCCACCTCTCCTGAACCTCGAAAAACTCCATGAATGAGTCCTTAATAACACAATACTACAATCCCCTGCATACTCCAAATTTACCCTTTGAAACAGATTCCTAGCAGAAGAATCTTACCTGTACCCAAACCCTAACTGTTGGAAACCGGGCCACCGGGTTAGCAGTCACCAGGTTCCCAGCACAATGGTAGCTTGGCTCGAGCGGTCGGGGGCAGGCACCGTGTTAAGCGTACGTCACACCCTCACAATAACCATGCGTTCATCCGTTCCAAAAACGACACTACACCGTAAAAATTATGAAAGAAAGTAGTTTGTCTTTATCTTATTTTTCTCTTAGTTGCAGGTTTCAAACATACATACAATACCATAAGACTTTTCTTGAAAATAGCAGGTCAAATAAATAATACCACAGTGGGGTTTCAATAAATAGGATCAGGTCATAAATAAACACGGAATAAATATAGGTGCAATAAATACAGATGGCAAATAAATACAGTCAGGAATAAATACAGTGGAAGACAATAAATAAAGCACCCTCAATAACTTAAATAACACAATCAATGACAATTACAGTTCACAACCCTTTCACGAGGTAGTTTGGTTTCACTTTGCCCAAGTACAGCTTGTGGTCATTTGGATGACATGGGGGGTGTCCCACCTAGATTGGTCAAGGCTAGGCCTGAACTGAGGTAGAATAAGGGTAACCTAAGGATCTGGCTCTCCCAAAAATACACAACCCCTCAGAGACGTCACTGCACCAGTCTCAGTTCACCCCTGGCACTCCCAAGCTGGTTCTAACACCCCTCTAGCCCCTAGAATGGTCTTTTAGGGCTCCACGGGGCCTCAGACGCCCCCTCTACCACTTACTGCCCTTTTTCACGATGATCGGCTCCGCTCGGCGCCGGGTCGACGTCGCTGGACGGCTCCAGTTCGATGTCGCTGGGCGGCCTCTGGTCGGTGTCGCTGGGCGGCTTCGGATCGATGTCGCTGGGCTGTTCCGGATCGATGTCGCTGGGCGGCCTCGGCTCGATGTCGCTGGGCTGCTCCGGCTCGATGTCGCTGGGCGGCCTCGGCTCGATGTCGCCTTCCGGCGTCGCAGGGTCACGGCCTCCCCGCTTCCGGGTGTCTCCGGAGTGCGACCTCCACTCCCGACCTCTGGCGCGCTTCACCTCAGATTCCGGCGTCTCCGGAGTGCGATCTCCACTCCCGACCTCCGGCGCGCTTCACCTCGAATTCCGGCGTCTCCGGAGTGCGATCTCCACTCCCGACCTCCGGCGCGCTTCACCTCGACCTCAGGTGACTCCTTACTCGACCTCCGGTGTCTCTCCACGACCTCCGTCGGCGCCCCCTCTCGACCTCTGACGGCTCCGGGTACGACGTCTGCTTCCTGTCAGCGCCGCTTCTCCACCTCAGGCCTCAGGTCTCCAGGCTTCTCGACGTCAGGACTCCAGGAGGACACCGCTAAACAGGTCAGGAGCTTGCTGGTCTTCTTCTTTAAGGCCTCTTCACAATATGTAGGTCCTTAAGATGGTTTTTCTGGTCTTGGTCCCACACAGGGCTCTAGGCTGGGCTTGGTCAGTAGGGACTAGCATCAAGGGTGGGTTTCTGGACCCCACTCCAAGCACTGGTTTCCACCCCTGCTGCCTTACTCCGACCTCCTTCTGAACTGGTCCTCTCTCCTCTCTAGTCAGATGCCAACTGCCACACTGAGATGGCCTCCCAACATTCTAAACTGCCTCCCACTGTCACAGGGTTCTAGAATGTTCTGGAAACCTCCAGTGAGTTCTGATGATGTCACAGGTGACAATGGGTGGCCACCATTTTGTGTCTCAGGCCCTCAGACAGAAGTTCCAGGGGTAGGGAAAATGGCTCCCTGACCCTGCATCAACACTAAAAAGTCTGGTGGTTCCCAAAAAGGAAAAATTATAACAGGGTTTGAGGCAAAAGTGGGACAAAATAAATAATGATGAGGAGGGACCACCCAAAGGGCTGACAGGTCTAACACTAACATACTGTATAAAATAGTCTCTTATGCTACTCTATCCCTGGCACCATGATATCTCACAAAACAGTCTCCAGCAGCGCAACTCTAACATCTGACTAGTTGCAATATACCTCATTTAACAATCATCATCAACATATTCCTGCTCAATAAACCAACCAAATCCTAGAATTACTGTTCTGCAGAAACGTTGCAGGCGGGTGGAGAAAGGGTGTCCCGGAGTGACTGGTATTTTAGTCATTTGATCTGAAAGAACTCCATGGGGACCTATAGGAGAATTGATTGAACTCTGGCGTGAGTGAGTAGGATGGTATGGTAGATGCTGAGGCTGTATTGCTTGCCAAATCCAGAGTCATTGGTAATTTGGCTTGATTCTACCTTATAAACAGTGCTCCACGTTATGAAATGTATTGTATCAACTGCTGGAACCATCTTGAGACTTCTGATTAGATGTAATGCCCCCCAGTTGACACAGCAGATATCAGAACAGCCCTACTCTGCAACTCTTGCTCCTTCCCATCATTTTTCACCTGCCCGGCCTGATAGATTGGCTTTTATTTGACTCATATTTGGTAACTATTGTTTACTGCCTACGGTACTGAGTTGAGCAAGTGTAGGCTGTGCATCCCCATGTGGCCAGATTGGAGCTAGTAACAGCGCTGCATCATCATCTACAGCTGTGGTGTACTTCTCTACATAAATATCATACAGCACACCCCCAAGGTGCAGGTACTGTAACATACCAGTGGCAGCAATAATTTTTGTCACCCTGACTGTGGACAGAGTACTTACATCTACTGGGTAAATCCTTGGTGGACTTTCAATCAGGATTCTTTCATCTGCGGTGGAGTCAGCTGGGTGGTGGATGACTGTAATGCATGTAGCTGGTACCTGAATGCTTGATGCTTCTTAGACGCCCGATGACAGGGGGGAAATGTATTGAGCGCTGGCTGATCATGTTACCTTCCTGTAGCAACCCTTTGTCCAAATTTGTTGGAAGTGGTTTCATTGCTGGGCATCAGTCTCTCCTTTCTATCACTGTACTAATGGTCTTCTATGTCAAGAAAGCCTTGTAAGTTACATGAAAGAATCATTAAGTAAGCATTATGCATTACATGATTGCATACATGTGTATGTGTGTATGAATGGATTGCTGTGAACATGTAACTGTGCTTTTCAAGCACACTCTCCTTGTTCAGATGCATCATCAACACCAGTTTTTACACTCTGGACTCTGACCACAAAGCAGATGTCGAGCTCAGGATCAGCGCTCACCTCCTATGAATGGAATGTCAGGAGAGGACCATTTAACTCTCATGTCATGTGGTCATTGAGGCTACAGGTGAGGCCCCTTGTGCAGTTGCCTCCTGGTGTTGGGTTGCTTCTGGAAGTAGTGCATTTACTGGCATATTTTGGAACCTCTGAAATTCCCCAGTTATAGTTAACTGAGCTAACTATAACTTGTGCCCCTGCCAGGCACCGCTAATGACCCCACATACTACATTGATCATGATATGATAAAATACACTGATTAAATCATGAATTACATGTCAAGTAACATCACTGCTGAACTCAGTGATAACACCCTCATTATATACAGCATAGAGCTACTTATTGTGTGTGCGGGTCGACAACATGGAAATAGCATAAGCTCTGGAAAAGTGTAATCACGCATTATAAAAGTTGGTGCTTCGATTTCCAATCACTGAAGTTTGGGGTAGAAGACGCACTCCATGTCAAGCAAAATAAAGGCTGAGTGCACCTGATGTGGGTTTCGGGGGAATATTTGAAAGTAAGATGTTGCTTAAAGCAAAAGCTTGTTAAAAAAATCAATGAGAAAGATCAAAACTGCTGTTGACAATACATTGTATTTACCTACATAAATAGTTGGAATACAGTAGTATAGACACATTCTGTAAGATGGTCTTTCTAGAACTTAACTAAAGATGTCAAGTCAATGCAGATTGCTGAATAATGTAAAATGGAGAGGTGTCCAACTTAGAGGTGATTTATCTTATACTAGTGTTCTAAGCATGGCTCTAAGTTGATATCCTTATTTCAGGAATATGTGTAATTAATTGTACTAAACTATGAAGGTTTGTCCATAAGGCCTCATAGTAGGTGTTTCTACAGTATCAAATGTATACCTCTCAAACTCTTTGCTTTAGATGGTGGGTTGTGTCTTCAAAAGAGTAATCCCTTTAAGGTGAATAGAAAATTGTCCACATGTGTAGCATGAATTACTAGGAGTCTAAAAACCCTATAGGATGGTGTCACAATGATTGTATGATGTAATCAGTGTTGTAATCAATAGTGCCATTGAACATGCCTGGGATGTTATCGATTATGTAATTTATCATGTCATTAGTGTAGAAATATATGATGTCATAAGCAGTGCAAATTATAGCTAGCTCGGAAAATTAAAATTGGTGAATTTCTGAGGTTTTTTGAATTTCTGAGGTTTTTTGATTTTAGCATTTTAGGTTTTACCTTAACCCTATATTTGTTTTATATAATATATACAAAATAGTGGCGGTTGCCACTGGGTAGTTATAGTTAGGTATGCGTTACCATAGGAAATACCTTTTTTGGTATGCTAATAACTTTGGCGCCGTTTGATGAATCTTCATGAAACGTTAAAAAAGTTCTCTTTTTTATTAGCTCCTTCCTGGAATGTTTCAGGGTGATCCATTAAGTGAGTGCCAAGTAGTAAAAATAGGGGGTCTCTGTTAGACCTGTCAGCTTTAAGTCTCCCCCTCACACCTTTTGCCATACCCCTCCATATGTTTCTGATCTCATTTTTGTTGACCTTAGGACTCTGTGCACTTTACCACTGCTAATAATTGCTAACATCTGTAAGCTCACTCTTTCAAACATGGTAACATTGGCTTATCTCAGATTGGCATGTTATATTTACTTCTAAGTCACTTCTAAGGTGGTACTACATGAATCCCGGGACTGTAAATTAAATGCTGCTAGTGGCCCTGCAGCACTTGTTGTGCTATCACTTACGCAGCCTTGCAAACCTGTCTCTGGCCTGGTAGGCCAGAGACAGGCCAGGCAGGCAATGACATTGCAGCCTGTAGGTGCAGTTTTAAACTTACATTTCAACCTGGCAAAATAAAGCTTTTGCCAGGCCTACACATTTCTTTTTAATACATATGTCACCCCCTAAGGTAGGCCCTAAACAGCTCATAGGGCAGGGTGCAATGCATTTGAAAAGTAAGACATGTACTTTTAAGTTTTACATGTCCTGAAATGAAATGAAATGAAATGAAAAGGGGTTTTGTTAAGCGCGACTGCTGCCTAAGGCGTCCAAGCGCTAATAGAGAGGATAGTGCCCTGAGGAGAGCAGCAAGGGGTTAGTAGTTGCTAAAAAGGAACGTTTTAAGCTCCTTGCGAAAGGACGACAGATTAGGATTCGATCTGAGGTGTCGAGGAAGGGAGTTCCACACCTTAGCAGCATTGAGCGTGAAGGACCTTCCTCCTGCTCTTGACCTCTTAAACCGGGGGGTTACTGCTAGAAATGCATGGGTGGATCGGAGTTGTTTGCCGGGGCAGTAGGGGGAGAGCAGGGGTGGGTTAATTTTAGGGCCAGTTCTCCAGTAGGCTTGGTGGGATATACACATGGCTTTAAATTTTACGTTCTCCCTGACAGGGAGCCAGTGTAGGGGCCTCAGCCCGGACACCGCTGATACTCTGCGTGGAATCTGCAGCAGAATGCGTGCAGCGCAGTTCTGGATCCGCTGGAGTTTTTGCAATACGTATTCCGGCGCTCCTAAGTAAAGGGCATTGTTAAAATCAAGTCGGGATTGAATAAGGCCTTGAATGACAATTTGTTTAGCTTCAAAAGGCAGAAATGGCAAGATTTTTCTCAGCATCCTAATAATCCCGAAACAAGTTGCAGATGTTTTTGTAGCTTGGGTGTTAAGAGTTAAGGATTTGTCAAGCCAAACCCCTAGGCTTTTAATATTATCTTTCGGACTTGGGGCCATAGGCGATCAATGGTGGACATAACTGGAGGGCCAAGCACCATGAGCTCAGTCTTATCGCCATTGAGTTTAAGAGAGGATGCCGTCATCCATCTCCTAACCTCTTCCATACAGGACGTTAAGTTGGCCTGTACCGGCTTTCTGTTCTTCTGTTCGAGGGAGACCACTAGCTGGGTATCGTCCGCATAAGTGACGATCTTAATGCCATATGGACGGACGATCTCAGCCAGCGGCCTCATGTACACGTTGAACAGTGTGGGGCTTAGTGATGAGCCTTGCGGTACCCCACAGTCCAATGGTTTGCTTGTGGAGAAGGCATCTCCGTCAAAGACTTGGAAGGTCCTTTCGCTCAGAAAGGATCCTAACCAGGCCAGAGCGTCTCCTGATAGATTAAAATAGTTTTTATTCTTTTTTCACTATTGCAAGGTCTACCTCTCCCATAGGATAACACAGGAGTTACTTTATTACATTTAATAAGCTATAACTTCCAGTTGAGAGTGGGTAGACTGTTCGTGTTTGGTATCTTTGGAATTGTAATGAAAAATCCTCTTTTATGGTAAAGTCGGATTTCACATTACAATTTTGAAAATGCTGTTTCTAGAAAGTTAGCATTTTTCTCCCTTAAGCATTTAGCACCTGGAGCCTTGTCTCTGGGCCACATGACTAGGTGCAGTTGACAGTTGGTATTTGTATATTCCTCCCAGACAGCCATACAAAATACCAGTTGTTGCGACAAAGTTCACCAAGCCAAACAGCCGCAACGATGAGAAGCGTCGAAAAACAAAGAGATGCGTCATTCCTGTGACTTTCATGGATGCGATGAGACAGTTCCGCAGTATAAAGGGGAGCGATGCGTCGGGTCCGTTCTGAGGGTGATGCGTCGGGGAAAACTTGTGGCACGGTGAGCAAAAAAACAATGGATTTAGGCCCAGATCTCTGTACTGGGGTGAATGTATGACATTGTTCTGCATTCTGTCCATCAACTGTTGTTTTTGTACTTTCTAAAAGTGGCATTTTCAAACACACAATTTAAAAACCATCCAATTCTGAGTTCTGAGGGCCTAAACTTTTTTTTTCTATCTTATCCCCATGGGAAGATATGCTTTTAAAATGTTACAAAGCATTCCCCATTCTGTCCTATGAGGCAAGATAGCCTTTCAATAGTGAAAAACTAAATTGCCACTATTTCACTATCAGGACATGTTACACATATCAGTACATGCCCTAGCTTTCACATACACTGCACCCTGCCCAGGGGTTACCTTGGGCCTACCATAGGGGTGTCCTACATGTTAGAAAAGGGAAGGTTAGGGCCAGGCAAGTGGGTGCACTTGCCAAGTCGACATGGTAGTCTGCATACAGACACTGCAGTGGCAGGTCTAAGTTACCTTTTCAGAGCTACTCATGTGGGTGGCACAATCAGTGCTGCAGGCCCACTAGAAGCATTTGATTTACCAGCCCTGGCACACTTAGTGCACTTTACTAGCAACTGACCAGTAAGTCAAATATGCCAATCATGGATAACCAATCATGTTCATAATTTACACAGAGAGCATATGCACTTTAGGACTGGTTAGCAGTGGTAAAGTGCCCAGAGTCCTAAAACCAACAACAATAGGTCAAGAAACAAATAGGAGGAAGAGACAAAAGGTTTGGGGATAACCCTGAAAAAAGGGCCAAGTCCAACACTTACTTCCATTGAAAGCTAAATGGATGGCCTGGGTACCAGAATGGAAGCGCAAGTATTAAAGGCAAGACGGTCGGATTACAGAGGCAGAACAAAGAATATCTGTGTGGAAGATGCTATGAACACCCGGGGAGAACAAATGCTCAATATTGAAAAAGCACTTAAAATAATTTAGACAAAAAATTACGACCTAGAGGCAAGGTATAGGAAGAACAACTTATGCATACTTGGAATCCCCAAGACTACCAATACAATCCAAATGGAAGATTTTGTGGAGCGATTACATACCATCATATTTGAGGCGGATGCCTTCTCAAAATTACTCATTGTTGAACGGGCTCACAGATCATTGATGGCAAGACTGCTTCCAGGGACTGCCCCCCGACCAGTCATGGCTAGACTGCTAAGCTACCAAGACAGGGATACAACCCTCTAACTTGCCCGAGACAAGCATGACCTACAATTTGAAGGAAACACAATTATTATATACCCAGACTTCACGATGGCAGTCCAAGAAGCAGTCTGCAAATTCATACCCATAAAAGAAAAACTGTGAATAGCCAAAATCCCTTATGCCATGCTATATATGGCTAGGCTACGTGTCTCTCACATGGGGAAAGATCACATTTTAACCAACTCACAGCAGGCAGGAGAATTTCTGAAGTGGCAGGGAGCGCGCAGCTCTCTACAAGATAGAGCGACATCCAGACCCTCATCTCCGCTATTGGAACAGGACTAGCGTGATGCGCCTACACAAGAGGGTCATCTGAGGAGAATCACTGAGCTGCTGCTACTTGAATCAATGGACCTGAACGATGAATGGGCGCTATGTCAATAGCTAAGAGATCTAGTTACCATATGCATGATTGCCATGAATGCTCTGAATGACATACTACGTCCAAGGCTATGGACAAACTTATGTCAGTGACTGACTAGGCACATGGAACATACAATGCTTTACCCCTGAACACTCTCACACAGACAAGGGGGTTTCATGCAGCACTCTGGGTGATTAGTCCTCCACAAATGTACTACTAGTTTCGATTTTTGGTTATATCATTTATTCATTGAGGCAGGATTGGATTGCCATTCCTGGTGGGATCGGGCTGTTAGTGTGGGCGGTGGGAGGGATGGGGACGGTTTTACTTGTTTACTTGTGCATGCTCACCTATACACTTACTGACAGAATTAACAAACACGCCACCACAATATTGTCGACATTGTCAAGCCTTGTTGATGAAACACTGCACTATTACAGATGACTGGTACAAGTGTTAGGAGAGAAGAACACAGACACCCTAACATCAACTGCATCACGTGGAATGTGCAAGGTCTGGGGGACCCATGAAAACACATACATATTTTAGCGTATTTGGAAAGACATAACATACACATAGCCCTATTACGAGAGACAAACATTGTGTACCTCTTGCACGCTACTTTAGCTGCAAGATGGGCATCCTACAGACAGTTTGCGACATACTCCTCGTACTCATGAGGCAAATTGATGCTGGTGCGGAGGGGTACAACCTATGTACTGCATGGCTCCTATTGTGATCCCCAGGGTTGTTACACACTGACGTGGGGCAGACTGGCCTCCTTGCCCCTCACTATTGCTAATTGCTATTGTCAGAATGTGGATGATCCTTACTTTTTTGACAAACTACGGGGACTAACTGTCGATGTCAGATCAACATATAAGCTGTGTGGGGTGGTACATATTACCGGGGTACATGCCAGTCAGTCCAGATTGGGCTACTGGCTATTATGACGAGGGATGGGTCCCTGTTACTGGGTTCGAGAGGTCATGCATCTGGCAAGTACCTACTCGGACCACTCCCTGGTTCTTCTGACACTCACTCTTCCTTTGCAGCTTTCTCCTTTGGCAAATTGGCACCTCTCCCCGCTGGTGCTGCTAGAAACACCCTTCTCGGAAGTGTTGTGGGATGAAATTCTTGATTTTGATTGTTGCCAAAAACAAAGATACAGTCTCCAGGGTGGGCATTGTGAGGGAGGCATTTATGGCTATTCTGCATTGGGTGTATATGTCAAAAAGCGACGGAATACTAAGGGCCCTCAGAACCACATTGGAAAATCTAGAGAGGGATATTAAAAGATTGGAGACTCGGTTGGGTGGCCCAGGTAACCCAGGAGTGGCCAGAAAGATCAGAATCGCCCAAACTGAGTTTCAGGAGGCCACAGAGAATGAATGTTTCTAACGCAGCAAATATGAATGAGCAAGGACATATGGAGAGGGAGAAAGTCCAAGGCACGCACTTGCATCAATCCAAAAAGTGGGTTACTGTTCCTATAGGGACACCATTTTTGTCCACAAAGATAAGGATTGGTAGAGAACAGAGGAGTCTAGGTTCTAACCTCACAATTAGAGACAATCACAGATTTTGTCTCTTGTTGCTCTCACACATCCCGAGGGATGTCATGCATCATCATCGGGCGTTGTTCCTCGTCGGGCTGGCGCTGCAATGCCCTACGGGTCCCCTGAAGGGTCATTTTTGTGGAGATCTTTTTATCATGCCGTATGATGAGTGAGGGTGTGAGATTTTCCAGTGAGAGAAAGGGTGAGTGAGAGAGGGTGAGTGAGTGAATGACTAAAACTGGCTAGAGGATACCCTAAAGACTTTGTAATATATTGGTTCTCTGACAGGCTAAAACAGCCTGTAGGTTATGTGCTACTGACTGGGTAATAATGTACCCCAGTAACTATCAGGTCGACAAGTTTTGCGCCCTCCAATGGTCAAAAAGATCCTTGGAGCTTCATCAGGACCAAAACAAATGGTGATTTTGAGAAGTGAAAAACAAATAAACAGGTAAAGAACCCCTATTTTAAAAGTAGAGCGGTTCCCTTCTTGAAAACTACAGGGTGGCGTCAGCTCAATTAAAACTGCTCTTGTTGCGACCAATGGTAAACTTAAGATCGCTCCATAGGCAATTGCATGTCCGTCCGCACGTTAATGGGGGTTTCTGCTGGGTGCACTGTTCTGTATCACCTACCATCGCATGCATGCCTGCAGGCACGTATGCGAGGGTAGGTTATACAGAACAGTAATTGAGCTGACGCCACCCTGTAGTTTTCACAAAGGCAACCACTCTACTTTTAATGTTTGAATTAATGAAAACAGGTGCATTTAAAAAAAAAAAATAACTATTTAAAAACACAACACAGACATGGGGGTCTGCTGTCTCTAGCAGGCCTCCATCCCTGTATTATTGCCCATTTCCAATGTGTTACAAATTGCGTTCTGCCTCATGGATTTTGATGAGGCACGTCATTTGGACCCCATTGGGAATCGCAAAATGTGTCTGGGACACATTAGTACATTTTGTTTTTGGACTCGCAAATTGCGAGTTACTAAAATTCGCAGTGTGAATCGCAAAAGGAAATGGTCGTACATCTGACCCTAAGACACTAATGTGTCTTGAAATTTAGGTTATTATGCAAACAAGGGAGTGCGACTGTGTAAGAGATATATATATATATATATATATTCACTGAAAAAACCATAGGTTTCAGGGGCGTTATAGTTAGCTGGACTTTTCACTCATACAAAACCATTGAAATTCCCCCGTGTGCCAATGTGTTATATCCCGTTTTAAACTCTCCAGGGGAGGCAGAATTTCTAAGGTTTTTTAAATGCTAATTCCTAACTATAACGTGCCTGAAACCTATGTTTTTTTCAGTGAATTTCAAAGGTTTTTTAAATGCTAATTTCTAACTATGTCTACAGAGATAGGACATGTGAAGAAAGAAGAAAAAACGCACAGAATGAAAAAAAAGAAATGCAGAAAGAAGCAACAGAAGTCCTCAAAGACGAAGAAAAGTGCAGGAAGAAGGATAACGTGCAGAAAGAACAAACAGAAGAGCAGAAAGAAGCCTTGTTGCAAATTCATCCTGTACCCTCAACTTTTTCAGACAGATACTGGTGGTAACTGAGTCTGACTAACCAGTCCTAGAGCCAGTGCTATGTTAAAAGACACTCAGAATACAGTGAAAACCCCTACATACACTAGGGAACACTATGTGTTGGATCCCCCTGTAATTAGCCTGACCTCCTCTTTAAGCCCCTAGTATATAATAGGGCAGGGGATTAAAACTACCTCTTAAAACGCGCCACAGGGTGTGTTTGCACATGTCACCTCAGGCTCCGTCCCCTCGCTTCCCCACTGTGTAAACACGCCCTGTGGTCGTTTTAAGTTGGGAGATTAAGTCCCCTTGAATCCTGAGGGTCCCTAGGGTCCAACTAGACCACTAGGTACCTTCAGTAAGCGCCACAGAGCTGTGTTGCAGAGAGATGTAAAAAGGGGCACAGCCTAGACCACCTCTCTGCAATGCAGCGCAGTGGCGCTTACTGAAAGCACCTGGTGGGCTAGTTGGCCCCCAGGGTCCCTCAGGATTGAAGGGGAATTATTTCCCCAACTTAAAACGCGCCACAGGGCTTGTTTGCACACGTTAACTCAGGCCCCGTCCCCTCCCTTCACCACTGTGTAAACACGCCCTTTGGCCGTTTTTAGTTGGGAGATTAAGTTCATTTGAATCCTGAGGGTCCCTAGGGTCCAACTAGCCCACTAGGTACCTCCAGTAAGCACCACAGAGCTGCGTTTCAGAGAGGTGTAAAAAGTGGCATGGCCTGGGCCACCTCTCTGCAACGCAGCTCAGTGGCGCTTACTGGAAGCACCTGGTGGGTTAGTTAGCCCCCAGGGGCCCTCAGGATTGAAGAGGAATTATTTCCCCAACTTAAGGACCCCAGAGCTGCGTTGCATAGAGGTGTAAAAAGGGCGTGCCCTCAGAACACCTGTCTGCAACATTTTTTTAAGAAGGAGGGCTGTGTGGCCCCCCTTCTTTTTCTAATTTATTGGCACTGGGGACCTCATCCCCCAGCGCCTGCACCCTCATTTTTTTGTTGAAAAAAATAAATTTGGCCCTCCCAAGGCCTTAATCGGCCCCGGGGACCCCAACCCCCGGGTCATGGCCTTTTAAAAAAATATATAATTTAGGAGGGGGGCTGCGTTGCCCCCTGCTCAGGCCACTTATGGCCCGGGGACTCCGGGCCGGCCTTTGTTTTTTATTATTTTAAAAAAATATATATTTATAGAAACACCTAGGACATGCTGGACAAACCGTATGTACCTATCACCATGACGATTTGCTTGATATTCATTAAAAGGCGACTATGCATACAATGAATCCACGTGGAATGTATTTACACCGCTAGTGAAGCTCTGACGTGTCTGACGACCTACCGTGCCTAATCCCGGCGCCCCCGCCGGTGGGTACTCTCCAAGTAGATACCCTTGTCGTTTATTTATACAAACATGGGTAGCTATTGACGGGCACAATTAATACACACGCACACCAAGCCATTCAAAGGGGATTCGACAAAAATTCGACCAAACTATGCAAGAAACCCCCCTCACGGTTAATAAAACACACATCCACCGCCGGATTTGTAATACTTTTTATTTTACTCTCTGGAAAGGAGACAAACCTCACTTGAGAGTCACAGTGTGCTCCTGGCTTGAGGAAATATGAATTTTGTGATCAGTTATGTCCCCTATCGTAGACCCCAACGGCTCCATGTACATGCTACACGTACATGTATGTTCCCTCCTGCTCCAGTTTTGAAGACGCAAATATATGTGCGTCCACCGTCAACATGTCCTCTTTCAGATCCACTATGAATGGGTCAGATATTCCTTTCCTAAGTATGAAAGGCCACCGACTTTATGTGGTTCACTTTCCACATTTTACAGATTCAGGCGAGTAGGCCCGAATTCTGTCATCAAGCCTTTTCCTGCCTTCTGCCTCTGAAAGCTCCAGTCTGAGCCTGCATCTGTGACCATGAACTTTGTCTTACTCCCTGCGCGGCTAACGGTGCCTGATCCAGCCCGTCGCCTGCCAAGAACTGTATTTCACCTTCAAGATTATCTCCTCCGCCCCTCATCCGATGCATTCCTGTCTAGTAGTTTAGGTAAACATTCCTCCAGCTACCGTGCAAAGGGGCCAGGCCTCGCTGTCCTCATGCAAGTAATTCATAGCCCTGTTACCATGGAATATTCCTACCCCCTCGCATCTAGTGTAGACACTTAGACGCTTGTACACGCACTAGTCAGTATAGTCAGTATAGAATAAGATTCTATCCTAAGAGACCTCTCTTTTTGGATAACACAGTTCTTTAAACATAGGATATTAGATATGATTTGGGATTAGGTTGACATAACCCCAGACTTTTGTCTCCACATGTAGAGCTAAATGTCAAGTCCCTTTCTCCCTCTAGTTGCACGTCAATCACACGTCATGCGGCTGCGCACGCATCTCTGCCAAATATTTCTGCTGACATTGCCGGATTCTCTTATGGATCCACCCACTTATGTCATCATGTATAATGACGTTTTCTAGTTACGCCTATTCTAGTTACGCATGCATAGTTTATTCTGTCTTATCAGTTGATACGCCTACTGCATCTGTTTTACTGTAATGCCTTTTCTATAAAAATGATTACCTGTCAATAATATATGTTCCTTCCTTCCTGAACTTTCGTGGTGATGGAATAGAAGGCCCACAATTCGAATTGTATTCCTTTGTATAGGAATAAAGCCTTTTTAAACCCTCTAATACCACGGATTCTGCCTCTCATTTAATGAGTTATTCTTAATAGACTTTACCGCATAAAAAATAGTACCGGTAACGAAATATTTACCACATAAATTGGCGCCCGAACAGGGACACTTTCTCATCTCACGCGCCGGTGGTGCGTTGCAGGCCCGGTCTCCTGCCACAGCTGAACGGACAAAAACGCGTATCCGCAGGATTTCCTGTATCTCCCTCCGGCCAAGCGGGGACGACTGAGGCTGCGATCAACACCCAGACGAGGCGGTGAGAAGTGCGAAGTATCCCGACCAGAGCCTAGCTGAGAGAGCAAGATCCGAGGTATACAGAGACCCGCCAGGTTCCGAAGTTCCGAGTCCAGTCCGGTCCAGTCCAGTTTCAGTTCCGTTCCGAGGCCTTCCGTTCCGAGCTACCCGGTGAGTACCATTACCGGGGAGGCATTTAACGTGCACATAGTCTGTGCCGGTCAAGACGGGTTTGGGTACACAAATCCGGTCTGCACTGTTTTAGCAGTGTATCTGTACTGTTTAGCAGTATATATAGTATGTTTTGCATATAAATTAATATAAATAAGTACTATCTAGTGTCAGTATTATGTCAGTAACTAGTTTTCTATTAGTTATGATTGTTCGTGAAACTGTTAAGTGTTAAATGTTTTAAATACGTTCTATATACTGTGGTGTGAATGACTGTTCATTATTGTGTTTTTATAAAGTGTGTCCCAGTAATAAGGTCTAAAAATGCCGCTCTTTTCGAAACTAAGACAGATCAAAACTAGAAAAGGGGTACTCGAAGAAGCTGTTCCCATCCCACCGAGGGACACTCCAGGGTACTTTATGTATCATAAGCATGGCCTAGATGCCGTATTATTTCTTGATTTATGGGTGGACTACACCAAAGAATTACCAGAGAGTCAGAGATGGCCCGCAGCGGGGACCTGGGATGCAGATTGCATCATGAGAGTAGAAGAAGAATTATGGAAAAAGAAAGCCAGACAGTCGCAGAAAGATGCCATTGAATTATGGCGTAAAGAATCATATAGACGCACGGAAAAAGCACTCAGACAGGAAGAGAAAGGTAGGGAGAATTCGAATAAAACCCGAGAAAATCTATTACTTGAGGAAGGTACCCGAGTAAAATCAGAACAAGTAGACAGACAAAGAAACGCTCTTATGAATGGTATGTATCCACTTCTGGCCGAAGGGTTACCTAAGGCTACTCCGGAAATACCAGAAGACTTGCCACCTCCATTGTTTCCGATAAAAGCACATCCCAAGGGGCATCCTAGAACCGCAGAAGATGTTTTCCTTTCCTCCTATTTAGATGACGCAGCTCCCGAGTATGCAAATACCGCACCACATAGACCGCTTGCCGATGATGTGCATCGCCAAGATTCTCCGTCTGTACCTCCACAACAACCAGCTCTGGCACACATTCCGACAAGCACATCTGTTTCTACCGCTTTTCCCGCAACGACGGTTGCTGTCTCACCTTCAACAAATCCTTTCATGTCCAGCACCCCAGACGGTGCTATAGGAGGTACGACAGACATTTTTTCTACGCCACCCAGAGGAGATAAATTTTCCCTTAGAGAATTAGCACACCAACGTACGCCCAAACTAGCAACCCCCGACATGCTCAAGGAACTTCTAGTAGATTGTAGATATGATCCTGTGCCCGGTAAACGGGACGAAATGCTGCTGTCGTCATTACGTATTCGACGAGCTGCAATATATTTAACGAAGCTACCAGGAATGGCTACACATTTAGAAAATATATATCACTTTGTCCAGTCAGGACGAAGTCCTGAAAGTATTAGCAGAGCCATGGAGTACCAGAAAGCGGAGGTACAGGGACAACTGTTACGTTTCCTCATAAACTGTGTAATCAGAAATCAAGACCGGCCTGGGGTAAATACGGAAGAAATGCAAAAACTTGTCACTTGGGGTAAGAATATATCAGAAGGGAGACATGATAAACTGTTATGTATAGTAGCTATGTACCGAAATATCCGCAAAGAAGTAGAAAGAATACACGAAGAAAGATTAGAGGTAGACCCCACTGACCTAAACAGAGAGGAGGAGGAGCAAGAATCAGACCAAGTAGATACAATAGCTTATGTAGGTAGAGGAAGATCCCATAATAATACCAGAGGTTTTAACGACCCAATACGTCCAATACGTCCAGAATGTAATAGACATCTTCCAAACCCTATGCTAAATACAAAATCCCCTGAACATTTATTCCAAGCCGCTGATAAATTACTCCGAGATCGAAGGGGATACCACGTGCTTGATTCCATGGACGAACAAGAATTAGCCAGGTCAGCAGTACAATGGGCTGACAGTCCCGGCGAATACAATGACGATGTACTTGCACACACGTTTCTGAATCTAGACCCATATGAACAGCGTTTAGCTAGTATATACATGATTCAACACCTCCTTATATTATATAAAACCCAACACTCCGATCCAGGACCCTTACCTGACATATTGACAGAACTGCTCACGAATATATGGAGAGGGTCAGGTACTGATTTGATTAAGGAAATTCTAGAATCTCGAAATCAATATTTAAATTTCGTATGCCCAGAACACGTTCCAGTTCCCATCATGGGAAGAAAAATGTATCACATAGATAGACAGAATCCGTTACGCGAAGTACACCCAATTAGAGATGCCGGTGATAATTTTACACGCGTGTTTGTGTACACGCCTATAACTAAACTGGAATTATTAGAAATGAAGAAAGTAGTACCCAGCCATGACAAGGACCCAGCAGGTTTCCACCGTGAGATAAAAGACATGTTACTCATGGGAGAGTATACTTACCCCGACATTATGAAAATATTGAAAGTCCTATTACCCGCCGGTGTTTATGAGAAACTCAAAGAAAAAGAATGGGAGGTGGGAGACCAAAAAATAGATTGGACAGCATTAGAAAACGAAGAAAAGGCCCGAGCTGCAGGAGCAGGGCTTGGGGATAAGACTACAGCATTAGCAGGATTATTAATACAGATACTGCCACGTTTATTAACTACGAAAAAGGAAGACTGGGGTGCAATCTCAGCCTGTAAACAAAAACCAGATGAAGACACTAGTGATTTCTATTCCAGATTTGAAAAATGTTTTAGTATAAATAGTGGTATAAAAGCCAGAAGTGAGTCATATCCACATCTGTTTGTGACAAAATTAGTTGAAAATTCTCTGCTACAAGTCAAGAATAGAGTATTGAAATTCGAAAGTACCTGGCAAGGTAATACCCCATCACAGATGCTGCAGATGTTACAATATCACCACAATAGAATTAGAGAAGAACAAGAACACGAACAAAGACGTATGAAAGATACAAAAATGAAAATGCTTGTTGCACAGTCAGTTCCAGCCGATAGTCATCAAAAGGGTGATTCCGCAGGTCCTGCGAAAGGGACATGCAACTATTGTAAACAACCATGTCATTATATACACGATTGTCCAGTCCTGAAACATAATATTGCCACAGGTAGAACACATGAGAGACCACGTCCACCTAGACAGGATCAGAATCAACAACTAATGCCTCAGCAGGCACAACCTAGGTTAGCTCCGCAACAACTAGCTCCGCAACAGGCAGCTCCACAACAGATCGTAGCACCACCACAAGCGCAGCCTGTCGCTGCAACTCAAGCAACAACACAACAAATGTATCAGTATGCACAAACAGATTATCCCGATTATCAACGATACTCATGAGATAGCCTAGAGAGGGAAGTTGGCTTACCCCTTATAGAGGTTCCTGTAGACCAAGAGGGACCTTATGTACATAGTGAACTATTAGGGGAAGACAGAAAGTTTTTACTTGATACAGGGGCAAGCAGAACAACTATAAGACGCAGTGAAGTTCCAGGGGCACCCCTCTCAGGCTCACAAAATATTTCCCTTGGATTTTCAGGAAAACCTATAATTAATGACGTAACACAACCTCTTCCACTTACAGTCGGTCCATTAACACGTACTACAGATTTATTGCTTACTAAATCATGTCCAGAAAACTTGTTAGGTATAAAAACATTGAAAGCTCTAGGAGCCATAATATGTTGTTCTCCGGAAGGAGTGCGACTATTTTTACGTGACTTTAAAGGTCACTACGTATCCAGAGACATGGATCACCGACTGCAGAATTTACCTACACATTTATGGGCACAAGGCCCCACTGATGTTGGTTGCATGAACATTACACCATATCGAGTCACACTAAAGGCAGGAGTGGTACTACCACGAATGCGACAATACAAGTTACCACCAGATGCTGTAGTGGCTTTACTGCAAATCATTGACGAGCTTATTGCCCAAGGAGTGGTTGTCGAAACTGACTCCAATGTATGTAATTCCCCGATAATTCCGATTCTTAAAAGAACGGATCCAAAAGCTCCGCCAGTATATCGATTGGTTATTGATCTGCGCGAATTAAATAAATGTATTGTACCACAATACCCTGTGGTCCCAGATATCTCCTCATTACTCACAGCTATTGACTCAGAAGCAACGTTTTTCACTGTAATTGATCTCAAGAATGCTTTCTTTAGTGTCCCAATTGATCCAGAAAGTCAATACTTATTCGGTTTTAGTTTAAATGGACGAAGTTTTAAATTCACACGCGCACCTCAAGGATTTACAGAAAGCCCCAGCATCTATAGCCAAGCACTGAAACGAGAACTTGACAGTATCCACATGCCAGTTAACACTGCCTTGCTTCAATATGTCGATGATCTGCTGATCACCGCCCGAAGCGAACATGAATGTGAAACAGCGTCACTGACGGTTTTGAAATTTCTGGCTGACAAGGGGCACAAGGTGTCCCCTTCCAAGCTGCAATTCTGTGTCCAGCGAGTTGTTTATCTTGGGCACTCGCTGTCCAAGGAGGGAAGGCAGCTTACACCCGATCGCATCCAGTTAATTGCTAACATGCCACCACCCAAGACACAAAAGGAGGTGCGGGCTTTCATAGGCCTCACTTCATACTGTAGGCAGTGGATCCCTCAATATGCATTCCTAGCAAAACCACTCATCCAGTTGACAACACAGGAGGCAGCCACATCGACTGTCCTCCCTTGGACTCCAGAACATACACATGCCTTTGAAAGCTTAAAGAAAGCTTTATGTCAAGCACCTGTCCTAGCAACACCATGTTACAGTAAACAGTTTACACTCTTTGTTACAGAACGCGAAGGTACTGCTTTGTCAGTACTCACTCAGGAACAAGCAGGATCACACAAACCATGTGCTTATTTCTCTAGTACATTAGATCCAGTAGCGCAGGCACTTCCAGCGTGCCTAAAATCAGTGGCAGCAACAGCTTTAGCAATCCGACAAAGCGATGCCATAGTGTTAGGACATCAATTGACAGTACAAGTACCACACGCAGTAGAGGTTCTCTTGAACCGCACACAAACACAACACTTGACTATAGCAAGACTCACTGGTTACGAATTAACATTGTTTCAGCCACACATAGAAATCAGACGTTGTAATACGTTAAATCCTGCCACACTGTTACCAGTAGGCGGAACAGATCCATTGGCACATGATTGTGTCGAAGTCATTACTATCACGACGAAACCCAGACAAGACTTGACAGATATCCCTTTGACAGATCCAGACTTGACATTATATGTAGATGGGTCATGTATGAGAACAAGTACAGGAGAGTTAGTGGCCGCTTACGCAGTCACAACAGACACTGAAGTCATTGAAACAAATTGTATTAACACTTTGTCAGCTCAAGCAGCAGAGCTCATCGCTCTGACACAAGCCTGTATTCAAGCCACAAATAAAAAGGTCAACATATACACAGATTCACGTTATGCATTCGGAGTCGTCCATGACTTCGGCGTCCTGTGGCGAGAGAGAGGTTATTTAACTTCTCACGGTGCCCACATACAACACGGACCCCTCATTCAAACCCTATTAGACGCGATTCATCTACCTACTGCAATATCGATTATGAAATGCAAAGCCCACACAAAAGTTACCGATATTATTTCTCAGGGTAATGACCTAGCTGACAGAACAGCTAAACAGACTGCTCAGAATCAGACTCACACAACTGACGTGACAAAGACAATAGTCCTGACACCAACACATTGCATGACAGTTAAGGATCCCGCCCTTGATGTAATTGACATACAGACACATGCTACACCAGAAGAAATAAAGAAATGGACTGAATTAGGAGGGATCCAAACAGATCAAGGATGGATGACGAAGGAAAAATCTATATGGTTTCTTCCCGACTCAATGGTCCAAGTCATCATAAACACTGTACATAGTCCAGCGCACCTAGGAGAAAAAGCTATGCTAGACAGCATTCAACACATTTGGTTCAACAAACACTTGCGAGCCGCAGCGAAACAAAAAGTTCGTACCTGTATGATATGTTGTCAGTTTAATCCAGGTAAAAGCATCCCCGTAGAGCAGGGTGGATTCCAAACTCCCGATCACCCTTTTGAAGTCCTCCAGATGGATTATATCCAGATGGAACGATGTCGAGGATTCAAATATGTTCTCGTAGTTGTCTGTGCTCTTTCCCGTTGGACAGAAGCATACCCGGTTTCAGATTACACTGCCCCGACTACTGCCAAACAGTTAGTTCGAGAATTCTTCCCACGGTACGGTTTACCACGTGTTGTCTACTCAGATAACGGCCAGCCGTTCTCATCCGAACTAATGAAACACGTTTCCCTTCTATTAGGCTATCAATGGAAGTTTCACTGTGTCCGACATCCCGAAGCGGCAGGTCTCGTGGAACGCCATAATCAAACTCTGAAAATTAGATTGTCCAAAATATGTAGAGAGAAAGGTGTCGACTGGATAGTAGCCTTACCAGTTGCGCTCTTTTACATAAGAATGGTAGCACATTCTCGAACAGGGCTATCCCCGTATGAGGTGATCTTCGGTAGACCACCAAATATGTGGGGGACGCCTATACCTCGTAAAATAACTGACGTTGACTGTAATTTGCTGACAGATTACCTGGCTTCCTTGATGTCTGCACTACAATCTTGTCGTTCACAGGTATCCGCAGCTTTTCCCGACAATACTGAGGCGAAGCCCCATGACGTGGTTCCTGGTGACCTGGTGCTGGTCAGGAACTTTGACCGGAAGACCCAACTGGATCCTAGGTGGAAGTCACCGAAGTTAGTTTTACTCACCACAAGGACAGCCGTGAAAATCGAAGGAAGAAAAGGGTGGTTGCACTCGAGTCATATCAAGAAATTTTATGGACTACCATCCAGCGTAGAGACTCAACCCTGTATTCCCTCACAAACAGACTCAAAGCTTCCCTTTGTTGAGCAATCGAACTCAGAACTATATAAACTAAAATTGAGGTCCAGTAAGTAAGACAATTTGATTGTTTAAGTCCTCTCCAAGGTGAATCGGTTGAATTTGTCTTTGACATGTATCCTCTGGACCGGAATAGAGAAAGAAATAATCAAATGCTGCTCAAAAAGCATGCGTATTGTAAATCATTTCGTAGTCATTGTACAGTAACATTATTAATTTTGTTTTCTCTAAGTCTTTTGATCATCATTGTCAGCATCCTATTGCATATGTATTACCCTATTCCTAAGCATGCTTATAATATAACTGCAGAACATTCTTTTAGTGAATTACCTCCACATGAATTGTCTTATAGATTTGCGCTGCGCAATAACACTTTCATTAGTATGCTACATCATTCTCATCAAACTAGCAATGCCACGAATTGTTGGATATGTGGCCGACTCCCTCCCTATCAGAACTATAAGGGAGTTTTGCCCCTCTTTCCCTATCCGTTCACACACAATGGCTCCTGTGGAGCATGGTTTAGTTTGATCAATTCCCTAGATTCGAATTCCGCAGTTTATCAAGACAACTGGGTATGGGGAAACCTGAACTTAGTTTTGCTTAAAGTCTGCTACCCTAACAAGGAGGGACTTCCCAAAAGAACAGGAACTGATCTAGAAAATGAAGTATATGGATTAGGTAATTTTACGCTTAACCTCATGATCCTGAACGTTGAATCTGAAGCTACACCAATCTTGCCCGCCATGTCAGTATTCCCAGTAAAAGGGGAACTATGTATAAGAAAGAATGGTTCCATACACATGGGCCATAGTAAATGCACCACTGTAATACAATTCAGTGATCAAGGCAAGTCTACATTTAGAGCTTCTCGTCATTCCTACTTTATATGTGGCCAGACCGCATATATACGCCTACCTTTAGATTGGGATGGTACCTGTTACATAGCATTCCTCCTACCACCTGTTTTCCTAGCTCCTCCTGATTATCACAGAAATACCCATTTAGTACACAATAGACAGCAGAGAGATCTCCCAATTGTTGATTACACTGAAACAGCATGGGAAAAATACACAGATTTCAATAAAGGTTTCTTTCCCTATATAGGTACAGTCACTAATAGTAAGCTGATACGTAGATTAACCAGAACCCTTGAAGCAGTAGTGAACGAAACTATTTCTGCCTTAGGCAATTTAACAGAAGAGCAGTCTGCTATGCGGATTGTTGTGCTTCAAAATCGTCTTGTCCTTGACGTCATCCTAGCTGATAGGGGCGGAGCTTGTAGGGTCATCGGATCAAGTTGTTGCATTTTCATACCAGAAAATTCGCCGTCAGTATATAAAGCTATAACCCGCCTTCATAAGATTGTAAGCCAGATACACCAGAGTCCAGGCACCTGGACTTGGTCCGGTTGGTTCTGGGGCGTGTTGTCAGCCTGGGGATGGAGAATGCTCTCCTTCCTAGGTATTGGCTTTCTCATACTATTCAGTTGCTGCTTATGTTTACAATGTGGGCCAGCGATTTGTGGTCTGTGTGCCACCTCGTGTATCCCACATCCAAGTTTTCGTTCGAGATCCCGGAAGAAGAAAGAAGAACAAATGATGCTATATGAACAGATCGATGGATTGATGAAGATCGATATCTCCTAAGGGTCCGAAGGGGACAAGGAGGGAATGAGGAAATATGAATTTTGTGATCAGTTATGTCCCCTATCGTAGACCCCAACGGCTCCATGTACATGCTACACGTACATGTATGTTCCCTCCTGCTCCAGTTTTGAAGACGCAAATATATGTGCGTCCACCGTCAACATGTCCTCTTTCAGATCCACTATGAATGGGTCAGATATTCCTTTCCTAAGTATGAAAGGCCACCGACTTTATGTGGTTCACTTTCCACATTTTACAGATTCAGGCGAGTAGGCCCGAATTCTGTCATCAAGCCTTTTCCTGCCTTCTGCCTCTGAAAGCTCCAGTCTGAGCCTGCATCTGTGACCATGAACTTTGTCTTACTCCCTGCGCGGCTAACGGTGCCTGATCCAGCCCGTCGCCTGCCAAGAACTGTATTTCACCTTCAAGATTATCTCCTCCGCCCCTCATCCGATGCATTCCTGTCTAGTAGTTTAGGTAAACATTCCTCCAGCTACCGTGCAAAGGGGCCAGGCCTCGCTGTCCTCATGCAAGTAATTCATAGCCCTGTTACCATGGAATATTCCTACCCCCTCGCATCTAGTGTAGACACTTAGACGCTTGTACACGCACTAGTCAGTATAGTCAGTATAGAATAAGATTCTATCCTAAGAGACCTCTCTTTTTGGATAACACAGTTCTTTAAACATAGGATATTAGATATGATTTGGGATTAGGTTGACATAACCCCAGACTTTTGTCTCCACATGTAGAGCTAAATGTCAAGTCCCTTTCTCCCTCTAGTTGCACGTCAATCACACGTCATGCGGCTGCGCACGCATCTCTGCCAAATATTTCTGCTGACATTGCCGGATTCTCTTATGGATCCACCCACTTATGTCATCATGTATAATGACGTTTTCTAGTTACGCCTATTCTAGTTACGCATGCATAGTTTATTCTGTCTTATCAGTTGATACGCCTACTGCATCTGTTTTACTGTAATGCCTTTTCTATAAAAATGATTACCTGTCAATAATATATGTTCCTTCCTTCCTGAACTTTCGTGGTGATGGAATAGAAGGCCCACAATTCGAATTGTATTCCTTTGTATAGGAATAAAGCCTTTTTAAACCCTCTAATACCACGGATTCTGCCTCTCATTTAATGAGTTATTCTTAATAGACTTTACCGCATAAAAAATAGTACCGGTAACGAAATATTTACCACAGGCTGAGCCCAATGCTGTGTTACACCCACCAGTGCCCGCCGAGTGCCACACACCTCTGTGTTGTATTCCACCATGACACTCTCTAGCCCATGTGCACTGTAACACCACCCCGTGAATATGTCATGCCACACTTGCCTTCGCACCGGTTATATTGCCCATCTAACGTGCCTTCCTCGATGCCTATATTATAACGCACAGCGCTATGCCATAGATATTACAATCTGGGATCCATATCTTTGTCACAGTGCATATGCAACGTTACACTCCCCAGCACATATTTTATATTACAACTTTAGATACTAGTTAGGTTACACAACACTGCCCTGTGCATATTACACTCCAAGGCGCATATCGCATAGCACGCGCTAGTGCCTGTGCTATCTCGCACTCTCCAATGAATCTGTCATAGCGCACAATGTATTGCATATTTTATTTCACGCCCCGGTTCATCTTATATCACACTTTTTGGTGCATAGTTTATACCATATACTATATGTAGTTTCCATTTTCAATCGTGCTCTCAGGACTATGTTCTATATAACACTGCGTCCACCTACCCTTTTCACGGGCATTACATTTTGCGATGGGGGTGGAGGGTCAGGGGGTGTTTCTGCCAAGTGAGCCCGGAGTCACAGTCACAAACGTCCTCTTCTTCCTGAATAAAAGTGAGATTATGCTGCATACTTGTTCATATTTTAAGTAGTTCGCACAGACAAACATATTAAAAACAATAAAGTTCCTAATACCCACCTTCTCTGAACAGTTAGCTTGCTGCCCCATCCACCTCCTCCCTATCCTCTGTTGTCTGAATCTATGGACTAGCCTCCTTCCCCCTGCCCTATGTCTTTGTGCATGCCCCTGCTCCATCCTTTTTGCCCACCATGTTCCATGGACCTGCCACTCCTATCTCCTCTGAGTGTTCTGTTGAGCTGCCACTCCCCTCCCACCTGCCTAGCATTGTCAGATGACTGTAACCTGTCCCTGCCACCTCCACCCTGCCTGTCCACATGCCATGCCCCTATCCCCTTCCTCCTGTCCTCCATGGTCCATTTTACTGTCACACCCTTCTGCCCTCCCTGGTCTGTTGTGCTGCAACTGCTCCTCCTGCCTGCCCCGCGCAGTCCGTTGTGAGGCACCTTCCCCTGAACTCTCTTGTCTGTGCCCAGGTCCTGACCCTCCCTTCTATCCTCCATGGTCCTTTTTTATGCATGCCCCTGCACCCTCCTTCTTGCCTATCATAGCCATTGTGCTACCACTAACCCTCCCGCTTGCCATGCATGGTCTTCTGTGCTGCCATGGCCCCTCCCACCTTCCCTGTGTGGTCAGCTAGCTGCCCCTGACCCCCTCCCACCTTCCCTCCATGGTCTGTGTGTATGCCATCATAGTCTCACTGTTTCTCTCCATGGTGTGTCTTGTTTCTAGTGTCCATCCTATATAAAACTGCAAATACACAAAAGATTGCACACTTCTGTCATTGGGCTATACTTGGGCTACATCTGGGTGATATTTGGGCTACATTTGGGCTCTTTTGTCTCTGGTGGCCATCTTGGGAGATTTATTTGTTATGAAGTTTCCTAATTTCCTCATTTACTGCAGTCTCCTCAGTAGGAAATACTTTCAGTTTTTTACTTTGGTTTCATCAAGAAGGCATTCAGATGTGTCACACATTTGCCATAAATTCTGAATGTTAGCACTCTAGTTGCTCATTAGATCACTGTAGTAAAGCTTCTGCTCACCTGGGAAGTCTGCTGCTGGTATTCAAAGTGCATGTTTCAGTCTGCGAGTCAGAATTTTAGTTTATGAAATAGAAGAGGATTTGAGAAGTCAAAATGTGCCCTAATTTTTCTTTCTGTAGCACTAATCATAATTTCTATAGCAAAATGAACCCCCTCATTTTGTTCCCTTGTAAATTAAATGTCTTAAGTGTTACCACTTTGTTCCAATCAAGATGGCTTCAGGTGTGCCATACTTTTGTCATAAGTAAGACTGTTAGCGCTCTAGTTGTTCGTTAGAAACACTCTGGGACATTCTGTCATTGGGCTATACTTGGGCTACATCTGGGTGATTTTGGGCTACATTTGGGTTCTTTTGTCTCTGGTGGCCATTTTGGGAGACTTATTTCTTATGAAGCTTCCTAATTTCCTCCTTTACTACAGTCTGCTCAGTAGGACATACTTTCAGTTTTTTACTTTGATTCCATCAAGAAGGCATTCAGATGTGTCACACATTTGCCATAAATTCAGAATGTTAGCACTCTAGTTGCTTATTAGATCACTGTAGTAAAGCTACTGCTCACCAGGGAAGTCTGCTGCTGGTATTGAAAGTGCATGTTTCAGTCTGCATGTCAGAATTTTTTTATGAAATAGAAGAGGATTTGAGAAGTCACTCAAAATGTGCCCTAATTTTTCTTTCTGCAGCACTAATCATACTTTCTATGGCAAAATGAACCCCCTCATTTTGTTCTTTTTTAAAGTAAATGTTTTAAGAGTTACCACTTTATTCCAATCAAGATGGCATCAGGTGTGCAATACGTTTGTCATAAGTAGGACTGTTAGCGCTCTAGTTGTTCTTTAGAACACTCTGGGAAGCTGCAGTAGAACACAAAGGAATCAACTGACAGTCTCTGCCCTTGTTGGATGTACATGTTTTACTGAGAATGTCAGACTTCATTCTCACATGACTGAGAAAGATAATGTGAATTTACAGAAAATATGCTCTCAGTTTAACTTATAGATCACCTTCCAAACCTCTGTGGGAAAAAGCATGAGAAAATAGTTTTCTCTCAAACATGATTCATGATATCACAGCAGAAGGCTTTTTCACATGGTAAAATCACCTTAGAACACACCACAATTCCTAAAATGAGTATGGTACCATCAACAAATGATTTATAATGTAACTAAAGTCTTAAAAGGTAGAGCTTGGTTCAGAAAGCGATCTTTTTTTTTTTAAATGGTGTAAATCCGTTCAGTAGTTTTTGAGAAATTAAAAAAATAAGAGTCAAAAAATCAATTTCCCATAGGAAACTTTGTGCAAGGCTAGAGCCCCAACTACTGAACAGAATTACCCCAAATTTGGCAAAAAGGTAGTGCTTGGATCTGAAAGCGACTTTTTTTTTAAATGGTGTAAATCCGCTCAGTAGTTGCTGAGAAATTAGAAAAATAAAAGTTTCGATATCTGGGCAGAGCCTAAGTCCCGAGCACGAGCTTCACTGTGATTGGCTGCCAACACTCCAAACCAGGAAGTGTTGGCAGCCATCTTTTGACTCGGTAGAAGTGAGTCACCAGAAAACAGAGAAACAAAGGTATAAAACAAGAGAAGAGGGCAGGGTAGAAACACCCTGATCCCCTAGGCCTACTCAGGGGGTCCCAGAAGGACCCTCAGGGCCAAAGAAAGCATTAAAAGAATATATATATCTTTCGGCACAATTCGCGCTGGGATCGCAGGTTCCCACGTTTTATTTTAATGAGACCCCGGGGTGGGCTAGGTCCTGGGGGTATTTCTTAAAAAATAATAGTGTGGGCTCGCTGGGGCTGCGGGGTCCGCTGGGGTCCCCGCAGACCCGGGGCTTCAGTCATGTTGGCAGGGGGGTTGTGCGGCCCCCCTCCTGGAGCCCTCCATCTGCTTATAACTTTGGCGTTGTTTGACGAATCTTTACTACATTTTCCAAAAAGTTTCTCTTTTTTGATCAGCTCGTATCTTGAAAGTTTAGGGGTGTATTGAGGACGTACAAGGTTGGTTGTTGATTGAAAGCAAGTTGATTGCGAGATATTTGCACCCACGACCAGAGCCAGTGGTGATTGGTCAAGGGGGGGCTGAGAAAAAAGGGGGTCCGAAAAAGTGTTTTCTCAATGCATTTTCCATAGGAAACTTTAGACAAGGCTACAGGTCAAACTGCTGAAAAGAATTATGCCAAATTTGGCAGGGAGAAAGATCTTGGTCCAGAAAGCGCGCTGTTGTTGAAATGGTGTACATCCGTTCAGTAGTTTTTGAGATATTAAAGGAAAAAAGGTATATAAATCTAGACGGTGCCTAACTCACGAGCACGAGCTTGCCTCTGATTGGCTGCTAACACTTCAAACCAGGAAGCCTTAGCAGCCATCTTGTGCCTTGCATCAAGTGAAAATATGAAAGAAAGGTCCCGGGCGCAATCAACAGCATACCTCCAACAACATTCTTGGGCCCGCAAGTCTGCCTCTGCGAACCATTTGTCACCCACAGCTCTTCGGTTGCGAGTTCTCTGGCCCGCAGTTGTATCTGTGAAGCCGAGACTGGAAATCTACCGCAGGTCTCCCTCTGAAAGATACGCTCTTCACGCTCCCTCTCCCCACATCACTGTTCCGCAGCTATCCCTTTGGAAGCCGATGGCCCGCACCTTTCCCTATACTAGTCGGCCCGCAGGTGTTCCTCTGCGAGCTGGCCCGCAGCTCTCCCTCTGCGAACTGACGGGCCGCGGTTCTCCCTCTATGAGCCTGCCAGTCGGCTCGCAGTTCTTCAACTACGAGTCAGTCCGCCGGCTCATAAGTCTCTGAGAACAGATGCAATGGAGGCAACGATCATGCAGGTCGGACACTCAGCACTGCTCCGACATCCCACAGCAGGAGCTCCTTGTCCGCCATCCCTCCTCACCCCCACCCCCACAAACAAATGTGACAGTCACGTTAGGGAATCTGGAACGTAAAAAATTGGGTAATGTTGTAAAATTATTAATAAGAAGATGCTTGTGAGGTTGGACAAATAAGAATCTTAGTCATGTATGGATTTACATATAAAACATTTTATTAAAACAAAACAACAACAAATAAAACTATGTACAGCCATGTCGTGTCATCGCTGGACCATTTGTGAATCACAGCCTGCAAGACAAAAAGAAAGATAAGATGGTGCATCATGCATCCAGCAAAGGAGAAAGAGAAAAAGAGAAAGAGTGAGGGAGAGAGAGAGAAACAAAGAACGAGTGAGAGAGGACGACAAAGAAAGAGAGAAAGAGTGAGAGAGAGAAAGAGTGAGATACAAGGAAGAGAGAAAGAGAGAAACAGTGTGAGAGAGAGGAAGAGAGAAAGAGTGAGAGTGAGAGAGAGGAAGAGGAAGAGAGAGAGAGGAAGAGAGACAGAAAGAGTGAGAGAGAGGAGAGAAAGAGTGAGAGAGAGGAAGACAGAGAAAGAGAGAAAGAGTGAGAGAGAGAAAGAGAGAAAGAGTAAGATACAAGGAAAAGAGGGAGAGAGAGAAACAGTGTGAGAGAGTAAGAGAGAGAGAAAGAGTGAGAGAGGAAGAGAGAAAAAGAAAGAATGAGAGAGAGAGAGGAAGAGACAGAGAAAGAGAGAAAGTGTGAGAGAGAGAGAGGACGAGATGGGCAGGGAGTATAGACACTGGAGAAAATCTTCGCAGCTCACCTTTGTGCCACCGGTGTGTCTCCAACTACGTGCCGGGACATAGTGCACCCTCAAGTTTAGTCATCTGAAAGATAGTATAGAATTAGTAATTGCAGAGTACATAAAACTGCACACGCAAGGTGGATTGCTGATGCAGTGTCCTCTCTTTCGTTGTCCCGCCCATTCAAGCTTTCCAGGGAATCGCCCTCTAAACCGTGGTACCTGCCGGAGCTGAAAAATCTGAAACACGAATGCAAAGTGTTGGAGAGGACCTGGCGCTCTGGTGGCTACTGCCCCTTGGCGAAGCTCACGCTGAGATCTAAACAAAAGAGCTATTACGCAGCGATTGCGGTGGCTAAAAGTCAATACTTCACTAGGCGGATCGACCAGGCGAATAATAACTCTAAGGAAATTTTCTCAATAGTAAAAAGCTTTATGTCTCCGATAGCTCTGGTGCGTCCCGCTCCTGTTACAGAGGACTGGTGTAACATACTGGCCAAGTTCTTTCAGGACAAAATTTTGGATATTCAATCTACCTTTCCCACTAACTCTCATACATCTGTCCGTGGTATCTCTGGCTCTCGGTCTCTCAATTCTTCCCACAATTTCTCCTCTTTTTCAGTGGTTGATCTCCCTACTTCTCTTAAAATTTTGACGGCTTGACCACAGATCCCTGTGCGGCCAGGCTTTTGGCTGCCGTTGCGGACTGTGTTAATCCGGAGGTCAATCAGATTATCAATATGTCATTGCGGGAGGCCTGCGTCCCACCCTCTTGCAAGCAAGCGAAAATTCTTCCCCTCCTCAAGAAACCATCTTTGGACCCTCTTTCCCCAGGTAACTACCGCCCTATTTCTTTGCTTCCTAGCCTGGCCAAGGTTTGCGAAAAGGTGGTCACCAATCAGCTCACTGATTATGTGGAGGCCTCTGGCCTGCTCCATCCGGCGCAATCAGGGTTTCGGTCATCTTTTAGTACCGAGTCTGCCTTACTGGAGGTATCAGAGGCAATTAGAGAGTGTCTTGACGCCGGGGGATGGCTGCTTTGGTTATGCTGGACCTCTCGGCAGCTTTTGATACGGTGCCCCATGCCTTACTTCTCGATCGCCTCCGCGAGATTGGAATCTCTGGGTCGGTATGGGGCTTGGTCAGGTCCTTTTTGGAGGGCCGGTCTCAGCTGGTTTGGCTTCCCCCGTGTGCCTCGGCACCACAGACAGTGGCTACTGGCTTTCCTCAGGGGTCATCCCTTAGTCCCCTTCTTTTTAACTTCTATGTTACTCAGCTTATCTATCTGGCCGAAACCTTGGGGGCTAAGGTGATGGCCTATGCAGATGACACTCAACTGCTGTTTTCCTGGGGTCGAGACGAGATCTCTGTCCTCCCTGCGCAACAGTGCCTCTCCTCGGTTTTTCGCTGGCTTGCCCAAGCTCAGCTTAAATGTAACGAGGAGAAATCGGAGATCCTCTTGTATGGCTCCTTCCCGGATGACTTTAGAAGGAATTTATGGCCTCCTGGGTTTCCACTCCCTTGTTCTAAGGGCGACTCTGTTAAGAACCTTGGGATTTGGTTTAGCGAGAACCTGATTTTTTCCGCACAGGTAAAGAAGTTAACAGGTTCTTGTTTTAGCATCCTCAGGTCTTTTAGGAAGTTTTTGCCTCTTTTGCCCAGAGCTGCTAAGGAAACTGTGGTTCGTGCGCTAATCCTCTCAAGCCTTGACTATGCTAATGCATTGTATGCTGGCATTCCGGGTTACCTGTTGGATAAACTGCAGGTGATCCAAAATGCAGCCTCCCGTCTTCTGCTGGGCCTTTCAAGCAGATGTAGTGTGCGTGCACACTTGCGACTGTTGCACTGGCTTCCTGTAAAGGACCGTATAAAATTCAAAATTTTATCCATCGCCCTTAAAGCCCTGTATGGTTTGGACCCTACATATCTACAGAACAGGCTGGCCTTTTATGTCCCGGTACGACAGCTGCGTTCGCCCTCTCAACTCTTGGCAGAGATTCCTCGCTTTAAGCGCGTAAGACTGGGCGGCTGCTCTTTCTTGCGGCTGGCGGCTCAGGCTTGGAATGCTCTGCCATTGACTCTGAGGGGTATTAAAGATTCTGTTATTTTTAAAAAGCATTTAAAAACCCTCCTGTTCTAGTTCTCTTTTCTTTGGCTGTGTTTTTCCTTGTTGGGTTCGCTCCGGGACACACCTCGGAGTATCTGTGCGCGCTACAAGTGCATATAACATAACATAACATAACACGCCTAATTCCCTGTTTCGCCAATGCACACTCAAGCTGCTGCAGCCCATCCACTCTAACTGCTCGGAGGTGTTTGTGCGCTCTTCTGCACCCAGGCTGCTGCACACTATCCACTCCCACCGCCCAGAGGTGACTGCTCGTTGCTGCAGAAAGAAGCCTCTCTGATCACCTTCAGCCACCGGCATGTGTGTAAGAGGGTCCACCATGTGCCGAAGCAACTTTCTCAGGCATTGTCAGGATGGCCACGCATCAGCACAGGTTCTACACACATTCAGCTGTGGTGGTGTTGGGGGAGGGGACGTTGATTCGTGGATCACAGCCTGTTAGATAAAAAGCAAGATAAGATTGTGCGTCATGCGTCCATCAAAGGAGAGAGAGAGAGAGAGAGAGAGAGAAAGAAAGAGTGAGAGGAAGACAGAGTGAAAGAATGAGAGAGACGAAGAGAGAGAGAAATAGTGAGAGGAAGAAAGAGAGAGAGATAAAGAGTTAGAGAAAGGAAGAGAGAGAGAGAGAGAGAGAAAGAGTGAGAGTGAGGAAGAGAGAGAGAGAAATAGTGAGAGAGAGGAAGACAGAGAAAAAGAGAAAGAGTGAGATACAAGGAAGAGAGAAAGAGAGAAACAGTGTAATAGAGGAAGAGAGAGAGAACAGTGTGAGAGAGAGGAAGAGAGAGAGAAAGAGTGAGAGTGAGAGAGAAAAATAAAGAGAGAGGAAGAGAGAGAAATAAAGAATGAGAGAGAGAGGAAGAGACAGAGAGAAAAAGTGTGAGAGAGAAAGGAAGAGATAGAGAGAGAGAGAGAGAGAGAGAGAGAGAGAGAGAGAGAGAAAGAATGTGAGTGACAGAAAGGAAGAGATGGAGAGGGAGAGTGAGTGTTGACACGGTGGAGAAAATCCTCACAGCTCACCTTTCTGCCACCTGTGTGTCTCCAACCACGTACCCGGATATAGGGCAGCCCTCAAGCTTACTCATCTGAAACATAGTATGAAATCAGTAATGGATGAGTACATACAACTGCGCATGCCTAAATCGCTGTCCCGCCTTTATGTATCGAGGCTAGTGTACCCCATCCACTTCCAGTGTCCAGAGGTGTCTACCCGCTGCTGTACACCCAGGCTGCTGCACCCCATCCACTCCCACTGTCCATAGGTGTTTGCCCGTCGCTGCGCACCCAGGCTGCTGCACCCCATCCACTCCCACTGCCCAGAGGTGTATGACAGCCACTGCGCACCCAGGCTGCTGCACCCCATGCACTCCCACTGCCCAGACGTGACTGCCTGCTGCTGCGCACCCAGGCTGCTGCACCCCATCCACTCCCACTGCCCAGAGGTGTATGACAGCTACGGCATGTGTCGAAGAGGGTCCACCACGTGCCGTAGCAACCTCCTCACCCATTGTGTACACGCGGTGAAGCCGAGCTCACAATTCAGGTTGAGTGTTGATTGCTGGATGACCACGCATCATCGCAGGCCTGCTAGACAAAAAGCAAGATAAGATTGTGCATCATGCGTCCATCAAAGGAGAAAGAAAGAGAGATAGAGAGAGAAAAAAGAGTGAGATGAAGACAGAGAGAAAAACAAATGAAGAGTGAGGGGAATACAGAGAGAGAGAGAGAAACAGTGAAAGTGAGAGGGAGAGAGAAAAAGAAAGAAAGAGTGAGAGGAAAACAGAGAGAAAGAGTGAGACACACAAAGAGAGAGAGAAACAGTGAGAGAGAGTAAGAGAGAGAGAGAAAGAGTGTGGGAAAGAGGAAGGGAGAGAAAGAGAGAAACAGTGTGACAGGAAGAGAGAGAGAAAGAGTGAGAAGGAGAGAAAGTAAGAGATGAAGAGGGACAGTGAGTGCCCATACTGTGGACAAAACCCTCACAGCTCACCTTTTCGCCACCGCTGTGTCTCCAACCACGTGCCGGGACCTAGTGGAGCCCTCAAGCTCCCACATCTGAAACATAGTACAGAATTAGTAATGGCAGAGTATATACGACTGCGTACGCCTAAATCGCTGTGCCGCCTTTGTGCATCCAGACTGCTGCACCTCATCCACTCCCGCCGCCCAGACGTTTTTGCACACCGATGCGCACCCAGGCCTCACTGCTCACCTTTTCGCGGATAGGACACCCTCCACATCATGCAGCCGCACTCCGCAAGCCTACAAGTCTTACATTTGGTGCTGCGTCTTGATTTTTCCATGGCAGAGGACATACTAGTGCACCTATCATCATTGCAGGTTGAACACCCGCTCAGTCCTTGGGTGTCACTAACTCAGTGACCAGTGAGGCCACGCACATGGCGGTAGGCCCCCCTGTTCGATGACTCGGGCCTATATGAGGTGTCTGGACCACCGGGAGCATCTCTAAACTGGCGTAGAGCACATGCGCCTGGTCTTTTTTATTGGTAGGGTCATGTGTCTTGTGACGCCTGTGCTGGATGGGTGTGGTGTGGGTGTATACCAACCGTAAGGGAGTGGCTGTGGCATACTGACAACTAGACCTGTGACCAGCAGATCACTACAATGAAAATCTGGGCTATGTAGCGTCGTTGTCCTTCCCTCTAAGCGTAAGCAGAGTGGGCTTGCCTGGTGTATGACAGTCCTGCGTGAGGCTGTGAAGAATCACTCCGGAGCTATGGGCATGGCTCTGTCGTGAGCTGTATGAGGAATCCACTGATGCGGCACTGTTGCCAGATTGGGCTAGATCACGCACAAATGGGCTATATTTTTCCCGGGTGTGTGGTAAAACTTTGGTTTGTGCTAGTTGCCAGATTATAAATATATATACAGCGTTCCAGCAAACTAGTATGTTAAAGCGCTTTATTAGACAAATATTTACTTGGCAGCCTGCTGCAACATCAATTCCAATGCATTCACCGCCTGCTTGACGATGTCCCTGTCCCTCCTTCCTCAAAGTAGCAATATTGAGCTACTTTGGGCTACTTTTTGGTTGGCTTTGGGCTAGAGAATGCTTGAAAAATCTGGCAACACTGGCATGCGGGTGTTCTTATTGTTGTGTTGCCGTCACCCGGGTCGCAAACGTCAATGTGTCACTCTGTGAGCCAAGTCCCACAACATGACCAACATGGAAGGTACGAGGAATCACTGACCCTACATTGATCCATAGTTCTACACTAGAAAGATGGTGGACATGACACATCTGTGTGGATGTGAATGCTTATTGCACATTCAGTGGAGTATTGCAGCTGTAGCAATACAGGGCCATGCAAAGTCCAAATTTCAGTTTTTGGGACATGGAGGGCAGCCAATTAGAGACAAGCTTGTTGTAGGAATTAGGCTGCGCCAACATATGTATTTATACAATCCCTCCGCCAATCACCACGCACTTATAAATTTACTGTACACTCTCCTTGCAGTACTCTAATCATCCAGTCTCTATGTACGTACTTGTACAATGACCGAGACAAAGTTACATAACCAAAATATTCTCCCACTGTCAAAGGTAAGTTTGTTGCATACGCTGTCCAGAGCACAATGTAATGTGGTAGGGCCCAGAGTCAGCATGTTGCATACATAATGAACACACAGACACAGATAGATAGTGGAACTGGGTACGGGCACGTGCGCTCGACTCCTTTTTATTACCAGGGTCACATGTCCAGTGACGTCTGTGCTGGATGCATGTGCGGTGAGTATAAGCCAGCCCTCTGGGAATGGTTGGTGCTGGCAACAAGTACAACAGTAATCATTGGATCAGACACAGAGATTCTATCATAAAGGGTCTATGATTTGTGCTGCACTAACGTAGGGGCACCAGGTGTGAAATAATACACAAAAGATTCTATTGTAAAGGGTCCATGACTTGTGCTACACAGAGGTAGGGGCAACAGATGTGAAATTATACACAAAATATTGTATCATAAAGGGTCCATGAGTTGTGCTGTACTGAGATTGGGGCATTAGAAGTATTCAGCGTGTGCGCAGCCAGCGATGATGTGTGGTCCGGGTGGGCCGCACTGGGAGCAGTGTCTCTTGCCTACTGGACTGCGTCATCTGCAATTGCGACTCGATGTGAATTGTGAGCCCTGCTATCCGCAGTGTAGATCGAAGGCAGTAGTCAGCATAGACATCGAGGAATGTTTTTTGTGACTTCCTCTTGAGCAAATCCAACGATATAGAGTACAGTTCACTCTGAAATAAATAAATCAAAACTGGATTCAAATTGTGAGCTCTGCTGTCCACAGTGTAGACTGCCATTCAGTGTTCATTTGGACTTGCAAGATGAATTTGGTCATTGTAGTAAAGCTATAACTGATATAAAAGAAGTTCTTGAAGCAAGTATACTAAAAGGATATTGTGTAGGTTTGAGGGACGTTATACTTAGTTGCCTACTGCACTGTGCAATTAATGAATGAAGACTCAATTTTAATTGTGAGCCCTGATGACCGCAGTGTAGGCAGGAGGCAGCCGTCAGCAAGGGCCCACAGCCATGGGGCTCTGAGCTGAGCTGCACAGTTATTGGCAATTTAGTGTGTGTGTGCAGCCAGCGATGATAAGTGGTGATCTGAGTTAGTGGCACCTGAAACAACCAGCGTGTGCACACCCTGTGATGATGTGTGGGCCCGGCGGGCATCACTGGGAGCAATGTATTTTCCCTGCTGAATTCTGCCTTAATAAGTGCACGTAGCGATGACTTATGGTGCAGTGAGTTAGTAGCACCTGAAGCACTCAGCGTGGGCGCACCCTGCGACGATGCGTGGTCTGGGCGGGCTGCACTGGGAGCAATATCTTTTGCCTACTGAATTCTGTCTTAATAAGTCCATGTGCCGATGACTTATGGTGCAGTGAGTTAGTGGCACCTGAAGCCCTCAGAGTGTGCGCACCCTGCAATGATGCGTGGTCCGAGCGGGCCGCACTGGTAGCAATGTCTTTTGTCTAATGAATTCTGCTTTAATAAGGCTACGTGGCGATGACTTATGGTGCAGTGAGTTAGTGGCACCTGAAGCACTCAGCGTGTGTACACCCTACGATGATGTGGAGGTCCGAGCGGGCCACACTGGGAGCAATGATTTTTGTCTAATGAATTCTGCCTTAATAAGGCCACGTGGCGTTGACTTCTGGTGCACTGAGTTAGTGGTACCTTTGGCGCTCAGCGTGTGTGTACTCTGCAATGATGCGTGGTCTAGGGGGGCCGCACTGGGAGCAATGTGTCTTGCGTATTGGACTGCATCATCTGCTATCGCGACTCGATCTGAATTGTGAGCCCTGCTGTCCGCAGTGTAGATCGAAGGTGGTGCTGTGCTCCTGGGATCACAGAGGGCCTGTATAGAGGAGGCCGGCAGTCATGGCGGAGGCCTCATGGCAGGGTGAGGGCTGCTGCCCTCGCAGACGCTTTGGTCCTCCCAGAAGTGGACCACACCCAGAGCTCCGGCTTATTTATTCATACTCTTATGCTGGAGTGGAGTACGTTTGAGCAGCCACCTCCGCTTCCGCTTCCAGGGGGGACAACACAGCTACATGACCGAGATCATCTCCACTGCTTGAGGTAACATGGTTGCGTCCACTGTGCACAACACTACAAGTACCAGCAGTATATGTACATATGGAGAGGTTTGTGCTCTGCAAAGTGAAGTCTGTCCAGCACATCACCACTACACTTGGTATTGTGTGCATTATTATTGATGGGTGGCTTGCGTCCTTCACACATACTTGGTTGCCACATCTGCCAACATTCAAGTATTGTGTGGCTGAGGGACCATGCCATTTTTGGAAGGTCCGCTGTCCTGTTCTGCGCTGCCTCGGTGGTAGTAGGGAGGGGGGTGGTCCGGGAGGGATGTCCTGAGGCTGGTGGCAGTGGGTGTTGTGGCCTTCTTGGGTTTCGGAGCTGCATGATCAGTAACTTTATGACGTGTTGTTCTTCAGATGTGATTCTGGGCTGGGTTCCCTTTCACACTGTAGGTAGTGGTCGTGGTTTACACCAGTAAAAGCAAATGTTAGACTCCTACTACTAACAAGGCTTATTGCCTGTTTTTGGATCGCACCCCAGATTTGGCTGCACGTTGAAAATATTGGGAAGTGGTGTTTTTGTGTTATTTTTGCACGGGAATGCCTACTCTGCATATTATTATTGTTAGTTGTTGCTGTCATTTGTGGCGATTTTTTTTTTGCGGAAGCTATTGCTGGAAAACTGGGGATATCGGCTGTTTTCACAAGGTTGAGAATGGAATGATAATTTAAAATCACTGAAAAAACCTTAGGTTTAAGGAACATTAGAACATTGGAATGTTGGGAGCTCCACTGAAAACAATGGAGTGCTCCGGGCTTATAATGGCTGGTATAAGCCCGGAGCACCAACATTCCAATGTGTCTTTGTTCACAGCTCTGGCTGTGAACAAAGACTTCAGGGAGCCTGAGGGGATTTCAATCCCCTCGTGCTCCCTAAAGGCTTTGTTTTGTTAGAACATCCTGCCGCAGAATGTTCTAATAGCCTTATAGCCCTTCGTAGCAGGGCTATACCGGCTTTTAAAGTCCCTCTGCTTTGTTAAAGTCCCTCGCCTTTGGCTCGGGCCTTTAACGCAGCAGCGGTCTTTAACAGCCGGTATAGCCCGCTACGGCGGGCTATAAGGCTATATTATAATTAGAAATTTGCATTTAAAAAACCTTTGAAATTCACAAAAAAAAACATAGGTTTCAGGGACGTTATAGTTACAAATTAGCATTTAAAAACCCTTTGAAATTCACTGAAAAAACCATAGGTTTCAGGGACGTTATAGTTAGTTGCACATTTCACTCATGCAAAACCATAGAAATTCTGCCTGTATAGTTAGTTGAGCTAACTATAACTCATGCCCCTGCAATGCACTGCTGATTACGTCAGATATTACATCATTCATGACATGGTCAGTGACATCATGACATCACTGATGACATCATCCACGTGAAAATCTGATGCACCTCCTCATACCTTAATAAAAACTTTGATACACCCACTCTAAAATACAGACTACCATATTCGAAACAATAGAGACACCAATACTAGTTACTACGTACGCATGAACTGATTCCTAGGTCTACACACACATCCACTCATTCACCCATACAGTCACTCATACATGCAGTGACTCATCAGTACAACACTATTATAGGCACTCATACACCTATACAAACACTGACACACCGCTACTCATCCAGAGTTACTCACACATCTAGTCAGTCGTGCAAAGACCCAATCACAGTTCTATTTACTCAGCTATACAGTTATTCACACACAACCTCACTTATTCATAATGATACTAACATATACTTACTCTCTTATAAAATCACTGATACAAGTACACACTCATCCATACAGCACTCTCACAATCACTGACTTATAGTCATTTATATACTCCAACTCTCTCATGCACTGTATTTTTCATATGTAGGGGCATATTATCAAGATCCGACGTTAAAATTATCGCCGCTTTAGCGGCAGAAAACTTCCGCTAAAGAAGCGATAATGGGCTTGATAATATGCCCTCGAGAATTCCAATAGAAGCCCATGTTCTGGTGTGAACATGGGATTCTATTGGAATTCTCAAGGGCATATTATCAAGCCCATTATAGCGGCAGTTTTCTGCAGCTAAAGCTGCGATAATTTTAACGCTGGATCTTGATAATATGCCCCGTAGTTACTTGGACATGTAGCGCTGAGATATCCATTCACTCACCAACACACCCATACACACACACACTCACCCACCCATACAGCTGTTTCCCCATGCAGTCCTGAACCCATACACCCAGTGAATAAAGAACTCACACATCTATGCACAAAGTCACACACCTCTCACCCACCCACACACACACTCAGGCACCCATACAAATACTCAGGCAACCAATCAATAACCCTTATAGACACTCATGCAGCTACTCATCAACCAATACAGCAGCTTACAGAGCAGTAGACAGACTGATACAGACATTCACACAGTTTAGTCACTAACCCATGAATTCAGTAAGACACATTTAATCACTTACTTATACAGTCAGTCACGCACCTACTAAATCCTCCATCCACACACTTATACACCCACTCATTCTTCAATATACCTTGGCCAATATATTTATAAAACATATTTAAACTTTACAGAAACACACAGTCACTGGATGATGTCATCAGTGATGTCATCAGTGATGTCATTTGAGATGTCATCAGTGATGTCACTGACCATGTCATGAATGATGTAATATGTGACGTCATCAGCAGTGCATGGCGGGGGCGTGAGTTATAGTTAGCTCAACTAACTATAACGGTCGAATTCCTATGGTTTTGAACAAGTGAAATGTGCAACTAACTATAACGTCCCTGAAACCTATGGTTTTTTCAGTGAAGACATATATCTATCTATATCTATCTATCTATCTATCTATCTATCTATCTATCTATCTATCTATCTATCTATCTATCTATCTATCTATCTATATATATATATATATATATATATACATCCATATACATATGCCTCTCTACTCCATGCCACTGTACTTTCTAGTCCTTATGCTCCTTTGTACAGAGGGTTCTAAATTGGCTAGGCAGCCCAAATCAACTATAACTCTCACCTTCGCCATGCAGTTCTTATGCCCTTTTTATTACATCAGTTATAGCATGTTCACTGATAGCATTTATAACAACACTCATGCCATCTCAAATGACATCATTTACGATAACACCGAGCATAGAAGAAGGATGAGTTATAGATGAATTAGTCTGCCTAACGAGTTGAGAACACTGTACGAAAGTGCACAAGTTACAGAACGTTTTAGGCAGGCCAGAAATTATATCTTTGTTATAACTATAACTTTTTAATTTCTAAGGTTTGTGTGGCTTACCTTCTTTTTGTATAGGAATAATAAATTAAGTTTTTCTAACTATATATAAGCTAGGATGATACTTCAAAAAAGAAGACTGATGGCCCTCTAAATCAGGCCTTTTTCAGGCCCAGGTGAAAGTGAAAATAAGAAAACTCCCTAACTGTCTGCATGTTGCTGCTCTGAATGGAAAGTAGATAATGGTCAGGCGTTACTAAATTGTGTCCTAGTGTCATAAAACTACACCAGGACAAATTAACGTATTTTCCTGGGTCGGCCCTTCCCTGGATCTGGCCCAGTGATAGCCGCCAGAACCGGCTTCCAGTCGGATCCCTCTATCTTCCAGAATTGCAGTGAAGATGAATTGGTGAATAGACCCTATTGTGACTACAGTCTCTATTTACAATCAGTGGTACAAGTATGTGTTGGTGTGCAGTGCGCACGTATACTCCCTTAAAGCCACTAAGGGACACTGTAATTATCTGTTCATATCTTCCTCTGTTTCTTCTTGAAAGACTGTTCATCCTTGAGCAATATATCACCCTGTGATCAACAGTGTCCATATCACCAAAACAACGCATACCCTAGACTTAATCGTTGTGTTGAGGATGTTCACAAGCTGGCAAACATCGTTCAGCTGAACATAAGCAAGGCATCACTGCATGCACTCCATACAACACTTACACTTGGCTACACTAAGAGTACGTACAGGCAATTTTGTGGCATTGCTTACACATAGGAAATTAACAGATAATTTATGTGCCACACACATATCATACACAAGGTGCCTTTACAAGAATATAGTGTGACACAAACGGCGCACATGCCGTGCATGCACATGCATTTTATATGATAAACATGCACTGTCAGCAAACCAACACAAACTCCATGTAACACTAACACAAACAGAACAAGCATGCTCTTCCAGGGGCGTAACACATGCCTCTGTAGCTCCTATGATGCAGGGGGGACTCCAACATACCAGGGAGCCCCAACCTTTCTATAGGCCCAGCGCAGCCAGCATGAATCATGGGTGGGAGTGCGGGGGGCGCGCAGGGAGGGGGTCGCACTGCGAGGTGGGGTTAATAAAAAAACAATTAAAACTTACCTTCGCCTCCAGTCCTGCGTTGCGTCTCCTCTCTGTGCTCCTCGCAGGAAGCAAGCAGCCTCCCTCTCCTCCCCTGAGCCAATCACAATGCTGCAATGGCAGCGTTGTGATTGGCTGGGATGCTGATCATACAGGCGTCGATGGGGAGGCCGTTTTCTACATGCAGGCCTCATGCAGCCTACATGGACAAAATGGGAGAGTGCGTATGACTGGTTTGGTCGGCCCTGGGGCCGACCAAACAGTCAGCGCCCACAACAGTGGGCAAGCCACGATTCCACTGCCTAGAGCAGGACCACCCACCCGCCCGCCCCAAACCAAACCCTTCTGCTTTCTCGCAGTGCGAGAAGCAGAAACATAGAATGGTATTTATAATACAATTTTATGTTTCTGTTTCTCGCACTGCGAGAAAACAGTGGGGCGACGCTCCTACGCCCACGGGTAGGAGCCGCTCCTGTAATTAATATCTGTGGGGGGGCCCAATCATTTTGAATTATGCCACTGCGCTCCTCAAAATGTATGTGCAGGTCTTCTGGTTTTAGATGTATAATCACATGCACACACACTAACCTTCAACAAACCATGAACTGTCCAAAAAGAACACTCACAAAGTATAAAAAGCTTTATCTTCGTACAATGCCACCTGTAAAAGTAGTCTCAATTTGTCCCTGACTTTTCACAAATGCATTGTTTTTTTGCAAACTGATACTTGTTCAACCATGTTGGTTCGCTAAATTCCAATTGGTAGGGGTTCGCAATTTGTCCTACCTTATTAAAATGCAAGAGGTAGGTCGTAAATTGTGAACCACTACAAATCACTCCCATCTCAGGGATGGTGGCCTGTGTGATTGCTTTCAATTAAAGTTTTTTTTTTACGCAGCCAGTTTTCCTTAAAGGAAAACGAGATGCGTTTAAAAAACACAAAAATGTTTTTTACAAGATTTACAAAGGGGTGGGGATCCTATGGGATACCTTCCAGTTTGTGAGTAGGTTACCACCTCGGTTGAGGTGTCAGGGATCTCTCAATGAGTTGCAATTGTAGTTGCTAACCATTGGTACATACCATAACAAATTGGAAGGGACGCCCTAAACATGTCCCTTTCAATTTGCAATTCTGTAAGTAGTTGCAAACATATTTAGTGATTCGGTAACAAGGAACCGAATCCCAATTTGGATTTTGAACATACTCAAAAGCTATTTTGAGATCACAAAGACTCCGATTTTGTTATTCGGAAACTTTGTGACTGCAAAATAGTTTTGAACATAAGGCCCATTGTGGCCAAACAGAAGAATATCTGTACGTCATGGGTCTGATTCACAAAGGGCCTCCACACACGGGGCGGAGACCCCGCAGTCGCGGTGGAGTCTCCGCACTTGGGCGGAATCGACACAATGAGAATTCTCATTGTGGAGATTTCACCCCAAGTGCAAAGACTTTCTCACGACTGTGGGGCCCGCGCCATGGATGCGGAGGCCCTTTGTCGACCAGGTCATAAGTGTACTGTTTTCTCACAAGGGCTTACATACTTTGACAGGTATGTATAAAATATTCTGTACATATATAAATTGCTCCCATCCACAAAGGGGTCTGCATTTCATTTCAGTTGGCTTCATATACCCAAGGTCTTGCCTATAAAAATTGCAATATACACAAATACACCCAGGATTTCAACAATCAGCAGACTTGCATGTTCAGGGTTGCACACAAATCCGCGCACTCACGCATTTCGTACACAATGAAATCTATTTACACAAATTATATGGTTTCATCACAAACACACATATAAACACTGTGGACACAGTAGAATGTAAACTCAAATAGAAATGTAAGCTGCAAATCCAATTCTTGCACATTCTACATTTTGGACGCAAACAAATCAGTCTGCGGCACTGGTCCTCAAACCTTTTATTTTGGAGCCCACACATTCGTAAAATAATTTCGTCTTGACTCCCAAAATGCCAAACATATATTTTTCACACATATAAAAAATTAAATATTGCCGGTGGGTATGAGGACATACCATCTTAGTTCTATATATGACATTTATATGCCCTAGTGCCTTTTAAATTATCACAATAAATAATTTCATATCAAGCAAGCCAAACATATCAAGTGAGATCAAAGGATAGGGGTTTCAAAGAGCAGTGCAAAAGCATTGTTTTGTCTTACTTTTTTTTGCAATGAAAACAAAAATATATAGTAAGGACGGACTTTGAACTTGTCTAATAAATGTTGAGAAATGCCTATGTTTTTAAGCCCATTGTTACAATGTTAGAAGCAAAACTATTGGTCCAAAATGCAATGCACGGAGGGTTAAAAAGAAAATATGAAGATTGGCTCAAATGTGGCTACATGGCGGCTTCTAGTATGATTAGCATTTGTTTTCGAGCACTGAATACGTGATGGCCAACCTGTGACTGACAGACCTGTCACCCTAAAAATGTACATAGTGAGATATGTTTTTAGTATTGAATGGTTGTAGTGATGGCAGACGAGGCTGGAAGAGGTAAGAGTGGCGGGCGGTGGGGCGGGTTTGGGCAGGGCCCGACTTGGCGTTGCGGCGAGCAAAAGGTAGGTGTTTTTATTTAATTTTTAATGACATTTTACCTATCCTGTCATCTGTCGACTCCCCCGCCTCACCGCTCTTACCTGTGCTGGTTGCGCCTGAGTGATGGGGAATATTTGAATCACTCTTTTCACACTCAGGCCCAGCCAGAACCAGGCTGAAAAAGGATGTTACTAAAGACCCAGTACAATTTACTGCTGCTCTTTTTAACTCCACTGAATCACAGCGCTGTGTGTTTTTTCAGTGTAAGGGGGCATATAATCAAGAAATGGAGTTAAAATTATCGCCGCTTTAGCAGCAGAAAACTACCGCTAAAGCGGCGATAATGGGCTTGATAATATGCCCGTGAGAATTCCCATAGAAGCCCATGTTCTGGTGCCAACATGGGCTTCTATTGGAATTCTCACGGGCATATTATCAAGCCCATTATCGCCGCTTTAGCGGCAGTTCTCTGCCGCTAAAGCGGCGATAATTTTAACGCGGTGCTTAATAATATGCCCCAAAGTGTGTCTGCATTCTCCAGGGATATGCTAAGTGCTGCTCTTGGCTAGAACCTGACCCACCACAACCCTTCATGCTCCTCCCCAAGGGGCAAGCCCCACAGTTTAAAGACCACTGGTGTAGACACACATACACACAGGCACTTCCACCACACAGGTACATGCAAGGCAGACACAAATCAAATTAGATTTATTCGGTTAGTTACTAAAAACCATGACAATTTACAATCAAACAGTAAAAAAATAACAAATACAAAAGCTACAAAGACAAAAAAGGGCCGTCTTTGCATGTGTAAAATTGCTAAAACCCGGCGCCCTGTCTGAAATGACATTGGGGAGAGGATGAAAGCCAGACAGTTAGATAGATAAAGTGCATTGTGCAAGGGTTTATCTCCCCAGTGTGCTTGGGTAGGATTAGGAAAGCTAGAGAGAACCTTGGTATGGGACATGGGAACGCTGAGAATTAAAAACAGTGACTATAAAAGAATTTACAATAAGCCCCCTTTGCCCTCCCAATGGCGAGATGGGAAGCATCTTGTGGGTCCAGGATTAACCGCCCTTTTCTCATCACAGTCACTTTTCAGGAGAACTACCTAAGGTACTTGGAATGAAAGCCCTGTGCCGCACCAGTTTATACTTTATCTCCATGGATTGGCTCTTGGGTGGAGGCGCCAGGCCTGGGTAGTTGGTACAGAATGTGACCCACAGAGCCCTTACGCCAGTTCGTATTTCAAACAAGGCAGACACACACATGTAAACAACACACAACACCTTCGAGGCTTTGGTAGGGAATTATGAGTATAATATGAAAGTATAATAATGTTTAATTAACCTTCTGTTGCATATTTTTCAAACATTTCAAAATAAGTACATGTTGTTTCACACTTGGCTCAGAGTGTCAGCCCCTGAGGGACACCAAAACAGAGCCGACCAACCCAAACTTCCAGATCAAAGAAACAAACTTGGGAGTGTTAGAAGATAATTTATTTCTGTTTACAAGCCACTCTTAACTGACAAGATTTTTAAACAAGTAAGCATGTCTAGAATTTAGGGTTTCTAATTTTGAATTTGGAAGGTAGCATGTTTAGGCAAACTATTTGCAGGGTACCCTTTGTAGCAGTTTGCAGTGGTAATAGTACTAAACCAATCATTAAGTGAATTCATAACTTTTTCAAAGCATTGTTTGGGCCAAAGGGAGGGGCGCAGCACAGACCACAAAAAGCTCTATATGTGTGGAAAAAGCCGCTTTATTGAAGACAGGTGCACCTTACAAAAACATTTCCCTTGGCCTTTGCCACACAAAACGAAACCTCACTAAATATTTTTCCTCCGACCTTGCAATAATTTAGAAGCCCCAAACTCGGTCATTCCATGCTGCCACATTAACCCTGTAACCTCTTCCTACTTCCTAAGATAACTATCTAACTAAACATTTCCTCTGCTAACTTCCCCTTTCTGCCTGTCCCCAGAGTAACTTTTCCCAAACCTAAACTTAACCTGTAAACAGTATAAACAATGAGTTACCAAGAAAACGCAACTCAAAAAAGTCCCTGCCTCTCAGACTTTTTTGACCCCCAAAATAGAGCCTAGGACTTCCTCGATTCCTTCTAATGTCCAGTGCTCTGTCTAGGACCTCTTTAATCTGAATGATATATGTTGGACTTGGCTTCCTCCTAGCCTATTTTCTGACATGGTGTTGGTGGTTTTAGGGCTCTGGGCACTTTAGCACTGCTGTCCAGGGTAAAGTGCGTGTGCTCTCTGTGATAAATATGGTAAGATAGGTCTACACCGGTTTGGCCTTTTTAATTTACCTGTCAGTCCCTTTTAAAGCGGTATCTCATATAGTGATAGTTGGTCCTGGGTCCTGGGAGCTTTGACAGAGGGAACCACATGGGTTCAGAATGGCATAGAACTGGAGTGTGCCCCTGCAGTTGCGGGCCAGCGTCCGTGTTCTATCGCCCAAGGCAGGGAAGCTCATCAAGGTGGTGATTGGTCTACCCTGCGTTTTGGCTGGAAGGTGGTTGTGTTGGACTTGGCCCTTTTTGCAGGGTCATCCCTAAACATTTTGCCTTTCTCCTAGCCTTTTTTCTGACATGGTGATGGTGGTTTTAGGACTCTGGGCACTTTAGCACTGCTGTCCAGTGTAAAGTTTGTGTGCTCTCTGTGATAAATATGGTAAGATTGGTCTACACCTGTTTGGCCTATTATATTTACCTGTCAGTCTCTTGCAAAGCTGCATATCATATACCCAGGTCCGGTGAATTAAATGCTACACGGGGATTTGCAGCGCTGATTGCGCCACCCACCAAAGTAGCCTTTCAAACCTATCCCAAGCCTCTGCCATTGCAGGGCTTGTGCACGCAGTGTTACTGCGCTGTGATGTGGCACCTAAAGTGTGTGCCATGTCTGTGTCCCCCCCTTTCACTGCATGTCAGTCACCCCGAAGGTAGGCCCTAGCTAGCCCTATGGGTAGGGTGCATTGTAGGTGAAAGGCAGGACATGTACCTTAAGTGTGTGACATGTCCTGGTAGTGACAAACAGCCCTTTTGGTTTCTCACTACTGTGAGGCTGCCCTACCATAGGAATGCATTGGGGATTCCCTGATAAGTGTTTCAGTGGTAATCCCTGGTATTAGAGGAGCAGCGTGGTCAAGTTTGGTATGTTTGTAATTGTGATAGTAAATTCTACGCAATGGTGTGCGCATATTTAATATAACTATTTTAGAAATGCCACTTTTAGAAGTTGGCATTTCTGTGTGCTATGTGTCTGCCTGCCTGATGTGGATTGCATGTCTGGCTTTGAAGTGACAGGGGCTGGTGAGGTGTGAGTGGCTCCAGGAGGGGCAGGGTGAGTCAGCGCTAGGCTGAGTAGGGCATCTGCATTTGGAGTAGTGGGGGGGAGTAGTCCTCTGGCCCTGAATAGGATTGTGCTTGCCTAGGTCAATGCTGGCTCAGCCCCCTGTGGTGTGTCTGATGGCAGAGCCCTCATCTCCCAAAGAAGGGTGTGAGCACTGTAAACAGAGTGCTCCAGAACCATTTGAAACTGGTTCCCCCAAGCCCTGTGATTTACAGACAAAGAGAAATGTGGTATAAATATAGGGGCTGTGACTCCATGTTTGGAGCTGTGCTTGTGCTTACTTGGGCTGGGGGGGACACTCTGCCAGGAGGAACCACCGTGGGACTCAGCTGCAGCTTCTTGGGGTCCCTGCATGCTAGCCTGCCTGGCTGCACCCTGCTGGCGTGTTCCCAGCCCCAAGGACTTTTAATTCCTGCCTGCTGGATTCCTTGTCCAGCTTTACCTCAGGAATGCTATATTTGGTTTACTGGAGCCCCAGAGGAGGGGACTCTAAGACTGCCAAGAGAGGAGAGTGCTTGAGGCTTCGTAGCGCTGAGCTGCGATACCCTAAGAGGAAATCCTGACGTGGGGAATCCCCCGCATGGCAAAAGGGAAGCGTGAGCCCACACCGCATTGTTGCCAGTGAGCGGGAGCCCACCTTGCGTTGTTGTATATTACTGGTCGGTGCCCACCCGCATTACTGCTTACTTGGCGGGTGCCCACCAGCTGTGGTGTGTCAGGTTTTGAGGGAGCTCACCCCGCACTTTGCCGCCGGGAGATCACCACCGCGGCCCAGGACGAAAGAGATAGCCGCCGCCTCCCCAAGCGACCCGGAAGCCAGGGCTGACGGAGGAGGCAGCGCGTCATAGGCAGAGTGGTGCCTACAGGAGGGCGGAGCCCACCCTGCCTCCGTGACTGGGAAATAGAGAGGAAGGTGGCACCTGCCCGAGCAGGGCTCCTGAGTGCTGGTGGGAGCCCTGCGGTTTCCGAGGAAGTCTGCCGAAGTCCCAGGAGACGGATCCTCCGAGTCTGCCCCGGTGAGTGGGGGCCGCATGGGAAGCTGCGCTAGGAGAGCGGGCCGCTCCAACGTTGGGGGCAATTTTGTAGAAAGAGCCCCAGAGCGGGGCTCCAGAGAGTCGCTTCTCATTTTCTGGCCACGGCTGCATCATGGGGGCTAAGTTTGGGAGCATGTTTAGCGCGCCCCAGGCATAGTGAGTGCCAGTATCCTCATTGCTTCACAGCTACACCGCAGTTGTGGGCAGCTGCAACGCTGGGAGCATTTGGTTTCCTTTGATGAGAAAGGAGTGAGATACACTCCTGCACTGCACAGCGCATTGGCACACTTTGCTTTTGCTTCTTTTGCAGCCAAAGGGCTAATTGGGAAGCCCAGGAGAAGCCCGTACATTTTTGGGACATAGAGAAGGCCAGTTGGCCTGGGGGTCAGGTTTAATGTTGGTAGGGTGCAAAGCCCTAAAGTGATGCCCCTTACTAATGTGTTTATACCTATGATGATTCATGCTTATGAGGTTATTGCATAATGTGTTTATGCTGGTGAGGCCTAATTCGTAATGTGTTTATGCTAATGAGGTTTGGACCTAATGTGTTTAGGCCTATGATGATTCATGCTTATGAGGTTTTTGCATAATGTGTTTTCGCTGGTGAGAGCTAATGCGTTATGTGTTTATGCCAATGAGATTTGGGCCTAATGTGGTTATGCCTATGATGATTCATGCTTGTGAGGTTACTGCATAATGTGTTTATGCTGGTGAGGCCTAATGTGTAATGTGTTTATGCTAATGAGGTTTGGGCCTAATGTGTTGATGCCTAATGTCAGGTTGTGATATTTTAGGATGGTGTCTAATGCTAAGGTGATAATGCTGAGGTCATTATGGTACCAGTAGTTATTGGTTATGTTTTATATGTACTACCTGCATTCTGATGGTTCTGACAGCGGCCCGATTGGCCCTGTCCTGTATATAATCCCCTTTGAATATTGCCTAGTGCCAGTTGGCACAGTGTAAATGTGTGATTAGGTTTCAAATGTATTTATGATAATACAAAGGCTATTTTTGATATAACTTTGTGTGGAGTTTCTTTGGTGGTGTGCCTAGTGTGTTGCTGCTGTGTCTGTGTGTTTCACAAACGTTTTACACATTGTCTCTGGTATAAGCCTGACTGCTCGTGCCAAGCTAACAAGGGGGTGAGCAGGGGTTATCTTCAGGGTGTAACTCCTTTTCCCTGAGTAGAGTGGTTGTTTCTGCCTGGCTTAGGCACAAGCCCTAGCCAACCAGAAATCCCATTTCTAAAAATATATAACTCCAAACCAAAATGTGACAAGTGCACTACATCTTGTCTGAAAAAATATTTTGCCACATACCTAAGCTCCGTGTGTTTGACTCTCCGGATGCCCTCCTTTTCGCAAAACAGCCTCATATCCCTTTTAATTTTTCTCCTGGCCTTATCTATTGCTGCAGGTCTCTCAGCTCCCCTCCAATGCCTTCTCGGGATGAATTCGGACCATATCGTAACACCCGGAACATTGCTGCTTAATTTCTAAGAGGTCCCTCTTCATTTGCTTCAACTTGGCCAAGCTTTTACACAACACCAAGTCATTCTCCCCCAGGTGGATAATCAAAACATCTGGGCAAATGCTACCTCATATTAGCTTATTCAACACCGGAAACAACTCATGCCATCTCATGACCCCCTTCCTGAGCCAAGAACACTTAAACAAAGCTGTGTTGAGACCAAGACTCAAACCTTTCCCTTTATCCAACTCATGACGCTCAGCCCATTTAACGAAGGAGTGACCAACAATCCAAATGGACAACTCCGCCGAAACTGGCCCATCCACTGCACCTGAAAAGACACCTATGTGAGAAAAACACTGGAAAAAATGATGCCTACTCCCCCCCTGATTCCCGCAACTGACTGTATTTTTTAAAGCAATCCGATTTCCATCCTCCCAAGCGCATAAGCCCCACCCTTGTTTGGCTGCATCCGTTGTCACCCCTATGCGAAAAGAGTGAGTACAGAATTCGCTTTGCGATTCACCTACGCACAATAGAGCTCGTCTCATAATCCACAGCAGCTGCGCCGCTGTAACTCAGTTGGCAGTTCCCCTACAGAAAACTGCCCCGTTGCCCAGCACCTGCTGCCTACTCATCCCCCTTCCCTAACGTACTGGACATACCCCTTTATCATCTGTGGCCCCCATCACCACCCACTTCCCTGAACCTCTTTGGTCTGACTTGGATTGTTTAATCCTCACTGCCACCTTCCCTTTCCTCAGTTCCACTTCACCCCAATGCACTCCCTGCACCCCCTTCCTATCCAATAGCTCTGACACCCAAAAGGCCCCAAAATACATCCACGACATTAGTGTGGAAAACAAAATGGTCTCCTCCTGGTTCCTGCAGATCCAGGGCACTGCTTGCTGCAAGCTGGCCAACAATACCTTAGACACCAGTCTGCTCACCCGCGGTCTGAATCCCTTTTCTCTCACCCAACCCTCTAGTATGCAGCTGCCCAACTCCCCTGCTGAAGGAGTGTAGCCCCACCAGTTTCCCCGTGAAAGCGATGCCTGACAACTTGCCTGGGATAGTAACCTTCGACAAATCTCTGTCAATCAGTGACAAAATAAACTGGACAACCTCTTCCTCCCTAGCCCATTGTTCTGCTCTTCTCTGGCCCCCCCCCCCTCCAGGAATTCTTGCCATGCCTGAGTATATGCTCTTCGTGTGGATGCTGCCAGAGACCCTACCACCAGGTGAAGCATCCTTTGTCTCCTACGGACCACATCCCTGCTGGAACTGACGTCTTGTGGTCGTCCGCCTCTGTGACTAGCCCATGGAACCTCTCCCACTGTGAACGAGACATAGTGCTTGCTATGTCATTGTCCACTCCTGGCACATGTCTGGCTTGAAACAAAATATCGTGCTTCAGACAGCTAAGAACAAAGAGCCTCATCAACTTCAGTACCTGCGCATCCCTTGCTGATTGCCTGTTTGCCACTTGAACTACCAACATATTGTCCACTTAAAAAATTACATTCCTGTGTTCCAAATCCTGCACCCACACTAGAACAGCCACCACTAGCAGAAAAAGTTCCAAAAAGGCAATGCGCCTGCCCCCATTCTTCCAATGTCGAGGCCACTCTTCTGCGCACCATCTCCCTTCCCAGTACAGCCCAAAACCACGAGTTCCGGCAGCATGGGAGTATATGGTGACCTCCCACTTTCACTCCTTCGACGTCGCCATTGGGATGCAGTGTCAACCCAGCCAATGATCTCCCCAACCTCCTGCAGCCGTTTCGTCCTCCCCTGACTACCTTACAGCAAAGTTCAGATGTCCTTGCATTACCTGCACCTTCCTGACTGTCACCCTTTTCCTGGCCAATATGTCGGCGAACAAAAGCAACATGTGCAGCTTTTTGTCAATCGGAAGGTGTGCCTCCATTGCTTCTGAATCCAGTTCAATGCCAAGAAATGACAACACCGTACTTGGACCTTGTGTCTTCTCTGGTACCAGGGGCCCTCCCAAGTGGCCCATGAGCTCTTGAAAACTTGTCAGCTGGTGCTGACAGTCCATTGAACCAGGCTGGCCCACCAGGAAGAAGTTGTCAAGGTAGTGTGTCAAAGTCTCTTTCCCCGTGTGCCAGGTGAAAACCAATTGCAAAAATGAACTGAAACGCTCAAATAAAGCGCAGGATATCGAGCAGCCTATTGGCAATGCTTTGTCCACAAATATGAGCCTCTCAAACTGTATACCAAGCGGCTCTTAGTCGTCAGGGTGTATAGGCAGTAAACGAAAAGCCGACTTAATGTCGCATTTTGCCATCATGGCACCACTCCCTACTGTCGCCACTAACTCTCTGGCCACGTCCACTGATGAATGGATACTGATGTTAGGTCATCTGTTATGAAATCTTTAACCAACGCTTCTTCCAGCCAAGAGAGATGTTGTATCAGCCTGCATTGCCCTGGTTCTTTCTTTGGCACAATCCCTATCGGAGAAATAATCAGATCCCTGATGGGGCAGACTGAGAATGGGCCTGCCATGCGCCCTTTTGCTATTTCCTTAAGCAGTTTGTACCTCACTATCTCTCTGTGTGTGTTAGTTGATTTCAAATTTTTGGCCCACCTGGCTTACCGAGGCCCCTCATTACCTAGTCTGAAACCTTCCCTGAAATCTATTCTCAATAAATCGGCATCTTCCTTCATTGGATAGTATGCCAAAAACTGCTCTAGACATGCCAGTGTAATGGGTGTACGAGCCTTTCCCCATATTCCCCCCCACTCCTCTGCCACGTCTACTCCCAGCATTCTGCTGTGACCCTTGGTTAAACTGCTGGCCCTGTCCGCTGAAGCCCGGCCCGTAGCATTGTACCAATGGGTGTCTGCCCGCGCACTTCAAGCATTTGTTTCTAAACTTGCAGTACTCCCTGGAACATGTACCCTTGTTGAAATCCCAACATGCCCCTTGAACGTTCCCAGTGCCTTTTGCCGTGTACATCACCCCCGCTCGGGTGGGACGGCTCTGAAAGGGACGGTAGACCAGCGGTAGAGCACTGGCCATATATGTTGTCTTCCCAAACTTCACCGCTCCCATTATCTGCTGATATAAATCTGAATCTATCTCCCCCACTTGGCCTCTGTGACCCACGCGATCCTCGCCCTGAACTCCTCATCGTAGTGTGACCAGGCGTATCCCCCGTATGTCAATTGGGCTTTTCTGATCATGTCCATGTATTTCAACAGGGCAACGGATCTGTCTGGGTATTTTTTCGCAGTATACACTTGCGAATATCAAGAAGGTCGCTGACCAATTTTCAATGGCCATGGGCACCCGGGCCGTTTGGCCAGTTCTAGGTCCTCCTCCTTCGACCCTTCTTTGGCCCACAGCTCCCTATGCAGCAGCTGCAGCATATGTACATACTCGCCTTCCAAATTCTTTTCTTTGGTCGATAACATAAGGTGTGCCCCCAGTGGCTTGGTTAATCCCATGTATGGGAGCCACTTGAGATACATTTTGTGGCTGTCCTTAGTCCCTTCTGCCTGTGCTCCCTTTTCTTCCTTGTCCTCTGTGGCTGACTGCTTGTTTGACCCGTAGGCCTGATCTTCTCCATGCCCACTTGTAGTGGCCTTTGTCTTTGTCTCCTCCCCAACTAAATCTAATGCGTCAGGACCGACCCCCGTATCCTTGACATAGAAACCCTTCAGCAGGTGCACCTCCCCTTCTCCCCCCGCGCATCCGTCCCTACTGACACTTTAACTTTTGCGCTGCTAAATGTGTTTGTTCCACCTTTGTTCCTCATTTGCCCTTACCTGGCATCAAGGTCGGCGTCCTCACCGCATCCCGCCGCCTAACCAGTCGTGCAGGAAGTGGCACCAATCTATCTGTAACTGCGCACCGTTCTTCCCGGTCCATCCATAACACACTAGGCACAGCATTATTCAAGCACCCCCCACCTCCCTCCTGTTCTCCCTCCTCATCGTCCGGAATTTCCTGCTCTTCAACGCTATCCTCGTCGTAGTCCAGTTGCAAATATCCCCCTGCCAATGACTCCCGCATGCGTGACTGTGCCTCTTCCCTTCCGCTGCATATGAAATCTTCCAAGCCTAAACCTGCACAAAACTGGCCTGGCCGTAATACCTCAGCCCTGTCCCGTTGTGCTTGCCCCAAGCCCTGCGCCACTGCCCCTGAGGCCACATCGACCCACTGGGGTTTTGGCACCACTGCTCGTGCCTCTGTCCTCCAGGTTGCTGTATCATGTAGGTACCTCGCTGGGCTCTTGGGAGTGTGCCACGTGGACGGAAGTCAACAGTATTGTGGATGGTTGCTGTGCGACTGGAGCAGCGAACCCTGGGGAGAATCAAAAGGAAAGTCAGAACAAGAAAAGTCATGCAGGAGAGGGTTATCAGGTCACATGTGGCAGCTATTCTTCCTGGTGTGGGGCCCTGACCACATCCACGCCATGGGACAGCATATCCTAGACACAGCGGACCACATCAGCTATGTATCCTCGTAGTTTGAAGGGCAGCACTCACGCATCTTCGCCACCCTGACTCAATGCCCATGGCCACCTCTTGCTGGCTGTCAGTGTTCTAGCTGTCCTTCACATTTTCCGTGTCCCTGGTTAGAATGCCCCTCTTGGCATCCTCCACCCCCACCCCCTCCTTCTGTATCTACACAGCTTCCTTTTCATTGATCACCCTTTCCCTAATCCTTTCTCTCTCTGTACGTCCTGCCTCCTCAGTCTTTTATGCTTTCTCTTCTAACTCTTCCTTAGGTCCTGTCTCACACTTACTATAAAAGAGCCAAAATGATTGTACATCTATAAATTCTGCTCAAGCAGAGAGGGTTTGCAATGAGATATTGAACTAAGAATGGCACCACAGACATTATTTCTGACTATCTATTTGTCTTACAGAGTTCTTATAAAGTGTATGCATAACACGTAAATTCATTTCTGGTTATAGTGAGAAAAATATAAACATATCTATGAATCTATGAGGATATTCCTTTGCCCACGTGCCTGCATCACCTGTGCATTCTGAGATGTATTTCTGCAGACTGAAGTGCATGGATCGTCATCTGTGTACCCAGGAAGAAGCTTGGCGAGTGGGATACATAAACATTTGCAACATCTGTGTCAAAGCTATAGATCTGCTGTCTGAGATCTAGGCTGGCTAGATCTGTGTAGACTCGCAAACTAACATGGTGATGCTGCGTGTCACACAATATCTGCATCTCTCACTCAGAGACCCAGTGGTGAGGCTTAACCAGTGCTTAATTTGTAAAAAAAAAAACCATTAGTGTCATAGCTCTCGTCAGGCGGCCACTGCAGCTAGTAACAACACAACTACTAACCGTCACACTCCTCCAACTGTGGCAATTCGTACTATTTCAGGTCCCCATAGCTATCAGAATCTCATAAGCAACAGTTAATAGTAATTTTAGTGTACAGTGAATTAATAATTGACTGTTGTTGTGGTTATCTCTAAATGAGCCAGACAGCGCCGCCTTGTGGCAGACTGTCATAAGTGCCGGTGTTGACAATTAAATGCAGGTGCTGAGCACCAGAAATCACTGGCACAAATTAAGCACTCAACCTAGTGAGCACTAAAGTCAGCTTGAAACCCTAATAAACAGTAGGCTTCCAGTTCATGAGTGCAGTCTCCTCTGTTGGTTTTGCAATTTTCTCAGGACATCCAAGGCAGCCCTTTACACCTGTGTTTCTTATTTAGGTTAGAGACGGTGTGGGTGCTTTGAAAGTGCCGGTGCTCCAAGGTAATGCCACCTTGTCCTTGACTCTCGCCTGTAGGATCAGACAGTGGAAATGAATTTAAGATTGGCAGGTATAAAGATGCCTGAGGTGGGGAATAACACAGTTATTATGAAGAGAAGATTTCCAGGTTTTGCCAGTGAGAGTGATGCAGCAGATGTAATCCCTGGAACACCTTAAAAAATGTATGGATAAATTGGACGGAAGGGTGAATGAGAAAGTGACTTAAACGCAGTGCCTCAAATGCTTCTTGGGTAGAAAGGGTATTGAAGGAGGCCACCTAGAAAATTAATTTAAAAATGGGCACTTCCGTGAAGGGAACAGGTGCACTCAGCTCTGTGTGACCCTGGCATTTATTGTCAGGATATTAGAAATATTCATAATGGTGATGGAAGAGGGCAGTAAGATCTCTTCTTATTGATGTTACCAAAGTGTACAGGTCACCGACTTACAAGAGGATAAATATCCTATCCAGAGGGAGACTGTCCTCAAATGGGTGGCCAGGAAGAGACAAGGGCACTTTTCTGGTTTAACATGTTGTTTCTAGTTTCTCTACAATGTTGTGAATCCCAAACTAAGGGATGAGTCACACTATATACCTCCAGGGAGGTGTTGTTCCTCGGAATTCAAAAACCAAATAACTGTGATGCTCTTATGTGGGATTACAGATTTATGAACTGATAGGGCTTCCTAGTCAGAGAAAGTAGCTCTGTTCTAATTAGAAAGGATGCAGACCCCCCTCACCTGCAGTAGGTGGCATGTTTCATCATAGGGGTGTGAGGATCACATCACAGAACAAGCTAGAAAGGGTGTATGTGGTGCCTCGCCTGAAGAGATCTTGTGCAAGAAGAGGCATTGTATCAAGTTTCCCTGAAGGATTTCAAAGTCATCCGTGTGACAGGCTCGTAGATTGTGGAAGATAGAACGGTGGCATTTAAAAACAGCTTGACCACTAACCACTGTGGGCTATTGAGAGTCATGTCCAGCTCAGCACCAACAGAGCCTATTTAACACCACTGTAAACATGAATCTGTGCGTGGCAATATTTTGTGGGAGCATTGTTTTTCTGCTCTCATTCAAGTTAGTGTCTCAACTTTTCATCCTCACATGTTTGTTTGCGATTTTCGGTTACTTTTCCGCCCCTCCTGCACCCTATGAGCGTGTTGTCTTATCTCTACCGTTTCACCATATTCATTTGTCCATCTGGTGTTACTACATCTGTAAAAGATTACCTGCTGCTTGTCATCCCACGGATCTGTGCTGGTTGCACGGGAGACATCTGGTCTCATTACAACACCCTCCACCAGGGAGCATGGTAAGCTGACTACAAAGCTGCAATCACAATATCATGCTCCCCTGTTACTCAGCTCTAATACTTTCTGCAGGGTCACCTCCAAACTTTTTGCCTTCCTCATCCCTTTTTTCTGACCTAATTGTTGTTGGCTTTAGGACTATGGGCACTTTACTACTGCTAACCAGAGCTAAAGTGCATGTATACGCTCTCTCCCTAAAATGTGGTAGCACTGGCTTATGTACCATCAGCATATTTAATTTATTTGTATGTCCCTAGTAAAGTGCCCTGTGCCCAGGGTCTGTAAATTAAATGCTAATGGTAGGCCTGCAGCACTGATTGTGCCACCCACTTCAGTAGCCCTTTAAACATTGCTAAGGTCAGCCACTGCAGAGCCTGTGTGTGCAGTTCAAACTGCCATTTCGACCTGACAAGTGCACCTACATGCCAGGCCCAAACCTTCCCTTTTATTACATATTAGTCATCTCTAAGGTAGACCCTAGGCAGCCCTATGGACAGGGTACAGTGTATTTAATTGATAGGACGTGTGCTTTTGAGTTTTACATGTCCTGGTAGTACAAAACTGCAAAATTCATTTTTCACAACTGCTAGGCCTATCTCTCCCATAGATAGACATTGGGATTGCCTTAAAACATCCTTTAAGTGTAATTTCCAATTGGAAAAAGATAGAGATTTGGAGTTTGCTGTCTCTAGACTCAATTTAAAATCACAGCTGATTCTGATTTTAAATTGTAAGTCTGAAAATGCCACTTTTAGAAAGTTACAGAAAAAAGATGAAAGAATGCACTCCTTCCCTTTTGTTCATTGTATCAGACTAAATCGGAATGTTATTATGAATTGATGCGTGCAAACAGTCAGTGATCTGTCCCAACGATCACAATTCTGTAAAAGAGCTTCCAAGAGGACACGACGAAAAGTCAGGTGTGGTTTTAACCCCATGACCTGATCCAATTGAAATTCAAACGCTTAAAGAAACAGCCTACAAAGTTGTCCCATGGTAGGAATGTAAGTTGGTTGGGAAGCACAGAGTCTCGCCTGGCGAACGCATCGCGAAGCGCTGCTGTCGCCAGCGAGATCTATTGTTGCTGACTTGCCTCGGAAGTGGGACAGGAGATGTGCACGCGCAGGCTTTTGGCGGATTTGAGTTGGTGTACGCGCTTACAGCCACGCGGCGTGCACATCTCCTGTCCCCCTTCCCTCACAAGCCAGCATGAAGTTTCACTTTCGATTGCCATTAAACCCATGGTCCCCTCCACAGTCCCATGATTCCCGCTTCCTCTTTAACAGAAGAACGTCTGGATACCTGCCCCCACAAACCAGCCCTCCCGCAGACGGAGCTCAGGCAAGAGCGCAACTTCTGCCCCCCACCCCCATTCCTCGCCGCCTCACCTCTGGGGGCAGACTGGTCGCGGTGCTCTGCCGGTTGTTGTTGGTTCTCCGGCCCCGGCCCTTGGTTGCCTTCTTACCCTTGGGCTTCAGAGCGGCGCTGCTCTCCAGGCCCGAGCAGAAGAGCTCGGCCATGCAGACCTCCATGGCGCGGCTCCGACCCCCGGACTCCCCGCCCCCCCACCCGGCAGCAGCGGCTCAGTTCCGGAGCCAGGCCTGCGAAATACACAAGGGGGCGGGGCCACAGCGAGCGCACTGGAGCATTTAAAGCACTGCTTCGACTGGCACTGATTTTACATCAGGCTTGCACAAGATCTCTCCCAGGATTCCTGCCAGGTTCCGAGCGCACACAGGTGGGTGGCTGAGCGCTCTGCCATAAGAACGGGCTCGCGCACTGATAAGAAGATGCCGCGCGGCCTTTTATCGCCATCTACCGGTCGCTGCAGGAATAAGGTAGTATACCGCGTCTCTCAACCAGGCGCTTCAATGAGTAATTAGTAAGTAACCTTTTTTTTTTTTTTTTTTTTGGCATATTTCTATAGCGCGAACTCCACCCGAAGGTATTGGAGCACTTTACATAGCACCGTATTTACATTACACATTCGGGCTCGGGGAGATGAAATGATTTGCCCAGAATCACAGGATGTGGACGACACCTCGAGGCTCAAACCCTGGTTTCCTGCACCAGATGCGGCAGCGCAGCCGACGAACCACATCCTCTCCCCAAAACCTTCAAGATCCGAAGCGGGTGCCAAGCCCAAGGGCCACTGACCCTTTTCCGATAGGTAGCTACTATGGTTTTCACTGTCCATATTTAGGCTGCGTTTACTGCTAGTTTATTTGTACCATTACAAGCTGCAATGTTGCTGTCCGTCATCGCGCGCACAGATAGCTTACCGTTACATACTTGAAATGTATGTCCGCAACAGACATGAAAATAATGAAGAAGTATTGTATTGTAGTTGCATTTATATAGCGCCCACTACCCCCAGCGAGGCATCGAAGTAGGTGCTTTTTTAATGTAAAAGGTATACACTTCAGATATTTGTTGTATTTTTTCCACGTTGCAATAGATAGTATACAACATACTCTACTGATCTACAAATGACTCCACCACCTTCCCTAGAATGACATACGCTTTTGTTCACAAGCCATTTCAGACCTGCACGTTACCTTAGTACCTGTTCATTATCTTGTTTTCCTTTCTGACAACTCCTTCATCCAACACAGAAAGAAGTAGCACGGTAACCGTTTTACCGTGCCTAGGACGTCTTTTTTCCTGTTCTGTTTTTTCGGTGCTGTGGCCATTGCTGTTAGGGACTGTCCTGTATGTTACGCAATCGAAATAACTCATGTAAATGTAAAATAGCTTTGTTTAATATTAATTACGTACGTTATGTGAGTGTGCACCTGTGGTTTCAATTAGTTAACGAGGATGACTCGGTAGTGACTCAGCGACGTAAAACAGAACTCCCCTTTTATTGCTTTCCCATCATAATTTTACCTTCTTTGGAAATTTGATTTTTTTTCTGTGAAAGATACGTGTTTTATTAGTAGCACACATATTATGTCATATGGTTGTAACCTTGACCTCTCTGAAGCCAGCTGTTTTTCTGAGTGTAACTTCTGTTGAACATTATAACTGAAAAAGGATAACCTCAAAATGTAAATGTCAGTGTGCTGTATGGAATTCAACTGACTAAATGAGGCATTTTAAGGTTTTTGCAACATAAACTTCTACAACAGATATCCAGGTGCTTTTACAATAGGGTGCCAACAAGTCGACACCTATTGCTTCAATTGTAGGGAAATATTCAAGATTGTGTTATCTGATCTATTGAACAAATATAAATCAAAATAAATAATACAAAGAAGGGGGTTATCTGAGGGAAAAGGACGAAAACAATGTGCACAAAATGTTTCATACAAAAACGTGCACATATAAATGTAACATATGAATTCAGTGCATTTAACATCTTCACTCGTGGGAAAGGCAAATATCATAAACAAAATTAGGTTATGTAATGAAATCAGATTATATGTATGATTGTTTTGTAGTTCTACACTTCTTAGCATACAGCTGAAAGTCCCAATATGAGGAAGTGCACAGAACATCTATATAAAAGCATTTGCAGTGCGATAGATCTCGCATTTACACAGGTTTGAGCTATTGACATTGTAAATGACAATGCCTTTTATTTTTGTTTTCATTTTTAAAACATACATGAAAGGCATTGTCATCTACAAAGCCAATAACTCAAACTCTCGCAAATGCGAGACCTATTGCATTGCAAATGCTTGTTCTTTAACCGTTTGAATTTCAATTGGATCAGGTCATGGGGTTAAAACCACACCTGACTTTTGGAGTGCATGTGTTTATAAAACAACTTTCGGAAAGGTTTGCGTTAAACTGAATGCTGGCAGTGGCGAATAGATGTGCACATTATGATGAGGCTGCCGGTTTCGGCTTTGAAGGTGATTTATTAGTTTATAAGCTACATTGCACTAAAGGGATTGGTATTAGTTTAAGTGGGAGCTTTCATGGAAGGGTTTTACATCGGGCTGTTTATGTTAGCACGCGCAAGGTTTTGGGTTTTATTTAGCATTAAGATGTTAATATTAGTATGGGCCAGGTTTTGGGGTCTTATTTAGTATTGAGTTTTCACGCGTTGGATTAATTTGAACTTTTGAGTTTAGGTAATGAGGTGGAGGGACACAATTAGCACGTGGAATTTTTGGTTTTGATTGCAAACAAGGGTGAATAGAGGGTAAAACGATCGGGGTGTGTAGTTTAATTCACATTATTATTTTAATGCAGAAATATTTCGATGGTTGAGATGTCTGTTTCATTATTCTTTTCAGTGACCCCTGACGAAGGGCCCTTGTGGCCTGAAATGCATTGGGTGAGAAGAAACAAACACCTTTGATGAGCCAACTTGTCATGTATGATTCATTTCAACGTGTCGTTGTTGAAGGCCCGGAGGGCCTGCAGGAGACATTTGAAAATGTAAAGTTAATGGATCATGTTGGAATTGCGCTGTTCCCGCCGTGATGTTGCAAGTATGGATGAACTGTGAATGAAGGCTTTTTATTATAGCTTGGTTTACTAAGAAAATGAAGATTATGGTAAACAGAAAAGAAAAAAAGTTGTGTATGATATGGAAATATTCCTGTTCCTGCAGTGCAACAGTTGGGAGTGCAATGTCGTGTCCTCTTGGAAACACTTTTAGAAAGTTGCCATTTTCTTACTTTAATCATTCTGTGCCCCTGTCTGTCTCTGAATACACGTCTGGGTTGGGTGATATCTGGGTTTTGTGCATTCCCTCTACATAGCCACATACAAAGAGAGCTGGAGTGTGACATTTGCATCCTGATGGCCCATTACCAGGCTGATGGGCCTTCCTGAGGTAGATTGGGAGTGAGGAGCGACATTTGCACCTGAATAGGGCTGTGACTGTCCCCACACAAAGAGCTGCATACCCCTCTGTAGTGAGTCTGGAACCAGGGTAGGAAAAGCAAGGACCTTGTGAGTTTCAAGGGCCTCTTTGAAGTCTCTCCCACTTTAAAAGCACAACTGGGTATGAGTACTGGACCCCTGACACCACACAATCAGAACTTTGCTGGAACCAAGGACATTCTGGTAGAAAGAACAGCTGATGTGCTGTAGGAGGGACAGCTAACTGCTTTGCTGTGTTGTTCTTGCCTGGGAGTGAGAAGGGCTGGACCTGGTCTCTACATCCTTGAACCCAAATTTCTCTAGAGCTTGCTGGCTTGCCTCTTGTTCTTGAAGTCTCAGGGCCATTAAAGACTTCCTTCAACTCTGCTTTAGGTGCTGGATTCTGCCATCACTGGTCTCTGAGTCCTCCCTTGCCTGATGTGCCCCTCCAGTCGTGGACCTCAGAAATGGGTTCTGCAACTGGTTTGTTCCAAAATCGACATATCGTCATCTTTGCACCAATTGGAACTGATGCAGTGCTCCTCGACGCCAACGCAGTGTCGTTCTGAGGATATGCCTACATGGCTCGACAACCACACAGGACCCGGCTGTGAGGCTCAATGATGACTCAACAACACAACTGTGTGAATCAGAACCGACGCATCGAAACTTCGCCGCCACACTTGCTCCATCCGCGGACCCTGCATAGATCCTGCAGCCTGCCTGCCCTTCATCACGGTTGGCCTGAACTGTGGATTTACCTTGGTCTAGCGTGGCCTAAAGTAACATTTTAGTGCTATTGACTTCAAAGCACTGGTTTTGGATTTAATCTTTGAAAATAAAATTCATATCTCAAGCTCTACTTTTCGGAGTTTTGTCATTTTGGTCTTGTTTTACTCCGATAAATATTCTCTATGTTTCTAAACTGATATGGAGTGGTGTTTTCACTTTGTTACTGTAATTGAAGTGTTGCACATATACTTTACTCATTGCCTCCTAATTTAAGCCTGACTGCTTTGTGCCTGGCACATATTAATTTATGTTGTGTATCTGGCTTACTCTCACGAGGATGGTGGTACCTACTTGGACAGGGTTCAAACCTTTGCCAAGTAGAGACCCAGTTTCAAACACTTACTTATCTTACTCAAAGTACACACCATCATTTCAGCTTCTGTAGCTGACAGCATACCAATACAGATGTAAAATGTGGTCCAGGATTTATAACCACTGTAGAGAGATGGTACTGTGTGTTGTACTTGGTCCTCTCTGAAGGGTAACCTCAAACATTTTGCCTGCCTTTCTCCTGTTTTGTTAATTTGTTTTTGTTGCCGCTTGTGCTCTCTCACAAAAACATGGTAAAATTGGTGTACACTTAACTGGCATATTTAATTTACTTATATAGCTCTCGTATATGCTACATTTACCCAGGGCCTGTAAATTAAACAATACTAGTGGGTCTGCAGCTCTTATTGTGCCACTCACTAAAGTAGCCATTTAAAATATGTCTCAGGCATTCCATTACAGCCTGTAATGCAGTTCTAATCTGTCAATTCGGGATGAAAAAATTAACTATTTTGCTCAACCTAAACCTTCCTTTTTAATATGCATAAGTCACCCCTAAGGTAGGCTCTAAACAGACCACAGTGTAGAGTCCATTATGTTTAAAAAGTGGGATATGTATTTTTAAGTTTTACATGTCCAGATAGTGAAAAACTCCTAAATTCACTGCTGTGAGTCCTACGGCTCCTATAGGAAAACATGGGGCTACCTTATTACATTTAGTATGTGCTAACCTTTGCTTAAGAACAGGTAGATTTGTCATATTTGGACCCAAATGAATTATAATTTAAAATCCTCTTTAATGGTAAAGTTGGAATTTAAGTCACAGTTTTAAAAATGTCATTTTGAGAAAGCTTGGATTATCAACAACATGCAAGCCAATACTGAATCTACAATGTATACAATTCACTTACTCAAACCACACGTGACACTCATTGTGATTGAAGAGAGATAATTTATTTCTTTTTTTATGAAATTTTCAAAAGAAGTATTTCAGAACTTGATTTTTTTTCTTTGATCAAGATATTTTTATCCTTCAGATCTATCGAATACTTTCATAGTTCACAATACAATGCTACATAAACATGTCATGAATTACATGTAATATGTACACATATAGTTATCACAAAATTCAACCAAAGATACAAAATCATTTTGTGAGTTAGGGTTCCACAAACAATGAAACAAATAATACTAACAACATATACGTGAGAAAAGTAATCTAAACAAAAACACATAAACAAGCACATAAAAAGCGGTACCAGCGATGTGTGTTTCAAGAACTAGCTATTGCTTTTTTCTACAACCCACGTCTGGGTAGAGACCAAATAGTGTGATATTCAGTTTAACCCAGGCAATTCAATCAATAAATTGTCCAATGATTTTCAGACACTACTGTGAAGAGAAGTGGTTAAGCTGATACAAGATACATATTCACTTGTTTGGTCAAAGAGTGAGATCTATGCGTTTCGAGCCCCTTAATTCCTTTAGGGGGGGTTCTCTTCAGGACCTGGAACGGAAAAAAAGCTAGAAGAAGAAAAGGAGAGAAAGTGCTTGTGTTATCACTTGCAACTGCATCTATTCTGTTTCACACTCCCTTAACAATTTCCCTTACTTATTTACCTTAGTGGAGATCAACCGATCTCAACTCCAACTGTGAATCTCTTAGTTATTCCACGTTGGAAAAGCATGAGTTTTAGCCTACTGCAAAGAGAAGAAAAGGAGAGAAGAAGAAGAAAAGCAGGGATGGCAGTTCAGTTTAAAAAGCAGGGATGTCAGTTCAGTTAAAAAACCTTGTCTGGTGATGGCCGTTGCATCAGATAAATAGAAAGGACTTGCTTTGATCAACTTTGTTTTGGAGAATGTAGCAGAACTGATCATCTTGACACTGTAAATCCGCAAAAGAGACAAAAAACGGTTTGTTTGGGAAACACTTTTTGAATCCGCTGAAAGCCACGAGAAGGAGCTGTGGTGAAGGCATACCTGAAAATGTTTAAGTAAATGTGGTCCAGTGTTCGATGTATTTTGGGTGTCCATTGTTTTGATTTGTGTTCTGAAAAATAAATAAAATGATGCATTTGTTGACGACTTCAAACCATTTTGTGAACTGGATGCTTGAGATGACTTTGTGGATGAAGTGGTCAACCTTGGATGTCTACGTAGTTGTTTGGGGTGATAACTCCAAAGTGACTGCTGCGGTCAACCCTAGGTGCCAATTACGATCCGGTAAAAAAAATTCCCGTACGACTCGTATCCGGTCTTTTTACCGTACGAATCGTACAAGTGCCGTACAAACTGGCAATCACGATTCGCATGGTAAAAAGCCCATACGAGTCGCACTGGGAATAATTCCCCACACGTCCTCGGGTCGGAAAAAGTGTCCGACACGTCCTCGGACGATTTACCGTACAAACGTGAAAAGCGAAGTCCGACCGGGGAATCACGATCCGTCCCGGGCGTCCGATTGTACAACCGTATGGTTAAAAGACCGTCCGCACCGAACTCCAATAGCAACCATGGAGACGTCCAAACAGATGCCCGGTACGCGCCGTACCCCCCCCAGCCCCCGCATGTACGCGCCGTACCCCCCCCAGCCCCCGCATGTACGCGCCGTACCCCCCAGCCCCCGCATGTACGCGCCGTACCCCCCTGTGTATTTACACCCGAGTACGTGTCGAACCCCCCTGTGTATGTACACCCGAGTACGTGTCGAACCCCCCCGTGTATGTACACCCGAGTACGTGTCAAACCCCCCGTGTATGTACACCCGAGTACGTGTCGAACTGTACGTGTCGAACCCCCCCGTGTATGTACACCCGAGTACGTGTCGAACCCCCCGTGTATGTACACCCGAGTACGTGTCGAACTGTACGTGTCGAACCCCCCCGTGTATGTACACCCGTGTACGTTCGAGTCGTACCCCCACCCGTGTATGTACGGTGCATACCCCCAGCGCGTACATGCTGGGGGGGGGTACGGCGCGTACATGCGGGGGCTGGGGGGGGTTCGGCGCGTACATGCGGGGGCTGGGGGGGGTACGGCGCGTACATGCGGGGGCTGGGGGGGTACGGCGCGTACATGCGGGGGCTGGGGGGGTACGACGCGTACATGCGGGGGCTGGGGGGGTACGGCGCGTACATGCGGGGGCTGGGGGGGGGTACGGCGCTTACCGGGCCACCTACTCTGGTCGTTTTGTACCGTACTGCGCTTTTCCAGCACATTTTGGGTGCCGTAAAAATATTGCCGTCCGGACTGCTGTCGGTTCGAATCGTACTTCCTGGGTCGTGAAACGCGGCCTGAGAGCGTCCCGACGTCACGTCGGCTCTTTCCCCGGATCCCATTTGTATGTATCTTTTCGTCGGTCGGTGTTTTGTACGACTCGTACGGAAATGGTGTTTCCGTGCGAATCGTACTTGCATGTTTGTAAAGTTTTACGACCGGGTACGAGTCGGACGGAAAAAAGCCTCCGTCCGACGGTTCGTACCCGGTTTTTGCCGGATCGTAATTGGCACCTTTGGAACCTCGTGAGTGCAGGGAGCCTGTGTTTTCTTCAACTAAAGGGACTTAGTCACACAAAGTCGAAATGTGGGTTTGTCCTTTGGGGTTGAGGTGACTTAGCGTATCACTATGTTCAAACTCTATTTTGATTTAGGGTGGGCGTGGGCCGCGAATTCACCCATTGCTTTCGAATTAATGGTGCCATTCGTGAATCATTGAAATGGGGCGTTTGCCCGTAATTTGTTAGTTTGCTGTTGCGGTAAAAGGTGTGATGTGCTAATCGTGCCTCCTGTTTCTATGAATGCATTTTGCCTAGGTGGGGAAGGAAAAATGAAAAAACCCTCAATGGAAGCTTGTGAGCAAGAGCGTTGGCTCTTCTTCTTAAAGGAGCCTGGTGGGGTGAATGTCATCACTTCGTGAGCGTCAGATGTGCAACCGTGTTCTGCATGAATGGAAAAGATGAAAAACCGCATTTTACTGCGGATATTGTGGGCCTGTATGGTTCCAACTCCTTGATGATTTGTGAGCTTGGATCTTGCCAGCAAATTGGTGTGTCTAAGAAGTGTTGGATATTGCAGTGTTCTCTACGAATGTAATGGATGTTTGGGGAATCAGTGTTTGGTGACTGGTTGTTCCCGGTATAATTGATGAGAGAGATGCAGTGTTTTGCGTCCCAGTCAAAGATGGTAGACACTATGGTTTACAGATTGAATATTTCAGAAAGCTCATTGAGACCATCTACAGCCGTGTTAAATTTTACAAGAAGCATTGCCTCTCTTTGTGAACGTTTTGATCCAAATCTCCATCACAGGAGTCTTTTTCCACTTTGAGTAAGACTGTCCACTTAAGGTCATTTTCAGTGTGATTGTTCTATGCCCAATGGTTCACCTAAGGTGCATTGGCAGTGTTCCTCCGAATTCTTGATTTGTGTTTTGTGATGCGTCTTATTTCTTGGTTCGTTTTGCCTATATAAAGCTTGGGACATAGGCACAAGATGCCATAAATGACATTCCGTGTTTTACAATATTGAAAACGTATTTTGCTTCCAACTAATCTCTTTGAATGAAAAAAGGGAACCTTCAATTGTTTGGGGACAGCATACGCAAGTACTGCATCTGTGGTGTCCAACTATTGGTGGTAAGCTTAGTTGTTCCCTTAATGTGTTTGTTCATGGCGCCTGAGGTACTGCTGCACGGATGATCTGATTTCCAATGCTACTTTCCTTTTTCAAGGCAAAAAGAGGTTTTGTAAATGTCGAATGTGCATTGTGGATCAAGTGCCAGTTTTGAGTAATCACCTTTTTCAAAAGATTGGTATTTGGGCAAACAGTGGTTACACATACAAGGCGGAGTGGAGTTTCTTTTTTCTGCAGAAGCATTTCTCTTGGTGTCCACCAAGCCCTTTTCATGCCATGCTTCAGTAGTTTCTTTGGGTATCCACGTAATTTTAATTTCTCAAGCAGAGTTGCCGCGTGTTGCAGGTATTCTGTTTTTAGTGTACAATTGCGTTTGATCCTGTGAAATTGCCCGAATGGAAGATTGTCTCTAAGGCTGCATGGATGGTGGCTTGTAGGGCTTTGTTTCTGTCGGTGGGTTTGGTATGAAGTGTTGTGATAAGTGTCCCGCCTGAAACATATATCTCCATATCCAAAAATGTCATCCTGTTGGCATTGTAGTACAAACCAAATTGGATATCAGGGGTTCGTGCGTTTAGCCAACTGTGGAATTTGAGAAGTTCCTTTTCATCACAGTTTCATATTAAAACCACATAGTCGATGTAACGGACCCAATTAGAAATGTGTTGGACAAAAGGATTGTTATTATACACAAATCTGTCTTCAAATCAACATATTTCGATATAGGCTCAAGCACTGACCCGCAACCAGAGACGATTGGTCGTCCTGGGGGGTGAGTCTCACTCTTGTGTATTTTGGGTAGGGCGAATCCTCGGATGTTTATTGTTTAAAAACTCAAATTCCTTTGGGCCTATTATTCCTTGGTCTAAGCCATCTTTTAGAATAACTAGTAGTTTGCCCTAAATTTCATGTGTGGGGTCTTTTTTAATTTTTCTGTAGCACTGTATGTCCTGTAACTGTCTCAAGACTTCTGTTTTGTAATCCGGGGTACCCATGATAACTATGGAACCCCCTTTGTCTGCCGGCTTGATGGTTATGGACGGATCAGCCTTCAATTCAAAGATTGCATCTTTCTCTATTTTAGAGATATTGTGTTTCACAAAATTCCTTTTTCTTTCCATATGTGTAATGGCGGATAAGACTGTGCACTTAAAAGTTAATATTTCTTTTGGGATCTTATTTGCTGGAGGGCAAAATTAAGATTCTTTTTTCAGGCCTGTTGGTTCCATGCTTGTGAGAAACTCATTTTCTGAAAAGAAAGACTTCAATATGATTTTTCTGCAGATTTTCATTACCTCTGTCTTCATTTTTTTAACAAAGTTAGTTGTTTTTGTAGGTAAAAAAGAGAGACCCTTTTTCAATACTGATTCTTCTGCTTCCGTAAGAGAGCAGGGAGATAAGTTGAAAATGGGAGATGGAACTATGCTTTGTAGTATTGACGTCTGGTTGTCATTTCCCATGGTTGATTTTGATACCTGTTTCGGCCTCTGGGCCTATGTTGGCCTCTTCCTAAAAAAGACCCTGCTTGTTGTTGTTGATTAATGTTTTGGCGGTTAGGCTGTTGGTTGCCTTCAGTGGTATCAGTTTCTCCACCTGAGGAGGAAGATGTATCTGAAAGGGAAATAAATCTATTCCTAGATCTACCTTGGAAATCTGATAAAAAATCTTCTAGAGCCAGGGCGGGAATAGAAATCTGCCTGAAGATACGGGTACGTTGTTTCTAATAAAAAAATCCTTTTGTCTTTTTCAAATTTAGACCCTTTTTGGTTTATTGTGAAGTCCTTGAATTCGGCAATCTCTTTTCTACTTTTGAGAGTAAAGTTTTAGCTTCCATGATGGTTTGACTATGTTTGATTTCTTGTTCTAGTACGGAAATTTCAGACAGGCTGGGCCGATTTATAGATTATCAACAACATGCATGCCAATACTGAATCTACGATGTATACAATTTACTTTCTCAAACCACACGTGACACTCATTGTGATTGAAGAGAGATCGTTTATTTCTGTTTTTATGAAAATTTCAAAAGAAGAATTTTAGAACTTGATTTTTTTTCTTTGATCAAGATATCTTTATCTTTCAGATCTATTCAATACTTTCATAGACCACAATACAATGCTACATAAACATTAACAGTAATAAAAACAAAAACACTTTCTCTCCTTTCCTTCTTCTAGCTCTGTTTCAGTCCCAGGTACTGAAGGGAATCCCCCTAAAGGAATTCAGGGGCTCGAAACGCGTAGACCTCACTCTTTGACCAAACAAGTGAATATGTATCTTGTATCAGCTTAACCACTTCTCTTCACAGTAGTGTCTGAAAATCATTTGACAACTTATTGATTGAATCACCTAGGTTAAACTGAATATCACACTGTTTGGTCTCTACCCAGACGTGGGTTGCAGAAAAAAGCAATAGGTAGTTCTTGAAACACACCTCACAACCCCGCTGGTACTGTTTTTTATGTGCTTTTTAAGTGTTTTTGTTTTTATTACTTTTCTCACGTATATGTTGTTAATATTATTTGTTTAATTGTTTGTGTAACCCTAACTCACAAATTGATTTTGTATCTTCTGTTGAATTTTGTGATAACTATATGTGTACATTTTACATGTAATTCATGACATGTTTATGTAGCATTGTATTGTGGTCTATGAAAGTATTAAATAGATCTGAAGGATAAAAATATCTTGATCAACAAAAAAAAATCAAGTTCTGGAATACTTCTTTTGAAATTTTTCTAAAAAAAATGAAATAAACTATCTCTCTTCAATCACAATGAGTGTCATGTGTGGTTTGAGTAAGTAAATTGTATACATTGTAGATTTAGTATTGGCATGCATGTTGTTGATAATCTATAAATTGGCCCAGCCTTACTGATTACGGGCCAGAACCCTCTATGGTTGACCATTTTTATAAAGTTGGCATTTTCTTGTCCTAAACATTTGGTGCCTGCTGCCAGAGCCCTGGGTCACAAGACCCTGCTGTCAGGCTTTGTGTATTCCTCCCATACAGTGGGACAATAGGACTTAAATGTGGGAAAGATGAGCCATCCTGGAACAATGGTGAGGCAGCGAAGTTCCCCTCCCCATTTGTACTTCAAAGTGGATTGCCTACTACACACACAAAGAAACCGTACATTATTCTTTTGTGACCTAAGTCTTCTTGGAGTCTTGGAAGAGGAAGCTCATCAGGTATAAATATTGGACCCTCAGAGTAACACTTCAGGACACTCCGGGACCTGCAAAAGACTTTAGAAGGACTGCCTTATACCCTAGAGGACTGTCCTGCTGCTTGAGGCTTGCCTTGCACCTCAGAGGACTGTCCTGTTGCTTGAGGCCTGCATTGCTGTTTAAATACAGAACTACCAGAGTGACTCCAAGAGCTAGTTTGCTGACCTTCTGTGTGAGATACAGGGATATAACATGCTCCAGAGACCTTAAACCCTGCCCCTGGCCTCTGCAGGAGTGAGGCCTGAACCCCCAAGTGGTGCCCTTCCAGTCCTAGACCCATGGTGATGGTACTGAAGGTGCTTCTCCTGCATAACCTTAAAAGTTAGGACTTACAGAAAGGCCTACCTACTCGCTGATACGTCTGACTCCACGGTAGCTTCATCTACATTCCTCTCCAGAGCAGCAAATCCTGTTCAACTGTCCCTCTCAGCAAAGGTATCAGCCTCATGGAGCCCTTGTTGGCTACTGTTTCATCCCACTGGAGACTTTTGACTTCCAAAAAAGTGACAAAGTCCGAAGGTAAAATTCTTCAACGCGACTCCATCCAGAGTCTTCCGGGCAATGATGCCTCCTCAAAATCCGCTGGCGGCCTTGCCCTGCTTACCTTTCCCTTCTCAGGAAATTTTCTTCAAAATTTCTTCCATGTCCAAATGTAAGCCGAGACTGCTTCATATACCTGGACCGCACTGCATCACGGTCAGTCTTAACTTTTGTCTTTGCCCCGGTCTCTTACAACCAGATACCCGCTGCTGGTGCTTTAATCTTTTACTCCCTATATTTCACCTAAAGCCTTACAAAATTCCTAACTTTGGTTCTACTGATAGTATTTCCCTAAATTGGTCTTGGATTTTTCTTGTGTTGTGTTTTCACTACTGTTTATGTGCTGCATAAATATTTTAAACAGTGCCTCGAAGTTACGTCTGGCAACTTTTGTGCCGAGCTACCACAGGGTTAAGCAGAGGTTAAATTAGTGACTGTTATGGTTCACCCTGACAAGGATTGTGGTTGTTGCTTGAGTAGGATTTCACACACCCTCAAACAATAACCTCATTTCTTACTCTGTGAATGCTTTATGAAAACTGCAGTTTTACTTAGGAAGCTGTGTTTTTCTCAATGGGTTCCTTTCAGACTACAATCTGTTTTTTGCATTTGTCACTGGTGAACATTGCCAGATCACAGATGATGGAGAAGTCACTTCCAGCTTTCCTTTAAACCTCTCAACAGATTTCGACTTTATGGACTACTAGATTCTGCAGGTGAGGTGATCAATGAGGAATTTGTTTGAACAAAGTGTGCTTCTTCCTTTCTCTTTCAAGTTTCCCAGAGGCTGTCTTTAAAGTACTTCTGCTTAGCCTACTATACTGTATCTATGGGCAGCCTCTAGGCATCTGCTTTGTGACTATTGTAGTGCAATGTTTAATTATGTCTGGCAGTCTTTTTAACATCTAGCTTTGAGTTCTTCCTTACATATGCCTAGGACAGTTCTTTCTACATATCAGTCTATCCACCACACAATCCAATACGATCACTCTGACATCTGTCTCACTGCAATGATTGACTGGATAAACTAGTATTTTCTAAAACTGAGTGATAATAAGATTGAGTTTCTTATATTTGGGGAGAAGGCTTGTTTGATTCAGGAAAGCTGAATAGAAATACTGGGTGTGTGTCAATGGCCTCCATCAGATATGAGGTGTATGGCATGAGAAATCATCTTTCTTCTGCCACACATTTTTGATGGTGATGACTTGTCATCTTAAGCTGAGTATTATGTGCAATCAGGCCATTCATTGAGAAAAAAATACACAGGACGATGGCCACAGTTATGATCATGCCTCAATATAATATAGCATATTTGTGGTTCCCCATGATCATATCAAATGGCTTCGGTAACTGGTGAATGCAGAAATAGGGGTGGCAACCAAGACACATTTCTGGGACTATAAAAAATTAGACTGGGAACAGTCCTGTGTTTACTGATCCACCAACACAAAGCATGGTACGGTTCTATATACTGTACACAAGGGACACTATGGGAGTCGACCAAGAGTCCAAATATACTTACTCCATACTTCCTTTACCAATGTTATCTCTGCCCAGTGAACAATCATTTGATTTCTGTGCAACTTTCCTGGAAAGCTCAATCAAGGATTCACACTTTCGGAAAAACAGGATGCAGGTTTCTGGAACACAGTGTACATACAGAATGATCATCTCAAATTAAGCAAATGCCGAAGATGTGGCTGTTTACAAAATGGAATCTAGGTTTGTTTTTTCAAATTTCCGATATTATTAGATTTGGGTGTGGTTGTGCTACAGAAATAAATTGATAACTATGTACAAAATAGCAGTCAAGGTTCCTTGGTTTGAGTACGAGGAAGCAAAACCTTGAGACCATTCACAATGAGTGCAGTTCAGCGACGGAAAGTTTGGTGGTCATTAAAGAATGTTGGCGCTGACTGAAGTCAGGCTCCTAGTGCACTGGGAAGACACAGTGCTTGCCCCAACAGACCAAGGAACCTTGTGTTTCTAGAGAGATTGTAGCCAACTTGGATCTTCAGGTATAAGTTTCCTATGGTGCTCACCACCATTTCTAGGAAATCATGCTACAATGTTGCTGCAACTGGACCTCGCTAAATAGACCTTAGTTTTCAAGTGTCAAGACATGTTGTTCCTAAAGGACTGAATTATGGACATTTGTGGCTTACTGAGGAGTGTCCTGAAGCCCTGTGCGATTTGAAAACGAACTTTGAAGTATTCCTTGTGGAATTTTATACTCTCTAGCTTCAAAGTTGCATGTGAGTGGAGACAAGAGTCTCAATAATTATAAGGAGAGATTTTAGTAGGTGATTGATGAGAATAATAAGACAATTCTATACAGTCAATAGCATATACTTATTTGTCGGGTCACCATAATTCAGTCAGTTTTATATAAGTAGCATATACACATGCGGCTCAAGTATCTGAAAAAATAATATCCTTCTTGAAATGGCATGAACACATGACTAAATGAGCATGTTTATACCTGAAACCAAATAGAATCTCAGAGTAGAAGAGAAGTGGATGACTCCTCAGAGCAAGTCAGTAATATTGAAGCAAATAATACACTAGACTTCAATAGGATACATTGTATCACAATCCTATCATGTCCTTAATTGCTTCCCGAGAATCAAGTCTTAGTGTACAGTGTTACAGCATGATCCACTACAGCCTTATAACCCATCGTAGTGGGCTATACCTGCGCCGTCATGCCCCGGCATTAAAGGCCCGAGCCAGAGGTGAGGGCTTTTAAGAAGGGAGTTGGCCTTAAATGTCCGTTGTATCCTGCTATGGCAGGCTATATGGCTATTAGAACGTTCTTCCTCATTGAGGCATAATTCTCAATTAAAAAACAAGGCGTACCTGAGACTGAGGGAGTTGAAACCCCCAGTAGTTCCGAAGCCTTTGTTTCACAGCTGTTGCTGTGATTGTTGGACAGATAACAGCCGCACGCAGGGCGACGACTGTTAGCAGTTGACCATTCACAGCAAGAGTTGTGAAAGAAGGCTAATGTCAGCCCCTAGTTCTCTCTGGGATCAGCTAAACTGCTTTCCCTCATTCAGCTGAGCCCGGCTCTGAGCAGAATACCCCCTCCATCCTTCTGAGCCTCCAGTGACACTGTGAGGTATGAGAAAGGAGGGGGTAGGGATCCTGTGTGTCCTGCAGCACAGGCTCTGCCTTTCACTGTCCCCTTCCCAATCCATGTATTTTGGAGAGGCAGGAGAAAGAAAGAGACAGAGGCTGTGTATATGAACATTGTAATGTTAAGGGCAGCTGGTCTTTAACAATTTATATAAGCCCCTGTTGCTTCATTGTCCTCAACGGACCTCTCAACATTCCATTGTTCTAATATAGTCTTAGAGCCGATGTAGCGGGCTCTACTGGCAATGAAAGGCCAGCTCCAGCAGGGCATTGATCAAGGAAGCAGATTTTTAATTGCCGTAGAGCCAACAATGGAGGGCTCTAAATATTAGAACATTCCACCCATAGAGTGCAGAATGTTCTGATTTGTAAAACAAAGGCCTCACTGAGCCCGATGGGGTTAAAATTCCCTCGGGTTCCATGAGGCCCTTGTTAAACTTTGGAATGTTGATGCTCCAGGCCTCTGCCGACCATTAGAAGCCCGGAGCATTCCATTGTTTTCATTGGAGCACTCAACATTCCAATGTTGTGATAACGAATAGTCCTTTTCTTGAATCATGGATTTCTAAGTTCTCAAAGCATCCATCAAATAACAGAGGGCAAAGAGTACCTGGTTACATGGCTCCTAAGGTTCTGTAATAAGTTCTGAAAATTCCAAGACAGAATCTACACAGCACTAACAAGATGCTAGAACTGCCTACCCCACAGGAAGTCTCTGCCAGGGGTAGAGCATACACCCAAGTACCTGATACTCTCCACTCCCAAACCTTCACTTCCTCTCCACCCCCCCGCCCCAGGCCTAGGGCAGTGCCACAAAGAGTAACTACACTCCACACGCTAAAAGCTCCCCAGGAACTATGTTAGGAGTCACATCCCAATATTCGTTCCCATGTTCAGTAGGAGTGGAGAGCACACAACATCACGGTTCTGTCTCTGGTGACTGAAATAAGAAAAGACTGACCCAGTGCCAGCAAACAAATTTGTGCCACTTGTGTCTAAAGAGCCATGTACACCAGTGTCCCACGGGCGGGACACAGGCACCCAGTAAAAAGTAAAAGCAAAATAACATGTGTACAGGGTCACACAGAGGCCCAGCTGGCTCTATAGGCACTACGCGGACTGAGACAATTTGTTTATTGTAGAAAATAGAACCCCCCGCACCTCCCCGTGCATAGAGCAGGGGCACCATCAATGATTTTCAGCTATGCTGGGGCCGGCCAGGAGAGGGAAAGACCCGTACTGGTGCCTTGTTTGTAAATTCTACTTATCACACCAAATCTCCAGGATAGAGGAATCTATGACCCCTGGGAGACACTCCCCAAGTTTTGAAGCACTCCTGGATTCTTAGGGGCAGATTTCCAAGCCCCTTGCGCCACTTTTAACATGGGAAAAGTGACGCAAAAGTGGCGCAAGGGGCTTTTTAAATCTGCCCCTTAGTCTTTTGACCTTGGGCTGCTTGTTTCTAGTTCATGTAGCTGCTCTGTAGCAAGTGTGAAGTTATATGAAAGACTCATAGTTCTACTATGCTTAACAGTTGAAACTTCATTGATAGTAATATAATTCCAATATGGTTAAATGTTAAAAAGGGGGTTCAGAAATGTTTTAACTTAGATTTTACTGCCTTTTGACCATTTGATTATGTCTTTACTGTCACGTTGACATCCTGACAAAGCCAATAGGATTTATTTTCATTAACTGCACCCACTATGTTGTGATAAGCTCACAGGGAGTACTGTGTTGGTTTTAGGGTTTGCTGGTGTGTAGACAGTTAGAGGAACACCAGCACAGAGGTTACAGGGTACATATAGATGATTATGTGACCTATGGGACCTTTCTTTAGTGTGCACTCCCTGTCTGTTGCAAGGCCATTTAGATGGTGTCACCATAGGCATTTCCACCTGCCATTCACGACATGAGTGACAAAAGACCCAAGTTGTTGAAATTGGGGACCACAACTTCCTGCCTTCCGTATGCTTCCATACCCTGGAGATCCTCAGGAAGATTTTCAAATGGCTCCCAATCAGCACTCATAAAACCATCACACGTGCCCTTTTCACAAGCAAGCTGGACTATGGGAACAACCTCTATGACCTCCCACAATGCACACCACATCTAAAGGAGCTCTACAGGCACCTCATTCACAAAGGAGCAGAATTCAAACTCCTCACCCACACCTGCAATGCACTACATAACACTGGCCCAACATACCTCAATAATCACAACTGCTTTCACAAACCACCTCCTCTCATCCTGACTACTACTTGCACAAATCCCATCCATATGGAAAAACAGATCTGGTGGTCTTCTCTTACATCTCTCCTAAAGTGTGGAACAACCTGCTTCTTTACATAGGAGTTTCCTCCTCACTTCTTGAATTCTGCAGGAAGCTTAAGTCCTGGCTTTTTGAGTACTCTCAGTAAACCCTAGGTTAGGCTAGACTCACACCTGATCAATGACAGGAAACCCTCCCAAGTGATAGTGGGCTCTACAAATCTGCATAACATAATATAAGAGTTAGACCTGTCATCTTTAGGGTGGTCTTCTCCCAAACCTTTTGCTTGCTTACTTCCTCTTTTTGCTATATCTTTTTGTGGGTCTTAGGACTCTGAGCACTTTACCCATACTGACCAGTGTGAAAGTGTATGTACTTTTCCCCTAGACATGATGACATTGGTGTATACTAACCCTGGGCATAGTGGGCATAGTGGGGCTACGTGGAGCATCGCGTAGTGTGGCCAAATCTACGCACACTCGCGCACTCCGCGTAGCCCCACTACGCGCCGCCCGCCTCCCGCCCATCCCTCATTTTAAAATAACTTAAAGTATTTTAAAGGAAGAAAATGCCTTACCTGAGGTGCGGCGTCCCGGGGCTCCCTCTTCCTGGTTCAGCGGCAACTTCTTCCTCACAAATGCGCATGTGCGGACACCCGCGCATGCATTTCTCACGAGAACTACTAGTGTGCGGTGTGAGACGGTCAATTGGAACTGATGCATTGACCTTTGACGCTGAGGAAGGAGTCGATTCATGCCATTGCCTCAACGGAGTGCGCGGTTCGACGATGATGGACGGTGTGACACGATGACAACGCACCGCCTTCATCATAAAAGGGTTCATCGCCAAAGCCTTCATTGGCTGCGTGGATAAGAACTGACGGAATGAGCCATTGGTGTCGATGCTTGCTCCATCCAAGGTACTTTTTCAGCGGGACCTGCGTGAGTCCTGTAGCTGGCCTGAACTTTGAATTTACCCTAGTCTAGAGCTACCTCAAGTAACCCTTAAGTGTTATTTGCTACTAGGCACTCCTTTTTGATTTATTCTTAAAAAATTCAAAACTCCGGTTCTACTTGTTGTATTTTTGTCATTTTGGTCTTGTTTTACTCATAAAATATAATCTATATTTCTAACCCGTGTGGAGTATTTATGTGGTGTTTTCATTGTTTTACTGTATGTGTATGTTGCACAAATACTTTACAAATTGCCTCTTTAGATAAACCTGACCGCTCAGTGCCAAGCTACCAGAGGATGAGCACAGGTTATCTTTTAGTGTGTGTATAGCTTACCCCATCTAGAGTGGTGGGTCCTGCTTGTATAGGGTGCATACTCTGGCTACCTCAACTGCATTTCTAATAAGACACCGTTTATCTAGAGCGAGGGCCTTCAACAAGTTGTGCTCCTCTACCCACAATGTCACACTGGTCGCCTGTGCATACTAAAGCAGCAGGCATGCGCCCAATGCTCCATTAGCATTGGCTGTAATCAGCTAAACAGTTGCTCTGAATGGAGCCTGTTGATGTCAGCTGACTGCAATTCTAACCATGCAAGTGATGGGAAGACATGTATCTGTTCAGGCTGTAAAAGACCCACGTGTCAATGCAAAGAATTACATTTCCACCAGGGACTCCACTGCTCATAGTTTTATGAGTGGCGGAGCTCAGACCCTGCAATGCTGACAGGGGACATTGCTGCCTCCTGCCTGGAAGGTGCGCTGCCATTTGTGGAAGCCGCGCACTAGTTCTGGACCGCATACAGTAAGAGGAGGCGCGGCAGGTGCTGGTCTTGGCCCTTCCCTCGGTGTATAAGGGATGCACTACAATCTGGACATACAATAACCCCTAGTTTTCCCCATGGCAGATATTTTAATTGAAAGGCAGATGTTTCTGTGCAAGGCAGCGTGCTCACACTCAACCTGCTTTGCAAATTAGCATGTATGTAAAATATTGATTTTCCTCCGATCTGTGATGGCATCATAGATTGATAAAAGCGTTTTAGAACTCGTGACTCTTGTAAAAAGTTGAACATTTACTCCCTTTGATCTATTCCTACGTTTGTAGTAAATAGGGACTTTTCTGGAAATTCAAAGCCAGTTTTCCAGGAGGTTTTCAGGTGCAGTCATGGGAAGCTGTGAAGAGTGCCGTTTTTCCAGTAGTCCTGGGATCCGTTTTTGAATTCCAAGCTCCTCGTATGCAAAGATATAATTTTGCGTGAATAAATGTAAAACAAATACAATCACGCATAGGTGGAAACTACATAGTAAATGTTGACCTTGGCATACTGATAAAATAATGCCAGCGCTGGTAGAAATCCGTTCCACTGCTCCCTCGTCATTTTGGAGGAGTTTCTTTTCCAGATCTACCCGGATCTTGAATTTTCCTCGCAGGAGTAAATCTTAGATCGTGTGATGAGTTGGACTGTGCCACACAAACGTTTGTGCCTACTAAACTGGGTGCAATTGTTAGAATTATGTGTATCCCCACTGCATTCAACCTTCAAACAAGTGGAACGGAACCCTTCCTACTTCATCCAGAACCTGTTACATACGATGGGGCATATCAGCAAGGCGATGCGATAAAATTATCGCCCTATCAGCGTGGACACGCTAACGCGTGAATCCATGCCTTAGCGCCTGTTTCCTGAATGCCAAGCTTTTCATCTCTAATGAGAATCAAAGTGGGCGTTCCTCCCCAAAATAACTGGAGAAATGTCGCTAATCGACATTTCTCCAATTATCAAGGTGCACGCTAACATGCAGAGCGATAAGAAAAGTAGCGCTAACCGCGGTTATCTCTGCTTTCCTTCACTACTTTCCTTACGCCTGCTTTTATTCTGATTTAGCCATGTAATCCAATGGGAGGTGGATTACATGGCTAAATCCACCCTGCCCTATCAGCAAGGTATCGCCGGTCGCAGTGCGATAGAAATACATGCGTTAGCCACAAAACAGTGCGATTATCGCTGGAAATCCAGCGATAATCGCACTATTTTGTGGCTAACACATGGATTTCTATTGCTTGGGAGATAAGCGTTGCTGATAGCACGCTATCCCCGCGATAGAATCCAGCGTTAGCCTGCGATAATTGTCCTCGCGCTAAGAGCGCTGAGCGATAATTATCGCAGGCCCTTGCTGATATGCCCCAAGGTGCGCAGAATCCCTTATATACAAAGTGCAAAGCAGCGATTCTGATTTAGTGCACAGCAATTTAAAAAAGTGCACATAATGTTTGGCATACAACTGCACAGATTTCTACATGTAGAAAGTGTTATATACAAAGTGCATATGTGCTATCCGTAAAATGCACGTAACCCTCTCGACGTGGTCTCCTTTTATTCTCTCTCTTTTTCACTATTCAGTCCTTGTTTTGTTGTTCTCTGCATGCTTTTGTTTCTTCTCTGTGTTCCCTATCATTCTTGACCTCTGCCTTCACACTCTCTTGTTCTGTACATTCTCTCTTTTTACTGTATCCTCTGCATTACTCCCTGTGCTAATCTCAGGCCCAATGAAGAAAGGATGTGGTACTTAATGCAGCTTTTGCATTGTACTCAGAGCAGCCATTCCCGTTGAGATGGCATTGACGCTCAAATCACTTGCAGTGGAAAGGGGCTGTTCGAATAGAATAGTCAGAAACATTCCACCGCATTAATACTGAAGGGCAAGAATCGGGTGGTAAATGCTGAGGCGGATGCCTGCAGGGTCAGAAGACCCGCATGCAAGCATTTGTATATGAAATGTGAAAGCATGCAAACCCCTATCCTTTAAATTGACGCCTTTAAGGCACAGAGGTTGCAAGGCCCCACGCCCCTTAGGGCCTTTTTGAGGTGCACTGGGACAAATCGCCACACCACTCTTAAAAATCTACCTGAGGTTTGACTCTGAAATATCCAGGTGTTCCAATCCGCCCAAGATGTGTGGCAGAAGACTTTTCCTCGAAAACTTGGAGAAATTGTTGGATAACATCTAAAGAGTGATGGCTGCTTCACAGATCACAATTACAATCAAACATAGTAGTTTCCTGAAGCACAATTGCTACCTTAGTTTGCAAGGTGGACAGAGTGTCAGATTTGGTGAATTGTGTACAGTTGTATCCAATTCAATACCATTAGCTATATATTATCAAACACATTTTTAAAAACCTGCTACCTGTGTAAACTAATAACTTTCTGGCCATGTCACAGTTTGGTTCACAGCAGAGTCCATCCTTCTTACAGTACCAGAAAATCTCAAGCAACTTTTGGACAACACTGGTACAGCTGGCCTTGTTTTTCTTGATCTCACACTGACACCATATCCTATCCCATCCTCAGTTATCGACTGGCGGAGATAGGTGTTGAAGTCCCCACACTCGCAAGGATCACTAATTTTCTCTCTGTTAGGTAACAAGCAGTTGGACTTCCACTTTTCCCCTCGGAACCTGTCCTGCTGGACTGCTGAGTGCCTCAGGGTTCATCACTGATAGCGGGGCTCTTTAGCATTTATCTGATCCCTGTAGCCCTGATTGTTGCCTATGGCATCGAAGTATTGTCATAGGCTGACGACACTCAACTGATCATTTCACCAACCTCAGGGAACACTGCTAGCCAACTTAAGTTAAGGAAATGTCTTACAGAAGAAGCCTCTTGGATGAAAAAATATCATCTTAAATTAAATTTATATAAGACCGAACTAGTGGTTTCGGGAACTAATCAACATTTCTGGAATGGTCTCTGGTGGCCAAAAGAACTTTGGCCATTTCCTTCCCCAGTTGAAGTGGTCAGGAATCTCAGTGTCAAATGTGATGCCCTTCTTTCTTTCAAGCACCAAGGGGCATATGTATCAAGCCCTTTTCCCGTTTGCAAATGGGCCGATTCTCAGAATCGGCCCGTTTGCGAACGGGAAAAGGCCTTTTGGGATGTATCATCCCAAAAGGGCATCGCAAATTAGAGAATCGCAAATTTGCGATTCTCTATTTTGCGATTGCATTTAAGGAATTGCAAATTGCGATTCCTTAAATGCAATGTAACAAGCACCCAAGTTGTGCGATTTCTCCTTAAGAAATCGCAAATTACCACCAACTTCAAGTTGGTGGTAATTTGCGATTTCTTTGAAAGATGCACTTTTTGGTATCTGTCAAAGTGCCATGTGGCGCACAAACATGCCCCTAGGGCATGTATGTGCGCCACATGTGCACACATGCTCATTTCAGGGGTGCATCAGGGTGTCCTTATGACACCCTTGCACCCTTGAAATTATTCTCAATTTGCGATTCTCTAATAGCGAATCGCTAATTGAGAATGTCTTCTCATTCATTCCTATGGGCCTCCTGGCCCATAGGAATGAATGGGAAGGTATTCCTTAATTGCGATTAGCAATTTGCTAATCGCAATTAAGGAATGCTAAGAAATCGCAAAACATTTGCGAATTTTTTATTACATCCCGATTTGTAATTCTCAAATAGCGATTCCCTAAAAATCGCTATTTGAGAATTGCAAAAACGGAACTTAATACATATGCCCCTAAATCACTTCTGAAAATGATGCGCAAAGCCTTGCTGTGTCTGCCTGTCGCCTAAAAAAAAAAAACTGTGATCCATGCCCTAATCACCTCCAGACTTGACTGTTCAAAATCATTATACTAAGGTCTGCCTGAAAAGCTAACTAGGAAACGTCAATTAGTTAAAAAACCAGCAACTAGTTTAGTTTTGAATCTTCCTAGATACTCTTGTATCTCTTCCAAACGAAGGGACGTTCATTGGTTACCTATCATTGACAGGATTAAATGTAAAATCCTTATGCACATACAGAGGGCTGTTTACAACACAGGTCCTCAGAGTCTACTGACACGGTTTCATTTCTTTTACAGTCTGGCCCGTTCTTTAAGATCATCTACTATTCTAGATCCAAATTTTGGTTTTTCTAGGCGAGGTGGCAGCTCTGCTGTTGTTATCACTGCTAAATGATGGAACAAGCTCCTTCCCTAGCTTCATGCTGCTCTGGACCGTGCACAGTTCATGAAAAATCTGAAAAACTATATATTTTTTTAAAATCTGAAAGCCTATTTTTTTTTTTTTTTATAAACTTAGAAATTTTCTCTTTTATCTTTTATCAACATACCCTGGACTCTGTAATACACTTTGTTTAGCGCCTATAAGTTTGCACAGATACCGTGCCTTAAAAATTCACTTCACATTAGATTACATGTGCTTGTGAACACAGGGGAACCATTTAAAAAAACAAATTGTATAATTGTGTAATAAAGATTTAAAAAACATTAAAAAGAAAACAAGCATTGGCATAGCTAATGGACAGGAAGCCAATAGCAAATTTTATTCTGTACATTGTACTGTTTAATGTTTAGTACTGCATTTTATAACCTTTAAATTGCAAGTTATTATTGTTTCAATTTGTTTAGGAATTGACAGACATTCTGCAAGCAAAAGACTCCAATACACAATTACTGTGTTATGCAGGATTCAAACCCTGATACCTTCCTTCATCTGATTACAATAATGGTTCTTCTTCTACACTTGTTGCCATCTTTTTATTACTTTGCATGTATTTGCTCTTTTCTTTAAATCAACAAAACCTAATAACTACTTTATGGCCCGCTATGCCAGCTATTAAAGACCAGTTAGAGCATTATATGCCCGAGCTGAAGACCAGGGCCTATAGCAAACGAGCAGGACTTTAATGGTTGGTATAGCCCACTACAGGGGCCATAAAATTCCCATGAGTGCTGAATTTTGTAATTTAAAAAAAGTCTCCTTGGAGACACAGGTGACTTAAAGGCCATCATGGTTGAGAAGCTTCTGAGCCTCCCTTTCACAGCTCTGGTTGTGTGTGCTTAACAATTACGGCTGCGTGCATGGCCACAGCAGAAACCGTCAAAGATGGACAGCAGGAGCAGTGATAGGAGACTGACGTCATTTGTCACTGCCAAGGGATACAGATGAGCAAAGGAAAATTCACCCTTCCCTCTTTCCTCGGCTCCAATGACAATGTCAGCCAATGGCGGAGCCAGAGAGAAAATATTGCGGTTTTCCCTCTTCCATGCCGATGCCCCTCCCACATATCCTGGGGAGTCTGGAGGCGGAGTCAGGTGAAGTAGATTAAGACATTGAAAAGTTGACAGCGGCATGTCTACACCAATGTTTATAGCCTCTACTGCTCCATTGTCATCAGCAGAGCTCTCACCTTTGATTCTTCTAATGAGGATTATACAGAGCCACATAATAGTACTGAAAGAGTGCCCATAGTTCATTAAAATACATTCACGTTGTTGACTTTCTTTGTATCATCCTTGCAGTGCTTTATTTGACCTTTTCTGATCTGAAGATTGAAGTGTATCTCTTAGTGAGAGTTCCTGTTGTCCAGTCTGATTTTGGTATACACTGTACAGCAATACCCGCCACCTATAAAGGGGCTGATCTGACTATCACAACTGCTACTTTCTTAGGAGGATTGTTTTTATACATTTATTCTGGAATGTATTGTATTACACTGCCATATAACTATTTCACCCGTATAACTATATTTGATGTTCCATTGCTTTTCTAATTTGAACATATAGACTGCAGTCACCCATGGGTGAGGTAAAGGCAGGCCAGCTGCTGTGTTGGTTCAGTACAACGTGATTCAAGAGGGACTCGGTTCACAAAGGCATTTTCGTTCCTAATCATGGAAAACAGCAGTGTTTATCACACCAAGGCATTCACCAAAGTGACCTGGCAGTCACAGGTCACTTACTCCACCATAATATTACCACATAACATCAAGAGGGTCATTCAGAGCTTAGTACTCTTTGGAAATGTGTGAATGCTTACAAATATGTCAGATTTGGGCAATTCACAAATGTCCAGTGACAATTTAAACCGTGGAAATGTTTGTAGGTTTGCTCGTGCAAATGGCTGACGTAAACATTCTTTGAGCAGGTGCCCTGAAGGGGGAGAGGTTTTTCCAGGAGTGGGGGAGGAGGATGGGGGGGGGGGATAGAAAAGTACAAAAGAGGCCAGATTTTATAGGAACGGATCGGATCACACCTGTGAGAACTTGGGTTGCTGGCTGAGGAGTGTGAAACCCTACTCAAGCAGCAACCACAATACTTGTCAGGGTGAGGCACGAGCAAACCCCAAATTAACCTGTCCTCAACCCTATGATATCTTGGCACAGAGCAGTCAGGCTTAAATTAGAGGCAATGTGCAACATACTTATACAACACTTCACACAGTAATAAAGTCAAAACACAACACAAGAAAAATCGCACACCAATTTAGAACAATAGAGCACTATTTAATTAATAAATCAAGACCAGAATGACAAAAATACAATCAGTAAAACTTGAGATATGAATTTTTTAAAGATTTTAGTGAAAATAGCGTCAAAAAGTCCAGAGCAACACTTGAGGCTATTTGGTCATGCAAGACTGGGAGAAAGTCACAAGTTCAGGCTGACCGCGATGGAGCACGAGTCGCATACAGAGACCAGCTCAAAGAGTCCCTTTCATGGGGCAGGGGACAGCAAGAAGCCGGGAAGCATGCCAGACGGTCGTTGATGTAGCATGAAGAGCAGGACTGACACCATGGACCGAAGATCCTGTTGACATAAGAGACATCTTAAGGATTTCGGGGGCCCTGAGACAAAGGTATTTTGGGGGCGCCTGTTCGGAAGAGCATTGAATTTATGATCCAGCTTTAGTTCTTTCATGCCCTCTTTGGCCAGTACACAGGCACACTGGTCCAAATTCTACGTTTGTTTACATCTAATATTCAAGGATAGTAATGTGTTGTTTTCAATGTTACAATGCAGCACCAGCTCACTAATATTACTGCAAATAATCTTTGTGAGCCCCTCCTATTTCTCGTATGCAAGTTCCTGTTTTGACCAAAAACAAGCTTTTTTAATGGATATTGCATGGTCATGTCACTCACATTAAAAATAAATTGACGGGAAACAGTATTGAAAACTATATGTTTAAGACCTGTTCAAGGACATAAGGGCAAGGCTCTTTCCATTACAGAGCTATGAAGGGACCACAATGGTATTCCCCACTAGCGGGCAATGCTGTCACGCGAAGGGTTGGGTTATTGGAACTTCGCGTTGGCAGGCAGTGCGAGCGATAAAGTTTTGCCACCAACTGGCCCGTTTGCGGTCACAAAGAGCCCCAAAATGTAAATTCAGCTACCCTAAAAGCCACAGCAAGGGTCTAGGACCAGGCACCATTTGGGCATCAGGGGCTTGCTCCAGCTGGATCTGGGTGCTGGTTCAAGGGGTTGGGAGTCTGTTATGTCCCTGTGGCTCTCAACAGGAAACCAGCAGACTTGCAGACCAGCTCTTGGAGTTACTCTGGGAGTCCTGGGTTCCTGCCTGAGTCAGAGGGATTGCAGGCACAATCCCTCTGACTCAGGCAGGAGGACGGTAGGGCATCAATCCAGCAACGCAGTAGTCCAGCAGAGCAGTACTCCAGAAAAGTGGCAGTCCGTTCAGCAGTACAGCAGTCATTCTTCCTCCACAGGTTCAAAAGTGTAGAGTTGGTGTCTGAGGTCCAATATTTATACCAAGTGCCTCATTTCAAGTGGGAAAAGCTTCTAGAGGTTTCCCCTTGAATTGCACTGAGTTCCTGCCTCCCTGTCCTCACTCAATATTATCTACAGCGGGGATGAAGCCCTTTGTGCAAAGGCAGGATACATCCTATTCAAGTGTAAGTAGGGCTGTGCCCACCTCCTCTCTCCCATCCTGTCAGTGATGGCCCATCCAGGTACACTAAATTCTCTATTGAATGTGGCTTTCTGGAAGAAATACACATAGCCCAACTGTCAGCTACACCCAGTCATGGGACCCAGAGACAGGTTACAGGTACTAAATGACTAAGACAGGAAAATGCCAACTTTCTAAGAGTCTAACATCCTGAAAACTTCGAGTGGAATCTCGTAAAGCTAAATTATGTTCGGACTGCATATCACCTGAAGAGGCGATTAAAGATTCGAGAATCATCAAATACTTCAAGCTGGATCACCACATGAATATGAGTTTCACTAAGACTATGTTATTTGAATATTTCACTCACTATGTTTCATCCACAATGTTTTATTCATGACGATTATTTTGCGCATGTCTTCTGATACATATTTGTTCACAGATATTATTTTTCAGTAATTTTGGGTACGCATTAGTTTCTTCAAATGGTGGTAATGTTTTTGATGATGGGGTTGGAGCACTATGGGATTTGTAGGCATGTTATTTTCTCCACTAGCAACTAGAGGATTTAAGCGGACACGTGGTTTTGAGTTAATAAGAGGATTAATTAGGTACACGTGCGGCGTCACGCTTTAAGTTCTGTTCGGGTGGGAGGGAGAAGAGATGAAGATTTTTTGGAACTCGAAGGAAGGCACGATTATTTCAGCTGGTTAAGTTTTCATGAGGTAAACGAGCACAGTTTCTTCTTCTTTGTGGGAGTAAACAGAGGGTTTTGCACTGTTTGATGCATTTCACGTTTTACTTTAGTCGCAGAATGTGTATTTAAGAGGGGGGTTAATGAGGGACTGTTAGGGGTAGATTTGGGAACAATGCAGTGTGAAATCATGTTTACAGACATTCAGTGTAATTGATTTTCGAATTAGCGCTTATTCTTGAATTGTTGTTTATGCAGTTCTTTCTGATTTATTACAGTAACCCCTGATGAAGAATTTAATATAATTCGAAATGCATTGGGTTGTTAACGAGTTGGCTCGAGGGACAGTTGGCAGCACGTGCCCATGTAAAAGCCTGGATTGGCAACAGAGGGCATTTGAAAATGCACAATAAAGTTTTTGAATCAACACAGCTGTCTCCGGAGTGATTGTATGTATAATGAAGATATGGATTACTCAATTTCAGTCAAATTGTTCGTCATACCTCTGGATTAACTTGGTGTACTTGGAAAAATATGGTTCACTTTAAGAGGAGAGTGTTTCCTCACTTTCGCAGTGCAGCATCTGGGCTCGCAAATGTCGAAACCTTTTGGCAATGCTTCTTGATACAGTGTGGAGGGACGTACCACAGATCTGCATGCACGCATTCATTCTGCAATTTAAGCAAAACTTTACGACCTCTAAGGGAAGGAGTGCACTCGCCATCTTCACCTTTGCTTCGCAACTTTCTAAGAGTGGCATTTTCAAAATTGTAATTGAAAATCTGACTTCTCCATGAGAGAAGATTTTTCATTACAATTTCAAAGACATCAAACATGAACTGCTCGGGAACAAACCGTTTTTTGTATCTGTTTATCATCGATTACCCTGTGTAATGGAGGATTTTGGGATTCGAAGTGGCTGTTTCCCGTTGTTCCCTTGAGCACCCTCTTCATTGTCATTTACTTACTGTGTACTTTTCTTTGATTTTGCGCAAATTACAACCTAGCCACAGTTCGTAAACTCAGCATGACCTGGTTGTGTGTTCCCATTTGGATGTTACACCTTATTAAATACAATAAGGGAACTCCAGTGTTAACTTTTGGAAGAGGTAGGCCTCGCAGTAGTGAAAATTGAATATAGGAGTTTTTCACTATCAGGGCATATAAAACTGTATGTCCAACTTTTTAAATACACTGCACACAGCCCTCTGGGCTGTCCAGGGCCGCATCACTGACAGAATATCAGAAGCACAAATATCATGTGGAAGGAATATCGGGTCAAAAATATTGAGGGTCAAAATATCAAGAAGGTAAATGCAAATAGGTAAGTATAGATTCACTGGGGCAGATCTATGTCGGAGATGCGCCACTTTTACGCCGCCGTTGCGTCACTTTTGTGACACAGCGGCGGTGTAAACCCTGCGCCACGTTGCGCCATATTTACATCGTGACGCATCTATGGAGATGCGTCACGATGTAAAGCCCTGCGCCACGTAAAACCTGCATCAGGTTTCACGTGGGCGTGTCGACATAGGGGGGGGCGTTCCGTCGCAGGAACGCCCCTGAAAAGTGACTCAGTCAAATCTATAAGATTTGACTGAGTCACTTTCCCAACGCTGATGCGCCAAAACCCTGCGCCTGCTTGAAGCAGGCGTAAGGCTTGACGCACCATGTTAGGGATAGGGTTGGTTGGAACAGTGCTGGAGTTGCGTCGCGCTTGCGACGCAACTGAAGCACTGCGCCAACCTTACGCCATTGGATGCGTCACGCATCTGTTTATTCCTGCGCCATGATGCGCCGCATTATAAATGCGGCGCATCATGTGTGGCGCAAGGGTAAACTTGCGTGACGCATCATTCCTGGCGCATCCTTGCTGATTTGCAGGGATGCGCCAGGCAACATAAATCTGCCCCACTATTCTTAACTCTACATCTACTTACCTTGAAGATATAAATATTGTCAAGGTACATATATGTGGTGTTATAAATAGTAAAACATTGCCTACCTATAGAAAGTTACCTTCACAATATTTTTGTTCTTGTTATTCTTGACACAATATTTGTACCCCAACATTTCTGTTTCTGATATCATGTGTACACACTCCAGGCCTACCCTAGGGCTGACGTATATGTATTAAAAATGAAGGTTTGGACCTGGCAAAAGGTTTATTTTGCCAGATTGAAAAAGGCAGTTTAAAACTGCACACACAGATTGCAATGGCAGACCTGACCCATGTTTAAAGGGCTACTTAAGTGGGTGGCACAATCAGTGCTGCAGGCCCACTAGTAGCATTTAATTTACATGGCCTGGGCACAGGTAGTGCCTAATTACTAGGGACTTACATAAAGTAAATATGCCAATTGGGCAGAAGCAAATTGTGCCATGTTTTAGGCAGCGGGCACATGCACTTTAGAGCTGGTTAGCAGTGGTAAAGTGCGCAGAGTCCTCAAATCAGCAAAAACTAAGGGGCATATCATCAAGGACCGTCGATAATTATCGCTAAGCGCACTTAGCGCTAGGGTAATTATCGCCGGCTAATGGGGATTTTTATCACTGAGATAGCGCTAACTGCCAAACGTGAGATTATCGCTGGAAATCCAGCGATAATCTCACGAAGTTTGGCGTTAGCTTGATGATAGAGCAAGGCAAATTTAGCCATGATATCCACCCTCCATAGGATATCATGGCTAAGTCAGTCCTGAAGCAGGCGTAAGGAAAGTAGCGATAACAGGGGTTATCGCTACTTTTCTTGCCGCTATGCTTCATAGCGTGGGGCTTGATGATAGGAGAAATGTCGCCTAGCGACATTTCTCCTATCAATTCAATTCAATTCAATTCAATTGTTCTTTATTCGATGGTTAAAAATCATCATAAAAGAGTACACATATATACAGTTAAGACAATATTAAATCAGTATACAGAACATTGAACGATTCTATGTACAAACGAATACTTCATTATTCCTAAACAGTTCTCATGGATCACTTCCTGCGTCTAACAAGTTAGCAAGTCTAGAGTCTGCATGATTAATACTGACCTCTAGAAACCCTTAGTCTAAATGCAAATTTCAAAAAACTAATAACTGCACATAATGTTAGAGGGTCGCTAGCCCTTTGTAAAAAGGTCAGTACCTCCGTGGCTCGAGTATATCTTGCCTTTTTCAGAATATCTTTTATAAATCTACGTCTAGGGATGGTATAAAGGGGACATAAAAGTACAAAATGAAGGGTGTCCTGCGGAGACTTATTGTCGCAGCCGCAGGCACCCTTCTGCTCAATTGATTTACTAAAACCTGCTGGTTCAGCTAATAAATATGGTAAAAGATTGAGCCTAAAACGAGTCATTAAAAACCTCTCTTGAGCATTAAAAAGAACACAAAGGTACGGTCCATCCCAGCGGTGGTTTCAAGCCTTCTATATATGCTCACAGTGGGTTTACTTCCTTCTAGAGTACTCCTGGCTAATGCTTTTGATTCCAAAAAAATTCTCTTTAATTTAAACTTATCCTGAGCATTGATCAGTGAAGGATTTAAATACAACTCATGGTGACCCAAACTTTCTAGAGTAGTCTTTACGTAATGGATCCATGGGATTTTGAGGCGTGGCTTGGGCGCCGATGGCGATGGTCGCCTGAGAGCTCGGCTCCGGGACTGAGCCCGTGATTATCCTGTAAATCGGCGGCTACGGGGCACCCCGACCCCCATGTTTTGGCGACCGGCCCAACGGAGACCTGCCGGGGCCCCCAGCGTGATCGGCACGAGCGGTGACCCGGTGCAAATCGCAGTTAGGGGAACTGCGGAGTGTGACCCAACATGGCGCCCGGACTTCTTTGTCCCCGTGGCCGGATCCGATAGACTGGAGGATCGTCGCTGACGACGGGGCGCCCCCTGCTCGGTGGTCTCCCGGTGGGGATTGAAACTGGACATCGGTCAGAGTGGTCTCTGCTACTGGGGATTGCACTTGGATGAACGGATGCCCACACCATAGCGGAGCCCACGTTGGGACGACTGGAGATCCCGACGGTGGCCCCACTCCCTGCATCGTACTTGGCTACTTTCTCCTGGCTGACCCACTCCCATGGGAGGCGCAACCCTTTGGAACCGCGAGTCGTCCGGTAGAGCTGGTGACACTCGGTCGACCGTGTGGGCCTGCCCGGCCCGGCGACGATTGTCCCCGCCTCCTCCACGGTGCCCCCGGACGGCAAGGTGGTGGCACGGGCCGCGGCTGGGACGATCCAACGGGCCTTGGAGACGGAGATCTCCGGCATTTGACTTGAGGCCTAGCACCCGAGGGAGTCGTAGCCGGTGCCGACACTTGGGGACGCCTGCCCCGGGACCCGGGCGGAGAACGGCCGGCGACATGGGGAAGCCTAGAGGTGCCAAGGGGACTGCCCAGGTCGTCTCGGACTTGGAGACCCAGGACAAGGAGGAACGCGGAGGTCCAGAGGAGGCCGGTGGTGCACCTCTGCAGCAGCAATTCGACCGTGTTTTGGAGGCGATAGCGACCACGCGCTCGGCCCTCCAGCAGGACATTGCCCAGGTGGCGACGAGCCTGGGTCTCCTTAGAGCGGACCACGGCAAACTGTCGGACCGGGTCAAGGAAGTGGAGGGCTCGGTGAAAACCTTGGAGCTGGCGCAGCGCACCCTGGCCGCGGAAATGAAGGAGGCTTTATCCCGGATCACGGTCCTCGAGCAGAGAGCGGAGGATGCAGAAGGCCGCAACAGGAGGAACAACATTCGTGTGGTTGGCCTGCCGGAAAAGGTCGAGGATGGCGACATGGTGGCGTATCTGGAGGCCTGGCTCCGAGACACGGTGGCCCCGGAGGGTTTGTCCTCCTTTTACACTCTGGAGCGTGCCCATAGAGTCCCGGCGAGGCCGCCGCAGCAGGGCCGTGCCCCGCGGCCGGTGGTGGCGCGGTTGCTGCACTTCAGGGATAGGGACCTGATCCTCAATGCCGCCAGACACAATGGACCATTCAAAGTGGCGAATAGTCAGGTGAACATCTTTCCGGATTACACCTATGAAACCCAACGCAGACGGTTTTCCTTCCTGGCGGTCAAGCGCGAGCTCCGGAGTGAGGGTATCCAGTACTCGCTCTTCTACCCGGCGAGACTCCGCGTAATTGTCGATGACAAAACCCAGTTCTTCGACACCCCAGAGGACGCTTGTCACTGGCTCGAACTCTATAGAGCGGGGAAAGGTGGATCCGGCTCTCCGCCTAGACGGATGGCAGAGCCGGGCCAGAGGCGGAGATCCAGGAGGACTAGAGGTCGTGGAGGCCGATCGGGGGGTCCCTCAACTGTGGAGACATCGACGGAGCGGAGGGGAGTGCTGGAGGTGCTGACGGCGCTGTCTGGGTCACGGGACGATGCCACGGCGGAGGAGGGGATCCCGGATGACGAGAGGGGCTCAACGGACTCCGAGGGATCTGTACCGGACAGTGGCCATACGCCGGAGATCACACCACAATCGGTGGAGGACATACTGGATGGACAGGGGTAACTGGGTGTTCTTCTTCAGTTTGGGTGGGGGCCCGGCGGGGGGATGGCAGGGGACGGTAAGAGTGGTTGTCTACCGGGGTAGGATGGGCGGGGTGCCCTGGACTGGCCCCCAGGGGGTCTTTTCGTGTCACTGTTGTGGGCTTGCTTTAGTCCTGGTGGCCTGGGCGTCGAGGGCCCATTGCCTCCGTCCGGCCCGCACCTGGCCCTTAAGGCCTTCCTGTGGTGGCGACTGCAGGATTAGTAAGGTGTAGTGGGTTGGTGGGGAGTGTGGTTTGGATGGGAACTAGATGGTGCTATTTGGGTCCTGTTCTGGGGAGGGTGGATGGGGAGTTAATTAATATTTGGGTTGTTCAGTTTTGTTTGGGGACAATGGCCGCCATCAGTGCTATGAGGATTGATGTCCTTTTATGGTTGGGACCCAGCTGGGGAGACTTTGCGAGACTGATATGGGACAATGGCTGAGAGTGCCAATCTGAAATGTGTTACTTGGAACGTACGGGGGCTTCATACAATGTCCAGGCGTCACAAGGTCCACGCTTATTTAGTGCGTAGGGGGATACAAATGGCGCTGCTGCAGGAAACCCATCTGAACAAGGCGGAAGGGGCGGCGCTACAGCGTAGATGGAGGGGGCAGGTCTTTTGCACCTCGTACTCCGCGTATGCCAGAGGGGCGCTGATCTGGGTTAGAGCTGGGGTCCCCTTCCAGGTCACGAACTCAGTGATAGATCCAGAGGGGCGCTATGTGGCCATTTCGGGGACTTTGGGAGGGAGAGACCTAAACGTTTGCTGTGTGTATGCTCCTAATGTCGACCAGACTGCCTTCCTTTCCAGGTTATCGGGCTCGCTGGCCCACTGCCTCTCCGGGCCCATCCTGCTGGGTGGCGATTTCAATTCCGTAGTGGATGTAGACAATGACCGCTCGCACCCACCCCTCCCTGATTCTCCGGTTCGTCGTTTGGCTAGGGACCGTCGGGACTGGCAGACTCACTGGGGCCTAACGGACATTTGGAGGGCGCAACACCCCACAACTAGGGACTACTCCTACTTCTCGAGCCTCCATGAATTGCACGTCCGATTGGACGGCTTTCTTGGTTCGCCCGAATTGGTTTCGGCGGCGGTCCGGTCTGAATATTTGACCAGAACCATTTCTGATCATAACCCCCTCCTGTTGGACCTTCGCTGGTTTCCTGGGGTGCCGGCGGTGCCCACCTGGAAATTACGTCCCGAGACCCTTGAGGACAGTGTCTTCAAGGCGGACCTGGGTGACACGATCTCGGAGTACTTTGCGTCCAACGGTGGCACCGCGAGCACGAGAGCGCTAGAGTGGGACGCTTTTAAGGTGGTGGTGAGAGGGTACTGCATATCTAAACAGGTCGGTGTGCGGCGAGTTATCCTCGCGGACCTGGAGACAGCGGATCGGAAACTCCGTGAGCTGGAATTACGCCGCCCAGGGCACCCAGACTTACAGGCGTGCACGGCGGAGGCGAGGGAGGCGGTGGCAGCAGAGGTCGAACGGCTCCGCTGTTTTGACTATAAAGCCTATACGGTTCGGTCCATCGCGGAGGGGGATAGGTCGGGCGCGCTGTTAGCGTGGCTGGCCAACCCTGCGCGGCAGACTTCACTGACGACGTCCATGCGTAGGGCAGACGGAACCCAGGTGTATACTCAGCCTGCGATTTTGAGCTGCTACCGGCAATACTATGAGCGCTTGTACCGCAGTCGCTCTGTCCGAGACCCTGCCCTGCTAGATAATTATTTGCGGCCCCTAGAGATTCCAGCGATGGAGCAGGAGGTGGCTAAAACCTTGGGGGCCGACATAGAACTGGGAGAGATCCGTAGCGCCATTAAAAAGATGGCGAGAAATAAGACCCCGGGCCTGGACGGGCTTCCTGTAGAGTTCTATGCGGCTTATGCCGATCTCCTAGCCCCTAGGTTGTTGGTGGTATATAGAGAGGCGAGGAGGCTGGGGCGCCTTCCAGGCTCGATGTGTGAGGCATTGGTGGTCCCGCTCCTCAAGCCCGGCAGGGACTCATCCGATCCGGGCTCCTACCGTCCCTTATCGATGCTGACGGTGGATTATAAAATACTTAGCAGCATCTTGGCCACGAGGCTGCTTGGGCACATGAGTTCTTTAGTGCATGAGGACCAGGCTGGCTTTATCCCCAGGCGTAACACGACCATGAACATTCGCAGGTTGTGCCGCTTGCTTGGGGAACCGCTTGTGGACGCCCCATGCCCGGTTGTCCTATCAGTAGACTTAGAGAAGGCCTTTGATAGCCTGGAATGGGACTACCTCTGCACTGTGTTGCGGAGGTTCGGCCTCGGAGAGGGTTTCGTCAGCTGGACCAGGGTGCTGTACGCCTCGCGTCAGCCAGGGTTCGGGCGGGACCGCTGATTTCCTCACGATACCCGGTGGAACGGGGCACGAGGCAGGGCTGCTCGCTCTCCCCACTGCTCTTTGCGCTGGCGGTGGAGCCTCTTGCGTTGCATCTCCGGTCGGGAGCCCATTACGCGGGCCTGTGGACCCTGTCGGGCCCGCACTACGTCTCCCTATACGCAGACGACCTGTTGCTCTTCCTGGAAGATCCGCTTGCTGCCCTACGTGGAGCTGCGACGGCGCTCACGGAGTTTGGGGAGGTCTCGGGCCTTCGAGTGAATTGGACTAAGACATGTCTTTTCCCGATTCGCAGGGGCACCCCTACACCTGCCTTGAGTAGGGAGATTAGATGGGAACCCGACTGCTTCAAATATCTAGGGGTATATGTCTACCACGAACCTTCTGGCCTCCTTGATGGGAACATTGCCCGGGGCATCCGGGCACTGCGAGGCAGTATGGGCTTTTGGGCCACGCTGCCGCTCTCGGTGGCAGGGCGGATCGCTCTGCTTAAAATGGTGGCGCTCCCCCGGCTGTTATATTATTTCCGGACACTACCGATCTGGATCCCACCGACCACGTTTCGACTATTACGGTCCATGATAGTCGGATTCCTCTGGGGCTCGGGCCGCCGGCGGGTGGCCCTCAAGACCCTGATGAGACCGAAGGAGGAGGGTGGGCTTGCGGCGCCGGATTTCGAAAAATATTACTTAGCGGCGCAGCTCCAGACCTTCACCCAGGAGATCGCTCGGGAGTTCCGGGGCCCCGAGGACAGGAGGGGAACGGGTATGGCCAGGCATGTTCTCTCCTTCATAGTGATGAGGCAACGATTGGCCTTGCAGGACTTGTCCATGGAGGAGCGGACTGTTCGCCTGTGCTGGAACCGGGCTCACGCCCGGGGCCACCAGCGGACACCGTATGCACCCGAAATACCGCTGGGGATGCTAACGGCTTTGCCCCATGGGGGTGATTGGTCGCGGCTGGCGACCTGGGAGGACGCCGGCCTGCAGCTCATCGGTGATCTCTACGAGGACGGGACGCTCTTGCCATTCCAGGAGCTCATTGATCGCTTCGGGATTCCCCGCGGCGACTTTTTGTTGCACTCGGCCCTTGTTCGAGCGATCCAGGCGCACTGGAGGTCCGGGCAGGCAGAACCCCTTTTATCCCCAGTGTGCCAATACGTGATGATGTCCGCGGGCACGGTAAGGGCGGTCACATGCCTTTACGGTAGACTGCTCAAAGAGGGGCTGGCTCCCCTCACCACCCTGAGAAACCGATGGGAGGAGGACATTGGCAAGGAGATCCCAGAGACGACCTGGGCTCAGCTGGTGCGGCGTGCCTGGAAGGGCACACGCCACGCCCGCTTTCAATTAGTCCACTATTATGTGCTCCATAGAGCATATTTGACCCCGGTGAAAATCAGGCGATATTTTGCGGCGGCCTCAGCGGAGTGCCCCAGGTGCCCGGCCCAGGAGGCGGACCTTCTCCACATGTTGTGGGCCTGCCCGGGATTGTCGGTCTATTGGGAGGAAGTGGGGAAGACCCTGGAGGAAACGACGGGGAGATCTCTTTCGTTGGATGCGGCGGTGGGTCTCCTGCATTGGTTCCCTCATACCCCCAAGAATAAAATATCTAGTAAATTCATAGATTTGGGGCTGCTCCTTGCTAAACGAGAGGTGACCAGGAATTGGAAGGCACGGACCGGCCCGACAGGGAGCCGATGGCACAGCGAATTTTTGAAGTGGGCGGCGGGGGAGAGTACGCTTAGATACCAGCTAGCTTGGAGGCAGCGTAACGAGAAGGCCGAGGAGACAGCGCTGGAGTGGGAGATGCTTGTGCAGGCCCTTAGGGAGTACTGCGCCCCCGGCGATGCCGAACATGAGGTAGCGGCGCGCCCTGAGTCCCGGTAGACGGTTGCACTTCTCAGCTTTATTGTTTTCCCCATGGGTCCCCAAGAAGATCTGGTTGCGGATGATGCCGCGCGCTGATGGCGGTGGGGGGGAGGGTTTTTCTAGGATTGGGGGTTTTAAGGGTGGGGGGGTGTTTTGGAGTTATAGGGTTGTTTAGAAAAGCAGATGAAGGACAACGAATCCTCCGGGCCGACCTCGACAACCTCCTGAGCCCCCACGGACTTTCGCCGCCCGACCCCAGGGTTGTGGGCTAAACGGCTGTGTAAGCAACTTCCGGAGGGGATCGGAGAGTTGGGTTTCAACGCTCCGGCTTGAGATGTAATGCTGGCCGATTATGTAAAGATTTACTAATTCCTGCAATAAAAATAATTTAAAAAAAAAAAAAAAAAAAAAAAAAAATGGATCCATGGGATTTTCAAGTGTTTGTCTCTGCCCAAACAATCTTGTATGATCATCCTGCTTAATGCAGCATCCGGGTTTGACCAAATTCTGATCCAGGCTAGAATTGGTCGAAGGTTGATCAAGTCCTCTAGATAGGGTCTTCCAAGTTCTTTATGGACAATGAAGGCTGATGTGCTATTGGGGACTTTCAGTATAGACCGAAATATCTTATTTTCTTCAATTTGCAAGCCATCCATATTTGCGAATCCCCATACTTCTGAGCCATACGTGGTTTTTGGGCGGCACATTGAATCATACAAATTCATGGTTTGTTCTGGGGCCCAGCGGCCGACTTTTCTCCCATAACCAGAAATTGCACCATAGGATGCCACCAATTTCCCAGATCTTTCTTGTACGAGGGGTGTGAATTTTAAAGACTCGTCAAAAAGCACTCCTAGATAAGAAAATGTTGGCACCCTTTCAAGGATGTGGGAGCCAATTCTGTAGGTAAAGCCGGTCCTTGGCTTGTTGCCTGCTGTCATTACATATGATTTTTTTAAATTGACAGACAAGTCTATTGCCTCCATAAATTTGACGAACCCATCAATGAGGATCTGCAAGCTTTTCTGGGTCCGTGCCAAAAGCACCGCATCATCTGCGTACAATAACACTGGGATGTGACGCGAGCCTATCCTTGGGCAATCTGCGTTTAAGTTAATAAGGGATTGTTCCAAGCTATAAATGTACAACGAGAACAAAAAAGGAGCTAAAATACATCCCTGCCTCACCCCACTTGTGCAGTTAAAAGATTCTGTCAGACCCCCATCTTTGTTATAACGAACCCGTGCAGAGGTTTCTCTATGCAATTCCCTCAATATGTGGATTATCCCAGGGTCGATTCCGAGTTGGGTCATCATTACCCATAACTTATTCCTATTGACGTGGTCAAACGCAGCGGCCAGGTCCATGAACCCCAGGTACATAGTTTCATTGCTGGTTTTAATATATTTTGCTATCAGCATGTATAGGTTCAGACATTGGTCGCTGGTAGATCTGCCGGTCCGAAAACCATACTGGGCGTCTGAGATAATGTTTTTGTCCTCAGCCCACTCAGTCAATCGGTTCAGAATCGCTCTTCCCAGGATTTTGGCAGTAACATCTATCAGGGAAATGGGCCGGTAGCATTGGGGGTTGTCTTTATTGCCCTTTTTAAAAATGGATACTATGATGGCCGTAGACCAAGACCGTGGTAAACCAGCCATTATAGTTGCATTTATTACTCGGGTAATAATAGGCGCCCAGAGATCCACTTGACTCAGAAACAGGTCTAGGGGGATCCCATCTGGTCCCGGAGCTTTATTTTTGGTGAGTCCCTCAATGCCCATTCTAATCTCTTGCAGGGAAAATACAACCTGATTGCACACTAGATACATCTCCCTCTCTTTTGGGGAACCCACCTCCCCGTGGTTATACAAACCCTCGAAGTGAGCAATCCACTGTTCTGGGAGAATGTTTGATGCGACCTCCGGGGCATTATTATCTAAAAAACAAGGGGAGTTTATTAGTCTCCAAAATTCTGTGATGTTCCTGTTTTCAGAGGCCTCCCTCAGGGCCGCCCATGCTTCCCCCTGCAGAGTGGCTTTCCGTCTTTTTAACTCCTTCCTGTATGTGGACCTGCATGTTTTAACTTCTGCTTGATCCGTCTGTGTACGACTAAGGGCCATTTTTAAGGTTTTTAGTGCGAGTGCACAACCCCTGTCAAACCATTTTGGTTCGTTAGAGTGAATTTTCGTGGGGGCCTTGACCGACAATAACTCATTGACCAGACTCGTTATTTGTCCAAACACTTTTATAAGGCGAACCTCTGTCACCAAGGGATCTAGGGACTCATCAATAAGAGACTTGCCTCTATCCATCAGGGATTTGTAAAATCTAGCCCCATCTATTTTAGCCCACTTAAGTCTTCTGCCCTGGGCCGTTACAGATTCTATGATACCATCTCTGGACTTGGTCTTTTGCTTACCCGGGTGCAGGAGCTCCATAACCAGGGGGTTATGGTCACTAAACGGGCACCACTCTATTTCTACTTTTATAATCTGATTTTTTAGACCTCTTGAAACTAAAAAGTAGTCTATATAAGACGAGCACCCTCTCCCTTTGAAAGTGGGGGGAAGTCTTCCATCCGGGCCCAGGGGCATTCTATCCACTGTGTGCTCGAGGTCATAGGAATGGATCAGCTTGCCCCATTCGGTGCCCCTTAGGGAGTGACTAAAATGGGGACCTTTTTCTACGGGGCATTTTGACCAGTTGCTATTGATCGGGAACAACCCTGGGCATAAATGACAATTCAGGTCCCCCATAACTAGTATCTGGGGTGCCACGACCCCATGAATGGGAGCAAGTTCAAGTTTCAGTTTAGCATCCAGTTCCCTCATAGTAGTGAAATCATTTTCCGAAAGGGTGGCATTATACACGTTAAACAAGACAAGACCCAACCTTTTATTACTAAATCTCAGGGCCTGAATGTTCCAAGCAAACCAGTCCACCTTGGACCATTTGCCTTCTATATTTAAATCGATATATATAATCAAACCACCCTTAGCCCTACCTGAGGGGGTATTTTGAGCCGGCGTAAAAAAACATTTATAACCCACCATATGAAGATGGGTATTAACCAGAGCCCAGGTTTCTTGTAGGCAAATGATCTGAAACTGAGCCATATACTGTCGCCATTCCTTATTATGGAATTTCCCTGCAATCCCTGCTATGTTCCATGAGATAATTTTCAGGCCCTCTTTCTCCGCAATAACGGGCCCTACCACTTCCATTTCTTGAGTGGAGTTAACCCAGCCCCCTTTCTTTCTGTAGGGAGGTTTGTGCATATCACTGTCCTGGTGTCTTAGTTCCCTGTCAGTGGTACATGTCCCTGAGGGTATGTGTGCGCAGCCCCCCACCGAAGGGTCTAAGGCCCCTTCAGTGTTTAATGAAATCCTACACCCTCCTCCTCCTGGTAATATCTGCCCCATTTGATTAATCCGGCCATGTCGGGGGGAATTTCCTTCTATCGGGAGTGCCTGGTCGGGTATATTCTGTTCTATATCAACCTGTTCTAGGCATGAATGGTAGTTGGGTAGTCAGTCAATCTCCTCTAGTGACCTTAATGGGGCAAACCTGTTTGCCCAGCGTGGGTGCCTTCCTTCCCAGGAACATGTCGTTTGACGCGGGGGAATTAAACCTTCGTTTATACCAGAGTTCCAACCCGTCGCACCTCTCCCTACATTGTATTGTCCCTTTTTTAATGCCTGCTGACTTGCATAAAAGTAATTCAAAGGAAGTGGCCTTATGGCTGTCATGCGTCCAGATGGACCATAGCTCAAGATGTGCTCGACCACCCTCCTATCCCTAAAATTGGCAATAATGCAATTTCCCTCAATATTTTTTGGCCCATTCCCTATCCAATTCACTCGTCTAACCAGGAGGATTTCCCCATCCTGGTTAATGGATATTGGTCTATTTTGATTAAGCCAAAAGGTGAGTTTATTTTTTAGCTCCTGATGGGATTCTTTCTGTGCCTCTTTTAATTCAGGAACCCCGGCAAAGACAACGACCAACGGGCACGCTTCCGGGGGAAGATTTATAGTGGGGAGCCTCTTGTCTATTGGCGTGGACCTATCTTCGTGGGCAACTTTGTCACTTGAAGGGCCGACAGGGGGTTGACGCTGTATATCCGGCTTCTGTTTGCCTGCTCTGTTATTAGAGCACAATTCACCCACCCCACAAGTATCTATGCTAGGTACGTTTTCATGGGGAACAGGTGTGTTATGAATTTGTGCAGATATTAATTGTACATTCCTACTATCTCGACAATTATTCGGCATTTGAGTTACTGGATTGGGCTCTGAGGTTCTAGTGGGGTTACTTGGAGGACCTATTCTGCTATCTTTAGTCACTCTGTTCTTTAATTCGCTTAAGATTTTGTCCAGCCTGCTTGTCACCGGCTTCAACTGGTTAATTACCAGTGTTTCTAGCTGGGCCTGTAGGTCTGACATAATCTTATTAATCCAAATTGGAGGCTCCACTTGAGAAGGCGTTTGTGTGGCCCGGTCAACCCCGGTGAAGTTCCTTCTGGGTGAATTAGTGTGCATAGTTATACGCCTTATATTCTTGCACTTTCTTTGAACGCATGTCTTCTTTTTATTTGTAATAACACTATTAGTGGGGCCTCGTTCCTCATTATTACTATTAGGGATCAATTGGGCACATGAAATATCCTTCTCGCTAGTTCCAGGGGAATTAGGGGGTGAGATTAACATGACTTCCTGCTCTTGGTCTTGTGTTGTTAAGATGGGGTCAAAGTCAGGGGTTAGAGACAAGCGCCGCTCGGTGCGCTCAATTTCACTCGACATAGCCCCTGGCGCTCTTTTTAGCATGCGATCAATAGCAGTGGGCTGCATGATAACGGGGAATGCAGAGCTAATGTCCTCTTTATGTGTCAGAGAGGCCTCGGAAATATTACGCTTCGCTCTCACCGAGCGTGTCAATGTTTTACCTGCCATGCTTCCCCTTTTTTACAGGTCACTGCTTATGCCACTATCTTGGTCTGTCTAGTGCCCCCCCCGCTATCGCACTATACCACACAAGCTAAATCAAAATGCTGGCATACAAAAACTTCCACGCGTCTATTTCAAGCAAATTGTCCCAACCACAATAATAAGTCCGCTGATGCACGTGCAGGAGAGTGAGTTAATGTCTGTCCTTTTATACCCTAGGGTCACTCAAAGCATTACTCACGTGAGGGACCCCAGATGGACCTGATCAGGGGAATGGCCCGGCCCAGCTTCGTTCGGCCCCGGACGGCCACAGACGGCCCGCCCTCTGCCCGGGCTCAGCCCGGCGTCGCCCGCGCACGTCCCGCAACGCGGGGGAAGCCTCGGATTAAATAGCGCCTCCGGGCACGCTGGTGTCCGGCGGAAGTCCGGTGGGATGCAGGGAATGGCGGGAGTTGTAGTTCCCCTCTACTGCGGCCAGTAGTGGAGAATGGCGGCGAGGGGAGCAAACAACGTCAGGGACCCGCTGTGGAAATTTAGCCTGCAAACTGAACATTATCTGTGCCATCTTGCCTCTCCCCAGCGCCACGCACAGCGAATGCACGGCCGCCATTTTAGGCACCCCACTCTCTCCCCGCTCACTCTCGATCGCCAGCGCTTTCCCCTGGCGCTGCGAGCATCCCCCGCGCGCCGGCCACCCCCGCTCTCTCATACAGGCCATAAACCCTCTCCTTCTGCGCGACCCTGCTACGGAACCACATCCGACCGACATCCCATACATGGTCATGCCTCTCCTTTGATAACCCCCTTCCTCTGCGCCCCATTGTCCGAACTGGTCCCAGGCCATCACCTAGCCCTGCGGATGCAGTTTATTGCCCCTACTGTAAGGGAAACACCCCGCATCAAAGGGATTACAGTAGATCAAAGCCCCTACCCCCTGAGACCCGGCCGGTTGCACACACCCCCGGGAATTAGCGGAATTCCCTGCTGCGCGATAGCCATCTCCTACTGTGGGTGGGGTGGGAACTTCTACTGTATCTATGTGTGGGATCGGATCTGAACCGGGGCTTCAGGGGATATTCCCCCATACATCAAGGGAATCTCAAGAATGTACTATGTGTAATAAAGCAATAAACCTGTGTATAAGAGACGAGGTCTCAGAGATGCAGTTAGAGCACCTCGTGACGATACCTTGCTGTCTGATCTGATGTGTTCTGCTCCGACGGAATAAAACTTTGTTTCCTGCCTTCCAGTCTCCGGCGCCTGCCTCTTTCATTGGTAAATTATCGAGTGGTATGAGAGGCGATTACCGCCGGGCAAATACTTGAAAGGTTATCGACTGAAACTGCCGCTACCATTTAACAATTGGCGTCCCAAACGTGGGGCCCATCAGCGACACGTGGATCCAGTGGGAGAGGTCCCGACGACAGAGTGAACGACTGCAACGATCGGGAGAGCTCCTGCCCAATAGACCCTCGTCTGGCAGCCGATCATCCGAACTTCACTGGTTCCGAGCAGACCTCTCTCGAGTGATCTACGGTCCTGACTGGGAACCATCAGGAGTGCCGCGGCAAATACGGAGAGTAGAGGACGATCGGGCGCTGGAGGCGGAAGACGAGAAACTGTCCACGCGGTCCGGGTAAGGTCGTGATACACGACAAAATGCGAAATAATTGATTGATTGTTTAAAGCTTTGGAAATACTAGTATTGCTCATTGATTGTGCTCATTGATTGTTCTCTTTGAGATATTCGCTGTCTACAAACGGGGAGGAGTAGAAATACTCTCTCTCTCTCTCTCCCTTTGCAGATAGTGAAGGGTAGGTAACGCAGACTTTTGTCCCCGTTGAAACCCGTCGTGCCTATCTTTATCTCCCCATTGATTGATTGTCCGAACATTGATTGTTTTGGAGAATAGTGCTTTTTGAGATATTCTCTGTTTGCAAATAACGTAGAATAGGAATATTCTGTCTAGTCTTTGCAAATAGTGAAGGGTAGGTAATGCTGACTTTTGTCCCCGTTGAAACCCGTCATGCCTATCTTCTCCCCACTGATTGGTAGTTGGTTCTGCCCGGACCGCTTATTAGAGGTGAACCATCCGGCTCCACTGGAGGGCACCCCTAATAAGGACATGTTCACTAAATATGGACTAGTCGCCGTAGCTTATACCAAGCTATGGCATAAATATACAAAGAAGGACCCCGAGAGTCAGTGGCCACTGATGGGATCCTTCGACGACCATAAGATAGAAGCGCTAGAAATAGCTCTGCGTAGCAATAAGACGACGCCTACTATGCTTGACAGTATCGGCATGTGGCGCAAAGAAGCAACGCAACGGAAAAAGAGGGAAGAAGTAAAAGCAGAAAAGGAATTACGAAAGGCAGCTCACCTTGCCGCTAGAAAGTTAGAAGAAGACATAAAGGAGAGAAGGGAAACTAAACTAAGACAGGAGCCCGAAACCTCAGGCCAGTACGCTGTTAGGACCCCTTCTTTGCTCTAACCTGAGTTGTCCTCCAAGCAGCGAACGAATGATGAATTACTGTTAGGTCCCCCGATCATTTACATGCCCCCTCCATATGCACCCTCCCAGTCAGTAGTGCAACACCTACAACCCCCGAACACGAGCGAAAGCAGTACAGGGGCCTCGGTCCTCACGGCCTCCGCACCGGCTGAGCCTCTTGTACTGAACCCAATGTCGGTTACAACGCTAGATGACCATGAGATGGGAAAGAAAGAGTCCACCAGAATGAATCGATTAACAAAGGATGAACGAGCAGGAATTGATAAGATAGTAGGGACACTGGTGGAGCGAAAAGAAAGTGAGGAGTATATAACAGACGTGTATAACTCGTATGCCGACAGCCGGAGACGACACTTCGTCGTACGGCTCTGTTATCACGCCCTGAATGCGTATGAGGAAAGATACCACGATAAAGGTCCCGAAGGCTTAGCAGCCCTATATAGGAAGGTAGACATCAGAGAGGAAAGAGAGGGCGACGTTACGAACCTCTTCACTCGTACACTCGAGGTCTACCGACACCTTAAAGAACATGGACAGACCACCAAAGCAGAAACCCCCATAGCGACTAAGCCCCAGGAAGGAAGGGCTGATGCCATGATGCCCATTAAAGAAGCTGCCCCCTACTGGGTCCCCCCACGAGGTCTGGGAACACATGACGACATCAACCACCAAGATGCGAAGGGAAGGGTTGTATATAACTGGGTCTACCAGCCGTGGGACCGGCAAGACATTTTGACCTTTAGAAAAACTCTACCCGACTTAAGAAAGAACACGACTGCCTTCTACACTGAACTGGGTACAGCCTTAGGTTCTACGATTATGACTCTAGCAGATATCGACTTGTTCTTTGGGCTATGTCTGCCGGCTGATGTGTGGAAACAAATCCGGAAAGTTGACCACGCTGAGCCGTTCGGATATACCTGGGTACAACTCGATACCATAGATAAGCAGCGAGAACCAGGACAGAAACCCCCAAAAGCCATATTAGAGCTCCCAGACAAGATTGTACTAAAACTGAAGACTCTAATCCCAGAAAGAAAGGTAGACTGGTCGATAGTAACGGCTTGCCGCCAGAAACCCCAGGAGGATGTGTCTGAATACTTCTCCCGATTCGAGACTGTGTTTTCCGATTACAGTGGCCAAGACATGACCACCGCAACCGGACATCACCTCTTTGTCCAGAATTATGTGAAGGGTCTGACACAAGAAATTTCCCAGAAACTACAGACCAGCGAGAGTAGCTGGGCAGCCTCCAAACCCGCAGCGATTCTCCAGATGGCCCAATACTACGAAAATCAGAAAAACGAGAACGATAGGGCATCAGAGAAGAAGAAAAAGGAACTGAAGGAGAGGGTAATGATAGCACAGTTGCAAGGGGTGACCATAGGAAGGGAACCCCCGAAAGAGAATTACCACCCAACCGCCCCTAGAAAGCTACCCCCTAGAGACCATACACCTGCACCCTACAACGGACGGAGAGACTTAGATGGGAACCAATGTGCGTTCTGTAGAGGGTTCGGACACTGGAAATCCCAGTGCCCGGTCCTTCTGGAACTAAACAAAAATAGGGATCCCAGAGACACAGCATATGACCCCAGAAACAGAGGACAGGGACGAGGGCACACGAACGACGCAACCAACGTCAGGCCAGGCAAACCAAACACCTTTGACCGCCCCCGACAAAACCAGTGTCAGCAGTCCGACTATGAAAGCACCCATGACTTCGCATAGGACCGCCAGGGGCAAGGGAGGGATCCAGTCGAACTCCGTGTTGACCAGCAAGGCCCTTACGTCACTGCTAAGGTCTTGGGCACAAAATCCCCATTCCTGGTAGACACTGGGGCGACACGTAGTGCGTTATCCAAACGACTGATCCCTAGGGCACCCTTGTCTGGATCACATGTAACCTCAATAGGCTTCGATGGAACGCCCTCCACTAACCCCTTATCAGCACCAATCCCCTTTGACTTAGAAGATAACACCACTGACACGACCTTTATGCTCTCCTCCAACACCCCCGATGCTATTATGGGACTTGATTTGCTAAAATATTTTCGAGCTACCATCAGATGCTCCCCAGACGGAGTTCGAGTCATCCTACACGATAACCCAGATCTGTCCAGACCCTGTCACACACGGCGTATGCTCTCTATAACCGATGCTGACATGTCCCTACTCGACACATTACCTTCACATCTATGGGCTAAAACCGACTCAGATGTAGGGCGCATGGTGATCGACCCGGTACACATAACCGTCCGACCGGACGCAGTGCTCCCAAAGCTTCCACAGTATCGGATATCACCCGAAGGCGAGAAGGCATTGGTGGAAATCATCGAGTCCCTAGTCGAGGCAGGAGTGGTAGAAGAAGTAGTGAGTAATGTTTGCAACAGCCCTATCCTACCCATTGTAAAGAAGCAAGGCAAGGGGGATGAGAAAGCCTACCGTTTCATTGTTGACTTGCGAGAGGTTAACAAAGTAGTCATACCCCAGTACCCCGTGGTCTCAGACATCACCACCATCCTCACCCTGATTCCATCCACTGCCACCATCTTTACTGTTATTGATCTTAAGAACGCATTCTTTTCCATCCCCATCCACCCAGACAGCCGCTACCTGTTCGGATTCACTTTAAAAGCCCGTTCATGCAGATTCTGCAGGGCACCCCAAGGCTACACTGAGAGTCCCAGTATTTACAGCCAAGCCCTCAAGAGGCAACTGGATGCAGTCCAACTACCCGATGGAGTGGTGTTGATACAGTACGTCGATGACATTCTTTTGGCGGCCGACACCACTCCACTTGCCGTCACAGCCACCATTCACCTCCTCCGCTTCCTTGCGGAGAACGGTCACAAGGTCTCCAGAAAGAAATTGCAATTCTGCCAGCCCCAAGTAACGTATCTAGGCCACCTACTATCCAAAGACGGGAGGAAACTTACCCCTGACCGAATTCAAACCATTCTAGAAACCCCTGTTCCCAAAACTCAGAAGCAAGTGCGGTCCCTAGTGGGCCTCACCTCCTTTTGTCGACAGTGGTTGCCAAATTTCAGTCTTATCGTAAAACCTCTGCTTTCCCTGCTGGCTAAAGATACCCCCTTCCCCCTCCCCTGGACACCCGAATGTCAATCCTCCTTCAAAGAATTACGAGACGCCCTCTGCTCGGCTCCAGTCCTAGGAACCCCAGACTACACTAAACCTTTCTCCCTCTACACCCACGAAAGGGAGGGATGTGTGTTGTCTGTCCTAACCCAGTCCACAGGCCCTAAGCAACGCCCTTGTGCCTACTTCTCTGCCACTCTTGACCCCGTAGCCAGAGCTTTGCCCGCCTGCCTTCGAGCAGTAGCCGCCGCTGCTGTCTCTATCCGGCAAAGTGAGGGGATCGTGCTCTCGAACCCCCTCACAGTATTGGTACCCCATGCTGTTGATACCCTCCTGAACCAAACCAAGACTCAACACCTGACTAGCGCACGACTGACTGGTTATGAACTGACTCTGCTTGCACCCCACATCACATTGAAACGATGCACCACTCTGAATCCAGCTACTCTACTACCTCTCCCTGACGCTGACCCCAATGCATCCCCTATACATGATTGCGTGACCCTCACCGACGAACAAACCAAGAGTAGGGTTGACCTCCGGGATACTGCCTTCCCGGACCCTGACGGAGAACTGTGGGTGGATGGCTCATGCATCAAGCTCCCCGATGGCACCACCTCAGCTGCCTATGCAGTCACAACAGCTCGAACAGTTGTTGAGACAGCCCGCATCACACAGCGATCCGCACAGGCGGCGGAACTAATTGCCCTCACACGAGCCTGCATCCTGGCAGCAGGGACAACCGCAAACATTTACACAGACAGTCAGTATGCCTTTGGGGTAGTTCACCACTTTGGGCTCTTATGGAAAGAGAGGGGATTCTTGACTTCTCATGGCACACCCATCCTGCATGGAGATCTAGTCTCTGCCCTGACCGAAGCAGTCCTCCTCCCCACACGGTTAGCTGTGATCAAATGCCAGGCACACAAGAAGGTGACAGACATTATAGGACAGGGAAATGCACTAGCTGACATTACTGCCTGAACCACAGCCGAGAACAGGTCCACGACCCGCATGTACGTGACCAGGTCACAAACTGAGAAATGGAAGGATGCTAGGGAAACGATTAGGGATATCCAACTAGCCAGCACACCACACAAATTAACTGAATGGGCCCGGGTGGGGTTGAAGGACGATGACGGTTGTTGGCGGACTAAAGACTCGAACAAATGGTTGCTACCCGACTCATACTTGATCCCCATGCTGACCATGGCACACTCCCCCGCACACATAGGGTCTGCCCCCATGATCGAACTCATCTCCAAAGTCTGGCACAACGACAGAATACCAGACTCAGCCAAACGTCTGGTCCAACATTGCCTAGTATGCCTCCAACACAACCCTGGGAAAGGAACTGCTGTACCCCGGGGAGGGTTTGGGGTCCCCAATCACCCCTTTTGAAGTCCTACAAATGGACTATGTCCAGCTAGAAAGGTGCCAAGGTTTAAAGTATGTACTTGTCGTTGTGTGTGCCTTCAGCAAGTGGGTGGAAGCCTACCCAACCCATGACAACACCGCTATGACTACCGCAAAAGTACTACTGAAGGAATTCTTCCCCCGATACAGCCTTTGTCGAATTTTGTGGAGCGACAACGGCCCCCACTTCGTAGCCGAAGTTATCCAACTCATCTTAAAAGGGTTGGGTATAAAACAGAAATTCCATGCGGTCTTCCACCCCCAATCTGCAGGCCTGGTTGAGCGACACAATGCCACATTGAAGCTTAAGATAGCAAAAATAGTCGCCACCACAGGACTAAGATGGCCAGACGCTCTCCCACTAGCATTGCTATCAATGCGTTCCACCCCCACCAAACACCACTTAACCCCCTACGAGGTCGTCTTTGGACGGCCCATGAACCTTTGGACTGCACCAAAACCAACATCTATCCACGACGTCCCGGACGTCCTCATGTCTGACTATTTGTATAACCTAACTAAGACGTTGTCTGTTATCCATCAGCAGGTGCTGCACGCCATTCCCGATGTTTCCAGGGGCCCCGGGCACGACATCCAACCCGGTGACTTCGTCTTAGTGCGTAACTTCCAGCGCACCAAGAGTCTGGAGCCCCGGTGGACGGGCCCCCTGCAAGTCCTGATCACCACCCGAACAGCTCTTCGAGTGGAGGGGAAACGCAATTGGCTGCATGCACACCACTGCAAGAAGGTATCACCGACCCTGACAACCACGGACAACATCACCGCCCAAGAGGAACTTCTGGACAAGGACCGACCATCCCTGAGCCGCTGCCCGGATACAGAGACACTTGAATTGATTGAATATCCCGATCCCACTGTGCCATCCAAAGAAGGGTATAACTTGCGACGAAAGGAGAGAACTTCGGCTAAGCAGACCACAGGCTAAGTGGAAATCTCAGAACGGTAGCCTAGTCACCTCAAAGGCCACCAGGAGAGAAACTAAAACAAAGTCTGTGGTTCTGCCCGCTACCGAGTCTCTTGAAGGTGATGGAAGCGCCCGACATGAAGATGATGGAAGCAACCGGACGTCCGAAGATCCACTACAAAAACCCAAAGACTGACCGAATGCACAGCTTTAAGACAATAGCACTTTTCATTTCCCTTCTCTTTTGCCTTCTCCTCGTGGTCACCTTCTGGATCATGGAGGAGAGCACACCCGCTCATAAGACATTGCTAACCACCGTTCAACCTACCACCACGAAAGAACACCATCTGATCTCACTTTCACCCCAACTCCGAGAAAGGCGTAAGGAGTTCTGGAATAACTCTTTTGTGCAGTTGCTCCACCAACACAATCTTGCCACCAACGCCACTAACTGCTGGATCTGTGGATTGCTACCCCATGTCACTGGGCACTCAATCCCTTTCATCCCTTCACCTTTTTCTGTCCATGGTTCCTGCCTCGCCTGGCTGACCCTCCTGCAGGAGAGCTACAAGGACAATGCCACTTCCGGCAGAACCATGTCACACTTCTACCATGGGTTCTGGCTGAACAAAACTGGTAGAACTTCCGCCCTCTTCTGCCCTCTGAGATCGAACACTTCCTTTCACATGGACATCCCCGCCAAAGAACGAGTTGAAATGCAAGTGTTCAACAATCCAGCCAGACCCACCTTCTCTTACCTCCGAAAACGGACGGCCGCCACCCTAACAGTGGCCCTGTCCGTCATCAACATCACTGGATCTGTATGCCTCAAAGGCCTGGGGGCACAGCTGGTGGGCCACAGCTCCTGCCTCATCACCCGAACATTGGACTCAGTTGACCCACCCTCCTTTGTCGCCTCCCCGAATATGTACTTCGTCTGTGGTACTAAGGCCTACACCTGGCTCCCGAAAGGTTGGGGAGGCACCTGCTACATCGCCTTCGTCCTTCCCCCGACATATGTGGCTCCAGCAAACCATCACCGACAGAAACGTGCCAAAGACATTGTACAAGCCGACTCCACCGGAGCACAGTTCATGGACGCAGTAAAGGGTCTTGTTCCGCTCTGGGGTCCGATGGCAAACAGCCGTGCCATCCGCCACTTAACCCAGGCAGTCGAAACAGCAATGAACATTACAGCTGGCGCCCTCGCCAACAACACCGCTGAGCTTCAGGCCGTCCGCCTGGTGGCTCTTCAGAACCGCCTTGTTCTAGATGTGGTTCTGGCTGATCGTGGAGGAGCATGCCGCATCATTGGGTCCAGCTGTTGTACCTACGTACCAGATAACTCACCCTCAGTCTACAAAGCAATTGAACACCTCCACAGACTGTCCACAGAGGTCCATCAAGAGCAAGAAGAATGGTCGCTGGGGAGTTGGTTTTGGGACACTATTAAAAGTTGGGGATGGAGGCTGTTTTCATTTATCCTAATACCGATTGTGATACTATGTGGATGTTGTTTGGGGATTCAGTGTCTGCCACCTTTATGTTCGCTTTTTATGAACTGCATCTGCCCTAAGACTTTGAACTTTGAAACAGAGCGGATGAAAGCCCTCTATGAGGTGGAAGTCCGCAGTATTATGGGGATAAATCCGAACTAGACAAGCTGGCGAGATATGTTAAAAGGGAGGACTGTGGAAATTTAGCCTGCAAACTGAACATTATCTGCGCCATCTTGCCTCTCCCCAGCGCCACGCACAGCGAATGCACGGCCGCCATTTTAGGCACCCCACTCTCTCCCCGCTCACTCTCGATCGCCAGCGCTTTCCCCTGGCGCTGCGAGCATCCCCCGCGCGCCGGCCACCCCCGCTCTCTCATACAGGCCATAAACCCTCTCCTTCTGCGCGACCCTGCTACGGAACCACATCCGACCGACATCCCATACATGGTCATGCCTCTCCTTTGATAACCCCCTTCCTCTGCGCCCCATTGTCCGAACTGGTCCCAGGCCATCACCTAGCCCTGCGGATGCAGTTTATTGCCCCTACTGTAAGGGAAACACCCCGCATCAAAGGGATTACAGTAGATCAAAGCCCCTACCCCCTGAGACCCGGCCGGTTGCACACACCCCCGGGAATTAGCGGAATTCCCTGCTGCGCGATAGCCATCTCCTACTGTGGGTGGGGTGGGAACTTCTACTGTATCTATGTGTGGGATCGGATCTGAACCGGGGCTTCAGGGGATATTCCCCCATACATCAAGGGAATCTCAAGAATGTACTATGTGTAATAAAGCAATAAACCTGTGTATAAGAGACCAGGTCTCAGAGATGCAGTTAGAGCACCTCGTGACGATACCTTGCTGTCTGATCTGATGTGTTCTGCTCCGACGGAATAAAACTTTGTTTCCTGCCTTCCAGTCTCCGGCGCCTGCCTCTTTCATTGGTAAATTATCGAGTGGTATGAGAGGCGATTACCGCCGGGCAAATACTTGAAAGGTTATTGACTGAACCTGCCGCTACCATTTAACACCGCAAGCTGCCCGGTTCTGCCTGCTGCTGTGTCCACTTTACTCCGGCCAGGTGAGAAGCCCCCCGCTCTGCCGAGGGAGCCTCGGATTAAATAGCACCTCCGGGCGCGCTGGTGTCCGGAGGAAGTCCGGTGGGATGCAGGGAATGGCGGGAGTTGTAGTTCCCCTCTGCTGCGGCCAGTAGTGGAGAATGGCGGCGAGGGGAGCAAACAACGTCAGGGACCCGCAAGCTGCCCGGTTCTGCCTGCTGCTGTGTCCACTTTACTCCGGCCAGGTGAGAAGCCCCCCTCTCCTATCATGTCAGGTCAGGAACGCCCACTTTGCATCTCATTAGAAATGCAAAGCTGGGCGTTAGGAATCCCCCCGCTAAAGCAAGGTTTCACACGATAGCGTGACCTTGCTGATTAGGCGATAAAATTATCACCGCTTTTCGCACAAAAACGGACGCAAAAGCGGCGATAATTTTTTATCGCCTCGTTACTGATATGCCCCAAAGTCAGCAAAACAAGAGGGTTGAAGACAAAACGTTAGGGAGAAAAACATGCCAAGGATGCCAGGTGTAACAGCAAACAAATCCCATCTCAAGCTCCGAAAATGTTAATCCCCAATCGAGACCCAGATGTGTCATGGCTCAGACCCTCTTCTGAGGGTGAGGAACAGAGTACTTGGCAGGCTGCTGCCCTGACTGAAGAAGACGACCCACTGCACATTAAGCTTTTCTCCTGAAACCTCCATATGAGCCCAATGTTTTTTTAGATACAACAGAGTCGCTCTCTCCTACCTGGAGTGCCATATTTGAGTAAATAGAATAAGTATGGTAAGCTAAGAATTTCCAGAGGCAGCTTTATGTTAAGCAATCCTCGCCCCTGTTGCCACCAGCACCAGAAAGCATCAGAACCCGACAAGCAGCAAGATTTTCCATGCGCTCAGTGCGGGTGGAAGGTGCAATGCAAACCCTAATTTGGCTAAGGCAGCTTTTTTGTATCAGCTGGGAGTCTATCTAAATGGCTGCAACAAGAAATAAACCTAACCAAGGGGCATATTATCAAGAAACGGCGTTAAAATTATCGCCGCTTTAGCGGCAGAAAACTGCCGCTAAGCCCATTATTGCCGCTTTAGCGCCAGTTTTCTGCCGCTAAGGCGGCGATAATTTTAACGTGGTGCTTGATAATATGTCTTCACATCCCGTCTACAAACAACTGAGCTTAGATCTTGACCTAAGTTTTATCAAACAAATTAGTGGCACTCAACAGTCACATGGCTACTTACAAAAAAATAGATGGGGCAGCCAAGGGTGGCTGCAGCAGACCTCTGATTGTTGGTGAGGGACTGAAGTCAGAACTTGTCCCCTAGATTCTTACTGGAGCCAGCTTCTGATGGATGGTCTTTCAAGGCCATCATTGGAATCCTGAGGTTGCCTCTCAAGGGCACTGGCAGTCGTCAGAGATAACACGACATATCAGAGGATTAATGTGCTCCGAAGACCTCTATCCGTCCATCAGTGTGGAGACTACAGCTTGGTGTGCCTGTGGCCACGTGACCTGGGTCAGCGGGAGGCCGGGTGAAAGTGCATTACCAGAGTCAAGTCGAGACTCCTGCCTCTCAACACGGAGCCGACTTTGGCAGAGAAGATGGCGGAGAGTTTCTGGGCAGGCAGGAGAGTCGTAGATTAATAGGGGAGGGAGGGGGTGGGGGCGTTCCCCTGTAGAGAATGTGACCACTGTGAAATCATAGGCTAGTGGTGACTTACCCAACCCCTTTAAATGGACAGCGAGTTGCCTGTAGTCTGGTTTGTCTGTCGCAGGAGACACTACTATGAAACGTACCATTATTACAGTTGTAAACGCCACCTTACGCGATCTGTCCTAACAATGCAATTAATTACAGGCAGAACCCAAGATAAAATCGTGCTTTTCTTTCCAGGTTATTGACGATTACAAGTGAGTTTTGCCTTAAACGTTGAAACAATAATTAATCACTTCTTTTAAGCATTCTAACCTTTCATCTCCTCTATATCTGTCTTTTTCACAGGAACAGTCCTCTTTTTCACCCTGAGGCAATACTGCTTGTAATGCTCGGTAATTAGTCATAGCATCTGTCCAGTGTCCAGCAGAGGCTGGTCCAGGCACTCCTGGCTGCTGCAGTCATTGCTTCCCATAATGAAATGAATGAGACGAAGGAATGAAAGTGTAAAGTAGAGAAAATGTTTACATTCAATTAGGGAACGTTCGATTTTAATTCTCTGAGCTGTAATTTTGCAAGACGTGTGGGTTTCGTCAATCCTCGGCCTGCACCCATGCGTGCGATAGAAATAGAAGTCTCTCATTTAAAACTAATCGAGGCAGGCCACATGTGAAGAAGTCAGTGCATCAAAGGAAAGGGGCCAGCAGGGGCTGGGTGGACTCCAACCAGAAGAGGGTCTGCAATTTCAGAAGCCACACTGAAACAAAATGTGGCAGGAAAGAAACAGGGAGAGGGAAGGAATGCAGATAACCAGATTAACAGAGACAGATATTTAGGGTCTCTTTGGCCTGAACATGCAATATTATTTTAGGTCTCCTGTTTGAAAAAATATTTTCTGCCACTGAGTGCATCTTTTTTAAATGATCTCAGAGATGGATTGGCGTGGGCAAAAGCACACTTAAAATTATACATGTTGGCAGCTTGCAATTTAACCAGCCAAAACTATTTTGTAATGAAGTGAAATCAGAAAATACATGTAATTGTTTTATATACAATTCAATAGAGGGGTCTTTCTTTAATTATTTCAAAGTACGTGATGGGTATGATAGCAATTATTGCACCTACTAGAATAGTATGCAATCATTCGATATAAAAAGGCTGTGGGTTTTAATGAGCTAATAAGTTATTAATGTATGTTAGGCACAGATCTGCTTTCAGAAAGGTGAGCTGTTCAGTACATTATCATGCATAATTTTACATAGACCCATTTAATCACACTGACTGCCTGAAGCAGCATCGAATACTGGCATGAAACACCGTTGTTTGTGTGCATGCCAGACTCACTCCGAGAGTGAAACAAGGGTTTAAACTTTGCGGGCATATGTATCAAGCCCTTTTCCCGTTCGCAAACGGGCCGAGTCTCAGAATCGGCCCGTTTGCGAACGGGAAAAGACCTTTTGGGGTGTATCATCCCAAAAGGGCATCGCAAATTAGAGAATCTCAAAATTTGCGAGTCTCTATTTTGCGATGGCATTTAAGGAATCACAAATTGCGATAACTTAAATGCAATATATGAAGCACAAAAAAAGTGCGATTTGGCCTTAAGGAATTGCAAATTACCACCAACTTCAAGTTGGTAGTAATTTGCGATTTCCTTGAAAAATGCACTTTTTTGCATTTTTCAAAGTGCCTTGTGGTGCACATACATGCCCTTGGGGCATATATGTGCGCCACATGTGCACAAATACATATTTCAGGGGTGCAACAGGGTGTCCTTTTTGTACACCCTGACACCCTTGAAATTGCATTCTCATTTTGCGATTCTATAATTGCGAATCGCAATTTGAGAATGTCTTCCCATTCATTCCTATGAGTCTCCTAGCCCATAGGAATAAATGGAAAGGTCTGGCAAATGCATCAAGCTAGGATTTTGCGAGTCCCTAATTGCGAATATTAAGGATTCGCAATTAAGGACTCACAAAATCCTATGCATGTAGGAATCGTATAATAATAGCGATTCCTACACATTCCTTATTTGCGACGCGCAAATTGCGAGTCGCAAATAAGGAATAGCTTCCCATTCATTCCCATGGGCCTGCAGGCCCATAGGAAGGAATGGTTAATTGCAAGCACAATTTGCGAGTACCAATAGGTACTCGCAAATTGAGCATGCAATTTCAGGGTGCAAGGGTGTCAAAAGGACACCCTGTTGCACCCCTGGAATTGGCCTGTGCACATATGTTGCGCACACACATGCCCTAAGGGCATGTGTTTGCGCAACATGAAACTTTGAAAAATGCACAAAAGTGCCTTTTTCAAAGGTTTTACAAATTACCATGAAGTTCAACTTGGTAATTTGCGCCCCCTATTAGCGAAATTGCTATTTTTTTTACTTTAATGCATTGCATTTAAGGAATATCAGTTTGGGATTCCTTAAATGCAATCGCAATTTAAGTAATGCATCCCAAATGCAAAAATACCGGTCGCAAAGGGGCAGATTCTGAGAATCTGCCCGTTTGCGACCGTTTTTTTCTTTGATGCATGTGCCTGGGTATTCCTTAATTGCGATTCGCAATTTGCTCTTCGCAATTAAGGAATGCCAAGGAATCGCAAAATATTTGCGAATTGTTTATTACATCCCGTTTTGCGATTCTCAAATAGCGATTCTCTAAAAATCGCTATTTGAGAATCGCAATAACGGTATTTGATACATATGCCCCTTTGTCTCCTAGTGTTGAGTGAGAAGGGGATGGATGCTAACATCCTTGTTGCCACAAACTCTAAGGCATTAATGGAGTATCAACTCCCCTTGAAGTGTCTCTTCACCTACTTTTCGGGTCCATGAGTAATTAAAGAGATATCTAATAGCATTATTTCTGCTGCCTGTTAAAAGCCCTTTACTAACTTTGTAGGCTACAACCACAGCTGAGCACCAATTATGCGGTAGACTGCCTTTAGCTACTGGAGTACCCTAAGACAGAGGGCTATAATATGAATTAACACAATAGACTGAAAAGTCACAATGGTTACAACGGTGTAGGTATTTTGGTAGGTGGAAATAGGTGTGGCATGAAGGGGTGAGGTACTTGGCTAGGGGAGATTACATGAGTACTGATTGTCTGAAGAGGAGATTCAGCAATTAATTCCTGAAGGCATTGAGGATAAATGAGCAATAGAACTGGTAAGAAGCAGAGATGGGGAAGGTTTTTTCTGCAAGCCTCAGGGTCAGATTCTGGTAGAAGATGTAGACAGGCAGGAATGTGATACAAGCTTGAATTAAAACATTGTCAATGTAGGGACGTAAAGGTTGGGATGATATCTTCAAACATTCAGTTACATTTTACCAGGCATGTGGTATAGTAGTGAATTTAGGCAATTGAGGGAAGACTGTGGTACCTAAGGAAGTATTGTATTGTCTCCATGAAAGTCAGAAAGGAAAACAAATTCATCTGTGCGCAGAAGCTGGCTTCTCATAGATAAGACTTGATTTTGCAAAGAACACTTTGTTAATTCAAGCAAAGTTGAGATATTATGGTAGTAACTTAGTGCAATTGCTTCCTTACTCATGACTAATCACAGCTACCTTGACTACACATAGACCCTATATAGCCTGGGACGTCTTATTGCTGTAAATCATTTCAGCTGGCGGAGCCAAGATGGCAGAGTGAGCAGAGGTCCTGCTCTTGAGCTCCCGCCGATGATCTGCAGAGCACCAGCCGGCGGGCCGTCATTGGCACTGACAGTACTTGCTTAGCAGCTGCCAGAGTCCCAGAGCCGGGAGAGCTCGACGTGGCGGCGAGAGCGGCGGCTGAAGTCTGTTTTCAGCACCGGTGAGGAGCGAACGGTGCACGGCGGCGCCTGGGCCGCGTGGGAGTGGCCGGAGCCCGAGGTAGCGGTGGAGGCCTGCGGAGCCGGGGCCGGGCCCTCTCATATCCAGAGATGGCGGCGGCCGGTGGGGACCCCCAGGTGCTACGGCAACGGAGAAGGAGAGGGGCGGCGGGGGAGCACAGCGCGGAGCCGCGACTGGGTCCGGCCCGCCATCTTGGAGGAGCGGTGATCTGCGCTTGGGCCGAGGCGTCGGAGCCTGGGGGCTTGTTGTGTGCAGCGCGGACATACCCGGGGCTTGAAGTACCGGCGAGAGCCTACTGAGCTGGGAGCCGAGTGCCCTCCCATGCTGTGGAGACTAGCGCGAAGGTGAGGAGCAACGGCAGAGTTCGGAGCGGAGCAACGATAAGGAGCGGCCCGCCATTTTGAAGGAGTTGAGCTGGGGCTAGGGCGGCGGTGACTGGGGGCTTGCTGCGTGCGCTCCCCCCCCTAGTAGCTGGGCCATCGATTGGGGGCTCATCGCAGCCTGAGCGGGGCCTTGGCCATTTGGGGCCCGGTAACCGGCAGCTGAGTGGTCGGGTGGGCGGTAGAACCCCGGGAGCTGGGCGCCGCGCCCGGCCCTTGCTGAACTACGGAGGGCGCAGCCTTGTGTGCCATGAAGGCTGAAGTGGCGACGGGCGGATAGCACATTCGCCGCCGGTAGAGGAGAGGACACCGGCCTGCCTGGAGTGACGGGGAGGCCTACTCCCCGAATAGCAGTACAGAAGCTGAAAGAGGGCAACAGTGCTATCCCTGCAGGAGCGGGAGGTTGGCCCGAGTTGTGCAGCCCGCTTGCAAGGTACCAGGGGCAGTAGCGTTTCAGGCGAGAGAGGTGCGCTGGGGAAGCCTGCTGGGAGGTCGGATATCCTGGGTCTCGTGCCCTCTGTTTGAGATTCCTTTGGGACCTATCCCCTGACGGAGGGCTGGTGAGGGCGGATAGGAACCTTGCACAAAGTTCTTCGGGCCCGTTGAGGAGCGCTATGTCCAACTCCAGGAAGCGGCAGGACAAGACCCTTAAAGACCTGTTTTCCAGGACACCAACCGGACAAATGGCCTCTGGTGCGGATGCGGGGGCCCCGGACAGGGGTCGTCGGGGGCCGGGGGATCGGAGCCCATCACCAAGGCATTTCTGGAGTCGATGTTTGTTGTGTTGCAGGACGACATTCACACTCTCAAGCAAGAGTTTAAGTCCGAGCTCAAAGAGGTCCGTCGCGACATGGATGGCATTGGAGAACGGGTTGCGGACCTGGAAGGTAAGAGCGACGGAAGGGACATGGAGATAGCGACCTTACAGCAGGAGATCATCAGACTTCACGATCAACAGGTTGATCTCCAGGTCCACCTTGAGGACCTGGAAAACCGCTCCCGCCGCCACAACATTCGGATCAGGGGGGTAAAAATAGATGACGCCTCGAGGGACCTTTTCACTTACACGAGGGAACTCTTCAATCACATCCTGGGTCAGCCTCTGGAAACGGATCTGTGTATAGATCGGGCGCATAGGGTGGGTCCTCCCAGGGCGCCAACGGCTCCCCCGTCTGACATTTTAGTGTGTGTGCAGGATTACCGCACTAAGGAATCGATACTGCAAAAAGCGTGTCAAATGCACCCCCTGCAGTTCCGTGATCAAATGCCGGTGTTGTACCAGGACTTATCCGCTCTCACGTTGCAAAAAAGGTGCCTCTTCAAGCCCATTACTGTGCACCTTCAGCAACACAACATTCCTTATAGCTGGGGCCAACCCTTGCGACTGGTATTCCGTAAGGATGACAAACTGTACCAGTTGCGCTCTCTGTCTGAGGCCAGCAAATTATTGGGTGTCAGCCTCGTTGGCTTCAGCAGGGTTGTAAACGCCGTCCCAGGAAACCACCGGCTGCGGAGATTACGAGGGGTCGACAATCGGCCCTGGAGGCTGTGTCCGCGGACCTCTCTGGTAACAACCTTGGCTGAACTTGAACGATACGCTGTACCCGAGTGATTTCTTTCCTAATGTTCAGATCATTGGCGGGAGGGGGGCTCTCTTTCACTGTTGGTGGACACACCCCAATGACTTCTCACCGATCACCGACGAGTGATGAACTATGTGTTCTCAGTTATTATGGTAGACTGTTTCTCTTTTTAGGGTTTTTTGGGGGAGGGCTGGGGAGGGAACTTAGTGCTCCGCGTCCACCTTTCCTTTAGGGTTAGTACAACCCCCTGTGACCACGCATCCCTGGTCCGCCTACACACCGGCCACCCTGGTGCCGAGCTGCATGCCTCCTCCCTATCGCAATGTCTCCTATCAAATACATATCATGCCACCCATCACACTTAAGATCTTGACCCTAAATGTGCGGGGTCTTAACAATCCAGTAAAGCGCAGGGCTGTTCTGTCATGTTTAGAGAATTCACAAGCAGATCTCTGCCTTTTGCAGGAAAGCCACCTCCTGCTACGCGACTGTCACCGTCTTAGATCCCGGAAGTTTCCCACCCAGTTCTTCTCCTCTGGGCCTACTAAAACAGCGGGAGTGGCGATTCTGGTGGCTCAGAAGTTTCGGGGGGGAGGTCTTGCACAAGGTGGCCGAGATTAAGGGACGGCTATTGACATATCGCTTTGCACTAGGGGGAATGACGTTCACTATTAGCTCCCTATACGCTCCGAATGAGGGGTCAGAGCGGTTCTTACATTCCGCTCCTACAGAGGCCACGGCTACACCAGATCACAATATCATTTTAGGGGGCGATCTCAACCTGGTTTTTGATAATGTTCAGGACAGATCCAGTCAGCGCACTCACCAGGCAGGGGCACTTTCTGCAGAGGGGCTTACGCGCTTGCAGGACTTGGGGCTATGTGACCTCTGGCGCAGGGAATACTCCTTTTACTCCAATGCACACAAGACCTATGCTAGACTGGACCATTTCTTAGTATCCGCTCCAGTACGAGCGCTCACGACCGCGGTCGACATAGGAGTGGCCTCTCTATCAGACCATGCTCCGGTACTGGCAACCCTCACCCTTCCACCCATGTCACGACCGGCCAGGGTGTGGCGCCTTAGGGACACTCTCCTGCACCGGGAGGAGGTGGTTAAATACATGTAGCACTCCATTCGCGATTATCTCAAGCACAACGCAAACCTGGACACCACACTTGCCACACAATGGGCAGCTTTGAAAGCAGTTATTAGGGGGGAGTTCAACTCGATTTCAGTGGCAGACAATAGGGAACGAGGGTGCAAAAGGGAAGAGCTTACACAGCAGATCCGGGAGCTAGAACGGATGCACCAGCGGACGGGAGCTCCGAGGGTGTGGGGCCACCTAAAGCCGCTCGCCAACAGCTAATGGTGCTCGACCAGGATAGGGCAGAATTTGCGGCGCTGAGGCTGCGGCATGCCTATTATGCGGGTGGGGACAGATGTGGGCGCCTCCTAGCTCATAAACTTAGAGAAGTCCGCCAGAGACACGGAGTCAAAACGATCACTAGGGAGGACGGCACATGCGCTACGGATGATGATGCTATAGCAGAGGCATTCCGAGATTTTTACGCCACTCTTTACGCAGGGGCCTCCTTGGAACATCCTGCTGGGGGGCTTTTTTAGATTCTGTCACCTTGCCTGCTTTGACCGCGGCTCAGGCCGAACATCTAGACAGAAACATCCAACTGGAGGAGGTCGTATCCGCCATATCTAGTCTCAAGCTGGGGAAGGCCCCCGGTCCGGACGGCTTTCCTGCTATCTCTTACAAGAAGATTTGCTCCTTGCTCGCTCCGATTCTCACTCGGTTGTTTAACTCCTTTGCTGATCAGGGGGCGATTCCGAGTGATCTCCTGGAGGCCTCTATAGCGGTCATTCCCAAACCTGGGAAAGATAGTTCACATTGTGGAGCTTACCGCCCAATATCCCTCCTTAACATAGATTTTAAATTATACACAGGGATACTGGCCGCCCGTCTTGGCCCCCATATGCCATGCCTCATTGACCCGGACCAAGCGGGTTTCATCCCTGAATGCCAAACATCGGATAATACGAAACGGATTTTGCATCTTATCGAGAAGGCTACCCAGGTCCCGGGGGAATTTATGATGCTGGCCATCGATGCCGAAAAGGCGTTTGACCACGTGCACTGGCCCTATTTGGAACAGGTGCTAGAGAGGGTAGGGATAGGAGAACGGTTCCGCACGTTCGTCCTTAATTGTTACCAGTTTACTACAGCTACGGTCCGGGTGAACGGCTACACATCCTCTCGCTTTCATATTGAAAGGGGCATGAGGCAGGGGTGCCCGCTGTCCCCCCTTCTCTTTGCCCTTTACATGGAACCTTTAGCTCAGAGGATGCGGCAGAACCCGGAGATCACGGGGATAACATTTGGTGGCTTTGTCCACACGATTAGTCTGTACGCGGACGAAGTGTTAATATCGTTGTCTGACCCGACGTCCGCTCTCCCGGCTTGCTGGGCAGAACTGGATGCTTTCGCTCGGGCTGCCGGGTTCAAGGTGAATGCAGGGAAATCCTTAGCTCTGGACCTATCGTTGTCACGTCCCACCCGGGACTATCTGCAAACCCTGCTCCCCATTATTTGGCCGACAGACACGATACCATATCTAGGACTTCAACTGGCCCAATCTCTTCCTAAGGTGGTTCACACTAACTATACACCGCTGCGCGGCAGAGTCTGAAGGGAGCTCCATCAGTGGCAGCACTACCCCCTCTCTTGGTTAGGCAGGGTTGATGACCATTCTCCCACAGATCCTCTACCTCTTTCGCACTATACCTCTCCGACTGCCTGTCGGATGGATTCGAAAGATACAAACCGACTTGGCCCGGTTTATCTAGAACGGTCGTAAACCGCGAATGCGTCGAACACTGGTGTCGTTAGCGCCGGAAGATGGAGGACTTGGGGTTCCTGATCTTGCACTCTACTTTCAGGCAGCTCAACTGAGATATCTGGTGGAGTGGAGCAGATGGGAGTCGGAGAAACACTGGTTGTTTCAGGACCAGGCGGTGGCGGCGCGGCCCTTGCAAGAAATCCCCTTCTTGCATAAACCCCACAGGCCTCCTAACCTGTATGCCTCTTATATTACGCCAGTCCCCCTAGAAGTGTGGGATGCCACTAACCTCACCCCGAGCTCACATCTTTCCCGTCTCCTTTTACCCCGTTGATTGGCAATCCTGATTTCACCCCTGGGATGGAGGATGCCGCCTTCGCAGGCTGGAGGGCGGCTGGCTGTCGGTTTCTGTATCATGTTTATGGGGCGGAGGGGGTAAACTCGTTCACCCAGATGCGGAGAGACTTCGGGCTGCCGGAGATGGAGAGGATAAGGTACCTGCAGGTGAGGCACTGGGCGCTTCAGACGCAGGTTCGCTCTGGGGCAAATAGACGCTTCTCCCCCTATGAACGATGGCTCATCACACGCACGTCAGACAAAAATCTCATCTCTGATCTCTATAAGCAGCTGCAACTTAAACACCAGCACTCATACAATCCTAGCAGGGAACAATGGGAACGGGAATTAGGCAGAACACTGAGTCACAAAGAATGGGAGGGTATTTATTATAGGGCTCGGCACTCTGCATACCACATGGGGTTTACGGAGACATTTACGAAGATTGTGACATATTGGTACTATACTCCGGAGTGCTTACATGCGATGGATCGCTCTCTGGAGGCGAAGTGCTGGAGGGGTTGCGGCCAGGTGGGAAGCTTAGTCCATTTGCTCTGGGAATGCACACATCTTCAATCCTATTGGACCCAGGTGCTGGATGAAGTGGACAAACACTTCAAGACTGAGATACCGCGCTTTCCAGCCTATGTACTTTTGGGTCTTCCCAATCCTCTGACTTACCCACTGCGATCTCGTAGGGGCAGACAGATGGCCATCGCTTTAGGGTCAGCTACAGAAAACATACTCACTCACTGGCGCACCCCTCAGCTACCGACCTTCACAGGCTGGTTGCATCGTTTGTGGTATGTTCTGGGTATGGAGAAATTAGCACTGAATATGGCAGGGGAGGGGGATAAATATGGTGAGTTGAGGCAGCCCTTTTTATCGCTTTTGGCCGCTGAATTTATTGAAGTCACATGCCCCCGATATCTCCGGCTGTTGCCATCACAGAGGTCAGGGGGTAGGGTTGCTGCTAGGGGCGATAGGGGTTCGGCAAGGCTTTGGGAAGGAGGTGGAGCACGGGGATGGGCGAGAGCAGGGGAAGGGGCTTTTTAGGGTTTCCGTCTTTCCTTTTCATTTAAGAGTTTCTCCTTGTCAAGTTTACTATTCAACTATGCGCACACTGTTCAGATGATGCTTTATAACGATTTGATCAATGGTTATATCACTGCAGTGTATGATGATCGCTATGTGTACGCAGTTTTGTTTGAAGCCTGCAAACTAATAAAAACATTTAAACCATAAATAATTTCAGCTGTTATTGAATTGTATTTAAAGACCAATGGATTGTATTCAAAGCCACCTCCTTATGATCTGTGGATTAATTTACAAGCCTTGAGAAAGCCCTGGTCCAACTGACCACCAAGGGCTGTTGCACTCCCAGAGGAGTAAAAACATGACCTTTGGATTTACAAAGATGTTGATGATAATAAAGTAACTTCATCAAAAACAACACAAGACAATTGTCTCTCTTTATGTAAAGGAATTAATTTTATGACGGAAATCGTCCATATTCTCCAAGTAGGAGCATTTCAAACCTCTGTTACATATCTACAAACACGAGGCTGGAAAGGTCCAGTGCCTCGAGCGAAGCTCCTCTATCGCTTACTTAAAAAAACAGGCAATTCCATCCGGGACCAGAACCTCTGTACATTTTCTTTATTTCCGAACACTTAGACCCTATATAGCGCCTGTGAGTGCCACAACCGTTCCTTTTTGTATTGGGGTTGTAAGGTCATTAAAAGTAGAAGACGTGTATTTCAGTCTCTCAGGCGTATCACTGAGGCTAAGTTAACCTAAATTATTTATGAACTCTAAGAGGATGTATATGCGCTCTAAAGAAAAAACAAATTAACATACAAGGTAATGGTTACACCTGGCATCATTGGCATGGGTCTCCCTTTCATTTTTTGCCTTTACCTCCTGTGTTTTGCTGTGTGTTGGACTCCATTTTTGCTGATCTAGATGCTTTGGGCACTTTGCCACTGCTGTTCAGTGCCAAAGTGCAAGTGTTCCCTTTGTAAATTATGGTAATGGATTAGTGATTCCATGATTAGCTTATTTGATTTACTTGTCAGACCCTAGTACAGTGCACTATGTGTGCCCAGGGCCTGTAAATCAAATGTTGCTGGTGGACATGCAGCACTGATTGTGCCACCCACAGAAGCAGCTTGTAAAACGTGACTCAGGCCTGCCCTTAAAGAGCCTGTGTGAAGTCTGGGACTGCCATGTCAACTTGTCAAGTACACATTCTTGCCAGTCCCTAAACCTTCCCTTTTCTACATATCAGCCACCCCTGAGGTAGGCCCAAGGTACCCCTGCAGGCATGGTGCATTGTATGTGAAAGGTAGGACATGCCCTGATGTGTGTGGGATGTCCTGATAGTGAAATACTGCCAATTTCGTTTTTCACTATTGCAAGGCTATCTGTTCCCGTAGGACAGAATGGGGAGTTTGTTTATAACATCTTATGATCATAACTGACCCTGGGAACAAGATAGAAAAGAATGTTAAAGTGCATCTTTTAGTGAGGGTGATTTTTACATTCTGTGTTTGAAAATACCACTTTTAGAAAGTAGGTATTTTCTTGCCTAACCATCCAGTGTGCCTCTACCAGGTTTGTGTATTGTATGTCTGGCTTTTGGATGACAGGGGCTGGAGAGGGGCAGTGGATCCAGCAGTCTGATGAGTCAGGGCTGGGCTGAATAGACCTGGGCTGCATTTACAGTAGGGGAGGAAATTTCCTTTTTACCTGAATGGGACTGATCTGCCTACAACAATCATGTCTCTACCTCTTACCAGGAAGCTGCACCAGTGAAAACAGAACTGGTTGTTGCTGGGTACAGACACTCTCTGCCTTCACAGAACAAAGGATTTTGTGGTATAAATATTAGGGCCCAGACCCCAGAAAGTTAGATCACTTCTGGGAAATCAAGAGAAAACTTTGCCAAGAAGAAGAGCCGTTTAAGCTGGGGAGGACTACTGCCCCTGTGCTGTTTGCTGTCTGGGGTTGGCCTGCAGTGGCTGCTTGCTGCCAAGGAAAGGAGAAAAAGGACTTTGCTGTTTGCTTTGTAACCTAGTCGAAGGAAAGATCTCGGAGGGCTTGAAACTGAGCTTGCCTCCTGTTCTGAAGTCTCAGGGACACAAAGACTTCACCCCAGCTCCCCTGAATTTCCTTTCTGGGAATTCCAACCGGCATAGAGGTGCCTGCTGCTGTGTAGGACCTCTAGAGACTGTTTGTCGCTGGGAGCTGGAAAATGGACGCAACATCGAAGAAGCGTGTCTCCTGTTTCCGACGCATTGCCAAAGAAACCGACGCAGTGCCTGCCGTGGCTCGAGAAATCGCCGCACGATGCATCTCCAAAGTCCGAGATCACTGCATTAATCCAGACGCAAGCCTGCTGTGTGGCTGCACGAAACCATGCTTCTTACCAGAACGACGCATCACATCGAGGCTCCAAGACTGTCACATTGTTGGGGGCCGCAGTAAGAAACTGACGCATCAACTCCCCAAGCAGTAAGAAAATGACGGATCACCCCCTCTCCAGTAAGGAACCGACGCATCAACTCCACTGCGCTGCAGTAAGGAACCGACGCATGACCTCCCCCGGAGCAAGGAATTGACGCACCACCTTCCCTGAGTGTAAGGAACCAACGCAGCACCTTCCCTGCGGCCATTTGTTTGTTTTGCGTAATGCATCTTTTGAGAAAAGTGTTGCATTTACAACTTGCATTGAACTGAACTATTTCTACAATTTCAAAGCCTTATTTTTAATACTCTATTGTGGATTTTTGTCATTTGGTCTTGTTTTGGTTTAGATAAAGATTACTTATTTTTCTAAACTGATTACTGTATGTGTTCACAAATCCTTTTCACACTGCCTCTGAGATGAGCCTGTCTGTTTGTGCCAAGCAGGGGTTATTTAAGGAGTGTATCCCCCTTACCCTGACTAGAAGAAAGGGTCCTTATTTGGACAATGGTACCTACCTCTGCCAACTAGAGACCCCAATTTCTAACAGTAATGAACAATGGGCTAGATGTTCAAAGCAAACGAATACCAATTCGTAAATTGCAATTCTTACATTTGTATGTATGAATGTGAGCAATTGGCCATTACCAATTGGGTACGAGTCGCATTTGCTATTTAAGGAATTGCAAATAGAGAATCTGTAAATAGTGAATTGAGTCACAAATTCCAAGTTTTTGTTTGGCAGTGATTGGTGACATCCCACATAGAAAGTAGGCCTGGGCGAAAATTTAGTTCCGTTCGTGGAAATTGCGATAATTTGACATTTTCGCGTTCCGCGGAGAGCGCGAAAATGTCAAAATTTCCGGTTTCCGCAGCTTGGCGATAATTTGTTTCTTGCTCGCGCTGTAAAATAATACATTCTCGCGCGCGCGCGATCGCCTTACCTGAATCCCTGTGTTCGCCGAAAATTTTTCTTGATCCGGTCGCGTTCTCCATGAGATGTTGTATTGTTTTTAGCCATTTGCGCTGTCTCGCGACAGTTTGCGCCCGCAGTGACGTCCTGCGTCGCGCGATCACTTCTTTCTTCTCGCGATCATGCACCGCGAGACAACTCAAAACAAGATGGCCGCGCCCGCAAGCAACCACATGGGTAAGTTGGCGACCCGCAACCATGCAGAAAATCTCGCGAACACGATATTTCCGCTTGTTTGCGATAATTTTAAACATTTTCGCGATAATTTGCGAAAGTTAATTTCGCAAATTCCGCCCACCCCTAATAGTAGAGTAGTAGCAGAAGGCCTATAAGAACACTGGAGAGCCTTGAGACAGGTGATAGGGGGATCTGCACTATTCACAGCGATCCACCCCTGGAAAGCAGAAAAATGTCCAGGTAGAATCCTGACTCCTTGTAGGGAGATAGAAAAAACATAAATTATCTGAGAAAGTGTTGAAAATACTCACAAAAGAGTTTGTGGAAAAGCAGTATGCCTTATTTGGGAAAACATCCCTCTCAGTGCCAGATGCACAGAAGGAGTAAATCTGGATCAAAATCCAGGAGCGCATTAGCTCTTTGGGGGTCACACTGAGATCCATAGGAGAGAGCTGCAAAAACTGGCATGACCTTCGAGCCAGGACCAAATAGAAGACAGCAACCAGTAGAACTGAGGCCTGTGCAAGAAGAGGAGAATCTCCAATCCAGCCACCACCACCTCCTCTTGAGGAAATGATGGAGCACACCCTAGAGCCAGAAACGGTGTCAACATTGACACCTTAGAGGCTCCTTTCGCTTCAAAAGATAAGAGTGAAACACACACTTACAGTGTCACAATAACATGTGTTCAGTAACATTGCAAACATGCTAGGCTGGGAAATGTTTAGCTACAATAAAATACAAGAAATACACCATTAGAAGTGTTTGGCCTACCCTAGTAGTGCATTATGGGATACGTAGTACTCCATTAAGAACACCTACAGCACAAACCAAATCCATTATATTGTAAATTATGCAAACAAAAGTATACATTACAACATTTATTTACAAATCATAACACATTTGATCTCTATACAGATGTTCCAGCACAAACAGAACACGAGTCCAAAGAAGAGGGTCTGGAAGATACACAGATGTCCTGTCAAGAAGGCAATGAATCTATAATGCCGCATACATCACCCCAGAGGCAAAGTAGCAGTCCTGAATATGGCAGTCAAACACTGCCCACTGAGAAAGTGGAGGCTGCAGGGAGTCCAAATGTCCCAGAAGACAATGCATTGAGGTGCAGACAACTGCACAGGGGAACACGTGTCCAATTTCACACTGTCATCAGGGAGCCTAATCCCATGTCAGGGTCCTCACAAGCTATGGGCAATAACACATATGTGTTTGCTGTTCTTGAAGCCATCATGTTGAGGGTGCAGCATACAACACTCAAATACACATTATTAAAAAAAAATGAACTGTCTTATAAAGACGCATCATATCTGTCTTTCAACATGTAGCAGCAACCATTGAAGATTCCGAAATCTATGAAGGCAAACGTAGACTCTATGACAGAGGCTATGAAAAATCTAAATGGCCAAATGGAATTGGATACTGCAACACGCAGAAGTCCTCAACACCATTCTTTCTCCCATATGAATATGTTGAGTCGGTCAATAAATCACCTTGCACAGGCTACACCAACCCTCTCACACCGTACTGTAGCACTGCAGGCTGAAATGGGCCATTATAGTGGCAATGTTGCACGTTCCCTTATGCAAGTAACAACTGCAGTAGAGAGTTTACAGACCACTCAAATAGCATGAAGTGGAACAGCTGCACATGCCAAAAGTGAGGGCCTATCCAGTATAAGCAGTGTCTCTGTGAATTAGGCAATGAATGTGCATTGCAGTAGATCACAAGGTGGTGTTGTTGGTACAGAAGGTCCCACTACACATGTGTGTTGGAAATGGCCCTTTTTGCAGGGTTAGTCCAGATGTTGTGCCTTTCTTCTCCTATTTTTTCTGACCTTGTGTTTGTTTGCTTTAGGACTGAGGGCACTTTGCTATTACTGACTAATGCTAAAGAAAATGTGCTCTCTCCCTAAAACATGGTAACATTGGCTCATACCCAATTGACATTTTTAATTTACTTATAAGTCCCTAGTAAAATGCACTTTAGTATATACTTTTAAGTGGCAAATCCTGATCAGAAAGGAGTAGCTTAGTCATGTTTTGTATGTTTAGAATTGTAATGATAAATCCTCCTTACAGGTCAAGTTGGATTTCAAACTACTGTTTTAGAAATGCCACTTTTAGAAAGTGGACATTTCTCTGTTCTTATAACTATGTGTGCTTAGCAGCCTGTCTCCAATACATGTCTGGGCCGCATGACAGCTACACTTTGTGCATTCGTCCACTAGACAAACAAACACAAGAAGGTGAGGCTCGTCTGCATTCTGAGCACTTATGTCCATTCTAATGGGTCTTCTTGGGCAGAAAGGTATGGAAGGGGCTGTCACTTACACTCCAAACAGTAGTGGTTTCAACCCACACAAACTACTGATTACACCCTCTCCCCACAGATAGCCTGGCAGACAGGACTGGGTTGAAAGGGATCTTTGAGCCCTTCAAAAAGGTCCTTTGAAGTCACCCCTTACATCAAAGGCACTTTTGGGTATACATATTGGGTTTCTTACTCCCACAAATCATAACCTTCTGGATCGTGAACTGGACTTCTGTCAGAAGAACTGCTGTGCTGCTTAAAGAACTCAACTGGACTATTTTTTGCGGACATACTGCTGCCTGCTTGTTGGCCTGCTGCCAGCTGCTCTCTGCTGATGGAGAGCTGAACCCTGCCTTCCATCCAAAGTGATCTCTAAGGGCCTGTTGGCTTGCCTCCTGTTTTCTGAAGTCTCAGGAACAAAAATGACATCCTGAAACTCTGCTTGTGCTTCTGGTCTCCACAGTCTGTGAGTCCTGCCCTTGCCTGATGTGCCCTCTCCAGTCTTGGCCCTCAGAACTGGGTGATACAGCTGTTTTGCTGCAAAATAAATGCAGTGACGACTTGGCGCCAATCGGAGCCAGCACCTTCCCCTTCGACGCAGGAGCCGATCATCGAAATCGCCTCGACGTACTGCATGGCTCGATGTCGATGGACAGCATGGCTCAACATTGATGCCGTGCCTGCATCGCAAAGGAGTTCTACACTGAATTTTCCATCGGTGCCACGGATCGCTGCTGATGCTTTTTATCTCAACTTCTACTTTTTGGTTTTTTCTCTTTTTGGTAGTGTATTCATTATGTTAATTTGTCTGTGTGTGTTGCACAAATACTTTACACATTGCTTCTATATATAAGCCTTACTGCTCTGTGCCAAGCTACCAGAGTGTGAGCACACGTGTGTATCTAGCATACCCTGACTAGAATGGTGGTCTCTGTCTGGCCTGGGTGCATACCTCAGCCAACCAGGAATCCCATTTGTAACACTGTGATATAAACATTAAAAACTGTTACATTTGCATCATATATTGTATCGTCTTTTTTTGCTTTTTCTGTATCATGCACTGATGTTTTACTTTCATTTGAACATTGTGAGGAGTGTAACAATTTCACAACTCCCTTTACAACCTTAGAAATAAAGGTTAATTTGTTTAACATTGCATTTCTTTTGTTTAACTCTGTGCAAAAATGTAATACAAGGAATCATTCTCATACCTTAAAAGCAATTGTTTCCAATGGTCGTACGTCTGGCTCTTCATTCTGCTGCCAATGTACCTTCCTGTGTGGCCCGTGCTGGCGAGGTTTGTGGTTCATCTTCATCTAATTCAGATTCAGACATTATTTCTGGCAATCCTCTATGCATTGCAACATTGTGGAGAATTGCCCAAGTAGCAATTATCTTGCAACTTGTCTCTGGGGCATATTGTAAGGCACTCTCACTTTTATGTAGACAGCTCAATCTACTTTTCAGTAGACCAAATAACCTTCAAATTACAGACCATGTCTGTTTGAGCACTGCATCGTAGCATACCTCACTTTGGTTCGATGGATGTAGATATGGTGCTAATATCCATGACCTCAGAGCACATGCACTGTCGCCTGCAAAACATTTGGGCAAGCCGGTTAAGCTATGTGAAATTTAAACATTTAAGACAATTATGTCATTTGCATAGGCCATATTTACCAAGTAGCTAGCCATCTTCACACTCTCTTCTGAGAAGAAGTGAGTAAATGCTGCTATGCCTAAACTTGAATGCGTCATTTGTACTGCCAGGGTACTTTGCTACGAGATCTGTGATGATAAGTTTTGCATCACACACTACTTATATATTTAGTGGATGGCTGTTTTTTCTGTTTCTAAACATTGTAAGAGGGAGGACATATGGGAACATGGGTACTATCACTACAATCAATGACGTGGAATTTAGGCAATGCGGTAATAATTCAATTTTGCTAACTGCAACTCTTTTGCTGTGCTGGGTAAAGCAATATGATGACATATTCTCTGTACCATCACATTTTAGGAAATCCATCAAAAAATAGAAAGGACATCTCTGATAGCCCACCTACAGTAGCAATGGCAGCATGGTAACTTGCAGAGGCTAAAAGATGGAGTGAGCAGAGTACCTGCACATGGGTGGTTATGGCATTGCTTCTGAAAGTGTTTCTCTCAAGCTGAGGCCCTATTTCTGCAATTACATCTAAAATATCTGCACTACTCAGCCTGTACTTATCAAAACCGTCTTCCTCTGTTTGTTGGAAGAGTTTCAGCCTAACTCTGAATATCTGTTCCTGTCTCCTCATCCTTCTCTACAGGGCTTTGAGAATACGCAAAACCATGTATAGCACTGCCATTGTGAAACACCCTAATGCATTTTTGGTCTTTTTATATATGTTGCAGCTGGTTACCACCTGATCAGAGTTGGTGTTAGTTTGTAAGTGCTAAACCCACGTTTTGCGACTTTTTGGGAATTCGTGAATGGTTGATACATTGTATTTGCGAATCGGTATTTGTGAATCGGTAACAGTGACTTGCGAACTCTGATCACTAAAATACTGATTCATGAACTTGTCGGTTCTGAAAAATAGCACAACAAATGCTTTGGTACATTTGAAAACACAATTTTTGCGGTCGGTAACAAGTTTGTTGCTGTTTACCGGTTTGGTAACGCTTCGCACATCTAGCCCTGTAGTGTAGTTCCTATTTCTCTTATAGGCTCTGTGCATTGGAATAATATACACTATAGTTTTGGCATAGGACTGAGGTCAGTATGCCTCTATCAAGTACATTAAACTTAATTACTTGTGTACCAGCTAACTCAGAGGTCACTAGAAACTTCTCGAATAAAGAAGAAGAGAGTAGTTTCTGTCAACCGCATAACATGACAACTTTGTTTCCCCTAGAATCGGAACGTGTCTCAGAATCGTGAAAACAATAGATAACAGTTTCACTCAGTCAATCGTGCATGCTTAGTTTTTTGAGTGTTACACAGACGGGCGTTTCAATAAAAGGATTTATTTAACAGTCTTGTTTCTCGTGTAAGAGATATGAGCTGTTACAATCATTAGACAGGAAGCAAGACATAATATGCACAGCGTAAGCAGTAAGAAGAAATAATAACACAATAACATTGTCTTTTAGCTATGACTTATATTCATATATATATATTAAGTCCAATCCCGCTTAGCACATTACGAACAGGCACTGACACCGTGGGATGATTCCAAAGATGTTTATTCCATCAACAACGATCCAAAACCAAGACGCGTTTCGGCGGACGAGTCCGCCTTGCTCACTATCCCAATTTTTTCACAATTACAGTCCTATCTCAGTTTTCAACATTTATATCACACTCAAGTGGTTGCCTTGGTGACATAAGGTTAGTAAAGGACATAGAAAAGTTGTTTAAGGTAAGTGAAACACTAGTGGTTGACTCACGTAAAAAACAGACATAAAATAAAAAATTAGATACACATTACTAACATGTGTTAAACACGGTCAACTGTGAATAATTGTTGCATTGCTTTCAAGCAAATAATTCAATTTGGTGTATTATCTTCAAAACATTTCTAACCGTTGAGCCCAAGTGGGCAGTGATCAATAGAATTATCTGGAACAAAATATTACCAGTAATAAAATGAGAACAGTTGGCCTGATTACGTGAATCTAACAAACAAAGAAATTTTACAGAAAACTGAAACTAGACTCAGCGGCTCTAGTCAGCGGAATAAAGAAAAAAGTGGGGGAGGTTTGGAACAAATGAAACTCATTACATTTCCTGAGAATTCTCACAGGGGTTTCGAAGCGAACAGCAACTTTACATCATAAAGCGATTAATAAGACAAGTATATATTTGTACTGCACTAGGGGATTACAAATGTGTACTCAATGCTTCATCTGCGTTCATACCATTTGGAATTTTACAATCCAATGAAATGATGTATCTGGATTCTAATTTCCGCAACAACATCTGCCTGTTTCCTCCCCTGACGTTCTTTTTCACACTGTCAATGACAAAGTATTTAAGATCTTCTGATCTACCCCCGTGTACTGTATTTATATGTCGGGCCACTGGATATGACGGGTCATCGTTATTAATTGCCCTCAGGTGTTGTAGTATCCTTACATTCACGGGGTGAATTGTGCTACCCACGTACATTTTGTTGCATGTACATCGTAGCACATACACCGCAAACTCTGTCTTGCAAGTGTAGTGCTCACGGATTACAAACGGAGATTTCCTAAGGGGGGTGGGGACTGATGTAGTGTTTTCCCCGTGTTTACAGGCTTTGCATTTTGTACACTTAAAAAATCCCTTTTGTGCTTTTAGCCAACTGCTACCTTTCTCACTTACAGGGGCATTGACAACCAATTCACTTTTCATAGACTTAGCCCGCCTAAATGTTAATTGAGGGAGCTTGGTACATGAGGAGCCTATGACGGGGTCACATTGAACTAACGGCCAGTGTCTATACAAGATTCTTCTTAGATTGTTATAATACATGTTGTACCCTGTGACTAATCTAGGGGTTTGAACTTCCTGAACCGTCTTTGCTTCTGACTTTTTGAAGATCAAATTTTCTCTAGTGGTATTTGTACACTTTTGTTTGGCTTTGTTCAAGGTTTGTGCTTTGTAGCCTCTCTTACTGAGTCGCGTGCATAAGTTATGTGTAGAAACGTGTAGGCTCTCTGTGGTACTACAATTACGTTTCATTCGTAGACATTCAGCATAGGGAATGCTTTCTATTAGTTTGGTTGGATGAAAACTCTGGGCGTGTAAAATCGCATTCCCCGAAGTAGCTTTTCTGAATGTGCGAGACTGAACTTTGTTTGCACTGATGTAGAGCTCTAGATCAAGGAATACTATGGATGTAGTACTAGTAGTACACGTAAATTTCAAGTTCAAATCATTTACATTAAGTCTAGTGGCAAAATCAATAGCTTCCTGTTCATCGCCTCTCCATAAAATAAAAATATCATCTATGTAGCGCTGGTATAGCACTACATTTTGTGACATTACTGTAGAAAATTCCTGCATGAGTACTTGCTCCTCCCACCAGCCCATATGCAAATTAGCATAGCTGGGGGCGAAGCAAGTACCCATCGCAGTGCCTTGTAGTTGTTTGTACAGAAGTCTGTCAAACAAAAAATTTTTATTTTCTAGACACCATTCAATCATATTTAACAACATGTAAGTGTGTTGATGGAGACCGATGTTTCTCGTGCTAAGGTAGTATTTCACTGCATTCAAGCCGTCTCTGTGTCTAATGCTTGTATAAAGACTTTGAACGTCTAATGTCATGAACACAAGCTCATTTTGCCAATTGCAATCGAAAATCTTCCTCAAAAAGTCCCCAGTGTCCTTTAAGTATGCAGGTAATGTTTGCACAAACGGTTGAAGAAAATAATCTATGTATTTGCTGGTGTTTTCGAAAAGGCTTCCAATGGCAGAAATGATGGGCCATATACATACATAACACAGGCTAAAAAGTGAATACTCGTCTGATGCTTCTAAATAGTTCTACCCCAGTGAACCTAACCTATGTGTAGTACAAAGTAAGAAGTAGGTGCTGTTTTCTAAAGTTTAGTATATACTAAGTTTATATGCCAAGAGTCCCTCTAGGTTGTAGTCAGTGCCATACCTTAGAATGAGAGAGGTGGGAATCTCTTTCCGAATCTCAAACTCCAACACCCCGCGAAGAGAGTCAGAACACTGGAAGCTGGATTCTCTGAGAGCAGGGATCACAGCGTCTGGTCAGTACTTCAGGTGGGAACTCGAATTCCTTCCGAACTTGCCGTGGTGAGCCGTATCGAGCTGAGCCGTGCCGTGCTTTGCCATGGTAAGGGAAGGCATATTTATACCTGGAAGGTGCTTAGGAATGCTAGCATTGACGTAAAGTTGGGCAGAGGAAGACGTCATGAATGAACCCCTAGGGAATAGTAGTTCATGCACAATAGATGAGTTCTTGGAGAAATCAATAATCATAGCTAGGGAAAGTCCCGATGGCTTAAGGATCTGGTTTCTAAGAACTCGTTGTGACGTGGGGATGGACGGATGTAGGTGACCATGCCTGTACTTGGATAGTATGGCTAATGCCTAAATAAGGACTGGGATTCTATGCCTAAATAAGGGCAATGTGAATTGTGCCTATATAAGGACATGATTCAGGGAAAACTATGCACGGGCATCTAAATCGAAACACAACAGCCCATGATTCTTTGATAATATAAGTAAAGCACTTTCACTTCTCCCAGTTGTAACAGGTTCTGTTAAATAAGTTTGTTCATTTTGACATACCATGGGCTAAGACATCATTGCAAACAGTTGTCCCTCGTCATAAAGGTACATTTACATCGGTAGATCTCATCACATGATGATCCACTTACACCTAGTTGTACATCTCCTCATGGATGAAATTCATAATTTCCATGTGCATTTACAGCTAACTGTAGACTTCTGACTTTTAAATTACTGGTTGGACTCTCTTACTGCTGGATTTATGACTGTTTTTTACTATCTGCTTTTTTTGGAGAGCTCTATGCCACCAGGCCCAACAATAGACATCTCTGAATGGAAGTTAATACTCTACAATTGAAGTAAATCATACCCACCTGACACATTCATATAGCAAGCACATTCATATATCCCACACCCTAGGCTCTGGCCTCTTAATATTGGATTACCTAACCACAGTGACCTCACACTTATTGATCCAGTCAGAGGAAGAGGTAATTCACTGAGGAGGAGACATGCCTCGTGCTAGAAATTGGGTCTATAGTTGGCAGAGGTATTCACCCTGTCCAAGTATAGACCACAATCCTAGTCAGGGTAAGTCATAGCACAATCCTAAATTATCCTTTGCTCATCTTCTGGTACTTGGCACAGAGCAGGCAGCTTTAACTTAGAAGGCAATGTGTAAAGTATTTGTGCAATAACTCATACCACAGCACATTAAATACACCCGGAAAAAACTCCACACCAGTTCAGAAAATTAGAGAATATTTTTCTGAGCAAAACAATCAAAATCCATCAAGTAGAAGTTGATATATTGAAGAAATAATGCAATAAAGCGCTTAGAAGATGGCAGCGCTAACAAAGTTACTTCAGGTCGCGAGGGACCAGTACAAATCTAAAGTCTGATGAAGTAGCCAGCCAACTAGCTCTTGGGTCACTCTGGGATCCTGGATTTAGAGATGTAGGGCCAATCCTTCTCATCCAGACAAGAGGGCAGCAGGTCAGCACAACAGAGCAGCAGTCATTCTGGGTAGCAGTGAAGCTGAGTGGCAGTCATTTGAGCAGAACAACAGTCATTCTTCCTGGCAGAGTCCACAGGTCCAGAAGAGTACTGAAGAGTTTGGGTACAGGGTCCACTTTGAAGCAGAGGAAGCTTCTAGAGGTTTCCACCTTTATAAGGTTTCAGGCATCCTTGAGGGGCATGGCCTGGAGCCGATGTGAGAGAACCCGGTCTATGGAGCTCTGACCGCTGTATCCCCCCTGTGTAAATATCCTGAGCCCCGGGCACAGAAATTTATTAAACTTGCACACCGGAGGGTCCAAGGGCCACAAATATATGAACAGCGGGCTCCTACGGCCCAAGCAAAGTGAATTATACTGCATATTGTGGCAAACTGGGTTAGACGCGGCGAATACAAGATGGGGCCCATGAAGTAATGGGTGGGCGAAGTCGTTGCGGGTCGCCGGAAATCACCAGTGGCCTGGTCCCGTGAAACTCCCTGCCACACTGGGTAAGTCCGGAGCGGCCTGGATGCGAGAAGGCTCCGACTGTTAAGTTTTGAGGATACCAGGGCCAAAGGCGACCTCAGACAGAAGACCAGGGACCGGCTGCACTGGGATCAGCGGGGCGAGTGAGTCTCCAACTTATAGCAAAGGGGGAGAGACGAATCGAGCAGTGAGAGGTGTTCTCCCCGCACAGTCATCAGGGCACAGGGGCAGACAAGCCGAGACCTGCACAAGTTAGAGGAGTCGAGCAAATTCCCAGCGGTTCAGCGGCATGGGTGTCAGCCAGCTTGACCTTATTCTGAACTCGGAGCAGGGACCGCGAAGCGAAGATCCTGCAGCGGCTTACCCAGGCAGGGAACAATAACACCACTAACACGGCAGCAGCCGCCCATTGACTGGTGAGTCACACATGCCCCAGAGCAGCGATCAGGCCCCAAGACTCTAGATACTAGTGACTATCCTTGAAATAATAAAGAACATGGTGCAAATAAGGCTGCACTGGTGTGAAATCTTGGGGTCAGAGTCTGGAGGAGAACCTCTTGGACCAGTACATAATCCTAGGGCCTGCACAAATATAGCAATACCCAGTGAAGATACATCAAGACGCATCTCAGGAACTCTAGGGGAGGGGACGTGAGGAAATAAAATCCCTGTACAGGTGTTGGGGAAGTGCTGGTATTACCTGTGCTGGGGTTGAGGTCCTAAGGAGCAGCGACACCCCACCCACCCATTGGGACAGGAAAAACTACAGATAGCGTACGACTCACCACAGATTTGGCCTTGGGTTGAGGAGAGTCACCTGGGCTGGGGAGAAAATGACGTCGACATGACAATGGGGAATGTCCCGAGGAAAAAGGGACATGCTGGCTTCGCCATGGGGGAGCCAGAAACCAGATTGACGAGGATAAAGAAATACTCAAGGCAAGAAAGGCTCAGCCCCCTTGAAACCCACTCTGGCAGACATTATGCAGGCTATCATGGTCTCAAGGGCAGCGCTAAAGGGGAAAATCGATGCAATAGGCACAGACCTAGGCGTGTTAAAAGATGACTCAAGGAGCGGGAAGCAACTACAGAGAAAGTGTTAGACGACCTCCTGGATGCAGTGACTGCTCTCCAGAAATCACTCTCGGAGTTAGAGGCCAAAGTCAAGGTACTGGAAGTGTGGGCTGAGGACAGTGAGGAGAGATCCCGAGGCAACAATATATGGTTAATCGGAATACCAGAAAGGGCGGAAGGCGCAAAGATGGTGGACTTTCTGGAATATTGGCTTCGCACCGATGTAACTCCGATGGGATACTTTCTATGCATTGGAAAGAGCCCTTAGGGTTCCTGCCAGGCCGCCCAGACTAGGAGTGCCTTCCTGGCAGATAGTGGCATTCCTCTTGCACTTTGAAGACAGGGACCATATCCTACAATGAGCCCACCAAAAACAAGAACTCCAAATTGATAATAGTAAAGTTATGATTTTTACGGACTTTACCAGAGAAGTGCAACGTAACAGAGCATCGTTCTTGGCTGACAAAAAGAAACGTCAGCAATTGCAACTTCCATATGCCATGCTCTTCCTAGCAAGGCTGCGATTAGCAGACACAGCGGGGACAAGATTTTTTGACACACCGCAAGAGGCCTGGGAATGTTTGGGCAATAACAGATCCCGCATATGTCGCAATTCTGCCCCGGACTTATCTCCACAAAACACGAGTAATAACAAATCTGTTTCCGGAGCTCCATATACCAGAGAACTCAGCTTGGAACGACAGAGAGTCCTGCAGGCTGATGCTAAGCATAGCCAAAACCTACCCTGCCCCACGCCAAGTAAAAGTGGAATGGACTTGGAGAGGTCGGAAGGTTCAATAGCACTCAGTGAAAATGTTAACTCAGAAACGGAACTACCGGTAATCATGCCTCAGATGGCGGACAACATTGTCTGAAGAGAGCACCTTGAAATAACGTCAGAAGACAGATGCAACACGCCCCGGCTTTGCTTTGGAACAGTGAACTCTGGGGCATATCAAGTGCACTATTGTAATAAAAGTCATTAAGAGATTGACCCAGGGCTATCTATCTATCTATCTATCTATCTATCTATCTATCTATCTATCTATCTATCTATCTATCTATCTATCTATCTATCTATCTATCTATCTATCTAACTATCTATCTATCTATCTATCTATCTATCTATCTATCTATCTATCTATCTATCTATCTATCTATCTATCTATCTATCTATCTATCTATCTATCTATCTATCTATCTATCTATCTATCTATCTATCTATCTATCTATCTATCTATCTATCTATCTATCTATCTATCTATCTATCTATCTATCTATCTATCTATCTAATTCAGGTATAGGGGGTAAGGTTAGGTGGGGCTCTGGGACCTGAAGAGTAAGCTCCATACCCCATAACCACTAGAAGACGGTAAGAGTTCAGATTGGGTGTGGATGGGAACTAGTTTTAAAGTACCTGTCCTGGGAAGGGGGTTTTGGGGAAATTAATTTGGTTAAAGGGTTGTTATTTGGGATCAGGCATGCCACAAGGTGGGATTTTCTGGGAGGGAGATCCGATCACTGCAATGGCTCCTGCCCTAGATTTAAAACGTATGTCTTGGAATGTACGGGAGATGCATTCAATGCTGCAGCACCATAAAATCCCTTGCGCCCTGGTCCAGAGGGGGTTTCAAATTGTGTTGCTTCAAGAGACCCACATATTGGCGAAGGAGGGGGCTGCGTTACAACGTCGCTGGAGGGATCAAGTGTGTTTTATACTAATTACTCAGCATTCGCCAGAGGGGTACTGATCTGGGTGAGGTCGGAGGCCATTTCAATGCACAGGCCAGTTTGCAGACCCAGAAGGGAGGTATGTGGTAGTCACTGGGTGGTTGGACGACAAGGATGTCGTTCTGGGGAGCCTATACGTACCTAACACGGACCAACTGGCATTTTTCTCACATCTTTCTAGGAAGTTGGCTTTACTACTGACAAGAACAGTGATCTTAGGGGGCAATTTCAATTGTATAACAGATGTAGGACTAGATCGTTCACACCCTCCACTACCTGACGCACCAGTACACAAGATAGCAGAAGGGAGAGAGCACTGGCAACAGCGATGGGGCTTAGTAGATTCATGGAGAGCCCAACACCCCGTGGATAGGGACTATTCCTTCTTCTCCGCATTACATGACTTGCATGTTCGACTGGATGCTTTATTGTGCTCCCCAGAGGTGCATGAGGGTGTGCAAACCAGTGAGTACCTCACTAGAACAATATCAGACCATAACCCAGTATCATTGGGGATACTGTGGTCTCGAGCAAGGCCCAAAACACCCACTTGGCACCTGCGACCAGATGAGCTAGAGGACCAGGTGCTCCACAAGATAGTGGGCATGGCTATTTACCAATACTTTCAAGATACTGTTAACACAGCAGCAAATTTGCTAGTAGAATGGGATGCTTTTAAAAGTGGTTATTCGGGAACGATGCATTTCAGAAATGGTAGGGGTGCGTAAGGTGCTATTGCAGGATGGTCAAGGAGCTGACCAGCACCTTCCTGAGCTAGAAAGGCAGATCGTAATACAAAGAGAGTGGGGGACCGGGAGCGTAGTTAGAAAGAAAGGAGGAGGTCCAGTACCCGTGCTCCCTCAGAATACAGTATATATACTAGGAGGGTGACTGTTTTATGGAGATGCCGCAGTTGTGCATGCGGGTGTGTGGGCCTCTAAAAAAGGTAAGTGAATTGGTGAGTTAAAATTGCTATGTGGAGCCCAGAACCAAAGTTTTTATTCACGGGTTCCGTATTGCAAAGTTTAAAAATAATCCTGGAGCTCCTCTTCGAAAAAAATGTCGACGGCAGATGTATGACTTACTGCTGCTCTCAGGATGGGTGTAGTGTAGGTGAGTGAAAGTCCTACAGAAATGGGGTCAACATGTTTCGCGCTTTGCTGCTGGTCCATAGAGGATCCATTAGCGCTTCGTCAGGACCGGAAATAAGGTGAGAAGAAATGTTCATGAAAACAGGTTCCAGGGAAGCAAAGAACTGTGAACCTGTAGTACCTTAATATTAAAGGGATTAAGCGTCCAAGCGCTGATAGGAACTCTTTCTTTAGGAACCTATACCCAACCCTTCTAGTTCAGGGGATGGGCTCCGTCGGCGCCTCGGTGGTAGCAAGTCGAGAAAGAGTGCTCGTCTGCCCAGGGTGTGGAAACCCACCCCTCCTCCGTAGCGTGCCGGGATTGATTTTTAAACTTTGCAATACGGAACCCGTGAATAAAAACTTTGGTTCTGGGCTCCACATAGCAATTTTAACTCACCAATTCACTTCCCTTTTTAGAGGCCCACACACCCCCATGCACAACTGCGGCATCTCCATAAAAGATCTCCGATAAAGAGCCCTCTTGCGGGGCCCGTGAGGGACTGCAGCGCTACCCCCACGAGGAGCAACTCCCGATGATGAAGCATGACACTCGAAAGAGTGTGTGAGGGCACTATATTCTAAAGGAGAAATTTCCCCACACTCACTTTGACCCGACCACGTGATAAGCTCACGTACCAACTCATTGGTACATTTTTTATTCTCTGAGGAACAGTCACCCTCCTAGTATATATACTAGAAAGGCAGATGCCAGAAAGGGCAGCAAGCCATGGGGATCTACTGGAGGCCAGAGAAGCTGTGGCAGTGCAGGTTGAACGCCTTCGATGTTTTGACTATAAAAAATATATCACCCGAGCTCATTCTGAGAGAGACAAAGCTGGAGCCCTATTGGCGTGGCTGGCCAACCCATCCAGGAGAGGAACGGCAATCCTGGAGCTTAGACGGCAGGAGGGAGAGGCGCGCTATGACCAGCAAGGTATCAATAACTTGTTTTCGGAGTATTACACAGACCTGTATAAGAGTAGATTAGACCCAGAAGGGGAACTCATAGATACATTCATAAGTGATGTAGAACTGCCAGCCCTGGATGAGGAACTAGCTGTCATTTTGGGCAGGGACGTTGCAGTAGATGAGGTAAGAGGGGCTATCAAAAGTATGGCTAGAAAAAAAACACCAGGTACGGATGGCTTACCAACAGAAGTCTATCTAACGTATGTCGAACTATTAGCACCCAGGCTCGTAACCCTATACAACGAAGCGAAACAGATGGGACAGATGCCTGAGTCGACACAAGAAGTGGCTATTATCCCGCTTCTTAAGCCAGGGAAATCAGCCTGGGACAAGATGGCGTACCGGCCCCTTTCTATGCTTAACCTGGACTATAAGTCGTATCCTACCCACCCGCCTCTTCCCATTTATGACAACGTCAATACATAAAGATCAAGCAGTGTTTATCCCCACCAGAAACACAGCTCTAAATGTCTGCCAACTCTTGCGGGTTCTGGAGGCGGAATCCTGCCGGGAGGGGGAAGCGACTGTTTTTGCAGTAGACATTGAGAAGGCATTTGATAGCCTTGAATGGCCTTATCTGTTCCACGTAATGTGCAAATTTGGGCTATGGAAAGAATTTGTGAGATGGACAGCTCTTCTTTAAAAGGATTCCAGTGCCACAGTCAAAACAGGATGGCTAATATCTGATGGCTGGAGAGCTGGCCGAGGGACGAGACAGGGGTGTCCCCTTTCCCCCTTCTTGTTTGCCCTGGCTATGGAGCCGCTTGCAGCTCGAGCTACAACGGGCCAACACTATCAGGGCCTGGATGTGGCTGGACAAGTCCATCACACAGCATTATATGCAGATGATCCACTGATGTTTCTGGAAGACTCGGGGGCAGCGCTACCAGGTGCCAAGGACTTGCTACAGGATCTCGGTAGAGCAGCGGGGCTCAAGGTAAATTGGGCAAAATCTTGCCTATGCCCTACAAAGGCGAATACAGTAGGCCCACAAACAACCGAAGGAGTGAGATGGAAAGACCGATTATTGACATACCTAGGTACGCAAATTTACCACACTCTGCAAGAACTATTTGAGGGCAACATAGGGGAGCAAAAAGTACTTTCGACTTTTGGGGAACTCTCCCGTTATCAGTGGCCGGTCGAGTGGCCCTTCTTAAAATGGTCACACTCCTGAGGTTTTTATATTATTTGGGGATTCTACCAGTCTGGATACCAGTGAAAAACTTTACCCAGCTTAAAACAATGATCTCTGGAATTTTGTGGGGAACTGGCAGACGGAGTGTGGCTCTCGAAGTACTGATGAGGCCCAGGTCGGAAGGAAAACTGGCGATGCCTGACTTTGAGGCCTATGACCTGGCGGCCCAGTTACAATGGCTTACACCATGGATGGCAGGACAACTTAGGGGGACAGACGAACTGAGGGGTGACTTCCCGACCCTGAGATTGCTCTCCCAAATCGTATTGAGGCTCCCCATATGAGCTCGTACCATCCCTCTGGATTTGAGAACAGCGTGCCAGTGCTGTAATAGGAGCTTGCGAAGGACATGTATTCAACGCCCGTATGCCCCCGAAATGTCCTTGTTTATCTGTGAGGCCTTACCTCATGGAGGAAGCTGGCGAGGCCTGGAGCTTCGGAGGGAGCGAGGGCTCTCCACCATAGGAGATTTGTATGAGGCAGACACTATGATCCCATTCAACAACCTCCAAGAAAGATACGACTTGCCCTGCGGCAATTTTTTATTATACTCTGCACTCACTGCAGCCATACGAAAGAACTGGGGGGGAAGGGCTCACTGAACCGCAGACATCAATGGGATGTCAATATGTGGTGACAGCAGCGGGCACCTTTAAAGCAGTCACATGCCTATACAGACATATGACACTGGAAGCTCTAATACCACTGACTGGGCTACGACAGGAATGGGAGGAGGTTCTAGAGGAGGCTATCCCGGAAAAGCCTGAGGAGAATTAGTGGAGAGGGCTTGGAAGAGCACCAGGAATGCCAGATTCCAACTAGTACACTACTATGTCTTGCATAGATCATATCTTACCACGGCTAAGATTAACAAATATTTTGGGATCCAAACAGCAGCCTGCCCGCGTTGGAATAAAGAAGGATCAGACTTTCATCAAATGTTCTGAGAATGCCCGAAGTTGGGATGTTTTTGGGAAGAGGTAGCGGCATTATTGGCTGGCATAACTGATAGAGAAAAAGAAGCCTACGTGGGAGTCTGCCTCTTGCATTGGTTCCCCCATACATCCAAGAACAAAGTTACAAGCACGTTTTAAGATTTGGGCTTACTTAGCTAAAAGAGACATCACTAAGCATTGGAAAGCAAAAAGAGGTCCAGGGGTGGCCAGATGCCAGGTGAAAGAACAAATTTGTTAAGTAGGCAGAATGTGAAGGGACAATCAGACTGTAAATAGCGAAAAGAATGAGGAGTGAGAGGGCATTGGAAATAGGAAAGTTGTGAGAAGCGCTGGCGGCACTGCTGCAAGACCCTGAGGATATGAGGGATGACAATCAAATAGAGGAGGCCCCTGAAGAAGTAGTATAGCCTGTGCGCCACAGAGCGAAGTACAGGACTGCATAAACAGACCAATACAGTAGTGTATACTTCTAACTGCTGCAGAGCTGAGCTTGGAGCACTGGCTATTGGACGTATGAACAGCAAGGGGGGGCAGACTTCCTACAGCAGCCTGGTGATCTGTACGTAACTGGCATGCCTGGAGGGAGGGTAGGGAAGGGGATAGATGGGATAGGGTAGAATAGGTTATTGTTTATAAGACATAACCCTTGTAAATTGCATAAAACCAGAATTGTATTCCAGTAGCAATTGTAAGAAAGGATGAGTGGGAGGGCACCAAATGTTAAGTCAGTATATCTGTATGCAATATGTCACGGAATCTATGGAATGAAACCCCTGACTAAGTGTTATTGCATCGAATTGATTACAATTGATGGTTCATGTAAAACTCAAAACCTTATTGAGAGTGCTCAGGCAAAGCCTTAGTGGTATGCAAGTGTGGTTCGTGACAGCTTCTCTCCCCCGTTAACTCAGAATGGACCATCCTGCCAACACCTACCTTCCCTTTGTCTCACTGTCTGGGAGCAATACACAAAGACCATCTTCCAGCTACACCTTGTCATGTGACCCAGTATCACACTGCAGGCACCAAATGGTTAGGACAAGAAAATGCCAACTTTCTGAAGGCGGCACTTTCAGAATAGTGTTAAAAATCTGACTTTATAATTAAAGAGGGCTTTCAATTTAAATTCTTTAGACACCAAAGTTGACTTGTTGAGCTGCTCCCAATTGGAAGTTACATCTTATTAAATGCAGTAAGGTAACTACAATGTTACCAATGGGAGAGGTAGGCCTTGCAGTAGTAAAAACAAATTTAAGAGCTTTTCACTACCACGATATGTACAACTTAAAAGTACATGTCCAGTTTTTTAAATACACTGCACCCTGCCCTCTGGGCTTTTCAGGGCCTACCCTAGTCGTGACATATGTATTACAAAGCAAGGTTTGGTACAACAAAAAAGGTACACAGTTCCTCTGGTCGAAGAGAGAAGGAAGAATTAGATTATCATGTGTAAGGGGAGGGGGGAGGGGGAAGACCCTTAGTTGGAACTAGGGCTCTCACACACCCAGCAAGCTAGGTGTCATGCTTCATCATTTGAGCCTGCCCCTCGTCAGGTCGGCGCTGCAATTCCTGACGGGCTCCCACGAATGGGGCTCTTTGGCGGGGATCTTTTGTTCCTGCCGTAGGGTGCTGTGGGGGTAAGGGGCCCTAGAAAATGTAGATGTGAAGAAAATGTGTAAAATAGGTACTGTTGGTCCACAGATAAGGTTTATTTACGTGGTGAACAGCCTAATTAAAACCAAAATAAATTGAGGTGGGTATAAGCACTAGTGATTATGCAACTAGTTATGTATGCCCTACACTCACAAAGATCAACATGTTTCGTGCCTTGGTAGCCAAAACAATGGTCATGGTACTTCTTCAGGATCAAGAAATAGAGCTATCTACAAAAAAGGTTAGTGTAAATATCACATACCTAACAGGTGCTTGAAAGTAACCTATGAAAAGGGAAGAAAAAAAAGAAAAGAAAACACATGACAATATACAATACAATGGAGTGCACTCACAAGATGAAATCGACTCAGATCATGAAGAGGCAGCCAGTATCGTTCACTCGAGTGGGTGGACGAAGATCATGCAAAATGGGAGTTAAAATGGCGGTGATGTAGTCAAAGGAACGAAATAAAAAAGATGAAAAAGTGGAAGACTCACCTATCCCGCTAACAAGAAATTCTTGCAGCAGTGACCGGCGGAGAAAAGGACTCCAATATGGGTCCTAAGAATAAAAAATGATTTGAGTGTCAAGGACCGCATAACTGAAGCTAGTGCGGAGCGAAGAATATGAGGTCAAACCATGTACCCGTAGGGGTGAGAGGAGCCAAGGAAAGTCAGGGCAAAACAACACCTCGCAATATACTACCATGGGCGGTAAAGTGTGCAGCCAAGGTGACCATCACAGCCAGGGGTTCACTGGCGTCGCCGCCCAGGCCAAGGGGGGGGGAGGTACTGGCAACCCAATGGATTCCTCCTGGTGAATACGGCGGGAGCTGAAGCCCCTGGCAGCCAGCGGGTCAGTGCGAGGACGGTGGCGCCCATGGTGTAACAACAGTGGAATTGGCGCCGAGACCGCTCCAAGGGGGGGAGCCTCACCTCGGTAGGTGTCTGGATGCCGGTATAATCAAGGTCTACTCACCCGCGTCGGTGGACGCAAATGCTGATGAACCTACCCCTGCCGCCGGACCTGGGATGGATAGGGAGGCTAGCCGAAGTTCACCTGATAAGGAGACCAGGCGGAGAGGGGGAGAGTCATGTGACCATAGGAGCGGATCCCCATTGGTGGAGGGAATGCGGTCCGCATGGCCATCTTAGAGCAGGGTAAGCGTGGGTACAGTGGCCTACGGGAGACATGGGGGTCGCCATCCAACCCGGAAGTGCCTAGTGAGGCAACAACGATGAAGGTGGCGGACATGGCGGCCATCTTGGGCAGGGAAAGCAAGGTTTAGGCCTGGAAAAATGTGTATTTTGCCGGGTCAAAATGGCATTTTAAAACTGACCACACAGGCTGCAATAGCAGGTTGGAGACATACTTTAAAGGGCTACTTAAGTAAGTGGCACAATTAGTGCTGCAGGCCTACTAGTAGCATTTCATTTACAGGCCCTGGGTATATGCAGTATCACTTTGCTAGGGACTTCTAAGTAAATTAAGTAGGCCAATTGGGTGTAAGCCAATTATTCCATGTTTGAAGGAGTGAGCACAAGCATTTTAGCACTAGTTAGTGTTGGTAAAGAGTCCTGAAGCCAACAAAAATGAAATAAGCAAAACAGGAGGATTAAAGACAAAAAAGTTAGTCAAGAACCATGCCAAGGAAGCCAAGTCTAACACAACACACAGGGCAAGGTGCATTGCAATTACAAGGTTTGACATGTTATTTTACATTTTACCTGTCCTGGTAGCGAGAAGCTCCCAAATTTGTTTTTCACCACGGGTAGGTTTACCTCTCCCATAGGATAAAATTGGATTGCCTTATCACATTTAATAAATGCTAACCTTTGATTGGTAGCCGGTAGGGAATTCATGTTCGGTGTCTGAGAAATTTTAATTTAAAACCCTCTTTAGCTGTAAAGTCAAATTTTAAGTTACAGTTTTGAAAATTACACTTTTAGAAGGTTGGCATTTTCATTCCCCAATAATTTGGAGCCTGCAGCCTGTTCCTTGGTCACATGATTGTGTGAAGTTGACAGTTGGGCTTTGTATATTCCTCCAAGAAAGCCACACAAATAGAGGGATTTGGTGTGGCTCAATGGGCCATTAGTGTTAGGATGGGAGGCGGAGCTGGGCACAACCACACTTCCAAGCCAATAGGCTGTGCCCTGCCTTCACACAAAGGACTTCATACTATCCCATTGTGTCTACAACTAGGCTGGAGCCAGGGCAGGTAGGCAGGAAATTCAAGGCACTGCAAAAAGAATCTCTAGCTGAATCTCTAAAAACATCTCTTACTTCAAAGAAGGCATCAGGTATCAAAATAGGACTCTCAGGCCCACTCTTCAGTACACTTCTGGGCCTGTGGGAGACTCAGAAGAAAGACTGCTGTGCTGCTCTGCAGCAAGATTAATTGCTACTCTGCTGCCCTGCTACCCTGTTGCCCTGTTGCCTAAGTGAGAAGGATTGGACCTGCTCTTGGAGCCTAGGACTACCTGAGTGACTCCAAGGACTAATTGGCTGGCCTCCTCATCAGAGCCTCAGGGACAGAAAGGGCTCCCACCATCTTGAATCCTTCACCTGGACTCTGCCTGCTATAAGTCCGACTCCTAATCCCCCAAGTGCAGCCATCCAAGGCCTGCATCCTTGAAAGTGTGCCTGAAAGTGCTCTGCCAGCCCAGCTGGGGCACTAGTATTGTCAACCCGGACCTTGCTTTGCCTTGGCTGCGCAACGCATCCTTAATGAGGGACTCCGCAACTCTTCGCAACCTGGATTTAAGGTACTTTGTTCAATGGTCCTGACTTGATTCCTGTATCTGGTCCGTACTGAATCGCAGTCAGTCTGAACTTGTGACAGGGTCCTGATCTGGCTTGAGCAGATATCAACAGTTGGCGCTTTGTGTTTTTAAGCACTACTTTTACTGAACCTTTAAAATTGAGTATCTTCCATTCTACTAATTAGAATTTTGCTATATTGTTGTCAAATAATTTTTAGTTTATATAATTTTGTGGGATTTTTTCTTGTGTTGTGTCTTCACTTTGCTACTCTTTGTGGGCTGCATAAATGCTTTACACATTGCCACTAAGTAAAGCCTGGCTGCTTTTGTGTCTTGTTAACAGAATTAACAACAGGTTAATTTAGTGACTTTAGTGGTTCAAACTAACAAGGATTGTGGCTGTTGCTTGAGCAGGGTTTCCACCCCACTCAACCATCAACCCAATTTCTCACATCCATGTATACATTCATGTTTAGGTCTCCATCTTCATCCCCAATATTCACTTTTTTACTCATTGAAGTAAAGCTACCAGTTCTGATGAAAGAGCTATCATCTTTTTGATTTATCAGCCAAAAATACGCCTCATCTCTTTATACCGACGCAGTCCTGAGCATCCACTCTCTTGCTCAACTTGATGGGCTTCAGTGACTAAACTATTTTCCTCCATTCTCTGAAGAACAAGGTCAATCCCAAGCAGCACAACTGGCAAAGCTGGATGTCTATAGCCAGTCCCTGATCTTTTCACAGTGACTTCTCAATATTCTTCTTTAAATCTATTCCTCTGTGCTGCAAAGCATTAGAAGTTTGTAATACAAAAAATTCCTGCCAAAAGCAAGTAAAATCTACTCATATGTTTTGGGATGTAAAATAAAATACCCAATGTGTGTTAATGAGGGAAATATGCTTAGTTTGCTTTCGTTTAATTCCATGAATTTTCAGAAAAATTATGCGAAGTTAAAAGTAAAGACGCGAAAAGCAAATCCATCATATAGAGTCATATTTTATTACGAAATGCATGCTCACGGAAATTTAACACAAGAATACAGTTTACGCAAAAACAAATAATGCAAAAAAACATTTCGAACAACAGCCACTTTCATTCTGTTGTTATTTTGCATTCCCTGTAAGCAGAATGCCTCTATTTCAAGAACTTTGTGTGAAAAGCATAATGTGAACTTCCCAAAATTATGTCAGTTACACCAGCATAACTTTAATTCCATCCCAGCCTATAACTAATTTCAGTAACAATTGCTATGCAATTTCATTTGGAGAACAAAACTAGATTGAACACAGTATTTGAATAGATGCCTGTGTGTCGAAATTCGAAACCACATCTATGGTTACTAAGTTATTGCATCCTTAAAGATGGCCATTAAGAGGATTTGATTTTGAGCCTGAATGCAGACTTTCTCTCTGTGAGAAGTTGGCCTGGCATATGCTGGTCAGTAGTTATAGTGGCCACCTTGCACCAGTCAAATTCGACTCTTATGGTAGATAGGTTTAAGACAACCTTTTAAAGAAAGCTATCCTCGTGGTAGCTGTGGAGAGCAGCCTTCAGGCTTGGTCTCTGAGGAATGTAAAGCAGCTTGTTTTACCTTATAATCTCTTGAATTACCAAATGAAAGGACACCACACAGGTATATCTATCAAATATATATGTATTTATTTGTAGACACACTCTACTAATCTCTTTATGAGATTAGAAGCCTAGGAACACATTCATATATCAACGTTTCGCAATAAGTTAAGCACAAATATGGCTGGGGCCCTAAGGGCGTACCAGACCATATACTAAAAAAGAGGATTAGGAAAGTCGACTTGCAGAATGACAAGGCCTAGGGCCTGTAGAATCGCTGGGGCTTCACTAATGTAGTAAAAGCAGGTAAGTAACAGACCCACGGGAGACGCATGCAGTGTGAGAACACAGTCGCGGTTCCCTATTGATTACAATGGAGCAAGTCGCGGTTTGATTTTTAAAGTGTTAGGGTACTTCGAGGAAGTCTACAAGCAAGCAACTTACAAGGTAAGTAATTCGAGGGCCAACACACACTAGGGCACCGGAGTGCACGAGTTACCTCACCCAGGGAAGCCGGGTGCATAGGTGTCTTTTGGTGTCGGGTAGCGTCACTGTTTTCGATGGATACCAAAGAAGATTTGCTGCTTGCGAAGATTGAAGAAGTGTCTGGTGGAATCCAAGGCCGGATTCAAGATGTAGAAGACCTGAAAATTGAAGGAACAGTGTTCACAGTCACTTGCCAGTGACCCGGGGCCAGGAAAATGGATGCCCACGGATGTCGGGTGATTTCAGGTGATCAAGGGTGTTTTGACTCTTCGCTAACGATGACCAGGAGAGATTGACGATGACCAGCAGCTGGATTCGGAGTGCTCAATAAAGTCTGCAGCTGACTGCCGTGTCGGCAACCGGATTGGAGCCAACAAGCCTTGGTAACAGCAAGTCTTGTGGAAAGTGAATTTAGTCAATGGTGCAGACCAGCAAGATCTGAGGGACTCACCCAGCAAGAGTAAGTGAGGGCAGGCCTGGAGCAATAAGATGAGCCCTTTGGTTTGATAAGAAAGTCTTCGGGGGACCCACAAATCAATGGGCAAGGGATCGCAAAGACACCTTGTGAGGAAATGCTTCACAGGAGCCCACGGTCACTCGGGATGGGGTAGGCCTCTGATTTTCGCTGCACGACCTGCTGGAGGCTTGGGCCATAAATGGTCTACAGCACAAGTTCATAGAATGTCGTGAAGGGGTTGCACTTGATAATAGTGCATGGTTCCCAGGTATTGCAGTTCCTCATCACTCGAGGGGTCCACTCGCCTCAGCTTTGCTGGGGACTCACAATGGCCATAGAGAAGTCAGAAAATCTACTTCTGGGGCTGCAGGGACTTCGGACTCCAGCGGGAGCGGGAAAGTTTCCGACCGTTGATTCAAGTTTTGGTGCCTGCCAAGCAGGGGAGTCACACCTTGACTCCAAGGGAGATTCTTCCATCTTCCAAAGGTAGTGGAACATCGAAGGACCAGGATTCTTCTTGTAAAGCGTTGTCCAGGGTTATCTACTTTGCAATGGCAAGGTTTCCTATCTTATACTGAAGATAGGGGAGGGACTCCTCTGGGAATGTCAGGGTTGGGAGTGGTTACACCCACTTCCCTTTGTCCAGTTTCATGCCAGGGCAGGACCAGGTAACCCCTGAACCGGTTTCAGCTGGCATATGCACAGAGGAGCCTACTGCTCCCCCAGTGCAGGACTTCAAAGCACTCTAGGAGTGCACCCACCCAGCCCCAACACACTAAATCCTGTCTGGAAGGCTGTTGGGCCTCCTCCACTGCGAGTTTCAGTCAGCAGCAGGAGGGCAGCCCAGTGTCTGTGTTGGTGGCATCCATTTTGTGATGCCAGGGCTCTTTCAGATTTCTACCGTGTTACCACAGTAGGCACATGTCGTCCCCTCTAGAAGGGTGGGATCATGCTCCCACATCATGGACTGATGTGGGGGTATGATTCGAAGTTGTTTGACACCAAACACGACTTGTTTTGATGCAGTCATTCCAAAGTTAGCATTTATAATGCACTTAAGAGTATATGGTTTAACCGCATCCACAAACAGCCACAGAGAATAGACTCTGCCAGCTGCAGAGGGGCCCTGCTCAGGCAGAGGCACCCCCTCACATTGTAAACCAAGCACCCTGCCCTCAGGATTGATAGGGCCTGCCTTAGGGGTGACTGATAGGTTTATATGTGTGTGTATGGTGAGATATAGAAACCTATACCTCAGTGAGGAGTGCTAACACTACCCCACCCAGGCTGCAGTAGCAGGCCTGTGGTGTCAGATTTAGTCTGCTTCCCAGGGGTGGCATAATACATGCTTCAGCCTCTGGTAGGCCTGTGAAGTGCCTATGCCCTAGGTACCTAAGGTACCACATACTAGGCGCTCATAAGGTACCACAGTTTTCAATCACTAGTGCATCTTATATGCACACCAAGTCGTTAAGAGAGAACAGAGAGACTGGGGCCCTGATTAGTAGGGACCCAGCCAGACAAAAGCCAGAAACCAGTGTATACATCAGAAAAAAAGTAGGGGCAACATAAGTGCAGATCCTACTCTCCTACACAACCCCCCCACCCCCCCAAACGCAGGGACACTAAACTAACCTTGGCCAGTTGAGTCTTCGTGTTCTAAGTGGAAATACCTTGAGAGTCCATCTGCATTGGCATGTTGGATCCCAGGTCTCTGTTCCACTGTATAGTCCATCCCCTGTAGGGAAATGGACCACCTGAGCAGTTTAGGATTTTCACCTTTCATCTGTTTGAGCCATAGGAGGGGCTTGTGTTCAGTCTGAACTATGAAGTGAGTGCCAAACAAGTATGGCCTCAGCTTCTTCAGGGCCCACACCACAGCAAAGGTCTCCCAACGTTTCTCTCTAGTGGTCAGCCTTCTGCTTATGAAAGCTACTGGCTGGTCTTGACCTTCATCATTAAGTTGCGACAGTACAGCTCCCACACCCAGCTCTGAAGCATCTGTTTGGACAATGAACTTCTTTTGGTAGTCTGGACTCTGTAAGATGGGGGCAGTGCACATTGCCTGCTTTAGGTCATCAAATGCATTTTGACAGCTAGCTGTCCACTGAACCTTTTTTGGCATTTTCTTAGAGGTCAGATCATTTAAGGGGGTCACTATAGATCCATATCCCTTAACAAACCTCCTATAGTACCCAGTCAGGCCTCAAAAGGCTCTTACCTGTGTCTGGGTGGTTGGAGCTACCCATTCCATTATGGTCTGGATTTTGCACTGCAATGGTTGAACCTGACCTCCACCTACAAGGTGGCCCAGGTACACAACCTGACTCTGCCCTATCTGGCACTTAGTGGCCTTGATAGTGAGGCCTGCTTTTTGCAGGGCCTCCAAAACATTTCTGAGGTGGACCAGGTGATCCTGCCAGGTGGAACTAAAGACAGCAATATCATTTAGATAAGCTGAGCAATAAGTTTCCATATCAGTCAGAACTTTATTCACCAACCTCTGAAAAGTGGCAGGTGCATTTTTCAAACCAAAGGGCATCACCACAAAATGATAGTGCCCACCAGGGGTTGAAAATGCTGTTTTGGCCTTGGCATCATCAGCTAACTTGATTTGCCAGTAGCCAGCTGTTAGGTCAAATGTGCTAAGATACAGTCCCTGACATGGTCAGGTTGCCTGTAGATTTTACTCTTGACAGGCAGACTGTCTCCAGTGTCCACCTCATGGGTGCACCAGGAAGTCTGACTTGGGATCAGGCTAAACATATGTCTGAACTGTTGCAGAACTCTTCTGTATTTAGTTTGCTGATGTTCAGTGAGGCTGCTTGCCAAAGCAACACCATCAACTGACCCATCATCAGGGTTCTGTGAGAGCAGGTCAGGGAGAGGGTCACTCTCCTCCTCCTGTTCCTCATCAGTTGCCATGAGCAAGCCCATGTCAGCCCTGTCCACATATGGCTTTAATCTGTTGACATGGAGCACCCAAAGGGAGCTCCTGGGAGTTCCAAGATCCACCAAGTAGGTGACCTCTCTCTTTTTCTCAACAATTGTATGGGGGCCACTTCATTTGTCCTGGAGAGCTGCTGGGGCCACATGCTCCAACACCCACACTTTCTGGCCTGGCTGATAAACAGTCAGGACAGCCTTTTGGTCATGCCAAGCTTTTTGTAGTTCTTGGCTAGCCTCAAGGTTTTTGGTTGCCTTCTTCATGTACTCTGTCATCCGGGAGCGGAGACCAAGTACATAGTCCATCACATCCTGTTTGGGAGGTTTGAGAGGTAACTCCCAGCCCTCCTTCACCAAACACAATGGGCCTCTGACAGGGTGCCCAAACAGAAGTTCAAAAGGGCTGTAGCCAACCCCCTTCTGTGGGACCTCCCTTTATGCAAACAGAAGGCAGGGAAGTAAAAGCTTTTCTGGGAGGCCTTTAATCATTCCCTTTAGGGTTTTGTTGAACCTTTCAACTAACCCATTGCATTGTGGGTGATAGGGAGTAGTGAACTTGTAGTTTACACCACACTCCTTCCACATTGCTTTTAGATACCCTGACATAAAGTTTGTTTCTCTGTCAGATATAACCTCCTTAGGGAAGCCCACTCTGGAGAAGACTCCAATGAGGGCTCTTGCCACCACAGGGGCTGTGGTGGTCCTGAGGGGAATTGCTTCTGGATACCTGGTGGCATGATCCACTACCACCAGGATACACCTGTGCCCAGATGCTGTTGGAGGGTCAAGGGGACCAACAATGTCAATCCCTACCCTTTCAAAGGGAACCCCCACCACAGGTAGTGGTATCAGGGGGGCCTTTGTTGTGCCACCTGACTTGCCACTGGCTTGGCAAGTGACACAGGAGCGACAAAACTCCTTGGTGTCCTCTGGCATGTCTGGTCAATGAAAATGAGGGACAAGTCTGTCCCAGGTTTTGTTTTGGCCCAGGTGTCCTGCCAATGGGATGTCATGTGCTAGGGTCAAGAGGAACCCCCTAAACTTCTGAGGTATTACCAACCTCCTGGTGGCTCCAGGGGTAGGATCTCTAGCCTCAGAATATAGGAGTCCTTCATCCCAATAAACTTTATGGGACCCACTAGCACTCCAAGCAGCCTCAGCAGCACCCGGCTGTCTGAGGGGTTCAAGAGAGGGGCACCGTTGCTCCTTACTCAGATCTTCCCTGGAAGGTCCCCCTGTCCCCCTGTCCTCTGGAACAGTTCCTTCTTCAGGCTCTGCTTCTCCTCCCTCAGGAGGAGAATCTGAGATCTGAGACAGAGGGGAAGGCACTGCCTTAACACTACTGCTCCTCCTCTTGGGTAGCATCTGGTCCATAGTTTCAGGATCCAGAGCTGGTTCAGCTTTATGCATTTTGGCCTGTGGCCTGGTCACAGCAAATACCTCTACAGGTATGCCCAACATCTCAGCATGAGTCCATAATTCCACTTCAGACCAGGCTGAAGTCTCCAGATCATTGCCCAACAAAAATTCGACAGGGAGGTCTGCACTGACTACTACCTTTTTGAGGCCAGTTACTCCTCCCCAGGAGAAATTCACAACTGCCAGACTATGGTTGATGCTGACATTGCTTGCATTTGTAACCTGGTACATTTCACCCAGGATGATCTGTGCAGGGTCCACTAGGTCCTCTGTCACCATGGTGACACTAGCACCTGTGTCCCTGAATGCCAAAGCCTGTTTGCCATTTATTATAGGCTGCTGTTTGTATATGCCCAGATTACTGGGGCTCACTAGGATGGACATGTCAATATCTCCCTCACAAACCAGCATTGCCTGTGTGGTTTCTCTGACTAGGCCAGAGTCCACATCAGAACCCAGGGTCAACCCTACTACACCCTTATTCTTATTACCACCTCCACCAATGACTGTACTAGGGGGAACAGTTGCCTTAGGGGCAGGGGTGGTGGTGGTTTGGTCTTTGGACTTGGTACAATCAGAAGTCCAGTGCCCTTTCTGTTTACAGAATTTGCACCGGGCTTATTTTGGCCTTTTCCCTTTGTAGACTGTGAATCCCCACCAGATGCAGATTTTTGAGGCCCTTGTGAAGACTTCTGGTCTTTTGCCTTATCCCCACCTTCATCTGAGCCTTTAGGATCCTGCTTCTTAGTGTCACCCCTTGGTTCTGGGTTTTCTGCCTCACCCTGGTTCTGAGCCATTTGTCTGCCTTCTTTCCCAATTCTTGGGGAGAGATCAGATCAGAGTCTACCAGGTACTGATGCAACAACTGGTTTTGGCAATTATTAAGGATCTGTTCTCTCATCATAAGATTATACAATCCCTTAAAATCAGTAACTCCACTACCAACCAGCCAACCCTCCAGAGCCTTGGTTGCACAATCTATAAAGTCTGTCCATTCCTGATTCTGTACTTTTTGGGTGTCTCTGAACTTCAACCTGTACTGTTCAGTGGTTAAGCCAAACCCATCTATTAATGCACTTTTCAAGACATCATAATCATCAGCATCCTCTTCTCTAACAGTGAGGAGCTTGTCTCTACCTTTATCTGAAAAGGAGAGCCACAAGATTGCTGCCCACTGTTTCTGGGGGACCTGTTAAACTTTACAGGCCCTCTCCATAGCAGTTATCCACTTGTGGATATCATCCTCACTCTGGTAGGGAGGAACAACCTTGGACAGGTTCCTATGGTCTGGAATGTAATCTCTGCCTCTAGGGACACTGTTGCTGCCACCAGGGGGGTCTAACCCCTCCTTTTTAGAAGCTCTCTGGAGCTCAAAGGCTTCTCTGTCTAAGGCCAATTGCTTGGTTCTGAGGGCAAGCCTAGCTTCCTCATACTGGAGCATCTTGTACCTTCTTTCAGAGGAGGTCTCTCTATGAAAGTATGAGTTACTCTGTTGGACAGAATCTCTGCCAGAGTGATTTGAGTGGTCAGATTCCCTTGAAGGGGACCTAACCCTCTTTTCTACTCTGTCAGCTCTCTTAGGGAGAATTCCTCTGTCCTTTGCAGACCCTTGTGGGTCTGGCCCTTCAATCACAGACTCCAGGTCATCTTGATTTTCATAATCAAACCCAGAGACTATGGCTGACCCACCCCCTGATCCAGTTCCACTAGCTCCTATAGCTAGTCTAAGATCATCTGCTACTAGTAGATTTATCAGGTGCTGTGCGGAGGGACTCTGTCCTAACCCCAGGTGTCTTGCAACACACATGACCTTCAAGTCAAAATAGGTCATGTCCTTGTACTGAGGTTGGGTGGACCCACTGGCTCCATCCCTTGAGGACATTCTAGTGTTATGCAGTGTTGCACTACCTACACTAGTGTGTGGCCTACTGATCCTAGCTTGAACTGTAGTAAGGGTGTGCTATCCCTTCACAAACAACTCTAAGTTCAGTAGAACTTATTGATACTAAGCTTGACTTTTATATGTACTTTGAGTACCTTTAGTGGTTTTCAGTTAGTAATTCAAATAGAGATTTTCTGGTAAAACAATGGCAAGCTGGAATCCCACACGCTGCCCACCAATGTGAGAAGTTGGCCTGGCATATGCTGGTCACTAGTTATAGTGGCCACCTTGCACCAGTCCAATTCGACTCTTATGGTAGATAGGTTTAAGACAACCTTTTAAAGAAAGCTATCCTAGTGGTAGCTGTGGAGAGCAGCCTTCAGGCTAAGTCTCTGAGGAATGTAAAGCAGCTTGTTTTACCTTATAATCTTTTGAATTACCAAATGAAAGGACACTACACAGGTATATATATCAAATATATATGTATTTATTTCTAGACACACTCTACTAATCTCTTTATGAGATTAGAAGCCAGGAACACATTCAAATATCAACGTTTCACAATATGTTAAGCACAAATATGGCTGGGGCCCTAGGGGCGAACCAGACCATATACTAAAAAAGAGGTTTAGGAAAGTCGACTTGAAGAATGACAAGGCCTAGGGCCTGTAGAATCGCTGGGGCTTCACTAATGCAGTAAAAGCAGGTAAGTAACAGACCCACGGGAGACGCATGCAGTGTGAGACCACAGCCGCGGGTTCCCTATTGATTACAATGGAGCAAGTCGCGGTTTGATTTTTAAAGTTTTAGGGTACTTCGAGGAAGTCTACAAGCAAGCCACTTACAAGGTAAGTAATTCAAGGGCCAACACACACTAGGGCACCGGAGTGCACGAGTTACCTCACCCAGGGAAGCCGGGTGCATAGGTGTCTTTTGGTGTCGGGTCGCGTCGCTGTTTCTATGGAGACCAAAGAAGATTTGCTGCTTGCGAAGACTGAAGAAGTGTCCGGTGGAATCCAAGGCTGGATTCAAGATGTAGAAGACCTGAAAATTGAAGGGACAGTGTTCACAGTCACTTGCCAGTGACCCGAGGCCAGGAAGATGGATGCCCACCGATGTCGGGTGATTTCAGGTGATCAAGGGTGTTTTGACTCTTCGCTTACGATGACCAGGAGAGATTGACGATGACCAGCAGCTGGATTGAAAGTGTCCCATGACGTCTGCAGCTGACTGTGGTGTTGACAACTGGATTGAAGCCTACAAGCATTGGCAACAGCAAGTCTTGTGGAAAGTGAATTTAGTCAATGGTGCCGACCAACAAGGTCTGAGGGACTCACCCAGCGAAGGTAAGTGAGGGCAGGCCTGGAGCAACCAGGGGAGCCCTTTGGTTTGATAAGAAAGTCTTCGGGGGACCCACAAGCCAATGGGAAAGGGATCGCAAAGACATCTTGTGAGGAAATGCTTCACAGGAGCCCACGGTCACTCGGGATGGGGTAGGCCTCTGATTTTCGCTGCACGACCTGCTGGAGGCTTGGGCCACAAATGGTCTAAAGCACAAGTTCGTAGAATGTCGTGAAGGGGTTGCACTCGATAATAGTTCATGGTTCCCAGGTATTGCAGTTCCTCATCACTCGTGGGGTCCACTCGCCTCAGCTTTGCTGGGGACTCACGGCTGTTGGGGAGTCAGGAAATCCACTTCTGGTGTTGCAGGGACTTCGGACTCCAGCGGGAGCGGGAAAGTTTGCAACCGTCGATTCAAGTTTTGGTGCCTGCCAAGCAGGGGAGTCACTCCTTGACTCCAAGGGAGATTCTTCCGTCTTCCAAAGGTAGTGGAACATCGAAGGACCAGGATTCTTCTTGTAAAGCGTCGTCCAGGGTTATCTACTTTGCAATGGCAAGGTTTCCTATCTTATACTAAAGATAGGGGAGGGACTAGCTCTATGACCACTCCTCTGGGAGGGTCAGGGTAGGGGGTGGTTACACCCACTTCCCTTTGTCCAGTTTCGCGCCAGAGCAGGGACAGGTAGCCCCTGAACCGGTTTGAGCTGGCATATGCACAGAGGAGCCTACTGCTCCCCCAGTGCAGGACTTCAAAGCACTCTAGGAGTGCACCCACCCAGCCCCAATACACTAAATCCTGTCTTGAAGGTGGTGACACCTTCCTGTGACAGGATGCCTATTGTTGGGCCTCCTCCACTGCGAGTTTCAGTCAGCAGCAGGAGGGCAGGCCAGTGTCTGTGCTGGTGGCATCCATTTTGTGATGCCAGGGCTCTTTCAGATTTCTACCGTGTTACCACAGTAGGCACATGTCGTTCCCTCTAGAAGGGTGGGATCATGCTCCCACATCATGGACTGATGTGGGGGTATGATTTCAAGTTGTTTGACACCAAACACGACATGTTTTGATGCAGTCATTCCAAAGTTAGCATTTATAATGCACTTAAGAGTATATGGTTTAACCGCATCCACCAACAGCCACAGAGAATAGACTCTGCCAGCTGCAGAGGGGCCCTGCTCAGGCAGAGGCACCCCCTCACATTGTAAACCAAGCACCCTGCCCTCAGGATTGATAGGGCCTGCCTTAGGGGTGACTGATAGGTTTACATGTGTGTGTATGGTGAGATATAGAAACCTATACCTCAGTGAGGAGTGCTAACACTACCCCACCCAGGCTGCAGAAGCAGGCCTGTGGTGTCAGATTTAGTCTGCTCCCCAGGGGTGGCATAATACATGCTTCAGCCCCTGGTAGGCCTGTGAAGTGCCTGTGCCCTAGGTACCTAAGGTACCATATACTAGGGGCTCATAAGGTACCACAGTATCCAATCACTAGTGCATCTAATATGCACACCAAGTCGTTTAGAGAGAACAGAGAGACTGGGGCCCTGATTAGCAGGACTATAGCCAGAAACCAGTGTATACATCAGAAAAAAAGTGGGGGCAACATAAGTGCAGATCCTACTCTCCTACACTCTCAATAACTATATCAAAGGCTGGTATAAACGATCAGTGGCAAATCTGGCTCTAATGGCTTCACAATGCAGTGGAATTGCAGCACAAGCCCTGAAAATGCCAGCAGCATCAGACTGCCATCTTTGAAAAATGTGGCAATATTTATACAAAATAAATTGTTCCATTGTTCCAAGATGACTGCCAAGTTGTGTCTAAATGCAAGATGGCTTCCCGCATTACTGACTTTGAAAACGCTTGTGGCTCTGTTCTTTGAGTAGTGGGAAAGCTAATACCGGTGCATTTGGCATTTGGAGCCAGGATGGCGTGGGAGAGTAAAGGTGGAGAGGCGTAAGTGCAGTAGTGAAAAGACACTTAAAGCCGCTTAACTCTGCCTTCTAAATAAGGGCGCCTTTCACGCAGCACTTAGCGTGAAAGGGGCGTGCAACAGGTGTTGTAGTGAGTATTACGCCACAAAACCCATTACTTTTTGACTCAGCCCTATATTTACAAGGTATGGGATAGCGCCAAAGATATTGTCAGGGAATACCTGGTCTTAAGCAGGCGATTGAAGGAGAAATGTTCAATTTCTCTTAATTTGCTCTTTCCATACAAACAGCAAATTGCCTGTAAAGATTGTTTATGTGAAAGAAGGTGTCCCTTCCTGCACTTAAACAATCACCCCTGCAGCACAGGCACCCTTGCAACATGGAACAAGGGTGCCTGTGCTGGCATTAGGCACCTTCTTTAGCGCCAGCGCTAAGGGAAACGCAGGGGTGAGCCACATTGTTGAAAATACGGTGCATCACTGCATTTTGAAACTGATGAAGCGCGGCATTACTAATTCTGGCGTAACACTGCGCTCCGCCAGTTTCTAGTAAATATGCCCCATTGAGTGCTAAACTTTAAAGACGACAGGAATCGGCAAAAGAAAAAAATGCTCTCTGTTATCAGCAGTGGAAGTATACAACCCATCCAATTAAGAAAGATGATGAAACTAAAATACTCCAAAAACTGTTCAAACACAGAGTAGGGACTAAAGCCACCAAGAACAGGGACTACAGCCATGAGAATCAGGGAAATGGAAAAGACAAGCAAACCCATCTAGGCATGAACCTAATAAGAATAAGAATGCCCAAAATTTTCTACTATCGACTTTTAGTTAATAAACTAATCGGAAATATTTTGTGCTATATACTGTAAATATATCTTATTTTCTCTTATTTGTAAAGGAATCCAAGTATTTAACACACTGAATGTTTGAGGAACTTCTAAGAACATGCGGGCGGCAGGCAAGGTGTAATTCTCAAACGAAATTTTAAATTGTTTAGATTCTAATTGTATATTTTCACTTTTGCTATAGTTAGGTTAGCAACTATTAAGATAAATATAGTTGAAAGTGTGCCATTTCAGTAACATTTCATGTTCCTTCAGTGTACTTCGCATTCCCACATCGTTTGGTTGTCTGGGGTTGCACTTTACATACAAAAGAGTAATTGTAGGGAGCCGCCCAAAGTTCACCCAAAAGAGCTATGAAAGCTCCTGGCATGTGCAGATGGAAACACTTAAAGAGTGCCCTCCAAACATGCCTGGGGCATTCACTTCTTGCCTTAGGTAGAAAACCACTTGCATGCAACCTCGGAAAAGAAGCTATTTCCAGACTGAGACAGACTTTAGGATAAATTGATGATGAATCTAGCATTGTAGGGTGCGGTGATCCCCACAGCGGTTTGCAGGGCAGGCGTTTTAGTCCCAAAGGCTTCAGGCATTTATATTTCTAAGTAATTTCCAAGTAATGCTCATTTTATAATTAAAAAAATCTTTTGTAAAAAAATAAGTGTGCATTAAAATGATGAAGGCGCTCATAGATCAAAGAATATCAGATTGGCAATTCTTACTGAAAACATAGGTACAGGTTTCCAAGGCCTATGCCTGGAAAAGCTGAAGTTCCCACATGCCCAACCTCACAGGCTATACCCAATGCCATGTACCTATGGATGAATTGCGTTGCCAGTTTGCTACGCATGTGGAGGGGGGGGGACGCAGGGTGTTGAAAGTATAGGTGCATACATTACACAATGTATTCATAAATTAAGCACAGGCATGATCGCCATAGATGGAATATAGGTCGCCATCGCCCTTAGAGAATCAGAGACGTTGTCAGGCACAAACAGTCCTTGCTGAGTGGCAAGATTTTGCTGTGCAGTTAGGAGCAAATTAAATGCGTTTCTGGGTTGATATTCCCCTAGCAACCGGCGATTCACGGCCATGGTGCTGTTGCTCGCTGAACAACAAATTGCGATGAACCTGGGCTGAAGATTCCCTCTGAAAGATGCTGACTGGCTGTGAGACATGATCTACTGTGACTAGGCCAGGGTGGAGTTCCCATGAGTTCCACAAAGCGACCATAAAAAGCCACCGTGCTTCGTGGAGTTCCGCAAGCAGCAGAGTGCATTAGGTCACGCCGTTCGCACAAATTTTTAGCATTGCGTCCCGCGTTGATAAATCAGTGTGAACTGTACCATGCGTAGTGCAAGAGAGCACTGCTTCTTTCTGCCTCTCGAGTAACTGTTCTACTCGATCGGCAGCTTCCTCAATGCGAACAGAAGGTTTATCTGCGGTAGCGGACTTCCGTGACCACCCTCATTGAGAAATCTCGCCAGGAGGTGGTCTGGAGTAAGATTTTCCTCACTCTTAACGTTGGCGACTATGAGCAGGGAAAAAACTCTGCTGCATGCATTGCTCGGGCCGGGAAAAACTCCGCAAACTCCGAAAGACCAAAGCAGAATTTCACGGCCGGGCCAAATTGTGACTCTACTAGTGAAGTCTACGAGGTTCTGCAGCCCCCTAAGCCACGGCCTAAGGATATATGGGCCCCTCTGCGGACTTATCTTCTCTCCTTAGACACAGATGTTAGTTCTTCAAATTGATTACTGCTGTGTTTACTTGGCATGCTTGTTAGTTGTATATGGTCCTTTGTATTTTCGGCTTCACTGCCATCTTCTCACATATGCTTTCATAACTTTTACCCTGTTATTGCATTTGCCACTCATTAACTATACCCCTGTTGAGACGTGGCTCATCTCTCCTTTGTATTTGAACTATAGACCTGACACCTTTTTTTTGTGTGTTTTTTTATTTCTGCTAAGCTGGTATTGTATGCATGAATCATTAGTAAATAATAAACACATTCCCCCCCCCCCTCAATTTCTTTTTTTAAATACAATTTTGGGTTTCATTACTGCAACATACACAGTGGTGCTGGAACAATTATCAGAATGGAGGTACTGTCATCAATGTTACATCACAGAAGTCATAGGGATTGAGAAAATACAAGTGTTACACAAAGAACAAGTGTAGCAAAGGAGCCATGCCTATTCAGCAGGAGAGTGGCAAGAGTGTAGTATAGAGCTAGTGGTGCACTTTAGAGCACACGGTCTCAAATATATTACTTAAGCATGGTGTCGTAGAGTGCTGCCATTCACAAACAGCCCATTTTTCAACAAAAGGGCCTTCAAATTTGCTCCGACATACAGTTTTATTGGTAAAACTATATAGCACGCAAACAATAAAGTTTGGAAAACGGGCTTCAATTAATATTTATGATTTGTGCGACATCCAGTAAAATCTCTTGATTTGTTTCTAAAATAAATTGGGTTACTGGTTGAGGGGGCTCAAACACTACTCAAGCAGCAACTGCAAACCTTGTCAGGGTGAGGCACAAGCACACCCCAAATTAACAGGTGCTCAGCCCTCTGGTAAATTTGGCACAGGGCAGTCAGGCTCAACTTAAATGTAATGTGTTAAATATTTATTTATACAGCACTTCAAAGTGTAATACAGTGAAACCACAGCAATTTAGAAAGAGAGTAAAATCTATTAAATTATTTGAGACCAAAACAATAATAATCCAATCAGTAGAACCAAAGAGAAGCAATTTTAAAGGTTGCAGTAAAAATAGTGCCAAACAGCATAAAGTGCTAACTGTGCATATCTGGTAGCGCCAGACTGAGACAAAGTCACATGTTCAGGCCGACCGCGATGGAGTGTGTGCCAGCTGAAGGGACCCAGTAATATCTGCGGAACAAGAGTACCTTAAATTCTGGTTGCAGAGTGTTGCAAGGCACCATGCCCAGGATGCATCGCGCAATCAAGGTGATGCGTTAATTCCGAAGAGCTGCGTGGCTGCAATAAGAGAACCTGCATCATTGTCAAGGCTGCCCTTGCCGAGAGATTCGTGCTGTGAGGACCTGAGTTAGTGAAGCTTGGGAAATTAGTGGTTCCAATGAGGGCTGCGAGGTTAATGCAAAGTTTTTGCGCTGGGTGAACCCTTGCAGCAGAGGCGATGCATCAGTTCTGCTCATGCTTGTGCTGCACAGCAGAGGAGATGTGTCTGCTCTGCGGGATCTACAGATGGGCTGGCAGAGCACCTCCACACATGACCGTAGCCAGGAGTATACTTATAGCGGAGCGTGGCCCTTAACTATGACCAAACATTAAAGCTGTGCTCTATAGATGCATTCTTTCTCAAATACTGGTTGCACCTCTAAACTCGACCCCCAGAACATCACGGCATAACAATATCAACAACAGCATATTGAAAGGTATATAGGGAAGTATAGATTTACTATTCCTAACTCTTTATACCTTGAAGATATATGTGTCAGGTAGATACATTTATGTAGAGGTAGGTATAGAAATACTATATTACCTGTCACCATTTTAGATTTGCTGTGCTGTTCTCGATATTCTCTGCCTTTGATATTCAGGTGCACACCGTGTGATTCTGTGTGAAGGAATACATGACTTTTTGTAAGTTACATATTAAAGAACACTCAATCAACTTTTCACATCCGACTTTAAATTCTATCAATTATATGGGATTTAAAGTAGAAGGGTGTAAAATTGTAAAGTAGGCTGACTCGCAACTTTGTTTATTTTCTAAACTGTTGAAACTTTGAGCAATGCAAAGCTTATCATTTTTTTTAAATAAGCTAGCCTCAGCTCAGAGCCCTACCTCCCACTCTCTTGTGGCAGATATCCAGCCTCCACACTCAATATGGTTTCGCTGGAGGATGTCCTATCAGGGAAATTCTACATCAGGAAATTTTTATACCTAGAAGGCCCAAAGGATAAACCTTACCTCATATAATTCGGAGTGTGGAATTTCCTAATTCTGATCAAATTCTGTGATTAAGATTTAATTTGCCACTAATTTAAAGTAACTTTACAGAGTGATTAGAGCATATCTTTCCGGAACGTTTTGAGAAACTAGTCGCAAACAGTGTATTTTAAACATGTTAGGATTTCAACAATGGTGAAAATGAAATCGAATTTAAATGTTATGTTACGGGTGATGTTGGGAAGGTCCCACAATGGTCGAATATATACTTTTACCATGCGGATTTTACACTGGGATACAATCACAATGCAGTTGTTACAACGACCGCGTTGTTACAACGCAGTGCCATTACAACGCAAGTCGTTACAACGACTTGCGCTAGATGGCGCGCTGTACTTAGGAATAGTATGATTTACTCTTCCAACTCCAGTGTACGCAACACTAGGGAAGGTGTTGGAATAGTAAATAATACTATTCCTTAGTCTAGAGTGCCATCTAGCGCAAGTCTTTGTAAGGACTTGAGACGTAATGGCTCTGTGTGGTCACAACGCGGTCGTTGTAACGACCGCACTGTGATTGTGTTGCGGTGTAAAAACCGCATAGTAAAGGTTGTTCCCCACGTCTACCAGCAAGACGGGTAGGCATGGTAAAGAATAGGTGATTGTGTGAGACAGAGATGGGTCCATTTGAGACTTGAAACCTGGCTGAGGACACTAGTTTCATCTCCAGTTAGAGGAGTCTTAGATTATCAGCCAGCAGCATAATTATGGACATGCTCTACTCTTTCACATGCAGTAGACATCTCCTATAGAATCCTCAAGTATGTGACTAACAGTGCCTGGATGAGCATGCACTTTTTTGAGTGGTGAATTAAGAAAGGATGGAAGCCTGCCATATTTACAAGAAATCAAAAATATTTCCTTGCAAAAGTATTGATCGGCATTACTACAGGAGCAGATAAAAGTCAAATTTCATGTTATGAGACAGTTAAGAGACTGACATGTTTAATGTACACTAGAAAGACAAATTGCTTTTAGAGAATCTGAACTTCTGAACAACTGGGTTGTCCTTTACAGCGACTATAGCAGCAAATGTAGACATGGCTGATATGCATTAAAAGAGAAAGTGGCATCACTTATCACCAAGAACATATGGTAACAAATAATAAGGGGGTGCTATTGATAATCAGTTAGCAAAAAGAAATGTGGAACAAGTAACATTGGTTAGACCTTAGTAGGACCAACAGGCAAGGTGATATTTTTAGATCTTACGCTAAGATCCCTTTTAGAATATAAAGTTTGCTTTGAAATCACATTGGACCAGGTGAATTGGCCGAAACATGATAACCTATAAAATCCACTTACAATCTCCAATCACCATTTTACTACATGTACATACCTCTAATTTTGCCCCTATCAGTTCTGTCTTACTTTCTCCATTTTGTCCCAATCTCTGTCCCCACTGCTTCTCTCAACCGTTTCTCCACTATGCCATTCTGTTTTCTTCTGCATCTATCTTCCCATTCCTATCTCTCATTCTCTCCATCTTGCCTTTTCTATTTACTCTCCTTTCGTTCTCTCAATCTTCTCTCCTTTTCTAGAACCTCATCTCTTTATCTTTTCTTCTATCTTCTTTGTATTTCTCAATATTTGTTATTCTCTCTTTAACCCTCTTCCCTTTGGAACATGTATATCAACTGAAATTTCTCTTGGCTGTGCGTGGCCATTATCAGCACCTGCCACCTTTCTTTGACAACTGTGCTTTTCGCTGTTCCCCAGTCCCAATAGCCTACCATCTTGGGGACCGCCTGAAACAGAAGTCCCCATCCATCATGAAACAAAGAAGTTAGTGCCATGTGGCCATAATATCACTGCAGCTCATTGTCAATTCTTGTTAGACAGGTGTAGGAAGCTGGCTCTGTATATACTATATACCAAAGTAAGGTATGGAGTGCATAATGTCCAGGGAGTCACCAGAGGTATAGCAGAGGCTACATTAGGTAAGTACTAACAGCTCTCTCTGTGGTAGAGTGGACGAGCAGTTAGGCTTATCCAGAAGGTGTGTTAAGCATTTATTGTATTAACTCAATCAAGACTAGGGGCATACACTCAGATACAGAATCCAGATCAATTGGATAAGTATAAAAAGGTATATTTGTATTTTGTTTTCTATAACCAAGCAGGACTTGCTACAGGTAGGTAAAATATACTTTTAATTGTAAACCTTTACACAGAAATGCAATTGAGGATGGATTTGTTGTTGTTACAGGTTTGTATCACTTTAGAATGTAGTTTGAATTGCACAGTAATTACTTTCAGATTACTTTTTAGCTACTTTTGCATTATTTGAGTACTGGACCAAGGTTAACAAAGGTCTAGAAGGGCCCCCGAGTTGCACCACCAGTGGCACTGGGGGGCCAGATGCAGAGTGTAGGGGCCCAATGTTAGCCAATAGGAGGGAGACTTCAATTAGGGATTGCTTCCAAGCAGGCCAATCAGGTTTGGGAGCAAAGCTCCTGGAGTTGCAGGGGCCAACAACCAGCACAGGAGATGCACCACCAGCGGCACTAGGGCAACCGGGTCCAGTGTGCAAAAAGGACGCTGGGACCCTGTGCTTTTCTATGCAGACCTTCGGTTTTGTGAAGTTGCTGCAGGCTCGGGCAGGATAGACTTCCTGAAGATGACCACCAGCTGGAGAGGTAAGTTGGGTATTTGTGGGATGTCTGGACAATGTCTGTTGGGCCACCCAAGGCCGTGGGTGATGGGTGCAGGGGTGTCTTCTGGCGTCGGGTTTTCTTAATAGCTCAGCTGCGGTCGGGTGTACCCTTCAGGCTGAGGCTGCAGGCATAGTCGGGAGTCCTGAGGGAGGTCGAAGCATGAGGGTCAGGATCACTGGGGAGACCTCTTTGTGGTGTTGGGCTACTTGGGCCATGGACGTCGGGTGCAGAGTGGTGTAGAATCGTGGAGTCCCAGGGATCTGGATTCTGTGGGTGATTCTTTGCTTGAGCAAATCTGGTGCTCACGGGAGACAGAGTCTGTAAGATGGTTGCAGGGTAGGTCCTCTGGGCTCTGGGGTTGCTGGCTGCTGGACTCGCTGGGGTTCTTGGTGTAGACAGGTCGTAGACGAGACAGGTCGGTAGGGCTGGGGCCAACGCAGTTTGTTTCCTCTTCTTCCTGGGTCAGCACAGATCTTCACTCCTCCATTCTTTCTTCCTCGACTCTCAGGAGGCAAGGTTCAGGGTTGCCCCTAAATACTAAATGTAGGGGCGTTAAAAGGGTGTGCAGGTTGGGACCAATGGGTCCCTTACTTGGGGTGAGTACACTCTTATTATGCCACCCTCCAGTGGGGCATGAGCCTCTCCCTAATTGGCTGAGTCTCCCCATCTTCAAGTTGGAGGGGACTGAGATGTGTGCTTCACCTCGCCTCTCCCACCTGATGGGTGGGGTTGGCAAATGTGGGCACACCTCTCTTCCTAGCTTGGTTTTCCCACCCAAAGTGTAGGCCAGAACTGGTGGGAGACAGTTGCTGGGGGGCAACAAAGGGCACAGACAGCGTTCAAGGGTGGCAGGCCTTAGAAGCTTCCCCTTTTGTTGACCCAGCCCATCCTGGGGGAGGAGGCATGACACCTCTGCCCAGGTTGGGCTTTGTTTCTGCACCCAGAGAGAGGAGGCTCTCTACCCAGGGGTCCAGAAGCCCATCTGGTGATGGCAAATGGTGGCCAGCCATTCAGGAGCCACACCAGTGAAGGTCGATTTTCGGGGGGCATCTCTAAGATGTCCTATAGGTGCAGTTTTCATTATATCCACTGCTGGCATCAGTGTGGGTTTATTGTGCTGAGAAGTTTTCTACCAAAATTCCCAGTTTTTAGCAAAGCCATTATGGAACTGTGGAGTTTATAATGACAAACTCTCCGACCATATACTCTCTATGGCTTTACTACACTTACAATGTCTAAGAATGGGCTTGGGCTTAGGCACTGTAGGGGTACAGGGCTCATGCCACTGTACCCTCACCTTAGGGCTACTGCACCCTGCTAGAGGGGTGACTTACCTAGGCCTCAGGCAGTGGGTTGCAGACATGGCACACAGGGATGTGAGCCATGTAGACTCTTCACTTTTCTTTGCACCAAAACATGCAGCCTGAAATGGCAGTGTGTGGGTGTTAAGGTAGAGGGCCTCTACGGGTGGCACAATAGGTGCTGCTAGAATAGCACTCTACAATGCATACATTCTTACTTTACCCATTCTGTGGCTCTGCCTGTCTCTAAATACACATCTGGGTTAAAATGGCAGTTGGGCTGTTTGTGCACTCACTCTAGACAGTCACACAAAGGGAGCGGAGGTGTGCCCTGCTTATCCTGATGGCCCATCACCCTGCTGATGGGTCTTCTTGAGCTAAAGTGGTGGGATAAGTTGAGACTGACACTTGAATGGGGCTGTGCCTGTCCTCACACAAAGCTGTCTCCACCCCCCCTGTAGTGTGTCTGGAGCCAGGCAGGGAAAGGCAGGGTCTTATGTAATGCAAAGACTATCCTTTGACGTTTAGCTACTTAAAAGGCTGAAACTGGTATAAGTACTGGACCTGTGACCCCATATCCTCAGAACACTTCTGGGTTAAGGACATACAGCCAGGAAGAACAGCTGGATAGCTGTCAGGACGAACTGCGAGTTTGCTATTTGCTTTGCTGTGTTGGCCTGCTGCGTTGATGCCTCTGTACTGGGAGTGAAAGGACTAAACTTTGCTTTCTACATCCTGCTTCCAGGGTTCTCCAAGGGCTTGAGTTGAGCTTGCTTCCTGTTAAGAAGTCTCACGACCATCAAAGACTTCATCTGTTTTGCTTACAGCACTTGGACTCTTCTGCTGAGGGCCCTGTTTCATCAAGGGGTGTCCCATCCAGTTCCTGAGACTTTTGAGTCAAGTGGTTTGTGCTGCAACCCAAGAAAAGCAACTCTGATGCCGTCATTAGTGCCGCTGCCTGCACTAGAGGCAACGTCACTGCTCGTGCAAAGCACAACACACCGCCCGACTTGCACCACAGTAACATTTGCCAATGACGGCAATTTATCGACTCCGACGTCGTCATCTAGTCCACTGCTTGCACCGGAGCCAAGGGCACCTCTTGTGAAGAGCACAACACACTGCCCCGACTTACCGCAACCCTGACTTTACCGACAACAGCGCTCCAGCAAGGATGTCATGCCGCTGCCTCCACCGGAGCTGAGAATACTGCTCATGAAGACCACGATGCATGCCCCGACTTACACCTCAGCCACATCCCAGCCGATGCCATCGCTTATGCATCAACACCACAAAGTCGACGCCCCCCGGCCTGATCTTTGATGCTTGCATCGACTCCATTCCACAGTAAGGAACCGAAGTACTGCACTTGCCACCGCAGCCTCACCTCTGCAGTAGTAAGGAACCACAGCATCACTTCCCCTAACCAGCAGTAAGGAACCGACATCGCACCTTCCCAGCAACAGTAAGGAACAGTCACCGCTCCAGCCTCCGCAACGCCTCACCTCCCCTATGTTTTTGCATCATATTTGTTTTTCACAACACCTCGAAGGTACTGTACTGGGGTCGACCCGACTACAAAACTGGCTCTTGCTCATTTGAGGTCGAACTGTCTTTGTGGAGCCGTCGACATTGACCAAATAGTCCCAGTTTGAGCTAGTTTTTATTTCAAAAAGCTACACTTGACTAAGTCTTGCAACAGTGATATCTCGTTTAGCATTAGTTGGATTTTTGTCGTTTTGATATTGTTTTATTCAGATAAATATTGGCAATTTTTCGGAACTGATGTGGAGTCCTTTTGTAGTGTTTTCACTGTGTTACAGTGTGTATGTAAACATACTTTACACATTGCCTCTGGGATAAGCCTGACTGCTGTGTGCCAAGCTACCAAGGGGTTGAGCAGGGGCTATCTTAGGTGCGTAACTTCTTACCATGACTAGAGTGGTAGGTTCTGCCTGGCTTAGGCGCATATCCTAGCCAACTGGAACCGCCATTTCTAACATTGCACCAGAGGTGAAAACTGTGTTCACTAGGAGATCGAGTATGCCCTGGTGGTACAGTCCTACCAGGGTGGAGAGAGGTTGCCTGTAATGAAGCATGTCACATTATGGAAGTGAGGCTTTCCCCTTCCAATAAAATTGGTCTTTTTTCTCCTCTTGGGCATATCCCTATCCATGCTGGGATGTTGGTAATTTAGGCATCCATGATTTGTACCAAAACACTGATAAAACACTATTCCCCCAAAGTGCGACTACAAGGGGAACTCTGACCCTGCCTCCATGTGACAATGTATCCCGAGTTAGGTTAGGCCTTTTTGAATGTGTGGGTTGAGTGGTTATGTATGTCACTTTGAACCCTACAATACACTTGTTCTGCTAGGTTTTGTTCATGTATGCTCTTGCAGTGCAACAACCATTTGAGAATGCAGTAGGGAAAATTCTACAACAGAGCTAGCCTTAGCATTTAGGTTCTTGTAATTTGTTTCTGTGTTTCTGTCCTTTCTACATTAATGACAGGTTCCACATCAAGGCAAAATGCAATTGCTATTTACTTTCAGCAAGTATACCATTTGATTGTGCTGAATGCAGCTTGTGTACATGGTAGGGATCTAGGTCCTGTTGAATGCTGCGAACTTTGTATGGGACCACCAGGCAGAAACGTGTTGACCACTTTGGTGCCAGAGTACTAGTACTCTTAAGCACTTCATATTTCAACTGTCAATCATCTCCTCAGTACTCAAGGAAAACATACTTTTTGAGACTCCCTGGAGATTTTTAAATCACACTCCTAGGACTTCCCATCTATTCTTCTATGAATACGAATGCCGAAGTGCTTCTTTATATGTAGGAAGCCCGTTTGCCATTATAATCATTCTTGAGGGATATAGTATTGATATATCAGGTTTTGCTTTTTGTTACGTGTTCCATGGTTTTTAGAAGGCACAAATATCAATGCCATGATCCATCTACTTCCTCTGCTCTAAATCCTTGAGGGTTAATGATTTATAGCATTAATTGCTGTTGAACCTGGCCCCCTCCCCAGGGTCATCCTCAAATGTTTTGCCTTCAAACTCCTGTTTTCTGAATCAGTTTTTGTTGGCTTTCAGGACTCTGTCCACTTTACCACTGCTAACCAGTGCTAAGGTGCTTTGTTGTCTCCCTTAAATATGGTGAAATTGGCTTACAAACAATTGGCACAATCAGTTTATTTGTAAACCCCCAGGAATGTGCTACTACATATACCCAGGGCCTGTAATTTACATGCTACTAGTGGACCTGCAGCACTTATTGAACCATCCACTTAAGTAACCCTTTAAAAGCAGTCTCAGGCCTTCAAGTGCAGCTGTGTTTTCAGTTTTAAACTGCCCTTTCGCCCTGGCAAAACAAACCTTTTGCCAGGTCTAAATCTTCATTTTTGATACTTATAACTCACCCCTAGGGTAGCCTTAAACAGCCCATAGGGTAGGGTGTTTTGTATTTTGCTTCAAATCTTATTAATTGCATTTCAATACAAACAAACAAAACTATAAGTGAAAGCTTGTTTCAAGAATAAAGAAAATTAATGTGCAAATAAACAAATAGTCCCCCAACCTCCACCCAAGCCCTCCCTCTGAGTACTCATTCCAAAAATCCATCACGAGAAAAAAGGCTAGGTGCAACCCACGTGTCCACCGTGTGATCACTCCCGGTCTCCCTCGGAGTTGTCTGGCTCCATCACGCGTAGCAAGCAAAGGTATCAGGTACAGGTCAGCTCCTGAAATTTTTCAGAGTGAAAAGCGATGTAAGGGCGCCAATGTTCTCTATAGGAGTATCACTGGTTAGTCAAGGTAAGGGCTGATCTCTCCATCCCAAATATATGCCATAGCCTGTGGAGAATCCAGTGTGGGATGAAAGTTTCTCTGTGCTCCAGTTGGAGAGAATGCTTTGAAGGGCTGCTCCTAGTGCTAGAACAATTTGTTGCCTCTTGCTTGATTTGAGGGGGAGAGTGAGGGTGCATGGTAGGCCCAGGATAACATATGCAGGGAATTGGGGTAGCTGCGTATCAAAGTAAGTGTCTATGTCTGATAATACAGTTTCCCAATAACGTATAAGATTTGGACAATCACATAAAAGATGAAACAGAGTCCTGGGGGACCCTCAGCCCCTCCAGAAATATGTGCCGAGTGTAGGGTTACCCTTATGGAGTGGTACTGGGGTGAGGTACCAGTAGGTAGCTATTTTAGTAGCTGTCTCAATGCTGGCAGTGTTTTGTGCTGTATGCCTTGCCCTGTAAACAATCTCATCCCACTCTTTGTGCTTCAGTGTGCACCCCAGTTCAAGCTAGCACCTCTTCTGCCCTGAGGTTTTAACCACCGGAGTGGCCTGTTTAAGGATAGCTTAGAGTTCAGTTATGAAGCAATTGTCAGTAATCTTGTTTAGGAGCAATTTTTCAAAGGGTGTAAGCTGGTACAGTGCCCCAATGTGAATGGTTGAGTGAGTGAGTCAATGGCAAACTTGTAGATAGTGCATCCTATTCTAATCCGGCAGCACAAAGTCCTCGACGGGCCCACTTCATCGAAGAGGTGTCCAATAGATCTGCAGCCTGCTGTTTGTATAAGGTGGTGTGGTCAAACTCCAGCGTAAAGTCTGTGTTACCTATGATCGGGGTCAGCGGGGATGACAGGGCTTTGCGCATAGCCACCCGATCCCACTCCTCAAAGGTGGCCCTAGTCAGGAGGGAAGAGTACAGGCCCCATGCTCTTTGCACACATCGCAAAAACTGGATCTTCCACAGGTGTTCACCCACCACCGCTCTATCAATGAAGAGCCAGCGCTTCTCAGAAACATTGTAGCTCCATTCCACTAAGTAACAAGGTTTTCCTTCTGGTAGTAATGTAGGAGATTGGGGACCCCAAGGCCTTCCTCCAGGGTCAGTCAGCAGGTCTGTTCCTGACTCATGCGGGTTTTTCCCTCCTCTCAAACAAAGCAACTTATCTCCCCCTGCACGAACTGAAGCTTGCCCAAGGGGGTTCTATCAGGAGGGCCTGAAACAAGAACAGGATCCTCGGAAGAGCAGTCATCTTTAATGCAGCCACTCAGCCGAGCCAAGCAAGACGATAATGTTTTCACTGGGCCAAATCTTTCCGTACCTGCAGAAGCAAAGTTTGATAATTATTAGCTGCAGACTCTTTCACCATTGGGGCCAATTGGACTCCCAAGTAAGACATCGATGTGGACGACCACTGTGCTGGGTATTAGGCAGCAAGTAACGTCAACGTAACCGGCGACACCAAGAGGTTGAGAACTTGAGACTTCTGGAGGTTAATCCTAAAATCTGCAGCCTTCCCAAAGCCCCCGAGCTCCGCCAAAAATGCTCTGAGCACATCATCGGATCTAACTATCACATCATAGGCATAGAGACTGATGGAATGTTCCTCCCCACCGAAGTATACGCCGGCTATATTCAGATTGTCGTGGACCCTCTGGGCTATAGGCTCCATGTATAGAGCAAAAAGCAAGGGCTATAGCAGACAACCCTGCCGTTTTCCCCTATTAAAAGGAAAGGGGGCTGAGGCCTGACCATTGACTCCACACCATTGCCTGCCGCTCTCCATAGTTACTAAGGACCAATGTGCAAAATCTCGTTCCATAACCAAAGTATTAAAGCGTTGCCTCCCAATAGGGCCATGGCACCCGGTCAAACACATTCTTGGGATCAATGGCCAGGAGCATTGTTTCTTTCCTGGAGCATTAAGCCTTATCGATCAGGTGAATTAACCTCATGGTATTGTCACTGCATTCATGATGGGGGATGAACCATGCCTGGCATATATATTGGCCCAGCTGATCCACGGCAATGCTGGTAAACAGTTTAATATCCATGTTAAGAAGGGATATTGGGCGGTATGAGAGACATTGCTTCCTATCTTTCCCTGGAGGCATAGTACGTAATGTGGCCAAGGAGTTGAAATGCCTGGTAAGTACTGGGGTGAAAGTAGTGCAGAATGTTTTATAAAAGAGGGTGGGAAACCCATCAGGGCCTGGCGATATGAGGGGATTCTCTTCAGCAAAGTCCACTCACTTCCTCCACCCAGATCAGCCGATCCAATGTGTCTGCCTGGTCAGACGTCAGTCGAGGGGTGTGCACCTCATGGAGATAGCTGTGAGGACCATCCGGAGAAAGATCTGGTGCTAAAAGGAGTGCTTATAATAGTCACGGAAGGCTGCTGCAATGTCAGTACCATTCAGGGCTAGGATGCTGTCCACCCTTGCAGCCTGTCATTGAGACCAGTGTTTGCTGGCCAACAACTGACCACATTTGTCCCCCCAACATACAAGGTGTGCCGCAGTCGGAGTAGTGCGCAATCAGCCCTATCTAAGTCCAGACCACTCAATTACATGCCGCCTCTATCAGCTGCCAGACTTGGGGCGGGGGGCATCAGTGTACTTATGAATGCGTTCCAGGTCTTGGACTTCTCTCTGTAGGCTTTCCCGCTTCTCCCAATGAAGTTTATTGTCCGCAGCACTGTATCTGGTCCCTGCAGTAAACTTTCTCTCAGTCGCCACAGACGAGGGGCTCACAGTGCGGGAAACACCTCAAGGGCAAGAGACACTGCCGCATGGTTCAAGAGGGATCTCAGCTCAATCTCACTCATCTGTTCTGATGCATGGATCTCACTGGCACCCAAAAAATAGTCAAGCTGGGCGTACGTCTTATGGGCATGTGAGTAAAAGGTATAATCACATGTTTGGGGATGTTGGCCCCTCCAGATGTCATGTAAGCCCATCTCCCACAGTCAGTGTGCCCCCTTCCGGGAAAGGGCCCCAGTAGGCCCACAGTGCTGCGCCAATCTATCCAGGTCATTATTGAAGACGAGGCTAAGGGCCCCCCACCCCTGAATAAACTCAATCAATCCTGAGAGGCCATCACTTCTGCTATGGCTCGCTTGAGAAAGAGTTCCTGACCATCATTGGGGGGAGACAAAGAGGCCAAAGTAAAGGTGAAGTCTCTCAAACTCTCCCGATATGGTAACGGTTGCCCTTTTATGTCAGCCAGTTTAGAGCCCACCATTCCCCGAAAGGAGTGGGAAACCAGAATGGCCACCCCAGCTGTTTTGGTGGTGGCGGAGGAAAAAGGCCCGAGATTTGAGCCGGTGCCAATCTCCAGGTACAAAATGTGTCTCCTATAGTAAACAAAGGTTAGCCCCAGTCTGCTTCATGTGAGACAGAATCCCCCTGCACTGAATCGAATTGGTGAGACCCTTCACCTTGAGGATGATGACTTTCAAAATATAATGTGTGAGGATGGGAGGGTGAGATGATGCAATGTCAGCAGACCAAGTCCCTAGACGACCCCTACATGTGGACCCAACATGGGCCTAGAAGGCCTGTATGTGGGCGAAATTCTAAAGCATAATGCACCTAAGTGGAATGTGAGTCCTGTCCTACAAGAACCCCAACTGTAACTCATGAAATAACTTAGTCCCATTGAATGAACCGGATTTGTAGAGCACACAGCTACTCATCAAGTGTGTCCCGGCGCTAAAGTCTCACACTAACAAACACCTGACCCACAGACCTAGCATTGAAAGAGCCAGGTTTTGATCCGTATTTTAAAAACCGTCAGGTCAGCCGAAGATCTGAGAGAAACTGGCAGTTGGTTCCATACTTGAGCTCCCAGCAACCTCGAAAGACCCAGGCCAGGACCATTGAGGATGACCACAGGGATCTGGCAGGCAGGTAGTGGCTGACTCTTGCCCTGAGGTAGCCGACAACCCCTACCATGAAGGGCTTTGGAAAACATTATCAGGGCCTTAAACTTGATCCTTTTACTCATCAGTGTAATGCCTTAAGATGAGGGGCCATGTGGGACTTGGGGTTAAGCCTAAGGATCAGTCTGGCCACAGCATTCTGATCCACTTGTAGGCTCTGGAGGAGATAACCTGGAAGGCCTAGGTACAGAATACTCGTGAAGTCCAGTCTGGAAGTAAACAGAGCCCGGACTCGAATGGTGTCGAATGAGAGAAGGGAAAGGAAGTTTCTTAGCATATGCCAAATCAGATGCTCACTGAAGACTTGCATTGGGGTCTCATAGAGAGCGCGCTGTCAATGTGGATACCGAGCTTCTTAACCGTAGATTGGGCTGAGAGGGGTGGAGACATCTCCTCCAATTTCTCAGTATTACATTTGAGTTGGCTCCTATTGAGCCATTTAAACACCTCAGTGAGGCATAATCTGATCCTTTCACCATAAAAATCTGCTCCTTTCTCGCAGGTGAAGATCAACTGCATATCATCGGTGTATGAAAATATGTTGGCCCTGCAGGCTTCCGCCAGAGATGCGAGGGACGACATGTAAAGGTTGAAGAGAGTATGGGTTTGAACAAAGCCCTGAAGGACACCCCACTTTCAGGGTGGGCATGGAGAAAGCAAAACGGGGTGCCCAAATGCCTTGGCTTTTATCCTCAAGAAAGGAGGCTAGTAATGATGGGGCAGATCCGCCGATGCCAATATCACCCTACTTCTCCAGGATCCTGTCATGTGGGACCGTGTCAAACACCGCCGACAGGTCCAATAAAATAAGGATTGCTCTGCCACCATTAGAACTCAAAACATTAAAGGATTATCTGACCACTTTTTTTGTTGATGCTATTTTATTTAGAGCAGTCTGAGAACCAATCCATTATTTTCTTGGTTCTACCAATTATTTGGAAAACATTTAGCACATTGTCAATAAATTTTTCTGATTCAAAACAAGTCATGACATGTACGATACACTTGTTAATCACCCACAATTTGAATAAACAATCGCATCTTTAAACAAAAATAAAATTGAATCCAAAACAACTGATATACTGTGAAAAATAATATTACACCATATATAATTTGTCACAAACAACATTAGTAAATCATTGCAGATTAACTCCCATATCTTTAGTTACTTATTTCTTTCCAAGAGTTAATACCCATGGGGATATTGCCTAAAAGCCACAATTAATTGTTATCCCTCAGGGCTTTAGCCTTTGCCGATGGGTTTCGAATCCCTGTGTTTATTTTAGGATTCTCCTCAGGGCAGTGACTGGTGAAGTCTGAAATTATAATGTGAGAGAAAATAATAAATTAAAATCAGTATTTTGTTTCCCTTCTCTTTTCTATGATGTTGCCATAGTTGGTTAAAAAACCACTATACCTGGACTGTTGTGTGGTGTTCATTCTTTGTTGATGTGGTTTCAAACATGGAATATTCTGAACCGTATCTACAATTGAAAAAACAACTATTTGCTGTTTTGTTCCTTAAGATAAGAATGCATACAGAGCACATTTGTTTATGCTTTTTAAGAAAAAACAGAGAGCGCTTACTTAGAATTGTTCATGTCAGCTTCTTTTCAATGTTTTAAGGAAATTCTGTCACCGTGATTTTGCCATCTGTAAATCGAAGGAATTGTTGCCTAATTAAATTGCAGTTGCTACTTCACACTCACGCTTTATTTTCTGCACGCGTTTGGCCACCTTATTGCTACATTTTATAACTTGACCTTACTCAATGGTGGAAACGGTATTGCGGTCTACCTTCCCGGCCGCCTCACTGCAACATTGTATCACTTTAACTTGCTCGCGGGTGAAAGCGGTATTGTGGTCTGCCTTCTCCTCGGTTACTGGATCTTGCTTCTAATTGGGCTTCTAAAACGTAAAGCATTGCCAATCTTTGTTTGTAGATTTGGAGCTAGCGCTTAGCTGCCACATCATGTTGCGGCACTTACTTTGACGTAGAAGCGGTGTTGCGAGCAGCATTTTCCTTCCTTCCGTCAATGGTTTGTTTCGAATGGTTATTGCCTGTGTGCCTATTTCATCTCTTTAAAGTGGTGGTTTGTTGATGTTGAGCCAGAAGGGCATCTTTCTTTTTGCTTTCTGGCTAAATGTGTCCCTGACAACCTTTTTCAAAACGGTATTGTTCTACTGACGTTCTATTTGTATTGTGGAACAACGTATCATGGTTATTAGGTCATTCATGAATTTTGTTTTTCTTTTATGATGCATTCTGGGAGCTAAGGTTGTATGATGGGGTTTGTGCTTCTTTAATTCCTCACCCTGAGGTTTTTGATATCTCTGTCATTTCGTTAAGCCCGTTCTGGGCGCCATCAAATTTTAAAATCAGGTATGCTTCCTCTTGCATCAGCAGGGTTTCTACATTGCCACCCCTGGGAGGTTTCGTTATTGCAGATAATACTGTCCAAACTAGTTCTTTCTCAGAATGATTTTTCTCCATGAAATGCGCAACCATCGGTGCTGTCATTACTTGTTTTTTGATTCTGGATTGATGTTGGATGATCCTTTGATTTATTTGTTGATTTGTTTTCCCTATATACAGTTTAGAGCAGGAACACTTAATGGCGAAAACGATATTTTTTGTTTTACAGTTTGAAAACTCTTTGTGTTTACATTTCACTCCTCCGTGAGCAAATTCTGTGCCTTCAATTGTTGTTTCACAGACTGAACAATTGCCGCATTTGTGGTGGCCTTCAATTGGTTTTAGGTTCCATTGTTTTCTTAAGTCAGTCTTCAATGATTTTTGCGCCAAGTCAGCTCTTATTATATTTGTCCTATGCTTTTGCCTTTCTTCATGGCAAACATGGGTTTATCCAATGGACATTCAAGTTGTGAAAGCAGGTGCCAGTTGTTTAGAATGATTTGTTTGAACCTATGAGTGTGGGAGCCGTAGGTTTTCACACATACCACTTTTTCGAGCGGTTGCTTGTGTCTTTTGATAAGCAGTTCCTCTCTTGGAGTGTACCAGGTGCTTTTTGTAGCGTCTTTGAGCATTTTTCGAGGGTAGCCTCTTTCCATAAGTTGATCACATAAAATTTCCGCATTCGCAAAGAAATCTTCTTTCTGGGCGCAATTTCTCCTAATCCTTTGTAGCTCGCCATAGGGAAGATTGTCTCTTAAGCTCCTTGGATGCAAACTTCGATAGTGCAAAATTGCATTTCTATCTGTAGACTTACAATGCAGAGTAGTAATCAGTTTGTGCTCAGTAGATATTACTTTGTTGCAGGGATTCTGCTCATGCACAGAACTATGTGCAGGAAACCAGGAACTCAGTGAATTGTGGTGTACCAAAAACTCACCTCAGTACCCAGAACCCCTATCTGACTAGCATCAGTGTCTCATTCGTTCTCCGTATCATCTCGAAGCTCCCAATGATTAGACAACCCAGAACAAGCGACTTAGAGTACTCTCAGGAATGGTGGGAATCAGAAACACCTTTTCATTATTATTCTCATATCAGTCCACAACAAGAGTAATCAGAGACACAGTAAAGTTTAAAAGGTTTATTTTTAACTATGTGCTCTAAGGTGCAGTACTTTGGCTAACTTAAGCAGACAAATGATTAAAAACAGAACCATCAGCATTGTTACAATACCATAGAAAATGAAGGGAGAAATCGTATTACAAATGATTGTGGAAAACAACCACCCTCCCTTCGCTAGTAAACTAGTTTTATGAAACTAATAGAAGGTCTCTAGGCTTGAATGGGGAACACCATACCGTAAATATCAGCTTAGGTGAATCACATCACAGGATCAGCTCTGCTCTTTGTGTCTGGAAAGGTTTTCTCCAAGTGTCTGCATCATGCATGCAAATGCAACATTAAAGGCACCCGAGTTTCAGATATTTGCAGCTGTGTGCGTGTTATGGCTAAAGCATGGGCCGATCAACCTGAATTCAAAAGCATACATTGTTATTTGACTTTGACGGCTTCTGCACACAGTGTTCAGACTAAGGTCGCGGTGCACGTCTAGGGATGTGAACACCGTTCTCATGTGACGAAAAAGCAAGCAGTTTTTCGTGTAATAACAGCTACCTGCAGTGTCGAGTGCAAAAGCAGCAAAGTGGCAAGATAGTGTTTTACATCTAAGGCGCTTATGCTAACATAGCAATGTGTGTACATGGAACTCCGTCTCCACTACACCCTCCCTTGATCGGACCACAAACAAAATAGGGAAGCAATGTAGGAACGCAGAGTTCAAGTGCGATTGAGACAGAACCAAGTTCATGTATTGTCAATCCATATAATTGGTAGTGACAGTTCGAAATATTTGTTGGAAAAGGGAAAAAATTAAAACATCTCCCAAGGGCGTGACACAGCCCAATGTGGAGTAAAAAGAAAAATTAAAAATCTGGATTAGGACGTGCGGAAGATGGACAACTGCCAATTTAATCCATCAACCTGTATGCACAATAAGTAGCAACTGCCTCCAAGAGGATGTCATTATAATGTTCTGTAAAAGATTCAGCCATCCAGTAAAGTAAAGTAAATGAACATACATGTTCTTCCATAACCAGAGCCTCTAGCACAATCAGAGGACAACTTGCGTGTTCTTGAAGATAACTTCTCGCCAAGAAGCCATATGCTGCCGCATATATATCCCAATTCCCTAGGACTCCATGTGCCGCCCGACAGGCCATAATCCCGATGCCAGAACAGTCTAACTCATGAGCCACCAAGGGACACATTAGCCAATCATAATCCGGGGCAGAAGACACCGTGTTCGAGAGGCACAAATCCAGAGCCCATTCGAATGGACAATCTAGGCAATGGAAAACAGATTGCACGCAAGTAAAGTAAGAGAACTGGAAGGATAATCCATAGGCTACGCTTAAAGTGGTAATATTCCAAAGTATTCAAGCATCCAGTTGTGCAGCTGAAGCAGCCGTGGCGGGTTGTTGTGCGATACAGACCGTGCAGCCATTGCGGAGCAAACAAACCAACAGGAGCACACCAGCAGTCACGGCGAGAATCAATGGTAGCCCGCCGAAGACGCTGGAAAAAATAGAATGATAAAATGTCGGTATCACACCAAATATTGTTTGGAAGGAGGTCACGTGGCTGGATCCCACAACTTTGAAAAAATGCACCAAGCCAGTTGTTGACGAGGCATTGAATATAGTATGAATCAGAGCACCGAAATGAAGGGGGAGATCAGTATTTAAAAGCGCATGCACCTCGGTGCGGGTGTTTGCCACGTGAAGGACAAATGTTTCACGGGAGGAAGTCAGAGCGACTTCTTTTTGAGACAATAGAGCCCTTATTCTGCTCATCTTTTTGAACTCTGCTTTCAAGGTTGGGATGGAAGGCCAGATGGATACATCCAGTCTCCCATGTGGGGGCGGGAAAAGGACATTTTAACAACAGACTACGCGTTGTGAGACAGTTACAATGTACGGAATCCCCACTAGCATCCCGCAGCATGCCTTATTATTTAAAAGCAAATAACTACCGTTAGCTAATAATGTAAAAGTGGCTGTAATTGCTGGCACAGGATTTCCCTTCAGAATGCAAGCTAAATTCGGTGCCTGAACGTTGCAGGCGCCATGCAATTGGATGTTCATACAGACTACTAGAGTGATCAGGTGTGGAAGTGCATTCCTCACCTTTTAAATAAACTTCTTTACCCTTTCTCAGGCACCTGTATGTAAAGGGGAGTGACCAAACTTCATGCAGGAAAGCAGTACCCAATGGTTCGTATCTGCCTAGGGCATAATGTTTCATACATGAACTGAACTTAAACAATGGAAATGGTAAAGTGATTAAACCGTGGATAAGTCACACAGCTGAGTTCGATTCAGCCACAGAGAAAGGTAAAGGTTCTAACATTTCAATATGCAGTAATGAGTATGTTGCATCCTTCATGGACATGAACTGTTGTTTATCAGTCAGATTAAACTGCAGGAATAAAGATGATGTGTGCATGTAGTCCCAGGGAAGTTTCCCAGCCTTCAATGTTTGTAAAGTCTATGCAAACTGCATTATAGAACGCAATTGATTTTGACCATGGTATAAAACAGACATATCATCCTGTACAATATCCACAACAGATGAAACAATATTATCTAATGTGTAAATTCTGGAAGATAGGGTGTTAATGCTATTATCGATGACAGCTAGCACCTTTTCTAAATTGGCTTGATCAATAGCTCTTAATCTGGAAGCAGCTTCAATTTGAGATAGTTTCCAAACTTCGTTATAAACAGCATACACCCATCTTTTGGACCTGACACCCACAGGACCCTTAACAAAATCATTCAAATCCACTTTGTCATTTAATTGTGATAAATGAAGTTTAACAGATGCCCAGGTTGAATGTTGCAGCCAGTTCTGACATTACTTCCCTACAAAATAGGTAGTAACAGAATGCGAAGATTCAAATCTGGGGTCCACTCTAACCTGTGTATAGCCAGGGTGTAGACCCAGAAAATGATGTTGACAGGAATCTGAGCTCTTCTGCCATATTAACCATCATTCAGGGTCCAGGTTGGAAATGTTGAAAGATGTATTAGTGATAAATGACTGCACTGTATCAAGGGACAGATATGTGTGATTATCCCATCTTGGATAAGCGCCCAGATCAGGAATAGTAGGAGAATTCATCTTTTTAGAAGTAGCCAATCCAAAGCAGGTGGTTTGAAAAATGGTAGAATTCAAAAACAACATGTGGTTTGGGATAAGGCATGCACAATGCAGAGCCTCTGTACCTTGTACCTGCCATGCTTTAGAACCCCAAACTGATTTAAGATCAACTGTATCTTTCCACAGCTTATAGCCCCCTATAGCTAACTTATCCATAAAGGATTTCGAATACAATAATTTTGTGTGGGTCAGTCTGACTTTGAAAGATGACTCAGTAGCCAATTAAAAATAAAAGGCTTCAGGTTTAGATACGCTAAAGTCAGTAAAATATGTATATTTGCTCAATAGAGTTTTGGAGCTGCCTTTAATTGGTGCTGGACAATGTTCCCATTGTGCATAATTGACAACATTTCTAAATGTATTTGCTTTATGCAGGAAATGATTGCCATAGTATTGGTAGCAAAACAACACTCCGTAGTTTGCTGTATCTGAATATAAATCTTCAGCATCAGAAGCAGCATAATATTTCAAATCAGTAAAAAGAGCCTCTACGGCTTGGAAATCCCAATCATCACAGCGAATGTTTTGCTTCACAACATCCCCCATAGAAACACGAAGTACATTGGGGACATTAATCACCTCTGTGGGACCATGAATTTGAAATTTAACAGCATCCCATACAATCCCATCCAACACAGGCCAGGCAGTAATATTCACAAAAGTCTGGTCCCTTTTCATAATGTGTGATGAGGAGTGGGGTGCCAAAGTTCCATCAATTAATCTAATTGTAGATCTTTTGGTGAGAAAGTGTCCATTTACTAGACGAAAAAACACAACCACAAATCCAATGGACATAAACAAAAAAATTGTTATGAGCACCAGCCAAATGTAAGTCCAAGGGGGAATTAAAAACTTTCTTTTAAACCAAACAGTATAAATAGAAATTTTCAATGGGGCATTGGAAGTCATAGAGTTAGTGTCAAATGAAAAACGAGACTGGTCAACTGCACTTGAATGTAAACCAGGCAACGACACATCTGTGGGATAAGTATGCTCAGTATCTTCAACTGGACCACCAGCCGGTGGAGGCAATAAAGGATTAGTAACTGTATGCATCTCGATGGCAATGTCAGGCCTGTTGGTAGTCGCCGGAGCCAAAACAGAATTTCTCAGCATTGCTGGACAAGCGACCGCTGGAGACATACTAAGAAGAATCGGCCACTCATTGTAGTTTGACATTGTCAATGGAGATGTACCTGTTATCCTTGCAGCCAGGAAGTGGAGGTAAAGTTACTGTTTTTGTACCCTGCACACCAAGCACTGGTACTGAAGCACGATAAGAGGGGCCAAACTCCTTCTTGTTCTCCACCTTCTCACAGACCAGGTCACCAACTCGAGGTAGCCAGCCAACTACAGGAATCTGAAGCGCAGCATCAGTTGTGGAGGGCAAGTGTTCCTTTGCAAGACTGTCTCTGGTCTCTTGTAGATTCTGTAATACAGCACAGTGATCATCTACGTCAAAGGGTGCGGCTGACGCCACCATGTCTAGACCATCAAGGACCGGAACAAACATCTTTATGCCAAAGAGCATTTTGTATGGGGTCCGCCCACCCTGAGACCTTCTAGGGAGATTATTAAGTGCACGTTGAATGCTATACAAATGGGCCAACCAGTTCCTGCCAGTACCTAAAACCCTAGCTGTCAGGGACTGCTTTAAGTCACGGTTCATTCGCTCCACAACACTATTGCCCTCAGGCCGGTATGGAGACGAAAATTTGACTTGGACCCCCACAGATCTCATGGCTTCTTTGTACGCCTTAGAGACGAACGCAGAACCTTGGTCAGAATGAAGTACCACATGCAAAAATTCCCGCAAAGACACACAAATCCCTGATGACAGTTCGAGCATCAGCACTCAATTGTGGTCAGACCCAAAGAAAACGTGTGCATAAATCCACTGCAACTAAGATATACTTATACACAGTATCAGAGGAGAAAGGACTTCAGTGATCTAAATAAACACACCCAAGTGGTTTATTAGATATGTATAACTGTGTTTGTGGTGGACGTGCAGCAGTCGAAGGCTTTATCTGCTGGCAGATGTCACAATTAAGAACATAAGCACGAGTCTGTGTATACAATCAGCGCCACCGGTAACGTTGTTGTAAGAGAGTAACAGTCGCCGAAACACCAGCATGGGCAGAAGCCATACCTTCGTGAGCTGCTGTTATCAAAGAAAGTTTGCAGTCCTCGTTGGGAATCAATCTGTCACCAACGTCGTTAATTCTCATATAGGGAACTTTATCAGGACTTACATGATAAGAGTATTTAGAAGGGAAACCCCGAGGGTAATTATCACCCTTCTCTGTCGCAGCAATAGCTGCCAAGATGTCATCATCAATCTTACTTTTGGATCTTGTAACTGCTGCTACTAGATATGTTGCCACTGCTGTTTTCGCTGCTTCGTCAGCTAAGCTGTTTCTGACAGCGTGGACACCTACTCGCTGGTGCCCAAGAGTATGAATTACATTCACGAGCGGCAGACGTTGTTTAAGGTCTGTGACTCGAACCCAAAGCATTTTATGCTTGATTGTGCTATCTTTGGAATCACGATACTCATTTTGAGACCAAAAGAATAAATTGTTGTTGAAAGACTGAACACAGTAAAAAGAGTCACTCACTATAAGAGTAGTAACTCGAGGGTCAGCAAACTCCAGTGCAAGCACCAGAGCACGCAGCTCTGCCAACTGGGTGGTACAATCACCCAATGTCTGCGTGTGCAGGACATCAGATTTGAATTCACCATTCATGAAAGTACCAGCCACTATTGCGCAGGCTGCCGAATAAGCATGCTTAGATCCCGTCACCGGTTGCGCCAAACCGTCAGTATAGATGACGCAATGGTAATCCTCAAGCGGGCATAAGGACAGAGGAGCTGGATGAACAAATTCATACTGCAAATACTCCTGAGTCTGCAATGAGGCATCAAAGATGTAAGTGACATCCGGCGATGTCAAAGAAGTGGCCCATTGTATCCAACATGGATGCAAAGCTTTTGAGTTTTTTACACTGGCTTTCGTCACCGCCTCTAGGGCAGGATAAGGTGTAACAACCAACATGCGTTTCCCTTGCGACAGCGCTCTCTCCTTCCGAATCGCCATCTGCACTGCAGTCAAAGCTTTTTTGATAGTGGAAAAGCGCATTTCAGCCGATGTGTACAAGTGTGATTTGTAAGCAATGGGGACTGTGTCGCCCTAATTGAACGTTAAGTACGTGAAACCCACTGCGCCAGGCACAAGGTTAGTGTGGTTATCACGCGTCAGTAAGTATTTTAAAGCAAGAAGATCAGCCTGCAAAGATTGCAGGATAGCTGAATGTTCTAGCAGCCAGCTCGATTTGGAAAAAGTAGGTTGTACCAAGGCATATAGCGGCTTGATACGCTGGGCATAATCGGGAATGCAAGTACTCCCGAAATTCAAAAAACCCAGCAAAGATTGCAGTTTTTTCAGAGTTGTTGGAGCATGCACAAATGCGCACTTCTCCAGGAAGTGAGGTTCTAAACCTCGACCTTCGCTGTTGAGTTTATAGCCCAAAAACAACACTGTATACTCTGCATGTGTGATTTTGCAAAGTTAAACTTGTAACCGAAGTCCGCAAACATGACAATGATGCGATCAACGCGACACAGATGCGGCCATAATTCGTCATTTGTGAGATAGATATCATCAACATACGAGTAAGCATCAGGGTCAATGCTCTCTAACAGAGAGATTACACGTGCGGCAAAGACACCTGGACTGTTTTTATAGCCCATGGCTAATCTTTTTAACTGTTTTTGTTTGCCGCCAGAAGTAAAGGCTGTCCATTGACCACTAATAGAGGACAGATTATGGCTATAAAAGCCATTGGAGATGTCAAGTGTGGTTTTAAACCTTTTTCTCACCAGGCTATCAACGAAGGCAGAACTGTAGATATTCTGTTACTCGCAGGTCCGACAATGAGAGTTCAAATGCCGGTAATTCAAAACCAGGTGGTACGACCCATCAGGTTTGGTAACAGTGAATAAAGGATTATTCATGGGTGACACACATGTTTCAATTACACCTTGATATTCCAATTGTTCAAGGATTTCTGCGACGTGAGATCTAGCTTCATGGCGCATGGGATATTGGGGTTGCGGCTGGGGCATAGACCATAATGGAATCTCATGGTTTGGTGACAACTTGTCCCACCCAACCTGAGTACGGTACAACGCCGGAGCAAGTACCTGAGCCCACTCTTCTGCAAAGTTCTGAGCCTGATCCTTTGGCACAGTGTGTGCGAAAGATGGGAGGATTACCTCCTCCCCTCTAGGAGCAGCCAAAACTAAAGCTGGGGGCCAGTCTGCCTCTGCTAACAGAATGTCATATGTAGAGGTCAGATTTTCCCAAAAAATCCCTTTTATGGTACGTTGTATGTCACCTTCTATTAAAAGGACTATGTCATATAGTCTGTCAGGGGGAGCCACTCTAGAATCAGCAGTTTCTACCGTAATGAATCTGTCAGTTGCTGTTGCCTTCAGATATGGACGCAATGCTTGCCGCACTACTGTAACCTCCACTGCGCTGTCTAGCAGCGTTAGTGCCCATGTCAGGTTCCGAAGCTGCGTTCTGACTATCTGTGGCATACCTCACTGAGAGTGCAGCAACTTTCTTCTTTTGAAACGGGGGTCGTTGTCGTTCAAATTCGTCCTGCTTGCCTTCACCGTCAGCTTGGCTGGGCTGCTCACATCCTTGTTGGGCACCCCGCCCTTTGCCACGTTCTCCTCCACCGGACTGTGAGACCGATGTTTCCTGTGAAGAACGAGGAGAACATTATTCAGGAACCTGAAATCTATCAGGAGACCTAACCCTAGTGCGATCGCGCAAATCATATGTGCGTTCAGTAGTCGCTTGAACCGGCGACGCGGGACGAAACCCCTGTTTCTGTTGCTGCTTCCCCTGTTTTTTAGCTTTCTAATTTTGTTTAGGAAAAGCTGGACGGTCCTCTTTAGTAGACGTCCCTGTCTTAGTTTGCAGTTGTGTAGTTGTTGTTTGAACAAAAGGTTTAACCCCCAAACTATTGTGGCCAGTGGTCTCATTAGCCTCCGCAATAATCTTCGGTAACTGCCGGGGTTTATCGACGTCAGTGACGAGGCGCAGTTCATTCGACACTTGAAAGTTAACCGCATCTCCCTTGACGTTAGCGAGGATGAGCGTGGCAACTACGTCGAACACGCCGACAAGCCTCATCCCTAACTCTGCCGCCGCCTCCGGACTGTGTTGATCCTGAACACGCTTGATAACGGAGGGCAGTACAGCCATAGACGGGGTGCCAAAGCACTTTGAGTAGACTGCCGCAAACACTTTACCCCAGTTATCACAATCAGCTACCTCAGGGACTAAGTCTTTCTGCAAACTAATGGTGAGGATCCTGTGTTTTTCCACAGGAGTAGAATTCGGAAAAACTGCTTCCAGCTGGTCAAATTTCTCAGCAAGCCAATAAGGCATATTGTCCTTATTCTGGGGGCGCTTGTCTATTACCGAATTAACCATGATGGGACTAATAGTAATTCCGGCGGGCCAGCTGGTTGCGCCGCAACGCCAGGTGTCCCCACCTGGACATTGCGTGAGACGCATTGCACTAAAGCCCTATGTACCGTAATCAAGGCAGTATGGAGTGGACACCAGTCATCCAGCAGGGCTTGCAAATAACGTGGATGTGGTGTAAACCCGGCCAAGACTGGCCAGGTGGCCCCTGGAATGGACAAGGGACCCTAACGAACTGGTGTAACCATGTGGGAGAGGCCGCCATTGAACCAAATACGATGCTGCCAAGCAGAAATGGGAATTTCCTGCGTCCTATACGACGTGTAATTAGTCGGGACTGCCGTAGGAGTGTATGAGTGAAACGCATTATCATCCGCATTCACCGCCGGCAAAGTAACCCAAGAGTAAAACAGCTCATAAGGATGCGATGCATAGCCACTCACTACAAAGATAATAGACATCCCATCGTCAGGCACCCCGAACTGCGTCAAATGACGCCGGAGAGGTGCGCAACTATGCGCTGCAATAGCGACTTCAGCCATAAGGACACAGAGAAGAAAAACACTCTATATTAACAGTAGCACAAAGAGGTCATAAGATAAAACGAAACCTTTCAAATTGTCAAGCTTGAGAGAACCTATATATTAACTTATTTAGGTAGGTTTAAACCACCATTCCCGTCAACCGGAAACAAGAGCGAGGGTATTGTTGACTAATATAAGCACTACTAAGGCATCTCAATCATAAGACCAAAACGTTAGGTGCGCCATGTTGCAGGGATTCTGCTCATGCACAGAACAATGCGCAGGAAACCAGGACCTCAGTGAATTGTGGTGTACCAAAAAACTCACCTCAGTACCCAGAACCCCTATCCGACTAGCATCAGTGTCTCATTCGTTCTCCGTATCATCTCGAAGCTACCAATGATTAGACAACCCAGAACAAGCGACTTAGAGCACTCTCAGGAATGGTGGGAATCAGAAACACCTTCTCGTTATTATTCTCATATTAGTCCGCAACAAGAGTAATCAGAGACACAGTAAAGTTTAAAATGTTTATTTTTAACTACGTGCTCTAAGGTGCAGTCCTTTGGCTAACATAAGCAGACAAATGATTAAAAACAAAACCAGCAGCATTGTTACAATACCATAGAAAATGAAGGGAGAAATCATATTACAAATGATAGTGGAAAACAACCACTCTCCCTTCGCTAGTAAACTAATAGAAGGTCTCTAGGCTTGAATGGGGAACCCCATACCGTAAATATCAGCTTCGTGAATCACATCACAGGATCAGCTCTGTTCTTTGTGTCTGGAAAGGTTTTCTCCAAGTGTCTGAATCATGCATGCAAATGCAATATTAAAGGCACCCGAGTTTCAGAAATTTGCAGCTGTGTGCGTGTTATGGCTAGAGCGTGGGCCGATCAACCTGAATTCAAAAGCATACATTGTTTTTTGACCTTGACGGCTTCTGCACAAAGTGTTCAGACTAAGGTCGCAGTGCACATCTAGGGATGTGAACAACAGACCGTTCTCATGTGAAGAAAAAGCAAGCAAGCAGTTTTACGGGTAATAACAGCTACCTGCAGTGTTGAGTGCAAAAGCAGCAAAGTGGCAAGATGGCATTTTACATCTAAGGCGCCTATGCCAACATAGCAATGTGTGTACATGGAACTCCGTCTCCACTACAACTTCTACATCCAAAAAAGTCAATCTTGAAATTTGCCTTGATTCATACTGAAGTATGAATCAAGGCAAAACAAGATTGACCTTGTTCAGTCAGTGAAACAACGATTGAAGGCACGGAATTTGCTCATGGAGGAGTGAAATGGAAACACAAAGCGTTTTCAAACTATAAAAAAATATATATTGTTTACGCCATTAAGTGTCCCTGCTCTAAACTGTATATAGGGAAAATAAATCAACAAATAAATCAAAGGATCATCCAACATAAATCCAGAATCAAAAAACAAGTAATGACAGCGCCGATGGTTGCGCATTTCATGGAGAAAAATCATTCTGAGAAAGAACTAGTTTGGACAGTATTATCTGCAATAACGAAACCTCCCATGGGTGGCAATTTAGAAACCCTGCTGATGCAAGAGGAAGCATACCTGATTTTAAAAATTAATAGCGCCCAGAATGGGCTTAACGAAATGACAGAGATATCAAAAACCTCAGGGTGAGGAATTAAGAAGCAAAAACCCCATGATACAACCTTAGCCCCAGAATGCATCATAAAAGAAAAATGAAATTCATGAATGACCTCAATAACCACGATGTGTTGTTCCACAATACAAATAGAACGTCAGTAGAACAATAACATTTTGAAAAAGGTTGTCAGGAACATATTTAGCCGGAAAGAAAAAAGAATGCTGCCCTTCCGGCTCAGTATCAACAAACCACCACTTTAAAAAAGATGAAAGAAGCACACCAGAAATAACGATCCGCAACAAACCGTTAAAGGAAGGAAGGAAAATGCTGCTCGCAACACCGCTTCTACGTTAAAGTAAGTGCCGAGACATGATGTGGCAGCTAATCGCTAGCTCCAAATCTACAAACAAAGATTGAAGTAAATCCTTTACGTTTTAGAAGCCCAATTAGAAGCAAGATCCAGTAACCGAGGAGAAGGCAGACCACGATTCCGCTTTCACACGCAAGCAAGTTAAAGTGATACAATGTTGCAGTGAGGCAGCCGGGAAGGCAGGCCGCAATACCGTTTCCACCACTGAGTAAGGTCAAGTTATAAAATGTAGCAAAAAGGCGGCCAAACGCGTACAGAAAATAAAGCTGAGTGAGCAGAAGCAACTGCAATTTAATTAGGCAACAATTCCTTCGATTTACAGATGGCAAAATCACAGTGACAGAATTTACTTAAAACAACGAAAAGAAGCTGACATGAACAATTCTAAGTAAGCGCCCTCTGTTTTTTCTTAAAAAGCATAAAGAAAGGTGCTCTGTATGCATTCTTATCTTAAGAAACAAAACAGCAAATAGTTATTTTTTCAATTGTAGATACGGTTCAGAATATTCCATGTTTGAAACCACATCAACAAAGAATGAACACCACACAACAGTCCAGGTCCAGTGTTTTTTTTTACCAACTATGGCAACATCATAAAAAAGAGAAGGGAAACAAAATACTGATTTTAATTTATTATTTTCTCTCACATTGTAATTTCAGACTACACCAGTCACTGCCCTGAGGAGAATCCTAAAATAAACATAGGGATTCGAAATGCGTCGGCAAAGGGTAAAGACCTGAGGGATAAAATATCCCCATGGGTATCAACTCTTGGAAATAAATCAGTACCTAAAGATATGGGAGTTAATCTGCAATGATTTACTACTGTTGTTTGTGACAAATTTTATATGGTGTAATATTATGTTTCACAGTATATCAGTTGTTTTGGATTCAATTTTATTTTTGTTTAAAGATGCGATTGTTTATTCAAATTTTGGGTGATTAACAAGTGTATCGAACATGTCATGACTTGTTTTGAATAAGAAAAATGTATTGACAATGTGCTAAAGGTTTTCTAAATAATTGGTAGAACAAAGAAAATAATGGATTGGTTCTTAGTCTGCTCTAAATAAAATAGCAGCAACAAAAATAGTGGTCAGATAATCCTTTAATGTTTTAAGTGTTACCGCGCCCTATCTGGCCACTAGTGGGCGTAGCCCCTACAATGACTAACCATTAGCACTTAAGGCACTGGCTGAGGCCAGAAATGGCCTGAAGGAATCCGGGGTAGAAGGGTCCTAGAAACACCTTGCCTTCCCAAGCGCCCCTCAACCCCCCGGACGGGAGCCAGACCCCCCTCGACTAGTAGTGTAGAGGATCAGCAGGGCCTGGTGCATCTTATGCCTCTTCCAGCTGGTCGGGCTCACCAGTCAGGGTGTCCAACATTGCTTGCCGCTTGTTAGACCTGGCACCGTTGGCATGGGTCACCCTTCCATTTTTGTTTGTGCCTCAACGTATTTTTGTGCTGGTGTTAGCTGCTCAGGGCCCTGTGACCCTGCCATCCAGTGCCACAGGGCAAGTGCTCCCTATGGTAAAATGTATTATGCGAATTGACTTCCACGATTGGTTTATTTGGTTTACTGTCAGCCCCTAGTAAAGTTTCAAGAAAGAAGAGAGAGATCCCTTGAACAATCAAGGGAATAGGATACTTTTACAAGTGTCAACTAGCAGTCCCTTGACCATATGTTCAAACCAATGTGATTCAGAAACATAATTTTTCACACTCTCACGTATTTAAAAATTTTTTACCATTTATTGTTTATCAAACATATTATACATCACCATTAAAAACTCGATCTGTTCTAGTCCCTACTTAACATTAATCAAAGCAGAGAAAATAATTCCAACAATATATTCAATTTGAGCAAAAACGAAGCTAAAAACAGCTAAAAATGTCATTTGATTTTACAAAATAATCCAAAAATACAGACAGAACAATTTGTTACATTACACACACCTCGTTATGAGCCAGCATAACTGAGAAAACACAACAACACAAGACAATACACTTTGTCATATATTCACACATCCAAACCCCTACTGGACATTAACCGCTTATGGGATGTTTTGAGTTCTTTATCCCTATAAGCATGTATCCGTTTCTGTGGATTGTGTGTTTTCCATAAGCGTCGACGCGTTTCGATAGGCTATGTTGTATGCCACTATCTTCCTCAAGACCTTAGATAGATGTTTTCTCTGTATTCTGTATTCTGCGCTTCTTTCGTAATTAATGTTGTTTCTTATGCCCACATTATTCTTGTAATTCAATCTTCATCAGTTTTTTACTTTCTTAGATGATGTCCGGGATCAGGCCTGTATAAAATTCTTCGTATGCCTTCCACCCCGAGGATTATTAATATACCACAGACAACGCGAGGGAAGAATAGTGCAACATAACAAAGAACACGGGGTGGAAGGCATACGAAGAATTTTATACAGGCCTGATCCCGGACATCATCTAAGAAAGTAAAAAACTGATGAAGTTTGAATTACAAGAATAATGTGGGCATAAGAAACAACATTAATTACGAAAGAAGCGCAGAATACAGAATACAGAGAAAACATCTATCTAAGGTCTTGAGGAAGATAGTGGCATACAACATAGCCTATCGAAACGCGTCGACGCTTATGGAAAACACACAATCCACAGAAACGGATACATGCTTATAGGGATAAAGAACTCAAAACATCCCATAAGCGGTTAATGTCCAGTAGGGGTTTGGATGTGTGAATATATGACAAAGTGTATTGTCTTGTGTTGTTGTGTTTTCTCAGTTATGCTGGCTCATAACGAGGTGTGTGTAATGTAACAAATTGTTCTGTCTGTATTTTTGGATTATTTTGTAAAATCAAATGACATTTTTAGCTGTTTTTAGCTTCGTTTTTGCTCAAATTGAATATATTGTTGGAATTATTTTCTCTGCTTTGATTAATGTTAAGTAGGGACTAGAACAGATCGAGTTTTTAATGGTGATGTATAATATGTTTGATAAACAATAAATGGTAAAAAAAATTTAAATACGTGAGAGTGTGAAAAATTATGTTTCTGAATCACATTGGTTTGAACATATGGTCAAGGGACTGCTAGTTGACACAAGCCCCTAGTAAAGCACACCAGGAGTGCCAGGGCTTGTAAATACAAATGCCACTAGTGGGCTGCAGCATTGGTTGTGCCACCCACAGGAGCGGCCTAGTAAAATGTGTCTAGGATCTGCCACTGCAGAACCTGCACGCAGTCAGGTACTGTCGCGCTGGCTGCGCAAGTGCACCCACTTGCCAGTCCCTAAACTTTCCCTTAACTGCATGTTAGTCACCCCTCTGGTAGGCCCAAGGGCAGGGTGCATTGTAAGCATAAGGTAGGACATGCCCTGGTGTGTGTGGCATGTCTTACTAGTGAATTACAGCCCTTGTCGTTTTTCACTAGTGAAGGCTACCTGCTCTCCATAGGCCAGAATGGGCTGCTGGGATTGCTACACGCTGTGATCCCAGTGGACTCATAGAGCATGGTAGAAAGTCATGTTTAGTATGCCTGAACTCAGAATAATAAAATACTTTTTTTAGTAAAGTTTATTTTAATATCCTGTGTTTGTAAATACTACTTTTAGAAAGTTAGTATTTACTGATCTGGCCCTCCAGTCCGCCTCTGCGCTGTGTGTGTGTTCTGCCTAGTAACAAGAGGAGCAGGGCTGGGGAAATCCAGGAGACAGGCTGGCTGCCAGGCGATGGGTAGAAAGATTACCCCAGGATGGGTGGGAGGAGTACACCTTGACTCTTGAATAGACCTGTGCTCTGCCACCACAAAGCCGGCTCCGCCCCCTGTGGAGCGGCTGATGTCTCTGCCCTGCTGCTGAAAAGAAAGAGCAGAGTCACCACAACAAAATGCTCCAAAACTGGACTGAGCCAGGTCCAGGCCCCCTGGCGACAAAGAACAAAAGAATTGTGCTATAAAAGAAGGAGCCCTGCTCCTAAGAAATCAGATCCTGCTCGTGACCAAGAAGAACGCTCTGCCTGAGGAGGAGGAACCTGAAGCTGAAGGAGGAAATGCTGTTCCTAAAGTCTGGAGGACTTGCCTGCAGTGGTTGCCTCGCTGCCAAAGGAGAGACTTGCTTTATTTATCTGCTCAAAAACTTGTGCTCACAGCAATCTCCAAGGGCTTGATTGAGCTTGCCCCCTGAACGGAACCCCAGGACCAGTGGGTTCCCCGTGTCTCCGATCGTCTGAGAATCGAGCCGTGTGCTTTCTCCCTCCGGAGTGCTCTGCGCACCTTCGCATCCCCCTCCTAGGGCCGTGACACCAAGAAGCCCGGCCGCCTCCACTCGCCGAGAGCCCCGCTCTACCTGAGTCGCTCTTGAGCCATCGAGTCTGGCCGCCCCGCTTCCCTGTCTGCCACTGGACCGTGCTTGGTGCCCCCTCGCCCTCCCGCCGGATTTCTAATCGGAAAGCGAAATCAAGCCCCGGACGGCCGCCCGTACGTAGTAACGTATCCGGCCGCCCCGCTTCTCCTCACAACAAGAGTCTGACCGTGCCGCCCTCTGAAGTGACCTCCCGCACAGTCCGTGTCGGAGGCCCGGGGCCGCGCCTGTCTACTGAGAGCCGCCCGCTGATTCCCGATCCGGAGACCCTCGAGGTGCAGAACCTGCACCGCCCACCGAATACCCATCCAACATACCGCACGTCCCCAGGTACAGTGAACTCCCTATCGGACTCGGGGTCCGCAACGTTCTGATTTCCCCGTATCACTGTACCCTGGGCGCACTGCGTATCACCGTGGCTGGACAGATCCAAGAAAGCGCTACAGAGCGCCCGTAACAAAGAACTTGCCAACAAAAGAGAACCGTGCCGAACTATCATCTTGTGGCTCCCATTTCACGAACGTTATTTATGGTCTTGTATTAAGTCTGCATAACAAAGAACCTTTTACATAAAGTATACGTATTTTTGATACAACTTACGCCTGGCGTCCATTTGTGGGGGATCTGGTGATTTACTGTGTGTGCTCATAAATGCTTAACTGACGTAACGCCCTGAGGTTTAGCCCTGACTGCTCGCGCCACACTACCTATAGGGTGAGCAGGGGTTGTTCCGAGGGAGTAATTCTCTTGCCCTGACTAGAAGAAGGGACCACTGCTTGTCACACGTAACCACTCGTGCCAACCAGGGGTCCCCCATTCTAACACTGCTCCATTGGTATGCTCACTTGGTAAGGGCACAAGACCCTGTGCCAGCAGATACGTTTCTGTCCTCTTCCGATCACGGGGGCTGTTCAGCGGGTTTGCCTCCTCTTTTCTGCGATATCCCACAGACGGCATGCCTTAGACAGGGATTGCACCTGATGCAGTTTCCCAGCCCGCCACAATACTATGCGGAACTGGGATCCCCAGGAATAGGAGATGCCTTTGTTGAGAAGAAAGGTCATCACCTGTCAGAAGGCTTTGGGTTTCTGAAAGGTGAGGGCCAAGAGATCTTGAAAAAGTGCCAGCTTATGCCCGTGGAATTGCAAAGGTAGAATGTCTCTGGATTTGAAAAGTATTGTCTCTTTAAGATGGAAATCGTGGATGCATACCAGAATGTCAGCAGAACGGGCATTCTTCTGTTGTGGTTGGCCCACAATGTGGACTCGATCAAGTTGTATCCCTACATGGGTTGTGCATTGAATATCTGGAGGAACAGGGTCCTCACATATGCCTATATGTCTGTCCCTTCTGCCTTGGTTGGTAGCTCCTGAATGTGAATGCTATTTCATCGCAATCAGTTGTCCAAATCCTCTATTTGCACCTATAGGCCAATCTGTTGGTCACAGAGGCGTATCACCTCCTGCTGAAGGCGCTCAAGTTCCTTGTCTCGGCTGGAATCATGATCCTCAAGGGTTCATACTCTGTCCCGCGCCTCTGTCAGATTATGGCTGAGTCTTTGAAGTTCTGAGAAAGGTTGTTTTTAACTGTCTGAAAGCCCTCCGGGGGGAGGGAGGTGAACAGAGCCTCCAGGAAGGAACTTGCCACCTATCCCTCACCATCATCACCTTCGCCTCCTGCTCCAGTTGTGGAGGAGGTGGCCCTTCCTCTGATGCACTGCCGGCCTGTCTGGTAAGCATCTCCTTGAGGGATCCCTGCTTCCTTGCTTAAGCCTCCCCCATGATTCCCAAGGTATGGCCACCACTGTCTGTTCTGATCACTAAAACGGCAGGTAGTCATGAGTCTGCCCTCTGGGGTTGACACCTGGCTATCTACCTGCCCACGATATGGTGTCACAGCCCAGCAGCGGGGTGGGCAGTGATGGAGCAGGTAGAGCAAAAATTTGTATACCTCCTCTATTAGCATGTAAAGATTAACTATATAACCTACTGATTATAATTTTACTAACGGTTTGCTGTGTGAAACTAACTTAACCTTTGCATACACAAATTACACGTGGAAAATTGCTATTTTGCATGGTGAAATAACTCAAATAACTAAAATACGTTCGCATATTAATAGTAGTATATGTGGTAATTAGATATCGCATGATTTATATTGCTTACGTAATGTTTGCATTCTAGGTTGGATCCAAAAGGTAAATATTATTGCTTTAAATGTCGCTATACGCTATGAAAATACTAATACATAAAAGGATTAGTGAGGGTATAACATTAGAAGCATCATTTCATGGTATTAATTATTCTTTTGTGTTTGTTTCGCTTAAGTTAGCATTTGGGCCTACCACAAAATGGCGGCGGAAACCGAGTTCAGAAGTGGCCACTGTCTCGTGAGCGCGATCTCTACTGCGCAGACTCGGATGGCTCCGTGAATCTCCACATAACCTATTCCACACTGTCCCCGGTCAAGGATAGGATCTGGGTGGACTGCCACTGCCCAGACTGTAAAAAAACTGGTTTAAATGAACAATTGGATCATACAAGTAAAAAGCAAAATGTTGTAACATAAGGACTATGTCATCTCCGGAAACGAATCAGCAAAATCCATGTGAAACCTGACTGACTAAAATCAGACGTTTTCAATTAGCCAATCATAGACCTTCACCCGCCCAAAATGGTTTCATGTTATCCCGAAATTTATTATAAAAAGAGTAGTAGAATAGGGAGGGGATGGCATTCGGCGGTTACTATGACTGACTACATACCCTCTTTGACCCCACAGGCGATGACTGATGCTTGCACGACTTCTGGTCCTTTGGCGATCTTTGGGACTGTGACGTGCTGAGCAAAGAACTTTTGGACCTTAAGCTTTGGCCTGCTTATTTGGACAATTTAACGGTTAATTCGATTATGCAGAATTAGAGAAATCCAGATAGCCAGAATAGGTCAATATAATGTCCTGTGATTTATATAAATTGATCTAGAAAATTCTAAAACTTTTGATGAAACAAATGCTGATATTATTTGCAATTAAATTTTAGATAAACAAATATTGATTAACCCCTTCGCTGCCAGGCCTTTTCCCCTCCTGTGCAACGCCCTTTTTTGGCTATTTGGGGTAGTGCACGCTGAGGCCCCATGTAACTTTTTGACCACATAAGGTATCCACGCCAAATTTGCTTCCTTTTCTTCCAACATCATGGGGATTCTGAAGGTACTCAGGGTTTGTGGATTCCCCTGGAGGGGTCACAGAAATTAGCCAAAATACAGCAAAATTTAGTTTTTTTTAGGAAAATGGGAAAAACGGGCTGCAAATGAAAGCTTCTGGGTTTTTCCCTGCAAGTGTTATCAAAAAAGGGTTTGTGGGGATGAAATCACCATTTTCCCAGCTTTTAGGGGATACCAGACTTTTGTCAGAAACCCAAACATTTTTACACAATTTTGGCATTTTTCTGGGACATAGCCTATTTTTGCTATTTTTTGTGCTTTCGACCTCCTTCCAGTTAATGGTAGAAATGGGTACAAAAGCAATAATGGATCCTGGAAAGCTATACATTTTAGAGAAGTAGACAAAATTCTGAATTCAGCAAAGGGTCATTTGTGTAGATCCATCAAGGTTTTTTCATAGAAACTAACAGTTAAATATAGGATAAATGGAAAATTTGTTGAATAAAAAAGACTTTTGTGTCAACGTTTTCACCTGTAACTTCTTCTAATTATGACAGCTCTTTGAAAGCAATATACCGTTAGATCCGCTGGACATTTCTGGTTGTGGGGATATATAGGACTTGTAGGTTCACCAAGAACCCGACGAACCCAGAGCCAAAAACTGAGCAGCAACTTGCAATGGTTTTTTATTATGTACCGGGTATATAGTAATTATTCTGTAAAAATGTGTACGTGGAAAAATCGGTATGAAAGACTCACTCGTGTGGGAGTCCCAAGTACCCGCAACAGGCAAGGGCCCAAAACGTAGTGAGGCGACATAAAAATTGCCTATCTCCAAACGACCTGGTTTTGCAAGGGGGGTCACTTCGGTTTTTGGCCCGGTGCTCGGCGGCCACCTAGGGAAACCTACCAGACCCACACATTTCTGAAAACTAGACTTGGGCGTCCCACACGAGTGAGGCACCGTTTTTATTGGGAGACCCGGGGGAACGCTGGGTGGTAGGAAATTTGTGTCAGCCCGGTGATGCCACAACTTTCCCACTCAAAAATGTGTGAAAAAGGTGATTTTTTCAGCTAAATTTGAGGTTTGCAGGGCATTCTGGATAAGGAAACGTTGGGAGATCCACACAAGACATACCTCCCTGGAATCCCCAGGGGGTCTAGTTTTCAGAAATGTGTGGGTTTAGTAGGTTTCCCTAGGTGCCGGCAGAGCTAGGGTTCAAAAACTACAGCTAGGCACTTTGCCAAAAAAAGTTCATTTTTCACAGCGAAATTGAGGTGTGTCCACGATGCATTTTGCGCAGTTACCTGTTGCGTGCACTAGGCCGACCCACACAACTGAGGTACCATTTTTCTCGGAAGACTTTGGGGAACACGGGGTGGGTGGAAATTTGTGGATCCACGCAGATTCCAGAACTTTCCACCACAGAAATGTGTGAAATAAGTGATTTTTTCAGCTAAATTTGAGGTTTGCAGGGCATTCTGGGTAAGGAAACGTTGGGGGATCCACGCAAGCCATACCTCCCTGGAATCCCCCGGGTGTCTAGTTTTCAGAATTGTGTGGGTTTGGTAGGTTTCCCTAGATAGCCGCCAAGCCTGGGGCCAAAAACTCATGGGACCCCCTTTGCAAAACCAGGTTGTTTTGTGATAGGTAATTTTGATGTCTCCTCAATTGGTTTTGGGCAGCCCCCACCTCTATTTTTTTTATATTTTTTATTCCCTGGTGTCTAGTGGGCAGATTGGGGGCCGATGACCCATCTGCCCCCCAGGGGGGGCAGAAAGGCTGTAATGGTGGAAGTGGGTGGGGGCATTGGCGTGCCGGTTGCGGGCAGCCCACACCCTAAAAAAAAAGTTAAAACGAATTCCTGGTAGTTAGTGGGCTTTCTGCCCCCCTGAAGGGGCAGATTAGGGGCCAATGCCCCATCTGCCCCCTGGGGGGGCAGAAAGACTGTAGTAATTTGGGGGTGGGGTGGGGCATGGGCCTGCCCGTTTTGGGCAGCCCCCATCCCTATTTTTATTGATAAAAAAATTCCCTGGGATCTAGGGGGCTTTTTGCCCCCCCGGGGGGGGGCAGATTGGGGGCTAATGCCCCCATCTGCCCTCCAGGGGGGGGCAAAAAGACTAAGTTACATGGGGGAGCAAAGGCCCTTGCCCAAGGGGCCGCTCCCCCCTCCCTGGTGTCTAGTGGGTGGATCCCTGCTTGGGTATCGCCCTCCTGTGGCGATCCCCAAGCAGGGATCCACTGGGGAAGGGTACCATTGGAAAGGGGAGATTCTACCCTTTCCAACGATACCTCTCCCGTCTTTCTATGTGCTCAGGGGGCTGAGATAGCCCCCTGAGCACGTAGAAAGTGAAACTGAAATGAGCCTCTTGGCTCATTTCAGTTTCACTTTCACTGCAATGACGTCGGCGCGACGTGCGCGCCGATCGTCATTACAGTGAAAGGGGGGGGCCTCGGAAGCTGGGGAAGCTCTTCCCCAGCTCCCGAGGCTATTTTGGTTTAAAGGGAATCCCTCTGGTGCCTGCACCTGGGGGATTCCCTAGGGAATGCCTCATGACGAGCTGGACTCGTCATGGGCACAGCGCGACTGTGCACCATGACGAGTCCAGCTCGTCATGGGCACAGAAGGGGTTAACAGAAATTATGAGTTTGTGGTCTTTCGTTAAAGGGAATAAAGGATTCTGAATCTTAAAATGTGTTTTAGCTGGTTCTAAATCACCATCAACCAAACCAACTAATTGGTCCGTCGACCAAGTGGGTGGAGTTCCATTGATGTTTTGGGATTAGGAATCTATAGGTGGCGAATGTTAATGTATATTCTGTAAAATAACTTTTCTTTCCCTATAGGTTATAAGGTATCCCCCCACATGTCCAGCGCATCATCCCTCCTCCTGTGTGCAGACCTGTGAGAAAATGTGTGAGTGTTGGTGTTATGGGCCCCACCAATGAATGCGTGTGTGAATGAGTTAGTATGACGACGGGTCTGTGATGCAGGGAGGATAGTTGTAAAATGTGCTCTCTCTTTTTCCTGTTTCACGCTGGATCAGTCCATACTCATTGATTTGTCTCCCCACTGTAACCCTCCTTCTACTGGGCAAGTCCTCTTCGCCAGGCAATAGGACAGGGCAATAGGAAAGTGCTGCCGCCTGACTGGGAGGGGAGGTCACCAGGGAACTCCTCCTAGTGTCTGGTCTGATGGAGAGGCAACAGTCATGATGCTGCTATGTGGGCCCCAAAGCTTATCACTCGCTCCCTGCAGGCCCAAGGTGGGGCAGAGTAGCTGACAAAGTCACCAGAAAGCAAGCACCGACCCCCACTGCCAACTGCAGGGCCCTTGTGTATCGCTGTGGCAGTCCTTAGAGGCATCTCAACCTGCCAACAAGTCCACGTTCAGTTTGACAAGTCAAACTAATTCGAAGTGAATTATTAGGGCCGGAACAATAGCACAGTGCCACAGTGTCAGCCTTTACCATTCTTCATGCACCGTGGGGAGGCTCTGGCGCGGTGGCAGAGCGAAGGACACCAAATCCTATCAGCAGTGATGAAAGTGGGGAGCGAGAAACTCACTAATCTCTACTGTAACCTGTCAGCTACGCGGCAGTGCATCGCCAGCTCCCTGTCCTGAGCCTATAGAGGATTGCTGTCATCAAGGAGGGGAGAGGGCTCCTCAGGTGGTTGCTGCTGATATCTGGTCCAGAGGAGAAGCAGCTGACTTCATGCTGTCAGGCAGGCTTCGTGAGGCAGGAGAGTCGCACCCCGCTGCCACTGCGCACTCTGCCTCAGAGCTCTTTCCCTGGGCTTCGTGCAACTGGTTCTTGCGATGATTTGCGGCCTATCTAACTTGCCCGGAGCAGCCACCACCGCTCCGGCCTTTCACACATTGTTAGAGCTCCAGGGGGGTGGAGTAGCTGTCGCCCTGCGCCGAGCTAGCAATCACCATTTAGCTGTTCAACCATGCAGCTGCTCCATGCCTCTCCCTGCGGTGTTGACAGAGGACTGCCACCGGCCCACACTTCTGGCCTCTGTGCTCCTTTGACAGTGGCTCACACACACCAGGGAGTGTGTAGATAAGCTTTGTGACATGTCTCATAAGAGCTGCGGCCAGCTCACTTCTCATTGCGCCGCAACCACTGCCATCTTGAGTCTCTCCCTGGCAGCCTCCGGTGCACTGCTCGGGCATGACAAGGTGTCGAGGCTGCCCCGGCCGGTGTGCCTTAGTGCGGGCTGGTGTCACTAGAGTGGTAATGCATGCTATGGCCCAGACGATGTTCGGGGGAGTGGGCGGTATACTCTGGACAGAAGCAGGCGACGGTGGGATTACGAAGGCATGTCCTATCCATCCACCATCTTGGACACAACCCCGAGTGTATTGTATTTAAAATGTTGGACATGTACTTTTAGGTTTTACATGTCCTGGTAGTGAAAAACTCTCAATTGCAAGGCCTACCTCTCTCATAGGATAGCATTGGGTTACCTTATTATATTTATTAAGCGATAACATTTGATTGGGAGCAGGTAGGAAGGTCACGTTTAGTGTATGTGGAATTGTAATTTAAAATCCTCGTTTATGGTAAAGTCAGACTTTAAGTCACAATTCAGAAAATGACACTTTTAAGAAAGTTGGCATTTTCTTGTCCTAACCATTTGGTCCCTGCAGCTTATTTCTGGGTCATATGCCTAGGTGTAGTTGGCAGTTGGCCTTTGTGCAATACTCCCAGACAGCATCACAATAGAGCGTATGTGTGTTGGCAGACTGGGCCATCCCTGAGAGGATGGGAGACTTGGCTGTCACCTACCATACTTGCACTTTAATGGCACTGGCTCAGTTCACACACAAAGGTCCTCAAACTAGCTTATTGTGCACCAGACAAACCGGCACCAGGGCAGAGAGGCAGGAAATCCCAGACACCTTTGAAAGGGGAATACTCCAGAAGATTCTCCCACTTTAAAGGGGGCACCAGTTTAAAAATTGTGACCCTGAGACCCACTGCTCAGTACATTTCTGGACCTGTGAATACTACAGCAGAAAGGTGCCCTGCTGCTCAAGGCCTGCCCTGCATGCTGAAAAGGAAGGAGGACCTGGCTGAAGCTAATCCAAAGGTCAGCTGCCTGAGCTCCTCTTCTGAGCTACAGGGACACAAAAATCTCCAGGGGGCTCTCTGCAACGGCCCAGCTGACCAGCTGCAACTGGATCTGCCTGAGCCCTGCTGGTCTCTGCTGGAGTGAGTCTCTGATCCCCAAGAGGTGCTTCCAAGATCTTGGACCCTTGGCGTGGCATCAGTTGAAATCCTCTTGGAAGAAAAGGAGAAATCCCTGAAGGTGTGGGCTGTTCGCGACCATGAATGGACCCATACGAGCCAAGATCTTGCCACCTGCGCCAACCGGCAACGTAAATCTCCAGTAAACCTGACTCTTTGTGGTACAGTGACCATGACCATGACCATCAGTGATGAGCAGAAATGCAAAATCTGCACTTTGCACTACAGCATCAACAGCCTGCAGTGACTGCTAATGTGAATCTCCAGCACCAACTGTTCGTGACGCCCAACAAAACCTTCCTGTTACAGCGATGACTGTGCGCAATGCTCTGCATTCTCTTCACACTGCAGCAATGCCCATCTGCGACTCTCTACCTGCTACCCACGGCCTTCTCCACTGTGAACTGAACTCTTCATGCTGTACATTAAAAGGTAACTTTTTCAGATGGACTAACCTGGTCTCTGTATCCGGCCCACACTCCATTGTGGTCAGCCTGAACTTGTGACTTTCACCAGGTCTTGCACGACCAGATAGCCTTAAGTTTGCACTGCTGTACTTACCTGAAACCCATACAAATTAATATATCACGTTCTGCTGATTGGATTTTATGCCATTTTGTTTTCAAATAATTTAATACATTTTACTCTATTTTTCTAAGTTGGTGTGGGGTTTTTCTTGTGTTGTGTTTTCACTTTATTATTGTTTTAAGTGCCGCACAAATACCTTATACATTGCCTGACTGCTTTTGGGCCAAGCTACCAGAGGGTTAAGCACATGTTTATTTAGTGATTTGTGTGGTTCGCCCAGTCAAGAATTGTGGCTGTTGCTTGAGAAGGGCTTACACCCCCTTCAACCAACAACCAATTTCTCACAATGACCAATGCCATCAATATTAGATGGAGTGTTCTTCGCAGCAAAGTGTGCTCTTACACAGAAAGGGCTGCCTATTGTTTACTAAGCTGTGCTCTCAATGGTAGTTTCCACATTCTGTTTGGGTGAGAAGTGTAATTTGTTAAAGTAAACTTGATCGCTACTCTGAATAAAGGCAAGAAAGGAAGCATACTCCTCTTCTTTGTGCTTTTAAGAAGCAGGTCCTTTATATCAGCTCCCCCTTCGCTGTTTTGCTGCCTCCCTGGTTTCTGAATAGTTTACTTGTTATTGTGTTCAACCATTTTTAACTCATCTTTGTTCAATTTTGTTCAACCTCTGTAGTTTTGTTACCTTTGTTTTAATTTTTGTTTATTTTTCGGCCCACCCGCTTTCCTGACACATCTCCTGCCTGCTTCCTGCCAAGTCGGTCCTGCCCACTGCCTCCCAGCTTCCCTCCTTCCTCCCAGGACCTACTTAATGGATGCTACAGTGGGGCTGCACCACCAGTGCACCAAAGGAAAGCCTGTCTGCAAACCAAAGACAAGACTGTCTGTGCCCGTCCGCACCTGGACCACACCCAGCACCAGGAACCCTGACTCTCCCGCTACTCGGAGATACACTGCTGCCGAGCTCTGAGCCCTGGACCCCAGACTCTGCACCAATAACTGCTGCTGCACCTCTCCACGATCAACTGTAGGACCTTTTTTCCTGCCAGCACTGCCTCTTCTCGTACAACACCGGAGCACTGGAATGCATGATGACGACCACCACACAGAGCATGACCACTTCAGAACAACTTCACTGCCTCCTGCTCAAAGCACGATCACTCTGTAAGCACGTCACCAAGATCTGGGACACAATCACCTCCCTCACCCCCGCCGTCATCTTCCTTACCAAGACCTGGCTCAAACCCGCATCTGTGCCCGACATCACCTCAGCAACGTCAGACAGATAAAATATAGCACTCCGAGACTGGATCAACAAACAAAGAGGTGGAATCATCCACAAAGAAGCCATCCACTGCACCACTACAGCAGACAACATCTCCCCGATTATGGAGCAACTCAACTTCCAAGTTCCATACCGATGGCGAAAACACCATTAGAGGCACTCTCACCTACAGACGTCCAGGACTTTAACCCAGCTTCTGCAACGCCATCCCTGAATTCATCGCCCCGCTCATCATTGACTCCAAACACTACATCTTCCTTGGAGACCTCAATTTTCCCCTTGACAACCTTAACAACACCAAAACCACCAACCTCCTCGAAAGCATGAACAATGCTGGCCTTACCCAACTTGTCACCAACCCCACACACATCGTAGGACCCCATCTTCACAGCCAGCAACAGATACAAGTACAGCCAGTTCACCGGGCTCACCTGGACAGACTACGTCATCGTCCACTTCACCTTCAGAGGATCCCCTGGCACTAACACCAAGTCATCCAGCAACTCAGCCCGCAGTTGGAAAAAGTATCAGAGAGCTAGTGGATCATCACCTTCCACTCTGACACTACAACCAACCTAGAACAGGCTGTCAAGAACTTCTCCGCCTGGATCACTGACTGTGCCAACAGAGTTGCCCCAGTCAAGACCACCAAACTCAAGAGATACTCCAAGCAGGCCAGTTGATACACCAAGGAACTGAGAACCCAATATGCAACAGCAAGCAACTGGAAAGGAAATAGCACACCAGCAAGGAACCCACAGACCGAGCCACATTCAAGACATCCCTCAACCAATACCACCAACTTCTGAAAGAGACGAAAAGAAGTGCCATTGCTGATCGCATCGAAGCCAGTTCTAACTAAAGCAAATAATTCTTCAACATTGTCAGAGAGTTCTACAACCCCCTGAGCCACCAAAAACATCATCATCTCTTCCCAGAAACTCTGCAACACCCTTGCGGACTTCTTTCGCAACAAAATCTCCACCATCTACAAAAACTTGAAACTCCATCCCACTGTTGTCGACATCTTCAGCCTTCTCGCTCCCACAGATGCAAACCCCAACCACCTGCTCACCACATGGGGCCAGCTCTTCACTCGAAACCCACAGCCATCATGAACTCCGTCCACTCAAGAGCACCCACGGACCCCTAATCCCTCAACAACTTCAACCTCAGGAGCAAAGCGACCAGCAACAAGCTTACCGCCATCTTCAAAGCATCCATCACCACGGCCACCTTCCCCAAAGAATGGAAGTATGCAGAGGTCAAACACCTTCTCAAGAAACCATCCGCTGGCCCCAGCGAACTCAAGAACTACCGTCCCATCTCTCTGCTCCTCTTTACCAACAAAGTCCTCGAAAAGGCCATCAATCACCAACTCATGGAACACCTGGAGAACAACAATCTGATGAGCACCTCCAAATCTGGATCCTGCACCAACCACAGCACTGAAGCTGCCACTGATCACTGCCACTGATGACATCAGAACTATCCTTGACTGGAGAGAAATGGCAGAACTGATCCTCCTCAACCTCTCAGCAGCTTTCGACAGCGTATTCCACCATACAATAATTAAGAGGCTTGACCATGTTGAAATCCAAGGAGACGCCCTCAAAGGGATGACCTCCTTCCTTACCGGAAGAACCCAGAGAACCTGTTTACCACATTTCACCTCTGAACCTAAGAACATCGTCGGTGGTGTCCCCCAGAGCATGTCCCTCAGCCCTTTCACTGTTCAACACCTACATGACTCCCTTGGCCAACATCATCAGAACCCGTAGACTAAACACCATATTCTACGCTAACTGCACCCAGCTTATCCTCTTTCTATCAAAAGACCCCTACACCATGATGGCCAACATCTGCAGGTGCATGACTAGCTTTGCTGACTGAATGAAAGAAAACTGTCAAAAACTTAACACAGAAAAAATAATACTGTTGATCTTCCGAAACAACACCTTCCTGTAAAGCGGCGCCTGCTGTCCTTCTGAACTGGGACCCTCACCCTTTCTGACAGGCCATGCCTGCAACCTTGGCATCATCCTGGACAGCAAACTCATCATGAAAAACCAGATCAACGCAGTCTCCTCCGCCTGCTTCCTCACTCTTTGCATGCTTCGCAAGATCTTCAAATTACTCCCCATCAACTTCAGACGAATCGTCACTCAAGCCCTAGTCACCAGCCGACTGTACTACGGCAACGCACTCTATGCAGGAATCATCTCGCACCTTCTGAAGAGACTGCCAACCATACAGAATTCAGGAGCCAGCCTCATCCTTCACCTCCCAAAGCAAACCCACATCATCCCCCACCTCAAGAAGCTCCAACAGCTCCCCATTCAGAGGCGACGTCAATTCAAGATGCTGAGCCACACCTGCAAAGCCCTGCACACCCGAGAACCAGCATTCATCAACCACCGCCTGAACTTCCACCAACCCTCCAGACACCTGTGCTCCGCCTTCCTCTCCCTTGCTCACACTCCGCGCATCCGTCGAAGCAACAGTGGAGGACGCTCCTTCTCCTACTGCTCTCCGATGTTATGGAATGACCTCCCCCTTCACCTCCGGACCTCATCCTCTCTGTTGGAATTCAGCAGTGGCGGCTCGCATAGGGCGTGCTGTGGGCGGTAGGGCGGGGGAGGGTGAGGGGATAGTAAGCTCGGACATACGATGGAACATAGGAACGTTCCTCCGTTCCTTCGTATGTCCGAGTTTACTACCCGCCTCCCCCGCCCCGCCCCGCCCCGCCACCCCTCAGCACGCCCTATGCGAGCCGCCGCTGGAATTCAGGAAGGGACTCAAGACCTGGTTGTTCAGCTGAAACCTCCTACAGCAGCAGGTTCTGAGCACCTGGATACTCTCACGGGTGATTAGCTGCGCTTTATAAGTCTTGTTTGGTTGTTTGATTGTTCAGGTCTTTCCTGTCAGCTTGGAAAATGCGCACTGTGATGTGGTTTTCTGTGCCCAAAATTTCTTTCAGCGGTTTGTTACCTCTTACCTGCCTAATCCGCTTAGATCAGGAAGTCGAATCAAATTTAAACTGAATCATAGCAGAATCAAAAAGCTCTCGTGCAAAAAAGGTGCGCGCCGAGTGTACATCTGTTTTGCTGCGCTGTGATGGAGTACGAACATTCAGCAATAACACTCCAATACATCCAGAAAAGTGATGAAAGGCACCTGGCTGCTCCCCTTCCTATCAGACATACCTTTAAAGCATTGTAGGGGTGGATATGATGCGCACAACGGTCAAATAAATCTGCGCTTTATTTTGCAGGGTCATCGGTATGCACCAATGCGTATGGGTCTATAGAAGTATTTTAAGGAAATATTAAAAAAGCAAACTTCGCTGCTGCTTCGCGTGATGTATCATTAGTCCGGGCGTCCCGCCCTTCCGTGGTTCTTTAAATAAAAGGCTTCGCGGCCTCGTGGGTGCGGAAACTGTCCCTTCGCGAAGTATTCTCAGTATACATTTATTTACCCTGCTGTCCCCTTTAATCTGCCCGTGATTTCGCCGCACCCGCTGCCCCGGAGAGGAGAGGGCGCGGGGGTCCTCGCGCTGCCTGGGCGTCTATCACTTTGTGGGCAGCGGTATTTTGGGCGCAGGGCAAGGCTGTGAGATGATGCTGCCGCGAGGGAGGCTGGCCCCAGCCAGGCGGCCAGGGCTGAAATCAAACCAGAAAAAGATCAGAGCGCATTTTTAGAAACCCACCGGAGAGGGGGGGAAAAATAGAGAAGGCAAAAAGAGCACCTGTTGTCGTGAACACAAGCCCGCGGCGCCTCGTTTAACGAGGACCCCGCGCCCCCTAGACACCTTTCCCAAACTCCACACGTTGGCAGGTCCCGTAAGAGTCAGGGGCATAGTGTGTATTGTTTCTTCAGGTGGGAGTGGTGTGACCAGTTCTGTATGCCACCCAAGCCCCATCTCCCAATCCCTCACACACCCCAGCCCCCCACATACACACGCACTTGTCTCCTCCTCCGCCCAAAGTTATTTCAGATGCACTGTAAAGAGACAGAAATACCCTGAAAGTTGGTCTATAATTGGACGGGGCTGTCAGTCTGCGTCGCTTTTCTTCTTCTCGCTACATGTGGTCGGCTTCTGAAACTCAATGCCCCTACGCCCCCTCCCCTCAAGAGCCCCTCCTACCCTTCTCGCCCCAGCGCTTTCCCTCTCCGCTGCCCAGCGCTCGCCTATTTCACTTTCAGTTCCCCTCCCGGTGGCACCGCGGCTCCGTGTCCCTCCTCCGCAGCGGGTTCTCGGTTGCCGGTCCGCTGCCCCTCTCCCCCGCCCCTCGAAGTCCTGGGATGTGTGACCGCTGACTCTCTCGCACCTCTCCGGACAAGTTCAAGCTTCCCTGGGACTTACTGCACCTTGCTAGCAGAGCTTTACAACCTTAGGCATTTTATCTTTTTTTTTTTTAATTCATGCAATCCGGGACCTGGAGTTTTTGACTAGTATAAGACGGCTTCTCAATTAGGTAAGGTCTCATTTATTACTGTATTTACGTGTTTGTGTGGGGAGTAATATTAGTTATTTACAGCTCTTAATGTTGCACTTTTTGCCACTTCTAGGCGCTGTACATAACGTGTTCTTACTATCTCACGATTGCATGGTGGTTGGTGTATCGACTTCGGAAGGATGAAAGGGCGAGTTCGCCTTTCCTTGATTCTAACTGCTACAGGTTCATCAGAGAGCGATTAAATAAATAAACTATTGTACACAAGATACACACCTCAAGGAAATAGGTTAAATGATGCCCGTTGTAAATATATACATGCTAGTGGTATGAGAAAAATCACTGGAAACCAAAATAGAAACAAAACTTTGAAGGGAGTTTTAGAAACACATTTCTGAAGCAGACGGTTTTGTGTATGTATGTAGGAGAGAGATTTGTTAATGTCATTTTCCCTCATTGACCCTGCACAGGCCATATTATGGTAATGCAGGTGTGCTTTGGCAGACAGTGGTGTGAGCACCATCTGTAACAAAGGGTGGGTGGAGGGTTCCAAATCCCAGCCTTCCTCGGGGGGAATGTTTTGTGCGCCTTGGGTTACCCCTTGGTGATCCGGGTTCAGAGAGTGCGGCCTGGCTTTGTGCGTGCTGCTAGGGGTGTCGCGTGAATGGCGGCAGGTGCCGGCGGGCTGCCATGGTTGGCTGACCTCCTGAGTCACTGCCAGCCTATTGGCCCCACGGAGAGCGATTTATTTCCTTACAAGTGACAGATGCGCTCGGTGCACGCCGGGCCTGTTTGTTGCGACGTGCCCCCCGCGTGAGGGCGCAGGGGGCATGGAGCGGCGAATGCCTCTCTTTGTTGAGTTCTTGTTCCGCTGGTGAAACCGTCCCTCTGCGTGAATGAGACTAGGGGAGAGATCGCCATGCTGTGCCACTGTGCCACCCTCCAAAGTAACTTGGATGGTATGTGCCATTTATGAAACAAAACAGGGGACCACCCTGTCAAAGGACGCAGCTGCCTTCAGCAAGTGGTCTTTAAAAACGCATTACATATTTTTTTCAGGAATTTAATTAAGTCGTGGCAGGATTAGTAAACTGTTTCAACGAGGGAGTCGTTAAAGCTTTAGACAAACCATGTCCTTATTTACTAAGGAGAAAACAGGTCTCCAACATTAAAGGTCTCTACAAAAATATAGTAAATGCTAAACCAGCTTGAGGCTTAAATGCACTTTGTAAAACGGCTACTGTGCCCAACCTCTGTCACACAATGTGAGCTTTGGCACATCACCTACACTTTTCACCCAAAACTACTCTTTTTATACCTGAAGGAGGGATTTAATTAAGCTATTTTTATTCAAATAAAACACTGTTTAATAATTTTATAGTACACATCCTATAAAAAAGTTAACGTTGTTCATATATTTGATTAGGCAGGAACACACCCAAAAAAGTTCACACTAGTAGTTTAAACTCACTATTTTCAATCATGCATCTTTACTGCTGTTCATCTGTAAAGCTGTAATCATATATATCTTTTTGTATTTTGCTGCTTTCACACCGAGACAATATTGTAAATAGGGGCCCATACGTCCTCTTGAACACACATTGCGCCACCTGGAAGCTCTGCGACACGAGCTCAGATGATACTGCCACCACAGCAGCTCAGATTGTAGTCTGTAAACGGTGGGAATAAAGCAAGTGTCAATTGCAGTACAATTGTAAACTTCAGTGATGGTGTTCACCTGCTGGGCCATCCAAGTGTCCCTCACACAATGGAATTCGGAGCTATGACCATAAGATCTTTGTCTTCAGCCGATCACATGGTATGTGAAGACACCGCACTCTTATCTGTAACCACATACTAACAGATACCAAGATTGAGGAGGCCCAGCCCTTGCACGTGGCCATGACATCTTCAAGAAGATGAAGATCTTAAAGTCAACCCGGAAGCGGTTGTGGAGCGTGCCTCCCTCCACTAAGCACACTCTTGGCACTATGAGGACCTGAAATAAAAGTGGTGAATTAGCTGATATGTCTGGCTCAACTGTACATAACTTTGAGCTTTTCATGTTGGAGGCCAAGGTCAACGCTTGGGTGACTGAGCAGGGCGGAAGAGAAGCTCTCCGCGGCTGTGAGACTAGGGTCGCTCCCCCTCAGGCACCGTGCCACAGTGGGGTGCGAGGTTAGGTGGGTTTGGACTTCAAGTAGCCGGTCTAGACTTTGCCTCTCTTTGGAGCAAGCCTCGACCCTTGACCTCCATACAAGGCTTCAGCAGAGGAGCCTCGGGCTCTAAGATGGCTATTGTACGGGCCAAAAAGATCCTTCAACCTGCCACAGGGATTTGTGGACTCAGTGAAGGATCACTCCTGATAGGTGAAGGTCTCACCATCTCTCACAAAGACATACCTGCACAGTTCTTTATTTTGATACCGTCTTCAGCAAACTGGGCCTGAATTCATGAATTCTTCTCATAGATGTGTGAATGAACAGGGTCAATAATTTCAATTTTACTCCACATGTAGGTAGGAGGGTCTGGTACTGCTGAACTTACACCAACAGTACAAAGCAAGACACAATCCCTGTTATTTGCCAAGAACAATAAATATGCTACAGTACAAACTTGGCTCAGTGACATGACACTTGATGGTTTCCAACCCCATCCTTCACTGAATGCCAAGTCACTTGGATTCCGCTGGACACCAGACGCACCCTCAGGGAACACTTTGCCCAAAAACAAAGAATGGCTGGTACCAGCTCTCTGCTCAACAGAAAGTCAAACCATTTCTTCCTGAAAGCGACTTCAGTACCACTGTACAAACCGTCGTACTGCATATGAATGGTGGTAATGCCCCACTTCATGGCATCTTAGATGTCAAGCTGGCTCCCCTTAGGCAATCTTACATGCCACAGATTGTTTCACCCAGGGCCTAAACAAAGATGATCACATCACCCCTCTCCTCCTGGAAATCTGTTGGCTCCCCTTGGTGGCCCACATCATCTTCAAAATCAGCTGCATCATTTACAAAGCCATCATGATCAGCACTGTGCTTATCTTTCATTCAAGCTCACCATCGCTGTTGGTCGTCGGCACAGCCACAGCCAGGACATTATCAGGCTGCAGGCTAAGAAGTGTGAAAGAGAATAAAAAGAAGGCAGACGGCCTTTTCCACCTAAGTACCCAGGATTTGGAACAATATCCCTGTATCCATCAGGACTGCTCCAACGATGCTCCAATTTAGGAAAGAGTTGAAGACGCACCTGTTTAAAGAACACTGCATCCCAATGCATTAACCATTGTCTGCCCAGCTCTGTCTTCTCTCAGTCGTGGACTTTAAACTTGTCTTTGACCATGTACAGCGTTCCACTGCCATTTGGCTAGGCTCACACTATAGAAATACCATATACAGTGGTGTAACAAAATATTCCTCTGTACCCGAGGTGTGGGGGGCCCGAGCTCTATGGGGCCCCCCTCATCAGAGTACCCTGGTCTTAGAGGTCCTGACTGAGTCCGGAGGGGCCTCTTCCGTGTAGTTTGAAAGGGGGGGGCCCTCAAGTTTCATTTAGCTACCGACCATCTACATACATGTAAACATACATACTTACTCTCTGTCATTTACTCGAGGGCCTAGGCTGTACAGTGCTGCTGTTTATTATCACACGTTCTTCAAATATCCATGTATTGTCTCTCTCACATCCTTGCAGAGAGCATGATGTCATTGGGTAGGATGTAAAAACGGGGATTTCAAATTTTCCCTGAAAATAAGTCTAAATAATTGAAAAGATGTCATTAGATTGTGGAATTTGTAGAATGGTGTTAAGGTTTGAATCAGAAACTGCAAAGGGAAGTTTAAATCTGTGCACTGGGAACAGACCAATGCGCCTACATTTAAGGAGTCGAAAAGAGGTCATTTTTCAGAGTGGCAGGAACTGTCTGGGACTGCAAGGAATGCAGACCTGTTGAATGCAGGAGGTGGAAAGCAAGAATGGATCTGATCAGAGCTGGGTGTGGAAAGACATTCATTGCTAAACAATTCTTGCAAGGGCTAGATTACTGCACAGATTATGGGAAGGGCTGGGAACAGCATTCACTGCTCTGTGTTTGTGCACAAGATTATGACAGTTCATACAGTGATCACAAAAATGGCTGCCACTGTGTGTCTCTGGACTTTTGCTTCACGTCAGAGAGGTGGAATGTCTCATTTTGTAAAAGGTGGGTCCGAGAGCCACCACGTGCTGCCAGGTGGTTGTACGGTGCATACATAGTTTCTTATCCCTTTACAGAGTTTATGGACCAAATTACAAATATTTGAATCAAGTTCTGAACTTTTAATTTTAATCTGTGTTTAACTATTGTCCTCATAACAGGGACAAGTCTTCTAACATATACAATTCTTTCTTTACATTCATTTGTTAAGCAAGAAAAGTGCAAGTGCCCAAAGACTCTCTGAGGAATCCGCCACTGCCTCATGCCAGGAGTGCTGAGTGCCAACGTTACCTACCCTATATTCCACCTCATGCCTTTCTTCCACCACCCAATACTTCCTGTCTCTTTACCTCACTTCGACAGATTCTATTTCATCCCTGCTGTGTCTCTTTATCACTATCTTCCTATCTTTTTCTTTCTCCTTCTTTCTTCCCCCTTTTCTGCCTTTCTCTCTCCTGGCCTGGGTCAAAGTCTAATGAGGAAAAGTAAGTCGTGCTCACCAAAAATGAGCGCCTGTGTCCACCACCTGCACAAGTTAACCAGTGGCTCAGTGGGCTAGGAACCACTTCTAAGCGCTACTTCACATGATGCCTCACCCTCGTATATTGTATGGGACAGATATCAGTTCTCAGTGTCTCGATAGACTGAGCAGGCTTGAAGGGCCTTTTCTTAAACGCAGAGAGTGATGATGGATAGGTGGTCCTGAGGGGCTGCATTCCACGGGCGGGCGCGAGGAGGCAGTGTGCTGAGCCTCGAGGGGTGCTGGGTTTAAGTTCGGACCTAGAAATATGAACATGCAGAGGCAGAATGGAGGAATCCGAGAAACCACAAGCAGAAGCCACTGTCTATCCTTGGGCTGCCCGCACATTTTTGCTTTTATTGGTAGAATATCCATATTTCACGTTTCTTGAGTGAGGACTGGGTAGGTCTGTCAGATTGTAATTTGAATATTCTGTTCCCAGGCCGCTTCCCCTGGGGGCGGAAGAAAGTAGCCACAACAGGTTGCACCACATTTAGGGTGAGGTAGTCAGAGTACATATAGATGTCACAGGCGAGAGGCTGACCAATCAGAAGGCAGCAGTAAGCATCATTATTGGCAGCAAACTCCGACCCATCAGCCATATACCTAATAATATTGCATGGCCCTCTGTTATTGGGACTGGATTTGTTTTTAGGCCAAAGCTGCCGACTTTGGAACTAGGGAACCAGGTTCGAGTCCCGATGTCGACTCAACATCTTGGGATTCTGGGAAAATCACAATCTACTTCCTGTGCCTACAAAAATGAGTTTGACCATTGAGTAATGTGACTGGTGCTAACTTAAAGTGCCCCAATGCCTTTGGGCCGAGTCTGTGCTATATAAACGTTCTTTTTTTAAAAATGGGGCTAACAGCCCCTTATGCAACTTTGAGTCCAGTTCGCTAAATCCACGAGGAAAAAAAATTAGGCATGTGATCTTTATGGGTACTCCCATGATTATACATGCCACATGACTAGATGTAAGGGGTGTATATTTTCAGCTATATAGTTATGTGGCGCTAAGGTGGGTTTTCATGGTGGGAAACTACTTGCAAATGAATGAATGTCGGGATTACTAGAGCGCACGGCTACTCCGAGGAGTGTCCCAGCGCTAGTTTAGAAAGTAAGAGACTGCGAAGAGACAGAATTAGAGAGTGAAAAGCCAAGTTTTAAGCTGCTTTCTGAAAGACCGTTCATTGTTCATTTGGCATAATTCGAAAGCATCCTGTTCCAAGCTCACGGGGCAAGGACCTGCCTCCAGTTTTGGCTCGTTTCGCTTGACCCTTGGAATTTGGGCAAAATGGCCGAGGAAAAAACGCAAAATTCTTAGGGGAGAGTAGAATCGAATCCTGGTGGACAGATATGCCGGGCGCGTCTGGTGCAGAGCCCTGTGCTTAAGAGCCAGGATTTAAAACGGGATCCTTTTTTAGGTCGAGCCTAGAACAGCGCATGCGCTGTTGCTCGACTTTTAGTAAAGGGGATCTCGAAAGTGCTACCCAGGCATTTGCTGGCTGGCTACAAGCTTGAGTGCAGGTGCACGTGCGGCCATCTGCCTTTCCTGTGCACCATCTGTCTTTCCTCTCCCTTGCTCCCTGCCTCCACCCCTCCCCCCGCTGCTGCACGCGCATCCCTAGCGTCATCGCGATCACTTTTGCTTTCAGAGTGATCGCGATCGCAATGACTTTCGCTTTTACAGCCGCACAGCGTTACTTTTACTGCCGCGCGGCCAATGCTTGTTTTAACAGGAAGCCAGTGTAGGCTCTTCAGATGAGACGAGATCTTTGGTGAATATTCCCAAACTTGCAAGTTTGTGGTTGTTCAGCAATATTTTCTAGTGCACCGACAAACACCAGCAAACATCTAGTTCTACACAAAATGTAACATCATGTACAAAAAATCAGGCAAATACTTTTCAATGTGGCTTGCTCATAAAACACAAGAAACTTGAGAAATTTTCACTCAAGGGCAAAACTTGTATAACAAATTCTCTTGAAATAACCACCTGGAGATGGGTTTGAGCAGACAACGTCCCTTGGAAAGACATTTTCAGTCTGAACCAGGCCCTCTACCAGCAAAAGAAAGGAAGTGAAGCTTGCGTTCTGCAGAATTTCGTTAGTTTAATTAAAAACGTGTCCCTTCTCCAACTAGATTTACTTGGATCCAGCTGCAACATACTGGTGGTTTCCATCTGAGCAAATTCCATGTCTGAGGACTACTATTAATCATTCTTGCTAATGCTTTGTTTGCGCACCTAAGAGTTAGGTGCACTAACAACTGTGTGACTGGGCCCCATATGTGCTGAAGGAAGAGTTTGGATCACTGACTCGCGTGGGACCCACTGCCCCAATGAAGTTTCAAGGTTCCAAACGTAACTTTTATTTCAGGACTAGGCACATATGTCAACTTGGCTTTTTTGTAGAAAAACATTGTAATAGAATAACTATACTCAGTAGTGCCCTGTAGTTTATTAGTAATACATGCACAAAAATGAGCAAGCGCCCAGGGCCGGACGGGCCGGACCGGGCATCAGGTGTTTCCCAGGGAGAGTGCAAGCGGGGGGGGGGGGCGGTTTTGCAGTGGTGGGTGCCGGTTTTGTTACAGGGTGCAACAATATCGGCCTCCAGTAACAAAAGCAGCAAGCACGCGTTTCCAGCCTCACGGGGCCAGTCCGTGCTCCCCCAGGGGCTGGTCCCAGAAAATTTCCAGGGCTGCTTTGGGTTCCCAGTCCGGCCCTGCAATTGCCGCTTTTTCATTTCTGTATTTACTGAACTTCCCTAATTTGTTTTCAAGTTAGTTCCCACAAACCACTGAGTACCTATCAAACTAGATTTGTCTACTTTTCCAGAGGGGTTCTCTAACAGAATATTGTGGGCAAAATATTGTCAATCAAAATTTTGTAGCCTAGATATCAAAGACAAAAATGTCTTGACAGTATGTTTATGTGGGTAAATATAGGGCTAGTAGATTTAACATTGCATATATGTACCTATACTATATATCTCCAAGGCATGTGGCTGTAGAGTTATGAATATTATATTTATATTTACCTATGCAGGCATACCTTTGCAATATTTTGTAGTTTATGTTTAGGCCACCATTTTATTGAGCCACCTATTTTTCCCCTCAATATCCTGGCATACAGCTCAGCAAGGGGTCCTTCCTCACAGATTATCATAAGAACGACAGATTCCAAGTTTATTATGAATAGGTTGATAGCCTGAAAATCTGACATAGACCCGCCCACCCATGATACAATATTGGGCACCTTTGCCTTCAACCAAAGAGGCAGAGTGGTTCGGACTCAGAGGTGAGTGTATTCCCATATACAATCAGAATTATGGATCTCTCGTAGGAAGGCACAGTTCTTCTTCAATTCAATCAATTTCTCTGAAGAATTATACTCAAGAGAAATAAGGAACATGCAATAAATTCAACCTGTGCAGATATGTCCTCTGGCCACGATATTCTTGTATGTCGATATTCTTGGGCTCGGTGTTCAGTAGTTCAGCCTGGGGGAGGGGTCGGCTACAAGGAGTAACTTGTTGATGTTAGACTCAGTAAATTCGAGCTCTAACCCTTGTGTAGTGATTTTGGGTGGAGGTGGTAAGACAAAGTTTGTGTGTGTGTCCCCTGCCTCGTTCTTGCTGTACACATGGCTGCCACGCTAGACCAATAATGCAGCGGCAGCCCCTCCATTAGGGCATCCGAGCATCGCCCTGCTGCTGCGAGTGCCGCAAAAGGTGAAAAATAAAATGGTAATAAAATGAATTTATTACCATTTTATTTTTCCCTTTTCCCAGCCTGAACCGAGTTTGGAGGTGGGGCCACTGCTGCTGATTGGCAGCAGGGGAGTGGTGCTCACTCCACCAGTTCACAGTGTGCATGTCACTTTGGATGGCTGTCTTGCGATGGCCAGCCTGACATGAGCAGTATAAACCCCTTCATCCTGCTGTCTAAGACGGCTGGGTGGAGAGCAGTCAAAGACCCCCTCGTGCCTGGGTGAGCCTTGAGGCAGCCCGCCCCAGCGAATCCTGGAAGTGCAAAAGAGTAGCGATTGGATTGGTGTGGAAAACTGCTGTAGCCTGCAGACCAGCAGCGGACGGTGCAGGTAAGCGTGGTGGGATGGGGCAGGGGCCAAAGTCGACAAATGAGAGGATAGGGAAAACGAAATAAAGAAATAAATCATATTCCATCGTTTGTCGACTCCCCCCCCCCCCCCCCCCGCCCAGCCTTGCCCAACAGCACTTACCTGCACCGGCCGCAACTGCTGCAGACAAGCGCCGAGGGACTGAAGCAGGAGGACCCAAGGCGAGCCAGCGCATGCAGTGGGTGAGTCCATTTTTATTTTATTATTCTTAACCCACTAATGCACTATAAGACTCACACTGACTTCAGCCTCAAAGCCAGTGGTTTGTTATAAACTCTGTTTGTAAAGAGCCATGACTGACAGCTTTGGTGTTGACCAGGCATTGCTGGTCAGAGGTTGCCCCACTAAATTTTTAGGGTGCCACCCGCCACTGCAATAATGTGTGATCCTGAGAAAACCACGTTACGACCATTACAGTTCCTTTATCTGACAACGTCAAGAGCACTGACAAGCATTTGATGCTGCAGACCCCCCTACTGAAGCATTCTGGCGGGACCTACAAGTATCTGTAGAGAGTTGAGTTTGCAGAGCTGTGATCTACGGATCTCATCATTGTTATGTCTCCGTTGTACTTACGGGTTGTGATGTCATGGACATACAAAGCCTCAGTTCACATTTTTCTCCTACTGTGTACATGACTTTACAAGCAGCATCTGGAATGTAAACAGAACTTTGTATGCAGATATACTGTTTGATAACATGAAAGCATTCTCTTTGACTTTTTTCCACTTTTCCATGTTTTATGGAAACTTATTTACCATAGTATGTCAAGGGATCTGCAATCAAAGAGAATCTTTGGTGGGTGGGTCTAATTTTTCAAATTTTCGGAAACTCGCAAAATTACTAGATTTTAAAAGCGTCCTGTGTGCTTCTGTATATAAAAAATGTATCTACGTTTTTTAAGAGTTATGTAGGAGCTTAAAACACCTGCTGGCACATGCATCAAAGCTTTTTGCGATCGTAAACGGTGCGATTCGCAAAAATCGGCAGTTTGCGATCGCAAAATTAGCTTTTGCGATGCATCAAGGGTCAAGGCCCTCACTATTTGAGAATTTGCAATTAATTGCGACTTCTCAAATTGCGATTGCATTTAAGGAATCGCATTTTGCGATTCCTTAAAAGCATTGCAAGAACCACTTTGAAGTAGTGATTTCGCTACTAGGGGGCGCAAATTACCATGAAGTTGAACTTCATGGTAATTTGCAAAAACTTTGAAAAATGCACTAAAGTGCATTTTTCAAAGTTGTAGGTTACACACACATGTCCTTGGGACATGTGTGTGCGCAACATTTGTGCACAGATCAATTTCAGGGGTGCAACAGGGTGTCCTTTTGACACCCTTGCACCCTTGAAATTGCATGAACAATTTGCGAGTACCAATTGGTACTCGCAAATTGCGCTTGCAATTTTCCATTCATTCCTCTGGGCCAGACCCATAGGAATGAATGGGAAGCTATTCCTTGTTTGCGAGTCGCTATTTGCGAGTCGCAAATAAGGAATATGTAGGAATCGCTATTATTATAGCGATTCCTACATGCATAGGATTTTGCGAGTCCTTAATTGCGAATCCTTAATACTCGCAATTAAGGACTCACAAAATCCTAGCTTGATGCATGTGCCTGCTGGTGTGTTTAGTTTTCTTGTGGTGCAGTTCTCACGATGACCCAGAGGCTTGATGCAGTAATACAAAGCCTTATCTCTCCAAACTCCTGGTGCACATTAGTGAGTAGTGAAGTGAACCCTGTACCTGTTGTGCTACAATTCTGACCATTCACAGCACATAGGGTTACATTACATCAAGTGATCACTTATTTTCTTTGTTAAATGGTCAAAAGCATCTGTTTTTACTAAACTTCTGACCTCTTAGCTTGTATTTCCATAAATGTCATGTTTCACCTGCATGCTGCTCTCATTGTTACTTGCAGTGCTTTTTTTGACTCTTGGGAGTAAGTCATGACTTGGTGATTCCCAACAAGATATCTCATGGGAGCCAAGTGGTGGATCCAGTCCAGATTCTGGGCCTGTGTAACATGCCTCCTCCTCTGAGCGGGCACCTAACCACAGCCTGGCTAGTGCGGTGTTTGATTCTCCTGTATCATGTTATGATCATAACCCGCAGTGATTACCGGACTGTCGGTGAGTGTTGCGTGTTGTGCAGATTCCTGGAAAGCATTGCTCGGCATCGGCTCCAGCCTCTGTATCGGAAGTCATTGCTCACTTCCACTGTAACCCTCTTCCCGTCACTTAGTGGTGAGTGCCAAACCCCATCTCCTCAGCAAAGGCAAACCAATGGTGTGCAGCGGAATGTGCAATGCCTTGCTCAGGATTTGAGCCTGTATCCTCTTAACCTCCAAAGCAATCCAGAAGATCTTCTTATGGACTATTCCATTATTAAGAGGGGTGGTTTCGAGTTTCATGAGTTCTTAAAGTGTGCCTCTAGGAATATATCTGGAAGTAAAATATGCTGCTGAATTTTCAGCTTGTTTGGGATGACAATTTCCCTCCTGAACCAAGGTTTAACCTCAAGTTTGCGTCCTATCCATGTGGGGTGAGTAGACCCAATTCACAGACCTCCTGTAGGTTCTCTTCTCTTAGTAAACAGGCAGAGAGAGGAGTTGATCACAGGGATGGCACAATACTGTATAAAATGGATCTATTCTGCCTCTTCATTAAAATGCCACTTGTTTGGTTTAATTTCTGTGTTATGTTATGTTATGTTATTCTTCATTTATAAGGCGCACAGATGCCACAGCCAAGCGGCGTCCTGGCGCTACAAAGGACAAGCAACACAACCAACACATGTAACAAGCTAACCAAGATCGCTAGACCAAAGGAAACAAGAATGTTTTCACCGCTTTCCGAAAGGGAAGCAAGTCCGGAATGGATCGAACACTGAACGGCAGTGTGTTCCAAAGGCTGGCCGCCAAGACACCAAATGAGCGTCCGCCCATTCTGGCTTTTTTAAAGCGAGGGACTGTGGCCAAAAATTGACCGGTTGAACGAAGTGTTCTAGCCGGTGTATAGTAGGAGATGGTCTGAGACAGAATAGGAGGGGAGGCCAGTTTCAGAATCTTAAAAACCAGGCACAGTACTTTAAATTTTATCCTCTGCCTAACGGGCAGCCAGTGAAGATCTAAAATGGCGCTCCTAACTGAGCAAAATTTAGGCAAACCTATCAGCATACGGGCAGCCGCGTTTTGTACGCGCTGAAGGCGTGTGAGTTCTGCTTGATTGGTGCCCAATAAGAGTGCACTGGCATAATCCAGTCTGGAAAGGATCATGGCCTGCACTATAAGTTGCCTGGTAGAGGCGTCAAAAAATTTAAGGATAGGCCTGAGACTCTGAAGAACGCCATAGCAGGTGCCCGCAACTTTCTTTGTGTGGGGAGTGAATGAAAGATTAGCATCAAGCAGAATTCCAAGATTCTTCACCTGGGTGACTGGTGTGGGAGTTGGACCGAGCTCTAAAGGCCACCAGTCGTCTCCCCAAAGATGGATTTCCTTGCCAAGCACTAAGACTTCTGTTTTTGTGGCGTTAAGTTGGAGACGATTGTCGGTCATCCAACTTGCCACCTCTCTAAGAGCTTGTTGATAATTAGAGGAATTCAGCGTGGTAGAGCCATTAAGAGCCACAGCTAGTTGGGTGTCATCGGCGCAAGATACCATAGTGAGACCCCATTTATTGGCAACTTCCGTCAACGGTCTCACGTACAAATTGAACAGGGTCGGACTGAGTGCCGAACCCTGCGGTACTCCTTGGGAAATCGGGCGAGGGGAAGACTCGTAAGGGGGAATACAAACCTTGAACGTACGCTCGGCCAAATGTATGTGTTAGCTTATCCTAATATTGTGGGAGAGCAGATCGGTAGCTACATTAATTTAGGCATTGCCTTGCTGATTTATCTAGAGAGACTGTAATATGTTTCAGGGTGGGATCACTCTCTTTGAAATAGACAATCTGGCAAAAAATTACTCAGGACCACTGCAGACCATAAAGTTGGACAATTTCAACTTGGATCTACCGGCAACAAGTGTGATTAGGCAGACTGATTTGTTGCTAAAATTGCTAACCACTGGTACCACCATGTGGAAGAAACATGGGGTTTCTATATCACGCTGTTGACCCGAGAAATATTGACCTGCACATATATTCTAACCATGATATTGACTTCCATATTATTACTTACTTACTGCCTGTTATGCCGACTGGCATGTAGGACAGCAACAAAGGACTTCCACTTCTGCCTGTGTTGGGCAGGTTTCTGTATGGTGTTCCAGCTGTGGTTCAGGGCCTTTGTTTCTGTTTCCACAGTTCGCTGTCAGGTGTTACTTGGCCCACCTCTTTCACTTGCCTTCTGGGGTCCAGTGGAGGTCTGTCTTTGTGATAGAGTCTTGTTCTCTTTCGATGGTGTGTCCTCTCAATCTCTTTCACATAATGATGGTGTCCATGCTCCCTTGCCTGCATCTGGGGAGCAGTTCCTGGATGGAGATGGGTAGCGGCCAGAAAATGCATAAGATTCTTCTGAGATTATTGATGTGGAATGCTAACAGTTTTGTGAACATTGGGCAAGTAATTATAGATAAACTATTATTATTTACTATTAACTGTGTTGGGACCATAGTTTAGAGACAACATAATGGAAACAATATATTTGTCAATACTTGGACGATGGTAATGTGGTGAAAAATCTTTGTAGGATCCCTCACCCTAGTCAGAATGAGGGTATGAGTGACTTGCCTACGAAGCCACCAGTTGATAGATTATCCTTTTCTGATGAGAGAGTCTAGTAGAGTTGTCTACCATTGAGGTCGCTTAACTAAACAAGTTAGAAGAAACTGACTTGTATCAGCAGTGAGAATCCCCTTACTGCCGGATGGCCGGGGAATGTTACTGGGGAATCATTGCACTGGAGGACACAAAGTGATTCTCCAGAGGAGTGAAAGAGGATGGGATCAGACTTGGAGAACTCTAACATTAGTCTCAGTGGTGGAAACCAAAATGATGGCCCCGCAGAATGAAGAAGGGCCCCTCAGTCTTCCCAATCTCCCAGATAATCCTTTGTCTTGGGAGGAATCGCGGTCCCCTGAATGATTGAGGGCCCCTTAAGGGTAGGAAGAACACGTGGGCTGCAGGGGCCTACGAACGCCTCTGAATAGCCCCATTCTAAGTCACTAACTTAACTCTGAGAACCACAAATCCTTTCAGTATTTTTACATGTTACTCTGAGAAGAAAATGGAATAAGCGCAGGAGCACTTATCAATGAGCACAAAGCTGATCCCTCTCATATTAAGGTACTATGATATGAGTATTTGTGCAATGTTACTATCCATGATGAAGCACTGAAGCACTTTGCAGACTGGCAGCCCACTCTGTGAGAGCCCTATCTTAGCAGTGTACTCATGCATAAGGGTTACAGTTTGTCATGCTGTTTTCATGGCATTTCACTCATTTTGCAATATGTGATCTCATGCAAATCTATTGTGTAAGTCCTCAAATATGGAGGTTAAAATTGTATTTTGAGTTATACGAGATCTTTCGCACCATTAGAATTCTTTACCTTGTAGTGGTACTCCCATAGACCTACTCCTTACAAGGTGCTTAAGCACTTTGCAGATGGGTAGCAAGCTGCCCTGTGGGATACTTACAACATAGATATTTGTCATACGCATTGAGTAAAACATATGTGATGCTGTTTATCACAAAGTTGTGACACAGTCCTCAAAATCAGTTTTTGCGACCAATAGAATGCTTTTTCAGATGTACTAATCCCATTCTAGGAGCGGATTGTGAATGGATAGCGAGTAGATGTCTCCATCTCCACCTCCCTCTCTCTTGAAGCCCCCCTTACCAGAAGCTTCCCGCGCTTTCCGAACTAGCTTCGAATAGCTCCAGCCGACTGGGGAAATTCCCGATTGAATGAAAGGCCAGTCCGGCCCTGAACAGGACTGAAGCATTCAGGTTACACGAAGAGGATGCACACACCCTGGCTACTTATCAATCCACACTACATTAAAAAAAAATAAGAAATTATAATTCATACCTTTATGTGCTATACTATGTAACAAATAGAAAAAAGGTTGAAGAACAATAAGAAAATGAATCAGCACAGGAGGAATAATCCATGTTAAGTGGCTGAATCAAAATGCACTTTATTACAACATTAGGAAGCATTTTGAACCTTTTATGTCAATGTTTTAAAATGTGCATGTGTCATGTTTTAACCTTTAAGGTAGGTCATGCAGTTAATAATATCAATGCTTGCCTTGGTAAGGATATTTAGTTTTACAGAATGAATTCTGAAATTAATCTACTGAAACTGACTGAAAATTCTTGCATCTATTTCCCATCTCCTAGCGTGTCCAAACTGCTGGAGCGTAAACTCGCCTACCCCCAAGATACTATGTGAACTCTATCATGATATGTCATCATGCCAATCCCCTTAAAGTTTGATTCGTATTTATTATTTTTAGTGTTGCTACACAAACCAATTTCATGATTAAAAATATAAATATTGAGTATTTTGCACGAGAAGCTCCTTTGTGTCTTGTCATGCCGGTAGCATCTGGAATGAGGGTGCTGGCTGTGATTGTGTGGCTGTGTTGACTGCCAGCTCACCTGGATGCTGCTGGTGTCTGCTGACCTGAATACTGTAATGATGGCGTCACTGGAGAGGGGGCTTTGTGGCAGCACAGGAGCGCGGGCTCGGGGTTTCTGCCACCCCCAGGGTCGGCCTGCCTCTACCTGACCCAGAAGGAATCCTGCTCTCCGAGCCTCAGCGGCCACGTGTCAAACATCTATTCTTTACATTTGCTTTTAAGAATGTAGTGCCCTCTGACCCATCTCTGCCTGGAGATGCCTAGCAAAGCATTCATACACCTTAATTTTTTGTAATGTTGCCTGCCTGCGGGTGATCGAAATCTACAAAGGTTTTGCTCTTGAACTTGGAAATAATTCCTGAGCAGGTTTTTTTTTAGAGAGGTGAGGAGACAGGCTAATTCCAAATACTGCACTCAGGCGCACATGCATCAAGCTAAGCAATTGCGATTCCTTAATAGCAATTATTAAGGAATCGCTATAAAGGAATTGCAATAGCCTATGCACGTAGGTTTGCTAAAAAAAATAGCAACTCCTACACATTTCCTAATGGCGAATCGCAAATTGCGATTCGCTATTAGGGAATGCTTTTCCAATCATTCCTATGGGAATTCGCAATTTGCGATTACCAAATAGCTAATTGCAAATTTTGAATGCAATTTCAAGGGTGCCAGGGGGCCAAAAGGCCACCCTGATGCACCCCCAAAATAGGCATGTGTGCACATGTGGCGCACACACATGCCAGAAAAATGCTATTTTGTGCACTTTTCTAAGGAATTGCAAATTACCAGCAACTAGAAGTTGATGGTAATTTGCGATTCCTTAATGCAAAGTTGCTTTCTGAGAATGCTTCTTGCATTGCATTAACGTAATCTCGAATTGCGATTCCCTAACTGCATTCGCCAAATAGGTAATCGCAAATTTTGCAATGACCTATTTTGCGAATGGCTTTGGGCTTGATGCATCCCAAAAGGCTAATTACTGTTCGCAAAGGGGCCTATTTTGTGAATCAGCCCCTTTGCGACTGGTAATTAGCTTGATGCACGTGCCCCAGAGTCTCTCAATACAGCTTACAACAGTACCGTTCATGCTTGCCTCGATTTCCTCGTTGAACAACAAACAAAATGCAAATGATTTCCTTTATCTCCTCCCACACATCTGTAGAGGTGATCCAAGTGTTTTTGTGGTGGTAAAGTAATTGGAGAGCACAAAGTTGTGCTGGACTGATTGGGGGGGGGGGGGATCGAAGTTGACACGAGATACATCATAGCCCCTCAGCAACCATTGTTGTGGGCTCTTGGTAGACTGGCAAAGAAGTTTTCTTCCACAACACTCTAGGACCAAAGGAGTGTGTCTTTAAAGAAGAGTGAGAGATAATTGTATGGCTGGGGCAAAATGTCTGCGGACAGTGGTTCATTTTTAAAAAGAAATGTCAGGGGGCAGCATGCACCAGCCCATTTCTCCTGTTAGCTACGCCCAAAACAGAACCAGGTGCAGCTGGTTCATTTGGGCGGAAGGGCAACGCCCCTTCACCTTTTTCCCCGTAGGAACAGTGTCTGTCAGGCTGAACAAAAGCCAGCCTGACAGACACTTTCAGTTTAAGAAGCCAGGAGCCAGACATGCGCATTTAGCGCTGGCTCCTGGCTGCCTGAACTGAACCTTGCTGGGCTGAGAAAGTCAGAGCTCCGGTGGGCGTGATGTTCTCAGCTCAGCAAAGGTTGCCGAGGCCCTCCCCTCAGCGACGAGGGGTAGCGTCACTGATTGCCCCGCACCTGTGTGCTTCAGTTTTAAGCCCTGAAGCGCCCAGGGTGGAGTGTCAATCAGTGACACCTCATCACAGAGTGGTGTGGGGTCAGTAGTTTCACTGACCCCATCCCACTCTGTGATGACGTTGGGACTGCTGCCTTGCCTCATTGGCTGACCTTAGGTCAGCCATTGAGGGAAAGCAGCAGACCCAAGCCTTCTGAATTGCCGAGGCAGAGCTGGCTATAGGTGAGTGTGATTTATTTTCTTTATAAATTGTTTGGTGCGTGCGTGCATGTATGAATGTTTGGGAAAGAGTTGTGAATGAATGTGTTTGCATGTGTGTGCGTGCGTGTGAGTACCTGGTTGTGTATGTGTGCGTCCCGTCCGCCCCACTCCCTCCAAAATGTACCGGCCCCCTCTGAACAAAACCAACTACTAACCATGAACGTCGGGAGAGGATGTGGCGTAGTGGCCAGAGCTTCCGACTTCAGAGCTGGGGAACCAGGTTCAAGTCTCGGTGTCATCTCAACATCCTGTAATTCTGGGTAAATCTCTTAATCTCCCCGTGACTATCATAAATTAATGTGTCCTTAACTGGTGCTCATGAAAAGAGCTAGTGTTGATAATTAAGTGTCGGTGCTGAGCATGGGAAATTACCAGCTCAAAGTAAGCACTGCCTGTGGAGAAGAACCTGGGATTTTGTAGTTTATTGGAGCAGCAGAGATATCAGCCTAGAAGTCATTATTCGTGTAGGTATATAGGTTGGACACACCCTGAGGGCTGCAGAGAGGAGTGGGATCAACAATTGGGTGAGTTTTGTTGGGTTTCTTTGGCAGTGCCTCTGAAATGCAAATTGTCTAGTATGAAGTAAATCACCATTTGGATGCCTTATAGTCTGCCTTATGAAATGTTTTTTATGCTGCCGTAGATATCTTGGGAGGTGACTTGAGTGCGATTCCAAATTCACGCTTAATCCTGTGAACAGGTGTCATCGGACTGGCAGGACTAAGGCCTCATGTATGAAAGGTTTTAGCATTTGCAAACCATCAGATTTGGTAAATTAGGGGGTTTGCAAACGTTAAAAATGATTTTCAAATGCACTGGATTCAATATGAAATTTAGAAAAGGATTTACAAACCACTAAATGGATTTAGACATGGTTTAAGAATTGCTATTTGGAAGGAACTTGCTTTGGGCGTCCATTCCAAGAAGCAATTCTGACAGCTCGCAATACATTGAAAAGTTACCATCCCCAAAGCTGGGGCAGTAATTGGTCACAAAGGGGACGAGGTCCCTTTTCACCCCCTGCCTCTTTGTGAATCTTGAAAAAAGTTACATGTAGAGAGGGCAGTGGTCACTGGGACTACGGCCAACTCTCAGTAAAACTTTACACAAAAAGAAAATATGTTCAGTGCAGCCACATTTCCATCAAGCAAAACAGAATGCTTTGAAAAAATGTGATTTCTTTATATAAACACAATCGCAGACATGGTAGTCTACTGACCCTTGTAGGCCACCATCCCTGTGATTGTGGATAGTCGCATTGGGTTGCAAATTGCGATCTGTCTAATGAATAATAAATAGGCAGGTCATTCTGCGACCTCCTGCAATTCAATATTTTCTAAACCCACTGATTTCTATATAGACCGGTTTGCAAAATACTCTTCCATATACAAAAATGTGGTGCGCCATTTGCAACCACTATTTGCAAATAAAATAATAGTACATGAGGCTCATAGTTCTTTTGTTAGGGTCCTTTATTGACATAGGGCCTGATTACATTGGTGTCGGTTGGACCGCCGACAGGCCATTGATGGTGGTCTGACCACTGATAGCCCTTCGGTCCGACCGCCGTATACTGATACTGGCGGTCGGACCTTAAGCTGTCGGACACAAGGCTGCCGGCTCTGCCAGGATCATAGATCCCGAAGGGCTGTGGTCGGAAAAGCGTCTCTAAATGCCGAGGCAGGCCCTGCCATCAGGATTACAATATCCCTTTCAGACAGTCTTTTCATGGCGGGATTCCCGCCATGAAAAGGTTGTCCGAAAGGAATAGGGAAGGGCACAAACAGGGCCCCGTACATCGTGGGCCACTGAAAAGTTGCCCTGGGGGCACATGTAGTGCCCCCACTCACCTCTGTGCACCATGTGCCATGCACAACAGGGTGCATGGCACACAGGGCACGGACGTGCAGGAGGTGCATGCACAGTGTTGGTATGTGCTGCAGCCCTTTCCCAAGGCTGCAGCATGCCCCCACCGTGCTTCTGACAGCCAGCCTGGTGGTCACATCAAAATACGCTGGATAGACCACCTGCATGCTTAGCGGCAGTCTCCTGACCGCTGCAATAGTGGCTGGCTGGCCAACCGACCAGCATCATAATGATGTCCATAGTTGGGGTTAGTTTAAGAAGAGTTCCTTTTTAGGGATTTTTTATAGTTTGCACCGTGTAGACTTTAGTCATTAATATGAGGATTTAGTGATGCCAAGGTACGGCCTATTTAGATTAGCTGAGATGAGTTTAAGGTGTTCTTCATTGGACTTGCTGAGAAATGTGTTGATCATAGTTAGGAGCAAGGTGTTTTGGGTCTGAAGTAGCGGTAAAGCGCATGTTTAATGGTTCCAAAGAGGTCATCAGGGAAGAGTCCAGCATTTTCTCTGAATTGTGATTTCTGATATTTGTTCCATTACTTAAGGGATGGGACTGTCTACCACTGAATAATAAGATGCATGATGAGCTATTCATCTACTGTTTAGATGATATCTGTGTAATGTCTCTTCTGGTGGGATGGCCTTGGTAATGGGTCCCCCTGTGGTTTCAAAGATTGCCCTAGATTCAATGGAAATATTTGCCAGAGAGTTGTTCAGGCTCGTTTCTGACCAAAGGAAAGCTGATTTGAGTTAGAACACATACGAGGCTTGTTTATAATAACCAAGGATATATGGGACTCGATTTCTAATTTTTCTTCTTTTATAGCCAATTGAAAGTGAGTAATGGACCTGTAAGGTATTCTGTAAATATGTCCATGGAAGTTTGAGCCGACCTCCATAGTAACATATTTCCCCCATATGCCATTGACTCTTGCATGCACGCCTTTTTGGAAAAGTGAATTGCCTTTTAAATGCACTTTTGTGTATTTTTCAAATTTTTTGCAAATTACCATCAGCTTGCAGTTGATGGTAATTAGCGTTTCCTAAATGCGAAGTTGCATGGCTTGTTGCATTCCAAATAGGGAATCGCAATTTGCGATTCCCTAAACGCATTCGCAATTTAGGTAATCGCAAATTTTGCGATGACCTATTTTTCGAATTTGCATTTGGGTTGATGCATCCCAAATGCCAAAAATACCGGTCGCAAAGGGGCCGATTCTGCAAATCAGCCCATTTGCAACCAGTATTTTGGTTGATGCATGTGCCCCCTAGTTGTGCCTAAATGTGAAAATATCCTCTGTCTCCATTTCTAAAGGAGGGCAGCTCAATCCCACCAAACATCTCTGTAAGATTAAAAAAATCATTTTTCACCAGGATGAACACTTACAGGACAAACTTTGCATCATCTGCCCAACTCAAACTGTGAGTCTCATGTCAGACACATTCTCTGTTTCCCAGTTCTGATGTACACAATCATGAGCCATCTCCCCACCCCAATTAATGAACAGGATTCTGTTGATCCCAAAGGGTTTTTGATACAACATTCAATTACAACACTATTATTACATGCAAACATACATACATGAAAACAATAAAAGTTACTATTCTTCATAAAGCTTTCCTCGCATACAGATATCTGCAACAGCAAGGTGATGAACACATGGTTTGCTTCTCAGACTGCTCTCACTATGAACCTCATTAGCATCTTGAGCCACCGGCACACCTTGGACCACCCTTGCATTGCAAAGACCTCAGAACTTGTGGTATTCTACCTATATATATTAACCTTCAATTTAGCAAGTGACTTACACTCAGCTTTCCAACCTTTTTTGCACCGATAACCATGTGCCATCAGCCTTCCATCATTGGTCATTTTGTGGTAGAAGAGTCACTCACCTTCTTCCTAGCCCTTCTTAACAACTGCACAGATAATCCAATCGGAATTCATCGACTCCATCAATGGCAGAGTTCCACAATGACTGACACTTTCGCGAGTTGTCTTCAGTTCTTGAATAAAGCCTCTCACTAGCATGCCAGATGTCTACCATGTTCATCAACGCCTTTGTTAGGGTGGCATCAACATCTACCTGACACAAGTAAAAGGAATTTAGGACAAATCAGCATGCGGTAAACATTCTGAAGAACATCTATCATAAGGAGGGTCTAAACCTACCCTGTTTCAACAGTCAAAAGTCTTAGATCCTACTCATGCAAAAGTTTCACATTTTTATGAATTCTATTACAGAAAAGGACTCATTACTTTGCACTTTTGCATGACCTTACTCTATAGGGCCCGGCACTAAGCACATCAGATTGGCACTAAAAACCTTAAAATGCTCAGCTGCTCACATTGTGGGATACCAGCTTGTGCTATTTAATTAAAAAATGTTGTGGCAACAGTGATATTCGTTAGAATTTACAATTTACTACTTTAACAGATCACTCGTCTCTATGTTGCAATGAATACTATATTAAAAACCTTTTGTGTTTTTCTGAATAGAATTGGTAGCAACCATTGCCCCACATAACTTTCTACTTCGTGAACTTGCATATCGACAAGAGAAGCGTCTGGAGGGGTGCAGAGAATGTAGATGCAATCTGGACAGAAGCCTCACATTTTAGGGAACTGTGCTATGTCAGACATCTAAGCAGAGGCAAGAAGGGCTACGTGTACCATTAGTCACAGGTCTTCCTCAAGACTTGCCAAGGGTAGTGGCCATCCTCACCGCCTACAGTATATGTTCCTTGGGGTCCACAGTACCCTTGTTAGGCACTTGTGATACATAGTCACTGCTGCTGGGACTTACTGCTACAAGTTAGAAACCTTGTGTCCTATTAGCCTGAGAAGTAGACAAAAGACATCATTAATCTCACAACTACAGGATGTGAAAATATCACGTGTCTCCATTTCTCTGCCTTGTCGCATTCCCCTTTTCCCAAGTCTATGGCTAATCAGCACGGTTTTAGTGTGAGATTGACTGGGGGTTCCATGAACTGTGGAAACTACTGTTGCTCCAATCGGATCAGGTTTGCAAGGTTAGAGAATATTAACAATAACCTTTTAGTGAAATGAAAGAGTCCAACCTGCCTTGCCCAACTGCACTTTTTTTTATTATCTGTAGAAAGTCATCCGCGACGGGGTGGGGGCTCTTTATACTTTCTTTGGAGAAAAAAAAGTCAGTGCCCTGGTTGTGGTGGGGGTCGGCTAACAATGTATAGGGAATTTTCTTTCCATGGTTTACATGACAGACCTGAACTGAAAAACAGCTCAAAGTCCTGGATTTTGAGGATCTGCTCCGAGAGCAGTGGGGCGACGCTCCTCCGCCTTATCGGAGGAGCCACCACCGGTGGCCTCTCAAATGTCATGTACAATAGCAGGTGTCTTGCTGAAAAGATTTGCCTGACAGTACAGCCGGTGGTAGTTTTGACATCAGAAAAACCACCATCCTCAAACTCTAAATGACATGTGGGGTACAAGAGGGGATGTCCGGGATATCTGCCACCTTTTATTTGACATGTGCATCATTATTATTATCCACATTTAAACCACCCTTTTAATAAGTTTTCCCAAGTTTCTAAAATATTTATTAAGCAACGTCTCTATTGCCCATGGAAGGAAATAATTTAGGAAAAAGAAAGCTTGAGTCCCCCGAGGAGGTCCTCTTGGTTTATCCTAACTCAATTCAATCTTTGAACTCTGAAATTGGAACAAAAAGATGGGGAGGGAGTAGGCTGACGGAGCTTCCAACTGATGTGCCCATCACAAGCTCTTTGGGCCTCAGTCCCCCCCATGGTATCTGCCGTACTCACAGATCACAAAACAAGTGTATTATGCATGAATCTGCACCCAGTTATATAAACAGGTTTGTCACCAAATATAATCAATTTTCATCCCTCTGAGTTTCATTAAAGGCTCTAATATTAGCAATATGGTCCTGAAATAATTTGGTTCGTTGGATCCCAATGTCAATATTTGGTACAGTCCCACCCGATCCTTGGTTTGGTGGAAGGGGTGGGGGGCCGAGAACCGGCTTAACTTTTAAATGATTTAATGTGCCAAACCCCTCTCATTTGGTGCATCTTTGTGAATTGGACCCAAAGGGGCAGATTTACAAGCCGGTTGCGCCACTTTTGCGTCACTTTTAACATGGGAAAAGTGACGCAAAAGTGGCGCAAGGGGCTTGCAAATCTGCCCCAATGTGTTTTGGGCGAGTGAGAGAAGAAAGTATGTGTTGGGAACGGTAGGCAGTGCAAACTAATATAGGCAGAGGCGAGACGGTTGTGTCTTAGCACAAAAAGTATTACTAAGTAGGAAACATTGCATACATGCAAAACTCGTATGCAAATGAAATTAGAAGTGCCACAGGTACAGTTCGTTCAAGGTCAAGCACCAGAGCACAAGGTCAGAGTTTTTTGATCCAAGGCATATTTTAATCAAAAAGCCGCTTGTGGTTGCACAATGGCGGGATTAGGCTACCCTTAATCAATGCACACATTCCGAGCACAGAGATTATAGAAAGTGGAGCGAAATTGTGGAGTCTGCTTTTATGGGAGAAGAGAGAGCGGGAGACTCGGCCTTATTGACTCTGGTTGTGTGTAGAGAATGCCAAATGACTCTTTGACCAGCCCATAGAAGTCCCTCTCTGTGTAAGACTTGTCTGTATAACCTTGAAATGCACAATGTTTGTTAAGCCCTTGCCATTTCAAATGGGGGTTTCTGTGGGTGAAATTCATGCACAGATGTTACTTAATGTGTGCGCTGTGGGATAGATTCACTCGAAACTAATGTCAAATAGTCCAAAATGTTAGTTAAACTTCTGAGAGAAAGGTATAATGTTCACTATATTAACATGTACACTGGCAAGAACATGTAATATTAACATTGGCTTCAATCTTGAGAGACCTGGTGTTTTAGATTCACTGTTGTAATGATAACATTTACTATGGATAGGAGCGTAAAGTAAATAGCATTGGGGCTCATCATGAATCTTGCGAGAAGGCCAGTTCAGGCTCTAACCAAACTTTGCACTTGTATCGTAATTTCAAGTTTTGCAGTATATTACCACTGCAAACATTCTCTCCCCTCTGGGGGGGGGGGGGGGGGGGGGGAAGGGGGTCCACAAAATCTGTGCTGGTTGCAGTTTTTGTGGCTTTTTCAAAATTGCAGGTATGGATTGTCTGCAGGGAAGTTAGTTCTGCATGTATTTTATGGTGTATTATAGCTGGTTTTGCTCATATAACTACTTTTTCTCTAATGTGAAAAAAGATGGGGTACTCCCTTAGCACTGTCTAACATATTGAGATAAGGACAAGTGAAACATTTATTAGACATGTGCTTTAGTGATTGATGTATTATGATTAAAAGAATTGAAGCAAACCTATAAAGTGTTGCACATAATGGAGTGCACTGCCATAGACACAGATGGATAATGGCTTCATGTGGCTCTAAACTTGAAAGAAGCTGTGGAGTGCTAGTAAACCACGTTGTTGCATTGAAGAACCACAACAGGAGCTTCTAATTCAGTGATATATTTATAGAAGTTTATAGGACTGCCTTTGACAGGATTACATGTACATGCAGTTCTGGGTGGAAAACTGCTGCAAGAGGTGCATGGATACCAACAAACACATACGCCTGTGGGTTTCCACATATTTTTGCGGGTTGGCTCACATTGTTGCACCAACATTCAAACCACTTGCTTTTAGACTGAGTTGTTTATGTTCCTCTAGTATATTCTGTTTGTGTCAACAAATGCTGCTACATTTCCAGCCATAACCTGCATGCCTTTGAAGATGCTGTGACATGCAACCATTTACCACTGTCTAAGAAGGTCAAACAGGGCTGCTCCGGATATTAAACTTCTTAAGAATCCGGGCAGCTCAAGACTGTGGCAGAGGTGAGTGCAGTGCTCACTTTTTGTGGCATGGCCCATGGAAAATCAGCAACACCTGGCACACCCTCATGCAAAAAAGTGAAGCATCTTTGTGGTAGGTGGGTCTCTGGCAGCAGTGCCAGATGAGGTTCCACCAACACACAGTCCTTCCTCAGTTTCTATGTGAGGTGAGAGAAAAGCAAATCTGTAGGTTGTCCTCCACCTTCTAAAAGAGACCATATTTTCACAAGCAATATTCACACTCCCCTTTCGTGTTTAAGCCAAGTCTGGTGGCTTGGTGAACTGATGATGACCCTGTTGGGGCCTGTGTTCGACCTCATGGTCACAGGTTCAAATCCTGGTTGGAACACTCAGCCAGTCATCCTTCTGAGGTCGATAAAATGAGTACTATTGAGATAGGTAACAATAAACGTCTGTTATTTAGTGGCAAGACTCCCTTGGGGGGCGGGGGGGGGCGGACCACCCTGGGCAGCAGGAGTTTTGGAGACAACGGTCCACTCTTATCTGCAGCTGTCGCAGGACAGCAAAGCATAGATCGCCAGCCTCTCCCCGCTCTTACTTGCGGCCCTCGCGGGGGGCAAAAGCAGGGGCGGCCAAAGGTCTTGCTACGCCACTGGGTTAACATGCGCTTTACAAAGACACATTATGTTTCTATAACAATGCTATATATTATATAGATATGAACAATGTTATTTTACTAAATGTATCTTTATTGTGCTTGAGTGAGAAATTCAATGTATTTAAACCTTTGCAGGGGTTTGAACTATTTTGCTTGGCATGGCCTATTTAAATGCCTTTTTTCGTTCTTACAGTTCTTTTTCTCCTCTGTCAGTCATTTCTACTTCTTATATAAACTGCACTTGTCAGAAGCAAAGAGTTTTGGTCTGTTCAGGATTATATATAAGGCAGACATGTTCTATGAGTGTCAGCCGCCTCTATCGAAGATGATCCTGCGGCTTTAGTCTGATTGAAATGAGGCTGTTTCACATTCCTGTGTGTTGAGGAATTCGTCATCCGTGATTCATATGGCTAGCAAGCGTTATCCTATCAGTGACACATGTTGCTCATAGTCATAGCCCTCAGCTGAAGCAATTTGTCCCAAAGAATTTATGTCATGGTTTTATCTACTGTTATCTGACACCAGCCGTATCTTCTGTTTCTTGTAATACTCGTGTAAAACCCTGTACCTACTTTCTTTTTTTTTTTAAAGTTTAGAAAGCTTTATTGAATATAATAGACCAGGTAGAACATTAGTACAAAATAGGATCAATAGGCAATACAATAAATGATAAAAACAATTGAATTCTTACAAAGTTAAAGAATGCCAGACGTAACTAGAGAATATACTAAGGGAAAAAGCTTTTTTTTTTTTTGTTTTTTTTGAGGATGTTATGACTGATATGCAAGGGAAGGGAAAAGGAAAACAAAGGAAAGGAAGGTAGGGAAAAAAGGGGGGGGAAATATACAACATACCAAATGATGTATCTTATAAATAACATAAGCAAAAAGATATTTATATGAAAGAAACTAAATAGTAAGTATAAGTAGAATAAAAAGGGGGATACAAAAACAAGATCAAATAGGGTTATTTCGGGAAAGAAAATTAGTTAGAGGCAACCATAACAAATCTTTTTTGATCAAAAGAGGTACAGTAGTAGCAAAAGCACGATCAAGCCTATGATGATGACACAGTAAATTCCACCAAGCGTTATATGAAATTTTTGAAGTGTCTTTCCAATTTGTAGTGATTATCTGTAAAGAAATAGCTATATATAAATCTATAAATTTACAAGCATTACATTGAACGTTCCATATAGGTGTGGCACCACCCAGAAAAATGTGGGCAATCTCAAATGAGTGGTTAGTAGCTAATATTTCATTTAATTTTGACCAGATGCGAGACCAGAAAGATTTAACCAACGGGCAGTGAAAAAACATATGAAAAAAGTCGCTGTCGGTGTGTGAGCAAGACCAGCATTTTTTGGAATCAGACACTTTGAAATTATGCAAGTCTGATGGAGTGTAAAAAAGTCTATTATAAAAGTAGTACAAAGTCTGTGTGGTGCTAGCGGAACGGGAAACGGTATGTATCCTAGACCATAGAGAATTCCAAACCTGAGGGGAGAACTCTTGAGCTAGATCCTTTTCCCAGGAAAGTTCAAGTTTGGATTTAGTCCTTACAGCAGAGGGGCAGGAAAGTAATTTATAGATAGTCGCAGCCTTGAGAGGAAGAGAAAAATCCGGTAGAGATGAAGAAGGATTGGCGTCAGTAGGAGAAAGAGTAACGACTTGAGAAATAATAACGGATAAGGATTCTTTGAGTAAGGGGTATTGAGAAGAGTATGTGTTAGAAAGGAGAAAGGAAGAACGAATATCAGAGAAGTCACAAACGGAGTCATTGGCTAGTAGATGAATAAAGGTGATAATACCTTTATCAATCCATTCTTTCCAAAAAAGTGCTCAATTATTTATCTTTATGGATTTATGATACCAAATTGGAGTTGAGAAGAGAAACTCTGACTGTGAAAGAGATGAGCGAAACACTGAAAGAGCAAGTGTTCTGGAGTGTTTGAAGATAGGGGTGAGAAAGCGCTGCGGAGGCTGAGATAAACGAATGGCTGTGTTGAAGGAGAAGGGTGAAATTTGCGCAAGTTCTATGGAGCTCCAGGCTGTTGGAAGGGGGTCAGATGAATCAGATAAAAATGGCCAAATTTGTTTCAAAGTAAAGGCAGAGTGAAAACGAGCAAGGTTGGGAAACTTAACACCGCCGGAGTCTTTGGGATGCTGAAGACGGGAAATGGAGATCCTAGCTTTGCGATTGTTCCACAAAAACGAGGTAAAGATGCGATTTATGGTTTTAAAAAAGTAGAGTGGAAGGGAGACAGGAAGCATGGAGAGATAAAAATTTACAATGGGAAGAAGCATCATTTTGATAGTGGCAAGCCTTCCCCACCAGGATAGGAAGAGGGGAGACCAATTGTCTATGAGGGAAGAGATCTTCTTAAGAATATCTTTCTGGTTGAGCTTGATGGTTTCTCTAATGGTGTTGGCATATAGTATACCGAGGCATTTGACATTACCGGAATTCCATTCAAAGCCAGAATCCTGAAACATGTGGGGAAGGCAAAATTTGTTAAGGGGTAAGACCTCAGACTTATCAACATTAAGTTTATAGCCAGAAACCAAAGAATATTCATGCAACAACGAAAAGAGAGAAGGTAGAGAGGCAGTCGGGTTAGAAATATAAAGTAAAATATCATCTGCATAAGCAGTGAACTTAATGTCAATGTTTTTATATATAAAGCCAGTGTATGAAGGAGAACGTCGGATTTTTTCTAAAAAGGGTTCCAACGCAAGAATAAAAAGAAGAGGGGATAGAGGACAGCCCTGTCTGGTGCCTCTATGCAAAGGAAAATAGTGAGATTGAGAGCCGGTTACCCAGATAGAAGTAGAGGGGGCAGAATATAATAATTGAATATATTGAATAATGGTGGGGCTGAAACCGTGCCACTTCAGAGCACCAAACATGAAATCCCAACAGACTCTGTCAAACGCTTTCTCAGCGTCCAGCGTAATAGTAGCAACCGGGGACTTCACCTTTGAGGCAAGGTGAATGATGTTGAGAAAAGTTCTCGAATTATCTGTGATGGACCTACCCTTGACAAAGCCTGATTGATATATATTAATAAGGTTAGGAATGATTTTATTAATACGAGAGGCCAGTATTTTAGCATACATTTTACAGTCAATATTGATTAAAGAAATAGGTCGATAATTCTTACAACAGGAGGGATCTTTATCTTTTTTAGGGATCAAACATAGCATTGCCTGTGTAAAAGAGCCCTGGGATTCCCCTTGAGCAAGAAAATGGGTGTATAGAGAAAATAAATGCGGTAATAAGATGTCCTTGAAGTGTAAATAAAAACGAACCGTAAATCCATCTGGACCAGGTGATTTATCTTTAGGAAGAAGAATAATGGCGTTGAGTATTTCATTATCAGTGAGAGGGACGTCAAGAGAAGAAAGGTCGGTGGAAGTGCCCGGGGACCTGGGAAGAGACTGAAAAAAAGAATCAATTTGATCCTGAGAGGGGACAGATTCTGGAGTATACAGTGACGAATAATATTGGACAAAACAGTCAAGGATTTTATCGTCCGTATGTTGATGGTTCCCCTGCGAGTCAATAATAGTTGTTATTTTGGATTTTTGCTTTTCAATTTTGAGATAGTTAGCGAGAGACTTACCAGCTTTATTACGACCCCCGTACATTTTGGCATGAAAATGAAGAAGATTATTACAAGCTGAGTCCCATGAGTGTTTATTATATTGCAATTTAGCTTTAATAAGGGAGGAAAGTGTTTCTGAGGTACTCTTAGTAAAGTAAAGATGCTCTAGATCTTTAATTCGTTTAAAAATTGTAGCAGACATTGATAAAGCTTTTTGCTTTTTTCGGGACATAAAGTCAATAATAAATCCCCTGGCCGTAGCTTTAAAAGCATCCCAAATAAAATGAAATTTAGAAGTAGAGTGAAGGTTATCGGTGAAAAAATCTACTGCAAAGAGTTTAAATTGTTCAGTAAACTGTGAATCTAGGAGTAGCGAATTGTTAAAGCGCCATCGCCTAGGGGAGTGAGTAGGTGAAGGAAAATCCATGTCAACTATGACCGGGGCATGGTCAGATATTAAAATAGAGCCAATTTCTGAATTAGTCATAAATTGAAGGGCGTGTTGAGTAAGAAAAATATAATCTATACGGGAGTGTGATGCGTGAACTGGGGAAAAAAAAGAATATTCTAAAGTGTCAGGGTGGGAAAGTCTCCATGAGTCTATAAGGCCTCTAGAAGAAATAGCTTTAAAAAAGGACTTTTGCATCTTATTAGGTATATATCTGGCGAGGGATTTACGGTCTAAGAAGGGGTCCATAAGCTGATTGCAATCACCACCAACAACTAAATCTTCAGTAGCGTGAGAAGAAAGAAGCATGGAAAAATCATTCCAAAAAGTTAAATCTACCCCATTAGGTCCGTAAACATTACAAAAAGACATTTTTGTATCATTAATGATAACATCTAACATCAACCATCTACCGCAACTATCATGAAACTTGTTCTGGAGCTGAACAGACAACGATTTGTGAAATAGAATAATAACACCATTTTTGTTGTTTACTGCCGGGGAGCAAAAGGCCTCCCCAACCCATTGTTTGCTTAAATAAGACAAATCCTGTGAATTAAGATGCGTTTCTTGTAACAATGCGACATGACATTTCAACCTTGCCAAATGAGATAAAACACGCTGTTTTTTAACAGGATTTCGAATACCTTTGACATTCCAAGAAATAACACGAAGACCTCTCATTCCTGGAAGTGAAGTAAGTATAAGCAGAGTGAGATAGAGAATTTAAAGCAGAGTGGAAAAAGAGAAAAGTAATAAAAAGGAATACTGAAGCAATATAGATAACAAAAAAAGACCAAAGGCAGGAGAGCTAAAGCTTCTGTCCCCCACAGAACTGATGACAGAAATGAAGAAAAAAAACAAAGGAGTACCAAAAGATGCAATAGAAGAGAAGAATATAGGAAATAGAGTAAATATCGTAAATGTTGCCAGAAAAGTGGAGAAAAAATGGAGGAGAGGGAAAGGGAAGAAGAACTGAAGGAAAAAAGAAGGAAAGGAAAGGGAGGGAAGGAAGGAAAAGATAGAAAGGAAGACAAGGGGAAACAGAGTCCCCCAAGGAATAACAAGAGAAGGATGGCGAAAAGCCAAAGGACTTCAGCCATAAAGGACAACCAAACATAAAACATTAATGTGGGGAGGGAGCAACGAAGTGCAAGACGACCAGACTAAGGGAAGACGGCTACAAAGAGCGAGCCACTATAAAACAGAATAAGACAAATTATGGAGTGCAATACATTACATAAGGTAGCCAAATGGAACAAAAAGAGAAACTTACCAGACGTCTAGAGGGGGGAGACAGCAGCGGGATGAGACGCACATTATAGACAACAAAGCGATGCAAGTGGTGACCTTGACAACAACACCGGAAGGAAAAGACCTGCAAGACAAAGAAGGAGTGAACAACTAAGACATAAACGCAAAACAGTACGGTTCAAAGTAGAATTAACACAGGACATAATACTCAGACAGAAACAAAACAACTATGGTTTGCTTAATTCCATGAGTTCTCCTTTGTGAGTGTGGATGAATTTCTTCAAATCCGCAGGGTCTTCAAAACTGTATGATCTGTCTTTATAGGTTACTTTGAAAAAACAGGGATGGATGAGACCGTAGCGTGCATTCATGGCCCTCAACGCGGGACGAAGGTCCAAAAACTCCTTCTGACGAGAAGCAGTAGGCCTGGAAACATCCTGAGTGAAAAAGATTTTATGACCAGACCAAAGCATTTGCTTATGTTGTTTAGAGGCTTGGAGAATCGTCATGAGATCGGAGTATAGAAGGAAATAGGCTATGATTCCTCGAGGTTTAGATGTAGAAGATGTATTCCTTGGACCCAACCGATGGGCGCGTTGTATGTTAAAGTCTGAGGCCTTCGGGAGACCAACAATCTGAAGCACTTGAGTTTTCAAGAAATGGATCATGTCTGACCCTTCAGAATTTTTCCGGAATACCATAAATGCGAAGATTATTGCGCCTATTACGATTTTCTAAATCCTCCGCAACCTTTTTAAGCCACTCTGCGCACAGTCCACGTAAAGAGTTTTGACAGTTCTTCCTCCAGTTAGTATTTAGTAAAATTAGAGCCCTTCAAGCTCAACACTCACTCAAGAGGTTTCAACAAACAGGATGCGCATAATAAAGAGAAATGTTCATAAGTTATGAGGCAAAATTATGGCAGATGAACACAGTCTTGTACAGCATGGAAAAGTCCTCAGGGGAAGCAGAGCTCAGCGCAGTAAAATGATAAAAGGTAAATTACTCAGACCCATCCCGCATCCAGAGCCACCGGCCACACAGAAAGAAAACCTGCAGTTCAATGTGTGCCGTAGAAAATATGAAGCGATGCATCTCAAAAAGAAACTAACAATCCAGGCATTGTTGGACGAAGTGCCTCACCCGCCTCCACCGCCGTATTTAGTGAGAAGGGAAGTGTCGATGACAGCGTACCTTTGTTCCTCGCGCCGCCGCCATTTTGAGCGTCGCGGCTGAGGAGAATGCAGAATTAGCCTAAAAGTGGCGAAGAAAGCACTCCAAAGCGCCGCCGCGCCGTCTCCGCAGTCCCGCTACATTCCGCCGCCGACCTCCGAAACAGGAACCAGCCTCAAGAGCTCCAAACGCCGGGAAACCGCGCGGCTTCTCTGAAGTGCGCCGGAGCTCACGAAAGAGCGGCCGTCTTGGCTGCTCGCAGACCACCAATCTGTACCTACTTTCTTTATTGCAGTCTAGCTGTCACATCACTACTCACCTGTAATACGAACATAATTAAGGATCCCTGTTTTCCGTTTTTACTGATTTTTAGAGATACATCCTGACAGAAAACCATTTATTGTCCGGTCTGTATTTATTATTTAATGTGGATAAAAACGGAAATTGGGTTGTTTTTTGAGTGATTCTAAATGTTGTCAATCATGACTGCCAGGCCAATAGTTGTGCAGATTGACAGGTAAGAGGGTTAAATATAGGAATTTTAGTAAAGTCCCTTGAACAGCAGTAAATATGCACAACTTTGATACTAAAATTTGAATGTTTTCTTGAAAGTGCATATTTTATCATCTGAGTGCGTTTACATCACTGAAACCTATCAGCGGTTCAGGCATAAGTGCATATATTACTTTTGGCTAAGTAAGTTAAGAAATAAACTCGTTCTAGCTTTATTTTTTCACAAAACCTAAAATAAATACAGATAAAATTAGCAAAATTAATATGGATAAATACAGATGGAAATGTCCCAAAAATGTATACCATAAAACCAGGAGCCCTAAACATAATGTACTTTAATAATATATTAGGTGATTGTTGCTGTCCAAATGTCTGATTTAGCTGGAAGCATCACTAATAATCGTCCTGTAGGAAGTGTGCTCAGCCTCAGTGATTAGCCCCTGTGGGTGGTGTGTATTTACTTCAAGAAGAAGAGCTGTCATTTCTTTATCTGTCCTTTGACAGCACCCTTAATTCCTGATCATGAGTCAGGTGGAGAGGAATCACCATAAGTAGATCCGCTCTGCCTGATTCCGAGCGGGCTGGTGTTCCAGCATCTGGTTCCCCCGGTGTTGGGATACTGGACCCGGTTTTACCAGGTGATAATTGCATGAGGTTTAGCTGCAGAAGCAGCCAAGATTCTATTCCCATTGTGTTCTGAAAGAAAAGAGCAGACAATGCTTCCCCCACTATCAATTAGCTGCCCCTTCGCCCCGTACTCCTTTCCCCCTTCCTCCGACTCCGCCCCACGCAAAGGCCTGATTGGCTGTGGCAGTGTAGGAAAGGCCGATGCTGATGGCCATGTGATTGGCACATTTAAGGTTAAGTGGGAGGGTGGCAGGTTACGCAGGATATGGGTTTGCAAGTGGGTTTCCTTTGTCGTGTGTTGGCTGCATGAGATGTGGGCAGTCATCATTGCGACACAGAAGGCATATAATGCAGTCTTTGAGGTTTGTGTTGCGTGGAATGTTAGCATTGTCCAGAGCAATGTCGTTTGTAGAACTTGTTGAGGTCACTGTCATCAGGCCTGACATCTTGCTACATTAAATATTTGGTTAGAACCAGGAGGTCGTTAGATAAGAAAAAGTGTGAGTGCGTCAGCCGGCACAGGTAAGCGCGGTGGGGCGGGGCAGGGCACGGTGGGGGGAAGTTGAGAGACAACGGAATATGTCTTATTTATTTATTTGATAATATTTATTCCGTCATCTGTCGACTTCCCCCTCTCACTCTGCGCCGTCTCCGCCCCACCTCCCCACCACGTTTACCTGTGCCGACCGCCTCTGAGTGTGAGACTGTTGTAAGTGTATGATGCGACTATATAGTCTAGGTTTATAGTTCTTATCAGCTAAGTTTATGATGAATGTTTTTTTAATTTTTAGTTAGTCCTGGTAGCAGTTTTTTGGCACCCGCTTAATTCTGCTGAATGGCGGGTCGACTGATATTAGGGAGTCTCACGGTGTTTAAACTGGCCTGGGTCAGTATATATTACCCCGTTTTAACTTGTTAAATTATTATTATTTTTTTATGCTGTTGACCCCCATTCTTCTTAAGTGGTCCTACCTAACGTTCAAGCCTAACATGGTTCAGTGATGCCATTTGCTTATTTATAGCAGCCACGAAAATTTTATTGTTTTTAATAATGTGTATATTGATTATAACATGTAATGTGTTATTGGTTTTTTATGTCATGCTCTTTTATGGATATTTCTATACCCGAATAAAGATTAAATGATGATGATGACTGTTTCAGTTAGCAACACAGGGCAGTACAAGAGCACTAATGAGCTGGAAATCAGTTTTCCTCTGTTAGTCAAGGCCAGTACATCTGTCAAGCTGTGTTCCCAAAATTAGGTAATGACTAGGACTATGGACCATGGACCTTTCTAAACAAAACAGATGAGAGAAATCCCAGACCCCAGTAGTGAGCACTGTATGCACTGTTAGCATTGACCGTGAGCTCCATCGTATATTCACAAAGATGCGCAATTCGCAGAGAACTTGTCTTCCACCACGGCTTATGCATCTTAACAATTTCAAAGTACCAGCCAGTCAGGCTGGTGTTTACATTATCCACTTCAGAGGGGAGTCCTGCATATGAGAGCCCTTAGCCTACATTTAGGACTTCAGTTTAACCCTCAAGGAGAAGTTATATGGATTCCCTTAAGACCACCGAAAACAAAGGAATATAACAAGTAGTTGGGGTTGTGATTGCCCTTTGTGGGCAGCACTTATCCTCCATCTTGCAATCACTTTTTGTAGTACATATTAAATGTTCATAACTGCATACGGGTAACTCTCAAAGCAGGCACACCAAGAGTGATTGCAAACCCCTTATCATAACTCATGCACACACATATTCACAAACTTATACCAGTGATGACATTGTTATTATTATATCTAATGTAAAATATATATACACAAAGAGGTCACCATCAGCCTGAGACTCTGGTAGTCCAATTGAGAGGGAGGCCGGAAAGCAGCTAACCTGGGTGGATACCTGTCCACAAAATGTAGGAATCAGCTAATTGGTGTCTGATGGGGTCAATGGAGGCTACCTACTTATTACTAGGTAAAGACCAATAGGTGTTTTGGTTCCTACAGCTTAGCCCGGGGGTGTGCCTGAGGGAACCAATTTTCAGAGTCCTTAGGGGTTAGGGGCACTAAGCTCTCATTAAACAAATCAGCACAGGAAACAAATCTTAGCCCCTGGCCCTAACCTGCCTTCAAGAATTCCAAAGGCGAGATGTCCTTCTCCTTATCCGAGCTTTGCCAGAGACAGACTAGGATCCCAGAAGAATAATTAGCGTTTTGCTGTCTATAGTTTTGTGATGACCAGGAGGCAGGAATATTTTAGGAATTGTCTTTCTCTTACTTTAGGTCGATTATGCCAGTAGTTGTCTTGTATCAAGCGCTTCGAGCAGCCTGATGGTTGCTTCAAAGCACAAGAGACCTAGACAGACATAGGATAGAGAGAGGGGCAATGAAGGGACAAGAGAGGTCAAATAAAAGAGCTATCAGAACTCACCAGGTCATTCAGTTTTGAACTCATTTGCAAAACTTTAGATGATCATCTTCATTTTGGAAATACACTCAGTGGCATAATTAAGACTTATGTGGCACAGGGAAAGGGCAGGATATATGGCATATTAAATAGTGCATTCTTGTCCTTTTTCCTTGCACAGGAGCTGTTTTGGCAGCCTAGCACCAACGCAGGCACCTGGTGCAAGGGAGGCTGTGCTGCAGGCAGGATTGTTTTTGTGCAGGACGGGCCATCTTCCAGCACAATAACAACCCTGAGAGGCTTTTTCCTCTTTCTATGTGTGCTGCAGAATAGGAATTAAACAAATGTCTTTATCTTTAAGGAGGAGAAATAAAGATATATCTCCTCATTACACCTCTCCTGGGGATGCGTATCTTTTTGGTTAATTTCCAGGTTTACCTGTTCTTGTAATTCTGGAAATACATCAAAATCCATGGATGTTGCGTGGGAACACCCATTGAAATGCCTCCCTGGCGCAGAGTAATGCAGTGCAGTGATTTGTGCTACGTTACATTACTCAAGATTTATGAAGCCACTCAGGTCCACGCAAAGTGGCTTCATAAATCTCATTTTATATTTGCGTCATTCTTGCTCCACATTGCCTGGTGCAAGAGCTACACAAAAGGGCTCATAAATATGTCCCTTGGAGACAGTCCTGAAGATATAGTGCCGGTACTCTGAGAGGAGATCTTCTAAAGTTGACAATTTCTTTCTTGTTTAGACACTGTAAGGTAAGGTGCAGTGGCAGAAATGTTGTTATGAATGGCAGGTGTTTAGTAAAGTATAATATACAAATGCAGACATCTGTTCTTTCAGAAGGTTCTTTTCCACGGAAACAGACTGCAAGACCCAAGCGTGCCTGCTGAGCACAAATAAAACTCCCATCCCTGGAATGAACATCCCCTGGAGACAGCGCTGAGCCCTTCCCTACAACACGCTGCTTTTAGTGCATTTCTGTTCAGATACTGAGAGAATTACTCATCCTACATGAACAGATTAAAACGACTCATGTCAATTATCTCTAATTAGAAAGGTACTGAACAACATGATGTAATATGCCTTCGGCTTGTGCAGTGCTTAATTTGTTTAAAAACAAATGTCAAGTTTTTGTGAGGATTCCACCATCGGTGCTAATGAACATGGTTGTCATCAGTGGCATAGCACAAAATGATGAGGACCCCCTGCATCACCCCTCTTGAGGTTTGGCCCCCCCCAGCACCACAGACGGCCTGTGTTAGGCCAGCAGTTGCTAAATTCCAAGAGTGCCTAGTCTTGATTACACCTTAAATTCTGTATCCACTACCCTTTTTGTGTCTCTTCACCTCACTTTTGAAGACACTTTTCCATCACTGATTTCCCCATTTGTCAAGTTGTCCTATCTTCCTCTCGTCTTCCTGTTCTGCTTCTTTAGGTCAAAGCCTACCAGACTACACAGCTGTCTGGTATGCTAATGACATTTTGGGGACAGTAGGGCAGCTTCCCTGGGAATACATTCAGCCCACTGCTTACCATTGGCTTTGTGGTTTGTAACTCACATGTTCTTGCTTTCTATTTGCTGGCTTTATTTGTTTTAGGATACATATCTTGAGTTTCTTTCTTTCGTGGCCCATAGCCTTTACTGTGTCCTTCTGAGCGCTCCCTTTCTGTAAGCAGGTCTTTAGATAGTGTACTTATTTTGTCACATTTGCTGTGCTTCAAAGACAAAGGTCGAATGTCAGGCTCCGTTTTCTGAGGGAGCTTGGTGTATGCTTTTCTTTCTCTGACTTCAAAGTGTGGGGATTTATGTGAAAATCATGCTGGATACTGGGGGTGTGCTGGAGAAAGGCTGTTAGATGTTATTTTTTATAGCACTCAACAACATTGTAATGCCTGCAAATTAAGTGTGCAGATATTTGAGAGTATATCAGAATCAGGAAAGCACAAATGAAACACTTTTTTGGGTAATTCTGAAGTGTGGTGGAAACAGATATTTTAATATGATCAAAACAAATCAATACACTAAGTGATTACATGTCCACACATTATCGTTTGTTCACTGGTATATGTTTATCAGTAAGATTTTATGTCTGTGCAAATGTAATGGTCATTTAAATTAAAGATGTGTTGTCTGTATGGCAATGCGCTACTAAACGATGCATACTCCACTGTACGCCACACCACTCTACTCGGCAAAACTCCACCCCACTAGACTCCACTCTGCACCACTCCACTCTATGCCACACCACTCTGCGTCACTGCACCCTACTCAGCACCACTCCACACTATAGCACCTCACTATACGCCACTTCACACTGCATCACTGCACCCTAATCTGCACAACTCCACTCTATGTCACTGCACTTTATGCTACTCTATTTTTCTGTGCATCACTCTACTCAGTGCCAATGCACTCTACTATTGCACTCTTAACCACTGCACTGTCAGTCTACTCTGCAATACTGCACTCTGTGCCAGTGCACTCTATGCCAATCCACTCTACGCCACTCTAATCTACTCCACATGACTTCACCCTACGCCACTGCACTTTACCCTGCACCACTCCACTTCACTCTACTCTTTAACAATCTACTCTGCACCACTGCACTCTGCGCCACTCCACTGCACTCTATGCCACTACAATTTACACTGCACCACTCCACTCTGTACCACCCACTCTACTCTGTACCACTCTACTTTACACCACTGCACTCTACAACCACTTTACTAAAAACCAATGCACTGTATGCCCATCTACTCTGGACCACTGCATGCTATGCTACCATACTCTACAACATACGCTCAACGTCATTGCACTCTATGCCACTGCACTCTACACCATTGTACTCCAAGTCAAAGCACTCTATGCTGCTCTGTTCTACTCTGCACCACTGTACTCTATACCACTGCTCTCTACACCACTCTACAATGCACCACTCTACTCCAATGCACTCTATACATTCTACAACAGTCTACTATGCAACACTGCACTATCTGCCACTTGAACTCTATGGCACTCTACTCTATACCACTGCACTCTATGCTACTGCGCTCTACTCCGTATCTCTTCATGTTAGAAATGGGGTCTCTAGTTGGCAGCCACTATTTAGCTGAGTAAAACAAGACCAGAATGGTAAGAATCCAACATACACAAGTCAAGATGTGAATCCTTCAAAATTAAATGCAGTTATGGCGCTTAGAAAACAATAGCTCTAACCAGGGCTATTTGGTCGTGCGTGACTGATACAAATCAACAAGTTCAGTAAGGCCACGATGCAGTAGAGGCTAGTTACCGGAGTCGTACGAACCTCAGTAAAGTACCATGGTGGCTTCACACAGTCAAAGACGGTGCGCTACAAAGAGAAGGTATGGCATCACGAAGGCAGGTGATATATCGGTTCCTTACTGCTATGCAGGCCGTTGGCACGTTGGCACTCGGGGACGATGTACTGTACAAGGGAGGTGAGGCATCACTGTAGCAAAATGACGCGTCGGTTCCTGGAGGCAGTGCAGGGTCATTGTGCTGCGAACACCTGGGGACGATGCAGGACACAGGGGATTTGATGTGTCGGTTGCAGGTGCGAGACCTCAGGTCCTGAAGGCAACGCTGTGTTGATGATGTGTCAATGTCACATTGGGATTCCACGATGTTGATGATGAACCAGCAGGTTGCAGGTGCTGTGTCGGAGTTAGAGTAGTTTGTCACAGACTTCAGGGAATCGGTGCTCGAGATTCACGAAACGGTGGTACTTAAGAGGCGCTGCGGCACCATCGGGGCTTGCGTTGTAAGTTGCAGTCATTGCATTGAGCACTCAGTGAGCGGGGACCATGGCTTTGGTAAAGGCAGCAGCCATGCATCGATTTCGCTGGGATGCGTCGGTTCCGAAGTGACTCTGGGAGTCAATGCATCGGATTCAGCACCAGAATCACCTTGAAGGGTCCAGGACTAGGGTTGGCACCACTTGGCAGGCCAGGACTCACAGAAGTGGAGACCAGATAGCAAGATGCATGTGAAATCTTTGATGGCCCTGAAACTTCCAACAGGAGACAAGCTCAACCCAAGCCAAGTCAAGTCATCAACACTTCTATAGCGCAAACATATCACTCCGAAGAGTCTCACGGCGCTTGCAGTGGCTGGAAGCAGAGAGAAAAAGACAGAGCAAGATTACTGATCAAACAGCCAGGTTTTAAGTTTGCTTCGGAAGCACCCTAGAACGGGGATTGACCGCAAGTCGACCGGCAACTTGTTCCAGGAAGACGGAGCTAAGTATGAAAAGGATCTACCACCCTGCCTGGCGGAATAAATTCTAAACGGAGTGAGAAAGGACTTAGCACTCGATCGCAATACCCTCTGGGGCTTGTACCAGCAGAGTTTTCTGGACCAGTAAAGCGGTTTATTTCCATAAAGGTATTTATGGGTAAGGCATAAAACCTTGAAGAGAATGCGCTTTTTCACCGGGAGCCAGTGCAGAGCTCTGAGACATGGGGCTGAAGAGGTTCGCTGAGGGAGATTCAAAATTAACTTGGCCGCAATATTTTGTAACACTTGGAGTTTGTTTATCAAGGATTCATTGATGGATAGCAGAAGTGCATTTCCGTAATCCATTCGGTTGGTAATAAAACCTTGAAGCAACGGTTTTCTCGCTTCAAGGGGGATCCTTTGAAAGACTCTCCGCAGGGTACGCATAATTCCGAAACAGGAGCTGACCACATGATTAACCTGGGCCCTCATGGACAATTGATTGTCCATATAAAAGCCCAGGTTGCGAACTACCTCCTTAGGAACAGGACAGGCACCAAGGTCAGAGGGCCACCATTCTGAGGACCAGTATTCTAATGCTTTCCCAAAAAGCATAATCTCGGATTCTGTACCGTTCAGTTGCAGATGGTTTTCCTTCATCCACCTGTTAACATGGGACATGCAGTTCTGGAAACGCGTCATGGTTTCCTTTGGATCCGGGCCCAGCGTGACTATGATCTGAGTGTCATCGGCATACAATATGACCTAAAATCCGTATGCTCTAATCACTGGGGCCAAAGGAGCCACATAAAGATTAAAAAGAGTGGGGCTCAAAATAGAACCCTGTGGAACACCCATAGTAACAGGTCTAGTGGAGGAAGTACTAAGTCCCAACTGAACGGTAATACTACGGCCCGAGAGGTAGCTTCTGAACCAGTTCAGAGCCGTGCCATTGACACCACTCTCCCCAAGCCAATGAATTAAAATGCTATGGGAGATGGTGTCAAATGCGGCTGACAGATCAAGGAGCACGAGGATTACAAGCCCTAGGAGAAACTTTAGAAAGCAGGATGCAGAGAGTAAAGTCCAGTTCTCTCACTCCCAGGCAAGTAGCAGCAGACAGCAGGCCAGCACAGCAAAGTGTCAGGCCCCCCTACCAGTCCAACAGATCATCTTCCTGGCATAATGTCCTCAGTCCCGAAGTATTTCTACTGTTATGGTGTCAGAGGTCCAGTACTACCATTTTGGCCTTTGAAGTAGGGAGATTTCAAAGAAAGGCCTCTGTAGTGCACGAGACCCTGCCCTTCCAGGCCCTGGCTCCAGACACACTACAGGGGGAATGCAGTTCTTTGTGTGGGGACAGGCACAGCCCTATTCAGGTGCAAGTGCTAACTCCTCCCACCACTCACACTCTGGAAGACCATTGGGATATGTCGGGCACTCCTCAGTTCCCTTTGTGTGTGATTTTTCTAGAGTGAATTCACAAAGCCCAATTTTTATCCAACCTAGACGTGTATTCTGGGGACAAGCAGAGGCACCGAATGGTTAAAGTAAGAGAATGCCAACTTTCCAAATGTGGCATTTTCAGACCTGCAATTTAAAAACCAACTTCACATTAAAGATGTGTTTTTGAATTGTGCATCCAGAGACACCAAACTCCAAGTTTCTATCAGCTCCCAAGTGGAAGATACCTGTGTAACTGCTACAGGGCAGCTCCAATGCTAACCTATGAGAGAGCCTTGCTATAGTGAAAAGCAAATTTAGCAGCTTTTTACTACCAGGATATGTAAAACTTAAAAGCGCATGCCCCACCTTTTAAATTCGCAGCAACCGGCCCCTGGGGCTACCTAGGGCTTACCTTAGGGGTGCCTTTCATGTATCAAAAAAGAAGGTTTGGACCCAGCAAGTTGGTGTACATGCCAGGTCAACATGGAAGTTGAACCCTGCTCATGCAGGCTCTGCAGTGGCATGTCTGAAAAACGTTTGGAGGGCTACTCATGTGGTGACACAATCAGTGCTGCAGCCCAACTAGTAGCATTTGGTTTGCAGGCCCTGAGCACATGTAGTGCACTTTATGAGCGACTTAGTACTAAATCAAATATGCCTATCATGGAGAAACCAAATGCCGTTACATTTTAGACACAGAGCACATGCACGTTAGCTTGGTCAGCCATGGTGAAGTGCCCAGAGTCCAAACACCAGCAAAATCGAATTTCAGCACTCAGTAAAAAACAGGAGGTCAGAAGCAAAAAGACAGGGGAAACCACGCCAAAAGATGCCAGGTCTAACACTCCACACCACTTTAAACCAATGCTTTCTACACCACTTCACTCTACACCACTCTACTGTGCATCACTCCACTCTGTGCCACTACATTCTACCCCGCACCACTCCGCACCACCCCATTCTGCACCACTCCACTCTGTGCCACACCAGTCTACTCTGCACCACTGCACTCTCTGCCACTGCACTCTATGCTACTCTACTCTGCACCACTCTACTCTACTGCACTCGATGCCAATACATTGTGAGCCAATACACTCTAAGCGACTGCAATCTACCCTGCTCCACTCCATTCTTCACCACTCTGCTTTGACACATGCCACGCTACTCAATTTATTTATTTGAAAGTTTTATATAGCGCGAACATGACCCTTGCAGGTATCAGAGCGCTTTACAATTGTTCAGAGAGTAGAGACAAATAAAACAATAATATCATATTCGAGAAAAATACAGGATAGGGCAGTACACAGATAAGGGAGGGTATGACAATGATTCTGGACCGATAAATCAAAATCAATGAAATAGCAGGAGGGCAGTAGTCATGAGTGGGATTGATGTCACTGCAATCTACCCTGCACCACTTCACTCCACTCCTCACCACTCTAGTTAAGCCACTGCATTGAACACCACTGCACTGTACACGACTGCACTCCACAGCGCTGCACTCAACGCCACTGCACTGTACACCAATGCACTCAAAACCAATACATTCTACTCCACTCCACTCTAATCTGCAATAGGCTTTTCTGCAACACCACTCTGCAACACACTACTCTATGCCAATGTATTACACACCACTGCACTCTACACCACTGTGTACCACTGTACTCTATGCCATTGATCTGTCTGCCACCTTACTCTGCACAACTCTACACCACTACACTCAGCATCAATGCACTGTAAGTAACCCTACACCACTGCACTCTTCGACACTCCACTCTGCCACACTGCATTCTCTGCCACTGAAATTTATGCCACTCTACTCTGCGCCGATCTACTCTGTACCATTGCACTCTACTCTGCACAACTCTAGGCCAACTCATTCTACACCAATGCACTCTATGCCACTGTTCTCTACCTCAATCCACTCTACGCCACTCTAATCTTCTTTTCACCACTAAACTCTATGCTGCTTCACTCTACACCTCTCAATTCTACGCTGCACCACTCTACTTTAATGCACTCTACTATGCACCTCTATGCTCTTTGCCACTGCACTCTACACCACTCCATTCCAGGCCACTCCAATCTCCTCTGCAACACTCCATTCGTTGTCAGTACACTATACACCTCTACTCTATGCCACTACACTCTACCATGCACCACTCCACTCTACGCCATTTCACTCTACTCTGAAGCAATCTTCTCTACACCACTTCACTCTATGCCACTGCAATCTATGCCACTGTACTCTACACTGCATCACTCTGTGTAACTCTGCTCTACTCTGCACCACTCGTTTTTACTCCACTATACTCTAAATCACAGCACTCTATGCATTCTACACCATTTTTACTCAAAACCAATGCACTCTATGGCACCGCACTCTATGCCAGCTACTCTGCACCACTGCACTCTACACCACTATTATCTGCAACACTTTATTCTCTGCTACTTCACTGTATGCCACTACACTCTATTCCAGTCTACACCATTGCGCTCTATGTCACTGCTCTGTATGCCACTCTATTCTACTCTGCACCACTGCACTGTAAGCCACTACTCTCTACATCACTCTGCTCTGCAACACTCTGCTCTATGCCACTGCACTCTACACCAATGCACTCTAAAACACTTTACTCTGGAAGAATGTACTGTCTGCCACATAACTCTATGCTACTCTACACAACTGCACTCCATGCCATTGCACTCTACTCTGCACCACTCAACTCTATGCCACTCTTCTGTACTCTGTGCCACTACACTCTCCACCACTCTATTCTGCATCACTCCACTCTACTCAACTGCACTCTATGCCACTCTACTCTACTCTGCATCACTGAACTTCATGCCACTGCAGTGCACTCTTCTCTACACCCCTGCACTCTATCATGTACCACTCCACTCTACCCTGCACCACTTCACTCTACTCTGAAACAATCTACTCTATGCCACTGCACTCTACAACACTCTACCCTGTGCCACTCCACTTTAAGCCATTTCACTCTATGCCACTGCAATCTATGCTGCACCACTCCAATCTACTCTACTCTGTACCACTCTACTCTATGCAACTCTGGTCTGTGTCACTGCATTCTACGCCAATGCACTCTACACCACTTTACTCAAAACCAATGCCCTCTACATAAATCTACTCTGCACCACTGTACTTCATGCCAGTTCACTTTAGACCACTCTACTCCACCCACTCCACTCTACTCCAATCCACTTTATGAAGTTCTACTCCATAAAACTGTACTCCACTCTACTCTACTTTATGCTGCTATATGCAACTCCCTATACACCACTCCATGCTGCTTTACTCCATTGTATTCTTCTCCACTCTATGCCATTCCCCTCCACCCTAAGCCATTCCACTCTGCGATATTCTACTCCATTTTATGCCACTCCACTCCATAACACTCTACTCCACTCTATGCCATTCACTCTACTACACTGCTCCCCTCTATGCCACTCCACTCTATGAGAGTCTACTCCACTCTATGCCACCCTACAACACTTTACTGTATGCAACCCCCTCTATGCCACTCCACTCTGCTCTACACCACGCCGACACTCTACGACATTTTGCTTCACTCTGACACTCTACACCACTCAACTCTACAACATTCTACTCCACTCTATGCCATTCCACTCTGCGATAATCTACTCCCTCCACGACACTCCACAACACTCTATGCCACTCCACTCTATGCCACTCCCCTTCACGTTACTCAGCTTTACTGTACACCACTCCAATCCACTCCATGCCTGTAAGCCACTCCATAACACTCCACTCTGCTACATAACATTCTACTGTATGACACTCCACTCCACTCTCCTTTACGCCACTAACTTTTAGCCATGCTGGTGTAAAACATGACTAACACATATTGGCAAAGTTGAGACCTATTGGCTTTGCTAGTGCTTGTTCTCTCGGTTACAGGTCTGATTCAATTTCTGATAATGAAAAATAAGTACCAGTCTCCAAAAATGAGTGCTGGCGATCACCTGCAACCTCCAGCACAAATTAAGTATTGGGCTTCCTGAAAGGCAGCACAGTGTAACCTTACAAGACCTTTTATTGAGAATAACAAGAGTAGGTCTTTTGTAGGTTGAGAGGAAGGGGAGTAATTTTGATGACAAACTGATTGAATTGTGAGCTTGAAAGTTTGGTTAAAGTGGTAAGGCTCAGCACTGGCAAGTGTTAATCATTTAGTAATCAGTTACTATTTCTTAATATAAGCAAACAATGCCAGAGAAGGGCGTAACAGGTAAAAAAAACTGTCAAGGGTTGCCTAGAGAAAACGTTCCAAATTTTTACTTTCTGGGCATGAAATTTTCAGAGGCTGGTCAACATTAGCAAAAAATGGCTGAAACACATTCTGCCCATAGAGGCTAAAGATGAACGTCAATTGTTGAAATCAGTGTACTTGTATGGTACCTTTTACCAATGACTATGGAGATTCCAGTTTCTGAAAATCTGCGGCCAGTGGAACTCCAGTCTTGAATTGCTACAAATGTCTCATGCTTAGAAAATAGTCATCCATGGGTGGCCATCATTAAACTATGGAGACCTTTGATTTGCCCAGGACCATAACAATATGGTGAGCTTTTAGCATAGCTTTTAGGGATTGAGGCTATATCATCTTGGGCGGGTCTGGGTGCCGCGTTGCAGCTCTCTGGCTCCTCCCTCCCCGCCACGCCCACTGACCATCCCCCCTCATGTGTCCCTATAACATGGCCTCCCACCCTCAGCAGCGCAGCGGACGAGCGCAGCGGGCGCGACGAAGGCGCGCCGAAGTTGCGCCTAAGTTAAGCCCGTCTGCGCCCGTCCGCGACGGGCCGGGACCAGGGGCCGCACACCCTGCTCCTCACTTGGTCTATACTGCAGCTCAACTCACTGCTCTGTCGTCCTCCCTCCCTCCTCCTCTGTCGTTACTCCAACATTTGGATTCCCATGGCATCGTCTCCTCTCCCCCCTCCCACCCTGTACCCATCACTCTTTGCCCCATTCCCCGCTCCTCCGACTCCCTTCCTACCCCTTGCTCCCTTCCCGTTCCCACTCTCGCCTCCGCCTACCTTCTTAACACTCGTTCGGCAGTCAAACACCAATCAGCACTTTTCAACCTTCTGTCCTCGGATTCCCCCGACTTTCTGTTTCTGACTGAAACCTGGTTTTCTTTTGACTCCCTACCTGATCTTTTGGCTATCCTCCCCGATTCCTATTATGCGCTTCGAGCTGACCGCCCGGCTGGCAAGGTTGGGGGTGGTGTGGCGATGATCGTTAGGTCATCTCTTAAATTTCAACTTCTTACCTACCCTCCCATACCCAACGTTGACTACTTGGTGGCCCGCTCACTTAATCTTTCTGCCCCTCTTACTGTTGTTCTTGTATATCGTCCCCCCCAATCCATGCCCTCTTTTGTTGCTTCCCTTCAGGACTTATTGGCCACTTTGGTGGTCAATAACTCCTCTGTTCTCCTGCTCGGCGATTTTAATTTTTGGCCGGGAGACATTAGGGAAGACTCTCCCTCCAAAGATTTCTCCGCCACTCTTCACTGCTTGAACTTCATATCTCATGTCACAGCTCCCACCCATGTTCAAGGACACATTTTGGACCAAATTTGGTCTACACGCTCGGTTATTTCATCCCCTTCTATTCTTCCTTGTGTCTGGTCGGACCACTCTATCATTTCTTTTTCTATTCACTTGGGTGCGGTTGACAAGCTCTCTTTTCCCAAAAACCGTGTAGCCCGGAACTGGAATCAGGTTGACCTTGATTCCCTCTCTCTCATTTTGGCTTCTTCTGCCCCGGACCTTAATGATCTCCCTTTAGAATCCCAGGCCGAGCTTGTTAACTCCTGGCTTTCTTCCTCCTGCGACCTAGTTGCTCCGCTTAGCAAGATCAAAGCGGTTCGTCCCTATGACGCGCACAAATGGTTTTCCCCAGAGTTAAAAGCACTCAAACTCGACCTCAGGAGGGCGGAACGCCATTGGAGACGGAATTACAACTCCTCTCTGCGTGTCAAATACAAATCACTCCTTAACGTATACAAAAAGGCGATCTTAGTGGCAAAAACCTCTTACTTTACTGAGAGAGTGGCTCTTGCCGCCAATAAATCTCGGGAAATTTTTTCCCTGGTCCACAACCTTGCCACTTCTGACCGCTCCACCCCCAGTCTTCTTCCCTCCCAGTCCCTCTGCTCATCACTCAACGATTTCTTCATAGACAAGATCCTGAAGATTAAAGCCAACATTCCCGTGGTGGCCCAACCTAGCTCTACCTGTCTTTCCTCCCCCCCTCGTTCTTCCTTTGCCTCTTTTCCTTCCATTTCTCTTGAATTATTTTTTAAACTCCTAGTTAAAGTTAGGTCTGGCTCTCCTGCGGACTGCGCGCCAGCTCGCATCCTCAAAGTTCTCTTCACCAACTGCCCCGCCCCTCCTCTTGCCTTTCTCAACTCTTCTTTGGTCTCTGGTTTAGTTCCTTCTTCTTTCAAATCTGCCATAGTCCTTCCCATCTTAAAAAAAACTGGTCTGGATCCCTCTCTTCCTTCTAATTTTCGTCCTATTTCCCTTCTTCCCTACCTTGGTAAAATCCTGGAAGCCCACGTCACCTCCTGCCTCTCCACTTACGTTGAGGAGAACGGCCTATTGGCATCCCATCAGGCGGGCTTCCGCCCGGGCCACTCTACGGAGTCGGTGGTCCTCGCGGTTCTGGACGAACTAAAGGGAAAAGCCGATCTTAACCTTCCCCAAGCTTTGGTTCTCCTCGATCTATCCGCTGCGTTTGACACGGTCGACCATTCCATCCTTCTCGACCGTGTCAGATCAGCGGGTATTCGGGGCGCAGCCTTTTCTTGGCTTGCGTCCTTTCTCCGTGAGAGATCCCAGGCGGTTCATCTTTCCGGCTTTTCCACCCCCTCCCACCCGGTCACTTGTGGGGTTCCCCAGGGCTCTTCTCTTTCTCCCCTTCTTGTCAATCTCTATATTCAACCTCTTATCACATCTCTCCTTCAGCTGGGGGTCTCTGTGTACAACTACGCAGATGACCTTCAACTCATCTTCGATCTGTCTTCTTCTCCTGATTCTCTTCCTAAGTTCTGTTCCACTTTAGTCCTTATTTCTGAGTGGATGAGTGCTAATCACCTGAAACTCAATCCGGACAAGACGGAGCTTGTCCTCACTGGTGGTCCCTCTAACCTCTGGTCCCCCGCTCATTGGCCCCCTTCTTTCGGTCCCCCCCCCTTCCTGTTGCCTCTGTCCGCACTCTTGGTATCAAAGTCAGTCATGACCTTTCAATGCACAACCAGATCAGCTCCGTTGTTTCCTCCTGCTTCTTGTCCCTCCGCCTTATTCGGAAGATCTCACGGTTCTTTTCTACTGACGCTCTTAAAACCATAGTCGTGGCCCTTGTCGCCTCTCGCCTCGACTATGGAAATGGCCTATATGTGGGTATTCCTGCCTCTGAATCCCGCAGACTTCAGGCCATCCAAAATCAAGCTGCCCGACTTATTCTTTCCCTCCCTAAATCCTCTCACATCACTCCTGCGCTCAAGTCCCTTCACTGGCTCCCTGCCCGTTTTAGATCCTTTTTCAAATTGGCCTGCCTAGCCTTTCAGGCTCACTCCCGTTCTGCTCCGCTTTTCATCACTTCTCTTATCTCCTCTTATGCCCCTTGTCGCACTCTTCGTTCTTCTTCTATGTCCCTTTTGCACATCCCCCGTTTTCGTAAATCCAGATCGGGTGGCACGCGGTTCTCAGTCCTGGCCCCTCAGTTCTGGAATAGTCTTCCCCTTTCTATTCGTTCTATTCCCATCTATTCTCACTTCCGTAAGGCCCTCAAAACTTTTCTTTTCTCCCAGGCGTTCCCCTCCTAGTCCTTCGAGCTGATCCAGGGAGTTCTGACTCAGGTCCCTAGCGCCAGGAAGCCGCTTGGCCACAGTGCGCTTTATTAAATACCTTTTTTCATTTCATTTCATTTCATTTCATTTGATTTCAATAAATGTGATGGGTGTGTCTTAATGTGAAATATTGCACCTATTGTTATACACAACTGTCAGATTAGAAAGATTTCTGAACAATTCCCCTCTTAACGATTAGGGGGTCAGATTCATTGTTAAATGACTCACCCTTACTCACCATTGTGAATGCCTGCCTCACTCAAGGCATCTCCACTCCTAATAAAACCTACACTAGAACCCAATGACTTTGCCAACTACTAGGTGCATCACTCACCTACCATTCATCGAAAAGATCATTGAAAAGGCAATCTATATTTAACTCTAAGATCACATCGACGCTAACTATCTCATGCACGACTTTCAGTCTGATTTCAGAATGGAGACTACTACCTTACACACCATAGATGATGCTCACATGACCATAGGTGAAGATGTCCCCTGGCTCCTCATATTACTGGACCTCTGAGCTGCTTTGAGACACCGTCGCCTATCCCACCCTCATATGCACCATGGAGTCTGGAATGGGATTCACAGCCAATGACCTTTACTGGTTCTCCTACCTTTCCAACCAACACCAATTTGTCCATATAGGCATCTTCAGGTCCCAAATGATCCTAATCACCTGTGGAGTCCTCCAGGGCCCTATACTGTCCTCTGCCATCTTCAACCTCTACATGGAGCCACTGGTGCTCATCTCACAGATAACAGCTTCAGGATCCACCAATATACCAATGACACACACCTCTACTTGAAAAACGTCTCTTCAGCAGTTGACTTCCAATGCCTCAAACACTGCCTGCACATCACTGATAACTGAATATCCAGCACCTGCAGCTCAATCCAACCAATACAGAATGTGTCTTGTTTGTCAAGAACAACAAACTGTACAAACCTGGCTCAACAACATGAACCTCAACAGTCACTGGAACTCACCCGGACACCACCTTCACTTTCAAGGAACACACTGCCAAGAAAACAAAGACTGCTGGGTACCAACTCTCGTTTCTAAAGAAAGTGAAAACATTTCTTCCAGAAAATGACTTTAGTATTGCTTTTTAAGTGCTTATACTCTCTCATTTGAATAGTGGTAATACCCTGCTTCATGGCAGCCGATATTCAACACTGGCACCTCTTAAGGGCATCATACATGCCACTGTATGACTCATCCAGGTCCTGAGAAAATATGATCACAACACTCCTATCTTCGTTGGCTCCCCTTACTGGACCACACCATCTTCAAAACCAGCTGCATCATTTATAAATACATCACAACCAGCACCTAAGCTTATCTTGCAGTCAAACTCACCAACTCTGAGGGTTCTCAGCACAAATTTCTACTAAGAGAGTGAAAAATAAAAGAATAGGATAGCCTGCCTTTTCATCTAGGCACCCAGGATCTGGACTAACATTCCTGTATCCATCGGGCTGCTCCAATTTAGGAAAGAGTTGAAGACGCACCTCTTTAAAGAATATTACATCACAATGCAGGTTCATGCTCCAGACCTACCACATACATAAAAACTAAATTTGTATATCTAAGTCAACAGATATAAATTATCTCTTGTCTTCATATTATGATTTTTATGATTCAGCAAACCTGAAAAGCAACAGGAGGCCTGGGTTCCCAGGAGTGCACATAGATGCTATAATGTCAAAGTGGAGCATTATTTCCCCTTTTCCATCCATGTCTTACACATGCATTGCATATGAGTACTTGTAGAGTGAGTGGGAAACTACTGGAAAAATAGTTTGGATTGACATAAACCCTTGTGAGAGTTCCTAAAGGTTTTGCATGGCAACCGCCTCCCCAAAGCCTTTCCTTTTCCTTCCACTTTCCAGCACTTACTGAAATGGAAAACAGATCGATCAACGTTGCCACTTAAGTATATGTCTATTTTGAGCACATATCCTCCTACTAAAAGCTATGAAAATATGCCCAGACCACAGCCTGGAATTTGGGGAAAACATGCAGAAATCATTGTGGCAACACCAGGTTTGGAAAGGTACTCCCCATTTCATATGTCACAACTTGCATTGTCCCAGAAAATTCACTAACACTGCCAGTGTATCTGGTAATAATGTGCCTTATTCTGGCACCACCTGTAATTAAGCCTTTAAAGGCATACCTAAAGAGGAATGATAATTTGCAATGGTTGAACTCTGGAACAGCCTTCGGATCTATTACTTAATAACCCTATTTGCTGTTAGGGTCACCATAAAACCTTATTGTAATACATCAGGGGTCTCAGGCATGAACACTACCACCTGAAGTGTAGACATAAGTGTTCTAGCCTAGGAAGTTTACCTTGCGATTACTAGGTCACAGGTGCACCTTAATCAGACTACTGCATCCTCTGTAAGTAAAACTGATAATTAGTACCTCTGAGGAGCCTGATGTGAAAAATTCCCAATTAAGATTTAAATTGCAAATTTGGAAATTTTAAGAATTAAGAAAGATTTTCAAAAGGACTCCTGGAAACCTATGTCAGTTTTAGGTTTCCTGGATCAGTCTTTAAAAACATGTGAATTAATTTGAATTGTAAATTTTGTACTGTTATCAGGGGCATAGCTTCGTGAGGGAGAGGTGGTTAGGGTGTTTTACCCCCCCAATAAATGTATTCTCTAGTAACCTTAACATTCCACACTCCTATCCCTTCCCACTGCTCCTTAAGCCCATTGATGCTCTGCTTCTCAAATAATGTATTTTACCATTGTATGCCAGCATGACCAAGATACACCCCTGACTGATGTACATACAAAACTTCCTTTGCAATAGCACAATGACACAGGTTTATACTTCTTTTCTCTCCACATGGAATAAACTCTGTTTGAAGAAACCTTGTGCCTTACAGCTTCACCAGATTTGGAATTATTCTTTTCCATTCCAATGCTGTAAACGGATGTATTCGTGCCCTTGAGAGAAAGCTGATTATTATACTGTTTCTAGAGTGGGAATCAGTCTGTGAACACCCACAAGCTCATGTGGGTATACGTACACGTTGCAGGACATCCCTGCCTTGGAAAGTTCACTCCCCGCCCCAGGGAGACAGTTTACTGATGAATAATATCGCATTGTACTCTGTAATATGACATCATGAAGCTTAACTCACATTACAAGTGCAAATTATTGTTTCAGAATGGGATTTTGTGCTCCAAAGTCAAACTACATGCAAGTGTGAGTTTCAATAATGTTGCTGTGAATTGGACCCTCTGTTCCTTGCAAGCCCTTCTGTAATATATGGTTAATATCTCGTAAGTATCTCCAGTGGGAAAGAACTTGTTCAAATGGGCACAGTCATATTTACCTGTGCATTCAGTCTTTATACCACAAAAACATGCATGTGATTTTTTCAAGCACACTTAAGAAGAAAAGGAAGAGGTACAAGTCAATACCCCGAAAGACAAGCTAGTCTTGTAAAGACATGATTCCAAATGTAAAAAAAATATTTTAGCTATAAAAACACTGTGTCGGTACGCTTGCATCACATGGTTTGTGAACCTGCAGAGGCCATCTTTAATGTTTTTAGGTCTTGCCTAGGCAGGGCCTGCACTGCCTCTTCGAGGCATGCTGTATCTAGAATATGGACTTTACGCACCGCCCATCTTTCTAATTGGCCCCTTTTACTGTCTTTCATGAATGGCTGCTTTTCTTTGGTTAATATGCTCAGTAGTCCCTCCTTTTGTACGTTTGTTACCTCCCCTGAGGACTGCCCCTGTTACATGTGCTCTTATTCGTCATGTTATTTATTACTTTGTGACCGCTCTTTTTTTCTTTTTGCTTGTTAAGGATCAGGAACTCGCTTGTGCCCACATTTGCTCTCTCTCCTTGGGCCTGCAGCTGCCTCCTTCTCCCTCCTGCTTGTTTAATATTTCTTTCTTGCTCGGTCTTTGGTACTGTTCAGCTTTGACTTCCAGCCGTCCCCCCACCACCACCTACTGGCTTTTGAGTATTTCGGACCATTTTTTATATTATAAGAGACCGTATCTTTCGCACCACCCCACCACCACATCCCGCTCATCATGTCTTTTTTTTATTCGAACAAGATTCCGTTCTTGACGTTGTACTTAGGCTTCTTTACAAATGAGCTCTGCTTCCTCTAGTAACCTCAGGTTCCGTTAATAAGGCTGTACACTGCCTCTCTCTGAGGGCAGCACGGCTCCTCCCACTAGAGCTACGTCAGTCTTCAAATCCAGCAATCAGCGGCACACAAATTGAGGCACTGGAGGGGTAGACAGTTGGATTATTTCAAGATGTCATCGAGAAGCATTAAGAGCGGGCTCTTAGAGAAGTAATGAGATATAGGGGCACAGGGCTGGGGGTGAGAGGAAGTGCAGTCCTTTCAGCTACTCCCATGGAGGAGTATGCCAAAACATGGCATTCAACTGTTCCTAACATACGCATGTCCCCGACCCTCCCACTCGCACACTTTCTGCAGCTGCACCGCAACTCAGAAGCTCACAATCAGGAGCGTTCCTTGCCCAAAATGTTGGGGAGCCAGAGTGCTTTTTAATTGAGGAGCTATACAAAGGAGGGGATAGTCTCCTGCATTACATTTAGGGGAATGGTGAGTTTAATGCTGTTATTTTATTGCCGCCATACAGCGCATAGTAAAGTCACATTATCCTTGTTCAATTCGTACGGGCATGATTCCTGCATTATATTACCAAAAACATATATGAGTGCTGGCTTAAATAACAATACATCTTCCTTCCCACATTACCCTCCGCATGACCACTCCATAATTGCATGAACAACTGAGTGACCGCCTGTATTACAGATTGCATTATCTTATCAGGACATCATGCATGACTTATTATGCGATGATTTCCAGGAACTTTATAGAACAGATAGCATGGCAAATTGCATGGCAGGCTGCTTGCAAATTGTGTGACAACCTTAAGATAAACAGAATGACAAATTAGGGTTGAACTGCAGTCTCTGATCTTGTAAAAATAGCATAGAGTAGCATGCTATTATTCACCCACATAAATCGTCAGAGCCTTCTGGATTGGAAAGTGCTATCTAAATGCAACTACAACACAATAAAATCTTTGACTGACAGCCAAAGACAGCTACAGCTCAAAAATAACTGTGTATTCAGCACCATCCTAAAAGGAATACCTTCCTCAGTAAGACACATCTGGCCTAGCTAAGTGATTTTTCGACAGTTTATAGTGGGAAGAGCCCTTTTCCCAGACCTAATGTGATTAATAATAGGTGGAACCACCAACTGTTTCCCACACCAGCGCAGGGTTCTACACAACTGCTAGATGTTTATAGACATCTGTAAGTATTCAGAAGCACCTCCACAAGTTGCCTTGCGGGTGAATGTCAGCGCTTTGAACATCATCATTACATGCATCAGTAACATGTGCATAGCTCTATATGCAGTCCTAATATGGCCATGCAGAGTGTTACTGGGGACTCCACTAACCACTGAATTCAGAACAGTTTAGTGTTGTGCGATTTTCTTTTTTGTTATGTCAACTTACTTTGTAAACCAATCCACACAAGTACACTCCACACCATGCCACCTAATTCCAATCAGCATATTTTCACTCAATGCCACACATCTCCATGCCAAACAATTCAACTCTACACATTTCCATTTCACAATACATAATTTAACAACAAACCACATAATTCAACTCAATAACACAACTGCACAACACACCACATACATCCAATCTACACCACATAATTCCACATCATGCCACAAAATTCAACATTACATCACATAATTAAACTCCACTATATAACACTCTACAACACAAAATACCATTCCACATAATTACACTCAATGACACACAATCCCACTCCACATAATTCCAGTACACTCAATACCACATAATTGCCATCCACATAATTCCACTGCACACCATGCCACATAATTCCACTGCACAAATCCACTCCACACCACACAATTCCACTACACACAATTCCACAGATAACAATTCCAATACAACCCACATAATTCCACTCCACACACATCCATGTTATTCGCATGGTAAAGGGAATTGTCATTAGCAACGTCAATAGCTCTCACTCTCACAAATGCTAGACCTATTGCATTGCAAATGCTTGCTCTGCACTGGCTGTGGGGCACAGAAGACAGAGGTTGCAGTAGACTGTAATATGACACATCGCAGCCGCTAGAGAGCTGTCATTTGTCTGCCAGTGATTTGCATGTCTTTCACTTTCTTCATTTGTTTTTTGTTTCTCGTTTTTTACGCAACTTCCATTTTTTTTCTTCCAAACTCCACCTATTTTGATATTCTCTAAATGCGTGAGTCTTCGTAAATAAATAATTATGCAGTAAAATTAAAAGGGAATGTCTGCTATCAGGAGGCTTAGAACTATGACTTTCGTAGATGTGCGGTTTTGGAGATTTTCAGAAAATCCCTGGAATGTGCTTGGAAATCTGAGACGCACATCTGGTTCCCTAACCTACACATGTGGATTGCCCACAGGTAAGTAATCTTCAGGTAGATGATGTCACCCCATCCTTTTATAGAGTATGTTTGGGTGTTCATTTAGGGCGGATTAAGCCATTGGACAGGTTTATTAACAGTGTATAGGTGGTCCCCTGACACTTGCATTGCTTCACCATACTCACAGTTCTGGAAAGTGTAACTGGCTCTCAGGATTTCCAGAGGTGTAATTGATGCGTGCAGCTCTAAATGTTTTCAGATTCAGTCACAATGAAACTTAAGTGTGCAAAGGTTCTGTAAATTGACCCTCAGTCGAGAGTTCTGAATAAGTATGGTGCCTTCTGCTTGCCTTTGTAGCTAGATGTAACCAGAAATCCCTCAGTTGTAAAATGTTCCAGTGGCAGCCTTCGAGATGACATTTCTAACACTACCAAACAGATAGGGCTCCAGGCATTAGCCATGGAGCATACCCACAAATGGCCACACGGGGGCGCCAGATTACCCAAATGGCTTCAAACAGCTTTATTGCTGGGGGCAAGAGGGTAAACCTAACATCAAAATATTGTTTTTTCTTCTTTTGCAAGATGCCTTGCACTAGAACTATGTAGTGCGTGGTATACGTACAGGCTGCCTTCAAAATACAAACTAAGCTGCACTATATAACGTAGAATGTAGTCACAGCTAAAAAAAGGATTGGTGTGGCTACTTGATTTTAAAGTGTTTCTTCGTTAATAGGTGAGTTTGTGAATGTGCGAATGGGTGACTGTACGGATGATGAGGAAATGGATAAATGAATGGATGGGTGGGTGCATGGATGTGTCAGTGAATGGCTAGATAGATAAAGGCATGATCCGTGCATAGCAGAAGATTCATCCGGGGAATGTTCCAGATGCAGTCCTGACATGGCTGAGATACCAAGATACCTTACCCAGTTCATAGCAGGATGCAAGGTTGTATCGCTGGGATGTAGGGTTCTATTGGAGGATGCAGGGTGGTACGGCTGGGATGCAGGGTTCTATTGTAGGATGAAAAGTTGTATGGCTGGGGTGCAGGATTCCATAGCAGGATGCAGGCTTGTATGGCTTGGATGCAGGGTTCTATAGCAGGATGCAGGGTTGCATGGCTGGGATTCAGGGTTCTATAGCAGGATGCAGGCCTGTATGGCTGGGATGCAGGGTTCTACAGCAGGATGCAGGCTTGTATGGCACGGATGCAGGGTTTTATAAATTATTGCAGGGTTGAATGGCTGAGATGCAGTGCTGTACCTTTCAAATGTAGAAGTGCATCTTGCTGAGGCTAATTGAAAACCGTTCAGGTCTCGGGCTTACCTTACAGCCTCGCTGGGCTTTATGGAAAGGTTCTTGTACCCTAATAGCAGAGGGTGGGGGCATCACACACACAGGGGCATGTGCAGAATGTTGAGGGAAACCAGTGCAGGTGCAAGCAGCAGGGAGTAGCAGCGGAGAGTACTAATGCAGGAGTGATGAAGTCTCAAGCAAGCAAGTGGAGATCTGATAGATGAAAGAGAGGGGATAATGGCAGTGGACAAAGAAATGAGAAAGAGATGGAAACTGTGAGAGGACAGAGGAGAATAAGAGAAGGAGTGGAGAGGGGAGAAGCAAAAAGAAGTGCTAGAGAGAGCAGAAGAGAAGAAAGAGAAGAAAGAAGTGGGGTGAAAAGAAAGTGGAAGTAGGGGAGAAGAAGTAAGAAGTGTGTGAGAGAAGGGAGCGATTCGAGGCAAGTGAGATTCAGAGGAGAAAAGAGAGCGAAGAAAGAAGAGGAGCAGTTAGTGAGAACACCAATGGATAAGAAGGAGACTATCTGTCCTTTTGTAAGGAGAGAAACACCTAGCCCTAAAGACTGCATCACCCACGCCCGGTGTCATGACCTTCAAGTGTGAGTCACACTGTGTAGAGAAGAGGGGCTCGTAGGTGTACGGAGTCTAGCAGCACCCCAAGCCGCTGCTCGAAGAAAGTTACAGAAATGGAATGGCTCAACCCAGACCCTACCAACGACCTCAGCAACAACACAAACAACTTCAACAACTTCCGCCCCTGAAAAATACCAAACCCAAAAGATCCAACAAACAAGCTAGTTGGTCAAACGCTGACCTTGGAGGGTACAAGAGGATTTGCCAACAACTCAAAAGGAAATGGAGAACCACCTGAACAACCACCGCAAGGAACTCCTACAAGGCGGCACTTAGACACTATCACCATCAAGTGAGAGAGACCAGGAAAAAGGCCCTGGCCCTGAGAACCGAATCACGCTCCAACAATTGCAAGGAACTTTTCATCATTGTGAAGGAATTCACCAACCTAACAGTGCATCCAGCACAATCACCCCGAGACAAGGACTCTGCATCAACCTCTCTGATCTAAAGCAACCTCAAACCCCAGCCACCCCATTGCCCTTCTAGCCTGATAACATCATCCAAAGACTACAAGCTGACAGCATGAACCCTCTAGACATCGAGGAAACTGCAGCAGTAATGAAGACAGTTCACTCAGGGCCATCCCTGGACTCCTGCCCTCATGATGTCTACAACCTGGAATGAGCCATAATCAGTGCTGCACTCACTTCCATCATCAACACCCCCTCAAGACAGCCACCTCCCAGATAACTGGAATCATGCCAAGTCACTGCTCTCCTCAAAAAACCCATCAGACAACCCAGAAGTATTCAGCAATTACTGACCCATATTGATGCTCCCCTTCCTAGCCAAAGTCATTGAGAAGACCATCAACAGACTACTGACTCTAACAACTAACCGACAACAGAATCTGACCACCTAGACCACCACAAACCCCTGGACGACTTGTAATTAGGATTCTGAAACAACCACAGCACCGAAACAGCCCTAATTGCTGCCACAGATGACAAACTCACCATCCTCAAGTGTGGATAGACTGCTGCCCTCATCCTACTCGACCTGTCTGCCGGTTTTTACACTGTCTCTCACAATACACTAATTACCAGACTACATTCAGGGGGAATACAAGGACCAGCACTCAAATGGATAGCTTTATTCCTCTCCAAAAGAACACAATGAGTCAGCTCCTGCCAATCACATCAGAACCCAAGGACCTCATCTGCCGAGTCCCACAGGGATCATCATTCAGCCCCACACTTTTCAACATGTACATGACTCCTCTGGCTTACATCATCAGATCCGATGGAATCAACATCATCTCCTACTCTGATGACATCTAGCTCAATTTCTCCCTCTCACACGACACCGTCACCACCAAGACAAACTTAAAAAAATGCATGACTAGTGTCGCCAATTACATGAAAGGGAACTGCCTCGAGCTCATCAACAACAAAAATAAAGTGGTGGTCTTTGGGAATAAGAGCTCACCTTACCTTGGGACTCCACCTGGTGGCCTGCCAAACCCGGACCCACACCCACTCCAACCAAACACGCTAGGAACCTTGGCCTCATCTTGGACACCAACCTTGCCATGAAGTTCCAAGTCTCCTTCTCATGCTTCCACATCATCCGCATGTTACGTAAATTCTTCAAGTGGCTCCCACTGGACACCAGATGTACCATCACGCAGGACCTAATCACAACCAGATTGGACTATGGCAACACACTCCACTCGGGCATCCCAACCCATCTTCACAGACTTCAAACCATCCAAAACACCTCTGCCAGACTGTCTTTATCCTCCTACACTGATCCCACACCACTCCTCAGTGAGAGCCACTCGCTCCCCATCCAAAAGCACTGCTAGTTTAAACATCTCACACACACATTAAAATCACTACACAACACGGGCCTGCATTCCTCAATCACTGCCTTCACTTCCACCAACCCACCAGACAACTTCGGACAGCATCACTCTCGTTCGCACACACACCCTGCATCCACAGAAGCAGAACAGAAGGTCGATCCTTCGCTTACCAAGCCACCAAATCCTGGAATGACCTCCCCCAATAGATCAGATGCTCCTTCCTCCTCATTTCTTGAATTCAGCAAGAAGCTGAAGACCTGTCTTTTCAATTAGTCTTCTTGTGGGACCATCAAGACTGCCTGGACTCATTACATGCCAACTCTCACCTGCTCAGTCATGGATACCCTCACAGGTCACAAGCAGCACTCTACAAACCCACCTTGCATTACTTTACATGACGCCCTTCAACAGTGTTTCAGAGTTCCCTCTCCTTAACGCAGGATCCCTACTGTGTTTTCTACAGTCCATGGTCTAATGTGTGGCTATGAACAAGTGAGTGGTGTTAGTTGACTGTGAGCAGCACAGTGTGATGGTGAGAGCTGACATGGTAGAGCTGCAGTGAAAAGGGAGCATAGCTGAGACATCTGGGCTAAGGGGGGGGGGGGGACAGTGCTGTTGACTCTGCTTGCTGCACACCTGAAATACAAAGGGCACAATGGGAGCATAAGATGCAGAAAAAAGAACAATTTAACCACTGTTGATCCAATATATTATCTCGAACACATGAAATTGTGGAGTAAATGTTAAAATGGGCTGCATGTCTCGATGTTTCTGTTATTTAGAAATGTGTGCTGGGTCATCTCGTGTAGTTTGTTCGCCGTTTGAGCTGGGCACTATATTATTTTGTTTACATAGGATTTGTGTTATGAAGAACTTCGTCTTGATGAAACATCTGGCCTCAGATGGGAGTTATTGGGGAAGATGTGGCGTAACGGCCAGAGCTGCCACCTTTGAAGCTGGGGAACCAGGTTTGAGTCTCAGCGTCGGCTCAACAGCCTCTGATTCTGGGCAAATCACTAAGGGGCAGATTTATAACGGACTTACGACACTTTTACGCCGCCGCTGCGTCTCTTTTGTGACGCGGCGGCGTAAACCCTGCGCCAAGTTGCGCCCCATTTACAACGTGATGCATCTAGGGAGATGCAGCTTGTGCCACGTGTGGGCGTACCTGCACAGGGGGGGGGGCGTTCCGGCGCAGGAACGCCTTCCGAAAAGTGGCTGAGTGAAATCTACAAGATTTAACTCAGTCACTTTTCCGGCCATGCTGCGTCAAAACCCTGCGCCTGCCTGAAGCAGGCGTAAGGATTGACGCAGCATTGTAACGATAGGGCACCCCCGAGCCTTGCTGGAGCTGCGTCGCGCTTGCGACGCAACTCCAGCAATGTGCCAACCTTCCACCATCAGATGCGTCACGCATCTGTTTATCCTTGCGCCTCGATGCGCTGCATTGTAAATGCGGCGCATCTATTGTGGCGCAAGGGTAAACTTTTGTGACGCATCTTCCCTGGCGCATCCATGCTGATTTGCAGGGATGCGCCAGGGAACATAAATCTGCCCCTTAATCTCCCCGGGCTTACCAAAAAATAAATGCATTCTTGTGTAACTTGACTGGTACTCTTGTAAAGCGCTGCAGTACCTTAGGCTCGAGTTTGTGCTATGTAAATTTGCAAAAGAAAAATGGAGATATCATGATGAGCAGTGATTCATTGTCTTCCAATAATACTGTCGACCTCACCAAGGGATTTAATAAGCGTCATGGTAGAGTGAAAGGAGTAATATTAAATAGGAAGGGACAACTTAAGAAGACAGAGAGGTATGAAGCTGAGAGTAGGGAGAGGACGAACACGCCTAACTGGCCCTCCTTTTTCTGAGCTCTGCCTGACCCTCCACTTTCCATGACGGGCAGGAGGGCGAGCAAGAGGCGGGGGTGCAGCGAGCAGAGCCAGTTGAAGAGGGGTTGACCAGGGTGCTTGGAGACAACGAATGACAACGAGGGAGACAAGAAGTGAAATCCCTGGCCCATTCAGTGATTCTCGATAACAAACATTCACATATTTTGCAAACAGTTCATTTGTTGCAAGCACTTGTTGACTTGAGGACTATCTTTATCATCATCTTTTCAGTCACATATGTATCAAATACTTTAAAACTTCCAAAGGCAAAAACGCTTGTTTAGACTTTAGGTTGACTGGACCTCTTGTGCTTGAGGTGAAAATTCCAGTTGTTGGGGGGGGCCTGAGGCATGTGCTCATGTGTCCCTGGCAGTACTACCCTCTACAGGGGTGTGCAGAGTATCTCGTGCAAGCTTTCCATCAGCCTTTGGAGAAGGAGAAGAAACCAAGGGAGAAAGAAGCATCAAAGCTGAGGAGCTGAAACTATGTTTTCAAAAAGATTGCAGTTCACAATCATGCTTCGTAATATCATACAACACCATAACTACTTGCATTTTTATAGCGCCTACGATTGCAGTTTGTTTTAGCTTCACAGTTCTGCAATTTACAGGTCTAATACTATTACCCAGTTTCTAACTTTCGTGGACTAAAGAAAAGTTGGTACTCATGTAAAACGTCTGCTTCTCATGCACATCGTTCTAATCTAATGCTCTTGGGCCAAGTTAGCGCTAAATAAAGCTGCAAAGTAATAAAATAGTAAAGCGCTTTAATGCTCTTAGGCCACTTTAGCGCTATTTAACACTGCAAAATAATTAAATAAATAAAGGAGTCCTCGTCGGTGTTGGCACATCCTATTTTCAGGCCACACTCAGATGCGAGCCCCAGTCAATGAACTCACTCTGCCATCTTTCTTTCCTTTCAGAGAACACAACTTTATTGATGACGCATGACGCATACGTGACGCATCTCCCTAGATACGTCACGTTGTAAATTAGCGGCATTTCTTACGCCACCACTTCGTCACAAAAGGGATGCAAAGTTGGCGCAAAAGTGTTGCAAGGTGCTTGTAAATCTGCCCCAAGGTTCTTTGGCTACAGGCTCTGCACATAGCTTCACGGCAAGCCTATAGAACATACCCTGTATTATTATACATCCTGTAAAGATGAAGAGTTATAAGACTTCATATAATATGGTTTGAAAAGATAATGTTGTGTACAGTATATGAGGAGAATTTTCAAACGAGGTGTCTCCTTTATGAGTTAGCTTGTTTCTTGCTCAAACTATTGATGCCAGCATCACTAACTGAGACATTTTGACACAAACACAGCAGCGAGAACAATCAGACATCTGATATGAATCATTAACTTTACTCTCACAGAAAGAGGGCAGCGGGCCAGAAACTTTCAATTCTGTTCTTTCTTTTAATGAGGAAGCCCTCAAACGAGAACATCAGTATGTTACACTTCTGTAGTCACCCTTCGTGCAGTAAGGAATAAACATTCAATTACTATAGCCTTATAGCCCGCCGTAGCGGGCTATACCGGCTGTTAAAGGCCCGCTGCAGCGTTAAAGGCCCGAGCCGAAGGCGAGGGACTTTAACAAAGCAGCGGGACTTTAAAAGCCGGTATAGCCCTGCTACGAAGGGCTATAAGGCTATTAGAACATTCTGCCACTAGAGGGCAGAATGTTCTAACAAAACAAAGCCTTCAGGGAGCGCGAGGGGACTGAGATCCCCTCAGGCTCCCTGAAGCCTTTGTTCACAGCCAGAGCTGTGAACAAAGAAGCATTGGAATGTTGGTGCTCCGGGCTTATACCAGCCATTATAAGCCCGGAGCACTCCATTGTCTTCAATGGAGCTTCCAACATTCCAATGTTCTAATAAACGTTAAGGAAATCGAGGCAAAAAAGTATAACAACAATGCGGAAAATAAACAATTTTGGAAGTGATGCATATATACTTCGTGGCTGGCCTTCAATTTGGGTCAAATGCTAAGAAAGACGAATGTGCCTCATGAAGTGTACAGCGGCGGCTCCTCCGTTAAGGCGGAGGCGCATCGCCCCGCCTGCTGTGAGCGCAGCAGGTATACACAGAATACTGAAATGGTCATTACCATTTCATTATTCCATGTGCTTCCAGCCACAGCGAGTGGATGGTGGGGGCGAGGCAGATTCCTGCAGATTGCAGAATGACGTCATAGGTGCTTAGTGGGCATGTCAGATTGGAGGGATGTCTATAGCGGGCCAATCTGACATGCGCACTTCAGCCTGCACAATCCCAGAGCTGTAAAACAGCAGCGGGACTACAGGCACAGGACCCCAGCATCAAATGGAGCACTGGGCTAAGCTGGTCCAACCAATCTTGGAGCTGCTCTGCGCCCCACCAATTTTTAAAGTTGCGAGTCACCCCTAGAAGTGTAGCATTCCAACTGGGATGATGGAGCACAGCTAAAGTGGTACCTTGTGCTAGAGCCACTAAAAGAGGCAATGGCATAATTAGTGAATTAAAAATTCAACAAAAAGAGCCATTGGTCCAGCAGCCTGGCACTCAAAGGTGATATGTTTTAGGCAGATGTACACATGTGCACAGGCAAAATGCTATCACAGCAAGGGAAGCCACTGGCTGAAATGGGCCGACCCACTGCCCCTGTTTTTTGATGTGATGAGCGGAAGCAAAACGTGGCTCACACTAAAATAACACCGCGGTTAATGAGGGCTGACTAAAAGCCCTTGTATGAATGTATGTATATGCTTATCTTAAGGATTGTTTTTGAGAAACAAAAGGTCTTGGCTAATGCCAGAACTAAACAAGCATTGCCAAATTCAATAAGTCAATAGGCCTGGCATTGACTGCAGCCTTTTGCTTTGCCAATGCTTGTTTTGTAAAATGTTATTGTGGTGGGAGCTGCCGGCTCTCGCTAATAAAAGAAAACAAAAAACAATGGGTAAAAGCAGAAATATTTTTGGGGCTTCAGAAAGCATACATTGCTAAAGTAGCCCCTGGCACTGATGGGAACTGATTTGTCTGTGGATGTGCTCCTTGCGAAAGAGCAGAATGCTGTCACTCACAATGAAGTCAGGCCATGGCTGAAGTGGACTGACCCACTACCCCATGTTATATGCCCTGCTGGGCACACAATAATGTGTATGACACAAGAAAAGTTCAAGGAATGAAGAGTACTGTCTGAAAGTCCCTAAAAGTACGTTTAGTATATATAATTTTTGTAAAATCGGAGGGTCTTGGCTATTGCCAGACCTAAAAAACAGAAGGGACAGAAATGGAAGGTCAGAGAGCAACATATCATCTTTAAATGTCTATAACTGCTTGACATTAGGTAATGTGAAAGATAAAAGTAATTTCAGTTCCCAAAATGAGTTTTTCTCCAAGCTATATGGGACAAAAGGTAATTCAGTCATCAACCAATGTTGGGGCATATTTACAAGGGCTTTATCTCCGCTTTTTTGGCTTACAAAGCCAAAAAAGCGGAGATAAAACCAGTGCCCTATTTACAAGAGGGTGCTAACATGCATAATCGCATGTTAGCACCCTTTTTCCCAACGCCTCACTTTGCATCTCCAATGAGATGCAAAGTGGGCGTTACTGGGCATACCCAAGATGGACTACCTTGCAAATATCGCTGATGTTTACATCGCGATATTTACAAGGCAGCCCACATGATTTTAGCACACATTAGGTTTTGGCGAAAACGTCCGTTTTCGCCAAAACCTAACGTCTGCTAAAATCCAGACTTAGCCATCCCTAACATAGGGGGTGGATTATGCTGATACGACCCTGTGGGTCGTATCAGCAAGGTTATCACCCTTTTGCAGGGAACATCGCTGGAAAAACAGCGATGTTCCCTGCAAAAGGGCGATAACCTCGCTATCGCTGGAATATTTATCGCCCTGGAGTAACGCGTTGTTAATAACGCGCTACCAGGTCGATAAATACCAGAGATAGCCTATATAATTATCGCTAAGCACGGCCAGCGATAATTATCGCTGGCCGTTGTTAATATGCCCCGTTTCCTACCAAATGTACTTTTTTTTCCTGCCTATTTTTTTTTCCTGCCTGGCATTCACAAAGGGTTTCCAGGCAAGTGTAAATCAAGCACTTGTGCAAATGCGTAGTACTCTGCACCTGCACTCAAGGAGTGGAAAAGTACATGTTCCAAGGTGTTCCAATGGAAACACAATAAGGTGATGGATGGCTGGATTGCTTAAATTAATCTCAGCTACTGGCAATCGCTCGGGCTACAAACCAATCCATCGTGGGACGGGTATGCCGAGATGTAGGTCCCGTGCACACTGTGTCATTGGAACCAAGCTGTACCTGGCTGATGAGTCTATAAGTTAGGCAAAACAGGTCCTGGGTTGTTTGTGTTCCGGTTCAAGGAGGAGGACCTCTCATTCCCCTTTCTACTCTGTGAAGCATCAGATTTTTACTCCAGCCCCAGCTGGCATAAATCCCTTACCAGGAAGGGAGGGGAATGATCATCTTGCAATTTGGTGTAGGTGTAGGAGAAGAGGTTTCTCTGTGGGGAAAAATAATGTCTCCCACAGATAAAATGAAACATGCTTTTGTATAGGGGTGCCTATTCCACCTGTGTGGAGTTCTCCACAATGGAGCACTCTCTACACAGGGAAGAGGAGACTTTCTAAAAGTTAACAGAACTTCCCATTAGTATGCCGCTAGACCTGGTGCAAGTTTCAATACATATGACTGGAAGTGTTTATTGAAAGGAAAAAGTAGTACATTTCCTCCTGACTTAGATATACATCTATAGGTTAAGATGTGCTACTTTTTGTGATAGTGTTTTTTGCTAAGATAAAATGCTAAGTGTGATTGTAGTTTTCATGTATACTCTACACTGCATCTTGAATTGCCTCAACACACGGTTTGGCAAATAGAGAACAGAGTAACAAGGAGAGGAAAAGATTAATATAACATTATATCGTTTGTTCAAGTAAGAAATCCTGGATTTAACACCTCGGCCCCAATCGCGAGGTCCCTTGATTTAGATTTAGGCATACCGGGGGGCCAAAATCACTAATACACGTTCGGTGTAAAGTCATAATATTACCAAAGTTTGAGTACATTACAATTGTTTGCTATTTTGCATAGTGTAACCAGTATTCAAATTCACTGCATGAATAACGTGCACAAATGTATGATATCCACGTACATCAATCACTTCTAGTGTCATAACCTTGCACCCAAGTTACAAAGCTGTCTTCAACATCTGAGTTTGACCAAATCCTAGAAAACCAGAAGTAAGTTAGAAGTAGATTAAGAGTAAGTTACACCAACATACAGAGACATATCTGTGACTCAAGCCCCCTGCATGTATCTGTGGTAATAATTGTGTGCATTGAGCAGGCACATACATTTACAAATTGTAGAACTTGTTTTTTTAGCAGTTCTGTTTTTTTCTGCACAAACATTTTTAATGTCAATCAATCAGTGTTGGTAAAGCGCAACTACTCACCTGCGAGGGTCTCAAGGCGCTGGGCGAAGGGGGTGTTATGGGCGGCTCTGTTGAGTGCTGGGGTCATCTGAAGAGCCAGGTCTTGAGGTTATTCCAGAACTGGAGTGAAGTTCACTCATTCCTATGCACAGCACCATGTCAGAGTGAGCCAATAGGCGTGCCTTCCCAGCAAGGCCGAACGAGGTACTCAAAGCAGTCCTGGCAATTTTGTCAGACCAGCCCAAAGGGAGGGCATGCATGTGTGATGCACTGCCTGCTTTTGTTACTGGGGGCCGATATTACAGCACTGTTGCAAAATCGTCCCCCAGTAACAAAACCGGCCCTCACCGCTGCAAAACAGGCCGTTACGCTATCAGCATCCCCGGGACACACCTGATTCCCGTTCCGGCCAGTCCAGCCCTGCTTCCAAAGCATTGAGCTTTAGGTGGGCCAGATTCATTTGGGTGGATGCCGCTAAGTGCCTGTGAATGTCCAGAAAGTGTGACTGAGTATGGGAGAAAACATTATTGCACTGACCTTCCCCTGCACTCTTCTTACACTCCTATAACTTTATGCATTGTGTGTATAACGCCTAGAAGTCTATCATACTCTATGTATGTGTGGCAAACACGGAAGAGTTTGGTACAATAGGGAAAGCTATCTGTAAGCGAAGTTTTAGCTTGCACGTTTAAGTAGCCCTTTTGTACAATAGCAAAACTACTTTTGACAATCACGTAAGCTTTTGCACTTGTGAAAAAATTATCTCACAAGAAGACTTTCCTGTTTGTAAAACTTCTCCCATTGCTGTGGAGTAGTTTTCTATTGACAGGAATGCCCAGGACTTTAGTGAACATATACTTGCATGAGAGTATTCAAAAGCTTTTCCCAACTAAAATCCTTTATGAAAACTGTCACATCGCTGCGTGAAAACAGCAATGTGACAGTTTTCCCTGCGGCCTCCTTGCGACAGGATGGATACACCGAAATTTAATTTACGGCGCTCCATGTCACAAGGAGTTATAGATAAGTCAGGTTTTCTGACGTATTTGTAGGTGCAAAAGTGGCGCATTGCTGGGGTGTGTCGAAAACAGACGCAACTCCAGCAATGTGTCCTTTCACATGGGGCAAGCCCCATATGAAAGGGCCTGCATCAGTCTTACACCTGCTGTGAGGCAGGCGTGTGATATTGACGCAGTAGAGCCCTAGAAGTGTCGCAGTGAAATCTCATAGTTTTCACTGCACCACTTCGACAACCCTTTATTGCGGGGAACACCCACCCTGCATACATTATAGCTGACACAGGTATAATATAGCGCAGGAGTTTACAAAGTGACAGATCTGCTTAGATGCGTCACTTTGTAAATATGTTGCAACATGGTGCATTATTTACACCTACACACAAAAAGTGACGCAACAGTGGAGTAAAAGTGTCACAGGACTTCATAAATAAGGCCCTCAGTTCTGTCCTGGAAAGGGTTGAAGATTTATTTCTGCCAAGGGCAGGAGGAAAATAGGGAGGAAAGGGAAAAATTGCTCTAATGTGAAGGTATCTTTGCAAGAGCAATTACACCCTCTGAACAACTGTGTTTGCAGAAATGCTGCTTTATGCAAATCAGTAGGAATCATAAAAACGTTTCCAGACTTATTTCTGGAAACCTTTATAAATTCCCAAACTAGAGAAATTAACACCTGAAAGAGGAAGTACATCTGCACGTGCAGATTTCATTTTGTTTTTTAAGGAAGCTGGTTCACAGTGTTTCTGCTTATAAATAATGCATGCCTTACACAAACACACATTACACATATTTCTGTGTACAAATCTGACTTATGCCTAACAAAACTATTGTGATTCAGACCCTCAGACTCCTACAAAAAACAGCCCAGACAGTGCTGGTGGCAAAAATCACGCCCATAGATTGCGATTGAATGCAACTTGGTAAAACCTTGTGTTTCATTCAATTTCTCTGTGGATCTCTCCCCAGAGACCTTCTTGTAGAAAGCGACTAGTCTTACTGACATTCAGTAGTGGCTGCTACCGGACCCAGGTGGTGGGGATGACAGAAAAAGGAAAATAAAACACTTACCTGGAGTGGCTGCCTCTCATCCATCCTCCGTCATCTTCCTTATTCCTGCAGTCCTGACTGGCAGCAGGAAGCACCCGGCCTCCCAGGCTCCCCCTTTGCTATTCACAGCGCTGCAATGCAGTGTTGTGATTGGTCTGTGCACCGTGGTTTGGTGCTCAGACGGGGTATGGGAGGTTGGGCATGTTCCTCACCAGGCTGTGTAATGCAACCTGGGGGAAGATGCAAAGTGTGCATGACTGTTTGGCCAGCCCAAGAGGGCCGGACAAGCAGCCGTGCACACTTAGGGAGTATAAACCACTCCTCCCTCTGCTTTGGCCAGACCTCTGCGAGAGCCACTGACTGCAAGGGGAAAACTAAAATGATAATAACAAAAGTTATTATCAACCTGTAGGCCCCAGATTACAAATATGACATGCCAACTCATAATGTCACACTCCGGAGGTTGATACTATGGCTTGGACCCTAATAAGATATATTACTAGAACTTGTAGAATCAGTCTGTGTTGAGCAGAGGAAGAAAATAGAGAATAAAAATTAGTGCCTACACTAAAAGAAGACCAAACTCTAGAAGACATTTCTGCTGCCCATGGTGCCCATACTTCTGTTCCTTAGAATAGCTTTTAGACAGTGGTACCAAAACATTTCTCACTGGCCCTGGTGCAAGAATTTCCATGCCCCTTCCCCCCTAGATGTTTCCTGGCATAACAAAGATTTTGACTACATTGCGGGCATGCTAAAAACACAACTATGTGCGGTTCAGGAACCTTCTGAGAACTCAGCTGGTCAGGCTTGCCTTCAACTGAACTCACCACAGCTCACGGGTTGCACTTGGAAAATCATGTGACTGACTGGACTCCAACATCCCTGCCCAGAGCACTTGAACTGGCCTCTTCCTCCCACTGTTGGGGCAGTGAGCTTCAAGGGGCTGGTGCCCTCTTCTTTTGCTGCTGCTGTGGGGGGGACCTGTGGATTGATCAGCTGGTCCCCCTCACCCGCTCCATCACCCTCAATACCTCCTTGCTACAGCCCTAGCACCAGGACTAAGATGGTGGCCCCCCTTGGATCGCGGGGGCCACCCTGATTCCACTCGTGGCCACCGCAGGGAGTTACTTTGAGGGAAACGCCCCCGCTCGGGGGGTCACCCCAGACTGACCGGCTCTCACTATTCCAGTCTCTCTCCCACAGCACTGAACCAATGACTACTTTCCTCCATTTACGACCTGCCCTACTCCAGCTATGGAGCCTTCATGCACTACAGCACCAAGCTACCCCCTTCCCATAGTTAGCGCGAGCACAACCTCAAGAACAGCCCCAGGCTCCAGCACGCCACCTTTGCACACCACTACCCAGCCTTCTCCCCCTCAGCTATCACCAGCTCGGGGATTCCTCCAGGCCGTGGATCACTGCCCGTGAGTGCAACAGCACACTTAAGGCCTCGCTGAATGAGCAACGCAAAAACCCCAGCAATGGCGAGAAGAACTTGCTCTGTAAATATGTAATATATATTTGTCCATCCATAATCACTTCTACTTTTCTTAAAAATCTGGTCTTGAGTTAATTTGCAACCTGTATATATGTAACTCTAACCACTAGTATCTGTAGTAGACAGATGTACTTACTACCACTATTATGTGAGTTTAGAGTTTATCTGTTTCGTATCTTTTATGTAATTCATGTACTCTGAAGTCCTTATGTAATGTAACTGGTTCTATTCTAAAGCACTCTGACACCTTCGGGTAAAGTTCACGCTATATAAAAACGCATAAATAAATACATCCGTAACACACCTTCACACTGTGTTCATTAACACCATCCAAGCCCTCAGCAAACGGAGGGAGGTACATAAAGCTTCATAAACTTCCTTAACAATAATTGAAGGAAAACCTAGGTCAGTGTGACATGGGGATGCTTTTTAATTTACAGCGTAAACACTTGGGGGCATATCAACAATGACATTATCTCTGCTTTTTTGGCTTTAAAAGCCAAAAAAGGAGAGATAAAACTAGCGCCCTATCAACAACAGGGTGCTAACATGCAAATTTGCATGTTAGCACCCTTTTACTCTACGCTTCCCCTTGCATCTCTAATGAGATGCAAAGGGGGCGTTCCAGAGTAAAATAATAGGAGAAATGTCGCTAAGCGACATTTCACCTATTATCAAGAATGTCTCTAACCCTGTTAGAGACAAAAGAAACAGCGCTAACCGCGGTTAACGCTGCTTTTTTACGTCTGGTATTTTTCTGACTTAGCCATGATATCCTATGGAAGGAGGATATCATGGCTAAGTTTGCCTGTCCCTATCAACAAGGTAACGTGAGATTATCGCTGGGTTTCCAGCGATAATCTCACGTTAGCCTGTTAGCGTGAGGATTTTTATCGCTATTGAGATAAGCGTTGCTAATAGCACGCTATCTCAGCGATAAAAACTCACGCTAGCCGGCTATAATTATCCTAGCGCTAAGTGCGCTTAGAGATAATTATCGCCGGTTGTTGTTGATATGCCCCCTGATGACTACAGCATCTCAGCTGACGGCCCTTGCTAGCACTGCCACTCCAACTAGAAGAAATAGCTCCAGTGCAAGTTATGAAAACATGGAGAGGTGTGGAACAGAAAGAAGGCTGGCACTTCAGCCTGCGCGTCAACATTGGATCCTCAATAGATGACTGTGTGCAGAGGCATAGAACCAATAAAATCCTAGTGTTTCCATGTCTATCATTTAACAGAAGAGTGAAGATGAGAAAAAATTCACCATCAAATTTACAGGAGCAAAGTCCAATATACTTCTCCCGTAGGGCCACGCCCCCTCAGGGCGGTCACTAATCTTTGGAGCAGGGAGAACTGACTTGAAATGTGGGTATTTACAGGGCCAACGAAGCATTATTAGGGTTGCCTTAAGCTGTGATAATGAATTAAAGCAAAAACATATATATATCAAAAGTAAAGACAAATATATTTCTTTTTCAGTAATATGTGAAGCCGTGGGTACCTAATGCTTGTTTGACTTTTATGCATCTTAAGGCAGGGGTTATCAAAGCTAAGACCAGCCTGTTGGATAACGGTGCTCACGTGGTCGCATGGGATCACTTACTAGTTTGTCCACAACGCTGACACACCTTCAGATGAATAGGGCAGAATAGTGGATGGATTCCTCATCTGCTGTTTAGGATTTTCACCAGCGCTTGTCAAGGACCACTTTTGCAGAGTGTACCTCACTGATTGACTTTGTAGGAAACCTGCATTCCATCCTGGCAGGAACTGTCAGTAAACTACATTCTCCCTGTCCAGGTGTGCCATATAAGAGATTCCAAAAAACTGAGGTAGTACTCTTGACACACTCTTTTTAGGGCGATGTTCTCTTCTGTGTGACTTTAAAAACACATATTTGATTATTTATTTATGTCTGGTCATGTTTCGCCTGAAGCGTGTCTTGGCGAGTGCCACAGTGCTGCACAGTGAGAAAAGTATGCAAGTTCTGTCTTTACCACAATAAGATATATGAAGTAAATTCTTTGGAAATTTATTTTTTTCATAACAAGAAATTCTGAAGTGATTGATGAGTGTGCATCAGAAATATGGCCCTAACAAAGACGCGCTGTACGCTAAATGCACAGGAGTAAGGTACATCCTCATACAGCAAGTTGGGCTTTGCATTCCATCCAACTATATGTAGAGGTCCTGCTCCGGTGTATGCTATTTCCTAATTTGCTACCTAGAATCTGGAGATTACATGAAACCAGTATTAAAAATCCCTTTAATGTGTGGAAAGTTGAGGTTCACCGAAGTGGCAGTGAAATAGCAGCCAATCTTTCTGGTTCTGTAATTGAGAAGACATCATCACTCAACACAGATTTTAAAATTTACAATAAACTTAACAGATTTCTTCCAGAAAACTCACAACCTGCTGACTTAAGGTCAGGTTTGCATGCCGACTGCTGTAACAATTAGTCTCAGTGCTAAATTCTCACTCACAGAAGGGCTCAACATATGAGTGAGGCAGGGGCCTTATTTCTACCCCATGAACTGCACCTTAATCAGTGAAAGTACCCCTCTGCCCCTGCATTTCCTGCCTGCCAATGCTGTTTGCTGACTTTGGCCTGCAGAGAAGAAACCTTTAGAGGAAGCATGCAGTGGTGCCCTGGACCGCTGCTTCCTTCCAGTGATGTCAGCAGCTCTCCCTTGGCTTCCAGTTTGCAGATCTGTTACCATCCATTTTCGGGTCCGGGTGAAACTTGAAGCTTCCGGGGCAGAGGTCTGCACCTGATTGTGACCTTGCAGGTGCTTTGGTAGTTTGCCATTTGACTTTTCTATAGTATTGAAAGTCAGCATCAGGTCCGTTAATAATGTTGAGTTATTCAATAGTATATCAAAGTAATAATTGCTCTGGTGGGGAACAACTTATACAATTTTCAAAATAAGGAAAAATCTCATCTCATTAGCAATGCGATGGTAGGCGTGCTGGAAACGGGCGCTAGGTAAGGAAAACACACGCTAGCGTGTCCTTGATGATATTGCGATATAATTATCGCTGCTTTTCGCCCGAAAACGAACGCTAAAGCGGCGATAATCATACCACCAGCCCTTGATAATATGCCCCTTAGTCATTTTTCTATTTTACTCAATTTAGAAACTTTTTTAACACACCAGGTTAAAAGATAAAATATAGTAACAACCAATTTTCGACTTTGATGGATATATTCCAAATAATTTAAAGAAATTTGCTGCAGATTTAAAAAGTGATGCCGATTTCATAACATCGAAATCAGATGTACTCATAAGTTAATTTCTGTTCGACTAACAACCTTACTGAATTGACGATCAATTTGAAACTCCGTGTGGATGCAATATTGTAGCGCAATGACGTAGAACATGACTTCACGTTTTTGTCTGTTCCTTTCTACAGAATATAAGTGGTTTAAGTCGCCTCGGGTCCCACAACAAACATATCATACCACACACACGCGCACGCACACACACACACACACACACACATAGATACGGCAAAATCTGAAATTCATGCGTTGTTTACACTTAGTATCTTTAAATGCATCTATTGGATTGAAACTGAATTATCAAAATACGGACTACAATATAATTAATAGGAACCCATGTTGCAAGCATGCATTAATTAGCCTATCACAAAACCATTTTCAAGTACTTGAAAGTGACTTCAAAATGCCCTTTTCAATCACAACTGGTTTCAGTCTCAAATGTAGAAAGCAAAATGACCTTTAATGCCTGAGAGTGAAACTAGAATGATTGATGCCTTCAGATTTTCAACACATTGTCCTTATCATAAATGATAATGAAGTTATAAAAATACATCCTGGGAATTCATGAGGTAGTCTGTCTTCTGCATTTAAGGATGGTGAAGAATACACCCCCACCCCAAAAATGTTTGCGTGTTCCAATAGGTCAAGTCTTAAGAGGCTCAAGGCTTATTACGCATGCACCTTTCAAAATATCCTTAGCATATCTAATGTATACTATAACTCAATGACTTGTTCACTAACCTTATCTCTGAACTCAAAGGCTTGTTATATTTCATTGCATTTACATAGTACGATTACTATAGCAGTGCAGTATGTTCTTTCTCCAGGCGCCTTTTTGCGGGGCTCTGGGAAAGCCATCCATCGACCACAATGAGCCATTGTTGTGTATGTTGCCTGTTCGGTAGGTGGTTAGTAAGTAGTTTACTCAGACTCAACTTTCCAAATGGTTGTGCTACATTTGTCTGCAGGGTTTAGTTTAGTCAGTGAGATTCAGGGGTATGGAAATCGAATTTCCCTACCAGAAAAGCAGTGGGCTGCTTGATGGAGGGGTGAGATGACCATGGGTCGGGATGGACTCTTTCCATGAGGACACGGTCAGTACAGTCTTTTGGTTAGGTGACCCTTTGTCTAGAATGACACATTGAGTGAAAAATGATGGGTAGAATTGCTAGCTCGAGTGTTTGCCAGTGCTTAGACTATTTGCAAACATTCATTCATCCATCACCCTTTCTGTGTTTGTATGTCTGGAATCTTGAGACTTACTAAAGTATGCAAAACAGTGATGGATGGAATGCTTGGAATAATTTCAGCCATTGGTAATTACTCGGGCCGCATCCTAATCCATCATTATTTTGCACAGCATGCCACCTCAGTTTGGAACTAACTATATGCAAATCAGTCTTGACCCTGCTCCAAAGGGAACAGCCGAGCCCTAACTGCCTTGTTGTTTTCAATTAATGCCCTACATGAGCTAGGGATGCCCAGGCGTGGGTCCCATGCTCACTGTGCCTCTGGAACCAAGCTAGACCTGGCTGAAGAGCCCTAATAAGGGCAAAACCAGCTCTGGGTTGCATGTGTTATGGTTCAGGCAGGACCTGGCTTGGCAGATCGGAATGGACTGTTACCATGAGGAACAGGGTCAAGACTGATTTGCCAATGGTTGGGTCCAGACTGAGGTGGTGGGTGAAAAAGGATGAATTGGGATGTGGCCCAAGCAGCTGCCAGTGGCTGGGGTTAAGTCAAGCCTTCCATCCATCACCTTGTTGTTTTTGCATGGAAACTTGAGACTGGCACAGCTTTCCAAACCTACCTCTGCCAATGTTGGTGAATTCCAAAAGGTACTACATTTACACCCTATCAAGGAGTAAATCTATGGGTGCAGATTTACTACTTTTTGCCTTGATGGTAGGGTTGTCAAATCGGTGCATGTGGGCAGGGCTCCATAATTCAAGTATTCACCTTTAACAAATCATTTCATCGAGTGACTAACGGCCGCATGTAGTAAGCTCAAGTCACAAATAGAGGGTATGCGGGCAAATAAATAATTTGGGTGAGCCAAGCGAAATCTGAACCATGGGACTAACTTGGCCTGAAGAAACTGTGCACACATATATAATACACTAATGCAATCACTTCAAATTGCAAAAAAGTATTTCTTTAGCATGCTGAATCCTTTCTCATAAATTGATCAGATTATATCACTTCATAGACAGACATTCATTATTATTATTATTTTCACAAAATATTCAGGGCTCGCCCTCCAACGACAATGCCATTAATGAACCAAGTGACAAGTCAGTTGTCATGCAAACCCTAAATATAGTCTAGATTCTTAATATAAATGGAACAACATTACAGTCTATTAAATCAAATATAAGAAGTACTTGTACAGCGCACATCCTGATTTCAAGTATTTAAAAATCCATTCATATGTGATAATAAAGAAAAAGGAGTCTCTGTGAAATCAAATGTGTGCCTAGGATCCCATAATTAGGACACTCAGGGAAGCCAGTATTGATTTGCATTTTGCAGTTCAGTCACAAGATGGGTATCTCTGTCTCTCTCTCTCTCTCTCTCTCTCTCTCTCTCTCTCTCTCTCTCTCTCTCTCTTGTTTACATCAAAGGTCATTGTTTTGTCTTTCATTGTTGGATCATGAGAAGACCAACACAGAGATCGCAGACCCAACTCAGGGCCCAAGACCCAACTATCAGGCCAATAATGCATCTATTTGGGGGTGTTACACACCCAAACAGCCCCTTAAGCTCTGCCCCATGTTTGTCTGAATATGTATAGGGTTTATAATGCTGTGACGGGTGACAGTACTGTTGATTTGAAGGGCTTTGTAAAGTATATGGTGTCTTCTGCACATCTATGTGAGACGGCTCTTTCCAGGCAGAGTTAAATACGCTTCATTGCAATTACAAAAATAATTAATTGCACATTTGTAACCTCCATACATTATTGAGGGGATTTTGTTACCATCATGAAATAATGCTCAAGATCAAACTCCCTATGTTTTTGACTCATTGTTTATTACTAAAACGGACATGGAATTCAAAACCTTTGGTGACCAGAAACCTAAAACATGTTATTGAGCTGCTGCAATTCACAGGTTACTCTTTTTACAGGTTAAATACATTACCAAAAGAAACATTTAACAATGATCTCCTTCACATCAAGAGTATCAAGAGAATTCATATGAAAGATACTTGTTAATCTGTTTCTTTGTTTTTTCTAACGTAACATTCTGATCATGTGTTTAGGCTATATCTTTTCATTATTTTTACATTTAATTTATTATTATTACTGCAACTATTGTGGCAAAATCACTGTTCATGTAGATCCCATACACCGATTAATATTCAATGTTAAACCTTAAATGATGGAGTGCTTGTAGATCTTGTAGCATTTATCTCAATATTTTCAATCTATGTTCAAGACTGATATCCTGTTTGATGCATTACAAGTATTATTGGATATAATGCACTTGTAATACAGCGAACAGGAAATCTGCCACATTTGTAAGGGAGTAACACATCCGCCAACATTTAATCAGGGCTTTAGTGCTATATTACAAAGGAACTTCTCTCCGTAAGGCCTAAAGAGAGCTGAGAGGCAGTCACCAATCATTGTGCCTTAATTTTCTGGTTTAAGTCATTTGTGCTGCATTCTTCTCTTATCGAGCGTACGGATACATCTTGGGGCAGCTTTATTGTTGAATTGATATGGAAATCAATACTTGCAGTTGATCCATAATCAGGGAGGCCTTGAGGCACCAATGCTTCAAATTTGGTAACATGGAATTGATTCTGAATTAATCTATAACAGAAGAAGGCAATATCCAGTACTTGTTTTATTTGCCTCCACGGATACTCTTTTGGAATTAAGTCTGTATCAAGAGAGATTTTGAAATCATAGATTTGTCCATGATACTACATTTCACAAAAATCAAACAACCCCTTCTGTGAAATAAAAAATGCCATAAAAATGCATCATATAGAATATGGCTACAGCCTATTGTCCTATCTGCATTTCCAAGATTGTTGTGTTGTAGCTCATAAAACTATATCTGACTAGTAAACTAGGACTGTAAGTGTAAGCAGATATATTTTGGCATCCTTGAATGTCACTATCTGAAGCAAAGCTAGGACATTATTTGTTTCAATGTAACTTCTACATGCCATGTAAAGGTATGTTATTATAAAGTTCAAAGCTAAAGCAGTACTTTATCATACTTGTGAATAAAGTAGCATCTTTTGTGTGATATGTTAAGCATATATAAATACAATCTAAGGACTTTTAACAGTGTTCAGGAACATGCTGGTCCCTTTTATCCCATAGAGAACTAGGCCTGTGTTTTTGGTGATTTATGAAACCCTCTAGATGAATAATTGGAAACAAATTAATATTGCACATTTCTAGGAATATTCCTGGCCCTGCATGTTTACTCCTTTGGATTGTCCTATGGCAGAGAGTCTACAGGTGGATGCATGGCAGAAATGCTGAAAATCTACTTTTTCCCCTTAGAATTGATTGGTCCAGCCAAAAAATGTACTATTTAAAATCCCCTTCTCCCAAACTACTAAATAATTATGAGTTGTACAATTCCCCTTCATGCTCTTGAAAGAAAGGACAGCAGAACTCATTGCAAGACATTGCAAGTGTGACTAGAAGTTTATGAATACCCCGAAACATATGAGTTTGTAGGTGGTCACAAACGGTTTGATAAGCAAGATACCCCCCCCCCCTCCTTTCTTGGCCATGATTAGAAACGTAATACAAGAGAGTGGAGGATTTTCTGTAGAAGTAAATAAAGATATTCAGGCAGAAATGTATCCTGATCAGATTCAGAGAGTCAAGATCTGGGAATGTTTGCCTTCGTATGAATTGTGTGTGCTCTTTGTGCCAGACATCTGAAAGGACTGTGGTCCAACATGTAGTTTTTTTATAAGATTCATGTATTAGGTCACATTGCAAAATCTCAAATCACAAATGGTTGCACAATGACATGCTTAATGAATATTAATTGGGCTGGTCACTCTTTGTGGCTCCGTTCGATTTATTTCAAAAACTGTGATGGTGGCCTTCAAGGGACTCAATGAAATGGATGACAGCAACTACTCAAGACCCAGGGGGCAGGGTAATACTAACCACAAAAAACGACATCCCCTAGCTAGTCACACTCACTTGTCAGGCAGCCAAGCAATCATACATGAATTCATGGAGTATATTCTTTAAACACTGTGAAACCAATCTGTCAACGAATTAGACGTAGCAAGTTCATCAAAAATCACTTAAAATCACTTAAAACCATTCATCATTACATAGGAAGAAATATATAAATAAAGCTATAACATTATCTATTAACCCCTTCGACGCGCATGACGGAACGGTTCCGTCATGCACGTCGGTTGCGCTGTGCGCATGACAGAACCGTTCCGTCATGGCCCCGCCCGCGCACGGAATCTTCAGCGTGGCGCGGAAATCCGCGCCGCGCTGAAGAGGTTAAGAGGACATATTCATGCTTTCATGTCAGTGGACAAAAATGAATAAATTATTTATATATTTATTTATTTGGGAGTTTGTAGAACGCACAGCTACCTCCAACAGAGGTGTTCCGGTGCTAAGGCAATCGAGTAATACAGGGCACATGTAGGCTAGTAACGGTTGAATAGCCAGGTTTTTAGAACTCATCTGAAGGCAGGTTCAGGTTCAGTCAGACGGAGAGGGAGAGGCATAGTATTCCACAGTTTAGCGATCCTAACTGTGTAAGCTCTACCACCTATCCTCGCCTTGCGAAAGTGGGGGGTGGTGAGGAGCTGCAGGGGGTTAGATTTCAGGACCCGGTGATGCTGGTAGTGTTGGAGTCTGACTCTCAAGTAGGCCGGGCCATGGCCCCTGGTTGCTCTGAAAGCCAGGGTAAGTGCCTTGAATTCTATTCTCCTTATTACGGGTAGCCAATGGAGGCTCCTTAGGTGGGAAGTGATGGAGTGCCGGTAAGGCACCTTGCAAATCAGTCTAGCTGCTGCATTCTGTATCATTTGTAGTCTGCGAATCAGATAGGCAGGGAGACCCAGGTACAGGCTGTTGGCATAGTCCAGATGGGATGTAATTAAGGCATGAACCACCGTCCTCCTGCAGTCCATCTGGAGGAAGTGGAGAAACATCCCCAGGATACTGAGTTTCCCCAAACAGGAGGAGGAGACCTGCCGAATCTGGGACTTGCAAGAAAGATCATTATCAATTCTGAAACCCAGATTTCTCACCGAGTCTAGAGGATCAGGAGCGGGATTCAATTCTTGGGGCCACCAGAGCCTAGAGGGTGGAGTGGCCTGTTGATTGAAGAAAAGCACCTCTTTTTTTTCGTTGTTTAGTTTTAGACAATTTTGGGTCATCCAGGCCGAGATGTGACTTAGACAGCTTCTGAAGTTGATAGAAGCAGCCTCTGAATGGTATTTAAAAGAAAACAGAAGCTAGGTATCGTCACCCACACCAGACGGAGAGGTGTGGCGCAGCAGCCAGGGCGGCTGACTTCGGAGCGCAGGGCTTTTGGTTCGACCGCCGGCAGTAGCTCAACTCAGAACAATGTGACTCTGGGCAATAGCTCACTTAATCTTCCCGAAGGTCCCCTAGCGCCTTGAGACCCTTATGGGTGAGTAGTTTGCGCTTAACAAATACAGGAATTATTCCAGAAACAGTCAGAAGGCACCAAATAAATTAAGTACGGGCACGTAGGTAAATTATACTCTGATATTATGGGGGTTGTAAATGCAATGTTACTGATATACATATATTTTTAACTCGTAGATACTCCTGATGAAGGTTTTCTTAAACCGAAATGCATTGAGTAGAATGTGTATCGAATCGAATGGAGGACATGAAAATTCTGCAATTGTTCACATATAGGCCTGGATGGGCAATATTTAGAACAATAACACGCTAAAAGTAATTTCAATGAATTTTTTACATCCATTGACGTGAAGAAAAATAAGGATAACATGACGAAAAACAAGGAAAATAAAAATGACAAAAAACTGATTACTTTGGTGGATGTGTACTAATTTGAAGTACTAATGTGTATACGGCTGTGCAACCGGATCGTGACCCACTCGAACGTTGGCCACTACTCTTCAACTTTCTACAAGTGGCATCTTCAGAACTTCAATTTAGGAACCAACTTCACCATAAGTTGTGTTTTTAAATTGTGAGAACGGAGACACCAAATTTATTTTTTTCTTTCTTGTCCCAAAAGGTAAACTTCACTTCTAAAATGTTATAAGGCAGTCCCCATGTTGACCTATGGGGGAGATAGGCCTTGCAGTATTGAAAAACGAATTTATGAGTAGCTCACTACCAGGACATGTAAAACTTGATAGTACATGTCCTACTTTTTAAATACACTGCATCCTAGCCTTATGACTATATCGAAGGGTTGACCTATATGTAATAAAAAGGAAGATTTGGACCTGGCAAGTAGATTAACTTGCCAGATCGAAATAGCAGTTTAAACTGCACACAGAGGCACTGAAGTGGCAGGCCTGAGCCATATTTAAAGTGCTACTTCAGTGGGTGGCACATTCAGTGCTGCAGGCCCACTAGTAGCATTTAATTTACAAGCCCTCTGCACATGGAGTGCACTTTGCCAGGGATTTATAGGTAAATTAAATATGCCGATCGTGGATAAGTCAATGTTTCCATGTTTAGAGTACAGAGCACATGTACTTTCGCACTGGTTAGCACTGGTAAAGTGCCTAGTATCCTAAAGCCAATAAAACCAAAGTTCAGCAAAAAGGGGAGTAGGAAGGCAAAAGGTTTGGGTGAGACCCTGCCCAAAGAAACATTTCCAACAGTGTTAATGTGCTGTGATTATGTGTAGAGGATGTAGAGAAGGAGTATATATGAATAATTATGTGTATGATAGTAATGTTTTTGTTTGATAGATTCTGCATTTAATATAAAAATATAGGATAGAATATATTTTTATTTGGGAAATATATTAATATAAAAAGTCTTGAAGAAGGTGGTTTTAGACACTTATTTCACCAAAAATGCTTTCAAATAATCCAATAGCACTGATGGCTTGTACATGAAAATGTATCCATATTTGATGTATACATTTCTTCCTATATACTACATGACGAATGGTTTTCATTTGATTTTAAGTAAATTTTAGATTTGTGATTGTTGTATAAAAATTGATACACTGATATACAATTGCAATAAATATATTTGCTACCAGAATTGAAGAACTTGAGGGACTGGTTTCACAGTGTTTAAATATTATGTATAAATGTATGTATGATTGTTTGATTCTCTGACAAGTGAGTATGACTACTTGAGGAAGTCGTTTTTGCTGGCCTTGCAAGGAACAGCAGACCACCATCCCTGTGTTTTCATTCCCAAACTAGAATCCAAAGTCCCTTACACCACTGCCTGCCAGAGGTCACCGACATGATCCCTAAAGGGGAAGCTGTACAAAAAGAATACCCTCTGCTTATTTGTTAATACCTTAGTTGGTAACTTTCCCATGATTTGTGACTGCAATTGCAATGACACTAAATTGATACATTCTGAATCACAATTATCAGGCCCCTTCCGAACTGCAATTCAGAATGTCTGTCAACCATTGTGTCTTTCCAACTCACAAAATGGGCTTAATAGCAAAAAGCCATTTTTCAGTCACAGCCCTTCTGATTTTGCAAATCACAGGGTTTTCCCATGCAGAATGGTTTATAAATCGAACCCTTGATTTCTACTTATATTCACAAAACAGTGAGCAACATACCAAGTGACTCACTTACATTTGCCATTCCTTAATCTTAGCTATCAATTACCTTAGTAATTGAAGCCTCTGAGCTCTTATGTGACATCTTTCAACTGCTTAATGTGTAAAAATATAAGTGCCAGGGCTCTCGTCAGACGGCCACTGCAGCTTGCACCACACATTGCCCCTGCCATGCTGCCAATGATAGTAACAACACAACTACTAACCATCACACCCCCTACAGTTCAGACTATTTCAGGCCCTAATAGTCAGTTTGAATGTATATTAAATTCATAATAAACTGACAGCACCACCTTGAGGCAGACTGTTACAAACGCAGGTGTTGACAGTTGGTGAGCACCGGAAACCACCAGCTCAAATTAAGCACTGCAACTCTCTAAAATCTGCGATCACGGTGCCCCAGGAATGTCACATGTAACCAAGGCTGGACTGACCTTTTATTCAAATGGACAGGCTGGAGCCATTCGAGACTGGTTTAGTAAATGCCTGGGACTGCTGATGGCGCCTCTGTCACTTTGCCCTCTGAGGACAACAGATAGGGATTGTGTTGGTGGGAGGGGAAGGGGACCGTCAGGAGAAATAATACTAGAGAGAAGGAGAATAGGATGGATAGAAAAGAGGGAGATAGGTTGAAAGTTAACAGTTGCAAATCGTATTTGACGATTTTTAATGGTGTTCATTATCATATGTGTTTTTGCACCAAGATGAGTTGCAATACTTGCGCGATCATGTAATTACCCCCTAGGCCAGCTGTCTGGAGAGATTACCCTCGTTCTAAAGAGTGGAGTTAATGAGTGGTTTGCTTCAATGGCCTTGTATGCCATAGACACCTAGGGAAAGGGTCAACCTGGGTAAGAAACAAAAATTAGCAGCTTTTAAATTAGGCACCTATTGTCTCGTCTCCCTTTTTTATTTATCCTCAAAATATTTTTGCTGTACACTATTTCAAGGTGAATTAGTTGGTAAGTCGAACACAGATTCGTGTACTATGTACCAATATCTGCATTATTTTAAACAAAGCATTAAAGTAATATGATTGCAACTTTCAGTAGCACAGAGCATTTTGTGGTGATTTACATTGGATTTCGGCACACCAGTCTAATTGTGAGTACAATTAGACTCGCATATGTGAGTGTAAATAAACAACTATTAAGACAATTATTTTATTCTATTCAAACCACCTCAATTCTCTACTTACTTTCTTCCTTACTTCCCTCCTACTATTCTTTCTTCCCTCCCAAGAAAAAAACCCACATATTTTGCTATTTGACTAGCGGATTACTTTTGCCATCTATTGTCCAACAACCATCCTCTCCTTCGTAAGCAAGAAAAGTGGGACTGAGGCAGTGGATCAAGTACAAAACATTATCCAGTGGAATAAAATCCTCCTAGACTGCCAAATGTGCTGTTAGAGCCATGAGGGGAACAGAATCCAGGCTGACGACATTAGGGTGGATCCCCTATCCTCCCTCGAGAAAAGCCGGAGGTCGTCCCCCTCCTTGACCTGTCTGCTGGGAATACCATAGAGGATCCTAAGAGTCTGCCTGACCGTCTACATAAGATGTCAGCACTGCAGGCACAATCTTCTGGTGGGGTTGATCCGTACTATGGCCAACAGATCAGAGCAGGTCCTTTCACATCGGTGTCGTGATCTGTTTCGTGTTACTAGACGTGTTTTCCTGCTCTTCACTCCTCATAAACATACACACTATCTCACTTGCATAATATCTACGATAGTTCAATGTGCATGCAGAGGACACACGGACCCACATCTGAAGATGAGGAAGATCCCAACACACTCTTAGAATGTCCGACACACAGTGCTGGGCTTAGGAAAACATTGTGTTTTTTGTGGCCAATGATTAGGTTTAATAATGGATAGTCAAAGCATAGTATAGTCGTATTACCTTGGACTCATCAATTGGGCGCAATCCTGATCGCGATGCAGCAAGTGAAAGAACAGAACTTCTTCTTCAATCAAGATTTATTTTGAGCATCAGTTCTCAGCCATGACAAAAACAACTTGTAAAAGGATCACCAATGGAAGCCATGGTCTAGAGCTGCACCACCTATGTCCCAGTGCTCACTTTTTATGATACGACCAGAACTCCTAAGTTTATGGAGGAAGCTATTCTACAGCACGCAGGACATCACAAATCTTTGAGTCCCTTGGTTGAGCCACAACTCCACTTTCTCACGCTTCTCCCATACTTTGATGAACTCATGAACTCCATTCCTTACCAACATATCAGATGAAAGGCAATAAAATGGCTCAGCTGGTTATGTGTATGATTCTGAGATATATGTGGCTTTGAATTCAGGCATGGACACCCCAGCCTTGCATCCTTCTAAGGTAGATAATATGAGCACCATCGTGTTCGATAACAACAAAGTCTGCTACTAGCAGTTCTCCAAAGTGGCAAAAATGTGACAGCATGCACTATAAAAGTAAACAATCATACATTTTTCAGTTAACTAAACTCAACTTGCTTCAGCTATTCCCTGCTTCTTGTGCAGTAAATATGGACCACCTTGGTGGATTCTCGGTCGTATTGTTCCTTCTGCTGTATAAGAAGGCATTTTACGAGACCCTCTTTTTTATGAGAATGGGTGAGTTATATTTGGTCACATTTTCTAAGCAACTGCTCATACCCAGAAGATGTGTAAATAGCAAGAGAGAACAGCCAACAACTATAGCGGACCAATGAGTACATTGCTTTAGAACGTGCCGGGCCGTATCTTCTGTGACATGACCATATAAACTTGCGTGAGACTGCATGGCGGCCATTTGTGTGGTATCTCCTATCCGATGCCTTCAGCGAGGACAAGGACATCGCTAATTACTATGGAAATTGCACAAACTTCATTTGAACTAATATCACATACCCTCTCATGATAATTGCTGCTAATACAACACAGTCTGAAAATATATTGTAAATGATGTACGCACTCCCAAAGGTAGCAGCCAGTTATGTAGAGCCCACTCGCACCCTTTAACGTACCCTGTGCTATATAGAACCACAAGTAAATATAAACAAATTACTTAGGGGCATATTAGCAAGGAAGTGGTGGAGAGAGGAGTCAGCCTTCTTGGCTTAACGCCTCTGTCTGCCACTTCGGAAACGCGAGGCTGCACCATATTATCAAGGACATGGTGCAGCCTTGTGTTTCCCCCTACGATGGCGCCAAGTTTTACAACTAAGCACCAACGCAGGCACCCTTGCACCAGAGTGAAAGGGTGTCTGCGAGCAGGGAGGTTTGTTTATGTACAGGAAGGTGTTCATTCCTGCAAATAAACAAACCTTAAATGCCAGTTTGTAACTTACGTGCCAGTTTGTAACTTACGTGTGTGCTGCTTCATGCAGCACACATGAGAGTTATAAAATGGCATTTTTAAAAAAAGGTTTGTTTATGTACAGGAAGAGACACTTTCCTGTACATCAACATCAACAAACCATGGCATTTTGCTTTTTCCATGTGTGCTGCACAAGGCAGCACACATGGAAAAAGCAAAAACGAGGAGAAATATAGCATTTCTTCTCTTTTTGCCATCTTAAGACCAGGATTTTCCTGGTCTTAAGTTAGGCGCTGCCACCTATTATCGCGGCACTTGATAACAGGTGGCAGCGTCGAATTCAATGGGTGGAATGCCCACCGCAACACCCACTGCACGCCCCTTTCATGCTAAATTTAGCGTGAAAGGGGCACTATTATCAAGGCAGCGTTAAGCCACTTAACGTGGCTTTAAGCCACATTAAGCGGCTTAACGCTGCCTTGATAATAGGCAGCTGACCCTATCGCCACCACAACGTCACAAAAAGTAACGTTGTGGTGGTGATAGGGGCTTTATAATATGCCGCCCAGTTTGATTGCACATTTTATTGCACCGTCACAGACTGTTAACATATTGAAACAGTTTGTAACAGTGATCACTGTTCGTCGCAGTATTTTCCAGTGATCAGTCAGTTATCAGAGTAAAATGTCTGCCGACCTTTTGACAAATGCAGCGTGTTAGGGGCTCGAGCTTCCAGCCAGACATTCCAGGGCCGAAGAGCATGGAAAGGATTCACGCTGAACAATACATGCTTGACGTGTAGATACAGGAACAAAAATGTACCAACTTTCAGGTCCACAACACACATCAAAAATGAAAAACAGACCTACTCGCGACTCACGACGAGCTCAACGATGTTTTTCAGTAGCAAAGACAGAATTTACAGAGCCAGATAGGGTCATGAAATATGAAAATAGAAATTATTTAATGGAGACAGATAGTTGCATTCACTGGGTAGGATTTTTTGGCACGGAGCTTAAGTTGTATGAAAAGGGGCTGCCTTCACGTTACCTGCCAGTGCACAATAAAGGCAAATTGTATTACCAATTTCTGGGCGTCTTCCTACGTCTTCCAAAGTGAAGAATTTGGAGGTAGCGAGGCAAGATGCGGGCAGTCTGGCATAAACGACTGTCTTAAAACCCGTGACCTTGGCATATGTGGAAGACAGATGGCAGTCAAACAGGAAGATACCACCCTCTGTGTTACCACTAGGGGAGGTCAAGAACGTTATCAGTGTTCGCCCATTACTGAACTTTGCGAAATATCACGGTGATTTTCACACGCATATTTACTATTCGCACCACATTACCAGACTATTTTCACTTTAATAAAACCAAGTCAAACAAAATGGCACCATTAACCCCCCCCCCCCCCTCCTCCCCGTGTTTGTGGAGCGGTCATGCTGCACTATGTTTTACCCATACCCGAGCCATCAGTGTTACTAATTTCCTGTACTTCGGCAGTAAGAGAAATCATGCACTATAGGACTGCAAGAGAGGAAAATTAACATTGAAATTGATGTTACTGTACAGATTTCCGTCATGGCCGGACTGGCCAGCCGGGCAAGGGGGCAATCCCCCGGGAGGCTGGAGACCCAGGAGGCCAGTTTTGACACTTGGAGGCCGGTTTTGGTCTCCAGGAGTGGTGGTGCATGTTACACGATTCCAGAGGCAACTTTAAAACGTTGCTCTGGTTCTAGCGTACATTATCACTTCTGGACATGGGGGCTGAAGTTAGAATTTTTGCCAGGACTGTTTTAGGTCCCCAATCCGGCCCTGATTTCCGTATGCCATTCCATATTTTTAGGCCTTTTTCCTTGGGCAAATTACTGTAGGTCTGACTTGGAGGAGTTGTCCTGAGAAACCAATGTGTTTCCACTCAACTCAATATTATTACTGAACTTGTAATATAGACCTAACTCAGGGCCTGATTACGAGTTTGGCGGTGTGGGAGCTGCCAAACACATCCGCACACCACCTGACAGATTATGCGTGAATTAGTGGTCTGGCGGGCAGTGCTTTGGCGGTCCCACGGTGGTGGCTGTTAGAAAGGCACCACAATGAGAGCGCCAAAGCACGTTCCTGCACTGCATGGACTGTGAAGTCCATGCCATATAGGAACTGGGAGTGCATGCAGACAGATTCATTATAGCTTAAAGAAGTGCAAATGAGCAATCTCAAGGGGGGAGCACCCAAGTAGTACTCTCCAAAGTCCTCAAAGAGGAAGTCTCAAGTCGGTCCCCTGAGAGCGGTATGCTTTTAATCCACCCCAGTCGCCAGCAATATCGCGTAGGTCAGCTGCAGAGACCTTACGGTCTCGGGAGTCACAGTACCTTCCTTGGGGAAAAAGGCAGTCTTATGGCAAGTCACGCTGCGACTTCCTTCGTTGATGTAGACGGTGCACGTCATGGCCCGGCCACACTCCAAACCAGGAAATGCGGCGAGGCAGGCGAGTCTTGGGTTGTCAAGGCAACGCTTTACCGATTGGCAGCCAGCCTCACTGGAGTGTCTGCATCGGGGGAAGCAACAGGGCACTCGGGCTTGCACAGAATGAAGCACTCAGTCTTTATAAACCATGTACCAGCAGGGCCAAACTGAAGAGGCTTCGCTCAGTGCTGCGGCATCTGTGGCAGAAGTAGGGTGCTTGTTCTATTCCTAAGGTGGGCTGATGATCAGCCACACATTGATCGTCCCACTGCCAGACTCTTGAGTGGTAGAGTCCCACAGCTGTAGATCACAAGGGAAGTTTTTGATGGCACTGAGACTTCGAGAACAGGAGGTGAGCCAACAAGCCTTTGGAGAACACTTTTAGTTCAGCACCACAAAAAATAGCAGGCAGCAGGCCAGCACAAGAAGGTAGGTAGGAAAGTGGCAGTCCCTCCTTCAGCATATCAATCAGCAGACCAACACAGCTGAGCAGTTAGTAGAGTGGCAGTCCCTCCTTGCAGCACAGCAGTCCTTCTAGCAATGTGCAGATGTAGAGCCAGCAGTATCTGATTACATGTCCAAAATGTGTCTGATTTGAAGAGGTCAGAGCCCCAGTACTTATACCCAAAAGTGCCTTTGAAGTGGGGATTGACTTCAAAGGAGCCCTCTGAAGTGCACAGATACCTGTTTCATCCCAGTCCTGTCTGCCAGTCTAGCTATGGGGTAAATCTGCCCTTTGTGTGGAAATAGGACAGTACCTATTCAAGTGGAGTGTGAGCACTCCCTTCAGTATGCAGATGAATGCAGATGCAGTTGAGTGTCCTGTGTTGTGGCTGTCTAGATGGAATGCACACATGTAGCTGTCACCCAGCCCAGCCCAGACGTCTATTGGAGATAGTCTGTCGGGCACAGAGAGCAGTAAATGCAAAGAAATGTCCACTTTCTAAATGTGGCATTTCTAAAACAGTATGGTTACATCCAACTTCACCAGTAAGGAGGATTTATCATTACCAATCGAAAGATATGAAACATGAAAAAGCTACTCCTGTCTGATCAGGAATTACCCCTTAAAAAAGTAGAAGGGATTTCCGAATGCTAACCTATTAGAGGGGTAGGCCTCACAGTAGTGAAAAATTAATTTAGCTGTTTGCCCACACTAGGACATCCAAAACATAACAGTACATGTCCTACATTTTACTTCCAGAGCACCCCGCCCTTAGGGCTACCTAAGGCCTACCTTAGGGGTGATGTATATGTAATAAAGGGGAGTTTAAGGCTTGTTGTTAGACCTGGTCTTTTTTGAAGGGTTATCACCAAACTTGTTGCCTTCTTCCTCCTATTTGCCAGCCTTCTTTTTATTGGTGTTAGGGCTCTCTGTACTTTACCACTGCTCACCAGTGCTAAAGTGCATATGCTCTGTCCTATAAAACACACAATGATAATTGGTTCCTCCATTATTGGCCTATTTGATTTACTATTAATACCCTAGGACAGTGCACTATATGTGCCCAGGGCCTGTAAATCAAATGCTACTAGTGAGTCTGCAGCACTGATTGTGCCACCCTCACGAGTAGCCCTGCAAACATGCCTCAGGCCTGCCACTGCAGTGTCTGTGTGTGCAGTTTTAAACTGCCATTTCGACCTGGCAAGTGCACCCAATTGCCAGGCTCAAAGCTTCCTTTTTATTACATGTAAGGCACCCCTAAAGTAGGGCCAACGTAGCCCCATGGGCAGGGTCCAGTGTATTTAAAAGGTAAGACTTGTACTGTTGTGTTTTACATGTCCTGGTAGTGAAATACTGCTAATTTGGTTTTTCACTACAGCAAGGCCCTTCTCTCCCATAGGTTAGCATTGGAACTGCCTTGTAACATCTTACAAGCATATCTGACAATTGGGAGCTGATAGAAAATTGGAGTTTGGTATCTCTGGACTCACAATTTAAAAACACATCTTATAGAGAAGTTGTTTTTTAAATTACTGGTCTGAAAATACCAATTTTACAGTTGACATTTTCTTACTTTAACCATTCTGTGCCTCTGCCTGTCTCTGAATACATGTCTGGGTCAGTGTGATAGTTGAGCTGTTTGTGCATTCACTCTAGACATTCACACTAAAGGAGCTGAGGTGTGCCATGCATATCCATCATCAGGCTGAGGGGCCTTCCTAAGCTGCGTAGTGGGAGGAGTTATTATTATTATTATTATTAACGAGTTTTATAACGCGCCTGGTTACCCTTGGGCATCCCCGCGAGTTGACACTGACACCTGAATAAGGCTGTGCCTGTCCTCACACAAACAAGTCTCCAATCCCTGTCATGTGTGTCTGGAGACTGGGCAGGAAAAGATCGGGTTGTGTGCACTACAAAAACCTTTCTTTGAAGTTTGCCTACTTCAAAGACTGAAATGGGTGTAAGTACTGGACCTGTGACACCATATACTCAGAACACTTCTGGGTTGAGGACATTCTACCAGGAAGAAGAGCTTGATAGCTGTCAGGAGGGACTGCCACTTTGCTATTTGCTTTGTTGTGCTGGCCCGCTGCTTGCAGCTTCTGTCCTCGGAGTGAAAGGACTGGACTTTGCTTTCTACATCCTGCTTCCAAGATTCTCCAAGGGCCTGAGTAGAGCTTGGCTCCTGTTAAGAAACTCAAAGCCATCAAAGACTTCACCAGAAACTCCTGGGCCCCTCTGCTGAGGAGTCCTATTTTCCAAGTGGAGCAAATTCCCTTCTGAGCCAATGCAAGTAAGTTTGGGGTGCTACTAATAAGAATCCAAGGCATTGACGCAGATCGACTTCAGAACCGGTGCCTTTCTGCAACTCGTACACTGTGCCGCTGCCTGCACCAGAGCCATTGTCCCGCTCAACGCATCGTTTGTGATTTGCACCATAGGCTCCAATGACGCTGCAGCACCTCTGATGCTCCGCCGCTACACGAGTACACGAAAACACGAGTCTTGAGATTCGCAGCACTGTAGCACTGCTCTGACTCCGAAGCCCGATTCGACATCGATACCACAGAATCACAACCTCACGGCTTAACTTTTGACATCTCATTGATGCCGCTGCACAGTGAAGTACCGAGGTACTGCACCTGCAACCACAGCATCACCTACCACGCAGCAGTAAGGAACCGATGCATCACCTCCCCTGCCCGGCAGTAAGGAACCAGTGCCACATTGGCTTCCGATACACCTCACTTCCTCTGTGTTTTGCATTGTCTTTGTTTTTCATGATGCCACCGTGGTACTGTACTGGGATCTGCCCGACTCCGTAACCGACCCTCGCTCCATTGAGGTTGGACTGACTTTGTGGAGTCGTCGATGTCGACTGTGACCAAATAGCCCTGGTTGGAGCTATTTTTGATTTCTAAGAGCTATACTTGATTTAATTTTTAAAAATTGATATCTGGATTTAAGTATGTTGCATTTTTGTCATTCTGGTCTTGTTCTATTCAGATCAATATTGGCTATTTTCCTAAACTGGTGTGGAGTGTGTGTGTGTGTGTGTGTGTGTGTGTGTGTGTGTATACAAATACTTTACACATTGCCTCTGGGATAAGCCTGACTGTCCTGTGCCAAGCTACCAAGGGGGTGAGTAGGGGTTGTCTTAGGTGGGAAATGTACTTACCCTGAGTAGAGTGGTGGGTTCTGCTTGACTTAGGTGGATACCCTAGCCAACCCCAACCAGAAACCCAATTTCTAACACTTGGCAAGTAGTTTTAAATGCCAAGTCGAAATGGCAGTAGCACTGAACACACAGGCACTGCAGTGGCAGGCCTGAGAAAAGATTGAGAGGCTACTTCTGTTGGTGCTGCAGCCCACTTTTAGTATTTAACTTACAGGCCCTGGAGATATGGTATAGCACTTTACTAGGGACTTACAAGTACATTGAATATGTCAATCATGTAAAGATCTGGGTAAGACCACCCTAAGGATGTCAGGTTTAACAGTTATCTTTAATAGAAATCCATTCTAATATCACCATCCATGCATCCACATTTTTTTTCCATGCCTGCTTTTGCATGTCAGTGTTAGCAATCATTGACAAAAGCAACAGCTCTGCCTTTAAAAGCAAAGACATACTGGCTTTGCCAAGTCTTGTTTTTCATATAGTACTTACTAGTCCAGCTGTGGTATGCCAATTAATAACACTGGACTTATTATCTCAGGATGGAAGACCGAGTTAGACATGGCAGGATGTTATGACAGGAGTTTAGTCTGTGAACTGCAGATCTCACACAGAAAACACAAGTACAGACATGCACTAACACACATGAACATAAAGATCTCATCAGATAGTACTTAACATACTGTGCAACTTAGACAGCTGAATTACTGAATAGACCAAAGAAATATTCAAACTAATGATGCCTCTGTTGAAGAAAATGCCAGAAATATTTCTAGAATCTTTCATGGAATAAAATAATGCAAAAATATATTTTCGCGTCATGCATTAATAAACTAAGCCTGTACCACGTATTTCATCCAAAAATTATTTAATTACTTAATCCAAAAATATCTGATAATGGCAATATTATTTGCTTTTCATGGTGAATAGGTTTTTGCCCAGGTCTGCTGACACATACGAATTGGCAGCATAGGCTTCAGTACTGTATGATTTCCTAACACCACAAACTCGCAGGGGTGTTGGCAGCAGCACCAGTGTTAACTTACCATACGAACACAGAACAAACATTGCAAATTCAGTAGGTCTCTCTTTTGTTAAGCATCCAATGGCAATGCTTATAGATTTTGCCTTTTGTTAGTGGAAGTGTTTGGTAATAGTTGGGTGATGTGAGAAATATGGTTTAGTATATGGTGTCGTTGTGCAACCTCACTGCGTGGTAAAGTCACAAATCTGTATTAGGTCAAGTCAAGTTAGTTTGTAAAACTTTAGCTCAGTCCTGGGTATCTGTGGCTCAGAGCAGTTAGGTTTTATCAAAGGAACAAGTGTAAAACATTAAAAGTTACCAAAACAGTTGAACACAACACAATAAAAATCTGACAACGATTTCTAAAAATAGGCTGCATTTTTATATTTAAACAATCTAGCAGCAGAAATCCATTAGAGGGTTCTAGAGATATTACTTTTCAAAGGAGCAATAAATCACTGCTTTTCACTAAATGTATTAAATTGTTGTAATCTACTGCAATCGCTGTTTAGGGTTATCCAGAACAGGCAAGTTGAAAACAGCTATATGGGCACTCTTGGGGGTGGGAACTCTGATAGGTGGCCAGTCACAGGGTCCATTCACTGTGATCAGACAGGTCCAGTTGGACAGTTACTTGAAGGCTTAAGCCTGAAGGGCCTATGGTCGAACTATCATAAAAGTCAATAAAGTGATCCTGATGCAAGGGATGCAGAATGCTGAAGATGCTCAAAGATGCTGAGGATGCTGAGCTGATGTTGATGGTCTTCCTGCGGCCACACCTTGTCCTCGAACTTGGGCGGTGATTTTGGCCTCAGGGGTCGATGTCCCAGAAAGTCAGGGTGCAGTTCAGCAAAAGATCAGTTGCCACTGGTCTACTGGTGTCTACTTACAGTATAGCCTGCTGTTTCCTTTAAGTTGATGTAACTTGCTTCCTGGACAACCAAATGGCACTCTGACAACTCTCCCAGGTCCAGTAGATCTGGGAGCAAATTTTGAGGGTTGGGACTTGGTTTCCCAGGCAGCACTGTGCTGTTCAGCAGCAGTCAGGCTTCTTGATACTGGGCTCACGAAGGTGCTGGCTTCTCAGCTTTTATGCCCATGTGGCTGTAACAGGGAGTCAGCCAACAGACGCTTGGAGTAATTTCTCTGTCTCAAACTCATGCAGCAGGTGCAGTCCAGACTTTAATGCAGCCTGTCTTTGCTGGATCCAGGGAGCAGTAGGCCAGTCCTCTGGTCTTCTCTCCAGGACAGATGTGATCTGAGGTCTGGGTGCCTCTTTTATGCCTGTTTCAAGGAGGGATGTGGTGACTAACTAGTCAATGGACTACCAGGTCCTCTGTGGCCTGATGACTACTTCCTGAAAAGTGTGGCATCTAGCCAGCCCATAATTCACTATTCTGTCCATGTCAAACATGGCAGAACCCATCTCTCTGTGTGAGGAGCTCCATAGCCCAACCCAAAGGTGTGGCTACCTCAGGGCTACAGTCCCTTTGAAAAAACAATTTGACAACCGCTTCTCCATCTCTGTCTGAGATGCTAGCTGCCTGCAAAAACCTGCTAAATCCTGCCTGTGATCCCCATTTGCCCTCAAAGGCAACTTGCCCTTTGAATCTCACTGTTTGGGCACACACCCACGTTGGCCACCCTGCCAAGAGGAGGTTGCACCTCTTCCCTCTGCAGGTCCTTTTTTTCCCTTCCTTAGAGTCGTTCACACATCACCCCAGGAGGACAGAAGGCTGTCTCAAGGACAGCAGCTTTGTGCAACCATAAACGGTACTTGGAAACCTTGGGCAACATAGTGGCAACTTTCTATAGTTGTTATTCATGTAATAGCTACATTAAATTTGACTTGAGCATTAAGTCTGGTTTAATGCAAGGATTCTTTTAATACCGTGAAGTATCATATTTAGTAGTCCCATTTTGGAGGTTGTACTGCTGAGTTGTCAGTGTGTAACTTCACATTCGCCTTTCCTCAGTAAAAATGACAATGTGGGTTTTTACTGTCAAGACATGCAAAGGTAATAAAACACATGTCCTTCTTTTAATTGACCCTGCCTTTAGGGCTCAGTAGGCCTGCCTTAGGGGTGACTTATAAATTTTAAAAAGGAAGGTTTGGGCGTTGTCATTAGTTTAAAACGCAAAGTCATGTTAGCAGTTAAAAACCGCTCTGCCAGTTCACAATGGCTAACGGCGAGTCATGTTTTGCATTGTCATACTTATGGTCCCACAACCAGTGCTGCAGTCCACAAGGAACGCTTAACTCACAGGCCCTTGTTACCCCTGGTACAATGTACTAGGGACTTATAAGCAAGTTAACTTATCCCAATTGTGGGTGAACCAATTTCACATATACATCATAAGGGTCAGATCACTGGCACTGAGGCTTGATATGCATGTCTCCATACACTCTTAGAGTTGAAAAACCGGCAGCATCAGTCCAAATGTTTAGAGGGGATCATGCAACAAAAAGGAATTTCCTTACATGGCCCCCATCAAAACGAAGGTGATAAAACTCAACCTACACCCATGTAGTTCTCATCATGTAAGTGTAAAAACATGAAAAGACAATCTACATTGGCATGGCCACCCCCAGGTCTGTGTTCCACTGTAAAATCTGTATCCTGTAGGCAATGAGACCACCTCAATAGTTTGGGGTTCCCTCCTCTCATCTGATTAAGCCACCTGAGAGACCTTGGGTGAGTTTGAACTTAGAAATAGGTCCCTAAACCACGGCAGAAGCTTTCCTCTCAATGGCACTCCAATGCTATATTCAGGGGAGGAGACGCCTACCGATAAAGGCAACTGGTTGATCCTGGCCCTCATCATTTACCTGCACCAGCACTTCTACAGTCTCATGTTCAGAAGCATCGGTTGGAACAATGAACTCCTTTCTATAATCAGGTGCTTTTAAGACAGGTGTTGAGCACAAAGCATCTTTCAGGATGCCAAATGACTCTTGAGTTCAAATAGCTTTCATGTGCTGTTTCCTGGAAGGGAGTTCTGGCAGTGTTGCCAGAATATTACCACACCCCTTCACAAATCTTCTGTAGTACCCAGTCAGGCCAGTATAAGCTCTGACCTGGGTCTGAGTCTTTGGAGCCTCCCATGCCAGGTTGATCTGGATCTTGGGTTTAAAAAGGTTTTACATGTCCTCCACCTCTTTGGTGGCCTAGGCACACCACATAGTCTCAGGGGCGGCTGGTGACTTTTGAAAAAGGTGAGGCGTAAAAGTTGTGCGTGAGTTACCTGCAGTGAGAGAGACTGACTGCCTAAAAGAGGGGTTCATGGAATTTTCCCCTGAGAACATTTTGAAAAAAAGAGTGGCAAAATGGTGCATTTTCAAGCAAATTTGAGAAAGCAAGTTGGTTAATAAATCAATAAAAAGATTTCATATGATAATGACATAGGTAGCTGCTTATCCAGTATATCCACAGAACTTCATAACAGACTTTGCGATAACACCTCTGAATATGCTAGTGAAATATCTTACATCTGATGCTGCGATGGCAGCAGGGCCTCGTTACAGGAGCAAGACTCACTAAGTGTCCGTGGTGGTTGGTGAAGTCTGAGAGTGGTCAGCTGAGAGGGGGCACGACATTTTTATGGAAGTCCGTGGCGATTTACTGTGCATTTTTTTATGGGGTTAATTTAGTTCTCAGGCTAATTGACAGAACAGAGTTACACATGTAAGGTCCAGGCAAAGTTATTTTCATTTTAACAGCAAAGTGCACTGCATACAATATATATTTTGTGAATGGGGGAGATCAACACTGGCTCCATCATAGGCCTCGCAAAAAAGCGCCACATGCAGGCAAGTCTGCATCTGCAGCGTTTAAAGAGGAGGCTCCCTTGTAAATAAAGTCAAAATCCGTGGGAGTCTGAGACTTTTGACACATCAGCATGCTACCATCTCTCTGAAGATAAGGGCCTGCACTTACCCCAATTATAGAGCATATGTAAAGCGACAATAAGGACAAAAGAGAGTTGATCCAGCCCCATCACCACAGAAGCTTGAAAACACTGGGGTTTACAGTACCCTTTGATTTATGGCGAGGCAAGATTCCCTGCTCTTCACAAGGGCGAACAAAGCACACTTTCTTACTGTTCACTCCGTTGAAAAAATTAGAATGAATTCAGTCACTCTTCATCCAAGGGAAAGGCCAGACATTCATTGTAATCTAAATAGTTTCTGCAGTGTGTCTGAGTCACGGCCAGCAAAGCGTGCCCTACTGCCTAGTAGCAAGAAAAACGAAAGTCACTTTTCATATCAGGGTGTAAGATGGTACTGGAGTGCTTTATATCAGCACCAGTTACGTTACACAAAGACCCATTCATTTATTTTTAGGCACGAGGAGATTTAGATTGTGATTTGTCCAGGATCACAGGAGGTTGAGCGGACGCCGAGACTCAAGCCTGGTTCCCCTGCTTGTAGTTTACCTCTTGTTTACTCTGTGGCCCGCCGCTTCTGTGACTTGGGACGTGCTTGTAATTTCGGCCGACATGTCCAGTGGCGAGGAGACTCAGGAGGTAATGGAAGGAGGGGTCTTGCCTGCAGTGCTCCCTCATGTGCAAAACCGTTAATGGTGGTAATATGCACGAAGTGAAGTGAGAAGAGTGGCAAGAGCAGAAATGGCCAATCAGATCATGGCTTCATGATAAAGCCATACGGTGATTGGTCATGTTACAGCGCTGGCCTCTGTTGAGATGTAATAATTGGATTATATGACAACGATGCGTGGCAACGAGAAAATAGTGATTGCCAAACTGCACCTGGGGATAATGTCACTACGGTTAAACCAACCATGGCTGGCGTGACTACCACCTGCCCCTTTAATCACAATTTCTCTTTTAATTAGTTACATATTTTAGAACTCCAAGCCCCCATTGCATTTATTCACATTGAAGCTTTTCAGTTTTCACACTCACGCAAACATGAACATATTAACTTGCATTTAATGCGCACACTCCTTTATTTGAAAAAAATATGTAGCACAATAAATTGAATAAACGTAACTGTAATAAAACCTACCTTAACCTTTAATTTGCAGGATGATTTGGAGGGGTCGGCTAGCGGTGCGTTTTAGCTGCACTGGCTCCTCTTGTTGAATTCGGAAGGTCCGGACCGTTACTCTCTAATCTGTGGTGGTAGCTCCTGTGGCAGAGCAGCTCAGGCCGGCACTTCAGTTCGAGGCTGGCAAGAGCTTGGAAGGCCCGGGCAGCAAAATGCTCAGTTCAGGGTGAGACATCAGTAAAATCCTGCTGCTTGGTTCTTTCCTCTTCGATTTCAAACAACACACACACAACAGTAAAAAGCACAGTACACGCTGCTGCGACGTGGTTGTTCCTTAGGCCCCAGCCTGCCAATCAAAATGAGCAACAGCAGTGTCAGAGGCCAGTGACATGCCCAACCTTTCGTTATCTCCAAAGACCTACCCCGCCACTGCCCATTTACTTTAATGGCACTGCTCCAGACACGCCCTGGGCCATTGCCAAGACCGCCCTAATGGGTTTTTGCATCTCGCAATGAACAATCGCCACTCCCACCACTATTGATGTCACATTTCAAACTTATGCTTGCAGGTCGAGCAAGACCAAGCCCTTGCCCCTGACAAAGTGCAGGATCGTCCGGTCACAGGCTATTCGTTCGGACCCTCACCCCGCCCTCAGAAAAACAATGAATGAATCAAATGAAATGGTAAAATGCAAACTTACATTTTATTTTAAGCTGCCCAGTGTTATTTATTTTTCATCCTCTTCTTCTTTCTCCTACAAGGTGGGAGGGCAGCGCCCATTTTGACCATTAATACCAGCCGCCCCTGCATAGTCTGCCATATTTGACACTTACTTGGATTAATAACAGTCCTGCCTGCTGAAGGACCTTAAGACTTTCCTTAAAGTGGACCAGGTGCTTCTCCCAAGTGGAACTAAATACAGCAATATCATCTAGATGTGCTGCACTAAAAGCTTCCAGACCTGATGGGACTCTAGTGGCAGAAGCATTCTTCAAGCCAAAAGGCATCACTTTGAATTAGAAGTGGCCTTCTGGTGTTAAAAATGCAGACCGCTCCTTGGGTATTGGTATACGCAGTAAAAGACCCAAAAACGCATGCATGGTAAATGCATGCTTTGCAAAAGCTATGCGGCATCGGCACTATGTGGTAATTGCTGCATTGTAAAGGCTGTTTCCCACCTATACTAAGATACTAGGCAGCCCCCAACTTGTCAAATAGCTCATCATCTCTTGGTATGGGGTGACCACCAGTCTTTGTGACTGCATTTAGTCCTCTGTAGTCCACACAGAACCTCACTTCAGGTTTTCCACCTTTTGGATTCGGTTTGGGCACCAGCACCACTTGCTTGGCCCAAGAACTGTTAGAAGGCTAAATAACATCAAGCTCTAGCATTTTTGGCCACCTCAGCCTTAATGCTAGGTTTGACCTGGTTTCACAGTCTGCAAATCTTAATCTTGACAGGCAAGCTGTCGCTTGTGCCCATATAATAGACATACCAAGGTGTTAGATACGGGGTCAAGGAAAACAGACCAGTAAACTCTTTCAAGTTATAACAGTGCCTCTGCTGTTTGTCTGTCAAAGTGGAGGAGAGCACAACTCCATCCACCGAACCATTCTTAGCATTATTTAACTTCACTGACCAAGCTCAGTGGAGCCCCCACAGAGTAGCCAAGCAAAAGATCAAATGGGCTGAAGTTCACTCCTATTTTTGGCACCTCTCTGTAGACAAATAACAAGCATTGTGTAGGACATCCCACCTTCTCCTGATTTTCTCATGCAAACCCATGATCATGCCTTTTATGCTCTTGTTGAACCTTTCAACCAGACCATTTGCCTGAGGTTGATAACGGGTGGTGAACTTGTAGGTAATACCATATCAAGTCCATATATCTTTTAAGAATGCAGAGATTACTTTTGTTTCATTATCTGAAATGACCTTATAAAAACCCATTCTGGTGAAGTTGCCAAGTAGGGCTATCACCACTGTGGGGGCAGTGACTGTCCTAATGTGAATTGCCTCTGGATACCTGGGGGCATGATTCACTACCACCAGGATAAACCTATTTCCAGGTGCAGTTTGAGAGTCAAGGGGAGCAACAATGTTGACTCCTACTCTCTCAAAGGGAGTGGGATTAAGAGAGCCTTTGGCTTGCCCCCTGTCTTGCGAATGGCTTGACAGGTGACCCAGGAGTGACAGAACTCCTTTACTTTTTCTGACATCTGTGCCAGAAAACATGGTTGACTGATCTTTCCCAGGCTTTAGTCTGCCCCAGATTGCCAAGGCGATGTCATTGGGTTGGTTAAAAATACTGTATATTGTTGGGGGACCACCCCTCTCCTGGTTGGTCATGGCCTGGTTTGGGGTCATTTGACTCACTGCAGAGTACTCCCTTATTCCAATAGACCCTGCGGGTTCCACTGTCACCCCCTTCTATTGCCTTCCAACTAACTGCCTAAGGCCTTCAAGAGTGGGGCAGGTCCTCAGACCCTGGCACAATTCTTCTCTAGAGGTACAAACTACCCCCCAAAAGTCTGCCAACTCTGGCATGTCTTTCAAGGAGATATTCTTCTGTGAAGATAGAATGTCCTTCCCCACAGAGTTGGACTCCTTCTGGGTCTAGGAACTCCTTGAAGTTGGGTGACTAGACCTCTTGCCCTTTCTCTTACTCTTAGGGACCTGGGCCATTCTTCCAGGCTCCAGGCGCCAGGTCCCCTTGACTCCCTTGTAGTGCTATTTGTGCTCTTGTGGCTATACACACCCACTTAGGGAGGCCCAGCATTGCTGCACATGCCTTCCTTTCCACACATGCCCATGTGAAATTTTTAAGTCATTCCCAAGAGACACTCCACCAAGATGGCAGGTGACACAGGTGACAGAGCTGCCTTCCTCAGGCCAGTAACCCTCTCCACTCGAAGTTTACCACAGCCATGAGATGGAACTTTGGCTCACTGTCAGCATTGACTATCTGGTGCACCTCATCAGGGAGGATATGGTCTGGGGAAACTAATTCAACCATGACCATGGTTATACTGGCATCTGTATCCTTCAGAGCCCCAACCTCAGCCCCTTTGATACTTGGCCACTGCCTAGACTTCTCCATGCTTAGAGGCAAGGTGTCAATTCCCACCCCACCCACTGATGCTAAGGTGACCTCAGTATAAAACCTTGGAAACCCCAGGGAGAAATGCCACCCACATCCGTGCACTGGCAATATCCTTGCACCCGTGAGGGGCTTCTTGGTGCTCAGAGAATATCCTCTCTTGTGTCTATGCTGATGACAGTCAAAAGACACCCCAACCTTAAAGGGGTCACACGTCATTCCCTGGCACCCACTCCCCTTGGATTGGGGTGGGTCTCAGATCTCCCGCCTTTAGGCAGTCTTTTAAGGGCACATTCGAGGACTCCTTCGCCCACATCTTTCCCCTCTTTCTTAGAATCACTCCCATGGAATTTCTTGGGTACACTTGTGTCTACCTACTCATCTGCTATCACATCCAGCTCTCTTGAAACTGCTATGGTGTGTCCAGTGTTTCTTTTAGGGTGGCAGGTTGGGATAGATTTTGAGTTATGGTTAGTTGCAGATTTAGGATAAGAGGTATGATTCCAACTGAGATTTGTGTTAGATAAAGGTTTATGTTTACATAAAAGTAAGGTACAGTTCCAGTTCAGGGCTTGGCTTAACATTAGAATTAAGGTTATGGTAAGGGTGAGGCTTAGAGTTTGATGGAGGGTTATGTTTGGGTTTTAAGGTGTGGTTGGATTTAGGATTGGCCTTAGACCTAGGGTTAAGATTAAGGTTATGGTTAGAGCTATTTATAGTCAAAACGTTAATGTGAGTTAAGTTTATACTTGGGCTTAGGTTATGTGGCAGTGTCAGGGTTAGCAGGATGCTTGGGCCAGGGGTAGGGTTAAGGTTATTTTTAGATTATGGGTTGATATAAATGTATAAGCAATATAGTTTATACTCATGGTGTCTGCCACACGGTGCATGGATGTTAAGGGGGGGCATGCGGTAGGCCAGGGGGCAAAGCGGCCTTGCTAGGGGCACGCAAAGTCGCTTTCTGACAGCCTTTCATGTCTGAAAGGCCGACATGGAAAGGCTTTTGGAAACCGGCATGTTAATCCCAACAGTGGGAATGCCGTCCCTAAGGGATTATGAGGAGATTCCGACATACCGACAGGCTCCATGAGCCCGTGAGATTGTGTTAGTCGGTCCTTCCGACTGCTGGCTCCAAGCTCACGCATCGTAATGCTCTGGTCGGACTGCAGAAGTAGACGTAAGTTGGACCACAAGCGAGAAGCAATCGGTTGCGGTCTGAACCGCAATTGTATGAGGCCCTCTTTGTATATCCAGTTAATGAAGTGGTAGATTGAGTTATTAACTTCTATGTGGTGGTTGATTAATGAAGCAAAATTCAGTGTAGTAGCGTAAAATCAACAGAACCATTCACATTGGTGGAAACACGGAGTAAGGCAGGATGTTGAGCTCAAGAGAGCCTCGGAGTGAGCAATGAGTAGAGAAGGTCAGTGCAGTGAGGAGGAGAGCGACAAGAGAAGATGCCCATGATGTATGTGAGGCCAGACGATCTGAAGGTTCAGATCATGCTACAGAATCTGCTGCCCACCTGAGTCACAGTCCAATCAGAGAGAGCCTACCTTAGTGACAAGTCAATTTACCAGCACTAATTTAATTCACAAGAGTTGGAGTATCCTTGGGTCTAGGTGCTGAGTCTCATGTGGCTTCATCTGGGTTTCAAACATAGCCACCATTTTGCTTATAGAAAGAAGGGAAGACAATTGTCCTCTTAGTGCAGTCTTTCATCAAAACCACCAGCAACAGTTCTTCCGGAATGTGGTTAAACATTGCAGGTTTTCTTTCAACGATAAAGCGTTGCAACTACTGACAAATTACCATCTCCTCTACTCAGACCATGTAAACAAAGCAGCACAACTGAGCAGTTAGCCAGATTTTTTTACGTTGCATTTACAAAAATATAAAAGCAAAATCAAGGTTAGTGTGGAAAATCTACAGCAGGTGGCTAAAATAAACGAGACTGAGGCTATGGATAACTTCTGTTACCTTTGGCACCTGATGCTTTGAGATCTTCTACGGCTCTGGACAGCGACCACGTGTCTTTTTGAATGGGTAGGGGTTTGCATTTCCAAATTGCCATCATTGCCACTCTGGGCACATGCAGGGTTGCACAGGGAACAGATTTGAGAAGTAAAAGTGACCCTTGCATATTTGGGCTACCTACTTCTCAGATTGCGTGTTGGCTTGCAGCCCCTGCAACAAGGCATGTCCCTGCAGCATTAATGTGCTATACCTGAAAATCTGTACTTTTTATAGGACATGGCTGTCAGAACAAATGGCTGCTTTAGACAATGGGCTGCAATTGTCTGTGGTGAATTCAAATTACTATTGCCCTAATAACCTATATAATATCTGTGGAATATGAAACACCTGCTTGGCTTCAGCTGAAGAGAAGCGTTGCCCTCCCTGTCCACACTTGTGTGGGCCCTGCCCCTCGGCTGCCCCTGCACAGAAGTAGTAGAAGGACGGAAAGGAGGAAAATGTTCCCAGTGAGAGCCTCATCTACAGGATGCTTGGGCAAGGGCTGACCTAAGGGAGGAGATATCCTCTGAAGCTGAAAGGGCTTAACTGGGAGGATCAGTGATGGAGTTGGAAGGTCAGAGAGCCTTCTTGGACAGTCATGTACCTAAGAAAAGAATGACACCACTTTGCTGCAAAATTGGGTTGTAAAGTCTAGAAATGTTTGTGGGATCTCACCATCAATGGCTGGCCAATTTACTCTTCAAAATGTATTAGTTAATCGACTCAAAGGAGAACATTTACCTAGCTCTTAAGAGGAGTGCAGTCTATTCTGTCTTCTTCACTAACAAATCCCTGTCTGTCAAAGACCCGAGGAGAGAGAGGCCTCCTCTGCCTAAACTTCGGCTTTAGCTTTTTGCTCCAGGATGGGTGGTACCTTCTTGAGATGACCCTGAGAGCTAAATCAGGTTAGTGCCAGCAAAGCCTGCTTGGCCCTCTGGAACTTCCCTCTTTATATCGGAGGGTGCAGAAGGAACAACGATGAGGGAGGCGATTGCTTGATGGGAAGACACCCGTTGGATGAGTTTGAAATTGTACCTGGTACTCAGCTCTGAGGACCCACACGCAACTGGCTGGGGTTCAAGGAAATACAGGCAGGGATTTTAACAGCTGGTCCTGAATATTTGAAGGCTGCGCCTCAAGGCAGGACTACTACCAGAGCGGGTGTAAGAACTTTGGATAATGTTAAAAGTTTTCACTTCAAGAATATGAGTAACCTGCAAAACCTCTATAAAAGGAAAGGAACGTTAGCAGCTTCAACCTTGAATTTCTTCCACTCCAGGCTTTTTGGTGATAGAGTGGAGCCTGTAGTAGAACCGCTGTCTCGACGTATCAGACATCGCGAAGCTCTAGCTGCCTACAAGCTTCAGACCGGTTCCTTTTGAAGATTCTCCACCTCTAGAAAGGATGCTGTGTCTGGAGCAAGAGGCTTTCATCAGGACCGACCACCACCTTCCATCAGACTCCCTTCCCTCACCAGTCAGCCAAAGAGGCTGACTGGGTAAGGTCTACTACCCTAGTATTGGAGTTTAAATATCGATCTGCCTTTATATTGACTACCAACATGTTGTCAAGGTGAATAGATGTGGAGTTATGAGTAGTAAATCCATAGTTCCTTATGTTTGTTTCCCCTGATGATATACTGTAGTCAATATTGTGTAATTGTTATGTGTGCAGATTGATTGCTTAACCTTGGTGTTGTGTCAGACAACCCTCGGTCATGGTCCGCTGCACAGAGGACACTCTCATCCCTTCTCAATTGTTACATTTCTCATAGGATAACAATAACAACTTTCTGCAGTACTTTTCTCCAGTGCTTGTTTGTTTTCTTTACATTTGATCCCTGCACTGATTTGCAATGCTCTTGTCTTTTTAGCTAATGTGGTGTGGGACAGTTTACACTCTTTCAAATCAGGTCTCTGTTATTAAACCTCTTTGCTTCATCCAATGCTTAAGAACAACCAAAAGGTTCACAGCGACATGTTTTGAGCAACGCTTCGTGCCCGTAACCAGAACGTTTCCCATTTTAGTTACCCTAAAAACCCTCTCCCTAGAAACACTGCGTAAAGAACAGATGAACCTCTTACTCTTCCAGAGGTAGTGCTTTGTGCCAGTAGTAAGAGGTCCATACAAATCCTGAAACACAATACAACACAGGGGTCTGGCAGTTCTGCAAGAGTCCTAGATGCATTGTCGCTGAGGAAGGGTGTGGAGCTTGAACCAAGATCCCACGGACGAGGTAAGGATTCCTCATAGAAATCAGATGATCTTTGTTGGTAGCGGGTGTCCTTAGGAGTGGGCATGTAATGTTAGCCTACCTGATGTCCCACCAACCCTTGCGTCACCTAGGACAGTCACACGGAAATCACCCTTGGGTTCATCCTCCTTTTCCAGTGGGTGCCCGGAGAGAACACTCTGAGGTCTGCGTAGAAGGAGGGAAGAGTGGAGAGTGCTCAAGATATCAAGGGGCACATGAACTGGCTTGTCTATCATGTCACTGGGGGTAGTCCCAGGGTGACCTCTGTTAGTTAGATACAGATCTGACATGGTGCATTTTGTCTCTTGCTGTGATTCAGTGAGTTGGGGCTGAGACCCAGTATCCCCATTAGCAAGAAATCTGCTGTGTGTGTAAATGAACACTCAGTTAATGGTATTGAAGGTCTCTGGTAGGACGCGGGCTTAGAACAGCAGACCGCGTGATCAAGCTGCTCAATTTGGGGCACCTGGGGCAGTGCCCAAAGTCTGCTACTGGTCGGCTTGCTTTATAAAAATACATGTTTACAATTAAGCCCTCATCACTTAGCTTGACTAATATAATAATGAAGCATTTTAAAGATGGACCTATTAGTGGCCATCTTAAAATCTGGCTGTGACTTCTAACCACAAAAATATATGTTTACCTCAGCTTGAAATGTGCTGTCGGAGTCCTTATACAACCCAGCACAGGTATGTTCCTTATCATCAAATCATCCCAGAGAATGAGTCATAGCTCCACCCACATGCCCACAGCCATGTATTCCTCCCTAATGTACACTGAGGACATTCAGTGCCCCAGGGATGTTTCATACCAGACTGAAATCTATCATAACTTTGCGTGATGTGTGAAATCAACCGGGGATACACATACAACCCAGTGTAGAACAAGCTTCCCTGAGTGACAAGCTGACAAAATATAGCACCGGAGGGGGACGCAATGAAATTACTGTTATCTGAGTGATGTGAAACCTGGGGAGGATGAACAAAATTAGGAAAATATGTAATTAACTCAAGCTCCAGAGTAACAGTTTGAACGTTTTTGCAGGGTAGAAAAATGAAATAAATTGCTCTACTTAAATAAGAAGCAAAGTAAGAAACATTTACGTCATCAGATACCAATAATCAATTTCAAGATGAACTTGGAAGAAAACTGAATTCTCTCCATAGCAACTCATTAGCCATCCAGAACACCCCCAGGCCAGCAACTGGAACCGGTGGAGAGTTTTTGTAAATAGTCACCTGGTATTTACCTTATTATTAGAAGTGATTGTTAAACATGCACCAGGCAAGCCAGCATTAAAAGTTATAATTAATAGGCCAGCAAATCAAACCCAGAAGAACAAGTTATGAAGTAAACAGAGCACTTAATGAAAGTCATTCTTCAAACAGGAGTTTTTTTCTAAGCCAACAGATACATGAATAATGAAACTTCAAGGATAAATAGTTAATGGTGCAGAATAAACAATATTAGGATACATACATCTTTTATAGGAGAAGCTAGGAAAACAATGTGTAATATTCAGCAATGAAACAAAACCACTACCAAAAGGGAAGGTCATCTTCGTTTTCGTTTTCTGAATAAAAGTAAAGGAAAGAGCACACGTTTTATGTATTTATTCTCCCCAAATGTTTCTCAGAAGGCATCCATGAAGTTGCTGGGTCCTGGCCTTTCAGAGTCGGTTGGGTATATTAAACATCATTGTAGGATAAAGGGGACAGTGACTATCATTACCAGGTCCAGTCAGTGCGACTGCTATTCCATTGGTAACAACAACTCTCCTACTGACCGCCAGTGCCAGAGTCACCATCACCTCCCTCGAATACCATCCTCTTAAGAATGGGAGGTGGCACCTTCTCTGTGCTGGCCTCCATACTATGGAATTCATTTCCAAAACATATCAGGACAATCAGCAGAAGGTGAGTGTTTAAAAGTGTTCAAATCAGGGACCGTGCCCCACAGTTTTGCAAAGCATGAGTGTCTGTGAGGCAGAGCAAAGGTCAGCCTGACAGACACTCACCTTGCCAGGCTGCCAGACTTGGTAAGATGTTGGAAGCAGTAAAGGATTTTGGAAGAGGTGTGGCGCAGCGGCCAAGGCGGCTGACTCCAGAGCGAGCGCAGGGCTCACGGTTCGATCCCCAGCACTGGAGGTAGATCAGCACAGCATCATGTGACTCTGGGCAATAGTTTACTTAATCTCCCCAATGGCCCCCAGCGCCTTCAATCAATCAATCAATCAATCAGGGTTTTATAAAGCACGCTACTCACCCGTGAGGGTCTCAAGGCACTGGGGGGTGCAGCTCTGGGTCAGCCGAAAAGCCAGGTCTTGAGGCTCTTCCTGAAGGTGTGTAGGGTGGAGGAGCATCTGATGTTGACTGGGAGTTCGTTCCAGGCTTTGGCTGCGACGTGAAGGCTCTACCCCCATTTCTGGTTCTGCATATGCACGGGGCGTTGCTAGGGCGAGGTCGGCCTAGCGTAGCTTTCTTTTGGGTGCAGGTAAAGAGATTCTTTTGTTGAGGTATTTGGGTCGGATGTTGTGGAGGGATTTGTAGGCGTGGGTGTGTAGCTTGAAGGTTACTCTCTTCTTGACGGGGAGCCAGTGGAGGTCTCGCAGGTGTTGGGTCATGTGCTCATGTCGTGGGTTGCCGAGGACGAGTCTGGCTGCAGTGTTTTGAATAGTCTGGAGTTTCTGTAGCAGGGATTTGTTAATTCCGTGTAGAGATCATTTCCGTAGTCCAGTCTGCTGGTAATGAGTGTGTGTGTGATGTTTTTTCTGGCTTCAGATGGGATCCACTTGAAGATCGTGCAGAAGATGCAGAGAGAGTTGCCTTGAGACCCTTAAGGATGATTAGTTCACGCTTTACAAATTCCGGGTAATACCAATGGCACCAGAAAAAACTGAATGGTCGGATAAACGTATTCAAATTTAAGGTCTGGCCAGAGGCATCTTGAACTGTTTGCCAGATCTCATGTCATGAATGCACTGAGGGGAACGTGAGTCAGCACCCGTCAGCAATTCCATGTTATAAGTATCCTTCACATTTTAACTGAGACAGGTTGGATAGTGAGGGGATAGAAATGTTAAGGAGATCAGTGAGAAAGCTCTTTGAGATAGCGGAGAAGACTGAAGCAGTGCTTGATTTGTAAAAAATTAAGCGGCAGATTTACAACAAACTAACGCAGCACGGTGCAGCAAGTAATTTAGCTGCGCCGTGCTGCGTTAATTTGGAAAGCACAGAGATGCGACATATTTACAAGAATATGTTGCATCTCTGTGCACAAACTGCAGCCATGCGCCGGTGCAGGCACCCTTGCACCATGGTGCAAGGATGCCTGTGTCATAGGCAGATTATTTTTGTGCAGGAAAGGACACCTTCCTGCACAAAAACAATCACAAGAGGCTTTTTCCTCTTTCAATGCGTGCTGTAGAATGCAGCACGCATTGAAAGAGGAAAAAACGAGGCGAAATGAAAACATTTCTCCTCGTTGCGCCTCGCTACGCCACCTCTAGGGTGGCGTAGCATTCACACCCATCTCCAGATTTACGATTTCTCGTAAATCTGGAGATGTGTCTAGTTCCATGGGTGTTGCGTGGGAACACCCACAGCAACACCCATGGAACGCCCCTTCAACGCACAGTGCTGCATGTGAAGGGGCCATATTTACGAGGAGAGGAAAAGTCACGCAGGGTGGCTTTTCCTCTCCTTGTAAATATGGAGAAGCCCCCTGCGCCACCAGTACGTCACGAAAAGTAACGTAGTGGTGGCGCAGGGGGCTTGTAAATCTGCCCCTAAGTGCCTGGGCCCATTTTGAAAGGCCACTGCAGCCTGCACCACGCACTGCCCCTGCCAGCACTGCCAATGACAGTATCAGCATAACACCTAAATATCAAACTCCTACAGGTGTGACAATTCAGATTATTTCAGCCCACACAGTTATAATAATTGTGTGAGAGGTCGGTCGTATTCATTTTTCAATGCAATTTGACTTAATAAACAGAGTTGTTGTGCTCATCTCAAAATTAAACAGGCAGCGCCACCATGTGGTGGACTGTCACTAGAGCTGGTGTGGTCAATTGAGTGCTGGTGCTGAGCACCAATAACCACTTGTTCAAATTAAGCACTGGACTGGAGGAGTTAGAAAGAGACAGCAACACATGAGAAAGACAGCTGAGAGAGGTAATACAAAGGACAAACAGTTGAGAAAACAGAGGGCTGAGAAAAGGGGAGGCAGGTGACATATATAAAAAGGTGATGGAGACACTGACAAGGGAGAGAGAAAGAAAGAGAGAGACAAACAGACAGACAGGTGAAACAGGGATGGCTGGTACAGAGAAGGGAAAGAAGTAAGATGACCGAAAGAGAGGGTACGGTAGGGAGTTTGGATGAGAGACTGAGAAGGCAGAGCAGAACAACAGGACAAGACAGGGACACAGCATGGGAGGCAGACACCAAGGCAAAGAGAGGACAAGGGCTTAAACATAAATTGGAGTGAATCAGAAAAAAGGGAATACTAGAACAATGAGAAGAATGAGAAGTATTGGTAAGTTCTCTAGGAAATGCATATTCATAATCTAGCAACCATGGGTTGTTCTCTCCAGCATGATATGATCGCCATGTAATCTGCCCTATCTTCTAGAGCCATGAACAGGGTCCAGGTCTGCCCTGGCTCACATCCGCTTTGAGTTAATCTGGTTCATTTTAGGACGATGCGCCCAATTAAAAACAAGTATTGGTAAAACCAAACTGTGTGGCCCTGGCTGCCAGCTCTCTGGCTTTGTCGATGCTTTGTTCAGTTTTGCCATGGTAGTTATATAATATTGTTGAGGGAACTGCTGTGCCTTAACTAATATTAAACAAAAACATGAACTTTTTTTGGTACAAATTGTCATAATAGTCACTAGTACTGAATGGAGCTACTTTACGTGCCGTTGTGCTCTTCGCGAAAGGCAGAATGCCATCACTCACATAGGAGTTAGCCAATAGATGAAGTGGACCGAATTACTGCCCGAGACTGTAGTGGGAGGGGGAAAATGTGAATGACACTAGAACAGTCCAATGGATGAAGAGAGAGGACTGAAAACTCCTAGTAGTATATTATATATATAATTTTACTTAAATCAAAAGATCTTGGCTAATGTCAAACCTGAAAATAATGCCCTCTCTTAAGCACAGGCTGGTCAATAATAATGGCACATATGTAAGGTACAGTAAAGCATAACGTGAGAGATTGCTACATCGGAAGGTCAGCATGAACTTGCCCTCGCTGAAGACGTGGCACTGGAGGACCTGGCAGTAGTCACTGGAGGCTAGGGCTGATTATGGGAGGTGGAAGGTGGCACTGCTGTCTGGCACTGCATGTGGGATGGGTCGCGCTGCACATTGGAGGCTGGGGACTGTGCCTAGGGGTGTTGACTATGTGCAGTGGGAGTTGTGTGTGTGCATTCCAGTGTTCCGCTCCTTAAAGGATTATCTTTCTTTATTACATAAGAGACTAAAAGGGCCTTTTGCAGCTAGTGATACTTTCAGAGGACTAAATACAATTTACTCTATCATTTATTAGATGGCGTATTCTATATAGCATTTTTTTTATTCCTTTTGAATTTCTAGGGACAGTGGTTAATTTGTAAAGGAATACGTGAAATGAAATTAGGATTTCAAAAGCGCGCTACTACCCGCGGGTGTCTAGGCGCTGACTTCCAAGGGGAAAGGGGTAGAGAAACACAGACATCAGTGAGGCAACAGAGAAATGGAGGAGCGTACTAAGCTAATCATTAAAAAGCCAGGTTTAAGCACTTTGCGTGTGCTGGGGCTCTCGGCAGGAGGCAGCTTGCACCAGCCCATTTCTCCTGTCAGCACCGCCTAAAACAGAACCAACCACTAACCATGAAAGTGGGGAGAGGATGTGGCCTTATGGCCAGAGCTGCCGACTACAGAGTTGGGTAACCAGGTTTGAGCCTCGGCGTCGGCTCAACATCCTGTGATTATGGGCAAATCACTTAATCTCCTTAACTGGCACTCCTGCAAAGCAGCTATTTTGGTGATTATGTGCCGGTGCTGAGCACCTGAAACCACTAGCCCAAATTAAGCGCTGCTATGGCAGCATATTCAGATTAGAATAGTCCACTAAAAAAAGATTCTGATTGTATTTGTGCTATGAATTTTATAATTTGTGGAAACATTCTGGGATGGACAGGTGAGCAAGCTGGTGAATGCCTGAGCATACAATATTTCTGCCTGGGCATTTTTTCGGCTGTGATTCCTGATGACGACCTGTCGCATATGATTATTGTACCTGGATAAGTGATACCTATTCCTCTAGCATAATTTGGCAACATTCTAGTTAAAATACTGGTGGCAACTAAAATTGAAATTTAGCTGCTTTTTTGTATCTTCTGTGAGCTTTTAGCAACTTGCACTTAGTTCCTGTTTATTAACTTAAGTGATGTCACTTCCTGTGATCTCAATTGAGTGAAAGGTTGTGAAATACCATTTTATGGTGACAGCAGATCAGAGGTCATATGGTGCCACTTCCTGCAATGTCATTGGGGATCTGATGACACCTGCTACCCTTGCAGTTTTGTGAATGGACGTCCATGATGTACTCATAGGGTGTGGAACGACCTTGTCTGAAAATCACCTGTGGCTGAACAGGAAACCATCACTTGGCTCCACCTGACAGAACAGCAGTGTCTTTGGAGACCAGCAGGAGCTGCGGAATGGGCTCGGGACAAAAGACTTTGGGTCCTGAAATTTGCTATGAAGAAATGATACATGGGAAACAATCTCTGATTAAAAAATAATAATAGTAATAAAAAAACACCCACACGCTTGCAGCCTGTATGCTCTTCCACTCACAGCTATCATTGCCCCTCCTTTTAGGTTGAGCCTAGTGCAGCGTGCATGCGCTGCTCTATGGGGAGGTTTCTTGTAATCACTCTTAACTTCTTCTTGTGGGTCTGACTCCTCCCACTCTTAACTTCTTCTTATGGGTCTGACCCCTCCCACATATTGGATTGGCCTTTGCTTGTGGCTTTCAATAATGAAAGCACGCAAATGGCCAAAGGCGGGCGCATGTCCCACCTCTTTGTTTACGGGTCACTCCCACTGTGTTTTGCTGTCGGGAGCGAGCAGGGGCGCGCAGGGTGTCAGTTGCATTCCTAGCATCCCACAACGTTTTGCCTGCGGGAGCAAGCATTGCCTCCTTGTTTATTCTTCTATGGACAACTAGTCGTGTAACAGCACCACCTACTAGCCACATGTCTCTGGACGCTCCTAGCTGATTCATTCACTCAAGGGCAACTTTCAGGAAACGACAGTGAATATAGTTGGAAAAAGTGTCTGTTTTCAAGATTATAATACACCTTTCGAGTCAACATCCCTGTAGAATATACCTGCCAAGGACTCCTTTCACAAGCTGGAAAGAGAAACCGGCGGACAAAATCTACAACGAGGTGGAAGCTCAAATGCCTTCTCCAGCTGGTAACGAGCACTTTAAGTTCCCTACTTTTTAGGTCTCGCTGAGCCCAGCGCATGCGCTGGCTCGAAGAGACATTTGGTATGTGGGAATTTCAAAGTGCTGCTGGCTGGCCTAACGCTTGCGTTCACGCGATCGTGCACGCGCACAGCCGGCCGCCAGCAGCACTTTGAAAACTCGTGCGTCATCGCGATCACTTTCGCTTTCAGAGCGATCGCGATCACGATGACGCACGCGCACACACAACTCCCGCTTCTCCCCCTCCCCCACCACATATTGCGTCTCCAGCCGCTCGCGCGCGGCCAACGCTTGTTTTAAATGTATGTAATGTTGTAGGTTGCCTCACTGCTGTACATATATTTACCCCTTTTAAGCCGTCGTGATACCTAAATAGGAGGGCTTATGCATAACAGTTCTGCCCAATAAAATCCGTGTTTTGCTGATGTGCCTCCACACTAATTTGCTTTGTGACTTGCAGTGTTTTTCTCCAAGTTGTGGCAGGCAACCACCATGGGCGCACTTGGTCACAGGGCTCCCGAGTTCCTTCCGTGGCTCAGCCTTTCTGATAGCGGCACTCCAGGCTGGCACCTTGTGACATCACCACGGCTGCTGCAATCCCTGTGTTCAGCCGCTCTGCACCAGATCGAGCCGCTCTCAGCTATCTCTGGCGAATTGGACATTGAGCTGCCGGATGGCACGCAGACCGCCCCATGCACCTTCACTCTCCATGTCCGTTCTCGTCACTAGCCACGCTGGACTGCCACGCTTTAAACGGTCTGCCACACAGCTGCAGCAGCCCTGCCAAGAGCCACGCATCAAGGGTCAGACTAACATAAATAGTTAGTCATTCTTGCACTGGAAGATTTAGTCACAAAAATTGGAAAGTTGCTCTGGGCTCAGACGCAGTTCTTTTTCTGCCACTTTTTGTGAAACTTCGCATTTAGTTGCTGTATCTGCAGCCAGGACAGATAAGGGGTTAAGGAAAGATTAACAGCTGTCATTCATGGACATCATTTAGGGGTCACCATGGGTTGCAGCTGCAACCCCTGGCTTACCCCTTGCGACCACTGGCACTGCCTTCGCGACCCCTGACCTCCGAGGCAGGTCTACTTTCCTTGTTTTCCATCAATTTTTATTAAACTAACAGTGAATTTAGCGTAATAAAGAATGGATTACATTTAGCTGGAAAATGACCCTGCTTGGCATCTGAGGCAAGTTAAAAATGCTTTTAAATGTTTGTTGTGGACGTGCTTGCGAGTGAGCGCGAGTGTATGCATGTGTAAACATGTGTGTATGTGTAAACATGAATGTATGACTGAAAGTAAATGTTAAATGGCCTTTGATGTCACTTCGCTATCCCTGGCATTTTGGTGAATTGACGTTCATGCTGTCATGGTTAATGCTCGGGACAGTGTGCACATTGTATGAGGCGGATGATGGGTGATCCGTGCCCTCTGCAGACAAAGCTAAGTTTAAATTCGATGACAGTGTGCCACCAGTGAGCAGCACTATCTCAGCGCAAGTACATTTGAAAAAAAAAGTGGCACTTAATCACAATTAATTTTCACTCATACTGTCACACAAAGCATGGGATGTCACACATAAGCACACTTAAATCATGGCAATGTCAAACATAAGCAATCAGAAACTTGCCTGCTATGCAGGAGGTGCGATCGGGTGGGGGTGCTATGGCCGCCTTGTGGCAAATGGGGCATGCTAGGCCTGCACCTTGTAGATCTCCTCAACCACACCATACACTTAGGATGCCACGTAGGAGTGACCACAAGTGGCATCCAGCCTTTTTTTAGGTCTCTCTGACAGCCCCACCGAGCCGCAGCCATGTCGGACCAGGCCCCCTTGGGTGGGTGTGGCGTGTTTCCCCTCTTGGGTGGGTGTGGCGTGTTTTCTGTCCTGGGTGGGTGTGGCGTGTTCCCCTCCTGGGTGGGGTGGGTGTGGCGTATTTCCCCTCTTCGCCCACATTTTTAATTGGCTTGTGTCATTGTCCACTATAGACTGTGGCTGTTCTTTGCTCAATAGGCTTAGTAGTCCCTCCTTAGTACCACCTTGTCTCAATTTGTAACTTCCCATGGCAACACCCCCTGTTACGAGTGTTGTTACTTGGTAGGCTTTGCTTTAATTACAGCCTCCCAGCACAGCAGGCAGGACATGCTCTCTCCTAATGCTTTTTAATTTTTTTTATAGCATGGGAGCTGGCATTTGCAATACAATCAGCCTCACATTTGCGAGAGTTTAAGCTATTGGCATTGTAAATGACAATGCCTTTTATTTATCTGTTTAAAAAACAACACATAAATAAAAGGCATTGTCATTTACAATGCCAATAGCTCAAACTCTCGTAAATGCGAGACCTATTGCATTGCAAATGCTTGTATTTATTTGCGATGCTGCCTCTTGGTTTTTGTCAGCATTTTCAGATGGATTTACACAGCGCAAATAAAATACTAGGAAATCTAGTTGTTTCGTATCTGTAACCATCTCTTTGTGCACGCGCTTTGTGTGCACTCGTATGTGGCAATCGTTAACACGTAGTTGAAAATACCACCTTTAGGACACACTCATTATTTGCTGTCTAAGCCTTCTTTCCTCATCAAACTCCTTACAAAGCAAGCATTTGCAATGCAATAGGTCTCGCATTTACACCAGTTTGAGCTATTGACATTGCAAATAACAATGCCTTTTATTTTTGTTTTCGTTTTTAAAACATAAATAAAGGCATTGTGATTTACAATGCCAATAGCTTGAACTTGCGTAAATGCGAGACCTTTTGCACTTCAAATAAGCAAACCTTATTGAGGCATCAGTGCACTAGCTGCCCAGTGGTCCCATGTCGGTTGTGACACTTCAAACTAGGCCTGTATTTTTAGCTAGCAGCACTTTGCCTGTCAGTTGTGATAGTTCAAACTTTTCGAAGTACTGCTAACTTTTTAGCTAGCAGCACTTTGCCTGCTGGCTTTTTTTGGCAATGCGTTTAAAGCGAAACTATGAGCCCACCTATGCCACTATAGTTGACTACGTAGAGCTCACCAGGATGGGTCACATATGAGACTGCGGTGCTTGGAAGCGCTGTAAAGAAAGGGTTTTAATGGGGGAGAAGTAGGAGGTGATGGCCTCAATCAGTGACACTGCACAGAGATGAACCGCAACTCGACCCCAAGCACACTTCATAAAGGCGAGACCACCAGGGAGGGCATTTAATGCACCACTCTATGCACAGCTTTGCTAAAGACGGGCTTCGAAATTGGGCAAATTAAACTTAGAGCTGAAGAGCTGCCAACACCCCATTAAATACAGGTCCTGACTCCCTCGGTGTGTACATAATGGAAATGATGCACAGCTCCACCACCCAAAAATCACCCAGGGCAAACAGTTGACTATGCTACCTGATTTTAGGTGACCACACCAGTCTCGCTACAGTCCGAGTACTGGGACACTTCCAGGCCGCACACGGGCACTTGTAGACAGTGAAAAGTGGGGCAATAATTGAACTCGGGCATCAAAGGCATGGCTTTGGGGGGGGGGGTATAGGGTGTTACACCCTCTCATAAATCGCGAGGTATCGGTTGGATTTCACCTGGGATTTTTAAATACACGCACATATGAAACACACACACACACATGCACTCTCTGTCTTGTCTCTGTTTTGAAGGTCTTAAAAATATTGCTTATTTTGCAAAATAATGTGTTTTACATACTCCTAAAAGTATGCTCTCCTCTCCCTCTCCCCTACCGCTGAAGCCCCCTCGTTCCCTGCATCGCATATAATATATTTTAATATGATGCCCCAGCATGATAGTTGGAAAATCTTCACCCCTCCCCCATTCTTACTGACAAATGTGCCTGTGCCAGGCAGGGAAGAGGCATAAAATGAGGACAAAATATCCAAGCGGTCTCTAGTGCAAGTCTGTTCATCACAGGAATCAAACTGAAAGACCCCAGCAGAAGCACAGAGCAGCAATTGTAGAGGGATTTGTAAGGTGGACCTAGGGACTGAGTGGCAGATACAGGCAGGCATAAAATGGGCATTGTGAATGATTCATAAATATCTAGTGATCTGACAAACTAATGACAGGAAGTCATGCACACTGGGCACTTCGAATGTATTTCATGAAATCATATGTATTGGTCACTTCCGCTTTTTCTATCATCTGCACAGAAAAAGATGGAGAAAACTAGTCAGGGAGTCCAGCACAGCAAATTTTCAGAAGATTTACAGTTTTCAAAGATAAAGAATATCTTGTACCTGATATTCTCATTTTATATAGCATATAGGATAAACTCACCCAGGAATAATTGTGGTAATTTCTGACATACTGTAGGGTCCCTTTGCAAGATGGTGCCCACAACATGTCTAATGCCTGCACAGGCATATTATAACAATTCATTACATATTTCTTGTTACAATGGTGTCCATTAGTCTTGGGTGGAATTTTTAATTCTGCTTGCAGAATCAGAGGAATTTGGTGACTCCATGTTACTCTTTTAACATGGAGTTCTGGCCAAATTCTGCCAATCGCCACATGGTGGAATTTGTTTTCCCGATCAAGCTATTGAAGTACACAGGGAACAAGGTGAGGCCCCAGCAAGCGAGCTGGCGAGCATGAACCGGATTTTGCGTCCCCTAGCGAGATTTCTGGGCGCTAGGAAGCCTTCCGGCATGATTTTCTAATGCGAGCGGTCGCGGTCAGAGGGCTGGGTCTAGAGTAGATCGGTGTTGATTCTCCTGCACGCAATGCACAGCTGGTCCTAAATTGATGCGTGGCATGCATGCATGCATTTTTTCTGCCCATTGCCCGGAACTCCTTGTAATCTTGTTGCATTTTTATGTAACTCCGCATATTCGCACGGAGTGAAATTCTGCAGTTTCCACCCACCCCTAGTGTCCAGACCTGATAGAATTATTGCAATGATTTAATATTGATAATTTGCATCATTTTTATAACATCTGGGGCCTCTTGTCATCCATATACTCGCTCACCCTTCCATGCACTCATTAGTCAACCATTACTCATTAATTAGTGATGCACTCACTCATCGGTCTGACCATTGAATCACTAGCTCAGACTCACAACTGCATACACAAACTTGCTAATTATAAAATGGGCAGGTCTATTGACTTTGCCAATGCTTGTTTATTTAGAGACAAGCTCAATATTCATGCTGTTCTGCTTGCTACAAGACAAACTGGGTATTCCATGAGCTTTGATAAAGGGATGGTTATGAGCTAAATATTTGGGGCTGTTGAATAAACAACAGGTGCTAGGACATCCTAATTTGTTAGGGTATACATATGCATACCTTGTTGAGACAGATGGGCTTTCAATATCGCAGGCAACAAAAAAAGACACTCTTTAGAATCCATATGCCAAAGGGGGTGAAAATGATTTAAATTTGCCAATTTATTAAGCAGTTTAATAGAGGGGCTGAGGTGCCCAATGCCTTTTGGTCACCTCAGAGCGCTGCATCGGCAGAAAGAGTCTGGGTGCTAGGTAGACCTCGCAGGTACGATCAAGGGAGTCAACATCAAATTAACTCCCCCCCCACCAACATGGAACCAAACCCCTAATGATCCCTTCCATCCATCGATTGACCATTCAGTCTCTATTCATCTCCCCTTCCACCGATCCATCCACCCTTTCAACTTTCCATCCCCGATCCTTCTATCCACCCTTTCACCATTCCATCCATTTGTTCATTCAAGTCACATATTCATCCATCTCCGAATAATCCATCATACTTCCATCTTTCATCAGCCAGGAACTCTGACGCGAGTTGCCAATTAGTTACCGGGATCCCCATTGTCAGGATCAGCGAGTGGCAGAGGGACTGGATCATTTTCCGGGCAGCGGTAATAAGACCCACATTATCAGTACGTATGCCGGGGTATCTTATGCTGCAGGGTGTAAAACATTTCACTTCTCTCCTTCACATTGGAACACATCTGATGCATTTTACCAAAACTTTGAAATATGCAAAACAGCCAATTGAGACGTTTAATTCAAAGAAACTGTGTTGAATAACTTTAAATCCCAACATACCACAATCCTGTGCATCCTTTTCATCTACAATTCACATGTTTCTACTGTCTGATCATCTGTCATGGCATACTTATTGCATTTGTCTGTAATTGGCCAGGGCACAGACTACAACTGCTTAATGATCTTCAGGAAATGGCAGGTGATGGCAAAGAATGCACTTTACAGGCTGGGTGTAGCAAGCCAGACCCATTAAGACAGGCGTTCTCAGCATGTTATGAGGGCTCCAGCCAGGAGAAGGCAGGCGGATCTTTGAAAAACCAATATTCACTCCTTCCTCTGATCTCTGGGAGGGCTTCGTTGTGGGTTGTTTCATGACTCTTGCAAAAGTGTGTAATCTGTTGCCATCATGACTCAGTATTTGCAATAAACAGACAATTTGAGGAAAACACTAGTAAGGTACTATTTTGAGCTTTATTCTGGTGGGACAGAATAATAGCTGATATTGAAAGTAAGTTTAACACACGATTGTGTGCTCCTTTTCACCATCTGCTCAGTTAAATTGTGATGTTTGGGGAGGGAGGGACTCGATGTCATATTCTATTTTGATGGAATGTGATAGGGCCCTGGATGCCACGTACAGTGTCCAATGAGTCCATACTTTATAGGAAAGCTAGCCAAGGTTTTGTTAATGGAAATTTGGAACTATGTAGAAAGATATAGTGTACAGTTGCGGGGGTCCTTCCCACCCACCCATATCCGGGTGCAAACAGCTTTTAGAGTTTTCTGAACGGAAATTAGCAAGAATCTAAACAGATATACCATTAACGTGTGGGTCTTTCTCCCCAACCCCACACATCTGGGAAAATATAGATGATATACTGCACCGAGGAGCTCTGATCTGCATCCAGCTCACACTACCTAAGATTCCGGTCACCAGCGTAGGTCCAGGACTGCTAAATCCACACATAATTTACAAGAAAAACATTATGCGAATAAATCTCATTTAGATTCATTGAGCACAATTATAAAAAGTGATAAAAGTGCACCTGAAGGTGACATTTCCACGTGGGTGCAGATTGAAGACACATTTGCAAAGCATGCCTGGGAAGCTGCATTTTCAGATATAATCCTGGGAAAGCCATGTAACTTTGTTGTGTTGTCATTTCCCGGATGCAGTGTTATGCTCATAGTACACAGCCTCAGTGCAATGGCCATGTTTTTTTCTTTTATCTTTTCAGAAGGGGAATATACTTTTTCTCTTTAGAGAAACCCCTTCCACGGAGTCCCGTGAACGTTGGGGGTGTTCCATTCCATCTCCCGCTATGGGAAGGGATTTACCACAGCCCTTGACAGGAGTAAATCGCTAACCATTTGAAAGGATGGAAGAAGGTTGGCGAGAAGTTTATGAAGGTCTATAAACATGTGCGTGTGAGGTCCTTCACAATCTTCCAACGCTTAATAGGTTTTAAACAACCCCTTCCACATACATGGGACTCACTCTACCTAAACTTCAAAATAGAAGATTCTGATGGTTGAGATCTCGGGAGAGAGTCCCAATGTTTGGCAGCTGTGCCTGAAAAACCGCTGCCACCAGTGGTCGAGCGGCGAAACTTGGGCACGATCACTCACATAGGATCCTCTGAATGGAAGCGGCTTCTAGGTTTCCATAAAACACAACATCTGTGATCATAGAGTCAACCAGTGATGGAAAAGTGCTTTGTGGACCAGACAGAGAGATTTGCACAAAGCACTCTCTCACAGGAAGCCGCTGTCTCTCACAGGAAGCCGCTCTCTCTCACAGGAAGCAACTCTCTCACAGGAAGCCAGCCTACAGAGACCTGAGCAGGTGAAATAGGATCAATTTTCTTATGGTCGAGCGCTAGCCTAGCTGCACAGTTCTGGACAAGCTGCAGCGTATGCTGCTCTGGCAAATCAAGGTACAACACATTGCCGTAGCCTCGCCACACAGCAATAAGTACATTAAGGATAAGAACTTTATAAGCAAAGGGGAAAAGATGCATCCTTTTCAAGATGCCGAGTAGATATAGATAGGAAGTGATGACAGAACACAAAGATAATGATGAGTCAATTTGGCTACCAGGATTTTTCTGTTTTTGACACAAGTTCCAGGTACGGGTTTATTACCCAAATGGCTTTGCGGCAGCTGCTAAGTTACCTGTGGCGTAGGCCTAGAAGCTGTAAATCCTGTGCTTATAAAGGTATGTTACAAGTGCAAATGGCTTTCTAGATTGACCAATTATGTGCAAATGTATTTTACTTGGACATCCTGCACACAGCCCTCCTGACATATATTGGGCGCCAGTCTTCTTCAGGGGCTTCTCCTCTAAGGTGGAGTAGCGTCACCCCTCTGCCGTCGCCGCACTGCTAAAAAGGAAAAATAAAATTATGATAACGCGCTGTTACTATCATTTTATCTTTCTAGGCTGAGGCAGTTTTGTGCGGTGGGGTTGGACTGTGTAGGGGGGAGGAGTGGTGGGCACCCTCCGAAGTGCTCATGAACGTTTGGCCGGCTGTCTCGGGCCGCCCAAACAGTCATGTGCACTTTGCATGTTCTCCACGCAGGCTGCATTACAGCTTGGTGAGGAACATGCCCAGGCTCCCATTCCCTGCCTGAGCGCCGAACCATGGTGCTCAGACCAATCACAATGCTGCTTTGCAGCGTTGTGATTGTCTTAGGGGAGCCTGGGTGCTTCCTGTTCATACAGAAGCCAGGAAGAGGACAGGGAGGATGGAGGAGAGGTGACGGCCAGCCAGCCAGCCGAGCAGCGGGTAAGTGATCTTTATTTTAAAACATTTTTTACCTCCCCTATTCACCTCACTACTGCTTTCCAGGAGCAGCCACCACCGGTCTTCTCTCTGCCTCATAAACCCCATAAGGAATACAGAAAATGTTGAATCCCAACAAAGAAAGCTAGCTATAATCAGCTAAAGGTGGAAGGGAGTTGATATACCTGCAGCTGCACTAAGGTTATCAGTTGCTCCACTCTTGTTGGTTGTGTCCTCTAGAACAGTGGCCACATATAAAGTGGTCATCTGCTGAATGCTTCAAGACAAAATATACCTGTCAATGCATCTATGTGACAGAAAGCGGATTGGTGATTTAACCTAAATAAAATATAATTGTATTTCAAGTTAAGGCAGGAGTTTATGTTTCTCACTTTCAGGGTGCTCTGATGCCCTCTTAGGCTGGGTTCACTCTCTATAAATATATAAAGGCCCAGGATTTTTTCAGTTTGGTTTATGTCTAGGACTTCAAAGTGTGGCATGATTACAAACAGCCCAACCAGGCTTAATGAGAAAAAAATCCAATCAACCTAGGGATCCAGAAAACATTAAGTTCACATGAAATAGTGAAGAGATAAAAAGTAGTGCACAAGGGTCTCATAGGCATTCATTTTGTGTTCAGCCGGTGATACAACTCTGGGTAAATGATATCTTAGTACCAGGGATATGTCTGTAGCCCAAGTGCATGGGGAGCAGGAAGGTAATTGGGACAGGACTTTTCTGAGGTTCTTTGTGAACTGATTTTTCCATGGTCCCAAAGATTGGATTTTAAGAATGGTTCCATCCAAGGTAGGAAAATCAATCTATCTAGGTTAGAAAAGTGGCCTAGAAGATCAGAAACCGAGGACCATGATAGGTTCAGCATTTTGTTTGCCAGATTGCTCAGATATGTGTATCGTGTTCTCAAGTGAATAAGGAGTCTTTGTCTGATTTTATTCAAAAAGACAATTGTTTGTACCTAATCAAAGGGCAAATGGCTCTCAGAACGGGATGGTGTTTTGTCTTCCAAATTACTGACTGTGTTCCTGACTTAAAGGGCCTTCAGGATACACGAGTCAAGGGCATTCCAGCCCAGGCACTCCTGTGGCAGCAGAGAGGGACTGCCTTGTGTTCTGTATTGTTGTTTGCTTGACAGACTGCTTGAGACTCGCCTGAACTCACGTTTATGTTTGGGGTGTTGTGGTCATAACATCTCCTGGGTTTTGTCCCTGAAGGGCTTGTTCATGGGCAGTAGAATTAGAAATTCGTTTTCTTAATCCCATACTGACAATTTACTGTGTTTTATTTTTGAAGTTTGCTAATAATCAAGATCACTCAAGAAGTCAGATTTTGAATTACTGAGCTCTAGGAGGTGGCTCTTGGTTCAGTCAATGGTTGGGTTGAATTGTGACTTCTTGACTACATTGTAATGATGGGTTGTCGGGCTCTTACACACAAAGGCAAGAACCTTCCCAGCAAGTGGACACCTGACGCCATCAGCAGGGCTGGCTTCCCACGCCAGACAGAGGGCTATGTTCCAGGGCAGGAATGTCTGGATAGCAGCATCTGCCTGAGCACAGGGCATTCTGGGATGCTTGGACTAAATGAGGATTTAGGGCCCTATTTAATTCTTGGCGGTAAGGATAACGGAGCATCCTCCCCGCTAAGAATGCGGTCCACTCACTGCATTTAAATGCGGGCAGATCTTTAGGTTAATCACAGCGGAGACTACTTTGTCTCCTCCGTGATTAACCCCCTCCAATGGCCTTGGGAAGCAAAGGGCTGTCAGAAAAAAAACTACATGTCTATCCACCCAATTTGGATGGGCGGATATGTAGTCATTAGTTACTGTTTCTTACCGCTAGGTAAAACCTGCTGGAAAGGAACAGTAAAAACATTTTAATGCTTAACCCACCATGAGAGAAGCCTCCAATGGTGAGGGGAGTATTACTTTTTTTCTTTACCAAAACAAAATCCCTTTTCGGGATTTTCTTTTTTAAAAGAAAAAAGAATAATGTTTTCTATAGGGTGGCGTCCTTCTGGCTCAGCCCTGTAAGGAACAGTAAAATGCACTGACAGGAACCGCCATGACAGCAGTTACTGCCAATGCCTTTATAAATGACCGCCTTCTTGGCAGTCATTTATAAATCTGGCGGGCAGATTATTCAAGGCCTGGTGGATGTAAAGTCATCTGCGAGGCCAATGGTGAATACCCCGTTTGCCAGAATATATATCTGTCCCTAAGTGTCCTCCCACTTCCCCATCCATGTTTACTGTATAGATAACCCAGGAAGAGACTCTTTGAATTGATTAGGCTCCGACCTCCAATGGCGTAGAAGTTTATTGTAATTCCGCGGAATGAAACTCCGCCAATTCCACGTACTCCTAGTGTTGAGCGAGAGGTGGTCCTGTGGATCCTGTGTCTGCTATAGATATGTTAACCTCTCCTTATAGTAAACTGGTTTCATGAAGCACATTTTGCATTTCTCTTTCCACTTTGGTGTATAAAGATGACCTCAATGTGAAATGTAATCACCAGATCCTGTACTGTAGGTGGGCGTTGACTCGGTCCCTGAGATTGTAATCCTCATAGGCGACCCATATTTGGGTGCCATAGTGTTCTGATTCCCCAATAGTGGTATTTTGGACTTTGATTCATTAAGATGAAGGAAAGTCTCCATTGATAGATGATCTTTGTGGATGATGCACTAAATGGTATCAGTTTGGTTCTTCAAAAAAGGCAACACAAACAAAGGTAAGGGAGTGGGCGTCACTAGTTTATTTAATATGTTGGTTCTTTTGCATATTGCTTTAGTGCTGTCCAACCTTTTTAGGCGAATAAAACATGTATTGGCTGTTTTTCTTAATGCTGTAGTCTATTCATGGTCGCCACAGCTATTCTTACTTATAATTACAGCCAAAACACACAGGACAATGATTTCTGCTGCAGCAGCACAACGTGTCCAGGAAACTCACCATAGCCAATGTGGTAACAGACAATTGCTGTGCATCCCAATCTACTATGTAGGCATTATATGTATCTGACTATGTATATATGTATGTAGTGTGTCATGAATAGCATGACACTATGTAGCAAGCAGCCAATGCCCTTAGTAGGGTAAAGAGGTTACAGACATGCGCAGTGGTGATGTGTATCAGGTGCAGTGGGCGAGAGGGACAGCAAAACGGTGCCACTGCAGGGATTGTTTGTGTCTGAACTATTCCAGAAGTGTTTTTACACTAGTTGTAGAACACTTACGAGACAGTACATTGCATTTCATTGCTTTTTTTCTCTAATTTCTTTGTTTTTCCTCTAATTTTTTCAGACAGTTGGATGCATCGGTGACTCCTTTTCAAGTGTGGAAGAAAGGGGGCGAGAGACATGGTGCTTTCTGGGAGTTGTCGGCTACACCTAGTGCTGATAGTTTTTGCATTGGTCTGGGATGGAGGAAGCACGCAGGTACAAAGAGCAGGTGAGTCAAGCTTCTCACACACAGCGGCGGCAGATTGTGGAGTCTCCGCATCTTTAGGTTTGCGACAAACTCATTTCGAAGTGTTACTCCTACAACCTCTAGAAATATTTGCATCATCCAATTTAAAGGACTCCTTTGAAGACTCTATAGAAATGAGACATGTAGTGATTAACGTCTGCCAGTGGCATGTGGGGTGGCACTAACACACATGTTTGGGGACTGGGATCTATTTATAATCATCAGACTCGGGCCTAGAACAAGAGAGAGAAAAATAGAGAAACGGGAGATGGAAGGAAGAAGAGAACCAAAGGAAAGGAGTGACAAAAGGGGGAAGCAGAGATGAAAAGAACCCGCATGAGTGGGTTCAATAAAGAGCGAGAAGTGAGCAGTGGTGGAATACAGGGGAATGAGGTGGAATCAAGACATGGCAACCTTGGTGTCAGCAGCCCTGGCGTTCAGATGTGCCGGTGCTGGCCTTCTCTCTTTAATACAAAAGGTCGCATCTTACACTCTCCTACACTTTCTATTTGTAAAGGATTTTTTTTAAAAACTTTTTCTTTAATAAATTAAGCACTGCCGTCATGCTTCATTTCCCCATTGTTAGTTTAAAAGGACCCATTGCAGACTTTCAATTTTCAAAACAACCTAGGTCTGCGTTGCTTTCTAATATGCCTGTGCCTTATGAGAATTACAGGAACGTATTAGGAAACAACATTACATGTTTTAAATATCTTCCCATTTCGCAGGCGAATTGAGGCATGGAAGCAGGCACTCATATGTTCACTAAAGGAAAGGCATGCTTATGCGACAAAACATGAACTGGTTTGCTGCTTTATTTACATTAGTACATACAAGTTAAACGGGTTCAATGGCATTATTTTAAACATATAAACTGAGCTGCCGGGTCCAAGATCTCTGCAAACACCCAGCAATCCAAGCGTTGCTAAAATAAAGGAAACATTTCAAAAATAAAATACAAGTAGCTTTTTTACAATGCCGTATTTGTAACTTATAGTAATAAATAAAAGTAAACAACTGCATACATGAATGCATGAACACATATTAAATACATACATCTATGCTAAAATGTATGGCTCTTTAGGGGAGCCAATACGAATGTGCAAAGCCTGCAACCGAAGTAAAATAGAAAGAGAGACAAGAACACAAACCAACAAGGGGAGAACGTAAATTGACAGAGGAATGTGAATACAGCGGCAGCATTGATACATTTCACGAAGGCAGCATATCGAGGATGGTTGGAATAGAACAAAGGGCTGCATAAGACGTGTTGAGACAGAATCTGGAGATCATATACATAATTATAAATGGGTGTTTGTAAATATTGGTGTGGCGTTCCACTGACCAATCACCTATCAGTGATTTCACTTGGAACCAGGAGGGGGAAACCCTTTGTTGACACCTATGTCATCTACAGATTCCTGTTCTGTAGGGCCTCCTTTGAGCACCCTGACCCCAACCCCGGAACTCATCCTATGGGTCAGATGGATAGGGGAATCAAACATCGCATGGTCTTACTTCCCTTCCACTACCTTCTTCAACCTCCCCATATATTACTTATTCCTGTGTGCTGTCTTGAACATGGCCTAGAATTTGACTGATGCTAGTGTTGGGCTTTTTCTCCTTATGAATTATGCGTGATGTCTATTCATACATTTGGCTTAAATGGTTCACTTATCTAATTTCACCTTCAGTGAGCCCGCCTTGTGCGTTTCATACATCTAAGAGTCTTCTGGATGCTCATACCTGGACCGGTTGCTAGCATTCGTAGACCCCATTCCAGTTCCTTTTCAGTCTTTCACTTAAGATGCTTAGCTGTAGCGATGTCCACATCTCGGTCCATCCATCACGGCTCCTCAGCTGTAAATAGCCGCCTGCCAGAGCGTGGTAAGACGGACTTAGCTCCAGACCAGCTGTGGTGTTTCAGATACACATCTGTTATTTGACTGAAATAAATTATAGTTCCTAAAGTCTACATTCTTGATGCCAGATGAGCAGATCAAATGATGAATGAGCCTTCTCCATACACTCACTAGTTTAAGTTGTCTCAGACCCAGAGAGGGTTCTTCTCTGATTGTGCTGCTTCTAAATGCAAATGTTGCCATTGCCTTGTTGATAGTTTGCTCACTTTGTGCCTCAGTTACATTGTTCCCATTGAGTTCCCACATCTCCCCATATTTTAATCATACCGGATAGAGGCGCAAATAAAGATTTCTTTCCTACTGGCCAGGTATTTTCCTCTCTCCCCCCCAGTCCCACCTTTCTCTTCATCCACCACATAGATTTTCCAACAAAAGTGCTCCCACGGAACACGTAGGTCGTAGCACGCCCCATTCTCAGCAGAACCGGAAGACCCCAATGATTAACAAGGCCACCAAGGGGAAACCCTGGTGGGTGAGGGTTATCTAAGGAAAACCTTCTGTTTTCCGAACAATAACCCGAGTGGTAAGAAAAGTCCTTTATTGACAGAAGGGCTCCTGTTGATCACATTACTTTCACCTGGAGAACGAGCTTCTTTTGCTTTCTTTTCCTCTACCTCCCTCTGTTTTCTGAAAAGGAATAGATTTTGCACTGCCCCAGATTTCTATTTATACATCACCTCCATATCCCTGGATTGGCACTTCCACCATAAAAGATTCATATAGTGTTCAACAAACACATCCGTTGTGGAAACTGGAACTTATACCTCTGTTCTCCAAATGGATTGCTGAGATGCCAACATATATTTCTTTCTGTTTGGGATGCCAGTGATAAATCATCAAAACACAAAATCTATTCTTTAGCTCACTGATATGAAAGACTTTTTTTTTTTAATTAAAACAATATTATAAGCATGGGACATTGACCTCGCCAGCTCCATTCTGGTCAATCGCATATGTTGTTTTTGCAGCTAGGTCCACATAGCTTTGAAATAATCTAGCGGTATTAACTGGCTCCAGAACCATTAATTCTACAGTGAGGGGTTTAAGTGGGATAGAAATTAAAAACTGACTTTGAAACGGGTTCCCATCAACCTCTACATTCAAGTCTTTAGCTTTATGTGCAAAAAAAGTGATCGATTTCTCAGCAATGGCGTCAAGAATCCTTAAAATAACTTGTGTCAATGATTCAGTCCCTGTTTACGTTTCACATGTTTTACGTACTCTTGCAATCCCTAAGAGTATTTGCATTTCTTCAAGATGCGTTTTTTTCACGCACCGTTTGACTCTTGTTTAGTTCATGCTCTGAACCGAGTCATTTAAAGGTGCCTGGGTAAGGTAATGCAAATTTCCCGCAGTGACCGTTAGTATGACATAAAGATGTTCAGACTACATGCTCATCCAATCCTTGGCCTCTGTGCAGGGTGCGCAGCGCAATGGGCACATTTGCGCCACTTCTAATGTCGGAAAGTGTGTAAAGGAGGTACACTTCTATTGAAATATGGAAACCACCAAAGGAAAATACAACGCAGTGCTTCCAGGAGAGTGGTGGGTTGTGTGCAAGGGGCTGCGTGTGAAGTGAAGGAGATGACAGCAAGTAGGTGCAGAGACAGAAAGAAGAAACAGTAGTGAAGAGAAAAGAAATGGCATGTGAGATCTGCATATAGAGAATTTTGTAAAAATCCTGGGAGGAAAAGGGTGTAAGTGTCTAACAGAATTAGAGATATGAAGAGAAAGGTGGTGTGAAAGAGAGGATGTGAGTGATTGAGACCCTCTGAAGACCACCGCCCTCTCCACAGATCTTAGTAGTGTTCAATTCACAATCATATTCTTAGAATTGAAACATTTTGAAATGGAAATTTTCATTACAAAATCCTTGTTACCCATTTACCTAAGAAGCACTGGCAAAGTCAATCGATGTGGCTTGTTCTAGCAGATATTTTTATGCCATATCTCAGAATGCAATAACTGAACCTCACTGCACATCACACAATATTCTAGAAATCCACTTTTGATAACTAAACTCTTGTTGATTTATATTTCTTCTAATAATGGCCATCCTAGCAATTCCACTCAGTGTGTTATAATTGGCCATTAACAAAACTATAACTACACACTGAAAGAAGTACCTTAAGTAAGACCATTAACACTAGCGCGCCCACCAGCCAGGGAGTTTCCATAGAACAAAGACCACCCATTATAGGGCAACTGAAGCACCGAGGCCCTGATCTCGAGTGGGTCAGGTGGGGTTGGAATTCCGAGTAGGGTGGTATTTAATGAAGCTGGCAATAAACATGTACGTTAAATCCCTTACTTCTACCATCGCGTATCTGCCGGACAGCATTTTAAGATTGGTGTACGCTGTGTATATTTTTAAACCGCGCTATATTGTATCGCGCTGCTGCTGCTCTTGCGGTATTTACCATTTCACCTGGCATCTGTGGGGACAGTAAGCGGGGGTTCTAGATCAGGCTTACCTGCACCATAAATCGTACCCTCACCCGCACTTTGCGGGATTCAGTCAGTGGGGTCGGGGTGCTTCGTCCGCCATCTTGGGTAGGGCTGAGGCTTTGGACATTGGTAGCGCCATTTTGGGTGGGGCTAGAGGCTCTAGCAGCCGGAAGCCCGCGCACTGGAGAGCTTATTTAAACTGCTCTCGATTGACTCTCCTTAGACTTCTACCATCGCGTATCTGCCGGACAGCATTTTAAGATTGGTGTACGCTGTGTATATTTTTAAACCGCGCTATATTGTATCGCGCTGCTGCTGCTCTTGCGGTATTTACCATTTCACCTGGCATCTGTGGGGACAGTAAGCGGGGGTTCTAGATCAGGCTTACCTGCACCATAAATCGTACCCTCACCCGCACTTTGCGGGATTCAGTCAGTGGGGTCGGGGTGCTTCGTCCGCCATCTTGGGTAGGGCTGAGGCTTTGGACATTCGTAGCGCCATTTTGGGTGGGGCTAGAGGCTCTAGCAGCCGGAAGCCCGCGCGGCGTAATACTATTAATAGGTATGGGAAAGCAGGCGCGCAGCGGATGCGCGCAGCGGTCGCGCCGTAGTTGCGCCGGAGGTGCGCCAGAGGTAAGCCCGTTTGCGCCCGTTCGCGTCCCGGGCGCGTTAGGGGCGCCTCTGGCCACTCACTTGGTCGACAACTATGAGGATGGTAACAACTCACCGTACCGTACGGTGGACGTTGCTCAACATCGATTATGTCCTTCAGCGGGCAAAAATCTTTCCTGCGGCCTACTGAATGTTCGCTCTCTCGTGAAACATCATGCCGAGATAGCCCTGCTACTGGAATCCTTACATTTGGATATACTATTTGTAACGGAAACATGGACCACGGCGGACTGTGGGCTGGAACTCGGTTGGGCTTGCCCACCGGGCTATCTGATTAGACATGTACCTCGAGCCTCTGGCAGGGGAGGTGGAGTAGGCTACATTTTTAAAGATTCGATCTCCCTGGTGGAATTAGCAGTTAGGGAAGTAGTGGGGTATGAGCTCATGGGCTTCTCTATCATGTCCCAGAGTGGCTCTTTGATCACAGGGTTGTTATGTTATAGACCTCCCTCCTCGACCACAACCTCTCTTCAGTCACTGGTTGATTTAATTTATGATCTTTCAAATTCCCATGCTAAAGTTTTAATATTGGGAGACTTTAACCTCTGGCCTTCCGGCCCTCAAGATCTGGCCTATAGAGAGCTCTGCCAATCGTGTGGTAACATTCAACTCACACAGCTGGTTTCATCACCCACGCATGTTAAGGGACATGTGTTAGATCTGATCTTCGCTGAGCCGAAGGTGGTGGTAGTGAAAGAGATCCTGGAGCAGGGCTGGACAGATCATTTTTTGATTAATATGTCCATTGGTCTATCTGGGCCGTTAAAATCAACCAACATGAGTGGCTTTAAATTTAAGCGTCAATGGGCTCGTCTTCTTAGAGAGCCAACTCGTCCTATTCTACTGCCTAGGGGGTTCCAGGTGAAGGATAGTGTAGATAAGAGCTATACTGCACTCTGTCAGCAAATTTCGACATCCCTGGACGAATTGGTCCCTCTGCGGAGGGTGAGGGAGAGACCCAGAGTGACTTATGCCTGGTTTAATGACGATTTGAGACAGCATAAGATCCGCTGCAAACAGGCTGAGCGTACTTGGAGGAGAGGATACAAGGAGTCGGATAGGGTAGCGTACAGAGTGGCCTTACAGGTATATAAGACTCAACTAAGAAGCGCTAAGGCAAAGTTCTTAGAAGATACCTTGGATAAGGCCACAAATAAATCGCAAACCCTATTCAAGCTGGTTAACAACTTATCTAATCCATCTTGTACAGCTCCAGCTATCCCGACCTCCCAGGATCTGTGTGACTCTCTGGCCGTTGCATTTGAGGAGAAAATAAGGACTTACTTGAATGGACTCTCAGTGCCCGGACAGTTGGTGTCACCGCTACCTCCTTCACTGGAATCTCTCTGCAACTCGGTGTCGCTCCGGGATAACAACAGGGTAGATACTTTTTGTTTACCTTGTTTTCCCATTCCTACATCGGAGGAATTCGATGCACTGGCCAATGGAGTGTCTTCAGGCTCACCATTGGATCCAATGCCTCATAAGATCTGGAAGGCATTTCAGGATGAGCTGTTCCCTCCACTTTACTCCATCTGCTGTCAGTCACTGATGACGGCGACAGTTCCAGTTAGCTGGAAAGTGGCAATAGTAACTCCACTATTAAAGAAGGCTTCTTTAGATCCATCATGTCCAGCCAACTATAGGCCCATCTCGCTCCTACCTTTTGTAATAAAGGTCCTCGAGAGATGGGTCACAAGAGCCTTGTCCAACTATCTGGAATTAAACTCTTGCCTGGATACAGCTCAGTATGGCTTTAGACCGGCCCATGGTACTGAGACCACATTGGTTACCGTGTTGGATGATCTACGAACGCGTGTCGACAGGGGCAGATCAGTTTTTCTGGTGCTGCTGGACATGTCGGCCGCGTTCGACACGGTTGACCATGCGGTTCTCCTGGAGCGTCTCCATAGTGCGGGAGTAACCAATTTAGCCTTAAGTTGGTTAACGTCCTATCTCAGTGACAGACAGCAAGCGGTGGCTTTACCACCATTTCGATCAGCCACTCGACAGGTGAATCAGGGTGTTCCTCAAGGGTTGGCGATTAGTCCGATCCTGTTTAATTTATATCTTCGACCCCTTATAGAACTGATTAAGTCATTCGGCATATCAGTCATCAATTATGCCGATGACACTCAACTGATTTTTTCATTTGAGGGTAGTGAGTCGGTTTCGAAAGACACCTTTCATCGCTGTATGTCAGCCACAGCCGAATGGCTGCGAACTAACTCACTCCAGTTCAACGGGTCCAAAACGGAGGTTCTCCATTGCTCTCCTGATCGCCTCCCTCGTGCGCTGCCTGATGATTTCTGGCCACCTTCTATTCCGGGTTCTGTGGCAGGAGCTAAATCGGCTCGTAATTTAGGAGTGGTATTTGAACCGGACCTACAGCTGGATGGTTCAGTAAATAAGACCGTTGCGACTTGCATGGGCCTGCTTCGTGCCTTACGCAAAATTTTGCCAATACTCCCCCCAGGTGTCAGAGCAGAGGTGGTGCGCAGTATTATACTCAGTAGATTAGACTACTGCAACGCACTGCTTCTAGGAGCTCCTAAAAAACTGATCCTTAAGTTGCAGAGGATCCAGAACATGGCGGCGAAACTGGCTTTTTCGCGCCCACGCTCTGCTTCCTCTTCTGCAGCTCTAGTTGATCTACACTGGTTGCCGATACAACAGAGGATCGCGTTCAAGGCGTCATGTCTTGTATTTAAGGCGTTGCATGGACTCGGACCAATTCCACTCCAGGGCCTGTTTTCATGGTACCAAGCTGCCCGGCCTCTGAGATCCTCATCGGCGTTTCTGGTGCGGATTCCAAGGATCACTAGAGCAAGGTTAGGTGGCCGCGCTTTTAGCTATGCGGCCGCCTCACTATGGAACTCCCTTCCTCTGGCGCTGAGGGGTAATCAAGATCTGTTCTCCTTTAAAAGGGACCTTAAGACCTATCTGTTCCCAAGGGCAATGTAAACATTCTTCCGATGGTTTAATGAGGTCTCAGCGCCAGGATACCCTTTGGGTGACAGATGCGCTTAACAAGAAATAAATACATACATACATACATACCCTTCTTTAGAACTCAGCAGGTCAACCATGCTGGAATTTAATATTCCCTTAACATGCAGATTTTGGTGAGTTAAGCATCAAAATATACATGCTATGCCTGATAAACTTGGAATAGACGCTATTAATTGCACCAGATACATGATGTATGCGGGGTATCGTTATTAATCAGGTGTGATAAATAGCACCTACTACTCTGACAAACTCTGAATCAGGGCTCTACTGTAGTAGGCGCTGGCCGAGAGCACCACAGTGTGGGCGGTGGTGAATGCTGGATCTCAGTGTCATTAGTGCATCCACTTAGGACAGGACCTTGTGGCTTTATTTATTTACCTTCACTGTGCATCACTGTGAGGGGGAAACAGGTAGCAGCCACCCCATGCCTCACTCCGTGGTACCCTTCTTCTATAAACTTATTAGTAGATGTAAAGAAAAGCAGTCACTTCTGTTCAGCTGATTGCCCAGGAGACCATCCTTTGTTCTGCTATGCAGCATGTCAGTGCCGACTATAAGGCCCTCCCAGAGAAAGAAGCATAAGGAGTGACATCTACTCTTCCGTTACTGCTCTGCCACTCAAAGCTTTCTTTTAGGGACTCAGTCTGAGACATGTTCTCAAAGGCTACCCACACTAGAGCGCTCAGGCAATCAGCCGACAGGTTTCTCATGACCATGAGTCTCAGACATGTTCTAAAAGGCTACCCACACTAGGGCGCTCAGGCAATCAGCCGACAGGTTTCTCATGACCATGAGTCTGCAACATGTTCTAAAAGGCTACCCACACTAGAGAGCTCAGGCAATCAGCTGACAGGTTTCTCATGACCATGAGTCTGCAACATGTTCTCTAAGGCTACTCACACTAGGGTGCACAGGCAATCAGCCAACAGGTTTCTCATGACCATGAGTCTGCGACATGTTCTAAAAGGCTACCCACACTAGAGCGCTCAGGCAATCAGCCAACAGGTTTTTCATGACCATGAGTCTGAGACATGTTCTCGAAGGCTACCCACACTAGAGCGCTCAGGCAATCAGCTGACAGGTTTCTCATGACCATGAGTCTGAGACATGTTCTCAAAGGCTACCCACACTAGAGCGCTCAGGCAATCAGCCGACAGGTTTCTCATGACCGTGAGTCTGCGACATGTTCTAAAAGGCTACCCACACCAGGGCGCTCAGGCAATCAGCTGACAGGTTTCTCATGACCATGAGTCTGCGACATGTTCTAAAAGGCTACCCACACTAGGGCGCTCAGGCAATCAGCCGACAGGTTTCTCATGACCATGAGTCTGCGACATGTTCTAAAAGGCTACCCACACTAGAGCGCTCAGGCAATCAGCCGACAGGTTTCTCATGAGTCTGCGACATGTTCTAAAAGGCTACCCACACTAGAGCGATCAGGCAATCAGCCGACAGGTTTCTCATGACCATGAGCCTGCGACATGTTCTAAAAGGCTACCCACACTAGAGCGCTCAGGCAATCAGCCGACAGGTTTCTCATGACCATTAGTCTGCGACATGTTCTAAAAAGCTACCCACACTAGAGCACCCAGGCAATCAGCTGACAGGTTTCTCATGACCATGAGTCTGCGACATGTTCTAAAAGGCTACCCACACTAGAGCGCTCATTCAATCAGCCGACAGGTTTCTCATGACCATGAGTCTGCGACATGTTCTAAAAGGCTACCCACACTAGAGCGATCAGGCAATCAGCCGACAGGTTTCTCATGACCATGAGTCTGCGACATGTTCTAAAAGGCTACCCACACTAGAGCGCTCATTCAATCAGCCGACAGGTTTCTCTTGACCATGAGTCTGCGACATGTTCTAAAAGACTACCCACACTAGAGCGATCAGGCAATCAGCCGACAGGTTTCTCATGACCATGAGCCTGCGACATGTTCTAAAAGGCTACCCACACTAGAGCGATCAGGCAATCAGCCGACAGGTTTCTCATGACCATGAGCCTGCGACATGTTCTAAAAGGCTACCCACACTAGGGCGCTCAGGCAATCAGCTGACAGGTTTCTCATGAGTCTGTGACATGTTCTAAAAGGCTACCCACACTAGAGCGATCAGGCAATCAGCCGACAGGTTTTTCATGACCATGAGTCTGCGACATGTTCTAAAAGGCTACCCACAATAGAGCGCTCAGCCAATCAGCCGACAGGTTTCGCATGACCGTTAGTCTGAGACATGTTCTCAAAGGCTACCCTCACTAGAGCGCTCAGACAATCAGCCAACAGGTTTCTCATGACCGTTAGTCTGAGACATGTTCTCAAAGGCTACCCACACTAGAGCGCTCAGGCAATCAGCCGACAGGTTTCTCATGACCATGAGTCTGAGACATGTTCTCAAAGGCTACCCACACTAGGGCGCTCAGGCAATCAGCCAACAGGTTTCTCATGACCATGAGTCTGGGATATGTTCTAAAAGGCTACCCACACTAGGGCGCTCAGGCAATCAGCCGACAGGTTTCTCATGACCATGAGTCTGCGACATGTTCTAAAAGGCTACCCACACTAGAGCGCTCAGGCAATCAGCCGACAGGTTTCTCATGTGTCTGCGACATGTTCTAAAAGGCTACCCACACTAGAGCGATCAGGCAATCAGCCGACAGGTTTCTCATGACCATGAGCCTGCGACATGTTCTAAAAGGCTACCCACAATAGAGCGATCAGGCAATCAGCCGACAGGTTTCTCATGACCATGAGCCTGCGACATGTTCTAAAAGGCTACCCACACTAGGGCGCTCAGGCAATCAGCCGACAGGTTTTTCATGACCGTTAGTCTGAGACATGTTCTCAAAGGCTACCCACACTAGAGCGCTCAGGCAATCAGCCAACAGGTTTCTCATGACCGTGAGTCTGCGACATGTTCTAAAAGGCTACCCACACTAGAGCACTCAGGCAATCAGCCGACAGATTTCCCATGACCATGAGTCTGACATGTTCTCAAAGGCTACCCACCCTAGAGCGCTCAGGCAATCAGCCAACAGGTTTCTCATGACCATGAGCCTGCGACATGTTCTAAAAGGCTACCCACTCTAGAGCGCTCAGGCAATCAGCCGACAGGTTTCTCATGACCATGAGCGTGCGACATGTTCTAAAAGGCTACCCACTCTAGAGCGCTCAGGCAATCAGCCAACAGGTTTCTCATGACCGCGAGTCTGCGACATGTTCTAAAAGGCTACCCACACTAGAGCGCTCAGGCAATCAGACGACAGGTTTCTCATGACCATAAGTCTGAGACATGTTCTAAAAGGCTACCCACACTAGAGCGCACAGGCAATCAGCCGACAGGTTTCTCATGACCATGAGTCTGAGACATGTTCTCAAAGGCTACCCACACTAGGGCGCACAGGCAATCAGCTGACAGGTTTCTCATGACCATGAGTCTGCAACATGTTCTCAAAGGCTACCCACACTAGAGCGCTCAAGCAATCAGCTGACAGGTTTCTCATGACCATGAGTCTGAGACATGTTCTCAAAGGCTACCCACACTAGGGCGCACAGGCAATCAGCTGACAGGTTTCTCATGACCATGAGTCTGCAACATGTTCTCAAAGGCTACCCACACTAGAGCGCTCAAGCAATCAGCTGACAGGTTTCTCATGACCATGAGTCTGAGACATGTTCTCAAAGGCTACCCACATTAGAGCGCTCAGGCAATCAGCTGACAGGTTTCTCATGACCATGAGTCTGCAACATGTTCTCAAAGGCTACCCACACCTGGGCGCACAGGCAATCAGCTGACAGGTTTCTCATGACCATGAGTCTGAGACATGTTCTCAAAGGCTACCCACACTAGAGCACTCAGGCAATCAGCCGACAGGTTTCTCATGACCATGAGTCTGAGACATGTTCTAAAAGGCTACCCACACTAGAGCGCACAGGCAATCAGCCGACAGGTTTCTCATGACCATGAGTCTGAGACATGTTCTCAAAGGCTACCCACACTAGGGCGCACAGGCAATCAGCCGACAGCTTTCTCATGACCATGAGTCTGCAACATGTTCTTAAAGGCTACCCACACTAGAGCGCTCAGGCAATCAGCCGACAGGTTTCTCATGACCATGAGTCTGAGACATGTTCTAAAAGGCTACCCGCACTAGGGCGCTCAGGCAATCAGCCGACAGGTTTCTTATGACCATGAGTAGCGCCACACACGGCCTTAGCTGATCCAGAGGTGGGGCGGATAGAGGAAATGGGCCCTTAGGGGTTAGATTTGAGTGAGGCATTTGCTTGAATTAGTGTGATGTGTGTCTGCATACTTACAGGTTGCCTTGACAACTAAAATTCCAGAATCTATCTTACCACACAATAGTGACATTAAAGATGAACTGTAAGTTTGCTCCTATGTAGCCTCTCTGAGAGAGATGGTGACCATGATATTCAGTAGGGCTGGTGTGGGTCATATATTAGGGTTCTTCCTCATGACTAGAGGGAGCAACCTTCTTCTCACTGAGCGAGTTCATTATTGTTCTAGCACATTCAGCTTCCAAAAACACCAAAGGTGCAATTCACAGAGATCAGCACATAATTGCACACATTTTCCAAAATGTGCACGCCCTGGGTTATAAGAGTCGGATAAATATTTTTAGGGATTCTTTAGTTTAGAGCATATTTGCACCACAGGTCCCTAGCGAGCATACGTCAACCGGGCACACACCTGGCTGACTTCAGTACATACCTGATCTTAAAGATTCACTAACGTAATAAACGATTGAAAAAAAAAAAAGTTGATGGTGTAAATTGCCAGGTAAGGCTTGCAGAGAATTATGGCTACAGGTACAAATAAGGACGGGGAAATTGCCTAGTTAAGTGAAGATTGAGCAATTGGGCATACAGAATTAGAGGCAGTGATTAATTGTAGAAGAATAAGTGTTGGGACCCAAATTTTTGTTCATAAATCCAAGGCTAGCTTTATCAGAGGGTCGGGAAGCTGAATACTGCCACTGCGTAGACTTGATTTCACCTCAGGTCTCTTTAATCTCCCACCAGAGACTCCCTGCAACTTTATCTCAATCTTGCGGGTTCTTTTCCATCCCTGTTTTCTCTACTTGTCTCTGTTTTTATTTCTTTTCCTCCTTCTTCTTTGTTTTCTCTGTCTTGCTATGGATCAAAGTCTGTTGAGGATAAATAAGTGCCGGACCCCAGAAATTAGTGCCGGTGGTGGTTCCCACTGGCAGCCAATTCAGAACTGGTTAGAGGTAGAGTCAGAAATGTACTCAATTTGAGGTTTCACCCTCGATATATATTTTTTTAATTCTTTTTGTAAATCTATTTTTCCTGATGTGAGAATGATTTGTACCAGCGGATGGTACGAATTATTAGAATTACACTCTACACTCAAACTGGGACCAAGAGGGGGTTTTACAACGCTGAATAAAAGTGAGGAGGACAACAGCTTCGAAGAGTTAGGTCCATGATTTTACTGTGCGCATTAGTTTTTTTTGGCGGGCATTTAAACACGTTTAATGGGATCACATAGCAAAACGTGTCACTTTTTATCAGAACCATCAAAGGCAAATCTCAAAATACAACGGCATTAAGGTAATTGTAAAATGTCTTTGGGACAAATACTCCAACATTTGCCAAAAATAAAAAACATTTTCACCTCCTAGGACATTTTATATTTAATTTTAAAAAACCAATGCGCCATCTAAAACCCCTCAGCCCAAGCCAAGAAGAACAATACACCACCTTCAAGCAACTAAAGACTAAAAGAACAGATCAATTAAAAATTAGCAGAAGAAAATAAACTAGATTACCCCTGTGGAGTTTCCAATGAGAAACATGGGATGTTCGACATAACAGAAATAGTTGGACGTGGTACCATCAAGGCATTCAGACGTGCTGTCATATTTAATATTGAGATAGGTTTGCATCTCCAGCAAAAAAGTAATAAATAGTAACATTTCTTCAGTTTTTCTTCTGGTTAAGTTCTCTCTGTTTCTGTCTAGTTCACTCTTCCTGCCACTACTCCTTGGATTCCCTCTAGTTACCCCTGTTTTACAGTAAGTATCCAGCAAGCACTCTGTGATCCGGGCATGCGCAGTGCCATTCACATTTAAACATGGAGGTTTGTGTCATTAATACAGAGGGGGAGGAGGGGCTTTGTCCACTGTACATTAATGGGGGTAGGGTGATGGGAGGCAATGCAAGATGCTCTACATCCAGCATGGAGTTACACATTTGAATTACACATTTATAGAAAATTGCACCTACTTGTAATTTATGTTAAGTGTGTTTTGGGAATCACATGACATCATTCAAGTTAAATGTTTTTTCAAGAATCACGAGTTATAATGTACACTTTTCCTTTCCTATTGGCACAATTTAAAGCGGTTGAGTTTTGGCTCATTAAAATCCAAAAAGCCTGCTCTTTTTCGCTTTCCACAGCATTCATTTTATGTAATTATTGTCTGGTATATTCTGGTTCAGAGATGATGAAGGGGTAGAGTTCGCATAGAGCCCACTATATATTCATGTTAGCATTATTATTACAATGGTAATATTTGAGCATTACTACTGTGCACAAGTACTATAGTGAACATGGAATTTTTGCACAATTGCATCATAATTCAGATAAACCCTAATAATTTATCTGAGACCAATTTGATATAAGGGAGGAGAAGGTGAAAGTTGCAACCACCCAGCAGGTGAGTAGCAGGAACACCAGGGGCTCCTGTGTATGCAAGGAGACATCCCCTCCAGCCTGCAAGTGGGGCAGTATAAAACTAAGGGCAGTACATAGAGCCTTGCATCCCTGGACCCTGGTACCACTGCACCTGCTGCACGATAGCCACGCCCTTATACCCCTGTATCAAAGACTTGTACACATCAAGGTTGCAAACAACAAAACAATCATATATTCACCTACAGTCTTGGTCGGTGTTATTAAAGTAAATTGTAAATTAGCAGCACATGGGACAATGAGGCTTCAGCTCTGCCCCTCCAGGACACACTGCCTTCCTCTCTCAACTTTTCAAATTTCGAAATGTCCTTTTCTGCAGCATACAGTGCTGCCCTGCCCTTCATCTCTAGGCAGCTTTGGAAAAACAGGCTCACAAGATCCAGCAGACGTAATTGACAAGGGGGTGGGAAGCTGTAAATTGCAGTATCCCATTTAACAAGAGCCTTCAGTTCTTGTGTAGGCATGTTGGGAATGTGACGTTAGAGCAGATCTTGGGGAAGCACAGGCCCTGCCACTCTGCTGCTCATGTCGGCAGACCCTCCCTGTGCACTGGCTGCGGTTCAGAAATGTCCTGGGAAATAGGCTATGCAACCTTTCTCTTCCACCTTTTCTCAACAGTCTCTTCCATTGCCTTCACAGGGTGCAAGAATGTCCACTACGACCTGATCTTCATCTTGGACACCTCGTCCAGCGTGGGGAAAGAGGACTTCGAGAAGGTGCGGCAGTGGGTGTCCAACCTAGTGGAAACCTTCGAGATTGGCCCCGAAAAGACGCGTGTGGGAGTTGTGCGCTACAGTGGTAAACCCATCACTGAATTTGATCTGGGGAGGTACCAAACACTTGAGGATGTCAAGGCAGCAGCGAGGAACATCAAATATTATGGAGGGAATACAAACACGGGGGATGCGCTCCGATACATCACTACATACAGCTTCTCGGAGGAGGCAGGAGGGCGGCCGGATGAACGGGCCATTAAAAAGGTGGCCATCCTTTTGACGGATGGAAGGAGCCAGGACTATGTCTTAGAACCTGCTACGGCAGCGCACAAAGCCGGGATAAGGATCTTCGCTGTTGGCGTTGGGGAGGCGTTGAAGGAGGAGTTGGATGAGATTGCATCAGACCCTAACTCTGCACACGTCTTCCATGTCTCTGACTACAACGCCATTGACAAAATCAGAGGAAAGCTGAGGAGACGACTCTGTGAAAGTAGGTGGAACTACACTTGTACTTCATAGAAGCTCCAGTGGGTATATTGCAATGGAGCAGGTGCATGCTGGGAAAGAGTCAAGCTGTTTCCTCGAGTTCACAACATGGGCTCCAACTGAAGTTATTTTACATTTTTTGACTAGAATTTGTTTGGTTCAGTCTTTCAATTTAGTCTAAGTTGCAGTATTTTGCTGCCTGGTTTACTATTTTCGCACAAAAGTAGGGAACAGAGTCCTCAGTCATGTTTAGTTTGTCTTCTAATGTTCTGAAACCAATGGTAGATTAAGGGGGGGGGGGGCGCTTAAACAAAACCTTGATGCTGCCCAGAGGCGCAACTAGAGCCAAATTTCGGGGGGGGCTGAGCAAAAATTTCGGGGGGGGCTGAACTTTAAGCAATAGGCAGAGTGGAGCTGCAGGGGCTCTTAGAAGGGGTGAAACAACAGCAAGGCTCCTTTAACATGCAAATGGTCTTTTAAAGACCTGTAAAGTGCTCGGGTGCGGCTGCTTTTTTGCCCGGGAAGGTGTCTCATCCCGGGCTGCCACACACGACGGGGGGGGGCTGAAGCCCTGTGAGTCCAATGGGTGTTGCGCGCCTGATGCTGCCTATAATCGTTATCAAGACCTGAGAGCTGATTAAAGGCTCGGGTATGAGTGCGGCTGTGCTTGGAGACAGTGATATCTCACGTGGAAACACCATGCCACCTGCTGTGACGTCTTTCCATGTCTGTTTTACTGGCTGAGACCTACTTGGAGGGGTTGGAATGAGGAATAACATTCGGTATCGGAGTTTGCACACCTTGTGGCATGTTATGATGGGTTTTTATAGCGCAGAGCTCGGTGCCGTCTGTTTTATGTGCTTGCAGGGCGCAGACTGAAATATTGTACCAGACATTTCTCTGAATTCCTGCTTCATTTTCAGAAAGCAAATCTCGGAAACGGTGAACAAGGTTTGCCTCTTTCTGCTTCCGAGCTGTGCTGTCTGAAATTCGAGCATTAACTCAACTGAAGGAAATATCAGGTTGAGCTAATTCACTTTACGCTCAACATGTACATGAAACAGGCGCTTGGTTTTGCGTTTATTGCACCACAGTTTTCCTCTTTGTAACCATTTTTTCCATGCAAAGTTCACAATTTTCTCCTGGAGACGTTTGCGGGGTGAAAAGAAAACATCCTTGGAGTGTGCTAAAACCGCGCTTGTTCGCTCTCCATCAATATTGGCGGTGCTAAGATGGCCGATATGTGGTGCATGTTCAACATTTGCAGTCAGCAGAGCCCCCCAGCCCCCCCCCCCCCCCCAAAAAAAAGAAAGGGCGGCACTTTTTATTTTCTGGAACAGAGAATTAAAGTATAGCGCCTTTCACAACTGTATCTTTCTTGCAGATGCGTACACGTTAAATCTGGCAGTCTTCAGTGGGGGCTGTGCACTGTTGTAATGTGCAATGTGATATCTGTAATAAGAAAGCATCCGAGAAAAGATGCCCTGTAGCCCTCAATAACTTCCATTTGTGTTGGATCATCTGACAGATGCAGTACATAGCGAGTCAGGATGTTACCACAAATGTGCTGTTTGTTTGGTATTTAATCTCACAGCTTTGAAAGAAACCCCTGTAAGTATTGTGGGAGAAATGTAATTGCTAAATCCCTACAAATTGCGGGGATAGGCGTAAAACATGAATGGGATTGAAGTGCAACCGATGGATTGATGAAACTCCTAAAAGAGGAGTAAAGTTAAAAGTTATGAGAATCTGAACAGGACACATTTACCTGTAGTTTTTGAGCAGTTCTAAAGTGCCTTTATAGTTATTCGAAGCACTATCTGAAGGAGCGATCATGGAACTAAGGAGAATAAATGTTTATCAGTAGGGATGAATGAGACAATAGGACACGGAGCTGGTCAAAAAGAACCAAGACAAGTGGGGGTATAGTTTGTAACGGAGGAGCCCTTGGGGCAGGGTGATGGGGGGGGGGGGTTGCCCTCAGCAGGCCTGCTGCCAGCAAGGAAGAGGTGTGTCTTCAAGCCCTTCAGCAGTGGCTTTGGGAGGTTTCACATAAAGCATTGAAACGCATCGACATTCTAGAATGGCATTGCAATTCCACCCTAGGCACTCTGAAGCCATATTTTGTTTCTATGTATGAGTCAATGTGAAGTTCAGAGCAATCTGTTGGTTAAGTTACTTATTTCGTCTTGACATATCTGTTACTTTTATAACCCCACGTGCGGCGCACGGCTTCTTCAGGGCGCTTGCTGGAGAGAAGATTTGAGGAGGGGTGAGCTGCCCAGACAGGTCATGACCTCAGTTCGAACACCTGTGTAAAACAGAAATGTTTAGATAATTATAAGGTTGGGCTTTTCCTCGCACACTTATACCCTTAGGGTCTGGTGATTCTGGCAGCAGCAGAGAAGCTGAAAAGGCGGCCTTTTGTTGTGGTCGAAATATATGATGACTTACACTTTCAGGAATGGGAACAGCTGTTAGTGGCCTACAAACTCAGCATGGCTGATAATACTATGGAGCTGACTTGGGAGAGTGTCCTAGTCATGGAAACCCCCATGCTGCAAGGCTGGACCCACTGAACCATTAAAGGGAACCCCAAGGAGAGGGTCGGGTGGAGTGGTGGCTGGTGATACTTAAATGTGGTGGGCATCATGGCTGCCCCAAGCCTGACTTCCTATAGGGCCATGACAGAGGTTGTCCCCCAAGAACAGTTTGAAGATTATGGAGTCAAATTAGGCACTTTAAAACTTAGTTTCCACATAATTGTTCTCAATTGCCTTTGGCGTGCCAAGCCAATGAAGCCATTAGTGCTCCCACTTATGTGAAAAATTGCCTCCATTATGCCAGGGTCAGCATATGGGGGCAAACATGACAAAATACCATTTGTGCCCACTTATGCCAAGAAAAATGGGCAATCCTTATATCAAAAACGATTGCTATTATTTTAGGGCAAACCTTGTCTCATGATGCCTGTGCCCCCCACATCCAGTCTCATGGTTGAGCTCCCTAGTGCCCAGAATTAGGCCCAGTATTCCAGGGCCAGAATTGTGCCATGGGTGTCCCATATGCTAAAAATGTCCTTTAGTGTGCTAGTGTCTTCATTTTATCTCAGGTGCCCCTTATGCCAAGAACGACCTTGGAGAGGGTTAGGTGACAGGATGACTGAAGTATAACCCTGGCCACTGTAGAGCTTAATGCTAGAGCACCCAGGGATAACTTTACATGCGGTACTACAGCTAGTCACATAGGAAGTGGCAACTTAGACTCATTAACCCAGTGCTGGGACTTTGTCATTCCTGGAAAATCTAACTCATAGCCGACACAGGTGTCTCTATGCGCCTGCATTAGATATCAGACGGATTCATTGTTCCAGGCTATTTCAGCTTGATGTGAGTCTCGGCATTTGTTTTATTATTCACTATTGGTATGATAACACAAGCATTGGTCTCGGCTTTTATCTACGAATGCACCCCTACTGGCTTTTCCAATGCATTTTGCTGATTGTTTGTGGCATCAGTAAAAATAAATGCCTTTTCTTGATGCTGTCCAGCATAGGCAATACCAAAATGAAACAAAGGTGTGATGATGAGTAGTACACTTGCATACATCACCATATATGCCTTGCATATGAATTGATGGCATCTACTTTTCATTGACTTTTTATTTACTGTTCCAAGATGGCGGCCACCAATCTTGGAGCAGAAAATAAAACAATTTAAAAATCTGTGTGCAAGCACATTTTGTATAAGGAGCAGCGGAGCATGGCAGCAAATTGCAGCTGCTGGGCCCTCTAAAAAAGTTTTTTTTTTTTTTTAAAGATCGCAATACGTGGGTTGGGTGAGCATTGGAGGAGTGGCTGAGGAGAAGTCAACGCAAAGAAAGGTGGTACAGGAAATGGGAGAGCAAGTAGGAGCTTGAGGCGAAGTAAAAAAAGTGATTAAAAAGCAAGAAAAGCAGGCAGGCGTGTGGGCAGCAGCGGACAAGCAGGGGAAGAGGGTAGCAACATGGAGCACATGGGGTTGGTATTTGAGAGTAGGGAAACAAGGGAGTGATCAGGAAAACACACACTTCCCTTGAGTGCAGAAAGAAAAAGAAAACTTTTTTCCCTGAATGTGAGCAGTCGAAGGATACACGTTAGACAACCAAAAGGATGGTAAAGAAGCTATGCTTAAGGGAAGATATAAACATAAGAAGAGGAAGGAAAGCCGTTGAATGAGAAGCAAAGAAATGAGATTGACGAGAAAACCAACAATGGTATTAAGGGAGCTGGTGCAACAGCCACTGATTTTTTTTTTACTGTCCACAATAGGTCTTCCACAACAGACAGCTAAAAGCAGTCTGTAGGCAAGACCTAACAGGATCAGAAAACAAGAAGTGCAGAGCCCCAATGCCCATGACTGTGAGTTTTGCATTTATGTGTACATGTCACTGGTAATAAGAAACCAGCACTGTAACAACTGAGCCCTTGAGCATTACAAAACGGAACCAGTAAGTTTGATTACTATCTATTTCAGTGCCTTTACTTTTATTACTAAAATACCAGACTCTCCAATCTCAGAATAACAGGTATCAAAACAGCACATCCATTCATTTTGCAACATGGTGGCATTCACTTCCAGATACACGTCCCATACTTTAGTGAATAGCAAACATTTCTAGTCATTGGAAGGTCAACAATGTTTCATTGTTACTAAGGTATGTGTAATGTATGGGTAATGTGTGTATGTTTGTAAACACTTTTTCCGTATTGTATAAGAAAGTGATCTGTATCGTAAAATAGGGAAGGGTTCATTTACCTATTAGCCATTGCCAGTTATACAGATGATCTCAATCATTAGGTATATACAGAGTTCCAAAGCTGCAGAATAGACCCCGAGTACCATCATTCATGCAGGAAACCTAACAGGTGTTTAAATACAACACTCTAGATCTGGAGTAAGTACAATACTGTCAAACTGGAGCAACTACTGTGATCCGCTCAAATAGTGTGTGGGCGGGAGGCACTTTTCTGGGTGTGCTGGTCATTTTGTCTCTAATTTTTCCCCATATTGAAACAGGTGCAATAAAAATGTAAATCATCAGATTGCACTACCCACCTTGTCGAAGACAAATATTAATATAGTATCGTTAATTTATTTTATTACGTGATGCACTTTAATTACTTTACAAATCCTGCAAGAAAATATTTTTCTTTTTTGAAGTTTAAATAGAGGGTGGTCCTTTCGGGACTACCCACCCCCACCGTAGCCTGAGGGTCTGGGCATGCTCACCCTCCCCCTTATTTGCCCTTTCAATTTTTATTTAGGACTCGGGGAACCGAGTACTCGAGTCCTGTCCTGGCCATCACATTTTCTTTCAATGTTGTGGTAGTCAGTCAGATACTTTTTGAGGATCTACCGACCTAGATATTCATACCTTTTCTAAGCTTTAACCCCTACTCGTTCAACTCGAGCCTCTCTTTAAACGCTAATTTCTGAAAAGTTACTGAAAGGGTTTTCATCATTCTAAAAAAAAGCACTTCATTGAGTAAAGTTCTAACTGCATCTTACATTTTGTGTAATTTTCTTCATTCATTTTTTCTTTATCGAGGCATAAGGAATCTTATTGGGATTAAAATAGGAAATGCCCCTTTTGGGACTCCTCTTGTTTTGCCTTCCTCTTGATAGACCTTCATGAAGTACCCAAAGTGGATGGAAAGTTCCATGCAGATTCTTTCAATGATGCTAACATTCTTAAGAACATAAAAAAAATGCCTTTTGGAAGGAAACTCCCATAAAACATATCGAAGGACACACTGACACTCCGAACACGGAACACACGAGCCATGTGACTATTGCAGGTGAAATTTAATGACTTTAGCTAAGTTACAAGGCAGCAAGAGTCATCATCTACTCAATAGTGCAAATAAGTGACATAGAAGAAAGACAGCGAGAAAAGGTTGTTACAAGAGAGATATCATAAGCGCCATTTTGGAGTGATTACTCATTGGATTAAGGCTTAAGTAAAACATCAATGCGTTCAAACCTGAATGGCTCAAGGAGTCAAACATGTTCATATTTCAATAACCAAATGAGAGTTAATCCAACTGGAATTAATTACAAAATAATTAACTTAAAATGTAAGTTAATATATGCATGCCACATGCTTTTGAGAACTGTAGAAATGAACTTTCATGTTAATCAATGTACATGTATATTATGACAACAGTTTGCCGAACTTCATATAAGTAGAAGGAGGTATGAGGCGTTAACTATTAAGTCAAAGAAGAGAAGGTCTATGTAGACTAATATGCCTGGGCATTTACTGGCTTCAGCCGGAATGAATGCAGCCAAACCAAGTCACACAGTGGTGTTTATTCTAATAGCCAAATCACTACAGAATTTAAATTAAATTAAGTTAGTTGTGCCCCAGTGGGCTAAATACCAAGGTGACTTGTTTTAGAAGGTCAACCTAGCGCCATATTTATCATCACCAAATCAAAATCAATATTTAGTAGAACAATGTATATTTTAAAGGGTTGCTGTTGTGAAACTGGAACAATAAAGCCCAAGCTGGCGTTAGCCTCATCACCTAAATAACATCTGTTAATCACTCTACAACAAATGCAACAGAACATGACCTTGGCTTCAACGTTGTATGATTTTACTCTCCCTTGTTTTTAAACACCTGTAAAAAAACACATTGAAAACAATTAAAACTGAAGTGCTGCCACTTTCTTGTAGCTACAGAGCACTTAATTTCACTTTTCAATTGTCAAACTAGAATCTGTGGTCAGTTGAAACACAATCCTGAACACTGAAGAGGGACAACTGTCAACTGTGTACTACATGTAAAGAGAAGTCATTGGAATGCTAGATTATCCTAAAAGTACAACTAGTTCTTCATCTGAGTTAAGCCCTGTTGGTATCTTCGTATTACATTGGATAATATAGCTTGATTCCAGATGGCATAGGTTCGTAACTCTATCGTCACCTCTGATGTTGGGGGCCATGGAGTCTATAACTGGTGTTGTCACTAGCATGGTGTTGTTGAACTTGTCGAGCCACGGATATTGTCTATTATTGTGTGAGATGGCCCTGATGTGTTCTAGTACAAGATTTTTTGCTGTATGTACTGTATTTCCAATATAGCACTTATTGCAACTGCACTTGAGACTGTACACGCAATAAGCTGTGTTACATGAGAGGTGTTTTGGGATGTTAAAGGGTTTTGCCGTTTATGGGGAGGCTATATGTTTGGTGTTAGTACTGTTTCTACAAGTCTTGAACTTGTTGTATCTGAAAAAACCTTTCTGGAGGACATTCTGGCAGAGCTTTGTCAAGGTCACCATATGCTTACATATATAGTTCTTTCATGGCATTTTTCAAGTTCATTTGTTTTACCACAAAAACAAGATTCAAAGGGTTAAGTTTGTGCAGTAACGTAGAATGACATTGAAGAGGCATTGTAACTATTAGTAGAGTTGCTTCTTTGTGAAAAGTTTTTGATGAATGAAATCTGTGACACAGTAAACAGTGTTATTCAAATATAAACTCAAACTTGACCTTTGCACTGTAGTGAAAAATATGTGAATGAGCGTTCATTAGTACAGTTGCTCTAAAAAAATGTGTGTTACAGGGCAAAAATAATTTTCAGTGCCATGGCATTAACAAAAGAAATCTGTCTGTCTGTCTGTCTGTCTTTGTCTGTCTGTCTGTCTGTCTGTCTGTTTGTCCATCCGTCCATCCGTCTGTCTATCTATCGATCTAAATTCACAGAAAAAAACCAAGGTAAAAGTGATGGTATAGTTAGGTGAATATCGCAGTGACAACTTTAAGATTTTGATAATAAAAAAAAACACAGAAATTCCCCAGTCATAGTTAGCAGATCTTGCTATAACTTGCGCCCCACCATGCACTGCTTTTGACCACACATATTACATCACTGATGACATGTTCTGTGACATCATTTATGACATGCCTGATGACATCTCAAATGACAACTTTGATGACATCGCTAATGCCACATCTTCCAACAAGTGTGTTCGCTTGTTTTATAGTTTACACAGTGGTGAGCAACTATCATATTACTTCTCTACCTTATTTTGTGCAGCCTGTGCCCAGCTAATGGGTGTAAATGTTTACGACAAATCACGTGATGCTAATGTACCATACGTGTGTAGAGGTATTGAACGTGTTATAAATCTTTGCATTGAAGGGTAACTATGTGTGCAGGTGACAGTTGACAACTGGTATCCATTATGTTCCACACAAGTTTTTTGGTTCAGCAGAAAAAGTTTCCAACACTCCTACATAGTAAAATTTGTAAGCAACCTTGAGTTATTAGATAGAATCGTTTATGCATGACAATTTCTACATAACATCGAAGACATAGGTGCATGTGCTTGATTTGCCTCTGATGATGGACTACCTGTAAAATATTCACCACAGTATGAAGGCTGAAAGTAGTGTTATCTTTAGCACCTTCAGACCTTGGTTATTTTAAGTAAATGGTCTCTCTTTGGACAGGTTTTGCATCGACTGGACACTGCTCTTAGGAAATACTCAGTTGTGTGTTTCACTGTTTGAAAAAAGTGTGGGACAGAGCAAACTCTCTCCATAGAGTAAACACTGTTAACAGTAACCACTTTTTAAATCATATCAGCTTAATTTCTCAATGAAGGTTTGGTGGCTGTGATGGTTTTGATAAAGATAAAGGCTGTTCGCAGTAGCGCATTAGTTACAGAAGCCTGGTATCTAGAGGAACTTGGAACCTCATTTACAAAAAACTGGTGTAGAACAGTGCCGTAATTCTATTTGCTGCACTGCCCTATGCCAATTTGAAAGGGCAGGATTGCAAGATATTTACGAGATATAGTGCATTCCCGTACTTTTTGCCTGCGCACAATTTGATGCCTAGCGCCAAAGCAGGCATCCTTGCACCATGGTGCAAGGGTGTCTCTGTTGTTGGCAGGATTGTAATTATGCGGGAAGGGCAGCTTTCTGCACAAAAACAATACATAGAGGTGTTTTCCTTGTTCTATGTGTGCTACAAAATGCAGCACATGTAGAAAGAGGAAATAATTAGAAGAACTGACAATATTTCTCCTCATTACGCCTGCTCTTGGGAGGTGTAAGGTTTTGGCGCTGCCACAGGTTTACATGATTTTGTAAATCTTGGGCAGCGTAAAAATCCATGGGTGTTACGTGGGAACACCCACCGAAACTCCCAAGCAACATCTCCTTGACGAGGAGCTGCCTTCCCTTACTCCATATCTATGAGGCCACGCAAAGCCTTGTAGGGTGGCTTTTCATTGCCTAATAGATATGATTGAGAGGCATGCGCCACCGGAGCGCCAAAAAAGTGAGGCTCCAGCGGCACAGGCCTCTAGTAAATAAGCCCCATGGTTTTCTCTGAACAGTGTATACAGATTGAATACTATGTGCAGTAAAAGTTACCCTTCTTTCTGTGGTTAATACTCAACATGAATTCTGCTACCCATTAAGTGTATGGTTTAGGGTCAATGTTACACATAATACAAGTTTGGTTCATCTAAGAGGGTTGTATATATGATGGCATTAATGAAGCTTCATATTATTATCATCATCTATTTTGTACTTACTTTCAGACCTCTAATGCCTTACTCATTTATAGAGCAATGGGTGCAAAAGAAGCTTGGATGATGTCATCAGTGATGTCATTAATAATCTCATTTGAGATGTCATCAGTGATGTCATAAATGATGCCATAGAATATGTCATGAGTGATTAATATGTAAGGTCATAAGCAGTGTGTGACAGGGGTGCTCTGCTAACTATAACTGGTGAACTTCTGTGTTTTGTTTAGTTCAAAACAATAATGTTGTCACTGAGATATTCAGTTAACTATAATATCACTTTAAATTTGGTTTTTCAATTAATTTCTAAGATTGTTTAAAAAAAACAAATCTTTTTAATCAACACCTTACTCTAAGGGTACTTTAACCTTTGGTTTTTTTCAGTGAATTTCTAGTTTGTTTTATTTAAGTAATATTTTATTACTGCACGTATAGCCAACCCCACGCAGTGCACAGCTTATGGTCATGCTTGGTGTGGGTTTGGTCACAGGGCCTTGCTTGCAGTCAGGCCCTACGTCAAACTCCCCGCAGGCAGCCTATCAAATGCTGCGCTCAGCCAAAGGCTGAGAGCAGCGAAGGGTTAGCCACAGGGCGTAGTCTGCCACCAGGTCCTGTGGCCAAACCCCCCATCAGGCTGCCTACACCATGCCATGAACAGCCTTTGGGGTGTGCAGTGAAGAGTTGGGTTTTAGGTCCCAGGAACCCAAACTCTGATGCCAAAACATATACATTAAGGGGAGATAGGCATGCATCCCCACCAAGCCTTAAAACGCCCAAACCAAGCCAATACCAAATACAATTAAACAGGAATGGCATGCAGCCCCCTCTCTGAAGCTTCCAGGACCCGGGGGACCCCATCCCACTGGGGCCAAAATCTAAGAATATGGGACGTGCATCCCCTCTCCCGGAACCCTAATAGGCCTGTGCACCCCATTTCCTGGGCCAAATAAAAATAAAAAAGGAGAGTGGCCACCTGGCTTCCTTCCCGAGCCCCAATAGTCCGAGGAAACCCATCCTGCAGGCCAAATATAAAAAAAGGGAGGCCTTATTTGGCTGCAGGGACCACATTTCCGGGGGCCAGACATTTATTAAAAGGGGCAGCTAAGCCCCCACCTCGAGTCTATTTTGGCCCGAGGTCCCCATCCCCAGTGATCTGCATAATAAATAGGTGGGTGCCCCAATGCCCAACGAGGGCACCTAGCAAGCACACGTTGGGAGCTGCGGTGGATGTCCCTGGGCACCAGACGGCTCAGCCGGCTCAACGCATGGTGCGGGAGCCTGCATTTTTCCCACCCAGAGGTAGCTGTTATTTATGCTGCTCCCTTCGGGTGGGAGTAATATGGGTTTTGTTTCCCCGCCCACATTAGTGTGGACAAGGAAACAGAACACCAATCTGCTCCCAGCCGGCGGGAGCATTTTAAAATCTCACACCAGCTAGGAACAGACTAAGGGGTCCATTAGGATGTAGGGTGGATCGCCACCACCCGCATGGCGGTGGCCATCTGCCCTACATCCTTCCCCGCCCGCCACCCATTTCCCTCTGCTTTATTAGTATGGCAGGGGGGACCCCGGCAGATGGAAAGACTGTCCACTGATTTTCTGCCGGTAGGCAATCCACCCGATTGCCTACCGGGCGGAAAAGTCAAGGAATATGGTGGCGGTGCCTTGCATGCACCGCCATCCATATTTGGATGATGGCGGGGAATTGCCTTTCCATGGCGGAGACTCCGCCATGGAAAGGCAGGCGGTTTTGGCTTTGGGGGCCCGTTGCGGGCCCCCAGGGTGTTCAGGAGGTGGGTGCTGCACAGTGGGGGTACCTATGGTACCCCCCTGCATTGTCATGGACATGGTGGCAGGCACCTCGCGGTGCCTGTCACCTTGTGCATGACAATGCACAACCTGCATTCCCAGGATTGTGGCGGGCAGTGCTCCGCCACAATGCTGGGAATGGAGGATGCCACCGCCACGGTGGCGGTGGCATCCTAATTGCAGGTGCGGGACCACCGCACCACTGGCAGCCGGTCCCACCACCGCTACAGTGCCGCCTGCCATCCTAATGGGCCTTTTAGTGTTTTCTCTGGTTTCGCAGGAGATTTTTAAATGCTTCAACCAGATGGAAGCAAACTTGTTTCCCTGCCTGTGGTAGTGCAGGCAAGGAAACTACTGTGTACCGGGGTGAGCTCACCGGAACACAGTAAGTGAGCCAGCCCAGAGCGATGGAGTCCCCAGGGCCATTAAAGGCTCAGCCCTCTTCTCTTTATTTTTTAATATAGCCATGGGGATCAGGTTCCCAGGGCCTTCTTATGCTCAGGGAGGAGGGCCATGCCCCGTCCTTTCAGTTTGAATTTGGCCCCGGGAGATAGGATCCCTGGGGCATTTTTAGGTTCAGGGAGGAGGGACGCACAGCCCCCCTCCCCTTTCAGTTTGAATTCGTCCCAGGGGATGGGATCCCCAGGGTCTCCTTAGGCCCTTGGAGGAGATGGGGGCGTGCCCCCCTTAATACATTGGGCCCCGGAGGACGGGGTTCCCGGGTCCAAAAATGGCTCAGAGGGGGACCATGCATCTCAATCCCCGTCAGTAATATGCATGGTCCCAGGGGAAGGGGTCCCTGGGTCCCAAAATAGGCTTGGGGATGGGGCCCTAATCAGTGAGTGTTTTTTTTAAACTTTACATAGAGGTTGTCACACTCTTGTACAACTGTGGTGCACTTGGCTATCTCAGTGCTAAGATGGGCTGCACTCACACTCAGTAATGGGACTGTAACAGCACTAGTTACTGTAAGCCCAGACTTGTCTGTCACATCCTTTGTGTGAGTGAAAGGTCTTCAATACAGAGACCAGTCAACAGGAATCACTGATTTCATTTAGATTTATTTCCATTAGGCTCCCACCGGGAAGACCAGAAGGAGTAACATCTGCAGTGTCGAAAAAGAAAGTGCTCTGCCTGTAAGAACAAGTTCCTTAAGGATGAAAGGATATTTTGTGGTCAAATCTGTGTCCATTTGTGAGTGTGTATACAAGGAAAGCATGGTGGCTATGGCACGCTGAGGCACATGATTATTGGCATGTAAGCTACACAACAAGGCAAACAGTAGCACTGTGTGCATGGCTCATGATGTCATCCTCCAGTATAGTTCGATTACATTTAGAATGGCAGGGCAAACCAGCATACCATGTGGAAACTGGCAGAGCAGTCAGCAGCTACTCTGATCAATGCTATGAGGAGCAACGCTAATCTGATTAATTCATTCAGGAACATTTGGCAGTAGCTTGAAGTGGAGACTGCCACCGAGTAGTAGGGGTGCGGCAGGGGGATAGAAAAATAAATGAAAAGTGAATTACCTTTCTGCCGACCGCTGCCTCGCCCGTTTCCATCCTCTTCTGTTCCTGCCGAAAGCAGGACGCACACATAGGCTCTCCTAAGCCAATTACGATGCTGCTGTCACCATGACAGCAGCGTCATGATTGGTCTGAGCACCATGGTTAGGGGCTCAGACGGGTGTTATGAGCCTGTGCGTGGTCTCCACCCAGGCTGTACAATACCGCGAGTGGAGAACATGGAAAGTGCGCATGAGTGTTTGGCTGGCGCAAGACGGCCAGCCAAACCATCATGCACACTTAAGTGCCCCAACCACTTCTCCCCTGCTGGCTGTGACGACAGCCCAGTCCCGGCGCACCCCATAAACCTGCCTCACTACGGGAAAAAAAATGATAATAACATAGTGTTAATATCATTTTATTTTTCCTTTTTCCACTGCTGGAAGAGCAGTGGGGCGGTGCCCTTCCGCCTTAGCGGAGGAGCCGCCGCTGGTAGTTTGTGCCAATGAATGTCCTTCTGCTACTCCCAATTATTCTGTAAGGAGCACTCAAAACTATTGTATCATTAGTTTTTGACCCTGCAAGCACCATGCCTGAACCTCTGTGTGCAGAAGCAATGTAAATCACCCTAATGGAGGCATTTGTTAAGTGGCTCTGTCCTATCTATGACCTGAGGATGACCCAGTCCAATTTGTGACACTTTAGGGGTCGAAACTTGGACATTATCTAAGCCCACAAATATTTTATGATACATTTTAAAAGTATAAGTATGGACTACTGGCATCATTAAAGAAATGAATGCCTACTTTTAATTGTGTATCTTTACCGCGCATCATTGCTCACTGAACCGCCAGCAGGTTCACCTTGCAGCACTGCTGATTTTTGCTACCATATTATTTATATTCAATTATGAATAATTAATTATGAATATTTAACAATTTTAGTAAACATGAAAAGTGAACAGTTTTGTTTATACCTAGCCCTCCTTAGCATCAATTGCATGCATCCATATTGTTCTTCCACAGGAATTATAAATTGTTTTTGTAAAAACATGTGACGGTTTTCCATGTTGACCGCAGTCCTTCTATTATTTTCTGGTGCACTCCACCCCTGGGTGCATGATGATGTTGCACAGCATGTAGCACATTTAATCAAATGATAACATTGACTGCTACGCAGCACATTTGGGTGGATGGGCAAAAGGCATGGGTTTATCAGAGAGCTGAGCTTTACAATCATCTCAGAATATCTCCCAGTGGTAAGCTGCACTTCTGGGCAGCCTGGTGAGTGGTCTGCATCGTGCTGCTGTAGTTGGGGTTCTGTAGTGGCACACAGACGGCAGTGGCAGCTGGTAGGGACTGGTGGTAGGGGGGCAGAAAAAAACAAGACTTACCTAACTGGCGCCAGACACCGCCTCCATCCTCCCTGCTTTCCTGCCTCCTGGCAGGACCCAGGCTCCCAGACTCCCCTAGCCAATCACAGTGGTGCTATCACCAGCATGAAAGCAGCATCGTGATTGATCTGAGTGGCCTGGTTCTGCGCTCAGACAGGGAGCCTGTGCGTGTTCTCCATGGGTGGAGAACATGCTAAGTGCCAAACCATCACTGTCCACTCCTCCTCCGTGGGTCGCGAGCCCAGTCCTTCCCCACCCTAACCTGGCTCAAAGCTACATACTAGAAACAAAATGATGATAATGTTCTGTGACTATCATTGTATTTTTCCTTTGCACTACTCTGAAGGCGGTGGAGGGACGCTCCTCCGCCTGAGCTGTCAGACGGCAGTGCTGTGTTTATGTTTTTGTGCATGTGTTATGCGCGGCTGCAGAGAAGCACCTGCCCAGCAGTGAGGGGGCAATGCTGTATGTGGAGGGGGATAGAACGCGCTTGCATAGCCAGGCGCCTTGAAGTAAACCTCAAGCCACTTGTTTCATGCAGTAACAGTGTTCATCGTCTGCCATAGAAAGGGAGGCCTGCTCACATGATGCAATGGCTAGAACATGTTGGTAATACAAGGAGCTATGCATGGCACAGAATATCCTATTTGTATTTACCAAAATGAAAGTTATGGAGGAAGAACAATTGTTACTTACCTGTAAACAGGTGGTTCTCCAGTATTGGTGTCTTTCATAGATTCACATGCTTGAATATTCCCCGTCGTCGGAGTGGGAGTCCCACGGTAAATAAAATAGCAATATATATATATATATATAGTAAAATATATACATAAGTAATCATATAATTAGTGCATATAGGTGTAAAACACACATAGTGTACCTATAAGAGAAAAAACTCCATAGGAATACAATGGAGAGAGACAAAAGACCTTTGTAGTCTATCTCTGTCATTATGTAAGTCCGAACTCCAGCCAATCAGGCGTCAGCCCCTCTCTAGAACCTTCTCCTCAGAGCTTCTCACCTCAGATTTTCGTAGCACCAAAGTGACTTTTAGAGTGTATGAGGAGAAGAGAGCCTCTGAAGGGAGGAGGGAGGGTCGCATGTGAATCTATGAAAGACACCAATACTGGAGAACCACCTGTTTACAGGTAAGTAACAATTGTTCTTCTCCAGTATTAGGGTGTCTTTCATAGATTCACATGCTTGAATATAGAATAGCTAGCAGTAACAATCACCATTGTTTCCATGCCAAAATAGATTCAACATATATAGATAATCAATCTTCTTATGCATAAAAACAACTGTAACATTGTAAATGCATAATATATATATGGAAACAATATGGAGGCGGGAGGAAGAGGCTCACCTTACTTAAAAAGATTGCGCAGCACTGCCTGTCCCACTGCAGCATCCTCCTCGCTTAAAGTTGCCAAGCAGTAGTGCTTAGTAAACGTGTGTCTGGTCGACCACGTAGCTGCTCTGCAGATGTGTTGCAAAGATACTCCAGCAAATAAGGCAGTAGATGATGACACTGCCCTAGTGGAGTGTGCCCTCACTGGAGACTGCAGAGGTTTATTTGCCCTTTGGTGGCAGAAGACAATAGCTGCCGAGATCCAGCGTGCAATCGTTGGTTTAGTAACCTGACGTCCTTTATGACAGCGTCCATAGGCTATAAAAAGTTGATCGGATTTCCTGAAAGAAGCTGTCTTACTGATGTAGAACTTAAGACACCGCTTGACGTCCAAAGAATGTAATCTTTGTTCTGCAGGTGTCTGAGGATTGGCAAAAAATGTCTTTAATATTACTGGCTCATTAATGTGAAAGTCAGTAGGCACCTTGGGTAGAAATGATGGATTGGTGCGTAACACTACAGCATCCGGTTTGAACTGCAGGAACGGAGGTTTGATGGTAAAAGCATGGATGTCACTGACACGACGAGAAGACGTTAGTGCCAGAAGTAGAGCCACTTTCCAAGTGAGATATTTTAGGTCGGCCTTGTGAATGGGCTCGAACGGAGGTCTCATCAATTGTGCTAACACAACGTTGAGGTGCCACAACGGAGGAGGACGCCGAACTGGCGGAAATTTCCGGAATAGACCCTTAAAGAATTGGCGGATTATTCTTGAGGAACAAAGGGAACTTGATCCATCTTGCCGGAAACGTGAAATGGCTGCTAGAAAAACCCTTAGGGTTGCATGCGACAGTCCAGAACTGGCTAGGTGCAAGAAGAATGGTAGCAATTGCTCTGCCGTGGAATGTATCGGATGGACTCCGTTAGCAGCACACCAATGGCAGAAACGTTTCCATTTAAACTTGTACGTCCTGATTGTAGAAGGTGCTCTTGCCTGGGCCAAAATATCCCTACAATCCTGCGGGATGTCTAGGTGGGCGAACTCATGGTGTTCAGGTTCCAGGCTGATAAGCTCAGTGAGGAGGGATTTGGATGACAAATTCTCCCTTCGCTCATTGTGAGCAGATCCGTCCGATGTTGCAGGAGGATTGGTTGGCATTGGGACAGGAGGAGCAGTTCTGAGAACCACGCTTGCCGTGGCCAGCGCGGGGCTATTAGGATCAGGTGGCAAGGTTGTCTCCTCATCTTCCAAAGAACCCGAGGTATGAGGGGTATTGGAGGAAAGGCGTACGCAAATAGATTGCACCAGTTTATCAAAAGGGCATTCCCTTGTGATTCCTTGTGGGGATGCCAGCTTGCGTAATTTCGGCATTTCCGGTTCTCCGGCGTAGCAAAGAGATCGAGTTGCGGACGGCCCCATAGTTGGAATATCCTCTCTAGAGTGGGTTGGTGTAATTCCCACTCGTGGGTCGACGAGGAGGACCTGCTCAGGGAATCCGCTAGGACATTGGATACTCCTGGCAGGTGTACTGCCGTAAGCAAGATCTGATGACTGAGAGACCAGTCCCAAATTCTTTGAGCTAACCTGGAGAGACTTGGGGATTTTGTTCCGCCCTGTTTGTTGACATAGTGCATACAGGTTGTGTTGTCTGTCTGTATTAGCACTGACTCTCCTTGGAGCAGAGGCAGAAATGATTTTAGAGCCAGAAAAATCGCCATGAGCTCCAACTTGTTGATGTGCCAAGATCTTTGATGTGTGGACCATCTTCCTTTCACAGAGAGATCCTCCAAATGTGCGCCCCATCCTTCCAATGAGGCGTCTGTTGTGAGTGTTCTGTCCGGTGGCAACGACAGAAAGGACATGCCTTCCGTCAAGTTGGCTGGAATTGCCCACCATGCGAGTGCTGACTTTATCTGATCTGTGACGCATATCATGTCGTGGAAAGATCCCGTTACCTGACGCCACTGAGCATCCAGAGCTTCCTGAATAGGACGTGTCCTCAGCCGGCAATGAGGGATCAAGGCAATGGATGATGACGCCATCCCCAGAAATGATTTTAATAGTCTCACAGAAACTGACTCTCTTGATCTGATCAGAGCCACCAGTCGCAGCATCTTTTTGAGACGCTCCTGGGAGAGGAATGCCTTCGCTGACACAGTCTCCAGAGTTGCGCCCAGGAAATCTCTTTGTTGGTACGGATGAAGTTGGGATTTTTCCACATTTACGGACAGGCCTAAAGAGCGAAGGACGTTCTGGCACAGAAGAGTGTGTTGTCGCAGTTGAGTGCTTGACTGAGATTTCAGGAGAAAATCGTCCAGGTAAGGAAATATTTGCACTCCCTGGAGGCGCAAATACGCTATTACTGGAGCCAGTACCTTCGTGAACACTCGAGGGGCCGAGCGCAGGCCAAATGGTAACACTTTGAATTGGTAATCGTGTTGACCCACTCGAAAACGCAGGAACTTTCGATGCCGCTGTAAAATAGGGATATGAAAATAGGCATCCTGGAGATCTATCGTCGCCAGAAAATCTTCCTGCAAGAGTAAGCGCAAGATGTCTACCAGCGTCATCATACGGAAGGATTGGCTCTTTATATATTTGTTTAGTGCTCTTAGATCGAGGATGGGCCTCCACTCTCCGTTCTTCTTTGTGATCAAAAAGAACCGGGAATAAAAACCTTTTCCCTTCTGAGACACTGGTACCAGTTCTATAGCTCCTTTTTGCCTTAAAAGTCGTACTTGATGCAACAGTTCTTTCATGTGAGCTGGTGGCGGTCCGGAGGGTGGAGTGGGAGGAGGGAATTTGGTGAATTCTAAGGCGTGTCCCTTCTTCACAATGTCCAAAACCCAACGGTCCTTTGAGATGGAGGACCATTGGGAAAAGAACAGAGAGATTCGACCTCCAACCTTGTCCGTCCGGTAAGAGTCACTGTCTCTTTGATGCGGTTCCTCTATATGAAGATTTTCCTCTATATGACTTGGAGGTTTGCTGCCGTGATGTTTGCTGTTGCTGTCCATAAGAGTAACGGTTGGACCCTTGATTGTAAGGTTTGTATTGTTTATTGTCTCTTCGAAAACTTGAGGAGGTGCCGCGTCCGCGTGCACCACGAAAATTACTCCGCTGAAATTGAAGGTTTCCTAGTGATCTAGCTGTTTCAGTGTCTTTCTTTATGGACTGTAGAGCCTCATCGACATGGCTCCCAAATAAAGACTCTCCGTCATATGCCATGTTTAGGATCATGGACTGAACCTCCTGACGAAAGGATGTAGATTTTAACCATCCTTGCCTACGCAGAACAGCCGCTCCAGCAAGCTGACGGAAACCCATGCAGGCGATGTCTACTGCACAATCGATTATTTCCGCCGATGCCGCTTCTCCCTCTTGGAGCAACTTCATTGCCTCCACTTTAGATGGCTCTGGTAACTCCTGAACCACATCCGAGATATCAGCCCAAACTTGTCTGTCATATCGTCCCAGGATGGCCAAGGCATTAGCAGCTCTAACCACCGTAGAGGCCATAGAAGAGAATTTACGCCCTATGGCATCCATCCGACGTCCGTCACGATCCGGAGGTGAGGTGATAGAAGATGCCGGATTTTTCGCCTTACGTTGCGCTGCCTGCGTAACGACCGACTCAGGTTTAGCCTGACCCGTGAGGCATGCTGGGGTTCCTATTGGTGCCTTATATTTCTTTTCTAATCGAGGCACCTGAGCTGGCAAGGTATTCGGTGTCTGCATTAATTTCTTGCCTTCTTCCCAAATAAACTCAACTATGGGAATAGCATGAGTCTGTTTGTAAGGTTGATTCTTGAAATCATAAAGGAAGCAATCTTCCTCCCTGCGCTCCGTTGTTAACTTAAAACGGTGTGATGCCCTTTCCATCAGTTGGTGAAAGTTGGCTATGTCCACTGGAGGTGAATCCCCTGTTACTATCTGTGAGGGGGATGGTGTTTGTGCCTGGTAATTGTCCCACTCCGCCATATCATCATCATTGTCATCTACATCCCCATCATCATCTGGGATTTCACCCTCTTCTGTGTCCTGAGGGCCTTCCTCTACAGGCTCATAATGAGGCAACAACCTTTCCGGAACCTGTCGTGGCGGTACAGGCGGCATCTGAGGAGCAGGATTTACAATAGGTACCGGTGGAACAACTGCTGGAATCACCGGGGTTGACGGAACCTCTGAACGTTGAGGGGATAGAGGGAACCGTTGGTTGTAGTCGTCCAACATGCGTTGGAGATTAGTAATGAGCGACAAAGGAAGGGTCGCCGTTCTATGCTTCGGAGGGGCCTGGTGTATATATACCGGATCCTCATCCTCACTACTGACATCCTGGCACTTAATAACTAAGTCGGATGGACTTTGTGCCGTTCCGAAAGACTCCGGTAACCCTTCGGACTCCTGATCCGAATCCGTAGCGAATAATGGTGAGGGAGGCTGTGCATCTCCCACAGGAATATTATGTTCCTGGCTATCCGGGCCCACAGTAGGAGGTAATGGTGTCCATGAAACTCCAGCTAAAGATGAAACCGACGCTGAAGCTAGCTGAGGCTGTTGTTCCCTTCTTGTTTTCTGGGTAGACGCAACACCTCTTATTTGTACCCTTACAAATGTCTGTGGAGATGTACTCGTCGATGGAGCCGTCGTCGACGGAATGATGGTCGACGGAATTATCGTCGACGAAGTCTGTGGCAACAAAATTGCCGTCGTCGGATTCGCCGTCGACGGAGCCGTCGTCGTCGACGGGGCCACCGTCGACGGAGCCACCGTCGACGGAGCCGCTGCCGACGGAGCCGTCGTCGAGGTCTTCGTAGACAAGGCTTTCGTCGACGGAACCACCGTCGACAGTGTCGTCGACGAGATCTTCTTTTTCTTCGCCGACGGAGCGGGCGTCGACGAGCTCGACGACGTCTTCGTCGACGGCACAGTCTTCGTCGACGGAACCTTTGCCTTCTTCGTCGACGTCGAAATAATGGGCACAACAGAAGTCACCGCCCTCGAGGAACTGATGGTAATCGTCGACGAGGATAACGTCGACATAACGCTCGTCGACGACGAAGCAGCTGACGTCGTCGTCGGTGTCACCGTCGACGAGGTAGAAACAGCAGATCTCGTCGTCGGAAGCATCGTCGACGAGGCTGACAATTTTTTCCCAGAGGAAGTAGACGCCTCAGCAGCCTGAGAACAGTGTCCCTTAGGCGACAAAGCAGTAGGTGAGACCACAGAGGTGGCAGTTATCAGAGGCAAAGCCAGCTTCTTCTTCTTCAGGAAAGGAGATGGTAACTCCTGCACACTACTGCGCTTAGAGGCTGGTTGGGAACGACCAGAAAAGAGACTTTCCACATCAGAGAGTGGGTTATCCTTGTCCTTCAGTCTCTGTAGCCATAATAGCAGGCGGCCTTCTCTGTCCTTTAGAGTTTTTGTAGAAAAAGTTCTACAAAATTTACATTTTGCCACCTCATGGTCAGGATATAAACAGTAAATACACTTACTGTGAGGGTCCTCAGAGAACAAACGCAGCTTTCCACATGAAGAACATGGTCTGAACAAAGATTTCTTACTAGAAGACATCCTTACTGACAAAAACTGAGCAGAGCTCAGGGAGACTCCCTGTCACACGACGTGCGGTAGAAAATCTGAGGTGAGAAGCTCTGAGGAGAAGGTTCTAGAGAGGGGCTGACGCCTGATTGGCTGGAGTTCGGACTTACATAATGACAGAGATAGACTACAAAGGTCTTTTGTCTCTCTCCATTGTATTCCTATGGAGTTTTTTCTCTTATAGGTACACTATGTGTGTTTTACACCTATATGCACTAATTATATGATTACTTATGTATATATTTTACTATATATATATATATATATTGCTATTTTATTTACCGTGGGACTCCCACTCCGACGACGGGGAATATTCAAGCATGTGAATCTATGAAAGACACCCTAATACTGGAGAACAAAATTACTACATATAATGAAAATTTGCTATACATGGTGTGACGTGCTGTTTGTAGACAAACTAGTGTTTTCCGGGAGCAATATGTGATAATTTTCTAAATGTTAAATCATTTATCTGGGACAAGAATTACATTTTCGAACAATTACACTCCGTTTCGATCGTGCATAAAATTTTCATTTACTGTAAATGACAAATTGATGTTTCAGGAGAAAAGAGTGAATTTGCAAAATATTTCAAGCGCAAACATATTTCTGTTGTTTTGACAAAATGTCCTTTAATGACATGATGCTTTCTTGCTGCTCAAAATATATTGAATCCTATGGAGGCACTTTGCGATCTAGATTTACAGACTTGTATTCCTTTATTGACACTGCTTGTAACTGAGATAATTAAATTATTCCTGCTTCGACGAGCCTGTAAAATCTGGCTAACCTGAAGGACAACATTTCTATTCCCAATGTATTTTTTAATTATCTTTCCATCTTACCACTTTTTCATCTTACATGAGGGAGAATCTAATAGGGAGAGAAAAGATGCGAACATGAAAGATAATGGAAAGTGTAAGCAATGAGATGCTTTATGCCTTCTGCAAAACAATTAGTGGTCAAAGTCAAACTGAATAAGCAGATTAATTGAACTACCTGTAATGTAAAACCTATGACTGCTGAACAAATTTCCTTTAGAGCGCGTGATGTACAAGTACGGCTAGACTGGTATCAGGAACAAAAAGAAATAGTCACATCTCGCCAACCTTGAAAGCCCTGAATTGGTTACCTTACGAGGCAAGAATACACCTTAAAGTGGCCTGCATGACACACAAAGCAATTCACAACAATACACCCAGCTACTTGGCTCTAAAGTTAGAAAGGTCTGGAGGCTGTAGACAACTGCGAAGTGCAAGCACTTTCCTTCTGAAACCTCAATCCTTCCACAAGAAGAGAACTGGTTGTAGAGCTTTCTCAGGGATTGCACCTAAGATTTGGAACTCCTTACCTCCAGTAGTGCGTGGAATCACTTCCCTTACCGCCTTAAAAAAAGAAGTAAAAATACATCTAATGAACAAATACATGCCTTAAGTTTCAACTCTAGGATGTCACCGAGTCATCTTTATGACCCGAATGCCTTTACCTATCTCAGCTGAATGGACGAGTCTATTTTTTTTGTAAGACTACTATCACAGCTCATACTACTCATTAACTGTATGTAATGTAACGCTTGGCCGGTTGTGGGTCCCTCTTGGTTTTTCTACACACTTTACATCTATTGTGAATCGATTGAGGTCTTAATATGTATGTTTGCTAGCACAATCACCTAATGTTCACTAACTGTCTATACAACGTCCTGCAGTTTCCCGGTCCTCTATGTTTGTTATTCATATATTTTTATATTTCTTATGTACGAATTGACACTTCTGAATGTGTGTATACCACTTCATCCATTTATTTTCTTGACTGTAAAGCGCTCTGATACCCTCGTGGGTCAAGTTCGCGCTATATACAACTTTATAAATAAATAAATAAGTATTATTTGATCCATTTTCAAAAGATGAATTTCCCCCAAATCCCCTGGGTGCACCAGGCTTGACTAGAAAACAATACCATAAAGTATATATTATTTTTGAGTGGTCTTATAAACACATTTGCTTCATGCACATTTCTGGTATTTTAAATACATTTCTTCGAATGCACAAGATTAACTTATTTTTCAAAATTTCTCTGAGGAGAGAAACACCTCAGATACCATGTGTGGGATTGGGCGCACTTACACGTGTAGCTGGGTTTGGTGTTTATGGCGCACCTTTTGTATGCTCACCAGCTGCACTCGTTAAAAGTTAAGCAGCTATGGCTTCTGCTAGTTTTCAGGCCAGTTGAAAAGGCAGTTTTTAAAGGGCTTCCTGGACTTATCAGTTTACTCAGGTGAATGGAGATAAGCATTTTGATGTGGCAAATGGTTTTAATAACATAGAAGGTTTAGTGGGCCAACAAGGTAGCTATGAGATGTATGGGATTCCAGAGTGTGACGCTAGCACTTTTCACTGGCTATAATGAGGGATGTATGGATTCCAATCTTTGGAGCATTTCAGTTTTTGTTATATGAAATTTCAGGCTGCCAAAGTTTTTTCTTTTTTAATTGAAAAAAAACAAGGTCCTTTGTGATGTTCAAGAATGTTCTACCTACCACATAGAGCAATGAGCTGATCCGCTGTCACACATCAACAGCCGCGGCCAGTGCAGGTAAGAACAGTGGGGCAGAGTGGGGGGGATTTCGACGGACAATGACGAGGGAAAATGAATTATTTATTTATTTTTCCCTCCTCATTGTCTGTCGAAATCCCCCTCACGCGGCCCCACCACCCCACCGCTCTTCCCTGCACCAGCCGCGGCTGCATATCACGCCACTCACTACCCATTTCCTGCAAGGTGGAAAGCATTTCCCTCAGGACAGGTCGTCAGGTAGGGAATGGACAGTGAGTGGCTGCATTTCCCACCCACTGAAAGACCCATCCTAAAAGCAGGACTTCCGGCAGGTGGGGAACAGAGAGTAGGCTGCTGTTCTGACATTTGCCTGATGCCAGAAGTGGGAAAGGGCAGCCCTCAATGGTATGACTCTGAAGTTAGTTCCCTGCAGCCTAACATTCTACAGTTTTCAGGTAAGACTTTTAGCTGCAGGGAATTCCTCCAGAGAATAATCTTTGCCTTGGTCAGGTTGGATATGATTGGCAAACTTTCCCCACCCTCTCGAATGCCATATTTTCTGGACTTTGCCCTGTGGCCACATCAGGATTAGTTAGACTGGCCTATAGGGCACTCAGGCAGTGCCTGATGGACCGTTTTTTGGCTGTTTTGGGGTATGTTTTATTACCTGCTGGGCTGGTTTTTACTCTTGATTTCCCCATTATTAAAAGAAACATTTCCTGCAGCAAGCTCAGATCTATGCAGTCTTCCATATCTTGCAAAACACATAAGCAGTGTGTCTTTGGCAGTTCAAAACTACCCCAATTTGCAAACATTGGCCCCATTTTTACAGCAGCAGCCAGTCTTTAAGGGAGGAGGGGCATGCCCCTTGACCTTTTACCCTCCTGAGGCGGAAGCCGGGAGCACGACCTGTAATCATTTTAAACTTTGTGTGTCACTGTTTAAAACTCACCTAACCTCCATTCCTGCTCTGAATCAGGGCTCAAGCTCGCTCCTGACAAGCCCACGCAGCGGATCTTAGCGCTGCCGCGGGATCAGCAACAAAATCCACTCCCGCCATTACCGGCGAACCCTCAGGCCACGCCCCTTCGTGAGGCCACGCCCCCCACCGATACTATCTAAAGGACACTGATTGCTAGCGCCAGTTAGAGACTTTACCCTCCTGAGGCGGAAGCCGGGAGCACGACCTGTAATCATTTTAAACTTTGTGTGTTACTGTTTATGCTGTGTATTTTAAAACTCACCTAACCTCCATTCCTGCACTGAATCAGGGCTCAAGCTCGCTCCTGACAAGCCCACGCAGCGGATCTTAGCGCTGCCGCGGGATCAGCAACAAAATCCACTCCCGCCATTACCGGCGAACCCTCAGGCCACGCCCCTTCGTGAGGCCACGCCCCCCGCCGATACTATCTAAAGGACGCTGATTGCTAGCGCCAGTTAGAGACTTTACCCTCCTGAGGCGGAAGCCGGGAGCACGACCTGTAATCATTTTAAACTTTGTGTGTTACTGTTTATGCTGTGTATTTTAAAACTCACCTAACCTCCATTCCTGCACTGAATCAGGGCTCAAGCTCGCTCCTGACAAGCCCACGCAGCGGATCTTAGCGCTGCCGCGGGATCAGCAACAAACACCACTCCCGCCATTACCGGCGAACCCTCAGGCCACGCCCCTTTGTGAGGCCACACACCCCCTTCCCGTCTTCCATCTCTCATAAATTATGGGCATTTTCCGGACGCGCAGCGGGCGGGCGCAGTGGGCGGGCGCAGCGGGCGCGCCTAAGGCAAGCCCGTCTGCACCCGTCCGCGCCAGCTCCGGGCCAGGGGCCAGCCATGCTGTTAGTTCCCACCCCGCACAGAGACAGATCTGGACAAGATCACAGCTTATTGATCTAGGTAAGACTATCTGCACTCCCTCCACACAATGCAACCTTTCTCTGTCTAGCCCCTCCCTGTTTAAATGTAACAGCTGCCCTTTCTCTTTTCCCCCTCACACAAATCTCCCCCATGACCCATTAGTCAGCCATCCCACACCCATAAAAACCTACTCCATGGGATTATTGAATTGTCGCTCTTTACCTTGCCACGCTAATGACATCTGCTGTTGTCTTCCATGTCCTGGGACCTTCTGTTCCTAACGGAGACATGGATTAAAGACTCCTCCAACCCAGACATCTCCCTTGCCTTGCCCTCAGGCTATCGCCTCACAGGAATAAGTCGCGAAGGCTCCAAGACGGGAGGCGGAATCGCGGTAATCTTACAGACTCACCTGACGATCACGTCGAGAAAAATCATGAATATAGGGCCCATAGAGGCATTATATTTCTCCGTCTCGGACACCACTACAGCCGTCCTCTCAGGGATCCTGGTCTACAGCCCCCCTAATACCCCACAGCCTGCCATCTCTGAACTATTAGCAGTTATCGCAGATCTGACCCTCAAACATCCTCACTTTACGGTATTGGGAGACTTTAACCATCACGTAGATGTAAGCGGCTGCAGTCGCGCCACCCACCTCCTAGACTCCATGCAAAATATGAATCTGACACAAGGGGTTAGGGGTCCTACACATGTTGCGGGACACACCCTTGACCTAATCTTCTCCAACTGCACGAAGCTTAAAATTCTTCCTTCCACACCTCTGACATGGTCTGACCACTTTCTAATTCTGTTCGAGGTGTCGTCACCCCAATCTCTTAAAATGCAATCTGCCATCAGAGCACAAGGCAGAAAATGGAACAAGATCTCATATGCCGCCTTAGAGCAATCGTACAATAATAGCTCAAACTTACTCCCGGACGATCTCAATGGAGCGGTTCTCAGTCAGGATTCAGACCGGACTTCAGCACCGAATCAGCCCTATTAGAAGTGTCCGAGTCGATACGTGAGTGCACCGATAGAGGAGAGGAGGCCATGCTGGTCCTCCTCGACCTATCCGCTGCATTCGACACCATCTCCCATGAAACACTACTCACATGCTTGCAAGAGGTGGGAGTTGGTGGGACCCTCTCGCCTGGGTCAAATCATTCCTCACGGAAAGATTCCAACAAGTGATGCTGGGCTCCTTCTTTTCCACCAAGAAACCATTGACATGGGGAGTACCACAGGGATCTGCCCTTAGTCCGCTCCTGTTCAATGTATACCTGAAGCGTCTGGCAAAAGTGGTGGAATCACGGGGCGTCAGAGTGATATTCTATGCTGATGACACTCAGCTAGTGTTTCCTTCAAAGATCATTCTGAAAGCTCTTTGCTTAACTTTTGCCACTGCATGGTGGATATTGCCGCATGGATGTCCTCAAACAATTTAAAACTAAATACAGATAAGACGGAAGTCTTGTTTTTTAACCAGAAATCCCCCATCCCTCCCAGCCTCTGGTGGCCGGCTAATCTAGACCCTCCCCCTGTACCTATATGATCAAAAAAATCACCCCTTTCTTGCCATTAGACTCACGTAAGACAGTAGTCCACGCCCTCATTACCTCCCATTTAGACTACGCAAATAGTCTGTACGTTGGAGCCCCGGCGTACCTTTTAAGTCGACTACAGACAGTACAGAATTCGGCTGCTAGGCTGATCTGTAATGTCCCTTACCGTCATTCCATTACACCCCATTTGATCAAACTCCATTGGCTCCCAGTGAGATTACGTATCCAGTTCTAATCACTGACCCTTGCTTTTAGAGCTCTTAATGGTCGAGGCCCCGCCTACCTGAGACACAGACTGAAGATCTCACAAGCATCCCGAAACCTCAGATCTAATCATCTTCTCTTAATGACCTGCCCCCGTTTTCGTCTAGCGCGAACGGGAGGAAGAGCCTTTGCGGTAGCCACCTCCAGACTGTGGAATCACCTTCCAACAGAACTGAGACTTCTGACTTCCGAGCCTCTGTTTCGGACGAAACTTAAGACCTGGCTCTTCTCCCTGATCTAGCCCTATCTTTCCCCCCTGAACTCCTCTGAAACCTCACGAGATATTGTCTTCAGCGCCGGGACACCTCCGTTGGAGGTAGCTGTGCGCTTTACAAACCTCTAAATAATAATAATAATAATAACATGTAGAGTCCTTTTCAGGCTGAGCAATGGTCAGCTCGACAGGCACTTTTCGTGTCCAGATCAGGCAGCCAAGCGATATACATGCTCTACATGTGTAGGCGCTTGGCTGCCTGAACTGAACTTTGCCAGGCTGAATATCACAGCCCTGTCAGCGTGACCTCTTCAGCCCTGCAAAGTGTCTCGAGGTCCATCATGCTGAGGGGGAGCATCACTAATAGCTTCAGATATGGGCGCTTCAGTTTGAACCCTGGAGTGCCCAGGGCCCAATATCTATCACTGACGCCTCGTCACATAGTAGGGTCAGGTCAGCAGTCTCAATGACCATATGCCACTCTGTGACGACTAAGGGACTCCCACCTCCTCTCATTGGCTGAGAAGAGACGGCAGTCCTAACGCTCCTGGAAGCATCAAGACTTCCTTCCTCCAGAAGTTTCAGGAGGTATGTTTTTTAATGTTTAGTGCATGCATGTGTGTTTATATATGTATCAATGTATGTGTATTTGGGAATGAGTGTTATAAATGGGTGTGAGTGTTTGTGGATGTAAAAGCATGCGTGTAAGTGTGCATGTGTGTGTGTGTGGATCCCTGCTCACCCCACTGCTTTTTTAGCTATCTAATTCGCTAATGGGGGGGGATTAGGCCAGGCCTAATTTCTGGCTCAGTCTGACCCTGGAACAAATAAATGATGGCTAGGCCATCAATTGCTAGGCAACTGAATGCCCCACCCAGACTTCAGTTTCACACCAGTTCCAGGTGAGGGGGTGCAGAATTAAGGTCTGTGGGCCCCCCTAGGTCCTTTGGGTGCTCCAGTCTCAGAACAGATTCACCTGAAAGTGGTGTCTTGCAACCCATGGCAACCTCTGAATGACGTCCAGTATTGACTAGTAGGACTCCAAGCGACTGGACATTGGTTGACGCTACATTCATTTGTACAGGAATTGGGACGTGTCAGCGAAGCAGCTGAGCGCTAACCGGAAACAAACTTATGCGAATATCAGCAGTTGTCCTTCTTTTAATCAGAGGCGGCATTTGTGTTGCTCACATTATAATATAGAGATAATCAGGACATAAGTTTGTGCAAAAAAAAGGAAAAAAGCAGAAACAGAGACACATTTGTTAATTGCTGAAAGTCATTTTTTTGTATTTTGGATATTGCCTCCTGCTCCAGGGGTCCCGTGTGAGGAGTTCCGGGCCGTGTCTGCGATATGTTTCAAACCTAAATCTACAGTAAGCCCTTCATCAGAAAAAAAAGAGGAGGGCCGAGCGCTGTTCGTATAGAAAGGACGACCTGCTCCTGGAATAACGCATGCTGTCACCTCAGAAAACGTCAACGACGGGTATTTTTACCAAATTATGGCTCGCGCATTCCTGTGCGCGCTTGGAAGGTCTATTTGGGTAGCTGGCTTTAGGAGCGCAGGATGGAGAGGCCTCAGCACGCATTCCCCGCGTGGTTTGGGGCCTTCGAACTATTAAAATAGCATTTATGTGTTTTTTTTATTTTTATTGTGGAGACAAGTCGGTAGAGAACGCGTGGATCAATAGAACAAAAATACCTCGTCATAGCTCTGCGAATCAATGACTGAGGTTGCCTCATGGGATCTGGTGTGGGACAATAAAAGAAAATGCGCTCACTGGTTTTTAAGAAAATGATTTGTAATCTCGATTTACAAAGCTATGTCGAGCCTATTAAAATACGTGGGTATGCTGTTAGTGGAAACAGTGTTTCTTTCATGGCCTGAGTATTGCCCTGCAAGGGCACCTGCTCTGTTCTATAGTTACAGATTTGATGAACAAACATTACATTTCAGTGCAACACATACAACAAAAGAGACATTCAGATTGTAAAATCAGGTGCGAGATCAACACATCACTATAATTGTGTCAGGTGCTCACAATATTTGTGCCTCCATTTACATATGGAGTAAGTAATGGGAAGTACTTGTGCAAAAAGTATTTTTGCACATTTTGCATGTTTTATAGGTCAATCATTCTGCTTTGCACATGCATTTTTCACCAACTCATATGTATGTTATGTTAAAGTAACCTATTTAAGCACACGGTCACCCAAGGTCTCTTGGAGCAGTTCAGGGGTCATATTACAATAAGTGCCCTGGGGGAGCAATGGGCGTTCTCTCATTTGCATAGGGGCGTGCCCTATGCAAATAAGATAATTCCTTTGCCTCTGTGCCCGCGCCATATTACCGTCGTGGGTGCAGAGGCAAAGAAGCTCTCAGGGGGCGCACTCACAGTCCGCCACCTTTTAGGTGGGGCACTGTGAATGCGGTCCTGAGAGCAGCCCTCTGGAGGGGGAAAGGGAGTCACTGACTGCACCCACCTGCAAGGGAATCTCTAAGCCCCTTTACAAGTGCAGGCGGGTTGCACTGTGAAAACACGGAGCTCCTGCCAGCAGCCGTTGCGTGTTTTCACATGAATGCACTGCCCTGGAGCAGCACGAGTTCGCGGCTGCCCTGGGGGCAGTGCATACATCGTAATATGGTGCATTGTCATTGTTTGTGCTGGGCGTGGTAGTAAGAGCATGAGCAAACCTTAAGCACGATTTGCACTTAGCTATTAATAGGCACTAATAGTAAAACTTGACACAATACAACTTGTTTCTGGTTTTGAATTACCACATGGATCTAAATGACATGCTCTCGGTGTTGGTATAGTGCATAGTCTGCCATCAGTAGAGTATGCAGAGCTGTCGGCTGTCTGGATGATGATGCTCTCCATACGATTCCAAGGTTACCTTTATTGACTGGGCTCGCAATCATCCTATAAAATATTTAGAGTGTTCTGGCCCATCTATGGAACAGAGCAGGTTCATTTGCCGTTTATGAAGCTGCCATTACATTTGTATGCAAGAGTCCCATCTGTGGCCTGGTTGGATGGTTTTCTGGTGGTGCTGTAATTGATTAGCTGTGGGCATGGATGGTAAAGGAACTTTTACCACTCCAGGCAAAGTAGCACTTTCCCCCCTGGAAAACCTTTTGCATATGGTCTGGTACTTACCTATGTCCCCTACTCCAACTACAGACTCTGGGGTTATGGGTGGCACCTCCCTCCCCCCAGCATAACAGTATTGGAAACCACACCAAAATGATATATTTTTGGATTAGGGGGGTGTAACCCCCAGCTGTATTTATTAAAAATTAACAAACAATTTGTAAAACATTATATACAGAACTTTATGCAAAAAATACAGATACCTTTGACAGATATTCCAGGGCTAACCTTAACACAGTCTAATACACAAGACACTCCTACCGTAAATCTATCAATGCATGTATTTACTTTCTGCGTGTCCCATCTAGAGCCTACGCCAAATTCAATGACTAGCAGCTCCCCCGGTCCCAGTGTACTACCAAATACTACCCCTGGAATAAGGTTGCGCAAGGGGTACAGCTCATCGGATGGATACTTTCCCCCGGGCCCCCCTACGCCCTGTGCCTTAAACTCCATTACGGGGGGCTGCAGACTTCTGCATAATGGCGCCTTGATGCGCATGTGCGTGCGGGGGTGGCCCCAGGCCCACTGGGAAGGATGACTCCACCGGCCCCCGCACCCCGACAGCCTACTTACCAGCTGTCACTACCCTTGGAGTTACATGGTGCTGACCGCTAAGGACCGAAGACTATGCTTACCAATCATGACCTTACCGCCTGACCAGAGACACCACTAAATGCGACAATATCTAACTGAAAGAGAAATTCAACCTCATGCTTTTATTTATACGTTAATTCAGAATCAATTACATACAATCACTTTGTTACCTGCAAATAAATTTGACAAAGGGAAACAAAAGATAGTTATCCATAACACACAAACCAAAAACAAACCTTCCAACAACTCTGCCTTAGGGAATGGTGGGTGGGAAAGAAAAACAGATTACGGGCACGCAGCCGGCCCGGTGAATGTTCCTGTGAGGAGCAAGAACAAGAGACTGTTCTGCGCCCCACGGCCCCCTTTTAAGGAGGGCGCCCAGGCTGACCAGATCAGACCGTTCTACCTGGGCGCAGGCTGGACGTTTTTGAGCCGGAAGCACCGACGTGCTTCTGGTTCAAAAAGGCCGCCTCTTCCATTGGTTCGATGCGGGGGGGGAAGCTCAGCATCCTTTGCTGACGCAGCCTCCCCCCCCCCCTCCTAGCTGGGGACTAGTGTGACCGCCATAATGGCGGCACGGTCAATGCTAGCCCTCGCCTTCTCCAGTTTGTTTTTGGCAACACTACTCGGTGGCACCCGAGGTAATTGGCTAAAATGTAGGTATTTCTGACCCTAGCTGTGGAACAATGTCCTTAACACCTAAGAAGAGAGGCCGAGAGGCTGTATTAATTGCTTACCCACCTCAAGAGTTGATGGCAATGCTTTCCATCTTCAATATCACAAAGATACTGCAGAACCACAGATCACGCTGTCAGGATATTTAATGTCCACCATCATCTACTGCTCATCTCATGCTTCTCTTTTGTGAATGACCAAAGTTTGTCTCATTTGCCTAGGAAGAGACCGGATGCTCTGCATGTTGTTTTGCCGGCATCAGCGCCATTAGCTTTCTAGCATAATGATTGCCCTACTCATTCATTCATTTTATTTTGCTTGAAAAATTGCATTGTTCAGAACCGAGCTCTTTCACTGCCCATTAGTGGCACATGCTATTGCTTCTCTTATCTACAACTAATGGGCAGTTGTGCCATCTTGGCATTGGCTGGTTCAATACTGAGCCTAATACCCAGGATGACCCAAACCATGAGTGGTCACTTGTCGCCCACAATGACGGTAAACACTATGCTCGACCCACAATGCCTTCATCCTGAAGACTGTGATCATTCCTGGCAAAGTTGAGACCATACATGTCACAAACGATGAACCTTGGAGGAGAACAACATGGTGTAATATATGATATGACACAAGAACACAGCAAATAAAGAGTCATGCTTTGGGCAATTAGCAACAGCACAGTTCTCCTTTTGGTGTTTTCAGAGTGACATTTAATATGTTGTCAATGGACCATGGAAATTATTCTCTTGATGGCATCTACCCATGATAATTTTGTGATATATATGGTCCCAATTCCATCCCCTTCCACCTATCCCTTACCTAGCAATTCTAAGGGTGAAAAGCCTTGGTTAGGAAAATAGGTTGTGTGTCATCCAAAAGGAACATGGGAAACCATGGAATGCAGCTGCGGTTGTCACTTTAGTTGGCTACCAAATACGTCTTGTCAGCCTCTGCATGACATATCAGTTTTGTATGTCGTTTTCTTGTGAAATAGTAAATACAAGCATTCTCCTTCAGGAAGCATTTTCATAAATATTGGTTCATAATAGTTCTGTTCAGACGTATGTGCATTAAGATGCAGCTGTCAGAATGCATGAAATATATCACATGAATCAGAACTACATTGTGTACTATAATAATATTACATGGATTTCATATCTATGTAATGTGACTTACAATTCAGGCAATGCACTGTTTGGTGAAAGAATATATGAAAGAACGAGGCAGTGCTGAGTGAAAGATACAGTATATGTGCAGTTTAATATCTATGGGCTGCTTAAAAAAGTCATTTATGATCATAGAATTTGGTACTATAGAAGTTCTCTTTTAAGTACCTTTGTGAATTGACCACAAAACGTCAAACTCCCTATTAGTAAAAGTGCAAAGAAGGCACAGTCCTTTCTATTTACTCTAATTGTAGATGAATATTCCCTCAATATTCCCATTTTAGATGATCCTGGGTCAAATCACAAGGCATGTATGAATACATACAAGACACCTACTCGTATGTATGAATGCCTACAAGATAACTCCCATGGCGCGGGGGCATTGTTTTTTTAAATTTTATTTCCAAAATCAAAATCCTTATTTCGGGTATTGTTTTTGAAAAAAAATAATAATAACTTTGCCATATGGCTCTGTCATGTTTGGCTGAGCTGTTTGGCAAAGTTACAAAACATTGGCAAGAACCGCCTTGATGGCAGTTCCTGTCAATAGTTAAAATGTCCGTCTGCCTAATGGACATTTCAAATTTTGGCAGTCTGACCCTCCGGCAGGGCGATGGAGTAATTTACTCCATCACCCTGGCGGAGGACATCCTAACCGCCAGTTATTAAATCAGACCCAAAATTCCTGATCAGTACATGCTAGTCAGTCTGAGAGTAGCCAAAACTCTCTAGAATGACAGAACCAGGCTCCATTTTTGTCCAGCTATAATTAGTGCAACACGATGACAGTTGCACCCGAAAGTCATAGGAATTAACTTATTTGGGATCTAACATGGCCGCCTGTAACCAATACAGGCTGGACACAATTGCACACACTTAGCAGCTCTGGTGAGGCACCTCTAGTCTAGCTGGCTAAAACTAAAATAGCCTGAAACTGCCAAAAGACACACTTATACTGTCAGAAAACGATTGTAAATCCACCTAGGCCAATCCACGCAATACCAAAGAGGACAGCCAGCTAGAGAAGGAAGAGTTTGGCCACATGTAGCCAGCATCTTCAAGAACTTTAATTTATTCCAACCGAGCAGGTCTCCTGCCACAGCTCTCACCACAATTAAAACATTGGAATGTTGAGCGCTCCATTGAAAACAATGGAGTGCTCTGGGCTTCTAATGGCTGGTTGAAGGCCAGAGTATCAGCATTCAATGTTTACCAAAGGCCTCACGGAGCCGAGGGGATTTCAACCCCCTCGACTCTGTGAGGCCTTTGTTTTCCAAATTAGAACATTCTTCCCTCTAGGGGCAGAATGTTCTAATAGCCTTAGAGCCCTTGAAGTGGGCTCTACTGACCATTAAAGGCTCGCTCCTGTGTTAAAGATCCTCACCTTCAGCTCGGGCCTTTAACACTGGAGTGGGCCTTTAATGGTCAGTGGAGCACACACGGCGGGCTCTAAGGCTATATTACACAGATGATACCCAACTGGTGGTGGCACTAAGCCACCCTGAGGGATCATCTTGCTCTCTAGGTGCCTGCCTAGAGGCGGTAGCCAAATTGATGGATCTTTCTCACCTCAAGCTAAATGGGGACAAGACCGAACCGATGTTCCTGGGTAAATCTCCATCACCCTCCTCGGCATTCATTTGGCCAACTTGTCTTGGCCCCATGCCTACCCCAAAGCAGCAGATTAAAAGCCTTGGCATGTGGCTTGACAGCTACCTCTGCTTCAATCATCAAGTCACTAAGCTCTCTGCTACTTGTTTTGGCCTAATGCGAATGCTCAGGAAAATTCTTCCTTTGCTCCCTTTCCAGGCAAGGAGGATTATGGTGCAGGCCCTCATACTGTCCCGTCTGGATTACGGGAATGCATTATATCTGAGAGCCCCTCGGTCCACAATCCAGAGATTACAAGTAGTCCAAAATTGTGTGGCTCGCCAACTGCTCCAGATTCCCCGGAGACAAACAGCGAAACCTGCCTTGAGGAATCTTGACTGGCTGCCTATCCGGGCCAGGATTCACTTCAAGGCTATGTGCCTGGCCCATAAAGCTATGTGGAAATCTGCCCCTCCCATTATTCAGTCCTTGGTTACCCCCTATCAACCCTCTAGGAGTCTTCGTTCCAGTTCTGCTTTTCTTGCCACTCCACTGAAAGTACGAAGATCCAGATGGGGTGGACGCTCTTTCTCCCTGAATGCCTCCAACCTATGGAATTCCCTCCCCCCTACTCTCCGAGGGGAACCTGACCTATTGGTCTTCCGGAAACTGCTTAAAACACATCTCTTTATCACTTCACACTAGCAGGACACGCCCTTCAGTCTCTCCGCTCCATAAAGCGCTAGGAGGCCTCAGGGTAGCTAGGCGCTATACAAATCCAATTTCATTCATTCATTCATTCATTCATTCATTCATTCATTATAACTAGACATCCTACAGTAATACACCAAAGGAGATGACTGTAATGCAACCAATCTAAATCATCCCTGCCTTCCATCAGCCCATCCCTCTCCTCTGCAGACTCACTAGATATACAGAGTGGATGCCCCATGTGCTTCAAACAGCATAGGAATGCTAGAGAGTAAAATCACTATAAACTCAACAAGAGACTTACAGAAAAAATGATGGCTGCCCGCTAAATATGATCACACTGTTGAGCACTGACCTCGGTTAGGGTTAGAGTCTAGTCACTCACCCGAAAACCAAAACACTTCGTACATCAGCTCACAAGAAGTACAACAGTCTTTCAACCAAGTGCTTTTCTACAGTGCGACGTGTACTTGGCCAACAATGTGCTTCAATGACCCACACCTAGATAGGAAGCGCTATATGAATGCAAATGCTTTGAGTGTATGACTTCACTGTCTCTGCAGCATACTGGTGCAGTTTTACTGACCTTTAGGGGTGCTTTCAGTTTGCAGTACATGGCAGGCAGCTCAGAGGTGCATAGGTTTAGGAGAAAATAATACAGGGACTGGACATGGAAAGGTTCATTTACCAAGTGTTGTTTAAGGGCCCAGGCACACAGTTGTGTACTGATGTCATATTCTATCCCTCTGCCTCTCTCCTAAGGTTAAAGCATGGACAGTATGGCATCAGCAAGGTCAGCATTTTAATATCAAGAAAAGTACAAAATAAAAAGCAAAAAAGAGAAAGAGAGCTAAAGTAGATATTTTCCCCATTTTAATCTAAATTTAAAACCGCTCATACAATATAACAAAATCTTACAAGTAGTATAGGTTGTATACTACTCGTCACCATGTATTTTTTGACAGGTGGCCACGCCCCTTTGACCACGCCCCTTTGGTCCGTGTGTCTATATTGGACGCGTTCCAAGTCTGATTTTAATCGGGGTTTTAATCGGTCCTTATAACGTATTGATAAGATTATAGCATTTTATTGTTTTATAGGTCGTTATTTTGTGAATCATGGCTTATAAAATGATACGGCGATGAAATCAAAAATAAAAATAAAAAAATAAAAAAAATAAAAAGCGTATAAAACGATAAGTTAGGATTTGTGAATCAAGGCTTATAAAATGATACGGCGATGAAATCAAAAAGCGTATAAAACGATAAGTTAGGATTTGTGAATCAAGGCTTATAAAATGATACGGCGATGAAATCAAAAAGCGTATAAAACGATAAGTTAGGATTTGTGAATCAAGGCTTATAAAATGATACTGCGATGAAATCAAAAACGTATGAATCGACCACGCATGCAGGAGGGTTGCTAAGAAGTGGGGGTAGTGTGAAATACGAGTCTACAAACATACCGCGGGGCGTGTCTAGTATGTTCACAGAGGATATAAGCCAGCATTCCGAGGACCGTGTGTTAAGAAACCCCCGCTTTTTTCCGACAAAGAAAAGCTCGAGCTTTAAGACAACTTTGAGAATGTCTTGCTCTAGCGTGGAAGCGGGGCCCCTTGGAGAAACTATAACAGCGATGCTGAAGGAAGCGGCAAATGCTGCAGACGACGCTGCAGAACTCGACGATAGTGATAAGGAAAATTGCGCGCCAACAACGCCTGCGGGTACTACGTCGGAGATGTCGTCGGCGATGCTGAATAAAAAGCCCGAGACAGACGTCGAGGCATCGGCTATGCCGAATATAAAGCCCGAGACCGGAGCCTGCGAAGAGGCGGTTGGTGGCGTTGCTAAAATGGCGTGCAATACCTCCGATGCTACAGACGGCGGTGGAAGAGCGGAACCAAGTGAAGATGACGAGGGTATTGACCTGCAAGAGCCTGAACCCGAGGACTCCAGCGACTGTACAGAGATGGATTCCGGAGAAGAATCTGTAAACGAAACAGAAAAGTGCGAAGTTGGAAAACGAAAAGTAAGTACGAACCGCAATTTTTCGGCAAATCCTCTGGGGTGTTTAAGAGTGTGATGATGAGGCGTGTAGTTGTGAGGAAGGCTGAGGTCGAAAAACCCCTTTTTTCTTTTTATCAGCAAAAGAGAGGAGGAGGAGCCCCAGGCGACAAAACCGCTAGCACGACTATGGAAGTCACACAGCCATCGCTACGTTTTTCATGTCTCTGCTGCTCAAGACAGAAAAAACTTGCCGTAACGCATAAAAACTGCAGCTGTAAGCGCTTAGACGCAATTGTACAATTTTGTCGTGGTGAAAGTTGGAGCACGGATCGATATCGCGGACTTTTGACAGCGATAGCCGCGATCATAAAATTGTGCTTAAAGGCGGGGTGGTACGACGAATGCGAAGGTTGTAAAATTGACGACCCGAGTCAGTTGCATCACGACTGTCTCACGACGGGTGATGAATATGAAGACAGTTTGATACGGAAACTATGTTACAAGCTGGACCCCTATAAGATTATGGCGACGTTGGGGGCGGTCTATGGCTTGAAAGAAATGTCAGTACCCGAAGATTGTAGTAAGATGATTGCGAATGTTTTAAAGTATATTAAGAGAGTACAGTCCCCATCAGAGCATGTGAAAAGTATGTATGAAGCGGGTGATGAAGACATACGCTTGATAATGAAACAGCATTTGAGAAGGAAGAATTACCGTAGATATTTTAAGATCAAGTATCTTTACAGGAGTTTAAAACCGAGGAACATGACATTTCTTAATGTAGAGTAAATGAAAACATGATGATCTTCGCGATTGCTACTATTATGTATGTGTGTTTTTCCGTTGCAGGAAAGTGTGTTTCGACACATGGTTGAGATCGGCGTGCGACCGAGCGTTAGATGCCTGGAAGACGCTTTTTATTTTCTGATCAGAGCAAAGATGGCGTACCCCAAACCAGTGTTTCGCCCGACCGCGCTATGTCGTAACAAGCGATGTGAAATCATCGAAGAGCTTGAAAAAGAACTGGGTCAGAAACCTAGAGGCTTTTACGACGTTGAAAAGAGCAAAATCTTCTTGGGCGCTGACGACGTGCTCGAAGATTGCATCGACAATTATATCAGGCGGACATTTTGCACCCTAGGAACTACTCTGAATAAGAAACAGTTTTTCAATTTCATGAATACAATATCTGATTTGTTTTGTCGAGCCTTCTTGAAGGGGCGTGGGGAGGATGTAAGAAGACTGGTACCGTTCATAGCTAGCAAAATCCAAATATTGATTCTACGTCACGAGTTTTTGAGAGCATTGTGTTAAATATCTATGTTTTTATCGTTATTATCGTTTATAGCGCTGTACATTCCTATATTACCAGTTTAAATCATACACTGTTTAATTCGTGTGTTATTAAATAATCTACTATTGTAAAATAAACCGGCTTCTAGTTCTGATTATTTGATAAAGAAAAATAATAAAACAAAAGTGAATTAATAGAATAGGGGGGCGGGAGTAGGGGTTGCGGTATTTTAGTTCAAGAAGCGCTACGATGCAGAAGCTTTTCAAAAGAGTTTATTACAACCCCTCGAAAGTTGGTAGTTTTGGCGGTGTAGAAGCCTTGTACAAGGAGAGCAAAATCCACAACGACGGTGTTAAAAGAACACAGGTACGCGACTGGTTATCGGGCGAAGATGCCTACACGCTACATAAGGGGTCGAGAAAGCGCTTTCAAAGACGGCGTGTGATAGTCAGCGGCTTAAATCATCAATGGCAAGCGGACCTTCTAGACGTCCGTGAACATGCCGCGGTTAATGATGGTGTAAAATTTATATTAACGGTGATAGACGTACTGTCAAAGTATGCATTCGCCGTTGGCCTGAAGGAAAAATCGGGGAGCTCGGTCACAAAAGCCTTTGATTACATTTTCAGCAGCGGGAGAATTCCTAAAAAGTTACAAACAGATAGAGGAAAAGAGTTTGAAAACAAGACGCTAAAAGCTCTGCTGAACAAGTATGGTGTAAAACATTTTGTTACAAACAACGAAGTGAAGGCGGCGATTGTAGAAAGATTCAACAGAACTCTCAAGGCACGAATTTGGCGGTATTTTACAGCGTACAACACATTTCGTTATATAGATCGTTTACAAGATTTTATTGAAAGTTACAATCATAGCTATCATAGAACCATTAAGACGTCCCCTGTAGAAGTATCCCCGCAAAATGAGTTGAAAATTTGGAGAACTGTGTACGGGTCCGTGTTCACCAACAACCCTGTTTCAAAAAACACTCTCAAAAAAGGTGATCATGTTAGGGTATCTAGATGCAAGGGGGTATTTCAAAAGGGGTATGAGCAGACTTTTACAGATGAGATCTTTGTGATAGACAAGATTTCCAAGCATTCAGGCGTTACAGTTTTTAACTTAAAAGACTATGCTGGGGAGGAGGTCGAAGGGTGTTTTTACAAAGAAGAGCTGCAAAAAATAAAACAGGATCAAGATCGTGTGTACCGTATTGAGAACGTTTTGGCAAAGAAGGGGCACGGGGCACAAAGACAGTGCCTAGTTAAATGGCGGGGATGGCCTGATAAATTTAATAGTTGGGTCTCTGAGAGTGAATTAAAGGATATACAAAGTCTACAACAGCGGATATAGGCATTTAGGTACCGCGGAAGCGCCATGGAGGTCGGACCTTTTTATCTGACGCTCCCGAGTAACGCGTCTTTGGACACTTTCCCTAATAACAAAATTTCAAATTTTACGGTGAAACTAGCAAAACCTATTCATCTACAAGGAGATTGGGAGGTGGCCCTAACAGAAATTCAGTACCCGCACACGTGGGACACTTTTGAAACAGAGGATGTTAGATTTACGGTGGTACGCAAGAAGGAAAGCGCCCACGAACTTTCTTTCCCGCCGGGGCACTATGACAACATACGAGACATTGTAGAAGTAATGAATAAATCCATTGGTAACATATCGGAACTTGTTGACCTTAGATTAACGTATGAACCACGACTTCGAAAAGTGCAGTTGAGGAATGCTCAAGACTACGGTATTTTGGTGCGTGAAAAACTGGGGAGAGTGTTGGGGCTGACGCCTAACGTTCACCACTCTTCATCAGCGGGGAAAGCCTACACGGATGTACACGGCGGATTTTATATGATGTTTGTATACTGCGACGTGATAGAGCATCAGAGAGTGGGGGATAGCTACGTGCCTCTCCTCCGGTGCGTGGAAATCACAGGCAAGAATAATAGCATGATAAACATCATTTACACCAAAAGAGATTATGTACCGATCAGCAAAAAACATTTTCACACAATAACTTTGGAACTGAAGGACGATTTGAACACTAATATAAGATTTAAAGTGGGTAAAGTCATAGCGAAGCTTCATTTCAGGCCGCGACGTGGTGAAGTGTACTAGAATAATGATTTTACCTGAAAATTACGGCGACGCGTCGCTCTATAGGGATTACTATAGAGCACAAGCCGGCTCAGGCCTCCCGGGGTTCCACGGGGCACCTATTATGTACGGGGCGGGTGTTGGCGGTATATTCAGAAGCCTTTTCAGAAAAGCAGTACCGCTTTTAAGAAGAGGGTTCCAGTTGGTAAAACCGCACGTGAAAACCGCTGCAGCAAATATTGCCCGAGACGTCGCAGGGCACGTTTCGGGGGCGGTGATGAAAAAGTTTACCAAAACGGGTCAAGAAGGCTCAGGTTTAATCTATCTCGAAAGAGGAAGGAAGAGAAAAAGGGGTGTATCACTAAGGGGGCCGCCCGCGTTCCTTCAAAGCGTTGTGAAGCGCCGGCGACCGGCTCAAAAGAGTTCGCTTAAGACCCGGAGAAGACACGGAAAAAAACGAGTCTCTAAGGGCAACATATTTTAAATCGGACCATGGCCTCCGTCCCTTGCGGTTCCCAGGAATGCACAAAGTCAGAGTTGGACCTATTCCAAGTACCACCAACGCAAACCAGCATTGAAAGTTCTCTATATGTCGAAGTACCGCCACTTTCAGCCCTGTCAGACACAGCCCCCTTAGAGTTCTTCATAGCTCGGTCGGATGACTACCTGGACCTTTCAGCTACCCTGATTTATCTGTCGTGCAAAATTACTAACGCAGACGGATCCGATTTGGACGCCGCAGCCCGAGTGGCGTTTTCTCCATACCCCATAGCCTCACTTTTTAACCAACTGGATGTGAGCCTCGGCGACCGGCTCATCAGCCAGTCAAACAACACGTATCCATACAGGGCTTATCTCGAAACGGTACTTAATTATGGGGACCCCACTTTAAAACGCCAACTTTCTGCAGGTCTCTTCTACAGAGACACCGCTGGAGAGCACGAGGACACGACTTTAACCGGTGCTAACGCGGGATTTAAGAGCAGAGCTAGCTTTACAGCCCGAAGTCGTAAAGTGGAACTGATTGGGCAATTACACTGCGATTTATTTTTCCAAGACAAATTAATGCTTAACGGTCTAGATGTGAAGATTAAACTGATTCGAAATAAAGACACTTTTTGCTTAATGAGCGGCGACGCAGAAAATTACAAAGTGCATATCTTAGCGGCGTCACTATTTGTGAAACGTGTCAAAGTGAGCCCGGTGGTGCGTTTAGCTCACGCCGAGACTCTGTTAACCAGTAATGCCAAGTACCCCATCGAAAGAGTGGAGCTCAAAGTGTTCAGCATCCCAGCCGGTGCGCTACTATCGAATACTGAGAATATTTTTTTCGGATTTTTGCCAAGAACTGTAATAGTAGCGCTGGTCGATAACGCAGCATTTAGCGGTGAATATGGCAGAAACCCCTTTAATTTCAAGCATTATAATATATCTCACAGCAGCCTCTCCGTAGACGGCCAAGCTATACCGGCAAAACCATACACGCCGTCATTTGGAACTGGGGGTGTGGCTAGAGAATATTTGGGTGTGCTGCAAGTTGCTGGGAAGTACGCATCAGACCGACCCTTCTTTGTGGATCGTGTAGAGTATTCGAAAGGCTATTCTATGCTGGCTTTCGATCTATGCCCTGACAACGACGTGGGTGGCGGCCATTTTTCGATACAAAAATCAGGCAATGTACGTCTGGAGCTCCGTTTTAGCGCCGCTCTACCGTCTACTATAAACCTTCTGATTTACGCTGTCTTTCAGAATGTTATACAGATTAACCATAGGCGAGAGGTGCTAATCGACTATATGTGATGAATACGTGGCAACTGGAACGTTTTCTCGCCAAAGACGAGACGGCAAAACATTCATTTTTAGGTGTATTCGCAGCTGACACTCTACCAATGTATCTGGGTAATCGCCAGCGACCGCTTCATTTAATAGTTAATACAGACGGTAAAGATCAAAGGGGTCGACACTGGTTAGCAATATTTCTAACGGAAAAGGACTCTGAGTTTTTTGACTCCTATGGCGTGCCACCAAACAGTTATCTGTACCCCAATACCATATGGCAATTTTTAAAAAGAAACACTTCAGGCCTAATAACATTTCATGAAAACCAGATTCAGGATGATGTATCATTTACCTGCGGGGCACATTGTTTGTTTTATTTATTTCATAGATGCCGTGGTGTAGACTTTGAAAGCATTTTAAAAATGTATTCAGCTGATTTGAAGGCAAATGATGCTCTAGTAACAAGGTTTGTGTTGAGGCAATTACGCAGATTGAAAAGAGGCCGTGTAAATAACAGACCGATGCAAAATTGTATTTCATTCACTGATAATATGCATGTTTACAGTGTTTATGATAACTAGCAGACATCCACAAGGTCTATTTTACGCTCTCATTGGACTTTTAAAATCATATTTGTACCGAACATTTTTACTCTGTGATATAAAATGTATCTAAATAAATTGCATGAAAAAAGCCCTTAACTTTACGTGGCGGTCTGACTTTTTTTCAGCACCTAGCTGCCACGTTAATGCACAGCTGTTATATTCATCCTGAAATGCTTAGACAGGTTATTGTACGCATATGGTGCCTAGTGTCCGGTCGAGGTTTGCAAAAAATATGAATAAAAAAAAAAGGGGGGCCTAACTTTACTTGGCAGTCTGACTTTTTTTCAGCAACTAGCTGCCACGTTAACGCGCAGCTGTTTATATTCAACCTGAAATGCTTAGTGGATTGTACCGTTGTGAATTGTGGCGGGAAACTGTCGGGTTTTGGGTATAAAACGTGAGGTCTGCAAGAACATTCAGGCTGGAGCTCTCAGGAAAGCTACGACGCTCCAACCAACGGCGCTGGTGACACCTTCATTCTCCCACCACATCGGTCGCTTGAAAAGCTGAAGCCCCTGAAAGATTTCACCACCTGATGACTGAGCACCGTTTCCATTTATGAACATGTCTGAGGACCAAGAATTGTTGGTAAGAAGATTGTTTTATGTTTTTTATATAATCCTCTAGCTCTTTTTGAAGTTGCGCTTCTATTAGCGTCATCTCTCAAAGGTTAAATGCTTTTTTATCAGGGATGTAAGCTTTTTTTCCGGCTCAGACTGTCACACTAAGACGAATTAGACCGAAGTCCCGGGCAATGTTCTAACATGTGGTTCTAATTAAGTCTTTCGCTCCTCTGTCAAAAGGTTTTAAGCAATAGATAAAATTAGGTGAAACTCGGGGTGTTTTGAATTAACTGTAACTGCTAGTCAGGAACCGTGAAAGATGCATAAAAAAAAGCGTGTGTGTGTGTGTGTGTGTTTGCGTTTTGTTTTTTTTTTGTTTTGCCGGACCCCGTCTGAAATGCTCTAGCATGTGGTTCTAATTAAGTCTTTCGCTCCTCTGTCAAAAGGTTTTTAGTAATGTTACAACAGCTGGCATTTTAAGCAATAGGAAATATGACATGACTCTCGGTGTGTTTAGATTTTGCACATGCTCTTACCTCAAAGACTATCTGCTCATTGATCCGTGTTTTTAAGTCAAGGACTAGTCCGCCTCCTTGCTTTACAGATCATGATTTAATAGCGCCCGAGGTCTTAAATAATGTCACTATATAGCCTGGGGCCAGCGAGCCGGGGTTGAGCTGCGGCTTGAAAAGCAAATAATTTGACAACTAAGGTCTGGGTCTATTTCTGCGGTCGTGTGTGTGTGTGTGTGTGTGTGTGTGTGCTTTTGTTTGCATGAGCTTGTAAATACGTATAGCGGTGCTTTCAAGTAATTTAATTTAAACCGATATAGGAAATGTGTTACAGCTGTTTGCATTTTTGTTTTCGCAGGAAGTGGCCGAGGCGGCAGACGCACTTTTATTCGACACTGCGCTTGAAGGCCCTAATCCTATCGCAGCCAGTCAAATTTGCGGCTTCAGCGCGCATGCTGGTAAGAATTAATTCTCTTTTCTACTGGTAGTATGTTCTATCATAGACCATGCTGATGTGCGCGTGCTTGTGCGTGTGTGTGTGAGTGTGTGTGTGTGTGTGTGTGTGTGTGTGTGTTTGTGTGTGTGTGTTTGTGTGTGTGTGTGCTGCCACCAGCGAGCTTGCGCTGCCACTCTCAGTCTAGTTGTAGCACTGATGACTATTGAGGACTCTTCCGACTGTTCATTGCTTGAATTAAAATTGTGTTTTTTGCTCTTACTTAGATAAAACTGATGATGCAATCTCCATCCAACACGTGCAGCAATCAAATACACAACAACCGGTTGTACAAAGGAGTTCAAGGTTGCCGCCTGACGATCTGAAAAGCAAAGGTCAGAAGCGTAAAGAAGCGAGGCGGCGAGGGCCACCACAAACATTGCAGGGTGGTTTTGGGGGGAGTACTGTTGGGGGGCCTGCATTGCATGAGTTTCCACCGGTGTCTGTAAATGGTGGCGGTTTGAGAAAGAGACACTCTGGCTGTAAAGAAAAGGGTGATCAAAAGCGCAATAGGAAAGCGAATGCTAATGATAACAATTCTGCTACTCTACAGACCTTCCAGGTTTCGAATTCAAACACGCCTACCCCTGGTTGCGTTCTCCCCAGCCGAAATTCAGAACAGATTCTAGGTGTCACAACGCACCCTTGCAGCGATACTCCGGTATTAGTGCACCCCCCACCTACTCCTACCCCCAAGTCTCACTCTCAACCATCAAAGAACTTGCATGCGCAACCAGCAAACGCCATTATTCCCCCCGATGAACAAGAAATAATTTCGCTGCTTGACGATGATGACTGTTGGGGGGAAAACGCGAATGTACCCGTTCAACAAAACAGATCAAAAGCAGGACCAGCTGTACACAGCGAATGCTCCAAGAACCCACGCTCACAAGGGGGGTGTCACACAGATGTTACAATAGGAGGAGGACCAGCCATCACCATCCCCCCAGTAAGGGTCGCACCAGGTGCTATTCACCATAATTTAAAGACTGAAATTGCCCACAGTGCTGCAGCAAACGGGGCGTCCGCCGCGGCGCTACAAGCTCCTAGACATAACCCCACACCACCCCTAAACATTACCGCAGCAACATCAGCATTCCACGATATTTTACCTTTAATAACAAACCTTAGGGGAAGCACTCTGAACACAGCACCTCTCTGCGAAGCTATTATTTTTGCTTTAAGTAATCGTGATACAGTAGCTCAGATACAAGCCATTGAACGCATCAAAGCAGGCATCGTACTTATACAGCAAAATTTAGAGAAATCACTTTCAGCTGCTTTAGTAACTGCTCAAAATCAGCTAGAGTCCTCTGTCTCCTCACGCGCCATAGATGACGTCCTAAGTGTCAAAAAATCACTTAACGTTGAGATAAAGACACCACTTGACCCCCGCAGTGGGGCTGCTGCTGCTGCTGTTAAAGCTTCACTCCCCAGCGACGCGGCTGTACTTCAGGCAATTTACGCCATTTTTCCCCTAATAAATACCCTAGAAGGATTAGGCTTGAACTCTGCACCCGTCAGTTCATCCGTTTTTAATGTTCTACGTGTACAGGAAGCTTCCGGACATATCGGCGGCATAACAGATGTCAAACTAGCAGTAGAGGACGTGATCCAAAATACTCAGACTTCACTCGCATCTATTTTAGCAGATGCCCAAGCCAACCTTGATTCCTTGAGTCTCGACTCGGGAAACTGATAATGACCCCCAAAGAGCATAGGTCGCCGAGAAGGTCTGAAACTACAGTCGCCAAACGTAAAGAGAAATGGTTAGCCGCTAAAGTAGTCAGAAATCGGTTAGCCAAAAACCTAAAAAGAGCCAAAAACCATTTGAGAAATATACGCCGTAATATTCAAAGCAACAATGGGTATTTACCACCGAGCCCCACGCAGTTAGAGCAAACACCTCAGAGAACAGCTGTCGCTTGCGATAATTCTAGCATCAGTAACAACCCTGCGCCGGTGTTTTTAGAAAGCGTGCGACAATATCAAAGAGTTATCAAAAAATTTAGAGCTATAGAATTTTATGAAGAATTTCGTTTTGTCAATCTTCATCTCATAGATTCTATTAGACTGGCCCTAGAAGCGGTTATTAACTCTATCCAACTGCTGCTGGACCAAATGGCCCCAGACATAGGCCCCAACGATTATGTACAAATTCGCCTGAGCGGCGGTGGTCTGGCTAACTCTTTTTACACTCGCAGGCTACCGCATCACGACCTAGATGCCTCAGATTTCTTAAACAAAATTGTTGACATGATGAATAGCAATGCAGAGATTCTGGGGTCACAAAGTTTAACACTTGTTGTGACTGTGATAAAAAGTAGGGGCGGCGGTGCCAGACGGGCTCTAAATTCTGTATTGTTTACTAAGATCATTCAAAAGAAACGTCGATGGTTGATTGATTTGAACAACACAGCTGGAAATTTGTGCCTGGCGGGGTGTTTGGCAGGGTTATTGGCTCACGGTCAATCTACGGATAGAACGTTGACAGAGCAGGCACAGTTAATGCACGATGCCCTAAACATCCCCCCAGATACGGATGTCTCTTTGCAAGACATAGAAGCATTTGAAAATTACTTGGGTGTGACGATTAAAGTATTATATCACGAAGGCGGCTGGCGTTATTTCACCAGCGGTACCGCCAACAAATCTAAAATTCTGTTTGTTCTTTTACATGAAAGCCATTTTTACGGTGTGAAAGATATAAAAAAATTCCTCGGCGCTAGGTATTACTGCGAATATTGCCATTCGGCCTATACCCACAAATACAATCACTCGTGCGCAGACTTCTGCAAAGCGTGCGTTACGAACGATTGCCATGACATTGCCAACGATCTCCAAAGGTGTCCGCGGTGTCGACTGTTTTGTCGTTCTTCGGAGTGTTTAGAGCGTCATCGTGCTTTAGCCGTGGCGGGGGAGGTGAGCTGTCTCAGCAAAAAGTTGTGTGATTCGTGCGGTCTCTACGGCCCCGAAAGTCATGAATGCGAAGGCCTTGAATGCGGTGTCTGTAAAGCCCGGGTGTTTTCATTTGATTCACATCTCTGCTTTATGAGCAGACTCAAACCGCCGACCAAAACAAATGATTATATATTCTACGATATGGAGTGCCGTCAGGAAAATATCATTCACGAGCCAAATTATATTTTTGCCAGACATATTAATGGTGAGCCTACTTGGGAGTTTTCAGGTCCTACATGCGTCAATGATTTTATCAACACATTCATTACACCCCGATTTCAAAACTATAGTTTTCTCGCACATTTCTCTAAAGGATATGACTGTTATTTTGTAGTGAAAGCTCTAGTGCTTGAAAAGGTGGCAATGTCACTGATCACTCAGGGAGGAAAGCTCATGTGCGTTACAACCAAAGTACTCAATATCAGGTTTATAGACTCTATAAACTTTTTGCCCATGAAACTCAGTAAACTTCCACAGGCAATGGGTTTCCAAGAGTCTAAAGGGTATTTCCCGCATTACTTTAACACTTTGCAGAACCAAAAATACGTTGGTGCTATGCCCTCAGCAGAATTTTACGGTGTAAACTATATGTCACCCTCTGAGAAAACAGAATTTGTGTCCTGGTATGAATCGAACAAAGATCGGGAGTTTGATTTCCAGAAGGAGCTGTCTCATTACTGCCAACAAGATGTGAACATTTTAAGAGAGGCGTGTATCCGCTTTAGAGAAGGCGTCATTGCCATGTCTAGCAAGCAAATCTTGGTGAACCCGGGTCAGGCCAATGAGTATGCCTATGTTGACTTCATCGACCCCTTTCAGTACATCACTTTAGCTTCAGTCTGCTTGGCGATGTTCAGATTTTGTTTTTTAAAACCTTACACATTAGCGTTGCTACCTCGTGATAATTATCACAGACAGCAAAAGAGATTCTCAACACCCGCTATTCAATGGTTGATGTATTTGGAATACAGTGAAAAAATCACCATCCGTCACGCTTTGAGGGGCGGGGAGCTTAAAATTGGGTCCTATTTTTTAGATGGTTATGCCAATATTGACGGGGTCCCTACTGCCTTTGAATTTAATGGTTGCTTTTTTCACGGCTGTCCAATTTGTTACGCCGGAAACGATTTTAACAAGATGACCGGTTGTACATATGGTCAGTTGCTTAACCGCACAACTATTAAACAGGAGTTTTTAAAAAGACGCGGCTTCAACGTCAGAAGTATTTGGGAACACGCGTGGCGTGAGCAGTTAACATGTAATCTAGATCTGCAGACTTTTATCAAGGATCGTGACTTACCCGAGCCCTTGAAACCGCGTGATTCTCTCTACGGAGGACGAACCAACGCCGTTACTCTTTATCGAAAGGCCTCTGGTGATGAAAAGATTTTTTACTATGATTTTACCAGCTTATACCCCTTTGTTAACAAGACAAAAGTCTACCCTGTGGGACATCCTAAGATCCTTTATAAAGATTTTGGAGCCCCTCAAATGTATTTCGGTCTAATCAGATGTAGAATTCGTCCGCCTAGAGGACTTTTTTTCCCGGTGCTTCCTTACAGATTCGAGGGAAAACTATTATTTACCCTGTGCCGCTCCTGCACAGAAGCCAGACAGACCTTCCGGTGTGATCACTCTGATGACGAACGTGCTCTGACCGGCACCTGGTGCACTGTAGAAGTGAATGTAGCTCTGAAAAAAGGCTATGTGATAGATCGCATTTATGAGATATGGCATTTTGAAAATGTTTCTAGTGATCTGTTTACCGACTACATCAACTTGCACCTTAGAGACAAGCAAGAAGCTTCGGGTTACCCCCAGTGGTGTAGTGATAATGCCGAGAAACAGAAGTACCGGAGGGAATATTTTCAGAAAGAGGGTATTCGATTGCGCTCTAATAAAATCCATGTGAACCCCACTAAAAGACAGATTGCTAAACTGTTTCTCAACTCTCTATGGGGAAAACTGGGGCAGAGAGAAGACCGCTCAGAAACTACTCTAGTGACAGAGCCGGATGAATTTGATCAGTACTTTTTTACTTCCTACTGCGAGGTGTCATCTTGCGAGTTCATAGATGATGATACCGCTTGTGTGTGTTGGCGGTATACCAAAGAACATTACCCGCCTTCATGCAACGCTAACATATTTATTGCCAGTTTCACCACCGCTTATGCTAGATTGGAGTTGTACAAGCTCCTGGAGTTGCTTCAAGACCGCTGTCTTTACCACGACACAGACTCTGTGATTTTTGTGAGCAAAAAGGGCGATGTTAACCCTCCGGTGGGTGACTATCTGGGGGAACTCACTAGCGAAACACCTCCCGATGAACACATCACAGAGTTTGTTTCAGCCGGCCCCAAAACCTACGGTTACCGCTTATCAGGCGGTAAAATCTGCTTGAAGGTGAAGGGGATCACCCTCAATGTTCAGAACCGCGAAAAAGTAAATTTTCAAAACTTAAAAGAGCTGGTCACTCAATATGCCAAGCACGCCGAAAGAGGTGAATGTGTTCCAGAAGATGAAAGCTTAGTAGTGCAGCACCCCTGCATTGTGAGAATTAAAAAACGTTGGGATATTGAGACACGCCCGCTTCGCAAAACGTTGAGGGTTGTATATGATAAGCGCGTTCTTAAAGAGGACTATAAAACCCTGCCCTACGGCTTTTAAGAGTTATGCAGCCTCTGTGTAAACACGGGGCTAGCGAGAAAAAGGACTTTCCGCTTTTGGTGTGTATAGTTTATTAGAGGTTGTTTAAAGTATGGATATTAGATTGCAACATCCGTTCTCATGCATCCTCGCAGGTCCTTCCAATTCTGGTAAAAGTTACTTTGTAAAAAAACTTTTGGAAAATGCGCATCAAATGCTGACCCAGCCACCCACCAACGTAGTGTGGGCCTATTCCTGTTGGCAGCGGCTCTATCAAGAACTCGCGCTAAAGCTTCCACACCTCAAATTTGTCGAGGGGCTCCCCGCCGCCTTAAATGATGACATTTTATTTCCACCCTCTAGTGTTAATATGTTAATTGTAGATGATCTAATGGCCTCTGCTTGTGACAGCGGTGAAATTGAAAAAGCTTTTACTCAGTATGTTCACCATCGTAATCTTAGCATTTTATACATTGTGCAAAACGTCTTCTGCCAAGGTAAGAGCTCACGAACCATCGCTCTGAACACCAAGTACATGGTGCTTTTCAAAAACCCCCGAGACAAGCTTCAAATAACGACTCTAGCCAGACAGATGTACCCGGGTCGCTCTAGTTTCTTTCTAGAAGCCTTTGAGGACGCCACTCAGAGCCCCTATGGGTATCTTTTTGTAGATTTAAACGCCGGCACGCCGGAGGATTACAGATTAAGGACCGGGCTTTTCCCACCGGATCTTCCTGTTGCTTATACTCTAAAAAAGTCCTACCCGGCTATAAAAAGAAGATAAATAAAAAGCAGCGCTCCAGTTTAGAGCTCCAACACACTCATGACCATGTCCAGCCGGATAGCGCGCAATCTAGCTCTTTTAAGACTGTTGGTTTCATCATCCCCACAACAAAGGAAAGCTCTTCTATGCTCCGCGTCTGACGATTTAGTAGCAGCGATATCGGAGATAGCCCTAAATACCTTGAAGGGCAATGTCCCTTTGAGTCCTCAACAGATCCGAGTGCTTAAAAAGAAAAGTAATCTTGTTAAAAAACTGAGCAATAAGAGGATCTCTATTAAAACAAAAAAAAGTCTTGTCAAGCAGTCTGGGGGCTTCATAGGATCGCTGCTAGGCATTGCTATCCCGCTTCTCTCGGGCCTGCTGCGCCGCCGGTGATGGCTCACATTGAAAAAATGTATCTCGTTCCTAAACATCAGCTAGACAGAATGCGGAGTCCCCCAAGCGCCGATACCGACATTAGAAAATCAGCCACGGATCTGTTGGACGCTGAGATGCGCGAAATTCTTCATCGTAGTGATTTACCGGTGCACGAGAAAGCTAAGCTTTATACCGCTATCCTTCAAAAGTATCTGAACTTTGTCCATCATGGTAAAATGGAAAAAGAGGGCCTGACTTTATTCATGCCTGAAAGTCAAGAGCCACCCGTTTCACCGGTCAGAGAGCCAGAATCACACGCCTTTAATCTAGTTAATGAAATCCTTGACAACGTTAACCCCCGGCACAAAAAGAAAGCAGAATTACTTCTTAATAAAATTCATCAAAATAAAGACATCGCTTTCTGGAATGATAAGGGGGAACTTCTTTATAAAGGTAATGTTATACGTGGTTCAAACCTGCATGATTTGATCAGAGGCGCCACCCAAACACACTCTTTTGCAAATAATAAAGCGCCTGTCGGTTGGGATGCCTTCATGCAGAGCCTAGCAGAACTGAACATTCCGACATCGGTGCTAGGAAATGGTGGTCATCGTATCCACTTAGAAGATTTAAAGAACAACGCCGTTGCACCATTTGTTATCCCTTCTCCCCCCGCATCACCATTTTCACTGACCCCTCGAAGAGCACCGACGCTTGCCCTCCGTGATACCGCTGACAATGCTCACGAACCCGTAACAACACACGGCCAAGCACTCCCGCCAAAAAAAAGAAAACACTTCGCGAGATTGCCATGGTTGTCTGTTTAGCACCCGTGACTTATAATAGAGACCTATGCTTTTTACTGGGTAACTAAATATTTTTTTATGTAAATACCTCATCTGTATCACAACATATAGTTTTTGTATAATTTTATGCCCGGTGGCCATACTGCGTATTACTGGTTGATGTTAATACGCTATGGTTTCTTGATTTTTATGTACATCATTTTGTTTTCAGTGTTGATACTGTGATTTATATGCCAAGGTGCATAATGTATTTGCTAACTACGGCTACCTCATTATTCAACTATAAGCTTAAATATGTGAATTCTATATTTATATATGTATTATCGCTATCCGTGATTATTATAAGTTAACAACGATAAGCTGTGATTCCTCTTTTAAAAAATTTATGTAACTTCCGCATATTTGATGTCTGCTGTTGATACTGTGATTCATATGTCTTGGTTTATAATGTATTTGAGAACTACCGCTACCTCACTATTCAACTATAAGCTTGACTATGTGTTTTCTATACTTTACAAATGTTTTATAGCTATCTGTGATTATTACCGGGTACCAAAAATATGCTGTGATTCCTTTTTTAATGTAACTTCCGCAGATTTTATGTGTGCTGTTGATACTGTGATTTATATGCAATGGTGCATATTATATTTGATAACTACCTCTACCTCATTATTCAACTATAAGCTTGATTTTCTTTTTTTTTTCTATTGTCACTAAATGCTGTCAGTATATGTAATTCCATATAATGAAACTGTAATTACATAAAATGTGATTTTCTGTTATGTAAAAAATGGTTTCAATTAAATTGTAAATATTGACCCAAAATAAAACTTCTCCGAGCTTTCATTTTACATTTAATAAAAGCAATTTGTTCTAAAACGCGTTATTATTCTTTTCAATAATGTGATGATGGGAAATGTATAAAATATCATTTTAATTCGTAGCTGCACCCCATATATCCGATTACTGAGCCCCCATAAACACGCCTAAAGCAAGACATGCCCGGGCATGCCTGGTCGATTTATACGTACTGAGTCCCCCATAAACATGCCTAAAGCAAGACATGCCCGGGCATGCCTGGTTGTTTTACACGCTTTATGATTTCATCGCCGTATCATTTTATAAGCCTTGATTCACAAATCCTAACTTATCGTTTTATACGCTTTTTGATTTCATCGCCGTATCATTTTATAAGCCATGATTCACAAAATAACGACCTATAAAACAATAAAATGCTATAATCTTATCAATACGTTATAAGGACCGATTAAAACCCCGATTAAAATCAGACTTGGAACGCGTCCAATATAGACACACGGACCAAAGGGGCGTGGTCAAAGGGGCGTGGCCACCTGTCAAAAAATACATGGTGACGAGTAGTATACAACCTATACTACTCTTACATTACCCTAAAATGTTGTAATATCTTGTAGGAATTATTGAAAGTAAATGCAGATAGAAAAGACTTGTCAAAACAATCCAGAGGCTTTTACATCTGATCCTTTTCAAGTGCCAGTTTCTGGCCCACTTAAGACTCTCAAAACTTAAAACAAATTCTCAACATTTTTTCCTAGGAAAAGCAGTAATCCCCCTTTAAAAAACCGGAAGAGCTGTTAAAAAGAAGAACTCATTTCTGCTCCCACACCACTATTAACCATAAACATATTCGTATTTTGTGTTTTGAAAGGCCCCCATGAGCACTTTGATTCTAGGTGCAGAAATCGTGGAATGCACAATTTTCAATGTGAACAGTTTGCAGTGTATGATTGCAATCCCGAGTCCGAGTGCCTGTTAATTGGGCCCGATACATGCCACGGTCCTCTGCTGGTGCTTGGGAGCGACAGGAGGTTTGGGCTAACCCACACTTCAACAAGGAAGACCCCACACTGACACTGCCAGGCTGTTTCACACGGGCCAATGAGTTCACAAGTGTGCACGCGCTTCTGGAACTTAAATGCGCGATAATGTAGATAAGGTGAGAGGAGCTGCTTGGACACTCAAGCACGCACTTGAGAGGGGACCTAGGTCACCAGTCACAGGACCGCAAACCATCTGCCCTATTGAGAGAGGATGGAACATGTTGTTTTCTTGTTTGCAACAGGCAAGGAAAACCTGGTGGTTCCTAACAAGAAAATAAATGAATGACCCTCCCACATACTGGAGGAAGGAAATCTCCCAGCATGTCAGGAATATTTACCATTAGCTTTTGAAAAACAAACTCCTGCTTTGAATGAAAAATAAAAAAATAAATCATGTCTGTGGTTGCGAATTGAACATGGTGCTCATATAAGCAAGCTTCAGTGCTTCAAGAGGAGCAGGCTTGGCTCCAGCACCTCCGCAGGGCTTGAGATCCCATCTACCTGGCCCAGAACTCTAAATATGGCGGGCTGTAGCATGCCAGGGCTAATAAGAAAAGCCTCAAAGGGCCTGATTACCAGTTTGGCAGCTCCATCACAAACGTGACAAATATCCCATCCGCCGTATTACAAGTTCCATTATGTTTCATTGGATATAATGGAACTCGTAATACAGCGGATGGGATAACCGTCATGTTTGTAATGGAGTAACCCGTCTGCCAAACTCGTAATCAGGCCCTAAGTTTCCATAGCAACTATTTAATTTCCTTCATCCTTTTGTTTGGACATATCATCCTGTGCAGACTCAAGAGTATCCCATGAATTAACCTACTGGATTATGGCAATACTAACTTCGACCAAACATTTCAGATCTTACAGCTCCCAGGTCTTGGAGGGTGACCGGGTTTCCTAGTTATTACCTCCTAAGAATATCAAAAAGCAAATGGGTACACCACCAGTGCACATAAAACAAACTGGTATTTCACATAGATGGGGTGATAGATAATTCAATAGATAATTCAACAACTTGTTAGAGAGACAACACTAAGTTCATGAAGGGTGTAAATTCCATTAGGGCTGCTCATTGTTTGGTCTTACATGTAGCAACCCTGACACCTATTAAGTGCAATAATGTTATAGTGAAGCCACCACCACATATTTTTAAGATCGCATAGGATGAATAGCCTTTTTTGTTTTATATAGCGCGAACTAGACCCGAAGGTATCAGAGTGCTTTACATTAGCACCAGTTGCATTACAGATGGACACATTCATTTTTAGACACAGGATTAAGTGATTTGTCAAGAATCACAGGATTTTTGAGCCTCCCGCCATACTCAAACCTGGTTCCCTAGCTTCAAGGTCGGCTGCCCTAGATGAAATCGTCATTTTGTGCCCTGAGCTATTCTCCAGGCTTCCTTTGTCACAGAATATGCTCTGTCATGTTGCGGGGATTCTGCACATACACAGAACTATACGCAGGAAAACAGGACCTTGGTGTATAGGGGTTGTACCTTCCAACCGCCTTAGTACCCAAAATCCCAAAACCGACTAGCTAAAGTGTCTCACTCATTCTACATAATCACAAAGCTACAAATGGTTAGACAACCCAGAACACACCACTTCCGACTCTCTCAGGAATCGTGGTAGCATGACATTCCCTTTCGCTCACTCAATCATACTTGTCCACAATAAGGATTGTCAGAGTCACTGTATAGTTCAAAATGTTTATTTTAACTATCGTGCTCTATAATGCAGTATACGAGCCACTACCAGCAGCGAAATGCATGGCAGCAGAGCTCATGCTAAATTAGCAATGTCGATAATGACCCTAATGGCCATATAACAGTCAGGAGGGTAAAGCTTAAATTCAGATAGTTGTAGCAGAACCCCACAGGACACGACTGATCTCTTCTATATACCAGGGTTAGCTGCATTGAGACATAACCTTTAATATAGAATATTAAACCTAAGTACATCACACTGAAAGCAACTAAACATTATTATACATTCAAAATGTATGGTGTCATGAGAGATCTTCTGAAAATGAATTGTCATTGTACCTTCTGGAAGGGCAAAAGGGTGTGCTCTACTCAAAGGAGATATGGTGCCCACGAAAGAAAAACATATTAGAAACACCATCTGCAAAACAATGAATATGGGGCATCTTATTTTATGATGTCAAGGATCTCCGCGCTTCCTCTTCTGGGCTTCAATCACTGAGGCAAACAAGGAACATCTACATTTTGTAAACACTTATAGGTTTACCAGCATCTGCACCTGGGACTCAAGGTCATCGTGTCATCTAATGCAGAGTGGCAGTATGCCTCAATCAACAGGCAGACTTAAAACCAGTAGTAGGAAGCTGCCCTTAGGGTCGCCCCAAATTAAATTAGTTCACCTACCAGCTTACCCCTCATCAGATCAGGAGTGCTGATATACACCTTCACTTCCATGTGAGTTCATTGTTTTCATTTTACATTTTTAGCTCTCCTCACTCCTTGGTCATTTTGGTCAAGCATTCTTCCATGACATTACACACAACAACCACCTGGCATTCTATAACGTGCATACACTATTCCAGCGATAACTCTAATGTATCTAATCTTTGACTGCAGGGGCGTGGTTTAGTTGAGCAGCAAGATGGCTGCGCCTTAGGCGAACTCAGCTGGCCGAGTCTCTAATCGTGCAAAATCCACTCTTTCTGAGGTGCCCTGGTAGCATCAACGCTATCAGCAGAGCTGAACTGATAGATGTCTCAAGCCTGGAACATTCCACGACTGGCTGGGCCCTGTTGATGAGCTGCGGAGGCAGACGGCAGATGGCAGCGTGTGCGGCCTACCTGAGGCGTGGCCAAGACCCTGCTGTGTGTGGCTTTCCGGGCGTGCCCTTGTCTGTAAGGGGCGGCTCTTGATCCGGCTGCCTGGGATTGCTGTATGATTGACCCCTTCCTTCTCCTAGTGGTGGACTGCAATCACGGCTGGAAAGCCGGTGTGACATGTTGGCTGCGGAGCGGTGGGGGAGCCGGACGCGGCGACACTTGTGGCGAGCGTTGAAGTGAAACCCTGCGGGCCTTGCCCCCGAGACGTGAGGACTGTGACTATGCTGTGGGAGGCCTGCGGCATGGCAGATGAGTCACGGTCTCCCGCCCTTCTTATGTGACGCCTCCCTGCGGATGCTTACGAATTGCTCCGTGGTGGGCCGGAGTTGCTACTGAGGAGCTGGTGAGATGCTGCAGGGAGGCAGAGTGGTGAGAGAGCTGAGCAAGGCTGAATCTGCGGCTCAAGCTAAAGAGGAACAATGTGGGCCTTGCTTCCGTGGCATGCAGACTGTGATTGGGTTGCGGGAGGCCTCCGGCGCGGTGACTGGGATGCAGCCTTCCGCTCTCTCTATGTGGCAGCCCTTGGCTGGGGCCTACAGGGTCCTCAGTAGCGATTCCTGATGCCGCAGGAGGTGTTGTGCCCTCTGTCTCTCGCCATCATTCTCCCTTGGTAGCTCCGCCTTTGTGACTGCTCCCTCCCCCGATTCTTGGGCGTGTAGCGGTGAACCGCTGCTGACTTGCCTCTCCTTGCTGCGAACAGAAGTGGCTGGCTCCCCCTTCGCCTCTCTTCATCTGTGGCTGCCAGACGCAGCTTCTGCCTATCAGCTGCTGATGCTGTTTGCGGGGCGGCAACGCCACATCGAAGATTTGTTCCTCCTGCCTGCTGCTGCGCCGCCCTTCAACACATTCCCCTTGTGGAATCAAGCTATCCTGGCTGAAGAGGGGTGAAACATCGAAACCGGTCCTAGGATGCTTGTTTCCAGTCCAGGGAGGACCTGGCTTGGCAGTTCGGGTTGGACTGTACCCATGAGGCACAGGGTCAAGACTGATTTGCATATGGCTGGGTTCAAACTGGCACGGCATGGTGAGCAAAAAATGAAGGATTTAGGCCTAGATCTCTGCACTGGGGTGAATGTATGGCATTGTTCTGCATTCTGTCCATCAACTGTCGTTTTTGCATTTGTCACCCTGAGTGGGAAGGGTATGCCCAGACGTGGGACCCGTGCTCTCCATGCCACTGGAATCAAGCTATCCTGGCTGAAGAGGGGTGAAACCCCGAAACCGGTCTAGGATGCTTGTTTCCAGTCCAGGGAGGACCTGGCTTGGCAGTTCGGGCTGGACTGTACCCATGAGGCACAGGGTCAAGACTGATTTGCATATGGCTGGGCTCAAACTGGAACTGCATGGTGAGCAAAAAAACGATGGATTTAGGCCCAGATCTCTGTACTGGGGTGAATGTATGACATTGTTGTGCATTCTGTCCATCAACTGTCGTTTTTGCATTTGTCACCCCGAGTGGGAAGGGTATGCCCAGACATGGGACCCGTGCTCTCCATGCCACTGGAATCAAGCTATCCTGGCTGAAGAGGGGTGAAACCCCGAAACCGGTCCTAGGATGCTTGTTTCCAGTCCAGGGAGGACCTGGCTTGGCAGTTCGGGCAGGACTGTACCCATGAGGCACAGGGTCAAGACTGATTTGCATATGGCTGGGTTCAAACTGGAACGGCATGGTGAGCAAAAAAACGATGGATTTAGGCCCAGATCTCTGTACTGGGGTGAATGTATGACATTGTTCTGCATTCTGTTCATCAACTGTTGTTTTTGCATTTGTCACCGCGAGTGGGAAGTGTATGCCCAGAAGTGGGTCCCGTGCTCTCCATGCCACTGGAATCAAGCTATCCTGGCTGAAGAGGGGTGAAACCCCGAAACCGGTCCTAGGATGCTTGTTTCCAGTCCAGGGAGGACCTGGCTTGGCAGTTCGGGCAGGACTATACCCATGAGGCACAGGGTCAAGACTGATTTGCATATGGCTGGGTTCAAACTGGAACGGCATGGTGAGCAAAAAAACAATGGATTTAGGCCCAGATCTCTGTACTGGGGTGAATGTATGACATTGTTCTGCATTCTGTCCATCAACTGTTGTTTTTGCATTTATCAAAGGACAAGCACACACAGTGTAGGCTGCCACCGCCGCACGGGGTCTGCAAGCCACTGCTGGGGCTACTGATATATCATGGGCAAACACGATGGCAGGCAGACAAAGCTCACCTTCGACAAGAGTCGTGCCTCGCGACAAGCTGACCACACAGAGGGCGCAGATGTCGGAGCGATTGACCCTGGAGATACTGGCGAACAGGAGCTGGACCTCTGAGAAATACTAATGGAGGTAAAATCCAGTTTAAAGAATATAGACTTCAAATTAGACATGCGTACAGTGCGACTGGTCCACGTTAAAAAGCGCGTTGACGCACATGATGCGAGATTCGAGCAGCTAGAGACCCGTGTCTCGGATGTTGATGATGGCCAGACTGTAGCCAAGGAGCAGCAGCTGCGGATGGGCATAGTATTGGAGCAAATAACGGCCAAGAATTAAGACCCTGAAGCCCGCTCGAGGCGCAATAACATCCGCATCATAGGTGTGCCTAAGACCACTGCAATATCTAAAATGGAGAACTTTGTGGAAACTCTACTTAAAGACCTATTCGGAGCTGACTTGTCACTGGTGTTCCTGGTTGAAAGAGCCCACAGGTCCTTTGGCCTTAAACCTCCGGTGGGGGCTGCTTTACATCCCATCATCGCCTGGTTGCTGTACTACAGAGTCCGGGATATGGTCCTTCGGCTGGCCCGCGAAAATGGGAAGCTGCAGCATCGGGGAAACACTGTGAACTTTTATCTCAATTTCACGGTGGCTGTACAGGCTGGCCGCTGTGAATTTCTACCAGCTTAATGCCTGCTGCAGCAACTGAACATGCAATATACCCTCTTATACCCGGCGAAACTTAAGGTCACACGAGAGGGAAAATCACAGTATTTTACCAAGCCAAGCAGGCTTTGAAATTCGCCAAACAACTGGCCAGATCTGCCAGATCCTCGACGGGTTCTCCACGCTCCTCGGCTGGGACACAGCTAAGTGACAATTACTGAAACTCCACTGTCCCATTTGTTCTCTGGGTGATTGATGTATATTGTTGGAGGTTTCTCCCTCCTTTCCTCCCTGTCCTTAAGCTGTCTCTAAGTGTGTCAATTTATTTCAGCTGTCCACCTACTTCACAGACTTTAGATTGTTGATGTTTGAATGTCTGCTCGTAAACACAGATCTCGCCTTTACTTTGATGTTCGCCTAGATGGGATATCCAGATACCTCGTTGTACTCGCCCACCCAGCCTCTCTGGCTGGTTGTCCGCTCTGCACATCCATTGCCCTATGAAAATATTCCCAGTTCCTAAAGTTAATGGGTGGGTTAACAAAATCTAATTGGGAGGTTGGTGTGGGTGGAGGGCAGGATGGGGTACGTACAGTTTTTATTTGGGTTTGGGATGGGAGGGCGTTGAAAAGTTTAAAAAGGTTCTAGCTTTTAATGGTGCATGAGCAAAACGTTGTGCAATATCTGCAGGTGATTGGCACTGTTATACTGTACACCCTGGGTGCATTACACATCACTCTGGCCATGCATGTCTACCGACATTACACCACAGAATAGGATGTCCACAGTTACCTGTCTCACGTGGAATGTGCACGCCCTAAACAATGGTCGTAAGGTACGGCTGATACACTCTTATCTAGTCAGACATAAGATCGACATTTGCCTCCTACAAGAAACTCACTTGGCCAAGGCCCCACAACCCAATCTACTTACTAGGGGTTAGGGGTGATATTCTCCTTGACTTACTCAAATTATGCCAGGGGGGTCAGCATCCTCAGACACAAGGGCCTAGTGTGGCACACAGCTAACTGTACTAGCGATAAGGACGGTCGTTACATCATCTTGGCTGGTACTTTACACAATACTCTTGTCAATTTGGCTGCCATATATGGGCCTAACACTGATGACCCCCATTTCTTTGTTCGGATATGGCAGCTGATTGCCGACAACAGGCCCTGGACGGTAGTTTGGGGGGGTGACTTTAACATCCCGCTTGATGACATCCTTTATAGAATAAGCAGCTCCCGATGTCCCCATCCACATGCGCCAAAAACCCTTCATACACTAACTACTGATAATCACCTTATTGACCTTTGGCGATGCGCGCACCGGTCCAGAATTGATTACTGACTCGCCACTAGAGATGCACAGCTATGGACATCGCCTGTCACTCATCGCCCATACACTATTTCTGATCACACCCCAGTCCAATTGATCATTCAACTGCCTCTCGCTTTGCCATGCGCATTCTCCTGATGACTCCCTTCGGGCACCCTGCATGATGCAGTTTTTTACAAGGAGGTTCGTGCGGTCACTTTAGAATATTTCAAGCTAAACACTGCCTCAGTCAGCTCACCCTCTAATCTATGGGATGCCTTTAAAGTCGTTAAATGGCATCTTCAAGGCGATCCGGGGCACGCTCATGGGACTGGAAGCTGACATTGCAACACTGGAATCAGACTTTACCCAGTCCAATGACTCGGCCACATTGGCTGGTATCCGCAGCAAGATGTCAGAGTATCAGGACGAGGCGTTACGTGAAACACATTACCTGGGCCGTGAGTTCCAAGCCCACAGGTATGGTGAGGGGGACCTCCCCAGCAGGACCCTGGCTCGCCTACTTCAAAAGCTGCACACCATGTCCCATGTAACTGAGTTACTGGATGCGGAGGGTCATGCGTGCACTTCCCCTACTGAACTCCTGCAAACGATAGCGGCTTTTTTTGCTCCCCTTTACTCCACCACCCCTATAGCAAGTGCTGCGGCCCTCCAGACGTATCTGGATGATGCACCAGGTGTCTGGTTATCTAATGCCCAACAGGAGTTCTTGAACTCCCCCATTGCACTTGGAGAGGTACTCCTGGCAATGTCCAGCCTTCCTCCTGACAAAGCCCTAGGATTAGTTGGGCTGCCTGCAGCCTTTTACAAAGGATATTCCCATAGCCTTGCCCCCAAGCTCCTAGATATGTATGAGGATGCACTGGAGACGGGGGCTTTTCCCCGTTCATGCGGGAAGCTGTAATAGTCACTATCCTTAAACCTGACAAGTCGCCTCATCAATGTGATTCTTACTGTCCTTTATCTTTGATAAACACAGACATTAAAATATTCGCAAAAATACTAGCCAACCAACTGCAATCACTCCTACCTGTCATGGTGCGGTCTGACCAATCTGGATCTATACCTGACAGGTAAACGTCCCATAACCTGCGAACCCTCTTTGCGATAGTGCATTATCTGCACCCACAGTTCCCGGCTTCAGCCGCATTCTTGGACACTATGAAAGCATTTGATATGCTAGAATGGGAATATTTTTTCCCCTATTGCGGAGACTGGGCTTGGGTGCTCGGTTCCTTGCACAAATTCGACTTCATTACACTCTGCCCACTGCGTGTGTATGCCTCAGCGGGCACATCTTGAGCCCATTCCCGGTTATGCGGGGTACAAGACAGGGCTGCCCGCTGTCCCCCTTATTATTTGCCATCGCAATGGAGCCTCTCGCCGCACACCTGCTCTAACACCACATGGAGTGTGGCTTGGGTTTTAAGTCTCGGAGCTTAGTAGTATCCTTATATGCAGACAACATCAGTCTTTACATGAAAGACACGCAGATTAAGCTGTCGTCCCTGATCCGTGAAGAAGTAAGATTCTGTGCTCACAAAGTCCGTTCTCTTCTTACCCCTGACTGAGACGACTACCCCTCCCCCCCCAAGTATTTGCTGCAGTGGGCTCATAGTCCAATAAAATACTTAGGTGTATGGATCAGCAGGGATGTTGAAGTGCTATGGTGTGAAACTACAGCAGGGCCATAGATTGGCTGGAAAATCGCATTACAATATGGACCAAACTGCCCCAGTCACTGCTGGGCCGCATCGTAATTGTGGAAATGATCATGCTGCCCACATTTCTTTATTTATTCGTGAACATTTCACTTCCACTTACTGTCAGCTTCTTTAGATGCCTATGATCCCATCTGATATCATTGGTGTGGGCGACCCGGCAGCCTCGAGTTGCATACAAATTGCTTACGCTATCTCATTCGCAGGGCGGAATGGACGCTCCAGATTTACACCTATATGTATAATAATAATTCCTCCATTATTGGACTCATTCTACGCCATTTCAACCCCATGTTGCAATCGAATTGGACAGAGCCACTCCCTGGCCACTCCCTACAGCTTTGTTCCTTCCTTACCAGCCACCTCGGGCGGAAATTGATACAATGCAGTGTCTGCGATGGGCGTGGTCCGGACTCATGAGGCGTGCTGGCTGCGCGCGTCTGCATGCTTGATCCGTCCCTGGGGCCAATCACCCCCTACTGCCACCACTCCAGGACAGAGGCGCGGTTAGACACTCTGAGAGGCTCATACATTCGCTGATCTCCATCCCTCTGACAGCTTTCTCGAGCCTCTGCACAAACAAGGAGACGCTTGAATTATATGTTCTATTGCAGCTCACTGTCTAATCTGCTCAAATACAGATGACCACTGACTATTTGTGTGACCCGAGCTATCAGTCTGACGTAGAGTTGTTCTTTGTACTGTAGGTGGAATTGTAGCCAGAGAGGCTTCCCTGTTTATGATGTACACCTCTGCCAACATTGTCATTATGTCTACCATGCAATATCAGATGTTGTCTTATGTCATGTTACTGTGTACTGTACAGCCATCTGTTTCCAAATAAAACTTTTTTTAAAAAAATCCCTGACTGCAGCAAAAGCTCCTTCAATCAGAATATATGCCATGTATGCAATGACCATTCGTGCAGGCAGTGCTTCTGTGCAGAAACTACACTTAATGGGATTAGTCGCATTTCCTTCAATGGAAGCTCAACTAACATGACACCAGTGATGCACAGACAGCTAGGGACCATTCCAGATAGAGCAGAGAGGTATCACTGGGCCCTTCCATGTACCTTCACCTCCGGTTCATGCAGGAGGACAGTGGGTGCAGAAACAAGCCTGCAGTGAGATCCCACATGTGGAACTGGACCTGGGATTCTGGTTCCAGCATGACTTTCCTGATTCCGGGCTTGGCAACTTGTTTTCCTTGATTAATCAAGCAATAACATCTGGTATCATTAACTTTGTGCCCAGAATCTCCCTCCCTGTCATTAACGAACATCTGGCAATGGGGCTGTAAGGGGGAATTTATGGAATCCAAACTGCAAAAGATATCAGTTCAAGCCACCCTTGACTGACTCACGTGATTAGTTAAGATGCTAACGCATTGTTCAATATCACTCTTTCGTTAATGGAATAAGAATGATTATCCTGCCACAGCCCATCAGCAGCAGCGTATGAAGGCGAAACTCCTGGAAGCGTAAAGCCATTCCTTCACAGTCATCCTGATGATGTGGATCAGCGAGGCGCCTTAAGGCACGGCAAAGCGGGCAATTGCCCAGGGCCCCCACCTTGCAAGGGGCCCAGGGAAAGTGAACTTTCTCTATATCACCTCTGTTTCTACATTTCAACCTCTCTCCTCTCTGCCTGCTTCGAACTCTGACCTGGTCTCTCTTTGCTCAGTGTCTTCTCAAGGGGTCTCCAGAAAGACATATTTCAACAGCTTGTGTGTGACCCCATTTCGGAGTTCGTTCAGCATCATTCGGTCTTCGATTAGCCGAAAATGAGTAATAAAAGGAAAAGTTGCTAGGAAAAGGGGCCCCCAACAAATATCTCGCCCAGGGCCCTGAAAATCCTTAAGTGGACACTGCTAAAGGGCAGGCACCAGACACCACTGAAGATCTAAACCTGCCCCCATAGAAATACCTGTTGGCCTCTCAGAGTTTAAGACCAAAATTAGCTGTTTCCAATACCAGACAACTAACTTGATGTGGAGATATATTTATTGCAAATGCGGCTCCCTGTTACACGGATAAGAATAACATTTGTATTAACATTGGCACAGTAGTGCATTTATAACATGCCGTTGTTACATGTTGAACAAACAAATGGCAAGCACGCTCATTATATGACCTAGTTTTAGCATGTGAAACTGAAATCACAAATCCTGTTAAACTCTGCGACCTTGAAAAAGTTGCTTTGCTATTACTAAATCATAACGGGGACTCTGGACTCCACAGAACTAAAACAAAGTAGCTTCTACCTCATTCAAAACCTCAGGAGCCTACAATCCAGAATCAACACTGTATTTTTTTTTTTCTTAAATGATTGAGGACAGTGAAGCGAGTATGAAGGCTCCACCTCAGAGAGCAAGCTTGAAGTATACTGTGCAGTTAAATGCAAAAGAACCTGCGAAAACACGAATATTAGCTTAGCTGTTTTGTAGCTTTTCTTTCAATAATTCACTTTCTTACAGTACATAGGTGTGCCTGACAAAAAACGAAGATGCCAGTAATCTCACGTCACCGTTCATCTCTCAAACATACAGACAACATGTTAAACTTGTAAAAATTCGCCTATAGTTTGAAATGTTGGCTGGAAGCCACATCATGAATATATATACCGAGGAGCTGTAAACCTGACAAGAGTACACTGTTAGAATGCGGCCATAAAAGCAGGTGTTTATCACAGGGAGGCAAAACTCCGTCTCCCATCTTTATGAGGTTGATGAAAGGAGTACCATTGTAATGCAAAATAATAATTTCCTTAAGTTTCGTATCCAATAACGTAAGAAAAACTTTTGGTAAAAAATAGAGTGGATGGAATGAGGGTTTTGAGTATTGTTCTAAAATTAAATAGCAGGAGGAGTTGCTGTTTACTCCTCAAGTATGACCCTGATTTTATAGGATCCTAATTCGAATTGCTGCAGTAAACCCCACTGTGCCCCATATGGCTGGCGGCAGTGCTGGTGTCTCCATCCATCTCAGTGGGTGCGAGCCATTCGGTAGGTTGCAGACTCTTCCGCCTCCTGCTTCCCCAGCATCCCTCTCTGATGCCTCAACTCCCCAGCGACAAGTCAATGAATGGGTGAATGGGGTTTTCTAGAACACTTTACTATTGACGATCACCAAGCACTGGCGTTACACCGCTTAACACCCACCTAAACAACTTTTGATGGAGGCCATCAGAGGATTGTGGATCGCATTTGGAAACAAATTCCAAAGTCTGAGCGTCGACACAAAAGAGGGTCTTCCCTCCTCTGAAGGAAGTCTAAACCTGATGGTTGTGGTCTTCGGAGTTAAACCATCTGGCCAGAAAATGACAAACTGAAGGTGTTTGCTCACTTTCATTTGTCCTGCAGTTAGATGGACACAGTTTGAGGAGACATTTATAGCCACGGCCATGATGCCAGTCAATGAAGATAATATTTTGCATCTGTATGTAGGTCCTTTCACTCACCCTTGACCTCAGTCACACAGCAGATTCTGAGTCAGCAGCAATCTGACCAGATGTTTACTAGCTCTCCCCTCTAGGCGGGGTATTATTACCATAATCCATGCACAAATTAGATGTCACGCTGTTCACGAGAGCGCAACGCTTGTATAAAACCAAGGAGTGTATTTTCCGAGGATTTCTGTAGTATAAAAGTCTGTACTTCTAGGTTCTTTATTTTCTTGACCAATGGGAGTGAGTGTTTCTCTCATGCTACTTTCTGTGCCAAAGAGGGTGACTTCTATTTGCCTGCAGTTAATTTCAAGTGGAGTCTGAGCCTTCACTAAGAGAAGATCCTAAGAAAACCTACTACCCGGTCAAGAGAGTCTGTAGAGGAAAAACTCATATAAAGGGTTAGAGTTTGTCTGCGTTAGATGGTACCATATTTGAGGTGAGGTTAAGGAAGCAGGGAAAGGGCTTATAGGGAGGATATAAAGCTCAGGAGACGGTGGAATCTTCTTTGCTCCATATGCCAATGAAGTCACATTGAAGAAAACGAAAATGTTCATAATTTGGGATCAACAGTCAACTAATGTCAATAGCAATGCTGGGGACGTAGAACCGTTTCCCACCTCACTGACATGGTGTTCTGTATCTCTAAGAACATCTGTTCTTCCCAGCACAACCACCACGCCTCAGTCCCCATCAACCTTGACCTCTCAGTAGTCTTCAATGCTGGTGTACCACCCGGTGGCATGGGGGGCCACACTTAGGGCATGATTATGAGTCTGACAGTCCGAGGACCTACAGGCTTTTGGGGGCGCAGCTGTGGCGGTCCAGCCTCCACCGCACCGGCGGACAGTCCGCCCTAATATAATTGGGTGGTCTGACTACCATTGCACTGCCGCAACTGCCATAGAACCGCATTTCCTGACAGTCCTGTGGTGACCAGGGGCTCAGAATATGCTGGTGGTGCCACAGAGACATCACCAGGCATATTACAAGTTTCAAGACTGCCAGCAGTGTCATGGAGCTTCTTCCTTCATGAAATTGCTGGCAGTCATGAGACAAAGGGGAGTCTACAGGGAACTCCCTTGCCCCATGCATGGGGTGCATGCATACGGGCACATGTTGTGCCCCCCGTGTGCATGCACCCCCAATTCCAGCATGGCATGGACTTCAGAGTCCATGCTCCGCTGGAACGCTCTGTGGCGGTCCTGCGATGGCACCTTTCTAAGGCAGACATAGATGCCTTTGAAAGGCACAGCAACAGGACCTCCTCGCCACCCACATGCCAGACCACAAAAGATCATAATCTGGCAGGCAGGCCGCATCCCTGTTTGGCAGTCCTGGAGCAGTGCGGTGGCGTGGCAGCTAACTCCAGGACCGCCAAACTCGAAATTGAGCCCTTAGTAGATAATACAGTAGTTTGAGTCCTTCCCCCGCAGGTCAATATCACTGCAATATGAACCAAAGACATCCATGGAAGGCAATGAATGACTACTCACTGTACATTGCTGAACTCCCACTAGGTCAAGTTTTGGAGGCAGAAGTGGTTCGTGGAGGGAAATTTTCACTGGGTCATAGAAAGGGTTACCTGGGAGATTGGAGTGGTTTACAAACATTCTAATTTAAAGCAGCATCAGTGCTCTACAGAAATCAAGAGTGGACCCGGGATGTTTTGTAAACCCAAATGCTATGAGGGGTGGACAAAAGGTGGAATGTGTTTCTGAACTACACTTGTTGAAACAAATCGCAATATTTTCAAAACACCAGGGCAAGTTGGAAGGAAGAGAATTCCACTTTTAGTATGATTGTCTCCACACAAAGCACAGTTTTGTAATCGGATTGTCATCCAGTAAGACATTTTGAGGGCTGTGGCGTAACGAAATTTGAGGGGGCCCCCCCTGCAAGCTGCATGGAGGGGGCCTCCCTGCAGTCTTAATCAGGAGCTCCCAGGTCAGGGTACTGTGCTGAGGGGACCCATGGAGCTTGACCCCACACTGCAGGGGATGCGGGGTCTTATGTTATGCCACTGTTTGAGGGATGAAGGCTTTGATTTGTCTAAAGCAAACACATACAGATGATGGACAGAGCGCTGAAACTTTTCAGACACCCACCCCCAGTCACAGATTTCGGTTGAATCCATCATCGTTCTTTGGCTCACTTTGCCACCTCAGTTCAGACCCAGCCATATGCAAATCAGTCCTGAGCCTGTGCCTCATGGGAACAGCCCAGCCCGAACTGCCAAGCCAGGTCTTTCCTGGACCGGAAACAAGCATCCTGGGACCGTTTTTGGGGTAACTCCCCTCATCAGCCAGGCTAGCTTGAATCCAGTGGCAAACTAAGCAAAGGGACCCACGTCTGAGCATGCCTTGCCTACTTAGTGCGAACAAAGCAAACACAAAGAGATGATGGATGGAGTGCTGAAACTTTTGAGACACTCACCACCAGTCACAGATCTGAGTTGAATCCATCATCGTTCTTTAGCTCACTTTGTCACCCCAGTTCAGACCCAGTCATATGCAAATCAGTCTTGTCCCTGGCCCTTATGGTAACAATCCAGCTGGAACTGCCAAGCTAGGTCTTCCCTCGACCGGAAACAAGCATCCTTGGACCGGTTTTGGGGTAGCACCCCTCATCAGCCAGGCTAGCTTGAATCCAGGGACAAAGTGAGCAAGAAACCCATCTCTGGGCATACCCTACCAACTTAGGGCGAACAAAGCAAACACAAAGAGATGATGGATGGAGCGCTGAAACTTTTCAGACACTCACCCCAAGTCACATATCTGTGTTTAATCCATCAACGTTCTTTAGCTTACTTCCCCACCCCAGTTCAGACCCAGCCATATGCAAATCAGTCTAGACCCTGTTCCTTATGGGAACAGTCAAGCCCGAACTGCCAAGCCAGGTGTCCTTGTGTTTGCTATGATTTGTCTAGCCATGCATTTGTGGTCAAGAATTATACACCTCACATTGATGTTTTCTGTTCGGTTTCTACCCTTTAGACTTAAACTTGCCAGGTAGTAGAAGTGGATGCAGGTGGTCAATTTTCATACATCACATAGGAACCTGGGGTTGAGACTTTATAGATTTCAAAAAACTATAACTAGGATAGACCATTTTCTGTGAATGGCAAAAGAGCAAAGCTTGTTGAAAGTAAAAAAAACAAGATACTATATTTTCAGATTTTCAACCCACGTGTAACTTTGGATCATTAAGAAAGATGCTCTTGGGCATTGGGAAACGAAAAAAATATTTTTTTCACCACATGAGTGAAAAGTAAAATCAAGTAAGAGCACAGCAGCTTGACCATGAACTGCATAAAAGCGGGAAAATGCCTGATAGAATAAATAGCTAATCTGGCCATGCGCCCAACTAGGATGAATAAGAGGATGTTGAGAAATGGACAGTGTTATGATCTAACCTGTTATGGGAGATGTAAAAACCTCTGGAATAGGAGCAGATATTGAGTTATGAGTGTGCAAAATTCATATAATCTCCTTTTGTATAATTACATGAAATTTCAGAAAAATTATGTGAAATAAAAATTAGACATTCAGCGCAAAATTTTGAAAAGCGTCTTTGTTTCCATTTTGCATGTGAGCAGGGGCGGCTCCTCCATGTGGGCGGAGGAGCGTCACCCCACTGCTTTCTCGCAGTATGAGAAGCAGAAACATAAAATGGTATTATAAATACCATTTTATGTTTCTGCTTCTCGCACTTCGAGAAAGCAGAAGGGTTTGGTTGGGAGGGCGGGTGGGTGGTCCTGCTCTAGGGCAGGGGAGGAGTGGCTTGCCCACTCTGAGGGCGCTGACTGTTTGGTCGACCCCAGGGCTGACCAAACCAGTCATACGCACTTTGCCTTTTCTCCATATAGGCTTCATGCAGCCTACATGGAGAAAATGGACTCCCCATAGACGCCTGGGAGGTCAGCGTTCCAACCAATCACAACGCTGCCATTGCGGCATTGTGATAGGCTTTGGGGAGGGGAGGGAGGCTGCCTGCTTCCTGTGAGGAGCAGAGAAGCAGAGGCGACGTGGGACCTGACGGGCCAGTGAAGGCAAGGTAACTTTTCTTTTTTTTAATTAAACCTCCCCCCACGCAAACCCCTCCCCACGCGACCCCCCGGCTCCCTACCCGCATGTCATGCCGGCCGTGGCTGGACTGCATGTGAGCCCCATTTCCCGCTAAAAAATGAATATATACAAGAGCATCGAAGAACAGCAGTTCGCATTCTATGAGCTCCTGTTGTGCCTGTGCTCATGTGATAGATTTTTACATGAACAAACTTGAAATTACACAACAAGGTGCAATGGTGTAACTTTGCATGACAAGCATATCACAAAGTGCAAGAATATATGTGAAATTATGGAAGCATTATGATTTTTTTTTCCAGGACCTACTTAACATCTTGCTGATTGAGAAGGGGAATCTTGGAAGAGGGACAAATTAGGAGAGCAAGTTTTTGAGTGCTGCAGGAAAGGCAGACTTTGTTGCTTCAGACCACTGAATGTTTTGGTTTTTTGGGGTCTGGTGGGGATTAGTCAGGTGCATGTGGGTGCATGGCATCGGAGTGGTTGATTGTCTGGATATTAAATGATAGGGAGGAGCTGGCTCAGAGCGCACCTATCCTGAAGGTCATCGCTACCAGATCTGAGGTATCTTCGTCACCTACAGCAGTACTACATTCCCTGCTTCACACTTTCACCTAGAGCCTGACCGTCTGCACACTGTGCTCTGCCTTGTATTTCCCACACATTGTCCAGCACTGCTCTCCATCCTTGCTCTTTGAAGTGGTTTGCGGGGCACCTGTTCATAATGGGTCTAGTCCGGCTTCTAGTGATCAAAGCACTATGTCCATGCCTATGCATGCTTGATGTGGTGAGTTCATGGCCCATATATATTCACCCACCTATAAGCAATTCAGAACTCTGCAAAAAACATGGCTCTTCAGATGAGCTTATGACTAAGCTACATGTCTGCCCTGCCGCCAGTGCTCCCAGCGTCATGAAACCTTTTGGTGAACATGCGCTTTAGAACTTTCCTATAACATAACATACATTTTGCTTTGAAAGGGTGTCCCCTAAAGCGCTCTATGATAAAGCTATAGATTCGTCAGATTGAAAGTTCTTCTGGAAATGGAGCTTACACATTTTCAAAGAACCCTGCATGGGTTCTGTGGTTTAAATGGAGCCTGTCAGCATCCAATGCAGACAAGCCCTTTGGCGGCTGTGTTTGCTATTTGGGAGATGTTTCCCTCTTGTACCATCTCTTGTAAATTGACTCTTCTACCCCTGAGCAAGGAGCTGGGCATCTTTCACAACATCTCGTCAAAGTAACAAACATGTCTTTGAGTTGCTTCTTCTCCAGAACTGGGCAGCAGTCCAGGACCTACTGGGGAGCCTCGGCCGGCATCATATTCTTACGTTTAGTTCACCTTGAGAGTTGTTGTTGCCTGGTTAAGGTAAGAGCTGCCTGTTGTAAATGTGGCTGTTGATTTTCCCGTGAGCTGTGGTAGTGTTTCTGCAGGTATTTGATGCACCCTAGAACTTTTTACTGAAGACACTTCTGTGAATAAAAGCTGAATGTGTGGCAGCTGAATTGCAATAACAAGAAATGTTCATTACCTAATTCTAAATCACCAACAACAGCAATTCTAGAATGTTCCTTTCTTCCATGAGGTCTGCCTGGGCTTCCAGGCATATTGTGACATCATTCACTGGATGTCCCTTTTAATAAAAATGCATTCTACATATTTGCCTCTAAAACCTGTTGCAGGCGACTGAGAGAAAATACCAGTCCCAAGCAAAAATGAGTGTACATTCGGTGGGAAGCCGGTAAAAATGTGTCTCATTGGCTTCTTTTTGCTCACAATGTTTGAAACTGAGATGTGTTATAAATTGTAATGCAGCTTTATTTGAGGCTGGTGGAATTTTTACGTGTCTGGAATTCTACCCATTGTTTGAGACTGATGTTCCATGTTGGACAGTTTCCCAGGCCAGCATGGGAGGTGGTCGCAACTGCTTGTAGCTGAATAAAGCGCTAAATAGAAACTCACCTGAAGACTTCTATGCATCTTATTTGCGACCATTTCTGTCAACGATCTGGCCTGTGGTACTCCTTAGGGTGAGGCAGTGACGGTAGTGAACAGCAGTGGCGCAACTGGACTCGCATACAAATTGCAGTACTACGATATCGAAGTAGAAGTTGATAGGGACTGCTGCGGTGCTGTGTATATTCCTGACATCAAGTATGGCCATAAATTATAAGATATTTAAGGGTTAGTGTTGCGCTCTCCCCGCTCGAGCTCCCGAACCCTAAGTGCGCTCTCCAGCTGTTTGCGCTGCTGCCTGTGACCGCATCACGTACGTCCAATGCAGGCGCGCAACACCCATTGGACTCACAGGGCTTCAGCCCCCCCCCCCCCCTCCCACCCCGTCGCGTGTGGCAGCCCGGGATGAGACAGCCTCGCGGCGCACACACAGCCGCACCCGAGCACTTCACAGGTCTTTAAAAGACCATTTGCATGTTAATGAGGCCCCCCCCCCCCCCGAAATTTGGCTCTAGTTGCGCCTCTGGTCCAATTACACACAGCGACCATCTTGAGTGGTGTTCACTGACCCGCTCGAGTCATCGGGGGTGCCACGCCAAGATGCAGAGCGTGGTAGCCATATAAAGCCAGAAACTCATGGAAGCTGCAGTACAAATGACCCTTGTTGCACGCATGTGCAATCAAGTGATTTCATCAGTTAGTGCTCATCAAAACAGTAATGCGCACACCTTGTAAAGGAATATCCTCAAATAAAAGACACGCAAGTCTTAACAGTGACATGCACACCTATTGTGTGTGTTTCAACAGTGACACCCACACCCAGCTTCTACAACGCATGTGACCTGCATCTCTGTACGAACAAGTGAAATGAACTACGTGGCATAGCCTTTTCATTGATACATTGTTGCCCTGTAGTAGGTACGAGCTGTGCACTACAAATGTCTCATTTGCGGTTTATTCGATTTTACAGTGTAGTGATATTTACATAATACATCTTTTTGGCTAAAACAAAACCCTTGTTTGTGACAATTCAAAATGACAGGACAGCATCACAACTCGCAGTAATAACACACACAGGTTTCTTAGCACAGCCTGGAGAGCCATCTGTTCCATGGGAGGACTGGTTACCCATGTTTGAAAATTACATTGTTGTGCTTGATGGTCTTGAATTTCTGCTGCACAGAAAAAAGCTTTGCTGTCTAGTACTTTGGGGAAAGAGGGCCAGCATATTTTTAGATACTTACCCCAGACCTTAGGCACCAATGGTCAACCTATCCTAAATGAGTTTGAGGTAGCCAAGCAGCGTCTTGAACTTAGATTTGCAAAGGAGGAAAATTTGCTCATGACTAGATTTAAGTTATATACTCAACATCAGACAAAAGAAGAGTCCATTGATGAATTTGTGGTCAGGCTAAGGGAGTTATCTACCAGGTGTATGTTTGGCACAGAGACGGATGAATTAATTAGAGACCAACTAATAGTTCAGTGCTACTGCAAAAAAGTACAGGAAAGACTTTGGGTAGCTAACAATCTTTCCTTAAAGGATGCTTTAGACATTGCAGAAGTCCTTACGCAACCTACTTATTGCAGGAAAGAGATGGAGAAGAAAAATAATTTAGGGAGTCACGACACACCAGAAGTTGGAGCACTTATGAGTCCAAGTGGCACTTCTCTTTTAGCTGTGAGACTACAAAGAACCTACATGAAAGGAAATACCCAAGGTTGTAGTCAGCTTAAGCAAACTACTAAGTGTTGCAGCAAATGTGGGTGTAAGGGTCATACAAGTGAAGAAAAGTACTGTTGGGCCAGCAACAAGGAATGTCAAAAATGTGGTCGGGTTGGTCTCTTTGCTAATATGTGTCGGTCAACTGGATGTGGCAAAGTGCCTACTGTTTCTGCTGAAGTGCAAGAATGTGTTTCGATGTATACTATCATTCCTAGAAGTATATTTGACCGCGAGTGGCATAATAGAACATTATTTCACAAAGACATTTCCCCTGGAAGCTATCAGGGTGAGTCAATAGACATCTTGGGTTACGTGGATGCAGATATTAAATTCAGTGGAAGGAGTATTCATGGGAAAGTGTACGTAGCAGACCGAGGACCACCCATATTGGGTTGGATACACCAATATGACCTACACATCATAATAAATCCAACAGCACCCTTGCAGATAATGGTAGTTGAAAATGAGTCTATTGCTGATAGTTTGGAGGGGTTATGCATATTTTTTGAGATAGTCTCGGAGAACTCAAAGGTTATGCACACAAGATTGAGCTGAAGGAGGGAGCCATACATGTGCAGCACAAAGTGAAGAGGGTGTCAGTCGTAGTACAAAAGAAGGTGAAAAAACGAATTCAGGATATGCTAGATGAAGGCATCATAGAACCAGTTGAGATGCCTAGATGGATTTCACCTGTAGTTATTACCAAGAAGGCTGACAGGCGTCTTAGATTTTGTGTTGACTTGAGGTCCCTTAATCCAAATGTTATCGCTGATATGTACCATTTTCCCAATATAAACAAAATGGTGCTAATGTTGAAGAGTTGTAAGTACTTTTCAAAATTAGATCTCAAGAGCGCTTACCACCAGATTAAGCTGCATAAAGATTCCAGTCCCCTTACTGCCTTCTTCATGGTGGAAGGTACATTTCAATTCACTCGCATTCCATTTGGTTTGTCATTGGCTGCAAGTGTATTTCAGCGTATGGTCAGCGAGTTGTTCAAGGGGATTAAGAATATACTGTTTTTTCAGGATGACAGTTTGATCTTTAGCGAGAGTGTGGAACAACATAATATGGTCTTGAGACAAGCGCTACGAAGAATTTCAGACATGAGGTTAACTTTCATGAGAGAGAAGTGTACATTTTTGGAGCAGCAGGTTGAGTATTTGGGACACATCATCACGTTGGATGGTGCTAAGCCCAGAGCATACTTAATAGAAGTGATTGAATCAGCTCCCACACAATGCAACAGAGCTCAATTAAGATCCTTTATGGGTCTCATTGAATACTATTCTAAGTTTGTGAGGGGGTTTGCTGACAAGACAGAGAGCTTGAAAATGTTATTGAGGAAAGGGCACAATTTTAAGTGCGAACATGCACAGGAGGAGAGCTTTGTAAGGATAAAAAGAGATATATGTGAGGCAGGTGTATTGTCTCCTTTTGATATAACACTCAGATCTATTGTAACTGTCGACATCATTGCTACAGGTTTGGGGACAATTTTATCCCAGAAGAAGGGTGATAGGGAAAAGACATTGGTGTTTGTGTCTAGGACTCTTTCAACAGCGGAGAGGTATTACTCTATTATTGAAAGGGAGACTCTGGCTGCTACGTGGGCAGTTGAGTATTTTTGCACATACATATGGGGCGTTAAATTCACGTTGAGGTCAGGTCACAAGCCTCTCATCAAAGTACTTCTCCCAGATGGGGCAGGCAAAGGGTCAGTGAGACTGGCCAGATTTGCAGCGGAACTCTAAGAATATCCATATGAGGTTGAATAGATTCCGGGATGTAAAAATATTCAAGCTGATTGTCTAGGTTACCTTTCGAGAAGGGGGTTGTTGATGTTCAGGAAGATGCTGCTGTTGCTTCCATTTTTTATTCTGTTGAATCTGCAGCGGGTGCTTTCTCAGCTGATGAGTGGAGTTTTGAGATGGAAAAGGATCAGGTGTTAAAAAAAGTTATGAAAATAGTGAGATCGGAAGATAGAATGGAAAGTTGTGTGTCGTTGGCTGCGCGTTCTTCCATAAGTCGATGGATGAGATGACATTGTGTGGGAATGGTTTACTTATGAGAGGTGACAGATACATACCACCTCTTGGGCTGAGAAACCAGATTGGTGAGAATGGCCCATGGGGGGCACTCGGGCCAAACTATGGCACAAAAGAGACTCAAAGCCTAATTTTGGTAACTTGGGCTAAATAATCAAGTATCTGACTGGGTTGAGAAATATTCAGTGTGCAAAGAAGGTGAAAAGCATTTAAAAGTAGGTGTACAATCTAATGTGGGGCACATTGCAAATCTGGTAATATCTCAGCAGGCTGTTTGTGTTGATTTTATTGGTCCAATGAATGAGTTGCAAAATGAATTGAGGTTTGCATTAGTATTGGTTGATGCATTTTCAAAGAGGATTTCTGTGAAGTTCATGAAAGAAATCACTATTAAAGTGCCATCAAATGTCTTAATAGTATTTTCCTTGAGGAAGGTGTGCCTTCTCTAAAAATTATGGATAATGGCACACAGCTTGTTTTAGATTAAATTAAGACATTTTTAAGAAATGTATGGCATTAGTCAACACCGCACTTCTTTCTATAATCCCCAGGGGAATGGTTTCGTGGAAAGAGCTAAATTGCTTGGTAAATGGTGTTATTCAAATGGCTGTTTAGAGTGGTGAGAAGGTGAAGAGGCAGGTCGAGGAGATGGTGTGGGCATACCGTACCACGGTTCAGGAATTCACTTCCAAATCTCCCTTTGAGGTCATGAGGGGTAGAACGCCGAGCTATAAAATGGTACCTCCCTGAATGAAAGTGTTGGCGGTGTAAGGTAGGCAAGACAGAGAGGTGAGTGTGTTTGCTGCCGATTGTGTGAATCATAACTTGAGTGCAAGTGATTGGGTCAAAGTCAAAGCAGGGAGGTTTGTAATGGATTTGCCAAAATTCGGAGGTCCGTACAGGATCAAACAGGTGTATAAATTTCTTGTTTTGCTAGAGAATGGTGAAAGGTAGAATCGTCCTAGATTGGCTTTGTATCAAAAGGGGGCTGAGTGTTTTTTTAAGAACAATGACAGTGGAAATGGCTTCATGGTAATGAGTGATGAAGATTGTGTGAGATCACAACTTGATACTTTGGGTGTTCAAGGAATTGCTGGTGAGGGCAGGTCTGTAAGATAACGCAGGCCACCAGCCTGTCCTAAAGATTATGGACAGTAAGTTGTTGGGCTGTGCGAAGGGTTGATATGTTTAAATGCACATTTGGCTTATGTAACCACGATGGTGTGCTTTCTTCACAATTTATTTTTCTTTTCTAGCTTTTTTCTAGTTATGTTTTTTTTCTTTGTAATGCAGCGTTAATTGAGGCTGGTGGAATTTCATGTGTGTTGAATTCCACGCTTTGTTTGAGACTGCCGTTCCATGTTGCAGAGTTTCCCTGATTAGCATGTAAGGTGGTCACAACTGCTGTCCCAGCGAGATTTGGTGCCCTCTAGCGTGGCCGCTTGCTCTTGCATACAGTGTGGTGCCGTTCACTCTGATTTTTCAGCGTGGAAAGAGCTACAGGCACTACATCGCATTGCGACATGTATATTTCCACCCGTTGGTAGAAACTCACAGTCTTTATGTACGGCTGCGTAATTTCGCAGAGTGAAATTCCACGAGTTTGGCCCACCCCTAGACAGCACACACACTGTCTGTTGCAAGGCATATTGTGGCCTAACAAGTACATGGAAGGGCTTGGAGCTGGCCCATTGCTTACCATTGTTTGTCTTTCGTTGTCAGTCATTTGATTTCTTCTTATTTGTATCCCAGCTTTCCAACCTTGTGTTTGTCACTCCCAGGGAGCATTGCCTCTTTACAATATCCTACAGTGGCTGGCATTTGTGCTTCCACTGCTTGCATTTTAAACACTACTTTTTTCTTTTGTGTGAAGCACTCCTATACAGTGCATGTGTTTGCGAGCCATCTCCCTTGTGTATATTTCTCGATCTGCACTCTGTGTTGTTCTCTATTGCTTGTCTTCTTTTCCCTGCCTACTCCCTTTTGCGCTCACCTGTGTACTACTCCACATTGCTTACCCCCAGTTGCACCACAATGCTACTTTTCCCAGACCCTGTGTTGCTTTTGTCCCACTTTCCCCGTGTTGCTTCCAACTCCCCCCTCTTTAAAAAAAATGCTTTAGCGGATACTGTGCTGCATGGCCAAAACCCACTGGCAAAAGCAATAGGTCACAAAGGTGAGATCTATTGGCTTTGCCAATGCTTGTGTTTTTCACAGCGAGGAAAATGCGGTCTGCTTTGTCATGTCACACACACTTTATTAACTTTCTGATTCGGTAATGCACATGATGTTCTAAATATTGTTAATGTCATTTTAACACCACTAGTTTCTTTAGTGGAGAAAGTAGAGGCTGAGAAGTCTCTAAAACTTGGCTTGATGTTTTTTCGATGAGATATTATTATATTTATTATTGGTGGTTTTTAAAATGTATTGGTTGTAAAGGATGTGTTTGCCCTTATTCTGTTTTGAAACCCTCTGTGTTAGGATTCATTTTTCCAAGTCCTGGCTTTGACAGCGCAGCTGGCAAACAGACCTATCGGTAACAATATAGATAAAGTGTCTTAGCGTGACCCAGTGGAGTCTCCATCTCTTAACTTGGACATTCTATGCTAATTCCATTGGCTTTTTGCATTTATCCTTCCACCTCCACTCCAGTGCTTGCATTGAACTACCTAAGGGAGTACTTTACAACTATGGCCATCTCTGTCCTGCTGGCTTCCTCCCATCTTTCTTACTCTAATGTGCTAATGCTGCATGCATTAGCCCATTGCTTCGAAACCTATTGATGTTGCTAATGCTTTGTTTGTATGTGTGATGTTTTCAAAACTGGGGTTGCCAAATGCTATGGATGGTTTATAGTTTTTTTCTATGTAAACCCATTAGATAAAGCGATACACTGGACTGGCATGTTGAGGGTTAAAATACGAGGCCTACTAAGTGGAAGAGTGGATTTTGGGGGATTGAGTAACGTTTTCTACCCACTTGCCTTTTAAGTGTGCCTTGTCTGATTCTCTAACTTCTTTTCTTATTTACATTTCAGCTGAGGTGAATTACCGTGTCATACCAAAGACATACCAAATACAATAATGCCTCGTCAAGGCCACCTTGTTAGACAGCACTCTCATTTCCCTCTACGTCAGTTATTTAGTGCCATTTCCCCTCCTCCGCTAATATTTCTTTTGTCACAAAATTCCATACACATCTGGGGCCGTATTATGGAAAGTGCCCCAGAGGCACAGCGGGCATGTGAGACAGCTTTGCGCGCACAGGGGCACTTTGGTATTACAGAAAGGGCCACAGATGCGTGTGCTGCCTTTCTGTAATACAGATAGCGCTGATGCACATATGGCGCCAGTGCTATCACCAGTGGATGTGCCCTTATTTGCATGGGGGCATGTCCCCCTGCAAATGAGGGAATCCATGTGCCTCTCAGCCTGCGCTATATTATAGATGTGGGTGCAGAGGCAAAGAAGCTGTTGTTCAAGAGGTATTATGACAGTACACCAACTAAATGGTGGCATGCTGTCAGTGCGCCCCCTGATGGCAGCCCTCAGGAGGGTGTAAAGGGGTTCCAATGGACCACCCAAACATCCCCTTGCAAGCAGATGCAGTCACTCACAGCACCTGCCTTCAAGGGCATCTCTCTACCCTCTTAAGAGAGCACGCTGGTTGTTGCCTGCACAGTGAAACATAGAGCAGCTGCTTCAAAGCCCTCTACTTTTCACTCATATGCACTGCAACCAGGGCACGAGTATGTGGCGTACCTGGGGACAGGGCATTCAATGTATTAGGGTGCACTTTCTCTGTTTGCACCCAGTTTGCACCCGGTGCACCTGTTTTAAGGTTAGCCGTGGTGCAAACAGCAAAAGTAAGCCCCATGTTTAATAGGGCCCCTGGCCCTAAATGATCCTTGTTGCACCCATTACCCCAAAAGCAAATATCTGTTTGCTTAATTTCCCATGTGGTATCTCTCTCCCCATTAACCTCACCTATCTATTAATTCTAGGGGTAGAACCCTGCCTCATGGCCTTGTAAAAAGGCTCAAAGATTAAATCCTTTCTTTTGTAGGACCGGGTACCCTTTACGCAAACATAGTTTGTGCGCTATGCAGGTTATGTAAAAGTCCCACCATTATGCTGCTTTGCATAATTACATGTCTTTCATGGTAAAAGTTCACTGGGAATGCACAGGAACAGCAGAACGTGAGCTGCTATTGTTCGCTGTGCTTTTATCTAAACATGTCCTCACACCAAAAATTGCCACGGGGAAGCATTCTGTGCTTAAATGTAGCGTGAAATGATGGATTTACATTGTGCATAGTTATGAGTAATGTCACCTAATTGTGCCAAAGCAAATTACCACATTTTGCACACCCCTAGTCTTGTGACTGTACCAGAGGGCCCACAATTCAAGAGAATCACAACATATGGAAATGATTTATCTATTTAATGTAATTACATTCTCAGCTTTATGCTGTGAAGGCCTTCACAGCATCTACACATCTTTGAATAGATGACTCTGCTAATTAGCAGATCCATTAAGATCTTTTGTAGTTCCCTGAGGACCTCCCTCTAATGAATCCGACCAGGGCTCAGCAATTAATATTAATCATTAGGCATGTTTATCTGTAATCTCCATGAGTACATTTAATAGAATCCTTTTTCATATTTTTTAATATGAAACATGGAAACAATATATACTGTTGAATGCAATAAAAAGACCATAGAGAAACTTTCCTCATTTTAACATAATCTGCCTTTGCTGCCACTATTAGGTCTGGCCTTAGTACTATCACCTGGCACTCTGACTACTGCAAGTGCTACTTGTAGGGAGTCAAACAATGCAACTTGTCCCCTGTACTAATAGAACTGCCATACTTGCTGCAACTACTAATAACAAGACCTTTAATGTTAATACTATGATTAGTGTTTTTACAAGAATTTCTACACCAATTGCTTCTACTAACAATAGTAATGCTCCTGGATCAGCAACTATATCTATTCCTTTTAACCCATTCCGTGTACGCGTCGGCCAACGGCTGATGCGAGCACTACCTTCCAGGTGCTGCGCACAACCGTTGGCCGACGCAGCCCCGCCCATATCGCGGAAACGGGTTAATATTATAACCACCAGCAGTACCACAACGTTTGATCATACTAATAGTATTTGTGCTGTCGAATCACTGCCACTATTGCTGTTCCTTCTTCAAGAATTACTCTCCATTCTATTATTTATGCTACTGGTCCAACTGCTACCACCAATGGTCTGTAACTGCTACTTATACGTGCTACCTCTTGTGCTAAATCGACTCGTACCAGTTGCAACTGCTACTGGTTCCACTAGTAGTTTTAGTACCACTACTAGCATGGCCATAGCTAACATTCAGTGCTGGGCTCCCTGTAAGCTTGGATGGTGGACTGATGTTCGCTCTAGTCAGTTTCATATGGTACCAATCCATTTCCTAGTGTAAATAATGTTCAGCATGTCAGCGCATGGTCTTAATATGACAAAAGCTGAGCAGTTGTTGCGGTCACTTTACTTTCTACCATAATGCTCTTGTTTATCATAGGATAGAGCAGTCCAAAATATGTTTTTGTGGAAACCAGTATATTAAGCTCATAGGTGTGTTTGTGTTTGTAGTCTGAATGTAATGTAAATGAACTGAGCAGTTTTTGATTTTGGTTTGATTTCGCTTTGCATTGTAGATTATTGTTTGATGTCCCCCAAACCAAGGACTACGGTGGTCCGAAATGCATTGGGGTCTTACATGAAAAGGAACAAAATGATAGATTGCTAAAATGATCGGATGTGAAACACCATAGCATTGAGACAATTCAGAAAGAATATAATTGTATTACCACTTCAGTATCTGTGGAGAAAATAACTTCCATGAATTAAGTAATCAGTTAAAGAAATGAATTTATATATTGGTATAATGTAACATTAATTTGTTTGAATGGTCATTGTGAGCACCTACTGCCAGTGCACCTGGGGACTGAACTCTTGGGAGTACCTAAAATAGTCCCTGTAAATTCCTCATGATGTAACTTATTTTCTTTTTTCCCCTCATAGTTAACTGGAATTATTTAGCTGGGGTAGAGAGACTGCCCTCGATTTTGTCTGTGGCTGAGCTCCCAAGAAGTTAAACATGGGAGCAAAGTCAATCCCCAAAATTTGGACATCCCAAAATTCACCTAGTTTGGTTCTACCAAAGTTTACTGGACGAAAGATGGTGTTAAATATCAATTTCATGAGGCAACATGTCCCCAAACCTCATTTAGTAAAGTAAAAACAGTTAAATAAGTAGCAGGGGCCACTCAATAATTGAGTTTTAGGACAATGAAAAGTTAAAGGGTTTTATCACAAAATTAAAATTAAGGGACACAGACTGAATGCCATGAAGGTTCTCAAATGAAAACTCATACATAGTATGTAAAATTGGAGAAAAAAAAATCTAAGTCTCAATGGGCAGCAAAATTGTAAGAAAATCATGCTCCATCTCTAACAGCATAGGTAAGCTCAGGAAAACCACTGACTCACCCCCAAATTAAAGGGGTTCTTATACACAATTATTGTATAGTAAATGAGAAAAGCTGCCAAATCATTTTGGTGTGAGCAAAAGTAACATTTCTTTAGCAAATCAAAGCACAAGAATAATGCATGTCATCACCTCAACACGTGAGCATCATCCCATTTCTAAAAAATGTAGTCCACACGCTCTATGCCAATGTCATCCTGAGATGTTCGAATAAATATTAAACATTTAGACAATGGACTTTGTCCCAGTGAATGGACTCAGTGACAGACAAAACAAGACGGATACTTGTTGCAATCTTAAAGCTGCACCATAGCAAGTTCAGCATTAGCAAGGCATCTACTGCAGTGGAAATAAGCCATTATGTCAACACCTTGCTGTGCTCCGTGCAGCCTGTGGAGAGAGAATGTATGCAGGAGAGGAGCAGGAGTGAGTGACAGAGATGGCATCCATCCTGTTCAAAATGGAGATTTACACAGACATGTGGCCTAACTAAAAAAAACATTAATAACTTCACTTCAATACATCATATAACATGCGTTTCAATTGCAACTGTGTTAATCCAGTCTGTGTTTGCAGAATCATGTGTAAAATAGTATATCACATGTCATTACTAGTGCTCAAAAATGTAGACTTAAAACAGTCCCCCTCACAATCAAGTGACTAAAAGTGAAAGCAGGTCTCTGTGAGGAATTCTTGGCTCCTCACTGTCAACTTTGTAAAAGAGTAGTTGCTTCCTTTACTCTGGTTTTTATACTGGTTTAGAAAGGCAACAAGTTAGTATATTTCTAAAACACATTCTTGCGACATTTGAACTAAATATCTAAATTCACCCAAGATTTAGGCTTTTATTAATTAGTACACAGTTGTGAGAGTAGAGATTTTAGCTGCTACTTGGACAATATTAACAAAAGTGGGCTTACTAAGCATTGCACAAGCTTAGCAAGATGGAAGTTGCCACAACCTCTCTAATAACAGGACTTTTCTGTCTTAGTGACCTCCATACACATGAATAGAAAGAAAATTGGCAATATCTGCTGTACCAAACACTTGACCATCTGCCAAGGTGTGAGCACAAGAGGTGTTAATTCATTAACACAAGTGCACAGGCCCCCCAAACCTTCAGGGAGGGTCAGTTGGGGGGCCATTCAGTCCTAGGCCACTGACCATCTGTAAGATCTGGGTGACTCAAGGGCCCTCATACATTCTACTGGGGGCCCCATCGTTTTGCGTTACGCCACTTCTGCTCTCATGCGTCAAAGGCTTTTGGAAAGGGACTAATAAATATTCACATTCAATGAGGTCCCACTGGTAAGGAAGGGTTTGATCAGCTGAGGAAAATCTTAGAATTGGCACATTTTAGTTCCACTAAACTTTGCATGAACATTGCCTTACGGCCAGAGCTGTGAGCTTTGGACCTGGGGAATTGGGTACGAGCCTCGGCGTCGGCTCAACATCCTGTGATTCTGGGCAAATCACTTAATCTCCCCGTGCCTACCAAAAATGAATGTGCCCTTGTGTAACATGACTGGTGCTCATGTAAAGCGCTCCAATACCTTTGGGTCGTTTCCCGCTACATAAATCTGCAACAAAAAAAGGAAAGAGTTGTTCTGCCTGACTGATGTCTCTTGCTGGACTGAAGATATGCTACAATAATTGGTGACACACAATGCGGTACAATCGAGGCCAGCCCATTCCCACCAGTTAAACAGTGGCAGAAAGGGCCTGGGCTAACATTGGAGGCAGTACGCGTTCCAGTTCTACTTGGCGCTCGTGTTTGCATGCGACCACTCCAGTCAAAATGACCATCAATACAGCACCGCACCCAAAGTTGCTGCGCTGCATCATGTCAGAGGGGAAGGCAGAACAGCGCCATAACAGCTGAGATATGGCTAAGAACTGTGCTGAGATACGATGCCGCTGCTCTCTCACCCTGCACCGGCCCACTTCGGAGTGCATGAGTGCTGCACTGTCCACAGTAGAGCACACACGCAAGAATGGAACACAGAACTGTTTCCAAATGTTACTCCTGCCTCAAAGCAGTGCAAGTGCTTTGGGGGGCAAAGTCCTGTTTCCCTTTTCTTTAAGTATCTAGGACTTTGCGTCAAAATCCACAGGTGGTTGCATAAGAACATTACTTTACAATGATTTAGGGCTACTTTCCAGCCCACAACATGATTTGTGCTAGAAAGTAAGTCTCAATACAACTTTTTATGCCAGCTTGCATCACTTTTTAGTTAATCTTGGCCTATGACTTTTCCAGGAACAGCCTGTGCATATATTAGAATATTGTTTATAGCATGGTAAACTAAAGCTGAAACACAACATACCATAAGGCAGCCGGTCTACCACTGCAAAGGTTAATGTAAGAGGCCAGCAAGGGCCACTCATTACCAATGCATGGCTTCCGGATTCTGAGACAATGAGCACAATTAGCGGTCCCAGACACAAGCCATGAATTGTGCATTTTCAGATTTCAGACGTGAATCACTTGGGACATCTAGAAACATGATGCCATAAGTGACCCCTCCTGCAGCCCAGCCCAGCCCACGGGTCTGCCGCTGTGTGGGGGCGCTGAATAGGCCGCTAGCCCTCACAATGAAAGAAGGGAGGTTGGGTGGAGATTTTCTCAAGGAGTTTTAATGAGACAGAATATGTGGGAATGCTTTCTCCGCCCGGCCGAGGTCTGCATCTCAGGTCACCACATTTGCCCTTTTAAGCCTGACATGTTGCTTTGTTTGCCCACTAAATGCGTGGGTCGAATACATTAAATCATGTTTACGCGATAGATTACGTCTCAGATGGCGAGCTTAATTCTGAGATTTATGGATGTCCGACTTGTAAAATGGCCCAGTGTTTTCTGCACCACATTCCGCCTACCGGTGTTACCGAATTACCGAGTAACGCATCACCAACAGGTAAAACGAAGGCCAGACTCGTCTCTTTCCGGAATCAAGTACAGATTATACAATGACACAGAATAATGGATATATATATATATATATATATATATTCAGTGAAAAAACCATAGGTTTCACACATGTTATAGTTAGCTGGACATTTTACTGATAAAAAACCAATGAAATTCCCCCGTTATAGTTAGTGCAGGCAACTATAACTCACGCGACCGCAATCCTCTACTGATGCTAATACTGTATTTAGACACTTATTTGCCCATGTCTTCTTCCATTAAATTTTAGCTATACATATATTACAAATATTTTTTTTTCATAAAGACACATATGTCATCAGCAGAGGATTGCGGTCGCGTGAGTTATTGTTGCCTGCACTAACTATAACGGGGGAATTTCATTGGTTTTTTATCAGTAAAATGTCCAGCTAACTATAACATGTGTGAAACCTATGGTTCTTTCACTGAATTTGCAAGGTTTTTTAAATGCTAATTCCTAACTATAACGTGTGTGAAACCTATGGTTTTTTCAGTGAATTTGTACGGTTTTTTAAATGCTAAGTTACTTTACGCCATTCGTGGCGTGCGCGCCCACTTAACGCAGTTCGTTCGTTTGCAAGTGACATCATGGTATGTGACATCACAGCGTGACATCACTGCATCACAGGAAGTGACATCAGATCTTAACACTTCACACATGTTCCGCATGTCTATAACAAGTACATTTGAGCACATTATGTAATTCAACAAATGGAATTTTGCATCTGGGTTGTGCCAAAAAAGTGACGCAAACCGGGCACAAAATGTGGGCCTCAATTTATACATTGAGGGCTTCATTTACAACTTTTTAGCACAGGGCAGCGCCGCAAATATTCTTGCAGCGCTGCCCTGCTTCAAAAGGGAAATGCAGGAATGCGCTGTAATAATGAAATATGGTGCATTCTTGTCCTTTCTGCCTGCGCCGATGCATAAATTGGCGCCGAGCGCCAATGCTGGCACCCTTGCACCATGGTGCTAGGGTACCTGCGTTGTAGGCAGGATTTCTTTTTTTGCAGGAAGAGAAACCTCCTGCACAAAAACAATCAATAGAGGTGTTTTTCTCTTTCTGTGTGTGCTGCAAAATGCAACACATATAGAAAGAGGGAAAAACAAGGAGAAATACAATTATTTCGCCTAGTTACTCCTCCAGCGGGGAGGTGCACAGTTTTGACTCATTCCCAGGTTTACAGATCCTTGTAAATCTGGAAATGTGTCAAAATCCATGGGTGTTGCTTGGGAAAACCCACCGCAACGCCCATGGAATACCTCCTCGACATAGATTCAGGCAAAGCAGCGACTTGCACTGCTTTGTTTTACTCCACATCTATGAAGCCATGACATTCCACACAGGGTGGCTTTGCGTCGCCTTATAGATATTATTAAGAGGTCTGCATCACTGGAGTGTCGAAAAAAGTGACACTCCGGAGGCACAGGTCTCTAGTAAATGAAGCCCTTATTTTTTTTAAACTGTGCCAAAAAGAATTTTAAAACAAGGAGACAGCTAGCAGTAAATCTAATCTGCTTAATTGGCCACAAAGTCTGCATTTTAAACTATTTTATGGTTTAAGGCACCTGCTGCAGAGATCTTTGTGGGCCCAGTAAATCCCAGGGAAGAATAATAATGGTAAGAATAACTTTGAAGGGTAATGCATTTGCTGTAGAGATCTGTGCTTTCTCTATTCAAGTTTTGACAAAGTAGCATAGAGGGTTAATGCGTCTACTGCAAAGCACATCATCTAAAATGCAGATAACAGACTTTTATTTTATTTAGCTGGGTGAGTTACTGCTTTTAACAAAGATCCTTTTGTTACTTACAGTTCATAAATTGAAAACCTTCTGATATACCACAGTGAGCTATGAAGGACATGTGGCTTTTACACCTTGTAACCCTCACTGTCTTTTGTAACACATTGATTTACACATTTAGCATTGATGCATTGTCCAGTACTCAAACCATTCTAGGATCGCTTCTGTGCCTCTTCTTAGTCACACCTAATGCCCTCCTTCCTGGAAATGACATCATGACAGCCAGCCGTTCCAGCAGTGTGGATGGAGGAGCTATCGCTGCCTGGATGTACACATCCCTGTGCACGCAGAATGGTTAGATTCATCTGAGTCTTAGAGTTGGAGTGTCCCTGTGTGTGGGGGTGCACGTGCAATACTTGACAAGATGCGCACTTATGGGAGTGTGGATACTATGACGATGCCAGTAGCTGCCTGTCCTGCTTTGCCTGCACTACTTTAGACTGTTAATGTGATTGGCATTTGTATGAGATGCCATACAGTGCTCTTGACATGGGATGTGTATCTTTTGTTTGGTTTCTGCTGCAGGAGTGTAAGGATGATACCATTGATGCTTGTTGCTGTCAGGGGGCACTAGCGCTTTTCTGTCTGAGAAGTGTAACGCTCACTGCTGTCTGGGGCATTGACAAATGTAGTATATTCACTGGCCCTGCTCTCCTTCGCCAAAGTTTTACCTAGTTAAGAGAGAGTTGAACATGTGAGGACGCTTAACATGCATGTTGGTGTTCTCTGAAACCCAAGATGGATCAGTGTTTGCCAAGGCCAAGTACAAATCTGATATTCTGTTCACCATGGTTTAAATCTGAAAAGCTGGCCTTCAAAAATTCATCCTTACGTGCAAAAGCCAATTCCCTGATAATAGAAATAAACTTGTTGCTAGGAAATGTCTTGTTACTTACCGGTACTCTTTGTTACCCTGATTAAGGTCTTCCTTATTTCTGTCCTTAGCGAGTGAGGCAATCCTGTCTCACGACAGCCAATAGGAACGCCAGTATTTATTTTATTATATAAGCCCCTCACACCCACCGCAATGCTTGTTATCAACAAGTCTAGACACAAACACAGTGGGAGGGAGGGAGGGAGGGAAAAGGACTGGGATGAGAAGGACCTTAATCGGGGTAATGAAGATTACCGGTAAGTAACAAGATATTACCCCCTCATATGTCCTCCTTGTACCAGTCCTTACCAAGTGAGGAACTCACAAGCAGAAAAATAAGAAGAAAAACCCAGGACACCAGGGATCCATGCAAAGCACAAGAAGTTTACTCAAACAATGATTAAGGCACAGCAGCTTTTAAAGCGCGAACATCAAAATTGTCCACAGAGGCACGCAAAACATCAAGGAGATAATGCCGGACGAACATGTGATGGGACTGCCAAGTGGCTGCCCTACAAAACTCCTGCATAGAGACCCCTGCCGCCTCAGCTCAGAAAGCGGACACAGAACGCGTCGAACTACACTGCATCTGAGACAGAGGAGGCAGACCCACAGACTTATAGGATTGGCAGACCGCCAAACGCACCCAGCGACTGACGGTGGAAGTAAAAACTTTCTTTCCCTTAGCCACACCCCCACAGGAGACAAACAGGGCAGGGGAAAGACGAAACCCAAGGGTTAAACTTGAAGGGCCTTGCGAACATCCAAGGATGAAGGAACAAGAGAATCCCCATCCCCAGGTAAATCAGGAAGGACCACCTCCCGCTGCAAATTAAATTTGGAGGACATTTTGGGGAGAAAAACTGCGTCAAGCCACAAAACAACCCTATCCTGTAGGAACTGCAAATAAGGGAAGGAGATAAGCAAAGCACCCAACTCACCCAACCGCCGAGCGGAGGTGTAGTCCAACAAAAAAGCCACCTTTGTGGACAACCACAACAAATCAGTCTTCAACAAAGGTTCAAAAAGGGGCAACCACAGACCCCTCAAAACAGTCGGCAAATCCCAAGAAGGTACAACCACAGGAGAGACCGGGTGACAAAGCCGCAAACTGTGTAGAAGCCGACTCATCAAATGAGCAACAACCTTCACGAGGCTCTGGGACCCCTACACGCCGGAACCGCATCCCATTGAGCAGACAAGGTGGAAGGGGAAAGGTCCTTCAAAAACCCATCTTGGAGAAAGTCAAGAATAGAAGTTAGATCCCCAACCACAGGATCCACACCATGAGATGAGCACCAGGAGACAAAAGAGTCCCAATGCTTACCATAGCTCTTAAGTGTCGAAGGCCGACGTGACATTTGAATGTCACAAGCCACCACAGAAGAACAGCCCAAAGACTCCAACGTCAGGCGCTCAAGAGCCAGGTCGTCAGATGCAAGTGACGAAGACTGGGCAAAGACAGGTGTAGATACTTATGCAGAGCTAGAACCAAGGGGAGCTGGACAAACTGGCCCATCGCCAGCTGCATCAGGAGCGGAAACCAAAGGCAGCAGGGCCAAAAAGGAACAATCAACAGCACAGACACCCTCTCCCCCCGAATCTTCTGCAGCACCCTCAGAAGGAGGGGCATAGGAGGGAAGACATATAGAAGGCCCGAAGGCGAAGGAATCGAGAGAGCATCCACCGCCCAAGCTTGAGGACAAACCACCTCGGAACAAAACGGGGGTGAAGAGAGTTGTGAGAGGAAGCAAAAAGATCGATCCAGGGAGTCCCGAACCGAAGACAAAGGTTCCTGAACAGAGGAACAGACAGATAATACCGAACAGAGGACGGAAGGTTGCGGCTCAAGCCATCCGCATGAAAGTTCAGATGCCCTGGAATGTAAACAGCCCTCAATGTCAGCAGGTGAGATTCCACCCAGGCACAAATCATGGAAACCAGCAGATTTAGAGATGCGCACCTGGTCCCCCACTGGCGGTTCAAATAACGAGCCACCAGTTTGTCAGTTACGAACAAACAGTTCCGCAACAAGGAGAGAAACCTGAAAGAACTGCACTCCCGCCAAATGGCTGCCAACTCCCACCAGTTTGAGGAACGGGTGCTGTCCCTCTGAGACCAAGGACCCTTGGCCTCAAAGGACCCAAACGTGGCCCCCCAACCCCAAAGACTGGCATCCATGGTCAACACGAGGGGAGGAGGAAGCTGAAAATGCACCTCCCCCCCAGATTGGGAGTGCAAAGCCACTAGTCCAAGTCCTGAACCAGAACAGGAGAGAGAGGAACCAGAGGCTCGTAATCCACCCGGGAGTGGTCCCACTAAGCCAACCGATGATTCACCAAGGGTTTGAGATGCAGGTGAGCACAAGGATTCACCGCCATGGTGGCAGCCATCAACTCCTGGACCTGCAACCAAACCCGAGCCGGGACAGAAGGGCGACCCAGCAGGTCCTGCAACAGAGTCTGCAGGGAAAGAATCCAAACAGGAGGGAGAAACACTGCCCCCTGCAAGATGTCGAACAGACCCCCGATGAACTGAAGTCTCTGAACAGGAACCAGATGAGACTTGGCTAGATTCAACTTGAACCCATGATCCTAGAACAAGGACATCGGCCCTTCCACTGCCAGAAGAGCCTTAGGAAGGGAGGAAGCAGAGACCAGACAATCATCAATATAAGGAAATACAGAGAAACCCTGACGCTGCAAAACTCCCACAGCAGGAGCCAATACCTTAGTAAAAGTCCTGGGAGCAGTGGAGAGACCGAAAGGCAACACCCGAAACTGGAAATGGATCCCTTGCATCGCAAACCTCAGGAACCGCCTACTGTCTGGATGGACAGTAACGTGAAAATAGGCGTCTTCCAAATCCAGAGAAGCCAAAAAGTCACCCTCCTGGATAAGGGTAATGACGGACTGTAGGGTAACCATATGAAAATGATCCAGCCGCACCAACCTTTTCAAAGACTGGAGATTCAGAATTGGGCGGAAGGAACCATTGGGTTTTGGGACCAGAAACAGAATAGAACCCCAGGCACGCTCCTCCCCTGGAACCAGCACAACAGCCCCCTTTGACAACAATAGTTCGACGCCTGACAACATGGCAGACCGCTTTACGGGGTTTCTTGACATCAGGGTAACCCGAAAGCTGTCCAGATGGGGATGGCCCCGGAAGGGAATCTGGTAACCCATCCCGATGTCTGGTAAGACCCACTGGTCGGAAATAAGACTTGACCAATGGGCCAAAAAGAAATGGAGCCGAGCCCCCACCTTGGCATAGTCACTTTTGCCCAGCACCCTGGGGATGCTGCTGTTGTTGCTGCTGTTGAGGCCGGTATTTATGATGGAACACAGCCCCCCAAACACGGGCCCGACCACGAAAGGGCTGAGAAGACAACAAAGCACCCATAAACCCCTGTTTATGTAAAAAGGATTTCTTTTTCTGTACAGTCTGAAAAGGCTTCAACATCTTCTTCTCCTCCACAGACTGCTGCACCATCATGTTCAAATCGTCTCCAAAAAGCCGGGGACCCTCAAAAGGCAACTTATGGACCAAGGCCTTCTGAGCAGCATCAAGGTGCCAAGGTTTGGTCCAGAGACACCTCCTACCCGACACCGCTGCCCCGGCAGCCGAGGAAAAGTCACATCAGAGAGAAGCTGAGCAAAACCTCCATCTGCACAAAGATAGGAGTGGGATCCCCCTGATCCTGAAGACAGTCAAACAATTTCTCAGTATCCTTGATAAGGACCTGCTAAGTATAGGCTGAATAACTGGTAGCACGCACCCCAAAATGTGAAGCAGCATAAGAGCACTTGAGAGCAGATTCCACCTTCCACTCAACCGGGTCAGCCAGAGAAGCCTCGTCTGAAGACAAAGAGAAAGAAGAAGAAGAAGCCATGGAGGACAAAATAGAATTGACCTTAGGAACCTGAGGGAACTGGGTGTCAAATTCCACCAGGCGATACCTCTTCCCCAGAATTTCTTGCGGAATACCCTGCTTGTCAACTTCAAGCCATTCTTTAGCCAGAATATCCTTGAGGACATCATGAAAAGGCAGGTCATCCACCACCGAGGAACTATACTGAGAGTAAAACCCATCATCAGATAAGGACTGAATTAATTAAATCCTGCAAATCAGATCTGTAAATTTGCAAAAAGTCATCCTCCTGCAGTCCCTGGACATTATGCTGCTTGAACAAAGACTTTGCAGGCACCAGAGAGGAAGCCTCATCACTCATGGCCACAAGCAGGAAGAGCAAACCATACAGGATGCCCAGCACACACCAGGAAGTGCCCAGCCACTCCCCTTTAAACACTGTCACCAAGCAACCAAGTCCCGTGTAACAGGAGACTTGGAAAAACAAAGGGACAGCCCTGCTGCATCCCCCACAGCCACAAAACAACCAATCATGGCTATGGGAGCCAGATGCTGCTAGGAAACTCCAACACCGGAACGACCCGAGGCCAGAACGACAAGAAGAAGCTACCTGCCCCAGCCAAGCACATGCGCGGGGAGCACTTTCTGAACACGGAGCAGGAACACGACCGACTGGAACACCAGTGCGGTCACGAGCAAAGCAAGCAATATAATACAATTACACTCTGCAAACAAAACCTCACTGCACTGTAGACCCCCTGTCGAAACAGGAAATACGGCACAGCACACCAGCGCACCGACCGACGTGTCGGGAAAGCAAAAAAACAGGCATTGCGGTGGGTGGGAGGGGCTCATATAATTATAAAAATACTGGCGTTCCTATTGGCTGTCATGAGGCAGGATTGCCTCACTTGGTAAGGACTGGGACGAGGAGGACAGATGAGCGGGTAATGTAGTGAGCCACACTCCCAAAAAGAATCTCCCATCCACATAGGTGCCACCGTTCTTCAAGGTCCTAGGGGCTGCCATTTACATATGAACTCTGTTTAGTCCACAAAACAAGAAAGTATCATGAACAAACTCTAACATTTAATTCTTCAGGATACGCCTCCTCTTCTCCTTCTAACAGTATTGTAAAGACTTCAATCAATTCTACCCCTGTCACCAGCTCCTTAGCAATTCACTTGCTACTTGTGCTATTTCAACCAGAGAACAGAAGACTGTATCATAACAACACTTCAACTGCACCTTCACTATCCCTGGAGCTCTATCAAAGGCTGCAAGGAAAGCGGACTGTGGTTCTACAGTGTCACCTCCCAGAGAATCTCTGTCTACCCAACTCCTTATCCACGAAAGTCTGTTTTAATGTTCGCCGACCTGTTCATTTCCATTGACCTTGCATTCATTTATTGCTTCTGGGTTGTGCTGCTTCTGACTATTGTAGAGACGTCTATATTGTGCTGGGATTCACCTGGTCTGATGGCTTTGGAACTACCAAAGGACCCCGTTGACAATTGACAATGGGACTTTTTTTCCCAGTAAAAGTTGAAGAACCTGAGATCTTTTCCTTAATTTTTATGATTCCACTGCGAATCCTGTGTGGTTTCTCCCCACCTCGGTGCGTACTTTATAGAGTTATTTGAATTTAATACCAATGGTATGATCATTTCATATGTATATGCTTTCACATTGCTCTACCTCTACTTGCTGATCTGCCTGTTCTTCATGAAAAGTCTTTATACTCAACCTCACACTAGCAACAAAAAGCATAACATTTAAGTGTCCAGGAAGGAGCTGTCTGCAAATCCTGATTCAGTTTGGAGTTGGATTCGGTGCCATTAATTTGAAGTAATTTTTACCTAAGCCCCAGTGGAGGCATAAACCCTGACCAGGATCTGCTGGTTAATCTTGTAAATTTGCTGAAAAAAGCCTGATGTCCATCCACTGGCTTGTTATTTTGCATTTACCCTGCATACTTTTTCCCGATCCTTGCTTTTTTCACCCTACGTCCCACTTGTTCGGGTCCCATCCCCTGCATTTTATCTCACGCCTCTAGCCTTCCGATTCAAGCCTTCCAGTTGAAGAGAATGTGTTCTGCCGATGCCAGGGGCAAGCGATATACACATGCATCTTGTCCACATGAAATATGCACTAGCCTCTGGCAAGAGGCCCTTGAATATTTCATGCTGTGCAAGTCGTATCTCAACTGTCTGCTGTTCCTCGTTGACTGCTATTTTATTTTTTCCCCTGCTGGCAAAGCTTTAGTCATCGTTGTTGCACTCGTTCCATTTTTTTAAATTCTATTTGCAAATGAAACGGCCCAAATACAAACACAAGTAGTCCCTGCTCGCTCGGGTGGTGCCTGCATTCGTGTTGTTAAGTGTCACTGCAACGGGTGATGATTCCAAGATATATATATTTTTGCAGTTTTATATAGCGCAAACTAAACCCGAAAGTATTGGAGTGGTTTACATGAGCTCCAGTTACATTACACAAGGATGCATTCATTTTTTTTTGGTAGGCACGGGGAGATTAAGTGATTTGCCCTGAATCACAAGATGTTGAGCCGACGCCGAGACTCGAACCTGCTTCCCCCATCTGGGTCACAGCCAGAGCTACTGTTTTGCTAGCAGCTGGATGGCTTACTCAGGAGGAATTCCCCCAGGCACAAGAATGAAGCCCAGGAACAGGTTAACAATGGAGTGGGTGGAAGGCATTAGTTGCCTGGGAGGATGGAATACTCTAATGTCAGCCAATAAATCCTCAGCCAGGGACTAGCAAGAGGCTAGTAGTTCACCTAGTGCACAGGAACATCCTATTGTCACTGGCCCATGAAGTGCATTGAGCAGAATATGTGGACATTAAAAAGGACCAGGATAGGTTGGAGTCTTTGTTCTATTGGCTAGGGATGTGCAGAGAGATCTGTAGGACATGTCTCACTTGCCAATTGAGTGGTAAGTCAGAAAGTGAACCAAGTCCCCATTATTGCAACTGTCAGTAGTAGGTGTGACATTAAGTTGTGTAGGCTTGGACTTTGGGGGGATGTTTGACCTCTTCCTCAGCACAAAGCAAACAAGTATGTCTTGTTAGTGGTGTATTATTCCATCAGCTACCCAGAAGTGGCACCTCTGAGCAGCGTGACAGCTAAGGTAGTAGCCATACACTCCTAGAGATCATTTCATGGGTTGATTTCCCAAGACAGGAATTTCTGAATGGGAAACACATTTCATCCCCTTTTACACGAGAGATGCAGGATCAAGCTGGAGTGATCTAACACTTTTTCAAAACATTTTACCTGCAATGACCAATGAAGTGGAATGGTTTAACAGGATCCTCAGGAGCATGATGAGAACTCCGCCAGACAACTGCAATGGGGTCTTCTTCTGCAAGGCATCCTATATGCTTATATTGAAATTTCGTTGAATGGGGTTGGGATCAATTCTTTTGAACTTCTGTTTGGGCATCCACTGTGTGGCCCACTCACCTCCGAAGGTTCGCAAAAAATGTCAGAAGGATGTGGCAAACAGTGTGATTAGCATCAGAAAGCTGTGACACTCTACATGAGTCAGGCAAAGAAAGACCTTCAGGCAAGCCAAGAGCTGATGAAGGGATGGTATGAAAATGAGGTTGAGTGATTTCCAAGAGGGTCAGGAAGTAATGTTGCTGAAACCCATTTGTCCCAGAGCGTGGGCCACCATGATAGTAGGATTTCAGATATAAAAAACCTGATGAACACCTGAAGCAAGGAGGGAATTAAAGGTGAACGGATGGAAGTCAAGGCTCAGGATAGACTTTACAGTGGCAATGACCGAGGAGGCTGAGTAGGAGAGAGAGAGGTAGACACTCTCCAACCTGTTGCATATTTGTTGGACATGACATCCTTGGTGGGGTTTCCCCCAACTTTTTGCGATCAATCCCTCTGTTTTTTCTTAGTTTTGCTGGCTTTAGGACTCTGCACACATTACCACTGCTAACCAGTACTAAAGTGCTTGTGCTTGCTCACTAAAACATGGTAACATTGGGTTCCACCCAATTGCACATTTAATTTACTTGTAAGTCTCTAGTAATGTAGAAGTGCCAGTACCCAGGGCCTGCGCTATTTTCACCTATACCTTCAAAATTGCATATCTCTGATTCTACAGATTGGATTTTTGCAATTTTGTTGTCGAAAAATGTTTTACATTTTACTCTGTTTTTCTGAATTGGTGACGGTAATTAATGTTTGAAGTGCTGCCTAAATAGTTTACACATTGCCTCTAAGTTAAGCCTGACTGCTTTGTGCCAAGCTACCAGAGGATTGAGCACAGGTTAATCAGAGGTTTGCATGTGTTTCTGATAAGGATCGTGGTTGTTGCTTAAGTGGGGTTTACCCCCTTAATCAATTACCCAATTTCCTACAATAGTAATGAGAAGGATGGCTCAGTGGAAGGGATACAACTTTTACCGAACTAACTCCTAAACAGCAAGAAGAGTGCAGAGAGGTGTTTGGATGATGATTCAAGTCCTCCTGCTGACCCCTCGGTTGACACCTATCTGTATACATGATGTAGAGGATGTTGCCAAAGGGAAGACCACATTCTCAACACCAGGGGGACTGTACCAGTTTAAGATAATACCTTTTGGACTCAAGAATGCTCCTGCCACTTTCGGACACCTTTTGAGCCATGCTCTATCAAGGCTTAAGGATTTCTTTGTACCTTATCTTGACAATATTGCCATCTTTAGCAGTTCCTGGGAGGTTCACCTGATGCACCTAGAAAAGGTGTCAGCCAGAATATATGGGTGAAATTGCCCATCATGGCATACAAGTGCCGTGTTAGGCAGCCCTCTATAGTCTACCTTGAGAATCAGTTGGCAAGAAAAACATCAGACCTTTTGGATGTCAAGGACTAGTCTGTGTTGCAGTGGGAGGTTTCATTTACCATTACCCCGTGCTTTGCGCCCTTGCTGTCTGCTATAATGGGCAGGAGAAAAATGGGAATAACACAACAACAGACCAAAAGATGTAGACAGCTGGCTGAAAGCCCCTTTCATTAAGAATGTTCTATATATACGTTTAGTAAAATCAAAAGATCCTAGCTAATGGCAGACATAAGAAAACAGAAGTATATACTTACATAGTGAAGCATTAGGTCAGCCCTCTCCATACATTAGACCTTTAAGGCACTGCACTGCCTAGGTCCAGATTTTTTAAAGAACAGATTACACTGGTACGTGCCAGGTAGAAGCCTACGATCTAGGAAAGCTCGCTGGGGAGGCAGGAGCTTTATCTACGGGGCTGCTAAAGCTTGGAATGAACTTCCTCCGTATCTCAGGACTGTGACGGATCTGCTGTCATTCAGAAGGGAACTTAAGACCTGGCTGTTCCGTAGGGAATAATCCCGGCCTTCCTTCCATTCTTTGTTTTTGACTGAGGATCCTCAGGAACTTGCTAGACAGCGCCAGGACACCTCCGGGTAATTGTCGCGCTATACAAAATTCAATATCATAACATAACATAACATTAGCCTGTTCAACTGTCATTCAAATTTTGCTTCCACCCATTGGCAGGTGGGTCAACCCACTTTAGCCATTCGCTCACCCTGGCACTGTGAGGTACAGCATTTAGCCTGATCTCATGTGCACATATGCCTAAGAGGTAGAACACTTTAGTGCCAGACCTTGAGGCCAACATTTTTCTTTATTTCCATTTTTTACACTTATTTCTTTTGGGGATCTTTGTATTTGTAAGCTGTGGTTTCAGGTTACAGTAATTCATAGTTAAATATGGCTGTCACTGTGAAGCCCACATTAAAGACTGCATGTATGTGTTCCTGTGAGAGTACATAACAGAAAGGCCCATGGGTCCCGTTTTGGAAAACAAAGGGCCTAGAAACTTCTTGGATGGTGCTATGGACTGCAGACCCAGAAAGGAGATGTAGATAGCTGACATTCCTTTTGATGGGGGGAGCGCATCAAACGCATATTATGAATCAGGAAGGGTGCTGGTCCGGGAGGCCAAAGCACAGTGTTTAAAGTAGATGGTGGGGCTGATAAAGTACACAGTGCAGGAATACAGAATCTTAAAAGATGTGAGGCTTAATCCTTTGAGAGGCTTGTTGCTTAAGGCTGACACTCAGGTGTAACCTTTGCTGCATTCATGACCTGTGGTGTTGTTCCATCTGGTCTGGCGCTACCCCTGCTGGGGCATACAGACCCCATGACAGAGAACAGAACCAAAGAGTAGGTACTTCAAAGATCCCGACACCCAGGCCATGAAATTCAAAGGACCAGACGCTAAATCACATGTATGTCTTGAGGGAATGTATAAAAGTGGAAGGTGAAAACCCAATTGTTGTTCAGAGCTGGGACAAGATCTACACAACTTGAGCTACTGTAACCAGGACCATTGATCAAGGTCTGCTGGGCTCCCAGCTGCGTAGGGGGATACTGCTTTGAGCCTGGAGCACCAGCCTGACTACCAGTGTTCCTGTGAGGAGGAGGGAGAGAGACTGGAGGGAGCGAGGCCAAGTGGGGATCCAAAGACGAAAATCCAAGTGAGCAAGGTGTGAGGCCAAAGGTCCATTGGGACAGACTATGCTGTGGGGATGCCACAGTGCATCGAGGGCCATTTGCCTATGCATTGTGGGCTGTTGCCCCGGGACATCATTGGGGCCGTCTCCCAAAAGAATGGATTTGGAGCCACCGCCCAAGTGATTTTTCGGGGCAGTTGCCCAAGGAACCCAGTGAACATGTGATGTGCTGCATGCAAGAACTATGCAAGAGCCTTACACACACAGGCTACGAACTTTGGGAACAGAAGCCAGGAGGGGGGGTTCCACCTCTGAGAGAGTCACCTTATATAAGACTGAAACTATCCAGATCCGGGGAATGGGCCTAGAAGGGAGTAACTCAGATGAACTCACCTGAAGTGATAGACGTGGCAAGGGTTTTGTGTTGAATATTTCTCTGTGATACATTTTAACTTTTGTGTGTAATAAATACTTGTTTTTCCATAAAACTTTCTATTGGGCTGGACCTGATTTATTGGGGTTGCACGAGGGTGTGTTGAGTTGCGTGTTTATGGCTAAACTGACACTCTACCTCCCCTTGAAAGCCTTGTACTGCTTGACCTGTGCTACCACTGAGAGTCAACTCCTTAAGGGTAGTATTTGGCCCTGTTATGCAGGGCTCTCAGTATGCTGTGCCCCAGGACAGCAGGAGTAAAAAGCCCCAACCACCACGGGTGGGCCCAGTAACCCCAGCCTGCCCTGTGGCCCTCTGAATGGGGTTCTAACGATGTGAATTAAAACTGAAAAGGGATAATGCAATTTCTGTCTGCTAGGAGGCACTTATACTTTTCTATTAAAAGTAATGGTTATTTTTTTATATTTAATATCTTTATTGCAAGCATATGGCCACCAGGTTTAGGTGATAGCATGCTCTTACTTTACTTCTTTTTTTATGTTTGCAGTAACAATAAAACATGCACCAGCTTCCTTAGCCCAGACCTACTGGCTTTACCATTACTTGTTGTAGTGGTGATGGGTAACCTCCGCTGCAGATTTTCTGAGTCTCAGATTCCCCCCTCCCTTGCTCCCTTTAGCCGCTCTGAGTATTGCACAGCACACAGGGAAACGAGGACCTTTGGTGTTCCCATGGCCGATGCATTAGCCTACAACATTTGCCGTGTCAACTTAACAAATGCTTTTTTTGGTAAAAGTGCCCCATACCGCACTTTCACTTTAATAGGAGCCACTGACCTTTCTTTAGACATGGCTCGTCTTAAGAAAGGGGGTGTGGCCTCCATTAACGTGAAAGCACGGCACGGGGCGCTTGTAAACAACAAATATTTGCAATGCAATAGGTCTCGCATTTGCCAATAGCTTAAACTCTCGTAAAAGCGAGACCTGTTGCATTGCAAATCTTTGTTGTATATTGCATAGGGGGTGTCATATTTGTTCACTCCGTACAGGGATTAAGGTTCCAGCAGTGCCTGATGTCTTGTTGTTTTGGGACTATTGGCAGGAGCGCCATTCGAAAGTGAAACTTTCTATCCTGTGACTATCTTTGGGGTGTTAGCTGAATGAAGGAATGACTGTGCCATAGATGAACCTGTGGGGGATGCAGGGTGCCTTGAATGAGAACCATCTGACCATGGAAGCCAGGAACCTGTGAGGAGTGTTTTTTTGAGGTGGCCACAGAAGCGTTGCATTTGTCATGCTGCAGCAATGTTGATTCTTTGAAGGCTCCAGATTAAGAAGAGCAAACTCCTACATAGAGTCAGCGTGTGTAGTCTAGGTGAAGCGGGACTATATTGATGATGGCCCGTAGCATTTGTGGGCAATCTAGCTGTGGGAAGATGTATTCAACTTTTCATGGGGTTCCATGATTTCAGGCTTAAGCGCTTCCTCAGCATTAATTAGTCAACGGCTCTTGGGCAAGGGTCCTAAGCTACCAGGGTCCAGCGGGTTTTTCCACTTCAGGCCGATCTGTCCCTAGTCCGCGTAGTTTGGGCAGGTTAGGTTCAAAGACTTGATATGGTTTGGTATCAGGATGATGTAGGCCTTGAAGCAGAGTGGAAAGATGATCAAGCTTTAGGGTAAATGTCAGTACTGAAAAGAGTTGATGTGAGAAGGGGAGTGACATGACGCAAGCTCTGTCAGAAAAGTGAGTGATTCGTCTACATTCGTTCCTTCGGTCCCACGTTCCTCTGGCCTCAGCAGGGGTAAACTGTATCAAAGCTGGTTAACAGGTTCAGCAGTAGAAGTGCAAAAACTACTTTTTGTGTACAGTTGTGCTCAGGCCATCCCAGATACTGATCAAAGCAGTTGTATTATCTTTGCCTGGGAGGGAGCCTGTTCAATGGTCAGAAAGTAGGTTGCTTTCTTCCTTGAAGTGGAGATCTGAGTGGAGGCAGCTATTTGAATTAGTTCCTCAATGAATGGGCTCTTGGTTATTGATTGGTTGCTGGCTGGGTCTCATGGATTGGGGTTTTTCTCGATGATCAGTCAGGTATATAAGATCTTGAGACTGGAGGGATGGGTGCCTGGCATAAGATAATTGTTGACAATGGTTTTTGCTGGCGTTGCATCTTTTGTGAAGAATGTCCCTGAAAGTCTGAGCTGGGCGGGGGTCTGACAACGAGGCAGGGGCAGGTTTTCTTGATCAGGTCTTTGCATTGGGAGTTGGAGAGTTGTTTGAAAGAAGGAAGGGTTTGATGTCTGCCCATCAAAGTTTTCCTATTGATGATGGTCTGTGTTCGTTGAGCTTTTTGCTTGCAAATCAGGGCAGTTTTTCACTTTTAGATTTGTATGCTGCCAATTTTCCCTAAAAAAGATTTCCAGCATCTGGAACACAGTTCAGGAAATAATTTTGGTCACGATCATAATTTAGAATACTAATTTCTTGTATCATTCCCTCGCAAGTGTCAGTCATCGGCCCAGTTTCAAAGTTAGGGCAGAAATGCATCTGGAGCAGAGCGCCTCAGATTTCAGTGAAAAAACACAAATGTACATCTCATTTCAAAACAATGCATACACCTACAAATGTTCTGCCATAACATAATTATGAGAAAAAAAAATTATGAAGGAAGTTGATGGGAAAATATGCAGCTTACATGACGCCCACAAATCATAACGTTTGCAAAAATGTTATAACATACTGAAATGTCTCACACGTTTATTGGACAGACCAGAGGTGTTTTACCCATTATTCCCTCCGTAGAATACTTTCATTCAGAAACCTCTAAAACACCCAAGCTTAATTGTGGTTAAATTCTTGTTTTGTAGCTAGAACAACATACATTTCCATTCATAAAAGAAGCCATTTCTATTCTGAAGTTGGATTCAGCAGCGCATGCGCGTGTGAGAATCAGGCTATAAGAGAATGAACAGCCACAGTCCTCGAGGAGTTACCACACGCAGAGACAGTGGCAGGTGAGGGTAGTAAACAGGAGACCAAATTACTTTTGGGGCTATGGAAAGAAGAGTGGACATTGAGGGAGGAAGGGAACCGTGGCCCGGTTTCTTTTCTTTATGGAGTAGAGAGAGGTGGGGGTGACATTGAGAGAGATCCGGGAAGTGAACAGACCAGGCACAACTTTTAGTGCATGCGAAGGGCTGAGGATGCTGAGAGAAGTAGGGAGGGGAGTAGGAATGTTTTATACTCCGAAGTGGGAAACTCAGGTGATGACATTGTGGAAGGCCGGGGATGATGACAAGAAGCTCGTTGTGCTTTCAGAAGGGGAACGAGGATGTCGACATTTTGAGGGGAGGGGAGGTGGCAGAAAGCCACGGCGGTTTAGAATATGTTTAGAGGCGGTCATGATGAGGAAGGCCATGTGCAAATAATTACAAGGGAGAGATTCAAAGTACCAGACAGAGACAGAAGACACCAAGCATTTGTTTGTGTTATTTTTATGGACCATGTTTTGATTCATTTCACAGCATACACTACAGAAACATGACAAAAGCATGTATATGTGGATATTTAGACGAGGTTGTCAATATTCTATTTACCTCTAACATTGGGTTCAGGAGGAGTGTCACTCACTGCAGAGCACCCCATTGGCTAGTCAGGGGCAGTAAGAGCTATATAAATACACTTACTAATACATCTGGTCCAGTAGCGCAGTATCAGCGGACTGGTTCGGCCTAGACCCCGTTTAATCACACACACCGACCGTGGTTGGTCTTCATCTGCTGCCCTCCACCCAAGGGCCCACCTGCTCAGGCAACTAGGGCTTTCCATCCAAAATAGCTCAACCCTGGGATTGTATCTCCCCAACTAAACCCGCGTGACTACTCTGGAGAAGATAAACTGCAAAGCATCCCTCCTCCTCTCGCCCCTTCTTTAGTGGTCCAGCCCACTGTGGTGAGGAAGGGGCACAAATGTGGTGGAGAATGCATTTTAAAAATGTACCCTGTAAGTACCAACAGGCAGGGTCAGATTGGGATAGAAAATAGGCCCGAGCACCAAAATAAGTGTCTCCGATTAGCGAATCAGATAGCTAAAAAAAAAGTCCCACATTAGCAAATCAGGGCAGTTTTGAACTTGTAAAGGCGAGATGTATATGTGTTTTTCAAGGTACTGGAGACTGCTTGTGTCTGTGCTTGTTCCAGGCAATGTTTGTGGAAATATCAGATAAATCAACAGTAAAATCCGGCCCAAAAGACTATAGAACAGGCGCACAAACAACCCAAAAACAGCCCATACACTGATCTGTCAGACCAGCCCTTCGGGCACTGCCCGATTGCCCTATAGTAGGTTCTGAGGGTTACAAACTCACCGGTCTGACCTTCTGAGACAAATGGAGCATTGGTCTAACTTCTATGACGTCACTCGGAGCATTGGTTGGTAAGCGCACTATGAATAGTATCGCGGGCCCTTCAACGCATCTCAAAACCTTTAAATAACTGACCTGTTGATCTAATTGCCCCGCCATGCACCAAGTCTCCCTTGTACAAGCCAGCACATGTATTCAGTCACGCACTGGTTCTTTACATATAATCTAATTGCACATCCGTTTAATATAAAACTTTTTTAATACTTTATTAGATACTTGTTTTTATGCACTGTAGATCTTACCAATTGTAATGGTTTTAATTCAGTAAACAATAAAGCTTACATTGGCAATAAAAAAACATACATCTTAGAGGCTGCATATGAGGACTTCAAAGTTTAGACTCACGGTTTGAACACAGGAAAAGTATCTTATTTCAAGGGGCGTCTCTTCTGGGAAGCTTCCTTTCACAACTGTGGCTGCAGCTTAGTTTAGCTCGGGTTATTTTTGTAAATTAAAATTACTGGTTTAATGTTTCACCAACCTTAAACAGAGCTGTGGTTTCTGCATTTTCACAGCGGGATGCATCACACACATGCACACACGACATCGTAAACCAACGTCGAAAGCTTGAGGTGGCACGGAGACACAATTGTGTTCCATTCATCCACAATACGAGAACCCCATTTACACCTGGTTCTTCTCTCTTATGGCAGCATAAACTAATTGTGCACCACCGTGTGTGCCACAATATATGGAGACACTCGTAGTCTTGCACCCTCATGACATTTGAAGGCATTCTCGTCCCTTTTCCACCTTCGAAACACACTTGTTCTGTAGAAAATAACCTTTTTTGTGAGTTCTGTGGCATGATACAACTCAGGCAAAGTTTCATATGGAGATTCACAAAGCCAGAATTACTTTACCGCTAGTACCTTCACGTGTAATTATGCCAATTCGCACTTAAACCCCTCGGAATGGGGAATAACTATGCGACCACAGAAATATTATACCCCATCCTGCACAGTTTTCTTTTTTATGAGGGGTTACATGACCTCTGTTAATGCCTGATACATGGGATCAATGGACGTATTGCCTCCCCCGCAGGGCGGGGGTTGTGGGGGAGGAGGACTAGAACGGGAGGGAAGGGAAAGTGGAGCCCCAAATAACGTCCATAAGGAGGACCTGCCCCTGTGTTCATGTGATTTTGCCACCTACGACGCCAGGGGTTTCAAAGGTAGTGCCAGCGGTCTCAAAGGGCAAGCCAGGGGCTGCTGCGACCCGTAACGACCCCTAAATGATGTCCATGGAGGAGCAACAGCTGCAGTTGTAGCCGAATCCTCATTCCATTTTACTGACTGGAATTACCAGATGGGAAAATCTGGTTTGGCTTTTCTGCATCTGGGAAACCCTGGTGCAGGAAGACCAGCCATTTGTAGTCAGGCAGAGCGGTTTCACGACCAGGGATACCACGCCGCCTGACTAGTAATGATGTCCTAAATATGAGACCTTATGTGAAGTGGTTCACTCATGCCCTACTTTGGCCACAGAGGGAGAGAGAAGTAGAAAGAAAAGGCGTGGAGGAGCGAAAGTGTGTGCAAAAGTGGAAAAGCTATCAAATTGATAGAGCTGAGCCGAAGCCAAGCCAAAGGTCAGATTGGCCTTTTGCTAAATTTGTACCACTACTTGCACATGCGGGCTCCCGCACTCATTTATGGGGACCTGGGGCTGCAATATGCATATGGTCAGTGTCTAACACTCTGTGCCCAGTGTACACTTGAGGTTGTGCTCCAGCTGCACAGCAGAACAGTGCAGCAAATGCTCTGTTCCCAGTTCAAGTATGAGCCAGTTCCTGCGTTGAGAACAGTACATTGGTGAATGGTGAACCTGTGGTTTCAAGTCGCCTGTCTGCTTTTCTCTGTGCCAGTGGCACGTGGCCTGACTTGTACACCTGCCAGAAGAGGGGGTGCCTTAGGGTGCTTAGGGCATCCTTTCCCCTATTCAAGGAGTACAATAATGGGGGAGCGCTGACTGTACAATCATATAATGTCCCAATGGCACAAAAAGTAGTGAGTGCAAACACTAGCTGCATTTTTGTAGCAGTATTGATAAGAAGGCCCCAGGACTTAATTGTTAGGTCTCACCTGAGACAGTGCATGCTCTATAGCTTGCAAGACATTTTATTTATATATACAGGGGGCTTACAGACCCCACCCCATTGCTTACCATTCATTGGCTTTATTGTCAACGGACTTCCCTTTGGCTTTACTTTCTGTTAATTTGTTTCCCCCATCCCTAGAGCACGGACCAAGTACTGCTCCCTTTTTTTGAGAGTGCCCTTTCCTGCTTCTGCTTTCTGTCTCAGCCCATTGTCTTGCTCTTAGTTCTGCTTCATGGTGTTGCTTTCACACTCGCTTCCTGTGATCGTTCCCTTTTACTTTTCATCCTCTCCTGTTCTACTCTTTGGTGTAGCATAACAAGACAAGAGTCACTTTTAACAATGATTTCAAAATACATTAACAGCTTCGCACTATGGCTGTAAAGTAATCACTTGCTTTAGTTTTTAAACAGAGTTTTTTGTACATGTTTCAAGATTTACATGATGTTTTGGGCATGATTAACATATTTTATGAAAAAACAGTATATGTGTTTTGGATCAATTCTGTTTATTGTGTAAAGCATAAGCAAGGCCATTGAATACACTGCTATCCACCTACAACCAAGAGGCTGGCAGCATCCTCAGGTCATAATCAAATATCATAACTCAGAAAACATCCCACAAAAACAACCCCCGACCCCTCAGATCTCCTTCCAAAGGGTTAACATCACTAACCTACATCTTCGCTATGATGGCTCATGATGTGGACCTGAATAAGCATGGGCAAATACTTAGTGGTCAAAGTGGGGCTGTTCCCACAGGCGTTTGCGTCAATGAGATCAAGGGCAATGATTTGAGGTGAAATGGTCAGGTCAATTCACTGAATTCAGTAGGCAGAATAGTGATTAGTGGTGCCCACAAATCAGGATAGGGGTCATGTTTTGACTCCATGGCTAAGGATAGCTTTTCCATTCCCAGAATGAACCATAGTTTATGCAACCAAGTCATGTATTCGGGGACCCTATCAGTGCCCCATGCAAAGACTATGACCTGGTGGGCTGCCCCTAGGGCCAGGGCCATATGTGTTCCCCTTCGCGAACGCAGAGGGTATGTCATGGGGTTAGGGAGCCCTAGTATAGTATAAGCCAGAACCTCAGGACAGTTGTATTGAAGGTCCCGTCGTAGCCATCTAGGATTCTCTCCCAGTAGCAGACAGGTTTGGATAATGCCAGAGCAGGTATACTAAAATACCTGTTTTTTTTTTTTATTTTAACAGAGTTTTATATAGCGCAAACTTGACCAAAAGGTATTGGGTATCAGAGCGCTTTACATAGCACCAGTTGTGTTACATGAAGACACACATTCATTTTTGTTAGGCACGGGGAGATTAAGTGATTTGCCCAGAATCACAGGAAGTTCAGCGTCATTGCAGAGACTCGAACTCAGTTCCCCAGATTCGAGGTCGGCCGCCCTAGCCGTTAGGCCAACTCCACCACAACCTCTCCAGCATTCCTTTGTATGCCCCGGGCACCATGAGGGGGTAAGGTACCAGTGCAGGGGTAAGGTACTAGTAGGAAACAATTTTATATTTTAAATACCGTCTCTGTGTTTGCTATGTTGTGTGCAGTGTGTCAAACATACACCCTATGCACCTACAGCCTCCATCGCTCCAATGCCGGAACCCCTCCTGGTGCAAACCTGGTATAAAGTCAGGGTTAGCTAGGATAGGAGTAATAGGCGAGGGGAAGGAGGTCAACCCGGCTCGGGTTGCCATGGCGTCCCAAACCCTGATGGTGGAACTGGTCACCGGGGATGAGTAGGGACCCCATGCTCTATGTCTGCGGGTTAGCCATAGCTCCATCCAGATATGGGAACCTGCCGCAGTCTGGTACAGAAAGCACCAGTGTTTCTCAGAGGCGAGGCGACTCCACTCCACCAGGAAGCGAAGTTGAGAGACTTGGAAGTAACGTGTGATCATGGGGACAGCTAACCCCCCTTTAAGGTTGAGCGATAATGTAACTTTATGGAGACAAGGTATTTTCCTGTCCCAGATAAAATTAATGAACACTAGCTGCAGGGTCTGAAGGGTATGCTTTGGTGGCATCAGTGCCAAGGTCTGGAAAACATAGAGGAGCCTCGGGCGGACCATCATTTTGACAGCTGCAACCTGCCCAAGCCAGGACAGCTGCAACCGACACCAGTTAGCTAAGTCTGACAGGACCTGCGAGGTGTGGGTAACATAATTAAGTGTCACAGTCTTTGCAACTAGTCCGGCCAAATTGATGCCGAGGTAAGGTATGGACTCTTCCACCCACTCAAACGGGTATGCAGAGCAAAGATAGGCTGCATGCGGTGGAGAAAAGGATAAGCTTAGTATTTGGGACTTTTGTATGTTAACCTTGAACTGGAGACTTCCCTAAAGCATGCAACTCAGACATCAGGGCAGAGAGGGACGACATCAGGTTCGTGAGGGCGATAACAACATCATCTGTGTAAAGGCTAATAAGATGGTGGTCTCCTCGAAAAGGGATTCCCACAATGGCGGTGTCTGCTCTCCCTCATTGGGCCAGGGGCTCCATATATAAGGCAAATAGCAGAGGGGAGCGTGGGGGGCACCCCTGCTGCGTGCCCGTCTGGAAGGGAAAGGGCTGGGACAATACTCCATTAACTATCACCAACTCCTGTGGTGAGGTATAAACACGCTGGACCCATTGCCAGACTCTATCCCCGAAACCAAATTATTTCACTCACTGTGTCCACATAAAATGAAGGTGGCCTAGGGTGCGCTGCTTCCCTCACCCAAGCCCTGTACTCACTGCTTCTTCAGTACCCCGCTGGGTCCAATAAGGGGGCGGGTGAAGCAGGACTCCTGAATGACTCCGGTGGTCGTTGGTGTGGCTTTTTCAGTTAGAGGTGCCTCATCTCGCAGGGAAAGGAAAAGGCAGGTCCGTCCCCACAGGAGGACCGCAGTGCAGTACAGACCTCCGGCCAAGCCCTCTTCAAAGGCTGTTCTGATCGACAGATCATGCCTGTGAACTTCGACTTGAGCCCCGGAGTGACTTCAATTCACTGGCCCGGTGCCACGGACCTCTGTTCCTGGGATGTGCCAAGCACCCTACAGGTTTTGCTGCAGTAGGGGGACCCTCCGCTAGTCACTGGTCAAATTGCAGCAATGCGTCTGGGGCCCCAGAGCAGCCATGCCCTCCAGGGCCCGCCACGGGTGTTATGCTAATGATCCGAGCCCCCGGTTCCCTCCACACAGCTCCCTTCGGCCTCTGTCTAACAGGCCAGCCTCCGCTGTGAGCCCTACATGCATCAAGCACTGGTGCTCGCCATCTTGTTTTCCTCAGGGCGGCACCAATGGGTCAACAGGTGGCTGTGGTATAAGTCTCCCGGTGGCAGCATGCAAGCCCCCAAAAGGGTTCAGAGGGCTCTACTATGCAGGCACCTTCCCGGGCAGTGGTCGCTGTGAGGAGAAGCGGGCTAATGTGTTCGGCAGTCCTCAGGTGTGGGCAGCTGCCATCTTATTTGGGAAGAGGTTGGGTGTCCGGGCCACCGCACCGGTGTCAAAGCACTTCTGGGGCCAAGACAAGTCCCTCACAAGTAGGACAGGTGATCATGGCAACATGAGGGAGTAGTTTTGATACCACAGGGAGCCCCAGGGCCTCGCTAGGCACTGCGTTAGGGGGTCTGGAAGGCAGAGGAGCGAACAGCATGTCTCAGCCCACCACCAACTCGCCACATCCCCTCGCAGTATGTGTTTTAAATTGCTTCATGTTTGCACAATTATAGATTGAATAGAACATTCTAGCATGAAAATAAGATTATATTGTAAAGTGCTTTTCTGCTTGTTTGGCAGCTCCCATTGTGCTTCCTCCTGTAGCTTAATGTGTAACAAAGTTTACCATACCATATCGTACTATAGAATGAAAGGTCATCCCATACTCTACAATGACAAACCATACCATACCATACCATACTATACAATGACAAGCCATACCATTCTGTACAATGATAAGCCATGCCGTACTATGCTAAACAAATACATGTCATACGATACCTGAATATAACATACAATTACAGGCCATGCCATACAATGACAGGTTATACCATGCCCTTCTATGCTATTCAATGACAGGCCAAACAATACCATACTATCAGATAACAGGCTATACCATACTAAACCATCCCATGATATACCATTCTATGCAGTGATTTATCATACCAAACTATTCCTTGCCATACTATACAATTACAGGCCAAACCATACCCTACCATACCATTCCATACCATACAATGACAGACCATGCCATAATATACAAAGACAGACAATCCCATACCATACCATACCATACCATTCAATGACAGGCCTTTGCACACCATACCATACCAGTGCTTAATTTGTAAAATATTAAGTGCCAGGGCTCTGACCAGGAGGCCACTGCAGCTTGCACCACTGATCACCCTTGTCATCACTGCCAAAACAACTACTAACCATTTCTCTCACATGTAAAATGCGACAGTTGAGATTATTCCAGGTCCCCAAAGCTAAAGGATTGGCTAGGGAGGCAGGTATTAGCATTTTTAATCCATACGGTATTCCTAAACAACCGTTCTGCTCATCTCTAAATTAGATGAGCAGCGCCACCATGTGGTAGACTTTTCTAAGTAGGGTGTTCACAGATAGGTGCCAGTGCAGAGCACTGGAAACCAATTAAGTGCAGGTGCTGAGCACCGGAAAGCACCGGCTCAAACTAAGCACTGTTCCATACTCTACAATTACAGGCCATACGATACCCTATCATACCCTACGATAGAGTGACAGACCATTCTATATTAATTATGTGTTTGGCACTAGGGCGCGTCCCTCTGGAACCTCCCACCACCACCACGCCTAGGATGGTAGGGTATCCCTACCTTGCTCCATATATGTTTTTTTTAACCTTTTTTCAGAACAGGGTAGTGAGTCCCCAGTCCCTAAAATGGCTGCCACCATTACTTTGTTGATGTGGTTCATAGTAATCAGACTGTATCTTTAGATCTGTTGGATCCGCAGATCCTCCCATGCATGATATATGCATACAATTTGAACCCTCATTTCTCAAAAACTACTGAACAGAATTACACCAAAAAAGCACGCTTTGTGCACCACGATCTTACTTTCTGTCAAATTTAGTGTCATTCAGTTCAGCCATTTTTGAGATATTGAAATTTTCCTATGAAAAATTGCATGGGTAAAATATGTTTTGGGACCACCCCCTTTTTCTTAGCCCCCATATGGCGGACCACCCCAAATTGTTCCGGGAAGGAGCTGAAGTGGAAGAAATATTTTGGGGAAAGTTTCACGAAGATTTGTCAAACAGCGTCAAAGTTATTAGCAAACCAATCAATTTGTTTCCAATAGAAAGCTGGTCCTAATTATAACTACGACTGGGTATTTATATATTTATCTATATTAGTCCTTTGATGTTGCATAGATGCGACCTATTGGCTTTGTCATTGTTTGTTAACTGCTGATTGTCTGGAGTTTAGCATGTCTCCAAAGCGCTTCCACCCCCCATCAGGCAAAGTAAACGCTAGAAAAATCCTATGACAATTTAGTACAACCCTGTGATAGATTAGTGTCTCCGTGATATTCCCAGGCCTTTGCGCAGACAGTTGTGCTGCGTGACAGGCCTTTGGTGCATTGCCTCAGAAAGGGAACGCGAAATACCCAGTGGGTCCCAGTGCACACGGGCAGAGCGCATACTAGTAACTAGAGGAGTTATGCCAAGCAGTGTCGTTAAGTGCCTCGCGGGGCGGTGTGGGTGGCCTGAAGGTCCAGACCTGCACCACCTGTGCACGGGACCAGCTGTGCTCTCACTTTCTACCGTTGCCTCGGGGCGAGCTCTCTTTATGGGGCGAGGGTAAAGCCGCGCCATTTTATCACCTGTTGGAACGCGCCGTGTTCCCGTGCGTCCTGCTGTGGCAGCTGGTGTGATAAAGGCAGAGGGGGAGGGATGGAGAGAGCAGACCATCCCTGCCGCCTGACGTCAAGGTTATTAGACGTGTTGGGTGCCTAGAAGCTGCACTGCTCCCTCGTCGTGGCACTTAGAACTCAACACAGGGTCCGCACAAGGCTCTGATTCTTTTTGAATAGAAGTTACTAGCGTCTCATGATTCGAATACACGTAACTCTTGTGCACGTATTATTGGTGACGTAGTGTTACATTTATAATCCAGCAATTTTACAACTACTTTATCTTCCAACGAGTTAGAGTTCAGTGACATACCACTTAGTGACTACCTACAATCATCCCTGAGCGTCTGGACAGGGCTTTTTCTCAGAGACTCACCGTATCTGCAGATACCCTACACAAGCCATACCATAGCATGGCGCTGCACAGAGCAGTCTTATCCTGGCTAAATTCGTAGCATAGCGCAGGAAAGTGTTTCTTACCACAGCATTGCCTTGAGCACCATAAAACAACTTCTGATATTACAACATAACTTTGCATAGCATGATAGCATATTAACCACACACACCGAAGCAAAATGAAGTAAGGATGAAATAGCGTAGCAGAACCTAACATAATTTAACAAGATTTTTTTTTTTTTTAGAACAGCATGGCATATGTTAGGGCCGACGACCAGCTAACATCTGTCGGGATGGCGGCCTTTAAGTAGTCTGCCCATCTTTGCGTTTTTAGATTCCTAAGCTTTGCTAGCCTGCTTTCTTTCGGCCTCAGATCACACATGGGCACGGCAAAAGCGTGTGCTTCGGCTCATTGCAGATGCCAAGAGTGTCATGGGCCCTAGTGAAAGCATGGAAAGTAGGCCCACTGGCCGTCATTTGGGTGGTAAAATAAAACAATCTTCGGGGTGTAGTGGCATTCAGTGCCACTGCACCTGCTGCACCTGATAGCAACGCCTCTGCTTGGGCTTAGCGTTGAGTAAATATTTTGCATTTTCTTTATTGCAATACATGCCAGGAAAAGAAAAGAGAAAACAGGCTGTTACTTAAATATAACCACCATATACCGTGCAATAAAACAGTTTAATTTAAAAACGTTCATGGATGTGACTAATTTATCAGTGATTTTTTTAGGATAGTCTTTCAGTTGTGCTATTGATTTAATTAATAATTTTGTGAAGGAGACAAAAAAAATCACCACCTGACGAGTCACGCAAATTGCAGGCAGCGACAATGTTATAAAGTCACTTAAATACTTTATAAAAGGACCTATACCAAGTAGACCGAAAATAAAACACCATCTAACTCCACACCCGAAGTAAAGACAAAAGAAATAGTTAGAACCTAAAGTTAATGTAATAAAGCTAATATAAAAAATAAATATAAAAAAGAACACATTGAACCTATGCGTCATTGAAGAGAAAGCAACTTTGTGTAGGTGGATGTGAACTAGCCACAGCCTGTCCTAATGGGCTGAGGGGCCACGCCCGCACCTTTTCCCAAAAGGAAGAGTGTCTGTTGTGCTGACCAAAGGTCAGGCAGACAGACACGACGGGGCAGATTTACAAGGAAAGTGACTCAGTGCATTCCGTAAGCCATTTGGCTGCGCCACACTGAGTCACTTTCAAAGCAGAGGGATGCAACATATTTACAACAATATGTCTCATCTCTGTGCTTCCCCCTGCGCTGGCGCACAAACTGCTGCCATGCACCAACGCAGGCACCCTTGCACCATGGTGCAAGGATGCCTGCGTCGTGTGGAGATTGTTTTTGTGCAGGAAGGGACACCTTCCCCCACAAAAACAATCACTACAGTCATTTTCCTCTTTCAATGCGTGCTGTAGAATCCAGCACGCATTGAAAGAGGAAAAAACGAGGAGAAATTAAAACATTTCTCCTCGTTGCGCCTCCCTACGTCCAGATTTACGATTCCTCGTAAATCTGGAAATGTGTCTGGTTCCATGGGTGTTGCGTGGGAACACCGAATCAGGCCGGAAGCAGAGCACTCACGTAGGAGTGTGGCTGCAGGTCAGTCCACTTAATATCGTTAAACCTTAGATAAATTGCTCGCAATAGAAATTTTTAGAAAATGTATTCTTTTAACCTTCACTGTTTTAAGAAAGCTGTATTGCCTTAAACATGATGTGAATTTTCTGTGTTAAAGTGAATAGAGCCGTGTTCAGTGATCTAGGGGGCGGAATACTCACTTCCGCACTACAAAGCGCCGGGTCAGCAATCTAGTGGCTGAACCCAGGCGGGGGCATACTTGAAAAACACTCGCTGATGCGACCGCGCATTACCGAATTAGGCCGGAAGCAGAGCACTCACGTAGGAGTGTGGCTGCAGGACAGTCCACTTCATATCGTTAAACCTTAGATAAATTGCTCGCAATAGAAATTTTTTGAAATTTTATTCTTTTAAGCTTCACTGTTTTAAGAAAGCTGTATTGCCTTAAACATGATGTGAATTTTCTGTGTTAAAGTGAATAGAGCCGTGTTCAGTGCTCTAGGGGGCGGAATACTCACTTCCGCACTACAAAGCGCCGGGTCCGCAGTCTAGTGGCTGAACCCAGGCGGGGGCATACTTGAAAAACACTCGCTGATGCGACCGCGCATTACCGAATTAGGCCGGAAGCAGAGCACTCACGTAGGAGTGTGGCTGCAGGACAGTCCACTTCATATCGTTAAACCTTAGATAAATTGCTCGCAATAGAAATTTTTTGAAATTTTATTCTTTTAAGCTTCACTGTTTTAAGAAAGCTGTATTGCCTTAAACATGATGTGAATTTTCTGTGTTAAAGTGAATAGAGCCGTGTTCAGTGCTCTAGGGGGCGGAATACTCACTTCCGCACTACAAAGCGCCGGGTCCGCAGTCTAGTGGCTGAACCCGGGCGGGGGCATACTTGAAAAACACTCGCTGATGCGACCGTGCAGCGGACGCACGCAGCGGGCGCGCCGCTGGCACGCCGAAGGCGCACCTAAGGCAAGCCCGTCTGCGCCCGTCTGCGCCCGTCCGCGCCCGGCCGGGCCCAGGGGCCAGAACCCCTGTACCGTGCATATCAGCCCGTCGCACATATACCAGTACCGACCTTCACAAACTAAACTCACACTCTGAAATCAACTGTGAGTATGTTTGCCCACAGGAGAATATCCCCAACAAATGCCCTTTATGTAGCCAAAACATCACCCCATATGGGCCAGTCAACCTCCAGGAAAGAACTGAGTTTAGAATATTTCTTCTTAATTGTAGATCCCTTCCCAAACATACTGCTGAGATAGGGATACTCCTTGGAGATTTAGACCCCGATGTGTTGTTTCTTACAGAAACATGGCTCTCACCTAACTCAGAGCCCGACATTACGCAAACTCTTCCCCCGGGCTACATGTTACAAAGAGTCGACCGGCCCAATGGCCGAGGAGGTGGAATAGCTATTGCCCATAAAACCCAGTACGTCTGTCGCCTATTGGACAATCCGATTAAAGACTGTGAGAACGTCTTCTTCTCGATAGATTTGTCACCACTTCTTGCATTTACTGGCATTTTAATCTACTGACCCCCAGGACCAATAGGAGCATTCAACAGCTCCTTGCTTGAGGCTACTATAAAATTAGAGAGTGCCTCAAGCAATTTTACTATTTTAGGAGACCTTAACCTCCATTTCGATGCGCCTCAGGCCTCCAATGCCGCTCAGCTCACAAACGACCTCTCCTCCCTTAAACTATTCCCCATAATCAATAATCCGACACACATAGGAGGACACTTGATTGATCAAGTGTTCTCTAACTTACCTGATCTGAAGGCAAAGAATTGACCCCGCTACCTTGGACAGACCACTTCCTTATAAAAATTTTTTGGTCTCCTCAGACAGTCAGGCCCAAGACACAATCAGCCTGGACATATGGACGCCGCTGGAACAAGCTTTCCATGGACAAATGGTCTGAGGAATTAGAAAGGGAAAAGCCCACCATGTCCCTATGTCCTGCTCAGGCTAATGAGGACTTTATCTGTTGGATGGAGAACTCTCTTAACACGGTCCTTTCTAAAACTAGGATAAAGAAGCCAGCAGGGACACGAGACACACCATGGTTCACACCAGAACTACGTGCCCTTAAACAGCAATGTAAAGTTAAAGAAAGACAATGGAGGAAAGACTTCCTACCATTAAAGAAACAGGAATACAGACTAGCTATTTGTACCTATAAAAGAGAACTAAGGAAAGCCCAAGCCTTATACTACGAAAATAAAATCTTAACAGCACCCAACTCTTCTAGAGAAACCTTTAAGATTATAAAGAATCTTCTTAAAGCTCCTACCCCCAGAGCAGCCCCCGATATCTCAGGCGAACAATGTGACAAACTAGCCAAATACTTTAGCAATAAAGTTCAGCTTATTGTGGAATTTCTTCCTATTAAGACAGATCTGGGTTTGATCCATCACCGTTCTTTAGCCCACTCTGCCACCCCAGTTCAGACATGGCCATATGCAAATCAGTCTGACCCTGTGCCTCATGGGAACAGTCCAGCCCGAACTGCCAAGCCATGCCTTCCCTGGACCGGAAACAGGCCATGTCTGAACTGGGGTGGCAGAGTGGGCTAAAGAACGGTGATGGATCAAACCCAGATCTGTTGACTGGGTGTGAGTGTTTGATTGGTTCTGATGCTCCATCCATCACCACCCCCTTTTGCATCGCTTTGTTCGCCATAAGTTGGCAGGGTATGCTCAGACGTGAGTCCCTTGCTCACTTTGCCACTGGATTCAAGCAAGCCTGGCTGAAGACGGCTGAAATGCCAGAAACCGGTCCTAGGAAGCTTGTTTCCGGTCCAGGAAAGGCATGGCTTGGCAGTTCGGGCTGGACTGTTCCCATGAGGCACAGGGTCAGACTGATTTGCATATGGCCATGTCTGAACTGGGGTGGCAGAGTGGGCTAAAGAACGGTGATGGATCAAACCCAGATCTGTTGACTGGGTGTGAGTGTTTGATTGGTTCTGATGCTCTGTCCATCACCACCCCCTTTTGTACCGCTTTGTTCGCCATAAGTTGGCAGGGTATGCTCAGACGTGAGTCCCTTGCTCACATTGCCACTGAATTCAAGCAAGCCAGGCTGAAGACGGCTGAAATGCCAGATACCGGTCCTAGGAAGCTTGTTTCTGGTCCAGGGAAGGCATGGCTTGGCAGTTCGGGCTGGACTGTTCCCATGAGGCACAGGGTCAGACTGATTTGCATATGGCCATGTCTGAACTTGGGTGGCAGAGTGGGCTAAAGAACGGTGATGGATCAAACTCAGATTTGTTGACTGGGTGTGAGTGTTTGATTGGTTCTGATGCTCTGTCCATCACCACCCCCTTTTGTACCGCTTGGATCAGGACCTTAGCCTAAAAACGCAAGCGAGGAAAACAGCAGCCCTCTGCTATGGCCTACTGAAAATGGCCCGAAAAGTTTTACCTCTTCTCCCCTCCTTGGCTAAGAAAGTAATGATTCAGTCACTATTTCTTTCTAGGGTGGATTATGGGAATGCCCTGTACTTGGGATCCCCCCTCTCAGCTATCAAAAAACTATAATCGGTAGAGAATAGTGCAGCAAGACTTTTATTAAGAGTTCCCAATAGACTGTCAGCAGAACCGGCTCTACGAGCTCTGCACTGGCTCCCGGTTCAGGAACAAATCAAATTCAAGTCCCTATGCTTAGTGCACAAATCTATGCAGGGACTTGGGTCGCCTTCTATCTCTACCATGATTCGCCCATACAAAGCCAAGCGTAGACTCAGATCAGATGACTTGCATCTGATTGAGGTCCCCAGGATTAAGAGAGCCAGAAGTGGTGGTAGGCTCTTCTCCTACAATGCTTCTAAACTTTGGAATGGTTTGCCTTTCCATCTGCGTACCACCTCTGATCACATGTCCTTTCGGAAACAAATAAAAACGTATCTCTTCCCTTATCTCTGGTTTCCCCTTCCTACTGTCGGTATTAGCGCTGGGATGCTTCCGGGTAGCCATGCGCTCTATAAATGTTTTTCCATTCCATTCTATTCCATTCCAACACCCACAGCAACACCCATGGAACGCCCCTTTCACGCAAAGTGCTGCATGCAAAGGGGCCATATTTACAAGGACAGGAAAAGCCACGCAGGGTGTGTCCTTGTAAATATGGGGCAGAGAAATGTGCCACCAGTACGTCACAAAAAGTGACATATTAGTGGCGCAGGGGGCTTGTAAATCTGCCCTTCTTTATGTTCAGGTCAGGCAGCCAGGTGCTAGACATGTGCTAAATGTGCAGTCTCCCGGCTGCCTGAGTTGAACTTTACCAAGCTGAAGTTACAGCTGCTGTGGACGTGACCTCTTCAGCCTCACAAAGCACTTCGAGGCCCTCCCCCTTATCATGAGGGGGAGTGTCACTAATTGTCTCAGGCGCTTCAGTTCTAAGGCTTGAAGTGCACGGGCCGAGTGTCAATCCGAGTAGGCTCAGCAGTCTCACTGACTCCATCCCACTCTATGATGAGTGAGGGACTGCTGCCTTCTCTCATTGGATGACCTTAGGTCAGCCAATGTGAGAAGGCAGCAGCCCCAACCCTCCTGGGATCTCCAAAATGAAATGAAAATAGGTTTCATAAACGCTCGATTGCCCATGGGTGTCTTGGCGCTAGTCGAACAACAGAGTGGCTAAAAGGACAGAGGACAAACCAAAAAGCCAGGTTTTAAGATGCTTTCTGAAAGAGAACAGGGAGGGAGTATTCTTTGAATGGAGATGTAAAGCATTCCAACGTTTAGTTGTTCCATTAATAAAACTTCTGCCACCCCAGCAGACACATTTACATTTAGGAACCATCAGATTGAATGTTGATGAATAATGAAGCAGAACTGCACAAGTAAGTGTAATTCTTTTATGCTTTGTACATGCGTGCTTGCATGAATATTTGTGAATATATGTTGTTAATGAATGTGTGTGCACATGTGTGAATGCATGGGTGTGTCAGTGTTTATGTGTGCGTATGTGTCCCATCAGCCCCCGTCCCTGCAGTAAATACCGGCCACCACTGATGTGAACAAAGTGCACATGCTTTGTGGAGTCACTCAGAGTGAATGAAGCCAATGTGTAAAGTGGGCTGACTCATTGCCTCATGCCACATGGTGCAGTGGACAGAAGCAAAATGTAAATTATAACTTAAAAGACCAATGGATGAAGCCTGCTGATCACACGCCCCTCTTTGCCTGTATCTCGTGCATGATTTTTTCTTTAAATCTATTGTCTATGAAGAAAGATAAAGCCACGTCAAAGACTAGACTTAAACAAATTAATATAAAGGGTATTGTTTCTATTACTCCTCCTTACTTCACCCCTTGTCCTGGAGCGACCTATCCCAGGATAAGAGTCCCACCCTGGTCACGATAAACAAAGGATGCTCACTACTCACCTTGCACTTTAACATGCGTGTGCACACGTCTCATCTCAAAGTGAGATTCAAGCAAGAGTTAAAGAAACAGTCGACAGAAATAGCCTTTCAAAATAATTCCATTTTTATATAACGCTTCATACCACACATCTGCCATTTCTAAAAGCTGTTAACGAAAAGTGTTACTATTACCTAATTAACTATTACTGTTCTTGCTAGAATTCTAACTTGTGTCCTACCAAACATATGTTTCAGCTGCCAAGACTCACCTCTTGGAGTCGTCTAGCTGGCAAGATGGAATGCGCAGAACCCTTCTTCCTTGCCCATCCATGTACAGCTGGGTTAGAGCTTTCAAATTGCGCATGTCTGGCTTGCCATCGCAAAAGGCCGGCCAAAGAGTCACGCTCACTTTAAAAAATGCACAGCCTCCTTCCTGCTGCTGTCATTCAGCAGTGGCCCCGCCCCCATCCTGACACTGGGTTCAAGGACGGAAGGATGAAAAAAACAAGCATTTACAATGCAATGGTCTCGGCATTGTTAAAGTTAGAACTATTGGCATTGCTCATGACATTTTTTTTGTTTATGTTTTTCTTTTTAAAACATTTAAAGAAACAACATTGTTATTTACAATGTGAATAGCTTAATCTCGCTCAAATGCGAGACCTATTTTTGTGCAGGTTTCCTTCCTGCACAAAAATAATCATCCCCTCAACGCAGGCACCCTTGCACCATGGTACAAAGGTACCTGTGTTGGCACACGGCAGCCCATCATGTGCCAGTGCAGGGGAAAAGGACAGGAATGCGTCGTATCTGATAGATATAGTGCATTCCTGCCCTTTTCGTTTGCCATAGGGCAGAGCAGCAAAAGCAGCTAACAGCAAAGCACATTGGTAAGACCTCACGTTGCTGAGTCTGGCCATCAGGGAAGCAAGCACGCGTTGTGTGGTCATTCTCCGCTTGAGATATTGTCCATCAACCTCTATGCGATACTGACAGCATAGAAAGAGATGTCAGACTAATTGAGAAAAAGTTACAATTCAAAAAAATGGGTGCAAGTACGGCCTTAACCATAAAAATGCTCCAATCCAAGATGGCCGTTATCAGTATTCTAACGTGGAAGTATTCCGGTCGAATTAGCAGAAATGTTTATTTTGGGCAAAATATGACCTGCTATAAACAACTGGATGCGACTCAATTCAAATTACACACTGGGCAAGAGCAATATGCTGTCTAAAAGAAAAAGAAACAACATCCTGGAAAAAGCAAACACTCATAGGGAATGAAAAATTAAATAAAGCATGTAAAATGTAAGCAGAAACAACATGGTGAACTTAACGCTTTTACAGTCATAATGCAGAAATCAACGAGTATTTTTGCCTGAAAACTACAGGGCCCAGAAAGGACCCATTTCAATGTCGACTGCTTATATGCTTACAAAACGTAAGCAGTATGGTTTAAAAAGACCACATTCGTGAACACAAAGCCGCCGTATACATTTTGTTTTCCAATCCACCCATCAACCAGGTATTGCAGTACCTCCAGGTTTGGCGCACTTCCCCACCAGCCTTCGCTAGCCGAGACCTAAAAACAGTAATGAAGAGGAAGAAGATGATGAGTGAGATACACAGATGGCTGTCTTCAGAAACATTTGTAGTAAGGGCGTAGATGGATAACAGAGTGAGAGATTGCAGACGAGAGTGGTGTGAAGAGAACGGCGGCAGCGATTGAGACATGCCGTAGACCACTACCACTTTTCCACAGATTTCAGTAGTGTTTGATTCACAGTCTCATGTATTCAGAACTGAAAAATGTTCTATTCTGATTATTCACAACAAAATCATGGCTGTTACTCATTTATTTTGTACTGCACAATGAATAGGTCGGGCTTGTTTTAGGTGCCTATCGATAGTTGTGGGATATATGTGATGCAATAACATAAGAATCACAGAGAGGCACCAAATGATGGATTTGGTGACACCCTCATAGAATCCCGTGTCGAGCAAAAATTCTTTAGACACGTTTTAAGCCACACCCTTCATATTGCATAGACCACGACTCTCGGAAAAGACCCCTAATTGTGCTTCTTTGGCCAAACCCCATTTAGAGCCTCCCAAGCCCCACCCCAGCTTTTTCACCACACCTTTTTCTTCCCACTAGGCCTAGGGCGTCAAATGACGCGGCACAGGGGAAACTGGAGCTGCTCGGGGAGACATCAGAGCTGGAAGCTCTCAGAACAACCGAGGCAGCCAACACCCCCTCCCAACCCCCCCTCCGAGCGTGTTGACACAATAATTAGGCTCCGTTTGCTAGCAGCAGTGTACGAACACAGATTCGCTGACCAAAACTGAGGGAAAGATTCCTTCTGCTCAGCTGTATAATATGTATATAAAATATAACATAGACACATGCCTGTTTATGTCGCATATTTCCTCCTCAAAGATGCGAGTGGGTGTTCTGCGAGGGGTGGGTGAGCGCGAAGCGCGCCACTTCATGGCTTGGACTCGACTGCTGCCAACTGCAGCATATGTTCCCGGTTCGGCGGCCTACACGGAGAATGTGTTTACGGTATGCGCCCCGCTTTGAAGCTAATTTTTTTTCCATGATATTCTTTATTTGGAGGGGGCCGGGCACCTATTGGGCATGGAAAGTCCTTGCCTCGCGCAGCTGCTCGAGGGAATGCGGCTGAGAAAGCAATTCCTGGAAGACAAACTCCGTGAAGAAACGTAGAGACCCCATCCAGGCCCCCGGCGGAACGTGTTTCATTTATTATCTTCAGCTGTTCTGAAGCCAAGATGAATTATTTGATGACATGTAGTTAAATTGAGTAAATCAATCAATCAAGGATTTGTTTTGTTGATTTTAATGGCGGGGCCTCTGGAGCTGCCCTGGGAAGGGGCACACGAGGGAACAGAGGACTGCCCTGGTAGATAGTGCCACCCGTGAGCTCCGGAGAGGACAGGGGGAGGAGACCAGAGCAGCAGCCGGACACAGGAGCACCAAGGGAGCCGAGAGCAGGGGGAGAGGACGAGCACACCACTGCCTTTCTCCGAGGCCAATGCCTCGGAGAAACGCAGCGTCGTTTTCGGATTCGGGCGTGTTTTTCTTTCTCTCCTCTTGCCATTGGCTGGAATGTTTACATTCCAGAGGAGAGAAAGAATCGAAAAAACACGCCCCCCAATCCGAAAAAGACGGGGCTTGTTTGGAGAGACAAAGCTCTTCTCCAATGGCTGCCCAGCATTTAAGAGGACAGCCAATGGAGAAGAGGAGAGAAGAGGGGCGGGTTCAAGCCCCACTTCTCCAAGTCATTAAATCTCGTGAGCGAGACTGCGCAAGCGCAGCCTTTGCTAGCCGAGACCTAAAAATGTTGATGCATTACCATTTTACTTTTCATCTTTGGGGGTCATTTAATTGGGGTTACACTCCTCCGCTCCAACGGAGGAGCTGCCCCTGATTTCCAGAAGGTGATGCATTACACCATTTTACTGTTCATCTTTGGGGGTAATTTAATTGGGGTTACACTCCTCTGCTCCAACGGAGGAGCTGCCCCTGATTTCCAGAAGAGCTTAGTACGAAAGAGCGTGGGATAGATTACACCGCCCAGAAGGGGTATTCATGGCGCCATAAGGAACGCTTTCTGGAGGACCTTCAACTTAAACAGCAGGAAGCCCTGGGGCAAACTCACGGTGCAACACGCCTCATGGCGACAGGCCCAGCTGCTCAGTTTAGACACAATGAGTATTTCAAAGTAGCTTGCAATGCAGTGTTACTTATTGAGCTAGGCTTTTGAGTGGTTTGTAATATACTCAGAACATACATTTCTATTAATTAGTAATATTTCAAATTAGCTTGCAATGCAGTGTTACTTACTGAGCTAGGCTTTTGAGTGGTTTGTAATATACTCAGAACATACATTTCTATTAATTAGTAATATTTCAAAGTAGCTTGCAATGCAGTTCGTTTTTGAGCTAAGGGTTTTGAGTGGTTTGTAATATACTCAGAACATACATTTCTATTAATTAGAGGGAATGTGTATTATTTGATCACAGTGAGACCAGGAATCCTGCCACTAAGGAAAGTGAAAACAAACTATCCTGAAGTGATTCTTAGTACACTTTATCGAGATGCAATATAAACCTTCAATGATTTTTCAGTCTAGACTCTGACATGTCCCAACTGGAAGAGCAATCTGGAGGAAGACAATCGCAGGGGGTGGAATGAGTGGAAGATGGTTGTTTGACCTGATAGGAGTGAATGTGACAACTCACTTTTATGTTATGTTCAGGAATATTTGAAATGTGTAGATGTTTCTTCAGTAAAAACAATGCTAAAAAGGAATAGTAAGACGGCTTTTCGTGCACATCAGCTGAAATCAAGAACCATGTCAAAAGAGTTTTACTTTTGGCTTATTTGAGCATGACGCCAAGAAGCAGCCTGGGTGTATTTTGAGTGTGATGTACATGGGAAGCTTGCATGAGATGACATGTGATTGCCTGCACCCTGCTTTACAGATGTGTGCATTTTATTTACTACTTACTGTTGCACCTGCACAGATCTTGATGAACATTTCCAAACCACAAAACAAGACTGGGCTCAAAACCCGAACATTCCGAATGGTGTCTATGCATACATGGGAGCAGACATGCTGATTACAGTGTGCAGACACAACAGTCAAGAGCAGATCGCACTGCAGTAATGTTTAAATTGGCTGCAATTATCAGTTTACAAACCACTAAGTCTTACAAGTGTTTTTATGTTTCCTGTGAAACATGCTTCACTACCAAACAACAGAAGATGATTGTGTCTGCTCCGACAAGTCTTAGGGGCGGCAGGAAATGCTTTACATTTTTGGTCGAAATAGTTAAGTACAGGCTGCACTGTCACACCCGAGCAGCACACAATTGAAATTCTCCAGGTGATTAGATAACAAACTCGCCTTGACTACAACTAGTGAGGGCCTAGTGTTTGGGAAGATCTCACACCCTATTGTAGAGAGTCTGTGTTGTGGTGATTGCACGGGGTACTGCCTCCACCATCCTGTCCTGCGCACAGGTCCCAGAGTGAACATGACAGCATCCCCTCTGTGGCCCATCATGCTCCAGGCTGGAGGTGCAATGCAATGCTTCTGCGCTGGGGCCCAGATTCCAACTCATTAAGTTGACGCTAGGCCTCACACACACAAACGTCTCGCTGGTCTACCTTCCACACGGCACCAGTTAGGTACTCTCCAGTCGTGAACAGTAAAATCAGAAACACAATGTATAGCTTCCAATACTCATGACATGCCAAACATACTCCAGAGTTGTTCCAGAGTACACAAGCCTACCTTATCCAGGCTTGTTCCAGGCCCACTACATGCCGCGCTGAAGTGTCGCAACTTAACCTGAGCAGACCAATCTTTACGATATATTAGAGCATCCAAAAGGATGTTGGTTCCTAGCGTATCACCATCCAGGCACCGCTCACCTCCTCCCCTGCATTCTGGGAGAGTGCCTTTATCCCCTGCTCCCGAAGAATACATTAAGAAAAGAGCCGGTTAGTCTGAGCTTCATCAGTTGGGGAGGCTGGGGCACCAAAGACCCCCTCAGTAGAGCAGCTGGCTCTAGTCCCTCTCTTCTGGACAGGACGTATGTGTCCTAAACAAATTTCCTTTGTTGTGGCTTGAAATCCCTGATTACTGCCCAGGCCACCTCACTATGGTGTGCTCAAGAGCCATTCCTTGGAGAAGAGGAACAAAAAGCTTTTAGGAGTAGCAAACTTGGGATTCCTAACTTTACTACTCCTTAATGCCTTTTGTGTATACCGAAAGTCGTAATGTTAGGATTTTGTCTTAGATTACTTTTGTGAATCGGGCCTTGGGAGTTTAGAAGCCTACCACCAGCTTGCTGGACTCCCCTGAATCTCTTAAAGATGGTAATAATTCCAATTAAAAGTATTACATCACTCTTGAGAAGTGCAGATACTCTTCCTCTCAAAATAAAGAAGTGCTGGACAGTACCAGCCCATTTAAAGCACTTGTCATACGCAGTGGCTGTCCAGGGGTGTCCCAGGTGTAGTTATTTTCTTTTTTTCTGAGTAAGAAACAATCAAATGAGATTGACAAGGAAGCCAACCAGTGATAAGCAAGGGGCGGACCCAAAGCCCTCTGAAAGTGTTGGTATTGTCTACATTAGGTCTTTTGACATCAGACAGTTGAAGCTGTCTCTAGGTGTTGACGCCCTGTGATACAGGTGAGACCTACTCGCTTTGCCAATGCTTACTGCCCCTTGTTACACTGAAGGACTATATAAAAACATCATTTTCAAAAATTCTAATTGTAGATTTCATTAAGTCGTTACAGAAGAACTGTACTTCAACAATGTAGCTCAGTGGGTTCCGCACCCACTGCAGAGATGTGATTAAACTCCAGGTAGCATGGTTGCATGTTGGTGAGGCTGGATCTGACGTTTATGTTTGCAAGGCCGAAATTAATACTATTTGAATGGGTAAAAATAGTACAAACAGAGCGTTCAGTATAGGGGTGCTCTCTACAAAAGGTTAATATTACACAAGCAAAGCTGTACGTTTCCATTCTGTTGAGGCTACAAAATATTTCAAAAAAATTCACCGGTTTCAAAAATATATGAACAGGGAGGGTATCAGCGACATTTCCCATTATTTTAGTAAATATATTCCGCTTTTACTGCAAATGCAAAAAAATGGTTAGGATTTACATTACTCGTACACTACTGAAACTGATGTATTTTTGGTCGTTTTCATGGAAACCTGAAGATGTATTAAAAAATAATAAACGCTGCATCTCTCTGGCTCCCAAGTGATGGACCTGCATTGTAAATGAGAGCTGATGGGCGCGCGCGTGTTCCTCGTCACGCTCAAGGAAACGTTTAAAGGAAAAGAATAGGAATCGACGGGAGAGTTCCGTGTCAGGCCATTTCACTGGCTTCGATTTCCGTTAACCGTCCTCCCCTCTGGGTGGCATTCCTGCGGCGTGCATCGGAAGCGTGGGCCACGCATCAATGATGCTCTGACCCCCAGCTGGCTGCGGAGTGCCACTGAGGCCGACTGGCAGAGTGCCAACCTCCTGCACGGAGGGGAGCTGGCGATGCCGCCCAGCAGCGTGTCTGTGAGCAATCATCGCATTACCAGCCTCTGACTCTTGCACTGCTTGACCAGGGTTGATCAGTGGGTTAAAGCTCCTGCGGCAGCAATACCTGAGTAAAATGCGGCAAATAGCCTGACATCTGCCTGGCGGCCACTGGCTTACCGACATCCTTTTAAGGTTGATCAAATATGTTCTAGTGTAAGCACGTGATTCAAGACTCCATTGTTTAGTGCCACATGCAGTTCCGGTTATTATTATGTTTTCAAATGTTTCAGAGTTATGGGGCATATTTCCCAAAAAATGTCAAAGCGCAGAGCTGCACCACATTTGACAGTGCCGCACTCAGATATTTTGAAAACGCAGGGGTGCACCGTATTCTCAAGAATAGGGTGCACCCCTGTGTTTCCACTAGCGCTGGAGCACAATAAGCTGCCTAGCGCCAGCGCAGGCCCCCTGCTGCCATGTTGCAAGGGTGCCTACGCTGTAGGGGCGATTGTTTATATGCAGGAAGGCTTCCCTTCCTGCATATAACCAATGAATAATGGTGATCTGCACTGTTGCACCATTCTAATGCCTGGCATTCAATGGCGATCATTTTTGGCGCTGCCTTAGCCTTGCAAATCTGGGTAAGCGTAAAAAAACAATGGATGTTGCGGTGGAACGCCCACAGCACCACCCATTGCACGCCCCTTTGCCGCAGAGGACTGAGGTGGAAAGGGGCATATTTACAAGGTGACGTCAAGCTAAGTGGCTTAGAGTCACCTTGTAACTATGAACAATGCAGGACGCCACCGCATCGTCAAGAAAAGTGACGCTATGGTGCCGAAAGGGGCTTGTAAATATGCCTCTACGTTCCTCAAACTATTCATTTATTCACAACACCTCCCAAGAGGAATCCTGTAGCTGACATAGAGGGCAAAAGGTCTTCTGTAACATAATTAATTTGTTAAAGTGTTACGTTCTTAGGGTACATTTAAAAAGTGTTGCGAGTCGTGTTCATTCATGTAATCACCAAGTGTACGGTGGAAGATGCAATCTAAGTTAATTCAGTAGGTCCTATTCTTTTAAATGACCAAATTGCTATATTTTATATCCAGAAAACATAAGACAGAAAGTCATGTCATTTGTGACATGCAGTTATTTGGCAACCGTAATTAATAAATATACATTCATACTGCATGTATGCCATGCCTATGCATATATATATAACAGATCTTACTATTAACTAATTAATGCTATGCACGCCACCAACCTTGGAAGAACTGAAGTCTATTTCTGGCTTGCCCTGATTCAAAGTCACGACCCCCACACCGCACTCGTAACTCACTAAGGCAACCCTCTGGTATGGCTCAGTGAGTTTAATGCTGAATCAGCGATGCTGTGCACACCCTCACATTTTAGGGCACATTTACAAGCCCTGTGCGCTGTCAGAACATCTCGTTTTCTGACGTTTCTGTGGCGCACAGGACTTGTCAGTATCTACAAGGCCACGTAAAGACACCCTGCATAGCTTGTAATGACTTTGTAGATAAGAAGAAAGTGTTCATTTACATGTTATCATTGCAAATTATTTTAATAAACTTTCACTTTAAACTTGCAGATATGGAGTAAGGTGAACCAGGGCAAGCCGCTGCCTTGCCTTACCCTGTGTGAAAGAGGCACTCCATGGGTGTTGCTGTTGGCGTTCCCATTCAGTGCCCACAGAATTTGACGCTGCCCCAGATTTACAAAATCAGGTAAACCCGGGCAATGCCAAAACCTTGCACCTCCCTAGAATAAGTGTAAAGAGGAGAAATGTTTAAATGTATCTTTGTTTTTACGCTTTGCACGTGTGCTGCATTCTGCAGCACACATGCAAGGAGGAAAACACCCCTCGTGTTTGTTTTTGTGCAGGAAGTATGACACATTATGTGGTACATATTAAAGTACAGGATAGTATAGCATAAACATCAAAGCATAATGTAACTGAGCATACATTATACCATAGCATAGTCTAAACCCCAACATAACACATACAGCAGAGCAATTGCCAATGTTTTTTTTGCTCCCTTTTGTAGGCCCTGTGTACCTTAAAAGGGCATGGACAGCAATAAAATGTTGAGCTGTGTAATGCAGGAATGTGGTCAGCCGTCCCTTGCAGGCCCTTACATCTACACTTCAAACCCTGTTGTTAGGTTTTGCAAACAGAATCCTGGCTTATTAATACCAATGGGGAAAAATTCTGCAAATTCTACTGAATGGTGATTTTTTTTTTTTTGTGCGCTGGGACAAATTTATACTCTTAATACATCCCAAAATATTCTCTGCTTGCAAACCAGTTTCGGTGTTTGCACACAGTGGTTTTGCTGCAGGATATGAATCCGTTAGCCACGGCCTTCGGTTTATTGGCCCCAGAGTATGAGTGGGGCATTTGGAAGGATTTGGATTTCAAAACCAGAAAATCTGTGTCTCCACGTGGCACCCCGAGTAAAATCCCGTGCTTTAAATGTACAGGTGTGGAGGATTCTGGGAAGGCACCACGTGTCACCTCTGATATTTACTTGATGACAGGTGCGTCTGACTGCGGACGCCTACCTTGCGGCGCGCGCTCTGGACGCAGCGCGCACCTGTTCAAACTCTCCACTGAGTCCAGGCGCGCGGATGCGGCCTCATTTGTAACGTGAACAAAGCAGGCGACTGTGTTCCTCTCTTTGATTGGTTCCAAACCCTGTGGGAGGAAAACATGAATTTCGACTGAGGGTTTGAAGTAAGGCGCTTTGATCTTTCCCTCCGCTTTTAGAGAGCCTGTCAGGGGCGCTTTCTTGCTGTTAACAAAGCCTTCGCTGTTTGACATTGTGCTGCCGCGCCTGGTTCCTTGCACTTTTACTGCACAATCATTTACGTTTATGAGGGCAGGTTTGTCAAAATAGGCAAAGGAAGTTGGGACCCGGTTCAAAATATGATGATTTATTCTAAAACCAGAGGTTTACGACCTCGCATGGGGGTAGATTTACTCATTATAGTATTTCACAAGGTTTCCTAGTTAACCCCGAAACTTTCCACAGGGGCTGGTTTCCAGGAGCGCTGCTGTGACCACAAATGGACAATTGCGCGAGTGCAACTGTAAATCGTGTATCGGTGTGCTCTGAGAAATGGTGTCACATTCTTTTTTTGTTTTTTATTTCATAATAAAATGCACTCTGGAAGAGCCTTCCCCTGCCCAGCAACCGGCCCTGGAGAGGGGGTTATTCTTGCCATTCACATAGGCAAATCTTTGACCATTTCCAGGATGGGACTAGGTAGGAGAAAAGTTAAAAAAACTTTCCTAAACGTTCCAGGGAACTACTGTCCTGTTGTGCACCATCCACACTCAGTTAGATGAATATAATTGTGTCTAATATTACATCACTGAGATGTTATATTGAGCATCAGCGAAATGATTTGTGATTTGTGATTGCACGACCCCTGTTTGTGAGCACCTTGCACTCATAATTTGTACCATTTTAGCGTGTAATTTGCAGTCGCGGCCAGCATGACTCGCAGGAGGGAAGGAGGAGGGGGTAGAGAGTGGGGGAGGGGTAATAAAAAAAAAAGTTATCTTACCTTTGCCTCCGGTCTCACGTCGCATCACGTCTCCACTCTCTGCGCCGCTGCCTTACAGGAAGTAGGCAGCCTCCCTCTCCTCCCCAAAGCCAATCACTATGCTGCCATTGCAGCGTTATGATTGGCTAGGATGCCGACCCCACAGGCGTCTATGGGGAGGCCATTTTCTCTATCTAGGCTGCAAAATGCAGAGTGTGTATGACTGGTTTAGTCAGCTCTGGGCCCGACCAAACTGTCAGCTCACTCAGAGTGGGCAAGTTACTCCTCCCCTGGACCCCAACCAGGGATACCCTTCTGCTTTCTCACAGCGTGAGAAGCTGAGACATAAAATGGTATTTAAAATACCATTTTATGTTTCTGCTTCTCGCACTGCGAGAAAGCAGTGAGGCGACGCTCCTCCGCCCACGTGGAGGAGCTGCCCTTGGTAAATTGAACTTACACCTACAAATGGCTGTATTTATTGGGACTATAAGATCTTCATTCACACACCTTCTGTGCACCGAACTTGAACTTAGTTGTGCAAAAAAAGCCATCTGTGCTCACAGTGTCAGTGCTCCTCATTCACAGAATGACTATGAAATAGAGAGTTTAACCCTTCTGTGGCAGTCCAGAAATATATTGGTGCAACAGGTTGGGTTGCAAGACTCTCACATTTCTCAGACTTAGTTGTGGGTCCTGCTGTGCCACTTATATTTGCAAGCTCTGACGCTTTTTGGCTAGGTGTGCGCATTGCTAAAGGGGTAGGAGTGAAAGGTGAAGTGAAACAGGTAGAACAGGCAGAAAGAGGCATAGCTTCAAAAGTTAGGAGTGAAGAGAGGAGTGTGTGTGAGGAAAGAATGGGAACACATTGGTCAGGGAGTGACTAATCACAAATGAGAGGAAGGGACCATGCAGGGCACATGCAGGGGAAATATAGAACAGAGGTAGGGAGGGGAAAAACTATGAACATACTTAAAAGCAATAACAAGAAAACAGAACTAGCAGAAGGGAGGACATAAAAATCATGACATATCCATGTAGCACTTCATAGCACTACTAAGTGCTGCAAGTAACGATGAAATGATTACCCAATGAAGTGGTAATCAATTTACCAAATTTAGAATAATAGAATGCAGAGCTAGTCTTGCCAGGCTCAGACTCTAGTTCACAGCACCAAGTGTTACATTTTGCCAGCTAGGCAGGTACTTCAAACGAGCAGCTGCACGTAAATGTTTCAATGCAATTATATGCCTGAGAGGCTGACTGCAGTGACTAATTGTTGGAAAGTGGGTTATTAGTCGCGGTAAATAGATATCTACCACTGGCAATAAGGCCACTAACACAGTCTAGGGCTCAAAATAGGTCTCAGAAAATTATTCCTATTCTCAACCCTTGGTAGCTTGGCTGCGATCAGGCAGGCATAACTTCAGAGACAGGTATGTAAAGCATTTCAAAACACCAGTTCAGTAAACAATTAAGACACAACACCAATTTTTAAAAATAGGAAATATTTTTATCTTTAAAATGTCACCAAAACAAAAAAATCCAATGTAGAGAACCAGAGATCTAAATTTTCAAAGATTTAGCACTATAAAGCACATAGAAACCTATAGCATAAAATTGGGAAATCTGCCCGCGCTAGACCGAGACAAAGGCAACGTTTCAGGCCAACCACGATGGAACCCTGCATGTCTACCCCTCACGGTAGGCCTCAAAGTCAGAAGGTCAAGGTTTTCACCTTCTGCCTTAGAAACTTTCCTGGAGCTCTTTCTGCCGGGGTCCCTTGATGCTCTCCACCAGTCGGTAAAGGATCGGCGCCTTGGCTTTGGATGAGATCCTGGTCAAACTCTGGAAGTCGAACCTCCAGAGCTTTGCAGCGGGATGAACCTGGAGGGCAGACCAGTTCGCTGTTGAGAGTCGCTGGCTGTGCAAGCTAGATCAAGTTGGTCCAGTTATGAAGCTTTTTTCCAAAGTTGCTCCAAACTTCTTCAAATTGCTGGAACTTCTTACTGAAGGTCCTTTTGATGTCCCAAAGTGCCCAAAACACAATCCAAGGGTTCGGAATCTCCATGATGGTCCTTGAAAGTTTGGGGTTTCAGTTCCCACAATCCACTTGGACAAAACCCTTATAAATCCACTGGATGCACTCCAGGCTGGGATTCTTGGTTGTGATGGTTCAGGTGAGCTCTGTTAACCTGTAGCTTGCAGGGAATCCACTCTTTATTCTGCTTGAAGCAAGTTATGTCCACAGGGCTGTAGTTCCAGATTCTGCAGCAGGTGCAGTCAGTCAAAGTGCAGGGCCTGGTTGGCGCAAACCAAACTTCCAGCATGGACCCTTCTTCTTCTTCTGTTGTTTTAAGCAGCAGCTCCGAGAGGCTCTCCCTCTCTCAGATACTTATTCAGTGTTCTCTGGGGTCAAGCAGGAGGGAACTCCTGTCCAATGAGGTGCAGGCCAACACCCCAGCGCATGACCGTTTCCTCCAAAGTGTGGCATAATGGTCTTCCAGAAAGCACTATTCTTTCAAAATGCAATATGGCTGAAGTCTCAGCAGAGAAGCAAGAGCTAGCTAAATCAACCCCCAGGATGGCTCATTTCCATAGCTCCCACCCCTTCTACATATGTAAATTCCTTTCATAAGTCTACCACCTGGCTGGGTTCAGAGTCAAAGAGGGCAGATGGACCTGGCTGTCTCTCTGTACATTTGAAGCTGATGCTGTACGGCCCCTCCCCCTGCTCTGGCTTTCCTGTGGAGCAAGGTCCTCTTACAAGAGAAAGCCTCTTCCTTGGCGAGCCACGTATCACTTCATCAAAGCAGCCTGGCTAATCCACTGAACTCTGACCAATCGGGGCAGACCACTGGAAGGCTAAATTTTGTCTTACAGATAAAAAACAATCTTATAACTTCTTTTCTGTACATTTTAGGATACATTTATCAATACCATTCTTCTAAGTCCTTGAATGATATTTTTCGGTTGTCCCTTAAGGTAGTTATGAATTCATAAACCATTGCAATGTTAACCTATGTGGCCGGAGATCTACAATGGGAAAAACATAAATGTCCAATTTCTCCAACACCAGGGCCTATAAAACTGTTTTTGTATGGACCCTGCCTATAGCTACATGACCTCTCACCCCTTGGACACCTAGGGGAGACTTTAAATAATAATAATGTAGATCCTCACTCTACAGTGCTCCTAGCACAAAAGTTGATTTTGGGAAGCACTTTACCATAATGAGTGAAGTGAAATGTGCAATTTCTCTATCCCCAGGGCCTATACAACTCCTTTTATAAGGGTCTTCCTTATAAGTTCCTGACCCCACCCCTGAGACACCTAGGGAAGACCCTAGGGGTACCGAATAGGCCAAAATATTTTAGTTGATCAATTTTAAAGTACCCGTAACTCCAAAGTCGAGTTTGGGCCCAATTTACATTTTGAAGCAGTTCTGTAACACAGGGCTGCTTTTGAAATGACTTCAGGCTCTCAGCAGTGCACACGTGCAAGGGCAGAAAGGGCTGCTGGCCTCTAAACTGCCCGGCCCTATAATATATACTAGGGACTTAAATGTAGTTTTAACCCCCTGCCCTATTATGCACTAGGTCCTTATAGGGGAAGTAATGCCAATCATAGGGGACCCTACCCCATAGTGTACCCTATTGTGTGTAGGTGTTTTCACTGTATTCTAAGTGTTTTCATTATAGCACTGGCCCTGGGCCTAGGTAGACAGAGGCCAGGGACAGCCAGAGTCAGTTACCACCAGTACCAGTCAGCAGACAAACGGGGGTGCCCAGGGCACAGGATGAGTTTGCAACATAACTCAGTTAACTGAGCATAATATAGTAACATGTGGATGCTCTTGAAATCAAACAGGATCTGTTGAAGTATCACTTGCATCAACATGGCCAGTTTTGTGGCTTCAAAACATTAGGGCGTATGTGTACACACTGTACAGTAGAATTGGGAGTGGGTAACTGCTAGAAATGGGATTTCGGATTGGCTAGGGCAAGCGCCTAAGCCAGGAAGAAACCACCACTCTAGACAGGGGAAGGTAGTTACTCACTGAAGATAACCCCTGCTCACCCCTTTGGTAGCTTGGCATGAGCAGTCAGGCTTATCCCAGAGGCAATGTGGAAAGCGTTTACGAAACACACACTCACAGCGGCAACACACTGGGCACACCACAAAAGAAACTCCACACAAGGTTATATAAAAATAGCCTTTGTATTATCAATGAAACATATCAGAGCAAAATCACATATGTACACTGTGCCACCTGGCACTAGGTATTACTTTACAGGGGATTATATGCATCACAGGGCCAATCGGGCCACTATCATCACCATTAGAACACACCATTAGTGAAAATCACAACCAGTAACTACTAGATAACATTGCATGTAGCATAAACACATTATGCATAGATCACCTTAGGCATACATCCTAAATTATCAGCGCACCACAGTACACTCAGGAGGTGCACACATCACCTTGGGGCCTTACGGCCCACCAAAACACACGGTGACCTCCAGATCAACTGGCCTTCCTCGGGGGGCCTGTAATGACCTTTGTCCAAAAGTCAGGGCTCTCTGAGCACGTGGCTTTTGTCTGCCACCAGGCGGCCAATGCAGCAGGGTACGGGCCTCAACAGGCCGGTGCCAAAAATATGGGCAAGGTTGCAGCTCACCTCTGTCTCCTTTTTACACCAAAATGCCCCTCAGGTTGTAGCTGCCGCGATCTGGCGGTGCAGCTGTGTAAATTGCAACAGGCACCAACAGTGCCTTGGGAGCTTCCCACACCGGACTACTCCGGTGCAACTAGCAGGCACCAACCGGGTGCACTCTCAGCCCCACTCACCCGGGCTTCTTCTCTCTTTGATGGGCGAAGGGGAAGTGCTGCTTCCCCATGCAGAGGAACCAAGAAGCTCCTTCCCAACGCTGTGGCACGTCCAGGACCCGTGGGTTCTCCCAGACCTCTGTTTCCAGACTCCCGCAGTAAGGATACCACAGTAAAGACACTGGTGTCTCCTTTGCCGCGCGGATGCGGCTCTCCCAGCTAGGCATTAGCCTGACTTCCAGTCCCGGGTACGTCCAACCCTCAGGTCTGTTTTCTCTGCACGGGCCCCGCCAACAGTCAGGCTGAGCCTCCGCCTGACTTCCGGTCCACTGGGAATTACGGAGCCTGGTCTCCATCTCGTCTTTGGGAACGGCGCAACTTCTCGACCTTCGCCTTCCGGGTAATGGGACCACACAAGCCGCCGTCAGGGCTTCAAACGCCCAGTCGCAGAAATGTTGGGGGCCCTCCCCACTCCGTTTCCCCTCCGGTTGCAAAGGGAGGAGAGGCTGCACTTCTCCACACCACTACCTCTCCGTCTGTAGAGGAGAGAGGCTGCACTTCTCCACGCTGCTACTGGCTACTCTAGCAGCATCCAGCCGGTCTACAGCATAAAAGACCTGGCAGTACTCTTCCCAGGGCAAGGGTGCTTAGCCTTCACCATGCAGCTCAATCAGCCCAGGCAGGTCAGCACACCGGGGCTCTTCAGCAGGGCAGCAGCTTCGCTCCCACAAGTAGGGAGCCCCATATGGTGGTTCCTCCTGGCAGTCCAGCAGCCTACTGGCTGCAAGTAAGCACCAAGCAGCACACAGCTTTTCATGGGGTCACAGCCCCAATACTAATACCCACTTCAGTATTTGTTCTCCCCCTGGCACAGGGCTCTGTGCCCGGTCCAAACCAGTTCTGTGGGGCACTTAGGAACATCCTTTCAGTGCACAAAACACCCTCATTGTAAGTGTAGGCTCTGGCTCCAGACACACCACAGGGGGGGTGGAGCCAGCATTGTACAAGGCAGGCACAGACCTAATCAGGGTCAGGGGCTACTCCTCCCACTACTCCAAATGCAGATCAGGCCCATTCAGCCTAGCGCTGACTCACCCAACCCCTCTGGAGATACTGCACCTCCTCAGTCTCTGTCACTCCATAACCAGACATCCAATACACAACAGGCAGGCACAAAGACACATAGCACACAGAAATGCCAACTTCTAAAAGTGGCATTTATAAAATAGTGATAATAAATCTGCACACACCACCACGCAGCATTTATCACCACTATTCCAAACATACCAAACTTGATCACGGTGCTCCTCTCATATTAGGAAATACCACTGAAACACATATCAGGGACTCCCCAATGCATTCATATGAGAGGGCAGCCTCACAGCAGTGAGAAACAAAAATGGCTGTTTTGTCACTACCAGGACATGCCACACAGTTAAGGCACATGTCCTACCTTTTACATACAGCACACCCTGCTTGTTGGGCTAGCTAGGGCCTACCTTAGGGGTGACTAATGTTTAGTAAAGGGGGAGTCACAGATGTGGCAACTACTTCATGTGTCACGTCACATCAGAAGTAAACTGCGCGCCCAGGCCCTGCAATGGCAGAGGCCTGAGATAGGTTTGAAAGGCTACTTTGGTGGGTGGCGCAAGCAGCGCTGCAAGCCCACCAGTAGCATTTAATTGACTGGCCCTGGGTACCTGAGATACCACTTTACAAGGGACTGATAGGTAAATTAAATACGCCAAACAGGTGTAGAACAATCGTACCACGTTTTACCAAAGAGAGCACACGCACTTTACACTGGACAGCAGTGATAAAGTGCCCAGAGTCCTAAAACTACCAACACCAGGTCAAAAAAAATACCAGGAGGAAGGCAAAAAGTTCAGGGATAACCTTGCAAAAAGGGCCAAGTCCAACAGTAACATACATGGTCGCAGAGTTATGGTTTATGACACTTTTATATGCATGGTGCACAATCATTATTTTTCACAGTGCTCACTATCACTATATTTTGGTTTTAACGTGATAAAGCATCACCTCTTCATTCCCCTCGTGGTGTTTAGAGCAGTGCTTAATATGAGCCAGTGGTTTTGGATGCTCAGCACCGGCACTTAATCATCAACACCGGCACTTTTCATGAGCACCAGTTTAGGACACATTCATTTATGGTAGGGACAGGCGATGAAGTGATTTGTGCAGAATCACAGGATGTTGAGCTGACGCCAAGACTCGAACCTGGTTCCCCAGTTCTGAAGTCGGCAACTCTGGCCATCCTCTCCCCACTTTCATGGTTCTGTTTAAGGCATTGCTAACAGGAGAAATGGGCTAGTGCAAGCTGCCTCCCGACATGAGCCCCGACAAATTAACCACTGGTTTAGAGGGGACAGGAAATTTCATGGACATCTAGGAAAATAGTTGTGGAATTTCCTAAGAAATACCACTGACTCCTCGACATATAGGGGCCGATTCCGATCCTGTAAAACCCGGGTACGAACCGTCGGACGGAGCGTTTTCTCCGTCCGACTCGTACCCGGGAAAAACACCTTACAAACCCGCAAGTATGATTGGTACAGAAACACCATTTCCGTACGAATCGTAAAAAACACCGACCGGCTAAAACATACCCACAATTCCGATCCGGGACAGCGCGTACGCGACATTCGCACGGAGTCAGGCAGCGTTTTACGGACCAGCAAGTACGATTCGTACCCACAGCACTTAGCACGGCAATATTTTTACGGGACCCAAAAAGTGCCGGAAAAGCTAAGTACGCCGCGATGCACGACGAAATGGGGGCCCGGTACGCACCGTAACCCCATCCCTACATGTCCGCGCCGTATCCCAGCACCCCCCCCATGTCCGCGCCATACCTCAGCACCCACCCATGTCCGCGCCGTACCCCCACCCCCGTAGGTACGGAGCGTACCACCACCCCGTAGGTACGAAGCGTACCCCCACCCCACCCCCGTAGGTACGGAGCGTACCACCACCCCCGTAGGTACGGAGCGTACCCCCACCCCCGTAGGTACAGAGCGTACCACCACCCCCATAGGTACGGAGCGTACCCCCACCCCACCCCCATAGGTACGGAGAGTACCCCCACCCTCGTAGGTACGGAGCGTACCACCACCCCCGTAGCTACGGTGCGTACCACCACCCCCATAGGTATGGAGTGTACCACCACCCCCTTAGGTACGGAGCATACCCCACCCCACCCCCGTAGGTACGGAGCATACCCCCACCCCCATAGAGGGTGGGGGTATGCTCCGTACCTACGGGGGTGGTGGTACGCTCCATACCTATGGGGGTGGGGGTACGCACCGTACCTACGGGGGTGGGGGTTCGGCGCGTATGTGGGGGGTGGGGCTGGGGGTACGGCACGTACGTGGGGGGGTGGGCTGGGGGGGTGGTCGGCGCGTATGCGGGCACATGTTTGGACGTCTCCATGGTTGCCATGGGAGTTCGCTCCATACTGTGTTTTTGCCATACGGTTGTGCATTCGGACGGACGGGACGGATCGTACTTGCGCGCTCGGACTTCAGTTTACCGATTCGTACGTAAAACTGTCCGGGGACGTGGCGGACACTGTTTCCGACCCGAGGACGTGTCGGGGAATTTTCCCAATGCGATTCGTATGGATTTTTTAACATACGAATCGTACTTGCCAGTTTGTATGGGACTTGTACGATTCGTACGGAAAAAAATCCGGATACGATTCGTACGGGGAATATTTTTAACGGATCGTAATCGGCCCCATAGTAGCAGGATTTTTGTACCTTTATCAGAGGGACGATTGAGTCTGGCTATGGTAATCGAAAAATAAAATCTCAAAGTAGAAATAAGATCTATTGAATGAAGGACCCCATACACTCTACAGTTCATTTTCTCAGCTAAGCTAAACCTCATAGTCAGAATAAAAAATGTAATATTGAAGCACACATTTGGAGCGTAGCACTAAAAATTTGTACACAAGACAGATACCTCAGTTGTTGATAATAACATGTCTGAAATCAATTTTACTTCAGAGCATACAAAGTATTAACAAGGAATCGCAACAGTTGACTACTTATATGATTGTACAAGTATCTGTGTGCAAGTATTTGTCATTTGCAGAAGTGCAGACCTAGTCGACAAGACAGTAGTAAAGCATTGTACATGGTCAAAGACAAGCACACAGTCAACGAGAGATAACTGTTGTGTGGGAGTGGATGGAGATTACTAGCCTAATCACCTTCATGAGTAGGCTTTGGCCTGCTCGTCTTCGCTACCCTGAGAGAGTTAAGTGTTATAATTGGGTATTTGGCGCCCCAGTGAGGAACGATTACTTGAGCAAGACTCACTTTCAGCACAATAACTCAATTTCTTACAACCACTGCATCAAGACAAACACACATTCATGCATGGTGATACAGACATACACGTCATCACAAAGCAGCCCGTCAGGTGTCATGACAACTAGATGCACGTGTATAACTATGCATCCATATACAGCATCACACCCTTTTTTTCCTCTTTTTTGTGAAAAATTCGCAGAATTGGCAAAAATAGGGGGAAAGCCAAAAGGTGAGTCTGATTCGAGTTGTCAATGCTTGTTAGTTTTCCCTACAAGAGGAAAGAATACCTGCTGTTGGGCAATACTTAAGGAACAGGTTAATCAGAAAAATTATAGTCTCATGAATCAACCATTCCCTTCCTGCATTAAGGTGAGCTGGCGTGTTTAGAGAAAGGTTTCTAGTAAAGGTTGGCATCAGTGTTTCATGCCTGCATTGTGATTATTGCACTTACGTGAGGCCTTTGATGTTTGTACTGATAAGGTCTCTTGAGTGGCAGCCAGCAGGGAAGATTGATGTAGGTCAGAAAGGGGTTAATATATGTATGTACAGATAACCCCTTGCCCTTGCTCTCCCTCCAATGTACACCCATGTTTGAAGGGCCTTCCTGAATGAATTCTGCTATCCTTCGAAGCAGCATTCATAGCAGATAATGCTGAGTGTGCAGGCAGTTTAAACCTGCCTGAGTGACAGCCTCATTCTCTGCTGGGAGATTTCGCCTTTGTTGGACAGATTGTGTTTTTTATTATTCACAGCCTCAATTAAGCTGGGGACAGAGTGCATTTAGAGGGCAGCAGGAACTTGGATCAAAGCATCTCTCAAACGAATGAAATGTGAATTTGAAAGTTCATAAAAATTAGTTATGCAAAAATAAAAAAAGAAGAATCCATCCATATGATAGGCGCATTTGGCCATTTGACAGGAGGCTTAAAGTGGAAAGCTGCTTGTCCTATTGCTGGGCTTTAAATTCAAGTGGCGGTGTGCTTGCTTCAGTGTGTCGCTTTGCTTGCGGCGTGGGGCTTTGCTTGCGGCGTGGGATGCTGTCCCTGGGTGCACTCGATGCATTACCAGGAACGGAAGCTAGAGTCCGGAGGCGAGATGGCGGCCGGAAGTGAGTGGGCGCAGCGGGCAGTGCGTCTGAGCGCAGGTGGCGGCGGCTTATTCTTCGCGCTCGTTCTGTCCTCCCTGACTCTTGAGGGTACACATGATGCTAATGAAAAGATTAGAAAGGATTAAAGGAAGTTTACAGCAACAACATTTCACGTTTTTTTTTAAACCTCATGAGGAGCGCTTACTCCATCCACTTTTCTCAGATGTTATTTATATGAGCACGAGTCAGAGTAAGGAGGATTTTGAGGAAGTGAAGGTCAAAGATGTATACTAATGTCCTTCATAAAAAAAGACATAATGATCTATGCATTTGAAAAACAAATTGTTTTTCCTTTGATGATGTATTTCCCGTGATATGACCAGGGTTGGATTGGGATCAAAAATCGGCCCGGGCTCACCCAAAAAAAGTGACCCACATTTGCACATTGCCTTTCCGCAAAACACTGCTACAGCAAATTTTTAGTAAAAGAAAGGGGGTGGGGGCATGTTTTATTAACTTCACTTAGCTTTAAAAAAATGCACAGATTAGTTCACACTGCTGAGTCACACATGAATGCAAGTGAGACCACTTCTGCTCAGGCCCCCTGCTCCCGCTCAACCAGCATACATTAACGGGCCGGCCCAGCAAAAGAAAGTGAGTGACACCTCCGCCCATCTGCCTCTATCAAGGCCACTCAGGCACCCACTGGGTCGCAGGCGGCGTCCTAACAGCACAGACAGCCCCAGGCTGCCCAAAAAAGCAACCCACAGCTAGAACTCGGCTAGCGGCCCTTCGGCCATTTTCCGAGTGCCCACGTTACCAATACGACCCTGGAATGACAGACAGATGAAGTTATGTTTCCATTCAAGTGCTTCAACAAGAATAGTGTGTTATTAGTGTAGATTTGGAGCAGAGGGGTTCGCTGACTAACAAGAAGGACGCCACCGAGTGGCAAAGTGAAACCCTACTACTACACAACATTTACAAGTCCAGTCACTACAACAAGCACCATTAACTAAGAATTGGATGAAGACAAGGATGTTAAATGGTGGTAAGGTGGTAGGCCAGTTGACTTATGCACCTATTGCAGAGATTAGTAACCTAAATGTTACACTTTGAGGTCTCGACTAGTCCACTTACCTGCCCGAGAGCAATAAAATAAGTACCATTGAGTTTCATTGCAGTAAACATCCGGTTATTACAGAGATAATTCAAGGGGTGAGCGTCTGCTTTAGAAATGCAGAAGGTTTAGCTCTCAGCAGAATATTTTGTAGGAAATTGTGAAAAAAGAACAAACTTTCTACCAACACGTTGTGAAAAAAGAACTTAAACTTTCTATCAACACGTGTGCTGAAATGTTGTGAATACAATTTATATTATAATCAAAGAGGGGGGGAGTTAGAAGGAGTTCTGATCCATTCAGCTTCCTTGTCTACAGTCAAAATCAGAGGGGAATGGATCACTTGTACCTGCAACCAGGGTCCAGTGTGTATTATCCGTCAGTACTAATGAAAGTACTTCAAAAACCCTCATTTACGTAGGCAGGTCGTGTGGTGGTTTATCTTGATTCTCCGCCTGTTTTAGATACATGACAGCATCATCATTGGGTCTCTTATTTGCTTCGTCCACTTGGAGGGAACCACTGTTTTTTACAGTAGTGATCAGAAATCGGTGGTTAGTGAAAAGTGCTCAAGTGAGGTGTGTTCGTTAAAAAGTGTTCCTCATACTACCTTAAAAATTTCTTTTTATTCCGTAGGTGTATGTGAAGACTGTATCTTTAAAATGTGAAGTGTTTGCAGAATAGACTGCTTATGAGTCCACTGCAGTATGGTAGTCCAGTAATGGTCGACATGTTTCAGCCCCTGTGGGTGCCCCTAGCAGGTCGTAGGGCTTTCTTCAGGACCTAAAAACATGTGTTAATTGGGGTTGTCCAATTCTTAAGTAAAAGGGGCTGAGTGTTATTACTCTGCGCTTAAGGTCATTAGTACCTGAAAAAGAAAGTGAGACAAAAAGAAATGCAATTGCGAAAGTGAGTGTAATTTAAAAATATAATTAAAATCATTCTAGGTCACTTGATGCTGTTGCTTTTGTTCAACTTGAACATGTGTTACGAGATATAAGCAGACATTGAAAAATGTCTGATACATTTTGTACATTATTAGTAGGCCCTTGTGTTGTTTTGTCGGTGTATTGGGCTTGCTACATAATATTTAATTCTCTGTTCAGTACCATCCCAATTAATTATGGATCAAGGTTGGTGAATGCAGCGCTGTTTACTTGAAGTTAGAGCGTGTCAAGTTAGCGCGGTATCAATACGTAGCTTTTTTGAGAAATGCGCATGACCGGTTATCACCTGTATTACGTGGTTTAAAAGTTCTGGGAGCTGTTATTCCGATACATTCAGTACATTATTAGTAGGCCCTCGTGTTGTCATGTCGGTATCTGTGGCTTGCTGCTTAATATTCTCTGTTTATTACCATCCCAATTAATTATGGATCAAGGTTGGTGAATATAGCGCTGTCTAATCGAAGTTAGAGCGTGTCAAGTTAGCGCGTTATCAATACGCAGTGTTTTTTGAAAAACACGCATGACTGGCTAACGCCTATATTAAAGGACTTTGTTTTTTGTACATTGTTTTCTGTACACAGGTCACTGAGGCCAAGCGTGTTGATTACGATAGTAATCGCATTGCAGTTACGGTGTTAAGGGCTAAATACGTTGCAGGGTGCATTTACTCATGCGTGAAGCTGTGGTATGGAGAGCTCTTATGAATGCTTTTAGACAGTGTACCTTACGGGGTCCTAGTCGGGCCTCGATGGGACGACTGCAAACGCCAATCCTGCTGTTAGAAATTAATAAGGAAACAGGCAAGAAGTTAGTCTACATTACGGAGAGGTGTACATTACGTGTCTTCAAGGATGTGATCCTGCGTATGTTATACCTCGTTCCGCAGGTTTGCACAACTTGTGCTGCTGCTGGTTGTAGGGTCCCTGGTGGCGCGGGATCTTGCACGTAACTTTTATGTGTGCCTCTACGTGGTTGAAAGTGTTGAAAGACTAGCATGCTTCATTCTTAACTCACGGAAAAAAGAAAAAAGGGGGCTAGGATGCTTTTGATTAGGCGCCCCGTGAAGAGTTTCAGCGCCCATGTAAATAATTACAAAACCTAACTGACACGTAGGAATTGATACAAGGTTGTGCCACGATTCAAAAATTAAAACTAATCAGAAAAGTGTGCCAGGATATATTGTTAGAATCATCCAGCTCCTTCAATAAATTGTCTGGTTTTGATGGGTATCATTTTATGCTTAACCAAGGAATGTTATCATTGAGACCTGATGTATCAGTCTTGAGGCGGTGTACCCATCTCTGCTCTTTTTCGAAGAGGATCTTTTCTGCGTTCTGGGTTGCCCCAGTTAGTGCCTCTATAATTACCCAATGTAGGTCATTGATGGAGTGATTTTGTTCAATGTAATGCGTGCTCATTCTTGTAGTTTCGCGTTTACATTTGACATTACTTCTGTGCTTGCAGATTCTCTGTTTTACTTTCCGACAGGTCATGCCAATGTACCTGAGGTTACACAGGCACGTGATCATGTAGATAACATGGGTAGTGTTACAATTGGTATGTTGCCTCATTGTCCATTTCAGCTCCGGTGTTAGTTGTATGCTTTTTAGGTCTCGCCTAGCTATTGCGTTTACGCAATCGCGATGCAAGACTCTAGTAAGGGGCATTTCAAAGTGCTGCCAAAAGTGGATTGCATGGCGAGCACGCGCACAATCATGTGCATCGTGCCACCATGCAATCCGTTTGGGGAAGCGCTTCAGCCCACTGGCACCCTCGGCATCATTCTTCAAAGGGTTCGCTCCCAAGCCTGGAATGCGCTCCCCCGCCCCGCCAAGCACACGCGCCACGCTCCGCCGCGTCACAAATTTGCTTTCACTTTAAGCGCTTCAGCCCACTGGCGCCCTCAGCATCATTCTTCAAAGGGTCCGCTCCCCCGCCTGGTTCTTAAACTAGTTCCCTCCTGAAACTCCATGCTCTGATCTGCCTGATCTGAAGTAGGGGGAATGCACTCGGGCAAACTATCCCCCTGTGCTGAAAGAGAGCACGCTACTGCACGAGTGCACTCCATGCTAGGATGTGGGCATGTTTCTACTGGCTGAGCGCTCAACTGCTCTCTTTTGATCTTACTTTCCTTTCCCCCCACTCCCATGCGCTGGTAGAGTGCACTTGAGAAAACTCTTCCTTCTGTGCTGCTATAAAATGAATACAGACTTTACAGCGCATTGACCTTTTCTTACTACGTGTTGGTTTACATCGTTGTACCTTTACTACGCATTTGTTGTTGTAAAGGCTGAGATTTCTGGTTCGGCTCAAATCCCCATTTTACTTACGCACACGCTCACACTCTTTCTACTCTATTTACCCCGGCCTGATCCATAAAACCCCTACTACCATGTGTCCTTGCCCATTACTAAACCCTAAAGTCCTTTCCTACTCTATATCCTTACCGATCCCTGAAACCCTAAATATGCCTTACAACCCTGTGCCAGTACCTATTCCAAGACCCCCTACTACTCCGTACCCTTACCTTTCCATGAACCTTAAACCGCACCTTACTTGCCCCTTCTCTATCCCTGAACCCTAAAACACTCTTGAAAACTGTACTGCCCTGTACCTTTACCCAGCCCCGATCCCTTAAAATTACTCACACCTCTTATTTTTCTTAATAAATATTATCTTAAAATGCTTACCTTCGTGCTTAATTCGTAAAACTATAGATAGATTGTTCTTGTCTCCAAATAAGGCAAACCGCTCCACCATGTGGCAGACTGCCGTAAGTGTAGGTGTTGACATCTTGTGTACCCACCGCATTTGGGCCATTTTTCAAATGTTCACGTCTCACGAATCTTTCAGAAACTGCAGGAAGGATATCAAATTATTAACACACAGATCTTTCATCTAGGACTGTCCGTACTCTCAATGAAAACGAATCAAACTACCCACAGAGGATTTAATAGGCCAATACAAAATAATACAATGCCATTTTCAAAGTGAAAAGTATTTTTTTCAACAGACCAAATAGACAAAGAAATAAATCAATCAAAGATGGCTTCATGTTCTGAAAGTCTTACCAATTATATTTCCCTACAATCAAGGTCCGGTATACACGTAGTTGCACAACTGAACTGCACCATTTTCTGTATGCAAAGTAAACACTGTAACTCCTTTTTTACCAACAAATCCAACATCAAACATAATACTAAAATGAAAAAATAATACCAAATACCATTTTGCGACCCAGTTTTCAACGCCGTTTTCGAAAACACCTTCAAATGCTGATAATCTCACTACTTTCATCCTATAAAATGCCAGCGTTCTGATAAAGGGTACTTTTCCCCTCCCGTTTGACTCATGCTTGACCTCCTTCTCCTTAAGCAGGGTGCAGATCAGCAACTGCGTTTTACTTGTTCTCTGGACCAACTCTCTGGTACCAGACCTGCCAACAAGCATTGGCATAGCCAATAGATCTCGCTTTTGGGACCTTATAAGTGTTTAGCCATGTAACAGTTGATGTTGCACCAAGGATATTGTGCTGCATAACTAAATACTTATAAGGTCCCAAAAGCGAGACCTATTGGCTATGCCAATGCTTGTTGTTGTAGTTGTTAGGTTACCTACAGAGCACTGTCCGCAAGGATAATGACCTGTGACTGGTTACATGTGGCACAATGTATTGGTGGTTTTGTTCATTTGTGGTTTTTGGGGATGTGTGTGCACAAGCATGTCTTTGATGTTCCTTGTTTTTTTGTTGGCGAACCGTGGTTTCGGCCAGTCTAGTGAGCCAGATGTTATTATACGCCAGTTTTTGTTTATGATCTTTTTCACTGCATTACTGGCTATGCTGTAAGTGGTGATGCATGTCAGGGTATTTTGTACATCAGTTTGTGGTGTTACTTCTAGAAGGCTTTCTCGTAGCTGGTTCCTGGCCCTCTTTTGGCACTTGGCCACTGTTTTTGCCAGGCAGTCCCTCCTTGAGAGCTTTGAGCAGAGGTCTTTGGCTTATGTCTTGTATTCTGTTAGTTCACTGCAATTTCTCTTTAGACATAAAAAATGGCTGTAGGGTAAATTGTCCCTGAGGGGACGAGGGTGGAAGCTGTTGTAAGAGAGGAGGCTATTTTTTGCAGTTGGTTTGAAAAAGGTCTTTGTCCTGATGGTGTTGTTTTCTATGTAAATCGTGATATCAAGAAAATCCAATTGTCTTTTGTCAGCAGTGTAGGTGAATTTGAGACATTCATCCTGCGTATTCATCCATTGGTGGAAGTCGCGTAGACTCGGTTGATCGCCTTCCCAGATCACAATAATGACAAAAACAAAGTCCTTTATTATAGGCGTTAACCGGTCACGCGCGTTTTTCAAACAACGCTACGTATTAAGTTACGTACGCGTAACTTGACATGCTCTAACTTCGACAGCGCTATATTCACCAACCTTGATCCATAATTAATTGGGACGGTAATGAACAGGGAATTAAAGCCTACTAGTAATGTACAAACTGCATCGGACTAACTGCTCCCAGCACTTTTAAACCACGAGCAGTTGGGAAGATCATGTCGAGTCGCTATCAAAGAGTCAGGTGACTGCACACTGTGTTAGACTGTGAATTTATTTGACTTTCTACTAGATGATACAGCGTATAAAGAATTGCCATTTTGCAATGTCTGCTTATATCTCGCAACACATGTTCAAGTTGAACAAAAGCAACAGCATCAAGTGACCTAGAATGATTTTAATTATTTTTTAAATTACACTCACTTTTGAATCAGGAGCACTGTGGGCGTAGCCAGGGTCGGGGCAGGTGAAGAACCAGGTCCTCAGTTTCTTGCGAAATTCAAGACCTGAGGAGACAGCACTGATGTGCAGGGCAGGTGGTTCCTGGCTTTAGGAGCGATGTAGGAGAAGGCACGACTGTTGGATCTGGTTCTGTGCATGCAGGGGACGGGTAGGAGTAGGTGTCCGGCGGAGCGAAGGTGCCTTGTGGATTTGTGAAAGTTTATACGGTTGTTAAAGTACATGGGGCCAATGTTTTATGCTTTTAGTGATTTGAGAGAGTTTTGAGGAAGAGGTTCAAGAAGAGAAGCTCACAATGTAAAAGAAAACAATGGTGAGTCACACACAAATTTTAGGAAAGGGAATTTGGTGAAGGAGTCTTGGTAAATTATTTACTTGGTTATAGCATAAGTGGTTTTTCCACGGATCCCATTGTAGCTACCACTGGGACACATTGTATTACATTGCTTCTAATATTGCTTTTTAAGCAGCCTAAAGTGTTTTCTGGAAGGTCTTCTAAGTAGCCTATCAATTTGTTATGCATGCTTGGTAGAATTTAGTTTTTATAGTGAAATATGTGCACAAAACTCAGATTTATCCTGTGAACTTGTTGCAGGGAACGTGTAGCTTCGGTGAAGTAACATATGCAAATAATTATTTATTAGCATTTTTATATATCATGTACTAGACTCAAAAGAGTGGCACAGCGCTTTGCATAGGATCCAGCTACATATGTTACTAAAACGGTGCAACAAGCGACAACTATGTATATATATATATATATATATATATATATATATATATATTCACTGAAAAAACCATAGGTTTCACACATGTTATAGTTAGCTGGACATTTTATTGATAAAAAACCAATGAAATTCCCCCGTTATAGTTAGTGCAGGCAACTATAACTCACGCAACCGCAATCCTCTGCTGATGCTAATACTGTATTTAGACACTTATTTGCCCATGTCTTCTTCCATTAAATTTTAGCTATACATATATTACAAATATTTTTTTTTCCTAAAGACACATATGTCATCAGCAGAAGATTGCGGTCGCGTGAGTTATAGTTGCCTGCACTAACTATAACGGGGGAATTTCATTGGTTTTTTATCAATAAAATGTCCAATGGGGACCCCTATATCAATGCTGGGTGGTTAGGATCTCAAGAAACTGCCTCTTTAGACATTTTTTGGCATCGTTTTTGCTGCCCAACTCAGAGAGCGAGAGAGAAAATGGCGGCCGCCGCTTCCTGGTTTCGACCGATTCGAATGTTTACTAAGATCTAACAGCCAATCAAAATCGCGCTCGCGCACGCCACCGTACGCGTACGGTAAGCACACCGTAAGCGCACCGTAAGCTGGCTCAGATATATATATTGATTTAAAGGCTATTTTCTCTGAATCTACTGAACAGATTTACACCAAACCTACAAAAGGCACTTCCTTGACCTGAGGACTACCTCTCTGCCAAATTTCAAGTAATTCTGTTCAGCCGTTCGGGCTGTAGTGTCTAAAGGTCCTATGGAAAAATGCATGGGAAAAACGCATTTTGGGACCCCCCTTTTATCTCAGCCCCCGCTTGACGAATCCCCCCGAGACTTTCAGGGTAGGAGCGGAGCGGAGCGCCCCACCTATTTTGAAAAATTCGCGAGGATTCGTCGACCGGCGCCAAAGTTATTCAAAATAGAATGTTGCGGATTTCCTATGGAAACGTGGTCCTAACTATAACTACCTACTGGCGACCGCCAGTAGGTAATATATATATATATATATATATATATAATTCACTTAAAAAACCATACGTTTCACACATGTTATAGTTAGGTGGACATTTCACTCGTAAAAAACCAATGGAATTCCCCCGTTATAGTTAGTTGAGATAACTAGAACTCGCGCGCCCGCAATCCTCTGCTCATGACGTCACATATTACATCACTCATGACATGGTCAGTGGCATCATTCATGACATCACTGATGACATCATCCTTGGGATAGAGTGGCGGTCGCGCGAGTTATAGTTATCTCAACTAACTATAACGGGGGAATTTCATTGGTTTTTTACGAGTGAAATGTCCACCTAACTATAACATGTGTGAAACCTATGGTTTTTTAAGTGAATTTGCAAGGTTTTTAAATGCTAATTCCTAACTATAACGTGTGTGAAACCTATGGTTTTTTCAGTGAATTTGTACGGTTTTTTTAAATGCTAAGTTATGTATTTATTATGTTTTTTTTTTTTAATGGTTTTTCACCGTGTGCGCACGGTGCGCGCACCCCGCGATTTAAAAAAAAAAAAATTAAAATGTTTTTTTCTGCCTTCGGGGTCCTTCAGGGACCCCCTGACAAAGGCTAGGGGGTAGGGGGTCAGGAACTCTCTACCCTGCCCCCTTTTCACGTTCGCCACCTTCCTTTTTCACTCTCGCACTCAAAACAAACAAAATGGCGGCCGACACTTCCTGATTTCGACCGATTCGAACGTTGACTGACATGTAACCACCAATCAGAATTACGCTCGCGCACATTAGGGTGTGCGCACCGTGCGCGCACCGTGCGCGCACGGTGCGCGGCTATAGATATTTATGTACTTTAACTGCAATTTTCTCAGGAACTACTGAACAGATTGACTCCATATATGCAAAAGGCACATCCCTGACCTGAGGACTACCTCTTTGCCAAATTTCAAGTAATTCTGTTCAGCCATTCGGGCTGTACCTTCGACTAAATGTCCTATGGGAAAATGGATGGGGATAACGTGTTTTGGGACCCCCCTTTTTTCTCGGCCCCCGCTTGACGAATCCCCCCGAGACTTTCAGGGTAGGAGCTGAGCGGAGCGCCCCATTAGTTTTGAAAATTTCGCGAGGATTCGTCAACCGGCGCCAAAGTTATTCAAAATAGAATTTTGAGATTTCCTGTGGAAACACGGTCCTAACTATAACTATCTACTGGCGACCGCCAGTAGATGATATATATATATATATATTGAAAAAAACACAGGTTAAAATAATGCTATAGTTGGTTGAACTTGTCAGTACAACGTAACATTTTGAACAAAAAAATACAAAAATTCACCAGTTATTGCTAACTATAACTTTTGCCCCCACCATGCACTGCTTATGACCTCACATATTACACCACTCATGACAAGTTCTATGACATCATATATGAAATCACTGATGATTTGAGATGTCATCAGTGATGTCACTGACCATGTCATGAGTGATGCAATATGTGAGGTCCTAAGCAGTGCATTGCGGGGTCATAAGTTATAGTTATCTCAGGTAACTATAACTGCTGAATTTCACTGGCTTTGTATGAGTGAAATCTTAGCCTAAGTATAACGTCTCTGTAACCTTTGTTTTCTTTAGTGAATCTCTAAGGTTTTTCTAATTCTATTTCCTAACTAGGAATCCCTGTAACCTTTTGTTTTTTTTAAGTGCATTTCTATGTTTTATTTAACTAGTATTTAAATAAAACTTTTTCAGAGTGGTGGATAAAGGGGCCAGGGCCTACGACCACCACGTGGTCCCCCTTACCTGGGCTGATTTTGGACCCAGGGACCCCAATCCCCTCGGTCCCCTAGGTCGGCCTTTTTAATTTATTTAATTAATTAAAGGGAGGGGGCGGAGCTGCGCCCCTGCAGGGCAATTTCAACCGCATCCCCCGGGCCCAGCTTTTTTATTTTTTTATAAAAAATGAAAATAAGTGGAGGGGGGTTGCGCATCCCCCTCCCAGGCTGATTTCAGCCTGGGGACCCCATCCCCCGGGCCCGACCTCTAATGTGGATACCCTGGTCCCAACCAGGGTACCCACTGACAACTGTTGGCACTATATGAGGGAGCCTCAAGGCCCCCGTGGCCCCTGCTGGCTCCCCACCTCCTGTGGGAGCCAGCATTACTTTCACACACAGAGAGCTGCTAAAAACGCAGATCCCTGTGTGTATAAGCAATTTTGCTCTGCTTCCAGCAAGCAAAAGCATATTTAAATGTTCTCGCTTGCTGTAAGTGCAGCGTTTGCTATGGCTTGGCAGCTGCGGTAAAGCTCTTGCCAAGCCATAGCAAACAGCTATGTCCTGGGTGTGTGTTCCCCGGGACATAGCAGCAGCTGGCCCTGGAGGATGGCGGTCACCAGGGCCATCTATGGCTCCAGGAGGGTAGCTGTGCGGCCTTCCTCCCTTCTTGAATTTTGCCCCAGGGAAAATGCTTTTTTGGCCCTGTGTGGTCCCTGTGGGGCCCCTCAAGATGCCTAGGGAGTCAGGGTGGTTCTAGACTAACCCCTTTTCTTATTTAAAAAAACTATTCTGTGGCTCAGTTCAAACCGAGTCACAAAATGGTTGCCAACACTTCCTGGTTTGAAGTGTTGGCAGCCAATCAGATGTCAGCACGAGATTGGGAGGGTTTGCGGATCCTCTGCTTCCGTATCTATACAATTGGAAATTTCTTTAAATAACTCTGCAATACTGAATGGATTTACACAAAATCACAAAAAGGCACTTCCCTGAATCAACATATAGCTTTCTGCCAAATTTGGTGTAATTCCATTCATCATTTCGGGCTGTTGCCGTGTCTAAAGTTCCTATGGAAATTAACATGAGGAAAAAGCATTTTGGGATACTCCCTTATTCTCATCCCTTGCTTGACGGATCACCTCGAAACTTTCAAAAAAGCTGCTAAAGTGAGTCGAAGCTAGTTTTGAAAATTTCGTACAGATTCATCAAATTGCGCCAAAGTTATAGGCAACTTAAAAAACTTCCTATAGTATATATACTATTGTAAACTATTACACAAAAAACATACTATATATATGTGATGAGTGATTTTACAAAGCGGAATACAAGTTACGTAAACATAATTAGAGGACAATTCCTTCTGGTGAATAGTATATGATGTAATATTCAGTGCATGTGGCCTAACGGCTTGAGCGGTCAACCTCGAAGCTGGGTAACTTAGTTTGAGTCTCGGCAGGGACGCTCAACAGCCTGTGATTCTGAGCAAATCACTTAATCTCCCCGTGCCTAACCAAATGAATGTGTCCGTCTGTAACGCAACTGGTGCTTGTGTAAAATGCTGTGATACCATTGGGTCGAGTTTGCGCTATATAAAACTCAAAAAATATATATATTGTGTTTCTGATTGCTTACGATGGCTCATCAGTAGTGTGGTGCATTAGTCTGTATCCGAGGATGTATGTATATTTTTGTGATTTGTGTTCTGTGTATGTGTGTAGCTGGAGGCATCAGACTATCTCCGTGGTTTTGTTTTGGTGATTGGTTTGTTATATGATTTGTTGTCATGGTGTACTATATTGTTTTATGAAGAGTGGAGTGACGTTGATACACACATCTAGGAGACAGTGATGAGTTGCACAAATGTATTTCACCTCATGTGAATGCTCTGTGATCTCCAGGTTAGAGCTGCTCCATTAACTAGTTAAGCATCACTTTTTTACTATGGTAACTGATGAGCATAACCTTGTGTTTGCATTATTGTCTCATCTACTGCAGCTTTATCACTCTCTTATAGCCTATTTTGGAAACACTGTTATTTTTCAATGAATCATATTATGCGACCAGTCATTGCTATTCCCTAAGTCTCTGCTTGGGAAAGATCTTAAGAGAGAGGGCACTACACAGTTATGTCAATTGATTGTCTTCCAAGTCTTTCTTGTGATATTCTGCAGAAAAGAAAGTATACAAAGATCTTAGGAAACAGAACATTACACCATTATGATTTGATATTAATGTATTCTCGTAGATTGGACGGATACCAACACTTTCCTGGTGCCAGTGCTTAATTTATCAGGGAACGAGTGCCTGTGCCCGAAGTTCTGCTCAGAAGCCCGTGGTTGGGGCAAGTACATGTTGACACACGGGACACCAAGGCAACACAGTCTTGAATTCACCTCAGACCTCTTTAATGCAATATATCAAACAAGAAGGGGGGACCGGGAGCGATCAAGGTCCAGCATGCGCGCTCCCTAGCGTAGATCAGAGGAAAGGGGTATGCAGTTCCTAAATGTTATAGTGATAGTACATATTATGCCGACCCGAAAAAGTTCGATAAGGAAAAGGTCTAGCTGTACAACAGAGATGACTTTACTGGCAATGATGACTCCTCGGATGAAGGCAATACCAAATTTAGGAAGAGCACCAGATCCTTACGGAGGGCCTTCAGTACTGTGTGCTTTTCCCTCTTTTGCTCTCTGCAATTGCCTGATGTGGAAATATAAGTGTCCCCAAAAATGAGTGCTAGTGGTCCCCGACATCAACCTCGAGCTCAAATTAAACAGTGCCTAGTTGCAAATAATTAACTATTTAGAAGACGCACAGAAATGTTCTAATGAAAAGATGAATAATCAGTATCTTTCTGAAAGGAACAAAATGTGAGGTTTGTGTCAGACTGGTGGTGGGGAGCGAAGCTGGTTCTAGAGTTCCGCCTTTAGGGTTCTGGAAGAGCAGCTGCTCATCCCGGCTTGTTTAAATCTTGAGTTTTGACAGCACCACTGTCAAACAGACCTATTTTGCAAATAATATACATTGAGTCAGCTTTGAATCCTATCAACCATTGGCTTCCTGCAACCAGCCTCTATCAGCCATTGGCTTGAGACGCTGTCAGTTATGTCTTAGCTCAGCCCAGTGAAGTATTCATCTCCCACCTTATGTCACTAGCTGTATGGGTGTATTTTTCTGCCTCCACTCAGTGTTTGCATTGGACACCATGCTTCATAACTACAGCCCTTTCTGTCCTCTCTGCAGGCTCCCTCCTGTGTGTCTCACTCTAATGCACTAATGCTGCACACGCAGACCTGTGTACGTTGCCAGTGCTTGTTATGGAGGGTATTTGTCGCAGCCTGCCTGGAGAGTGCAAGGAAAGGGGGTATGGTGCTTTAGTAACTGTGCCAAGTGAAACTGGTCTGGATGACAAGTAGCTCTCACGTGTAAGGGAGGCACGCATTTCAACTTTGCTCCTATGGCAGTAAGCGGAGTTATATATTGTCTGTTTCCGTTATGATTAAATGCCCTAATTGAGTAGAATTGTGCCCAAAGCCTTTTTGTGATATTGTGTATAAAGATGGCTGAAATTATGCGGTGCTACAGGAAATCATTGGGACTCAGTGCCCGTTGTTTCGTGCACCTACCGTAGTTACACAAAATACCATCTGTAGGCGCACATGGTAATGAATCACGTTTCACAGAACCGGGATCTGAGGACACTTAGCCCAGCTGACAGAACTTGCGGCCGCAGAATATTCCTCACAGGACGACTGAACCGCAGCAGCCATTTTATTATTAGGAGAGGTTGGTAACTGGGAATTTAAGGCAACATTACAACATTACAATGCCGTAACTATGAGGGCAGCCACAAAACGCCCCAATGAAATTGTAAATATAGCACTCAAGCATTTTGAAACAATTATTGTACATTTGGTTCAGGATGGAAAGTTCCAGAAACACCGTCATGTCGCTGAAGGCACGTGGAAAGCCACTATTTCACCAGGACAAATACTGTCCGGGGTAAGTTAAAAAGAAATAAAAGTTTAATCCACTGCTCATCTGAAATCTACGAAAAGCAAACATTTCTGTAGTAAAGTTGCTAACAGTCGTGCTCGTTTTGACGATGCAATTTAAGCTCATTAAAATACGGACATGGTAATTGCAAAGTCATTGCTGGACAGAAGTACAATTTGTTCCTTTCTAGACAATAAAACAAACCTATTGTCTAGTGTCATTAGGAGTTTGAGGAATCGGCTGAGTAACTGAATAAAGACCTACTTGAGCACATGTATCGTGACAGCCTCCTGACAATTCGAAACTGGCAGGTCTGGGTCATTCTAGTTTAACAGACAATAGTTAAAGTTTTTAGGTCTGGTTAGAAAAGGTTTAGCTGTGTATGAGGGGGTCATGAAAATACATGGGGGTAATTCGGTTATCCCCTTTAGCAATTGCTTGGTATATGTTGTTCATATACTCGCTCATCCCACGCCACAATCCTTGAAGGTGGAGTTTTAGTAATCCTACATGGCATGTTTCTGATTGTTACACCTTATAGTAGTGATAGGTAAATGAGTTAATCTTCAGGATGGTGGCTAATGAAAGAAACCAGTGCCGGTGGACAGCGGTGGCGGTCTGTTGGTTCACACGGTGCCCATCTTGAAGTGCATTACATTTTGAAGATATCGCCCGTATCTGCAACTGCGTGCAACTGATTCCCTCGAGCTGACCTTGCAGCAGTCCCACTCCTGCTCGCCACTCCCATCCCCACCGTCCTGTTCACCGTCAGTGCATGACTTAGGGGCGGTAGGCAGGCACCTACTGTTGAACAGTTTGGTGGCCCCAGTATGGCTGATTCCAACAGTAAGTCGTTGGTGACTCTGCCGGCCCCCCCTTAAGCCATAGTTGAAGCACAGTGGATACAATTTATGAAGCCATTTTGAGCCACAAGCCTAAGTTTATAGTCAAAAGTGGGTGCATGCATGGTCCATGCATGCCTGTCAAATATCCATAAAAGGATAATTAAAAGGCAGAAATGTATTTAGTTCTGGCTAATTGTACACCGTGTCTGCATACGTTAATAAAGTAGTGAACCCGACACGTGGGGCAGGGAGTGGGAGGATCAAGTGTGTGGTTTGGCTTCAGAGTGAACGCCCACAAACCTGTGATCCTGTTGGTTTTACCAAACTTATCTACAATCTAAAAAAGATCTCACATTTGCTTCCGCAAAAAGCTGGACTAAATTCGCTTTTAGTGTGAATTAGAATGAAACACCCCAAAGTCTGTTAAGTTGTGGTGGAAGGTGTTTCAACATTGGTAAAAATGCTTTTCCTGAAGGAAAAAAAAAAGTACAATTGATAGAGGGATTGTGTGCACAACTGGAAGCCATCAACCAGGTCCCTTGTACTTGAATGACTTTGTTTACTGTGAAGTCGCTCTATTGTGTCTGCAGAGGGACAGAGCGATCTTCTTGGCACTGGCTGTTCACAACACTGTGCACCTTGGCCTGGCTCGGGCATCCATGGAGGTAATTTCAATAATAGGACAATCCAGGAGAGCTTCAACAAGGCACCACGCTTAGCTCCAACCTGGAGTAGAAGGCCAATCATGCAGCTGTATATTCAGAGAGCAGTGCCGCAGGGTCGCACAGCTCTCATCAATGCACATGATGCCACAAATGAAATATGTCCTTGTAAGGTGGACAGCACCCACTGCCATGAGTGGGCGTGCACCGGAACTGGTCAACATTCCCACCAATTGGACCTTCCCAAAGCAGTGCCGCAGGGCCTGCACAGCTCTCATCAATGCACATGATGCCACAAATGAAATATGTCCTTGTAAGGTGGGCAGCACCCACTGCCATGAGTGGGCGTGCACCGGAACTGGTCAACATTCCCACCAATTGGACCTTTCCAAAGGTGTGTCTGGAAATGGAAGGCCTTGCATTGCTCCCAGAATGCACTGTGTGGACGGGTGTTTTTGCGACACCAGGCAGGCACAGTTACCACAAAACCTTCCCTGAAGCGAAACTGTGTGTATGCGCCCTAGACAGAGTCTGGAGATAAAGGCACCAGAGAGAAAGAAGCACCGTGGCATGGTGATGTTACTGTTTCTCAAACTCCCTACTTGTACCTAAAATATTAATCTAAAATGGAGTTTTTAATCATCGAAGGGTAACTGCGAGTCTGTATTATTAACCAGAAGGGTGAGCAATTTTGAGCTCCCACGCAGCTAAATACCCAGAACCCCAAAGGGCAAAAAGCAAGTGTCAGTGGGGAATTCTGGGCTTACCCTAGTAGTATAGAAGTGGGTAAGCCAGTAACAGGCTTCAACCTATTAAAATACATATATAAACACAACTTGTTGCAAAATGGAAATATATTGGCATTTTATCTTCTTTATGATGGCAGGAGTGGGGCTGTTGGCACCAAGCACCAAATATGTGAGCTGGGCGGGAAAGCAAGCTGTCAAACGCCAACTGACTCTTACTGTAAAAGAACAGTAGCCCAAATTGGTTGAATGACGGATTGAAAAATGCCCCAGTGACCCCCAAATGTATCGACTTGTCATAACTATAAGCAATGAAGTCTGCTCTGTGATCTTGGATTGCATTCAGATTCGTGCCAGCAGACAGTGGTATGCATGAGAGTTGCTGTGGCAATACATTGCAGAGCGGTGTCCTTGTTTCCAGAGCTCATCCTGCCGGGGAGGCTCGTGTTGCAGAGGCTGGGTGCAGTGAACCGATGTCACCCGGTCTGGACATCCATCCACCATGTCATCATGTAACTCGGTAGGCATTTCCTCCACTTAACAACCCGGAGGGGCTTCTGTACTCGGGAGAAACATGACACGATTTTTAAAAGACAAGAGTTTGGAGAGAGAACTGCATGAGAGAGACATGCTGCTTCCTTGTAATGTCCTTCAACATGACATGCATCATAGGAACAGATGCATGGAGTATTTTGTGATGATTTTCCGTAATTTCACATCGAGAACACACATACATTTATGTATGAAAATATGTAAATAGATATTGACACAGTTAAGGGTTATAACATCAATGTATATGAGCCTTCATGTGAGTTTAGTTACTGGGTATTATTTTCATTTTTTGTGTTTCAAGTTCAAACATTTGCACAACGAGTTGTCCCGCCCTTACGTTAGTTTATTTATTGACATGTTTGTTTAGCGAAGCTTCACCATGATGGTGTCAACGCGCTTTACGATGCTCCAAACCAAGGAGAATAAAAGTTCTCTTTACACTAAACCTTGTGAGCTACAAGACAGCGAAACCCTGGTCTAACAGACACCACTATATTCAGTTAGAACTAACATGCCATGAGCAGGTGGTAATAGGTCAGACAATAGGAATACCGAATGAAATTCAGAATAATTGAAATAACATTTTTCTGCATCAGGAAGAAGGTGTATGAGAGCCAGGCGCGCAACACCCATTGGACTCACAGGGCTTCAGCCCCTCCCGTCGCGTGTGGCAGCCCGGGATGAGACAGCTTCCCGGCGCACACACAGCCGCACCCGAGCACTTCACAGGTCTTTAAAAGACCATTTGCATGTTAATGAGGCCTCGCTGGTGTTTCACCCCTTCTAAGAGCCCCTGCAGCTCCACTCTGCCTATGGCTTAAAAGAATCAGCCCCCCCACCCCCCGAAATTTCTTCCTAGCCCCCCCCGAAATTTGGCTCTAGTTGCGCCTCTGATGAGAGCAGGTCATTTCGGAGGGCAAGGCTGGGAATGCGGGAGGGGAACAGAATGAGACCTCGCCAGGAATGGTGATGTCTGGGAGTGTCATAGTTCAGGAGCCATGGAGAGGTGGGCAGGTGCATTGAACAAGAATTAGAGTAAGCATTGGAGAGACATGCTGGGGAAGAAAGACAGATAGATATGGTTGGGAAGAAGCTTGATATGAGTGAATGCAAGGGGGGAGTGCTACAAATATATCTGCACCTCAGGGGTGTTGGGTCACCGGATTCTTATGCATATAAAGTAAACAAAGGTTGGCCTTGCATATTTTCAGTATGCCTCAACCTGTGGATTACCCACGTGGAGCCATCTACATAAGTGTGATAAGGGGCAACAGGAGTGTGCCTTGGAATCTATGATTTTTTATGTTTTGTGACTCCAAAAACGGAGTAAATCTGGGTAGGTCGTAGACATACAACTACAAAGCATAGATGTGGGCATTTTTGTGACACAGTCTCTAAGTGCATTACGAAGTTGGACTGATCATATTAACGACATGTTAAATTTCAATGGCTTGTTTGACTCAATGGCTGAGGTTTGTGACCGTGATTGCAGCAAGGAAAAGCTACCATATTTAGTTATTTAAATTAGTACACTTGCTGCATAAATTATACTCCTGCTTGTAGTTATTCTACCTTTTGTTTTTAGTTTTCCAATGCCTGTTTGTACAAAGACCCTGAATCAGGTATTTCTTTTTTGTGTTAAATATCTGTCGAGTTAGGTGGCCACCTTCAATTCGCTGAACTAAACCTCTGAAAAATGCTAAACAACTGGCAGGTTAGAGACAATGGGACTTTTGAGTAGAATATCTCCACTGGCTCTGCCTGACCCACTTTAAATGAGATGCAAGATCCACTAGGCAATTGACAACCAGAGCCAAGGTATTTGATCTGGAAATGTGTTTGACACTATGCTAACTGATCCATTTCTCTCCATTTCGCTGGTGCCTAACGATATTGACATGGAAATATGATATAATCACCAGATACCTTATGATATGGTGCTACGGAGAACATATATCTGTAGACTTCCCTATCTGGTGGAATAAGAGGTCTAAGAATCTTCAATTCCCTACTATATTTAGGTAACAAGATTCAGAACCTATGTTACCCAGAAGCAGCCCTTCATTGGTACCACTACATTTGTCTGTTACTCTCTACCTCTCCACATCACAACTGAGCGCACCCTTCCTACCTTCAAGATTCACATAAAAAGCTTCCTTGGTCTGAACTACTGCCTCACCAACAAGCCAATAAATGTAGTCATAATGTTGTCTAATCAGAATCTTTCTCCTCACATTGTGCTGTGGCCTGTTTCATGCTAGGCTACTGTCCTTTTAATATAGCAGTGTCATCAGGTGGAATCTGGGGCACTTAAGATTCCACCTGAGGACAGTAGAAGGGAGGATACTGGACTGGCAAGGTGTACCTGTGCTGGCTGGAGGAGGATGCCAATTAACACTTGAATCAACAAGTGTCTGCGTATTTCTTGTCAAGTGACGATGAGCTGAAAGTATCCGCCTCGCTTTTAAAGAACCCCGTGTGTTGATTTGTGGACAAGTTGTTTTTGGAGCTGGAAGTTTTAATTGGTGAGGGATAACATCTAACCTACGACGAATCCAAATCGTTATAACGAACTTTCAGGTGGTTGGTTTTGACTGATAATATTGTGATTTATTTTTACTGTGTATCCCTCAAAAGACTTCAATTTTAGCAAAAGGGCCATTACGAAGTCTCCTGGACAGTCAGGGCGACTGTGTTGCTCGAGCACATTGCAAATGAGCACTCTAATCTAGGTACGAGTGGCCTAGACAGCACATAGAGCAAAGTATGAGCATTTACTGAAGTTTACTTTCGAAGGCAGCGCGTGGAGTGCAGGGTGAGCATTCAGGACGGAGCCCGATTCACTAGTGTGTGCCTCAGCTCGAGTATGTGTTCTCAAGCTGATTCCTTCAGCATGTTGTCATGTATCACACCGTTCCATCAAGGAGATTAGAACGCTGCTGCCTGTTTTCACTGTGACGACATCGTATTGTTTCACAAAGCGAAGCAGCACTCAGTAACACAAAGCTGTCTTCTTTAGCGTCTGCGCAACTTTAAATGGGCACGGCTTCGACGTGCATCTCTCTGCTCATAGACTTGCTGGGACTGTTGCCAGTTCTCAATTTTGAATGGTTACCAGACGCAACTAGGACATTGAGTTCCCTGTGCCTTATCTTTTGTTTCCCACATATCCCATCATCGCTTAGTTGCTCCTTTTGATATTTTCCATATTGATATTGTGTTATACTTTGTTATGTTTAGGGAAGAAAATGTGTTGTGGCCTGTATCATGCAAGGCTAGTGTTCCTTTAATATAGCGGTGTCCTCGGATGGAATCTGGGGTGCTTGAAGTTCCACCTGAAGACACTAGAAGGGAGGATACTGGACTGGAAAGCTGTAACTGTACTGGCTGGACATGGATGCCAATAAACACTTGAATCAACAAGTGTCTGTGTACTTGTCAAATTCCTTGCAATCCTCATACTAACTGTTGCAAAGTCAAAATGTGCCCTGGGCACCCCCCACATTTTTGCTGAATGGTACTGGAGGTAACCAATTTTGACTGACCCCGGGCTGTGCCCACCAGGCCCAGGGCCAGTGCTATGCTGAAAGAGACACATTAGAATACAGTTAAAACACCTACATACACTAGTGTACACAATGGTATGGAGGGGTACTCTTGTGATTGGCATGGCCTCCCCTATAGGCCCCTAGTATATAATAGGGCAGGGGTATTGAAACTACCTAGAAATCCCCAGTACCCTGGCGCATGGCAGTTTAGAGGACAGCAGCCCTTTTCTGCACTTGCATGTGTGCACTGCTGAAGCCTGAGGTCAGTTTAAAAACAGCCCTGGGTGCCAGGACTGCTTTTTAAAAGTAAATTGTGCAGAAAACTCGACTTTGGGGTTTTGGGCACTTAAAAATGGATAACCTACAATGTTTTGGCATATTAGGGACCCCCAGGGTCTCCCCTAGGTATCCCAAGGGTGGGGGATCAGGTATTTAAAAGGTACACCCTTATAAAATGAATTTTTATACACCTGGGTAAAGTGAAATTTCACATTTTACTCCCCACATTGTGGTAAAGTGCTGCTCAAATTCGACTTTGATGCTAAGAGCACTGTGGAGGGAGGATCTGCAATATGTCTACAGATTCAGGACCCCTAAAGTCTCCCCTAGTTGCACATGGGGTGGGGGCCCTGTAGATATAAGACAAGTACTTATAAAATATGTTTTTCCCATTGCAAATCCCCTGTTACATAGGTTAACATGGTAGGAAGTTATTGAGTAATAACTCTTGATAGGAGAGGGCTAGAAATGCCATACAAAGACTTCCCAGAATGGTATTAATAAATCCAACAATATCGTATTGTTGAATTTCTCCTAAAGTGTACATACAAGAAGTTATAAGACTTACTTGTTTGTATAAGTCCAAATTTAGCCTTCCAGTGGTCTGCCTGATTGGTCAGAGTTAAATGGATTAGCCAGGCTGCCTTGTAGAGGTGATGAAGAGCCCCAGGGGTTAACCAGCTCTGCTGGCAGGGCAGTGTGCTGTTCCATTGGAATGCCAGGCCAGGAGGAGGAGTTGTAAACTATGCTCTTCAAAGAGGAGAGCAGAGAACAGTGTCATTTACAACTCAGAACTTCCCACCTTAGGCAGATGGTAGGATTAAGGAAGGTATGAGCAGATGCAGGGGGGAGATTCTAAGTAAATTAGCCATCCTAGGGGTGTGTTTAGCCAGCTCTTACCTCCTTGCTGGAAAATCAGCTATTATGGATTTGTAAGATTTGATGCACTCTGGGACAAAATAATGCCACACTCTACAGGATGTGGTCCTATCTTTAAGGAGTTACCCTGCTCCCATTGGTCAGAAGTGACTTCCTGCTTGACCTGGAGGACTTGGAATAAGTATCTGAGAGAGGCAGAGCCCTCCAGATCTGCTGCTTGAAACATACTGAAGCAAGAAGTGCCCTGTTGAGAAGTTTTGCTGTGCAAAGATTTCTAAGGCCTGACCTCTGAAGACTGCACCATCTGAAACTACAGCCCTATGGATTATCTTGCTGGAAAAGAACTAAAGAGTGGACTCCCTGAAAGCTACAGGTTAAAAGAACTCATCTGGAACATCAGCAACTAAATCTACACCTTGGAGAACCATCAGTGGATTTGTAAGGGTTTTGTACCAGTGGATTGTGGGAACTGACGTCCTCAACTTTCAAGGACCATCTTGGAGCTTCAAGAACCTTGGAGTGAGTTTGAGACACTTTGGGACCCCTTGAACTTTGAAAAAAACTCCATAGAGGGACTGACCCAACCTGGCCTGCCCTAAACCGCGAGCTGGCCAAGCCAACCAGGTTCGTCCTGCTAAAAGCTCTATCGCTCCAACTTCCAGAGAATGACTGGGACTAGAAGAAAACTGAAGCCGGCGAACCCTCCCCGGATCCGGCTACATGAGGAGCATCGAGAGACCCCGTGAGAAAAAGCTCCAGAAAAGTTTCTAAGTCCGCTCATAGAAAAGGTGACCGGGAGCAACCGCGAAAGCCAAGCCGCCTGCCCTCCATCGCGTGCTGGCCTGGATTCCTGGGTTGCCCCGCTGAAGCGATCTTGAAAAATGCTCCAAGTCCGCTCAAGGGATGTTGACCGGGACCTCGCCACATGTCAATCCGGCGAACCCTCACTGAATCCGGACTGGAGAAAAGCTTCAGAAAAGTTTCTAAGTGTGAAGGTAGAAACTGAGACCGGGACTTGCCGCGAGCTGTAGCCGCTCAGGGCTCCATCGCACCCGGCCTGAAACTTTGACTTTGACCGATCTATCGCGAGCAGGTATCACAATATGGTGCTATAATCTTCTAAGTGCTATATTTTATTAAATCTTTGAAAATTCATATTTCCGGTTCCCTACATTGGATTTTTGTTGTTTCGATGTCATTTTAAAGATAAAAATATTTCCTATTTTTATAAATTAGTGTTGGATTTTTATTATGTGTTGTGTCTAAATTATTTACTAAAATTGTGTTTTTAAATGCTTTACATACCTGTCTTTGAAGTTAAGCTTGCCTGCTCGCAGCCAAGCTACCAAGGGTTGAGCATAGGAATAATTTTCCAAGACCTATGCTGAGTCCTACCTTGTGTTTGTGGCCTTATTGCCAGTTGCAGACCTACATTTGCCCCTACCAATAACCCACTTTCCAACACTAACACTACTCATAACACCTCATACTAATCCTCCGGCTAACACTCCGCCTACTGGAGATTTGGATTCGGATACAGCAGCTTGTAAGGACTGGATTAATGCTGGGGTATCCTTAACTGTCCCCCAAAAAATCCCACAATGATGTACAAGCAATCTCACTGCCTCCTGGTTTCCAACAGAACTGAGACTTTTTAAGCTAAATTGTAGGCATCAAGAAAGGCCATGCAGGGTAAAGTATTGTAAGACAGAAAAATCTAAATACAAACAACTTTTATTGGAATATAAGCAGTTGATCATAGAGAATAAATCTAAATATTACATGGATAAAAACAAAATGACCAATAACTCTGCGAAGAAGTTATTTAATATGGTCAAAATACTTCCTATCCCAGATACCCCTAATACTCTTGTACCGGATCAGACTATGTGCAACAATATAGCAAATTTCTTTCAAGACAAGATCCAGGGCATATATTGTAAATTTACACCTAGCCATAACACTAATAATTCAAGTGATTGTCTGGATAACTTGCAGACATCCCAGGACACAATACAGGAGTTCCCTTTGCTGACAGAGGATAGAATTAGGCTGCGTATTCAATCTAAAAGATCTGGCTCACTGTTAGACCCCTGTCCTCCAAATATTTTACAATTAGCAACAAATATAATTTCAAGCCATTTTACCTTACTTTTAAACTCAATTATCCAAACAGGAATCTTTCCGACTGATCGGAAGAAAGCCTATATCCTTCCTCTATTAATAAAGTCCTCACTGGACCCCAATGAGGTAAAAAGCTACAGGCCCATTTCTCTGTTTTTGTTTCCAGCAAAAACTGTGGAAAAAATATTGTAACTTTCCACTTCCAGCATTTTTGGATGCAAATGAAATCTTAGATGCTGCGCAGTATGGTTTCAGGAACAACCACAGTACAGAGTCGGCACTGGTTGTGACTGTGGAAGAAATTAGAATGATCATGGACAGTGGAGGGAAAGTGGCAGAGATCTTATTAGATCTAGCCGCCACTCTCCCATACCGTACTTACCAAGCGGCTGAAATACATAGGTGTCGGTGGATCAGCACGTGATTTGTTGATATCTTCTCTTGCAGACAGAGAACAAACGGTCATGTTTGGAGACTTTACAGCCACATCCTTTGTGCTGCCATGTGGGGTCCATTAGGGATCTTCCCTGAGTCCGACCCTCTTTAATATATATTTGGCACCCTTGGCCAAACTGATTAGATCATTCGATTTCTCCACCTTATCATATGCAGATGATACGCAGATTGTAGTTTCCATCTCGAGATATCCATTAGAGGTTGCCAATCTTTTCAGAACATGTATGTGTGAAGATTTGTGCAGGATGGGAAATAACTGTCTTAAATTATACTCAGAAAAGACAGAGGTCCTACTGTTTGGAAAACACACAACTTTCTCGTATCCGACCTGCTGGTTTCAGGACCTAGGCCCTCTACCTTCCTCCACCTCCAAGGTGAGAAATCTTCTAAGAACACTGAAAAAGATACTGCAATTCATCCCTTTTGATTCACAAAAAGCATTAAGCACCACCTTTAGATTACTGCAATGCCCTTTATATGGGCATCTAAAAAGATACTTATAAACTACAGGCACTCCAAAATGCCGTTGCTTGTTTCTTGATGTACATTCCAAAATACTCATCAGTCTCTCAAACCATCTAGCAGCTTCATTGACTTTCAGTTGGGAAAAGAGTGGCTTTTGAAGTGCTGTGTTTGGCCTACAAATCGCTTCATGGCCCACACACAGACCCACTCTATTTGAGAAAAGTTTTTTGTTGGTACGCTCAAGAAGACCCCTCTGCTCCGACTGTACTAAATCAATGGCGATACCAAAAACTAGGAGAGCTGCTTTGGAAGAGAGAAGTCTTTCTGATGTCACTATAAAATTGTGGAATACGCTCCCTTTATACCACAAAGCATCATATCATCCACCCTCTTGCAGTTCAGGAAAAAGCTTAAAATCTGGCTTTTTAATAACACCATTTCTACATATAGATCTTGTTTTGTATTTATGGTAGGGGTGGGCAGTATTCTCTGCTCCGCAGGCAATATTCGCAGAGTTTTGCCACTGACTGCATGAGAGGCAGTGATCATGAATGGGAGGATGGCCGCTTTGTCCATTTGGCACATGCCAGCTAAGTGTTTTTTCTGGAGGTAATAGTCACATTTCCGCGTATCATGTTTTTGATGAGGTCGCCTGCCAAGCGAGGAGCACAGCTGCTGTCTGGGTGCTCTCTTAATTTAAACTTGCAAGTAGTTCCCAGGAACAGCTGCCAACGAGGGCTGACTGATGTGTGCCACGTTAGCACTCAGATCTTTCTTACGCATGGTGCTCTGAAGGTGCTCTGAGGAGGGGTGGGTCCATGCTCGGGTCCTGCATTGTTACATACGATAGTGAATAATGCTTCATCTTCAGGATAAATCAGTAGTACTGGGACGGTTACTGCTACTTTTTGTCCTTCTTTCTACAAGATAGGACTTGCAAGGTCATATCTTGTTGTTACATTTTCAGCTGCCAGGCTTATGAAACAAGCATTAGAGAATGGCTATCTTCCATCTCCAGCCTGATATGGGCACACATTTTGTTAGATGCACTATTTAGACACACAAACCCACTTCCTAGGCCTTGCACTTGCACCACACTCTCCAATACATTTAATGAACAAACTCCTTGTTCGCATACAAACAGCCTCTCCACATGTTACTCCATGGTAGGCATCCTGTTTGCAGTTTAGCAGAACAGCAAGGAATGCCCGAGTAGTATATAGGGAATGGGCCGGCCAATAGGAGTAGTCTCTAGCATTCCTGCAGCAGCCCTTCCCTCCAGAAAAGCATTTGAGTCAGCCTGGGGGTTTACAGGAATTCTTTTGCTGATTTTCCACAGCTCTTAGAGAAACTTCAACAACGACTGGGTGCCATCTATAGCTGAGACAAGAGAGATGGAGCACACTATTGACAGCTTGAGTCAAATGTACAAGTCACAACCAATGACAGACGAGCATGCATGTTTGAAGAATCAATTCTAGTCCCTGCTCCCCACCTGAGTCTTGAACGATGAGATGTTCCTTGAGGGGAGTTTGGAGCTGTGTGACCAGAGGGATGGGCGAATTTCAGTCTGAGGTATTTCAAATGCAGTGGCCCCAGCAATTGCAAGCTTAGGAACCTGGGGCTTGATTCACAAAGGGTCTCCGTACTCATGGCGGAGTCCCTGCAGTCGTAGGGAAGTCTCCGCACTCGGGGCTTGATTCACAAACGGCCTCCTCACTCGTGGGGGAGGCCCTGCAGTCGTTGGGAAGTCTCCGCACTCAGGGTGGAATCTCAGCAATGAGAATTCTCACTGCGGAGATCCCGGCCTGAGTGCAGAGACTCCCCACAACTGCGGAGCCTCCGCCGCAAGTCCGGAGACCCTTTGTGAATCTGGGCCCTAGATGCAACACACGTTAGTTCTGGCATTGCTAGAAGGCTTTTGTTGGCTGAGCGCAGGTTGTGATTTGGGATGTAGTTGCTCAGGATTTACAGAGGTAATTCCAGGAGGAGGTGTTCCTGGTGTTGACGATCAAGATCAGTAGCTTGTATAGAGCTCTCATTATTGACAGTCTGCTGGCGTGATGATGGTACCATGAGTTAAGAGTCTGTCTAGTGAGATTGTACGCTACTTTAACTTTATCCATAGTGGTGAACGAATATACTAGAAAGCTATTACATTAGTCATGGCTTGATGAATGGAGCTACTTAATGAATCTCAAGTATACTTCTACAAATTGTCTTTAAACATGTTTTATCTAGCTAGCCATATACATTGTTTTTTAAAAATATTTTACTCTGCTACTTTTTCTCACCATTAGGTTTAGTAATAATCCTTCTGTGATCCTGCATGAAGTATATGACTTTGAGAGTTTGAAAATAAGCTGCTTACTGGGGTGGTTACAGCGGAGGGCACTATATAAGTTTAATCTCTAGGTTCCCAGGCTTTCATTTAGTTACAATGGAGCTTACTTTGAAATATGCTCCTCTCTTTTGAATGCTGCCTGGACATGTACAGGGACTTGAGCTGAGATGTGTAGGTCTGCGTTAAATTTCAAGACACTTTGGGCCTCATTTACGAGGCCACTTGCAGCACGGTTGCACCGCCAGAGTGTCTCTTTTTTAACGCTCCGGTGGCGTAATGTGCTGCAGCATCTTTAGCTTTTCATGGCCTTGTAAGTATGTGCCCCTTTCACGCAGAACACTGCAAGGAAGGGGCGTTCCATGGATGTTGCTGTGGGTGTTCTCAGGCAACATCCATGGAATCTGAAGCAGTCCTAGATTTACGAGGAATCGTAAACCTGGGAATGTGTCAGATTCTAATGTCACCCCAGGGTGGTTTTAGTGAGGTGCAATGAGGAATTTGTTTTTCATTACTCCTCGTTAGGTCTCGCCTGACCCAGCGCATGCGCTGGTCTGGCGAGACTTATTGAGAGGGCTCCAAAAAGTGCTACCAGGCCAGCCTAGGGCTACAGTGCATGTGCGCGGGAGCGCGCCCCGCGCTTTACCGCGGTTACTTTCACTTTCGCAGCCGCTTTGATGTTTGATCGTGATCGCAATCACTTTCACTATTGCGGCCGCACGGCCGCTTTGCATAGCCAATAGGTCTCGCTTTTGGGACCTTATAAGTATTTAGTTATGCAACTGTTGCATGGCTAAACACTTAAAAGGTCCCAAAGGCGAGACCTATTGGCTATGCCAATGCTTGTTTTTCTCTTGTTATGTGTGCTGCATTGTGCAGCACACATAGAAAGGGGAAATCGCCTCAACTTACTGATTTTGTGCAGAAAGGTGTTCGTTTATACACAAAATCAATCAGCTTCGTTACGCAGGCACCCTCGCACCATGGCGCAAGGGCACCTGCGTTGGTCATTGGCAGCCCATTGGGAGCCAGCGCAGGGGGAAAGGAAGGAATGCACCATATCTCATAGATACGGAAAATACCTATCCTTTTCTTTTGATGCAGGGCAGCGCTGCAAGATTCCTTGCGGTGCTGCCCTTCACCAAAACTACCTCAATGAGGCCCTGACAGAGGGCACTTTATCACCACGTTTCTCTACTATTGATAAAAATGACTTTTGTGAAAATGAAAAAAGACATGAATTAGTGCACAAATGTAAAAGGAGCATGCCACTTGCGTCTGTATGTGACTAGTGCGTGGGTTTGGGTCATGTGAGCTGCACTTTCAGAAGTGCTGCAGAGCACTGAGCATTCGCCTGACTCTATGTCACCCTGCCTACTCATAATTCAAGAGTTTGTTGGAAGGATTAATGGAAGAAGGAACCTTCCATGTTATGTCCCCCCACACGTAATACTACAATATGATAACAGGCGTGCTCTCATGCAAATGTTTGCACTGCTCTTTATCCAAGAGGAAGCAAGGGCAGAGATATGTGGCATTGATAGATTGGATTATGTTGAGGATGGAACCATTGAATGCTCACATAACAGTGGCTTAACATCTGGAACCACCAGTGTCACAGTTGACGAATCAGCTTTGTAACTTCCATTCTCATTGGAGGAGCAGAATATTTAGTTTTTGAAAGCTTTGAGGAATCTATCTATGCTATTTGTTTGTGACCTTCAACAACTGTTTCAAGGACAGAGGTCTTCCACTACTAACCATTCATCATTCAGACCAAATAGGCCAGGGATCAGCTTGTGACTGGCATAAAGAACCCCAAGGGCAAAATGCTGTTACGGCATACTGGAGCTAATTCTTGGCACAACAAACATCTGCGCAAAAATACTGGCACTAGAGATCATTCTTGGCATATTGGGCACCTGTGGTAAAATGTTTATGCTGGCACCTGGAGGAAATTCGTGGCATATGAAGCATCCATGAGAAAATACTGGCACGTTGGAAGTAGGTCTTAGAATATGGGAGGACAACCATGGCATATGGAAGGGAGGCTGATGGGAAAGAATGCTGGCCCTGACACACTATAGGTAATTTTTTGACATAAGGATCACTCATGGTATATGGACAGCGTCTTTCACAAAATGTTTGCACTGGAATATTGTATATACGTTTTAGAAAAAGGGGATGAGACAAAATGCTGGCCCTGGCACAATGGAGGTAATGTTTGACCCAGCCATTATGGCCTACCCTATGCCCCCATATGATTAGTCAGGAGCATACAATTCAGGGTTACTGTCTACTTATGTTTTGCACGCTATAGTTGCAGAGCAGTTGCACTACAGTCTTCTCCATTTTCCCTCTGGATGTGGTAAAGTGACCACTACCTCAGTTAATTGTATGCCCTGCTGCTTGACCTAGGTGGCCAGTGCACTGGTATTCTGCAGATGCCAGTGTGGTAAGCTGGCATTTGCTTTAATCCAGTTTCTTTTGAGTTACGTGTGTAAACCTGCCTCCTCAGAAGCAGGATGAACCCACCACTCAGCCACTGACACTAATGTAATCTAACTGCTAGTCAGATACTCTGGGCTCTGGATCATGCCTCGTGCGTTCTATGCTGGAGTAGAGAGACTCACAGACTTGAAAAAAACACAGCCATATACATAGATGATAAAACACAGACTAGACAACTCCTGGCACTTTATTGCTTATTTTTTAATCTATGTTCAAAGGCCCAATTTACTGCTCTTTGTTGCTCTTGGCTTTCCATCTTCTTTTACATATGACCCCCGCTAGGCTAATATGTCTTCTCATTGCCGCCTTTTCTTTCTCTTTACAATCCAGCCCCTTTTAAAACTCTACATACTGTTCAATGCTACATATCCCCTTTTCCTCCATCTATCCAGGTTGTCGCTAAAGAATCAAAGAAATATGTGATATTATTTTTGCGAAATATTAGGCCATGTGATCTATCATACACAGATTTCTTTCATTGTGATACTTCTAGCACTTTAGACAACTTTTAGAGCTTACTGCATTGACAAATATACTGTTTTGTCACCATTTTTAAAAGTTTTGTTTGGGACAGTTAACCGCAAAACCCCTGTGGAAGGTGAGGATTTTCTGCCCACGCTAAAATAGTATTCACATATTTCAGTATTTCCCCTTCATAACCTCTAAGTGTTTGCTCAATCAAAACGAAAATTATATTATAAAATATAGATTACATAGGCTTGTTTTTTAAAAGGTTTCTCTGTGGAAGATCCTCTCCTCTACCTAACTGTGCTAAAGGATATCAGTCTGGCATTTTCTAAAATTATATAAGGGATAAATTACCCCCTGCTGTACAATAAAAGGATATTGCAAGTCACCAAGGAGTTTCATACCCATGTAGAGGAACGAGGCCGAAGGTAGAGTTCCTGTATATGGTTTTGGAACTCCAAGATAACTTGCAATGTCCTTATCATGTACGTCAGTGGGTACTTTATCCCATATAATACATGACCCACAAACCGCTTAACACCTTGGTGTGTATCTCTTTCATATGAAAGAGCCAGCATGTTTGCAAACATGAAGAATACAAATAAAACCTCTAGTGCAACATTGAACACATCAAAAACCTGTTAGATATTTGTTGCCAACAGATATTAGAAATAGTTCGATTTAAATCCATTTTTATAAAAAAAAGCTGCAGTTTCTTAGAATGTGTAGAAACTTGCAGATAGATTCTAGCTTTTCTCTATCTAAGGAGTGTAAAAAATAAAGCTGTTCTCTCTGCTTGTCAGTGTTAGCTATTAAATTAGAGCAATAGAAAGAAAAGCAGTGTTCCATTGTCGTTGCTTTAAACAGCTGCTTCAATTATGCTCCGTGAACCTGACCTGCCTGTTACCTCGGCTGCTGGCAGAAAGGCATGGTGACATCAGAACTCGCCTGCAATAACTGACGTCTTTTCTTCATATTCGGCAACTGAATGCTGCATTAATCCCTGATCATAAATACATTTGATATGTGTATTTATATGGGGATTACAGAATCCATGTACTAAAAGAAGATGTATAAACTCCAGCATTTTTTAAGCTCACCAGCTGCTTTTGGAATTAGACCCTCTCTTTGGGGTGGGATTCAGCTACATTCCACTATATTCTTTGCATGTTATTGTATAAAGCCTTGAAGACCGAACTATTTTGTGTTGTTGCACTGTTTGTTGATCAGGTATATATGCTATTATCCAGTGTTCGTTCAACTGGCTTCCAACTGAGGTGAGACCCTATTTCAAGCATCACTTACAGGGTGGTGCATAAGGGCACTCCTAAATATCTATCGAGAAAGCTTAAGATCTCAGGCGTTCAGAGGTGTCTGAGGATGCAGAGTCGCTCCTCCTTGAAATCCCAATAATCAAAAAAAAAAAACAAAGCAGACTTTGGAACTCCATCCCTCCAGAGATCAGCCAATTACCTCCTACAATTTATTCAAGCAAAAACTGAAAAACTACTGTTTGAATGACCCTGCCTACATTAAGGCACTCGTAATCTGAGGATATATGGATATATGCCAAACCTCTAATCTGTAGTTTTCTAAAGCCTGGGACTCCAGAATTCATTCACTCAATCTCAATTATGTTATTGCTCTGTCATTTTTTATTCTCCCCATTAGCGACTCTTTTCTAGACGTTTTTCAAACCCAGTCTCACATCCCTCTATGATGCTCACACTGGCCTTAATTTCCATTTTATTTGTTACTTTCTAATTTCTTTAGTGAAGCGCTCTGACCCCCCAAAGGTCCGTCAGCGGTCTTCTAAAAAAAGTTATATAAATAAATACATATGGCGAAGTGCCAATATGTAATTTAATTCATATTTTGTAAAATCCAAATCCTAAATTAAAAAGAATATGTGACCAAATAGCGATTGGGAATCTGAATTAATTACCCTAAGGGTATACTTAAATACACACTTTGTGGTTGGGGGAAAAACACTTATTATCTGTAACCTTTCTGCGAAGGAAATGGGACATTTATGAATTATTAGGATACCAGAAATGATGAACAGGCAGAGTACAGGTATGAGTTTGAGGAAATGTTATCCCAAATATGTAGACGTATAATGGCTTCCCGCAGAAAACAATGCCACGTGGTATTACTTCCGGGTGTTAAGCAATAGTGTGAAGAGGATTTACGTGCTTTTGTTGATAATAGATCATACCAAAAAATTGCCTAAGTCCTTTAATTGACGACAGTGAATTCCGGAGTGTTGCTGAGGCAGGAAAGTAGTTAACAACATAAAAGAAGCTTCACGCGCGATAAAATCTCCCCTTGACGTGTGTTATGAATGGTCGTAGTGAACGATAATGGTGCATACATCAAACCGCTGTAGACACGCCGGTATTCAGCGATGCCATTAAAAATCCTCGATTATTTCGTGAAATACCAGCCACAGGTGGCCCATAGAAAAAAGGCAAGAAGGAGCAGATGTGTCCGCGGGCAGAGGCTGGTAATTAGCATTTGCAAATTTTCAGTCAAGAGACCGCAACACATGTTGGCACGCGGGAGAAAACAACTGCTGGTTTACCAAGGCATGACAGGGCACAGCGTCTGCACCAAGTCCACACAACTTAAAACAACCCGTATTTATATATTTTAGCCCATCGTCCTGGTGACTTCAAAAATAAACATATTCTCAACTTTTAAGATCAGCTCGTTTAACCACCAAATAGTAAAATTCAGTAGGGCCTTCAGATAGACACGTATCAATGATACTTAATAAAAGTCACCATTTGTGAATTGGAAAGCTATTATCCATCCAGGAATTCACATAAAATCCTAGTCGTTTCTGTCGTTCCACGACTTTATGCTAAAGTGCGTAGAAGTTCTTTTCTTGGTTTCACTCACAATGCAAATCACCCCCTGGCAGCGTCAGCCACAGACCGGGCAAGGATGGCCACCTTGCTCCATGTCATCACAGATACTGTTTCCAGCCCTGGGCTTTTATGTGACACCCTAATGCATTCTGGGTGGTGTGGTCTTGAGTTGCTTGCATTGAAGTAAATAGACCAACACACCTGGAAGTAGCGATTTAGGTTAAAAGCCCAGGGCTGGAAACGGTGTTCGTGATGACATGCAGCGAGGTGGTCACCCTTGTCCAGGCACCGTGACCATTTGTGGACTGCGATTATTTGCGAAAAGTTGCCAGAGTAAAACCAATGAGTTGTGCTCAGAGGGGTTCTCAGTGCAGGTAAAGAGGGAAACACCCTGATGAGAGGGAGCACCGCCAACAGGAATACTGCTTTTCAGGGCCGGTCCTAGTATTTTTGGGGCCCTGTTGAAAACGAAAAATATGAGGCCCCCTCTAACTTGCATGTGATGTCTTCACAGGAAGTGACATCATAGGAAGTGCCATCACAGGGCAATTAACATTGTTTTGCGTCGTTGAAGTGACTTGCAAAACTCAGCTTCTCTAGAGTAGATATCAGTATAATGGATACAAAAACATATCCCAAATAAAACAAGTCCATGTATTTTAAAGTTCTGTTAGTGGATTGCAGTAGACAAACTGAATGGAAACACTTGGTGCAGCTCTCATGAAAACGGGTATCTTTACTTCAGTGTTCACTGTCCAATGTTAACTGATTATATGCACCTCTCTTTAGACAATCTATGGTGCACGGAGGTGACTTACTCAAGAAATACATTCTTTCAGTGCTTCAATGAAGTAGTAGTGGACACTTGAGCACACACCGGACCTCGACCAGGACCTCAGTGGGCACGGCACACAACAAACAGCTTCACACAGAATTGTTTACTGCAGAACACCTTATAGTGGTTATGTGCCTAAAGAAAGACTCAGCGGGCACAGGAATGTGATGCTGAAGGGTGATATGGGAAAACACGAAGTCTGGCTGGTATAGGATGGAGCAGTCAAGAAGCTTGAGATTGGGTGGGGTAAGGATGGAGAAGGCAAACATGCGGTGTAGGGATGCAGCAGGAAGGGATTGGGAGGTGTAGGGATGGAGCAGGCACAGACTGGGCGGTGTAGGGAACGAGAGAAGGTTGCTAACGGGAGCAGCTAAAACCGCCTGGGAATGGACGAGGTGGGTAGTCTTGAGGTTCTCCTGGAACTAGAGCAGCAGGGCTGCAAGTGGAAAAGAACACTTACCAGGGAATACGTACCCCCTTCCCCATGGCCTTGTAGCAATCATACAGTGCTGTAAAGCTCAAGGGAGGGAACCCAGGCCCTTCCAGCCATGATCTTGCACTGTAAGGCCCAGGGGAGGAGACCTGACAAATATCACTCATCACTGGTTAGATGAATGCATGTGCTCGTCTTCACTGTATTTCTGCAATGAAACAGTTTGTCACACACTTCACAGAGTTCATATAGATCTGCAGCAGTTCATGATTTTGCACCACAAACTAGCAGTTATTTGCCAATTTGAGCTTGGAGAAGACTGACAGCATTTAACTAGTACTTGTGAGTGGAGCCCTGCTGGATGATCTCAGGTTGAGGAAAGGTGGGCCTGCGTCAAGCAGCTTATGAATAAGGAGGCATGTAGTAGCTGAGACCATATCTGAGACATAGCTGAGAGTCCATCAGTTAAAGGAGATATGTTGGTGCAGATGTGAAGGGTTGTGCTTCAAGGAATAGATCTGGCTAAGAGGAGGACACAACCCAAAGAGAAAGGCTAGCTCGATCAGTCATCTTCGTCTCCTTGCATTCTGTTGAGTTTAGTTCTGTATTGTGATAGCCAGGAGGACTACACGTCTCAGAGGCAAAATAAGACTGGAAGTGATATTCATGCCTGATGGAAGGTATCTCCATAGCTTGAGATATATTCACATCAACCCACAGGATAATTTCCATACCTTGAAGTAGTTTAATCAATAAAAGTTTTATTCCGCAAAAATTAAAGCACTATTATGTGTACTCCTGTGATTGATTCCTACTTCACGAGCAACCCTAATCAGGTACCAGGGTTCTGAGGTGTGGCACGAGGGAGGGCTCATTACTGAAGAGGAAAAGCATGTGTTGGGGCAGTTTCCCCACAGGCAACCCACCTATCATAACCGGATAGCAGTGGGCATACCCCACCCCAAAATAAGTAACAGACTGGTTTATATCATGGCAAATATTTCCAGATTAAAGTTTAGAAAAGCGAACATTTTCATGTGTTGATGCTTTCTAGACCTTTACGTTAAAAAAGCTATGCGTCTCTGGAACTAGCAACAACATCCATAACAAATTTGTAGCACTGCTACAATTGTGTCACTTTTAATGTCACTGCTGTCTTAAAAACAATTCACCCATAAACCCACTACAATCTTGGAAGTGTAACGCGCATACAGTTTGAAACCTGGAGGGTCCTTCTTCTAAGCACTGCATCAATGATCCGGCGCTGTGTGGCCCATAAGAAGGGGCCCTCTTCCTTGGGCTTCCCAGCAATGGTGTATTGCTACAAGGCCAGAAGAGAGCTTTCTCACTAAGGGCACTGGACCATGGCTGCGAGGCCTAGTGACCCTAGGCTAGGATTTGCACTTGACCGTTATTTTACTAACACGACCTGTATTTTTATGTCCATGCTTGCAAATAACTTGAAAAAAGCTGTGAAATCTGGATTTGTTTTCATTTTGCAATATAAACAGCATCAAAATAAGAAAAGACATAAGATATTTGTGAGTTGTCTTAAGTTATTTGTAAATGATTATAAAAGCAAGCACATTGTTTAATTGCCAAGATACATATAAATACCATTGATTTTACATATATTCTTTTCCACATAGCATTATCTGGTCTCTCCAGTGTAGTAAAATGTAAACAAAAGACCGGTATTTCTGTCAGAACTGAGGCAACTCTCTAACACTATGTGGCCATGGGGAATCGAGCCACGGTGCAACGCTGCAAGGTCTAGTCAAGAGACCGCCTACCATGGATATCACAATGCTGGATCATGGCTGTGAGGCCTGATTGAGGAGGGCTCCCTCCACTGGGCATGCCATGGTGGATCGATAAATCGAGTCATCACCTTTTTTTTAAAAAAAATGAAAAGAAAATGGTCATTTGTTTACATTTTCATAAACTTTAAGGACCAGGTTCTGCTAGGTATTCCTGCGTTTGCTCTAATAACCAGGGAACAATAACATAAGACAACTCTCAAATACTTTAAAGGTGATTTCTTCTTGTTTTTGCTCTTTAACATTTATAGATCAAAATGGAAAAAAATTCCAGATTTCACTGATTTTGCAAATTTATTGATAGGCAAACACGATCCAGTGCTCAAAAACCAAAGTGATGGGGTACTTCTCGTGAAGGAAGTGACACGATTAGGGTCACCCGGATCACTCGTTACCACCTCTCAGCCTTCCATACAAATGAAGAGTCGGTCAGACAGTAGAGAATACAAACCAAGTAAGCTTTATTCAGGATACACTAAAGTGGAGTCCAGTCTGACCAGCCTCCTTGGATTGCAGCAGAGGGACTGACTTCAGCAAGCATGATGATACAATAAGTAAAATTCAGAACCAGTAAAGACCCGCCCTAACTGGAAATTTCCAGTTGGTAGCTTGTGAACAGAGGAGACACAGAAGGATGTGTTTCAATCCTGAGACCAGGCACATGCTATCTCTTCATCAAGGTCACTCCTTCCTGCACCCGCTGCTCTAAGGGTGGTGCAGGCCTATCTAGTGGGAAAGGTTTGTACAGACAAAGACAGTGTATTCAATAGTACAGCGAAGCCCAACCTTGGAGAAATGAAAATTATTGCGGCTGCTTTCAGCAGGGGCAGAGCATGAGAGAGACAGAAGTTAATTTCAATCATGACTGAAAATGGTGGCTGGAAATAAAATGGTACCGCAAATGCTAACTTAAGACATACAATGCACTGATAACTCAGCGGACAATTTTTTTTAATTCCAACACTCGTGAGCCTTGAGGCACTGGATTATGTCTGTGAGGCTAGTGGATGGGGTCCCCTTCCCAGGGCCCTAAACATATTACCCAGCACAGTGAGGCCCAGTGGAGGGGAGACTCGCTGCTCACCTTCGTAGATTTTGGGGGCCTCTCCCACACCTTGCAAGACCAGGACACCCAGAACAAGGCAATACAGCCAGGACTGAACCCTGCATGGCCAAAAAGACAGGGCAGGATCCCACATAGAGACCAAAAAACAGACACATATTAACAGAGAAGCGAGGATTAGTTACACCCTGTTATTGTGCAGTCAGGAGCTCAGTCTAAGGTGATTCACTACATTGTTATCCTGGGAAGGTGGTGGGGAGCGGTAGGCATTTTATACGAAGCTGGCCTCTCACCTCCATTGTTTTCTAGGGGTTCAATTCTTGCAGTGATTATCCAGTGCTGCTAGGCCCAAGAATGTGGAGGGGGCCTCTACTGGGCATCTTAATGCTGGATCATAGCTGTGAAGTCTATTAGAGAGGGGCCTACCAAATGAAGGGGTGGGTGAGAGATTTAATTGGTAGATGGATGTACAGATGGCTGCATTTTATTGGTTGAATGGCAGATTGGTTAATGGGTTTTATAACTAGACTGATAGATATGGAGTTGGATGGATAGATGGATGGACAGTGTACTGTACTTAACAACATTGACAGAGTTAACTATTTTGAGGTGCAGTTCCTTGCTAACACACAGTGCAATAGGCTGTGATCCCTTTTTAACAAGCACTTCCTTTTAACATAAATAGCCAATTGTCCGCCCTTTTACTGGTATGAGTTCTTTTTTTGAAGATTCCTCTTACTTATGGTGCACTCGCACAGACACCAAACCTATTGCACCCAGCACATAGGGGAAGTGGTTTACTGTTTCCACACTTTTCAACTATGAATCTGTGGTATGAATCACACATAGTTTTTTGGTTAATAGAGGCAGACACCCTTCCCAGAGTCTCGCAACCATCGCGTAGCACTACTAGGCCCAATAGAGAAGCCCCCTCCCCTGGGTTTCAAAATGCTGGATAATGTCTATGAGCCTCCTCTGGACTTTGTGGCCAAAGTGTAATGCTGTGAGGCCCAGAGGTCCCCTCCTCTGGGCCTCGGAGAATCAATGTAGCACTCTGTGGCCCAGGGGAGAAGCCGTGCTGGATAATAACCAGGGAAGTGGGCCCATGCCTGTAACTCACAGGCATGACCCAGCACTGTGAGGCTCACAGGAGATGGGCTCCCTATTGAGCCTTGCAGCTGTAGACCACTGTAGTGCTGCGAGGACAATCCTAGATCCCGGCTGTGCCAGTTTGATAGGTTGACCAGATTTTGAAAAACAAAAACCTGCACATTTAGCAAAAATAGGATAACTACAAGGGAGCACAGATATACTTAAATGACAGCAGCAATTAGGGGACTAAATAAAATGCAGTTTAAGCCCGGGACACCTGATCACCCTATGATCTGCACTAGCTGTTCCATCTTCTACCTTCTTCTCCTTACCTTGTGTGTTCTTGTGTCCTGCTGATCCATTTGGGAAACAAAGAGATGCTTTGTTGCCTGGAGTTTACAACCTGCTAATACTCTACACCCCGTCATCCCAAGAAACGCCCCCACGCCCTCAAAGTGCAGGGAGATCAAGACACCTCACGGTGAAAACACCTCGTGATGTGATTGACTGGGAGAGGAGGTGCAGGGGGAGACGTGTGAGCCGAATCCACTGTGTCCCAGAGGAGCAATGGCCTGTGGTGCACTTCAGTGAGGCCCCATGGTTTGGAGCTAAGCGCAGGAGCCCTGGGCACCGACCCACACTGCCCATGCCCAGTGATGGCCCTGCTGATTTTAACATTTGTATCGAAAAACTAAGTAGAATGCTGAGCTGTCTGCAATGACATGGTGGCTCCAGTGGCATTCTTCTCTGAGAAAAGTTCTGCAGCCATGTTGGAAACGAGATGATGAACCCTAAATAGAGGGGACAGTCTGCTGAGGGGTAGGAGAAGGGGGATCTCTGCCCACTCTCGGCTAAATGATGCACTTTAGTTTTAAGTAAGTCTAGTATATATATAACCCAATTTGCCAACCTTAGGTGCCTGGAAATGGTGTGGTCGCACAGAAATTCCAGGTGCTGATTCACAAAATCACGATTACACTTAAGATTGCTGAAATTCTCTAGTATGTAAACATTTAACCGCATTGTGCATGTGTCCTGGGAGTTGTACAATTGATTGCCTTACAAGAGAGTTACTGGAGTGGGCAATAGTCATAACGCCAATATTTACATAAACATTTGCAATGCATTTTCAAAATAGATATGTTGCACTTTTGAACATGCTTGAATGAAGGACCAGTGAGATTTGATAACTGAACAAAATATTCCACCTTTAAGGAAGTGTTTTGAAGGGTATTTTGTTCACGTGGAAAACTATCTTTAATTTCAAGGCAAAAAAGGGTAAATGAATATTGTGCAAATGCACACTTTCCCCTACTATACAAATGCATCATTTCCACATTGTAATCACTTTGCATCTATTTGGTTGGGGAAACTGGCACATGCATGTACATGTCAAAGTCAGAGATTGCCTTGACCTGTGCCAATGTTAATCATGACTAGTGAGTCAAATTACTACAAGGAGATGCATTCAAACCATTTCTCCACATTGTCAATACCTCACTGTGAGAAAGTGAAATATTTGTTAGGATGGATGGTAGTCTACCACAAGTATTTATGTCGCTCTTCTTGTTAGGTTCAGTAAAAGTTTCAGTAATTTAAACCTGAGTTCAAACCCTGGTACTTAAGATGTAGAGAAGACAGGCTTAAATTAAGAAAATGTGCGAAGCATTTAGAAGTATCAATACAGTGATAAAGTAAAAAACACAATAAAATTCCCACTCCAATTTATAAAAATAGAGAATTATTTAATGGCCAAAATGACAACAAAATGATACAATCCAGAAAGGGAACTAGAGATATGAATTTTCAAGGTTTTAAATAAAAATAGTGCCAACAAGCATTTAGCGCTAACCGTGGCCATCAGGTTGCTTCTGACTTGTAACTACGCATAATTTAAGGCCGCTGCGATGGAGCATGGTTCAAATACAGAGATCAGATTCAACCATGTTGGAAGTTTTACCTTCTGACTTAGTTTCTGAAATGGAACTCAAAACTTTTCAGCAGTAAAAGGCAGCAGGCTGTGGCTGAGGTCATCGTCATGAGGCTGGATAGCCATCAGATGAGGTCCCATTGAAGCGTTTGACTTTTGGAGGGAAAGCACAGAGCTGGAGAAATTGAAAATCCATGCCCAAGGAAGACCCCCACCAACCAGATACTATTAGTGCCTTCGCCGGGTGAAGATTTCTAAGTTCGGACCTAGTCATTTTTTTAGAGCTCAGATTCCTCCAGGAGGACAAGTTTTCAAGCTGTAGCCAAACAGGGGTCTACAAGGTTGGATAGCCTCTTCGCTACTTTCCTCTGAAAACACAGTTACTGCTGCAGAAAAGATCACAGTGGGAGCAACATGAATCTTTTACCCAGGGCGATGTACTTTCATTTGACTGACTTGACATGTTTGTTTATGTCCTGTGGAGGTTTGTGGAGAATTGTGAAGCTCAAAAGTTTCCAAGTCCCAGGTTTCTTAGGATGTTAGAAGGAGTACACTTTAGCACATGCAAAGGTCCCACAACCTCAGGGGCAGCACTTGGGGGTCAAAACTTACTCCAGCAGAAGCCTCAAGCGGGGCCCAGAGCAGGTTCAATGGAATTGGTCAGCTGTGCTCTTCAGAAAAAGGGTTTCTAGCAGCTTATTGTATCTCTGTAACTTAGCAGGAGGTCAGTCAGCTGAGCCTTGGAATCCACTTCTTTGTTCTGGGTTCAAGTGGGAGCATTTACAGCATTTAAGGTATCCACACAGGTGTCAACAGGGTGCCTAAGTGTGCCACATTTAGACCTGCGCCAGACTGTCGATGAAAGTGACTCCTAGCCCCCCCCCCCCATTCAATAGGTGAAAAGTTCCCACGGTTAACCTTACCAACTTTTGCAGTATATCCTATGTGCCCTATGGTAAACAATCTCACAGTAGCTTTCTCTAGAAGCTTTCTCTACCTAAAACCAAGATAGCGGAAGCTTTCTTCTCCTGTGCAGAGCTCCTTAGCTGATCCCTAGAGGTGTGGCCAGGGAAATGAGCAACTCCTCCTCTGTGGTTAATTCAAATGCACGGGGGCAGTTCCTATCATGCTAGGAACTGATGCATACCTGAATAAGTGGACAAGAGAGGGCTCTGCCAAACTGTCAGCTAACGTTTTCCTGTGACAGGTAGGCCTTGTTGAAGTTAATCAAATTCCTGGGCGCAGCCCACATAGTCATCCTACCAGAGTTGTCTCTGCTCTAGGAGCAAGTTCACACCTCATAAAGGGGGCTATACAGCTGCCAGGTAACAGTAGAAGCTCATGCAGATTGGCATCTTGAAGCTTTAGTTATGGGAAACCTATTTAAAAGTACCTTGTCCAAAATATTCATTACAAATCTAACTTCACCAGTGAACTGGGCTTGTAATACATATTTCAAAAAGTTCAAAAATGAAATTGATAGGAATTTCCTAGCTGGAGATAACACTATACATTTTAATTTTGCATCCCAGTGCTTTGATATGGAGCAACTAACCCCGCTACTCCGAAAAAACCTTTTGATGCCTTTTCACTGTAAGGACATTTTTACCATTAAAACTTTACATGTCTTGCTTTTAAATAACATGCACCTTGTCTTAAAGGCATCTTGCCTGTTTAGGGGTGACTTATGAATATTTTTGTAGGAGGGTTTCGGCCTGTCAAAAAAGGTTCTTTTAACGAGTCAAATTTGCAATTTTGAACCTGCACAGACAGGCTACAGTGCTAGGCCTGCAGTCATGATTGCATTGTCACTGTAGTGGGTGGCACATTGGGTGCTGCAGTCCACTAGTGACAAATTGCCTAACACACCCTGGATACACTTTGTACCATATACTGTGGACTTAATAGGTCGCATCCGTAGAACAACCACCGGTGGAGGATCCTTCTCCCACCTCGCCGCCAAGACCTGGAACACCCTCCCACTGAGCCTACGACAGACCCAAGACCTGCTGACCTTCAGGAGGCTACTCAAGACCTGGCTGTTCGACCAGTAGTGCCCCCCCCCTCCCAGCGCCTTAAGACCCTCGCGGGTATGTAGTGCAATTGATTGATAGGTAAGCTAAATATGCCAATTGTGAGTATAGACAATTTCTACATGTTTGGGGGGTCAGCGCATATACACTAGGGCCTGTTTAGCAAAGTCCCAGCGCACAGAGTCAAAATACCAGCAGCATAATTCCAAAACAACGGGGTGATCATGCAAAAAGAAGAATTTTCCTACACTATTTACACCTTGGAAAATTCCCAGACACCCTCAAGACAGGTCAGAGACTTCTTCTGCTAAAGAAACCATCTCTGGACCCAGCCGTCCTTACCTACTTTCTCCCTATTTCCATTTGTAGGGGAAATCACAATGAAAGCAAGATAAGCCCATAAACAAGAATAATCTTTTACAGGATCACCAATCAAGCTTTAGATCACACTGCAGCATTGAGAGAGAGAGAGATACTTTCAGTTCTTTATGACACCTTCCACCTCAACAAGAGGAACAAATCCTCCCTCCTTGTCCTGCTCGGCCTCTCTTCAGCCTTTGACACAGTCAACCCCTCAGCTCTGATCAACTCACTGAAAGCATGATGGGATTTTCAGGCACTATCTTGAAATGATTCGTTTTCTACATCCCCAATCAGTGCCACCTCATGCAAATATGTTCCACAATATCACAAGCACCCGCTGTCTCCTGTCCAATACATCGGGGCTCTATCCTTCCTTTGATCCTCTTTGATCTCAGCAGAAAATGTTTTGAATCCATTCTTGCTGATAGCAGCATCGAGGTCCATCAATATGCACATGATACCACAACTCTACCTATAAAAATTCCCCCAGCCATACAAAATATTCGAATTCTGCCTCAAATTCATCCAATATTGGATATCAGCTACATTCCTGAAGCTTAAACTAAAAAACATTGAACTCCTCCTGTTTGCCAACAGCCCAAAACAACTCCTGATTCAAGCCTGACGCTCCAATTTTAACCGATCAGGCCACGCCCCCCAGCTAACAAGTAATATACAAATTTTTACTAAGAGCTGCTCTTGACCCAACAATTTACGTCTAACCTTCCCCCAGTAATGGTGTTTTCCTGGGGCCATATTCCCTGTTTAACACTGCTCTAGAGCTAGCGGTGTGGTGTACCTTTTACCAACACTTACGCAAAACACCTTAGAAGAAGATGTAAATCTGTATTTTGCATAGGTTTACACCTATGCTTTTTTATAAACCCAAACTATTAAAAATGATCATTTAGTGCAGGGAAAGCTTCAGTGTATCTCCCAGTGTCATCCTTTGGGGCTTTAGACTCCCACTGAAGATTTCCTGATGGATTTACTCTCATCTTGAAATGGTCCAGGCCAATAATGGCATGGCAGTAATTAGACATAGCATAACATGTGTATTTGTAAAGTGCAAGTCACCCAAGGGTATCATGGTGCTGAATAACAGATGTTTATTGTTACCCAACGGTACTCATTTTATTGACCTCAGAAGGATGAAAGACTGAGTGGACCCACCACACTTTGAACCTCTGACAATGAGATCGAACACAGGCCCCTATAGTGGATGCATTAGTCCACCAAGCCACCAGACCCGGCAATTAGAAAGAAAGTGCGTCGGTTGTCTTTAGCAGAAGCGTCTCTAGGTGTAAGGTCAGAACAGAAGGCTTTAAGGAAGTTCCATGGAAATCCATAAAACATGTCTTCCCACACACAACTGTAAAACAGATCAAAATAGCACACATTGCACATTTGGGATCATCAATTTTTGCATCTGGACTGCGACAACTAGAACCAATCACTCCCATTGCGCACAGCGTATGGATGTCTACTTAACTTTGATGTGCTGCAGCTGGGCTGAATTCCAGTTACCAATAGGGGCTCTCATCACTCTGGACACCTCATTAAAATGCAAGAGGCGGCATGGCAGATTGGTTAGGGCATGCTAATGAGCTGACGCGTCTTCTGCTACATGTTGTCCCTGGTTAGCGGAAGGCGCTAATGATCTGACCTCCATGTCAGTGCAGAGTCATGTACATAGTTAATGCATTCACCATCTTGGATATCCCTGAAAGTGACACATGCAGGCCACTGATGTAAAAACTAGTTAGAGCGGGGGAGAAACTGTTCTTTAAAGGCGGCCATTTGCATTATTGTGTGTCATTTATTCATGAGGGCATTTCACTGTGGAATGCATTTTTAACTTGGTTTAGAAATGGTATCTTTTGAACAGAGGTTTGCCTCTATGTGAGTTGTGCCTTTTTAAGTGTTTTTCATTTGATATAGATTGCAGTTGCTGAAATTAGGCCCTCATTCCTGCATCAGCGGTATTTCCTGGGAGGTGAAACTGTGCAGGAAATATCTACACCATGGGGCTGAGTTTTCCCCCCTGTGGTTATCAATAGCCCCGCTTTACAGGTGTCACAGTTTAGAGTGGGAGATAAAAGAATAATACCACATCTTTTCTTTGTAATGCGCTGCAAAACCTGGAACCTTGAGTATTTTTTCATTACCTGACAATTTTTGCCTGATTTCAACAGGTGAAACTTATGCGGGGAGAAACCGGTGGGTCTGCGCGCAACTAGCACTTTATTTGTGAACCAGATTTTGGGGGGCAAGCTTTGTACCATAATCAGGATTACCGGGACACTCTGAGTGAAGCCCTAAATATTTAGCTTTTTTTTGTACAAAGATACACCCCCCTTCTTGCTGCTCCTTTCTGCCAGCCAGTGACATTATGTGTGCGCCCTGGGCTGAGAGCAGAAAAATGTATGAAAGAAGAAAATGAGCAAATCCTCTAGTGGTCCAAAAAATTTCACACAAAAAAATCGTCGCGATGCGTTCCTTGTGTCCTTACATTGAGAAATTGTTGGAATGAGCATTAATTAATTTTAAGTTGGCTGATTGGATCCGTGTACTGAAGAAGACTTTCATTAAAATAAAATGCGCTGATGAATCTAGACATCAGAGAAGAATTGTTCTCTATACTATGAGGTGTTTAAAGTCTGTGTTTTCCCCTTTGGTGCAGTGGCACTTAAGCACCCCCAGGACAACATACCCTTTGGTTTCTGAACCAAGAGTGACTGCTGCAGCGCTTTACACCATAGCGCACAAAGGCGTAAGCATGCCACACAGATTCAATCGTATGCACCTGGGTGCAGCCCCTTGTTTGAATGGGGGGCATTTACTGCATGGGATGACGGCTCATGCAATGACATATGTAGTCCTTCTTCTATTTTATGGCCTCTTCTGGAGCCCAGAGAGTGAGTGTGACCAAACCTGGTGGAATTGGGCCCTGTGGTAATGAGGGTGGTTCTATGAAGAAGCTCCTGTGATGGAGATTGTGGTGGTACGTGGCAGTATGTACAGGATGCTCGCCCATCACAGTCTGTTGCTGCGTCATGTATGCATCAGGGTTTAGGAGTAAGCTATAACATGCAACAGGAACATGATGTATCCGGTGTTGCTGCTAGCCTCAAATGCTGCTATGGCCAGCATGTCCCTCAATGGTGTTCCTGCAGATGAAGAGGGTGAAGAGCCATGCTTGGTAGCCAGGATCATGCTGGCCACCATGTCTACTCCTGGCTTGGTAACCACTCCTGCTCAATCTGCACCTCAATAGTGCACCTGAGCTGCAGGTGAGCCTGATGATGCCTTCCCCAGCTGCTCACCGGGTACAGGTTGCTAGCCACTGACCTCCGGCAGCCAAGGCTTCCCGAACCCCTTCCTATCAAGCGAGACACTGGAGGGCACCCGAGAAATGTGCACAGATCAGTGAGACCCATATACAGCTGGGCCGCACAGTAGGTGACGTTATGTGGCCGATGTCCCTGTGAGATTCCTTGCACGTCTCCTTTCATCCAATCCTTGTAGCTCACTGTGCGTTGTAAGAGTGACTCATCCACATGTACCTTTCTGTCCACGCTACCCCAGCGCATGATTGTCCATCCCTTCCTCTGCCTTTACCCCCTCTGACTTCCTTCATGCCTTCCCCTCTCCACAGTCCCAATGCCTCCCTGCACATGTCCATGTGCTTGAGTGCCTCTCGGCCTGTAGCTGTGAGACTATTGCCCATATGTACTTTTCTGTCCAGACTACCCAGAGCATGATTATCCATCGCTTCCTCTGCCTTTACCATCTCTCTACAGTCCCAATGCCTCCCTGCACATGCCCTCTTGTGCATCTTTTCCTCTCTGCCTTGTGCCTTTCTGTATGTGACTGCCTGTGTCTCCTTGACTCCGCCTTCATATGCCTCTGTCTATAACTCCCTGTCCTTCTCTTATTGTGCTTCTACTTTGCCCGCTTGCCTGCTACAAGGCCTTCTGCCCCTGCCCGCCTGTGCTGATCTCCCACAATACTACTGTTTCTCCCCGTGCCTCTCCTTGCCTCTGTGATTGTGCACTTCTTCCGGCCCACTTGTGCCCCTCCAGTGCTTCCTTGAGCGAGGCTTTCCTGACGAGCCTCGAGGTGCTTCCCTGCGCATGCGTGCCTGTGCCTCAGTGCTCGTGCGCCCTCCTGGATCCCTGGCACGCTGCCTAGTGCTGCACGTGCCCCTTGCTCCCTGTACAACATTGGCCTTTGACTGAGCCTGCGCTTATTTACCACCTCTGTGAGCTGCACACAGCTGCCCCTGCTACTACTGAATCCTGCAGATCTGCTTTCTGCCCTCTCACCCCACCGTATGACCCTTCACCTTCTTGTCTCAATGTTTGAACCCATCATAACCTCAACCCTACAAATGCACATCCCTACCCATGCTGACCCATCTTTACCTCTGTGCTGGCAGCATGTCTCTGCTATTTTTCCCCGGTGACTCAGCGCCATATCCTGCTACCCAGAATTTTAATTGCAATTGTATTTATATAGCGCTTACTACACTTGACGAGGCGTCAAAGCGCAGTTTGGGAGAGTAGCACACTTCCCAGGAACCCAGAAAGGATTAGTGTTGCATTAGAAGAGGGGAACATACCTCCTGCACCCCTTCGTGTGCGTTCAGCATACCTTTTCTCACACCTACTACACTTCCTTGCCTATGTTCCCTGGGTACCTTATGCATTCCTCCGTGCCTCATTGCTCATGCGACCCATCCACCTTACTTCCAGGGAGCCCCCAGAACCTCCCTACCCGTAAGCCCTCCTGCAAATAATTCAGCCGTTTTGGAAGGGGGAGGGGCCCCTTCCATGGCGCCTACTCGCGCGATCGTTTCATTTAGCCCTCTTATGAAACCGACACCTTCAGCGCTGCTTTCTAAGATGCACATGTTATGTGCATTTACTGAGGTTTGAGAATACTTTTTCGCTATACATCTCACTATATGAAAGCTCAAATAATTGGCTTGGTCAATGCTTGTTTCCATTCCATTCAGTTCAAAGCAAAGGATAATCCGGATGAAACTGAAAAGTATGCAGATCTGCTTGCACGGCATAAGCGGCATTATGCCGAGGCTGCAGTGTCACTGAGCACACACAGGCTGGTCAGACAGAGGCCACCGTGTAATGCCAGTCTGCGAGGTTCTTCAATGGATTAAAGGCCACAGCATTCGGGCGGATTTAATCTAACAGTGGCAGACAGACTAAAGTGCTGTAGGGTAAAGGTGGGGGCCAAAGTATGTCCTAAAAATGTCTGTGTTTTGTTTTCAATCTAAAACACAGCACAGACTGCGAAAAGAGGGTTCTACAGAAAAGACGATTTAGTTGTTAACATGGAAAAAACAGGGGCAGTGCTGCGACTGAAGAATGTGTGAGCAGAGATTATCATCGCAAGGCAATGTTTGACAGGACACACTTATTATTTTGTTTTTTACATATCAATATATATTGCAGCACGAAAAGTTTCTAAATACATTATATTCGCACACAGAACATGGTGGCACCCCTGGACATTGCTCTAACTCTGGATGTGAGTCTTGCTGTTAGCCTCGGAGATTCTGCCCCTCGAGCCTGCAATCTGGTGATGCTCAGGGGCATATTTACAAGCCCCTATCGCCCACACAACGTCACTTTCCGTGATGTTGTGGTTACGATAGGGACCTTGCCTTATTTACATGGCAGCGTTAAGCCACTTAACGTGCCTTATTTACAAGGCAGCGTGGCTTAACTCTGCCTTGTAAATAAGGCACCCCTTCATGCTGTGTTTAGCGTGAAAGTGGTGGGCAGTGCGTGTTGCGGTGGGCGTTCCACAGCAGCACCCATTGTTTCTGACGCTGCCCCCTATTTACAAGGGTAGCTAGCGTAAATAGGAGGCAGCTCCAACCTGTCTTAAGTTGTAGAAGCGAGGAGAAATGCTTTATTTCTCCTAGTTTTTGCTGATTCTATGTGTGCTGCCTTGTGCAGCACACATAGAAACAGCAAATTGCCTATCATTATTCATGTGCAGGAAGGTAGCCCTCCCTGCACATAAACAGTCATTGAAAAAAATGCAGTTTTGCAATTTCAATGTGTGCTGCATTAAGCAGCACACATAGAAGTTACAAAACAGCATTTAAAGATTGTTTATGTGCAGGAGGGGGACCTTCCTGCACATAAACAATCTTCCCCTCAACACATGCATCCTTGCACTATGGTGCAAGGGTGCCTGCTTTGGCGCTAGGTAGACTAATTTAGCGCCAGCGCAGGGGGAAATGCACAGTTGCACCATATTCTATTAAATATGGTGCAGCCCTGCATTTCTAAAGTAACAAAGCGTGTCCTTGGCCTTCTTGGCTTAACGACAGGCTTCACCACTTTATTGTAAATATGCCCCTCAGTCTGTTATGTATGCTGCTAGTACTATTGTGCTCCTGGAGGTTCTATGTTGTCAAACAAAGGAAATTATGTTAACGGTGTTGGGGGTGATGTGTTGGTGACGGCATTGTTCCAAGTGTGAAGATGCATCTGGAGGTGGTGTCTGTGACATGGTGTTTGTTTTGTTGTTCTTCCATAGGTAGGACCCATAGAGGTAATGACTGCTGTGCAGCTGGGGATGCTGTTGGTCCTGGCCCTTTCTCTAGGGTCATCCCAGATTGTTGCCTTCTTCCGATTCTGTTTTGCTGAACCTGTTTGTTTGGCTTTTAGGATTCTGTGCTCTGTTTCCTTGCTAGCCACTGTTAAAGTGCCTGTGTTCTCCCCTTAAAACATGGTGTTAGAAATGGGGGTCTCTAGTTGGCAAGGGCTTGCACCTTTGTCCCCAGTAGGGACCCTTCTTCCTGGTCAGGATAAGGGAGTTGCACTCCTAAAATAACCCCTGCTCAACCCCTTGGTAGCTTGGCACGAGCAGTCAGGCTTATCTTAGAGGCAGTGTGTAAAGCATTTGCACATAACCGACAGTAATACAGCGTAGCATCACAAAACCACAACATACCAGTTTAGAAAAAAAGCCAATATTTTTATATACTTTAAGGCAAGACCAAAAATGATAAAATTCCACCAAACAGTATTCAAAAATCGCCAGTCATCAAAAAATAAGCTTTTAGAAATAGTTCCTTGAGGTGGATAGCTCCGTCCGGGGCTATCACGGCGTGGTGTACAACAAATCCAAACAGTTCTGGCTGGTCGCGGGTTCGCGGACCCGCTATGGTATCGGAAAGACCCGCAAACAGTACCTGTCAGAAATGCAGGGTGCGGAGTCCCTTGAAGTCACTCGCGTTGCAGGTCGAGCTCCTTTCTGGTGGGATCAGGAGCACTGGCGTCGGAGGGCATCGGGTGCTGCAGTGCGAAGTGCAGTGGTGCAGTGTGCAGGGCCCTCAGGTCGCGGTGGAAGCAGCAGCTCGGTGGCGGCGTCAGATGGCATCGTCGGTGAGACCAGGGTCGCGGTGCGCGATGAAGGCGGTGGTCGTCACGGTGCTGGCAGGTCGTGGTGCAAGCAGCATCGTCGTCGTTGCTGAAGCGCTGTCGTTGGCTGACGAGCGGGAGTCGATGGCCCTGGCAGGCCAAGGCTGCGGTGTGGGATGAGGACAGTGCGTCGTGTAACCTTACGAGCGGTGCGTTCGAACCATGGTGCAAGCAGCGGCGTCAATTTTGTTGGGAAGTGGCGGAATCAGGAAGGCAACTGCATCGTCGTGTAGTGAAGTGGTGCAGAGTGCGGTGCTCAGAGGTCACGGTGCAAGCAGCGGCTCAGTGAGGGCATCAGCAGGCATCGTCGGTGAGACCAGGGTTGAGGTGCGGCATTGCGGCGGTGCTCTCTGTACTGCCAAGGCTCTGGCGTGAAGCGAGGCGGTGAGGAGTGCGGTGGCCACAGGTCACGGTACGAACAGCGGCTCAGTGGCAGCGTCAGCAGGCGTTGTCGGTGAGACCATGGTCACGGTGCGGCGTTGCGGCGGTGCCATCTGCAGTGCCGTTAGGACACGGAGTCGGCAGGGTCGTCGTAGACATCGTCAAGTTGTTTTTCTTCTGTTTGCAGCACAGAACACACAGTCCTCAGTGCTGCGGGTAGAAGAGCTTGAAGTCTTTGCTGTTCCTGAGACTTCGTGAACAGGGGGCAAGCTCTACTTCAAGCCCTTGGAGAGACTCACAAATTGAGTCGCAGAAAGTCCAGTCCAGTCCTTTCACTGCCCAAGACAGAAGCAGCCACTGCAGGTCAGCCCAGCAAAGCGGTGGTTCCTTCTCACAGCTTCTCCGGCTCCTCTTCTTGGCAGTCTTCTTGATCCAGATGAGTTCAAAGTTCAGGGGTCTGGGCCCCAGTATTTGTATCAAAAAATCCTTTGATCTTTCAGGCAGAGGATGTCTGTGCCCAGCCAGAGCCCACTTCCCTGGGCCCTTTATCTTTATAAGATGTTCTAAACAAACGGCCTGATCCGCCCTATGGGGAATAGGTAGCCTTGCAATAGTGAAGAACGAAATTGGCTGTAATTCACTATCAAGACATGCCACACACCAGGGCATGTCCTGCCTTTCACATACACTGCACCCTGCTCCCAGGGGTACTTTGGGCCTATTTTAGGGGTGCCTAACATGTAGGAAAAGGGAAGGTTTAGAGACTGACCAGTGTGTGCACAGGCCAAGTCGACATGGCAGTTACAACTGCGTGCAGACTCTGCAATGGCAGGTCTGAGGTACCTTTTCTGGGCTACAGACATGGGTGGCACAATCCGTGCTGCAGGCCCACGGGTAGCGTTTGATCCACAGGCCCTGGCACACTCGGTGCACGTTACTAGGGACTGACACGTAAATCAAACATCCAATCATGGAAACATCAATCCATAACATACTTTATCACAGGAGCACACGCACTTTACCACTGATCAGCAGTGCGAAAAGTGCGCAGAAACACTACTCCAACAAAAACCGGGAGGTCAGAGAGCAAAAACTCAGGGAAACACGCCCAAAGATGCCAAGTCTAATACATGGTAAAATTGTCTTACAGCTAATTGGACCATTTAATTCACTTGTCCCTAGTAAATGGCACTACATGTACCCAGGGCTGTGAATTAAATGCTATTAGTGAGCTGCACCAGTAAAGTGGCCTTTTAAAACATCTCAGGCCTGCCACTGCCTCTGTCCGGTGGAGACCTCTGCATCCTACCAGGGACCCTACTGCCCCCTAAGTGTTCCGACCCAGTGCGTCTGAAGCTTTCTGTGTCTAGGATTGGAGGGCTATTGCTGGGTCTGATCGGCTACGTGTTGATGCTCACCGAAGCTGAGAGTATAAGGCTCATCGGATGAGGGTGCCCACCCCTATTCAGAGCTGGAAGTGAGCTGTGGCCCAAATGGGCGGCAGAAGCAGGTGGCTGATGTTGGAAGGTGGAGAGCAGGTGCTGCTGTGCTACTTCATCCTCTGGGGCTGCTGAGAGGGGCCTGAGGATATGACTTCAAGCAAGAGACTGCCGTCCTGGAAAGGTCAGTCTGCCGGTCAGGGGCTGCACCACACAGCAGGTTCTAGGCTAGTCCAGCGCTCCTTCCCCGGGAATGGGGCATGAAGGCCAGTGGTGCTTGTACTGGTAGGGGGATCCTTCATGCCTGGTGGCTCCAATCAATCAATCAATCATGGCATTTGTAAAGCGCACTACACACCCATCAGGGTCTCAAGGTGCTGGGGGGGCTGCTGCTACTGCTCGAACAGCCATGTCTTGAGTAGACTCCTGAAGGTTAGTAGCTCCTGGGTCTGCCGTAGGAGGATGGGGAGGGTGTTCCTGGTCTTGGCGGCGAGGTGGGAGAACGATCTGCTGCCAGAGTTCGTTCTTTGGATGCGGGGGACGGTGGCGAGGGCGAGGTCGGCGGAGCGGAGCTGGCGGTTCGGGGTGTAGAAGGTGAATCGACTGTTGAGGTATGCTGGTCCGGTGTCGTGGAGTGCCTTGTGTGCGTGGGTGAGGAGCTTGAAGGTGATCCTCTTGTTGACGGGGAGCCAGTGCAGGTCTCTCAGGTGGGGTGTGATGTGGCTGTGTCGAGGGATGTTGAGCATCAGGCGGGCAGAGGCGTTCTGTATGCATTGCAGTCGTTTCAGCAGTATGCCCGGGGCTCCCACGTAGAGGGCGTTTCCGTAGTCCAGCCTGCTACTGACGAGGGCCTGGGTGACTGTTCTTCTTGTGTTGGTGGAGATCCACCTGTAGATCTTGCGGAGCATGCGGAGGGTGTTGAAGCAGGAAGAGGAGACGGCGTTGACTTGCTTGGCCATGGAGAGCGTTGAGTCGAGGATGAACCCTAGGTTGCGTGCGTGGTCGTTGGGTGTCGGTGCAGCTCCCAGGGCGGTCGGCCACCAGGAGTTGTCCCAGGCTGAGGGGGTGGAGCCGAGGATGAGGACCTCCGTCTTGCCCGAGTTCAGCTTCAGACGGCTGTTCTTCATCCATTCGGTGACGGCTTTCATCCCTTCGTGGAGGTTGGTTTTGGCGGTGAGGGGGTACTTGGTGAGGGAGAAGATCAGCTGTGTGTCGTCAGCGTAGGAGATGATGTTGAGGTCGTGCAGTCTGGCGACGTGGGCATGTGGGGCCATGAAGATGTTGAACAATGTCGGGCTGAGGGATGATCCTTGGGGTACGCTCCAGGGGAGGGTAAGAGGTGTCTCTCGCAGCCAGCAGGCAGAGGAGAAAATATTTGAAACCAAAGAGAATACGGAGCCCTGCCAAATACTGAACACGTGTTTAATGTTGTATTGTAATCTTCATCTGTCGGTTTCAATCAACATCACAACTTCATCACAATAATATTTCCTGTCCTGCTTACATATTGACTATAACCCACAACCATCAAGAAAGACTATCCAATATCCAATCACGATGTTCTGAGAAAAGTGTAACGTTGACCGAGCCTCCCTTTTGGGCACCTCTAAGCATTTTTCAGCTGGCATAATGCTGTCGGTCCTTACATAACAGATTGCTATAACCACCATTAGCATACTCACTTTTGTGTTTTATTTATGTAAGGGGCACAGCACAGCAACGTGGTAAAGTAGCCAAGTGCTGATTGGAGGACGAGAGTAAGGTTGGAGGATTTGTTGGGCGTTACATATCTGAGCATTGATGATTGCATTGAGAGATCGAGACCGAAGAAGAGAGATTAGGCTGCTATATTACTGATTCCATGATGCTGCCCGTTAGTTAATGCCAGCAGGGGGTGGAGTTTCTACTCTCTAGCCTTTATTGGTACTGATGTTGCAGACTATGGATAGGATCGTTAGGCCTTGGCACTCAGTGATTGGTTTAACGCTCAGAAAAAATACCAGGCTACTTTGGCATGCAGGTTCGGAGAAGAATTATCTATTTGTTATGTTGAATTCAGCATTTCAAAATTTTGCGAGTTTAAAAAATGTTTATTCACATATTCTCCATAACCACTCCTGTTCGGATGGGCTCGTCTGGCATGGGTCTGTCTTTCATTTCTTAGTTTCCTGCTTGTTTGATTCTAACATATGCTCCGGCTGTGAGCGGGTGAAGGGGTGCAGGGAGCATTAATGAGGGAGTGTCCTGGCTCCGTTGATCTAAGTAGTGGTGGCCGAGCATTACTACACCCACTCACGGAACTCCACGGAATTCAGCAGAGTTTTTCAGTAACTCCGTGGAATTCCGCGAAGTGAAACTCCTCAAGATCCGCTCAGGCCTACTCATAGAGCAGGGTACATGGTATTTGAAAAGTAGGACATATGTGGTTAAGTTTTACATGTCCTGACAGTGAAAATGTCCTACAAGTCATGTTTCACTTTTGCAAGGCCTATGTGTTCCTCCTCACGGCCCCCTTTAACACGAACAGAACTCTTTGTGCTGGACTTGAGAAGATAACTGTTCATCGGGACTAATCTGGTCACTGTAACCATCCTGCGCTCCATCACAGTCGGTTTGAACTTGTGACTTTCCCCCACTCTAGTATGACCAGATAACTGCAAATTGTGTTTTCTGCTGCTTGGCTCTATTTCCACCAATCAATACCTCCAATACTGCTGGTTGGATTCTGCTCATTTTGGTGTCATTTTATATAATTTATTTATTGGAATTCCACTTTTCTAAACTGGTTTGGAATTTTTCTTGTTTTGTATTTTCACTTTACTGCTGTTTGTATGCTGCATAAATACTTTACACATTGCCTCTAAGTTAAGCCTGACTGCTTTGTGCCAAGCTACCAGCTGTTTAAGCACAGGTTAATTTTGTGACTTTTGAGGTTCACCCCCAACAAGGATTGTGGTTGGTGCCTGAGTGGGACTTCTACCCCTCTCAACTAACAACCCAATTTCTTACAGATAATGTTTATGGTATTAGGAATTGTAAAGCTGTTGAAGGAGCAACTAATGGTTTTTTCAGGTGGAGTTCTGCTACATGTGTTCTCAGTAGTGTTCGGAGTGCTTGTAGTGCACTACTTTGTGTTCTATGTCAGCTGCCAGAATAGCTTTCCATGGTGTTTGTGTTGCTGTGGGCTTGCATGTACTCCCCAAGACATAGAAGGGGAATTGCAACTTGTAAGAAATTGGGTTACTGGTTGAGAGGAGTGAAACCCTGCTCAAGCAGCAACCACAATCAGGGTGAAGTCAGAAGCAAACCTCAAATGAACCTGTGCTCAACCATCTGGTAGCTTGTCCAGAGCAGTCAGACTTAACTTAGAGGCAATATGTAAAGTATATATGCAGCATTTCAAACCGTGATAAAGTGAAAACAACACACAAGAAAAATCCCATCCAATTTAGAAAAATATAGTACATATTAACAAATAACACTAGACCAAAACGACAAAACTCCAATCAGTAGAAACAGAGATATGCACATTTTGAGATAAGTGAAAATAGTGCCATAAAGCAAAAAAAGGCCCAACTGTGGTTATCTGGTCGCACCAGATCAGGGCCAAGTGACAAGTTCTGGCCACTGTGATTGGGTGTTGGCCAGCTACAGGGACCCAGTTAGTCCAGCTGAACAAGAGTACCTTGAATCCTGGTAGTGGAGCTTTGCTGAGTACCGCGTCAAGGATGTGTTGCACAGCAGAGATTCCTTGGATCTGTGAAACTGTGATGTGAGTTCCTGCATTGTTGAGGATGCTGTTAACAAGGGGCTTGCGATAGGAAGACCTGCATCAAGATGCGTGGTGCATCAGCTGGTTCCAAGATAGTTGCACTTTTTGAGGTGCAGAGTCCTGCGTAGTCATCGAGGATGCCATTGGTTCTGCTGAAACCATTGATGGGCTGGTAGAGCACCTTCAGGCCCAATGCCAAAAGGCAGCACTAGGATGGTATCACATGATAGGGCAGGACTACCAGGTGGCAGATTCCAGGTGCTGGTTTCTTGGTGGTTGGAGCCTTCCGTCCTTGAGATTCTAATCAGATGGCAATCCAACTAGCCCTTGGAGTCAATCTGGTGGTCCTGAGTACAACAGGTGCAGGTCTAGTTCTTCTCAACCAAGCAAGAGGTCAGCAGGTCAGCACAGTGGGGCAGCAGTCCTTCAGGGCAATAGTCTAGCAGAGTGTCAGTCCTTTCAGCAGCAAAGCACTCCTTCCTTGCAGAGTCGTCCACAGGTACAGAAATGTAGTGAAGATTTGGGGTCTGATGTCCAACTTACCTGGTGCCCGCTTTAAAGTGGATGAACCTTCTAGAAGTTTCCACCCCATGAGGTGTCAGGCATCCCTATACTAGCCCCAGCGAGTCTGTCTAAGGCTAGTGCCAAACCCTTTGTGAGCGTGCTCAGGCAGAGTCTTTTTGCTGTACAAGTGTGGTAGGTGACAGCTCCTACCCCTTGTTAGCCCATCCTGCCAACACCTATCTTCCTTTCGTCTCACTGTCTGGGGCCAATACACAAAGAGCAATTGCATGCTACACCTACTATGTGACCCAGGATCAAGCTACAGATATCAAATGGTTAGGACAAGAAAATACCAGCTTTCTAAAAGTGGCATTTTCAGAATTGTGATAAAAAATCTGACTTTACCATTAAAGAGGGTGTTTAATTACAATTCTTTAGACACCTAACTCGACCTGTCTACCTGCTCCCAATTTGGAACCTACAGATTATTAAATGCAATAAGGTAACACCAATCTTATCATATGGGAGAGGTAGGCCTTGCAGTAATGAAAAATGAGTTCATAAGTGTTTCCGTATCAGGACATGTAAAACTTAAAAGTACATGTCCAACTTTTTAAATACACTGCACCACTTGCTCTGGGCTGTTTAAAACCTACCTTAGGGGGTGACTTATATGTATTAACAAGTAAGGTTTAGCCCTGGCAAAGGGTTTAGTCTGCCAGATCAAAATGGCAGTTTAAAACGGCACACACAGGCTGCAATGGTAAGCATAAGACGAGTTTAAAGGGCTACTTAAGTGGGTGGCAAAAGCAGTGCTGCAGGCCCACTAATAGGATTTAATATACAGGCCCTGGGCACATGTATTACCACTTTACTAGGGGCTTACAAGTAAATTAAATAGGCCAATTGGGTGTAAGCCAATCATGTTTTGCATTGGCTGCCAGTGAGGAACCACATCTTGTTGAAGACACTTGTACTCACCAATAGAGGTTTGAACTTAACTGACTCCTGATACCTTACATCTCGACTTCTTGGTAATGTCCTGACCAGGAAGCTGCGTTCCTCTAACTGGACGCTTGCCAAAGTACCCAGGATTCACCTCTCCAGAGGAGGTGACCGTTCTTCTCTTACTTGGGCCCCTCAGCCTGGAACAAACTTCCACTAGACCTCTGCCTAGTTGAATCTGAACAAAGTTTCAAAAAGAGGATGAAAACCTGGTTCTTTTCTCAAAGTTAGTTGCCTTCACCTTGAACCTTCAGTGCTGGGACACTCTTCAGAGTAGGTACATGCTCTATAAATCGAGTTTCATTATCATCATCATCAGAGCACATGCACTTTAGCATTGGTTAATTGGTTAGCGGTGGTAAAGTGCGCAGAGTCCTAAACCCAGCAAAAAACGAAGGTAGCAAAACAAGAGGGTTGAAGGCAATAAGTTAGGACAGAGCAGCGCCAAGGATGCCAGGTCTTAAACAGCTTGTAGAGCTGTTAAATCAATTTTGTTGGGGAATGCATGCTGTTCTTTTTGGAGTGCTGCTGAGGGTACTGCCCTTGCCTCGGGGATTGTTTTACTATTGAGATTTCTGAGATAGCAGAGGTGATGTGTTGAAGGATGTGTTGCATATTGTGTTTAGGGGTGCTTGGCTGCTGAAGTTGACGTCATTGGCCATACCCATATCTGAGGGGAAACAGCCTTTACCACAAAGCATTTTCTACGCGTTACGTTTACAACGGTACACTTACCTCGTAAACTTCTTCACAACGCGTATTGCTTCAACGACGTCTTTAGCACGCAAGCAACGTCATCACGGAAAAACGTCTTCCTGGTCGGAAAAAAAAGCGTCAGTCATTCATTAGTGTCGGCGAAGGCCTTAAGAAAAAGGAGAAAAAAAAAGAAGAAAGGCGGCTTTGGGGGGTCTCCCCCCCAAAAAAGAAAAAGCGGGGTAAAGGCAAAATCGCGGTAAGGGCAATGCGAAGAAAAAACATTCCGTTGTAATGCATGCGTGGTAAAGGCATGCGTTGCAACGGAATGCGTAATAACGACATATATTCGTATCTGAGGTGCTGATGGAAATATCCACCGTGTTAAATATGCTGTTTTGCTGGAGTTTTTGCTCATGGCGTTTCATTCCTGGGACGCTGATGGTGCTGACTGTGGTCCTGATGCTGTGCTGCTGGAGGTCTTGTCTGAGATTCTGCGTTGCTGTAAATAGTTCCCATCACATTGTACGACTGGGATTTATTTGGGGAAAGGTTAGCATCATTATTATTGTGCAAATGCACTAACTGAACGAGAACACCAAAGTTAGTATTTATGAAGTTCAATGTGATTCAATAGTCGTCTGATGCATATTACTGAAAATAAAATCAGTTTCATTTATTTTCTTAAGCCATCTCAAGAGAAAATAAATTGAAAGAAAGGTGAAAACTGAAGCACTAGAAACGATATGGAACACAGAGAGAAGGGAATGAGGCTAATCTGATTACTGTGTGGAGGAGAGGCAGAAAAAGTCTAAAATAGGGATTATACCCATGTATTCATTTTTAAATCTAACACTGACTCACCTGAATGTTTTCACTTGAGACGGCTGCACAGTGACGCCTTCTTGGGTAATTTTTTGAGGGCAGTTTTAATGCTTTAGCCAATTGTACTTTGTGTTCTGGGACTTTTTGTTTCACTTTTAGCATTATAATATGGACGTAAAAGATATATTGTGAAAGCGCTATGTAAAGAAGGCAGCACTGCCTAAAGCTCTCTGAAGGTATTGCTTAGCTGTTTACATCCTTCCTTTGACTGATTCATAGGAAACTATTTATATGTTAAGAGAAAAGGCGATAGGTCTTTGTGGATCTAAAACTGTTTGGAACATGTATTCTCAATGTGCTTTCATACTGCACAATGTTATATTTAACATCTTAAACACTAGTTTGAGCACTGATTTTAAGATGTGCACTAGGGAGAAGTGTAGCTCACTGGTTAGAGGAGGCATACCCTGAAGCAGAGGTCAGACCCGGGGCCAGGGTTCGATTCCCGATGCGGCAGGGTCTGGAGCCCAATTGTCCACGGACTCGATAATTCTCCCTTCGGTGCCTACTCTAAGCATGAGTTCACACTATGCAGCTCTGGGCAACAAGCTTGCTTAATCTCCACAACGCCCCTCCGCGGCGGGATGCCTGGCTTTCACCTTGGGGATGCACAGTACGGGTTATCTCACAGGGAAAAACCAGGACGGGTTCCCAATGCGAGCGCCGAGATGCCCAAGGGTAATTTGAGCGCTATATAAGACCGCACATACATATAGAAGACCGCACATACACTAGGGGCCTGATTCACAAAGCAAAACTTAGACCAAAAGTCTAAGTTTAGACCTGAAGTCTAAGTTTAGACCCAATGTGTAACTTTAACACTACTAACGCTAGACTTTTGGTCGAAGTTTAGACCAAAAATCTTACTTAGACCAAAAGTCTAACTTTATTACTTTCAAAGCTAGAAGTTTGGTCTAAGTTTGGACCAAAAGTCTAACTTAGACCAAAAGTCTAACTTTATTATTACTAAAGTTAGACTTTTGATCTAAGTTGAACTTTTGGTCTAAACCTAGACCAAAAGTCTAACTTTAGTGGTAGTAAAGTTAGACTTTAGGTCTAAACTTAGACTTCTGGTCTAAACTTAGACTTTTGGTCTAAGTTTACCTTAGTGAATCAGGCCCTAGAAGTATATTTTGAAATATTTTTTAAAGGCTATGTTTGTTCTAATTGAAAGATGTATCATTCGGTTTATAGTAGATTTTCCCTGGTCCCTATCAGGCTTCCAACAGGTCTTAGAATCTGGCAATACTGCTGCTGTGCTTTCAGACCCAATGGTGCCAGAGAAGCATATGTGACTATGAATTTCCTTAGCATGGTGGTGGAAGTTCTTACCATACTTCCAGTGCACATTGTGAAAGAGTATAAGGGACCCCTCCCATAGACATCCCTTTCTTAAAACCTTCCCTTAATGATTTGTCATGATGGAGGGAGGTAAGGGATCACCTTTATTTCCACCGGTAACTATACAAGGCGTTATCTAGAGAAAGGGCCATCTTCATACCGTCATTTAAGCTCCAGTGACAAGTTAATATTAGTATAGAATGCTCAGAGTAACATATATGCATTTTCTATTATTAAACAAGCATTGCACAACCAATAGACCTGAGCATTCCTCTTCACTGATTGCTGAGTTTGTTTGTGTGAGATTGTGAATGGAGTAGTTGGTTAGTGCAAGAATAAATCACTAAATGGATGAGTGGATGCATCCGTCCATGCACTCAGTCACTAGTCCTTGAAGTGATTCATTCATTCATCCATCCATCCATTAACTTATTCTGTCATTTGCTCGTCAGCAATACAGAAGCCCCACCCACCCCTCTCTCTCTCTCTCTCACTCATCAATGTAGGAGAACTTTCAGTTATAGGCCAAACCAATTGCATTTACCAGTACTTGCTCCTTCTCAACCCAATTCCCAACAATACTCCTCACATGTTTTGATTTTCTGGGGCTTTGTTCCCCCTCCAGACTTGATTCCTTTTGGCAATATGGGTGCTGTGCAGGCAGCCTTCTGGACATGAACAGAAGATGGCCTTGCTCAGCCCTGTTGCTCACCAGTCATTCCTCCCATCGACCAAGTTCAAAATACCTTTGCATAGTTCAGCTGGTAGTTACATGGTCTGCGGCATTGTGCTTCCGATAGAAGTTCTTCCCTTCTTACTGATCTGATTTTAATGTACTCAGTTGAGCACCCTTAAGGATGGTCTAGTTTGTTGATTTCTCACTGCATAGGTACTCGCGAACCTTTATTTCTAGAAACTCAGGTGTAAAATGTCAATATTAATAGTTACAAGCTGAGCATGGCAGGTTGCATTTTGAACACAAGATGAATTAGTACATGTAGAAAGGCATACTCTTCGTTGATGTAAATGTGGCAAACAAGGGTAGCCTATAGCCTTTCTAGATAAAGCAAACAAAGGACAGATGTTCACGAATGGAACAGGCTAGATATAATGGACCATATTGGAGAGAGGATGTGGTCTCACGTCTAGAATGCCGACTTTGAAGCTGGGAAACCAAGGTTCGAGCCTCGGGGTAAAAAAGAGTGTGTCCTTGTGGTGCTCATGTAAAGCGCTCCAATACCTTCGGATTGAGGTCATGCTATATAAATCTGCAAAAAAGAAAAAATATGTAACCTTAGTTTCTGAATACAATAACAATCATATATACTTCTTGGTATGTCTTTTATTCTCACAAAATAGAATTTCATCAATGCTGTAGACATATCTGTATATAGCATCGTGAAGCAACTCCGCTAATAAGTTGGATGTACTATACATTGTGAATGAAGTAGTGACTTGTTCTCGTTTTATGAGCTTTGCAAGATATTAATAGAAATATTATTTGTTTTTATCTTTTTTTCTAGATGTTCTCTGCCCTAATGTGAGAATTGAGGGGAACCGCTTTAAGTCTACCAATGGAGAGGCAGATGAAATCCCAGGTACTTCTAACTACTTCATTGTAAACGCACCGGTAACTGATCAAGTACAGGAAGTGTTTGATATAACTGTCTGCAGCCCTGTAGTACAATAGTCCTATTCCCAGTGCTTGAGTTGTAAAAAAAAATAAGTGCCAGGGCTTTTGTCAGGATTCCACTGGAGTTTGCACCACACATTGCTCCTGTCACAATATTGACAACACAACTATTAAGCATCACACTTCTACAAGTGTGACAATTTCGAATAATCGAGGCCATCAAAGCTATATGAATGGCTTGGAAGGCAGGTAATAGTCATTTTTAATGTATATAGAATTAATAATTGACTTTTGTTGTGGTCATCTCAGACAGCGCCACCTTGTGGCAGATTGTCACAAGCACCGGTATTGAAAATTACGTGCCGGTGCAGAGCACCGGAAACCACGGGCTCAAATTAAACACTGCCTATTCCAAATCTTGTTTTCTAAGGAATGCTCCATAGCATACAGATGTCTGCTCATTCATTCAATATGTTTTATGAAAAGGTTTCCAATAAGGGGTATAGTTGGGAATGCAGTCCAGTGATAATTTATTGAACTTGGGAACTGGAAGTCTGAGTTCTTACCATGGAATCACTACTTGACAAATTCTTCTGTGAATCTGGGAAATTCACCTCATCCCCCTGTGGTACTCATTTTTATTTAACTCTGCATGTTGAAATGCTGAGGGGACCTAGAGATTAAAGCCTCAAGCTGCATGTTGTACACAGATGTCATCAGTAAGCACTTACCATCCTGAACTACCTTGCCAGCTGCATATAGTTGCCAAATAGGAAGAATTATGTTAGGATGTTCTTTGATTGTTTGAAATAATAGAATACCTCATTCTTAGAGGAAATTCCTTCACAGATAAAAACCTGTCCCGCCTGCTGCATCCTGCTCTGAGCAACTCTGTACACCCTATTTCTCATCTCTACTTCTCATCCATCATCCCTACTTATCACCCATCATCCTTACTTCTCATCCCTACTTCTCATCCATCACCCCTACTTCTCATCCCTACCATCTGTCATCTGTACTTCTCAGCCATCATCCCTATTCCTTTTCCATACTTCTCATCCATTTTTCCATACTTCTCATCCATCTTTCCTGCTTCTCTTCCATCATACCTACATCTAATTCATAATCCCTACTTCTCATCCATCATCCCTACTTCCCATTCCTACTTCTCACCCATCATCCCTACTTCTCAGCTTCTCAGCTTCTTATCCATCATCCCTACTTCTCTTCCATCATCCCTACTTCCCATCCATAATCCCTACTTATTACCCATCATCCTTACTTCTCATCCCTACTTCTCATACCTACCATCTGTCATCTGTACTTTTCAGCCATCATCCCCTTTCCTTTTCCATACTTCTTATCCATCTTTCCTACTTGGCTTACATCATCCCTACTTCTCAACTCTATTTTTCATCCATCACCCCTACTCTTCATCTATCATCCCAACTTCTCTTCCATCATTCATACTTCTCATCCCTGCTTCTCATCCCTACTATCTGTCGTCCCTACTTACTTCTAAACCCTACTTCTCACCCATCATCCTTCCTTCTCATCCATCATCCCTACTTCTCAACTTCTCATCCATCTTTCCTACTTCTCTTCCATCATACCTACATCTAATTCATAATCCCTGCTTCTCATCCATCACCCCTACTTCTCATCCATCATCCCTACTTCCCATTCCTACTTCTCACCCATCATCCCTACTTCTCAGCTTCTCATCCATCATCACTACTTTTTATCCCTAATTCTCATCCATCATCCCTACTTATCTTCCATCATCCCTACTTATCATCACCCCTACTTCTCATCCCTACTACTCATCCATCAGCCCTACTTCTCATCCATACTAACCCTCATCCTTACTTCTCATCCATCATCTCTACTTCTCATCCATCATCCCTACTTCTCATCCATCACCTCAACTTCTCATTCATCATCCTTACGTCTCATTCGTCATCCCAAATTTGTGTCCCTTCTTCTCATCCATCAACCCTCCTTCTCAACCATCTTTCCCACTTCTCAATCGTCATACCTACTTGTCTTCCATCATCCCTACTTCACATCCATCATCTCTACTTCTCGTCCACCATCCCTACTTCTCACACCTAAATCTCATTTATCATCTTGACTTCTCTTCCATCATCCCTACTTCTCATCTATAATCCCTACTTCTCACTCATCATACTTACTTGTCATCCCTACTTTTCGTCCATCACCCCTACTTCTCATCCCTACTTCTCATCCATCATCCTTACTTCTCATCCATAATCACTACTTCTAATCCATCATCCCTATTTGTCTTCCATCATCCTTACTTCTCATCCCTACTTCTCATCCATCATCCCTACTTCTCATCCATCATCCTTACTTTCCACCCATCATCCTTACTTCTCATTCACCATCACTACTTTTCAAATCTCAACCATCATCTCTACTTCTCATCCATCGTCCCTTCTTGTTTTCCATTATTACTACTTTTCATCCCACATCCCTGCTTCTCATTCCTACTTCTCTTTCATCATCTCTACTTCTCTCCTCATTCATCATCCCTAATTCTTATTTCTGCTTCTCATCCATCATCCCTACTTGTCATCCACCATCCCTAGTTGTCTTCCATCTTTACTACTTAACATTTATCAGCTTTGTTTCTCATCGCTACTTCTCATCTATCATCCCTACTTCTCATCCATCACCCGTCTTCTCATCCCTTCTTCTCATCCATCATCCTTACTTCTCATCTATCATCCCAACTTCTCATCCATTAGCCCTGCTTCTCATCCCTGCTATTCGTCATCCCTACTTCTCAACCATACTCCCTATTTCTCATCCATCATCCTTAATTCTCACCCATCAACCCTGCTGCTCATGCCTACTTCTCATCCATCACCCCTACTTTTCATCCCTGCTTCTCATTCATTATCCTTAATTCTCATCCCTACTTCTCATCCATCATCCCTACTTCTCATCCATCATACTAACTTCTCATCCATCCTCCCTACTGCTCCTCCGTACTTCTCATCCATCACCCCTACTTCTCATCCCTACTTTTCATCCACCATTCCTGCTTCTCAACCCCTACTCCTCATTCATCATCCCTACTTTTTATTCCTCATTCTTTAGTCTTACTAACACACTTGCCATGTTGTGAAACACCCCTTTACACTGATTAGTTGGCAACAGTCAATCAGAGTTAAGAGATTGGGCTGATTAGTTGGCAACAGTCAATCAGAGTTAAGAGATAGGGCTGCAAATATTGCTCTAGCCAGCAGAGGAAAAAACTCAGCCTTCTCATTGCACATGCTGGTTGAGGACAGAGGAAGGGAAATACAACGGATGTTTGCTTACAGTGAATCCAAGGCTGTACAGCATTTCATTTAAGTAAGTGCTTTTCTGTTTACAGAGGCCTCTGGGGAAAGCTCTAATGGCTTGTGGAAGACAAGGGGCCTCCTACCTGAGACATAAATCAACACTTGGAGAGAGGGCTATACTGGTATACTGGTTTCAGTTTCATATGTAACAATTCTGTCCAGGTTTGCTCTTCTCGGTTTCACATACAGCTGAAGCCCAGCTCCCAAAATCTGCAAACTGCAAGAAAAGATGGGAACTCAGCTCTCAGAGCAAAAGACAGCCACAAACTAAAACATTATTTTTGTTACAAATAAAACTGAAACTAGATAAGGTTTGTGATAAATTGTATTACCTTTTCTACAACAGTTGATTTTAAACATTATATTTGTTACACTGAAACCAGACAAAGGTTCTGATGATGTGTATGCCCTTGTCTCTAAGTGTTGATTTATGGACCAAGCCAAGGACACTGGTCTTTCCCAAACCATCCAGCTTTCTGCAGAGGACTGTGTAAATAGAAAACACTTAAATAAAATGACATGCTCTACAGCCTTGGATTCACTGGACGCAAGCTCCACAGTGGCTATACCAACAGAATGCAGCTGTCTCTCTTAACTCTGATTGGCTGTTGCTGATCAATCAGTGTGAAGGTGTGTTACACAACATTGAAAGTGTGTTGGTATGACTGAGGGATGAGGAATGATAAGTAGGTATGATGGATGAGCAATGAGACGTAGGGATGATGGATGAGATATGAGAAGTAGGAATGAGATGTAGGAATGATAGATGATGAGAAGGAGAGATGATGAATGATGGATGAGATGTAGGAATGTGAAGTATGGATGATGATGAGAAGTAAGGAAGATGGATGAGAATTAGGGATGCTGGATCAGAAGTAGGGATGATCACTGGTGAGTCAGAAGAAGGGATAACGGATGATGCATGTGAAGTAAAGAAGATGGATGAGAAGTAGGGATGATGAATCAGAAGTAGAGATGTAATATGGTGGATCAGAATTAGGGATGATGGATGAGAAGTATGGATTGTGGATCAGAAGTAGGGATGAAAGATGAGAAGATGGGATGAGAAGTAGGGTGGATGGATGAGAAGTAGGTATTAAGGATATGAAGTAAGGATGAGAAGTTGGAAGGATGGATGAGAAGCAGGGATGAAGGATAATAAATAGGGATGAGAAGTAGGGTTGATGGACGAGAAACCGGGATAATGGATGAGCAGTAGGGATGAGAAGCCAGGATGAGGGATGAGAAGTAGGAATGTTGGATGAGAAGTAGGGATGATAAGACCAGATGAGGGGTGAGAAGTAGAGATGTTAGATGAGAGGTAGGGATGGTGGATGAAAAGCAGGGATGAGAAGTATTGATGATGGATGAGAAGTAGAGCAGAGAAGTGAGAATGATGGATGAAAAGTAGGGATGATGGATATGAAGGAGGGATGAGAAGCAGGGATGAGGGATGAGAAGTAGGGATTATGGATAAGAAGTAGTGATGAGAAGTGAGAATGATGGATGAGAAGCAGAGATGATGGATGAGAAGCAGGGATGAGACGTAGGGATGATGGATGAGAAATATGGATGATAGAAGTAGGGATGAGAAGCAGCAATGATGGTTGAGAAGTAGGGATGATGGATATGAAGGAGGGATGAGAAGCAGGGATGAGGGATGAGAAGTAGGGATTATGGATAAGAAGTAGGGATGAGAAGTGAGAATGATGGATAAGAAGCAGAGATGATGGATGAGAAGCAGAGATGATGGATGCGAAGCAGGGATGAGATGTAAGGATGACGGATGAGAAATATGGATGATAGAAGTAGGGATGAGAAGCAGCAATGATGGTTGAGAAGTAGGTATGGTGGATGAGAAGAAGGGATGATGGATGAGAAATATGGAATGTGGATAGAAGTGGGGCTGAGAAGCAGCAATAACGGGTGAGAAGTAGAGATGATGGAAGATAAGTACGGATGATGGATGAGAAGTAGGGATGATGGATGAGAAGTATGTAATAGAAGCAGGGATGTGGGATGCGAAGTACAGATGATGAAAGAGAAGTAGGGATGATGGATGAGGCATGCAGAATTATATTGTCCTAAAATTGATTCTGTACTAATGCCATAGAGACCTCCAACCCTTAATTAAACAGAAATAAATGAGGACTCTTTTCACTTGCTTCCAATCCATGTGCCCCATCTCTACATCTTCTGCTATTCAAGGCAGCCACCAGCCACTGCAGGCATTGTTTGGTGGATTTTAAAAGGCAGAGAGACCCTAAAACGTTGTCTGTTATCTAGGCATCTATCCATACAATAACTACATCTCATTGGCGTTGACCATTGTACAGCCTGGCCACATAAGCCTTCTTGTCATAAACATTTAACAAAACATGAGTCTGGTACTTGCTCTGGAAGGTGGGCCAAGCAAAGTAAGCCCCTACATGCAATTTAAAATAAATTGTGTATGGAACAAAAATTATGTTTTTTTAAAACAACGTGTTGCACACCTTTTGGGAAGGAAAAGTCCTCTGCATTATATAATGGCCTTGGAAACCTGCCCTGAGTGCCCAACTGTACTTCTATGTGGAGCCATAAAACTGATTTTTGTTGCCATAAGGAAACACGGATCATGCGTGTTCTTCATGAAATAGGCTTCTCTCATGGATTCAAGTCTTGTTGGACTGAAAGGGGTGCCCAAAGAACTACCCTCATAGTGGTGTATGGCTACTGTCTTCAATAGGAGTTAAGCAGCACGGGTGTGGTGGTGGCAGCATACCATGTAGTGATCAGTAGGAGTGAAAAGGTCCTTTTTAACCTGTGGCACTAGATGAGGCCTACAGGCTCACTCATTTTAAATTGCAGCTGCTGTGTGCCTAACTCACCCTTGGCCTATATCAGTTTGTTGTGAAGTGCTGCGCAATGCAGGAGTGGTGTTTCTGTACAGGGTGTGTGTGTGCCTGGGAAGGGTACAATTCAGGCATAGTGTAGTACTGAGCAGTGTGTACATGGTGAATGCTTTTGCTGTATGTATGTGTGCCTATGAGTGGTACAATACATGAAGGATGTAGTATTATGCAGTGTGTGCAGGTTAAATGCATGTGCTGGGTGTATGTGTACCAGTGAGTGGTACAATACATGAAGAGTATAGTGTATGCATATTATATGCATGTGCTGGATATATGTGTGCCTATGAGTTATACAACTCCGAGGATACAGTACTGTGAAGTGTGTGTACATGCACTGGGCATAGATGTGCCAGTGAATGGTAGAATACATGGAGGGCCCTGGCTTCCATTTTGGGAGACCTAGGCCTGCATGGTGGAACATGTAGACGAGGTGGAGAAATCCACCACACACAGATTTGTGTGTTGCTGCATTCCTGTAGGCTTGTTTGGACACCCATTGGAGAGGGGTGAGCCAGGCTCCCCGTACACTTCAAAGGGTGCTGTTTGATTCAGTGAGAAGTCGCAAGGAAACGGCCTGGACACATCTCAGGAAGGATAACAGAACTATAAACCGTAGGGCAGGGCCCTGGGCTAACTTTATGATACACATATCACTGTTCCTGACATCTATGTGCAAATTCCAGTCACTCCCATGACCTCTGTTTTGGAAATATTAGCTTTGGAGTTGTTGCTCCTGATGTGACAGAGAACAGGGGAGTGGACATGTAAAAAGAAGCAGCCCCCAAACATAAAATTTCAATATTTCAAAGACTGAAACCCTGAATCACATTTGGTGTCTGGAAATGGACTATTAGAATGGGAATATGAAGCCCCGAACATTGTCATCTACCAGGCAGTCAGATGGGCTGTGTTAAGAGGGGAAGCTCTGCAAGACATTTGCCTGTGACCAGGACTGGAGGCCAAGGCCTGCTAGTCTCCTTGCTGAGGGAAGGGACATCGACCAGGGAATCCTATACCCCCCTGCCCTGGAGCCTGGATCACCAGCACCTGCCTGCTTGCCAAGATCAATGTGCCCGGTCCGGAAGAAGGGAGCGTTGGAGGAAGCACGGTCCAGTGTGGGGCCCTGTCGAGTGGATGGCCTCTGGGATGTGTGAGGAAATGCCTGTTGTACCAATCAGGCCATTGCCCTTTTGCAGGACAGAGTCAGCAACCTCCATATGCCAGGGGAGGGCAGCCATTAACGTGAGTCATGTGTTGTAGCAATCAGGCTGGAGCCACTGCATAGTGCTGAGTCGGCAATCCCGCATGTCAGGAGGGTAAGCCGTGGAAGATGTCATCGTGCCAATTGTGCTGTAACCCATGTACTGTGAGATACAGTGACCCCCCATATGCCAGAGAGGGTCACGGGAAGCATCAAGAACTGCAACCCGATCTACAACTCCCTTCCCACCAGGACACTGTGGGAGCACTCCTGCACCATCACCCAGCTGAGCGAGCCACAAAAGAATAATTGCAACCACCCCCACGAGGAGATGAATCAAACACTCATACCACTGGAGGAGGCGCAGATAACCTCAGGTTGCTTCAGGACAGCGACTTTGAGTTACGTCATCTCCATGTGCTGGGTGCAACCACCTGGGCTGCATGCAGCTGACTCACCTGAACTCAGCTGCAGCTGCTTCGAATGCCCACAGATGGGGTGGACTCAGGAACTCCAGACGCTGTACACCTGCCTGTGCGGGTAAGTCGGATTTCAGGCCTTTAGGCCCTGGGAAAACTTGCTGCTACTTAGCGCGGTAGCTCTGGAACACTATTGACTCAAATTAGAGTCAAAATGGACTTTTGAGTCTCAGACTCCTAGTGATGTATACCCTGGATGTTACCAATAGTGAATGAGGAATAACGACTATCGTGTGGGGCGGGAATGAGACGTTAAAGAAACACTAGAGCCCCAACCTCAGTGGGGGACTGAGTAATTGTGAATGTTGTATTTTTGCTTTGTGTTGGTAGAAAACAAGACACTTCTCTTTTTTTCAGAAAAGTGAGAGTTTGGCTAGACAATGATTTATTGCTGCTGCTGGGCACTTTTTGAGTTGTGAGCCATGAGAATACAGTGTGAATCATGTAAAAATCCTTGATGTTTCTGCTCAAGCAAGCAGCACATAGTAAAATATTGCAAGGCAGCAGAGTACCTCGCCATTCTTCTTCTTTATAGAATCAATTAGTGTGCTCTGGACAGCCAACAGTGACTAAGTCAAAATAAAGTATTGACCAATACCCACCGCAAGCCAACAAAATAGAAGTTATCACAGAAAAGGAACACACACAAAAGCATAATCTAGAGATGTTCTGACTGGCTTTCCAGTCCGAAATAACAGCAGTTTAATCCTCAAATTGAAAGACTGCTGGGGTCAGGCCCTGGCACACACTGTCTTCCGAAGCGTCGCCCTTCTGTGAACTGTGTTTTGTCATCCCATCCTGTGTGTCCTGTCTTGCCCCTGTGGCACTGAGTTTATTAGATTTCTATTTTTGCACAATAAATGTTTGGCACGTGTGAAGGGCAAATTAGAAACCATAGGTTTTTATCATGCAGAATGAGAATATGAATGTGTGAAGATAATCTCCCACTGCTAAAGTTCAGAGGGTCACCAGCTGATGAGATTTTATGTAAAAATATGTTTTCTATAATATGTTCACTTGTGTCCTATGGTGGTCTCCCATTTCACCTACAGCAGCGGCTTGTGCAGGTAATAGCAGGTGGGGTGGTAGGGCCGGGTGGGGGGGATTTTTACAGACAACGACGAGGGGAAATTAATTATTTATTTAATTTTCCCTCATGGTCGTCTGTCAAATCTCCCCCCCCCCACAACCCGGCCCCACTGCTACCGCTCTTACCTGCATGGACCGCACCTGCTGACCTACAGCCAGTTTATCAAGCTATCATTCCTCCAAACACCATGGTTGCCCTGTGACGATTTCACACTGTAAATATCCATTCTGAGCGTGAGATCCAATCCCGGCTTCCCCTATCGCTCCCATTGCCTGTTTTCCCCTACTTCCCACCGCAGGTGTATTGGTCCCTGCATAGATGTTCAGGGGCAACAGGGGCTTTGGATAGGTCTGATCAACAGGCACGTGACAATCGGTAAAACCAAATTTGTGACATTACATCAGCACCTCCTAGGGAACGCTCAAACGGGATAGGTCACAAGGAAGACTTAGAACGAATGTGTTTAAATTATCAGCACCTTGTTGGGAATGCTCAGAATGGCTCAGCCATTAAAAACTCTTAGAAAGCTAGCATGCACAATTGCTGTATGCATCCCAGCTCAATGACAGTATAATAATAATAAATAATCCACATTTGTAAAGCGCGAACAATCTCCCGTAAGGGTATCTAGGCGCTGGGGGTCATTGTATTAAGCAAGCTATTGCGCTGAGTCACGTGGTGCTGGGCTAATTTGCCGCCGGCGATCGAACCGTGATACCCAGATTCCAGAGTCAGTTGCCCTGGCTGCGGCGCCACTCCTCTTCCTTGAAGCAGGGATGTAAAGGAAACAGTGCTGTTCACCTGTTTCTCTGCCTGTGTTGTGTGAGGTTATGGAGGCCGGCCCTGAAAGCCATATTGCACTGTTAGCTGTTAAAAGGTGTCTTTTCCGTTGCCCTCATTATGCAACCTTGCTATTGGCGCTGTCCAGAACGGTGAGGTGAGAAATTAATCTAGACTTATATCCTGCTGCCAAGGGCTATACCAGTTTATAAAAGCACCAAACCTGAGATATAGTCCCAGGCCTCGGGTGAGGGCCTACAATGAGAGAGGGGGCTTTTAATAACCAGTATAGCTCGAGGCAGAATGGGACTATAAGGCTATTAGAACATTCCACCAACTGAGGGTAGAATGATGGAAATTAAAAAAGCAGAAGCATTAAGTCCAACATTGGAATATTGGACCAGAGGGTTTATACCAACCATTATGAGCCCCGAAACACAACAGTGTCTTCATTGGAACTCCCGACATTCCAGTCTTCTATCAGCGATTAACATTCTCTATAGATGGCATTATCACTGTTGAAACACCCGGGTAGAGGGCACCTAAGCTCATTTTTCCCTGTAATTTAAGTCTGTCTAAGCAGAGTGAATGTTTATACTTTGAAGTAAATCAGAAAAGCAGTGTGGGCATGCATGTCTGGCCAGGAAAGGTGTGTTTAGGGGGTGGATGCTTATACCACATCGCCAAGTTGATGGTGTTAACTGATCATCAGTTGACATGCTACTTACCAATCTCCCTTGCTCTCAGCTTGTGTCCATGATATGCAGAGGGCGTTAGTGGGTTTTAAATACTTTGCACCTCATTTTCTCTAGTTACACCTTTGTGTATCAGGAGCTCTAACAGACAGTATCTTCATCTTTACTGCTCCAATATCCAGAAGCCTCCCACAAATTTCCTATTTTTTTAAAATAATCTTTTGAAAAACCCTCTTGTATATTAAAAAACAAAAATCGGGTGTCACCATTAGTGAAACTTTCTGGCTTCCATAAAGTTTTTTAAAATTCTAATAACACTAATGCTCTTCCTTGTTAATTTTAATCCTGTTTTTTTTTAATCAGCACAATTATAATGGAGGCATTATTTTATACAGATGCACTGACAACAAAATGATTACTGCTTACCAAAGAAAATGTATTATGTGGCCCTGTATATGTAGAATCAACCATGTGCCTCAGATGCCTGTGACTTCCATGAACAGGAAGGTCCATCTATCAGGCAACATTATGGTATTTTACCCTGCTACCAAGGGCTATGGTTAGTTCCTAACGGCCTTCTCCCTGGGCCATATGCCCTAGCCACAGAGGGTGAAATGTTGAAAATTTAACAATGAGGAACAGAATCAGAAACATTATGATGTTGGTGCACCATGCATCTACCCCTCATTATCGGCCCTCTGCTACTCTATGGTCTTCAGTGGAGCTCTCGACATTCCAAAGTTCTAATATCTGCTAATGTGTTTTACATTAAATTCAAGTAGGAAAAATAAAACTCCACGGCTGGACACGTTATGGTGAGGCATTCACAGGGCCGGCTTTAGAGCTGTTGGCACCCGGTGCGACAGTCTTTTTTGGTGCCCCCATCCCCAGGTCAGCGCCCAGTGCGGAAGCATCAGTCGCATTGCCTTAAAACCGGCCCTGAGCATACACCTTCTTTGTTGAAGGTTTGTTGTTACAAATTAACTCTGATAATAGACATGTTATTCATAAGGGACTTCCAAATTACAAAGGTATATTGGATGAATAGGTTGGTCTAACTATTTCAAGTCCAGTACATAGAACCCAATTCTCAAAAATATTTTTATATTTAAGCTTGATTTACAAATGCAAATAGGGTTTTTTACAAGCGCAAAACTGCTTTTACTAACCTCAAATGTTGTTTTTGCGCTTCTACTAGGACTTTGCATGTGAGATGTAGGGATTGGCACAGAGTAGGTATCACATGGGGGGAATGCACTACTAGTGTGTGTACACCCAAAATGTACTTTTGTGGGCATTCACAAACTCATCTCTGGCCTTGTCCCACACTGGTAAAGGTTGGAGGTTTCCTTCAGGAAAGAGATGAGATTTACTTGTGCCATGGACCATAGTAAGTCCCTTCCCGGGATGAGAAGGTGAGAGGAACAGCCAGCAAAACCAAAAATGGCGATTTCCCCATGCACACTAAAAAGGATGACAGTTATAAAATGCATTTTCTCTTCGTCATTGTTTTCCCACGGCACTAATTATAACTGTGTATGTTCTCGCATGCAAACCTAACTCGAACGAGTTTCCTCGTCACCACCTCAGATTTCTAGCTATTGCCTGAAAATATTTCGTAAATTTCAAAAAAGCTGGAAATCTGCAGTGGAAAACCTATAGGTGCACACTGCTGGCTATTTTCCGGATAGGGCTGTTAGGAAGAAAGGATTCCTTGCACTGTAGCAAGTGCAGGGGAAGCGGAAGATAGGGGGGGGGTTCCCACAAAGTGTTTACATTGTGGGGTTTGAAGTGAAACCACATTTTAATTGAAGGCCAGCGTCACTTCGACGAAACCTTGCATGCTGACAACCAGAAGGCTTGCCAGGAACCTGTGATCGCTGTGTATTTATACCTCTGCCGAGGACGTGTGAGTAGAACCGCAGGCGGGGTGCTGCCCTGCACAAGAAACCCCAGAGGTTTCAATTGAAGACCAGGGAGGTTTCTCTTGGCAGCCTGCACTTCTCTGATGTGTGCAGAATGCCAGCTGGATGCCGCAGATTCCGGTGACTGTCGGGGATTATAGTTATCCCAAACTGGGCCTAGTTGCGGCAGAGTTCCGCCGGTGGCCTCGCGCATGATGGCCCCTCCCACAGGACGTGGAGAGGGGCCCCTGAGTCGCCTGTATCTCACAGACAGTCATTGGTCATGGGCTGAATGGGGCCCTCGAAGGATTGCTCTCCCCAGCACGCCCCTCAGGCAGGGCCGCCTGAACAGCATTATGGGCCCCGGGCAAAGCAGTGCACTGGGCACTGCCTACACAACCACTCACAGGAATAAAAATGTTTAACGGAAAATGAGTGTTAAATCCTCGTCTGCATGGGGCCCCTATGCTGGTGGGGCCCCTGGGCAACTGCCCAGCGCTGCCCAAGCGTTAAGAAGGCACTGGCCCCAGGGGTTCCACCCGTGAGTTCAACGCTCCCAGCAGAAGTACATAGCACCCTGCCCTTCTTTCTAGTTGGGCAACATTCTAATACATTTATCATTCTCATAAAAAGAAACGGGAATTCCATCTGTGTAGACGCACGCCTACAACTTTGGGAGATTTTCGACTATTTCTCATTTCAAACACCCAGGCTTTCAGTAGTCGATTTATAATTCGATTGTTGTAGTTTTCATTGGCAAGGGCCTGGCCGGCATGGCATTACCTATGCAGTATTACGTTTTTTGGTAGTTTACTATAGCATGAACTTCGCTCAAATGGCATCTAAGCGCTTTTTATGTGCATTTTCGATAAGAACCCCACGTTACAAATTTCTTTTTCCGTGGGCATGGGGAGGCCAAATATTGTCCCTCATAATCACATTTAAAATTGTGAAGATTCTGACTTTAAAATCAGGACCCGGATCTTAAGAGCACCGCTTTCACTTTTTCTCACTTGAGCGTAACTTTGTCAGAATCAGGCTTATAAAGTTTCACATGTGGCCATAGAAAGTGTTTTAAAAATGAATGGCGTATGACATAGAATACTTTAAAGAAAATTAACTAATTATGACTAAAATTTATGCCGTAATTAATAAAAGAAAGTCCTAGGTAATGCCTCATTTCAGATATTAAGAACTTCATTATTTTTGGCTGGTATTTCCATATATACTAAGTGAAAACTTACATTTAAGAAACAGAATTCCATTTAACGAAATTCAAAATCGGGAAAGAGCAATAGGAAGCTAACTCAAGGGAGAGTCTGTGGCTTAACGGCTATGGCGGCTGATCCTGAAGATGGGGAACCCTGTTCGAGTCTGGTGGGAGGCTCAAACATCTGGGGGAATATTATCAAGGATGGCGTTAAAATTATGGCCGGTTTCGCGGCAAAAAACTGCAGCTAAAGCGGCGATAATGGGCTTGATGATATATGCCCTGGAGAATTCCAATAGAAGCCCATGTTCACACCAGAACACGGACTTCTATTGGAGTTCTCCAGAGCATATTATCAAGCCCATTATCGCCGCTTTGGCGGCAGTTTTCTGCCGCGAAACCGGCCATAATTTTAACGCCATCCTTGATAATATGCCCCCAGATGTTTGAGCCTCCCACCAGACTCCCGAGGGCCCCGTTCAGCCGCCATTCTGCCGCTAAACCAGCGATAATTTTTAACGCCGTCCTTGATAATATGCCCCCCTGTGATTCTGAGCAAATCACTTAATCTCCCCATGCCTAAAAATGAATGTGTCCTTCTGCCATGCAACTGGTGCTCATGTAAAGTGCTCTGATACCATCGATTACTCAACATGCTATGTCAACTGATGGAATTGTTGTTTACAATGTTGCCATTGATATTAATGCATGAAAGCCTGAAATATCAAGTGTGTGAAAAATTGGATTACTTGTTGAGGGGAGTGTTAACCCTTCTCAAGCAACAACTAAATTAACCTTTGCCTTAACTCTTTGGTAGCTTGGCACAAAAGCAGTCAGGGTTAACTTAGAGGCAAAGTGTAAAGTATTTATGCAGCAGACCAAATAGTAATAAAGTGAAAACAAAGCATAAGTAAAATCCCACACCAATTTAGAAAAATTGTGAGTTTAAAAATAATTTAAGACCAAAACGACAAAAATGCAATGAGTAGAACTGGAGATATTGACTTTTAAATGATTTAAGTAAAATTAGGTCCAAAAGTCGCAAAGTGCCAAATGATGGTATCTGGTCACGCCAGACCTGGACAAAGTCACAAGTGCAGGCTGACTGACCATGATGGAGCGCAGGCGAGGCATAAGACCAAGTTTGGCCACATGAGAGTTGTATCCTATGTACTTGGTGCGAGGTCCGAGCGGTGTTGTTTTACTAGACTTTGCGTCATCCGGCGTCAGTTTTGATGAAGCTGAATAGCAAGGCTTTGTGTTGCTCTGAGTATTTTCCGATGAAGCGGTCATTTGTGCGGCGAGGCTTTGCAGGACTTCTCTTTGCTCAGTGTCTGTTCCGATGTAGCTTGCAGCAGTGCAGTGCGGCTTTGTGGGGCTTGGTGTCGGATTTAGTGGAACCTTCAATTAGGCCAGGAGGAGTTCTTCCTGATGCTAGTCAAGGGCCCAGGACCTTGGAAGGCACCCTTTGTGGATCATAGGTCCATTCCAGCAGAGGCCAGCAGTGCGGTCCAGTGCAGATCAGCTGGGCTGTTGCAGGGAGGCCGCTGGAGTTTGTGTCCCTGTAGCTCAGAACAGGATTTCTGCCAACTGATCCTTGGAGTCACTCAGCCTGGGATGAAGGGAGCAGGTCCAGTCTTCCTACTCAGAGTGCAGGACATGCTTCAAGCAGCAGGGCATTCCTCTGGCAACATGGCACCATTTCTTCTGTAGTGTCACAGGTCCATGAGTGTACTGAAGAGTTGGTCTGAGGGTCCAATATTTATAGCTTATGTTAGCTTTGAAGTGGGAGAACATTCTAGACTCCTCTACATCTGGTTATGACATTTCCTTTGTTCCCCTGTCCAGGCTCCAGGGGTTCTGGGAGGACAATAGGCTGGTGTCAAGTTCTTTGTTAGTATGCTTTAGCTAGCCCCTTTAAAATGTAATAGGGTCTGATTTTATTTATGCTTTGTGCATTGTCTTTATTGCGATTAAAGTCTAAACTCTTTAAATCTGGGGTGATGAAAGACGGCTTGTCGGCCTACTTCAAAGCAGTGAACTCCCTGCACGTATGAGCGGCTTCACAAAGGAAACAGGCAGCCTCCCCGGTAGATAATGGGGTGGGGGGGCTCTTGTACTGTTGATGAGGACTTTGTTGGGGGAGGGAGCAGATCACCGACAGTTCGTTTTACCAACGCAGGTTCTTAATAGGGCTTGGGATATGCAGCCTTTGTATCCCACAAAACAAAGCTATGTGGATTTATAATTCTGGAACCCAACTTGCAAAATGTAGGAGATTACCAGTTATTTGAGTACAGACCTATCAGCGTTGAAGAACTAACCATACATGTCCTCCTTGCACTTTCTCTCCCTCTGGATTTTTGATTGATAGGTTCATCACTGAGGGCTTTTGGCACATAAAATGGCAATGGAATGTTGGTCAAGGAACCAAGAACAGGCAATGTGCCTGCTACTACTAAGGGTAAATTAGGGATCCGGCACTCTCAGGGCTGCTTAGCAACTCATTGGGTTACAGAGTGTATTAAGGCAACTGAGAAGTGCTCTTCTTCTTATCTATGGTGTCATAAATCCTCCGTCCCCCAAAACTACAACAATATGAATGGGTTTCGCTTACCTTTTTTTGTGATAAATTCCCCAATTGTACATTGGGCCTGGGCAGGCTACTTAAACTGACTACAAATGTACTTCTTTGAGACTCAGTCCACAAATGTTCACTTTATCTGTGAGATAGATAACCCCTGAAAAGAAGCACTACTGAACTTGAAGCTTTTAGCGTAAAGCCCGGAAATCTCTGAGAATTAATCTTAAATGATCATTTCTGTGTACACAGATCCTTACATCTCAGTAGCTCAAGCAGCAAGGGCTCTAGTGCAACCAAGATTGACTTGTAATTGGAGTTTATTGTACCTCCTTTCATCCCATCCTTTTGCTTTTAGGATAATATGCAACATATGGCCAGAGGTAATTGCACGTCTTAGAGCTTCCTAAATGGGCATCCTGGGATATCGTAAAGTTTGAGAGAAAAACATGGTCAGAGTTTGGCATGGTATTATATCCCAATATACTTTATGCCAGGCTGTAATTATTTTGGACCATCTGTTGTGTGTGATGAAAGCATTTTACGAAAAGAGGACTTGATGCTTTTTTAAAAACAATAACAATTGAAATCACAGCATTAATCAGCACTTTATTATTAAAGAGAAGTTTCTATATATTGCTACTGTAATACCCCAAATCATGTGATGTATAATTGCTCTTCGCTTAATCCAGGGGTAATTCCCTAATACGGTAACACCATTATAGCAATTGGAACAGGCAGCATTACCCACTGATTTTTAGTCCATGATTGCTGGCAGACACCTTTCACTGTATTTGTATGATATTACACCTTAGTAGGACACCTTTTACAGTATTTATCATATTACACCTATTATAATATATCTGTAAACCGTGAGACTGGCAGAAATGTAAAGTAATCCAAATTCTGCACATTTCATAATGTGCAATGGGAGGGGGACACTTAATGTGCATATAGTTGATTTAAATCCCGTTTATGCTAAATAAAAGGGGGGAAGCATGTTTACCTACATTGGTTTTACATGAAAGGGCCAGTTTTTACTCCTACCAGACCTGGGTAGTGGGGCAAGGGCAGGGGACCTGGGGGGACGGACAAAAAAAGTAAAAAAAAACAAAACACCTGTGACGCCCGTCCGGCGCCTCTTCTCCATCCTCTTATTCCCGATTCCGGTCCCGCAGGAGGATGCAGGAAGCAGCAGGAAGCACCTGTCTCCCAACCTCACGATAGCAAATCACAGTGTTGCAATGAATCGTTGTAATTGGTCGGAGTGCTGTTGATTGGCACTCAGCCAGGGAATGGGGGTGGACATGTTCTCCATGCAGGCTGTAATACAGCCTGCATTTGAGAAGATGCGAAGTACGTATGAATTTGTTAAGCAAAGGGAGGGAAAAGACAAGTAGTCACAATGGATACATACAGCTAGGGCATTTATAAGTCATGTGTCCAGCAACGAGCGCCATCTTGGAAGTGGTGGTTATGGTGGGGTTGCGCAAGTTGTGGGTGACCTTTTTGGGTAAGCTGGGTGGTGTCCTGACTAAGTTAGAATTTGCAGACGTGGACATCTCTGACCCCAAACTAAAAAGATTGGGTACAGACGCTAAAGAGTTGGAAAAGGGGCAAGGTAAAGTAGGTCCTGAAACTGTTGAGGTAGGCCAGCTCCCCACAGGGACTGACCAGGACAGAAAGATGTAAGGCAGAGTAGGCCCTGCAATATTCAAACCACTTCCTCTACTCTTCCTCGCCGGACAGACTAGGAAGACTCTCCCAGGTTTGGCTGAGACTCCTGGCCTGTGCGCTAGGGGGGAGGTAGGGCTTGTGTAGGTAAGTGGGTCTCCGTTGCAGTATGCCCCACCACGTTTTGCCTGGCTTTTGATGCAACTTTGACGGTAGAGTACTGGGTCCCTGCTAACCAGGTTCCCAGTACCAGTGTTCTTTCCCAAAACTGTACCATTGTTTCAATATTTGTTAAACATCTGGCACACATATAAGCCCCTTGTAAAAGGTACCAGTGGTACCAAGGGCATTGTGACCAGGAAGGGTCTCTAAGGGCTGCAGCATGTATTATGCCACCCGAAGAGACCCTTCGCCAAACACATGCACACTGCCACTGCAGCCTTTGTGTTTTAATGCAGATACAAGTAAACAGGGGACCTGGCACACCTCCCTGTGTTCCAGGCCTACCAGCACTGCAAGAGGCATAGGTCAGTCACACCCACACAGCAGGCATTACAGCCCCAATGCAGGGTGCACTATACCTCATGTGATGGCATAACTGCATGAGCAGATTGGCCCTATACTGTCTAAGTCCATTCTTAGACATTATAAGTGCACTGCGTAGCCAAGCTGAGTGCATGAGCTGGGAACTTGTCACTACGAGTTCCACAGCACCATGATGGCTTACCCGAATCCCAAGATGTTTGTTACTAAACATCTCAGATTAATGAGCCCACACTGATGCCAGTGTGGAAATGCACTGATAGGTTTTCAGGGGGAACCTCTGAAGTGTCCTATCAACTCACTAGTGTGCACCTGACTGGTCTGGACCAGCCTGCCACCTCTAGACATGTTTCTGACCCTCTGAGGTGGGAGCCTTTTGCTCTTGTTGGTCAGAAACAAAGCCTGCGCTGGCTGGAGGCGCTTCCTACCTACACCCAAGCAGGACAGCAGTGAAAGGTGGTGAGCCTCAAAGACTTCCCATCCTTTGTTATGCTGATCAGTGATCAGAGCCTCCCCAGCTAGTGGAGATTCCCGCCCCCCCTGACCAAGTCCCACTTTTGGCAGCCATGTCAGTGGGAAAATTAGTAAGCAGGAGAGGTATGTCCCCTCTCAGCCAGGACAACCCCAGAGGTGTCCGGAGCTGAAGTGACCCCCCTCCTTTGAGAATCCTCCATATTGTTTTGGAGGATTCTAGCCAATAGGGTTAGGGCTATACTCCCTCCCCAAAGAGTGGGCATACAAAGGGTGTAGTCACCCTAAAGGTAAGTAGCCCATTGGCTACTACCTTTTAATCCCTGTAAAACCCCTAAGTTGAGTATTTAGGGGCACCCCTAAACCTTCATCCTCAGATTATCTACGGCCTACAGAGAAGAGGACAAAGAAGAGCCGTGCAGCTGCGAAGACTGAAGACACCAACTGACGTGGCCCCAGTCCTACCGGCCTGTCTGCAGAACTCAAAGCCCCTGCTACACAAGGGTTACTCGTCCCACAACCCAGGGACCTCCAGAACCCTGGGAGAACTGCCTGCCTTCTAATAGACTCCTGATCTCCCATAGACAGCGGACCTGTCCAGAAGAAAAACAAGTTTAAAAACCAAAGCTCTGCCTGTGGTACGCAAAGTCAACCACCTCTGCACCCGACATCCAAGGCCCGAGTCCAAGAGGCCCACTGGTCCTGAAAAGGTTTCCCAGCGATCCTGAGCAAGAATCCCTCATGGGCTGACCCTGCTGGACTCCACGTCAGCACCTGCAGCCTCTGCATGACGACCCCCCAACCATGACCACACCGGTAAGCTGATTTCCGATACCAAAAGGACACCCCTGCACCCAGAGCCCTTGGGTTTTGGGGTGTTCACCCAACAGTGTCCTGACACTCCAGCACATCCCAATTTATCTGTGCCTCTGTAGGTTTCTTTTGTACGGCCTCCGGGCCTGAGCCTGCAGCCTTTTTCCAAGTTTGAGATTCCCCTTTGGCTTGCATTGCGCACCTGACGCTGTGTTGGCACTCTGCACCCGGCTGCCCCTGTGCAGCTGAGGGTGTAAGTTTGGTGCTGCCTTGTGGCCCCCAATCACGTGCCTTAAACTCCGGAGACTGGGTTTCAAAACTGTGCTACTTACCTGCAAATAGCACCACTTCTATCGCCCCCCCCTTTCTCTATTGGATAATATTGGCACCAGATCCCGAGTCTGACCTCTGCACCCGGCCACCCCGTGCCGCTGGTGGTGTAGTGAGGTCACATACTGAACCTTGCCTGGTCCTGATTCTTCATTCAAAAGCTCAATACTTTACCTTTTTACTTCCCTGCATATTGCTAGTTGTGTTTCCCCAGGATAACATTGTACTGATTGAAAAATGCACGGTGTCCACTTTTTACATTGAAAAACAGTGATATTGCAAAATGTATTTTACTGCAACAAAGTATCCTTGGTTCTAAGAAATAAATATACAAAAAGGGATATTTTTAGAAAACATTGGTCTCGGATTTAGTCATTGAGTGTGTGTAATCATTTCTTGCCTGTGAGTGTGTTAGCACTGTCCTCAGATAATCCTAACTGCTCGCCCACTCTACCACAAAAAGAGAGCTTTAGTATTATCTACTTAAGCCTCTGTGAAGTCTCTGGGGATCCACTGAAGTCTGTGCACACTATACCTTATTTTGGTATAGTATATACAGAGCCAGCTTCCTACAGTGGTGTCTTTAGGTCACTTACTGGATTTTTAGAAATGTCCTAACATAATATTAAAACGGTTGAGTGGTTATTACTACGCCTCTGTGATTTAGTTTATTACACTCCTAAATGATACAAATTTTAAGTTGTGCAAAATTCCAGGAATTTCACACCTAGGAGATTTTGCACTATTTTGTTATGTGGTGGACTGGCTAGAACAGAAAATGGCCTGTAACTGCAGAATAATTCTTGTGAGGGCCATTTCTTCACCTCAAACTAGCCCCAATATCAGTATCTCGTATGTTTTTTTTGTGCAAGGCCTGTTGTCGCATTTAATTTTCATGCAAGATTCCATGAAATTTAATTTTGTGAATTCTCACAGATTAAAAATGTGGGATTTTGCTCAAGCCTAACAGCTACATGAGAATAATGTATTATTATTCATGTTAATATTATTTCTCTGTTTCAAAAACAGCCTTTCATTAATCAGCATCCGTCAATTTTTCAGTTGAATAAAATGCACTCGTTTTCTTGTTGTGTTCATTTCCACTTAGCAATACAACGTGTAAGTTAGTGCTTGTCAAGAGACACATTTGTGATGTGTTTACTTAGTTACTGTTGCTACCTCCATCTGAACGGCGATGCTCCATAAACTGGCCATTTAGAGTATGAATTCTTTAGCTTGCTTTCTTCTTGACACATTTATTTTCTGTGGTCCCGCCCGGTGCAGTCATAAATGTGTCTTTTCTTTTGTGGCAGGTTTCGACCTGATGGAGTTATTCAACGTGAAAGAAGTTTTTGGAATGAAAGAAGAAGGAATTCAAAGCTCATATGTGCGCCTGGGAACTTACCCCATCGTGCAGCAAACTGAGTAAGGGATCGGATCTTCCATTTCATGATGTTTTTGACGATTGGGAAAATGCACAGTAGTGTTCAAACTTGATCTGTATTTTTCTAGCTAAATCTGACCCAAAAATGTAAACTGTGGGCCTCGGACCTGTGCCAGAAATCAGCAGGCGACGCCACCTGCCTTCTATAGAATGCATAGGGTCTCTGTGCATTCTCTGTAGGAAGGGCAGGCCATCTGCCATTTTTGATGAAGATCCCGCATCTGCCAATCTCTAAATAAGGCCCCATATTTTTTGGTCAAATATAAATTATTTTCACATTTGTATTCAGATCTTTGAGCGAGACCAATTTTAAAGTAAGCAACTAAACATTTTGGGTTGAAGCCCACATGCTTGCGTATGAAGGTTGAAATGATTTCCTACTTTTGCTCCTTGCTAAACTGACCGCCATGTTTGCAAATCCACTGCACTCTGTAGCTGAAGCTGCAAAATACACTTATGTTACTGCAACAGTAAAAAAAAAATTTAAATCCCGAAAAAAGATGAAGTGCCTTTGAGGTTATGACCCAAAACCCCGCAGATTACTAGTTAAGGGTAGCTGTGTGCACTTACCTCCCACCATGCGCTGCTCAAGACTCCTGACCACACATTGATGACACATATGACCTCTGCAGTGGCACCAAACAGAAGCAGCGTTTTCACTTTCTGTGCGGCGCCATTGCTGCACTCAGCAGAGCCCATTTTCCTCTCTGAGCCAAGCGCTCTCTGTGGCACGCATTATCCTGTAGTGCCAAGGCAATCTCATAGGTGAGGAGCTATATCTTAGAAAGAAAACTGTTAGGCAAAGCTGACCTAATTGAGAGAGGGGCTATACAAATTAGTGGGCGTGATTGGCAGGATTAAAAAGTAGTTGGTTAGGTGATTATTGACTGAATAATGTTTAGAGAAGTATGCAAGTGAGTGACAGAGAGATCGAGTGAATGCATCTGAGGCATCTTGTCACATGGTCAGTTAATGCAGCCATATTCTGCGTCATGGAAATTAGAACATTGGAATGTTGAGAGCTCCACTGAAGACAATGGAGTGACACCGGGCTTATGATGGCTGGCATAAGCCTTCTGCTTCAACATTCCAATGTTTGCCTTTATGTTTTCCCCTTCTTAAATTAAAACATTCTACCCTTAGTGGATGGAATGTTTTAATAACCTTATAGCCCTTCTGCCTCGGTTTATAGCTATTGTTAAAGGCCCTCACCCTTGTTATAGGGCCTCGCCTACAGCTCAGGCCTATTACTTGTGTTCAGGGCCTTTAACAACCGGTATAGCCCCTGGCATAAGGCTATAAGGCTATATTAGAGCACTGGAATGTTGGGAGCTCTATTGAAGAGAATGAAGTGGCTCAGCGCTGATAATTTATTTATTTACTTTTTACTTTAAGAGTTTTATATAGCGCTAACTTGATCCGGAGGTATCAGAGCGCTTTACATATATGGGAACGTAATAGTTGCACAAGTTACATATGTGTAGATACAAATACATAGGATGGGGTGAATAAAAACCAACGTACAGTTAACCAGTGAATAAGTTATTGTTGTAATAAAGCTGAAACCACACGAGTAGAAGTTCTCACTCTTTATTCATGACCATCCGCTCTCAGCAGTGATGGAACCCACCTGAACATTCTAAGGTGAGCTCCCCAGGGTCATACCATATACTGGTTAGGGGAAGGGGGTTTGGAACATACCAACTCATACTTAAGATACTAAGATTATAACAGTTATGTCTAAAACTTTTGAAATCAAGCGGTTACAAGGGATAAACACAGATACACGTAACAAAAAGAGTAGAGGGGGATATGGGATTGAGCATACGGTAGATGGTTTAATTCAGGTCCTGCAGACTGGCACCAATTAGGGTAACACCCGGGGTCCGTCCCTCCAACCGGGCCAGAACAAAGGCAGTCCTGTTAGATTCCTGGCAGTAAGCATTGCGCACTAACAATGCAATGTTTGCCTTTCTGTTTCTTCCTTTTTAATTTGGAACATTCTATCCTCAGTGGATGGAATAGTTTGGAATGTTGTAACAGCCTCAGAGCTATTCTGCCTTGGGCTATACCCATTGTTAAAGGCCCTTTTCCTCGTTATAGTCCCGTTGCCCAGGTCCTTAACAACCGGTATAGCCCTCAGCAACATGCTACTAGGCTATCTAATAAGATTGAATGTTATTGCAATTAATCATGCGTCACATGATATAGCTGAAAATCACATGAAATAATATGGAATTTCCTTTATATGCTCTATAATGTTCGTTCCATCATATGTAAAAGCAGTGCATACATTTGTTTAAGTATAAGATGCAGAAAAACCACAATGTGCCCGCCCAGGCCAGTGAGTGCATTGAAAGACCCCCAAAGTCTATAATTTAGCAAAAAAATGCCATCTTGTGCTTTTTTAATGCCTTTGTCTTTAGTATATTTATCATTTGACCAGGAAGTGCTGTCATTATGAAGCAGTCATATCGTAGCCCGCTAAAGTGGCACCATGTCCCCTTAAGCACCATCTTAAGCCAATATCTCTTGTAATATGCCCTCTCATGGCTTTTAATCCCACGAAAGCATCATCAGTTGAGGTTAGTGTGCCATCATGTGCCGAAGACTTGCCCTCATGTGATGGAAATAGTAATCTTATGCCACAACAGTGATGTCATTGGTGACACCAGGCATTGTCGGTATGAGCTAACGGCCATTGCATGGCAGGTGCGGAAGTTAGGGTTAAAGTTGCATAGCTAATTTAGCAGTCAGATTTCTGGGGTTGTGAAGTTTTGAGTCTTATGTTTAACTTTGCTGCAGTGTTTACAGGAAATTTCAAATACTTTTTGCAAATACCCAGGCATAGAAAGTGATATACCCTGTTCTGGAACAAGCCCAAAAACAAGTACATGTGCCCAATAACCAATCTGCCTAGGCCACAGGTGTGCATTACCCACTGCCCCGGCTGTACTTGTGCCTGTTGCAGTCACAAAGCACAGCCTGCAGTACCTGCTGGTCATGGCCTATGGTTGGTCCCAGTCAGGGCCTGACTGTGTGTAGTGGGCACCGGGCGTTTCCCTGGGAGGCTGGAGGGGTGGGGCCGATTGTGCAGCGGCGGGGTCTGTTTTGGTTACTGGAGGCCGGTGCTGCTATATCTGCCCCCAGAAACAAAAACAGGGGAGCTAGTACGTCAAAATTGCCTGGGCTACTTTTGGTTCCCAGTCCGGCCCTGGTCCCAGTAACTCTGCTCTAAGTACCACTTAGCATGGCACTCAACCATGCCCTGCATCCAGGACCATGTCTCAGATATCCTGCAAGGAATGGCTTCAAGAATCTCTTGCACCAGTAAGGACCCTTGTCCACTGCTCCATCAGGCCACGGCTTGTGATTGTGGCCTGTGGTTGCTGGACACATTTTCCACAGCTTTTGTAACTCGCACACTCAAACCTAGTAATTTTAGTACCCTTGGCGTGGGCACCTCTGGGTAAGTAGGGCAATGCCCATCCATTTGCTCTATCCTCCTTCACCAAGGCAGGAGGGATGTTTGTTTAGAAGGGAAAGCGGGCCTTTTGCTTACCCACTTTTTCATTACGAAGCTGCGGGTCTCTCCTTGTGCTCCATCTGATGTACTTTCTCTTTGTCTATGTTGGTGACCGCAGGCTAATGAGGTCTTTCCCAATCCTAAAAATAGCATCCTACCTAGTGTGATTCCAGACTATTACATTTTTACTATCATCCTACAAAAACTATTGACTACCACAACATTTTGAAGGTAAGTATATGTATGTAGGTAAGTATATATTCATAATTGTTAACTGCACACCTATGTACCATGTTGTGATATATATACTCAAGGTAGATCCTGAACTTCACATCCGTGTATCTTGATAATATATATAGATGTGATCAGGGCTTTGAATGGGCCGGTATTCAGAGGTACTGAGTACCAGCACTTTTTATTTTTTTCGAATTGAGTACCGGAAGTTCTTCATGGCCTAGGAGAGTACTGGTACTCAGAGGGATAGCCAGACAGGCTCAGCAATGGTGGCAGGAACAGGTACCACCGACATTGAGGCAGTCCGAGTGGCGTATATCTGTGCGCCACTCGACCGCCAAGCGCCAGCGGCGTTCTGCCATGTGTAGCTGATTTGCATTCTTGTCCTGGCTTCTAGGAGGTAGTAGGGTCTCCCTCAACTTGGACTGCGAGTGTACAGTACAATCAGGTCTTATGCTTCTAATTACACCAGAGGTTTAAGCTGAAAGCTTGCCAGGTGGTGCTCACCTAAAAGCAGGCAGCTGGCTTGAAGAGCGATTCAAATGGCCACAATGAGTATGAAAAAAATATATAAAGTGGTTTGTGTGTGAGTGTGTGTGTCTTTTGTGTGTTTGTCTTTTTTGTATGTGTTTGTTTATGCAAGTGCGAGTGTGTTCATTGTCCCCTCGGTAAAATAATGACAATGAAACTTTCACAAAGCCATTCTGTAGCCTCTAATTAGACCTCTAGCCCCACCCCCATCCCCTGCATGTAAACTTTTATGTCAGTGTGAGAAAATTAGCTGATAGAGATCATCCAAAGACAATCAGGGGCAATTTTTTTATTATGAACAACACTCGCACCAGAATTCCTTCCAGAATAAGACAATTTTTGCAGCCTTGGAATAAAAACAAGCATTGAAAGTGCAATAGGTTTCGCCTTTAATTAAGTTAAAGCCATTTGCTTTGCTAATGGTATTGTATAGCAAAGCAAATGGCTTTAACTTAATGAAAGACGAGACCTATTGCATTTTTAATGCTTGTTTAAACTGGTTTTCTTTCGTCTCTTTATCCTCTTTTCTTTTTTGTACTGTTGTTTCCTCATCTTGTTTTCCTTCTCTCTCTGTTTAATACCACTCACTCCCCATCTGTCCATTTCCTCCCTTTCTTTTGTTCTGTTTGCGCCATTTTTATTTCTTTGTGTCTTTTTTATTGTTCTCTCCCCAACTTTTTTGCTCTGCTCTTCTTGCTTGCTACGCTCTCAATTACTTTTCTGCCTTCTCTCTTTTGGAGCTATTATTTCATGCTCTGTATGTTTAGTGCTTTAAATGGAAATATACAAGTGGTGGTAACTGGGAGCCCTAATCATGATACACATGTGCATAAAGACACAGCTATGCTGTTTAGCATGGGCAATTTTTATTTTTTATTTTTCTGGTTTGAAAGAGCATTGGCAAAACACATTTGCAAAGCCAATAAGTCTGCATTAGCAAAGCCAAGAGAGAAGCCCTAACAATTGGCTTTGCTAATTCTTGTTCTGCTGGTGACTCCCTCTCTTCCCGTCTCCCACACATCTCTCCATCTCCTTTCCCTATTCATGCCTTCATTTCTCATGCTGTTCCTATGTCTTGGGGTCTCTTTTCCAGACTTTCTTTCTTAACCCGTCTCCTCTCTTTCTTTCCAGACGAATCTCTGCCTTTTCCTATCTCACTTTTCCTATCTCTTGCGACTTGGCCTAGCTCCTGTTCTCCCTATACCTGCGGATTTTTCTGATCTATTTTATTGTCATTATTTTGTCTCCCTCCCTCCCTTCATCGCTGCCTTTTTCACTTTTCCTGCCTTGCTTAGGTCTCTAGGAATCTCTCTTCTTGTCTCCCTCGCTTCTCGGGTCTCTCTTCCTGACCCACCCCTCTCTCACATTAGGGTTTTTTTCTTGAAGTCCTCTTCCATCCTTAGCTTCGGTTCTGTCTCTTCATGTCAGCTTTTCTAGTTTTACTCATATTTCTTTCTCACGTCTTCCTTTTTTTTCACCTTTCTTGTTTCTCTGCCTGCTTTTACCTCGCTCTCTTCATGTCTCCTTCACCTGTGTCTCTTTTTCTCCTCATGCTCCCTGTCTCCTTGCCTTCAGTTCCTCTCCTCGGGTCCCATCCCTGCCTCCTCTTACCCTACTCCCCTCTCTCCAGGTGTCCATCTCTCGCTTTACCTACAGCTCTGTCTCTCTCGCGCTCCTCTATATTCATATATATTCCTTACGCTGCTAACACCTCGCCTGCGGCTAGCCCATCAAGCACAGACCGAGGAACTCGAGAGGGGGGGACGACAAAAAACACGGTATCCCATCTCACGCTCTGCCAAAGCGGAAGTCAGGCAATAACGGGCCAAAAAGCAGGTGGGCAATGGGACGCCCACATTTAGGAAGGAACAATCCTGACAAACGCATGGCTTCAGGATGTAGATATGAATTATAGTTTGTAAACGCTGGAATTCAATGAAAGCCATGCAAATTGTGGCGATTTACGCTCATTTAGAAAAGGCCAGCACGTGTAGTGGCACCAGGGCACCACAGCTACAGCAGTCTTGGCACAAAAGACACAGGAAGGAAGCATTTCCTCCTGGTTCCACTTATTTGCACCCTTGCTAATCTGAGCGGGCATTTGGCCAACCCGAAGAAATTGATTTTCTTACTATGCCCGAGCCCACGTTAAGATGGAGTTCATTTTGGGTGGGAAGCAGACTGGCTCCTGCAACTGTCACTCTCCCACTATGTGAATGAAGCAAGAAGTCTCACAGTGTGTGCGCTCACACTTTGAGTGCCAGGGGCTCCCTCACACTCAGAGTATAGGGAGTTCTCTCACACTGTGAGAGTGAGGGTCCCCCTTTCACTGTTAGTGTCAGGTCAGCGCGGGAGGTTTGTATCAGGCTCTTCTCTCGATCAAAGTGCGTCTGTGGGGTCCTGCCCACAGCCACCTGTGGCTGTCTCTTTGGATGCAGCGGGTGTCTCTTTTAAATCGTGAAAGTAATTGCTTGGTGAAGTTAGGCAGCCACGGTGAGCTGACATCTCTCTAGGCACCCTCTGACGGTGGATGTCTCCTTCAAGTTGTAGGCAGCTAGTCACCGGGTGTCTCCGTCCAGTTGTAGGTTGTCCGTCTCTCGCAGTGGGTGTCTAGTCTCGGTACAGCTGTGAGTGGTGCGTCTCTGGCGGTGAGTGTCTCTGTACAGCTGCAAGTCACACGTCTCTAGCAGTGCGTGTCTCCGTACAGCTGTCGGTCTCCTTTCCCTGGTGATCAGTCTATAGCGCGCTAAGAGCCTCGCCGTAGCTGCATGTTTATTTTTCGGTGCAGTTGTGCTGTCTCTGCCAGTCTGCTCTCTCCGTACATGCCTGCGGTCTCGGCTGGCAGTCCATACGCCTCTCTTCATTACCTACCGCCCCTCCCCCAGGCCCCTGCGGGCTGTAACCTAACCCCTGGGAGGCGCTGAGCAACATTTTGGCGGCCACCCCGAGCCTTGTATCAGATCCCAGCTTGTTTCTAGTAGTGAAACCGAGTGAAATGCAATCTCCAGAGAATGTGCAAGAAGAGGCTGGCGCAGAAACTTGGCTGGAATCTCGGCGTCGGCTAAGCATCGTGTGATTCAGGTTAAATCACTTAATCTCCCCGTGCCTAAAACCCCTGTTTAATGTATCTGGTGCTCACGCTCCAATACCTCCGGGACCATTTTTCTCTAAATAAAACTACAAAACAAACTAAAAACGGGAGCAATACATTCGTGCTGCCCATGTTTTAGCACTCGCCAGTGAAACCGAGTGAAATGCAATCTCCAGAGAATGTGCAAGAAGAGGCTGGCGCAGAAACTTGGCTGGAATCTCGGCGTCGGCCAAGCATGGTGTGATTCTGGCAAATCACTTAATCTCCCCGTGCCTAAAACTCCTATGTAATGTATCTGGTGCTCACGCTCCAATACCTCCGTGACCATTTTGCTCTAAATAAAACTACAAAACAAACTAAAAACGGGAGCAATACATTCGTACTGCCCATGTTTTAGCGCTCGCAAGTAAAACCGAGTGAAATGCAATCTCCAGAGAATGTGCAATAGGAGGCTGGCGCAGAAACTTGGCTTGAATCTCGGCATCGGCTAAGCATCGTGTGATTCTGGGCAAATCACTTAATCTCCCCGTGCCTAAAACCCCTGTTTAATGTGTCTGGTGCTCACGCTCCAATACCTCCGGGACCATTTTGCTCTAAATAAAACTACAAAACAAACAAAAAAAGGAACAATACATTCGTGCTGCCCATGTTTTAGCGCTCGCCAGGCAGCTGATGGAGACTTTTCTGTTTCTGCCGTCCCACTTGGACAGCCTGCTTTTCTTCTGAAGTAAAAGGTTTATTATCTTTATGGGGCCATGTGTTGCTCATAAAGATAAGAAACCTTTTACTTCAGAAGGAAAGCAGGCGAGCCAGTCCAAGAGGGACGGCTCAAAAAGAGAAAAGTGTACGTCACGAAGAGCTCTTTCCCAATGGCTGGCCACGGTTTACCATAAACAGTGACGCCGGCCAATGGGAAAGAGGGGCGGGGCTTAACGCCCGATAGTCAAAGCCCCTTAAAATCATAAGATCTCGCCAGCGAGACTGCGCATGTGCGCAGCCTACGCAGGTGAAACCTATAAAACACTGATGAACATTCACTGCAACCTCAGTACATACAACTGAAAGGTTATCCGTCAGTTCCAATAGATAATTGCTTGGACTGAAATCCAGTGCTTAATTGGTGAAAAACAGTGCTCAATTTGTGAAAGAATAAGTGCCGGGGCCCTTGCCAGGAGGCCACTGCAGCTTGCACCATCCATTGCCCCTGTCAACGCTGCCAATGACAGAACCAACACATCTACTAACTATTACACTCCTTCAAGTGCGGCAATTCAGACTATTCCAGCATAGACATGGAGTTACATAACTCCACGTGGACACAAACACCATGGACGTTGTTCATGTCTGTCCATCTATGACCAAGGTATGCAGATGTGGCGTTAAGAAGAGTAAATCTATACTTACCTACATACACTTACCTTCGCAATATTGTGCTACTTGATATTCAGGAGCCTATAGTCTGAAGCCGATACTTTTGTGGCGCTATTTTTTTTTCTTTTTGGTATTTTAATAAACAATCTTCTACAATTTGATTACAACTATTGACTGATATTTTGAAATGCTGCTCTATCAATTTTCCTCCTCTTATTTGTTCACTAAAATGTGTTCTTCTCGCAACAAATGTCAAGAAAAGAAGAAAGTTGCAATTAATTATTTTTCAGCCTAAAGTTTAAAAAGACAATTCATTTAGTGGAGGGTTGTAACAGGAGCGTTGTTGCTCAGTTTGGTACATTTGCTCATTTGCACTTTGTTTTGGGGCGGGGGAGTGGGTTTCGCACCGTACAACTGCAGCTCTGGCCGCCATTTAGAGGCGGTCAACAATCTAGTTCTCTCTCAATTTTCTACACACCTTAAAAAGTAGGCTGGTGCTAAGCCCGTCATCACCTGTCCACACTCAGCTCGCACCAGCCATGCTGCTTGTTTTCAAGCTCTGTCACTGTGACATTGCTGCAGAACTACTCTACCTAAGGCAGGAACCATCCTGTAAAGCAGTAGCGACCCGTGGAGGGAGTGCTGCGGGGCAATGGGGCGGAGCGGGGGAGGAGCAGGGTGGGGGGTAGTAAACTACTGAATACGGCCAAACAGAGGTAAGTAAACAAATAAATAAATTAAACAAATTTCATTGCGCGCGCTGCATTGCCAAATGCGATGCAGCGCACGCAACAAAATTAGTTTTATTTATTTATTTGGTTACTTACCTCTTTTCTACCCCGACCCTGCTCCTCCCCCGCCCACCGCCCCACAGCACTCCCTCAACGGGCCACTACCACTCTAAAGGTAGGTCTGATTAACCGGACCTTGTCCTACCCCCTATCTGCAATCACTACTCCTGTGCCCTCCCAGGCATGGGCCAGCCACACAAGGCACACTTATATCCGCTTATAGCCCCCAAGAACCTAGTAACAGGTTTCGGATACGTGCAATGCTAGGCAATATACGCTCACTACATAAAAACACCTTGCACATTTACAATATACTGAGTGAGGGCAAGGTAGATATTCCTTTCCTTACAGAGACATGGATGTCCGATAGCTCAGCCCCGGATGTAGCTTTAGCCATCCCGGCCGGCTATTCTATGTTGCACTATGACAGAGTGGGCAAAAAGGGGTGGTATTGCTATTGTCTATAAACACTCTCTTAACTGTTACTTTTGACACTAAGGAGCTTCAGAGGTGGAATCAATGGGTTTTTGCCTTACACTTTCCGCAAACAAATCCCTTGCCGGGGTTCTGGTCTATTGTCCTCCTCCCCCTCCCCAGGGCATGCTGGTGAATTGCTATGCTCCTGTGATACGTTCATGTCCAAATACATGTTAAAACACTTTAATTTCACAGTTTAAATGGACCTCAATATACATGCGAATCCAGCTTAAGACCTGCACGGACACCTTCTGTTAGAAAACATGTCCCCCTGGGATATGCAACAATTTGTGAACTAGCCCACCTATGTAGCAGGCCATATTTTGGACTCCGTTTTTATCTAAAGGTCAAGTTATGGTGATAGACATCAAACCCAATGAATGGTTCAACCATGCCTTACACACTTTAAATGAAGGATGGAACATGGCCCTCGTGGACTCAGGGCCTGTCTCCCTCTCTCTCGTAGAAACTGGGCCATAGGCTCTCCATCAGAATTGGGTCTCTCTTTGAGTGAGCATGCCCCACACATGAGCGGGGACATTGACGCTGATGCTTTGTCCATCAACACCTGGCTTATACAGACTGCTGATACCATTGCCTCCATTAAACCCAGTGAGGCTCCCACCAGGGACAAACAACACTCTGCTTCCTAGTTTAATAATGAGCTCAAAGAGCTATGCAAACAATGCAAAAAAGTCAAAAGAGGCTGGGGCGATATTATCTCCCTCAGGATAAAATAATCTACAACAGTGCTCTAAATAACTACCATCATACAATCAAAAAAGCCCAATCGGGCTTCTTTACCGCCCGGATTGTTGACTCCAACAATCAACCTGGTGAGGTATTTAAAATTGTCCAAAAATGTCCCCACCCAGATGCTCTGCTTCGGCCATTAACTGCCTCTTCTAAGTTGTGCACACACTATTAGGCATTTTTGATGCTAAAATAAAAACTATTGTAGACTCTCTGTGATCTGTGAACTCTGATCCCATGGTGAGGAGTGGACCAAACAATCAGCTGATTCCTTCAACAACCCGGTCTCACTCCCTGCAGGAGTTCACATCCATCTCTCCGGAGGAGTCTGCTTATGCCCTAAGAGCCGATTCATGGTCCGCCGATGACCCCTGACCACCCGATATTCTTGTTTCTAACTGTGCAGCAATTCATCCCTCCTTAAATCAGCTTTTAAACATGTCATTCAGATGGCCACTGCCCCCAGCTGCTGGAAGCAGGCTAAATTAATTTCTTTCCTAAAAAACCATCAGCTGACAAATCTAGCCTTTCCATTTTTAGACCATTCTCCTTGTTGCCAGCCTTTGCCAAGATATTAGAAAAGCTTATTAACTGACAACTTTCCGCCTTTCTGGAACAGAATTAGCTGCTACATCCTCCTCAATTAGGCTCCCACCCTAGTTTTTTCACAGAGCCCACTCTGTTGGGGGTCGCAGACACCATTAAGCTGGCGGTGGATCAGGGGAAGCAGGTGGCCTTGAATCGTCTCTATCTATCCGCAGCTTTGACACCGTCTCGCACCCCATACTTCAACAACGTCTCGGTGACATCGGAATCTGTGGCCCCGCTTTGGCCTGGTTCTGTTCCTTTCTGTCAGGTAGAAGTCAATCTGTATGGATGGCTCCATACACTTCAAGACCTTAACTTTAAGACTTCGGGATACTTCAGAGGTCAGTAGTGAGTCCAACATTATTCAATGTTTATATGTCCAGGCTGGAGATACTTGTAGAATCGTACGGTGTGCAAAGAGTATCATATGCCGATGACCCACATATTCTCCTCACCCCAGATAAAAACTCCCCAAACGCTTTGAGCAAATTTAAGGCATTCATCACGGCAGTGTTTCATGGATGCACTCCAGCAACCTACAATGCAATGCCAGTAAAACAGAAATGTTGCTCTTTGGTCTAACTTTTCCCATCTGGGACAACCACTGCTGGCCACGTGGGGTGCTGTCTCCAGCAGCCACTGCCACAGTGGCCCGCAATCTTTGAGTGAAATTTGATAACTCTGACACATTTGCCCTGTGGCTGGTGTAGTAGGGTCCTTCTTTCGACTCCTAAAAGTTCTAAAGAAGTTCCTTTACCTTCTTTCTCAGCTTCAGCGGAAAACAGGGATACAGGCTCTGATCGGCTCATGGCTGGACTATGCCAAATCTTTTTATTGGGGTGTTCCTGCTCATCTCCTTAAGAAACTCCAGCTAGTCCAGAATGCTGCACTGCGGTTTCTGCTGGAGAGTCCATGTTCAACCATACTTGAAAGAACTGAACTGACTATCTATCAAGCAACAAGTTAGGTTTATAGGACTAGCCCTGACACACAGAGCTTTCTATCATTCGGGCCTTCAGTACCCTTCTAACAGATTCACCCCGAACCAACCCGCAGGCACACCCTGTTCCTCCACTTCCTTGATGGCGGTGATCTCACAATTCAGTAGGAGGAAGTGGGGTGGTAGCTCCTAGTCCTACCTGGATACTAGGGACTGGAATGCACTTCCGCAGTATCTCCGTGCCACAAAGGATCTACTGGTTTTCAAGCGTCTCCTTAAAACCTGACACTTTGGACTTTCTTTCCAATAACACAGTCAGTAAGCGGATCAGTCCTCTCGCCAGCACAGGGACACTCACTGAGTAGCTGTCGCGCTCTATAAATCCCATCTGATTGATTTAAGAGCGTCTGTTTAATCGCTCAATGCAACAAAAGGCAGTTAGCCAGAAGACTTGTTTTAATTTCTGGAAATTTGCTTCTGTTTCCCATCAGTGAATAGATCCCTAGTGCATGTGGAAAGAACAGCTTCAATTTCGGTGGTTTTCTCTAGAAAGACTGGACAAAAGGACCCAGACAGAAGACATGTGCTGCGCATGCCGATTTGGGGAACCTTTATTTAATTACTAATGGGGGAGGAGGGGCTAAAAGTCGCAGGAGTCCTCCTAGTGCCTCATCTCCACTTAGTCTGTGTAAAACATTTCTATCTCGCTGAACGCTGTTTTTGAGTTTCCTTAAGACTGGTAATTGGTTCCAGATTATAAGTGATGACGAATGGCCCTTTCCTATGAAGTCCAGGCCAAGACCTTAACTACAGCAGAGCGAGTGCTGCCTTTCAATGCCACTGCACAGCTGCATGACTAAGTACATTATGTTCATTGTTTCTCTCCTAAATATGTATGTGCTTCTGGAAATATGTTCCAGCCTGCGGCCAGGGGATCCAGGCTGCTAGGGCAATACACTGACATGATGTGAAATCTCATGTCTGATGAACGTTCAGAGGCCCGGGGAGTCTCCGAGGCTTGTGGCCTGGTTCAGACTGATATGGAATGGAAAGGCATTTCTAAAGCGCGTGGCTACTCGAGAGCATCCCAGCGCTGCAATGTGACAGTTCCAACTACAAGCAGTTAGGCAAACAAAAAGGTTTTAAGTTGCTTTCGAAGATTGTATGGACAATGATTTGTCAAAAAAGGCATATCTAGTGCATGGGGCTGGTTCAGATGTCCAACCCACTCATTATTCTCCCACCGCTGCAGTTCTGTGATAAAGCGAATACTTTGCTAATACTGACTGAAAGTCTGGAATAAAGTTGCATCGATTGAGTAGGAATAGTATGACGTTTATTTCCACAGAGATGGTTAATAGGAATGCAGTGATCATTCAATTAAGTAGATAAACTGAAATGAATTAAATCACCGTTAATTCATCCATAGGAAAGTCTGCGTGCATTCAAATGTGCCACTGAAGCTGTAATGATAATTAAGGTTAATAGACCAGAAATAGGAATAAATATTACTATATTAAGAAAACTGGCTGACTGTTGAAATGTGTTTTCTAAAGAAGAATACAGCGTAGTGTAAACAGTGGTGGCTGCTCGGGATCCAAAGCAGTAGGGCGGGGGTGGAGGGGTAGGGGGTGTAGTTACAAATGTAAGCACTGCCGAAAACATAAATACAAATATGTCTGCTCCATCTTGCTCCTCTCCCGATCCTCAACTGGCGCACAGCGTGCAGGCTCCCAGATGCCAATCTCAGTGCTTCCCTCATACTGGCAATGCTATTCCTAGCATGAGAGCAGCGCTGGGATTGGTCTGAGCAGCCTGGTTTGCAACTCAGGCAGTGCCTGGGAGCCTGTGGCTTTTCTCCACTAGAGCGCATGAAGGTTTGGCTGGCCTAAGACGGTTGGCCAAACCATCATGCTCACTTAGTGGTACCCATCACCCCTCCACGCCACTGTTGTTACGCCTTGCATGGCCCCGCCCTATGATGCTTCTCGCTGGCAGCCTCCAGGAGGTAAGAAGAAAAGAAAACGGTAATAAAATTGGGTTATTATCATAATATTTTTCATATGTTTACATCTACTGCCACCTAGTGGGGTGACTCTCATCCACCATAACGGAGGAAATAACACAAGTCCAGGCCTGTGTGATGGTGAACCCTGTGCAGAACACCACACTCAGTTCAGTCCCCTCTGTTATAATTCGGGGATGCTTATGACTCTTAGGTTACCTTGCACCCCTATTAGTGACCCCGCCTAATTGAGTCCAGCCAGAGATAAAGTATAGTTTCTCTGGTGCCACTAGAGTGAAGACTTGATGAGAGTAATCACAATAGAAAGGATGGGCCTTTAGAATGTTCTATGCATTGACCTGCCTCACAGGTGTGTGCACAAACTGCAGTAGTGCAGAATCAGGATGTGTGACGTAGAGTTTCATTCATTTAACCTGGCCTTTGAAGCACTGTACTTTCTAGTTGTTATTAGTACTTCTCATTTTAAAGTTCCAGGCCCATATATCAGGCAGGTCATTCTCGCATGCTCTACAATATCAATGGAAAAAACACAAAAAAATAACCACTGACAAAGCCAAAAGGTGTGGATTTAATGTAACAACACGTGCAAAAACAAACTTACAACATTTCAAGGTGATAGCACATTAAACAGGGACCTGCTGGCTTTGCCAATGCTTGGTAGTGGTGTTGATGGTGTAGTATTGGGACTGGTGGTGGTATCGCTAGTACTAATGGCTTTGGTGTAGGAGATATAGGTGGTGATATTAGTGGTACGGATAGTGGTGTTTGTCATGTATGGTACCGGTGTGGGTAATGGTGACATTGCTGCTGTTGGCATTGTTTGTGTCCGTTTTCCTTGTGTTGATGGTGGTGTAGTATTAGTTGTGGTATTGTACTGTTGTGGTGGTATTGGGAGGGGTGATGTGATATTGCGGATAGTGGTGATATTGTAGTGATGGTATTGGGATTGTAGTTGTGATACTGGTGGTATTAGTAGTGCTTGCTGTCGTAAAAGAATGTCTGTCTTTATACAACTCAAGATAAAGATGGGAAAGTGAAATACATGTTGATAGTTAAGTGCACATTTTATATACAAAATAGAACCTACAGGATAATTCAAACATGGGCTGATCTAAAGCCCCCTTCAGGTATATTTTGAGCAATCAGTCTAACTATCAGCTCTGCTGTGAACCAAACCTAAAAGCTCAACCTCAATATAATGAAAGCAAAGAAAATCAGTTGATCACTTCTTTGGCACTTTCAGAGCACGTATTCATCACATACCCACAGTCCACAGGTTCACTCCTTTTAATGCACAGCATCATTTTGACAAAAGCCCTCAATGACTCTCTCACCACCAAATATCCAACTTGTGTTTCACACATACCGTGGGAAACATGAAATGACTAAACCACACATGAGCACCAATCACAAACGTTCAAATTCACTGCAGATCATACGTACTCCCTAATACATGGCAGAGGAGAGAAGCATATGAAGGTAAGAGCTAAGACGGGACGTACATTTTTGCAATTAATAATGAATCCACTGAGCTGGTCCAGTTTGTGGATTGGCACACAGCCCCAATGACTTCAGCCTCCTCTTTTTTCACTACACCGTGCCATCCAGTGAGGAAGCGAAGGCCTCTTTCACAGAAATCGCCCTTCCTATTCAAGCCAACTTAACATCCAAGCCAACACACCCGCATGCCTCTCTCTACTCACTGACCACATTTTAATGTCAAAAAGTTGACTTCAAAGATATGCAACACTCTGATGTTCTAACTGTAATGTGTCCATACAAACCCTCCTATACGCCCTAGAACCTTGGACCGCATGCTTCATTAAGACCAATTACACCCTCTGCAATACACTTGCACTGGATCAACATGGCCTCTCTGTGAAGACCCCATTCCATCCCTCTGAAACTTGCAGCATTATGAAATATGGGGAATAATCTAAGGTTCTGGCAAACTAACAGGGCTGTCTCTAGTATATCATTCAATGCTGAGCTGTGGGAAGAACATAACACAAGCCAGTGTTGAGACCTCTAGGAGCTCGATGGCCTATCCATCTGCATTCAGTTAATACTGGTGAGGTACATCACAATTTTGTTTCTTTTCTTTCGCAAATTGAGAAATAATGTTGTGCATGAAAGTGTTTTCAGGAACAGTTGTGAAAACATTTTCTTTCACTACAGCTTTGGCAATTTTCTAAGTGGTGGCCAATATTTTACATTTTTGTGCTTTCCACCTACTTGCAGTTCTGGTGACTGCTGGAAGCCAAATGGGCATTTTGTAGACTGCTCAGTGTTTTCCAATTAAACTGACTTCTAAAATCAAAATTCAAAACATAGTAATGGTTCATTAGGAAGAAATAGGTAACAATGTTTTCATTTGTAATTGTCTACACTGCTCTATCCAAAGATAATCTACCCTTAAATCCATAAGTTTCGTTCCCAGAAATAATAGTGTTTGTCCGTTGTCCACAAACGCAATATAACCAGAGCCATCAACCGAGCTGCAGGTTGTAATGATCTTTTGTTGTGTTTCGACCGCACAGCAATTCACAAAGTAAAATGTAACGAACGAAGAGTGGGTATCTACCTTGAACAGTTACCCATGTCCCCAGAATGATTGAAATTCAAAGGCAAAATCTTAATGTTTCCGCATTGCATTTTTAGACCTTTTCTGTTCAGTGTGTCACCTGCATAAGTGAAGCACTGCTATTGGGAGAGGTTTGGAAACGAAGGGTGGTAAGACTTATGTTTATACCCACAGTTTGCAGAACTTACCCTCTCAGACAAATTTGACATTGAACGGCAATCTGGGTAACATAAAATAATGGGACCCACGCATTTAAATTGTAAAATTGTAAATTGATACTTGTATAGCGCACTACTCACCCGCAAGGTTCTCAAGGCGCTTGTATGAATACCACTGTGGAACCCATCCTGGCTTTCCCTGTGAGGCGTCCACTCCTGGGCACCCCCAAGGTGGAGGTCAGGCATCCTTTAGCGTTGTGGGGGCTGTTGTGGAGATTAAGCAAGCTATTGCCCAGAGTTGCAGAGTGGGACTCCATGATTGGAATAGGCACCGAGGCGAGAAATATCAGGTCCTTAGAATTTTGAGCCCAAGACCCGCCGAGGTGGGGAATTGAACCCTGGTCCCAGGCCAGACCTCTGCATCAGGGTCTGCTGCTCTAACCATTGATCCACACTTCTCCACTGACATTCCACCCTCAACCCCCCAGTAGTCCAGCTGCCAGAAATATCAGGGATTGGTAGGTTCAATGGGCGGCAATTCCAACCACAGCTACCCACATCCCCAGAATTACTGAAATCCAAGGGAAAAATCTTGTAAATTCCCTGTTAAATTATTTGGGCTGCTCCTGTGCTAGGCTATAGGCCCGGCCACATAAATGTGGCACTGACTTTATCAAAAGAAGTGTGGGAATGATGGGTGGTAGGATTTTTGTTGCTAACCACAACTTCTGGAATTTTCTGCACACAAATGTGAGGAACCCATTTGATTTAGGCAAATTCTGATGTTTTCAATAAATTCTGGGTAAGAAATGTAGTGATATCCATTCAAGTCACTTCACTCTGCACTCTTCTGGGTGTGAGGTTGTCAGAAATATCTGGGATTGGTATGTTTCCTGCGTTCCTACTGACCCCAGAATATGATTCCTTTTAATATTATTGCAGAAAAGGATCTTAAAAGGTACAAATATATGATGCTTTCCAGAAAAACCATTGGAAAATCAGGACAGAAAGCAGAATTTATCCACGTCCCTCAACATTTTTACCCTCCAAAACTTGAGAAATTGAATGGTGGTGAATTGCCACCAATGAAACATTCTTTGGGGGGAGGTGTGGCGGGAGTGGGGGCGATGTGGGATGGTCCGACTGAAGTCTTCGTAGGAGTTTCAGTTTGCTGGAAGATCAAAATGATTCTAGTGATGGCGACACTTTACGAATGATGGTGTGTTGACTGGTGAGTGTTTCCACATTTTCTGCACAGCATAGTTTCTCCACTGAAGAGTGAACACCTGCTCAAATCATGCTCTGAAACCAGCGCATTTGTTACAGTAAGATTAACTGTGAAGTCACTCAGCGCGTCATGTTTTGTCTCCAGCATGTCCTAACATCCAGTAGACAAAACGTCAACACTCTTGCTTTTTCATACCAAACATGGCTTTCTTTTCACAAGGAAGAATTTTAGTCCCATCTCTTGAATTTGTTTGTGAAACGCTAATGGAGTTCCTGGTAGATTGACGTATGCTGTTCGGGTGGAAATGTTCAAAATGTGCCTTTTTCATCTAACCGTGGTTATCGAGTAAAGGTGTGTACTCGGGTGTGAGTCAACCAACACCTTTCCCACCTACAACAACTTGTCATGTGCCATATTGTAATTGCCATAAAAACCATTGGCATTGGCAGCACTGTACACATTTCAAATCACAGTTACCAATAAACACGAACTATCAATGTGGGCTACTTTGCTTGCTCCTTTCCCAATAGATTGCTTGTGTATTTACTGATGGTAGTGGGTGGTGATGGCAAGCCCTGCTGTCCTTCTGCTGCTCGTTCTGGACTGTATGGGGTGGATGTTGGGTGCTGTTTAGAAGTGTTCTGTTTTGTTTTGTGGTGCAGTAGTTGGTGGATTGGGTGGTCTGGTGGGTACTTTGATACCCACCTAAGTGATACAATTGTGCAGTGTTGAGCACGTGTGGCTTTTCCTGTGTATTATGTTCTTTTGGATGTTCGGTGTGTGAGTTGTTATTTAGTGGTGAGTGCTTTTGTGAGCACATTGATTCCAGCTATACAGAGTGTCTGTGCTGTATTTTTGTTGGTTGGGACTTCTGTTTAACGTGTCTTGCAGTTGCACTGGTGTTGGCTCCTGGGGACAGCATGGTCGTCATTTAAAGGTAAATCTGAGGCTGTTGTATGTATGCGACAAGTTAAAGTGTGCTCCTGGCCCGTCCCGTGGAGTGGAGAAAAACTGTTCTTGAAAGTCTTACAATGCAGTGTGAAAAAGATTCACAGCAGACACTTAAAGAGACAGCACGACATGAAAAGCTCACTGCTGGCCCTTTCACTTGAGGAAAGGTCAGAGGAGCGTTCAGCACTGATCCCCCAGCTCAGAGCCGGGATTACATCCAGCCCCTGCTCGGTACTCACTGTGCAGCAGACCAGAGATGCTCGGATTAGGAGACAGTCATTCACTCCCTGAGTGCAGCCTGCATGTGTCAGCGTTCAGAGGCAATGACGACACTGACCCGAGGTGACTATGCAACCATTGTTCCTGGAGAGCACGTGGCAGTGACGTCTATGCAAACATGTCATCATTACCCACCTCTCGAGAGAAAACAGTTCACAGCCGAGCATTTTAAACCAATCTCCTAGGTAAGGACTCTGATTACACAGATGCTGGATACAAAATGACGGCTGAAAGACTATCGACCAATCTAAGGCTGTATTTTGATCTGTTGGCCTACAGTTACTCCTTCTTATACATTACTAATTACCTTGTTGCTTGTGCTACATGCCTCCACTTTCTCAATTGTAAAGTGCTGTGATACCCCCAGGGGTCATGTCCACACTATTTAAAAAAATACGTTTACATATAACTTTTATCCCACTTGATATTGGGCAAGCATCCCTCTATTCATAAAAAATGTAGTTTTACATGCATCGTTGCAGTGTAGATAATTATGTTAGATGTAGGTATTCAGGACTGGCAATATTTCCTCCCGGACATTACAACTTGTGGTCATAGCCTTAGATGCCAGAAACTCATATAGTGGAATTGACGCAGCTCCCTGAAAAGAGTTGTGGAAGTTCCGGGCAAGCTCGCACTTTGATGTTCAGTTGTTCCCTTTCCTCCTTATTACTTGCATTGATATAGCGCTTCATACCCCTCACGAAGGGCCAAAGCGCTTCAGGTGGACGGGTAGCAAGCAGATAAACGAGGTATTATGTGTTGAGCTATGTCAAATAATTCAGTAACATTAACGATAGCTTGGTGAGACATCTAATCTGCTTGCAAGCCAGGTGAAGTACAATCTCAAACCTGCACGTGCTGGCCAGGCGAGGGAGAGTGCCTCTACCCGTCCGCGAGGCACTCGAGGAGGCTGGGCGCTCATGATAACACTCCACAAACATTTTGAAAACTGGGAAGTGTCTCTCAGCCGGTGGAGGGCCTCTCCTGAAGGAGGCTGCGGCAGCTAATCCCCTGTCACATGCTGGATGTGTCCTTGGTTCCTTTTATAGGAGAAACATCCCGGCCCAGCGGCCTTTATCTAAAGCGGATTTGAGTTTTGACAGGTGGGTTTAACGAGCCGAGCACGGGGGCAGGCCGGAAGTGATGGGCGCGTGTCGCTTCCGTGGCTGTAGTGTATGCAAGGCGAAGGCGTGATCGGTTTGTAACCCGTCAGCTTCCTGAAGGTCGTGTAATACGCGTCAGTGCCTCTCGGTAGAATAAACACGTGCGATAGGTTCGTATCCTGAATGCCAGGTAGGGCAGGAGATGTGGCCTGTTGGCTGGAGCTGCCCATTTCGGAACAGGAAGGAGTAGGTTCGAATCCCGGCCTCAGCATCACATCATGTGATTGTGGGCAAATCGATTTCCCTTTGCCCCCTAAAAAATACAAAATGTTTAACCTAGTCTGATTCTGTTGTAAACCGCTCTCATTTCCTAGGATCAGGTTTGTACTAAACAAACAAACAAACTATACTTATTGGTGAGAATATGACTTACTCAAAGCATTGTGAAGTCAAAAACATCTACAGCTCTAAGTACATAATCACATCAGAGATATAGAACGGGGCTTATTTACAAGGCTCTTGCGCTGCCGGTGTGTCTCTTTTAATATGGGGAAAAGGGACACACCTGCGGCGCAAGAGGCTTGAAAATAAGCCCCTCATTTCTCTAAGTCATAAGTTGCAATATAAACTACTAATTATATAACTGCCATAAGTACTTTCCAAACATATACAAGTGTCGTTTTTACTAAAATGACGTAAGACCAGATGCATTTTTGCACTGGTTGTAAAATTACTGGTCGCAATTTGCTACCAGTATTTTTACAACCACTGTGGAATTTTATGAACTGACTTGTATGCTAATCAGTGGTCGAAGTGGGGGAAAAAAAGTAGGGGAACTGTGGGCGGAGAATCAGAGGGCGGGAATAACCCAAGGATTGGCTCAGTGGGCGGAGCCAGAGGCGTGGCTGGAATGCGCAAACATCCCAATTTTTAGTATTTGTTTGGCATTTCACTGCCCAATTTAATCAACCAATGGATACACATGATTATTTAAGGTTATAATGAGTTATTGACATTAAAACACATTCACAAAGTGGGATGTGCTTCTCATCACAGAATGTCCCAAATACGATAAAATGTGGAAGCACAAGCCATTTGTCGCCGAGCCATGGAATTTGTCATCAGCACTTCTCCCTTTTTCCACAACAGCAGTTCAAACATGAATGGCAAAATATCCTAGTTTGCAAATGTTTTCTATATAATTATGGCTCTGCCATATTTGCCTCCTAATGCAAGATCTGCTGCATGATCTGACCATTTAAACGAATAAATTGTTTGTAGCTCAAACGTATCAAAAGTTAATACAAAATGTGACTTGTTTTGCTGCGGAGTAGATGGCTTATTGCAAAGGTTGACTGATCACCTTTTTCACTGCTATATTTGTATGTTACAATGGTACTAATAAGGCAAAATCTTTCCAGAGACTGTTAGCATGTGTACACATGTCTAAATAATAAAATATCAGAAAATATACTGCATTACGCTGCAGCCTTTTTTTTAATGCATAATTTAGTCAACACTGTGGCATAATTTTGTCCTCCTTTGCTGCATAATTAATTCCAGTGGCCCCACAGCAGGCAGCACATGTTAAAAGTGCTTGTGAATGAAGCAGAGAGACTGTGAAGTTTGCGAACTTAGTTTGGTGTGCATGCAAATTCTGCATTGCCAATCCCTGGTGAGTTGCAGCTGCCACTGCTGAAACAAGGCCAATGGAGCTAACTATGGGTGAGGCAGACTGGCCTCAAGCGCAAGGCCAGCCTTAGCACTGGTGGTGCTCTGTGCATTAATGTTTGTTATTGCCCCCTAATGACCACCTCTGCCATGGATTCCCTCACTACCACCCTTTAATAGTGCCCCTCAAGTCTCCATAACGACACTCTCTCTCAGATGCACTTAATTTGATTTACAGCGCCACTCATACCAGTGTAGGGTGTCGGAGCACTTTACATCACACACATTATTCAGAGACAATCAATATGTGTGTAAATCACTGTATAGAAAATGTTACATAAGACTAAGGACTACAAGGTGTAGGAGTCACATGACAACCATACTACTAGGCCGTATAGTTTAATAGTGATTGGTCTGGAGAACCATAAACGTAATAAAATGGTTGGGGGTTCTCTTTAATAATCAGAATTGATTTCTGTCCAAAAGAACACTTTTTGCAACATTAGGATAATCAAAGACCGGGGGGGGGGATGGTGGGACATAACGCTCTAATTTATACCTTGCAGTTTGTGTGCAGCTCTTAGATGACAGTTAATAGCTCACTGTTGTATGTTAGGATTTTAACTTATAAAACAAAAGCATCTCTCTGACAAAAGCAATAGCCCACTGACCTATTTACATTATGTGCACTTTGTGATTTGTGTAGGATGGTGGAATCTGACTGCATGGTTGTCCCTGTTTTATTCCTGGTGTGTTGCTGGTTTTCGACTTAGTCTGGCTGGGATCCTGCTATTCAGGACCCCAGCCTATCTGCTTTCTCCCTTAAATTGATTACAAGTACTATAGGTACACTCCAGATTGGATTCTGGGGTACCCCTATAAGTCCTTAGTATAAGGTATACTATGTACCCAGGGCCTAGGTACCCCAGAGGCCTACCAGAGGCTGCAGCATGTATTGTGCCACCCCTGGGAAGCCTTCCAAAATGACCCCACAGGTCTGCTACAGCAGCCTGGGTAAGGTGGTGCATGCACCCCTTACTGAGATATAGGTTCACTATATCTCTCCATATCACTGCACAAATTAACCTATCAGTCACCCCTATGGCAGGCCTTACCAATCCTGAATGCAGGGTATTGAGGTTTATTTGAGAGGGTGCCCATGCATGAGCAGAGCCCCTCTGCAGCCTTTGGAACCTTTATTCCGGGGTTGTTTTTGATGCAGCCACACCATACACTCTTAAGTGCATTATAACCAAACGGTAAATGCTAACTTTGGGATGGCTGCACGGAACCATGTTGTGTTTGGTGTCAACCACTTTGGAATCATACGCCCACACCAGTAACTGGTGTGGGAGTATGATCCCACCCATCTAGAGGCAGTGACATGACAGCACCGGGTACCTGGTACCAGCTAACAGAGCACTGGCGTCACAAAATGGATGCTGCCAGCCACAGACACGAGTCTGCCCTCCTGCTGCTGGATGATTCTCCGGCATGGGAGGCCTGGACAATAGGTTTCCTGTCACAGGGAGGTGTCACCACCTCCCAGACAGGCTTTAGTGTATTGGGGCTGGGTGGGTCACTCCAAGAGTGATTTCAAGTTCAGCACTGGGAGCACATTTGGTGCCCCTGTGTACAGTCCAACTCAAACCGGTTGCAGGGGCTACCAGCCCCTGCTCTGGTGCAAAACTGGACAAAGGAAATGGGTGTAGCCACCCCTCTTTCCTGACCCTCCCATAGGTGGGTTCCTAGAGTTTGTCCCACCCCTTCCTTGGGTATAAGAAAGGAACCCCTGGCTACAGGACTTTAGATTACACCTGGACGAAACTCTGATACTGAATCCTGGAACTTCGATGATCTACATTGAACTAGATGAGTGAAGAATCTCCCTTGGAGTAAAGGAGTTACTCCCCTGCAAGGCAGTCACCAAAGATGCATCTGACCGGTTTGCATCTCTGAAGCTTCCGCCGGACTCCGAATAATTTTGCAATGCAGGAGGTGGGTTTCTGTGGTCTTAGAGGTTGATCAGTGCCCACAGCAAGTCTTCGGCCCGTATCCCTCGTGGCGACCGTGCAACCTGAACCCCTGGACACCGCGTCACTTTGCAGAAGCATCAGCTTTCCAACGACTCCTGCAGCTGAGCTTTGGGTTACTTGTAGCTCTGACCCGAGCAGCATTTGCACAGAAGATTGCCCGCCTACACTCCACAAGTGTTCCGTGACCTGGCCCTTTGTGTTTTCTCTCGAGGTCCCTTTGCGATCCCCAGTCGGTCGACTGGTGGGTCCCTGTGAAGGCAACTTTACTTCTGAAAGGGCTTACCTGGTTGCTCCAGATGTGCCCTGACTCTCCATTGCATGGGGAATCCCCAGGACCTTGCTGGTCCGCACCGAAGCATCTTTTCTCTTCCTGCATGGGTTGCTGTTGCCAAGGCTTGTTGTGTTCAATCCGAGCACCGACACCGCAGCACTCGACATCCTTTGTGGGACAGTTCGAATCCAGCTCCTGGTTGTCGTTGACACCTCCTGGTCCTCGTGGCTGCAGAGTCAAGCTTCACTTCTTCGCACCTGAATCACCCGACATCGGTGGGCATTCGTCTATCATGCCCCTGGTCACTGGCAAGTGACCCAGACTCTGTCCCCTCTGATTTCCGGTTCTTCTGATCTTCCATCCAGGCCTGGATCACACTGGACACTTTTCTCTTTCCCGGCAGCAGCTCTTTGCAGCAGATCGTCATTGAAATCAACGACGATTCCCGACACCCTTTGACACCTATGCACCCGGCTTCCCTGAGTGAGGTAACTCGAGTACTCCGGTGCGGCCATGGGTGCTGGCCCTAGAACCCCCTAAGTCTAAAGGGGTTTGCTCAAAGTCCTCTCCTAAGTGTCCTTAACTTCTAAAATTCCAACCACGACTTTCCCATAGAATAGAACGTGGCTCGCGCCTGTGTTCTCACACTGCACGTGTCCCTCGTGGGTCTCCTGTGTCACTACCTTGGGTGGTTTCTTGGGGTCCCAGCAATTCTACATGCTCTAGGCACTGTGTCTAGTCAAGTCCTGGTTCTTATACCACTTTCTTAATATATGGGTTGTTCTGCCCCTAGGGCACATTGTATATTGTGCTATTTACTGTTATTTTAGAACTGTATTATTGTGTATCTTGGACTCTAATCTCATAAAGAGATTAGTAGTGAGTGTTTAGAAATAAATACATATATTTTATATATACCTTGGGTGGATCTCCTTTAATTTAGTAATTCAAGAGGATATAATCTGGTAAACCAAGCTGCTTTACACTCCTTCAAGACTTAGCCTTAAGTCTGCTCTCCACAGCTACCACTAGGATAGCTTTCAATAAAGGTTGTCTTTAACCATTCACCATAAGGGGTTGTTTGGACTGATACAAGGTGCCCACTAGAACTAGTGGACAGCATATATCAGGCCAACTTCTCACAATCTGCATGGTACATGTTCTTTGCAGCAGGCACATTAACCCTCTGAGCTACCTTTCCATGAATCAAAACGTCCACTAGACAAAATGATCTCTCTCTAGGAAGAACATTAAACACCAGAGTCATCATGGCATTTTTATTGTTGCCGAAAATTGCTGGAGGCCAGGAAGGAGGCAGCAAGCGCTTTTAAAACCATAATATATTTGCAAACATAATGCCTCCACCAAAAGTCAGCACCCGGTGCGGTCACACCGGTTGCACTGCCCTAGAGCTGTCCCTTCTAAAGGGTACTGTGACCACAGTGACAGAGTCACTGTTGTTCAAGGCTGTGCTGCTTCATAGGCCTGCCCGCAAGACTGAAAGTGAACTTCAGTATGGATTGTGGTGGACAAACCTTGAAGGTTAACCCACACTTGCCAGTGCTAGGGTCCAACTGCTGGTGCTAAGACACCAAGGCTTCTAAGGTCTTGCAAAGCCTTCTAAGGTCTAGCATAGGAATGTGCTCCCTCAGGGAAGTGGTCTGGTGGACTGGTTAATAAGGCTGAACCTGGTTCCCCTGTTCCAAATTCAGTATCTCTGGCCATAGTGCCACATCCTCTCCCCCACTGAACACCATACTGACCCACTGAGAAAAACTCACACTGCCTTCAACTACAACCCAATTGTTGCTGGCACATGGATGCGGCTCAATTTAAATTACACACTAGACAAGAGCAATATGCAGCCTACAAAAAAAAGTAACAACATCCTGGAATAAGCAAACACTCATAGGGAATGTAAAATGTAGCAAACCATGTGAAATGTAAGCAGTAACAACATGGTTACCTTAACGCGTTTACACTCACTATTCAGAAATCAGTGAGTGCTTTTGCCTGAAAAGTTAAGGACATGACTACAGGGCCCTGAATGGACCCATTTCAATGTCCATTGCTTATATCCTTACAAAACTTAAGCAGTATGGTAAAAAGACCACATCCCTGGACGTGGAGTCGCAGTACACATTTTGTTTTCCAATCCACACATCCAGTACCTCCAGGATTGGTGCACTAGTTGCAAGCCCAGGGAAAACAAAGACAAGAAAACAACAATAGCGCTTCACTGACAAACTCTGTAAAAGTGGCGCTAATGTGTTTGGGTGTGAATAAAATCAATCTGGCCAGTTTGCTACCACTCTGTCTTACTATATTTAGTTCTTTTTCATATTCTTAACCTTTTATTCCAGATGCTGCACTTTGGAATTAAAATACGACATTTCCAGCAAAAATGTTTTTCTTTTTTGGATCCATTTCACAGGGGAGCAAATAAAAGAAAGGAGAGGAAAGAGAGTGAAAACCCCCTCTTGAAGACTCGGTTTTCAGTAAGAGAAGAACTGCTAGACAGAAAGAGAGGGAAGAAGGAAAGAGTGTGTGTGGGGGGGCAGCTGAAGCGGCAGAGCATAAGTGGACACTGTATTTTCTTCTCTGGGCAAGAAGGAAAAGACTTGGGGCCCGATTCACAGAACTAACTTAAGACAAAATCCTAAACTTACTACCATTTTGGTATTCACAGAAGGCAGTTACTCATTTTGGTATTCACAGAAGGCACTTACTCATTTCGGTATTCACAGAAGTTAGGAGTCCTAACTTTAGGACTCCTAAATGCCTTCTGTGAATACCGAAAGTCTTAAAATTAGGATTTTTCTCAGTTTAGTAGTAGTATAGTTAGGACTCCTAACTTTAGGACTCCTAAATGCCTTCTGTGAATACCGAAAGTCTTAAAATTAGGATTTTTCTCAATTTAGTAGTCCTAAGTCTAAATTTAGGACTACTAAATTGAGAAAAATCCTAATTTTAAGACTTTCGGTATTCACAGAAGGCATTTAGGAGTCCTAAAGTTAGGAGTCCTAACTATACTACTACTAAACTGAGAAAAATCCTAATTTTAAGACTTTCGGTATTCACAGAAGGCATTTAGGAGTCCTAAAGTTAGGAGTCCTAAATTTAGGACTACTAAATTGAGAAAAATCCTAATTTTAAGACTTTCGGTATTCACAGAAGGCATTTAGGAGTCCTAAAGTTAGGAGTCCTAACTATACTACTACTAAACTGAGAAAAATCCTAATTTTAAGACTTTCGGTATTCACAGAAGGCATTTAGGAGTCCTAAAGTTAGGACTCCTAACTTCTGTGAATACCGAAATGAGTAAGTGCCTTCTGTGAATACCAAAATGAGTAAGTGCATTCTGTGAATACCAAAATGGTAGTAAGTTTAGGATTTTGTCTTAAGTTAGTTCTGTGAATCGGGCCCAGAGGCCTGTTACTTCTGTGCCTTGCCGCCCGTCACGAACGCCAGGAACCCCGAGCTTTATTTATAGGCGGTGGCGAATTCTTGCGTCCTGGGACACATTTTCAAAATAAAAAAGTAGGGGAACGGACTCCTTGGAATTGAAGAAGTAGGGGTAACAATTTGTAATCACATTTGAGGAGTGAGTAAATGTTTAATGACTCCTAAAATTGGATTTATGCTTAAGAAAAATCTATTTTACCATTGCAAGTGCTCTTATTTTCTGAGTCGGTGTGCAAAATAGGATAGTGCACCTAGGCCATAGTTCTTAAAGGAACAGTGAGTAAGTAACAACATATCTTGCATGTCTTCCTCGAATGAAAAATAAAACATGAAGAAGGATGTGTTTGTGCTAAGCTTAATTTAACAGCTTGCTTCACTTATCATTAGCAAGGTTTCTTCTCAGTCAGCATATGAGATCCTGCAATGTGGTGCTTACTGGAGGTCGCGTAAAAGAAATATTGTCATGAAATAATGAAAAGGAGATTAGTGGAACATTAGATGAAAAATGATTCCGACACTGACAAAAAAAATTAGAGTGGAAAGCAAAGCATCAGTTTGCCAACTAGGCTGAGATATGGGGGAGCGAGCCCACGTGTATTGAAAACGTACATGTAGATAGGCGACAGGTGATAGTGGTAGTTAAACATTCCATCCATCAAGTTAAGTAATCTAAAGAATTCCACTACACCCACCCATCTTCCAAGTTCCCCAGGTCCATGCGTGATGTGCTGCTCCAGTTCAGGTTTTCTCTTTGAATAGTGAGACTTGTAGTCATGTTTATTACTTTAAAAACAGGACTACAAGTCAGTGGCAGCTGGTAAGGGACGGTGGCGGGGAATGGGCAAGGGGGCTGTGGTAAAGGGAGTTAGAAAAAAATTAAGAAGAAGATTTACCTGTGGGTCGCCAGCCACCGCCTCTTCTCCATCCTCGCTGTATCCTGTCTCCGGGAAGCACCCAGGCTCCCAGACTCCCCTAACCAATCAAAACGCTGCCTTACAGCAGTGTTGTGATTGGTCTCAGCACCGTGGTCCAACACTCAGAGAGGGACTTGGAGCCTGTGCATGAGCTCCACCCAGGCTGTGTATTACAGGTGATGTAGAACATGCAAATTGCGCATGACGGTTTGGCCAGCTCAAGACAGCCGGGCCAAATCGTCATGCGCACTTATGGTGCAGCAACCACTCCTTTGCCTCACCGGAGGAGCCGTCCCTGCTACAAATTCCAGAAATCAAAGAAAAAACCTGGAAATAACTGCACATTTTTATAAAAATTAGAACTTCTCACAATTCAATTTTTTTTATAAAATCCAAAAGTGGTAAAATTATTCCCTGTTTCTAATACTTGTGTCTGTTAAATAAATACATTGCAAAGTCTGTAATTAGAAAAGCATAGTAAAGGTAATGCAATTAGTAAAGTTGCTGTAGTTAAGATTCTATCTAACAGTTACCTCTTGAAAAGGATGTTGATCAATGCTTAACAACACAAAAAGCTTGTTATCAACTCTAGCTGAACAATTACCCTAATATTTACTCTCTAATTAAATATACATTTCTCAGAGGTGCATGATCAATACCCCTCCTACTATGAATTAAACTGTTTTTACCTACAGCTTAAAATAATATTTCTGCTTGTTGCTTGCATCATAATAACACTTAGACACAATTTCTCTCCAACCAAACATCTGCAGTTCAGTCGTCTCCGTTTCGGGTAGCTGAAGACAGTGGCGTAGGAAGGTGGGGTGTGGTGGGTGCGGGCCGCCCCGGGTGTCCTCACTGAGGGGGGTGACAAAATGGTAAAAAATATGTGTTTTAAACACGTAGTTTTGCCATTTTGTCAAGCCGGAGGTGACAAGAAATTTTACGCACCAATGCGTACCACCTGACCTTGCTATGCCACTGGCTGAAGAGAGATCCACTACGTGTTACTTGAGATTAAACGATCGGGTCAAAGGATTTTGAACTGGCATTGTGTTTGCTGTCCTAAGCCAAGATTATAAATGCACTGCTTGTATGGAGATAGGCATATTGAGACGCCTGGTGTCCTTCCAAATTAATCCCTGGAAAGCAGAACGGTTCAGTAGATGACGCTATGTTTCATATTAAAACACCCAAGACCTTTAGCAAAATGTTACCCTGTCTGAAACCTTTTCCGTATGTAAATTCTATTGAAGGCAACCATCACAAATGAGTAGAAGGGACCTATATTTACAGACACCATCCAATAGTTAAATTAATTTTTTGCTGCAGCCAAAAATGCATACACGTATTCAAATTTAAAACCACACTGCTACCTTTGGAAGTTCTGACTTCCTTGAAGCCCCACCAGAATATCAGAGATTATCGCGTCATAATAAAATTAAGATAACATCAAGGAGCCAACCTACGTACCTGGTACTTTTCTGCAAGACACAGAACATTAAACCTAGCAATGCAAAAATTAAGAGACTGCAAACCTGCTTGATACCCCTAGATGAAGGGATTTCAACTAGGGAACGCTCATTATAATAAAATCGTAGGTAAAGCCTTTAGATCAACAACACAGTCAATTTTCATAGAAATAACTTTAAAATCAAAGATGGATTTAAAATCTATGTAAAAAACAACAGAGAGGGGGAATTTTGCTATTCAAATTCTTTTTGACACACAGGTGGATCATGGCCATATAACTATGTATTTTTTAGCCATTCACTCCAAAATCAGTCTGAGATTATGTAAGCAGGTCGTTTTCCTTCACCCACAGTTGTAGCAGTCGCATAGCTTCATCAGTGAAGTTCGGGCGGGTCTCAAATGTTCCATCTGAAAAAGCAGCGCGCTCCAGGGTGAGAGGGACTGTTTCCATGAGGAACTGTGGCAGTATTGATTTGCATTAGTTGGGGCTTTGTTTACAGTGAAACACTAGGTGAAAACGGTCAGTTAAAATGCTACCCAAGACATTGCCACTGATTCGACTATTTGCAAGCATTCATCCCATTACTTGCAGATGTTTGATTGTCATTATTATGGCTGAACCTTTTGCCTTCCTCCTCCTATTTTTGTTGAATTCGTTCTTGATGGCTTTAGGACTCTGTGCACTTTACCACTGCTAACCAGTGCTAAAGTGCTTGTGCTTTCTTCTTAACACATGGAAGAATTGGCTTATGCTCAATTGGCATATTTAATTTACTTATTAGTCCCTAGTAAAGTGGTACTACATGTACCCAGGGCCTGTAGATTAAATGCTACTAGTGGGCCTGCAGCACTGATTGTGCCACCCCCCTTAAGTAACACTTTAAACATCTCAGGCCTGCCACTGTAGTGCCTGTTTGTGCATTTTTAAACTGCCATGTTTACCTAGCAAAAAAAACCTTTTGCAAGACCCAAACCTTCCCTTTTAATTTACATAAGTCACCTCAAGCGTAGGCCCTGGAGAGCCCAAGGGCTGGGTGCAGTGAATTTAAAAAGCTGTACATGAGCTTTTAAGTTTGGATGTCCTGGCAGTGAAAAACTCTTTATTTCGTTTTTCACTACTGCAAAGCCTATCTCTCCGATAGCATAACATTGGAGTTGCCTTGTTACATTTTATATGTGTATTATCTGAATGGGAAGGGATAACTGGTTCATGTTTGGTGTCCGTGGAGTTTAAATTAAAAACCCTAACTCATGGTGAAGTCGGATTTTAAATTACAGTTCTGAAATTGACATGTTTAGAAAGTGGGAGTTTTTTTGCCTTAACCACTTGGTGCCTGCAGCCTATCTGTGGTCACATGACTGGGTGTAGTTGACAGTTGGAGTTGTGTATTCTTCCTAGACAGCTACACACAATGGGAGTTTAGGTGTGACTCAGCTGGACCATCACTGGCATGATGGGAGGGAGGAGCTGGGCACAGCCATACTTACACCTGAATAGGCCGTGCCCGGCCTCACGTAAAGGGCTGCATACCCTCTGTACTTTGGTGGCTCCTCCACTAAGGCGGAGGAGTATTACCCCACTGCTCAAAAGCAAAAATAAAATGCTAATAATGTAACATTATTATCATTTTATTTTTCCTATTGAAGTCAGTAGCAGGGCGGGGCTAAGCAGAGCAGGGGGAGGAGTGGTTTGCACTCCCTAAGTGCTCATGACTGTTTGGCCGGCCCTTTTGGTGAGGAACATGCACAGGCTCTCAGTCCCCGTCTGAGAGCCGAACCATGGCACTCAGACCAATCACAACTCTGATTTGCAGCGTTGTGATTGGCTCAAGGGAGCCTGTGTGCCCGGGTGCTTTTTGCTGCCGGCCGGGACAGAAAGAAGGAAGATGAAGAGGATGAGGACGGGTGTGAGGCGGCGGCCGGCCATTTTAGGTAAGTGCTTTTTTTCTATTCACCCCCCATCTCCCTCTGCCCCCCAACTACACCAGGCCGGTAGCAGCCGCTACTGCCCCTGTAGTTAGTCTAGAGTCAGGGCAGGGAAGGCAGGGCATCTCTACACTTTAAAGGCATGCCTCTAGAATCTTCTCCCAACTTGAAAGACACAACTGTGTAAATAAGATGGTCCTCAGATACTACTTCTTTAGTAGACTTCTGGAACTGTGTATACTTTGCCAGCAAGAAGGACTGTTATGCTGTTACAAGGACTGCTACTCTGCTGGACTGCTGCTCTAAAGGAACTGCTGCCCTCTTGCCTGAGGAAGAAGAAATGGACCTGCAATTAAGTTTTGAACCCAGGACCGCAGTGTGAATCAAAGTGCTAGTCCGCTGGCCTCCTGATCTGAGCCTCAGGCACATAAAAGGATCCCCAACAGCTCCTGGGCCAGTATTCAGAAAGTTGAGGACCCCCAAGTGGTGCCCCTTAGGTCCTGGACCCTTGGTGTGGCTCCCAAACTCTTTAAGTCAAGCTTTTTGGCTCTTCGCAGCATTGAATGGGCCCGTTTACACTGAAACTGTGCCACTTGTACCAAAATTCAGTGCGAGTGGCTGTCAGCTTATCTCTTTGCACAGCAAGCATTGTTTGCCCACGGAGGACTGCCAACACAAAGCCCCAACCCACCCATCCGTAATGCCTGGCGTGCTCCTCGCACCACGCAGACCACTGCCCGCGCTGCTCTCCTTGCTCCCTGTGACCCTCTCTAACGCGAACGGGACACTTGTCACAAATATTTAGAAGGTAAACCTTCAGCTGGGAAAAATCCTAATTTTAAGACTTTCGGTATTCACAGAAGGCATTTAGGAGTCCTAAAGTTAGGACTCCTAACTTCTGTGAATACCGAAATGAGTAAGTGCCTTCTGTGAATACCAAAATGAGTAAGTGCCTTCTGTGAATACCAAAATGGTAGTAAGTTTAGGATTTTGTCTTAAGTTAGTTCTGTGAATCGGGCCCAGAGTTTCCAGTCATTACCTTCTACAAATCATTTTATCAAGTGACTGACTCCCTCATGCACTAATCCCACATCACAAACAGAGGTGGGTGAACCAGCAAGTTAATAGAGTCAGAGCGGAGCCAAAGGTCTGGCTTAGCTCTTAGAGTCCTTGCACGAGTCGAGCCATGAAAACATTTGGCCTATAGATATCGTGCAACAAACGTAATGTAAAAATATGATACAATCTCTTCAAAATTCAAAAACATTAATTTCTTTAACATGCGGAAGCTTTTCACCTTATAACATCAGATTATATCACTCCGTAGATAAACATTTTTCAAAGTGTTCGTCTTAAAACATGAACCTAGAAACATTCATGGCTCACCCCCCACGGACGATGCCATTAGTAAACTAAGAGGCAAGTAATAGCCATGTAACCTCTAGATTTGACCCTGATTCTTACAACAGATGGAAAACATAAAAGTTGCTTGTACAAGGCACATCATGAAATCAAGCATTTAAAAGTGCATTCATGTTTGATATTAAAGAAAAAGGAGGTTCTGTAAAATAAAATATTTGCCTAGGAACACTCAATTTGGAGAAGTATGGAAACTGAAATTTATTGTAGGTTATCTGGTTTCATGTTTTTAAATTCAGCCACTACATGGCTGTCTATGCTCTCTCTCTTTTACATCAAAAGTCACTGTGTGCCTGTTATTTTCAGTGCAGATGAAAAGCCATCACAGTCAGAGCAGAACCGATTAAGGACCCTTGAACCCAACTAATAAGCCAAGAACGCATTTATTTGAGGGGGGTCACACCTCCACCCTCACCCCTCTGAAGTTACGCCACCGGCAGTAAATGTAGTACCTTTGAAAAACTCTCCCATTTGTCCTATAGCTTCTTGGGTCAGACTTTTCCACTTTTTAGGTAACAGCTTACTAGACAGTGCAGCTCTGTGGTTTGCTAAATACATCTTGGGGACATTCAGTACGTTGACCTAGGAATGCATTCTGTCGCTTGCCATTGGCTTTGTGGTTTGCAACTCACGTTATCTTGCCTTCCATTAGCTGGCTTTATTTGTTTTAGGCTGTCTAGCTTGAGTTAATAACTTCCATTGCCCAAACCTTATTTACAGTATCCTTCTGAACGCTCCCTTTCTTTAAACAGGCCTGTGAATCTTGTTTTTATCTCACCGGGTTTGCTGTGCAGTCAAAGACTGTGGTTGAATGTCAGTGTTGGACTTGGCCCTTCTGGCAGGTCCACACCTAAACTTTTTCCTTTTTATTGTGACCTGGTGTTAGTGATTTTTGGCTTCTGCGCACTTTACCACTGTGTCCCAGGGTAAAGTGCGTGCGTGTAGTGAGGTTGGCCTGCCCTCCCATAGGAATGCATGGGGGAATGTATGTGTCCCTGGTAGTTCCTGATGCGTGGGGAGTGCAGGTGCGAGTTTGGTATGTGCGGACTCGTGTGATGAAATGCTGCGCGATGATGTGTGCGGCGTCAATGTACCTAGTGTGGAAGTGCCACTTCTAGAAGTTGGCATTTCTGTGTGCAGTGTGAGATAAGCGCCTTGTCTGACGACTGGCTGCACTACAAAACTCTGCATTTTAGATAACCACGTGACTGGGGCACATTTCTTTATCGTTTGATGATCTAGAGCCCACGAGGCTCCAACGTTGTCGCAGGGCATATTTGGGTTCTAGAGCCCACGAGGCTCCCACGTTGTTTTGGGGCATTCCAGAGCCCAGAGAGGGCTCAAAAGGCACAGTGGTGCCCAGGCTCATTTCCCCAGCTGCCTAGCACTTACTGGGCAGCTGCAACGTTTAGGTTGTGGCCCATTGCGCTTTGCCTTGACTGCGTGCGCAGTCCAGCCCTGACTCTATGGACAAAGGGCGTTTGAGCCCTTCAAAGGCCAAGTTGGCCTAGGGACAGTTTCCCTGTGTTGTGCCCTCCCCTAGGGTGCATGGTTATTTTAACGTGTATACTTTTGCGCAATATGCACTGCCTTTATGCTATTTTCGTTCCTAAACTGTGTATATGCATAGGAGATTGTGTTGCTAGTAGAAATTATGCTAGTGTGTTCATGGTTCCCTGCGTAATATTTTCCTAAGGTAGTTAGGGTTGCGTAGGTGGTACTTACCTGTTACCAGTGGTTACTGGTTGTGCGCTACATTTATTATTTGTTCTACCTTTCTACATTTACATTTGGTGATTTGTGATGATTCTGACAGGGGTCCATGTGGCCCTGTCTTGTGTAAATAGTCCCCTGTAATTTCCGCCCAGTGCCAGTTGGCACAGTGTAACTTGTGTGAATATTATCTAATGTGTTTGGTATAATACAAAGGCTATTTTTATATATAACCTTGTGTGGAGTTTCTTTTGTGGTGGGCCTTGGGTGTTGTTGCTGGGTGCTCGCAAACGCTTTACATATTGCCTCCGGGATAAGCCTGACTGCTCGTGCCAAGCTACCAAGGGGGTGAACAGGGGTTATCTTTGGCGTGTAACTCCCCAGCCCTGACTTAGAGTGGTGGTTTCTGCCTGGCTTTGGCGCAAGCCCTAGCCAACCAGAAATCCCATTTCTAACAGTCAGGAACTGTTGTCCGAGTGCACTTGTTAACTTTCTTTCTTTGGCGTTAAAGTGAGAGATTTTTGTGACTATCTTGCTGGATACTGGGGGTAGGAAAGAGTTTCTAGCAAACAACAACATTTAAATGAACTGTGTACGTAGTTCAGACTATATCAGAATTAGGAACAGAAATGAAGCACATTTGTTGTTTTTTCTGAAGTGTGCTGGAAACAAATACTTTAATATGATCTAAACAAATCATTACACTAGGTGATGCAATTTTCACAAATTTCATTTGTGCACTGTGTAGTTTTATTAGTAAAACTGCATGTCTGTGTAAAGTAATGGTCTCTTCATTTGGAAATGTGTTGTCAGTAATGGCAGTGTGCTACCACACCACAAATACTCCACTCTACAGTGCACCACACCACTCCATGCCACTGCACTCTACTCTGTACCACTCCACTTTACACCACTGCACTCCACTCTACCCTGTACAACTCTACTCTATGCCAATGCACTCTTCGGCACTCTACTCTACACCACTGCACTCTTTGCCACTGCACTTGACATCAGTCCAGTGTAGGCCACACCAATCTACTCTGCACAACTCCACTCTATGTCACTGTATTCTACGGCACTCTGCAATACTGCACTCTCTGCCACTGCAATCTATACCAATACCCTCTACGCCAATGCACTTTACTCTGTAATAATCAAATCTATGCCACTGCAGTCTACGCCATTCCACTGTGTGTCACTGTAATCTTCTCTATGGCACTGCACTCTGCACTACTTTACTCTATTCCATTACACTCTATGTAACTCTACTCAATTGCACTCCATTCTATGCCACTTCACTCTACTCTGAAACAATCTAATCTATGCCACTGCACTCTATTCCACTCTACTCCACTCTGTGCCACTCCACTCTATGCCACTGCACTCTTTGCCACTGCACTCTACCCCAATGCACTCTATACAACTTCACTGTTACTGCACTCTATGCCCCTGAACTCTACTCTGCATCACCGTACTCTACACCACTGCTCTTTTCACCACGCTACTCCATTCTACAACACTGCACTCTGGCACTCTACTCTGCAACAGTGCACTCTACTCAGCAACACTGCACTCTCTGCCACTGGACTCTGCAATACTCTACTCTACGCTACTCCACTCTACGCAACTGCACTCTATACAACTGCACTCTACAGCACAATACTCTACTCTTCACCACTCAATGCTACTCTACTCCGCACCACTCTATGCTACTGCACTCTATGCCACTCAGATCTACTCTGCACTCTACGCCACTACACTCTATGCCACTCGACTTTACTCTGTGCCACTGCCCTCTGCAGCACTCAATTCTATGCCACTCCACTCTGCACCACTCTATGCCACTCTACTCTACGCCACTTTACTCTACGCCACTGCACTCTGTGCAACACTACTCCACTCTGTGCCACTCCACTCTGCACCACTCCCCTCTGTACCGCTGCACTCTGAGCAACTGCACTCTGCACTCTACTATTCACCACTCTAATCTACACCCCTGCATTCCATGATGCTGCATTGTATGTTGTTGAATTCAATGCCACTGCACTCTACGCCACACCACTCCACTATACTCTGCAACTCTCTACGCAAATGCACTCTACACAAGTCCACTCTACACTTTCCACTCCTATGTATACCACTCTACGCGAGTCCACACTATGTCACTCTAATATACAACTCTCTATGTCACTCCACTCTACAACACTCTATTCCACTCTTGCCATTCCATTCTGTGACACTCCATGCCACTCTCCTCTGCACCACTAACTTTTAGCCATGCTGAACAACAGCCACGCTGGTCTACAACACATTGGTAAAGCCAATAGCTCTTGCATAGGCGAGACCTATTGGATTTGCCAAAGCTTGCTATAGAATAGAACCAGAACCGAGTCTTTTAATACCCGATAATAAATTCAAAGATCATGCCACTTTAACCGCTCGGCAGGAACTGACATCCACCATTATCTATCTTTATTTTATAAGTGCAATACTGCCCCTCTCAGCCAGGCCAGTGAAGGAGAAGGTTTTATTGCTCCTATTAAATATTCAGAATACTTATAAGAACTGCCTTCAACCACTCTTCTTGTTGAATTCTCCACCCACACATTCAATTGTTCGAAATAGACCTTGACCTTGAGTCACCTTCAGAATGTCCTTTGATATCCGAAGAGGCCAAGCTGCATAACCTTACCATAATTTCCCAATTTAAATAAATAGTTGCGTTTTGTAAATTACATTTTCCACCTCATCCTTTATTTATTAACATGAAAATTCCTATTATTCTGGTACATTTTTTTATAGACATTTGAACAGATCTTTTCTTAGATATAAACTCTCTGTGGTGATTTGAACTTCTGCTGTTACAGAGGCTCATGAAGCAGGAGCAATGAAACCACTTTAAGAAGACGCTCACAGATACAACTATTTGCTTTAATAATCAATTTATCAATAGATCACAAGTACTCAGAATTGTTACAATATCAGATTTCCTGGAAGTTACCTTCTTTCCTGTGATTCACCACAACCTGAGAGTTAAAACGAGTACACAGCTGGTATTAAATTGCATAATTTTTTCAGATTCAAAATATGCCAAATAATAAACTTGCCTATCAGAGCATGCTACATCAGGAAACTGGACACTAAATTTCAATTGCTGGCCCTCATGAATGTGTAATCTAAAAGAGAGGAACTAATAGATGACACATTTGTATCTTTCCCTTTGGCCTTTACTGCCCACCATGAAATTACAGAACGTAGGAGCACGCAGAGCAAAAGATTGTTATACTCTGCCTATTTTATTAGAATAATCATATTGACAGGCCATGAGGCACAGCGCCATGAAGTGAGTCATTGCTGGAACAAAACTAAGTACTTTGCTGCTGTGCAGGTGTTTGAAACATTCCCTATCCATCGAAGAAGGAAAACAATTGAGCCCTATAGGAGAATAAGGTCTTAAAAAATGAGTTCTCAGACCTCCTCATCCGCTCATCTGTCCTATAAACAAACCCACACCATTCTCCTTTGTGACTTCAACTTCTCAAACAAAGCAAGACTGACAAAGAAACAAGAGACACTCCCTTCAACACTGAGTATAGCACAGCAAGTCATCTAACCAATGCACCTCTAAGGCCAAGTCCTTGACCCCGTCTTCTCGATACCACCAACTATCCAATGTAAGCCTCCCATATCCCTGGACTGAACTGATAACCTCACATCCCTGTTAGCCTACCTGGTGTCCAAAAACACACCAAACTCATACACAAACACACAAAATACAACAAAACATCAGGTCTACCAAATATTACTTCATGGACAACTTAACACTCATCCCTCACACAGCCACTTTCACATCCGACCTCAGCACCTTTAAAGTTACATAAATGCACTTCTGGAAAAAAAAGTATGTGAACACTTATGCTTTAGAGAACACACAAATGCAAGATGAAACACTCATCACCTTGGCAAATGCCCTCTGGCAGTATTGTCAGTAAGGGATCTTGCTTTTTATGTTCAAAGCTCAATTTAGGATAACAAAGGTCTACTATCACTAAGACATGCTCCCATCAGATTAGCACCCTGAGATGAATCATTCTTTCCTGTCTTTTTAGCCATAGGATAACAGTCATCTATAGGATATGGCAACTCAGCATACGTTGGGTTACCAAGGAAAAAATATACACCGACTGCAAAAACTCTGAGCGTTTTAGCTAGAACAGTATTTAACCTAAGGAAATTATATTTGGTTTCTGGCCAACTACTGTAGTTTCACTGACTGTCTGTAGAGAAGCAAATTAACTGCAAGGCTCTCTCCATGATGTTTAAAATCTGTCTTACAACGGATTAAATTCCTAATGAAAAAATTAAGATCTACATCAATACCTGTAACCTTAGAACACTTTAGTGATACCCTCCTCAAGATACGAGGAGGGCGAGACCCTACTCAAGATATCAAGAAGGGAGCAAAAGCTTACTGAGTCCAGGGAGATAAAGCAAAATTCCACATGGCATTTGCAATCAACCATCCGTAATCAAGTTCATTGGGATCATGAAAACCTGGTTCTTCACAGAATGGTAAATCATGTTCCTTGTGTGTAAATGTGTAAGTGCCAAGAAACCTTTCCCCAAGAGAAAGACTGTACTTAATAAATCCCACTAAATAAATGAGGAAGACCTGTTGCCACTCGATTTTGTTTTACCTCTCAGCCATTTATGATACCATCGACCATCCCATCTACATCCATACTCTATCAATCAATCAGGGTTTGTAAAGTCCGGCTAGTCACCCGAGAGGGTTTTCAAATCTAAAGACTTAGGGGCCGATTCACACAGATAATCTGAGACGAAAGTCTAACTTAACGACTTTTGGTATTCACAGAGATCATTTACGAGTCGCATCTTTACATCCGCAGTCGGGCCGGAATCTCTACACCCGGGACGTACTCTCCGCACCCGGCCCAAACTCTCTGGTTCGGGCTATACTCTCCGACTCGGGCCGTACTCTCCGGGTCGGATGAAGTGTAATCAATGGGCCAGAATGCAATTTTTACAAAATGGAACTTTAGGAACGTTTGATAAATAGTAGAGGAGGTCATGAAAATTAGTTTGGGCAGGGAAACGGGTGTAGCCAGACACTACATTATATTTTAGAAAAGTTTGCTCCTTTTCATCATAGTACAATTTGCGTTCCCCTCAGTGTTGACTGTGGTGTCAACACTCCTGTCAACACTAAGGTGAGTGCCATTAATGTTGAGAGTACGGCCACGGTGCAGAGAGTATGGCCCGGGTGCGGATATTCCGGCCCAACTGCGGATGCAAAGATATGATCTCTGTGAATACCAAAAGTCGTAAAGTTAGACTTTTGTGTCCGATTACCTTTGTGACTTATTAAACATAATCTGACTTCAACCCAGAGTGACAGAGAGCAAGGTAGAAAATGGAGGAAGGTGGAAGAAAATAAATGTATAGGAAAAGAGTGACAAAGGGAGAAAATAGGAATGAAAAAGAATCAGGTGTGAGATAAATAGAAAGTAAATGCAGCGTGACTGAAGAAAAAGGCATGAGGTAGAATCGAGGCTAGGCAGTCTTGGCATTCAGCAGTGCAGGTGGGGGGAGGGGCCTAAGAAAAACCTAGTGTCCCTGCACTTGCATTTTTTTTAGGAAGGGAGAGGATGTAGTGAGGGGGGCCTTTCTCCCGGGACCCATGATGGGGTCTGCGAATACGTTCTTATTCTACTGTGTGTGTCATCCAATCAAGTTTATGTTACACATGAGAATAATCAAGCCAGTTCCTGCTGCAATCCAAAGTTCCTGGAAAGTTGAACTGACCGAGTTGCTGAATCACCATTGAAAAGCAGCTCCTGTCTTGCTGAGGCCGTCTCAGGAGAGGGCAGAGGCTGAGGAGGACGTGACTCTCAGAACCAGGAAGGAGAGTAAATGAATATGCATGAGTCAGAGAATTATTTGTGGGTTTTCATTCACCCGAACATAATTCTCATTTGCTCTTCAAATGAAAAAATGTGCATTTTCCTCCTGGAAGGCCTCTCCTGCCATACAACATTAGGAACACAATACATCCAGCAAATTGAAGTTTGTGAGCAGACAATATATGAATCCAGAGACTGGGTTAATTAAAATGTGTTATGCTCAGAAAGGCAACTATTTAAAAGGTCTATGTTTTGTCTGCTGGTGCTATACTTTATCTTGGTTAATGGTAGTTTTATCCTGCAAAGAACTCTTTTATTTTCATGGCCATTGCGCATTTCTGCACATTTTTACAGTGGATGCATGTTGAAAAGAAATATGTTAATTGGTGGGTCCATTAGACAAACAAAAAAATAGGACGAATATGAGAAAAGGGCGGATTGCTACCTTTCTGTAACAAGCACACAACTGGAGTGGCACACAGAAGACACTTGGTAAGTGATTAATATCCAGAACAAATATTAATATTAAAGGTAACAAAAATAGTGATGTGATTTGATTTAGAAGTCTATAAAGTGCTTTCTTCATTTGGGTTTATAGACAAATGAGTGGATGGATAGGTAAGTGCTGGGTTCGCACCATTTATCTTTGTACATGGAGGTATGCATGGGTGAACACTGTCAGGGTGCATACTGTCTCACCAGTGGGGCTGCTCATATTTTAGGAAAGACAACAAAGTCGTACAAAAGAAGCATGTTGACAACTGTCCAGTATTAGGCTCCCCTAGGGTGGCCGTGAATCCCTTCTTAAGCACAAGCTCCAAGTGATTTGAGGCGAGTTGAGGTACCAGGGAGCCAGTGACCTAGCAGATGAATCTCCAGGAATGTGGATTTGATACAGATTGTGTTCCTTACATTTTCCACTATAGCCTAGCGGGCTCTAACAGCCATTAAAGGCCCGCTCTGAGGGCCTTTAATTCGCTGTAGAATCTGCTAAGGAGGGCTCTAAGGCTATTAGAAAACTCTGCCCCAAGAAGGCAGAATGTTCTAATTTTTAAAACAAAGACCTCATGGTGCCCGCCAGTGTTATGATCCCCTCAGGCTCGGTGTGGCCATTGATAAACATTGGAATGCTGATGCTCCAGGGTTCTACGGGTCATTAAAAGCCCTGAGAACTCCATTGTTTTCAAACGAGCGCTCAACATTCCATTGTTCTAATACCACATAACTATTTGCCAACTGTGTTGGCAATCAGTAATAACAGAGTAACAAGCTTGACAATTTATGGTGGAAGGTACCAGCAGTGGCACTGCAACGTCCCTCCTAACATCTGGTCAATTCCAGAGATGGTGAGGGCATACATTGGAAAGCAGTTTTTTTTAAATTCCTGATGGGGAATGAGGAGTCAGGCTAACTGGCCATTTTTGTTGCTCCAAAGAGTACTAAAATTGAAGCAAATTATCATTTCAATGCTAGAATATATTTCCTCAAGCAGAAACATTCAAACAGAGAAACAAACTTCATGTCAGCGTACAAAAAGACAATGCAGGATGAGTGCAGAGTAACCTATACATTCCAACCCAATTTTTCCCTCAGGCTGGCAGGCTTTTGGAAAAATCCAACAAGACCATGAATGGCATTTCACAGGGTCATGAAGATCACCTAAGGTGGAATTGAGATATTCTGTCATCAGCCATCACTCCTGTTGTTTTCCTACAGGTCGGAGCTGCCTCAGTTCACTGGTTGTAGCAAAATCAACGCAGAAAGTTATAGTGAACATGATCTCAGCAGCATTGGGTATCAAGAACTGCAGCAGCCAAGGGGAAAATTAACCTTAGTAGATAAACTGGTACAGTGGCTCAACTGCATGGGCAATGGAAGTAGAGGCAGAGTGGGTGCTGCAGCATCCCCTAATAACCATGCTAGAGTTCAAACGATGAATGAGCGATACAGATGCCTTATTGTTTTATCGTATTATGTTTGCTATGAGTTGATGGACAGCAGTGAAATATCAGTCCATATTTTTTGATAAATTGTTTATTATTCTATAAACATCGAAGGTGGTGTTTACTTTTCTTTCCCTGAATTGTAAAGTGAACTATCTGACAATCTTGCTTGGGTTTTATAACACACAATTACATTTAAATACCTGCAAATGAACTGTACAAATATGTCAAAATAAATCAGCAGTCAGGAAAGCACAAATGAAGCACATGGTTTGGTAAATCTCAAGTGTGGCTTTGACTACCGTGAAGTAACTGAAGGCAGCCCCTGCCACTCTGGATATAGGTCCAACACCAGTTTTCAGCTGTGTTAAATATTTGCCCCAAGACAACTATATGTTCCTCATTTTGCTTTAACATTTCTATGCCTTTTAGAGCATCTAAAATATTACCTTGAAATTCCAGGCAGGCCATTTAATAATTCACCATGGCTAGGCTTAGATAACAAAAAAAAATGAAAGTCTCAAAAACGTATGAGACGTAAAGTGCTTTTTATGATTGATTTCATTGTGCATTCCATAAACTAGAAAAGGCCACTGAATAGTGAACAGCTATATTATCCATCAAGCTATCATAGTCAAGGTGCAGCTTCAAGGTATTAACCAGATAGTTTTATTAGTAAAGGGTCTGTTATTTCAAAATGGCCTTTCATTTTACGAAATGCATGCATCTAAATGATGGTGTCCAACTGTGCTTCTGGACCTGGAAATGGAGTGCTATTTCCTTTCGGTGGATTTCCTGAGATTTCTAAGTTCAAACTGATTTTAAACTACATTACTAGATATAGGTTCTTGGTGAGACAACAGTAAGGCAAAACTATCCCTGCTTGATATCTGGAAAACCACAGACCTGAAACGAGCAACCAAATATGGGCCACGTTGGGCATGATGGTGGCTGAACGTAACATTGCACAAATGTGGAGGGCAGAGACAACTCCATCCCTTCACGACTGGAAAAGGGACCTGGACTGGTGTATGGTAGCAGAGAGGTCTGTGTACGAGGGCGGGGGGCCTAAGAAATGGGAGGAGGTCTGGGCCAGATGGAACACATACATAGAGAGCCCATGTACCGCCCCGAGATCAAAGGCCTCAGATAGGGCATCACCAACATTAACAATATGATAAAAGTGGGGACGAAGTACGTATGGCCTTGCACAACGGGCCACTGTCAATATTATGTATAATGGAATGTTACCCTGTATACCCGTTCATATCAACTGTTGGATGCAGAACGGCAGCAGAACTGTGATACCATTTACGAACAATTGTACACTAGCTAAAGTCTGTGGCACAACCAACATATGTCATGCGTTGTTTAACCCCTTTGTTAATAAAAAAGAATTTACAAAAAAAAGATCACCAGAATAAACTCCAGGTAGGCAATGTAATGGGTGTGTTTCCTCCAGTCTTCTAGCTACCTTTAAGCACTCTAGCATCAATTGCATCCAGCTCCTGAGGTACCCAAAAAGGCACATTGTCACTCCCTTCTATTAAAAATGACCAATACATACCGCCCAAGCTATTCTTATAGCTGAATAGTCTGCATTATCACCCTTGTAGGAGTGCGATGGTTAGCAGTTGTGTTGGTATTGTCATTGTCAGCACTGGCAGGACAATGGGTGGTGTAGGCTGCAGTGGTAGGAGGTCCCTGGCACCTATTTTTCTACAAATTAGGCACTGGGTGCCATAGTATTTGCTACAACTTCCTCAACTCACATTTATTCTTGTTGACGTCCTCAAACAACAGTATTGTCAGAGTTGCAAGCTTGCTTGCTGGCAATCAGGACACTGTTGATATGGAATCTAGCTTGATGCCCAAGACGATCAGTGTTACTCCTGAACCCTTGGTCTTTCTCGGATCTGCATCACTCCCTTTTCTTCACTAGTCGTGCGCATTCTCCCAGTCTCTGTGGCCTTCCTACTAACAGAAAGTGCAGCACTTGCTGTGCTCTCTACCACCACCCATTCCAAGAAACTGCTGAAGGCGTCGAAGACTGTGCATGCCACTGAGTGGCCCTTGGGCATTGTCTTGTCTTCAAGGTACTTTTCCACACTATACCAATCAGAGGAATTTCTCTCCAATGTACTGGCAGAAGCCTGAAAAATGACTGCATGTATGTGTCTTTCCCACTTCTGCCCCCAGTCCACAGGTCCTAATAAAGTTTACAGCCTCATCTATGCCTATGCATCCTACACAATATTCATCCACTGATTTGTAGTACTTGACTGAGATGCCTTCTTGGACACAATTTCCATAAGTGGATTACGATAAATTTGGAATGGGTAGCTCCTGAAAGGGGTCCTCCATCGTATCTACTCCCACTCCAATTTGTCTTGCACTACTTGCACCTGTCCTTTTACGGACTTCAAGTTCAGTCCAGCATCTCATACATAGCCCAGTTTATGGTATTTGGTACCCTCCTTCAATACCCCTTCTGAGCTTCGAAGCAGCCAGCTTCGAAGCTCAGGAGGGGTATTGAAGGAGGGTACTGTAGTGGTGTAGTGACTGTAGTGGTGCAGCAACAGCTCAGGCGCCTCCTACCGAACCTGCCTACTAACTGTTTCCCATGCTCCATTTCATGTCTATGCAGTACCTCCCAGTCCTCTGAAGTATGCACTAATGGGTCCTTAGCTTCACATTCAGAGCAATAATGTCTGATACTAAATGTTGCCCTGAAACAATTCCCCTAGCTAAAGCTTTCATTCCACTCTAATACTTATAAATAAATAAATAAATAAATAAATACATTTATATATATATATATATATATATATATTCACTGAAAAAACCATAGGTTTCACACATGTTATAGTTAGCGGAAATTTTACTGATAAAAAACCAATGAAATTCCCCCGTTATAGTTAGTGCAGGCAACTATAACTCACACGACCGCAATCCTCTGCTGATGCTAATACTGTATTTAGACACTTATTTGCCCATGTCTTCTTCCATACATTTTTAGCTATACATATATTACAAATATTTTTTTTTCATAAAGACACATATGTCATCAGCAGAAGATTGCGGTCGCGTGAGTTATAGTTGCCTGCACTAACTATAACGGGGGAATTTCATTGGTTTTTTATCAGTAAAATTTCCGCTAACTATAACATGTGTGAAACCTATGGTTTTTTCAGTGAATTTGCAAGGTTTTTTAAATGCTAATTCCTAACTATAACGTGTGTGAAACCTATGGTTTTTTCAGTGAATTTGTACGTTTTTTTAAATGCTAAGTTACTTTACGCCATTCGTGGCGTGCGCGCCAACTTAACGCAGTTCGTTCCGTGCGCGTTTTGGGACCCCCCTTTTATCTCAGCCCCCGCTTGACGAATCCCCCCGAGACTTTCAGGGTAGGAGCAGAGCGTAGCGCCCCACCTATTTTGTAAATTCGCGAGGATTCGTCGACCGGCGCCAAAGTTATTCAAAATAGAATGTTGCGGATTTCCTATGGAAACGTGGTCCTAACTATAACTACCTACTGGCGACCGCCAGTAGGTAATATATATATATATATATATATATATGTGTGTGTGTGTGTAGACAAGAGGTACCCGATGATCGCCGATCCCAGATGGAAAGCACACTCGGGAACGAAGATTTAAAGTAAAAATACTTTATTAGTGCAGACCCCCCTTCTCTGACAGACGCGTTTCGCCTCGCGGCTTTTTCAATGTCAGTTTCTCCGTGTCATTTCGGCAGTATTTCACATAGAACAAATGTGTCACATGGCTTATCACTAGCATAAATAATGCACTAGCCTTTCCTTATGTTTCACTACTGCAATTGGTGGCCATCTTGTAATGTAGTGTTTATGCATGTGAATTCTATACTGTCCCTTTAATATAAAAGTGCATGAGTGTAAAACAATTCTATATATACATACAGAATATAAAAAAATTATTACAAAACAATTAATCGATTAATTAATCATACTTTAGAAAAAATATATATATTGGGATCAATTTTAGGTCATGTAAATTCTCAGTTCTTTGGTTTACCCAGTTGCATCTATGTTAAATTTAATGTGCAATGTCTGAACTGATGGCAATTTAAGAAAACTGCCATTAACTATTATTTTGAAAATTATACATGTACCTATTTTTTCTTTTTCTCTTCCGAGACCCAATTTGTGTCATAATTGAGCCCATAATGGGCAATTCAACAGGCAGTAACTCCATTTCATAAATCTTTTCAATTATCCACGTTTTCGTTCATTTATATGGGCATGATTTTGTATTCCAATTCATTAATTAATCATATGTCACATCTTTCTTTGCAAGAAAATCAATCCTATGGTATTCTAAGTCTGCAATTGGTATCCTATGCTTCTAGATGTACCAAGAGCTCTTCTTCATTGTTGAGCCCTTTTGGGGCCTTTGTTTGGAGATCTATAATGTATCTAGACTCCAAAATGCGTAGCTTTTTAATCCTGTCACCCCCTCTATTTCCTCTCTCCACCTGGTCTATACAAAAGTATTTTAGGAGATCTCGATCACTGTGATGAAATTGTTCGAAGTGACGTGCCACTGCATAACTAGCATCTTTATTTGTTATGGCACGCATATGTTCTAAAATGCGTTTTTTGGCTGGGTTGATTGTACTACCAATGTAGCGTTTCTGACATGGGCATTCTAGACAGTATATTACATGATCCGAATTACAATTAAGGAGTTTTTTTATAACTCTTACTGGTCTAGGTCCCCTGGTCTACCAGTATAGGTCGTGGTTTTCTTGCTAAATTTACAAGCCTTACAGCGTAGGCATGGAAAAAACCCTGAGATATTAAGTCTATTTTTAGTTGTTGTACTGGGATTAAAATGGCTGTGTGTTAGATGATCCCTTAAAGATTGGCAACGTTTGTAGGTTATTAGAGGGCGAGACGGTAAATGGTTTTTTAAAATATTGTCCGTCTGCAGAATATGCCAATTTTTTTTAAAAATGTGCACCACAGCATTGGATCTGTTGTTATAAGTGGTGATCATTCGTACATCATCATTCTTGGTGTAAGGTATTTTGGTTTGGTCACCAATAGACCTTTCCGTTCGAGCCTATCGACTCTAACCTCGGCTTGTCTTAAAGTGAAATCACCATAACCGCGACTTTGAAATCTTTTCATTGCTGCATCCTTTGCTGCTATAAAATCATTATGGTTCGAACAATTACGTTTAATTCGCAATAGTTCTCCAAATGGGATGTTTCTAATCATACTTTTCGGATGATAGCTAGCAGCATGCAGCACAGCATTTCCCGCAGTTGGTTTTCGGAAAAGTCTAGTTTGCAAATTGTCATTCTCAATAAAGACCTCTAAGTCTAAGTAATTCACTGAGGATTCACTAATCTGGCCTGTGAATTCCAAGTTTAGCCCATTGTTGTTTAAGGAGGATATATACTCTTCAGCCGAGTAGCGAGTTCCCCTCCATACGATAAACAGGTCATCAATGTACCTGGCTCATAGAATAATGTTGTCCAGCCATCTATCATTTGCCTCCCCATTTAACCATTTAACTGCATTTAATCCGTCCTCATGATGTATGCAGGTATAAAGACTTGTGATGTCAAGAGTGATTAAAAGCATATCAGGCTCCCACACAATACACTGTGTCAGCCGTAAGAAATCTTGTGTGTCTCTGACATAGGATGCCAAATCTTTAACCAATGGATTTAAGAAATGATCTATATACAGTGATGTATTCTCCAAAAGGCTGTTGATTGAGGCCACAATAGGTCTACCAGGGGGATTAACGGGATCTTTATGGATCTTGGGCAAATGATAAAAAGTTGGGAGAACCGGTGATTCACAATATAAAAACATGAATACATCTTGGTTTAACATTCCCTCATTTCTCCACCCAGTTAAAAAAGTATGATAATTTTTAACACAATTCAAATAATCCGTCCTGTTAATGACTGTATAGCACTCAATATCTCCTAGTTGCCTCAGGGCCTCTTTCAAATAATCCTCTTTGTTGAACACAGTAATATTGCATCCTTTGTCCGAGGGCTTAATCTCCAATGTCAAGTCCGTTTTGAGTGTTTTAATGGCTTCCCATTGCTTTCTTGGCATATTATAATTGTTTCTCAAGTTCGTTTTTGTGATTGATAAGTTTTTTAGATCTTTAAGAATTGCCTCGCCAAAGACATCAATGGTTTCAAAGGGAACTTGTGGCATCATTTTCGATTTTCTTTTGAATTTACTTTTGCCTCCTATTTGCTCAACATGTGTATCTCCCGTAGATATTCTGGGGATTGCGAGTTCATCATTGTCCCTTTCCATATTCTGTATTAGGAGCGATTCCAGATCTTGGCTACTTAATTGGTCTAAGATGTTGTCTTCTACGTTTGGTTCTTTAATGGATCCATCTATTTTAGGATGCAGAATGAAGATTTTTTGTAGTTTTAGTTTTCTTATGTATCTGAATAGATCTATCCTAGTTTGGACAAAGTCATAGTCAGAAGTGGGACAGAAGCTCAGAACTAATTCCAGTACCTTAATTTCATCTTCTGTTAAAGGTCTGTGGGGGATGTGTTCTTTGCATTGGTCGTTGGCGTGTTTCTCGCATTAACTGATACTCCTGAAAATAAGGAAAGTCCTGACTTCCTCTATTTTCCTCGGTCACTGCAGTCTGTTCTCCCTCAGATGTCTCTATATCACATTTGGAGGTTTCTTTATTCAAGTGAGCAGTGCCTTCCCGTGTCATCTTTTTCTTGGAGCGTCGAATTTACGCGCAAAAGTTAAAATCCGACCAGTGCGGTAATCTTCCTCGTCCCTTTAAATTTTGATTGTTTCCTCTTTCTGATTATAGCTTCATAATCCTTCAGATGTTTTATCATACCTGATCTTAAAGTTTCGCTCTGTTTCACATCTTTGTCCATGGCGATCATTTCTTCTAGTTTTTGGATTTCGGCTAGAAACTTATCTCTATCATCCCATGCATATTTAATTAAAATTCTGACCATTCCTTTTGCTGATTCGGCCGTGTATTCCGCCCATTCCTTTAAAAGTGCCCGATTGGGGTGCTCATATGATGGGACTGTGAAGATGCGCAGGCCTCTTGGTATCCGATTACACTCAATGTATTTTTGTAATGAGGTGGCTTCCCACCATTTCCTCATCTCTCGTTCCTGTGCCTTCTCCAATGTTTGAAATAAAATTGCCAAGTTGCCAGTGGGAGTGTTTGTGGCATTTGCGCCCTTTCTATTGCTCATCGTGGTTTCATTTGAAGCTTTGAATATATCCGCCGCCGCTTCCTCACGTTCAGTGATACTTGACATGCTGTTTGTTTAAATTTCGCGCACTCTTTAAATGTAGTTTCGACGGGGTCTGCACTAATTTTGAGTTCCCTCAGGACAAGGTTCATTTAGATCATAATCGAGAGTAAGAAAGGCGGCGTCCACTCACCCACCGGGAGACAGCAACGGGCTCCTGTCAGACGACACGAAGTCCACGCCCCTTCACGGTGTCCGCGAACGTCGTAGTCCTTCAACTCTTCTTCCGTTATCGTTGAAGATTTTCTTTGCCGGTCCGATTTCGCGGCAATCAATTCATGAACCTTGGGGCTGGCGGCCAATTCAAATTTCGAATACAGAAAGTCACCGCCGCCACACCTTGCTCCTGGGTGCTCACTCCAGCGGTGGTGAGCCGCTCGTAAGCTCGTAGACAACCGGTACTCGATGATCGCCGATACCAGATGGAAAGCACACTCGGGAACGAAGATTTAAAGTAAAAATACTTTATTAGTGCAGACCCCCCTTCTCTGACAGACGCGTTTCGCCTCGCGGCTTTTTCAATGTCAGTTTCTCCGTGTCATTTCGGCAGTATTTCACATAGAACAAATGTGTCACATGGTTTATCACTAACATAAATAATGCACTAGCCTTTCCTTTATGCATGTGAATTCTATACTGTCCCTTTAATATAAAAGTGCGTGAGTGTAAAACAATTCTATATATACATACAGAATATAAAAAAATTATTACAAAACAATTAATCAATTAATAAATCATACTTTAGAAAAAATATATATATTGGGATCAATTTTAGGTCATGTAGATTCTCAGTTCTTTGGTTTACCCAGTTGCATATATGTTAAATTCAATGTGCAATGTCTGAACTGATGGCAATTTAAGAAACCTGCCATTAACTATTATTTTGAAAATTATACATGTACCTATTTTTTCTTTTTCTCTTCCGAGACCCAATTTGTGTCATAATTGTGCCCATAATGGGCAATTAAAAAAATAAAGACAAAATAAATAAATAAATAAATATATATATATATATATATTCACTGAAAAATAGGTTTCAGGCACGTTATAGTTAGGAATTAGCATTTAAAAAACCTTAGAAATTCACTGAAAAAAACGGTCTTTTATTTATTTTATTAAGAAGGAGGGCTGTGTGGACCCCCTTTCTTTTTCTAATGTATTGGACCTGGGGCCCCATCCCCCAGGGCCTGCCCCCTAATTTGTTTTGGGGAAAAACAAAAATTTGGCCCCCTCCCAAGGCCTTAATCGGCCCCGGGGACCCCAACCCCCGGGGCATGGCCTTTTTTTAAAAAAAAAATCTTTAGGAGGAGGGCTGCGTTGCCCCCCTCCTTATGCCACTTATGGCCCTGGGGACCCGATCCCCCGGGCCCGGCCTTTGTTTTTTATTATTTTTTAAAAATATATATTTATAGAAACACCTAGAACATGCAGGACAAACCGTATTTACCTATCACCATGACGATTTGCGTGATATTCATTAAAAGGCGACTTTGCATACAATGAATCCACGTGGAATGTATTTACACCGCTAGTGAAGCTCTGACGTGTCTGACGCCCTACCGTGCCTAATCCCGGCGCCCCCGCAGATGGGTACTTTCCAAGTAGACACCCTTGTTGTTTATTTATACAAACATGGGTAGCTATTGACGGGCACATTTAATACACAGGCACACCAAGCCATTCAAAGGGGATTCGACAAAAATTAGACCAAAACTATGCAAGAAACCCCCCTCACGGTTAAAAAAACACACATCCACCGCCGGATGTGTAATACTTTTTATTTTACTCTCTGGAAAGGAGACAAACCTCACTTGAGAGTCACAGCGTGCTCCTGGCTGAGCCCAATGCTGTGTTACACCCACCAGTGCCCGCCGAGTGCCACACACCTCTGTGTTGTATTCCACCAGATAGTGTGTATGCTATGACACTCTCTAGCCCATGTGCACTGTAACACCACCCCGTGAATATGTCATGCCACACTTGCCTTCGCACGGGTTATATTGCCCCATCTAACGTGCCTTCCTCGATGCCTATGTTATAACACACAGCGCTATGCCATACATATTACAATCTGGGATCTATATCTTTGTCACAGTGCATATGCAACGTTTCCCTCCCCGGCACATATTTTATATTACAACTTTAGAGACTAGTTAGGTTACACAACACTGCCCTGTGCATATTACACTCCAAGGCGCATATCGCATAGCATGCGCTAGTGCCTGTGCTATATCGCGCTCTCCAATGAATCTGTCATTGCGCACAATGTATTGCATATTATATTTCACGCCCTGGTTCATCTTATATCATACTTTTTGGTGCATAGTTTATACCATACACTATATCTAGTTTTCATTTTCAATCGTGCTCTCAGGACTATGTTCTATGTAACACTGCGTTCACCTACCCTTTTCACGGGCATTACATTTTGCGATGGGGGTGGAGGGTCAGGGGGTGTTTCTGCCAAGTGAGCCCGGAGTCACAGTCACAAACGTCCTCTTCTTCCTGAATAAAAGTGAGATTATGCTGCATACTTGTTCATATTTTAAGTAGTTCGCACAGACACACATTTAAAAAACAATAAAGTTCCTAATACCCACCTTCTCTGAACAGTTAGCTTGCTGCCCCATCCACCTCCTCCCTATCCTCTGTTGTCTGAATCCATGGACTAGCCTCCTCCCTCCTGCCATGCATGGTCTGATGTGCTGCCACTGCCCTCCATTTAGCATGATGTACCAGTCCACTCCTCCTGCCATCCATTGCCCAATTCTATGCTCCATCATTGACCTCCTGTTTAGCCTCTGTGCTTAGCTTGCAGCCCCTATTCTCCTTCCGCCTGCCCTTCGATGTCTTTGTGCATTCCCCTGCTCCATCCTTTTTGCCCACCATGTTCCATGGACCTGCCACTCCTATCTACTCTGAGTGTTCTGTTGAGCTGCCACTCCCCTCCCACCTGCCTAGCATTGTCAGATGACCGTAATCTGTCCCTTCCACCTCCACCCTGCCTGTCCACATGACATGCCCCTATCCCCTTCCTCCTGTCCTCCATGGTCCATTTTACTGCCACACCCTTCTGCCCTCCCTGGTCTGTTGGGCTGCAACTGCTCCTCCTGCCTGCCCCGTGCGGTCAGTTGTGAGGCCCCTTCCCATGATCTCTCTTGTTTGTGCCCAGGTCCTGACCCTCCCTTCTATCCTCCATGGTCCTTTGTGCATGCCCCTGCACCCTCCTTCTTGCCCATCATAGCCATTGTGCTGCCACTAACCCTCCCGCTTGCCATGCATGGTCTTCTGTGCTGCCACGGCCCCTCCCACCTTCCCTGTGTGGTCAGCTAGCTGCCCCTGACCCCCTCCCACCTTCCGTCCATGGTCTGTGTGTATGCCATCATAGTCTCACTGTTGCTCTCCATGGTGTGTCTTGTTTCTAGTGCCCATCCTGCCTGACCTCCATGGTCATCTTGCTGCTCCTGCCCTGCCCCCTTGCCCCCAGCCCTCTGTTTCCATGTGCAGACCCCTATTCCCTCCCTCCTGGCTTGTCTGTTCCATTGTAATTCCCCTGATCCGTCCCTCCTGCCCTTTATGGTCTGTTGTGCTGCAGCTTTCTCTCCTGTCTGTCCAATATGGTCAGCTAGCTATCGTTGCCTCTTTCCCTTCTGTTCTCTGTTGTCCATGTGCATGGTCCTGTCCCCTCCCTATTGCTTACTATGGATTGTTGTGCTGCACTCCCGTCCCGCATGCCCTGTGTGGTGTATTGTGCTGCTGCAAACCCTGATGCCTGCCCTGTAGGGTCAGTTTGGTGCACCTCTCCATATCCCTCCTGTCCTCTGTTATCCGAGCCCATGTCCCTACCCCAATTCCTCCTGCCTTCCATGATCCAATGTACCATACTTGCGAACATTTTGAACTTGGTAGGAGGGAGATTTTGAAAAAAAACTGGGATATTGATTTTTCCCTTTGAGTTACATTGAAAGGAGATTGTAGACAGGAGACAGATCAAATAAAGCCCATTTGAGCTTAAAAACATTGGACATTTCCTGGCTGAATCTGGTCTGTTGGCATGTATGGTTGTACTACCACTGCCTCTTCTTTCTGCCCACAATGGTCTATTATATTGCCACAGCCTCTCTTGCCAGTCCAGTATTGTTGGTGTGTTGCCCCTGCCCCCCTTTCCACTGCCCTCCATAGTCTGTTGTGCTGCCACTACCCTTCCTGCCTGCCCAGTGTGGTCAAATTGTTGCCTCTGCACCCTCCTACCTGCCTTCAATTTTCAGAGTCCGTGCCCCTGGCCTCTGCCTCTCAACAGTATTCTAATGAACAACTAGATTGCTAACATTCTATATTTATTACAAAAGTGTGGAACGCCTGACGTCATCTTGATGTAATCAAAACTGTAATACCTAGAGCATTTCCTTTAGAAATTACATATATGAGAGGGTCTTATTTGCATCCAAACTATGGTTAGTGCTCTAAAAAACTAAAATGAGGACATATTTTCTGAGTTTTCAAATAGCGACAAAGCACTTTTAAATTATTTGTTATATGTTTTTTTATCCAGTTGACCACATGATTAAATGTTGCACTTAGGGGAGAGGATGTGGTGTTACTTCCAGAGCTGCAGACTTTGCAACTGGGGAACCAGGTTGGAGTTTCTGCTTCAGCTCAACATTCTGTGATTCTGGTCAAATCACTTAATCTCCCCATGTCTACAACCAAAATGAATTTGATCTTGTGTGATGTAACCAATGCTCATGTAAAGCACTCCAATACCTGACAAATCTGCACTATATAAAACTGCAAAAGCACAACAAATAAGTGTTTTGCACACTTGTGTCATTGGGCTACATGTGGGCTACATCTGGGTGATATATTCGTGCTGCATTTGGGCTCTTTTGTCTCTGGTGGCCATCATGGGAGATTTATTTGTTATGAAGTTTCCTACTTTCCTCATTTACTGCAGTCTCCTCAGTAGGAAATGCTTTCAGTTTTTCACTTTGATTCCATCAAGAAGGTATTCAGATGTGTCAGACATTTGCCATAAATTCTGAATGTTAGCACTCTAGTTGCTCATTAGATCACAGTAGTAAAGCTACTGCTCACCACAGAAGTCTGCTGCTGGTATTAAAAGTGCATGTTTCAGTCTGCATGTCAGAATTTTTTAATGAAATAGAAGAGGATTTGAGAAGTCACTCAAAATGTGCCCTAATTTTTCTTTCTTCAGCACTAATCACAATTTATATGGTAAAATGAACCCCCTCATTTTGTTCCTTTGCAAATTAAATGTTTTAAGTGTTACCACTTTATTCCAATAAAGATGGCTTCAGGTGTGCCGTACGTTTGTCATAAGTAAGACTGTTAGCGCTCTAGTTGTTCGTTAGAACACTCTGGGACATTCTGTCATTGGGCTATACTTGGGCTACATCTGGGTGATATTTGTGCTACATTTGGGCTCTTTTGTCTCTGGTGGCCATCTTGGGAGACTTATTTGTTATGAAGTTTCCTAATTTACTCATTTACTACAGTCTCCTCAATAGGAAATACTTTCAGTTTTTTACTTTGATTCCATCAAGAAGGCATTCAGATGTGTCACACATTTGCCATAAATTCAGAATGTTAGCACTCTAGTTGCTCATTAGATCACTGTAGTAAAGCTACTGTTCACCAGGGAAGTCTGCTACTGGTATTGAAAGTGCATGTTTCAGTCTGCATGTCAGAATGTTTTAATGAAATAGAAGAGGATTTGAGAAGTCACTCAAAATGTGCCCTAATTTTTCTTTCTGCAGCACTAATCATACTTTCTATGGCAAAATGAACCCCCTCATTTTGTTCCTTTTTAAATTAAATGTTTTAAGAGTTACCACTTTATTCCAATCAAGATGGCTTCAGGTGTGGAATACGTTTGTCATAGGTAGGACTGTTAACGCTCTAGTTGTTCTTTAGAACACTCTGGGAAGCTGCAGTAAAACACAAAGGAATCAACTGACAGTCTCTGCCCTTGTTGGATGTACATGTTTTACTGAGAATGTCAGACTTCATTCTCACATGACTGAGAAAGATAATGTGAATTTACAGAAAATATGCTCTCAGTTTAGCTTATAGATCACCTTCCAAACCTCTGTTGGAAAAGCATGAGAAAATATTTTTCTCTCAAACATGATTCATGATATCACAGCAGAAGGCTTTTTGACATGGTAAAATCACCTTAGAACACACCACAATTCCTAAAAGGAGTATGGTACCATCAACAAATGATTTGTAATGTAACTAAAGTCTTAAAACCTTCTATTAACTGCAATGCTTTTTAATGAGGTGCTATCATGTATATTGGTCCCAAGATGGCTGCCATTGCTTCTTGGATGAAGTACTGACAGCCAATCTGATCTCACGATGAGGTGTGTGGTTAGGCTCCGCCCAGATATATATGTGATTTTGATTTTGATTTTCTCAGGAACTACTGAACGGATTTACACCATTTAAGCAAAAGGCACGACTCTGAAACAAGGTCTACCTTTCTGCCAAATTTGGTGTAATTCCGTTTAGCAGTTCGGGCTGTAGCTGCAGCTAAAGATCCTATGGGAAATTGTTAGGGGAAAACACGTTTTGGGACCCCCTTTTTTCTCAGCCCCCGCTACACGAATCATCCCGAGACTTTCAGGATAGAAGCGGACCAGAGCTGGCCAAAAGTTTTGAATATTTCGCGAAGATTCGTCAACGGGTGCCAAAGTTATTCCAAATAGAATGTTGCAGATTTCCTATGGAAAATAGGTCCTAACTATAACTACCTACTGTGACCGCCAGTAGGTAATATATATATATATATATTCAGTGAAAAAACCATAGGTTTCACACATGTTATAGTTAGCTGGACATTTTACTCGTAAAAAACCAATGAAATTGCCCCGTTATAGTTAGTTCAGCTAACTATAACTCGCGCGCCCGCAATGCACTGCTGATGACGTCACATATTACATCACTCATGACATGGTCAGTGACATCACTCATGACATCACTGATGACATCTCAAATGACATCACTGATGACATCACTGATGACATCATCCAGTGAATGTGTGTTTTTCTGAAAATTAAATATGTTTTATATATGTATATCTCAAGGTCGATGGAAGAATAAATGGGTATATAAGTGTCTAAATGGATGATTTGTTTTTGAAAAATTGATTGTGTAACTGACTGATTAAGTGTATCTCTCACTTTGTGTATAAGTGGCTGCATGGGTTGGTGAGTAGCTACATGGGTGTCTATATAGGTTATTAGTTGTTTTTTTGAGTATCAGTCTGAGTGTCTGCATGGTACGGTGGGGGGTATTACGTAGTGCATAGATGCATGAATGAGTGACTCACTGTTTGTATGTGTTGAAGACAGCATGTGTGCAGGACTGTATGGGTGGATGAGTGTGTGTATGGGTGTGTTAGTGAGTGAATGACTGTCTCAATAGTGTCTTCAGGAGTAACTACATATGTTTTAAACTAGTATATGTGAGTATTGGTGTATATATGTGAGTATATATGAGAGGGAGAGATTGAAAGAGTTCCTGTATGAATAAGTATGTGTTTCTATAAGTGATTGTTTAAAAGACTAAGTATGTGTAAGTTTCCGTAGAAGTAAGTATGGTGGTGTGTGTATTACTGTATATGCAAGTAAATGTATGTTTTATTCTTTTTTAGCATGAGTGACTACGTGTGTGAGTAACTTTATGGATGAGTGGCATTGTGTAACAGGATGTATAGATGTATGAGTACATATGATGAGTGAGTACATGTATGAGTGACTGTGTAGGACTGTTGGTCAATGAGTGGATGTGTATGTGGATCTTTGAATTACTGAAGAGGTTGTTGTAACTGGTATTGGTATGTCCATTGTTTTGAAATTTTTAGTCTCTATTTTTGAATGTGTGTATCAAAGCTTATATTAAGGTGAGAGGAGGTCTGCCACTCTATCACAAGGATGATGTCATCAGTGATGTCATCAGTGATGTCATTTGAGATGTCATCAGTGATGTCATGAGTGATGTCACTGACCATGTCATGAGTGATGTAATATGTGACGTCATCAGCAGTGCATTGCGGGCGCGCGAGTTATAGTTAGCTGAACTAACTATAACGGGGCAATTTCATTGGTTTTTTACGAGTAAAATGTCCAGCTAACTATAACATGTGTGAAACCTATGATTTTTTCACTGAATTTCTAAGGTTTTTTAAATGCTAATTCCTAACTATAACGTGTGTGAAACCTATGGTTTTTTCACTGAATTTCTAAGGTTTTTTAAATGCTAATTCCTAACTATAACGTGTGTGAAACCTATGGTTTTTTCAGTGAATTTCTAAGGTTTTTTAAATGCTAATTCCTAACTATAACGTGTGTGAAACCCATGTTTTTTTCAGTGAATTTGCAAGGTTTTTTAAATGCTATTTTTTTTTTTTTCTTCATTTTTTTCAAACATATTTTTAATTTAATTTTTTACCTTTTATAAAGACTATGCTTAATTTTTTAAAATCATTAAATATTTATTTTATATAAATTTTTTAAAATAAACAAGTAAAATTTATTTCTAGATTATTTTTTTTTTTTTTTTTTTTTTTTTTTATAGTACGCGTACCGTAAGCTCACGGTAAGCGTACGGTTTACGCAACGTCCGTAATCTATCTACGCTGCTTGCGTATAGTTACGTACTTTGCGTAGCGCGCGTACTGCGCGTGGGACGCGTGCGCGCTTACGCAACACGCGCACGTTACGCGGAAGTGCCGGGAAATGACTGTTATGCGCATGCGCGCAAGCGCGTGTCTTTTTTACGCGCACGCGTACTTTTTGCCGTAAGCGTACCGTAAGCGTACCGTAAGCGTACGGTTGGTCATGTGATCATGAAACACAACTTTTGATTGGTTGAAACTACTTTCAGTTCTAGAACTCTCCTACACCACACCCATTCCCCTCATTTCTGCTTGTGATCCCTTGGGAGAAGGAGCTGGTTTGTCTTTGGGATACGATGGCAGAACAGCAGAGCTCTTCTGAGAGTGAGGCTAGCACCAGCAGCACTGTCTTGAGGCAGAGAGCGAGGAAAGTAAAGCCTTCTTATGTTTGGGATTATTTTACTTTTCCAGAAGGCCAGCAAAAGGTGAATGCACCCTTAGTTACTTGCAAGCTGTGTCAGCGTGTACTTTCTAGAGGTAATCCTGACAGGAAGTATTCCTTTGGGAATCACACCATGATGAGGCACCTCAAGGATGTACACAAAAGGACACATGCTCAACTTTTTGGAGGTAACTCTTCAGAAAGACGAGCCAGTACATCCACAGCAGCTCAGCCTGGACCATCACCTGCAGAGCTTACTCCTTCTTCTGCAGCTCAGGTGAGCCCTTCATCTGTGGGGGGAGAATCTCCTTTTGCTGGCCCTCTGGAAATGAACCCTCGATTTCGGAAGGTTGATATTCATTGCACATTTTGTAAAGCTCTAATTTGTTATAGGGAGACCAGTGTTTCCCTAGTGAATAACAAAATAGATCAGCACATTTGTAGCTTTGAATGATTTTCCCATGGTTCCTTTCCTCTGTCCCTGCATGAACACAACGGTTCTTTTAAGAGCCAACCTTATCTTTCATCTTTTTTTTACATTTTTTTTAAAAAACTTTTTTTTTTTTTTTTACCGTACGCGTACGGTAAGCGTACCTTTTTTTTTATTTTTTAAAAAAAACACTAAAAATCATTTTTCACATTACAAGGTCCTTGAGAGACTACAATTATTACTATTGACTTACCATACTCACTGAAAAAAATATTTATTCATTTGTTTTTTTAAAAAATAGTTTTTTAAATGGTTGTAGTTTACGAAAATTTTCTATATCGATCTGAAAAAAAAGAAAAAAGTATTAATATTTTTAAACCATTTTATAATACAGTACACATATTTACATTTTTTACCAAAAAATATTTTTGCCTTATTTTTGCTGTTTTCAGAATATATTGCATTTCACTATAAATTGTGAAAGCAATTGCATTCATCATTTTACAGCGGGCAAAAAAAAATAACAATCTCAAAGATTGTATTAAAAAAGCCCAGAATCTCTTCTCACTTAAACTTATCATTACAGAAATGCATATTATTCTAAAAAAATATCATCTAAAAACAATACTTTTTTCTTTAAAATACCGTCTGATATTTTTGTTTCAGGAGTATAATCACAATATTATATCTCAAATAACTCCAAAATACATCTGATTTTATTTCCTTTAGGCCAAATTGTATTTTTTTTTTTCCCTGGAATAAATTTCCAAGGGAAAACCATTAAAATTCTAAAGTTTAATCTGTCCAGATCTCACCGATTCTCTGTAACATTTTGGTTCACAAAAATTTTTTGAATAATTTATTTAGTCCACAATAGAATTGGTTACTTTTCCACATGGCCAAATAGTAATTTTTTAAATCATTTTTGTAAAAATTTCCAATGGCAGTCCAATAGCATTCCAAAATTTAAAATGTGCAGAAGTTACCGATTATCTCTAAATTATTGGTTTTTCAAAATTGCATTAAAAATTTAAAAAGTCCACATTACAATTGGTTATCTTTCCTTTAGGCCAAATGATAATTTTAAAAAATATTTTTTCTACAAAATTGCAATGGTAATCCAGTAGAATGGTAAAATTATTTTGTCCAGATCTTGCCAAGTCTCTCTAAAATTTAGGTTTCAGAAAGATTAGATAGGAATTTGCTAAATCAAAAGGCAAACGTTGTTTGAAAATCAATTGGGAATCATTACACAGTGTCCAGCCTTTTTCACATTTAAGATAAACTGTGTAATGTCCAGAAGTAACAGTAGGTCCATCATGGAAAATTATTGCAACAGTTACAAAAGTTTTTCCTGAAATTGATAATTGCTGTCCTGTAAACTTCTTTATTAAAGTATCCAATTTTGAACCATCAGCTCTACATCGTTGCATCATTAAAATTACATACTGTCCGTATTCCCTTAAAATTAATGTTGAAAACATGTCAGAATTACACTCACCACATTTCATGCTATGATTAGCATCTTTAACTAATTTTGCAAAAGTGACTGTTTTACTCTCTGGCAATGTCAAATAAATAAACCTTTCATTATCAACAATAGAGCCACATATATTATAACAATTTTCACAACTATGTTCCCATTTATAAGAGAGACCAAAAAAAATGTCAATGGGAACTCCTTCTTCTTCCACTACCTGAAGAAAAAACAACAAGAATTCCTGTGCGTCTTGCTGTACATTTTGAGAAAACTGTGTTCGTCCTGAACATACATCTAAAAGTTTTCTAATGTCAGTAGCACTTTCTATTTGAGTTTTATCTTTACTCAGCTTTTGAAAAAGGAGACTGAGCTCTGAACAGAATCTTTTTCCCTGATTTACTATTATCTGCTCTTGCAAACTTTCCAGATAAAATACAACATTCAGCACTACATTAGCGTAGCAGTTGACACCAGAGCTATTTTCAAAATGACATCCTACAACCTGTTCTTCATTTTCCTTATTCTTTTTGCTTGCAATTACATCACTCCTCTTTTTTTTCCTCTTCTCTACATCTTCATTACAGATATTCTCATTTCTCCTTTTACGAGAAACTACACGTTTCTCCAACACAGGATACTGACCTAAATGAGGAGCATAGGTTCTTCTTAATCTATTATACTCCTTTACACAGTTTGTATCAGCACTAACTTTAGAATCATCAAAGTCAATCATGAATAAACCTGATAATGTTTTGACTCGTGACAAAGCTACATATGCCATACCTTCTTTGAACACAGTTGAACCAATGTTCACAAATGCACAATCTACAGTCAATCCTTGAGACTTGTGGATAGTTACAGCATATGCTAGTGAAAACGGAAACTGCTTCCTACGTACATATAAGTCTTTCACAAGCATGAAACGAACTGAACAACGACAAATGTCTTTAACTTCCTCTATCTGATCAAATTTTATTTTTAAACATTCAATTCCATCTTTTTTCTGATAATTAATAAAACCCACAACTCTTCCCATCGCTCCATTCACTAAGCCTTTTTCAACATCCAAATTTCTCCTTAAAAACACTCTACAGTTCATGCAAACATATAGATTTTTTTCTAATCCTGCTGTTTTGGAGATATTCTTCTCTAGTGAGTCCAATTTATTTTTCAGTTTGCCTGTTACTGTGACAGTAATTCTTCCATCCTCAATTTTGTCCACTGCTTCCAATTTCATGATGTCTTCATTTTCCAATTTCAAAAGCTCCTCATTAAATATTGAGCATTCACGTAGAGTTGGCATTAAGCAGATGACACTTTTGTTTTCTGCAATATTCTTGTATATTTTCTCTGCAACTATTTCTTCCTTTGGAAATAAGTTATGTAACAGCCGACTCTGTAATGCTTTTTTGCCAACTTCTGTGAGTAGTCCAATTCTGATATCTTTCAGAATACTTCCATATTCTTCATCGTTTGCTTGCCTCATATTAGTTGTAAGTTCCTTGTACTCAAAGAAGGACCAAATATTTGTATTTCCAATGCTTCCCAATGACTTCTTCGTGTCTTCATGTGTCACAGTATTAAACACTGGTTGTCCTTTAACTGGAGTAAGTTGCAAAAGATCCCCAAAAACTATGACGTGTTTTCCACCAAATAACACGTCATAGTCTGTCTTCAAAATTTGCTGCATTCTTAAATGCACAAAGGCAAGCATTAAGTTTGATACCATGCTCACCTCATCAATAATGAGAACTTGCATCTTCTTCAATACTCTTGACACTTCTAAGGATGCTTCTCCAGTTAGCTTGTTGAATTGTATTTTGTTCTCATGCTCCACTGGTAACATTAGCAAACGATGTAAGGTGATTCCTTTTATGTTATATGCTGCTAACCCAGTTGGAGCAGTAACCACACAAGACAAAGTAGAATCCGTTTTTTGCTTTAGGTAGCTTCTGATGACTTTAATTAGGAAACTTTTTCCAGTGCCAGCTTGTCCGCTTACATACATCCTGATTGGATGAAATGATGTGCATGAGCACTCTTTTTTGATATGTAGAAATCCGTGATCAATTTTGTTTTTGATCTCTTCATAAATTTGTTGCTGCTCTTGATTCAGTTGTCTTTCCAAATTTTCTAAGTCTATAAATTCTTCTTGAGCTTGATTCATAGCCGTTTCCACTTCATTCATGGCTATTGATGCTTCATTTTCAACGATTGGTTGTCCTAGGGGATCTTGACTGTATGTTCCTGAACTTTGGCTGTCCTGAGAACTGTCTCTAGCTATTTCTGCTGCAATTGTAGTTTCCTGTTCAATTTCTTCATTTAACATTTGCAGATAAGTTGAGAATGTACTGCATTGTATGCTGTCTTTGCAAGCATTAAAAGAATCTTCATAGCTCTGGAATTCTCCCAGTAGTTCATCCTCTGTACGCCATGGTTTAAACAACTGTAAAAGAGCCAAGTAGTAAAATTCTTTCTTGTCGGTAGTGTCGCAACTCAGCTTCCGGTGATTTATCAAACTTCCTTTGGTTTGCTTCACCAAACATCCTTCTTCACCAACAACTTTATATTTTCCACTGTTGATGTCTTCTGCAGCTTTCCGTGAATAAATGTAGTTCTGCAGCACTTCATAGAGACACATGTTCTCCAGATGATGACTTCTCTTGGGATAATATGTGTCCAACATGTTTGTTTTCAATATGTCTGTACTTTCTGGGTCATTCTCAGCCAAATATTCAATTTCTCCAACAGATTTCAGTACCCGATTTCTCATTGCTGCAAGGCCTAAACTTGCCCAAATTATTCTTCTTGACTTCGAGTAGAGACTTGCAGAAGATAACCTATCTGAACATTCGTAGGATCCAATTTCTCGATGCGATAACATCTTCAAACTGAAACTGTACAGTTTCTTACTGACAGTCTTCTCGTGAGAAATCTCTTCCCACATTTCCTTCAATTCTGTTTTTTCTGATTTCGTAATGTAAGACGTTACATATCGAGCAACAGCAATGGAATTGTCAGCAACATACTGTATATCCATGTTAGCGTTCCACATGGATAAAATGACTGGGTTGTAGTCATTTATATTTTTTGATTCTTCTTTTCTTTTAAGGTTGTAGGTATTCTTAGGTGATTTTCTTGTGATAGTATGTCTCACAGCTGACATAAAACTGTTGACTCTTCCATTTGTAAGAACAGGTCTAGGAAATCCAAATCGACATTTAGTGTAGTATTTTTCTTTGCTCTTGTATTTCCGTCGACAGTATTTTCCACACCGATGACTTTGGAAACGTAGAACTTGCTCCTTTAACTTGTTCTCTTCTGTGCTTTTAGGTATAGCACATGTTGCATATTCTTCAATGTAAGATAACACTGCTTCATCAGTATCTGTTCCAAACTTTGGGGCATCCTTGATCCACAGCAGCATATGAATATGAGGAGCACCTCTTGCCTGGTACTCTTTTCTCCAAAAGAAATCCACTACTTCTCCAAGGGGTGGATTTTTTTTATTGCAGATGAAGGACATCATAGCCTCAAATCTATGATTGAAATATCTGCAAACATTAACCGGATCCAATGAGCACAGTTCTCCTGCTGTCTTGTATTCGATGTTTTCAATGTTTGAATTGGCCTCTCGTAGAAAATCCAGTAAATCATCCCAAGCGTACTCGGCGCAGCTTAGGGTAAGGAACCATGTTGGTGTTCCTAAGTTGCGTAACATGCATTTTAGTTCACCATGGCGTCGGAACCAATATTCATTTGTCCCACGCTGACAAGCCATCAGATTGATCAGTTGTGTTTCCAAATGATCATCTCGGTGCTGCACTTTCTCCATAAAATCCTTAGCAGACACATTTTGTAAATGTACTCCACTTTTTAAAATGTGATTTACTGCATAAGACAGTGCAGACAAGTCGCTTTCAAATAAAAGGTGGAACAAATAAGGGATACTTTGTCGAAATCTGGGATCTTCAGCATATAGTCTTGTAGTCCGATACTCAGAAGCTGGAATCTGTTCTGGACGTTCATCGTATCGTCCTCCTTTTCCTGTAGGAAACAGCTGGGGAAAACATCGAGCTTCCAAGCTCTCCTCCCATACACTCACGGGATTTCCTTTTGCTTTCTTCATCTGAAAGAGATCAATATTGTCTCCCATAACTTCTTTCGAATGGAGAGGATGTATGCTAAAATGTTCATAAATTTCTTCTTCCTTTGACTTGTCCACTTTTTCAATTTGTCCAGTTGGTGTTTCTGTGTCTCCTTGTAAATCTTCTTCTTCTTCTTCTTCTTCTTGTATATAAATTGATTCATACCATTTGTTATTTTTTTTCAAATACAAATTTGCTCTTTGTACTTTCCGCACATCTACCAGCTCCTGCCAAATCTTCTTATTCTTTGTAGGGACACCATTAACCAGAATAATTAATGGTTCAGTTTCCAAAGTATCTGCATCAATAGTTTCCATATTTTTTTTCAAATCCAAGGGCAAATACACCACTCTACCTTTTAAACCTCTCAGTAAATCTGAAGGAGGTAATTTACCAGTTTTGGGCTCCATACGTACTATGGTCTGGAACGGATGAACACATTGAATGAGTATAGACTCATATGTATTTAATTCAGAAAGTTCAGCAGGAATAGCATCCAATTCTAAATTATTATGTACAGCTCTGGTCGGCATTCTATTTTCCTCTAACTTGTTGTAGCAGTATTTACAAATACGCTGATCTTCACCCAATTCAAAACAATTTTCAAGAAATATATATGTGGCAAAATCCATCCACTTATAATTATCTTCATTTTCACTCTTTCTGTAGAGATCAACATTCCTAGTTTGTTTTCTATAATGAGTTCTGCGGCAACAAATACAAGTAACATTTGGTCTTTCATTAGAGACTATTGCAAATTTTGTTATGTGATCATTAAATGTGTTACTTACAGAGGGTTCTACATTCTCTTCCACTTCTGCCTCATTTACTGTGTCCTTCTCTGCACTGTTTTCTTCAGGACCAAAGTAACAAAACTGAATTTCATCAACAACCTTCTCTACATCTGATACCGTTCCTCGGAACAGAGCCCTATTCAATTCATTTAACTTTATTGCTGGACTTTTGGCAAAATACAACCGTCTCACAAACTTTCTCATTTCAGTATGATGAATAGCCAGCATCCTAAAATGATGGAAAACACTATTGCACACTTTTCTAGATAGACAAGCAAGAGAATGACCCTGCAAACCAGTATTCTCTCTCACTCTGCATGGATCCAGACTTTGAAGCACCTTAATCTTTTGTTTTACACTTTTTTTACTATATTCTCTTAGAAACTCTCGAAATCTGTCAATAGATTCCTGACGCACAGTGCAAATACTACTACAATTCCAAGTGTACACTGGGGCTTTAGGACGTCTCCCCATTGCCTCATCTGCCATCACTTGTACCTCATCTCTTGGAACCATTATCTCCTTCTCCATTATGCAACCATTTTTTACTTCGTATGAACGACCTCTGGTGTCAACTGCATGCAGCAAACTATTACTTTGAAAATAGCTTTCTTCATTAAAAAAAGGTTCACTACTTGAACTATGCATCCACTTTCCTAAAAACACTTTACAAAAGTTTGTTCTGTTCACTACTCTTTTGCTTTTGCTTTGTGATTTCAGTACATTAACCATTTTATCTAATGTACGCATCCTATTCAAAATTAATATGAATAGTTTCCTTTTTAATTCTAATGCTTTTGCTGCAATGGCTTCAATTTCTTTTTTTCTCTTATAATATTTAGCCTTTTGCTTATATTTCTTTATATCCTTTATCAAATTGGACATAACTCTTCTCTGAAACATTTTTCTACGTATCTCTTTAAATGCTGTTTTTCTGTTTATGTTAAACTTTTCAATTGCAGAAGGTATATTTGCATTAACTAAATCCTCAATTTTTTGCTGTTCTGTAGGTTTTGTTACATTTTTCCGAGAACAGACATTTTGTACATTTTTGTTTGTTTTCAATATTTTGTTTAGGAATTGTTTTTTTTGCTTACCAGAAGATTTTTTCTTTTTCCCAACATCAGCATCTTCTACTAACTTTGGTCCTCCAGTTGTCCTCAAATATAGTTTTTTTTTTAGCGTTTTTTGAACTCGAGATTTTGTAGGCATCTTAAATTTTGTTCACTGTTCTTCAGCAATACCTGAAAAAAACTAAAAAAAAAAATCCTTTATTGTATTTAAATATATTACTACATTTCTTTTCACAACAGTCACAAAACGAAATTTCTTTGCCATTTTGAATGCACACAAACTGCTCTTTTTTTAAAATTTATTTAAATGCACATGTCCAAGCTTTTTTTTTTTTTCAGATCACCACCGTGTGTATTCTCTGTGACTGCCTACACTCCAGCAGGGGCAACCAGCCTTAGTGATGCTGAATATATTTGCATTACAGACTTAAACCTGAAAACCCCACTCGCTTCTAATTACTGTGCATGACTATACATGGCAAGCACATGGGTGTGTGCTAAGCCTCTGCTTTTTCCCCAAAAAATTCGCTCCTCTTTTCCATCTACTGCAACTGTGAAATCACCAGAGGAAGACGCAATAAATTTCTGCCTATAATTCTTCTATGCACACAGAGTCATGTTATCACATTAGTGCCAAAACGAAATTTCTTTGCCAATTTGAAAGCACACTTACTGCACTTTTTTTTTCGGGCCAAGTGAAAATCTCTTTTTACACTTTGAAATCACTTTTACAGACTGACACATTCTGAAACCTTTTTTTTAAATTTATTTAAATGCACATGTCCAACCTGTTTTTTTTTTTCATTCCACCACCGTGTGTATTCTCTGTGACTGCCTACACTCCAGCAGGGGCAACCAGCCTTAGTGATGCTGAATGTATTTGCATTACAGACTTAAACCTGAAAACCCCACTCGCTTCTAATTACTGTGCATGACTATACATGGCAAGCACATGGGTGTGTGCTAAGCCTCTGCTTCTTCCCCCAAAAATTCGCTCCTCTTTTCCATCTACTGCAACTGTGAAATCACCAGAGCAAGACGCAATAAATTTCTGCCTATAATTCTTCTATGCACACAGAGTCATGTTTTCACATTAGTGCCAAAACGAAATTTCTTTGCCAATTTGAAAGCACACTTACTGCTCTTTTTTTTTCGGGCCAAGTGATAATCTCTTTTTACACTTTGAAATCACTTTTACAGACTGACACATTCTGAAACCTTTTTTTTAAATTTATTTAAATGCACATGTCCAAGCTGTTTTTTTTTCAGACCACCACCGTGTGTATTCTCTGTGACTGCCTACACTCCAGCAGGGGCAACCAGCCTTAGTGATGCTGAATGTATTTGCATTACAGACTTAAACCTGAAAACCCCACTCGCTTCTAATTACTGTGCATGACTATAAGCCTCTGCTTCTTCCCCCAAAAATTCGCTCCTCTTTTCCATCTACTGCAACTGTGAAATCACCAGAGCAAGACGCAATAAATTTCTGCCTATAATTCTTCTATGCACACAGAGTCATGTTTTCACATTAGTGCCAAAACGAAATTTCTTTGCCAATTTGAAAGCACACTTACTGCTCTTTTTTTTTCGGGCCAAGTGATAATCTCTTTTTACACTTTGAAATCACTTTTACAGACTGACACATTCTGAAACCTTTTTTTTAAATTTATTTAAATGCACATGTCCAAGCTGTTTTTTTTTCAGACCACCACCGTGTGTATTCTCTGTGACTGCCTACACTCCAGCAGGGGCAACCAGCCTTAGTGATGCTGAATGTATTTGCATTACAGACTTAAACCTGAAAACCCCACTCGCTTCTAATTACTGTGCATGACTATACATGGCAAGCACATGGGTGTGTGCTAAGCCTCTGCTTCTTCCCCCAAAAATTCGCTCCTCTTTTCCATCTACTGCAACTGTGAAATCACCAGAGCAAGACGCAATAAATTTCTGCCTATAATTCTTCTATGCACACAGAGTCATGTTTTCACATTAGTGCCAAAACGAAATTTCATTGCCAATTTGAAAGCACACTTACTGCTCTTTTTTTTTTGGGCCAAGTGAAAATCTCTTTTTACACTTTGAAATCACTTTTACAGACTGACACATTCTGAAACCTTTTTTTTAAATTTATTTAAATGCACATGTCCAAGCTGTTTTTTTTTCAGACCACCACCGTGTGTATTCTCTGTGACTGCCTACACTCCAGCAGGGGCAACCAGCCTTAGTGATGCTGAATGTATTTGCATTACAGACTTAAACCTGAAAACCCCACTCGCTTCTAATTACTGTGCATGACTATACATGGCAAGCACATGGGTGTGTGCTAAGCCTCTGCTTCTTCCCCCAAAAATTCGCTCCTCTTTTCCATCTACTGCAACTGTGAAATCACCAGAGCAAGACGCAATAAATTTCTGCCTATAATTCTTCTATGCACACAGAGTCATGTTTTCACATTAGTGCCAAAACGAAATTTCTTTGCCAATTTGAAAGCACACTTACTGCTCTTTTTTTTTTGTGCCAAGTGAAAATCTCTTTTTACACTTTGAAATCACTTTTACAGACTGACACATTCTGAAACCTTTTTTTTAAATTTATTTAAATGCACATGTCCAAGCTGTTTTTTTTTCAGACCACCACCGTGTGTATTCTCTGTGACTGCCTACACTCCAGCAGGGGCAACCAGCCTTAGTGATGCTGAATGTATTTGCATTACAGACTTAAACCTGAAAACCCCACTCGCTTCTAATTACTGTGCATGACTATACATGGCAAGCACATGGGTGTGTGCTAAGCCTCTGCTTCTTCCCCCAAAAATTCGCTCCTCTTTTCCATCTACTGCAACTGTGAAATCACCAGAGCAAGACGCAATAAATTTCTGCCTATAATTCTTCTATGCACACAGAGTCATGTTTTCACATTAGTGCCAAAACGAAATTTCATTGCCAATTTGAAAGCACACTTACTGCTCTTTTTTTTTTGGGCCAAGTGAAAATCTCTTTTTACACTTTGAAATCACTTTTACAGACTGACACATTCTGAAACCTTTTTTTTAAATTTATTTAAATGCACATGTCCAAGCTGTTTTTTTTTCAGACCACCACCGTGTGTATTCTCTGTGACTGCCTACACTCCAGCAGGGGCAACCAGCCTTAGTGATGCTGAATGTATTTGCATTACAGACTTAAACCTGAAAACCCCACTCGCTTCTAATTACTGTGCATGACTATACATGGCAAGCACATGGGTGTGTGCTAAGCCTCTGCTTCTTCCCCCAAAAATTCGCTCCTCTTTTCCATCTACTGCAACTGTGAAATCACCAGAGCAAGACGCAATAAATTTCTGCCTATAATTCTTCTATGGACACAGAGTCATGTTTTCACATTAGTGCCAAAACGAAATTTCTTTGCCAATTTGAAAGCACACTTACTGCTCTTTTTTTTTTGGGCCAAGTGAAAATCTCTTTTTACACTTTGAAATCACTTTTACAGACTGACACATTCTGAAACCTTTTTTTTAAATTTATTTAAATGCACATGTCCAAGCTGTTTTTTTTTCAGACCACCACCGTGTGTATTCTCTGTGACTGCCTACACTCCAGCAGGGGCAACCAGCCTTAGTGATGCTGAATGTATTTGCATTACAGACTTAAACCTGAAAACCCCACTCGCTTCTAATTACTGTGCATGACTATACATGGCAAGCACATGGGTGTGTGCTAAGCCTCTGCTTCTTCCCCCAAAAATTCGCTCCTCTTTTCCATCTACTGCAACTGTGAAATCACCAGAGCAAGACGCAATAAATTTCTGCCTATAATTCTTCTATGCACACAGAGTCATGTTTTCACATTAGTGCCAAAACGAAATTTCATTGCCAATTTGAAAGCACACTTACTGCTCTTTTTTTTTTGGGCCAAGTGAAAATCTCTTTTTACACTTTGAAATCACTTTTACAGACTGACACATTCTGAAACCTTTTTTTTAAATTTATTTAAATGCACATGTCCAAGCTGTTTTTTTTTCAGACCACCACCGTGTGTATTCTCTGTGACTGCCTACACTCCAGCAGGGGCAACCAGCCTTAGTGATGCTGAATGTATTTGCATTACAGACTTAAACCTGAAAACCCCACTCGCTTCTAATTACTGTGCATGACTATACATGGCAAGCACATGGGTGTGTGCTAACCCTCTGCTTCTTCCCCCAAAAATTCGCTCCTCTTTTCCATCTACTGCAACTGTGAAATCACCAGAGCAAGACGCAATAAATTTCTGCCTATAATTCTTCTATGCACACAGAGTCATGTTTTCACATTAGTGCCAAAACGAAATTTCTTTGCCAATTTGAAAGCACACTTACTGCTCTTTTTTTTTTGGGCCAAGTGAAAATCTCTTTTTACACTTTGAAATCACTTTTACAGACTGACACATTCTGAAACCTTTTTTTTAAATTTATTTAAATGCACATGTCCAAGCTGTTTTTTTTTCAGACCACCACCGTGTGTATTCTCTGTGACTGCCTACACTCCAGCAGGGGCAACCAGCCTTAGTGATGCTGAATGTATTTGCATTACAGACTTAAACCTGAAAACCCCACTCGCTTCTAATTACTGTGCATGACTATACATGGCAAGCACATGGGTGTGTGCTAAGCCTCTGCTTCTTCCCCCAAAAATTCGCTCCTCTTTTCCATCTACTGCAACTGTGAAATCACCAGAGCAAGACGCAATAAATTTCTGCCTATAATTCTTCTATGGACACAGAGTCATGTTTTCACATTAGTGCCAAAACGAAATTTCTTTGCCAATTTGAAAGCACACTTACTGCTCTTTTTTTTTTGGGCCAAGTGAAAATCTCTTTTTACACTTTGAAATCACTTTTACAGACTGACACATTCTGAAACCTTTTTTTAAAATTTATTTAAATGCACATGTCCAAGCTGTTTTTTTTTCAGACCACCACCGTGTGTATTCTCTGTGACTGCCTACACTCCAGCAGGAGCAACCAGCCTTAGTGATGCTGAATGTATTTGCATTACAGACTTAAACCTGAAAACCCCACTCGCTTCTAATTACTGTGCATGACTATACATGGCAAGCACATGGGTGTGTGCTAAGCCTCTGCTTCTTCCCCCAAAAATTCGCTCCTCTTTTCCATCTACTGCAACTGTGAAATCACCAGAGCAAGACGCAATAAATTTCTGCCTATAATTCTTCTATGGACACAGAGTCATGTTTTCACATTAGTGCCAAAACGAAATTTCTTTGCCAATTTGAAAGCACACTTACTGCTCTTTTTTTTTTGGGCCAAGTGAAAATCTCTTTTTACACTTTGAAATCACTTTTACAGACTGACACATTCTGAAACCTTTTTTTTAAATTTATTTAAATGCACATGTCCAAGCTGTTTTTTTTTCAGACCACCACCGTGTGTATTCTCTGTGACTGCCTACACTCCAGCAGGAGCAACCAGCCTTAGTGATGCTGAATGTATTTGCATTACAGACTTAAACCTGAAAACCCCACTCGCTTCTAATTACTGTGCATGACTATACATGGCAAGCACATGGGTGTGTGCTAAGCCTCTGCTTCTTCCCCCAAAAATTCGCTCCTCTTTTCCATCTACTGCAACTGTGAAATCACCAGAGCAAGACGCAATAAATTTCTGCCTATAATTCTTCTATGGACACAGAGTCATGTTTTCACATTAGTGCCAAAACGAAATTTCTTTGCCAATTTGAAAGCACACTTACTGCTCTTTTTTTTTCGGGCCAAGTGAAAATCTCTTTTACAGACTGACACATTATGAATCCACCATGTGTAACTACAACAAAAACAATTCCCATTTCTATTATTCATTTCTTAAGTTACCACATACATCCCCTCTCAAACTGTAAACTCACCTTTAAAATTAGTTAGTTGTGAAAGAAATGTGTCACTCAAACAGCAGATTATCAGAGCCAGGATCTCTGTTCTCTACACCTCTCTCCTCTCAGCAGAACCAGATAATGGCAAACTTTCCCTCTATTTTTCCACACATATACATGTAAGTTTCAAATCTCAGTGCTTCCCCCTTTTTTTCAAATGTAATGACACATTTCTATTGGTTGAAAACCAACCCTTTTCCAAAAGTACCCTGCCCCCAACTTGACTTCTGCCTAGTACCCTTCCCCCAACTTGACTTCTGCCTGCTACCATAGCAACAGCTCATGGAACACTGCTGTGTGCAGTTAGGTCAGAAGTTCGACACACAATGTTTCAATTCCACAGAGCAAGAGTGCTTGACTTTTCAATCCTAACTGCAAATCCATAGTACTGTTCTTTGGTTACACATTTTTTTGTACCAATACAAAACATGCTTCTATTAATTTTCACATACAGCCTAGTTTTTTTTCTAGAATGGTATGAAACAGCCAATCAGTTCTTTTTGTTTTGTAAAAAATATGTATGCCTCCATTTCCAAACTGTCTTTCTTTTCATATTGCCATTCTACTGAAAGACACCTCCTGAGTGCATCCAGTTCTCCTTTGAAGATGTTCACAGTGTGGATTGTAGGGCACAGCTATGTCTTCTGGAGTGAAAAGTTTGCAGAGAAAACAGATATGGTGAGAGACCTTGCTTTGCCAAATGTAGACATTAAATGGATTGGTCAGAGAGGGTTAAAGTGGCACCAATTGATGCCATTGGTGAAATCCTTCATGCAAATCCAACACCCTGACCTCATAATAGTGCACTGTGGTGGCAATGACCTAGGCACTTTGACTGGGGTAGGTCTGGAAATGCTTATGAAGGACACCTTTGCACAACTGTTTACACTTTTCCCTAAAACTGCCTTTGTGTTTTCCAACATATGCCAAAGGCAAAAATGGAACTGGTCCAATCATTTCTGTCCACAGATTGACAAAGCAAGAAAGCACGTCAACAAATCTGTTTCTGCTTTCCTCCGTGACTATGGTATGGGTGCCATTTACCACAACAACTTGCGTTACGACATGCAAGACATTTATAGAGGAGATGGTGTGCACTTCAATGATGAAGGGAACAGAGTCTTCCTCTTGAACCTTAGACTCTGCATCGGTACTTACTTGTAGGTACCACTAAAAAAATGACTCCATAAACACAACAGCTCTTTTTAGAGCTCCCTAATTTCTAAACTCTTAAATCTGATTTTCATTTATTTATTTTTATTTTTTTTACCGTACGCTTACCGTGAGCTTACCGTACGCGTACCCCGTGATTTTTTTTAAAATCAATAAATGTTTTTTTTGTACTTTTCTGTCCTTCTTTGACCCCCTTACAATTGTTAGGGGGTCTGTAACTCTCCTCATTGCCCCCTTTCCTTGTTTTCACTCTTTTTTTTCAGAGTGAAATACACAAAATGGCGGCCGCCGCTTCCTGGTTTCGGCCGATTCGAATGTTTACTAAGATCTAAGAGCCAATCAGAATCGCGCTCGCGCACGCCACCGTACGCTTACCGTAAGCGTACGGTAAGCGTACCGTAAGCTGGCTCAGATATATATATTGATTTAAAGGCTATTTTCTCAAAATCTACTGAACTGATTTACACCAAACCTACAAAAGGCACTTCCTTGACCTACGGACTACCTCTCTGCCAAATTTCTAGTAATTCTGTTCAGCCGTTCGGGCTGTAGGTCGTTCTAAAGGTCCTATGGAAAAATGCATGGGAAAAACGCGTTTTGGGACCCCCCTTTTATCTCAGCCCCCGCTTGACGGATCCCCCCGAGACTTTCAGGGTAGGAGCGGACCGTAGCGCCCCACCTATTTTGAGAAATTCGCGAGGATTCGTCGACCGGCGCCAAAGTTATTCAAAATAGAATGTTGAGGTTTTCCTATGGAAACGTGGTCCTAACTATAACTACCTACTGGCGACCGCCAGTAGGTAATATATATATATAGATATATATATATTCACTGAAAAAACATTAGTTTTACAGCAATATAGTTAGGAATTAGCATTTAAAAAGCTTTGAAATTCACTAAAATAACAAGATAGGTTTCAGGGACGTTATAGTTAGTTGGACCTTTGACTCATATAAAACCATAGAAATTTCCCCGTTATAGTTAGTTGAGCTAACTATAAATTGCGTGCCCTCAGGGGACTGCTGATGACGTCACATATTACATCACTCATGACATGGTCAGTTACATCACTCATGACATCAATGATGACATCTCAAATGACATCACTGATGACATCCCTGATGACATCATCCATGTGATAATCTGATGCACATACTGATGCCCTAATATAAACTTTGATACACCCGCTCTAAAATACAGACTGCTCTTTTTGAAACCATACACACAACAATGCCAGATACTACATACCACCGACTATTTCTTAGGTCTACACACACATCCAGTCACTTATACATGCAGTTACTCATCAATACAGTACTATATTATGCACTCATACACCTATACATACAGTCACACTCCGCCACTCATCCATAGAGTTACTCACACACCTAGTCAGTCGGGCAAAGAATCAATCACATACCCATTTACTCATTTATACAGTTATACACACCAACGCTGTTATTTATACACACACCACATCACTTATTTATGCAGATATTAACACATAAATACTGTCTTATACAATAACTGATACAAGCAGACACTCATTTATACACCCACTCTTCAAATAACTTACTCTCACGTATAATCATTTATATACTCCAACACTCACATATACTGCCTTAAAACATATGTAGTTAGTCACACATATACCACTTAGACATTCATTCACTCACCAACACACCCTTAAACACACTAACTCACCCATACAGCCCTTCCTAGATGCACATTTGAATCCATACAACCAGTGAACTACACACTCAGACATCTATGCACAGTCACACATCCCCCCACCCACCAACACATACACTCAGGCACCCATAAAGATTCTCAGACAACACATCAATAACCCATATAGACTCTCATGTAGCTACTCACCAACCCATGCAGTTGCTTACACACCAACTGAGAGGCTAATACAGACTTTCACACAGTTTAGTCACTAACCCATGCATTTAGTAACACACGTTCAATCACTCACTTATACAGTCACTCACCCACCTACTAAATAATCCCATCAGACACTTGTGAATCCACTCATTCTTCAATACACCTTGGCCTAGATATATATGAAAAATATTTAAACTTTACAGAAACACACATTCACTGAATGATGTCATCAGCGATGTCATTTGAGATGTCATCAGTGATGTCATCAGTGATGTCACTGACCATGTCATGAGTGATGTAATATGTGACATCATCAGCAGTGCATTGCGGGCGCGCGAGTTATAGTTAGCTCAACTAATTATAACGGGGGAATTTGTATGGTTTTATATGAGTCAAATGTCCAACTAACTATAACGTCCCTGAAACCTATGGCTTTTTAGTGAATTTCAAAGATTTTTTAAATGCTAATTCCTAACAATAACGTCTGTAAAACCTATGTTTTTTTCAGTGAATTTCGAAGGTTTTTTAAATGTTTAATATTTATAAAACCTATATTTTTCTATTTTTTTTTCTAATATTTTGGAACTCTTTTATCCTTTTATTTAACTTTAAAAATTATGTAATGTTGTATATCTTAAAAAAAAATGTATATCTTTTTTGAGAAAACTGGAGTCCGGTACTGGTAGTGTACCAAGCTCCATCAGCACGCTAATCCTATCCACCATATTGCTAAACTCGTAAATGATGCGCATTTCGTATCTGACGGGTTTGTGGCACCGCGTCCCGCGTAACATCATATGCTTAGAGGTCGCGCCATCTGCTACTTCGGTATGCGACGGGTACACAGTACCGAGCCGCATGTTACGTCATGTACGTATGGGGTCGCGCCCATTGCGCATTGCATAGGCGACGAGTGCACACTGCCAGGCCCTGTGTTACTTCATAGATGTATGGTGTCCCGCCGGGTACGCCAGTCCCTCATTTTTTTTTTATGTCTCAAAACTATATCTAAATAAGTTTAAAGTGAATAGGAGAGCAAGCGATAATCTAAAATATTTTAAACATTTATATATTTCTAACTGTAATAAACTTATATTATGGTAAATATATTTTCTCAAAATTGCGTCGGGTGCGGCCTCCTTGCGCGCTCGGTACGCGATTGCCATGTGACCTTAAAAAAAAGCATTTGATTGGTTCATAACATTTCCCATTGTAACAGTTGGAGAACCCCATCCATTTTAGCCATTCTCTCTATAGCGTTTGATGAGCGACACCTCTTCTGCTTAGAGAGCTTTTTTGAAAAGGTTTTTGCTGTATACACATATCTTATACTACACACAATATGCAACGATCATCTTGATCAATATTCATGGTCTGTACAGTAGCCTTCCACGTGTGATGGCCATGCATCTGAAACGTTACATTAAAAAACAAATGTGTGTTACACGATGCCCCTGGTGTGTGCGCATTATTGTGCTGCCTTTCGGCCTGGGTATTGTTGGCTCGAAGGGGTATCATCAGCCGCAGGCAGAGTGCACATTCTAGATCACATGTGACAAACAGTAAAGAGTAATGTGTAGATTTGTGTTGCAGTATGCTCTGTGGGCAGGCTATAGTAGTGTGTCATATGTGAGACTTTCAGATTCACGCTTGACATGCATTGCTTGACTGTAATGAGCATTATCATTGTGTATGACGTAGCCTCACTGTTGATCCTCCCTCCATCTGAGCACCTTCACATGTGTGCGCTTTGCGATAGCAACACTTTCAATAATACCGCACACCATTGACATGCGAGTCTCCACAAGCTTGACAACAACATGTGATGTTGCCCAGTCAATGTTTTCGGACAGAATCTCATTAGTGATAGTTGCCGCCCTCCCGGTACATGCTACATTAATGTAAATTGCAGATTGTGCGACGTCAAAACTGCAACAGGGACACACACATAAGTACACTTCCAGGCCAGGCAGGAACTGAACAACGCCCAGGTCCCCGGAATAATTATTCACACCCCTATGCTGGCCTGGCATACACAAGCCCAGCCCACTTTGCGTACGTATAAATAGGATAACGACAACGCCACATGTCCCAGTTCTTCCACGCTGCCTCAGGTGATATGGCTGCATCCACGTCGCATATCACAATGCGCAATAAAAAAAAGGGATCCATGAGGTGTACACCATCCTCGCAATTGAAACTCTATCTGAATTGTGAACCCTGCTGGTCGTCGTGTTTGGACACACAACAATGACAGCAGGTGTGCAGTGTGGCCTGGGTGCACAGGGGCTGCAATTGAGCACGGTGCTGTGGGAGGGGTGGGGTGCATCAGCCTGGTGCGCAGGTGCGAACAAGCGATGTTGCTGTGCGTAATGATGTGATCTCTGACCTCATTCAGTCACATCTCTGTCTCATTTTAAGGACCTGCTGGACTTTACTGTAGGCCTGAGCCAGCGGGCAGCGCTGCCCTACAGACACGTGGCGTTGGTTTTTGGGGCACTGTAGTGAGCTGATTACTAAGTGTACATGCACACAGGCTTGCGCCACTGCATTACACGCACACATTATGCTTCTAGCATGCGCTCTGTTCCTTTCTATGTGAATGTTAGCATAACATATTATTATTTAACCTTGTGTATTCTCGTACACTCCAACCCCTCTTTGAACCACGATTACCACTAACAGTTGGTAGATCGTACTTCAAGAAGGAAGGATGCACTCAACTGGTGTGCTCTATTAGCTTGAAATAAACCTTCATTTACCTCAAGACGTTTCCAGCATTATATTATTTCTCCCTTTTCAGACACTGAGTTAGTTGCACCAAAATCGGCGGAGCAGGTACTCTGCCTGTGATGATGCCCTAGGCATTCTGACATCTTCCATCGTGGTATCAAGACACCGTCCCGAACGGAGACCTGCTGTGCCACCCTGACAGAGGCACCCCGAAGTCGGAGCTCGCACCGGCGCATCGTTGGGCACACCGGTGGTGGCAGGTGAGCAATGAAGCCTCGGTGCGCAGGAGCTGCAATTGAGCACAGTGCGGGGGAAGGGGCTGGGGTGCAGAAGCCTGGGTGCACAGGTGCAGGCAAGCAATGTTGCCGTAGATAATAATGTAATCTCTGGCCTCATTCATATCTCTGTTTCATTTTAAGGACTTGCTGGACCGCACTCTTTCTCGCGGACCCCAGCGTCCCAGACACACGGGTGACGGGAGGTGAACAGTGAGGGCTGGGTGCAGTAGCTGACGCTCTGTATCCTCCTCCCTCTGTTCTTTTGACTCTCCCTCCCCTTCTCCCTTCCACCCACTCGCTCTCTGTCCCATTCTCACTTTCTTCCTTTCATTCTGACTACCTTTCTTTTTCTCTTGGACATGGCACACATACTTATGTTTCTTTTTTGTCTTGCAGGTTTTATACGCTGCTTCCGGAGGAGTCCCACCCACTTATTTCATGTTATACTGTTATTTCTTCTAATAAAGTTGTGTTTCCATTTATTTGTGTTGTTTTAATAAAGGTTATTTTTTTTACCAATAAATAAGTGAGTGTATGGGTCTTCTTTTTCTGCCAACACTTGTCAGTAGTTTATTGTGAAAATCGGCGGTTGATAGGAGGTTATGAGGGAAAACATTTGTAATTTTGCAGTGCACTTACCAAATATAAACCAACAGACTATTACATAAATGAAGCCTGGGTAATTCCACAACTGCAAGGGTTCTATGAGTGTCTCACTTTATAACACCATGAGTACTGTCCGTGTGATTACAGAACCAATAAGGCACTGCCTAGGGCCACCGAGGCTTCAGAGACTGCCGAGGCCCACCCTTTATATTTAAGTAAAGCCCCGGAGGGTGGCGATCCCCGGACTTGAGTTGGCCTCGAAGGCCCCCAAACAATTATTAAACAATACCCGGGGAGGTGGCGATCCCCTAGGCTGCGAAACGTCTCTGTGCCCTCTCGCGCCTAATTTACATGTGAGATTAAGGTCCCCAGTGCTGCAGAGACCCCACAATATAATATTAGGATTGGCCCCGGAATATTACCCACCAGGGAGCTCATTTAAATGAATGGGTGAGACCAAGCTTCCTTTTTTTTCCTCAATTTTTACCATCCGGATCAGCTTTATTGAAGCGATATGAGGTTTTCCTCCTCTCGCTTCAACGAGGCAAACAATGATTTGCTATCACAGGGTGGAAGCCATGCTCCCACCCTGTAATAGCAAACATAAATGTCCCGCGGATGCACACCCGGGACATTGTATGAGCTTCGCCTGGAAGGTGACGCTCCATAGGGCAATGATGCATTGGTTACTGCATAACTACATAATTATTATAAGCGCATACTAACACTACAGCAAGGCAACTGTCTTCTCCAGCACCGTGTACAAACTCCCCAAGATTCCCCTCATGACAGCCCTACATTCTAACATTACATACTTACATTCTAGTAGCATTACATACTAACATTCTACTATGACTTACATTGGAATACTACACAGAGCACATGACTTTACAGCAATGAGCTCATGGTTTCATCCACGAGTCTTGAGACCGGTAGGGGTGAGTAGTTCGCTTCCCACTCCCTGTATTGTATAAACATAAACTAACACTACTTCCACAGGTATGCTACAGCGCCCAGAGCACATCACTTGACAGCAATGAGCTCACGGTTTAGGCTCACAGTTAAATCCGCGAGTCTTCAGACCAGTAGGGGTGAGTGGTTCGCTTCCCACTGCCTGTATAGTAGAAACGTATACTAACACTACTTACACAGTTATACTACAGCGGCCAGTATGCTACAGCGCCCACAGCCCATCACTTTACATCAATCAGCTCAGTTTGATCCCCGAGTCCTCACACCGGTAGGCGTGAGTACTTCGCTTCCCACTTCCCTGTATGGTATAAACGCTACTTGCACAGGTATGCTACAAAGACCAGAGCACATCACTTTACAGCAATGAGCTCATGGTTTAGGCTCTCGGTTTCATACCCGAGTGTAGCAGCCTCTCATCTCAGCACCATGTCACTCTGAGCAACACTGCACTTTCAGACCACTAGGAGTGAGTACTTCGCTTCGCACTCCCCCAGAGTGTTTACAGTGCTACTATTCTCGTTTCAACGAAATCACCAAATGGCTGCCAACGCTTCCTAGTTGCAACAGCTCGCAGCCAATAAGCAGCAAGCTCGTGGTCGTAACGCCTCAGCCAATCAGATGGCAGAATTCCCAAATATCGATATCTGTACATTTCGATATTTCTCTAAAACTACTGAACGGATTTACACCAAATAAACAAGAGCGTGCTTTCTACACCAAGGCCCTTCTCCCTGCCAAATTTGGGGTAATTCCGTTCACGAGTTCGACCTGTAGCCTTGCCTAAAGTTTCCTATGGAAATTGCATGGAGAAAACACGTTTTGGGACCCCCCTTTTTTCTCTGCCCCCCCCTGACAAATCACCCCCAAACTTTCAACATAGGAGCTGATATAAACAAAAAATTAGTTTGGAAAATTTCATGAACATTCATCAAACGACGCCAAAGTTATAAGCAAAACAAAAAATGCTCTTCCTATGGAAACTTGGTGCTAACTATAACACTGGCGACCGCCAGTATGTAATATATATATATATATATATATATTTATATATATATATATATTGTTTTGCCTCACCAAGGTCCATATGTATCAAGCAAAATTGCAAATGCCGAAATTCGCAGAATTTTGGCATTTGCAATCGCAATTTTGCTAAATGGTATGCATGAAGGCAAATCTGCGTGCAAAATAAGGAATAGCAAAATGTGCGATTCCTTATTTTGCTATTGCACTTAAGGAATCGCAAATTTTGCGATTCCTTAAATGCAATGTAAGAAGCACCAAAAAAAGTGCAATTTGGCCTTAAGGAATCGCAAATTACCACCAACTTCAAGTTGGTGGTAATTTGCGACTTCTTTCAAAAATGCACTTTTTTGCATTTTTCAAAGTGCAATGTGAAGCACATACATGCCCTTAGGGCATGTATGTGCGCCACATGTGCACCCATGCTTATTTCAGGTGTGCAACAGGGTGTCCTTTTGACACCCTTGCAATTGCATTCTCAATTTGCGATTCTCTAATTGCTAATCACAAATTGAGAATGTCTTGCCATTCATTCCTATGGGCCTCTAGGCCCATAGGAATGAATGGGGAGGTATTCCTTAATTGCGAATCGCAATTTGAGATTCGCAATTAAGGAATATGTAGGATTCGCAAAATGTATTGCAAATCCTACATACATAGCATTTTGCGATTCTCAAATAGCGATTCGCATAAATCACTATTTGTGAATCGCAAAAGAGGATTTTGATACATATGGCCCCAAATGATTTCATCCGCACCACTTTCTGTCACCTCTTGTCTTACTTCCTTACTCCTATCTGATGCATCAGCACCATTTTCCTGTACCGCTTCACCCAATCTTTTCTCTGCACCTATTGTCCCCTCGGTCTCATGACATCCACTTACTTGGTCTGTCATCCCCTTCTGCTTACTTCCTTCTTCACTTCGTGTTTCTGTCCAGTTTTCCAGGAATTTGTTCCACGAGTCCCTCAATCTTCTTTGCAACTTTTTGAACTTGCTTTCATTGCTTATTCTACTGTAATTGGTTCCCATATCATCTTTGTTCCCCTGTACCACACTTTTTTATAACCTTTATTTTTCCATCTATCTCACCATTTCTCCATATATTCAGTCTGTGTCTATGAACTGGGAATGTGGGGAACTCCAGCAACCTTGGCCTTTTTTCACATGCCCTGCCCACTTGACAACTGATTCCTCTCTCCTATTGTCTGCCCTGTGTGCTCTAGCTCACTGTCCTCCTCCCCACTATTTCTACCCTGGTTCCCTCCAGATTGTCCGTTCCACTCACCTGTTCCCTCTTGACATCATCACCACCGATACCATCTTCTGTCTATGTTCCTTGCCTGCCACTTTTGTGGCCAGATGCTCTCCATCTTCTCCTGTTTTGCTGTCATCCTCTGAGGGCGATCACCTGAGCAGTTCCAAAGTCTCCATACCTCTTGCCACACAGCTCTTCAGCTCTCCTTTCGCCCTAGCACCCCCTAAGAGCCTTGAACCCTCTGCCCCAGGCCTCACAGAAGGCCCATGTTAATCTGCCACTACACATAGTCTCTCTCCATTCTTCTCACCACTCTCTGCACCCTGTGGACTGCTATGTCCTCCTCACTGTTGTTGCTCTAGTCATCTACTCTGTCTCTTTTTCAGTCAGGACGTTTCCTTGCCAATTTTGACGTAGTTTGCTCTGCGTGGGCAATCACATTGTGCTGTTCCCCCTTCTCCCCTTGTCCTCTTAGTATTTCACCCTGGTATTTCTGCAGTTCCAAATCAGTATTCTGAATGTACCTTACTTTTTTTCAGGTGCGTGCTCTGCCTGTCATCCCCTGCTCATCTGCTCCTTTTGCTTTTCTTCCCTCTGGTGCCATCTCCATGAGCCCGTGTCCGCGGATCACTGGGGACTCTCCTGCCTCCTTGTATATTAATATTGACTGTTGATGAGTCCACTGGTTTCCTGACGCTTCTAACTTTCCTTACTCCTGGTGGGTGTAAAGAAAGTAAGGACAGCCGCAATTATCCACGTGGATGCTCCCCTCTTAGACTCTGTTGTGTGGCCCTCATCCACAGAAGTCCCATCACAGCTTTCGGTCATCTACCTGATGCCTTTAGCAGCTCCTCCTCAGCTTCAGTGAGCACCTCTGTAGGCCTAATGGTGCCCGCCTTCTCCATTTCACGTTGTAGTGGCTAAGAGCCCATTGCCATTTGAGGAGGGCATCATTAGTCGCTTCACCATGGAGGGCCTGAGGAAGCGGGTCATGACCGTTAGCGGTCATGGCATATACGACTTAGGGGATGGAACAGAGTAAGACACTTTTTAAAGTGGGCTGGCACCTGGTAGCCCCCTCTTTGTCCCCTGATGTGCATGGAGGCATGGAGGTCGCCAATTGAATTTTATCATCCACCCACTCCAACATGGCTACATTAGAGCCCTTTGTAGCAGAATAACAGCACTGATTCTTGAGGGCACTAGGTTGCCCAGTTGGCTGCCTCCTTCTGGAGAAGTCTTTCAGGGGTGAGGATGATTGGAAGGGGAGGCTGACCTGCTGGTGGCCGTACACTTCTAGTCCTACCTCGGGTATCCTGGAGATTATGTGGGGTATGACCAAGAGTCATGGGATGCCCCAGCATCTGTTGGGATCTTATGCTAGAATGTAGAATGTGCCAGGAGTGGAATATTGACATTCAATTTGGGAGCGGCAGTTTATGTAAGCCTGCTTCCCTGTCGGTCCATGTTGAAGATACCACACAAGATTGGAGAGAACTTACCTGTCTCCGTATCATCTTTATATTGGCAACGATGATGGGATAGGAAAATATTGAAACATTTACCACAACAGTCAATTTTGGGGGAAGGTGATGTAGTGGATGATTACATGTCTGCCATGAGGATGTTAGACACGAGGTTCAAACCACGTAAAAACGTACTGTTAGAGAGACATACATTTTTGAAATTTCATCAATTGCCAGGAGAGCCAATTGAGACGTACGTCGGTGCTTTAAGGGTATTGGCGTCTACTTGCGAATACAAGGAATTTGAAGAAGAGTTGATTAGAGATCAAATTGTTGAGTACACCAAAAATAAAAAAATTCAAAAGATGTTACTAACTACACCAAATTTCACCTTTCATAACACAGTTGAATCAGCTGCAGGTATAGAGAGCACTGCTTCATTCATGTTAGAAATTAATCTTCATGGTGATTCATCAAAGAGTATAGTGTGTGTTTGTAACAAAAAGGAAGAAAAAAAAACAGAACGTTATTATGTTACAGGTGTGGAAATGCAAATCATTTAGGAAATTCAATGTCATGCCCTGCACGTGATGAAGTATGTTCTGGATGTAAAAAGAAAGGGCATTCTGTACAAGTGTGTAGATATAAAATGAAACCTAAAGCATCCGCATCTAAACTCGTAGGTAATGTGGGCAAACAAGATGAAGAACACTCATCGGATACCGGTGATGAAAGTGAAATATTATGTTTAGGTATTGTTCTCAATGATCTACCAAACAAATGTGAAGTCATGTAGGTGAATAGTAATTTCATTAAAAGGCCCTATTGTCACATTATGGTCAATGACATAGCTGTTACCATGATGGCAGACTCTGGTTCTCCATTCATGTTGTTAAGCATTGATGAGTGGAAAACTATTTAATGGAGCAGATTTGGTAGAGTCATCCATTAAACCTTTGGTGTATGGTGGGAAACCTATTAAAGTTATCGGAGAATTTAAACCCAATCTTTCGTTCAAAAGGAGCAACACATCTGCTGTCGTATATGTTGCCAAACATGGTACTTCATTGTTGGAGTGGCTAGAACAACGTAATTTGGGCATCATTCTTGACCCCAATAGTGTGGAACATGTACTGCTCAAGATAGAATTGTTCTGTGTTAATCATGTACAAGGGTCTGAGTGGGTGTCCAAGTTTTCCAAAGTTTTTCGGAGATGCATTTGACTCAATTCTGGAGCCCAGCCAGTCGTACATAAGGTACGGAGAGTACCTCTTGCCATAAGAGCTGAACTACGGAAGGAATTGGACAAGTTACAAAGTCAAGGTATTATAGAACCAATAGAGAGTTCAGAATGGTTGTCATCCATAGATTTGGCAAGGAAGCCAAATGTCAGTCTTAGAATGTGTGTTGATCTCAGGGACTTAAACACCAACATATGGGTGGATCGTCATCCATTACCAAACATAATGGAAATGTTGTCTCTAATCAAGGGTGCATGTTGGTTTTCTAGGCTTGACATGACTTCTGGATACCACCAAATTGTTTTGCATGAAAAATCTTGTTGTTTAACTTCGTTTCTCACACTTGAAGGGGCTTTCCATTTCAAGACGATGCTGTTCGGCCTTGCTTCTGCATCTGTAGTATTCCAACGGCTAATGGAGGTGTTATTCAAAGATGTAGAGGAGATTCTATGTTTTTAAGATGATGTGTTAGTGTTTAATGATTCCAGGAACAATCATGTTTTGAATGTGCTGGAACAGAAAGGTGTGACACTCAGAGCGGATAAGTGCAAATTTGAAGTGTCCGAAGTTACCTATTTGGGACATAAGTTATCTTCTGTGATCTTCTGTGGGTGTTGAACCCAAAGAAAATGTTGTCAAATCCATTGTTAAGGCCCCTGTGCCTCAAAGCAAAGATCAACTTAGATCATTCATGGGGTTGATGGAATATTATTCCAGATTTAGCCCTAATTGTGCACAAAGAACTTATGCCATGCGTGGTTTAATAAAGAAAAATTAGCAATATGTGTGGGATGGCTTCTGTGAGGAAGAGTTAAATGATGTGAAGAGGGCGATTGCAAACTCCATTCCCCTAAAACCTTTTGACACCAAAGATCTCAGTATAATTATCACTGATGCGTGTCAATATGGTTTGGGAGCTGTGTTACTTCAAAGGAGGAATGGGCGAGAAGAAGTAGTTGCTTTTGCCAGTCGCAATCTCAAGGGTGCTGAGTCCTCATATTCTGTGGTGGAATGTGAGGTTTTAGCCTGTTGGTAGGCGGTGAAACATTTTTGACAATACTTGTGGGGTACAGAGTTCAGTATCCGCGTGGATCATAAACCTTTGATCGATATGTTTACCACTAAAGGAGCTGGAAGAGCAATTCCCAGGATTGCTAAGTGGCAGTACAGAACGCAAGAGTATTGTTACAAAATGGAATACATCCCTGGTATCAGAAACATAATGGGTGATTGTTTGTCGAGACTTCCTTTGAGGAGCAGAGAGGATGATCTTGCCATTTCGGAAGAGGATGATGAGGTGATTAATGAAATATCTAATGTGTCGCAGTGTGCTATTTCTGAATCTGAGTAGATTGAAGCCTTGAATAGTGACTGCGCTCTAAGTAAGGTTATTGAATATACTTGCAAGGGATGGCCCAAAGAAAAATTATAAGATGATTTTTTGGATGCTTTCAGAAAAATGGAGTCTGAGTTAACTGTGGTGAGAGGTTTATTGAGAAGAGCTGATTTATTAGGACTCCCTTCCACTCTGAGAGATACAGTTTTAGAATTTGCTCATAAAGGCCATATTGGCATTAGAGCAATGAAAAGAAGGGTGAGAGAATTATTTTGGTGGCCCGGTGTTGATAGACAAGTGAAACAATTTGTAGGAGGATGCAAGGCTTGTTTTGCTAGTGATAAGACACAGGTCACTGTTCTGTTCCCACCCCCATTATGGCTGTTCCTGTTCCTGATGTTGCATGGTCTAAACTAGCTATGGATATAATTGGCCCGGTGGGTGTTAGTCACGGTCATATGAAGTATGGGATTGTGATTGGGGATTATCACTCTAGCTGGTTGGAAGTAGCCTTTGTCAATAGTATTACATTCGCTGTTGTGGAAGAAGTTCTGAGGAAGTTATTTCGCGAAGGAGTTCCAGAAGAAATTGTTACTAACAATGGACCGCAATTTGTATCCCATGAATTTGAGGCTTTTCTAGTTTGTTTTGGCATCAAACATGTTTGTACTTCGCTGTATCAACCCAGGATTAACGGTTTAGTTGAGAGGTGCTACAGGATAATAAAGGGAAACATACAATTATCTGTGGCAAGTGGTTTAGATTGGGTGCAAGAGGTAAGTAATTTGATTTGGGCTCTTCGCACTACACCTAATGCAGAAACAAAAGGTTCTTCTTTTATGCTACTTAAAGGGAGAGTGCCACGATATTTATTGAATAGATTGTGGATGGAAAAGAAAATGGTTCCTACTGAAGTGTTGCGTGAGGTGAAGGAGAGGTGTGTGGAAGTCCAGAACAAGTAGACTACCTCAATATCCAAAACCTTGGATGTGGGGGAAGGAGATTATGTCAGAGTGAAAGTTCCATTTAGAGATGCTAGGAGAATATCTTGTTTTTCATCGCCTAAAAAGGTGGTTCATGTCAGCAAATATTCAGTGATACTTGATGATGAGAAGTGCTGGAACAAAAGCGAGCTATCTGTAGTGCAGAAAAACAATCCAGGTGTTGTGGAGCAAAAAAAGAGTTCTTAACCCTGCTGCTGTCCTCAGAAAGTCTGATAGAAATGTTCATTTGCCTTCCAAGTTCCGAGACTATGTTTTGGATTAATCATTTCGGATTGTTATTTGATCTGCCGTTTACAATCTAATACTTTATATAGTTGTGTTGGGTAGTACACGCCATTCTGAATTTGGTTTGTGTTTTCCATTTTGTTAATTCTTACTTTTATGTTTTGTTGTGTAAGGGGAAGATGTCTTGGGATCTTATGCTAGAATGTAGAATGTGCCAGGAGTGGAATGTTGACATTCGATGTGGGAGCGGCAGTTTATGTAAGCCTGCTTCCCTGTCGGTCCATGCTGAAGATGCTACAATAAACACAAGATTGTAGAAAACTTACCTGTCTCTGTATTATCTTTATAGGACCAATGGCTGGAACCAATGCAAGGTGACAGAAAAATGTGATGTGTCACTTTATCTCCCCTCATCTTTCTGTACAATGCTGCCTCCAATTGGGGGTGTAAATAGGATGTGTGTAATTTCTTGTTCAGGTTGGGGTGCATTTTGCTATATTTTGTATTCTGCTTTGTTAATGGTTGCGGTGGTTGTTACACCAATCAATCATTCAATCAGGGGTTGGTAAAGTGCACTACTCACCCGTGAGGGTCTCAAGGCGCTGATGGGTGGTGGGTAGGGCAGCTCAGGTCAGTTGAAAAGCCAAGTCTTGAGTGCACTCCTGAAAGCTAGCAGGGTTGGTGTACGTCGTATTTCCAACGGGAGAGAGTTCCAGGCCATGGCCGCGGTGTAGGAGAAGGCCCTGCCTCCGGATCTGCTACGGCGGATGCGGGGGACTTCTGCCAGGGCGAGGTCGGCCGAGCGAAGGTTTCTCACTGGTGAGTGGAAACTCAATCTGTCGTTGAGGTACTTGGGCCCGATGTTGCTGAGTGATTTGTAGGCGTGTGTGAGTAGTTTGTAAGTGACTCTCTACTCAATGGGAAGCCATGGAGTCTGCGCAGGTGCGGGGTCATGTGCTCGTGGTGTGGTGTTCCTTAGATGAGCCTTGCGGCAGTGTTCTGGATGGTTTGGAGTTTGCATAGCAGGGATTTGTTGATTCCTGCGTATAGGGTGTTTCCGAAGTCGAGCCTGCTAGTGATGAGGGCGTGGGTGACCGTCTTTCTGCAGTTGGGGGGGGATCCATTTGAAAGTCTTACGAAGGATCTGGAGGCAATTGGAACTGGTGGAGGAGACGGCATTGATTTGGCGATTCATGGAGAGGGAGGAGTCCAGGATAATGCCAAGGTCTCTTGCGTGGTCCGTAGGGGTGGGGGACGGACCGAGGGCTGATGGCCACCATGCGTTGCTCCAGGCGGAGGGGCGGGTGCCGAAGATGAGGACTTCGGTTTTGTCAGAGTTGAGTTTGAGGCAGCTGTCCTTCATCCACGATGCGGCGTCCTTCATTCCTGAGTCTAGTGTCTTCTGAGTTCCTGGTGAGGGAGAGGATGAGTTGAGTGTCGTCGGCGTAGGATATGATGTTAAGTCCGTGTTTCCTGACGATGTTGGTGAGGGATGCCATGTAGATGTTGAAGAGTGTGGGGCTCAGCAAGGAACCCTGGGGAACTCCGCAGATGATGTCTGTTGGGTCGGAGAGATAGGGGGGGAGTCTGATTTTCTGAGTTCTTCCGGATAGGAAGGAGCGGATCCATTTGAGGGCGTTTCCCTGGATCCCGGCGGTGTGGAGTCTGGTGGTTAGTGTGCGGTGTGAAACGGTGTCGAAAGCTGCTGAAAGGTCCAGGAGGATGAGGGTTGCGGTGTGGCCCGTGTCTAGTAGCATGTGGATGTCGTCAGTGGCGGCGATCAGGGCCGTCTCGGTGCTGTGGTTGCTCCGGAAACCGGATTGGGACGGGTCCAAGATGCAGTTTTCTTCGATGAACGTGGTCAGCTGGGTGTTGATGATTCTTCCCGAGACTTTGGCGGCGAAGGGCAGGAGTTCATTTGCTACGTCCTAACCCAAGAAGTTGAGTCTGTTGCCTTTGTGGGGGAAGAGAGGACCGCACAGTTTGTAAGGGTGGTAGACCACATCACCATTGCACGAGTGAGCACACTATTAGGGACTGAATAATTCATTTACACATGCACATTAAAGCAGTAATGTAGCAGCCACATGACTACCGACGTCACACGTCTCGCTTCCTCCCGTGGATCCCTTCCAATGACCCTGCATGGAGAGAGCGGTCACCCTCCTCCACACGGGGCCTGGTTTCTGCCCTGTTGAAAAAATATATACTTGTGTGTTCCTTAAATGAGTGACACTAAGTCACTTCACACAGGCATGTTGCATTTCAGCTACAGCTGATAAATATCTGCTCATTCAAGTAATTTAATATCCTTCTGCTTTGCAATCTTTCATCCGTTCATTTAGATCCATTCTCCCCAAAAGGTTTCTATTTAGAGTAGCTGACCTACTGAGGCTGTGAAGTTCTCAAACGTCAGGGAGCTCGGACTACTCAGCATGACGACAATGTGGAGGCCTCGAGGTATCTGCTCCAGCCTGCGTGTATTTCTTTTAAAAATAGTTTGCTTTGTCCTTCAAATGTTTAATGGTCTAAACTTCGCCTGCCGAGCATGTGGGGTACTTTTTATTTGACCTCTATGACGTAGATGCCCCGTCACTGGTGACGCAGCTCAGTGTCTTTTCCCAGCTTCCGCCTTCAGCTTGCATTTGCTCCAGGCCGAGGCAGGCGAGGTTATCCAGGACAGCCGCTGTGGAGACACAGCGTGTGAGAGAAGCCTGGTTCCTGTATTTGCCAGCAGCTGAACTACTGTTGTGTTTTTCAAGCTGTTCACACTCAAGCGTCTCAAGATGAGAATGTACACTTTATTCACCACCGCACTAGGAAGGAAACAAGATATTTAGAGTTCTTTGAAGCACCCTCATACTTTTTCATGAACTGTGATAGAAAGACAAACAAGTGAGCTGCATAGATATCTTATTTGATATGGCCTTTCTGCTTCGTATCGCTTGTCTCAATAATTGGTAAATTTTTCTAAACGGAAATTGCACCAATCACACAATAAAGTGTGATTCACACACAATAAGTAATTTTGTTTTAGGGAGAAACAAGGGTTATGAAAGGGAGAGGGCGGGGTGGCCAGGTAAAACCCGGTGAGGGCCTATATGGATCAGTGTAGGCATTCCTTCAAACCTTTCCTGTCACCCAGTGAGGCAAGACTGCCTCATGCCCTGATCCTCCCAGGATTGGACTTGGAAATGCTCTTCTAGCGAGACTGCAAATCCCGCTCTTAAAGATACTCTCCATTCCCAGCGCTGGGACACTTCTTACAGGGGTAGCTATGCACTTTATTAAACCCGTATTCATTCATTCATTCAGACTGCAATCAGGTATTTACCATATCCCATCATCATCGACTCACACTGGCTGCCAATTCAGAGGACACAATAATGTTCACAATGCACTTTTGTACTTCCACAGCATTGTACCTCAATGCACTTATCTGCCAAGGCTTCTCAATGTAGCTGTTGGCGACAGAAGGATCAGAGCGAGATTCCTCTCCCCAGGAAAGCTGCAGATTCCCGGCTGCACATACACAGCTCCAGTCCTTCTCTAGATCTGCCACTCCTACCAATGGATCGTCACCATTGTCCTGGCAACATCTGAAGACCCATCCTTTCACTCTTTAACCTGTAGTCACAACTCCCCCTCCCTCTCCGGCCTCCTGCCCTCAGTCATCAGTACTGCTGATAGGCTCAGTATGCGGTTCTCGACATAGGCCATTGATTGTTTGCTACTGTCAGTGCTAGTTTTAAATATTGCACTATTAGAAAACCTCCCTTAGCCTCACCTAACCTAGGATTTATCCATTGTTGTTTAGAGGAAATGGCCTTTGGCTCTCCTTCTCTGTATTCTAAATCTATGAGATCTTTGATTACAAACGTTCATTCTCTAAGAATATACTATACAGGTTGTTGTGATCTAAAGTGCTCATATACGTTTCCATGGACTGAGCGCTACATTCAACTGTTAAATAAGCAATTAAATAAATAACTTAATGTGGCATTTCCCACCCCAGAAAGCACACATCAAACTTCTAGTGGCAAAGAACACAGTTCCTCATAGTTTAAAAATAATATGACTGGTCAGGACCCACGGGTGGTGGGGGAGGTGGGGGTGGTGGGGCCTAGAGCTGTTCAACAACAATCCATTTTATCCCATGCTGTGAGCCCCCAGCCTAACTGCACTTAAGTTACCTATCTGGCACATACCTTCCGAACAAGCCCCTCCCGCACAAAAGGATACCCACTCACCCTGTCAGATGTCTCAAAGTGCTACTCAGGCCCCAGAACACCCTACCCTACTTTCCCTCTGTTAGACCTGACTTTTTCAGCGGATTTATCCCCAGACATTTTTTTTTTGGGTCTTCTCTTTTTGACCCTGTTTGTGTTGGTTTCATGACTGTGAGCACTTTACCACTGCTGATCAGTGCTAAAGTGCATATGCTCTCTCTATAAATTGTATTTAGGGATTGGCATTTCCATGATTGACTTATTTGTTTTACTGCTAATACCCTAGTACAGTGCACTGTGTGTGCCCAGGGCCTGTAAATCAAATGCTACTAGTGGGCCTGCAGCACTGATTGTGCCACCCACCCAAGCGGCCTTGCAAAAGGTTCTCAGATCTGCCATTGCAGTGTCTGTGTGCAGTTCAGTACTGCCATGTCGACCTGGCAAGTGCACCCACTTGCCAGGCCCTAACCTTCCCTTTTCTTACATGTGAGTCACCCCTAAGGTAGGCCCAAGGTACCCCTGCGGGCATGGTGCAGTGTATGTGAAAGCTAGGACTTACATGATGTTTGTGGCATGTCCAGATAGTGAAATACTGCCAATTTCATTTTTCACTATTGAAAGGCTATCTGTCCCATAGGATAGAATGGGGAGATTACTTATAACATCTTATAAGTATAACTAACCGTGGGAACAATATGGGAAAGTGAAGGTTAATATGCCTGAACTCAGAATCTAAAGATGCATCTTTTAGTATGGATGATTTTTACATTCTGTGTTTGAAAATACCACTTTTAGAATGTAGGTATTTTCTTGCTTAGCCATCCAGTGTGCCTCTGCTAGGATTGTGTATTGACTGTCTGGCTTTGGAGTGAGAGGGGCTGGGGATGTGCATTCTGTTCAGACAGCCACTTGGGGACTGAGGGGGTGAGGTGTGTCCTGCCTTTCCAGGCTGAATAGACCTGGGCTGCACCGACACCGTCGCTGCCTGACCCGAACACCGACTCGCTCCGTTGCCTGCACAGTGACCTTCCAGCACTGCGTTGAGCACTGCCTCACTCCGCATCGTAAGCTTTGGCCTCATGATGCCGTTGGACGACTGTCACAAAGCCACTGCCTGCACCGCGACATGAGGGCACTGCATGCTGCACCGCTTTCATTTCACATCGCAACTGCAACGGTTGTCCCGAACGGCCCGCATCAAGGTGTCAGCTGCAACGTGAAAGGTACTGTCTACGAGTCTGTCGACGCTTTAGCTAGCCCGTACTGACGCAGTTGGCTGGTACCGTTAGACTGTTGCTTTCAGCATCGCGGAAGCCCTGGACAGAGCTACCGACTCGGAAGAACTGTGTTTTCAAGTTATTTTTGCAATTTGAAGGTTATCTTGCAAAATACTTATTTTTTTACAGTATTGTATGTTGAATTCTTGTCGTATTTGGTCTTGTTGGTTTAGATAACGTTTTGCTTATTTTTCTAAACCGGTGTGGTGTCCATTTGTAGTGCTTTCACTGTCTTACTGTATGCATGCACAAACGCTTTACACACTGCCTCTGAAATAAGCCTGTCTGCTCATGCCAAGCTACCAAGGGGGTGAGCAGGGTTTCTTTTAAAAGTGTATCCCCCTTACCCTGCCTAGGAAGAAGGGTCCCTACTTGGACAAAGGTGCCAACCATTACCTACTAGGGACCCCCATTTCTAAAACCCTACATGACAATACAGTGCCCCCTGCACTGTCTGAGCTGCCCTCCTAACACCTACTGGTGACCTGTGGGAATTGCAGACTTCTTGCCATTCTCTGTTCTAGCATATTCCTCATAAGGGATAGCAAGCACTATATAAATGCAAACATTTTCCCACTTCTAACCCTCCACTATCCTTCTCAATCCAAATAGCAGACTAACATATCCACCGCTCAAATAAATGTCATATTTCGCTATACCAATTCACCACTAATCCTTTATGAGTTCCAGAGTAGCTTGCTACTTACCGAAAAAGAGCTTAAGCGCCTCATCAGGGGTCGTAAGCGCTATATAAATGCAACTATAATACTATACAATATCCTACCCATTGATATCTTAGTATGAACTAGTTAAGACAGGAAGCAAGTAATAGTTGGAGGAAATGGAAAATTCCAACTGCCACTTTTATCCAAAATGTGGACATTTTTAAGCAATTGGGCATGTACAGTAATAAATTTGCACAGCCCTTAAAAATGTGTCTTGCAAATGATATAAGTGTGTGTTGGAAGCTTAGAAATGGAAAATGTGAAGGATTGGCTTTTCCAGAGAAGTACAAAAATCCTCTGTCAATTCGGTCTTGAAAATGGGTACAGTTAAGGTTGAGAAGGCTAGAATTATCAGCTTGACAATGTCATACAATTTCAAGTGTAGTCTATGAATCGCCTAAAACATATTGAATCTGAGACAAATGTAGACTAAGGTCTGGTCACCCCCTGGTGTGCGAACAGAAGATTGTTGTGAAAATATCATTTAACATATAGTGTGCCAAATATTGTTTACAAAAATATCACTCCACAGGATTTAACAGAAAATGTTCTGAAAACAATATTTAGGTCACAGTATAAATGCCAGACAATATTTCTGAAGAAGTTATTCTCACTTGCAACAAACCTACGTGTACTATTTTTTGTGAATGAACAGCGCTTACTTGCCCATTATGACATCTAGACCTGAGGTCAGCCAATTGCAACAATTAATCCAGTAGTAGCACTGTGTCTATTGGACAGAGTGTCACGAATGAGAAGAAGAATGATCTTGGGGGAAACTGTAGGAACTTTTAAAATGACATTGCAGAATGTTTCTAACCATTAAAGCTTATTGTTCATTGTATAGTTTACTGATAAATAGGTTTACAAAAATATGCGTAGCACCATTTCATGTGAATACTGTGATCTAGATTTGTATCTAACACACTAAGGGGCCGATTACAATGTCGGTCGGTAAGCTTCCGACCACTTGTCGGAGGCTTGCCAACCATCATGGTAGGTTTACAGTCCGACTGCCCAATTATAATAGGCGGCCAGAGTGTAAACCGGCGGTCTTTCAGACTGGCTTCGCCAGTCAGAAACCTTCCATAATCCCCTATAGACGGAGTTTCCGCCGACGGGATTATGATGTCAGTTTCCGACAGGCTTTTCATGTTGGGCTTTCCGAAATGAAAAGCCTGTCAGAAAGTGACTTTGTGGACCCCTAGCAGGCCCCCTCATCACTCAGTGGCCTTCAGGTGGGGGCTGGAGGACACCTATAGTGTCCACCTGTTAATCCCTGCACCGTCACGGTGCCTGCCACGCGATTCAGGGATTAACAGAAGCTCCCATTTCTCCATTAGAGCTTGTGCTGTGGCCAAATTCCGACCATAGCACAAGCTCCCATAGAGAAATGGGAGTTTGTATCCGCATCATGTGCGGTTGTATTGTAATTGGTCACGAGACCACAACCCACCGACATCATAATGATGCCCTATGTACAATCAGCGGAGTGCACAGAAATGTGCAAGAGAGGCATGTTAGGAATGCCATTTACCTTTTTTCATTACCCTCTCACTTGTAAGTACTAGATCTGTATTCGCCTTCCCCTGAGTCCTTCTCCACTACTGTTGTCCTAGGTTGTCACCAAGTTCATTCGCTATATAATTATCTCGCTTCCTATCTTACTTCATGTATTTTTGCTCTCGGGGACAGTTTTGAATGCAGGATGCCTTGTGAGGAAGCTCATGTTGAACTGATGTCTGAAACCTGCTTCTGCTGCAGAGGGATGTATCTTTTAAACAAAATTGCTATTTTACACTTCAACTAGAAAATTTAGCAGGAGCATAAGCATTTTGCCCCCTTATCTGCATTCATGTTAATTTTAAGCTATTGTTTATGCAACATATGTTGTACAAACATACAACATGTGTTTAGGGGTGGGCAGAATTTGCATAGTCGCGCTACGCAAAGCTCCGCGAAACGGTAAAAAATCTCCGTGAGCACCCAGAGTTCCGCCCGTTCGCGATGCGTTTTTCCTGTTCGCGAACGCTGTTTGCGTGCTCAGCGAGAAATATCTTGCGAACTTGCCAATGCGGTTGCCAATTGACGCGGCCATCTTGTTTCACTTGTTCAGTTCACTCGCGATGCGTGTTTCCTGTTCGTGAACGCGGGCGCGTCCGAATGACGTGTTCACGATCGCAAACTCCCGCGGAATCGCACGGCCGGCTACCAAAATCTCGTGGCGCACGCGAACGGATAGGAAAACTCGTCGGTGAACTCAGGAATCCCGGTAAGTCGCTCCCGCGAACACACATTTTGAAAGCACGGACAAGGGCAAAATTCAGCGACGCCGCGGATCGCAGAATTTTTGGCAATTCCTCGTTCTCCGCGGAACTGCCCAAATTCCACAAATTCCGTGAGCGGAATGGAATTTACCGCCCAGGCCTACATATGTTGTGCAATTTTGCCTGCTAGAGTACTCCATATACTGGACAAATGGCAGTTTTGGGTCTTCATTATATTTATTCGGCTCTACTATTAGATGGAATCTTGAATCCGATGCCTTACATTCTCCTATTGAAGCTTCAGACTGATGAGTGAGGCTAGTCATGCTTCAAAATGCTAATTAATAATACTATATGAGTTCAAGAGATACTCTATTCATGATGCTACGACATCTTGAAGGGTCCTCTGAAATACACTTCACTCATGTCTGACATGTAACATGGTAAGGAAGCCCTATGTACATGGATTTTCGGTCAAGAGCATGAGAATTAATCCTAGGCAAGAAACTAGTTAAAATGGTTTGAGGATATTAATACATTCTGAAAGAGATTTGAGGAAATGTGTGAAGGACTTTGGATTGATTTGTGTTCTTGTATCTACTGATATATAATGTGTAATTATTTTTGATGTATAGAATTTCAAATATGCCTGTTCCATCATTTATATGAATACATAAAAAGTTTCCAAACACGCCTCAGCTGTCTAAAAGTTCTTAATTCTAAGAAATAGATCTTGTTCCCAGTTGGTTTCACTGGCTAACTGCTTACAACATATGAACTTGAGTAAGTTCTGACAGGCGAGTATCAGAAAAATGCTAGCTGTGATCCTAAATGTATTCATTTTTGAGTTTTATATGGCGCAAACTTGACCAGAAGGTATCAGAGCCCTTTACAGAGTTTGCACAGCAGTATTTACAGTGAATGTGTATAGCTTGCTACTCCCTCTTTAATGACTTGACCTGAATGTTTGACTTCAGGGACGTCTTTCCTCAAGGCTTGCCTGATGAGTACGCCTTTGTGTCAACCTTCCGGTTCCGGAAAGCTTCCAGGAGAGAAGACTGGTATATCTGGCAGATCATTGACAAGTACGGAATCCCACAGGTATGGAATGGACTTTGAGTTCTCCCTTTGGCTATGATTTTCTAAATTGTTGTGTCCTATAACCGCAGCAGTTTTGAATACATGCTTCAGATAACTGGAACTACTTTCCTCCCTGTAGTCACTTGCATTTGAAACAAGGGTCTCTTGCAATGTAATTTGTTCTAATGTGCCCTGGTTGAAAAGCTTTGATTGGAAGATGCCAATTACCAAGCAAAACACATATTCTGGAGCAGATCTCCAAGGCTCAACCTCTTTTCATTTTACAAACATTTTATTTCGTGTGAACCATTGCATCGATGAAACATAGCCAAACTTCTAAAACGATATTATTTATATTATTCTGAGGTCCATCAGTCTTCACTTGAATCCACAAATGATTACAATGCTGGTAAATTGACCATCCATCTTATTAAACCCACAGCTATAGCACAGAGGCCTCTTACATATTATATGATCTGAAATTGCTAAAAGAGGAGAGGCATAGCATCAAACCTATAGAAAATTAATGGTTTGAATTACATTTAGATCTGCCCCTTCAAGAAAGAAGTCCAGAGCTATTCACAAAGCATGTATAACACTTGTTCAGTGATCAAAGAAGATATATGAAGGCCTGCTTTGAGCCTGTCTGCTTTTTCACATTTTCCTTTTGATTGAATTTGCATTTATACTTTTGAAACCTTGAAAGCTAATTTGGATGGGTTGATTGAAATATGCATAAATACAAAAGTAAAAGCAGGGTGCACCTGCCTGAACTTAAGCTTTTTCAAAATGGGGATAAGAAATGCCTCATTTTAACTACAGAACATTATAAAAAGGAGCTTGTCCTGTGGAGACTTACCGTCGCAGCCACAGGACATTAAGCTTTGACCCCTACTACACCCACGTGGCTGTGCAAGCAGAAGATAAAAAGGATCGAAACCTGATCAATAAAAAACGACTGTAACCACTTAAAGACCCCCAGAAAATATGGTCCGGGGGTTTGCACAGTTTTCAAGGTGACAAATCTGTGTACACTGAGCTTCCTTAGCTACCGGTCTTCCCTATCTAAGGTCCGCTGTCTAAAGAAGGATTCCTTTACCATGCCCATGTCCTTCTTGTTCACCGATTCGGAGTTAAAAAATAAATCAGCTCTGCCCAAACTCGACAAACATCCCTTGATATAATTTAGCCAGGGAATATGGTGGTCATGGTCGAGGGCCATACAATCTTTCAAAATCAATTTATTTAGAGTTGTCCCCTGACTAAGCCAGATGTCTAAACACAGGGAAAGTGAGTGAAAGGCCAGCAGGTCGGAAAGGTAAGCCACACCCAACTTTTCATGTACAGCTAGAGTTGAGGCTCCCTGAGGCACACTTGAAAGATGTCTCAAAAACCTATTTTCAGCTACTTGTAATTCCTCATGGGCGATGTATCCCCAGATTTCATTGCCATAGGACACCTTGGTGACACTCTTTGCCCGATATATCTGCAAGAGAGCCCCGATCGGTCTCTTCCCTAGTCTTGAGGCAAAGTTAAAAATGGCGGCATTGGCTTGCACTAAATCTCCTTTCTTTCTGATCAACAGTAAAATATTAGCAATTTGAAGAGCTTGTCATATTTCATTGGAACTAGTTAAATTGTAAAACATACTAATGAGAACAGCACATTCAAACATTTAAGTATCATCTGAGGTGTGATGGTAACTTTGGATCATGCGTATAGTGTTTGGAGGCTGAGTAATGCATAGTCACCAGGACAAGTGACCATTAATCGCTCTTGGAGAGAAAAGAGTGGATTTGTGACCAGCTGCTGTAATTTACCAGTTTGTGCATCTTTCTTGCAATCCACTATTAGATAATGTCCTGCAAGGAGTGTGTGCATCAACATATTTTACTGTGGCTCTTAAATTCCTTTTTAAATTCTTCAAAGAATATGTCCCACCCCTTTGTGAAAGGCAGCCCCATGCTGTTAGTATACTTTCTGTGAAGAACCTCTGGTGTGTTAGCATAATGCTGTGAGACTGTGTATTGAGAAATCATCATCCTTTAGCGCATGTTAATGTTTCTTCTTGTTTCACACCTAGGTGTCCATTAGGTTGGATGGAGAAAATAAAGCATTGGAATACAGTGCTGTAGGAGTGACTAAGGATGCAGTGAGAGCCGTCTTTCGCAATGCAAAAGTCAGCGAGTTGTTTGACCGCAACTGGCACAAGATCGCCCTGAGTGTCCAAGCCAAGTCTGTCTCCCTCTACATCGACTGTAAATTGGTTTTGACTGTACCCATTGAAGAAAGAGAGAACATTGATATCCAGGGAAAAACTGTGATTGGCAAACGTCTTTATGACAGCATACCTATTGATGTAAGTGGAGAAAATTACGAGATATTGTAAGCGTACGGTCTGCTGTTTGTACCTATTGTATTAAACGCATGATACATTTGATGATATGTGATGTTATGCTATGTGCATTTGCATGGTATCGTCCACTACTAGTCTGGTACTAAGATGCTTTCTTAATCTGGACATTATTTTCATATCGGTTTGATAAAATATTTTTTATGGTGTTGTATTTGGTTATGGATGGTTAGTACAGCGGTGTGTCAAGTTGGCTATGGTTTGTGTTTTTTTAATGTGAAAGTACAATGGGTTTGAACCTACTGAAGATCTCTAAAGTATATTGTGTGTCCTGGAGGTTGTGTCAAAGGACAATACAAGTTCATTCCTTCATCACTCTCTTACAAGAAATATACCATACCATCCACAGACAGCAAAGAATATGGAATAAATACAAAACCACTGACCACCTTCTACTGACGTTTCTCAAGACATCATGTAGGCAATTCATCACAGCAGCCAAAGCCATATACTTTTCCAACACCATCAAAAAAGGTTTCAACCTAGGCTGTACCTCTTAAAGGCAATCTAGTACTGCAACAACCCCCCGCCTGACAATCCTTTCCCACAGCTCATAGAAAAGTGTAATGCCATCTAGTTCTTCAGTGAAAAAATCTAAAACAACCAAAAGCACATCAACCACACCAAGTCTGTTCTCCTCTTACATGCATCCCTAAGTGTATCATCCTGAATTTATCAGCCTACGAACTCATGTCAATTGCTGATCTTGCCAACCTACACACCTCCTTAAAAGCTACTTCCTATAAAGGTGATACCTTACCCTCAACATCATCAAAACCCTCTCTTGGCAAACTCTCTCATCACTCCTCACCATTACGTCTCTCACCCACATACACCATCTTTCCAGATGATCTCAAAACAGCCCATTCCTCTCACTCCAAAAAACCAACTGAACTACTACTGGCCCATCACTCATCAACACCAACTATCTCCTTTATGACTACTTATCCAGCGCTAGATGATACAGCAGCACTTAGAAGGCCTCCTTATCAATCATAGATGTCCTCCTCACCACAGATAAAGAAGATCCTTGTGTCTTGGCATTGCTAGACGCTTGAGCTGCCTCTGACACTACCAACCATTGAACCCTCACCCACACCTTGAAGTCTTTAATGGGATTTGCTTGCAATGGCCTTCACTGGCTGTCATCTTAGCTATCTAACATATAGCAGTTTATTCACGCTGGCATCTCCATGTCCCAGTAGCTCCTTATCACTTGAGGAGCCATAAAGGTATTCATATTGCCCTCCATCCTCTATAACCAATGAATGGTCCTCTTTAGGACTTCACTCACCAATAAAAGCATAAAAAATCACCAATACACTAACAATACACAGATCTATTGAAAAGTCTCCTCCGATTCAGACATCCAGCTTCTCAGACTGCAGCTATACCTTCTCCTGAACTAGATGTTGAGCATCTACTTGACACTCAACCTCTCCAAAACCAAATACCTTCTGTTTGCCAAGAACAACAGCTATTCCAAAACGGACTCAACAACATGATTTAAACTTTCTTGCTAAAAAAGTGGAATTGTCCCTCTCAGAATGCAACTTTGGAACTGCGTTCAATCCTTCTTTGTATTGCATCTGGCTGGTGGCAATGCCTTGTTCTACTGTCTCCTGGAATCCAAACTGGCCCCTCATTGTGGTATCCTACACTCCAGTGTATGCCTCATCACTCATCAAGCATCAAGGGCCTGATGCAATTTGACAACATCACTGGCACCTTGATAGAACCCTATTGGCTCCCTTTGCCGTATCATCTCCAAAACCAGCTGCATCTTCTACAAAGTCACCATGACCAGCTGACTCTCTAACACACCCTCTACGGTCCCCCTCAGCACACCCGTAACCCTTGCAGCCAGAATACTGTCAAACTAGTGACTGGTGACAAAGAGCAAAAATGGAAAAATAAAGAAACCAGTCCTCTCTATCTAAGTACCCCGGTTCTAGAACAACATCCCAATATCCACCAGGACCACTCCTACTCTTTTTCCGTTTAATAATAAGCTAACAACTCCCCTCTATAAAGAGCTCCATGTCACAAAACAATAACAGTCCTGTTCTGCTCAGAACCCTGCAATTTTGCCAATGTCACATTGACTGTATATTTGCCTTTGAATATGTCTACTGCTCCTCTGCCTTTCCTCAAAGTTCATTATACTAATGCCACATGCATGCATATGTACGTATGCCAAGTAAGCCATAAAAATCCTAAAGTTTCCTCATACCTGCCTGTCACAATCATAAATCTGGGAAAACTTCCTAACTCTCCACAAGATATAGGCATATGCTTATGCATGCAAAGGCATGGTTCTTTTGAGATTTAAGACTCAGTAGTGGACTTATATATGGAGCCCATTCCATCTTCAACAAACAGATTGCTTTCTCTGTCCTAGATCATAGACAATTTATACCATGTTTTATTTACGTACCAATGTTTTCTCTCATTTTTGATCTCAAAAAGCTTGAAAATAATTCAGTCAAGGAGCTGAGAATGTTCACATTGTATAAGACAAAAATATGTTTACATTTGTTCATCTGAAAATGAGTGGGCATGGTATTTGTGATCCATAGCAGATATTTTAGGGCTAATATGGGCAACATTGTGTAGGCATTAATACTCAACATTTTATGTTTCTTATAGCAAGATTCATGATACTAACTACATTAAATCTGCATTCTTTATAGTTTGACCTCCAGCGCATTGTTATTTACTGTGACTCCCGCCATGCAGAACTGGAAACCTGTTGTGACATCCCAAATGGACCCGTAAGTACCTCCACATTATTTGAGGTCTTTGTCAATGATGTTGATGTTACTGTTTTAAAAGATTGCGCATGGACACAAAACGCAAATGTTTTCTTCTTGGTTGTCTTGTGAAAGAAGACTATACCCAGAATACATTTGCACCCTCAACATCTGTATGAGAAGATACATCAACACCAGAGGAGCTATGCTTTGGTTTTAATATCTGCATCTTTCTTGCCTGACAATTCAAAGACTACCTAAGAGGAAGTCCAAAATCAGTCAAAGGTCCATGTGTCAGCAAAACTTTGAAGGCAGTTCTAGTGAACTCTTTTCATTGGTGCCTGAAGATTCTTCCTATTACCATAAAACTAGAGGTTTAATTAGAGTTTGGCAGACAGGGTGCTCTGTCAATAATGAGATGGATGTCCTGTCTATTATATCACAATTGCATCAAAATCATGGCCACTGAAATTATACATCATGGGGTGGCCAAATTATGTTGTAGAGCTGACTAAGGGTCTGTTATAGATGTGCAGCCTTTTTCTCCATTAGGGAGATAGAGTAAAATATTCTGTTACCCTGATGGAGTTGTATAGGAAGACGGCTCTCTATATAGTGTACCAAAATGAGGTGTAATATGTAGAGAGTCCAGGAATCCCTTATTAGTGTACAGGAGCTTGCTTTAACAATCCCAAGGTGCTCTATTTTTGGTAGTGTGGTCCAGCAGCCTTAGGTTTATCAGAGGGGAATGGTAGGCAGTTGTTGCACACAAAGAGACAATAAATGAGACACACACTTAGGGCCTGATTCCGATCTCGCTAGGAAAGCCTAGGACTCGGATCCGGAGGGCTTTCCAACCGAGACGTGCTCCGGGAGTCTGAACGAGCTGCTGCTGTATACTTACGGACTCGATTCGCTCGTACTCCCATCGAACTCTATTGGAGCCTGTGTACAGATGCGTACACAAGTTCTGATGGAACAGAGTACACCCTGTGGTGGGCACCCCATGGTCCCCGCCACACTGTGCATGCCTGGCTCGGGGGGGGGGGGGACCCATGGGCACACCCCCGTGACAGATTCTTAGGGCCCCCAGTGAAGGGGGGACTGCTACGGCCGCCCGAAGTACGCTGCCGACAGTCTTCTCGTCTTGCTTAGACCGAGGCGAAGCGGCTGTCCGAATTGTGCATCGTACTCACTCAGTGGTAATACGGCTCCATAGCGCAGCATTAATCAGCTACGAACGAGACGTACGGACAGGTTGGGGTCCCGCAAATGATTTGGTCGGTGCGTACGCCATCTTTGCATCGTACTTGGTCATTCGGACCAGTGTACAATTCTGTTGTAATCAAGGGCTACGAATCGGATCTGGGAAAGCCAAATCTGATTCGGAGGCCTTCCGAAAGACATCCGAATCGGGCCCTTAATAAGGAAATCTGACACAAATTTAGAAAAATAATATAGATTTTTATATTAATTTAGACACCAAGATCTGTGAGACTAGGTAAGTACTTTTTGAGCTAGAGGCATGAGCCTCAAACACGGCATTGTTATCCTATGGAACAAACATACACTGCACAGGGGTACTTGCAATCGAGTTACAGGGTTGTTCTTCTGGACTTAAGTTAAGTAAGTTAAGTTAAGTAGGGGCCAAGGCCCTTGGAACCACCAGCAGTTTTGGTCTACCTACCCTGATGTGTCTAGGTGCAGAGGTGCTGGTTGCAAGGGTAGCCTCGTACGCTACAGCTGTATTCTATGGACAAAATCTGTAACAGAAAAATGCTGCAAGTGGGGACAAGTCTCTTGTACTGTCAATAGGCTCGAACTCAGACTGTGGGGCTCAGGTACAGAGGTGTTTTATATAGCGGGTCACTTGCATTAGATGCTCTTACTTTTTGGGTCAACCTGTAGATGGGAACAAAACCGGACAGCAGGGCCACTCTCAACATTGGCCTCTCTGGTGCTGATGTCTCACGTCTGTCGGTCGGTCTTGGCAGTGTTAGTTTCCAGGCTGGATGTTGAACAAGCGTTGGTTGGTGCATGGAGTCCGGCACCACAGGTATTAGAGCAGGGCAGCTCCGGGGATCCTTGCATCTTCAAACTTGGTGGGGAGAAGGATCTGATGTTGTGGAGCACGGATATTTCCTCCTGGGCGGCTGCTGCATTGGTGACCCAGTGGTCAGCAGATTAGTGAACCAGACATTGCGGTCGGTGCCTGCAGGGAAGTGGCTCCTCCACTTCAGGGGAGATGTTGTCTGGTTTGCAAAGTGCTGGCAGCCCTCCAATGCTTTTGGAAGATACACAGCTACAGCACAAGTCGGTCTTTGCAGTTGTTGAGATAGGAGCAGGCAGGTTGGCACCAAGTCCACAGCTAGTCTACAGTTGCTGCATTCTTTGGCTCTTTTTTGTCATTCTTCTTTAGGCAGGTGAATCTGAGTACCTGGTGTCAGGAGGCGATCTAAATACTGAATTTAGGGGCATTTTAGGGAGTGAAGGGTAGTAGCCAATGGGCTACTGACCTGTGGAGTCACTACACACCTAATATGACCACTTCCTGAGGGGGGTGGGCATAACCCTGTCCCAGAGTTCATAATTGCACCAAAAACAAAATTGAAGAATCCTTATTTCATACACCACATCAGGAAGCCCACCTCAGGGGTGCGACTAGCCTGGTCATGCAACACACCTACTAGCATTGGTGCTAAATGGGCCTCTGGCAGGGGGTGGTATCTCTAAGGTCTGGGGAAAGCCAGGGTTGCACATCAAAGGCGGCAGAGGCTTTAAAGCCCTTGGCCTTGGTATGCTAAATCAGTAGCAATCCTGCTGGTGGAGGTGTAAACACCTTCCTCTCGAGCAGGCATTGTTTCTGTCCTCAGAGAGAGTGGTCTCTCACCTGCAGGGGGTCAGAAACATATCTGGGGTGGCAGGCTTGACATCACTACTCAGCCAGCACACTTGATAGCGGCAGGTGTTTCAGGGAGCATCTCTAAGTTGCTCTCTGGGTACATGTCCTAATACATCTTGTACTGGCAAGAGTACAGGTTTATTAAGACATGAAGTTTAATACCAAACACCATAGGTTTCATAAAAGCAATCATATAGCTGGAGAACAGGTAATAACCAGTGCCCAGTACATATATTTAAGATGGCTTCCCTGTTCACTTGTACCATCTAGTAATTGGACTAGACAGGACAGGGGCATATCTGCTCATGCAGATATGCCCTCACATGCAATATACTGCACCCTGCCTTAGAGCTACAAGGCGTGCTGTAGGGGTGACTTACATATATTCCATGCAGTGACTTTGGCATAGCACACAGTGAGTGTGCCATGTTGTGGTTTGCACCATGACACACAGTCTGCAATAGAAGGTTGCATGCATTTTGGATGAGGGGGATCCTTTAGTGTGGTGTAATACATGCTGCAGCCCTTAGGGACCCTCTTTGGTGTCCATGCCCTAGATACCAGGGGTGCCACTTACAGGGGTACCAAAGTGTGTGCTAATTGTATGACAATCAAACCATTTTACCTTGTTTTAGAGAAAGAGCACTGATACTGGGGCCTGGTTAGCAGGGACCCAGTGCACATCAGTTCAAAACCATCTGTACCAAAAAAGTGGGGACGACCATGAAAAAAGGGGCACTTTCTTTCAAGTTGCGCCCCGCCTAATTCAGAAATGACCACCAAGCCATTGGTTATTTCTAAACCATTGGCCGGAACCGCCGTCATGGTGGTTCTTGTCAATGCTGTTTACAGGTGCAGGGTTCCTTCCTGAAGCGGGTTTCTCATTTTGAAAAATAAAAAATAAATGCTCTGCTTGCCATGGGATTCCTCTCCCATGGCGAGGGAAGCCTGGAGCAGTTTTTAGTGCCCCTTACCACTAAGGTTTTCTTGGCGGTGAATGGCTGTCAAAACGTACCTCTAATTCCACTCATCTAAATTCGGTGGGCGGAATTAGAGGCCTGCCTCTGACGGCCCTTACTCCACAGAGGTCTCCACCATGATTAAACCTAAGGTCCACTCTCTTGGCAGGTGGACATTTTCTCTGCGATGTACCTAGTCTGTTGCCTTTGGGACAGAATATACATGCCACCAAGATATAAATTGTGCCCTAAATTATGTGGCTATAGAAGGCAAATTATAGAGCATAAGCCAACACATTTTGTGGGAGTGCTGCTTTATTGTTTTGACATTTTTACACATGTCAACATGGGTTTGGCAAAAGGTTTCACCTCATCAGTAAATGAATACAGCAATGGGTAACTAAAAAGTAACTAGTTGATCTTTCAAAGAGTCAGCCACTTGCACTTGACCATTGCTAACTACTCATTGGTTCATAGGTTGTATTTTATGCGAAATGTTGTAGTCTGTACACAATGAATGCATTTTCAAAGGTGATGTTAAAACTTGAACCTGAGAACATAATAAGGGTAGGCAGGGGAAGCAGCTGCAAACTCTAGCTTCCCCTTTAGTATCCGGGTCTGCCCTGTCTACCCATATTCTGATTGGTTGTAATGGCAGCAGCAGATTTCAAAATAAATTATTTTCCCTCCGACTGTTTAATTTTCTTTAACATTATCACCAATATTATATCAATCAATCAACAAAGCTTTATTTCGATATAAAATATCATAAAAACACATTTACACATTAAAGCACAATTCATAAAAATGCATTGAAGAAAAATTCATGTAATATTATATCAGTTTTAATAGAGCAGGGTGGTCAAAAATTGGATAATAATTGCAGAGCAAACATTAGAGCCAGTGTGCTGGTTATTGGAATGACTATTGTAAAATACATTTGCAAATATTCCAGGTCATTTATAGGTCACTTGCATGCTTAATTTCAAAGCACATAAATAGCTGCAGAGAGAATATCAATGCACTTTTTTTGCCACTTGTATCTATTCGCCTTTAGTTGGTGCATCTCACCTAGTATGGAGGACAGTTCTCTTTCGGGATTTTTCTAATTGTGAAAATGCACTGGCTTTCTGTTGTCTATTCTAAATTGAAGAAATTAAGTTGCGTTTAAAATATTCACTTCATATTACACATCTTATTAACACTGCTATACATTTCTATTAAAAGTGTGACCGGTAAACAGACATTCACTCTTTCAATGCTGGAAATTGAACCCTCTGATTGAAATGACATTTAAACTAATAGGTGCATATTTACAAGCCTCTCGTGCTGGCGGTGTGTCACTTTTTGTGATGCACCGGTGGCGTAGTGTGGTGCTACATATTTAGAAGGACACGTAAATGTGTTCTTGTAAATACGGCCCCGTTTCACGCAGTACTTTGCGTGAAAGGGGCGTTTCATGGATGTTGCTGTGGGTGTCCCCACGCAACACCCATGGATTCTGCCGCATTCGTAGAATAACAACGTTACGTAAACCTAGGAATTTATTAGAATCCTTCTCCCCCCAGGATAGGCGGAAGGAGGCGCCACAAGGAGAAATACCTTTATTTCTCCTCACTTTTTCCTCTTTCTATGCGTGCTGCATCCTGCAAACACCTCTCCTGATTATCTTTGTGCAGGAGGGTGCCCCTTCCTGCAAAAAATCAATAATCCCCGCAACGCAGGGCATGGTGCAAGGGTGGCTGCATTGGAGCATGGCAGGCAATTGTGCTCCAGCGCAGGGAACAGCTCACGATGCTTCATATTGTTGTAAATATGACGCATCCCTTTACTTCGGAAGTAACGCAGCGCAGCCAAATGGTTTGCAGGACCGCGCTGCGTTACTTCATTGTAAATACGGCACATAGTGCCTGATTCCCAAACGATAATTTTCAGACTTACAAACATTCAATGCCAGTACATAGACGGTACAGTAAATAAATAGTACATAAGAAAAGTTCAGTAACTAGAGTAACTCAGTGAATTAACAGTGTTTAACTTACTCACATGTACAACTTATGCACAAATAGGTTTTATCTTGTGTCACTGCAGGGGTCAAAGCAATACCGTGCCAAAACGGTGAACACCTACTTATTTGCAACTTTGTGGTTAGTAACAAACACCTGTAACAGTTGGACACTTCATATACAACTGTGAGTCCCAGAGTAGCTTCTACAAGAAGTCTGGGATGGAGCAGCAATTAATTCACATTCTTTCAGGAAGGCTGGACTAAGAAACAGAAGAGACAAACACATGTAATACCGAAACTGGTGTATTTTACTCCGGGCACCACATATGGAAAAAAGAATTGAAAAACAGGAATACAGTCGATATGTCAGTGAATCCAGGACATCTAAGACTGTTTCTTTTGACAACCATAGATTAGGCCAGTCTGGAAAATAAAATTTAAACCGCACAAATCTGTCACTAACAATAATAGGCAGAAATGTTGACTGTTTTAACTTAGATTTACTTTATTCAATTAGGCCAAAGAAGAATTCTAGTCTTACAACATCTAAAGTCTTCCAAGCAATAACACTCATAGTTTTTACCGTTGTAGTTGCTTTGATTTATTTCCGCATCGCTGTGCCATTGGACCACATTGTTTTCAATCTTGACTGATGCTTGTGTTTCTGTAACTCAGTGATAGTAATGTTGTACTTTTCTCATCAAAATGCAATAAAGTTTTGATTATTATAAGGAGCAAAATCGGTAATTGTAACGTTTTTTGTATTCAGTGCCAAGTGGCAATTGTCACGGAGCCTCCACCTCTGGCCACAACGCCCACACCTGGACAGGAGCAAGTTGGAACAGTGAGCACCGTAAATTGTTCAGCGTGTCCACATGAAAAGGTACAGCACCTTGCCTACTCCCTTTTGTAATCCTACAATGTACCTGTCTGTGTTTATGCCTTACACAAGGAAAAGCTTGTAAAATGGGGTCATGGATCTGAAGGGGTAAAGGCGTAGATGAGTGTTAGATCCTAATTCCATTCAAATCGAGGTGGTAGTGATCACAACAAAGGGGACACCATTACTTCTAGAGTTTGTGTGTGGGAAGCCCTGAAGTTGACGGGATCTTCAAATGAATTGGTTTAGGCACTGTCAAATAACCAACGCAATACACACAGTAAAGAAGCGACATAAGCAATGTCTACATATATAACATTCATGCAAATTAAAATCCAATAAAGCATAAGAAATAGAAACACACTTACCAGAGCCTACCGTAGACTATCCAGCTCCTATATGGATTTGTGGGCTGTAGATTTGCTTTTAATTCTCCCATAACACACCATTTATGTGGGGAAGTATACATATGAAGTAATGCATTACAAACTCAGTAAAAGCCCCAACCTGGAAGTCACCTCTTAGACTTGTGTGGGTAATTAAGAAATAACAGGATGTAAATTCTTAAGGGGCTCCCATTTGTGTTTTGGGTCTGCAAGCACTGTATACTTCACCTGGGATCACTATTCTTGAGCACAGACAAATACATCTTGGACGGTGACAGAATGAAGGGGTGTGAAACCACGTGACTCAGTAGTGGTTACAGAAACTGAAAGGGGAGATAGTGGAATGGATGGTACAACCCAGCTAGAATATTTTCTCTGGGTCCAAAAGAAAGGATTTAAAGAAGGGGGCAAGGACCTCATCTATTTACGCACCCTTGGTGTATACTAACCTCGTCTTTACTCCTACGTAAGGGTTGTCTTGAAAATAAATGTACTTGAGCATTTCATGACATTAGACTAAACCCCAATGGGCCTTCAAACTGCCTCATAATACTCACTCATTGTCCTGGAATTTGCAAATGAGTTGGGATTGGGAATCTTTTTCCATATGTTTATACCATTTAGAAGATGTATCAATAACAATGTTGGAAACCTTTTTACCTAAAAACCACTAAGATTTAACATTATTGATGCATGCACCCTGAATATATTCACTTGTAAACATCCAGTGAGCACTAAAACCTGCATTCTTCTGGCTCCGCCCTCGTGTGTTTCTGCTGCCTGGTATGACATGCTTCATGCCAGTTATATGAAACAGGAAAATGAGGGAATGGCTAAAGCAGGTATGCGGCCATTTATTTGTCTATTTGTATTAGCAGTGCATGAAGAGATTGACAAATGTATGCAAGGATGGTCATAGTGTAACTTTTAACTTAACAGGGACAAATACTATCACATTTTCATCATTAGCGTAAACTGGTTCCCTATTTTGACAACCAGCACACTGATTGCATGGGGCCTCCTGACCATTTTGTCTTCTTTACACTTAATGCAAATTAAAAGCTTATTTTTACTATTTTTGGTGGCAATGTGTGTTTGTATCAATTTTGAAAGGTGTTGGCTTAATTGTCCCTGAAATTAGCCTCTACCAAACGTCTTTCGAATAATTATGCTGAATGCTACGACATGATTGGTTATGAGTATTCAAAAACATTATCCGCCTATATTTGTTTGCCACACTGGCTGCCCGTCCAGAAGCATGAGGCATGTAAACGCCTCCTCCTGTCACACACATAAATCTTAGTACCAGTGCTGCTTTGCTTGCAGATGATCTAAGCCTATCCTAGAGAGGTGCCCCTGTTCTGCTGACATACATTTTTAATCTTCTGTTTTTCAACAGCAGTGCAAGTGAAACAGTGCCCCCTCTCTGGAACTATAATAACCCTGTCACTTTTAGATGAAAGGCCAACCACCTCCAATTAGAAAAATCTTGATAGCCTTTGCTTTCCCTATACATGGATTTCTTTACTGAGACTAGGATTCTGCTCTTGGCACCAAGAAAACTCAAGGTAACTGTGTTCTCATATAGTAAAAGAATAGAACAGTTCACAATATATTTGTTGAGTGGTTACAAATGAAAAATTACTCTGGCCAAACCTATTAACATTTGCTTGAGTGTAGCAGTAGCTGGCAAATTATACTTGTATGTTACCTTCCATATAAAATGCTTGCATTAACATCACAACAGGATGGGCCTTCAAGCTGCTTTGGTCCAGACAGCAGGGTGGGAACCGTGTTGTTTCTGGAATAAGTGACTTATCCCTGGAACAAGTCCAGCGTGAAGACCCACCTACAATGGTTGACTATCAGTTAACTATTCCATTTAATTTATTAAACCAGTAGACAAGGGGGAAGAAAAAGCGAAGCCAGGAGCCATGTTGCAATAGAAACAAGTGTTACGTGAGCTAAGGCTTCCACAAGTTAACCCTGTTGGTATTTGGAAACGCCATTCTGCTGACAAAGGGGGATTAGGTCATGTTTCGAAAAGACTTCCATAGGTGCTCAAAAAGACTTATAAATGCCACCTTAGGGATTTTTTCTTTAATATGATGAGCTATCATCTAAAAAACACATATAACAATTTTGAAAGAAGAATTACTACTTTCATACAAAAGAAAGATAGCAACCCTTTTCACTTGGCTCAGCATTCATCCTGGGCTGACCAATTTTCTGCTAATGTTTTGAGAGCCAGTCCACTGATTTACCACCAAGCACAGTCTGCTAACTTTACTTCTGTTGATGCTTGCCTCCTTGCATCAAGTAGTCTGATTGCAGTGCATAGTGACTTCAGGGATTGGGAGTGTTAGAAAATGGATTATTAATTTGGTGGGTTGACACGCTAACATCTTAACATACAATCTTGTTAGGTTACAAAATATATCAGTGATAATCGATGCTCAACTCCTGGTGCAAGCAGCAAATGTTTCTCCAGAGAAATGTGATGATAGGTTCAAACATTACTAAACAATGTAACAACTTAATAACATCACAGAACAATATTACCAAACCAATCTAAAATAAATTACACCGAAATAGCCAAAAGCAGACTAAGGTAACCAGAGATGTTGATCTTTCAATTTTAAAGGCAAAAATCAGCCGTAAATGGCACAGCAACATTAATTGTCAACATTTGTTTGTGGTAGACTTCAACAGTGGCATCAATTTGGGCTGACCAAGATAAAGCTGGGGTCAGGTAAACTCCCTCACACTGGTCAGAGGTTTACTTGACTTGGACTTTGTTGTGGGTTTCAACTTCTTCTAGGTGGGTAAACCTGGTTGTTAAAGCCACCAAGGATTCCCCAGAGTCAGTAACACTGTCGTCGAGATCCCTCTGAACTCTTCAGTTTTGGCACCAACAGCTTTGAGTGGAACAAAACTGGATTTCACAGCTACAGAGAGTGCTTCACCACAGAGATGAACTTACCACAGTCCAAAGTCCTACATTCAATTGTAGGCTTTCTTCAAATTTCTCCAGCAGGGCAAGGCAGGAAGCTGTACGTGGAAGGGCACCAAGGATAAGATTGCTTTTTTGCAGCAGTCCTGTGGTAGCCTTGAAATCTAACAGAAATCTTTACAAGCTGCTTGACAGTCCCTATCTGGCAACAATGCACCTTTGTTTAGGAGGTTTTGGTTCCTTACCCAGGTCCTCCAGAGGTTACACAAATGACAATGTGTTAATTCTTGTTGAAGTTGGGAAGTTTACTCCTGGTGTATTCACAGCTTCTAGTTCTACAGGGATGGCTCTTATGGTCCAAGTCTACATATATATTATTTATGCACACCCTGCAATGGAGTTGCTTCTCTTACGCCAGATTGTGTTCTTCATCCGACTTTTGTTGTCCCTGGACAGTTATAGAAGGCTAGCCAGCGGACCCTGAAAGATCAGTGCCAGTTCCTAAGTTGAAATGCAGAGCAGGAGGCAACCCCAGCCTTCATCACAGTTAGGCCAAGCTGCATTTTTCAATGTCCAAAATTTATTGTTGAGGAGCTGGTTGTGGGGCGACGGTTTATCCAGGGAAATGCCACTGGTTTGAGATTTTATTAGGCCCAATATCTGTCTCATTCCCACCAACCCCATGTCCCCCTTTTTTCAGCAAATCCTGATTTTCTTGACTGTACCCCTTCCCAGATAGTGGAAGCCAGGTTCCCCTGTCAGCACCTCCAAGTCCCTTCTCATATCTATCCCTATGGAAGGGAGGACACCTCACCTCTTCCTGACCTAGGAACATCTTTCCTTCAAATCCTGTTGGTCTTTTTCCACAATTTTGGAGAAGGCTCACTGGATTAAAAACATCTATCACTTTGGCTTCTGAATGGTATTTTAAGGTTAAAAGACACACTGTTGATCTTGACTTTTGTGATGCCAGCTGTCCCTGTCACCTTTCAGATAGCCCATTTTAGATAAGGGTCCAGTGATTGCTCCACAAACGTTTCCCTGCATTTCGACATTTGTGTGAAGACTCCTAACAGAAAGTCTTTGACACCTAATTGGGAGGCTAATTACTCCAACTGAAGGAAAGGGCAATCAGCAGAACTAGTTTAGTACTGATTGACTTGAAGCCGTACAAAGAATGATTTTAAAAGTTGCCTTACCACTACAGATGTAAAGAAACAACTTTCACCACTGAACTAGATTATTTATAGATTGTACAAATGATCTTTTGAGCATGTTTTTATCATTTTCCTTCCCAGAGTTATAAAAAAGAAATGTATTTAAACAATAAGGTCACTCGGTATGTAGACACAATGCCAATTTACACTCCATAGACACAATGCAGATTTACCCATACCTGATATGGGCCCATGGGGGTAACCACGTTATAGGTTTGACAAACGTGGTTGGAATTAAGAATAATAGCTGATCTGACAGATATTGCCGCTTCTTCTGCCAGTTTTTACATAATATTCCACTCACTGCTGTTCTTCTGGTGCAAATTCAATTTAAGCTGGCAGAGGTGGTATGGCCTCTCCTGTGAGCATAGCTCTCTGTAGTATCCCAAGCTACGAAAGTCCCACAACCAAATAGCTAGTTGAGGCTAGCCACTAATATCTGATGTGTTGGAAAAAAAGGGGGCAACCTAGCGACCCAGGGACCAGGGCTGGACAATTATTATCAGAAAAAGTGTCCCTATGCGGGAAGTGTAACCTTGGACTTCCAATGCAATAGTGTTGTAAAGAAACTCCTCTGCGAGTTATTGGTTATGCAATGGGTGCATTTATGTTGACAATTCCGTTCATGTAATGCAGAAACGGTTCAGAATAATATGACACAACATTTACATTTCTCGAAAGACAAGGTGCTCCTACAAAGGGACAGCACAGTGAAAGTGATATTGAGTGACTAAAAAGTGTGCTTGTGCTATATGCAAACAATATGTTGTTATGAACAGCGTTCATAATATGAGTGTTGAAAACCACAATAAAAATGTACAACCCGTCCACATATGTTAATGTTTACGTTCCGACCTCTTGACAAAATTACTTAGGACAGAGTCATCATCAGGACACAGTAAGAACAGGAAGCACCAAAGGATTGGGGCAAAGAGTCTCACAACAGTAGATGTATCAACCGCAGTTCCATAGTCTTTACAAATATATTTCTGCCCTTCCTAGCAGTGTAATAGGTCTTGGGCATTTGTCAGGGTTGTGAACTATACCCCTACCCTATCAATAAGTGAGGGCCAGGGGAACGTAAACAAGGAAAAAATTCTATCAAATCAAGGAGTAATGCCCTCTTTGATCCTAACAGTTCCCTTACCAATAGTTGGTTGTTGGTAAGGGAACAGTTAGGATCGAAGAGGGCATTACTCCTTGAGGAATGTGTGACTACAGGAGGTGCACCCCTCAACAGAATATGATGCTAATAGCAACACAATTATAGGTCTCTGAATCAGATGTCTTAATCTTAGAGAGGTGGGCCCTCTCTGTTTTGATTGCATTTCCTTGGTTACGTCCCATTGTCCATCACTTATTGATAGGGTAGGGGTATAGTTCACAACCCTTTTTGAGTTTAAAGAAAAGTTTATTGGAAATAAACATAAGATAGAGCAATAATACAATACAGTATAAGTCAATGATACAAAGTAGAAAAAATATTGCGTACAATAAGGAAAGAAAAAGTAAGAAAAGGAGAGAAGAAAAAGGAGATAGGAAGGAGAAAGAAAGAGAGAGAGGAGGAAAAGTAAACAGATAGAAATATCATATGCTTATAACACTGAAAACATTGGTCTAATATACAACACAAATATCATATTGATCTCACTACTACAAACTTAATTATATATTGAGAATAAAGCACAAAATACAACCGTATTAAACTGATTATAATCTATGGAGGTTTGGAGACTTCTTCTATAACTGGAGTATGCGATGGCAACGATTGAGCAGACACATTTAGGAAGTTAGTCACAGGCAGCCATAGTAGGTCACGTTTAATGGCTAATGTAATCGGGTGAACATAGGCTCTATCTAGTCGATGGTTATAACAGACTCCATACCACCAGGCCTGAAAAGAAACATTTGAGGCATTTTTCCATGATTTGGTAATTTGTTGAAAGGCAACAGCAATAAGTAAATCAATAATGAGGGTATTAAGGGAGGTGGAAGAGGACCAAACCTCAGCAACACTACCTAGAAAAATATGGACAAAGGAAAATGGGATTTGCGTATGAAATATTTTATTAATTTGTTGCCAAACCCTAGACCAAAATTGATGAATAACTGGGCAAGTAAATAGCATGTGCATAAGGTCTGCAACCGGGGCCGGACATGACCAACAAGTAGAGGGAGATAGATGATTAATTTGATGAAGTTTAGCAGGAGTGAGTAAAAGTCTGTTATATAAAAAGAACAGTGTTTGTGTGGTATTTGCTGCTCTAGAAGATTTCCGAAGTTTAATCCAAATTTTATCCCAGATTGAAGTGGAGAAGGATGTAGATAAATCAGATTCCCAGCTAAACTCAACAGCAGATTTATTACGGGACTGACCAGTGGATCTTAATTTGTTATAAATTTGAGAAGCTGAAGTGTTCCCTGTTAAAAATGAGATTGGAACTGGAGAGGGAATGATCTGCTCAGAAGAAGTCATAAGTTTATCGTAAGAACTTTGAGCAGCTAGAGTCAGTAATGTATATTTAGGGTGATATGAAAGCGGGAGGGAATAACACGATTGTAATGTAGAGAAGGGTATACAGGTATCACCTAGAAAAAGCTGATGTGTCCACTTAAGGCCAAGATTGAACCAATCCTTCCAGAAAATAGTCCGGTTTTTAATCTTAATACGATTGTTATACCAAATCGGAGAACGTAAGAACCTATTTCGGACATCTAAACCATCTAACATAATAGGATGAAATATTTTACGCACATGCATAAGAATGGGAAGGGAAAATTTTTGGGGAGTGTTAGATAAGGACAGAAATTCATCAAAAGAGAAGGGGGTAATGAAATGAGATTCAATTTCTACCCACAAAGGCAAGGAAAGCAAATCTGTTGCGTTCTGTGATAGTACTGCAGAGGAATTCTTCAGGAAGAAGGAGGTATGATAAGATGCAAAGTCGGGAAAATTAACACCACCCAAATGCTTAGGTTGTTTGAGCTTGGAAAAAGACATTCTAGACTTTTTCTTTTGCCACAGAAATTGTGAGAGAATAGTATATATTTTTTTGTACCAGGATTTGGGAATGTTAACAGGAAGATTGGACAAGAAAAATAAAATTATAGGAACCAACATCATTTTTATAGAATCCAATCTACCCCACCAGGATAAAAACAAGGGGTGCCATCGCGCAGTAGAGTCGGATAAAGTTGACAGAAGATTTTTAAGATTGAGCGCTACAGTATCTTTAATAGATGGAGTGAACCATAGGCCTAAATATTTAATTTTCGCAGGACTCCAGTGAAAGGAGGAAGATACAAAGTCAGCATGGAAACAATACTTATTTAATGGAAGAATTTCGCACTTGTCTACATTCAGCTTGTACCCTGAGACCGAGGAGAAAGTAGAGACTTCTGAGAGGAAGGCCGGTAAAGAAGACTGGGGGTTAGAAATAAATAAAAGAATATCATCGGCATAAGCCGAGATTTTTAATTGCTGATCACCATAAGGAAAACCAGTGATGTTCTTGTTCATCCGGATTTTAGACAAGAAGGGTTCTAGGGTCAGGATAAATAAAAGCGGAGAAAGAGGACAACCCTGTCTGACTCCTCTGAGTAATGGGAAAGACGAAGAAACTAATCCATTAGCCAGAATAAATGATTTTGGGAAAGAATAAAGCAATGAAACATAAGATAGAAATTTAGGGCCGAAACCAAACCAGGTAAGGGTTGAAAAGATAAACTGCCAGTTAACTCTATCAAAAGCTTTCTCAGCGTCCAAAGCCACGGCTGCTAGGGAGGAAGGGTGGGAATGAGACTTACTGAGAACATTGAAAAAGAGACGAGTATTATCCGAAAGGTGGCGACCTTTATTGAAACCACATTGTTCCTTGCCTATTAAGTGGGGTAAAATATTATCCAGACGAAGCGCAAGAATTTTCGCGAAAATTTTATAGTCCAAATTAATTAAAGAGATAGGTCTGTAATTTTTACATAGGGAGTGGTCTTTACCTTCTTTAGGGAGAAGACAAATTAGAGCCTCTTGAAATGAACCGTCAGAACTCCGGGAAGCAATAAAGAATAAGAATAATTTAAGTAATTTGGGAATAAGTAAATTAGAGAAATGTGTGTAGAATTCTATTGTAAAGCCGTCCGGACCCGGAGCTTTCCCCTTTTTGAGTGACTGAATAGCCTTAAGAATATCTTTATCTTGGATATCAGACTCTAGGGCGGAAAAATCCACGCTCAAAGAAGAAGGAGGAGGAGAAATGGAGGCTAAATACTGATCGATATCAGATAGAAGGGGTGAAGATTCTGGGGTGTATAATGTTTTGTAGAAATTGGAAAATTCCAAGAGAATGTCTTCGTCCCTATGGAGCACAGTATTAGATGACGATGTGATAGGTTCAATTTTGGTACGTTCTTTTTTAACCTTGAGGTACTTAGCCAGGAGATTACCGGATTTGTTTTGTGCAGTGTAATATTTAGCACTCTATTTAAGCAAATACAGATTTGCAGAGTCAGTAGACACTTTGTTAAAAGAAAGCTTAGCGTTAATGAGTTCTTTTAGAATGGATTGGCTATTTGACATGTAATAAAGATGTTCTAACTTTTTAATTTGTAAGTTGAGTGATTGAGATGAAAGAAAGGCTGCACGACGTTTTTGTGCAACAAAGGATATGATGAAGTCCCTAGAGGCAGCCTTGAAGGAATCCCATATAAGTTGAGGAGACAGTTGAGGAGATTCATTCTCTTCAAAAAATAAGGAGGCAAACTCGAGAAAGGCTGGCGTGAATTTAGGATCCAGTAAAAGGGAATTATTAAACCTCCAGCGTCTGGACCCTTTAGTGGGAGGGAGTAGATCCAAACTCAAGGAGACGGGAGCATGATCAGAAATCAATATAGATCCTATGTCCGCCCGGGAAGTGTGTTGAAGTAGAGCCTTGGAAATAAAAAGGTAGTCTATTCGGGATTGTGAGGAATGGGCAGGTGAGTAGTAAGTATATTCTTGGAGTGTAGGGTGGCAGAGTCTCCAAGAGTCTACAAGAGCTCTTTGAGAAATAGTGGAAGTGAATTGGGAATGTGCAGCGGAGGGGACAAATCTGGATTTAGAATGCCTGTCAATAAAGGGGTCTACAACCATATTACAATCCCCACCAAAAACCAAATATTCGTCAGTGCATTGCATTAAAAGAGAAAGAATATGGGGCCAGAACAATTTATCGTGTGTGGTAGGAGCATAAACGTTAAAAATAGTGAGAGGAACCTTATTAATCAGCAAAGAGGTCATAACCCATCTACCATCAGAATCATTATCTTGCTTTATGAGATGGACATCCAAGCGCTTATGGCAAAGAATGGCAACCCCGTTGCGTTTTCCTGAGCCCGGAGATGCAAAAACGTGGCCCACCCAATTTCGCCGTAACTTAGTTATCTCAGTATCTTGTATATGGATTTCCTGCAGAAGAGCAATGTCTCCTTTTAAATTTGCAACATGTGACAAAACTCGTTGACGTTTGATAGGAGAACCCAAACCCTTAACATTCCAAGATATAATGTTTAACGACATTTAAATCTTTATAAACTTAGCAAAAACAATTCGTTAAAGAGTTTGCCATGCATGCAAGCAAAAAACCTGTGAAGAATGCAGTAAAATACAGAAAAAAGGTATTATTGTAGCGAGATAGCAATAAGACATATAGACGATCATAAGACAGCAAAGAAAGAAATGAATTACATAAGAAGCATAAAAAATAAGCCGAAAATATAAATGAAATAGAGGAGAAAAGAGAAAAAGAGGGAGAGAGCGAAGATAGTGGGAAGGAAAAAGACAGAACAAGAATAAGAACAATAACAATAGAGATGACATACAAAAAATAGAAAAAACATACCACAAACGAACAATCATGTTGGGGTAGGTGGAGCCACACGAAGGAGGCCAGACGCCGGATGAGGGATCGCAGGACGAGGGGCACACGCAAGACATCATCCAGGATGAACGAAAAACGAAGAAGGTAAGGGAACACAGAAACCGCAACCTGTTAAAGGGGAATATAAGAACAATAATTAGCACTAGTTAACATGGGAAGCAACATAACTCCAACGTATACACATATGGGAAACATAAAGAAAAATCAGAATTGAGGGCAAATAAGAAACAAAGTATGAGCAATTGGAACTAAAGCATTCAAATCAGATCATGGCTTAGAGATGTCCATAGAGACTCCACTACATGAGTTCAGAAATTTTTGAAGCACCTCAGGGTCCTCATAGTTGGTTGTTTTGTTATTGTAAGTTACTTTGAACAGACAGGGATGGAATAAGCCATAACGGGCATTCATGCTGCGAAGTACTGGCCTCATATCCAAACATTTCTTGCGTCGATCAGCCGTAACCTTGGCATAATCTTGGGCAAAAAAGAGATTAGATCCGTTCCAAGTGATCTTTCCCTTCTGTTTGGCAGTGTGCAAAACCTTAAGAAGATCAGTATATTCTAAGAAGTACAAAATAACTCCTCTAGGTTTTGCTGAAGGAGATGAAGCATGAGGACTCTGACCCAAACGGTGTGCCCGTTGAATATTTAATGGAGGAAATGCTGAAAAACCAAGAAGTGTAGGGAGGAAAGTCTTAAAATAAGATATCGGATCAGAACCTTCAAGTCCCTCAGTCAGGCCATAAATGCGCAAATTGTTGCGCCTATTGCGATTTTCTAACTGCTCGACCTGTTGCTTGAGGCGGTCGACTTCTTTGTGAATATGAGGAACTTGAGCAGCGAGGTCTTGAACAGTATCAACACGCTTCTCCAGAACGTCGACCCTTTGCACAGTGTGGGACCAGTTATCTTCCAAACTCAATAGACGGGTGTTAGTTTCCTCCATGTATGGTTTGAGGGCACGAATCTCCTCAAGGATAAGCTCCAATGAGAGAGGTGAAGAAGAATTGGTGGGAGAGGGCGGATTCGCTTTCCCTCTTTTCCTAGGCGTGAAGGAAGCCGATGACGGTATTTTTGAACCCTGTTTGGTACCTAACCGAGTCGTAGAGGAGGAAGAGTTCTTCGTAGTAACAGGATCACCAGAATTATCGTCTGTTCCTTCTTGCAGGATGTTAAAAGGGTTAAAATCTTCCAGAGCGGTATCGCTGGTTTGCGGAGTATCCTTGCGGGTAGTCCGGGAAGTTGCCATGACTGAGTTGAGAAAAAGCACCCCACAGCAAAAATTTTTGTGAGAGAGGTGTAATGGTAGGAAGTCACTGAAAGCAGAACACCCTATGCACGTATATGGTCCTAGGCATAGAAAACGTCAAAAGTAATGACAAGTTGTTGTTCAGAAAGGGGTAATATTCAAAAGAAGCAGCTGAGAGCGGAGGATTCATATGACTGACCAGTTCATACTATTTTCCTGAGGAGCTCCAACCCCCTCCAGCAACATGCCTGAGAGAACAAAAAGCTAGTCATGGCAGCGAAAAGGCAGAAAATGCATTCCCATAAGTGTTCCAATAAGTTGTCCCAGAATCTTCATTACTGAGATTTTCCATTGGGAGTCTGCATTGTTTGCGGAGCAGTGCGGCAAATGTGAGGAGATTACTTCATGAAAAACAAAATGGCGGCCGCGGGTAAATCGTAACCGTCATGAAGTCGAAAAAGTGTCTTCTCGCTCACCATATGCCAGGAATTGGAGCTTAACGACTGGAGCAGTACTTCCAATGAAGTCGGAAGCAGTTTCCACGTTCCGACAACAGGAGAAAGTGTCCTGGAACAGCTGCGGCGTCTCACATCGCTGCGGAGCTCATCGTAGCGGCGGCCATCTTCTAAGGCGCCGAAACCACGCCCCCTATAGTTCACAACCCTGATGAATCCCCAAGACCTAGAAGGCTGCTAGGATGGGCAGAAACATGTTGGTAAGAACTATGGGGAGGCAAGGATCATAATATCCGTGGCCATACCCCTCTATTACCTTACTTTAATTTGATTTATCTATACCCAAGGATCACACTATTAAAAGGATACTTAGTGGGGTATACCCTGAGGTATGTTTAGTTGGCAACTGGACCATTGTTATCCATTGTTATCCAGAAAAGAGAAGAATATCTAAGAACTCCTTCTGGACAGCCTAACCCGAGGTCGAGTCCGCCCTGGTGGTATTGTCCTACCAGGGTGGGACGAGGTGGCCTATGATGAAGCATGTCACATTACGTGAGTGAGCCCACCTCGCCCAATTCATGGAATTGGCATTCTCAATAGAAGACACACAAACATAATATGGTTCTGTGGATATGAAGTCATAAATATCTGAAAGTGACAAAAACCTGAAGCACACCCGTATTTTAAACAGTACAAGTTCCTATTTCTTTTTTATCCGATTTAGCGTGCAGCACTCGAATGCGCTCCATTCCAAACGCGCATGACATGAAAACATCAGTAAATGGTGGCTCGCGGTTTGCGGGTCACTGCGAGTTGCACAGCTTTATACACACTGGTATTCCAATTAATAAACCATCAACCATAGTATTTCCATTTGTAGTCCTTTTTATTCAAAAAAGTTTTCTCCTAAAATGGACTACAAATGGGAATACTATGGTTGATGGTTTATTAATTGGAAGACCAGTGTGTATAAAGCTGTGCAACTCGCAGTGACCTGCAAACCGCGAGCCACCATTTACTGATGTCATAAATATCCGACCCACACATCCAGGCCTGGGTTATCTCTTCTCCAGTGGTTTCTGGCGTAAAGTTACCACACCATTTTTGTGTTATATAGTTACTTTGGAGGCAGGTGTGGTTATCTCTCAGCCTCTCTCTTTCTCCCTTCGTGCTCTATGAGCGTTAGAAGGTAACATATTCACAAGGCCCAGTCCAAACATCTGTCTTACTTGTCCTTGCTAAAAGATCAATAAGGGCACAACTGGTACAGTTCTTGCCTTGCCGGGCAGTCTGCCAGCCATTGTTGCAGCCTCACATTAAATCAACAGCTTCAGTTTGAATCATTTTTTAATAGTTATGCTGTTGAATGGCAAGAGCACTTTCAACTAAAAGGTAATGCATGCTTTCCACCAAATCCTGTTGGCTGGTCAGATTTTTTGTATTTATTTCAGAAACAAACCATTGGAGAGCTATGAAATAGCAATGGCATTCACAAACAGGGGTTTTTGGTCCCATTTGTGTCGGACTCTTTGCCAGTCGTCCTTGACAGGGTCTGCAATGCCTCGTATATTGGACCTGGGGAGGAAAATCCAGCATTGGAAGACTGCCACAAATAGGTTATGCCTTCTGATGCAGTAAAGGTAGTGGCCTCTGCAGCAGATGGGTACAGCCAGGTCTTGTAGCAACAGAGCCAGCAGAGAACCCTCTAGCAAAACATCAGCAGTTTCTCGCCTCCATTGAGTTTGGCAGAGTGAGAGCTGTCAGTTCATTGTGAATTTCCCAACAACTTCGCCAAACTTTAAATGACCCTCTTATATATTTGCCTGGTTTTTGTTCATGATTTCCAATGCACCTTCATTGGTTTCCTTTGTTATCTAAGCAGTTGGTGACATTGACTTTCATTGAATACTATTATCCTAATTGTTTTACCCTGTTTCACAACCTTTTGTTGGTACTCAGGAGATGAATTGTTCCTATTTTTATATAGCCTTTATTTTGGTCTTAAAGTGTACATAGACTACATAGAGTTGTTGGAACATGCACATCACAGACCATCTTTGAGCATAGGTTTTGAACTCTACCCATTGAACTCGAAGACAAGCCAAGAGCACTTGAAAGACCTACGGCATGGCTTTTCAGAGACTTTGTTGCAAGAATGTTGTGGAAGCTCAACTAAATCACACAGGTAGTCACCAGACATTGCCAGAGGCAGTTCTCAGCATTAATACATATGGGTTGTGAAGATTTGGTCTGACTGTCCAAAAGGTAATTCATAATCACCATTTAGTCTGGTGTATCCCAAGTCATAATACAAAAAGAGAGTTTCCCAGGTTTAGCCAGAAGGGACCGGGTACGTAACAACGTTCAAAATTAACAAATTTCCCTCATGGATTTACTCAATAGTCTCCAACAGTAAATTTCAGATCAATATATATTGAACCAAAGACAAGGAGTCCATAACACTTAAACACAACAAAGATAGAGTATATTGTTATTTTATTTAATTTAAAACTTGTTATATACCTCAGATTGTATTATAGCAATATGTCCACAATTATCAAATACATTAGGGTAAGTATCTTCATAAACAACATACATGAGAGAGAATGATAATTAATAAAATAACTCTCAATAACAATTCAAATCAATATTTACACATAATTAAATCAAACAAATCAAACATTCAATATGAGAATCAAGGATATATTTCATACGTATAAAATTGGTTTAAAAACACAAATATGATTTTGTCCTCTTGTCGACGCGTTTCGGTGTAAAGTGTGATTTGTAACACCTTCTTCAGGACCAATACATTAAAAACAGCTCTCTCTATCAAGTATAATCAATCTATAAAGAGAGAATATATACAATTATAATACATACATGTACTCATAGTGTTCAACCCTATCTTTGGTTCGACATACTTGATTTTGGATGACTGAAAACATTAGAAAAGTTTTCTAGATTTATAAAATGCCAGTTATTAATTAAAAGGTACAGAAAACTGCACCTAAAACTGTCAGAGCCTCGCTGTTATATAAGGCCTATCCTCTTATGGCCCATCAGTCTATTTACTCGCCAACTCTGGTCACGCAAGGACTACGATTAAAGGTCCCATTCTCATGTGAGTATATGCCTAAAATTTAATATGGGCCAATTACAGTAATGACATAAGTAACAGCAATATACTCTTGGAAATAATCGTTATTGGGGAGGACTTATTTAATGTATGCCTCTTTCAAACTGGAATGAATTTTAGGAGGTCCTCAGTCAAAGCAAGTAAAATTATACCTTGGCGAGTAAATAGACTGATGGGCCATAAGAGGATAGGCCTTATATAACAGCGAGGCTCTGACAGTTTTAGGTGCAGTTTTCTGTACCTTTTAATTCATAACTGGCATTTTATAAATCTAGAAAACTTTTCTAATGTTTTCAGTCATCCAAAATCAAGTATGTCGAACCAAAGATAGGGTTGAACACTATGAGTACATGTATGTATTATAATTGTATATATTCTCTCTTTATAGATTGATTATACTTGATAGAGAGAGCTCTTTTTAATGTATTGGTCCTGAAGAAGGTGTTACAAATCACACTTTACACCGAAACGCGTCGACAAGAGGACAAAATCATATTTGTGTTTTTAAACCAATTTTATATGTATGAAATATATCCTTGATTCTCATATTGAATGTTTGATTTGTTTGATTTAATTATGTGTAAATATTGATTTGAATTGTTATTGAGAGTTATTTTATTAATTATCATTCTCTCTCATGTATGTTGTTTATGAAGATACTTACCCTAATGTATTTGATAATTGTGGACATATTGCTATAATACAATCTGAGGTATATAACAAGTTTTAAATTAAATAAAATAACAATATACTCTATCTTTGTTGTGTTTAAGTGTTATGGACTCCTTGTCTTTGGTTCAATATATATTGATCTGAAATTTACTGTTGGAGACTATTGAGTAAATCCATGAGGGAAATTTGTTAATTTTGAACGTATCCCAAGTCATGACAGCCATTTTACAACCCTGTGATGACTCTGAGCAAATGTCTTATTGACTGCAGAAGAAATGCAGTCTGAATGAGATACCGGGTCCAAACCAACTTGATAGTCACAGATCACTGTCCACAACTAGGAGTGAAAAGCTTTCAAATTGTTACTGTGTTGGCAAGATAATCAACTTTACGGTCAATGTATGTATGTGTTGAATATACAAAAAAAATTCAATAACTGATTCAGCATATCTCACCTAGGAGAGTCAATCAATCATTAATCTTTTAAAGCGTGACTACTCACCCGTGAGAGTCTCAAGGCACTGAGAGGAGGGGGGGGGGGGGAGCTGTGATTCAGTCGAATAGCCAGGTCTTGAGGTCCATCCTGAATGGCGGCAACGATGGTGATTGCCTGAGGTGGAGAGGCAGAGAGTTCCAGGACTTCGCATCGGGTGGGAGAAGGATTTTCTTCCAGCTGTGGTCTTACGGATCCGTGGGATGGTGGTTAGGGCCAGTTGGGTGGAGCGGAGTGGTGACAGTTTAAGTATGAACTGGTTATGATTCTGTGTGGTAAGATAAAGATAGCTGCTAAATCCACATAGTTCCCAAAGCCTGGTTACCATTGACAATTATTTAGATGTAGAAAGAATGCTCGGTAACAGAGGAGCGTTCAGTGTGCGCTCATTTGTTGTGTAAGAATGAAAGTGTGGAGAGACTGGTAATGGAAGTATGAATCTGAGAGTGAATGGAACGTAGGAGGAGGCGGGAAAGAGTAGAAGCGGGGGTCTCAGGATAATAACAGCAGAGGTTGGGGAGAGGAGCTTTAATGGTCACAATCAGGCGGGATTGTAGGGAAGTGAAAGAGAGTGGGCTAGTGGACAGGTCATGGAGGAAGCATGGATGTTGAGATTAAGAAGATGGGTCTGTTGACAAGAACCTGAGCGAGACTTGAAAACTGTGGGAGTGCTAAAGAAAATCATATCGACAGCAAAGGATTAGAAGAGTATTGAGGAAGGAGAGATGTAAGGGTCAATGATGGACAAGAAGAGTGTTGGGGTGATGGGATTAGAAATGAATTTTTAAAAAACGTTATTAAGAATTCTGGCACAGAGAAACAGTTCTAGAAGGAATGCAGTGTGTGGAGTCTACATAAGTATAAAAAAGAAGGATTGGGATGGGAAGAGTTAAATGTGAGTAAGTAATTCGTTTATTTGTTCAATTAACTAAAATTGTTACAAAAAAGAAAGCATCACATAGCATTAGACACAGGATAAAATACTAAAACCTTTCAGTGGCCATGAAAGACATTTGAACGTTATAACGTATAGGGGGATAAAATATGTCATTAAATAAAATCACTTAATAAAAAAACAAGTATTAAAAGAATAAAAGCAAATGTTGTGCCATGCATCATATCAGTTCCAGCAGCGAGGTTCGTAGTGTGCGTTAACTTCTTACTAACCCAGCTAGTGGCTTCAGCCCTTGGTCCGCACTCCCATCTTTGCAGTGTCTGGCTCCTGTGGGGCCACTGTTCCTCTTAGAGTTACATGTTCCATTTTGATTTGCGCAGGATGGGAATTGGTTAATTGTGGGGATTGAAGAGTATGTCTGGGGATCTTAAATGCGAATATAAATGGGCTAGAAATAGCATCTGAGAATAGGGCCCTGGAGAGCGTGGAGTTGAGGGATCCGGGATGTTTAAGGAGGAACGCGAGAGAATTTCTTTCTTGAAGTTTTATAATGCGCGAACTTACACCCGAAAGGATTCCAGCGCTTTACGTGAGCACCAGTTACATTACACAAGGACGCACTCATTTTTGGGTAGACACTGGGGGCAGATTTACAAGCCCGTGCGCCACTTTTGCGTCACTTTTTCCTTGTTCAAAGTGACGCAAAAGTGGCGCAAGGGGCTTGGCACATTAAGTGATTTACCCAGAATCACAGGATGTTGGGCCAAACGCCGAGACTGAAACCTGGTTGCCCTGCTCTAAAGTCCGCAGCTCTGGCCGTTAGGCTACATCCCCTTCTGAATGAATAAGGCTGGACAAAAAAACGAAATATAAGTGCTAGAAAGAGATCTGAGGAATGTGCGGGAAGGTAAAATCTGTCGAAAATAATAAGAATGAAGGGTTAGGTACTTCTGGAAAGATTCAGAAGTGATGACCTTGGAGTCAGGGGATGCTGTGGGAGACAGGAAGGGACACATTGGGGAAGTGAGCAGACGTTGTTGGAGGTAGTAGAACTTCAACAGGCTTGAGTCAGTGAGAAGTTTCCAGCAGCAGAGCAATTGTGAAAAAATACATATGAACATGCGCGACGCAAAAGTTGTATACCTTCGATTTGTAAATATTGGCTGCTTCCCACAGCTAGCGCAGATGTTAGCCCGACGGGTAAGTGGCATTGTTGGCGTTCCATCCATCCGTGCTGGGAGAGCGCGGCTTGGCGACCAGGCTGGGCGATGCCAAAAGTCTCGTTTATGATTATTCCGATTAATGCATTTACCGTGTTTGTGGTAACGGCGGCGCGCGCGACAGTAGCCCGAGGGCAGGGAAAACACGCTCTTCTGAAAAACGCATTGTTGACATATTTCCTGTGGTGTGCGCTGATTTTTAGGCTTTGAAATATTAAAGTGCCTGCACGCCGCAGAGGTGTTATCTAACTCTGCTCCTTTGTTTTGTCTGTAGGGTGAGACTGGTCCACCAGGCCCCGAGGGCCCTCGAGGTTTAAAGGTCAGTATCTCTGCAAAATGTCAGCTTTCGTGTCCGTCTTCTTGCTTGCTTTGAAAAGATGCATTTCGCAGAGTTGTGTGCAGTGTTTCGCTTGCAAAATGTAGGTCAGTGGCACAAAATGTAAAAACAAATCATTTTAACAGAACAAGAAATTATTAGCAATGAAACTGAAGGGACTATATTACAAAAAAATTCTCTTGATAGTGAAAGGAATATTTCAGACCTAAGGTGCACAGTGGTAATATCCTTTTGTCGCGCACAGTTAAACTAGACAACTTAGCGTCACTCAGAGTTGAATGTCATTTTTTTCTTTTAGTTGGTGTAGAAAAGTTTTGGGGGCCATGAGAGTTAGAGTGAAAACGAAACAAGATAATTTAAGGAGTATGAAAAAAGGTATCCTGATATTAAAGAAAATCGGTGTCTTCTGCTGTCCCTTTCACAGTGCCCAATCTAATTCAATAGGGAATGTGACTCCAGTGTTTCCCTGTTGTAAGATGGGAGCAGGTGGCCTGTAGGGACTTTTGGAACTGGCACTTTCTGGTTGGCTGGAAGGATTCCCCCAGCCAGACAGAACCTAGCACTCCCTTCAAGGGCGGGTGATTACGCTCGCCGTATAACCTGAGCTCACCCTTGGGTAGCTTTGCGTAGAGCAGTCAGGCTTTCCTCAGAGGCAGTATGTAAAGCAAAGGTACAACAGTCACACGCGATAAATACACTGAGCGTCACAAACGAGACCACACAGGATGTATGTAAATAACGTTTTTTTTCAACACACATATTCAATCATTATAACATGAACATATACTTTTGAGCATAAAACACATTTGGAAATATTGCTAGCAGTACTAGGCCCACACGTATCTTTATGATATCAAAAGTATGCACACTGTGCACAATATCCAATCTAACCCCCCCACCCCCCAATAGAGAGAGAGCACCCTTAAGCAGTGCAACACGCTATCCACCCCAGGCCCACGCTAACAATCCTGATAATACAGTTGCGGGTCACACCAATATCAAAGATATGTACATACATGAAACAAGAACACTTTTTAGCAGCACCACATGCTAGAGCCACGCGGGTAAGCCCAATGTCAATTGTATTTTGCTTTAGGCAGGAAATCAACGCATACAGTGACACTGTCGGCCAGTGTCATCAATCACAGGTGGTCCGCAGAGTATCACTACCACACACTCACTCGGCACCGCTACCGGATGTAACTGGTATCAGCCCAGTCCGTATGGAATACTCTTACACACATACACACTAAGCACCCTAATGGGGTGCTACTGGTACCCAGCAGATCAATGGATCACACCCTGCAGACTCTGTGGCCCCAGCATCCCTCCACCCTCTGGTTCACCCCGATTGTCCGATACCCCTGGATGGAAGATAACCAGCCCCACTTCCCAAATACTTGGCCACACACAGCTGAAGTCACACTTAGTCGGAGACTTTGGGAAGTAGGTGGGGGTATGTAGCAAGTTTTATTTAGGAGATAGACGTAAACAAGGGAAGGTTAGCAGCCACTCGGGAAGTTCACCCAGAGGTATCAACTCACAATAGAGTCACGCAGTCTCTTACCCACCTCCGAAATGTCTCAGAAGCGGTCCTTCAACACAGTCAATCTCTCTCTCGCTACTACCTGATGCCGAGATGTCTTCCGGAGGGGCCAAGTGTGGAGAGGGTAGTTGGTCCGCCTTGATGAGGATCAAAAGGGGAAGAACTGATGAATGGGGAGTAACACAGGGGAGCCTACTGATGGGAGGAGGCACCCCAAATGGTACTCGTTGATCAGGGTCGTGCCCAGGCAATCTGGGCACAGCATCTGGTGCACGTTGGTATGAGTCACACCAGGCACTTTAAGTTTCCAACATGAAGAGTTGCAAATTCCATACCTCCTTGGAAATGAGGCACAATGATTGGTGCACATTGAGATGGGTTGCACCAGGCAATTCTGGTCACAAACAATGAAAAGTTGCAAATTCCGTTCCTCAAAGGAAATGAGGCACAACATCCAGTGCACAATGATATAGGTTGCACCAGATCAATCTACGACACAGGCTTCGCAAGGGTGCCGCAACCTGGGAATCCACTCACCACCAACTAGATGCTTATGAGTGTCAGGGTCCACAGCAGTACAGGAACCACATGTCTTAGATGCAGGCAAAAATGTATGGGGCTCTGCACTCGAAAATCCGGTCTCCAGACACAAGAATTCATTGCATGCTCACACCGAGCTACCAGTAAGGATTCAGTAGCCGATGTGGGCACTTGAGAGGGCACCACTTTCCAGATGTCACAGGTAGATGGTGTAGGTCCCTCACAGGAGATCTTTGATGTCCCTGAGATCTCTGGGAGAACCGGTGGCCCACAGACTGGCCCTTGGACAGTGCGCTTCAGGGAGCCACACTTTAACATGTCTTCAGCCAGGCCAGCCATTATTCAGAAAGGGCACACAGTCCCCTTCATGGGCAGTTATCCTCCATGTGTACCACAGAGTTCTCTGGCAATCTGCACCCCGATGCAGTTCGGGTTTTCCTGTCCTGCGTCCCCACAAGCATATCTCAGCCCTTGCTGAAGGATGACACCTGTAGTTATACTGACGTGTGTCTTTGAAGTTACGGAGAGTTCAAGGGAAACTTTGAACCACAGATGTCTCCCCTAAATTGTAGGCCTATCTTCTATAGGGCCATGGAATGCAGATCTTAATCTTTAGTGGAGTCACGATCCGGCCCTGTTGGAAACGGCCCTTTTTGCAGGGTTATCCCTAAACTTTTTGCTTCTTCCTCCTTCATTTTTTCTGACCCGTGGTTGTTGGCAATAAGACTCTGGGCACTTTACCACTGCTGATCAGTGCTAAAGTGCATATGCTCTCTGTATAAATTGTTGTATTGATTGGTTATCCATGATTGGTATATTTGTTTCACCTGTTAGCCCCTAGTAAAGTGCACTGCGTGTGCCAGGGCTGGTGATTCAAATGCTACTAGTGGGCTGCAGCACTGATTGTGCCACCCACAGGAGTAGAGCTAAAATGATGTCTTAGGCCTGCTTGCAGTGCCTATGTGCAGTCCAGGACTGCCATGTCGACCTGGCCAGTGCACCCACTGACCAGGCCTTATCCTTCCCTTTCTGTACATGTCAGACATCCCTATGGTGGCCCTAGGTACCCCCCTGGGCTGGGTGCAGTGTATCTGAAAGGTAGGGCATGTACTGAGGTGTGTAACATGCCCTGGTAGTGAATTACAGCCATTTTCGTTTTTCACTGCTGAGAGGCTATCTTGCCCATAGGATAGAATGGGGAAGGCTGTTTACATGCCTATCTTCCCATAGGGGCAAGATAGAAAATCCAAGTTTGGTATCTCTGTGTTCAGAATTTAATTATACATCTTTTTAGCAAGATGGTTTTTAAATTCACTGTGTGGGAATAGCACTTTTTAGAAAGTAGCTATTCTCCTGTTTAACCTTCCTATGTGCCTGTGTGCTGGTTGGCTGACTGGTGTCAGGTGATGTGCTAGGTGGCTCCAGGAGCCTGGATGAGTCAGCAGCAGGGTGAATAGGTAGATCTGCTTTAGATGGGTGGGAGGAGTAGTCCCTGGGTCTGAATAGGGCTGCCCCTGACAAACACAAAGCTGTCTCCACCCCCTGCTGGCCAGGCTGAGGACTCTGCCTCTTCTGGCACAAAGAAGGCTCCACCTCCTGCTGAGCGTCTAACGACCCTGCCCCTCACTCTGAAAGGAACCAGGTGCTCCAGAGCAGAGCACACCCAGGAACCGGTTTGAGCAGGGGAATCCCCCCACTGGAACAAAGAGAGACAAAGACTTGGAGGGGTATAAGAAGAGGACCCCAGACACCTAAAACTTTAGATCACCTTGGAACTAAGAAGAAACCTCTGCCAAGGAGAAAGCTGAAAGGACTGAAGAGGAGAAGACTGCCTGCTTGCTGTTTTGCTTTGCTGCCAAGGAGAGGGGAAGGACTTTGCTGTGTCCCCTTCTTTTGATTCTGATCTCCAAGGGCCTGAGAGGAGCTGGCTCCCTGTTAAGAAGTCCCAGGAACAAAAGGACTTCACCACCAGCTCCCCTGGAACTCTGCTGAGAGAGTTCTGACCTGCCTTGGAGTGCTTGCCCAGTCTTGGGGCCTCAGGAGGTCGTTTTGCTGTGTTTGGGAGCTGGGAAGCAGAAGCGTGAACAAGAGTGACTGGTACCCAACGCATCATCCGATTGCGCGTCGCAAGATCGAGAGTGCGAGGAAAATTTCATCGCGGCACCATCGCAACACGCAGGGTCCCCGCATCGCCGAGTGCGTCGAGCATCGTCCCGAAGCGTGAAGATTCCTGGCGTTGCGAGGGTCGTCGCAGAACCAGTTTGCGAACCGCACCACTGCCGGTGCGTGAAAGTCTCCAGTCGCTGCGTGCGTCGACGTAGAGTCCCGTTCCGTGGCGCATCGAGAGTTGCGGCGCCGGAAGGCAACGCTGCGCCACGCATCGCACCACATCGAAGAGTGTCGCATCGAACCTGTGCGTGAAGCTTCCCCCCAAGAAACCTACGCAACGAAAGCCAAAGGTATCGCATCCTCCCCCTACAGATCGGAGCCGGCGCATCCACCTCTGCTGCGTGAAGCAGGGCTGCTGCAAAGCCTCCCCAGGATCTCAGGAGTATCGCATCGCCTTTGCCATCTTCCTTGTTATAGCTTTTGGGAACCTTATCGCAACTACAGGTACTGTTGGGCACGAGAGTGTCGCATTTTGTGCATTGAGAGTCGCATTGTGCAGGACACTGATTTTGACATCCTGGAGTACTTTCTGCAAACTCTTGAACTATCTTTAAAGTAACCTTTTTAATTGTATGTTGGTTTTTCTGTAGTATTTGGTCTTGTGAAGTTTTTAGTAAAGATACATTATTTTTCTAAAACTGGTGTGGAGTAAATCTGTGGTGTTTTCACTGTGTTACTGTGAGTGTTGGTACAAATACTTTACACATTGCCTTTGATAGCCTAGACTGCTCAGGCCAAGCTACCTAGAGGGTGAGCAGGGGTTATCTTAACAGTGTATCCCCCTTTCCCTGACTAGAAGCAAGGGTCCCTACTTGGACAGTGGTACCTACCCTGCCAACTAGAGACCCCCAGATCTAACATTGGTGGCAGCGGTGGGATTGAACTTGTATTTGTACTTGACCCACAGTAATTGGTGTACATCACTAGTTTAAGTGCAGACCAATAGACAACCACATACTATATTTTTGATTCTATTTTGGAGTAACTCTTCAAGAGCATCATGTCTCAGGTGGCAACAAGTGAGAGGGCAGAATTGGAGTTTTCCATGGAGGATCTGTATTCGTACAAGGTTGAGGAGCTCAAGCAATTCTGCAAAGACCTTGGTTGCCCTGTGAAAGCGGATCTAGAAGGGATGTGCTACAAAGAGTCTTGAAGGCCTGGTGGGAGGCTCAAGAGGAAGATGATGCAGATGAAGAGAATGGTTTTGTTCCCCAAGCTCTGCCCGTGGTCGGACCAGTCTCAAGGGCTGGCAGCTCCCATTCCAGTAGGAGTCTCACTCCAGAGGAGTTGGAGGAGAATCAAAGGGCTAGAGATCATGAGTTAGAAGTCATGAGGCTTGAAATGGAAATGGCAAAGGAGGAGAGCAAGAATGCCCGTGCCTTGGAAGAATTGAAATTGACCTTGGCACATGAATTAAGAATGAGGGAGCTTGATTTGGAGCTCGAGAGGCTTGAGGCCATGAGTGTCTCAGCTGAAGAAGAATGGTTAGCTCAAGAAGTGAGCTTTGCTGAGTTGGAGGTGGAGTCCAGCTCAGATGGTGGCAGCAAGATTGTAATATCCAGTGCTGAGGGAGAGGTACAAACACCCAGAGATGTGGCGCCTAACTTGAGGGAGGGGGTTGACATACACCAGGGGGTTCAGGTTTATGATGTAGTTCCAGTGGAGTGCAGTGTCCCTGAAGTGGATTGGGGAACTGGCACAGGGGACCATATTCCTAGTGGTGGGAGGGACACTCTACTGACCCTAGATGAGAGGTACAGGGAGAGGGGTTCCCCCATGGTAGAAACCTTGGTGTGTGAGTGTGAAGACCGCCCAGAAGAGTGTGAGTTGTGTGACAGAGACAGGCAGGTACTGTCTTGCCAATCTCAGGAGAGTGGTGTGGGGTACTTGTGTGAGGCACTGGAGGGTGAGGCAAACGGTAGCTTGGTTAACAACTGTGGGGGGCTGTGTGATTCATTTGTTGGAGAGCATATTTTAAGTCCTTGTTTTCCAGAGCTATGCCAACACCCGGTGGAGTGTGAGTTCTCTGGTTCCAGAGAGCTTGCGTTGGAGGCAGACCTTTGGTTGGATGCCAAAAGGTCTGGAGAGGCATTGGGGAGTGATCCCAAAAGGAGTGGCCCAGATATCTTCCAGACCTGTGAGGTGGAAGAGGTTCAGTGTAGCCCGGTTAGGTCCCAGTGTAGTGGGAGGGGTGTAGGGGCTCACGTCCTGTCTCAGTGGAGAAGGGGTGAGTGTGGGACTGTGGGTCCCAAGGTGCCCGAAACCCAGTCTCAGGGCCTGGAGGGTTTCTTAAGGGAACACCAGGTTGGGGGCCTAGACGGTGCTAGTAGGCCATTTGAGGAGGATCTCCTAGTGTCAGGAGAACCTGGAGCCTCTGTACACAGAGCTCCAGTGGTTCTGGTGTCTGGCGGTACCGCTCCAGTTGGGAGGGTGCAGAAGTCCAGACTGAGGGGTGAGAGGGGGATATGTTCCCCAGTGGGAGAACCAGTGGGTCAGGGACCGGCCAGAAGGGCTGAGTCCCCTAGGAGTGACCATGGTGACACCACTTCTGTCCTGGGGGATCTTCGCGCACTGTCAGGTGGACAGGTGCCGGGAGATCTGCGCCAGGCAGACTGTCACGAGACACATGAGTCATGTGTCACCCTCGGGGAGATGCTGTGTGAGTCCCCAGAAGTCCTGGCATGCCAGGCAGGTGTGCAACCGCAGGGTTTATTCCCTGGGTTGGGAGGCCAGGTTCAGGATCTGCCTGACCTGGAGGGAAGGACATCTGTAACCAGTGTCCTGACCGGTTTGGCTTCCAGGGGTACCACTCCAGTGGGGAGGGTGCAGCACTCTGGAAGGGGGTGCAGAGGGAGGGAGTCCTCGCCTCTGACCCCGGTTCACCTGGAGGGTGTAGACCCTAGGTTGGAGGGCCAGGTCCGGGGTGTCCCCCCTGACCTGGGATCCCAGTTGCAGGATAGAACCCCTGAACTGGTGGGCGAATGGTGCAGGACACCTGCCCCAGGTGCCCTGACTATTCTAGAAGGGGGTACCGCTCCAGGTGGGAGGGTACAGAGCCCCAAGGAAGAGAAGGACTGGGTATGGAAAAGCCCACCCCAGCCTCCTGTCCAGCCACCGGATACAGGCCCGGGGCTGGTGGGTCAGTGCCAGGTTGTCAGACCCGACCTGACAGGAAAGGAAGTGGACAAAGGGTGCCCAGCACCTGGGGCTACTGCCCCCCACCTTCTGATGCCACAGGGGTTTGAGGGCCCTGAGAGGCATAAGGCCTGGGCCTCATCCCTGACCACTGTCACTGGTCACTGCGGCTTGCTGTCTGTCTGTTGGGACACATCTGTGAGCAAGTTAAGGCTAGGTGCTGCACAGGTGGTGTCCACAGGTGAAGAGAAGGGTTCCACATGGGTTGGCTTGGTGGACCCTGAGAGTATGGATGGAGAGATACAACCGGGTTCAGGAAGGCGTAGAAGAGGAATAGTGCCCTGCTGGTTGGGCCAATTTCCGTGTTCTATCGCCCTAAGCAGGGAATCCCATCGAGGTATCGCTTGGTCTTCCCTGGCTTTAGGCTGGAAGGGGGTTGTGTTGGAAACGGCCCTTTTTGCAGGGTTATCCCCAAACTTTTTGCTTCTTCCTCCTTCATTTTTTCTGACCCGTGGTTGTTGGCAATAAGACTTTGGGCACTTTACCACTGCTGATCAGTGCTAAAGTGCACATGCTCTCTGTATAAATTGTTGTATTGATTGGTTATCCATGATTGGTATATTTGTTTCACCTGTTAGCCCCTAGTAAAGTGCACTGCGTGTGCCAGGGCTGGTGATTCAAATGCTACTAGTGGGCTGCAGCACTGATTGTGCCACCCACAGGAGTAGCGCTAAAATGATGTCTTAGGCCTGCTTGCAGTGCCTATGTGCAGTCCAGGACTGCCATGTCGACATGGCCAGTGCACCCACTGACCAAGCCTTATCCTTCCCTTTCTGTACATGTCAGACATCCCTATGGTGGCCCTAGGTACCCCCCTGGGCTGGGTGCAGTGTATCTGAAAGGTAGGGCATGTACTGAGGTGTGTAACATGCCCTGGTAGTGAATTACAGCCATTTTCGTTTTTCACTGCTGAGAGGCTATCTTGCCCATAGGATAGAATGGGGAAGGCTGTTTACATGCCTATCTTCCCATAGGGGCAAGATAGAAAATCCAAGTTTGGTATCTCTGTGTTCAGAATTTAATTATACATCTTTTTAGCAAGATGGTTTTTAAATTCACTGTGTGGGAATAGCACTTTTTATAAAGTAGCTATTCTCCTGTTTAACCTTCCTGTGTGCCTGTGTGCTGGTTGGCTGTCTGGTGTCAGGTGATGTGTTAGGTGGCTCCAGGAGCCTGGATGAGTCAGCAGCAGGGTGAATAGGGAGATCTGCTTTAGATGGGTGGGAGGAGTAGTCCCTGGGTCTGAATAGGGCTGCCCCTGACAAACACAAAGCTGGCTCCACCCCCTGCTGGCCAGGCTGAGGACTCTGCCTCTGCTGGCACAAAGAAGGCTCCACCTCCTGCTGAGCGTCTAACGACCCTGCCCCTCACTCTGAAAGGAACCAGGTGCTCCAGAGCAGAGCACACCCAGGAACCGGTTTGAGCAGGGGAATCCCCCCACTGGAACAAAGAGAGACAAAGACTTGGAGGGGTATAAGAAGAGGACCCCAGACACCTAAAACTTTAGATCACTTTGGAACTAAGAAGAAACCTCTGCCAAGGAGAAAGCTGAAAGGACTGAAGAGGAGAAGACTGCCTGCTTGCTGTTTTGCTTTGCTGCCAAGGAGAGGGGAAGGACTTTGCTGTGTCCCCTTCTTTTGATTCTGATCTCCAAGGGCCTGAGAAGAGCTGGCTCCCTGTTAAGAAGTCCCAGGAACAAAAGGACTTCACCACCAGGTCCCCTGGAACTCTGCTGAGAGAGTTCTGACCTGCCTTGGAGTGCTTGCCCAGTCTTGGGGCCTCAGGAGGTCGTTTTGCTGTGTTTGGGAGCTGGGAGGCAGAAGCGTGAACAAGAGTGACTGGTACCCAACGCATCATCCGATTGCGCGTCGCAAGATCGAGAGTGCGAGGAAAATTTCATCGCGGCACCATCGCAACACGCAGGGTCCCCGCATCGCCGAGTGCGTCGAGCATCGTCCCGAAGCGTGAAGATTCCTGGCGTTGCGAGGGTCGTCGCAGAACCAGTTTGCGAACCGCACCACTGCCGGTGCGTGAAAGTCTCCAGTCGCTGCTTGCGTCGACGCAGAGTCCCGTTCCGTGGCGCATCGAGAGTTGCGGCGCCGGAAGGCAACGCTGCGCCACGCATCGCACCACATCGAAGAGTGTTGCATCGAACCTGTGCGTGAAGCTTCCCCCCAAGAAACCTACGCAACGAAAGCCAAAGGTATCGCATCCTCCCCCTACAGATCGGAGCCGGCGCATCCACCTCTGCTGCGTGAAGCAGGGCTGCTGCAAAGCCTCCCCAGGATCTCAGGAGTATTGCATCGCCTTTGCCATCTTCCTTGTTATAGCTTTTGGGAACCTTATCGCAACTACAGGTACTGTTGGGCACGAGAGTGTCGCATTTTGTGCATTGAGAGTCGCATTGTGCAGGACACTGATTTTGACATCCTGGAGTACTTTCTGCAAACTCTTGAACTATCTTTAAAGTAACCTTTTTAATTGTATGTTGTTTTTTCTGTAGTATTTGGTCTTGTGAAGTTTTTAGTAAAGATACATTATTTTTCTAAAACTGGTGTGGAGTAAATCTGTGGTGTTTTCACTGTGTTACTGTGAGTGTTGGTACAAATACTTTACACATTGCCTTTGATAGCCTAGACTGCTCAGGCCAAGCTACCTAGAGGGTGAGCAGGGGTTATCTTAACAGTGTATCCCCCTTTCCCTGACTAGAAGCAAGGGTCCCTACTTGGACAGTGGTACCTACCCTGCCAACTAGAGACCCCCAGATCTAACAGGCCCCTATAGGCTAAGTGTCAGAAACTCTGTTTCCAATCTATCCCATTCGGCCCTCAAATGCAGAGGTTTGCCTTTCTCATGGGATGCTCATGGTTTATGGCTGTCACGTGAGGAATGCACAGATGTGCTTCCCTGACCCCTGGTGTCCACTGGAGACCGACACCACAGCACACAAGACTCTTAGATCATAGAAATGTCCATATTCTATAAGTGCCATTTTTAAGTGAGTTATGCAAAAAAACCTTTACCATTGGAAAGGGTTTGGCATGGAGGATCCATTGATATGAAACATCATGAGTGTGCTCCACTCCAATCCACTATTGCGGTCCGAAGTGATGTTAAGCACTTCCCCATTTTAGCCAGTGGGAAGAGCAAGCCTCATAGGTAGTGAAATCACACACAGGTAATCCTCACTACCCGGGCGCACGTGTGCTAGTGAGCACACCGACCTGCTCTAGCAGGCAGGATGCATAGTTCCCAGCACCAGGGGTGGAAGTGTGGCCGCCCGAGTCTGCAACAATACATTGGACACGGGTTTAACAATGTTATTTTTGGAGAGAGGGAGCGTTTTATATAGCGCCAACTAGGCCCTAAGGTATTAGAGCGCTTTACATGAGCACCAGTTGTGTTATAGACAGACACATTCATTTTTGATAAGCACAGGGAGATTAAGTGATTTGCTCAGAATCACAGGATATTGAGCGTCCGTGCCTAGACTCGAACCAGGTTCCCCTGCTTCGAGGTCGACCACCCTAGCTGTTAGGCCACATCCTTTCCCAACTAATACGTTTGTCAGTGCTTATGCACAAACCTTCGATGGTAGGCGGCACACACCATCACGGGCACCATAGGTGCGGGTGTGCAAATAGCAGCTGGCTCATGAGTTTACTCACAATTTCCTGAGGGGAAGGCGGTATGCGAGGGCCTGGGAGCAGGTCAACCACACATTTCAAACAAGGCCTTCATTTGTGGTGCTTTGGGGTGCTACATTAGAATGAGGGTCCTACAAAAAACACTAAGATGGACTATGATACATAATGCAAGGAAACAGAGTCATGGACATTGAAAGGGAACCTACCTACACTTACTGTTCTATTCCAAGATGGAGATAAACTTTGCTGAAATGCATTGCAAGCACTCACCCCCAGTCAACTGATCTGGGTTTAATCCATCACCATTCTTTAGCCCACTCTGCCACCCCAGTTCAGACATGGCCATATGCAAATCAGTCTGATCCTGTGCCTCATGGGAACAGTCCAGCCCGAACTGCCAAGCCATATCTTCCCTGGACCGGAAACAAGCTTCCTAAGACCGGTTTCTGGGATTTCAGCCATTTTCAGCCAGGCTTGCTTGAATCCAGTGGTAAAGTGAGCAAGGGACTCACGTCTGAGCATACCCTGCCAACTTATGGCGAACAAAGCAAAAACCAAAGGAAATGATGGACGGAGTGTTGAACATTGCAATCACTCACCCCCAGTCAACTGATCTGGATTTAATCCATCACCGTTCTTTAGCCCACTCTGACACCCCAGTTCAGACATGGCCATATGCAAATCAGTCTGACCCTGTGCCTCATGGGAACAGTCCAGCCCGAACTGCCAAGCCATGTCTTCCCTGGACCGGAAACAAGCTTCCTAGGACCGGTTTCTGGCATTTCAGCTGTCTTCAGCCAGGCTTGCTTGAATCCAGTGGCAAAGAGAGCAAGGGACTCACGTCTGAGCATACCCTGCCAACTAATGGCGAACAAAGCAAAAACTAAAGGAAATGATGGACGGAGTGCTGAACATTGCAAGCACTCCCCCCCAGTCAACTGATCTGGGTTTAATCCATCACCGTTCTTTAGCCCACTCTGCCACCCCAGTTCAGACATAGCCATATGCAAATCAGTCTGACCCTGTGCCTCATGGGAACAGTCCAGCCCGAACTGCCAAGCCATGTCTTCCCTGGACCGGACACAAGCTTCCTAGAACCGGTTTCTGGCATTTCAGCCGTCTTTAGCCAGGCTTGCTTGAATCCAGTGGCAAAGTGAGCAAGGGACTCACGTCTGAGCATACCCTGCCAACTTATGGCGAACAAAGCAAAAACCAAAGGAAATGATGGTCGGAGTGTTGAACATTGCAAGCACTCACCCCCAGTCAACTGATCTGGGTTTAATCCATCACCGTTCTTTAGCCCACTCTGCCACCCCAGTTCAGACATGGCCATATGCAAATCAGTCTGACCCTGTGCCTCATGGGAACAGTCCAGCCCGAACTGCCAAGCCATGTCTTCCCTGGACCGGAAACAAAAGCTTCCTAGGACCGGTTTCTGGTATTTCAGCCGTCTTCAGCCAGGCTTGCTTGAATCCAGTGGCAAAGTGAGCAAGGGACTCACGTCTGAGCACACCCTGCCAACTTATGGCGAACAAAGCAAAAAACCAACCCTTGCTCACTTTGCCACTGGATTCAAGCAAGCCTGGCTGAAGACGGCTGAAATTTCTAAAAAATATACACATATTTTATAAAAAAACAAAACTTTAACAAAATACAAACTGGAATGCAAATACAATGACATAAAAAGATTATTCAATGAACACAATGTAAAATGATGAGGATAAACCAAAATGTAAGCATTCAAGATATACGATGGCCAAAATCTCTCGGGAGTAGCGAAGAAGACGGTGAGGCACGTCCTACCTCCAACGAGGGTCTTTTATCCATAGACCATCTTGAGCAAAAAGGGAAAAAAAAGAAGAAGGAAGGAAAAAAAGGAAGATATATACTTCAACATATCACTGAAATAAGTATAAAATATATCAAATTGTCTGCTAACCTCGCCTCCGCATTTAACCGGAAATCACCGGTGTAATTGTTGCTTCATCAGTCGCTCGCTTAATACATCCCGTTTACCACAGAATCTCGGCTGATAAAAGAATCAGTCAGAAGTGACTACTTTATCAGCGAGCATTAGAACCTCAATATTTCTCGACCTTTTTACTCTTATTGTTGTTACGAGAAAAATTGTGTGGCTTTCCTGACGAAGGCGCTAGTGCGCCGAAACGCGCGTCGAAGATAATCTGTTGCCGCAACTTCATATATCTTGAATGCTTACATTTTGGTTTATCCTCATCATTTTACATTGTGTTCATTGAATAATCTTTTTATGTCATTGTATTTGCATTCCAGTTTGTATTTTGTTAAAGTTTTGTTTTTTTATAAAATATGTGTATATTTTTTAGAAATTGTATTGTGTTTTAGTTTTATGTTGATTTAAATATAAAATACGATTTTATGCTGACAACAATAAAAAAATGTTTTTTTAACTTTATTATTATATGGTACACTGGCTCTTATTAAAAGTCTTTCTAATGTTTTCAGTTTTATATCAATTGACCTAGTGGCTGATATTTGTATCAATTGTGATTGCCTAGGAATATACTTTTCACTGTGTTTGTTGCCCTGACCTAGGAATTGACCTAAATATTTACAGGGGGTCCTTGTTATTTTCAAAATGAAGACGGCTGAAATACCAGAAACCGGTCCTAGGAAGCTTGTTTCCGGTCCAGGGAAGACATGGCTTGGCAGTTCGGGCTGGACTGTTCCCATGAGGCACAGGGTCAGACTGATTTGCATATGGCCATGTCTGAACTGGGGTGGCAGAGTGGGCTAAAGAACGGTGATGGATTAAACCCAGATCAGTTGACTGGGGGTGAGTGCTTGCAATGTTCAACACACCGTCCATCATTTCCTTTGGTTTTGCTCTCCAAGTAAAGACCCATCAGAAGTCGGCACCCTGGCCCCACGCCTACCTACACCAGCCTGGCAGCTTCCACGGCACTGTGTATCCAGTAGTCCCAGGTGGGAAAGTCATGCAAGCGTGCACCCCAGCAGCTCTTCGAAGGACTCTCATGCAATCGAAGGCATCTGTCCACTTGTGCAACAAAGCATACATTTATCAGCGCTTGAAAGCTGAAGCTCAGCATAGGCCCTGTGGGGAGATCTGCACCTGGTAAGGTGCGTGGATTACTTAGTTATTTAAATCTGCTACCTACCAACCCATTATTGTCTAATGATCTTTTCTGACTCGCTATCATGGTTTTAATACTCTCAGGCCGCATGCAGCGTTTATCATCACCAGTAAAGGGTGACTCTTTGAATTAAAAAAGAGTGTAGTGTTTTAGCAGAACATTTAGGATCAGATTTAAAAGGAAATGGACGCATCTGTAGAGATGCGTCAGTTTCCCTGTGCCTCCATGCGAAACCCTTCCACCACCAGGGATGCACTGTATTTACAATATGGCGCACCATGGCACAAGGATTGACAGGTGCGTCAGAAATTCTGACGCCAAATTGTGGGGCTGTTTGCTTTATTTAGAAATTATCACACCAACAGTTGTTTATTGATTCAGTATACATTAAAAATGACTTAATACCTGCCACCCAAACTGTTCTTATATCTCAGGTGGCCTGGAATAGTCTGAAATGCCACACTTGTAGGAGTGTGATGGTTAGTAGCTGGTTTGGTACTGTCATTGGCAGCGCTGGCAGGGCAATGGGTGATGTAGGCTGCAGTGGCCTCCTGACGGGCCCCGTGGCACGTCTGTTTTTTACAAATTACGCACTGGAACTGGCAGTATACTCCCTGCACGCCTTAGCTGTTACTTTTTTGTTTTCTGGAAAACAAACTCCTGGCCTTGTGAGTTTGTTTTCAGAAAATAAAAGGCGTATTATGCCGGTGACTAGAATATGGCTGTTGCTTGACAAAGTATTAGTGCCTTCAGTGGAGTCACTGCACAGGCAAACCTCTGCTGACCAGTCAAGCCAGTGGGCTGCCCACCAGGATCTAAATAAGATGAACAACTTCTCAGGGCGCAGTAATCTTTGCACTGTCATCTCAGAGGTATTGTCTTGTACTTAACACTCACGGTGAAGCTTGTAAGAAGTATTCCAAAAGAGAAACATGCCCAATAGTTAGACTAGCAGATTAACTCTCTTCTCACATCACATGCATTGTTCCTCATTTATTGGGGGTGGCCAGAAATGTTCATGAATAACTAAACAGTCCCTAATGACTGTTAACTGCAAGGGAACTGTGCAGTAATAACTATCATGGTTTATTTCTAAAAACTCAGGGAAAATATGCCAGATTTAGCTGCTGATAATGCATCTGCCCTTTTTGACACATTATATGAAGTGATTAACATACCATATGTATTTGTAAAATGCTTATTAACCCCTTGGTGCATATTGACACTGAATAACAGGTGTTTTATTACCTTGATTGACTTCAGAAGGATGAAAGGCTGAGTGGTACTGCCGGGATTTGAACCCGTGGCCTTGCAGGCAAGCGCGGTTTTCTGGATTAAATGCATTAGTCCACTGAACAACCAGACCAAGCGATGGCTCTTTGTGTAAAACATGAGGCATGAAGGACACAAAATGATTTTGTGGCCATTTGCATCCATTTTAATGAAATTGTAGGGTTGGAATTCTCAATTTTACCAACATGTCTTTATTTGTGGTAAAATGAAGCATTTAAATATAACTGAGTGGCCAGAATGGTGAGAATAAATCATTGAATTGCCATGCAGGGGATGGAAATTGGATTATGCAGTAGAACATGTAGATGACTGTATAGACCCTATCCTGAATTTTGAGTGAGGTTGGTGATAGACTATCATATCCATGAAAGAGTGGGTACAGCTGCCCCATATTGCAGCCATATCGACAGTCCTGTGACCTGCACACAATTCAAGGAGTATTAGGGCTGTTTTTCCCCTCATCCATGGGAAAGTGATCTTCTTTCTGATGGTGGCTCAGGATGTTTCCATCCCACTTCCAGGTCTGAAATCTGACTGGTGGTTATGGAGACGGTGGCTGAGTTCCATGTATTCTAGGATCTGTCTCATCGCCTCCCTTTCCATGATCCTGCTGAGGAAGGGTAGTTGTAGATCAGAGAGTTTTTTTTTTTTTGCAGATTTATATAGCGCGAACTCGACCTGAAGGTATTGGAGCGTTTTACATGAGCACCAGTTACGTTACACATGGACACATTCATTTTGTTTGGTAGGCACGGGGAGAATAAGTGATTTGTCCAGAATCATAGGATGTGGAGTCGACCCGAGACTCGAACCTTGGTTTCCCAGCTCCAAGGTCGGCAGTCTAGCCGTGAGACCACATCCTCTCCTGGGTTCAGCCATAGGTCAAGGTCTTCCAGGCTGTGAATTATTTTTTTTCAGGGGGCGTGACAAAAACATGTTTCAGAGAATATGGAACTCTTCCACATCAAAAGGGGCAATTAATCACTTTCGATGTATCCACCACGAAGAAGTGGAGGGAATGAGTTATTTGAAGTAGGAACATAGGTCTGAAGGTGTATTGGGTGCTTTTATCTTGTTGATCACGTTCAGAAACTGATCCCTCCCCGGGGGCTGGAATGAGGTGATAGCTAACTGTTGTGGTTTGGGGAATGAGAAGGTATGAAGAATGATCCTGTGAGCTGAAGATTGTGTTTCAAGTCTTGGTAATTTTTGCTTTAAATTATTCAAAGCTGTAACCTCAGAGTTGTTGGATTGCGCTTAAGATAAAATACAAGGAACTGGGCTGAACAGCTGTTGTTAAATATTAAAAATGTCTTGACTTCAGTTTCAGTGTAGGAAGTCTTTTTGCCTCTTATGGTGCTTTGTGGTTCCCTTTCTTGTGTATTTTGTATCGTGTTTCATCGCCAGCAGTCTGATGTTTACATGACTGTCACTCCAGTTTGCGGCTATTATGGTTCCACTCTTCTAGACCTATGTTGAACTACTTATTCATTGTTTTGACACCCATCTTGGCATTTCTGATTTAAGTTGGGGCTACAATATCAAGAGTGGGTGATAGGTTTTGATAGAGGTTTGCCAGCAAGGAGTTGGGCTTCCTTTAGTCAGAGACGTTGATAATATTGTAAGTAGACTAACACTCTTCATTGCTTATACACCTGACATAGCTTGGTAGGAAATGCCATTTTTATGTAAGATGAGATTCTTTGTCAAATTGGTCAGGCTGGGGAAGCAAAGCAGAATTCTGAAAGAATAGCTGGTTACCCGGTAGGACTCTTTCTTCAAGGTTATGGGTGAATAGGGTATACAGCGTATGACTAACGGAGTATGTTGCACCACTCGATTAAAAAGTAGACATATAACTTCCTAATGAAGTCATCAGCACTTTTGAGTCCAACTTATCAATCTACAGACTGCAGTCTCTCTTGATCAGAATGTAGGTGGTTGTAAGCTCTACATGGCATTTTTGCCTGCAGAACTGCTCTAAGAAGGTTGGATTGTGATTGAGGGGGGGAAAGGGGCACATGAAATCCATCTCGGTAAGACACTCTAGGTTCCAGTAGGATTTGCATTCCAGTTTGTACTTCAGAACAGATCAGATTTTAATGGGGCTTAAGGTTATGTAGGAACTCCTTGGTAATAGTTGAAGGACAAGTGATTTTAAATCATGGTAGTATGTAGGGAGGGAGAGTAGTACGTGGGCCCATAGGTGTCTGTAACAGGTGGCATGGTGGTGAGCTGTGGAATCAATTATGTACATTTGGTGGTTTTGGGAATGTGGGGATGTGCAGTTTTGACTTTTTGAGGTGCTGGAATATGTATTTGAAGGACAGGAAGATCCTCTTCCTGGCCTTGAACTTGCTAATACCGTTACTTTACACATCAATAGTAAGTTTTATCAGGGGAGCAAGGTGGTAGTAGGTGATTCTGATATAATACCTGGATTTCTGATGTCTTTAATAGAGTGAATTTAGACTGGGTAACAGGTTGGCAGCCTTCAAGGTTATATGAGAAAAACTGGTGGTCGGTATTGGTGCATTTTGTTTTCAGTGGTAGTGTAAACCTTTGGCATGAGCATTTGTGAGTCTGGTCTCAAGGTGGCATGTTTCTGCTGCTTTTATTCAATTCTTGTATACTATAATATTTTGATATAGTATGGAGAACGTCACAAGTCCTGCTCACTGTAACTGAGGATATACACCTTTGCAGTTCATATTGAAAGTGACCCTAGTGGAAGGGTGTGATATGCTATCCAACTCATAGCTCAATAAGAAAACCTTTGGGGTGGACACAAAATGGTGTCTTGGCGCAAGGCAGGTGTGACCTACAAGTAGTCCTGGAGGATTCTTACTTGTTGCAGTCGGACTGTATTCTCGTGGTCCGAGAGGTCATCTTAAGGTGCCTCTTTGATCAGAGAGCGGGCTGTTTTGTACATCAGAAAAGATGTGGCTTACTTTAACGTTATCCTATTAGAACTTCAATTTGTCGCCCTATAACCACTTTCTTGTGTTTCTAGAGCATGCTTAATACGGCAGAACAAATTATAAACTCTCCTTGTAGTAGAAGAATGAATTCTGCCATGCTGCCAATACACTGCAAAGGTAGGGCATGTGCAGTCTAGTTAATTTTTGTTACACAAATAGAAGTGGTGAAAAACCTAGCAGTCTGCAGTGTGCCGTACGATATAGTTTGAACATTGGATGGTCCACAATGCACAGTTCTCCATGTCCACCAGCAGATCTGGATGCCCTGTGCCATCCCTTAACTGTGGATCCTGGCGGTGAAGGGTGACTCTCTTGGGAGCCACTTTCAGCATAGCATTCAGGGAAGCGGAGTGGGTAATGTTCTACCCTACTTCTTACAAGCACTGTACGGTTCCTGTGAGTCACAGGAACTTTGCTTTGAACCCAAATTAAACAATGAAGCCGCATCAATCAGTGACTGGACATAGACAATGCAAGAGCTTGATTGTTCCTTGGTCCATGGGCCAAAGTAGAAAAGGCACCATATGTTGTTCTACATTTTGTATTTGTTATGTCCTAATGCACATGAGTGTATGAAAATGCAAACATTGAATCACGCATTTTACTATACATGTGATCTTTGGCCCTCAAGCCCCGACTGTTTGAATAAGCCTTCGGGGCTTACAAGCGCCTGGATACCCTATTGAGTGATTAGCGGCGCTTTATAAATCCTGATTGGTTGATTGATCATTGGTACATTAACCAGGTGGATCTGCTGATCAAACTTTTGTCACACAACTTTAACTGTTGTGTCAATATTAAACCATGCCAACACAATGTTTTCATAAAGCCTTTATTCTGTCTTGTACAATTAGATTAACTTAGTGTACATAGAAAGCGGAGTCAGCCATGCTGAAATTCAATCTCATGGCCTTCAGATCATAGACCTTTAACTGTTGCATCATTCTTAATTAGTATAAAGAAAATATTATTATAAAGCTCTTTATTTGGACAGCTGCAATCCAATTTAATGAACTCTCGTGTGCAAGGAAAGCTGAGCTAGCCATGCCGAAATCCAATCTCATGGGCTTCAGATCACACCAGATATCAAGAGAGAGCATTAACTTGCTCAGCCACCCCTGCCACCGCTGCCATCCCAGCCAGCCGTCCTAGCTTTGGTCAAGGGACAGAGAAGTAATTAACACATGTTATTGTGCTGCAGATGAGCAGAATGAGGAGGCGTGATAGAAGCAGAAACAACATAACAGATGGGACTCTCCGGAAAATGGTTACATTGGTGTATGTTACTGAATGCCCCATAGGTGATCAACATTTTATTAACCTCTAACGTTTGGAAACAAAGTTAAAATCCACAAAATGTAATTTTTAAAACTTCTCCAAGGCTTCATGACATAAAAGAAGAGTGATGCAAGTCAGGCCTTGTGTAGGGTAGGCGTCTTATTGCAGGCGATGCTAACCTAAGCATCATTGCCTCAAATGGGGATTTTAGCTTCGTGCCTTGTTTTGTTTTGGTGCTGTGTGGGGTCAGATTGGTTAATTTCATGACCTGTGCATCAATGCATGAATGAACATAAATAGAGTTTGAATAATACATATGTTGAATCAGATGGTGGTCAAAGATACCATTTTATTTCACCAGACTCACATTGGTTTTTTTTTCCAGGGGGACAGTGGACCAGCAGGCCTTCCTGGAGCGCCAGGTCTAAAGGGCGATAAAGGCGAAGCAGTGAGTGGCCATTATTATTATGTGTTGGCTCTGCAGCAAAGTGTATGTGTAGGTGATGATCATGCCGGCCAACCAAGCAATGTGGCAGGCGTGCCGTAAAGTGAATGCTTTGTGCTGTTGTAAGTGATTGACTTTCTGATGAGCCTGTTGTAGGTTTTCCATTTCAGCTGGAATGGCAGCGCTTCCTTAGTCCTTAGTGCAAAGCGACACCATTGGTTAACACCATGGAAACCAGTAACTGCCATTGGACAGGATGACCGCCATCAGATTCATACTGCCAATCAGTCAAACATCTATATGATTTAAAATTGCCACGTATTTTGTCAAAGTGTGATTTTATTGTAATGCAGAGGCTGGTTCTACCTTACCAGCTGGATTCATATGTCTCTTATCATTAAAGCGGATATCTTACTCTAGCGGGAATTTGTGCAAAACGCTTGCTCCTGTGATCCAGTAAACTCGCTTACAGAAAATTAAGAGCTCACTCCAGGGCCGCAGAGTTAATCTAAATTACCCTAGTTCCTGGTAATATTATCCCTTTCATACATGCCTATTAATAGAACAAGAATTAATATATTAATAATTGACTGAACTTTCTTCTTTTAGGGCCGGGCAGTATCAATAAAAGGAGAGAAAGGAGATGAGGTAAGGAAATGAAGAAGGAACATTTTTCTTTTTTTTGATTCCATGTTGTTACACTGTTTTTGTGCACTTCAGTAGTCTCCTGTTCGTTGACCGGTTGGTGCTGTTGGTAATGTAGAGTTGTAGACTATAATTTGCAGATTGTGAGGTCTCGCACTGGAGCAGAATCCATGAGGGACAGTGCTACGTGACTTTCGACCTTGCCCTGGGTAGTGTGGTCAGTGTCGTCTGAAGGTTTGCTTGGTTTTCCTGCATTTGTGGTACTTGGGAGTGAGTGTCCTGATCTTTCTTCTTTCGTCCTAGTCCACATGTGTGATCAGCATTGTGTGCAGTTTATAAATTTCCCGTGTCGAGGTGTATCTTATGGAGAGATAGGACTGTGAGATCCTCCAACAAACCCGCTGTGTTAAGTCCATTCTGTCTATAGGTTGTTTAGTTCGTGTTCGTTGGTTTGTTGTGTGGTCTGTCTTGCAGCCTTCTTACCTCATGTATGTGAACCAGAGATATGCATTTAAAATATTTTAGGTAAATAAAGCACCTCAATGCACAAAGCACCACTTGCGACAATCTGGTCATGCGAGAGTGGTCGGAAAGTCACAAGTTCAGGCTGGGCGCGAAAGAGCATGGACTGGATACAGGGACTAGGCTAGTATATCTGAAAGAGTTACTTTGGAAAGTCCAGTGCGAAGAGTTACATTCAGGGTGGAGGGGGGGGGCAAGGAGCAGAGAAGGCGTCGCTGAAGGTCATCGATGTTTGACGACTGGCAGGCTGGGCGTCCCGGATGGTTGTCGCTGTAGCGTGAAGATCCTGTCACAGACGGTCATTGCTGGAGTTTTGTTTTGGCGGTTACCACAAGCTGTAACTGCTATAGAACGAAGCACAGATCTTGTGTTACCTCTTGTGCTTGTTGTGTCCCTGTAGCTCAGAACAGGAGGTCAGTCTGCTTATCCTTGAAGCTACTTCATCCTAGGATAAAGGGTGCAGGTCCAGTCTTCCTTGTCAGCATGCAGGACAGCAGGCAGAAGTACAGCAGAGTAACAGGGCAGCAGAGTGACAGTCCGTCTTGTAGCAAAGCAGCACAGTAGTCCTTCTTCTGTAGTATCCACAGGTCGAGGGGTGTACTGAAGAGTTGGGTCTGAGGGCCCAATATTTGGACTTGGAGCCAGCTTTGAAGTAGGAGAAGGTCCTAGAAAATTCTGTTTGAAGTTCTTGAAGTTTCCTGCCTCCTCTGCCCTGGCTCCAAGCTGTCTGTATGAACGATGCGGTAGTGACAAGTCTGTTGGATGAAAGCAGGGCACAGCCTATTCAGTTGCAAGTGGGGCTGTGCCCAGCTCCAGCTCCTCATCTTACCAGTTGATGGCCCATCCAGGTACACCTACTCTCTCAACTTTGTGACTGTCTGGGAGGATTAAACAAAGTCCAACTGCTAACTACACCCAGCCATGTGAACCAGGAACAGGCTGCAGACATCAAATAGTTAGGATAGGAGATTGAAAACTTTCTAAAATTGGAATTTTCAAAATTGTAACTTAAAGTCAGACTTTGCCATTACAGAAGATTTTTTAATTACAATCTTTCAGACACCAAACATGACATGTTTACCCATTCCTAATCAATAGCCTGTAGTAAATGTAATAAGGCAGCCCAATGTTACTCTATGAGCGAGGTAGGCCTTGCAGTAGTGAAAAACAAATGCATGGATTTTTCACAACCAGGACATGTAAAAGTCAAAAATACATGTTCAACTTTTTAAATACTTTGCACCCTGCCCTATGGGCTGTTTAGGGCCTACCCTATGGGTGACTTATATATATTAAAAATGAAGGTTTAGAACCCGCAAAAAGTTTATTTTGCTAGGTCGAAATGTCAGTTTAAAACTGGCCACACAGGCTGCAATGGAAGGCCTGAGAAATGTTTAAATGGTTATTTAAGTGGATAGCACAAGTGGTGCTGCTGGTCTACTGCTAGCATTTAATTCACAGGCCCTGGGTATGTGTTCTGTTACTTTACTAGGGACTATAAATAAATTAAATGTGCCAGTTAGGTGTGAGCCAGTTGTACCATGTTTTAAGAAGAGAGCATAGGTACTTTAACACTGGTTAGCAGTGATAAAATGCACAGAGTCCTAAAGTCAACAAAAACTAGATCAGCAAAAACGCAGGAGCAAGGCAAAATATTTGGGGTAAGATCACCCTAAGGCTGACAGGTCTGACAGTACCTATTCCTATTGACATTTTGTTTCCACAACTAAGTACACAGTATTGGTATCTTATTTTTGAGAGTGGCACAGCAATTACAAATCCTCATAGTTCCTGGCAGAAGTGGATACATGCAAAATATAGTGCATTTAGAAGCTAAAATTGTTTTTTACTTTCTGTTTTTAAAATTCTGAAATACCCGATTTCTTTATAAAGTCATTTTCTCTGAAATATTTTGTCTGAACTTGCACTGCACCTTTTCACCAAACGCTATGATTGTTTCAAAATATTCTTTACGCTCCATAATCGGAAAAGTGTTCTCAACCCTGTTGATTAAAGTGGACAAAGACAAATATGAATAGTGTCTTCAATTATAGAATCCACAACAAATGGTGCCCCTCCAGGTATGTTTAAAAGTGTGCTGTTTTGTCACACATTTCTACTCAAAGACACACATGTGGAGACGCCGGATGCATGAATGTGAGTGTTTCTTGGAGTCTCACACATGACATCAAATGCTTTCTATCTATTTCACCATGAACCAATCTCCAGAGCCGGGCATCTTTTTATGTGAGTGAAATCCCAAGTAATTGTTGGTAGGTTTTGTGTATTTTGCCGAATTTTGTTTTCCCTCCCAATACTTTCTTTGCATACTTTTTTCCTGCAGGAGAGTGGTTTGAACAGAAAAATATGTGGTGGAAACTGATAAGTACCATGAACAAGAGAGCTTTTCTTCTCAACCAATGCCCCACAGTATCTTGCAGGATTTTTGAGTTTGAGGCATGTGCTCGCATGTAACTTCATCCACCTCTACAATACTCTGCTGGAAACCCACATGCATATTTCACCCTGAAAATACTTAGACAAGGCAAAGAACTGTGCGGTCATGTTAGTGATAGAATGGCCATGTAACAAATAATAATCACATCAGTACTTCAATTGACTGATAGGGCTTTCCTTCCTTGTGCTCAGCCCCTTTTTGGGATGTTTGGGGGCAGTTAAAGTTTAAGCCTTGGTAACCCTTTTTTCTTAAAAAGTATCCAGACCAATTTTGAATCCTTTTTCTTCCCACATCTTGGGGATTCTAAAGGTATTGAGGGTGTGTTGATTCCCCTTAAGGGAACCAAGAAAACTACCAAAATATAACAAAATTGTGTGTGTTTTGTTAGGGATAAAGTGCTATGTGAGAAAGCACCATTTTTTCCTACAAAAATGGCATAAACACTGGGTTTGTTGTGCTACTACCCATCTTTGCAGCTTTCAGGAACATGCAATGTTGTAAAAGAACAGCCATACTTTTCTACCACCGTTTTTGCGTTCTTAGATCTGGTGTTAGTTAAGACTTTTTGATTTTACTAAAAATGCATGATATATTTAATTAAGGTGTCTTTTGGCCACCTCTCTTCATCCATTGGTCTGTTGTTGTGCCATTCACATTTTGCTTCCACCCGACACAGCCTTTAGCATGGGGCAGTGGATCAGGCTACTTCAGCCCCTGGTTAACTTCACTTTGAATGACTGCATTTTGCTCTCTCACAACAAGCACATCCACACACAAGGTAGATTCCCTTTAGTGCCAGTGTTTTTGTTTTTACTTTATAATTACTTTAGTGTTGCCTTTGTATTTAGAGCCTGATGTGAATGAGGGAGGCTTTACACCAGATGTGAACACAGGCCACATTCCACTGTTTCCTCAAAGCTGTTGTAGTGACTTCTGTTTTTCTGACCTCACAGAATAACAAATTGAATCCATTTGAAACTGTTCTGTAGCTTTAATATTACATGTGTGAATTCATTAGCAGTATTTCTTCAGAACATATTTATTCAGGACTCCGTTTCACCAAAGGTTCATTAATAACCTTTGCCCAGGAAGAATACCAGACTTTATCATGTTTAATGTGCAGTACTTGCAACATTTTCTAAAATGTATTTCCTTTGTGCAACCCTTTCAACACTTTTTAAAATGTATTTCCGTCTTCCCTTTCTTCTTTTTTCTATCTTCTTTATTACCGTCTTTCTCTATTGCCCTATTTATTTCTTTGTTTCCTACTTTATTTTCTTTCTTTCTTTCTTTCTTTCTTTCTTTCTTTCTTTCTTTCTTTCTTTCTTTCTTTCTTTCTTTCTTTCTTTCTTTCCTTCCTATCTTCCTTCCTTTCTTTCCTTCCTTCCTTCCTTCCCTTCCTTCTTTCCTCCGTGCCTTCTAAAGACAACCATGGATTATTTGCTGACTGGTCAACACCACAATTACAATAATAAGGCTATTTTTTCAGGCCAGCTATAAACTGTGTTTCACCTTTTTTCTTGCCTGCTTGCTTGCCTTCTGCCTTTACTTCTTTCCTCTTTCTTCCTTCCTTCCTTCCTTTCCTTCTCTTCCTTTCCTTTCCTTTCCTTTCCTTTATTTCTTTCTTTCTTTTCTTCCTTTCTTTCTTTCCTTCCTTTCTTTCTTTCCTTCCTATCTTCCTTCCTTTCTTTCCTTCCTTCCTTCCTTCCCTTCCTTCTTTCCTCCGTGCCTTCTAAAGACAACCATGGATTATTTGCTGACTGGTCAACACCACAATTACAATAATAAGGCTATTTTTTCAGGCCAGCTATAAACTGTGTTTCAGCGCATGGTGATTTGTACTCCGCTGCAGCACTCTGATATCTTAAAAACCAAATTAATCTTTCAAGTGCTTTAGGGGAAGAAGATTATTCAGCACTAAAAAAAGCAGAAAGATTAAAATTGCACATTTATTGTCTGAAAAAGAATGCCAATTTCCCCCTCTTGCTTTACCCACGCGTGCCCAGGTTCCGTGTGCTTGGCTCACAACCTGATTTAATTAACACCACCATGATTGAGAGGTTTCTCAGTCCTTTTGTTTTTGCAAAAATGAAAGAATTGAAGAAAAGTAGAATAGAAGAGTGATCAAAAACATTAAAAAAAAATCATAGGTGAAGGCAGAGGGTTGGGATACACAGTTAGTGGGTGGGGAAAGAAGAGGTAAGGTTGGTGCCTTCAACTTTCTTCGTTCAGATCTGCAGAAAACTCAGTTCCTTATGGAATACCACAGGGGTCTTCCCTTTCCCTCTAATTGTCCATTATCTGTATTCAGCCACTCTTTGAGTCTATCAGACAGCACAAATGTTGAGTCATAGTTTGTGCTGATGACAGACAACCAATCATTAGGCATGATTCAAAGGCTCCTGACTCCTAATTCATTTATATATTTGCCTGCAGGTTTTCCATTTCTGCATAGGATGGAACTTTCTCGAGCTAAATTCCAATAAAATGGAACTTCTCCTAATTGAAAACAACCCTTAACATTGGGACCCTTCGGTTTGGGCTCCTTGCATGGGGTTGGCTCCTAAATCTCTTTCCAAATTCAAAACCCTAGGTGTCATTTTTGAATTATTCTGCTGAGTCCAAAGCCATATCTGTACTGCTTATGGGTCATCCAGAAATGTCATATTCCTTTGCCTCAGCTCAGAACCAGAGTCCGGCCGGGTGTGACCCTACCAGGCTGAATTAATTACCTTCCTCCCCAAGCTGTAGCCTCAGAGGCCTAGTCCTTCACTGCAAGCATTCCCAAGGGTGTGGTAAATAAAATTCCTTTACCGGGACTGAATTTGATACAGAAACATTATAAAATAGCTCAGTAAAATGAGAGGCAGAATCCGTGATATTAGAGTTTCGGAATGGGCTTTATTCCAGTGATCGATTATAATCGGTTGCTCCAAGTTCCATCACCACGGGGGTTCAGGAAGTGAAGTACATACTTTATTGACAAGAAGTAACTTTTATAGTACATACATTACAATGAAGCGAATGCAGTAGGCGTAACAATTGATAAGGAAAATGACGATTTGTTCTGCGTAACCAGAAATGGGTGTAATAAAGAGTAAAAAGGAACATAATTGGTTATGATGTCATATATAGGTGGATCTATAAGATAATACTTGGCATAGATGCGCGCGCAGCAGTATGACGTGTGATTGACGTGCAACTAGGGGGTGAAGGGGACTTGACATTTAGCTCTACATGTGGAGACAAAAAGTCTGGGGGGTCAAGTCAACCTAATCCCAAGTCATATCTAACATCCTATGTTTAAAGAACTATGTTATCCAAGAAAGAAGGACTCTCGGACAGAATCTATTCTATACTGACTGTGCGTGCGTGTACAAGCGTCTAAGTGTCTACACTGAATGCGAGGGGGTAGGAATATTCCATGGTAACAGGGCTATGAATTACTTGCATAAGGGCAGAGAAGCCGGGCCTTTTGCTCGGTAACTGGAAGAATGTTTACTTAAACTACTAGGCAGGAATGCATCGGCTGAGGGGGAAGCAGATAATTCGAAGGTGAAATACAGTTTTTGGCAGAGAATAGGCTGATGTCAGGCTTCGTGAGCCGCGCAGAGAATGAGACAAAGTTCATGGTCACAGATGCAGGCTCAGACTGGAGCTTTCAGAGGCAGAAAGCAAGAAGAGTTTTGATGACAGAATCAGGGCCTACTTGCCTGGACTGTAAAATGGCATAAGTGAACCATATAAAGCCGGTGGCCTTTCATACTTAGGAATGGAATATCCGGCCTGTTCATGGCGGATCTGACAGAGGACATGTTCACGATGGACGCACATGTATTTGCGTCTTCATAACTGGAACTGGAGGGAACATACATGTACTTGTGATATGCACATAGAACCGTTGGGGTCCAAGATAGGGGACATAACTGACCAGAAAAATCCATATTTCCACATTCCCTCCTTGTCCCCTACTTGCCCTTCAAGAGATATCAATCTTCATTAATCCATTGATCTGTTCATATAGCATCATTTGTTCTTCTTTCTTCTTCCGTGACGAATGAAATCTTGGTGGTGGAATACACGATGTGGCACACAGACCACAGATCGCTGGTCCACATTGTAGACATAGACAGCAACTGAATAGTATGAGAAGGCCAATACCTAGGAAGGATAAAACTCTCCATCCCCAGGCTGATATCACACTCCAAAACCAACTGGACCAAGTCCAAGTGCCTGGGTTCTGGTGTATCTGGCTTACAATCTTATGAAGGCGAGTGATGGCTTTATATACAGATGGCGAATTTTCTGGTATGAATACGCAGCAGCTTGATCCGATGACCCTACAAGCTCCGCCCCTATCAGCCAGGATGACGTCAAGGACAAGACGATTTTGAAGCACAACAATCCGCATAGCAGACTGCTCTTCTGTTAAATTGCCTAAGGCGGAAATAGTCTCATTCACTACTGCTTCAAGGGTTCTAGTTAATCTACGTATCAGCTTACTATTAGTAACGGTACCTATGTAGGGAAAGATGCCTTTATTAAAATCTACATACTTGTCCCATGCCGTCTCAGTGTAATCGACAATGGGGAGATCTCTCCGCTCTCTGTTGTGTACTAAATGAATATTTCTGTAATAATCAGGAGGAGCTAGGAAAACAGGTGGCAAAAGGAATGCAATGTAGCAGGTACCATCCCAATCTAGAGGTAAACGCATATATGCAGTCTGACCACATATAAAGTAGGAGTGGCGATAAGCTCTAAATGAAGATTTGCCTTGATCACTGAATTCTACTATAGTAGTGCATTTACTATGGCCCATATGTATGGAACCAACCTTTCTTACACACAATTCACCCTTCGCTGGGAATACTGACATGGTGGGTAAGACTAGTTCAATTTCGGATACGACATTTAGAATCATGAGATTAGGTGTAAAATTACCTAATCCATATACTTCATTTTCTAGATCAGTTCCTGTTCTTTTGGGGCGACCCTCCTTGTCGCGGTAACAGACCTTGAGTAAAACTAGGTTCAGGTTTCCCCATACCCAATGATCTTGGTAAACTGCTGTGTCTGAGTCTATGGAATTGATTAAACTAAACCATGCTCCACAGGAGCCATTGTGTGTAAATGGGTGTGGAAAGAATGGCAGGACTCCTTCATAATTCTGATAGGGAGGGAGCCGACCACACACCCAACAATTAGTAGCATTACTAGTCTGATGGGAATGATGTAACATACTAATGAAAGTGTTATTGCGCAGCGCAAGTCTATAAGACAATTCATGTGGAGGTAAGTCACTAAAAGAATGTTCAGCAGCAACATTATAAACATGTCTAGAAATAGGGTAATATATGTGCAACAACATACTTGTAATAATTATTAAAAGACTTAATAAAAACAGTATTAATAATGTCACTATGCAGTGGCTACGCAGTGATTTACAATACGCCTGTCGTTTCAACATTTTCCGGGTATTTTCTCTACTCAGGTCCAAGGGATACATGTCAGAGACAATTCAACCGCTTCACCTTGGAGAGGACTTAAACAATCAAATTGCTCGACTTGTTGGGCCTAAGCTTTAGTTTGTAAAGTTCGGTTTCAGTCTTTTCAACCAAAGGAAGTTTTGAATCAGTCTGTGAGGGAGTGCAGGGCACAATGTCTATATCCGAGGATAGTCCATGAAATTTCTTGATATGACTTGAATGAATCCAGCCCTTGCGGCCCTCGATCTTCACGGCTGTCCTTGTGGTCAGCAGGACCAACTTGGGTGCTTTCCACCTGGGCTCCAGCTGAGTCTTTCGGTCGAAATTCCTCACAAAGACCAGGTCCCCCGGAACCACGTCATGGGGTTTCACCTCGGTGTTGTCGGGAAAGGCTGCAGCTACCTGTGAACGACAAGATTGTAGTGCAGACATCAAGGAAGCCAAGTAATCTGTCAGCATATTACAGTCAATATCAGTTATTTTGCGTGGTACGGGCGTCCCCCACATATTTGGTGGTCTACCGAAGATCACCTCATACGGGGATAGCCCTGTTCGAGAGTGTGCTACCATTCTCATGTAAAAGAGTGCAACTGGTAACGCTACTATCCAGTCGACACCTTTCTCTCTGCATATTTTGGACAATCTGATTTTCAGTATCTGATTATGTCTTTCTACGAGACCTGCTGCCTCGGGGTGTCGGACACAGTGGAATTTCCACTGATAACCTAACAGAAGTGAAACGTGTTTCATTAATTCGGATGAGAACGGCTGGCCGTTATCTGAGTGAACAACACGTGGTAAACCGTATCGTGGGAAGAATTCTCGAACCAACTGTTTGGCAGTAGTCGGGGCAGTGTAATCTGAAACCGGGTACGCCTCTGTCCAACGGGACAGAGCGCAGACAACTACGAGAACATATTTGAATCCTCGACATCGTTCCATCTGGATATAGTCCATCTGGAGTACTTCAAAAGGATTATTAGGAGGATGAAATCCACCCTGTTCTACGGGAACGCTTTTTCCTGGGTTAAACTGGCAACAGATCATACAGGTACGGACCTTTTGTTTGGCTGCTGCTCGTAAATGTTTATTGAACCAAATGTGTTGAATGCTGTCTAGCATAGCTTTTTCTCCTAGATGTGCTGGACTATGTATAGTGTTAATTATAACTTGGACCATTGAATCAGGAAGGAACCATACAGACTTTTCCTTCATCATCCATCCTTGGTCCGTTTGGATCCCTCCTAATTCAGTCCATTTCTTTATTTCGTCTGGTGTAGCATGTGTCTGTATGTCAATTACGTCAAGGGTAGGATCTTTAACTGTCATACAATGTGTCGGTATCGGGACTATTGTCTTTGTCATGTCGGGGGTTTGAGTTTGAGCCGTCTGTTTAGCTGTTCTGTCGGCTAGATCATTGCCTTGGGAAATGATATCAGTAACCTTTGTATGAGCCTTACATTTCATAATAGATATTGCAGTGGGTAGATGTATTGCATCTAATAAGGCATGAATGAGGGGTCCGTTCTGAATGTGGGCACCGTGGGAAGTTAAATAACCTCTTTCTCGCCACAGCACGCCGAAGTCATGTACAACTCCGAATGCATAACGTGAATCAGTGTATATGTTGACTTTTTTATTCGTGGCTTGAATACAGGCTTGTGTCAGAGCGATGAGCTCTGCGGCTTGAGCTGACAGAGTATTTATACGATTAGTTTCAATGACTTCAGTATCTGTTGTGACTGCGTAAGCGGCCACTAATTCTCCTGCACTTGTTCTCATACATGAACCATCTACATACAACGTCAGGTCTGGATCGGACAATGGAACATCTGTCAGGTCTTGTCTGGGTTTTGTCGTTATAGTAATAACTTCAATACAGTCATGAGCTAGTGGGTCTGTTCCGGTTACTGGCAAAAGTGTGGCAGGATTCAATGTGTTACAGCGTCTGATTTCTATATGTGGCTGAAACAATGTAAGTTCGTACCCTGTAAGTCGCGCTATAGTCAAGTGTTGTGTTTGTGTTCTATTTACAAGAACCTCTACTGCGTGTGGTACTTGAACTGTCAATGGATGTCCTAACACTATGGCATCGCTTTGTCTGATTGCTAAAGCTGTCGCTGCCACTGATTTCAGGCATGCAGGCAAAGCCTGAGCTACGGGATCTAATGTACTAGAAAAATAAGCACATGGTTTGTGTGCTCCTGCTTGATCCTGTGTGAGTACTGACAAGGCAGTACCTTCGCGTTCTGTAACAAAGAGTGTAAACTGTTTTCTGTAACATGGTGTTGCTAAAACAGGTGCTTGGCATAAAGCTTTCTTTAGGCTTTCAAAAGCTTGTGTATGTTCTTGAGTCCAAGGGAGAACAGTCGATGTGGCTGCCTCCTGTGTGGTTAACTGAATGAGTGGTTTTGCTAGAAATGCGTACTGAGGGATCCACTGCCTACAATATGAAGTGAGGCCTATGAAAGCTCGTACCTCCTTTTGTGTCTTGGGTATTGGCATGTTAGCTATTAACTGAATGCGGTCGGGTGTAAGCTGCCTTCCCTCCTTGGACAGCGAGTGTCCAAGATAAACAACTCGCTGGACACAGAATTGCAGCTTAGAAGGGGACACCTTGTGCCCCTTTTCGGCTAGAAATTGTAAAACTGTCAGTGATGCTTTCTCACATTCAGGTTCGCTTCTCGCGGTGATCAGCAGATCATCGACGTATTGAAGCAGTGCAGTGTTAACTGGCATGTGGATACTGTCAAGTTCTCGTTTCAGTGCTTGGCTATAGATGCTGGGGCTTTCTGTAAATCCTTGAGGTGCGCGTGAGAATTTAAAGCTACGTCCATTTAAACTAAATCCGAACAAATATTGGCTTTCCGGATCTATTGGGACGCTGAAAAAGGCATTTTTGAGATCAATTACAGTAAAGAATGTTGCTTCGGAATCGATGGCTGTCAGTAATGACGAGATATCCGGGACCACAGGAAATTGTGGCACAATGCACTTGTTTAATTCGCGCAGATCAATAACCAATCGATATACTGGCGGGGCCTTTGGATCCGTTCGTTTAAGAATCGGAATTATCGGTGAATTACATACATTGGAGTCTGTTTCCACAACTACTCCTTGGGCAATGAGCTCGTCAATGATTTGTAGTAAAGCCACTACAGCATCTGGTGGTAACTTGTATTGTCGCATTCGTGGTAGCACCACTCCTGCCTTTAATGTGACTCGATATGGTGTAATATTCATGCAACCAACATCAGTAGGGCCTTGTGCCCATAGATGTGTAGGTAAAATCTGCAGTCGGGGATCCATGTCTCTAGACACATAGTGACCTTTAAAATCACGTAAAAACAACCTTACACCTTCCGGAGAACAACATATTATGGCTCCTAGAGCTTTCAGGGTTTTAATTCCTAACAGATTTTCTGGACATGATTTAGTAAGCAATAAATCTGTAGTTCGGGTCAGAGGTCCTATCGTAAGTGGCAGTGGTTGTGACACTTCATTAACAATAGGTTTTCCTGAAAAACCAAGGGAAATATTCTGAGAGCCTGAGAGGGGTGCCCCTGGAACTTCACTACGTTTTATAGTTGTTCGACTTGCCCCTGTATCGAGTAAAAATTTCCTATCTTGGCCTAATAATTCACTATGTACATAAGGTCCTTCTTGATCTACAGGAATCTCGATAAGGGGTAAGTCAATTTCCATCTCTAGGCTAGTTCATGCGTAACGCTGATACTCAGGATATTCATACTGTGCGGTCTGATACATTTGTCGTGTTGTTGTCTGTGTGGCAGCAGCAGGCAACGGTGGTGCAGCTGGCACAAACTGTATTGGCTGTTGTGCGGCTGGCATGGCCTGGGCATGCTGCATAGCTCCTTGTTCATTCTGATCTTGTCTGAGTGGCCGTGATCTTTCTTGTGTTTTACCTATGGCGATATTATGTTTTAAAACTGGACAATCGTGTACGTAATGACCTGGCTTTTTACAATAATTGCATGTCCCTTTTACAGGTCCTGCTGAATCGGAATGTGTCATACCCTTTTTATGTCCTTCCGCTGGAACTGTCTGGGAAACTAGCATTTTCATTTTCGTGTCTTTCATGCGTCTGTGTTCATGTTCTTGTTCCTCTCTAATTCTATTGTGATGGTACTGTAGCATTTGTAACATTTGTGATGGAGTGTTACCTTGCCAGGTACTCTCGAATTTTAATACTCTATTCTTTACTGGGGGCAGGGCATTTTCTACTAATTTTGTTACAAACAGATGCGGGTATGATTCGCTACTGGCTTTTATGCCACTATTTATACCAAAACATTTTTCAAATCGGGCATAGTAATCACTAGTGTCTTCATCTTGCTTCTGCTTACAGGCTGAAATCGTTCCCCAATCTTCCTTTTTCGTAGTTAATAAACGTGGCAGTACCTGTACTAGTAAACCTGGTAATGCTTTAGTTTTATCCCCAAGTCCTGCTCCTGCAGTTCGGGCCTTTTCTTCCGCTTCTAACACTGACCATTCTATCTTTTGGTCTCCTACCTCCCACTCTTTTTCCTTGAGTTTTTCATAAATGCCAGCAGGCATCAATACCTTTAATATTGTCATAATGTCGGGATAGGTATACTCTCCCATGAGTAACATGTCTTTAATTTCTCGGTGAAAACCCGCTGGATCTTTGTCATGACTGGGTACCACTTTCTTCATTTGTAACAATTCTATTTTTGATATGGGCGTATATACAAATACGCGCTTAAACTCGTTGTCCTCGCCTTTTATTGGGTGCACTTCTCGTAACGGATTCTGTCTATCCATGTGATACGTGGTTCTTTCCTTGACGGGCACTGAGACCTGCTCTGAGCATACAAAAAGAATATACTGCTTTCTTGATTCTAGAATTTCTTTAATTAATTTAGTACCTGGACCTCTCCATTTATTCATAAGCAATTCAGTCAGTATGTCAGGTAAGGGACCAGGGTCCGAATGCTGACTCCGATATAGTATAATGAGTTGTTGAATCATATAAATCCCAGCTAACCTCTGTTCATCTGGGGTGAGATTCAAAAATGTGCGTACTACTGTATCATCACTGTATTTTCCGGGACTGTCCACCCAATGGACAGCTGCCCTGGCTAAATCTTGTTCATCCATGGAGTCGAGAAAATGATAACCCCTTCGTTCTCGTAGTAGTTTGTCGGCGGTTTGGAACGAACGCTCGTTAGACCTTATATTAATTATAGGTATTTGAAAATTCCTGTTATTATCTGGACATATCGGATGTATTGAGTCAGTATGACATCTAGTCTGATTCCTATTACAAGATCTTCCTCTACCTACATAGGCTATGGTGTCCGACTGTCCTGCGAGCAGTCCTGACCCTTCTTCCTCGCTTTGTTCGAACTCGTCTGCCTCTAATCTCTCTTCGTGTAGGCGTTCTATTTCTTTACGGATCTTTCGGCACATGGCTATTATACAATTTTGCTTGTCATGTCTCCCTTCTGATATATTCTGACTCCATCTGGTAAGAATTTGCATTGCTTCCGGGTCTACCCCCGGTCGGTCTACATTTCTGATCACACAGTTTATGAGGAAACGTAACAGTTCCCCCTGTATCTCTACTTTCTGGTATTCCATAGCTCTGTTAATACATTCTGGATCTCGCCCTGTTTGGACAAAATGATATATTTCGTCTAGATGCGCAGTCATTCCTGGTAACTTCGCTAAATACACTGCGGCTCGTCTGATACGCAATGATGCCAGGATCATTTCGTCCTCTATACCGGGCACCGGGTCATATCTACAATCTACGAGAAGTTCTTTAAGTGCACGGGCACTTACGAATTTGGGTGTACGTGAATGCGCTGACTCTTGAAAAGTAAGTTTATTTATTCTAGGTGGCGTAGAAAAGATATTGGTAGCACCTCCCGTGGCCCCATCTGGGGCGTCGGGTGTGAAAGGATTCGTTGAACGTGACACAGCAACTATAGGTGTGGACACAGCTATAGAAGTAGCTGTAGGAACAGATACAGAAACAGATGTGCTTGCCGGAACTTGTGACTCGATTTGTTGCTGTAGGGATACGGGTGCTGGATCTTGGCGTAGGACCTCCCTGATATGCGGTCTATGTGGGGCGGAATTAGCATACTCGGGAGCTGCGTCATCTAAATATGAGGAAAGAAAAACATCTTCTGCGGTTCTAGGATGCCCCTTAGGATGTACCTTGATTGGGAATAATGGGGGTGGCAAGTCTTTCGGTATCTCTGGAGTAGCCTTAGGTAATCCTTCGGCCAGAAGGGGATACATACCATTCATAAGGGCATTTCTTTGTCTGTCTACTTGTTCTGATTTCACTCGGATACCGTCCTCAATTAATAGATTTTCTCGAACTTTGTTTGAACTCTCTTTACTCTTCTCTTCCTGTCTACGTGCTTTTTCTGTACGTCTATGAGATTCTTTACGCCATAACTCAACGGCGTCCTTCTGTGACTGTCTGACTTTCCTTTTCCATAATTCTTCCTCGACTTTCATGATGCACTCTGCATCCCAGGTTCCCGCTGCGGGCCACCTCTGACTTTCTGGTAATCCCTTGGTGTAGTCTACCCATAAATCAAGAAATAATATAGCGTCTAAGCCATGTTTGTGATACATGAAATGCCCTGGAGTGTCCCTAGGAGGAATAGGGACGGCTTCTTCGAGAACCCCTTTTCTAGTAGTGATCTGTCTTAATTTCGAAAAGAGCGGCATATTGACAACTGATCTGACACTTAATCTTGAACACATTTAATACGAAAGCACAATAATGAACAACCATTCATACCACAATATGCAGGACGTTTAACACATTAAACATTAAACATTAAACATTTTTAACCTTTAAAATAAACAACAATGATGATCGTCTGCATAACTAATCACCAAGCATAACTCTTGACACTAACTAGATACTTCGGAATACTTGATATACTGCTAAACAGTACAGATACACTGCTAAAACAGTGCAGACCGGATTTGTGTACCCAAACCCGTCTTGACCGGCACAACCTATGTGCACGTCAGAAATGCCTCCCCAGTAATGGTACTCACCGGGTAGCTTCGGAAACGGAAGGCCTCGGTAACTTGAACTTGAACCGGACTGGACTCGACTTGTCTCGTCGGAAACTGGGCTTGACTTCGAACTGGTGGGTCTCTATATACCTCGGATCTTGCTCTCTCAGCTAGGCTCTGGTCGGGATACTTCGCACCTCTCACCGCCTCGTCTGGGTGTTGATCGCAGTCTCAGTCGCCCCCGCTTGACCGGAGGGAGATACAGGAAATCCTGCTGGTACGCGTTATTGTCCGTCCAGCTGTGGCAGGAGACCGGGCCTGCAACTCACCGCCGGCGCGTGAGATGAGAAAGTGTCCCTATTCGGGCGCCATCATGTGGTAAATAAAATTCCTTTACCGGGACTGAATTTGATACAGAAACATTATAAAATAGCTCAGTAAAATGAGAGGCAGAATCCGTGATATTAGAGTTTCGGAATGGGCTTTATTCCAGTGATCGATTATAATCGGTTGCTCCAAGTTCCATCACCACGGGGGTTCAGGAAGTGAAGTACATACTTTATTGACAAGAAGTAACTTTTATAGTACATACATTACAATGAAGCGAATGCAGTAGGCGTAACAATTGATAAGGAAAATGACGATTTGTTCTGCGTAACCAGAAATGGGTGTAATAAAGAGTAAAAAGGAACATAATTGGTTATGATGTCATATATAGGTGGATCTATAAGATAATACTTGGCATAGATGCGCGCGCAGCAGTATGACGTGTGATTGACGTGCAACTAGGGGGTGAAGGGGACTTGACATTTAGCTCTACATGTGGAGACAAAAAGTCTGGGGGGTCAAGTCAACCTAATCCCAAATCATATCTAACATCCTATGTTTAAAGAACTATGTTATCCAAGAAAGAAGGACTCTCGGACAGAATCTATTCTATACTGACTGTGCGTGCGTGTACAAGCGTCTAAGTGTCTACACTGAATGCGAGGGGGTAGGAATATTCCATGGTAACAGGGCTATGAATTACTTGCATAAGGGCAGAGAAGCCGGGCCTTTTGCTCGGTAACTGGAAGAATGTTTACTTAAACTACTAGGCAGGAATGCATCGGCTGAGGGGGAAGCAGATAATTCGAAGGTGAAATACAGTTTTTGGCAGAGAATAGGCTGATGTCAGGCTTCGTGAGCCGCGCAGAGAATGAGACAAAGTTCATGGTCACAGATGCAGGCTCAGACTGGAGCTTTCAGAGGCAGAAAGCAAGAAGAGTTTTGATGACAGAATCAGGGCCTACTTGCCTGGACTGTAAAATGGCATAAGTGAACCATATAAAGCCGGTGGCCTTTCATACTTAGGAATGGAATATCCGGCCTGTTCATGGCGGATCTGACAGAGGACATGTTCACGATGGACGCACATGTATTTGCGTCTTCATAACTGGAACTGGAGGGAACATACATGTACTTGTGATATGCACATAGAACCGTTGGGGTCCAAGATAGGGGACATAACTGACCAGAAAAATCCATATTTCCACAAGGGTGAAGAGGGAGAGATGGGGTGAAGCTGCAGGGCATCAATCACCAGGCCTCCTGTGGGCCATGAAGTCAGCAACGGGGGTAGGGAGCCTTTCAGATACCATGTTGCATGAGACCCCTTGACAACGCTATCTTGAAGTATCCTCGAGGCCTGTGGAGGAAGGAGGGAGAGAGGTGATGGGTCGCTGGAGGATAGGGCAGAAGTACCTCCTGCCAGCCCTCTCCAATTTCTCTTAAAAGGTCTTGCACAGGTAGAGGAGCTCTCTGTGGGGTGTGATCTGCTGAGGAAGACTGGTGCTGGAAAGTGGCACCATGGGCAGTTGGAAGGATGTCTTTGATGTGCCTCGGGGGGGTGTCAGGTCCCAGGGCTGCCCCCAGAAAAAGGTGATGCCGGGGAGTGCCGTTGCGTCCCCCGTGAAGGTGTCTACAGGGCCCAGGCTCTCAATCCCGGGCCCCCATGAAGTATTGTTGGGGAGTGCCGTCGTGCTCCCTGCGAAATGGCCCCCAGGGGCCCAGGAGCCTACCCTGGGCCCCGGTGAAAAATGAAGCCGGGGAGCGACATCATGCCCCCTGTGAAGTGGTTCCAGGGGCCTGGGAACCCATCTCTGGTCCCCGCCAAAGACAAAGCCGGGAAGTGCCGTCGTGCCCCCGTGAAGAGGTTCCAAGGGCCCGAGATCTAATTTCCGGGCCCCGCAGAAGAATAGGTCGGGGAGCGCTGTCGCGCTCCCTGTGAAGGTGGGTGGGGCCCAGGACCCTTTTCTGGGCCCCGGGTGTTTGTGGCAAGGAGGGGAGAGTGCTGTCGCACTACCCTGGTGGGGAGGGAGGAGGCGGGAGGGCCGTCGCACTCCCCCGAGGTTCTGCCCGAACAGCTGCAGCATCCGTGTCTTCCCACAGGAGTAGGCAGACCAGAATGAATAGCTGGCTCCTGGGGCAGCACGCAAGGGTGCTACCTAGGAGGGGAGCCGGCGAGAGCAGCCTGGGCTGGGCTTCCCGCGCTGCTCTCCACCTTGCCTGCATGTGGGCTGCCCGGGTGGAACCGGGCCCCAGATAAAGTGGAAAAGTGGCGAGAGGCCGCCAACGAAGTCAGCTTGGCTTTCCCCAGAGCAGCGGCGGAGCGGCTGCTCAAATATTCACAAGCTGGAGAAAAGCGCCCCATAATGCCTTGCGGGGCAGTGAAAACCTGCTTGATTTCAGTATGTGGTGACCCCAGGAAGATGGGGTCACCACCATTTGAATGCCTGGTTGCAGGGGGAGCTTCAGAATCAATGCAAACTCCTCCAGCCCAAAAGTGGAAAGTTCCTAGCCTAAGTCACTGGAGACTTGAAGGAAATAACCCCTCAATAGTTCAGCCATGTTTTAGAGCCTACCTAATGCTGGAACATTTGTTCTATAGTTTGGTGCTGAAGTTTAGGACTGCACAGAAGTGGGAAAAAGGCTGAACGTGGATTGCTTTCCTTGAGACATCCCCTAGAGATGTAATGGTACAATTGTACAGGTGGTGCATTTACATAATGTTGTTCCTTTTGGGGACTGGAAGTCACATGCAATATATGAAGTAATGAGTAACTTGGAAATAAGTTGCCATGCATTCTAGCCAGTGTGCCTGATTGTAATTGCATAATCATGTGATTATAAATGTGATACCTTTTAGGGGCTGTGATTGACTTGCATTGATCATGGTACCAAATGTGATAAGTACCTGTCATTCCAAGTGATGCTTAGACATGTATTCTTGCTTTGGCGTTAGTTGAACAACCAGACAGTCAGTGTAGGAACCCGGGGTCACCAGGCCCTATAGGCGGTAGCGTGGCGCGAGCCGGTCGGGCAACCAGAGGGCTATGTGTTAACCAACCATACACCACACGCTTCTCATGGACTAGGAACACACACAATAAGGGACGCCACACCGTTCAATTATGCAAATACTTCAAGTTTATCCAAGTTTAGTTGGTCAGATGCAGTTCAGGAAATAACAAGGTAATACATGAATTATAATACCATCATGACATTACATTCGACACTCTGGGTGATACTTATGCAGTGCCTAACCTTGTTCTAGCGCTGTGCGCGCTTACGTAAAGTCTTTCCCTGAACGAGCCGTCTAACTAAGCATGATACTTGAACGGGGACACATTGGGCTCACTAACATGGCGCCTGTGGAACTGAGCGCTCCTCGTAATCAATGGCCCCTAATCCTGTGAAGTAAAGCATATGAAACAAAGCGCTACGCGCAACCATTGGTAGGTAATTACAGTCGAGCAGAGCATATAATACAATACGTTACTCGTGATCCTGGTGTAGAATTTCCTTCGTGCAGAACATAAAACACAATGCGCTACGCGCATCCCTTAGCATGTAATTACTGCCGAGTAGAGCATATAACACAAGGCGCTACTCGCATTTCCTGGCAAAACAATTACTATCGAGTAGAGCATGGAACACAGTGCGCTACTCGCATTTCCTGGCAAAACAATTACTATCGAGTAGAGCATGGAACACAGTGCGCTACTCGCATCTCCTGGCAAACAACTTCGTTCGAATAGAGCATGTAACACAAGGCGCTACTCGCATTTCCTTTTAAGGTAATCACGATCGAGTAGAGCATATAACACAAGGCACTACTCGCGATCGCGGGCATGTGAATACTTTCGAGCGGAACAGGTCATACAGTGCGCTACTCGCATCCCTTGTCACTCCAGTGGGGGAAGCAGGGTCGGTGGCGGGAAGCGCCACACGAGGGTAATGTTAGTCAGTTCCTTTAGGCGGCTTCCAGTGGGGAGACTGACAGGACTGCAGTTCACTAAGCACCGCTCTCAGTCTTACAGAAGGGGGGACACGGACAGGATCCCTCGGCGGGGTCTCTCCGTCGCGCAGGCAGGGGAGGGGATTCCCACGGAGGGGACGACCCGGGCCAAGTGCGGTGCGGTTTCCGGACCAGCAGGGGGCGCACCAGGGGGGATCTCGGCCTCCGGGCTTACCTCCGTCTCGGCGTCAGCAGGCGTCCGTCCTCACGACGTTGGGGGAACTCGGCCCCGACCTTGCGCACCTCCTCACTCGGCTGCGACGGCAGCGACGGGGCCCCGGGCTTCTCCTGGGCCTCGCGACACAGCAGGGCACTCCTCCAGGCCTCCAGGCCGCAGCGGTGAGCGCGCTGGCTTCGTCGTCGCAGGGGGGGCTCAAATTAAGGATGGGGTAAAGTGCTCAGCGGAGCACGCTGCCGGGGGTCCCAGACCAGGGTAGGAAGCGCAGGGGTCACAGCGCTAGTACCTGGTCGATCCCCGGTGTCTTGGCAATCGGCTTAGTATTTGGTTCACTAGAGTAGCTTGGACACGCAGTCTCAGCTCTGGCATTCAAGGCTTACAGCTCGCTCTTGTCATGCAGTTTCAGTTCTTGAAGTTAGATTTCAGTTCTCAGTTGACAGATGAAGTCTTGTGGCGCAGATGTATCTGGCGCCCTTAAGGGGTTCTGTTACAGGGGTAGGGATGGAGAGGGCGACTAGATCCTTCCTAGTCAGGTTGGCAGAGAGTCTCTGGGTCCTCCTACTACTGGGCAAGATCAGTGGGATTCACAGGGCACCTCACTCACTTAAGAGGCAGTACCTAAATCCTGTCACTCTCAGAGGCATAAGTCCCTGGCTAGGCCCTACCGCCTACACTCCTGGTGGATTCTTCCAGCTCTGCTTCACCCCAATGGCCAACTCACCACACAAGTTTCCCTCCCACTCTTAAGTAGCCCTAGGTCAGGTGACCTCTAGCCAAGGCGGCAAAAGTAAAACCCCACCCCCCTTCTAGAAGGTTCCAGCTTCTTCCAGGAGCTTCCCCACTCTAACTATGGGACAAAAAGGCGGGCTGGTGTCGCAACATTGTTGTGGGTCCCAGCCAGCTCCTGGCAGCTAGGGTGCTACTATCAAAAATGACCACCCTGCAGTAGCAGGGGTCTGTGGCAGCCATCTTGGGAGAAGGGAGCACCTGCACCTTAACACTGCCTGGCAATGAAAAGGCGCCCGGAGACCTAGTCCAACATAAAAACGAGGGTGGAAAAAATGAGGCACGATACAAAAATAGAAGGGGAGACCACCCTAGGGCTGACAGGTCCAACATGCGTCCCCCCCAGCCGAAAGAGGGGAGAGCTACCCAACCTCTAGGGAGTTCTCTTCACTAAGGCGGAAAAACCTGGAGAGACCGTCAGCATTGGCGTGGTCAACTCCGGGCCGATGTTCCACCCGAAAGTCCATCCCCTGGAGGGAAATGGACCACCTCAACAACTTGGGGTTTTTGCCTCTCATCTGCATGAGCCAGCGAAGGGGGCGGTGATCGGTCTGGATAAGGAAGTGAGTGCCAAAGAGGTATGGCCTCAACTTCTTCAGAGCCCATACCACCGCGAAGGCTTCTCTCTCAATGGTGCTCCATCGCCGTTCCCGAGGGAGGAGTCTTCGAGATATGAAGGCCACAGGTTGGTCTTGGCCCTCGGTGTTGAGTTGCGAGAGCACCGCACCTATGCCGTGCTCTGAGGCGTCGGTCTGTACAATAAATTCCTTGCTGAAATCGGGTGTTGCTAGTACTGGAGCTGTACACATCGCATTTTTCAGCGTATCAAAGGCTTCTTGGCATGCAGCTGTCCATATGACCTTGCAAGGTTGTTTCTTTGAGGTCAACTCCGTCAAGGGGGTCACGATGGTACCATATCCCTTGACGAACCGGCGGTAATACCCAGTGAGGCCGAGGAAAGCTCGGACCTCTGTTTGGGTCTTGGGGGGCTCCCAAGCCAAGATGGTTTCAATTTTGGCCTGGAGGGGTTGCACCTTACCTCCGCCCACCAGGTGTCCCAGGTACACGACAGATCCCTGTCCAATCTGGCACTTGCTGGCTTTAATGGTTAAGCCAGCGCGTTGCAGCGCCTGCAATACCTCCTGGAGGTGTTGCAGATGGTCCTCCCAGCTGCTACTGAAGACAGCTATGTCATCCAAGTAGGCTGCTGAGAAGGACTCCAGGCCAGATAGTACCTGATTCACTAACCGCTGGAATGTGGCCGGAGCATTTTTGAGCCCAAAGGGCATCACTCGAAATTGGTAGTGGCCCTCTGGGGTGGAGAACGCTGTCTTCTCCCGTGCTCCGTCGGCCATGGCAATCTGCCAATATCCGGATGTCAGGTCAATGGTGCTGAGGTACCGGGCTGCTCCCAGCCGGTCCACCAGCTCATCTGCACGTGGGATGGGGTGAGCATCTGTCTTCGTGACAGAGTTCAACCCCCGGTAGTCCACACAGAACCGAAGTTCTGGCGTCGTACCCGGTGGGGCCGCTTTCGGCACCAACACCACTGGACTAGCCCACGGGCTGCTGGAAGGTTCTATCACCCCCAGCTCCAGCATCTTTGCCACCTCACGCTGGATGCTATCCTTCACTCGGTCAGAAAGCCGGTAAGACTTGTTCTTCACCGGGGGGCTATCCCCTGTGTCCACATCATGGGTACACCAATGAGTGATTCCAGGCGTGAGGGAGAACAACGAGGCGAACTGTCCCAGGACATGGCGACAGTCCCTCTGCTGCTCTGGGGTCAAGGATGGGGAGAGGACTACACCTTCCACCGAGCCATCCTTCTCTTGTGCCGCAAGAAGGTCAGGAAGAGCTTCACTCTCTTCCTCCTCGCTCCCATCCGTCACCATAAGGAGAGCAAGCTCCGATCGCTCATGGTGCGGCTTCAGGCGGTTGACGTGGAGCACCCTGAGGGGTTGACGGGGGTTTTTTTTATATCCACAACGTATGTGGTCTGGCCTCGCCGCTCCACAATGTCGAACGGGCCAGTCCACCGGTCCTGGAGGGCACAAAGCTCTCCAGGTTCCATAACCCACACCTTCTGTCCAACGTCCAACTCGACCGTCCGAGCGTTGCGGTCATACCACTCCTTCATTACGGTCTGGCTAGCCTCCAGGTTCTCTGTGGCTGCCTTCCACAGCTTGGCCATCTGGCTGCGGAACGCCAGCATGTAGCTGACAATGTCACGGGGAAGCTTCTGTGAAGTCTTCTCCCACCCCTCTTTCACTAAACTGAGGGGACCCCTAACGGGATGGCCATAGAGCAATTCAAACGGGCTGACCCCGACTCCCTTCTGCGGTACCTCCCGATAGGAGAATAACAAGCAGGGGAGGAGGACGTCCCATTTACGCCTCAAGCCTTCGGGAAGGCTTCGGATTATCCCCTTCAATGTCTTATTGAAGCGCTCTACAAGTCCGTTAGTCTGTGGGTGGTAAGGGGTGGAGAACCGGTAGGTCACTCCACACTCCTTCCACATGGCCTGCATGTAGGCCGACATGAAATTGGTGCCTCTGTCCGACACCACGACCTTCGGGAATCCCACTCGGGTAAAAATTCCCAACAGTGCCCGCGCCACCACCGGTGCAGTGATGGTCCTCAGAGGAATAGCCTCTGGGTACCTTGTGGCGTGGTCCACCAAAACCAAGATAAACCGGTGTCCCGCTGCGGTCGGAGGGTCCAATGGCCCAACAATATCGATACCGACCCTCTCAAAAGGGGTCCCGACCACGGGGAGCGGTTCCAACGGGACTTTCAACTTCGTCCCAGTCTTGCCACTAGCCTGACAAGACTTGTAGGTCTTGCAAAAGGCATCTGAGGCAATCCTCATCCTGGGCCAATAAAAATGGGGGACTAACCGTGCAAAGGTTTTGTCCTGGCCCAGGTGTCCAGCTAAGGGGATCTCGTGCGCTAACTCCAGCAGGAAGGCCCGGTAACACTGGGGGACCACTATGGCCCTCGAAGATCCATGTACCGGCACCCTGGGCTCACTGTATAGGAGACCATCCTCCCAATACACATGATAACCTCCCAGTTCCTGACTAGCCACTTGAGCTTCGGCCTGCCGCCGCATACCCTCAAGAGTGGGGCACGTCCTTTGTGCTCGACAAAACTCCTCCCGGGTAGGCCCTCCTTCCACTTGCCAGTCAGCAAGGGTCGGCAAGTCCTCCACAGGAACGACATCTACGTCCGCGGACTCCGGGGGCACCTCTGCGGCCTCCCCATCCGACTCACGGGGCATGTCCTCTACCTCCTTCTTCTTCCCACGTTTGGGTTTGGGTTGGGCCATGATTCCAGGCTCCAACTCCGGGTGAGTTCCGTGCCGGGCAGCCATGGACCGCGTGCTCACGCAAGTCCACCCTGGTAATCCCAGCATCTCAGAGTGAGCGTGAAACTCGACGTCCTTCCATTTGGTGTGCTCCAGGTCGTTCCCTAGCAAACACCCCACAGGCAAGGCAGGGCTCACAGCAACTCGCAGTAGGCCTTTGACTCCTCCCCACTCGAATGGAACACGAGCCACTGGATAGTGACTCAAACTGCCGTCAGCCAATACGGCCGGATGGAACTCCTCGGGGACTACTTGGTCTGGGGACACCAGCCGCCGCACGACAGTGGTCATGCTGGCCCCTGTGTCCCTCAGAGCTTCCACCTCCTCCCCATTAATTCTCACCCTCTGCTGATATTTAGCAGTGTTCGGGGGCAGGGACACTACGGGGACCACCTCTCTATCCCCGAGTGAAACCAGTGTCAGGCCTGTCCACTCCCCTTCCCTATCTAAGGGCAGCTCCACCCCAAGCGCTATACTACTCACCCCGGGACTCTTCACGCCCGATGGGGCTGGTGGTCGCTTGCGACACTTGGGATCTCCTCTGTAGTGTCCAATCTCCCCACACTCGTAGCACCGCACAATCCTTGGCTGCTGACTCCTGTCAGGGTAAGTGGGTCTTGTGGAATTGGACGGGGGTGGGGTTCCTACTCCCTTCCCAAACTTATTTTGGGGACCTTTCGAGAACTCCACCTTTTTATCTCCCCCCTCTTCCTTCTGGGGGAAACCCTGTCCACCTTTCGAGCCATCTCCCCAGGGGCCCTTGTGAGACACCCGGGTGCTCACCCAAATATCTGCCTCCTCCGCAAGCTCTCGAGGATCCTTCAGCTTGCGGTCCACCAGATGTTAGCGCAGCTCCGGAAAGCTCTTATCCAAGAGGTGCTCCCTTAAAAAAAGATCGTACAACCCTTGGTAGTCCTGTACCTCGCTGCCACGCACCCAACCATCTAGTGCCTTCCTCGCGTAATCAAAAAAATCTACCCATGTCTGGGTGGACAGCTTATGGCTGCCACGAAACTTCTGCCTATACTTCTCGGGGTTCAGGCCAAACTTCTTTAACAAGGCCTCTTTCATGGGGGCGTACTTAACCTGATCCGCCTTGGCCAAATATAACAGGGTGTCCCTAACAGTGGGAGGTATATACCGGTAGAGACCACCTCCCCAGTTACTCTCGGGTACCCCATGGGCCGTTAAGGCTACCTCGTATGCCTCCAACCACTTCATGATGTCATCCCCTATTGTATAATTGGCTATGACTTCTTTGGGTAGGTAGATTTTTGGTTCTTGAGGTTCCCTGGGTATGCTGCCACCATTGTCTTTGTTAGACGCATTCAATTGGAGGGCACGTAACTCCAGCTCTTTTAACTGAAGCTCGTGCGCCAGCTTCTTCTCCTCCATTGCCCATTCCAATTTTGCTAATTCCTTTTCCTGTTCCAATCTGGCCATTTCTCTTTCTTTCTCCTGCCTGGCCAGCTCCCATTTTAACTGCCTCTCTTCCCTTCTGTCCTCATACTCCCTTGGAGACGCGCTCCTGCTAGACCCTGTCTTACTACTGGCCCCAGAACGTCTTCCTGGGGGCACATTCTCGGACATGTCTACATTCAGGATATCTAGGACTTCCTGGGTGCTCTCCTCCTGAGGTGCATCTGGCGCTTCCTGTCCCTCATCCCCTCTCCCTTCTGGGTGGGCTTCTACCCATGCCCTAATGGCGGTACGGAGTTCCGGCGCCTTGGCCCTCCGCATCCCAGGCACCCCCAACTCCTGCGCGAACTCCCTCAGTTGCCTCACAGTGTACCCCTCGAGGTCAGCTAGCCGGGATTCCATTCTGGCAGGTGGGGACCTAGACTCTAAGGAGAAAATTCCTAGGGTGTAGGCAACAGTCAATAGCTAACCAGGCTTCTTGCACTCTCTACCTGGACAGTGGAACTAATGATCCAGCAACAATGGTTTCTGTTCTGTGGAACAAAAAAAATGTAGGATAGGCGTTTAACTGTGGCGCCCTTCGCCTCACGGAAGGGTGCTGTATGGTCACAAGTCCCAAGGATCCCACCGCTGGCCAACAATGTAGGAACCCGGGGTCACCAGGCCCTATAGGCGGTAGCGTGGCGCGAGCCGGTCGGGCAACCAGAGGGCTATGTGTTAAGCAACCATACACCACACGCTTCTCATGGACTAGGAACACACACAATAAGGGACGCCACACCGTTCAATTATGCAAATACTTCAAGTTTATCAAAGTTTAGTTGGTCAGATGCAGTTCAGGAAATAACAAGGTAATACATGAATTATAATACCATCATGACATTACATTCGACACTCTGGGTGATACTTATGCAGTGCCTAACCTTGTTCTAGCGCTGTGCGCGCTTACGTAAAGTCTTTCCCTGAACGAGCCGTCTAACTAAGCATGATACTTGAACGGGGACACATTGGGCTCACTAACATGGCGCCTGTGGAACTGAGCGCTCCTCGTAATCAATGGCCCCTAATCCTGTGAAGTAAAGCATATGAAACAAAGCGCTACGCGCAACCATTGGTAGGTAATTACAGTCGAGCAGAGCATATAATACAATACGTTACTCGTGATCCTGGTGTAGAATTTCCTTCGTGCAGAACATAAAACACAATGCGCTACGCGCATCCCTTAGCATGTAATTACTGCCGAGTAGAGCATATAACACAAGGCGCTACTCGCATTTCCTGGCAAAACAATTACTATCGAGTAGAGCATGGAACACAGTGCGCTACTCGCATTTCCTGGCAAAACAATTACTATCGAGTAGAGCATGGAACACAGTGCGCTACTCGCATCTCCTGGCAAACAACTTCGTTCGAGTAGAGCATGTAACACAAGGCGCTACTCGCATTTCCTTTTAAGGTAATCACGATCGAGTAGAGCATATAACACAAGGCACTACTCGCGATCGCGGGCATGTGAATACTTTCGAGCGGAACAGGTCATACAGTGCGCTACTCGCATCCCTTGTCACTCCAGCGGGGGAAGCAGGGTCGGTGGCGGGAAGCGCCACACGAGGGTAATGTTAGTCAGTTCCTTTAGGCGGCTTCCAGCGGGGAGACTGACAGGACTTGCGGAGCGGGTCCCTATGCTCCGGTGCAGTTCACTAAGCACCGCTCTCAGTCTTACAGAAGGGGGGACACGGACAGGATCCCTCGGCGGGGTCTCTCCGTCGCGCAGGCAGGGGAGGGGATTCCCACGGAGGGGACGACCCGGGCCAAGTGCGGTGCGGTTTCCGGACCAGCAGGGGGCGCACCAGGGGGGATCTCGGCCTCCGGGCTTACCTCCGTCTCGGCGTCAGCAGGCGTCCGTCCTCACGACGTTGGGGGAACTCGGCCCCGACCTTGCGCACCTCCTCACTCGGCTGCGACGGCAGCGACGGGGCCCTGGGCTTCTCCTGGGCCTCGCGACACAGCAGGGCACTCCTCCAGGCCGCAGCGGGGAGCGCGCTGGCTTCGTCGTCGCAGGGGGGGGCTCAAATTAAGGATGGGGTAAAGTGCTCAGCGGAGCACGCTGCCGGGGGTCCCAGACCAGGGTAGGAAGCGCGGGGGTCACAGCGCTAGTACCTGGTCGATCCCCGGTGTCTTGGCAATCGGCTTAGTATTTGGTTCACTAGAGTAGCTTGGACACGCAGTCTCAGCTCTGGCATTCAAGGCTTACAGCTCGCTCTTGTCATGCAGTTTCAGTTCTTGAAGTTAGATTTCAGTTCTCAGTTGACAGATGAAGTCTTGTGGCGCAGATGTATCTGGCGCCCTTAAGGGGTTCTGTTACAGGGGTAGGGATGGAGAGGGCGACTAGATCCTTCCTAGTCAGGTTGGCAGAGAGTCTCTGGGTCCTCCTACTACTGGGCAAGATCAGTGGGATTCACAGGGCACCTCACTCACTTAAGAGGCAGTACCTAAATCCTGTCACTCTCAGAGGCATAAGTCCCTGGCTAGGCCCTACCGCCTACACTCCTGGTGGATTCTTCCAGCTCTGCTTCACCCCAATGGCCAACTCACCACACAAGTTTCCCTCCCACTCTTAAGTAGCCCTAGGTCAGGTGACCTCTAGCCAAGGCGGCAAAAGTAAAACCCCACCCCCCTTCTAGAAGGTTCCAGCTTCTTCCAGGAGCTTCCCCACTCTAACTATGGGACAAAAAGGCGGGCTGGTGTCGCAACATTGTTGTGGGTCCCAGCCAGCTCCTGGCAGCTAGGGTGCTACTATCAAAAACGACCACCCTGCAGTAGCAGGGGTCTGTGGCAGCCATCTTGGGAGAAGGGAGCACCTGCACCTTAACACTGCCTGGCAATGAAAAGGCGCCCGGAGACCTAGTCCAACATAAAAATGAGGGTGGAAAAAATGATGCACGATACAAAAATAGAAGGGGAGACCACCCTAGGGCTGACAGGTCCAACAGTCAGCCACTGTGATTTAAGTGTGTATACTGTATGGTCAGTATGATATGTTCTCAGTCAGGGTTATGTGTCACTATGGCAGGTGTTCCCATTATAAATGCTTGTTGATATAATGGTGTGGGCCGCCACTGGGGTGGTGCCAGTGGGAAGGGCCCTCACTCCAGGTTATGCTCAACCAGTTGCATTTGGGGGCAAGAGGAGGTTCATACATGTGAGTGGTGGTACTTGACCCCTTCCCCGCTGGAGGGGTGGGGATGTTTACTCAATGTCAAGAAATATTTCCAACAGCTTATGTATGTTTGTAAATTGATGCATAGTATTGAGTAGTGTGTGTGTAATAAATGTACTCTTCCCTTTTATAAAGAAAAGTACAGACTGCTCAATCAATTATTGAGTGTTATTTCTGTGTGCCTGTAAATGGCGATTACTAGCCCACACCACCTCCCTTGAGTAAGCCTTAGACTGCTCTGCAACGCTACCCTCGGAGAGTCAAGCACTACAATGCGGTGTTTCCAGTGAAGGACAAATGTAGACCCATTATTTGTGCAGGCCTCACAACTAATGCCTCGTTTTCCAACATTGGTGTCTAGCGGCGGGATACATAGTATCTTACTCTGGTACGCATTGATGGGATTTGATAAGACCAGTTTTGCCACACATTACCTATACAGTAACGAGCAAATGATAGAGCACAAGGCTCTGAGAAGGGTTCAAATGTTTGGTTATGTGAGCTAAAATTATGGAAAAGGAAAGCTCACGCACACATATATGCCATGTGAAGATCTTATGGTTTAAAAGTTAAACTGTATTGATATGAATGAGTTATGTTTACTATAATGTGATGGCGGGGTGGGGCTTTCCAGCAAATGATTGCATACAGCTGTTCTAAGCCATATTGTACACTTTGAACACTAATACTACACATGCTACTCCTGCATGAGGAGGGTATCTTCTCAAGAGGTATAGGGACAGCAACTGATACCCACATCATAGATTGGGGTGTAGAGGTAGATTGGACTTTGGGGGGAGAGGAGAACTGGGGAACACTGGGAAATTAATGCGCTTTTCAAGGGTGGGTTTTTACAGGAGGGGCCCCAGCTAGCCTTCCCCTCGCTGACATTTTTCTTGCCATTGGCGCAGGCCAAAACCACTGGAAAGGTGGGGCAGGAGGTTTCTAGGTCCCGGATAGTGACACCCAAGAGGTTCCCAATGTGGGGGGACCCGAGAAACGTTTCCCACGGTGGGAGGAGGGTGCAGGAGAGTTGTGAGTCCGGCAGGCCCCCCAGGTTAACTGGTGGGGAGGGTGAGCAACCCAGGGGTGGCCCATGGTAGTGGGTGGCCCCAAAGGAGGGTAGTTCCCGAGCTAGGATGTGTAGTGATGGTCCCTAGGTACTCTAGGTAGGCTAGGTAACTGACCCTGAGGAGACCCTGAGGTGTCAGGGTTGGGTAGGGTAGGTGCTTTCTTGAGGAACCATAAGGATATCATCCTGGAGCTTGTGTTGTGAACCTGAGGTGGTGGCTTGGGCGATGCCTAGTCAAGTGACCAGTCAGGTAGGTCCTAGGGGGTCGGTCCCTAGGACCGGGAGCATGAGGGTATCCCCCAGCTCGGTGCAGAAGGCTGACTTCTGCAAGGTAGTACCACCCTGAAGACAGATGGGGCCCATCTTAAGTAAAGGGACCCTGTGCTTCTGGGGAGGGTGGGGCAGGCCACGCCGGGATGTGAGGGTCCCTGGCTGAGTGTGGTAGTACCACCCTGCAGACAGGTGGGACCCATCTTAAATGAAGGGACCCTGAACTTCAGAGGGGGGTGGTGCAGGCCAAGCAGGGATCTTGAGGGTCCCTGGACGGTCTTCCAAGGTGCTGCAGGGAGACTAAGGAGGGCTCTGAGAGGTGGGCCTGGTTGAATCTGACTCTGGGTTCACAGGCTCTCTAAGGATACTCCGGGAGGAAGGCGCGTCTCACATAGGGAAAGGTGCATAGACCCTGTTATCGCAATGGAAAACATGGCTTCTATGCAGACAGGTGAAGCAGTAATAGGGCAGTCCAACAGAGCTTCAGTATTTCTTTCAGGGTCCTAGCTACATGTTCTGGAAGTATTGGAGTCATGGGTCACACAGGTCTGTCTCATGTAAGATGTTCAGTAAGCTGGAGGGGAATTCCAGTTTATATTCACAAATCTTCAGAATTGGGCTTTGCCACTTTGTCTGAATATATTCCAATATTTTGTATATCCAACCAAACAGTTTTGTAGCAGATTTTCCCTCTTCAGAAGTGTTCCTAAAAAGGGTACTCTGGCCTTCTTGCTAGAGGAGCGCTGTTGCCCCTACCTGTGAGGAGCTGGCCAGGTGTAACCTTCAGGTGTCTGCCCTGGAAGGAAAACGTGTATTTCCCCTTGCAGGTGAAGTGTGAATGTACTGGATCGTGAGTCACTTTATCCTGATTATATCCTGCTTCAGGACTCTTTATTCTGTGTAGTGTGCACTCACACTTGATACATTTCCTGCCCGGCCAGCTATACTATTGTTTAGTATTATGGAACAACTTGAGCGATTGTGAGCACCTTCACACCAGTAGCAACTGGCTTGTATCAAGGGTGGCGGGGGGAGGCGAGGAACAAAACAAAAAAGCCACTTACCTTTGCAATGCAATGTCCTCCTCCCTCGGGTGTCTTCCAGGAAGCTTCTGATGCAGGAAACTGGCCTGTCCAATCCTGGCGTTGCTCTCACAGCATGAAAGCAGCGCCAGGATTGGATAGAGCAGGCTCGCCCAGCGCTCCTAAGAGCACTTGAGCCCTGCTCTTTCTCTAACCCAGCTGTCTAAGACAGCTGGGTTAGAGAACTTTAAAATGCGCATGTTTGGCTGGCCGTCCCAAGACGTCTGGCCAAAAAGACATGCGCATTTTAAAGCGCACAGCTCCCTGCTGCCGCCACTGGCAGTGCCGGCCCTACCCCGTTCTGACACTTAGTTCAGGACGAATTGCTGAAAAATAAAATGGTAATAAATAAACTTTATCACCATTTTATTTTTCAGCTCTGGAGCTTGTTGGGCGACGCTCCTTCACTCAAATGGAGCAGCCGCCCCTGCTTCACACCCATATTTGCAAATAACAATGCTCTTGTGTGCAAAGTGAGAGGGGGGTTCACATATTGCTGCCTTTCCCCTGGAGTAGTGTAGTCACAGAAAGATCTGAGCCCTGGAGGATCCGATTCCAAGGGACCGCATGTCTCGAGATCACAGGAAGGTAACTGCAATGACAAGGTGTCTGTCCACTGAATGTCAGACTACAGGCAACAAGGTCAGTGTCACTCACATCTAAATGTCTGCAAAATGAACATTTTAGAATCAATATTAAAAAATATTGAACTAAGTGGAAAAAAAATTGTTGGTTTCTCCATTGAGTGCGATAATAATTCCAGCAAAGAGCTGTGAAATAACTCTATTAGAGTGTAAGTCAGATCTCCACAGCTCTCACATTCTTAATAAGCCTTGCTGTGTTCAATCTTTACATTTTCTAGCAATATATCACCATGTTTGTCATATGGGATTTGAATTCACAAAGGCCTTTTCTGTGAGTAAGTGTGACTTACACTAGGCTTAAGCACTATTTACTCCTGATTGTTTTGGGAGTGAGTAGCAAGCTCTCATGGGAATTAGGTTTGTGAACCAGACACAATGTCTGAAAACCTGTGTCCACGTGACCATGTGTTAAAGCCAGAACCAAGAACTCCAAGGGCTCCATTATGCATAGGCTGCACTTTCCCTGTTTGAGCCCTGGTGCACATTAAAACAGGTGTGCCAGGAGCAAACAGGGAAAGTGTGGCCTATTACATAGAATGTGCTGCCCTCAGGGCTGCCGCGAACTCGAGCTGTCCTGGGGCAGACCATTCAAGTGAAATACGGAGCAGCTTTGAAGGTGCCACTCAGTGTTTCACTGTGCAGAGGCAACCCACCTGCACTTTTAAAGGGGATTAGAGATCTCCTTGCAGGCTGGTGCAGTCACTGACTGCACCCACCTGGAAGGGAATGTCTGGGGGTCCATGGGACCCCCTTTCCCCCCTCCAGAGGGTTGTTTTCCAATTGATTGTATAAATATATGTTAAGATATTGTGTATCTCACACCAATTCTTGGCTCGTGATATCCATTTCATTCTGTAATGTATTGAAATTGTTGCATCAAAATCATGTATTGTCTACAATATCATTTGAACCTCAACTTTTTTATTATAAATAAATAAAATATATTTCTATCATGTTTTAATTGTAGTTTTCACTCTACTCACACTGAGTTCTCTCTAATCATGTTGTTTTGTATAATGAGTGTCTGAATTAGTCGCACCTTTTGGACTGCCTAGGAATTTTTGTTTTTGATTGTATTTTTACCCTGGCCTAGGAGCTCTAGAATTATTAAAGGGGGTCCTTGTTATTTGCATATATATGCTCCCTGGGGACGCACAGACAGTGTGCCACCTTTTAGGTGGTGCATTGTCAGTGCGCCTCTTGAAAGCTTCTATGCCTCTGCGCCTGCGTCTGTAATAAGGCGCGAGCTCAGAGGCAAAGGGATTCCCTCATTTGCATAGGGCACGCCCCCATGCAAATGTGGGGCTGCTCCCTGAAGAGTGAGTTGGTGCTTTATGTGCGCCAGCGCTATCGGTATTGAAGAAGGGGCCGCACAAGTGTCTGCGGCCCCTTCTGTACTACGAAAGTGCCCCAGGGGCACACAAACGTTGCGCTCCCGGGGCACTTTATGTAATATGGTCCCAAGTCCAATACTTCATGATTTTTCATTTTCAAACAATCTGCAAAGAGGAATCAGCCTTTCCAAGATGTCCGTGTCTGCGTTATTACTCACTGGCCACTCTTCCTGCAGGATTACCACAGGCTGTTAGGTTAAAATGTAGCCTACAAATTACATGGTCCAGCCCCTCCCAGCTGAGTACAGGGCAGCAGCCCTGCACAGGCACTGGAATTCCCGCCTAAACCACTTGAACACGCTCCACAGTAAGTTATCATAACAAGTCAGTGTATAAATAGTCCCCTCTGAGCGCTGCACTTGTTCTGTTTGCTCAGTCTGTTCAGGGAAGTATTTAACTGTCTTTTTAGTCACTGTATTGGGAAATGCATCAGGTTCATGCCTCCATTCAGCAATGTGTGAAAGAGACCTTGAATGTCTGTGCAACATTTGTGGTGAGAGGCTTTATTCTGTAAAACCACAGAAAAGGAGATGCTGTTTGAGAAAGGCTTTACAGAACAAAGTATGTGCACATGGTTGTGATTGTGGTTTCAGAGGTCTAGCCAGAGATTAAAATAAAGCATGTCATTTGAGGCTTTGGACTTTCAGGCTTTGCCTCGTGTGTTGCTAAAGTTGTCTCAGCTTGAAGCGTGGCAGCAAAGGGAAGCGGGGGGCTTAAAAGAGCCTTCTGAAACAGCTGTCTAAAAGAGGCTCCGAAGCAGCGGCATCGCCTCTGCTGCGGGGACATTATTTTAGGCTGTGGTGGTAATCCCGGTGTATCTGGCTTCAGGAGGAGGGAGGGACAGAGGAAAAAAGATGGCCTTCATGGGGTGCGTTGATTCTACGATTGTTGTTCGTGTGTTTCTGGAGTAGGAGTTTTGCCGCAAATTACTCTTAATTACTCAAGCTGCCATAATGACATAATTTTGGTAATTTTGCATTACAAGAGTAGTGCGTAATTACTGAAATTACTCCGATTACTCTGGCGTAATTAAAATTTCACTCAGGCATAGAATAAACATGCATTTGAACATGTAATTTATTTTTCTGTCTACAAAACCTCATCCTTGCACTCCCTTTACAAATTATGGGGCTTATTCACAAGCCGCTTGGGTGCTGGTGCGTCACTTTTAATATGGGAAAAAGTGACGCCCCGGCGGCGGAAGGGGCTTGTAAATTAGGCCCTTAGTGCTTGCCCTCCTCTCCTCGATGGAAAGACATTGTTTCTGGGTGAGGAAGTATCTTCTAAATTGACGATCGATGCCCACAAACTTATGGGTCTGTGAATACTAACTTCATTTGTCATTTTAAATTCAACCACGCACCAACCCCTAAACGTATAAGAGTAAAATATGCAGAAAAAATCCACTAATCATGATCCCGTGACCCAGGACATGTACTTTTGCGTTTGGAAACTGCTGTTTGTGTGCACCTAAGAGGAAACATCATGAACACAATTATTAATGCATTGGGCTCCAAAGTGCCTGTGTGTGACGGAGCAATATCCCATGAATTGGTGCATCTGGAATTCTTGTACGAGGAATAACTTTGTGCAAGTTTTTGTAGGATGTCTACACTAGTCTAGCCCCATCCTGGAACAGACCAATGGTAAATAGTTATTTTCCTAGTGTGAATTTATTGCAGTTTGTAACCTGATGGCTCAATGATCTCAGCATGAGCCTTTGAATCTCTTGATATTATGAATGTCTGTGAGAAAGCCAGAGTCTAATGCAGTTACTCCCTTTCTGGTACCTGTAAAAATTTAGAGATGAAAACCGAGACCTTTAGCATCAAGTTAGATTTATCGAAGTCCTCTCCAGATGGCTGAAAAAGTACATCTGTCACATGTATTATGACCAGAGATGCCCAGGAGTTGAGTCCATCCATAAGAAGGGCCACTTAAAAAGTGACCACTGCCCCCTCTCGGGACATTTACATGTGCCTCTGATCTTTACAGCAAGAGAGATGGTAACATAATGAGCACAAGTTTTTATCATCTTGTCAGTAAAACACAGAGTTAGGATAAAAAGCAGCTACATAACTCAGATTTGGACCCCACAGATTGGCCTGGACAAGTGTCAGGTTGCAAGAATTCAGCAAAATATATTCTGTGTGTCCGTGTAGAACCGCTTGAAAACTTCCTTGAAGAATAACAGACGATCAACGGGTTAGAAACCTGAAAGCTATAGAAGGTCACTTGAGAAGTGTCTAAACAAATCAAAGTTTAAGTAAAATAGTCTTAAGTGCTGCATGCGCTCCTGAGGCTAGAAATGAGCTTGCTTCATGATAAAAAAAAGTATTCTTTCAGGCTAGCCTCAGCCATGATGAGAATCCTTCTAAGAATCCCTTCCTCATCTTTGTGAAAATGGTGATTTAAGTCCATAAAATTATCCCATGTCTATTAAAGGGATTTCAGGGATAATCACATGAGATTGTTCAGAATTTATTGGACTCCTACCTTACAGGTGAAGCCAACTCCCTCCGATTCAGATAACTGTTCGAAGCTGAACTATTCCGGAGAGCCTTCGCCTGAATTCTACCTCCTGAGCAGGTGATTGACCAGTGCTTGATTGGATCTTTTCTGCATCCGGCTGGATGCTCACGCTGCTAAAGATTTTTATATTCCTGTATGTGCTTTGCCTATGTTTCACCTACCTAAGCACTTTGAAATTACAGAAAAATGACACTTGGGACATTATAAAACTTAATGAAAAATAAATAGTCAAAATTGACACAATTGACTTTCTAAGAACAGAGATTGCTTCTCAAGAGCATCATATGGAGAATTCCAAGCTGGCCGTGCCATGCTCCCCTGCCTGCCCTCTTTCAAATGACCTTAGCTAAAGTGTCAAATCTATAAAACTATTTTCGCAATGCAGAGGTGGTTATCCTAAGGCTAGCAGCACCTGTCCAGCCTATTCAGTGCCACCCTCCTCAGATGAAACCTGATAAGACCTTAAGCATGCCATCATCTCACCACTTCTGTCTGCTGATACCGGTAACATTTCACAGTCTTTCTTCAGTCTTTCTTGGTCTTGTCATGCATTAGAAATAATTGAGACAGTTGTGAACCCACCTATCTCCCCTGGGCCTCAAGGCCAAAAGAGTTCACTGTCGGGATTCAAGCTTCCAGATGAAACTGGTGCAATGAGTTTGAACATCAGTAGAACTCCTCATTGCCTGGATCATGGCATCCGTCTGCTTCATTATGTCTCTGATACAAAGATCACACTTTTGCTCAGCCGTCTACAATCCTATAGTCAGCAATGCTGAACTTTACCACAGAATCACATGGGTCAAACACATTTGTTGGAATCAGAAACAAAATTAAGGGTCATCATTGTGGAACACCTTACAAAACCACCTTGGAAGGGCTTTTCTCAAGTTCAGACACGCTTAAAACCCATATTGTCACGCAGACCTTCGAACAGAGCCAATCTTTTCGTTCAGAAGTATCAGCCAGCTGCTTGTTCACCGTTACCACTGTCCTGCTGGTCAGGCCTTGGATTGGTCACTTTGTAATGCCATCCGTGGGCACGTGCCGGCACCAAGGCCTTTAGATCAAACATCTATACATAAAGTCAGAGCTCTGAAGTTGCTGCATGAATGTTTTCCATCATTTTATATAAACTCAAATAGACAATTTTCATTTCCTATGTGCCTTTCATATACCTTACTTACATGCTCACAAATTTACTTTGCACCAGTCAGAAGCTTAGAATATACTAGTCTGCAGATTTTGTGTTACCAGTCCCACATGGATTTTAAGTCAAACTTAAGTGCATGTTCAAAATAAATTCACAATTGTACCTGCGATAATCCATTTATACAGTGCATTGTAGTTTTGTTCTTATTTTGCCCTAGTTTGATCGTGATTACAAGATTTGTGATGCGCTTAATTTTTTGCTAATTTCCCAGAGGACCTCCGGTCCTAATTTGTAGCTCAGTCAGGGAACTCGCCTGACAGGGGTAAAGTTATGTGATCTGCTGGGAGCCAAGCAAAGCCACCTTCTTTGGAGAGAAATGGTTGCCAGCAGGGTTTTGGAAAGCAAGTCAGGGAGCAAACATGCCAGCAACGAGAGCTTGCAGACCAAGTTGATTGTGTTTGGCAAGGAAGTTGTCTCTTTGGGACTGTAGTAAATTCTCAATGAGACATTCTTAATGAGCACAATGCCACAGCACAAATCAACATCTCAAGCAGAGGAAATGAGTCCTAGAACTGCATTTTTAATTAGTTGTAATGAACATCCCATTTTAACTTTCCTTGATTGAACTGGTCACACTTATGCGCGTCATCATCAGCTGCAGCCACTGCTTTGCGTCCAGTGTTCTTCAACACGTTCTAAGTTTTCTACTTTGATTTCTATTTTTGAATGGCTGAAAGCTCTGATTTTAGCAAATGCATTTCTTACTATTTGATTTCGTGTACATCTGTCTTCACTGTCTATGAAAGTAGTTTGTTCAGGACTGCGTTATATTACATATACAATGAATGCGCTTGGCTCCTGATTCTCCACCTTGTTTGCACCCAGGCACAAGATGGATGCCGTTTTCTTTAATTATTGGCAGAACTGAGAGGGGCTTGTTGAGGCTTGACCCATTCCAGAGTTTCGGATCAGATTGTCAGCATCCAAGAGTGTGCACCAAAATCAATAAATTCATGACGTCAGTAGGTTTAAGGCAAAGGGCCCAAACACAAGATTGACAGAAGCTCCAGGGCTTAGAAGAAAAAAGCAGTGGGTGTAGCCTGAGGTAGGCTTTGGTGCCACATTTTAGGAGTTAATGTGTCATTTCGATGGATATTTACAACAAAATGTCGGAGCACGGTGTTACTTCAAAATTGATAATGCCGTGCTGAGAAATGTTTAAAATGCAGGGATGCATCGTATTTACAAAAGTATGGCGCACCCTGTGTTTCTCCTAGCGCTGGCTGAGTCAAATGTGCCTTTTGGGCCCAAATGTGCTTTTTTGCCAGTGTTCAGTGACACACAGAATTGAATGACTCCTTGATTAGTTAGGAAGTCACTCCCAGGACTGAGACAAAGGGAAATGGGTTGTCCTTCCACTGACAGAATGGTCCTCATAGCTGTGCCTTGGAATGTATTTAATCTCAAAGGATGCCTACACTGTCACTAGCAGATGTAGCTCACACCTCGGTCTGCCTCCCTTTTGCTGTCATATCCAGCTTGTCTCCAAACCTAGTGGGAATGGAAGGTAGCCCAGAACTATTATGGAGTGACATCAAGGGAGGAATTGCTCAATTTAATAGCCACACTTCTTTGTGGGCACAGGGAGCTTTGCTCATTGGAAGAAAGGTTCTGCTATATTGGATTTAGGTAGAGAGGGGCACAGTGGGATAGTTTATAGTAAAACACACAGGAAGTACTGCGAATGTTTGTAGGCTCACTCCCGGGAACTTTAACCCCATTGGTTAGGAAGTGGCCATAAATTTCCCTCACCCACGAGCTGGCCCTGGGTATAAATGTGGCACTTCCAGTTGCCTCTTCAGAACACCTCTGAACCTGTGGAAGATGGCAGAAGGACTGCAACTGCTGCTGTGAACAGTGAAAAGAACCCTAAGGGTTGCACCTGCTCCCATTTGTACCCAGGACAAATGGGACCTACTGTTAAGCTACTGGGACACAAGAGCTGCAAGAAGCCCACACTTCTGAAGAGCCCAGCTGACCGGTTTCAACTGGACCTTGACCCTGCTGGTGGCTTCTCTTGGAGTGAGTCATGACCTATAACTGGTGTTCTTAAGGTCCTGGGGCCCCTAGATAAGTGTCATAGGGTACCTCTCCACACTAACCCTAAAGGCACTTTTTGGCTGGAGAACCAAAGGATGTGCGGGACCGACCTACCAAACAAATCTGGCTAGGATGTATTGCCAGTGGGCCTGACTTTGCAATAGTTTGTGCTACATTCTTCAGTCGGTGTTGGAATCCGTCAACGCTGAGGCTGCTTCAACTCCATCCTGCAGCTTCCTTGATGCAGTCGTTGACAAGAACTTGATTGACACCAACAACTCCAGAGCACAGAACCCCAAACTTTCCCCACCTTTATCAACAATCACATCAGCGTCCCGTCCTCTTACAACCCATCAAGCCCTCATTTTCCCTCCATCTGCTGCCTTCCAGGCAGATGAACCCTTCAAAAACCCATTGACATCCAGAACTGTTTCTAAGAAGGCAACTCTTCCCCAGGACAATCCAGTTCTTGTATCAAGATGATGATCAACCATGGCCAGTCTTAACTTTGACTTAGCCCCTGTCTAGCATGAGCAGTTCAGGTTTAAGTTACTGAAACCTTTACTTGACCTAACAAGAATAGTGACAGTATTAATTGTGGTGGACTACCATCCATCCAAACTAATATTCCACTTTTTAAAAGCTGTGCAATACAGTACACTATTTAAATGACTAAATGTACACTGATGTCAACTCGGGGTCTCCTTGAATTACAATTATAAAGCATTTGGAACCTTGGAAACACCATGCCTGAACATGCAATTCCAGAGTACTTAAGACCCAAGTGGCGGGCTGTCACCTGTGAGCCTAGGGAGACAGCACATCCTTCTGTGCATTACCACACTTGCGTGTTGGCCTTTCTAGCTGCACAACATACTTTCTCAGTGGAAGGCTTTCAAAATCCTCCAATGATCATCCAATTATAAATCCACTCAGACTGTGAACTGAGCAATTGGCATGGAAACCTACCAGATAGGCTAATTGCCTCTAAAGCATACTCTGGGGATGGAAGACACCTGAGATCCAGCCCTGTATGGATCTCATGAACCAAGGTGCAAGAAAGAAAATTAATTCTTGTTTTCCTCCAAATGTTAAAATAATAGCATTTGACTGGTGCTGGCTTTTAAATAGAAAAAACAGGCTCAGTGGCCCACATGGATTATTGATACAATACAAACCATTGCATCTAGAGTTTGAATTTGGAGGTTTATTTTTGGAAAAGTCATCTGTTCATAAATCATACGAGCATCATTATTGAGAGTTTGCTGTAAACGGAAAAAAATCTAGAAATCTATATGGAATACATTTAAAAGAAGCTTTTTCAAGCCACATGGGACTTGTCCTCTGAAGATGGAGAAGGTAAATATCATTGTTGTCTAGAACTAGGCATATAATTTGTCAGGTATCCATTTTGCCAGCATGGAGCCGACCAATTAAAAACACATAATCTCATGCTTTTCACTAAACACATGCCACACTAACAAAGTGATGTCAGTGCTCACTTTCCCTCTTGCAAACAGACCTCATTAAATATTGATGTACCCAGTTGACCAAATTCTTGAGCTAGTAGAACAGAAACAAGGCAGTGCAATCTGCAGTCAATTTAAATTTCCCATTCAATCAATCAATCAATCAGGGGTTGTAAAGCGCGCTACTCACCTGTGAGGGTCTCAAGGCGCTGGGGGCGGAGGGGAGCGTCTCCGGATCAGTCAAAGAGCCAGGTCTTGAGGTCCTTCCTGAATGTGTGTAGAGTCGGGGAGCGTCTGATGTTCACAGGGAACTCGTTCCAGGTCTTGGCTGTGATGTAGGAGAAGGCTCTCCTGCCGGTTCTGTGTCTGCGGATGCGGGGGACCTCTGCCAGGGCGAGGTCATCAGAGCAGATATTCCTTTTGGGTATGTAGAAAGATACTCTGTCGTTGAGGTATTTGGGTCCGATGTTGTTGAGAGATTTGTAGGTGTGGGTGAGTAGTTTGAAGGTGGTCCTCTTTTCGACGGGTAGCCAGTGGAGGTCTCGTAGGTGTTGGGTCATGTGCTCGTGACGCAGTGTCCCGAGGACGAGTCTGGCTGCGGCGTTCTGGATGGTTTAGAGTGTGTGTAGAAGAGTTCTGTTTACTCCGGCGTAGAGGGCGTTGCCATAGTCCAGTCTGCTAGTTATGAGTGAGTGGGTAACAGTTTTTCTGCATTCGGGGGGATCCATTTGATGGTCTTACAGAGGATGCGAAGGCAGTTGAAACTGGTGAACACGATGCGTTGATCTGGTGGTTCATGAAGAGGGAGGAGTCAAGGATGATTCCGAGGTTCCGAGCGTGGTCTGTCGGGGTTGGTGGGTTCCCGAGGGCCACCAGGTGTTGTCCAGGCGATGGTGCAGGGTCCGAGGATGAGGACCGCCATCTTCACTGAGTTGATCTTCAGGCAGCTGTCCTTCATCCAGGCTGCCACGTTCTTCATTCCTTGCTGGAAGCAGAGTCTAAGTCTTCAGGATCCTTCGTGAGTGAGAGGATGAGCTGGGTGTCGTCGGCGTAGGATATGATGCTGAGCCAATGCTGTCTGACGATGGCGGCGAGGGGGGCCATGTAGATAATGAAGAGCGTCGGGCTGAGTGATGATCCTTGGGGTACTCCGCAGTTGATGTTGGTGGATTCGGAGAGGAAGGGAGGGAGTCTGATCCTCTGGGTTCTGCCGGAGAGGAAGGATTAGATCCAGTCTAGGGCGGCTCCCTGTATCCCCATGCATGGAGTCTGGCTGCAAGCGTGCGATGTGAGACGGTGTTGAAGGCTGCGGAGAGGTCTAGAACGATGAGGGCCGTGGTGTGTCCCTGGTCTAGTAGCATGCGGATGTCGTCTGTGGTGGCGAGGAGGGTGGTCTTGGTGCTGTGCTTGCTGCGGAAGCCCGACTTGGAGGTGTCTAGGATGGAGTTCTCTTAGATGAAGGCGGTCAGCTGGGCGTTCGCGAGTCTCTCGGTGACTTTGGCTGCGAAGGGGAGGAGAGAGATGGGTCGGTAGTCATTCAGGTCCATTGGGTCAGCCGTCGGTTTCTTGAGGAGGGGTTTCACCTCCGCCCGTTTCCAGTCATCAGGGCAGGTGCTGGATCTGAGGGAGGTGTTGATCGTCTGTCCCAGTTCGGGTGCGATGGTAGCCCTATGGAAGATGTGAGGTGGGCAGGGGTCCGTTGGGGCTCCTGAGTGAGTTTTCTTCATGGTCGCGGTGATGTGCTCGACGATAGCGGGGTCTCAGGACGTGATGGTTGGTTTATCGGTGTCGGTAGGTGTGAGGGTGTTGTCCAGTGCTTGTTCTCTGAATTTGTCGTAGAGGGCCTTGATCTTCAGATTGAAGTAGGAGCTGAGCTTGTCGTAGAGTTCCTGGGAGGGTGTGATGTCAGTGGCATCGCTGGTGGGCTTTGCGAACTGCTGAATGACGTTGAACAGTTCCTTGGCGTTGATCTGGACTATGTCTCTTATGAAGGTCCGTTTGGTGTCTCTTATGCACTGGTGGTATTCCTTCAGGGCGCTCTTGTGGTTGTTCCGTGCTTCCGTGGTTTTCTGGTTTTGCCAGGTTTTCTCTAGTCGTCTGCAGGTGCGTCTCGCTTCTTGTAGTGCCATGGTGAACCAGGTGGCCTTCAGGGGGCGTTGTTTGGTGGGGTGGCAGAGGGATGCCTGCTTGTTGGTTGGGCAGGAGACCCAGCGGTGAAATACCCTGGCAGCGGCGTTGGTGTCTGTCGTTGTGCCGGGGGGGGTTTTGGAGGAGGGTGGAGTTGTGCTGTTCCTCTGTGACCTTGCTCCAGTTCCGTCGTGGTGGGCACGTGGCAGGCTTGGGTGCAGTGGTGGACTTGAAGGTGAAATGGACGCAGTGGTGGTCCGTCCAGGCGGGCTGGGTGGTGTGGCTGAAACGGATGTTTGATCCTCCTGCGAAGATGGGGTCGAGGGTGTAACCCGCTCTGTGGGTGGGCATGTTGACGAGCTGTTTTAGTTCTAGGTTGTCGAGGTTGTCGAGGAGAGTGGTGGAGTCGGGGTCGTTGCTGTTGTCGACGTGAAAGTTCAGGTAGAATGTAGTCTGTGGTGGTGGTGGCGTGGGGTGCGGCAAGCGCGGCGATGGGCTGGATGCGATGTCCTGATGGTCTGTAGAAGAGGGTGCTGCGCAGGGTGGTCCTGGGGCTGGTCTGGATCTGGAAGTGGAGGTGTTCTGTGTTGGAGTGGGGGTCGCTCATGCTGGATGTGGAGAGTCGGAGGGAGGTCTTGTGTGCGATGGCGCGTCCCCCTCCTGGGTGGTGCAGGCGGTCCTTTTTCTGGATCTTGTAGCTGTCCGGGATGGCAGTAGCGATGTCGGGCCAGAGGTGGTGTTGGCCCAGGTTTCTGTGAAGAAGGCGACATCGGGCGAGAGGGTGTCAATCAGGTCCTAGATTTCTATAGCGTGGCGGTGCAGGGAGCGCACGTTGAGAAGGATGCATGTTAAGCTTTTGGTGGTGCAAGCATCAGGCGGCCCTTCTGCGGCTGTGGGAGCTTTGTCGATGCTGAAGGATCTGAGGCAGAGTCTGCACGAGAACTGCCCATGTGTCGTGGTCGGCGAGGATCTTACGCAGTCGGTGTGTCTTCCCGGATTGAGAGCATGGAGGGTGGCTGAGTCGCAGTGGTGGAGTCCAGGTGAACCGGGGTTCCTGTCGGTGGTCGCGGTCGGGTTGCGTATGGGCGCAGACGGTCTTGCATTAGGCGCGCCCGCGGCGCGACCATGCAGCGGTCGCCATATGTAGGGGAGTGGGGCGGGAGCAGAGGCAGGGAGGCGGGAGTGGCTGAGTCAGGGTCCGGGGCCTCAGGGGCAGCAGTGGCGGGAAACAGAGGGGGGGAAAAAACACTAAGACCAATACAACAAGGGTGACTCTATGAACAGTACAATACAGTGGAGGCAAACACAAAAAAAGAACAATCAGCAATAAAAATGATGATAGATACCAAAGAGCAAGCGGAACACAGAGGGAATACCAGAAGGCGCCTGAAGCGAACCTGAGGTGCAGTGACGGGCAGCTGGCTCGAACCCTGCTCGGGGGGAGGGCTCAGTGCTTGGTGCGGTTGGCAGTGAGGCTGAGCTGCTGGGGAGAGTGCTGGCCTTGGCCCAGAGGTCAAGGTTTCATGCGCGCTTCCCTGCAGCGGTCACCACATGTAGGGGAGGGGGCGGGAGCAGAGGCAGGGAGGCGGGAGTGGCTGAGTCAGGGGGCGGGGCCGCAGCGGAAGCAGCGGCAGGAAACAGAGGGGAAAAAGAACAAGCATTTACAATGCAACGGTCTCGGCATTGTTAAAGTTAGAGCTATTGGCAGTGCTCATGACAATGCCGTTTCTTTAAATGTTTTAAAAACAAAAACATAAACAAAAATAATGTCATGAGCAATGCCAATAGCTCTAACTTTACCAATGCCGAGACCATTGCATTGTAAATGCTTGTTCTTCTAGTTTGTGCATTGGGCAAACTGTAGGATCTATTCACTGGCTCTACGAGGGTGGCAGGATTCTGCATGATATTTGGGCCATAAGTCGGTTGTTTGTTGAACTTTGCTAGTTGTCCGTTGGCTTTGTTTTTGATAATTGGACTGCATGATTTTCCTTTGGTGATGTTAGATGTTCTACAAACTTGAATCTGGGGCAGAGCTTCCACGGCTGAATAATCTTTACTAGCTCATGTTTTTAGTGCTATGGAGAGTGTGTTGATCATACCCTTTAGTTCATTAACTTCCTCCATAAGTTGCTTAGTCTGGGCCTTTAAATCAGTTATCTGGTTTCTAAACATAGCTGTACAAGAACACAAAACCCTATTAGTTGTATCATCACAACTGATACTTTCACCTTCTGGCCTCTTGGAACTCTGTGTTCCTCGGGGATTTCCAGTAGGGGTAAAAATCTATTTGAACATATAATGTCAGACTCAGTGGTGCATGTTAAGGGAGTGTATGAGCTTGGCAGAGAGGAGTTATTACTCTCTTCAAGCAAAGTATGTTCGTGAATAGAGGCTTGTTGGCCCTTTGAAGAGGATTTTTTAAACATATCAGAAATTGCCGGAGTAGCTTTTTTGGAGATTGTGGCTAAAGAAAGGAGGGTGCACTGGCCACGTTGGAAAAACTGCACGGTCCGGATGGGGCAAGTAAAATCTCCTCACAATCACCAACGAGGTTAACAATGCAATCCATGACAGCATGGGTTTTACAGAACGATTGTTTAGATGTTTTTTTTGCTTTTTTGCCTTTCTTCACAAGCACCCCCCCCCCCCCCCCCCCCACACTATCCAGAGCTTTCCTCTTCCCCATTAGGTTATTCCAGAATTGTTAATTAGAGACAGGCAACACTGTATTGTTAGAAGGAAGAAATTAAGTAAAATGCAGTGGCAAAGACAAAGACAGTAAGTTGTAAACCAGAACTTGCCTCGCAATAGGGTTAAGACTACTTAAAGCATTGACCACCAGCCAAAGGAATGCATAAACTAACATATACAATGATTGAGGATATGGTTCCGTTGCCCATGGCAAGGAGAAAAAGTACATTTGGGGTCGTGGTCCGGAACTGCAAATGAAAAGCGAGTCACAGAGGGGTCGCCCTGCCCTGTCTCAGACAGGCGCAGACGGGCCCGCGCACGACCCGCAGCCGAATTTAAAGCGCCTCCTGGTGCTTTCGGATGACATGGATGTCATGGTGGCCGGGCAAGGCAGGCTGGGCGATGTAGTCCCCCTGGACCTCCCGGTAACAGCAACAACAGTAGGGGTGTAGGTTGAAGCGGGACCCGTGCTGGATTTCGGGTGACACGGTGGCCGGGCAAAGCAGGCTGGGCAATGTAGTCCCCCTGGACCCCCCCGGTAACAGCAGCAGGGATGTAGATTGAAGCGGGACCCGCGCTGCGGGAGCCCACTGCCGGATTTATAGCGCCTCCTAGCGCTTTCGGATGACACCGTGTCCGGGCAAGGCAGGCTGGGCGATGTAGTTTCTCTGGACCTCCTGGTAACAGCAACAGGGATGTAGGTTGGAGCGGAAAGGCTAAACAGCTCTGCTGGGGGAGGGGCACTGTGCTATGTCACAAATGGCAGCCTTGATCGAAAACAATAAATAAAAAAAAGGCCCAAATTATCCTAAACTGAACGGTGGTATCAAAACTCACATCGAAGGGATGAGGGAAACCTCCCGAGTCCATTCCAAAATCCGAGGGAGCGTTGGAGGTCGAGTAATGGTGCCCGCTTGACTTCAGATCTTCTTGCGCATTCCGGAGCCCACCCGGCTCAGCACCGCGCCCAGCGAACAGCCCCGCCAACGAACAACCAACAGGGACACCACCAGCACCTCTGTATTTCCCCCGTGTTTCTCCCGTCGCCCAGAGCCAGCCACGCCGTAAGCAGTGCGCCGGCTGCAGCAGCGGGTCTCTGTTGTAGAGTGCCTCTGGACCAGTATCACGTCTTGTGTGTCTGTCCTGTGGCTGACGGGTCTGCTTCTGCTCACCAACGTACTTGATTCCTTTAATGTTACTGGCAGCTGTGTGTTAGCTGGTTCTGGCAGTGGTCTGCTGCAGGACGTGGGGAAATGAGGCAGCCCTGTCGCAGAAAATGCTGATCAATCCGCGCCCTAGAGGTTTGTGTACCTCGAAACCAACGAGAGTAGTCCAGCTGTCCTGTTCCCATCTCCAGGTCAACCCCAAAAGTGCGAGCCTACAACACAAGCTGCCCGCCAGACAAAACACATCTACACCCGAGTCTGAGCCTACTAACGGTGCACCATTGCTCCAGAGACCTTCAAAAACCAAGGCAGAGCAAAATGCACACCACCGCCTTTCTCCAAGGCACAGCAGAAAATGCCTCGGAGAAAGGGAGCCTCCTTTTCGGATTTGGGGGCGTGTTTTGCTGTTGTCTCCTCCCTGAGACTTCTCGCAAAAAACACCCCCCCGATCCGAAAAGGACGGGGCATAATCGGAGTGACTGGACCTCTTCTCCAGTGGCTGGCCAGCATTTAAGAGGCCAGCCAATGGAGAACAGGAGAGAAGAGGGGCGGGTGCAAGCCCCTCTTCTCAAAGACATTAAATCTCCGGACTTCCGGTCTGCCGACCGGATGGTCCCGAGACCTAAAAACCACTAAGACCAATACAACGAGGGTGACACAAAGAACCAACTATGAACAGTACAATACAGCTGGGGCAAACACTACAAAAGAACAGCCAGCAATAAAAATTACGATAGGTACCAAAGAGTAAGCGGAACACAAAGGGAATACCGGAAGGCGCCTGAAGCGAACCTGAGGTGCAGGAACGGGCAGCTGGCTCGAACCCTGCTCGGGAGGAGGGCTCAGTGCTTGGCGCGGTCGGCAGTGAGGCGGAGCTGCTGGGGAGAGTGCTGGCCTTGGCCGAAGGGTCAAGGTTTTGACACCAAAATATTGTTTTCTAAAGTTTTTAAACTGAAAATGTCCCAATTATAAAGGAACAGTCACTATGACCATGATTTTCGGACCTTTTACAATTCTTTCTTGACTGAACATTTTGTATCGTGTATTCCCACCGCACTCTGGCTCCATCGAACATCCCTTGAATGTTCCTCTCTTACATAAAACCAGATTATTCTTCGAGATGTTTTCTGACCTCACACTGGAACCCACTATCAACAGATCTGAGTGAAGTTAAACATTGAGTTTGCTTTAGAAAGAAGACCTGGTCCTCTTCTGAGTTAGTATAATCCTCGAGTCATGAGACAGCAGACAGCCTTCATGTTCATACACAGCTACAGTCAGTGACCACAAGACATTTCAGGGTGAAGTAGTGCTTAAAAAAAAGTTCTTACATTACAGTACATTACATTACAGCGGCAGCATCCATCATTGCCCAGGAAGGGCGCTCCATACCAGAATTATTAGGATGACTGGTGAAATATTTAAATAAGGTGCATTTAGACTCCCTGTATGTAAATGTATTTCATATGGGTCTCCTGCAGGGCATGGATCACGTCCCCCTGACCTTATATTACCCACCACTATGTTTCAGCTCCTCTCGTTGACTCTTATGCACAAAGTATGCCAAGTAGCAATTTTATTTTTCCATATTAGAATAGATCCTCTGTCGTTGCCCTACTGAAATGATCTACCTATCTGGATAAAAACGAGAGAACATTTTTATCTAATATCATGTTCATTGTTTCTAAAAATATTTAAATGGTATTCGACCTTAGCGAGGGCAGCGTGTTTCTGTTTTGAAAAACCACAAAGTCATTAAAGTAATTGCTCACTCAAGTGCTTCTGAAAATATCCTACCTTGCAGTAGGCTGAGGTGAAATTGCGAAACTCTATTTAACCATACTTAGGGGCATATTGTTAAGACAAGCGATAAAATTATCGCTGCTTTAGCGGCAGAAAACTGCCGCTAAAACGGCGACAATGGGCTTGATAATATGCTCTATGGAATTCCAATTGAAGCCCATGTTAGATGTGAAGGACATTTAACCTGAGCTTCAATTGAAATTCCATAGAGCATATTATCAAGCCCATTATCGCCGTTTTAGCAGCAGTTTTCTGCCGCTAAAGCAGCGATAATTTTATCGCCTGTCTTGATCATATGCCACAATGTGACTCTTTTTTAAATGCCTGCCAACTTGGACATGGACATCGAAAAGTTAAGGAATTTTTCCGTAAAAATAAAAGATGGTCAAAAAATTCACTATATGTAGCGTTTAATATGAATGAAACCTAGCAAGTCCTATATTTAGCAGGCAAAATGTCCTGCAAAAAAACTGTTCAGCAGGAACCTCCGCTCTGGACGGTGTTTTGTGAAGGACACAAACTTTGCTCCATCATGAAGTGCAAAGGTTCTAAATTCCGCACAACTCACCTCATAAAAAGTTCGGGTCTTTGCTTTGCCTTGAAACATAAAAGTGAAACCAGTACTCGATTTGTAATTTTCCACTCACTGGCTCAACAATTTCCTCCGTGCCGCGTTGGCGCCGCCGAATGCTGTGTTGCTGAACAGCAAGACTGGGGAATGCTGATTCCACCTCAAGCTTTTGTTTCTCACCAGATGAACTCCCTGTCTTTTCTTTCTCGCTCTTATAGATTATTTTTAATTCTCGCGTTTCCTCTTTGTCACTGTGTTCTCATCTTTCTCTTCCTCCTTGTTTCTCCCTTTTCTGCCTTTCTCTCTTTTGCTGTAGGTCAATGTCTGGTGAAAAAAAAAGTCCTGGTCGCCAAAAATGAGCGCAAGCTCCAATTACCTGCCCCCTCCGGCGCAAATTAAGCACTGTCAGTGAACTAAATGAATGGTTTATGTGGAAAACAGCACCACCATTTTCCATGTTGTTAATTTTCATTGGTGTCTGCTGCTCAGCCTGGAATTGCCAAGCACCTGCTTTGAACAACTAAAAATGCAGCTCTTTGCAGGCAGAGACCACGCGTTCACCGAGAGAATAATTTAGCAAAATGTGCTTGGGTCTAGCATCTTCACGCTACTGCACAATGTTGTAATGCCGCGCTGCACAAGGCAGCACAGTGACGCAATCAATACTTTGCCGTTGCTTTTCCTTAATATGCCCAGCATCCTGAAACTGACACCGGTTAATGAGGCAACACAAATTACAATTACGCTTGGGTTATCCGGTTAAATTGATAACGGCTGTGTTTGCGAGAGTCACCGGGGCATGTGCACAAACAGCCCGGAATTGGAATTCTGGCACGAGGAGGCGCGCGGCTTTCAGCGGTGCCATCAACGCGACAATGAACGAGGGCGGTAAACACAGGACTGGGGCATTGTCCGAAATAAAGCAGGGAGACCAGGTTCTGGAAACCAAACCGGGCAAGGGACACAAAGTGCATACACTGACAGCGCCAAATCTGAAAAAACATTGAAAGCACCGACATAGAGGCACTATGGGGTAGAAAAGTACCTTTTACACACAGTATTATCTGTGTTAATTACATTGCTTTCTGTAAGAGTTGCTAAGTATTCCTGCATTGCAATTAACATATGACTGCCCGTGTTCTCAGTTGACCCTTTCAGGAGGATGGTTGGCATTGTTGATGATCTTAGCGAGACTGCCACCGATTGCAACTCTGATGCTGAAATGTTACCAGAGCCCTTATCTAAAGCCCTGATGATCCATCTTTGGGAGTTTGCCACCATTTTACTTAACATGTATTTGCAAAGCGCACGTTCACCCGTGGGCACCTTGGCGCGGAATAACAGATGTTTATTGTTACCCAGCTCACTGGTACTCATTTTATCAACCTCAGGAAAATAAAAGGTGAAAGAACCCACCAGGATTTGAACCTGCGACCATGAGGTCAAACACTAGGCCCATATAGTGCACACATTAGTCCCCTAAGCCACCAGACCTGACTGTTTCACTGGTAGAATCAGAGCAGGCCATCCGAGAGTGTGCATCTGGCTCACCAGATGACCCATGTCCTCCTCGAATTTTGAGCGCTAGTCTGAAGGTCATAAATCCTTTTCTAAACCAGCTTTTTAATAGCTCAGTCCAATCTGCCATAGTTCTTACCTTCTGGAAACAAGCCAGATTAGTACCCCTTTTTTAAAAAGCCCTTGGCGGATACATCGATTCGGAGGAATTTCAGGCCCAATTCTCTGTTACCAGCTCTGTCGAATTTGTTGGAGAAGCTTATTAATGGGCAGCTCTCCAATTATTTGGTACTATGCCATGCCAGTTGTTGCACAGATCAGGTTTTCATCCTCGCTTCAGTCCTGAATCAGCTTTAGTTGAGGTAACTGATTCCATTAGGGCAAACAAACCGCATTGCTATAACTTGACTTATCCCCCACCTTTGATACGATGTCCCACTCTATTCTTCTCCAAAGCTTGAAAATATAGGAGTCAGCTTTCCCTGTTGGCATGGAGCAGCTCTTTTCTTGCGAACAGACTTCAATCTGTTTGGATGGCACCGCTTGTATCCAACCCTAAACGTGTCAAGTTTGGAGTCCATCAAAGCTCTGCCTTGAGTCCAACTCTTTTCAATATCTACATGACCGCTGTGGCCTCTCTTGTGGAGTCCTTCGGGTGCAGATAGTGTCATATGCCGATAACAGCTTCTTCTTACAATGGATAGAGACCTACCCAATGTTTTCAGAACTGTCCAATGGCTGTCTTTTAGTGGATGCAGCCAGCAACTTACAATGCAACGCTAGCAAAACTGATCTCCTATTCGACTTGTCTCCTATTTGCGATAGGGAATGCTGGTCCTGCTATAACCCTCCACCTCCTGCCCCAGCGACGGTAGTCCCCAATTTAAGGTTCAAGATTTAACACCAACTATCTTTAGCTTCGCAGGTGGCGTCTGTGGTAGGGTCCTGCTTCAGGCTTCTGAAATCAATAAAAAATGTTTGAATTTACTCTCTCTGCAGGCCCCAAAAAAATGTGATAAATGCTCTTATTACCTCACGTCCTGATTATGCTAATGCTCTCTATTTGGGCCTGCCAGCTTAATTGATGAGGAGGTTACAGCAGGTTCAAATTGCTGCTGCAAGGCTGCTGCTAAAAATTCCTAGCAAAAACCAAAGGAAATGATGGACGGAGTGTTGAACATTGCAAACACTCACCCCCAGTCAACTGATCTGGGTTTAATCCATCACCGTTCTTTAGCCCACTCTGCCACCCCAGTTCAGACATGGCCATATGCAAATCAGTCTGACCCTGTGCCTCATGGGAACAGTCCAGCCCGAACTGCCAATTCATGTCTTCCCTGGACCGGAAACAAGCTTCCTAGGAGCGGTTTCTGGCAAAAATATATATTTTTAATAAACCAAAAAAACTTCAAATTGTCAATGGGTACATTACATTAATACAGTATTTTCTCTATAGACTTGCTATTACTTTCTATCTTTTTGAAACAATTTAGGAAAGCTTGATTGTAATTTTCTTTCAGGGTCAAATCAATATTATTTTGATCTATAGTCGCGGGGCCCCTAAAAGAAGTGATGCGATTTGTATTGAATAAAATACTGCCACCTACGTCAAACAAGGGTTACCTGACAGCATGGCAGCCTAGACGTGTTTCGGGTGGGCTCCGTGCTGTGGCCCGATATACTTAACCATCATCCTTATCCTGACCTCCTATCAATTCGGATTTGAAGCCTGGGCTATACGGGACTCCGCGCTGCTACCATTACGGCGCCGGAGTTGAATGAGCAGCATCAGTTCTCGATATACCGGGACTTCTAACCCACGTGACAACGCCATCTTGGTCTGCGGAGGTCCAAGACGCAGGCCTGAAGCGGAGTGCTGGGTGCCCGGATACTTCTGGCATCCCTTTTGCAGACCGGCCATGATGTGACGAACGATCCCTGGGCTCTGCACTGCCTGCTCCTCCGTCCACAGTGCGGTGCGCCCTGCACCATTGCCGTACTGCCGGGGCCCAACAGCGGAAACTGACGCCCTGAGATGAGGGGGCCTCTGACCTCTGCCCGAGTAGAGCTGGCTGGGCCTCACTTATGGCACACTGGTGAGTGAATGTCCTGTGCAGAAGCTGTGGCAATGCGGTGACAGGAGCAGTCACCGAGTTTCATCCGGCCCTCAGATTGTGCCAGCCAACGTGTTGCTGAGTCCTGTTGCATGCTCATTGGGCTCCTTTGGCATTAGCTTCTAGCTGATTTTACCTGACTGCAAACATAGGGAACAAAAAAAGAGGCACTGTGGACTGTCACACTTTCACCTATCTGGCACCTTTATAGTTTACGCTTACCAATTGGACGGCGGATGGGCACTGCACTTCGCGCCGCAAGGACTCCTGCGCACACCTCTTGTCATTTACAGCTGCATGATCTTCTGCGCGGGCCCCCCAATAAGATAGAAGTTCCATGTCCGCAACTCCTGTACGTGAGGACAATGGTGAGAAGCGCGCCGTGAGTCTGATACGCCCAGGTGTGGTGTGATTCCGGGGGTGGCGCAGAATTACGATGTGGAGTGGATGAAGATTCGGATGCTGATTGCACTGCCTTGCGGTCCTACCTTGGCTGGTGTAGTGTCCTGCGAGACACGTTCTAGTGTCCCGCAGGAAGCTGTCATCCCAGCCACTCCCTCGAGGGCTGGACACACTGCACCCCCACACCCATCCATCACGGGTGCCATGAGTGACATGGCCCCGTCAATAAAAGGGCCCGGGTGCACATGCTCGGGGCCAGTTACTGTACCATACCCCTGGTGTCTGTGTCTGTTACTCCTCACCATGTGGGCCTGAGAGCCAACATTACAATGGCGATGAGGGGGTACCAACCCCCTTGCACGACAGCTACATCTGCCTTGCTGTAGGAAGAGACTGAGGCACCGGCACCTGTCTGTCCGCACAGCGAGACCCTGCAAATGCCATCTGGCACTCAGTGGCCTGAGAGAGGAAAGGGCGCAGAGCTGCCACACCGCTGTGCACACCCCCAGCCACTGCCCACAGCCCTTGACGACGGTGAGGGGCCGCAGCGCCACGAGGCAAGAACTGCCCATATCACTGCATGGTGAGGCGCTACGGAAGACCGTGACCCTGGAGAGCTCCCTGAGAACCTCTCCATGCTGCCGGCATCGCTACCCCTTCGTCGTGGCGGTCGCTGCCACAAGGGAAGAGTGCTTCCGCCCACCGCAACAGGCAGTGTGACGACCGGAGTCCGAGCGGCGCCGGAAGGAAGGTGGCGAGTGTCTCCATGCCTCCTCTGTCTACAAGGCACCAGTGATCGCCCAAAAACTACCCGACCGCACTGCGCAAAGCGGCGCCCAGTGCATGCAGTGAGCGCGAGAGCGAGAAGGCCGTCACCCTGATGCACACCCACCTGGCGATGGAGGTAACCAAGGCTGCTTTCACTGTGTGAAGCCTGCGCCTGAGTGAGCCAGGATGCGGAATAATGCATGCCGCATGGTGCATGTTCAAAGCGCCTCCGTCACTGCCAGCAATCTGTGAGCCGCCCAGCCCATGTGCGCCTCCCCTACTGTGCCCCCCTACCTTTCGCAAGCGACCAGCACGGTCCGGAGGTAGGCGCGAGGCCGCAAACTCTAATTACCAGCAGGCACCTGGATCCAGCGGCGGATGCCGCCACAGATCATCTCCAAGCGCCAAGGGGCCGATAGAAAGGAGCAAGCAACCCAGCAGCCTTTGACAAGCACCTGCCAGGCTGATACCTCCTGACGCAGCCCCGCGAGAGTGAGATCAAAGACAACTCTGAACACAAGCAAAGCAGACGGCGGCACTCCCTACCTGCCGGTGAGTTTCTCTACCCCGTCCAACTTCCAGGCCGCATCGAGGTTTTTCTTCCTGCCGCCGGACAAGTGGCTGCAGCGCCACCTGATGGCCACAGCGCCCCATTGCTCCTAAAATCGAATAAAACTGGCACACGCACTAGCCGGTGGTAGGAGGAGGGGGACATCCGGTGTTTTAACTCCCTTTCAATGCCAGCAGAGTGATAGAGCACCGTCTGAGACCGCCGCCAGTGAAGAGGAGAAGCCTGCAGTGTCCAGAAGGAACTGCCGGGCTCTGAGACTGAAGCACAGCACTGCCACCTAGCGACCACGAGTGGTGCTGCAGCTGCATTAACCAGGCACAGGAGGAAGAAACAGCCTGCAATGCGAAACCAATAGCACAATAACTTCATCATGACAGCAGGGAGATCCAAGCCCATGCACCCACAGAGCCGCTGCAGTCAGTAAAACCCCAGCCTAGGAACAAGGCTGAACAAGGCTAAGCTGTAAGGAATGCCTCAGTCCCCACACGAGGGTAGGGTGCAGCTCACTCCTCCCTAGCACCAAGTGCCACCTGGTAGTCCCCCCCGGGCACAATGCGCTGAAGGACAGACATACTGCCTGGCCAGAGCAGTTAGCCAGCGGTGCCCTGTGGCCGTCAGCTCGAGCAGCACCATAGACTGGAGGAGAGGCCCTGACACCCCACTACCCTGACAGAAGCGGCAGGATCAGCAAGAGGAGTTTGCAAAGTGATCCTTGCGAGAGGTCTGCACCGGAGCATCCAAAGAGCGGTCCAGCACGCTGACTGCCCACCGCGACCGACGTCAGCAGACCAGTGACAAGCAGCACTGCACTGCACCCTACAAGCGAAAGCAGCAAGGAAACCCATCAAGGATCGGCAAATGCCCACCACAGCAGGAGTGCTACTGTGGACTCTACGCTGCCGCGAGACACCAGCAGGCAGAACAGACTGCAATGTCTCAAAGGAGCGGTCCCCCGCCCCTCGAGAGCCCAAGACTGCCTGCTCACTCCCAGTTGCGGAGACAGACTGCACTAGGCACAACAAGACGGGACCTCAAAGAAGAAAGCCCATGAAGTGGCCCTCGGCACCCTGCAAGTGAGCCCAGCAAGGACACCTTCGAAGACAGTAAAGTCTCTAGGTAGCTGCCACACTCAAGAGGCCCCAAGACGCCCCAAGCTGCACCAGCGCAAACCGGCATCATATAGGCATAAGCACTGCCTGCAACCTCTGCAATGTACAAGGAGAGACTGACAAACCCCGCTAAGAGCTGCAAAAAAAAAAACTCAGAGCTATGCACGGACAGCCACCACCAACAAGAGTGGACGACCAGCCAGAGCAGCAAAGTCTCAAGGTCGCTGTCTCCGCTAACCGCTCAAGAGAGGCTTGACTAGAGCGAGCGTCACATGGGGCTGCCCCACGACACTGCCGGAGGAGAGATCACATCACTCGCCCCTCCTAGTACACAGACCTAATTGCAAGCTACACTACAGGCACACGAAGCACCAGAAGAAAGCATCCAGACAGAAGACAAAGCACGCAAAGTCCGAGGCGCGCAGGAGACTGCACCAGTGCATCTGACAGCACGGGCAGGTGCCCGGGAGATCGAGGCATCTCTAGAAAGAAGCATTGCTGGAGTCAGCAGGTATCCTACATCTCCACAGCAGCAACAGCAACAGAACCCGGAAGGGGCAAACGCAGCACAGAGAACGACCACGTCTCCACGGCACCAGCAAAGCCCCACAGTGGGCCGAAGACAACACAGAAGTGTCCTCCCTCGCACTGCCTCCAAATGGAGTCCGCCATGACCCACGAAAGGCAAGAGAGGAGTTGCACACTCCACGTGGCAGACCACCACAGCAACATGCACTCCAGCAACCAGTGACACGTGACCAGACGTCCCTTCGCCCAGCAAGCAAGGAGCGCGCCGGAACAAAGGCAGAAGCCAGCGCCACAACAGTGCCGCCTCGAGGTCCAAGCGCAATGCCCTCAAAGAATGAAGAGAGTGACAGCCCTGTCACCACGAAAATCGGAGGAACACAGGTGGACTGAATAGACCAACAAAAGGGAGAAGACCAAGGACTTGCCTAGCAAGCCAAGAGCACACCCTGACCCACCAGACAGCCACCAAGGCGGACCGACGTCCCTGGATACAGCTCCACGGGTGAACCGAACATAAGCAGCAGCAAGCGCAAACCGCGTCTCATCCCTACGCTTCCCCAGGCGACCGTCCATCCCCAAGCGTCGGCAGTCTAAGTCAAATGGCATCCCTGCTCCTGTCCGCAGATGCCACGGGTGAAGCTCAGCACTGAATGTCTGTCCTCACACCGCCACAAGATGGAGTCGGCAGTGGCCCCAAGCCAGGCAAGAGAGGATCCACACACTCTACGTGTTAAGCCGCCACAGACACTCAACATCAGCAAGGCGGAGGCACGTGGCTGCTAAGGTCCATCCTGGCATCCAAACTCTCCAAGCAAGTCAACACCACCTGTCATTCCGACTCACCACATGGCTGGCTACCGTCATCACGCCAGCTATCGGGACATGCGTCAAACGCCACTCCCCGAGTACCGATGGACTGGAGTCCGAAACTGTTGCCACACAAACCGACTAAAAGATATCAGAAGCCACCTGTGAACCTGGCCTACACCGGAACCGCGGCAGCGAGTGCATGTCTTGACCAAGACTCATCCACCCGAGAGGGTTGTTCGTGCGACCACGGAACGGCTCCTCGGCGGTCCTACAGCTGCCCCCAGACGGCACACAAGCAGCGGCCCCCAACGCAACCTTCCTACAGTCCCGCAGCAACCCCGACGATGGGCCTCCCCAGGTGGGAGAGCGAGGAGAGACATTGCCCGACCGACAGGGTACCGGCCACAGCCAAACGGTTCAACAGGGACGGTCGGTCTAGCAACACCTCTGTGAATTCTCACTTGAGACTCCATCCATGGTCACGACGCAGCCCAAAAAAAAAAAAAGGAACTGTTAGAACTCATCACAGACCATCACCGACGTCAGCAAAGTGGAAGCCATGCAAGACAGCAAGACATGTCCTTGTCAGCGAACTGACGGTGTGCAGCGGACGTCTCCAAGCCAGCGGCCGTGTCCTGAGCCCCTCAGGTTAAACTACGGGTGTCCGCCGAGAAGGTCCTGCTGCAAGCCAAGTCACCAGCCCATGTCTGATGTTGTCTTGCCGCCTGAATCGAGAGACTGATGGACCCTGTGGTATTTAGTTAACTGTTTGTTTCATCCCCACAGGTTGGACTAACATGTTGTTTGTTCCTCAATAAAGTTGGGGAGGAATGTAGTGTCCTGCGAGACACATTCTAGTGTCCCGCAGGAAGCTGTCATCCCAGCCACTCCCTCGAGGGCTGGACGCACTGCACCCCCACACCCATACATCACGGGTGCCACGAGTGACGTGGCCCCGTCAATAAAAGGGCCCGGTTGCACGTGCTCGGGCCAGTTACTGTACCATACCCCTGGTGTTCGGGTCTGTTACTCCTCACCATGTGGGCCTGAGAGCTAACATTACAGCTGGGAGGGGTGAGAGAGGTTCCATCCTGAGGCCCTTCGTGGTGGTCCTGCAGCTGGCTGTTGAGAGTTGCTGAGTGGAGATCCGAGGCATAGATTGAACACGACAACCATGTTACACGCAGCACGGTTTGTACCCTAGCTGACACTATACCGGTGGGTGACGCCGCGCTGAGGGAATGGATGAACGTGTTCCAGGCGAGACTGTGGGAAAACTAGTTAGGTTCTTTGGTTGTTCCCTCGGGGGCAGTGTTGTGCAGGGCGAGTTCCTGGTCAGCCCTCCGAGTACCAGGGGGAAAGACAAGACAGCGAAATTGCAATCCAATAAAATATTGAACTATGCTCAGCCAGTTTCCCATGGTTCTGAGGATAACACTGGAAACCAAGCAATGGATAGGGGTACTCTGGACGGGCGAGATGAGGAGACACCGACGCTGATGGATGTCCTACGTGCCGTCCAGTCCACCAGAGATGAGATGATAAAAAAAAATTATGCCGTGGCCATAGATGTCAACCTCCTGCGCTGCGACCTCTGGAAGATTTCAGACAGAGTAACGATCACGGAAAAAGTCACTGACGCATTGAAGGAAGAAGTTGAGTCTTAGTGCCGCGGTGGTGGAGCTGAAGCGTCAGGTAACCTACGTCAAACAAAGCCACCTTCGTCCCATGTCAGTGCTGACACACAAACTGAATTAGGTGTGACAGCGTTAGGTGGCCTAAAGAGCAAGAGAAAATCCTTATTGGCCCATTGTTTCCTTTCACATCAAGACCCAGAGAAACCTGCTTCAAATGTGGTTTAACTACACTCACATGAATAGCCTTATGTGCCAAGCACAATTGTCTAGGCATAACTTTTGTCAGGCAAATAAACTGTGGCCTGAATGGAGGTAAGGAACGTAAGACGTTAGTCTACTGTTCAAGGTTTCTTGGCAGAAATATGGGTTTAAACAGTGGATGGAGCAAGTTTTCAACCTGTTTCTACACATTCCCAATGTGACTAATAAAATAACTAATGTGTAGGCATAGGACAATGAAGTAATTTGCCCATAGTCAAACAGTTTGGTCACTTAGGAAGAAAAAAATCAGAAATCTGGTGTCATAGTTCAAAAGCAGACAATTAGCCAATAGACAACAACTTTTCTCCCCTACTGGCTCCAGAATTGTCACGATCTGGTTTTATCTTTTGCATATGGTTAACTCAGCCCTTTCTGCCTTTAAAGGTATTTTAAAAAGTCAGTTGTCATAAAACACATAATACAAATTGAATATAAAACAGAACCTTTAATGTGTTCTGGATAAAATAATCATGGCCACAACATGACGAAGATCTGCTTAAAATCTTACTTTTAGACTCTGAGGTCAGTCGTTCATTGTAGCTGCTTATTTACATTTGCTGATTCATTTGCCTTCGAGGCAGGATGCAGTGCCTATCTTATTCATACATTTGTGAATGTTGTGCAGTTTTACCTTTCCTTCTATCAAAACTGCCATGGTGATCAAATTGGTCATGCCCGATTAAACTTCAACATAGATAAGTGGTAGGCTTAAAATACATGAGGATGCCACTTGTCTTTTGTTTGTTAAAGGAGCCACCAAACAATCAATCAATCAGTATTTGTATAGTGAGGCTAATCACCCTGGCGGTATCCAGGCGCTCTGCTGCAGGTATCAGTCAAAAAGCCAGGTCTTGAGTCTCTTCCTGAAGTGAGCCAGCGAGGGTGCACTGTGGAGGGCGAGGGTGTTCCAGGCTTTGGCGGCGAGGTGGGAGAATGAGCGTCCTCCGGAACGGCTGTGGTGGATATGTGGTGTCTGAGCGAGGGCGAGGTGTGCGGAGCAGAGGCAAATGATGCCACAAAATGTCTAACAGACACATACATTGGCAGAAAGAAGATCTTCTTCATGCTTTGGAGTGCAGCATAAAGTGAGTTTTCTTTGTAGTTGCTCCATAGACTTGGGTAATACTAACCCACACCAGGAGCTATTAATGTTTCCAGCCCAGCCCCCAGGCCTTCTGTGACCCTTCCAGCAGATACTAATGAAATCATGGAAAGGGAACACTCAATACACCAGAACACTCAGCAGGGGGCACATCGGATACGGCAAGACGTCACAACATGGCGACATTCTAGAATGCCTATTGTTGGCCATTTTTAGTGACGCAGGACTGAGCAAAGAGGATTAGTGTGTTCTGTATTGAATAACATGTTTAACTACATAGCACCAAGCGATGTATAATTCCCTAAATCCGAGTAATTTTACTTATCTAGGGCATTTATGAAAATTGATTTGTGTCAATCGATAAGTTAATTTCCCATTGGGAACGCATTACCTGAGATATGTCCCCTGAGCTGTTGCAGAAAAAGGCAGGGGCAGAATAACCATGGTTTTGCTCTGTTCAACAGTTATCTTTTCTGTTTGTTTCCGCAAATCGAGTGCTAATTGAAACCCACATGCTGAAGTCCTTCTTGATTACATTGTAGGGAGACGATGGTCCAAAGGGAGAAGCAGGAACTAGGGGTGAAAAAGGAGAGAAGGTAAAGTATTTTTGTAATCAAGATTTAAATGTAAATACAACATTAGCAACTGTCTTTTGCACCTATGCGGTAATTTAAATTTTAAGGTTTATTTCCAGTTTTTCTATCACCTCAAAGGGTAAACAATCTTAATATTTAAAACAAAGTTGCACAATTTTAATGGAGTACAGAGACTTCACATTGAACGTTGCAGGAGTAAATCACCCTGTTTAAAAAAGCCTGAATGCTACTATAAAGAAGAGAAGGCACATCCTAAAACACACTGTGAAGCACTCAGGTCTCAATATCTCTGCCCTTCCTTACATTTCATTGCATCCCTCCCAATCAGGGCACAAGCACAAACTATTGGGTTTGAAATAGTGTCTGCTTTAATTTATAATTTCTAAGCGAAATAACATAATAGTGCCAGAATCTAAACCTATAATAATTTTATATATACTAAAAGACATCTAACAATCACTGACTAATATTGCCCTTTTTTTTGCTTTTCAGTGTGTGTGATGATGTTGGGAGGCTATTTTTGTAAATGAAGCTTAAGAAAACAGCTAACATGAAACAATGTTTATGGAGGGCGATTAAAAATAAAATCATCCACTGTAATGTGAAGTAGAGAAGTAATATCCCATCGATTACCTGCACCCAATTTCAGTGTATATAAACGTTTTTGACTTTCGCATTAAGGTAGAAGAAAAAAATAACTGGAAAATACAAATTATTGGTAGTATTGGTTTAATGAGTACTAGGAGCACTATCATATTATTATCAGGAATGCATTTATACTTCCAATGTGATCTTTTTATATCAAGACGGACTTTTCTCAGAGATTTGCAACAATCACAGATGTTCTTAATTTCTTGCTTTAGTACTATTCATGGTAACGTTTATAGAAGTTTATAGTATCGAATGATTCCATTGTTATGGTGAATCTTCAGAAATGTGCTTGTGTCCCCGGTCAGAAGGGACCTGACCTGGCAGTTCTGGTTGGACTTTTCCCATTGGAGCAGGGCCACGGCTGATTTGCATATGCCTGGTTTCTATCTCAGGTGGCAAAGAAACGATGCATTGGAATGCACTCCGAGTAATTACCCGTGGCTGAAATTTACTCAAGTTTTCCACCTGTCACTCTCTTGTTTTCCTCATAATCTAAAGAAAGGTCTCATTTGTCAGCTAAAAAGGGATATCTACCAACCACACCGAACCTCACCCGAGATCTTTCTTATTCTGGGTATGGGAAAATTTGTCTCAAAATCCTAGTGATGACAGTAATGATCATTCCACTCACCAAACATACGAACAGTAAGAAAAAACACGATCTGATCACATCTGGTGGTTTCTGCATACTGACAACTGACCTGGTGGACTGACGTATAATCCCCAGACTCAAAATGAGGCCCTGGTGTTCTATCGAGTCTAGGTGGCCATCATTATGCCAGCTGAATGTATCCCTGTTTGCAGCCATTGTGATTGGTTGGAGCTCCCTATGCCTTCCAGTGTAAGTCGTCTTATGTGGTCCTGAAAGGTGCTTGACAGAAGACCACAGAATTTTCTCTCCTTACCAGAGTAGTGCACATCCCTGTAGTAGGGATTGCAAGTGAGTAAAGCATGTGAATTCTGTACTGACAGTAACACACTGAAATAGGTGATCTTATCACATGTTGCAATTTACAAAACCTTTTTTATTCACCCCTAACACTGAAGACACTCAGATTTGCCTTAAAATGTTAGAATAATCTCAGACACTGAAAAAGACCATCAGAGTGATTAAAACACATCATACTTTGACTAAAAGAGAAATATTGGTGTCTGGATGAGACTAAGCTTGATCTCTGTGGACAGGACCAATATTGGATACAGCACCTGCCGACTAACAAGCTTTGATGGAATCAGCCTCAGCCCCTTCAGAGAAGGAATACATCTTAATGGGAAACTTAATTTACTCCGTAGTCTTTACAACAACTAAACTTTACAAAGAGGTTGGTACCCCGCATGCGATGTTACCACGTGTTAATTTAGCACTCAAGAGATTACAACAACCTGCTGTAGGGGACACATTGTTGGACTTGTGTTGGATTGTTAGGTCCAACACCTCCCCTACTGTTGCATAGACTGGAGTTGGAATAGAAATATATATTATTCCAAAGTCCAGCACCCCCTAAAGCAAGTCATTGTAATGACTTGAGTGATAAAGTAACATGTTGAAACCTCACACACAGGGCACTGACAGGGTTGTAAAGGCATTCAGAATAAATGCCTGTGGGGAAGTGTACTTTTGAGGTTTGCATGTCCTGGTATTGAAACAACTCCTACATTTGTTTTTCACTATCGCAAGGCCTACCTCTCTCATAGTATAACATTGGAGTTACCTTATTACATTTGTAATTTTCAAATGGGACCAGGAAACCAATTCATGCTTGGTGTCTCTGGAATTGTAAGGAAATTTCCTAACTCATGGTGAAGTCGGATTTTAAATTACAAATTTGAAAGTACCCCTTTTAGAAAGTTGGCCTTTTCTTGCCTTAGTCATGTGGTGCCTGTAGCTTGTCTCTGGGTCACATGACTGGGTGTAGTTAACACTTGGGCTTTGTGTATTCCTCCTAGACAACCAAACACAATGGATTGCTTAGGTGTGGCTGGATCGGCCAACACTGGCAGGATGGAAGGGAGGAGTTGAACCCAGCACCACTTATGCTTGAATAGACTGTGTCCTGTTTCCACACAAAATACTGCATACCCCCTGTAGTTAGTCTGAAGCCAGGGCCAGGGTGTCAGGGCACCTGTGCACTTTAAAGGCATGCCTTTAGAAGCTTTTCCTCACTTTAAAGGCACGACTGGGTACACATATTGGACATCAGACACCATCTGTTCAACATGGTTGTTGGCCTGTGGATACTCTGCCTGGAAGGATTGCTGTGCTGCTGGAAGAACTGGCAATCTGCTCCACTGTTGCTCTGAAGGACTGCTGCCTTACTGTGCTGACCTACTTCCCTCTTGCCTGAGTTGGAAGCACTGGATCTACATCTCTTGAACCCAGAACCCATAGTGACTCTAAGGGGCTAGTTAGCTGGCCTCCTGATCTGAAGCCTTAAGGACATAACAGGTTTCCAGAAACCTGGACACAATCTACCCTGCCAAATGATAACACCTGATAAATCATAACACCTAGAGCCTTGGAAATGGGTATTAGCAGGTGCTCTGCCAACTTCTGTGTATCTAGCTAAACCAATGCATCTCCTGTGATGGTTGTAAAACCCTGAGCAGAACCTATACATCACCGCTGCTGCATAGATTGGACCTGGGGTAAAGAACTGCATTGCCACTGCAGCCCATCGGAACTGCCACTGTGGGACGCATCCACAGCACAGCCCTTTACATCCCTTGCTGGTGGCAGCCTCAACAACGACTCTGGACTCCACATTGCAACTGTGGGCCTAACTGGGACTCTGTAGCCAGCCCATGATCCATCATAGTCGGCCTGAACTTGTGGCTTTGGCTGGGTCCAGTGAGACCAGATATCCACAGTTGGTACTTTGTGCATTTTGGTACTATTCTTCACTAAAATCTTTAAAATGTAATACCTCCGGTTCTACTTATTGGATTGTCATTTTGGTCTTGGTTTATTTGCTAAAGATCCCTTTTTTCTAATTAGGCGTGGTACCCATTCTTATGTGGTGCTTTCACTTTTTTTCTGTTTGAAGCGTTGCACAAATACTTTACACATTGCCTTTAATGTAAGCCTGACTGTTCTGTGCAAAGCTACCAGAGGCTTGAGCACAGGCTAATTTGGAGTTGGCTTGTACCTCACCCTGACAAGGATTGTGGTTGCTGCTAGACCAGGGCTCACATCCCAGTCAACCAACACTCAATTTCGTACACATCAGCTACATGTTCATGATGGTTAGGAGGCCCTCACGGTGCTACAAACTCATATCCATATCAAAATCACATGAATACTAGTTTTAGTCCATCTAAACTGTTACAATATAATCTCCATGGAACATCATGAAAGGACATACAAAATTCTAAGAGGATTCAGTTGCTCTGCCAGGAAAAGGAAGAACAAATCTATGCTCATCTGCTTGAATGAAATCGCATTCAAAAATCTTAATGCAATATCATTGCATAGCCTGGAGCCTAACTCCTTGACCTTAATTAAAGAGTAATTATGTTTCCTTGTCAGGGCAAATTGCTTAAATTCACAGTATTCCTTGTGGCACATTTACATTTCTCACTAGCAAGCAAGCTGATGTTAAAACCACATGGTAAAAGTAACTTTTTTAATTTACTATTTCAGATGTAGAACCTTAGTTACAAGTGAGAAAATAACAAACTGGAATTCCATAAAAAATGTGCTTGCTACAAACTTCAAATCATGTTTGTGTAAGTTTCCCCTCCACTCCATCAGCATTCAATAAATATTTCAAAACATGTAGAGCTTTTTCCCACAGCTTGCCAAGAGGGACATTTCAAATGACCATCATCAAATTTGTAAAGGTACCTAATCCTACAAAAACTAATGCTCACTAAAGATTTGGATGCATTAGAAGTCTGAATAAAGCACTTTATATCAGGATTAGACCCATGGAGACCATGGAACAAGGATCCCTGTACTATGGAGTAATCTATCTGGGATGATGAACTAGGAACTTGTAAATAGTACATAAAGTTTTTGTCTGATGGATGTATTAGACTCCATACATCTGCCAAGGTGTGGTCACTTATGACATCATGTATGAATGCTCTGTCAGCAGCATTACTCTTATCCAGAGAGCCTGTCTTGTCTGTGATAGGTAATATAATATTTCAATCCTTCCCTCCATGTTTCACATCTTTCTAAATAGACTGATTGTTGTACCAGGAATGAGTCTTTGCTGTTGTTAGAGGTAGTCCTGGCCTGCTGTCTTTATTTTCAAAAAGAGTTAGCTGCCTGTAATTCAGACCATGTCCAGTGTGGGAAGGTTTTACATACAAGAATTGTCTCCCTGCATTCCCTAGATTAATTGACTGCCTGTGCCTGGCAGGTAGTCTCTAGGCCAAAGCAATAACCATTGTAAGAAATTGGGTTTCTGGTTGGAAGAGATATTCACTCCCAGTCACGGTAAGTCAGGTACACAGCATAAATGAACCTGCGCTAACACTCCGAAAGCTTGGCACAGAGCAGTCAGGCTTAACTTAAGAGGCAATGTGTAAAGTATTTGTGCAACACTTCAAACACTACCACAGTGAAAACACCACAAAAACTCCACACCGGTTTATAAAAATAAATTATGATTTTATAAATAAAACATCACCCAAACAACACATTTCCAATGGTTCGGTTGTGTCGGTTCCAATGGCGATGTGCTGGTTCCAAGTGCGATGCACCAATTCTGTTCCTAGAATAGCGGCAATGTATTGATTTTGCTCACTCAGCAGAGGATGTGTCGGTTCAACTGGAGCAAGCATCTGGATCCACTCCCAATGGATCAGGCATAGGAGCATGGGGTAAGACTTTGATAGCCCTGAGTCATAGAACAGGAGGCAAGTGAGCATGCCCTTGTAGATCACTCTGGGTTGAAATATGTTAGTTCAGTTCTTTCTCAGCAGGGCAGAGGGTAGCAGGCAGCAGGGTAGCACAGCAGAAAGGGAGTTCTTCCAGAGCAGCAGAGTCCAGCAGAGTGGCAGTCCTTGTAGCAGTACAACAGTCCTTCCTCCTGGCAGAGTTCTTCGCAAGTCCAGTATTGCCTCATTTGGTGGGGTCAGAGACACAGTACTTATACTTGATTGTACCTTTGAAGTGGAGGTGACTTCAAAGAGGGACTTTGAAGTGCACAGAGGTCCTCCCTCCCAGGACTGACTACAGACTCGCTTCAGGGGACCATGCAGCCCTTGGTGTGTGGACAGGAAACATTGTATTAAGGTGTAAGTGTCAGCTCCTTCCTCCTATCTTGCCCAGGATGACCCATCAAGATATGGATGGCCCGTCTGTTACCCCTAATCTCCCTTTGTCTGTGGCTGTCTAGAGAGAATGCACAAAGTCGAGCTGTCACCCACTCCAGACGTGTATTGGAGACAGGCTGCAGGCATACAAGAGCAAAGAGCATAAAAATGCCATCTTTCTAAAAGTGCTGTTTTTAAAAGGGAAGTGATAAATTCATCTTTACCAGTAGAGATGATTTATCATTACCATCCACTTATATGAAACATGAGAGAGCTACTCCTTCTCAATCAGGAATTATAGTTTATAAGTGTAATAAGAAATTCCAAATGTTAACCTATGAGAGAGGTAGGCCTCGTAGTAGTGAACAATTAATTTGGGTGTGTTTCACTGCCAGGACATGCAAAACATAAAAGTATATGTCCTACCATTTCAATACACAGTACCCTGCCCTATGGGCTACTTATGGCTTACCTTAGGAGTGACATATGTAATATAAGGGGAGTTTAAGGAAGCTTGGCAACAGGTTTTAAATGCCAAGTCGACATGGCAGTGTAAACTGCACACACAGGCTCTGCAGTGGCAGGCCTGAGACATGTTTAAAGTGCTACTTGTGTGGGTGGCACAATCAGTGCTGCAGGCCCACTAGTATAATTTAATTTACAGGCCCTGGGCACATGTAGTGCACTCCGCTAGGGACTTGTAGGTAATATAAATATGCCAGTTGTGGATAAGTCAATCAAACCATGTTTAGGGGAGAGAGCACAAACACTTTAGCACTAAGAGTCCTAAAGCCAACAAAAACTAGGTCAAAAGAGGAGGAAGGCAAAAGTTTGGGATGACCCTTTAGAGGAGGTCATTTGCCTTTTTTAGGGGAACACTCCTACACACTCAAGGGATTCCCTTCATATCTATTTTACTCACTACAAGAGTCCCTTAGAGTCCAGTAAATCACAATTCTCTATTTTCAAGACACAAAGTCCTGCTCATTCCTAGATAGTCCAAGTTGGTACACCAGGCGGGACGAGGAAATGTGCCTGGATAAACATACTTTATTGATATCAGGCACACATGTTCTCTTAATGTTCTTTTATAGTAAGGGCCTATGTTATGATTAGATTCCTTTAAATATATTGACCTCGTGTTATAATATTTGATAATTCTGTTACATACTTAAGGTTAGGCACCCCAAAAAAATCTGCAATCCGACGAACTGTGAATTCATGTTATCATGCGATCCTGTTTACATGACTTTATACAATAATTCGAATGGGGCTTGATAATGACTATGTAATTGCCTCAAGAAAACCATCTTAAACACACCCTGTCCTCACAATAAGTAGGGATGCTGAAGCAGAGAAGGGGGATCTAATTAAACTCTACAATATAATAAGCCACAGGATTACTAATAATGTTGATGCAGACTCTTTGTGTGAGTGACTTTCCCATTGACACCAATTAAAAGGCAATCGCCTTTGGATTCTCGTAGTCACCCCTAACCTTACTCATTATAAAAGGAACAAGCTGTACAAACTCTGTGTACTTAAAGCAGCCCATTTGTTGCATGTGATGTCCTTTATTATGTAAAACGCTCAGTTAATATATTCGTACGGTCATTGCAATTTGCATTTATAAAAAAAAACCTTTCCAATAATGTAATAGCTTCAGCTAGCCTACTTCTAATTTTGTCATTAGGGTAAAAGCTGGGGGTAGAATGAATGCCAGTAAAATTCTCAGTATGATGAGCTCAGCAGCTACTATGCATGCAGCAGAAATGCGAATGGATCTTAACGCATCAAAAACGGGACTCATTCACATTTGATGATGATAATATCAATAACTATAATAGTAATTGTAAATTAATAATAATATATGTGTGGGTTTTTAATTATTTTTATAGGTGGGGTGTAGATTGTTTTATTATTGCACACACATTCTGATGTACATCTGAGCATGTCTGTAGTAAGAAATGAACTCATGACTTGCTTGTAATAACCTTCTGTGCAGGAGTCGTGATGCAGTGTAATCAGAATAGGCAAGGCTCTACGATGCCGTAACGACTTGCCTCCTGGTTGCACCATGCCCTCATAATGGCGATTGGCCTATGGTCTTGTGCCTTGATATGGGCATGGAACTCCTCTGTGACTTATAATATCCTTATAACGTGCATTACCCCTTTTAGTATTATTATTAATATTATTTTATCTACAAAGGACTCCCCAGATGCCAGGTAGGATTCAGGGTGCTTGCACATCAGATTTTCAGGACCTGGAGGACCAGCAGGAAGAGAAGAAGCCGAACAGATCAAGCAGGCCATGAAGACACATTAAGAAAAAAGAAAAGTTTTGAGGACCTTTCTAAATTCCAAATGATTTTTATATTTTCTGAGTTCAGGTGGCAAGTTGTGGCAAGCCTCGGTGTTAAATCCAAAAAGAAGTTTCCACCAAAAATCTCAGTTTCTTTCTTCTCAGGGTAAAAAGTCAAACATATTTTTAGATTGCAAAGAATACGCTGGAGTTTAAGGGCAGAGGATGTTAATCAGATGTGATCTTTGATGGCCATGAAAAGATCTGTAGGCCATACACAGGCCCTTGAAGTTCACATGTAGTTCGACTTTCAGATATCGAAATTCTGTATGAGCCCCAGAGACGTGGTTGAACATGCAGAGATTACGGGCTGTCCTACATGCAGAGTTCTGCGCTCACTGTAGGCTCACAGTAGGCAGTGGAGAGACCAAGCTGTATGCTGCTACACAAATGAATTCTGGAGTGAATGCAATCCATAGCATTGTAAGCATGGAGAGCGTAGGTCAACTAGGGAAATATGATTCTCAGAAGGTGCTACAGAGGGATGCAGGATGTGAACAGAACCTTAACTTGAGCTTTTCCAGAAGCCTCCTGATGTATCAAACCTTCCAAATACTTCACTTTAGCTGGAGGGGTTGCAGGTGTCCCATACACAAAGGACACAATACACTACTCATTCAATATAAGTGGTTACCAGTGACAAGTTTCTCAATTCTTTAGTAGTTGCGCTTCAGGCTGCTGTGGCCATCCACTGATAAATGGGCACCAATAATTCATTCAGTCTCAACACTGCCATGGAAGCCTATTTATCCAGCCTAATGATGAGCTGCTGACTATCAACAGAGCACGATAGGGCTGTGCAGCCGAAACACCTATTCAAGTCCCCGGATGGCCTTGCAAGGCCAGATTTCTGAGCCCCCTGTGACAGCCTGCCTCCCGCTTCTGTGGAAGAGATGGGCCAACCACCTCCCGCTCTCTCCCCATGCCTACTGTGATTGTTGCCACACGGACCCTGGCTGATCCGCTCCAACATCTTGCGGTCCGTGACACTGCTTAAGGCCGTGGCCGGAATCACTGCTGAGGCAGTGCCCAGCATAGTGATCCCTTTGGAACTACCCCCCCTGAGCTGGGACAAATCTTGCTGGAGCCTTTAGCCAGTGACGGAACGGCAAAAAGACTGGCGGCTTTATCGCGGAGTGGTGGCTTATCTAGGAGAGACTGAAGTGCCTGGGCTGCCTGCCTCCTTGACCTGAGGCCTACGGTGGTGCTGCCGATCAACCCGGGGGCCACTGAAGAACGTGCCAGCTACTGCCGGTGAGTAACACAGTGGCCTGCCCCCCTTAACATGGCGCCACCTAACCCACAACTTGCTACAATCTCCCGGTGCCTCCTTGGATCCCAGAGCCGTGGGGACTGCGAACTCTGGCTGCCTCACAGACTATGCTGCCATTGCGGGCTGCAAGCAGTGGGTACCGCAGGGCCTATATTTAACAGTGCTCTCTGCCCCCCCTGAAGAAGCCGGCCCACCACTATAACACCTGTAGGCAGCCCCCAATAGCTGCACGGGGGTGCCGGGGCTTGCGACCCTCCACTAGAACCAGACTCATCAATGGGGTACGATGCCTGAGGCTCGGCTTGGAGCCGAATGCTGTTGCTATGCTTGTCCCAACATGGCACCCAGACCGGCCTGACACTACTGGGCACTGCAACTCCATATTAGAGGTAAGGGGTGATCGGCTGCGGTGTTGCGCAGCAGGTTTCTCCCCCACCCTCTTTTCTGGGACATTGCTCGGGGCCATCTAAGACACCCCGCCGCACCTCCTGAACCCATGCAGCTCTGCCTGCTGACCACCCTGCTACTCCTTCCCAGGCCATCCTTCTACCTCATTGCAAGGACCCTCTTTCTCCAAGGCCCACCGGAGGCGTCGCTCTGCTCTATCGCTGTCAAGGGAAGCTCTCCTCACCGCCGAATCTCCTCTTGATCTCTCTGAGGCGTTCAAAGCTTGCTGTCGGGCCCGCCCTGAGCTTTATATGTCCACAGTTCCCTTGGGGGGTTAGAGTGACTGAGCAAACCCCCATCAGGCTGTGTTCAAGGAAATCTCTTGCTCCGGTGACCCTCCTCAGTGCTTTTCACCAAACGGTGGCCAGAGCTTCCACAAAGCACTCAGGGGGGGGGTTTGAAGCTCCCGGCCTCACTGAAGGGGTTCTACACAATAGGTAGAGGTGGGGAAACAGTGCTATATCGTCTCCTTGACCCCCCAAACAACCTACCTGCTCACAAAAGACTGTGTCTGGTTCAAATGGACCCCTAGCTAACACAGTGTCCCTACTATGAGGACCTCAGGCTAAGGCTATGCCCCTCCTGGCCCAGCCACCGGCCTCACTACAGCCCTTCCCCACAGCTTTCACAAATGTCTCATGGCTGGAGGTACCCCCCTCTGACCAAGCCACGCACCAAACTGGGTAAAGACGCCTCAACTACCCTCCCCAGGGACAACCCAGTTTCCTCCATGTGGCTCCCAAAACCCCTTCAAGCAACCGCTCTTGGTGAATCTACAGATGCCCTCCCCTTACACAGGCCTACATGAACAATTTCCTTCAGGAAACGAAAACTGAAATTGGCTCCCTCAAGACTGAATTCAAGGCCTGCCTTCATGACCTCAGATGTGAAATTACTGAGATTGGGGAACAGGTTGATGACCTGGAATGTTCGATGTACGCACGCTCGGAGGACCAGGAGAACCAGTGGCATAGAATGGCTACACCCGAGGAGCAGCACATCAACCTCCAACTGAAACAGGAGGACTTAGAACAGAGAAGCAGGAGAAACAACCTTTGCATCAGAGGGATATCGAAGGGGGCAGAAGGGTCAGATATTATGAGGTTTATGGCGGACCTACTCCAGTGGATCAGAGGTGACGAGGATGCCTCCCCATCGACCTTAGACAGGGCCCACCACATTGCCATGGCCTGGGGTCGTACACTTCTTCAATGAAATTGAAGCTATCTGGCAGGCTGCATGACGCAAGGCGGAAATGGTCTACAACGGGCACACTATCCAAGTATTCCAAGACATACCTTCAGTGACGTTACGACATTGTAGAGACTTTAAACTCTTTACATACAAACTTTGTGACCACAACTACAAGTATCAGTGGGGACAGCCCTTTGCTCTGATCTTTACTTGGGAGGGCAAATGCCGGGTGATCCACTCCTTGCGGGATGCAAAACAACTTCTGCATCTTCCGATGGCCTCTGGAGAAACTAGCCCATCCTCCTCATATCTCGTCCCGAGAAGCTATATGCCCTGAATGGTCCTCGGTGCCCCATGCTAAACACAGAGACACAAGCAATCCTCCTCCCAAGCTAAACAAGACATCATCCAACACCTCCACTCCAATGACGATGCTCACTCCCCAACCCAATGTCATGCAGCCTCTGAGTGAATGTTAAGTTGCTCTTTCTTTGGCTAGGATCTGACTTGCCTCCTGGTTTTACCATGCTCCAATCTCCGCCAAAACGCCACCCCGGACACTATGTGCATGACAGGGTCAGCCTAATGAGACATACATCCTGGGACTGTTGGCTCTATGCTGGGATACCTTCTCCCCACTGGTCCCTTTGTAGCCTGTCGCATTCACCTCTGTAATGGACCGCTACAAGGGCCCCCTCGCTATTGACTCTGTCTCCATAGAGGGAGGAACCCTCATCTTGACGACCACCAGCTGCGGAAGCCAGGGACTAGAAGATTCACAGAACTTTTTTCCACTCCCCCACTGCTCAATTCACCCCTTGGAAAGTGACTTCTCCAGAATGGCCCTTGCTCAGATTAATAGGTGAGTCCAGGATTTGAATGGAGTTTTCCGGCCCGGTTGGCCTTTTATTGTCTATGTTACCTCCTTCCTAGCTTCCCTTCCTTGTGTCCTATTCTTGGGGGCTCTCTGGGCACCTTCCTATATCTGCTCAAAACTAGGGGAGGAATTATTACATCCTACAAAATCTGGCACAGTATTTTGACCCCTTCTTTGTCCACTCTTCGTTCCCTCTTCTGAGACTTGGGGTTCTCTTTAGGACCACCACCCATGCCTGCCAAGGCTTCTTGGCCTGGGCCCTTTCATACATGGGGTGGCCACCCCTCCACACTTGCTCCACCACAGTGGCTGACCCTCTTGATTTGAACAATGGTTGATATACTGCAGATCAAATTTCTCTCCCTCAATGTGAGAGGACTTAATGCCCCTAACAAGCAGCACCAGATCAGGCGCTACCTACTTATACAAAACCCTGATGTAAGTTTCTTGCAAGCAACTCACCTTTTGCAATCTGACATACATCCCATGGCCCATCCAAAATACCCGACTCAGTATTGGGCACCCTCTCCAATCAAGACGGCCGGGGTTGCAATCCTGTGTAAAGCAAGATTCTGCTCAAAGGGATCGCTGGTGGTACGGGACAGGGAAGGTTGTTTCATTAAAATCAGGGTCCAATACGATGCACAGCCTTTTACCTTGCTCAGCGTATATGCGCCTAACCAATCACAGGACACATACCTTAGATCCCTACTGAAAGAATAGGTATCACAGGAAGGGGATCGCTTAATCAACGGAGGGGATTTTAATTTGGTCTGGGACACCGAACTGGACCGCAGCACTATTTCTTTCCAGGGCACAGGGGTGATGTATGCGGCGTTGAAAAGGGACATTACCGACCTATGCCTCACAGATGCCTGGCGTTACAAATTCCCAGATGCTCAGGATTACTCTTTCTTTTCACATGTTCACTACTCTTCAAACCCTGCCCACTCCTATTACACAAGCTGATATCCTACGCCTTCACACAATGTGAACCCTTTATGTGGGGGAAGAAATGCCCGAGATTCTCTAACAAACTTCTCATGCTGCATAGGGACTGGGTAGCCAGATTGCTTATATAGCCACACCCACAAAAACAGACCACGCCATCTGTACAAGATTGCAAATTCTAGGGGTCTTACCTCCTTCCCTTCGCTCAACACTCAGCTGGCCCGTAACCTTAACTTTCCTCCAGCCTTACAACCGCAATCATTTTCAGCCTGGGGCGATGGCGAATTCCACACAATCCAAGATCTCTTTGAAGGGGACGCATTCAAAACCTTTGACCAATGCAAAAGAGACTTTCACCTAATGGACACATCTCACCGGAAATGCTACCAACTCCGGCACTGGCTGCTGACACCACTGAACGCATAGGGGGCAACACGGCCACTCACTCCCTTCAAGACACTGATATGGTCTTTTGACAGCACACGGGGCTTGATATCTTGCACATATCCGGTGCTACAACACTCCACCCCTACCCAACCCCACACCTACCAAACACAATGGCACACAGACTCTATAGAGGAAATCTCCCAGAAACAACTATGGCGCGACATCCCTAGGATATACAGGAGCATACCTGTTAGACCTGGCATTTCTGGCGTGTTTACCCCTGACCTTTTGCCTGTACCTCCTCTATTTTTGATGCTGTGATAGATTTCGTTTTACTGGCTTAGATGCTTTGGGCACTTTGCCACTGCTGATCAGTGTCAAAGTGCAAGTGCTCCCTGTATAAAGTGCTATGGCAATTGGTTGTCCATAATTGGTATGTTTGCCTTACTAGTAAAGTCCCTAGTAAAGTGCACTATGTGTGCCAGGACTGGTAATGCAAATGCTACTGGTGGCCCGCAGCGCTAATTGTGCCACCCACACAAGTAGCCTTAAAGAGAGAACTCAGGCCTACCACTGCAGTGCCTGCGTGCAGTTTGCTAACTGCCATGTTGTCCTGACAAGTGCACCCACTTGCCAGGCCTTACACTTCCCTTTCCATGCACATCAGACACCCCTATGGTAGACCCAAGGTACCCCCCGGGTAGGGTGCAGTGTCTGTGAAAAGTAGGACATGTACTGAAGTGTGTACCATGTCCTGACAGTGAAATACTCTCCATTTCATTTTTCACTGTTGCAAGGCCAACTTGCCCATAGGACAGAATGAGGAAGGCTGTGTAATATATTTCCAGCCTATCTTCTCATAGGCTTAAGATGGAGAGGTGAAGTTTAGTGTGCCTGAACTCACAATTTGATAACACATCTTTTTATGAAAGTGGTTTTGGAATTGTGTGTTTAGAAACCACGCTTTTAGAAGTGGCTGTTTTTTTTTTTCCAACAATTCTGTGTGTCTCTGCCAGGCTGTGGATTGACTGGCTGGATTTGAATGTGATAGGATCTGGGAAATGTCTTGACCTAGGGGAGGAGTATGTGAGACAGCAACAGGCTGAGCTGCATCTGGAGTGTAGGGGGGAGGAGTAGCTCCTGGAGGTGAAGAGGCCAGGGTTGCTGCCATAAAACAATGGCTCCACCTCCTGCTGAGTGATTGAGGAACCGGACCCCCACTATCAAAGGAAGAAGGTGTCACTGGCAGGGAGACACGCAGAACTGGTTTCGACAGGGGTCAGTGCCCCCTGAAACACAAAGACTTCAAAGACATTTAGGGGTATAACTATGAGAGCTGAAACCCCTGAACGTTGTACTGATTAAGACTGAAAAGGATTGTAACTACTTTGTGGTCAAGAGGAACCTCTTCCAAGGAAGAACAGCTGAAGAGACTGAAGGAAAGGACTGACCCTTGCTGTGTGTTCTGTTCTTGGGCTGGCCAGCAGTTTGCTGATTTCACTAAGGAGAGGCTAAGGGACTTTGATGTGTGCTGTGTCCCCCTGCTTAAAAGGACTTTGCTGTGTGTTGTGTCCTGAAGTAACTTGTCCCCAAGGGCCCGAAGAGAGCTGGCTCCCTGTTGTGGAAACTCAGTAACATCAAAGTTTCCAAGTGTGTGTCAGCAGCTCTTTGTGCGTGTGCCTTTTTGCAGCCGGAGACCATTGTAAGCATTGCCCCGGAACTGTGTGACCTGAAGCCCAACCGAGTCTCAGCGACGCTTTGTGCGTATGCAGCCTGAGACTGCCATGGGGTCTGTGGTGCTAGTTGGAAAGTGCTCTGTGACTGCAGTGCCCCCGCAGCGTGAATCTTCGTCCACGCTGCTGTGTAGCTGTTTGTGGCTGGAGCCATCATCGTAATGGAGGCTGTGGATCAAGATTGCCGCCGCCGGCCCGAGCCGCAACGTGCTGAAGGATTTCGTAAAAGCTAAGGAAGTCGTGAGGTAACTGTTGTTCACAAGATGAATCTGCCCAAGATCGTCAGCAACGGAGAAGGAAGCGCCGTAACCTGTCCGGCTACAGCATCACCTTGCATCCGAGCTGCGTCATCATCGAGAGCACCCAGCTGGACGTCCGACGAACGGGGAGAGAGAGAGAGAGAGAGAGAGAGGCAGCGCATCCCCCATGTAAGGCTTGTACTCTTGTCGGGAGCCGCAAGCGTGTGTGGCCTGGAGAGGTGCAGGAGGAGTGCAGGAGTGCTCCCTTCTCTCTCCCTGTTGCATCGCGTTAGACGCGCTGAGTCTTCGAGCCACCTGGACCTGCCCGGCAGTACCGGGGGCGCCCTTCGAAGCTCAGTACTGTTGTCTGTGGTTGGGGCCTAGTGGTGCCCGCGCTAATCACTTCGATTGGCCTTGTATTATTCCTGCATTACGATCTGCCTAATTACGTGCATTGAGGATTGCATTATTCTTGCATTACGAACTGCCTTATTACGTGCATTGAGGATTGAATTATTCTCGCATTACGAACTACCTTATTACTTGCATTAAGGAGTGCGCTATACTTGCATTACGAACTGCCTGATTACGTTAATTGAGGATTGCATTATTCTTGCATTACAAACTGCCTGATTACAGCGTTAAGGATTGCATTATTCTTGCATTATGAACTGCCTGATTACTTGCATTGAGGATTGCATTATTCTTGCATTACGAACTGCATTACTCTGACAATACAAATTGCATTACGAACTGCATAGCATTGCATTAGGACTGCATCTGAACATCGTGAACTGCTAAGTAATACCGCAAGAACCTACAAGTGTTTGTTGGCCTAATAACCGGAAAAGTGAAATATTACATATACGCATATGTGGGATTTCTATTGTTTGGTCTTACCGTATTTTTCTTCTTGATAAAGATACCGCTATTTTCATACATCAGTGTGGTGTCCATTTGTGGTGTTATCACTGTGTCACTGTGAGTGTGGTTGCAAATACTTTACACATTGCCTTCAAGATAAGCCTGGCTGCTCGTGCCAAGCTACCAGGGGGTGAGCAGAGGTTATCAAACGAGGTGTCCCTCCTTTCCCTAACTAGAAGCAAGGGTCCCTATTTGGACTAAGGCAACTGCCTCAGCTAACTAGAGACCCCCAGTTCTAACAATACCCCAAGGCGAAACCTCCTATAAACTCATGACCCGCTGGTATTACACTCCGACATGTTTACATAAAATGTTCCCCCCCTACTCCCCCCTCTGTTGGAGCTGTCAATCATCAGTGACTGGTGTTTTCATCCATATGTGGTGGTCCTGCCCACTACTTACCTTATTCTGGAAGGAAGTCCTGAGCCACATCAAAGACACTGTAGGCTTTCCTTTAGCGAACTCACATATCGTGGCCATCTTCAGTGTTTGGCCCCAGCTGCATACCGCTATGACCCACTCCGACTGGCACCTTATCACACACATGTTGGGAGTAGCCAAACAAGTACTTGCTCTTCACTGGAAGAAGCCCTCCACCCCATCGATTGCTCTGTGGTTCACACGCCTCTGGTACGTCATGGCGATGGAATTCTTAACATGCACGATCACACATACAGAACCTAAATTCACACGCATTTGGGAATCACTGATCAATCACTTTTCCAAATTAGAACATTCCTGTTTCACTCCTTCCCGACTCTGCACGCTCCAGCTCTTCGAAGATGTCCTCCTTGTTCGGGGAGCCAACACTCCTTTGCGAGACGCACAGCCCCATACCGTGGGAATTCCGCTACTCTCCCCTTAACCTCCTACAGGGGCCTTGAGGGGTCAATCCCAAGATGCTCTATCCCCCACTCTCCATCCCCCTCCTGTCCTTACCCCATCTTTTTCTTTTCTCCTTCTCTCTGCTGTCTATTTCTCTGCCTACCCCTCTTCCTCGCCTCCTATTCTCTCTCCCTCAGTTATCCCCTTTCCCATCCCCACTGCTCTCCCGCCTAGGCTCAAACTACTGCACCTCTGGCGCTTTATCACCCCCCCCCCCCCCCTGTTTTCATGTTATGTTGACAAAGATGCTGTTCCCCCTTGAGAAGAGGGGAAAGTTTTTGTTCCCTCCTTTTGCCACAGCCATTTATTTTCTGGTCGGTCGTGGCTTCACTATTAGTCCTTGAGCTGTTAGACATGTGATGCAAGATGTCAGTAGCTTTTGATGATCCACTGCCATATTCATGATTGCTATCAGTACCTGCCTGACATATGTTTTGCACTGTGGTATGCGTTTAAGCTCTTTAATAAAAAGATTTGAAAGTAAAAAAAAAAGAAGAGAAGACCGGAATGTGTCCAAGTTACTACCAGTGGTTGAGATTAGTTCTAGCTGTCATCCATCACATTTTTGGTTTTATAAATCAGATGCCCTAAGTGCAAAAGATAAGCCCAGATGTTTGCTGCGTGGCACAGGAATAAATCTGCACATCAATGATAAATTATACGAAATGACAGGTGTTACCAAAAATACCATAAGGAACATGGGCTGAAATTATATTAGACATTAATGAGTTATTTTAGGAACTTTTGATGTATGTATTTTTAAAGAACATCTCAGGATCCTATTTATCTGACAGTGCTCTTGCATAAACACATTTAAGCAGTCTCTTAGCATTAACAATGTAAAGGCATTTACATTTTTTGTGATGCAGTTAACTCAAACAATGTAAAAGTGCTTGCTACTTGTGATGAAGCACTTTTTGCAAGTATAATAACACTTGATCAGGGAGATAATGAAAGGTGGTAGCATAAGTAGGTCAATACAACAACAAATGGTATGATGCTTTTATCCCTGGTTCAGGTGCAGTATAGTGGGCAGCATTTCAGCTCAGTGGTGAGCAGGCAGGTCGTCATCAGGACAAAACAAAAGTAAAAGTTAAGGAAAGAAGATGCTTGCATAGGATAAGCAATGGTACAATAATGATCTTATCCAAATCCATGGAGTAAGGAATACTGAGTTTCAGCAAGCTGCCCATTTTTTATTATGCCTCTGTCATCATGTGCAATTCCAGAATACTTCTTTGTGTAACATGTGTGAACTTTTCTCAATTCGTAAAATGCTAAATTGTTAAAAAATGTTGTCCATGGGAGACTAGTTCAAGTAGAAAATATCCTCAAATGAGACATATTCTTCTCAGACTAGTCTCCAGTCGTTATCTCAGGTTACGCAAGATTCACCTTCGTGGTGAAGTTACTTGCGATATCGTCATACTGTACTCTGTTTAATACAGGTAATTTTATTTTTTAAAAGCTGTGCGTATTTTTCTGGAAAAAAAGTAACATTACCCCACCCTCAGTATTTCCTAAGTCACATGAGGATGTGTTCCATACATTTTCTAAAAATTGTTAGTTGTGTTCACACATCTTTTTCTATTAGACTGCTGATTATATCATTAAACTACCTATTGCATGGTAATGAAACAATCAAACCCAATATCTGGTTGACTGAAACATTTCACTCATTTGAATATTGTTTTATTTGTTTAAAAAGATGACTTTATTAGAACTATTTCAAAAGGTAAAAATATAAAATAAAAGATGTTTAGTTTCTGTTTTCTTTTTTAGGGGTCCCTGGGCCCGCCGGGACTCAACGGACGAGAAGGAGCAAAAGGAGAAAGAGTAAGTTTGAGTCTCACCCTTAAAATCTTTGTTTTCAATTTAAATATTGTACTAGCAAAGCAAATTTACCATGTACCATGTTGCCAAGTATGTGAATACCTTCTCACTACACATAGGAAGGAAAACTACCAATCCAACTAAAAAGCTCTCCTTGCTAGTCATTAATCTCTCTGACATCATCTAGATTTCAGTATAGACAGTGGAGTAATTACAAAGCAAGAGTTACAGATTTGACTTCTGCAGTTGGGTAAGGTGCCTTGAAAACCTGTATTTCACAGAAGTTATGTTATTCAACACAACAGCGTAATCAAAGAACATAAATATGTATGTAATCAAAGCGAGATTATTAATTAATATTCCAAAATTAAAAGTTCCAGGAATAAACAATAAATCAAAAGTGGATACAATTGCTTATGAATGAACAACAGGAGCAGTGTAAATAAAAAATCTAAACGTCCACAAACAGCAACATCAGCCTATTTGATAGCCATTCACTCATCAGTTGAATGATAGGATAGAGGAATGAAGTATGAACGTTTCTTCATGAAGGGCCAATCAAGTAAACTTTCTTTTTTGAACACAGAATCGGAATGTCAAAGTTTCCCTTATTCTGGTGCGTTTCCACAGACCATTTCCACCTGTCAAGTTTTCCTTCTAAGTCTATCCTCACCTTTAATATCAACATACACTAGAATGATTACGTTGTTCTTCCATTCAATGCTAAGTACTTAATTCCCCATAGTCACTCAGGAAATCTATGGTGCACATTTGCCTTGCGAACTCTAGTCCGTCACTTTAGGGGTGCCACCATACTTGTTTTTTCTTATGTGGCATACTATTTGTAACTTTATCCACATTTGTCAGCCATGCAGTGATGATCCACTGCGTATATGAGTTATTTCCTTGAGGCAGTTCGCTCTTTCCTCTGTCAGAGAGGTGCTATATCTCTTGTTCACCCTGCAGTGGTTCTAACTGTAAAAAAAATATTTTTCTTGCGGTAGAGATATCCTTCAGATAATTGAAGGGTTTTACCCAAATGCAGCTAATTTCTTATGAATGTGAAAGATCAGACCCCCTCTTAGCCACCCTTTGGCCTGGGTTTGTTTAACTCCCTACTAATGCAGAAGTGTTATGTATTACTATTATTTACCTTATTCTTCACAAAAACTGATATTGGAATTCTTCCGCCCTATTTTTCTTTCTTTAAAGCAATATCAAGCTATGCATGTTCCTCCTTCAACCTCACCCTTTTGATGAATCGAATTCCAGTTACAGCTAATTACAATATATTTTTCCATATTTTATATTCATTTCATTCTAGGAGTTTCCATGCAGGTCTTAGACCTTGTTCTGGTGATGGCCCTTTCTGAATCATGCCTGGGGTCAAAACCGATCTGTACCTTCCTTTTTCCTCTTTCAAAGACCTCCTGAAACAGGGCTCTAAGATTCTGCCTCTCCTATTCCAATTGATTAACAGGCATTGTATTTGCTATTCATGTGTCTTTATTATCTGTCAATCCTATTGAATGTTGGATACACTGGAGAACAGACCATATCCTCAACTTCATGTAGCACTTAGCCAATATATTGTACTTGTCTTCTGACACAATTTCACATTTCCATCATTCACATAGATGGGTCCTTTACATATAATGGCTTCATGTATTTAATAGCTCCCAAATTTCCTGAATTAACTTCAGAACCAATAAGTGCAATTTATGTTTCACCAAAGCATTACTTTTTTTAAGGAGAGATCCCTGTGTTCTTTGCTTATGTGTATTACTCCATACCCTAGAAGAGATATTTCTACATTGTTCTCTTATTTATATAACTTGGAACGTAGTCACTTTTTCTGAAGTTGAAATACTTAAGCAGGATAAGTGTATGAGCCGCAGCTGTTCAGGATTCACAGGTTCACACTCCTAATTCCTGTGGCCCTATAGGAGCCTCAACCTTAAGTAAAGAATCTTCGAGCAGGACAAACCAGGAACTTTTTTATCGCATCAAGGATACACATTTGTTGGTGGCCACTTGCTCCTCTGGGATTTGAAATGTGTCCAAGCCCACACTTAATAGGAAGCTAAAAAGAGTATCCCTGGACAACCCCAAAAGTCCTCCATATTTGAAAACTGCTTCTAGAGAAGCAGCCCACAGACTGCAGTGGGAGAAAGGCTACTCAACCACTTTCATCAGCAAAGTCTCCAGTTAAAGTCCAGTCCCACTGTCTTGCAGGTTGATTTTCAGAGATGCCCCATTCCTCTCCTTTCTTTGGATTTTGACGTGGTCCTTGTCCCTGACTATGGGAATGGCCTCCATCACTGGATATTGAAAATAAACCTTGTTTCATCTTAGTCTTTCCTCAGATAAGAGGAGTATGATGTTTGTGGTCTTGTCGTGTTGTCCAAGACCCTACCGGCAGTTTGATTTGCTGGTGGTGGGAGCCTTAACTCATAGGGGTAGTGAGTTATGATTGAGAGAGATCCTAATCTATTATAACCTATCCCTGATAATTCACATGCTGCCCCCCCTATAATATGAAGCACTTTCTATATTTTCTGGCAGGAGCTATCCTAGGAAGTACCATTCCTAGGTTTTCCAGCATGGAAGAGGAGAGCCGATTTGCTTGGGATCCCTAACCTCACCATTGGTCTGACCATTGCTAATCATGTCCATCATTCTCTCCATCAAACAAAAAGCCCTTGATAATGTTTCCCTATCTATACACTCAGCCTTTTGTGTGAGATTGCAGTTTGCACCTCAAAGGCTAGTTTCAAAACCTTTCCCAGCCTTGTCCTTCCTTGGCTGTGAATGAAAATAACAGAAGGTAATGGCTATTTTTTGTATGATGGAAATGCCCAACTATCTCTTCCCTCACACAATCACTTGCTATGTCAAGAATTGAGTAGTACTTATGAGATTAAAGTTTACTTTTCCTGCAGATATTGTGTCTACAGCAAATGCTGGTGAGCAAGAAATACCATTGTCTACCATCAGAGCACTATCTGTGTAAGCAGTCCATGTTGCTCTCAGGATGGAGGCTAAGAGAAACTTCATAACAGGAATTGCTGTTGATTTCTACCTAGCCAACCTGATATCATCCCCAGCCGAGGTAATCTAAAATTGATCTGGGCAATGTAGTTTTAACACCAGTCTAGGAAATGCAAAATTTTACATTTTTAAAAATCAGTATTGAGACACTTGTACCAAAATATAAGTTCACCCCAAAACTATATTACAGTAATCATTAAAAATGTTCCCACGTCAATCTAGGACAGATCTAAAAATTGGCTTTTTAAACACAGGGCAGGCTGTCAATGTACAATTGCCACAGGCAGGATTACTCAGACTTTTTTCATTTAATCAGTCATGAATCTCTTATGGAAATGGGGCACCCCAGTTATATTTGGAACAATTAATGTAAATCATTGTTAATGCTGTACAATTTGAGAACAAGGTGAATATTTCATATACAGTTCATTATCCACCTGAAAAGGCCCAGAATATCAAAAAGGCAATGCAGTCCTGGGGATGTTCCCTATTTCCTTACCACTCCAATGGTTTCTGTAAGAAGCAACAAGACACAAGGTCTGTGTTGCAGGAAGCTTGCTCATCCCAGTGTCAGAAGATGTTTGGATTGCAGTCTACCTTAAATACACGACAGACAGAAATTGAAATTGAATCATCTTGTATGAGTTTTAGGAAGCAAATTATGTATCTTTCATCCTGTTTAGAATAAATATTTATGTGCACACTTAGTGCAGTGATATGCCTAGGGGTGTGTGTGTTGTTCAAACTGAATGTTTGAGTTTGATTAATATGACTATTGATGGGACCATGTTGTAAACTATGTTGAAAACTTGAATATGTTCAATATTTAATCTATGAATTGAAGGATTTATTTTAAGGCAGTTTGCAGTAAGCCACTCTTGGAGATACAAATCACATTTCAAATTTGAACTAATGTTTGTTGATGCTTTTTTCACAGGGGCCAGCAGGACAGAATGGAGAATCCGGTCTTCCTGGTCCACCAGGACTCCCGGTATGTATGCATGCATGCATGTGTAAACAATTCATTTTATATTTTAAGGAGGATTAAAAAAAAATAGAAAACATTTAGAATGTTTTTGAATCAAGAAATCTATCTCTCACTACAAGTGGGTGACTCCATGGTATCTTGTGACATGTGCAAACATCTCACAGCTTTTCAAAAGTTAGCAGGAACAAGTGTTGTCTGGCATGGAGCTGAACATTGAACTGTGGTGTGGAATTGCTCTCAAATGTCCTGTAGGAATAGTCGAGATCCCATCATAGAAGCAGAAACAAAATGAAACAAACAGTTAAAATAGGTGTAGATCTCCCACGCAGAATAGGCATGAGCTGGCACAAGCACTGCAAGTTTACATTACACAAATAATTGGTAAGACAAGACGAATTCAGGCTTCTCACCCACAGAAAACATGTGCAACATGAGTAGCAGTAGCATATAGTTCTTTTAAAAAACAGAGCAAGTACAGGATGACAGAAGCAGTATAAGCCACCTTAACACATAGAAGAGTTACAACATGATCACGAGAGGTGCATGCTTCCTTACACAGAGACAGACTGGGATCAGCACAAACATGGGCAGTGCAAGTTCAATTCATTCTGGCAGAACCAGCAGAGCATGGACAGGAGCAGTTCAGGTTCATTAGACACACACATATACACATATGAACATGCACTGTGCTGGTAGCAGTAACTTATGTTTCCTTCACGAAATTCCAGGTAAACATCTGAGAATCAAAGGAGTGTGATGTGTATTTCCTACTGCTATACTACTTAGTAACAGTAGATGGTCATTTTTAAACCTCCAGCCTTGTTATATGGTCTACTAATGTGCCTGCTTGGTGGCCATCCCCTAACATCCCACTTACCCAAACATGTTACACTGACCAACAAAACAAGGCTGCAAAAACTGAGATATATGGCAGCCACAATGATAGGATACCTTGTGTAGCCCTTGAATGTGCATTGAGTGCAAACACATTTCTGCAGCTGATACTTCACTGAGATAGAGGAGCCTTTTGGTAGAACTACCCGCTCGTGCTACAAAATTATAGGAGGCTCCGAGATCAAAGATTTTATTATAGCAAAATATCCTTCTGTCTGATATTCCAATTTCGGTAAAACAATCAAGGACCGTGATTTTGAAGACAATATAGACTCACTCAAGTTATTCAAATGGTGAGAACTCTATCAATGTAAATTACATACCAAAATATATAACACACAGTTAGAAATTCTTTTTGGATAAAGACATTTTCATACATCTTGAACCTCATGGTTCAAGATGTTTCAAACAAGGGGTTTTAAAAAATGAAAAAAAGAGAGGTGGCTGAATCTATTTGTAGTTAGACTTGTGATATGGATTTACTCTGTTACTGAAGCTTATAGTCACTACAAATAAAGGGAGCGAGTAATATAGAACTGCACCAAAGTTCATATAGTCATACCTTAACAACATTTATCACTACACTAGCCAAATTCAATTTGTCTATACAGTGTTAACTCGCTTAGTTCTGAACTTCTTCTTAAAGTCCTATCTTATATATTAAAACAAATATATTTATATTGATTTGCCCCGATAATACAGTCCTAAATTTAATTATCTTCAAGTATCCACTAGTTCAAAAACTATTTATCCAATCCTTGCTCATTAAATTACATTTGAAAGTTATCCAGAAACCTTGTTAAGCATTAAGGGCCAGATGTACGGCCCGCCAATTAGCGAGTCGCAAATTCTGTCGCATTTGCGACTCGCTAATTGGAATGCACAACAGTGTCTCAGACACGGTTTGCGATTCCTAATGGGGTGGCAAATTGCATGCCCCATTAATATTAATGAGGCAGGCGCAATTTGTGACCCCTTTTGGAATGGCTAGCATTCACAGGGATGGTGGCCTGCTGGGGACAGCAGACACCATGTCTGTGACTGCTTTTTTAATAAAGCAGTTTTTTTTAAATGCAGCCCGTTTTCCTCAAAGGAAAATGGGATGCATTTAAAAAAGAAAAATGAAACTTTTCAGTTTCATTTTTTAAGGGCAGGCAATGGTCTCTGGGACCATCTGGAATGATTGAATGCACTTTTCAGATGTGAATAGTCATTTATGCTTTCCAACTGAAGGACTTCCTAGAAGGTAGAATAATACAGGGAAGAGTCAATAGCATATGGTGACAGAGAATTATTTATCTGGACGGGGCCAAAGCCTCACAAATGTATGTTTTAAAGATTTGGTGCTGTCAACTGGTGTGCGCACCGCCAAAATGGCCCTCCTGCACTTGCTTATACTTGAAAAACCAAATGCGCTGTGGAAACTGGTGTGCGCATCACGGAATAGATCAGAGATGTGCTTGCTTAAGCCTAGGGAAACACTTCCCAATCCAAAATAGTGTGAAATGCGGTGTACGCGCTGGCCACATTATACCCTGTGCACTTCAGTTGAAACAACCCCAATCTAAATAGCATTGGTCTGCACATGCAAGGCAAGTGCATGCCCACACTACAGGGTTCAAGACCGGTGTCCAATGATAGCTCAATACCACCTCCAACTCCACGGTCCAATGGCACACAGCAGCTTGGCATGGCCTCCTACTCCACAGCCAAATGGTATACGCACAAAGTGCACACACGAAGTCACCACAAGATCACTGCTACACATCAAACCCGTGGTCCAGTGGCACAAAGCAAGAAGAAGCTTCCAATGACTCTTTCGGGCATCAGAAATTCAGGGCAAAGGCCTCGTCACCACTGAGAAGTCCGCAGAAAGGTCACGGCGACAGGTCAGGTGAGGGCAGTCCAGTTTATTCCAAGTCCCGAAGAAGCAACTGACAGAGCAGCAACAGACAGGACCAACTGGTGGTACGGTTTGTATAACAACAGCCACTGCATTCCAAACCCCCATAACATTCTGCCAACTTAAAAACACTAGACTCATTACTCTGCAGTTTAATGTGTCCAGAAAAGATCTATGATTTTTGTTGTGGGAAAATGCACAAGTTATAGCTGCATATCTGCCAAGTGTCCCCATGTCATGTGTGATACCTTTGCCAGTCTTGACGTATTAGCCCACAGGATTCATGAGCTTGTGGTTTCACTTTTAACGTTGTGATAAATCTCTGCTTGCAAAGGGTTGTTGGCTAAAATAAAAGAACCGACCGAAGGTGTTCCACATGACATAAAACACTTGACACCAATAATTTACTCAAAATTGACCCATGATCCGGGACATTCCAGACCATTCACATTGCCATGCTTTACCAAGTAATTTAAAATACAGAATTATGGATGGATAACAGTGAATGACAGGAATATTAAACTACAAGAGTGAAGTCATTCAGAAACCTGAAGTGAAAAACATCCCAGCCATTCACTTTTTGCCCATCTACTTTTTTATGTTGCGTACAAACCCTCAAAATCGCCTGGCCCCGCTTTTAACTGCTACCGAGGGGCAGACAAGTAATGAGAAAATCATACATTACATGGCTACCCCTCCCTAGCCCAAATGTAAAATCAGAAAAAAGCCAACAGCTCGCCTCCTGCCGTTCACCCTCACCATTCTTTGGGCCTTCCCTCCGCTCCCCTTCGCGAAGAGGTGCTCAGCTCTCCATCAGAGCAGAGAGCCAGCACCCTGCTGGCAGGCTCACTGAGAGCCCTGTAAGACTGGCCTGCCATTCTTTTATGACGTGGCCAAAGTGGGAAACAACTTTTGTTTGCCATTTTTTGCTGTTATAGCTATAAATAAGCAGATTTAGAATCTATTGATAGTGCTGTTCCCTCTCAATTAGAGCCGTGCACATCAATATTCAATCAATCAGAGTTCTAGTAAAGCGCGACAAATCACCCGTAAGGGTCTCAAGGCGCTGTCGCCATAGGGATGTCTCTGACTCAGCAATGCAGGATACTGTGAGAACACAGATTAAAGTTCTTGTACATGCCTGTACATATCTGCAGCAAGAGTGCCCTGTCCATTAGAACTGTGCATGCCATCAACACTATGAATTATTTGGTATTTTGAAACTAGTGCCCAAGCAGCAGCTCTGAAGTGAAACACAGCAGGGCTGTCAATTCTATAGAACAATCACAAGTTATATGCCTCAGACAGCTGGAAAGAAGGCAAAATAACATTATGGTCCTGACCTCCAGTTGTCTGAAGTGTTTGCCTGTGGCAGGAACACAGCTCTCAGTTCCAGCAGCTGACAAGGCCCTCCAGGGCTGGACACCGGGCGGCCGCTGCCTAATTGCCTCTGCTCGGGGCTAATATTTGTTAAGTGTCAGCCCTGGTGCTGCTGCAGGTATGACTGTGTGCATTAATCACTGCCTCATCAGGGGGTGGAGATGTTTGAGAAGGAAGCGGCGGGCATGCTGACCTCAATCGCTGGCAGAGGGGCTCCTTGCAGAAGTGCCCCTCAATCAACACTCAGCTGTGCTTCGGGGAGGGATGAAGGAGGGGGCTGAGGGGAATTCAGAAAGGATGGTGTTTATTGTACTTTGCTTAGTCGTGGGAACTTGCAGTGAGAAGACAGCGACGAGCCACCAAGCTGGACCTCGCTGTACATTTCCCGGTCAAATGCACAGCTGCCAAGTGGAAACTGAAAGGGAACCCATGCAAAGAGCTGAGGAACCAGGCTCATCAATTCTCAACAAAACGCTTATCCCTTTGGTTAAAAAATAGATAAATTAATGCAGCTGATTTACGATAAATATATTCAGTTTGAATGGAAAGAGACCTGGGCTCCCTTAGGCATCCCAAGTGCTACCTTGCCACATGACACGTCCAGTCAGTCCTGCCTTTTAGTCAAGGACACCTTGCATTTTGGATCTTGTATTTTCACTTTTAAAAGTATAGGTGTGGGCTCAAGAATAGCAGCATGCAGCGTGCTGTTGGCTGAAAAAACTGGACAGGCTGCACAATCCTTTTAGTCTTCCTTCAAATTAGTATTACAGCTGCTTTTATTTGCGTCAGATACTCCTGTCTCCTCCTCAACTGTTGGACACGAAATTTCTTATTTTTTGCGTTTTATTTTGAAGACGTCTTCAACTCAAGTTTCTTATGTTTCGTTTTTTCACGTAGTCGAGGGGATGCATTGGCAGTGAAACGCTGTATAATGTGTCTCAGGAGGCAAAGCACAGGTACCGATGAGATGCACCGATGTTGCTCCAGCAACCGGGTCGAAGGACCGGTTCTGCTACTTGCAGAAAGGAGATGCGTCAAAATCCGTGTTAAAAGTATCTGGGCCACTTCCAGTCAGCCAGGCACAGGAGAAGGGGAGAGACTTTGATATCGCTGAGTCTCAAGCAGCAACAGGAGGCAAGCCAACAAGCCCTTGGAGATCACTTGGAGTGAAGGCAGAGTCCAGCAGAGTCAGAGAGAAACAGGTAGCAGGGCAACAAATAGAAAACGGGCCTTCCAGATCCGCAGTCCAGTTTAGTCCTTTAAGAAGCACAGCAGTTCTTCTGGCAGAGCTTAGTTGCAAGTCCAGTAGAGTCTCCTCCTGGTAGGATCAGAAGCCCCATACTTAATACCCAGTTGTGCCTTTGAAGTGGGGATGACTTCAAAACAGGATTTTGAAGTGCACAGGTCCCCTTTCATCCCAACCCTGTCTGGCAGGCTATCTGCTTTTCAGGTGTAAATGTCATCTCCCCCTTCCTCTTCCTGCCCAGGAAGAGATATCAGAATGTACATGAATGCAGATGAGTTCTCTCTCACACCGGCCATTCCTGTGTTTGTGGGTGTCTCAAGGGAATGCACAAGGTGCAATTGTCACCGCCTCCCACCCCCAGATGTTTATTGGATACGGGCTGCAAGGCACACAGAGCAGTAAGTCAGTAAGTACAGAGACATCTCCACTTTCTAAAAGTGCCATTTCTAAAACAGTAATTTTAAATCCAACTTTACCAGTAAAGAGGATTTATCATTACCATTCCAAAGATATGTAATATTCTACTCCTTTCTAATCAGGATTATAGTTTAAAAGTGTTTCCCAATGCTAGCCCATGAGAGGAGTAGGTCTCACAATCGTGAAACACAAATTTAACTGTTTGTCACTGCCAGGACTTGTGCAACTTACAAGTACATCTCCTATCTTTTGCTTGTACAGCACACAGCCCTTTGGGCCAAATAGTGCCTACCTTAGGGGTGACATATGTGTAATAAAAGGGGACTTTAAGGTTTGGCAAAGGGATTTAGATGCCAAGTTGAAGCGGCAGTAAACTGCACACAGAGGCCTTGCAATGGCAGGCCTGAGACAGGTTTAAAAGGCTACTGTTGTGGGAGGCACAATCAGTGCTGCAGGACCACTAGTAGCATTTAATTTACAGGCTCGGGTTACATGGTATACCACTGTACAAGGGACTTACTAATAAACTAAATATGCTAATCATGTATAACCCAGTGTCACCATACTTAGGAGAGAAGCACATGCACTTTAGCACTGGTCGGCAGTAGTTAAGTGCCCAGGGTCCCATGACCAACAAAAGGAAGGTCAGAAAAAGAGGAGGAAAGTAAAAGGTTTGGAGTGACCCTTCAGAGAGGGCCATGAATCAACAAAAGGTACAAGTATAGGTTAATAGTCCTAAGCTTAAATTCAAGGGAGATTTATCCTAATTGAATTGAAATTCTGTCAAGGGAAGACCTGATGAAATAGAGGAAGTAAATTTGAAGAAATCAGAAAGGGTTAAGTTAGAGTAGGACATATGGTGGAAGAGTCATGCCAGGAGGGTCACATATTACTTGTAGCATGTGGTGGTATATTACTAGAGTGCTAGTCTTAAAAAATGTTCCAACTGTTTGAGTGCCGGTGGCAAGATCCCATCATGAGAAGTACTAATAGGTAGGCCTGGGCCAAAATTCCGCTCCGTTCGCGGAAATTGCGATAATTTGGCATTTTCGCGTTCCGCGGAAAGCGCGAAAATGTCAAAATTTCCGCATTCCGCAGCTTAGCGATAATTTGTTTCTTGCTCACGCTGTAAAATAATACATTCTCGCGTGCACGCGATTGCCTTATCTGAATCCCCGCGTTCGCCGACAAGTTTTCCTGATCCGGTCGCGTTCTCCAAGAGATGTTGGATTGTTGGTAGCGGTTTGCGCTGTCTCGCGACAGTTCGTGCCCGCAGTAACGTCATGTGTCGCGTGATCACGTCTTTCTTCTCGCGATCATGCACCGCGAGACAAGTGAAAACAAGATGGCTGCACCCGCGAGCAAATGCATGGGTAAGTTGGCGAGCCGCGTCCACGCAGAAAATACCGCGATCGGGCGGGAAAAAAACTTCAGCATCTTCGCGATAATTTGCGAAAGTGAATTTCGCAAATTCCGCCCACCCCTACTAATAGGTAAATGCAAGTAAGAATGATCAGGCGAGCAGTGGAAGAATGGGGTCTGAAACTTGTAGGTAAAGTCTTGCCTAAGTCATGCTAAGATTGGGTGTAGTTGGGTTGTGTTGTGGTGGGGGATGACCATTGTGATCTGGTGTCTGAGGAAACCAGTCTGCATGAGGCAGGCATCATGATTGATAAAAATGTTGTGGGTTAAATACAGATGGCACCTAGTAGACTGACTTTCCTGGCTCCAATTTGGATCTGTAAGTCATGTACATTACCCCTTTTGCTCGTTCCTGAACCTGGCTCTATTCTTATGCTGAAGTTGATGTAAAGCAGTCTAAAGGTTTTCTGGTAATCCTTGGTCTCTCAGGGAAGATCAGAGGATGGTTCTGCCAACTAAGTCAAATGTGTTTTTTTAAAATCCATGAATAATATAAGCAGGGTGGCTTTTTTTCAGCTTCACACACTTGATGCATGTGAAATGGTTTTATTTCTTGGTCGACAGTCACTACACCTTTCCTAAATCCCTGCTTGGAGGTTCGATAAAATCAGGTAGCTCACCGCCCATGCCTGAATATGTCTAAGTAGATGTTTACCATAATTGTTCGCTGCTCCCTTCCAAAAAAGTAATCTGACAACATTTCCTAGGGTGCTCACAAGAGACTTTTTTATGGTAGGAGAGTAGAATTTCTCTTCTCTCAATTTTTCTAAACTGTATTAAAGACTGTTTTTTAAAATGGGAGCCCGGAGTAATGTATTGGCTCAAAGGCAACTGAGGGGCTTTTGTCTGGGCTTGGTGCTTTGAATGGTCTTAGACTCTATATTACTTCAATCCTTCAATCACTTGCCCTTCTGTGAATTGTAAGTCAAATGTCTCACTCTAACAGAGGCTTTCAGAAGCCTCTGTAAGAGTGGGAAAGCAAGATCCCCATCATCTGTCTGTTGTAATGAATTGAAGTGTAAAATGATCTGCTTTGCCAGGCTTCCAGTTTTGCCTTTTACTGGTTCAGTTCTGGCGGAATCAGATTGAGTTTCACCAGACTGTTGTCCACTTCCAAAGTTGGCATTTATTTAGTTTGAACATTATTGTTTAGATTTTAAATCTACGTTTATAGTTGCAGAAGAAGACAAATGTGAAGCATAATGTGCTGCTTCCACTGTAGATGGTGATGGATCCATGTTAATATTAGTTCCTAAGGGAATTTCCCCTTCAGTTTGTGACGCAAGATCCACCAGTTCATCTTTGTGTGGTGTTATCTATGGTGGGCCTCTGTCTTCTGCAGGTCCTGCTTTGGCAAAGTTTTGAGCTCTTAATCTTGTTGATCTCATGGTGTGTACTGTTGACTCCAAGTAATACCCAGGAAGAGCACTTCTACCCACAAAATCCTGCACAGAACACTGTGAAGGGAGAAGCGCTGGGGTCTTAGGTCTTATGTTCTGTTAAATCCACCGCAGGAGCCAGGTGCTAGACACTGTGCCACTTCAAGTTTACAATTTACAGCTTCAGGTTATAAAACTAGTTTAGAAAACCACAAAGCACCCCAGAAATACCAACCACAGTTGCTGTGAGCAAGACAATTGGAGTACAGAAATGCAGTGCACAGTCATAGGATTGCCTTTGTGTCTTTGTACAGTATGATTATCTTTACTTTCTTGCCCACTCATGGATTCCTTTTGGCTCAGTGTTTGGTTGCCCTTCAAATGGAGCTAAATCAAAGTCATCCACCACATTGGTAGTCTAGTTGGTATCTTGACCAAAGCTGGCAGTCAGTGGTATCCTCCTAGCCTCTGATCCAGCAGGAACTCAGGTGGCACCACGGCTGCCTTCTCACAATACATTTCATGCTCTCGCTCCAGTCTGTTATCTACCTAAAAATCAAGCAACAGCTGCCAGTCGGCTTTTCACCAGGTGGATATGTGTGAGTCAGGAGGCAGCTGATGGATGCAGTTGAGGGTACAAGCCTAACTTTACTTCTTTTTAGTATTCACAAACGTAAACGTAGACCAAAAGTCTAACTTTACAAGTTTTTGACATTCACAAAGGTAAGCTACTACTAGTAAAGTTAGACTATTGGTCTAAGTTTACCTTTGTGAATACTGGAAAGTAGTAAAGTTAGACTTTTGGTCTAAGTTTACCTGTGTGAATACCATAAAGTAGTACATCTACACAAAAGTGTAAGTTCACCTTTGTGAATCAGGACCCTAGTATCTAGTTAAACAAGAACTCTGCTGCCTTTTCGATGTTGTGCCATAATGCTGTTGTCAGAATTATTCCTGTCATAATGTCCAAAATATCCTCTACAATAACAATGCACTGTTGAAGGTGATAATAGAAAATCTGCACCCAGTGGACTGAAACTTTTGTAACAATATTTGGGAAGCAATATTTATATCAGACAATATTTCTGTCGGATCTAGGAGGCCACAAGTGAGGTGCCCCATGTTCGGTCGAAGAGATACACATAAAAGCCCCTCCATTTCCCATTAGGGAAACAGTCCAACTCTTTCAGTATTGCAGATGGGTTTGTGCTCTCTCTTGTATAATACCAAGGTATGCAACATATGCTAACTAAGGTTTTTACCTGTTTGTGCATCTTACAACCATTTTTTATGACAGTCTTCAGAATGTAAATATGTTAAAACCTAGGACTTGACATGCAACGTTTTCCAGTACCCATCTGTTAGAAATTGGGTCTGTAGTTGGCAGAGATATGCACCTTGTCCAAGTAGAAACCACCACTCTAGTCAGGGAAAACTAGATACACGCTTAAAGATAGCCTGTGCTCACGCTCTGGTAGCTTGACACAGAGCAGTCAGGCTTATCTAAAAAGGCAAACTGTAAAGTATTTGTGCATAACACACACACTAACAAAATGAAGACACCACAAAAAGACTCCACATAAGAAAAACAGAATAGACAGTGATTTAATGAGTAAATCAAGACCAAAATGACGAAAATCCAATAATTAGAAGTGGAGTTATGAATTTTAAAAGAATATTTGAAAATATAGTGCTATCAGTCTTAAAGCGCCAACCTGGGATATCTGGTCGCACTTGACCAGGGTAAATCCAGAAGTTCGGACAGACCGCGATGGAGTGCTGGTCGGATAAGGGGACAAGCCTTGGTCCGCTGAACACAGTACCTTTGGAGGGGGCTGTTTCGATGTTGAGGGCAAGAAGATAGAAACAGGGAGGAGGGGTGTCGTCGATTCAAGGGATTCTTAGGTGATTGGTCGTCACCAAGCTATGCACTTGGGGAAAGCCTCATCGTCGAGCAGCACTGAAGATGGGTGATGCATCATTGTCGGGTTGAATCCGCCGGTTACGATAGGTGCAATGGGGGCAATGAGTCAGCATTGAAAGTTACAGCACTGAAAACCTCCCTTTCAAGGGCCCAGGACTGGGTTGGCACAACCTGGCAGGGCAGGACTCACAGATGGCAGAGTACAGATGCTACTGCAGGGTTGTAGGAATTCTTTGATGTCCCTGAGACTTCAGAATAGGGGGAAAGCCTGCATGCCCTTGGAGTCAGTCTGGTTCAAGTGAGCTGCGTCACGTCCTTTCCTCTGAAGGGCAGAGGGCAGCAGGCAACAGGGCAGCACAGAGGAGAAGAAAAGCAGTTATTCCAGACCAGCTGTCCAGCAGAGTGGTAGTCCTTGTAGCACCATAGCAGTCCTTCCTACTGGCAGAGTTCTTCACAGGTCCCGCAGTGTCTGGTTTGGAGGGGGTCAGAGATAGTTGTGCCTTTGAAGTGGGAGTGACTTTGAAGTACACAGAGGTCCTTTCTCACCAGCCCTGGCTCCAGACTCAGTAGGGGGTTTCCAGCCTTTTGTGTGGGAACAGGGCACTACCTATTCAGGTGAGTCACCTCCTCCCTCCCTTCCTGCTCAAGAAGAGCCATCAGAATGCAGATGGGTACTCATACACACCTAACCTTCCTGTGTTTGTGTCTGTCTAGAGGGAATGCACAAAGTGTAGCTGTCACCCATCCCAGACATATATGGAGATAGGCTGTAGGCACACAAAGCTAAGAGGACTTTCTAAATGCCAGTTTTAAAAAGTGGACATTCTAAAACTGGCATTTCTAAAATAGTATTGTTAAATCCAACTTTACCAGTAGAGAGGATTTATCATTACAATTTCAAAGATATAAAATATGACACAGATACTCCTTTTTAATCATCAATTACCACTTAAAAGGGTTTTGAGGACTTCCCAATGTTCACCTATAAGAAGAGTAGGCCTCACAGTAGTAAAAAAACGAATTCATCTGTTTATAACTACCAGAACATGCAAAACTTAATAGTACATATCCTACATTTTATTTACACAGCACCCTGCTCTTTGGGCTACCTAGGGCTTACCTTAGACGAGACATAAGTGTAATAAAAGGGGAGTTTAAGCCTTGGCAAAGGGTTTTAAATGCAAAGTCACCGTGGCAATAAAACTGCACACACAGGCTCTGACGTGGCAGGCCTGAGCCAAGGGCTACTTATGTGGGTGGCAAAATCAGTACTGCAGGCCCAATAGTAGCATTTAATCTACAGGGCCTGGGTATATGGTATACCACTTTACAAGTAATTTACAATTATATTAAATATGCCAATTGTGTAAACACCAATGTTATCATGTTTAGGCGAGAAGCACATGCACTTTAAAACTGGCCATCAGTGGTAAAGTGCTCAGAGTCCTAAGGACAACAAAAAGAATCCAGCAAAAAGAGGAGTAGGTTAGCAAAAAGTTTGGGGTGGCCCTTCAGGGAGGGCCTTTTTCCAACACCTTCAATGGTTGCAAAAATACTTATATGAAGACAGACATGAAATGAACATGGTGATGAACCATTCTCCAGGACTTCCTATCAGTGTGATAAGGTTGTTATTTTAACTTCACTTCAATGGATAATCAGTCTAAACAATGTATCGGAGTGAGAACAATTTTTATAATTTAACCCAGCAATCAAAACCGTCGTTCATTCGACATCCAGTGTCATTTTGAAAAAGTTTCAAAATAATGTAATGTCCTAATTTTAAGAACAACAGAATGTTAACCATATTTGTATGGCTTACCTTTTTTTATTCTGCTAAAAGTTTGTAATTTTTTTCAACAATGTTGTTTGTATGTTTCTCTATAGGGTGTTGTGGGACCTCAAGGGCCGCGAGGACCACCAGGTCATCTTGGAGCACCAGTAAGTCACCACACAGCTCATTTCTTTGTTTTTCTTGCAAGTAAATCCTTCATGAGCAGTCTAAGCTGGTCCAGTCTTCAAATATGAGGATTTTAATGGACCAATTAAATTGAAGCAAACCAGTAGCGCTAATGAATGGATCTAACACTTATGGACTGACTCAACACTCATTAACTGACTCAACACTCACAAACTGACTCAACTTCCAACTTTCCATGGAAAGCTCACTGTCCTCTTTCTCCTTTCATCACTCACTGTCTTGCTTTTTATGTCATCAATTTTCATTTTAGATGCCCCCTTTCCTGCTAACTTCAGTAGTTCATAAACCTTTCAGTTTCAGAATTTTGCCCCTTTAATTTCCCCGTCAGTTCTCAGTTTCCATCTATTACTTATTGCCTAATTAACAATAAAAGGGAAATGGTCCTTTTTATGTTTTTGTTGAGTACCTTATACCAAGGTCTGGAATATTGTAAACTACATATGCAGCATTATTATTTTTGTTTTCTTTTTATTTAGTTTTTTGTTTTCAACTGCCTGGCCAGATGATTTATTTTGTGGCCCGCATAAATATATTAAATGGACTGGGGGCATCTTCCACACAAGAGACTGCACGCTATGAAATACAAACACAGCTTAAAAACTTGAATCATACTGATCCAGCTGAAAGGGGCGAAGTTTACAGATCCTCCCTGCATCACAGATCCTTCACCGCACTTACTCATTCACACACACATTCATTGGTGGGGCCCATAACACCAACACTCGCACGTCTCACTCCGAATCTGCACACAGGAGGAAAATGTATCCGCTGGACATGTGGGGGGGTACCTTATTACCTATAGGGAAGGAAATATGTTACAATATTTTACATATATACATCAATACCCATATAATCCTAACCTTAACATCAGGGCACTCCACCACTTGGTCAATGGACCAATTAGTTGGACTGGTTGATGGTGATTTAGAACCAGCTAAAACACATTAAAGCTTCGGGATTCTCATTCAATGCCCTATTTAAAGAACCACAAACTCATTCTCTATTGATCAATATTTAGTTTATCTAATTAATTGCTTTTAGTTGCATAATTTAGCATTTTGGTCAACAAAGTTCCAATTTAATTAATTAACACAATTTAGCATGACATTTATATTTACCTATTCTTGCTATCGGGGGTCGTTGCACTAATTCTGTTACCTCTGCATAATTCATTATAGGTGACTATTGTTTCTTCGGGTAATTTACACTGACTGAAATCTGGCAGTCCTCCATGTTCCTATCCTTGACCAGGAAACACTGTGCTCTGAATTGAGGATGCCTGGAGATCTTCGGAGCCATCCGAGTCGGCGCAGTAGACATCGCGCTCACACGACGGTGGCCACTTCCGAACTCCATTTTGAATGTCATGGCCTGGTAGGCCCGAATGCCAACTTAAGCGAAACAAACATAAAACATAATTAATATATGAAAATGAAGATTCTAATGTTTAAACCCACACTAATCCCATTATATATTAGTATTTTCCTAGCTTATAGCGACATTTAAAGCAATAATACTCACCATTCGGTCCCAACAGGAACGCAAACGTCACCAAAGCAACATAAGTCATGCAATTTTTCTATTACCACACCTCCTATTGTTAATAGGCATACCACATTTAGTCATTAAGTTATTCTGCCATGCAGATAGCAATTAGTCCCGCGTGTAATTTGTGTTTATCAAAAATGCACTTTGTTGATTAATAAATTACAGCACACAGTTAATTCAAATTAATATATAAATTGATTACGTCATTAGTATTTTCATGCAAAATAGAGAAGGTATACAAAATTGTGTTTTACCTGCTCCATCAATGCATGTAAAGGAAAACTGATCAAACTGACTCTGCACTAGGGGTGGGTGAAATATTTAGGCGAATGCACTTGTTTTCTCCTGCTTTTAAGTGTGGAATCAGGTTTGCACCACTGCTCTGCAGGACGAAAAAACAGAAAAAGCCCAGTTCCTTTTCAGAGCACTGTGAGGGGCCAGTCAATGTCTTTACCTTAATAATAATTGTATTAAGGTAAAGGCATTGCCTCGACCCTTGACAGTGCCTTTGAAAGGAAATTCCCCAGCATGACATACTGTGTGCAGCTCCAACCTGCATGGTTTGCTTGACAATCTACAAGATGGGCACCAAGCACAGGTTCCCCTGCCAGGGCTGGGCAGGGAACCCAAAGCAGTCCTGGCAGTTTTCTCAGACCAGCCCCTGTGGAAGCACTGCCTGTCCTTGGGAGACTGGGAATGCTTGCTTCCTGCTTTTGTTACTGGGGACCGATATTGCAGCACTGCTGCAAAACCGGCTCCCAGAAACAAAACCGGCCCCATCCTTCCAGCCCTCTGGGGAAATGCCCGATGCCCGGTATGCCCAATCCAGCCCAGTTCCCTGCTGGGCCACTTGTTTTGATGCACTGTCAGCAGCTAGGAGGTAATTATTTTATTACAGTTACCGTAGAGATTATTACATTGTCCAGCTTCTGACTGTCGTGTAGTTCCTACAAATCTATATAGGATCTGCGCATTTACATTCATCAACTAAGGGATTTGGTGTCTAGACTGATTCCAGACACCCCCGAAGGATGTGTTAGCCTGTAGACCAGCTAGCTCACAGTGCCACTAACCTTAACAAGGAGTGAATAGCTTCTGGCAACTATCGAACATGACAACCCTTGATCCTTAAGGGATCGTGGAAACAGTTCAGCACTTTTCGCCAGTCAAAGGTTCTCACTTAGCCTCAGAGAGATACACAGAATAAACGATGGGGACGTTTTCAATAGACATTTATTGAACCAGCACCATTCTGGTATAAAACATGTTTGCTGCGACAATCATTTGACAGAAACAGCTGTATAAGATAACAAGCACCAACAAAGTAAATAAAAGGTAGAATTCTACCATGGTGCTAAAACAGTGAAGATATGCAGGCATATAGATACATGGCAGTAATCAAGCGCACTCCTAAGATGCAAACCCTACCTAAGTGTACCTAAGTGTACCTAGAATGTATGTGGGTGTAAAGCAAAGAATCCCCTAGGAAAGAGCCAACCTCATTACCTGATGGGAGAGAAGGAAGGACCCTGTTTCGGTCTTGAGTTAGACACCCCGCAAGGGATTTCAGACCACTGCGTGCAGGAATCTCAGTGTCATGTGTCAGCATGGAAGCTTCTCCTCTGGTTCCCCAGTGAAGATGTGGTTCTTTTATACCCAAAAGGTACCCTCAGGGGTTCAACCTAAATACATAATGGTTTACCATTATGTGTAATGGACCTATTGTCCAAGGATGATGATAGCAGTGACTTTTGTGCAGAGTTATTATACAGAATATGGTAATCCTGCTGTGTACGTCCTGGGCAGGGGATTAAGATATGATACTAGGAATTCTCATGCATAATAAATGAGGCCCGTTTTGCAGCAAACTGAACGACATTTATTCAGCACATAACTAGGTAAAAGGTCAGTGCTAGAACCGTTATGCAGAGCTAGGTACGACGAATGTAGGTAAAAGGTTGTGTAGCTACCTAGGTCTAGATTGGTGTAAATTGGGGTTCATAACATGACCCTGCTGGATAGAACAAGAATTCCTTCTTTCGTGCATTCCTTACTGCACAGAATGAGGAATTCTTGTCAATTGGCCTTCTGCCTGCACTTCCTTTATTTTAAACTTTGGTGCAGGTGGATGCAAAACCAGTGGAAATGGAGGGAATAGTGTGGCACCTGAAGATGAAAAAAGGTCTAGTCCCACCCCTAATTGGCACAGAAATTATGTTAATGTCCATTGCTATCATTATAGATGAATCTCAGAATCAATGATAAAACCTGATCGGTGATAATGAGGAAAATGTATCCTAAATCGTTGGATGTAAAATTATAGAGGAAATGCTTCAAGAACACAGCCACCCTTTTCATAATTGTAATTAAATGAGACAAGCTGTCTGAAAAATTCTGGTAATAGCAAGGCCTGATTAAGTGAATTTTATGGGGCCATAAAATTTGTTCTTTAAAAGATGCAAACACATAGTTTTGAAAATCCAAGCATCGATGACGAGTGTGGTCATATTTTAACAGCTATTTGCCAATATCAACCTTATGATATATTTTAAAGAGAACAGTAAGGTGTGTTATGATATCCTGATGTCTGTTGAAAGGCGGTATTTAGGCCACATATAATAGCTAAGTTTGGAATAACCTTAGCTATAAAGTCTTGGACATATGATGAAAGAGGTGCACAGAAAAACATTCATAGTGTCTGTACCAGAATATCGAGTTTTAAATATTGTTCTACAAATATATTATCAATAAGCTAAATGTAGATGAAAATAATATCAACAAGGTAAGTCTATCTAGGCAAGCTAAGGTTTACTATACTTAACTCCACATATGTGAAGCTTGGTGAGACATATAAATCAATCAGTATTTGTAGAGTGTGGCACTGTCATCCCTGGGGGTAGCTGGGTGCTGGAGTGCGAGGTCTACATCGAAAAGCCAGGTCTTGAGAAAACGGTAGAAAGAGGGAAGAAACAAGCCGAAAAAATGACTCAGAGAGCAGAAAATGAACAGAAAGGAAAATAGAGGGCGGACAAATGAGCAGAAAAGGCAAAATAGAGCAGAAGAGGGCAAAACAGAGGACAGAGAAATGAGCAGAAAGGGCTAAACAGAGGACAGAAAAACGAGGAGAAAAAAGGCTAAACAGAGGGCAGAAAAACGAGCAGAAAAGGCAAAACAGAGTAGAAGAGGGCAAAACAGAAGGCAGAAAAACTAGCAGAAAAGGCAAAATGCAGGGCAGAAAAAATTTGCAGAAAAGGCAAAAACAGAGCAGAAGAGGGCAAACCAGAGGGCAGGAGGTAGACAGCCAGCAGAGCGTAGCAGACTGTTGGCAAGTTGGACAGGAGAACTGTTGCAGGGGGAGCTGGCATGAGGACCAGCTTTTCAGGGAATGTAGATCTGAAGTCAAGGGTAGTAGATTTATACTTATCTGTATATTTTTATCTCTACAATATTTTGGTAGTTGATATTATTGCTACCAAAGTCTTGTAATATTGTTTGAATTTCTGACATAAAACCTATTCAAAGACGCATTCATAGCATGCTTTTGAACACACAAATGCAGACCTTTTCCTAGCAAGAAGTCCCCCTCATGGTGAACGTGTTGTACTTGGAATACATTGAGTAAAACCCCAAGAGGCTCATTTAACTGTTTCAGTGTGTCATGTACTGTACCCTCCTTTACATTTGTGAAGATCTTGAGTTACACCCTCACCCGTGATATGGAAAACATTTGCCCTGCAATACTAACCCATATACCACAAAGACTTACCTTTTTTCCTTGTCCTTAGGGTTTACAAGGAGAGACTGGTATGAAAGGTGTCCGTGGGGATAAGGTAGGAGAAAGTTTTACTTTCGGTTTTAATTTTGCTTTTTATGCTCTGTACTTCTAAGCTGTCAAATGTCAGAATGGTGTACTTTCATCACACCACGCCTTGGAACAGGCAACAAAACAACATATGCACAAAGAACACTATTTTATTTTCTATCTCGTCATGCAGAGTAATATACATAGTGTCTTGTACTAATATGGTGTTCAGACCATCATTGATTGAACCCAGATCATTGTGACTGGGAGTGAATGTTTGCATTTCTCAGCATTGCGTTCATCGTTTGTTCCTTTTGCTTTCATTGAATTCTAAGCATTACATTTGCTGTGCCAAAAGGATAGCCTAGCAAATGAAGTGGTAAGTAACTGATGTGGTCTTCAATGGTTTTTTGGGTGTTATGGCTTGCAATGAAGTTCAGAGTTGGAAATGGGTCGGATTTCAAATATGGAAATCCATGTATATGCTTAAAAGAGCCAATGCTTCGATCCCGACTAGGTCTATCATGAGTCTAAGGGACTTATTTAGAGTTTGGTGAACAGGGTAATCCATCAAAATGTGGCAGATCCACAATGGTCCTATCTACCATATTTAAAGTTGTATTAAGATTGCTATCGATTATAATGCATTTGTAATGCAGTGGACCGAAATCAACCCTGTTTTTGACGTTTAACAGAAACTTATGGTGCACTGCAATTTTCTAAACCTCCCAGCTCTCGCATAATCATCAAACAGATTGCGCCACTGATCGTATGGACCTTTAGACATCAGCTGAATATTTACATTGGGAGCTAACATCAGTACATCAAGTCATATTACAAGGAAACCAGTTTTGTTCCACAAGAACAACAGAGAGGATGGTTTCCAAACCATGAAGATTTATTAGCAAATTAGTCAAAGTTACATACAGGCTTTATTCATGGAGTCAAAGATTTGTCATGTAAGCATGACATTCAATATAATTAATCAATCCAACAGCACATAAAGAGATAGATGGCAACGTAAATCATTGCAAGATACAAGATGCGGAGCAGAGAAAATATCAGTTTCATAAGGGAACATCCTTAAGCTAAATAGAGTATGTAAAGATGGCAAGGGGAAATTCTAAGGAGAAGGTGTCAATCTGAAATGAACCAAATAAAGGTTCAGAGTCAGAAGAGGCAGGGTATGCTCAGACGTGAGTCCCTTGCTCACTTGCCACTGGATTCAAGCAAGCCTGGCTGAAGACGGCTGAAATGCCAGAAACCGGTCCTAGGAAGCTTGTTTCCGGTCCAGGGAAGGCATGGCTTGGCAGTTTGGGCTGGACTGTTCCCATGAGGCACAGGGTCAGACTGATTTGCATATGGCCATGTCTGAACTGGGGTGGCAGAGTGGGCTAAAGAACAGTGATGGATCAAACCCAGATCTGTTGACTGGGTGTGAGTGTTTGATTGGTTCTGATGCTCCGTCCAGCACCACCCCCTTTTGTATCGCTTTGTACGCCATAAGTTGGCAGGGTATGCTCAGACGTGAGTCCCTTGCTCACTTTGCCACTGGATTCAAGCAAGCCTGGCTGAAGACGGCTGAAATGCCAGAAACCGGTCCTAGGAAGCTTGTTTCCGGTCCAGGGAAGGCATGGCTTGGCAGTTCGGGCTGGACTGTTCCCATGAGGCACAGGGTCAGACTGATTTGCATATGGCCATGTCTGAACTGGGGTGGCAGAGTGGGCTAAAGAACGGTGATGGATCAAACCCAGATCTGTTGACTGGGTGTGAGTGTTTGATTGGTTCTGATGCTCCGTCCAGCACCACCCCCTTTTGTATCGCTTTGTACGCCATAAGTTGGCAGGGTATGCTCAGACGTGAGTCCCTTGCTCACTTTGCCACTGGATTCAAGCAAGCCTGGCTGAAGACGGCTGAAATGCCAGAAACCGGTCCTAGGAAGCTTGTTTCCGGTCCAGGGAAGGCATGGCTTGGCAGTTCGGGCTGGACTGTTCCCATGTGGCACAGGGTCAGACTGATTTGCATATGGCCATGTCTGAACTGGGGTGGCAGAGTGGGCTAAAGAACGGTGATGGATCAAACCCAGATCTGTTGACTGGGTGTGAGTGTTTGATTGGTTCTGATGCTCCGTCCAGCACCACCCCCTTTTTTTATCGCTTTGTACGCCATAAGTTGGCAGGGTATGCTCAGAAGTGAGTCCCTTGCTCACTTTGCCACTGGATTCAAGCAAGCCTGGCTGAAGACGGCTGAAATGCCAGAAACCGGTCCTAGGAAGCTTGTTTCCGGTCCAGGGAAGGCATGGCTTGGCAGTTCGGGCTGGACTGTTCCCATGAGGCACAGGGTCAGACTGATTTGCATATGGCCATGTCTGAACTGGGGTGGCAGAGTGGGCTAAAGAACGGTGATGGATCAAACCCAGATCTGTTGACTGGGTGTGAGTGTTTGATTGGTTCTGATGCTCCGTCCAGCACCACCCCCTTTTGTATCACAGACTAATACAACGGCAGTGAAATAGATACAACCCTCATTGTCTAGGGTGGCGAACTGGTGGACCTTAGGAAACAGGAGCGTACCCCTGAAGGGAGGTGTGCCCCATAGTTTGAAGACCTCTGCTAGCAACCATCATCTGAGCCTAGGAAGATATACCTTAATGCCCCAAGTTACTGTTTCAATACCTCAGACACATCTGCAGCATGTGGAATGTATCTCGCTCTGTGGAAAATGTCCCCAGGTGTGGTGTTTACCTCTCAAAGCACGTCAGGGTGCATTTAAAATGAATTATAATACTGAAAAGCATTGACGTGATATGTAGTGTGTGCCTAATCCTGTCACTCTCACGAAAGCTTACTTTGTTGAGGGGTTCCCTTCGATAAGGATATTCCGTCAATTAAAGATCTCACGATGGCTCCAGCTCTGCTGGAATTGTTTGATTAATGTGAACCTCATGCTTGGGGCACACCACATGCCTAGTCCATTGAACAGACTAGTGTGTGGGTCTTTACATTTCTGGCCATTTTGCATTAGGCTGATTCAGTGGGTTCCGCTAGGGTGAAATGCATCTGTGGTTGGCTGCATAAGTCATTCAGGTCCATGTTCAACGAGGCAAAAGCAGCATCATTCCTCTCTATATTAAGAAAGTGGGGGCATCTGAAGTCATAAACCAGTATATTCGGAAGCGGCCCTGCCAAGTGTCACAGATCTTCGGTTACCCAACATATTTTCCTGATTTCCTCGCATGTGTGGCACTTTCAGAGCTGCAGATGAGCTGCTGAAGCTGGTCAACCCCATGCCATCTCTCCCTCAGTTGCCGACAGGCGAGAGTCTCGACTAGGTGGCGGCTTGACTGATTGTGGCTGCAGTCAGAGGGCAGACATTTCAAGGTGAAGCACTGAATTGTAAGAGGGGGTGAAGTTATGAATTCTAAAATGTCCTTGCTGACAAAGGGGAGCTGCTGAAGAGCAAAACTACACATCCCAGAATGTCAAGTTCTCTTAAAAAGGTCAGCTCGGGCTGGTGCCACAAACTATAGCGGGGGTCACTCATGAACTATTCTGTGAAGTCAGGCTAACATAGTAATATGTTTAAATACAGACACAGCATGTCATGAAACGGATTTCAGGGAGATTCATACATAATTTACTTCACATCGGTTTTCTTTCATCTTCAAATATGTGTCTGTGTCAGGTCAATGTATTGTAGTACTAACTACTTAAGTAAGATGTCCAGGGGTGCTATTTGGTTCAATAGATTTGTTATCGAAGCCAGTGCTGCAGAGAGCTGTCCATACCATGGAGGCGATGGGTTATATAAGGGCCCCCCTCCATCTTTCATGTATTCCAGGTCAAGCGACTGAATACTTTTGAGAATAAGTTGCAAGATTATTTCATTGACAACTGAATGGCCTAGCCCTGAGCATTCATGAAAAGACTTGATACATTCTGGAAACTACACAAGTCCCAGATTGAAATAGTTTTACAAAAAAAACACTTGTATTTTCGGATCCTAGACACGGTGGGTACATTCTAATAAACAATTTGGCAATTCCTTCTATGTGTGTTCAAAGGCTTGGTTTGTGGGGAAAGTGACAGAGGCCCTGACTGTCTAGCACCACTTGCCTTGTGTGACTTACACCTTTGTCTAGAATTTGATTTTTAAAAGAATGCACATTGCATTATGAGATATTTTAAGGCAGTTTTTTTTAACATTATATGTCAAACATGGTATCATTTCTAGTATGGTCTGCACTCAGGGAATGCAGAACTGTAAAGCCTCATTTGAAGCCGTATGCACTTTTTTAGGCAGAGGAGATAGATGGAGTCCACCTTGCAGTGATCTAGAGTGACAGATTCCAAAAGCAAATCATCAACATATTGGTCTATGGTAGATCCCTGGGGCAAAACCACAGTGCCTGGAAAAAGATTAAAGGGGAGAGATGTATGTCTCTAGGACCATTTCTACAATGAGTAAATCTCCCTCAGGATCAGCAAAGGCATCACGAAATTTAAATAAATGTATTAATGCATGAGAGCGAGGACAACTTAAGAATCATTCGAATAACTGAGAATATCTGATCGGTGCATATGATTTCTCTGGGTTGGTGTGTCCCAAGAAAAAATCCCATTTTCTCTAGCATTGAGATCTTTATACACCAGCTTTGAAGCTGCATAGCCCAAGCTGGATAGTCCCTAGTTTTAGCAATGCAGCTGAAGCCACAGGCACTTCATGTCATTAGGGAGGTAATATGTTCGGAAACTTTAATGCTCTTACATATTTCCTATTCATTTACATTACATTCCCATACGCAACAGGTGTTGGAAAACCTAACAATAGAACAACTCTGTAATTGTAACTTGCTACCACCATGTGATCAACACTGTGACCCACGCAACCCCCCGCAACACTGAAAATCTGCAACTCAATGATATCTCTCCCTCATCAACCTGAAAATATCAACAGAAAAATATCAAATTTCAGTAGAAGGTTTCCTGCCTATGAAACAGCTGCATAAGAACAACGTGAATCCATCCAATGTAATCAGCTTCAGCGAGCCTTGTGTAGGGATTTGTCAACTTGTGTAGGCCCAGGACTTTTTTACTCTGTACATTTAAAACAAATCCGTGTAGAGCTTCATGTCATGTTTGTTAATGAGAGGCAGTGTGACAATGTTTTATCTTTCACAGGGGACATTCAGAACAACTGCAGGGATTGATGCCAATTAGCAGCCACCCCTGAAACACTTGTTCAGTGCCTCTCTCTCCCAAAGAACAGCGTGCCATCTGCCCTGGCTTCCACGGTCATAGGAACATAGCCTCTTACGGGCACCATTCATGGCCCCCTCTCCCCCCAGACTGCAAGGCCCAAGGCATCATGGTCTACTGCTGCCATTCTCAGCAGCGCTTACCTCTGATGCTGGATGGTCCAGCGGCAGCGTACTCTGCCACAATTTCCTGCTCAGGAATATCTAGAAGAAGGAAATCAAGGACAATAGGTGAGGCGGGCAGGAGAATTGTGAGGAGTCTGGAAAATTAAACCCATTTCAGAAAGGACAACATTTTCCAAACTCTCCCAACTTTGTGCACATAATGGAAATTTCACCCACTATTTTATACATTCTGTGCATAATGCTAGAAGTTAACCATAGCGATTGACAACAGACTAAAATCTGACCAGTCTGACCTGTGGCATTCTGGTGATGCCCCCTGTGATTTTCCCATGCCACTGACCACAGCACAGTGTGTTTACAGCTTTCGCAGAAACTGCAGAAGGTCATATTTCAGCACTAAAGCTATGATAACAAGCTCCCCAACGTGGAATGAGATAATTTTCCCACCCACAGTTGTCTGACAACACAGTGGTGTTTGGAATTTATCAATCAGTATTTATAAATCACGACTAATCACCCAATAGGGTATCCTGGGCCCCGGAGGCTTGTTTGAACAGCCTGGTCTTGAGGGCTATTTGGAATTCCGATTGTGAGGTGATGATCTGGAGGTGAGTGGAGAGGTGGTTCCAGGTCTTTGCTGCGATGTGGGAGAAGGAGCGCCCGCCACTTCTGCTACGGTAGATGAGGGGAGTATGAGCAAGTGAAAGGGAGGTGAAGCGTAGTCTTCTCAGTGGTTGGTGGAAGTTCGGGTGGTCGGGTGGTGGTTAATGTAGGCGTGTCCTTGGTTGTGTAGAGCCTTGTATCCGTGGCTTAGCAGCTTGAATTAGCATCTCTTCTGTACGGGGAACAAGTGGAGTTTCCTGGGGTGGGGAGTGATGTGGGTTTGTCGACGATAGCAGAAGATGAGTCTGACTGCAGCGTTATGAATGGTCTGATGTCTCTGTAGAAGCTGTGCGGCAGTTCCTACGTAGAAGGCATTGCCGTTGTCCATTCGGCTGGTGATGAGGGCTTGTGTCACTGTGCGTGTCTTGTGTACGGGTATCCACGTGAATCAGGTACGATCACACAATCAGGTGCAATAATTATCACTTATTTTGACTTACCCTCAACATTAACAACCTTATCATTTGGATTAGGGTGCTTACCATCGCAGGATCTGCATGTCCCATATTGTTATCACGCATATTTCCTATTAATATCAACAGGCTTGAGCTGCCAACGTTTTTCCAGGGTAGGCAGATATTATTTTACACGGTGATTACTAAGTCCAATAAAATCCACAGAACTCATAGTTCCTATATCTGCGACAACACGAGTTACTGCAAATATCGGAATTTATTGGTGCAGGTATAATTCAGGTCTAAGTGTAATCTTTTGTATGATGCGGTCTTAATTGGAAAATTCATGTATGTTTCCATAGCAGCTTGCGTTTTGTTAAAATGGATGAGAGTACCAAACCCCTCCACCAAAAACCAACAACAAAAAACCGCTAGCATTTTAAACAGCTGTCCACAAAGGTTATTTTAGTCCCAGTGTAATGTTAGGGAGCTGCTCAAAATGCTGCCACAGCTGTTAAAACGCGGCCGCCTCTGCCTCTTAAAAGGTATGTATTTTAAGAGAGCCCTGGAATTACAATGCAGAATAATGGCAGCTTTGAGATGCTCGGAAACGGTGGGTGTAAAAGGGACGCTGTAATCCCCATTCTGTGCCCGTGATTGAAGGGCTCTATTATACATTCCTCTTGATATTTGAACATATTGAACTACTCTGGTCAGCGATTACCGCCGCTCCCCACTGAGCAGAAGCCGAACAAGTTAAATGCCATCCATTTCCCAGATGGAGGGCTCGAGGCTGCGTTCACTACAGTCGCCACCTCTTTCCAATGCCCCACTCACCCATTATGAGCTTCAATTTAGCGTTTCCACATTTTACTGAAACTATTGGTGAAGGCAACACAGATAGGGACTGTGCACTCGTGGGGAGCTATTCACAGAAGTATTTTGGAGTGTGTAAAGGACTCCAACCTTTTCAGCAGTAAGAGCTACTTATTTTCAATAAAAATCATTATAATATTATAGCGCCGTACACACCAGAAAAGATTATATTAGTGGCCACCTATGCAAGATTCCCAGCCGTGCTCGCCTCATAGCAGCATTACCAGCAGTCATGTTAAAAAGGCTTTGTCGCTTTCGAATGCCTCTACCAGGGGAATACATAACAGCTGCACCTGCAATGCCCCTGGCTCCGAGGTGGTAATACCAAGGTAATAATAGGAATAATACATCTTACAGTGCTACAGGATTATCATTTATCACCTTTAACTATTTTGGGGAAATTATGGGCTCTGAAGATACACACATTTTCATCCTGAATAATCACTTTTCAGTTTTGGTATATGTATATTAATTGCCCCAAGCAAACGCTTCTAATGTAGTAGCCTGGCCTGTGCACAGGAGGGCTGCTCTCAAGTAGCTGGAGGGCTACCAGCAGATCACGATCTACCCCCGAGAGGGCCGGCCAAACAGTCATGCGCACTTAGGAGCGTGCCACTACTCCTCCCCTGCTCCCAGAGCAGACCCGCCCTGTTCGACAAGTCCCGACAGGAACAAATGATAACAAAAACCAGTTGTTATCATTTTATTTTTCCTTTATTTCAACTGCCGAAAGCAGTGGGGCGACGCTCCTCCGCCTTAGCGGAGGAGCCACCACTGCTTGAAAGGTTGAGAAGCCCCGGAAGGCTTAACCCCCCCCCTCGAATTTGGAGCCATTCATGAGAGGCATATAAGAACTACTTTGTATGCACCGAGATGCTTTTGTGAATAGGTCACAGCTTGTGTTAATTACATTATGTGTTAAAATACAGCACCTTAGATATATGTCTATGACAGGCTGCAGACTAACTATGCATTACTTAATTATGAGTGGGCCTGTGTCGGATTCGATAATGATTGCACCTGATAAAATCCACAAACATGGTGGTTGGATTTTTATTTTAGCTGCCATGGTTTTCGCATATTCAAACTTTTTATGGAGTGACATGTGCATGTCCCAGTACATACTGGACAGTATCCCGCATTTTTATTTAAACAGGTTTGACTGCTGAAATTTAACAGAAAGTGTAACCTTAATTGCCCCAAGTATTTACGATGCAAAAATAAACTTAGAACCATTTCTAATGGCGATATTCGTGTGGGGATCACAATCTTGCAGGCTAATTGTATTCAGGCCCATTATGTTTTACTCCTGCATAAGTTGTGCTTTTTCTGTTCCATTTTGATTCAGTTTGCTCTTTATTCATACTGGCATACTTTCTGAACTTTACAAATTGGGGCTGGTTCTACATTCATTTCATTTTAGGAAGGTTCCTTAGGGTGTCACCAGCAAGAAGGTCCTCAAAGTATAACAACGTCTAACAAAGGCCCTGTGTAATGAAGGCAGGTGAAGGTTACCCTTATTGTATTCCTGATTAAGAAAGATCGCCTTAATGACTCAAATGTACTACATTTAGCATTTCTCATTATAAAACGCCGTCTAAAGACACTGATCCGTGCTGCATATGGGAGGGGCGAAGAGGAGTGCATACACTGAGGCTGCTGGAGGACTTTTCCTCGGCTCTCTGTGCACGAATACCATTTCACTTCTAGATAGGGACGGCTCCTTAGTTAAGGCGGAGGAGTGTTGCCCTACTAACTAAATTGCCCCCAGAGATGGAAAAATAAAATGGTAATAAAGTTCACCCCGTCCCAAGTCGAGCATCAGGACAGGGGGGGTGGGACTTTGTGCTGTTGCCAGTCAGGCAGCAGCAGAAAGCAGTGAAGGGGGGGCACTTTAAGTTTAAAGTGCACATGTCTCTTTGGCTGGCCGTCTTGTGGCGGGCAGCCAGACGTGCATTTTAACCATCTCCAACACAACTGTCTAAGGCACCTGGGTTAGAGACAGCATAGGGCTCAAGTGCCCTTTGGAGCGCCGAAGAAGGCCGCTGCCTCAAATCCCGGTGATTCGTTCATGCTGCATGAGAGCAGCACCAGGATTGGTCACTGCAGTTTCCCGGGTCCTGCGTTGGAGCCTGCCTGCCTGTTGAAGACATGAGCAAGGAGGACATGTGCCGGGAAGAAAAGTTTAATTCTTTTTTTACCTTATTTATTTATTTTTATTTTTGGCCCACCCGCCTCACCACCCTCCATACATGCCAGCCGCCATTACTTCTAGAGAGGAGTATTGCCATAATGCTCCTGCCTAAATAGGTGTAAAACTCAACATTGACGATGCCTTTGAAGATATAAGGATGTCAGTACTGCCTACAAAGACTGATTACCACTAGATGAATCTTCCTTTAGACTCTAACTCCGTCTGTATTCAAATTGCATTTACTTTAACATTGGCATAAATGCAAACTAATGACATACACCATGTGTAAGGGAGGTTCTGCCAAGAACCCTATAGCAATAAGCATCATTCCCTTGTGGCACTCTTTGGACCATAGGTGTTAAATGGTAGCGGCAGTTTCAGTCGATAACCTTTCAAGTATTGCCCGGCGGTAATCGCCTCTTATACCATTCGATAATTTACCAATGAAAGAGGCAGGCGCCGGAGACTGGAAGGCAGGAAACAAAGTTTTTATTCCGTCGGAGCAGAACACATCAGGTCAGACAGCAAGGTATCGTCTCGAGGTGCTCTCTCTGCATCTCTGAGGCCTGGCCTCTTATACACAGGTTTATGACTTTATTGCAGGTTTATCACACATGGCACATTCTTGAGATTGTCTTGATACAAGAAAGAACTTCCTCGGAATCCCCACTTCGAGCTCGTTCCCACACATATCTTCAGTGGGAGTCCCCACCCCTCCCACAGTGGGAGATGGCTATCACACAGCTGGACATTCCGCCAATTCCCGTGGGTGTGTGCAACCGGTCGGGTCTCAGGGGGTAGGGGCTTTGATCTGCTGTAATCCCTTTGATGTGGGGTGTTTTCCTTTCAGTAGGGGCAATAGACTGCATCTGTAGGGCTAGGTGATGGCCTGGGATCAGTTCGGACAATCGGGCGCGGAGGATGGGGGTTATCAGGAAGGATGTATGACCATGTATGGGATGAAAGGAGGTGTTGGTCAGGCACGGGGTGTGATTCCATGGCAGGGTCGCGCAGAAAGAGAGGGTTTATGGCCCGTGTATGAGAGACCGGGGGTGGCCGGCGCGCGGGGGATGCTTGCAGCACCAGGGGAACGCGCTGGCGATCGACAATGAGCGGGGAGAGAGAGTGGGGTGCCTAAAATGGCGGCCGTGTGTTCGCTGTGCGTGGCGCTGGGGAGAGGCAAGATGGCGCAGATAATGTTCAGTTACAAGCTAAATTTCCACAGTCCTCCCTTTTAACATATCTCGCCAGCTTGCCTGGCCGACATTCACCTTCGTTAACCCTTCAGCTATAATATCGTGAATGTTTTTCATGCATTCCTTAAAAGTACAGAGTTTTTAGGACAGGCAGGAGCAATCTGACACATTTGTACATAGTTACATACAGTTGATAAAGTAGGCGAGGAGGTAGTACATACAAAATTACATCAGCTGTGCCGCATGTCAGGCCCAGGGATAGGAGGAGGGGAGCTTGTTTGAGCACAAACATGATACTCTAAAGCAAAAAAAGAGAAAAATGTTTCTGGCAAAACAAGGGATATTTCGTACATTACTTAAGGCCCAGACTTCGTGTGGATCAAAAATAGTCAGTATAGTCGTGTGCATGGCTGGTGTTGTATGAATGTCATTATACAAAGTTAGATTTTCTTAACTTTTCAGTGTACAGTCGGAAGCATCATGAAAACTCGATAGGAAGATAGTTAATATAAAAAGGTGGTTGGGAGAGGAATTCAACTTGACATGAGTTCTTCTTTCCAGTGTCCTATTATAAAGAGCCATCACTGGTAAGCTCTTATTGTTGTTCTTCTTTCGTTGGCACTGTTGAGCACCGGCGGTGGAGCTAAGGTCCAGCTCAAATCCAATTTCTCACGTGGCAGGGTGTGACCATTCGCTGTTCTCCGATCACAGCCCTGTTCCCTAACACTGTTCATCATAGGTACTTTGAGACAGGGTACCCACTTTTTGTTCTTCTGTAGTTAAGTCAAATTCAAAATCCATATAAAAGAGGGAGAGAGAGAGAGAGAGAGAGAGAGAAGGGTGTGACGTGCTTCGGGATGCCGAGGGAAGAGGGGGTGGAGTGGGATCGGATCAAAATACGGACCAAGGAGAGCAGAATCTTCCAGCACTGGGCCCATCAATCGGGCCCGACGGGTTGGGACTTCAGGCACGCTGGTCAGTGAGCAGGGGGCCTCGATATAGCCCTTCGTTCTATCGCTTATCATCCTGATAATGGTGCCTCATCTCACGCCCTTTTTGCTTCGTTGCTTCCCCCTTGGTCGATGCCATAGATGTTCCATGGTCCGCAGCCAGGCTGTGCGTCACGTCCGACCCCTCTCTTCCGATGGCCGCAGGTTATCTTTGAATGAGTACAAGAAACAAAATCTTAGAGAGTTGGCAGGGAAGACATTTACACACTTCATCCTCTCTCCCAACCACCGAGTAGTTGGGGAAATGCTTTTATCGGTTGTTGTATGATTGGTGTTTATTAACTCTTATGTCAGTGTGTGTTACTAATTTATTAATCATTGCTGTGGTGCAGGTTTCTGTGGGTGTTCCTGTCCATCGTCTGGCCTGCTAGGTGTCGATTCCTATGCCCTATAATCGTTGCAGGAAGCCTGACATCTGTCAACCTTCTGGTCTATTAAAAATTCGAACCGGCTTCTCCGGTAGAGACTCGTTCATCTCAACACAAGTTCTGTTAATACACATTTTCCTCCGAGGACTGCTAAGTTTATGGAAAAAGTGCGAGGTGCTACTGTCATGGGTTCATAGGTATCTATTTCGGGGAGGGACATAAGCTAAACATTTTTCTTGCTGGAGACAATAGGTAACCCCCATCAGCTTAGGCAATGTACCTTTAGAGAACAAAGTCATCAGTTGTTTTGCTCGAAATACTCTGGGACGGCTAGTACAGAGCTGGGGGGATTCTGGGAGGACGGGTGCTTGGACATTCTAGTTCGGGACAATTGGGCGGGGGCAGTTCTGGGCGGTGGAGATGGTGTCGTTAAAGCTCTAAGAACGCAAACCACTGACATATAGTCCCCGTGATGAGGGCCAGATTGGGAGACATCAGTCGTCTTACCTGTCCTTTCTTTCTTAGTCAATTAAATTCAACATTTTGCAGAAAGGAGAGGTAGTAACGTGGTAAAGTACGGTCGTTTTTGTTTATGTCAATTTGTTCGAACACCGCCGTGTTTCAGGCCAATTATACACAGACTGAGGAGGTATATGTCGTGTAATTTATTCAAAAAGGAAGAGGGCAAGGAAGCCTTCAGTGAGGGAGGGAGAGAGAGAGAGAGGGAGAGAGAGAGAGAGAGAGAGAGAGAGAGAGAGAGAGAGAGAGAGAGGGAGAGAGAGAGAGAGAGACGTGCGCATCAAGTAGGCTATTTGGCATATGTACGACACAAAACGAGAGAGAGAGAGAGAGACATGTGTACGATAATAGGCTACTTGGTGCGCACACAACATGGAGTAGCATGGGCCGGTTCTATGTAAGAGAACACAAGCGGGGGAAAGACATAAATTCGGTGATTACGCACACACAAATACCGGATAGGGTGTGACAGTACATGCATCCAGCGCAGAAACTTAAGACGGAGATACAGGGTTACGTTGAGTATGGGGGCCTTTCCTTTCTTGTCCTCTTTCCTATGCATGCTTCGTATTTTCAGTATTTTGTAGTCTATCTTGAGGGGGGGGGGGGGTGTCGGACTTTTTACTCCCCTCCCTTTGATTGATAGACAAGCACTTCAATCATACGATGACGCTCTCTTCAAGCGACCCCAGCATGAAATGCATACACATTCATGCCGTATAATCGTAGCACACACGCACAAGCATATCATACAGTTCTTCATGTTCCCAATGGTGGTCTGCACTTTGCGCATTTATCCCACAACGTTTGTCTATGTTTATCCCTATATTGAACACGGTGCGGTCCATGTCCACTCCATTCTTCAGTCGGAACTTCGTCGTGACCTATAGAGAGGGAAAAGAGGGGAGGGGATGTGCAGTATTCAAAGTACCTTAGCGCGCGTAGACACGAAAAAGTTCTACTTACCACGTACCAGGCTAGCCGCAGGAGTGGGTAATACCACAGACCTATTATTCTTTTCTTCCGAGACAAAGATGCTCTATTTCATTCATCTCCTAAATTCGGGTTCCCTGGTCGTACATGCATTTCTCAATCGGTCGTGTATTATGGTGCAAGATACCATACCTTGCATTCGGCATATACCTTAAGCTATAGTTGACCATTTTCTAACAACTCTTGGAAAAGACAGATGTGACGGGCACAAATTCCGTTAATCAAAGAGATTCAGGTAAATGGGGTCTGCATTATCTGTTTTCTATTGATTGGGAGTAACAATCATTTATTCAAAAGAAAAACCTTTACCAACCTAGATGATTTGTCATGACACTGATTCCGTAATTCCTCTAAGAAGCCCTTTATTTAAAACAATGTCAGTATACAAAATACGGGCCTACAACCGTTCAGGCCGGCCACGGTGTGAGAGGCGCCTCGACGCCATTTTGGGGCGAGGTCGGGTGGGTCCAGTGCACAGTCTAAGTCTTTCCACTAACTAGCTGCTGGACCAGAATCCCTTTCGGTAGTTCGAGAACTTTTCGTTAGCGTCAGATTGCGTCAGCATGACGTCACCACGATCTCGCAGCGATGCCGTGATCCATCCTCAGGGCGGGACAGCAGGCAGGTCTCGCTGTCGCCGCCTTGAATCAGTCTCTTTCATAGCATCCGGCGGAGGCAAGGTGGTTGTCGCCCGGGGCAAAGAACAATGGCGGCGGCTTGCCCTCACCGGAAGTCCGCGGGAGTCGAGTGCCAATGACTCCCGCAGACTCTGCAAAGCTGAGGGGGCGTTTTGTCAAGGGTGGGGCCCACGCCCAAGCAGACAAGCTTCCGAGTCCAGAACCGTCTCACGGTGGGCTAGGCCTGGATCCAAAGAACCGACCGCCGGAGTCCAAAGGCAGCAGCAGCAGCAGCTCTTCGTTACGGCCACCGGGGTGGGTCCCCCGATCATTCTGCTGCGGGGACCCACCTCTCGAGTCAAACGTTAATGGCAATATTGGTGCAGAAAGGAACCCGCGCCTGGGCGGCTGTCCGGCAGGCAAGACGTAAATGTCTGTCTTGCTGCAGCTGGTCGGTGAGTGCAGGGGCGCCTACTCAGCTGGACGGCGAGTGAAATGGCTGGGTGTAACTCAGCAGGCCGGTGAAAGAAACGGTTGGGGTGCAACTCAGCTGGCCGGCGAGTAAAATGGCAGGGTGCAACTCAGTTGGTCGGTGAAAGAGACGGTTGGGGTGCCCTCATCTGCTGGTGAGCCTCCACCTGGGGAGGCGGGGGAGGCCCGTCCGCGTCGCTTCCCCCCACCAGGGCACCCTTCGTTATTGAAGGAAGAAGAGAATGGGAAGATCCGCACGACGTGGCAGGCCCCACCTCGGCGTTGCCAGGGTCTTGGCACCGCGTGTGGCTTCCGGACTATTCGCACAGTTGTCCGCCACTGATGTAAATGGATTTTTGCATGGCTTTTATAGCCCAAGGCCGACTAAAAGGACCGCCCAAAACAGGCCAATGTTGCAACTTCGAGGAAGGAGAGGCGAGGACGGTGTCACGTGGACGTAAATGCTTTGGGATGCAGGTCGCAGCAGACTGTCATGTAAATAGTTGTTTAAAACGTGTTTTAACCTGTTCACCTTGTCGGAATGTTGTTATACCTATAATTATTAAAATGTTTAATCATACTACTTTGTTGGAGTGTTGTACATATTTGCAATCTAGTTACAGTGTAATCGGAAAATGGCATAGTCCAATTGTGCGTGATCCTAGTCAAGTTCGGTGACGTCGATGGCGGGTATCAACAGACTTCCGGTTGTGTGGGATTTCGGTCGTGTTTACTGGGCGGGGTGGGTGGTAGGGCAGACATGTTTAGGCAGCGAGAGCGATGGAGCCGGGCTACCTCGTGGCCGTCTTGACCGTGAGCTTGGCTCCTTCCCGTAGTTCCATATATCCCACAAAGGGCTATTTCCTAGCGTTACTTTAGTTTTGTAGGGTCAAAAAGGATCCCACCAGTGGCCACTGACTCTCGGGGTCCCCCTTTGTATATTTTATGCCATAGCTTGCTACAAACTACGGCGATTAGTTCGTATTTAGTGAACATGTCCTTATTAGGGGTGCCTTCCAGAGGAGCCGGATGGTTCACCTCTAATAAGCGGTCCGGGCAGAACCAACTACCAATCAGTGGGGAGAAGATAGGCATGACGGGTTTCAACGGGGACAAAAGTCAGAACTACCTATCCTTTCACTGCTTGCAAAGACTAGACAGAATATCTCTATTCCTCGTTATTTGTAAGCAGAGAATACCTCCAAAGAACCAATATCGAACAACTAGTGTTCGGACAATCAATCAATCAATGGGGAGATAAAGATAGGCACGACGGGTTTCAACGGGGACAAAAGTCTGCGTTACCTACCCTTCACTATTTGCAAAGACTAGACAGAATATTTCTATTCTACGTTATTTGCAAACAGAGAATATCTCAAAGAGCACTATTCTTCAAAACAATCAATGTTCGGACAATCAATCAGTGGGGAGATAAAGATAGGCACGACGGGTTTCAACGGGGACAAAAGTCTGCGTTACCTACCCTTCACTATCTGCAAAGGGAGAGAGAGAGAGTATTTCTACTCCTCCCCGTTTGTAGACAGCGAATATCTCAAAGAGAACAATCAATAAGCAATACTAGTATTTCAATCAATCAATCGTTTCGCAATTTGTCGTGTTTCACGACCTTACCCGGACCGCGTGGACAGTTTCTCGTCTTCCGCCTCCAGCGCCCGATCGTCCTCTACTCTCCGTATTTGCCGCGGCACTCCTGATGGTTCCCAGTCAGGACCGTAGATCACTCGAGAGAGGTCTGCTCGGAACCAGTGAAGTTCGGATGATCGGCTGCCAGACGAGGGTCTATCGGGCAGGAGCTCTCCCGATCGTTGCAGTCGTTCACTCTGTCGTCGGGACCTCTCCCACTGGATCCACGTGTCGCTGATGGGCCCCACGCTTGGGACGCCAATTGTTAAATGGTAGCGGCAGTTTCAGTCGATAACCTTTCAAGTATTGCCCGGCGGTAATCGCCTCTTATACCATTCGATAATTTACCAATGAAAGAGGCAGGCGCCGGAGACTGGAAGGCAGGAAACAAAGTTTTTATTCCGTCGGAGCAGAACACATCAGATCAGACAGCAAGGTATCGTCACGAGGTGCTCTAACTGCATCTCTGAGGCCTGGCCTCTTATACACAGGTTTATGACTTTATTGCAGGTTTATCACACATGCCACATTCTTGAGATTGTCTTGATACAAGAAAGAACTTCCTCGGAATCCCCACTTCGAGCTCGTTCCCACACATATCTTCAGTGGGAGTCCCCACCCCTCCCACAGTAGGAGATGGCTATCACACAGCTGGACATTCCGCCAATTCCCGTGGGTGTGTGCAACCGGTCGGGTCTCAGGGGGTAGGGGCTTTGATCTGCTGTAATCCCTTTGATGTGGGGTGTTTTCCTTTCAGTAGGGGCAATAGACTGCATCTGTAGGGCTAGGTGATGGCCTGGGATCAGTTCGGACAATCGGGCGCGGAGGATGGGGGTTATCAGGAAGGATGTATGACCATGTATGGGATGAAAGGAGGTGTTGGTCAGGCACGGGGTGTGATTCCATGGCAGGGTCGCGCAGAAAGAGAGGGTTTATGGCCTGTGTATGAGAGACCGGGGGTGGCCGGCGCGCGGGGGATGCTTGCAGCGCCAGGGGAACGCGCTGGCGATCGACAATGAGCGGGGAGAGAGAGTGGGGTGCCTAAAATGGCAGCCGTGCGTTCGCTGTGCGTGGCGCTGGGGAGAGGCAAGATGGCGCAGATAATGTTCAGTTACAAGCTAAATTTCCACATAGGTATTCCTGGAAGAGAATTCACAAACAGTCCAAGGGTAGTGAAAATGACATCACCCACCCTTGACTCCCAGTGGTACCAAAGATGTTATCACTTGTTCCTTCTTCAGATCTTCCTATTTGTTTTGCGGGAGATGATGGATATTGCAAGTAGAAACTACAGGAAGTAAGAAGACCTCTTAGAACCATCTTTTCATACTATTAAGGTGACCTATGGGTCTAGGAGATATGCGGAAGTCAAGGAAATGCCTGTCATTTCAAAGGGAAACTCAGGAGTAGTATCTGGTACTCCTGACTACTCCTAAACCGATGTCTGTCAAACTCTGGGGTGCCCAAGGTCCATGGCTGTATTCGCAAGGAGGCTCAAGTGAGAGAGTTCCACCCATCTGTCAAGGTAAGCAAACGTGCCTAGTAATTATATGCTCTCTTTCCTTCTTTTTTCTTCTTTGACTATTCTTGCTTCTACACTCGTAGTGTTCCACCTAAGGGTAATAACTATTAACGAATCACTTTCCTTGGGGCACTCACTCCCCCTCTTTAGGAGTATATTTATTGTCTTAAATACTTATTAAATATTTCTTTCTCCTTATTCCTTATTTATTTGATTTAATACAATGTATAATTGATTTTACATCAGTGGAGGTAAGGATTAGAGTAGTACCCCCTTGTAAGTACCCCACGAGTATACAATGGAAGCATTGCAGACTTTTGGTTTCACAGATGCAGATTTCACAGCACTGATTGGCAGTACTGGTAATACCAACCGTACTACCACACTATCTAATGCTGCCAACAGTGAATGGCAAGCACTTCTTAATTTGAGGAAAAAATGTAAGAGAATGGAATCCCATGCTACATTCATGCTAGAGTACCTCAGAGCTGGAGTTATCCCATCAGGCTTACGAGTCCGTAATGTCCCAACAATGTTTGTGGAACTACGTAAATTTCTAGAGAGATGGTCCCACATAAGCAACAGATGCTCAAGAGACTGGATGATCCTAATCATCGAAACAGCAAAAGAGCTAGTTGCAGCTCTCAATATAGAAATCCAAGAACTAGAGGATAAACTCAAAACTAATACAGCTGTGGATGAGGCAAAGTCAAAATTGGATAGCCTAAATGCTGAACTTCATGACTTCGAGGAATACATCATAAAGAAAAAAACGGAAAAACTTAAGAAGGATATAAAATGGTTCACCCAGGAGAAGGCATATCCATACCTCAGAGGCAACTACTACCAAGAGTGGCAAAATGAAAACGAGTCACACACATATGTTTACAACAATAAGAGAAAGGTGGTTACTTTTTCAGATACCAATTCATCGGAATCTGAAGGTGACGCACCCAGCAATTATGAGGATACCTTCCAAGGCCAACGACCCTATAGAGGGAGGGGTGGAGACTACCAACCTTATTATCAAGCACCACCTCCTTTTTTAGGGAGAGGCCGAGGTCAGAACAGAATTCGTTACACGAAATCAGACAGGAGAGGGTACCAGCAAATGGACCCTCAACCTCCTCAGATGTATATGAGGGCCAGATATCAACAATATTGGAGGAATTGAAAAACGATTCTAGAACAGACGTCATACCCATTTTTAACATCTCCACGCATATGTTGAAACCAGATGAAACAGCCGTCCTGAGTAGACGATTGTCCTTCGTACCTAACACACACTGTAATAAGTTCAAACTTATGCAGGATATTTTTTCCTTTTTTAGGAAAATTCGCCTTAAGAAATTCTTTCTAGGTAAAGAAGAGGGAGAGCTAGATCAAAACCTATCAGGATGTAAACTGAAATCAACCTTTACACCCACTTTGGAGATGGTAGGCCCAGAGGTATCCATTTTTGAAAAATCTGTCCTCAATGATATCAACAAACTTATGAGATATAATCATTATAGTAAACCCAATCTAACAGCTGGAGAGAGAACTGCCCTCTTGAATTTTCAAAACGCATCGGAGCTTACCATAAAACCCTGTGATAAAGGTGGGGGCATAGTCCTAATGGACACTAGAAAATATGAGGAAAAAGTCCACCAAATGTTGGACGTGGATGAACATTACAGGCCCATCAAACCAGGGGCAATTATCAGGTTGAAAGAACTTATTGATCGTACAACCAGCAAAGCCTACGAAGAAGAAATCATTTGTGAAAAAGAATATCTATTTCTGAACAAAACCAATGCAATAATTCCAGCATTATATGGTGTGCCAAAAACACACAAAAATGTTTCAGATCCACCACTACGCCCAATAGTCTCTTCTATCAACTCCTCAACTGAACCACTATTTAAATACGTGGACACATTCTTATGCCCATTAACAACTCAGTACAAATCCTATATTAAGGACACAGGGGACATCATCAAAAAATTGGAAAATGTACCCTATGACCCCAACAACGAGATCTTGGTCACGCTTGATATCGAAGCGCTGTATACTAACATACCGCAACAACAAGCAGTAGAAGCCGTAAAAACTCTCCTAGAAAGAACACCAGGAGACAGACCCAACACCTTTATAGTTGACTGCTTGGAGATAGTGCTGACAAACAACTACTTTGACTTCAGAGGGGATCTCTATCATCAAATCAAAGGGACCAGCATGGGGGCATCTTGTGCCCCGAGTGTGGCCAATATATATATGGGCGAATACGAACTAAAACACATTTTCAATGAAATAGCTCCGTTTTACGAGAATGTCCATAGATGGCACAGATTCATCGACGACATTTTTTTCATTTGGCGTGGCGACGCAGAAACCCTGACTACCTTCATAGACTGGTTAAATGCCAGCGACAAGAATTTGAGATTCACCTGTCATAGAAGTACCACATCTGTAGAGTTTCTGGATATAATCATACAAGCAGAGGATGGTAAGATCTCTGTCAGTTTCTTTAGGAAACCAACATCCAAGAACACTATCCTGGCACACACTAGCTACCACCCAAATTGTCAAAAAGATTCCATCCCCTTCGGGGAGTTCCTGCGAATTAGACGCAACTGTTCCAACATCCAAGACTATGATAAACACGGGGAAGACTTAAAACAGAGACTACTTACACGAGGTTACCCCAAACGCTTGATTAGATCTGCCTATAAAAGGGCACGCTATTATAATCGCGATGCCCTCCTAGCAGGAAATACTCGCCCCAAGAATGACAAAATGGTTTGTGTTGTGAATCACTCGACTTTAAATTTTAAAATAAAGAAGGTTCTGAACAAAAACTGGCATATTCTAAATGCCGATGAAGGGCAAGAGATCATCCAAAAACCTATCCTTGCATACCGTAGGAATCGGAACCTCAAGGATAGCCTTGTACATACAAGGCCCAAAAAGAAACAATTGAACTCACAAACAACGTTGGTAGGACCTCCGATCCTAGGCAACCACAAATGTGGTACATGCATTGCTTGTGACAGTGCTCTTGTCACCGAAACTTGGAATTACCAAGGAAAGACAGGCAGATTACGTGATTTCACAAACTGTAGGAGCCAAAACCTTGTGTACCTCATATTGTGCCCGTGTGCATTAGGTTACATAGGTGAGACAGGTCGTGAGTTTAGAACTCGCTACAGCGAACATAGATCTGCCATCAAAACAAAAAAATTATTGAGTCCTATGGTCCAACACTGTATTGACCTTCAACACAATGAAAATGAATTGAGATGGTTGATCTTAGAAAAGATAAAAAACATTCCAGGGAAAGACACACAAGAAGTGAGAAAAGTTCGCGAGACCTACTGGATCTATACCCTAGATACAGTTAAAACCGGTCTGAACGAAGAAATAGTATGGCAAACAAGATAAGGGGTCATCTGTATTACACACAAAAGCTTATTATATTTTGTATTCCCTGTCTTCACCGACTATCAAAGACCTTACACAACCATAATGACTATCATATCTTCTAGTAGATCTACGCAAAGTATGTCAATCATCACTACGGGATGTGTCACCCCATGACCTATACACACACATAAGGAGGAATAAGGGAGATTGGTAAAACTACGAGAGGCCTCTGTATGCAGTTGTAAACATGTACTATGCATGCCCGCATATATATAAAAATGCTGTTTCCCTAAGGTTGCAGTACGTATGTGCTAGGCTAGATTCGTGCCTCACCTCCAATGTTTTGGTATCTATATTATTCCAATACATGCATACAAATATTGGCGTTGCCTAAGATGGCGACTGGGTCGTATATAGTATTTCGGTAGGATAATTAAGAGCAGCAATATTATTCATAACACGTTAATTAGCACCTACCTGGCTTAAGATGGCGACCAAGAGCAATTAGACTACTTGCAATATGCAAACCAGCATTGACCCGGCCTAAGATGGCGACCATGCTCCGTGACGTAAGGAGAGCAGTCAAACCACTTTAAGATGGCGTCGTTGGTAACACAGTTATCCACGAACAGATAACGTCAGCAGTCGCGCTTTACAGCTCGTCATAGTACGCTGCAGGTGCCCTGCATTAGCAACCTTGTATCATGACCACTTAGAATATAAAAAGGCAACCAGCACTGACCCGGCCTAAGATGGCGACCATGCTCCGTGACGTAAGTAGAGCAGCCAAACCATGTGGGATGCAGCAACATATTACGAAACTGCCGCACATAAGTATATGAGCAGGCCAGATACTTTTTTTCTGCACCTTTGTACTACTGGACCAATGTTTGCACTATCGGTCTGGAACACTTGGGAGATCAGATGGAATCTATATAAACCATATCCTTAAATTTCGCCTCTCCAAGATGGCGTCGTTGGTAACATATTTATCCACGAACAGATAACGACAGCAGTCGCGCTTTATAGCTCGTCATAGCACGCTGCAGGTGCCCTGCTTTAGCAATCTTGTATCATGACCACTTAGAATATAAAAAGGCAACAGTTTCGTCTGCCACTCTATCGGAGCCGGTTTATGCCAGGAATCGAGGCTGGTGGACATTCGCCATCATCGGCAGGTAAGACACCCCGTTGAGAGATTGTATAGATAGTTACTGTTGAAGGTAGCAGGAGCTGTATTCTGGGGGGGGAAAAAAAAAAAAATTCTGAAGATAGCAATAATATTGGAATGGACAGAGCGCGGACAAAGTGCGGTTTGTGATGCTCGTGAGGCATCCAATATAAGTAAACACTTTTGAGTGGCCCCGGCGGGAACAAATGGGGCAGAGACTATACATCATTTTTATCGAGCGAACTTATCTAAAGGGCAGTGGTTTCCACTGCAGTAGACAGCTTTAAACAACCTTGGAATTCGCCTTCATGGTAGTTTCTACCAGGACTCCGCATTATGTTAATATTCCCTTTCTCTAGCATCACTGACTAGGGCACCCAATAAGAAGGGCACCATCGACCCCCTTGCAGATATCCACAAACGCGGTGGCCAGAGAAGAAGGCAGAGTAATAAGAAAAGATTATAAGGAAGAGCCACCAGGATACGCATAAAACAAGTAGGTTACCTAAAACAGACTGACCCCCTAAGAATGGAACAAACAGCCTCATCTGTATTGTTCGCAACCTCTAATGTAATAACTCCCAGCTTTTATTGTTATATGCAGGCACGAAATGACTACATGAAGGTTGAATCTAACCGGGCTCCTCCAGGGTATTACCCAGAACACTCACCACGTGATAACTCAAGGATTTTGAACCCGAAGATTTAGACGCAGTTTGACCAAGGTATACATAGTATCTGTAAGACTGGCATCTAAATGACAACAACAAAGCGAACTAATAGGTATAAAGATAATAAGCCCAGTCATTGACAATAGGAAAAAATTTCTGTTTCCATACAGCACGAGTTAGATCAGGATTATAAAAAGAGACCATATGATAAACAACCACAGTAAGCGGGCACTGCTACTAGAACATCGATACAGAACAGGTAGACTATGTTATCTTTACTCTTTCATATTTAGAATGTATAAGGAGAAGCCAGTCCGAATCATTATACAGAACATTAATAACTTGAACAAAGTGACGTTGCTTTTAGATACATATGAGAACTGTTGCAAAACCAGGGTTGTCAGGTATATATGCTCTTTCTTTTCTGTGTTTGTTGCATTCTTTCACTACTTCCTTAGAAACTTTTTCTAATACAACCGAAAGAGAACCAAATTCAGTGGCACTATTGCTATCTTGACAATAAAGAAAACTCTCTTGAGCTTTTTATATATTGGAGATAAATTGTATATTCTCCTGTGGGATATAGACATGGAAATATTAAGATAGAATATATCTTTAACACTATTCAATTGATTTTCAGAAAACCAGTTCCCCCACCCTTGCCCGTGACAAAAACACATAGCAACAGGTCCTGAGGAAGGTGGCACTCAAAGAAGATTAGGCCACCGAAACGTGCGTCGACCAGCTTGTGTGAAACACCCCAATGCTCAGCATAGCACCAGAGGGTTGAGCGGTTCACCCCTGTTTGGCTAGTTCTGTGCATGTTGGTTTTCTTGGGGTGGAGTATGGATGTTATGTATGAAAGTGATATGTATGGAGTATGTTTAGAGGTGTAATTGGTGTGGGGATATATATTTTTTGAATTAATGTCGAGATTTGTATGTTTTTGGAAAAAAATTTCTTACTCACTTTTTATATGAAATTTGGTTTTCTTACATCAAAGCATTTGTAAAAACTTGCTATACATTTGTGCATAGTGGAAATAGAGTTGTGCTCATACAAAGGAGAAATAACTAATCTTGTATAGTTGGTTTTTTTTTAAAATAAGAGATGAATTTTGCTTATATGAAAGAACAATGTAAAAAGAAATTAAAAAATGAAATTAAAAAATGAATAAAATAGATAAAATATACATATATAGTTGTTGTATTTTCTCCATGCAAACCCACATAGAGTAAAAGAAATTTAGGTCTAGAGGGATATTGTACATTTCGGCTCAAGTACCTCAGCACATGTATGTGAATAAAGATTGCTTGGAGGCGCGGCCTTGTTTATTCGGTACTTTTTTAGGCTCCCTTCATTTACAAGCTGTGGTTGAAGTATATAAAAAAACTTAATTGCAACTCTCAGCCTGAGTGACTTAGGGATGGAGTCAGTGTGACATGGTGGCAAGGTCAAAGATGTGACCAAAAAGAACAAAATATTCTGCTGTTTTTTTGTTGGTTTTTCACCTTCAGGTAACTTCCTATAAAATAGTGCACATACCTTAACTGAAAATTAAAAACAAGTTAAACATATCAGTGGGAAATGCACTCTTTTTACCATATTAAATCTCAGTTTCTTGAAGCGGTTACTCGAAGCATCAGTGTGTGCAGTGTGTGTAACCAGACAATTGAATCCTAGATTGTGTGGTGGGGAATAGGGACCTGTGTATTTATAGTGCTCCAAGCTCCCAGCTGTGACAGAAAGCAATGTGAATATGTAAATCATTATTTTAAAACTGTATTACACACAGTAGACAATAGGATGCCCCAAAATGATTTAGGGCCCGATGTAGGTGGCTAAATACCGGTCGGTAACCCCGAAATTCAGTAAATTTCAGGGTTACCGACCGGTATTTAGCCATTCCTAATGTAGGTGATGATTCGGTAAATACCGAATCGGTATTTACCGATTCGGTATTTACCGATTCGGTATTTACCGAATTGGTAAATGCAATGTAGAAAGCCCATAAAGGAGTGCTGATGTGCTTTAATATTTCGTTAATTACCACCAACTTGAAGTTGGTGGTAATTAACGAATTCCTTTAAAAATTCACTTTTGATTTTTTTTTAAGTGCCAGGTGGCACATATCCTTGCTCTTAGGGCATGTATGTGCGCCACATGTGCACATAGGCACATTTCAGGGGTGCAACAGGTTGTCCTTTGGACACCCTGGCACACTTGAAATACCTCCCGGTATTACCGATTCGGTAATACCGAATCGCTAATACAGCATGGCTTTACATTCATTCCTATGGGCCTCCAAGCCCATAGGAATGAATGGGTAGGTATTCCTTATTACCGAATCGGTAAAGGAATATTAAGGAATCAGTATTTTTTACCGATTCATTAGCTACATAAGAAATACCGATTTCTTAATACCGAATCGGTAAAATTCGGTATTAAGTATTCAGTATTTATGGATTATCTACATCTGGCCCCTAGTGTTTGAGAAAAAACAAGTACTTTTCAAATACATAGGCAAAATGATTTAAAGTTTACAATAAAACAAATACTTTCAAAATATATATTTTAGTAATAGCTAATCAGACTGCACCTAGTCTAAACATGTTTAGGTTTCTATTAAAACGATTAACTCAAGAACTAAGCTGGGAGCCTTCCATTACCCATCAAAAATAATATATCTTTGTCACCATAAAACTCCAAGTGACTCCATAAATAGAAGCCTATACTGGCTCCCAAGCATCCTCCACATCTCAGCCCTTATTAAAGAAGTCTCTTGGGGGCACAACAGACATTTGCGCCCGCTTTTTTGCCCCTGGGTCACTTTGGCATTACAGAAGGTGGCTGCAGATGCTTGTGCAGCCCCTTCGGTAATACAGATAGTCCAGACACACATGCAGTGCCAGCGCTCTCATTAAAGGCCATTCCCTAATTTGCATGGGGGCGTGACCCCATGTAAATGAGGGAATCTCTTTATCTCTGCGCCATATTATGGATGTGGGCACAATCACAAAGAAGCTGCCAGGAAGTGCACTGACAGGTGGTGTGCCTCCTGACTGCAGTCCTTTGGACAAGGCCATGGGAGTCGTATGGATGCCCCTGATATACCCATGGAAGCGGGTGCAGTCACTCTTTGCACCCGCCTGCAAGGGGATTCCTCTCCCCTCTTCAAATTGCAGGCAGGTTGCTGCCTGCATAGCGAAAGCAGCCTATCCATATTTCACTTGAGTGCAACACCTTCAACCTGATAGGGTGCACTTTTCTGTTTGAAGGTGCACCGTGGCATTAAGAGGGAAAGTATGCCCATACGTAATAGGGCACCTGGTGGTTAACCAATTGCGTATATTACTTTTTTCAGTTCGCAGAGAAGCTAGTGAGAAAGCCTTTTTCTTTTTTAGTTTACCGCCTCCCCCTCCCCACAGCTTCACATCATCACAAGAGAACCCCTCCCCATTTACTTTCAGTCAGAAAAACCTCAAGGTCGGTGTTACCCAGGATTGGATATTTTTTATTTTAAAAAATATGCATACAGCTCTATTTTTGTAATATTTAAAAATACATTGGCTCGTCCTTTGCTATTGATTCCACCCACCTTGACCTCAGTTTACATGCAGATGTCCTTCCACTTGAGCTGCAGTAGCAGTGAGATCAGCAGCGACAAATTCAGATGCAGATCTCTGATCATCCGGACTCCTGAGGCCTCTCAGCCGTGGCCCAGGTGAAAGAAGAGAGCCATAGCTAGCGCCAAAGAGATGAGCAGGCATCCTACTGGTCTAATTTGTTTTCCTGTAAATGGACAGAGACAGTTTCCTCATAGAGATACCCCATGGAAAGGGGCACAATATGGGAGCTTTTAAATTTTTTTTACGAAAGGCAATCACTACCATTAGTCCAACCGGGGCAGTGACACCCAGGGCATAGGTATGAGGGGATATTAAACCCCAATTATGGCTGTCTTACTACCTAAAAGGGGAGTGGAGAGCCATTTTCCATGCTACCATTAGGGCTCAGGTCACCCTTGCTACGGGGGTGTGATGTAGGACTTATTTTCTTTCGTTTAACTCAGGGTTCTCCAAAGTCAGTCCTGGAGGGCCAGATCCATGCCAGATTTTTAAGATAATTACATTTGTATATATGGGGATATGCTAACAATCTGTCTTGAATACGGCCCCCCAGGACTGACTTGGAGACCCTGGTTTAAAGTGGAGAGGGCAGGCGGCCTGCTTGTGCTTCAGATCTTGCAGTGCTGGATCGGTGTACTGGGCTGGGGAGTACAATCAGTACTGCTGGTGCAGTAGCACTGAGGCCAAGGGGTGTAATTTGACAACTAAACCCCAATAATAGCTGCTTTACTGCCCTTACTTCCTTGCATTAGGGTCCAGTGCAAACTTGCTGTCAACCAACCACAATCTTTTCCTTATTGTGGATCTAGAGAACAAACCAGATCCCATCTTCTCCACCACAGCATTTTGGGAAGTAGAAAGTCTGTTATATGTGAATATCCACTTCTTTGAAAATTTAACTGTGGACATGTGGCAAACAACCTAAATTCAGAGGGTGGCTCTCATTCAGGAAAAAAACACATGTTACCTTTGTCCAAAGTATTTGTCTTGTTTGCTTCTACGATAATGTCTGGAATATATACAACCTTATTATTAAAAAGAAATATTTGTCTTGCCACAGCCACCTGAAATAAGCTTGTAAAGAAGTATAGGTGAGTAATTTTCAGTGAGTTACACTCATCTAAAATTAGGTCGCATGGAACATAGTCAATGGCCCTCCCACTACCTCTGATGGTGTTATAATATCAGCAGAGATGTTGTCTGAAGCTAAGCTCACAACCTCCATGTCCCACTTGCAGTGGTGGAAACAAAGCTGGCTCCTTACTCTATATGACTAAGGAGTAGACAGCAAGCGTACCAAGATGCATGCGTAGGACGGTAATGTAGCAAACAGCTCCTCCTTTCCAATAAAGAAGCACAAGCAATGCAATAAAACATTCATGACACACAGCAAGCTCCAACACTGCTTTCGTCTCACAAGGAAGCACACAGCAATGCAGCAAAACATGCGTGAGACACAGCAGGATGCTACACTCCTCTATTCTTACAAGGAAGCACACAGCAATGCAGCAAAACATGCGTGAGACACAGCAGGATGCTACACTCCTCTATTCTTACAAGGAAGCACACAGCAATGCATCAACAAAAGCGTGAGACACAGCTGCATGCTACACTCCTCTCTTCTTACAAGGAAGCACACACAAATGAAGCAAGGCAAGCGTGAGACACAACAGGATGCTACACTCCTCTCTTCTTACAAGGAAGCACACGGGAAAGCAGCAAGGCAAGCCTGAGACGCAGCAGCATCGTAGACTCCTCTCTTCTTGCAAGGAAGCACACAGCAATGCAGCAAGGCAAGCGTGAGACACAGCTGCATGCTACACTCCTCTCTTCTTACAAGGAAGCACACGGGAATGCAGCAAGGCAAGCCTGAGACGCAGCAGCATCGTAGACTCCTCTCTTCTTGCAAGGAAGCACACAGCAATGCAGCAAGGCAAGCGTGAGACACAGCTGCATGCTACACTCCTCTCTTCTTACAAGGAAGCACACGGGAATGCAGCAAGGCAAGCCTGAGACGCAGCAGCATCGTAGACTCCTCTCTTCTTGCAAGGAAGCACACAGCAATGCAGCAAGGCAAGCGTGAGACACAGCTGCATGCTACACTCCTCCCTTCTTACAAGGAAGCACACAGCAATGCAGCAAGACAAGTGTGAGACACAGCTGCATGCTACACACCGCTCTTCTTACAAGAAATCACACTTCAATGCAGCAAGATATGCATGAGACACAGCTGCATGCTACACTCCTCTCTTCTTACAAAGAAGCACACAGCAATTCATCAAGACAAGCGTGAGACACAGCAGGATGCTACACTCGCCTCTTCTTACAAGGAAGCACATAGCAATGCAACATGGCATGTGTGAGACATAGCAGGGTGCTACACTCCTCTCTTCTTACTAGGAAGTACACTGCAATGCAGCCAGACAAGCGTGAGACACAGTAGGATCGAGGACTCCTCTCTTCTTGCAAGGAAGCACACAGCAATGCAGCAAGACATGCGTGAGACACAGCTGCATGCTACACTCCTCTCTTCTTACAAGGAAGCACACGGGAATGCAGCAAGTCAAGCCTGAGATGCAGCAGCATCGTAGACTCCTCTCTTCTTGCAAGGAAGCTCACAGCAATGCAGCAAGACAAGCGTGAGACACAGCTGCATGCTACACTCCTCTCTTCTTACAAGGAGGTACACTGCAATGCAGCAAGGCAAGCTTGAAGCACAGCTGCATGCTACACTCCTCTCTTCTTACAAGGAGGTACACTGCAATGCAGCAAGACAAGTTTGAAGCACAGCAGCATGCTACACTCCTCTCTTCTTACAAGGAGGTACACTGCAATGCAGCAAGACAAGTTTGAAGCACAGCTGCATGATACACTCCTCTCTTCTTACAAGGAGGTACACTGCAATGCAGCAAGACAAGCTTGAAGCACAGCTGCATGCTACACTCCTCTCTTCTTACAAGGAGGTACACTGCAATGCAGCAAGACAAGTTTGAAGCACAGCTGCATGATACACTCCTCTCTTCTTACAAGGAGGTACACTGCACTGCAGCAAGACAAGCTTGAAGCACAGCTGCATGCTACACTCCTCTCTTCTTACAAGGAGGTACACTGCAATGCAGCAAGACAAGCTTGAAGCACAGCAGCATGCTACACTCCTCTCTTCTTACAAGGAGGTACACTGCAATGCAGCAAGACAAGCTTGAAGCACAGCAGCATGCTACACTCCTCTCTTCTTACAAGGAGGTACACTGCAATGCAGCAAGACAAGCTTGAAGCACAGCTGCATGCTACACTCATCTCTTCTGACAAGGAAGCACACAGCAATGCATCAAGATGTACACAAGACACACCAGGATGCTACACTCTTCCTCTCCTACAAGAAGCACAAAGCTATGCAGCAAGATACGTATGATACACACCATGGTGCTACACTCCTCTCTTCTTACAAGAAATCACACTGCAATGCAGCAAGACATGCATGAGACGCAGCAGGATGCTACACTCCTCTCTTCTTACAAGGAAGCACACAGCAATGCAGCAAGACAAGCGTGCGACACAGTAGGAACGTGAACTCCTCTCTTCTTACAAGGAGGTACACTGCAATGCAGCAAGACAAGTTTGAAGCACAGCTGCATGATACACTCCTCTCTTCTTACAAGGAGGTACACTGCAATGCAGCAAGACAAGCTTGAAGCACAGCTGCATGCTACACTCCTCTCTTCTTACAAGGAGGTACACTGCAATGAAGCAAGACAAGTTTGAAGCACAGCTGCATGATACACTCCTCTCTTCTTACAAGGAGGTACACTGCACTGCAGCAAGACAAGCTTGAAGCACAGCTGCATGCTACACTCCTCTCTTCTTACAAGGAGGTACACTGCAATGCAGCAAGATAAGCTTGAAGCACAGCAGCATGCTACACTCCTCTCTTCTTACAAGGAGGTACACTGCAATGCAGCAAGACAAGCTTGAAGCACAGCTGCATGCTACACTCATCTCTTCTGACAAGGAAGCACACAGCAATGCATCAAGATGTACACAAGACACACCAGGATGCTACACTCCTCCTCTCCTACAAGAAGCACAAAGCTATGCAGCAAGATACGTATGATACACACCATGGTGCCACACTCCTCTCTTCTTACAAGAAATCACACTGCAATGCAGCAAGACATGCATGAGACACAGCAGGATGCTACACTCCTCTCTTCTTACAAGGAAGCACACAGCAATGCAGCAAGACAAGCGTGCGACACAGTAGGAACGTGAACTCCTCTCTTCTTGCAAGGAAGCACACAGCAATTCAGCAAGACAAGCTGAGACATAGCTGCATGCTACACTTCTCTCTTCTTACAAGGAAGCACACAGCAATGCAGCAAGACAAGCTTGAAGCACAGCTGCGTGATACACTCCTCCCTTCTTGCTTGGAAGCACACCGCAATGCAGCAAGACAAGCCTGAGACACAGCTGCATGCTACACTCCTCTCTTCTTACAAGGAAGCACACGGGAATGCAGCAAGACAAGCTTGAAGCACAGCTGCATGCTACACTCCTCTCTTCTTACAAGGAGGTACACTGCAATGCAGCAAGACAAGTTTGAAGCACAGCTGCATGATACACTCCTCTCTTCTTACAAGGAGGTACACTGCACTGCAGCAAGACAAGCTTGAAGCACAGCTGCATGCTACACTCCTCTCTTCTTACAAGGAGGTACACTGCACTGCAGCAAGACAAGTTTGAAGCACAGCAGCATGCTACACTCCTCTCTTCTTACAAGGAGGTACATTGCAATGCAGCAAGACAAGCTTGAAGCACAGCTGCATGCTACACTCATCTCTTCTGACAAGGAAGCACACAGCAATGCATCAAGATGTACACAAGACACACCAGGATGCTACACTCCTCCTCTCCTACAAGAAGCACAAAGCTATGCAGCAAGATACGTATGATACACACCATGGTGCTACACTCCTCTCTTCTTACAAGAAATCACACTGCAATGCAGCCAGACATGCATGAGACGCAGCAGGATGCTACACTCCTCTCTTCTTACAAGGAAGCACACAGCAATGCAGCAAGACAAGCGTGCGACACAGTAGGAACGTGAACTCCTCTCTTCTTGCAAGGAAGCACACAGCAATTCAGCAACACAAGCTGAGACATAGCTGCATGCTACACTCCTCTCTTCTTACAAGGAAGCACACAGCAATGCAGCAAGACAAGCTTGAAGCACAGCTGCATGATACACTCCTCTCTTCTTGCTTGGAAGCACACCGCAATGCAGCAAGACAAGCCTGAGACACAGCTGCATGCTACACTCTCTTCTTACAAGGAAGCACACGGGAATGCAGCAAGACAAGCTTGAAGCACAGCTGCATGCTACACTCCTCTCTTCTTACAAGGAGGTACACTGCAATGCAGCAAGACAAGTTTGAAGCACAGCTGCATGATACACTCCTCTCTTCTTACAAGGAGGTACACTGCAATGCAGCAAGACAAGTTTAAGGCACAGCTGCATGCTACACTCCTCTCTTCTTACAAGGAAGCACACCGCAATGCAGCAAGACATGCATGAGATGCAGCAGGATGCTACACTCCTCTCTTCTTACAAGGAAGCACACAGCAGTTCATCACGTTAAGCGTGAGACACAGCAGGATTCTACACTCGTCTCTTCTTACAAGGATGCACACAGCAATTCAGCAAGACAAGCGTGAGACACAGCTGCATGCTACATTCCTCTCTTCTTACAAAGAAGCACACAGCAGTTCATCAAGTTAAGCGTGAGACACAGCAGGATTCTACACTCCTCTCTTCTTACAAGGAAGCACTCAGCAATGCAGCAAGACAAGCTTGAAGCACAGCTGCATGCTACACTCCTCTCTTCTTACAAGGAGGTACACAGCAATGCAGCAAGACAAGTTTGAGGCACAGCTGTATGCTACACTGATCTCTTCTGACAAGGAAGCACACAGCAATGCATCAAGATGTACACAAGACACACCAGGATGCTACACTCCTCCTCTCCTACAAGAAGCACAAAGCTATGCAGCAAGATACGTATGATACACACCATGGTGCTACACTCCTCTCTTCTCACACTGCAATGCAGCAAGACATGCATGAGACGCAGCAGGATGCTACACTCCTCTCTTCTTACAAGGAAGCACACAGCAATGCAGCAAGACAAGCTTGAAGCACAGCTGTATGATACACTCCTCTCTTCTTGCTTGGAAGCACATCGCAATGCAGCAAGACAAGCCTGAGACACAGCTGCATGCTACACTCCTCTCTTCTTACAAGAAATCACACCGCAATGCAGCAAGACAAGTTTGAGGCACAGCTGCATGCTACACTCCTCTCTTCTTACAAGAAATCACACCGCAATGCAGCAAGACATGCATGAGATGCAGCAGGATGCTACACTCCTCTCTTCTTACAAGGAAGCACACAGCAGTTCATCACGTTAAGCGTGAGACACAGCAGGATTCTACACTCGTCTCTTCTTACAAGGATGCACACAGCAATTCAGCAAGACAAGCGTGAGACACAGCTGCATGCTACACTCCTCTCTTCTTACAAGGAAGCACACAGCAGTTCCTCAAGTTAAGCGTGAGACACAGCAGGATTCTACACTCCTCTCTTCTTACAAGGAAGCACACAGCAATGCAGCAAGACAAGCTTGAAGCACAGCTGCATGCTACACTCCTCTCTTCTTACAAGGAGGTACACAGCAATGCAGCAAGACAAGTTTGAGGCACAGCTGTATGCTACACTGATCTCTTCTGACAAGGAAGCACACAGCAATGCATCAAGATGTACACAAGACACACCAGGATGCTACACTCCTCCTCTCCTACAAGAAGCACAAAGCTATGCAGCAAGATACGTATGACACACACCATGGTGCTACACTCCTCTCTTCTCACACTGCAATGCAGCAAGACATGCATGAGACGCAGCAGGATGCTACACTCCTCTCTTCTTACAAGGAAGCACACAGCAATGCAGCAAGGCATGCATGACACACAGCAGGAAACATGAATCTTCCTATCCTAAAATGAAGCACACAGCAGTGAAGAAAGTCAGGCATGCAATGGATCAGGATGCAACACTCCTCTCCTCTGACAATGAAGCACACAGCAAAGCAGCAAGACAAGACAGCAGGGTACTACTCTCCTCTCTTCTGAAAGGATACACACAGCAATGCAGCAAGACAAGACAGCAGGGTACTACTCTCCTCTCTTCTGAAAGGATACACACAGCAATGCAGCAAGACAAGACAGCAGGGTACTACTCTCCTCTCTTCTGAAAGGATACACACAGCAATGCAGCAAGGCTTGCAGGATACACAGCAGGAAACACCACTCTTTCTTTCCCACAAGGAAGCACACTGCAGTGCAGAAAGCAAGCTCTCCATGGAGCAGGATAGATGACTCCTCTCTTCCTGCAAATGACCAGAACATCTTGCATCAAGACATGACCCGTTCATGTCATGAGAAAAAACAGCAAAGCCAGGACAACACAAAGTTGCCAAAATATCACAGTACAAGTGATCAAAACACTGGGTAACCCATGACTAGGTAATTTCTGACTCCTAAGCAATGGCTAATAAAAGATGTAACATTAACTGAAATAGTAATAATTAATACAACTTTAAGAAAATAATGTTGTGAGCAGATATCAAAGTGCAAAATGTTCAAAGTGCTTAATTTGTCTGCTCTTTGCAAATATTGTTCTTACAGAAAGGTCTGCATGTCTTCCGCTGTAATACTGATGCGCTAGAACTCTTGGTACCCCAACACTTCTGTGGCTTCAGATGACAGTCATTTGTATGAGGAAGAAAGCTGTGCTCGTCCCTTCTTAAGCCACAGCTTGTTTTGTGACACAGTGTAGGCAAATGTCATGGCAATGCTCATGACGTTTACTTTTAAGCCCTAGTGATTTGACCTGACTGATTCTTGCTCAGTTTACCTGGCTTGAAACCCTTCATAGGTGGTAGTGCTTTCAAACCTCTTGTTTGTTCCCTTCGGTCGCCCATTAAAACCCTTGTCCTCTCGGGTACAGAGCAATGTGTCCAGGCACTGCTCTCTGTTTCTGTTCTTGGCTTGTCCACGTCCATGCCGAGTTAGCAGGTCTTTCAGGGGTGTAGCTTGGTCAGTAAGACAACAATCACATTGGGTAAAATACATTATACAAAAGAAGGGCAGGAGGGGCCCTTAAGGTGCAGTAGGAAGAGAGAGAAGTGCGGATTGTGAGGGGTACTTATAACTCAATATTTTGAAAACAACCATTTTTTAAGACCTTTTAAACAGAGAAAAGTGTGCATTTTTGTTTGCATGTGTATGTAAAAATCCCAAGTGAAATCCGACTAACACCTCACCAAACCCCACTTAAAACACCCGTGCCCAACTATTTACTACAGAATACATTTGTTAGGAGGGTGTGACACCCCATACACCCACCTTGAAGCTATGCCCTTAGGTCTTGTGCACATCTATAAGGATTGTGGGACATCCATGGCAGGATTATTACATTCATGCCCCAAAGCATCTGTGGTTGTGTCATGACTGGATGGTAGCACAAGGCATGTGGACACGCTTCTGAGCCATGTTAATGTATGATGTCACCAGAATTGGGTGCATGACTCCCTTCTGCACAGGCTCACAGTGTCATCTTGATATTCCCCTGAGTGTGACAACACTGTGCAAAAATTGTCAAGTATAATTTTATATGGCATCTTTTTCAGTTTAGATTTGTTTACCTTGGCAGAAAAACATTCAGTTCTCTAGATTCTGATGATTTCTAAGCGGCTCTTTTGATCAATTTAGAGCTTGACTCACTACTAAAAGTCTCTTTTAAACTAAGACTATCATAATTAATGCTGTTATCTTCTAATGTACCTTAAGATATACTGGCACATCAAGGACATATTGTGAAGTGCCATTCATCTTAATATCTGTAATGGCAAAATATGCATGGGACTAATTGCCTCCTCAAAAAGGTTTCACGCTAAAGTACCAACCTACAGATGCGGGTTTGTGCAAGATACTCGCCATCTGAGCTCCGACCAAGCCGCCTTCAACACAGTTCATTTGATGCTGTGACCAAGGGCCTGAAGCATTTCTTTTTTTCGATTGGTTCGGCCTGTGGAGCAAACTCATTTACCTTTGTACATGCATCAACTATTTTTAACACACAACAGAGCATCTTGAGTGAGCCACTTTGCCAATTCTGAGGACCCCATCAATGCGATTGAGTAGTTAGAGTGATGCAGAACAAAGCCTGCTCCCGCGGGTCAGATATGGTTCTTTGCTCATGCTCCATCAGTGATGTGGCAGGTAGATAGTTGTCAGGCTTCTCCTGTGGGGTGCGCAGCTGCAGGACCCACCAAGCAGGGCCAGGGGTCAGTGCTGGTGGCGCCCGGTATGACAGTCTTTTTTGGTGCCCCCTCCCCATGACCTCTTACTTGGATTCCCTCACTACCAACCAGCAAAAGTGCCCCTCAACTCTCCATAGCTCTTGTCTCACATACATTTCATTTGTTTTGAAGTGCTGGTAACGGCTTGCTTTGCCAGTCCACTCAGCTATCCACATAAAATACAGATCTGTTCTTTGCAGCAGGCATATTAACTCTCTGCGCTACTTTATGCAAAGGCAAAACTGGCACTAGACAAAACTCCTATCTCTCTCACTCTAGCAGGAATATTAATCACAAGAAATAATTTTACATTTTTAGTGCTGCCTGAAAGCTAGACGCACAGGGAACTCTGCAGCAGGTGCTATTAAATCATAAGTACTGCTAACCACAGCCTCCGCCCCAGTTCAGTGCCCCCTGCCAGCCCCTGATCAGTGCCCAGTGCAGATGCACCGGTTGCACTGCCCTAAAGCCGGCCCTGCCATGAGGACTCTAAAAGTGCAAATATTCGGCCGTCCCACAAATCTCTACTCGGTGTGTAACAGAAAGATGGCCTTATGGAAGGCCTGCTCGTCTCTTCAAGTGAATGTGGATGAGCAGTCAAGGCTTTGCTCCAGAGAGGTGGTGTAGTTTGAGTCTAGGTACAGTGCAATACAATTATCACATGCAATAGAGATGCGACTGTCCATGCAAAAGCTATTAGCAAATAATACTTTAATAATAACCCAAATACATAGATAATACACAACAGTTAACTGTATAATATGGTCCAATATTGCCATTGAGAGGTTCTATTAAGATACAACAGAAAATTATGACAAAAAAACAAAAGTCATGGTAAACCGTACACAGTGTGCCAGGAGTGGACAGTGCCTTTGATTTTGGAAAGTGGGTCTACCAGATGTACTCCCTCTACTCCCTCTACCCAGGAGCTGTGACTCTGGTTCATTGGCCCTGCCCTCAGTGGGGCCATGTTTGATGCTAAAAGGCTCAGACCACCCTCTGAACAAAACAAACACTTGTAAGCCTGCATGCATACTTGGCTTTCCCAGGTCATACAGTTCTCACTCAATCTAGCGAGCTGGCAAGCAAACAGAGTTCTGGACCACCAAAACAACAGCAGAGTCAAATGAAGAAAAGAAATAGCAAAGGCGGTGAAAAAGGAAGTGTGCTTACCTGGCAGAGTCACTGCTCAGCTCACCTGCACTTTGTTGTAGTAGATATCTGGCCAGTCATCTTCCAGTCGCTGGTTACTGGTGGAGAGGGATTCAAAGACCTTGTCTACATCTCATGAGTTCTTGAGCTAGTTTGACTCTCCCATTCAAATGAGAATATAAGCATCAGAACAAACAAACAGATTGAAACTGTATTTGCAAGCTTGTTCGTAGACAGATGGAAAAGGACAGCATTGATCTCTATATTTTCAAAACCCCAAACCCAACATGGACCAAGTAAGTCAAGGTCCAAAGTTCATTGCACGCTTTTAAGTAGAAGGAGTTGGGCATTTGCCTCCTGCCAATCAGAGTTGATGCATTGTCTGAGTGTAAAGGGTCCAGCCAAGTGGCCTCAGCTGCTGACTTTGGAAATGGTGTTTGAGTACAGTCCTCGAATCAACATCATGTGATTCTGAGAAAATCAAAGGTTAAAGTAACGTTATAGTTAGGTGAATTTGTCAATGACAAGATTAATGTTTTGAACTGAAATAAACTACAGAAATTCACCAGTTAAAGTTAGCAGCATTAACTATAACTTGTGCCCCACCAAATGCACTGCGGATGACCTCACATGTCATCACTCATGACAAGTTTTATGAAGCATTTTATGGCTTCTCAAATTGCATCATTAATAACATAACTACCACCTTTACAGTCGCACATTCTTGAAAAGGTACATTGTTTCTTTTCACCTTCAATCAGACCCAACGGTGGAAAGGGGGTCTGATTGAAGGTGAAAAGGCGAAAAGCATTTTTAATTTACTGATCTGGATCCCTCTCTTATCCAGTAGTTCTTTATCTGAGAACTCCAGCCTGTGCCGAGTCTAACAGGAGATCGAGTCCACCCTGGTGGCATTGCCCTACCAGGGTGGGGAAAGGTTGCTGATTATGAAGCATAACACAATTATGTGTGTGAGGCTTCCTCTTCAATAAGTATGACCTTCCATTCCCTTTGCACTTGCACAGGAGTTCTGTGAATGTCCAAATTGTACTTCCGTCTGTCTGTTTCAGGGTAGAAATTAAGCCTGGGCAGAGTTCACATTTAGACAATCTCCGCCAAGCTACGCGGCATTCCGCGAGTGGCAGAGTGGGTTATCTTGTGCCGATCCCACTGCTTTTTAGTGCCAGGTGTTTGTCCCAAGCTGTAAAATCAGCACTAATGGCATCTCGCACCGTCTAAAAGGGCACTGCTTCTATCTGCTTGTCGAGTAGAAGTTCTACTCGAGCAGCAGCTTCCTTAACGCGAATGGAAGGTTTCCTACGTGAGCTGTAGGGACCATCTGCGACCACCCACTTTAAGAAATCTTGCTACGAAGTGGTCTAGCATTGGATTCACCCTCGCCAACTCACCATTTTTCCGAACTCAGCACAGATTGCAAAAAACTGCACAACCTCCGTGAACTGAGTGGAGCTCACCTCCCAGGCAAGTAGTAATTACGTCTGGGTGGTGAACTCCACTCCACTTGCAGAGTATGCAGAGTTTTCTGTGTTACGCAGAGCTCTCGGAAAACTTCGCGGAGCAGAGTTTTTTTGCTCGCTCGCGCTCGTCAACCTCAAGTTGGCGATCGCAAGCGTGGAAAATCACCCTCCTGGCGAGATTTCTCAATGTGGGCGGTCACATTTCACATGGCGAGTGGTCGCGTATGCTTGCGATTGCACGCGTTGCGAAACTGTCCGTTCAGGTTGAGAAAGTTGCCGCTCGAGTAAAAATCTACTCGAGTGGCAGAAAGGAAACAACGCCCGCTTGCGCTGTGCATGGTGCCGTTCACGATGATTGCACAGTGTGGACAAGCATCTGGCACTGAAAATCAATGCAAAAGCATTTATCTAATGCACTCCACCACTTGCAGAGCTTCGCGTAGCACGGCGGAGTTGTGTTTGCACTTTGCAGAGTAGGCAAACTCCGCCCAGGCTTAGTAGTAATATTGTAATTTCTATTCTACTCACAGCTACCGTACCCATTATTGGTAGTTGTGTCTTCATAGGAGGGCTTACGGTGGTTTACCTCCTCCTCACCCTTACTGTGAGACCGGCCTCACGGCATTGCCCTCCCGATCATCCCGCCATCCCGCCAACCTGCAACCACCCCCAAGGCACAGCATCGCCAACTCCGGCCGCCCCAGCCACACAGACCCGAGGGCCGGCCAGAGTCCCCGACAGACTCAACACCCTACCACGCATGTCCGACCGAGGGAGCGGGAACCCCCGAGCCAGACCAGGAGGCGCCAGCCCAGTCACACCTCGGATCGCCTTCCCCCGGGAGGACTCGATCGGCCACCAGGCCCCTGGGGAGCAGGCGCCTCGCCCGCCGAGCGTCTGGGGACCCTCCCAGACCCACCTGAAAGGACCAAAGAAACGAGCGGCAGGAAATCCCGCCGGACCCCCCTCAGTCACAAAAGGCCCCTCTCTGCGAGGACTCCGGACTTCAAAGGGCAGGGGGAGTATAATAGGGGGTGCCGGAGGAACGAATGGCAGAGAAGACCTGGAACCATCAGAGCCTGCTGACGCTGTCGCGGCTCCCGAACGCTGAACCACCTGGGCCTGCTGAGTGACTCGCGGCCTCCAGCCCTTGAACCATCTGAGCCCTGCTGACGCTGTCGCGGCTCCCGAACGCTGAACCACCTGGGCCTGCTGAGTGACTCGCGGCCCCCCCAGCCATTGAACCATCCGAGCCCTGCTGACGAGATCGCGGCTCCCGAACTCCGACTACCTGTGCCTGCTGAGTGACTCGCGGCGCTCCCCTCGAGGACGACTCGGCAAGAGATCGCCCAGAGACACGACACCCTCCAGCTCGAGGATTGTGAGCTATCCGCAGGGTACTTCTCAGAGACACTACCTTCAAAGACTGTCCCGCTACCCCCATTCCCCTACCACCGATTTGTAGTACCTTGTGCCGCTGCTGTACTGCTTGCACCTTGGATCATAAAGATCCCTTGAAACCATCGATAAAAGAACCTATCGTCCTGCAAAGAATACGTGTGGTGTCACTCTGTTCGTAGTGTAAGCTCAGGGTGTGCGCGCCTGGTTCGGCCTACTTGGGAGAGGTGGGTCAAAGGGGTGGGCAAGACGTGTTCGAACCCCCCTCCGGGGAACGCCTTTCCAACATTTGGTGGCAGACGACGGGATCCGAGCCAACACCAAAAGAGAGCGTGCAGTGAACGACTGACGCACTACCAAACAGAGATGGAAGGAGAAACCTCCCTGGGTGCCGCAGGTACCGAAATAAGCTCACCGTTCCGAGAGGATCAATTGGACTATTACACGCATAGAGAATTAAAACAATTTTGCAAAGACCTTGGCATCGCTACCACCGGATTAAGCACAAAGGAAGACTTCCAGAAAGTATTGAAGACCTGGGTCGAGACGGGGGCGCCCCCGACCCAAACGGAAGGAGACTCTGCCCATGAACCACAAAACATCCCGGTGAGAAACAACGGGCCAGAGGGGAACCTGTCCCCCGAGGAACTAGCAGACCGAGAGAGAAGCCGCAACCACGAACTTGAACTGGCAAAGCTAAAAGTCGAGGGAGAAATAAAACTGGCCGAGAAAAAGTTAGCTGTCGAGCAGTTACGGCTACAAGGGGAACTCGAGGAAAAGAGACGCCAAAGAGAGCACGACGAAAAAAAACTCCAGCTGGAACATGAACGCAGCCTGAAAGAGATCGAGTGGAGGGCTAAAAGCGAAAAGTCACAACCTTCCGGGAATCTACCATCCGCTCCCACCGTGGAAGCCAAAGTCCACATCCCCAAGGATGTGGTAAAAGAGTATTACAAGAACGACGATATCCAGCAGTGGTTTAAGGCCTACGAAGTCGCCATGACCTCTCACCGAGTCCCGCAGAAGGACTGGGGGGCTGGCCTATGGGGCCGGTTCTTAAGCGAAGGAAGAGATACCCTGCTGGATCTGCCCTCCACGGTCATGAACTCCTACAGCCACATGAAGGAAGCCCTCGTGGGCCGGTATGGACTCACCCCCGAAATGTACCGGCAACGGTTCCGAGATTGCAAGAAGATACCGGGCACCACATGGGTAGAATACGTGAACTTTTACAGCCGGGCCTTGGACGGGTGGATCAAGGGCAGCAAGGTCTCCACCTTCGAAGAGCTGTTTGATCTGATCGCCTGGGAACATTTAGCGGCCAATTGCTTTGTAGAACTGCGCCAACATCTCCTGGACAGTAAGCTCACCGACCCTCGAAAGCTGGCCGCCGAGGCTGATCGTTGGGTGAGCACCCGGGCCACCCGAGGCCCCGTGGGGGACTACGGTCGCCACAGTCAAGGACCCCCCCCGCCAGAGGGGCGGAGGAAACCACGGCCGACCGAGAGACTTCCCAGGGGGGCCCTCGCACAGCCCCCCCCAGCAGCCCACCAGCGGCAGGTCCAGCCCCGTCCCCAGCCAGCGCCGGAGCCCCAGGGCGGCTAGGACCACGAAACAGGATCACCTGCTTCCGCTGCCAACAGCACGGACACTACACCAATGACCCCCAGTGTCCCCAGTATCAACTAACCGCAACGACCAACCCCCCGGCCCGGCAGATGGACTCCGTGGCCCTAGGGGAGGAGATGGAGGACTCCGAAGAGTGGGAACCAGCGGCCATGGCCCTGGTCTCCCTTGGTGATCGAGAAATGGTCCCAGGGACACCCTTGACCGCCAACACAAAGAAGTACCGACAGCAGGTGACCATCAACGGCCACCGAGTCGAAGGCCTCCGCGATACCGGGGCGAGTGTCACCGCGGTCCACCGCAGCCTCATCTCAGAAGACCAGATCCTAACCGGTGCCCTCTGTCCGGTCATATCCTCCGACAGTTCTGAGAGTCTCTGCCAGATGGCTCTGGTGCCTTTCGAGTGGGGAGGAGTCTCCGGAGAATTGAAGGTAGCCGTCCGAACATCACAGCCCGTAGACTGCCTCCTGGGCAACGACCTGGAGAGTTCCCCGTGGGGGCAAGTGGAACGAAGAGCCCATCTCGAGATGATGGGCCTACCAGAATGGGTCTGCGCCACCACACGCTCCATGACCGCGCGATTGCCTCTCGCCGAGGGCGGCGAGGGCCGCTCCCCGAACACTGTCCCCGAGAACCGGGACGCCCTACCAGAACCGGACAACCCTCCTTCGGAGGGAGGAGAAGCCACTAACCCGGGAGAGGGGCCGGAACCGTCCGCCCCAGAGGCACTGACTGAGCTCGGAGAACTGCCCGAGATGGCCCAATGGCGCTGTGAGGGAGGGCCCTCCCGTGAAGAGTTCTGCCAGGAACAGGCCACCTGCCCTTCCCTCGTGGGACTCAGACAACAAGCCGAAGCCCAGACCGCCGGTGACCGGACCGGAACCCATTGGGTCTATTGGGACAATGGCCTCCTATACAGCGAACAAAAGTCAGCCGAGCTAGGCGCAGCCCGAGTACTGGTGGTACCCCTGCGCTTCCGAAGCCTCCTCCTGGGCCTGGCCCACGATGTACCCTTGGCAGGACACTTAGGCCAAGACAAAACATATCAGCGATTAGTTACCCACTTCTATTGGCCCAAGATGCGAGCGAATGTAGAAGTCCACTGTAAATCCTGCCTCACGTGCCAGGGCAGTGGGAAAAGTGGCGGAAAGCGCAAAGCTCCATTACAACCATTTCCCGTTGTGAGTACCCCGTTCGAGCGGGTCAGCATCGACATCGTGGGACCCCTGTATCCGAAGACCGCCCATGGCCACCGCTTTATCCTGGTCCTGGTGGACCATGCCACCCGCTACCCCGAGGCCATTCCCCTCCGCACCGTGACGGCTCCCGTGGTGAGCCGGGCTCTCATGGGGATCTTCTCCCGTGTCGGATTTCCCCGCGAGGTTGTGAGTGATCGCGGAACTAACTTCATATCCCGCTACATGAAGTCCCTGTGGCAGCAGTGCGGAGTCACATATAAGTTCACGACCCCCTACCACCCCCAGGGCAACGGCCTGGTGGAACGCTTCAACCGAACCCTGAAGGGGATGATCCTGGGCCTCGAGGAGCCCCTGCGCCGAAGATGGGACGTCCTCCTCCCTTGCCTCCTGTTCGCGTACTGAGAAGTTCCCCAAAAGTCTCTGGGGTTCAGCCCATTCGAACTACTATACGGACACCCCGTCCGGGGGCCCCTGAGCCTGGTCAAAGAGGGCTGGGAGACAAGCCCCCGGGGGACCCCCCCTGATGTGTTCCGCTACATCCTGGCGCTCCGCAACCAGACCAGGAAGTTCAGAGAACTCGCAGAGGCTAACCTCGAGGCCAGCCAAGAAGAAATGAAGCGCTGGTATGACCAGAACGCAACCCTGGTCGAGTTCCAGCCGGGCCAGCAGGTTTGGGTCATGGCCCCGGTGAAGCCCTGCGCCCTACAAGACAAATGGACTGGTCCCTTCAAGGTAATCGAGCGGAAGAGTCAGGTCACGTACCTGATCGATGTACAGTCCCCACGGAACCCCCTCCGTGTCCTCCACGTGAATCGTCTCAAGCCCCACTTTGTGAGAACGGAGTTAAGTTTGCTACTGGCCACCGATGATGGGGCGGAAAAAGACACTGAACCCCTGCCCGACCCCCTGTGCGCTAAAGACCTGGATGGTTCCGTGGAGGGAGTGAAACTTTCAGCCACCCTCACTCCCCAACAGTCCGACGACTGCCACCAGCTGCTCAGACAATTCGCAGACCTCTTCTCCTTCATTCCAAGGGTCACCGACTGGTGTGTCCACGACGTGGACACCGGCGACAGCCCACCTGTGAGACACCGGGCCTACCGGGTGCCTGACCGGGTCCGCACCTGCATCAAGACCGAAGTACAGAAGATGCTAACCCTTGGGGTGATCGAACCCTCCGACAGCCCCTGGGCCAGCCCGGTAGTCCTGGTCCCGAAAGCGGCTTCCCCTGGGGTCGCCCCCGAACTGAGATTCTGTGTGGACTACCGGGGGCTCAATGCGGTCACCCGAGCGGATGCTCACCCTATTCCCCGCGCCGACGAGCTCATCGACCGCCTTGGGGCCGCACGTTTCCTCAGCACCTTCGACCTGACCTGCGGTTACTGGCAGATTGCGCTCACGGAGGGAGCAAAAGAACGCTCCGCCTTCTCCACACCAGATGGACACTACCGCTTCAGGGTCATGCCGTTCGGGATGAAGAATGCCCCGGCCACGTTCCAGCGGTTGGTGAACAAGGTCCTGGCCGGACTCGAGGAGTTCAGCGCAGCGTACCTTGACGACATAGCCGTATTCAGCTCTCAATGGCACGAGCATCTCCAGCACCTCCAGCAAGTACTGATGGCCCTGCGCCAAGCCGGCCTAACCGTGAAGGCCAGCAAATGCCAGCTCGGGCAAGGCTCCGTGGTCTACCTGGGGCATCAGGTGGGCAGCGGGCAGGTCGCCCCTCTCCAACCGAAGATCGACGCTATCAAGTCCTGGGAGCCCCCCACCACTCAGACGGAAGTCCGGGCCTTTTTGGGCCTCACAGGATACTACCGGCGGTTCATTAAAAACTATGGTAGCCTCGCAGGGCCTCTCACGGAGTTGACCTCCAAAAAGCTCCCGAAGAAGGTGCAGTGGACCCCCCGTGCCAACAGGCGTTCGACGCCTTGAAAACCGCCATGTGTACCGCCCCCATGCTCAAGGCCCCCGATTACTCCCGAGAGTTTGTGGTCCAGACCGACGCATCCGAACATGGCATCGGGCCGTCCTCTCGCAGTTCAACGACAAGGGCATAGATCAGCCCATAGCCTTCATCAGCCGAAGGCTGCTGCCTCGAGAACAGCGTTGGAGTACCATAGAACGAGAGACCTTCGTCGTAGTCTGGGCCCTCAAGAAACTACGGCCCTACTTGTTCGGAACCCACTTCCGAGTACAGACGGACCACCGGCCCTTGCGGTGGCTGATGTAGATGAGGGGGGAGAACCCCAAGCTATTACGATGGTCCATCTTCCTCCAAGGGATGGACTTCACTGTAGAGCATCGCCCCGGGACGGATCATGCCAACGCCGACGGCCTGTCCCGGTTCTTCCGCTTCGGCGAGGAGAACCCCCCAGTGGATGGGTAGTCCTCCACGCCTTTCAGCTGGGGGGGACGCGTGTGAGACCGGCCTCACGGCGTTGCCCTCCCGATCATCCCGCCAACCTGCAACCACCCCCAAGGCACAGCATCGCCAACTCCGGCCGCCCCAGCCACACAGACCCGAGGGCCGGCCAGAGTCCCCGACAGACTCAACACCCTACCACGCATGTCCGACCGAGGGAGCGGGAACCCCCGAGCCAGACCAGGAGGCGCCAGCCCAGTCACACCTCGGATCGCCTTCCCCCCGGGAGGACTCGATCGGCCACCAGGCCCCTGGGGAGCAGGCGCCTCGCCCGCCGAGCGTCTGGGGACCCTCCCAGACCCACCTGAAAGGACCAAAGAAACGAGCGGCAGGAAATCCCGCCGGACCCCACTCAGTCACAAAAGGCCCCTCTCTGCGAGGACTCCGGACTTCAAAGGGCAGGGGGAGTATAATAGGGGGTGCCGGAGGAACGAATGGCAGAGAAGACCTGGAACCATCAGAGCCTGCTGACGCTGTCGCGGCTCCCGAACGCTGAACCACCTGGGCCTGCTGAGTGACTCGCGGCCTCCAGCCCTTGAACCATCTGAGCCCTGCTGACGCTGTCGCGGCTGCCGAACGCTGAACCACCTGGGCCTGCTGAGTGACTCGCGGCCCCCCCAGCCATTGAACCATCCGAGCCCTGCTGACGAGATCGCGGCTCCCGAACTCCGACTACCTGTGCCTGCTGAGTGACTCGCGGCGCTCCCCTCGAGGACGACTCGGCAAGAGATCGCCCAGAGACACGACACCCTCCAGCTCGAGGATTGTGAGCTATCCGCAGGGTACTTCTCAGAGACACTACCTTCAAAGACTGTCCCGCTACCCCCATTCCCCTACCACCGATTTGTAGTACCGTGTGCCGCTGCTGTACTGCTTGCACCTTGGATCATAAAGATCCCTTGAAACCATCGATAAAAGAACCTATCGTCCTGCAAAGAATACGTGTGGTGTCACTCTGTTCGTAGTGTAAGCTCAGGGTGTGCGCGCCTGGTTCGGCCTACTTGGGAGAGGTGGGTCAAAGGGGTGGGCAAGACGTGTTCGAACCCCCCTCCGGCGAACGCCTTTCCAACACTTACTTTTTAAGAATAATTGATAACATCACTGATGACATCATACAATAAGTGTGTTAGTTTGTTTTATAGTTTACATAGTGGCAGGTAAGTCCCATATTACTTCTCTACCTAATTTTGTACAGCTTGAGTTCAGCTAACGGACGTAAGTGTTTCAAAAGCACATGTGCTTCTAATCCACCATAGGTGTGTAGAGGTATTGAACACGTTTTGGTTCTGCAGAAAAAGTTTCCAACAGAAGAAAGATTCTACGTAGTAGATGCTAACTTTTGTGAGCACCCTTTTATTGAATTATTAGAATCCTGTCAGCATGACAATTTCTACATAATATATAAGACTGTGTGCACCAGGTACTAACCTATGTACAAGTGCTTGTCTTGCTTCAGAAGATTGACTATCTGTATAGTTTTCCACAATGTGAAGGGTTTGGCAGTATGATTTAGCACCTTCAGATCTTGGCTATGTTTTAGCAGAGTGTCCTTTTTGACAACTATTGCCTAGAGTGTCCACTGTTCATAGTGATTATTTTTTAGTACTCTGTGGTGCATTTCTCACTAGAGTTTCACTGTTTGCAAACAGTATGGTTTAGAATAAACTCTCTCCATAGAGTAAACACTATTTACAGTATCCAGTTCTCTTCTGAGCATCCACCATAGAATCATTGATGGCTGCGGGGAGAGCCCAAAGGCCTCCGGGCACCAGCCGGCTCCCTGCATTTAGCAGGAGCCAGCATTATTCCCACCTGCAGGTAGCAACTTCTAACGCTGCTACCTTCAGGCAGGAGCAATATTTGGATATGTTTCCCTGCCGGCATCACTGCAGGCATGTAAACAGATCTAAAGTGCGTTCCCAGCGGGCGGGAGCATTTATGAAGCTTCCGCCCACTGGGGGCGCACTTGGTGTTTGCTCCCGACTGGTGGGGGATTTAAAAATGCTTCCACCAAGCGAGAGCAAACACAGGTTTCCCTGCCTGTGCCACAGGAGGCACAGAAACCGCTATGTCCGAGGGGACAGCCTGTGAGCCTGCCCCACTCCCTTAAAGGAATCTGTCCTGCGGGTGGGCTCCACAAGGTCTTTTGAGGCTCATGGGGGCATTACAGCCCCCTTTTTGTTGAATCTGAGACCCGGGGTGGGCCACTCACGGCTTTTGAAGACTCGGGTAGGGGGCCACGCAGTGCCCCTCCCCATTTTCTTACATTTCGGCCCGAGTACGGGCACCCCAGGGTACCTTTTGAGGCTTAAGGAGGAGGCCGCACAGCCCCCCTCCACATTTAAAAAAGTTTGAGCTCAGAGGGTGGGCTGTGTGAGTTGTATGCTCACACTGATTAGCCTTAGTGCCATATTTAGATGATACACACATCATCATGGCTCCCACACCCGATCTCAGTCGAGTTTCCACTCAATTTAACTCATACCTTAGGGAGATTATAGACTGGATGTCGGCAAGCAGCCTGAAACTTAATGGCAATAAAATCGAAGTACTTGTGGTCGGGATTAATGCATGGCCACGACAATGCCAGATGGCCGGAATTTTCATGGCCAGAACAACTAGGAGAAATACCTGTGCCTGCACAGACAGTAACAAGCCTAGGTTTCTGGGTAGATTATAAACTCACTATGGAAACACAAGCTCAGACATTAGATGCACCCTGTTTTGGCATTCTGAAAGCCCTCAGAAAATTCTTGTCTATGTTACCATTATTCACAAGGAAGGTGCTAGGGCAGGGCTTAATCAGTTCACTTTTAGATTATGGAAACCCTCTTCATCTAGGCAGTCTACATACATGATAAAAAAGACTTCAAGTGGCCCAGAATCCAGCAGCTAGAATCCTCCACAAAATGCCCAAGCATCAATCAGCTAGTCTAGCTTAAGCAGCCCTACATTTACTAGCAGTACAAAAAAAGAATTCAGTTCAAGGCGCTATGCTCTGCTTATGAGGCCACCCGTGGGAAAGGCCCGCTCATCACACAGGTGCTACTTGCTCCCTGTGTGCCAGGTAGGCTCCTACGGTCCAGTAAGCAAAGGCTGTTGATACCCAAGGTGAACAGAGCAAGAAGGGGCAACCGCTCTTTTTCGTATCTTGTTCCCAAACTCAGGAACTCCGTTCCCACCACCCTCAGGTTTCAACAGTCAGACATCTGCTTCAGAAATCTGCTTAAAACCCTTCTCTTCTGAAGCTTAACGCCTCGTCTAAGGTCATCCAAGCCCCAGATAGTGATGTTGCAACAAGCGCTGGGAGGCCTGGCCAGGCAGCTAAGAGCTATATAAAAACCTCTGTATTGAATTGAATTCAATCGAGGCTCGGGGGTGGGGTCCTTGTGGCCCCCCTTCCTATTTTATAAAGTTTCGGCCCCAGGGTTGGGCTCCCCAGGACTTTAAGTGGCTCAGACGGGGGTGTGTGTAGGTCCCCTCCCAATCATAAACACAGCCCCAGGGGTGGGCTTCCTGGGGGCATAATGTAATTATATGCGGCTCTGCCTCCATTTCGTTTTTTAGGGTGGGGTTCCGATCCTCTGAGAGTCTAGCAGGATGGCACCATTTTTGGGGCCCCAGGGCTGAAATCGGCCCGGGGAGGGGTGGCCGCGTGCCTCTACTTGAATCCTCCTAAGTATTCAAATATGCAAAATTACCTGAAACTTCGCCTATTTGGCCCCGTCCTGTCCACCTTAGTAGAATTCAATGGTCTTACTGCCTTTTGACAGGATGATGGACAGATTACTAAATGGGCCTCCAGTGTGTTTCCAGCTAATTTTAGTGACGTGTAGTTGATGCCAAAAAAAATGAGGCCATCTCCACCAAACAAAGAGGCACTTGCTTCAAAACGTTAAGGAGAAGTACTCTTGTTTGGTGGAGATTCACCTCTTTGTAGTCTCTGTGTCTTCTCTATAGAAGGATTCATGTTAGCACAGATTTCTTGAGGAAGACAGCTCCTTTTTGCTGCTGCGGCTTCCAGCACTGCATGAATCATTAGAATTACAATTGAATTAAGCTCCCCACTGTGTTGCCTTTTTTACATGTGCCGACTTTTGCAAAACTACTTTATTATTAATTTGCAAAAATGCTACATCCAAGTGGCGTTCTTTTTGTTTAAAAAAACAACAAAAAACGGGTGACTGTGTGTTTATCCCCTTGTAGACAGTCCTTTGTGCCTCCTTCATGTGCTTCTGAAACTACTGGCAGATCACACTCCTCCAAGGGGGACGTGACGACATCCTAACTGAGCTTGTCATTGGCCCGCCCCCTTAATAAAGTAAATAAAATAGCAAAATGTGCTGCATTGTGCCGCATAATTTGCCTTTCTTGCTGCATTATTTACTCAACCATGTCGCATAATTTGGCCCTCCACTGCTGCATAATACCTACATCTCATTGATGTTTTTTGATTGTGATGCACTTTCACGTCTCATACTTTGTGTTACGAAGATATGTACAAGGGGCTGGTGATTTATGGGCTGATCATCAGCTGCAGACAATGGTACAAGGCTGTTTGATAGGCGCCAATCCATTAGGTACGCAAAGAAGCAATTACTGCCTGCCCTACGTTTCCGAGCTCTGCTGTCTGCAGCACATGCACCAACTCCGAGATATTTCTAGTTAATGTATGCACTCAAGATGCCAACAAGAAATACACAGGTCTCCCCTGTGCCGGCACTGCGCAGAAAATGGGATCATGATACGGTGCCTGCAGTGTTCCAAGAGCCTTCATAAGTCGAAGCTGGCTACAGGCTCAAGTGTGATCTCCACATGATAGCAGATGGTGATGGCTAGTAAAAAGGTCCACGCTTGTTTCTGTGGTATCATGGGTAATTTGTTGACAGGTGTTTGAGGTGTTTAATGGGTTTTTATGGTCATTTATTTTTCCTTTAGGGTGAACGAGGTATCGATGGATTTCCTGGAAAGCCTGGCACAGATGGAGTGAATGTAAGTGCCAATGTTTCTGTACCATGTTGTTTATATGAGTGATAAAAGATGGGCATCTAAATAGCGGTAAAACTAGGTTAAAGGTATTCTGCAGAAGAGAACACGAGATATTATTGAACATTTCTGCTTCCATAAATAGATTATAACACTATTAATTATCTGCTGAGTTACTCTACACTCAGGAAAATATTTTGCAGCTAGTTCAGTGTCTTATGCCATGTTTTGTATTTTTCACTCTGTTTAATTTTGTTGTTAAAATATTCTGGCAGCACTTGCTCAATGAATTCACAGAACTGTGTTAAATAAGCAGATTAATACATTCAGAGAGCACCGTGGCCACCAGTTGTGAAATGTTTAGATGTTATTTTTTTAATCAATTAAAAGCACTACTTTCTTTTTGAACATGTGTACCTGTCCCAGAGGGAGCATCTCTGCCTTCAGGTCTACATAAAATGAAACAGATATCATTTGATTATTGGAATTTCGGGAGTGGTATTGAAGAAAGTGGAGCGGCAGTGCCAACATGGACTGGCACAGACCTTCTGCTCCAACATTCACGTTTCTCTTTCTATTTCTCTATTTTTAATTTAGATCATTCTACCCCCTAATTGTGGAATGTTCTATCAGCAGTGTAGCCCTTCTGCTACCGGATCCTTGAGTTGCTAAAGCCCCCACTCTTACCCTAGACCATGGCTCTCCAGTGTCGGTCCTGGAGGGCCAGATCCATGCAAGATTTTAACATATCCACATTTAGATTGATGTAGTTATCTTAGAAATCTGGCATGGATCCTACCCTCCGGGACCTACAGTGGAGAACCCAACTCAAGCCTATAACTCTGGTTCGGGTTTAGCATCGATGTATCCCACAATAGTGAGCTATAATGCTACGTTAGTGTAAACAGAAGATGATGTAACACCTCTGTACATGAACTTCAGTGATTAACTTAGGTGATTAAAATATATAGTTCCTAGTGGAGGGCATCATTCTCTTCTTTCATTAATACTTTCTTTACAGATCTATGGCAGCATGGTGGTCAGACACTAATGGTGAACAGGACGTCCATTAGAGGTCTGATACCAACGGCTTGCCTTTTGGTACCAGTGAGAGTGTGCTGGCTTCATCTGGGCCCTTGTATCAGAAAGGCGGTGCTACTAATGCCTGGAGTTTCCACTCCTTGGCCCTGCCGCTCATAAAAGTGCGAAGCAGTTGAGTGGGCTAATTGTGGGACAAGGGATAAACCAGTGATGCCATTAAGCAGGTTGGTGCGATGTTACTCCCACTAATTCTAGAAAATTGCTGAATTGCCATCCAATCCATGATAGAAAGCATTCTCTTAACCACTAATTTAAGAGGCCAGGTATGTCTGCTGTGCCTCACACAATCAAAAAACGGGGGGAGGTCGAGGTTAAGATTAGGTTCACCCTCCTTACTGAATGCAGTTCCACATCATCCGGAATACCTGAATTGAGAAACCTAACCATAGGAAGAACGGGGATTCCCCTGAACATGTGTGAAAAACCCTCTTTCCAGAAAGAACAATTCTTTTCTAGAGTCCCCTCACCCACCAGAATAACCCTGTTGTGGAACTGCAGTGCCTCAAAACCAGGGAAAATTTGTTCCTCTTATTACCTTGGCTCAACTCACCCTCCACTGACTTCAGAAGCGAATATACAACGTTACTTCGCATGCGTTTAGTACGCATGCCATTACTACGCGGTCGTTAGTACGACCACGTTTTTAGTTCGCATTCCTTTCCTACGCAATTCGGAACAACGAATTGCAGTAGGGGGTGCTGGATGTTGGAATAGTATAACTTACTATTCAACTCCAGTCTATGCGGACACTAGGGAAGGTGTTGGATTTTAAATCCAACACCTTCCCCCCCTAACGCAAGTCGCTGTTCCGACTTGCGTAGTAAAGGTTTTCTAAGTAACAACGCGTGCATACTAACGTCCGCGTAGTAATGGCATGTGAAGTAACGCCGTTTACCTTCAAAAGCACCTAGCAGCCATAAGCACATACCAAAAGTGTCATATTTCACACCAACTAATGCTGTGCAATGGCCGTGGGAGCAAAATGCGTTGGCGCAACGCAATACCGCTAAAAAATTTATTAAATCTAAAACACAAAGTATGAAGTGTTATTAAACCCATGTGCACGTTAAAGATCTAATGTAGTTTACAATACCCACATTTGCTTGTGACCTGACCTGCATGTCACTTCCAAACTTCCAGTGCGGACTTTTTTGGTCTTTCTTTTGTTTCCTTATCTTTCGGACATTTTAATTGGCTGACACAGTTATCTGATGTTATTGTGCGTCAGACTTAATTTTGCATTGCTCGCGTGCGGAGGAGGCGCCATTCATCTTCATCTTACGCACGTTGTTTGTCTGTCCTAGTAGAATGTGATTAACAATGTTTTTCATGTGTCTGCAATTTGCACTCACTGAGTAAAAGACATATTGCCCCTGGAAAATTAGCCGATGAGGAGGGTCGAGTGAATACAAATTATGCTACGCTAACGATTGTTAATGGGCACGTTTCAGGGCTGTTTATCATTTTTAAAGAAGTAATTGCAAAATTCCTGCAATACAACGCTGCTTTGTGTGGAATGGTAATTAGTAGCCCAAGGCTCGTTAATAGCACTCCAGTTCTCTTTTAATTTACCGCGTGGCTCTGCGTGGTGTCTTCCTCTCTGACGTGCCTGACGCCTAGCTGTCAGCCTACTGACGCAGAAACTGGTCTTGAATGACGTTCCTCTGGGAAATTGTGGTCACCTGGAAGTGATTGGCAGAAAATGTAAACAGACATAAACAATATGCAGAATGCACACATTTTTCCAAAGTTGTATCAGGCATTGCTACTTATCTTTAATATTATTTTACATTTCATCAGGGGTGTAGCTTCGTCAGTGAGATTCAGGGGTGTGAAACTCACTTTTCCCAACTAACAAAGCAGTGTGCTGCAGGGTGGAGGGGTGAGGTGAACACGTTTAGGGATGAGCTGCTTCCATGTGGAACAAGGTCAGTACTGATTTGCATTAGGTGGGCTTCTGTGTAGAGTGGCACAGTGGGCAAAAAAAGGTTTGGGTTGGAATGCTACCCTGAGCAATGGTCACTGGTTAGACCATTTCCAAGCATTCATTCCATCACCTTTTGTGTGTTTGATAGCAAGTAATATGTCTGGACACCTGAGGCTAGTACAGCTTTCCAAGCCTGTTACTGCCAAAGTTTGTGAATTCCAAAAAGTAGTACATTTGTATCCATTCCAGGAGTACTTCTATGGGGGTTGTATTTATTTACTCTTTTTGTTGGTCTCGGGGTCCTTAGTTGAATCTGTGATGTCTGTGTTGTCGTTCTCATTGCGCTAAGGTCTTATAACTTGTGCTTCTTTTGAAGCAAAAACTTAAATATATTTGTGAGAAGGTCATCCTTTTTGCCCTGATCACCCCCATTTTCTTTGACTGATACGGGTGGTAACTGACCCTGACTGTACCCTGGGCTCCGCTAACCAGATTCAGGTCCAGTGCTCTGATTACAAAGGTATATGGTAATTAGGTGTAATTACCATTGGCACTGACAACCTACCTGTAAGTCCCTGGTATATGGTAGAGCATGTAGATTTAGAGGCCCAGCAGTTTGGAGGCACGCAAGAGTACATTGCTGTGTGGCCTGCTGCCATTTTAAAAGTTAGTTCTACTTTGCAAGCTGCTTTTAAACTGAAATTATATGTAAATTCAACTTAGGATTTAATGGTACTTGCAAGGTATTAAACTACCTTACTTTTACATATGTCAACCCTAAGGTCTACCCTAGGTGCCCCAGGGTAGGGTGCCATGTACAAATAAGCAAGGGCATGTTAAAAGATGTTTTACATGCCCTGGTGAAGGAAAAACTATGAATTTCCTTTTACCCCCATTGTAGCCTTTTAGCTCCATAGGCCAACATTAGAATACTGTAATACAATGTATCTAATAAATGGAGTGAGATAACATTATATTTCAAGGACTTAAATGCTTGGTAATGATAAATCCAACAGATTGTCACTGTTGAATTTAGCATAACTAATACAGAGAAGATGTTGTAGAACTTTCTTTTCTGTGAGCCAAATTCCAGCCTTCTAGCAGCCTCTCCTGTTTGGCCAGCCCTTAACAAGTTTAAACAAACTACTTTGATGAGGTGATAAGTGCTCTGCACAGAGACAGGGGTTATCTGATGTGGGAGATTTGCAGTTGCAGGGAATAGGCCAGAACAGGGGCAGGACAAATCAAACGGAGCTTCAAAGAGAGCAGGACAGTAAGGAATGCCTGCCAGGCCTACCCTCTCTTACTTTACCCCCAGACAGATGGAAGCCGGAAGAGTGGAATTTGCCAGTGTGGGATTTCATGTAAAAAGCACTCAGAGGGCATCTTAGAGATGTCCCCTGAAAAACAACTGGCACAGGTGTGGTTCCGGAATGGCTGCCCGTCATTTGTCACCAGCAGACAGGTTTCTGGATTCCTGGGTAGAGAGCCTCTGCACTCTGGGTCCAGAAACAAAGCTCATCCTGGGCAGAAGTGTCATGCCCTCTCCCCCAGGATGGGCTGGGTCCACGAAGGGAAAGCTTCAAAGGCCTGCCACCTTTGGATGCTGACCCTGTCCTTTGCTGCCCCCAGCAACTGGCTCCACACGGTTCTGCCTCCCACTTTGGACAGGAGAATCGGTGGGAAAGTCAAGCTAGGAGGAGAGGTGTGCACACCTTTGTCAACCCCACCTCTCAGGCGGGTGAGGCGAGGTGAAGCACACTTCTCAGTCCCCTCCATCTTGAAGATGAGGGGGCTCTGCCAATCAGGGAGAGGCTCATGCCCCCTCCCACTGGAGGGGTGGCATAATAGGGGGTGTACTCACCCCAAGGAAGGTTCCGATTGGTCCCAACCTGCACACCCCTTCTAACGCCCCTAAATCTAGTATTTAGCGGCCTCCCTGAAGCTTGCCTCTTCAGATTCGAGGAAGAAAGAAGGACCCTGGAAGAAGAGGTTGCCTACTGCTTGGGCCCTAGCCCTTCCGGTCTGTCTCGACTCTGACCTGCCTACACCGAAGAAACTGGCAAGTCCAGCAGTCCCCCAGAGCCCGTAGGACCTGCCCTCCACTCACCTTAGAGACTCTGTCTCCGGTGAACACCGGATTTGCTCAACAAAGACTCCAAGACCAGAATCCAGAATCAGGTGACTCTGCAATTCTGCACCAATCTGCAACAAACGCCCACTGCCTGAGTTTGAGTGGCCCAACACCACAAGGAGGTATCCCCAGCGATTCTGACCTGCGATCTGGTGATCCCTGACCTCCCTCAAGATTCAAGACAACGCCTGCAGACTCAACCTGAAGGGTCCCACCCTACCGCAACCGGAACTGGTAAGAAAACCTGACGCCAGAAGAAACCCCTGCACCCGACGCCCCACTGCCTTGCATGGCCCAAATGATGGTGTCCAAGCATCCCCCAAGATCCCAACTTACCTCTCCAGCCGGTGGTCGCCTTCAGGAAATCTCCCTGTCCAAGCCTGCAGCAACTTCACCGATTGTTTTGCGACCACATTCCAGTAGCAAAGCAATCGTGTATTGCCTGGCGACTCCCTATTAGAAGGGTTGCCTCGACTCGCAAAATAGGGTTGATACATGCTACAACCCTTTTTTAGTGTTCGCAAACGGCCCAAATCTTCGTTTGCGACTGCTAAAAATGGTCGTACATGTGGCCCAGGATAAATAATACAGACACCAAACAGTAGATTCTTGAAACGCTGATTATATTTTGTATTATAATTGTTTCTGTGAATTTCTGTGTAATTCTCCTATAAGGACTCAGATGCTTGTGTTACTATATCATAAAAGTACTAATAAAATAGTGCTCCATTAGGTGGTTCTAATCAAAAATAGGCTGCTTTCTATAGCACCAGCAATTAATACCACTCACTAAAATGACGTTTTTATGTATTTGCAGGGGCTAAAGGGGAGCCCAGGACTCCCAGGAGCTGTTGGACCTAAAGGAGATAAGGTGAGTTGGAAGGTCTCAAACATAATCCCATGGGGCAAAAAGTAGGCCTGTAGTAAATCTAAATTATGGCGGTCATTCATGTAATTTTGGGAATTTCGCATTACGATTGTTACGTGAAATTATGCCACTTTGCATAATTACGTGCATGGGAACAACACACCCAGAGACGCCGCTTTTCGAAGTGCTTTTGGTTTTTCTGCAACACTTGTTTTGAACACACTATTTTTTTAAATCTCAGAATGCATTTTCATGTCAAAAACTGAAACAACGGATTTGAATTTTGTATACTAGTGTGTCATTTTGCTGAGTGTGCACATAATTATGCATGAGCAAATTACATGAATTTCCCTCCCACCCCCAGCAAAAGAAGACATTTCACATAGGTCAATGCCTTGGATCTCTGATTATCACTGTTTCATAGCAAGAGAACGAGCTGTATAAGTGGAAGAAATATGTAATTGTTCTACAAAATGGAGAGAACATAGTCTGCATCTTAGTGGTGAGGTTTGAATCTGACATTTAAATAAGCGAATTTAGCAGGTGGGAGGGTAAGGCAAGCTGGCTCACTCACTCAACCAGCTACTCACTTTTATGTAAAACCCTATCTTCTGAGTATAAAGTAACAGGAGTCTTCTTAACAAGTTCTTTTTTTGCTTTATTAAGTGAACTAGAATCAGATGAAATAATCTGAGTAAATTAAAACTTCTATAAGCTAAAGATCATGGTTGTACATGTCAGAGAATCAGCAAGGAAGAGGTAAAGTTTAAATTACACCAGCATAGTTTCTAGAAGGCTTGGAAACGTCATGTTCCCCACTTCGCTGATTGCTGGTTCAAAGTTTACCCCCCACAAACCTCCTGGCTCATCTACTCTGATGATTTTCTGGTAGTGCATGCCCCCTCGTTGGGACATTCTGGAGTAGCATACCTTGCAGCTGGCAGCCTACATTGCGGTTACCAGGTTTGTGGAGCCGGGGAGGTCGAAGTAGGTGATCCAATGGGTGGTGGCATTTATAACACAAATGTGAGTGATTTGTATGCATTGCAATAGGAACACATGTTTCTTATAGGCCGAATATGCAAGTGGTTACAGTTGTGACATTTCTCAGTGATGTAAAGAATGTGTTACTGTCCTAAATGAAATGGGTCCTGAATGTACTTCGCAAGGATGAAAGCTTACGTTATCTTCGCTTGGATTCACGCTTGCGAAACGCTGTATACCAATCAGGCCACACATTGCGTATAAAATCTCTGAGGTGACGACTCTTTTACACATGTTCAATGGTGGAAAAAGGGATACTGTGTCGTGGCCATTGGGATGTTCCTTCAGAGAATTGTTCTATTTATCTTCCTAAATGATGCAATGGCATGTATGCTTTTAGGGGGCATTTGAATGCCCATATATAATTTGGCTCTGATGGACAATATCGAAAGGTACACATCTATATGGTCCAAATTATGGATTCCATATGTCCTATCTAATTAAATCTTTTCAAAACGTATACTTTATCATTTTTGTCACCTTGCTTGCCTCACAGTTTTTATGTTTTCATACTTTAAATTTCATTCTAAATTCATTTGATCAAAGTAATGTTGGCACTATTTCATTCTATATCATTGATAACTGAAAATATTTCCCATTTTCCATTGTAAAGCATCCTTTCTTCTCCTCTTGTTCCTTGACTTTGTTCTCATCGCTTATGCTGTGCGTTTGTGCATTCTAATGCCTTTTTTGTTCCTTTTTCAGGGTGAAATAGGAGTTGCTGGACCTCCAGGCAAACCGGGCGATGTTGTAAGGATTCATAATTTGTCCACTTTGTACACCGTTTATGCACAATAGGACTAGAATTGTAATTGTGAAACCTACAACAGTTCTTCAGATGTAGTACATTCACATGAGTATGCTGGAAACTGGAATGCTTACAGAATTAGAAATAGGTACCTATGCGGCTGATCATAGATTAGCCTGTATATGGTTATGAGATATTTAAATCGATAACATCATTATTTATTCATTTGTTTATGTTCTGTAGGTGCAGAAAGAAGGCCTAAAGGGAGAACAGGTAAGAATTTTATTTATCTTCGATTTTTTGACAATGAAACTGTTGTTTTTGCCTGATTATTCTAGTTTTACACCTGAGCATGACCCATAAACACTTATTGAGATTGGTCATATAAAGCTCTGCCTGGATGTTGAAAATGATTGGCTAGTCTTAGACTATAAAATCTTAAAATACCGTGGAATATATTTGGCATATCATGTATCTGACACGATCACATGTCTGCTATGAAAACAAGAGAAAGCAATTTGAAAGGGGTTGCCCGCCATCCTTTTGGTTTTGTCAATGCTTTGCCATGGTCTTGGCAAAACTGTATTGTTGGGGAAGCTGCTGAGCTCTCGAAGAATCTAAAAAACAAAAATTGGCTAAAAGCAAAAACATTTTTTGATCTGAAAAAGTACAAATTGCAATAATAGTCCTTGGTACTGAAGGAACTACTTTGTGTGGATGTGAGATTCTGCATTTGTGTTTGATGTCTTTGTGCTTGACAAATACTTATTCCTTTTGTCAAACCTTTCTTTTCTAGACAAACCCTAGCTGTAGGTGCCTTAGCACAACCCCACACCCTAAAGCATGAACCCCTCAGATCCTGCCAACCTGACTTCAGACTCAAATGAATTATGGAGCCAGGCTGGATGATGCCATATCCCTGTCTTGGATGACATTCCTTGACCTTTCAATGGCCTCTAAGTGAAGTTACCCAGAAGCAACAATTGATGCTCTATTTTCATGCATGGGTATTAGTAGCATGTCCTGAAGTGGTTCTCCTTGTTCCTTTGTGGCCATTCCCAGTTTGTGCTGGCTAAGTATTTTTGATTAGCTTCTCTTTCCACCACATCTGGGCTTTTTGCTCCATCTTTTTATCGTGTTGTCCTTTAAAACGAACCCCCTAATAAATAGAACTAAATAAACATCAGCATCACCGTTCACCAATGTGTGGTCAAAACCAAACTTCACATTAGGGTCTGTGAATCCCCTGACTTTAAGCATGTCTAAGAATATATAAAACTATGATGAGGCTGGGTGAACTCTCTCTCACACAAACCTCTGTCACTCCAGCAGTGAGTGGCTTGACATTTTCTCCCCACCTGAGCTTTCCATAATTCTTATCTTGCATGTAAAATCATTGGGCTCCATAAAGAACATGCATCTCCATATCTCTGCATTGACCAGAGCTACAAACAATCAACATCAACTCTTAAATATTAAAATTCAGATTGAAGAACTATCCTCCAGGCTTTCATGGCTATCATCTATAGGTGGAGGTAATCCAATAAAAAATATGGGATGTTTCAAAATCACGCATAGGTCTGGGGAATGCTTTACTGCACTCGGATGCAGAGCTAAAGCTAAGTGCTCAGAAGTCATGCTACATCACTCCTTTACAGATTAACCTTGTTAGCTTCTATAAGACGCCAACGTTACATTTAAAACATGGCATTGAACATTGATTACATTGCATTACCCTGTGTTCACCTTCCTGCCTGGAAGAAGCGATTGCCAAGTGAATTCATAGGGAATAATTTCTTCAGAGAGCTCTTTAGGGCTTGGGAGGGATACGCCATCTCATCATCGGCATGTCATATGTGAAAATGGATCTGCTTTGGAGGCAGGGGTTGAGAGTCCTCAATCGACCTCCCTTTATGAAGGATCTGGAGGCATATGTGGCTAAAATCCTCCCAGAGCATAAGTCATCATATTGCTATCTCCTCTAGTACACCAAGTTGACAAGGACAGCCAGAAAGATATGGACAGAATTTCCAAATACGCCATGGGTGTCCCAGCACTCAAGGGACTCTTGGGCCTATGGTAGAGTTGCAGGCTGGTCTTACTGCTGCATAAGGCTCTGAAACTGGATCAGAAAAAAAATCCCCTTGAAGGCGAGACAGTAGTGGAAGGATGGTATTCGTGAACCTATCACAGATGTTGAGTGGAAGAGGGCTTGTTCTGACATAAGGGAGGTATCAAATATCACAAGATTTAACCTGGTCCAATTTAATTTCTTACATCACACACACTTGACCTCATAAAATATATTTTACAAATTAGTGTAGGGTGCCTTCCTCCTGCCCAAGAAATAGAACGGCAGAGGTCTTGCTTATGCATATAACATGGTCATGCAGAATGCTGGCTGGAAATTTGGTAAGAATTGTGACACAATTGTACCCTATAACAGCCATAAACTTAGAACTCTCATCTAACCAATATTTACTAAGCATAATTCCCAGGCTTGAGAAACATAAAACTCGACTCAGATTTGCAACTTTGGGAATACCATCGGGAAGGGCTTTTTAGGTATCCATTGAGTTCGCCCAAGGGCCCGCCAATGAAAAATTATGGGGAAAATATATGCTGAGAATGGGCTGAAGTGGCAATTTGAATATGGCTGAAGAGTCCCATATGAGAACTGTCAGAAGAATGACAAAGGAGTAGAAGAATTATCTCTTTTGTAAGACATAATGGGCATGCTGTTAGAGACACCAGAGCTTGGATCGCTGTAGATCCACTGGCCCGAGATATGGAATGGTATGAATGGATTAAATGAAATAAAACAATAAGACCTGTGACATGTGTAATGATTCAGAATGAAGGAACAAACTTCGAGGTCTGCACATGGAGGACCAGAGTTTGGTGTATTAACTGACACCATCTTCCGGGATTTGATGCAACAATATTTATGTTGTGATTTCTATAGAATCTGAAAAAATAATAAAGATGCTGGAAAAAAGTATCCATGACACGTGTTGTCCAAATAGCTAACCCCGTGTGTTGTCTAATGAGCAATGCTAGATATAAAGCACAGCTAGCGCTATTTTTGGTGGTCCTGTGCCAAATCCTCTCTTGTCTGGAACTAAACTATAATCACCATCCTTAAATGGAAAAAAAGTACAAACAGGTTTTGTCTTCTTTTGAAATGTTTGGTTCTTGCTATGTCAAAGAATGAATGAACTACTACTATACAATTACGAATACAGATGTGTGCTGTACAGTGTAAATAAATGTACCTGCTAACAGAGGTGTTATTTCTTCCAGGGAGCACCTGGGCCCAGAGGGACTCAAGGCCCCATTGGACCTCCAGGGCCTCCAGTAAGTATTATTGATCCTCAAACCATGGGGCTGGATTTGTTTTTCAAAACCAGATGCGATTTTGTACTGAGCGCCAAAAGAACCTATCGATACACTTATACTCCTTCCTACACAGTGACGTCGAAAGTTTGATTGACAGTATTCTGGCAAACAAAGTTGTGTTCCCTAATGTGTGTAAGATGTGACTATTTACTAATTTGTGTTGGTGTCATTTCGGCTCATATGTAGCCTACATTTTGTATACATTGCAGGCTGGATTCACAAGCCTGTGCCTGGACCATTTTTTTAAGGGCAAAATGCTCCAAGGTCATTGGGAGCTGGGTTAAAGGTCACGACTGCTGGTACAGATCATGTGCTCACGTTTCAACTGGCCTTCACTGTGGATCAGGGCAGTGGGCACTTGCCACCAGCTCCTATATATGATTGCTTCCATGAGGCAAGTCGGTTTAGGGATGGTATCCATTGATGTCAGCAGCCGCCTACTCTTTTATCCATGCCCCACATGCGAACATTATTACCACCCCAAACATTTAGGGGCATATTACCAAGGAAGTGGCGGAGAGAGGCGTTAGCCGTCTTGGCTTAACGCCTCTCTCCGCCACTTCAGAAACGCCAGGCTGCACCATATTAACAAGGATATGGTGCAGCCTGTCGTTTCTCCCTGCGATGGCGCTAAGTTACACAACTTAGCGCCAGCGCAGACACCCTTGCACCAGAGTGCCAGGGTGTGTGCGAGCAGGGAGGTTTGTTTATGTGTAGGAAGGCGTTTCTTTTTAATATATAAACAAACCTAAAATGACATTTTGTAACTTTCATTCATGTGTGCTGCTTCATGCAGCACGCATGGAAGTTACAAAATGGCCTTTTGAAAAAGGGTCTGTTCATGTACAGGAAGGGACACCTTCCTGTACATGAACAAACCGTGGCATTTTTATTTTCCATGTGTGCTGCACAAGGCAGCACACATGGAAAAAGCAAAAACGAGGAGAAATAAAGCATTTCTCCTCGTTTCGCTACCTTAAGACCAGGATTTTTCTGGTCTTAAGTTCGATGCTGCCCCCTATTATCGCCGCACTTGATAATAGGTGGCAGCGTCGACTTCAATGGGTGTTGCGGTGGAACGCCCACAGCAACACCCACTGCTCGCCCCCTTTCACGCTAAGTTTAGCATGAAAATGGCCCTATTATCAAGGCAGCGTTAAGCTACTTAACGTGACTTTAAGTCACGTTGAGTGGCTTAACGCTGCCTTGATAATAGGGCGCAGATCCTATCTCCACCACAACGTCACAAAAAGTGACGTTGTGGTGGCGATAGGGGCTTGAGAATATGTCCCTCAGTCTTTCGAATCAGACAAAAGGAGTGCAGGTACTCGGCAAACCTTGTGAAGGGGCAGAGTTAATGTGAAGGGGCACAGGCAAACATGCAAGCATATTACATTTGAGGCTGAAAAGCTATAACATGTAAAGGGATTGCACAATGGCATTGGTGTGCATGGATTCAACCCAGATCTGTGATGGGGGTGAGTGTCTGAAAAGTTTCAGCACTCTGTCCATCATCTCCTTGTGTTTGCTTTGGTGTGCGTTCTCATCTATGCCATCTGCTTGGATATGCATAGGGACCAAGTGATCATTATCTTAATATTCTCCATTGTCTTCCCCCTTATGAAACAAGCTCTTTTCTTGCTAGAATTCCTCATGTCACTGCCTGTCATGTCTGCCCTTTCCCTCCTCGGCATAATATAAACAATGGTTCCAAAGGGAAACAAATAATTTCAATTGCAATAAATGAAACAGCAAAGATCAAAAAACACAGCATTGATAAATCAATCAAATAATCAATATTAAACAATGAATTACAATTCGAAAAACGACAATTTATTCTTTGTATTTTCAGTTGGATATCAACTCATTTGAATATAAACAAAAATGAAAAGGCTGTATATACAATATTTTAGAAAAACGACGCAGTGACAAAGTGAATAAAGTGACTGAGTGCAATAGTGAAAGTGTAAGTATTTACAGTATATGCACGTGATTATCAATAAAATCAAAGTATACACAAAATACAGAATTTACAAAAAACTTTTTGTTGTAAAGAGTCCTCAACTTCGTTATGGATATAGAATAAACCTTGTAAGACACATGTCCTATCTTTTTATGTTATACACGTGCATATACTGTAAATACTTACACTTTCACTATTGCACTCAGTCACTTTATTCACTTTGTCACTGCGTCGTTTTTCTAAAATATTGTATATACAGCCTTTTCATTTTTGTTTATATTCAAATGAGTTGATATCCAACTGAAAATACAAAGAATAAATTGTCGTTTTTCGAATTGTAATTCATTGTTTAATATTGATTATTTGATTGATTTATCAATGCTGTGTTTTTTGATCTTTGCTGTTTGATTTATTGCAATTGAAATTATTTGTTTCCCTTTGGAACCATTGTTTATATTATGTTGACGAGGCCCAGGTTCCTTGGGTTATAGGGTTACCCCTGTTTATTTAACTCTTTCCCTCCTCGGCACACATTCTCTACCCGTCACCCATCCCAGTACAGAATCATTCCCTTCCTTACTAAGTTGTCCCTTGCTTGCATTCAGAAACACATCCGCACCTCATCTTTCGTTGCATTGTGTCACTTCCGGTCCTCCAAAAAATAAAATACAAGCACATGATACAAACTTTAATACAGGAACAGATGATGCCCTAACACCTGACACTGCATGATGTACGGTGAAAAACTCATAGACGATCCACCTTTTGTCCCTCACTTTAACCCCCTTTTGTTTGTCCTGTAAAGGTTAATTTGAACTTGAACTATGTCTAAATCTTCTCCTAAACTGTGTTTGTTTCCATTTTTGCCCATTGATGCTGTATGCCTCACCAATTCCCTTATCATGGATGCCTCCAGGTCCCTCAAAATGTCTCCATGAGCATCCTTCCACAGACCTGGATAATGTTCCTGAAAACAAAAATGATACAGTCTTTAATGATCCTATCTCAAACTTTTAGAAATTCATTAACTTCCATCTATGTATTCACACCAAAAACGTCAAAAATAAAATGCAGCGGTCCCTGATAGCCATAAGACCGCTTTGTCGTTAAACACCTAATACGAAAACTAGAGAAAACCTGGCAAAGCCATTCATTCTCTCAAACAAAAGCTCCCAAAAGTGCGTGATCTGCCAACTGCTCCCAGATACAGCGCGCAGAACTATGGTACAAGAATTGGTGCTACCTCAGTTAGACTACTGTAATTCACTGTACCTGGGCACCACGAATGCCACCACAAGGACACTTCAGGTGGTACAGAACTGCGCAGCGAGGCTCCTACAGAATATCCCAAGGAAACAATCTGCTAAGCCAGCACGGAAGGCACTGCACTGGCTACCTATCTCAGAACGCATAATGTTCAAATCACTTTGCATTGCACATAAGACCCTCTGGGGGACAGGTCAAAAAATTAACCGCTCCCTGATGGCCTTTTACCGGCCCTCTCGCAGATTGAGATCGGCCAATCTATTCCAAGTGAAGGTTCCTAGAACTTTGAGAGTACGTTCGGGCGGGCGTATGTTCTCATACAATGCATCTACTCTATGGAACACGCTTCCCATCCAGCTTAGATCAACGACTCACCACTTTGCATTCAGAAAGCAATGAAAAACCTGGCTCTTCCAGAAACAGCAGTGAGATTGGAAATGCCTGTGGTCACTACTAGCGCTGGGATGCCTAGGGGTAGCCATGCGCTCTATCAAGAATGAATTAATAATAATAATATTCTCCATCTGCAAAGCAAAATGTAACTACTATATCAGGATTATGGCTGACACTAAGAATGAAACTGAAGTATGTTTCATTGCAGTAAAACATTGACTAACCCACTCCCACCACCTGTTATCACATATTGTGTTAGCAAACCCACGAGCAGACTGCTTTAGCTAATATTAGAGAAGAACTCAAGCTGATTGAATGCAAATAACAAGTTAGCCCTCAAACTCTTTGACCTCTCAGCAGCCTATGACACCCTGGCTGGGCCGCAATATGTTGTGAGGGAGTCTCAAGAAACTGGCCTGTAGCAAAGTCTGCCTTATATTGGGGGTGTTCTTTCCACACCAACTGCAGACAGCAAATCCAGAGTGTGCCAATTACAAGGTGCTCTACAGAGTGTTACAGGGGCTGCATTTCAACAAATATGTGTGCTCAGTTGCAAATACCATTGAGTGGCATTATGTGACGCTTCACATCTTGCCTGACAACATTTAAACCTACTTCCTGTTAAAAAACAAGTCAGCAAACAGGACACCCATTACACCACGCTTAGGAAACATTTTCTTTTGGATGAAATAGAGCTACCTCTCTTTCAATGGAAAATTCAGATCCTAATGCTAAGTGATACTAAATGCAACCCACTACTCTTTGATCAGCCACCTGGTACATTTGTGCCCTGGCCCTGCCTCGCCTCTCATTTTCTACCCGTCAGTTGTAGGTTCATGTGGACAATTCTACCGCTAGGCATCAAGGTGGTTGCTCTTTGACATCGCCCCCTCTCGCATTACTGCACAGAGGCATGGGCCGCAAAGACCCCAAGCAAAGAACTCTCCCATTTGAATAACTGGCCAACACCACCCCAGAAGGCAGCTCCAGCATGGCGGAGGGTGGCCAGAGCACAGATCACAGCGATAACCCTGCCGCCCCATCCACGTCCCTACTACACGAGATGAGGGCTGGTTTCAGGGCACTAGATGGGCGATTTGATGCCCTAGACAAGAGTCTTGAGAGCATGGGGGACAAGATCCAAGTCCACGACCGGCGACTCAACATGGTAGAGGCAGGCATCTCCGACATCGAAGACGGCACTGCGCAGTCCCTCAAACACCTAGAATGAGTGGAATGTATCCTTAAAGAAGTGATGATTAAAAATGAGGACTTTGAAGCCTGGGGCAGGAACAACATCCGCATTCTAGGGTTGCCAGAGACCACCGCCACGGGCCGCCTTGACCTCTTTGTAGAGTCCTTGCTTGCAGACATCTTCGGGAGGGAGTCCTTTACCCCAGGATTTGTGGTAGAGCGCCCCCACCGCACACTGGGCCCACGACCCAACTCGGGCCTTCCTCTGAGACCTATTATTGCCCGTCTCATGAACTGCGGAGACTCGTACACTGCACTACGCCTCACCACGGAGAATGGAGACACCACATGGCAGGGCTCTAAGCGAGCACTCTACCAGGATTTCACAATTATGGTACAAGAAGCCCATTGGAAATATAACGGGGTGAAGGCGACTTTACGGAACTTGGGTCTGAAATTCGGCATGCTATACCCTGCCAGACTGCAAGTGGATGTCAATGGCCAGACCCGCATCTTCGATATCCCCATGGAGGCACAAGAATTCTGCCAAGCACACAGGCAAAACAACAACCAGATGGTTACAGATGGCGCCAGTTCCTCTCCCCCATGTAGCGGCTCCAATGCAAGCATGGACCTCTTCTCAAACACAGGCACTGGCTGACTTTATTGAACTGTTTGTTGCTTTTTTTGTCAAGTAAGCTTGCTGGGGATAATAGTATTTGACTGTACGAAATGTTTCAGATGGCTGGTCAGCTGGCATGGCGTTGCCACCCCTCATGGTGCCATTGGTCTGTTTCTAGCGATACGGATATAGCGCTTTAGGGTTTTCGCATTACTGTTTAAAGTCGCTTGGTATATCAGGTTCTGTAGTATACGGGGGTTTCTGCCTCACCTTGTTTGTGGTGAGGGTGGGTGGGGGGGAGAGAATTTCCCTTACACAGATATGTTGAGTTACTTACTGTTGTTCTCACTGTCCAATTTCACATTTGTCAACGATGGCCTCTATTGGCCATTGCCATCAGGACCGTTAGATGGCCCAGCTAGGTAATGTTAGTGGACCCTGTGCGTTGTCCCTACTATCCTGGAATGTCAGAGGCCTTAATGATAATCGAAAGAGAAGACATATCATACATTATCTGTTACGTCACAAAATTGATGTTGTTTTCTTGCAGGAGACGCACTTGCCCAAAACTGATCCCGGGCGTTTCACCTCTAGCTGGGGTGCACACAGATATTTTTCAAAATTCAGCAGTTATTCCCGCAGCACAGCAATACTTCACCCCAAAAGAGTGCCCTTCAGTCTCCACTCCGTGATTGGGGACAGCGAGGGGAGGTACACAATTGTCACAGGGTCATTAATGGGCCACAATATCGCCCTGGCATGCGCCTATGCCCCAAACACGGATTCCCCTGAATTTTTTTATTCCCTACATTCTCAGCTCACTAAGTTAGATTATGACCTATTGATAGCAGGGGGTGACTTCAACTTGCTCCTTAACCCCGCATTAAACAGTACTGCCCAACCTCCTAGTATAAAAACTCGTGTGCACCGGGCACTTCTAGAGCTCTGCGAGCAACTGCTGCTTCTTGACATCTGGCGCAAGCGTAACCCTTCCACCACTGACTACACACATTATTCCAGCCAACATAACACCTGGACAAGGATAGATTACTAGCTCATTTCCCCAGGTGTCTCCTGCTGGTACCAATCGATTGCAACTCTCCCGAGAACAAATTCCGATCATTCCCCAGTTCAACTTCGACTTGATGTTCTCAGACCAGAGGGTATGAGCGACAGTGGCGATTTCCTGGACGGGCCCTAAATGACGACCTTTTCTATTCCGAGGTGCACGAGGCTATTGAGGAATACTTTGCCATCAACACTGGCTCAGTGGACTCCTGGGCAGTCCTATTGGAAGGGTTCAAGGCATACACACGAGGAGTGTGCATTGCCAAACATGCCAGTGTACTAAAGGATCTTCAGATGACGCTCTCACGCCTGGAGTGCGAACTTTGGGACATCGATAGTGACACATTACACGGCCCGACCCGGACAAAGCCAAGTACCGATTAGCTCTCCTCACTGAATATAGGGAATCCGCAGACCGCGAGATTACATTTTTTGAGTAAATATCGCATGGCACATCTCTATGGTGAGGGGTAACGTCCGGGCCGAGTGCTGGCACAGATGCTTCACCCTCCATACAGTAAAGCTTATATTACTGAGTTGAGATCTACCTCTGACCAGATCCACACCGACACCTCAGAGATTTGCAGTGAACTCCTGGACTATTACACCTCCCTGTACACATCCAGGGTGGGGCACAACCTGACTGCTCAGGAAGCCTATATGTCTGAAATCGCTTTGGTCTATCTGGAAAAACACATGCAGGACTTTTTGGCCGAACTGATCACTGGGGACGAGGTCGTAAATGCCATCTCTGCCCTCAGAAGCTCCTCTGCCCCTGGCCTGGACGACTTCACAGGGGACTTTTATAAGTCATACAAAGACATGTTGGTGCCTCAATTGATTGAAGTGTGTGAGAAGTTGGCCTGATATATGCTGTCCACTAGTTCTAGTGGGCACCTTGTATCAGTCAAAACAACCCCTTATTGGTTATAGGTTAAAGACAACCTTTATTGAAAGCTATCCTAGTGGTAGCTATGGATAGCAGCCTTCTGGCTAAGTCTTTAAGGAATGTAAAGCAGCTTGTTTTACCAGTCTATAATCTCTTGAGGCACTAAATGAAAGATATCCACACCAGGTATATATTTAAAATATATGTATTTATTACTAAACACACCCTCCTAGTCTCTTTATGAGACTAGAGGTCAAAACACATAAGTTACACTTCAATAATCACAGTAAAATAGCACAAATACACGTCAGGCCCTAGGGGCGAGCCAAACCATATACTAAAATAGTGGTATAAGAACCACAACTTAACTAGACACAAGGCCTAGAGCCTGTAGAATCGCAGGGACCCCAAGGAACCACCCAAGGTAGTGACACAGGGGACCCACGGGGGCCGTGTGAAGTGTGTGAACACAGCCACAAGCTCCCGTCAGCTTCTATGGGGAAAGTCGCGGTTAGATTTTTAAAGATTAGGGACACTTAGAAATGAGATAACACACATAAAGGGAAAGGGGGTCCAAGGGAACACGTTTTAAGACCTGCAAGAAGTTAATTCCCCAATAAGTAATCAGACAACACACCAATAACTTCTTGGGTCTGAGCAACTTTACAATAAGAGCATGAAAAGATGAATACTGTGATCAAGCTGTGTCTGGGCTGACAATGCCCTAATAAGGAAAGAAATCCCTTTCAGGATGAATGCCCTCACTCACCAAGAGGTGACATGCTTCATCATTTGGGCTTTCTCCTCTCAGTGGGAAAACCTAGTCCCACTGAGGGCTACAACCACCGCACTGAGAGGTGGGAGCTCAGGGATGTTTTGTATGGAGGATTAGGATACTTAAATCCCAAAGACGAGCACTTGTGTGATGCGAGGGTGCAGCGCAAAGAAAAGAAAAAATTGTGTAAATGTGATCTAAAACTGGCTAGCGCTAGTGAAAAAATGCTTTTTTATTGGCTCATTAGCCCTGCCAGAAATAAAAACAGTGAAAAGCAGTTACTATTGAATACTGCTAGATGACAGAAGGTCGACATGTTTCAGCCAATGATCATCCCTAAGGTATGTGTGGCTTTCTTCAGGACCAAAACAAAGCTGCTGCTAACAAGTGTTGCACACGTGCAAATAAAGAAATGAAAAAACGGACCAAACCAGAATTCTTTTTTGTTGCGGATACAGTCTCGCTAGAACTTGTCTGGAAGTAAAACAAAAAAGACACAGGTGGAAACACAGTAAGTATTCGTACCTTTTCTCTGAATGGCAATTATTATTGAGGCAGTAGTGTATCTGTCTCAACCATAGTTCAACTTACCAATCTGTTCAAAAAGCTCAAATAATAAAGACTCACCCAATTTGTGGGACAAGTAGGCCCACCTCAACCTGGTTACAACTCAGGGAAGGGAGCCCCGGTCTGCAAAAATAAGCAAGCGTGAACTAATCAATGCAATTTGCTATATGATAGGTGCTAGGAAATGTAAAAATTATCAGTAATAACCAACAATGTGAATCAAACAGGGGAAGCACACAGTACCGTGTATAGCACTGATAGAATTTGAAGGATCCAACTCATATTAGGACAAAGCCAGGGGAAATGATATAACCTCACCCCTCAACGTTATTCTCAGGGAGATCGACATGAGGTAGATTTAGTTAATGAGGAAAATGAAAAATAAAAAATAAATAATACAAAGCATACCGGCTCGTATAAGCATCAATGGTTAGGTCGGAAGGATCCAAATCATGCGTGAACAGAGCCCAGGGGAGATGCTATAGAATTCCACCCCTCAACGTTTTTCTCCAAAGGGATCAATGTGAGTGAGGCTCGGTGACTAAGGAGTGCAGATTGACACTCATACTGGTTGTACAACGGCAAACACATACTTGTCTCCATAGACAAAATGTACTAAATGTAGCCCAACACACGAGCAAAAACCACAACCAGAAATAATAGCAACTAACACATATGCCAATCTACTCACCTCTCCGTCGGTACTCCGTCGTAGTACTGAAATTGCAACCGGAGGTACCGACGGGTTGGTAGAACTGGGATTAAATACCCATCTCTCTTCGGCTCCGAGAAAAGGTATGAGGACCCCATAGGTATCCGACAGTGATGCCTGTATCCATAGAGGCATTAATTGTGGGGAGCAGTATAACGCGAATGCGTTATGATATCAATGTAACACCAAACCTAAGCGGCAATTATTTAAAGGGCCCATTAGTGAGGAGCAGTAAATGGGTAAGGGAACCCCATTTCTCGTGAATTCCAAAGAAAGAATATAAGGACCCCAGAGGTTGTCGACAACAGTGCCTGTCCCCATTCCCACGTAAGCTGTGAGGGGAATAGTATGTTTGAAGAACGCATGCGCGTTGGGGTGCAGAAGAATCGCCAATCCCGTCCGGCAATTATTCTGGAACCCGCGACGGGGAAACTGCAACCCAGTCAAAAAGTATGTTTTTTTAAAAAGAATGAGAACAAAAGCTTTATTGATAGAAAGCTAAACCAACAGGATCCCTGAATGTTCCCAAGATGAAAAAACGGGACCAAGGGATATGTCTGGCCATGCGTTCATTTATCAGATAAAGACAGAATGCTTTCAACATTTACCACCTCAAACTTGGAACCATGAAAAATGGAAATAAGCGCACATGGGGTCCTAATTCTAAAACACAAGCTTGGAAAGCATCAGGACCCTCATAATTTATAGTGTGTGCCTGGTATGGAATACTTGACTAATCAAATGTTTGTCAATATTGTAGATGGCCAACCAAGTGTGATAAAGAGCACCTAACTTTATAGAGACAGCCAGGGGATATCTTCATTAAGCCCCGAGATGTCGCTTTTTAAGCGGAACACCCACCGCTGTTCCTTTCTGAAAAGAAACTTTGAAATGTCTGTGATGTGCTGAGGGATGGAGGGCTGCTCCAAAATAGTACAACGCAGGTCGTCGGCTTGATGATTGAAATCCAAAAAGTGATTGGTCATTTTTGTTGCCCTCCTCTTACACCGAATGGTGCTTTTATGTTCAAGGATTCTAGTTTTCGCCTTGCGTGTAGTCATGCCCACATACCGCATAAGGCAGGGGCACGTAATGAGATAGATGACATTGTCACTATTGCAATTTGTGTGTTTCCTCAAAGACCAGGGTCTAGCAGTGCCAATGTCTTCTTCTGTCATGTGCGAGGTTTGCGGACAAGCCGCACATGAGCCACAGGGATAATGTCCTCTCACCGGTGGCAGCCCCCATAGTGATTGTTGTTCACTGGCACTGTACGTGATTCTTGGTCTAGTATGTACGATATGGTCCCTAATGTTTGCACTTCTTTTAAAGGCAAACAGTGGGGGAGCTAGAGTCTCTGTACCAATGTTGAGGATCTTCCAATGTTTGAGAATACTACTTTTGATTTTGTTGGAGTGAGTGTTAAAAGTATTCACACATATAAGTCTGCCTGAAGGTTCTTTGGGACTGGACAAATCGATCAAGGCTTCTCGATTATTGTTTGCAGCCCTTTTGCGAGACAAGCGTATTACTTTCTTGGGATAGTTACCCTCCTTGAGTTGGATGCTTAGAAGTTCAGCATGCTCATTGTATTTATCAATGGATGAACAATTCCTCCTTATTCTTAAAAATTGGCCGAAAGGGAAGTTTTCCCTAAGGGACTTAGGATGAAAGCTTTCGAAGGACAGCAGCGAATTCCGGGCTGTAGGTTTGCGATACAGTTCTGTACCCAGCCCTCCATTCTCTGGAAAAATGCGTATATCCAAAAATGGTAAACTGATATTAGAATATTCAACAGTAAACCTCAGGAATTTGTTCTGTGTGTTCAACCAAGTGTGAAAAGCTGTGATGGTGTCCGATGATCCCCGCCAAATAACAAACACATCGTCGATGTATCGTTTCCAAATACATATGTGGCTTAAAAAGGGATTCTCTTCTTTGAATATAATGGACTGCTCAAAAGAGTGGACATACAAATTCGCTAGGCTGGGCGCAAAAATGCTGCCCATAGATGTACCCGATATTTGTAAGAACAAGTCCTTTTCAAATCTAAAGAAATTCTCCTTCATTGCCATTCTTGCACACATCATTATAAAATGAACTGGGGTGATGCTGTCTCTTGGTTTTGATTGCAGCAGTATTTCAACTGTTGCAAGCGTCTCATCTTGAGGTATAGAGGTATACAATGCTTCTACGTCGAATGAAACCAAAAAATCTTGCTCAGGATCAAATGGAATGTCATTCAAGAGGCGCAATAGATGTTTTGTATCTTGAAGATACGTAGGCATCTCTAGCACCAATGGTTGCAAAAAGAAATCAACGAAGGTTGATAAGGGTTCCAACAAGGAACCTATTCCAGAGATGATGGGTCTCCCTGGAGGCGGTAGTTGTCCTTTATGCACCTTTGGGAGCACATAAAAATAAGGTACAATTGGATGTGATACCGCTAGAAAAGCAGCCTCATGATCAGTAATCCAGCCGTTGTCCTTAGCTTCGTCTATCATCCCTTTGATCTCGCTTGAAAGGCGGTTAGTTGGATCCAATTTAAGGGGTCTATAAGCATCTCTGTTGTTCAATTGACGCATGCATTCTGCTCTATATGTAGTGCCATCTAAAATCACGATGGCACCCCCCTTGTCCGCAGCTTTTATCACAATGGTTTCATCCTTGGCCAGTTCTTGTAATGCGCTCTGTTCAGATTTGGGGAGATTGTGATAATGCCTAGTATCGTTTAGAAGCAATTCCTCCACATCTTTGAGGACCGCTTTTTCAAAGGTAGCAACCTGTACAGGTATCAGATGTGATGGAGGATTGAAAGTTGACCATGGTCTAAGACCAGTGTTGGTATTTTCTTTAGAAGAGTCAGTGATATCTTGTGTGGAAAAAAAGGAGCGTAAGCGTATCTTACGAAAAAAGCCAGCCAACTCCTGTCTAATCAGAAATGCATCACCAGTATTAGTGGGGACAAATCCCAAGCCTTTCTTTAACACAGGAATTTCAGTAGAATTGAGCTGACGCTTGCTTAAATTCATGATCAGGTCGTTTCCTTGCTGGTCCCTGGTTGTACCGGTGGCTGGACCATGCTGCGTAATGTCCTCGGAGCTACTGATGCATCCCAGTGGACTGATGCCAGTTGGTTTCTTCTGCGACCTCTTGACCTTCTTGGGCCAAACCCTAAAAAAGGCTGAGGAGGAATCATATTGTTGAATGATTGGAATGGGTACATAGGTGGTTGAAATGGTGGTTGTGGTGGATAACCAAAAGGGCCTGGTGGCCACCATGGTTGTTGCCCATGACCATACTGGCCACCTCTTTGACCTCTGTTCCTCTTGTTGGTGTTACTAGGTCTAGAATCCTCAAACGAAGTGTTGTCCGAATCAGTCGACCCATCCTCACTAGCTGATGTGGAATAGTTAGAACCATATCTCCTACCTTTATGATTAAACTGAGGAGGGACATAGGTATCGCTAGTGTATGGGTAAATTTTTTCAAACTTGAATTTCTCAAGATCTTTTCTGAATTTGACTATCTTGCTTGCCAAAACTGAATCCTTGAATTCCTTGTTGTTTTTATTGGTTTCCTCAGCCTGTTTTTTGTAGACAGAGGAAACCAAGACTGACTTAATCTGTGTCTCCAATGTCTGGATTTCAATCAGTTTGGTCCGTTTTTTCATTTCTTTATTTGCATGTGTGAAACACTTGTTAGCAGCAGCTTTGTTTTGGTCCTGAAGAAAGCCACACATACCTTAGGGATGATCATTGGCTGAAACATGTTGACCTTCTGTCATCTAGCAGTATTCAATAGTAACTGCTTTGCACTGTTTTTATTTCTGGCAGGGCTAATGAGCCAGTAAAAAAGCATTTTTTCACTAGCGCTAGCCAGTTTTTGATCACATTTACACAATTTTTTCTTTTCTTTGCGTTGCACCCTCGCATCACACAAGTGCTCGTCTTTGGGATTTAAGTATCCTAATCCTCCATACAAAACATCCCTGAGCTCCCACTTCTCAGTGCAGTGGTTGTAGCCCTCAGTGGGACTAGGTTTTCCCACTGAGAGGAGAAAGCCCAAATGATGAAGCATGTCACCTCTTGGTGAGTGAGGGCATTCGTCCTGAAAGGGATTTCTTTCCTTATTAGGGCATTGTCAGCCCAGACACAGCTTGATCACAGTATTCATCTTTTCATACACTTAGAAATGAGTCAAACCCTTTTGGACTTAGGAAGTTCTAGGGCTAGCACCCACAGGAGCACCGGAGCACTCCTGTTACCTCACCCAGGGAAGCTGGGTGCGTAGGTGTCTTTTGGTGTCGCGTTGCGTCGTCGATTTCAATGGGAGCTGGCGAAGAAGTGCTGCTGCTGTGAAGATGCGAAGTGTCCGAAGAGATCCAAACCTGGATCGAAGATGAGAAGAACCTGAAAGCAGAGGGGACAGAGTCTGGGTCACTTGCCAGTGACCAGGAAGGCGATGAGCAGATGCCCGCCGATGTCGGGGGATTTCAGGTGAAAGCGGTGAAGCTTGACTCTTCAGCCACGAGTACCAGGAGGCGTTGAGGACAACCAGGAGCTGGATTCGAGCTGTCCCATGAAGGATGTCGAGTGCTGCAGCGTCGGTGCCCGGATTGGACACAACCAGCCTGGGCAACAGCATCCCACGCAGAAACGAGAAAGATGCTTTGGTGCAGACCAACAAGGTCTGTGGGCCTCACCAATTAGTGGGGAGTCGGGCACGTCTGGAGCAACCAGGAAAGCCCAAGGAAATGCAAAGTTAGGTACCTCAGGGACCCACCGGTCAACGGACCAGGGATCGCAAAGGGACCGCGAGACGAAACACAAAATGGCGGCCCACAGGTCACTCGAAATGACCAGGCCGACAATCTTCGGCGAATTTAGTGCTTGAGGTGGGGGCTACAAGTCAGCTCAAGCACGACTTCATGAGACGTCAGGAAGTCAATGCACTTGTAGAAATGCACGGTGTCCAGGAGTTCCGGTTCCACGCTACTCACCAGGGCTGTGGGTCTCAGCTTTGCTGGGGACTCGGGTCGGCCTCTGAGATGTCTAGAAATCCTCTTCCTGGGCTGCAAATACTTCGGAGTCTGGCGGGAGCTTTGCTGATGCAGACCGGCAAATTGCTTCGTTGGAGCCTGCCAAGCAGGGGAGTCACTCCTTGACCCCAAGGGAGATTTTTTCAGTCCTCTTGTCTTGAGCAGAGCGTCGAAGGTCCAGGATTCAGCTTCAGAGTTTCATCCATGGTAATCTAAAGTCCTAAGGATTGGGGTCCCATACTTATACTAAGGTAGGGGGTTGGACATACTCTGGGGACCCACCTATGGGAGGGTTTGGAAAGAGGGGTGGCTACACCCATTTCCTTTGTCCAGTTTTGCACCAGAGCAGGGGCTGGGAGCCCCTGAACCGGTTTGAGCTGGACTATGCACAGGGACACCAAATGTGCCCCCAGTGCAGGACTTCAAAGCACTCAGAGAGTGTTCTCACCCAGCTCCAATACACATAATCCTATCTGGGAGGTGGTTACACCTCCCTGTGACAGGAAACCTATTGTCCAGGCCTCCCCTGCCGGAGTTTCGGTCAGCAGTAGGAGGCCAGACTCATTTCTGTGGCTGCAGCATCCATTTTGTGATGCCAGGGCTCTATTAAGTTTCTACCTGGTATACCAGTGCTGTCATGTCTCTCCCTCTAGAAGGGTGGGATCATACTCCGACACCAGTTACTGGTGTGCGGGTATAATTCCAAGGTGTTTGACACCAAACACGACATGTTTCCGTGCAGCCAGTCCAAAGTTAGCATTTACCGTTTGGTTATAATGCACTTAAGAGTATATGGTCAGGCTGCACTACAAACAGCATCAGAGAAGGGTCTCCGAAGGCTGCAGAGGGGCTCTGCTCATGCAGGGGCACCCTCTCACATAAGAACCAAGCACTCTGCCTTCAGGATTGATAAGGCCTGCCATAGGAGTGACTTATAGGTTTATATGCGTGTGTATTGGGTGAGATATAGTGAACCTATATCTCAGTAAGGGGTGCATGCACCACCTTACCCAGGCTGCAGTAGCAGACCTGTGGTGGCATTTTGGGTGGCTTTCCAGGGGTGGCATAATACATGCTTCAGCCCCTGGTAGGCCTCTGGGGTACATAGGAACCCCAGAGGCCTACCAGGGGCTGAAGCATAGCTCTGGGTATAGGGCATAGGCCCTGGGTACATAGTATACCATATACTAGGGACTTATAAGGGCCCCTCAGATCCAATCTGAACTGTACCTAAAGTACATGGAATCATTTTAGAGAGGAAGCAGCTAGGCTGGGGCCCTGCGGCCGCCTCCATCCTGTTAGACACAGAAAAGGCTTTTGACTCTCTTGAGTGGCCCTTTTTTATATCCATTATGCGCCGCATGGGAATGCCTAAGGGATTTATCGCCACCACTGAATTATTGTATAGTCGCCCCACTGCTAGACTACGACTGAACGGTACACTCTCCCGACCCTTCTCTCTATCCCGCGGTACTCGACAGGGTTGCCCCCTGTCTCTCTTATTATTCATTCTCGCCATGGACCCCCTAATCCGACACTTTCAAGAAAAACATCTACAGAGAGGCCTCCAATTCAAACTGTCCCTCTCCTGGTCTCCTTATATGCAGACAACACCATTCTTTATGTGCGGGAACCCCAAAATAATCTTGAACCACTCATTAGGGAAATAATCAGATTTGGGCAGCATTCAGGTCTGGGCATCAGCTGGCGCAAGTCCGTTATTTTCCCCTTAACTTCAAGCACACTGCAGTGGGAATGCGAATCCCCCTTGAGTGGTGCACTGATTCCATCAAATATCTTACCCCAGCCATCGAGCTACGGATCCTAATCCTCCTCTCACTGGGCTGACAGTGTCATTTTCACCCAGCCCTGGACCTAGCAATCTCTGGTTAGATACCCACAATTATCCCTCAATCACAGACTCTATGTTTTAACCGCAACATAGTTACTGAAGAACTGCTCATTGCAGCCACCTCTAAGCTCCACTCTAGCTCAACCCGAGCGTCCACAGGTTTTCCTGGAATCGCCTACACTACGGCTCCAAGGCAGTGTATAATTCAGGCTTGTATCATACCCGTCCTGATGATGATCCTAGTATTGTTTTAAAAGGATCGAAACGTCGTTGATTTCTTTAAACAGTATGCACATCAAACCAATGTGTTAAAACAAGTGCACTAATTATTGTTCCAGAAGCTTGCCCTAGTTATTCGTATTGGCTACAAGCTACTCTTGTCTTGCCTGAAATGTTTGTGTCTAAATGTAATTGTTATATGTTTGTGTAGGACGCAGTACTGTGTCCCACTTCATTACTGTGCTCTTATTTGCCTTGCATTTTTTGATTCATCAAATTAAGTTTCCGGCTGGACATCTTAAATATAGCGCTGATTCTAGTCTATATTCGTCATATCTTTATTGTGTTTTTAAAGGACCTTTGTTTTTGTAAAATGCTGTATTCCTTGGCATTACCCATCCCCAATGCCCCCTGGCTGCTGATGATGGGGGGGAAACTGGTGCAACGCACTTTGATCATATTCGACATCACCAAAATGGGGGACCTGTTCCCTAATGGACACGTTTTTTCTGTGACAGACGAGGAGCGCTTCTGCCACGCCACCTTCATGGACCACTTTGTAATGGGGCGAATCTGCTCAGCGCTCCGGGCCTCCCTGCCCAGTTTTCCTGTCAAGCCCGACTCATTCTCTCCCCTCTCCATGATCATTGAGAATCAGAGTGGGACGCACCTCATGTCGAAACTTTATAGGGCGTGCTCAGACGTTATCCCGGTTACAGACAACAAGATTCGCAAAGCCTGGGAGGATGACCTTGGGCACACCATCACAGATGACCAATGGCTCAAATGTTGCACTGTGACAAAAGACGTCTCCCTAAATAGCTGACACAAACTGTTACATTTAAAATTTCTGCGTAGAATATACGTCACCCCAGTCAGATCACACAGGCTTGACCAGGCCAGTCCACACTACTGTCGCAAATGCAATGCTCCATACGCGGATTACGCCCATTTTACATGGACATGCCCTAAGATACAATCATATTGGGAATCAATACACAATACACTGGGAGACATGGCAGAATTGACACTCGTCCCCATGCCTGAGATCGCATTACTGGGCTATGTGGTAAACTTCCCTAAAGGTATACGGAGGTTTGCCTTGCTTAGTTTGCTGCTGGCCAAAAGGGAGATCGCACTGCATTGGGGCCGCAAAACAGTGCCCACACTACAAAACTGGCTGGATAGCCTAGCGTACTGTAACACACACAGTGAAGTGTATGCCACCACATTACCACGCTCCTCACACCCCAAAGAAATCTGGGGGCCATTCAGGGCTTACACCGAGACTACACGTCAAACTGCTGACTCCCAACTCGACAGCGGCATAGTCCCCGCTGGGGTAGGATGAGTGGCATATGCAGCACAATACCCTGTTTTCGAATGTTGATATGCACTCTGCTAAGGTTGACTGTCTTGCTTACATGCATTTATTGGAAACTGCTTTTCTTTGGTGGGAGGACAGGGGCTAGGCGGGAGAAGCGTGCATTCTCCCCTCGGGGACTCGGACATTCCAATGGGACTGCATTTATTAGCATTAATCTATTTCTTCTTTTGTATCAACAATGCCTTATATTTGGTCGGGGTCACTGTATACCCCAGTTAAATGCAACAATGACAGTGAGTGCTCTCGTTTTTATTGCTGTAATGCACTAAAATGGTAAATAACGTTGTTTTTTTTAAAACATCAGTTCTCTTCAGTGGTGTGCTATACACCACACATCAAGGTCAAGCTACTTCATCTCATTTATCTGGACATAAATATGAGCAAATCAAATAATTTTCCTGATCAGGTTGCCATATGTGCCTGTACCCATGCCAGACATAGGCCACATCGGATGAATCTGAACATCCCTAACCACATGCTTTTTGCTTGGGCCAAGACATCGCTGAGTTACGTGTTTCACCGGGCATTATTCCAGTAGTGATCTACAAATGAACATTAATCCTTGGACTCAGGTTTGAGGCAAATTACAGAGACATACACACAAGTGTACATCACACTGAGATGCTTTTATGCAAGACCATAACAGGATACATCTAATATTATGGCTGTAAAATCCTTACTGAGACTTTCGATGGTAAGGTCCCTATCAATACCACTCAAACTGTACTTAAACCTCCTGATTAGGGTTGATAAAATCCCATCCAGTACTATAGTACAGTGAATAACTTCACCTCTTTGACATTACACATTTGATGACCATCCACTACCAAGGACTCATCAACTCACTCCACCACTGTCCTGACTAATGGTGGCATTAAGTTTCCTATAATAAATGGAAGGTGTGTCTTTTGTAAATGGCCAATTGACTCTGTTTTGGTTCAGACAGATGCCTGTGCATGGGCAAACAAGCCAGTATTCCTATGCAATATGGACGTTGGGCCCCTCCCCAAACCATTGTTAACTTCAATGGAGCTGCTTTAGTGAAGCTGCAATGCTTTTTCAGAGACAGAAAAACATTACCACCTCACAGTTTTCCTCTGAGACCTTACCACCTCACAGCCTTGCTTTAAGACTTTACCAAGGCATACCTTACACCTTTCATCTAAGACCTTACCACTTCACAGCTCACAGCTTGTCTCTAACACCTTCTTACAACCTCACAACATTTATTTAAGACCTTACCACCTCACAGCTTTACACTAAGACTCTACCAACACACAGCTCATAGCTTTCCTCCAAGACCTTACCACCCCACAGTTATCTTCTATGGTATCTACTGCCTCCCTTCTAAAAATAGAGCTACGTTTAACCTGCTAGTTATCCAAATACCTGCACTTAAGAACATGAGACCTGCTAAGCAGACTGGCAAACTCTGCCCAGTCTCTCACAACTTGCAGACATAATGCCCTTATACCAAAATCCCTCTCGCCAAGGCAATAAATGCCAAAACAAAATAATTTACTGCCAATGCAGTCTGTCAGCTTAACTCCTTCCCTAAAGACATTCAGATCATGCTGACACTACGCCCTTTCAGAAAATTCTCTGTCTGATCATTCAACAAAGGAGTAAAGCTGCACATGTGGGTCTATGATCTCGCACGGAAGAAGGTTTTGACTTTCAAAAATTCACAAACGTTTCTAGAATTATGCTTGGAAAAATGGCTATTGCAACTATAGAACATATCTCTGAATTCAATGTTGTTTGCATGTGTAAATTTACTAAAATGTAGCTGTGGCAAGTAAACACTTGGGTGAAACTCCTTCCTGCGATTTTGGATGTGTTCCGACCCTCTTCTCAAGTTTTTACTCCTGCCCTTGTTAGGAATACTTTTCCAACCTCTTTAAGAGTGAAAACAACATTTTGAGAGGAATTTATGAATATCCACACATGGGCAGAGACTCTCAGGAAATTCCAGCAACGCCAACTCCCTGCCCCTCAGAGTAGATTTATCCACACACAAATCATTGTTCGAATCTATTTTTATTTAAGTGACAAAATAGCATACATGATTTCAAAAATCAGTTTTACAATCTTATAAGAGGAAGTTTGCCTCACACACTCATCAATGACTGCCAATTGGACCTCCCTTCCAAAGTGGCTTGTCATTCCAGAATCCTACACGTCATCTGTTGATGCCCTCTCACCTTATAATGTCTTGCTGTCTGACACATTGACACCTTGCTGCGCAGCTCTCCTATACTAAGGTTATAGCTTTCATTTATATTGGCCCAAATGACTTGTACTCACAAAACAATTGACCATTGGACGAAACACGCCATTGAAAACTGAGGAGAAGCAGACAGAAATAACACCATCAATAAGAGAGTTACACCAACTGAACTGGCCAAGATTTGGAAAAGAGTTGCTGTGTTTCCTGGTCATTTTTGGGTTCAGATCTGATAGAGACTGTTGAAAAGTGCCAAAGATATATGGTTTGTGACAGAAAAGAATACAGGTCGATTGTGAGCCTGCGAACAGAGTATCAGAGAGGAACGATTCATGTGGCAACAGTACGACTAGAATTATCAGGACAGAGGCTAAAATACATAAATCAAGTTTGAAAAGAAAGAGTATCAAACCACGAGGTTTTACCAAATGGTGGGCACATTAATATTTACATAGTATAGAATATCAACTTGAATAGTATGACAGTCAAACTCTTGAGCTATTAAATGGTTTATTTCGCCTCTTTATTATGGATGTTTCTCAACAAACTGCTAACCTGTGGCTACCTGGGGGGAGCAACTGGGAGGTAATGTTTGTGGCAAAATGCCATTTCGAAAATTTGATACGTTAGGGACATCTCTCCTTTTCAAGTTAGCAGTCCAGCAACAGAAAAATCTGCATTCTGAAGGTCGATGAAACCATCACTTCTCTGGAACACATCAGTGTTTTACATGCAATATTTATTCGTGACCCCACCAGAGGCAAGTTAGAATCTGATTCTAGTCCAGAAAGGTGACCACGTTTTTGTATATTGATCGGCTCTGAAGCAAATAGGATGCACATTTTCATGGTCATACTTGTTTTAATGACTCATTTTCCCTTTTTAGCTCATGTATATCAATCTCTTATCTGTTGTGTGTTATCTTTTCAAGTAGGCAAGTTGTCTTCATGTCATCCCACCCGCGCTGCCCTCAAACAATACTTTATTGAATTAATTTAATCTGTGATATAAATTCAGCAATTAGGCCCCAAATCTCTCAAATGTATTTTTAACGTTAGGTCTATTCAATATTATCCAAAGTGTTAAAAGATGTAATTTTTCCTCTGAAGAATCGTCTTGCTCAAAATCGAAGTTGTAGCTTCCAAAAATATGACTAGGGACTCAGTCATGTGATGCTGTATTATATTCTCATTTTAGGGTCCTGAAGGTCCAGAAGGAAAAGTTGGACTTCCGGGTCTACAGGGTCTACGGGTGAGTTCAAGTTTGCTTATATTATACATTTTGTTAGTCAGCAACAGGGAATTTCGAATAATTCAATTATCCGACTATGAACAGGGGACATATGTTTTTATATATACCCTGAGTTGGTTCGAAGGTTTACCTTGACATCATTAATGGGCAGAATGTATGGGTATCTTAAAACCCCTTGGTCTTGTGTTGTGATGAGTAATGCCCCGGTTACTTATTGGTAATCTTCATTACTCCGAGTCCTGGTCCTCCTTAGATGCAGCCTGAGTCCCTCCCGAGCCTGGCGGTTGAATATTTCCTGTTTTACTGTTGTCATTTTGATTTCCCCTATTTATTCTATTAGGGACCATTATTTTATAAGCTCTTATCATATTTCCATTTTCGTGCTATATTTATTATTAAAAGGTCTGTTTTTTTAATCGAACTTGACATATGTCTTTCACTTCTTTGTTTTTTATATGCACTATTATAAGGAATTTACTACACACGTTTATCGTGAATTGATTCACTGCTGAGTCAAACAAGTGAACTGCGTCAAAGTAAAATCATAGAATTGCGCACTTCCCTGTTACGTATCTTGTTCAGGACACACACCAGAGTCCGTGCTTGCAAACGTCCTCCAGGGCTTCCCCCTCCACTTGTCTGTAAGATATACGTATGCCCCTTGGGGATGCTTTCAAGAGGAACCTGTCAACAAAAAAAGTTCCAGAGGCATGCACAACTTTTTACTGCTAAATTACTCCTCCTCCTTGTTTACAGCAAGTGAAATGACACCTCCAACCTACATTTCAAAAGTTCCAACAGCAAATTGCACATTTGAAAGTAAAGCCTGGCAAGGCGCCACTTCACCACAGTGGCGTAACGAAACATGAGGGGGCCCCCCTGCAAAGTACATGGAGTGGGGCCCCCCACTCTCTGAACCAAGTAAGGAGCTTGCAGGCCACGTGTCCACCGCCCGTGCACAGTCCCGGAGTGGCGCCCTGGAGCGCGCCCCCCACACCGTGGAGGTTGCAGGGGCTATTGTTACCCCACTGCTTATTACCTAGCTTTCTAGAAAACCGAACTCCGTATTCTAGAGTTATCTAGAAAATGCTAATTTGTATAGTAAAAGAGAGCCCTAATCGGAGTGCAGTAACCCTTATGTCCCTGGTGCCACTGTTCCTGCTGCTCTAATGATAGCTATGTCCCCTATTTCAGATGACTAAAGTGATGTGGCATATGTTATAAAACTGGGAATGTAGAGGGTTGCTTTTGCAGGTTTACAAGTACAAATCTGAGAAACGTTTGCTTGAGAGGTGCCTTCTTAACTTGAGTATTGTTTACCCTTTTACAATTTTGGATCCCAAACCTTTGTGTATTATCTGCTTCGTTCCAAGTACTCGCGAAGGAAAGTGCCCATGAGCTGAAAGCCCTCCTACCGGTTACATCCAACCTGACTCTCCTTGATTCTTTCTTGTTCTTGGCTGCCTTAGCAGTCAGACACTTACAACCCGGTTGATATTTGTCAGCAGTGCATTGAAACTCCATCACTTGACCTTAAAGACCCTGCCAAGTTAGTTGAGTTGTTACTTTCAGAATGTATTCATCTAGCCCTGGGGCCATTACATTGCTGGGGTTGGGCTTATTCCAGTACTTTATTGTTAACGAAAACAGGATCATCATAAGTAGGCAGCTTGAGGGGGCCTATCAGATTGTTCACAGTAACCAAACTGGTATTATCAAGTAAAGCACCTCCCAAAAATATTCACATCTTAAACAAAGCAAACAACACTTAACCACAATTGTGCACGTTATTAGACATGCCATCACCAAAGGCACCGCCAGCGGCTGCCACTGGAGCTGCAGCCTTCACACAGTATTCCCCAGACAATGCTGTGTGCTCAGCCCTTGCAGCCTTAGTTTCCTCTCTGAGCTGAGCAATAACCCTTGAGACTGCTCTAAAGGACTCCAACTCCACACCCAGTCAACATTGATCTGTGTTACTAATAAAAGTATTGCGCTGAGTCCCTTTTTACCTGCTCAGAAGCATCTGATCCAGAGTGGATGAAGATCCAGTCTTTCTCTGAAGAGAAGGTGGCTGAGCAGGATATTTAAATACCCGCAAACCTTGATGTCACATCTACATTCCCACAATCCTTTCTTCTATTGCTGCAATCTTTAAATGCGATTTTCAATAATTAGGCTGACTTTTCCTTATATTGTACCATATTCCACGTGTTTCATTTATATTTAAAATAAGCCACTTTACCTTTCAAGGGTTTATCTTTTTCCTGGGATGACAAGCACTAACCTTCTTTTGTAAAATAAATAAATAATAATAATACAAAATTTATAAAGCGCCTGGTTACTCCATACAGTGTTCCTGCCCTAGAAATGAATTATCCAGTATAGAGCCAAAATGCACAGTCTACCCACCCTAAATTTGTTTAAAAAGCTTAAGTTTCTTACGAAAGACTAATCCTGAGAATTCCTGTCTCAGATCCAGAGGCATGGTGTTCCACATTTTGGAAGCCAGAAAACTAAAGGAACATCCTTCCATGGGTGCTTTTTTCATGATGGGGATTGTGGTGAACGCAGCTCCTGCAGACTTATGCCTTCTTCTGGCTCAATAAGGCTTCACCAGAGAATATTGGTAATAAGGTACTTTATAATTCAAGATTTTATGGCAGAAGCACGTGGCTTTAAAGGACACTCTCTTGCTTAGCGGGATCTAGTGTAGTTTAGCAAGGGCTGGTCCCATGGAGGAGCGTCTCGTGATGTTTAGCAGCAAACTTGCTGTTGAATTCTGCACCCTCTGGAGCTTTCTCAACCTCCCTTGTGTGGCTCCGATATATAACACATTACATTAGTCCAGTCTGGACATGGCCAGGGCCTGGACTACTGTTTACCTGGCGGCTTCACACGGAGAAGGCCCCTGATCTTTTTCAATGTTTTTAGGATACCAACACATTTCACCACAAGGTTGGCTGTCTCGCTGTCAAATGATAGATTTTGTCAAACCCTATTCCTAGGTTCTTCACTTTTGGCTAGGGAACAGGTACTGGTCCAAGTGCGTCTGGCCAAAGACTGTCAAAACTCAGAATCTGACATTTGTTTGCAGTTTCCGTGTCAGTGAAATGCCCTGCATACCCTGCTCAGCACTCTGGAGAAGCACAGCCTGGAAAGAACATCCCAGATACTGCAAGGAGTGTGCACTGTTTGGCTCCAGCACACCTCAAAGAGTAGCTCCCGGAGTGGTGTGATAAGTGAGCCATGCCACCTCCATGTAAGGTGGCAACGGAACCCCGGCACTGATGGAAGGACCCCCTCTGGTGTGTTTGGGCAGTGGTGGTACAGATGGAGAGGTACTACGCCTCCTGGAGCTTGCCCATCCCTGATGACATGCCATCAATCATGGCGACAGATAATCAAGCCACCAATTGACTGCCCTTTGGGCTATTCAAAACTGTGAATGACATTTCCAGCTAACCAATGACTGTAGGTGGCAGGTCCATTGCCCCAGTGGGCACCATTGCGCCAAGAGTGCTTACAGTATGTTAAGATTTGCTTCCATTATGCCACAGAAAGCATTACGGAGGACACCATTGTGCCAAGTATTCCCACATAATGTTCAGAATTACCATCATTATGCATAATTAGATTTGCCCCATCATTGATTATTAGTATATGTTTGAATATGCACATCCCTCAATAATCCTTAATGCGAGCTCAGAGTTGCATCATCACTCAGTAATCCTAACTGCATACCCAAATTTGCACCATCGCCCAGTAGTAATCAGTACATGCTTATGTTTTCGCAGTCATTTAGAAATGTCGACTGAATGGCCACATTTGTAGCATCACTCGAATTCTATTTTATGCATGGATTTACATCATCACTTAGAAAGCCTGTGCATGATCAGTTTTGCAGCTTTGCTGAGAAATATTGGCTGAATGCACGCTTTTCAGAGAACTGAGATCTTTACTCACTGCCATAAGCATTCAGCTCAAGCCTGGGCTTGAGCTGTCGGATTCTACCAGTGCAAGTTTCTAAGGGACCATTTAAGTGTCACTCGTAACACCCTAACACCTCTGCACCCAGAGTTACTGGGATCCCGGGTATTGATAGCTTGGGAGAGAGATAGAGGGAGGGATGTATGTATTTTGCTTTATTTCTTAATCGTCTAAGCTCCGGCACACAGTTAAATCTTAAAAACATAAAAATGAAAACATTTACACATCACCTTGACCGCTTTTCTTGTCTCTATTTCTAATTGGCAGCCATCTGTACATTACTGATGCCCGTTACTCTGCCTGCTCTGTGTTAGTCTTGATAAATGAATGCTTTAAAATGGAATGTACCCTTTCATTGTTCACTTTCCAATGTGTTTTCATTATCATGATTATGAATTATGGAAAGTTATTTTGGCTGTTCGTCGTCGTTCAAGGGTTCTGTCAACATATACTATTCCTACAACGAAGTGATGGTACTTAAATCGAATCATTTATGTTGGTGAAATATATGCAATGTACATTTCACAACTGAAACAGTAATACCTGATGCAGTGTGAAACTGCATGTTACTTCAAAAGGAGTACTAAAGTGGTGCAGAGGTATGTAGTGAGCTGAGTTGAGATAGAGTTGGGCGAGCCATTGAAAGTTGAAGCCTGGATCTGGCTCAACTCGAGGTCCCATTGGAACCTTGAGCCCATAACGAGCCGAGCCTTCATGTGCCTTCTGCCTGCCACCCTCACTCACTCTACCTTTATGGACAAAGAGGTGAAAACAGAACCTTAACATTTGAGATAAAAACGAGAGACAAACAGATACCCATTCAGTGAATGATCTGTTCAAAGTGGAACCAGAACACTTGGATTAATTGCGGCTTCCCCCGTAACTTAATTGTGTGATCTTAGGCAGATATTTCTTTTTACCTGCTTTTTCTTCACTACTGCATATAAAAGCACCTTCAAAAACGTGAAAACTGTCTTGCCTCTTAGTTCATTAATAGCACTACTGCCAGGGTGGGGGCAGAAATGGGTATAAACTCAAGTTAAAAACTATCACTTTTGATAAGTACGTCTCAGACAGTGTTTCCATGTGATTTATAATGTCACAGCTTCCACTTGTTCAAGAAGTATGATTTACATCGCAAACGTGTTCGCGGCTCAGCTCGTGCACAGGTTCCAAGAACCACCCAGACCCTTGGCTCGGCTCTGTCTTGGCTCGCACTGTTAATTTGTTGCATCGCTCACCTCTAAGTCGTGGATTCGTCTACCTACCTTCCATGAGATCATTCATAAGTTATTGTCCGTTTACTCCCTCCAAGTTCCATGTTTAACTTTCCAATGATGTGTCCTGAGGGAATAGTCCCATTGTTTCCCAATCCCCAAGGACTGGGCACGAGCTCCAGCCTTCCGAGGGTGACTTTAGGCCTGACTGGCGTGAGCAGTGGTTGCCCGTCCGATTTCCTGGCTACATTCTATGACGTTTATCACAACAACATTGTTTCTTTAATTTATGGACCAAATGAAACTTCGAGTAGAAGAAAGGTAACGGATATATTTATATTTAGAATGTGCAGAGCTGTGTCATGGAGAGCCCCCCTCTCATAGCTGCCAGGGTTTCAGATTGCTATGTGTGACATTTTCATAATTTCAGTGTGATTAGGAGTGACATTTCAATGACCATGAGTGACACTAGCTCGAGAGCAAAATACTGCAATGAATAAGAGGGAAATATATACATATCAGAATTTACAGCCATATGAACAACAAGAAAAAGATTTAAAAACTACTGCAAAGCATCACTAGAAATTAGAGGGCACTAGTGCCCTTGTAATCTGATCGTACTGTAAGGGTGGGCAGGACGCCCCCCCCCTGCTGGAGAGATTTTGTTTTATTTGGCGCAGGGTGCTGACCATTGTGCAATAATGAGGCAAAATGCGTGCAGCGCTAGTCAATTAGCACGGCACCCCCTCCCGACCGAAGCTGTTACACTACAGTATTGTGCACTAACGTGTCACTGCTGAAGATGAGAGAGGCTGCTTGTTGCACAATAATTCCTAGAGTGAATGAGATCGTAGGCAGCCCAGAATGAATCCAATTTTATAGCAACCAGGCGCAATGACATACCTGGCAGACACGAAATGTGAGAGAGCAGTCCGTGCTGAAATAAATGTAAAGGCGTGCGGCGGTAAAAATCAAGTAACTTTAAGTGTTTGTGCTGCAACTTCTTGCTGTTTGCGGGGGGCGCTCAGTGGGGCAGTCTAGCCAAAGATGGGCGATCAACTAAGTGACCCTGAGTGAGAGTAGAACGATCAGACACAGGGCAAAGGTAGTAAAAAGACTGCAGAGAGGGGCCCTCACCAAGCAAGCTCCTTCTGGCACCCATCAGATACATTTGAAATTCCCGCCTGTCCGGACCTGCAATGGCAGCAATAGAGATGCTGATAATAATTAAACTCCGCAAGGATTGTTACGTCGAGGGGATGTGGAGGGTAATCTTTAATGAAGTCTTGCTGGGGTTCACATTGTAAACTTCAAAAAAACCTTTCTTTTCTGTACCACAGCATGGCAGTGTGAACCCCACCCGTCCCCAGAGTGAAAAAGTACTCACATACTGCGGCGCCACCCGGGCAATGATTTTAAGGGTACTCACCAGCTGCACAGTCTGTGAATGGTGCGTGCTCTCTTGCTCTGGGCTACATCGCGGCTGCCACGGTCCCGTGAGTCGAGAAGGGCGTCACTCTTTGCATGGATCATGGGTGCATCAACCCACCATTCTATCTGCTTGGCGTGCATGTGGGGTAGGAGTCCTTACGACCGAGCGCCAGGGATGTAGTGTGCTTTTCAGAATGCTGTGCTCCCTACTCTGCCCCCCCAAAGATGTGATACCCCAACACCCTCTGAGTACCCCTCGTGAACCAACACTCATTGCTTCATACTTTTTAGTCTGGTGTGGGGCATTGTTCGAAGGTTTCCAAATCGCTCTTTCATCACCATTTTCGGTGGGATGCGCGAATCACTAATGAACAGAACTGTCTGCATGTTGATTAATATCTGTACTGACGTCATTACATTTATGCCGATTTATTGGTATGTTGTGCTGTTCTCTTTTAGTCAATGTTAGGGTTTGCGTTAGATGAAAATAACACAGCAATAAAAAGTAAATCATTGTGGGGGTTTCGCCACTCTGTGCATTTGGGATGAGCCTGCAAGAACCAGCGCCTGGATACCCTCACGGCCCGTGACAGGCAGCGCTCTACATACAAATACACCTTACATTACATAAAGGTTTGCGGACCAAACTCACCTCGCCTTTGTGCCTCGCAAAATATTTGTTTTGTACAGCATCGAAGCTCTCATATGCATTCTGCCACATGGCGCTAGAGCAGTGCCCCGCCCTGGTGAAAGCCTCAGACTCCTCACGCCTCTGTCACACCCGCCTCCGGTCAAGAGCCCAGTCATCGGGTATCACAACGTAGATTCATTATACATTTGACCGCGGAGGTGCGAGCATAACTACCATTTGCCGCACAGAAACTTTGCTGCCTGACCCCTGCCCTCCTGCGCCACAGGCGCCAGCAGGACGTGACGTACCACGACTAGCAAAAGTCGGTTGCCGACACTGGGCGCAAATTATTACATTGTAGCACAATTAGCAACGCTATGGCTTCACTTTCCGGGGGCAGGCGCAAATGAAAATGCATTTCAGTTGGAATTGGCTTCCTCGGGAGCTGTCAGGTCAGGGTAAAGTGTTGAGGGGGCCCCCTGGAGCTCGGGGCCCCCCCGCACCGCGGGGGCTGCGGGGGCCTTTGTTACGCCCCTGCTTCACCATCACCTTACAGGCTTACAGTAATGATGCGGTAACGCGAGGCGCTGATTAGGCGTTGCTCCGCCCACCTCGACATAGTGACGTACATTTAAAAAGCATTCGTGGGCTCCCCGGATAATCCGATGTTAGGGTAATTGGACACATCAACCTGAGACGCGCAGGTTAAAAATAGCAGTTTTATCTGCCTTGCATGTATTTACCTCATGTACCAATTACAGTTATTGTTGAAGGTGAATGTAAAAGTAACATGGAGCCTCTGTGTTTTAATTAGCAGTGCCATTTTTGCTTCTGGATCTGGAGATTAGAGGCACTTGTGTGACACATTAATTGCTGTATTAGGCTACACAGAAGTTATGTGCACCACAAATGCGGCCTACAATTTTAAGCAGACACTGGCACCATACATTTAATATTACTGCAGATGGTAACGTTATATTCGTTGTTTAGAATCTGGTCCATGCATAAGCAAGTTAGGGGCACATGCATAAGAACGTGGCGGAGTGCGGGTTAGCTCCAATATTGCTAACGCCGCGCTCCGTCACTTTATCAACGCAGGGATGCGCCATATCTACAATAATACGGTGCCCCCTTGCGTTTCCCCCTGCGCTGGCACTAAATTCAGCTGCCTAGTGCCAACGCAGGCACCCTTGCACCATAGTGCAAGGGTGTCTGCATTAGAGGGAATGATTGTTTATGTCCAGAAAGGGACACCTTCCTGCACATAAAAAATTATTCATGGGAATTTGCTTTTTCTATGTTAGTTGCACAATGAAGCACACATAGAAACAGCAAAAACAAAGAGAAATAAAGCATTTTTCCTATTTTCGCCATTTTAAGACCAGGTTTTACCTGGTCTTAATTTTGACGCTGCCTCCTATGTACGGCACCATTGTAAATAGGGGGCAGCGTCAAAACCAATGGGTGTGGCGGAGGAGTACCTATCTCAACACCCATTGCACGCCCCTTTCACGCTACGGGGCTTCATTTACAAGGTAGCGATAAGCCACATTATGTGGCTTAACACCGTCCTGTAAATAAGGCGAAGAGTTTATCACCACAGGAACATCACTAAAAGTGACGTTCCTGTGGCAATAGGGGTTTGTAAATATGCCCCTGATACTGCCAACTGTGTGTGTTTCTCAGCTCAGCAATGGCGTCGCGCTTATGCATACATTAATTGAAATATGACCAGAACAATTATCTATACTACTATTACAATGGCAGTTTCTCTATTTCCATACATCAAAATGGAAATAAAAGAAGGACTGTGGTGCTCCCACCTGGACCACATGCATGGTATTCTCCCAATAGAATAGCAAGGACGCCATGGATAACAGTCCCTTTGAGTGCTGTTAGAGTAGCAAAATCCAACAATTATCAGTGTTGAATGGGCCCCTCACAGCTGTGGGTCCCAGTAGCACTGCACTTGCAGCACAGTGGTAGCCACACCCCTGTTTTCTCCAGCCTAGACCAATGGAGACCCAAGAGGACAGCTGTAGGAGGTATTTAGGGGTTCTGAGTAACAGTGGTGCTGCCGCAGGATGAACATGAGTAAAAAGAGAGACGGGTAAGCCCCTCCTTCACGGCCCAACACATCTCCTCAATCTGCCTCTTGACAGGAATTTTGGTAACAGGCCTTTTTTTTATTTATGTTACAAACTAAGCTCTGTATCCTATTTAAAATAAACCTCATGTACATGTAGTACAGAGCTAGAAACCCCCCTTAAGAGTGTCCCGCAAAAAATGTCTAAAATGAGACGATAGAGCATAAAAGTGCCACATCCTAAAGAAGTTCATAACAATGTGCACAACTGGTGAATAATGTGGTTCCAGTTATATTAATATAATTTATTAAAGTGATAGAGTGAGTCGATTGTTAAATGAAATCCTAGCTGGATAAGTGAATACAGCTCTATTGCATTAGTGTATTTCAAATCCCCTCACAATTAAACCAGCTGCCCACACACAGTGCTTAATTTGAGCCGGTGGTTGTCAGTGGGAGCCACTGGCACTTATATAGGGGGACTGGCATTTATTTTCCTGCTTCAGATGTTTACAGAGTGCAAGAGAGGGAAAACACAGAGATTGGAAAGCCAAAGGAAGAGAAAGACAGCAAAACCGTCAAAAGGGTGAAAGCGGGAACCAGTAACAGTGAGGTTAAAGGGCAGGGATTGTCTGGTAGCGGATTAAAGACTATCAGCCTTACTATTTGACGATCTGATATTGAATTGCACCGGCTGCAAACACCGGACTCTTTTTTCACAAATTAGGCACTACGCACATTCTTAACACGTGTACTCAAATTTTGCCTGTATGTCAACATGTGAGATTTAGATACAAAGCACTTGGTCATAATTGTTACACCATCATGGGTGCATATTGTTCACATGGTAATAACCATTCATTTTTGGGTGTGCAAATTGTACCTGGTTTGATTCTGCAGACTCAGTGTTAAGGATAACGAATTGGGAGGGATAACACCTGTGTCGAGGGTAATTTGGCCCCATCTTGCATTCCACTTTAGGCATACATGGGAGTTTTCCCTTGAACGGGATTAGACACAGTAGTAACAAGCATTGGCATAGCCAATAGGTCTCACTTTTGGGACCTTATAAGTATTTAGTTATGCAACTGTTGCATGGCTAAACACTTATAAGGTCCCAAAGGCGAGACCTATTGGCTATGCCAATGATTGTTTTCTTTCTAATCGCGACACCAGTGGTTTACTTATAACATTAAAAGTAAAGCGCGGATGCCGTGATTATAGCAAAAGTAAAGAAATAGATGTTTGTTTCTATTCCTTTACTTTTGCTAAAATCGCGGCACCCGCGCTTTACTTTTAACGTTAAAAGTAAAGCGCGGGTGCCGCAATCATAGCAAAAGTAAAGAAATAGATGTTTGTTTCTATTTCTTTACTTTTGTTATAATCGTGGCACCGGCGCTTTACTTTTAACGTTAAAAGTAAACCGTGGGTGCCGCGATTATAGCAAAAGTAAAGAAATAGATGTTTGTTTCTATTTCTTTACTTTTGCAATGATCGCGGCACCGGCGCTTTACTTTTAATGTTAAAAGTAAAGCACCTGTGCCGCGATTAGCAAGATAAAAATGCTACCGCCGGCCACAGCTTGCAGTGCATGTGCGCGAGTGGTGCGCGCGCAGCAGTAATCACGCCATATGGCGTCTCTGCTGAAGCGCGCGCCCGCGCACATGCACTGCAAGCTGTAGCCGGCGGTAGCATTTTTTAAAGCCCTTACTAAAGTCTCTCCGAGCAGCGCATGCGCGCTGACTCAGCAAGGCCTAAAAAACGAGTACTACAAGAGGTTGATAGCGTATGGCTGGGAACGAGAGTGGAGAATCCTGTGGGCGAATGTATACAAATAAAAAATAAAACACTTACCTCCTCGCCACGTCTCGAGTCCTCAGCCGTCTCTCCTCCGTCGTCCCTCGTCATCTCTCCGCCGCGGCAATGTACCGTTGTGATTGGTCTGAGCGCTGTGGCTCGTCGCTCAGGCGGGGAATGGGATGCTGGGCATGTTCCCCACCAGGCTGTGTAATGCAGCCTGGTGTGGAACATACAAAGTGCGCATTATTGCTTGGCCGGCCCAAGAGGGCCGGCCAAGCAGTCTTGCGCACTTTGGAGTGCAGCAACCACTCCTCCTCCAGGATGTTACGGGAGTCCGAGCCCCGCCCTGCCCAACCTGGCTGATACAAAAAATAAAATGATAATAACAGAAATAACTTCTGTTATTATTATTTTTTACAGTGCTTCGAGAGCAGTGGGGCGGTGCTCCTCCACCTTGGCAGAGGAGATGCCACTGCAAGAGGTAGTTACAGCAGAATATTTGTGATTATAGTCTGGTTTCTTAAAATAGTCAAGACTGGTCACAGGAAGTGAAGAAACCAACTTTGGTGACACAATGCATTGGATCCACATAACCACTGTGGGGCTGAGGAAGTTTGCACTGTGCAAGGAACAGAGCGATTTGATAAAATATATTTGGAGAAAGTTGCAGTAGACCAGTTGGACGAAATGATAGCACTTCTATTGCCAGTAACAAATAACTTTCTACAGTCCCATATTGAACAGAAGTTGTTAAATGGCTTTTCAGTGCCTCTGACAAAGTCGCTGCTTTCTTTCACAGGGCAAGAAGGGTGACGAAGGCCTGGCTGGAGTGGATGGAGAAACAGGATCACCAGTAAGTCAGACATTTTTTTTGTAATGGAAAAAAACATTTTTTCTTTGTATAATTACTTAGTTTAAAACCTGTGCGCCTGGTTCACAAAAGTATTGGCAAATGTCATGAACCTTTCAATAACTCAATTATGCCTACTTATTTGAGTAAATTACTAGGGGGCATATCAACAACAACCGGCGATAATTATCGCTCAGCGCTCTTAGCGTGAGGATAATTATCGCCGGCTAGCGTGAATTTTTATCGCTGAGATAGCGTGCTATTAGCAACGCTTATCTCAATAGCGATAAAAATCTACACGCTAACAGGCTAACGTGAGATTATCGCTGGAAACCCAGCGATAATCACACGTTACCTTGTTGATAGGGACAGGAACACTTAGCCATGATATCCTCCTTCCATAGGATATCATGGCTAAATCTGAAAATTAGCAGACGTAAAAAAGCAGCGTTAACCGCGGTTAGCGCTGCTTTTTTTGTCTCTAACAGGGTTAGCGACATTCTTGATAATAGGAGAAATGTCGCTTAGCGACATTTCTCCTATTACTTTACTCTGGAACGCCCACTTTGCATCTCATTAGAGATGCAAGGGGAAGCGCAGAGTAAAAGGGTGCTAACATGCAAATTTTCGTGTTAGCACCCTGTTGTTGATAGGGTGCTAGTTTTATCTCTGCTTTTTTGGCTTTTAAAGCCAAAAAAGCAGAGATAAAGCCCTTGTTGATATGCCCCTAAGTTCTGCTAATTTAACAACTTACATGTATTTTCCTGATGAATGGCAATCCTTCCTAAACACATCTTTAGATTTTTCAATTGATGGGTGCACATCACCCATTTATTCACCCCAATTATTAACGGGTCCATTAAAGTGTGAGATAGATGTTCTCTCAGCTCTTGCAACTCACACATTTTTGTGAATGCCCTTTAGGTTTGCCTTTACAAATGCTCTGGATCAAATTGAGAAAAACATTAATCAACCCTTGCCTTTTGGCCATTGTTGAGAATGTTCACTCCAAGACCACTAAGCGCATGAGATGTGCAGAGGACTGCAGAAACGCGCTGCTGTGTATCAATTATTTTATTGAACAAATTAAGAATTAAGAAATAACAGCAAATACAGTGACATACAAGTCCACTTTATAACCATATAGAGAAACAAATGTTGATTGTAATACACGCACCAACAGCAAACAATACTTAGATATAATTTTTAAGAGAGGTAGAAAAATGAAGAGACAGATGAAAGAATAAGATATAGAACGCAGAAATTAAAGAGGGGAAGAGAAATAGGAAAGAGCGGAAAAAGAAGGGAAGAAAGACAGAACCTGCTGGTGGACCTGGCCCTCTCTGCAGGGTCGCCACCAAACATTATGCCTTCACTCCTATTTTCTGAATTCATTTTTGTTGGCAGACTCTGTGCGCTTTACCACTGCTAACCAGTGCTAAAGTGCTTGTGCTCTCTCCCTTAAACTTAGTACAACTGGCCTACACCTATTTGGCACATTTAATTTACTTATGAGTCCCTGATATATGGTACTACATGTACCCAGGGCCTGTAAATTAAATGCTACTAGCGGGTCTGCAGCACTCATTGTGCCACTAAACAAGCCTTTTAAAACATGTCTCAGACTGGAGACTGCAGCCTGAAGTGCGGTTTTAAACTGCCATTATGACCTGACAAAATAAACCTTGTGCCAGGCCTACACCTTCTATTTGATTCATACAAGTCACCCCTAAGGTAGGCTCTAAAAAGCCCATAGTGCAGATGAATTGTATTTCAAAATTGGGACATCATGAGAATCGGGGACAAAGACCTGCTATCAGACTTGTATGGCTTTTGGAATAAGTCGGCATATTCAGCCAAGTCCCACGTGCAACAGGGATGGGAAGCAAATCTGGAATGCTCCTTTACCAGCAAAGAATGGCATCCTCCACAGAGCATGCATCTCTTCCTTTAGTACAGCAGGCAAGGAGGCGATGCTCAAAATAACGCACTACTGGTGCTTTACCCTGGCAAGGATCCCGAGATTAAGATGTGGAAGCAAAGAAGTGAGCTGGGGTAACTGCGGGCACGCAGGCACCTAGATGCACTTCCTACAGTGCGCTTTAAACTCAAACAATACTAGGAGAACATTAACTTTCCCAGCTATAGCCTGCTAGGACTCCCAAATTACTCTGACCTACCCGCGGTGCTTGGTTAAAAGAAAGTCCATCACTGCTGCGCTAAATGCAGCCAAGCAGTCCAACATCTCTAAGTTGAGAACCGACTGCATGTTGGACCATAAAGACTGACTATTCAGATTCAGGGACACTATTGGACTGGAAAAGCTCACAGCCTCACTTGATAATAAGCTGCCGCAATTTGATAAAATGTGGGGTTCATGCCTCCAATTTCTACCATGGGACTTTGGTGAGTAAACCTGCCCAAAATATCTTCAAGTTCTTTGTTTAACGCAACAAGAGTCCAAACAAAGACCTCCGCGATGGAGAGAGACTGTCGTAATCTGGACACCAGTTACAGCCGTGCTTAATAATATAGAACAGTACACAATGTGCATTTTGTGTGGGAGGGATCATCCCTTACACCCTCCCCCTGTTACCCTGCCCCCCACCCCTTGGCAGTGACCACCCTGTTACACAGTTGATCCTCCTTTATGTACCTCACTAGCCTATGGATGTGGGTGTGAGTATGTGTTAATGACCAAAACTGATAAATAAAAAGATTTGAACCATAAAAAGTAGGACATGTGCTTTTAAGTTTTACATATCCTGGTAGTGATAAACTCCTCAGCTAGTTTTTCACTACTGTAAGGCATACCTCTCCCATAGGATAACATTTCGTTACCTTATTACATGTAATAAGTGGTACCCTTTGATTGATAGCAGGTAGAAATGTCCTGTTTGGGCTCAAATTATTTGTTATTTAAAACCCTCTTTAATGGTAAAGTCAGATTTTAAGTCACAATTCTGAAAATGGCACTTTTAGAAAGTTGGCATTTTCCTGCCTAAAAGGTTCTTTGGCTTTCTAGCAGTTTTCAGCTGCCTGGGTCTACTGATGGCTCCCACTTAAGAATATGTCTTGGGCCCATACAGTGAGAATAGGGCCTGTGTGTCACGGGGAGAGGGCCATCCTGCTAGGAAGGCTTGGGGGAGGAGCTGTTCCATGCCCTTCACAGACTAAGGAACCTGACACTAGTCTTTTTCACTCCAGACTTCTTGGACCCTTGGCAGGGGAAGGAAGGAACTTTCCAGAAGCAGATGTGGGGGTAGCCTAGATGTTTCCCCCACTTCAAAGGCTTGCATCAGGTATAAATATTAGACCTTCAAAACAACTCTTCAGTACACTTCTGGACCTGCGGGCATTACAGAGGAAGGACTGCCTTGTTTTCCAGAGGACTGCCCTGCTGCTTGAGGCTTGCCTTGTTCCCCAGAGGCCTGAACTGCTGCCTGAGGCCTGCCTTGCTCTCTGCGTGAAGGAAAACTGAACCTGCTCCATTCATCCCAGGCTATCTGAATGACACCAAGGGTCAGTTGGCCGACCTCCTCTTCTGAGCTACGGGGATACAACAAGCTCTAGAGGACTCACTTCAACTACCCAGCTGAGCTGCTGCAACTGGATCTGCTTGGACCTGCAACTTGACCTGCCTGAACCCTGCTGACCTCTGCTGGAGTGAGTTCCTGATCCCCAAGAAGTGCTTTATCAGGTCCTAAACCCTTGGTTAGCACTAGAGTGCACTCCTCTACATAAAACAAAGAAATCCTAAAGTTCTGGACTCTTCGTGCCAAACTTTGAGAAGGTAACTTTTTCAGTGGGACTTAACCGGTCCCTTTATGCGGCCCGTGGTCCATCCCAGTCAGCCCGAAATTGTGACTTTCCCATGGTTGACCACGACCAGATAATCATGAGTGACTCTTTGTGATTTGAGGCACAATACTGACTGAAACCTTTGAAATGGTGTCTCACTTGTTTCACCAATTGGATTTTTGTTGCTCCTGTCACATTTTATTTCTTAAAATGTATCACATTTTTCTAAATTAGTTTGGAATATTGCTTGTGTTGTGTTTTTACTTCCTTACCATTTAGGTGTTGCATAAATACTTTACACTTTGACTCTAAATAGTCTGACTGCTTTGTCCCAATCTACCAGAGTGTTAAGCACTGATTAATTTAGTGACTTTGTGGTTTACTCTGACCAAGATTGTGGTTGTTGCCTAAGTAGGGCTTCCATCCCCCTCAACCAATAACCCAATTTATTACACCCACTCTAGTCAGATGACTCTTAGCTAAAACACTGATTTTTTATTTTTTGCAATTTTATCTAGCACAGACATGGCTAAGGGCATCAGAGCGCTTTACAGCATGCAGGATATAAGGATTACTTTACTAGTAATTAAACTTAAATGATTACTTCAGTGGATGTGTGCAGGAGTAAGCACAAGAAACAGCTACAACAATTGGGCAAAGGAAATACACAGTTACAGCATGAATTTTGATGGTGGTGTCAACTAACGCAGGCAGGTCAGATTGCTGTGGAGTGAATACAGAAGTCTGGTTGAGAGTGAATTACCCAAGACGTCTGTCAAAAAGGAGGAGCTTGAGGACCTTTTGAAGGTTAGTACGCAGGTAGTTAGACAGAGGGAGGGAGGCATAGCGTTCCAGATTGTAGTGGCGCGTCCAGAAAAAGACTGGTTCATGTATCGCTCTCGAGTGAATATGGGGGGTTCCAGTAGCAGGGATGGGGCAACAATTTGCTCTGAAGATTTTCAGTTTCTTGTTCAGATAGGAGGGTGGAGAGGAGTACAGCGCTCTGTGGGTAATGCAAGTGAATCTGAATTGGGCCTCGGTTCAATGACGAGCCAGTGGAGGGTTTGCATGACTGGGGAAATGTGGTCAAATCTCTCGAGACCTAAAACGAAGCGTGCCTCAGCATGCAGAGTAGCTCTCAGTGGGCCCAGGTGAACCTTGGGAATGCTTGAGGGAAGGGCAATTCCATAGTCTAGTCTAGAGAGAACAAGTGACTGAACCACTATTTTGAGGTCTTGTTCAATAATTAATTGTCTGATGCCCCAAAGCTGCCTAAATAGGAGTCGTGCACTATTGGCAATGGCTGCAATGTGGCTGTGAAGATTGAGATAATTATCAAGGGTGATGCTGAGTGATCTGGTACTCTGGACAGTGGCGGGGCAACCATCCAGGGCAGGAAGGTTTTCGGTTTTTTAGGTGAGATTAATAGAAATTCTGTTTAAGTTGGGTTGAGTTTTAAATGGTGGTTGGGTATCCAGTTTTGAAACTTTCAGAGAGTTTTTGAAAGCAGGGCAACGTCTTCTGGGGAAGATAATTTCAAGTATATATGGGTGTCGTTGGCATAGAGGTGGAAGAGAATCCCAGAGTTTCTGAGAATCACACAAAGAGGTTCTAGGTAGAGGTTAAAGAGGGTTAGGGAGAGGATAGGACCTTGGGGGACCCCTTGGTGAATGCTGACTGGTCTATAGAGTGAGTTGCCCATTTTCACAATTTGGGAACAGTTGGATAGATATAAGCAGAACCAGTTGCGAGCAGTGTCTCCACATCTCATGTGAAGCTCAAGAGTACGAAGGAGGTAGAGATGGTTGACAGTGTTGAATGCAGCGGATCAATCCAAGAGGACCAGGAGGCAGGAGTTGCTGGAGTTGCCGGAGTTGGGGATTCTGAGGGAGTCATAGACTATTTGGAGGATCTCAGTTTCTGTGGAGACTGGGTGGTAGTTGTTCAGGTTCTCTTGATCAAGAGGTTGTTTTTTTCAAGAGGGGGGATTTGACCAATTTTTTGTTATTCTGGGAGCGGGTCTGTTTCAGAGAGGAGTTCACCAAAGTGGTCCATATGGGGATAAGGTGTGTGGCAAGCTATTTGCTGATAGAACCTGGGATGGCATCCTGATGGTGGTTTGAGGGTTTTATTTTGGAGATGGTTCATTGTAGGTCCTGTTCAGAATTGGAGAGAAGGATGACAATGATTGTAGTGATTTTCATGGTAGAGTCTCAACCATTTTAAGGTAGTCTTTGATGGGGAGGGAAATATGGATGTCTCTAACCATTTTATCAGAGAAATCCAGGGAGTTATTGCAACAGGCCACTGATGACTTAGGAGCCTAAGTTGTGGAGGGATCAGTAGTCTGTGCAATGACCTCAAACAGGCGCTTTGGTCTATTCTTTGCCGAATTCACGAGGGCTCTGATATGGAAGGATTATGCTCTGAGAATTCGGTCTTTATAATGTTTTCCTGCTTTGCGAAGCTTAGTCATACTCAGGTGAGATGACACTTTTTTCCATTCTTCCTCACATTTTCTGATCAGCTTTCTTCCTTCATAAAGCTCTTTAGAGAACCACGGCCTGGAGGGTTTAGGTCTGGATAATGTGCATTTCAAGGGTGCAGATTTGTCTATAAGGGATTCCATGCAGGAGTTGTACTTGTTGGTGACCGCATAAATGTCCATATGAGGTGTGAGAGAAATTAGGGTGGGAAGGGCTATGATGGCCATTGCTTCTGTGTCAAGGTTGGACGTGTCCCTGAACCATATTTTCTCTCTCTTGGGTTGCCCATATGGTTTGGTATGTGAGCCGGTTAGGGAGAATGGAATTTGCATGTGATTGGACCAGTCGACTGGGATGAGTTGGAAAGACTACTTGTGCTCTGTGGCATAGTGCATTGGAAATCACTTCAAGTTAAACCATATAAAACCATAGCTGTAAACCATAACTGAAAATGCTCTACTTGGAGTAAGACCTACTTGAAATGATAAAACCTTTCATCGTCTTTGAATCACTTTTGTATCTCCTATGCCCAGATTCATTCATTCAGGCCCTTGTTAGAAGCCTAAACAGCTTCTAAATGCATCAATAGGTTCACTTATGCCTCCAAAGCCAGCCTCTTCTCTTATTGGCTACCTAGATTTAAAGTCCAATCTGATTGCATCCTCCTTTTCAGCGCAGGCCCTTCAGGGATACAAATGTTCTCATTTGTTGATAAGAAGCTTGCCTCAGTTTCGGCTCCAGCATGCATAGTAAATAAATTGCAGAAAGATATACCAATACTCATGATCTGAGATATACATTCCTTATTTTACTCCTGGAAGAACAGGAATCCAAAATTAAGTGAAAATACTATATTTGTCCTCGAGTCCCTGAGAAATATGGAGGATGAAAATACATGAGCTCGAAATTCCCCCACTCACTCAAAAAATCTCCCCAGTATAGATTTAAGATTAATATAAAGGAATCAGAGACCATGCCTAAGAAAAAAGACATCTGTACATATTCTAGCATAGAGATTTCTTTTCACTTTCCCCTCATGCACACCTATGAATAATCCCTACCTCACTTTTTTGAGGAGGTGCAAATTCATAGCCTTCTATCACCATGTAAATGATACAACGAACATCATGTAAAATATCTTATAGACTCTTTCAAATTAAAAATAGGTTATTTCTTGGAAGCTTGTATTTCACTTTAGTACACTAGAGTATATCACGGCATTGAAATCTGTTATGAGTAATAGTTTTCAAGCATAAACGTTTCCCCATCTCCGTTCCGTTTGCAACACTGCAATGAGTGAACCATAAGATATCATTTTGTCATGTGCACTGTATATATAGTCAGTGTTATAATTGTATGTAGAACACTACTTTTGTCTTATAAAACAATTTATAAGTGAGGTGTTTATAGCATACATCCTGAATTTAATTTCTTCCTGGTAGTTTGAGATTTAATTGACATCCAATGAAGTGACGTGATTTATGTAGGCTTGCACAGGTTGGCATAGTGTGGAAGCCATGATTTGAATCCAACTTGCCTTAGTGCTGTTTGGAAATTGGAATAATATTTCCATCTCTGTGCCATGATCACTCTTAGAAATGGGGTTTCTGGTTGGCTAGGGTATGCACCTAAGCCAGGCAGAATCCACCACTCTAGTCAAGGCAAGGGAGTAACACACCCAAGAAAACCCTTGCTCACCCCCATGGAAGCTTAGCAGAGCTGTCAGGCTTATCCCAGAGGCAATGTGTAAAGCATTTGTGCAATACACACACACACACCAGTGACACACTAGGCACACCACAAAAGAGACTCCACACAAGGTTATATAAAAATATCTCAAGTTTTTGTATATAAAACACATAGACCACAATCACATAAATCACTCACCCAACTTGGCAATTTTCATGACACCACATTTAGTGCAACAAAGCAATTACTCATAGGTTGCACACGTTATAAAACATTATGAAAAACCATTACTGTGCATGTTATACAGTTCCTGAACATAATACCTAATTATGTTTTCTGAAGAAGGATTCAAACAACTTATATCATGGCATCAGGGCATGGGATGCCACAGTTAGGTTACACCTAAATCACCAGATATCACCATGGAACCTAGCGCACCTAGGCTCCAGTCATGTGGTTGTGGGGGCTACCCTGGGATTCTCCTGAGTACCTGGAGTCTGGCACATTGGTGCTTCTGTGGGGCATTATACCACGAGCTTGATGGGGCTTCTCCACCCGTGCCCAACTTCCCCGCAGGGGCCTCTGTCAAGGTCTCACCCTGCCACACCATTCAAATCTCAAGTGCCCCCAAAGGTATGTGAGCTACCAGCTGTCCGTGACCATGCAGTGCTGCTGTGGTCTCTCCATGATGGAAGCAAAAAGTCCTAGAGGCGGTATGGCAGTGTGGCTTCCCCCAGGTGACCCTCTGGGCTCTGCGGTCATCTGGCTCAAAGGGGTGGGGCTGCCACGTCGACTCCGTGCTGGTTACTGGTTGCCATGGCAGCCTGTCTGAGCAGTATTGAGGTTTTCCTGGAGATGGGGCCCCACTGAAGCGGGGTTCCAACGGGTGACCGGCGCTCCTCCTGCATTCAAGTGCTCCCCCCCCAGTGGTTTTTCTTGCTGCTGTTGGCCCTCTCCCTCGCTGGAGTGGGCTGTGTGGGCGCAGCCGGCATGCGCTTGACTGGGGCTCTGAAGTAGGGACACCAATGGAGTAAACGTTATGCGCTTTCAGACAACGAAAAAGTGCTCCACATGCTCTAAACTTGGACAGCACAGCACTCTTGTTTTCAGCAGAAAAAAAAGCGCTCACCATGCATTGAACTGCAACAACAAGTGCTCCACACACGCTTTCACTTTTAAGGTGGAAAATACAGCACTCACCACGTGTTGTCTTGAAAAATGTGTGAAAGAACAATCCAGTCCTTTCCATGCTCCAGACAGGAGCAGCAAATGCAGGCCATCCTACCCCACACACCTCAGGGGCAGCTCTCCTCACACAGCTCCCAGCATTGGAGGCAGCATTGTGCAAAGGAGACACAGCTTATTTAGGTGCTAGTGAAACTCCTCCCACCACTCTAAATGCATACCAGGTCTATTCAGCCCAGTGATGAGTCACCCAGGCAAGAACAGGCACACCTCAACCCCCATGTGACTGTCTAGAGTGAATGCACATCCACAGCTCCTGTCACTCCAAAACCAGACGGTGAATACGCAACCAGGAAGAGGCACACAAAATGGTAAAACAAGAAAATGCCCACTTTCTAAAAGTTTCATTTTTAAACACTCAATTTAAAAAACACCTCTCCTAAAAGGTGTGCTAAAAAATTCTGAGTTCAGAGAGCCCAAACTCAATTTTTCTATCTTGTTCCAATTAAAAGTTACACATGTAACATGTTACAGTGCAGCTCCAATGATAACCTATGGGAAAGACCGCCTTTTCACATCGAAAAATGAAATACACAGTATTTCACTATCTGAACATGTAAACCACACGAGCATACGTCCTACCTTTTACATGCACTGCACCCTGCCCATGGGGGTACCATTGGACTACCTGAGGGGTGCCTTAAATGTAAGAAAAGAGAAGTGGGTGCACTTGCCAGGTTAGCATGGTAGTTTAAAACTTCATGTGCAGACACTACAGTGGTAGTTATGAGACACATTTACAGGGCTACTGGGTGGCACAACCAGTGCTGCAAGCCCACTAGTAGCATTTGATTTACAGGCCCTGGCACACTCAGTGCCCTTTACTAGGGACTTATCAGTAAATCAAATTTGGGAATCATGGATAGCCAATCATATTCACAATTTACACAGAGAGCATATGCACTTTAGCACTGATCAGCAGTGGTAAAGTGCCCAGAATCCTATAGCCAATGAAAACAGGGCACAGAAAAATAGGAGGCAAAAGGCAAAACATTTGGGGATAATCCTACAAAAAGGGTCCAGGTTTAACAATCACTAAAAAACAATGCTTTTGTTGAATATTTTCAATTCCTAAATTAATAGGCTAGAGGCATCATGTACAAAGATAATTTACAGGCGTAAAGTCTGCAATTCATTAAAACAGAGGGTTTGTATGACATAACTTTCTCTTACAATGTATTAAAGCCCCTTTATCCCACAGAAAAGCATTTGTGAATGCTAACGGGGCTTTTGCAAACCACTGCAAATAGGAGGAGACTGTGAAAGGACCTCCCCCTTTGATTTGCAAGTTGAAATTTTCTGTACCAATGCTTTGTGACTGCAATTGCGGTCACACAGCATTGATGAAATACAAAACCACAAATAGGGTGGTATCATATACGCTCCGGCGAAGCTGCCCCCGGTTAATTACATGCTTCCCTCACTGTGTTCCCAAACTGGAAACATTTTTTTTAAAGCAACATCTGTTCTTTTAGTAGACACAGGCTGAGCTTTAAAAGAACATTTTTTCCCATTTGAAAGGGTGCTAGACAGGTGTCCCTGGACTGCCACACCCCTGCATTTGCCGCCATTACACAACATGGCGGACTCCAGCCTCCGTCAAGTCTTAAGAGGGATGCATGTGAACTGCAGCTCAGCTCGGTGCAGACACGCAGCCAAAAATCACCTTTTGTGTGCTCAGCTGTCAAGCATCTAACGCTGTGTTTAAAAATGTAGAATTCCCATGGAACCTGAGCTGAGCTAGACCTGCAGCCCGAGCCAGGCTCGAGCCGTGCTTGCTTTGCTCACTCACTCACCTGCATAACTTGTATTCTTCTTTTTCACCGGGACTTATATCCCACTCCATTTTTGATGTAGTGCTAATTATTATATTATGTATCCGCACGACTGATCATTTGCCCCGCCCATTAATCTCGCTCACACCTCACCTGTCTTACTTGTCGGGCCCCTCGTTCAGGTGCAGCTCCCTCCTAATGGTTATAGTAGGCGTTATTTAAAATTGTGGCGGGCAGGAAGAACGCTCACCACTTAATTATGCGGTGATCTGCAGATTGTGATTTCAAACCACGGTGCTTAGAAGTGATGTTGTAGGACACGCTATTACAGAATGGTATGTATACAAATGACAGCGAGACCTGATGATAAATGGTTAAAAAAGGAAAATAAATTTGGATCTAATGCATTACAAAAAAATAAAATAATAATAATTGTTCACTTCTGACCATATTCCATCGCTTCCATTGATAGAAAAGAAACTGTGGAGTGCAGAATGAATGACTGCCTTACAACTTGAGGTCTAGTGTTTGTATACATTCTTATTAGAAAAACCCAGTCATTCATAATCCGGTTGTTACGATTGCTGACGATTGAGTGCCCTCTAGTGTTCATATGCTGCAATAATACATTTCAGTTGGCCTGCAGTTCCAAACTGTGCGCATATTGCCCATTGAGAACATGAGCTGTATTAAACCAGCATTTGCAATGCAATCGTTCTCGCCTTTGGGACCTTATAAGTATTTAGCCATGCAGCACATTATCCTGAGTGCTGCGCATCTACTGAGCAGTTATCATTTGCACCCTAGCTATGCTCCATTTTGGAGATCAGTTCTTTTCCGATTTGCAACCGACAGATTGCAATGAATTTAAGGATGTCTCATCTGTCACTGTTCGGTCCTACTTTTTTGTAATGGTTTTTAAACACTGTTTAACTTGGTTGGTCTATGGTCCAGTTCAATTGTGTATGCACACACTTCCAATGGTTGTTGGCTTGAGGTAGCTGTTGAGGTTCTGTAAAAAATGCTGCATAATTGCACCAATAAAATACAAATCTGTCTTTTAATACCACTTAAAAGGATTGCAAAGCTCTTGTTTCTTGAGATTCAAGACTCTTTCTTATAGCTTCCCCCAAGCCCTTCCTTTATTTTTACTCTTCTGCATGTTTTATTCATAAACTCTTCCAAACGCTCTCTCTGGACTCACTGTTAGAAGCTTAAGGGTGATTGGCTTTCTGATGCAAAACACTGAGCTTCCACTCAATCTTGATTTTCATGTCTCTTTTCACAGCTTTCTGTAACAACAGTATGGCCTATTGTGTGCCTATTTTAATAGCTTGTGTTAATTCGGACACCATATTTGAGCAGTACTCTGCAAAAGAGGTGCAAATCGCAGCTCCTCCCTTCCCTCATGAATCATATCGCCCCCCTTTCAGTCCTGCTTTTACCTATAGGCCCTATGTTAATAGGCTGGTTTGAGTTCTTAACACCTGCCTATCTCCCTGTTTCCATTAGGAACCTTCTCTTTTTATTCAAAAACATCACCCCATCTCATCCACATCTATGAATTCTCACTCATGCACCCATCACAGACTGGCAATCGCACACTACTGACAGCAATCTTACACTCTTCAGATACTACTGTTAGCACTCTCATGCTCTTCGAATACTACTCACAGCACGCCACTCTTCTGATATTACTAACAGTACTCTCACACTCTTCTAATACTACTGCCAGCATGCTGTTCCTCTAATACTACTAGCAGCACTCACACTCTTCAGATAGGTCTGACAGCACTCTCACACTCTTCAAATACTACCGACAGCACTCTCACACTCTTCAGATACTGCTGACAGCATGCCGTTCTTCTAATACTACTAACTGCACTCACTCTCTTCAGATACTACTGACAGTACTATTGCACTCTTCGAATACTGCTGACAGCACACCACTCTTCTGGTACTACTGCCAGCACTCTGACACTCTTCCGATACTACTGACAGCACTCTCACACGCTTCTAATACTACTGAAAGCACACCCCTCTTCTGATACTACTGCCAGCACTCTCACACAGTTCTAATACTACAGAAAGCACACCACTCTTCTGATACTATTGCCAGCACACTTCTAATGCAATTGACAGGATTCTCACACTCTTCGAATGCTACTGACAGCATGCCACTCGTCTGATACTACTGGCAGCACTCTCACACTCTTCTAATCCTACTTACAGCATGCCACTCTTCTGATAGTACTGACAGCCCTCTCACACTTTTCTAATAATACTGACAGCACTCTCCCACTCTTCTAATGCTACTGAAAGCACACCACTCTTCAGATACTACTGCCAGCACACTTCTAATGCAATTGAAAGCTCTCTCACACTCTTCTAATGCTACTGACAGCACTCTCACACTTTTCTAATACTAGTGTCAGCACTCTCACACTCTTCTAATACTACTGAAAGCACACCCCTCTTGTGATACTACTGCCAGCACTCTCACACAGTTCTAATACTACAGAAAGCACACCACTCTTCTGATACTACCACCAGCACACTTCTAATGCAATTGACAGCACTCTCACACTCTTCTAATGCTACTGACAGCACTCTCATGCTTTTCTATTACTACTGACAGCACTCTCACGCTCTTCTAATTCTGCTGAAAGCACACCACTCTTGTGATACTACTGCCAGCACACTTCTAATGCAATTTACAGCACTCTCACACTCTTCTAATGCTACTGACAGCACTCTCATGCTTTTCTATTACTACTGACAGCCCTCTCACGCTCTTCTAATTCTGCTGAAAGCACACCACTCTTAAGATACTACTGCCAGCACACTTCTAATACAATTGACAGCACTCGCACACTCTTCTAATGCTACTGACAGCATGCCACTCATCTGATATTACTGGCAGCACTCTCGCACTCTTCTAATCCTACTTACAGCATGCCACTCTTCTGATCCTACTGACAGCACTCTCACACTTTTCTAATAATACTGACAGCACTCTCTCGCTCTTCTAATACTACTGAAAGCACACCACTCTGCGGATACTACTGACAGCACGCTTCTAATGCAATTGACAGCACTCTCACACTCTTCTAATGCTACTGACAGCACACTCACACTTTTCTAATACTACTGACAGCACTCTCACACTCTTCTAATACTACTGAAAGCACACCCCTCTTCTGATACTACTGCTAGCACTCTCACACAGTTCCAATACTACAGAAAGCACACCACTCTTCTGATACTACTGCCAGCACACTTCTAATGCAATTGACAGCACTCTCATGATTTTCTAATACTACTGACAGCACTCTCACGCTCTTCTAATACTACTGAAAGCACACCACTCTTATGATACTATTGCCAGCACTCTCACACAGTTCTAATACTACAGAAAGCACACCACTCTTCTGATACTACTGCCAGCACACACCTAATGCAAATGACAGCACTCTCACACTCTTCTAATGCAACTGACAGCATGCCACTCTTCTGATACTACTGACAGCACTCTCACACTTTTCTAATAATACTGACAGCACTCTCTCGCTCTTATAATACTACTGAAAGCACACCACTCTGCGGATACTACTGGCAGCACTCTCACACAGTTCTAATACTACAGAAAGCACACCACTCTTCTGATACTACTGCCAGCACACTTCTAATGCAATTGACAGCACTCTCACACTCTTCTAATGCTGCTGACAGCACTCTCACACTTTTCTAATACTATTGACAGCACTCTCACACTCTTTTAATACTATTGAAAGCACACCACTCTTTTGATACTACTCCCAGCACACTTCTAATGCAATTGACAGCACTCTCACACTCTTCTAATGCTACTGACAGCACGCCACTTGTCTGATACCACTAGCAGCACTCTCGCACACTTTAATCCTACTGACAGTATGCCACTCTTATGATACTACTGACAGTACTCTCACCCTTTTCTAATAATACTGACAGCACTCTCCCGCTCTTCTAATACTACTGAAAGCACACCACTCTTCTGGTACTACTGCCAGCACACCTCTAATGTAATTGACAGCACTCTCACACTCCTCTAATGCAACTGACAGCACACTACTCTTCTGATACTACCGACAGCACTCTCACACAGTTCTAATTCTACTGAAAGCACACCACTCTTCTGATATTACTTCCAGCACACTTCTAATGCTATTAACAGCACTCTCACACACTTTTAATACTACTAACATCACAGTCACACTCGTCAAACACTACTGAAAGCACACCACTCTTCTGATACTACCGACTGCACACTTTTAATGCTATTGACAGCGCTCCCACAATCTACTAATAGTACTGACAGCACTCTTACAGTCTTCTAACACTACTGACAGCATGCTGCTCTTCTAATACTACTAACAGCACTCTCACACTCTTCAAATATTACTGACAGTGCTCTCAAACTCTTCTGATATTTCTTACAGCATGCTGTTCTTCTAATACTGCTAACAGCACTCTCAAAACCTTGAAAAATAACTGATAGCACTCGCACACTCTTCTACAACTCCTGACAGCATACCACTTCTCTAATACTACTGACAGCACTCTCATGCTTTTCTGATACTACTGACCGTGCTCTCCATGCCACTGGAGTAAAGCTAGCCTGGCTGATGAGGGGTGATACCCTGAAACTGGTACTAGGATGCTTGTTTCCGGTCCAGGGAGGATCTGATAATGCATTTCGGACTGAACTGTTCCCAAGGGGGGCAGGGTCAAGACTGATTTACATGTGGCTGGGTTCAAACTGGAATGGCATGGTGAGCAAAAAAAACGATGGATTTAGGCCCAGATCTCTGTACTGGGGTGAATGTTTGACATTGTGCAGCATGCTGTCCATCGATTGCTATTTTTGCATCTGATACTACTGCAAGCACTTCACATTCTACAACTACCAACAGCACTCACACACTCTTCTGATACTACTGACAGCACCCTTCACTCTTCTTGTAATACTGCCAATACTCTGCAATACAACACAGTGAAAGGTGGTAGTCCATGAACTCACATATAGCAAGTTTAATGCTCTTCTCAAACAATTGGATTTTTGTAAATTTAGTGCATAGTTTTCAGAAGGAGTTGTGTTAAATTTGTCATCTTATTGTGTTAAGCATAACTTGCCCCTGACGGTGAGTCTTCCAGCTCTCAGTGGCGTAGGAAGGTGTGTGCGGTGGGTGTGGTCCGCCCCGGGTGTCATTACTGAGGGGGTGACAAAATGGGAAGAAATACGCCTGCTGCCTGACTCGCTATTGTTTTCTCTCCACGACTTTCAGTGTTGCAGGCAAGAGAGCAAGAATTATTTAGTGTTCGAAACTTTGGAGAGACGATAGGTAAGAGTACGGGAGGAGTGTTTAGCTGAGCAATACAAATCAAATTAATAACGTGTGAGACAGAAATGACTGCATAACTCAACTTTTGTAACAGGTATTTTCCTCAAAAAAAGCTAGCACTATTTTCCCAACCTGTCTCGGCACTTCCACTTCTTTTGAACAAGGGTTATCCATTCTTTATTTTTAACCGGTGGAGTTTTTAAGCAGCGACTCCCTCTATGTTGCTACGCTGTTATGCAAATATGCGCAGAGAGTGTATGGATAAGGAAGTGGAGGGGTGTTTCCTTCCGGCGGGGGTGACAAGAAATGTTCTGCACCGGGTACCACCTGACCTTGCTACGCCACTGCCGGCTGTTTAATTTTCTAGTGATGCAGTCGCACTCAAAATTTTATAGTGCTGTTGACTTGCATTGAGACCCTTGTCTTTCGGTCTGTAGATTAAAAAGCCTTGGAATGTGTCCATAAATGTTTCCTGACGCAAGCATGTATTCCTGAATCAGACTGCATGCAGTGTAGTAATTGTATAGCTCATCAGTCCCTGGTGTCACAGCACCCAGGATAATGTACTGCGTGGCCAAACACTTACAAGGTCCCAAAGTTGAGACCTATTGGCTACGCCAACGCTTGTTAACATCTGGAGCAAGCACACTGATCCTGTGGGTCCATGTGGATAAGCTGATTATCTGTCTTCATCTCCCCTTGGACTTTGGAACCCACTGGTGTAGCCGCACAGATCAGTAACTGTGATTGACAGTCTGTCATGATGCACCGGGCACTGTGCAACACCTCTTCACCTCCACTCAATGAAGTACAAGCAGACCAGCACAGGGAAAGTCCTGCCACAGTTTCCCACAGTGAATAGAATATATAATATATTACACTCATTGATAATGTTTATTACCCTTTTGCTGAGGAGGGGATGTAATTCATTGAAGATAAGGCAGCTATGAGGCTGTCCTGGCAGCACTGCATAGTCAATATTAAAGCGCGTACTTCAGTCTGTCCAATGAATTCAAACACCGCTTATGGTCAATCTCAAAATAATGATACCAAATTTGCATAGAGCATTAATACCACTTGGTCTAAGAGAGAGAACAAATAATGGATGTCTAAGGCCATTGATATTGTCTTGCTCTTTCCCCTCACTTGGCAGACCTGGCCTTAATGGCATTCAGCATGGGGTGCATCCTGCTGTGAAAACCAACATAAAGGCTACCCCTTCTTTTACTACTCACCAAATGATTCTGGTCTGATGTAGATCAGGGTTAACATTTCCAGGTCTAATTCATCAAATATATTCCTACTAATTTATGTCTGTAAAAATGGATTGCAGGGTTTTATGACTTTCTTATATATTTTTTAAGGCTGGCGACCTTTTGTACCACTCCTCATATGTTTTTACTCTGGATCATCGGGGTGCTGCTAAAACACATCAGTGAATGTGATCTGCTCCTCACGCAAGGTAATACTCAGGAGCGGCCTTTGCAAGTAAGAGTGGTGAGGCGGGGTGGGGGGGGACTCAACAGACGATGAGGAAAAATGAAATAAATAATTCATTTTCCCTCGTCAGCGACAGTCGGTTATCCCCTCCCTTAACCCCGACCCCGCCTCACCACTCTTACCAGCATGGACCGCTCCTGGTAATACAGTTATAATTCTTGCTTTTAGGTAATGTCTTAGTAATATGTCAAAAGTGAACCAAAGGCACAAAAACAGAAGCTGAGCCAGATGCATGTCTAAGTCAATCTAACTGACAGAGTCAAAGATCTACTTTTAACATTAACTAGGTCACCAATAAGTAGTTAATTGACCACAAGACCACTGAGGCTATTGGCTCCTTCTACCAGAGACCCGAAAGATAACTGGGCCTGAAAGAAGCCTAAAGGGGATTGGACCTACTGCTGTCTGCCTTGCTGAGACCTGTGGCTTACCCTTGTCCCAAGCTTTGTAAGTGCTTCTAAAGGGTCAGACAAGTGAAATAAATGACAGAAGAAGGGTATCTTTGCATAAGAGCCATCAGCAGTGGGAACTTTAATGTATGGTGGAGCCCTGGCTGGAGAAAGTGGTTGAAGTTCTCTATAGGCTGCCTCCTACCTTGGTGCTACTGAAGTCTGCTAGACTTGGTATTTAGTTCCTGGTCACCGACGCCTTATATATTTACTTTGACTGTTGCCTTCCCATTGTTTCTTATTTATATCTCCCCATCCCCTTTCGAATTCGTGTTCTTTTTATTCATTACATTTTTCTTCAGTTTTCCAAATTTGTTTGGAAAGTTTCATGATTGATTTTTTGACTTTAATATTGTTTTTGTGCTCCTTATATACTTTACTTACATTTCTCAGAGGACAATCTCTTCACTATTGTCCATAACTACCAGGGGTAAGCATAAGATTTCTCAATGAAACTGTATTTACCTAAATTCGCATGAGGTTACTATCTTTGAGGGAAGACATGTCTTGCTGTCTTCAACTGAATATGCCAGAATCTCATACATTTCTTTTTTAATATATCAGAGCAGAGATTCAGTACTAGACCGTGTACAACATTCTATGGAAAAACATCAAAATGTGGTTGACATCATTATTCTTGACCGATTCAGTGTTCCTCGCATTGGATGTTCATGAACTAGTGAAAAGGATGTTTGCACATTGCTTCTGGGAATAAGTTGCTTCTGCTCCTTCCTAGTGTATGTCTAGGATGTGTGCACAATGAAGAAAGAAGTGTTCTGCATGTGAATTAACAAAATTTTTCAGCAAGTATATCTCCCAAATGCAGTAAACCATTCAAATCTCTCTGGACCTTTGTGACTTTGTCACCTGCTCATTAGCCAGGCAATAGTCTTATAATTATAAAGTAAATGTGATCATCTAATTAGCATTCAATAACATTGCCATTGCTCTGTTAAGTCATGTTAATAGTGTTGTTGCATCTTGTAGAGTGAAGGAGGCAAGAGAAGCCTAGACTGATGTGAAATAACATATCCAATTTCTTTCAGGGCTTGCCTGGACCAGCAGGTGTTGCCGGCCCCCCTGGACCCACAGGACCACCAGTAAGAACAAATTATTGTTTTATGTATATAAAGAACAAATAAGATAAACAGGGCACGAACATTTTGAGTTCATTTAATGTACTCAATATTCATGACAAAAGACCCAACCCGATTTACTATGTTACATGTATAATTGCGACTTTCATGTCCAAAGGTGCACCCATCTCTTACTGGATGTTTAGGATATCTTGTTTTTCCGCTTGTATTTAGCATTCATGGGCACTTTTTGAAAGAATCACACTCCCACTTCTCCCATTTCTATTTCTGAGTACCACTCGGCATAGGAAATGTAGGATGCGTATGTTCAGTGGACACGTGTTACTATGTTATATATACTACAATGGCAAATTTACACTCTCCTCCAGGGTCATCAAGTTTTTGAACAATTTTGTCAAGGCTATATGGCTCGCCTAATATCAACTTAAATGCAAAATTTAGCCAATTATTAAGAAGTGTTTTTGAAAACAAGTCTTTTAACATTCTAGCACAATCCCTGAATGAAAAAGATGCACATTCATTGTTTATAAGACTGCCATACGCTAGACAAAATGTGAATCTAGCAGAGTCACTGACGATTCCTGACATGAAGGGTCTTGCTGTTTCTGGAGCTCACATGAAACATTTTCTGAAGATTAATATTTTATGAGCTTGGTAGATGGGGCAAGAGCTCAGAAGAGTAGTTCTCAGGTTTTGACCCCTTTGTGGAAAATGGAGGTCTTCGGTGCTTGACGTCATGGTGGCGATAGCGAGCAATTGCAAGTTTTTCAGGGAGGTTAGTGTGAGGGTACAACAGTAGTAGAGCTCAACATACACCCAGCAGAATAAGAACGTGATTGTCCAACCCAGTGTTTATCTTAGGAAAAATGAAAAGTACTTCAGTACACAAAAAGACACAATAATATAAATTATGACAAAAGTATCAAATACCCGATATGTGGGCGCAAGACCAATACAGCTAAGAAATCTGGCACTTCCTAACGCTACCCCCTTTGCCACTTTCATATATTACTGTCGTTCAGGTGTAGAAAACAGTGCAGATGCTGTTCTTCTCTTTAGTTATTAGTCACTTTAGAGCTTTGTTACACCTGTCATCCATAGGGTGGACATCCCCTATAACTCTTTCCCCCACCTCCTCTTTTTGATGTATCTTTTTGTTGTCCTTAGGACACTGAGCACTTTACCACTGCTGGCCACTGCTAAAGCACATGTGCTTCTCCCCTAAACATTGTGACATTGGTGTATACATGATTGGCATATTTAGTTTACTTATATGTCCCTTCTAAAGTGGTACACCATATACCCAGGGCCTGTAATCTAAATGCTACTAGTAGGCCTGCAGCACTGGCTGTGCCATCCACAGAAGTAGCCTTTCAAACCTGACTCAGGCCTGCCATTGCAAAGCCTGTGTTTGCAGTTTACTGCCACTTTGACTTCACATTGAAAACCACTTGCCAAGTCATAAACTCCCCCTTTTTTTTTTTTACAAATAAGTCACTCCTAATGATGTCCCTAGTTAACCCTAAGGGCGGGGTGCTGTGTCACTAAATGGTAGGACATGTAAATCTAAGTTTTACATGTCCTGGTAGTGACAAACAGCTACATTTGCTTTTCACTACTGTCAGACCTACTAATCTCTTAGGCTAGAATTGGGAATTCCTTAAACACTTTAAAGCTACAATTCCTGATTAGAAAGGAGTAGATACATCATGTTTCATATCTTGGGAATGGTAATGAAAAATCCCCTTTACTGGTAAAGTTGAATTCAACATTACTATTTTAGAAATGCCCCTTTTAGAAAGTGGAAATTTCTCTGCTCTTACTATCTGTGTGCCTTGCAACCTGTCTTCAATACATATCTGGTGTGGGTGACAGCTACACTTTGTGCATTCCCTCTAGATAGCCACAAAAACAGGAAGGGTGGGTGTGACAAAAAACTTAGCTGAAATCATCTACATTCTGAAAGCTGTTCCTGGACAGGAAGAGCGAGGGAGGTTGACACACCTGAATAGACAGTGTCTGTGTCCCACACAGAGGGCTGATTACCTCCCACAGATAGCCTGGCAGACAGGGCTGGGATGAAAGGGGACTTTAGCACTTCAAGGGCCTGCTTTGAAGTCACACCCACATCAAAGGCACATTTGGGTATAAGTACTGGTGCTCTGAGCCTACCAAGACAATACATTATTGGACCTGTGAAGAACTCTGCCAGGAATAAGGACTTCTGTGCTACAAGGATTGTCACTTTGCCTGACTGCTGCCCTGAAGAACTGCTTTGCTGAGCTGCCTTACTGCCTGCTGATCTCTGCTCTGCTAAGGACAAGGACAGGACCCACCTCACTTGAACCTAGAGTGACTTCAAGGGCTTGCCACCTGTTTCTGAAATCTCAGTGCCATCAAAGACTTTCTACAACTCTGCTGCTGGACTCTGTCATCTGTGATCCTACCATGTCTGAGTTGCCAATCAAGTCCTGGGCCTTGGAAGTGGGTTCTGCAGCCGTTTTGCTTCAAAATTGACGCAGTGACGACTTTGGTCCGATCGTAACTGATGCAGTGCCCTTCGACTTCGCGCAGTGCCGATCCGAGGACATCTGTGAACGGCTCAATGCATACATGGGACCTGACTGTGAGGTTCGACAATGACGCATCGCATTGTGAGGAATATGACACAAACACAGTACCCGACTGCGAGGCTCGACGATGATGCTTCAACCCGACTGTGTGAATCGGAACCAACACATCGAGTCTTTGATGCCAATGCTTGCTCCATCCAGGGTACTTTTTTCAGCGGGCCCTGCGTGGGTTCTACATTTGGCCTGTCCTCCATCGTGGTCGGTCTAAACTTTAGATTTGCCGTGGTCCAGCCTGACCTAAAGTAACCCCTATTTGACTCTAAGCACTACTTTTTGATTTATTCTTTAAAAATTCATAACTCCGGTTCTACTTATTGGATTTTTGTCATTTTGGTCAACTGTTATTCATGAAAATATTCTATTTTTTTCTAACCTTGTGTGGAGTATTTTTATATTGTTTTCATTGTGGTACTATGTGTGTTGCACAAATACTTTACACATTGCCTCTTTAGATAAGCCTGACTGTTCTGTGCCAAGCTACCAGAAGGTGAGCACAGGTTATCTTTTAGTGTGTATCTAGATTACCCTGACTAGTATTGTTGTCCCTTCTTGGACAGGATACATACCTCTGCCAACTAGAGACCACATTTCTAACAAACTGTATAAGCAATGAGTCTTCCACACATTCTCTGGGCTGTGGGTGACCTTAGGTCAGCATCCCACTCTGTCCATGTTCACTTGAGATTTGGCAGCTGTGGTTGAGCCTCGCGGTTGCCCTGTTTGGAATGGGAAGATGCAAGGCACAAGGCAGCATCCGGGAGGAAACCATGGCTTTTCTTCAGATGGCAGCCTACTTCAGGGCATGACGGCATCTTCAGCAGGTGGGCCCCGTGGTTGCAGTGGCCTACTCCTTCCAGACCCATGAGTATTAGTGATAGTATCTGTTTCTGCCTTGCATGACGCAGTGATGCTGTCTTCCTTCCAGGTGCAGGCCCTGGGGCGGCAATTTGCCAGCAACAGCTCAGTCTGATCAGGTTATCTTGAGAGTAAGTGCTATGGGTAACCAATCAGAGCTCCCTCACACTGGTACAAAGTGCGTTGGTAATTGGTAAGTGCGGAGGCTACTCCTACCTTCAGTCTAAAAGCGCACCCTTGTGTGGGCACAGCATGTTTACAGTATTCTTCAGAGGTATCTACTGCTCTGGAACCACTCGAGACGTGCCATTGTCACATCAACAACAGTCTTTTGAGGCAACCAAAGCAGTGCTGCAGGTCAACGCCAAAGTCTTCTTTAGTAGGGTAGGCCAATTATGGTTGACGATAAGATTCACTCTGGTACATTTCAGCAGTAAATACTTCTATTTGGCATGCCGAAAGTTATATATCCAGAGATACCATTAATTATATTTTCTTTGTGTCAATCTTAAGGAATTGCGTGATCTTAAATTATTTTCATTTTTTTTTAGGGTCTGCCTGGTGAGCTTGGGTTTACTGGCAAACCAGGGCTGAATGGCGAACCGGTATGTATTCTATAGCATGTGTTTCAGAATGCCTATATCTTAATGACACTCGCTGATGGTTATGATTTTCTTTTTACAAAGATGATGAAAACTCAACTTTTCTGATTATTACCAAGGTACTCAACACTTGAGGACTTCATTTGCCTGCATGGGATCTAGTGAGTTCTGGTGTTGATGGTAGTGATGATGGAGATGATGATGAATATTGTGATGATGATGATGATGATTGTCCTCATGATGGTTATGGAAATGATGATGTTGATAATCGTGCACTTGTGCATGTGGGTATAAGGAGTATAAACAGTGTGCAAATTGGAAAGAGCTTTAAGTGGTGGAGGATTCATTCTGTTGACTGTAGGAGAAGTCTTTCCTTATGCCACACTCAAACAAACTTTAGTTGTGTGTACTTACCTTAAGGAAAGCATGAAAGCCTTTTTTTCATGTCAGAGCATGCAGCTCCAGAGCCCGCTGGTGATGGCTCAGAGACACACAGTAGCATCATTAGCAAGTCTGAATGAGAAGACTGGTTTGATGTAAACCAGTGACATGTACATCATGTTCTCCTGCTCCAACCCATGGGTTTGCACGACTATTTATTTAAGGTTGCGCTTCCACTAGAGCAACTCCAACTACACAACGATGTCCTGCCGAGGGGGAAACTGAACTAACTTTTCAGGATAGACACGCAATGGATATTTGAGGCTCTTCCTGCAAGAAGGTCCCTCTGCTCATACCCAGCTTTTGCATCCCCAGTTCCTGTGTAGACCTGAGAATAGACCCAATAATATTTCCATCTCATAGAGAGGTTGATGAGCAATGCTGATGTCATGGACGTTATTTAGGTGTCGCCAGGGGTCACAACTACGACCCCTGGCTTGGACGTTGCCACTCCTGGCACTGACTTTGTGACTCCTGTCCTCAGAGGTGGGGAAATCAATGCCAGGGACTCACAGGCGGCTCTTTCGTTTGGGGCTCCACTTTCCTTCTTTTCTTTCAATTTGTTATAACACTAACACTGAACACTACAGCATTATTCACTATTTGTGTAACAAAGAATGGAGTACAGTTAGCTGGAATGTGACCCTCTCTGCGTGCTTGTGGGGGAGAGTGTGTTTATGTGAGAGAGAGTGGGTGTATGTGTGATTGTGTGTATGTGTAAGCATGTGTGTGTGAGGGAAACTAAAGGTCAAATGGCATGTGATGTCACTTCCACTGCCCCAGGCATTCATGGCTGACATGATTTGACAATGCATTTACACAGCACACACTATACAGCCTACCTCTTGGTTTTAAGTTACCATGTTCATGTTACCTTAGGTTCCTCATTGCATAATTCCTAGATGTTTCACAGGGAGGGACTCACAGCCAAATAAGTTGGCAGTCACCCAGACAGCTGCAAGCACAATCTTTCCCAGCTCTTTCATATAGATGGACATACAGCCATTTTGGAAATACACAGCACTGCCATCCCCAATACAGGGCCAGCCCTATATTAAAATATACCAGTGTTGAGGACCGGAGAGGTCATGAGCTGGAAGGGGAGGCTCACCAGTCAAGTCATTATAAAAAGGGGGCTAGTGAGGCATTGAGCTACAGCCATGTGTGAAAGAGAAGCCAAGCTATTTAAAGACTTACACTTGAAGACACCACAAGGCCTCAAATGGGGCCACAGATCAAGGTCAGACAACTAGAAGAACAACCCAGAAAGAGGTACTAGGAACAACCCCCTGAACCTATATATTTGAAGTCTGTCTCACATCTGCCACAGATGCAGATACCAAGGAACGTTTCCCCCAACTAGAGCCTCTCTGCATTGAACTGAAAGCATCTCACTGTGCTTCTGGAGGCAGTGGAGCCGCACAGCCCTGCTGGAGTGCTGGCAGCATTGGCCTGTAGTCAGTCGGATTTTGTCGCCTTGCTTGCCAGCCTCATTTATCACTTTCAACGTGGCTTCTGTTGCTTCATCTCTCCTGAAGCTCGTTTATAGGCTGCAATGCCTGTACTTTGAGGTTGTGTTAGCTTTGATGCCAGATGATTTGACTTTTCTTTAACCATTTGCTCCTAAGAAAGATACAATTCTTCCTACAACAGCAAAACAAATCCTGCAGACTGTTTGAGGGGAGAATACATATCATGTCATAAGGATCCAGACCAGAGGCACTTTCATTGCCATCTTCAGATCCGATTCCAATAATGTGTGCGCCACTTGCCTTAGCCCCGTCAGCAATGAGGCGGAACAGTTGCTTCCTGCTTAAAGCACTAATGTGAGTGTCCTGCTCAAACTTACAGAAAGCTAGTTGTGCGGAACTGTCACCTGAAGCAGTGTCCATTACCTGAGAACTATCCGTCAGAGAAATATGTCTGCCTTGCAGCAATGGTGAAGAAGGACCCAAAACTATTTCATTCCACCGCATATAGATTTGTATTCTACTGCGCGCAGAATTTCATTCCACTGCACGCAGTGGGTATCAAATACACTTACTGAAATATTGGCAGACAAGTACCAGGCATCAGATACAGGCATCCAAAGTTGCCCTTTAATGATGCATTGTTCCATACCATGCACAAAGCATGGGAGGATCTCCACTCTGAAAATGCATAGGCAAGTCTCAACTGTCCCAACCTTTGTCAAATCACTTCCAGCTCAAGAGAGCCTCGGGGTGCAAGCATCTTCATCCAAGCAGAAACTCAAAATATCATTGTCTGCTCCCATGGACAGGAAGTTGAAAATATTGACGACATTAGGCAACAGTTTTCCTCCAGCATACATGCTTTTAGAGTATGTCATGCAACAGTATGAGGCAGCGTTGCTTTATAGGAAATGACAGTCATGCAAGTTCTCTACTTACAAGTGATAAGAGATGGCAGGATAATGGCTAATTCATGGTCAATTCATATTGGACTATAAACACTTGAGACAGAGGCTCGGCTATGACTCCACGAGTAGTGCTCAGGTTCTGTGTTTCAATGCATTCGCCCAGAGTCTCCAGTGACATGCACGGCATGTTAGTGTATTTACTCCTTAAGTATTATTTCTTTGGTGATAAAGCTGATAACACACTCAAGCGGCTTAAGCAACCACACCGTTCACTCTGGAACTTGTCTCTTCGGAGAGACACTTACATCAGCAGTGGAAAAGATTCCACAGCTACAGTTCCCAATTCATGATCCCATGACAATAGGTATGCTCATCTCTGCAGCTGTGTTTTTCTACAAAATAGGGACAGAGAAGGTGGGATCCATAAATTCACATTCTCTTCCCAAATAGCAACCGGTTGCTGAGTCTCGTAGAACGTAATACCATAACCTACCAGGGGTGGGCAGGTACCGACTAGTTTGTGTATATAGGGGCAGATTTATGAGGCCCGTTGCGCCATCGGAACGTCACTTTTTGTGACGCTCCGTGGCGCAGAAGCCTGCATGATATTTATCAGGCAGCACTGAGACACTTTTTTTGGCTTAATGCTGCCTCATAAATATCAGTCCCTTTAACGCAGTGTTCTGCGTTAAAGGGGCGTGCAATGGGTGTTGCTGGGGGCGTTCCCAGCAACACCCATGGCCTTTTGACACTGCCCCAGATTTACGAGAAATCGTAAATCTGAGGCAGCGCCAAAAGCTTCCGCCTCCCCAGGGGAGGCGTAAGGGAGGCTCAACGGGGAGAAATATCTTTATTTCTCCTCGTTTTTCCTTTTTCTATGTGTGCTGCATTCTGCAGCACCCATACAAAGAGGAAAAACCTCTTGTGATTATTTTTGAACAGAAAGGTTTCCCTTCCTGTACAAAAATATTCATCTCCGCAACGCAGGCACCCTTGCACCATGGTGCAGAGGTGCCAGCGTTGGCGCAGGCAGCCCATTGTGCGCCGGCGCAGGGGAAAAGGACAGGAATGCGCCGCATTTTATAGATACGGCGCATCCCTGCCCTTTTCTTTTGCCGTAGGGAAGCGCAGCAGGAAGGCCTGCTGCGCTTCCCTACGGCAAAACCTCATAAATCTGCCCCATAGTGTTATAACTATGGACCAGTGGGTCTTTGAATATCACTTGATTGGTTTAATCCTTCCTACTGCATTAGAGTCTGTCAACAATGTTCCCCGCTCCTACCCTTTTGTGGTAGAGAATGATCTTGATGAAAGAAGTTAGCTTTGTTCTCTAAATAAGCACCCTGGACAGAGTAACCATCTTAGGAGCAGGTCAAAGTGCTACTTTTTAATCCTCAACAAAGATGGAGGTCTTCAACCCATCCTCAATCTTTGCTAAGTGAACAAGTGACTGAGGAAGCAGATTCAAAATGGTCGCACTCCAGTATATTCACCAGGCACATCAGAATAAGGCAGGGCATCCTGCATCTTCAGGACAGCTATTTTCACAGACCCATGCAGGCAACACAAGAATGTTTCTATGATTTGGGGTATGTACCAAGCACTTTCAATTTTTCAGCTTGATTGTGAAAAAATAAGTGCCAGGTTCTCATCAGAAGGTCACTGCAGCTTCCACCACACATTGCCCTGCTATGCTGAGAATGACAGTACCAACACAACTACAATTTAGATTATTTCATGCCCAAAGCTATAAACATAGCTTGGACGGCAGGTAATATTCATTTTTATTGAATATAGCATTAGTAATTACTTGTTGTTGTGGTCATCTCTAAATTACCTAGACAACACCACCTTGTGGCAGGCAGTGACAAGCACCAGTGCTGACAATTAAGTGCTGGTGCTGAGCACCGGAAACCACCGGCTCAAATTAAGACCTGATTATTCTAGCATCATCAGCACCAACAGCATTCACCAAGTTGCTAACATTCATATTGGCATTTCAGGAGTTTGCCTAGTAGAAGCACTGAATGTCTACGCACACCATAAATTAGAACTCTACTCTCATGTAAATCAACAGGTATTCTGGAAAAAAATATTTTCTTTACAACATGGAACAGAAACTGTTAAAATTTGTATTCTTTGAAGTGTTTGAGAGGTCAAATACTAGGGATACATTCTTGATCAGTTTGATGTTTCATGTGAAACACGCATCACCTCACTACACCCTACAGTACATTCTTCGGATCCTAATCAGGAAAATTGATCCTCCTCCTCCCTACCATCTAATTTGCCAGGCGTTGTACTGGCAACAGTATAACCTTTTAGGGATGTCCTCAACTTCAATAGTTAGAGTCTTTTTTGTTAACTGGTGTTAGACCAACATCAGCTCATTGTCATTTGCTATTTTAAATGTTATGAATCAATTGTGATGTACTTTTGAATGTATTCATCATTAATTGTTTTCAACTTAATTATATCATAACATAAATGCTTCTGCGAGGAATCCAGTTTGGGATCTCCTGGGAAATAAAAATTTACTGGCCTTGAATTGTTTAAATGTGGGGCTTTCACATCTGGTGTCCAGGAATCCCTGCAACGCATACCCCCAGTAGAGGACGAAGCGCCCCTTTTACCATTTGACCTGCAGGGAAAGGTTGCAAAGCAGCCCAATCATGGAGGTGGATTCACCAAAAGATGGGTTACAAAAGTGACACCAAGTCCTTTGACCCCTAATGATACTACAGGAAGTGACCATTGACCAGCTGACACCCTCTCCTCAGCTATTCTCAACTGTTGTTTTTATCATCTTTCACATGTCTTTCTCACCTGTTGCTGCCTCTTTCTCACCCCTCCTCTCTCCTCCAATATCTCAACTGAGAGTTTGCCACTGGTCCCCTTATAATATCTCAAATGCCTTACCCTCTCTCAGCTGACCGTCTCACCTATTCTGTCTTTTTTCCTCTCTCTGCCATTTCTCTCCCACCTTCTCCCACCTCTCTAATGCTCTTGTCTGTCTCTTTCTCACCTGTCTGTCTCTGACATCTCGAGATTTATCACCCCTCCTCATCCATGCCTCTCCCTTATTTGTTTTTCTAATCGGTTTCTGTCTGTGTCTCGTTCTAAACTGTATAATTGTTATCTCCCATTCAGCTTTTCCAATTAATCACCACTCTCGCTCAATTGTCTCCCTTCTTCATCTGTCATTTTCTCACCTGCCCACCTCTCAGCTGTTGCTCTAACATATTTCTTTTTCGTGCTTCTCTCACACCTGTCTTCCTTTCTCTTGGAGCTGTCTCTCTCATCATTAGGTCCATCACCTCTCGGCTGTCTCCCCCACCCTCTGCCTCGGCTTCCCTCTGAACAAACATTCCCTCAGTAGTCTCTCACCTGTCTTCCCACTCACTCAGCTGCATCTTTAATACTTGTCTGAGCTGTAACTTTCTAACACATTTCACCTGTCTCCCTGTTCTTCTCAGTTGTCTATCGCCAGTTGTCTCTTTATCACTTTTCTCACACCTGTCTCTCCCTCACTTTCTGTCTCTCTTAACTCACCTGTTTCTCATCTTTCTCATATTTTTTATACTCTCCTCCTCTTCCACCTGTCTACCCCTCACTCTCTGTTGGCTTATTGTCACCTGTGTTTATCACTGATTTCTCTCACCTATCTCCCTTATTTCACACCTGTCTCTATCTCTTTTATGCCTGTCACCTCTCTCTGATGCCACTTTAGTCCCTTTCTCTCTCTCTGTCACACACGACCCACTCTCTTTATCTCAAGACCTCTCACTTGTCTCCTGTCACCTGTTTTATTCCTGCTCTTTCTTTTGTTATTTTTGACTCATATCCCCTCTTTCCTCTCTATACCATCACTCTCTATTCGCTACTCTACCCTGTATTTCTTGTTCCGTTCATCTGCTCAGGTAAAGTAGGAGACACCTTTTCCCTGGGATATGCTCCACTTGCAATATTGAAGAATTGTTTTACAAATGTGTTACTTGCCTCTAAGGCCAGGGGTCGCAGGAGCAGTGCTGGTGATCACAGGAGGCAAGCCAGGGGTTGCAGCTGCGAACCTGAAATGACGTCGTTTGAGTCCAATGCTGACTAGTAGTGTGTGCTAGAAACACAGCATTAATACTTTTCAATGAATCACTGCCCTGTGAGATTTTTTTCTTTAAAAAGTAAATATTATAATGCATGCTCAACTAAATATTACAATTTAAATTATGTATTTATAAGCTATCAAGTGAAATTTGAAATTGGAACCTCTCCTAAAGGGCCTTTGCAGACTAGCAATGTGCAAATCCCATCTTAAGAAAAGTACCTTGTGCCAATGTGTAACTCAGTATGCCCTAATCCTAAAACAGGAATATTTCTATACAGGCATGCAGGAAAACACAAAAACGTTCTACATTCAAAAGTAGTGCCTATCGGCTTTGTCAAGGTTTTCACAGTAAACAATGAAAGATAAAGTCTTTAACATTAACTTTACCTGACTGAAAACACAAGCATATTGCCCAGACCTTCATATCAGACAATTCAGGTAGCTAAACTACCAAACCATGACCATAAGGTCTCTGCCTATAGAAAGACTTAAAACACATTTTCAGGTAGACCAAAAACACATCTCTGCATTATTTCCGAAGTTGCCTGGCAACCTTTCCTGACTCTACAACACAAGAGGTCAGTTGCACTAAGGTCCTATAACCTTAGGTGCTGTTGGACAAGCTCGTCTTGGTTGCCCGCCCTTCATGGACACCCATATTCTCCTTCCTTGCAGACACAGTGTCTTCAATTGTGTCCCTGGTTTTGGGTGCCAGGTGGGGTGCACCACTTTTAACACGTGGCTGCCCAATGAGTGTTGTTGTCATGTGGTGCCAACTTCCAAATAGTCTAGTTAATGTCCCCCTCTGCATGCATTTATACTGTGTACCACAGGTATAGTAGACATGCCAATGCTTTCTTCCTTTCCATTAACTTTTCTTTCTTTCTTTCTTTCTTTCTTTGTTTGTTTCTTTCTTTCACTCTTTTTCTTTCTTTCTTTCTTTCTTTCTTTCTTTCTTTCTTTCTTTCTTTCTTTCTTTCTTTCTTTCTTTCTTTCTTTCTCTCTTTCTCTCTTTCTCTCTATCTCTCATTCTTTCTTTTTCTGTTTCTTTCTTTTCATAATGTGGATGCCTTTTCCCACTGTAGAGCAACTAATAGGAAGGACTCCAAGGCCAGGCAGCAGCTTTCCAGGCTGCCCAGCAAAGCTGTTTATGACACTGGAGTGCAGGCCCCCTCACGCTCAGCACCATTTCCTTAGTTCTGGGCAGCAGGAGCAGATGGCTCCTCCTCTGCTCACACATGTCTTATTTCATGGAGTGGACTGTGTTACTGTTGCCCAGGGGGCATATAACGAATTGGGCAGGGAGAGAAATTTCCAACAGGTCTTGATGCCAAAAAAACAGCACACGATCACACTATGCCCCCAGAGGGTCCCGACACCATAAATACTCCCCATGAAGCAGAGACACATCTTTCTGAAGATTCCTTTCCAGTTGAGGGTGCCCCAGGCCTAGAGCATCTGCCAAGGATTCAAAAGCAGCATCCAGGAGTGGCAACTCAAAGTTAGTGTATCTCTGACCCGGATACTCAAGTTTTCAAGGGACTTGTGACATTTTGCTCCTGGTGGAGGGCAGAAGGGCTTCACTCGCACTGAACCCCCAAACCAGGAGTCTCCTTACACTCAGAATTCAGTAAGAAGTTTCTTTAAGCCTGCTCAGAGCCTCTAGAAGGCGTACTGCTTCCTCCTTAGCAGCAGCTTAGATGCAGCTTTCTGAATTTCTCCTCCTGTCTTGCCGCCATGGACACCCAACCTACGGTTCCTCAGCAGCACCCAAAAGGTCCTATACGGATGCTCACTTTCCTTTCCTGTACCTCTAACTACCCAGGCCTTGGGCCACTTGCAGAGTGATTGTGCACAATGATAAGAAACATCAGTGTGCACTTCTGGGGCACCACAACAGCCCAGTCCAACAGATGTCCTAGGGACTCACCCTCTTTCAGGGTCCCCAGAAAGAGCACTCTTCTCTGGGCCTATGGGTCTGGGAGTAGGTTTGACAAGCCCTTGAAAATATCTGCAAAGTATATGTCGAGTGGATGCACATCGCCAAACTCCGAAACGGTTTGTGAACGTCGCCAGTCTTTCCTGTGTTCCTCCATGTCTTGCTCAACTTTCTGAGCTGATGCATCATCTTCAGAAGGGCTGGGGTGCTTCCTGTGATTGGTGATGCACAAACCCAATTTCGTGGTGCCACATCACTCCTTGACTTCAACCGCCATTGGCATAGGCAATAGGTCTCGCCTTTGGGACCTTATAAGTGTTTAGTTATCCAGCACAATATCCTTGGTGCAACAACATGAAGTGTTGCATGGCTAAACACTTATAAGGTCCCAAAGGCAAGACCTATTGGCTATGCCAATGCTTGTGTTAATTGCGCCGGGATTTAAAATTGCGACCCGCAGGTCTCAGAGGGCGCACGGCTCACTACAAGGAGTCATCAGTTACAAAGACCAAGAGGAGTAAGAAATGCCTTCCGTTCCGTGTTATGTGCTAGTCTGTACCATTCGAGCTGTGTACGCCTCAGCTCGTTGCCACCCGCCATCTGGATAAAGTGTGCTCCTCTACCAACAGCGATCCTAAGCACTTATCCAATGGCTGCACTTAAGATCGCCTCCTCTTAGGACATACATTAAGGACAGTTCGGCAGTCCCCATTAATCACACACACGCCCCACAACACAACATTCCTTGCCTATCAATTTTCCTTTGGGTTTTAAAGCTGAAGCAGAAGAGGAAGGCAGGGACGTCACTTAGCAATGCGAGAAACACATTAATGGGCTGTAAGCGGCGCGCGCTAGGCGTCATGCATTACTCTGCAAGCACAAAAGCAATACGTTATCCATGCAGCCATGGCGCTGACAAGCACTCGGGGGGTATATTTGTTGCACAGGGGGTGGGGGGCGTGCAGGCCCAGAAGCTGAAGCTGCAGAGGAGGTTGGGGAATACCTACGCTACCGAGGACGGGCGAGGGCTACAAGAAACCACACCGCAGATGACACAGGTGGTGCTAGGGAAATGTTTACTGGGGGGAGGGGGCATTATCAGGATTCTGTAGTAATCAGGAGGAAGAGGTAGGTTCATGGAAAATCTGTACTATGGACGCAGATGTGCGTGTGTGTGTTTGGTTCTGTCTTCTTGCAGTCGTAAAGTATTCTAAAACAAGCATTGGCCGGGTGTTGATGCTCTCAACCAAGGAGACCGGGAGTGCACGAGGAAGACAGCTAAACAACGCGACGCGGACGTGAAAGCGATCACGATCACGGGGATGCGCTCTGTGGTCGGGCGGGGGTGGAGCGAGGCGCGCTGCATTGGAGAGGCGGAGCGCGCGCTTGTGCACGTAATCGCAAGCTGGTGGCCAAGCCTTTGGTAGCACTTTTAAAACCCGCTTACAAAATGTCTCGCAGAGCAGCGCATGCTCTGACTCAGCGAGACCTAAAAAGACACTTAGGGCCTCATGTAGGAAGCCAAATACCAGTCGGTAACGGCCGATTTTCGGTAATTATACCGTTACCGACCAGTATTTTTGCTTTTGAGATGTAGGGGGAGAATTTCATGATTCGGTATTTACCGAATCGATAAAATTACCGAATCGGTAAAATTACCGATTCGGTAATATTACCGATTCGGTAAATACCGAATCATGAAATGAGATGTAGGGGGAGTGTGTGGTGGGTGTGGGGATTCGTTATTTACCACCAACTAAAGGTTGGTGGTAAATGATGAATATGTGTAAAAAAGCATTTTTGTGCACGTTTAAGTGTGCAATGTGGCAGACATACATGCCCTTAGGGCATGTATGTGCGCCACATGTGCACACATGGCCGAATCAGGGGTGCAACAGGGTGTCAATGTGACACCCTGCCACCCTTGCATGTGCTCCCCCATTACCGAATCGGTATTTACCGATTTGGTCGGTAAATACCGATTCGGTAATTACCGAATTTTTCCGAATCGGTAATATTTACCGACTCATTACCTACATTGCATTTACCACTTCATAAATACCGAATCGGTATGATTCGGTATTTATGAAGTGGTAAATGCCAGCCCACCTACATAAGGCCCTAAATGGATGAAGCCCCCTTCCTGTCTCACAATGACAGCTGAATCAAAAAGCGAGGCAGACTCTCCGTGAGCGAAAATCTGTCTATCCTGAACTATCTGTTCCTGCCAAAACTTTTCAAAGAGAACATTATTTGCAAACAGACACAGGAGTCTATTCCCTTCCATTGTCCACTCTTGAGAGCACTCCCTACCCCTGACTAGCAAGCTGCAGATTATGGAGATTCAACCCCCAACCCTCCCTTCAGCAGGAGATTCTCAATGCTCCTGGGAATTAGCCTATTGTATTTTAGGGCCGTGGTGCAGCAAAATAACTAACTCACTCAACTGGGCTTCTAATAGCATGATTCCCATTAAGGGCTGGCTCAGATAAGTATGCAAAATTATATCATATGTTAAGGAGTCTTGATATGTCAAAGGGTTGCAATGTAGAACCTTTTATCTTTTTCCTATCTGGAGTTCCACTTTAATCACACTTTAAAATATAGAGTCCATAAAGAAGACAATATGCATGATATACTTACCCAAGAGTAATGATCTAGTTGCTCTCAATCTCCAATTAAATACTAGCAGTTGTATCTAGACCCCATCTGCCACAGTAATAACTGTGTGCAGAGGGCTGGCTGATTCAATACACTTTTACACATTCAGCCTGAACGCGTATGTCCATCTTTGGTATATCCAACTGAAGGTTCAGCTCAATACCATTTTACCAAGTGTATTAAAGTGGGTAAAACTCTATTAGCCGATGAATTCCCACAAAAAAGAGGTGAAAATGAACTCTGGTGGACATTAACAAATAGAATCTGCTCCCTAAAGGTTTTCAAACAACATTTAAATACGAACTCAGGAAAGGGAAAATTGAGTGCCTCAGATACTAAAAGGGACTGTGTGTCAATTGATAGTAATTATCCACACACAAACACTGCTCAATTTAGATGGCATGATGAATCTTCTTTCGGACACGAAATGAAGCTTAGAGAATACATTTGGTCAAATGGTGAGACAGTCCATGCTTCAATACAATCTAATCCATAATACACTAATTATGACCAAGATCAAAGTCATTACTATACGCATAAAAGACTGGCACTACACAAACACTACTTGGAATCACTATTTTCATATGATACTACATGAAGTAAATATTCATCTTTAAATAATCTATTTCAAAATATGTTTCCCATATTTAGGGACCCCCAGGCAAAGATGGCCAAGCTGGACTACCTGGAATTCAAGGGTTAAAGGTAAGTTGAATTGCTTCATTTGATTTTGTTAGATAATAATGCTTGATGTAAACATTGTAGTTTTTGTTTAATGTATGATTTAAGATCAAAACCAAAATATGGCTTATCTCTCAAAATATAGGAACAACTAGTGGATTCTACAAGTTCCCTTGATACATATCATATACCTTTACTCAGTAGATCATAATGTGTTAGATGTATTAAGTCTTCTCTTTTTACTCCAATTTAGAGTGTTTTTTATGGTGGCTGTGTATCTGCATTCAAGCAATCTAATAAACTGAGAAAAATGGGTAGAAGGACAGATCTATTTCTGGTGAAATTAAATTAGTTTTAAGTGCTCTGTGTTCAGAATTTGCCTTAGGGCCATTGAGTTGTAGAGAAGCATTTTTAAAATTGGGCTGTGCCTGCTGCCTTGTTCCCTGCACAAAGATGTTTTCTAATCTGGACTGGCAGTTTTCTATAAAGAAAGTCTGTTAAGATTATTTTAGTTGTTTATTTATTGTCTAACAAAGTAATATTAAGTCTTTTACCATATCTTTACAGCGAGGCACATGCCTGCCAGACTACACCCCACCACATTTAGAGATCTTTGACAGGAAAGTGGGCATTTCTGAGCCTGCAGAGGAGCTGCTGTCACACCAGCTCCTGTGACTGCCCTGTAGAGTTTCTCTGGGGTGCCATGTTCAATGCACCTGCACAGAAAAGATTTTTTTTTATTTTACAAACGTAATCGCATGAAGCAGATTCTTGTTTTTGTAAAACAAGAAATATATGTCCCTTACATGCTTGGATTTGTCTCCCAGCGGATGGGGAACATTTTGTGTGTTTTTCTGCTCAGGACTGCCAGACATTTAATAGTGGTTCAAGCATGAAAAAATGTATGTCACAAAGTTTGTCCGAAATAGCATGGACATTCTGAGGCACTTAGTCTGAACGGCCAATGTCCTTTGGGTTGTCAGTCTGAGATTTACATGGGCAGGTCAGTGTAGGCTCCGCCAGTAAAAATGTGGTTGTTCGTCCAACTTTAGACACAGCGGGCAAACTGGGAATTTGACCGACAGTGTAGCCCTCCACATTTGTCGCAGAGCACCCTTTCCACCCAACTTTGAATAAGGCCCTTAATCTACCTTCTCTGTTTCCAAGAGGCATCATGAAAACAATTGAATCCTTGGAGATAAGTCCAAAGGAGTAAGGCCCTTTAGGATAGTCCAGGCTCACAGGAGTGAGGAGGTTCTAAAACTGTAAGGATCAGAATACAATACGCAAGCACTGCTGCTGTCCCCGAGACTATTCACCCTTGTGCAAGGACAACATATGGTTCCAAAACACAGACTTGTAAAATGCAGAGAGCGCCGAAACTGCAGAGTAATCACTTAAAAACATACACAAGGCGAATCATAGAAGCATTATTACCAGTAATGAGTAAAGATCACAGAAAACACAAAGATCTAAATGTAGTTTTCTGTAACATGTTTTGACTGTTGCTATTTGTAAAGAAATGCCTCTTTTTGCATATCACCTCCAAAGTTTCAGACTGATGCTGCTGGTGTTTTGACTCTGAGAGTGCACTGAGGCCTGCTAATCAGACCTCAGTGCCAGTGCTGTGACTCTTCAAAATATATGTTGATTGACTTATACCCAATTGTCTGACTTTGCTTCTTTATAAGTCCCTAGTATATGGTACCGGGGTACCTAGGAACTGTAAGTTAAAGTATCCCGCCAGGTCCAACATTTCTGTCACCCTGGTTGTGACAATTGTGAAAACATGTCTCCCAGCCTGCCACCAGGGCCGGACTGGCCGTAGCGGGCATCGGGCAATCCCACGGTGGGCTGCAAGGGTGGGGTCCGGTTTTGTTACAGGGCCATTTTTGCAGATCAGCCCTGTAACAAAATCGGCCAAAAACTGACCCTGGCAAAGAGCTCGGCCACACCCCCAACCCCCCGGGGGCCGGCCGAGCACTTTGCCAGGGCCGGTTTTGGTTCCCAGTCCGGCCCTGCCTGCCACTGCAGCCTGGCAGAGCAGTTTTAAACTGCTAACTCGACTCTGCCATTTAGACTAATGGCAAAGCCCAAACCTCTCACTTTAATATATATGTCACCGCTATAACAGGCCTGTGGAGTCCTAAAGTAGTTTGCTGAAAGTTAAAAGGTAGGGCATATATTTTTATATGTCCTAATAGTGAAACACCCAAATTGTCACTTTTACAGTGAAAAGGCTGGTAGCTCCATTGGGGATTGCAAGGTTACACACTGACAACCCAGCTGGGCTAACTTCAGAATGGGATTACTAAAAGTGGTACTTCAAGATTTCAAAATGAGCATTGCATTAAACCCGACTTGATGCCGTGGTCATATTTAATGTAACTTTGACATTAATGCAATTTTTAGAAAGTTGCCACTCTGTTACCAAAATTTTCCAGTGGCCATTTGCAGATGCTGGCCAACAGACAGCCATCTGGCCACCTGGGAAGAAGTTTGAATGACTCCCAGCAGCAGGAACAATGGAGGCCTGCCATTGGAAGAAGTGTCACCTCCCTCTGGCAGGAAACCCCACAGAGTGTGAGACCAAAAGCAAGCTTCCAAGGGGAACCCGCCTTTGAAGGGCAAATGTTGGACACACATGAGAAGAGCTGTCCCTTTGATGAGATAGACAGGCTAGCATCAGGGACAGAGAGGGGAGACCAGTTGCCAGACCATTTTTCTGTGGGCCGGTAGCACATAGGAAGCCACACCTCTAGGGTGGGCTACCAACCTCCACACACCAATAGAGGGGTTCAGTCATCATGGGAGTGGGCAGATTAATACACTCTTTGATACCTAGATGCCGCACATTGCAGGATATCATGACAAGGCAGGGAAGAACTGGAAAACACATTGGCTAGCAATTGCTACCTCCCCGAGGGCACTTTCTGGGCATAAAAATTGAAGCCCTGGCACCTAGACCTCAAATCACTTCTGGACTGGAGAGAGGACCAAATAGGAACTGCTCTGCTGTCCCCAGGCCCTAGCAAGAGAAGCTGCACCAGATGCTGGGCTGCAACTACTGATCTTTGGGCCGGCAAAGAGAGGACTGTGCCTCTGATGCCTGGCTCATGGAAAAGTCACTCCCGAGCCCCAGACAGAAGAGGTGAACTCCAAGAGTCAACTGACTGACTTCCTGTTACAGCACTAGGGCCGCAAAAGCTGAGGAACCTCGTTCAGAGCAGTCAGTACCCACAATCGCCTGATCACCACTGACTGCCCACGTGCACCCCGGGAGACCAAGCACTGATGCTGCTGGACCCAGAAGAGATGTGGGGGTGCAGTTTGTTCACCCAAGATGGACACTAGTCCTTACCAAAGGGAGCCACTGGTTTTGCTGTGGCTGGAGATCAGTAGTTCAGTGACAACTGGACTTTTTCTCGACCAAAGAGGACTTCGAGGGACATTATCCCCTGTGGCCAAAGTTGCCCCACTTGGACCTTGGGCTGAGAAGTAGCCTGAGGAAGACCTTCAGCGACCACACAGCATCCTCAGCTTCTTCAACACCCTGTATCCATTGCATCAGGACCACTCCAGTAAAGTCTAAGGTGGTTCACACATAGAACCTGGAACTGGACTTAAGACTGCTTTGGTGGCAAGGTAACTGTCCTGCAACTACTTTCTGGACCCCTGGCCGCCCCCTGTCGGAGTTGGTCACCCAACGCAGAAGATACTTAGGCCTCATTTATTTCAGCTGGTAATTAAAGGGAATACAGTAGATCTGTGTATCAATTCTAGCTAGAATCTCCATAGCAGTCACCAGCAAGTATGTGTTAATATATTTTGGCACAATTCATTTTAAAAAGCTGATTTGACAAAAATCCTCTAGCCACGTGTAGATTTATCATTTGCAATTCCAGAGTATTCATGAACTAATTAAGAATATTACATTGTGCCACACTGACTTTTAAATTGGTCTTAATGCACACTAAAAATATTAACAATTGTCTTGGTGCAAAGGGATTCCATGTAAGAAAATGGTATATGTAGATCAGGAATCCCTACTAACCTATAACAAGTAAAGAAAAGGATAATGCAAAATCACAGCTTAAGCACCGAGTATGAGGGGTTTTGTTCTTGCTTGAATCAGTAAGAAAGATAAGAAAGAAGGCACATCATTAGACTCAGAGGAACTTGTCGGCTGAGACCTACTATGCATGTGCCTAGGAACACAGTGCATACTTTGTGCTAAAAATACAAATGTAGATTATTTCAAAACACAAACAAATGATGATCAGTGTGGTCCGCCTAGTCTACTTAAAATATTGAGAACTATTTAGAATGTTTACATGTTTTTAAGGAGCAGAGTAGGCCAGCAATGTTTCTTGGCACCTTATTAGAGATTATTATAGAGTAATAAATTGATTAAAGTCTGGATTGTCTTTCCATATGAAAGCGGTGGCAGCTGTTCTCCCAATCCTGTCTCTAAAATGGACTTTTCCTACCTGTCTTTCCTACTGGCTGAATGTTGAACAAATGTGACACACGTTTCTGTCTAAGATGCTGTCCTCCAAACATCCCAAACTGATTTTCACTGAGTCGATTCCACTGTAGATCTCAATAGCCATCTGTCCCAAAGATGTTTAGAATCAAGATATTGTGTGGTATGGAAGAGTGCTCCCTTCAAACGCATGTTAAATCTATTAATTAATAGAGATACACATAACAGAGGAAAACATACAAAGCATATGCATGTGCACTGTTTCCAGCGGCTTGTCAGCTCGGTAGTTTAAGTTATTTATTTCTTGTTTCCGCAGGGTGATAAAGGAGAAAGGGGAGATGATGGGTTTTCTGGGAAAACCGGACCCAGGGTGAGATATTCACTTGGTAGATCAGCACGTGTTTTGCGTTTTGAATGATGACAGTGATGAAAGATTTCCCAATATGCAACACTGTACTTGCCTGCCCCTGTGCTGCCGCTTGCATTTCCTGTGGGCACTTTTTCAGCCTCTGTGATTTAATCAGTCGGACTGCTGAGCTTTTAAATGTAAAGTAGTTTATTATGATTCTATTAATGTTAGTAGATATTTTTTCAGTTCTGCTATCAGTAATTGTTTATAAAGATATTGTTGCCTTAGGATAGTTATGACAATTGGCCCAAATACTTTAAATACTGTAAGGTTATGCATTACCCGGGTGAAAGAGCTTGTAATGTAACTTCCTGCGTGGCCATTGTAGGAAACATAGAGGATAAATGACATTTGGTAACACCTTGTGTATGGCTGGCATTTCAGTACAAAGGGTCTCATTGATGGGAGCTTTCACAAATCCTAGAATCTAAGTCACGTGAGCACCACCCTTCTCCCAAGACTGGCAAGGTTCTGGAAGAATGTGAACTATACTTTCTGAAAGACCTCTGTGCCTCTACCACTATCAGAGGTTTAAGCATGTTTGCCAGGGAAAAAAACAATAATTTATCTGTCCTGAAATTCCAAATTTGTTCTCAAGTATGTTCATATTCCTGAAAAACAAAGATTTAAGATTCTGAAGGTTGTGCAACTGCTTACAAATGACCTTTCTTTTGGGAAAAATGCACATTCTGGACCAACATCATCCTGGCAGATAGAAATCAGACTTACATAAAAAAAGAGGGGAGAAGTTATGTCCTACAACCTCTCTAAATCCCTGTTTGCCTGATCATTTGAAGACAAAAGTATGTAAATTCTTCCCAAGCATTTGGCCTGCTGGTAGATATTTTCATCAGATGGGCAGTCGGATGCGGGCATCTGCCGTGGCAACTTTCATCACGAGTCTAGATAAGCCCCGCTTTGCCTTCTCATGTAGAATCATTAGTGCCGCCCTCTGACCTGCCCAACACTGACCCTGAGAGCTTCCCTAACAGCGGAGGTAAGTCTCTGGCGCCCACTGGGTGATGAAGAGGTCATAGAAATGTTAGCAGTACGCCTATCCTTCCGCCGGAAATGAAGCACTCTTGACTGGGGGGAAAACACCCACTCTCATAAACACTTGAGATGCTCACTTCCGGAAACAGGGCCACGCCCCCTGCCAAACATCCACTCACCAACCCTCAATGAGCCCGGCCGCCAAACACTTCACCATCTCTTCAAGATACGCAGCTTTGGTAGATTATTTCTGCACTTTTAGGTAAATCATTTGAACAGTAGAATAACAAACCTTTCATGTGTCAGACATTTTATGGTACATCTTCTACATCCGGCACTGTGATAGGCTGTTGCCATGTAAAATGCAGAGCCAGGGGCATACACCACAACTAACTGTGTTCTTCTTTCAGGGAGAAACTGGGGAGCAAGGTCCTGCTGGTCGTGTGGGGGAAAAGGTAAGATGTGGACTCGCTCTCATTACTGAGGTTTTGTTTTTTTGTACCAACACCACGGATAGAAAAGGGGCCGGGCTGCACAGTGGGTCCTATTTAAAGAGAGTTTAGAGAGTTAACACCCAATTACTCCAACTGTGATTGCTTGACTCTTAGTTTAGCTATGCTTGTGAACCTCCTTCTTTTGTGTATTCTCTTGTCACTTTCTGTACTTTTGGTTTCCTCTCGCCGTTGTTCTGGGTTCTCACTGATTGAAGTTCTGATGCTCAGGCATCTTTTTGTCAGGTGTGTGTAACACTGGGTCTGTTTGGTGGTTGGTGTATCTATATTCCTGATAGATGTATTGCAAGCCCCTTCTGTGGCCCTATTGTATCTTAATTTGCAATATGTGACTGTTATCAGAGTGAGTGTGCCACGTGACTTTGTCATTTTTGTCACTCTGTATGGGTGATTAATTGTCTCTTGCTTGGCCTATGATGTTTCGTTGTGTTTCTCAGCTGCATGGCTCGTGCTATGTTCTCTGCATGAGCTGTAGGAGAGCTGTCACCTGCTTCCTTTTGTATGCTTCAACCGTGGTTGTAGTGTGCTGTACTGTTGGGAGCACAGCTTGTAATATGCTGTACGGTTGGGTGCACAGCTTGTAGTGTGTTGTACTTTAGGCAGCACAGCTTGTAGTGTATTGTATTGTCTGAAGCACAGCAGTGTGTTGTACTGTTGGGAGCACAGCTTGTAGAGTGCTGTACTGTTAGGCACTCAGCTTGTAGTTTCCTTTACTGTTGGGAGCACAGCTTGTAGTGTGGTGTACTGTTGGGAGCACAGCTTGTAGTATGCTGTACTGTCAGGACCACAGCTTGTAGTGTGATGTACTGTCTTTACCATGGCTTGTAGTGTGCTGTACTATCGGGATCACAGCTTGTAGTATGCTGTACTGTTGGGAGCACAGCTTGCAGTGTGTTGTACTGTCGGGAACACAGCTTGTAGTATGCTGTACTCTCTGGAGCACAGCTTGTAGTGCGTTATACTGTCGGGAGCACAGCTTGTAGTGTGCTGTACTGTCGGGAGCACAGCTTGAAGTGTGTTGTACTGTCGAGAGCACAGCTTGTAGTATGCTGTACTGTTGGGAGCACAGCTTGCAGTGTGTTGTACTGTCGGGAACACAGCTTGTAGTATGCTGTACTCTCTGGAGCACAGCTTGTAGTGTAATGTACTGTTGGGAGCACAGCTTGTAGTGTGCTGTACTGTCAGAAGCACAGCTTGTAGTGTGCTGTACTGTCAGGAGCACAGCTTATAGTGTGCTGTATTGTTGATAGTACATCTTGTAGTCTGGAACACAGCTTGTAGTGTGGTTTACTGTCAGGAGAACAGCTTGTAGTGTGGTTTACTGTCGAGGGCACAACTTGTTGTGTGCTGTACTGTCGGAGCACAGCTTGGAGTGTGCTGTACTGTCTGTAGTACAGCAGTGTGTTATACTGTTGGGAGCACAGCTTGTAGTGTGCTGTACTGTCGGGAGCACAGCTTGAAGTGTGGTGTACTATCGGGAGCACAGCTTGTAGTGTGCTGTATGTCGGGAGCACAGCTTGTAGTGTGCTGTACTGTAGGAAGCACAGCGGGTAGTGTGTTGTACTGTTGGGAGCACAGCTTGTAGTGTGTTGTAAACAAGCTGTACTGTCGGAAGCACAGCTTGTAGTTTGCTGTACTGTCGGGAGCACAGCTTGTAGTATGCTGTTATATTCGGAGAACAGCTTGTAGTATTCTGTACTGTCTGTAGTACAGCAGTGTGTTATACTGTTGGGAGCACAGCTTGTAGTGCGCTGTACTGTCGGGAGCACAGCTTGTACTGTGCTGTGCTGTCGGGAGCACAGCTTGTAGTGTGCTGTACTGTCAGGAGCACAGCTTGTAGTGTGTTGTACTCTCGGGAGCACAGCTTGTAGTGTGCTGTACTGTCGGGAGCACAGCTTGAAGTGTGGTGTACTATCGGGAGCACAGCTTGTAGTGTGCTGTATGTCGGGAGCACAGCTTGTAGTGTGCTGTACTGTAGGAAGCACAGCGTGTAGTGTGTTGTACTGTTGGGAGCACAGCTTGTAGTGTGTTGCAAACAAGCTGTACTGTCGGAAGCACAGCTTGTAGTTTGCTGTACTGTCGGGAGCACAGCTTTTAGTGTGCCGTATTGCTGGTAGCACATCTTGTAGTGTGCTGTACTGTCAGGAGCACAGCTTGTAGTGTGCTGTACTGGTGGTAGCACATCTTGTAGTGTGCTGTACTGTTGGGAGCACAGCTTGTAGTGTGCTGTACTGTTTGGAGCACGGCTTGGAGTGTGCTGTACTGTTGGGAGCATGGCTTTTAGTGTAGTACTGTTGGGTGCACGGCTTGTAGTATGCTGTTTTGTTCAGAGCACAGCTTGTAGTATTCTGTACTGTCTGGAGTACAGCAGTGTGTTATACTGTTGGGAGCACAGCTTGTAGTGGTCTGTACTGTCGGGAGCACAGCTTGTACTGTGCTGTACTGTCGGGAGCACAGCTTGTAGCGTGCTGTACTGACGGGAGCACAGTTTGTAGTGTGCTGTACTGTCGGGAGCACAGCTTGTAGTGTGTTGTACTCTCGGGAGCACAGCTTGTCGTGTGCTGTACTGTCGTAAGTACAACTTGTAGTGTGCTGTACTGTCGGTAGCACAGCTTCAAGTGTGTTGTACTGTCGGGAGCACAGCTTGTAGTGTGCTGTACTGTCAGGAGCACAGCTTGTAGTGTGCTGTACTGTAGGAAGCACCGCCTGTAGTGTGTTGTACTGTTGGGAGCACAGCTTTTAGTGTGCTGTATGTTGGTAGCACATCTTGTAGTGTGCTGTACTGTTGGCAGCACATCTTGTAGTGTGCCGTACTGTTGAGAGCACAGCTTGTAGTGTGCTGTACTGTTTGGAGCACAGCTTGTCGTGTGTTGTAAACAAACTGTCTTTTGGAAGCACAGCTTGTAGTTTGCTGTACTGTCGGGAGCACAGCTTTTAGTGTGCTGTATTGTTGGTAGCACATCTTGTAGTGTACTGTACTGATGAGAGCACAGCTTGTAGTGTGCTGTACTGTTTGGAGCACAGCTTGTAGTGTGGTGTACTGTTGAAAGTACAGCATGTCGGGGTTTACTATTGGGAGCACAGCTTGTAGTGTGCAGTACTGTCGTAAGTACAACTTGCAGTGCGCTGTACTGTCGGGAGCACAGCTTGAAGTGTGTTGTACTGTCGGGAGCACAGATTGTAGTGTGCTGTACTGTCAGGAGCAAAGCTTGTAGTGTGCTGTACTGCAGGAAGCACAGCTTGTAGTGTGTTGTACTGTTGGGCACACAGCTTGTAGTGTGTTGTAAACAAACTGTCTGTCAGAAGCACAGCTTATAGTTGGCTGTACTGTCGGGAGCACAGCTTTTAGTGTGTTGTACTGTTGGGAGCACAGCTTTTAGTGTGCTGTACTGTTGGGAGCACAGTTTGTAGTGTGTTTTACTGTCTGGAGCACAGCTTGTAGTGTGCTGTACTGGTGGAAGCACAGCTTGTAGTGTGTTGTACTGTTGGAAGCACATCTTGTAGTGTGCTGTACTGTTGGTAGCACATCTTGTAGTGTACTGTACTGATGAGAGCACAGCTTGTAGTGTGCTGTACTGTTTGGAGCACAGCTTGTAGTGTGGTGTACTGCCGGGAGCACAGCTTGAAGTGTGTTGTACTGTCGGGAGCACAGATTGTAGTGTGCTGTACTGTCAGGAGCAAAGCTTGTAGTGTGCTGTACTGTAGGAAGCACAGCTTGTAGTGTGTTGTACTGTTGGGCGCACAGCTTGTAGTGTGTTGTAAACAAACTGTTTGTCGGAAGCACAGCTTATAGTTTGCTGTACTGTCAGGAGCACAGCTTTTAGTGTGCTGTACTGTTGGGAGCACAGCTTTTAGTGTGTTGTACTGTTGGGAGCACAGCTTGTAGTGTGTTTTACTGTCTGGAGCACAGCTTGTAGTGTGCTGTACTGGTGGAAGCACAGCTTGTAGTGTGTTGTACTGTTAGGAGCACAGCGTGTAGTGTGGTGTACTGTTGGCAGCAAAGATGTGCCAGCGGTGTGCTTTGGTGCTGTTCTGTGCACTTAAGGGTGTGGGCAGGTTCTCCGTTGTCTGTGAGTGATGCACATGAAAGGGTGGGATTTCATGAAGAATATTATTTTGTGATGTGACTATGGCATGTTCAATGATTTATGTTAAACAATCACATGACGGGATATATCAAACTATTGGAAAGGTCTTACTTCACTGGATGCTGGGGTAGTGCAGTATTGGTACCCAGGCATATGGATGTGGTCAGCAGCAAGGGAGGGTTGAGGTGATGGAAGGTGTGAAATAGGGAGCAAGAGGGACTAAGATACGGATGAAGGGGCACGGGGTTTCAGGACTAAAAGGCATTGGGACCTAAAAGAGAGTTAGACATCCTAGCATCCTGGTCCTCTTGATACCAGGGCAGGCCACGAGGAGGTCACTGGAGACAGCAGCCTGTTTCCTCTGCCTCTCACACAGCCAGTGGATACCCTGTGCAGCATGGAAGCCCACTGTAGGAGAGTAGGATCTGCTTCACATGTCTACCCCCACTTTTTGCTGGTGTTTCACTGTTTTTCGACTTTAGTCTGGCTGGGACCCTGCTAATCAGGGCCCCAGCGTAGCTGCTTCCTCTCTAAAATGATTCCATGTACTTTAGGTACAGTTCAGATTGGATCTGAGGTGCCCTTATAAGTCCCTAGTATATGGTATACTATGTACCCAGGGCATAGGTACCCCAAACGCCTACCAGGGGCTGAAGCATGCATTATGCCACCTCTGGAAAGCCACCCAAAATGACACCACAGGTCTGCTACTGCAGCCTGAGTAATGTGGTGCATGCACCCCTTACTGAGATATAGGTTCACTATATCTCACCATATACTGCACATACAAACCTATCAGTCACCCCTTTGGCAGGCCTTATCAATCCTGAAGGCAGGGTGCTTGGTTATATGTGAGGGGGTGACCAGGCATGAGCTGAGCCCCTCTGCAGCCTTCGGAATCTCATCCCCAGGGTTGTCAGTAGTGCAGCCTGACCATATACTCTTAAGTGCATTATAACCAAATGGTAAATGCTAACTTTCGACTGGCTGCACGGAAACATATCATGTTTGGTGTCAAACACCTTGGAATCATACCCCCACATCAGTAACTGGTGTGGGAGTATGATCCCACCCTTCTAGAGGGAGAGACATGACAGCACTGGTATACCCGGTAGAAACTTAATAGAGCCCTGGCATCACAAAATGGATGCTGCTGCCACAGACACGGGTCTGGCCTCCTGCTGCTGACCGAAACTCCGGCAGGGGAGGCCTGGACAATAGGTTTCCTGTCACAGGGAGGTGTAGCCACCTCCCAGACTGGCTTATGTGTATTGGGGCTGGGTGGGATCACTCTCTGAGTGCTTTGAAGTCCTGCACTAGGGGCACATTTGGGGCCCGATTCACAGAACTAACTTAAGACAAAATCCTAAACTTACTACCATTTTGGTATTCACAGAATGCACTTACTGCTTTTGGTATTCACAGAATGCACTTACTACTTTTGGTATTCACAGGATGGATTTACGACTACTAACTTTACGTCCGCACTCGGGCTGGAAATTCCGGCCCAGAAGCGGAGCTTCCGGCCCGGAGGCGGGGCTTCCGGGCCGGAGGCGGAGCTTCCGGCCCAGAGGTGGAGATTTTGGCCATGGCTAAATCTCCGCCACTGGCCGGACTCCCCACCTCCGGCCCGGAAGCCCCGCCTCCGGGCCGGAAGCTCCGCCTCCGGGTCGGAATTTCCGGCCCGAGTGCGGACGTAAAGTTAGTAGTGGTAAATCCATTCTGTGAATACCAAAAGTAGTAAGTGCATTCTGTGAATACCAAAAGTAGTAAGTGCATTCTGTGAATACCAAAAGTAGTAAGTTTAGGATTTTGTCTTAAGTTAATTCTGTGAATCGGGCCCTTGGTGTCCCTGTGCATAGTCCAGCTCAAACCGGTTCAGGTGGTTCCAGCCCCTGCTCTGGCTTAAAACTGGACAAAGGAAATCGGTGTAGCCACCTCTCTTTCCAAACCCTCCCATAGGTGGGCCGCCAGTGTATGTCCAACCCCCTACCTTAGTATAAGTATGGGACATCAGTCCTTAGGACTTTAGATTTAGATTTAGAAACTCTGAAGCCAAATCCTGGACCTTCGACGCTCTGCTCAAGACCAGAGGACTGAAGAAATCTCTCTTGGGGTCAAGGAGTGACTCCCCTGCTTGGCAGGCACCAACAAAGCAATTTGCCAGTCTGCATTATCGAAGCTCCCGCCGGACTCCAAAGTATTTGCAGCCCAGGAAGAGGATTTCAATGACATCTCAGAGTCCGACCCGAGTCCCCAGCAAAGCTGAGACCCGCAGCCCTCGTGAGTAGTGTGGAACCGGAACTCCTGGTCACCGTGCACTTTTGCAAGTGCATTGAGTTCTCGATGCCTCTTGAAGTGGCGCTTAGGCTAGCTTGTAGCCCCCACCTCGAGCACTGAATCCACCGAAGATTGTTGGCCTGGTCATTCCGAGTGACCCGTGGGCCGCCATTTTGTGTTTCGTCTCAAGGTCCTGTTGCAATCTCTGGTCCGTTGACTGGTGGGTCCCTGAGGGGGTAACTTTGTATTTCCTTGGGCTTCTCTGGATGCTCCAGACGTGCCCTGACTCCCAACCAAGTGGTGAGTCCCACAGACCTTGCTGGTCTGCACCAAAGCATCGTTCTTGTTTCTGCATGGGTTGCTGTTGCCAAGGCTTGTTGTATCCAATCCGGGCACCGATGCTGCAGCACTTGACATCCTTTGTGGGAAAGCGCGAATCCAGCTCCTGGTTGTCCTCGACGCCTCCTGGTCCTCGTGGCTGAAGAGTCAAGCTTCACCTCTTTCACCTGAAATCACCTGACATCGGTGGGCATCTGCTCATCGCCTTCCTGGTCACTGGCTAGTGACCCAGACTCTGTCCCCTCTGCTTTCAGGTTCTTCTCATCTTCGATCCAGGCTTGGATCTCTTCGGACACTTGGCATCTTCACGGCAGCAGCCCTTCTTCGCCCATTGAAATTGACGACGTGACCCGACACCAAAAGACACCTATGCACCCGGCTTCCCTGGGTAAGGTAACACGAGTACTCCGGTGCTCCCGTGGGTGCAAGCCCTAGAACTTCCTAAGTCCAAAAGGGTTTGGTCCTGACTCATTTCTAAGTGTCCCTAATCTTTAAAAATCTAACCACAACTTTTCCCATAGAAGCTAACGGGAGCTCGCGGCTGTGTTCACACACTGCACACGGCCCCGTGGGTCCCCTGTGTCACTACCTTGGGTGGTTCCTTGGGGTCCTAGTGATTCTACAGGCTCTAGGCCTTGTGTCTAGTTAAGTCGTGGTTCTTATACCACTATTTTAGTATATGGTTTGGCTCGCCCCTAGGGCCTGACGTGTATTTGTGCTATTTTACTGTGATTATTGAAATGTAACTTATGTGTTTTGACCTCTAGTCTCATAAAGAGACTAGAAGGGTGTGTTTAGTAATAAATACATATATTTTATATATATACCTGGTGTGGATATCTTTCATTTAGTGACTCAAGAGATTATAGACTGGTAAAACAAGCTGCTTTACATTCCTTCAAGACTTAGCCTGAAGGCTGCTCTCCATAGCTACCACTAGGATAGCTTTCAATAAAGGTTGTCTCTAACCAATAACCAATAAGGGGTTGTTTGAACTGATACAAGGTGCCCACTATAACTAGTGGACAGCATATATCAGTCCAACTTCTCACATTGGTGTGCAGCGTGTGGGATTCCAGCTTGCTATTGTTTTACCAGATAATCTCAATTGAGTAACTAACTGAAAACCACTAAAGGTACCCTAGGTACATATAATACAAGCTTTAGAATACAGTAAGTTCTACTGAACTTAGAGTTGTGTGTTAAGGGATAGCACACCCTTTCTACAACTCAAGAGAGTTTAGTAGGCCACACTAGAGTAGGTAGTGAAATACACCACACCACACTAGTAATGTCTACAAGGCCAAGAACCAGTAGGTCCTTGGGCTTCAAGATTCCCAGTATGATAGACTCCCATTCATGGAACTGAGAGCATTATGTACAACTAGGAAACTGAAGACAGGCACAAGTCCAACCACCCAGCATCTCATAGAGGTACTCAGGCTGGATGACCTTAGCAGATCTTTAGGATCTGAAGGGCTAGGCAGAGTGGGTGGAGCAGCACATGAGGAAAGGCCTAGGGGTGTAAATCCCATGACCTGACCTCTGAGGCTGGCCAGGCAGATAACATAGATCTGGACCTGGAAAATCCAATTCCCCTAGACAGTGATGGAGAGGACCATAATGGACCTCTCTTTGTCCCTCCTGGGAGAGTTGGTGGTGGGCCAAGAAGGTCAAGATCTTCCTCCAGGGAGACTAACCATTCTAACTCATCTATAGGGACCTCAATCTCCTCTCATAGGAGGGTAATCTCTCAGGAGAGAAGGGAGAGACTGCTTAAGTATGAGGAAGCTCAGCTTGAAATCAGAAGAAAGCAGGTAGCCCTAGATAGGGAGGCCCTAGAGCTCTACAGAGCTAGAAAAAAGATGGGACTAGAGTCTCATGGTGGCAGCAACATCCCTAGTGATAGGGAAAGGTTTCATGACCATAGAAACCCGAATAAGATTGTCCCTCCCTACCAGAGTGGGGATGACATCCACAAATGGATAACTGCACTGGAAAGGGCCTGTACTGTGCAAAGGGTCCCCGAGGAGCAGTGGGCAGCGATCTTATGGCTCTCCTTTGCAGACAGAGTTAGAGATAAACTCCTCACTGTTAGAGAGGAGGAGTCAGATGATTACAACAGTCTGAAGAGTGCCTTAATTGATGGGTTTGGCCTAACCACTGAACAATATAGGTTAAGGTTCAGGGATACCCAACAGGCACAGACTCAGGACTGGGTAGACTTTGTAGATTGTGCTACTAAGGCTCTGGAAGGTTGGTTACCTGGCAGTAAAGTGCATGACTATCAAGGTTTGTACATTTTGATTATGAGGGAGCAGATCCTTAATAATTGTCAGAATCAGCTGTTGCACCAGTACCTGGTAGATTCAGATCTGACCTCTCCCCAAGAATTGGGAAAGAAGGCAGCCAAGTGGGTCAGAACCAGGGTGAGGCAGAAGGTACAGAACCAAGGTGGTGAACCCAAGAAGCAAGATCCTAAAAACTCTGATACGGATGGGGAGAAGGGTAAAGACCAGAAGTCTTCACAAGGCCCCCAAAAATCTTCTTCAGGTGGGGATTCACAGTCAAACAAGGGAAAAGGCCAAAAGAAACCATGGTGCAAAATTTGTAAACAGAAAACTCACTGGACCAGTGATTGCACCAAGTCCAAAGAATCTATTCCAGCCACCATTGCCCCTAAAGCAACTGTTCCCCCAGTACAGCTACAATTGGTGGTGGTAATGTCCAGAATAAGGGTGTAGTAGGGTTGACCCTGGGTTCTGAGATGGACTCTGGCCTAGTCAGAGTTCCAACTCAGGCTGTTCTAGTCTGTGATGGGGCATAGATATGTCCCCCTTTGTGAGCCCCAGTAATCTGGGCAAATACAGACAACAGCCTTTAATAAATTGAATAGAGGCTTTGGCATTCAGGGACACAGGAGCAAGTGTCACAATGGTGACAAAAGATCTTGTGGATCCTGGGCAGATTATACTTGGTGAAATGTACCAAGTGACCAATGCTAGCAATGTCAGAACAGACCATTCTCTGGCAGTTAACTTCTCCTGGGGAGGGGTAACTGGCCTTAAGAAGGTTGTGGTAAGTGCAGACCTACCAGTACAGTGCTTGCTTGGCAATGATCTAGAAACTTCAGCTTGGGCTGAAGTGGGGCTCAGGACTCATGCAGAAAAGTTAGGGATCCCTGCTCATGTCTTTGCTGTGACTAGGTCACAGGCCAAAATGTCTAAAACTTGACAGGCCCAGGATCTGGAATAATGGACCAGGTGCCTCCCAAGAGGAGGAGCTTTAGGGTTAAGGCAGTGTCTTCCCACCTGACTCAGAATGCAGATCAGTCTCCTCAGGGAGATGATCTTGAGCCTGAAGAAAGAACTGTCCCAGAGGAGCTTGAACCTGACCAGGTTGAGTTCTTGGGGACAGGGGGCCCTTCCAGGTCTGATCTGAGCCAGGAGCAGAAAACCTGCCCCTCTCTTGAACCCCTCAGAAAGCAAGCTGCTGATGAGGCTGCTGGGAATGCTAGTGGCACCCATAAAGTTTATTGGGATGATGGACTCCTTTATTCAGAGTATAGAGACCCCAAGCCTGGTACATCCAGGAGGTTGATATACCTCTGAAGTTTAGGGGCTTCCTATTGACACTAGCTCATGATATTTCCCTAGCAGGACACCTGGGCCAGAACAAGACTTGGGACAGAATTGTCCCTCACTTTCACTGGCCCCACATGTCTGAAGACACTAAGGAGTTTTGTCGCACCTGTGTAACCTGCCAAGCCAGTGGCAAGGCAGGTGGAACCACAAACACCCCCCTGATACCACTACCTGTGGTGGGGGTTCCCTTTGAGAGGGTGGGGACTGACATTGTTGGTCCCATGGATCCTCAGACAGCATCTGGGCACAGGTTTATACTGGTGGTGGTGGATCATGCCACCAGGTACCCAGAAGCAATTCCCCTAAGGACCACTACAGCACCTGTGGTGGCAAGAGCTCTCTTGGGTGTATTCTCAAGAGTAGGCTTTCCTAAGGAGATAGTATCTGACAGGGGTGCAAACTTCATGTCTAGTTACTTGACTGCTATGTGGAAGGAGTGTGGAGTGAGCTACAAGTTCACCACACCTTATCACCCACAATGCAATGGTTTAGTTGAAAGGTTCAACAAAACCTTAAAGGGCATGATTAAAGGACTCCCAGAAAAGCTTAGGTGAAGATGGGACATACGCTTGCCCTGCCTTTTATTTGCATACAGGGAGGTGCCTCAAAAGGAGGTTGGCTACAGCCCTTTTGAACTTTTGTTTGGTCACCCTGTCAGGAGTCCATTGTGTCTGGTTAAGGAAGGATGGGAATTACCTCTCAAGCCCCCCAAACAGGACATAGTGGACTGTTTACTTGGTCTCCACTCCAGGATGGCTGAGTATATGAAAAAGGCAACCAAAAACCTTTGAGGCTAGCCAGGAATTACAAAAAGCCTGGCATGACCAACAGGCTGTACTGACTGTCTACCAGCCAGGACAGAAAGTGTGGGTGTTGAAGCCTGTGGCCCCAGCAGCCCTCCAGGACAAATGGAGTGGCCCCCATACAATTGTTAAACAGAAAAGGGAGGTCACCTACTTGGTAGACCTTGGAACTCCTAGGGTACTTCATGTCAACAGACTAAAACCATATGTTGACAGGACAGACATGGGCTTGCTCATGGCTACTGATGAAGGACAGGAGGAAGAGAGTGACCCACTCCCTGACCTGCTTTCTCAGAACCCTGATGATGGGTCAGTTGATGGTGTAGCCTTGGCAGGCAGCCTCACTGTCCAGCAGCAAACTGACTGCAGAGAACTTCTCAGCCAGTTCACACATATGTTTTCTCTGACTCCAAGTCAGACCACCTGGTGCACTCATGAAGTGGACACTGGAGACAGTCTGCCTGTAAAGAATAAGATCTACAGGCAACCTGACCATGTCAGGGACTGTATAAGGACAGAAGTCCAAAAGATGTTGGATTTGGGAGTGATTGAACCCTCATTTAGCCCTTGGGCTAGTCCAGTAGTCCTGGTACCTAAACCTCACACCACAGATGGCAAGAGAGAGATGAGGTTTTGTGTGGACTACAGGGGTCTCAATGCAGTCACTGGGACTGATGCCCATCCCATCCCCAGGGCAGATGAGCTGATAGATACTTTGGCTTCAGCCAAGTTTCTATGCACATTTGACCTGACAGCTGGCTACTGGCAGATCAGACTAGCTGATGATGCAAAGCCAAAGACAGCATTTTCTACCCCCAGTGGGCACTATCAATTTGTGGTAATGCCCTTTGGTTTGAAGAATGCACCTGACACTTTCCACAGGTTGGTGAATCAAGTCCTTACAGGCCTGGAAGACTATAGTGCAGCATATCTAGATGATATTGCTGTCTTTAGCTCCACCTGGGAGGATCACCAGGTCCACCTGAGGAATGTTTTGGAGGCCCTGCAAAAAGCAGGCCTAACTATCAAGGCTACTAAGTGCCAGATAGGGCCGAGTCAGGTTGTGAACCTGGGCCACCATGTAGGGGGAGTCCAGGTTCAACCATTGCAGAGCAAAATCCAGACCATAATGGACTGGGTTGCTCCAACTACCCAGACTCAGGTGACAGCCTTCTTAGGCCTGACTGGGTACTATACAAGATTTGTCAAGGGGTATGGATCAATAGTGACACCCCTGAACGACTTAACCTCTAAGAAAATGCCCAAAAAGGTTCAGTGGACAGCTAGCTGTCAAAAGGCATTTGATGACCTGAAGCAGGCCATGTGCACTGCTCCCATTCTGCAAAGTCCTGACTACTCCTAAAAGTTCATTGTCCAAACAGATGCATCTGAGTTGGGGGTAGGGGCTGTACTGTCACAGTTGAATGATGAAGGTCAGGATCAACCAGTAGCTTTCATAAGCAGAAGGTTGACCCCCAGAGAGAAACGTTGGTCAGCCATTGAGAGGGAGGCCTTTGCTGTGGTTTGGGCTCTGATGAAGTTGAGGCCGTACTTATTTGGTACTCACTTCATTGGTCAGACAGACCATAAGGCCCTCTGATGGCTAAAACAGATGAAGGGTGAAAATCCCAAATTTCTCAGGTGGTCCATTTCCCTACAGGGGATGGACTATACAGTGGAACATAGACCTGGGAGTAACCATGCCAATGTGGATGGACTCACCAGATATTTCCACTTAGAACATGAAGACTGAACTGGTCAAGGTTAGTTTAATGTCCCTGCGTTTGGGGGTGTGGGGTTGTGTAGGAGAGTAGGATCTGCTTCACATGCTTACCCCCACTTTTTGCTGGTGTTTCACTGTTTCTCGACTTTAGTCTGGCTGGGACCCTGCTATTCAGGGCCCCAGCCTAGCTCCTTCCTCTCTAAAATGATTCCATGTACTTTAGGTACAGTTCAGATTGGATCTGAGTTGCCCTTATAAGTCCCTAATATATGGTATACTATGTACCCAGGGCACAGGTACCCCAGAGGACTACCAGGGGCTGAAGCATTTATTATGCCACCCCTGGAAAGCCACCCAAAATGACACCACAGGTCTGCTACTGCAACCTGAGTAAGGTGGTGCATGCACCCCTTACTGAGATATAGGTTCACTATATCTCACCATATACTGCACATACAAACCTATCAGTCACCCCTATGGCAGGCCTTATCAATCCTGAAGGCAGGGTGCTTGGTTATATGTGAGGGGATGCCCAGGCATGAGCTGAGCCCCTCTGCAGCCTTCGGAATCTCTTCTCCGGGGTTGTCAGTAGTGCAGTCTGACCATATACTCTTAAGTGCATTATAACCAAACGGTAAATGCTAACTTTAGACTGGCTGCACGGAAACATGTTGTGTTTGGTGTCAAACACCTTGGAAACATGCCCCCACACCAGTAACTGGTGTGAGAGTATGATCCCAGCCTTCTAGAGGGGGAGACATGACACCACTGGTATCCCCGGTAGAAACTTAATAGAGCCCTGGCATCACAAAATGGATCCTGCAGCCACAGACACAGGTTTGGCCTCCTGCTGCTGACTGAAACTCCGGCAGGGGAGGCCTAGACAATAGGTTTCCTGTCACAGGGAGGTGTAACCACCTCCCAGACAGGCTTATGTGTATTGGGGCTAGGTGAGAGCACTCTCTGAGTGCTTTGAAGTCCTGCACTGGGGGCACATTTGGTGTCCCTGTGCATAGTCCAGCTCAAACCAGTTCAGGGGCTTCCAGCCCCTGCTCTGGAGCGAAACTGGACAAAGGAAATGGGTGTAGCCATCCCTCTTTCCAAACCCTCCCATAGGTGGGTCCCCAGAGTATGTCCAACCCCCTACCTTAGTATAAGTATGGGACCCCAGTCCTTAGGACTTTAGATTACCCTGGACGAAACTCTGAAGCTGAATCCTGGACCTTCGACGCCCTGCTCAACACCAGAGGACTGAAGAAATCTCCCTTGAGGTCAAGGAGTGACTCCCCTGCTTGGCAGGCACCAACAAAGCAATTTGCTGGTCTGCATTATCGAAGCTCCCGCCGGACTCCAAAGTATTTTCAGCCCAGGAAGAGGATATCCAGACATCTCAGAGGCCGACCCAAGTCCATAGCAAAGTTGAGACCCGCAGCCCTTGTGAGTAGCGTGGAACCGGAACTCCTGGTCACCGTGCACTTTTGCAAGTGCATTGACTTCTCAACGCCTCTTGAAGTCGTGCTTGGGTTTACTTGTAGCCCCCACCTCAAGCACTGAATCTACTGAAGATTGTCGGCCTGGTCATTCTGAGTGACCCGTGGGCCGCCATTTTGGGTTTCGTCTCGAGGTCCCTTCACGATCCCTGGTCTGTTGACTGGTGGGTCCCTGAGGGGGTATCTTTGTATTTCCTTGGGCATCCCTGGTTGCTCCGGATGTGCCCTGACTCCCAACCAAGTGGTGAGTCCCACAGACCTTGCTGGTCTGCACCGAAGCATCTTTCTCGTTTCTGCATGGGTTGCTGTTGCCAAGGCTTGATGTGTCCAATCTGGGTGCCAATGCTGCAGCACTCGACATCCTTTGTGGTAAAGCTCGAATCCAACTCCTGATTGTCCTCGATGCCTCCTGGTCCTCGTGGCTGAAGAGTCAAGCTTCACCTCTTTCACCTGAAATCACCGACGTCGGTGGGCATCTGCTCATCACCTTCCTGGTCACTGGCTAGTGACCCAGACTCTGTCCCCTCTGCTTTCAGGTTCTTCTCATCTTCGATCCAGGCTTGGATTTCTTCGGACACTTCGCATCTTCACGGCAGCAGCACTTCTTCACCAGCTCCCATTGAAATTGACGACACGACCCGACACCAAAAGACACCTATGCACCCGGCTTCCCTGGGTGAGGTAACACGAGTACTCCGGTGCTCCCGTGGGTGCTAGCCCTAGAACTTCCTAAGTCCAAAAGGGTTTGGTCCTGACTAATTTCTAAGTGTCCCTAATCTTTAAAAATCTAACCGCGACTTTCCCCATAGAAGCTAACGGGAGCTCGCAGCTGTGTTCACACACTGCACACGGCCCCCGTGGGTCCCCTGTGTCACTACCTTGGGTGGTTCCTTGGGGTCCCAGTGATTCTACAGGCTCTAGGCCTTGTGTCTAGTTAAGTTGTGGTTCTTATACCACTATTTTAGTATATGGTGTTGCTCACCCCTAGGGCCTGACGTGTATTTGTGCTATTTTACTGTGATTATTGAAGTGTAACTTATGTGTTTTGACCTCTAGTCTCATAAAGAAACTAGGAGGGTGTGTTTAGTAATAAATACATATATTTTATATATATACCTGGTGTGGACTGTGGATATCTTTCATTTAGTGACTCAGAAGATTAAAGACGGGTAAAACAAGCTGCTTTACATTCCTTCAAGACTTAGCCTGAAGGCTGCCCTCCATAGCTACCACTAGGATAGCTTTCAATAAAGGTGGTCTTTAACCTATAACCAATAAGGGGTTGTTTGGACTGATACAAGGTGCCCACTATAACTAGTGGACAGCATATATCAGGCCAACTTCTCACACCCGCCTCCTTCCCTCACCGGAGCGTCACCTCAGACTTCACATCGTGGCACTTTCACTTCCTAGTTCACCTGTGAAAAGGGAGCTGGAGTGGAGTAATGGGGGATTCCCCACCAGAACACGTCCCTGGTAGTCACCTGGCCCAATGGTGCATGGGCTTGGCTTTCAGTGCCCTCCCTCTCATCTCAGGGTGCTTGGCTGCTGCTGTGGTGAGGCCAGTGTCACCTTACTCTAGGACAGCAGAATTTAGATTGGGTGATGGAAGCATGTAGGACACATAATAGGTGCATCCATGCTTGTTTCTCTGTGGGATTTCTGGTACAACAGCACAAAGGCAGCTGTAGAGGACCCGGGCCTGTATCCTTATGGGCTCCGCTAGCTCAGTGCAGAGAAACACACTATTTTTATTCCCCTGCTGTGTGTAAAGAGAATTATTTAACCCAGTTTTTCTCTGAAGTAGTGTGGGCATGCGCAGTATGTAGTAGCAGGTGTAGTGTGCAGGCCTCCGATATGCAGTAGGCCTTCGCAGTGTGCTCAGTAAGGTATGGTCATACACTATACTGCGTTTTCAGCCGAGGGTCACGTGCGACCTCGGCCCCTATATTTATACACTCGGACCGAGCCCAGTCACGGGTGGTGCAGTAGATACAAAGTATAGCAAACTGGAGGAGACAAACACTGGCTGAAACTACACCCATCAGGTCCATGCGTTCATTGGTGACTCAGCACATATAGTCTCTTAGTCTTTGGCTGGGCACAGGATTTGGTTGCAGCTGTTAGTGTTGGCTCCTGGGCTGTTCTCGTCCGGAGTCACCTGTTCCCCTTTCGGGGGAACCCACAGATCCTTCGCGGGATACCCCTTCATACTGGCTGCTTCCTGTTGCTGCTCCCCCTGCCAGCTGCGCAGAGGGTGCTGGATACTGGTCTTCATCAGGGGTGGGCACCACGTGGGCATCAACGGGCTCTTCGTCTTCCTCCCAGGACGGGCCTGCAAGAGTGGCGTTATCAGCCAGTTCTTTAAACCACGACACGTTCCTCACAACTGTTTGTCGGCCACGTTGAGCAGTGATCATAGAGCCATCTACTCAAGTTTCAGTCCATACTTCAGGGTCATATGGCGTACAAAACTTCCAGCCCAGGTGGTGGTCTTTGAATATTACTTAGGACCCTACACCCAGCGTTGGGGCTCTTGCTCTGTGCTTTTCCGTCGCCTTCTCGTTTGTCACCTGCTTCTTCTGTTGGGCTTTTTCGACATCCAGGGCAAGCAGTGCCCATTTAGGGTCCTCAGGGATTAGGTCACGTGGAAGGCACTTAAATAGTGGAGAGACTGGGGCGCACCCTGTCTTGGAATAAGGCGTTTGGCAGTGGGCCAGTAGGAACTGATGCAAACACACTTCAGGGTCTTGGTGCTGGTCCGCTCCTATCCTGAGGGCCCTGTTCAGCGTCTTCATGAAGTGCTCCACCTCGCTGTTGGCTTGAGGCCATTGTGGGTTGATTCGCTGAAGCCTGATAGCCCAGCGTGCCAGGAAGTCACAAAAGTCTTGACCCTGGAAAGGTGGCCCGTTGTCTGAATTGACTTAATCTGGAAGCCCGAACATCGCGAACGTCCTTTCCAGGGCTGGCTGTACATAGATGAACGCCGTAGATGGTACCAGCTCAACGATGGGGAACTTCAAGAACGAGTCCAGGACCTCCATGGTATGACACCCGTCCGGGAAACTCCTAAAGTCAATGCTAATCTTCGTCCAGAGTATGAGACAGGGTTCTTCCGTTATTACGGGTGCTGGAGTGGGGTCAAAGCCGGTGATGGTGCACGGGTGTCACTGCTTGACTTCTTCGTCCACCATCTCCTCCATGTTGGGGAACCACACGTTTGTGCCCAGTCTTGCCTTCGTCTTGGCGGTCCTCTGATGTCCGTGGTGAGCGAGCGTGACCATTAGTTTGCATAGGCTTCTCGGGACTACGATCCTTTGCCCTCGTAGAACAAGTCCAGACCCGCTTACACTGAGCTCATGTCATACTCTCCAGAGTTGGCGTCTGCTGTTCTGTTCTTCCACTGTGAGTATATTTGCTCCATCGAGGAATCGATGGCAGTGCCCCTTTGCAAGGGCCTCCTTTATCCTTCCCAGGGTGTCGTCCGTGACTGTGGCCTCTCGAAGATCTTCCCTTGTCACGGCTACGGGACAAGCGTTGGCCTCGATCATGTTCACGAACGCTTGGGTGTGTATCACCTCCTCGGGGGTTGCTTTGCTTCCGCCGTGTGTGGGGAGCCTGGACAAGAAGTCAGCGGGATTGTCTGCCCCAGGTCTATAGTGCAGCTGGAAGGAGTATGCCTGTAGCTCAATCGCCCACCTTTCTATTCTTGGCTGTGCCAGGCGAGCCGATCCATTGAACAGTGGCAGCATGGGTTTGTGGTTGGCCACCACTCTGAATGGATGGCCGCAGAGTTATAGGGCCTCTCACTCAATTGGGGTGTACCACGTTTCCGTCTGGGATAACGCCCGACGCGTAGGCGAACAGGACACAAACTCCCTTGGCAATCTCCTGCAAAAGGACCGTCCGAGCCCTATGGGGCTGGCGTCCAACTCGAGTTCTGTATTCTTCTTGGGGTGAAAGTACGCCATGATTGTCTGGTCCAGAAGAACCTTCTTGATGTTCTGAAATGTCAACTCCTCTTTTGGGGCCCAATTCCCAGGGGGTGCCTGTCTTAGTCAGCTGGCGCATTGGTTCTGAGAGTGTGGCTAGGTTCTGAATAAACCTCCCGCAGGATGTCACAATACCGAGGAAACTCTGGACTTCTGTTGGGTTCTGGGGAACCGAGGCATTTCTGATGGCCACCGCCTTCCGCGGATCGACACGGAGTTCGTCTCAGGAAAAGACATACCCAAAGAAATCTATCAACCCTTGATAGAAGGCGCATTTCTTCTTATGCAGGGTGAGTAGACAGTCCGCCAGTCTTTGCAGGGTCGATCTCAGCCGAACTTGGTGTTCCTCCAGACTCTGGAAGTATATCAGGATGTTGTCACTTAGATTTATTACTCCAACCAGGCCTGAGAGGGTTTCCTTGATGGCATTCTGAAACACCTTTGCGGCAGAGGAGACACCGAAGCTGAGCCGTTTGTACCGTCGGAGGCAAATTTGCGTAGAAAAGGTGGTTATGTAGGGACTTTCGGTCGCCAACTCCAACTGGCGGTATCCAGACGTCAAGCCAAGTTGAACCATTGTACCCCATTCAAGTCTGCCACGATGTCATACATCGTTGGGGTCACGTGCCTCTCCCTCTGGATGGTCTGATTGGGAAGCCTCTTATCGACACATAAATGAATGGCACCAGGATGTTTCGACTTTGGCGGGACCACCACCGGGGACACCTACGGGGTGGGTCTCAACACCTTTGCGATGACCGCCAAGTCTTCCAGGTATTGCAGCTCCTTTTCCACAAGGGGGCGGAGATGGAATGGAATGCGCCGGTGTTGAAGCGCTCTCGGCTTGATGGCCTTGTCGATGTGCAGTTTTGCTTGGTGCCCCTTTAGTCTGCCCAAACCCTGTAATAGTTGTGGGAATTCACTCAGGATGTCCTCTGCATGGGTGTCGTGCACCTGCTTGGCAAAAAACACCAGCTCTGGGTCTTCCACGGTGTGGCATCCCAGCAGCGTTCCCTTTTTACCCATCGGTACGTGGAATCTGGGCTCCACAGAGTGTTCTGAGCTTGAGACGTCGTACTCAATCACTCCTAGTAGCGGTATAGATGTAGATTTTGGATGAACTATGTGCAAGGGGCTTCTTGGGTGACAATCTCTTGTATTGATCCGAGTCCATTACATTCACGGATGCACCAGTGTCTATCAGTGCATGCACTGAGGTCCTGTTGACTTGTATATCGCACATCGGAGTGGGGTGCTTCTTGCGGCCTGGCTGTCCCGCAAACGAAATAGCAAAAGGGTCGACATCATCCTAGTAGTAGGCGGTGGCTCCCTGTTCTTTTGGTGTTTCTGTGGGTTCGTTGACTTCAAGCGTTAGGTGTCGTAGGGTCGTGGGCCGTCCTCTGGATGCACCTCCTCCGGAGCGTCCTCCCCCACTTCGACAGATGCTAGCATATGATTGGCCTTGCCACATTTTGAGCAGATCTGTCCTCTGGCTGGGCATCGGTCTTGCGCTTTGTGGTCGAAACTGCAATGCCCACATTTTCAATTGGGCCTACCCACTGTGGCTCACCCTTGTCCAAGTCCAGGTCCGGGATGCCGTGGTAACGCCTCTACCGTCTCTTCCTTGACGTAGACCATTTTTTGTGTTTGAGCAGTCGGAGTGTTGTGAACACAGACGGCCTTCATCTCTTCCACCCATCTGTCTGACAGCTCGTGAGAGCGGGCTAGGATGAGGATTTCATCCAGGGATATTCTGGGTTGGCCAAGCATCTGGCGTCTCAGCTCAACGGACTTGCATCCCTGGATAATCTGCACCCTAATTTCCTCCGTATGATCAATGTTTGTGCACGCTAACTTCCTCAGCCGGGCGTAGAACATGTTTACCGTTTCCGCCTCCGTTTGCCGGGCCTGGCGCAGCTTGAACCACTCATAATCCGGGTTCATTTGCGGGTTGAAGTATCTGTTGAACGCCACGATGGCTGCGTCATGTTCATGGGCCGCCCCGGTGTCAGGCAGCACCTCGAACAGTTCATAAACTCAGTCGCCACCAAAATGCATCAACAGTGACCGTTTTACCATCCTATCCATCTCTCGGGTTCCTGAAAAGTAGTTGTTTAGGCGACCCACCCAGAGCTTCCATCTTGGGGCGACAGTGGCGGGGTCAGCAAGCTGGCTGAACAGGGGTATAGGGGTCACAGATGCATGTGAATATGGTGTTGGCTGTGCTTGTGCCTGCGGCTGTGGTGGTGGTGGCGGGTCTCCCATTGTGTGCAGATGCTTGTCCCTTCCTGCGGGATGTGGGGCCCTGCGTGCCGCGGGCGAGGTGTTGCTGTGTCTTTATCACCGTAGAGTGAAGGACCTGGGTCTCTCCTTGCTCCTGACCTGTGCTGTCTTGGGCTCTTATGTCACTCCTCCCCTGGGCCTTGGGGCTGGCTTGCCCTTGTGTTGGGGCTATGTGTACCCTCTGATGGTGCTCCTGGGTCAGGTTCAGGCTGTGGTTGCAATGTCGTTCTGGCCCAGTCTTATTGGCACTTCTCTTCGCCCTCGTGACAAGTCTGGTGGGGCCTGCGGCTCTTTTTCAGCCTCCGGACGGCAGGAGATGGGCAGCGCGCAGGCGCGCAACACCCATTGGGCTCACCGGGCTTCAGCCCCCCCCCGTCATGTGCGTCAGCCCGGCTGAGACAGCCTCGCGGGCTGGCGTCCGTCTGATTGCAGCCGCACCTGAGTACTTAACAGGTCTTTAAAAGACCATTTACTCGTTAATGAGGCTTTTGTTGTGTGTTCACCCCTTCTTACAGCCACTCTGCCTATGGCTGGAAGACTTAGCCCCCCCCGAAATCTTTTTCAGCCCCCCCCGAAATCTTTTTCAGCCCCCCCCGAAATTTTGCTCTAGTTGCCCGCCTGGCAGCGCGTTGTAGTCTTTAAGGCCCCGCGCCGTGCGTCTCGTGCAGGCCGGGCCCCGCAGTGTGTTGCCGTTGTTGTGGAGCTCTTCCGCTCCGAGTCACATGCGCTTAGCCATGCGGCCCGGGATGGGTCAGAGAGTTGCTTCCCTCATGGCTGCACAGGATGCCCCAGCGGGGTGCCGAATCTGGGCAGCAACGTAAGAGGAGCTCAAGCGGGAGCGCCGATCTTTCCGACAGCTGAGTGGCACGCCTGGAGCACACCGGACGACGGTGTGTTGCAGCAAGGGGGAGAGAGGGAGCGTGGATCCGTGCTCCCCTCATCGCCAGTGTAAGGCGCGGGCCTCGGATATTCAGTGGGCCTTCGCAGCGTGCTCAGTAAAGTATGGATACACACTATACTGCGTTTTCGACCGAAGGTTACGTGTGACTTGGGCCCCTTTATTTATACCCTCGGACCGAGCCCGGTCACGAGGGATGGTGCAGAAGATACAAAGTATAGCAAGAGCCGGATGGCTCTCTACAGCAGGCAGGGCATGACTTTTGTTGTAAGCTGCTATATGCTGACCTCGTGACGTCATCGCAGTGCCACGTTCCAAGTGACTAAAATAAAGAAAGCTGCTGAACTGGAGAGCACTTGGAAACTAAAAGGGTTATTCACAAGCGTCCAACCTACAAAGTAAGATGTGTCCATTGCCCCGAGGCGAAGGAAGAAAACCTTAACGCCTTTTTTGTTGTTGATATTTTAATGATCATCTGGGGAGACAAAAATGTTACTCAGGTTGAAGGACCCATAAAGGTCAAAGGGGCATATTATCAAGCACGGCGTTAAAATTATCGCCGCTTTAGCGGCCGAAAACTGCCGCTAAAGCGGCGATAATGGGCTTGATAATATGCCGCGGAGAATTCCCATAGAAACCCACGTTGACACCAGAACCTGGGCTTCTATAGGAATCCTCAAGGGCATATTATCAAGCCCATTATCGCCGTGTGCCGCTAAAGCAGCGATAATTTTAACGCCGTTCTTTGATATATGCCCCAAAGACATTTACATTTGTCGAAAATATCCACTGGGCCTTACGCATGTCGCATTTTTTCTTGGGTGCAGAAAGTAATTTCAATGCTACACTAAGGGGATTTGAGCTTCACCAGAGAACCAGTGAAACGCGTGATTGTCTGTGAGGCCTGTGTAGACAGACACCCTGTGACTCCCTGAACAGGCGTCTGTCTCCTTTGTTGACAATCACTCTCTCTGTTTCTGAGACTGATTACAGATACAATATGCAACAGTTATCTGACATCCTACTGGAAGGGATGCAGTTTCCAGGTTGATCACCCTACACTACGAACATAATTAACAATAAATGAAATCTGCCAATGTAGGCAATGCACATGTGTTTTGCTGCCCCTGTGCAGTGACCTGTCCCTTCACGCTGCACAAAACATTTTGGCACGTTCCACCTCACTTCCGCGTTTAGAGAAGTGTTACTGTGGGAGGGCTGAGTAATAAATCAGCGCATGGAAGAAAACAAGACTCGTCTTCAGTCGTTTGTGGATAAATGTCTCCATGTATGCACTTAACAATTGCACCATTTAAGATCGTGCAGTTTTCCCTCCAGAAATACATGATTTCATACAAGTATTTTTGTGTGGCGCTGTCTATCGTATTTTGAAACACACACAGAGTTCATAAAAATATGTATTCAATTCATTTTGTATAGACGTTCATACAATAGCTTTTTAACACAAATCATTCGCAAACGCACTGACTTTTAGAAAGCTACCCATTCGGCTTACTGTTCCATCACTAAAATGTGTCATAATCTATAACGTTAACAAAGAAATGTTAACTGCAGCTACAAATAAAAAATCCATGAATGAATGATTACATTAAAAATAATGTGCTTATCTATAAACAATTCACTTGATGGTGTGTGCAGTGTAACTAGCTGACGTAGTTCTAGTACAGATGGATGTTTCTGGTCTCAGCAGTCCCACTTCCACTCAGCCCACTCCCTCCACATTTTCAGAAACAGTGAATCCCAGACCTCCATCTCATCCATCAGGCCCAAGACTTCCATTCCACCTGGCTACAGGCTCCAGAGCAGACCTTTTGCCCCATAGATATCTCAATAATGTCTCACAGACCCCACTCCACATCATTTGCATGCCCTCTACATCAGCCACGGGTCCTCACCTCACCTCCCATCAATTACAACAATCATGCCCTGGAAGCTTAATTTCCAGACTCTCTCTAAGCTCCAGGCCCTGCATCACATTCCAAGTATTCCATCACTATCCCGGGTCAGCTATTCAGGTCCATGGCAACATCCCTCGGGGCCGCTTTCCCAACCTCGGATAAACGAGGACCTTCTCAGACCCTCCCCCATCACTCCCAGCACCACGGTCTCACTCTCAGGCCCCAGCTCCCACCCCCAAGTCCTGAGTCTTGCATTTCCAGGCCCCCTCACCCTGTACTACGTCCTCTAAACCCATGGACACTCATCTCAGCCCGAAGCAGTCAAGTAAATTTGGTGTTCAAAAATATTGAGGTTTGATATGAGTGTGGCAGCTTACGTACCCGATACCAGAGTACCCTCATCTGAGCAGCAGGGCTGCTTTAAAAGAGACATCTGGTGAATGATGTCACAATAGGTCTCAGAAGCCACGCCCTCGTCATCAAATTAAGGCGCATTCTAGAGTGCACATTGGTAACGTGTGTTTCACTGGTCTGAGTGAAAAAAACAAATGAAAGCGCGCGGGTTTGCGTTTATTTCGGTAAGCAGGATTTAGAAGCGGCTGGCTGCCCTTTCCTTCAGTCCTTTATTCTCTACAACTTTTAGAAAATATTATACAGCTTCTCTTCTTACTTACATTTGTATACTTAATTGTATTTTTATTATTGATCTCTCCAGTGAGTGTTCCTTCTTTATCTGTTATTGTTTTAAAATAGCGTGACCACCACTGCTTACTCACATATTGCAGAATCGACGAAGTGACATGATACAAACTGTAATACTGACATTTTACCACGAGATGGCATCAGTTCAATATGTTGAGTTTTATCTTACTAAACTATTTTAACAGTCAGGCATAGGATCAGCAGTACAGTATGGTGCAATATATACCTTACTGAGCCCAACAATCACAATTCATCTAAATACCAGGAATAGGGGTATAGGTAATAGTATACATTCTTATATGCAAATCTTCTCTCCCTTTATAGGGGGAGGGCGGCCTCCCAGGGCCAAGTGGAATACCAGGCCGGCGAGGAGAAAAAGGCGATAAGGTAAGCATGGTTTTTATAATAATTGTGGGCCCAAATCACAAATTTTACTCTATGAAAAGAAATTCGTAGAAATTCAGGCTTACAGGAGGAGAGCCGGTCTTATCTTCGAAAATATCTTTTTCAGTATGGAGCTGTGCACCTAAATCAGAGAAACTCATGAAGGGGGCGGGTTACTATGGAAACCGTGAAATTAATGTTAGAACTAGTAGACACACTATATACATGCCATAAAGACCGCAGTGAAAAAATCATATTTAAGATTTCGAGGGACAAATAAACACTTCAACAACCCGTGAAATGCTGCTGTAAGTGCATCACTCTACAATTAGGTGAATTACAACACTACTCTGGTGTAATCTATGCCAAAAGCACTTAGGGCCACATGTATCAACCTATATCTCATTCACAGGTGGTGCGAATCACTAAATTTAACTGTTTGGGAATGCAAAATACCCTTTTAGGATGTATGAAAAGCTTTAGCAGTGCATTTTTGGTGATCACAATTTTTTGCGATTACCTAAAATTACTATTACATCTAGGGAATCAAAATTTGCGATTCTCTAAGCACATGTATCCAGCATTTTCTAAATGCAAGCTGTGAAATTTTTGAAAATGCACAAAACATGCATTTTTGAAAGTGCCATGTAACGCACACAGGCCCCTAGAGAATGTGTGTGCTTTAAATGTGCACATTTGTTTTGGGGTTTTTCAGGGTGCCTTAGGCCCCCGGGCACCCTTGGTTTTCCATTACCTAATTTGCGATTACCAATTAGGTAATCGCAAATAAGTAATACAAAACCATTCTCACCTATGGGCGTTTAGACCTACAGGAACAAATGGACTAGTATTACCTAATAGCAATTACCTAATTGAGATTGTGACACTGTAGGGATCGCTATTAGGTAATCGCTATTTTCCCACATACCATTTTACATTCCTTAAATAGCAATTACCTAAAATTCGCTATTTAGGGAATGCAAAGTGGATTTTTAATTCATGTGGCCCATAAGCTTTCAGTATGAGTGGACTGTTAAGTCTGATAAAACTGGTGTCAGTAGTTACCGACCTCATTAGAATTATGACATATGCGTTCACACGGCAACTAGGTTTTGTTTCTCCGAGGGATTCTGGCTGTTGAAAGCATCAGAAATCTCTGGGTGAAACTCTGGAGCAAAATCAGAAGTTACTGGGGGAATCGGACACAGAATTACAGCTTCCCCCAATATTCCTCATTTTTAAATGGAAGTCTCAAGAATCAACCTATATGGCCCGCTGTTAACTCTTGCCTCCCTGGAGTTACAGGACCCCATGCTATTGGTAACTGTGGGAGAGAGATGAATGACTTAACAGGCTGCAGTCCTGGTCAGTCATAAGGGTACTTCTATGCGACTTCTATGCAGTTTAGAACAGTGTGCTGCCACATTTTGCATTGTTTAGTCCTTGCACTATCTGTGGGCTACTCCTAAGTCGTAACTTAGAGCTCTGCTGCATTAAATGAGCAAAGTCCTTTCTGCCGACATACTACCTACCTCATCGAGCTCGCATCCTGTCTGCAGGTTGCTAACTAAACTTCACGTATATGAATATTGTTGACAGGTGAATATCAAATATAGACATTAATTTGCACAACACTCCCTTAGAAAATCTATAATGGACAGTTATTAAGCATTCATCATATCATCGTCAAGCTTTATTCGGCCACAAAAACCATAAATGCACAATAAAAACAATCAATCAATCAATCAATCAATCAGGGAATTGTAAGTGAGCTACTCACCCGTGAGGGTCTCAAGGTGCCGAGAGGGGGAGGGGGGGCGCAGATGTGTTTAGCCAAAGAGCCAGGTCTTGAGGGTCTTCCTGAAGGTGTTCTGTGGAGGGGGTGCGTCTTATCTCTGCCGGTAGCTCGTTCCAGGTCTTGGCTGCAATGTGAGAGAAGGATCTTCCGCCTGCACTGGCTCTGTGGATGCACGGGTTTCGGCCAGTGCGAGGTTGGAAGAGCGGAGGTTTCTTTTGGGTATGTGAAAGTTGATTCTGTCATTGAGGTATTTGGGTCCATTATTGTGTAGACATTTGTAGGCGTGAGTGACGATTTTGAAAGTGACTCTTTTCTCCACGGGAAGCCAGTGGAGACTTCATAGGTGTTGGCTGATGTGTTTGTGTCTTGGGATGCTGAGGACGAGTCTTGCGGCAGCGTTCTGTATTGTCTGGAGTTTGCGGAGTAGGGACTTGTATATGCCGGCGTAGAGTGCGTTTCCCTAGTCCAGTCTGCTGGTGTTGAGTGCGTGGGTGACTGTCTTCCTTGACTCAGGTGGGATCTTGCGGAGGATGCGGAGGGTGTTGAAGGAGCTGGAGGTGACGGCATTGACCTGTCAGTTCATGGTGAGTGCTGAGTCCAGTAGGATTGCGAGGTTCTTGGCGTGGTGTCTGAAGGGCTAGTTGGGCTACCGAGGGCGGTCGGCAACCCGGTGCTGTCCAATGCAGAAGGGGTGGTACCAAGGACAAGGACTTCTGTCTTCTTGGTGTTGAGCTTCAGGCCGCTGTTGGTCATCCAAATTGCGATGTCTTGCATTCCTTTCAGGAAGTTGAGTTTGACAGTGGTGGGGTCTTTGGTGAGGGAGAGGATGAGCTGGGTGTCATCGGCGTAGGATACGATGTTCAGGCCGTGTTGTCGGATGATGGCTGCGAGGGGGGCCATGTAGGTGTTTAAGAGGGTGGGGCTCTGTGGTAGATGTGAGGGGGCAGGGGCTTAAAACTATCAAATCACAATAAACTCATGCAAATATCAACTGGCCCCACATTTAAAAGAAAAGTACGAGTACTTAAAGAAATATTTTAAAATCCCAGTGAATGACACCATTTCATGATAACTCTTCAGGCTTACAGATAAAAGTCCTTACACACTCATTACCTTGAGCTAAAGTGCTTCTCAGTTTCAGTGCTTGGGTAATAAAATTTAAGACTGAGCGGCATATGATTTTGGACTCCAAGCGCTGGAGGAAACACAAACCCTCCTGGTGATTATTACGAAATCTCCCTCCTAAAATTGGGCACAGAAACCGTAACCTAAGAGAAGAATACATTGTGTAAAAGAGCATAAAGTGCTTCATTGATTGATGTGATTTCCCATCACATGGACAATAAGGTAATGATTGAAACCATGTACCTGGCAATGGGAAAGCCACCAAAAAGAGAATCTTGTTCCTGCATAACCTAGTCTGGTAGAACCTTAGCTCGAGTTCATTTACCCAGGTCAAAAAGGGCTCCATAGCTTTAGATGTAGAAAGTGGCACTTATGATTGAACCGTGAGGAGGTCTAGTACCTTCATTAGCCTAGCTTCCTCACTATATATGAAATATATTTTTCTTTTATTAAATTCTTTGCATTTTGGGGTATTTTATGTGGTTCTACAAAAAAGTCACTCAGTCCCAGGTCACAAAACGAGTTTTTAATGTACTTGATTCACAGTATAGCAATCATATTACTTTGCACGAGGCAATCTTTTATTATATTACAGGTGAAGCTCAGTTCCTGTGTGTTCCAAATTTTGCACCATAATTGAATGGGGGCCTTTCCTACCGTATCTTTCAAAAACCCCACGCTCAACTCCTTTTGAGTAATAAAACTTGGAGTGGTCATTGGGGTCCCTAATAATCTATTTGAACATTTATTTTCTGCTCCTTGTAGAGCCTTAGGAATAGAATAGCCAATTTTGCAGCCACGTATGTGCCCATATTGAGAGCTTTGCAGTCATAAAGCATAATCATTTCTGCAAGGGTTTTTGTCCTAACGTCTTTGCAAAACTGAAAATGGATTCAGAATTTGCCTACATCCCCTGTCTTCTCTGAATTAGTAAACTTTCTCAGTTCATTTTCTCATTAGACATCAGACCTAGATAACTAAAAGCTTTTGTTTATTGAACCTCAGTCTCCCCAATAAAATATTTTTTGGGCAGTGTATTCTTTGGGCCACAGGTCATAACATAGGATTTCTTTAAATTCACCTTCAGCTTCAGATCTTGCATAAAATGGTTAAAACCATTTAAAAGTGATTGCCACCCATTTACTGTGGGCACAATTAAAACCGCATCGTCTACGTATAATAGTACAGGGACTAAGCGGGTACCAATTTTGGGGACATCACAGGTTCAAGTAATTAAAAAGGTCTCCAAGTCATTTATATATGCTATAAATAAAAAAGGGGCCAAAATACAGCCGTGTCTGACTCAAACGCTAGACTTGAATAGGGGATGTATAGTCTCCTTGTTGCGTATAGCGGATCCTCATATGGATATTTTGATGTAGAGTTCTTAATACATGAACTAATGCAGGGTCAATCCCTGCATGAACCAAGACTCCCCATTAAATGTCCCTGTCCACCAAGTCAAAGGCACAGCAGAGGTCCATGAAGGCAATATGTATGGCCCCTCTCCTGGCCTTAGTATATTTATCTAAGATCAAAGTTATGTTCAGAGCTTGCACGGTGGTCCCCAAGCCCAGGCGAAAACCACTTTGCACTTCCGTGAAGAATGAATTCTCGGTCGTCCACTCCTCTAATTTTGCTAAAATTACCCTACCAAAAATTTTAACTGAGGTATTTAATAATGAGATTGGCCTGCAGTCACATTTCTTAAAAATGGGAACGGTGATATATTTCTTCCAGGTCTCTACAGTTCCTTTTTAAATAACTGTTCTAAAAACATTTGTTAGCAACGGGCCCAGATGTCAAGGCTATGTTTTAAAAACTCTGCTGGGACCCCATCCGAGTCTGGTGCCTTCCCAGTTACAGAATTTAAAATTGCTTTGCGAACTTCACCTAATGAAATAGTCTCACTTAATTTTAGAAGTTCTGGGAGTGAAACCGAGAGTTCAGTTACGGCTAAGAGATTGATTTCCTCATTGTTTGAGCTAAAAATACACAAGAAATGCTTTATCCTTTCTGGCTCTAATATGTGACATTCAATTTCCGTGATTGAACTTCCAGAAAGGAAAGGGCGGTTTGCTATCTCCCAGAAACCCCTATTATCTTTAAGGTAGACCGTCCTTTCCAAATCCTCCCAGGCTCAATTTCTTAACTCAGTTTTCCTCTTTTCTATTAGTTGTTTGTAATTCTCTCAGTCCTGGTTAACTGCAGTTCGATCCCGTGTAATGTGATTTCTCATCTCCTTTCTTTCATTGACATCTTTCCTACTGTTCAGCCTGGTTGAGTGTAGAATGTGTGATGATGTCATGAATGCATGGGTTGCTCGGAGATCTGGTGTGTCAGTTGAAGATTGCAGGCTGAGCAGCAGGGAGGCTGCTCCTGGTGGGGCTACATTATACCAACTAATCATCTTATCCACCATTCTACATCTTGTGTAACTGGAACTTTATAAAGCACCATCCTTGGAACGTTTCTACTTGATTACTTGTGGACTCCTTTACTTCAACAATTAGTAACTTGCATTAGTGCTTTATAAGTGTTTGTGCATTTGTGGTTATACAAAAATTGCACTTGGGGGTTCGATGGAGGTCTATCAGTGGTAAGGGCTTCTACAACCAATCTACATATCTTACTAAAACTATTTTGTATTCCTACCGAATCAGTGTCATCTGCAAGGCAACCCAGAATATCTGCCTGGGGGTTAATATATCCCTAAATGTATACATCAAGATCACTGGTTGCATAACAAAAACTTTGTAATAAAAATTAATTAAGATAATGGTGATGTTTGTCCTAGTTAGGGTCAACTCTAAAATCAAATAATAAGGGATAGACTTCAACGTCTTGGCCTCAAGGTTTATAAGTGAGCATTTCCAAGTCAGAGAACAATACAATCAAGGGAAATAGCCAGAACTGTTGGACAGATGTTTTGGTAGAACAACCCTCGAGAGAGGCATAGAATGTTTACAATTCCAAGTAGGTTTAAAGCTGTGGCAAAACATATGTCTGTCGGCACGAGTGGCTCGGAGTCCATCGTGGTGAACTCAGAGACTTTGTATTACTATTATTATAGATAATATTATTGTTGTTATTATTATTATGTTTATTGTTGTTATTATTATTATGTTTATTATAATTATTATTATTGTTATTATTCTTAATATTATTATTATTATAGCTATTGTTGTTATTATTACTACAAATGTTATCATTATTGTTATTGTTATTATTAGTATTACTATTATTATTATCATTGTTATTATTATTACTATTTTTATTGTTGTTACTCTTATTATTTTTATTCTTATTCTTATTATTAGTGTCGCTGTTATTATTATTAGTGTTGTTGTGGATTATTATTTTTATTATTATTGTTATTATTATTGCTGTTATTATTAATATGATTTTTTTATAATAATAATAATAGTTATGATGATGGGTATTATTATTTTATAAAGCTCACACACAATATATAGGGTAGCACGATAAAAAATTGTCAGGTCTAGTGAAGTGGAAAGTTGGAAGTGGTTGGGCACAACACTGTTGTGGACAAAAACCCTCACTCGCCCGAGGGTGACATGCTTCATCATTGGGTTTCTCCAACCCACAGGGACCGCAAGGTACCCTGTGTGGGCTACGACTTAATCCGAGAGGGAAGGAGCAGGAGTGCGGAGCACATAATTGTTCTACCAACTCGAAATGAGGAGGGGCAGAGTGCTAAACAATAAGTGAAGCTAGTGTATTAAAAACTAACTACTTTGAGGTAACAACTTTATTCCTCCTTCCTAAGTGGTAGTGATTAAAATGCAAGTGAATGAAGGGTTATAGATATATACCCTCTTAAATGATCAACATGTTTCTGCCATGATGACTTAAGCGTTCGGGGCATTCATCAGGATCAAAAAACAGTCACTCTGCGGTATCAAGTGTAAAGAATAAAAATAAAAGGGATACTTAGGCCTTTATTCCTTGACCATCATGCACTTGCATAGATGAATATGATCGGTCAGGGGGCTCTGTAAAATAATAATAATACATCCCAACTTAACAACAACCTTTCATTTTCTATAAAAGCACCACTTATCAGGTATAATTCATATTTCGAAAAGGTGCTTACCTAAGTGTGGTTTGTATGTGCCAACTCAACCTTCTACCGGGTATCTGACCATGTCCGTTTTTCTAGTAGAAGGTTAAAAATAGTATGAACACATAGCAATATTGATAGCCTACTGCAGACGCCACAACATAGCGATAACTAGATAACAAGATGGTATCTATTACATTGTGTTGGCCCCTAATGTGTCCTGTAACTTATGGATAGTGTAAAATTGTAATCTCCTAGTGTATACTGCCCATCTAGTAAATTACAACGAGAGATACTTGATCTCCCCTGGCTGTATCTAACACTAGTTACTGTTCACCAGGTTATTGTAAACCCATCTTTAGTTTCTAGTCTGGTGCTCGGATTGCCCGACAAGTGACTAGAACTTGTTTTTGCAGTAAAACCTGAACTGGATGTGACTAGTAAATCATTACTACCCCGTACCGATAGCCACTTTATACGGTATGGATTTTTCGTCGAACCCGACCAGGGACAATTCTCCAATACCATACAAGAGGCGATTCTCAGCTCACCTTTTGTAAACGCACGTCTCCTCCTGATTCCTCGGGAGGGAGCACGGCGGCGTTCTCTGTGTACGAATAAATACCCAGAAGAGAAAGACGAGCGTGCTGGACGCACCGCATTCATGTCACGTACACGCTACTGGCGTAACCATGGTAACAACGTAATCCCCCACCATAAACATCCGGCCACAATTACGGCCGTCTATGTAATTCTCTATTACACCTGTTTATTGCACAAAAGAAGTATAAAATGTAAATTTCTAATTCAAAAATTAGAAGTAGAATGTACATTGGATCAAAAATACTTATTTTCAATAACACACGTGTGCGCACTAGTGAGGAGCCTATAACGCGCGCATCACGTGATGTAATAAATGGATGTCATTACTATCGGAAACTCCGCGATACAATGCTGCAAGCGTACCAGCCCTTTCTCTCTTATCAAGTGTAATAATCAGACCCATTCCTAGTCTGGGCTTCTATTAGTAAAATGTCAATCTGACAGGGCTGAGTGATGTAATACCTCTGTTACAGGGGGGTATATACCTGAGTATCAAAAATATATATTTATATTTAAAAATTTAAATCCCTCCTAGCTGGGACTTTACAGCATCTAGATGGACCACATATCTTTATTATCATATAGAAATATTAGTTATTACTCGGAACTTCTGTGATGGATAGCGAGGTGTCAATATGGACTCACCATGCAGCCGCAAGGTGAGTCACAAGTCATCTGTCTTGAGAGCCCACAGCACACCAGGGTATGTCATCATTAAGGCCTTTAAGATGACTCCCCAATTTGAACACCCATCTTTGTTCTCTGCGGAACAGCACGGTTTCTATGGGTCCCATGTCTCTGTGGTAATGAGGTTTGTCCAATACTACCAATCTAAGGTCTCTCTCTGTGTGACCCACATCGAGAAAGTGCCTCGTGAGTTTCGTGTTGGAGTTCTTCCGTTTGATTGAGCTCTTGTGTTCAATCATCCTGGTTTTGACTTTACGGGTTTTCATACCTATGTAGTATAACTTGCAGGGACATTGTATCAGATAAATCACTGCTTCTGAATTAAAATTGGTGTGACTAATTAGTACCCAGGGAGATTTAAACCCAAGTCAAGCTGGAAAGTACATGTGGTCAAATGGCAAACCACACACTGGCCACAAGGAAAATGACCCTGAACCGGTGAACCAGTATTAATGGTCCGTACTTGGTTAATTGCTTGTGCCGCTCTCGGCAACTTGGTAAACTTTGTTTTACCAAATGACATTGTTTATGTTTGAGTGTGATTAATTAGCATTCTCAGTTATATTCTGCCAGTCGTTGTAACTGTTTTTGGAGACTGATCTGGGTCTTCGAGATCAAAACAAGATCATCAGTGTAAATTAACTGAGAAATGTTCTTATTGTCAAATTGTGGAGGACCCCCGCCATCCTGATTAATTATTGGAGTTAAAATCATCAATGTAAAGTGCAAATAGCAAAGGTGCCAATCCTTGGCGTTGATCCTTGAGCTCCAGTTAGCTCCACTTGGGTCCAGGTATCTTTAAAAAAAACTTTTTTAATTGTAGAAGGGCAGCATCGTTTCCCCATTGAAACAACTTTAGCCAAAGCCTGTGTCTTGAAACCTTGTCATGAAATATGGTTTCTATATGGTCTGTGGAACCCATACTCACCTCATGGCTCACCTGCAGCCCCTTTATTCAGCAGCACCCAGCTAAACAATGTAGCCTTCAATAAATTTGTAAGCATGATTAAAAATGTACCAATAAATTCTCTCCCACAACATAAGTAACATTTATGGTTTTGTGTTCAAAAGAGATAGGTAATTGTTGCTTTCCTGTGTGTCACAAACCTTTTCTTTTATGTCTCTTAGGCGTAAAACATTTCTAAGTTATACATGTTCATATCCTATTCATGGCGGAAATTCCTTTTCTATATCCTTAGGAATTCTATTCCTAGCTATTGCTGACTTTATCACTATTAGACATGTTCCTTGTTCAAATTATTAGCCATATAGGGGTAAAACTTCTCTAATATACCAGCACCTTTTTAGGTGTCATGGTAACAACATACTACATTTCCCTAATCCACAGCACCGTCCTACAAACTTCCACATCAGGGGACATGTAATTGGGACCCACTAACACCTCTATTCCCTTGTTTCTTACACACCCCACCTCTTCATTCACTCCTTTACACACTCTTTCATGCTTATGTAAATCACGCCCTCAAAACACCCAACTCCCTATGAGTAAAAGTGCAAAGAGAACACAGACCTTTTTTTCTACTAATTCTATTGGAATATTTCCTGAATATTCCCATTTTGGGGATTTTGCAGCCAGTTCACAAATGCCTGTAAGAGTAATTACTGCAGAACTCCTTCTTTAGATATTCCACAGATCCTTTGAGAGTAGGCCCATACCCACTCCAAGTGCAGCATGCAATAAAGTTGCCTAAATTCCTGTTCCTGTGTTTTTTCCTTTGTATGCAGGGTGACTCCGGGGAGTCTGGAAAAGACGGGTCGCGGGGAGAAAAAGGTGACAAGGTAGTTATTGTGTTTTATTTCTGTTTCGCGTCTACTTCTTAATCACCACTTTTATTTACCTCGTAAGAAACAATGACATCTGTCTTAACCTTAGTGCTTTAAGGATGAACACCCAGAGTGTATGATTTGATTGCGACACCTTCAAAAGTCGGGTGTTGGGATTTAATCAAAAACATAACATTTTAGATGACGCCATAAACAAGTCTTCGGCTTTGTCTCTAAACCAGATGCTGCAAGAAAGTAAAATGTATACAGATTTTCTCTATATAATGCCAACATTAATGAAATACAGGAATATGGGCTTGCGCCCTGGAAGACACTTTGCAATTTCATGAAGTGCGTGGAAAGCCTGCCAAATACTGTATTATTACTGAAAATCAATTTGGAGTTCTCTCAAAAAGGTTATTCTGATAAGAACTCAATTTGTGTGCCATATTTACAATGAAAGTGACCCAGTGCGTGCCGCAAGCCATTTGGCTGCGCTGCGCTGCACTGAGGCATTTTCAAAGCACAGGGATGCAACATATTTACAACAATATGTTGCACCTCTGTGCTTGCCCCTGCGTGGCGCACAATCGGCTGCCATGCGCCGGTGCAGGCACGTTTGAACCATGGTGCAAGGATGCCTGCGTCGTGGGGACAATCAATTGAGGTGATCTCCTCTTTCCATGCGTGCTGTAGAATGCAGCACGCATTCAAACAGGAAAAAAACAGGAAAAGAACTGTGTAGCTTTGTTAAGTGTAGCATTCTGGCGCATTTCCAGGGTTACAATTTCTCGTAAATCTGGAAATGCATCAGAAAACATGGGTAGTGCGTGGGAACACCCACAGTAACATCCATGTCACGCCCTTTACATGCAAAGTGTTGCATGAGGATGGGCGATATTTACAAGCACACGTAAAGCCACGCAATGTGGCTTTATGTGTCCTTGCAAATATTGTGCAGTAGGTTGCACCACCGATGCGTCACGCTATGTGACGTACCCATAGCGCAAGGGGCTTGTAAATAAGCCCCTTTGTTTTCAACCTATTTGAGAACTGTGAACATCTACTTGTTAAGAATACCAATAGTCCAGTGTAAAAAAAAAAAAAAGTACATCTGCACCAGCAGAGACACTTTATAAGTTTCAGGAATTCAGAAAAGTTCCTAGAACTAGAAATATGCTTGAAAAGTTTGTCAGTTACAGGTTTTTTAGACGTTAGCATGTTTGGCAGCAATATAAAAAAAAAAATCACGTATTTTTGCAAGTATGAAAATGTGCATGGCAAGTGGAAATCCATGTATTTTTTTTCTTTCTTTCTGCATGGGGAAATGTTTTCCCATTAGAAAAAAACTTTCCTTTAAATCTTCTCCACTTTTGGGGGTGTTTCCTTCTCTTTCACACTCTGAACAAAATGTACTCCAGCCCTTGTTAGCAGTGCATTTCTGACATTTTCTAGGGTTGGCAGGGGGCAGTAAGTCTTTTGATGTGCAAACACAGAGGACTTTCCATCCCTGTGTCACCCATCCCATCTTCCTTCCACATCTGACAGTAGATTTGCTCACACATAGATATGAGTATGAGTGTATTTATAAGGAGGGCAAACCCAACTTTGGAGAATACCAAAAGTAACTGTGCATTCATAAAACAATAAGATTGAGTGAGTTACACGTACACGTGGACATTGCTCTGTGACTCAGGTCCAAACGTGTCCAATGATTTTGAAAAAAGTACGTTTGTGGGAGCCTTTCACAGCTGGGTACTTCATTTAATTTCAGCTGGGTAGTTCATTTAATTTGCTGTTAATTCGATAGAATAGAAATTGCATTCAAACCAAAAGCCAATAATGATTTTGAAAAGACCATTTGCTGCTTAGCTGCTTAGGTAATTGCAGTGGGTAATAACATTTTATGGTTTCTTTGAAGTTTCTAAGAATTCTCTCTGTAAACGTTGACTTTATTAGCAATTTACATGGACTACTACACACTTAATATTGAGTGGATGACATTCAAACATTGCCTGCATAGTTTACAAACTTCGCATTACGCTCATTTCTCAAACTTTGCAAAACTTAATTAGCAACCAATAATTCTCGGCAGAAAAAAGTTTCTGTCTAAGAATTTCTTAGCAGACACATTTTTGTTAGAGCCTACTCGTAAAGCCTTAGTTTGGGCATTTTGAACTGCATAGTTCATCCAAAACATGCATTGTTTTGAAGAAAACAGTGTCAAATATTTAGTTGAAAAATCTCACAATATTGCACAACCCTAATATTGAAAAATATATGGTAATTGGTTCAGCTTAAACATGTAGTGGTAACATTTAGTAAAACAGTGTCTGTCCCTGTGCATAAAACATCCAAATGGTATTGCTACTACCTATATATACGTACGACTATATCATGCATACTCAAGGAATTCTATGACTATGAAAAGAGTGCACGGCCATAGGTTGAGCACTAACGCATTGAAACTCCAAAGTGGCTTGCCATAATTTGTGTGTGTGTGTTTTACTGGATTTTTTAAATCATGTTCTTTCCCTCCTAGGGTGAATTTGGTCCGGTTGGTCCACCCGGTGTTCCTGGGAAGGTAAGTAGCAACAAAACAAAGGAAGCAATGGGGAATTTTGAGGGAAAAGGTCAGATAGATACATTGCTCACCCTTTGACTCATGACCTGCAAATTATAATTCGCGAATCCTCAATTTATTTGATATGAAGAGCGAAAATGACACATTGCTTCTTCTGAAAACACAAACATTTATCAGGCAACCATGCCAACAACCAGCCCATCACACATATTTCCTCTAATAGAATGATAATCAAACATTAGCTAACTCATTGGTGATGCTCCACTCCTCACTGACAATGGTGTCCCCTTCCTACTTCCACTTCTTGAAGTGCTATCAGCCTTTGACCCCATCAACCCAAAAGGATGCATGTCCTTTCAACAAGCATAAACCTGTCCAAAGAAATATCTCCAGATTCCAGCGGATGTATGACGTAACAACGCATGTCTTTACAACGCGTGCAGTTACATCGCGGTTTTTACAATGAATGCGATGTAACCACGCGATGCCATTACAACGCAAGTCTTTACATCGACTTGCGCTAGATGGCGTGCTAACATTAGAAAAGCGTAATTTACTATTCCAACTCCAGTCCACTTAACAGTAGGGAAGGTGTTGGGATAGTAAACTACACTATTTGTAATGTTAGCACGCCATCTAGCGCAAGTCGATGTAAAGACTTGCGTTGTAATGGCATCGGGTGGTTACATCGCGTTCGTTGTAAAAGTTTTGTTGTAATGGTAGTGCGTTGTAAAAGTTTCGTTGTAAAGGTTGTTTACCGATTCCAGCGGATACAAATGACATACTTAGCACCTTATTGATCCATCAAGTGTCCAACCAATACATGGACATTCATGACTTCTCCATTTACGAGAATGCTGATGGGTCTCACAAAGAAAATTTGTACCAGCAACAATATCAAACATCTCAAGCTCCACCACATCTTCATCCAGGATATCCTAGTCCTAAACATCGTCTGACAAAAATGAGTAGGTTTGCTATTTTTATCTCTAATGGGGCAATATTTTGCTAAGTTATATTTAGGACACAATATTTATAATAGGAAAAACATCCTACATTTAATATTCTGTATGATATCCCCCCTCCTCCCATCAATGCGCCAATTTAAAATACACCATCATCAACTTCCTTATTAACAATAATTCCAGAAAAGTTCAATTACGGGAATGGAAAACTGACTTCAACATGGAATGTGAAATCACTTGGATCCAAGAATGGCCAAAATATCCCATTCAGAAGTCATATCCCCAAAAAACAGTTGTAAAGTTAACACTGTCCCACTGTAAAACAAACCCTCCCACCTTTAAGCACATATCATAACAACAATGGAAGCACTCATAGTGTCCTACCAGAATGATGGAGATGCCATGGTCATTGGTGCCCTGACTCACCCCTTGTTTCACTGAAGAGCATCTTGTCCTGACTCCTCAAAAGGGCACCGACTTATCACCACGCCAATTCAACATGTCACAACAGCACTGGTTCCATCTACATGTCCACATCCTCTGCAATACCTGTTGTATTTCATCTACAAATTAGTAAGTATCAACAAACCGCTCAGGCAACCTAAAAGAATCCACATCTCATGTGGCCCCTAAAATGTGCAAAGCCTTGTTAGACTTGAAAATCAAAATGTGAAAAAAGGCAAGAGACCAGAATACAAACCTTCTCAAACTGTACATCCAGGATATGGAATAATAAACCAAACCATCTCACCTCCACTTCTGAAAATAACCGAAAACACATCACTACAAAGATCATCTAATTTAGGCACAATATGGATCCTCCAAGCTTCTTGTTACATATAGTGTTCTTGATGAGAGCCCCCTTGTTATGTTCAGGATCATGAATCCTTTGCCATCTCTACACCGTGCTATAGTGGTTCCTAACTATGGCCCTAGTTATGATGGAGGTCGGTCGGACCTCTGACCGCCATTGCAGCAGACAGGAGACTGCCCGACAATGAGTAGGCGGTATCATCCGCCCAATTAGGATGAGACCACCATGTAGGCGGTTGAAAGGGCTTTCTTCTTCTGAGGCATGTTCTGCAGGCCTGGAAAAGAGCCACAGCACAAGCAGCAGTAGAAAAAAAAACCTTTGTGGGCATCTGGTCTGTCCCCGTGACCTATGCGGTCCGACCCCCTGCATCCAAATGTGGCAGTCAGAATGGTGGCCTGTATGTCGGTGAGACCCACCTCCATCGTAAGTAGGCCCTATGTTAGCACCAAATACCACATCACACACATATGTGCTTATAATGAAAGGTACTGTCATTTCTCCCTGCAGTGGTTGGCTGGTGGCTCCTTCGTTCGTTAAAGCATGCATACAATATAAGTAATGTACAGTTTTTGCATACTGTAGTATGAGAACTATGGAATGTTGGCCTCCATTATAGACAAGTGAGTAGCAGATGCCCAACAATGGCTTGTATAGACCTTCTGAACCAGCATTCCAATGTTTCTTCTGGATTAATGTGGAGCATTCTACCCTCACTGGATAGAATGTGCTACATGTTGTTGAGGATAAAAGCCTCATCCTGCTGGGACCTATAACTCTGGTAGAGGGTTTTTATCAACCAGTGTAGCGCATGACAGTGGCTTAGAATGCTATAACATTCTGTTTAGATTTCGGAACACGTGACAATAGGCTCACATTTTTATAAAATTTAGGCCGCATCTTGAATCACTGTTAGAGTGGTTAGTAATGTGTGATTGGGGGAGACATGGATATAAAACATTGGAACAGAACTCATATGTGAGTCAACTAAAAATGAAAAGTGAAAGAGACTGAGCCAAGAAAAAAAGTCAATTAAAAGGTTTCCGGTGGACGTTAGAACTGTAAAAGTCTATATTGGAATAAAGAAATGTTTACAATAAAGAATACAATGTATTTGAAAGTGCATGACACAATTAATGGGACACTTTCGTATGTACGTGAGCTCTCAATGCTTTTCCTTCTTATCCAGGTGGAAGTAATTGAAGCAGAGCCCGGGATCCGGGTGAGTAATGTAAAGAGTTCTCAAAGAGCCACTTGCTAACAATTACTTTTGAAGCACTTGGTGATACTTCATTTTATATGCTTAGCACTCTGTCTGGCTGGCGCGAAGCCCGGTCATTACTGTAAAGTAGCAGTGACCTTCTAAAGCGGAACAGATTCTGGAAGACACAGCAATACTGTTACTTCTGCATAATGGACTATCGCAATGACGCTGTTGCCAGGCACAGAGCCTGTTGCCCTAGGTTACCCATCCCTCTGCATTCCCAAGGTAACAGTCAAAAGGGGACACTTCCTGGAGTTACTGCAGATCCTCTGCTTGACCATGTTAGGCTGCCCTTTGAAATGACTTTGTGATTTGTGGTGTTTTAAATTTAGTGTAAAATTGTTCCCTGCAACTCACCATTAGGCTAAAAGGGAAATAGAAGCAAAGTCAATAGAAGATAGACACCTACCAAACACTGCACTAAAAGCTTTACCTCAACGACCTGAGTAGGCATATACGCAGACTTCACAGTCCACGGGACCTAAATGTCTTACCGACCAGTTCTGTCACTATACGACCCACTAGGGTTGGGATCTTCCAGTGCCAATCTTCTGAAGCCCCCAGCCCTTCAGACTTTAATCCCAGGGCAGAGAGTCCTTCGTGATGCTGGGCACCAGAGCTCTCTTTACTGAAACTGAAGCCAAATTCAAAAAGTGACAGAAGTCTTGGCTCCTCCTTGCCCTGGACTCTCTCTGCCACTTCTTAATATAGCCATTCATCTACCTCTCCTTTCTTTTCTAGTGCCTTTGCGTAATTCTTCATGTGGGTCCTAAGCTTAGCGCTAGGATGCCTGAGTGCGAGTGAGAGTGTACTCTATGGGGCATATTTACAAAGACTTAACGCCACCAGAACTTCTATTTTTGAGACGTTCTGGTTGCTCTAAGTCCTTTGCCTTATTTAGAAGGTGGCGTTAAGCCACTTAATGCCGCCTTCTAAATAATTTCCTTATTCACGTAGCATTTAGCATGAAGGAGGCGTGCAATGGTTATTGCAGTGGGCGATCCGGCGCAACACCCATTGCTTTATGGCGCTGTCCCCTAGTTACAAGGGTGGCATAAATTTGTGGCAGCCCCAAAAATAAGACCAGCTAAAATCTGGTCTGAACCTGGCACAACGAGGAGGAGGAGAAATTATCAATTTCTCCTTGTTTTTGCTATTTCTATATGTGTTGCATTCTGCTGCGCACATAGAAACATCAAATCGCAATTAGTGATTGTTCATGTGCAAGAATGGGTCCCTTCCTGCACATAAACAATCATTAAACAATGACGAGTTGCAACTTCTATGTGTGCTGCAAAATGCAGCACACATAGAAGTTACAAATCGCCATTAATGATTGTTTATGTGCAGGAAGGGACACCTTCCTGCACATGAACAATCATTCCCTGCAACGCAGGCACCCTTGCACTGAGGTGCAAGGACGCCTGTGTTGGCACTAGGCAGCTGAATTTAGCGCCAGCGCTAAGGGAAACACAGTTGTGCGCTATATTATTGTAAATGCGACGCATCCCTGCATTTTGAACCTGTCGGAGCATGGCATTAGCAATTTTGGCTTAACAAGGCACTCCGGCAGATTCCTTGTAAATATGCCCCTATAAGTTTTTATTCATTCATTCTTTTCCTCAGAAATGAAGGCCTAAAATCATATCATTAGTCAAGTACAAATGGAAAAGCTTTGCTTAGTTTTTTCTTTTGTTTGGCTGACACATTGATTTCAGAGCTCTAATAATATAGACAACAGTAAGAAAGCTCTTAATTTTTAACAATAATAAAGGGGCTTTTACATAAGCCCCTATTTTTTTTTTCTTTTACTTTTACCTGTTTATTTGCAAACTGTTCTCACCGTACCTGCTTGCTCTTGAAGTTCATGCGCGACTGGACTGAGGCCGAACACGCTGGCTCCACATTTATTTAGAGATAATTATATTGATTCGTGGATAAGCCGTTTCACACATGAGATATTTATCTGCAAATTCCTTCTTTCATTAGTTAGACAAAGTCTTGAAAATGCAGAGTAATTCCACAAGTTGACGCTGTGTTTCATACAGCAACCACTAGATGGCAACATAGGCCAACAGCATTGAAAGTGAGAGCCTCTGCCCGTGTCTGCGACATTTTCCCAATAGCATGCAACCTCCTTCAAGTTCCTTAATTTGAGATAACAACTTTTCTGTTTAAACACCCTCTCGTCTCACATGTTACATCTTTGTGTCCCGAAGGCCATAGTAAATTAGTTTGAAATTCTTGCGAGTTAATCTTCAGCATTCGTTGTCACAAACTCAAACTTTAATGATGTGTCATTGTAACATTTTAGCACATTTAAATGAGACGGCCTGTCATTTCGCTGGCTCTGAAACAGACCCTTTGTTTTGGATGCCAGTTAAACATCTTGGGTTGAAAACCTTCAGGATATTAAAGTGAACTGCAGTCCATATTTAAAAGGTTTATTGGTTCTGCTTCTGCAGTCTGCTTTGGTGTGTTCTGTAAAATTGAGCTTTTAGTACATGGCTCTGTGAACCACCCACCTGAGAACTTTGTAAGAGGGGAGAGCATTCATGAGAGGAGGGGTGCAACAACGAGAATGAGAAAGAGACAAAAATGAAAGAAGGCAAAGTAAAGAGACGAGTAAAAGGGAAACACAAGGAAAGAAGGGAAAAGAAGAAAGTTACAAAGAATGAGAAATGAAAGATAAAGACAATGAAAGGAAAGGGGCAAAAAGAGAACAACGGGAAAGAAAAAGAAGAAAACATTTTAAAAAGGGGGGAAAGAAAGGGTAGATGAAAAAAGGAAAGGGTAAATTTGGTTTACCCCTCACTGTCAACACCCCTGGGAAAAGTAACTCTCAGCAACAAGCAGGGTCTTTATTATTATTTTTATTTCATTAGGGCTCCTTCGGAAATGCTGGGGATACATGTCACTTTTGTGGAAAATTCCTTCAGAAATATTCCTGCAAAAAAGCACAATTCAGAAATTTTGAAAGTAGTCTTTAAAGAAGAAAATCCCCTCAACCTCAACTTAACAAAGGCCCCCGGAGCCCATGCAGTGCAGGCCGAGCCCACGCTCTCCAGGGCCCCCCTCGGCACAGTCTCCAGGCCCGAGAGCTCCTGAGTGAGTCTGGAGCAGGCCCCTCAATGTACTTTGCAGAGGGACCCCCTCACTCCTCTCATGGACACTTCAATCACTCAATCAGCATTTGTAGAGCGCGTCACTGTCACCCATGGGGTTGCTGGGGTGCGAGGTCTCCGTCAAAAAGCCAGATCTTGAGGAAACAGCGGTAAGAGGGAAGAAATGAGCAGAAGAAGGCAAAGCAGAGGGCAGAAAAATTAGCAGAAAAGGCATAATAGAAGACAGAAAAACGAGCAGAAAAGACAAAACAAAGGGCAGAAAAACAAGCAGAAGAGGTAAAATAGAGAAAAAGACGGCAAAATAGAGGAAAGAAAAAGAAGCAGAAAAGGCCAAAGAGGGCAAACATTTTTGTAGAAAAGGCAAAACAGAGGGCAGAAAAATGAGGAGAATAGGCAAAACAGAGCAACATAGGGCAAAAGAGAGGGCAGAAAAACTAGCAGAAAAGGCAAAATAGAGGGCAGAAAAACAAGCAGAAAAAGGCAAAACAGAGGGCAGAAAAACAAGCAGAAAAAGGCAAAACAGAGGGCAGAAAAATAAGTGGAAAAGGCAAAACAGAGCATGAAACTAGCAGATGAGGCACAAACAGAGGGTCGCAGGTAGACAGGCAGCAGAAGGTAGTGGATTGCAGGAAAGCTGGACAGGAGAACTGTCGCAGGGGAGCTGGCATGAGGACACTTCTAAGGTCAGTTATACCTGCGCCCTGTGCCCACTCAGTGTCTTAGACGTGTAAGAATGTTTTAGTGGTACAGTTCAAAGTTAGGGGCATTTTCTTTTTCTGGCTGCTTCCTTGATTCTCTTTTCAGCTGCATGTCGACCCATGAAAACAATGGTGTCCACCAAAAGTCCAAGAGGGACAAGTCCATGCTAAGAGTGCCTGAAGTTGCAAAGATAGCGCCTTTCCAACCTTGTTTATTTTTTTATTTTGAAAAGTTCACAGACAACACAAACATAAAAATTAATGTTGGCACCTAAAACCACTACTACCCTAATGCAAACAAAGTCTAGGTGCCCAGCCCCCACTCCAGTGCAGCCAGCTGCTTCCATCTCATGGTGTGCCCCAAGCACCTATAAGGAATGCGTCTGGGTCAATTTTACTGTGAGGTAAATTCACATACAATTTTACTGTGGCCGTGCAATAAAATCACCCCAGTACCTGGCAATTATGAGTAAAACTCCACAGAATGCAGAATGACTGTGTGAGGGTGAATTTTCCAGCACTGAAAGCACACAGAATTCACCATTTCATGGGGTTTTCCCATATACAGGCAGGGGCCGGTGTGGGGGATGAGGAAGGGTGACAGAGGTAGCAGGGGAGAGAAGGGGAAGATTTTTTCTGATAGGATGAACATTTTATGCATCCCCCTGTTAGAAAAAAAAAAGCAGGAGAGTTAGATGTTGCTGGAGGTAATCCATCAAGCAATTTTTCCAGTCGTGTTTGGTTCTTCCACGCCACGTCAAAGCGGTGAGAAAAAAATACAATAAATAATCAGGTGGAGCAAAATTAACACATTAAATCATGCATTAATTTCACTTCACCAAGGTTATAATCCAGCCTCGTTGGGTTCTGAGCTGAGGGCAGTGACAACAATTTAAATAAAATACCTCCCCTCTGAACATGAACTTTTGACTGCACAAAATCTATATCACTTTCTGTGTTAGGATTTCATTGTTTCATTGACATATGGAGCAAACACATCACACTTGTAATTGGTCCCTTACCACCAAATGCAACTTCAGCTGCTGTGGACTTAAAATGTTTACAAGGTTAACACCAACCTCCCCAAGTACAGATTGCATCCATAATGCACAGAAGATGCTTTGCAAGTGATTCGTAAAGACATCCATAACCTGCACCAATAGATGTTGATCGTCACAGATCAGCAATCCACAGGCCTTTCCAAGAGGACTTCTAGAAACTTACAACAGTCACATACTTCCATGAGTACTTCTGGTAGAGTTTTGAGGATTCCCAAAAATGTCTACGCGAAGGGCTTTCTGCACACAGAACTCTTTCTAATGTGCATGGTGGAATACCATCTTATTTTAGGGTGTTCATATTCTTTCTCTGTTCTTTATTTACAGTCCCTCATACAGTGCTGGCTGCCTCATAAACAAGCATTTGCAATGTAATAGGTCTCGCATTTGCGAGAGTTGGAGCAATTGGCATTGTAAATGACAACGCTACTTATTTATGTGTTTTGAAAAGCTGCAAGCGGTGCATAAACAAGCACTATGTACTTATAGTCCTTGCTTATGAGAAGCAAGGCTTCCAGTAACTGCGCCTTTGCGCTTTCCTTAGGTGTCACAGAAGCAGATACTGCCTGCTTCTTCCTGAAAGATACAAATAATCAGAAGATGGCATCCCAAACAGGAGTTAAACATCTCTGCTGGCAGAGGTTCTTACCCTCCTTTAGCACCTAGAGAGGGGGGCAGAGTATGGCAAGAATGCGTACAAAGACCAAACTATGAATTTTGGCAAAGCATCATTCAAAACTGGGCAAGTTGGCAAGTAAGGAACCTGAACAATACTTAGGACAAAAAGTTTGTGTTCAAGTAAAACCAAGATTCTGTCCAGTAACCTCACTTTGAGGAGATTTTACCATGTCACCTGCTCAATACAGCCAGTTAGAACTAACAAGGTTTTTTGGGTGGCTTGGACAACAGAAAACAATATGGCCTAACTGACAAAAAGTTCAATCTGATAGTTCCAGTCACAAAAAAGTGAAAAAAATATAAACAGTAGTAACTACATTTTAAGGGACCCACTGAGACAGTGTGAGGTAGAGGTGAAGGGCCTTGGATTTAATTCAGAGGCTGACAGATGAAGTTTGTTTCTGCACACAGCACATGTAACTTTGGGAATATTCAAGAGAACTGCTAGGCAGAAGTTCAGTTCTGGGATTGTCAGTAAATATTTCCAAATGTTTGATCCTGTTTATTGATCAAACTAGGAAGTTTACAAAGTATGGTGCAGCCACACAGACGTTTGACAACATTTTAATTACAGATAGGTGCAAAGATTTTTAACCATGCCTTAAAATCCACATAACAGATCACTCAATGCTGCTGTCAGCATTTCTACACCCAAACATGTAGCAAAGCAACTGTGGCCATTTGCCCTGCATCCCTTTGGTACCTAAAGGCATAGTTAAAACTGTAACAACCAAAGCATAAGGTTCACGAAGCTGAACATTAACTAGGTCTTGTTTTTTCTGTGGGACCTTATTTAATGATCTCAGGGACACGGGTTGGTGAGTAGTGAAGTCAGAAACGTCACTTTAGATGAGAAGAGAGCAACCAACACAATTCCTGTTACAACGAAAGATAATTCACACATCGACACTGCCTGGTCCTTTCCAAAGACATCTCCCTTGGCTATAGACTGAAGCAACGAGTAGGCGATCTGACCAGCAACACCAGTCACCAAAACGCAGATCTCTTCAGACTGTAAAAAAAGGAAAAATAATACAGAAAACTCCATGCAAGCCTACTATACATAGAAATGCTTGTCATGTGCCTGCTTCAAAGGGAGCTGTTCTATAAAATGAAACTCTCACGTAAATTCTGGACAAATAACCATAGGAGAAAAAAAAACAGTCTTGCTCACGTTGGATCTGCTGTGGGATTCAAACTCAAATATGTATGAGCTACAATCACTCCATGTAAGACTGAGGGAAATATGTAACTGCTTTTTCTCTGTAACTGGTGCACACTCTGGGATCAATGGAGAAACCGAAAGCAGAAAATTAACTGGTGCTCTTAGTACAATTTGAAACATGTTTGTAAATAACACATGGGAACTGACATAAGTAATGCAGTAAATGCAAACTTGTGCCATGCAGGTGTGGACTGGGAACCAAAAGCTGTTCTGGCAAAAGTGCTCAGCACCAGCCTCATCCTTGTCACTCTTGATCTGTCTTTCCCGCCATTCTGTGTCTCTGTGGTCTTTCTCCATCACCTCTCTCTGCTTATGAACCCTGCTGGAATGAACTCTGAGGAGCTGGAGAAAGAATAATCGAAGCTCTAGCCTCCAATGGCTCCACCCGCCCTGAGATACACCGCTATCAAACAGTCAATGAGCTAACTGGACATGCCCTGACATCTCATATACATTTATAAAACGCTCACTCTGAGCCAAATTGTCTAAGTGACAAGAGAGACACTGATGCTGCAGAACACCTTTTAACTGGAACTTGCTACAACACAGCCTGCTAGCTCCAAATACTAAATGTATATTTCCGTAGCTTTACAGAACAAGAGTGCGCTTTAAACTACAAGGGGAAGAGCAATGGTCAACTAATGGTGAAATAAAAATAATTTTTGAACTTCTTGCGATCTGAATTTGAAGTTGGGCTCCTAGATGAGATACAGGCAGCTGGATCTCAAAATCTGGTTCGGGATGTAGAGAAATTTTTTTTTTAAATGTAAGTAGCCACAAAAGGTTTAGGGTGGTTGTTAGGCAAAACGTCACTGCATACTACAAAGAAGATTTTTTTTTAAAGCAAGCTGTGTAAAACACATAACAAGCATATTTGTAAGGGGCAGTTTAACCGATGAGGAATGACAGATGTTAATTGTTACCCAACTCAGTGGTAGTCGAGTTGTCCACCTTGTAAGGTAAAAAGGCTGAATAGAGTAGCTGGGATTCGAGCCTCTGGCCATGAGCATACATCCCAATCGATCCCTGAAGAGGATGCACTGATACTAAATCACCAGACTCATCTACGAAACCTAAATTCATGCTGTAATGCAATGTAAAGAGGTTTTTTGGGGGGGATTAATTTTATACAAAAAAACTCCAATATAAACAGCCACTGTGTCTTAGTGGTCTACTCAGGATTGCTGCTTTCACAATTTGTTAGGAGACAGAAATTACAGGAGAGGACAAACACCTACTTTAGGACAGCAGCTGCTTGAAGTTTATAAAACTATTCATATAAAAACGGAAGGAGTCTGCGCTCCACAGGAATATTTTAGTTGCAGCTGCTTGTTTGCACCAATGCACTTAATTTGCCTTTATAATTCATTGAATTGTAATATTAAATCGCATCATATGCTTTGGAAAACGATCGAACAGTTTAAACACATGGGGGCATATCAGCAACAACCGGCGATAATTATCGCTAAGCGCACTTAGCGCTAGGATAATTATCGCCGGCTAGCGTGGATTTTTATCGCTGAGATAGCGTGCTATTAGCAACGCTCATCTCAAAAGCGATAAAAATCCTCACGCTAACTGCCTAACGTGAGATTATCGCTGAAAACCCAGCGATAATCTCACGCAATGTGGCGTTAGTTTGTTGAAAGGGCCCCACAAACTTAGCCATGATATCCACCTTCCATAGGATATCATGGCTAAGTCAGTCCTGAAGCAGGCGTAAGGAAAGTAGCGATAACAGGGGTTATCGCTACTTTTTTTGCCGCTATGCTTCATAGCGTGGGGCTTGATGATAGGAGAAATGTCGCTTAGCGACATTTCTCCTGTCATGTCGGGTCAGGACTGCCCACTTTGCATCTCATTAGAGATGCAAAGCTGCGCGTTTGGAATTCCTACGCTAACGCAAGTATTCACGCGTTAGCGTGAGCTTGCTAATTAGGCGATAAAATTATCGCCGATTTTCGGCCGAAAATAATTCTATCGCCTCGCCTTACTGATATGCCCCATGTTTTGTAACCGTCAAGAAGCACAAATTAGGAAAACGCAGACCACGTGTGTTCTTGAAAGACTGGTTTCACTTAACCCTAAATAGGTTCTTGTCAACATTCCCTGGCAGACTAGCAAGCAGAGGTTTATTGTGCAGCACACTACATAAATAGTTGCCTAATACACATAGATTACACGCTCTCAGAGAGAACGGGAAAGTGGTAAAACTGATAAAAGAGACGTATATTGCATCCCACTCTGGGAAAAGTTTAAGCAGAGACAATGGCAGCCATGTTATTTAGTAAATAATTGTCTCATGCGGGTTCCGTCCTGCCTGCAGCTTGTTAAATAAATAAACAATGGTGACAAAGACAAGACTGGAAGGAGCAGGAGAGACGCAACGATGAAAGCACGAAGGAAGGACATGTATCCAGATATGATTATCCGCCACTTTGTTTATTAAATAATTGCCTCATACACGGTCCCTCCTGCCTGCAGCCTGTTAAATAAACAAAGATGAGGAGGGCAAAATGGGATGGGGCAGGAGAGACGCAACAATTGGTGCAAGATGAAAAGAAGGAAAAATACCTTCTCTTCGACCGGCTGCGAGCGCTGTTTTCTATGGTACTGATAAGAGGAGAAACCTCCACTTCCACCGTAGAGCGTGCGTGGAACAGTATGCAGCTTGGGTGACTTGGTGCGCATGGAGCACGACAACGCGATGGGGAGGGAGACGCAACAATTGTTGCAAGATAAGAAAACAGGGAAAAAAAAAACTTTCTCTTAGACCAGATGCGAGCGCCATTTTCTATGGTAGTGATAAGAGGAAAAACCTCTATGTTCATCATAGAGCGTGCGAGGAATAGTATGCAGCTTGGGAGAATTTGCTGGCACCCAGCACGACGGGACTTTATAAATAGCTTTTGAAGGCTAAATAACCAACGCCGTGCTAGGTGTTGTGGTGGCAAAGTGAAACAAGTAGTCCCTAAATGAATAGACAACAGCTAGCAGCGGAACTAGATGGTAGTTGGCCGGTGCTGCTTCCTGCAAAACGGAGGCAAAACGGAAGTGACGTATGGGATCAAAAGCCAACCATAAGCCAGATAAGAAGACCAATGCCAGAATCAACCAATGTCAAGCGAAATTACCCTCCATATTGTGTTTACTATAGGTCTTGCGACAGCGCATGCGCTGTCTACGCGAGACCTAAAAAGTGGTGGGTGGGGGAAAGGGTGCAGGGGGAGCGCGGGAGAGGGCGCGAGGTAGGGGGGACTATAATAATAATAGCATTTTTAAAAAAAATTGTAACCTACCTGCTGCCAGCTACCTCCCTCTTCGCTTCTCGGTGCTGGGATTTCCTTGCCCCAGCAGACACTCTGAGTATGTCACAGACTCCCTATAAAACCTCCACGCTGCAGAGCAGCGTGGGGATTGGCCTGAGCTGGCTGGAAAGACCCTCCGCTTTGGTAAGGGAGTCTGTGGGATTTCTCTAACCTGGCTGTTCAGTACAGCCGGGTTAGAGAAACCTAAGTGCGCATTTGTATTTTGGATTGCCTAAATCGGCCAGCCAAACACATATGCACACTTAGAGAATGCATATAGCACTCCTCCTGTCCCCTCCCATGCTCCAGCCCTGTCCATCCCAGCACACACTGATTGAGCCAGTGGCTTACTAATAAAATTATTTTAAAAAAGTTTTTATTTTTTTGCTGCTGGCTCTGAGCCAGTGGAGTGATACTCCTCTGCCATTGCGGATGAGCCGCACCTGCCCTCCTCCCTTCATTGCATTTTTGTTTGTCTCCACCTCATTGCTCTCCCTCGCACGTTCTGAGCTCTATGTTTGTATCTTCCCCCTTTACTCCTTCCCCATCCATGCATTCTCTCTCTCACTTCTCCCTCTTCTCAATGCTGGACTTTCATCACATGATCGAGAAATCCTGCTTAGAAAACAAAATGGACCACTTATCTCCAGTGCTTCCTTTTAAGAACACATCCGGTGGAACAGTGGTAGGAAGAAGCTGATCTCAGGCCAGGTCAAGGGTCATGGGATCTGTTGTAGGCGTTGTGTACCTATTGTTCCTATGATCACTGCTGTAGACGTTCTAATTCTGGAACACATCACAATCAATCAATCAATCAATCAGGGGTTTTAAAGCGCGCTACTCACCCGTGAGGGTCTCAAGGCGCTGGGGTGTTGCATCTCCGGATCAGTTGAAGAGCCAGGTCTTGAGACTCCTCCTGAAGGTGTGCAGCGTGGGGGAGCATCTGATGTTGCCTAGGAGCTCGTTCCAGGCCTTTGCTGCGACGTAGGAGCAGGCTCTTTCACCTGCTCTGTTTCTGCAGATGCGTGGGGTGTCTGCCAGGACGAGGTCAGCGGAGCGGAGGTTCCTTTTGGGTACACGGAAGGAGACTCTTTCGTTGAGGTATTTGGGTCTGATGTTGTGGAGGTCTAGGATCCTCTCTGCCCACCAGGAAACAGGGCCCGTACAGGTTAGACGGGCACTCTAGACATCTGCACACCTCACCAGCGCTGAGAAATGGTAGCGCATGATTGGTGTACGTTGTGTGGCTTGCCGCCAAAGCAGAGAGCTTGGGATCTCATGGCGTGCGACTGATATGAGGTGCGACCCGAACTAATGACCTTGTGATCACTGCTTTATGAAGGGACATAGGTTCAAATAAGCTGTCTCATTGTGAAGACTTGTTTTTGGGAACAGAGCCTGCTGACCCAAGAAGGGCTTCATCCCTCAGGAAAGGCCTCACCAGTGTCCGTGGGCTGCGTCAAATGCACACAACCACCTTAGCATTTTGACTGAACATAAAGCACAGGGCAACCCATCTATCGCCCATGTTCAGAGATTCCTAGGGTCTGTGCATCTGCCCAGAGCACACCTACCAGGGTCTGAGGAAACCCAGGCAGAAAAGTCTGAATGATTCCAACCACCACGATATTCAGTGGAATCCTGTCAGCCGCGCCCAAAGGAGACCTGAAAAGCGATTGTCTGCGTTTCTGTCCATAGGTCTTGAAGTACTCTGTTAGTACCCAAGCTTCTGTGGAGATAATTCCGGAGTTTACTGTAGTGACACTTTACCCTACACATACTAAAACCCTTATAATCAGTAACTAGAGCCTTCATTTTGTTGACTGTAGGAAATCTATGCGCAGGCTATGCAGAAGAATAGCTTTTGCTTAGTTTGGAAAACAATAAGTGCAAGGGTTCAAAGTTTTCCTTCATAGCCCACAGTGCTCACCGGTGCCGAGGTTGCCAAATACCAAACCATTTGATGCACCTCACACCATGGTCACAGGCCTGCACTCTCCCCGACAGCTCCTGCGATCAGCTGCTGCCTCTGAGCCCCCGCCGTGCGAGTTCAAGTCTGCTGCTCTGTGCCCTGAGTACTGCTATTGTGTTTTTTTCACTGTAATTTTTGCTTGCCTGCTCGCCTTTCTACTTTCTGTGCCACTGTAACATTCATGTTTTATTTTTCTTGCCTCTGCACTCTAAGCCCCTCCCCTCTCCCCGCGCAAGTTCCTGCCTCCCAGCTGAGCGTCCCTCCCCTCCCCTATATAATGCAGACCGCTGCGCGGTCACTCCGCTGGCGTGCCAAAGGCGTGCCTAAGGCAAGCCTGTCTGCGCCCGTCCGCGACCCGGACGCGACCAGTGACAGGAACCCTGGCTCTCCTAGGACCCACCGCTACGACTCTACCACCCTCAACGAACTCAACCCGGGATTACACATCGACTGCGCAACAGCCTCACCGATCACCACCCATGCAGAGCCTGCCACAGACCCTTCACCATCAACAACAACGCCACCACCACCGAAGGCTCGCCCGACGCACACACCGCCAACACCCTGACTTGCGTCCTCCTCAACGTGTGATCCCTACACATCACGCAGTAGAGGTCTGGGACCTGATCGGCACCCTCTCACCCGACGTCGCCTTCTTCAAAGAAACCTGGACCAACGCCACCTCCGGCCCCGACATCGCCACTGCCATCCCTGACGGCTACAAGGTCCAGAAAAGAGACCGCCCCCACCACTCAGGAGGAGGACTCACCATCGCACACAAGACCCTCCTCCTACTCTCCACTTCCAGCACGAGTGAACCCCACTCCGACACAGAACACCTCCACTTCCAGATCCAGCCCAGCCCCAGGACCACGCTATGCGGCACCCTCATCTACAGACCGCCGGGCCCACGCACCCAGGCTGCGAACACCATCGCCAAGATCGCCGCACCCCACGCAATCGCATCCTCTGACTACATCCTCCTCGGGGACCTGAATTTCCACCTCGACAACCGCAGTGACCCCCCACTCCATCACCCTTGCCAACCTCGGACAGAAACAGCTGGTCCGCACACCGATGCACAAAGCTGGCCACACTCTGGACACTATCTTCTGGGGAGGAACCAACATCTGGTTCAACCAAACCACCCAGCCGCCCTAGACAGACCAACACTGCGTCCATTTCACCTTCAACACCACCAGCGCACCCAAGCCCATCCTGCGACCGCCACAAAGAAACTGGAGCAAGGTCACAGAGGAACTCCTCACCACCACCCTCCGCCAAGGTCCCCCCGGCACATCGACTGACACCAACTCCGCAGCCACAGAACTCCACCACTGGATCACCTGCTGCGCCGACACACTCGCACCCCTCCAGCACCCCGCCAAGCAACGCCTGCTGAAGGCCACCTGGTTCACCACGGGACTACAGGAAGCCAGGCGCTCATGCAGATGCCTAGAGAAAACCTGGCGAAACCAGAAAAACACGGAAGCACAGAACACCCACAGGAACGCCCTGAAGGAACACCACCAGTGCATCAGGGACACCAAACGGACCTTAATGAAAGACAAAATCCGGGCCAACTCGACCAACGCCAAGGAACTGTTCAGCATCATACAGCAGCTCTCTAAACCACTCTGCAAAGCCACAGACATCACACCCTTCCAGCAACTCTGCGACAAGCTCAGCACATACTTCCACCATAAGATCAAAGACCTCTACGACAACTTCAGCGAACCAACGCAGAACATCATCCCCCCCATCGTAGCCGACCAGCCTACAATCTTGACCCGGAAGCCCACCACCATCAAACTTATCACTGCGACCATGCACAAAACCCACTCATGAGCCCCCCACACACCCCTTCCACCTCACATATTCCACAGGGCCGCCGCCGCCGATCGCACCAGAACTGGAACGGACCATCAGCGTCTTCTTCACGTCCGGCACCTTCCCAGATAACTGGAAGCGGGCAGAGGTTAAACCCCTCCTCAAGAAGCCCTCGGCCGACCCTATGGATCTGAAAAACTACCGGCCCATCTCCTTCCTCCTTTCACAGCCAAAGTCACCGAGAGACTTGTGAACACCCAGCTGACCACCTTCATCGAAGATAACTCCATCCTAGATGCCTCTCAGTCCAGATTCCACAGCAACCACAGCACCGAGACCGCTCTCCTCGCCGCCACAAATGACATCCGCCTGCTACTTGACCAGGGACACACCGTCATCCTGCTAGACCTCTCCGCAGCTTTCGACACTGTCTCCCATCACACCCTTGCAGCCAGACTTCATGACGCCGGGGTGCAAGGAGCTGCCCTTGACTGGATCTGATCTTTTTTTTCCGGCAGAACCCAGAGGTTCAGACTCCCGCCCTTCCTCTCTGAACCCACCGACATCAACTGCGGAGTACTCCAGGGCTCATTTCTTAGCCCCACGCTCTTCAACACCTACATGGCCCCCCTCGCCGTTATTGTCAGACAGCATGGCCTCAGCATCGTATCCTACACAGACGACACCCAACTCATCCTCTCACTCACGAAGGACCCCATTGACATCAGACTCCGCTTCTAGGAGGGTATGAAGAACAGGGCAAACCGGATGAACGACAGCTGCCTCAAGCTCAACGCTGAAAAAACAGAGGTTCTCATCCTCGGACCCTGCAACTCCGCCTGGGACAACTCCTGGTGGCCCTCCGCCCTTGGGAACCCCCCCCCAGACCACGCACACAACCTCGGCATCATCCTCGACTCCTCCCTCGCCATTAACCACCAGGTCAACGCCATTGCCTCCACCTGCTTCAACTGCCTGAGCTGAGCATCCTCCGGAAAGGCCTTCAAATGGATCCCCCCCCCAACTGCAGGAGGACCGTCACCCACACGCTCGTTACCAGCAGATTGGACTACGGCAACGCCCTATACGCCAGAATCAACAGATCTCTCCTACACAGACTCCAGACCATCCAAAATGCCACCACCAGACTCGTCCTCGGGACCCCACGCCACAAGCACATGACCTAACACCTTCGAGACCTCCACTGGCTCCCGGTTGAGAAGAGGGTCACCTTCAAACTCCTCACCCACGCCTACAAAGCCCTCAACAACATCGGACCCAAGTACCTCAACGATAGACTCTCCTTCCACGCACCCAAGAGGAACCTCCGTTCCACCGACCTCGCCCTGGCAGAGGTCCCCCGCATCCACAGGAGCAAAACAGGTGGCAGAGCTTTCTCCTCCATCACAGCCAAGACCTGGAACGAGCTCCCTGTCAACATCAGATGCGCGCAAACCCTGCACATCTTCAGGAAGGACCTCAAGACCTGGCTCTTCGACTGACCTGGAGCCCCCCCAGCGCCTTGAGACCCACTCACGGCTGAGTAGCACCCTTTATAAACTCCTGATTGATTGATACCTTTTTTCTTCCACTACCGTCCACCCCTGGCTGTTTATATCACAGCCTCTTTTTTTTTTATCTCTCCTTTCTCCTTTTATCACTGTTTTGCCATCCCTCTCCTTCTTTCGCTCCCTTCTTTTCCCTCTCTTGCTCTGGGTCAAAGTCTGCTCATGAAAGTTATATATCAGTCCACAGAACTGACTGCAGGCGCCCATCCTCTGCAGCCCCCAGCACCAATTGAGCACTGCCATTGGCCAACAAGCATTGGGAATGCATCGGTTTTGCTTGTGCAATGAATAAAGAGCTGTTTTCATCAATCATCGTCCACGGGAAGGAATTAACTCCCTGACAGAAGTGGAGCGGATGTAGTGCAGCGGGCAGAGTTGCTGACTTGAGACTTGGGGGTCCCGGTTCAAGTCTCTGCAGCGCCAGTCTGGCATCTGGTGATTTTCTGCAAAGCATGGAATCTCTCCGGGTAATAAATTGTTATCTCAATATGCTGCAAGAGTAAAAGGCAAAACTTTATGAAAATACAGTTCCACCAAACCAGATGTTAACAGTATTTAGGTGGTGGTAAACTGATAAGAGAAGCAGAGGAGGAACAAACATTGGTAAATGCAGGAAAATTTACTACAGCCAATAGAAATGAAGGAAAGGTAAGTGGCACGCACAGGAACCAAAGAGAAGCCAGGAAAGAGAGGAAGGTAAGTCCCTGTTAAGTTTATATTAACAACAATAGATTTCTCGATTTAGGCAAAACCTAAAAATAGGAGCTAAACATCCTCAACAGCCTGGTTACAGGGCTCACGAATGCCAATTACATTCTCCTAAAAAGGTGTTCTTTGGTCCAACCTTTGCTAGATTGCTTTTCTGCTTTATTCGAGGAAGCGAACAAAAATGTATGCATTCCATATTTTATCCACCTAAAATACCTCATTTACATTTAGGTTATATTAATCCTGTTTCACACTTCGAAGATGCATTCCCAAATGTGTAGAAGTGAATCTGCTGACTGAGTTGTGATGGAGAGAATATCTAACAATTGAAAAACAGAAAAAAACAGAGCATACCATTTCAGAGCCCGGGCGAGCAGGCTTCAGCAAGGCAAAGGAGCCCGGGTCTAAAATGCGCAAAATCTTTGGGTGACATTAAACTTTCAGATATGTGTGCATAATAGTTAGCTGGGTGAATACAGCTTTCTACACTTCAAAAATACAAAAGCTGAAACTATATTTACGCAAGTTTGCACCAGTTTTACGATTTATAAGAAAACATATTTTTTCAGCTGCGTAACAAACACCTCTCTACAACTCTGCCACAGTACAAAAATATTTATGTTGCAAAAAATTATTTTCACCCCATTGGGTACATCTGCTCCATGTTCGCACCATTGCAGATGGTATTCACCTAGCCCTCTGGGCAGCAGCTCATGCCGCAATAAAAAAAAAACTGGTCAGTAGCCAGAGGAATGCACACAAGTCCTACTAATTTTTTATTATTGTATACAAGGATTCCTGGCAAACTGTTGTTTTCTATTTTGCAGGGAGAACCTGGCTTACCAGGGGAAAAAGGCGACAAGGGTGAAGTCGGAGAACCTGTAAGTCCAAATGTTTGCACACTATATTTGAATTAATCAGTTATTTTAATGACTTTCCAAACACATTATTTTTTTGAAGATTATGTCTATACAAGATGTTACATGCTCAATCGTAACAGTGTCCCAAAGCTCTTCAATATAGCATCAGAATATTCTAATTTACTCACGATAAGACCACTCTGAGCTTGTCAATCTAACAGGTCAGCAACATCCATGAAGAGTTTTGCACGCAATATGCAAATTAGGTTTGCAAAAACGTATAGATGCGAGAAATGTTTGTACTTTTATGGATAGTGCATATCCGAATAAAGATCGATAAAGATCAATGAAACTGAAATAGTACATTCCCAACCCTGACTCATTGAATTAGGACTTGAGGAACTTAACTTCACAAAAGGAAATTGCCATTATGGAAATTCCTCCTGAAAATATCTGAAAACCTCACAAAAGTCTGAAGTTTGTCATAGAAGTAATCATACAGGAGTAACTCTTTGACATGTTGTGATACCGAGGGACCAAAATGCAACATGACCCATAGATTGCTGTTATTCCCTCTAGTCCAATGAAAGAGCAGCATCCCTCTGGGGTCACATACCTTGCTAGAAGAAGGGTGCCACCCCCAGCTCTTGAGATTGGCATGCATAGTTAAGATTGAAGGTGCAGAGGATGCTGAGGAGGAGCCTCCACTGAAGGTGAGAGATGGGCTTTGAGTCTGTAGGGGTGTCCAGTAAAGAAAGATGTGTTAAACTAGACGGGTCATGTGGAATCTCACCCAAGGGATGAAAAAAGCTGATGCTGCCATGTCCCTTTGAACCTCAAGCCACAGGCCAGTAGGTGGTCTTTGTGGAGGTGAGATTGTAACTTCTGAGTCACATGGGGAGGAAGTGAAACCTTTCCATAGGATGAATGAAAGAGGCCTTCCATGAAATTCAGCAATTGACTTGGCTGAAGATTAAACTATTCTTTGTTTAGGATATAACTGCTATCATCCATCAGAGAACTGACACAATGAGTGTCCTAAATTGCCTTTTTAGAAAGAGGGAGCCTGAAATGCTCCCTGATGGAAAATTGCCACCATGGAAGTGAACTCTTCTGAAAGCTCAAGGGGGGTTGAGTCCATATTGAAGGGGATAGACCTGAACATAGTCTCTGGGACAGTAAAACGAAGGAACTCCTTATTAAAATCCTTTATGGGGGTGTTAAAATAGGTTTGTTGAGGTCAAGAAATCTCCTGATGATGATTTCCAGAAGATTTTCCTTCCAAAAGGTTGCATTTTTTGCATAGAATTCATATACCTAAAGGGTGAGGTTATCGGAATTTGTGAGAACAAACAATATTGATGTAATATCCTTACAAGAAATCCATATTCCATGGGGGAAAAAGGAGCTGTTGGGTATCAGAGGATATAATCTATTAGCATGCACTTCCCAAACCTCAACTATGCGGGGAGTTGCTATACTAGCTAAGATCAACTGGGGATTGCCCAAGCGAAAGGCAGCGGATACATTGGGGAGGTGGGTTATAGTAGAACTAGAGGCAGGATTCACCCTATGCTCAATTTATGGGTCAAACCAGCATGACCCTCAGATATTCGAGGATTTGGAGCTGGAGCTCGCATCATGGTCTAGCCCACTAATTGTATGTGGCGATTTTAGCATTTCACTCGACTCTAGACAAGGACCACATAGTCAAGGGGTGTATCACGGTCGAAAGCCCAGAGTTTATAGAGCACTAGCCTTCCTTTATAATGGCCATAGTTTAGTGGATGCCTGGGCATTGAATAATTCAAATAATGCCGGCTACACATATTATTTGTGTCCGCACAGGAAGTACGTTCGGATTGATTATTTTTTCTGTACAAGAGATGTATTAAGGGTATCAAGCATTAAGAAACTCCCGAAGGTGATCTCAGATCACAACACTTTAATCTTGGAGATGGAAAATGCAAACTTTATGAGAACCCAGAGGAAATGGACACTGGATAGGAAACTATTGGTAAATAATGATTACATTGAGCATATCAAGAATTGGTCACAGGAATTCTTCGATATGAATAGATATAGTGCTGGCAGGGGGACGGTGTGGGATTCTTTTAAAGCTGGTCTCATCGGGGAAACTATTAGTTTTGTTGCAAAGGTTAGAACATCACGGAGGAGTAGGAATCAACAGCTAATGCTGGAATTAGCAGAGGCGGAAGAGAAGCACGTCTCCTTAATAGAACAGGGGTTGGAAGGGGGTCAAATCCAATATCAAATAATAACCCTGAAAACAGTAATTAATAGCTGGTTAACAAAAAAACTGCAGAGGAATACCAATCCCAGCGGAATAGCTCTTATGAAAATGGTGAGTTAGTCGGGAGGAGGTTAGCCCTTCGGACTAGGCAGAAGAATTCATTGAATGCAATACCCTCTATTAAAATGAACGGGCATACATACACAGATCCAGATGATATTATCGGGGTATTTAGGGATTATTATCAAACATTATATCAAGAGGATAAGAATATTGACAAGGAATCAGCTGAAGTGTTACAGGATATTGCTCGTTTAGTGGGTAATGTTGAGTTAGGCGAAAGGTTGGAGGACTTAACTAAGGAAGATCTAGAAAAAGAAATTTCATTCGAGGAAATCCAGGTAGCTCTGCAAGGAATGGCATCAGGGAAAGCGGCTGGCCCTGATAAGATTCCGCTAGAAATATATAAGATATTAGGAGAGGTAATAGTCCCTCTTTTGTTGGATCTGTTTTGGGGCATCCAATATAGTGAGGAACCCCCTGAATCATGGAAAGAGACTGATATTGTAATCTTCCCCAAGAAAGGGAAACCAGCAGACAACCCGTCATCGTAACGTCCGATCTCTCTGATTAATTCAGACACAAAAATCTATTCCAAGATACTCGCTAATCGGCTGGGGAGGGTCATAGCCCGGCTGGTCTCCCCTTGGCAACATGGGATCATCTCCGGGAGAGAAACAACAGATCATATCCGGAGGGCTATCTCATTGTTTGATATCATGACAGTGAGGGGGGGGCCAGATGGCTATGATCCTCCTCGATGCCGAAAAGGCATTCGACCAGGTGTCCTGGAAGTTTTTATGGGGGATAATGGAGCTGAAGGGGTTTGGACATCAGTTTATAAGGGCAGTCAAAGCTATGTATAACGAACCAAAAGCCCAGTTACAAATAATGGGGAAGGAGTCCAACAATATCGTAGAAACTAGGGGGACTAGGCAAAGCTGTCCCTGTTCCCCCATATTATTTGCTATGTATATTAACCCTCTTTTGGTGAAATGTTTACAATCTGAGAAGATTAAGCCAGTAGTAACTAGGGGATATGAGACAAAAGTCCTGGATTATGCTGATGACGTGGCCATTTTAACTATGGATCCAGCAGAGGCAATTGAGGAAATTACCCAGATAGCAGAGGGTTTTGGGACTCTTTCAGGCTATGCTCTGAATGAAGGGAAGACCATTCTTGTTTGTACAGGAAACATGGATTTTAATGATTCTAGGCGAGCAGATTTGGCAGTCTATTTGGGGGTCTGAGTCAGCGCTAAAGTGGATGATATCATTAAACTTAATTTTGATCCCTTGATTAAATCCACAGCTATGGAACTAAAGAGAGTTAATGGGTTACATCTCTCTATTATAGGAAGATGGAACTATTTGAAAGTGACAATGTAGCCTAAAATACTTTATTTGTTTCGCTCAATACCTTTGGTGGTGGATAGTCATGTATTGAAAACCTTGGACTCCATTTTTTCTAATTTTATATGGCCGTATGGGAAAGTGAGGAGAGCACTAAAATATTTAACCCTCCCACAATGTAGAGGAGGGCTTACAATCCCCAATATTACATTTTATTATTGGGCGGCCCTTCTTCAACAGATGACCTCCTTGTTCATAACAAATGGAGTTAAATACAACAAAATGGAGGAGGATCTGAGAATGCCTACAGTATATGAACTTGCTTTGGGGGAGGAGGCACGGGGCCTGTTATTAAGACAAACAGAGCCGAGCTATTACAAAAAAGTTTGTTTTAAAGTAATAAACAGGGCTTGGAGAATCTGGAAGCAAGTCTCAAAATTTATGAGGATTTCTAAAATCTGCAGGTATACCCCCCTTTGGCGTTCTTTGTTATTTCCTCAGCAGGTGTATGATGATATGGGGAGAAGATGGGAAGAGCTGGGGGTCGCCACAATTGGGGATCTTTAAGGGGGGGGAAACAAGGCTTGCAATTTTCACAGCTTCAGCGTGATTTTGGAATCCCAGCAAATCACTACTTTACATTTTTACAGATTAGGAGTATTTTAACTCTTTGTAGTAATAAGATGAATTTAGAAAGGATACCTCTGCTAGAAGCTATCACCAGGAGATCAAACAAAATCAGGGATACCTACAGCTTACTAGTTGAAAAACTGCCAGATGATTTGGAAAACATGAGACATCTTGGGTAGTGAAACTGGACAACCCCGAGGTGGATATATACATGAGTTTATCCCTTTCAGATAAGTTATTTATATCCACAAATTTAAAGGCACAACTTTATAAAACTATTTTTAACCTATATTTTACACCCTTTAAACTATTTTTGTGGGGAAAAAGGCAGGATGATAAATGTCCTAGATGCAGGGTAGGTCCAGCAACCTTGATACATATGTTCTGTGATTGTGCCAAATTAAGTGTACTAAAAAAGGGGTTGCTTGATTTCTGGGAGAAACTGGTTGGCTTCAGATTTGAACTGACGCCTACATTGTTGATGTTAGGGTGTGATAGCTCCCTGGCCCTAAATACCGCACGGGGGTACTGTTTATTTTTGGGACAGCAGTATTCAGAATTATGCTAGCTGCTAGGTGGAAAGATGCAGCACCTCCAACATTTCAGATGTGGCTTGCTAGACTGCTCGGAATTTATAACCAAGAGAAGGCTCTATATGCCTGTAGGGGCAGACAGGCTAGAATCTGGGGGAGGAAAATATGGGCTCTCATTGCTGAATGGAATAGAGAAATGAGAGAGCCACAGCAAGAAGATTAGTCCCCAAGGGGTGTAAGTACATGAGGCTGAAAATTTGTTTTTATATGTAAATATGTTTGGGTAACTTTTGTCCGATATGTGCTTTTTTGTTTTTAATTTTATAATTTTTAAATACCCTGGAACCACATACATTAATACTTTACATTTCATAAATTCAATTCTGTTGATTTTATACATATATACAACTCATCTTATACAGCCATGCGTATATATATTGTAAAACACTTCTCTCAAACATTTAGTTTCTCTTAACATTTGTGAAAGCTCATAAAACCTTAAAATCCGTCTGAAAAGTTGTGAACTAAAAAAATATCAAAAATTCACAGGGGAAAATATATACACCAAATTATCATATCAGAATTGCCGCCTTGTATTATGGGCACCAGTACATATTACGCCACCAATACTGTATCAATCCCAGCTGGGCCTCTAACCCACTCCCTCCCTTGCACTAGTGTCCGACCGCTGCATATTCTCTCTCCACCTCGGTAAGGGTGCACAGATTGTCAACCCCAGCTTCCTCGTCTCCCTACCTCGACTTATATACAGTGTAGACTCCTGGTTATGCACCCCTAGGAGGCGGACTAGCCACATTTGGAAGGTGGGAGGTTCAGCATTCTTCCACCCTGATGCTAGGAGAATTCTGAGGACTGCTACACATATAAATATGAAGTATTCTTCCTCTTTTTCTAGACCCAGACAGTTATCGTGCCTCAGTATCATCAGGGTAGGGGATAGGTTGATCTTATGCCCTAGCAGCCCCTCCCAAAACATTACCATATCCTTTTTAATTGATCGTAGCCTATCACAGTCATGGAACATGTGGATCAGGGTGGCTGGCCCTTCACCACACCTTGGGCACTTATCATCCTCCCTTTTACCCCATTTAAACAACTTGGCGGGAGTAAAATAGATGTTAAATAAAGTTTTATAGTGTTGTGCTTTTAGGTTGGTAGAACAAAAGGTTTTAACTGCAAATTGTAGCGCTTCATACACATCAACATCTGGGGGATTTTATTTTGCTGCCCATACAGATTCGATTTTCTCCAAATCATCCTGTATACTTTGTAACAGAATGCCGTAGATGTTCTTGATCCTTCTGCCACTCCCTACGATTTGCTCTAATAGATTGATTTTGCCCCCTGGACATACCAATGGCCTGCGACCAGCTAGATTTTTCTGAATTTGTACATATTTAAAACCCTCCCCAGCTGGAATCCCATTCTTCTGTTGTATCGCGCCAAATGGAAGTATCTGATCTCCATCAAATATATTTGGCGCCAGGACGCCCCTTGGCTGGGGCAGCTGTGCGCGGTACAAAAATCAGTAACATAACATAACATAACATAACATATCACCTATCGTTTTTATGCCACTGTTCCCATACCCTACCCATCATGTCGTAGAATGCATGCGGTAAGGCACGTGATCTCCAAAGTAGACTATAAAAGTTTATTTTCGGAATTAACATAGCTTTTTGAACTTTCTTCCATACTTCCCAGGCACTCAACATTACCTTGAACCGCACCTTCTTTTAGTAGCACCCGTCTATTTTACGCAGCAGCAATCCTCTGGCCTCCCTACCCAACATAAGCTCAAAAATCAACGGGAGGGTGTTAAAACCTGCCTCCTCGACAGCTTCCCTGCTATCTGAGATAAATAGCACCGCTATCTGGCACAGTAGACATGCCCATTGATAAAACCTAATGTTCAGAAGTGCCAGCCCTCCCCTTGCCTGAGGGAAAGACAGATACTTCAGAGAGCGCCTAACTTTCCCATACTGCCACATGAAATTTGTGAATGTACCCTCAATTGTTTTCATAATACATTTATCGATCAGATTAGGGATAGACGAAATAAATACAACATTTTGGGAAGCATGGTCATTTTTAAAACATTCCCCCTCCCAATAATTGATAGATGCAGACTATCAATCCTTTTAAGTTCAGCGGAGATTGTCTTCACCACCGAGTCAAAATTAATCTTTACTATCGTGTTAACTGCTGAGCTGATTCACACCCCAAGATATACGGTGCTCTCCGTATGCCTAGGGTCGCTCATATCAATGTTATCTGTGCAGACTATCAAGGTCTTACTTTCATTCAGCAGGTATCCCGATTTCTGCCCAAACTCCCTTGCGATCTGGGTAGCTGCACTAATAGCACTAATCAGATCCGTTGTTAGAATAGCCAGATCATCTGCATAGGCTAGCAATTTTGTTTCAAAGCCGTTAGTCATGATAGGGTTGATGTCTTGACACCCCAGCAGTCTTTCTATCAAGAGGCACCCCTGTCTCGTCCCTCTGGAGATATAGATATGATCCAATGTGCCCCCCATCAATTGTATTCCTGCCTTAGGGTCCGAGTGCATTGCCTTTATGGCCCTGATAATTCTGGGCCCAAACCCTTTTTGCTCCAATATCCCCCATAAATACGTCCAAGCCACACGATCAAAGGCTTTTTCCGCATCGAGGAGGATCATGGCCATCCCGCCCCCGTGGCAGCCTGTACATCGAACAGCGTGATGGTCCGCCTTATATGTTCAGTCGTCCCATGCCCTGGGATAAACCCATTCTGCCACGGTGAGACCAGACCGCCAATGACCCTCTCCAGCCTCTTAGCTAACAATTTTGAATATAGTTTTGTATCTGTGTTTATGAGGGATATTGGTCTATACGATGTGAGGTTGTCTGCTGGTTTTCTTTTTTTATGGAACACTATGATGTTTGTTTCATTCAGGTTTCTGGTGTTTTACCAGAATGTTGTATTCCAATAAATAGATCTAACAATAAAGGGGCGATTACAGTTTAGATACACCTATAAACTTCCACGGGGATACTATCAGGGCCCGCTGCCTTTCCTGCTGGTAATTCCTGTAGAGCTTCGTTTACTTCTTAATGGAAAATCTCTCTCTAGTTCCCCTTTTCTCTGGTTATCTAACTGGGGACCTAAGACCTCCTCCTCCGACTTAGGCAGTTCTACATGGTACTCTTCTGCATAAAGCATAATATTTCTTGAAGACCCTTACTATATCCTTGGGCTATGTATAAACTTGATCGCCCCACCGGATCTCTGTGATTAGGTTTCTGGTGCTTTCTTGTCTAATTCGGAGCGCTAACAGTGTCCCTGCTTGCTCCCGTTTCATAATATTTACCCCTATGCGCTTGATATTCATCCGCTGCTTTCTGTGCTAGACATTTGTTTAGCTCAGATTTTATAGCCAAGATCCTGTGCTGTGCCTCTATCATCTCTTCCCCTGAAATATAGCTGTTGTATGATGTTCTTCTGCTTTTATTAATTGTCTTAATAGCCTATCATTTTTGATCCAGGCCTCTTTCCTTAGTCTAGCAATACAGCTAATTGTTTTCCCTCTGAGGGCAGCTTTAAATGCCCCAGTCCCAGACTGAATTTTGGCTGGCACTATATCGGTTGGTATCTAAAAAATCCTGTGCCCACTTCTTCAGGTGCTCTATATATGCCTTATTGACTAATATCTTCCTGTCAAAAGTCCATTTAGAGTATGTCTTTTTGGGCATATCAACCTCAATATGTAAAACTAAAGGATTATGGTCAGAGATCACTTTTGGGAGTTTGTCAATCCTCACTTTGCTAATCCATGTAGCTGATGCTAAAAAATAATCAAGTTTCGTATATTTTTTATGTGGACAGGAGAAATATGTATGGCCTGCCTTGTTTGGTTGCTTGTTTCCCAAAAGTCTATCAGCCTATGACTATCGATAAGGGAGATCAAGGATCGGTGAACTTTGGTCTTCCGCCTCATTGTCCAATATGTACTATGTGTCATGCACTTTATGAATTGTTTACAAAATGGTCTTAATCATTAGATTGTACAGTTTGATCAACACCGTTAAGACACTAAGGGGTGACCCCTCCCCTTTTTTTTCTTCTTTTCTGGGTCCCCTTTGTTTACCCGCTATGTATAAACGTTTATGAACTACTTAAATTAATTTTATACCCGGTTAATGTATATACCTACTAAATGACCAGTGCAATTTGTATCATGATTAAGTAATAACTAATTTCTGTGTAATATGATGGTCCTGGGTATAAAATGAAATAATAAAAAGAAATACATTTTTTTTAAAAAGAATTCACATACCTGAGGCTTCCAGACTCGAGATGGTTTGGGGACCAACAAATAATATTGAGTAAACTACTAAGGGATCGATTGCAATGCCATTTGGAAGGACGCCGAATCAGATTTGGGTTTGCCGAATCCAATCTGGAGCTCTTGTTTCCGACCGATTCGTTCCCAGTTCCGAATGACCAAGTGCGATGCCTGGAAATTGTTAGGGCTGACCGCATAGGTTCTGGAAGGCATTCGGACAGGAAGAGCATTTTCGGATCCGATTCATACAGCTCTATGGACTTTGTTTCCGAATGAGCGAGTACGATGATCGATTTGGACAGCCTTTTTGATTTGGTTTCTCCGGAATGAATCGGCTGCCGGATTCGGTCTTTGGATGCCCGTAGCAGGCCCCCTTCACCCAGGGCCCTCCGAATCGGGCCCGTTGGGGTCCCCATGGTCTCCAACCATGCACAATGTGGCAGGCACCATGGGGTGCCCGCCACAGGGTGCACGATTTTCCTCAACCACCCCTTTCTTCAATGAGAGCCTGTGTTCGCGTTCAGTACACAGGATCCAATTGAAGTCAATGGGAACCCAACCAAATTGGTTGGACTCCCTCAAACCGAGTCGTTCGGAAAGCATTCCGGAACCAATTAGGTCAGAATGCTTTCCGAACGAGATCGGAATCTACCCCATAATCTTGCTCCTCTGGAGGCACTGGAGAAATTGCATCCTCTGGACGAGGGTCTCAAAACCCTGCCATTCTCTTTCATAGCATCCTTAGGGTAAGGAGTCAGACTGACGTAAGGAGATGAGCTACAAAAAAGTTATTATGAAATGTGCTTTACTCATAATGTCCAGCGCACATTGTACTGAAACCCTCTGAACACAGGTATTGAGGAAAGGTGACCTCCTGCCTGGCATAGCACAACAGACCTGATTAGTTAAGAATTCTGAGTTTCTGGCGGAGGAGCAGGACTGCCTCACTTAGATTCAGAAGTAGATCCCATCCCTCTACCCCTTTAAAAGCATTCTCTGCCGACGGGGAATTCGGTAAGGAGATGCTAATGTTCATGGTTAAGGCCTATCTGAATTTAAAGGAGTGTTTTGTGGTCAACCGTGCCATCTTTTCTCAGGGTGTTTGTGATAAGGAGCGGGGCTTTGGTCTCTTATTCTGAGAAAAAGAACACAGAGCAGCACAACAAAGAACTAGGCCCGTACCTGAAAATTTGAGATAAGAATCTCTCTTTGAGTCTCAGTAGTGAAGTGACATAACAGTAAAATGGATCAACAGAAGAGTCCCACAACCCAGCATCCCTTCGGTCCACACAGCACATATGAAGATAAGCACTGCAAATTGGAAATGTATTAAGAAAGGGGCAATACTTACTAAATCTCAGAGGCTACCTCTGTACAGAAAAGGACTTACACACTTTGTAAATAAAGAAGAGACTGCATAGCAATGTCTTCCTAAAACAGGAACTGAGCCACACAGAGTAGCACTCCCTAAAAGGAAACCAAAGAAGAGATAGAGTTACAGCCAAAAGATGTGTCTTCAAATGAATACAGGAAAAGAATAGGATTCCCGAATGGAAGGGAGATCTCATGCTTGCTAAAGAAAGGAAGCGCTTTAATTGAAAAAAAAATGGTTTTAAGAAATGGAGATCTTTGGCTTGAAGTGGCCTGCCTCCTGCAGTGGGACACCTCTTAGGTCAGGATGAGGAAGAGGGCCAGAGAGATAATGCAAGGATCTGTTCAGTAGCTTTGAATCCGTATATGGATGGTGGGTTCTTCAGTGCTCTTTTGAACCTCATTTTATCAGTTTTACAGGAAAGGTGCAGTGGTAATGAACTCCAGTGGCAGAGACTCAGTGGAAAGATTTCCCCTTCATGTGTGTAAACCCCGGCTGATGAGAAGTGAGCTGATTGTGGTATTCTGACCCTCACACCATTTCTTCACAGTTTATTGTATCTTACCCATTAAGTACCTAGCGCCTTACTCTTCAGGAGAATGGAAGCCCCACCTCTTCACAAAACAGTATCCCCTCACCCTTGAGATACGCACCTCCTAATTTACAGAAGAAACGGAAGACCCACCTCTTCACAAAACAGTATCCCCTCATCCTTGGGGTTAACATCCTTCCTACTGTACAGGAGAAATGGAAGACCCACCTCTTCACAAAAATTATCCCCTCACCCTTGAGGTATGCACCTTCCTAATCTACATGAGAAATGGAAGACCCACCTCTTCACAAAACATTATGCCTTTGCTCATTTGGTAGCCACGCTCCTATTCTTCACTAAGAATGGAAGACACACCTTATAACAAAACATTATCCCCTCATCACAACCCCTCTGTGTCTTTGTTAATATTCTTAAAAATATACCTTAAGGTCTTGAACTTCTGCTCAGCACTTTCTGGCTAGCTCGTACCTCTACATACCTGCATAAGATTGCATTATTTTTTCTATATTTGAAAATCCTTGAAAACTGTCTACTCGACCTTCACGTTCAGCCACACCAGTATGCATTTCTCCGCTGTCTCCTGTATCTTACCTACCAGAGGTTCTAGTCAGGTTTTCATTCTGGTCTTGTAAGGTGTGCTGGACTGTGTTAAGTGAAGTGACATACTGCTACCGCTGACCACATTTCACAGTGAAGCCTTCCCATTACACACAGCGAAAAAAAAAGTGTTTCATGATCATTATAAGTTATTGCAATTTTATACCTTACAGGGGCAGCAGGGAATTCAAGGCGAGCAAGGATTCCTGGGACCCTCTGGCATTCAGGTAAGTCAGTGATGCAGATTCATCAGTTATTTCATTTTAGCAGTGACTTGAACCCAAATGCCACGAGCATCTCATACTGAATCTAAAAGTTTAGCCACAGAAATGTGCAATAATGTGCTATTCTTCATATTAATATTCATAATTGTTATTGTAATTACATTTATATAGCACTTATTACCCCTGATGAGGTGCTGAATCTCTTTCCAGGGACTAGCACCCTACTTCGGAACCCAAAAAGAATTAGTGGTGAAATATGAAATTAATTTGAGTGGTGGCTATGTAAGTCTGTTAGTTGGATTGAAAAGGATAGTGGAGGGATAGAAGAGGGAAGGGTCTACAAAGTGTTTATTTGGAGATCATAGCAGTAGAAGGAGGTTTGAGATGAGTAAAAGAGCAATGGAGGGGGAAGAATCTCTAGAAGTGGATTAGGGATAAAGATGAAGTATAAAATAGGTCTAGGAGGGATACATGAGGGAAGGGTTTAGAAAGGGTTGTTTAGGAGATCCGAATAGTGTAAGAGGTTTGAGATGATGCAAGGAGCAGTAGAGGAGGGAAGAGTCTAGAAAGGGTTATTTTGAGGGATCATAGTAGGAGAATGAGGTTTGGTATGAGTCAGAGGGGAGGTAGAGGATTTATTGAGAGAGGTATAGGGTGATATATAGGGTAGTGCATTGGAGATGCTGAATTAGTAGTAAAGTAATACATATAAAGATACATAAGTACATGGAAGGTGTGTATGTAGATTAGGCCTGGGCGGTAAATTCCGTTCCGCTCGCGGAATTTACGAAATTCGGGTAATTTCGCTTTCCACGGAGAATGCGGAATTGCCAAAAATTCCGCAGCTTTGTGGAATTTTTTGCTTGTTTGCGCTTTCAAAATGCCTGTTTGCAAGATATTTCTCCTGAGCACGCAAAACAGCGTTCGCAAACAGGAAAAATCATTTCGAACGGGCGGAAGAAGCAATTCCGCGTGTTCGCTGAACTTTTGCGTGCTCACAGGGATATGTTACAGTTTCGCGGAGCTTTGCGTAGCGCGACAACGCAAATTCCGCCCAGATATATTGAGAGAGGTATAGGGTGAGATATAGGGTAGTGCATTGGAGATGCTGAATTATAAGTAAAGCAATAAATATAAAGATACATAAGTACATGGAAGGTATATGTGTATAAGGAAGGAAATATATCTAGATTTAGGTTGTATTTAATAAACTCAGACTTTCAAGTGTTGCTGTACTTAAAGCTAATATAAATGTTTTTATAATTTTTTTCTTTTAATAGTTCAATAGTGAAGCAATTGTAGAAAAATAGTTATGATAAAAACGTATTTAATTATGCAGTTACCTATATACAAGTAAAATATAAAATAATATAACTATAGGTAATATGTACATTTGTTAAACGAATATCTATATATTTATAAACATAATTATTATACACATTTATACAAAGGAATACATATACCTCTATACATACATATAATCTAAATAAATGCTTATATACACAGGGATATGCTGCACATTTATGTTTGAGTACGGTAGTTATGTGGGGAAGAGCCAACTCTTGAGTAGTCTTCTGAAGATAAGATAGTTGTCCGGAGATCTTATGTTTGGGGTTAAAGAGTTCCACAGTGTGGCTGCTTGAACAGAGAATAATGTGGCATCTATTTTTTTTTGTTTGGTAGGATTTTGAGACGAGGTGGCAATCTAGAGTGGAGGTTCCTTTGTTAAATGTGTTTGGTGATTTTATTCCTGATGAAAGCGGCCCTGTTCCATGTATCGTTTTGTGGGTGATACAAAGCAACTTGAATTTGAATCTTCTAGCAAATGGTAACCAATGTAGGGTCTTCAAGGCAGGGGAGATGTGGGCTTGTGGCTGTATATGTAGGACTAATCTGGCAGCACAGTTCTGAATCCGCTGTCGTCTTTTCATAGCTGTTAATGATGATCCGTGGTAGAGTCTATTGGCGTAATCTAGTTTAGACTGTGCAAGAGAGATAGTAGCCTGGACACTGTGTGGAAATCCCAGGTGGGAAAAGATCAGTTACAGAGTTTTTATAGTAATAAATCTTGATCTTTCCAGTGTGTCCACTTGGGCATTCATTGATAGTTTGGAGTTCATGGTAATTCTGAGGTTTCTTACTTCCTTAGAAACTTTAGGCTGTGTTCCCAGATAGTTAGGCCAGGCCGCGAGTGGGTCATAATTTTTCCAATCGCCATATGTGAGCATTTCTATTTTGGAAGCATTCAGTTTGAGTTGGCTCCATGTCATCCACTAATCAACTGCTCTGAGGTAACTGAACATTTTTGAGTTTTCAATGTCTGTGGGGCTTTCCAGTTTTAGGAGTATTTGTGTGTCATGTGCATAATTATAGCAAGTGAGGTGAAAGTAATGACTTCATGTAGATGTTGAAAAGCGTGGGTGAGATGATAGAGCCTTGAGGATCCCCTGCTTTTGTGACGTACGGTTTGGATGAGCAAGGGGGAAGAAAGGGGAGTATGGATGACATTTGTTTTGTTTTGAAGAAAAGACATGATCCAGACAAGAGCAGTCCAATCTATGCCGGCTTCGTAGGGTCTTTGTATTAGAGTGTCATGGTCAACTGTATCAGAGGCAGCTGAGAGGTCCAAGAGAAGTAGTGCAGCAACCCTGTTCCAGTCAACTGTGTTCTTAAGGTCATCCCAGATGGCAATGAGGGCAGATTCTGTGCCTCTTCCTGGACGGAATCCGGTTTGGAAGTCAGAAAGTATGGAATGACTCAATTAATTGTGACATCTGGGTGAATGCTGCTCTTTCTATTAGTTTGCCCAGGAAAGGTCCATTTGTAATTGGGCTGTTGTTGTCAGTGTTAGGCGGGTCCAGGTTTGCTTTCTTTGGCAATCGGCATATGTATGACATTTTTAGGTCTTCCAGAAATGTTCCATTAGCTAAGGAATTGTTGATGATTCTTCTTACTAGTGTGGCAGCAGAGGTAGTTAGAAGAATTTTCTTGAAGATTTATTGCTTTGACCAGGTCCATAAATTCAATGTTTGATATTTGTTGGAAGGAAAGCAGAGGCTGGATTAGCCTACTCTTGGAGGTTTTTTTGGAAAAGGGTCAGTGCTGGTGCTTTTCCTTTGTCTTAAATAGGAGTCCAACCTGTCTGCTTTGGTTGTGTAATGATTTGCCAGTTTGTTTGTGAATTCTTGAGAAGTGGGATGAGTTCCTTCTAGGCAATTTGGTTCATAAAATTGTTTATTTGCACATTTAGCATTTTGAATTTTGTCTGAATAGTATTTTTTTGTTAGTTTTTTTGATTGCTGACTTGTAGAATCTGTTACGTTTCTTTAGCTGAATTTTGGCTTGGTTTGTTTTTGTTTTGAGAAAAATGCATTGCACCTTTCTAATTTGCTGTTTTATCTCTGTTAGCTCTGTATTTCTCCAAGGTGCCTGTTTTCTTTTGTCCTGTTTTGTTGTTCTAAGTGGTATTTAGAGATCAAAAGCTTTCTGTAGCCACTCATATAGTGCTTTTACTGAATTTAATGTACCTTATTCTGGATTGGATGTTAGTTGTGCTTCTAAATGTTCAAAATTTAGTTTATTCAACTGTCGATAGGTGGATGCATGTAAGGTGGTTTTAGGTGTGTTGCTTTGTGTTGTGTTATGTTGGAAAGCAAGCATGTGGTGGTCTGACCATGTGACTTGAGTAAACGTTTGAAAGGTAACTAGTTCTGAATTTGAAAATATGACATCATGAATGTGTCCAGCGATGTGTGTTGGTTTGTGGACAATCCAACGTAAGTTCTTTACATCTAGGCCAATGATGAAGGGGCATATTGGGTTTGTCAAACCAAGTGTTTAGGTCACCAACAATGCATAGGTTGGAGCGTAGTTTTATCAGGTTTGAGAAGCTGTGTCTAGAAGTCTGTCTTGGAATGTTGTATTGCTAGGTGGAGGTCTGTAAAGGAGTAGGGAGTAACAGCAGGAGAACGGTGTAGGGTTGCATTTGGTGAAGAGGGCCTCATAACCTTTAATGGAAACGTTGCCAACTTTAATGCAATTTAATGTTTGCTTGAATACAACAGCTAGGCCACCTCCTCTTTTGCCTATACGATTTTATGTGATAGTTTGAGCCTAGCGGAATGGCTTCATGCAGCACTGGAGCCATGTCATCTCCCAACCTTGTGTCAGTTATGAAGAGTAAGTCAGGTTGTCTGTCAGTAAGAAGTAGATGTGATGCTTGTTTTTAGAGAGTGATCAAGCATTTATTAGTAGGCAGTTTAGAAAAAGCTGTTTTGGTGATGGGATGACTTTGTTTTGTAGAAGAGTGAGCAGTATTTTGTGGACTTGTAACAGGTGTGCCCTTAGTGCTGGTATTAGCTGTATGAGGATAGCAAAAGTGTAGCTTTTCTGTATCGTATTCCTCTTCCACCAGACTAAGAAGGCATTTCTGCATGTGTAAGTTGTGGAGATAGTGGTTGAGAGTGAGTTGGTGAGCTGTATTGTTTTTGTAGAGTAGCTTTGTTGTGCAGTAGACAAGGAGATGCAAAGTTGTGAAGACTGGCATGTTGTTAATTTGTTTAGCGTCTGTTTAGGGAGGAAGGTGTATAGGTTAGGGGTGGTAGTGCAAAATGTGCGTTATGTTGTATGTTTCTAAATCTCCCAATGGATGAGAGGCAGTAGAAAGAGAGTTGCTGGGTTGCTGTATGTGTGTTGGGCGTGGCGGAAGCGAGAAAGCTTGGCAGTATAGTTGGTTTAAGATGTGTTTTATTTGTATAGTCAGGAGGGTGGGAGTGTAGGTACGTTTGTAGTTTGTGATGGAAACTATTATGAAGTAGTGTGTGCGTGACATTTTGTTGTGCTGGTGTGTGTTATGTTCTGATTTTGAGGAGTAGTGAGAGGAAATAATGATGTAATTGTTTTCTAATAAGTATTTGTATGTAAAGTATTGTTGGTGAGTGGAAGCTAAAAGGTAAAGGAGGTGGTGATGTGTTTTGGAATTGAGTGTATGTGGTTCTGAGAGGGGCTGGACAAGAGTTAAGAGTGTTTGTGTTAGATTTGATCACTGGAAGATGTAATATGGGTGGTAGAGTGGAATGCAAGGGTTGTGTGGTTGTGTTTTTTTTGTAAAAGCGGAGGAGAGTGTTGGTGGATAAAATGTTGCAAGGCTGAGTATAGGTTTGGTGGTGACAGAAATGTGTCTGTTAGGAGTAAGTGGAGGGTAGAGCTGGTTCGTTGTATGAGCAGGGAATGTGTGTCTGGATGGAATATAGTTACGTATAGCATGGATTTGAGTTGTGTTGGTGATATGTGGATTTGTTACTGGTATATAGGATAGAGTGGTGTTTTGTGTGTGAGTGAAGGTACCATTGTATGGTAGTTTGGGTCAAAGGGTGTATAAGTATGGTTTGTGTTGTTTTTTGGTGGTTGTTGTGATAATGACAGCTGGTTGGGGTTTGTTTGTAGTACATGAGTGAAGTGCATTAGTTGTAAGTCTGTTAATATGTTTCTGGATATGGATGGGTTAAGGTGTTTGCTGATGAATGGAAAAAAGGGCAGCATTTCTGGCACTAGGCCCGATCAGTTCGGACCAGGCCCAATCAGGCAACTGCCCTTGTCCTCTCAGCCCGTAACCTCGACACCCAGGCTGAGACGCTTTGAGCCCTAAGCTTAACTAGCCCTAGTGGTCAGGTGACCCTTTCAGCCAATGGGAACCCTAGCCCTAACCCTAACCAGTCACAACTGAGCATGACCCTTCCCCCCGTGTCAAGTTCTCACCCAGCTGTCCTCTACTTTCCTTTGAGTCTTTTCGCTATGCCTGACACCTCCCCATCCTACACGCCCTTCTGACCCACTACCTCCTGCAGGCCTGCACACTTGCTCTTCTGCTTTCCAAACATAGACTTGTCCCTCTTTCCTGCTCTCTCCTACAGGGCTGCCTCCCCTCCCTTCTGGTCTCCAGTCTCCTGGACTAGACTGACACGGACCAACCCCACACACCCTTCTCTACTTTTCCCCAGGTGGACATCACTTGCCCTCCTCAGCCCTCCAAACCACCATCTCCTCGCTGCTCTGTACATGCTGGGGGATTCTCCAGGCCAACCTCACCCCCCTTTTTGACCTTCTCTAGAAATGCACTGCATACCCCCTGCAGGAAGATGCCTCAATGTTACGTCAAGTCACTGCCTCACTCTACAGACTAACCACTCATAAGCAAGGACATCATGTACCAGGACATGCCTGCCTGCAAACGATTCACTCCTACCGACCCTGGGAGGCTGCAGCCAGGTTCGTGGGCTGAGGCCTCATGATTCTTGCACTTTTTTTTAGCTTAATTATTGTGCTAGCCACATTCTTGCATGGCTAGCCCTCCTGACCCCGTGCACACTATGGATGTAGGATGTATGCTTGTGAAAAGTTCAGTTGGGGGGATATTTGGGTTTATTTCCTTTGCCTTTCTTGCGACCTGGTTATCGCCACTTAGGTTTGAAATTGTACACGTTAGACTGCACATTTCGGTATTTTGTGCAAGCAATATTATTGTTCGAAAATAAATATGAATAAACTGCTTGTGCAAACAAAAGAGTGCAGAGCAATAAGAAAGATTTAGAAATGTGTCCATGAGATAACCCTACAGCTTCAGGGGAGATGATTTGGAAGAGGTTACACAAAGATGGTGAAACTACTCTCTACACAAATAAAATAAAGTAAATAACGATACCTTGAAAAGGGTGCTGCTGAAAGAAGAGAACACTTGTGCGTGCAGAATGTCGGTGTGTCAGTCGGTCTGCCTTAATTATAGCGCTGATGGTCATTCTGCTCCTTGAATTGAATTCGTAGCAAGATGGTGTTAAAGAAACGAAGTAGATTATTTAATGGAGGCAGGGACAATGTTGCCGGACACCAGTGAAATGGCAGTTAGAAGAAGGCATTGTTGAGTTGTGTCTTTTATCCGCAGCACCGTTCTCATAATATGTTAGTTAGCAAATGTGCTTCTGAAGGCCCCTGGTGCTTAAAAGTGTTCTTTACTGTGTTTGATGTGGCAAAAATGGACTTACAGCCAGCTGCAGGGGGCTGTGCAGGGATTAATCCTTTTTTCGAAAGGGCATCTGAACCAGGGAGTATTGTACATAGAAGAGAGCGTTGGGGACATTGGAAATCAGGGACGAGTGAGACGTGATTTGGCTGCACACTGTTTGTGTCACATGTGCAATGTGACCAGAACGATTCTTTCTGCTGTGTCGTATCAATACACACGGTGCCCCGCCCAATGCCGGTGGCATGATTGCCGGGGCCTCTCTGACTCGGTTCAAGTGACCGTCACCACGAGCCAGTAAAAGCAGCATTGGTTTTTATTATTTACTGACTGTCTACGCCACGGTTACTACTGGTGGCTCTTCCCACACTGGGTAAATCACATTTCCTGAAAGATTATCACACCTTTTTTTTATCCCTTAGCCTTTAATTGATTTTTTTCATTTCTTTTGAGCACTGCCAGCCAAGTAAAAGTAAGTATGTCATAGAGAGTATACACTTTAGAGTAGACAGGCGTTAAATTAAGGGCAAGGCCCTGCTCTTCCAGCAGCCTCGGAGCATAGCACTGCATACGGTGCCCCGCCCGACGCCAGTCGCATGATTGCTGGGGCCTCTGACTCGGTTCAGGTGACCATCCCCACGTGCCAGTAAAAGCAGCAGCATTGGTTTTTATTATTACTTACTGCGGTTACTGCTGTTGGCGCTATAGCTGGAACCAAATATAGCCCAATCAGAGGCCCGCCCACCACCAGCAACACTAAAAGCAAATTCATTTGCATCATGGAAATGGATTGATCGGGCTCGCTCTCTCAGCAGCACTTTAAAGAAAAACTGTTCTTCACCGAGGGAGGACTCTGGAGACTGTCTGTGAAGTGAACAGCATGCAGTAAGGCAATTATATTTAATTTACTTTGACCATGACGTGCAGACTGCAGTGCAGTCGTGTTGTTTATGTAAGTTGGCAGTGGCAGTGTAGACCCAGCTCTGATACAAAGGTGCCGGTGCTAAGCACCGGAAAGCACCGGCACAAATTAAGCACTGATCACAGCCCTAGTCCTAGCAGCCAATCAGAGACCAAACCCTAAGCCCTAGGCCCAATAGAAACTCTAGCCCAGGAACCAATCAAAACCCTAGACCTATCCACCAATCAGAACCCTAACCCTAAGTCCAATAGAATCACTACCCCAGAGACCAACAGAACCTCAGACCTATCAGCCAATCGTAAACCTAACCATAAGCCCAATAGAAACACCAGATACAGCAGCCAATCAGAGCACATATGTACCACCCAATGGCAAATTTATATAAGGAGTGTGTGACCTCAAGCACAGGTTGATGGGCAGGGGGCAGTGAGCTGCTCCTGAAGAACATAATCTCCTTGGATACAAACAGGCTCAATCCACACTTTGTTGATCCTGGTTCACCCTGCAGGTAGGCCCAAATCTAAGCCACTTAAATACTGGTTTTCGCGCACTTCAGCAAATCCCTTTTTCTATCCATAAATTAGTTTTTCATACACTTTCCAAACACAGTTTTAAACCTGAAGCACATTCTGCAGTCTCAGAAACACACTCTGCTTAGCCTCTGAAAGTATAGTTTGCTTTTTTAACTTTTAAAAGACCGAAAAGGAGGGGGGCTGGGGTTTGCCCCTGCACACCTAAACACAGTACAAGCTAGACTAGTACAGAAAAATAGCAGTTTAAACAGAACCCAATTCCACACAGCACAGGAGATTAAATTCAAACAGTCACTGGTAGTAGAAACAGCAGTTTTAAAGATTAAAAAACACAGCACAAGTCTGGTTCTTACCACCTTCTCTCTCCCTTGTTCACTGGGCTCTGTAGTGCACGGAGAGGCTGGGGCTACAAGTTGAAGGTGGCTGCCTTGGGGTGCCTGGCACACATCTTAAGGAATACTGCTGGTGGGGGGGGGGGAAGAGCTCAGGGTTGCTTACAAGGTAGAGCGCCAATCAGGTGGGCCCTGGCTGATGACCAGGGGGCAGTGAGCTGCTTCTGAAGAACAGAATCTTTTTGGATACAGACATGCTCAATCCACACTTTGCTGGCCCTAGTTCACCTTGTAGGTAGGCCCAAATCTAAGCCACTTAAATAATGCTTTTCGACCACTACAACAAATCCCTTTTCATAACTTGTTTTAGAGAGCAAGCAACATATTTCACATTTCTGAGCACTCTGAAGAACAGATGTAACTGTTGCCTAATTTAAGTGTGATAAAGTAATCAGCCCTTTGGATGAAAAGCCGAGTTGACTCTTCCAGCACCCTCCTTCATGAACAGCATGTCACATCAGCAGTCAGCAGTGGGCGTCTACCTTGCTGAAGCCTCCTTGCTAGAGCTATGAGAAACCACCTGACGCCCAGAAGATATATAGTGGTGATTTATGTTCTGTAGAGCTGCGGTGCCATGGGGCAATGGCACTGTCTTGGAGAAAAGGGTATTGGAGTAACTGATATGACAACTATTCTTCCACTCAGCATTAAAGAGGCACTTTTTTCCTTCTGCACTCCTGATTTGAGGAGACATGGCTGAAGGATCCATCCCACATCGTGTACAGACAGGTATATGGTATAAACAGATGAGATGGAGGACAACCCAGGCCTCTGAAGTTCATCTTAGCTCCTTCTGGCCAAGTTGTCATTGACTGAATGGGAACTGATGGTTATCTCTCTTGATACGTGCATACATGAAGACAGTGTAACTTGGGCTTTGCTGGAATGAACAGGGATCCCAAATCCAGCAGCTAATATTAAGCCAGATCAGGGATCCTTCTGGCCCCAGTGAAATGGGCTGACTTTGTCCTCCTGGTGTAATTTTCCAACACCAGGACATAATCTCAGCAGCACTTGCATGTTGTCAACTTTCTGTTCAGAGCAACAAGGGGCTGGCAGTGTGGGCAATTTCCTATTTAGATTCCAGCTTGATTCAAAACAAAGGGCGAATTTAAAGGCCATCAGCCCTCCTTTTGTTCAAGTATAATTGTGGATGAGCCATCTAGAGACTAACACTAGACACCAATGCAATGGAGGGTACATAAAGGCACACAGCTAATCACTTCACAATTACTTAACAGAAACTATGATTTGGAGGCAAGCTTTTTACTTTGTACAACCTATGTATATAAGAGATATGCATGTATTGGAAGAATTTCAGATGTATCCGTCTGTTTGAGAAATTTCCAGAAATAACAATTTAAATAGCACTTACTAATTTTTGTTTCCAATTATTTTACTACATCTTGACTGTTAATCATACATGTGTGCAAATTAATGTACAGGATGTTAGTTTAAACAATGAGGGTTTCAAGTTGTAGGAGTCACACTTCAGCTTTAGTGGTAGGGATTATATGGTTAGAGTGTGTGGCTGGGAGGAACTCAAAGTCAGAATTTAAAATGTAACGCAGTGCTTGGGGTTGTCTTAATTAATAGGACTTTATTACTACCCAAGGAAACCCTTGTTATCAACTTTAATATAATATAACAAAAGATTGAGAAAAAACAATAAGGTCCAAAAACCGTGCTTTGAAGTTTGCAGGCACATCCTTGATACAGGTTCATAACTCACTGTGCTATATTAGAAGGGTTGACATTTAGGTACTGCAAGTCATAAAAGGATCGCTGTGTGAAAAGCAGTAACCCACTTACCTCTGTTCATGAAATATCTGCAAGTAACACAATGTACTTTGCAGGAGATGCTTTAATCCTACATGCTAGTTTGAGTCAAAGCAGTGCATGGACAAAACACAGATTTCTACAGCAAGTACATTAACCACCAGAGTTATGCAGGGAGCAGTTTGGTTATTGGTTATGCTCCCTGACCGAATCCCTACCCAACCACAGATAACAATTGTTGGAGGTGTTGTCCGGCGCCCCCGAAGCACTACCCTACCTAGCGTGCCCTGAATAATGCTGATGAGGCAGCGATGGCGCGCACTACGCGCAGGGAACGGATACGCCCGGAAAGCACGGAACGATTTCACCCGGAGCGCACAGAGTTGCATACCAGGCGTACCCAGACGCTTAGCGGCTTGAGGGGCACAATGCTGGTGGGACGGAAGCGCGCCACGTACCACGCACATAGAGTTGAACTGCAAAGCCGCACACTGGGCTCGTCAGATATATACGCTGCCATATATGTCACTGTGAGCTATACCGAAACCTCCTTGTCGCGCTCCAGCCTACACTATGAGCATGATGCTGGTGCTAAGCTGCCCGGAGGCCTTGGCATTTGGGGGTAAACACGGTGCCTTGTGCGAGTCCCGCTAAGGGCCTGGGTGGCAACCGAAGGAGCCGCAATGTGGGCTGGAACACAGCGCCATCCTCTATTGCTGGTAATGCGCTTCAGAAGCATCACAACAAAACACAGAAAAGCACCATAGGCCTACCTTGACACAATGTACGCACCTAATTCCTATACAAATGTTCACCTGCACATCGCCGCCGGACCTCTGGGTTGCCGGCTGAATGGCTGTGTCTCACCATCTGGAAATGTGTGTTTTTGTCTCGCTGATCCGACACCTTGGATAGTGAATGTACATTGTAAAATGATGCAACTGCGATTAATAAAGGTTTTAAAAAAAAAAAAAAAAATTAACCACCAGAGTTATCTTACCATTGTATTATTACCTGCGATTTACTGGGCACGCAACGTGCTCTGCCGCAGGTGCCTTAACCACATAAGATATTTTAAATTTCAGCTTTTGCAACCATTTAAGCCAGAACAGATGTATTTTTATGTTTGTCCTTGTTACCAACTTCTTTGTGGCAGAGTTTTAAAAAATGTATAAGTTATCTGTCAGACTGCTTTTCATGACTCCACCCGTCATGACTCCATTCCACTATGACCCCCAATTTATGTTCCCAATTCATAAGTTCCTGGAGTAAAGTTTTTCCAAACCCAGCACTGAACATGGGTGATAGCTAGATGATGTAAGACACAAAAGTATCATTAGTGAATACACGAAAAGTCATCTATAACAAAGTGTCTATTTTTCTTACACATGCACACTTTGGACTTTGAGAGGCCTTTTAGAAACAGCCCAGCTCTGGAAATGTCTGTGTTTTTTCCCCCACATTGTATTCCACAAGACACATAAATATATGATTTAGGAAAACCATAATTTATTTTAGTTTCCTTCCATTTTTGACAGTTTTCTGGAACTGATTTATAATTTGTCGGATGGGTTACTCTGTCTCAAATGGGATGGATATCCCCTTTGCATTATTGCATGTGCCCTAGAACATAATGCACTTGTAATAATGTGACTGATGGGATAGCCGTCACTTTTGTGATGGAGTAACCCCTCTGCCAAACTCTACATCAGGCCTTTGAAGTCTACACTTAGAAGTTCAAGCATAGAACCCTAAAACCGTATGAGTAATTTGCCCGCTTCCGAGAGTGGTTCTCGATAGCCTGTACTTACTTTAACCCCTTGAGTGCCCCGCCCTTTCCACGCCCTATGCCGGGCGTTTCATTAGCAGGCGGGGCTCATGACGAGATAGTCTCGTCATGGGCACAGCGCAACCGCGGCCCATGACGAGACCATCTCGTCATGGGCACTCAAGGGGTTAAAGTTTGATAAAATGAGTGGCATTAAAGCTGCCATAATATTTATATTCTCTGGGCCCACACTTCCCTGCTCCACTTGATCCCAAATGCTGTTGGTTGCTGGGTAAGAAACCAGCTCTTGTATCTCCACAGACTTCTAATGTCTTAAAAATTGATAGATCGCCAACGCGTCACAATAAGTGGTTACCATTAAAAGGTTATGCTATTAAGAACCATGCGCCCAGAGCTTCCTATTTTTAGAGATAATGAGGAGTTATACTATCTGCTTCCAGCAACTGCATGAGTTTCCCTTACTGCGCTGGATTTTTAATGCACTGTGGCATTAACCAAGCTGGCGCGCCATTAAGGACACTGTAGACGAAAGAGGGCCGAAGCACTTCATCCGGGGAGCCAATTGTCCATTTCATTTCTGCTTTATGGCTTCATTAAGAAGATGAGGCAGTCTGCATGGCCATTAACATTCTCCACAAGTAAATTAGCCGGCACGCGGCAATGCCCCGCGCCAAGTAGGCGCTCCTAGGCGCAGTTGTTTGAGCGGGTTTGCTTAACTACCTGATGTTATTGTTTTTCTGCAGGGTCTGCAGGGACAGAAGGGAGACAAAGGAGAGGCTGGGGTCAAAGGAGAAACGGTAAGTCCACCTTCCTGTCTCTACCTTGCTTTGCTGTAGAGACGCCAGGCTCCTCTTCATGGTCCTAAGTGAACCGTAGAACGCTTCAGCGTGCAATGCATCTGTGGCGGAACCGCAGCTTTTATCAATGACTCATCTTTTCTAATAGAAATTTTTGTACTTTAAGTGTAGGTGAATTTTTTTATTACCCTGCAAGATTTGCAGCGACATTTCACACGTTTTACCTCATTTGATTCAGTTTAGCTTAAAATGTCTTGCAGGAGATGGGGCCGAGCTGAAAATGTCATGGGGGGGATATTTGCTCCTCAAGCTGGCCCCTTTGCAGGGATCTCCTATGACTTTTGAACACAATGTGTGCCCCTGTGTTTAATTTTCAAGCTGTAAGCAGTGAGATGAATTTTGCGAAATGTTAGATAATTTTGCATACTTTTTGCTGAAATAATTTTGGGAATATCACACACCCGTAGTTATTAGCCACACTCATGTCTCATAAACAGATGCAAATTATGAATACAAACGTTAGCTTCAACACCACTCACATAAACAAATACATGTTCGGCAGATGCAAAGACCTCCTAGTGAGGAAATGCCAAAGTTCCAAATATGGGAATGTTTTTTGACTGCCATTTCCTGTGTAGATCACTGATAGCCAACAATGACCTCTTGAAAGAGCCTATGGTGTGCATTATGCTGTCCGTTGCCATTTAATGCCAACAGTCTGTGAACGTTCTTTTATTAAGGGTCTGTCTCATGAGAACATGTCAGACTTAGGGCATTTGGTCCTGAATCCGAATGTTCCCACCCACCTTTCGCCATGGACTGGTAGTACCCGCCTCCCATTCTCCCTGCCACATCTGTGCATGCCCATGTCTAGTTCTGGCTTGCCTCACGACACATACTAAGTGCCATCTGGCTGGCATCCCCACTTAGAAACAAGATGGATGCTTACCACCTCTTTATCACCTTAGCTGTGCCTGGACCAGGGGGCGTGCCCTGATGTAAGATTGACGGCTTCTTCCCTCCCTCCAGAGTCTGCTGTAAATGTGAGCTTCACTGCTATTTCAAGAGATTCAACGCTGGGCCTTTTGACTGCAGAGAAGGTGGACCAGGGGCACTCACAGTAGTAAAGTCATAGGCACAGGGGAGAACACTTTTACTGCCATATGTGCCCGCTTTTACAGAATTTACTTCCAGTCAAACTCATTTTTTTATAAGCAAGAAATGCACCATATAGGATGAATACTGCATTTTCGGAGACACCGAAGAAAGCACTGTGGGATCTCATGTTGCTTCGACCCGGTTTATTTAAATGTCACTTTTGCCACCACTGATGAGGGTCAGAAAGTTGTTCCAGATTAAAAATGCCTTGTATTTGCAGAAACATGAACATTTGTGGGTCTTTTTAGATCCTTTCCTTTTATAGACTAAGATATCCACGTATTTTGTCCTGTGATTTCATTCAAAGGTCTTTATATGATTTTACCTTCTAGGGTCCTGCAGGGCCCGTCGGTCCCCATGGCGCTCGTGGCTTGCCAGGCAATGTTGTAAGTATTCACTCACGGAAAGCCTGGTAACTGCAGCCTTGTTCCCCTCTTACCTTTGAAAATTGCTTCTATGTTTGGTTTATTCAATTATAACCTGGAAAAAAAGATTAGCTTTCAAAGAGTCTGGTACGTGCTGAAAGGAACAGTAGTTTGAACGCAATGAAAGCCAAAAAGAGCTTAGAAGCAGAGAAAGCGTCAAGAACAAGACAAAGGGCAGGTGTGGTGAACAGAGGAAGGAAGGTAGAAACGAAAAGAGAAAGGGATGGAAGAAGGAAGGAAGATAAAAGCATGGAAGGAATGAAAGAAAGCCGGGGAGAAGGAATGTCGAAGTGGAGTTAGGGGCGAAAAAATGAAAAAGAGAGAGCAGAGGAGAAGCAGAGGACGGAATGATGGAAGGCTGAGGGAATCAAACATGTCATCGTGGGAGGAAGAGAGGCTAAATTTAGATGGGTTAGGAAGGAAGATGGGGGATGACTGAAGAGAGACAGACCAAGGAACATGAAAAGAGACACGAAAATATAGAAATAGAGGAAGCAGTGAAAGATAGGGTAGTTGATCCTAAAATAGGTGAACATGTAAAATATATTGCGGCAGGTAATAGAAGGCTGCACTCGGAGAACGATGCCTTGTCTAGGTAATCATGAATAATCTTGAATGCTGGACCACGTGACATGCTTTGAAGAGGAGCATTTTTTACTCCTGGCCAGCTGGTAAAATGATGAGCTCTAGCACTTGGTAGAACAGTAGACAATATAGAATATAAATAACACAGGTTATAAATTAAGCATTTTAAGATAAAGTGCATGCCTTAAATAACTGAGGCAAAATGGATGCCTTAAATAAATGAGGCAAATGGATGCCTTAAATAACTGAGGCAAAATGGATGCCTTAAATAACTGAAGCAAAATGGATGCCTTAAATAAATGAGGCAAAATATATGTCTCAAAGAAATGAGGCAAAATGGATGCCTTAAATAAATGAGGCAAAATGGATGCCTTTAATAACTAAGGCAAAATGGATAGTCTTTCATAATGAAATAACACTGACTGCTTATAACAATGTGTTGTAATGCTCTTCTACCATTTCCCCCAAGGGCCTCCCAGGAGATAATGGTCTACCAGGAATGAACGGAGAGAAAGGAGAAAAGGTAAGATAGTGAGTCAATTGCATTTGATTACGCCCTAGTAAATAAATAGTTAATACATGTTTAAATCAAAGGAAAAATAAGCACATTAGTATTAGACAAACTAAAAGTTCCACCCCAAATACGGGTTTTCCTTTGGCATCGTAGGAGGGCAGTGGCGTAGCTAGATCTTTGGTATGACACCCTGGGCGGCCGTATGTGAGAGCGGGGAGGGTGAATCCGCGACAGCTGCTGGTAAGAGGGGGGGTGCTGTTGATTCTGTCCCACGATGGCCACAGGTAAGGAGGAGGCCTATGCCCCAAACAATGGTGCTGCACCCCCTGCCCACCCCCTTGCCCTGCCACTGTAGGAGTGCCACAGGATGTGTATGCATTTGTCCTTGACTTGTCCTTGACTGTGCCTTTCTCCTCTTGAATTAGAGGCATCAGTATGACCTTGGCCACTTCAAAGAGTGGGAGTCAACTCACTCTCCAAAGCAGACGAATAGTAGCAGCTTCAGGGACTGTGCTCACGGATCCTTGTACTATTTTGTATTTGAGATTCAACCCAGACTTTAACCCCTAAAGCTCAGCTCAATTGTGTAGCAGCGGCAAGGTGCAGGTACATTCGTGCCAATAAGTGCACATAAGACTAGGTATAATGTTAGGTATATGAGGGAGGTATTGTAGAGACCGAAAGAGGTACATTTACTAAGATTTAGTGATGTTTTGTGACGCAAATCGATGGAAAATCTTTCTTTATTAATTTACTTTCCAGCGGAAAACTTGTTTTGTGCTGGAAAATCAGTGGAAAGTAGGCCAAAGCAGCTTTGCATTACATAGCACCAAGGGGGCGTTCCATTGGTGGTGCATGGGTGTTCCCATGAAAATACCCAAGGTTTCTGATGCAAAACCCCATTTATTTAAAAAAAAAGTGGACAGGGATTTGCATCAAAAAATAGAACCCACTTCAACCAGCTGCTATTTCCCCTTTCTTTTCCAACTTGTGTGTTGCACTGTACAGAGCACTACAAGGGAGGACATTTTTTAAAGTTAGGCCTAGATTCTCAAAATGCAGCACAGCAGCCAAAAATACTCCACTGCGTTGCATGAGAGGGAGGGAGCAGGAGAGCACCATATCTATAGAGATATGGCTCTCTCCTCCCCTCTCCGTAGCGTAGCTTTTAGCTGCCGTGCGCCAGGCACCCACCTTAGTGCCAGAGTGCTAGGGCGCATGCCTGAGTCTTCCATAGGTTTTGTACAGGAAGCAGCTTCAGGTGTTAAAACTTAACTGTGGTTTTTTCATACAAACCAACACAAATACCAGTGGCGGCCGGCAGGACGGGCAGCGCAGGTGGGGGCTCGGGGCACATTGTTAAATAAAAAAAATACATTTACCTTGCTGCCAGGTCCAGCGTCTCTATTCCCCTCCATCTCGGACTCCAGGAAACAGCCAGACTTCCCTGACCAATCGTTGTGATTGGTAAGCACCCAGGCTCCCCTGACCAATCACAACGCTGTAATGCAGCATTATGATTGGTCTGAGCGCCGTGGTTCGGCACTCAGCCAGGGACTAACGGCCTGGTCATGGTGTCCATGCAGGCTGTAATGCAGCCTGCAAGGAGAACGGGGAAAGTTTGCATGAGTGTTTTGGCTGATCAAACAGTCATTGCACACTTAGGAGGGTTCTACCACTCCTCCTCTGCTCTGCAGCCCCGCCTGCCCCCTCACGTAAAGTTGCCACAGCAGGAGGACAAAATAAACTGATAATAACATTGTTATTATCTTATTATTTTTTCATTTTTTTACTGCTGCAAGGCAGTGGGGCCTTAGCAGAGGAGCTGCCCAGGCAAATACCAATTTGCATTGGTTTGTTGATCCCCAAAAATGTTTAGCGTCAGGTTTGCGTTAAAAAAGTAAAACTAACCCGGCATTAAACCTTTGTGAATCGGGCCCTTTGTCTAAGCATAGTATTTACTACCGGAAGGGTATCTTCCAGTACAAAACTTATGTTAGACTCACGCAGACACTATTGCACTATGGTGCAGAGGTGTGTGTGTGGCGCACGGCAGCACATTTCTGCACCTGCGCTAGGGAGAGGGGAGGAGAGTGCCATATTTCTGTAAATGTGATGCTCTTCTTCTCACGCAGCGCAGCATTTGCAGCTGCTGCGCTGCATGATAATTTAGTAAATCTGGGCCTAAGTGCCTACCTTCAAATATCCTATGTTAAGATATGTATGCAAATGTAGATTTTTTCGTTCCGTTTTTGGGACATATGGAATCATTTTAAAAGTTGAAAATCCACTCCACTACGCGTGGAGTAGATTTCTGACTTTTATTAATTCAACAAAATGAGATGTAAAAGTGAATATTAATTGATACTGAGCACTTCTCCAGCATCTTATGACAATGATTGTCCACTAAGAAGACAATCTACATGGACAAATACTACAACTAGGTGAATTTCTACACATGGGAAATTACCCCTTTTTTCCTTACACACATTTAACTTGGTGTGTTCCATTCCTTTACTACTTTGGAAAGCACACACTCTCCTGCTTTTTACAGGGCTATATTTTCCGTGTGCTTCCAGGGTGAAAAACGTTTGCAGATACCCACAATGTTCTGGCTCTGTGGTTGTTCACAATCAGTTGCCTGTTCACGCCCCTCCCTCCCTCCACCCACCGACAGTAACAGCATATTTCCCCCTTTCCTTATCACAGAGGAGACTTATCTATCCGGAAAAGTTAATAGGTAGACTTCGCCAAAAGCCAGATTTCCATTATTGAAAATTCACAAACATAATGATATTCAGTTCGCCTTCAACAGAATTGTTTATTTTTGTTCTTTGGAAACAATAAAAAACATTTTCGAACACAAACATTTTATGAATGAAAATCCAGGTTTTTGCAATTGATACTTGGGTGTGTGAACAGTTTATTGAATACCTTTCTGAGAGATTCTTAAAAATGTCAGATTTAGATATCTCTGTGAACAATGTTACCTGTGTGTCTAATATTCACTGATCATAAGGGGTACGGAATAAGTGATCTGTTTTTTTAACCTCTCTTCTAAGGGTGATCCAGGAAAAGACGGCAGAACTGGATTACCTGGACCCACCGGTGAAACAGGGCCTGCTGGGATACCAGGTCTACCGGGGAAGAGTAAAGATGGAGTGCAGGTAGTTCAACCTGCACGGCCCATTGCTTTCTGTGAAGAAGTCTAACAAATGCACTCATAAAAAAATCTAAATTGTGAATCTGTCATTTAAATTGTAAAGCTATAGTAGCTTGTAAAAGAAGCTCTTAGATCTGAGATGGCGGAGGGACTTTAGATGTCTGCACTGCCATACACGACCTCCTAACCCATCCTGTATAAGGGGATTCAAAAGCTAAGTCTATTAATAGGTCTTGTGAACTGCATAAATGCATACTGACATTTTCTTTTCTGTTTTTTCAACTTTAAGGGAGAACCTGGTGCGCGTGGGCTGCCCGGGCCACAAGGATCTAAGGTAAGTGGCTATCACATCAACCAGATCCTACAATATAGGGAGTTTTATCATTCATAAAGTGCAAGTTTAGTTTTTTTCCTCCTGTTAGAGGTGTTTTAGGAGTTAATCTGGGCCGGCATGTTTTATTGTTTAATTCTCTTAAAAGTTCAAGATGGCAAAAAAAGAAGGAATTAATTTATTCTTCAGTTTGGTGGGCATGGGCATGGGCTTGGTCCTCCCAAATATCGAACTGATCTGCAAAAGAGAGAATGATGCCACTCACCATATACACCTTTTTGAACACTCATAACACTTTCGTCTGATCCTCTCTTTAGAAGATACCAAAAATGTATTTGCCTATTGAGACAAGTTAGAAGAGGTCAATTCTGACCTTTTCTCTGAAGGGTGTGTGCCCCAAGATCGTACATCCTGCGCCTGGTAGGGTATTCCAGAACTCCACAGGGGCGGCTCCTCTGCCAAGGCGGAGGAGCGTCAGCCCACTGCTATTAATCAGTGCAAAGTAAAGGAAACATAAAATGATAATAATTTTGAGTTATTATCATTTTATGTTTCCGTGCTGCTTTGCGGACGGGGCTTCTCTCGGAGCAGGGAAGGAGTGGTTTGCCCACTCCTAAGTGCACATGACTGTTTGACCGGCCCTCCTGAGTCATGCACACTTTCCCTGTTCTCCATGCAGGCTGCATTACAGTCAGCGTGGAGAACATGCCCAGGCCCCCACTCCCTGGCTGAGCATTGAACTAGGACGGTAAGACCAATTGCAATGCTGCATTGTAGCATTGTGATTGTTCAGGGGAGCCTGACTGTGCTTCCTGTGCCTCAACATACCACATACATTACCCTGAGCTCAAGCAGGTATAATTTCCCCTCTTCAGCCACAATTCTTTAGTCGGTTGTCTTTTACTCATAGCACAGGAACCTAGCGAATAAAATTATTTTTTGGCTTCCGGTAGCTATTTTTAAAGCACACTCACCTTTTCCCATCTCTACTCACCACACATACAACCTACCACTACTTTTTAACTTCACGTTGGCAACCAGAGAGGAGCTCCGGCAAAGAGCCCTCCTGCGGGGCCCATTGCAGCACCGGCCCAACAAGGAGCTGCCCGATGATGAAGCATGACACCCTTCGGGGTGTGTAATGGCTCTTGCTCCTAATTGGAGGTATTCTATTTCCACATTTTCTTCTCCTTACAAACACCTGGTATTAATATATAAATCCCTCTTCCCTCCTCTTCCCCCTTCCCTTTAAGAACTGCATACCCTTGCTTTTTTCAAAGCACCTCGAGGACCTCCCCCTTGTGATGAGGGGGAACGTCACTGACTGCCCCGGACCTGGGCTCTTCAGTTTTAAACCCTGAAATGCCCAGGGCTGAGTGTCAATCACTGACACCACATCAGAGAGTGGGGTAGGGTCAGCAGTCTCACTGACCCTATCCCACTCAGTGATGAGTAAGGGACTGCTGCCTTCCCTAATTGGCTGATCTAAGGCCAGTCAACGAGGGAAGGCAGCAGTCCCAACCCTCCTTGGACCTCCGAGGCTTCGGGCTTCTGCCTTCCCTCATTGGCTGACCTTAGACCAGCCAATGAGGGACGGAAGCAGTCTCTCACTCATCACAGAGTGGGATAGGGTCAGTAAGACTGCTGAACCCACCCCACTCTGTGACGAGGTGTCAGTGATTGACACTCAGCCCTTTGCACTTCAGGTCAGCCAGTGAGGGAAGGCAACAGTCCTAACCCTTATGGGATCTCCAAGGAAGTGCTGCGCAGTGTGTATGCTTTTTTTTTTTAATGTTTAGTGCGTGTGTATGGTCATGAAACATGGAAGTTAGTGTTGTGAATGAATGTGTGTGTGCATGTGTGAATGCATGTTTGTGTGTGAGTGTCTATGTGTGCATTTGTGCCACGACCGCCACCCTTACTGCTAATAATATAGGCCGCCCCTAGCGGTAAGCATCCTAATACTAATGTTGCAGGGATTCTACACATATACAGAACTATGCGCAGGAAAACAGGACCTCAGTGAATAGGGGTGTACCAACCTACCACATTAGTACCCAAAATCCCAAACCAACTAGCTGTAGTGTCTCATTCGTATTCCGACTAACAGCAAAGCTACTAATGATTAGACAACCCAGAACACGACACTCCCGACTCTCTCAGGAATTGCATGAGCCAGACAACTCTTTCGCTCACTCACTCACACCTGTCCACAATGCGAGTAATCAGAGTCACAGTATAGTTTAAAATGTTTATTTAAACTAACGTGCTCTATGGTACAGTACACGTGCCATTACTAGCAGCAAAATGCATAATCGCAATATAGTCAGCATTCTCACAATTCCATAGAATATAAACAGGGATATCATTTTATAAAGACAGTGGAAAAGGGCTACAATACCTAACCACCCTCCCCGGGGTAAGAAATAGTTTCAATACCTCAAGGCCTAGATGAAAGGTTTACATCTCAGGACAAGCACAGCTCTTCTCTCTGGAAAGGCGTCTCTCCAAGTGTGTGAACAACATGCGTAGCTTGCAATGTTAAAGCATACAATTTCCAGTGGTGCAGCTGTGTGTGTCATGTTATGTCTAGGTGTGAGGGACTGACCAGAACAGAATAACAAGGGGCATTGTTGATCGATCTTGTACATCGTGTGCAGACTAAACCTCAGAGCTCAGTAGAGAACATGAAAAGCAGACAGTCCTCATGTGAAAAGGGCACAAATAAAGTGTTGCAAAATAAACGCATGTGGTGTCGTGCGCAACAGCTGCCGCATGGCAGTGAAGCTCATGCTAACTTAGCAGATGTCGACAATGGACCCACAATCTATACTTCAGTAACCCATAGCTCCTAACCATAACACTAATTGTATCACATAACTCTGGCCTATCTCTAATTCTGCCCCTAGCAATTATTTTAACCCCTCGCTTCCTTCATCCTAATGCTATTGATAACCCTAGCACTTGTGGCAAAACCAAAACTTAGCCCAAAGATAAACCCCTACTCTATCACTCAATCTTAAAACTTACCCTAATCATGACATTTGCCCTCACTCATATCCTACCCTAAACTTAACCATGGCCATGTTTTATCCATGACCGAAACAAATCATACTAAAAAGCTTCATTTTAAATTGCTTATTATTAAGGATGGGCAATATATTATGCTATGCCGGCGGAGTTGGCAGAGTTTTGGCCACTCCACATTACTCATGGCCGAGTTTTTTTTCAAGTGTGACTAGCTCAACAGTCAGTTGGTGAGCGTGAGCGAGATTTGGTGTCCCCTATAGCGATTTTTGGGTGCTAGGCGGGCCTCCTGCAAAATGTTTCAACGCATGCTGTTGCTGGCGGTCGCTATCACTTGTGGAGAGAAGGCTGCCATTCAAGTAGAAAATCTACTCAAGCTGCTGCAAAGATGCAGCAACCACTGGTGTGCTGTGTGGCGCCGTTTGCTCTGGTTTTGTAGTGCAAGACAAGCGCTAACAATAAGCCAGAGCAGCGTGAAGTGCCGATTTCCACTCATTCAACGAACTCTGCAGAAACTCCCAGAGTTTTCATGTAACTCCAAGGAAGTCCGCCGAGTGAAACTCCACCAGTTCAAACCCCCCGACCTTATTATTTTCAATTTTTTGGGGAGATAATTGTTATTTCAATCTTTTTGATTCCAAACTGTAGGGTTTTTAAACTTGATTATTACACAGTTAACTATTTAATTACAACATTTGACCTAATGCCATTCAGTTTCGTTAAGGAAGGATATTATCTTTTATATGTAGTGCTGAAAATATTTGTCTAATTTTGATTAAATGCTCTCTCTGTAGAACCTTTGAAGGAGTAAAGAGCACCGTTTAAAATAATTTAAGTTCATGGGGTTCAAGCCCTCCATACAAGCTAATTATTATACTAAAATAATAATACTGAACCTACTATGACTACTGCTATTACGACTAATTATAATACTAATGCAAATCACTAACAAGCAAAATATCTTTCCCTGGTCCCAACTGATGCCCCCATGATCGCTGGAGAACGCGTCCCGATCCTTATGTTCGCGGACGATACACTAATAATTTCAAAGACTCCAAGTGGTCTTCAAAGAGCGCTCCAGCGTTTTACTGACTTTTGTGATATGTGTGGTTTAGAAATAAACTGCGCAAAAACAAAATTTATGGTCTTTTCTGAACCCAAACGTCACAAGTCAGTAAAACGGTTTAAGGGAAGGCTATATATGAACAATAACCCTCTAGAACAGGTTGAAGCTTTTATGTATCTTGGGGTTAACTTACAGAATGATATGTGTTGGAATGCCCAGTTAGAAATGATGATACTAAGGCACAAACAACAGGCGGGCATTTTACTTAAAAGATATAAGTAATCTTTTACAAAACCAATTAGACCATTACTTGAGATCTATGGGATGAAAGTCTTAGGCTCCGTCCTATACGGTGCAGAATTGTGGGGGTTCACAAACGTTAATCAGTTGACGGCACTAGAAAATGAGTTCCTGAGGAAAGCTACGTATGTACCTCGTAGTACTCCTTTAGTTCCTCTGTTTTGGGATCTTGGTAAAAGATCAGTCCAAGATCTAGCCATGCTGCGCCCAATATTATATTGGCGCAGACTTTGGATAACCGAGGAACTACATCATTATGCTAAGGGACTCAAGGACCTTATAGAGAAGGACCACTTTCACAAAATCAGTTGGCTAAACTCAATAAGGATCCTTCTAGGGAAAATGGGACTGATGGACTTATGGGAAGATCCCACAAATGCTGTCTTTCCCTCTAAAATAGAAATGAAGAGGATATATTGGGAGATGATTACTTCAGAAAAATGCGCTGCTAATGCTTCTTCCCATCTCGCAGGGCGTTTCCTTCAATTTAAGCCCCTTCCTGCGCTGGAAATGTATTGGGATGCAATTGAAAAACCATTGGATCGTAAACTCTATTTCCAATTTAGGATAGGTTGTTTACCAATAAGGGCATTTACCTCAAGGTGGGCATGTAAAGACAAGATAGAATGTTTGAGTCATTTTTTGTTCTTTTGTCCCTTATATGTTGCCCCAAGAAACAAATGGATAAAACCTACCTGTCGTACAATCAGATTTCGGAAACATGAGGAGGCATTGAGAATACTGTGTACAGACCCTAGCCTCCTAATAGCAATAGCCATGGCAAAATTCTTAAAATGGGCATGGCTTATTCGATTAAAAGAAGTTGATCAGTAAGATAAAAGTCGTATAGGAGTTGTCTGTAATGAAATTAGTGATGCAAGGTGATCTATCCCCTACATTTTATTCTCAAAAGTACTTTTTGTATGCAGTTTAATTAATTTTTAAACATGGTGATAAAGGTTTTTAACTATTTATATAACTGTTTTTTTAACATGTATAATGTATTTGTATATATGTGTTGCTTTTATGACATTTTTTGTCGAATAAAGTTTATTGAAAGTGAAAAAAGTGAGAGTAGATACAAATGCGTATATGCCTTAGTTGATCTCCTACAACAATTCAATAGAGTGACCCTCTAGAGGCATTAACACTAATCATTAAAAGTATCTTACAAATACTTTGGGAGACATGGAGAGTTGGGGGCTACATGTTTGGAAAGACATAGCACATTACCCATTCTGATGTGATGCATAAGAGCAGCCTACAAGACCATTTAGATGAAGGAAGAAAGGGGTGAAAGAGTTGGCCCATAAGGGAATCATGACAAAATCGCTTGGTCTAGATTTCTAAGTCCCTGCACGATTGCAAAGCACTGCAAATTTGTGCATGGTATTTACTTTCCGCACCAAAATAATTTTTTTGATAAAAAGCTGCCCTTTTCTCTGCTTTGCATCAATGTCACCTTACTAGGGGGTTACAAGCTCAAACATCCGTAGGTTTTGGCACACATCCCAATCTACTAAAATAGACTGAACAGCCTATCAGACATTGTGTCACCTAATGTTTACTTGAAACAGGTGCTAGTAATGAGAAATATTTTCATTTCTTAATTTAAAAAAATCCACGCGCAGCACACATCCAGCATGTAGTATCCTTCTAAGTTTTTCTAGACATAGGAATTTGCACTGGAGGGGTATGCTTCCAGTACAAATCCTATGCTAGACAGTGAACAATGATCTCTGCAACGCTCTGTTTTACACATGGCAACCTTTTGGAGCACCAGAGCATGGTATGATAGCAGTAGCAGGCCAAACTTAAGAGATATGGATCAGCGATGTGTTTCCCCCTAGCGCATCCCATTGCACTGAATCTGGTTTCTGTGCTGTGTCAAAAAATGATTAAAACTGGGAACAGAAATTAATAAGGCCAAGTAACAAGTCAGCATATCAAACTTAAAAATGTTTATCAGCATGTTTTTCTTTCACCATAAACCAATGATCTAAAGTGCTCTTCTTGGGGCATTGCCAAGATGGCGGCGAGGTAGGAAGCTGGGTTCCTTCGCTCCCACCTGCTGCCAGCCCAACAACGCGATTTGTCCGTCGTATGTCAGACTCCACTAACCCCCCCGCCCTGCCCTACCCCGCCCCACAGAAGTCCCTCGGTGAGCTGCCACTGATCTATACTGAGTTCTATCATAAACCTCCCCCCTCAAAAAAAAATCTTCACTACTTTATGAAAAAGTTGTCTATTCACTAGGATGACTGTTTGTGTTTTATTAAACTATATCCATCCCAATCGCTGCAATATTATGCGATTTTCAAATCTGCAGAACAAACAAGTGAGGTTCAAACGTTGTTATCATTCAATAATATGCATTGGTGTTGCTAAATATGCATTGGCAGGATGATGCTAACAGAATATACTGTTATTCCACAGGTAATGGGTGCAAAGCCACATTGCTGCTCAGAATATAAAATCAAGGATGATCCCTGCTGCATTTTAATAAGGGAGAGAGACCAGGGTAGAGGCAGCCAGTGGGAGATTAATTGGATGTAAGATAGCATAAGAATGCTGGGAGGATAGTTTTACAGCTTACCCTCCAGGGATGAAACATGTTCTAATTAATGTACTGGGCTGATATCACCCCTCTTTGTATAATAGTCCTCCAGGGCATGCTGAGCAGAATAAAGAATGAATAAACAAAACATAGCTCCTACTTCAGCAGCACTGTGATTGCAGCTTAAAAGCAACATCCCTATTATGACCCTTTATGGGGATAGTGAAGGCTCTAATTTGATTGTATTGAGGCAGTTAAGTTAGCAAAAGTGCGTGGGTTATTAAGCAGAAATCGTAATAAACAGCAGGCATTCTTTACTTTCTTTCTACTTTTCTAATGCAATGTTTGACATTGAGTGGCCTCCTGCTCCACAGTGGAAAGCACTTTATAATGAGACCCAACCTCACCACTTCCATTGTCATAACCCGAGCACCAGTGATCACAGATGGAAACACCCATGAGAGGGAAAGTATTACAGACAAAGGCGAGGAAGGAGGATTCAGCGCAATGAAGATTACTAGAAAGAACACTCTATAGTTATTTTAGTATGTTGTTTTTATTTGGTGCTAACATGGCTGGAGAAAGCCGCAGAGCAGGAGTGAACACATATATAGTCCACAACCCAATTATTCACAAACTGCACTGGGAAATGTAAAAATCTTAAATCTTTAAAACCGAGAGAGCTCTCTCAAAAATGGCACTTTCATGCATATATATATATATATATTCACTGAAAAAACCATAGGTTTCAGGGACGTTATAGTTAGTTGGACATTGGACTCATATAAAACCAGAGAAATTCACCCATTATAGTTAGTTGAGCTAACTATAACTCGCGCGCCCACAATGCACTGGTGATGACGTCACATATTACATCACTCATGACATGGTCAGTGACATCACTCATGACATCACTGATGACATCTCAAATGGCGAATTTCTCTGGTTTTATATGAGCTTAATGTCCAACTATCAAGTCCCTGAAACCTATGTTTTTTTCGGTGTATATATATATATATATATATATTCACTGAAAAAACCATAGGTTTCAGGGGTGTTATAGTTAGCTGGACTTTTCACTTGTACAAAACCATTGAAATTCCCCGTTATAGTTAGTTCAGCTAACTATAACTCGCGCGCCCGCAATGCACTGCTGATGACGTCACATATTACATCACTCATGACATGGTCAGTGACATCACTCATGACATCACTGATGACATCTCAAATGACATCACTGATGACATCACTGATGACATCATCCAGTGAATGTGTGTTTTTCTGAAAATTAAATATGTTTTATATATGTATATCTCAAGGTCGATGGAAGAATAAATGGGTATATAAGTGTCTAAATGGATGATTTGTTTTTGAAAAATTGATTGTGTAACTGACTGATTAAGTGTATCATAGTGAATACATGGCTTAGTGAGTAATGTTTAAATATGTAAATATCTGTATCAGTCTCTCACTTTGTGTATAAGTGGCTGCATGGGTTGGTGAGTAGCTACATGGGTGTCTATATAGGTTATTAGTTGGTTTTTTGAGTATCAGTCTGAGTGTCTGCATGGTTCGGTGGGGGGTATTACGTAGTGCATAGGTGCATGAATGAGTGACTCACTGTTTGTATGTGTTGAACACAGCATGTGTGCAGGACTGTATGGGTGGATGAGTGTGTGTATGGGTGTGTTAGTGAGTGAATGACTGTCTCAATAGTGTCTTTATGAGTAACTACATATGTTTTAAACTAGTATATGTGACTATTGGTGTATATATGTGAGTATATGTGAGAGTGAGAGATTGAAAGAGTTCCTGTATGAATAAGTATGTGTTTCTATATGTGATTGTTTAAAAGAATAAGTATGTGTAAGTTTCCGTAGAAGTAAGTATGGTGGTGTGTGTATAACTGTATATGCAAGTAAATGTATGTTTGATTCTTTATTAGCATGAGTGACTGTGTGTGTGAGTAACTCTATGGATGAGTGGCATTGTGTAACAGGATGTATAGGTGTATGAGTACATATGATGAGTGAGTACATGTATGAGTGACTGTATAGGACTGTTGGTGAATGAGTGGATGTGTATGTGGATCTTAGAATTACTGAAGAGGTTGTTGTAACTGGTATTGGTATGTCCATTGTTTTGAAAATTTTAGTCTCTATTTTTGAATGTGTGTATCAAAGGTTATATTAGGGTGAGAGGAGGTCTGCCACTCTATCACAAGGATGATGTCATCAGTGATGTCATCAGTGATATCATCAGTGATGTCATGAGTGATGTCACTGACCATGTCATGAGTGATGTAATACGTGACGTCATCAGCAGTGCATTGCGGGCGCGCGAGTTATAGTTAGCTGAACTAACTATAACGGGGGAATTTCAATGGTTTTGTACAAGTGAAAAGTCCAGCTAACTATAACACCCCTGAAACCTATGGATTTTTCAGTGAATTTCTGAGGTTTTTTAAATGCTAATTCCTAACTATAACGTGCCTGAAACCTATGGTTTTTTTCTGTGAATTTCAAAGGTTTTTTAAATGCTAATTTCTAACTATGCCTACAGAGATAGGACATGTGAAGAAAGAAGAAAAAATGCACAGAAAGAAACAAAAGAAGTGCAGAAAGAAGCAACAGAAGTCCTCAAATACGAAGATAAGTGCAGGAAGAAGGATAACGTGCAGAAAGAACAAAAAGAAGAGCAGAAAGAAGTCTTGTTGCAAAATCATCCTGTACCCTCAACTTTTTCAGACGGATACTGGTGGTAACTGAGTCTGACTAACCAGTCCTAGAGCCAGTGCTATGTTAAAAGACACTTAGAATACAGTGAAAACACCTACATACACTAGGGAACATTATGCGTTGGGGTCCCCCTGTGATTAGCATGACCTCCTCTGTAAGCCCCTAGTATATAATAGGGCATGGAGATTAAAACTACCTCTTAAAACAGGCCACAGGGCGTTTTTGCACACGTTAACTCAGGCCCCGTCCCCTCCATTCACCACTGTGTAAACACGCCCTGTGTCCATTTTTAGTTGGGAGATTAAGTTCATTTGAATCCTGAGGGTCCCTAGGGTCCAACTAGCCCACTAGGTACCTCCAGTAAGTGCCACAGAGCTGCGTTGCAGAGAGGTGTAAAAAGTGGCACGGCCTGGACCACCTCTCTGCAATGCAGCTCAGTGGCGCTTACTGGAAGCACTTGGTGGGCTAGTTAGCCCCCAGGGGCCCTCAGTAATGAAGGGAAATTATATCCCCAATTTAAAACGTGCCATAGTGCGTGTTTGCACACGTCACCTCAGGCCCCGTCCCCTCCCTTCACCACTGTGTAAACGCGCCCTGTGGCTGTTCTAAGTTGAGAGATTAAGTCCCCTTGAATCCTAAGGGTCCCTAGGGTCAAACTAGACCACTAGGTACCTCCAGTAAGCGCCACAGAGCTGCGTTGCAGAGAGGTGTAAAAAGGGGCTTGGGCTCAGAACACCTGGCTGCAGCGCAGCTCCCTGGCGCATACTGGAGATGCCTGTTGGGGGCGCGTTTGCAGAGTGCTGCACGGAGGGGGCATGGCCTCCGGCACGATGCCAGTCTTTTATTTATTTTAGTTTTTTAAGAAGGGGGGCTGTTTGGTTCCCCTTCTTATTCTAATTTATTGGCCCTGATGACCCCATCCCCCAGGGCCAGTCTCCTAATTATATTTTTTTGACCCCAATCCCCAGGGCCGGCCACTGTTTTTTATTATTTTTAAAAAATATATATTTATAGACACACCTAGGACATGCTGGACAAACCGTACGTACCTATCACCATGACGATTTGCGTGATATTCATTAAAAGGCGACTATGCATGCAATGAATCCACGTGGAATGTATTTACACCACTAGTGAAGCTCTGACATGTCTGATGCCCTACCGTGCCTAATCCTGGTAGACACCCTTGTCGTTTATTTATACAAACATGGGTAGCTATTGACGGGCACATTTAATACACATGCACACCAAGCCATTCAAAGGGGATTCGACAAAAATTCGACCAAAACTATGCAAGAAACCCCCCTCACGGTTAATAAAACACACATCCACTGCTGGATGTGTAATACTTTTTATTTTACTCTCTGGAAAGGGGACGAACATCACTTGAGAGTCACAGCGTGCTCCTGACAGAGCCCAATGCTGTGTTACACCCACCATTGCCTGCCGAGTGCCACACACCTCTGTGTTGTATTCCACTAGCTAGTGCATATGCTATGACACTCTCTAGCCCATGTGCACTGTAACACCACCCCGTGAATATGTCATGCCACACTTGTCTTCGCACGGGTTATATTGCCCCATCTAACGTGCCTTTCTCGATGCCTATGTTATAACGCACAGTGCTATGCCATACATATTACAATCTGGGATCCATATCTTTGTCACAGTGCATATGCAACGTTACACTCCCCAGCACATATTTTATATTACAACTTTAGAGACTAGTTAGGTTACACAACACTGCCCTGTGCATATTACACTCCAAGGCGCATATCGCATAGCACGCGCTAGTGCCTGTGCTATCTCGCGCTCTCCAATGAATCTGTCATTGCGCACAATGTATTGCATATTATATTTCACGCCCGGTTCATCTTATATCACACTTTTTGGTGCATAGTTTATACCATACACTATATCTAGTTTTCATTTTCAATCGTGCTCTCAGGACTATGTTCTATATAACACTGTGTTCACCTACCCTTTTCACGGGCATTACATTTTGCGATAGGGGGTGGAGGGTCAGGGGGTGTTTCTGCCAAGTGAGCCCGGAGTCACAGTCACAAACGTCCTCTTCTTCCTGAATAAAAGTGAGATTATGCTGCATACTTGTTCATATTTTAAGTAGTTCGCACAGACACAATGTTTTAAAAACAATAAAGTTCCTAATACCCGCCTTCTCTGAACAGTTAGCTTGCTGCCCCATCCCCTTCCTCCCTATCCTCTGTTGTGTGAATCCATGGACTAGCCTCCTCCCTCCTGCCATGCATGGTCTGATGTGCTGCCACTGCCCTCAATTTAGTCCACTCCTCCTGCCCTCCATTGCCCAATTCTATGCCCCATCATTGACCTCCTGCTTAAACTTTGTGCTTAGCTTGCTGCCCCTATTCTCCTTCCCCCTGCCCTCCGATGTCTTTGTGCATGCCCCTGCTCCATCCTTTTTGCCCACCATGTCCCATGGACCTGCCACTCCTATCTACTCTGAGTGTTCTGTTGAGCTGCCACTCCCCTCCCACCTGCCTAGCATTGTCAGATGACTGTAACCTGTCCCTGCCACCTCCACCCTGCCTGTCCACATGCCATGCCCCTATCCTCTTCCTCCTGTCCTACATGGTCCATTGTACTGCCACACCCTTCTGCCCTCCCTGGTCTGTTGTGCTGCAACTGCTCCTCCTGCCTGCCCCGTGTGGTCTGTTGTGAGGTCCCTTCCCCTGAACTTTCTTGTCTGTGCACAGGTCCTGACCCTCCCTTCTATCCTCCATCGCCCTTTGTGCATGCCCCTCCACCCTCCTTCTTGCCCATCATAGCCATTGTGCTGCCACTAACCCTCCCACTTGCCATGCATGGTCTTCTGTGCTGCCATGGCCCCTCCCACCTTCCCTGTGTGGTCAGTTAGCTGCCCCTGACCCCCTCCCACCTTCCCTCCATGGTCTGTGTGTATGCCATCACAGTCTCACTGTTGCTCTTCATGGTGTGTCTTGCTTCTAGTGCCCATCCTGCCTGACCTCCATGGCTATCTTGCTGCTCCTGCCCTGCCCCCTTGCCCCCAGCCCTACTCCCTCCCTCCTGGCTTGTCTGTTCCATTGTAATGCCCCTGATCCGTCCCTCCTGCCCTTTATGGTCTGTTATGCTGCAGCTTTCTCTCCTGTCTGTCCATTATGGTCAGCTAGCTACCATTGCCTCTTGCCCCTCTGTTCTCTGTTGTCCATGTGCATGGTCCTGTCCCCTCCCTCTTGCTTTCTATGGATTGTTGTGCTGCACTCCCGTCCTGCATGCCCTGTGTGGTGTATTGTGCTGCTGCAAACCCTGATGCCTGCCCTGCAGGGTCAGTTTGGTGCACCTCTCTATGTCCCTCCTGTCCTCTGTTATCCAAGTCCATGTCCCTATCCCATTTCCTTCCATGATCCAATGTACCATACTTGCGAACATTTTGAACTTGGTAAGAGGGAGATTTTGAAAAAAAACTGGGGTATTGATTTTCCCCTTTGAGTTACATTGAAAAAGAGGATATTGTAGACAGGAGACAGATCAAATAAAGCCCATTTGAGCTTAAAAACATTGGACGTTTCCTGGCTGAATCGGGTCTGTTGGCATGTATGGTTTTACTACCATTGCCTCTTCCTTCTGCCCACAATGGTCTATTACATTGCCACAGCCTTGAAGGAGGGTAGATTTTGTATCACAGGGGGCCCCTGGCCCGTTCTGTCCACACCTGAAGTATGAGACCCTTGTCCTTGCCCTGCCAGCTGCATTTGTAGGCCGTATTAAATTGACCAGCGGGTCCTGTGTTGCTATATAATTATCCTGAGACATCCTTACCACTCAGCCAGCATAAAACCCCTGTGTAGGCCCTTCTGTTCAATATGTAGGCCTCTTTGTTAAATTGACCATAGCTCTGCAATTTTAGTGTATAGCAGTCTGAAGGCAGGTCTGCGAGGCCTTCTGATCCAAACTAGTAGCCCCCACCCTACCCGAGTGCTCCGTGCTCGGTATCAAAGTTCAACATCCCCCTGAAGCTGTCGACATACAGTAGGCTGCATCCTGGACTGGTACTTGCTTCCTGGGCAGGTTTCCCGCTTTTAAGGAAGTGGCAACCGCAGAGCGTCAAGTTAGGAGAACTGAGGAGATTTTATACATGAATATATTGAATTCCCGTACAATACCCATTATTTTCTGCTTGCTCTATGGAACTTACGATAAGCGATTGGCCTGAGAGACTGACCTTTTCACCCAGTCCATTGTCAGCATTAAGTGGGTAAATGACGAAATGTCTGGTAAAATCTGCAGACGAAGCTTTTGGGTAGCATACGTAGGTAGATGTAGCGTGCAAAGGAGCCCACAAAATGATATAAAAAGGGAGCACCCACAGATATCGACGGACTACCTCGCCGTCTGTATGTAGGTTAACAGGCAGTGCAGGTTTTCCCCAAGAGCTGGGAGCTCTTGTCTTCCTTTGCTTAAAATGTCTTGCTCTGCTTTGCTTGAAGTATCTTATTCTATTTTACCTATATGAAATGTCATGTTATGTTTAACCATTGTTCTCTTTACTTTTGCATTTAAAAGATTTTTTAGTGTAATTGCAGGAATGCTTGCTCTAAGAGTAAACGTGAGTGTTCCTAGGTAACATTTTCCTTGGTGTAACTTGTTTCCCATGATGCATTTATAGATGTGTTTTCTCTCTCTCTCTGTCAGTACATTAATTGAGATACAGAGAATATTATGACAGCTGTATGATTATCTGGATTCTGTATTTTGTACTTTATGTCTCTATTCTGCGGTTTCTTTGAAGTTGCATCTTCTCATTAAACTGCCATTGTATTCTGCCTCCAATTCCTTGTCTCATATGTCTGTTTTCTTCATTTTTGGAGCAAGCGTTCCTAGGCACCCCGGCTCAAATTAAGGTGCCCCTTTTGTCCCTGACTCACTCTCCTGCTCAGTTCTGTGGTGGCTCCCGGGGATCTGGGGACCGCCCCTAGCTTCCTTGACCCGTAATAGATCTTCCCTCCAACAGCCTCTCTTGCAAGTCCTGTATTGTTGGTTTGTTGCCCCTGCCCCCCTTTCCACTGCCCTCCATAGTCTGTTGTGCTTCCACGGCCCTTCCTGCCTGCTCAGTGTGGTTAAATTGTTGCCTTTGCACCCTCCTACCTGCCTTCAATTTTCAGAGTCCGTGCCCCTGGCCTCTGCCTCTCAACAGTATCCTAATGAACAACTAGATTGCTAACATTCTATATTTATTACAAAAGTGTGGAACGCCTGACATCATCTTGATGTAATCAAAACTGTAATACCTAGAGCATTTCCTTTAGAAATTACATATATGAGAGGGTCTTATTGGCATCAAAATTATGGTTAGTGCTCTAAAAGACTAAAATAAGGACATATTTTCTGAGTTTTCAAATAGCGACAAAGCACTTTTAAATTATTTGTTATCTTTATGTTTTTTTATCCAGTTGACCACTTGATTAAATGTTGCACTTAGGGGAGAGGATGTGGTGTTACTTCCAGAACTGCAGACTTTGCAACTGGGGAACCAGGTTGAAGTTTCTGCTTCAGCTCGACATTCTGTGATTCTGGTCAAATCACTTAGTCTCCCCATGTCTACAACCAAAATGAATTTGTTCTTGTGTGATGTAACCAATGCTCATGTAAAGCACTCCAATACCTGACAAGTCTGCACTATATAACACTGCAAAAACACAAAATAATAAGTGTTTTGCACACTTCTGTCATTGGGCTATATTTGGGCTACATCTGGGTGATTTTGGGCTACATTTGGGCTCTTTTGTCTCCGGTGGCCATCTTGGGAGATTTATTTGTTATGAAGTTTCCTAATTTCCTCATGTACTGCAGTCTCCTCAGTAGGAAATGCTTTCAGTTTTTTACTTTGATTCCATCATGAAGGTATTCAGATATGTCACACATTTGCCATAAATTCTGAATGTTAGCACTCTAGTTGCTCATTAGATCACTGTAGTAAAACTACTGCACCATGGAAGTCTGCTCCTGGTATTAAAAGTGCATGTTTCAGTCTGCATGTCAGAATTTTTTAATGAAATAGAAGAGGATTTGAGAAGTCACTCAAAATGTGCCCTCCTTTTCTTTCTTCAGCATTAATCATAATTTCTATGGCAAAATGAACCTCCTCATTGTGTTCCTTTTTAAATTAAATGTTTTAAGTGATACCAGTTTATTCCAATCAAGATGGCTTCAGGTGTGCCATACTTTTGTCATAATGAAGACAGTAAGCGCTCTAGTTGTTTTTAAGAACATTCTGGGACATTCTGTCATTGGGCTATACTTGGGCTACATCTGGGTGATATTTGGGCTACATTTGGGCTCTTTTGTCTCTGGTGGCCATATTGGGAGACGTATTTGTTATGAAGTTTCCTAATTTCCTCATTTACTGCAGTCTCCTCAGTAGGAAATACTTTCAGTTTTTTACTTTGATTCCATCAAGAAGGCATTCAGATGTGTCACACATTTGCCATAAATTCAGAATGTTAGCACTCTTTTTGCTCATTAGATCACTGTAGTAAAGCTACTGCTCACCAGGGAAAACTGCTGCTGGTATTGAAAGTGCATGTTTCAGTCTGCATGTCAGAATTTTTTAATGAAATAGAAGAGGATTTGAGAAGTCACTCAAAATGTGCCCTAATTTTTCTTTCTGCAGCACTAATCATACTTTTTATGGAAAAATGAACCCCCTCATTTTGTTCCTTTTTAAATTAAATGTTTTAAGAGTTACCACTTTAATCCAAGCAAGATGGCTTCAGGTGTGCCATACGTTTATCATAAGTAGGACTGTTAGCGCTCTAGTAGTTCTTTGGAACACTCTGGGAAGCTGCAGTAGAACACAAAGGAATCAACTGACAGTCTCTGCCCTTGTTGGATGTACATGTTTTACTGAGAATGTCAGACTTCATTCTCACATGACTGAGAAAGATAATGTGAATTTACAGAAAATAAGCTCTCAGTTTAGCCTATAGATCACCTTCCAAACCTCTGTGGTAAAAGCAGGAGAAAATATTTTTCTCTCAATCATGATATCCCAGCAGAAGGCTTTTTCACATGGTGAAATCACCTTAGAACATACCACAATTCCTAAAATGAGTATGGTACCATCAACAAATGATTTATAATGTAACTAAAGTCTTAAAACCTTCTATTAACTGCAATGCTTTTTAATGAGGTGCTATCATGTATATTGGTCCCAAGATGGCTGCCAACACTTCTTGGATGAAGTGCTGACAGCCAATCAGATCTCAGGATGAGATGTGTGGTTAGGCTCCGCCCACATATATATATGCTTTTAAATGCTATTTTCTCAGGAAATACTGAACAGATTTACACAAGACCTGCAAAAGGCACTTCCTTGACCTTATGGCTACCTACTGGCGGTCGCCAGTAGGTAGTTATAGTTAGGACCCCTTTTCCATAGGAAATCCGCAACATTCTATTTTGAATAACTTTGGCGCCGGTCGACGAATCCTCGCGAATTTCTCAAAATAGGTGGGGCTCTACGCTCCGCTCCTACCCTGAAAGTCTCGGGGGGATTCGTCAAGCGGGGGCTGAGATAAAAGGGGGGTCCCAAAACGCGTTTTTCCCATGCATTTTTCCATAGGACCTTTAGACAGGGCTACAGCCCGAACGGCTGAACAGAATTACTAGAAATTTGGCAGAGAGGTAGTCCCTAGGTCAAGGAAGTGCCTTTTGTAGGTTTGGTGTAAATCTGTTCAGTAGATTCTGAGAAAATAGCCTTTAAATCAATATATATATCTGAGCCAGCTTACGGTACGCTTACCGTAAGCTTACCGTACGCGTACGGTGGCGTGCGCGAGCGCGATTCTGATTGGCTCTTAGATCTTAGTAAACATTCGAATCGGCCGAAACCAGGAAGCGGCGGCCGCCATTTTCTCTCTCGCACTGAGAGTTAGGTTGTTTAATTAAAACCAATACACATGTAAAGGAGCTGTTTTGACAGCTCACACACACATAGCCATGATGAGGGAGTCCCCCAAGACCCCCCAAGGCCAAAAAAGCCATTTTTATTTTTTCGCTAATTTCGCCGATTACGCTTACCGTACGGTAAAAAATATAAAAAAAAAAACACTATCCACACTCTCCCCACCCCCTGTGCTTTTGGTGGCCGCAGACCACCAAATGTGCAGGGCTTATCAGAGGTGTAAAAAACCACAATATTTTCAACAAAAATAATCAAAGAAAAAATTATCCACACTCTCTCCACCCCGTGTGCAAATGGTGCCCGAAGCGCACCATTTGTGCATGGCTTATAAGCACAGTAAGCACCGCGTGCTTACTGTGCACGCACGGTGCGCGAAGCGCACCGTGCGCGCACGGAACGAACTGCGTTAAGTGGGCGCGCACGCCACGAATGGCGTAAAGTAACTTAGCATTTAAAAAAACGTACAAATTCACAGAAAAAACCATAGGTTTCACACACGTTATAGTTAGGAATTAGCATTTAAAAAACCTTGCAAATTCACTGAAAAAACCATAGGTTTCACACATGTTATAGTTAGCGGAAATTTTACTGATAAAAAACCAGTGAAATTCCCCCGTTATAGTTAGTGCAGGCAACTATAACTCACGCGACCGCAATCTTCTGCTGATGCTAATACTGTATTTAGACACTTATTTGCCCATGTCTTCTTCCATACATTTTTAGCTATACATATATTACAAATACATATGTCATCAGCAGAAGATTGCGGTCGCGTGAGTTATAGTTGCCTGCACTAACTATAACGGGGGAATTTCACTGGTTTTTTATCAGTAAAATTTCCGCTAACTATAACATGTGTGAAACCTATGGTTTTTTCAGTGAATATATATATATATATATATATATATATATATATATATATATATATATATATATATATATATATATATATATATATATATATATACCAACATATTGCCCCTGCTTTCAGGAACAGACCTGGAGCACTCTGGGTCTGGAATCCTTTATTTCACATCACATGACGCGTTTCGTCAAGGCTGACTTTCTCAAATGCTGTTGTGTGAAAAAGGAATTGTTGGCATTTCAATGTCTTTTAAAAGCCACCCGGGGCTCCTCCTGCACAGTTTCAGCACGAAGGACTGTATTGTGAAACAGTCCCTCTTGGGTTCTTTTTTGGCCGCCATCTTTGAGTGTAAGTACTGTGTATTGTTGTACAGACAGTTGTTCTTTTAATGTAAACTTCCATCCATTGATGGGAAAGGAAAAAATATTCAAAGATCGCGCTTCACCGCTGTGCATTTCATTCAAGAGTCCCGTTGTTTTAATACCAGCCCATTCGTCAGCCGCTTTTGAGAGAATTCAGTGTCTGAGGACACAGGAATATTGTATTCTATGCACTTCCATGTGGTGATGGACCAATTATTGGCAGGTACATCGTTCTCCCGGTTGCGGCGGTTCTGGCAGCACCATTTCAAACTCCAAACAATTGCTACCTGTGCTGCTGAACTCCTTGCTTGGCGGGTGCTTCCTTCGTGCAGATAGCATGCACGTGAGAAAATAAACCAACATATTGCCCCTGCTTTCAGGAACAGACCTGGAGCACTCTGGGTCTGGAATCCTTTATTTCACATCACATGACGCGTTTCGTCAAGGCTGACTTTCTCAAATGCTGTTGTGTGAAAAAGGAATTGTTGGCATTTCAATGTCTTTTAAAAGCCACCCGGGGCTCCTCCTGCACAGTTTCAGCACGAAGGACTGTATTGTGAAACAGTCCCTCTTGGGTTCTTTTTTGGCCGCCATCTTTGAGTGTAAGTACTGTGTATTGTTGTACCTAACAGGCAGTTGTTCTTTTAATGTAAACTTCCATCCATTGATGGGAAAGGAAAAAATATTCAAAGATCGCGCTTCACCGCTGTGCATTTCATTCAAGAGTCCCGTTGTTTTAATACCAGCCCATTCGTCAGCCGCTTTTGAGAGAATTCAGTGTCTGAGGACACAGGAATATTGTATTCTGTGCACTTCCATGTGGTCATATATATATATCCCATCCAATAGCAGTCGCTTCTGCCAAGCCTACTTGTACGAGGAGTTATCGGCGAGGTAGCGAACCTCCACAATGTCATCTGAATCCTGTAGTTTTGGCCAGTAAGGATTCCCTGGCACAAACACCACAGTACCACAACTCAAATCTTTGTTCAGCGATTTATTTTGGCACTGGCAACAAACAATCCCCAACATGTTTCGGTGTTTCCTCACTCCTTGATCATGGGTTAGGTAAATGCGTCATTTCTGTTTCATTTTAAAGAAACAGAGCATGTGTTTCCCATTCATGATAGGTATCGACATTAACAAAATACTTCTTCTGTCGGTTTCAGTGTTTGTCAATAAAGGATACATTGAAATGTCTGCAAGTTATTTCAAGCGACATATTTTTCTGGTCAGCCATATAATTGATAATTAATGCAGACAATATAATTCCGGTCATGTGTTTATAATGAAGGGCTTCCCTGTGAGAACAGGGTCGCATTGTGTTGCTATGAAAACTCATTCAGTTTAGATTTACGACATCAAAATACTGCCCAAGTGGGCATTCTAGGGGGATCTAGGATGGACTTTTACATAAAATATTAAACATCCGTGCCTTTTAAACCACCATAAACCGGAGGTATAAATAATTACCTTCCACTTATTATTCAAATTATGTCAACTTCCATAATCTCCAAGAAGTCAAAAAATTATCAACATAGCAAACGATTGTGGCATACAGTCAATTCAACCCAGTGGGTAATAAATAATAATTAAGCCAAGTAGGCTGAAATCAATAATATTTCACAATGACTACATTTCTATGAACAAGGTAAAGAAGGCCCAACAGGGTTTAAGATATAAGAGCTCTTCTGCATTTCCGCATTCTTGTATCTGAAAAAAAAAACAACAGAGAAAGTACTGATTAAAATCCAATTTACAACACACATGTATATTAAAAAGGCAAAAATCTGTACAGAAGGAAGGTAATAGTGATTAGCATTTTCAGCTTATTGATCAGCCTAAATGTACAGCTAATTCTTCATCCATATTTAATCCTGTTGGGTGAAGGGTATTATATTTAATGATTATCTTTGATTCCAATCGCCTTAATTCGAGTGTTTGATTGCCCCTCTCTCTCGATTTGGGATTCTGTCGAGGACCACAAATTTCAATAAATCACAATTTTTTTTTTAATTCTCTTTTTATTGAACAAAACCAATGGTACCATGGATAGTCACAGAAAAGCATAATAGTGAGAAATAACAATAGAGGCATGCAGGCCGGTGCATGCATCCAATAATGGCTACAAATCCCCTTAAACAGTGAGCCGATCAACATCGAGGGCATGTTTCTGCAGTTCAATTGAAGGCGACACACAAAGGCCCCCCGCGACACATTCCATTTCGCCTACTTACTATCCCATTTGCCAGGACAACCTCTACGTCTGAAAACTTCTTTTTTGGCGATCATTGCATTGTCCAAGTCTCTGGCCCATTTTGAAATCTTGGGGATCTCAACAACTCCCACCCCTGAGCGATGTTCCTTTTGGCGAGAGCGAACCCCAAGGAAGCCCTTGTATGCTCCGTTTGGGTTAAGTGTTTGGCTCCCCACACATTTAGTAAACAAAGACTAGCAGAGCATCCAATTGTTTTCCCACCCACCCGCTCCAATGTATCTACAATTTTGGCCCAGTAGGGTTGGAGATGTGGATACTCCCAAATCGTGTGAAAGAAAGTACCTTCGCCACCACATCCCCTAAGGCGCCCAGGGTCTTGGTGTCTGCCCATCCTGACCAGTGTATGCGCTGATAAATATATTCTGTGCAGGATTTTGAGCTGTATAAGATGCAGGCGCATTGGGATGGCAACTTCCCTGGGGAAGAAGAGGGCCTCCTGCCAGTCGTCGTCATCAAGATACCCTAAGTCAGTCTCCCAAAGTTGCCGGAGGCGCACCAGAGAGTCGGGTTTGTTGTTCATCAATTTGCGATAGGTAAGTGAGACCACTTTACGTGGCAGCGGGTCAGTGAGAAGGCGATCCTCCAGCGGGGAGGCCTCAGGCAATGCCCCAACACTGCCAATGGCGGAGGTAAGCGCATGACGGATTTGAAGGTAGCGGAAAGTTTCCGATTCCGCCAGCTGGTACTCTTTCTGGAGAGCAGCAAAGGGAACAATAAATTACAATTTTGATTGTGGTGGGTTTTAAAATGATGTGCAATTGGGTATTGTCTGTCATCATTTCGGATGGCACGTAGATGTTGAAGTACACGTTTTTTCGCCTTATGGATAGTACTTCCTATATAGGCCTTCTTGCATGGACATTGTAAAGCATAAACAACATACTCGGTATTACACGTGAGTTGTTTGTTAATCATGTAAGGTTTTTGTCTTGCGCTAGTTTGATTGTTTTGCAGCTGTTGCTGTGCTTACATGCTTTACAGCGATTATGTGTAAAAAAGCCTTTGATCTCATTCTTGGTTTTCTCAGGACTTACTAAGGAATGACTGAGAGTATCATTTAGCGATCTTGCTTTTCTGAACGTTATTCCTGGGTTTAGACCAATGGGTATAGCCAAGTCTGGGTCTGTTCTAAGAACTTCCCAATATTTTGTCAGGCTCTTCTTAAGTTCCCATATTTGGTTGTGGTACCTCGTAATTAATCAAATTTTTGGTTCTTCGGTTTCTTTATGTTTGGGGTAAGCAACTCATTTCAATCTAACAATGCAACCTTCTCTATAGCTTTTTGAATGATCTTATTGCTACACCCCACCCTCTCTCAATAAACCATTCTTTTCATTGGTGAATCCCTCCTCAGTGCTGCCATTCCTTCTGGCTCATAATAATTCGCCATACGGAATGCTTTGACTCAGTGAGATTGGATGACAACTACCAGCTCTCAACAGACTATTCCCTGCTGTTGTTTTCCTAAATAGATGGCTGACTAGTTTATTCTTTTTAACTGTAAGCTTAAGGTTGAAAAACTCAATTGTTTTGTCATCAATGTGGCTACTAAACATCAAATTTAATGAGTTATCGTTGAGTGCAACAATAAAATCGTTGGCCTCATTCCGAGTGCCCTTCCAAATGCAGAAGATGTCGTCAATGTATCTAACCCAGAGGGCGACGTGGCTATTCAATTGTCTGATGTTATAGACCACTTGCTTCTCCCACCAGCCAAGGTACAACCCTGCAAAACTGGGGGCAAAGGAAGTGCCCATCGCCCTGCCCTGGGTTTGTCTATATACCTGTTTGTTAAACAAAAAGAAGATATGGATTATTTCTATTAGCATTTCAGTATGCAGAAGGTAAGACACTGACACCTCTGAGAAAATGTCTGCATGCGTCTATTCCCAAATTATGGGGAATACACGTATATAGTCTATTCACACCCAGACTTAATAGCAAATAGTCATCATTCCAGACAAATGTCAAAATAAATCGCTGATCAAAGATTTGAGTTGCGGTACTGTGGTGTTTGTGCCAGGGAATCATTACTGCCCAAAATTACAGGATTCGGATGAATATATATTACCTACTGGCGGTCGCCAGTAGGTAGTTATAGTTAGGACCCTGTTTCCATAGGAAATCCGCAACATTCTTTAACTTTTGCGCCGGTCGACGAATCCTCGCAAATTTTTCAAAATAGGTGGGGCGTTACGCTCCGCTCCTACCCTGAAAGTCTCGGGGGGTTTCTTCAAGCGGGGGCTGAGATAAAAGGGAGGTCCCACAACGCGTTTTTCCCATGCATTTTTCCATAGGACCTTTAGACACAGCTACAGCCCGAACGGCTGAACAGAATTACTTGAAATTTGGCAGAGAGGTAGTCCTCAGGTCAAGGAAGTGCCTTTTGTAGGTTTGGTGTAAATCTGTTCAGTAGATTCTGAGAAAATAGCCTTTAAATCAATATATATATCTGAGCCAGCTTACGGTGCGCTTACGGTGCGCTTACCGTACGCGTACGGTGACGTGCGCGAGCGCGATTCTGATTGGCTCTTAGATCTTAGTAAACATTCGAATCGGCCGAAACCAGGAAGCGGCGGCCGCCATTTTCTCTCTCGCACTCTGAGTAGGGCAGCATAAATGAAGCCCAAAAATGGGTAAAGGGGCAGTATATTGAAATAATAATCACCCAGCAATGATATACGGGCCCCCAAACAACCCACAAGGTTTTTTTTTTTTTCGAAAAATCGCAGAGTACGGTAAAAAATTAAAAAAAAAAAAAAAGTATCCACACTCTCCCCACCCCATGTGCAAATGGTGCCCGAAGGGCACCATTTGTGCATGGCTTATGAAATAATTGAAATTAATAAACAAAACATTTCACAACGATGCGCATAATATGTCCCCCATGTGCGCACGGTGCGCGAAGCGCATCGTGCGTACATGGCCCATCTCGCATAATGTGGGCACGCGGTGCGCGCAGCGCACCGCGTGACCACCGCGCGTGCATGGCACTAACTGCGTAAAGTGGGCGCGCGGTGCGCGAAGTGCACCGCGTGCTCACTGTGCGCGCACGGTGCGCGAAGCGCACCGCGCGCGCACGGAACGAACTGCGTTAAGTGGGCGCGCACGCCACGAATGGCGCAAAGTAAGTTAGCATTTAAAAAACCGTACAAATTCACTGAAAAAACCATAGGTTTCACACACGTTATAGTTAGGAATTAGCATTTAAAAAACCTTGCAAATTCACTGAAAAAACCATAGGTTTCACACATGTTATAGTTAGCTGTACATTTTACTGATAAAAAACCAATGAAATTCCCCCGTTATAGTTACTGTAGGCAACTATAACTCACGCGACCGTAATCCTCTGCTGATGACATGTGTCTTTATGAAAAAAAAATATTTGTAATATATGTATAGCTAAAATTTAATGGAAGAAGACATGGGCAAATAAGTGTCTAAATACAGTATTAGCATCAGCAGAGGATTGCGGTCGCGTGAGTTATAGTTGCCTACAGTAACTATAACGGGGGAATTTCATTGGTTTTTTTATCAGTAAAATGTACAGCTAACTATAACATGTGTGAAACCTATGGTTTTTTCAGTGAATATATATATATATATATATATATATATATTCGTTACCAGCTTTTGTGATCCAAAAGAATACCAGGACGCGCAAGAGTGTAATCAGCAAGGTTTAATGGGCAAGGTCACGCCACACCAACGCGTTTCGCTTTACAGCTTTATCACGATCACATCATCCAGTGAATGTGTGTTTTTCTGAAAATTAAATATGTTTTATATATGTATATCTCAAGGTCGATGGAAGAATAAAGGGGTATATAAGTGTCTAAATGGATGATTTATTTTTGAAAAACTGATTATATAACTGAATGATTACGTGTATCTTAGTAAATACATGGCTTAGTGAGTAATGTTTAAATGTGTAAATATCTGTATCAGTCTCTCACTTTGTGTATAAGTGGCATCATGGGTTGGTGAGTAGCTACATGAGTGTCTATATAGGTTATTAGTTGGTTTTTTGAGTATCAGTATGAGTGTGAGTGTCTGTATGGTTCGGTGGGGGGTATTACATAGTGCATAGATGCATGAATGAGTGACTCACTGTTTGTATGTGTTGAAGACAGCATGTGTGCAGGACTGTATGGGTGGATGAGTGTGTGTATGGGTGTGTTAGTGAGTGAATGACTGTCTCAATAGTGTCTTTATGAGTAACTACATATGTTTTAAACTAGTATATGTGACTATTGGTGTATATAAGTGAGTATATGTGAGAGTGAGAGATTGGAAGAGTTCTTGTATTAATAAGTATGTGTTTCTATAAGTTATTGTTTAAAAGACTAAGTATGTGTAAGTGTCTGTAGAAGTAAGTGTGGTGGTGTGTGTATAACTGTATATGCAAGTAAATGGATGTTTGATTTATTACCATGAGTGACTATGTGTGTGAGTAACTATGGATGAGTGTGTTGTGTAACAGGATGTATAGGTGTATGAGTACATATGATGAGTGAGTACATGTATGAGTGACTGTATAAGACTGTTGGTGAATGAGTGGATGTATATGTGGATCTTAGAATTACTGAATAGGTTGTTGGAAGTGGTATTGGTATGTCCATTGTTTTGAAAATTTTTGTTTCTATTTTTGAATGTGTGTATCAAAGGTTATATTAGGGTGAGAGGAGGTCTGCAACTCTATCACAAGGATGATGTCATCAGTGATGTCATTTAAGATGTCATCAGTGATGTCATGAGTGATGTCACTGACCATGTCATGAGTGATGTAATACGTGACGTCATCAGCAGTGCATTGCGGGCGCGTGAGTTATAGTTAGCAGAACTAACTATAACAGGGGAATTTCAATGGTTTTGTACGAGTGAAAAGTCCAGCTAAATATAACGCTCCTGAAATCTATGGTTTTTTCAGTGAATTTCTAAGGATTTTTAAATGCTAATTCCTAACTATAATTTGCCTGAAACCTATGGTTTTTTCAGTGAATTTCAAAGGTTTTTTAAATGCTAATTTCTAACTATGCCTACAGAGATAGGACATGTGAAGAAAGAAGAAAAAACTCACAGAAAGAAAAAAAGAAGTGCAGAAGAAGCAACAGAAGTCCTCAAAGATGAAGAAAAGTGCAGGAAGAAGGATAACGTGCAGAAAGAACAAACAGAAGAGCAGCGAGAAGCCTTGTTGCAAAATCATCCTGTACCCTCAACGTTTTCAGACGGATACTGGTGGTAACTGAGTCTGACTAACCAGTCCTATAGCCAGTGCTATGTTAAAAGACTCTAAGAATAGAGTAAAAACACCTACATACACTAGGGAACACTATGCGTTGGGGTCCCCCTGTGATTAACATGACCTCCTCTGTAAGCCCCTAGTATATAATAGGGCAGGGGGATTAAAACTACCTCTTAAAACGCGCCACAGGGCGTGTTTGCACACGTCACCTCAGGCCCCGTCCCCTCCCTTCCCCACTGTGTAAACATGCCCTGTGGCCGTTTTAAGTTGGGAGATTAAGTCCCCTTGAATCCTTAGGGTCCAACTAGCCCACTAGGTACCTCCAGTAAGCACCACAGAGCTGCATTGCAGAGAGATGTGAAAAGGGGCATGGCCTAGACCACCTCTCTGCAATGCAGCGCAGTGGCACTTACTGGAAGCAGTTGGTGGGCTAGTTGGCCCCCAGGGTCCCTCAGGATCGAAAGGGAATTATTTCCCCAACTTAAAACGCGCCACAGGGCATGTTTGCACACATCACCTCAGGCCCCATCCCCTCCCTTCACCACTGTGTAAACGTGCCCTGTGGCCGTTCTAAGTTGAGAGATTAAGTCCCCTTGAATCCTAAGGGTCCCTAGGGTCAAACTAGCCCACTAGGTACCTCCAGTAAGCGCCACAGAGCTGCGTTGCAGAGAGGTATAAAAAGGGGCGTGGCCTCAGAACACCCGTCTGCAACGCAGCTTCCTGGCGCATACTGGAGATACCTGTTGGGCTAGTTGGCCCTCAGGGACCCTCAGTATTGAAGGGGAATTAATTCCCCAACTTACAACTCCCCAGGGGGCGCGTTTGCAGAGTGCTGCAAGGAGGGGGCGTGGCCTCCGGCGCGATGCTGGTCTTTTATTTATTTTATTTTTTTAAGGAGGGGGGCTGTGTGGCACCCCTTCTTTTTCTAATTTATTGGCCCTGGGGACCCCATCCCCCAGGGCCTGCCCCTCATTTTTTTTATGTAGGAAAATATTTTGGAAGGGGGCCGCGTGGCCCCCCTCCCAAGGTCTTAATCAGCCCCAGGGACCCAACCCCCGGGGCATGGCCTTTTTTTTTTTATTCTTTAGGAGGGGGGCAGCGTTGCCCCCCTCCTCAGGCGACTTATGGCCCCGGGGACCCCATCCCCCGGGGCCGTCCTTTGTTTTTAAATTTTTTAAAAATATATATTTATAGAAACACCTAGGACATGCTGGACAAACCGTACGTACCTATCACCATGACTATTTGTGTGATATTCATTAAAAGGTGACTATGCATACAATGAATCCACGTGGAATGTATTTACACCGCTAGTGAAGCTCTGACGTGTCTGACGCCCTACCGTACCTTATCCCGGCGCCCCCGCCGGTGGGTACTCTCCAAGTAGACACCCTTGTCGTTTATTTATACAAACATGGGTAGCTATTGACGGGCACATTTAACACACACGCACACCAAGCCATTCAGAAGGGATTTGACAAAAATTCGACCAAAACTATGCAAGAAACCCCCCTCACGGTTCATAAATCACACATCCGGAAGTGTAATACTTTTTATTTTACTCTCTGGAAAGGAGACAAACCTCACTTGAGAGTCACAGCGCGCTCCTGGCTGAGCCCAATGCTGTGTTACACCCACCAGTACCTGCCGAGTGCCACACACCTCTGTGTTGTATTCCACCAGCTAGTGCGTAAGCTATGACACTCTGTAGCCCATGTGCACTGTAACACCACCCGTGAATATGTCATGCCACTCTTGCCTTTGCACGGGTTATATTGTGCCATCTAACATGCCTTCCTCGATGCCTATGTTATAACGCACAGCACTATGCCATACATTTTACAATCTGGGATCCATATCTTTGCCACAGTGCATATCCAACGTTACACTCCCCAGCACATATTTTATATTACAACTTTAGAGACTAGTTAGTTTACACAACACTGCCCTGTGCATATTACACTCAAAGGTGCATATCGCATAGCACGTGCTAGTGCCTGTGCTATCTCGCGCTCTCCAGTGAATCTGTCATTGTGCACAATGTATTGCATATTATATTTCACGCCCCGGTTCATCTTATATCACACTTTTTGATGCATAGTTTATACCATACACTATATCTAGTTTTCATTTTCAATCGTGTTCTCAGGACTATATTCTATATAACACTGCGTTCACCTACCCTTTTCACAGGCATTACATTTTGCGATGGGGGGTGGGGGGTCAGGGGGTGTTTCTGCCACGTGAGCCCGGAGTCACAGTCACAAACGTCCTCTTCTTCCTGAATAAAAGTGAGATTATGCTGCATACTTGTTCATATTTTAAGTAGTTCGCACAGACACTCATTTTAAAAACAATAACGTTCCTAATACCCGCCTTCTCTGAACAGTTAGCTTGCTGCCCCATCCACCTCCTCCCTATCCTCTGTTGTCTGAATCCATGGACTAGCCTCCTCCCTCCTGCCATGCATGGTCTGATGTGCTGTCATTGCCCTCCATTTAGCATGATGTACCAGTCCACTCCTCCTGCCCTCCATTGCCCAATACTATGCCCCATCATTGACCTCCTGCTAAGCCTCTGTGCTTAGCTTGCTGCCCCTATTCTCCTTCCCCCTGCCCTCTGATGTCTTTGTGCATGCCCCTGCTCCAGCCTTGGTTGCTGCAAATGCTCTGGTACTGGTGCTGGCCATCTCCAGGAGGTCTTGGCACCTCCAAACTCGGCAGGGAGGCGGAGCTTGCCTCCTAGAGCACTTAGACCTCTTTCTGGGGTGCTGCTCCCTAGATTGACCCTGGGGTCGGCAGAATGGTGTACCAGGCAGATGCCGTTGGTGCCTGCAGACTGCAGGGAAGCAGGTCCTCCACTTCAAGGGAGATCTCTGCTGGTTGTTGGTATACTGGATGGTCCTCCAATGGTTTTGGAAAGGATGTGCTGCTTATAGACTTCATGATTGTCGAGTACAAGCAGCCTGGCAGGGATTGGCACCAATCTTTGCTGCAGGTCCTCTTTTCTTGCTCAGTCGATTCTTTTCCATCCTTCCTCGGTTCCCAATAGTCAAATCTAAGTTCCTGGTGTCAGGGGGCCAACTAAATACTCAATTTAGGGGCATTAAGGAGGGTGACGAATAATAGCCAATGGGTACTTACCCTTGGGGCACTAGAACCCCCATATGAACACTTCCAGTAGGGAGTGGTCATAACCCTGTCCCAAAGGTCCAAATTACACCAAAAACAAGATGGTGAAACCCTTCTTTCATGGAGAGCATCACGCAGTCCACACAACTAGATGATGGACGGAGTGCTAAAACATTTCAACCACTCAACCCGAGTCAAGAGATCTCGGTTGAATTAATTGTTCTTTTGCTCACTATGCCACCCCAGTTTGGACCCAGCTATATGCTAATGAGACTTGACCATGTGCCGCATGGGAACATTACAGCCCGAACTGCCAGGTCAGGTCCTCCCTGGACCGGAAACAAGCATCCTAGGACCGGTTTCGGGTATCATCCCTCATTAGCCAGGCTAGCTTGAATCCAGTGGCACAGCGAGCAAGGGACCCTCGTCTGGGCATACCCTTGACAACTTAGGGCGAACATAGCAAACACAACAAGATGATGGACGAAGCGCTGAGATTTTTCACCCACTCACCCCCAGTCAAGAGATCTGGGTTGAATCAATTGTTCTTTTGCTCCCTATGTAACTGGTTTGCACTCTGTCCATCATTTGTTTGCTATGTTTGTCCTAAAAAATGGATTACACTAATGATCCACAGAAGCTTAGTACATTGCCACCACTGCTTTTTGTGATTCACACAAGGCATGGACGGGCAGTGGTCCTATGTACACCACAAGGACACATTTGGTGCGATCCTCCAGGTCACAGCATACACACTACCAGAGAATGGACTAGGGCTCGGCCCACACACTAGATGAGATTGATGCCAGGGGCAAAATAAAAAGTAAGGATACCAGTTTTATTAGCAGATGGGCACTCAGGGCAGGGTGGTACACTTGTGGACCATGCAGGTGACATTCCAGTCCCTACAGCTCTGCAGACTCAATGTGTTTGTCAGTCCTTAACATTATTTGAATGTCATGTGGCTACATAAAACATATGAATCCAAATGATTGGATCAGAAGAGCTAGTGGAAGAACGTAAACGTTAAACAATACAGGCGATAAACTAGACCACAATTCTGGGGAGCAGAATGAAAGCCACTCACTTTGACTTTGCTGAACCCTCAGGCTTAGAAAGTCCATGGGCCAGGCTAGGACAGTTCCCTGGGTGTTAAAATCAATCACCTGAAACAGCAGAATGTGGTGACCGTGCAACCATCACTGTAGGATATTATTTAGTAACTTTTTATCTGTTTCAGTTAAAAACACATTTTTATTAAATCTGTTAATTATACAGCAGTCGGCAAATGCTGAAAAAATCATAAATATGCAGAAAATATTGCACAAAATTCCATAGTTCCACTGACAGCAGTGGCAGTGCACATTTTCAGTAACTAATACGGAGTACTAAAGATGCTACAACTTTTCGTCTTTCCCTAAGCAAAATATAATTTTACTTTTGTGAGCTTAATGATATTGACATGTTGTACTAAAAACAGGTCTGCTCTACATAGGCCCTGATCTGCACAGAAAATGCACTTAACTGAAAATAGCTATTGTATTTTGGCCTTGTAAAAACAATACCATTTCATTTTTTTGTAAGTCTGTCTGCTTTGCACCTCTTTCCAGAACTTACTTTTGATTGTTTTTGTCTTTGAAGGGGGACAGAGGGTCTCCTGGAGTTCCTGGGCAACCTGGAGATCAAGGCCCAAAAGGATTTGGAGTTGCAGGACCCCCAGTAAGTATTCCCAGTAAATCTTTTCTACTCCTTGAAGACATTACTTGATGGAGGAGGCTTTTAACTTTGTTTGTATCAAAGAACTGGAAATAGTGAGAAGAAATCACTTAAATTACTCTATCTAAAAACTATAGTAACCAACGTGATCCTAACAGAATGCAATCCTTGCTTGATCATATCCACAACAGACTTGAAATATTAATTTCATCAATGTTTATAAATTAGGGCTTTAATTTTGCAGAAATCCTGATTCAGGCTCAAACCTGGATTTGTCCCAAATCAGAATTTCAAGATGCTCAAAACTATCGCACTCTGCGGGGTTTTCCCGTTCAATGTCACCAATGCATGTCACGGTTCAGAATAACAAAGAAATTGTCCTGTTACCACGTTATCCCCCAGACTGTGGTGCAGAGCACGAAAAGATGCAATAATTCCCTACCTGGTAAATATTGCACTATGTAGAATCACTATTTACCAGGTGCAGTAACACGGTACTAAATAACAAGTTTGTGTATTATTCCTACCCTTAATATGATGAGAACTTTCCGGCTTCTCCAGCGAGTAGCCCTTGAGCTACTGGTAGCCCTCCAGCTCCCTGTGAGTAGCCCTCCTGGGTTTATCCCAGGTTACTATATTAGAAGCTTATGCTTGGTTGAATTAATATATGTATACTTGAAAAGTGAGTATTCAAAATAAAAAAGTGTCTATTTTCAGAACTCATAAGCCGAAGTTTGGAGAAGAAAGGTTGAATTTCTAAATATATTTAAAGCTCATATTTGAGAGATGAATCATGCCCCATTGGGGAGACTTATTACTCATATTGTTACCTTGGTACCAGTGGTATTGAGGCTATGGCTGTTAGGTATTACCCATATAGAGCTTTCAACACTGATGTAGCCTTTTTTACATCACTGCTGGCAACCCTGCCTGATTGATAAACTGAGGTCGTTTCTGTATGGGGAGGCCATTAATGTAATTCTCTTTATTGTGGCCACCATGATGCCACTAATAGTATTTGTAGCTCGGGATGATTTCTACAGAATATATGAAGCTCTAAGTAAAGAAAAGGTTGGAGACCCCAATTTAAACAATACCGGTCCAACCTTACTCATAGTTGAATATTAGCATGAAAAGTTCATGACATATTGTTTAAGGTGTAGTCGTTCTCATTAGCCAGGTCCTCAACCTGATGATCCATCCCGACACACACACACACGCGCACGCACGCATGCACACACACAAGCACGTGCTCTCCAAGGAGTGTCATGCTATTACAGCTTGTCCCATCCTTATCTGAACAACTGCGTGGACTCTTACAGTCTGTAATAATGTTTCCTTTTACTGTAAACAGAGTACACTATGATGAATGAGAGTAATTACACATTGTCATGGTATGATAAACGACACAACCAGAAAACATCTCGGGTTTGTTACTGTAGCTTTCATTACAGGGGTTGCTGTAATACATCACCCTTGGCTAATCCTTTATTAAGCATTCCATCGTGACATTTGGCTTCTCCCTGGTTGCTTAAAGGCTGATTGCTGAGCAGGTTACCTGCAGCTAAAGTTTGATTTTACTCTGTTCTCTCTTGATTTACACTTACATCTAAAGGTTGGTGGTGGCACCGGTGTGATCCCGAAATTCCAAGGCTAAGTTGAATGTAGTATCTCAAGCAGTCTAATAAGGATGCTGTTGTCTACATAGCCAAGTTATAGCACCTGTTACCAGCTCCTCAGCGCCTACTGAAAAGGACATAGACTAAACATGGAGCATTTGGTGGTTCACACAGATTGCAAATGTGTTACAATTAATGAACATGTACTAATCATTGACTAAATCAATACACAGCCTGTTGGAAATGGCCCTTTTTGCAGGGTTATCCCCAAACTTTTTGCTTCTTCCTCCTATTTTTTCCTGACCTGTTGTTGTTGGCTTTAGGACTCTGGGCACTTTACCAATGCTAATCAGTGCTAAAGTGCATATGCTCTCTGTGTAAATTTGCCTTATGATTGGTTATCCATGGTTGGCATATTTGATTACTGATAAGCCCCCAGTAAAGTGCACTGAGTGTGCCAGGGCCTGTAAATCAAATGCTGCTTGTGGGCCTGCAGCACTGATTGTGCCACCCACATGAATAGTTCTGAAAAGGTAACTCAGGCCTGCCACTGCAGTGCCTGTGAGCAGTTTAACTGCCATGTCGACTTGGCAAGTGCACCCACTTGCCAGGCCCTAACCTTCCCTTTTCGTACATGGAGAACACCCCTATGGTAGGCCCAATGTACCCCCTGGGTAGGGTGCAGTATATTTGAAAGGTAGGACATGTACTGGTAGGTGTAACATGTCCTAATAGTAAAATAATGCCAATTTCGTTTTTGACTATTGCAAGGCTACCTGTTCCCATACGATAGAATGGGGAGTTACCTTATAACATCTTATAAACATACCTACCCCTGGGAACAAGGTAGGAAAATAAAGTTTAGTATGCCTGAACTCAGAATGTTAAAATGCATCTTTGAGCAATGGTGATTTATACATCTAACACAGCCTAATATATTATTCCTGTTCACAAAACTGGGGTGTGCTGTTTGCTCACCAACTGATTACAGAATGCGTGTACAATTTAAAATGTGACATATGTACTAAAAGGTTGCATGGAAAATTGTCCATTTGCAAGGGGTGGTAAAATAACCTGACTAAGGCTACTACAAGGCAGGCCACAATTTGAAAGCCCATGTGATTGGCTGCAAATACTGGGATAGTGCATGTAAGAGACAGCAGACCTCCATCCTTGCATTTACATATAAATGATAATCGTTAAAAATAAAAAACAGCCCATGTATGATAAATGCATATGAGCTGCCTTTAAATATAAATCATTTCCATTTGGGAGGCTTTGTGGGAGCAGGCAGTGGTCCACAGATCCACTGCCTCCTCGTTCTGAAGTTGCAAACAAGATCCCCGAAGGGAAATCTGTCCCATGGGGAGAGCTTCAACTTTGTGAATCACTTACCACCCCAAGTCAACAATTGCTACTGATAAATAGTTTTCAACTACAATTGGTTTCTCTAACCATTGATACATTCCATTGCAAATACCAAATCAGAGGAGAATGCCTATTTCAGGCATCCTCCTTTTTGTGGTTCGTACTGGATTGCAAAAGCCCTTGGCTCGTAAAATGGCTTTGATACACTTTAAAATGATGTTTTGTGGTTGCGAACGATTTTTGGGAATTGCAGGCTTTATGATGACTGCAACAGAGCTTTGCGCAGGAGGCCCTCACTTAGGTGTGTAGGGAACACCCTGCAACTAGGTGTTCATGGAACACCCTGCTGCTAGCTTCACCTCGGTGTGTATGGAAAACCCTGCTACTAGCTTCACCTAGGTGTGTAGGGAACGGCCTGCTGCTAGCTTCACCTACGTGTGTAGGGAGCACCATGCTGCTAGCTCCACCTAGGTGTGTAGGAAACACCCTGCTGCTAGCTTTACCTAGGTGTGTAGGAAACACCCTGCTGCTAGCTTTACCTAGGTGTGTAATGAACACCATGCTGCTAACTTCACCTAGGTGTGTATGGAACGCCCTGCTGCTAGCTTCATCGATGTGTGTAGGGAACACGGGGCCGCTTTCACTTCAGTTTGTATTGAACATCCTGCTGCTAGCTTCACCTAGGTGTGTAGGAAACACCCTGCTACTAGCTTCACCTAGGTGTGTAGGGAACACCCTGCTGCTAGCTTCACCTAACTGTATAGGGCGCACCCTGCTGCTAGCTTCACCTAGGTGTGTAGGGAACACCCTGCTGCTTTCACCTAGGTGTGTAGGGAACGCCCAGCTGCTGGCTTCACCTAGGTTTGTAGGGAACACCCTGCTGCTAGCTTCACATAGGTGTGTACGGAACACCCTGCAGCTAGCTTCACCTAGGTGTGAATGGAACACCCTGTTGCCAGCTTCACCTAGATTTGTATGGAACGCCCTGCTGCTAGCTCCACCTTGGTGTGTATGGAAAACCCTGCTACTAGCTTCACATAGGTGCGTAGGGAACGCCCTGACGCTAGCTTCACCTACGTGTGTAGGGAACACCCTGCTGATAGCTTCTCCTAGGTGTGTAGGGAGCACCCTGCTGCTAGCTTTACCTAGGTGTGTAGTTAACACCCTGCTGCTAGCTTCACCTATGTGTGTAGGGAACACCCTGCTGCTTTCATGTAGGTTTATAGGGAAAGCCCTGCTGCTAGCTTCACCTAGCTTGTAAATACCCTAGTTACTACGCCCAAAAAAGTCTCCTGGTGGCCACACCACCTTTGATAAAATGACAAATTCATGTAGTTTTACAACACAAGACGATCACAATCATGATCTATCATGAAATGCATAGATCATTGAGATCAACGACTAGAACCAGTTTTTATTAAATGTTTATTTACTTAAAAATGTCATAGAGGCAGGTACGCCAGCATTTGAAAAGAATTACTGAGAAAGTCACACTTAAATACAAAGTCTTGGAGAAATGCTAAATTGTCTTTTGTATAAAATATATCGGATCAACAAGACGACGCTATTTCCAAAAGCTTGTTAAATTGAAAAACTCACATAAAGGACGCCATTAAAGTCCATTTTCTATAACTGACTGAATTGGCAACAACTAATTGCTTTAAATTCAGTGCTTAATTTGTTAAGATGTACGTGCCAGGGCTCTCGTCAGGAGGCCACAGCAGCTCGCACCACACATAGCACCTGCAAACACTGCCAATGCCAGTAGCTACACAACTACTAACCACCACTCTGCTAAAGTGTGACAATTCAGACTGTTCCAGGTCCCCAAAGATATAAGCATGGCTTGGGAGGCAGGTATTAGTTGCTTTTGACTTTAAGTAATGAAAACTAAGAGTTTATGAGTGTTTGCGTAATTGTGAGTAGTTGGTACAACAATCCTACAGCAAAGGTGCAGCAAACTTAGTGACTGCGAACGGCTGCTGCTCTTTGAGTTCTGTTGCATTCTTAGTGTACAGTACAGCCTCATGTCCAATATGGGTGCGGGAGTGTATTTTGTGCTATGAAATTGCACCATAGGTTGGGTTACGGTCCTCACATAAGTCTGTGTAATTTTGCGTGTTCAGGCTACTGCTTATTACACAATTTATGCCCTCCATAAAATCACAAAAACATTGCAGTGCTTAATAGCCACTTGAAAACATGTTTTGAGTTAATACTGTATATTCAAAATGTATATATCATTAGCAATTTTCCGATGTACAATGCAGAATAATTTTGATCTATTTCTCAATGTAAATGATTAACAACTAATGTCTGCAATTTAAGCACTTCCTAAATGAAACAGCTAATACTTAATTCCTCTTTGTGTGTCCTTTTCAGGGCCCTATTGGACCACCAGGAGAGAAAGGAATACCAGTAAGTGTCTAGTGATACCATCATCAGTGCTTCTTCTTTTGATGAAATGAAATTGATGGATTCTGTTTCACCCATGGAGAACAGAAAATGTTGATACCATTGCTCCCTTGGAGAATAACATGTACAGCTAGTGCTGCATTATTGGTGAAAAGCAGATATGGAAAGTGTGTTACTCTTGGAAGAGAGCATATATCGTGTTGTATCCTCGGAGAAGAGAATATATAGAAAGTGTTACATCTCTGGGTAAAAGTAGATATAGAGATTGCTGCGCCTTTGTTAAAGAGCAGATATAGATAGGGTTGTACTCTTAGGCAAGAGTATTCCTTGATATTGTCATAACATTGGAGAAGAGTAGCTATAAATAGTATTGTATTCTTGGAACGGTGCAGAGACAGACAGTGTTGCATCCTTCATTAAAAGCAGACATAAATATTGTTGTATCCTTGGATACCAGAATTTATGGACAGTATCGCACTCTTGGAGAAAAGCTACTTGAGAAATGTTGGCTAGAGTGATGAAAGGTGTAAAATATGAATGATTTTCTTGCTGTTCATCAAACGTTCAAAATATATCATATTTAACAAACTTTCACCTACATTCTCCTACAAACTACAAGATTAGGTTTCCTGGAAACATCATGAATTGGAATGGAAATTGAATGTTTTCATATTCTTGTAATTTCCCACATTTGAACGATTTATTCTTTCTGTTTCTTTTCAAGGGACAAAGAGGACTGCCAGGTATTACAGGTCCACAGGGCCCACCAGGACAGGATGTAAGTAATTACATATATGTTTTTGATTCTCTTTCAAAATATTCGGATGCAATATCTACATACGTTTACATATGGCCAAAAAGAATTGCTGTTGTCCATGAGCCATGTGATTTAGGGTGCATATCAAAGTATGCCCATATATAAAATTAGAGGGTGTCAAGATGAGATGTGATATTGCAGCTGTTTCCGTGAGATGTTCTGACACCACTCACTACCACTGCTGTGATCCGCCAAGTGCACTGCAGATCCACATATCTGCATCAGAGATGATCTTTTATAAAAATAGGAAGAATTGAAATCAGATGAAAAGTGTAAATGAAAAAGTAGCCATTTAATGAGGCATATTTCCTGTGTCTCCACAGAACAGAATATGCAAAGGCTTATGGTGCTATCACCATCAGATAAGTTGGAGCATGCAGTTAAAATCCAATTTTCATGAGCAAATGGAGATGTTTCACACAGAATTTTACTTAACTGCATCATGAAAGAACACCAACGAAGTAACATTTGCTAAAAGACAAAATGGATGAAAAACACGTAAGCAACAAAGGAAGTCTGAGCCACTCCGATCATTACCATGAGGCAGGTGGCTTTGGTGAAGAGAACTCATGGTTACAACTGTCAAAATGATGCCTCCTGTGGGTGAATGGAGAGGAAGAAAATGACATTTTCATGTGGTGATAACGACAGTGGGATTACACCACTCTGTCCAAACATAGCTGCAGGATTAGTTCTGGGCAATTCTTACATGATCTCCATATGAAAGACAACCTGACTGGTTTAAACTCTGCACCATGTTTGCCCTGTCTGTGGCACTCTTCTTTCTATGTCATAACAGAAAACTCACCTTTGAACGTCACATGTGGTGTAGGATGTCTGCATGAGAGGGGAGTTCTTTCACAAGGCCTAAGAAGAAACAGGTGACAGGACAGGCCCCTTTGAAGTTAAAAGACTTCCTGGGTCAATAATAGCTGGCCTTTCTAGATGGGGAAGGAAACACCTCCCCGCAACCTGTTCATTGTCTCTGCTTAGGGGAGCAGTTTTCAAAACTATTTCACAACTCAACACGCTGGCTGGTGAGCTAATGCAAATTTGCCTCTAAGGGCTTCAGGCAGAGTAAAGGTACATTTCTAAACATTAACCTTCCAATATTGTTGGACCTGTCATCTGTAAGATGGTCTTCCTCCAACCTTTTCCTTGTTTACCTCCACTTTTTGCTGTATTTTTTGTTGGCCTTAGGACCTTTACCACCTCTAAACAGTGCCAAAGTGCATGTGCCTCTCCCCTAAAACATGGTGACATTGGTATATACCTGATTGGCATATTTAGTTCACTTATAAGTTCCTTGTAAAGTGGTATACCACATACCCAGGGCCTGTAATCCAATTGCTACTAGTGGGCCTGCAGCACTGATTGTGCCACCCACACAAGTAGCCTTTCCAACCTATCTCAGGCCTGCCATTGCAATGCCTGTGTGCTCAGTTTACTGCCACTTCGACTTGGCATTTAACACCACTTCCCAAGCCTTAAACTCCCCATTTATTACACATAGGTAAGCCCCAGGTGGCACTAAGGGCAGGGTGCTGTGTAAGTAAAAGGCAGGATATGTTCTTTTAAGTTTTACATACCTGGTAGTGACAAACAGCAAAAATATTTTTTACTACTGTGAGGCCTACTGCTCTCATAGTCTAGTGTTGGGAATTACGTAAAACCCTTTTAAGCTGTAATTCCTGATTAGAAAGGAGTAGCCAAATCATGTTTCATATCTTTGGAATGATAATAATAAATCCTCTTTTGAGGTTAAGCTGGATTTGACATTACTATTTTGGAAATGCCACATTTAGAAAGTGAACATTTCTCTGCTCTAAACCTTGGTCTATGTGCCTGCAGTCTGTCTCCAATACGCATCTGGGCTGGATGACAGTTACACTTTGTGCATTACTTTTAGACACTGACAAATACATAAAGATGAGTCTCATCTGCATTCTGAGCACTCATCTGCATTCATCTGCATTCTGATTAAGCCTGGGCGGTGAACTTTGCTCCGTTCGCGGAGTTTGCGAGTTTTCTGCATTCTGCATTCCGCGGAGCTTGCGGAGTGCAGAAAACTCCGCTTTGCAATGTGCAGCGGGGTTTTTTCCCCGCTCGCGATCGCGAACGGTAAGTTCGCGATCATGAACAGTAAGTTCGCGAGCGTGAGCTGCCGCTCGGGTAGAATTTCTACCCGAGCGGCAGGAATCCCAGCACAAACTGCAGTTCGCACTGCACTGCGTCACCCTGTGGAACTTCGCAGAGGTTTTTTTGTAACTTCACGAAGTTCCGCATAGCAAAACTCTGCGAACTACCCCCAGGCCTAATACTGATTGCACTTCCTGGGCAGGGAGGAATTGGAGGGGCTGACACACTTCAAAGGTAGTGTTGTGTCCACATGCAAAGCACTGTTCCTCTCCCCCCCCTCCCAATTAGCCTGGCAGAAAGGAATGGATTGAAATGGATCCGTGTACAGTTCAAGGAACTCCTTGGAATTAATCTCTTCCATCAAAGACACTTTTGGGTATGAGTACTGGAGCTCTAACCCTACCAAATCAGTATACTGATGGACCTAAGAAGAACTCTGCTGGAGTAAAGACTGGTGTGCTGTGAGGAATGCCACCTTGCCTTGACCGGCTACGCTGAGGAACTGCTTCTCTGCTTTGCTGAGCTGCCCTGCTGATCTTTGCCCTGCTGAGGACAAGAATTAAACTCATCTCATTTGAACCCAGAATGACTCCAACGGCTTGCCTCCTGTTTTCTGAAGTCTCATGGACACAAAAGACTTCCTGCAATCCTGCTGATGCTGCTGCCATTTGTGAGTCTTAACCTTGCCTGAGGTACCCCCTCGAGTTCTAGGCCTAAGAAGTGGGTTCTACAGCTGATTTCTGCAAAAACCGATGCTTTGCCCCAACTGCTTGCGAAATTTTGACACATCGCCCTTCAAAGCCAATGCAGAGGCTGCTCGATGACACCGGATCCACAGACTGCATGGCTCGTCAGGGACGCTCTTTGTGGCTCGACGGCAATGCATGGCATTCACTTCAACGGAGCTCGACGACGACGCGCAATCCCCTTTGCATGGCTTGATGATTATGCAGTAGCCTCTCGATGTCCACACTTGCTGCAGTCAAGGTATTTCTTCAGCAGGACCTGTCTAGGTCCTGTAGCCGTCCTGCCTTCCTTCGAGGTGGACCTGAACTTTTAGATTTGTAACATTCCCTCGTGACCTCAAGTAACCTTTTTATCGCTAGTAACTTCTAAGCATTATTTTTGCATTAATTCTTTGCAAAATTCATATCTAATGATTGGATGTTTGTCAATTTGATGTTGTTTTACTCAGCTAAATATTTTCAATATATGACTATACAGTGGGAGTTGATATTGTGGAAATCATACTGGCGTAGGTCGTATTAATACCTCAATACATTAGGGAAATGTAATAGCATCTGTGTTTAATTTTTTTATGTTTCTCTTGCAGGGTTTCCCTGGTTCTTCTGGAGAGAGAGGACCCCCTGGAGCTCCGGTTTGTTTTGTCTTTTTTGAGAACTTTACTATCTTTGATTCAGGTTATAAACTGATGCAAAAATACAATTCTACATCATTGTTTAATAACAAATCAGCCCCTTTATCAACTCTAATATTATTAAATAACCATTATTTTCATTTAAAGTGAAAACAATTAGGATATGATGGGATATAAAAGAAAAAAAAAAATTCAAACATAGTTCATGCATATGACCCACTAATGTTTATCCACAAATCATTTCATTGGGTTTTTTCAGCTAGTAATATCTGATTTTTCACTTCAGTATTTCATATTATTATTATCTATTGCATTCTTACTTATAGCTTAATTATAGAGCAAAATGATAATTTTACATCGATCCCCAATGTACTTGCCGTCATATGCAGTATGGTTCCTCTAGAACATGTGGACACCGGCTTTATCCCAGTTCTATCCCTGTGGCGCAGCCTGATGATCATGACTACTGATATTCCCTACGATTTTTCTCAGTTTAGGAGTAGTAAAGTTAGGACTCCTAACTTTAGGACTCCTAAACTGAGAAAAATCCTAACTTTAAGACTTTCTGTATTCACAGAAGGCATTTAGGAGTCCTAAAGTTACGACTCCTAACTTCTGTGAATACCGAAATGAGTAAGTGCCTTCTGTGAATACCAAAATGAGTAAGTGCCTTCTGTGAATACCAAAATGGTAGTGGGTTTAGGAATTTGTCTTAAGTTAGTTATGTGAATCAGGCACAAAGATAGTACAAACTAAATATGTACTTGAACGCCAAAACTAAAATGGCAGATCTTCTAGTGTAGGCTTATGGTTGCCTGCTTAATTCTGAAATCTATAAAAGTTGAGGTTTTCATGACTTCCAAAAGGGCAATTTTCGAATGAGGGCAACCACAGACAACACTGTGGGCCAGTAGAGAAAGTCACACAGTTGCTTTCCTTTATAAGGCCATCAAATCCTCAAAGTCACAATGCACTTCAAACATGCAGTGAACCCAATAAAGAAAGAATATGCACATAAAATATTACTAGCTGTTCCCAGAATGTGGTGCCACTTACAGTACCTCAGATAATCCGAGGAGTCTAAATGGGAGAAGAACACAGCGGATTGAGAATACAATGTATCATAGACCAACCCTAAACAAAAAGGGGCATATTTACAAAGAAGTGATGAAGCGTGGCGTTAGCCTTCTTGGCTTAATGCAGCGCTCCGTCACTTCTGGAACGCAGGGCTGCACCGTATGTGTGCTGCTTCGTGCAGCACACATAGAAGTGGCAACTTGTCATTTTTAAAATTATTATATTTGTGCAGGAAGGGACACCTTTCTGCACATAAACAATCATACAGGGCGTTTTGCTTTTTCTGTGTGTGCTGCACAACACAGCACACATAGAAACGTCAAAAAACGAGCAGAAATAAAGCATTTCTCCTCATTTTGCCATGTTAAGACCAGGTTTTCCCATTGCCTGCCCCTTTCACACTAAGTATAGCGTGAAAGGGCGCCTTATTCAGAAGGTGGCGTTAAGCCATGTTAAGTGCCTTAACCCTGCCTTGTGAATAACGCAAATTCCCTATCGCCACAAGGACGTTACAAAAAGTGAAGTTCCTGTGGTGATAGGGCCTTGTAAATATGCCCCACAGTTTCCTCATGCTTTCACAAACCAGTGAGGTATTTACTAGACAGAAGAGATGTCAGCCATCACCTTGCTCCTACTTATGCCTGGGGGGAAGCTCTCATATCAACTAATAAATAGCCAGGCTGGACCAATACTCAGTCCAAATAAGATCTTCTAACCAGTGACAATAGAATTTTTTTCCTTTTTGTTATACTCTTAGTCGCACTTGGGAGTCCAGTTGCAATGGGATTTTAGCCATATGTCCTCTGTCTGGCCAGAATGTCAAATAAGTACAAATCCGTAAAGGCCCCCCCCCCCTCCACCCCCCCAGAACACAATTGTCCTCTGAATGAGGGCACAGATCTGTTAATCACACCACCAATATGCATGTACCAGTAGACTCTGGGGTCTTCGCAGGTCTAGGAGAGCTCGTAGACCTTCACATTCGCCTCTCAGATACATTTTAATGCCAGACCTATCATGTCTGTAAATGTCCCAACGACACAGTCAGGGAGACCATCCAATGCCACCTTAATAAGTATACCCACAGAACCAGGACATTGCAGACCTTGCAATTTATCACAGGCGTCATACCCCTCCTGAACTTCAGTCATCAGTTGCATTTCTCAGGAATGATGATATCTTCTTCAATCCCTTATTTCTGGTCACCTGGCTTATTGCCTCCTGTTTATCTTCCATCACCAAAAGTCTGTCTGTTAGCCCCCCATCTTTTCCTCAATGCTGTGCTCGGTGGCCTCAGTCGTGTTTTGTATCTCTCGCAAATAACACAGAGAGCATTTATTGATTTGAGAAGAGTATTCTTCCCACTCTGTAACTCTGGCCCTCTGTAGGTTCAATGGTTGAATTCCTCCAAGTTGGCCATTGAACCAGCATAGCAAAATGTAAAGAAGTCCTTCTTCCCTTTTTTCTACCTGCCATGGATGCAGCGGAGATTTTAAGATGCATTCAGTTAAAGATTTTAATAGGCAGGGCATCAACAGATCCAGAAGACAGAGACAGAGAGAGCGAGTCAGACCTGCATGTGGGTACTTGCTCACTGTGATGTTGATTAAAAGGTGTGTGATCTCTCCCTCTTACTTGTACACCTGTGTGCTGGAAGGGTAAAGTCCGAAACAGGTAAGGCCACTCTCAAAATATGGTCTGGTAATTACCAGCGACTGCTTAAGATGGCTGTAGGCCAGGGTGGATTTGCCCATTGCAGTCCAGAGAGTTCCTAAGAGGTTTAATCAAAGGTCACATTTTTCCATTTCAAGACAAACAACAAATCTAATTTATGTCAGTTGTCTCTGAGTTTAACTACCTTAATAGGGGTGTCCAAAGGACTTTCTTCCTCTTTGTCTGGATTTCTCTCAGGTCTAATTTAGATATCGAGATAAGGGAGGCCAACCAGTCTGAGCGTAATGGAGGCAAGCATTCAACCCATCTTTGACAAATTTCTCTTCTGGCTAGTATTATGGCATAGAAGAGGAAGGCTCTAGCCGGGCCAATAACTTCATTTGGGATTCCAAAAATTATCGTAGAGAGGCTTACCTCAACTTGGTGACCAAGGATGACCGAAATTGTATCACCAACCTTACCCCAAAATTCAAGTATAGTCGGACACTCCTGGAACATGTGGATGTCTGATGCACTCTCCCAGCCACATTTCAGGCATTTTACAGGGGATCCCTTCGACATCCCTGACAGCCTTTGAGGCGTAAGGTAAGCCCTGTGAATTGAAAATAGGTGATTCCTTCTTAGCCAGGCCAGCTTTACTGTGCGAAACAGGGTGCAGTAAGATGTCTGCCAAAGTTGATCCCATGGCTCTCCCAGCAGACAGGCGCCTACAATTCTTCAGCAAGTTTAAAATCCCCATCTATCGCCTCTTCAATTTTCCAATTCCAAGTGGAAACCTCTTTTCTCCCCCTAGGTTTCTTCACCAACTCTTCCTTCAATACGTTTCCTGTACCCACCGGGGATTTCAAGCTTTGGACCCAGCTTTGGAGATGAATGTAATTACATTTCGAAAGAGGCCCTTTCACGCAGTCATAGAGCGCTTGCCAGGGTAAAAGGGTGCCTTCCTGTGCTAGTTCTCCCCAAACACTGGCACCTGCCTCCCTAAGTGGCTGCGCTAATGTATCCCTTAGGCAAGCCAGTGTTCTGCCAGAATCCCAGAGAGGGCCAAGATTACTAAAGTAGCTAAGGACCGTCAATCGTCTGATGGTTGCTCAAATTCTGACCATAGCCTGAAGTATCTTTAGTCTTATCTTTTTAAAAACATTAGCTACAGGGTTGGGGGGGGTCTCAACTTAGCCTCAGGAATTAGCTAACCTCACCATTTAATCCACCACTTACTCCCTGTGCCTTGGTGGTTCACAGTGGAGCTATGCTGGATAAATGCTCCTCACCGCTATGATTTGATCGTATACCTATAGCCACTTCCACCTTTCACAAAGAGAAGTGCCTGGAATAGGGCCACCAGCCTCAGCTCTGATGTGGGCAGGACTCCGGTGCCTGACAGGCAAGAGATCCACTGGGCTTAATTGAATGAATGAATGAATGAAGGAAAACTTATAACGCGCAACTAAGCCCAAAGGCATCAATTCACTGCCATCAAGCTCAGTTCACATCCCCCCTAGGGTGTGGCAACTTCCCAGTGATATCAGCCAATAAGAGTAGACACTCCAGCCCCAAAGAGAGGGCAGACCGGTGGCCAAATAATTCCAGACTGAGGTCCTTCAGGGCTCCGAATGGAGGCACCTCATTAACATAACTTAACATGTGTATTTGTAAAGCGTCCGTTCACCCACAAGGGTATCTTGGCGCTGAACAACATTTATTGTTACCCAACTCAATGGTACTCATTTTATAGATCTCAGAAGGATGAAAGGCTCAGTAGACCCACCGGGATTTGAACCTATGACCGTGAGGTCGAACCCTAGTCCCTACAGTTGGCGCATTAGTCCACGGAGCAACCAGACCCGACTAAATTACACTTTAAGGGATTTTTTGCGCTCATTTTTCCGCCATGAGCATAGTTTTCCTGCTTGAGAAAGCACTTCTGCACCTGTTAAAATATAACATTTCAATACCATATGTGACTCTAAAACACACATCCCCTCTCTTATTCGGAGGACATTTCTACAAAAGTTCAGACCTAATGGATGTTTTATTAATATCACAGGCCGCACTTCTCACACACTACTATGCTCCCTTTTCCCACTCTTAAGCCTCACCTACTTCTACAGAATGCCCACCGAACTATGTAGGTGGACATCTGGTTGGTAAGCGGGATCTTTGTGTTGTTCCCTACGCGTAACTCATTCATCGTTTCATCTTCTCCACTGGGTGACCATCTCTGGTGACTTCTTGAACTCCAGTCTCCTCAACCTGTGTAGCCTCAATTGCATCAGAGGTTCAATAGGTGCCATAAATGTGTTTGTTTGAATGCACAAGTCTTTTTTAAACAAAAAAGTGCATGCACCACCTTCCTTTGCTGTACTCATGGTAACGTGTGTTCCTGTCCCTAGGGACCGGCCTCGGTTCTGAATCCAGCGGACCTGAGCCATCTGGTCAAGGTAAGTTGTGATAGGAAGGCACACGGTTGTTGAACCTCTGTATCTTAAATATTGTCTTGGCCATTTATTGTGTCATTGAAACTGCTTTAGAACAATCCACTCACTAGGAATAGGTCAGAAAACATCTGGGCAAATGCAATTCAGTTACATTTAGTAAAGCTAACTTGATTGGTTTATGATGGGCCACTGTAGATGTGGTGAAAGATTTCTAATTGTGCATTTCACACTTGGTAAAGTGGCCCAAGTCTTCTAAGCTGCACTAGTGCAGCAAGGATGCAACTGGCCCTAATGCTAACAAGGAAAATGGGCTCCCTGACCGGCTCATGCATATTCAAGGCCACTATGGCCAGCGTACTGTGTGGTCCCAGGGCCCAGTGCCGCTGCACCTTTTGCACTAACCATAGCTAAGTCCATGTGTATGAGGCCACATGCCTGGCATTGGCAGTTTATTGGTAGAAATTGCGCATGTGACAGAGGTGCCTACAATCAGGCCAATGGGGGAGAAATGAGTCGCCCTGTTTTCTTCCTGGGATGATAACAGTGCTGCAGCGATTATTCAATTAAAGCCCTATAAATATGGCATGAGTTCTGTACATTCTGTGAATATCGAGAAGCTTTAATGTAGATCTATAGATGTTCTTGTGATACATTTTTGTGGGTAAACGGCCTTAACAATGCGGGCTGAGCCACATGTGCTTTTTCGTGCAAGCTGAACCCCACTTGCCTTAACCACACACATGTCTTAACCAAGCATATGCGCAGTTAAGGCAGTGCGTGGTCTAGATGCGCAGATGGGCGGACACAGGAAGAGGAAGGATCGGGGGAGGGAGCTCTGGGGCGCGGTCTGGTAAGAGGGGATGGGGCTGGGTTTTGGATTGCGAGGGTAGTTTTTTGGGGTGGGGTTATATTTAGGGCTCGGAGCAGGGGTTTTAGGATTTGTTTTCAGGGCTCTGGGTTGTTTTAGGACTTGGGGGTCGGGTTATTTTTAGGGCTCAGGGGGGTTTGTGGATGATTTAAGGCTGGGGGGGTAGGTTTTGTTTTTAGGGCTTGGGGGCCGAGATGTTTTTAGGGCTCAGGGGTTGGGGTTGTTTTAGGGCTCAGGGCTTGGGGACTGTGGTGTGATCTTTACCACACATACATATCCTTTACCAGTGCCCTTACCACTAAATTGAGTGCTAAAGGCATGCATTGTAAAGGTATCCGTGGTAAAGGAATGCGTTTTTCAGACGCATTTGTTGTTCATGCGGCGTTGTAGAGGCACGCGTGTTTAGCAATGCGTGCCTCTGTCATACAGTCATTTTTAGGTCTCGCCTGACCCAGCGCATGCGCTGGTCTGGCGAGACTTATTGAGAGGGCTCCAAAAAGTGCTACCAGGCCAGCCTAGACCTACAGTGCATGTGCGCGTGCGCTGCTTTTACTGCGATTACTTTCACTTTCACGGCCGCTTTGATGTTTGATCGCATTGCGATCACTTTCACTTTCGCTGCCGCACGTCCGCTTGGCATAGCCAATAGGTCTCGCTTTTGCGACCTTATAAGTGTTTAGTTATGCAACTGTTGCATGGCTAAACACTTATAAGGTCCCAAAGGCGAGACCTATTGGCTATGCCAATGCTTGGTTTGGAGTACAAGTGGGTCTGGGCTAAACTGATTGGTTAGGCTTTGATTTTAGTTCTATTGCAGCTTTTCAGCTCGGAACAGCACAGCAGCTCTAAGCTGACCTTAAAACAGTAGTGGTAAGTCAGTGCACTTATTTATACTTAGAAAAAGGACGACAACGTGGTGCTGACTGAGCAACAAAGAGTGAGCTAGAAGCCCTCTCCTTCAGCATCGTCAGTGTGAGGGACAGCGCACCGACCGTCGTGCACATACGGCTTGTGCTGTGACCTTTTGCGTGTCATAAATCAAGTTTCTAACAGTTGTTGACATGTCAAATGTTTGCTGACAATATTTGTCCTGAAAGCACACCTCCCATCGGTTCCAGTTTATGAACAAAGAGCTGAGTTCAAAGTCACAAAGGCTGGGTTTCAATGTATTCCTTCCCTGCCGCTAAAACCACCTTTTGGTGAGCAGGAATGTGCCCTTTGTGAGTGCAGGGAGGTGAAGGAATGTGTTGCCAGGTCACACAAATAAACATTGTGGCAAGATCTACAGAACTATTTCAGTTTTAGTCGTTTTTGTATGTCTAATTCAGCTATATTTTTGAATTAAGTATGTGCCTTTTCACAAACGCTGTCAGCTTTTTTTACTGGCTGTTTGTTGAAACACCACATACGGACACACATTTGTAAAATTTTACTTTTCATTTTTGCATGAATTTTCCTTTTGCATAAAAGTACTTTGTAGTACTAATTTTAGAAGAAAAGGAGCGTGTAAAAGTCCATCCTTGATTCACCTTTCCAAAATTCATAGAATAATACTGTTCATTCCTTACTTCAGTCCATTAATAAAATAATCACTTGGGTGTCTTGTGTTTCTTAATGGATCCAATTTTTTTTTATTATAATCAATGCTTTTCATCAAAATCAGTCAACGCAGCCCAGCCAACGCTTTTCGTCCCTACAGACATCATCAGGGATCAATATCACGATTCAGTCAGAAGACTCCGTTAATTTCTCTGTTGTGTCTATCAAGGTGCAGCACAATTCACATAAATGTTTCATGATGATAATTAATGAATGAACAGTATTATTCTTTGAATTTTGGAAAGACAAATCAAGGATGGACTTTTACACGCTCCTTTTCTTCTAACATTGGATTTTACATGAACGTGGCCCTGGGGCAGTCTGACCACTTAAAGCTGAGCGTGAGAGTATGCTAACGGAATATTACACCAGTATGTATGGATGTATGTATGTATGGGATTTATAAAGTGCTGGAATCACCCCCGAAGGGGTATCTCCGGGCTTCCAAAGGAGAGGGCACAGGACAAGCACAGATCAGTCCCGGAATACTTCCGTCTTCAGGAGTTTCCTGAATCGAGAAAGACTGGGGCATTTGCGAAAGGCCTCCGGCAAGGTGTTCCAATATTTCGGGGCAAGGTATGCAACAGTTTTGCCACCTGTTCATGTTTTCCTGTAGCGGGGGACCACAAGCAGCCCTTTACCTTTGGATCTAAGTCGTCGGGTCAGGCAGTAAACTTTAAACTTGTCCGCCAGGTAGCTAGGACTCATGCCATTAAGGGCTTTATGGGTGAGGCAGCATAGCTCGAATTTAACCCTCTTGCAGATGGGAAGCCAATGAAGCTGTTTTAGCAACGGCCCGAGGCGGCTTTTTGAGAGCCAGGCGAGCTGCAACATTCTGTACAGTCTGTAGTCTGCCCAGAAGGGCTTCATTAGCTGATGCCAACAGAGCATTACAATAATCCAGACCACCGATGATCAAAGCCTGAATCAAAGTTCTTCGCACAGAAAGGGGCAGCCACTGGAACACTCTGCGCAAAAGACTCAGGGTATGATAGCAGGTCCCTGAGGTGGTCATGATTTAATCCCTCATAGACAACGAGACATCCAGACAGACCCCTAGATTTTTTGCTACAGAAGAAGGGGACGGGGCGGGGCCCAACACAGCAGGCCACCACTAAAGGGACCAGGATGCTTGAGCCGAGCCCAACAGCAAGATTTCGGTCTTGGCCGCATTCAGTTGGAGAAAGTTTTCCGTCATCCAGGCTGATATGGCTATCATGCCCTTAGTAAAATCCTGTTCAACTAACTCTTTGTCCTTATCAAAGGACAGGATTAGTTGCGTACCATCAGCGTAGGAAAATGGAGTAAAACCGTACTCCTAATGATCTTGGCCAGGGGGGCACATAGACATTAAACAGGGTAGGACTTAAAAAAGAGCCCTGGCGGCACCCCCTTAGTAAGCTTTAAGGTTTGGGAGTGGAAAGGGCCCAGATTAATCGTCTGGGTGTGCTGATCTACAAAGCTAGCGAGCCATTTAAGTGCCTGTCCCTGAAAACTGGCCTCTCTCAGTTGATAAATCAATTCCTGATGAAAGAAAGTGTCGAAGGCTGCTGTCAGATTCAGTAACACCAGCATGGAAGGAGAGAATGATCTGACCATATCACTGGGCAAGGGGGGATCAGAAAATATGAAGGGTGAATTCCTGAGTATGATGTCCAGGCTATGACCTGCCGAATGTGTAGGGCCTGTATTGATCTTCGCAAGGCCCAGGGAGGCCATATCGGCCCAAATATTTGCAGCCTCTGTATTCTCACTTTCTTCACTATGAATATTAAAGTCCCCTAGTAACAAGAAATGTTTGGAGGTGATAGTGTGAGGGGCAATTTGCTCCATAATTTTTAAATTAAAATTTTTATGTGGCCCTGGGGGCGATAAATAAGAGTACCCTTTAGACTATCCTGCGGGGTCAGGTCAATTTTAAATATACAAATTTCCATCGCATTGTCCGAGACAGAGTCAATGACTGCAACTTTCAGCACATCTTTGTATATTATGGCAACACCACCTCCCACTTTTCCTTCTCTGTCAAGTCTAAGAATCTGATAATTCTCAGGAAGGGTAAGGGCAATATCAGGTAGTGAGGTGGGTTTAAGCCAGGTCTCCGTTAGGAAGCCTAAATCTTGGGAATCAGAACCCATTCCAAGAGCACGTTCGGTTTGTGGTAGGGGGTCTTACTTGACTGTGAGAAAACACACTCACCCCTGCCAGTCTATCACAGCTGGTGTTGCCGCCCGCGTATCTGGGGGGATACAAATATCGTCACAGCTGTAAAAATGGCAGTGCAAACAGGCAAAGGGACCTTCAAGATTAACAAACTTAGAGGCTAGTGGGCATGGTGTCATATGGTTTTTCACCTGAAAAAGTTGTGAGGCCGTATAGGAATGCCTGGAATCAGTAGCTGGGGCCAAACGGGTAGGGGTCCTGGTTCATAGCGATGGCCTAGTGCGGACAGGCGCAGACGGGCTGGCCGTCAGCACCATCAGCTGCTTAAATGAGGGATGTAAGGAGAGCCGTGTTAAGAACTAGAGCGTCACCTCTCAAGAATGGCCGTCAGAAAATGGCCACAAGCGGAAGTGCACTAGACCGTAACCGGTCCTCCCTCCACTCAAACAGCCGGATATGCTGCGGTGGAATGGGGAGGAGTGGGCTAAAAATACAGGTAACCGTCACCCAAACACACCGATAACGCTAAAGTTAAAAAACACTATAGGTCCTAATCAAGCGGTAAGGCCACGTTTTAAACTAAAATCAATTGTGCACGTCAGCGTTATGCAAATAATCACGGGAGGTCCCCCACAACAGAGTTCTACCCCCAAAAATACACGGGTACCTTCTCTATCTCGGGTGCGTCAGCGCCATCATCAATGCACCCTTGTTCTTAGTCCACACTTCCAGTTGCAGAATTTTTACTTTGTAGTACTTTCTCTGCACTTACAACAGCCCTTATGACTGAAGCATCTGTGTGGGAAATGCATCTCCAAATGTGTGCAAAATCTAGCTGGGTTACAAGTTGGGGTTGTTTATCGCGATGCCTCATGGGTCTCCTCTGAAGCCCATTGGTTATAATTAAGCACAAACCTATGTGTGTATAGCGTATGCATGAGCGTTTACACCATGCATGTGTTTATATATTGCAGGACTTTTCAATCAAGTGTGAGCTACACATTAACAGGTTAAAACATTTTCTAGGAAGATGCCAGCTGAGAAATGCTGAGTTTTTAAATTAAAGTTTTATCTGGATCCTGCATGTTTGGCTCAGGACAAAGCTGAGTTTAATGTATCTAGCTTCCTGGTGGAGTGGCTGATTTCTTTTGGTATTTGTCTAGGTACAGCTGTCCTGCTTATTTGCTAACATTTTTATATAATGGAGAGAGGAGCGTGCCTGGAAGAAGCCACGCCTTTGTGTGGTGGTGAGATCCGGGATTTACCTGGTTCGGACATTCAAGTCAAGTCATAAAACTTTATTCGCTTTGTCAAGCAAATCATAAAATCACACATGTAACAATTCATCCAGTAAGATAAAACAAGAATAAAAGTGCATAATATAATTAAAATATACAAAATCATTAACACGTCGCTGAATCAAATGGAAGAAACAAAAGGTGGAGGCAGGTAGATAATGGAAACAAAATAGCGACCCAAGTTAAATCTGAACCCACAGTCATTTCTCACTGCATATTCATTGTAGTGCACTCATTTAGCCATGCCGTTTTCGTATTTTGAGCACACCTTTAGTAAAATTTAAAACAGCGACACAGGTATCAGAAGAGTCAAGTGAATGTCAATAACTGAAGCCTTCTCTATACGAGCAAGGACGGTAAGGCCTCAGTATCGGAAGCAAAAATGTATATATCATATTTTTATACAATGCACAAAGCAGGACAAACTGCAAAGCGGATTATTTTGCAGAGTTTCCACCAGGACTAGGTGGGAGGTCATCAGACCAGCCGCCTTGATTGGGGAAGGCTACAAGAAAGTGCACTGTGCCCAAACGAAATCTCGTTAAGTAAAATCTGTTGTTCAACTCCAGAGGAAAAGATAGATAGCATTGCATCTGCTTTGCAAGAGGACTGCCATTGTCAATACCCGGAGAGCTTTGCTGATTCGTGGGCTGCTTGTGGCGTGTAATACTTACGCTTGTGTAATATGCTTGAGTAATACCAGGACTTAATTAAGAATTTTGCTTGAGATGGCATTTTTGAAGGATCGTTAAAAGAGTCTATTAGACCCAATTCGCTAAATGCACATTTCAGGAAACCAGACCAAGGAATCCTGTCAGCATTGGGCACAGAGAGACAGTCTATAATAATGGATCCGGAAAATTCTTACTCCGGTGTACAGAAGATTTTCACCCATAATAGCAAGGGCGCAAGACCAATGTGATCCTCTATGCACCCCCAACCCAGTTCCGAATGACATAAAGAGGTCAATGCACTCTTGGGGACCATAAAGACCTTTTTGATAAATGTGTTCTCCACTAATTAGAGCTTACATTGAATACCCCAGCACACGTAAATTTCAACTGAAAGTTTAAGAAGTAATCACATGTAAGGCACAATAAGTCAATCAATTTCTTTCTGTTCCTTTCTTTCTTTTTTAATTGGTCTTCACGTTCTCAGTTAATATGCAGTTCCCTAGCCAACACGTGTTTCGTCGCCTGAGTAAAGTTGTGCATGCGACTCGATCACGGCTGAACAGAATCGGTATATGTAGATTTGAAGTGAGGCGATAATTCCAAGCCACACTACTTCTGTGGCGTGAGGGGAAATCCCAGTAGGGACTGTAAGGCCGGTTTCCAGTAAGTTTTCTTTAATTTGCAGATAGAATCCAAATCTGTAAGAAGTGCAAGACCGAGCCGCCGATACGCGTACTCCTCTCCTCACGCCGGACTCCAATATCACTCGCATAGGCGATGAAACACGTGTTGGCTTGGGAACTGCATATTAACTGAGAATGTGAAGACCAATTAAAAACGAAAGAAAGAAAGAAACAGAAAGAAATGGATTGACTTATTGTGCCTTACATGTGATTACTTCTTAAACTTTCAGTTGAAATTTACGTGTGCTGGGGTATTCAATGTATGATTTTTTGTTGCATTTGAGAGGCGGGTGGTTCTCTCTAACCTTTAAGCACCGTCATAATTAAGGATACTATTCAGAATACCTGGTGAAATTACCTACAGGCGCCTTTAACCTATTATCTATACCACCACATCTAGTATCACTAATTAGAGCATGCCACAGTTAGTAAAACCCCACACTCCAGCCCCATAGGTAGCAATCGAGAAGTATTTAGCTTCATGTGTGGTAATTTCATTGACAAGCTTCTGGCCCAGTTTTGCGGAAAAGCGAAACACTGCCTCCATGGTTCTAGTCATTTGAGGTTCCCTTAGAGTCCCATGATAACTGGATATTAAATAGAATCCCTAGGTAAGAGAAATTTTGGACTTTCTCAGTTTGATTACACTGGACAGCATAAGACTTCGACTTTGTGGACTTAGGGTCACACACCATAACGTAAGACTTTTTGTGGTTCACTTTTAAATCCAAAGATGACAAAGTCTACAAAGGCGTCTAGGGATCTCTTGAGGCTCATAGCCGTCCTTGCAAGAAGGACAGTGTCATTTGCATAAAGTAATGTTGTGAGAAGGTTTTGGCGATCTTTGGGCAGTCTAAACCCTTTTGCAGAAGGTCGGCTTCTAGGCCATTTGTGTAAACAAGAAATACGAAGGGGGCTAAAATACAGCCCCGACGGAGCCCTCCATCGAGACAATTGAGTTTGTTCTCTCACCATCATTACCATAATGTATTTTGACCATAGTGTAAAGTGAAGCCTGCCCAGCAGAACAACTAGGGGTTCCTCCACCCCCATCTCTTTCATCATGCTCCACAATCTGTCACAATTGATGGTATTGAATGCGCTGGATAAGTCCATGAAGGCCATATATAAAGAGCACTTGATGGACTGTATTTACTGACAATCAGTGACAGATTTAAGCACAGACCATTACGCCCATTCCCCGTCAAAGGCCATACTGTGTTCTGGAGAGGACATTATTTGCAGAAGCCCACTCTTCTAACCCAAGACTTTTGCTGTTGCATCGATTAGGGATGTTGGCCTATAGCAGGGCTGGTCATTCCTATCCTCTTTCTTAAAGATAGGGACCACAGTAGCATCTTTGGCAGGCAGAGGACCTATGTTAGAGGCTCTACAAATATTTATTAGAAGGGGATGTTGCCTTGTGAGAGTGGCAACTTGGATGAAGAGCAGTTGCCTAAATCTTAACTCGGCTAAAACAGAACTGCTCCCTCTCAATCTGGTCTAGTGCATGGTGGCCATCGCAATTTGGCCCGCCGCTCACTCCGGTGTAGGAGGTCAGGAACCTGTAGTCAAATTCGAGTCAAATTCGATAAGGAGCTGTGTTCTGCTTCATAGGTGATGGCAGTTACAAGGGTTTGTTTTGCTGTTTTAAAAAGCCTTAAAAAAACTTCTGAGGCTAGTTCTTGACCTCACAAGGAAAACCATTGTTCATCCATTAATCACCGCGCATTTGAATGATACTAAAGTCTTATACCTGGGTCTTCCTGACTATCTCTTTGGCCATTGCTGCTGATGCAGAATGCTTCTGCTAGGCTCTCGTTAGGTATTCCCAGACAGGACTCTGTCTCAGAACACCTGAGACACTTACACTGGCTTACAGGGTGACTACGGATTCCATGTAAATGACCTCCTATTGCCTTCAGAGCAGTCCATAACTTTATTTGGGGAATAGAATTCGAGCATATACAAGATATCTCATATCCGCTAGTCAGTCATTACTAGTAGTCCTGACAGTATGATAGGCTCATCTTGTGGGCCGGTCTTTTTCCTTTAGGACCCCTGGGCTCTGGAACGGCCTAACCCTTAAAATTCATATATATCCCATGAACTGATCCATAAAAAACAAGTGAAAACCTGTTTGTTCTAGTCATGGTAATTTGCCTTGTTTCTTCCTTCTTGACAGCATATGTAGCACTGGTATGACTCTTAGACAGCTATGTGCTCTACAAATTATTCATTAATTCATTTGTTCGTTCATTCATTTGTTCATTCATTCATTCATGTGCAGCAATAACCATATACACAGGGCCTGGTTAACACAGCCATTGAGAACCTAAATTGAATTGCACAGATGGCTTGTTTTATGTGGTAAGTTGAAGCTGTATATTCACAAAATATAAAATATCATCATAAATGGGGTGTAACTGCACATTTTACACAATGACGATGTTAGATTGTGCATGAGTAAATGTGCTTGTAGTGGTGTTTCGAATGCACGGCCCCACTGTACATTGGAGTGCAGATATTCTCATTTCAAAAGCACACAATAGTTTATCTGTATCCTATCCAGACTGGGAATTGTAGAACTATTAGTGGAGATCTGTCAACACGGTTTGCCCAAAAAACCTCTGTGGAGAAAAAAGAAGAACAATGTTAGCAAGTGTACTACTGCAAATGCACTTTTTTCTTCTGAATCAGACTGTCAGTGTCGTAGAAAATGAACACTGCGAAAAGTACCTAGATATCTTGTATTCACCAACCCTCCTGTACCCTTCCGTTTCAGGACATGTGCAAAGACTGCCCTCCCGGACCACCCGGCCTTCCTGGTATGCCAGGCTTCAAGGGCGATAAAGGTCACCAGGGACCTGCTGGGAAAGATGGAGCTGATGGGAAGAAGGTGAGAGATATGTCAAGATCAACTGAAACAATGGACATCTTGTTCTTTATCTGTCAGGTGTAAATTCCCTGTGCTGGCTATTGTTCTCTCTATCTATTTTACTCCTTTAAATATGCACTGGGTACACAAGCAGTGGTGTCTAATAACGTAGCCCTGCATTTACCATCATGGAATACCTTGTGAGAATCATTTAAATAATATTTGAACATTAAAATATTGGGAGCTCTATTGAAAGCATTAGAGTGTTCCGGGCTTCTGATTGTCCGGTAGAAGCCCAGAGTTCCGACATCCAATGTTGTCCTTCACAGATGTTGCTGTGAACAAAGGCCTAACAGAGCCGAGGGGATTCTTCATGAGGCTTTTGTTTTATTTGTTATAACATTCTGCCCTCTAGTGGCGGAATGTTCTAATAGTCTTATAGTCCTCCGTAGGTGGGCTTTACTGGCACTAAAGTCCCCCACCCCCTTCAAAGGCCCGAGCGAAAGAGGGCCTCTAATGGTCGGTATAGCCCGCTACATCAGGCAATAAGGCTATATAAATCAGATTGCCGTCTCCATATTTCATTATTTCATATTGTGGTGCCTGTTCAGGGTTCTTGTGTACAGGCAAAAAACACTAGTACTAGTAAGACTTGCTCATCCTTGTCATAGGAATTATGGTCAATAGTCTACTCTGTTTCAATCTGTCAGTGGAGAGGATGTGTATAAAGTTGTCTTTGTCCTCACAGATGTAGTGGAATGTGGACATTTGGCTAAGCCTTTCACTGTGACAAGAAAATCTGTAGCCACGCCCAATGTAAAGGCAACTTGTCTAGGCATAATACCAATACCACACGACTGGACCACGCGACGGGAGCACATTGACGCCGATCACAAATTGCGAATGGTTAACACCTATAACCTCTCGAGACAGACAACATAAGTTGGATACCCAACCTATAGGGACATCAATATTAAGAATAAATATCCTTGGAAATATATAAGGAGGTTTTTCTGGGAGGGAGTGACTTCTCTCGTGCACTCTCTTGATGAATATAAAGAAAGACTCACCACATTATACTTGCCCTGAAGAAGTCCTTAGGGCGGAAACTTGTTGGCTACGGTCGTTTTTCAGAAGATTTCGAATAAAGAGAATTGAAACAAGACCTGCTGAATGGATTTGAAATTTTGTTTCACCTAATATTAAGTTTGATGGACATTGATTGGAGTGCTGGATCATATTGTAATGTTAAGAGTTGTAGGATATTGTTTCCTAGGAGGCTTAGGGGTATTGAGCCTCAGATCCCTAAAACCATGGGAGCAAGATTAACTATAATCCAATTGCATGATAGGTGCAGTCACTATTGCCCCATACCCTGCCTTTCTTTTTGTTTATATGATACCAATACCACACGTTCACCCTACACATCTCCGAATAGGCACTTGGTTCTCCATGTGAAGTGTCACATGCCCAGTGTCTTGACCATGGACCCAATGACTTTTTCCTTTCAGTTAGACCATGACCTCATAGTATTCAACACATTTCTTCTCTCAGTCACATTTTATATACATTTGCTGACTTTTTTTCATGTTTGTGAGGAAAGTTGCCTGTATTTGCTGCTGCGAAAAGATGTGCAATGCGTGGTGTGCTACCATAGCTGTCAACTTTTCGAACTTAATTTAAAAAACATATATTTATAGTTTATACACGCCCTATAAACCTCATTCGAGCACAATGGTTGAATAGTTCCAGAACAAAAATTGGATGCAGCAAGATGTAGCTAGTCTGGAGGAGTCGTAAATTGTGAAGATCCAATAAATTTAACATACTGAATAAAATGTAAATCATTATGTGCAAGACTGCCCTTCCTTTCCTGAAGTGTGATTAAATAATGCAACTCTGAGGCACGTGCAGCTACTGCAAATATAATATTGTAATGCAACAGGAAGCTTGTTTTTGAATACGCAGAGTTAATACGCCTAATACTAATTAACCTACAGTAAATGGATGCTAATTTCACCGTAACTTTTTATTTTCAGGGTGAAAATGGACTCAGAGGCCTTCCTGGTCCGCAAGGTCTGGATGGAATGAAGGTGACTTATTTATTCATGTTGTCAACACTTTCCAACTAATACGTGGTTTGATCCTTTTCATGGATGGCTATCAGTATTTTAGGGGAAAGCTTACTCAATGCACTGTATCACACAATTAACACTGCTCTCAAGGTAGAACTTATGTGAGCCATTGTGACTAATTCTCAAGGATATCCATCATAGTCCCTCACCAGTGGTCTTTTGTTCGACCTTGTATTCACCTTGAGTTTGCTCTTGATAAATGCTCGGAACAAATATTAAAGTACATTGGCAATAATCTCTTAGTATGACTAAACTGCACATGCACCCCCCCCCCAAACAAAACAGCAAAGGCTGCTTTCTGAATGATGAACAGTGCCCTCCACTGGAAAACCTCTCTCTACAAGGCCAACCACTTTAAAACTGTGTTTAAGTATGATGGCACAATGACAGGCACCCACATGCCTATAGGAAGACAAAGGCATTTAGAGGTCCACCAAATGATGCAATCATGTGAGGACAGCTCATCGAGTTCACAGTTGCAGGGTGAATCTGGAAAGTATGTGCAGGTATGGCTAAAAACTTGCATTCACTCATATATTGTTATGCAGAGAAAACAGCAGGCCCTCTGCTGTCCAAAGGCACATTTATGGGCACTTCGCCACCACTACTCATATTCATGCTGTCATGGAATTGCAGCGCGATACCAAAGGGGATGATGGATGGAGCGTTTGAGCAAATCAAACACTCCCCCCCCCAGTCAACTGATCTGGGTTTAATCCATCATCATTCTCCAGCTCATTCCACCACCCCAGTTCAGACATGGCCATATGCAAATCAGTCTGACCCCATGCCTCATGGGAACAGTCCAGCCCGAACTGCCAAGCCATGTCTTCCCTGGACCGGAAACAAGCATCCTGGGACCGGTTTCGGGTTCATAACACTCATCACCCAGGCTATCTTGAATCTAGGTGCAAAGTGAGCAAAGGACCCACGTCTGGGCATACCCTGCCAATTTAGGGCAAACAAAGCGATACCAAAGGGGATGATGGACGGTGCGTTTGAGTAAATCAAACACTCATCCCCAGTCAACTGATCTGGGTTTAATCCATCATCATTCTCCAGCTCACTCCACCACCCCAGTTCAGACATGGCCATATGCAAATCAGTCTGACCCCATGCCTCATGGGACCAGTCCAGCCCGAACTGCCAAGCCATGTCTTCCCTGGACCGGAAACAAGCATCCTGGGAGCGGCTTCGGGTTCATGGAATTGTAGGGCTGGCTTTTGGGCGGTGCGATCTGTGCAGCTGCACCTGGCGCTGAGTTTGTCGGGTGCTGTGGCTAGAAATAACTTACTGGTTCAAAAGCACCTGCTGCACATTTCCTTGTGGGTCTAGCAGTTTTCTGATAACAATAAAAATGTCAAGATAACTCTGGTGATTAATAGTCGTGCTGGAGAGAGATCGAGTTTTGTTGAGTGGCACTTTTGACTCATCATAAAGTAGCTTAGAGTGTTAATAAGCCGGCTGCAAAGAATGTGTAGCTCATGGCTCACAAATCAGTATTTTATGTGGATAGCTCATGGGTTACTGCTTTTGTCACAGAGATCCTTTTGTTACTTGCAATTCATAAGTTAACAATCCTAATATTGCACAGTGACCTATGAACTGTCATCAAAGAGCTACATGCAAACTGCGCAGTATAGGTTAGATCATTATGTTTTCCCCCAGTCTTTCGTTATCCCAATGTTGCTAAAAAAGTTTTTTTGGGGTATAAATACATTCGTATTAGTAAAGCCGGTTAACCCCATCCACTGTGTTAAGTTTTAAATCTTGAGTTTGTGCTTATGATATACTGCCTCCTACTACGGATGACATGTGACTGCTATACCTTGTAATTTCAACTGTTTTATATAATATTTCCTATAGATTGATTTACACACTTGTATCAACTCATTATCTCTGTATAATGTGTGTGTGTTGTAAAGTCCTCTGAGACCCTACATTAATATGAACAAATGAATTACATGTGAGAAAGTGTCTATGGAGAGGCGAGGGGCACTGTTGGAGGCTGGTACTGATGGAATCCATGGAGAAGGAGGTCATTGGACGGTGACAATAAAGACTGTGGCACTCACTAGGCAGCACCAGCACTAAAGCCGGCCCTGTGGGATTTGCACATTCAGCTGCCTGTAGAATCTGGGCATTGTATTTCTCAGGTTGCTTTATCGTGCCCTCTCAATATTCATTGATAAAACCATATCCAAGCTGTAATTCTACCACCATGTTTTCTGGCACAATCTGGTCCAACCACCCTTTGATATGAGGCTGTGATTACTGCAACATCTTTTACAAACTGTTTGCCATGATGGCAGGATAATGCAGAGAGACAGACAGAGTATGTGACCAATAATGTGGAGAAACCGATTTGTACTATAAGAGAAACTAAATGATCAATTGATTAGGATCGCCCATGAGGGACGTTTAGGTCAGACCATGACAAAAAAAATGGGTTAAGGAAAATTCTGGTCGGTGGGTGTGGCTTAACAGATATAAAATGGATAGTGGATTGTAAAGTATATAAGGATGGGAGAAGATATTGAAGACTGATGTAGGTTAGTGCAGCATGTTAATAATTTAGCTGCCCCACTGTTTAAAGTTTGTTTAGATTTCAGTGGGTCATAAATGACTCTTCCAGTGGATCAAAGTGGAGTACATATCGAAGGTGAACACTAGCAAAGCATAGCTTTTGAGGAGTATTTTTGGAATAGATGTATCATGGCTGATAATGGTACCCAGATCACTTCACATGAAATGTCGTCTTTCTTGGAAGGGTGTGGCATGAATCCTTACTGGACCACCTTATGCAGTCCACAAGCCAATGAAATAGTAGACCAATCAAATGATCAAGGGCACAATGGATATGGAAGTTATGAGTAGGCTCTAGATGGCTCTAGATGGCTGGGATGCATATTTTATGGGCATTCTGTACTACAGTGAATGAATCTACTGGTCAGATGGGAAAAGAGAGACCGGCTAAAAAATGTCACTTGAAACGTATTTTAATGAGGGTTGTCAAACAAGAAGCAAAAGGTAGCGACAGTATGTGGCTTTGTGAAGGTGATTGGGTAGTGGTGAAACCAGAAAGGATTGGTACAGGATTTTTTAAAGTTTAGGGATCTTACAGAGTGCAAATAGTGGGGTGTAAATATGTGGTTTAAGAAAATGCTTGAATGTAGATTAGAAGGTTCACAGTTTTATATCAAAGAGGTGGAGAGTTCAAGGAAGCAGATGGGTGATATGGATTGATGTTAATGAGGGATTGTGAAATAAAAGGGATTTGGTGTAGGTGGTGTGGCACATAAATGGGGTAAATCCAAAAGGGACCACATTGTAGGAAATAATAGTGGAAGGATGGAGAGTTCCCTGAGCATTATTCATCACTGAGCTTCTAGTGCATGGGACTCTAAAAGCTCCAGGAAGCTTTGATGATTTGGTATGGTGTTGATCCTTCTTTTTGCTGTTTTGCATTTTTATCTCTGGGAGCTTTGTTCTGTTGTAAAGAGGTTTTTAAGTGCTCCTTTCCTTACATTGTGTATATCCAGGTACAATGAATATTAATGGCAAGGGATGTGTTTTACTTTTAATAATGTGTGGAACTCTGCAAGTTTCCATATTGTATGTTTATTTAGCTTATGGAGGTTTGTGTTGTCAGTTTGGAAGCTGGCTGGCCTTGGTGTACCACCGTTAGGTAATATTTGTGAATAAATGTCCCTTTGTCATCAATGTGGCTCCCGGATATGCTTGATTGACAAGAGGCCGTATGCCAGCATAGCGTGGTACACGTTGTACAGTTTTACTACATAGCAATGGTGGGACATCTTTATATGCATGGCAACCCTGTATGAGTTCTATGAATCCAGGTACTTTGGCAATGGCTGAGTCATCAGAACACAGAAGGAAATGTTCTGTGCCTGTGACTGAAATTCAATGATGCGGAGGACCTCTTTTTGCTAAATGAAATTGATTATTTAACTGCAGAACTGAAAAAAAGAGCAGTGTGTGCTTGTGATTCATTAATTAAAGCCACCCACAGAACGGTGGACAAACCTTGGCTGCATATTACAATAGTTCTTTTTTTTTAATTAAAACCTAATAAAGCAGGGACATTTATTACAGCTGTCTTGGATCAGTCCTTAATCTGCGATAACCAATAATGAGATTCTGGCTTTAAAAACATGGTGTAATAAGGTAACCAAATGCTGATCTGTACAAAAAGGTTTTAACAAAAATGTAAGATCCATTGGTAAGCTACAATAAATATTACACTCCCCACCAGGTGAAGAACCAGTAGGCTGTTCCTGTATCCCACTTGTTTCATTGATATTAAATTCCAATTCACAAAGTACACTCACAGACACGTATTCTATATCATGAGATATTGCACTAGCACTCCATGCGTCACCACCTCATGAGAAGCCGCTTACCAGGAACACCACACAGCACATGCGCAAATGCAAGCAGCAATTTAGAGAATACCTTAATGTTCTTGTTTTTGACGATTTGTGACCAGCATTGGTTGATATAAACTTTTCCTATGTACATTTTTAGGGGATAAAAGGTGATCGTGGAAATGATGGTGAAACTGGTCAAAAAGGAGAAAAGGTAAATATCTGTAAATCTCAAAGTCACATGACCATCCAGGATAAAGCGCGTACATGTGATAGATGAGTATTGCAGAAGTACATAATAGATGATGTCACTAAACAGGATAAATTTGTTTTACAGTGTGGATTTATCCCTTTTTTTTAAATCTTTTTATTGCTAAGATTTGACTTGTCTGAAAGAAGAGCATATATACAGCAATCATAAATAAATACCTACCTTCTACAAGAATAAAGACAATGTCATATAACCGGTGGGATTACTCAAAGTGACTGTCTTATCAGGACTTCCCTTTTTTTTAAAAGTTTTATACAGCACAAACTCGACCCGAAGGAATCAGTGTGGTTTACATGAGCAACAGTTGTGTTACAGATGGACACATTCATTTTGTTAGTCATAGGGAGATTAAGTGATTTGCCCAGCATTCCAAGATGTTGAGCGTCTCTGCCGAGACTCGAACCTGGTTCCCCAGCTTCGAGGTCAACCGCTCTAGCCATCAGGCTCTCATTGATGTAGCCCATTATTTGTGGTATACTCATCTCTCATCAACATTGCAAACGTGGTCTGAGGGTGCATGTGACCGAATAGTTAAATGTTGGCCTTTTCCAAAGCATGCTTTAAACAGGCTAATCTATGCCAAGTATTGCCTTTATTACGTTAGGGATAGCATTATGTCAGGAATGGGCAAATAATCTAATTAATATCCACCAATAAGAATCATCATTAATATACCAAAGAGTGCATTATTTCGGAATTGGGTGCCTTTATGTCATAGTGTCCATATTATGCCCAGAAGTGGATGCCATTATTTTATGGGTGTCCCCACTATGTAAAGAATTACTACACTTATAGAACTGTCAGCATTCGACTTGGGATGCATGCCCACATTATGACAAGAAGCTTCACTAAAATCCATGTGAGTGAGTATTGCTCTTATGCTAGGAATGGGCCTCACGATGCATCAGATGGCCCACATATAAGGGAAAGTGGAGGAGGCCATCTAATGCCATTGCTACCCTAAGATATATTGGTCGGATCCCTGTGTATGCTGAGAAGTATATCCATAAGATGATGGACGTAGACACTAGCATTACTCACAAACTCTACGTTTTTCTCTACGACAGATGGTTGTGGTATGCATGTGGTTGTCTTTTAACATGAATTATGACTCATCAAAGTCATATCGCCAGTATGATATTTATGATTAAGGAGTTAATGTGAGAGGTCAAGACATCTTTATAGTCCACATTAAACATGATTTGGTAGGGGGTAAGGGGTGGACTACCTCCCAGTTGACTGAAAGATTGTAATACGTAGTGGATCCAAGTTGTCTCAGTACCTTGCCAATCAGTGTGCTTAATGAGATACAGCAATCAATTCAATTGACCATTGCACTAACATAGAGATTGGAAGATGTAGGAAGCTTCTGGCAAAAAGCAACAGAGAGCCTGTCGGTGACATGTAGAGTGCTTAGATGCCTATACAAGAGTTGCCTAATAGTGATCCAGTTTTAGACATGAGGCTGCTTATTCAGGAAAGCCTTTCTCATGCATATATCAAAACCATAAAGTAAGCGGACCGTAATAAGCATATCTCCATATTCCAGTCCTTCTTGCACACAAAAGTATCTGGGTTTAAAATAAAGGACAGGCACTAGGAGACCAATTTAAATGTTGGTGAAGAGTGAACTCAATTGCAACAGTGACAAAGTTCCCTCCCTGCCAAGACTATGGTCAGCCTGCCCCATTTTGTTTGGGCAGACTATAATTTGATAACATGGCAAACTTCTCTAACGGCTCGACCGGTAGTGGGAGGATTAACTATTTGCCTGCTGTTTTTCAACACCCATCATCACAACGAAAAACCTGGTGGTAAGGGACATTGAAAAGAGCTCAATGCCCCCTCGCCATGGGAGTTTTCTTCCACAGCAAGGGGATGGGCATTGTTTTTTATTTTTAAAAGATTTTCTTTTTTTAAACTAAATAAAAAGCTTTAACTTTACCATATTCCTCCATCATTTTTCACAGAGTCATCTGGCAGTGTCACAATACATTGGCTGAAACTGCCTTGATGGTGGTTCTTGTCAATTATTGAAATGGCCACCGGGCCAACGGAAATTTAAAATGTACTTTTAGGGTTAATTAATTGCTTTGTTTAATTACGAAGTAGCTGAATTAGCCTTTTTTCTGACCTCCTTGCTCCTATCTTTTCTGAGGGAGATGGTGAAGCAGTTTCCAGTGGCACCATTCATAACTTCACATCAGTAGCCTGCTTTAGAATTGTCTCAATTGATGACATAACTGTTGTGTTGCACAGGTCTTGTCTCTGAAGTCTGCCTGTCTGATGGCAGTAACTAAGGTCTAGTAGGAGTGAATGTGTTTCAGGCTGCATGGACCTCTCTCCATGCGTTTGCATAGCATATTGTCTTAAAAGGGATGCCAGGGCTAAAGGTATATTCAAAGGATCCGTCATTCATAAGAAAATTGGCAGCTAGGCCTCCTTAGTCTTACTGGGGACCTCCAGCTTAACTCCTTAGTCATTTCTGAGTAACATTTCAAAGATAATAATCTGCTGATAAAGTGGTATGCATTGAGAAAAAATGTTGCCCACCTTTTTTAATGTTGGTTGTGATGGATCCTTCGATCCCACTACAGAATCATCATCGACTGCCTCCCTTCAAAAACCAACAGACCTCTAATGCCTAATATGCTCTTAAATTCTAGAAATCGAAGGGCCTAGGGTATTTGTGCACCCAGTGCTGCTGCTCCTTTCCAGCTATTATGCCAAAATGTGGCATGAGGGGTAACAGCATGCACTGTGAGAGCATGTGAAAGGTGGTATGGACTCACAGTATGTGGTTGGGAAAGAGTACAGATGAAAAATCTGTGGAGTGAACTTGTTATCAATCAAAACCAACTTTATCAAATGCATGTAAACTTTTCTTTAAAGGCAAGCCAGGGGGTCGGCAATGCCTCAGCCATACACTGTTCTGCACTTTTTGACCATGGTGTAGGTAGGCAGTTTGATGTTTGGGGAAAGTTTATTTTCATGGTTGAGTGAGGAGATCATGTGTAATGAAGGAGTTGGTTATGAGCTTGACTGGTGATAGGTAGCCGGATGCAATTGCCACAATTAATAGAGTGCTCTCTTTGCTCATCCCCTTGACATAGTGGGGGTTAAAGAGTGCTATTAGGAGTGATATCAGTCTCCCCCTATATCAGCAAATGGGTAGCCTCTTGAGAAGGAATAATCTATCATGGTCATCTGAAATTTAAAAAAAACACAGCTCCTCTCACTTCCTAATATTATTGCCAATTTCTTGCTGACTTACCTTTTCCCCTCCAACACTATTCCTTTGCTCAGCTATTCAATTCAAACAGTGTTTTCCTCTCAATGTTTTAGTTTTGTTTTGCTCTCTAGTTCTTTCCTACTTGCCTTTGATAGCCTTTCTAAGGTTCTCATATTTTGTTTTACTTTCCAAGAAGGTCAGCAGCATTTATGGCTTTCTGATTTTACTGATTATTGGATTCTTTTTTGTAGCTAATATAAGTGTCAGTAGAAACATGGATCTCAATTGTACTAAATTAGTGAATGAAACCTGTTGAGACATGTAAACATTGGTATATAACACAACAGTCTATTGGCCATTTTCACTAGAATGTTTTTTCATTGAAATTCTATCTGTGACTTTCATATTTGCTTTTGTGCAGGGCCACACTGGTATTCCTGGCTTTATGGGATCTCCGGGCGATCCTGGACCACCTGTAAGTACTTATTGGGTTTATGGTTAAATTAAAGTATGGACAAGCAATTCAAATGCAATCTTGTGAAACTTTACTGATTTAATAATGAGTCATGCATTTTTGTGCTAGTCTAACTTTGCCCTGGTCTAACTGATTACATCTTTTTCTTGGTCACTGGAGAACTTCATGAGTCAATAACCCTATCAAGTATATTCTAACAACATCTAAGGAAACTAGAATTGTGGTTGCACCTCTTTGGGTTAGTGTGGTTGGCAATGTTGGATTTGCTGTATATGTGTGAATGCTTGCTGAACGTCTGTGAGTTACCCTGCCATGGTGTGCTTGTTATGAGTAACTAGAGTGCTGGACTTCACTACAGCTCATGTGATTCTTCAGTTAGCTCAGCAGGTTAATGTTACAGGCCGAAGCTTAATGAATGTACATTGAGTGTCTTACGTGATTATTAATGAGTCTCCAATAGGATTTATATTTCATTTGTATCTCATTGAATTCAGGGCAACGATGGAGCACCAGGTCCTTCCGGGCCACCGGGGTTACCGGGACCATCAGTAAGTATAGGATATACCGCACAAAAAACTGTAGTAGCATGCCTTAAGAACCTGCTATTTGCCATTCTGCTCTTCTGGATTACACCCCCCTACATGTATTCCACTGTCTTCTAAATTAAGATTTATTATTTCATTTTACTATGACTTGTTGCAAGAATGTCTCACGCACTGAGCTCTTAGTGAGGGTTTCATAATTTACAGAGTCTCAAAATATGAGCGCCTTATAATATTATGTTCAGTCTTTTCACAGGGCGAAGTGGTTCAGGCAACTTTAGGACAAGATTCCTTGCCTCAGAGCTGCCTTCAACCACTCCAGCATGCACACTAGCCAGGGTTACAACTGCAACAAAGCATGATGTGCTCCAAATAGTTACATATATTTTTTTTTTATTATTTTGAGCTTTTTGAAAGAACATATCTCTACCAGTGTGCATCTGGGAGTGAGTTACACAGAGGGAGGGCTGCCACTAGTCACTATAGAATTGTTTCAGTGGTTGCGGTGGCTTCTGCCTTCTGCTTCTATTGGCGTGAGGAGAGCTCTCCACATGATGGATTTGTATGAAACGCTTTAGGGGTATATTTACAATGAAAAGGAGCAGCGTGGCGCCACAAGCAAATCTGCTGCTCTGAGCTACGTCATTTAAAAAATGCAGGGATGCGCCGTATTAACCAGAATACGGTGCATTCCTTTGCTCACTCCTGCGCTAAAAAAGCTGCCTAGCGTCAATGCAGGTACCATTGCACAATTCTATAGAGACCCCCTAGACTTTCCAAGACATTCCATTTGCAAGAACCAAGGAGTGCCCATCACTGTGCTGGATATGGGGGTCGTAGACGGAGGATTTCTGAGGGGACAGTCCTGCACATGGGGGAATCAGAGGGGTTTGCATAGTTTCATTTTGCTCTCTCCTCTCTTTTCACTTAAAGACTCGTGTCAAATAAGTGCTAGAGAAAAACTATTATAAATACTTCAGACAACATTTTCATTGTAAAATAGCCCAGCACAGTGATATCTTTTAGTAGACCGCGGGTGACGTTTGCATACGTAGAACTGGTACATTTGATTCATAGTATTAAACTTGAGAGCGCTCCCTTTGTTCAAGAAAATTCGAATACACTGACTGCAGTAACGAAGCCGACATTATAAAGATATCATGGGGCATATTATCAAGCACAGCGTTAACATTATCGCCGCTTTAGTGGCAGAAAACTGCCGCTAAAGCAGCGATAATGGGCTTGATAATATGCCGTAGAGAATTCCAATAGAAGCCCATGTTGACACCAGAACATGGGCTTCTATGGGAGTTCTCAAGGTCATATTATCAAGCCCATTATCGCCGCTTTAGCGACAGTTTCCTGCCGCTAAAACGGCGATAATTTTATCGCCGGTCATGCCCCCATGTTGTTTTTTTAGAATTCCTTGTACTTTGTCTCCCTTATGTAAAAATAGTTGTACTTAAAAAAGTCCTTCCCAAATTAAAGTGTTTATATGGTGTGCCACGTACTGTCTAATTTTGCCGCTAAAGATTGTTGTATATGTTGTTTTTAGGGTAAAGAAGGCCCGTCAGGTCCACAGGGTCCACCTGGATTGCCTGGACTGCCCGTAAGTAATAAATACATTAAATTACATAAATGTTTGACTAGTGCTCTCTTTGTGTGCAGGAAGCTCGGCCTTGTGCGCTCCCAGGGCTGTGTAAATAAGTGGTAATAATGGCATACTGCTGGGTGCTCCTAATGCCTTCAATCAATCAGGGGCTTATAAAGTGCGGCTACTCACCGTAAGGGTCTCAAGGCGCTGGGGGATGGGGTATCAGGATCCCTCTGGGGGTAGGATTATTCGAAAAGTCAGGTCTTGAGGTCCTTCTTGAATTGGGTCAGCGACGCGGATTGCCTGAGGTTGAGGGACAGGATGTATCAGATCCAATTGCACACAGTTTATGCTCTTGGAGTCGAATATCCCGCCCATACATCTCGACAGGCATAGCAATAATCTGGGTCTGTGTGATACACACACATACACATGCATGGTGTATGGGGCAGGTGAGTGGCACTTTATTGATGTGTCCGCCATCAGCCTGGCAATAGTCTGCCACGACCCTACCTCATCCATCGGTTACGTCATGGGCAAAATTATTTAGCAAAGTGCAACTGTTGCAAAGACTGTAATTTGTGCTCGATGGTGGAGTGGGGGCAGGGCAGCTTTGTCTTATGTACTTCACGGTGAACATCTTTGGAAGGTGGAGCTATCTAGCACCATTGAAGACTCAGCAACATGATGTGTTGGCTTTCATTTTCTCTACTCTGAGTAGTGCACCAAGGGGGTTCCTATCTCCATGCATGGGGAACTGAGCGCAATGCAATGTCGCTCCTTCGCTGGCAGCAGTGATTGCAAATCAAGGGACCTTCTCAAGAAAATGAGAGACAAATATATTCTGATTTGATGAAAAAGCTGTTCATGCAGGGAGAAACAAGTAAAGGTTACGAGCCAGAGCGAGTGACAGTGAAGCACTAATCTAAGGCTGAGGTAAAGTAATGCTTAAATGTATGCTGATCCTGCTTTACATTAAGCAACGAGTGAGATTAGATCGAATTCATTCAAAAGGGAGACGTGAGAACTGATCGGAAATTGGCGTTTGTAAGTTATTGCTTACTTTGTAACAGTTCACCTGGGTGAAATGGTTCATCAGAGTAGGAGAGCCTGACGTGTGTTTTTCACTTGCAGGGCCCAGCTGGAAAAGACGGAAAAGAGGGAAAACCAGGACCTCCAGGAGAAGCAGTATGTATCCAACTTTTATTTTTACCTTCGGGATTTTAAGATCAGATTTACCCAAAAATGCATCATACAAAAAGGTAACACAGGCTGACCAGTTTTTCTTTTAACTAAATATGAGGGAAATATAGTGGTCCAGGACCTCATGGACCAACTTTGATTAGGTTTTTTTGCAAGAAAAGAGAGGTATAAAATGAAGATGTATCACATCCTTTGTAAGTCTCCTAATCTCAAGGACAGTAAATTAGTACTGGTTTTAAGGCTCAAAAATACTTCACCTTGACACATGCAATGCTCAGAGCATGGTACCCTATGGTGGAGTAGAAACCTCTCCTGAGGGCGCTGGCTCTTTGCTGAATAGCTGATTGAGACACCTGGATATGGACAGCAGTTCATGACGCAAAGATAAACACGTTTCATTGAGTCCATCCATGTCCCATCCTTGCTAATCTAGCCTGAGTGACTGAGAAGAGTGACAAAGAAGCGCAGTGTTCGCTGAACAGCAAACCAGCACTAACAACAATACAATAAAAACACAGCAATGTCCACAATGAGCATACAAATCTTATAGGAAACCAGAGATTAAGCGCCAGATGTATCAAGCATTTATGCGTTCGCAAACGATGCAGCAAACCTAATTTTGTTATTCGGTAATCTGTTACCGATTCGCAAATGGGTTTGCGATTCGGTGTTAGGAAGGGGCGTGTTTAGGGCGTCCCTTCTTAATACCGAATCGCATCGGTATGTATGAATGTTTTGTGACCGCAATTGAAGTCGCAAAACATTCGCATTTTACCACCTACTTCAAGTAGGTGGTATCCCATACGCAAATGTGAAGGGGTCCCCAGGGACCCCCTTCCCCTTTGTGATTGTTTGTAAAACCATTTTTAAGAGCAGGCAGTGGTTCACTCTTAAAAAATTTAACTTTTCATTTTTTGCTTTGTAAAGCATCTCGTTTTTCTTTAGGGAAAACAAACTGCTTTACAAAAAAAAAGATTGCTTTATTGAAAAGCCATCACGGACATCGTGGTCTGCTGATCTCAGCAGGCCACCATCCCCATGATTTTTGCAATTCCTAGGGGGTTACAAACAGCGACCTACCTCATTAATATTCATGAGGTCATTTGCGACCCCCTAGGAATCGCAAAAAGGTGTACGAAACACCTTCATACATTGCATTTTGCGATTTACTAATTGTGAATCCTTGTGAGTCGCAATTAGGGAATCACAAAATGCTATCTACATACATATGGCCCTCAGTAAAAGAGATAACGGGTTCAAAGGGCAATGAAGGATATAAAATGCTCATTGCTTAACGACGCTGTATTAAAATGTAATATAAATCCAATCATAATGGAAATTACTACCATCAGAAATGAATAGATCAGGATCACATGAAAAACTGAAATTCTGACAACTGTCACTAATGAAAATGAATGGCAAAACAGTGAAAAATGTCATCTGAATATATTGGTTAAAAGGTAAATTAAAAACGTATCGGAAACAAATAAGAATCAAAAAATTCCAATGAACAGGAACAAGTGCTACCTTAGAAATCATTAAAAGAAATAAAAAAGGAATAGTGGTAATAAAGTTTCTAAGTGACTGTCATAAAGTTATTCATAAACGGTCCCTGTCTTTCCTGCACTACCAGTCAGTTTGCCTCAAGGACCGATTATACTTACAATCGATTATGGAGCTAAACAATCTTCAGATGCACCATCCTGGGGATTGCACTCAATCTGAGTTGCTCCAGCCTGTGTACCTACGGTAAGAGTTATTGCTGGTGTAGGCAAGTCCAAGTGGAAAGCTTCGAATGGATCACGCTCTCTTCCTGCACCTGCGAATTGACATAGGCTTGGCAGCTTCAAATTTAAAACTGTATTTTCGGCAAAATTGCTTCTACACATTTTTCACCTATATTAAGTAGAGGTCGCCAGAGGGAAGGTGGCAGGAGTATTCCAGCCTAGAAACCCAGTCCACAAAAAAAGGTCCACCCTGACACCTGCTTCCAATCTTCTTCATGATTCATCTGAATGCACATACCTTCCCCACGCCAGAGCTACCTGGAGCAAGGGTTCCCAGCAGACATACAGCTATTGTCCACAAACCTCCCAGAAATTTCCTCAAGGAAATGCAAGTGGACACAGGTCTGGAAAATCCACAATTATTTCTTCAACGGGTGAGCTGAGATTACATTCAACTGTTTTTCTCCTTTACGGTCCTGAACATCTACAAGATGTTTGTGCGCGACTCTGCAAACATCAGTCCCTCCATGCCATTAGATAGGGACAACTTGCTATTCCTAAAATATGCTGGAACAGTTCCCTCCTCACACTTACCTTCACAGGAAAGTTCTGTAAGTAATGCCCCATGTGCTCTTTTCCCCTCAGGGCACACCAGGAGAACCTGGACCTGCTGGAAGAGAAGGCATGAGAGGATTGCCGGTAAGTACGAGTTTGCTCATAATGCTTGGAAAACGTATTTGAGAGAAATCCAATATAAGAAATGAACCTGTGTATGGTACGAGAGTGAATGTGGAAGCAGAGACAGCAAAATCTGAAATAAAGCTCAGCCAGAGATGTCTCACAAATGACAGGAACATTTTTTTTCAAATTCTGCATCAAACGTGTAGTATTGCAGATTGCTTCGGTGAATTTATGCAGACTGGTTCATATATATATATATACACACATATACATGTATACTATATAGCATGCCAATATGCTGTTCTTATTGAGAAAACAACGTGAAAGGTCTTACACTCTGAAACTAAAAACCAAAGTATAAAGACAAATCAGTGAGGAAATTGAACAGGCAATGTAAATAAAATAATTTAACGACAAAACAAATCTGTTTGGGACTAATTGATGCTGCGTTGGGGTGAGTCTTCCACACTCTCACAGTGCCCAGTAAGTGGTACATTTTAAATGATATTCGTAGTGGTTCCACAATCTTCTAATTTACTTTCATGTCCGGATTCGCACCTCCGCCACTAGCCTTCATATACTGCACAATGCCATGGATGTTGGTGACAGGTTAAAATAACCAGCCATGTCCTCCCCTGTGTGCACAGGGGCCGACTGGCCTTATATGCCACTGGGCATTTCCCTCTTAATGTGGAGCCCTTAAAGGCTAATTTGAAAGCACAGGGCCGTTCCTGGTGCCTAAATCGTTATCCCCAGCTACCCAAGGTTAAATGCTGAAGGCTCAGGAGGCTTCAAGAGAAAGTGAGAGAAAACGAGAAGATAGTTAGAGAGAAACTGATCACAGATGAAAAAGAGAGCGAAGAAAAAAGAATAGAGAGAGTATGGATGGAAAGCGAGAGAATGTGCCAGAAAACGAAGGGAGCTTCTCCAGTTTGATCATTTTAGCCAGGGCTCCATTTCGTTCCCCAGTCCAGCCCTGTATGGGCAATACCACTTCCGGTTAGCCAGATCGCTCCATGGGCATGATCAGAGATGCCACCCTGGGCTCAGATGCGGTCCATTGTGGACAAGAAATGCGCCCGCTTTTTTGCACTCCCCCCCCCCCCATGCTAACCCCATATGCACAGATGTTTGTGCATAAGTTACACCTTGTTTTCCAGTTTTGCATGTGCAGTTATGCTCTGTGATTTGTGCTAGGCCTGAATAAGGATCTTCTTTAATATTCATGCTCACGTTTGATGCAAAAGCAGGCTATTAGACAGAATCGTTAGTCACACGAGCAGAATTATACTAGAGTGATTCTTTTTGTGCATGTTCACTCCGCGAGCTGTGATTGTAGCTTGTCCAGCAGTCAGTGACTGATTTATTTAGGCTTCTATGCGATGACACCCAGGATCCACCAGGCAACCACCCCCCACCCCTCCCTCTCTCTGATCACTGACTGCCCAGCAGGAGAAGCTGCCAAGTGCAGCTCTCTGCAGCTCTTAAATATAGGTTACCTTGGAATACATTTAGATCTTTGCATACCTGCTGCATAATGCAACAGGCATCCTATCTAGACACTCTTGTTTGATAACCAGATAGTTGTTTCAAAAGAGGATGAAGACAAAAGATGTTCGTTTCTCACTGAAGTGACAGATTTAGGCTCCACCGACCCAATGCTATTATTAGTGGAGTGAAAAGTTGCTTTTAGAAATATAAGCCAAAGGCAGTCTGTCAGCACTTTGGGTCCGATGTAGAAGGATTTGATTGTACCATCTGTAATTGGTTACACGCCCACATCAGAGGGCAAATGGGTGAAGCTCATACAGTAATGATCGTTTCTGTCTTTCAGGGGTTCAAAGGTCACCGGGGAGAAGCTGGAGCACCAGGAGAAAGGGTATGTTAAAATCTCCTGAATTATTTTTCAACTTGACTAATTTACGGCCTCTTAAGTGCTGTAATAATGATTGTGTTCATAACAAGCTCGTGCTCACTGTTAACAAACTGAGGTAAAATGTGCATTCTGCAGCTGAAAAGTGTGGCTGGTGGAAGGTAAGGAGTTTTTAAAAACTGCTAATTCTTCAGTGGTCCTATCAGGATGGTTTCTGATCAGGATACAGTTACTCGATAGCTTGTTGACGTGTAGAATGATAACTGCATGCCCATCTTCTCAGGTCTCTGTTGTGAGGTGGAGGTCCACACTTGTGTGACAGATCAGGTCATGGATGTTCTTGTGGTTCTCATTCATTGGTCTAACTTTAATGAGGATGCAGGACAGGCATTGGTTTGAAGATGCAGAGGAGGATGATGATTGGTGGATAATGATGAATGGGAAGAGAGTAAACAAGGAGGGTGGGAGTAAAGAGGATTGGTAAAAGGAGTGGGTAAGGATGCTGGATGGGCAGGTTAAGAGGGAAAGGGACAGCCAATAGGGTGGAAAGGGTGAGAGAGGAGTGTTTTTTAAGATTATAGCGGTTTTATCCTCATTATTTATAATACCCTGATGTGTTTCATTAAAAATAGCTTCGAAATGGGTTAACCAGTCTGCTGGAGTAACTACCATATCAATTTTTACTGATTGGGCATCTTTGAAGAATGGTTGGTCCAGGGTTTTCCAAAAAAGTGTCGAGTTTTTAGTCTCGGCAGCTCTAATTAGGTTCTCCCAGGCATTTTCCCTGATCTCCAGTTTTCTTTGGGTAAGAGCTTCTTTATATGCTTTCCGAAGAATATTAATCTCCTCAGTATTACGCGGTATAGTTTTTAATGCAAACTTTAGATCTCTATTTAATCTAGAGCATTGGTTATCGGACCATCTTGGGGAGTGCGATGCATTTGATTTAGAATTCCTTTGCAAGTTATCAGAGATTACATTGGAGATACTTAGGAAGGCCATAACTATGTCTATGCTATTTGAGAATTTATCAAGGCAGGTTATAATATGATGATTGATTTTTGGTAGGATCCTAGGGAATAGGAAGCATAAGTCAAGATGAAATAAGAACAGCCCTTAAGAACAGCACTAGTGGTAAAGCGGTTGGCCCCGATGGGGTTCCAATAGATGTATTTAAATATAATATGGATTTTTGGGTACCCGTTTTGCATAAATTTTTTTATGCTACAATTGATGGGTGATACCTGCCACTTGGGCAGAGAGTCTGATAGTTCCCATCTTTAAAAAAGGGAATAGGAGTAGTGCCAGTTGCTATCGCCCAATATCGTTGCTTGACTCAACATCTAAAGTCATGGGTAGAATGTTGTTGGCCAGGCTGGAGCAATGGGTAGAAGAAAAAAACATTTTATCTGCAGCTCAGTATGGCTTTAGACGAGGCGTTGGAAGAATTGAACAGTGTTTGAACTTGGAACTAATAATAGGAAAATACACCTCCGCAAGGGAGGGCTGCCTTCACCTCTGCTTTGTAGATTTGTCAAGTGCTTTTGACTTGGTAAATCATTCAAAGTTATGGGAGACATTGGGAGAGATGGGTGCCCCCGAGGACATTATTAGCTTCTTATCTCAAAATAACGCTCGTCTGTCTGCAAAGATACGTTATGGGAAACATGGAGAATGCACGAAGCACTTTAATATTACATGTGGGATGAGACAGGACTGTACTCTTGCGCCTCTTTTGTTTTCACTTTATATAAACGGTGTTGATGTCTTATTACAGAACTTGGGGGTAGATGTTCCTAAGGTCGGTAATCGGCCCACGCCCTTTTTATTGTACGCCGATGATGCTGTCCTAATTTCAAGGACAGCGAACGGCCTACAAACCTTGATGGACAATTTTACTAGTTTTATGATGAATTTTTTTTTTAAAATGTACTTGAGTAAGACTTTGGGTATGTCCTGTGGCAAAAGGAATATTAAAACAAAAACACATTATATTAACGGGACACCGATTGAGAGAACATTTACATTTTCCTATTTAGGGATTTTTTTTAACAGTATGGGTACTTGGAATACACATGTAACTCTATGCAAGCTGAAATTTGTGAAATTAGTGGAGGTCATCTTTAGATTCTCCCAGAAAATCGGTAATAAACCTGTACGGGAGATTCTGAAGCTATACGTAGCAAAGTGCATTACAGGGAGTTTTCACGGGGGAGCCCTATGGGGCCAGGCAGATATTATGCAGATACAAACCGTTGAAAATTACTTTTTAAGACGCTTGCTAGCCGCACCTGCCTCTACACCCTCGATTATTTTGCATAGAGAAACTGGAATATGATATATACATGACTTGATTAGTATGGCTGCTTTAAACTTGTGGCACCGTGTCTGGATTAGGGAAGAAACTCATTTTACGAGGAATATTATATTAGACTGTTTGTCCCAAGACCGATGTAAGAAAATACCTTGGTTAAGTTATATCAGTGGTCTTTTAGAAGAATGCAATCTGGCCCTGAACCGGAATCAACCAGAATATATACAAAAAACTAGTAAGGCTGAATTAAATGGAGCCTCTTGAATGCTAGGACAGCGTCAAGAGACGAGGTTTCAAGTACCAAGATAACTGTTGTATCTTATCTTGAGGGGCCAATTGCAATGGGTATACAGCCATACCTCGTTTTTATAACTAATGTTCAGCATAGATTCTACCTAGCCAGACTACGGATGAACACATTACACTATCTTTTTGCGTTCCCTAAAAGGGCCAAGTGGTGTGCTAGTCTTCCAAATTGGCCATGTGATGGTAGATCCAAACAAAGCACCCTTCATTTTTTTCTTTTTTTTAATTTTTATACGGAAATTAGAAAAAAAAATCTCCGTCCAATTTTTTAAGCGAATTGCCTGTACTCCTATAAAGCTGGTTTTAATTGTTTACGAAATTTGGAAAAAATATCTGTCTGTAATGCAGTAATTTGCTATATAATGTCGGCAACTAAACAAAGGAATGAACTCGCTCACTTAGAAAACCTGAATTACGAAAAAATATAAAGTGTATTGTCTTTATGATATGTACAACTGTATAATGATTATGCATATTTTAAATATGTTATGATGCTGTTTCTTCTTGATATTTTTTGGTCATAAATGGTTTTTATTGTATTTTATAGTATGCTTTTATGGACATTTTGTATGATCTTAATAAAGCTTGATTTGATTTAATTTGAGAGAAGGAGTGGAGGTAGGTGGAGAGGGATTTCTGTGCGAGTAGAGTGAGAGGCGAGCGATGTCCATCTTTTGTATAGTACCATGTGGTGTGAAGTGAGGGTGACAGGAGAGGTCTGACAGAGGAGATGTAACAAATACAGGTTTGTTGCATGGATGGAAAGTGAGTTAGGAGAGAAAGCCATAGGAGGGTTGGGGCATAGCGGGTAACAAGGCACAGGAGGAGCAAAAGCTCAGTGGAAAAATCAAAGCAGAGCTCTTTTGAATATGTGGGTAGCTGTCAATCTTATCTGGATACGTGGTATAACTCAAAGTGATGGGGGCTCCCTGTAGACTAAGAAGAGGGGGCCCCTGAGTCTACCATATTTCATAGATTTCACAGATGGCATTGGAGCACCCCCCCCCCTGCGGTGCTGAGGCCTGTGATATGCCTCTGATCTGAATTGGTTTTCCACCTATGCAATTCTATATATCTCTGATAAATCCCTTTCTGAACCCACGTGTTCACTTGCCTTTTGTTTGCAACAAGTGCATTTGATTCATGACTGCAGAAACATGGCGCATCCTTTAAAAGTTTGGAAATATAAATAAATGTAAGCTTCCACCATAGATTTGTCTAATATCTTTAATTTCTACTCACAAACTGCAAACATTGCAACTTAGAATACACTGTGACTGCCTACAGTATTTCTCCCTCTCACTTTAGAGAGGAATGATCCACGTTGACCCAGAGGCGTTCCTTGTCCCTCGCACCATCTCCGCCGTGTCAGCCATTGCACGCGCACCAGCGCCCCAACACCGCGTGGATACGTGAAAGGCTGCTTAATGTTTTAGAGCTCCTCGTCTACTGTCAGGTATATCAGTGTCACCGCACATCTCTCAGGGACCACGCTGACAGGAATTACAGTTCTCAGCATTCAATTTCTTTTTTCAAGCAGCAAGGCATCTAAAAACAAGAACAAGGAACTGAACCGTGAAACAGATGTCTGTGGTAGGAGCGAACGCCTGAACACAAAAATAGGAGACTTTAATTTCGAAGCAGTCAACTTTGAAACATTCTTCCCTGGAGAGCTGTCCCCTTGCAGCACAAACTGCTCTTGACAGGCAGATGTTGCAAGAATATTTAAGTGCTTCCAAACCAGTACTGGTGCGTTGCTTCAGTGAGCTACGAATGAAGTGAAATATGTATTTGTTGTTTGCGTTGAAGCAAAGTGAGGAAGTAATTACCATATGACTATCTTCAATGGTCGTTCAAAACAGTTGGATTATTGAATCCTGCTATTAAATGGTAACGGATTAATTGTAAACTATGCAACTACAAGGTCCACAATTCAATGGGAGATTAGAAATGGTGGGAAGCATATTAACGTCAGAATTACTTTTAATAAATATCAATACTAGTTTCTTGGACTTCCTTCACAGCGCGTGATTCTGATTTTAAATGCAATGTAGATACTTTTCTTACTTACATCTTTATGAAGCTGTGGCATAGTTTCTGCGTGATATCCTCTGATCCCTAAAGGCCTCTGGCATTGCGTCGATAGATTAAAAATGTTTGGCTTAAAAAACACTCTTTATAATCAAGTTTAAACTCAAAAGAAATTGCAAAAGATGTGCTTGAGGGGAGGGTTATTATTCTTGAAAATCTTTTTATTGTGAGGGAAATCCAGTGTTCCAGCTTTACACGGTTTCCACTTGATCCCTGGGAATTTGTGTGCATTCAATGTACTGTATGAAAAAAACTCCAAATGATATTGAATTGCATATTATAAAAGGCTATTGATGTCTTGCAATGTTTAGTCGATACTGCTACTTATTTTTTTTTAACAATTAGAACTTCCCTTGTTGTGTCTGATCGAGGCATACGGCCCGATTAATGAATAAGCGTTAAACTAATTAGAGAGCTGGACGTAGCGTTTTAATTTTTTTATTTTTTTTAAGTTTAGAAAGCTTTATTAAATATCATAAACCAAGTAAAACATCAGTACAGAGAAAAAACAAAGGCAATGTAATAGAAAGAAAAAAAAAAGAAATCATACAATCTGAAAAAATGCCAATAGAAAGGTAGGGAATATACTTAGGGAGAAAGCATTTTTAAGGTTTTGATTAATGGGCAGGGAGGGTAGAGAAGAGAGGAGAAGAGAAGAAGGGGAAGGGAGGGGGAAATGCAACCATTATACAGAATAAGCATCATATAAATACCGTAAGCTAGTAAATGAATAAATACACTAGATGGAGCTGTATGTAGAACATGAACAAAAAGAAAAATAAAAACAGCAAATTAAGGGACAGTTTGAGAGAGAAAATTAGTTAATGGCAACCATAACAAATCTTTTTTGATCAAAAGAGGTACAGTGGTGGCAAAAGCACGGTCCAACCGATGGTGGTGGCATAATAGATTCCACCATGCATTATATGAGATCTTGGAGGTATCTTTCCAGTTGGTCGTAATTATCTGTAGAGAAATGGCTATATACAAATCTATAAATTTACGTACATTGGTAGAAACATTCCATATAGGAGCCATACCACCAAGAAAGATAAGGACAATCTCAAAAGTGTGGTCAGTGGCTAAGATATCGTTCAGTTTAGACCAAATACGGGACCAAAGGGACTTAACCAACGGGCAGTGAAAAAACATATGAAAAAAGTCACTATTGTCAGAGGGGCAAGACCAACATTTTTTAGAGTCAATTAATTTGAAACTATATAAATCAGAAGGAGTAAAAAAAAGTTTATTGTAAAAAAAATACAAAGTCTGTGTGGTGCTAGCGGAATGTGAAGCAGTGTGCAATTTTGACCACAAGGAATTCCAAACTTGAAGGGGAAACTCTTGGGCTAGATCCGTTTCCCAGGAAAGTTCAAGTTTGGACTTGGTTCTTTCTACAGGGGAACAGGAAAGTAGCTTGTAGATAGCAGCAGCTTTAAGGGGAATAGAGAAATCCGGCAAAGGGAAAATGGTTGAGTCAATAGTAGAGAGTGAGGCGCCCTGAGAAATAAAGAGATCTAAAGAGTTTTTGAGCGAGGGATATTGGGAGGAGTGGGCATTGGAAAGGTGAAAAGAGGCACGAATGTCGGAGAAGTCGCGCAGGGAATTATTGCTAAGTAAGGAATCGAAAGTAATAATGCCTTTATCTATCCATTCTTTCCAAAGAAGTGCTCTGTGATTAATCTTAACGGATTTGTTATACCAAATTGGGATTGAGGAATGAAACTCCAACTGCGAGAGGGAAGAGCGAAAGACAGAAAGGGCAAGTGCCTTAGAGTGTCTAAAGATAGGAGTAAGGAAACGTTGCGGAGGATGAGATAGCCGGGCAGCCGTAACAAATGAGAAAGGCGAGAGCTGCGCAAGTTCTATAGCGCTCCAGGCTGTCAAAGGGGGATCAGACAAATCAGATAGAAAAGGCTAAATCTGTTTCAGAGTAAAAGCCGAGTGAAATCGAACAATGTTGGGGAAATTAACTCCGCCCAGATCTTTAGGTTGCTGAAGACGGAAGAGAGAAATCCTCGCCTTACGTTTATTCCATAAAAAGGTGGTAAAAATACGGTTTATAGTTTTGAAAAAATAGAGTGGAAGGGAGATTGGAAGCATTGAAAGGTAAAAATTGACAATAGGAAGAAGCATCATTTTAATAGTAGCGAGCCTCCCCCACCAGGATAAGAAAAGGGGGGACCAACGCTCTATAAGGGAAGAGAGCTTTTTAACTATATCCTTCTGATTAAGCTTAACAGTATCTCTAATAGTGCTAGCATACAGAATACCCAAACATTTAATATTACCTGAGTTCCATTCAAAACCTGAACCCTGAAACATATGAGGAAGGCAAAATTTGTTAAGTGGTAGAACCTCAGATTTATCTATATTAAGTTTATACAAAGAAACCAGAGAATATTCTTGTAACAAGGAAAAGAGTGTGGGCAAAGAAGTGGACGGGTTAGAAATGTAAAGCAAAATATCATCTGCATAGGCCGTAAACTTAATATCAATATTTTGAAATATGAAGCCAGTATACGATGATGAACGTCGAATTTTTTCCAAAAAGGGTTCTAACGCAAGAATAAAAAGAAGAGGAGAGAGAGGATAACCTTGTCTTGTGCCTCTATGCAAAGAAAAATAAGAGGATTGAGACCCGTTAACCCAAATAGAAGTGGAGGAAGCAGAATATAACATTTAACATAATGAATGAAGGGAGGACTAAAGCCATGCCACCGCAAAGCACCAAACATAAAATCCCAACAAACTCTGTCAAACGCTTTCTCAGCATCTAAGGTAATGGCGGCGATTGAGGCCAGATGAATAATGTTAAGGAAGGTTCTCGAATTGTCAGTAATGGATCTACCTTTAACAAAGCCGGATTGATAAATGTTGGTGAGATCAGGAATAACTCTATTAATACGAGAGGCCAAAACTTTAGCGTAAATTTTACAGTCCGTGTTAAATAAAGAAATGGGTCGATAATTTTTGCAAAGGGAGGGATCTTTATCTTTTTTAGGGATTAAGCATAACATAGCCTGAGTGAAAGAACCTTGGGACCTCCCTTGAGCAACTAAGGAATTAATCAAAGAAAATAAATGTGGTAACAGGATATCTTTAAAGTGGAGATAAAAACGAACCGTGAAACCATCTGGGCCCGGAGTTTTATCTTTGGGAAGAAGAGTAATAGCATTAAGTAGTTCTTTCTCTGAAAGAGGAACGTCCAGTGATGAGAGATCCACAAAACTATCCGAGGACCTAGGGAGAGACTGAAAGAAGGAGTCAATTTGAGAAGGCGAGGGAACAGATTCGGGCGTATAAAGTGTGGAATAATATTGAACAAAACAATCGAGAATTTTATCATCAGTATACTGAGGATTCCCATGTGAGTCAGTAATAGTTATTATTCTAGATTTTTGTTTTTTAATTTTTAGATAAGTAGCGAGAGACTTACCAGCCTTATTGCGTCCCCCATACATTTTGGAATGAAAATTGAGAAGATTATTACTCGCAGAATCCCAAGAGTGTTTGTTATATTGCATTTTTGCTTTGATGAGGGAAGAGAGCGATTCTGAAGAATTAGTGGTAAAGTAGAGATGCTCTAGGTCTTTGATTTGTTTAAGAATTTGGGCCGACTTTGATAGAGCTGTTTTCCTTTTCCGTGAGACAAAAGCAATAATAAAACCTCTAGCAGCAGCCTTGAAGGAATCCCAAATAGAGTGAAAGTGAGAAGTAGAATGAAGATTATTTACAAAAAAATCCTTCGCAAAAAATATAAATTGCTCAACAAATCTGTGAATCTAGGAGGAGCGAATTATTGAAGCACCACCGCCTAGAGATGGGAGTAGGTGAGGGAAAGTCCAGATCAGTAATAACCGGAGCATGATCAGATATAAGAATTGAGCCTATTTCTGAATTAGTCATAAATTGGAATTAATGCTGTGTGAGAAAAATATAATCTATACGGGAATGTGAAGAGTGCACTGGAGAAAAAAAGGAAAATTCTAAAGTATCGGGATGAGAAAGTCTCCAAGAGTCAATAAGACCTCTAGAGGAGATAGCATTAAAAAAGGACTTTTGCATTTTATTGGGGACATATCTGGTGTGTGATTTGCGATCTAAAAATGGGTCCATTAGTTGGTTACAGTTACCACCCACAATCAAATTATCACTTGCATGAGAGGAAAGAAGCTTAGAAAAATCCCTCCAAAAGGATAAATCAACACCGTTAGGGCCATAAACATTACAGAAGGAAAATTGTGTATTATTAACAGTAACATCTAAAAATAGCCACCTACCACAAGTATCATGGAATTCATTGTGCAACTGAACAGATAATGACTTATGAAACAAAATAAGAACACCATTTTTAGGTCTCGGCTTGGCAGCGCGCATGCGCTGTCTCTCCGAGACTTCAAGTAATTAGTATCAGGGGTGAAACTCCCGGGTACTTTCTCTTGCCGCTTGCCATTTGTTTAGCTGTGGAATTGATCTTCTTAGCAGGCTTATGGTTGGCTGTGAATGCGATAAGTCACTTCCGTTTTATGCGGAAGCAGCACAGCCTAACCACAGTTTTCGTCCGCTTTTGTGTTTTATTTGTGTCCGAGGGGAACTTTTTTTTAGGATTTTTGCCGCCTAGCATGCTCACTTGCATACATAATTAGCATGGAGCTCGTCACGAGCGCCGCGCTGTTATTATACACAATCAGGACGGCGCTCGTCATGATGCAAGTTTATACACACTCCGGTGTATTTTTATATTCATTTAATTATATTTGTTTTTGTATGCGTCCATCGTTTAATATAATTATTGGCACATACTTCACATTTATTAAGTGCCTGCTCTTTTAAATCCTGGCTTGCGCGCAGCAGCTGCTGTACTTTCACCCCGCCCTCTTCCCCCCTTTCCAAGCTGGATTTGTCCAGGCCCCGGAAGCATCAGTTCCTCATACTCCCTGCGGCCATAAAACATGTGGGACTCCTGTGACCCACAGCACTCTTTGCAGTATGTATCGCTAAGTAGGGTAACAGCTTGTTTTTACTGGGAGCCGGTTTTATCAGCAATATCGGCCCCAGTATCAAAAGCGCCAGAGCAGTGTTCAGTTTCCCACCAGCTACCAACTCCTCAGTCCGCCGTAATTGCCAGGGCTGTCTTGCCGTTCCCAGTCCAGCCCTGTTTGTAAGGCTGACACTTGAAACAATAAACGATTAAACTGTATTATTATTAGTGCCCCGTTGCTGGGGTCAGAAGTGTTCATTCTGTAACCCTGGTGGCACCCTCATGGCGCAGCGATCACAATGACGACAACAACACAACACGTATGGAGTGTGCCCAATCAGCCGCTTCTTGGATTGTTAAATATATCGCTTGACATTTTTGGGCGTGGCATTGTTTATGAGAGATTGAAGAAGGGTGTGCAGCTCCTTCCACTCCCTTTCTATCGCTATGAGATGGTACTTACAACGTCTACATCTTGTGCTTGTTTAAAGTGAAGCAGAATGTGTTGATGAAGGCATTGGTTTGTTTGAAACAGCGCCTATCACCTCTTACAGACATCTGGAGCAATGCCCTCCACTTCTGAACACAATGATGTTGCATGCTCACAGGAGGATGCTTATCCAGTAGGAGCGCAAACGCTGAAGTCGACAGATGAATTGTTTCAAGCTGATATCTACAGCTGAGCGTTGTTAATGTGTATTTCTTGTGGGTGGAGAACTTTTTGCGTGTGAAAGGGTCATTGTGAGGGTCAGTGGTCGAGAGGATGCATGGATGAACGAGTGACTGAGTACTTTCATAATTATTGGGTGTGTGGGCACAAGTAAATGGTTGAATAACTGAATGCACTGGTTAATGTTTGTGAATGCATGGATGGATGCTGACAGGGTATACCAATCTGATGGTCTGTACCTCAGATAGTAGTTATGATAATGTCATATGAATGACAGGTACCAATATTATGGTAGTGCAAGCATTACAGCAGGGGATGGCTACCATCATGCCCCCTATATATAGATAAATATAAAGAATTACCCCGTAATGTCATTGTGAACATTTCATCAAGGGTGGGCACCATCCAAGACTGCATATAGCAAGTCAGGAATTAAAACCAGTCGTTTAAGGTATGTATCCTTGCTCTTTTTGTTGCCACCCGGGGCCTCTGAGTATTTCAACTCGCCACGCCCTTCCATTTTCAAGCCAGCTGCTCCCAGGATTACCTAAACCCATGCCACAATCAGTTCACTGAGTTATTTTCGCTTTACTTGATATTAATGTACAGGAAAGAGGCAGACAATGTTCCACAGAATTCGAACTGATTTTAAAATCACATTAAATTGTTTTACCGAGTTTATTTTGTTAAGCCGCAGTCAATATGTTTAGGCGCATCCAAAGGAAGTTCTTCATTTCGCAACTTCCTGAAATTGCCGCCATGATGGGAGATAAAGATAACATAAAAGTATAGAGCTCGCTGCTCCCATGTGGTCCACGACAGAACTCAGCAGACCGGGGAGCACGCAAAAGTAATGTTTACGGTGAAGCACAAACGAAGACAGAAACAGTTTAACCATCTCTGGTTTTTAGCTGGAGGCATTGTTGGATGAATTTGGCCTTTCTCTCAGTAAAACAACAAGCATTTACAATGCAATGGTCTCGGCATTGGTAAAGTTAGAGCTATTGGCATTGCTCATGACATTATTTTTGTTTATGTTTTTGTTTTTAAAACATTTAAAGAAACGGCATTGTCACGAGCAATGCCAATAGCTCTAACTTTAACAATGCCGAGACCGTTGCATTGTAAATGCTTGTTGCTATTTACTGCTGGAGAACAGAATGCCTCTCCAACCCATTGTCTACGCAGCGAGGACAAATCTTGAGAGTTAAGGTGGGTTTCTTGTAACAATACAACATGACATTTCAACCTTGCTAAATGAGATAAGACACGTTGTTTTTTAACAGGGTTGCGAACGCCTTTAACATTCCAAGAAATAACACGAAGACCATTCATTTCTGGAAATAAAGTAAAGATAAGCAGAAAGGAATATGGAATTTAAGACAGAGTAGAGAATGAGAAGTAAACTGAAAATAGAAGTTAAATGAATATGAAACTGAATAAATAGCAAGAAGCAGAGAAATTAAAGCAGGCAACCACCACAAATACGGTGATAAAGATATAAAAGAGAAGAAAAACAAAGAAGTACCACGATCAGAAAAGGAAAAAAAGGAAGTGTGGTGTGTATCAGATAGTGAAGAGGTTGCCAAAAGAATAGAGATGACAGGGATAAAAAGGAATGAGGAAAGGGAGGACAAACAGCAAAAAGGGGGAAGAAGCGAAGAGGAAAAGGGGAAAAATAGAGAGAAGGGTGCAGGGGTACAGAAACCCCCAAAAGGCATCCAAAGGAAGGTGACAAAAAGCCAATAGACTTTAGCCACAGAAAGCAATTGAACAAAAAACATTACTGTGAGAGGGGGGCGACAAAGAACAAAACAGCCGCACTAAAAGGAGCATATAAGAGAACAGACTACCACAGAGATAGAAAAAAACTGAAAGACAAAAGACTATAAATTGGAAAACTAGAACAATATATCAATCAAATAGGACAAGTGAAGGAACTTACCAAACATCTATGGAAAGAAACAGCAACAGAAAGGGGTAAACACTGTAAACAGCAGGATGGGACAAAGGGTGACCTTGACAAGAACACCACAAAGGGGAATCCTGCAAAACAAAAGGAAAAACAAGGAGTGAGCAAAAGAAGTACAGGAACTATCCAACAAATAACAGAATATTTTAGAAGGACAAAGTAGTCATATACTTAAAAAACGAAAAACAACTAGGGTTTGCTCAATTCCATAAGTTCTCCCTTGTGAGTATGAATGAACTTCCGCAAGTCAGCAGGATCCTCAAAACTAAAAGTTCTCTCCTTATAGGTCACTTTGAAAAAACAAGGGTGTTTTAAACCGTAGCGTGCATTCATAGATCTCAAGGCAGGTCTGAGGTCCAAAAATTCCTTTCGACGAGAAGCCGTAGGCTTGGAAACGTCCTGAGTGAAAAAGACCTTGTGCCCAGACCAGATCATTTGCTTATGTTGCTTGGCGGCCTGGAGAATCGTCATAAGATCTGAGTAGAGGAGGAAATATGCTATGATTCCACGAGGTTTAGATGCAGAAGATGTATTCCGAGGCCCCAGACGATGAGCACGTTGTATGTTAAAGTCTGAGGATTTCGGGAGGCCAACAATTTGAAGAACTTGAGATTTTAGGAATTGGATCATATCCGACCCCTCCGAACCTTCCGGAATACCATAAATGCGCAGGTTGTTGCGCCTATTGCGGTTTTCCAAATCCTCCGCTACCTTCTTGAGCTGGCCGACCTCTTTGGTGAGAGTGTCAACTTTAGTAACAACATCCTGTGCATCACTGATCCTCTGTTCCACCTCAGAAAGTCTCGTATCCAAACTAGACCATTTATCATCTAACCTCTGAAGCGTAGCAACAGTGTCTGTCATAAAAGGACGAATAAGGCGCAACTCTTCCATAATATCCTCAAGAGTGAGAGGCAGCGGAGACTTGTTTGGGGAAGGCGGGTCTTTTTTGGTACGCTTGACAGAAGGGTTACTTGAGTCCTTCCTTCCCCCAGTGGAACCACCGTGAGGTTTAGTTGAATGTGCGCCCTCCATACTGATGGTATCGCAACCAATTATGACAAAAACAACCAATGGCGGAATGCAGGCAGGACAGCAGTGATATTGCTTAGTCAGCAGCAAGAGGAGGCGTAGCAAAAGATGAAAGTGCCAGGATACAACACAGCGAAGGGTACTGGGATGCTGGAAACACAACTGGCTCCTTCCAAAGTAATTGCTAGAAGATACAGTCCGAGGAAACCACAAAAGCAGCAAAAGAGACCAACCACTAACAAATACTTGCGCAAAAAGATGGCATAATGTGAACCAACGCAGCCACCACCATAGTGCCACAAGAGAACAACAGGGAACTGACCAAAAGACTCAGTGGCAGCAAAAAAATAGAAGAAAAACGCTGCAGAAAAAACAAAATGGCGGCCGCCATCTGAGGGGAGCAGAGAATGCGCAATTATAGTGACAAAAAGACCGCATTTCGGTCAAAAAGACTTGCCAAAACAGTCTCTGCAGTGTCCCATGACCGAATCCATCCTCGGAGCGAAGCTCCGTTGCATTAATAAGGTGCCTTCACGCTCGAGTCGGCTTTGTTCGAGCGGAGCTCCTCACCCGGCGGCCATCTTGAATCGCCGCGCCGGTCCGTCTCCGCGTTTTAATTTTTTTTATTCATTTTTTTTGTTGCTGTTTTCAAGTCATTTCCAGAAGAATACATGGAAAGCTGTGCAAGTCGATGCTTTAATGTCATACTCCTGGAAGAGTCCTACAACTATTGTTTGTGCTAGTATTACTCACTGTCAGGGCCGGGCTGTCCTGTAGCGGGCACCGGGCGTTTCCCCAGTGGGCCGAAGGCTGGGGAATGGTTTTGTACTAGTGGGGGTTTTTTTTAGGTCTCGCCTAGCGCTGGAGCACGCATGCGAGGCTTATCGTGATCGAGAACATTTCTGTAGCCAAGCCCATCAATATGATTGGCTGGCGTCATCATTTATGTTAACCGCTGGCCTCCGATTGAAAGTGAGGCTTTTTTGATACCGCCCTGGCTCCTTCTGCGACGGCCCATCCGGACTGGATTGTTTGCTTGCGGCGTGACACGGTCTCCTTCATTACTCAGTGTAGGTCCTTTTTTTCATTAAAGTAAAGGCGTGATGGCGACAGCTTGTTTGGAGTGCCAGGGATTTAAATCTCTTGAGTGCAGATGTTCCACAGGACTCCGGGCTTGCGCTGTGAGGAGGCATCCTGCTGAGGTGCCGTCTCACACAGGCCACCGTGTCCCTCTTGTGTCCGATCCATAATGCTGCCGACTCTCACAATTACAGCTCGCACGCTCCTGCACTGAACATGCTGCTGGAAGGATGCCTGGCAACCCGTCATTCACCCACTCTTTCATGGGGAACATTTGCATACATAAACAAACACATGCATTCCTTCGCTAGCAACAGTGGGTGTAATTTTATTTTAATTGATGGTATCGACGTACGTTGTACAGGACCCTGGGGTTTCTGTCCCACTATGTAGTAAGCTGCCCCCCGTACCTCTCGCTGCTACCTATGTTAACCACATTTGATACAGAGCAAAACGAATTAGCCCCATAGGGATATCTCTACGTGTCTACAGCCGACTTGTGCCACAGAACTGCCAATTGTAACCGGCTTGCTGCTTCAAGCACACTAGCCAGAATTATCTCGGTACAGGTTAAAATGAAACTAGGTAGAATAGCTGAAATTAAAGACGGCCTGTCTGGATAGGGCTGTGGATGCAGAGTGGGTGAAAAGCTTAAGTAACATAACTGCATTAGCAAGCAGGCTTTTATGAAGAGGGCGCTGGATGGCTATTTACATTGCACATGTGCCTCCCGGGATCCCACGGCTCGGCTAGCGCAAGGCATGCTGCAAACAGAACAGGTGCTACTCTACCTTGCTCTGTAATACTTAGGGTCTGCTCCGAAGGCAGGAGGAACTCCCTGCAATTTTCCAGGTCCAGCACGGGCGCCTTCTTCCGGCAGTGGTCCGTGATAATGAGCAGTGCCCTCTCAATCAAGTTGGCATTGTCCTCCTTAGTGGCACTCATCGCCCAAAGTGCATCGTTCACCCCCTTCTGCCCCTTGCAACAGAAGCCAGAAGTGCGGGCTCTGAAATTGCGCGCAGCCCCCCTCCAGGCAGGCCAGTCCTTTTCTGCAGACATCCATGCAGTCTCCAGGCATGTGCACTCCGCTTCCACTCTGTGCCGCCCTTGCCTGGCAGTCTGGGGGCACTTTGCGCTCACTGGCTATTCTCTGCAATCCCGGCGCTGCCTTGTGATTTTTCTTGGTTTCTCTGAGATCAGATATCTGTTTACTGCACAGGGGTGGTTCAGACAGAGAGATCCTCCTACTAAATCAGTGTTATAGTCTAATGCTAAATATTAAAGCTGCAGCGCAGCAGAGGCAAAGCATTAACCCCTCGTGCAATTAGCAGTCTCTCAGCTGAAAGGAGGATCTCCCATGCTCATATGCAAATGAGATGCTTTTGTGACCACCCTCCAGACACACTCGGTGCACACCAGGGGAAATGTCACCGACATCAAATATACGAAAGGATGTGACATGAACTTTTACACAGATATATCTCATAGTGTGCCAGCAAGACAGTGTATTGATGGTGTGTCATGGGCACACTGCCCTTTCCTCACAAAAGTACTGACTGCTTTCCTGCAACATTCAGCGCGCCATGCGCGCTTTCACTTTCCAAGCAGCCCTGGATAATGTCTGTCGCTTCTTTGAAATTAAATAGGTCTCGCATTTACAAGAGTTTGAGCTATTGGCATTGTAAAAGACAATGCCTTTTATTTATGTGTTAATTATCGAAACAGATAAATAAAAGGCAGTGTCATTTACAATGCCAATAGCTTAAACTCTCGCAAATGCGAGACCTATTGCACTGCAAATGCTTGTTGTTGCTTGGGGCCAGATTTGCAGCAGGCCCCTCGTAAGAAAAGCGCAGCAGCAATCCTGCCAGCCCCCCCACCCCTCCCCCCCGGAGGCCAGTGGGACATATTTGCCAGGGCTGGTTTGCGATCCCAGTCCGGCCCTAATCACTGTGGAATTGTACCCGAAGTACTATCTTGCTTTGGGAAAGACAAGAGCCTCTGTGCAATTTTCAATTTCTTTTTTCTCGGAGGGAACAATAATATTTTAATGCAAAAAGCATTTCCTCTCCGTAACACGAACATCTGAGGTGTTTAATTCACACCCTGGAAAATCAGTTACTCCAGCCCTTGACAAGATCAATCCTCTGACCATTAGGAGATTGGAAAATTGGTGCAGCAAAGCAGAAAAGGTGGTATACCATAGTCAGGGTTGCCCGAGAACGTGGGAGAAGGTTTGGGGTCAGTAAGAAGCATACAGGGGTTATTGAAACATGCACCTTGAAGAAGTGGGATTGCATGCAAGAGATTTTGTTAGAGTAACCAGTAATGTATGAAGGTTTACTCAATATGGACTGTTGCCCTATTCCTTAGTGAAGATTATTGTACATTATGCATGCAGAACATATTCAAGTATATCTTTTATCAACGCTTATGTATGAAATGGTCCGATTGTACTGAGCTTAAATTGAATAAAAAAGAACAAAACCCTCTGATCATTTGTAGTGTGAGGAAGGCTTAAAGGGACGCTTGGAAAGGCACCCACTTGGTAAGATGAAATCCCTGCTAGAATTCTGCAAACACAGCCCATGAAATTAAAAGCTGCACTAAGTCTTTGACCACAGAAAACAGCTGCTCTGAGGCTGAAATAAAATTAAGCTGAGAGCAGGAAGAATATCGATTATGAGTGTGGGGTGGAAAGGAATGAGCCATGATTTGGTGTGAGGGAACAAAAGTATATTTTCCCCAAGGGGTATGAGAATCCCACTGTAATTTACTGTTGGTGATTTAATTTCTTTTGACATCCAAAACTGTGCTTGGCTGCTCAGTCACCGCAGTCCTGACCGGTGTGCACAGATGTGAATCTGATGAAATGACGCAGCCCTGTTGTCAGCCACACACAGCCCTCCTGGCCCGCTTTGGGCGGTCTGTTATTGCTCAAGACATTTCTAGGTCATCTTCTGCATTGGGCGGGTCTAACTATTGCTCAACTGCTTTCTTCTCTTCTGCTTTGAAGGGTGAAGTGGGCTTGACGGGTCCTGCTGGTCGCGAAGGATCGCCAGGAAAAGACGTAAGTATACTATGCGGAGCCGAAATAGTTCCTGTGTGTTAACTGTATTGGTGTATACTGGCTGACTACTGGGTAAGAAAACTGCAAGCAGGGGAGCTAAGCCGAAGATAGGTAACGAGACAGGACAGGACTCTTGATGAAAGTTTGACTACAGGGCCACCCACTCATGCCTGTGGGAACGTTTGTTCCCCTTGGTTTGAGTAATACCCAACAGCGGCAAGTTTATATATAAAATATCATGTGCATGTAAACCGTATGCCCACAAAAGTAACCACACGTTGGTCACGGTAATGGGGGAGTGACCTCTTTACTAACCTACCCTGACAAAAGCCCAGGACTTCCCACAGGCCAGAAGAATAGGGCTGAAACATGTTGGTGTTATAGGGCATAGGACCATCACATCATTACACCCTCATAGTATTCTAATTGTAACCTTCCCTCCCACCCCACTTATAAAGAATACCTTTGGTGTGGGTGACAAATTTTATCTTTAAAGTTATGCCCCCTTACACATTATCTTCATAAGACCTCCCTAAAACACGGTCGAGCCCACCCTGACCTTTAGGAGTCATGGTGAACCCGATGATGAGCATGCCACTACTAGAGTGAGTGAGGGTTATATAAAGAAAAGGTTTTCTTTTCCCTTCCCACCCCTATAGTGGGTGTGTCATTTTGCGGCGTACGACTGGTCCTATATAAGAATTCAAGGGGTCGTTTTTTGCTCCAGAAGGGATACCTTTTTGTTCTGAAGTATAAAATAGGGAGGTTGTATCCCTTCAACCACCCTCTAGAGGATCGCTCGACCCCTTAAGGGTTGTATGTCTGCACCTCTACCCCTTACATTCTTCTATATGGGTCAGAAAACAAACATGATGAAAACAATGTAAACTCAGTAATCAAATGGCCCGAGTTGCAAATATTTGGTGCACTTATGCAGGGCTTTAAGTGGGATGAAAAAAATGTGGGTGCGAGGGTCTCTAAAAGAGGGCTGGCTAATACAATTGAGGGCATGGCCTAAACACATGAACTACGTTTCTGTGATTTCCATAATGTGCCACCCAACCGCTATTTTGGTGCCTCTCTGAGCTTTATAAACCAACAACTGGCATATATATATAAAGGCAGCAAAGACTATTGGCCTTGTCAATGTTAGCTTTTAAGATAAATGAGTAAGAACAATGATTTTGTTGTACATAATTTATACTGAAAATAAAACTGTTTTAAATCAGAAATCGTGGGATTGTGGATTAAATAATACTTTGGCCTCTGGCGTTTTATACTGGTCTACAGAGTGCCTGAAATGCTCCAATTATGTTGACTCTGCCAGATATGTACACCTTTTGCCTCTTCACATCTCCTCTAGCTATATCTTACACAATTCTCTTCAATACACTGTTTTCACTCTCTCCTGAATGCAGTTGCTCGCATCTCCTTCAACATCACAACCCCTCAAACAGACCTACTCCTCTGTAAGCACTGCATTTTCTTGTACGTCCTCTTTGTGAATAATTCCTTCACACATATTTGCACAGCATCTCAATTGCAACTGGAAAACGTGGCCATTGCACTGTGTGCTCTGCAGAGGGGCCAAGGATTGGATGTCCATATATTCTTAACAGCTTTCTGACACACTCACAGGTACTGTGAGAACCTTGCACTGCCTTCAGCCTCAGCTCCAAAGCTTGTTGCCTGTTGTAAACATCCCGAGGAGACTCAGTTCAAAGTATTTATTGTACAATAGTAATATGCTCCACAAAACAAAACAGAAACACTTTATCCTGGAAACAACAAACACTCTTAGAGAAAATAAGATTTTGTGAACACACAAATTCACAAAAGAAATGTGCTTGTTCATATAAAGTAGATTTATTCATGCATCATGCTTCTTGCCCCACAAGGGTTTGCACTGGTGGGCATGTGCCTAGAGCAGATTCCAGTGCATCCTTAACTTACATAGTGTTGTACAGGAATATGCCCTTGTCGCTCCTTTAGTTCCCCTAGTGCAGTCCTGGCGAATTACAGAATAAGTACCAATGGAAACAAGTGGTGCTTAATTTGTAAAAGAATAAGGGCCAGTGCCCAATGTTTGCTCAGAAGCACGTGGCCAGCACTATCGGCAGGTAGGGTGCCAAATACCAAGGCTCATAGTCTTGTTCCACCTCATGCCTCCTTAACACACCACCAGGCACCCCCTGCATCCCTACTGTCTCCTTTTGTCACGTTTCTCCATCTTTTTATTCTCCCTCCACCATATCTCTACCACCCCATTTGTGTTTTTCTCTCTCATGCTTTGGATCAAAGTCCGTTTAGGACATATGAGTTCCAGTAGGCACCACCTGAAACCCCCAGCTCAAATTAAGCACTGGAAACAGGAGACAGAAGTGTTCCCTATCATGTGCTTCATGAATAGTGGGGTACCCATTTACATTCCTTGTTCATCTACATTGTGGTTGGAAATGTAAATTAAGCATTGACATGAGCAAACCATTTATGGCCTGTAGGTGCTAAGTCTGATTCTATTAGTTGAAGTTAGTATGAGGGTGAGAGCCTCCTTGACGTCAGCAGGCCTGTCCCCTCGGCCACATGGCCAGGGTGCCTATGTATATAAGCGCTTTGTTATCCATAGAGGGCTGGGCTAGAAAGGCAAGCATAGCACCCGACAAATTGGCCGCTGGGCCCATTTCTAAACCAGGACTTGTTGCCCAATGTAGGTGCACCTTTTAGCCCCATTGTAAATAGAGAATGTGTGCCACATTGCAGTAGGAAATGTATGCAAATCATACACGTACATCTACGATGTATTGATTTCCTTTTGACTAAACGTTTATGAATAGAAAATGTATATGGATATACACAAGTGAGACATTCACATCGAACGTTTTCTTCTAAAATGCAGTAGGTACTTATAATTTTATATTTTGGACAAACTAAAATGCAAACAAACAGAGCATCTATGAATCCTAGATTCTTATCAACATTTTGGGTCAATTTCCAATTTCTTTAAAGATTCATAACATTTCTACAAGTACATCTTTGAACTATCATAAAATTGTAGAAGTCTAAGCACATTCTTACAACCTTACATTTACTCCTGTGGACTGCCTGCAGTGTGCACAATTCACAGGCGTAAGTTTGACAGAAGTATATACATTTGCCCATACAACTTTAACAAAAATGTATTTCTAAAGATGGAATTCCTTTTTGAGTGTTATAAAATGCTTCCCAGTAAACTCAAGGATAATATGGTGGTGTCTGTTCCACTGAACATTTATATCAACCTTTCTAGGACTACAGTTGCATATACATGTTAACTGGGAAAATGTATTAGGAGCAATGCTGGAAAAGACGGGGATCCAGCGGGATCTCGTCTCCAGCAGGACCCCGGCTCCAGCTGCTATTGGGATGCGGCATCCCAATGATATGTGTTGTGCTTCAGTGCAATTTTCCGACATTCAGCAGGAGACTTCCCAGCCGCAGCAGCACTGTATGTGTCTTGCCTTCAGGGTAGCAACCTTCCGGTGTTGAGGGATGCCTCTTATTTTCATTGCATCTGGATGCAACACAAATGTCTTACTTAAAGGGCCATCTGCACTCCTTTTGTTCAAGTCTCATCCTGGCTGAGAGCTAGGTGAGCACAACAACTAGCAACAGAAGATCGCATAAAAATTGTGCAAATTTTCACTGCAGATTTTTGATTTGTGTCATAAATGTCATCAAATCCTGGATTTTGGAGAATTCAAACCATAAAAGGAGGTGTGGTTGGATTTGTCTCTTACTGTTACATAATTGTGAATATAGTCGAAAATCTTCCACCCTTAGAATTTCATAACTAATTATTTTTTGTAAATTTCTAGGGCGAGCAGGGTCCTCCTGGGCCACAAGGCCCCCGCGGCATTCGAGGGCAGACGGTAAGTTTCCTGCATTCATTTATTGTTTGGGGGGTGGCTAGTAATACCTATTTTGCAATCTAAATCACACATCCTGATCAGCTAAAAACTGGTTAATTTGCATTGGGCCCACTTCATCAGGTAAGATTGCCCGATTGATGATCACACACTGTAAAATGAAAATATAGTATGCAGTATTCAGAAGGTATTGGGGCCGTTCTACTGTGCCGGATGTAGGTAGACTAGTATAATCTGAATTAGAGATATCATTGGAAGGGTTTAGGAATTGTGCTTACCTATACACACACAGTCTGGTTGTGGCCCTTGGAGAATGTATGACTTAAGGGAGACTAGTAGGGTTGTTCTAGTGTTCTGATGCCTTTCTTTTATTTTCGAATCGCTTCCCAAACACTGAATGGAGATTTGGGACGTTTCCTTTAATGCAAGTCAGACAAAGCATTTATTGCTGAAACATAGCTGAATAGCCATTCTATGCCGGATTTGACACTGGCTACACCAGCTGGATTCTGGGTGTTAAAATATGAACGTGTTGGGAGATAAAGTGGGGTGTTGCAATCTCTTATAGAGGGGCTTACGAGTCTGTGAAAGTGAACAACTCCCCTGTGGGGGACTGCCACATTTAAAATTTTTCAGACATTTGAATTTTTTCGCTCAATAAAATGGTCAAACTGGGAGGTGTTATTCTATACAGACTCCACGGTCATAACTGGGGGGCATATGTACAAGCTCCTTGCACCTCTTTGGACCGCCATTGCATCACTTTTTTGGACGCAATGGCGGCGCTGCATCTGCTCCATATTTACATGGATGCAGATGAGTCACTTTTCTACAGGCTGTGTTGGTTTTCACCTGCATGAAAATGGCCTGCGCCGCCTTAGATTTTAATTTATGCAAGGTAGGCGTTCCGCCAGAAATGCCTATCTTGAAAAAGCTGCAATGGTATTTATTACTTTTTCTGTTTATGGCGCAGCCTTTAGCAGCACTGCCAATGCATCACAATCCCTACGACTGCTAAACCCAGGCATAGGGATGACACATTGGCTGTACCCAACGGACCACACCAGCTGCAGTGACTTGATTGCAATCTGCAATCAAGTCATGAGGTAAATGGGTCACATAAGGTAAGTATATGCACATAATGTCACAATGTGTGACATTATGGGGTGATGTCACACATACAAATGGGCACTAGGCCCACTTGTATGCGTCACATCCAGGACCAATATGTTTGAGTGCAAAGTGACTTCGTCACCTTTTTACACTCCAACACATTGATCCCCATTCAGTAGTTGATGCGTCAGTTAAAACTGATGCATCGTCTCTAATTTTGACGTCTTGCTGGAGTTGCATCAGTTTTCATGCCAACTCCAGCAATGCGCCAAAAAACCCTACATCATGGTGCGCCGTATTGTAAATATGGCGTATCCTTGGTGGCGCAAGAGTTTCTCCCGCAGACGCAAAAAAACTGACGCATCGCTGCTTTAATGCAGCGATGCGTCACTTCTTGTATATCTGCCCCTCAGTTTGCAGCGAACTGACGTGCTGTCCCCATTTCTCCTTATCGTGGATTTTAACCTTTACTTTGAGGACCATCAGATTCTCTGAGTAGGACATTGGAGAATGAGATGCAGATTTTGACGTTAAAGCAGTAGATATTGGGTCCAACAAATAAGGTTGGGCACACTCTTGTTCTACTATTAACAAATTTAAATAAGGTGATGACTTAATGAATTGATCCCATCATTTGGTCGGATCATTTTTAAGTGAATTGCACTTTTTCTTTATTAAGTGGTGTGCCAGGCACCAGAGCATTCCTTCCGTTTTACAGAGATCTTGGAGGACAGTAAATCCTGCTCTTTTTATTAGCAATTTTAGCCCCCCTATAATTAGGGAGGTTAACTCAGTGGAAACCTCAGATAAGAAGCTCACAAATGCAAGGACTTTAACATTTGATATTTGTGCCCCTGTAAAGGGGAGTAATCCTTTAAGTAGACCATTATCTGAGAAGTTGTACTCAAATGAGTTAAAGAAAATAAAAATGGCATTGTAACTTTCTTGAGCCTAAGTCGCCGCACGCTAAGCATGTAGAGGATGAGGAGATCTATAAAAATGCACTCAAAGCCTATCATAAACAACTTAGACAAGTTAGGAGGCAATAGTTTCTAAGAAGACTAGTGGAGAATAGTGGATCATCTAGGGAACTATTGAAAATAGTTAAAGAATTAGCTCATCCAGTTGTTCTGGAGTCAGAGTTTCGGGCCCTTCTAGTGAGGAACTGGCTGTGTTCTTTAATAACAAAATTGAGATTCTGCTTTTGGAGATCAATTCCCGCTGAGTGAGGAACGTTTAAAAAATGTTAGACCTCAGCCGGGAGCTGCCTCCAACTGGGATAGATTTGCTGAACTAACAGTGGAGATGGTGGGCGCTTGTTCATGTTATATTTTCACTCTCCTGGCCCCTATCCTTAGTCCGTATGTAACATCGCTCTTGAATAAATCTTTGAAGGAGGCTGAGTTTCCCGCAGCCTGGAAACAGGCTTTGGTTTTGCCGTTGATGAAGAAAGCTGGTTTAGATGCCCCCATACTGTCCAACTATTGCCCTATTTCATTGTTACCTTACCTGGCAAAGGTGTTGGAAAGATTTGTCAACATCCAACTAACTCAGTATTTGGAGGGTATTAACTTGCAGGACCATTCTCAAACTTGGTTCAGAGATAAAAACAGGACGCATTCTACTTGATTGGCGGTGTTGGACAGTATTAGGTCTTTAGTGGATCAGGGCAGATCAGCAGCCCTGATCCTTTTAGATGTGCCTGTGGTTTTCAACACCATGTCTCACCACCTTTTGTTTCAGAGGCTGCTTGAAATTGGTCTGCATTCCTCTACCTTGCAGTGCTTGTTTTTACATAAAAGATCGCATTCGGTCCAGCTGCCCCCTTTTAAATCAAGCCCCTTGAGACTGCATTTGGCACCTTTGGCACCTTTGGTGGATGTTGTCAAGATGAGGGGCTTTGACATCTTCATGTATGCTGATGATACTCAGTTGATTAATTCCATCAATGATAAGTACTCTGAAACACAGAGGAATTTAGTTAGTTGTCTTTCAGAAGTAGCAGGGTGGTTTCAGGCACTTTGTTTAAAACTTAATGCACACAAAACAGAAATCTTGCTTTTTAGTGAGGCCTGCAAGATCTGAAATGATTCTTGGTAGCCTTCGTTGGTAGGTCCCCTACCCAGGCATGAAAGTATGGCATAGAATTTGTGTTTTTAATTGAGGATTCTCTTTAAATGCAGGAACAGGTGAATACAGTGTGCAGGAGCTTTTTGGGCTTCTGCACAGTCTTCGCAGGATATTTTGGCAGATCCCAGTGACATGGTAAAGTATTATTGTTCAAGCTTTGATTATGAATAGGCTAGACTCCGGGAACTCGCTTTGTGTGAGCATGCCGGATTATTTGCTCACGTCTTTTCAGTCTTTTCGGAATGTGGTGCTGATAGCCTGATAGAAAGCCCGAGATGCAGCAGATATAACCCTAGAGAAGGAGGATGAGATAATGGAGAATGATGTGGAGCTGGACCAGGATTCACTGGGGAATCTAGAACTGCCTGTGGGGCAGGGAGCAAATGGAGTGGAGGATTCCCCCAGGGCTGGAAGCCGTATATCATCAAGAGACCTGTCCCCAGAGGAGCTGGAGGACAGGAGGGAGGAGAGAAATGTTATTTGGAGCTGGCTAAGCTCAAACTGGAGAAGGAGATGTCTGAGAGTGCCTTAGAGGAGAACAATCTGGCCATGGAAGAGGAGAAGAAAACAAGGTTAGTCATGGAGAGGTAAAAACTGGCCATGGAAGAGAGGCTTGCTCTGAAGCGCATGACTTATGAGAGGAGCCAGAAGGAACTGGACTTAAAAGCCAAGCAAATAGACACCAGTGGTGGCAGAAATTCTTCAGTGCCCTCTGACAGTAGGGTCCACCTACCCAAGGGTTTGATGTTTGACTTTGTGGCAGGAGACTACATCAACAGATAGTTTGAGGCCTAGAAGATTGCTTTACAGATGTACAAGGACCCAGAGGAGGTTTGGGGAGCTAATCTGTGTGGTCTGACCCCAGAGGTACGGACAGAAATTCAGGGACAGTCAGAATATATTCCAAGAGTCCTGGGTGCATTGTGTGAATTCCTTTTTTGTAAAGCACTAGATGGTTGGATGAAGTGCAGTGAGGTAAATGATTAATAGGGGCTGTATAATTTAATTGCACAAGAGCACCTGTTCAGTCTTTGCTTTCCAGATCTGGGGCAACACCTTGTTGATAGTAAGCTCAGTGACACCAGGGAGCTTGCTAAGGAGGCGGACAGCTGTATCTGGACTAGGGTCTACAAGATGGTATCTAGGGGATCACCACAAGGATGGGAAAGGTCCTTACTGGAAGAAGGGGGGGGGGCAGAAATTAAAGCAAGGAGTCCCCCTAAAAGGCCACAAACTAGTTATTTGGGACAGGGCACCCACGCCCCTACTGGGAAGAAGAAGTTGTTCCCTGACAGGAGGTCTACAAGGAAGGCACCCTAGGAGTGCTTTGATTGTCAGAAGGATGGGCATTTCAAGGGAGATGCCAAGTGTTCCAAGCGGACACAGCCCTCCACCGTTGGGCAGTCAGTGGGGTTGACTAGTGTAGTGTTTGGGGAGGAGATGGTCCTAGATGGTTTTGGGGACAGTGTAGAGGTTTACCTAGGGTCCCTCGGTGGTGTAGAGATGGTGCAGAGAACCCATATGCCTGACAATACTAGGAAGTGCAAGCAGTGGTTTTCAAGATTAATGGGTAGCGGGTGGGGGCTCTGAGCAGGTAGTCCTTAATGTGTTCCACCAAGTTGTTGCAGCTGACAACTGGGAGAGTCACTTCCAGTGGTGCTGGATCCCTTTGAATCGGAAGGGGGGATCTCAGAATCTTAGAGGGTAGTAGTGAGTGCATCCATGCCTTTGGATTGGCTGCTTGGTAATGATTACAAGCATGCCACCTGGAAGGAGGTGGAGCTCAGGTCCCATGTGGAGATGTTAGGGCTGCCTGAGTGGGTGTGCTTCACCACACGTTCCATGGGAGCCCAACTGGCTGATTAAGAGGACCTGAAGAGTAGCCACGGTGCCCGCCAAAAAGAGTAAGGGCAAGGTGCGTCGGACCCCACTTCTGAGACTCCAAGGGTCCAGGAGGAGGCTGAACTTGAGAGGGATTCACCATGACCTACAGGGGAGGATGTAGCTAAACTGGGAAACCTGCCAGAGCCATTCAACTGGCAGCAGGAAGGTATACACACCAGGGAGGAGTTCTGCAAGGAGCAGAGTAAATGTCCTTCTTTTGTGGGTCTGTGGCAGCAGGCTGAGACCCAGGCAGCTGGTGACGCCTCTGGCAAGCTACTGGGAGAATGGTCTCCTGCATAGTGAGCCTAAGTCTCCAGAGCCTGGTGCAACACTTGTGTTGGTGGTCCCACAGTGCTAGAGGACCTTCCTACTGGATCTGGCTCATGGCTCATGATGTGCCACTGTCAGTTCATTTGGGACAGGACAAGTCCTTTGACAGGCTTATCACCCACTAATATTCGCCTCAAATGAGGGAAGTGCAAGGCCCCTCTACAACCTTTTCCTTTCATTGCAGGCCCTTTGAGTGGATAGGCATCGAAATTGTTAGGTCTCTGGACCTTAAGACATCCATGGGCAACAGATCTTTTCTTGTCAGGGTGGACCTGGCCACCCTGTATTGGCCTGTAATTTTCAAGTTCATATTTACTGCCCTTTTTGTGGATAAGGGCAATTTCAGCCCCTTTCCACGTTCCCGGTATTGGAGCACCAACTGATATTGCGTTTTTGTCATGTTTGAATAAGTCAGCATGGAGTCTGTCTAATCCCGGTGCTTTTACAGGTTTGATGGAATCTATAGCGTACTTGGTTTCTTGCAGTGAGAAGGCGATCACCCCGCTAGCTCCCTCTGTATTAACAGGCCGTCTTTCTCCGCTCAGGGCTACAATGGGCTGAAAACTGGAGTACAAGTCAGTGAAGTGGTCGGTCCAAACCGCCGAGTCTAAATAGTGCTCTGTCCTTCGTACCTGGTCCTTCCCCCACATGCAATAATTTTCCAGAACTCTGCCGAATTGTTAGTTTTTGCTGCCTCCAAAAGATCAAGCCATCTATTTTCCTCCCAATTCATCTTGGTGGTAACCAATACTTTCCGATAACCATCCCTGGCGCTCCTTACTGAATCTGCACTTCCCTGCTTTATTGATTCAAGTAGAACTGTCTTAGATCTTCTACATTCAGTTGTATACCATGGGTTTGCCCTTAGTCTCGCCTTAGGGTTGGGTTTCGGGTTCTTCCCATATTTTTAGTGAGGAGGGGCTCTAACTTGGAGGCCAGGGCAGTGTGCATAGATGTTACGGGCAAATCACTTATCTCTAGGTGTGCACCCACTACTTCTGCAAAAGTATTGTAAATACTATTCATGAGCTCTATGCTACCTGTGATCTTAGGACACCTGATGGATCTTCGGTTATTCCCTACTAAGGGGTGCACATTCTGCATGCAAATATTTGATTGATCATCCCTTACTAATTACGTCCAAACATAATGGTCGATGGTCGCTGTCATCCCTCATCTCTATTTTCAAGCTCACTATTCTGCTCCAGCTGTGGATGCTATGCATTATATAATGGATTCTTGACTGTGTACTGCCGAGCTTGAAAGTATTAAGAGAGGCAGTTTCGTCCCTGTTGTTAAGTACCCTTCCATTGCATGCCCTTAGACGGTGTTCTACAGTAAACTGTGCTATCTGTAGTACTGCATTAGTGCAGGGTTTAAATGGCCCAGCCACTAATTGAGGCAAGCTTAAGGCCGTATCCTCTTCTGTGGCATTTTCTAATCCGTTTTGTTGCTCATAGGCACAGTTGAAGTCCCCACATACAATCACGGTGTCACTAGGGTCTACAAGATCCAGGAAGCTACCTAGTGTGTTGATAATCTCAGAATTTTGTTTGCCTAATTTGTCTATTATAGACGTTAAACAAATACAGTTTTCCATTGTTATCATTTAGATACATTGTCAGCATGTCTGGGGAATCTATAGTAAAATGTATAGATCGCATCCCCAATGTTATTTTAATCCATATTACAAGGCCCCTGATGGTGTCCCTCTCTGCATGGGAATTGTGTTCTTATAAAATGTTTTGTAACCTAATTTATGTGGAGGTGTAAGTAACCATGTCTCCTGGAAAAGACAGATGTCAAATTTGTCTATGTAGCTATGCCAATCGGGGTCTTCAAGCTTTTGTTTTAGGCCAGCTATGTTCCAGGATACTATAGCTATACGTGTTTGCCCTATCTCAGTATTTTTTATGTGTTGGGATATTAAGATCTATAGGTGGACTCGCGCCCTCGCGTCGTGGAATCCCCTCCAGCTCATTTAAATCATTTAGATCACTGGCAACACTCCTTGTGCCTATAACAGTTTGGGGACCACTGGCGTGTGATTTAGTTACTATTCGTAGGAGTTCTCTACTCAGTCTAGTATCACTCTGAATTGGGGGAGGGGGCTGAGATCTGGTGTATCGATGAATTTCCTCTAGAAGTCAATCATTCTGTTCTAGCTTAGATCTACTAGGTCTTCTATCTTGCAATAATAGTGGCTGGGGAGACCTGTGGGGGATAGAGCGTTTAAATTGAATTGACGAAGAGTCAGGGGAACAAGTACGAAATTCCAGAGTGAGTAGATTGTCGACCAATTTTGGTCCTATTAGTGTCAACTCAATACAATCTACTGATTGTCCTGGTAATATACAGCTGCGCGCCCTGATAATATCCTCTCGGATTATCGAGCGACAGCCCCTGATATGGCAGATCCAATAGATCGTTTTGTTAATGAAAGAGTTTTTCCCCTCTGGCCCCTGACTTGTGCCTAGTTTTGGGACATTTGCCATGATGATTTTGTTTGCTAACGACAAACGAGGGCGAGGTGTATATACTGGGTAATTCCTACTGTAGTGAGATGGCAACTGATTTTGAGACAGAATGCGGGTCCTCTGGTAGTTAAGTGTATCATGCGCACCTGCTCGTGTAAGTGGGCGGTTAGCGGAATTCCCGTTAAGATCAGAGAATATTTGATTAGGGTGAGCAGCGACTGCTGGCGGTGGTTGTGGATGCTGATGATTACGAATTGTCCCCTGAGTGGTATTTACTTTGTGTGGCTGAAAGTGGTTGCTCATGCCTTGTGATGCCACTTGCGATCGCCCTGCTATAGCGCATGACTCTCGTGTAGCCGGAAGTGTGGGAGGAGGACTAGGTTGGTATAATGATTTAACTAATGTGGTGAGTCCCTCGATCATCACTCTCAGGGACCCTACTTCAACCCTCAGGTCCTTGACAATCTGATGGGTACTTGAGTTCACTGATTTTACATTGGGAGCAACAGTTGTCAACTCTATTGATTTGGGACAATGTTGGTATTGATCTTCCATTAAAAACATAAACAGCAAAAGGCGCACCACATCCTCAAATTTAAATCATATCAAATTAGTCCATGTACATCAAATTTTTCTTTTCCAAATTGATCTTCTTTATTATTCATTTGTTAAAATGACATTTAAGAACAGCCAAAGCAGCCGACGCGTTTCGTCCAACTTGGGACTTCTTCAGGGCGTAAGAAACAATGCATCTGTTTGTGTAATTCTTTCTTGAAATTTCTGGAATGTCATTCAAAATCAATAAATGGTATAAAGAATATGTTGAATAGGATAACGGTCTAATTCCGACAAATGGCGAATGATGGTCCCGTCTTGTTATCAGTAATAGAACATCAGATCAAAAGTTTATCCAATGATAAGGATCCTGGACGGGACCTAATCCTCTGGCATTCCGGAATGCCAGAGGATTAGGTCCCGTCCAGGATTTGAAATATGCGGAATCGGGCATTTTAAAGACTCGGACTCCTATCCTTATCATTGGATAAACTTTTGACCGTTATCCTATTCAACATATTCTTTATACCATTTATTGATTTTGAATGACATTCCAGAAATTTCAAGAAAGAATTACACAAACAGATGCATTGTTTCTTACGCCCTGAAGAAGTCCCAAGTTGGACGAAACGCGTCGGCTGCTTTGGCTGTTCTTAAATGTCATTTTAACAAATGAATAATAAAGAAGATCAATTTGGAAAAGAAAAATTTGATGTACATGGACTAATTTGATATGATTTAAATTTGAGGATGTGGTGCGCCTTTTGCTGTTTATGTTTCATTTTGCCCCAGTATTTGGGGAGGTATTGTGTTAGCGGGTACCAGTCAAGAGCGCACACACAGGGTGAATTTGAACTTGTCACCTACTAATACAAGGGGTAATTGATAATCCGGTGCTGTCCTAGAGGGTTACCGCTGACCTTGCTCTTTCTGACTCATTGATCTTCCATTACTTTATCAGATAGGGCCATTAGAGGAATAAACCTATTTGTGCAAAGAACGCTAGGTTCCAGCTGTGGTGATATGCTGTGAGAAATGTTAAGCGGACTGCTATTATTCTCTATGGTATCTTGCCTAAGGGAGGCTGTTTTGGAGGGATTAATTAGCATAGTTGTAAGAGTCGCTTGGGTATGATGTACAATTACTGGAGGTGTTAGTAGTGTTGTACTTTGTTTTGAAGTGCTCGCTTTACTTTGTTTACTGAAGTAAGTGGAAATCTTTCTAGTACCCTTGGATGCTACTTCGTTTTCGTTCGCTAGCATGGATTCCACCTCTTCAATTAAATCATCAATCGCTGCCAATGCGCAATTATCTGCTGCAGATGTGACTGTTTTGCTGGTCTTTGCTATCTTTTTCCTCCCAGCGGCTGTCTCTATTGCCTTTCTTTTCCCCATTATACTACCAGAAGCCCCTCAAACTTTCTGTTAGGATGATTTCCTAGGGTTGGGAAGAACTATCAGCCTTTGCAGCCTCTACAGCAGCCACAGGGCAGATATATATTGAAGTGCAACAACTATATAACAAATGTATTGTCTTTACAGAGTCCTTAGACAAGATAACAAGGTCCAAGTCTCGGTAGTTAGTACCAGCCTAGTGGGAAGAAATTCAGATATCTTTCAAAGCAATTTTTTCTACATACGTATAAGCTTCTGGATAATCATCATAACCATTATAGAAGGATTAGGCTAAGTCAATATATGCTGCAATGTGTCCTTTGTTAAACGCATACAAATTAAGACATATGTTGCATGTACTGGCTGCTCGAAAGAGTGTTCCAATAAAATCAAGCTGGAGTCAGTAAGTTCCAAATCTGTAGCTCGCTGCTAGTGATCTCAAAATGGGTAGTACAGTTGGGAAGTAATGACTAATCCACCTTGCAAAGTTCCAAAAGGATAATATAAATGAAACGTTCTTACCCAATGGCACCGTTTACTTATGTGCTGTAACAGCCAAGGGGGGTGGCCCTGCCCTGCCTCTGTCTGCATCTGACAGGCGTAGACGGGCCAGCCCTTGGTCCGGGCATGCCCACGCGCGTCCCGCGCTGCGGGAGCCCCTCTGTCCTTTTAAAGCGCCTCCAGGTGTGCAAAAATGCGGTGGTGGTGGCGGCAAGAGCCGCGAAGAAGGCCGAAGCAAAGTGGTGGTGCTGCAACGGGCGTAATATTATAGTTGTGAAATACGCCCTGCATAATGCTCAGTTGTACCTGTGTGTTCCAAAATGTATTATACTTTCATGGATTTTCTTCCTCACAATTGAGAGATGATCCATTCCTGTTTTTCACAGAATTAGTTTACAAATTGGCTTCTCCTTCACTTTGTAGCAAAATATTGATTAGGAAATGGAATTTGCAGGCATTAGCAGTGAAGACTATCTTAAGAGGCAAGTTGGAGAACGGTATGTGTTTTAGTGCATAAGCTGAAGACTTTATAATATAATGATCTGGTTTTAATGCGACCTTCAATGTTTGATTTAAAACCATGTGATTCTGGGATTAATCTCCTAATGCCTATAATTGTGAACTTGTGTTAAATGTGATACGGTTCTAAATATGTGAAATGTTTTGTTGTGAAAATCAAAACAATAGTAAATCTTAAATGTGTATACAAGATGCCTCTCAATATCTCCATTACTGTACAACTCTTTATTATTAGTCAGCTAGTTCAGTGCTACTACATATTCATTAAATGTAATACAGTGCGCTATAAATATAGCAGAAGGAAATTAGAATATGTATTCATATGTATTGCTTTTTTTCCAGGGCAAAAATGGACCAACAGGTGCTCCGGGAAACGCTGGTGCTCCTGGTATACAGGTGTGTACACTTCCATCAATATTTGTAAATAGGCACATTGATTTCACATGTAGATTTTGATTCTAAGTAGGGAGGAAATAGGTAGTGTAGTAAAGCTCCCAGTAAAAATTGATACTCCTGGTGTGGTGTTTAATCTGTGCCTTCTGTTCACTTCCTCACCTTAAAAGGAGACATACCATGAAGATTCAGTATTTACCACACTTAAAAGTACATGATTTTGCTTTTTACTGGGCTTGTTCCCATGTTTCACCTAGCAAAGTCTGTCAGGGCAAAACATTAAATGTGATAATTATTACATACCTTGGACCTGAGTTTTAGCCTTTACTCAGAATCAGGGCCATAGTTGGAAAACATAAAGCTGTATGGATTGATTTTGTGATGTAAGTAAGATATGATACTTTGGCTTCATATTTTGTCTATTAAATTGTGCATTTCTGAAAAAAAGAAACTAAAGGGTAGCATTTATCTTACTAAGTGATTGTATATACAATAAAAACATTAGCCATATAGTTGCATTACTAAAAGTAGGTGGGGCTAGAATACATATCCTTTTGCCAAAAAGACTGGTTTTCAGAACCACCCTCTTGTCATCAACCAAGTATCTTCAGGTGCCTGTGTAGTTTCCTATGCTGCACCCAAGCCAAGAAGAGCATTTAGCATGATGTTAGCATGATGTTGCACCAGATGTACAAACCCATATTTACACAAACCAGGTTGAGCAGAAAATTGCCTTTTAATCTGCAAACCTTTTTTTATATTGACATTGAAAAATTGCGTGGAGAAAAGAGGTACATTTATTTAATTCTTTCTCCCTTGGTGGGAGCACCAAATTGCCCTCCTAAATTTCTCTTTAAAATTACTTCTATTGGAGTTATATGGATGTAATGGTACTCTTCCATAACAAAAAAGTATGTCCACTTAAAGCACTAGGAACCAGAGTTTCAAATACGTCAGGAATTGTAAGAAATATACAATGGGGGCCTCCATTTGTATTCACCTATCATGTGCAAACTTCCACCACTGTGTTCATAGCAGTTTCCATGCCTTTGGAAGATTACACACTAGATAAAAGATGGCGATTAATAAAAGTGCTGTGTGGTAGTTTTAGTTATAAACCGAAGGGCTGCTGCAAAGTCTGAAGCTGAGTAGAAAGTTTCAATTAAGAGAACATTTCTAGGTTTAGGAATCTAGAGTTATCCACGTGAATCTGTCACAATATTTTGGGAAAGTCCCAGAGAAATTAAGATATGTTTGATAATTTGTGGTGGATGTGTCACAATTCCTGAGATGAAAATGGAAGATAAGAGAATCTGTTAAGGAAAAGGCTTTGGAGAGCTAGACATATGAGCATGGAGTGAAACTGCATTGAATGTTTTGTATTTTTTGGTTTGGGGTATTAGGTTATATTATTGATACATCTTTGAAAGGACTAAGCAAAGATCATGAAATGTAAGGGTCTTTTCAGTTCTGTATTGATCTAGTTTGAAAGGTGAGTTTAGTTTTTGTAGAGTATATAAGGTATATAGAGTACAAAGTTAAGGTTAGCCCATGTGGACATGTGTTTAGACCTATGTGGTCCATATTGTGTGCCTTACACCAGTCCTCTTGACTCTAACTCTAACCTTCTCAGTGGTGTAACACAAAATGATGGGGTTTCCCTGCAAATTGTAATGTGGGGCCCCCAAGTCTCCATATCTCACAGATATTCATTGGCCTGAATGGGCCCCTGAAGGAGTGCCCTGCCTGTCCACCAGGGACTGCAGGGGCGTATGTTACTCCCATGCACCTTCTGCTTGGTGGATGTTGATAGTGCAGAGCCTTTGGTGGTGAGGCCTGCATAACTCATCCAAGCTGCTCATCCCAAACAAAAAGAATAAACAATAAAACAACCAACTCTGGGTTGCCTCTACCTGGGATTAAACTGGAAAATATAATGAACTGTGAATGCTATTTACCTTTTATATTTTGGTGGTCCTCTCTCTGTCAGTATATCTTATAGTAACTCAAGAATAAGTGCCCTGCTTCCTTGATTCATGGATCTAAGACTACTTACCACTGTTGCATTTTATTCCTATTCTGTCTTACTACAATTCAGATACTGATATAAAAAGTTCATATTCCACCATAATGAGGTATGCATGAAGCAATGTGGGAGTGCATTGCTGCTGCCAAGCTATCCCGAACTGTATCTAGAGTTCCAAAGAACAGGAGAATACTGTGGATGTTCTTACAAGCAAGAAGCTGAAAGGGGGCTGAGGAACAGGACAAAACAATCAAGTTGTTTGCTGCGTAGGGTTCCATGCATTCAGAGTCACATTTATTCTCAGAATAGGTGTCTATAAAAAGCTACAATCATAAAAAATATTATTGGTACTAGAAGTGGGGGGGTGCATCAAAAGTCTGTCAGTGACAGAAAATACTCTGATTTCTTGAGGAAGTGCTAAAACTGGAGGATCCATTGGTTGATTATCCTTTGGGTTGAGTACTCTCCTCAGAAATCAGAGACTTGTCCATTATCACCCAAACCTAAATCCTTACTTAGTTGTGCATGCCATGAGACATACATTTACGAAAATATTATAATTTGTGGGAAATGTAAGTATTGAACAAAATGAAATTTTTCAATTCCCTATTTCAAGGGTCCGAAAGGGAGTAAAGGAGAAAATGGCAGCCCCGGACTTCCTGGATTTCAGGGACCGAGAGGCCCAGCAGTAAGTAAAGACCAACATGCTTCACTCATGATGAATATCAGGTTATATGACATATCTGGGGGTGATGCTATTTTTATGGATCAGAGACACCCCTAAAGAACAATACTAAGTGTAATCCTGCATTGAGTTTGTCAAGGGAAAGCAAATTTGAAAAGCATAAATTGAATTGACGCAGTATGTAGAGGTCTTTACATTTCAGTGACCCATAAAGTCTGTTGCCATTTTGCAGACCAACTAATTTACAAATCTGATGAGCTAATTTACATTATGTTATTACCAATATGGAGGTTTAATCACTCAGACATACACAAAGACTAAGGAATATTTTTAAATATGTGCTATTAACTATTCTGTGCAAATTGTTTATTAGTGTTCTGTACTGCAATGTTTGAACATTCACCAATAGTATTAAAGTAGGCATAATAGTTAAAGGGGCATATTCTCTTGACAGCTGCCTCACATTTGCTAGGGACCAGTTTCAGGCGGATGCGTCACAATTATCAGTTCTAGTATGCATTGGTGCCATGATCCATGAGAGTGAAGTGAGCACATTCGAAAGACCTTTTTTGAAAGTTAGAAACCTGCTTGGGCTTCTTTTTGAGATTGCACAGCAATCATAAGGAATGGTTACGGTAGCCTATGTAAGTTGTAGAGTTCCAAGTGGGACCCTGCCGCTCAAAACTTGCTTCCACAACGTAAGTATGGTGGAAATGACCGTTAGCGGATTATATGTTGCTTTATTTTCATCAGATTTTGACATTTATTCCATTTTTTTCTGCAAGCAAATTGCTATGTGCAAATCAGGTAAAAACTATTTGGTATGATAGAAAACTATGACTTTATGACTCTCCACAGTCTTCCCAAATTCTAATCCCTTTCATACCACAGATGTTCCCCACTCGAACATTCTATCTCTGGGCATAAATGCCTTCATGTCTTGCAGATTTGATTCTAGATTCGTGAATTAAGTACACGGATGGGATTTTTTGTGCACACAAGACAAGCTTAGGTGGATGAAAAGTTATTAAATGAAGCCTAAAGTTTCTGAATTAAGAAAACTAAGCTCATGAGCTGGAATGTATCCCACATTATGTAAACCACAACTTGCTGAAAAGACACTAATACATATTGCATATGTGCGAGGAATGAAGAGGCGTGAAGATAGTAGTGGCAACCCTAAGTTCTAAAGTGGCTTTAAAATTGTGCAAAAGGCAGAAATAATGTTTGTTTTAACTACAAAAATGTGGGAGACTTGGACGCATCATCCATCTATCCTAGGATGAGGACAACAGAACAAAAATATGGGCAAGCCAGAAGAACGGTAGAGGCTTCCAGAAGGTGCTGAAGTAATGCTAAACATTTGTAAAAAAAACAAGCAAAATGAGCACGGGGTCTTCACCTGCATTGTGTGTGTGTCAACAATGGGATGTATAGGTTAGTTGGATATCTTTTAAATAAAGAAGGAATTAGAGTTTGTGTTTTTCAATGTTAAAATCTTTTAGGAAGCATAGAGATAACTGCAGGTTTTTAGATTTCCCCATACATAGTCTCCAAATCTATGATCATTTCACTACTTTATTACCTAAGGTTAATCCATGGTCATTTTAAAGCATATAACTAACACATTTTTCAAACAAACTAATTTCCAAATAACAAACATAACTAATCTATAGTAATAAAGTACAAAATAAGATAAGAAAGTGTGAGCTAAAAATAGCTAATGGGATGTAAGCAACCTGGCAGTCAATGAGAATGCTCCTAACAGATGAACTCTTTAAATTGGAAAAGTGCTGTGTGATATATCATTTTAATTGGCTCCTGACAGCCAATCAGATCAGACCCTGCATCACCTGCCTACAGGTCCCGTGGCAGACAAATTCTTCCTTGTACATTGACTATTGGAAATGACCACATACAGTTTCCTTTGATTTTTCAGACGATTTTAGGTAGATGCGGATCACGCCAAAATGGTGGGATTGCTTCTTAATTCGCATCCATATAGCACAACCCAAAAAATTGCCCATTACTGTTCATTGCTTGACAGAGTTGCATGCAGTGTGGAGAGGGAGATGTCTTCATAATGTGTGCCCATATCCCTCTGTGCTTGTGTGATTATGCAGAAAGGGATCATGATACAGGCCATTTTTCCCGTTGTGAAAAGTTATCGCTCTTGTATTTTTCAATGTTAATTTATTCGGTGGATGCACATCACAGATCTGCGTCGCTGTTTCACAGGCGACACGGGTTGAATGACTGCACATTGCAATTATCTGCACTGCGTGTCAGCTTGACAGGTATTTATACAGTGCCGAAGAACAGAGTGTGCCTCTTTTGTACTGTGAATTATTCTCCGCCGAGTGCATCTGCAGGAGAGAGGTTAGCTATCACAGGAAATAGAAGGTGGGCAACGGAGGGACGTTGCCTGTAATCCCATTGTTTCTGCAGGTGGTCTGTCTATTCCTTCACTGGTCCTTTGGGTGCTTTGTAAATTAAAGTTGGGGGAGCAGTCGTCCCTCATTCTTCCAGTTACTTTTTGTCAGTGTTTCAACACTCATGTTACTATAAAGAGTCTTCGGTGGGCTTTGTCTAATATCGCTTTTGTACTAAGTGCTCCTCTGTGACGATGGCCATTTCTAAAGAAGACAGGGGCATAGCTAGTCATGGTGCAGCAGGTGCAGTGACACCGGTGTTCAGGGATCTGAGGGCTCTGCTGCAGGCCAATTGCAGCCAAAGCCTGGAACAATCTTCCATTACACCTCAGAGGGTTGACCAATCTGTTGGCTTTTCGCAAAGCCTTAAAAACTTGGTTGTTTACAGAATAATTCTATTCCTTGATGCTGAGCTTTGGGTAGATTTCACACAGCGCCAGGACACCCTCGGGTAACAGTAGCGCTTAATAAATGTTATAAATAAATAAATAAATTTCACTACAACGTCAGATGAAGGACAATAACTCCCTTGCTATCTCACTTCTAGAAGATCTCAGTAATTGCCAGGAATATATTACGACATTTGCTGGGCTGAAGTCAGAACTTATCTCCTCGTAGATATATGCTAAAACTTGACTGGATCACTTTCTATCTGGCGGATCAAAGGATTTCAAGACTGCTCCTGGAAATCAGCAAAAGCTGTAGATTTCCAGGAATGATCTAAACTAAACATGCCCTGTGGAATGTCTTCAGGCCGGAGTTTATTTAGCAAACATCTTCATTGGCACATTTCTTAGAAAAAACCCTTCTCCTCCTTCGCCTTCAACTCAGGTAGGGTTCATTTTCGCTTCTCCAGCTTGAAAACGCCAAAATTATTTAAACTTGATTTGCAAATCTTTCCCGCGTCACAATGGTTAGTCGAAACCAAAACAGTGCCGAAGTTGTAACATTTCATGATTTTTCCACAGTCGAAGGTACATGAACATATGCAAATCCCTACAAATCATGGTTCTGCACACTAGAGTGTGGGGAATTATACCAGCAGATATTTATTTGCACCTAAATATATTGTTGATGAGCAAAACATTGCCGAAATCAGGCTTTTCCAAATTAAATAGTTGTCTGAGAAATGCATAGTATATATTCCAAAGCAAACCACTGCTATACATGACAGTAGCGCCTTTATGGTACCGCCATCATGACCTGGGTCTCACGTATTACTTGAGATCATTTCATCCATATCTCTCCTTGTAACTCCTGTACAGGCTTATAAACCATTGCACCAATAATTGTCGATTTTTCTCTGCCCAAATTGAGGGCATCTAATAGTTTTCATTAGGGATCCATGCTCCCTACCCCATGTGATCTCACAAATTTCTTTGCTCCGATGATGACGTGTTAAATCGCTGTAAGGTCAAGCGTGTTTGACAATCGTACAGTCAGATCCTGTGACCTCTCTATGTGATGCCTTTTCTCTATTGGGATCTGTTTAATTTTTTATGGACTCATTGTTCCTAATCCATAGTGCGCTCACAAAGTGCAATTCGCTGCCTACCCTCCCTCCCCCCTCCCCCCACTGCAACAACTCTCAAGGAGAGCAATAAATGCAATTAATGTGATTTAACCAAGGGCATAGCCTTTTATTCACATGGTGTCATTGTTAAACGATAACCATAGTTATTGTTATGAGAATACAGGACGTAAGATCAGCAACAACATACAATATTGTTATGAGCATGCAGGACATTAGGTCAGCAAAACAGTTGCAAGAGTGTGCAGGCAATAACAAGGTGTCTGCACCTTCCATCACAGCTGAACACTTCAGCATGGAAAGTGCTAGAGGCCCCTTTCCTTATCCATCACCAGTGCCTTCCACCAAGGGCATGTGGGGCATTCATACCATAGAAGTAACTTCCCCTCATCTCTCAGAGGGATGGGCATTCAATACCTGCCGTTCCATTATCAACATATACACCAGGGCTACCGTGGTACCTCTCACAAGGCATATCCACAAAAATATTCAACTCCAGGCACCCTGGGGAAGGGCAGCAAAATCCAGGGCCACCTGCAGGTTAGCTCCCCCCCCCCCCCTCCTGCTTGCCCAGTGCCCACACAAATCAACACCCCTCCACGTGGAAAGTTCAGTAAATTAGTCCACATGTGGGGTAGCCTCCTTTTCTGCTGCAAGAAATTTGGCCAATTCCGCCTTCATCCAAGAGTGGGTGGGTGGGTGGGTGTGAGAATGTTGTAAAATGGATACCAATGCGCAGTGGAGGGAAAAGATGTCAATTCGCTTCCTCGCATTGCCTTATATGCTGCGGTCCCAGGTGGCGCCCCCAGACGACGTCACAGGGAACTCTCCTGCACGGCAACACCGATGAGAGACTCCCACTTTGCTCAGGCCTGTGGAGTGACTAATGGCACCGCTCTGCTTTATGCAGGGCTCGCCTGGCCATTTTTCCCCCTGAGTCCCTCAATCGGCTGTTTTGTTCTGTGAATATCTCCCTTGCCCATAGTTGGGTAGGGACTTACTTGTGCTCTGTAAATATAACATATAAAAGTGCCATGCTAGATATTAGGAAACATGAGTAGCCCACAGTTTGGTGCCACTGTGTAGGCAAAATGTAATTATTCCTTAGCTAGCCTAGCTATGAATAAAAGCCACTTTATTTTATTGTGCCCTGGAAAAATGATGATCAAAGTTAATTTCCACACAGTATTAGAAATGTAATTAAATGGTCAAAGTAGATTTCTTATAGACTCAGTGGGAAAGTGACCTTATAATTTTTTTTTTGTGCTAACATATAGTAAGTTAGTTTACAACTGGTTTGCCTCACATCCTAATCCAGAGACTTAATGCACATTGTTTGTTGGTTGTTAATGACTCTCCTTCTGGAAGACAAATGTTTGGACTCTGGAAGCAGGAAGGATGGAATGGGGTTAACTTAGCCGCTTGGCTGCTATTAACCATCCGAAAGTGCAACAGTTGACAATGAAAATGTTAGCCTCACAGTTCCTCCTTTGAAGCAGGGATCCCACACAGGGCATGCCCAGACCCTCCCATCACTTTCTGTCTGAAGTCCTAGCTGGTATCAATGCTAGTTTTAGCACTGGCAGAGGGGAGAAAGCTTCATCAGAGGGACAACAAAGGAAGTGCTGGAAAACGAGGTTTGGATCTTGCAGGTAATTTGCCAGGATCAAGTGAAGGGAATTAACAATCCCGGCTAGTGCACAGGATAATACTGGTACCTCATTGTTACCTCCTCAGAATATTTTTGTACCTGAAAAGTCAAAACCTAAAGAAAGATGACTCTGTCCGGAAGCTGCTGGAAAGAAAGAAGGAACTTCTGCTGGCGCACATTGACAAGCACTTCTCTACGTGTGTCAAGTGGCTGGCCTCCTGCCCTGCCTGGTTCCAAGAAGGCCCAGCTGACCACTGTGGACTGGACCCTGCAGGAGCCCTGGCCGCCCTGAGGACCTGGGGCTGTAGTAGTGACAGCCTTCAAGGGTGTTAGTTTCGGCATCAATAAGAGATTGGGACTTAGTTATTTTTTTAACTCTGGCAGAAGGGGACATGGTGCTAACTTTTTCTCAGAGAGGGCACACGCTCACCTGGCAATATAGCCAGATTCATCAGATTCGGCACCGCTGCCATTCAGGGATACTGCTCCGACTGCTGCTCCATTGGTATCTATGATCCTGGCTGAGCCGTCAGTCTTGCGTCCGACAGCTTAAGGTTCCAACGCCAGTATCAGAATGCGGTGGTCAGACTGCCACTAACGGCCTGTCGGCGGTCCGACCGCCACCATTGTAATTAGGCCCTACGTCTCCATTTCACGTGGGCCATACTGCGTGAATGCTAGGTAGCATCATCTAAGTTTCAGGCAGACTTATTACACTTCAGCTTGAAAGAATACCTGGATTTCACTATGTACACTTGGAAAGAGCATCTAGAATCAGTCTGGCTAGACAGAGGGTTCAATGTATCACGTGTTATGATGGCACTCAGTGTGGATGCAGCGAGAAAGAGTAGGATGAGGAATGTCCACGGTACTCCTCACGGGAGGTACATGACACATTCATGTTTTGTTCCATGTTCGGAGTCACATGCATATAGTGAGCTGCTTCATTTTTAACTTTGAATCTTCATCTCGATTATCTTACAGGGAGAGCCGGGAGAGAAGGGATCTCAAGGAAAAGAGGTGAGTTCTCAAAGAAAATTCTTGGGTTTGTTGGTGGAGCAATCTCTCCCTTACTGATCGCCAGTCATTCTGTTTGTCAACAATCAACGGTATTTTATCATGATGTCACATATGAGGAACCACTGAACCCACATTTGTACTAATGCACTATATCATGTTTTTTTAAATCTATATATCACTGACCCAAATCTACCTTTGGGTGCATCTTTAATGCTGAAAAATTGGTACTTTCAGGTGTGGGGGATGGCATATGGCATAGTAAGGGCCCTTCTTATATCATATCCATTGTCATTTATTTACATTGCAAATGTAAATCCCCAGTGAGGAAGGCATTAAGCGACCTGATCCTTATTGAACTTGTCTAATTCTTATGTAGGTTATTTTGCAAATGCTGAATGTTTTGTTGGCAGGGGTTACACAAAAGTATGCAAACAGCACACACTAGTTTGAATCAGTGTTAGTTATTGTAGATGCCAATCACAAATGGCATCTGGTTTCCTGCCCCCGAAATATGTCAATGTGCAACAATATATAAAAATGTGATTTTAATAATGCTGTAAGCGTTACATAATTTCATTTTTTACGCTTCTTTCATAAATGCTGAGGCAAAGTTCAGCAGATGATCTATAATATTTTGCCTACTTTTTTCATTCATCGTAAGTTACATTTTTTAATTCATTAAAAATACGTTGTCATTACTGGTGAGAGCTAAATCGCAGATTTGGATGTTGCATGTATGTTCCATTCTACAGATGTACATATTACTATTGCACTGATGGAATATCACCTCATAATAACATTGTTCGCTATCATTTCGGGAATGTAATTTCAATTTTCACACTTTCAGTTTTCTACGGCCACATACTAAATTGGCAATGAATTCAAAGTCTAATTCACATCTTGGTTCACTAGTTATTGATTTAAAAAAAAAAATGACAACAGAAACCCTTTACTCTGTTATCAAACATAAAAACAATCAATATATGTTAATTAAGGAATTGATTCATATTTAGAGGTCAGTATCCTGCCTCTTTTATCTTCAAAAGAGCTCTTTGCTCACTCATTTATTATTCAAATTGGATAGCACTGGCTTGCTTCATTCTGGCCACTTTAATCTAAAAATAACTGTGCAGTCTTTTGAGAATTCTTAACTCTGGAATCACCGATTTCCTTTTCTGGTAATATTTTTACATGGCTACTCTTTCTTTACGAAATTATTATATTTGGGCTTTATTTTGAATTTTGTTCCTTCATTCCAATGCACCTATCCGGAATCATAAATAGATCATTCATTGATTGTGCCCCCACAGGCGGTCGCTCCCTCCACGTTGCTCTGCCGCTCGCCTGCCTACTGCCTTACCTGCTGCCTGACCGCTGCCGTTGCAGATTACCGCTCTCCTCGTTTTCGCCGCTGCCCTCCTGTAGTATGCAGGTATTGTGTATTGCACCTTTCCTGATTTCCGCTTCTTCCTAAAGTCCGCCTTCCGCCTTCCGCCCGCAGCCTGCCGCCTCTGCCCCCACTCCTCACTTGCTCACCAGCCCCACTGCCCCGGTCACTTCCCTGCTTTCCCGCCGCTGCCCCGTAGCCCCGCCTCCCCTCCTCGCCCATTGGTCCTCCCGCCTCCCGGCTGACCCTCCCTCCCGGCTCCTACTTATGACGCCCCCTTAGCGACCGCGTAGCGGACGCGCGCAGCGGGCGCGCCCTATGTGCGCCGAAGGTGCGCCAAAGGTAAGCCCGTCTGCGCCTGGCCGCGCCCAGCGCCAGACCCCCTGGCCCCCGCGTCCGCCAGCCCCCCCGCAGGACCTACAATGCCGCCACACTCATCGCACTCAACACCGCCCGAGCCCCCGGGTGCTACCGAGCATCCCCGCGGCGCACCCATGGACCCTTCGCCTGCCGATCCTGCAACTTCTCCTGCCTCCGACCCGGCACCGCACCCATCAGGACGGACAACAGCAACCACCTCAAGTGCATCCTGCTCAACACCCGCTCCGTCTACAGACACGCCGTGGAACTCTGGAACCTCCTCACACCGCATCTCCAGACATCGCCTTCCTCACGGAAACCTGGATGAACGCCTCCTCAGCCCCCGACATCGCCATAGCCATCCCGGACGGCTACAAGATCATCAGGAAGGATCGCGTCAACCAGACCGGAGGGGGCATCGCCATCGTTCACAAAAGCACCATCCGCATCTCGACTGACTCCATCGACACATTCAACGCCGCCGAATACCTGCACTTCCAGATTCACACCGACCCCAAGACTACCCTCAGAGGCACCCTCATCTACAGACCCCCTGGGCCGTGCACACAGTTCTGCGAAGACATCACGGACTTCATCAGCCCTCACGCCCTCCCCTCCGCCGACTACATCCTCCTCGGGGACCTCAACTTCCACCTGGAGAACAACAACGACCGCAACACCACCGCCCTGCTGGACAACCTCGCCAACCTCGGACTCCAGCAACTGGTCAACACCCCCACCCACTACGCCGGCCACACGCTCGACCCCCTCTTCTCATCCAGCAAGCACGTCACCTTCAGCCACTCCACCGGACTTCACTGGACTGACCACAGCTGCGTCCACTTCAGCTTCAAAAAGAACACGATCCACCACCACCCGAAGCAGGTCTCCCACAGAAACTGGAGCAAGATCACCGTCGACCAGCTCACCACCTCCCTCAGCCAGAACCCACCAGTCAGGACAACGGACCCTAACACAGCTGCCCTCGACCTCACGCAGTGGCTGACCTCCTATGCCGATGACCTCGCCCCAATGAAGAACCCACTCACCAGACCCAGAAGCAAGAAGGCCCCCTGGTTCACCGACGAACTCAAGGACTCCAAGAAGGCCTGCCGCACCCTCGAGAAGGCCTGGCTCCTCGACAAAACCACCGTCAACATGACCGCCCTCAAACTCGCCACCCGCAGACACCACCAGCTCATCCGCACCACCAAGAAGAAATCTCTGAAGGAACGACTGGACAAGAACGCCCATGACAGCAAGGAGCTCTTCAAGATCGTCAAGGAGTTCTCCAACCCCAGCACCGGCAACAACGACATCACTCCCTCGCAGGACCTCTGCGACTCCCTCGCCTCTTACTTCCACCGCAAGATCGCCGACATCCACAACAGCTTCGGCGTTCCACCCCCACACCCATCGGTCGAACCTACACACCCCGCCACCACCCTCCAGACATGGACCGAGGTGACCCCCGAAGACACGACACGCATGATGAACACCATCCACTCCGGATCTCCGACCGACCCGTGCCCCCACCATGTCTTCAACAAGGCCGCCTCTACCATCGCACCCCACCTACGAGACATCATCAACACCTCCTTTGACACAGCCACCTTCCCGGAGAGCTGGAAGCACGCCGAGCTCAGCGCACTGCTGAAGAAACCAACAGCGGACCCGACCGACCTCAAGAACTTCCGCCCCATCTTGCTCCTTCCCTTCCCTGCCAAGGTCATCGAGAAGATCGTCAACAAGCAACTGGCTGCCTTCCTCAAGACGAACGGATCCCTCGACCCATCGCAGTCCGGATTCAGAGCCAACCACAGCACTGAGATCGCCCTCATCGCAGCCACCAACGACATCCGAGCCCTGCTCGACAACGGCGAAACAGCGGCACTCATCCTCCTAGACCTCTCCGCAGCATTTGACACTGTCTGCCACCGCACCCTAGTCCAACGCCTCAACGACACCGGCATCCACTGGAATGGATCATCTCCTACCTCTCCGGCAGAACACAGAGAGTACGCCTCCCTCCGTTCCGCTCTGAGGCCACCGAAGTCATCTGCGGCGTCCCGCAAGGATCATCGCTCAGCCCCACTCTCTTCAACATCTACATGAAACCCCTCACTGCCATCGCACGCCTACACAACCTCAACATCATCTCCTACGCCGATGACACCCAGCTGATTCTCTCCCTCACCAGAGACCCCGACACCTGTGGTAAATATTTCATTACCGGTACTATTTTTTATGCGGTAAAGTCTAGTAAGAATAACTCAGTAAATATAAGAGGCAGAATCCGTGGTATTAGAGGTTTTAAAAGGCTTTATTCCTATACAAAGGAATACAATTCGAATTGCAGGCTTCTATTCCATCACCACGAAAGTTCAGGAAGGAAGGGCATACATTATTGACAGATAATTAGTTTTATAGGAAATGCATTACAGTGAAACAGATGCAAGAGGCGTAACAGCTGATAATACAGATAAAATGTGCATACGTAACTAATAAAGGCGGTCATATGGGCGTAATTTAATAAACGTCATTATACATGATGTCACAAGTGGGTGGATCCATGAAAGAATCCTGCAATGTCAGCAGAAATATTTGGCAGAGATGCGCGCGCAGCCGCATGACGTGTGATTGACGTGCAACTAGAGGGTGAAGGGGACTTGACATTTAGCTCTACATGTGGAGACAGAAGTCTGGGGGTTATGTCAACCTAATCCCAAATCATATCTAATATCTTATGTTTAAAGAACTGTTTTATCCAAAAGGAAAGGTCTCTCGGACGGAATCTATTCTATACTGACTATTAGTGCGTGTACGAGCGTCTAAGTGTCTACATGAGATGCGAGGGGGCAGGAATCTTCCATGGTAACAGGGGCTATGAATTACTTGCACGAGGACAGCGAGGCCTGGCCTCTTTGCACGGTAGCTTGGAGGAATGTTTACCTAAACTACTAGACAGGAATGCATCGGATGAGGAGCGAAACAGATAATCTTGAAGGTGAAATACAGCTTTTGGCAGGCAACAGGCTGGATCAGGCATCGTTAGCCGCGCAGGGAGTAGGACAAAGTTCATGGATGCAGATGCAGGCTCAGACTGGAGCTTTCAGAGGCAGAAGGCAGGAAAAGGCTTGATGACAGAATTCAGGGCCTACTCGCCTGAATCTGTAAAATGTGGAAAGTGAACCACATAAAGTCGGTGGCCTTTCATACTTAGGAATGGAATATCTGACCCATTCATGGCGGATCTGAAAGAGGACATGTTGACGGTGGACGCACATGTATTTGCGTCTTCAAAACTGGAACTGGAGGGAACATACATGTACTCATAGCATGCACATGGAGCCGTTGGGGTCTACGATAGGGGACATAACTGATCACAAAATTCATATTTCCTCATTCCCTCCTTGTCCCCTACGGACCCTCAGGAGATATCGATCTTCATCAATCCATCGATCTGTTCATATAGCATCATTTGTTCTTCTTTCTTCTTCCGGGATCTTGAACGAAAACTTGGATGTGGGATACACGATGTGGCACACAGACCACAAATCGCTGGCCCACATTGTAGACATAAGCAGCAACTGAATAGTATGAGAAAGCCAATACCTAGGAAGGATAGGATTCTCCATCCCCAGGCTGACAACACGCTCCAAAACCAACCGAACCAAGTCCAGGTGCCTGGACTCTGGTGTATCTGGCTCATGATCTTATGGAGGCGAGTTATGGCTTTATATACTGACGGCGAATTTTCTGGTATGAAAACGCAGCAACTTGATCCGATGACCCTACAAGCTCCGCCCCTATCGGCCAGGATGACGTCAAGGACAAGACGATTTTGAAGCACTACAATCCGCATAGCAGACTGCTCTTCTGTTAAATTGCCTAAGGCGGAAGTAGTCTCGTTCACTACTGCTTCAAGGGTTCTGGTTAATCTACGTATCAGCTTACTATTAGTGACTGTACCTATATAGGGAAAGAAACCTTTATTGAAATCTGTGTATTGTTCCCATGCCGTTTCAGTGTAATCGACAATCGGGAGATCTCTCTGCTGTCTATTGTGTACTAAATGGGTATTTCTGTGATAATCAGGAGGAGCTAGGAAAACAGGTGGTAGAAGGAATGCTATGTAACAGGTACCATCCCAATCTAAAGGTAGACATATATATGCGGTCTGGCCACATATGAAGTAGGAATGATGGGAAGCTCTAAATGTAGACTTGCCTTGATCACTGAATTTTATTACAGTGGTGCATTTACTATGGCCCATGTGTATGGAACCATTCTTTCTTACACATAATTCCCCTTTTACTGGGAATACTGACATGGCGGGCAAGATTGGTGTAGCTTCAGATTCAACGTTCAGGATCATGAGGTTAAGTGTAAAATTACCTAATCCATATACTTCATTTTCTAAATCAGTTCCTGTTCTTTTGGGAAGTCCCTCCTTGTTAGGGTAGCAGACTTTAAGCAAAACTAGGTTCAGGTTTCCCCATACCCAGTTGTCTTGATAAACTGCGGAATTCGAATCTAAGGAATTAATCAAACTAAACCATGCTCCACAGGAGCCATTGTGTGTGAACGGATAGGGAAAGAGGGGCAAAACTCCCTTATAGTTCTGATAGGGAGGGAGTCGGCCACATATCCAACAATTTGTGGCATTGCTGGTCTGATGGGAATGATGTAACATACTAATGAATGTGTTGTTGCGCAGCGCAAATCTATAGGACAACTCATGCGGAGGTAATTCGCTAAAAGAATGTTCTGCAGTTACATTGTAAGCACGCTTAAGAATAGGGTAATACATATGCAATAGTACGCTGAAAACGATGATCAGAAGACTTAGAAAAAACAAAATTAATAGTGTTACTGTGCAGTGACTACGAAGTGATTTACAATACGCATGCTTTTTAAGCTGCATCTGTTGATTTCTTTCTCTATTCCGGTCTAGAGGATACATGTCAGAGACGAATTCAACCGATTCACCTTGGAGAGGACTTAAACAATCAAATTGTCTGACTTGCTAGACCTCAATTTTAGTTTGTACAGTTCTGGTTTTGACTGCTCAACCAAGGGGAGTTTTGAGTCTGTCTGTGAGGGAATACAAGGTTGAGTATTCACACTGGATGGTAGTCCATAAAATTTCTTGATATGACTCGAGTGCAACCACCCTTTCCGTCCCTCGATCTTCACGGCTGTCCTTGTAGTTAGTAGAACTAGCTTCGGCGACTTCCACCTAGGCTCCAGTTGGGTCTTCCGATCGAAATTCCGGACCAGAACCAGGTCACCAGGAACCACGTCATGGGGCTTCACCTCAGTATTATCGGGAAAAGCTGCGGCTACCTGTGAACGACAAGATTGTAGTGCAGACATCAAGGAAGCCAGGTAATCTGTCAGCATATTACAGTCAACATCAGTGATTTTGCGAGGTATAGGCGTCCCCCACATATTTGGTGGTCTACCGAAGATCACCTCGTACGGGGATAGCCCTGTTCGAGAATGTGCTACCATTCTCATGTAAAAGAGCGCAACTGGTAAGGCTACTATCCAATCGACACCTTTTTCCCTACATATTTTGGACAATCTAATTTTCAGAGTTTGATTATGGCGTTCCACGAGACCTGCTGCCTCGGGATGTCGGACACAGTGGAATTTCCATTGGTAGCCTAACAAAAGGGAAACGTGTTTCATTAGTTCGGATGAGAACGGCTGGCCGTTATCTGAGTAGACAACACGTGGTAAACCGTACCGTGGGAAGAATTCTCGAACTAACTGTTTGGCAGTAGTCGGGGCAGTGTAATCTGAAACCGGGTAGGCTTCTGTCCAACGGGAAAGAGCACAGACAACTACAAGAACATATTTGAATCCTCGACATCGTTCCATCTGGATATAATCCATCTGGAGGACTTCAAAAGCATGATCGGGAGGTTGAAATCCACCCTGCTCTACGGGGATGCTTTTACCTGGATTAAACTGACAACATATCATACAGGTACGAACTTTTTGTTTAGCTGCAGCTCGCAAGTGTTTGTTGTACCAAATGTGTTGAATGCTGTCTAGCATAGCTTTTTCTCCTAGGTGCGCTGGACTATGTATTGTGTTAATGATGACTTGAACCATGGAGTCGGGAAGAAACCATATAGATTTTTCCTTCGTCATCCATCCTTGATCCGTTTGGATCCCTCCTAATTCAGTCCATTTCTTTATTTCTTCAGGTGTAACATGTGTCTGTATGTCAATTACATCAAGGGCGGGATCCTTAACTGTCATGCAATGTGTTGGTGTCGGAACTATTGTCTTTGTCGCGTCAATTGTGTGAGTCTGATTCTGAGCAGTCTGTTTAGCTGTTCTGTCAGCTAGGTCATTACCCTGAGAAATGATATCGGTAACTTTTGTATGGGCTTTGCATTTCATAATCGATATTGCAGTGGGTAGATGAATCGCGTCCAATAGGGCTTGAATGAGGGGTCCGTGTTGGATGTGGGCACCGTGAGAAGTTAAATAACCTCTCTCTCGCCACAGTACGCCGAAGTCATGGACGACTCCGAATGCATAACGTGAATCTGTGTATATGTTGACTTTCTTATTTTTGGCTTGAATACAGGCTTGTGTCAGAGCGATGAGCTCTGCTGCTTGAGCTGACAAAATGTTAATACAATTTGTTTCAATGACTTCAGTGTCTGTTGTGACTGCGTAAGCGGCCACTAACTCTCCTGTACTTGTTCTCATACATGACCCATCTACATACAATGTTAAGTCTGGATCTGACAAAGGGATGTCTGTCAAGTCTTGTCTGGGTTTCGTCGTGATAGTAATGACTTCGACACAATCATATGCCAATGGATCTGTTCCGCCTACTGGCAACAGTGTGGCAGGATTTAACGTATTACAACGTCTGATTTCTATGTGTGGCTGAAATAATGTCAATTCGTAACCGGTAAGTCTCGCTATAGTCAAGTGTTGTGTTTGTGTGCGGTTCAAGAGAACCTCTACTGCGTGTGGTACTTGTACTGTCAGTTGGTGTCCTAACACTATGGCATCGCTTTGTCTGATTGCTAAAGCTGTTGCTGCCACCGATTTCAGGCACGCAGGAAGAGCCTGAGCTACTGGATCTAATGTACTAGAGAAATAAGCACATGGTTTGTGTGATCCTGCTTGTTCCTGAGTGAGTACTGACAAGGCAGTACCTTCGCGTTCTGTAACAAAGAGTGTAAACTGTTTACTGTAACATGGTGTTGCTAAAACAGGTGCTTGGCATAAAGCTTTCTTTAAGCTTTCAAAGGCGTGTGTATGTTCTTGAGTCCAAGGGAGGACAGTCGATGTGGCTGCCTCCTGTGTTGTCAACTGGATGAGTGGTTTTGCTAGAAATGCATATTGAGGGATCCACTGCCTACAGTATGAAGTGAGGCCTATAAAAGCCCGCACCTCCTTTTGTGTCTTGGGTGGTGGCATGTTAGCGATTAACTGGATGCGGTCGGGTGTAAGCTGCCTTCCCTCCTTGGACAGCGAGTGCCCAAGGTAAACAACTCGCTGGACACAGAATTGCAGCTTAGAAGGGGACACCTTGTGCCCCTTGTCAGCCAAAAATTTTAAAACCGTCAATGACGCTTTTTCACATTCATGTTCACTTCGGGCGGTGATCAGCAGATCATCGACATATTGAAGCAAGGCAGTGTTAACGGGCATGTGGATACTGTCAAGTTCTCGTTTCAGTGCTTGGCTATAGATGCTGGGGCTTTCTGTAAATCCTTGAGGTGCGCGTGTGAATTTAAAACTTCGTCCATTTAAACTGAATCCGAACAGATATTGACTTTCCGGATCTATTGGGACGCTAAAAAAGGCATTCTTGAGATCAATTACAGTGAAGAACGTTGCTTCCGAGTCAATGGCTGTTAGTAATGAAGAGATATCTGGGACCACAGGGTATTGTGGTACAATGCATTTATTCAATTCGCGCAGATCAATAACTAATCGATATACTGGTGGTGCTTTTGGATCCGTTCTTTTAAGAATCGGAATTATCGGGGAATTACATACATTGGAGTCGGTTTCGACAACCACTCCTTGTGCAATGAGCTCGTCAATGATTTGCAGCAAAGCCACAACAGCATCTGGTGGTAACTTGTATTGTCGCATTCGTGGTAGTACTACTCCTGTTTTCAGTGTGACTCGATATGGTGTAATGTTCATGCAACCAACATCACTGGGGCCTTGTGCCCATAAATGTGTAGGTAAATTCTGCAGTCGGTGATCCATGTCTCTGGACACGTAGTGACCTTTGAAGTCACGTAGAAATAGTCGTACTCCTTCCGGAGAACAACATATTATGGCTCCTAGAGCTTTCAATGTTTTTATACCTAACAAGTTTTCTGGACATGATTTAGTAAGCAATAAATCTGTAGTACGTGTCAATGGACCAATCGTGAGTGGAAGAGGTTGTGTTACGTCATTAATTATGGGTTTTCCTGAGAATCCAAGGGAAATATTCTGTGAGCCTGAGAGGGGTGCCCCTGGAACTTCACTGCGTCGTATAGTCGTTCTGCTTGCCCCTGTATCAAGTAAAAACTTTCTGTCTTCCCCTAATAGTTCACTATGTACATAAGGTCCCTCTTGGTCTACAGGAACCTCAATAAGGGGTAAGCCAACTTCCCTCTCTAGGCTATTTCATGTATATCGCTGATAATCGGGATAATCTGCTTGTGCGTACTGATACATCTGTTGCGTTGTTGCTTGTGTCGCAGCAATAGGCTGCGCCTGCGGCGGTGCTACGGTCTGTTGTGGAGCTCCCTGTTGCGGAGCTAGTTGTTGCGGAGCTAACCTAGGTTGTGCATGCTGAGGTATTAGTTGTTGATTCTGATCCTGTCTAGGTGGACGTGGTCTCTCCTGGGTTCTACCTGTAGCAATGTTATGTTTCAGGACTGGACAATCGTGTATATAATGACCTTGTTGTTTACAATAGTTGCATGTCCCTTTCGTAGGACCTGCGGAATCACCCTTTTGATGACCATCGGCTGGAACTGACTGGGCAACAAGCATTTTCATTTTCGTATCTTTCATACGTCTTTGTTCGTGTTCTTGTTCTTCTCTAATTCTATTGTGGTGATATTGTAACATCTGTAACATCTGTGATGGGGTATTACCTTGCCAGGTACTTTCGAATTTCAATACTCTATTCTTGACTTGTAGCAGAGAATTTTCAACTAATTTTGTCACAAACAGATGTGGGTATGACTCACTACTGGCTTTTATGCCACTATTTATACCAAAACATTTTTCAAATCGGGAATAGAAATCACTAGTGTCTTCATCTGGCTTTTGTTTACAGGCTGATATCGCACCCCAGTCTTCCTTTTTCGTAGTTAATAAACGTGGCAGTACCTGCACTAGTAGTCCTGCTAGTGCTGTAGTCTTTTCCCCCAGTCCTGCTCCTGCAGCTCGGGCCCTTTCTTCGTTTTCTAATGCTGTCCAATCTATCTTTTGGTCTCCCACCTCCCATTCCTTTTCTTTGAGTTTCTCATAAACACCGGCGGGTAATAGGACTTTTAATATTTTCATAATGTCGGGGTAGGTATACTCTCCCATGAGTAACATGTCTTTTATTTCACGGTGGAAACCTGCTGGATCCTTGTCATGGCTGGGTACTACTTTCTTCATTTCTAATAATTCCAGTTTAGTTATAGGCGTATATACAAACACGCGTGTAAAGTTATTACCGTCACCTCTGATTGGGTGTACTTCGCGTAACGGGTTCTGTCTATCTATGTGATACAATTTTCTTCCCATAATGGGGACTGGAACGTGTTCTGGGCATACAAAAGTTAAATATTGGTTTCGGAATTCTAGAATTTCTTTAATCAAATCAGTACCTGACCCTCTCCATATATTCGTGAGTAGTTCTGTCAATATGTCAGGTAAGGGTCCTGGATCGGAGTGTTGGCTTTTATACAATATAAGGAGGTGTTGAATCATGTATATACTAGCTAAACGCTGTTCGTATGGGTCAAGATTCAGAAACGTGTGTGCAAGTACATCATCATTGTAGTCGCTGGGACTGTCAGCCCATTGTACTGCTGACCTGGCTAATTCTTGTTTGTCCATGGAATCGAGCATGTGGTACCCCCTTCGATCTCGGAGTAATTTATCCGCGGCTTGGAATAGGTGTTCAGGGGATTTTGTATTTAACATAGGGGTTTGAAAATGTCTATTATGTTCTGGACGTATCGGGCGTATCGGGTCATTAAAGCCTCTAGTATTATTATGGGGTCTTCCTCTACCTACATAAGCTATCGTTTCTAATTGTTCTGATTCTTGCTCCTCCTCTTCTTCTGATTCTACTCTGTCTGTTTCTCGTCTTTCTTTATGTATTCGTTCTACTTCCTTGCGGATCTTTCGACACATGGCGATTATACACGCCTGTCTATCATGTTTCTCTTCTGATATGTTCTGACCCCATTTGACAAGTTTTTGCATGGTATCATGATCTGCCCCGGGCCTGTCTTGATTCCTAATTACACAATTTATGAAAAAACGTAGTAGTTGTCTTTGTACATCCACTTTCTGGTATTCCATAGCTTCGTTAATACTTTCTGGACCTCGCCCTGTTTGGACAAAGCGATATATATTGTCTAGGTGTTCAACCATTCCTGGTATCGTCATTAAATACAATGTAGCTCGTCGTATACGTAGTGATGATATGAGCAATTTGTCCTGTCTACCTGGCACTGGATCGTATCTACAATCCACAAGCTGTTCTTTAAACATGTCGGATGTCGCTAATTGGGGTGTACGTTGGAGTGCTAAATCTCTAAGGGTCTGTTTATTTCGCGGCGGTGTGGCAAACATGTCTGTCATACCTCCTGTAGCACCATCTGAGGTGCTGGGCACGAAAGGATTCGTTGGACGTAGGATAGAGATTGTAGATGCGGGAAAAACTGTAGAAACGGACGGACCTGTGGGAATTTGTGTAGGAGTTTGTAGTTGCGGAGATACAGACGGATGCTCTTGGTGTTGAACACCATCGGCAAGCGGTGTGTGTGGTTTGGCATTAGCATACTCGGGAGCTACGTCATCTAAATAGGAGGAAAGGAAAACGTCCTTTGCTGTTTTGGGATGTGTTTTGGGATGCACTTTTATCGGGAGCAATGGAGGAGTTAAGTCTTTTGGTATTTCCGGGGTAGCCTTAGGTAACCCTTCGGCCAGAAGAGGATACATACCATTCATAAAAGTGTTTCTTTGTCTATCTACTTGTTCTGATTTTACTCGGGTACCTTCCTCAATTAATAGATTTTCTCGGGTATTATTTGAATTCTCTCTACCTTTCTCCTCCTGTCTGAGCGCTTTTTCTGTACGTCTATATGATTCTTTACGCCATAATTCAATGGCATCTTTCTGTGACTGTCTGGCTTTCTTTTTCCATAATTCTTCTTCTACTCTCATGATGCTATCTGCATCCCAGGTCCCAGCTGCGGGCCATCTCTGATTTTCTGGCAAATCCTTGGTGTAGTCCACCCATAAATCAAGAAATAATACGGCATCTAGGCCATGCTTATGATACATAAAGTACCCTGGAGTGTCCCTTGGTGGGATGGGAACAGCTTCTTCGAGTACACCTTTTCTAGTTTTGATCTGTCTTAGTTTCGAAAAGAGCGGCATTTTTTAGACCTTATTACTAGAACACACTTTATACAATGAACACAATAATGAACAGTCATTCACACCACAATATGTAGAACGTATTAAAACATTTAACACTTAACAGTTTTAACGAACGATGATAACTAATAAAAACTAGTTACTGACATAATACTGACACTAGATAATACTTATTTATATGCAAGACATACTAGATATACTGCTAAACAGTACAGATACACTGCTGAAACAGTGCAGACCGGATTTGTGTACCCAAACCCGTCTTGACCGGCACAGACTATGTGCACGTAAAATGCCTCCCCGGTAATGGTACTCACCGGGTAGCTCGGAACGGAAGGCCTCGGAACGGAACTGAAACTGGACTGGACTCGACTCGACTCGACTGGACTCGGAACTTCGGAACCTGGTGGGCCTCTGTATACCTCGGATCTTGCTCTCTCAGCTAGGCTCTGGTCGGGATACTTCGCACTTCTCACCGCCTCGTCTGGGTGTTGATCGCAGCCTCAGTCGCCCCCGCTTGGCCGGAGGGAGATACAGGAAATCCTGCAGGTACGCGTTTTTATCCGTTCAGCTGTGGCAGGAGACCGGGCCTGCAACGCACCTCCGGCGCATGAGATGAGAAAGTGTCCCTATTCGGGCGCCAATTTATGTGGTAAATATTTCATTACCGGTACTATTTTTTATGCGGTAAAGTCTAGTAAGAATAACTCAGTAAATATAAGAGGCAGAATCCGTGGTATTAGAGGTTTTAAAAGGCTTTATTCCTATACAAAGGAATACAATTCGAATTGCAGGCTTCTATTCCATCACCACGAAAGTTCAGGAAGGAAGGGCATACATTATTGACAGATAATTAGTTTTATAGGAAATGCATTACAGTGAAACAGATGCAAGAGGCGTAACAGCTGATAATACAGATAAAATGTGCATACGTAACTAATAAAGGCGGTCATATGGGCGTAATTTAATAAACGTCATTATACATGATGTCACAAGTGGGTGGATCCATGAAAGAATCCTGCAATGTCAGCAGAAATATTTGGCAGAGATGCGCGCGCAGCCGCATGACGCGTGATTGACGTGCAACTAGAGGGTGAAGGGGACTTGACATTTAGCTCTACATGTGGAGACAGAAGTCTGGGGGTTATGTCAACCTAATCCCAAATCATATCTAATATCTTATGTTTAAAGAACTGTTTTATCCAAAAGGAAAGGTCTCTCGGACGGAATCTATTCTATACTGACTATTAGTGCGTGTACGAGCGTCTAAGTGTCTACATGAGATGCGAGGGGGCAGGAATCTTCCATGGTAACAGGGGCTATGAATTACTTGCACGAGGACAGCGAGGCCTGGCCTCTTTGCACGGTAGCTTGGAGGAATGTTTACCTAAACTACTAGACAGGAATGCATCGGATGAGGAGCGAAACAGATAATCTTGAAGGTGAAATACAGCTTTTGGCAGGCAACAGGCTGGATCAGGCATCGTTAGCCGCGCAGGGAGTAGGACAAAGTTCATGGATGCAGATGCAGGCTCAGACTGGAGCTTTCAGAGGCAGAAGGCAGGAAAAGGCTTGATGACAGAATTCAGGGCCTACTCGCCTGAATCTGTAAAATGTGGAAAGTGAACCACATAAAGTCGGTGTCCTTTCATACTTAGGAATGGAATATCTGACCCATTCATGGCGGATCTGAAAGAGGACATGTTGACGGTGGACGCACATGTATTTGCGTCTTCAAAACTGGAACTGGAGGGAACATACATGTACTCATAGCATGCACATGGAGCCGTTGGGGTCTACGATAGGGGACATAACTGATCACAAAATTCATATTTCCTCACACCGCCAAAGCCAGCCTACACGAAGGGATGAAAGACGTTGCCGAATGGATGAACATCAGCCGCCTGAAGTTGAACACGGACAAGACAGAAGTCCTCATCCTGGGACCGTCGCCCTCCGCATGGGATGACTCCTGGTGGCCCCCGGCACTAGGCACCGCACCCAAACCAACGGACCACGCACGCAACTTGGGCGTCATCCTGGACTCGTCCCTATCGATGACCAGACAAGTCAACGCCGTCTCCTCAGCTTGCTTCCGCAACCTTCGCATGCTCCGCAAGATCTTCCGATGGATCCCGACCGAGACCAGGAAGACGGTCACCCAGGCCCTCGTCACCAGCAGACTAGACTACGGAAACACCCTGTACGCCGGTACAACAGCCAAGCTCCAGAAAAGACTTCAACGTATCCAGAACGCCTCTGCCCGACTCATCCTGGACGTCCCCCGACGCAGCCACATCTCGAGCCACATAAGAGACCTGCACTGGCTCCCTGTCAACAAGAGGATCACGTTCAGACTCCTCACCCACGCACACAAATCCCTCCACGACCTGGGCCCAAGATACCTCAACGACCGACTGACCTTCTACACGCCCACCCGCCAGCTACGATCCGCGAACCTCGCCCTCGCCGTCGTCCCTCGCATCCAGAGAACCACCGCCGGAGGAAGATCCTTCTCCTACCTGGCGGCGAAGACATGGAACTCCCTGCCCGTCCACCTGCGACTGACCCGGGACCACCTCACCTTCAGGAGACAGCTCAAGACCTGGCTGTTCGAGCAGTAGCAGCCCCCCTCCCCCAAGCGCCTTGAGACCCTTCCGGGTGAGTAGTGCGCGATATAAATTTCATGATTGATTGATTGATTGAGTGATGATTTTCTATTATCTGCTACATGCTCTGCAAGGCATCCCTCAGTGTATGGAATGTTATCCAAAAGTGAATGAGCACGGGTTGTGAGTTAGATTTGAAGAAAAGCATCAGCAATTAAACATACTTGGGTCCCAAAGTAAAACCTGCCTACTTTTTAAAGACATGAAAATTAAATATATCTGATTAGCGAATGTAAACTAAAGCTTCTGTTACACTATCTACAGCTACTTTTGCAAATCAATGCACACTTTACTACAACGAATTACCACGCAACAGTGTTTAGTCTGTTAATTCTGCCTCCTGCTATATTGTTGCAGTGCTCAATTCACAAAGAGCAGTAGGTTTTCTCCTACATTTGGAGTAAATGTGGGACTATTGTGTAATTCACAATTAATTCCACATCTCCTTTGGGATTACGCGGCAGTCACCCATGTCCAGGAGTATTTGCAAAATTATTTTTGAATTTCATGATCCGGATAAGTTTCCATGTGTACATACAAAAAGGTACGTAGCATACATTTGCATATGCATACCAGTAAAGGTAAATGTAGGGCCTGATCCAGAAAACTCTTTGGGGATTATAAACCCTGTATTTGCCGAATCACAGGGTTTATGTATAATAGCCATTTTACCAGTTGGAACATTCTTGCTGACTCGTAAAAAGGACTTTTACGATCTTTTCTGAATCCCAAAAAGGAGGGGATGTGAAATGTTCTTAACCCTCCTACTTCCAGTCGCTAAAGTAATGTAAGTAAGTTATTTACGACGACTACAATTGCAGTTGCAAACCATTGTTAAGTTACAGACTCCCGAGTTGGGGTGGTAACTGAGTCGCAAAGGGGAAGGCAGACCTAGGGGGAACAGGCGGTGGTCCATGCACCCACTGCCTTTTTCCTGTAAGTTTTCCAAAAGAAAAAACTTTTAAAAATAATTAGAAATGCTGCACTGGTTCCGTTAAGCAACATAGACTGCTTTGAATTTTTTTGGGGGTGGAAATCATAGTGATGGGGTGGTCTGCTATCCCTTGCAGGACACCAGGTCAGGTGTTTCCAGTCAATCAAGGGGGTCGCAAATTGCAACCGGCCTAATGGCTACTAATTAGGCAGATCACTCTGTGACCCGCTATGATTCAGGATTTTGTAAACACACCTATTACTACAAAGGTCAGTTATCAAAATACTATTCCATTCTCAAAATGTCGGTGCGCAAATTGCAACCATTTTTTCCTAATGGAATTATAGGACATCAGGCCCTTCATTTTCACTTCATTTCGTTGATAGGGTAAATATTTTCCCATGAAGAAACCTGTTCCATTATAGCCACAGCAATTTTGAGGGTGTTCCCACCACTTACCACCCTGAAGATGCATTTGACCTGAGTAAATTTCGTTGGGGAGATGGTCAAGAAACGCTCCTCCGTTATCCATGGGGAGAGTTACTTCCATGCCATATTATAAGTTTTAATCAACGCTTTGTGAATGCAAAACATGAATGTCCACAGGTATCGAAGTCAGACTTAGTGCGCCACCAATAGTCCATTACATTCAATATGTTGATATTGTGTCTTAGTATATTTCTGCGTACGAGTCCCTTAAATTACACACAATAATAGCATGACCAAATATGTCCTGCAACAATTAGATGCTACATTTTGTGTTTTATTTGCAGGGCGCTGTTGGGAAAGTTGGTGAACGCGGCTCAAAAGGTGAACGGGTATGTTGAATGTTCCTTATTATTGTATTAAATGCGGCATATATATTTAGAATAGTCACCCAAGAGCAGAATGTGCACACTATCCTGCTCCAAAAGTGATGCAGCATCTAGGGTTGCATGAATACTTTATTTTTTCTGCGCATGCAGTTGTTAGACTTTCACATTGTGAATGCTATTTTTGGCTTTCTAGTAGCAAATAGTAATTATTTCTTAAGAAGTCATTCATTTTCTTTAACATTTTTTTGTCACAGATGTTTTAGGTCTCGCCTGAGATAGCTCATGCACTGTTTGTTGCAAGACATATTGTTAGTTTAGGTTACAGTGGCTGTAGAGCCCGCCCATTGCTTTCCATTGGTTGACTTAATTGTCACTGTCATTTGCTTGCTTCTACTATGTTGGCATGTATGGGCATTCTTTCCACTAACTGAGTTTGTGACTCCCCTGGAGCATGGACAAATTACTTGTGTCCTTCCTCTGCTCCATTTTCAGGTGCTCCAATAATTTTTTTACATTTTTTGTTTAAGACTTGTACGAGAGAGCGTGTTTTCCTGCTGTGTCCCTTGTGTATCGCTCCCCTTCTGCCGCTTTCATTCCTGTTGCTCTTTTGCTGCCCTTCTGCTTCTGCCTATCCACATCTCTGATGCTCCCAAGAGCTGTTTCCACCCCGGCTTGCATTTTCATCCAAGTGCTTCTCTTGTGGGGCTCTCTTTAATCCATTTGCTCCCCTCCATGTTCCTCTCTCCGTGTTTGTTCCTTCACCCACCCATGCCATCTGAGTTACTTTCTCCCACCCTCCTTGTTTTTGCCCCCAACCCCACATTCCCCCATGTGGCTTCCGCTCAGCGTTGAAGAGATGTTAAAAAAAAAATGAAAACAATATGTTAAGTATGCATTGCCAAAAACCTATGTCTGAGTTGGTATTATGCTTCTTCAACAAATCGGATATGAGCTCTTCATAGCAGGCTGGAAAAGTGAAGTCTTGTGTGGAAGGAAAGGAGAAAGATTATTTGTCTCATGTTTAGAAAATTAAATTCAAATTAAATGTTACTGCCTACAGCTGCAAGTAGCAATGGCTAATCATTACCAACTCGGGCAATGAAAAGGTGTGACTACTTTACTGAAGTTATTGCGACATCTTTAAAGGCAAGGATGCTATTGGCAGGCAGCCAGAGGTTGCTTCATGATCAGGCGTATACTGGTAGTTATTGCCTGCAAATGAAGCATTCTCGTTGTCAGGCCAGCTCCCAATGTGTCATCCTAATGTGCATAAAACAGCAGAGGTTAATCAGTGAGGCCTCACTTTGAATTATATATAGAATGGTCTTGAATATAAATATACTGCTAACTCTAATATGGTGATTGGTGTAGATAACATACTCTGGTTTTCATGGGTATTATTCTCTATCTAGGGAGATCCAGGCATTAAAGGTGACAAAGGAGCCCAGGGAGAGAAAGGCTCGGCTGGTGAACCCGGAACACCCGGCCACAAAGGTCACACGGGAATCATGGGTCCACAAGGACTATCAGGAGAACGGGGACCATCCGGACCACCAGGTGCACCCGGGCAACCAGGACAAACAGGTCCAAGGGTAAGGTCTTGACAATTAATTCCTGTTGTTTAATGATCCAAATCCAAGTACCACATATTTGAAAGTAGGACACCTTCCCATGGATAAACTTTCAAAAGGTCTGTATTAAATTGGCTTGCATATCCATGGGTGTGTCTCGCTTGGCCTACTACAAACACCATGGGCCCTAACACCAACATTGCATGGGTGTCATTTTGCACTAATATTTTGTGATGAAATATATTGCGTTGGAGGCTTTCGCAATGGCGTTTCCTCTGTCTGACAAGTAAAACCACGCAAAAAACATATTCTACACAGGCCAGTCAGTTCAAATGTTGGTAGAAACAGTGCTATGAAATTCCATTGGCACTGCACAATGTATGTTATCTATCAACCTGCATTGTCTTCTTTGATGCAATAATTTTTTCATTCTCAAATTTTCATCTTGAAGAAGACTCAACTACTCTGGTATTCACATGGATAACTCTAATCACTGATTCCGTACTTTGTGAATATTTCCCAAGCATCAAACTGGATCAGGAAACTTTAAAGCAGTACTTCTGCATGCAGGTAGGTGGTGGTGTGGGGCTCTGTACCAACATCATTCCGCTCCAGAAGTGATGAGCAGAGCAACATATAAACAACATCGATGTGTAATGATGTCAGTACTTTTCTTTCCACGACTTCTAACACAGCACCGGAGATACTCCTTGGAATTTTGCTGCAAAGTTCCCACAGAGTGCGCAAGGAAAAATGACACTCTGTAAAACAACAGGATTCAAACAAGTGTCTGTGACTGGCCCTCATTAAGTATGCTTATGTTACCTGGTGTCTAAGCATTGATTCCAGGGCCTGCAACAACTGTGCTCATATGATTCTGAAGACCATACTGTACCACAAGGTGAAGCTACTGGTTCCAAACACTGGCGTGACCGGCCAAAGTCAAAAGGACCTGATCATCGTTGAGGTCAAAGACTTCAGCTAAGGCACAATTATTATTTTTTAAATCATTGGAGGAATTGGCCCCTTCCTGCTATTCTCTAACTCCAGAGAAGGTGTGAAGACATCAATGTGCCTATCATTCTCACTCCTGATCTCCATTGCAGTTGATTCCAAGTCTGGTTCCAATGCTCTCAAAAGTTCAGGGTTCATCGATGACATTGCAACTAAGGGAGGCCACAAAGCACAGTTTTGGCACTTTACCAGTTCCTTTTGGTGTGCCCCGGGCCACAAAGAAACGCAGGGGCATTTTCTGGCACTTTAAAATCACACTAGTTCTTCACAGGCTTCAGTGCGGACTTCATTTCTGGCACCACCTGCCATGCTAGTTCCCTTCGCACTTAACATTTACTCCAATGCCAATACCGGAGTAAGAATTGCAGCCCATTTTGGTTACTGACACCGAGCACATTCCACCATGATCTCACCCGAGGCTGCACCAGGTTCCTACTGGAGCTTAGCCAGTGACCAATCCCTTTGATTCTGGTAATCTGTCCATACCACACGCTAGGGCCTAGGCTTTATACAGTTGTTTGGCACAGATTCAGACTAGGACAATTTTGATGAGGATGATTTTATTTCCCAATATGGTGAGGAAAATGAGCATGCTATTCTTGAAGGAGCCACTGTTCTAGACTTCTCCAGATACTGCCCCTGTTTCGCCTCTTTACCCTGCCACTGAGAAAAGTGCATCCTTTGCCATTGGTATGCAAAGGGCAGCAGCCATAGAGGATCTAAAACTTCAAACGGTGGAGGTGAAGTCCAATGTTTTGACAAAGGTGGTATAGCCTGGTCAAGCACCTACAGAACCTTTATTGCCATTTAATGTAGCCCTTGCAAGATACCCTATTGGGCACATGGGGTAAACCATGTTCAGGACCCCCAGTTAATAGGCAGGTCACTTGGCACCTTCGCCCATCACCAGGTGACCCTGCTTCTCTTACACAGCTTCCTGAACCAGAGAGTTTGATGGTGTAGGTGTCTATCAGTGTCGTAAATACCAATGACTTCGCCACCACGCCACCTGATTGTGAATCGAAAAGAATAGCAATATTTGGTAAACTAATTTTTCCTTCCACACGCCTTGTACTGTGTTCAGTGAAAGCGAGCTGCTTTCTAGGCTGCTAATATTGAGCCCTATGGGACACCGTATCTCAAGTCTTGACTGCAGTTCCAGACAGTCAGGCGGCATCCATGACTGAAACTATATCCATGGTGGCTGCAATGCAGCAAAGATTGGAAACCAGTCTGGGTTTGACACGACCAACTGCTTAGATCGAGTGATGGGTAGAAGTAAGCCAATTCAGTGCCATGCATTGATGATATCTATAGGCTGTTCAGGCATCTTTCATGGGCAGCACATGTGCTAATTCATGCCTTTTCTGCAGCAAGGTAGATTCTGCCCTGGAACGGTGTAAGGAAAGCAGGGCCACCACACATTCGTGGCTCTTTTTGCACCCATCAAACAATTCCACCAATTTTTTCACTTTCATGGTTATCACTGAGGGTTTCTTTTTCACCAGAGTTTGACTCCTCTGCAAGCCCAACAGGCCTTTTAGCCTTTTTATGGCCAAAAATCTTGATTACAAAGACAACGCCCAGGACAGCAGGGGCAATGTGCAGCTCAGTCCCCTGCCCTCCCGCATCTTCAACCACAAACACTCTTTTGTGTGTCCTATCCAGCCCACAGCAATCCATTCAGAGGCAGGATCTGGTATTTCCTCCAAGGGTGGGAAGATATGACTTTAAGCAGGTTGGTTCTCCAGTTTGTACATCGGAATTACATACTCCTTTGTTTATACCAGTGCTTAATTTGAGCCGGTGCTTTACAGTGCTCAGCACTGGCACTTAAATGGTTTCCGGTGCTCGGCACCGGCACCTAATTGTCAACACGATACTTAGAATAGTCTACCACATGGTGGCGCTGCTCATCTAATTTAGAGATGAGCAGAACAACGGTTGTTTAGGAAGACAATATACATTAAAATTCTAATACCTGCCTCCCCAGCCATTCCTGTAGCTTTGGGGACCTGGAATAATCTGTACTGTCGCATGTACATGTGAGAGAGATGGTAAGTAGTTTCTTTTTGCAGCGATGACAAGGGCGATGGGTGGTGCAAGCTACAGTGGCATCCTGATCAGAGCCCTGGCACTTAATTTTTTACAAATTAGGCACTGGTTTTTACCACCCCACTGCACCTTCCGCCACTATTATGGCAACTGAGGCGAGACCACTTATATATTTTGATGCAGTAAGTGCCGGCCCTTTAGGCCATAGGGGCATAGAGAGGGTTCTGGCATTGGAAATAAGATCTTGGCATAATCTAGCTACTTTCATGTGCCAAAGAAGGACAGAAATCCTAGTTTAGATCTTCACCCTTTGTACAACTCCTGCTGAAGGACAAATTGAAGATGCTCACACTTGCCAAAGTCCGCCTGCCCAAGACTCCAGACTAGATGGTTGGATTGCGCCTCCAGGATGTTTATTTCCATATTCCTGGCCTGCACTGACAGGCCCTACATCAGGTTCGTAGTGAGACAGGGCCATTTTCAGTTAGCAATGCTCCTTTTTGGCCTCACCAGTGCCGCCCTGAGGTTCACAAAAGTGGTCTTAGTTCACCTCTGGGTGTAGCAGTCTTCTCCTACCTTGATGACTGGCTGCTGAAGGTAGGCTTGGCTTAGGCTGTCATCAGCGACCTCCAGACGATGGTGAATCTTGAAACATCACCGGGGTTCACTACCAATTTGCCGAAGTCACACCTGACTTCTTTGTAGACACTCCCATTCATCTAAACCATTCTGAACACAGTACAGCTTAGTTCCTTTCCCCCGGAGTCGAGGGTCAAGAGCATTCGGGCTATGTCTCCAAAGCCTCTGTCCTAGATCTTAGGGTGGATGATTCTGAGACTGCTGGGATTGCTGACCTCCTGCATCCTCGTGGTCAAACATATCAGATACCACATATGGGCTTTACAGTGAAGCCTCAGCACCAGGGGAATCTGTTGGATTGTATTCAGATTTCAGAGGAACCTGCAAAAGATCTGCTGTAGTTGGTACTGGACTGTGATTGCTTACGGGTAGACCCCTCTATTTAACTCACCCAGATTTGACACTGGTGAAGGGTGCATTGCTTCTGGGTGGGGAACACAACTGGTAGAGGTGAAGATCAGAGGACTCTGGTCTCCAGTAGAGTCTCAGTTCCACATGAATTTGTTAGAGTGGAGGTAATTCACTCACATTGAAGGCCTTCCTGCCCACCATCAGTGGAAGTCCGGTGCAGGTGCTCGCAGACAACACCACCCCAATGTGGCACTGAAATAAGCAGGGCGGAGAGGGGTTTTGAGTCCGGGGCCAGTAACTCCATGCCCCTGGAAGTGGCTGGAACACCAGGGAATTTTTCATTGGTAAAACAACTGGCAGGATCATTAACTGCCTGTTTGGATGAACGTAGCCCTCGTGCTTAGCAGATCATGGAGGTGCTGCAGGGCGTCTTCCATCTCTGGGGAGAATCCTGGCTAGATTTTTTCACTACCACCAAGAATGTGTAAGGTAGGCACTTTTCCACATTGGAGATTCCAAGATGTATCTGTCTCTGGGATCGAGTCCATCTGGAGTCGAGCTTGGGACTCTTGTATGCCTTTCTGCTGCCACTCCTGACCCTAGTTCTAAATAAGATTAGGAACTCTTGGGCCTACGTCAAACTAGTGTCACCAGATTGGGCCAGGAGAGTGTGGTACCAGGAACTCCTGGGCATGAGCACCTGTCTCCTGATCAAACTGCTGCTTCGCGAAGATCTTCTGTCATTGAAGCAGGGCAAGGTACTACACCTGGGCCTGCACATTCTGACAACAAGCCAAGTTGTCAGAAGATAAGTTGTTTGTTTTGTCCCTGGCCTATCAAGAACTTGCTATGGGCACTGTTAAAGGACATCTATTGTCTCTTTCAGCTATTTTGTGCTTGCTAGTCCAACCTTCTTTATTTAAGTCACCTGTTGTGACGAGATTTTTGAAAGGTTTGCAACATTGGTGTCTGCAAATACCCTCTGTTATGCCACATTGGGACTTGAACTTAATTCTCACTTTTTTGATGTGGACCCCTTGGGCCTCTACACAGTTGTTCAAGAAGGCTCATAATGTTGAAGACTGTCTTTCTCATCTCCATAACAGAGGCTGGTCATGTGATCCAGCTTCAGTTTCTCTCTGTCAGCCCACCTTATACAACATTATTTCCAGAAAAGTAAGTGTTGAGGACACATACTACCTTTTTACCAAAAGTGGTCATGCTATTTCATGTCTGGAAAGCTATTAACCTTCTGACATTCTTTGCCCCACCTCACCCTTTTAAGGAGGAAGAGAGACTTCATCGTTTGGACCTTAAGAGGGCAGTAGGCTTTTATATTGATTGCACCAAAGAACATTGGGTGGGCAATCAGCTATTTGTGGGGTTCTCTGGGGGAAAGAAGGGCAAGGCAGTGCAAAAATGGACCATCATACAATGGACTGTTCTCTCTACAAAGATCTGCTATGCACTAGCATAGACACAGACTCCAGAAGGCTAATGGGCCCATTCTACAAGAGCTAATGCTGCTACTACTGTACTAGCACAGAGAATACCTGTCTTGGACATTTGTCATGTGGATACATGGGCATATTTACATACATTCACAAAGCACTACAACCTCTACAGTCGGGCCCATCAAGAGTGGTATTTTGCCCGCCCTGTCCTCAAGGGATTTTTTGTCTGAACCAGTTCACAAATCCACCATCTAGGTAGGTAATGCTATGCTAAATATTCTGAAGGTGAGGACTTTGTGGTTAGAAGTAGCCATCAGAAGAACACTTTACTTACCTTCTGTAATGCTCTTTCTAGTGGGTACTCTATCTAACGGAAGATTCCTTACTGGCCTTCCCATCTCCCCGTTTTATTAATTGGGCCCTGCTTTGCATCTAAAAATGTCCCAATATAGATATCTGCACAATGGTCTAGCCTCTGCATCTGAGCTCACCAGAAAGCAACTGACGTCAGTGCCATGGGTGGTGATTATATTCAGCTCTACTTGTCACTTTCAGAGTGGAACAATACAGGCACAGAACCCTATAACGTCACCTACCGGTGCACAACAGTACTACTATTAGACTTGTCAGCTGTGAGGATAGTCTTCACCAAACCTTTTGCCTCTTTCCCTCCATTTTGCTAAAAATCCTTTTTGTTGGCAGGAGAAGAATCTGTGCACTTTCCCATTGCTAACTGGTGGCAAAGTGCTTGTGCTCACTCCCCTAAACATGGAATAATCGCTTACAACTAATTGACATATTTAATGTACTTATAAGTCCCTTGTAAAGTGGTATACCTTTTACCCAGGGCCTGAAAATTAAATGCTACTATTGGGCCCTAATTTTCGACTTGGTTTTGCGCGACTAGATGCTCATTGTTGGCGCTTTAATCTTTTAGGTGCTAGATGTTACTAGAAACTTTAAAAAATCATGCTTAAGGTTCTACTGATTGCAAATCTGTTGTTTTGGTGTCAAATAACTTATGAAAAGTCTGTACCTTGACCAGCCTTCTGTAATGGGATACCCATGTCATTATATGAAGTAAGAAAATGTATGTAGTGAACATGTAGTTTATCCAGTCCAAGAAGCACCCTTTTGCAATGTATTGAGCACACTTAAGGTGGCAAATTGTATTTTGCCTGCAGTGCTGAAAATCATTGTGCCATTTCTAGAGAGGCAAATTCCCTACTAGCAGAAAATAAGGCTGCATAAAAAATTGTGCCATGGCTTAGGTGTAAAGTCCTTTTCAGCCTTGTTTGATGTAGCTCACAAACAGAGTTTACTGTTGTATATTGATCACCTCTTAACATGGTGCATCGGCCCCTAGCAGAATACATATTTTATTCAGAATCATGGCATATTTCCAATACACATTTGGGCATAGAACCAGTGGCATCTTAAGGAATATACCTGTTTTAATGTTTAAACCGTGACTTGATTGAATCTTTTCCTTTCTTTAGGGTGAGCCTCCATCACTGGATACCCTGAGAAGACTTATCTCGGAGGAGTTAGGGAAACAGCTCGATAGTAAGTTCAACATCAAATGGCCTCATGGTTTCTAGTTATTGTACAGTACAGGGCTGGACAAAACCAATTTGGCTAGACCTTAGGCATTGCTTCTTTCTCTATGTTAAGTTCCCTCCATTAGCAACCAATATAGACATAAAAATAAAGATCACGGTCAAAACACTTTACTTTTCCTCTTGTTCCAAGAACAAATGTGACAAGTGTAGGTCTATGGATCATTGTTTGTTTTGACCGGTCAAACGGCATCAAAAGTAATTCATAGGACATTAATGGCACTGTGTTGTACACCATCTACCATTTAATTTTTGTACATCACATTTTTAATTCTATACAAAATTATGAAGATGATCTTGGGTTTTGTAGCTCTTTGGAGAACAATCAATTTTTGAGCCTACCTACTTATGATTGTTTGAGTAACTTTATTCTTTTTTATATGAATCATAAATATATTTTTGTTTTTTAAGTTACGGTAGAGCACACAGAAAAACAAATTGATCCCATCTACGGTAGAAATGAAGATAGACTAGGACGATCATGGAAAAACGAATGAGATTGAGTGAGAGCAAGGGCAAGATTCTGATATTTCTCAGCCTCACTTTTTTTTTTATCAAAAGGCTTAGTAAATCCACTTATCACAATGAAAACTGTTGGTTCTTTCTTGATCTTGGATTGCATACTGTTTTGTGGCTTATGGCACATGAAACCCAAATTTATTACTACTCAGTGTTGGACAATGTCCTTTTTTTTCAAGGAGCATTCCAAAGGATATTGTCTGCTGTAGGCAGGAGCACTGGAATTGTGGCAAATGGAGAATCATATTATGCCGTAGAGTTGGCTGCATTGTGTCTTGAAAAAACTAATTTTGCTGCTTAATGGTGCACATTCGAGGGCAGTATTATTTCACCATTTATCATCTTAACACATATTACAAAGGAAGATATTTTACATAATTTGTAGGGGTTTCTCTAATTGTAGTACTATTTTTGATCTGTTTGTGCTGAAACCTTTTTTTAAAACATCTGCACATCACACAGTAGATGGTGAATTATGTGGTTAGAGGGGACAAAACTGCATGCCTACCTACATAAAGACTTAAGGCCTGATTATGGCTACAGCAGGCACCGCCGGTGAGATCACCCTATTATTAGTTTGTCAGTTGGACCACCAAAGGACCGCTGCAACCACCAGGGATCCATGATCCCTCAGCGGTGTTGCAGTGGTGTGCGGCCACAATATGCTGGTGGTGCCGCTGCAGCACTGCCAAGCATATTACGTTTCCTCACATCCACCCTCTTCATGGCAGTGAGCCTGCCATAAAAAAGGTGTTGGTGAGGAAACTCCTGTTGCCTTTGGGCCAGGGGACGCATGAAGGTGGGCACATGTTGTGCCCCCCTGTCTGAATGCACCCCCAGTTCCTGCACAACATGGACTTCACAGTGTGATGGAGGGCATTTAGTGGTTTATCCATTCCTGTATGGGAGAGTGAGCCGTGTGATGGGAGATGAAAAGGAGTGTGGTTTTCAGGGAGTTCAACTTGAGGTAAATAGTTGACAGCCAGCCTCGGATTTTCTCGAGAGTGGCGTTGATTAGGGTGATATCTTCTCGAGTGGATATCTTTAAGCATATCTGAGTGTTGTCTCCGTACATATGGTAAACAAGGTTAGCTTGTTTGAGGAGCTCCAAAAGTGCGGGGGAGATAGTGGATTCTTGAGGGGCTCCAAGTATAATTTAAGACATTTTAGATAATGGGCCAGCCAGTTTGATTTGTTGAGAACCATGTTGTAGGAGGAAATGAACCATTTGAGGATGTAACCACATAGCCCAACTCTGAGTTCTAGCAACTCTAAGAGGTTGCTGCGATTGACTGTGTCAAATGCCAATGACAGATCGAGGCAGATTGGTAGGCAGAAATCATTCCAGTCCAGGATTCTGAGTGCATCACCCATGATGTGTAGGATAGCTGTCTCTGTGCTCTGACCTGGTCTGAAACTCTCTATGCTCTGACCTGGTCTGAAACCCAATCGGAACTTATCAAGCAGTTTGAACTGTTCAATGTGCTGCCAGAATTGGTTGTGTTTACATTTTTGCAGCAGTTTTTCTAGGAACAAGGAAATAATTTCGAACTTATTTAGAACTGGTGGGTTAGGGTTGTGTCTTTTTTCAGGAGGGGTATAACTTGTCAAACAGTCTTGGATGATGCCTTGAGTTTTTGATGAATTCCCATTCTTAGTCCAGAGAAGGGGGACAAGTTGACTGTGCTCCTTGATGATTGTTGCGGGATTGGGTTGTCGAAGTGCAGTGTTTGTTTCATTAAACCTATAAGATTCCGTATCTCCCCTTCATTTAGGGTTTTTAATATACACCATGTAGCCTCAATTTTGGTCTTCATGGGTTGGTTGGAAATTTGAGTCTAGTCAGTAGTTGTCGTTTGGGTGGTGTGTATGTTGCTACTCGGAACCTGTATCAGTTCATTATCTATGGCAATAGCTCATTCTGTTTTGTGGAATTTCTCCATGAAAAAGGATGAGAAGGCTTCACTGTTCTTGAAGATGACAGTGCAGTTGGTGGTCCCGGTTGAATTGAATTATGTTGAATTGTCCTCAAATTCTAGAGTCATGTAGTCAGTGCCCTAGAACTGGGCACTGACTATATGGCAGTCCATCCTACCCTGAGGAGAATTCCCAAATGCATAAACATTGTTGAGGCACGATCAGGATAGATTTTCATGTTTAAACCCCTTTTGTAATGGGACAGATGAGTTGGACCATGTTGGAATGAAAAACTATTCTGAAAAATTCCCATTGGTTAAGACTCATTTGCTCGCTTCCATCCTTCAATTCTTTGGCTGTCCAAGTGGAATTGGCATGATTTTATAAGCGTATCACTCTGAATGTGGTTTTGCAGTAAAGGTTCATATCACTAATTTGAAGTTGCTTATGCTGCCCTTTACAGGCTTTGTGAATTTGCATATTGTTGGTCACCAATTGCAAAGAGACAGACATGAGTCAATATGATGGAACAACAACCAACCTGGAAAAAGTGCAAGAGGATAAGAAACGCTAATTAAACCATTTTCTCCTTGACATTGCTGGCCTCTCTAATTTATGAAACAAACTATTTTCCTTAGCTGACCAGTCCTTTAAATATCAGCCTATTTGTAATTCTCTTTTTACAAGACTGTACCTCTCTGTAGCATCTAGAAGTTTCTAATGCTTGTACTTACTTGAATACAGGAAACTGGGTGTCTCCTGTGCAATAGCAAAAGTTACCCTGAAAAGGTGTTTCCTGAAAAATGAGAACATCCCTTTCCCCAATTAGTATTGAAACACTTAGATATATTTCAATTCCACAGTTGTAGCACAGCTTGCCAAGTGCTTTTGTTTAAAAGGGAACAAAATACAGAGTACAAGTACTTTATTCAAGGCTCTCACTTTCTTATCTGTTCTTAGAGATCCTCAAGTCTGTTACTTTAGAAGCTTGAGAACAGAAATCGACAAACAGCCAGAATCTCCTAAAGAACTAACATCTGTTGGCCACCATGTTTGGTGGTATTTGGGGCACGTCCACCTTTGGCAGACAAAGGAAGAGAAAAAGGCAATTGAGCTCTTTTGATAATGGCCTAATCCGTTCCTTCCTTTATCATGTAATTAGTATTGAAGACAGGAATGTCTTCAGTCATATGGCTCTGCCTGGGAATGCCCATCCAGACCACATCAGGTTATGCTGTTAGGTTCACAATAATAGGTTTCCACCTCTTTCTATTATGTAACTCAGAGGCACTGTAAAAATGAAGTCATCATCATCATTATCCTAGCCTTCAGGTGCACCTACACATGGAAAGAAAATGGAAGGACTTTTGACACCTGTGAAACATTCCTTAACAGAAAAAGCAATCCAATTAGGAGCACATGAACGTAGTGCAAAAGGAACAATGCACATGAATTTGTTCAAATCGTCAGAGACCAAAATGAAAGGTTGAAGACTAACTGGAATCAGATACTCTCTTAAACCTTTAAAAGTGGGTTGAGTATAATCCAGCAGTGTTAGACCTTACAACCATGTCCGATACCAACTTTCTGCCTGCTTTACCTCAATGTTTTCTGATAGTTTTATTTGTCCGCTATTATGATCTGACCTCTATCAATGCTGAGGTGAACAATTCTTTCCTTTTTTGGGGGGGCCATTCTAGAATATAACTGAGGTTACATTGAAATAAGATGGTTCTAAACCACAATAAAAAAACACTCAAAAGTTCTGCTGTAGCAACCTCCCCCGGACCTGATCTCACACACTGGCTGGCATTGCTTACATTCATGCATTAATCTGTTGCGATAACATAGACCATATGTTGTCATTGCTACTACTCTACTGGGTGCGTCCTGGCCTTTTGTAACTTTTCTTACTGACTCCTAGTGAAATGTAGATGCATGCATTTGTTTTTCACCTATTGAAAACAAATTCCTTGTAAGTCGTTTGATGTGGAAATTGTAAGGAGCTGAGGAAACAATGCTCATTGCATAGTGCTGCCACATATGTTGATGCAAAAATAACAATTGATGGACAGAATGCAGAACAATGTCATACATTCACCCCAGTACAGAGATCTGGGCCTAAATCCATCGTTTTTTTGCTCACCATGCCATTCCAGTTTGAACCCAGCCATATGCAAATCAGTCTTGACCCTGTGCCCCATGGGAACAGTCCAGCCCGAACTGCCAAGCCAGGTCCTCCCTGGACTGGAAACAAGCATCCTAGGACCGGTTTCGGGCTTTCAGCCCTCATCAGCCAGGATAGCTTGATTCCAGTGGCATGGAGAGCAAGGGACTCACGTCTGAGCATACCCTTCCCACTCGGGGTGACAAATGCAAAAATAACAATTGATGGACAGAATGCAGAACAATGTCATACATTCACCCCAGTACAGAGATCTGGGCCTAAATCCATCGTTTTTTTGCTCACCATGCCATTCCAGTTTGAACCCAGCCATATGCAAATCAGTCTTGACCCTGTGCCCCATGGGAACAGTCCAGCCCGAACTGCCAAGCCAGGTCCTCCCTGGACTGGAAACAAGCATCCTAGGACCGGTTTCGGGCTTTCAGCCCTCATCAGCCAGGATAGCTTGATTCCAGTGGCATGGAGAGCAAGGGACTCACGTCTGAGCATACCCTTCCCACTCGGGGTGACAAATGCAAAAATAACAATTGATGGACAGAATGCAGAACAATGTCATACATTCACCCCAGTACAGAGATCTGGGCCTAAATCCATCGTTTTTTTGCTCACCATGCCATTCCAGTTTGAACCCAGCCATATGCAAATCAGTCTTGACCCTGTGCCCCGTGGGAACAGTCCAGCCCGAACTGCCAAGCCAGGTCCTCCCTGGACTGGAAACAAGCATCCTAGGACCGGTTTCGGGCTTTCAGCCCTCATCAGCCAGGATAGCTTGATTCCAGTGGCATGGAGAGCAAGGGACTCACGTCTGAGCATACCCTTCCCACTCGGGGTGACAAATGCAAAAATAACAATTGATGGACAGAATGCAGAACAATGTCATACATTCACCCCAGTACAGAGATCTGGGCCTAAATCCATCGTTTTTTTGCTCACCATGCCATTCCAGTTTGAACCCAGCCATATGCAAATCAGTCTTGACCCTGTGCCCCATGGGAACAGTCCAGCCCGAACTGCCAAGCCAGGTCCTCCCTGGACTGGAAACAAGCATCCTAGGACCGGTTTCGGGCTTTCAGCCCTCATCAGCCAGGATAGCTTGATTCCAGTGGCATGGAGAGCAAGGGACTCACGTCTGAGCATACCCTTCCCACTCGGGGTGACAAATGCAAAAATAACAATTGATGGACAGAATGCAGAACAATGTCATACATTCACCCCAGTACAGAGATCTGGGCCTAAATCCATCGTTTTTTTGCTCACCATGCCATTCCAGTTTGAACCCAGCCATATGCAAATCAGTCTTGACCCTGTGCCCCATGGGAACAGTCCAGCCCGAACTGCCAAGCCAGGTCCTCCCTGGACTGGAAACAAGCATCCTAGGACCGGTTTCGGGCTTTCAGCCCTCATCAGCCAGGATAGCTTGATTCCAGTGGCATGGAGAGCAAGGGACTCACGTCTGAGCATACCCTTCCCACTCGGGGTGACAAATGCAAAAATAACAATTGATGGACAGAATGCAGAACAATATGCCACATATGTTGATGGCATCAGTTGAAGTGATGCATAGGGTAGCATCGCCAATGCCTATTGGAGACCTAGATGTAAACCTTCACTGGAATCCTAGTTTAATTCAAGCTATTATAAGTTTGCAAAGTTGATTTGTACATTCCTATGGCACATTCTTATAGTTAGAGAACCTTGTTGCTACTTTCTTCTTGTATGTGATAGATAAATGTGTGCATGTGTCTTGCTTGAGAAAGACTAGAAGAGGAATCAATAATGTATTGCAACAAAATAGTACCTTATATGGTAAATGTAATCAAATAGTTATATGGCTATGGTGTTCATCACTTTATCACTGACCTATTTATGAGCTTCCGTATCAACCTTCTTTAAGTACTTGTATCTCACTGATATCCATATGTCCCCATCTTACTTCAAAGGTAAGGTCTTAGACAGCCATAAAAGCTCCAACAACAGATGCAAAATCATATAATTATTTTATAATTATTTCTTGAAGGCGACTTTGATGACATAGAAGTTATACTTCCATCTGGGCTTCCAATGATAATCCAATGGTGCATTCTTTTGCAGACAAACTAGCCTACCTCATGGCGCAGATGCAGCCAGCACACGTTAAAGCAGCTAATGGTAGGCCAGGTCCTCCTGGTGCTCCTGGCAAAGATGGCAGTGGTGGCAGACCTGGTGCTCCAGGAGAGCCTGGCATTCCTGGACAGATGGGACCAGAAGGACCAGGAGGCCCAATGGGTCCTAAGGGTAAGTTTGTCATTTGGTGCTTGTGACCATTACAGGACAGCCCAATAGTTGGCACAGACTGCACAGAAAATCAAATGCATTTACTTGTTTGTGACTTCCAAGAACCACAAATGCACTAGGCTAAGATAGAGTAGGTCTTCCTAGTTTTGAGCTCAGTATGCTCGCTGGTAACTGAAAAGAGAGAGGTTAGTTTGCAGTGGCAAACAGTTTTGCATTTTTCTGGAGATAATGCTTAATCTAAGTGGCAGTGTCATTGATTTGTAATTCTGGTGCTCTTTTGGACATGCTGTAATGATTAGCTTTGCTGACTCCTAAATGAGAAGAGCTGTTTTCCATCTGAAATATGCCTGGAGTGCTCAAGTGCAAAGTGTTCCCTGAGGATCGGGTAGTTCTACTGGGATGTTGTATGATCACATCAGCTATTGAGAAGAGGACATGACGGCCCCAAAGACACTACAAACCAGTGTCATGATCTTAGATTTACCAGCAATGACTTCTCAGTTAATGCGATTCCTAGATAGTTATTGTACTTTATCTTGGTATCATTCAATACCCATTTATATTGCAGTTGAGCAAGATATGCTTCGTCCCTTAGTATGTCATCACTTAGTTTGCGGGCAGACATAGAAAGTATCCAAAGGCAAAAAGGGGATCTTTTACAGAACGAGAAGCAGTGCATGTAACATCATGTAACATCATGAGCATTGGGCATGAGAACAAAATAAAAAGTAAATTAAATATCTCCTTTTCCTCTCCAGGAGACAGAGGCGCAAAGGGAGAGAGAGGAGAACCAGGTGTTGGTCAGCGAGGAGACATGGGGCTTCCAGGGTCTCCAGGTACATTGTTTGAGTGCACAATGTCTCTCTTACTCTCTCTACATCAATTATAGTAGTGGACTCCTAACTGTAATGTATTTTCACCTGCTTTATTTTATTTGATGAGTAAACATATATTTTAAAAGTAATAGGTTAAAATATGAATTGGCAAGAGAGCTAATTATATTGGCTTTGAAAACCATTGTATGTTTAAAATAATGATATTTGCAGACCTTCATCCTATTAAACCTACAAAATTGTATACATATTTGTATTACACCTACTGGTTTGCGAAACAGCAGATATTTTGGGAACCTTCTTGAAGTTCCATGGAAATTGCAGAGATTTTGCTTTGCCACTTTTAATAAAAGAAAAAGGGTACTGGAGAGATTATATCATGGTTAATGAAGTACCAGAGAACTGTCCAAGGCAATACGTGCCGTCAGATCTTTGAGGGAAGCCATTGCACATGCATGTCTACATCATGCTGGTGGGAAGCTCAACTTAACTCAAATTGTAATTTAAGATTTTGACAATTCTCTTTGAACAGTCTGCATGCTATCTTGGGACACAGTGTTCACACAGTGAAAGACCTCTCTTAGTAAAAGTATTCTAATAACATATTGTAATGCTTGCCCACTTGTGTTTTGTTTCACTAATCAGTTTCCACTCTTTGAGTCCCTACCTTTCCATACAATGATGTACCTAATTGTTTATTTTATTTTAATTCAGTTAAAATGTTGTTTATTATAATAAAAGTCTGAATTATCTTGGCTTACTGTATATCGCACTAATATGCCAAGGTTGAGTGCGCTTTATAAGAATGTTAAAGTAAATAAATATAAAATGTATATTGGACACCCTAACCAGTGGGCTGGGACATCCAGCAGCCTCTGATCCATTTTTATCAGCTACAGGTTAGTCCACTTGGCTCTGTTTATTAAGAACTCAGTGTAATCCAGTTTTTATAGAGGTATGAGCATCAACAATCCAACACCATCAGTTTTAAAGCAATTGACTGAGAAACATAAAACAGCTTGTAGAGCAACAGCAAATAAAAGACAAATAAATAGTCCTTAACGGTGTGTTAGGTTCAAGACCTAAGATGTTAAAATATGACCATGTTAGGGAAGTGAATGTGAAAAAACAAAAGACTTTTTCCTTCTGTATTGACAGAATTGCACCACTATGGGCTTTAGTAAAGTTTCCTTCCTACTTTTCTATTTGGGAATTTCAACCATTATGAAGTTTAGATTCCAGATTATGATCTTGTTATCTGAATGCGAACAAAAACATTGTCACTGGATCCATGTTAGCATTTATAGTACTTGGAGACCTGTGATGAAGATAAACTAACCATGCAAGTATAATGCATGAGTTATCTATAGATTACTTATGTTAGGGTTCTATACCACTTCTTTGGAACTAGCCAGACAGGCAACACAGAGACTTTATAGTTTTGGCAATAGCAATGAAGGATTATTCGAATTTTAAGATTAAGTCCAAAGATGACAGTATCTAAAGCCCTATATAGGATTTACCACATCTAGGTGTTCGAGTACACTAAGTGCATGTTGGATGGTCCCATACCTAATGCATATTAAGTTGCTTATGGTAAATGTGAGGTTAAGTTCTGTTGATAAGAACCTTGAAAGGCGAAATCAACATATAATAGGCATCTTCCCAGTCTGAGAAAATATGCACCGATTTAGTGGAGAGGTATTGTAATTCTTAAATTTTAGTATTAGACAATTACAATCTTGGCATCAGTGACCTGAGTTCTTTTGTGGCGTGCATTTGTTTAGTCACTAATGCCACGTGCAGTGATTACTCGATATCTCAGCCATACTAAAAGGATGCCAACATCAAGAAGCAGATGAAAAATGCATTATGGCAAAATTATTGTGAGGTAACTAATACTTCATTAGTCCTAACTCTTATACTATGGTTTGTCCTCTCACTCTTACATTTCGATATTTTCCAATTTTGGGAGCACTTGGAAATAAGCATTATGCTACTACTTTCAGCTGTATGTAACAACTGGCTATTTACATATTAGCCTGGTTGATGAGTCAATTCACAATGTTACAAGGTGCAGGAAATGGGGTTAGCTTCTGACCGCAGGCAGCCTGGCAGGACATAGTTAATAGCCCATACGGGCGCCGAGTTTCTGAATCCTATGGATGACGTATAAAGGTACAATAGGGGTTCACAGATACTGGATCATGTGAGTTCCCAGATGTGTGGAATACTCAGTTAGGTTACTGAATGCATACCTCCACAATAAATTAAGGATAACCTAGATTGGGGGCGTGGCCAAGCCGCAGACCAAGATGGCCGCGCGGCTCTGAAGCTCCGTCAGCCAGTCCCAGTAAACCGCGTCTGTCTCCCGATGATCTGCCTGCTTTGGCGTCACAAGCCACTCTATCACTGCCGTTAGGACTGGTGCAGCCGCAACGCTTTCCCGTTTCATTCTGGCTGGCCGCAATCCGGAGGAATCGGCTCCGTTGAGCTGAGGGAGGGGCCTTCTCCGCACCACTGGCGTGGTTAACAATGGCCTCCATGGCCGGAATCGAACTCTGCGGCGTTGCAGCAGCTCATCCGCTTGCGGCCTTCCCCCCGCCCGATCGGGCCCGATTACGCCATTGTTGCACCCCCGGGTCAACCTGGGGCGCGAGCGTGACCTTCTCAACACTCCCGCAGGCCCCTAGGTGACCGGGACCTTGGGTGAGCCAGGGAGGCAGCCATCCGGTTGCGCGGTCGGGCCTGTAGGGTAGGGAGGTAGGAGGGAAGTGGCCCTTGATCATGAGCCCCAACTGGACACTGCCATATGTACATCCTGAGCAGCCACGGTGTCCGTGATCTGCCGCTTGTGTGGTGTATGCGCCCCCCCCTGTTTGAGATTGGGCACCGAACCCACTGCATCATTCCCGGAGCGCCAGCTTGACCTGCCTGCCTGCCTGTAACACCAAAACCTCAGCGAGACTTTATTCAGCATTGCCTGGCTCCTTAGTGCATCCTGGCGCCTGCACGTGGCGACCCCTCCGGCCGTTAAGTTTAGGCACTGTGACTCTCTAGCCCTAGTTGTTCCCTCGGGGCGGGTGCGCTGACGGACATCTGCAGTATTCATAAGCTCAGCCGTGGGCCTACGGCATTTCCTCATAGTTGCCCCCACGCTGCCATCTCAAAGACCCCCCTGCCACCATATAAGCCTCAAATAGTCGATGACTGGCCAGGCAGGCCTGGCGTAATCTCCATTGGCGGGCTATACGCCCCTTCCGCGACCTGCATGTAAGAAGGCATGGGCAGAAAGGACCCGCAGCAGAGGGTATTATCGTTCAGCAAGGCAAAGGACAAAACACAAGACTCCAGTAGCACTGTGGCAGAGGGTGGCCAGGAGCCGACCGTCACGGCGGACTCGGCCACCGCCCAGACCGCACTGTTGGCGGAGATGAGAGCTGGCTTTAAATCACTGGATGGCACGTTCGACAGACTAGATAAACATTTGGATGCTATGGGTGCCTTGCTGGACACGCATGAGCGGCGGCTGGACACAGTAGAAGGCAGAACCTCTGATCTTGCGAACGAGGCAGCACAGTCCTTCAAACGGCTGGAACGAGTGGCGAAAATCCTGAAGGATGTCGCCATCAAGAATGAAAATTTGGAAGCGCCCAGTCGGCGCAATAACCTTCGAATTCTCGGAGTCCACAAACACGGGAAAAATAGATATATTTGTTGAAACTATGCTCACTGACATCTTTGAGAAGGAGGCCTTCACCATCGGCTTTGTGGTTGAGCGAGTTCATCAATCCCTGGGCCCTCGCCCTAACCCAGGATGCCCGCCTAGGCCAATCATAGCATGCTTAATGAACTATCGAGACAGAGACACTGCACTCCATTTAGCTAGGGAGCGTGGGACACTCTATCCTGACTGTACCATGATGGTTCAGGAAACAAGACGCAAATACTCCGACCACTCTAACCTCTCTGGCATAACCTGGAATGTTAGGGGACTCAACAATCCTAGAAAAGGGAAGCAGGTACAACACTACCTGTAGAGGCACCAGGTGGATGTGGCCTTTTTGCAGAAAACGCACTTGCCTAAAGCGGACACCACACATTTTGCAACTAGCTGGGGCCAGCATTGTTTTTTTTCAAACTACAGCATATATGCCTGGGGTACGGCTATCCTGTTCCATAAGAGGGTCCCTTTCTCTCTCCACGAAAGCTACTCTGATAGCAAAGGCCGTTACGTTATAGTAGTGGGCACCTTGATTGGTCATGTGGTGACACTTATCTGTCTCTATGCCCCAACGTTGATTGCCCTGAATTCTTTCAGGATCTGCATGCCAAGATTTTGCGCATGGGCACTGACAGTGTTCTGATGGGGGGGGACTACAACCTACTCCTTAATCGTACACTTGACTGTTCATCTACCTCCTCCGACACTAAGCCACACTCACGACGGGTACTGATGTCCCTGTGTGATTCCCTGCATCTTATGGATATTTTTAGGAAGCGCAACCCCACAGCCACTGATTACACACACTATTCGGTGCAGCACGACACGTGGACGAGGCTTGATTACTGGCTAATCGTCCCACAGCCCACTACTTGGTATAGGACCACAAGGACACTCCCCAGGACATACTCGGACCACTCCCCTGTGATCCTTAAGCTGAGCATACCCAGACCGGAAGAGCACGAACGACAGTGGGGGTTCCCCGGCAGAGCACTGGAGGATGACCTCTTTCAGTCTAAACCCAGAGATGCCATAGAAGAGTATTTCGAACTGAACACGGGGTCGGTGGATTCCTGGGCGGTTCTTTGGGAGGCCTTTAAGGCGTACATTAGGGGAGTCGCGAAGCACGCAGGGGTTATGAGGGACCTCAGGGGAACCTTGGCCCGAATAGAACAGCAACTAACCGCTATAGATGCCGCAATACTGCTTTCCACTGACTTGGAAGACACGAAACGCAGGCTAACGCTACTGACTGAATTCCGAGAAGCAGCCGACAGGGAAACCCAGTTCCTTAGCAAATACGCCACAGCCCGTAGAGATTAGGAGGGGGAGAGACCTGGTCTCACTCTAGCTCGGTTACTGCGGCCCCCCTACGCTAAATCGCACATCACAGAACTCAGCTCTGAGACGGGGCTGCACCTCCCGCGCACTCCTGAGATCTGCACAGAATTCCTTACCTATTACGAATCCTTGTATACGGCAAAAGTTACACACATAACGGCAGAATTAGAAGACTATTTGTCAGACATTGCTTTGGTTAAACATGGAGAAATACATGCAAAATGTCCTTGCTGCGCCTTTCTCCTTAGACAAAGTCCTTAGTGCCATAGATGAGCTGAATGGCTCCACTGCTCCCGGCCTCTACAGATTTACAGGGGACTTTTACAAATAGTATAAAGATATATTGGCGCCTCAACTCCTCGAGGTATACCACAAAGCCCTAGAATGACGTCAATTGCCTCCCACTCTCAGTGAGGCAGTAATCATACTGCTGCCTAAACTGGGTAAGGACCCCCTGCTTTGCAAATCTTATAGGCCGCTTTCCCTATTGAACCTAGATTACAAGATATTAGCAAAAATTGAAGCCATGCGGCTCACCTTATTACTAGACAAGATAATATTCCCTGTCCAATGTGGATTTGTACCTAACAGGTCCACTTCCTTGAACCTGCGTACGCTCTTCACCGTTATACACAGAATCAAACCTACTGTACCGGTGGCAGCAGTCCTGTTGAACACAGAAAAGCCTTTGATTCCTTGGAGCGGCCTTTTCTAGGTTTGTTATGCGCAGGTTGGGTATGCCCAGGGGTTTCGTTGATCTCACCGCCCTGCTATATTCCGCCCCTACCGCCCGGATTCGACTAAATGGTACAATCTCCCGCTCTTTTAAATTATCTCGCGGCACACGGCAGAGTTGCCCTTTATCCCCACTGCTTTCCATATTAGCAATGGATCCCTTGGTCCGGCACTTCCAGGAACGTCATATGCAAAGGGGGCTTCAATTCAACACAGGGCCCCTTCTGGTGTGACTATATGCAGATGACATTATTCTATATGTTATAGACCCGCAGAACAACCTAGACCCATTGATCAGAGAGATTATTTGATTTGGTGGGTTCTCTGGATTGGGAATAAACTGGCACAAATAAATTATTTTCCCCTTAACCTCCAGAACAGTGCAATGGGATTGTGAGTTCCCCCTTGCTTGGACTACAGACTCAGTCAAATACCTGGGGATTAACATACACCTTGACAACTCTGAAATCATTCAATTGAACTACGGTAAGGCGGTTCACCAATTGGAACAGCAGATTGATAAATGGCTGACTCCCACTTTCCATTGTAAGCTGGGTGGCGTTGATCAAAATGATCGTCCTCCCCAAGTTCCTATATCTCTTTAAAAACATTCCTATCCCACTTACAAATCGTTTTTTCGAGACACTACGCACACATCTCATACACTTGACGTGGGGAGGCAGGAGACCCAGGGTCCGTTGGGAGGTGATGACGCTCCCTTATGACAGGGGGTGATTTTGAGTCCCCAACCTCCATTTATTCTATTTAGTGGCGCAGTGCAGCTATGCTCATTCCTGGTTTCACCATGATGCTAGAATTCCGTATTTGCGCCCAGAGGCTGACCTGATCTTGCCCGATGCACTTAACACAATACTTTCCCTGGGCTTCCCTCGAGACCCCACAGACAGCCAAATGGTCTCCACCACTAGGTGGACCTAGCAGAAGATGATTAGGATTACGGGCTCCCCCGTGTTGTATTCTTTTGGTCTGTCAATCCCCAACCATAGATGGATTCCCATCACAGTTGAAGCGATTGTGAAACGTACTCTTTCCAAATTTGACCTGCACACAATTGGGGATTTATACATTAATGGGCATGTCTTCTCTGTAACGGAAGGTGCCAAATTTGGCGGCGACACCTTCTTGGACAAATTTGTACTGAATCGTATATGATCTGCATTGAGGGCGGTTGTCCCTGGATTCCCTCTCGAGCCAGATTCGTAGGCCTCCCTCTCTGCTGTTATTGATACTGCCGAGGGGAAACATCTAGTCTTCAAAATGTACAGGGCATGTGTGGCTGCGATCCCGGTTACTGATTCCAAGCTTAGTGCCACCTGGGAGGCAGACCTGGGGCACCCCATCCAAGATGACCAATGGAATGTATGTTGTAGTCAGACCAGGGAGGTGTCCCTCAACAGACGTCACTTTAAATTCTTGCGTAGAATCTACATGACCCCTGTGATGGCACACAAACAGGACCCTGATAGATCACACTGTTGTTTAAAATGCAATTCCCCGCATGCAGATTTTGCCCACCTCACTTGGAATTGTGGCAAAATTAAAGCCTACTGGGCCGCAATTTTTCAGACATTAGCAGAAATGACAGATTTGGACATCACACCCTCTCCAGAGGTCGCACTGCTGGGTTATGTAAAAAACGTTCTGAAGGCTGTGTGGCGGTTTACCGCGATAGGGCTTCTTCTGGCTAAGAGGGAAATAGCACTCAAATGGGGGCAGAAAACTGCACCGACATTGAAGGGCTGGCTAAACAGTCTTGCATACTGCAGTACTAACTATGATCTATACTTTACCACTCTCCCTAACAAGTCCCGCCCAAAGGACATCTGGGGCCCGCTGAAACGCTACACGGCAACAGTGCAGACACAACCTGCCGCACAAACTGAGCACGGCTTGGTGCCCACAGGGGTGGGCTGAGCGGGGAGGGAGCTTTAACGATTGGACAGTCACACGCCAACACTACCCCGGCTGGGGTCTTTAAATTTGCCATGTTGGCAACGCGGATGGCATGCTCGGCTTGCTAGAGGCAGGGTGGGTACCTTGAGATGGATTGAATGGGTTACTGTGTGCTATACAAGTACTTGATTGTTAATTAGGATGTAGCAGTCGAATTTTCCTTTCCGTATTCCAGCTGTATCGATACGGATATATTTAACTGTACAAGATCTTGCAGATATGATGTGCTATTTTGTAAACTGGAAAATAAGGTAAAAACTAAATTTAAAAAAAAAGGATAACCTAGATTAGGTTACCCATATATATAGAAAGGTATTTCCATTTAGGTCCTGATGAAACGCCAATTGAACTTTGGAGACAGCAAGGTGTGAAACATGTAGACCTGTCATTAGGACTGAAGTACGACTATTGTTCAATTGGTCCCCTCTCATTTTTTAATCCTGTGTAAATCACCAATACAAAATAAAAGGGAGCAACCTTGTTTATTTACAGGTAATTTAATTTTATCCTCACTATACTGTGTAGCCACTTTCATCGTTGACTCACTATCACTCATAAAAAGCAGGAACAAGATCTCCACCAAAGAGACCCCACTTGAGGGGCCGTCAGGGCATTGTACTGCCCAACTAGAGAGGAATAGGACCCAACGATGAAGCATGCCACCTAAGTGGCTGATAGTCCCGGTATCATAAAAAAGGTTTTCCTGTGATCAGTAGAGAAATAAATAAAACCATTGTGTTTGTCTTTAGTTCTCTACCCCCAATGTAGCCTAGGGAGCTATTCGGAATGTCATTTTTTTATATAAGTTTGAGTCCAGGGAGGATATGTGAAAGACTTATCAACCTCCCTTGTCTTTTTTTGATTATTGCTTCATATCAAGCTCCTACAACTGGGACCAATCCAACTGGCTTGCATGAACTTTCTCTCTTCCGTACGTGCTCTGTCTGTCCAGATCTTGACAGACAATATGGCTGTGATGCGGTACACCAACAAACAGGGAGGAGAGGCATCACATCTTCTCTGTCTCCGGGCATTGAGGCTATGGTCTTGGGCTCAGCGCCATTGGATTTGGTTAACCGCCAACGACCGAGCCGGATCACTGTATATCAGGCCTGAAGGTATGGGCAGATGTCATCTTGCCAACCACAAGTTGCCCAGAGGTGGTGTAGAGCATCTTCTCCCTTTGGGTAACACCTCTTGTGGACCTTTTCGCCACTCTGGAAAATGCTGAATGTCCTCAGCTCTGTGCACTCAGTATTTGTTGAGAGGAGCCTTCGTGGACACTTTTTGGTTAAAGTGGGATTTTCCACTTCACTACATGTTTTTCCTCATAACCTTGCTTCCACAGGTCTGAGAAAGATTTGCCAAGATCGATCGGGTCTAAGTATTCTCATTGCCTCAGATTCAGTGAGAAGGGTGCAATAAGGGTGTGGTATGCAGACTGTCGGTACCTCTCCTTGTGCCTCAGTCTATGACTCAGAGGGACCTCCTCTCTGAGTCAAATGGGAGTGACCTGCATATCAGGCTCCAGAGCCTCCACCTTCATGCCTTTAGAATGAGCAGGAACATTTGCTCTCTTTTCAGCTTCCACCTAAAATGTTGGATGTTATCCTGTCTTAACATCATCACTCCATGAACATAGCCAATAGCCACGGATTTGTGACCTGGAGCAGAAATCCAGTGCATGCCCACCTGTCAGCAACTGTTCACTTTGCACTCTTGCAGAGTTGTGCTGTAGGTACTGTTGAATGATACCAGGCAGCCTTATTTGACCTTCCTCTTCCTGCCAAATCAGCCTTTCCTTTTCAAATCTCCTATTATTATGAGGTTCTTAAAAGGGTTCACAAATTTCTATCCCCCTTTTGTCATACTTCAATGGATCTAACTTTAGTTTTGACTTTTTTGATGGGTCTTCGTTGGTACCCCTTCACAGCTGCCAGTTAAGGTTACTGACAATTAAGACTGTGTTCTTGGCTGACATAAAATCAGTGAGACAAGTCAGAGATTTGACTCTCTGAACTAGGGCTGTTATCCTGCCCAAGATGGTGACCCAATTTCACATGGGGTAGTCCATTACACCCCCTTATTTTTATCCCCAGCCACATCTCACAAAAGAAGAGGAGTGGCTGCAATGCATGGATTCCAGAAGAGCATTGTGGAACACAGTTCAATTGGACTTTAGGAGATTTGAAAGGGGAAAGTCTAACTGACTGAGATCGGTCCTTGAGAAAGGAAATGATCCAGTTGATTGCTGAGTTCTTGAGTCCTGCAGCCCTAACATGGTTGGCCAAGAGGCCATGCTCGACCATGTCAAATGCTGCTGACAGATCGAGGAATACTAGAGCATGAGTGTTGCCTTTATCTAATTCCGCTTGAATGTCATCTACTACTGAGAGGAACACTGCCTCTGTTAAGTGAGCAGGGTGAATGCCCGCTGGGCAGAGATCAAGGAAATCTGAGGCCTCTATAAAGTAGTAGAGATGTCGAGCTACATGTGCCTCAAGCAATTTTGCCAAATAGGGGTGGAGAGAAATTGGCTGATAATTTTGCAGATTGCGGGGTTGCCACCGGCTTTCTTTTTTAAGGAGACTACAACTGCCTTTTTAAAGGATCTTGGCACTATGCCTTGGTTTAGAGACAGATTAAGAAGAGGTAATGCCAAGTCTGGGAAACAAGTCAATGCAAATTTTAAAATACTTAGAGGACAGGTATCATTGGGCAAGCACAATTTAATTTTTGTCAATAGATCCATTAAGTCCGCTTTATTGATCTCAGCGAAAGACGAAAGATTACTTGTATTTCTATGGTCAGAAGCCAGAGTATTGTGCTGGGGACTAAAAGGGATACTCTATTTAATGGTCTCAATTGTATTTATAAAGAAGGAATATTAGGTATTAGTTGTGTTTGTCATGGATAAATATCAACATAGTGGGCACCCATCAAAATAAATTTAGTAATGTACAGTTGTCTCGTTTACAATGCAATTTATAGCATACCTAGTGATTACATTAATGATATAGTCCCACTGCCTCTACTTCACAGGTCTTGCAGGTGAGCCAGGTTATGCCAAAGATGGAATTCCAGGAACACCAGGACCACAGGGTGAAACAGGAATGACTGGTCTCCCCGGACCCCAGGGTCCTCCAGGAGTAAATGGACAGTGTGATCCTTCTCAGTGTGCTTACTATGCAAGTCTTGCTGCTAGACCAAGCAATGTAAAGGGACCCTAATATGAAGAGCAATGGACTGATGCAAGAAACCTGGACTCTGCCATGAAAAAAACTAAGGAACTTTAGAAGTTTGTTTTTACTTGTGTTTTGTTTGTTTCTGGAGTTTATTAACATAAGGAAAACCAACATCTGCTGCCGGTCAGTCTGTTATGATTATACATTTTTTATTGAAGTGACGTTTATTATTTTTCTATCATCGGAGCTATTCAAAGCAATATTTTTATTGCAATAATGAAATAAAGAGATAATAAGCACAATCTTTACATGGCCATCGAAGTGCTGCAGGACACATGATGGTTCAAATTGCAATTTACAATTTGGTAATTTGGTCAGGTGTCTAGGGAACATTTTTTCTGCTCATCAGTTGATACCCAAATAAAAGGTGTAAAAACCTTTTATTTGCTAAAGCCAAATCTTCATCTCCGAGCCACTGACAGACTTGAAGATGAATTTGCTCACTCCACATTGTCCATTTGATAGATGCTGTCAGACTGGAGTGTGGAAGTATTACAATATCTTTTACAAAAGTATTCAGATCAAGGGTAAAGAAGATGTCTGTTCACATCCAAACCTCTATTTTGGGTTTGGTTCTTGAATTACTCAAAAATAAAAGCAAAACCTACGGTGGGTATATCTTATGTTGCCAAACAAACCCAGAATATAACTAAAGCTTGAACCAACATCTCTGGTTTAAACTATTCATGTAATCTTGTGATTATTGTATGATATGAGTACTTTATATTTATGCAGTGTGTACAGGGCCATATACAATGAGATAAAGGCAAGTCCTATTTGAATAAAGTTCAATCTGCAAAAATGTGCAGTTACCCAAGTGTACATTGAGGCATAGTGGTGAATATTAGTGTGCTTCTATGTTCAATTTACCTCCGAAAACCTTGTGAATAATCTCCAACACTCATTTCACATCTTCTGCCTATGTTACTGTATGTTATGGAAGAGCTATCCTTAAGCATTTCATGATAACTGGAAATCAGGGATTGTATATGTGTTGTGTTTCGAAAATATGCAAATCTAGTGTTATATATATTATCACTGGAACTGTGCTTATAAGCGAGACAGAGTGGATGAGGTGACCGTAACCAATGTTGTAGGATTATATAAATGAGAATGTGTACATATGTTCTATAGCAGACAGCATATTGACTATAAATGTATTTTGCACAACAGTCAATTATGCCTCACAGATCTGGTAACATCCAAGTAAGAAATTAATGTACAAAAGAATGTGCAAAAGCATCTCTGGAGGTCTCAGACACCTCCCTATTAGCCCAATCCAATTCCTAATGAACAAACCATAAAGTTCAGAATATTCCAAGCTATCCCCAGGTTATCACCTAAATCACTCTGGAACTAAAGTTAGTAAATTCATCCTAATGTGTTATGCACACTATTTGCAGTTCAAGTCATATACTAAACTAAACAAGTCATAGACAGGTGTAACACATGCTCTTGGGAAATCTTTTCTCGTTTCCATGCATGATCATGCAATGAGAGTAAAATCAAATGCTCATGTTTCTCTTTTGTAGCGGAGTATGACAAGCATGTCTAAAGAATTCTCTATTTCTGCATTTTCTACTATGGGGTAGAGGTTTGATGAGTTGCTCAAAGTTCATAATAAAAAGGGAAGTATAAACAAGCAATGCCTTTGCTTTAGTGGGTTATCAGCTTAACAGCTTTATCCTAGATGTGTTTCAAATGCACCATGAATCACTCTCAGGTGATTTATTTCTGTTGCAAGCAAAGTATGGATAGAAATAAAAGAGACCACATTTGATGCTGTAATAGTGTCTCAAATCCAAGACAATTGCAGGGCCTGTAATGCATAATATATTTTCACAGTTAAAATATTTTGTATTAATAATTGAGGAAAGGTCGGACAGTAGAAAACCACTGGAGCACAATACACAACACATCATTGGCTTCCCATAAAGCAGCATATTAATTTTGAGGCCCTCTGTTTGGTACATTATACCTTCTACCAAACTGGTCCTATGATGCTCTCCCATTTTATTTTGGCTTATGTTTCCTCCAAAGCTATATGATCAGGATCTCTTCCACTGCTCCAGATCCCACTTCACCGTAAGGTACAATGTGGAGAAGGTCCTGTTAGCTTCCGGGCTTTAAGGTCTGGAATACACCCACTCTCTGTCAGTGGCAAACTACCTTGCCTGTCCTTTTTTTTAGGAATATGTAAACCAGTTTGTTTTGCTTATTGGTCATTCTTTTGGGTTTCTTTTGTCTCTTGTTGTATTTTATTTTCTGTCCCAGCGTCAGGATGCCCTAGGGTGACAGTTGTGGTTTGTAAGTAAATAAATAACCAAATAAATCAATTTATGCACAGCAATACAATAAAGTAAAGTCTAATAATTCCCAATCAAATACCCATAAACATTATAATTTAAAGCAAAGGGGAAAATTGAAGATAAAAAAATATTATTGAGTATTTGGTAAGCAAAGAGCAGCTATTTAGTAAGTTTAGGTTTGGTTTCAACCCCGAGATGGTAAATATATACGCCAATGGCCTCTTATTAATAATTAAAAATTAAATGATCTTAGTATCCAAGATTGCCATAGGAAGAGAAACGGAAGCTCTCATTGAAAGGACCAGTTTATGAGGTCCAAATTCCAATTTAGAGATATTCCACTCTTTTTTCACATCATGTCAAAAGCAATTCATTTACTAAGAGCAGTAGTTAAGATGATATTTTAACCTAAAACTGGAAATGTAGAAGTTGGTAGTATATTGCTCACACATGTTTTGTGTTATGGCAAAACATATTATTTACTTCATGTTGAGAGACAGGAATGGATATTTTATATTTTCCAATTAGTTTTTATTTCATTTCAAGTGATATGCCTTGTTTGCTTGTTAGTTTGGTACACTTTAGTTGCTTCCAGAGGTATATTTATTGCCTTATGTTATCATTGATCTGTAGTCAGCACTGTGCAAAAGGTGTTGTTCAACCCTGTTGCTAATAAGAAATTAATAAGGTATGTCTTTTCAGAAGACTTTTGGTCCGTAGCAAATTGATGATATGGCATAAAACATGGAAAGAGATTGTTGTTGTGAGGATTGTATGGATCATCTCAAAGTCTCAATCTTTTTACTCAACCAAACGACAGATAAACTTTGTGTGTAATAAGACAAGGAGCTTCACTTAGACCATCTCATAACAACAAAGCCTAAGACTTCACAATAAGTGATGATATTATATTGCCATTGTTGAGTAAAATCAATGAAGTTATTGTCAGCTATCTTAAATTTAACATGTGGAATCAAAACATTTTTAAATGAGGAATGTCATGCTTTCTTCTTATAGAACAAGCTAAACTGTATTACCACACAAACAAACATTGATATTAAAAAAGTGCTCAAATAATAGTGTTATGGAACATTATGTTGTATCACATTCACATTGTATTTGATTGAAAAAGTATTCTAAAATAATACAAAATAAGTAAAACTTTGACTAGCCATTCTTTGTAATTAAATACAACAAATGCATAAAAAACTTTTGCAAACATGTATATATTTCCATGTATATAATATGGTTTGGTATCTCACACTTCAAATTTAAATGCTAATTGCATCTATCAGAGGTATAAATCATCACCCTAAAACAACCAGTTTAAATGCTTAAATTACAGGAGGTTATGGAGAGCACCCAGATGGAATGTTTATGGAATTTTTAAAGGTGTGGCCAGCTGCTATGACTCAGCAAATGCTTTTTGTAGACAGATGTTATGTTGGTATCTAAAACAAGATGATGGTCAGGATGAGACTAGTGATACGAATAGGCCCATGAAAAGAACTAGGCACAGAGCCCTTTACTGTGGCTGATTTATGACTCTGCCTCTCAAATGGTTGACTGTGTGAAAGATCCAAGGTGAATGAACAGGGGCAACTGATATTTATCTGAAATCCTTAGAAAGTTAATTCAACTTTGGAGCAAGGCTGCTTTAGTATTGACATACGAATGGAAACTCAATGAATAGTGTTCAGCAGATGGTGGTCATGTAGAAAGGGTTTGAGATGAGATACTGCAGACTTCTGTATTGCAGTATTTTAAACTTGATTTGGATGTTAGATTTTGGGTAATAATTTTGTACATGGTTGAAGTCGAGGTTGGAATGTTTTAGGATGGGATTTTGTCACTTTGAGATATTTAAGGTTGTGCTCCATGTGAAAAAGGCAGTCTTGAAAAGGTCCACATGGAGATTACGGCTGATACACATATTTCAGTACGTGATAAAGTATGAAAATTCTTGATGTGATCTCTGAGTATGTGGATTTAATAATGTGAATGTTGGAATATTGGAATAATGAAGAGAGCAGAATGTATTCCTACTTTGTTATGGCTTTTTGCACAGCAGTCATTGCAGGCTAAGCACAAGAGATACTAGCTCATATTGTCACAACTTCTTGAGTATTTTATAAAAGAAGAAGTAGGAAGGTCGCCCACAGAATTATTTGATTCTAAGAACCACTGCTATCAATCAAAATTGGGTAGCCATCATTCTATTTGAAAATTATTCTTTGGGACTTTTAAAGGCCTAGACAATTGCATTTTAGAAATAATTGTGCTTTTCAGTTAACAATCTGTTGTTATATAAATTAAAATGTGTATGTATTTAATTTGTTAATTAACTATTTCCCCAGTATTTATTTTATATTCCTTACTCCCCTGCTACAATAGCAAAATGTGCAAAATATAAACCTCAAAGGTTTAGGAACGACAGGCTTGCAGGCTCTTTTCAGTTTAGCTACGATTTGGTATTACACCCATGTGGATAGCATTTCCAAAGTATGAGTTTCTACTGTTTGTTTTAAAGGAGTTGCAAACAATATAATTTGTAAATGAATGCCTAATTGCTTTCCTCTCCTGAAGTAGAGGAGCACTTTAATTGAAGAGAAGTACAGGCCATGAGGTCACACATCACTTCTCCATTTTTTTTTACATTGTCCTGATCTTCATTATCTGGAATGAGGTCATGATTTCTAAATCTCTGATGATATTGCTACTCCAACTGTTTTAGCACCAGACTACAGCCTCAATTTGTTGTCTATAATTTTGCATGTATGTTTGTATGTAATAGTATTTGTATAGTGAGATCTTAGGTACCAATCAGCAGAGCACTACATTTCAAGTGTGAGCCTTATATTATTTTATTGTTTACAAGAAACGGGTTGTACTTACGCCCCTCTTGTATGTTGAGATTGTACAATTTTAAGAGACGTGCCTTCAATTTCTTTCTGCATTTCAGGAGATAGGATCCTTTCTGATGTTGCTCGGATCCTAAGTGCCTAAAGACAAATCTGCTTTTTGGTCTTGTACTTCTTACACTTCTTTATCTCCACTCTGGTGCTATTCTGGCATCCCTGATGTACATAACAATACTTGTGCTGCCCTATCTGTTGGCTGCATACCGTGCATGTGTACGGAACAGACATATCAGCAACAGGAAAGTATGCTGTACAACCCAAGATATACTACATGAATACTGTTTCTTGATATTCAGGTGTTTCAGGTGCCTTAAGTCATATAGTAATTGGTATTAGTTAATATGTGGACAATCAGTAAGGATGTATGTGGTATTTGCATAGGGTGATTATAGCCAAAGGCAGGTGAGGAGACAATGTGCCAAGATTAACAACACTTTACTGCAATTCTGCATAATAACTTTAGAACAGAGCTTTGTAACAAACATGCAGGAGGACATTATATTTCCAGTTCTGTTTTGTTTGCTATAGAAGTCATTGTTTAGTTGTGGGTTTCAAAATAGGGTAACACTATTAAGCATGTGCCACATCACTATTACTCTTTATGCACCTTCAGGATAAAAACAAACTGATTATTATATGACACCGTCTTCAACTACATATATTCTAGAGCCTACCACGATATTCTAGTTCTAGTGTTTGAACATAGTTTTAAATTTATGGCTCAGAACTCAAATTGCAACCTCCTTCAAACTCTTCATCAATCCTCTCTACCTGTACTGAAGCCCTCAATGTGCTTCTGTTTGTGTTATTCCCTAGTGACTGCATATTATGTGAATGCAGAATAACAGGTATATTGTTGGATCTTCTGTGTTGCATTTAAAAACATATTTGACTGGTGCTAGTAAAATGACAACGTAGGTCAGAGGAATTCATAAAACATTTATTACCAATCTGCAGACAGGTAGCATTCTGCAATACTTGAAGATTTGTAGGTGGATCCTGCAAATATTTGCGTAAGTGCAACACAACAATAAAGTAGGAATATGGTGCTTCTTTTTACTTATTTTATACATGTAAATCAAATTTTTTGCTATTTCTTCTGGACAACTCATGGTTTTATATAACACAACTCAATGTATTATTATATGAAAGAATAATTTCTCTTTAAAGCAAATTAATATTTTATTTGGTGCTCAGTCACTGATCTTGCCAAAGCATGTTAGCAATTTCCCATTAGAAGATGTGTGGGATTTGTTGCTGTACCATTAAAATCATCAATCTGTTTCAGCGAAATATATAAAAAAGTATTTTATGTTGTGCTGAAATTTCGCATAGCATGTACATTTTGTATCTATTAAAGTGTTAGTAATAATGATGGATTATAAGTTGTGTGACCTTATCTCTCTATTGTAATAAAGTTATCTGCCTCAAAGGATTTGATTTCTATGTATAATGATGTAACATGTGTCACAACATTTTGAGTATGATTCAATATGCCTTATTGTCGGAATCAACATTATTATAGGGTGATGGGTGGAGTGTCGGGAGTAGGGAGATTCTGAAGGGAGGCACTTGGAAAGAGCTGGGAACTGGCTGTAGGTCGCTGTCTTGTGTAGAAATAAACAGGATAATATTTACCAAATTGGCGTGGATTGCTACATATTTGATGAGTGCTGGGGACAGACATAGTGTTCCAGTGACTCCCACACCTGGAGAAGCAGATTACTGCTGTGTGATTTCAAACTACTAGAGCTTCTAACCAAAATGTAAGTGACTTTTAATAGTTCCAACTCTCGTGTACACAAAGGAGAAGGATCATTGTTCCAGTGTGTGAGGAATTAAGAATTTGACTCACACTGGTTTTAGCTTGAGCATGTGAAGGGAGTGAGACAACTGGCACAGTGAAACGGAATCTGAAGCCTTGCAGCATTTTACAGCATGAGCCAAGTAGTGCGCAGTAAAACATGAATCTGAATCGCGAGGCAGAAGACACGATTCTAGTAGGAGGCAAAAGCATGTGGTGAGGGCGAGTCAGAAAACTTGATCAAGCATCGACCTAGTAATCTGCTGGGTTAGCTGCACGGTGTAATCATCATGGCCCACTGGTTTAGCTGCACGGGGTGATCATCGCGACCCACTGGGTCATCCGGACACAGTGACCATCGCGTTTTGATGAAAGTAGTAAGGCTTACCTTGTGGGTGCAAGTACCATTTCTTATCTGTGGCAGAGAGGAAGACCTGCAGAAATAGAAAAGAAAGGACAATTGCTAATGCTCTTCAATCAATCAGGGAATCTAAGGAAGAGCAACTGTTTGCTAGGGAAACAGAAACAGGACCGTTGTCATCCTGACTAAAGGAGCCTTAGTATTCTTATTGTTATTTTAGCTAGTTATATTAATTTATTATATTAACTATTTGTTTTAGCAATTTGCTTTAGCTTGTTATTTAAGTGTTCGTGCAGGATGACTAAACAAGTATGATGGCTCCACCTCCTTTCTTTCCAACTCCAGGTGAACCAGTAAATCCTTGGAAAAGGTGGAAAAATATGTTTTTCACATATATATTTGCTATTGGGAATGATAAATATGTGCCAATAAGGAAACAGACTATTTTGCTACATCACTTGAGGGGACTTTTTTTTGCTTTGGTAATCAGGTTCTGGAACGCATTGTTCATGCTATTTGGTGGACTCTTCTTTTATGCTTTGCAGTTTTAAAATTCTATTTTTCTTTTAACCTTTTAAGATCTGGCATTTAAGTGTGTGTTGGAAAGTTGGCAATTGGGTCAGGTAGCTGAGGTGACTACTTCTTGATTCCCTCTCCTGTCACAGCCAAAGGCGCCATTTTTGGTTACTAAGGTGAGCCCGTCTGCGCCTATCCATGTCCCAAGCCCCACCCATGGCCAGCGCCAGCCACTGTGCCAGTTTTAGCCTAAAGGACAGCACAAGTATGGGTTATACCATAACAGATCTTCTGGAACTCAATGTAAGTGTTTGTAAGTCAGTCTTACCTAACTGCCTGGGCCCTACTTCTTGCATTAGTTGTAAGGTTTCTTTGCAACTCAGGAATACTGGTGTAAAGAGGTGTAATGGTACGGCTGGAGGTCAGACTATGTTAAAAGCTGCTTTAAAAATATGTTCACCCCCTTCATAGAGACGCCTCAGATGTCTGTAGTCTTCCAGTGGAGTCTAAGTTTGATGTCCTTTTTATGACTGAAACATGGATGAGAGAGGATTGTTGCCCGGAATTCCAACTGCCGTTTCCTGAGAATTTTGTGTGTCTGCATCTGGATAGAGTGTGCAAACGAGCAGGGGTGCTGGCTATTGCTTTTAAAAATAATCTCAAATGCTCCATATTTCAGATGGAATTTGATAGGTTTGTAGCTTTAGCCTTCTGCATATTCTCCTCTGCACAATCTTTGTTTTCCGGGGTTTTACTTTATCAGCTCCCTGGCTATGCAGGGGAATTCATGAACCCCTTAGTTCAGGCCATAGCACCCAAAATAATACGGTTTTAGGAGACGTAAATCTTCCTGTTGATGATGTCGATGATTCTCCTGCCAAGGCCTTCATGGAGATTTCAACCTCTCTTAATCGCTCACTGATACCCACAGGACCCACTCACAGGGCAGGTCAATCTGATTCTGTAAAAATTCCACACTCTTATGGAGGCTCTGATGGAGAAAGTTTGGTCTGATCATTGTCTAGTTCCATTTTAATGACCTCTTCCTAGACAGGGAGGGGTAAAGTCTGCTGCAGTTGATCTTTCAGTTAGATCATGGAAAAACATTGTGATCTCTGATTTGCAGGAAACCCTAGAATCTTCTAGTCCCATACTATCTGGACAAGTCAATAAGGAGGCTATGGCAGAGAGCCAATGGCTCTCTTTGCCGCTGCGGATGTCCTAACCCCCCCTATCTTAGGAAACAGACGTGCACTCCATCCCTTGTTTTTCCCTTTAACCTCGCTTGGAAAGAAAACACTGTAAAAGTCTGTAAATAAATTAGAGAAGACATTACTTGGATAATGAGAAGTCGCCTTATAAACAAGCTTTAAGCCGATACCATAAGAATCTAAAATTGGCTTGGACTAATTTCTATACTGAGAAGATAAGAGAGACAAATAATAGGCCTAGATAGATTTTTTTTTAATTGTGTCTAAATTTATGGACCCTAAAGTACTGGCACCACGTCTTAAAGCTAACCTGAACCTACGTTCTATGTTGAGTCATTTTTTAAGACAAAATTATTAAGATCCAGATGAATCTACAGTCACTATACCCTAATTCAGCTACTGAACTATCCCCTAAGGGTCTAATGCCTTCTTTTAAAGGTGAGTGTTTACAACTCAGACCTCTTGTCGTGCAGCGTATACTTTCTCAGTAAAAACTGTACATTTGTTGGACAACATAAACATCAGACCATCTGGATATGTTGGCCTTCGTCCTTCTAGCTCACAGTGCACCATCTGTACCCCTAACCTGACAAGGTAACAAATGGATTGTGCAACCTCAGAACATGACAACACTGACTCCCCAAGGAAATTATGGTAACAGATCTAGAACCTTTTCGTTTGGTTATTCATGCATACCCAAAGTCATACACAAGGAATACACAAGATGCATATTTATTGAAGCATTACAGTTCTTTAGTAAAATACAAATGCTGCAATGAACAATAGAAAGACACAGAATAATGTTATTAGCATAACAAAAATGGTGAAAAAGATAAACAGTTCAACCATTTTGCTGTTACAGAATATATGTACTGTAATATATTGTACTCCTAACTAGCGCTACCTATCTTAGTATGCTTAGAGTGGGTGAATCTGCCAAATCCCTGTAGGATAATCAAATTCCCCAGTTACCTGTGGGTAAGTGTCATCGAAAAGCCTGTCTGTGGGTAAGTGTCATCGAAAAGCCTTTCTTGGTGTAGAGCTGGGCTGTGGCAACCTCTCAGTGCTAGTGAAATGCTCCTCGAACTAAACAAAGAAGTGATGCCGTTTATATATTAAACATCACCCATGTTGCTTTGCCGAAGTCCCAGTCCCAGTCCGAAGTACCATTCAGGCCGCTAATGTTGTTCTTATTGTGATTGCTCTGTGGCCAAATGGACAATAATAAACAACAACATTTTGAGTATTGAAAACAGCCCTTGGACAGAATGTTCAAGGTATATGCCTACGAAGTGGAAATGTAAGCCATGCTGTTTTGGAGAAAATTATCCTGCACCCACACACAAGCAAATGTGTGTCAAATGTCATTGTGTTTTAAGAAAGAGGGCAACTTATATATAAAAGCATATATAATGGTGGTGTTCCATTTCGGGCCTATAATGTGACAACATATCACCCACTCCTTGGACGTGAGATAACTAAAAGCTTCTTAAAAACAATATATGTAGTGACATAGACACTTAACATCATAAAACGCATTGTGCTCTTTCAAGGATAAAGAATTGTGTAAGTATGCCTACAGGGGAATTTATTTTTCACTAAGTCTTAATCATTCTCATATTTATTTGCGAAGTCCTGAATAGTGACAAAATATGTTTCAGTAGATATCATCTTTGGCTGCTTGCAGAAGTGAAATCTGTGTTTCCATGCATGTTAATTGTATGGCATCTGTTTCTCCCAAAAACATTAGCCTGCTTCTAGTGCATGCTGCTCAATGATGAGGGGACGCTCTGCATGGTACATGGAACTAAGTGAGGCAGATAGTATGTCAATATTGGAACGTGGACAAAGAAAGCAACAATTTACAGTGCAGAAGGAGCCACTTGACAACTACAGGCCCTCCTTGGCCAAGCACATACTGCACCTTACGCTTCAAGGTCCAAATTCTTCCCTAACATCCAAATTACACCCTATGTCACACCCATGGGTCATGTAGACCAACTATGTCATGCCCAGTGGTCCAAACGAATAACAGCTCTCACTTCTTTTAGTTACTATTAGTGTTAAGAAACCAATAGCACTAACAAATCTCCTTCAGACTAAAAAATTAGGATCAAGATGCTGGCTCTATATCACACCCAGAGCCTATGCGTACCCACTGTCTCTTGCCCAGTGGTCCAAGCAGTCCCTGTATGACACCCATAGATGAGCGTACCCTCTGTGTCATGCCCTGCAGTCCAAGCGACTAATCAACCCTCACCTTCTCTAGCATACTGACTAATGGAGAAAGGTGACCTCTGAGGGATCACTTCCGCGGCCGCCTTGCGACGTCTCAGATTGGCCATATAAAATAGGCAATATGTCAGATTTCTGTCAGTGGCGCGATGTTCAGGTTAGAATTTTACGCTTCTTCCTAGTTTACCATACACCAAATGCTGGTACTAAGGATCAGATATAGTCTCTTATCCTCTGTCGGGGGCTTCAGTACAGACCTCTGTTCCATTGGTTCAACAGAACCTTCAATTAATTGCCATTACATAAAAGGGTAGACCCAACAGTACTGGGACCTGGGTATTCAATGTTGCAGGGAAAGTGGTCCCAGTATATACTCTTCAGAGAACACAAACAATCGTTAATACTTTATAAACAAAAGATATACATTGAATTTGTGAGAGGTGTTATTTATTCACATCCTCATCAAAGCACATATATGCCCAATCACTTCATTAAGCATCAAAGTAGTGCCCGGAAACAAGGGGGGGAAAGGTGGGGGTAGGTAAGTGGTTTTGTGAGGGTTAAAGTTGTGTAGACAGTTTTAAAGGGTTCAGTGTGGTCACAAAATAAATCGTTGACATCACAGAGGCATATCATTTAGCCACATACGAAATTAAACAGTTGTTGACCATGCCCATATAGTAAAACACAGTGACAATACTCTGTTGTTCTTGGGTAGGCAAAAGTGTAAAAGTCGACGTTTCGACCCCTAATAAGTGTAGGTTGAGTTCCACCTTACTATGGGGTCTTCCTCAGGACTAGGATGTGTAGAGGGAGTGGGGCACCTAGGGTAAATAAAAATACAGTAAACTAACGAAAATCCACCTAATTAGGCAATGGGCATAGACGCTCCAGATAATTACCAAAAAAAACGCCCTACATGCGGGGCTGAGTTGGAGGAAAGGGGGCACACAGGCTCCTAACACCAGAGATCGCGCTATAACCTGAAAAATAAGGTATAAGTATAAGTGGCCTATAATTGGAAGAGTGCCACATAAAAAAAGGCCTATTCAAGTGCCTCATTCGCTAAACACCTTACCTACATACGGAGGAACATAAGGTTTCCTTCACAAATGCCGATTTAGTTAAGAAACTGATCATTTGCGTCAGAAATTGAACACACGGAGACATAGGTATATTAATCAGTAAATGAGTTTAAAACAACCAAAGCGCAAAGGGATAGATACAGGGCATACGTTAGAGGACCATAGTTAAATACCTGTCCGTTAGTATGCGCAATACTGTTCACATGAGGGCATACAATCTAGAAAAAAGAAAACATCGGATAAGGAAGATTTACTCTTCCGTCCCGAGACATACCCCATTGTTCAAACTAGGGAAAAGTAGAAGCCAAAACTCACCGCTCCTCGGTGGTTCAATTAACTCGAAAATGACAGCCCCGTGCCTGAATCTGTAAGGATCAAAAACAGGACGCAGTCACTATTTGAATTCGCTTCCCCACAACAACGCTATATATCATCACTGCAAAAGTATTCCAAAATAGCCATGGATGTGCCAGAATGCTTACCGCGGGAAAGAACTGTCAACCTTCATGAACCGATCACTGAAAGTGCCGGCAGACCGGGGATCTGGCTTAAATAAGCATGCGCGTTCAGCGCGTGTACTGGCAGCCGCTAGATGCTGACTAAAGCACTGTATCACCGCTTCCCGGTATCAATAGAAAGTAACAATAGACTATGCCTATAGTTTTGGACGTCATTAATTGGAACATGCTATGTTAGTGCTCAAGTATAATCTACAGTGAACATGCTAATGCTTTCGTGACGAGGGTTAACAATCAAATTGCGCCACAAGATGGTAGGCCACTGAACTGGAATGCACATCATTTAAAGACATTAATTGGGAAGTGGGGAGAGTTCTCTCTTGTGATTGGCCTAGATGTGTACCGGTACCAGTTGACAATATGTTTTCAATATCCTACATACATAATCACAAACCCCATGGGTTATTAAACACCGTCAGTGGGTACAGAGAGGTTGGAAAACATCAAAAAGTCTTTGGTTAGGGACTAGGCTAGGGTTACAAAAACTCAACTATGGCACATTAGACAGCACTCCCAAAGGATGAGTCAGACACATACCTGGCATATAAATGATGGTGTATAGTTGACACCACATTGCACATTGTAATTTAGACATACAATCCTGACCCTGGCAACAGATGTGGAGCATCTGATTCGGGCCTGCTAGACTCATTTTACATGATAGGGCATAAAACAGAGGCCTCAATACACCCATCGTAACAAAATACTCAGAGGTAAACACATACACATATGCATTATTGTGACCTTATGGGTGGTCTGTTATTGACCTGTATTGAGACAAAACACATACACAAAGTAAGATTCCTCTAATTAATTGTTACATATGATCCTGCAATCGTATGAAAATGAAATTGACTATGGGCATAATTAGCATAATGTGCAGCCCACCCATAAACCACTATTTCAACTGAGACATGCTAGCTGGGCATAACCGGCATGTTCATTCAGCCTGTTATTAATTGACTCAAAACGGGTCATCCATTTGCTTTCCCTTAGATTCCAGATGGAACCTATATTGCCTCACCTTGGGCCCAAGGACACTTTCTCAAGGACAACCCATTGTAGATCCTCTGGTCCATGATTAGCAGTTTTAAAATGGTCGACCAGTGGTGCTCCCTGGACCTCACATCTTATTCTACTGCAGTGTTGCAGGACTCGTGCCTTGATCTTTTGCTGTGTCTGTCCTACGTAAATAAGCCCACGGGGGCACTTGATGCAGTAAATCACGTTATTCGTATTGCAGTTAGTTAGTGATTTGAGATCAACTCTGTGTTGTTTATATGTGAATTGCTTAGTCTGTACAGTCATTTTGCAAGCTTTGCATTGGCCGCACCTAAAGTGTCCCAGTGTCACTGGTAAGTTCCACATTGTTTGTAGTGTGGGTTGTAAAGGACTGTCTAGAAAGGAACGTACCACATGATCACGGAACGGATGCTCTTTGCCTTTTTAAATGAATTCATGGGGGGAGACGGTTGTTCGATGTCGTCAGAGACCAAACCCCAATGTTTGTTCACAATCTTACAGATGGCATTACTCTGGGTGCAGTATGTGGTTAAACAAATCATTCTCTGAAGACTTTCCTCATTCTTGTCCTGCACAGTGAGTAGTATTTCCCGGGGACTGTACCACGCCCTCTTCTGAGCTTTTTTGATCAGTCTTCTAGGATAGCCTCTCTCCAGAAGTCTGGCACTTAGATCTTCAGATTCTTTGAAATAATCCTCTTTCTTGGTACAATTCCTGCGTTCCCGCAGGAATTGGCCTACCGGCAGGTTGTCCCTTAGGCCCCGAGGATGGTGGCTGTTGTAGCGTAGTAGTGAGTTACGCTCCGCTGGTTTGCTATAAAGAGTCGTAGATAAATTGTTGTCTTCATGAAAAATGGTGATGTCAAGAAAATCCACTCGGTTATTATCAGACTGCATCGTGAATTGGATGTCTTGGCTTTGCTGGTTAAGCCAGAGATGAAAGGAATCCAATTCCCCTTTAGAGCCTGTCCAGAACATCAGCACATTGTCGATGTAGCGTCGCCACAACGTGACCTGGTTGTGGTAGGGATTACTCACATTCAGAATATGTTTATGTTCAAAATCATCCATAAAAATAATGGCTAGGTCCGGTGCGAAGGCTGCCCCCATCGCGATGCCTTTGGTCTGCAGATAAAAACTCCTGTGAAAAAAGTTCTTCATCATGGCGATGGCAAGTAAGGCAATAATGAACTTTGTAGGTACTGCCATAGGTGCAGGGCGTTGGTCCAACTCCTGCTGAATTACATCAAGGGCTTTGGTCTGTGGGATGCTAGTGTACAGTGACACAATATCACATGTCACTAGTAGTTGTTTCTTATTATCAAATGAATGACCATCGACCAGGTTGATGGTCTGAAGTGTGTCTCTTAAGTATGTTTCAGTTGTTTCGGCAATTGGTTTTAAGAAGGCATCAATGTACTTACAAAGTGGTTCCAGAATTGAGCCACATCCGGACACAATTGGTCTCCCAGGTGGTGCCTGCATGCTCTTATGAGTTTTAGGCAAGGTGTATATTGTAGATAGCCGAGGGTCACTCTGGTTCACGTAGCGAAATTCGTGCTCACTCAAAAAACCTTGCTCTTTACCTTCCTTCGTCAGGGCGAGGATCTCAAGTGACAGATCTTTAGAAGGGTCGGTACATAATTTTCGGTAGCTTACACCATCACCAAGTTGGTTGAAGATCTCCAATTTGTATTTCTCAGCGTCTTGTCCCACAATCGCTCCCCCCTTGTCTGCGGGCTTGATAACAATGTCTTTATTGTTCTTCAGTGTCTTTAGCGCTTCTTTTTCTTCTTTGGTTACGTTAAGCCTAGTGTGTTTGTACACTTCCAGCGTCTTGGACACATCTTTCAGCACCGTATGTTCATACGCCAGAATCTGATGGGTCATTGAGTTAGATGGTGGGACGAAAGTAGAGGGTACTCTTAGTCCTGTATTTGATGTAATTAAGGACGGTGGACTGTTCCTGAAGAAATATCTTAGTCTGATCTTACAGAAGAACTTCATAAGTTCCGTCTTAATAGCAAAGTGATTGGGTTGGGCAGTGGGCACGAAAGACAAACCCTTGCTAAGAATGTTTATCTCATCATCCTTCAAGACATAGGAGGAAATGTTGACCACGGGGTTGGACTGTCTCTCTGCCATCTGTAGACTTTCCTGCGGGTAGCTATTTCCCCGTGACTCTCTCGTGGGAAGTGAACTTATTTTTGGGTCTTGCCTTGTCCCCTCTCCCAGTTGGAGTTTGATGGATGTTCTCCTCGCAGTGTACCTCTCTGCCAGTTGCCCCCTCTGCCTCTCGGTGGTGGCCATTGACCTTCTCCTAAAAAAGGAAAAGTGCCTTGAGGTTGGTTCCAGTCTCCCTGATATCCGTAGCTTGTGCTTGGACCCCCTTGCTCGTTCTCACTATCTGTGCTGTATGAAGAATCAGAGAACGTTGTATAGTTTCTACGACCACGATAACCACCTCTCCCTCGTCCTGTGAAACGGCCCTGGTTATCTTGTTTATAACAGTCCTCGTTGAGATATGAGTATGTGTTCTTTTTTTTCGTAATATCTAATATCCTTAGATAGTTTCTCCAGTTTTTTATGCTGGGTGTTTGTTTCAAACTCCTTCAGAGTTTTCGCGAGATGTTATAATGCTTCACTTGCAATAGAGAATGCAGTGTCACCAGCAATTTCAGATTTCAGAGTCGCAATTTCGTGTTGGGGTACCTGTACTTGTTCTGCTGCTGTTTCTACTCGCAGCACCATCCAGATTCTTGGGAAGCAGTTGTTTGTAACAAAGCTAAAGCCCTCCTTGAACTTAGGTACGTCGATAAAGATCGCTGGTTCGTTCTTCAAACCAGCGATCTTTATTGACGTACCTAAGTTCAAGGAGGGCTTTAGCTTTGTTGCAAACAACTGCTTCCCAAGAATCTGAAGATCTAAGTGCCAGACTTCTGTCTGGCACTTAGATCTTCAGATTCTTTGAAATAATCCTCTTTCTTGGTACAATTCCTGCGTATCCACAGGAATTGGCCTACCAGCAGATGGTCCCTTAGAGAGAGGCTATCCTAGAACACTGATCAAAAAAGCTCAGAAGAGGGCGTGGTACAGTCCCCGGGAAATACTATTCACTGTGCAGGACAAGAACCAGGAAAGTCTTCAGAGAATGATTTGTGTAACCACATACTGAACCCAGAGTAATGCCATCCGTAAGATTGTGAACAAAAATTGGGGTTTGGTCTCTGACGACATCGAACAACCGTCTCCCCCCATGCATTCATTTAAAAAGGCAAAGAGCATCCGTGATCATGTGGTACGTTCCTTTCTAGACAGTCCAGAACAACCCACACTACAAACAATGTGGAACTTACCAGTGACACTGGGACACTTTAGGTGTGGCCAGTGCAAAGCTTGCAAAATGACTGTACAGACTAAGCAATTCACATATAAACAACACAGTGTTGATCTCAAATCACTAACTAACTGCCATACGAATAACGTGATTTACTGCATCTGTGGGCTCATTTACGTAGGACAGATACAGCAAAAGATCAAGGCACGAGTCCTGCAACACTGCAGTAGAATAATATGTGAGGTCCAGGGAGCACCACTGGTCGACCATTTTAAAACTGCTAATCATGGACCAGAGGATCTACAATGGGTTGTCCTTGAGAAAGTGTCCTTGGGGCCAAGTGGAGGCAATATAGGTTCCATCTGGAATCTAAGGGAAAGCAAATGGATGACCCGTTTTGACTCAATTAATAACGGGCTGAATGAACAGGATGCCGGTTATACCCAGCTAGCATGTCTCAGTTGAAATAGTGGTTTGAGGGTGGGCTGCACATTATGCTCATTATGCCTATAGTCAATTTCATTTTCATATGATTGCAGGATCATATGTAACAATTAATGAGAGGAATCTTGCTTTGTGTATGTGTTTTGTCTCAATACAGGTCAATTACAGATGAAAACATGACCACCCATAAGGTCACAATAATGCATATGTGTATGTGTTCACCTCTGAGTATTGTGTTACGATGGGTGTATTGAGGCCTCTGTTTTATGCCCTATCACGTAAAATGTGTCTAGCAGGCCCGAATCAGATGCTCCACATCTGTTGCCAGGGTCAGGATTGTATGTCTAAATTACAATGTGCAATGTGGTGTCAACTACACACCATCATTTATATGCCAGGATATGTGTCTGACTAATCCTTTGGGAGTGCTGTCTAATGTGCCATAGTTACGTTTTTGCAACCCTAGCCCAGTCCCTAACCGAAGACTTTTTGATGTTATCCAACCTCTCTGTGCCCACTGACGGTGTTTAATGACCCATGGGGTTTGTGATTATGTATGTAGGACATTGAAAACATGTCGTCAAGTGGTACCGGTGTACATCTAGGCCAATCACAAGAGAGAACTCTCCCCACTTCTCCATTAATGTCTTTAAATTATGTGCATTCCAGTTCAGTGGCCTACCATCTTGTGGCGCAATTTGATTGTTAACCCTCGTCACATAAGCATTAGCATGTTCACTGTAGATTATACTTGAGCACTAACATAGCATGTTCCAATTCATGACGTCCAAAACTATAGGCATAGTCTATTGTTACTTTCCATTGATACCGGGAAGCGATGATGCAGTGCTTTAGTCAGCAGCTGCCAGTACACGCGCTGATCGCGCACGCATTTTTAAGCCAGATCCCCGGCCCGCCGGCACTTTCAGTGATCGGTTCATGAAGGTTGACAGTTCTTTCCCGCGGTAAGCATTCTGGCACATCCATGGCTATTTTGGAGTACTTTTGCAGTGATGATATAGAGCGTTGTTGTGGGGAAGCGAATTCAAATAGTGAATGCATCCTGTTTTTAATCCCTACAGATTCAGGCACAGGGCTGTCATTTTCGAGTTAATTGAACCACTGAGGAGCGGTGAGTTTTGGCTTCTATTCTTCCCTAGTTTGAACAATGGGGTGTGTCCCGGGACGGAAGAGTAAATCTTCCTTATCCGATGTTTTCTTTTTTCTAGATTGTATGCCCTCATGTGAACAGTATTGCGCATACTAACGGACAGGTATTTAACTATGGTCCTCTAACGTATGCCCTGTGTCTAGCGCTTTGCGCTTTGGTTGTTTTAAACTCATTTACTGATTAATATACCTATGTCTCTGTGTGTTCAATTTCTGACGCAAATGACCAGTTTCTTAGCTAAATCGGCATTTGTGGAGGAAACCTTAGGTTCCTCGGTGTGTAAGTTTAGCGAATGAGGCACTTGTATAGGCCTTTGTTTATGTGGCACTCTTCCAATTATAGGCCACTTATTCTTATACCTTATTTTTCAGGTTATAGCGCACTCTCTGGTGTTAGGAGCCTGTGTGCCCCCTTTCCTCCAACTCGGCCCCGCATGTAGGTCGGCTTTTTTGGTATTTATCTGGAGCGTCTATGCCCATTGCCTAATTCGATGGATTTTCGTTAGTTTACTGTATTTTTATTTACCCTAGGTGCCCCACTCCACTCCCTCTACACATCCTAGTCCTGAGGAAGACCCCATAGTAAGGTGGAACTCAAGCTACGCTTATTAGGGGTCGAAACGTCGACTTTTACACTTTTGCCTACCCAAGAACAACAGATTATTGTCACTTTGTTTTACTATATGGGCATGGTCAACAACTGTTTAATTTTGTATGTGGCTAAATGATATGCCTCTGTGATGTCAACGATTTATTTTGTGACCACACTGAACCCTTTAAAACTGTCTACACAACTTTAACCCTCACAAAACCACTTACCTACCCCCACCTTTCCCCCCTTTTTTCCGGGCACTATTTTGATGCTTAATGAAGTGATTGGGCATATATGTGCTTTGATGAGGATGTGAATAAATAACATCTCTCACAAATTCAATGTATATCTTTTGTTTATAAAGTATTAACAATTGTTTGTGTTCTCTGAAGAGTAGATACTGGGACCACTTTCCCTGCAACCTCCAATTAATTGTGGCATCTGCTCACCCTTCTTACTGTGCAGATGTGAATCTACATGGACAGGCTCCTATTCCTTTGACTGCAGTCAGCCTCAAAGAACCAAATATTCCCTGGCTGGTTCACCAGAATGTTGCTCAAATATGAATTTACCTTGTAAAAGTAAAGTCAAGAGGCATTTGGCAGAACAGAAACAGTTTAATTAAATGCAGCAGCTGGGAGAAAAGGCATTAGAGTCGGGGTCGGAAGGCTGCGTGTATTGTGCATGCTGTGTTCTGATGGCTGGTTGTTCCTAACTTAGTGTGGCATCTGAATGTATGGTGTTTTGGGAACACGCACCCCTCCAGCCAAACATGTTTTAATGGGCCCAATCTCCTAAAACCATTATGGTGTCACTGCCTATCTGTGGGACCGATTTGGGTTTTCCTGTTCGCACGTTTCTCTAAGGGTGACGTGTAACCCAATCTGTGATCTGTCAATCAATTGCTTCAGGCCTAGGCCTAGGTCGCAGGGCGTGCCTAACCACGAATTTCTGACTCTGGGTGTATTTGGAGGTCATATCAGGTGGATTCGACAACAGCGGTGTGAGTTCATTGCTATACATACATATATCATGGCATACATAGACATTGTATATATGAATATTAAAAGGGGGAAATCCTTAGTCTGTTTGTATAGACCTGGCCACCAGTAGTGTTGCTACAATAGTGAAATTATAGCTGCCACCCCTGCGTGAGCATATGCTAGGCCCTCATGTGCTGCTAGGATTAACCCTAACCTACGATCTGAGATTGGTATTTCTTGATCCCCCACTCTGGGAATCTGAGCAAATGGTATGTTTTGCACACTTAGCTGATAACAGTATTTTGTTGGAAAGCCTTTTGGAAACTGGGTGCCATTGCGCTCAGCGTTGAGAGCCGTCTCCATCTTTCCTTGTGTTAGAATGAGTAATTTTAATAACTGCAACATTTTGCACTGTTACTTTTGCGGCTTCATCAGCCATGGAATTCCCTATAAAGGGTATTCCTACACGATGATGACTCAGTGTTTGAATGACATGCGTCTGTGGCAAACACTCTTTGAGTTTAACCACCTCTCTCCAAAGCAGCTTGTGCTTTAAAGTATACACTTTGGAATCTCTGTCCATTCTGGCTCCAGTAGTGTAAGTACTTGCTGTACGACTGGACACAATAATAAGAATCACACACAATAAGTGTGGGGAATCTGGGATCTGTATTCTCAAGTGGCAGAATTAGAGCTTTCAGTTCAGCCAGCTGCGCTGTGCAATCACCAAGTGACTGTTTGTAGGTCTTTTGAGGATGGAATTCTGTAGTACATGCTGCAGACTATTGGTGCTTTGTCCCTACAGCAGGCTATTCAGAACCGTCGATATAGATGATGTAATCATACTGATCTAGAAGCATGACTTCATTGGGCGGAAGATATTTGTTTTCACATTGCAGGTATGCTTGTTTTTGTAGTGTAGAGTCAAATATGTATTCTACATGTGTTACTGTAAGTGAGTTGGTCCATTTTATCCATTGTGGATGTAAGGCTTTCGCTTTAAGAACAATGGCCTTTGTGACAGTCACTCAGGCTGGGACCGGAGTCACAACAATAATGCATTTCCCCAAAGCCAAAGATCTTTCTCTCACCACAGCAGGCTGAACTGCGGTCAGAAGCATTTCTGCATTGGTGTATAATTGCGATTTATATGCAATTGGTACAGTGTCTCCTTCATTGAATGTGACATAGGTGTACCCTGATGCACTCACAATTATACTGGACGTAGGATTTGTGTGTGCTCAGTTTTCCAGTGTGTACTTGAAAAGTCTGCATGAATCAAGTTGTAGAACGCTTTTACCCACTCTGCGTAGTCTGGAATGTATTTTCTGCCAAAGTTTAGAAAGCCCATTATTGTTTGGAATTTCTTCAATGTATTCGGTGTTCGTAGAAGCACACACTTCTCCAGGCTAGGTTTCTGCCTTCACTTGACAACTTGTATCCTACAAACAGGACACTGAGGTAGGCTATTTTTGATTTTATGACATTAAATTTGTAGCCTATGTGATCAAATCCCAAAACGATGTGATCTACTCTTGTCAAGTGAGATGCAAGGTCATCATGCATTAGATATATGTCATCGATATAGGACAATACCTAGTCATCAACTTCTTGTAAAGGTTATGTAACCCGGGCTGAATACAACCCTGGGCTGTCCTTATACCCTTGGGGCAATTGACAGAACTAGAACCTAGAGTGCTGAATGTGGTCAAATAAATGCTTTTAGGTGCTATGTTTTGACAGAAAAATCTATTGGAACTGTCTAAGGTGGTTTTGGATCTTGTACGCACTATGTTATTCATTTGGCTAAACTGTGCAAGTTTTGTGTAGCAAATGTACATGTAGCTGTGGTCAAGTGTCTGTAATTTAACACTGAACAATATGAATGGTCTGGTTTTTGTTAAGAAAATAAAGGATTATTCATAGGGGACGTTTAACTTTCAATTACACCTTGGTGTTCAAGTTGAGTGAGTATTTCTCTAACTTATTTTTTAGCCTCATGTTTAATGGGGTATTGTATTTGAGGCAGTGGGGTTGACCTCATAGATATGATGGGATAAGGGGAACAGTCATCCCACCCCATATGGTTGCGGTATAATGTAGGAGCTTGCGCTAAGGCCCACTCCTTGATTTATGAATGTTTATGAATGTTTAACTACATCTGGGAGGAGGTCAGAAAAAGCAGGTAAAATTACAGTTTCTCCCTCGGGGCAGTCCATAACAAACTTTGTTGGCCAATCCTTTTCAGCAAAGAGAATGTCATAGCTAAATGAAAAATCATCCCAAAAGAGAACATTTATGAGAAGTTGTATATCCCCCTTCATATGGAGTTGCATTTCTTATAAATGATGTGGAACACTCACTCTCCTACCTGGTGTTTCCACCTGGATATATAATAAACAAAAGTGGTTCTACCCTATCAAAAAGGGAAAATTTATAATATTTATTTATTTTTAATTTTTAATTTTAAGTGATGGTAAGTAAGGTGAAAATGAGTGATCCATGAGGTGTCACGGAAAACACTATGTGTTTTTAAAATACCCCTCACACACTATGAATCCCATAGTGTCATGCTTCATCATGGGGGTCTTCCCGTCCCTCTACGGGGCGGGGCGTGCTACTACCTACGAATACGTGGGAGCACTGTTGTTATGAATAGATAGGCTATGTGTAGTGAAGGGATGTGAGTGTTAGGGTTTTGTGTAAGATATAAAGATTAAAAGGACCCTGGCTAGTAGCTACATATATTAAATAGGCGTGATCGCCCACAGTTATTAGCTATATATAAATTCACCATGTACATACTTTAGTTAGGCGTAATGTTCAGACTTCATGAGCACACACTGGAGGGGAGGGCGCCTGGTTTAGTCACTGCGGGATAAAAGCATTGATATACACTTCCGTGTTGACATCCACGGAGCAACACGGAGGTACATGGAAGCGAGGAATGATCCTGAAAATCGTAAGTTGAGACTTGGCCAAGTCTTTAAACCAGGTCAGGGTGCCTGCTAGCTCGCCGATTTTTCGGCGGCCCCTTTTTTATTAACTAATACGATGTTTACTATCCCGCAGTGACTAAACCAGGCGCCCTCCCCTCCAGTGTGTGCTCATGAAGCCTGAACATTACGCCTAACTAAAGTATGTACATGGTGAATTTATATATAGCTAATGACTGTGGGCGATCACGCCTATTTAATATATGTAGCTAGTGAGTTTACACAGCAAAGAACATCAATGTTTTGTGTTGTCTCCTGACATCCATTTTTTTGTCGTAATTTTGTCATAAATATATGTATAGTTTGTCCTTTGTGTCTAACTACCTTTTCCTTTCCATTTCTACAAAAAATTGGGTTATGAGTAAAAATACCTCACCCACGTTGATATAGAATGAAAAATATATATTTAGAAAAATATATCACGAAAACAAAATGAATTCTAATCAGATAAACCAGAAGTATGGTGATGTGTTAAATCCAACAGCGATAAACTCGTTTGTATTGTTGTTCTTTCTTTTTTACAGATACCAATTTGGTCTTATATCACTGGGGTCATTGTACCCTTGTTCACAGATCTACAAAACTTTTAAAGGTCTGGTGCATCAGAATAATAGGCATACAAACCATATTACTAATTCTATTGAGTGCAATAGGGATTACTAATTGTCGGTCCTGATGAGTAAAGCAGTGGGGACTGCTTACGAAACATGTTGACCCAGTAGGCAGCCACGAATTTGTGACACTTCCTACACTCTTCCCCATTTTTAATGCTCCCAGCTAGAGAACTGAATAAAATAGTTTTTTCTACTAGCCAGGGTCCTTTTAATCTTTCTATCTTACACAAAACCCTAACAGTCACATCCCTTCACTACACATAGCCTATCTATTCATAACAACAGTGCTCCCACGTATTCGTAGGTAGTAGCACGCCCCGCCCCTTAGAGGGACGGGAAGACCCCCATGATGAAGCATGACACTATGGGATTCATAGTGTGTGAGGGGTATTTTAAAAACACATAGGGGCAGATTTATGACGACTGGCGCATCCCTGCATATCAGCAGGGATGCGCCAGTTACTATGCGCCACCGCTGCGCCACCATGGATGCGCCGCATTTATAATGCGGCGCACCATGGGGCAAAAACGGCACAGATGCGTGACGCATCTGTGCCGAAAAGTGGCGCATTGCTGGAGTTGCGTCGCAAGCGCGACACAGCTCCAGCAATGATCTGGGGGGCCCTATCTCTACAATGCTGCGTCAATCCTTACGCCTGCTTCAAGCAGGCGCAGGGTTTTGACGCAGCATGGGCCTAAAAGTGACTGAGTGAAATCTTGTAGATTTCACTCAGCCAGTTTTAGGAGGCGTTCCTGCGCCGGAACGCCCCCACCTGCCCTGGAACGCCTACATGTGGCGCAGGGCTTTACAACGTGACGCATCTGGGAGATGCGTCACGTTTGTAAATACCCCGCACCATGGCGCAGGATTTGCGCCGCTGCTGCGTCACAAAAGTGACGCAACGGCGGCGCAAAAGTGCCGCAAGTGCAACATAAATCTGCCCCATAGGGCCTTATGTAGGTAAATTACATTTACCGATTCTTAAATACCGAATTTTACCGATTCGGTATTTATGAATCGGTAAATGTAATGTAGGTAAAAAAATACCGATTCGGTAAGTGTCGGTATTTTAGAATCAGTATTTACCGATTCGGTAATGGTAACCTGTATCTCATTGATTCCTATGGGCCAGGAGGCCCATAGGAATCAATGGGAAGCAAGTTACCATTACCGAATCGGTAAATACCGAATCGGTAATGGAGGGAGCTCAATCAAGGGTGGCAGGGTGTCACATTGACACCCTGTTGCACCCCTGATTCCTGCATGTGTGCACATGTGGCACACATACATGCCCTGAGGGCATGTGTGTCTGCCACATTGCACACATCTAAGGGCCAAATAATGCAATAACAGAGACATTCGTCATTTACCACCAACTTTCAGTTGGTGGTAAATAACGAATCCCCACACCCACCACACACTCCCCCTACATCTCATTTCTGTGTTCGGTATTTACCGAATCGGTAAAATTACCAATTCGGTAATTTTACCGATTCGGTAAATTACCGAATACAGAAATGAACCCCCTACATCTCAAAAGCCTAAATACCGGTCGGTAACGGTATATTTACCGAAAATCGGCCGTTACCGACCGGTATTGGGCTACCTACATATGGCCCATAGTGTTTTCCGTGACACCTCATGGATCACTCATTTTCACCTTACTTACCATCACTTAAAATTAAAAATTAAAAATAAATAAATATTATTAATTTTCACTTTTTGATAGGGTAGAACCACTTTTGTTTATTATATATCATATAGGAGGTAGGTTCTATCCCAGTACCTCTTCACTCCCTCCCTTTGATAAATTCTTGTCCACCTGGATATAGTCAGTTGTTGCTTCTGCCGCCAGACATTCCATAAGATTCCAGCGAACTATTGTGACTTCTGCCATGCTGTCTAGCATGGTCTGAGCCCACTCTCTGCTCAGAAGAGAAGTGCTCTCAATATCCGTGGCATGCTTCATTTTAACATCAGCAACCTTCTTTTTGAATTGAGGCTTGGACTGTTTAGATTTATCTTCCTGTTTTTTTATACAGTCAGAAGAGCATTGTGAGTCCTTTTTTGGTTTCACGTACTCCTCTGATCGGCACTACAATCATCCCTCTCTCCCCAAGTGTTTTTTTGGATGAATCCTGAAAGGAACGAGAGGAACGTGTATCAGTATCCTGATACATATCAGGTGTTGTAATATAATCATTGTTATGCAAATTATAGTGTTTTTCAATGGACTCCTGTTGAGGAGAAAAACTCTGTGCTTTGTTCTTTTCTTTATTGTTCTTATTATTCCACTTTTTCTTAGTAGAAGAGTCTGATACCTACTTCGAGTTATCCTTTTCAGAATTACCCTTAATTTGTGGTTTACCAGGTCTGGCTCCCAAATTATCTCTGCCTAAGGATGCATAGGTTTCCTCAATAATTTTGGGTAATTCACGCTCCTGTTCTCCCGGAGCTAAATTTGTGAGTCATTGGCAGATACTGTTGCAAAGTTGCCCATCAGTTTCGTTTCCAAATCAGGTGCAGGGGCTGCCCTGTACTCATTTTGGATCTGTTAAACCACCTCCGGCAAAACAGCTAATAAGGGTGTATCATGTTTTCTGGTATATACTGCAGAAAAGACTGTATCCCCACTCTTCCATTGGGGGACCCATCCTCACTGGCAAGTATATGGTGAGAATTCTATGTTTTTCTTGGGGTCCCATATGGGGAAACACTGCTTCAAGCTGGCATGTTTTTTGTGCAATCCAGAAAGGAATTTCCTCCCGTCCGATGGGAATTTTACCCATGACTGCAGTGATAGTCACTGGACTAATTCCAGGCATACCTAATTGAGGTTGTTAAGTTTGAGGAGCCCTTGCAGAATTGATTGTCATTGTTCTCTTGACAAATTGTGTCAAACATGTATATGTTTAAATAAGAACCCAAACTAGAACGTTGGTGGTGCCATGTCGAATGACTTATACTTTCTGAGTAAAATCTGTGTGCGTGTTGGATAACATAAGCATCAGAGCTGTGCAAGACAGACTCCACGCACACCATCCAATATGTTGGCCTTAGCCCTGCTAGCTCACAGTGCACCATTTGTACCCCTCACCTGACAAGGTAACAAATGGATTGTGCAACCTCAGAACATGACAACCCTGACCCCCCAAGGAAAAAATTGTAACAAATCTAGAACTTTTCGTATTGTTACTCACGCATACCCAAAGAGATACACAGGACGCACACAACATGCAGTTTCAATACTTATTGAAGCATTATGATTCTGGAGTAAAATACGTGCGAAGCAACGATCAATAGAAGGAAACAAAATAATGTTATTAGCATAACGAGAATGGTGAAAAGATAAACAGTTCAACCATTTTGCTGTACAATCAATCAGCATTTGTGGAATGCAGCACTGGGGTACATGGACGAAAATCCAGGCCTTGAGGAAGCTGCAGGAAGAGGTAAGAAACAAGCAGAAAAGGCAAAACGGAGGGAAGAAAAATGAGCAGAAAAGGCAAACGAGCAGAAGAGGGCAAAAGAGAGGGCAGAAAAACAAGCGGAAAAGGCCAAACAGGGGGCAGAAGAAGGAGTAGAAAAGACAACACAGATAGCAGAAAAACAAGCAGAGAAAGCAAAAACAGAGAGGAGAAAAACTAGCAGAAAAGGCAAAACAGAGGTCAGAAAATGAACAGAAAGGGCAAAACACAGGGCAGAAAAACAAGCAGAAAAGACAAAATAGAGGGCAGAAAAATGAACAGAAAAAAGGCAAAATAGATGGTAGAAAAACAAGCAGGAAATGCAAAACAGAGCAAGAAACGAGCAGGGGAGGCACAAACAGATGGCAGCTGGTAGACAGGATGCAGAGGGTAGCGGACTGTGGGCAAGCTGGACAGGACAACTGTCGCAGGGGGAGCTGGTACGAGGACATGCTGTTACAGAATATATGCGTGCATATAAGTACTGTAATATATTGTACTCCTACCTAGCGTGCCCATCCTAGTGTGCTAGGGTGGGTGAATCTGCCAAATCCCTGTAGGGTAATCTAACTCCCTAGTTACTTGTGGGTAAGTGTCTTTGGGAAGCTGTCTTGGGGTAGAGCTGGGCCTCATCCCTCACATGAGCTATACAGGAATCAGCCGGGTTGGAATTACAGCATGTGCCAACCTCTCAGTACCTCTAACTAAACAAGGCAGTGATGATATTTACATAATAAACATCACCCATGTTGCCATGCCGAAGTCCTAGTCAGGCCGCTATTGTTGATCTTATTCTGATAGGTCTGTCACTGAATGGACAATAACAAACAAGAACATTTTGTGTGGTGAACCTAGCCCTTCTACAGAATGTTCAAGGTATTGTGATAATATACCTACAAAGTGGAAATGCAAGCAATGTTGTTTCGGAGAATATTATCCTGCACCGTCAAGCAAGTAAACGTTTGTAAAAATGTCATCGTGTTTTAAGAAAGAAGGCAGCTTTAAAACATGAGCTTGTAAAAATGGTGGTGTTGCAACTCGGGCCTATAATGTGACTACATAACACTCCGGATGGAGAAGAGCTAAAAGCATATTTCTGGAACTGTAAATCTGGCTCCCCACTAGATCAGTGTCCTTCACATATTTTGAGACAGATTGTCGAACTATTTGTCCTGCATATGTTAGCTGGTTTTGTTCTTCTTTGCAGTCGGGTGCTGTCTCTAAGACCTGGAAGAGGGCAAGCGGTAATGCCCCTCCTAAAGGAAAAATGCTGCAGACAGTTCAGTACTTTCTAACTTTAGACCAATCTCTCTTACTGCCAGCTGACTCAAAAATATTAGAAACAATTGTCAATAAACAACTCTCAGAGTTCTTGGAAATGTACAATCTCTTACACCTCTCTCAAATCCTGCTTTTGGGCACATCATAGTATGGAAACTATCTTGCTGAAAATGACATAATCCTTCAAGATGACATTGGATCTTGGTTATGATACATTGATCCTATTAGGTTTTTCTGCAACGATGATATTTTACTTCACCGCTTGGCAGAGATCGGGGTGGGAGGTTCACCACTGATTATATATCCCCACTTGCCTTTTGTAGTGGAATCTTAATGCTTTGAAATCATCTCTTATGCAGATGATACTTAGTTACTGCTCTCCAATGATGGCGATTTGGTCTCAGCTAAGGAAAACGTTTCTGACTGTATGAGGTCAGTCATTAGCTGGTTAAGATCAAACAATCTGCAATGAAATCCAAACAAGATAGAAATTCTGCTTTTTGGACCCAACCCATCACGGAGATGGACTGGATGTTGGCCAAGTGATTGCCTACCTCCCCTCTCCCCTAAGGAGGTGTTAAGAAACCTAGGAGTGTTGTTTGATGACAATCTTTCATTTAAGGCCCAAGTTTCCTCTGTAGTGAAACTGTGTTTTTGGATACTGAAAGCACTGAAAACGTTTTGGGGTTTCTTCCTTGGGTAGCTCGGAAAATAGTTGTTCAAGGTTTGATTTTATCTAGATTGGACTATTCATACATTCTGTGCTTGGGCTTACCAGATTTTCGAATTCAGCACTTGCAACTAGAGCAGAATACAGCACAGCATCTTTTATTCAAGCTCACTAGTTGGACCTCGAAGTCCTTATATCTAAACCAGCTTTGCTGGCTCCTGGTTGGCATGCAAATTGTTTTAAAAGCCTTAGAGTTAGCTGACCCTGCCCTTCTTGTTAAGGGGCACTCTCTCTTAACCCTAGGAATGGGCAATACTGTCCTCCTAGGGCTTTGTTCTCAGGGGATGCACAGCTGATAGTGGTCTCTCATTTTAAAAGATCAAAACGAGGAGGATCTATCTTTACAGTCCGTGTTGCAGGGATATGGAATAAACTCCCTTTTGCAACTCAGAATAATGACCAATGAGACTGCTTTTCACAAACCGTTAAAAACCCATCTGTTTAGTCTATAACTCCCCTGTTTTACACAAAATAGTAGTTAAACGATTGTGACGAAGTTATACCGCACTCAATATTGTTGCCTTAAATAGCAAAGTGCTGACTCCTAGAGCCAATCGTTCACAAGGCCCCTAATATAATGAATTACAAGCACAGACAGGAGTAGCACACACAGACAGACTTAATATTGTACATACAAAATATAATGATTTCACAAAGAAAAGCAACACAAGAAGGATACAACAACACAATGACAGTAAAGGGCATCTTATACACAGAAACAGTAGCATAAACATAGCCAAGGACACAGCTAAAGACAAAGCCAACTCATTTCATCCTGTTGCATAAGGACTTCCTCAGGGCGTTTCTCCTGTTTTCTATGACGACTAGTTACTACGCTTCCATTATTTTTTCCAAATGAGTCAAAAGAGTGGGCATTCCTCACATTAGGCACTCTGGGAGTTTGTTTTGTATATATTCTACAAGTCCTTCTGATTTAAGCCAATGACACTCCACAACTACTTATAGTTGGACAAACCGGTCAAGTACCCCGAAACTTGGCAGGACTCACTTTCGTCAAGACCGACGTTCAACTCTCACAGTATCCAAAAGCTACTAACTCTACTGTTAACAGCATGTATTTGTCCTAGTGCTGGGACACGCGCTGTATAGCCGCATGCTTTACAAGTATGGGCATTCATTCATTCATGCAGAAGGAAGAAGGGTGTACGATGACCTTCCAGAGGTATTATTTGCGTATTGGTGGTGCTCAAGCTGCATTGAGTATGATATCTCAGCTTCTCAAAACAACTGGGCAGGAAACCCCCGAAAGAACTCTTGAAAATATACAAAGCGAAATGTGTCTCGACCATCATATATGGAGCGGGGGTCTGGAGTTTTGCTGACACACACTCAATTCAACTAGTGGAGAACACATTTTTAAGATATATCTTGTCAGCTTCTATGACTACCTCCACTTATGTCTGTCACACTGAGCTGGGCCTCCCATACATATCTGACCTTATACAATTAGAGCCTATTCTCCTTTGGCATAGGATCTGGTCAAGAGAGGAGGCCAAATTAAACAGGGAGATTCTACAGGATAGTCTGATGCTGGAAGGGCCACAAAAGATTCCATGGGTCAAGTTTGTGAAACAATTTATGAAAGACTTGGGCCATCCGGAATATTTTACCAACCCAAACTCGCTCATGCTGATTACTAGAAAAAGCCTAAGAAAGGATGCGCTTCAATTCCTGGATGTGTTAAGATTATCAGGGGAAATTATGAAGCCAAGTGTCCAGCAACACCAGATGGTCCTTACTACTTTTAGGTTACAGCCATATTTAATATTTGTACCCTGAGTTTTTGATAGGCTCCTATTAATTAGATTCAGATTGGGGACCCTACATAGATTTATTTCTTTCCCAAAAGTGAACGATTGGGCAAGGGAATTACAATTATGTCCTTGTGATAACCAATCGGCTCAATCTTCCTTCCACCTAGTCTTATTTTGTAAATTTTATATTGAGTTAAGAAAGGCCTGGATAGTTCCACTTTTAAAAAACTGGGGACTGAGGCAATGCCGTTCGGCTTTTATCAAGCTTCAGCTTGTATAAAGTGAACATATAGCCTGGAGGATATCCATGTTTTTAAAACAAGTCCTTCGTCAAAGGAAGAGTATCGTTATTTAAGGGGCGACATTGTCTAGATGTACTGTCATTTTTAAAGTTCACTATTCTTATTGATACCATGAAATATATTTTAGGTCTAAAAGTTTTGTTTTTTAATGGATACTGTTTTTTAATCTTTTGGTGTAAATTTTTATGAAATCTTTGCATTTTTCTTGTGCTTTTTATGGATGTAAAAAGGCAATCGAAATAAAGCTTTTCTTCACTGACTGACAATACCAATATTGGGTAAGCGTTTCACACAGTAAATATTGTTTTTGAACTGCACAATTTTTTTCTCATACTCAGAGGGAAGATGAAGACATAATGACTTATGTAGCTGCACTGAGAGGTTAGCCATTTCATGTCAGTTTCAAGACCTAATAGAGTCTTTCATTGGCAAACAAATACTACATTGTACAAATAATAAAATGGTTAAGGAGAAATTACTATCGAAAGATCCAAGTTTGGAAGAAGCAATTCAAATTGCAAGGAGCATGGAGGATGCTGAAATGTGGTTAAGAGGGATTGATATAAGCAATGGTAATGTGAAAGACATGAAGAAAGGTACGGCAGTTGAGGTGAAGGAAGTTAAACTGAAGAAAACAAATAAAAGTTATGGGGCTAGAGACAGTCCTGGGATTGAACGATGACCTATTCGTTTAAATAGATGTGGATTTCAAGGTCACATTAGTTCAAATGTGCGGAGCGAGGGATGTGATTTGTAGGAGTTTTGGCAAGAGGGGCATCTAGTGAGGGTCTATAGGTGAAAGGGTAAATCCCAGAGTGTAAAAGGTGTGGAGGATGTGTGTGAAAACATTCAAGAAGTAGTATTAACAAAAAAGGAAATGGATGAGGCAGTCCAAGAAATTGGTTGTGCTAACAAAAGCATAAGTCATGATGGGGCAATAAAGATTGTGATGTGACTTTGGAGGAAGTGACAGTTTGGGTTTTAGCCAATTCAATGAATTAATGAACGAAGGAAGGATTTATAGAGAGCTGGAAACACCCCGAAGGGGTATCTCCATGCTATAAAATGCGGTCAGGAGGCTGGAACAGGCGATCAGTTGTTTAAGAGTTCAGTTTTCAGGAGTTTCCTGAACTTAAGAAAATTCAGGCACTTGAGTAAGGGAAAAGGGAGCGAGTTCCAGTATCGAGGGGCAAGATAGGAAAAGGTTTTGCCACCAGACTGGAGTTTGGTAAACCGAGGGACAACAAGCAGAGCCTTCTTTTCAGAATGCAGAGATCTGCTAGGTAGGTAGTGAACGAGTTTTTTCTGCAAGATATTTAGGACCCCTATCATTGATTGTTTTGTGGGCCAAGCAGCAGATTTTAAACTTAATTATTTTACGAATGAGGAACCAGTGAAGGCATCTCAGCAATGGGCGCGATGCAGTTCTAGGAGGCATATTAAGGGCCAGATGTGCTGCCGTGTTCTGAACCACTTGCAACCTGTTCAGCACGGTGTCATTTGCTGCTACCAAAAGGGCATTACAGTAATCAAGTCGACTGACTACCAGGGCTTGAATCAGGGTCTTATGTACTGATAAAGGGAGGAGGTGGAACACTCTCCGTAAGAGCTTCAACATATAGAAGGATGTGCCTGAGGTAGTTACTATCTGATCTCTCATAGATAGGGAATGGTACAGATAGAAACATAAGTTTTTTGCCTTCGTAGTAGGGGTGGGGGCCGGGCCCAACACTGTTGGCCACCATTCAGGAGACCACAATGTTTGTTCTTTGCCGAACAGTAGTATTTCCATTTTTTCAGCATTAAGGTGGAGAAAATTATTAGTCATTGAATTGGAAATAGCTTACATACCTTCAGCTATAAGATTTTTTGTCGCAACCGATCTGTTATCAAACGAAAGGAGTTGGGTATCGTCGCAATCAGTTTGTTCACCCTCATTAGAAGGAAGTCTCATGAAACACAGTTTAGTGGTAGAATAGAAGATTTGCAAAAGGCAGATATAAAGGCAGTGGGTTATGATGGAAAAAAGATCAGAATAATGGATATGAGATGGATGGACATAACATTCAGAAACAATGGAGTACGAGGAAGGATATACATAACCAGGGGTCAGAGCTTATAGGGTGGTCTCTCCAGAAAGACCTGAATATTATCTTAAATCCCAATGCAGAGGAACCTGTCATGATAATAGAGGCAGTTAATGAAAGTCATGAGAACGATAGCACTGGACATTATAGGTCATATGAGGATATAATACAGAAATGTCCTTGTGTTTTTTCTGATAAGTTGGGACTGTTAAGGGGTTTTACACCCAGGATAATTTTGAATGAAAGGGCTATACCGGTGGTGCATACATTGAGGCCTATACCATATCTGATGAGGGAGCCGCTTCCGAAGGAGTTGGACAAATTGTTTGCAGAAAGGATTATAGAGCCTATTGAATTCTCAGAGTGTCTAGCCCCCGATATGGTAGCCTCAAAAGGAGGAAAGAATAAGATCCATTTGTGCATTGACCTTCAGGATTTAAATAAGAACATATGGGTAGACAGGCAACCATTACCAAATATAACAGAAATGCTGAGTGGAAGAAGGCTTGCTTGACATGTCTCTAGCATATTACCAGGTCAATTTAAATGATGATGATGCACACTCATTTACCTCATTCATTACCCAGTTGGGTTCATTTTGCTATTGGAGGATGCCTTTTGCCTTAGAGTCGACATCAGTGGTCTTTCAAAGAATGATGCAGAAGATGTTTGAGGGGATGGTTGAAGATGATATTTTGGTAGTAGGTGAATCCGAAGAGGAGCGTAATGGATTAATAATGGAAGTTTTATCAATAATTGAGATATTTGGATTAACTAAGGAAAGACAAAGTAGACTATTTGGGTCATGAACGTTTTGTGACTGGAAACACACCAAAAAAGGACATTATAAAAGCTGTAGCGATGCAGCTAAACCACAGAACAAGGAGCAATTGAACTCCTTTGTACGGTTGGTGGAATATTGTTCCAAATGTATATGTAATTTTATGGAAAAGGCAGAGCCAATGCGAGTTCTATTAAAAGATAAGTGTGTATTTGAATGGGGAATTGTAATGTAGTTCCTATAGTACCCTTCATGTAGGACCTGCGCTGTTTTTGGATAACATATACTGTGGGTCTGGTGATAGACTGACTCTGTACACCCCCGCCAAGTATGTTAGCCTATTTTTGCATTGGCTAGCTCACAGTGCCACTAGAATCTCCTTTTATCAGAAAGAGTAGTTTTTGGCAACCTCAGACCACAACAAACCCTGATTCCTCAGATTCGAGGAAACAATATACTACTTTTCACCCAGCCACTCGTGCTTGCTCGTTTTCTCTCAAAGAGATACACATAAGAAACAGTCGGGCGTGTTTACAATAAGAATTTATTGTACCGTTGTTCTTCTCATGTAAAATATATGCGCTGCTACAACTGTTACACACTAGCAGAGATATAAGATCAGCAGTACCGTGAATAAAAAAGAATAGTACAGGTCTACCATTTTGCAATAGTCATGAACATATACATGAATATAAAATGCATTTATAAAATATAGTGCATACTCCTAAGGTGCCTGTCTATATGTACCTAAGTGTACCTAGCATGTGAGTAGGTGCGAAAGCGCTAATAAGCCTAAGAGTCTAGGAGTCTAAGAGCCAAGAATCCCACTAGGATTTAGTCGAACCCCATTACCTGAATAGTGAGAGTGTGGGACTTTGTCCTGGACTTGAGTTGGACACCCCGTAAGGGATAGTCAGACCACTGTCATCAGGAGTGATTGCATGTTGGAGCCGCAGCGTCTTTGGTCAGTGTGTCGGACTTGAAGTCTCGGTTCTCTCCTGTCTACTGATAACTAGAGGTGCTGTATTTATACAGTCCATATGCGTGTGTTAGCCATTGTTCAGTATGAGGATGACGTTGGGGATTAAACCTTGTGCATAGATAGGAGAGGTGAAGTATACCCCCTGGAGAGTGTTCTCATAAATTATTCATATGTGCTAAGGATGACGTCTTAGCAATATCGATTGGGAAAACCCACCCTCGTCACGGAACTACGTGAAAGGTTTAGTCCTTAAAAGGCATCAGTCCTTATAAGGCTCTATGTCCCCATAAGGCATTCTGTCCTTATTTGGAGTTATGTCCTTATAAGGCTCGTTCATATGAAATGAAAGGGAGATGATGTAGGGAAAGTGTACGATGTTCCCTAGACCTATATTAGGGTACCGATATGAAATATAACAGAATATAATGTGAAAAGGCTTTTTTAGATGTCAAAAGATCTATTGTTGAGTCACTACCTCTGGGTCATTTTGACGTGAGCAAGAAAACAATGATTACAAATGATACCAGCAGTATCAGCCGCAACCTATGGGGCAGGTATATAGGGGAATGGCAGAAGTTACTGGTGTTCAATGGGTTGAAAATCTCTTCCTCAAAAATCTCTTCGAAGTCCCGCGTGACTGTGTGAATTCAATATGCCATGATGAGCATAGTACCCCCTACATTGAGTAGAAAATCAAACTAGCCCGACTCTTGCTCTGGCATAAAGTGACTGATTATTGAAGATTGCAGTTACCTTGGCTAGCACACATTAAAGCTTCTCTGGCGGAGATTGGGTTATCTGATCTTTTTTTTACTCCCACATCCTGTCCAGGTTGCCCAAAGGCTTTGCTTTCCAAAGGTTTCCGGCAAAGGGTATCACAGACAGAACAGCTGCGGATAGACACAAGTTCACAGTGTCTATTCACAATCAGGTACCCTTCGGGATGGTACCCAATATTATTTATCCTCCATTCAAAACCTACAACACTGTTTTGTTCTAACAAGATTTTGCTTTAATTACCTTCCTCTCATGGAGGGATATCCAGCAAACTGCTACTCAGTGTCAGACCTGGCCACTTGCCCTTGAGATGGTGTATCCACTCAATTGAATATGCATATAGTATTCTTTTGCCCCTTTCACAGGATACCTTGGGTAAATATGATTTTACTACTTTTTGAATGTCTTTAATTTTACCAGTGCAGACTAGCGCAACTGTACCCTCAGCAACTGCATTGCCCTCTGGTTTGCTTTTTCATAGCAAGTCTTATATGACAAATCATAAAACTAACGAGAGAATGCAATTTGCAGTTAGACCTTAGGTTAATCATGCACTTGTGTGGATTGTATTATACTGTTTGGCTTTTTTAATGTATATATTTTAAGATATGTCTTTTTTTCTATTTTTATGTTATACCACAGATCTTTGTGAATTGATAGATAATCAGAGTGAAATAAGGGTGGTATTATACCAACTGAAATGCATTGTTCGCTTTTATCCTCATTTTAATGTTAATTTGTTAGCTGTTATTATTCTGGCATTATGGTCCGTGTGATGATTATTGAATGTATTTAAATTCTTTTGATCTGTACTTATATGCTGCAGAAATGCAGCGAAAAAAAATTTGACTGACTGATACAAGCGGTATTGGACTGGAAGCAGTACCATCTCTAAAAGTGGATGGAGCAGAAAGCATAATAGGCTTTGCTTCCCAAAGACTGCAGGGTGCAGAGCAGTATTGCTATGCCAAAGACAAATAGGAAATTGGCGTGTTGTTGGGGGATAACCCATTTCAAGGATTATTTGTGAGGTTTACAATTTACTGTCTGTACTGACCACACGCCCTTGTTACACATATTTAAGTGTGGTAGGGGATTGGAAAGCAGTGTAACACCAAGGATAACATGATGGTTATTAACGATTATGGATTAAAATTTTGTAATGGAAGATGTAAGAAGAAAAAAAATGTTGTGACTGACTGTCGTGATTGCCACTCGAGGTTTTGTGTATAATGGAAGAAGAGCATATGGATGTTTGTGCTCTGGGTGAGTTGGCTTTAACGGATAGTGAGTAGAGAGACACTGTGGAAAATGATGAGATGTATGAAGAATTGAAGCAACTTATAAGAGATGGTTGGAGGCAGGTGAACAGGTAAGACCTGTCAGCGTGGTTTAAGATGAATTGAGTATTCAAGGATTTAAAATTTTAAAATGTGTTCTTACTATCCCACCAGGACAGTTGAGGGCAAGATTGATTATTATTGGACATGAGGGACATTTGGGTAGGAGCGTGACAAAAAGAAGTTCAAGACAGTTTTTTGGGTGGAATAGCATGGACAAAGAAGTGAAAGATAAGGTGAAGGATTGTTGTGCAAATAGTGACAAAAGCAAAGTAAGTAGACAACCACCTTTGAGCTGTAGAGAACTGCCAGAGAAGCCTTGGGAACAGCTGGCAATGGATTTTATAGGTCCAATGGAGAGCAGTGGAAGAAGGAATTGATTTTTGGTTGTTATTGTAGATTGCTCCAGAAAATAGTTCACTGTGAAAAAGATGGAACAAATAAATAGTGAGTGCGTCATGACATTTTTGAAGGATGTGTTCCTGGAGGAAGGTATCCTGAGTGTATTAATCACTGATAATGGTGTGCAGTTTACTTCATCATCAATGTCGAATTTCGTGTTGCAATTTGGTATTAAGCATGAAAGAGTGCCGCTGTTTAAACCACAGGCCAATAGCTTGATGGAGTAAATAAACCGAATGATAATAAAAAATATTCAACCTTCAATAGCTAATGGATTGTGTATAAAAAAACTGTATAATATTCACCAAATCGGCATGGATTACTACACTTACCACCAATCAAACTGTGATCCTCAAAGGCCACCATTATGGGTAGATTTACAAGAGTGTTAAGCTTACATGATTCAAGACGATTGAAAAGATAGCATCTATTTGCGGTAGGTTATAAAGGCTCACATGTGACGAAATAAATGTGTTGTCTCATGTGAGCGCTCATGTATTCACTAGTATATCTACCCTTTAGCGCCTTGGTGATGAAATTCAGCTACTATTTACACATGAACATTAAGACTGAATTTGTAATCAGTGCCACACAGTTTTCAGATTCACTGACTCTACTGAAAGTATTCCACTACAGCACTTGAAAATCTGCTATTTGGGTGGTTTCTCCACTATTGTAACTTTTGAAAATCAATTATAACATTTAGAGAACATTTTGGAGCACCCACAAGTTAGAGTAAAGTTGGTGTTTGAAGATTACCCAATGAATTTTCAAGTCTTAAAGACGAAATTAGATTTAGTTCCAAAAAGGGTATAAGTCTACATACCTCTACTTCATTTAAATAGTACAAGGGAAAAGATATCTAAACGTAGGAAAAATGCTTTATTTAGAGAAAAAAATGAAAACTGTATATTGGATTGTAAGCCTGGGAAACAATGTGTAGTCTTGTGGCAATCTGTTAATAAGAAAGCAAGAATTGTTTTTCAAAAGTAGGTGTTTGAGTTCTAGATTTCCTTATTCTTTTGATTGGCAAATAGGTGATAAAGAACATATGAAACATTTGATATGGCCGTTATGTTTGCTGTGCTTTATGCAGCAATAACCTGTGGGTAAATTGTATTGATATATCTGTCACAGAGTTTATAATGCTTCACATTAGGAGCTATTCAAATACTTTTGATTAGTCAATTAGTTGCAAAGTGTCTAAGATTGGCAGCTGCTGCTTCATTCTTGTGATTGGCAGTTTCTGCTTCTTACCTGTGGTGATATTTCCTAACAAACAAAGGATGGCAAACCTTCTAAGAGAACACGATTTAGAGGAAGAGGTATGCAGTTCCTATGGGGGAAGGAGGTGGAGGCTGGGTCGGTCAGCACCCTTCTCCTAAGGTGGAGACGGTGTGTCTCCCAATTTGGGAAGTGGGGCACCCACACAGCTGGTTGGGTGTCATGTTTCATCAGAGGGCTTGTTCCTCATCAGGCCTGTGCTGCAATTCCTGATGGGCACCCTATGTGGGGCTCTTTGTCGGAGATCTTTTTCCCAAGCTGTTAAGTGAGGTTAAGTGAGGTGCAGGTGCGGGACCTCGTGGTGTAGATGTGGACAGGGTGTGTTGTGAATTGGTGTGTGAAGGAATAAAATGAGGTGCAGTGGTGCTCTAAAATGAATTGAATCTGCGAGCCCACTGGTCCCAATTAAAAACATCAATGGTGTCACCGCTGATATAATGGTCAGAGGTGGCTACAAGTGAGTGGTAAACATGTTTCTCGCCTGTTTTGTAAGAAATCACGTGGCGATTCGTCAGGGCCGTAATGGGGTAATCCACACTATCTACACAGTGGTTGGTTTGGTGATGCTCTGAGAGGTGAACCAATCACTCTGCAACCTAACATTGAGGTACCAATTTCTCATATATGAGATAGACCTACACGATTTGGGTGGTGGTCAGACTCCATTGAATTACAGCCAGAGGGTGTACGTACAAAAGTTAACGTCAGTTAAGCCATAATCTGGTGCCGAGAACCTATCCCTCACTCCACTTGCTCGGAAGTGAGGGGTAGCCCCCCATATCCCTCTTTTGTTATAGTAAACCTTCAAAGAGTCCTTCAAATAAACCCTACACTCAAAGGCAGAACCAGCACACTCACAACCATACTACACCGTAGTTAATAGAGTAGTGGATTCCAAAAGTGACCACATTGCTTGGTTTGAGATTGCAAATGATAACCTGGCTTCTGTTAACAAGTGAAGAGAATCAGTAAAAAAAGCAGTTCAATGTAATGTAAAAACAGAACCAAACCATGCAAGCGTTAAAAAAAATATTAAATGCACTATTTACTGCATGTGTACAGTATGAGGATAATTTAAATGATTGACTGGATAAAATATTGAAAATTAGCTAAAGGAATTTGGTACCACTTTTAGTCCAAAATGGATAAAATCTTTAAGATGCCAAACAGACCATAATTTAATTACCTTAATTAAACATATTGGGTTATATCCTTCGCAGTGGTTCACTCAGCAAACAGATTGGTTGAAGCATATTGGTTGTGTCTTTGAATGTACTACACTGCTTGCCACTAGTTGTATTGGTTTGCATGTAATATATCAGGGAGACTGATTTGAGTAATCAGCGTGCTGGTTAACGCGCAGGTAAGCTACTTGCAGACTAATCAAGCACATTGCTTTGTGTGACAAAGTATACAGTTTAAGGTGTGAATTTTTAAAACAGAATATTGGTTCATGTTTCCAATATACTGGTTGATATCAACGACACACTGCTGTGTCTGTTGTTAGTGCATTGATGTGTGCACAATAAATACTGGTCTGTATATAACGCAATGGGCTGCCTGCACATATTATTGGTTTGCAGGCACACCATATTTGTTTGCCTTTATAATAAATTAGTTCATAGGCACAATATTGTGGTTTGCATGCATACTCTTGTCCTGTGCACATGTAACTCACTGGTCCACATGTCTAGCGCATTAGAAAAGATACATAACATATTGGTTGTCTCCATAATGTACTGGTTGTATTGATAGCACACTGATTGGTATGCACAACATATCGATTTGCAAGAGTACTATGGGTGTCAGTTTTCAATGTATGGATTCATATATATACAATATGGGGTGACTCTTGTAAAGTACTGGTTTGCGTGCATAACATATTCAACCATTGGTATGAAAGCATTACATGGGGGTTGCTTTCATTATATATTGGTGGACTTGAATAACTGCATGTTCTTTATACATAATACATTGCTACCCACCAGCCGCAGCCGCGGCAGGTAAGAGGGGGGTTGAGGGGGTGAAGACAATGACACGAGTCCTGGGAGGAGCCACTTCCTGTGAAGCTGAGAAGCACACACTATTAGATCCTAAAGGTAAATGCTTCGGATCTTTTGCTTATGTTATCTGCAGCAACGTGCCTTCATCAGATTGACTTGTCAGGTTTTTCTCAGTCGTCTGGATGTCTTTGGAGCAAAAACATGTCTAAGTCACAGATTGCTCAGAATGTTACAAGGAGTACACTTTGACACAGCCAATGGTCCTGGTGTCATGATGTTTAGCAGGGCCAGTGCACCAGAGCTTCCATTTTACATGTTCAAGTTTAAACTTGACATCTTTTTAGACAAGTGACTTTTTGCCTGCTTTGCATGTACATGATAATGTACTAATGTTCTGCTTGCAAGCACATTTAATTGTAAGCATTTTATCACAACACTGTACATTATGTTCAAGGACAAACTACACTGAGCACTCTGCCCTTTTGTCTTGTTGTTGTCCGTTCAGAGACATCTCTGAGGCAGAAATACAAACAATAAATAGCTGAGGACCTCAGGCACAGTGTGAACGGGGCCCAGTTTTTTATGAAATAAACAGCTTTTGATGTTTTTCTCATCAGAGGACCACTTTCATGGTTTATCCTGAACGTTCACCTGTGACTGATTTCCAGCCATGGTGACTTCTATCACCATCCTGCAAAGGACGAAAACCTGTGCCATACCAGGCTGGCTTCCTCATACATCACTCATACAAGTACATGGGGTGTTAAGCTACTCCAAGAGATCTGGAAGAATGCACACCATGTTATGCTCTCTATCATAGTTAGGGTTAGGAAGGGTTCGCAGTATGATATATATTCATAGAACCACTGCAACTTCATAATGATTGAACTATTCATCTTTTTCTGCATTCTTGTAATGCTGTTAACAATGCTTTGTTTTCTTCTGCTAATAATTGCAGCTCATGTTTTTTACACAAGAATCCAATTGCTTCAATAAATATTTGAAATGCCAATTTGTGTATTTCTTGTGTCTCCCTGTGGGCATGCCTATGGTAATAATGAAAGGACAGATCTGTTTCCACTATTTTCCTGGAAGTGGGATTAGAGTGGTCATGTTCTGAGCTTGTAGGTTTAGGGGTCCAGATGGTGCACTGTGAACTACCCAGTTATTGGGCTAACATATTCTGATCGTTTTAGTGGATTCAGACGCATATGCTATCCAAACATACAGTCTTACTTAGTAGAAACCGTACAACACTAGGACTTCAGGTTAAGCACTTGGAGGTCAAGGATCACCCTATCAGAAGCCACCTGGATAGGTACTGGTCAGCTGGGCCCCTAAGAAAAAGGGGCTTCTAGCAGCTTTTTGTTGGCCCTGTAGACTAGCAGGGGGTCAGCTAACTGAACCCTTGGTGTCCCCTTTTTTTCTGGGTACAAGTGGCAGTGGACCAGCCTCCCAGATCACCTCACAGGTCTCAACAGCAGGGGCAGTTCTTATTCTGTCTTCCATAGGTCCAGTAGTGTTCTGAAGAGGTTTTTCAGGTGTGTCACATATATGACTGGCCCCAGCCAGAGTACGGGGGTGGTTCCCAGCCCCTCTCTAACCAATAGGGAAAAAGTTCCCTGGGATAGCCCTACTCACCTTTTTAGCAGATCCTGTGTTCCCTACTTTAACCACTCTTAAAGTGCCCTCCTCTTCCTACCATCTATATGATAGAATTTTCTTTCCTTGTGCAGCGCTCATGTGCCCACCATAAATGTGCGCCCTGAGAAATTAGCAACCTCTCCACTCAAAACCAATTCTGGGGGCAGCTCCTCTCCAACTAGACGTGGTCCCTGGATGGCTAGGAGGACAAAAGATTTAGCAGGCCCAGGTGTTAACTACATCTGCCTGTGTTGAGGTAGGCCCCTTTCAAGATAATTAAATTCCTGGGTACTGCCCAGATGGTCAGGCACAAGATGACTTTTTAAAAATACCTTTTATAGAATATTTAGTACAACTCTTATTTTACCAATAAACTGAAATTGAAATAAATATTTAAAAGGTCCAAGGATGAAATTATAGATGGTTGCTAGGCGGAGATAGGGCTTCATTGTAATATTAACTCCCTATGCCTTCCTAAGGAACAGCTAACCTTGCTACAGTGACAATAGCTTTTCAGACCTTGTCACTGTAAGGAAGTTTTACATTAAACGTTTACATGTCAAACTTTTACATTTCATGCACCCTGCCTTATTGAGCATTAAGGCCTAATTAGATGTGATTTATTGATATTTAAAAGGAGGATTTAGGTCTATCAACAATGGTTATTTGAACAAGTCATATTTCCAGTGTGAAAAAGGAACAGTCAGTTTTCTGGTGGTAGGCCTGCAGTCCTATTTTGCACTGTTACTCTAGTGGTGACACAATATGTAATGCAGTGCAGTAGTGACATTTAACTTACAGGCCCTGGATACATGTTTTACCATATACTAGGCATGTTTAGGTAAGTTAAACATGTCATTTCGGAGATTTTGACATGGTTGAGAGGTTAGAGCACATGCAGTGGGTCCTGGTTAGCAGTGTCCCAGTACACAGAGCATACTTTTTCCTACACTAACCAAAGTCTCACAGCACATTACAGAATTGTAATCAGACTCCTCAAGATGCCTGGAAAAAAAGTCATCCCCCTCAACACTTATAAACCTCCTTCCTAGGTATAGTCTACAGTTGTCAAAACAAAGTCAAATTTACAGCATAAGCAGCCCATCCTCCAGCTGTACCCCTGTCTATCTGTCCAACTCAACACCTTGGAGGAAGCACTTACAAGGAAAGCTCAGCCCGCTCATCTGGGTGGGCAAATCACCATCAGCAAACCTCTGGAGAAATAATCCAGCAGTGGCTGCCAAAACCTAGCAAAACAAAAATGTGTTCCCCTTAAAACTGTAAGTTAAACGTTCTAAGGACAAAATTGTGAAAGTCTGTGGATCCGCCATCTTCCCAAAAAATTAGAACTTCAGTTTTGCTGATACTATCCTCTGAAAGGACAGGAGCCAGTATGATCTCGAGATGTCTCCATAACCCTAACGTTTTCCCTCAAGCTCTACCAATCTTTAGGTGTATTCATTATATTTTATATTTATTTCCAACCATTCATGTGTGCCCATGTATGTGGTGAGATAGTTTCCATGAGCAGTGTATGCAGCTTGGAAATATTCCCTTTGGGTCAAATTAGCCCATTAATAATTTTTTCAAATGTAGATAGCTCTATTGTCATTGTTTCTGTCATCTGGGGATTTTGTTCCACACACGATGTTGTAACTATGCATAATACAATCTCTCACTTTCACAAATGTGTAATTCTGCCTTACATTGTAGACACAATGGGGCATACTTACAAGTGACTGCTAAGTGGAGCATTAAGCAAAGATTCCTAATGCCGCACTCCACCCAGAGAATGCTGGGATGTGTCGTATTTACAATGGTACAGCGCATCCCTGCGAGTTCCCTGGCACTGGTGCTAAACCCAGCTGCCTAGCACTAACACAGGCACCGCTGCACCATAGTGCATGGGTGCCTGTGTTGAGGGAATGATTGTTTATATGCAGAACGGTGTCCCTTCCTGCACATAAACAATCACTAATGGTGATTTGTAACTCCTATGTGTGCTGCATTGTGCATCTTTACTTAGAAATATCATTACAAATGAATTCATAAAGATGCCCTCTGTTTTAGAGTGAAGATGAGCTAATACTCACACCCACAGTACATGGCGTGGTCATCAATGATGTAATTTCAGATGTTAAATTGATGTTATCAATGGTGTCATAAAACATGTCATGTGTGATGCAACATGTGAGGTAATTAGCAGTGCATGACAAGAGTGCGATTTATAGTAGCTTTAGGGCACGAGTTATAGTTACTTGAGATAACTATAACTGGTGAATTTCAGTAGTGGTAATGTTTAACTGATATTTTCACCTAACATTTGCAGCTAACTTTAATATCCCTTTCACCTTTGTTTTTTCAGTGAAATTTAAAGATTCTTTTAATGCAAAGTAAGATACTTTTATTATAACTAACAATAACTGCACTTTGTTTTTTTCAGTGAATTTTGAGGGTTTTTTAATGTAAAGAATTATTTTATTACAATGCATAAGGCCAACTCCATGCTGCGCAGGTTAAAGACAGTGCACAGTATGGGGTTGGCCATCTACGGCCAGGCTCTGTGTCCAACTCCCCTGCGGGCAGCCAACCCCACCGCCACGCAGACCTTGGTCCATGTGCATCATGGTGTTGCCCATAGGGCCTGCTACTAGGCCTTACATCCAACCCCCCCCGTGGACAGCCAACACCTGCCACGCAGGCCTTTGATCATAAGATGCCAACCCCAAGCTGTGCACTGCCATTGGCCATGTGCAAGGTGGGGTTGGCTGCAGGCAGCCAATGCCTAAACATGCATCGTCAAAGGAGGCATGATCAACAGCCTGTTTGCGGGAACCCACCACAGAGACTCTGGCCCAGAGTCTAGAGGCCTGGCTGGTGGAAGTTCAGGGGCCTGGCTGATGGGAGTTCAGGGGCCTGGCTGGGGGGAGTCCAGGGGCCTGGATGGCTCCTTCGGGACCTCCGTGGGATCACGTTACCCCCACTATCCCCCAGCAAGTCTTTTCTTTATTTCTGGTTCTGGGGATGGTTTCTCCTGGAATATTATGGTCCAAGGGGTCGGGGTACCTCTAACCTGCCCCCTTATACTTAATTTTTCAGGACACAGAGGGGAAGAAAGTGACGCATCTGTACAGATGCGTCACTTTCCCTGCACCACCCTTAGAAACGCTTGCGCCACTATAGATGCGCCATATTTACAATACGGCGCACTATGGCTCAAGGATTGACAGATGCGTCAGAAATTCTGACGCATCTGTTGGCGGAAAAGTCACGCATTGCTGGAGTCGTGTCGCAAGCACGACGCAACTCCAGCAATGCGTGTTGAGGCCTATTCCCACTAAACTGCGTCACTACTTACGCCTGCTTGAAGCAGGCGTAAGGTTTTGACGCAGGGGCGTCCTAAAAGTGGTGCAGTGAAATCTTGTAGATTTCACTGAGTCACTTTTACGAGGCCTTCCTGCGTGGGAACTCCCACCCTGCACACATTATACCTGACGCAGGTATAATGTGATGCAGGGCTTTACAACATGAAGCATCTCCCTAGGTGCGTCACATTGTAAATAGGCCGCATTGTTTGCACCGCTGTTGCGTCAAAAAAGTGACTCAACTTCAGCGCAAAAGACACGCAAGTGGCTTGTAAATCTGCCCCAGAGAGTGAGTGTCGATGTCCTGAAGTAGAAGCAACAACACTCATTTTCATGTTGTGGCCAGCTAATCACAGAATGAGCTCCCACAAGAACCCTCACTCTTGCAGGAGCTAGGCAGCTGAGAGGAAAAAAAGTCACCTCTGCTGAACAGATTGCTCTATTTCTTTATTTCACGTGACCACTGGATTCTCGCGAGCCTCTCTCAAACCCAACCGTCTAGATAAACAAATATTTTGAACCATAATTTCTTAAATACTACTAACAGATTTACACCAACACATAAAAGGCCCAATTTCTGAATCAAGATCTAGCTTTGCGCCAAATTTGGTGTAATTTTATACAGCTGTTTGGACTGGAGCGGTTTTCAAAAATCCCTATGGATTTGCATGGGAAATTGCATTTTGAGATACCTCATTATCCTTGGTCCCTGCTTGACAGATTGCCCCACAACTTTCCAGGAACGAGCTAAGGAAAAAAAAGCACATTTTTGTAAAGTTTCTGGAAGATTTGTCAAATGGTGCCAAAGTTACTAGCAAACCGAAACATGCTTTTCCTACGGTAACTAGGTCCTAACTATAACTACAGAATGGCGATCGCCTAAGAACCTTACTTTGATCAGCTGGACAGGTAAGAGGTTTATTTCCCTGCTGTTTGGAATGGTCCCTCTTTCTTCTACCTCATCTGCATTCTAGGCATCTTGTTGACTGGTGGTTACACGCCTTCAACCATCATTTTTTCTGTGCCTTCCATGCTGTGTGCAACGTCTCAGGCATCGTAGGCCACCTTGCCTAATCCTTGTTTGCTAAGCTGTGGACCAAACAGTTCTTTGCACCCCCTTGTTGCCTTTTCTATGGTTGCCATATTTTGGGTCACAATTGTGATTAGCAATGTGGCCAACAACTGGGAAAAGATGTGCATTCTTGGGGACAGGATAGAGTACTTGAGCTCAGAAGAGGGCTTGTATATTGTTTACTGCACCTGCTTCACTAACCCTTGCATCCAGACAGGTAGGTGAAGACAATACCTCATATTTATTAATACCATGCATGATTTCTCAATTTGTTTGTTGTATATTCTATGTCTTGTTGCAGTTTTCAGTTGGTTTGTTCTACAGGTGTGTACCTTGCTGGGCTGTCTTCCCTGTCATGTGTCTGATCATTCTGTTGGATACATCTATTTCCTCTATATGTAGGCATGCTAAGTTTGGAAGTGAGTCATACTCTGCTCACATATCCAACACTAAACAGCACTTTTTTCCACAACTTCTTATGATTTTCCCCTGCTGAGACCGAGCTATTCCTTTGAGAACTGTCCCCTAGCACTACACTGAAAAACACAACCCTTGTTGCACACAAGTTTGTTGAGCCCATCCGGACACATATAATCGATCAATCAATCAATCGGACATTAATTCAGTGCACGGCTACCTCCACAGAGGTGTCCCAGTGCTACAGTGGTTCAGATGTGGGAATCCCTATGATGAAGCATGCCACAATCCGTGAGCTAAGTTATTTTATTACCCAGAGAAACGGCTCCACGGAAACGATTGATAGATGTGCACAATACGTAACCCTACTCTTTCTTTATTATGATATGTGATTCCTAAGAATACAATGTTGCCACATAATTCCTTGTGGTAATGCTGTTTCATTACTCTGCTGCTCTATGTTGGTGTATCTATGTGTTTGGAACCTGCTTTCTTAGAAATCTAGAATGTACGAAGAATCTACCTTAGTTGCCTAGCACAGGATGTCAGTTGCTGCTGGCTGTGCTGTGGATAGGACGTTATATTTACTTCTACTTAAAATAAAGAAGAACAGCTCATCTATCTACTGTCTCATGTACTCTTTCACATACCTGTACATTACTGATCATGCAAATCACAGCTACTCCAACTACCACTTACTCCGTCAGACCCTACAACATCTTATTAATAAATTAAAATAGGCACACCTCTTATGTGAAATCTACACACTTAGACACACCACATCATAATGGAGCACACCATTGAACAAAGGAAGTTTTGTTTATCTGTGAGTAAAGCTTGTGCTGACCATTGGCTGTTTGGTGTCTAGACAGTTTCTTTGTATCCATTTATGGAGTTTTACCCTAATTAAAGGTGTTGATTTATCTCAGTTAAGTTGCGGTGAAGGAATGGATGTCCAAGGTAAATCTCTAACTTAAAGCATTCATAACTAAGGAGCATATGTATGAGGGCTTTGCATCATGCTTGCACCACGCAAGGTGGTACATGCACGACACAAACCTCTCAGTGATATTTATGAAGCCACGCAAAGCCACATTGCTTGGCTTTGAATGGCTTCACAAATATGGGGAAATGCGTTGCAGTGCAAATCGCTGAGTTGCCTTACTCTGAGCAAGGGAGGCATTCCATGGGTGTTGTTTTGGGTGTTCCAGCACAACTCCCATAGGGGCATATCAGAAACGAGGCGATAGAAAATTATCGCCGCTTTTGCGTCCGTTTTCGGACGAAAAGCGGCGATAATTTTAACGCCTAATCAGCAAGGTCACGATAGAGCGTGAAACCTTGCATTAGCGCCTGTTTTTTGAACGCCCAGCTTTGCATCTCTAATGAGATGCAAAGTGGGCGTTCCTGCCCAGAATAATGGGAGAAATGTCGCTAAGCAACATTTCTCCTATTATCAAACCTCACACAAAGCAGCATAGCGACAAGAAAAGTAGCGATAACCTCTGTTATCGCTACTTTCCTTACGCCTGCTTTGAAACTGACTTAGCCATGATATCCTATGTAAGTATGTGAGGCCCTATCAGCAAGCTTTCGCCAAAAGTTGTGCGATTATCGCTGGAATTCCAATGGAAGCCCATATTAGATGTGAAGGACATCTCTCCTGAGCTTCAATTGGAATTCCATAGAGTATATTATCAAGCCCATTATCGCCGTTTTAGCGGCAGTTCTGTGCCGCTAAAGCGGCGATCATTTTATCGCCTGTCTTGATAATATGCCCCTAAGTGCTCAAAATGGAATTAAAAATTCTGCCTTGATAGCGCAATCTACAACACTAATCTCTTCACAAAGGTAGTTTGTGGGCTTTCTGAGATACAGAGTGATGTGCAATTTTCATGAATGTTCTCATACTATTTTGAGATTCTTTTCACCAGTTTTTCGACGTAGTATTTGTATTTCTTCATTATGCTTCTTTGTTGTGGCTGAACGTGCAGTTCACTTAGCAGTGTTAGTTTAGCACACAAAATAAACACCAACACATTAATTAGATTTGTATATTCAATAAAAGGCTTGTAAAAACAACACTTGACAGTGTCGCACAACTGTTATAGCTTTGCAGTTTCCAATTACCCCAGCACATGCGCATCTTTACGTTTTGTCTGGCAAACCTGTTTCTCCATAACATCAAGCAGCAAGCGCGGTGCAAGGACTGTCATCACTACAAACAAAGTGCCGCCATTTTGCATAATGGAGTTTTCCTCATTCACTAATAGTTTACGGGTCTTTTATAGTAATCGGATGCCACCACTAGGGAGTGCTGCTGCCTTTTCCTTGCTTCTTTGGAAAAGTGCACCAGTGCCTGAAAGCAGTGATTTGTAGACCAGTGATACTCAAAGTACGGCCCGCCTGACCTTTACATGTGGCCCCCCCTGGTGAACAGCAGCAGGAGCTGCTGTTTAGTTGCTGAGCACTAATATTCAGAATAAAATGGTAAATCAACAGGCATGCATTTATTAACCTGCAAATAATTGCATGGCCATTTATTTAACTTTTTTAGACCTCATTATACAAACCCTCACCCACCCAGACCCCATACCGCCACCCTGCTGGCATCTGCGCAGCCCTCGGTCATACCAAGGACCATACTTTGTGGCCCCTCAGCAAATGTTTGTGAGTACCCATGTTGTAGAGTAACTGTCTGATCAGATGTGCCGTCCCCAACGAAGTAGGAGATCGTGCGGCGGGGTGGGAGGCTGGGAATTATCCTCCATCCTACATGTCAGCGGTATGAACATAAATGAATACTGATTGCTGAATGCGTAGAATTATTAAACACATATTTTCACAATATAATAGTGATTGTGGGGCCTTTATTGACAGGTTTGGGGCTGCAAAGCTATATTTTGTTAACACATTAGCAAACATTTGCTTCTACAGTTGGTCTAAACTGTGGTGTAGACCAACCATCCCTAACGGAAGAAACCCTGCGGAATTACTGAATACATTATATCATATTCAATAACATAAATGCAACATACTCACATACCTCCAACCTTTAACTCTTGCATTCATTGTCTACAGTTTATTTTATATAAATAAATGTTTTTGACAGCAAATACAATTTTCTTAAGATATTAAAATATGAAAAATGTGTCTTTTTTTAATCCCTCCTGTCACACTTCTCATGGTTTGCAGGAAGGATCATTTATTACAGGGCTTGCTATAAATAAAGTGCTGCACACCTGACATTTATCAAAATGCTCAAAATTCCTGTGCATGGTCTTTCGATACGGATTATTTATTACCGCAAAGGTTAATGTTTTCATCGCATTAAGTGCACTTGATAATTTTGACATTTTTAGTGGTTCAGTGTTGCTACTATAGCAAGATAATTATCACCGGTTGTTGTTGATATGCCCCTTGCTTCCTAATCCCTGAGTTAATTTGCGTTTCTTTGGTGCCAGTGTGTGTTCCTTACTCAGCAAGTTTAACCCCTTTAGTTACTTTATGTGCAACTGCTTTCTTTTTTTTGCTTTCTCTTGAGTTGTGTCAGCACGGCACCCGCTTCCCAGATGCCACGCTTCGTGTTTTGTAGAAGCAAGAATGTTTTATTTATTTGTATGTTTGGTCACAATGCATGTCTTTGGTTCACTCACAAGAAATCCAACGAATCATATGGATTTATCTGTCTCACCTATATCTACCTCACACTATACAGAGTTTTCTAGTGAAGCACTACTTTCATTTTCTCATCTTTCTTTGAACAACATTGTTTTCCCCGGGTAGGGAAGTGCACCATCCCTGGAGGTACTGCAATACCTGGTTGATGCATAGAGCGGAAAACATTTAGGGGCATATGTACAAGGACTGGCGAAAACTACCTCTAATGCTAGTTAGCGGCAGTTTTCTTACCGCTGTGTACTGCTGAAAGGTATCGGCTTGTTAGCGACGTATCTACAAGACGTCGCTACATGGCGATAGCTTCAGGGATTAGCGGTAAACATCGCCGCTAACATTAGCGTGATGGCGATAGGAATTCCGGCGTTAGCGAGTGAAATCCAACGAAAGGCCCATTAGTGGCAAAAAAACGTACATTAGTCAGCCCAACGTGAGTTTCTTTTGCCTCTAATGGAAAAAATAGTCTATCAGTCGACCTTCAATAGAAAACAGGCACCCAATGAATGAAATGCAGAAGGGAGCAGCCAGGGCCAAGTGCAGCACACATCAACAAACCCCTCAAGCCACCCAACATCCAGGATGAGAGCCTGGATGCGTCGCTGGACCTGCGCCTGGAGCCTGGATGCATCGCTGGTCCTGCGTCTGGAGCCTGGATGCTTCGCTGGACCTGCGTCTGGAGACTGGATGTGTCGCTGGACCTGCGTCTGGAGCCTGGATGTGTCGCTGGACCTGCGTCTGGAGCCTGGATGCCTCACTGGACCAGCACCCGGAGCCTGGATGCCTCGCTGGACCTGCGTCTGGAGCCTGGATGCCTCGCTGGACCTGCGTCTGGAGCCTGGATGCGGAGGAGCTCTGGAGTTGGTGAGCTGTGGTGGTAGACATTGAGGCGCTGCGATCGCGTGTACTTGGTGGTGAAGTCTGGCCGGTCGCATGGAGACACATTGCTGACCTGTGTGAGAAGCCCACCTTGCGCCCCTTGGAGCTGTGAATTGTAAAGGCGCTCCTGCGCACCAACGTAGGGAGGTCTGCATCACATACTATGATCCACCATTACACCGGGGTGCACAGAGAGGATTACCAATGGTGGGTGGCACCTCTCTGCATCACAAGCTGGATGAGGTTGCACTGGCTGGACGCTGTGGAGGGTGAGGCCCCTGAGCTGCGCCAAACTTGTATTGCGGGAGCGCTGCAAGTTCATGCCTAAGGGGGCCCTGGTGCATCAACTGCATCGAGAGGTTCACCAGCGGACTTGGCGGTGACTGCTGGACCCATGCTAGTGAAATCCCACCTGGCTGAGGCTCCTGCTGGGTGATTCACAGATTTCAGAGAATGCAGCGGATTGCGCCACGGTGTCAATGTCCAGGTAAGGAGAAGGTGGGACACGAAGCGGAAGAGGCCCAGGGGTCGAGTCGCCCAGGCTTAGCACCAGTAGATAATGCATCCCCCAGTCACGGCTCATCCGCTATGGCGGAAGAGCGTTGCCCCACTGCTTTCAAACAGTGCAAGAAGAGGAACAATCATCACATGATGATAACTTCCTGATGTTATCATGCCATGTTTACTTTGCGGGTGGGATGGTGGGGAGGGCTGCTCCACTCACGGAGCAGGGCAGGGTCGGAGTGGCATGCCCACTCAAGTGTGCAGTGACTGTTTGATCGGCCCACTCAGGCCGCCCAAAGCAGTCATGTGCACTGTCCTGTTCGCAACGCAGGCTGCATTACAGCCTGCATGGAGAACGTGCCCACCTCTCCAGCCCCTGGCTGAATGCCTTGTCCCTGCACCAATGACCAATCCCAACGCCGCATTGCAGCGTTGTGATTGGCTTAGGGGAGGGAGCCTGGCTGCCTACTTCCTGTTCCTGGAAGCAGACTCAGGAGAGCAGGAGCAACGAAGACACGGGACCCGGCCTCGAGGTAAGATTTCTCTCATTTAAATATTTACAACACCCCCTCACACACACACCCCCACGTCCACACCCCATCCAGTGTTCTTCCCGGCGTTTACCACCTCCCAGCTGTCCAGTCCCCCCCACAGCACTTCTCAATGGCGGCCGCTGTGCGGCCATGCGCAGCGGGCGTACCACTGGTGTGCCAAAGGTATATATGGAGTTACGATGCATACCATTATATCGCATTCCATTACAATGCATACGAATACTAGGCATATTGCAACAGTAGGGAAAGTGTTGGATTTTGGAGATGTAAACATTACTATTCCTACTTCAGTGGGTGCAACGCTAAAACTGTCCCTTGCACCCCAAAGCAAACCCTGTTCCCTAAAATTCATCTTTGAACCCCCCAAACACACCCTGAAAATCATATTTGACCCAAATGACCCCAAATTTCATATTTGACCCAAACGCACAACCCAAATTTCCAAATTTGACCCAAATGCACACCCCAAATTTCATATATGACCAAAATACACAGCCAAATTTTCACATTTGACCCAAATGTACACCCCAATGTTCATGATTGACCCCAAAACACACCCCAAATTTCAAATTTTACCCCATACTACACCCCACATTTCATCTCCGACACCCGAAACCCATAACCACCCTGAAATTTAAAATACCCCATTACTGACCTCACAATGCGTTGTAATGGAATGCGATGTAAAGGCACCTGCATTGTTGGATTTGCGTTCTAAAGGCATTACGATGAAATGCCTGCGTTGTAATGGATGTCTCCTGTGCCAAAGGCAAGCCATAGGCAAGCCCTTCTGCGTCCATCTGCCCCTGGACCGTGCTCAGCACCACGGACCCTTCCTCTCGGACACTCCACCCCCAAGAACCACCCGACTGCCATCACCTACAGAAGCACACTCCGACTGATCACGCACTCTAATGACCCAACAGTGACCATGGAACACCTCAACTAACAGATTCGGCCCAACCCCATCCTCTGCAGCACCCTCATCTGCAGGCCCCCTGGAACATCGACGGGCACCCCTCAAGAACGGCACTGCGTCAGTACCTTATGCCTACATGATGGCAGGCGTAAGGGTGACGCAGTGCCACAGGGATAGGCTGCCCCATGCATTGCTGGAATTGCATCAAGGTTGTGACACGACTGCAGCAATGGGTGACTTTAGCACAGATAGATACTTCAGGATTTCAGGCGTATATGTCATTACTTGCGCCATGAAGCGCTGTCCAGTAAATACAGCGCATCCGCGGTGTCGCAAGAAGGGGGTAGTGAAAAGTGTTGCAACGCTTTCTTGTCGCAGCGCTGCAACACATTTAATGAGTGAGGGCCAGGAGTGCGCACTATCTTATTGATGGTGCGCAGTCCTGCCCTGTAGTTTTGTTGCAGGGCAGCGCAGCAACATTGCTTGCAGCGCGGTCCAGCAACAAAATCTGCAGAAATGAGGCCCCAAGGGTTATCTCCATTTTTAGGACCAGCTATTTTCTGGTCTTAAAAAACTGCCTCTAACTGCATTTAGAGGCAGTTTTTTTGGTCCTCCAAACTTCAGGAATCCCCTTGTACATATCGCGAAGTGTGGTTAGCGGCTGTTTTTACACGAGAACGCCTCCTATCGCTAACAGAAGTGGTGATCTTTAGAATGGACGTTTTCGCCGGAAAACTGCCGCTAACAGAGGTTAGCGGCAGCTTGTACATATGGCGATAAAATATCGCCGCAAAACCGTCTGAAAAGTGCTGCCAATGCAGCATTAACTCCTTGTACATATGCCCCTTAGTGTGGTCCTTATCAGCTGTTTTCCTTTGCTGTAAATTTAAAAGTGTGACTGCATCTTGCTTGCCTAATGTTCCCTGCTCTTCTACACATGCTTGAAGCCCTGAACACCATCATGCTGCATGCAGGCGGTAATCTCCTCACTTTCAAACACAAAGATGCGTTTTAGGCACTGCTGCAACAGCACTGCAGAAATGAGGACACATGCCCTCTGTCTCTTCAATCTCACCTCACCTACATAGTTAGATTCTTTTTTTTTGCCGCAGTGTTGTGGTAATAAAAGAAGCGTGTGCTGTAATCGCTGTTTTTCCCCTCAAAAATGTACGTGTGACTTGTTAACAGAAAAAAAGATGCAGAAACTCTTAAATCCACAAGCAAGAATGCCTTATATATGTTCGGTCACAATGCACGTCTTTGGTCCACTCGCAAACAATCCAACCAATCGCATGGATTTATCTGCCTCACCACGGTGCAGGGGCCCGCTTCTGATGAAGCCTGCCCCCCTCACCCTCACCAAACTCACCTCACACTGCTCACCTCCCTACAGTGTTCACTTCTCCGGCTCTGCCGCTGGCAGCTGCCCCCCTCTCTCTTATTCCCCCTCCTTCTGTCTCTGTCTTGCTCCTCCTAACTTGCTGAACACTATGGGGCATATTATCAAGAAACGGGGTTAAAATTATCGCCGCTTTAGCGGCAGAAAACTGCCGCTAAAGCGGCGATAATGATAAACGCCGTGCTTGATAATATGCCCTATGACTTGAACAAACAGCTCTTACCCTCTCTTTCCTCTCCTTTCCTTTATTTGTTCCTCTGTGAAATGGATCCAAAAAAGAAAGAAACACTTTAGCTGCAAATGGTGTCTTTTTCTGGCATTTTTCTATTCCAAAGTGCACCCTCGAGATGGAGCAGAAAATAGATTCACAATACGAAAAACAAATAAAAATTGTAATAAAGTAAGACCGAGTGGTCGCAAAGTGGCCAGATTGGTTTTATTTACACTCACACACATTAGCGCACGTTACAGAGTTTGCAAGTGATGCGCTACTTCGGTTTTCTTGTCTTTCTTTGAACAACATTGTTTCCCGTGGGTGGGGAAGTGCACCATGTCTGGGGGCACTGCAATACCTGGTTGATGTGTAGAGTGGAACATTTTTAATGTGATCCTAGTCAGCTGTTCCTTACTTTACTTTATAAAATGTGTCCCATTGCTCTGTGTTCAGGGATGTGATCTTTTTAAACCATACTGCTTACGTGTAGTAGTGATATAAGCCATGGACATTGAAACGGTTCCCTTCCCTGTAGTCATGTCCTAAACTTTTCTCGCAAACACACTCACTCCTTTCTGAATAATAAGTGTATACGCGTTATGGTGACCATGTTGTTCCTGCTTTCATTTGACATGCTTTACATAATCTTGCATTCCCTATGAGTGTTTGCTTTTTTCAGGATGTTGTACTTTTTTTTTCCTGCTGCATTTTACTCTTGTCTCCGCTCCCTCATGGCCGATTTCCTATTTTCCAGTTCTCCAGTGCCACAAGGTCATACAAATGGTAATAGCACTATGCAAATGTGATCACTCCACTACAAATAAAAAAAAGTAAAAAACATCGTAATTTTTAACAACAAGCGCTCTAACTTTCACAAATGGAAGACAATTACATTGCAAACGCTTGTTTATTATCCATTCTACCATCACACAGTGTAGTCATTGTTTTGCTTTATGTTTCTCATTGTCAGGAGTTCTCTACTGTTAGCAATCAGCTATTGATTGGCATCAGTCTATAGTGTTTATGTCCATGGGCACAGTTTTATTCATACTATTGGACTGCATTATTAATTTTAATGTCAGTCTTGATGTGTTTGCTTTGTACTAGGAACACTTTAACATATTCAGTCTTTGCAAAAACATAAATCAAATCTTGGACAGTCGGATCTTTATTGGAACCTGGTAAATATGTTTTTCTGTACCTTTACTCACACTCGCACCACCATCTTGAAGCTAAAGTCTGATTGCTGGTGCACATCTAGCTGGTGAGACGGTAGAGGACACAAGCACTCACACATTTCACAGTGTAGCAAAGATCAGGGGAAATGCCTGGTGCACAGGTACAGATATATGAGCATGCAGACATAGACATAATCACACAGGCATGGGCATTACCCACATGCAGATAATGCTGCAAGGACTGTACCATAGTCGGCCCTAAACATACATCACACAATAAACTTGTTGCCCTTTATTGTCGCAAACAGAACAGATAATGGACAGAATGCTGAACAAATCAAACACTCAATCCCAGTCACAGATCTGGGCTAAATTCATCGTCTTTTTGCAGGCCTTGCTATTCCAGTTAAGACCCAGCCATATGCAAATCAATCTTCACCCTGCTCCCCATAGGAACAGTCTAGCATCCGCAATGCTAGGCCGGGTCCTCCCTTGATCAGAAACAAGCATCCCACCCACTAGTCATCTGAACATCTTCTCTTCCAATATTCTTGCAAGATGTTTAAGATCATATACTTACTACCTTTGTCTTGCAACCCCTGAGGTTTCTTCATATGAAGCGTGGTGGCTCTTTGGCCACGGTACTGGAGGCCAAGTTGTAGAATAACTTTCCTTTATCACTTCGGGCATCCTCAAGTAATTTCTTTTTCTTTAAACTTGTGAAAACTTGGCCATTGACTCACAAGGTTTAGTCCTCTTGCAAGATTACCGCAGTGGAAGTAGGATTTTAGTGCCTTGAAGCTCTTTTCTGAACAAGTGTTTTTCATTTCATTTTGATGCTTACTGCTTCCAAAAGTCACATCATGGTGAGTACCATACTGTTTCTCGCTGTTAAATTACAGCAGATTTGCCCCGCTGAAATCTAATGTGGGGTTATGTCATGTTGTTTCTTATGTATCGCTTCATCTTCCTTGAGGATATCCTGGCATTAGGCAGGTGTGTGAGGCTGGCCTTGGGCGCCTTATTAGAAGAGCCAGGTCTTCAGCTTCTTGAGGAATTCAAGAAGCAATGAGGAGGCTCTAACATGGTGTGGACGGTCTTTTCAAGTTTTTGGAGTGATGTGTGAGAAGCCATGACCTACTGAGGTATTTAAAACAGCTGATAATCACTAAATACGGTAAATATCACACAATTTGGAATTCCAGCCATAAGCAGGGGTATGAAAATAGCGAGTCACTCATGGTCAGGTCCTTGGTTTTGCATTTGACTCTCAACGGCTTTTGACTTCCCAAATAAATTTGGTTGATTTATTATGCTCCTACCATCTTAAAACCGTACAGAAGAGTCTTACCCTTCTATTTAAACATAGTAAACCGTGCTAGGATCACGCTTAGATTTCGCCAATTCATTTTATCTGGAAATTCCAAAATATCTTCTACATAATCTCCAAATTATACAAAACACTGGGATTCGTCTGATCCTTTAACTCCAGCACAGCTCCCATGCCAGCCCTTTACTTAAAAAAATTGATGGGTTCCGATTTTAAATTGTATATGATTTTAGAACTGCTGTATTATTGATAATGCTTTATAGAGTGATTGTCCTGCTTCATTATAATTGTCTCCAAAAATGGATGCCTCTGACATCATTGAGATCTTCCTTATCTAATCATTTATTTGTTTGGAGGTTCCAGAAACAAAAAGCAGATGGGCCATCTTTCACAGTCTTGTCTGTGAGACTTTGGAAGTCTATGCTCCATGTTCTCCATGGAGGCATTTAATTCCAGTAGGAATTGGGTTACTAGTTGTGTGGCCTGCACAAGTACTAGGTCCTCAGTTTTCCTCACTGGGAGCCAAATACTCCATTGTAGCTCTTGACTCTCTCAGGGTGGCAAAGCAGACCTGTCCACGGCCTACTCAGGAAAGGTGGTGTGGGTTAGTAATCACTGTTCGCTGGCACGCAATAATAATATTCAATAAATGATTGTCCAGTCAGTACTTTTTAGAAAAAGGTAAAGTACACATATAACACACACATACACTGCTAAATACTATGCAGTAATGTACAAATATATATAGGTAGACGGAAAATAATTAGATGAGATTATATAATCACCTTTGACCCCCAGAGACACTGTGCAACACATACTTTCTTGAACATGTCTAGACCCCAGTAAATGCAACTATAGAGTAAGGCCCTAGAGGATGCAGCACTCCCAACTGTAGAGCTAAAGCTCAAGCCTTGGGAGTGCTTTAAAACATTGGTGGAATCTCAGAGGTGTCCTGGATTCTACGACCCCACAAATATAGGGTCAGTTCTATATAAAGATTTTTGAGGTGGGAGCTGTTGTGCTCCTGCATCCCCTCACAATTTATTTGGGACGTTGGTGGTGCCCCTGCCATCCTGGGGCTACCACGAGTGCAGAAAATCACGCAAGTTAAAAAGCCTCACAGGGCATTATGAGACGCTCCAGCAGAGTCATGCATATTTAATTAGCAGCTCTCCCGCTGTGCCCGGGAGAGCAACTGCGTTGATTTTGCCACATGGCCTCATGCTTTTCCTCCTTTTGATTTATTTTTATGGGGGGTGCCCGGTACCATCCAGACACCCCCATGCCTCCATTCATTAGGGGCAGGAGAGGGAGCCCACCCCCTGCTGCCCCACTTGATTACATGCAGCCCACACCTCCATTTGAGGCAGTGGGAGTTGGCAACATTTCTCTCCACCTCTGCGTTGGCTGGCCCATTCCCCCAGACATGGGCACAGGGAGCAGGGGCGGGCCACTACCATGGGTGAGCACAACGGCACTCCCCAATCCTTCCTTTGCTTCGGGTGCCAGGGTTGGTATTCTGCCCTGTCCCTTTTTTCATTAAACACGGCCCTGGAGATGAGGTCCCCACACCAGTAAAGAGCCTGGGAAGGAGGCCCCCTGCACGCCTCCTTCCTGAGGCACATAAAATAATACATCTTGCACTGACCCCTGGCCCCTGACCTGACCCGGGGGTAATTGGAGAAATTGGCAATAGAGCCCCACATGTTTCACTGCAAGAAAAGGTTTAAGGTTGTCAATCTTTAAAATGCCATAACTCTGGCCCCGTTGAGACAATTTGGATGGTCCTGGGCTCATTTTACTACTGATAACAAGCTCTTGCCAGCAGGGGCACAGTGTTGCCCCCAGAGAACTGATACTTCTGGATCCCTGTGCCGGCTTTCCTCCTGTTTTTTGTCTCTGGACACAGAAGTCCAGGGCTTTCCCCCAACTGGTCCTCAGGGGCTTAAGGGGGCCAGCCTCACTGGTCCTTGGGGAGACCCACTGGTCCTGGGGTCAAGTGGAGCAGAGTCCTTAATCCTTTCTGGGCATTAGGGTTTTTTCCAAGCTTTCCATGGCAGCCCCAGGTTCCAGCAGCAAAGTACTGAAAAACATCAAGCATGAGAGTCTGCCCCTTCTGCAGGTATTTCTAAAGGGGAGTGGAATTTTCCTAAAGCTAAGCACCCTTGGCCAATACTATGGTGCCATGTCACCTCTCCACTGCTGTACCAACCCTCCTGCACAGCATGCTGGGTCAGGTGAAAATGGAGTCATCCAGGAGTCATATCTCCTCTGTGGGCCTCAGCTCCTTGCCTCACTGGCATCACTAGCAGGGCCTTCCCCATCAAATCTTCAAAGGAGAAGCACTTAATGTGTTGGCTCCAGTGGTCTGGGCTCCCTCCTTTGTTCAGTGGGTTTGAGCAGACCCTTCCCTGATATAGTGTGACAGCTGATTGATTGATGCAAATCCTTCAGCCCCACCCTATTACTTCTCAGGAGCGGAGTGAAGCACTGTTAATTGCTCTATTTGTGTGGGGAGACATGTGTTCCTACTGCTGGAGAGAAATACAATTAACCCGGATGATAAAAGGCCTGGGATCTGATCCTGACCTTAGCCAAAGAAATATGACAATTATGGATGACCCATAAGTTGTACACATATCTTTGTGAAACTTGCAGATTTTCTCCAACAGGTTACACTCCAATTTGATACGTCACTGGTCTATGTAGACCGAAGGGAAACGAAACCGCACTCAAGGGCAGTTTTCTTCCTATGTGTATAATAAAGTGTCACTACAGACAAAACAGTAAATTACACTGACTCTCTCTATGAATGTACACTACCCTTATAAGGCCTACCCCAACTTAATATCTAGTCCTGCAGAGTCTCCTTCTGCGCCAGGCTACCTATACGCAGTTACCGGGTTGCGTACAACAGTAGTTTCACACACGCAACCCTCACATGTGTTCACATGTAACCAGCCAAGTGCCCCTTACCCTTGCTACCTCGCAGTGCCTTATATTAAAAGGCAGACATTGGTGGTAAACATGTGCAGTCCATTTGCCATGTGATTACCATGGATTAGACATGTATTGAGACTCACCCACACTAAAATGTGCAAAACCGGGTGATACATAAAGCAAACATTCTGGGCATACTGAATGGGTGGAACCCAATTATAACAATTCCCAAACTAAAACTTGGTTCTTTTGTCAAGGTTTTTCAGTCATATAACTGTATAAAATAAGATCACAGTAAATTCCCAGCTAATCCAGTTACACACCTACAGGCCAATGGTGAACTTAAAATCACACAACATAGAACTGACATTTGATTGCAGTACAGCTGTCTTAAAAAAGCTTGGAAAATGTGTGAGTCTGATGATCAGTATTGATTATACTATCTGATAATGAGACATTTATGTGTGACTTCAGGATCCAAGCATACCAACTATTGACATGGGTGTAGTAGAGTGATATTACTGACTGACACCAACAATACTATCATCATCTTTGCAACATGCTGGGTCTCTACATCCATTCGTGTCCATATAAATGCTGATAATATGTTAAAAGAAATGTCTATTGCTTCTGACCAGATGGAAGATATCTGCTTCCAGATCCTGCCATCCACCAAGTGAAACAGATGTTCATAGATCAGAAAAACAAGCAATATCTCTCTTAAATGTCCCTATAAGAATGCACTTTGATATAAACTTTATTTGTCATTTTATTTTTATTTTTGTAGTTTGATAAGTGTGTTAGACTGCTCTACAATGAGACACCTGCAAGATTCAGTGATAAGAGTAAGCATTGTTCTAATAGCAGCAAGTCAATAACATGCATCTTTAATGGGAGGGCATTCCATGCAGACTTTGTGAGGAAGCTGTAGGTGCCTATCAACAGAGCGTCTTTAAAAAAAAACAGGGTCATCTTGTAGGGTATTCCCAGCACGTAAGAGAGCATCTCGAAGGCTTACATTCTGTAGGACCTGTTGAGTAGTTATGTAAGTGTTTTTGAACTAGCAGTTGCCTTAGTTCTTCTTAAAGTCTTCGAAAGAAGGGTAAGAGCAGTTCTCAGGTGGCATCACATTCCACATCATAGGTGCATTTCCAGAGAAGGGTCAAGAGTTGTTTTTCTGTTCTTTGAATATGGAAGGTTGAAGAAGTAAAGATTCAACACTGCACAAGACACGGCATCACTCAGCTAGTGTGAGGTTTTTCAACAGGTAGTTTGGTGTGCAACAGCATAGGATTTTGTGGCTGATGCAGGATGTTTTGAAAATGCATCTGGCTTCAAACTGGTGCTAGTTGAGAGAGGAGAGAACAGGAGTGTTCTGATCAGATCTTCTAGCTCCTCAAATTATTGTTGCTGCAGCATTGAGTGTTACTGTCAATGGAGTCAGGTTTGATTTTGGGGATCCCGTGATAGTGTATTTTCATAATCTGGTCGGTAGATGGTAAGGGATTGAACCAGGTGTTTAAAATCTGATACTAGGAACGAAAGGTTGACGTGTTTTTTTAGAAGCCTAAGGTGATGCTAGGCTTCTTATTAATGGCATTTAGGTGTGTTTTAAGCTTGAGATTCTTGTTGACGGCTATCCGAAGAATTCAGGTACTTATAACAATTTCAACTGGTAATGATGTCTGGTGAGTCTAGCCAGTCTTGGACCAGAGTTCAACTTTGAGGGGGGGATATAAGGAGGAATTATTTTTCCATTGGGTTTAACATCAGGTGTTTGGAGCATAAACATGCTTAAAAGTCCTTAGGGTATTGCCTTGAGAAATCATGTCATCTTTGAAAGAGACTTTCAGATACAGTTGAAAGTCATCTGTATATAGATGGTATAAGTGATTAAATTGTTTTAAGATAGAAGTTAACAGTTCCATGTATGGGTTATACATGTTTGGGGATAGTATTGACCTTTGCTGGACCCGATGGTCCAAAACCAGGTTTGATAGTTGTTGGAAACGTGCCCTTTCTGCACAGTTAGGTAGGTTTTTGCCTTCTGTTATTGAATCCGTTTTATGTTGACCATAGGGCTCTGTGCATTTTACCACTGCTAACTATTGGTAAAGTAATTTTGACCTCCCTTTCAAACATGTCAAAATTGGTATACACCTAAGTGCGCAGGGTATGTCCAGACTTGGGTCCCGGGATCACTGTGCCATTGGATTCAAGCTATCCTGGCTGACGAGGGCTGAAAGCCCGAAACCGGTCCTAGGATGCTTGTTTCAGGTCCAGGGAGGACGTGGCTTGGCAGTTCAGGCTGGACTGTTCCCATGAGGCCCAGTGTCAAGACTGATTTGCATATGGCCAGGTCGAAACTGGGGTGGCATGGAGAACAAAAAAATTATGGATTTAACCAAGATCTCTTGACTGGGGGTGAATGTTTTGATTTGTTCTGAATTCCGTCCATCAATTGTGTGTCTTTTGCTAGCAGTAGATATACCAGGAAAGCTTTTAGTGTTAATATTTTGCAAACTGCTAATTGTGCAGTTACAGTAGGTGGCAAAGATAGCGCAGTGGTAAAATACTAGCCATACTGTCATGTTAATTGTCTACGAAAACTGAAAACAACATGCTTTTGACAAAGGATGAGGTGTGCTGATAAGTGGAGAATGGCTTAAAGAGGGACAGAAAGGAAACAATCATGTTCAGAGAGTAAATGTCATCACTTTGACTCTGGGAAGTTGTTTACCTTGCTGTTTCCAGTGTCTCCATGTTGGCAGCCTCCCAGGTTCACATGCGATATTGTTCCCTGTAGTGCTGCCTTATTCACTTACAAGGGGGAGCAGTTATGGGCTTGGCCATGGGAGGGCCACAGTCTAAACGCTTAGTTCTGTTGCTGGAACAAAAAACAGCTTATTATTAGTCACATATACGAAACCTATTTCCAAGGGGCACTCTGTGGATATGAAAAGCTGCTGAGAAATCAAAGACCAACAGAGGAGCGGAAGAGAGGTAAAGGTGTCCCATTTAACTACTTTTAGTTTATTTTAGGTGCCATAGTAACAAGGATTATTTAATGTGTTAAGGTACACAAAGCACCTGGCATGTTTGCTTTAAACACCGGTTTCCTTTAATCAGGTATCTCAGCAGTCATTTTCCAGAGTTTCTCAGTGGGAGTTAGATTATAGTTGTAGGAAGGAAATTAAGCTTGAATTTCAAATGTGTTTCCGACGTGAGCTCTCTGCTATTATTCACACATTTGCACTTTTTTTCAAACTTACAAAAAACGCTGACTTTTTCTCCTTTTTAACCCAAAAGTGCCTATCACACTGCTTTAATGGTGTACTGATTATACCAGCAGCGTGTTGATTGCTTTGGGAAAGGTTGTCATGACATTCTTTTTTAACAAAACAACAGGCTACAAAATGAGCTGAGTCATATAAGGGGCATATTATCAAGCAAGGCGTTACAATTATCGCCGCTTTAGCAGCAGAAAACTGCCGCTAAAGCGGCGATAATGGGCTTGATAATATGCCGCAGAGAATTCCAATAGAAGCCCATGTTGACACTAGAACATAGGCTTCTATTGGAATTCTCCAGGGCATATTATCAAGCCCATTATCGCCGCTTTAGCGCCAGTTTTCTGCCGCTGATGCGGCGATAATTGTCACGCCGTTTCTTGATAATATGCCCCATAGTTGGCGCCCCATTGTGTGTCAATAAACCAAACGCAGAATTCACTAGCAGGAAGGGTTCTCGCAGTCACATGTAGCAAAAGGAGAATTCAACGCCCTGGCAACCTAATCAAGCATTTCGGAAACTCTTAACCAGGCTTCTCCAAGGAGTAGTTTCTGAGTTACTGGTCGCTCTCCTGCTCCCTGTAAGTAGTGTTCCTATGCAGAGGCGGCCCGTACAGGTAAGAGCGGTGAGACCGGGTGGGGGGGATTTCTACAGACGTTGACGAGGGAAAATTAATTGTTTGTTTAATTTTCCATTGTGGTCGTCTGTCGAATTGCCTCCAACCCGGACCCACCGCTCTTACCTGGCCACCGCCAGAACCAACCTACACGAAGGGATGAAAGACGTAGCCGAGTGGATGATGAACAGCCACCTGAAATTGAACTCAGACAAGACGGAACTCCTCATCCTGGGATCATCACCCTCCGCCTGGGACGACTCCTGGTGGCCCCACGCCCTGGGCAGCGCACCCAAACCTACGGACCACGCACGCAACCTGGGCTTCATCCTGGACTCCTCCCTCTCGATGACCAGGCAAGTCAACGGCGTCTCATCATCATGTTTCAACATCCTACGCATGCTCCAAAAGATCTTCCGATGGATCCCCACCGAAACCAGAAAGACGGTCACCCAGGCTCTCGTCACCAGCCGACTGGACTACGGAAACACCCTCTACACCGGAACCACAGCCAAACTACAGAAAAGACTCCAACGCATCCAGAACGCCTCCGCATGACTCATCCTTGACATCCCCCGACACAGCCACATCTCCAGACACCTGAGAGACCTGCACTGGCTCCCCGCCAGCAAGAGAATCACGTTCCGACTCCTCACCCACGCACACAAGGCCCTCCACGACCTGGGCCCCAGATACCTCAACAACCGCCTGACCTTCTACACTCCCACCCGCCAGCTACGATCGACCAGCCACGCCCTCACCGCCGTTCCACGCATCTGAAGAGCCACCATGGGAGGAAGATCCTTCTCCTACCTGGCAGCCAAGACTTGGAACTCCCTCCCCATCCACCTCCGCCTGACCCAAGACCACCTCTCCTTCAGGAAGCAACTCAAGACCTGGCTGTTCGAGCAGTAGCGGACCCCTCTCCCCCTAGCGCCTTGAGACCCTCCGGGTGAGTAGCGCGCTTTACAAATGTCTTGATTGATTGATTGATTGACCTGCGCTGGCGGCAGCTGTTCCTGTGTCCAGCACAGCCTACTGAATTAGACATTTTTGGTTGGTTGAATTAATATATACATACCAACATTGATAAGTGTGTATTAGAGATGAAAACGTGGTCTTTTCAGAACTCATAAAGTGATGTTTGGAGAAAGGTGGTTGATGTTCAAAATATAACATAACGTACGTGCATTTGTAAAGCGCTCGTTCACCCAGAATGGTATCCTGGTGCTGAATAACAGATGTTAAACAAAATATATTTAAAGCTGATATTTGAGTGATACATCATACAGAGTTGAGGACATTTATTACTAATATTATTAAACTGATGCCAGGTGCATTGTAGTTATGGCAGTCACGTATTACCCAAGTAGAGGCATTTCACATTGCGAAAGCGTTTTTACATTACTGCTAGCAACCCTGACTGATGCACTAATGCAATCAGGGCTGGTAATCTTGAATATGGTCACTCTGTAATCCTTTATGATGTGGTCACTCTTAAAAATATCATAATAGTCGCTTGGGATGATTTTCATTTACCATCAGTAGCTCTTAGTACAGAAAAGGTTGGGGACTCCTGGTCTAAACTAATGAATATATAGAAAGGATATTGCACGGTCAAACTCTCATGTACAGCCTCATTGTTGCAACAATCTATAAATGCAATTTAAAGTAATTTTAAACTGGGCCTTTAAAATGGGTCAACATCTAAAATGAATCAAATTGTCCACTCCTTTAATGATTTTTAACCCTTGTAACCATTCTGCTATTCCGATTCCTGTGAGCAATTATTTTTATCTCTGCTAGTTCTTCTGTTGGAGATATTAGTTTTTATTAATAATTGATGGTATAGAAAAACGTAAACAAAGTGAATGCATGTGAACCAGGGTCATGCCACCCGTGATGAATAGCTAAAAAGAAGCAAGACTAAGTTAACTAACTCAGGCAGGGCTGGCTCTAGGGTGGTGCGATCGGTGCCACCGCACCGGGCGCTGACTTGGGGCGGGGAGTCATTTTTACAAGTAATATTATCATTTAAAAAACACCAAACTGCTGGCGCGTTCCTCGCCTCCAGCAATTTTTGTAGGCATCAATTAAAAGGTCAAGATAACTCCAGTGATTTGTGGAGTTTCTGGAAAGAGGCCGGAGGTTTGTCTAGTGGAAGTTGTGACTCGTCCAAACGTAGCGCAGAGGGTTAAAATGCCTGCTGCTAATAACGTGTACCATGCAGATAACAAAGTGCATATAATGTAAATAGGTCAGTGGGATACTGCTTCTGTAAGAGAGCTACTTTTGTTACTTGTTGTTTGTAAGTCATAAACCTTGTTCAAATCTCGGTTACTGCAGCTCTCTTTGGTACATTCACACAAAAGCCTGTGTTCAGGGCCGGTTTAGCGCTACAGCCGGCCCTGAACACAGGCTTTTGTGTGAATGTACAAAAGAGAGCTGCAGTAACTGAATTTGAACAAGGTTGCATATCTGCGACCAGTGAGGAAAAGTGCATTTGAAGAAAGCTGTTCCTCAATGCTGCTCAAGATAGCATTGTGTGTGGATGCATTTGTGACCTTTTACCCGGCCCTATATGCTCCGGAATTGGTGCCCGCCTGGAAGCCTTCTTTGATATTGTGCACCTTCCAAGCCTCAACGGGTCTGGTAGAGACCTACTCCAGGGAGAAATCACTGAAATGGAGATGGTGCAGGCCATCTCTGGGTTACCATACCACAAAGCCCCTGGGAAGACGGCTTCCCCATGGAGTTTTGTAAGTGGGCGGGCAGGGATGTGGTGGACCCCCTCTGAGGCCTTCTGGGAAGTTCTGCGCACAGGCTCTCTTGGCTCCATTTCCAATCGGGCTGGCATTGCAGTTCTCCCCAAACCCGGGAAGGACCCCCTACTCTGCAGGAGCTACAGGCCCATTTCCCTGCTCAACTGGTACATCAAGATACTTGCCTGGGTCCTAGCGGCCTGCCTTAAGGCGGTGATTCCCTCCCTATCAATCACACGCAGGTGGGGTTTGTCCCTAGGAGCTTCTCCAGGGATCACCCCCATACTCTTGCTCATGCCCTGTGGTCAGCCAAGGACATGCGCGAAGATGTGCGTGCCCTCTTCCTGGACACCGAGAGGACGTTTGACAGGATCAATTGGGAATACCTGTTTGCCGCGCTCCAGAGATTCAGCCTGGGAGATTACTTTATAGCTAAGGTCCAGTGGCTATATAATTTGCCCTCCGCCCAGGTTAACTGTGGGGGCTTTCTCTCGTTTCCATTTCAAATTTGATGGGGGACAGGGTTGTCTACTGTCACCCCTCCTGTTCTTTCTCTCAATTGAGCCTCTTGCGACCATCCTTCCTCAATCCCCGCGATTGACTGGCATCCCAATCCCCGAATGGATGCCAACCATCTAGCTCTATGCCAACAACATCCTGCTCACACTCTCGGACCTATCTCGCTCATTCCTAGCCCTCTTGGAAGTAATCGTTGACTTTGTCGCTCTCTCGAGTTACAGGAGCAACTGGGACAAAAATGTGGCAATGCCAATGTCTTGGGTGAACACAGAATCTGTGGTCTCTGACTATCCTTTACAGTCGTAGTCCTCGCATTTAAAGTACTTGGGGGTCTACATCAATCAAGGGCTGGAACCATGGTGCCTGTAAACCCCCTGCCGGCAAAAAACATGAAACTTTGAGAAGTGGGTCCACCTCGGCCTGTCGCTCTGGGTCAAGGTGCAGGCAGTCTGTTGGTGAGACTGCCACGTTACACCTATGCTCCCCTTGCTGGTGCCCATCTCGCTGTTGTGGGCAGTGTATAAGGGCATATGGTCTTTCATCTGGAGGACGTTCCACCCCAGGGCGGCAAACTCATGGCCCATTGCACATGTGAAGGCCTGGGTCTCCCCTCAGTTAACATTACGCCCTGGCTCTTCACTTGACACAGCTTGCCTACATACTCCTCGGGACGCTGGACCCCTGCTGTGGGTGACAGTGGAACAGACCCTGCTGGAATGCCTGCAGGGGCTCTCTCCCCTGGATAGGGTTGCTGCCCTCTGATTGGGTGTCCCAAGAACCCGATGCTCATTGCGATGTCCAAAACATGGTGGAGGGCTCACTGCCTTTTCAAGGTGTACTACAACCTCCATGCATCTCTGTGGAGTAGCTCCAGTCTCCACATCGCTTGGGAGTTTTAAACTAGGGTGTCTGGTGTGATGCAGGCATCCACACCCTCTAACAAGTGCTTCACCAAGGGGCTCTAAAACCTTTTGCAAAGTTCCATGAGGAATTCGACCTCCCGTCCCACCAGTCCTGGCAGTGTCTTCAGCGGCGGTATTGCCTCACCCGCTCCTCTGTCAGGTATCCTTGCCCTATGGCCTTGCCCTTTCACCTCTCCATGCTCTTCCCTACTCCGACTAGCCCCCACTTCTTGTTGACTGCCACGGATGGCACTGTGACAGTGTGATTCAGTCCTGGTGATGTCGCTGACTAGCCCCCTGTGTGGACTGGGACTCCAGGGCAACCATGTCTTGTGCCAAGTGATGTACCTGTTTTGTAATGTTTATTTCAGGTATCCTGCTCGCCCCCTCTTGTACTCCTTGCCCACTGTTTTGTTTTAAAATGCTAATAAAGAAAGATGAAACACAAATATATCATTATGATTAACACCACTGCTATTATCACCATTATCACAGTTAAAACAGGATTTAGGCCATCAAGCAACACTAAGACCACATAATTAGTGGTGACGGAAAACTTCGTGCCATTTTGGATCATGGTGGCTCGGCAGCCATGATCATGCTGGATCTTAGTACTGCTTTTGACACTGTCTCACACCTCACTCTCAACCAAAGACTGGAAAAAGCCAGCATTACAGGTGGCACTCATAGGTGGCTTACAGATTTTTGGGAGAAAATAAACTTTCAAGTCTGCAATGAGTCTTTTCTTACAGCCACTCCTTCCAGTAAGTTCGAGGTTCCACAGGCTCCTCCAGAAGCCCAACCCTCTTTAATGTCTATGTCCACCTACTGGCAACGATTGTGAAGGCACACAGGCTAGATCTCGTCATACGCAGAAAATATTCAGTTGTTCCTTGCACTCACTCCTGAGTCACAACAGGTAGCCTGTCATTTAAACCCCGAACTAAAAGAGGTTACAGGTTGGATGTCAGACAGCAGCCTCAAACTTATTGGAGGAAAAACATAGGTGTTGGTTGTTGACAATACCACATCAAGCTGGAGGCAACTAGACTGGCCGCAATGCCTTGGAGAGCGACCAGCACCCTCCAAAATAGTAAAAAGCCTTGGCTTCTGGATGGACAATAAACTCACTATGGAACTCCAAGCTGAGAAACTGTCCGCAGTCTGCTTTGGACTGTTAAGAATACTAAGAAATATCATACAGTGGCTCCCACTCTCTCCCAAGAAGGTGGTTATACAGGGATTAATTAATTTCTGTCTTGGCTGCGCCAACTCCCTTTATTCGGGGAGCCCCAAATACGTTCTAAAACACCTTCAAGTCGTCCAAAATGCCACAGCACGTTCTCTTTTTAAACTCCCCCAAAATCATTCTGCAGCTCCAGCTTTGGCTGCACTGCACCTGCGGCCAGTACAAAAAGGATCCAATTTAAAGTCCTATGTATGGCCCACCGAGCAATGCATGGAGAAGGTCCCCCTCTTATTCGGTGACTCCTGGGCCCTTGTCTTCCAAGAAGATGACTATGTTCAAAGAATTATTTTCTGTTGACCATTCCTAAGGTCAGTTGGGCAAAGTGTGGTGGCTGCTCCTTTGCTCTCCCTGGGTGAGACAGTTATCACTACATCAAAGCAGCTTGGCTAATCCTGTTAACGCTGACCAATCAGGGTTGACTACATGTAGGCTGAATTTTGGCTTTGAGACAAGAAAGTCTAATAACTTCTTTACTGTACACTTTAGGATAGATTCAACAATAGCATATTGTTGCATTTATCTATACCATTCTCTAAGTTCTTGAATGATATTTAAGTTAATTCCTAGCGATATTTATGTGTTCACAAACTATTACAATTTTATTCAATGTGGCTGGGGATCTACAATGGAGAAAATGAAATGTGCAATTACTCCAACACCAGGGCAAGTAAAACATCTTAAAAAGGGCCCTGCTTATAGTTACATGCCACCACCCCTGGGACACCTAGGGGCGACCTTGGAGGTTCTGAACATGTGAAACTAATGTAGATCCACAGTTCACAGTACTCATAGCACCAAAGTCAATTTTGGGAGGCACTTTACTACAATAGGGAAGTGAACTGTGCAATTTCTCTGTTCCCAGGGCATGTAAAACTTATTTTCTAATGTTTTCCTTATAATTACATGACCCCACCACCCTTAGGACACCTAGGAGAGTGCTGCTACCACCAAAGTTGAGTTTGCAGTGAATTTGCTTTTAAAAGCAGTGCTGCATAACAGGTTTGCTTTTAAAAGGACCTCAGGTGCTCAGCAGTGCAAACATGCAAGTGCAGAAAGGGCTGGCGGCCTTTAAGCTACCATGGCCTATTATAGGTAGTTTTAATTCCCCTGCCCTGTTATCTGCTAGGCACTTATAGGGTAGATCATGCCAATTGTAAATGTATCCTAATATAAAGTGTAATGCTTGTGTGTGTTTTCAATTGTGTTTTAACTTGTGTTATCAACATAGCATTGGCCCAGGGCTTGGTTAGACAAAGACTACTGACAGTCAGAGTCAGTTGCCACCAGTACTAGTTAGCAAAAAATGAGGGTGCACAGGACACACAGGATGACTTTGGAACACCTACTTATTCTAGCTGTCATGTTCTTTTTAAGGCTTGCCTAGGTATGGCTTGTTGTGTTTATCTCAGTGCCGGGAGGGCTTACGGGGCAGTTGTGCGCTATACAAATCTGCTTGAATAGAATAAAAATCGAATTACCACCATCATTGCCACATCTATTACCACCACCCCACTAACAGTGACCCATTACCATCACCATATTCCAAATTCCACCATTACCAACACCATTACTACTATCACCTTCACCACCACTTCCATTAACACCAACATTAGGCGACCCATTGCCACCACCATTAGCACCAACACCACCATTACCCTCACTTCCACAACTACTAACCTACTACTAAACCCATCAGCACTATCCCTAATACCAGAACCATTATCATTACAACCATCATAACCACCATTACAATCATTACCACCACAAAAATCCTTTTCACTAGCACCTTCAGAACCAACATCACCATTACCACTGCCACAATTACCATCACCACTATTCCAATCATTAGCACCCCCATTACCAACATGTCGCCACCATTAATACTAACAAAGCTATGAATCCCCTCTTGTTAGACCTTTCAGCCTTAGGATGGTATTACTCCAAACCTTTTACATTTATGCCTACTATTATTGCTGATCTTGTTTATGCTGGCCTGTAAATTAAGTGCTACTAATGGGCCTGCAGCACAGGTCATGTTACCCTCTTAAGCAGTCTCGTAAACATATATCAGGCATGTCAATGCAGCCTTTGCATGTTTTATTTAAACTGTCATTTTGACCCTGCAAAATAAACATTTTGCCAGGCCCAAACCTTCCTTTTTAATACATATAAGTCACCCATAGTGTATGCCCTGGCTAGCCCAGAGGACAGGGTGCGGCGTTTTTAAAAAGTAGGACATATGCTTTAAAGTTTTGCTTGTCCTGGTAGTGAAAAACTCTTATATTCTCTTTTCACTGCTGCAAGGCCTATCCCCCCAATAGGATAACATTAGAGTTTACTTATTATAATTAATGAGCTGTAATTCCCAAATGGGAGTAGGTGACCAGTTCATGTTTGTTGTCTTTGGAATTGTAATGAAAAATACTATCTTATGGTTAAGTTGGATTTTAAATTACAATTTTGACAATGCCACTTTAAAAAAATTGCCATTTCTCTACCGTAGCCAATTACAGAGCTTGTCTCTGAGTCACATGACTGGGTGTAGTTGACAGTTGGGCTTTGTGTATTCCTCCTAGACAGCCACATAAAATAGATAGCGTATGTGTGCCTAGATGGGCCCTCACTGGCAGGATGGTAGAGACGAGCTGGGCACCAGCCTACTTACACTTGGATAGGCTGTGTCCAGCCTCCACACAAAGGGCCGCATGTTAAATGGTAGCGGCAGTTTCAGTCGATAACCTTTCAAGTATTGCCCGGCGGTAATCGCCTCTTATACCATTCGATGATTTACCAATAAAAGAGGCAGGCGCTGAAGACTGGAAGGCAAGAAACAAAGGTTTATTCTCTCCGGAGGAGAACACATCAGATCAGACCCACAGGGAATCTTCTCGAGATGCTCTGACCACATCTCTGAGGCCTGGCCTCTTATACACAGGTTTATTGTTTTATTATCGGTTTATTGTACATGGCACATTCTTGAATTTGTTTTGATACATGAAAGAACATCCTCGGAATCCCCGGCTTAGATCCGCTCCCACACATAACTACAGTGGAAGTCCCCACCCCACCCACAGCAGGAGATGGCTATCACACAGCTGGACATTCCGCCAATTCCCGGGGGGTGAGTGCGACTGATCGGGTCACAGGGGTTGGGGGCCTTGATCTACTGCAATCCCTTAGATGTGAGGTGCTTCCTTTACAGTAGGGGCAATAAAACTGCGTCCGTAGGGCTAGGTGATGGCCTGGGATCAGTTCGGACGATCAGGCGTGGAGGAAGGGGTTACTGAAAGGATGTATGACCATGTAAGGGATAAAAGGAGGTGTTGGCCAGGTGCGGGATGTGGTTTCATGGCAGGGTCGCGCAGAAGGAGAGGGTTCATGGCCTATGTATGAGAGAGCGGGGGTGACCGGCGCGCGGGGGATGTTTTGCAGCGCCTAGGGAACGCGCTGGTGGTCGGCGGGGGGGAGGGGCAGAGGGGCCATGGCGCTTTCAAAAAATGGCTACTGCTTGACGGAGCGTGCGGGCCTGAGAGGGGACAAGATAGCGCCGATTATGTTGACATCGCAAACCAGATTTTAACAGTCCTCCCTTTTCAACATATCTAGCCAGCGTGTCTAGCCGACATTCACCTTCCTTAACCTCTTAGCCATAATATCGTAAATGCTTTCATGCGTTCCTGTTTTAAAAGTACAGAGTTTTAGGACAGACAGGAACAATCTGACACAATTGTACATAGTTACATGTGGTTGATGTGACAGGCGAGGAGGTAGCGTATACAAAATTACATCAGCTGCGTCATATGTCAGACCCGGAGATAGGTGGAGGGAAGCTCGCTTGAACACAAATTTGATACCGTAAGAGGTGGCCCGGCAAGACAAGGAATATTATGCACATTACTCAAGGCCTAGACTTTGTGTGGATCAAACCAAACAGCATAGTCAGGTGTACGGCTGATGCTATACAATTGTCATTTATACCAAGCTAATGTTTCTTAGATATTAGTGTGTAGTTGGAAGTGACCGATAAAGGACCTTGGAAACTTGATTGGAAGATAGTCAATTCAAAAGTGGTTGGGAGAGGAATACAACTCAACATGAGTTACAGTCAGGGAGGGGGGGGTTTCTTCTTTCCAGTGTCTTATTGCATCGAGCCATCACTGGTAAGCTTTCATTGTTCTTCTTCTTTCGTTGGCACTGTTGAGCACCGGCGGTGGAGCTAAGGTCCAGCTCAAATCCAGGCTTTCGCGTTGCAGGGTGTGCCCATTCTTTGCTCTTGGATCACAGTCCTGTTTTGTCCTGTCCCTTGACTGGTCTTGTCATAGGTACCTTGAGACGGAGTACCCGCTTCTCATTCTTCTTTTGTCAAGTCAAGTTCAAAATAGGGGTGCTTTGGGAGGCCGAGGGAAGAGGGGGTGGAGTGGGATCGGATCAAAAAGTGGGCCAAGGAGAGCAGAATCCTTCAGCACTGGGCCCATCAATCGGGCCCGACGGGTTGGGACTTCAAGCACGAGCTGATCAGCGAGCAGGGGGCTTCGGGATAGCCCTTCGTTCTATCGCTTTCCATGCTGAGAATGGTGCCTCGTCCCGCATCCTTTTGCTTCGTGGCTCCCCCTTGGTCGATGCCATAGGTGTTCCATGATCCGCAGCCAGGCTGTGCGTCACGTCCGACCCCTCTCTTCCGATGATTGCATGTTATCTTTGAATGAGTACAAGAAACAAAATCTTAGAGAGCTGGCAGGGAAGACATTTACGCACTTCATTCTCTCTCCCAACCACCGAGTAGTCGGGGAAATGTTTTATCGGTCGCTCTATGATGGATGTCTATTAACTCTTATGTCGGTGTATGTTACTAACTTATTAATCATTGCTGTGGTGCATGTTTTGTGCGTGTTCCTGCAAATTTCCATCGTCTGGCCTGCTAGGTGTCTATTCCTGTACCTTATAATCGTTGCAGGGGGCCTGACATCTGTCAACTTTCTGGTCTATCAAAATTCGAACCGGCTTCTCCGGTAGAAACTCGTTCTTCTAACACAAGCTCTGTTAATTCACATTTTTCTCCGAGGACTGCTAAGTTTATGAAAAAGTGCCAGGTGCTACTGTCATGGGTTCACAAATATCTATTTCGGGGAGGGACACAAGCTAAACATTTTTTCTTGCTGGAGACAATAGGTAACCCTCATTAGTTTAGGCGATGTATCTTCAGAAAATAAAGTCATCAGCTGTATTATTCAAAATACCCTGGGACGGCTAGTACAGAACTGGGGCTATTCTGGGAGGACGGGGTGCTTAGACGTTCCAGTTCTGAGCAATTGGGCGGGGCGATTCTGAGCGGTGGAGGTGGTGTCGTTAGAGCTCTAAAACGAAAACCACTGACATATAGTCCCCGTGATGAGGGCCAGATTGGGAGACATCAGTCGTCGTACCTGTCCTTTCTTTCTCAGCCAGTTAAGTTCAACATTTTACAGAAAGGAGAGGTAGTAATGTGGTAAAATACGGTTGTTTTGCTTCTGTCAATTTGTTCGAACACTGTCGTGTTTTAGGCCAATTATACACATACTGAGGAGGTATAGTGTCGTTAATTTATTCAAAAAGAAAGAGGGCAAGAGAGCCTTCAGCGAGGGAGAGAGAGAGAGAGAGAGAGAGACGTGCGCATCAAGTAGGCTATTTGGTATACGTACGACATAAAACGAGAGAGAGAGAGCGAGACATGTGTACGATAATAGGCTACTTGGTGTACACACAACATGGAGTAGCACGGGTCAGTTCTACGTAAGAAAACACAAGCGGGGGAAAAACATAAATTCGGCGATCACGTACACACAAATTCCGGATAGGGCGTAACAGTACATACATCAAGCGCAGAAACTTAAGACGAAGACACAGAGCTACGTTGAGTACGGGGACCTCTCCTTTCCTGTCCTCTTTCCTATGCATGCTGCGTATTTTCAGTATTTTCCGTAATTCATTTTGGGGGGGGGGTGTCGGACTTTTTACTCCCCTCCCTTTGATCGATAGACAAGCACTTCAGTCATACGATGACGTTCTCTTCCAGCGACCCAAGCACATGAAATGCATACACATTCATACCGTACAATCAGGGCACATACGCACAGTCATACCATACAGTTTTTCACGTTCCCAGTGGTGGTCTGCACTTCACGCACCATCCCACAACGTTTGTCTATGTTTTTCCCTACATTGAGCACGGTGCGGTCCATGTCCACTCCATTCTTCAGTCGGAACTCCGATGTGACCTATAGAGAAGAAAAGAAGGGGGGGCGGTGTGCAGCATTCAAAGTACGTTAGCGCGCGTAGACACGAAAAAGTTCTACTTACCACGTACCAGGCTAGCTGCAGGAGCGGGTAATACCACAGACCTACTATATTCTTCCTTTCGACTATACAAGATGCTCCATTTTGTTCGTCTCCTAAATTCGGGTTCCCTTGTCGTGCATTTGTTTCTCAATCGGTCGCTGTTAGACCTGGCATCATTGGCATGAGTCTCTCCTCCATTTTTTTTTCTGTTTGCCTCCTCTGTTTACGATGTTTTTGCTGGTTTATTGCTTTGGGCACTGTGCCACTGCTGATCAGTGCCACAGTGCAAGTGCTCCCTATGTTAAATTGTTACATTGATTGGTGTTACCATGATTGGCTTGGTTGACTTACTGTTCAGACCCTAGTCTAGTGCACTGCGTGTGCCAAGGGCATGTAAGTTAACTGCTGCTGGTGGGCTTGCAGCACTGGTTGTGCCACCCACAGAAGCAGCGTGTAAAATGTTTCTCAGGCCTGCCACCGCAGCGCCTGCGTGCAGTCCCTGACTGCCATGTCGACTTGGCAAGGAAACCTGCTTGCCAGTCTCTAAACCTTCACTTTGCCACATTTCAGACACCTCTATGGTAGGCCCTAGGGCAGGGTGCTTTGTTGGTAAAAGGTAGGTCATGCCCTGATGTGTGTGGCATGACCTAATAGTGAATTACAGCCATTTTCGTTCTTCACTATTGAAGGGCTACCTGCCTCCAATAGGCTAGACTGGGCAGACTGATTATTAACTCCATTATAATCTATCTGACTCAGGGAGCATGGTAGCAAGTCGAGTTTAGTATCCCTGAACTCAGAATTTAATAACACACCCTTTAGGATGGATGGTTTTTAAATTCTATGTTTGAAAATAGCCCTATTAGAAAGTGGCTATTTTCTTGTCCAACTACCCGCCGGTCTCTGCTGGTTTGGTGTGGGTGTCAGGAGCTGGGTGGCTCCAGAGGTATGAATGAGTCAGTGTGGGGGGAATGAGGCATTTACACATAGGGGCAGATTTATGTTGCACTTGCGCCTCATTTACGCCGCCGTTGCGTCACTTTTGTGACGCAGCAGCGGCGCAAATCCTGCGTCATGGTGCGGGGTATTTACAAACGTGACGCATCTCCCAGATGCGTCACGTTGTAAAGCCCTGCGCCACATGTAGGCGTTCCAGGGCAGGTGGGGGCGTTCCGGCGCAGGAACGCCTCCTAAAAGTGGCTGAGTGAAATCTACAAGATTTCACTCAGTCACTTTTAGGCCCATGCTGCGTCAAAACCCTGCGCCTGCTTGAAGCAGGCGTAAGGATTGACGCAGCATTGTGCAGATAGGGCCCCCCAGATCATTGCTGGAGCTGCGTCGCGCTTGCGACGCAACTCCAGCAATGCGCCATTTTTCGGCACAGATGCGTCACGCATCTGTGCCGGTTTTGCCCCATGGTGCGCCGCATTATAAATGCGGCGCATCCATGGTGGTGCAGCTGTGGCGCATAATAACTGGCGCATCCCTGCTGATATGCAGGGATGCGCCAGTCGTCATAAATCTGCCCCATAGAGTGAGGGAAGAGTAGCCTGTCCTGCCTGACACAATACTGGCTCCGCCTCCTGCTGGGCGGCTGAGGACTCTGCCCTGCTCAGTGAATAGGCCAGGTGCCTCTGCCTGGCAACACCCACAACGAACCTGAGATGGGGGGAATTTCCCTGCTTGGACAAAGGGAACAAAGGAGAAAAGGGGTATAAGAGAAGGACCCCTGAACCAAGAACTCAGATCACTTCTGACAAGGAAACCTGTACCAAGGACAAGAAGCCTGCTGATCTAAGGACTTGCCTCCCCTTTCTGCCAGAGTGCTGTTTTGCTGTGGAGGAACCTGAAAGCTGCTTCTTTATTTTTGCCAAGGAACAAGGAGAGAGGAACTTGGTGTGTACTCTCTGAACACTTGCTAGGAAATCTCCAAGGGCTGGAAGAGTGCCAGCCTCCTGTTGAAGTCACAGGGCCAAAGGACTTCACCATCTGCTGAATTGCTGGAAAGTGTTGTTTCCAGTACGCAAGGGAAAATCTGCAGTCTCGACGCCGCCGACGCCGCCGAATCCAGCTCGACATCGTGAGTAACGGCTCCAGTGTCCCGAGCCTTCGACGCTGGCCGCCGGGCCCGATCGACGCCAGCAGCAACACCAGTGAGCAGTGGGTATCGGCCCCGGCTCCAAGTGACCCCGTCTCGACGCCGGTATCGACGCCAGTGAGGAGTGAGTATCGGCTCCACCTCCAAGCAACCCGTCCCGACGCCGCTGCTGACCGCATCGACTCGACGCCCTTCTCGACGCCGTGAGCGCTGCTCCGGCCCGACATCCCTCGACGCCGCTGCGGATTGACCCGATTCCGAGGCACGATCGACGCCGACCTCGACGCCGACATCTCGACGCCGTGGATCATCGTTTTCTTCGTTTCTCAAGGTACTGTACTTGTGGGGTCTGTTGCAACTCCAGGCTCGACGTAGCGCTCCTCGCGGTCGATGCCGAACCTTGGGAATCTTGTAGACTCGACGTCGTGTGACTCCTGTGGGGGTTACATTGTTGCCAAAGAACTGTGCTCAGAAGAATACTTTGCTAAAGAACTATTTGCCAAGAAGAAACCTTACTTGAACTATTATTTTTCCTTCCAAAGAGTATTTATTAAGACTGTGGTATATTTTTGTCGTTATTTGGTCTTGTGCTAAGCCTTATATAAAAATACTATTTTTATAATAACTTCTGTGCCGTGTCCATCTGTAGTGTATTCACTTTATTACTGTATGTGGTCATAAATGCTTAACACACTGCCTCTGAGATAAGCCTGTCTGCTCTGCCAAGCTACCAAGGGGGTAGCAGGGGTTATCTGAGTGTGTAATCCCCTTGCCCTGACTAGAGTTGGTAGGTCCCTATTTGTCAGAAGTGTATACCTCTGCCAACTAGAGACCGCCGGTTCGAACATTGGTGGTCAGCGGTGAGGATTGAACTTTGCATTTATGACTCATGTGCAGTGATTAGTGTACGCTACATAGTGAAAGCAGACCATAACGCAGCCACAATCTGTTTTTGGTAGGATATTCTATTTTTGTTCTCCGCTTTCCTGGAGCTTATTTTTTTAAACACTGCCAGTTTTGACCATGGAGAATGCCGGAGCTACTACACCTGTGGAGATTGTTGTGGGGGAATTTGATAAGGAGAAGATAGATTCCTACACGCTAAAAGATCTAAAAGGATTTTGCAAGCAGTTTAAAGTTCCTACCACAGGTGTCTCAAAGAAAGACGGCTTCCTCAAAGCGCTGAAGGCCTGGTTAGAGGCCAGAAATCCCTCTGATCCGGTGGTGGCACCGGAAGAGGAAGAAGAAGAGGAAGAGGAAGAGCCCACAGGTGGGCCAGTGTCATCTCCAGGCAGTAGTGCGTCCTCTAGGAGCCTTTCCCCTGAAGAATTAGAAGACAGGGAGAGGGAGAGGGGGTACAAGTTAGAAATGGCAAAACTTAAATTAGGAGGGCAGTTGGAATTAGAAAAAGCCAAGAGCCTGAGAGAAGCTGAGATGGAGAGCAAAAGATTAGATCTTGAGCGAGAGAAGTTAGCATTTGAACGTGAGAAGATGTTGAGGGAGATGGAACTTAAAGAAAAGAGTTTGGAGTTGAATCCCTCTGGTGGCAGCGCTCCATCCGTGCCTGCAGAAAGTAGGTTTTATTTTCCTAAAGATGTGATCAAAGATTACAGTAAGAATGAAGATATTAGCCAATGGTTTAAAGCGTATGAGTTAGCATTGTTGGCCCACCGGGTCCCTGAGAAGGATTGGGGAACGGGGTTGTGGAGCCGCTTTACAAACGAGGGGAGAGATACCTTTTTTGAGCATGCCTGAAGAGGAAAGGGCATCTTATACTCATATGAAAAATGCTTTAATGCTGAGATATGGCTTAACTCCAGAAAAGTACAGACACACCTTTAGAGAATGTAAGAAGTTGCCTGGTACTACGTGGGTTGAATATGTGTCTTTTTTTTGCAGAGCCATGGATGGTTGGATAAAGGGTAGCAAGGTTGATAGTTATGATGCTCTTTATGATTTGTTTGCTTGGGAGCACTTGTCTAATAACTGTTTTCCAGAGCTACGCCAGCACCTTGTTGATAGCAAGATATCTAACCCTAGAAAACTTGCTGAGGAGGCGGACCGCTGGGTCAGTACCAGGGTCCACAATGGTCCAGTGGGAGACTCAGCCAAGGGTGGGCAGGGTCCCCAGCAGAAGAGTGGGGGGGACAGGGGTAAACAGAGGGAGTTTCAGAAAGGGCCCCAAAGTAATCCCCAAGGGAACCAAGGGAAGAGTTCCCAGCCTCCCCCTGTGAAGAAGCCAGAGGTCCCGACAGGTAAACCTGTTCCAAGGGGCCCCATGACCTGCTACGCTTGTAAGCAGGTGGGACACCGTTATTATGATCCCCAGTGTCCCATGAAGGATTCCAATGCACCACCACGTGCACCCCCTCGTCAGGTGACGAATGTAGCCCTGGGAGGGAATGAGATGGGTGCCCCCGGTGGGTGGGGTCCCGCAGAAATGTCCCTGGTCTCTTTAGGAGACGTGGAAATGGTCCCTCCAACCCCTCTGCCTAGTAACACTAAGAAATATAGGCAGTGGGTGACCATTAATGGCCATAGGGTGGAAGCTCTCAGAGACACCGGAGCGAGTGTGACAGCTGTCAAGTGTCACTTAGTGTCCAGAGAGCAGGTGGTCCCTCATGCATTCTACCCCGTTGTAGCTGCTGACAACTCACAGAGTCAGTGTGAGGTAGCTCAAGTTCCTTTTGAGTGGGGGGGGGTCTCAGGTACTCTTCAGGTCGCTGTGAGGCCCGCCATGCCTGTTGATTGTCTCCTGGGCAATGATTTGGAGGACTCCCCTTGGGCTAAGGTGGAGAGAAAATCGCATCTGGAAATGTTGGGTCTGCCTGAGTGGGTGTGTGCGACCACCCGGTCCATGTCAGTTAGTAAGGGTGTTGATGGGGCCCTGGAGCCTGAAAGTATGGCCCAGGTCCCAACCGTGAAGAGAAGAGGCAGGGGGCGCGGGAAACCGTCCCCCATCGTTCCCGCGGTCCAGGAGGGAGCAGACCCTGAGGGGGATGCCCTGGAACCGACAGGAGAACAAGTGGCCGAACTGGGAGACCTGCCCGAACTGACCCATTGGCAGCAGGATGGTGGTCCCTCCAGGGAAGAATTTTGTGCGGAACAGAAAGTGTGCCCTTCTCTTGTGGGTATGAGGCAGCAGGCCTCAGCCCAAACGACAGGTGATCAGTCAGGATCACATTGGATCTACTGGGAGAATGACCTCCTGTATAGCGAGCCTAAGGCTGCTGAGCCTGGGTCAGCCCGTGTGCTGGTGGTACCCCAGCGCTTCAGAGCCTTCCTACTGGGGTTGGCTCATGACGTTCCGTTAGCTGGACATCTGGGGCAGGACAAGACCTATGACAGGCTTGTCACCCATTTTTATTGGCCCCAGATGAGAAGAGATTCAGATATCCATTGTAGGACCTGTCAAACTTGCCAGGCAAGTGGGAAAAGTGGGCAGAAGCAGAAGGCTCCCCTCCAACCTTTTCCCGTCGTCAGTACCCCCTTTGAGCGAGTGGGAATTGACATTGTGGGGCCACTGGACCCCAAGACAGCCATGGGCAACAGGTTTATCCTGGTCTTGGTGGACCATGCCACCCGGTACCCGGAAGCCATCCCTCTCCGAACAGTGACGGCCCCCGTGGTGGGACGGGCACTGATGGGTGTTTTCTCCCATATGGGGTTCCCCAGAGAGGTGGTGTCAGACCGGGGCACCAACTTCATTTCGAATTATATGAAGTCTCTGTGGAAGGAGTGTGGGGTAACCTACAAGTTTACCACTCCTTACCACCCTCAAGGTAATGGGCTGGTTGAGAGATTCAACCGGACCCTCAAAGGCATGATTATGGGTCTTGAAGAACCAATGAGGCGTAAATGGGACGTCCTCTTGCCATGCCTGCTGTTTGCTTACCGTGAGGTGCCACAGAAGTCTCTAGGGTTCAGCCCCTTTGAGCTTCTGTATGGTCACCCGGTAAGAGGACCTTTGAGTCTGGTCAAAGAAGGCTGGGAGCAATCTCCCAGGAAACCTCCCCAGGGTGTATATAGTTACATGCTGGCCTTTAGGAACCAGACTCGGCGCTTCAGAGATCTTGCTCAGGCAAATCTGGAGGCCAGCCAGGAAGAGATGAAGCGGTGGTACGATCCAAATGCCACTCTGGTTGAGCTTCAACCTGGTCAGAAAGTTTGGGTCATGGCCCCTGTGGAACCTTGTGCGCTCAAGGACAGGTGGACTGGACCATTTGAGGTTGTGGAGAAAAAGAGCGATGTCACCTACTTGGTGGACTTGAAGTCTCCCAGGAACCCCTTAAGGGTCCTGCATGTCAACCGGTTAAAGCCCCACTTAGAAAGGTCCGAAGTGGGCATGCTCCTTGCCACAGATGCTGGGATGGAGGAGGAGAGTGAGCCTCTTCCTGACCTCCTGTGTTCAAAAGAAAAAGATGGGTCAGTGGATGGTGTTGTCCTCTCTGACACACTGACCCCTGAGCAGCAGCAAGATTGTCGCCATCTGTTGGTGCAATTCCCTGATCTGTTCTCCTTAATCCCTGGTGTCACTCAGTGGTGTGTCCATGATGTGGACACTGGGGACAGCACTCCTGTGAGGCACAAGGCCTACAGGGTGACTGACAAGGTCAGAGCATATATCAAGGAGGAGGTCTCCAAGATGTTTGCCTTAGGGGTGGTTGAGTCCTCTAGCAGTCCTTGGGCCAGCCCAGTGGTATTGGTCCCAAAGGCTGCGGCGCCTGGTGCTTCACCAGAACTTCGGTTCTGTGTGGATTACCGAGGACTCAATTCAGTCACCAAGACTGACGCGCACCCCATCCCCAGAGCTGATGAGCTCATCGATCGGTTGGGGGCTGCCCAGTACGTTTGATCTAACGTCTGGGTACTGGCAGATCGCCTTGACTGATGGGGCAAAAGAGAGGTCTGCATTCTTCACACCAGATGGGCACTACCAGTTCCGTGTGATGCCCTTTGGGATGAAGAATGCCCCTGCCACATTCCAGAGGTTGGTTAACCAGGTATTGGCCGGGCTGGAAGATTTCAGCGCCGCCTACCTGGACGATATAGCAGTGTTCAGCGCCAGCTGGGAGGAACACTTGCGCCACCTCCAGGAAGTGTTGTTGGCCCTGCGCAGAGCAGGCCTCACAATCAAGGCCAGTAAGTGCCAGATTGGGCAGGGTTCAGTGGTGTACTTGGGGCACCAAGTAGGGAGCGGCAAGATGGCCCCCCTGCAACCCAAGATAGATACCATCCTGGCTTGGGAACCGCCCGAAACCCAGACTCAGGTGAGAGCCTTCTTGGGTCTCACGGGTTACTACAGGAGGTTTGTCAAGGGGTATGGCAACATTGTGCACCCCTTGACCTCGCTGACTTCCCGGAAGCAGGCGAGACTTGTGATCTGGACTGACGCCTGTCAGAAAGCCTTTGACACCCTGAAAACTGCAATGTGTACAGCACCGGTCCTCCAGGCACCCGACTTTTCAAAAGAATTCATTGTTCAGACAGACGCTTCAGAGCATGGTGTGGGGGCTGTTCTAGCACAGATGAATGAGGAGGGCCGAGACTTACCTGTAGCCTTCATCAGCCGGAGGTTACTTCCCAGGGAACAAAGGTGGAGTGCGATAGAGCGTGAGGCATTTGCTGTGGTCTGGGCGCTGAAGAAGCTAAGACCCTACCTGTTTGGGACTCACTTCCGGGTTCAGACAGACCACAGGCCCCTCAGATGGTTAATGCAGATGAGGGGTGAGAACCCAAAGCTGTTGAGGTGGTCCATTTCCCTACAGGGGATGGACTTTACGGTGGAACACCGCCCTGGTACAGATCACGCCAATGCTGATGGTCTGTCCAGATTTTTCCGCCTTAGTGATGAGGACTCCCTGGGTGAAGGGTAGTTCTCCCCACATTTCAGCTGGAGGGGACACGTGTTAGACCTGGCATCATTGGCATGAGTCTCTCCTCCATTTTTGTTTCTGTTTGCCTCCTCTGTTTACGATGTTTTTGCTGGTTTATTGCTTTGGGCACTGTGCCACTGCTGATCAGTGCCACAGTGCAAGTGCTCCCTATGTTAAATTGTTACATTGATTGGTGTTACCATGATTGGCTTGGTTGACTTACTGTTCAGACCCTAGTCTAGTGCACTGCGTGTGCCAAGGGCATGTAAGTTAACTGCTGCTGGTGGGCTTGCAGCACTGGTTGTGCCACCCACAGAAGCAGCGTGTAAAATGTGTCTCAGGCCTGCCACCGCAGCGCCTGCGTGCAGTCCCTGACTGCCATGTCGACTTGGCAAGGAAACCTGCTTGCCAGTCTCTAAACCTTCACTTTGCCACATTTCAGACACCTCTATGGTAGGCCCTAGGGCAGGGTGCTTTGTTGGTAAAAGGTAGGTCATGCCCTGATGTGTGTGGCATGACCTAATAGTGAATTACAGCCATTTTCGTTCTTCACTATTGAAGGGCTACCTGCCTCCAATAGGCCAGACTGGGCAGACTGATTATTAACTCCATTATAATCTATCTGACTCAGGGAGCATGGTAGCAAGTCGAGTTTAGTATCCCTGAACTCAGAATTTAATAACACACCCTTTAGGATGGATGGTTTTTAAATTCTATGTTTGAAAATAGCCCTATTAGAAAGTGGCTATTTTCTTGTCCAACTACCCGCCGGTCTCTGCTGGTTTGGTGTGGGTGTCAGGGGCTGGGTGGCTCCAGAGGTATGAATGAGTCAGTGTGGGGGGAATGAGGCATTTACACATAGGGGCAGATTTATGTTGCACTTGCGCCTCATTTACGCCGCCGTTGCGTCACTTTTGTGACGCAGCAGCGGCGCAAATCCTGCGTCATGGTGCGGGGTATTTACAAACGTGACGCATCTCCCAGATGCGTCACGTTGTAAAGCCCTGCGCCACATGTAGGCGTTCCAGGGCAGGTGGGGGCGTTCCGGCGCAGGAACGCCTCCTAAAAGTGGCTGAGTGAAATCTACAAGATTTCACTCAGTCACTTTTAGGCCCATGCTGCGTCAAAACCCTGCGCCTGCTTGAAGCAGGCGTAAGGATTGACGCAGCATTGTGCAGATAGGGCCCCCCAGATCATTGCTGGAGCTGCGTCGCGCTTGCGACGCAACTCCAGCAATGCGCCACTTTTCGGCACAGATGCGTCACGCATCTGTGCCGGTTTTGCCCCATGGTGCGCCGCATTATAAATGCGGCGCATCCATGGTGGCGCAGCTGTGGCGCATAATAACTGGCGCATCCCTGCTGATATGCAGGGATGCGCCAGTCGTCATAAATCTGCCCCATAGAGTGAGGGAAGAGTAGCCTGTCCTGCCTGACACAATACTGGCTCCGCCTCCTGCTGGGCGGCTGAGGACTCTGCCCTGCTCAGTGAATAGGCCAGGTGCCTCTGCCTGGCAACACCCACAACGAACCTGAGATGGGGGGAATTTCCCTGCTTGGACAAAGGGAACAAAGGAGAAAAGGGGTATAAGAGAAGGACCCCTGAACCAAGAACTCAGATCACTTCTGACAAGGAAACCTGTACCAAGGACAAGAAGCCTGCTGATCTAAGGACTTGCCTCCCCTTTCTGCCAGAGTGCTGTTTTGCTGTGGAGGAACCTGAAAGCTGCTTCTTTATTTTTGCCAAGGAACAAGGAGAGAGGAACTTGGTGTGTACTCTCTGAACACTTGCTAGGAAATCTCCAAGGGCTGGAAGAGTGCCAGCCTCCTGTTGAAGTCACAGGGCCAAAGGACTTCACCATCTGCTGAATTGCTGGAAAGTGTTGTTTCCAGTACGCAAGGGAAAATCTGCAGTCTCGACGCCGCCGAATCCAGCTCGACATCGTGAGTAACGGCTCCAGTGTCCCGAGCCTTCGACGCTGGCCGCCGGGCCCGATCGACGCCAGCAGCAACACCAGTGAGCAGTGGGTATCGGCCCCGGCTCCAAGTGACCCCGTCTCGACGCCGGTATCGACGCCAGTGAGGAGTGAGTATCGGCTCCACCTCCAAGCAACCCGTCCCGACGCCGCTGCTGACCGCATCGACTCGACGCCCTTCTCGACGCCGTGAGCGCTGCTCCGGCCCGACATCCCTCGACGCCGCTGCGGATTGACCCGATTCCGAGGCACGATCGACGCCGACCTCGACGCCGACATCTCGACGCCGTGGATCATCGTTTTCTTCGTTTCTCAAGGTACTGTACTTGTGGGGTCTGTTGCAACTCCAGGCTCGACGTAGCGCTCCTCGCGGTCGACGCCGAACCTTGGGAATCTTGTAGACTCGACGTCGTGTGACTCCTGTGGGGGTTACGCTGTTGCCAAAGAACTGTGCTCAGAAGAATACTTTGCTAAAGAACTATTTGCCAAGAAGAAACCTTACTTGAACTATTATTTTTCCTTCCAAAGAGTATTTATTAAGACTGTGGTATATTTTTGTCGTTATTTGGTCTTGTGCTAAGCCTTATATAAAAATACTATTTTTATAATAACTTCTGTGCCGTGTCCATCTGTAGTGTATTCACTTTATTACTGTATGTGGTCATAAATGCTTAACACACTGCCTCTGAGATAAGCCTGTCTGCTCTGCCAAGCTACCAAGGGGGTAGCAGGGGTTATCTGAGTGTGTAATCCCCTTGCCCTGACTAGAGTTGGTAGGTCCCTATTTGTCAGAAGTGTATACCTCTGCCAACTAGAGACCGCCGGTTCTAACATTGGTGGTCAGCGGTGAGGATTGAACTTTGCATTTATGACTCATGTGCAGTGATTAGTGTACGCTACATAGTGAAAGCAGACCATAACGCAGCCACAATCTGTTTTTGGTAGGATATTCTATTTTTGTTCTCCGCTTTCCTGGAGCTTATTTTTTTAAACACTGCCAGTTTTGACCATGGAGAATGCCGGAGCTACTACACCTGTGGAGATTGTTGTGGGGGAATTTGATAAGGAGAAGATAGATTCCTACACGCTAAAAGATCTAAAAGGATTTTGCAAGCAGTTTAAAGTTCCTACCACAGGTGTCTCAAAGAAAGAGGGCTTCCTCAAAGCGCTGAAGGCCTGGTTAGAGGCCAGAAATCCCTCTGATCCGGTGGTGGCACCGGAAGAGGAAGAAGAAGAGGAAGAGGAAGAGCCCACAGGTGGGCCAGTGTCATCTCCAGGCAGTAGTGCGTCCTCTAGGAGCCTTTCCCCTGAAGAATTAGAAGACAGGGAGAGGGAGAGGGGGTACAAGTTAGAAATGGCAAAACTTAAATTAGGAGGGCAGTTGGAATTAGAAAAAGCCAAGAGCCTGAGAGAAGCTGAGATGGAGAGCAAAAGATTAGATTTTGAGCGAGAGAAGTTAGCATTTGAACGTGAGAAGATGTTGAGGGAGATGGAACTTAAAGAAAAGAGTTTGGAGTTGAATCCCTCTGGTGGCAGCGCTCCATCCGTGCCTGCAGAAAGTAGGTTTTATTTTCCTAAAGATGTGATCAAAGATTACAGTAAGAATGAAGATATTAGCCAATGGTTTAAAGCGTATGAGTTAGCATTGTTGGCCCGCCGGGTCCCTGAGAAGGATTGGGGAACGGGGTTGTGGAGCCGCTTTACAAACGAGGGGAGAGATACCTTTTTTGAGCATGCCTGAAGAGGAAAGGGCATCTTATACTCATATGAAAAATGCTTTAATGCTGAGATATGGCTTAACTCCAGAAAAGTACAGACACACCTTTAGAGAATGTAAGAAGTTGCCTGGTTCTACGTGGGTTGAATGTGTGTCTTTTTTTTGCAGAGCCATGGATGGTTGGATAAAGGGTAGCAAGGTTGATAGTTATGATGCTCTTTATGATTTGTTTGCTTGGGAGCACTTGTCTAATAACTGTTTTCCAGAGCTACGCCAGCACCTTGTTGATAGCAAGATATCTAACCCTAGAAAACTTGCTGAGGAGGCGGACCGCTGGGTCAGTACCAGGGTCCACAATGGTCCAGTGGGAGACTCAGCCAAGGGTGGGCAGGGTCCCCAGCAGAAGAGTGGGGGGGACAGGGGTAAACAGAGGGAGTTTCAGAAAGGGCCCCAAAGTAATCCCCAAGGGAACCAAGGGAAGAGTTCCCAGCCTCCCCCTGTGAAGAAGCCAGAGGTCCCGACAGGTAAACCTGTTCCAAGGGGCCCCATGACCTGCTACGCTTGTAAGCAGGTGGGACACCGTTATTATGATCCCCAGTGTCCCATGAAGGATTCCAATGCACCACCACGTGCACCCCCTCGTCAGGTGACGAATGTAGCCCTGGGAGGGAATGAGATGGGTGCCCCCGGTGGGTGGGGTCCCGCAGAAATGTCCCTGGTCTCTTTAGGAGACGTGGAAATGGTCCCTCCAACCCCTCTGCCTAGTAACACTAAGAAATATAGGCAGTAGGTGACCATTAATGGCCATAGGGTGGAAGCTCTCAGAGACACCGGAGCGAGTGTGACAGCTGTCAAGTGTCACTTAGTGTCCAGAGAGCAGGTGGTCCCTCATGCATTCTACCCCGTTGTAGCTGCTGACAACTCACAGAGTCAGTGTGAGGTAGCTCAAGTTCCTTTTGAGTGGGGGGGGGTCTCAGGTACTCTTCAGGTCGCTGTGAGGCCCGCCATGCCTGTTGATTGTCTCCTGGGCAATGATTTGGAGGACTCCCCTTGGGCTAAGGTGGAGAGAAAATCGCATCTGGAAATGTTGGGTCTGCCTGAGTGGGTGTGTGCGACCACCCGGTCCATGTCAGTTAGTAAGGGTGTTGATGGGGCCCTGGAGCCTGAAAGTATGGCCCAGGTCCCAACCGTGAAGAGAAGAGGCAGGGGGCGCGGGAAACCGTCCCCCATCGTTCCCGCGGTCCAGGAGGGAGCAGACCCTGAGGGGGATGCCCTGGAACCGACAGGAGAACAAGTGGCCGAACTGGGAGACCTGCCCAAACTGACCCATTGGCAGCAGGATGGTGGTCCCTCCAGGGAAGAATTTTGTGCGGAACAGAAAGTGTGCCCTTCTCTTGTGGGTATGAGGCAGCAGGCCTCAGCCCAAACGACAGGTGATCAGTCAGGATCACATTGGATCTACTGGGAGAATGACCTCCTGTATAGCGAGCCTAAGGCTGCTGAGCCTGGGTCAGCCCGTGTGCTGGTGGTACCCCAGCGCTTCAGAGCCTTCCTACTGGGGTTGGCTCATGACGTTCCGTTAGCTGGACATCTGGGGCAGGACAAGACCTATGACAGGCTTGTCACCCATTTTTATTGGCCCCAGATGAGAAGAGATTCAGATATCCATTGTAGGACCTGTCAAACTTGCCAGGCAAGTGGGAAAAGTGGGCGGAAGCAGAAGGCTCCCCTCCAACCTTTTCCCGTCGTCAGTACCCCCTTTGAGCGAGTGGGAATTGACATTGTGGGGCCACTGGACCCCAAGACAGCCATGGGCAACAGGTTTATCCTGGTCTTGGTGGACCATGCCACCCGGTACCCGGAAGCCATCCCTCTCCGAACAGTGACGGCCCCCGTGGTGGGACGGGCACTGATGGGTGTTTTCTCCCATATGGGGTTCCCCAGAGAGGTGGTGTCAGACCGGGGCACCAACTTCATTTCGAATTAGATGAAGTCTCTGTGTGTCAAGAATTCCTGTCATACGAGGGGAGGAAAACGGTAACCAGCGAAAACGGACTACATCTCCCAGGATGCTTAGCGGTTGAGAGGTTATGTAAACAGGAGAGCTGTTACATAACTCAAGGGAAACACGCCCTTATGTAAACAGGAGAGCTGTTACATAACTCAAGGGAAACACGCCCTTATGTAAACAGGAGAGCTGTTACATAACTCAAGGAAAACACGCCCTATAAAGGGAGGAACCGGGAGGTACAAGGCTGTCGGATATTGTGTTTACACCGACGTACCTGCTTCGTGAAGAGCAGTGTTCCGGAGTGGTGCTCCAGTAAGGCAAGAACGGAGGTAGGTCGAGTCGTTACTCCCTGGGCCGTGTCTTGCCCCATCGTCACCTGTGAAGGACCCGGAAGCTCTACCGGTCAACCATTGAGCTTCGCTTTTTGACTCGGCTGAGTCCAAGCGCAGTGGCGCTTTTGCTGGTTGGAGTCGTAACTCCCAGCCCGACCAGAGACACAGGGACTGCCAGCTGTAACGCACACCAGGAGGTGTTTGCCGCGTTACAGACTCGGAAGTCCACAGGATCGATCGAGCGGCTGCTCTCGGTTCAGTCTTCTTGCTTGTGATTGGGGTATCGGTGACGCATCACCAGGAGGTGACTCCGCGTCCCGGTGCAGTCTGAGGAAGAGGTTGAGCGGCTGCTCCCTTCAGGTAGAGACCCCGGCTGGGTGTTTCCCTGACTCCTCGATTCTCCCCAACACTCTTCGTGCCCCTCACAGCCTACCGATTGGCATTGTCGGCCATTTCATTTCTGCCCTCTGTTGGCATACGCCGGGATCGGCGTATATGCAGAGGACGGTTAGGACCATCCGTGCTGTGGGCTGGTAACGTACTTAGCCTGGAGGATTCCAGTGACTATAACTTTTGTTTGTTCTTTGTATTGTATTTGCCTTCATTAAAAGAACTAACCCTTCACAAGTGGTTGCGTCCTCATTGTCGTGTCTGTTAAACGATCCTGAGACGTTCAGGGCGTTACACTGTGGAAGGAGTGTGGGGTAACCTACAAGTTTACCACTCCTTACCACCCTCAAGGTAATGGGCTGGTTGAGAGATTCAACCGGACCCTCAAAGGCATGATTATGGGTCTTGAAGAACCAATGAGGCGTAAATGGGACGTCCTCTTGCCATGCCTGCTGTTTGCTTACCGTGAGGTGCCACAGAAGTCTCTAGGGTTCAGCCCCTTTGAGCTTCTGTATGGTCACCCGGTAAGAGGACCTTTAAGTCTGGTCAAAGAAGGCTGGGAGCAATCTCCCAGGAAACCTCCCCAGGGTGTATATAGTTACATGCTGGCCTTTAGGAACCAGACTCGGCGCTTCAGAGATCTTGCTCAGGCAAATCTGGAGGCCAGCCAGGAAGAGATGAAGCGGTGGTACGATCCGAATGCCACTCTGGTTGAGCTTCAACCTGGTCAGAAAGTTTGGGTCATGGCCCCTGTGGAACCTTGTGCGCTCAAGGACAGGTGGACTGGACCATTTGAGGTTGTGGAGAAAAAGAGCGATGTCACCTACTTGGTGGACTTGAAGTCTCCCAGGAACCCCTTAAGGGTCCTGCATGTCAACCGGTTAAAGCCCCACTTAGAAAGGTCCGAAGTGGGCATGCTCCTTGCCACAGATGCTGGGATGGAGGAGGAGAGTGAGCCTCTTCCTGACCTCCTGTGTTCAAAAGAAAAAGATGGGTCAGTGGATGGTGTTGTCCTCTCTGACACACTGACCCCTGAGCAGCAGCAAGATTGTCGCCATCTGTTGGTGCAATTCCCTGATCTGTTCTCCTTAATCCCTGGTGTCACTCAGTGGTGTGTCCATGATGTGGACACTGGGGACAGCACTCCTGTGAGGCACAAGGCCTACAGGGTGACTGACAAGGTCAGAGCATATATCAAGGAGGAGGTCTCCAAGATGTTTGCCTTAGGGGTGGTTGAGTCCTCTAGCAGTCCTTGGGCCAGCCCAGTGGTATTGGTCCCAAAGGCTGCGGCGCCTGGTGCTTCACCAGAACTTCGGTTCTGTGTGGATTACCGAGGACTCAATTCAGTCACCAAGACTGACGCGCACCCCATCCCCAGAGCTGATGAGCTCATCGATCGGTTGGGGGCTGTCCAGTACGTTTGATCTAACGTCTGGGTACTGGCAGATCGCCTTGACTGATGGGGCAAAAGAGAGGTCTGCATTCTTCACACCAGATGGGCACTACCAGTTCCGTGTGATGCCCTTTGGGATGAAGAATGCCCCTGCCACATTCCAGAGGTTGGTTAACCAGGTATTGGCCGGGCTGGAAGATTTCAGCGCCGCCTACCTGGACGATATAGCAGTGTTCAGCGCCAGCTGGGAGGAACACTTGCGCCACCTCCAGGAAGTGTTGTTGGCCCTGCGCAGAGCAGGCCTCACAATCAAGGCCAGTAAGTGCCAGATTGGGCAGGGTTCAGTGGTGTACTTGGGGCACCAAGTAGGGAGCGGCAAGGTGGCCCCCCTGCAACCCAAGATAGATACCATCCTGGCTTGGGAACCGCCCGAAACCCAGACTCAGGTGAGAGCCTTCTTGGGTCTCACGGGTTACTACAGGAGGTTTGTCAAGGGGTATGGCAACATTGTGCACCCCTTGACCTCGCTGACTTCCGGGAAGCAGCCGAGACTTGTGATCTGGACTGACGCCTGTCAGAAAGCCTTTGACACCCTGAAAACTGCAATGTGTACAGCACCGGTCCTCCAGGCACCCGACTTTTCAAAAGAATTCATTGTTCAGACAGACGCTTCAGAGCATGGTGTGGGGGCTGTTCTAGCACAGATGAATGAGGAGGGCCGAGACTTACCTGTAGCCTTCATCAGCCGGAGGTTACTTCCCAGGGAACAAAGGTGGAGTGCGATAGAGCGTGAGGCATTTGCTGTGGTCTGGGCGCTGAAGAAGCTAAGACCCTACCTGTTTGGGACTCACTTCCGGGTTCAGACAGACCACAGGCCCCTCAGATGGTTAATGCAGATGAGGGGTGAGAACCCAAAGCTGTTGAGGTGGTCCATTTCCCTACAGGGGATGGACTTTACGGTGGAACACCGCCCTGGTACAGATCACGCCAATGCTGATGGTCTGTCCAGATTTTTCCGCCTTAGTGATGAGGACTCCCTGGGTGAAGGGTAGTTCTCCCCACATTTCAGCTGGAGGGGACACGTGTAAGACCTGGCATCATTGGCATGAGTCTCTCCTCCATTTTTGTTTCTGTTTGCCTCCTCTGTTTACGATGTTTTTGCTGGTTTATTGCTTTGGGCACTGTGCCACTGCTGATCAGTGCCACAGTGCAAGTGCTCCCTATGTTAAATTGTTACATTGATTGGTGTTACCATGATTGGCTTGGTTGACTTACTGTTCAGACCCTAGTCTAGTGCACTGCGTGTGCCAAGGGCATGTAAGTTAACTGCTGCTGGTGGGCTTGCAGCACTGGTTGTGCCACCCACAGAAGCAGCGTGTAAAATGTGTCTCAGGCCTGCCACCGCAGCGCCTGCGTGCAGTCCCTGACTGCCATGTCGACTTGGCAAGGAAACCTGCTTGCCAGTCTCTAAACCTTCACTTTGCCACATTTCAGACACCTCTATGGTAGGCCCTAGGGCAGGGTGCTTTGTTGGTAAAAGGTAGGTCATGCCCTGATGTGTGTGGCATGACCTAATAGTGAATTACAGCCATTTTCGTTCTTCACTATTGAAGGGCTACCTGCCTCCAATAGGCCAGACTGGGCAGACTGATTATTAACTCCATTATAATCTATCTGACTCAGGGAGCATGGTAGCAAGTCGAGTTTAGTATCCCTGAACTCAGAATTTAATAACACACCCTTTAGGATGGATGGTTTTTAAATTCTATGTTTGAAAATAGCCCTATTAGAAAGTGGCTATTTTCTTGTCCAACTACCCGCCGGTCTCTGCTGGTTTGGTGTGGGTGTCAGGGGCTGGGTGGCTCCAGAGGTATGAATGAGTCAGTGTGGGGGAATGAGGCATTTACACATAGGGGCAGATTTATGTTGCACTTGCGCCTCATTTACGCCGCCGTTGCGTCACTTTTGTGACGCAGCAGCGGCGCAAATCCTGCGTCATGGTGCGGGGTATTTACAAACGTGACGCATCTCCCAGATGCGTCACGTTGTAAAGCCCTGCGCCACATGTAGGCGTTCCAGGGCAGGTGGGGGCGTTCCGGCGCAGGAACGCCTCCTAAAAGTGGCTGAGTGAAATCTACAAGATTTCACTCAGTCACTTTTAGGCCCATGCTGCGTCAAAACCCTGCGCCTGCTTGAAGCAGGCGTAAGGATTGACGCAGCATTGTGCAGATAGGGCCCCCCAGATCATTGCTGGAGCTGCGTCGCGCTTGCGACGCAACTCCAGCAATGCGCCACTTTTCGGCACAGATGCGTCACGCATCTGTGCCGGTTTTGCCCCATGGTGCGCCGCATTATAAATGCGGCGCATCCATGGTGGCGCAGCTGTGGCGCATAATAACTGGCGCATCCCTGCTGATATGCAGGGATGCGCCAGTCGTCATAAATCTGCCCCATAGAGTGAGGGAAGAGTAGCCTGTCCTGCCTGACACAATACTGGCTCCGCCTCCTGCTGGGCGGCTGACGACTCTGCCCTGCTCAGTGAATAGGCCAGGTGCCTCTGCCTGGCAACACCCACAACGAACCTGAGATGGGGGGAATTTCCCTGCTTGGACAAAGGGAACAAAGGAGAAAAGGGGTATAAGAGAAGGACCCCTGAACCAAGAACTCAGATCACTTCTGACAAGGAAACCTGTACCAAGGACAAGAAGCCTGCTGATCTAAGGACTTGCCTCCCCTTTCTGCCAGAGTGCTGTTTTGCTGTGGAGGAACCTGAAAGCTGCTTCTTTATTTTTGCCAAGGAACAAGGAGAGAGGAACTTGGTGTGTACTCTCTGAACACTTGCTAGGAAATCTCCAAGGGCTGGAAGAGTGCCAGCCTCCTGTTGAAGTCACAGGGCCAAAGGACTTCACCATCTGCTGAATTGCTGGAAAGTGTTGTTTCCAGTACGCAAGGGAAAATCTGCAGTCTCGACGCCGCCGACGCCGCCGAATCCAGCTCGACATCGTGAGTAACGGCTCCAGTGTCCCGAGCCTTCGACGCTGGCCGCCGGGCCCGATCGACGCCAGCAGCAACACCAGTGAGCAGTGGGTATCGGCCCCGGCTCCAAGTGACCCCGTCTCGACGCCGGTATCGACGCCAGTGAGGAGTGAGTATCGGCTCCACCTCCAAGCAACCCGTCCCGATGCCGCTGCTGACCGCATCGACTCGACGCCCTTCTCGACGCCGTGAGCGCTGCTCCGGCCCGACATCCCTCGACGCCGCTGCGGATTGACCCGATTCCGAGGCACGATCGACGCCGACCTCGACGCCGACATCTCGACGCCGTGGATCATCGTTTTCTTCGTTTCTCAAGGTACTGTACTTGTGGGGTCTGTTGCAACTCCAGGCTCGACGTAGCGCTCCTCGCGGTCGACGCCGAAGCTTGGGAATCTTGTAGACTCGACGTCGTGTGACTCCTGTGGGGGTTACATTGTTGCCAAAGAACTGTGCTCAGAAGAATACTTTGCTAAAGAACTATTTGCCAAGAAGAAACCTTACTTGAACTATTATTTTTCCTTCCAAAGAGTATTTATTAAGACTGTGGTATATTTTTGTCGTTATTTGGTCTTGTGCTAAGCCTTATATAAAAATACTATTTTTATAATAACTTCTGTGTCGTGTCCATCTGTAGTGTATTCACTTTATTACTGTATGTGGTCATAAATGCTTAACACACTGCCTCTGAGATAAGCCTGTCTGCTCTGCCAAGCTACCAAGGGGGTAGCAGGGGTTATCTGAGTGTGTAATCCCCTTGCCCTGACTAGAGTTGGTAGGTCCCTATTTGTCAGAAGTGTATACCTCTGCCAACTAGAGACCGCCGGTTCTAACATTGGTGGTCAGCGGTGAGGATTGAACTTTGCATTTATGACTCATGTGCAGTGATTAGTGTACGCTACATAGTGAAAGCAGACCATAACGCAGCCACAATCTGTTTTTGGTAGGATATTCTATTTTTGTTCTCCGCTTTCCTGGAGCTTATTTTTTTAAACACTGCCAGTTTTGACCATGGAGAATGCCGGAGCTACTACACCTGTGGAGATTGTTGTGGGGGAATTTGATAAGGAGAAGATAGATTCCTACACGCTAAAAGATCTAAAAGGATTTTGCAAGCAGTTTAAAGTTCCTACCACAGGTGTCTCAAAGAAAGAGGGCTTCCTCAAAGCGCTGAAGGCCTGGTTAGAGGCCAGAAATCCCTCTGATCCGGTGGTGGCACCGGAAGAGGAAGAAGAAGAGGAAGAGGAAGAGCCCACAGGTGGGCCAGTGTCATCTCCAGGCAGTAGTGCGTCCTCTAGGAGCCTTTCCCCTGAAGAATTAGAAGACAGGGAGAGGGAGAGGGGGTACAAGTTAGAAATGGCAAAACTTAAATTAGGAGGGCAGTTGGAATTAGAAAAAGCCAAGAGCCTGAGAGAAGCTGAGATGGAGAGCAAAAGATTAGATTTTGAGCGAGAGAAGTTAGCATTTGAACGTGAGAAGATGTTGAGGGAGATGGAACTTAAAGAAAAGAGTTTGGAGTTGAATCCCTCTGGTGGCAGCGCTCCATCCGTGCCTGCAGAAAGTAGGTTTTATTTTCCTAAAGATGTGATCAAAGATTACAGTAAGAATGAAGATATTAGCCAATGGTTTAAAGCGTATGAGTTAGCATTGTTGGCCCACCGGGTCCCTGAGAAGGATTGGGGAACGGGGTTGTGGAGCCGCTTTACAAACGAGGGGAGAGATACCTTTTTTGAGCATGCCTGAAGAGGAAAGGGCATCTTATACTCATATGAAAAATGCTTTAATGCTGAGATATGGCTTAACTCCAGAAAAGTACAGACACACCTTTAGAGAATGTAAGAAGTTGCCTGGTACTACGTGGGTTGAATATGTGTCTTTTTTTTGCAGAGCCATGGATGGTTGGATAAAGGGTAGCAAGGTTGATAGTTATGATGCTCTTTATGATTTGTTTGCTTGGGAGCACTTGTCTAATAACTGTTTTCCAGAGCTACGCCAGCACCTTGTTGATAGCAAGATATCTAACCCTAGAAAACTTGCTGAGGAGGCGGACCGCTGGGTCAGTACCAGGGTCCACAATGGTCCAGTGGGAGACTCAGCCAAGGGTGGGCAGGGTCCCCAGCAGAAGAGTGGGGGGGACAGGGGTAAACAGAGGGAGTTTCAGAAAGGGCCCCAAAGTAATCCCCAAGGGAACCAAGGGAAGAGTTCCCAGCCTCCCCCTGTGAAGAAGCCAGAGGTCCCGACAGGTAAACCTGTTCCAAGGGGCCCCATGACCTGCTACGCTTGTAAGCAGGTGGGACACCGTTATTATGATCCCCAGTGTCCCATGAAGGATTCCAATGCACCACCACGTGCACCCCCTCGTCAGGTGACGAATGTAGCCCTGGGAGGGAATGAGATGGGTGCCCCCGGTGGGTGGGGTCCCGCAGAAATGTCCCTGGTCTCTTTAGGAGACGTGGAAATGGTCCCTCCAACCCCTCTGCCTAGTAACACTAAGAAATATAGGCAGTGGGTGACCATTAATGGCCATAGGGTGGAAGCTCTCAGAGACACCGGAGCGAGTGTGACAGCTGTCAAGTGTCACTTAGTGTCCAGAGAGCAGGTGGTCCCTCATGCATTCTACCCCGTTGTAGCTGCTGACAACTCACAGAGTCAGTGTGAGGTAGCTCAAGTTCCTTTTGAGTGGGGGGGGGGGTCTCAGGTACTCTTCAGGTCGCTGTGAGGCCCGCCATGCCTGTTGATTGTCTCCTGGGCAATGATTTGGAGGACTCCCCTTGGGCTAAGGTGGAGAGAAAATCGCATCTGGAAATGTTGGGTCTGCCTGAGTGGGTGTGTGCGACCACCCGGTCCATGTCAGTTAGTAAGGGTGTTGATGGGGCCCTGGAGCCTGAAAGTATGGCCCAGGTCCCAACCGTGAAGAGAAGAGGCAGGGGGCGCGGGAAACCGTCCCCCATCGTTCCCGCGGTCCATCAGGGAGCAGACCCTGAGGGGGATGCCCTGGAACCGACAGGAGAACAAGTGGCCGAACTGGGAGACCTGCCCAAACTGACCCATTGGCAGCAGGATGGTGGTCCCTCCAGGGAAGAATTTTGTGCGGAACAGAAAGTGTGCCCTTCTCTTGTGGGTATGAGGCAGCAGGCCTCAGCCCAAATGACAGGTGATCAGTCAGGATCACATTGGATCTACTGGGAGAATGACCTCCTGTATAGCGAGCCTAAGGCTGCTGAGCCTGGGTCAGCCCGTGTGCTGGTGGTACCCCAGCGCTTCAGAGCCTTCCTACTGGGGTTGGCTCATGACGTTCCGTTAGCTGGACATCTGGGGCAGGACAAGACCTATGACAGGCTTGTCACCCATTTTTATTGGCCCCAGATGAGAAGAGATTCAGATATCCATTGTAGGACCTGTCAAACTTGCCAGGCAAGTGGGAAAAGTGGGCGGAAGCAGAAGGCTCCCCTCCAACCTTTTCCCGTCGTCAGTACCCCCTTTGAGCGAGTGGGAATTGACATTGTGGGGCCACTGGACCCCAAGACAGCCATGGGCAACAGGTTTATCCTGGTCTTGGTGGACCATGCCACCCGGTACCCGGAAGCCATCCCTCTCCGAACAGTGACGGCCCCCGTGGTGGGACGGGCACTGATGGGTGTTTTCTCCCATATGGGGTTCCCCAGAGAGGTGGTGTCAGACCGGGGCACCAACTTCATTTCGAATTATATGAAGTCTCTGTGGAAGGAGTGTGGGGTAACCTACAAGTTTACCACTCCTTACCACCCTCAAGGTAATGGGCTGGTTGAGAGATTCAACCGGACCCTCAAAGGCATGATTATGGGTCTTGAAGAACCAATGAGGCGTAAATGGGACGTCCTCTTGCCATGCCTGCTGTTTGCTTACCGTGAGGTGCCACAGAAGTCTCTAGGGTTCAGCCCCTTTGAGCTTCTGTATGGTCACCCGGTAAGAGGACCTTTGAGTCTGGTCAAAGAAGGCTGGGAGCAATCTCCCAGGAAACCTCCCCAGGATGTATATAGTTACATGCTGGCCTTTAGGAACCAGACTCGGCGCTTCAGAGATCTTGCTCAGGCAAATCTGGAGGCCAGCCAGGAAGAGATGAAGCGGTGGTACGATCCGAATGCCACTCTGGTTGAGCTTCAACCTGGTCAGAAAGTTTGGGTCATGGCCCCTGTGGAACCTTGTGCGCTCAAGGACAGGTGGACTGGACCATTTGAGGTTGTGGAGAAAAAGAGCGATGTCACCTACTTGGTGGACTTGAAGTCTCCCAGGAACCCCTTAAGGGTCCTGCATGTCAACCGGTTAAAGCCCCACTTAGAAAGGTCCGAAGTGGGCATGCTCCTTGCCACAGATGCTGGGATGGAGGAGGAGAGTGAGCCTCTTCCTGACCTCCTGTGTTCAAAAGAAAAAGATGGGTCAGTGGATGGTGTTGTCCTCTCTGACACACTGACCCCTGAGCAGCAGCAAGATTGTCGCCATCTGTTGGTGCAATTCCCTGATCTGTTCTCCTTAATCCCTGGTGTCACTCAGTGGTGTGTCCATGATGTGGACACTGGGGACAGCACTCCTGTGAGGCACAAGGCCTACAGGGTGACTGACAAGGTCAGAGCATATATCAAGGAGGAGGTCTCCAAGATGTTTGCCTTAGGGGTGGTTGAGTCCTCTAGCAGTCCTTGGGCCAGCCCAGTGGTATTGGTCCCAAAGGCTGCGGCGCCTGGTGCTTCACCAGAACTTCGGTTCTGTGTGGATTACCGAGGACTCGATTCAGTCACCAAGACTGACGCGCACCCCATCCCCAGAGCTGATGAGCTCATCGATCGGTTGGGGGCTGCCCAGTACGTTTGATCTAACGTCTGGGTACTGGCAGATCGCCTTGACTGATGGGGCAAAAGAGAGGTCTGCATTCTTCACACCAGATGGGCACAACCAGTTCCGTGTGATGCCCTTTGGGATGAAGAATGCCCCTGCCACATTCCAGAGGTTGGTTAACCAGGTATTGGCCGGGCTGGAAGATTTCAGCGCCGCCTACCTGGACGATATAGCAGTGTTCAGCGCCAGCTGGGAGGAACACTTGCGCCACCTCCAGGAAGTGTTGTTGGACCTGCGCAGAGCAGGCCTCACAATCAAGGCCAGTAAGTGCCAGATTGGGCAGGGTTCAGTGGTGTACTTGGGGCACCAAGTAGGGAGCGGCAAGGTGGCCCCCCTGCAACCCAAGATAGATACCATCCTGGCTTGGGAACCGCCCGAAACCCAGACTCAGGTGAGAGCCTTCTTGGGTCTCACGGGTTACTACAGGAGGTTTGTCAAGGGGTATGGCAACATTGTGCACCCCTTGACCTCGCTGACTTCCCGGAAGCAGCCGAGACTTGTGATCTGGACTGACGCCTGTCAGAAAGCCTTTGACACCCTGAAAACTGCAATGTGTACAGCACCGGTCCTCCAGGCACCCGACTTTTCAAAAGAATTCATTGTTCAGACAGACGCTTCAGAGCATGGTGTGGGGGCTGTTCTAGCACAGATGAATGAGGAGGGCCGAGACTTACCTGTAGCCTTCATCAGCCGGAGGTTAGTTCCCAGGGAACAAAGGTGGAGTGCGATAGAGCGTGAGGCATTTGCATTGGTCTGGGCGCTGAAGAACCTAAGACCCTACCTGTTTGGGACTCACTTCCGGGTTCAGACAGACCACAGGCCCCTCAGATGGTTAATGCAGATGAGGGGTGAGAACCCAAAGCTGTTGAGGTGGTCCATTTCCCTACAGGGGATGGACTTTACGGTGGAACACCGCCCTGGTACAGATCACGCCAATGCTGATGGTCTGTCCAGATTTTTCCGCCTTAGTGATGAGGACTCCCTGGGTGAAGGGTAGTTCTCCCCGCATTTCAGCTGGAGGGGACACGTGTTAGACCTGGCATCATTGGCATGAGTCTCTCCTCCATTTTTGTTTCTGTTTGCCTCCTCTGTTTACAATGTTTTTGCTGGTTTATTGCTTTGGGCACTGTGCCACTGTTGATCAGTGCCACAGTGCAAGTGCTCCCTATGTTAAATTGTTACATTGATTGGTGTTACCATGATTGGCTTGGTTGACTTACTGTTCAGACCCTAGTCTAGTGCACTGCGTGTGCCAAGGGCATGTAAGTTAACTGCTGCTGGTGGGCTTGCAGCACTGGTTGTGCCACCCACAGAAGCAGCGTGTAAAATGTGTCTCAGGCCTGCCACCGCAGCGCCTGCGTGCAGTCCCTGACTGCCATGTCGACTTGGCAAGGAAACCTGCTTGCCAGTCTCTAAACCTTCACTTTGCCACATTTCAGACACCTCTATGGTAGGCCCTAGGGCAGGGTGCTTTGTTGGTAAAAGGTAGGTCATGCCCTGATGTGTGTGGCATGACCTAATAGTGAATTACAGCCATTTTCGTTCTTCACTATTGAAGGGCTACCTGCCTCCAATAGGCCAGACTGGGCAGACTGATTATTAACTCCATTATAATCTATCTGACTCAGGGAGCATGGTAGCAAGTCGAGTTTAGTATCCCTGAACTCAGAATTTAATAACACACCCTTTAGGATGGATGGTTTTTAAATTCTATGTTTGAAAATAGCTCTTTTAGAAAGTGGCTATTTTCTTGTCCAACTATCCGCCGGTCTCTGCTGGTTTGGTGTGGGTGTCAGGGGCTGGGTGGCTCCAGAGGTATGAATGAGTCAGTGTGGGGGGAATGAGGCATTTACACATAGAGTGAGGGAAGAGTAGCCTGCCCTGCCTGACACAATACTGGCTCCGCCTCCTGCTGGGCGGCTGAGGACTCTGCCCTGCTCAGTGAATAGGCCAGGTGCCTCTGCCTGGCAACACCCACCACGAACCTGAGATGGGGGGAATTTCCCTGCTTGGACAAAGGGAACAAAGGAGAAAAGGGGTATAAGAGAAGGACCCCTGAACCAAGAACTCAGATCACTTCTGACAAGGAAACCTGTACCAAGGACAAGAAGCCTGCTGATCTAAGGACTTGCCTCCCCTTTCTGCCAGAGTGCTGTTTTGCTGTGGAGGAACCTGAAAGCTGCTTCTTTATTTTTGCCAAGGAACAAGGAGAGAGGAACTTGGTGTGTACTCTCTGAACACTTGCTAGGAAATCTCCAAGGGCTGGAAGAGTGCCAGCCTCCTGTTGAAGTCACAGGGCCAAAGGACTTCACCATCTGCTGAATTGCTGGAAAGTGTTGTTTCCAGGACGCAAGGGAAAATCTGCAGTCTCGACGCCGCCGACGCCGCCGAATCCAGCTCGACATCGTGAGTAACGGCTCCAGTGTCCCGAGCCTTCGACGCCGGCCGCCGGGCCCGATCGACGCCAGCAGCAACACCAGTGAGCAGTGGGTATCGGCCCCGGCTCCAAGTGACCCCGTCTCGACGCCGGTATCGACGCCAGTGAGGAGTGAGTATCGGCTCCACCTCCAAGCGACCCCGTCCCGGCGCCGCTGCTGACCGCATCGACTCGACGCCCTTCTCGACGCCGTGAGCGCTGCTCCGGCCCGACATCCCTCGACGCCACTGCGGATTGACCCGATTCCGAGGCACGATCGACGCCGACCTCGACGCCGACATCTCGACGCCGTGGATCATCGTTTTCTTCGTTTCTCAAGGTACTGTACTTGTGGGGTCTGTTGCAACTCCAGGCTCGACGTAGCGCTCCTCGCGGTCGACGCCGAACCTTGGGAATCTTGTAGACTCGACGTCGTGTGACTCCTGTGGGGGTTACATTGTTGCCAAAGAACTGTGCTCAGAAGAATACTTTGCTAAAGAACTATTTGCCAAGAAGAAACCTTACTTGAACTATTATTTTTCCTTCCAAAGAGTATTTATTAAGACTGTGGTATATTTTTGTCGTTATTGGGTCTTGTGCTAAGCCTTATATAAAAATACTATTTTTATAATAACTTCTGTGTCGTGTCCATCTGTAGTGTATTCACTTTATTACTGTATGTGGTCATAAATGCTTAACACACTGCCTCTGAGATAAGCCTGTCTGCTCTGCCAAGCTACCAAGGGGGTAGCAGGGGTTATCTGAGTGTGTAATCCACTTGCCCTGACTAGAGTTGGTAGGTCCCTATTTGTCAGAAGTGTATACCTCTGCCAACTAGAGACCGCCGGTTCTAACAGTCGCATATTATGGGGCAAGGTACCGTACCTTGCATTCGGCAGATACCTTAAGCTATAGTCAACCATTTTCTAACAACTCTGAAAAAGACAGGCGTGATGGGTACAAATTTCATCAATCCAAAATTCAGGCAAAAAAAAGAAAAAGGGTCTGCATTATCTGCCTTCTATTGCTTGGGAGTAACAGTCATTAAAAAACCTTTACCAACCTAGATGATTTGTTATGACGCTGATTCCGTAATTCCTTCAAAAAGCCCTTTATTGAAAACAATGTCAGTATACAAATACGGGCCTACAACCGTTACAGGCCGGCCACGGTGTGAGAGGCGTCGAGTATCATGAGCAACACTACCTTAACACGAAAAAAATAAAAATTATAATAAAAATGGGAAGGCCAGCATTAATAAGGTTGTTCGTATGCCCGATCAGTACCCTCCCCGTCCCCCCTCCCATCATGTGTGAAAACATTGCATACATATCCTTCTAACATAAATGTCAAGTAACAGAAACGCCATAAGGAGTTGTAGGCCCCTCCTACATCGGTGCCATTTTGGGGCGAGGTCGGGTGGGTCCAGGGTACAGTCTAACTCCTTCCACTAACTGGCGGCTGGACCAGAATCCCTTTCGGCAGTTCGAGAACTTTCGTTAGTGCCAACGGAAAGAACAGACAGCATGAATCGTGATTCGGGGGTGGGGAAGCACAGTTTTTGTTCCTACCGGGTCATGTTGAGGTTCCACCGGAACTGATCCGAGCGGCTAGGCTACAGTGTCTCCTGATAATTCAAACAGAAGCTTGCGTCAGCATGGCGTCACCACGGTCTCGCAGCAATGCCGTGATCCGTTCTTAGGGCGGGACAGCAGGCGGGTCTCTCTGCCGACGCCTTGAATCAGTCTCTCTCACGGCACCAAAAGGAGGCAAGATGGCTGCCGCCCGGGGCAAAGACAAGTTAATGTGGAATGATCGAGCAATAGCGGCGGTTGCCCCCACCGGAAGTCCGCGGGAGTCGAAGGCCAATGACTCCCGCAGAATCTGCAAAGCTGAGAGGACGTTTCCAAGGGTGTGGCCCACGCCCGAGCAGGCAAGCTTCCGAGTTCCAAGGTAGCCCACAGGCCGATGGATTTTGCGGGCCTTTTATAGCCCAAAGCCGACTAAAAAGACCGCCCAAAACAGGCCAATGTTGCTACTTCGAGGAAGGAGGGGCGAGGACTGTGTCACGCGGACGTGAATGCTTTGGGATGGGTGTTGCAGCAGGCTGTCATGTAAATAGTTGTTAAAAACGTGTTTTAACGTGCTTACCCTGTTGGAGTGTTGCATATATCTATAAGTTATTAAAACGTCTTAATTATACTACTTTGTTGGAGTGTTGTATATATTTGTAATCTGGCAACGAGCACAAGGATGTCACTGCGTAACCGCAAAATGACATAGCCCAATTGTGCGCGATCTAGCCCAGTTCGGTAACGTCGATGGTGGGTATCGGCAGACTTCCATTTGTGCAGGATTTTGTTGGGTTTACTGGGCGGGGTGGGTGGTAGGGCAGACATGTTTAGACAACGAGAGCGACGGAGCGGAGCTACCTCGTGGCCATCTCGACCGTGAGCTTGGCTCCTTCCCCTAGTTTCATATTTTTCGCAAAGGGCTATTTCCTAGTGTTTCTTATTTTTGTAGGGTCAAAAGGATCCTATCAGTGGTCTACTGGTCTCTCTCGATTATTTTTTGTTTCTCTATAGCGATTTTTATGCCCTAGTTTGTTGTAGGCTACAGCGACTGATCCATATTTAGTAAATATGTCCTTATTAGGGGTGCCTTCCAGTGGAGCCGGATGGTTCATCTCTAACAAGCGGTCCGGGCGGAACCAACTACCAATCAGTGGGGAGAAGATAGGCATGACGGGTTACAACGGGGACAAAAGTCTGCACTACCTATCTTTTCACTGCTTGCAAAGACTAGACAGAATATCTCTATTTCGCGTTGTTTGCAAGCAGAGAATACCTCCAAAGAACCAATATCGAACAACTAGTGTTCGGACAATCAATCAATCAATGGTGAGAAAGAGATAGGCACGACGGGTTACAATGGGGGACAAAAGTCCGCGTTACCTATCCTTCACTATCTGCAAAGACTAGACAGAATATTTCTATTCTACGTTATTTGCAAACAGAGAATATCTCAAGAAGTACTATTCTTCAAAACAATCAATATTCGGACAATCAATCAGTGGGGAGGAAAATAGGCACGACAGATTACAATGGGGGACAAAAGTCCGCGTTACCTACCCTTCACTATCTGCAAAGGGAGAGAGAGTATTTCTACTCTTCCCTGTTTGTAGGCAGCGAAGACCTCAAAAAGAGCAATCAATAAGCAATACTAGTATTTTCAATCAATCAATCAATCGTTTCGCAATTCGTCGTGTTACACGACCTTACCCGGACCGCATGGACAGTTTCCCGTCTTCCACCTCCAGCGCCCCGATCATCCTCTACTCTCCGTGTTTGCCGCGGCACTCCTGATGGTTCCCAGTCAGGACCGTAGATCACTCGAGAGAGGTCTGCTCGGAACCAGTGAAGATGATCGGCTGCCAGACGAGGGTCTATCAGGCAGGAGCTCTCCCGATCGCTGCAGTCGTTCACTCTGTCGTCGGGACCTCTCCCACTGGATCCACGTGTCGCTGATGGGCCCCACGCTTGGGACGCCAATTGTTAAATGGTAGCGGCAGTTTCAGTCGATAACCTTTCAAGTATTGCCCGGCAGTAATCGCCTCTTATACCATTCGATGATTTACCAATAAAAGAGGCAGGCGCTGAAGACTGGAAGGCAAGAAACAAAGGTTTATTCTCTCCAGAGGAGAACACATCAGATCAGACCCACAGGGAATCTTCTCGAGATGCTCTGACCACATCTCTGAGGCCTGGCCTCTTATACACAGGTTTATTGTTTTATTATCGGTTTATTTTACATGGCACATTCTTGAATTTGTTTTGATACATGAAAGAACATCCTCGGAATCCCCGGCTTAGATCCGCTCCCACACATAACTACAGTGGAAGTCCCGTCCCCACCCACAGCAGGAGATGGCTATCACACAGCTGGGCATTCCGCCAATTCCCGGGGGGTGAGTGCGACTGATCGGGTCACAGGGGTTGGGGGCCTTGATCTACTGCAATCCCTTAGATGTGAGGTGCTTCCTTTACAGTAGGGGCAATAAAACTGCGTCCGTAGGGCTAGGTGATGGCCTGAGATCAGTTCGGACGATCAGGCGTGGAGGAAGGGGTTACTGAAAGGATGTATGACCATGTAAGGGATAAAATGAGGTGTTGGCCAGGTGCGGGATGTGGTTTCATGGCAGGGTCGCGCAGAAGGAGAGGGTTCATGGCCTATGTATGAGAGAGCGGGGGTGACCGGCGCGCGGGGGATGTTTTGCAGCGCCTAGGGAACGCGCTGGTGGTCGGCGGGGGGGAGGGGCAGAGGGGCCATGCGCTTTCAAAAAATGGCTACTGCTTGAGGGAGCGTGCGGGCCTGAGAGGGGACAAGATGGCGCCGATTATGTTGACATTGCAAACCAGATTTTAACACGCATGCACCCTGTAGTAAGTCTGGAGAGAGGACAAGCAAGACCGGACACCTGTGCACTTCAAAGGAAAGCCTCTAAACGCTTCCCCCACGGGGCATACATATTGGACCTCAGACACCAACTCTTCAGTACACTTCTGGACCTGTGGATACTCTGCCAGGAGAAAGGACTGCTGTGCTGCTGATCGGACTGTCACTCTGCTGGTCTGCTGCTCTGAACGACTGCTGCCCTGCTGTCCCAACCTGCTCTTTGCTGTCTTTTTGCTGGGTGAGAAGGACTGGACCTGCATCTGTTCACCCCAAGACTCCAAGGGGTAGTTGGCTGGCCTCCTGACTGATAGAAGGCACCAACAGCCTTGAACCCAGCAACTGGACTCTGCCATCTGTGTGTCTTACTCTGCCAAGTGGTGCCACCCCAGTCCTGGACCCTTGGAAGTGGGCCTGAAAATACTCTGCCAGCCATTTAGGTGAACCGAGCATAATCAAAGCATCATCTCTGTTCAGCTGCACAATCCTGAGCAGAACCAGTGTATCGCCTCAGCTTTGAGGGTTCTCCCAGCACAAAAGCTCAGTATCGACCTCGTAGTCTACATCTCAATTGCCACTTGTGTGAAACTTTCCCGACACAGCCACTTGAATCGCAACTCTCTGATCAACGGCAGCCTCAATGACGATGCGGGTACTTGCATCGCAGCCTCACATCTCTTCAGAACCAAAGCATCACCTCGACTGCACAACGGATCCTCAACACCGTACAGCGTATTGCAAGCCCTCATTGACGGGACTCTCAAAGGCAACGCAGGACCTCACATCGCAGCTTCACAGCTCCTTAGAACTGATGCATTGCCTTGTCTGTGTAACACATTCTGAAACCAGGATTTAAGGTACTCTTGTTCAGCAGGAGTCCCTGTAGCCAGCATGTGCTCTATCCCAATCAGCTTGAACTTATGACGTTGTCCCAGTGCCATGCAACCAGATATCCACAGTTGACACATGTTTTTTGGCACTATTTTCAGTGAGATCTTTAAACCTGCAAACCTCAGGTTCTACTGATTGGAATTTTATTGTTTTGGTCTTGATTTCTTTATTACAAAATACTCTATTTTTTAAAATCTGGGTTGGCATCCTTCAATGGTGCATGTTCACTATATTACTGATTGAAGTGTTGCAGAAATACTTGCCTGTAAGTTAAGCTAGACTGTTATGTGGCATGCTACCAGAGAGTTGAGCACAGGTTAATTTGGGGTTGCATATGACTTCACACAGACCAGGATTGTGGTTGCTGCATTATACCTACTATCACCAACGCCATAACTGTCCCCACTACCACTTCCACCATCACCACCACTACCACTATCACCATCACCTCCATTACCCCTACCACCAATATGCTGATGATACACAGCTCTACCAGAAAGTCTCATCTGCTTCAGATATTCAACACGGTATACAGTGACTGCACAGTATTCATCCTACCTGAAACTCAGCCCAACCAACACAGAATTATTTTTATTTGCCTAAAAAAACAAAACAAGAAACAGTACAAACCTGGCTCAAAGGCATAAAAATTTAAAGCTTTGAACCCAACTTGCACTAAATTGCAAGTCATTTGTCTTCAACCTGGACACTAACCTCACCCTCAAGGAGCACATTGCCAAAAAAATCAAAAGATAGCCAGGTACTAGCTCTCTCTTCTAAATAAAGTGAAACTGTTTAACAATCTAAGAACTGCTGTTTGAGTGCTCTTACTCTTGCATCTGGACGGTGGTAAATTCCTACAACATGGCTTCCCAGACTCCGCATAGGAACTTTTTAAGGCCATCATACAGTCTTCAGAACATCTTATCCAGGGCCTGAAGAAATATGATCACATCACCCCCAAACTGATGAACCTTTATCAGCTCTATGTATCGACCTGCACAATCTTCAAACCAGGCTGCATCACTTACAATGCCATTATTACCAGCGCCCCTGTTTCTCTTGCAGACAAGCTCACCATCTCTGGTGGTTCTCCGCATACCTTCAACCAGCACACTCTCAGACTGCAATCTAGGAAGTTAAAAACATTAAAAAGCTAGGCAGCAGGCCTTTTCCATCTCTCCCTGTATCGAACATGACTGCCCCAGAGCTGCTCCAATTTAGGAAAGTGTTCAAGATGCATCTCTTAAAAGAATACTATGTCACAATACATTAACTGTCTGCAAACGAGCTACCGCTCCTATCAATTGTTTACTTTACGCTTGTCTTTGACCCTGTACATTGCTCAGCTGAATTATAGCTAGGTTTGCAGTGGAAAAACACCATATACATACGTACAAATATACATACATACATACATACGTACATACATACATACCATTACTATCATTGTCTTTTCTTGACTATCAGCATGGTACTACAACTCCTACTACTACTAGCAATGCTATTACCACCGCTATCAACACTATCACCATCACTTCTGCTACCACCATCCTCAACACTATCACCATTGGAACTTCCATCATCACTATTACCAACATCCTCAACACTATCAGTATTTCCAGCATCATTTCAACCACCAGCACTATTACCATCAACACCAGTACTACTATCACCACTACTACCAGTGCCACCCCATCACCCTTGCTACAACCATCACTACTACTAATGCCAGCACTGCCAACACTATCACATTCTTATGTATTCATCTGTGTAGGAGCATTATGTGTTTGACAGTGTTATAAGAGTGTAAGAGAAGGGGGACGTGTATAGCCAACTGGATGTGTTGTCACTATTAAAAGACCAGGCCTATTAGATTTGCCAATGTTACTTTAAAAATAAGGATTTCCAGAGTGGATGCTTCCGAATATCGAAGAACTTCATGAAAATGCTGGGCAGTATGTTAGAGGAGAGATGTGATGCATCCTTTCTTCCTAGTGGAGGCTGAGGTCATCTAAAATTATAGATATTAGCTCTTCATGTACTTTAAAACATGAGATCGGTAGACTTGTAGACCTTGCAAATACTGTGCAAACATCATGCAATACAAAAACTAGAAATCCAGATCAATAGAGTTAAATCTTACTGAAGCAGAAACAATTTGTTAACGGGAAAAGAGGAAAGGATGGTAATTGGATATGAGTTTGAATTTTTTAGTACAAAATTTATACACAGCTCTTTTTATGTGGGATGAACTCAGAATGCCTTACCAGGGAGACTTAATATACTTAAAACACATCTAAGCCGGCTAACCCTCTTGGGGTCCTAATACACATAGGACGAACATTTCCTGTTTGCTCCCCGGCACACCTTTAAACAGCTGCGCCGTGCGCAAACAGGCAAAGTGTGCCCTAGTACAGTCAATGCGTGGTCCCCAGGGCAGCTGCAAACTCATGCTGCCCTACAGGCAGCGCATTCAAGTAAAATATGGAGCGGCTGCTTCAAAGCGGCTCCATGTTTCAGTGTGCAGGCGGCAACACGCCTACACTTTAAAGAAGGATTAGAGATTCCTTTGCAGGCGGGTGCAGTGAGTGACTGCACCTGCCTGCAAGTGGATGTCTGGGGGCCATAGGACCCCCTTTTCCCTCTTCAGAGGGCTGCCATCAGGGGTTCACTGACAGTGTGCCACCTTTTTGTGGTGCACTTTCAATGTGTCCCCTGACAGCTTCTTTACCTTTGCGCCCATGTCCTTAACAGGGTCCGGGTGCAGAGGTACACAGATTCCCTCATTTACAGGGAGCCACACCCCGATGCAAATAAGGTAACACCCTCTTGAGATAGTGCAGGTGCTGCATGTGCTTTGGTGCTATCAGTATTACAGAAGGGGCTGCACAAGTGTCTGCAGCCGCCTCTGTAATATCAAAGTGCCCTGGGGGCTCACAAAACTGGTGCACATGCCCCCGGAGCACATTCTGTAATACAGCCTCAGGGACTGTTGCATACATTTTGCCCCTGGGACACAACCAGCGCATGCCCCACTTTGTGCAGCGCACAGGGAACAAGGGTATTGCAGAAGGGTCCACAGATGCTTGCGTGTCCCCTTCTATAATTCAGATAGAGCTGGCACATGTAGCGCCAGCACTATCATAAAAGTGCTTACGCTCATTTGCATGGGGCGTTGCCCCACGCAAATGAGAGAACATTTTGCCTGTGCTCCCGTGCCATATTAAGGTGGAGCATTTTCAGCGCGCCTCCTAAAGGCAGGCTTCTGAAGGGGAGAATGGGGGTTCCATTAACCCCCCAGACATACCCTTGTAGGCAGTGAGTGACTGCTATCACCTGCAATGGGATCTCTCACCCCTCTCCAAAGTGCAGGCAGGTTGGCAGCTTTTAAACAGCTGCTCCATGTGTCACTTGAATGCGCCGCCCCAAGGGCAGCGAAAGTTCATGGCGCATTCTTTCTCATACAGCACGCGGTCTCTGTTTGCACCCAGCGCACCTTTTGAAAGGTAATAATGTTTTATCAAAACAAAGCTCCAATGGGATACACAAATAAAATACGCCTTTCTCTTTTCACAGAGGTATATTTCTCGTATCCAGGTACACAAGGTGATGGAGTGGAGACAAAGCAATGCTTAAAACGCTTTAGAGCTGCTTTGAACTTGAGGATGAGGCGGTGACCCATGTGCTGCCCAACAAATCGGAGGGTTACCAGCGCAGAGCAATGTAATGACACTTGGATCCGATTTCGTCCCGCACCATCATAAAACAATCACACATGTGGAAGACAAGGACCAGAGGCTCTGAAATGAAACCACTGCTTCTTTGCAAAATTAACCTTGAAGCAAAGGAATCAAGGTATCACGGATATCAGTCTCAAAATGTATTTTATGACAATTCACGCTGAAAGTAGTGCCAGGGAAAGCCATTGAAAACCGAGGCACGGGAGGAAAAATTACTTCGTTTTACCTCGACGGCCCAAGTGCCTGGATACCCTTAGGGGTGATAAATTAGCGCTTTACAAATGTGAAATTATTCTTATTATGCATTCACAAACGCTACATTGAAAGTGGGCTCGCTCTTTATGTAATAAAGCCCTTAGATCTGCCTGTCCATCAGCATCGCCTGTCTATAAGAGAAGCACACACACACAGCATCACCACTTTCTCACACACACTCTATGATAGCAAAAACGGTCCAATCTTAATTCGGTGAATCTATTTTTGTGCCAGTAAGTAACAAGCAGTCACAAAATGCCTTGTGAATGGTGACCATTGTGAGGCTGTGAAAGACCAAAGAGATAACTTGATTGCACAGAAAGTCTGTATTTGTCCAAGATGTTCCCACTCCAGCGAGAGACCTTGAGGTGACCTATTTGATGCTTTTCATGTAGCACAAATGGTGAAGCAGCTTATGAAAGCCGTCCACGGGCTTTCATCTTTTCTAGTTAAATGTCACATCTGTAGCAGTGGAACACATGCTCACCCGAAGCTTGTCATTCTTTGGAACCCTTTTTGATCCAACTTTTTCTGTGCACGTGTTACATTATGCATGGCTCCTATTATTAATATCCTGTCAGCGTGGTGAGCTCTCTGTGCCATGTCGTTTCCTATGCTTTGCCCACTAAGCTAACCCAGCGGTGACTGATATGGACATCCCCTTCACAACCACGCTGGACAGATTTTCTTAGTTTTTGTGCTTAAGAAAAGCAAATGTATTGCAGCAGTTTATAAGAGTATCCAATTATTGACAAGGCCCCACCAGGCTGACTATCTAGCTACTGTAGAGACCCTTTATACATGCAGTTGGAATATTGCTGCAGAAACTGGCATAAGTATGTGAGTACTATGAACATATTCTTACCACGATCTTGAAGGTAGCGGATAATGCAAAAACAAAGGTTTCACCCTAATTTTTGGTTGGGTTCGTGGTGGTTTAATGTAATTTAGAATAGGCACGCTGGCTTTACGATTGGCTGCCTAGTGAGAGTGGTATACACGTGTCATAACTCAGGAATGGAGTTTAGCTTTACCGCATTCTAATACAATATTGATTATTTTTATTGGTGGAACACTGGTACTAGAAGAATGTAGATGCACTTTGTACAGTGAGTGCGTAGGATGGACAGGTGCTATAATTTAACTCCTGGTTTTCACCTTAGTGCAAGTCTGAATTGCGTAGTTAAATGTTGCCAGAGAGGTGGTTGGGGATTCCTCCTATGGAGCACCTGGTAAATATGGAATAAATGATAGTTCAGAAATATTGTAGTGTAATTGCCTAAAATGTGGTAGAACATAAAGACAATTTTACAGGGGGTTAGGATTACCTCCAGGAATGTTGTGGGAGTTTGTGAAGAAGATGGTGCATTCTGCAGCACAATAGGAAAGTACCTTTGTAGAATCTTGCTATAATATGTATGACAACTTTAGACCCAGGTTTTACCTCACTATTTACCATACTCTGCAAGCTTCCACAATTTCCACAATACCAGGATTTTGATATTATGTAATGACCCTATAGGAAAAGCCACTGACAGGTTCCACCATTCCGAGATTCATTTTAAGATTATTTTCCTAAGGGCTGGTGTATCAGAGCTGTCAGGGGTCAGTGCAACTTTGTGAGATACATGACATTAACCTTGAATTGTGGAGAAAAATGCTGTGCTCGACAGTTCCACAACATACCAGTGGTGGCTCCTCCGCTAAGGCAGAGGAGCATCGCCCCACTGCTCTTGGAGAAGTGAAAAAGAGAAAAATAAAACAATAATAACAAGGTTATTATCATTTTATTTTTGGTTGCTGCGGCTGGGTTAGTGTGGGGCGGGGCATGTGGCTCAGGGTCGGAGGAGTTAGTTCACACTAAGTGCGCATGACTGCTTGACCAGTCGTTTTGGCCAGCCAAGCAGTCATGCGCACTTTGCATATTCGCCACCAGCCTGTAATGGACAGCCTGGTGGGAAATAGGCACAGACTCTCTGTTCCGATCTGAGCCCCGATCCACGGCACTCAGACCAATCACAACACTGCATTGCAGATTTGCGATTGGCTCCGGGGAGCCTGTGTGCCGGGTGCTTCCTGCAGAGTCAGGAAGAGCAGAGAAACGGAGAGACGTGACCATTGGAAAAGGTAAGTTAAAAATATATATATTTTCAGCCCTCCCCTCCCCACCCCCATTCCCTACCAGCCATCACTACAACATATCTAGGCCCAATTGGCATGGTGGACTGCACTTTCACTGGTTTTTAGGTCTGGCCTACGCAGCACGCATGCGCTGCATAGGAGGGGACCTCATGTAATCGATTCTGTTTTTGCCCTAAAAACTTGCATGCGTTGCATTGCTTAGAATGGCAACGCGTGCACGTTTGGTGATTCCCTTGCGGGAGCGAGCGGTGCCATATGGTAGCAATTATCGCGCTCGCTCCCGTTAGGCAAACGCTGCACGGCCCTGCTTTAGGCCAGCACTCCCCCCACTTGTTTTTTTTGTATTGGAGACACCTGCCACCACTTGTTTTCAATAGCCTTGACAAAAAAACGCTTTCTGTCTCTACAGGTCAGGTCCTGGACAGGAGAACTAAAGTTCCATTTGTAACTCTTGCAGCTACCTCAAAATATTCTGCTGGTTGTGCGCTCTCACCTGTGCTGCCACAATGTTGCTCTGCGGAGCCTGTATCACGCGGACAAGGTGGCTACAGTGGGCTCACAGCCCGACCCTCGCGCCTAGCAGTTCAAGGTAGGCCAGTCACCCGCGAGGGAGGTGACAGTCACGAGCGGCTGACCAGAAAATAAGATGAATTTGGTGTGAGCCTGATTTAAAAAAAATAATGTTGCATTAAGGGCTGACAGTGTAAATAGCATCCAGGTTTCTGTAAACATTTAATATATATTGACATTCTGACTATCTAGGATCAGGGCTTTAAGTGGGATGAAGAAACTGGGGAGGTCTCAAAGGGGCGTGGCCGGTGTAATTAAGGCTGTGTTTTCAATTACCGTGCACAGATGCGTGCACGATAATTGAAAACAAATCGCTCGCTGTGGCGCACGCGTACCACTCGCGGGCTTGTTTTGAGAGGCCTTCTCAATTGAATCACGAGGGTGTGGGGAGGGTGGCAGGGTTTCAACAGACCCAGTTTCCCTAGCCCCTGGAATGTGGCACTTGCTCGGGTGATCGTGCCGTTGTAGTCTTCTTTCTACTTAAATTGGTGCTCTGTGGCAATAAATCCCCCAGGGGCGGCGGGGCTCTGTCTGTAGTGTGCACTGGGTACACGGCGGTTATAGTGTCGCGAGTAGAACCTTTCCCTTATGCCCCTTCTGGCCAATTCTTCAGCCCCTCTCTTACTCTTCCCTATTCTCGTCTGCCACATCCCCTCTTCCAACATCTTTCTTCTCCCCTTTAACATTCCATGTCTTCCTGCTTCTCACTTCCCCGTGTGCTCCACCTTTATCTCTACTGCACCTCACCTTCCTAGTTCCAATCCCCCGTCCACTCTTTCTTCTCCTCACCCACTCTCTCTCGGCCATTCATTTCCTACCTCTAAAATTAAATTCTCCTTTCTTTCACCCCTCCCGCCCCACCCATTCCCATCCTCGTTGCCTTCTCTCTTCCATTCCCATCCATGGCTCTCTCTTCCCTGCGTTCCTCGCCTCTGATCTCCTCCACACTTTCCTCATCCCAGACCCTTCCTCTCCTACTCCCTCCGTGTAACCTTTCCCTGTTTCCTCTCACCACCCATTTGTTCCCCCACCCCCACTCTCCTTGCCCCTCCCCTACAGCCCCATCTCCCACCCTGCCGTCACCAACCTAAACGCCTACAATCCATGTTTCTGTTCCTCTTTCTCTCCCTCTCCCACCCGCGCCGCCTCTGCCTCTCTTCATTTCTCTCATCCCTGCGCCTCCTTTCGTCCCTCCTCTCGACCCCGACCCCCACTGCCATCTCCTGCGGTAACATCCATCAATGCCATTTATCACCCACACCCACCACACCAAGCCTTTCATCCATGCATCCCTCCGACCACCTCACCCTACATACTCGTCCATCCATCCATTCATCCATCTCTGTCTCTTTCTTTGTCCCCACTCCACCTCCACACACTGTTCTCTCAAGGTTTCTCCTTTCCGACGTCTCTACTTCTAAAATGTAATGAAAGTCCCTGCATGCACTTTGATAGAACAGAGATGGCTGGCTCTTTTAAAACGTGAAGTTCGGTATGCTGAAGTGTGGATTGAGAAGGAATGTCAGGCGGCGGCGTGGTTTTGGGTTCAGGATTCTGCAAAGCCACGTATTCTACATGGCTTTTGATGTAGGCAGTGGGATACATGAATCACAGGGCACACTGGCGCGTGCATTTGAGAGCCGGTGCAGTAGCGTCGGGTGGGCACATGTGTCCAGGTGTTTATAGTGTGCTGAGGAAGGAAGCGTGTGGTCTGGTGTGTTCCTGAAGGCAAGAATTTTTGCAGTTGCTCGGGAGGCGTCACTATGTCACTTCGCCTCGCACCGACCCCGTGTGAGCCTGTTCCCCTAGTGCAAGTGATGGTGCACATGGCAACTCTATTTTGATGAGACTTGTGTGGTAGTCTGGTCAGTAGAGTACTGACCGCTGAGGGGCTGATGGTGGCCAGATGGTTTCCGACTGCAATGGCGCAATAATGAATATTAATTACGTATGTGGAGCAAAAATAGCAGCAGCTTCTAAGGGCAGTCACTTGTTTATTATTTAGCTTGACCACTATTTCAAGCTCCCTGTCGTGTAAAATTGCTAAAACCGTTTTTCCCCTAATCAGTACAACATTTGTAAATATAAAAATAAATGACTTTAAAATATGTTCTACAGCTGCCTTAACCTCTTCAATGCCCATGACGAGCTGGTCTCGTCATGGGCCGCGGTTGCGCTGTGCCCATGACGAGACCAGCTCGTCATAAACCCCGCCCGCTAATACAACGGCCAGCACAGGGCGGGGAAAGGGGCGGGCACTGAAGGGGTTAATGATCCCAGACTGCTGATAAAAGTAAACAATGACAGCAAACAAATGGTAAACATGCATTTGCAATGCAATAGGTCTCGCAATTGCGAGATTTTGAGCTGCTGGCATTGCACAGTCCACACCACTTTTTTCAACACAATTACACAACACACCACATACATCCAATCCACACAACAGAATTCCGCATCATGCCACATAATTCAATAGCACCCAGCATAATTAAACTTCACAAAATACCACTCCACCACACAAAATGCAATTCCACATAATTGCACTCTGATACACAATCCCACTCCACATAATTACAGTACACTCAATTACACATAATTGCTATCCACATATTTCCATTACACACCATGCCACATAATTCCACTACACAAATCCACTCCACACAATTCCACCACACACCATTCCACAACTAACAATTCCAAAGGCACATAAATCCACTCCACGCCATATACATTCGCACCAATCCAAAACACATGGGTAAAAGACATTCTTATTTACAATACCTCTAACTCCCACAAATGGGGCTATTTTAAAATATTGTGCCTCCCAAGGAGGGGTGAAACAAGGGTACATTATTACTTGTCTGTTTGTCGTGTCCAATTACTATGCGGCTTGCATTCCACAGGACACATAGAATGAGGAGAATGCAAAGAATGTTTGCTTTTGGTGTAGGAATGTATCCCTGGATCCATTAAGTTATTTGAAGACACAATGATAACACACATGCACCATAGTGCAAGGTGGGGTGTGTTGGTGCCAGTCATTAATATGTGATGGTGCATAATGCAGACGAACCATGAATATGTTGCATGATAGGAATATGGCACATTCCAGCTTTTCACTTTGGATGCAGGTCAGTGTAGCTAGATGACATCCAGTGCTGCCCTATATGGCAACAACTGCTACATGAAGCCCTGTGTGTGCATTAAATTGTTTGAAAGAGCCTCACTAATGCAACACTATGTGAAATGCCGTGTCCAAACACTGTGTTGAAGTAAAGGATTCCCTTACTTTAGTCTGAATGTCCACAGGTAAATCCCGTGGTCATGAGACATGATTTATACTAGACCTGTGAAACTGAGAAATGTAGACATAGTTTTACCTCACAGGGTCATGTCTAACATGCTACATTACAGTGCTCATCATATACAAAAAACCCATATTATGTGCACACCGTTTTGCAACACACAAACCACTGTATCAGTCCTCCAAGGCCCCAGACTGTGCTGCACGGTACAGCCTCATGCACAAACTACATCTCCCAAGACAGCCAACAACATAGTCATCTTGGGAATAATATGCCTGCATTAGAGCAATGCAACACATGTCCTGCTAGCACAGGCACCAAACCCTGGACACAGAATCATGTGGAAAATATATCCTACACTGTCCCCAAGTAGTGTGGTACTGTAGTGTGGTTAGTCTACCAGTTGCACTGTACTCCCACATAACTAAAAACCTTTATGTACTGTCAGCATAGTGAACATAGTGCACTGCCATGTGTACACTACCAAGTCCCACATTGATTTCCACTACCTATCCTCAACATGGCAGTACACATTTAACAACATTGACTCCAACTCTCGTAGCCAAATATGTGTGACTGAAGTATGCAACATCACCAGCTCGAGCTACAAGTTGTAAAATCAGACATGTACCAGTCCAGAAATAGCCATGCAAGCCAATAACTGACACAATAGATGAGTGTCAGATATTTGTCGACTCAATGACTAATTGACTCTCCTTACTGGTGTGGAATCATCACATTCATGGCATTGGCAATCCTAAGTATGACAAATAGTAAGTGAATTACAGACGACAGCACACCTGTATGTGTAGTACAGTATCAGTCATTTTAATTTTCTTACTTGCATGTATGCCACACATTGTCATATACAGATTCTCTTACAGTAGGCAAAGTGTATGAGTCATTCAGGACACATAACTGAATATATATGAATGTGGGGGGCCGTCCCCTGCCATGACTCTTAACTCATTGTACCTCTCCTGCCTTTGCAGCTGACCAAGGATATGCTCTGCAGCTCTGGGTGATGACTTGTCTAAAAGTTAAACCAGACAGATCCACAACAGAGGTCTTGCCCTAAGCAGGACCTAGTCCATAGTAGAGCGAACATTCGACCTACTGAAATCCAGCTTCAGGAATTTGGATATGTCTGGGGGCTGATTGCTCTACTCACCACCAATGGTATGCAAAATTCCACTTGTTTGCCGCATATTGCATAATATTTGTGTGCGGACCAATGTACCATGGGCTGATGCCAAGGAGGAGCAGGAACTGCCAAATGATGAGGAAGAGGAGGAGCCACATCAAACTGTTCCATCAGTAGCAGCAACACAACATGGGACCATATCATTCATTATTTTTCACTGATGCATGAGTGACTTACATCATGTCACAAAATGATGTCTACACAAAACTGTGTACATATATATGTAAATAAACATATGAGCAGTACCAGTATGTATGCATTTTGATTTCATAGTCACAGTAAACATCAAAACATCAAAACATTCACATAACACCACCTACTAATTGCCACACAGAAAATGTATGTAGCTATGTGTAGCAAAGAGCATAGGACAACATCTGGTACAAACAAAACAGTGTGCATGCCAAATAATATGGTGTGGTAAAGTAGACAGTGTGCTATGAATGTGTGTGACTCCTACAGCTGGCCATGTGTATGGTCTCATATTGTCTCATACTTGTAGACAATAGTAGAGTCCACTCATAGTATGATGACTGTGAATTCATCTACATAGTATGTACATGGGAACACAGTCCCAAACCTACAGTCTACATGTGCTACATCAACAACTGCATCCACATATGAAATCCATTAGGATACATCATATCTCATACAGATGCTACATACTACAATTTGCCAGTGTAGCAGTATCTAGGGCCCGATTCACAGAACTAACTTAAGACAAAATCCTAAATTTACTACTTCTGGTATTCACAGAAGTTAAAACTTAAGACAGACTTAAGTTAGGAGTTTGTCTTAAGTTTGTCTTAAGTCTGTCTTAAGTTTGTCTTAAGTCTGTCTTAAGTCAGTCTTAAGTCTGTCTTAAATTTGTCTTAAGACAAACTTAAGACAAAATTCTAACTTCTGTGAATACCAAAAGTAGTAAGTTTAGGATTTTGTCTTAAGTTAGTTCTGTGAATCGGCACCCTAGAGACTAAGAATGTAGCCACCCTTGCCCCACTAGGCTAAGATGACAACAGGACAAGCAATGATGTAGCCTACCGTGTTGGTGTATTACAATCAGATACAGACAATGGCTTCACTACTATCAGTACAGTCTAGGGTGAATCTGAAGACACAACACCCTGATTCAGAATACGTAACAATTGAGCATCAGAAATCACATAAAGCAAAGTCAATACATCCAAGGTGCCATGCAACAATTCATCCCAATATATTGCGTTCCAATGTGGCTATAAAATCGCTGGTGAACTTCATGTCTGAATGCATAGCCGCGGCCATACTTCAAGTAACCACATAACCTGAAAACATATTGTGATGGGGCCACATGGCAAACAAATTCATGATTGTACTCAACCTGACTAGTTGTGGCTAGACAAGCAGGCCTTGTGATCTACAAATCATAGGCTGCGCCTGACGGTAAAGACTATGTGCAATAGCTATGACCATGGCCCACACATATCCTTCCAGACACAAGTCCACACAGCAGCTGTGTGGATACCACAACATGATATGGTGTGTTCTCTCAACACTTCCCTGCACATAAACCATAGTGTTTTGGTGTGTTTGAAATTGGTTAGTTGTGTCTGCTGCCCTGTCATGTCCTACAAGTCCTTTTTGTGCTGTTGTGTTGTCTATTGTGGTGTATTGTCCTGTGTCCTGTGTTCAGTCTGGATTTTGCCTTCTTGGGTATTGTTGTTATAGGGCTAGCTGTGGGTTATTGGGGGGTTCTGTTCTTTTTGGGCGTTTGTTATCTTTGGGTGGGATCATTACTTGGAAGGGTAGGGTTCGCCCGAGTGAAGAGGAGTTTGGGAGCTTCCTGTGGTTGGTGACCTATTATCTGCCTACTATGGTAGCCAGTAGGGGACGATTACTCCTGGGATACCCCGTGAAGGTGTGGAAGCAACATTGAGAGAAGGTGCAGCAACTGATGCTGAGGCTGTTTGGAGTTGACCGGACGGTCCATCAGGTTAAACATCACTGTGCTGATGTGGTTGGCAGGAAGTCTGACCTCCTCGGCTACGTTGGCATCCTAGTTGGTGGAGAAATTGGTAAGTACGCATGATTTGTGTGTTTTCCTACGTGTCTCATTTACCCATTGATGATTAGTGGTGAAATTAAGTATGGCTCACATTACTTTGTGCATACAATAGCCATGCCCCCAGGCAAATGTCATGGCAAAAGCGCTGCACAATCTGTGCAATAGTGCTATCTGTGACACTGAGCGAGCCAAACAAGTGTTAGTGTCCCTATAGGTGATACAAATGAGTCCCAGGGAAGCACTGAGCTGATGCACATGCCCTTAGCCCATCCAGACAACTCATATGATGACAATCCAAGTAGTGCAGATCAGCTCCAGAAGTGCTTCTTTCACCACAAGCATCTGTGAGGTACTGTTGCGATGGTCCATTTCAGAACATACCTTACACATAAAGGGGCTCATCTACAAGCCCCTTGACCAGCAGGCACGTCTCTTTTTACCTCATCAAAAGTGATACACTGGCAGTGTAAGGGCCTTGTAAATAAACCCCAAAGTTGTCTGAAAAACTCTGTAGGAGTGCAATTCACAAGTAATGATGCTGCACGGCTCAAAAAGGATTTGACCTGTGCTGGCCAGCAAGACAGAGAAAATTGCAGCTTTTGGCAGAAGTCATTGATGAAATGGTAGTCCGTTGAGTTATAGCAGGCCACCTTATAAACACCAATGATTATTTAGAAGCCCCCAGCGGCACTGGTGTGTCACTTTTCATGTGGAAAAAAGTAAGGCCTCAGTGGCACAAGGGGCTTACAAATTAGCCCATTGGTATGCTCAGCATAAACATGCACTGTTGACCTATGGTGCAAATGTGTGTGCATTGTTGACATGATTGGTATTGTACAGGGCGGGACAGCTTTCAGCACAAAGAAATGCTAAGGCAGAGTATGACACTTCTGTTGTGTGCATTGGAATGCAGCACGCATAATATACTGAATGACAAATAATGATGTACCGATGATCCGCCTTGGCATACCTCCCCTGGATAGTCACGCATTAATGAGGCCTGCCATGCCTTACACAGCTTAGCTAACCTGTGAATGTGGCAAAACATATATCACTGGTCTTGAACAGCATTTGCTATGTAAAATATATTGGTTTGTTGATGTCCACTATGGCTACGCTGTGCTTTGCACTGGCTTGCCTGACTCCATACCTCTGAATGCATAGCAAATTCCGTATGCTGGCTTTGCATGGCCTCATGGAGGTGTTTTTGAGGCCAGAGCCGATGAAGCTAACCGTACATATGAGACTCCCATTGTACATGCCTCTTGTATAAGAGGCCAAATGTATGTCAGAGGGCAGCCAACTAATAAGGCACAGTATCCAAGGGTATGCCAGCCTGAATCTGATATATCAACAAATGCCATATGTGTTATTGTTCACTTTTCCAATAAAATATTTAGGGATGTATGGAACATGTCTGAACAATATCTAGTACTCTACAGCACTGACAGGTACAGCACTCACTTAACTTAAGGAACAAGTACGCATAATGTTTTATGTATGTAGCATACTCATTTCCTGGTGTCAAAATTAGGTGGGCATTGGTATTGTTATACCTCGCTGAGTATGGTATGTGAGTTATGTAGGTGCAAATACTCATCAAAGTCAGCTTCCAAAGTGAAATATAGTAGTGATGAGGTTGGAGAACTGGTTCTGCAAATTGGCCAACAGCTGCATGTTTGGGCTCATCATATGTATGTACACTTAAGCCTGCCTTACTGATCTGTATTATTCAGGCATGTCAACTGTGCCATTTGATTACTTACAACCTGAAAGGTTTCATAGCAAATAGATATGCATATGTACTGTGCTTCTGTTGCATATATGTGTTCTAAGTTAAGTGATGTGTTATACGTTAAGTCTTGTTGGTGGACCACCATCATACACAGTTGGTGAGGTAGATGTTTTCAAGGACCCCAACGTCACTAGTGAGTGCCTTCGTCAATGCTATTTGTGTAGTGAAAGGATTGAGTGTAATGTAAGATGCTGTGTGAATTGCCAGATTCAATGTGCATCCCTATCACAATAAACTTTTGTATTATGATTAATAGGTCAAGAAAAGTGGATGTCAATTGTTGCTTGTGTATCAGCCTGTGACTAATTTCAAGGAGAATGCATTGCCAATCGGGGTTTGGACCACAAGATAGAGACTTGACAGGGGAGCCATGATTACAGTGGCAGACTATTTGAAAATACGTGGTAGTGGATACACATCTGAACATGGCAGCGGATGTGAACAATTCCGAATGCATGACAGTTGCACTTGCTATGATATTGGGAGCATGTAATGAGGGGTGGCATGGTCCACCATGGACTGGCAACAGTTCTAACAGGAGAGTTTTCATTTTGCTCTGTGTGATGTGAGGTACTTATCCAGCGTCCATTGTTACATATGATATCTGCAAAGTGTTCAGCATAGTTAGCAATGTGTCCTAATATCGGTCCTTGCCATATCAGTTACACAGTGTTGTGAGACAACACATGTATTTTGCAGTCATTGCACAACTTCCTGTGGTGAATGCCAATGGCATAAAGACCATTGCAGGATGCATAAGGCACACTAATGTCCATTAAATATGACATGTGCACAATACCAAAGGCAAAAACAGCATTGTTCCTAAGCACACTATTTACTGACAGGGTCATACCTAGAGGTGCCAAGGTGGTGCTATTGCATTGTGTAAAAATTGCCATGCCTTTGTAATGTTGTGAAAATAATATTGTTTCATGATGTTTATACCTGTCCCAAGTCACCCTTTGACTGACAGTTTTCCTTTTTGCTTAAACAGACTACATGACCCCAGAGAAGTAAAAGTGTGACCCAGTCATACACAGCAGTGCATGTGTATTTGTGAGGGTACCTTGCAGTATACATGTCCCTTCTCACCTCCTTGCAATGCAATGTCTATCCATTCAGACAGAGGGTCCGTTTGAAGTGCACAGCAAGCACCTACTATGCATGGCACTAGCAGGAGCCCACCAGGGCCACACGCCATCATTTGTTTTGACACACATTTGGGCATATTTAGAAGGGCATTGTGCCACCAGAGCATCACTTTTTACAATGCTCCATGTTTATCAGGTGGCACTAAGCCACTTTGCATGACTAACGCCATCTTGTAAATATTGTCTCCTTTGCCACTGTTTTCTGTGCCAAAGGGGCGTGCACTGTGTGTTACTGTAGGTGTTACCACACAACACCCATTGCTGTTTGGCACTGCCCCAGATTTACAAGTAATCATAAATCTGAGGCTGTGCCAAAACGCTTTTCAAAAGGAGGCTTTAGAGTGGGCCAACAAGGAGAAATACTTTTTTTCATAAATTTTGGGTTTTTCTATGTGTGCTGCATTCTGCAGCACACATAAATGGAGCAAAACACGGTGTGCAGGAAGGGATACGCTTTATTTACAGGAATTCTTGCCACCCCTGTGCTCACCCCCGAGCAAGTGCAAAAAGAACAGCCATGCGCCAATGCAGGTACCCTTGCACCCTGGTGCACAGGTGCCTCCACGGCAGCGATGATAGTTTATGTGTAGGAAGGGACACCTTAGGTCACTCCCTGCACATAAACAATCGACATAAATTTTCAATTCAGGCTTTGTACTGGAGGGCCAGTGCACTTAGCAAGTAAATTGCTCAACACACATAGGCAGTCATTACTGAATAATTTTGGCCATATGTTATTAAGAAAGAAGTGAAACCCCATTGAAAGATGGCCACTCACATGTACATGGCTTTGTCAACACTAATACCTCTGCCGCTAGGCCAATAAGCTAATGCACCTTTGCAGAATTATTGGCATTGTAATGGAACCCAATAGAATGGAGAGTTAATGACATTGGAATGGAATATAATTCTACTCAAGCTTTCAATGGATCCCAGTGCAAGACAGTGCTTACACAGGAAACTTGGCAAATTTCAGATTTCTCTCAGTACTGGGTTTTAGAGACTGATACTCTTTAAGTGCTACTTTTAACACTGTATCTCACTGTGTAATTTTTCATAATTTCTACTCTATTGGAATTAGGGATAAGCCTTGCCTGTCTTCCTTTCTTTCTAACCCCATTCCGGTGGTTTTGTTCCACTTAAGTGTCTCTTCCCAAATTTGTAATTTGCGTTATTCCACATATATCTTCCCTTAGACCCTCCCTTATTAGACAATTTGGTTATTGCTGGCGAAGATACAGTATGAGTGAGTTCAGACAGCTTTGCTTTAGATTGATCAGAATGTTTATTCTTCCTGTACAATTACCAGATCTGCCAGACTGCATGAAACTATCACCATGTAAGGAGGGGCAAGATTTTGGAGGGTGAATTGCCATGTGCTGAGCACAGCCTGGGGCACTTTAAAATCACAGGAATGCACCATATTGCTTAAATTCAGTGCATTCCTGCCATTTAACTTTGGTGTAGGACAGCACAGGAAGATGCCTTGCTGCACTGCCCTCTGCCAAAATGCCATAAATTAGACCCTTAGACTTCAGGTCTAAACTTAAATTTCAGATCTAATATTACCTTTGTGAATCAGGCACAAAGGTCCAGAGGCTGCCGCTGATGTGCTGGGGATGTTTTCACCCCCCCCCCCATAGACAGTTGCTCAGAGCATTGAAACAATAAGCTGGAAACCTGCTCTTTGCACGGAATTTCAAGCTACATGTGCGCACACACCCTGTGATATCGGCTTGTGTGAAGAGAGCCGATACACACAATGGCACTTTGTGAGTTGGAAGGTCTGAATAACTACACAGTGTAAAAACAACTTGTGGACAAACTTGAGATTAAAAGTCTTTGCCTCCTTGAATGATAAAGATAATCACCTCTGTTTAAACTGTGCTTAGTGTGATCTACAACATTGTGACTAGTCTTTAAATGTATAGAAGTTAAATAGGTTCTATTATTGTTTGTATGCCCCAAAAACAGGAGAGTGATCTGCTAGACATTCTCTTAACCAACAACTGACTTTTTTTTGCAACTAGCAATGTTTTAATGTAAATTGTGAACAAGTTATGAAATGATTGTGTTTCCTGAGGAATCCTGCATAAAATGTTAACATGGGAAGACAAGATTTATCATAAATTCTTGCTATTTGCCTTTTGTAAGTAGAAAAACGGAAATCATTAGAGGGCACATTTTTTTATGCTAAAACTGTTTTCTGCACAGTGAAGTGGGAAAGTGTGGCCGATTGTGCTGGACAGCACATAAAGGTGCACTGGATCAGTGGCTCTTAGCCTGTGGTCGGTGACCCTGGCGGTCGGCGATGGCTACTCTTGGAATCCACAACTGCGTAGGAAATTAAATTATATTAACCTATTAAGTGTATATAAAGAACCAAAATGTAAAATTGAACATTTTAAAACCTTCTGTAAATATGAAGGAATTCGATGCTGCAGATTGATTTGTGGGAGCAATGCAAGTGCATCAAACAGATTATATAGTATGGACAATGGTTGCCCTCATTGAATTTAGAAAGCTCCAACCTTTTCATTTTTAATATACATGATTTAAATAAAATATTTAATCTTTTGGTATTTATTTGATGAATGTTATCAGGAAAGTGGTGTATTTTATGGGGTGGTTGTGCATCATCACCTTCTAATAAACTCAAAATACAGAGGCCCATTTGTTAAACCATAGCTCAACCCTGGTTAGCTGTGGCTTTGAGTCATCAGGCATAAACAAAGGAACAAGAGTAAAGCATTTAGAAGCACCAAAATAACGAATAGGAAAGTAACACAACACAAATGAAATCCAACACTAATTTATACAACTAGATCTTGTTTTTATGAAGTTTTAGATACCAAAATGAAAAAAATCGAGGGTTCTGTAGATCTACATTTTTAAGTAAATCATAAATCACTGTTTCAGACGCAAACTTCCAACAAGCATTGGTAACCGGAGAGTTTGGAAACTTTGTGAAACTTTTATAAAGTTGTGTTTGGCTACTCGCACCTGCTTTGGGCAATCAACTCTAGCAGGCAGAAGGTTAAGGGTGGCAGTAAGAGTTGTAGGACAGTTACCTTCTCACCAAAGAAGTCTTGAGTTCATTTCCACGTTATATGCATTAACCACCACCTTCTTTGGTGGAGTGGTCCTGATGCAAGGGATACAGAAGGCTGAAGATGCTGTAAAATGCTGAAGATACAGTGCGGTTGTCGCGGGTCATCCTTTGTCTAGTCCTCGGTTCAGGTGGAGCGACTTTGGCCATGGGGGTCGATGTCCCTCGAAGTCCACTTTGATCCAGCAAATGTAAAGTTTCTTTTGTGGCCCTGGTGCTGTAACAAGAGTTCACCCCGTCTGTCTGGGGCTCGGGAGCGACTTTTTCACAAGGCAGACACCACAGGCACAGTCTTCCCTTTGCTAGTCCAAGGATCAACAAGTACAGTCCATGTGGTTGGTGCAGTCTCTCTTGCCATGTCCAGGGAACAGCAGGTGTTGGACTTGACCCTCCCTGAACTTTTTGCCTTCCTCCTAGCCTTTTTTCTGATATGGTATTGGTGTTTCTAGGACTCTGGGCACTTTAGCACTGCTGTCCAGTGTAAAGTGCGTGTGCTCCCTGTGGCACAGATGGTAAGATTGGTCTACACCTGTTTGGCGTATTTAATTTACCTGTGAGTCCCTTGTAAAGTGGTATTTCAGATACCCAGGGCAGGTAAATTAAATGCTACTGGTGGGCTTGCAGCGCTGATTGCGCCACCCACCAAAGTAGACTTGCAAATCTGTCTCAGGCCTCTGTCAATGCAGGGCCTATGCGCACAGTGCTACTGCCGCTGTGACGTGACACTTAAAGTGTGTGCATGTCTGTGACCCCCCTTTTACTGCATGTCAGTCACCCCTAAGGTAGGCCCTGGCTATCCCTATGGGCAGGGTGCATTGTAGGTAAAAGGTAGGACATGTACCTTAAGTGTGTGACATGTCCTGGTAGTGACAAACCGCCATTTTGGGGTTATCACTGCTGTGAGGCTGCCCTCTCATAGGAATGCATTGGGGATTCCCTGATAAGTGTTTCAGTGATAATTCCTGATTTGAGAGGAGCAGCGTGGTCAAGTTTGGTATATTTGGAATGGTAATAACAAATGCTGCACAATGGTGTGCACAGATTTATTATAACTATTTTAGACGTGCCACATCTAGAAGTTGGCATTTCTGTGTGCTAAGTGTCTGCCTGCCTGATGTGTATTGCATGTCTGGTTTTGGAGTGACAGGGGCTGGTGAGCTGTGTGTGGCTTCAGGAGGGCCAGGGTGAGTCAGCGCTAGGCTGAATAGGGCATCTGCATTTGGAGTAGTGGGAGGAGTAGTCCCCTGACCCTGAATAGGGCTGTGCCTGCCTATGTGAATGCTGGCTGTGCCCCCCTGTGGTGTGTCTTATGACAAGCCCCCACCTGACAAAGGGGAAGAGGAGCCTTGTCAACAAAGTGCTCCATAACCCCCAGAAACAGTTTAGGCTGGTTGCCCCAAGCCCTGTGCCAGGGCAGACAAAGCAAATGTGGGTATACATATTGGGGCTGTGACCCCATGAAAAGGTTGTGTTCCTGTGCTTCTCTGTGAAGTGGGGGTTTGCTGCTGCTGGCCCCAGGAGGAACCGCCACAAGGGACTGCCTCCCTGCTGGAGGGCCCTGTGTGCTGGCCTGCCTGGGCCCAGCTCTGCCCCTTTAACTTTGAGGGCCCTTGCGCCTTGTGAGCGCTGTGTGTGGACTGCCAAGAGAAGAGAAGAGCGTGGGCTCTGCAGCGCTGAGCTGCAACCTACTTCGAGGGAATCCCGACGTAGGGATTCCCCCACCTGGATGCAAGAGAAGCGGGAGCCCACCACGCATTGCTGCAAATCTGGCATGAGCCCATCCCGCATTGGAGATTACTTTATTGGTGGGAGCCCACCCCGCATTGGGATACTTTTAAAACCGGAGCGGGAGCCTACCCCGCCAGTTCGTGTCCCCCAAAGTAAGCCCTATCGTGGGCTCGTGTTGATTCACCGCCGCAACCCGGAAGACAGGTAGACTGCCTGGTTGTAGGTGGTGCAAGGAAGGAGAAGTGCCGAGAAAGGAAGCCAGGCAAAGGCCGAGCCTGGCGAGGAGGAGAGACGCCAGTGAGCCCAACTTCAAGCAGCAGCCTACCCCACGTGGCTGTGTCTGCTGGTGATCCCCACGGGGGCTGCTGGATCAACAGAGACTTTGCTCTGGGACCCCCAAGGCTGGTAAGTAAGGAGGGAGCAGCCTGACTGGAGGCAGGGCTCCTGTAGCCACGAGGAGAGCCCCGCGTATTGGCATTTTTAGAGGGAGCCTCGAGGTCTCCTTGCTGCAACCTCCGCACTTCTGGCCTGACGAGGAGAGGCCAGCCCCGGTGAGTGGGGCGGGAAGTAGACTCTGTTGGTGCCTCCATAGGAATCGCTGCGGCCCCGTGGCAGTGCCCCGGTGACAGCGGTTGAGTGCCGTAGAGCCTTGAGTGTCCCGGGCCGCACGGTGGTTTTACGACCCAGAGATAGAGATAAAAAAGTATCTCAGATACATCGATGATGTATTTTTGATATGGAAGGGATCTGTTACTAGATTACACGACTTCCATGTTTGGCTTAACCAACAGAACGATCATTTAAAATTCACCATGGACTATGATGAACAAGCAATCAATTTCCTAGATTTACGAATATGGAAGGATGATGGTAGATTATCTACTAGCTTATTCACAAAACCTACTGCAAGGAATACATTGCTTAAATACACCAGTCATCATCCACGTAACTTACGAGATAACCTTCCGTTTGGTCAGTTTCTTCGTATCAAACGGAACTGTACCAGACGGGAGGATTATTTCAGAGAAGCTAAGGTGTTACAAACTAAATTGGTGATGAGAGGTTATCCGTACAGATTGGTCAAACGCTCTCTTAAAAGAGACTGGTATTACGATCGGGAGGTACTCTTACAGAGTAAAGACGATCGGGCATCCACACAGGAAGCTATCACTTGTGTTACAACATTTGGAACTGAGGCCAATTCCATCAAGAAGATAGTGACAAAAAATTGGCACCTGATCCAGAAGGCAGACCCACAGCTGACAACACCTCGTTTTGCATTCAAGAGGGCTAGAAATCTAAGGGACTCTCTTGTTAAGGCATAGAAAGAACCGGTCCCCAATACACCAACAAATCTATGGGGGTTGTCACCGATAATTGGCCATTACCCGTGTGGGCATTGTACAGCCTGCCCCACAACATCGGTGGTAAAATCTTGCGTTCTTAACGGAAAAGAATGGACACTGCGACAACATTCAAATTGCCTTTCTAAGAATGTTATTTATTGCATAGAATGTCCTTGTGCTTTATACTATATTGGTAAAACAACGCAGGAAATCAAAAAACGAATAATTCAACACCAATCACGCATCAGATGCAAAATCGTAACTGCACCTATGGTGGAACATTACATGGAAAAAGAACACACCCCGTTAGATATGAAATGGTTTGTGTTGGAGAGTGTTAAAAATACAAAACGAAGACAAAATGTGGATCGCCTACTTACATTGAAGGAAAACAGGTGGATTTGGTCAGCCAAAACAGTAGAGATGGGATTAAATTCTTTTGTCGAATGGCAAACTTTGGCGACATTATGAACTATATAGCCTCCTTGTTGGTTTCTTTTGTTGGGGTATGATGGTCTGTATATGGTCTTATAGGGGCTGTGTTTCTACAATTCAAAGTTGCATATGAGCCCCGTTACTAGTTACCGTTCACTACGGCTATACCATCTTTGATCGAACTAGTATGATAGTTGAACCTCATGATATTTGGAACATTATCTTTACTTAAGCTAGAGAGATCTCTTTTGTACAGCTTAATATACTATAACGTTATTGGTATATAACCTAGGTCTAGACAAAGCTATTGTTCGATTCTTCTGCTATCGGTCATAGGTGCCTGCGTATGACTTCCTTAAATGAGTTTCAGTGATTATTTCTTGTTCTTTGTATTTTCTTACATAGCTCATTACTTGAGACACAAGATCATTATTTTCACACAATGTTAAAATGGCCGACACGTTTGCCATTTGTCATAGGTTTCCAGATATGAGTTCTTTTAAACAGTTTGAATACATATTAAATTCTTTAAATTCTTCTAATTGAATTCAAAGATTCGTATTGCGACTTTTCTATATTTTTCTACACGGCTCATTGTATTTTAGTCACGACTAGATTTAACCCGGAGAGCAACTACGCACTAGATGCTAGATTGTATGGCCCTGAATTAGATCCCTGGCACCAGACGTTAATACTATGGACAAGTAGACTACGTTTAAAGATGGCCGACTTGTTTTCCATTAGTACGCGGTGTTTGACAGGATGTTACCCTTTTAAATAACTCCCGCTTCTGGACCGAGGCTGCTTCTCGCATTTGTTTGGCGAGTTTAGCAGGGGAAGCTGAGTCGTAGGAGTAAGAAGTGAGTTTTACACCATTGGGCGACACATTTCCCTTGTGCAAGGTAAGGGGACGAGTCTTAATTGACTGGTTTTGTGTTTTGTTGCAGATTCAAGAAGCGCAGACGAGAGTTGCCGCTTTCTTGTAAGTAAGGGCTGGGAGGATGGTTTTGGAGTGTTTGCTTTGCCCGTGAACATAGTGATGGTTTCTACGATTATTGCTGAAGTTTTTGTTCTGTTTGGTTTTTGATTTAGTGCTTCCGTGGTAGAAGATCGCTAAAAAGTAAAAAACGAGATTGAAAGGTTTTGTGGTAATGAGGGAGTAAGTGCTTATTCATTTATTTATTTTCTTATAGGAGAGATATTCACGGATTGGTGTTGCTTTGGGGCGTATTATTTTTGGTGGTGTGATTGTTGTCGGGTACTTTGGACTGACACGTTGCACAATTTTTGGAGTATTATTGTTTTTGAAGTGGTTATACTTTGTTGGTGGCTATATAGGTGTTGGGGACTGGGCACTGATACACTATATCGAGTGGTTAGAATGGGATACACCTGTCTTCCTTCAGTGTATAGACAATACACATGTATGAACTCAGATGTTGGTATGTGTTAGAAATTGTTGTTATTAAATGTATGTATATATTTTTATGATAGATACATGGTGCAACTTTGGTCCTGAGGATGGTCTCGGTGATTGAGCTTTCAGATAGGAGACCGAAACGTCGACGCTGTGACACTTCTTTGATGCAAATGATTTTCATTTGATGTTTGCGGAAATTACAATTGTTTAATACCAAGTGTTTTTGATATATGACCAACTGTGGATGGTACATATCTGTGAAAAAGTATCATTAACTACTGCTTATGTGTTTTGGAGCGAGACAGTAGTTTTGTGTTGCCAGTGTTTAAATGAAAATCGTATGTTCCTTTACTTTTTTGTATCAAATTAATGAAATTTACAGAAACAAACAAAAATAATATTTTCAGATATAAAATCAATATAAAAGATGAATTGTGATCTTTTTGTAATTTTCTTTCTTTTCTGAGTTTTTTTAAATGAAGCTCACTACGGTGACTATTTAATTAATTAATATAAGATTGAATGAATCCTCAAGGTTTACTATTGTTTTGACATATTATACCCAATCCCTTGGGGTGAAGTGGGTTGCCCTATTGTTGTATGCATTTTTCTTTGGGGGCATTTTTGTTGGTGATTAGGATGGGGTGAGACGCTCCCCCGTGCCCCAGCGCACTGCTCAGCTACTTCGCTGCATTGGCAGCTAGGGGCCATTTTGAAAGGCCCCAGTTCAGGCCCTAAATGTGATTTATGTGATGCCTATGAAATAAGGTGTTTATGCTGCTGATTATGCCTGAGCAAAGATGATTTTTGCATAATGTGTTGATGCTGATGATTTATGCACCGTGTTGATGCCTAATGTTATGCTTAGGAGATTTATTGTATCCAATCCAATCCAATCAATCCAGAAAGCTTTATTCGATTTTGAAATTAAAATCATAAAAACGTACATCAGAATATTCATACATATACATATAAAGATAAAAATTCTAAGAAAGATTCGATTATACATACTCAAAGCCAATCAGTGTAATCCCATGTTAATGAAAAGTTCATCAAATTACAAGAGAATCTATTTAAAATTAGTACATTGAGCTCCGAAACTTAACAGCCAGCTTTAAAAAGCTTGTTAGTGCGATAGTAGTACATTCGTTGTCCAACTGTAATAACCTGATCATAGCCAACCTACAAGAACGTAATCCCCAAGACTTTAAAAGTGGTTTCAGAAATGCCCCCCTGGGAAGATGATAGAATTTGCAGAAGAGGACACAATGGGTATTAGATTGAGCAGAGGTGTCATCACAGGGGCAGGGTGGGAGTTCATTCGACCAGGAGTTGCAAAGAGGGAAAGCAATCATACGATAGAAACTTCCAAATCTAAGGCGAGTGAGAAGCATTCGGGCATAACAAGAAGGCTGAGTTAATAAATAGTTTTGGAGACCTTCTTGCATGGTTATTTTTTGGTAGTTGAGAACTGAATTTTTTATTTTTTTCAAATTCCATCTTTTAGTTATAAGATGGTTTGAAGCCAGCTCTCTTAAGGTCTTTCTAGAAACCGACTCCATGGTTGAAGGCTCCATAAAAAACTCAGGATGGCCAAGGTCAATCATCATATTTTTTACATATGTGAGCCATTTAATGTTGGTTACTCCGTCGAGACTGAGACAATCAGTGATCAAGTCTCTATTAAGTTTGGTCTGCGAAGTAGTCCAAATCTTATGCCACAAAAGTAGAGGCGCAATTTTAATAGTGTCTAGTATGTACAGCAGGCCCAATTCAATATGTATAAAAAAGGTCGATGTAGATTTTGAAACTCCTAATAAGTAGCACAAAAATTGATTTTCAGTTTTTTGTAATAGTTGTGCGTTTGCAATACCCCAGAGACCAGCTCCATAGGTGGCAGTAGAAATACATTTGGCCTTATAAAGAACAATAAGCTCTTTAACTGGTCTGCCACCTAGTTTAGCTGAGAACTGTTTTAGCGCGCCAATAGCTCGGGTGAGGGCCAAATTTCTAGCGTTTATCGCTGTGTGCCAATTTCCCCTCCGGTCAAAATGTATTCCTAGATAGGAGAAGTTGTCCGTGGTCTCAATTCTGCTGTTATCTAAAAAGATAGAGCAGGGCAATTTCTTTGTTCCCGGACCGCATGCCATCGTGTAAGTTTTTGCAATATTAATTTTTAGCCCTCGTTCATTCATATAAGTTGCAAACTTCAAGACGGCCCTCTGTAGGCCTATCTTGTTCCGAGACATAATGGCGGCATCATCAGCGTAGAGCAATATTGGTGTCGGAGCTCCTAAAATTTTTGGATAGTCATGCTGTGATTCTATTAAATATTGTCCAATAGAGTTTATGTATAGGGTAAAAAGAAGGGGGGCTAAAATGCACCCCTGTCGTACCCCTCTCTTAATAGAGAATTTATCAGAACACTCGCCTTTGTTTCCATAACGGACTCTAGCGCCTGCATCACGATACAGAGTTTTAATGAATACTAGGATGTTAGAATCTAAGCCCATTTCAGATAATATGGACCATAGTAACTCATGGTTCACGCAATCAAATGCGGAACTCAGGTCCACGAATGTAACAAAAAGGTTTCCCTTTTTTGCCTCCGTATATTTAGATAAAACTAAGGCCAAGTTTAAACTCTGTTCTATAGTCCCTTTTCCTGGACTAAAACCATACTGTAGATGGGATAATACATTATTTTCCTCTGCCCAAAGTTGAATTCTATTTAAAATTGCCCTCGCTGCTACCTTCATTAAAGCATCTAAAAGTGAAATTGGGCGGTAGCAGGTTGGGACATTTCTGTCTCCTTTTTTAAAAATAGGGACGACTATAGCTTCAGACCAGGATGGTGGGAGCCCATGTCGATTAAAATTGTTTAAAACATTCGTTAGCATGGGAGCCCAAAGGTCAATTTCTGCCTTGTAGACATCCATCGGGACGCCATCAGGGCCTGGGGCTTTGCCTGAAGGACTGTCTTTAATTGCTTTAGTAATCTCCATGCAATTGAAGGAGATCCCTATTGGGAATATAATCGGTAGAATTGTGAGTGGTTGGATAATAACTCCGTCAATCAGGGGGTAACCATAATTAGGGTTTCCTGAGTTGTCATATAAGTTTTTAAAGTGATCTACCCAGATTTCCCCGTTTATAGCCATGTCTATAACATCGGTCTGATTTCGCTGTAAATAAGGAGCGTTAACCGCTTTCCAGAAAGCTGTATTATCCCTCGATTTGGATGCAGCAATTAAGGCCGACCAGGCCTCTCTCTTTAAAATCTGTTTCCTGGTTTTTATGGCCAGATAATACAGTTTTCTTGCTTTACTAATCTCGGCCGGTGATCTGATAATTTCGTTCAAGGCCCTTTTTAGGTTTTGAAGAGCTTTAGTACAATTTTTGTCAAACCAACCATGGCCTATTTTAGTATTAGGTTGACGCTCTTTGGTTAATAATGTTTTCAGTTCAGATTGAATTTTTAAAAAGGGAGTCAAGAGTACTGATGACTCCTCTGTTTCTGTTAGACAGGCTAATATATCGGGTAGGCTAGTTCCCATTAAGGTACGTAGAAGAGCGGCAGGGTCAACCCTGTCCCATTTTATAGAATAGCCATTTTTTGTGGCCAAGTTTATATTGAAATGGTAATTAGTTATATCTACAGGGGTCTCCTGGACCGTTCTAATTTTAAGATTGAAAACAATTGGGTAGTGATCACTGAAGAAGACATTAAGCGTTTCCCAGGAGATAACAAATCCTTCATTAGGTGGAGATAGAAGAGTAAAATCAATAGTCGAATTGCATCCCCGCCCGTGAAAGGTTGGTTTAAAGGGGATATTTGGGGTGCAAAGTTCGTTAATAAAAGACAGGTTAAAATGAAAAAGCATGTGATTAAGAGTGTCGCCCAGTTTTGAATGAGCAAAATGTGTAGGGTTGTCGTCCTTATGTTTACCAAGGCCGCAAATGCCTTTGAAAACATGTGGGCAGATGGTACAATTGAAATCGCCCAACCAGATCAACACCGACTCACCCTTTCTCTGGGTCTTAAAAGCATTGACACTCGTCATGAGATTATCGATCTGGCTTTCTAGATTGCTACTAGGGATATTATTATAAAAATTTATGAGGGTTAGAGATATTTCCCGCCCCCAACTAACATTTAAAATCTGGTAAAACTCAGTGAATGTATGCCTCAGTACCTTAATGCCCTGCGTTATTGAAACATAAATGCTCAGACCTCCTTTATTTCTCCCCTGAGAGGTTATTTGTGCGGGAGCGTGGAAGGTCTGGTAACCCGGGATGTGGAGTTCATCTATAGCCCACGTTTCCTGGAGGCAGATAAGGCTGTAACAGGTAACTATGTCTAGCCACGGTTGGTGTGATATTTTATTAGAAAGGCCTGCGACGTTCCAAGAGATGATATTATCAGCATCCCCAATTTCCCTCATGACGAGAGCATTTTTATTTTCAGATCTTACTTTTAAGATTTGGGGGAGAGGGGAGCTGAGAGGTATTGAACGATCACAAATGGGAGTAGTCGCAGGGTGTAGATTATCACCACTGGCTTGTGGCTGTTCAAAGGGGGCCACACAGTTTAGAATTCCCGTATTACAAGTATTAGCAATATCCGTTCCAGGATATGAGGTTACAGCATGGGTATTAGAAGTCAAGATAGGAACTCCACATAAATCAGACCCCAGGCTGGAATCAATCTGTCAATCAGGATCTTCCAGATCTGTAAGTGCCTCAAAGCGATTTGTGACTGATATAGGCCAGGTTGAATACTGTGGTAAGCTATGATGGGGAGGATAAGGCCTGTCTGGAAAGGGTGAAAAGGAAGGAGATGCCTTCCAGCGACTAGGGTTTCTAGGATGTTGGAACAAAGGGACAGTATTAATAGATCTTAAGTAGTGGGGCGCTGCAACTGATCTTATATATCTGGGCGGCCTACGGATAGTACTGTTCCCTTGAAGAGTAAGGAGGGATTGGGGATAAAAATAGCTCAAAACCCGTGTTGATATTCCTTCTACTCCTCTTTCTAGGAACCAGTCCGCTATGTAAGTGACTACTTTCTGATCTTTGAAATTTATAGTCACAATGTCACCTTCTATATCTTTAGGTCTACACCCAAGCCAGGTCAGCCTTCGCACAAATAAAATCTCACCATTAAGATCTGAGGGCAGAGGTCTGTTCTTACTTAACCAGTATATTACTTTGTTTTTAAGTTCCGCAAACCCCTCCTTCTTTCCTGGACTTAATTTAGGCACACCCGTAAGTATAATAACATATGGAGCAGATTCGGGTGGTAAGTCAATATATTCATCCACTTTGTTAGAAAACTGTCGAAGGTTTGGCTCCCCGGAAATTCTGGTGTTTATTCCTTCTAATGTTTTTTGCGGGGTTACTTTTTCCTTCTCTGCTAAGGAAGTAGGCACAGTTTCAGAGACAACTGAAATGGCTGAAGGCTGAGTGTTTGTGTCTTTAGCCAATGCTGCATCTCTGCCAGGGGTCATAACTGGATATTTCCTCTGGTCAACAGTTGTTTGATAAATAACCAGATCCTTCAATAAAGAACCGTTTGAGGAGGTTACAGTCGTTAGAGTGTCTAATTGCTCGGCTAGCCGTTTTGTTCTCTCATAGAGAGGTAAAAGAAGTGACTTTACAAGTTGTTCAAGTCTCTGGAATAGACAATCATTGGGGTCACGGGCAGAAGGAGGCATAGTGTCTTTACATTTTGAAGGGCCGGGGGATAACCTCGGTACCTTGGAACAGCTACCTATTGTTCCTGCACCGCCCCTCTTTCTTTTCAAAGTTGCCACAAGTCTGGGTTGTTTAGGAGAAGTCTTTTTCCTAATAGGCCTTGATTTTATTTTAAGAGGCGTATTCAGGGATTCCCCTTCCATGGCGAGGAGTGGAGAAGTCGTCGCACCTGTATTAATGGTAATTAAGTCCCGCTGAGAGTCCGTTGTCAGTGGCAGGTCCTGCAAAAGTAGCGGTATGCCCGGGTCGCTGAGTTGGGCAGAAGTATTTACCAGTTTGTTTGTTACAGGTAGGGGAGACGGAATCAACTGTATAGAACCCAGAGAGGAACGTTTGTCTGAAAGTAAGCCATGGGACAGACGTCGTTCCGTGTCCGCTATTTCATTGTCCAACTTCGAAACAGCTTTGGCTAGGAAGTGGTCAAGAGTCCCTTTCCGTGGACCTCCCAAGAGTGTAGTCTTGCCTTTGGGTGGCTGTATAGGCGGTGTTATAGGCATACTTGATATATGGGCACAGGCAGTGAAGAGGTATAAATATACGCGTACTGTAAACACTGAAGCTGCAAGGATTAAGATATGGTGTTCACCGCGAACTATGAGAGGAGATATATGAAATATCTTACTTGTGGCTGTCAAGAGTGGTAGCCCAGCCCAGCCTCTTCCGGCCCCGGACGGCCACAGACGGTCCCGCCCTTGTCCCGGGCTTCTCCCGGCGCTGCCCGCGCGCGGTCCCGCGACGCGGTTATCCCGGTGATCTTTTAAGCGCCTCCTTGGCGCCAACCCAGCGTCGGCGTGTCCTCAGCCGCTGGGGGTTGTGGGTATTGTAGTCGCGCCCCCGCTCCGCGGCCGCAGGTGGTGGTAGCGGCGGCGGGGGACGAGAAAGCAGGAGCAGTAGAGGGTCTCGCTGGCAAAAGTAAGTTTCAGTCCCGTAGTCCGTGAACGCTACACTGAGCCCGCTCCGTCGTTATCCCGGTGATCTTTTAAGCGCCTCCTTGGCGCCAACCCAGCGTCGGCGTGTCCTCAGCCGCTGGGGGTTGTGGGTATTGTAGTCGCGTCCCCGCTCCGCGGCCGCAGGTGGTGGTAGCGGCGGCGGGGGACGAGAAAGCAGGAGCAGTAGAGGGTCTCGCTGGCAAAAGTAAGTTTCAGTCCCGTAGTCCGTGAACGCTACACTGAGCCCGCTCCGTCGTTATCCCGGTGATCTTTTAAGCGCCTCCTTGGCGCCAACCCAGCGTCGGCGTGTCCTCAGCCGCTGGGGGTTGTGGGTATTGTAGTCGCGTCCCCGCTCCGCGGCCGCAGGTGGTGGTAGCGGCGGCGGGGGACGAGAAAGCAGGAGCAGTAGAGGGTCTCGCTGGCAAAAGTAAGTTTCAGTCCCGTAGTCCGTGAACGCTACACTTATTGTATAATGTGTTTATGTTGGTGAGGCCTATTGCGTAATGTGTTTATGCTAATGAGGTTTGGGCCTAATGTGTTTTATGCCTAATGCCAGCGCTATATAAAACTTTGCAAATAAATAAAATAAATAATAAATGTGATAATGCTGAGGTCATTAATGTACCAGTAGTTACTGGTTGTGCTTTATATTTACTACCTGCATTCCGATGGTTCTGACCGCTGCCCGATTGGCCTTGTCCTGTATATAATCCTCTGTGAATATTGCCTAGTGCCAGTTGACACAGTGTATATGTGTGATTATAATTCTAATGTGTGTTGGATAATACAAAGGCTATTTTTTATATAACCTTGTGTGGAGTTTCTTTTGTAGTGTGCCTAGGGTGTTGCTGCTGTATGTGTGTGTTGCGCAAATGCTTTACACATTGCCTCTGGGATAAGCCTGACTGCTCGTGCCAAGCTACCAAGGGGGTGAGCAGGGGATATCTTCAGCGTGTAACTCTCTTGCCCTGACTAGAGTGGTGGCTTCTGCCTGGCTTAGGTGTAAGCCCTAGCCAACCAGAAATCCCATTGCTAACAGCAGGGCAGTCCTTCTTTGGTCATCTCCAGTCCAGATGTGATCTGAGGTCTGGGTGCCAGGGATGACATTTATGCCCAGAAAGTGCCCTCGAGGAATTCAGCATTTACCAGCCAATGGGCTGCCAGGACTTTCCCTGCCTGATGATGACTTCCTACAATGTGTGACAGCCAGCTATCTCAGAGTACACCATTCTCCCCAATCCCTAGATGGCAGAACCCACCTCTCGGTGTTTGGAGTTGGTAGTCAATCCCAGAGGTGTGGCTGCCTGGGGGCTACATACTCACAGAAAAAAATGATTTGGCAACTGGTCTCCCCTCTCTGTCCCCAACATCAACCCATTTACCTGAACAAAAGAGCAGCCCCCTTGTGTGCTTCCACCATTTGACCTTCAAAGAGAGCTTCCCCTTTGAAACTAGCCTTTTTGGCTCACACCCTATGTGACTTCCTGAGGTAGCACCTCTCCCAATGTCAGGCCTCTATGTTCCCGCTTCTGAGAGTGGTTCAAACTTCTCCCCAGGAGGGCAGAAGGCTGTCTTGTGGCCAGCATCTAAGAATTGCCACTGGAAAACTTGGGCAACAGAGTGGCATCTTTCTAAAAGTTGCATTGCTCAAAAAGTTACATTAAATTTGACTTGGGCATCAAGTATTGTTTAATGTGATGATTATTTTGATATCTTGACGTACTAACTTTAGTAGTCCTGTTCAGAAGTTAGGGCAGCGGAGTTGTCAGTGTGTAATCCTGTACTCGCCAATGGGGCTACTAGCCTTTTCACAGTGACACCTTGCATTAGGGCTCAATAAGGGTGACATATGTATTAAAAATGAGGCTTGGGCTTTGCCATTAGTTTAAATCGCCAAGTCCAGTTATGAGGTTGAAACTGCTCTGCCAATCTGCAGATGTAGGCTGGGAGGCACAGTATCACGTTGTCACATCCGGGGTGGCACAATAGGTGTTGCAGCCTTAGTGGGACACTTTAACTTTCAGACCCTGGGTACCCTGGTTCCAAATTCTAGGGATTTATAAGAAAGTAAAGTTATACCAAGTTGGTATAAGTGATTCAAACATACTTTCAAAAGGTCAAGGAACTGGCACTGAGGTATGATTAGTTGGCCTTAGTGCTGTTTCAGAAAAACTAGCAGCATCTGTCCAAAACTTTGTGGGTGATCATGCAAAATGAGGCATTTCCCTACAGATGTTAATTCCGTATTCTGGGTGTACTGTTTTACGGTTTAAATCATCGAATTGCTTAGGCCGATGTCCCCGGATTCCAATAAGGATTCCCTGTGGGTCGCCGGATCCAATAATGATTCAGTGGATGCCCATATACTTTAGTAATTATTACACTGGCGTCCAAAGCAGTCAAAATGTTAAGAACCACAGCACTAGACTCATCATGTACAAAATCCCTTTGTCTATGCACCTAGCATGATGTCTGAGAAGTCATGGGGACAGTCTCAATGCCCTATCATAGCTTGATCCTCAAAGGATGTTTGATTCAGCAAGTTGAATATTTTTCAAAAGATTCTAAAATTAGATAGTATTTACTTCCTCAAGAATTTTTATAACAAATGGTGGACCAGTGACTGGTGGAGCACTGCTGAGTTATGAGGGGTGCATATTTGTTTTTAGGTCTTACTACAGACAGCTTTAGCTACAGGTAACTTTAGCTGTCTTGGTGTTCTGCAAGAGTTGATGCTTTTAAAAATAACAAAATAAAATGTGGCTTTCCTGTATTTTTGCTGATTTGCAATAGCTCAGATGGTTTTTTGCACTTGTTTACATTGTGTTTTCATTAAGAATTGGTTTATGAGGCATAATGTGCTTCTTGCTATTGTTTTTGATGCGCCCGGCCTCTCTTTTCCAGGCAGAGCACCCGATTCGGTGATATGGTATGGCTCTTGGAGATAAGAAAAGGGTGTCACTTTTTGCTTTTAACATTTAGTTTTTATTAGAACAATGACCCTTTGACATCCCTAGCAACTACTTTCACATTGCCCTGAACTTCCCTACAAGCTCACTTATGGGCTACTGATGATATTCAGTATGCAGAGAAGCTTTCCCTAATTTTATAGCTGGGCCACTACTGAAGTGCAAATTCAGCTTGAACATCAGCTTCTGTGATGTTACATTGGGCCACTGATGACATTCCACATGACTGATGGCTTTGGAAAAACCAATTATAAGTGGAAATGCATGCTAGACAATGATTGTTATTTTTTTAAGCAGGGTAAAACCACTCTGTAAGAAATTGGTTTATTAGTTGAGAGGGGTGAAAGCCCCACTGAAATTATATATTCTGTCCTTGTCAAGGTGAACCACAAAAGCCACTAAATAAACCTGTGCTTAACCATTTGGTAGCTTTGCACAACAACAGTCAGGCTTACATTAAAGTCAATGTGTCAAGTATTTATGCATCACTCAAACAGTAATTAAGTGAGAATACAACATGAGAAAAATCACAAGTCAATTTAGAAAAAGAAATTACAAATTAATGAATAAAATGACACCAAAGCGACAATAATCCACTCAGTAGAACAAGAGATGTATGTTTTTAAAGTTTTAGGCGGAAATAGCGCCAAAAAAGCTCATAGCACCACTCAGGGTTATCTGGCCATAATGGAAAGGGGTTAAGTCACAACTTGAGGCCGATGGCGACAAGGTTCATTCCGATGAAGAGTTGCCTTCTCAAGTCCACGTGAGGAGCTGCTGTCTGAGTTGCGTGTGGTTGCTGTTTTGGCACGAAGAGCTGGTCATCACTGGAGCTTCACTTTGGCGGTCCATACGGACTGTCACTGTCTATGCCAAGTGCAGGTCTCTTGGAGCTTTGCATTGGTGTTCACTGCAGACAGTTGAAGGGAAATTCAGGTCCTGCTGGTCACTTTGCTTTTGCCAGAAGCCCAAAACTTCTGTATCCTCACCTCTTCTTCCAGATGAGTACACCCTGATGCCAGCCAAGGGTCCAGGACTTGTGAGGCACGTCTTGGGGACCAGGACTCTCTCCTGCAGAGGCCAGCAGCAGGGATCAGACAAGTCAAGTGTGTGCTAGTCAGCTGGTCACCTGCAAGGAGGCATATGGAGGATTGTTGTGTTCCTATAGCTCATACAGGTCAGCCAACTAACCCCTGGAGATCCTTCTGGGGAACATGGGCTCGAGGCAAGCATGTCCAATCTTCTTTCTTCAGACACCAGGGCAGCCCTTCTTCTGAATCTTCCACAGGTCGAGTGTTATGAAGGTGAGACTTTTATGCCTGGTGCCAGCCTTTATGTGGAGGAATTCCCTGGCCTATCACCAAAACTGGTTCTTGTCATTTCTTCCTCTTCCCCTGGTCCAGGCTCCAAACTGATTAGGGGGACAATGGCAAGGACAGGCCTGGAGTCAGACTCATTTTGGCATTTGGCATGGCCATTTGAGTTGCCATCAGGGTAGGGTACAACTCCTCCCCAGCCATCTCAGAAAGAGCCTCTCCCCTCACACCTAGAACTGTTTTGCCCCAATTTGTGGAAAAAATACACAACTTAAAACATGAGAGCCATTACATTAGAAATTAGGCTGTCGGTTGACTGGAATATGAGCCCTACTCAAGGAGCAACCACAATCCTAATCAGGGTAAGAGGCAAGGCAGGCTAACCCTAAATTAACTTGTGCTCACCTTCTAGTAGCTTGGTACAGAGCAGTCAGGCTTAACTTTATTTATTTATTTGCAAAGTTTTATATAGCGCTGGCTAGACCCGGAAGTATCAGAGCGCTTTACATGAAGATCAGCAAGTTTGAGGTTACATAATTACGTAGCCAAGTATAGACATAGGAGAAAAAAAATCATGAGATTACACTATAATGTGAGTTATTAGCGGATACACATGTCTTATGGGGAGTGAAAAGGTAGAGAGGGATGGAAAACAGGGGTAAGGAATGCAGGTAGGAAACACAACGAGGAGGCGAGGAAAATAGTGTCTGATGTCCGACTGGGTAGGTGATGGCTGAGGGGTGAACCAGAGCCAAACTCCTCTATAGCTGCATAGGACAGCTCCACCGGGCACCGGCCAAGGTTGCTCGGGCACCGCGGTAAGTACAGACAGATAAGGTTTCCGCCCAGGGAACATCGTCATAGTTCCATCAAGAGCACCGGTCATGTGCAGGGGTGTAGCTTTAGGGGAGGTTTATGGGGTGGAATGCCCCCCACCCAATAACTGCTCTGTTGGTTATGAGGCAGCATAGTCCTTTATGCTGCTGGTAATCATGTGTTTATTTTATTAAGATTACTGAGCCTAGGAGGAGGAAGAAGTGTGCGAGAGCACAGGCATGGCCTGAGCTCAAAGCACACGTCTCAATAAAATTGGCACAATCACGCCAGAGCAATGGATCTCTCTCTACCTGTCACTAACTCCACTGTGCTGCTTGGATGACCCTACAGTGACCTAACTAATCCTCATCTCTTTGCACCTTTGTCAGGGTGTGGCACTACATTCAGTACCCAGTGCTTACGGGGCAACCATACACTGTCTCTTCATGCCAGTGATTCTATCTACAATTGGAATTCTACTTGTGTGTTCTGGGAGAGCTGTGCTTTCTCGTGAGAAGGCAGGGGGCGAGACGAACGCTCTTTAGGTGTGTATATTTTTACATTTCTGTCTACCACCGGCAGCATGTGCACCTGCCACATATATGTACTTGACTTGTTCGTAAACTCTGATGCATGAGTTTAATATATGTACTGTCCTGTGCTTTGAAGCAGCTGTTGGTTATCAGCAGCAGTGTAAGAAAGACCAATAATAATTTTGAATTCTTACATGACTTTGGAAATTAGATTTGAAGTCTAAAACTTGAGCATGGCGGTTTGGGTGACCAACAGCTAGGCACTTGATAAGGCCGGCTTTTAAAGCAATAAGCACCTGGAGGCTGGCGCCAAGTTTGAAAGCGCTGATTTGGGGGGGCACTGTGTTAGGAAATAGCTTTTATTAAAAGCGCCTGCTGCAGAGTTCCTTGTATGTTCCAGCAGTACTTAGGTAACAATAGAAATGTTAAGATAGCGCTGTACGCTGGTGATTAAATGTTATGTCCTGCTTGTCTAGTAGTAGTTTTGACTAGCGCGGAGGGTTATTGGGCCTTCTGCAAGGAACGTGTACCATGCAGATGATATAACTATATTTATGTTGATAGTTCAGTGGGTTTCTGGTTTTGTCACGGAGATACTTTTGTTACTTGCTGTTCATAAATTACAATCCTAGAACAGTGAACTATGAACTGTCATCAAAGAGCTATGTGCAAATTGCATGGTATAGGTTAGTACGTTATGCTGTTTTCTCCATAGTCATTCTTTAGCCTAATGTTGCTAAAAATGGGTTGGTTTGGATAGTAATAAAAATATTATTAGTAAAGCCAACTCCAACCAACCACAGTGATATGTTTTAAATCCTAAGTTTGTGTTTCTTCAGACCAACCACTCTTAAAATATACTGCCTACCAGTATGGATGGCATGTGATTCCTACACCGTGTAATCCTCAGTGTCTGATGTAATATTTCCTATAGACTGATATAGACAAGTATGATTTATTGTCTCTGCATAGTTTATGTGTGATGTAAAGTACTTTGACACCCTAAACTGGTTTGAATAGCGCTATAAAACAAATGAAATCCATTTGCTAGAAGGGCTAAGGAGAGATGAATGGCAATGTTGTATGGTGGTAGTGAGGAAATCCTTGGAGAAGGAGGTCACCGGCGGGGGAAGCATGCTGAAAAAGATTGTTGCACTGGGCGCCACCAGCACTAAAGGGGGTCTTGGCATCGGAGTAAGTTGCATAAAGAAGAGACACTTTAAAAAAAATAAAGAATCACCACTTTTAAAGTGTGTTATTTTTAAAATTTTACTTTTTGTCCTTTTGTGACTCAGTGACTTGGGTGTAGAATGAAACTTAAAATACTCAATGTTTATCTGCCAGTCACTGAAATCGAGCTTCACAAAACTGGTTTGCATTTGAAGATTTTAAAGAATCTGATTTGGATATTTTGGAGACAGAAGTCAAAATAATGAGTAGAGACATTACTAGATCAGGGAAATCTACTCTCTGTGAAGCAGCACAGCTCATAGCTGGCAAATCTAACATTTGCCAACATCCGGCTTTGGCTTACAAATTAGCACTGCTTGTACCAGTTACTGTTGCCAGCAATGAGCATAGTTTTAGCCGACTAAAATGGTAAAGAATTGCCTTAGATCCACACTGAGAGAGGAGCGCTTAAATAATTTGATGCCCATCACTTGTGAATCACTTATTGCAAATGAACTAAACTTAGCCAGCATAGCTTCAAAGTGAAATATAAATGATCAACAAGTTTCAGTTTAAGGTCCCACTTCATTTTGCTCCTAGCCACAAATGATCCTTTATTTTTCATACAGGTTCCACGTTTTATGATTTTGGGACAATGCTCTTTTGTGAATTGGGGTTTATCTGGCTCAAAGGTTTATCAAGGCAAAGATAAACTGATCCACAGAACGCTTCCAAAGGACACTTAAACCAGAATAAAATGTTAACAGACTAGTTGAATGCTAATAAACAGTGTTTTGATAGTTCCAGACCAGTGGATAATAATCAATAAAATGCAATTTTCAGGTAAAAGCTGTTTGTAAAACAATTATAAGTGTCCTATTGTGCTTTTTAAGCCCATCCTAAAAAACCTTAGCTATAGTATACGGAAGTTTGCAAAAACGTAGTAAACACTATGAGTTCTGTCCTAACTTGTGGTGTGGCTTATGACTATATTAATGCTACCAATAATGTTCTTGCTTTACTGAATAACTTAAAACTAATGCCCCTAAGCTTGTCTGTTATCCCCATTCAGTGACCTCAGTCAGTTTCTACTCTTTTCAGTTGGGTCCACTATGTTGGTAGTTGGGAAATCTCAGACTCACATCCCCTAATGTTTTTGACTAAGGTACGCGCCTGGCAAAGTGTTAAGTATTTGTGCAACACTTCAAACAGTAAAACACCGCACAGAAAGATTCCACACCAGTTTCAGAACATAGAACTTGATTTAATAAATAAAACAAGACCAAAGAGATAAAAATCCAATAAATAGAACTTGAGATATTGAATTTCAAAGTTTTTACATAAAATAACGGGTAGAAGCAAAAAGTACTATTCGGGATATGTGGTTGCAACGAACCAGGACAAAGTCAAAAGTTCAGGCCGACCATGATGGATACAGGGACCCAATTGGGCCCACTGAACAAAAGTAACTAAATCCTGGGTGAGTGGATTTAGAGGATGCGTGGTACAGTCAAGGTGATGCGCTGGGCCGATCCACGTAGTGGCGACGATGCGCTGTAGGCTGTGATACTGAGGTTCGGTGTCATCGAGGCTGCCGTCAACAGAGATGCAAGGGTCTTGCACTGGGAAGGACTTTGTGTCATCATTACAGAGCCTCACCTGCCTTCGTTGAAGCTGCCAATTTGGAGGTTTTAATGAAGATGTTGATTCTCTTCCAAGTGTGAAACATGGTAGGAAAGAGTGAGTATTTTCCTGGGTGTTGGACCAAATATAGAGAGTAGCATCTCACCAACATTTTGGAGTGGCTTTGATGAAAAGCTCTCCTTTAATCTCGTTTGTCCCTCTCGCTACCATTCATGCTTTGACAAAAATGTACCTGTCCAGATTTCATACAGAGGGTAGGAGAAAGGCGTCCTAAAAACAGGCAACTTGCATGCATGAACCCAGACCGCTATGCAATTCAGTTTTACTGGACAGCAACATGTCAGGGCACCCTGATATCAGCATATATCAATGGCCCAGTCAATACCATGCATCAATGTTCTGTGAAAATATCTATATCAGAGATCCCATGACTCAGATATTATATGTCTTCAGTGGCTGTAGACTGTGCATACATCAATGGCTGCAGCCGGGTACCAAGCTTCATCTGCCCCGGCACAGTAACTAGCACTAGCAGCCCACATTAAGAAACCTGCAGAGTAGCATGCCTTACTTTTTGCCACATGGGTGCTTGGCCCGTATTGTTGGAAATGATCGCCTTGCCCTGAGAAGAGCAGGAAGGCTGCAGCTACCTGTACAAATGAGGAGTAAGAGGAATGCTAGATATTTTGACCATAACATTTCGAGTGTTTATGTTGAGGAGAATGTGGTTTACAAGGTGAAGGGGATATAGAAAGGTACTTCCATTGGCAATTTGACAGTCGGGCATGGGACTTGAAAAGTGTGAAGCACAGTGGCTTATTGAGCAGTCAGGGGCAGGCTCAGGTTGGCAAGGCGGGCAATCGGACATGGTCCAATGGGCATGTTGCCGAAGCCAGTTGGTGGGCTGTTTTTTAGGTGGACTGCACAGTCCAATCAGCCATGGCCATCCCTGTCTCTACTTCACGTGCACGAAATAAGAGGCTGTTATCACAGCCTTTGCATACATATACTGAGCTTGACCCACACCAGGCCGGCTCATTGTCAGAAGCAGCATGACAATGGACTGCTCCTTCTGTCCCTCCAGGTGCGACAGAGGCCTCAAGGAGCTGCTGATGGGAAGCCATTAACACTTGCTTCGCAGTGGACTGTGGTAGGGAGGAGGACTGGAAAGCTAGGGTGGTGGGGGGTAGTTAGGGCCAGCGAGGGAGCTCCTCAGGTCGTTTATGTCCCTCCCATGTCATGTAAGGGGGTTGCATAAATTCGTCTCTGGGGTTCTCCTTTTCCTGCCAGAGGTCGAGTTCACACTATAAAAAAATGAAGAATTTTGGATTGTGGGCACTTTTATTTGGAAGTGCTCGGGCCTAATTGTGATCCTAATCCGACACTGGTCAGGGATGAGCAGGTCAACTTGGACTAGAAGGAACATGCAAGCTTCAGCACGGGGGAGGGGGTCTAGTCAGTGGGCAGGAAGCGGTCATGTAGGATTACATGGTGCAGTACCTCCTTGCATGCTGTAAAACAGAATTCATAGGGACCAGGGTTCAGACTACAGGACCTTAATCAGTGGAGCAAAGCCACACCAGAAGAACATATAACTATATTTTTAAATTTTCCTGGAAAAGAAGGTAAAATCTACAAAAAAAAATAACTAAAACGTCTGTAGGAATAGAAGTGAAAAAATAATATTCTTTAATGTCTCTTAGATCAATTGAAAATGTATTGTATTCCTGTCTGTTAAGTAATATTGAGAGGTCGCTTTTTCAAAGTCTGTAAAACAAATATTTAGAAAATTATGCATTTAACCTTAATGCTTCCTGCCCACCATTGTCGTCAATTTGTGCTATGGAAATCTGCTTCTCGGGGACTGAATGATTTGAAGTTAAGTTTGTCAATAAGCAGCCATTTGAAGATTACTTCGAAGCAAAGCATTCCTTCCTGGAGGGAACATAACATAAAATGTCTATTTGCCTTTAAAGCCACACGAGTATAGTACATGAGATTATGGAACAAAACAAATCAACACAGAAGAACGGTAAACACAAATTAAGCCCGTAAGTGACCCGAGTTCCAAAGAAAATCACGTGCCTGCCTCGTTTGATGACAAGGAAATAGAAAACATACCGTGTGCAGTGATGTTTACCTGCCAGATGTTGCTAGGCAACTCACTGCCATTGAATATAGGTTAGCATTTCAAGCACAGACCAGCAATAGACGTGCAGAGGCAGATTTAATGTCTGAAACCACGATGTCGGTCCTGGAAGATGGCTGTTACTTTTCAAGTTCGTGAAGCTCTTGGTAATTATGATGGTCAACATGAACCCACTGTGGAAGTACCTACCTGAGGACAGCCCCATCTCTGGGAAGAAGAAGAAGCTAAAAATCGAAGGGAAGCAGCTTATCTCACTGCCCCCGGAGGTGTTTGGCCTCGAGGCGCTACAGGTGCTTGAGATGAGCCCAGAGAGGCAGAGCTGTCTGTCGTTTCAAATGGGCCTCGTGCCCAGGGAAATCGGTCTTTTACGAAACCTGACCGTCCTCTACATGGACTCCAACAGCCTGAAGGCGATCCCACCTGAGATAGGCTGCCTGGAGAATTTGCAGAGGCTCACACTGAGCAACAACTGCCTGGCCTCTCTGCCGGTTGAACTTGCCAGGCTCCAGAAATTGCGCAGTCTTCACCTTGCCAATAACTGCCTCACAGCCCTGCCTGCTCCAGTCTGTCAGCTGAAAACGTTAACTTTCTTGGACGCAAGTGATAACCAGCTGGAGACGCTCCCCGAGAGCATCAAGAACCTGAAACGCTTGGAGACCCTTCTGCTTCTGTTCAACTCCCTCGAGAACCTTCCAGAATCTTTCTGTAGGCTGAAGCGCCTGCGCAGTGTGTGGCTCGGACACAACCGCCTGAGGAGGCTCCCGGCGGGGTTTGGCAATCTGGAAAACCTGGACTGGGGACGCAGTCAATGTTCATGTAACTTTGAAGGGAATCCTCTGGAATACCCCCCTGAGGAGGTCTGCAGGCAGGGACCCGAGAGAATCAAAGAATACTTCGATTCATGGAAGCTTGTGTGACTTAGTTTGCGCTTTTGACACGCATGCTTGCAGTGATATTATATACTGTGTGCAGACATATGACCCAATAAGGTAAATGTGGATTTTTTTAAACTGGATATTGTTCAGTCGCACTATGAATATTCTACTGCTTGTAAATATACAACCTGGAAACTGAAATATATAAAGAAACGGGCAGTTACAAGTTGACTGATCAACTGCACGCAGTTTTTCTCAGCTACTTCTGAAAGACTCTAAATTAATTCTGTCTGTAGTTTTTTAACACAGTATAATACAGGCACTAAAGGCAGACATTTAAATGAGAGTGCACCACAGAGTGAAAAACGGATGTAGAATGTATATGGGCCTGGTCATTATGCAGCACCAATAATGATTGGATGTGTAAATAAATGCACCTTTTCAAGTTATGTACTTGGCTTTACTACCTCTACTGGTGTGGAGCAACCGGCTGAAAATATCTGGGAGAAATATTGTGATATGTGCAAAATAAAGGGAAACGTTTTGGTGTTACCACTGCATCTTCTGGCAACACCAAACAAGGGTTTGTAATGGTGCAGAGCATTACGGTTAAAAGAGAGTGAATTACCGCAATTATCACAAGAGAGTGAGGGGCATATGTACAAGACCCTATCGCAATCCCAACGTCACCTATAGTGACGTTGTGGTGGTGTAGGGGCTGCGCCTTATGTACAAAGCACCGCTAAGCCACTTAACGTGGCTTAGCGCTGCCTTGTACATAAGGCCCCCTTTCCTGCTAAGGTTAGCTTGAAAGTGGTGGGCAGTGGGTGTTGCGGTGGGCATTCCATTGCAACCTCCATTCATTTTGACGCTGCTCCCTATGTACAAGGGTGGTGTACATAGGAGACAGCACCAAAATTAAGACCAGGTAAAAACTTGTCTTAAGATGGTGAAACGAGGAGAAATATATAATTTCTCCTTGTTTTTATGTCTCGGCTGAGCCAGCGCATGCGCTGCCCTGGTGAGACATTTAGTAAGTGGGTATTCAAAGTGCTACCCACAGGCTTTTGCCGGCCACCAGCTTGCTGTTACACGCACAAGCGCGCGCGATGTGCACAGCTGCCATCTGGCTTTCTGTAATGGCTCATTAAGCCTTACAGCACGTAAATCCCCTCCCCTACCCCCTCCCTTCTCCCACTCCCTCCCCGCGCGCGCACTACTCGCGTCCACTTTTTGCTCGCGCTTCTTGTTGTAATTTGCCTTCAAGGCGGTTGCATGACTTTTCCAATCGCGCGCGCGCACCACTCGCATCCACTTTTTGCTTGCGCTTTTCTTGTTGTAATTTGCCTTCGAGGCGGTTGTATGCTGCTATACAAATATTGTGAAAAACTCAAGTGAAATGAGTGAGGTTTTTCTGAGTGGTGACCAATCACATTTTAGGAGCACATGACAAAGCTGGTGTCTAAGTACTGTGCACGAAATTTGCAAAAGTGCTTTGAAATGGCCCGAGCGGGACCTAGCAGCCATTACCTCTCACCAGCGTCAATGTCTCTGAGAATGTTTACTGTGTGCTCTGCGCGTTTTCCGAGGTGGCTGTACATGCGCAGCTTGCCTGCAGGTGGCACTCTCTTTCTCCTTTTCATGTGCTGCTCGTTGTTTAAATGGAACCTGATCCGCGAAGAGGATTGGGTGCTAAGAGTCTTCATTACCCAAGATGAGATGACATAATCCATACATGCTGGGGTGTGGGAATCCTAGCCAAGCAGTCTCCCGCCCTGCCTTTTGCTAAAACAAAAACTGCTTACCAGTTCATTAAAAAGTCTCTCTTGTTTTGGTTTCTGCCATCTATATCTCAGATGTTTGGCAGCAAAGGTCGATTTGTGCAAAAAAGCTTGGCTTATTGGGAATGCTGTTGTGCTTTGTTCTCTCGCCGTACATATTTTTGTGTGTATATCGTTTCAAGAAAGCAGCGCTAATGGGGCCACGCTGCCTCTGATTTTCACGCAGTGAAAGTGTCATTTCTGGTCTTGTGTGAATGGGAAACATTGAGGAGTTGACTTAACTGCAGGAGATTTTAATTTCAAAGAGCTCCATCCTTGCAGTTTCTATCAAGGGCCTGACAAAGGGCTTTTTTCATTTCACTATTGACACACGTGGCTCAATATTTGAATGTTAATTTATTTTTTAACTTTTCTTGTGCACTAAAAGGTTACATTTACAAACGCTTCAAAGCACAGAAAAAGTTATGTAAACAGTGTCTTATTCAAATCAGGTCCAATATGGAAAAAAAACCTCTTGAATCACTTCTACTGAAAGTGCTGAAATCTTCCCAAATCTGAGAAATATTGAAATGGTAGACATTTTGTTCTCAGTTTCCACTGACATTTCCAGTGGAGCAAAAACAGTCCCTTGCATACTCGCAAACGTGTGTGTGATGAAGAAATAACTGTAAGTCTTTGAAAGTTTCTTGAATCTTTTTTTTGCCCACCACTAACTTGGTTACAGAGGGACAACTCATTCTAGTATCCTTGCATATTAATTGCAGCAAACTTTGGGCCCAAGTAAGAGGGATTCCCGTGTTTAGAAAAGGTGGGAGCTAGAATATCTAATTTTGCACTTTATCCTTTTAAGGTGATTTATATACCATTGTTTTTGAGTTTTATGAAAAAGAATCAGTGGCTAAGTTTGCTTCAAATTGGGCCATGTGAAATCTGAGGCTTCTGAATCAGTGCCAAGCTGTATACTCAAAATGTAATGCATGCTTACCCCACTCTGTGCCATTCCTTCTGTATTTATTTATTGACGCTAGTGTCTCCTTATGACTTCAATGCACTCTTTAGTTGCTTAATACCATGTAGACACTGGACAATTAAATGAAGCGATGAAATACCGCAAGGCATCTTGTAATTGTCACAAATATTACAATATGAAATTCACCTCGAGGTTGACGGTATTACAAACATATGTCAAAAGATTTTAATGTTTTTTCTATAACGTTTTTTTTTTTTTTTAAGTTTGAGTTTATTGAAACCACAAAGATATTACAATATGCAATCAAAAAACCATTAAGAAAACATAAGTAACCATAATATATATAATAAGGGATAAAAAATATACTGGTTACAATCAACACTGCATCCTAGATTAAAGAAAAAGAAATGAGGGAGAAAATAAAGGGGGGGGGGGGTTGGAAACAATATAAATGTCATTTGAAAAAAGTGCAAAGCAAAATGTAACAGTAAAGTGGAGCATTGCATGTAATTAAAACTTTAAAAAGGATATAATTAAATAATTGTGTAAATATAATATGTAGAACAGCATTAGATTGCTCAATAAAAAGACAACAGAACAAAATCATGGTGGTTTACGGACATCATCTGATGTTCTAACAATAGTAGTAATTGAAGTATTTGAAGAGGCGGAAGCAGATAAATATGTAGTGAGAGGGAGCCAAAGCAAATCTCTTTTAATTGCTAATGACACAGGGGTAAATAATTAGTATCAAGTCTATGATGGAAACAGAGGGCGTTCCACCAGGCTCTGTAAGTAACTTTATCTGCATGTTTCCAATTGGAGGTGATTAAATGTAAGGCTATAGCGAGTAATAAATCAATTAGCTGAAAATGTGATGGGGATTGAGGCCAAGAAGGGGATAAAGAACCTAGAAAAATATTTGGGAGGGAAAAGGAAACCTTAGTGTTAAATATTTTGTTAATTTGAGACCAAACTAAATGCCAAAATTTGTCAATATTGGGGCATTCAAATAACGTGTTTTAAATCAGCCCTTAAGCATGGACAGGACCAGCATGATGATGGGGTGTTAGAGAAAATGAAGCTAAATTTGCAGGTGAATATAATAAACGTTGATATACAAAATAAAGAGTTTGAGTGGTGTTGGCCGCTCGTGAGGTTTTATGAATCTTTAACCATAATTTATCCCATAGAGAGACAGACCAGCATTGCGATAGGTCCTTTTCCCATGCCAATTCAGTCTTCGTTTTGCACCTTGCCGAAGAAGATAATAGACATTTGTAAAGGGAAGATGCAGAAGGGGAGGTGTTTAATAACGGAAATAATGTAGAGCATGTTATAGGGAGATCAGGAAAAGGTGGAAGTAACGAAAGATATTGGTGGAGAGAGGGGAGTAAAAGATCATATTGTTTCTTGAAAGAGTTAGGAAGAGCAAAGTTAGATTTAAGATCTGAAAAAGATAAAGGTTTATTATCAGGCAAGAGTTGAGAAATCCATACCAGCCCTTTGGATTGCCACGATTTCCAATAGAAAGCACGATTTTTAATGCGTAACAGTTTATTGTGCCAGATAGGTTGCTGAGAAAGTGAAATAAGCGAAGGATAGGAAGATGGCAGAAGAGGAGTTAAGAGTTTATGTGTATTAGAAATGACAGAATGACGTAAAAAAGAGGTGTTAGCAGAGAAAGCAAGGGATTCTAGAAAGCCAAAGGGGGAAGTGAAGAATTTTTCTATGCGCAACCAAATCGGAGGATAAGTAGGAGAGTCAGAGGAAAGCCAGTGAGAGGCTTGTTTTAGAGAAAACGCATAATGGTAAGATTTAAAATCAGGAAACTTAAGTCCGCCATTTGATTTGTCTTTTTTAAGAGTGGATAAAGCTATTCAAGAGGGTTTGCCCTTCCAAAGAAATTTTAATAAAATGCGATCTATTCTCTTAAAGTAATAGCCCAGGATATGTACAGGAATCATTGAAAGAGAGTATAAAATAATGGGAGCAAGCATCATATTAATAGAGTCTAATCTACCCCACCAAGAGAGAAAAAGAGGGTGCCATTTAGTAATTGAATAATTTAGTTTCTTAGTGATATAATCAAAATTCTGTTTTAAAGTTTCTGAAATAGTTGGGGAAAACCATAAACCTAAATATTTTAATTTTGAGGATTGCCAGGAAAAGCCAGTTTGAGTAAAATAGTGTTTGAGACACAAGACATTAAGGGGCAGAACTTCACACTTATCTCGATTTAGGCGGTACCCCGATAGTTTCGAAAACGCATCTACCTGAGATAGGAAAGGGGGAAGAGAAGTGTCTGGATTGGAACAATATAAAAGAATATAATCTGCGTAAACAGACATTTTGACTTGATGGGAGCCCAGTTGGAAACCTGTAATTTGAGTATCCTGCCTAATTTTAGTGAGGAATGGTTCCAACGCGACTACGAATAATAGGGGGGATAGGGGACAGCCCTGACGTACACCTCTAAAAAATAGTCGGAAACCTTACCGTTAGCAAAAATAGATGCTTTGGGACCAGAATACAATAGAGAAATCAAGGAAATTAATTTAGGAGGGAACCCTATCCATTTGAGAGCATGGAACATAAAGTCCCAGCCAATCCTATCAAAGGCCTTTTCAGCGTCTAAGCTATGGCTGCAAGCGGGTAATCTATGGAAGAGGCCTTGCTAAGAATATTGAAAAAGACTCTAGAATTATCAGAGGATAAACAACCTTTTACAAAGCCTGACTGCTGCGGTCCAAGAAGCTCAGGCAAAACAGGGTCAATACGTAAGGCAAGAATTTTAGCAAAAATTTTGTAATCTGTATTAACTAAAGATATAGGGCGATAGTTTTTACAAAAAGAAGGGTCTTTGCCTTCCTTGGGAATTAATCAAATGATAGCATCTTGAAAAGTGCCTTGAGACGATCCATTCTCAATAAAGAAGGTAAATAAAAGAAGAAGTTGTGGGAGAAAAAGCTTTGTAAAATGTTCATAAAATTCAATGGTAAATCCGTCGGGCCAGGGGTCTTACCTCGTCTTAAAACCGACACAGCATGGGCAATTTCTGCCAATGTAATATCTATCTGTAGCGAATCAAAATCAATGTGTTGTGAAGGGGGGGGACTAATGGATTGAAAATAAGAAGACAGGTCCGAGTGAAGTGGTTGGGTCTCGGGAGTGTAAAGATTTTTATAAAAGGAAACAAACTCAGTTAAGATATCTTCATCTTTGAGAAGAGTGTCACCATTAGAATTAGTCAGAGAATCTATCCTAACTCTATCCCGACGCGTTTTTAGATAATTAGCCAATAATTTCCCCATTTTATTCTGACCCCCGTAGTAACGAGCACTACTCTTCAGAAGATAAAAAGAAGCCGCTTCCATGGATAATTTATTAAAGGTGATCTTAGCAGTAATAAGTTCTTTCAAATAAGTTTCAGAATAAGAATGATAATAAGCATATTCTAGTTTTTTAATTTGGTCAAGCAATTGAGCCGAGTGTTTCTCAAAACATTTTTTCTTTTGAGAGACGAAATTGATAATGAAGCCTCTTGCAGCTGCCTTGAAGGAATCCCAAATCATAGAAGGAGAGGAATCATGAGTTGTATTTATGATCAAGAATTCTGAAGCGAAAGAACTGAATTGGCTAGAAAAATTAGGATCCATGAGCAATGAATTATTAAATCGCCAACGGCCAGCAGACGGGCTGCAAGGAATTAGGTCAAAATCAACAGAAACCGGGGCATGATCTGAAATTAAAATGGACCCTATTTCAGAGTGGAGTACATGTTGCGTTAAAGATTTACTTAAAAAGAGGTAGTCAATACAAGATTGTTATTTGTGTGGGGGGGAGAAGAAGCTGTATTCTCGTAAATCAGGATGACACAGTCTCCAGATATCGACTAAAGATTTTTGATGAATGGTAGAAGTAAATTGTGAGTGCATTTTATTATTTACAAATCTGACTGGGGAATTCCTATCCAAAATGGGATCACAGATTTGATTACAATCACCGCCAAGAATAATATAATCATCATCAAGTGAAAGTAATTTATCAGAGATTTGCAACCAAAAAGTATTGTCAACGGAAACTAGAGCATAGACATTAAAGAAAACCAACGGTATTTTATCAATAAGTAACTTAACAATAACCCAACGACCTTCAGAGTCAATTTCTTGAGAAATAACAGTATGAGATAGAATGAGAACACCATTATTCTTACCCAAAGCTGGGGAAGAAAACACATTACCAACCCAACATTTCTTTAATTTAGACGCTTCAGCATCAGATAAGTGGGTTTCTTGGAGAAAAGCAACATCAGTTTTTAATCTAGCTAAATGGGATAATACTCGTTGTCTTTTAATAGGATGATTCAATCCCTTAATATTCCATGTGGTAACTCTGAACTTAACTGAATATGAGTCAAATCATTAAACCATGAACATACAATGCGATAAACAGTCATAAGAACAAAATCAGTAGGTGAATGAGAACTCAGGAACATACCAACAAGAAGGTAGGAGAGGAAAAAATTAACAACAATAGTATTGATAAACTCAATAAGGGAGAAGGGCAGTGAACAAAAAGTATGAATTTGCGAGTAATCAGATAGGAAGGAAAGAGAAAATAGAGAATAGAATATGGGAAGTGCAAGAGAAGAGAAAAAAAAGGAAAAGGAAAAAGAGGAAGAGAGGAACAGTGATAAAAGGCAATAAGAAAGACACAAAAAGGACATATGAACAAAGAACATACTTACATGAAGATGATTCAAGGAAACAAAGGGGAGGGGTGAGGCCACATGACCCAGACGGCATGTCCAGGATTGACCAACGGAGGACGAGGGGCAACAAACCAAAAAGATAAGATATCTGCGGAAGTGAAATAGGACAAAAACAATAGAACGATTAATATAATAAATAATGAAAAAATGTGAATATAAGGTAAAATAGAGCGATTAATACAATGAATTACCGAGTGAAAATTACAGAACTATCAAAGCCAAGAGAAATAACAGATAACACATAGATGATAAAGAGAAAGAGTATTAAATGAAGAATCTGTAAAAAAAAACATAATGTCAAGTAATATTTGAGGACGAAGATCCAGAAGCATCCATAGCATCCGTCTTGCTAAAGTTTATAAAACTCTGTAGTTGCAGCGGATCCTCATAGGTTGTCGTCTTGTTATTGAATGTGACCTTAAATAAGCAGGGGTGAAAGAGCCCACAGCGCGCTCCCATGGAACGGAGAGTAGTTCTCATGCCAAGAAAGGCCTTACGTCTGTTAGCAGTAGACTTGGCATAATCATGCGCAAAAAACAGAGTTGAGCCAGACCAAGTGACGCGCTGAGAAGATTTAACAGCTGACAAAACCTTCAGTAAGTCTGTGTATTCCAAGAAATACAAGATAACACCTCTCGGTCTCTGTGAAGATGAAGCAGTCGAAGGAGGACGACCTAATCTGTGGGCTCGTTGAATGTTAAGAGTGGTGCCTTCTGGCATATGAAGAATCTTGGGTAGGAAAGTTTTAAAGAAGGCAGGAGGATCTGATCCCTCCGACCCTTCCACCAGACCATAAATGCGCAGATTATTCCGTCTATTTCGATTTTCAAGGTCCTCAACTTGGCGCTGGAGCACGGATACTTGAGATTGAAGTTGAGACACATTGGTAGCGGTATCTTTAAAGGAAGACATGTTATACTCGACTGCTGTAATTTTTGTGTCAAGTTGAGACCAAGTATCAGTGAGAATTTGTAATTTGTTGTTCGTTTCCTCCATAAAGGGTCGAAGGGCCCGAATCTCCTCAACAGCGTCTCCATGGAAACAGGTGAAATTGTTTTAGGTGGAGAAGGAGGGTTTTGTTTTAGACGTTTGGTGACGGATTTTCCAGAGGGTGCTGGTGGGGGAGAGGGATCCATATTTGTCGTAAAGTTTTGAGATGGAGACAACAAGGAATCCTCTAATTTAGAAAATGCAGTGAAACTTTTTGAGTTTTTGATGAAGATATGCTTAGACGTGGGTTGTTTAGAGAGAGTGCCTTTTATTCTACCCATAAAGTTCAATCCAAGCACAAGATCTATTCAAAAAGGGGTAGAACGTGGCAACATTAAAAATAAGAGCCACTGGCAAGGAGAGAAAGCCACAGCAGGCACTAACCAGAAAGATAACAACTCTGGTCAAACACCCCACAGCAGCGATATATCCAACAAGTATCAGGTCGATACTAAGCAAATGATGGCCAAATGCACAGATGAAGCGCCGAATGGAAAAAGGGAAAATTACACTGCAGGCATAGAGACGAGGGATAGGCTACAAAATGGCTGCCATGAGTGCCTCTCCTCAGGTAACTTGGAAATGGCTATAAATAAAAAATAACAGCCTCTGGTGATGAAAGTTATGGAAAAGAGAGTGAAAGCACATTTATTTGAACGCTTCAGGCATAATTAGCAGCTCAAAAATAAAGCCCACCTCTTAAAAAGTTCCTCAGCACAAGTTCGGAAAAAACAAAATGGCAGCCGCGAAAACGCGTTGCCGCCACACAGGGACTCACTTCATTGAAATTAATCACTCTCCGCTATGAAACGGAGACGAAGAGGGCCGCGCGGCAACCAGCGGGTGTTCCGACGTTCGTAAGCTTCATTCTGCCCACAGTAGGAGATCAGGTAAAGCGGTGCCGCCAGGTCGCACCGGGAGCCTCACCCGGACGCCGCCATGCATCTCGGGCGCCAAGCCACGCCCCTCTATAACGTTTTTTTAACACTATAGTACATTTGTTGTTTAACAGTGGTCTGCCCGAGACGGATGTCTATAAAGATAGAAGTCAGTAATGCTTTTAAGGAGGTTCTGTGTTGCTGTTTGTCATCCCCTATTTAGTTGCTAAATGTCGTTCAGTGATTTTTTTCTCTATTGAAGCAGTGTTCTTGACAAATAATTTGTGCAATTGTGCCGCATTTGTGACTGGAAGCCCCATTTGTGCTGGGGAAAGCATGCTGCTCTGTCCTCAGGGGGTGGGAGTGTTATTGTCTTCCACTGAAACCGTATACATCAGTCATTAGTCAGCTCCCTGCAGAGCAGGGCTTATGTTATAGTGAAAATGTCAACATTCTCTAGGCGCTGCATGTCTTGTCGTCGCTTCTCTTGTTTTCAGACGCATGGAAGGGGTGTTTGGTTTCTCCTTACAGAAAAAAGCCCACTCACTGCACCAAAGGAAAACATGTTGTGCAGCATTTAATGAGAGGCTTAACTTATATTCTTTGTCATATGCTTTACAGGTTCAGATTAGCATCACCATTTTGTTGCACCACTTTAGGCATAATTCTAAACAGAAAGGTACAGTAACAAACTCTTGCAAAACCAATAGGTCTGTCTTTTGGGACCTATTGCTTGTGACCTATTGATTTTGCCAATGGTTGTTAGCCACGCAGCAGAGCATCCCAGATGCTGCGCAGACTGGCTAAAGTAAAACAAGCAAATTAAAATTTAAGGCAGTCGCCTGCACCATTTGTTAGGTGTGCGCAGGACGCATGCACGCACGCCGCAACTAGAAAATGATGCAACCCACCCTCTTTTTTAATAACTTTTTATTACTGATCCAAGCGGAATTCGTAACTAAAGCTCTCTCTCTCTACCTCTCTCTCTTTCTCTACCTCTCTCTCTCTACCCCTCTCTCTACCCACCTCTCTCTACACACCTCTCTCTACACACCTCTCTCTACCCACCTCTCTACATACCTCTGTCTCTCTACACACCTCTCTCTCTCTCTCTACACACCTCTTTCTCTCTACCTCTAAGTGGCAGCCGGAGCCTGGTAGCACTGCTTGTCCTTTAAAAAAAAAACAAGCATTGGCATAGCCAATAGGTCTCGCCTTTGGGGCTTTATAAGTGTTTAACCATGCAACAGTTAATTTTGTTGCACCAAGGATATTGTGCTGCATATCTAAATACTTATAAGGTCCCAAAAGCGAGATCTATTGGCTATGCCAATGCTTGTTGCTTTTTTCCATGTGTCCTGCCTTGTGCAGCACACATGGAAAAAGCAAAATGCCATTGTTTGTTTATGTACAGGAAGGTGTCCCTTCCTGTACATAAACAAACTTTAAAAAAAATGCCATTTTGTCACTTTCATGTGTGCTTCATGAAGCAGCACACATGAAAGTGACAGAATGGCATGTTAGGATTTTTTATTTGCAGGAAGGGACACCTTCCTGCACATAAACAATCCTCCCCTGCATGCAGGCACCCTTGTTGTAAGCCAGAATAGTATATCAAAAATAGTATATCAAAAATAGTGTTTGACACAAATGTTGTGGCCTGAATGTAAGTTACAAATTCGGCTCAATTAAGTGTATTTGTCAGACGATATTTAAGCCATTCTATCTGGGTAGCCTACCCTCACCATGTTTCACACCTAATAACTACAGTGCTGTGAAGTGACTGTAGGGCTGAAAACTGGCACTTAACAAAGTAATTAAATGAGTACAGTAAAAAAGTAACAAATAAAATATCTACATTGGGAAGTGCAATAATTATATGACCTTATCTTTTATGTGACATTTGTTATTAGCTCTAGGCGCAGCTATTTATGGGCCGGATACCCTTTAAGGTCTATGATATTATCAGATTAGATAAGGAAACAACAAGCCAAATGTACTAATTTTTCATGCAACTCAGAGCAACAGACATGGTTGCGGCGTTGCACTGCCTGAAAGAGAAAGAGCAGTATATGGCCACATCAAGTAAGATATGCGCTTTTTCCCTCTCGCTCTGCACTGGGGCACTTAAGGCTCACTTGCACCAATACACACATCCTTGCACTATAGTACAAGCGTGTGTGCCAGACGTCAAACATAAGCTCGGTACTTTAAGGATACCACTTTAGTACAAATTACTATGCTTTGACTTAGGTGAATACTTTTTCCAGTTTGTGTTTGTGTACAGTGTAGCACAAATACAAAGTTAGAAACATTTTGAGAACTTTTTTCCCCCAAATGTTACTCTTAGCCTCAAAGAGCTGTACATGTTTGGTGCTCATCCCTAACTACCATTTCCAGTAGATAGGGATTTGTTTCAAAACCCATTGGTGATTGCATGTGAATTCCCATGTACCATCCAAGGCCCGCCTCCTTGATGTAAAGTAGTAGAGCTACTTTGCATTACTTGTGATCCACTTTCCAACACAAATCAGTATTTGCTTTGAAAATTAAATCTCAATACAACACTTTGCATCGGATTTGCAGTACTTTTCGGATGGAAATCTGGTTCAAAGTATTAGAACTTTTCTCCAAGGATTGATGCTAGTGTGGAATATTAATACATTAAATGCATTGAAATGTAAACCACTCAATCCTGCTCTTGCATATCAATATCCTTCTGTCAAGAACTAGCACTTCACAGTTAGCCTTAACTACCATGCTCTAGGGAGTAGCTACAATTTTGTTGAAGAAATTATTGATTGTATTGCTGTGCCGCTACTAAAAGCAAATTGATATTTACTGTTAGGATAATTAAATATCCATTAGAACAGTTTCTCAGGCAATGTGGCAGCAACCTTCTCTTCTTTCCTATGTGAAACAACCTACTCTGTCAAATGCACACACACAAAAATGGAAATATGCCTGACCTCATTATCGCTGCTCCTAATTGCATCACAGTGCTTGTTCCTTTTATAACTTACTGATCTGACCATTTCCAAATTCCCACCATTACCAGTGCCTGGATACCCTCACGGGTGACGAAAAGTGCTCTACAAATCTACTGATTGATTGATTGATTTATTGAACTGCCCGAGGCACACCAGAAAACTCTGTATGCATGGAATAGATCCACCATAAAATCACTTTCAATTCCATTATAAGTACTTCATTATCTACTGATATCAGGCATTAAAATATTACCAACAATCACTATAATTCTACACTATTAGAAATCATCAAATAAGTGGCTCCTTTACAAAGAACAAAAACAAAAACTAGGAAATGCAATAGGTAGTTTTTAGATGCTGCTTGTGCACCACTTAAAATATACTAGAAGATAATCCTTAAAAAATTATCAAAGCCTTGAAAGAATATCAAAAGATGTTCATGGTTCATATATTCAAATTGAAGGCCAAAATCTTAGAGAATGTACTTGACCTACCGACAATAATTACCAGAAGACTCATGCCATCATGTAACTACAAACTTCTACAGGACCTAATTGCCCAACAATACCAATGAAAGGTTACTCAGAGCTTTTAGCCTTTTTTCTTAGAAAATAAATACACTATAAGGCAAAAGATCCGAGCTACCTCCCACAAAAGGAATAATCTCTACTAATCTCTACTTCAGAGCACTAACTGGGGCTCCATCACCTCCCCACCCCCTCAGCGTCTAGAACATCTAGAAAAGATAGTTGATTCTACCATTGAACTGCCCTTGAAGAACTTAGAAGAGTGTGTACTAACGAAACTGCTGAAATCAGCCTGCTCATTCCTGGTCCTCATGGGCTCAGCATCATAAATTCATCATTGCCACAGATAGATGTGTTACTAGCACCTCAAAAAGAATCATAAAACCAGTCCTTAGAACCTAAAGGCTTATCTAGACAAAGTCAAAGTTTATCAATTGATTGATTTAATCATTTACAATTTGGAAATATGAGGCATTCCCTTCTTGAGAAAATCCTGGAAAAAAACTATTACATAAAAAAATATGGCTTCAATTTATAGCAGATAGGTTTCTATGAAGGACACAGTATCCGAAAAGTTTCCTTGAAAATTGTTCATGATGCTTTTCTGGTGATTGAGAAAGGACAAACACAGCTCAGAGACATACCTACTAAGATCGGCATGCTGTCATCACGTGCTCTGGCTCTCTAACTAGGCGACTTATGACACTCACAAACCCCGCACTATGGTGCAGGGGTAAGTGTGGCTTTCTGGTTTAGGATTTATAATGGAAGTATACTCTTCAAATTACTAGACAAAATCAGAAATATCCTATGTAATGAAAATGTTCTTGAGCACACCAGTATCTCGTAGAAATCAAACATTTCCCCTTGTTAACGCCTACTTCAAGGAGGTTTCTGTTTTTGATGCAAAGTCTAGTCTGGCTATCCTAAAAGGCTCCAAACGAAATGGGGCTTGAACTAATCTGCCCAAGTAAGCCAGCAGTAATGCCCCTTGGACACAAAGCATCACAAAGCACTTTCTTGCACTAAGAAAACCGCATGTTTCCAACCCAAAATAACTTTTGCTGTGAAACGTAAATACCAATGTAATGCTTTGCCTCACTTTACTTGACTTTCCATTACTTTGCAGCGGGGCAAAGCCTTAATAAATCTGGGATTATGAGGCTATTCCTTATTGTCTGTGTCTGCCATGGTCATGTTCTTACTTCAACATTGCTGAACTATCTCCTACCCTTGGCTTCAACTGTTCTTTGCACCATGATTCATCTCTTGCCTTAGATTTATTCTCACCTGTTCCTTCCGAGGTCATTCCCATATTCAGTATTTCATTTTCCTTTCCACATCACTCAAATATATAAATTCTATCTTTACATCCTCGCTATATTTGCATCTAGATTCCATGGACTCCACAAAGCACCTGTATTCCTTGCATGTCATGTACTGCAACACTAATCTCTGTAGTCCAAGGAGATAATAGCAACAAAACGCTGCAACATAGAAATGGGTTCGATGGGGAAGCTGGTGGTCTATGAATTCCTGTCCCCACTCCGGCACAACTGTTCGCCGGTGTAAAGAAGTCCAAGACACGATCTGGAAGTCCCAACCAGATTTATTCAGGAGTAAATATAGAGACCACCAGCTCAGGCAGCAGCTCAGCTCCAGTCCACAAACAAGAACATTCTGTTGTCATGAAATGACACATGGTATGTAGTGACACATCCCAGCAACAGGGACAGAAAGGAAAAACAAGCATTGGCAATGCCAATCGGTCTCGCCATTAGGATCTTATATGTATTTAACTATGCAGCATAGTGACAGGGCTGGGTTTTAATACTCACTCACTAATTTGATCCAATTTTTGTGCTCGAAATGTCTGGCTTAGCTTCCCTTCCACCATTCTTACCTTGATTGAGCTAAGAATCTGGCGTGCATCTATGAACAGTGCAGCAGGTGCAGCGGCACCGGAGACCAGGAATGTTGGCTATCAAGCCCAACTAGGGCTGTGTTACTACAAACTGTGCAGAGCGGGTGGTTGGAGGGAGTATTTTCACTGTTTGCAGGAGGGCCCATTGACCCCTTGCTATGCCACTGCTGAAAATTCAACATTAGGTTATTACACTGACGTCCACAGTGCTGACATAACCTCACACGTAGCTATGTGCTTAAGACCATTGAAAGCCTTAAAAAAACAAAATGGTGCTATGAAAGAACACAGTCCGTCATCAGTCACGTTAGAAGACTAAAGCTGTGATGTCTTACTACCATATAGCAAACAGGTTTGCATTCCTAATTGCAAAGCTGTCCGTTCACAGGTGAGTAGGTGCAGTGTAATCACCTGTCTCTCCCATGCCTTTCTTGTTCTGCTCGGTCAAGCTTCCTAGGTCATGCGCCTAGATTTACTAGGATTGCGCAAGCACTTGTGCGCTGATACACAACGAACGCTGCATTTTTAGGCCTTTTTAATGGTCAGTAAATCGACTAAATGCTTTTTGTCGCTTTGCGCCATGAGAACACCCATGCAAAGCGACTGTAAATAACTCAGTTGGGATGTTGGTGTGCCACTGTGTAGCTGGGTTGGCATGTAATGTTAATGAGCTGCATAGGGCGAATGCTGCTCCAGGCGGGACATCCTACTTTTGCCTTCATTATGAGCAACAAAGCATGCATCAGGGTTGACTAAATTATGCGGCAAGAAAAGCCAAAAACAAGTAAGTTACAACCAGCGCCACTGGAATTATGTAATTTTGTAAATGCAGCATTTTCCGCATAATTAGGGATAATGGATTTACCACATTGACACATAACCCTCCATTTACTAACTTGAAAATGCCAACAAAAACTAATTTTAGTTCGCACACATAAAACGTTTCCAAATAAACGAGAACACTTAGACCCAGAGAGACTCGTTACAGTTCTTTCACAGTCTCACCATTTCAAAACTGAAGCGTTTTCAATATGCTATACAATGAAGCCATAGTTGTTGCTTATTTATCTTATGCAACTAACAACCATTGGCAAAGCCAAAGCCCTGGCTTGTTGGAGGTGTAATGTCACTTGTTGTATCATATATATGGATAGAATGAGAGAAGCAGAAAAATACCAGTCAGGCGCCACACTAAGCTAAATATAGATTTTCAGCATACCGGTTTTTAAGCCACGTCCTTAATTACATCGACCACGCCCCTTTGAGAGACCCCCCCCCCAGTTTTTTTATCCTACTTAAAGCCCTGCATAACACCCTACCTCGGCCCCGACAGGTGGGCAAAGTATCCAACCCAGGTTTCTCTTTTACGTGTTTCTATGGTCTGTGCAAATCATCTCTCTACAAACCTGTAAATAGGTGCAACCATAAAACATGCAGTTGCTACTGCACACCACGATATGAATGCCCCCCTGAACATTTAATTACAGTGCAACAAACTGAGTGGAACATTTTCCATCTGCCACAAAGGGGTGAGAGGTTGAGATGACTCAGTGGATTTAAATCAACGGCTTCCAACCTCTCTCTCGCTCTCACTGGAAATTATTTTTTAAAACAGAGCTATGGTCTGGCTCAAACCACTGAAATTTGCCAGAAAAACACTTTACTGCCTCAGAAACTGCATGTAACAATTGCTTTATATAAGGAAACTACTGAGTTCTCTTCGCTATGATTGTACCAAGCTGCACATGTAAGGGCTTGCATCCTGGTTTTAGTTAATTATTAGCATATTACACTGTGCGAACCTAAGTGTATTTAAAATACATGCACTTTTAACTGGAACTCCCAAAAGGGCACCAGGGAAATTCTCAGGAGCGCAGAATCTCACGCAGTCCCTTTTGAGACGCTATCGAGTAATTTTCGGATTCTTCCTTCAAAGGTTTTTACAATGGGTTCAGAATTTCGCCAATCTGGTCTCACACCGGCGTCATGTTTAAGTGTATAGCAAGACATAATAAAACCACAAACAGCAATGACACCGGTGTCAGAGGGCTGCAGCAAATGACACACACCAGCCCAAGTGTGTATTCCTCTGGGAAAGTGTCTGCCTTTTTCCCCAACGCGACGCATTCTTTGCATACATATAACATGTGATAACAACCGAACAGGAGCCCCTGTGAAGTTTTAACTCGGTTTAATCCCCTTCCTTTTCGTAGGTGCCTCATACCACTGCCATGCAGCACCACCCACCCCGGTAAGCCCACGCTCCCAAAAATAGCCCCTAGCTGTCCAGCTCAGTATCCCAGCATGGCCATTTGTAGCAATGCCATCTCTGAAGTACTTAGGTCCGTTCGACTCCATGGCACGGGCCCCATGAGTGCGAATCTTCTCAAACGCCAGAAAAAGGCACACCTTGTTGTCGCACAAAAAGACAGAAAATGGAAATGATAAAAGCCACACTGCGACATCAGACGCAGGCATGGATTGGCAGAGCAAATTACGAGCAATATAACTTTTGAAGTGTAGATCTGGGGAGTGCCTGACCTGCTCTGTTTCTAAACAACAGTCCCATATTTTTTAATGAATACATTAAAACGTGACTGAAAAATAACACCGTTAGGCACACTGAATCCACATCTATTGTAGCCTACAGCAGCTGTGGGAAAAAAACATTACTTACAGTCTCTGGGTTTGCAATAAGCTGCTTGCATTATGTTCGGACAGTCTGTTCAAAGTACACCAGCGGCACTTTCTTGTTTTGAAGATAATGTTAGATGTTGTCCAATAGTAACGCTCCAAATGGCCCTACAATTGCGCATAACCGAAAAGACCCGCAGTGCATGCTCTTGTAGCTAGCTGGCAGACACGTTACAAGGGAGGAGAAGTGCGTTCCAAGCCTCGTTCTGGGAAAAGAAATTTAATTGGTAAAAAATAAAGGAAGGGCTAGGCTATGTAGCGCGAACTCGACCTGGAGGTTTGGAAATTTATATGAGCACTACTTGCTTGCATCACACAAGAACAAATTCATTTGTGTGTATTTTTAGGCATTGTGATATTAAATAAATGGCCCAGGATTTCAAGATGCTGAGCCGATGCGAGACTCGAACTGGGTTCCCTACTTACTGCCCCCTCCCTGCCTATCTCCCTCATTCCTGGCTGACGTCAGGGCTCCCCGCACTGGTGTCTGACCCCAGGACAGCAGAAAAGTAAAACATCCTGGGTTGCCTTGCGAGGATGTATGATAGTACATCGCAAACCATTACAACGCGTGCTTTTAGCACGCAGTTTCCACATCACAAAGACTTTTACTTCGCACGATTTTCCACCGCATGGCGTTTCAACGCTAATGTTGTTTACCCTATAGCACAATCCATTAGGACGCATACAGAAATATCGCACGCCATTACAACGCGTAATGTTTTATCTTTTTGGCTCGTAAACTATGCTGTCTCGCCTTTGGGGCCTTATAAGTATTTAGCCTCCAGCATATTTTCTACAGCTGAGGGCCAGTAGTGCTTCCACCAGCAAGCACTAACAAGTATCAAGCACTGTGGCTAGTTGTTGGCTAGGAGCAGACAGTGGTGCTTTGAGCTTTGACTTTACCTATATTTGTGGACTGGTTCACCATTCTAGCTTAATGGGTTACTGGGGGTCATCCGGAGTGAATTGTTTTTAATGATCCCCTGATTCATGTAACTAGATACCACGTAGCCCCACCTTATGCCCATTCAGTCTGCCATGCTCCTGGGCCACAGTCTGTATCTAGGTGAGTCAGCAGCACCTCTGAGTTAATGGGTTGGTGCTCCCCTTAGCATGACTGGTGGGTCCTGATTGGCATTATGGTATCATGACTGGTTCCTGGCTGGGGTGAGATGTGCCTGCACTAGATTTAGTGCTCGCCCTCGCAGTCTGGATCCCACAGGCCATACAAGCATCTGCAAGGAGCGCTGCTGTTTAGAGTTCTTTGGGCGTATCTGATTTCTGTGCCAGTGTAATGTGGAGCCTCACCAGCAGCTCCTTGTCCCAACTTATACCTGAGGCCACAGCTCATACCTCAGCCAGTATGAGTCTCTTGTGGCCCAGCCCGTTCTGGCAGCACTTGTCTGCTATGTCATCAAAGTCCTGTGTCACCACCCACCAGGAGCTGTGGTCTGTAAAGTGAGAGCCCCAGTGTATTGGGTCCGGCTCCTCTATTCTTGAGCTGTTTCCGTTTGGTTACTGTATGCCTCAGCTCACTGTCAGATGCCCTTGGAGGAAAAGACAGCCTTCAACACATGGGTCCTAGACTGACTTTCCCATTGCCTGGGACGCTGCCTCAAGCCGCCAATTTGGGTTGATCGCCTTGCACTGGGCAGGTTCTCCTCCAATTTGTGCCAGAATGCAGCATTGCAGCACCCACTATTTGTCGCCGGATGTGGGTTTCTCCAGTGGGACCTTGTAGATGTTGTTTGGATCCTTGGGCAGCAGCATGATCGTAAATTGCTAAATCAGCCTGACAGAGATTGGAAATGTGTGTCGTATTGCCCCACCATCTTGGCCACGCCCCCAGGAGGTACTTCATTTCATATATAATATTCTTGCATTTATTTTAATTGAAATATATGTGAATACATATGAATTGTAATAAGTCATCTTCATTCTAGGTCAGACTGTCAATACAAAATGAGATGATCTTACTTAGTTCTGTTACTGTCAGTGGTATTACTATAAATGTATTCACCTGCTGCTGTTAGAAATGAAGATTCCCGGGAAGCGATCAGGGTATTGTTTGTTGTGGTCAAACAGGCACATGCTTAATACAACTTCTCCCCTTTCTAATGGCACTAATAACCCCTGCCTCCCACAATCTCAGCCAGTTACACAGGTACTCCCCTCAATGAGTAAACTGGTAGCATCATTCCTAGAAGGACTGGCATTATTTCTATGAATAAATGACCAGGGCTACAGCTCTAGTTTGGATTTGATTTTGAATGCGTCATAAATTAGTGAACAACTGCTAAGAAAATGTTATTAACAGCCAAGAAAGGAAAACATAACGTGACATCTGTTTGTCTCTAAAGTAGTACAAACGTTAATGTAGATTTTCCTAATAATTTATGACGGAAAGTCTTAATTTTATTAAAGACACGGAGGCGAGTATTATGCTTTCTTTTCTTGCTTTATTCCAATAGCAGCAAGATAAAACTACTGTACCCAGAAGGCTTGGAGAAACAACTACCAGCCAATGGGAAACAAAGAAGCAAATACTGACCAATCACATCATGGATAATATTATAAGGTGTATCGTGACTGCAAACAGCCCTCTTTTCTTATGCGAGCAATCATGGAGTATGGAAAAATAAAGGAGAAACAGAGAACAAAATGCAAAAAGTCAAAGTCCACGTAAAAAGTTCTTTTCCGAAGACCACCAGAGGAGAGTCGGAGAGAAGATCCAGTCCAAGGACAGAAGGTGCCGTATCAGAAGGAATGATCTTGATAGAATCCCTGAGGACCTCAGGATGATGCCGGTGACAGCGCTGGAGTTCCTGTGGGGAGGGAGAACACCAGTTAGAAGTGTTGTGGCGGGATAATACTCGCCTCCGTGTCTTTAATAAAATTAAGACTTTCCGTCATAAATTATTAGGAAAATCTACATTTTATGGCAAGACCGGAGGCTCCTATTATGCTTGTTTAAAGCATATCAACCACCATAGAAGAAGCAGTAAGAACAGGTTTGCAATAAAATGTACGGAACACTGAATCATTAGACCAATCTGCTGACTTCAGGATATCCTCCAGACGGGAGCCAGCCCAAAAGGCTTTAGAAGCCATGGCTCCTCTAGTGGAATGAGCTCCGAAAACGGAGACGTCAATACCGGCCAGGGACATGACCCAACGAACCCAACGGGCCAAGGTAGCAGCAGAAACAGGATGAAAGGGTTTACGAAAAGAAATAAGGAGTTGGGAGCTGGAGGAAGTCCTGAGAGCAGAGGTCTTACTTTCATAAACTTTTAAACATTGACCTACACACAATTTGGGATTGGAGGGAAAATAGGGATAGAACACAGACTGTAAATTGGTCTTTGTACGTTTATGAATATGAAACATTACACCAGTAGGAGTAAACTGTCTAGAAGAAACATCTAAGGCTTTCACATCAGATACGCGTTTAATGGAAATTAAACATAATAACATAGTAAGTTTAGCTGAAATCATTTTTAATGAAAGAGCCGAGTTATCAGGCCAGGTAGAAAACAACTGTAAAACCAAATTGACATCCCATAAACTAGAATACTTAGCCAAAGGCGGTTTTGAAAAACGAATTCCTCTTAATAGTCTGCATACCAAGGGATGCGCCCCCGCAGGTTTTCCATCAATGTGGGTATGATTGAGTGAAATGGCAGATCTATATAGGTTGATGGTACGATAGGATTTACCCGAGCTAGCCTCAGAGGCTAAGAAGTTAACCATAAAATTTAAAGAGGCTGAAACGGGATCGACAAATTTCTGCAGACACCAGCTTGACCAAAGAGACCAGGCGGACTTGTAAGCCTTGGAGGTGCCAGGGGCCCATGCTCGACTAATAAAGACTGAAGCTTCCTGTGAAATGACGAAATCAGAAGGGGAAGGCTGGAAATTTTCCAGGCGGACAACGTCAGAGACTGGTTGACCATTAAAGGATGGGGATTGCCCTGAGGATCCGAGAGAAGATTGGGGAAAGGAGAGAGAAGGACGGGAAAGTCTACCGCCAATTCCAGGAGAGAAGGGAACCAAATCTGGGACTGCCAAAAGGGAGCTACTATTACCAGAGATGTCATCTGGCGACGCACCTGCGATAAGACCCTGTTGATCAACAGAAAAGGAGGAAAGGCATAATTGAGGTGAAGGGACCAATCTTGGAGGAAGGCATCGGTCGCCAGAGCCAAAGGATCCGGACGCCAACTGAAGAAATGAGGCAACTGGGAATTGAGACGGGAAGCAAAGAGGTCTATTGAGAAAGGACCCCACAACTGAGAGAGGGAGAGAAACACGGAGGGAAGAAGCTTCCAGTCGCTGGAATCCCGGAGGAAGCGAGAATGCCAATCGGCCACAGCGTTGAGATCTCCTGGGAGGTATTCCGCAGAGAGCGATAGTCTGTTGGAAAGGCAAAATTCCCAAAGGCTTTTTGCTAGATCTGCCAGAGCCTTTGATTTTGTGCCACCGAGATGGTTTATATAACGAACCGCAGAAACATTGTCCATGCGTAGAAGGATGGTACAACTTACTCTGTCTTTTGCTAGACTCTGGATTGCAAAGGAACCTGCAAGCATCTCTAAACAGTTGATGTGCAATTTGGACTCCTCTTTTGACCATGTACCGCCAGTCGATATTGGTCCACAACGGGCGCCCCAACCCGTCAGACTTGCATCGGATTCTAATACAAGATCTGGGGCGGAAGCGAAGATGGTTCGGCCGTTCTAGGCCTCCAAATGGTTTAACCACCATTGCAGTTCCAGGTGAGATTCGAGATCTAATTCTATTTGATCGGAATAAGCGAGACCTTGCCGAAGATGCCTGATCTTTAGGCGCTGAAGAGCGCGATAATGGAGGGGACCTGGGAAGATAGCCTGAATGGAGGCCGATAAAAGGCCGACTATTCTCGCCAGAGTTCTGAGAGAAATGAGTGGACGGCGCAGAGCCTGGGAAATCTCCGTTTGAATCGTGGAGATCTTGGATTGAGGAAGAAACAGGGAAGCCAGGGGGGAGTCTACACGGAAGCCCAGAAACTCCATGCTCTGAGTCGGGATGAGAGAAGACTTTTCTAGATTGAGGAGAAAACCTAATTCGAGAAGAAGAGAACGTGTAGTGTTGAGATCGTTCAATAATGCCGATTTGTCTAGATTCATGAGGAGAATGTCGTCGAGATAAATGATGAGTCTGATCCCCAGAGATCGTAGATAAGCTACGACAGGTCTCATTACCTTTGTGAAGCACCAGGGTGCTGAAGAAAGTCCGAAGGGCAGAGATTGAAAACGATAAGTGACGTTTTGCCATTGAAATTGGAGGAACTTTGTGTGCGATTCGTGAATAGGAATAGATAGATAAGCATCTTGGAGATCTATGCGGACCATCCAATCGTTTAGACGCAAAGTGTCTCGTAAGTGAAGGATCGTCTCCATTTTGAAGTGACGATAAACCACAAACTGATTGAAGAATCTGAGATTGATCACCGGTCTCATTTTCTTGTTCTTCTTTTGAACGAGAAAAAGCGTGCTGAGGAAGCCTGAGGGATCGAAGGGGGAAACTAGAATAGCTCTTTTGGAGAGAAGTGCCTGTATTTCCGAGGTGACTAGCAGGGACATTTCGGTTGAGAACACTAGAGGAGAAGGAAGAACATGTTGAAAAGGAGGAGCGTAAAGCTCGATACGATAACCTTGGACGGTGTCGAGAACCCATGGATCTGCAGTGAGAGACTGCCATCTGTGCAGGAAAAGGGCTAGACGACCCCCCACAGGAATAACTGCACTCACCTTGTTGGGAATTGTTGTTGTTGTGGTGGAAGCCACGTTGGCCCCTGCCTCTGTAACCTCGACCTCTTTGGGGGTAAAATTGGGGCTTGAAATCCTGCTGGTTGGAGTTGAAGGCACCACGGGAGCCTTGGGACTGGAAACCACGGCCGGTAGAGCGGCTCCTGCCTCTTCCGGCCCTGCCAAAAACCCGAGAAGGAAAGACCTTCTTGATGGATTGCTGCGCCTTGTCCAAGGAGGCAAAGGTGGTGACGAACCGATTTAAGTCTTTTACTAACGAGTCTCCAAAGAGAAGACCATCAGCCTTGACACCAGGATCAAGGGGGGCAAGGTTGGCAAGCTTGGGATCTAACTTTATTAAGAGACCTTTGCGGCGCTCATGAGTCAAGGCCGCATTAGTATTGCCCAGGAGACAAAAGGCGCGTTGGACCCACAGCGAAATCTCCTCTGGATTAAGGTCCGTGCCATCCAGGCGAGCTGTTTCAGCTAAATCAAATATGCGGGCCAGTGGGCCCACCAAATCAAGCAGTTTGTCTTGGCAGGAAGACCAAGCTTTGTCCACGCCTTTGCGCGGATCCTTGCCAAACTTCGAGAAGAAAGTGAGGAGGGGTTGATCAATGGCAGGGGTAGAAGTTATGTGAGAAGGGAGAGAGGGCTTGGGACACTCGGACTTTAATTTAGCCCGGACAGTTTTGTCCAAAGGGAGACGAAGTCTGGAGGTTATATACTCTCCGACATGGTCAATAGGGAACCATTCGGTAGAATTAGGATGCCTGATAGAAGCAGGGTCAAAAAGAGGGGTACCCTCAGGATCCAGCACCGGCTCCGATGCAAAAGCGTCCAGTTTTAATTTCTTAGGAGGGGAAGAAGGATTTACAATATCAAAAATATCATCAAGGTCAGTGGCGTCACCCATATCATCATCTGTGTCGTAAATTGTTGAAATGACCAATTTCTGTGGTACCTCCGAGTTGTTGGACTTAGCCTTACGTTTACCAGCTACACTTTTTAACCCCTCCTGAATAGGAGGCCTGGGAGGAACCACGTCCTCTGTCATATGTGAGGAAGACTCACCAACCACTTTTGACGCCAAAGAAGAAACCTTGGAGTGTACCACTGTAAGTTTTCTGCTATCCCCCGCAGATTGGGCCATTGCTTTGGTCATGACACTTAAGAGAGAGTTCTCCATAGTCTTAGAAAACCGCTTCATAGAAGCTTCGACAGCAGTCTCCACTGAGGAATTAATAAAAGAGCTCAAATCCTCTTTGAACTCGTCCCCTTCATTGTCATGAGGCTCATTAGAAACCTGCATTGTGAGCAAAAACTGGGAACCTGCTCAAAACCTGACAAGAAAGGGTTAATGTGAGGAAAAAAGGAGTGGGCGTATGAAAAAGAAGAAACCCCTCCCCTTAGGGGGCGTGTGAAATATGCCTGAGGGAATGAAAAACAAAGCGTGGAGAGGAGCCGGTAACAGCGCGTCGAGCTGAGGAGCTGGTCTGGAGTGCTGCGCCACAGTTGAGGCGGGGACCGGTAAGAGAGGCGCGCGAGGGGCAGGCAAAGCGTGCAGGGCGCGGGGGGAGCGAAAACTGAAAGATTTATACGCGCGTGAGAGCGCGAAGAAACGGGAGCAACGAAGTTGCGCTACACAGGCCAGTAATACAGTTTAAACCGAACAATACCAAAAGTACTTCAAATTAATGTATATAACAGAAAAAGGTACTTATCTTGACTGCGAGCAGCAAGAAAAGAGGGCTGTTTGCAGTCACGATACACCTTATACTATTATCCATGATGTGATTGGTCAGTATTTGCTTCTTTGTTTCCCATTGGCTGGTAGTTGTTTCTCCAAGCCTTCTGGGTACAGTAGTTTTATCTTGCTGCTATTGGAATAAAGCAAGAAAAGAAAGCATAATAGGAGCCTCCGGTCTTGCCATAAAATTGTAATATTACACCCCTCCAGTAAATTTCTGTAAACATCCTAGGCAACTTTCACTGCCCGACGAATTTTGTGTTAATAACTCATGGAAACAAATTTGATGCCAGTAATTAAAAAAAAAACGCTGACAAGTTCTATATATTGTGCACATTTCTGAGGGCGATATTTGATTTGTACCAATACCAAGACGCTTTTGCAACATTTACGAGACAAGTTAAAACCAAACCGTCGCATGGATCACATTCATCCAACAACACAAAGGGCTAATCTTTACGTTTGTCTTTAAAAATCACATTCCTCCTTCTTCTGCGCAAATCGCTGCCTATCAAGAGCTTTATTTTCTTGTCATGTTTTAGCAGCTGAAGGCTGAATTATAACTATGACCTTCTGCTAATCTATAAAAACACAGGCGCCTACTAATAGTTTCTCAACATTAGGTTCACAGAGAGGGCACGCCAGTATAATGTAAAAGATTAAGGGAAGTATGAATAAATGCCAAAAAAAAAATATATGTTAACGCATACTTAACACTCCATGTTTCCTCACGTCCGAAAATGCTTTCTGGGCAAAATCTCTGTGCAAATCTGCAGCCTGCCCCGCAGAGACGATACCAGTTAACTATTTCCCGGAGTGAAAACACACCGATTTGCATACTTGACACTCCGTGTCTCCTCACTTCCGAAAATGCTTTCCGGGCAAAATATCTGTGAAAATGTACAGCCTGCCCCGCAGAGACGAATACAAGTCAACTGTTTTCTTGGAGTGAAAACACGCCGATTTGCATACCTGACAATCCGTGTCTCCTCACTTCTGAAAATGCTTTCCGGGCGAAATCTCTGTGAAAATGTGAAGCCTGCTCCACAGAGATGAATACAAGTCAACTGTTTCCCAGAGTGAAAACACGCCAGTTTATAATGTTAATCGGTAAACAGAATGTTTAATCCGAGCCAATTGACACAGTATTGTAGAGAAAGTGCAGAATGCTGTTTGATGGGCATGCGCGAGCGTGAAAACACGCCGATTTATAATGTTCATCGGTGAGCAAAATGTTTAATCCGACACAATTGCTTGCGTTGTAAATGTTACCAAAGTAAATGTGCACGCGATCTAAAAACCTGCGGTGTTAAGTCTCCCGCGATGTAAAAGCCGAGTTGCAAAGGCAGCACGTGAATACAGTCGTTGTAATGAGTGTTTCCCCCTTGCGATAATGAAATTCGACATCCGTCTACTCCTGCAGCCTCGCGTGCGCACTCACACACACACACGCTTCCACTCATCACACGCTTGCTTAGACCTGAAGTGGATGCCTGCTTGTGCCCCGGGGGGACCGCGCAAAGTGCATTCTGATAGAGAAGCACTGTAGTAGGTCCCTGCTTGTGCCCCAGGGGCACTGTAAAGTGCACGCAATGGAAACAGAGATAAACCCCTTTAAGGGGCTTGTCTTGAAGCCAGGGAGGTGGCGTATCACATAAGGCTGCCGACGTTGGAGCTGAAGAGCAGAGTTCGATCCTCGGCTTGGGCTGTATTAATTATAAATAAAAAGGTCCCGTGGAGTGGGCTGTATTAATCAGTAATAATTAAACAAATCTCAGATGAGAGTTGCAAGAGACAAATAAAACGAGCATTGTGGGGAGAAACAAATAAAACAAGCATTGGCAATGAAATACAAGCATTGGCAAAGCAGATGAGAGTGGGGACGGGAGAAACAAATAAAACAAGCATTGGCAATGTAATCATAGGGGGTGAGAAGGCATTGTAAGAAGTAGTCTGTGCAGTAAAGGGGCCAATAGCCGTGGAAGGACACAAAGGAGGGACTAACAAGCCTACAGCCAATTGGAAGTCACCATTTAAAACACCAACCAATGAAAATGATTGGTGGAGAGTGGGTGGAGCTTGTATACACTATAGTGTATACTGCATGTCTCAACGAGACAGCGCAAGCGCTGCCTAGGCGAGACCTAAAAAGCAAAGCAGGGATGTAGAGGAAAAGGGAAGGAGAGAGATAAATAGAGTAGGCCACAACACATGTCTTTATAGTAACAACAAAATCTACTCTGACCTACTCTTTCTAGGGTTTAATTCCAGGAATGCAGTGCAACATGCTGGGGGAAAATAGACAAGCTACACCTTTTCACGCTTTAAAAAAATCTAAATGAGCACTTGGTAACAAAGACAGGTAAGATTTTACAGCATGAGAAGGAGGAAGGGCGAACAGCTCAGAGACATACCTACTAAGTTGGGCCTGGTGTCATCTCGTGCTCTGGCACTCTAATTAGGCTGCCTTATGAGACATACAATTCCGGCACTATGGTGCAGGGGTAAATGTGGCTTTCTAGTTTAGGATTTATACTCTTGAAAATACTAGACGAAATCAGAAATATCCCATGTTATGAAAATGTTCTTGAGCACACCAGTAACTAGTAGAAATCAAACATTTCCCCTTGTTAACACCTACTTCAAATGCAAAGTCCGATCTGGCTATCCTAGTAGGCACCAAAAGAAATGGGGCTTGCACTAATCTGCCCAAGTAAACCAGCAGTCATGCCCCTGTGACACAAAACACTTGTTTGCACTAAGAAAATGGCACGTTTCCAACACAAAATAACTTTTGCTCTGAAAAGTAAATAACAATGTAATATTTTGCCTCAAATTGATTGACTTTGCAGCTGAGCAAAGCCTTAATAAATCTGGGTTTATGATGCAATTCCTCATTGTCTGTCTCTGCTATGGATGGCCATGTTCTTACTTCAGCAATGCTGAACTAATTCCTACACATGGCTTCAACTGTTTCTATGCAGCTCATTTTAGCACCATGTTTAATATGTTGCCTCAGATTTAGTCTCACCTCTTTCTTCCGAGGTTATTCCCATAGTCAATATTTTATTTTCCTTTCCACATTACTCAAATAAATGCATTCTATTTTTACATCATCGCTACATTTGCACCTACATTCAATTGACTCCACAAAAGCCCCTGTGATCCTTGTATGTTATGTACTGCAACACTTAATTGTAAACCCTGTCTGCTCACCTTTAATAGCTAATCCTCTCTTTCTCTTTGTTTCTAGGCACGTCGGACCTATGTGCACCCCATCTATTAACACCCTAATTGAAGTCCCTCTCACTCACATACGTAATAGGTCCCCATGGTAACTTCAGCTGTAGAGTGATATGTATTCAACTGTCTCTACTTTGACCATTAAGGCAGTATTGTGTCTACGAACCAGTGAAACCTCTTTAGCTCCTTGTTTACTTTTGTAATTTTATAAATTTGCATAGCCAATGATATAAAAACAGAACAGACGAATAAATAAAAAGTGAATGTGCATTTGCTGAAAATATTTTTGTCCGTTGTGCATTTTTTGTTTTAATTAAAAAAACAATGTGTGTTCAAACCTTTTGACAATTTGATATTGACAGATGTTTCATATGAATCTGCTAGTTTCTGTTCGAGGAGAAATCAAATATTTGTTTTGCTTCCAAGCAGCAGTTCTGAATGCCGCACCTAGGTACCTGAATTATCAATATCCTTATTTTTTCACTGTGCCAATAGAAAATCGTCCTCTATTTTTGTCCCATTTACTCTGCTTTTTTGGGGGGCTGGCACCATAGTTTAGACTTATTTTTGGGACCCTTAATTCTTATTATACACTTGAAAACCAGGACATTTACAGACAATTTGCAGTGTAACTAAGATACAAGGATAGATTATTTCTGCACACGGAAAATAATCTTTAGTCAGCATGCATTCATATTGTATTTGCATTAAAGGCGACTTTCGCATACTGACTTTTAGGTGATCAGTCTGTGCTAGTCACTTTAATCACCGTACCAAAGTTGACCTTCTTCATTGGTTTCATTCATGCTACAGCCACACCTGTGAGAGAAGCCCAGCTTCAACTGATCAATGCTTTCCCTCAACAGATATCTTCCTGCACATCCTTTGTATTCTGGCAGCTGTCTGTCAAGGGACACCCATGATATTTTGCCACTTTAAAGAGGCAGAATCTGTCTGGTGTGGAGTAGTCACTCTCCCTAGGTGTGTATCTCAGTTAATCCTTCAGTGGGTGGTATCAAGCTTTGATCCTGAAGAGGCTGGAGGAGGGTGACCTTGGGAGGTATTAGGAGTGACAGGGGCCACTTTTGTTTGCTACAATTAACACATGTGTACCACAAAACTACCATCTGATGTTCTCATCTAAGTTTCACGTCTTTCATTAAGGTGGCTATGTAATTAGGCAAAATCCTTGGTTACAAATTTACTTTTCCAGTCTACGTTGTATTTTAAATTTACTGGATGTGAATTATTGCATCATAAAACTGCATACAAAATTACCTCCCTTATAGCTACATTAATTGTCGCAAAGTGTAGTTCTGACATCCAAACAAATGCTGACAGAGTAGTGTTGGACTTGCCCCTTTTTGCAGGGTCATACCTGAACTTTTTGCCTTCCTCCTGGTATGGTTTCTGACCTGGTGTTGGTGGTTTTAGGACTCTGGGCACTTTATCACTGCTGTCCAGTGTAAAGTGCATGTGCTCTCTAGGGTAAATGTGGTAAGATTGGTCTACAACTGTTTGGCGTATTTAATTTACATATCAGTCCCTTGTAAAGTGGTATCTCATATACTCAGGGCCAGTAAATAAAATGCTACTGGTGGGCTTGCCCCACTGCTTGTGTCACCCACCAAAGTAGCTTTTCAAACCTGTCTCAGTCCTCTGCCATTGCAGGGCCTGCGTGCTCAGTTTACTGCCGCTGTGACGTGGAACATAAAGTGGGTTCCACGTCTGTAACTCCCCTTTTACTACATACCAGTCACCCCTAAGGTAGGCTCTAGCTAGCCCTATGGGCAGGGTGTGCTGTAGGTAAAAGGTAGGACATGTGCCTTAGCTGTGTGGCATGTCCTGGAAGTGACAAACAGCCATTTTGGTTTCTCACTACTGTGAGGCTGCCCTCTCATAGGAATGCATTGGGGATTCCCTGCTATGTGTTTCAGTGGTAATTCCTGACATTAGAGAAGTAGCATGATCAAGTTTAGTATGTTTGGCATAGTGGTAATAAATGCTGTGTAATGATGTTCACAGATTTATTATCACTATTTTAGAAATGCCACTTTTAGAAGTGGGCATTTCTGTATACTATGGGGCCTATTAGGATGGCAGGCGGACGACCGGCCGCCAGTTGTGCGGCAGTCCCGCACCGGCAATTAGGATGCCACCGCCATGGTGGCGGTTGCATCCCCCATCCACAACATTGTGGCGGGCGGTGCTCACAGCACTGCCCGACACAATGCTGTGGATGCACCTTGTGCATGTGCATGCACAATGTGGCAGGCACTACGCGGTGCCTGCCACTTTGTGCCTGCAAATGCAGGGGGGTATCATAGGTACCCCCCATGTGCACCCCCCACCCTTCCAACACCCTGGGGGCCCGCTATGGGCCCCCAACTGAGAAGACCGCATGTCTGTTGCCACCACGGAAAGGTTGCTTCCCGCTGCCATTGTAATATGGATGGCGGTGTCTAGCAGACACCGCCACCATATGCAACCCTTTTCCGCCCGGTCGACTCGTCAACCAGGCGGAAAAGCGGCAGACGGTCTTCCCGTCCACCACAGTACCCCCCGCCATCATAATATGGCGGGGGGAAATGGGAGGCGGGCGGGGGATAATGTTGGGCGGATCGCCACCGCCATGCGGGCGGTGGCGATTCGGCCGACATACTAACAGACCCCTATGTGTCTCAGTGCCTGCCTGTTGTGTATTGCATGTCTGGCTCTGGAGTGACAGGGGCTGGGGAGGCGCAGTGGCTCCAGAGGGGCTAGGTGAGTCAGCGCTAGGCTGAATAAGCCAAACTGCATTTGGAGTGGTGTGAGGAGTAGCACCTGGGCCTGAATAGGACTGTGCCTGCCTTCCACAATGCTGGCTCCACCTCCCTGTGGTGTGTCTGGGGCCAGAGCCTACACTAACAAAGGATGATGTTTGTGCACTGAAAAGATGTTTATAAGTGCCCCCCAGAAGTGGTTTGGACTGGGCACAGAGCCCTGTGCCAGGGGGAGAACAAAGACGTAGCTGGTATAAGTATTGGGGCTGTGATCCCATAAAAGGTGTACTGTTGTGCTTACTTGGGACTTGTGGCCGGCAGGCTGCTGGACTGCCAGGATAAACCGCTGCTGGGGACTGACCTACTGCCCCGCTTGGCAGCTGAAGGGTCTGCTGTTCTGGCTGGGAGACCAAGTGTGCTGGCCTGCCTGTGCAAGCTCTGCCGTTGTAATTCCTGAAGAAAAAGCGCTGCTTGTTCCCTGCTGGTGTCTGGAAGTAGGAGACAGGCAGAGCGCTGTGTGTTTTGCTTATCGCCCTGGACCTGGCCCTGAAGCGCTCTAAGTGGAGTGGTTGTGAGCACTTGCGAGTGCAGTCCCTTTCTCCTGCAGTGGAGAAGAAGCAGTGTGGCGAGCGCTCCAGGATTGCTGTGCCCTGGGGATTTAGAGCCCTGACGGGGGCTGGTGGGACATGATTGCCTGGCAGTCAAGGAGTCACACTAGCTCTCCCAAATCGACGGAGACCTCGCTCTGTAATTGACTGCAGGCCAGGAGTCAGGCGGAGACTCTGCCTGACTGTGGGCGGGGTTCTGCAACGAAAACAGACGCTGAGGGCAGGACGTGCCCATCACCAGAGGTCAGGCAACTGTAGCCTGGTTGGGGACGTGGCCGGCAGGCTAGATGTAGCTGGAGCCCTGCAGGCTTCCGAGGCCACAGCGAGGAAGTCAGAGCAGCGGTGCCTCTTTGAGGAAGTGGGCCGCCTGTTGTTCTCCGACCCCGAGGGGGCCCTGGGAAGAATTCACTCGAGTGCGTGAGTAGCACCAAAACAAGTCCCGCATTTCCGACATGTGGGAGCTATGCCACATGGCAGCTCCACTTTGCTTTGACATCGGGAGCAATCTCTCTGGCAGAAACAAGACTAAGTGAGGTCTCTCCGCCTCCGGGGGCATTCTTGCTCTTGGGAGCGTGATAGTGGGGTGGAACCTCAACGGAGGACCCCGAGCCTGGGTGAAGCAAGGAGTCTCCACAGAACTACCCAACAGTCTGGGTTGAGAGCAGAGGTGCTGGGACTGCCATTTGGTGGCCAGTGGGCTCTCAGAGGTATGGGGGCATACAATGTGTTATGATTATGCCTAAGAGGTTGGGGATGTGTGGTGATGTTGCCCTGCATTGCTGCTGATTATATTTTGCATCATATGCTCAGTAATACTATGATATCTGTGCATAATGTGTTTATGCTGTGGTGGCAATGTGTGCACTTTACAGGTTTATTTTCCTATGGTGCACTGCTAATTATGTATGCCTAACGTGTCGGTGCTAAGTTCGCCCTTACCAGTAGTTACTGGTTGTCTCCACTAATTTTTAGTGGTGATGTTATGACAGTGGCCCGAATGGCCCTTTGATGTATATGATCCCTGTAAAGTAATACCAAGTGCCTAGTGGCACAGTGTATTTATGTGATATGTTCTAATGTGTTTTATGAGTACTACAAAGGCTATTTTTTATATAACCTTGTGTGGAGTTTCCTATGTGTTGTGCCTAGTGTGTCGCTGCTGTGTGTTTGTGTTGCAAAAATGCTTTACACATTGCCTCCAAGATAAGCCTGACTGCTCTACCAAGCTAACAAGAGGGCAAGCAGGGGTCATCTTCAGCGTGTAATTCCCTTGCCGTGATTAGAGTGGTGGTTTCTGCCTGGCTTAGGCGCTTGCCCTAGCCTACCAGAAATCCCTTTTCTAACAAGTAGTGTCCCTGGTAATTTAACATCTGGCAAGTATCAAATGGTTTCCACAGTAGCAAGTTCCAGACATTGAAGACCTGCTGAACTGCTATTATGACAATTCCAGTTAGATCTAACACCTTTTGTAACTGGATCTTTGTGCATTATGTTGTCTGTTTGGTTAGAACTGGTATTCGTATTTAATTACCAGAATTCCTCGTGCTTTGTAATCGTAGAATGAAACTAGATCCTGAACACTGCAACTCTAATTTTTTCACAGATGATTCAAGAGAAGGATCCTGTAGTTTTCTCTCTCAGTGCAGTTCCCCTCTTTTGATTGCTCAATTTACTCAGTGATGCAGTTACCAAATATAGAATAAGCACGTTGCCACAGAAAAATACTCAAAATGACAGAGATACAAATAATACAAGGAAAAACAAGCACTGAACATGAGTCTTGGAAAATAAATCAATTAAAAGATGAAGGTTGTCGGAAACTAGATAAAAACTATTGGGGGGAGACAGGGCTCAGCCTTATTGGAGCTGCGGATTATTCCCCACAAAGTTAATATAGTTCTTGAAATTACAGCAAGTTTCTGTGAGGAATCCGAGGCTTTGCCATGTTAGCTTGCCTGAAGGGAACATGCTTCCCTCAAAGAAAATGCATCAAAATCAAATTTCACATTAATAAATAAACAAAATAAAATGCAATACAATTCCAAAATCAATTCATTTAACAAAATGTTTCATGATTATAATGGCAACAATGAGACACTTCTGTTTCAGGGATCATAATCTATTCAAGTAGTATTGCATTTTTTTCTATTTAAATAGGTGTAAGACTTCAGGCACAGCAATGACTTGGTTCCTCTTCAAAAACAGACATTAGTGGCCAGTAGTGTATTTGTTTTTAGCAGTCATAAAATAGAATAGTTTTCAAAGACTCACGTTTTTGGGAAAATACATCATGTCTATTAAAGACCTAGTAACTTACTATTTCCAAAGGCTACTGAAAGCACTTAACACGGTGTTTAGAACTTGTAGCAATAGTTCTGTAACTAATGTTCTGATGCTGCAAGCGTCCTTACCTTTCATGGAATACTCTTTCGACCACAGCTTACAGGTTCTAGCAGGAGAAAGGTTTCATAAACACTTTCATCATGATCACAGCCAAATATTCTATTACTGCATGTGCTCCAGGACTTTCCAGGTCATTATAGCGTATTTTTACCTTGGGAGTCACTCATCTTTCCAGCTCTATGAAAGGAAGTCCAGAGACATAGGGCCCCTAATTATCACTGAGGTGCCAGGGGCAGCTCTACATTCCTAGAGAATAACTCTTTGAAGAAGAGATTTAAGGGGGAGTTGAAGTCAGTAACGCCATACTCCTCGCCAGGTTGCTCAATATTTCTTCCACACTGGTCCCATATTTCTTCCCCTGTTCCAGCAATATCCTGAATCTATTTGATGAGATTCTGGCTTTAAAGTGGTTACTCAGTAGTGATTGGTGAACTCCCCTAAATCTATAAATGTAAAATTCTTATGCTGACCCCACTGAGATGTTACATCACTTTCTGCAATTTGTAGGAAAATAATCTCAGGAAGAATAATTTTTTGATTTTCTCGAATGCTGCAGGAAAGGTTTAGCCATGTCTTCCTGCTAGTGGTGTGTAATCCAACTTGGCCATTTTAATTATTTGCAGCATACTTCTGATGAAAGAGACAGCATCCCAGCTTGTAATTTCTTTGCTGTGTCCAGCAAGGCGGAATGTACCATACTGTCTCTGTGATCACTGGTATCAAATGAGTTTACCACAGTGTTACCTTAAGCGGAGGTGTGACCTGCCATAGACCCCCGTTAGTCAGCTCCAGATGCCCACAAGGCACACAAAACCACTTGGGTCTCGTCACAGTGTTTTTTAAATAAAAGCACCCTGTGACGTAGGTCCAGGGGGAGGGAGCCAACAACCTCAGAGAGAGGCCACAATGTCAGGCACTGTCGTCCTCCCATTATGGAGGGCGAAGACAGTCTCATCCCCCGGCTCAGGTTCCCCCAACACCCTTCAAACACCACACGCTGTCCAGACGTGGGTCCCTTGCTCACTTTGCCACTGGATTCAAGCAAGTCTGGCTGCTGAGGGCTGTTAGCCTGAAACTGGTCCCAGGATGCTTGTTTCTGGTCCAGGGAAAACATGGCTTGGCAGTTCTGGCTGGACTGTTCCCATGAGGCACAGGGTCAAGACTGATTTGCATATAGCTCTATCTGAACTGCGGTGGCGAAGTGAGCTAAAGGACGATGATGGATTCAACCCAGATCTGTGACTGTGGGTAAGTGTCTGAAAAGTTTCAGCGCTCCGTCCACCATCTCCTTGTGTTAGCTTTGTTCACCCTAAGTTGGCAGGGTATGCCCAGACGTGGGTCCCTTGCTCACTTTGCCACTGGATTCAAGCTAGCCCGAAACCGGTCCCAGGATGCTTGTTTCCGGTACAGAGAAGACATGGCTTGGCAGTTCGGGCTAGACTGTTCCCATGAGGCACGGGGTCAAGACTGATTTGCATATAGCTGTGTCTGAACTGGGGTGGCGAAGTGAGATAAAGAACGATGATGGATTCAACCCAGATCTGTGACTAGTGGTGAGTGTCTGAAAGGTTTTAGTGCTCCATCCATCTTCTCCTTGTTTTTGCTTTGTTTGCTCTAAGTTGGCAGGGTATGCCCAGACATGGGTCCCTTGCTCACTTTGCCACTGGATTCAAGCTAGCCTGGCTGATGAGGGCTGTTAGCCTGAAACTGGTCCCAGGATGCTTGTTTCGGTCCAGGAAAGGCATGGCTAGGCAGTTTGGGCTAGACTGTTCACATGAGGCACAGGGTCAAGACTGATTTGTATATAGCTGTGTCTGAACTGGGGTGGCGAAGTGAGCTAAAGAACGATGATGGATTCAACCCAGATCTGTGACTTGGGTTGAGTGTCTGAAAAGTTTCAGCGCTCCGTCCATCATCTCCTTGTGTTTGCTTTGTTCGCCCTAAGTTGGCAGGGTATGCCCAGACGTGGGTCCCTTGCTCACTTTGCTGCTGGATTCAAGCTAGCCTGGCTGATGAGAGCTGTTAGCCCGAAACCGGTGCCAGGATGCTTGTTTCCAGTCCAGGGAAGACATGGCTTGGCAGTTCAGGCTGGACTGTTCCCATGAGGCACAGGGTCAATATTGATTTGCATATAGCTCTGTGTGAACTGGGGTGGCGAAGTGAGCTAAAGAACGATGATGGATTCAATCCAGATCTGTGACTGGGGGTGAGTGTCAGAAAAGTTTCAGCGCTCCGTCCATCATATCCTTGTGTTTGCTTAGTTCAAGAGCCCACCTTTGAAATGCACAGGCCCTCTCTCAAGTTTGTCCTGTCTACCATCCTACCCCATGAGGTTTGATCACAATCTTTAGTGGGGCCAAGACACTGCCCCTTGGAATGCAGATCCCAATTCACCCCACCCAACTGTTCCAGAAAGGCCCCTGAGAGTCAGAAGTCCGCAGTTTCATGAGACGCTTGTTTATGGCCCTCTATCAGGAGTGCATCAAAATGCCCACTTTATCAAAGTGACATTTCCATCACCGTAATGTCAAACCCTCACTCATTACTGGAGAGGATTCGCCATTATGAACTCATAAATACCAAACACTATTCTGTTACTATTCTGTCCGTAGGAAACAATGCTCAACAGCTTTTCCCTACACCCCCTCACGCTAATCTAATTTGAGAAGCAGGCCCCATCGTACCAAACACATTATCTGGTGTAATTTACGACTCTTGCAGGTAACACATACACACACCTGCCTAAACTCTTCCTAATACCACACACTGTCGCCAGGGAGAACTCTGATATAGCAAGAGACATGCAGAACCGTGAGACGTAGCTTAATAAATGCCAAACCGAGTAACAGTAACCCGTGCACACAGGCCCCACCAGGATAAACCTGTGGCACCATCAATGAGCTACCGCCTTGGATGGCACAACCAGTGGGAAAGGCCCACGGAGGTGCATTCGAGATACATGCTTCTGGTATAGGTCTTACTCCATGACAAGGAACCAACAGCTTACTCAAATCCACTAATCATATATCCACAGTATGTATATGACAATTACAGAGCTTTGACACTGCACAACATTGCCAGATGTGCTCAAATCTTAAGGCTAGCATCTAGAGCGCGGAAAACTGGGAAGGAGATAAGTAAAAAGCTGAGGGAAAGCACCCTAGAATTGGCCTTTTCTAACAGTAATTCTATGTTTTTACAGTGGATTTAAAAGCAAAACTGCCATAATAGATTTTGCCATGTTTCTGGAGTAGGGGACATGCAGTGAGCAATTGATTGGCAATCACTAACTGCCCAGCATTCCAAAAACTGCCAGCAATCTAGGTTTCATAAAGAAAAAAAAATCAGGAGGGAACACAAAAAAGCAGATTTTGCTGCAAAGAAGTAATGGCATATGCTGCCCTTCTTCCGAAGGATCACACGAATATGACACTTTATTTTGCATGCCATTACTTCGCATGCCATTACCACGCGGTTATTACTTAGCAATAACCGTTACTACGCAAGTTTTTACTTTGCATACCATTACATTGAAAGTGTTAATGTATATGAAGTAAAAACTTGCCTAGTAATATAAATGGTATGCGGAATAACGTGTCATATTAAAAAAAAAACATTTAACCCCTTTTTAAAAATGTTTAAAATACAACAGTACTTTACATAATACATAGAAATATACTACCCAACACATCTAAAAAAGGAAAACCCAACCAAAACACTCAAACACTACACTACCCTACACTACTGAAACACCACTACACTACCATTAACCCTAAATCACTACCCCCTGCACGAACATAAACATTCCCCCACTCCGGTCCCTACACTCATTCACTACCCATCACAACCCCCCGAACACTACACTGAACACTAAAACAGTAACCTACACTACACTAACACCACAACACTACCCTAAACCCTAAAACACTACCCCCAGCACAACCCTGCCCCTACCCCTAGTTCTGTCCCTACTCCCAAACACTGCCCTTCACGACCCCCAACACTACCCAAACCCTAAACCACTTCCCTACACTACACAACACCACAACACTACCCTAAAACCTAAAACACTACCCCCTGCACAACCCTCCCGACCCCCAGTCCTGTCCCTACACCGAAACACTACCCTGCAAGACACTCCGACACTACCCTAAACCCTAAAACACTACCCTACACTACACTAACACCACAACACTAACCTAAACACTAAAACACTACCCCCTGCACAACCCTCCCCTGACCCCCAGTCTACTCCCTACACTACAACACCACCTTGCACGACACCCCAACACTACCCTAAAACCTAAAAGACTACCCTACACTACACAAACACCACAACACTACACTAAACCCTAAAACACTCCCCCTGCACATCCCTCCCACGACCCCCAGTCCTGTCCCTACACTCAAACACTACCCTGCTTGACCCCCCTACACTACCCTAAAGCCTAATACACTACCCTCCACTACACAAACATCACACCACTACCCTAAATCCTAAAACACTACCCCCTGCACAACCCTCACTTTTGCCCCAGTCCGCTCCCTTCACTACAACACTACCCTACACGACATCCCAACACTACCCTAAACCCTAATACACTACCCTACACTACACAAACACCACAACACTACACTAAACCTTAAAACACTACCCCCAGCACAACCCTCCCCCAGTCCTGTCCCTACACCCAAACACTCCTCTGCATGACCCCCGACACTACCCTAACCCCCAAAACACTACTCCTCAAACACAACACTACCCTTAATCCTAAAAGACTACCCCCTGCACAACCCTCCCCCTACCCTAAACCCTAAACCCTTAAAAACAGACCCTCTTACCTCTCTCTCCTCGTGTCCTCTATTCTCCTTCCTGCCTGCGTCGTCAGATGGGCGGTGATCGTTGCACATCGTTGTGAGGAAACGCCTCAGTTTCCTTACAACGATGTGGTTCGCATTACAACGCATGCGTTGTAATAACATGCTTAGAAATGGCTACGCGTTATTACAGCGCATGCGTTGTAACGCTTGCGTAGTAATGGTACGCGGTGTAATGACAGCGTACAAATGGATGTTTACCGTTGTCAATTAGCTAATGTTTTGAAATAGAGAATAAGGCGGTACAAAAGGGGGTGGTGATGGACGGAGCATCAGAACCAATCAAACACTCACACCCAGTCAACAGATCTGGGTTTGATCCATCACTGTTCTTTAGCCCACTCTGCCACCCCAGTTCAGACATGGCCATATGCAAATCAGTTTGACCCTGTGCCTCATGGGAACAGTCCAGCACGAACTGTCAAGCCATGCCTTCCCTGGACCGGAAACAAGCTTCCTAGGACCGGTTTCTTGCATTTCAGTCGTCTTCAGCCAGGCTTGCTTGAATCCAGTGGCAAAGTGAGCAAGGGACTCAACGTCTGAGCATACCCTGCTATTGAAATAGAGAATAAGCTAGCTTGCACCCTGTTCTTGATTAATAGCGCAAAGTATATTTGCACATGATCTGGGCTAGTGTCAGCTCCTCGGTTTCAGTGTTGTCTCCCAAATTAGGTTAAAGAGTCTCTGTGTTGACGACATTTAGTATTTATGTTTCTGCAACAATGCATGTTTCTGTATTTACCTGCAGTTTTCTGTGTGAATAGCTCAGTTTGGAAGAATTTATAAAGTATTAGCTGTGTTCAAGCAGGTTTTAGCCTGATATTTGTTAACAATTCTTGATGCCACAGTATATCACATCCTGTGGAGATCTCACAGCTGAGGTGCCTTTTGTGATTTCAGCAGCAATAACTCCTGTGTCTGTGTTATTCTTCTCCTCTACTGGAGCAAAAATAGAAAGTTCTAGCGATTGCATATGGAACAATCATACCGTGTTAATGGCTTTACAGTCCTTTTGTTGATATGAAATTTCAGCATTAAGCACAGTGTGAAATTACTGAATTCCCATTTGGATCCTGTGAGTAAGCTATGCACCAATGTATCCTGCCCGCTGGCTTTCTTAATAGCATGCCAAGCTATCCCCTAATAAATCAAATCTAATTTCATAGTATGGTCTCTTGGCTTCTGCCATTATACACCTGCTCAGTACATCCCATAACTGGAAAAAAGTTCCAAATGAAAGAAATGTACATTACAGGTTTAACGACACTGAGAAGTATTTGAATGATTTAATATATATTTCTAGTCTATATTTATATACGCTCACAGAGAAAAAAAGATCTATGCTGCTTTAAGAGAGAAGACAAAACACACAAATAGTGCTAAGCAGTGATCAAGTTGAACGAATGTCAGAATCAACTACCTCATTACAAAGGTTCATTTTGCAAATCCCTGGGAGCAGTCCATTCCCGATCAACGTCCTGTAGACTAAAAATTCTCCCATCTCCTCTCTTCTTGAAGCAGACCTTTGTCATATTAAGTAGGCTATGTTTGCCTCAAGTGTCTACCCAGAGAAGCAGCACTAATTTCATCCATTATGTTTCCCATCCTAAAGTACACTCAGAAAGAACAAGAAAAAGAACCTTTTTTAGGTTTTGCCTTCACAGTATTTAAGCTGTGCTTCCAAAATCTCTTGTACATTAAAAAAAGCTTAAAACAGGCTTAGAGCCCACCCATTACTTACCTTTACTTACCATTGGTTGGCTCCAACATCACTCTCGTTCTCTTGCTTCTTATTGGTTCACGTGTCCTCTTTGCCTCTGGCTTCTTACCGTGTCTACGTAAGTGTCCCAGCCGTGGAGCTTGGACCAAGTACAGCTTCCTGTATGCGACAACTGTCCTTCCACTGACTGCACATTTATGGAGGTATTTATTTTCTCTTTGCTGCTATCACTCCTTAAGAGTGCATGTTTTTTAATGCTTTCTCGCCACCCTTCCCATCTTCATGCTATCTTGATGTTGCTTGCTGCCTCCAGCTAAAAATGTTAATGTCTTCATTGAACAATGTTAATTGAATGAGCATGTTATTTACACTATCTTGCTGCAGTTTACAAAAACGTGCTGCAATTTATTAAACATTCTCATGATTTCCCCCAATATCTCCTTAGAGTAAACAGTTAGTTGTTTAAGCAATTCTGTTGCATGGAAACCGGTAACTGCACAAGCATGTTACTTACACAAACAGCTCTGTATACAAATGCACTCTGGTAGATATAGAACAAATCTGTTGGATTTACACAATCAGTCGGGTCACACAAACAATCATTAATCTTGAGTTGCTCTGGAGAAACATTGCTCCTTTCTTAATATGTCAAAACAAGTTCAGACAGAACAAAGCAAACTCTAACAAACCCTTCTTGGAAGGCATAATTTGTGCACCCAGTGCAGCCAGGCATTCAACACAAGCTCTACCCTCAGCATGCACATGTTTGCAGTTGGTCTGACATCTCTCTCCCCTCTGTTGTTTCTGCCACCACCCTTCTCCCCTGCGCCTCTCTCGTGTTTTGACTCTTTTTTATATAGCACCACCTCGACCCAAAGGTATTGAAAAGCTTTACACGAGTTCCAGTTACATTATAAAAGGTTATCATGCAATCGATGCTGTTCATGTCATAGCGCTTTTTTCCCTTAACTTTAAGCCGTGTTGCACAACAGCCTGAGCTGAGATGCAACATGACTTGAATCTAGGAAAAAGCGCTGTGACGTGATTAACGCTGGACTCAAACATAGCACTTTTGTTCTTTACTTTGAGCCATGTTGCACAGCAGCCCACGCTGCTGACATGGCTTAAAGTAAAGAAAAAAAAGTCATATGACGCGGTCAACGCTGGCCGTGTTATATTGCTTTTTTAATTGACTTTAAGCCATGTTGTACAGCAGCTAATGCTGCTGTGCAACATGCCTAAAACATTGTCAAAGTCAATAGATCTCGCACAGGTGAAACCTTTTGGCTTTGCCACTGCCTGTTTAAATTAGAAGAATAGCAATAAGTAGAGAATTATAACAATACAATAAAACCAATTACAGTAACAGATGAGCAATATAATTGACCTCTAAGCATCCTTAAGATCATACATTTCTTAAAAATATGAAATATTATACTTGTTACCTAACAGTAATATATATCTATGCATAACCAACTATTGAAAAATAAAACCTCACTTTAAGTTAAAGAGATTTATTGAATAAAACAGGTAATAGTGGTAGGGCAGTGGAGTCGACAGATGACGACGAGGAAAGATTACATTATTTGTTTTTTAAACTATTGCCTTGAGCTCGCCCCATCTCCGAGTCAGCAATGCAGCAAGCGCAAAGTAAGTGTTTTTTCTTTTTTTTTAGATTTGACTTTCCCTCATTGTCTTCTGTCGACTCAACACTGCTCTTACCTACACCGCCCCTCACTGCTAACTACCATTGTCTGTAGATAGGGATTTGAAATCCATGGTTGATTGTATGTGAACAGCAATATACCATCCATGGTGCGCCCCCTTGATGTAAAGTAGTCAATAAAGCTACTTTGCATTACTTGTGATCTACTTTTTAGCACAAATCAGTATTTGCGTTAAAAAGTAAATCCCAATACAACACTTTGCATCAAGTTTGTATTACTTTTCAGATGGAAATCTGGTTCAAAGTGCTAGAACGTTTCCATCAAAGATTGGTGGTGCGGTAGAATATAAATACACTAAATGCATAAAAATGTAAACCACTCAATCCTGCTCTTGTATATCAATATTCTTCTGTCAAAAACTATCAATTCACAGTTAACCTTAACTACCATGCACTAGGGAGTAACTATAATTTTGTTGAACAAATGATTGATTGTATGGCAGTGTCGCTACAAAAAGCAAATTTATATTTACTGTTAGGATAGTTAAATATCCATTAGAACAGTTGCTCATGCAATGTGGCACTAACCCTCACTTCTTTCCTATGTGAAACAATCATCTCTGTCAAATGCACACTCACAACAAATGGAAATATGCCTGACCTCACTATTGCTGCTACTAATTGTGTCACAGTGCTTATTCCCTTTAAAACATACTGATCTGACCATTTCCAAATTCCCTTTCACATTATTACCTCCATTGCCAGTGCCTGGAGACCCTCACGGGTGACGAGAAGCACTCTTCAAATCTACTGATTGATTGATTGAACTGCCCAAAGCACATCGGAAAACTCTGTATGCATGGAATAGAACCACCATAAATCACTTTTAATTCCATTATCAGTACTTCATTATCTACTCATATCAGGCATTAAAATACTACTAACCACCATTCTAATTCTACACTATTGGAAATCATCAAAAAAGTGGCTCCATTACATAGAGCAAAAACTAGTAGTTTTTAGATAATCTCGACTCATAAATACTGCTTGTGCACCGCATTAAATACACCGGAGGATAATTCTTAAAAATTGATCAAAGACTTGAAAATTCATCAAAGTCTTGAAAATTGATCAAAGCCTTGAAAGAATAACAGAAGATAAACAAGGTTAATTGATGGCCAAAATATACATGACCTACCGACAAAAATTACCAGAAAACTCATGCAATCATGCAATAACAAACTTACTAAAGAACCTAATGGCCCAATATTACCAACGAAAGGTTGCTCAGAGCTTTTAGCTTTTTTTCTCAGTAAAGATACACACTTTGAGGCAAAAGATCCCAGCTACCTCCTGAAAAAGGAATAATCTCTACTAGTCTCTACTCTCAAAGTTCCGAGCCCTAACTGGACCTCCTTCACCTCTCTGCCCCCTCAGCCTCTAGAACCTCCAGAAAATATAGTTGATTCTACCATTGAACTCTCCTTGAACAACTTACAAGAGTGTGTACTTACAAAACTGATGAAATCAGGATGCTCAATCCTTTGTCCTCATGGGCTCAACATCATAAATTCCTCATCGCCACAGGTAGATGTGCTACTAGCACCAAAGAACAGAATGATAAAATCAGTCATGAGAACCTAAGGGGTGACATAGACTAAGTCAAAGTTTATCATTTGATTAATTAAATTGTTTACAATTTGGAAAGGCAAAGTTTGCCAATGTCAAGCATTCCCTTTCTTGTGAAAATCCTGAAGAAAATCATTAAATAACAAAATATGGCTACAACGTATAGCAGACTGGTTTCTATGAAGGACACAATATCCAAAAAGCTTCCTTAAAAAGAGTGATGCTGCTTTTCTGGTGATTTACAAAGGACAAACATGTCAAATTATTCTCCTTAAACTGTCTGCAGTATATAATATTTTAAACTCAAGAATTTTTTTACATACTTTATCATTAAACGTAGGCCTAAGTATTAATTGTATACTGTATTTGCCGCAAATTACCCTAATAGCACATTAACAGCTTCTGAAGAAATGAAAATGCTTTGCAATAAATATGCACACTTCCTGACATGTTGTAAAGAAGTCCAAGACACGATCTGGAAGTTCCAACCAGATGTATTTAGGAGTAAATATAGAGACCACCAGCTCAGGCAGCAGCTCAGCTCCAACTGCCAGAGCTCCAGTCCAGAAACAAGAACATTCTGTTGTCATGTAATGACACATGGAATGTAGTGACACATCCCAGCAACAGGGACAGAAAGGAAAGAAAAGCAAGGCAGCAATGTAGAGGAAAAGGAAAGGAGAGATATAAGTAAAGTAGGCCACAACACATCTCCCTCCCATACAATGAAAGGAAAATATTGCAAAATTACAGTGAACTAAATTGAAACTGCAGAGAAACAAAATGCACAATATCACAGTCATAAATGTCAGAAAATCTTTTTTGAAGAGTAATGAGAGCATTAAAAAAAACAGAGTACAGCAAACACATAAATCTAGGACATTTGATAGTCTTTTTGCCAGGTCGGTTTGCATCTCAATCTCCGGGAATTTCCAAAATCAGGACCATCGGAAACAGGATCATCAAAAGCAGATCGAGAACACTCTGACCCACTTGAGCCCAATCCCCGACCACGTCCTTGAGCATCGGAACCAGGTTGCCATTTAACTAACCTAGACATGCTCCATATCTCACCAGAATCCAAAACGACAACTTTCTTTCTGACTTCCTTGATGATAAAGGGCCCCATAAACCGTGAGCGAACCTTCCTAAAAAAAACAGGATTTCTGATCAACATCTCATCACCCACACACCAGTGTTTGAGCAAAGAGGAATTTTTCTGATCAAACCAGCTTTTGTATTTTTCTTGATATTGTCTCCGTCTAGACTCATTTCGCTTATTCATCTCCACATCATTCACATCCAATTTAAACCATGCAGGACTCAACTTGTCATAAGGTTTCCTACCTCTCAGCATTGAAAAAGGAGAAACTGAAGTCAAACAATTAGGAGTTTTGTGGTGAGCCCACCATGTCTCTCTGAGCATCTTTTTAAGAGAAGATCTACTCTGCAAAGCTCTCTGAGCGTAACACTTGACCAACCTATTCATGCTTTCAGCCAGGCCATTGGCTTGCGGCGAGTACAAAGCCATCTTAAAGTGAGTGATGAACAATTCTTTCAGGAAAGTGTTCATCTCATGGGAGACGAATTGGACCCCATTATCAGTGATGAGGTGCTTGGGAATACCTTCTCTGGAAAACTCCTCAGAGAGAAATTCAATAACAGTCCTGGAGTTGACGACAGGCACACATTTGGTAACCATCCACTTGGAGGTGTAATCCACCAACAGCAGCACATAGTGCTCGTCATGAGCAAACAACTCAAAAGGCCCAGTAATGTCCAAACCCAACTTGGACCAAGGCTCAAAGGGAACTTCCACAGGCGAGAGAGGTGCAGTGCGTGTCTTTTTGCTCTTGTCACCGTTGGCACACTCCCAGCAGTCTTTGACAACCTCCTCTACCTGCCGATCCATGGTCAGCCACCAGTACCACTCACAAACCCTGGCCTTAGTCAGATTCCTCCCTAGATGTTCCTTATGGGCTAAATTGATAATCTTGGACCTAGGATCACGAGGAGGTATTACACGATTACCCATCAACAGTTTCTCATCGAAAACACACAGCTCATCTTTAACATTGAGGAAGCATTTCAAGGATTCAGGTACATCCTTGTCCACAGGCCAACCCTTAACTGAAAATTCTTTGACCATTTCCAAATCATTGTCCCTGCAAGAAGTAAAAGCCAACTCATCAGAATTGACAGCTGACTTATGCACCCATGCCACAAGGGAATACTCCACCTCCACACCAGATTGATCCAAAGGTAACCTGGAAATACAGTCCGCAATGGCATTCTTCGGTCCCGGCACACACTCAACCACAAAATTGAACTCAGATAATCCTTCCATGCAACGTTTGATTCTGGGAGAAATATTGTCAACTTCTCTACAAGTGAAAACTTGGCACAATAGAGTTGAAAGTAGAGGAGCAATCATCAGACCATGAAAATTGCGCTCCCTTCTTGAGTAGCAACCTGAGAGGAGAAGAAACACATGCAAAATTCAGAACAAATTTGGAACAGAATTCTGCCAACCCTAGAAATGATCGAACTTGATCTTTGTTAACAGGTACAGGTGCTTTTACAATGCTTTCGGCAAGGTCCAATTTAGGACTGATCCCTTCACCATAGATAGTATGTCCTAAATAATTTACAGAAGACACACAAAACTTGCATTTTTCTTTTTTGATAACCAAACCTGCATCTTGGAGACACTGTATCACCTTCCACAACTGCTTGTCATGCTCCTGTTGGTACTTCCCATAAACAAGAATGTCATCTTGAAAAATGAGAACCTTGTGTAACCCTTCCAGGACTTTATTCATGACCCTCTGGAAGCAGGCTGCAGCAGATGCCAGGCCAAAGGGCATGCAAACAAATCTGACAGCCCCCAAAGGTGTCACAAACAATGTCAAATGTCTGGAGTCCGGATGAAGTAGAACCTGGTGGTAAGCAGAAGACAGGTACATGACGCTAAAACATTTAGCATTCTTGATCAGGGCAAGAATCTCTGAAATATTTGGCAAAGGTTGCCTGTCAACCCAAATATGTTTGTTTAAACCATGCAAGTCCACACACATGCGAATCCCTTTGCCTCCATCCTTGGTTGCCAAAACGATGGGGGCCAACCACTCAGAACATTCAATTTCTTCAATAACACCCGCAGATTACAATCTTTTAAGCTCCTGATCTAAAGGATCCATCATCATGTGGGGAACTTTCCTTACTTTGCTAACAAATGGCTAGGCGTTCTGTTTGAGAATAATTTTATGCTCAAGATTTTTGAGCAGGCCCAAACCATCACTGAAAACCTTTGGGAACTGTGAACTCACATCATTAGATATTGAACAAGAAGACAGAAGCAACACTTTCTCAGGTGAATTGGGATCCAAAGTGATCCCCACGTCTCTCTGGTGCCTCCACCCAAGAAGATTATCTCCCCTCTTTGCCACATATACCTTCCCAACAGTCTCTCTGTCTTTGAACTGAATTCTTTTGACTACGAATCCCAACACATTAATCTTTACACCACCATAAACAACTGAGTTAATATCTAGGGGAGATAGCTCGACTTTGTCAAGACCAAAAACAGTGTCCCAATTAGCATCACCAACCTTAGTATAAGGTGAACCCGAATCAGCCAAAACAGGAAATAGTTCACCACCAAATAACACCTCACACTCAGGCATGTCTAGCATATCTCCGTCCACAACTCCATCTTCTTTGACCCTACATACAAATGTTTTCTCCTCAACACAATGCACCATCTGATTTCTGCTATTATGGCACACACGTGCGTAATGACGCTTTTTTCCACATTTATTGCAAGTGACAGATCTTGCAAAACAATTGGGGCTGTTAGGCAAATGTCTCTCACTCCCACACCTGAAACACTTAAAACCAGGCCTGTTGTTCCTGGATCCGGTCTGTTCTGAATCAGAAAACCTATATTTAGAACTCAATTGTTCTGAATCAAAAGACTTCTTATCTTTCTCACCATGAGTCCTTTGAGATCATCCTTCTTGGGATCAACCTTCTTAATCTCATGAATTGCTTTACCATCAGCCGAAATATCACTCCTTTTTTCTACGCTCATCTCTCGCACCCGCATATTAGTATTCTACATGCTTTCCACAATGGCCAAAGTTTCTTTGAGATCTGGGTTTTTAGCAAGAAGCTTCTGCTGAACTTTTGTGTCATTGGTGCACCTAACAATTTGGTCCTTAACAAGAGAATCAGTGAGTTGTTCAAACTTGCAAGTACGAGCTAACGTCTTCAGAGTAGCCACATAACTTTCAATCTTCTCTTGCTTACCTTGGAGCCTAGAGAAGAATTTGTGACACTCCAAAACTACATTAATTTTAGATCCAAAATGTTTTTCAAGCATCATAACAGACATGTCATAAAGATTGTCAGGTTCACCCTCTCCATGTCCCAAAACAATCTCATCCAAACTATCATAAACATGCCTGCCTTCAACTCCCAAGTTATGCAATAGCGTAGCTTACTTCCTCACAGCTGAAAACTTTTCTCCTCCAATAGCTAACAAATAGGAGTCAAATAAAGGCTTCCATCTCTTCCAAGGTAGGATGGGATCACCTACATCAGAGAGAAATTGGGGTGGTTGAGACATGCTTGAAGACGCCATTATGAGAACACAACTCAATGATGTACCAAAAAAAACACAATACACTGTGGTGCCGATCACGATCCGGTAAAAAATTCCCCCGTGCGACTCGTATCGGGTCTTTTTACCGTACGAATCGTACAAGTGCCGTACGAACTGGCAATCACGATTCGCATGGTAAAAAGTCCATACGAACCGCACTGGGAATCATTCCCCACACGTCCCCGGGTCGGAAAATGTGTCCGACACGTCCTCGGACGATTTACCTTACAAACGTGAAAAACCAAGTCCGACCTAGGAATCACGATCCATCCCGTGCGTCCGAGGTTACAACCGTATGGAAAAAACACCGTCCGCACCGAACTCCTACAGCAACCATGGAGACATGTGCCCGCATACGCGCCCAACACTCCCCCCAGCCCCCGTACGTCCGACACGTACCCCCCGTATATGTATACCCCCACCCGTCTAGGTACACCCCAGTACGTTCCAGTCGTACCCCCACCCCAGTACGTGTCGTACCACCGTCAATGTACACCCCCCCACCCCAGTACGTGTCGTACCACCGTCAATGTACACCCCCCCACCCCAGTACGTGTCGTACCACCGTCCATGTACACCCCCCCCTGTACGTGTCGTACCCCCCGTGTACCTACACCCCAGTACGTGCGAGCCACACCCCCACCCCAGGACGTGTCATAGCCCCGTCCACCCACACCCCAGTACGTTCCAGTCGTACCCCCACCCCAGTACGTGTCGTACCCCCGTGTACCTACACCCCAGTACGTGCGAGCCACACCCCCACCCCAGGACGTGTCATAGCCCCGTCCACCCACACCCCAGTACGTTCCAGTCGTACCCCCACCCCAGTACGTGTCGTACCACCGTCAATGTACACCCCCCCACCCCAGTACATGTCGTACCACCGTCCATGTACACCCCCCCCTGTACGTGTCGTACCCCCGTGTACCTACACCCCAGTACGTGCGAGCCACACCCCCACCCCAGGACGTGTCATAGCCCCGTCTACTCACACCCCAGTACGTTCCAGTCGTACCCCCACCCCAGTACGTGTCGTACCACCGTCAATGTACACCCCCCCACCCCAGTACGTGTCGTACCACCGTCCATGTACACCCCCCCCTGTACGTGTCGTACCCCCCGTGTACCTACACCCCAGTACGTGCGAGCCACACCCCCACCCCAGGACGTGTCATAGCCCCGTCCACCCACACCCCAGTACGTTCCAGTCGTACCCCCACCCCAGTACGTGTCGTACCCCCCGTGTACCTACACCCCAGTACGTGCGAGCCACACCCCCACCCCAGGACGTGTCATAGCCCCGTCCACCCACACCCCAGTACGTTCCAGTCGTACCCCCACCCCAGTACGTGTCGTACCACCGTCAATGTACACCCCCCCACCCCAGTACGTGTCGTACCACCGTCCATGTACACCCCCCCCTGTACGTGTCGTACCCCCCGTGTACCTACACCCCAGTACGTGCGAGCCACACCCCCACCCCAGGACGTGTCATAGCCCCGTCTACCCACACCCCAGTACGTTCCAGTCGTACCCCCACCCCAGTACGTGTCGTACCACCGTCAATGTACACCCCCCCACCCCAGTACGTGTCATACCACCGTCCATGTACACCCCCCCCCTGTACGTGTCGTACCCCCCGTGTACCTACACCCCAGTACGTGCGAGCCACACCCCCACCCCAGGACGTGTCATAGCCCCGTCCACCCACACCCCAGTACGTTCCAGTCGTACCCCCACCCCAGTACGTGTCGTACCCCCCGTGTACCTACACCCCAGTACGTGCGAGCCACACCCCCACCCCAGGACGTGTCATAGCCCCGTCCACCCACACCCCAGTACGTTCCAGTCGTACCCCCACCCCAGTACGTGTCGTACCACCGTCAATGTACACCCCCCCACCCCAGTACGTGTCGTACCACCGTCCATGTACACCCCCCCCCTGTACGTGTCTTACCCCCCGTGTACCTACACCCCAGTACGTGCGAGCCACACCCCCACCCCAGGACGTGTCATAGCCCCGTCTACCCACACCCCAGTACGTTCCAGTCGTACCCCCACCCCAGTACGTGTCGTACCACCGTCAATGTACACCCCCCCACCCCAGTACGTGTCGTACCACCGTCCATGTACACCCCCCCTGTACGTGTCGTACCCCCCGTGTACCTACACCCCAGTACGTGCGAGCCACACCCCCACCCCAGGACGTGTCATAGCCCCGTCTACCCACACCCCAGTACGTTCCAGTCGTACCCCCACCCCAGTACGTTCCTGGCGCACCCCCAACACAACCTCCTAAGTACGGAGCGCACCCCATGCCCCAACATCACAACCGCATGTACGAGTCGTACAAAGCCACACACAAGGACCAAATCGTACAACCAAATGGCCCATGTACACACCGTACACACGCTCAAAACGCACGTACACAACAAGGCCAAAACAAAACAACTCAACAATACACCATTCGAAAGGCACACAGCCACTAAACATGGCCAACAACCACTAAAATAACACAATCACTGACCTGCAACTGTCAAAAACAGAGGCCCAATACACCACCACTCCTTATAACACACCCACCCAAAATTCAAACACTGCCACACCCACCCATGGACCAATAAAAAGGGCCCACACACACAAACCATGAGCCTTTGCAACAGACCCACTGCTGCCAGACACCACAGAACCAGACTACAAGCGACACCACATCTTACACTTGCACACCTTCACACGACCACCCTCACAAACACCCTCTCATCACATTCACACACACACACAACCATCCACACCCCCCCCAACATCCACACACCCCCCACACCCACACCATCCCCACCCACACCCCTCACCATGCCCACTACCAAGAATCCAAAGTTCAGTCACCGAGAGTTGGAGGTCCTTGTTGATCAAATCCTCAGAGTCGAGCCACAGATCTTTGGAACATTGGTCAGAAGCACCAGCCAGGCAGCCAAAACAGCCATGTGGCAGACCATCGTCGATGCTGTGAATGCTGTTGCGGACACCAGGAGGACCAAGCAGGATTGCCAGAACAGGTGGTACGATCTGCGGAGGAGGGTCAGAGCCAAGAGACAGGAGGAACACGACCAGGCCAACGCCACCGGAGGAGGGCCCTCCCGCAGAGCCGTACAGTACCATCCCTGGGAGGAAAGGGTGATGGCCATACTGCCGGTGGAGGCAGTTGAAGGAGTAGAAGGACTCCGAGACCCGGGTGAGTACACAAACAACGCACCTCACATGGGGGGAACTGCAACCACAACCAAAATTAATAACAGGCACGCAACCACCACAAGCCATCGCATTACTCAACCACACTCCATGAGCAGGCACATGCCACTGCTGCCACCATGCCCCATGCACCCAGCTGGACAATGTCAAGTCACAGGCCACAGAAGACAACAACACATGACACGGTAACCCGGATGTCGGGAGGCTGGGCACCAAGAATCACATAGTGCGACTCCAAAGCAGACAACAATGCCCTCTGCCCATATGGCCTAGGTCACAGCCAGACAAACACTGTGTCCCAACACAGGAATGACTTGCCAGCAAATGGCGGACGCCTTGCATCAACACATGGGGGTGAAGGCACTGTTTTGCACATGCCAGCAGCTAATGAACAGCCAACAGTGTGAAAGAGTGGCAGCACACACCACCACAGCAGCAGCGCACAGACACACAGCAGACAAAATGGGTGCCTGGAGATCAGAAACAAACTCACATCAACAGGCCAAGGGCCACTCAAAGATCTGCTAACAGTGTGTGCCCAGGAAGCTGGGCCAAGGTGACAGAGGGTGACACACGGAGGGAGGGAGAGGGGGACACAGAGGGAGGGAGAGGGGGACTGAGAGGGAGGGAGACGGACAGAGGGAGGAGGCTGACACACAGAGGGAGGGAGAGGGGGACAGAGAGGGAGGGAGAGGGGGACAGAGAGGGAGGGAGACACAGGAAGATGGACAGAGGGAGGAGGCTGACACACAGAGGGAGGGAGAGGGGGACAGAGAGGGAGGGAGAGGGGGACAGAGAGGGAGGGAGACACAGGAAGATGGACAGAGGGAGGAGGCTGACACACAGAGGGAGGGAGAGGGGGACAGAGAGGGAGGGAGAGGGGGACAGAGAAGGAGGGAGACACAGGGAGAGCAAATCAGTCCTGTGGTGTGTGGGAATGTCTGCTCGTCAGCAGGTGGACTGCGTGCATGTAGACAAGGGTGGCCAGTGCCAGAACCCCCCCTCTTCATCATGGCAAAACGCAGGGCCATGTCACAACCTGTACACGAGCACAAGGACAGCCACCTGCATCATATAAGTGTGTGGATCCACTCCATGTGCACATGTACAGTGCTACAAGGAAGGCGCAAATGCATAGCTCGGCACACATGCACACTCCACTGCTGACTGCAGTCACACTTGACGCAGCAAGTAAGACTGTGCCACACATAGTTAAAGGGGCCAAATTGGTGCCCAAGGGACACACACATGCACAAGTGCACTGTGAGTGGAATGCAAGACAGATCCTAATTCCAAGAGGAAATGTGCCAACTTTGTAACGGATGAAACATGGATGTTGCATGGATCAAAATTAACATTTTCTCTCTCACACACAGGTCAACGTCGTGCTGCACCCCCCAACACTGGGGGGGAACACTCACAGGACCCGGATCTGCAGGAGACCGATCCCACCGGCAGCGACCACTCTCACCACTCTGCGGACGACCCCGACCGACCTGGCCCCTCTGGTGTCCAACCACCTGCAGCACCTGCGTCAGGTACAACCGTGCCAACCACCACCCCCACTCCTGCCACATCCCAGGAGACACCCAGGATCCCTGCCCCAACACCACAATGCAGCCAGGCTCGCCAGGAGGGACACGGTGTCCCGGGCACCCAGGAGGAGGCAGGCGACAACGCCAATGCCACCCCTCAGGGGTCCTGGAGACCCGATGTGCCCACAAGTGCAGGCCAGACGCAAGTGGGCAGGGGTGGTGGGAGTGGAGGACGGCGGAGGCGCGAGCCTGACCAGTTGGCTGGGGATCCGGTATTTTCACATGTCCGTAACATCCTGGACTCATACCGGCAGGACACCACGGGCATGGCCCAGGTTGTGTCCGTCCTCGAGGGGATCAAGGTCCAGCAGGCCCAGCAACATGCGGAGCTAATAGCCTGTCTACAGCTACACCAACGGAGGATGGAGGACAGACAGGCTGAGCAAGTGACGGCGTCCCAGGGGATTCACGCTGAACTCCGTCGGATGGCCGACACCATGGCCGACCCTCCCTGTGCCAGAAGGCGGAGAACATCACCACCCACAGGGAGGGATCATGAGGAGGAGGAGGAAACATCCGACGGAGCATCCCAGACGTCGTCACGGCCTGCTGCTGAGGTTCCCCGCAGGAAGCCGGGTTGTCCACGGAAAGGACCGTGAGGGTGGCTGCTACATCACCATCTCCCAGGACACCTGGCCTGGCACCTGGCCCACTGGAGCAACAGCATCACAGCATCAAGAGACATTCTCTGCCACATGGCCCTGCTGGTCACTGGCTGACCAATGTTGACAAAGACTGTGGCATGGACTCTGAGGATTTCCAATGGCAAGGACACCAACTCCCCTACTGAACTTTGGATTCCCTAATCCCGGAAAGCCCCTCACTTTGTCCCCCCCCCCCCCCCAATAATAAATCACACTATTAAGAGTAGATGCCTGCTGGTAGCATTATTACCTAACATGTGTCTTGTACAGTCTAAACATGCCTGAGTCATCTGTTCACTTCAACCATCCACACCCTGGGGCCTGAGTCTGGCACAGGACACATGGGTCACAGTTTATTAGGCAAGACAGACATGGAGCACCATACACACCCGTGATGGTCAGAACCAGCTGAGGGGGTGGCCGAACAACCGTGCTGACAGACACATTGAGTACAGCAACAGTCATGCGCAGAGGTCAGGGATCCTGGCCCGTGTCCTGGGGGGCACCCAGGTACGTGTAGACAGGTGGCAGAACCATGTCCTGCAAGCTTGAGTCCGGTGGATGCAGAGAATGGGGGCCTGGACAACGTTGGATGCATGGGGATGGCACATGTCACACTACCCACACAGTCATGGACATCATGCCCAATACACAGTCTCAGCACACACACAGCTTGCATCTTGCCACTCGACACATTGACACATAGCCACAATCTGGGAATACCATGCCAGACATGCAGGATGCACCGTGCCAACACACCAGCATTGACTGAGAAGAGGCACCTTGGAGGCATAGGGACACCTTTAATAGTCATGTTTTTGGGATTGCAGAGGCAACTTGAAGTACACATGAACACATCATGTGGAGTAACATGTGGCTCAAACACTGGCACCCCCCTTCTGCAGCACAAATGCGTGATAGCCATGGAACTGGCACACAAGTGTCGGCTAACAGCTAAATACCCACAGCTGCTCACGGAGAGACTGCCATACACCATACATCCGCTGATGTGGAAGTCCCACGCCATGTCAAGACAATGTTAACCGTATGTGTCCGAGGGCAGTGTCACACACATTGATGCCTTCATCACAATCCACTATCCCATCACTGATAACTGACAACCAGGCAGCCCATCTATTCAGGTGTACCCAGCTGCATGTCGTGTCCCATGGGGATGCCACATGTCTGCAGAGGAACCAAACCCCGACCGGGCCAGTGTGCACACATCGTGAACAACTGCCACACCCAATACACCCCAGATGCATCCCTTACCCCATGGAGACTTCCAAACGTGTCCGTGCCTGTAACGCTGAGTCAGCCCACGATGCCATGTCCATGAGGAATAGCAGTGCCACAACAATGCAACCAGAAGACGGCATGCGCAGGTACCTGGGGAAGAGAGACACACAAGAAGTCAGCCACAAAGAGCACAGCCACTTGCATGTGCATTGACTCGACACATGTATGGATGAAAAAATGCTAGGTCACAATTATGAGTGGGGAAATACTACCATCACTGCCACCATCACTCCAGTGACACACCCACGCACACCTCTGACTCACGTGCCATACATGCAGGTGGAGACACGCATCACAACACATGCCACACGGGGACCAAGGCGTGCACACTCAGACACTGGTACTCACCACTAAGCAAAGAAGTCGCGTATGAGCCGAGTCCGGATGTCCTCTTGCGGCTCCACATCCTCCACATCACTAGCCCCATTGCCAAGCCCTTCGTCCTCCACGGGTGGATGGTCCTCGTCATGTTGATTCAGGATGAGTGGCACAGCTCTTTCAACTGCCATGTTGTGCAGCATGCAGCAGACCATGAAGATCTTGCAAACCTTTGCCGGGGCATATGGGAGTGCGCCGCCGGTCTTGTGGAGGCACCGGAATCGGCTCTTCAGCATGCCAAACGTCCTCTCTATCACTCGCCTTGTCCGGCCATGGGTGGTGTTGTAGCGGAGCTGGGCCGGCGTGATGGGGTTGCGGAGAGGTGTCAGCAGCCAAGGCATGTTGGGATAGCCAGCGTCCCCTAAATGGAAAGCACATGGATATCGTTAGAACTGGCGAAGCGGTAGTGCTGCTCGGCCAAACAGAATACAGGACAGACAGACTGTACCCACCAACAACACATGCTCGTTCGTTGCGCAGCTGCATCATCATATCAGGCATCCCGCTACGCCTCATGATGTAGGCATCGTGTGCTGATCCTGGGAAACGAGCACAGACATGTGAAATCACCATGTTGGACAGACACACCACAAGGGCATTAATGGAGTGGTAGTGCTTCCGATTGCGGTACGCCACCTCCCGTGCGTGTGGTGGTACCAAACCTACATGTGTCCCATCTATGGACCCAATGACATGGGGCATCCCTCCCAGGGCATAGAAACCACGCTTGACCTCAGTCATCTGTTCAGGGTTTGGGAACTTGATGAAGTCATCCAGGTGAATCAACATGGCCTCCAAGAAATCATGCAGCACACCGCTGAACATGCTCTGGGACATGCCACCAACATGAGCTATGGTATTTTGGAAGGTACCCGTGGCAAGGAAATGTAGGGCAGCCATTACCTTCAGCTGGGGTGTCAGTGCCGTAGGATACCTGTGCTGCGGTTGCAGGTGTGGTGCCAGTCTCGCCGTCAGCTCCAGAATCAACGGTTGGGTGAAGCGGTAGAGCCGGATCCTGTCATTCTCCTGCATGGTGGCCAAGTCTGGAATTCTTCGGGCAACAGGAGGCGCTCTGCAGTAATTTGGAAGTGACAAGGAAGAGTGAGTGCACTACGAGAACAACTCATGTCTACTGAGCACATGTAAATCTGGCAATACACACATGCCACATAGGGAGTCAGGCATGTGCTACATGCCCAGGACACGTATGGATGCAAGGTGACACTCCTTCCAAGACCCAGCTACACACGGTGATTGAGAACCTCCCCATGCCACGCCATGGAAATAGCTGTGTCCCAGTGCAAGTGCACTGCCCGACGCAAGACAGGAGTGACATACACCCACACATCAGCAGAAGTGTGATGCCGATTGCAGAGACTGGCAGCGGAACACTTGAGCCACAGGTCACATGACATTACACTAGTCCAGCCCACACACCTTGCCATGAAGGTGCACATGTCATGACTCACCACACATTCCTTGTGAGTTTGCTGACATGGCCTTGTCACGCTACTCCGTGTCCCTTGCATACATGTGCACCTCACATCCGAGAACACATGTGGCATGGTGTTGGGAACAGTGTGCAATGACAATCTACACACAGCCACATGTTGGTTGCTGCAACGGCTGCTGCTTTTGAGGGTGCTACAACATCAACCTGATGTAAATCCCGGACACATATATGGCATAGTCACATTGTGCACTGTGGGTAGTGATAAGTCATGTGTCATGACCCCTGTACCTGGCATCATGGGACACTTCCGTGTGTTGGTGTCGGTGCCATGCCAGTGACGCTCACCCCAAGTGCGCAGTCCCACATGCACACATGTCAAAGGAGTCAAGGGCATGCCTGGCACACATTGCACCCTCACACAGTACACATGTACACATCTCATCATACATCTGGTGCCTTCTCCACTCAGGAGGCATGTTCCACATCACAGCCTGTGACACCTGTGCCCCACACATGTGGTAATGCACAGACGATGCCTTGATGTCCATTCCTGGACAAGTATGTCCATCCATGGACAAGTATGTCCGCCCTATTCCTACATGTGTGTCGCCTATCACCACAGTGATGTGTAAAATCCGCCGTACTGCTGCTGAGAGGGCCTGTGCATGTTCCCAAATCACTGTGGGAGTGCTGCCGTATGTGTACCCATCGTGATGGCGAGCGTAAATGTGAGTGTACGGTCCGTACCACTACGGGTACGCATACGCGTGCAGACCCATAGTGATGGAGAGCGTAAATGTGAGTGTACGGCCCTATCACTATGGGTCTGCACGCGTATGCGTACCCGTAGTGGTACGGACCGTACACTCGCATCTACGCTCACTATCACTATGGGTCTGCACGCGTATGCGTACCCGTAGTGGTACGGACCGTACACTCGCATCTACGCTCACTATCACTATGGGTCTGCACGCGTATGCGTACCCGTAGTGGTACGGACCGTACACTCGCATCTACGCTCACTATCACTATGGGTCTGCACGCGTATGCGTACCCGTAGTGGTACGGACCGTACACTCGCATCTACGCTCACTATCACTACGAGTACGCATACGCGTGCAGACCCATAGTGATGGAGAGCGTAGATGCGAGTGTACGGTCCGTACCACTACGGGTACGCATACGCGTGCAGACCCATAGTGATAGTGAGCGTAGATGCGAGTGTACGGTCCGTACCACTACGGGTACGCATACGCGTGCAGACCCATAGTGATGGAGAGGGTAGGCATGCATGTACGGGCCGTTGCCATGCATTTGGGGTGCCCTAGGGCCCCCACACGCACCGTACCTGTGTGTGATGCTCCAAATTACATAGGGGACAAGTATTAAGGCCTACATGCATGCTGGTTGTCATGGAGACCAAGTTCAAAATTCGAAATTGTTCTGGAAGGTGCACAGCAGAAGTCAGTTGGAATTTGTCTACTTTGTTGCAATGTGTTTGTGGGGCTGACATCATGCAGGAGAATGAAACCGATAGAGAACCCACAGACTGCTAGGTTTGTAGGGATTGGTGGAAACATAGGATGCAAATGTGAGTGACCAATCTCTCTGTACTCCTGTGCATGAGACTGGGCAGAAGGGCACATATAAGGCAGCCAGGTCCCATGAGGGAGCACTTGCCTGCACATCTTTGCATTCGTCGACCCAGCTGCTGCTACTGATTCCCTGGAACCATGTCAAGGGCTGTGGAGAGGACACAGCCATTCACCCTGGAGGAGAACATGGCTCTGCTGGATGTGATCCTCCCACAGTACCCCATGCTGTATGGGCGACCAGGGTATCAGGTGAGTGCATAGGCCACTGCCACAGACTGTCCCTATGTTGTGACTGTGACTTCTGCCATTGCGTCCAGGTGTAACACACATGCCATGTACTGTCGGGGGGGTCCCAGGGGGGGGTGCCTGATGTCTCCCAGCAGTGCCCTGAGACAGGAGGGGTGGGGGCCTATCACTCACAGCAGTGCCCTGAGACAGGAGGGGTGGGGGCCTAGAACTCACAGCAGTGCCCTGAGCCAGGAGGGGTGTGTGCAGAGTCCTCCCAGCAGTGCCCTGAGACAGGAGGGGTGGGGGCCTATCACTCACAGCAGTGCCCTGAGACAGGAGGGGTGGGTACAGAGTGCTCCCAGCAGTGCCCTGAGACAGGAGGGGTGGGTACAGTGTGCTCCCAGCAGTGCCCTGAGACAGGAGGGGTGTGTGCCTATCACTAACAGCAGTGCCCTGAGACAGGAGGGGTGGGTGTGATGCACAGTGTGAGCCTTGATCATTGATTGTGACATTGCCATCATTCCACCTGTGTACCCACTGTGGCACGTAGTGCTTTTTCCCCTCACCAGGGGATGATGTCCCTATGACAAAGGTGCAATGCGTTGGCTGCATGACATGCCTTGTTGTAACCAGCTAATTTGTACCCATATGTCTCTCTGTGACATGTGGCTGGTGTATTGATGTGGTGTCACTTGTTCTTCCTCACAGGTAGGCGCCACTGCCAAGGAGCAGATCTGGCTGACCGCCGTCAGTGCCGTGAGGCGTGTGGATGGTCGGAGGCGGAGCCTGCCCCAGGTGAGGAAACGCTGGCAGGATATCCGGTGCTGGACGCGGAGGATTGCACGGCTCCTGCTGGGGGACTCACCTGAGAGCCACAAGAACCGCGGGCGCCGCCGTCTGAGCCACCTCCACAGGCGTGTGCTGCCGGTGGTCTTTCCAGACCTGGAGAGGCGCTTACAGGCGATGCAGCAGCCGGAAGGGGGTAGGTACATGTGTGTTTGTTGTGTGTCACCGGCATTTGTAAGGGCACAGTAGCATGAATTCACTGGCAGGGTTTAAAGGTGCTGTGCAGATCCTGTTTGCCCCAGTATAGCGCTGTGCCCCTGCCACCCTTCCCCTCCTTGCAATGTGTTCCCTGGTCTGTGTGTAGTCACTCCTTCACAGGGTAATGTAGGCTGGCGCTTTGTCCACGGGAACAATGTCTGTAGCATCATGTGTGGGGGTGGTGTGTAACAGGTTGTGGGACATTGCCTGTGCACTGTCAAGTTCACTGCATGTGGGTTCCATATCAGTTGGCACTGATGCTGACTCCAGACATGGGAGTTGGTCTCTCATGTGTCATGCATTACAGCGCGCATGTCCCATGTAGTGGCCTGTGACATGATGTGCATGAGTGTGCGATACACATAGTGCAGGGATGGTGACGTGTGTTGCAGTCATTACCATTCAGTAGCATGTAGTTGCGTGCCCACTACTGTCCCCTGGGGCACCTTTTCCTCAGTGGTGTATGTGTCATCATAAACGTGGCCACTGTCAGTGTCTACAGCGTAAGTTGTGCTCTCTGCCATTGTCCCCTGTCACCATGCATATAGACGTGCTATTTTGTACAGGTGTCCACTGTGCAGCCTGACCTGATTGTCCTTCTTCATACTCACAGTTGCCAGTGCCTGTGTGTCTTGCTATACTCATCTGAGGATGGGCACTGGTACCACATTATTTGTACAGGCGCACCTTGGCTGTTTGGCGTCCAATCTCGCTTTTTGCCTGCCCCTGTGTGTATCACCCAGACTATGAGATGTTGGTGCCACCTGTGTCTCAACAATTTGCCTCGTGTAGGGTCTTGTTGGGGCGGGCAATGCCTATGTGTTAAATCCTGATTACCACTTGCTCGGTCTGGGCAGTGTGTGATGTGTCTGGACACACACGCAATGTGCAGTGACAGAGTCATGTTGTGCATGTTTTCAGCATTACCTATGCAGCATGTGTCTCAAGTTCATGGATATGGTCCCTGGTCATCGGTATTTTCGCCAACGCTGTGTGGTGCAGATGCAGTGCTGGATTGTCCCCAGGGCCTGGGTGCTATGTCAGACTCCTTTTCCTGTGTTTAGCTATTGTCTCATGCTCTCCATGGTATTTCAGTGGCATGGTGGCTCAACCAACTGTGTGTTTCATGCCCTACATCGGTACCCTGTTCAGTAGATGTTAGGGATCTTCCTTTTCAGGCCATGCAATGTTACCTATGTAGATTGGACTCATGTGACAGATGTGTACAGATGTCTGATTATTTCTGTCTCTCCACCCTGCCCACAGCATCGTCGGGGGACACAGAGGGAGACATGGACACAGACCAGGCGGAGGGACCGAGCACCAGTGCCAGCCGTGACATCGGGTCTGGCACATCGAGTGGTACAGAGGCGGAGGAGAGTGTGGCCGAGGACCTGTCGACTGGCACATCAGACTACGAAGCTGACAGGTCCGGGGACGATGTCTCCGAGTGGGCGGAGGCTGCACCAGCAGCTGACAGCGGAACAACACCTCGCACCGCCCCCTCAGTTTCCACCAGCCGCCTCCCACTTGCTCGTGTCCCTTCCCAGCGTGCCCGGTCACAGCATGTCTCCTTCCTGCCAGGCACCGCACCCCCTGCCCCTGTCTCCACTGCTGCCGCCAATGCAGAGTCTGTGGACATCCAGCGGCAACTGCAGGTTGGTCAGGCTGCGATCCTTAATGTCCTCCATGCCCACGGCAAAACCCTCACCAACATCGAGGCTTTCTTGGAGGGCATTCATTCATCGCAGGCTGACCAACGCAACTTGCTGAGGTCCATCGACTCCACACTGACTGCAGCAGTGGGTCTCCTGCAGCGCGACCTCCCCCCACCTACCCCTGCCCCATCCACACTTCCCACTCCCATGCCTGTCACACGTACACCCAGACGTCGGCATGCACCCACATCAACGGACACGGGCACCACACCAGCAGGGAAGGTCCACCGCACTCCTCCTGACACGCACACACAGGGTGAGGTAGGCACACCCACTGGGTCGGGGGGCAAACGTGTGACACGCAGCCATAGTGGGAGTCCGCATTCTACCCAGTCCACTCCCTCCAAATCCCCTCCCCTCAGCTCTCCTGGCCACATCTCCCCCAAGGACACCTTCATGGCCGCTCTGTCCCTGAGCCCCACAGTTACACCACCACGCAAGCGGTCAAGGAGGTCCCCGGTCAGGGTGGTTGAGTCTCCCCCCCTGTCTCCACCCTCCCCCGGTGGCGCTGCGACCCATCCCTCTGACCCCCCCCCCCCCTCCTTGGGGCCTGAGGTCCCTTCGGGTGCAGGGGACTCCCTGGAGGACCTTGCAAAGGTGTGTAGTGCCATCCTGGCCTCCGCCTTTGGCACTGACCCACCCCCTGTGGTGGAGTCCTCCATCCCTGCACCCACAACGCCGCCCCTTTGCCCTGATGTCCCTGCGGTGCCTGTTGCTTCCCCCCCCCCTGATGCCCTCACCAGTGTGGAAGACGATGCCATTTGACTGTGCAGGCAATGTAGGGGACACGCATCCCACTGTGTCCCCCATCCAGCTGAGAATCATTGACTGCCCTATGGGCTTAGTGAAGATTGAACTGCCTGCGATCCACGGACATTGTGCTCATGCTGAATAAAGCTTAATTTTGTTTTCATTATCACACTACTGCTATGCTGGTATTGGTGTTGGTGGGGCTGCTACATGGTTTTGGGTGGTGTGTAAGGGTTTGGGTGTGTGGGATATGTAGTAGTGTACTGCTCATTGGTGGGACCCTGTGATCTGTGTGCCATCACAAGGTGTTGGCTAACTTTCTTTGTTCATGTAAGCAGTTACTGCATGGTGCACTTGTCCCAGGGTGTATTCCTTCCTCTGTGTACCCAGCTTTCTTCCCTGCAGGGTGTTCCCAATGTTTAGCGCAGAGCTGTGTCTACATGAGCTGTGTGTGTGACGGAGCCCTTCTACTTTGGCCATGCATGCAGGGCCATGTCTCCACCTGCGACAATCGTGGCATCCTTGGTGATCACTGTACTTGTGTGTGGAGTCTGTTGACATGAGTTCATGGGGACATGTTCCCTTGTAGCCAGTATGCATGTGGATAATTCTGGCCTCACACACATGTGTTACACCCCTCCTGTCTCAGGGCACTGCTGGGAGTGATGGGCACCCACCCCTCCTGTCTCAGGGCACTGCTGGGAGGACTCTGCACCCACCCCTCCTGTCTCAGGGCACTGCTGGGAGGACTCCACACCCACCCCTCCTGTGTCAGGGCACTGCTGGGAGGACTCCACACCCACCCCTCCTGTCTCAGGGCACTGCTGGGAGGACTCCACACCCACCCCTCCTGTCTCAGGGCACTGCTGGGAGGACTCCACACCCACCCCTCCTGTCTCAGGGCACTGCTGGGAGTGATAGGCACCCACCCCTCCTGTCTCAGGACACTGCTGGGAGTGATAGGCACCCACCCCTCCTGTCTCAGGACACTGCTGGGAGGACTCCACACCCACCCCTCCTGTGTCAGGGCACTGCTGGGAGGACTCCACACCCACCCCTCCTGTCTCAGGGCACTGCTGGGAGGACTCCACACCCACCCCTCCTGTCTCAGGGCACTGCTGGGTGGACTCTGCACACACACCTCCGATTTCAGGATATGTGCGCTTGGCACATACACGGTGGGGGTACGCACAATGCATTCGAGGTGAGGGTACGAGTCTACTGACACTGGTGTGGTGGGGGTACGCTCCGTACGTCCGCGGGTGTGGGTGCGGGTCGTACTTACACTGTTGGGCTGGGGGGTACGCTCCTTGCATTCGCGGGTGGGGGTACGGGTCGTACTTACACTGTTGGGCTGGGGGGTACGCTCCTTGCATTTGCGGGTGGGGGTACGGGTCGAACTTACACTGTTGGGGTGGGGGTACGCTCCGTACGTCCGCGGGTGGGGGTACGGGTCGAACTTACACTGTTGGGGTGGGGGTACGCTCCGTACGTCCGCGGGTGGGGGTACGGGTCGTACTGACACTGTTGGCATGGGGGGTACGCTCCTTGCATTCGCGGGTGGGGGTACGGGTCGTACTTACACTGTTGGGCTGGGGGGTACGCTCCTTGCATTCGTGGGTGGGGGTACGGGTCGTACTTACACTGTTGGGCTGGGGGGTACGCTCCTTGCATTCGCGGGTGGGGGTACGGGTCGTACTTACACTGTTGGGCTGGGGGGTACGCTCCTTGCATTTGCGGGTGGGGGTACGGGTCGTACTTACACTGTTGGGCTGGGGGGTACGCTCCTTGCATTCGTGGGTGGGGGTACGGGTCGTACTTACACTGTTGGGCTGGGGGGTACGCTCCTTGCATTCGCGGGTGGGGGTACGGGTCGTACTTACACTGTTGGGCTGGGGGGTACGCTCCTTGCATTTGCGGGTGGGGGTACGGGTCGTACTTACATTGTTGGGCTGGGGGGTACGCTCCTTGCATTCATGGGTGGGGGTTCGAGTCGTACTTACACTGTTGGCATGGGGGGTACGCTGCATGCATACGCGGGTGAGGGTACGGGTCGAACTTACACTGTTGGGGTGGGGGTACGCTCCATGCATACGCGGGTGGGGGTACGGGTCGTACTTGCACTGTTGGGCTGGGGGGTACGCTCCTTGCATACGGGGTGGGGGTAGGGTCCGTACATATCCGTCCCCACGCTATGTGATGTTTGTGCGGCCCGTACCCAGGCCTTTGCCACGTGGGTGCGATCCGTCCCGCCATTGTTGGGGTGACGTGTGTGGGCGTGGTCCGACTGGTACCCACGCTCTTCAGGCGTGGGTACGGGACGTACCTGTCTGGTTGTGTTGCCGGTTCGCGTGGTGACGGACTTCCGTTGTGGCGGTCGCTGGCTTATCAGGACACGCCCCCACCCCCTCGTGGTGACCAGGGCATGGGAGTCAGGTATGTCCAGGACATGTGTGGTGTGTGACTTATGTGGTTGTTTTGTGGCCTGCCCTGGTCGTGCCACCCCCACCCCACCCCACTTTCCCCCCTCCCTTAGTTATTCTGACCTTCTGCGGCGTCTGCGTCGTAACCTGTAGAGGAGGTGTACTGCTATGAGGGCAGGGATGACTCGTAGGTTCGGGTCCATGTCTGTCCGTCGCGTACTGGTCCTCCTTGTTCGCGTCGTCGTCTGTCCGTCGCGTACTGGTGGTCCTTGTTCGCGTCGTCCTGATTTCCCGGCAGTTTTTGGCTGCCGCAAAATATTCACCGTGCGGGGTGACGTCGGTGCGAATCGTGATTCCTGGGTCGTGAATGGCTGGCTGCGAGCGTCCCGACGTCAGGTCGGCGCTTTCCCGGATCGCATTGGTAGGTGTTTTTTGTTCGGTCGGGCTTTTTTACGAATCGTACGGTAATGGTGTACCCGTGCGAATCGTAATTCCTTGTTTGTAAAAATTGTCGACCGGGTACGCGTCGGGCGGAGATTATGCTCCGTCCGACGGTTCGTACCCGGTTTTTGCCTGATCGTGATAGGCACCTGTGTGTATATGAATAAGAGTGAGGAGAAAAAGAAAAAAATATATATCTAGCACGTAAAATAGTCACAGTTGTTTAAAATAACCTTCTTTCTTTCTTTCTCTTAATTGAATTGTGAAATAAAATAAAAAAATAGAATAAATGTGCGTATTACCAATATGCACAAAGTAAAGTACCTTAAAGAAATGGTGTGCGCATCACAGCGCAAACTGTAATAGAATGAGAATCACACTGAGGAAGTGGTTATCACTGCAGCTTGTGATGACACAATGCACATGCTCCCATTCGTGAAGAAGTGTGCGCATCACTGCGCATGCTAACAGCTTCATAGAAAGTGATGCGCGCGTCACCGCACGTGTACAGAGCAAATGAAAACGTGAATACTACTGCACACACTTCTTTTGGGACGACAGCACACACTTCATGTGGGACGAGGATTGATGTAGTGGTGTGCTCTGCGCATGCGCTACATACAGAAGGAAGGTTGCCGCAGAGTGGATTGAAGAAACCACAGGCGTCAAGTCGATGTAGTATGCTCTGCGCATGCGCCACACACAGAAGGACGGATGCTGCAGTGTGAATTTAAAAAACAAATTTCTTCCGTGTCTTCCAGACTGCACAGAAATTGACTCACTGCCGCTGGATCCAGAACGAAGGAATGCACCGTGAACAGCGCGCACACTGCTTGGTTGCCTAGGAGCTAGCACAACAACAGGAATGCCTCAGGTAAGTGACGTCATAAGGCTCCATGCATCGGATAGAAAAATTACTGTTACTCTTGGCCTAGAAACTGTTCAAAACCATCGTTGGGCCTCAAAGTAATCGGTAATATAGAAACAACTCCTAAATTTGCCAATCTGTGAGGCATACAGTTCAACATTAAAGTAACTTAATCTCCGTAGTCCAAGGAGATAATAGCAACAAAATGCTGAAACATATAAATGGGTTCGATGGGGAAGCTGGTGGTCTATGAATTCCTGTCCCCACTCAGGCACAATTCATCGCCAGTGTAAAGAAGTCCAAGACACGATCTGGAAGTCCCAACCAGATTTATTCAGGAGTAAATATAGAGACGCTCCTGGACACTTACTCCTGGTCACTCGCTGTGCGGAATACCCGACGCATTTCCGGACTCTTCCACATTTGCAATTCGAAAGCCGTGAGGGGAACGGCGGCGGCGGCGAAGCGAAGCAGTACTACAATCCCCAGAAGGCCCTGCGCTGCCAGCGCGCACGGCGCCAGCTGAGGGGAGGAAGCCCTCAAAAGACCGGGACGCCTCCCGCAGCGCGGGACGCTCCTGGACACTTACTCCTGGTCACTCGCTGTGCGGAATACCCGACGCATTTCCGGACTCTTCCACACTTGCAACTCGAAAGCCGTGAGGGGAACGGCGGCGGCGGCGAAGCGAAGCAGTACTACAATCCCCAGAAGGCCCTGCGCTGCCAGCGCGCACAGCGTCAGCTGAGGGGAGGAAGCCCTCAAAAGACCGGGACGCCTCCCGCAAGGGCGGGCCCGTCTCGCGCCCGTCATCGCCAGGAAGAGGCAGGGCTGGGCACCCCCTCGTGGATTCGCATTCCATCTCTAAAGGTACTGTGTCCAACACGGGGTTTGTGATCCCCATTTGCCGTGACTTTGTGACTCTGGGACTGTGTTCCACTGGTGTACTAAATTGTCAAAGGACATATGCCTGTTTTACATATCAAATTGCTCTTGTAGAGCACACTTTGTGATTTCTGGGGGTTCTACATTTGCACATACGGGTGTAATCACATATATATATTTTGTAAAGACTATATAAATGTTTTATATTCTTTGTTTACATTAGTTTTATATTATTAACTCCATCATAGTCTAATATTGAAAGTAGTGTCTTGACCCCTATTCTAAACTGCAGGTCGGGTAATGGCGGGGAAGGGCAAACGCATGGGGGGGGCCGGGACCGTTACCGGCACCCTAGACCAGTTTATAACGCGTGCTGTTTCAGTCTTAGAGCACGAAATCGCCATAACTGAGCGGCGACTCTCCACTGAACCAGCACTGACAAGACGTTCATCTATTGGGCCTCTAGCATTAGCTAAATCCCCTTTTAGACCAGTCGGGCTTGAGGTGGATAATCCCTCTCAGCTCGAGGACCTTGAGGCAAGTCCTATTATGGATCATAATAGTATAAGGACTTTTGAGGTCTCCGGTGAGGTCGTTCCTGTAGACGAAGATCCTACAAGACCCGATGTAATATACCCCCAGACACGGGCTAGTAAGAAATCTAAAAGCACGTCTAATCCCAAAAGGAAAAGAGCTGAGGATACCCAAGGTGGGAGGCAGCCGAAACTTCCTAAAAAGATTGCCAATCCTAATAATGTCTCCTGCACTTCATCTGTGAGGGACTGCGAAACTAATGGCGTGGGTAAAAAGAACTCCCTTGACCAACTACAATCTGATGAGCTGATCATCCAAATTGAACAGATGGTACGTTCACTATTACTCCCCTTGGTCGAGAGAGTTAAATTAATCAATACAAAGGTTGAACGTCTCGAGCAGAAGATGCTTGATAACTTCTGCTCTTTAAAAAATGTGATCCAACTTGCTGCACAAGAGAGAGTTAATTCTAACTCTAACCAAACAGTTATGCCAGCACCCACAACAAATATCACAACTATCCCTGTTGTTGATCCCGTTGTAACCATTCGAGATAGGTCAGGGACTGACCCACTTATTGCTCCGGCTAATATTAGCCATACCAAGCTACGGACAAGTTTCACTAGAAGTAAACATGGGGGTAACGACACCACAGAGAATCTTAATAAGGCAAATAGGGGTACGAAGGCAGGACTCAGCAGTACTATTCATACTGATCCTGCGAAAACTCTAAATGCTCACATTCATCTTCCCCCGGCTTCTTTTCCTTACGTAGCAGTATTAACTGGCGTTCCGGAATTAAAAGACGGCAAGTCTGAATCTTACATTGAACTTAAAAATAAAGTGACCTTCTGGCTAAATAAAAACAGACCTATTCATGCTGGTTTGAATGGGAAGATCCTATTTGCCAGAAGGGTCTGTTGGGTCGGAACAAGACCAAAAGATGTCGAGGGTGATTCTATTGTTGTAAATTTTCAAGACAGACGCATAGTGCGATCCATTTGTGATGATTCATTCTTTGGGGGCCAGCCGGGGATAGGGGTGCGTGACCTGGGTTATTTTTATCCTGCCATCCACCATGCTGAAAGATTTTTCCATCATTGGGGAGCACCGAGAACGCTGCCTGAGACCATCATTCCCCATCTCGATCATCATAATCCCAATTACAATCTAGTCTATTTTGGTTGACCAGAATTCCAGTCGTTAAGGGAAGTCATGGTGGAAAGAGTGGTTTCTGTGGATAAAGGGACTGAAGTTGAGTTCCCCTTACCCGGGACGGTGTTTAGCCAAAATATTGAGTTTAAAATTTCGACCTACAATAATATCGTGTTTTTAATATCGTAGGTACAGAATATCGAAGTCAAGAATATCGATGGACAGAATATCGATCCCAAGGTAAGTAATATCGAAGTTAATAATATCGAAGTAATTAATATCGATGTAAGTAATATCGTAAGCAAAAATTTCGATGTCAATAATATCGATATTTATTTAGTGTAATGTAATTTAATATGTATTTTATTTGTATGTTAAACATTATTGTAATGTATTTTAATACATTTAAAAATAAATGTTTAGAGATTAATAATTATTTTAAATTTAATTCAGCGTTTTAGTATCAGAGCGGGTTGTGGGTTTATAGGGGAATAGGGTGGGAAGTAATTTAATTATAATTAATGAATTAATATGTATTGTTTAATTGGTATTTATGATTAATTAATTGGTAATTAATTAGGAATTGGTAATTAATTATATTAATTGATTAATTAATTGGTAATTAATTATTAATAGTAAAATTAATTTATCAATTGGTTAATTATATACATTATAATTAGTTTGATATTAATATTTATTTATTGTTATTGTTAATTAATTAATTGTTAATTAGTAATTAATTTGTGATTGAATTTTATTAAGTGATTAATTGATAATTAAATTAATTATGTGAATGTTTATGTGTAGTGGGTTGTGGGTTTATAGGGGAATAGGGTGGGAAGTAATTTAATTATAATTAATGAATTAATATGTATTGTTCAATTGGTATTTAGGATTAATTAATATGTAATTAATTAATAATTGGTAATTAATTATATTAATTGATTAATTAATTGTTAAATAATTATTAATTGTAAAAATATTTTATGAATTGGTAATTATATACATTATAATTAGTTTATTATTAATATCTATTTATTGTTATTGTTAATTAATTAATTGTTAATTAGTAATTAATTGGTGATTTAATTTTATTAAGTGATTAATTGATAATTAAATTAATTATGTGAATTTTTATGTGTAGTGGGTTGTGGGTTTATAGGGGAATAGGGTGGGATGTAATTAAAATAAAATAAATAATGATATTTTTTATTTATTTGTAATTATTATTAATTAATTGTTATTAGTTAAATATAGTAAATATAAATAATTTATAATTGTATTTTATTTGTTGTTATTGCTAATTAATGTGTTACTGTTGCACTCTTTGGAGTTGGAATAGTAATTTTTACCCCTACGCTATCCAACCTTTTCTCTACTGTTGCACTGTCTGGAGTGGGAAGAGTCATTTTTACCCTTACGCTATCCAACACTTTCCCTACTATTGCATTCTCTGGAGTGGGAATAGTAAATTTTACCCTTACGCTATCCAACACTTTCCCTACTATTGCACTCTCTGGAGTTGGAATAGTAATTTTTACCCCTACGCTATCCAATGTTTTCCCTACTGTTGCACTCTTTGGAGTTGGAATAGTTATTTTTACCCCTACGCTATCCAACGTTTTCTCTACTGTTGCACTGTCTGGAGTAGGAATAGTAATTTTTACCCTTACGCTATCCAACACTTTCCCTACTATTGCACTCTCTGGAGTGGGAATAGTAAATTTTACCCTTACGCTTTCCAACACTTTCCCTACTATTGCACCCTCTGGAGTAGGAATAGTAATTTTTACCCCTACGCTATCCAACGTTTTCCCTACTGTTGCACTCTTTTGAGTTGGAATAGTTATTTGTACCCCTACGCTATCCAACGTTTTCCCTACTGTTGCACTGTCTGGAGTGGGAATAGTAATTTTTACCCTTACGCTATCCAACACTTTCCCTACTATTGCACTCTCTGGAGTTGGAATAGTAAATTTTACCCCTACGCTATCCAACGCTTTCCCTACTGTTGCACTCTTTGGAGTTGGAATAGTAATTTTTACCCCTACGCTATCCAATGTTTTCCCTACTGTTGCACTCTCGGGAGTTGGAATAGTTATTTTTACCCCTACGCTATCCAACATTTTCCTTACTGTTGTTTTTGTTGAAGTTGGACTAGTAGTTTTATTGTGTCTGATATTTAATATGTTTTGTAATATTTTAGCTATTGTAATATATAATTAATATTAAAAATTATTCAAATGAAAATATATTGATTATTTGCTATATGTAATTATTTAATATTTATTAATGTTATTGTTTCATGTGTATACATGTATTGGTAATTAAAATAAATATTTAATAATTTATATGTTACAGACATTATTATTAAAAGTAATTATTAAGTAAGTGTATATATTATATATTATATATATATGTTTAATTAAAGTTTTATTTAATTATAGATATTTATTATAAATTTTACATATTATAAAATATATTTAATTATGTTTCTTTGATTTATAAGTATTATTCGGTTTATTTTACATATATTTTTAAAGTAAAAAAAAACCGATATTTTTGAATTACGATATTTTTGACATCGATATTAAATTATCGATATTTTTGTACTTACCATGTTGTAGATAGGATGTCGATATTCTTGACCACGATATTTTTGTTGCGATATTTTTGTAGGTCGAATTTTTGTCTTTCGAAATTATGTCATACAACCACCCGGGACGCCAAATCTAGCTAGGCACTCCCCCTTACAAATGCATTTTAGAGCATTCAAATCATCACAATGAAAGCCCTAATATTACCTGTCAGATTAACTTGCCGGGAACAGGGATGGGTTCAATGATTTCGTGGAATGTGGCCGGTCTGAAGACAAAAATGGACTCGCCAGAGTGGGTTCAATTTATTGGTAATTTCGATGTTTGTCTCCTCCAGGAGACTTGGGTGCCGATTACGATCCGGTAAAAAATTTCCCCGTGCGACTCGTATCCGGTCTTTTTACCGTACGAATCGTACAAGTGCCGTACGAACTGGCAATCACGATTCGCATGGTAAAAAGTCCATACGAACCGCATTGGGAATCATTCCCCACACGTCCTCGGGTCGGAAAATGTGTCCGACACGTCCTCGTACGATTTACCGTACAAATGTGAAAGGTGAAGTCCGACCGAGGAATCACGATCCATCCCGTGCGTCCGAGGTTACAACCGTATGGAAAAAACACCGTCCGCACCGAACTCCCATAGCAACCATGGAGACGTGCCCGCATACGCGCCGACCCCCCCCCAGCCCCCGTACGTATGCGCCGACCCCCCCCAGCCCCCGTATGTACGCGCCGACCCCCCCAGCCCCCGTACATATGCGCCGACCCCCCCCAGCCCCCGTACGTACGCGCCAAACCCCCCTGTATGTACACCTGTGTACGTTCGAGTCGAACCCCCCCGTGTACGTTCGAGTCGAACCCCCCCGTGTACGTTCAAGTCGTACCCCCCGTGTACGTTCGAGTCGAACCCCCCCGTGTACGTTCGAGTCGTACCCCCGTGTACGTTCGAGTCGAACCCCCCGTGTACGTTCGAGTCGAACCCCCCCGTGTACGTTCGAGTCGAACCCCCCCGTGTACGTTCGAGTCGAACCCCCCGTGTATGTACACCCGTGTACGTTCGAGTCGTACCCCCACCCGTGTATGTACGGTGTGTACCCCCAGCGCTAAGCGCTACGCGTAGCGCTGGGGGTATGCACCGTACATACACGGGTGGGGGTACGACTCGAACGTACACGGGTGTACATACACGGGGGGTTCGACTCGAACGTACACGGGGGGGTTCGACTCGAACGTACACGGGGGGGTTCGACTAGAATGTACACGGGGGGTTCGAATCGAACGTACACGGGGGGGTTCGACTCGAACGTACATGGGGGGGGTTCGACTCGAACGTACACGGGTGTACATACACGGGGGGTTCGACTCGAACGTACATGGGGGGGTTCGACTCGAACGTACACGGGGGGGGTTCGACTCGAACGTACATGGGGGGGTTCGACACGTACACGGGTGTACATACACGGGGGTTCGGCGCGTACGTACGGGGGCTGGGGGGTGTCGGCGCATACGTACGGGGGCGGGGGGGGTACGGTGCGTACCGGGCCACCTACTCTGGTCGATTCGCGCCGTACTTTGCTTTTCCGGCACTTTTTGGGTGCCGTGAAAATATTGCCGTCCGGACTGCTGTCGGTTCGAATCGTAATTCCTGGGTCGTGAAACGCTGCCTGAAAGCGTCCCGACGTCACGTCGCAGCATTCCCGGATCACATTCGTATGTATATTTTCGTCGGTCGGTGTTTTTTACGATTCGTACGGAAATGGTGTTTCCGTGCGAATCGTAATTCCATGTTTGTAAAGTTTTACGACCGGGTACGAGTCGGACGGGGAAAACGCTTCGACCGACGGTTCGTACCCAGTTTTTACCGGATCGTAATCGGCACCTTGGTCCTTTGAGCCTCAGTTTCTCCCGGGTTTCTTAAATTTCCACGTTCCCGCATCTAAGGGTCCCAAAGGCCGTCCTATGGGCGGCTTAACAATATGGGTTCGTCAAGAACTATTCTTGGTGGCCAATGAAATCAACACAGGGTCTCCTGACATTCAATTAGTCAGATTATCCCTGGGCCCTGTGGGTGACGTGGATATTTATAATTTGTACCTAAGAGGGACCAATGGGACTAAGTCTAGGACCCTGGTTACATTGGATTCCCTCATTGCTCAGCACTCATGTGAGAGGGGAGTGCTTGCTGCGGGGGATCTGAATGTAACCTTTGAACCACTTTTAAACTCAGATTCTTGTTGGGGACTTGACCCTGAGGAAGATCAGCAATGGGGTATTCCTGGTCTCGACATGGACCCAATAAAACGCTGGTCCGAGGCCTCAGTACAGGTTAATGCCCTCTGCTATGAAAGAGGTTTGAGGGCTTTGAATGGAAGAACCCCAGGGGACAAGGAAGGGGCTAATACTTTTGACAATGGCCGTCACAGGAGTAGAATTGACTATGTCCTTTGTAGCACGAGGTTATGGCAATTTGTAAAAGATATGGTAGTTGAACCCAGACCAGAAAGTGACCATAACCCGCTATGCGTAACGCATTGCTGGTGGAAAAATGGCAATGCTAAAGTAGAGGAGCCGATACCTATGCCACCTGAAGTATTTCCATCTAACGACATGCGTAGGCTTAAGTGGAGTGTGGTTAAGTCCAATGAAATGGCAATTAATAGCATTGATATTCTGCTGTCTAAAGTTGTACTGGAGTTTGAAAGTTGTAGGCACACTGACTCTGGTATCTTGCCAATCACTGGTCTCCACGAAACATTTTTTGAGGGATTACGCCAGTTTTTTCTCAAACCATCTAGGAAAGGTAATCGACTCCCCTTAAAGCGCTTACGATGGTACGATAATGATTGCAAAAGTGCCAGAACTAACCTTATCACATCCCTCTCTAGTGGTAGTATTGATTACGTGAGGGAAGCCCGCAAACTATATAAGAAATGTATAGGTCTGGCAAAAAAGAACTGGGACGAGCTATACTGGTCTGACCTAAAGAATGCTAGTGATGCTAGGGACACACGATTATTCTGGAATATTATTAAGTGTGGCAGGGGAGGGTTACCTGATAGACCCTTAAACTATGTTTCACAAGAAGATTGGGTAAATTATTTCAGACCCCAATATGCATGTGACCCCCAGATAAACCCCGTTGGGAGATATCACCTGCTTTATTCTCAAGTGGACCTTTTAGTACCAAAGATACCCTATTGGCTTTGGGATCTGTAGCAGCTGGTCGAGCTCCAGGACTTGATGGGATTCCATCTGATCTCTTTCTTCATAACAAAAAGTCCTGGAGCAAATACATTACCCTATTGGCAAATGCCATTGCTGTTGGCGCTCCAGTTCCTAAATCGTGGGGGGGGGGCTGTCATAATCCCCGTGTTTAAGAAGGGTGACAGAACCCTCCCTGGGAATTACAGACCAATTAGCCTAATTGATACAATTCAGAAGGTTATAGGGAGGATGATACTGAACCAGTTGCTAATGTGGGCTGATGATAACATGATTTTGTCTCCCTTCCAAGCTGGTTTTCGCAAGGCAACCAGCACATTGGACCAGGTCTTTTGTTTTGTGCAACTCCACTGGAAAGTAGTCACTCTGGGGAAAGGCAGTCTCTATGTAGCCTTTGTGGACCTAAGAGCTGCCTTTGACCTTGTCCCTCGCCATCGGTTGTGGGTAGTCCTCGAAAAACTCGGGCTCCCAGTAGAAATTTTGACCTTGATAAAGAGGCTCCATGAGTCTAATTTTGCTAAAATCCAGTGGGGAGGAGTGGGCGAAATTACCCCAGAGTTCCCGGTCGAACGGGGTGTGCGGCAAGGCTGCACCATGGCTCCTACCCTCTTTTCCCTATATATTAACGGGATAGCCCAATCTATGCTTAGCGCCATTACTGATGCCCCAAAGCTTGCTGGAGTTATTACTCCAATATTAATGTTTGCGGATGATACGCTAATCGTATCAAAAACCCCAAGTGGCTTGCAGAGAGCTCTATTAGTTTTTGAGGATTTCTGCCTTGGTCATGGTTTGGAGGTAAACGTGGCCAAGACAAAACTTATGGCCTTCAACCCGCATCCAAGCTCTCGAGGGAGAAAGTTCTTTTTGGATGGGCAACCAATAGAAATGGTCTCCAATTTTGTTTATCTGGGCATACACATAACCAGTAGTAATAAATGGGATAAGCATATAGAGGTAGCCGCCCTGAAGCTTAGGCAAATCTCGGGAACATTAATTAGAGAGCATAAAAAATCCTTCACTAAACCTGTAAAACCTGTGCTCCAAGTTTATGAGGCAAAGGCCCTGGGTTCAGCTTTGTATGGGGCAGAACTATGGGGGTTCAATCGGCTGGTTTCTTTAACTTTAGCCGAAAATTCATTCCTTCGTAGTATAACAGGCCTCCCCCAGAGTTCCCCTATGGTTCCTGTAAGGTATGAGCTTGGTAGGAAGGCCATTGCAGATATTGCTAGACTTCGTCCAGTTTTATACTGGCGAAGGCTCTGGACTACTCCCGAGCTCTCTCTGTATGCCAAAGGGCTTATGGACGTCATAGATTTAGACGTTTTTCATAAGATTGAATGGTTGAGGCAGCTCGGCCAGACCTTGACAGCTATGGGCATGGTGAGTTTATGGAGTGATCCAGCAACCACACAGTTTCCCACTAAGAAAACTATAAAAGCTATTTATTGGGAACGAGTCGATCACCAGGTGTGGAGCCGAGCAAACCCCAATGGGATGGCTGGTCGCTATTTAGAGGCGAAGACCACGCCTGTTCTTGAACAATATTGGGACTTGATTATGAAACCCAGAGACAGGAAGCTCTACTTTCAGCTTAGAGCAGGTTCTTTACCACTCAAGTCCCTTTCAGGCAGGTGGTCTAGTCCTCGTGAGGAAATTTGCCCGGCCTGTGGGTTACAGGCGGAATCTACTGCCCACTTCCTGTTTGTTTGCCCAGCACTAGTTATTCCTAGACGAGTGTGGTTGTCACCATTATGTAGAAATTTGGGCACCAGGAGCAGTGCCGTTGCTCTAAGAATTTTATGCACCAGCACTTCCCCAACTATTTCTATACCAATAGCCACATTTTTGGGCTGGGCGTGGACTCTAAGGGCGAAAGCCTGTGTCAAACACCAGAAAACTCCCCTCCATATAACTCAAATTGTTGTCACTTAGTGTGAAATTTCATTTATCGATTCCCTATTACACTGTAGTTGATGGGGGTTCATTAATCATGTATTGTTAAATTTTATTGTTATTCTGACTAGTTTAATGCTTTTTTAAACTTTTTAACCTATTTATTGACGACTTAAAAATCGTTTTAATGTATTTTATATGTAACGTTTGGATTTATGTTTATGTTTGTGTCTTTTATGATTTTTTTTAAATCGAATAAAGACTAATGATAATGATAATGAGACCACCAGCTCAGGCAGCAGCTCAGCTCCAACTGCCAGAGCCCCAGTCCAGAAACAAGAACATTCTGTTGTCATGTAATGAAACATGGAATGTAGTGACACATCCCAGCAACAGAATGGAAAAAAAGCAAGGCAGGGATGTAGAGGAAAAGGAAAGGAGAGGGATAAGTAGATTAGGCCACAACACATTTCTTTATAGTAACAAAAAAATCTACTCTGACCTACTCTTTCTAGGGTTTTATTCCTGGAATGTAGTGCATCATGGTGGGGGAAAATAGTCAAGCTACACCTTTTCACGCTTTAAAAAAAATCTAAATGCGCTCTTGGTAACAAAGACAGGTAAGATTTTACAGCATGAGAAGGAGGAAGGGCGAACAGCTCAGAGACATACCTACTAAGTGGGGCCTGGTGTCATCTCCTGCTCTGGCACTCTAATTAGGCTGCCTTATGAGACGTACAATTTCGGCACTATGGTGCAGGGGTAAATGTGGCTTTCTAGTTTAGGATTTATACTCTTGAAAATACTAGATGAAATCAGAAATATCCCATGTTATGAAAACGTTCTTGAGCACACCAGTAACTAGTAGAAATCAAACATTTCCCCTTGTTAACACCTACTTCAAATGCAAAGTCCGATCTGGCTATCCTAGTAGGCTCCAAAAGAAATGAGGCTTGCACTAATCTGCCCAAGTAAACCAGCAGTCATGCTCCTGTGACACAAAACACTTGTTTGCACTAAGAAAATAGCACGTTTCCAACACAAAATAACTTTTGCTCTGAAAAGTAAATGGCAATGTAATATTTTGCCTCAAATTGATTGACTTTGCAGCTGAGCAAAACCTTAATAAACCTGGGTTTATGATGCAATTCCTCATTTTCTGTCTCTGCTATGGATGGCCATGTTCTTCCTTCAGCAATGCTGAACTAATTCCTACACATGGCTTCAACTGTTTCTATGCCGCTCATTTTAGCACCATGTTTAATATGTTACCTCAGATTTAGTCTCACCTCTTTCTTCCGAGGTTATTCCCATAGTCAATATTTTATTTTCCTTTCCACATTACTCAAATAAATACATTCTATTTTTACATCATCGCTACATTTGCACCTACAATCAATGGACTCCACAAAAGCCCCTGTAATCCTTGTATGTCACGTACTGCAACACTTAATTGTAAACACTGTCTGCTCACCATTAATAGCTGATCCTCTCTGTCTCTTGTTTTTATGCACCTCGGACTTATGTACACCCCATCTATTTAACGCCCTCATTTAAATCCTCCCACTCACATACGTAAATAGGACCCCATGGTGATTTCAGCCAGAGTGTTGTGTAATACCGCTACAAATATATATATTCAACTGTCTCTACTTTGACCATTAAGGCAATATTGTGTTTACGAACCAATGAAACCTCTTTAGCTCCTTTGTATACTTTTGTAATCTTATAAATGTGTGTAGCCAGTGATATATAAAAACAGAACAGACGAATACATAAAAAATTAATGTGCATCTTGATGAAAATATTTTTGTCCGTTTTGCATTTTTTGTTTACATAAAAAAAAATGCCGAACTTCCACTGATCAAAGCTTTGCCTCAACAGATACCTTCCCGCACATCCGTTGTATTCTGGCAGCTATTTGTCAGGGGGCGCCCATGATATTTTGTCACTTTAAAGAGGCAGACTCTCTCTGATCTAGACTAGTCACTCTCCCCAGGTGTGCATATCAGTTAATCCTACAGTGGGTGGTATCAAGCTTTGATCCTAAAGAGGCTAGAGGAGGGTGGCCATGGGTGGTATTAGGAGTGACAGGGGCCACTTTTGTTTGCTACAATTAACACGTGTACCACAAAACTACCATCTGAGAGGGGGGCACATCTTGATGTCCTCATCTAAGTTTCACGTCCTTCTTTAAGGTGGATCTGTAATTAGGCAGGATCCTTGGTTTCAAATTCACTTTTCCCGTCTACTTTGTATTTTATATTTACTGGATGCAAATTATTGCATCATAAAACTGCATACAAAATTACCTCCCTTATAGCTACATTAATTGTCTCAAGGTGTAGCTCTGACATCCAAACAAATGCTAACAGAGTAGAGTCCCTGGTAATTTGACATCTGGCAAGTCTTAAATGGTTTCCACAGTAGCTAGTTCCTGACATTGAAGACCTGCTGAACTGCTAATATGACAATTCCAGTTAGATCTAACACCTTTTGTAACTGGATTTTTGTGCATAATGTCGTCTGTTTGGTTTTAACTGGTATTTTTATTTGTGCACTAGAATTTCTTTCTTGCTGTGTATTCGATAGAATGAAACTAGATCCTGAAAACTGCAATTCCAATGGTCTTTCCAGATGTTCAAGAGAAGGATCCTGCAGTTTTCTCTCTCAGTGCAGTTCCCCTCTTTTGATTGCTCAATTTACTCAGTCATGCAGTTCCCACATATAGAATTCGCATGTTGCCATGGTAAATACTCAAAATTGCAGAGATACAAACACCCAAATGGAAGAACAACCACTGAGCCTTGGAAAATGATTAAATTAAAAGAATAAAAAGATGAAGAATTTCGGGAACTAGATTACACACTGTTGGAGGGAGACAGGGCTCAACCTTATTTAAGCTGTGACTTATCTACAACAACTTTAAGATAGTTCCTGAAATAACAGCAGGTTCCTGTGAGGAATCCAGAGCTTTGCCATGTTAGGTTGCCTGAAGGGAACATGCTTCCCTCAAAGAAAATCCATCAAAATCAAATTTAACATTAAGAAATAAACAACATAAAATGCCCATATCAATTCATTTAATAACATATTTCATGATTACAATAGCAAAAAAGAGACACTTCTGTTTAAGGGATCATAAGCTATCCATGCAGTATTCCAATGTTGTATTTGAATAGTTGTAAGACTTTAGGCACAGCAGTGACTTGGTTGTCCTCTTCAAATACAGACATCAGTGGTCAGTAGTGTATTCGGTTTTAGCAATGCTACTACTCCACCTACCTCCCCCAGTGAATAGTCTTCAAAAAGTCACGTTTTGGGGAAAATTCTTTCTGTCTATTAAAGTCTTACTAACTTACAATTTCCATCTGAAAGCACTTAATACGGTCTTTAGAACTTGAAGCAATAGTTCTGTTTCTAATGTTCTGATGCTTCAAGAGTCCTCACCTTTCATGGAATACACTTTCGACCACAGCTTACAGTTGCAATGCTAAAGTAGAGGAGCCGATACCTATGCCACCTGAAGTATTTCCCTCTAACGACATGCGTAGGCTTAAGTGGAGTGTGGTTAAGTCCAATGAAATGGCAATTAATAGCATTGATATTCTGCTGTCTAAAGTTGTACTGGAGTTTGAAAGTTGTAGGCACACTGACTCTGGTATCTTGCCAATCACTGGTCTCCACGAAACATTTTTTGAGGGATTACGCCAGTTTTTTCTCAAACCATCTAGGAAAGGTAATCGACTCCCCTTAAAGCGCTTACGATGGTACGATAATGATTGCAAAAGTGCCAGAACTAATCTTATCACATCCCTCTCTAGTGGTAGTATTGATTACGTGAGGGAAGCCCGCAAACTATATAAGAAATGTATAGGTCTGGCAAAAAAGAACTGGGACGAGCTATACTGGTCTGACCTAAAGAATGCTAGTGATGCTAGGGACACACGATTATTCTGGAATATTATTAAGTGTGGCAGGGGAGGGTTACCTGATAGACCCTTAAACTATGTTTCACAAGAAGATTGGGTAAATTATTTCAGACCCCAATATGCATGTGACCCCCAGATAAACCCCGTTGGGAGATATCACCTGCTTTATTCTCAAGTGGACCTTTTAGTACCAAAGATACCCTATTGGCTTTGGGATCTGTAGCAGCTGGTCGAGCTCCAGGACTTGATGGGATTCCATCTGATCTCTTTCTTCATAACAAAAAGTCCTGGAGCAAATACATTACCCTATTGGCAAATGCCATTGCTGTTGGCGCTCCAGTTCCTAAATCGTGGGGGGGGGGCTGTCATAATCCCCGTGTTTAAGAAGGGTGACAGAACCCTCCCTGGGAATTACAGACCAATTAGCCTAATTGATACAATTCAGAAGGTTATAGGGAGGATGATACTGAACCAGTTGCTAATGTGGGCTGATGATAACATGATTTTGTCTCCCTTCCAAGCTGGTTTTCGCAAGGCAACCAGCACATTGGACCAGGTCTTTTGTTTTGTGCAACTCCACTGGAAAGTAGTCACTCTGGGGAAAGGCAGTCTCTATGTAGCCTTTGTGGACCTAAGAGCTGCCTTTGACCTTGTCCCTCGCCATCGGTTGTGGGTAGTCCTCGAAAAACTCGGGCTCCCAGTAGAAATTTTGACCTTGATAAAGAGGCTCCATGAGTCTAATTTTGCTAAAATCCAGTGGGGAGGAGTGGGCGAAATTACCCCAGAGTTCCCGGTCGAACGGGGTGTGCGGCAAGGCTGCACCATGGCTCCTACCCTCTTTTCCCTATATATTAACGGGATAGCCCAATCTATGCTTAGCGCCATTACTGATGCCCCAAAGCTTGCTGGAGTTATTACTCCAATATTAATGTTTGCGGATGATACGCTAATCGTATCAAAAACCCCAAGTGGCTTGCAGAGAGCTCTATTAGTTTTTGAGGATTTCTGCCTTGGTCATGGTTTGGAGGTAAACGTGGCCAAGACAAAACTTATGGCCTTCAACCCGCATCCAAGCTCTCGAGGGAGAAAGTTCTTTTTGGATGGGCAACCAATAGAAATGGTCTCCAATTTTGTTTATCTGGGCATACACATAACCAGTAGTAATAAATGGGATAAGCATATAGAGGTAGCCGCCCTGAAGCTTAGGCAAATCTCGGGAACATTAATTAGAGAGCATAAAAAATCCTTCACTAAACCTGTAAAACCTGTGCTCCAAGTTTATGAGGCAAAGGCCCTGGGTTCAGCTTTGTATGGGGCAGAACTATGGGGGTTCAATCGGCTGGTTTCTTTAACTTTAGCCGAAAATTCATTCCTTCGTAGTATAACAGGCCTCCCCCAGAGTTCCCCTATGGTTCCTGTAAGGTATGAGCTTGGTAGGAAGGCCATTGCAGATATTGCTAGACTTCGTCCAGTTTTATACTGGCGAAGGCTCTGGACTACTCCCGAGCTCTCTCTGTATGCCAAAGGGCTTATGGACGTCATAGATTTAGACGTTTTTCATAAGATTGAATGGTTGAGGCAGCTCGGCCAGACCTTGACAGCTATGGGCATGGTGAGTTTATGGAGTGATCCAGCAACCACACAGTTTCCCACTAAGAAAACTATAAAAGCTATTTATTGGGAACGAGTCGATCACCAGGTGTGGAGCCGAGCAAACCCCAATGGGATGGCTGGTCGCTATTTAGAGGCGAAGACCACGCCTGTTCTTGAACAATATTGGGACTTGATTATGAAACCCAGAGACAGGAAGCTCTACTTTCAGCTTAGAGCAGGTTCTTTACCACTCAAGTCCCTTTCAGGCAGGTGGTCTAGTCCTCGTGAGGAAATTTGCCCGGCCTGTGGGTTACAGGCGGAATCTACTGCCCACTTCCTGTTTGTTTGCCCAGCACTAGTTATTCCTAGACGAGTGTGGTTGTCACCATTATGTAGAAATTTGGGCACCAGGAGCAGTGCCGTTGCTCTAAGAATTTTATGCACCAGCACTTCCCCAACTATTTCTATACCAATAGCCACATTTTTGGGCTGGGCGTGGACTCTAAGGGCGAAAGCCTGTGTCAAACACCAGAAAACTCCCCTCCATATAACTCAAATTGTTGTCACTTAGTGTGAAATTTCATTTATCGATTCCCTATTACACTGTAGTTGATGGGGGTTCATTAATCATGTATTGTTAAATTTTATTGTTATTCTGACTAGTTTAATGCTTTTTTAAACTTTTTAACCTATTTATTGACGACTTAAAAATCGTTTTAATGTATTTTATATGTAACGTTTGGATTTATGTTTATGTTTGTGTCTTTTATGATTTTTTTTAAATCGAATAAAGACTAATGATAATGATAATGAGACCACCAGCTCAGGCAGCAGCTCAGCTCCAACTGCCAGAGCCCCAGTCCAGAAACAAGAACATTCTGTTGTCATGTAATGAAACATGGAATGTAGTGACACATCCCAGCAACAGAATGGAAAAAAAGCAAGGCAGGGATGTAGAGGAAAAGGAAAGGAGAGGGATAAGTAGATTAGGCCACAACACATTTCTTTATAGTAACAAAAAAATCTACTCTGACCTACTCTTTCTAGGGTTTTATTCCTGGAATGTAGTGCATCATGGTGGGGGAAAATAGTCAAGCTACACCTTTTCACGCTTTAAAAAAAATCTAAATGCGCTCTTGGTAACAAAGACAGGTAAGATTTTACAGCATGAGAAGGAGGAAGGGCGAACAGCTCAGAGACATACCTACTAAGTGGGGCCTGGTGTCATCTCCTGCTCTGGCACTCTAATTAGGCTGCCTTATGAGACGTACAATTTCGGCACTATGGTGCAGGGGTAAATGTGGCTTTCTAGTTTAGGATTTATACTCTTGAAAATACTAGATGAAATCAGAAATATCCCATGTTATGAAAACGTTCTTGAGCACACCAGTAACTAGTAGAAATCAAACATTTCCCCTTGTTAACACCTACTTCAAATGCAAAGTCCGATCTGGCTATCCTAGTAGGCTCCAAAAGAAATGAGGCTTGCACTAATCTGCCCAAGTAAACCAGCAGTCATGCTCCTGTGACACAAAACACTTGTTTGCACTAAGAAAATAGCACGTTTCCAACACAAAATAACTTTTGCTCTGAAAAGTAAATGGCAATGTAATATTTTGCCTCAAATTGATTGACTTTGCAGCTGAGCAAAACCTTAATAAACCTGGGTTTATGATGCAATTCCTCATTTTCTGTCTCTGCTATGGATGGCCATGTTCTTCCTTCAGCAATGCTGAACTAATTCCTACACATGGCTTCAACTGTTTCTATGCCGCTCATTTTAGCACCATGTTTAATATGTTACCTCAGATTTAGTCTCACCTCTTTCTTCCGAGGTTATTCCCATAGTCAATATTTTATTTTCCTTTCCACATTACTCAAATAAATACATTCTATTTTTACATCATCGCTACATTTGCACCTACAATCAATGGACTCCACAAAAGCCCCTGTAATCCTTGTATGTCACGTACTGCAACACTTAATTGTAAACACTGTCTGCTCACCATTAATAGCTGATCCTCTCTGTCTCTTGTTTTTATGCACCTCGGACTTATGTACACCCCATCTATTTAACGCCCTCATTTAAATCCTCCCACTCACATACGTAAATAGGACCCCATGGTGATTTCAGCCAGAGTGTTGTGTAATACCGCTACAAATATATATATTCAACTGTCTCTACTTTGACCATTAAGGCAATATTGTGTTTACGAACCAATGAAACCTCTTTAGCTCCTTTGTATACTTTTGTAATCTTATAAATGTGTGTAGCCAGTGATATATAAAAACAGAACAGACGAATACATAAAAAATTAATGTGCATCTTGATGAAAATATTTTTGTCCGTTTTGCATTTTTTGTTTACATAAAAAAAAATGCCGAACTTCCACTGATCAAAGCTTTGCCTCAACAGATACCTTCCCGCACATCCGTTGTATTCTGGCAGCTATTTGTCAGGGGGCGCCCATGATATTTTGTCACTTTAAAGAGGCAGACTCTCTCTGATCTAGACTAGTCACTCTCCCCAGGTGTGCATATCAGTTAATCCTACAGTGGGTGGTATCAAGCTTTGATCCTAAAGAGGCTAGAGGAGGGTGGCCATGGGTGGTATTAGGAGTGACAGGGGCCACTTTTGTTTGCTACAATTAACACGTGTACCACAAAACTACCATCTGAGAGGGGGGCACATCTTGATGTCCTCATCTAAGTTTCACGTCCTTCTTTAAGGTGGATCTGTAATTAGGCAGGATCCTTGGTTTCAAATTCACTTTTCCCGTCTACTTTGTATTTTATATTTACTGGATGCAAATTATTGCATCATAAAACTGCATACAAAATTACCTCCCTTATAGCTACATTAATTGTCTCAAGGTGTAGCTCTGACATCCAAACAAATGCTAACAGAGTAGAGTCCCTGGTAATTTGACATCTGGCAAGTCTTAAATGGTTTCCACAGTAGCTAGTTCCTGACATTGAAGACCTGCTGAACTGCTAATATGACAATTCCAGTTAGATCTAACACCTTTTGTAACTGGATTTTTGTGCATAATGTCGTCTGTTTGGTTTTAACTGGTATTTTTATTTGTGCACTAGAATTTCTTTCTTGCTGTGTATTCGATAGAATGAAACTAGATCCTGAAAACTGCAATTCCAATGGTCTTTCCAGATGTTCAAGAGAAGGATCCTGCAGTTTTCTCTCTCAGTGCAGTTCCCCTCTTTTGATTGCTCAATTTACTCAGTCATGCAGTTCCCACATATAGAATTCGCATGTTGCCATGGTAAATACTCAAAATTGCAGAGATACAAACACCCAAATGGAAGAACAACCACTGAGCCTTGGAAAATGATTAAATTAAAAGAATAAAAAGATGAAGAATTTCGGGAACTAGATTACACACTGTTGGAGGGAGACAGGGCTCAACCTTATTTAAGCTGTGACTTATCTACAACAACTTTAAGATAGTTCCTGAAATAACAGCAGGTTCCTGTGAGGAATCCGGAGCTTTGCCATGTTAGGTTGCCTGAAGGGAACATGCTTCCCTCAAAGAAAATCCATCAAAATCAAATTTAACATTAAGAAATAAACAACATAAAATGCCCATATCAATTCATTTAATAACATATTTCATGATTACAATAGCAAAAAAGAGACACTTCTGTTTAAGGGATCATAAGCTATCCATGCAGTATTCCAATGTTGTATTTGAATAGTTGTAAGACTTTAGGCACAGCAGTGACTTGGTTGTCCTCTTCAAATACAGACATCAGTGGTCAGTAGTGTATTCGGTTTTAGCAATGCTACTACTCCACCTACCTCCCCCAGTGAATAGTCTTCAAAAAGTCACGTTTTGGGGAAAATTCTTTCTGTCTATTAAAGTCTTACTAACTTACAATTTCCATCTGAAAGCACTTAATACGGTCTTTAGAACTTGAAGCAATAGTTCTGTTTCTAATGTTCTGATGCTTCAAGAGTCCTCACCTTTCATGGAATACACTTTCGACCACAGCTTACAGTTTCTAGCAGGAGAAAGATTTCATAAACACTTCCTTCATGATCACAGCCAAATGTTCAATTACTGGGTGTGCTCCAGGACTTTCCAGGTCATATAGCGCATTCTGTACCTTGGGGGTCACTCATTTTTCCAGCTCTATGAAAGGGAGTCCAGAGACATAGGCATGCCTAGGTAATTCCTGGGCCCCTAATTATCACTGAGGTGCAAGGGGCAGCTCTATATTTCCAGAGAATAACTCTTTGAAGAAGAGATTAAAGGGGGAGTTGAAGTCAGTAACGCCATACTCCTCGCCAGGTAGCTCAATATTTCTTCCACACTGGCCCCCTATTTCTTCCCCTGTTCCAGCAATATCCTGAATCTATTTGATGAGAGTCTGGCTTTACAGTAGTTACTCAGTAGTGATTGGTGAACTCCCCTAAATCTATAAATGTAAAATTCCTATGCTGACCCCACTGAGATGTTACGTCCCTTTCTGCAATTTGTAGGAAAACAATCTCAGGAAGAATATTTTTTTGATTTTTTTAGAATGCTGCATGAAAGGTTCAGCCATGTTTTCCTGCCAGTGGTGTGTAATCCAACTTCCAAGTTGGCCATTTTAATCATTTGCAGCATACTTCTGATGAAAGAGAACAACATCCCAGCTTGTCATTTCTTTGCTGTATCCAGCAAGGCGGAATGTACCATACTGTCTCTGGGACCACTGGTATCAAATGAGTTTACTGCAGTGTTACTCACCTTAAGCGGAGGTGTGACCTGCCATAGACCCCCGACAGTCAGCTGTAGATGCCCACAAGGCACACAAAACCACTAGGGTCTCATCACAGTCTTTTCCTAATAAAAGCACCCTGTGACATAGGTCCGGGGAAAGGGAGCCAACAACCTCAGACAGAGGCCACAATGTCAGGCATTGTCATCCTCCCATTATGGAGGCTGAAGACAGTCTCAGCTCCCGGCTCAGGTTCCCCCAACACCCCTCAGACACCACACGCTGTGGAGCGCAAGCGAGCACAGGTCCCCTGGTTGCTAACACAGGTCCCTCGGACTCTGCAAGCTTCCAAAAACTCCTTGAACTCCACACGTCCCGGCCTAACAGATGGACGCTGATCTTGCACACACTCCTCTGGCACAGCGAGATGATGGTATATATCAGGACGGTTCATGTCCCAACCACGAGCACTTCCACCTGTCTCCACCGCACCTAGGGGCATATTCACAAGGAGCTATCCCCGAATTAACGGCACTTTATCGCAGCCAAAGTTGTGATAAATTTACCTCCCCATTCACAAGCTGGTGTAAACAGCCCACAGCACCAGTTAACCCATGATAGCAGCCGCAAAAAACATCGCCACAGAGGACTCGCGCAACTATCGCTAATGAGATGCAGAGTGGGCGTTCCTGTGCCAAAAGCCGCGACAACATGACACCACAACATTCTCAACGACCAGCCACATCGACGATAAAAACACAAAACAGGCGATAAGGCGCGTTAGCACCAGGAAATCTACACCTGCTCTGACCTGGTGTAAAGTCAGACAGCAGCCTGCTCCACAAAAGGGAGACCAGCCCAGGGCCATATCGGAAGGGCAACAGATGCCCTTGAGCCACACATCATGCGGCCCGGACACCCAGAACACCCACCGACACCACCCCAGTACCCCAACCCACCCCCGGAACACCCCGCCCCCCAGACCACCACAGATGCAGCGCAAAGACAGCAGACCCCCAGGAAACGTACCAGCCGCTCAGACCCATCATCTGAAAATGTCACCGTCTACCACAGGCTGAAAGGGACAACCATCCTATGCATCCTGACCATCATCACCTAACAGGCCTACGGCACCAACACAGCGGACAACCAACATACCACTCCACACCAAGCTGCTGGCTTGATTTGATTTGATTTGATTTGTCTATTTATAAAGCGCACAAATGCCCGTAGGTGTCTTGGCGCTAAGAATTGTCCGGTTCCGGTGTAGGTCTGACATTAGTGTATTTTATGCGGTGAAAAGCCAAGTCTTGATTTTCTTTCTGAATATCTCTAGAGTTTGGCTGTTTTTTACATCAAACGGTAGTAAGTTCCACGTCCGTGCTGAGTGAACGAGGAAACTTCTTCCTCCCCAGTTTGATCGTTTAAACTTGGGTATTGCTATCAGTTTCTTTTGACCGGATCTGAGAAGCCTTGAAGGTTCGTAATGTTTCAGGTATGTTTTCAGGAAGTGGGGGCCTTTACCCTGCAGTGCCTTGTAGGTTAGACACAGTGATTTGAACTTGACTCTTTTGGCCACAGGTAGCCAATGGAGAGACTCTAGTTTGTGGCTAATAGGCTGGAACTTTGGAATTTCCAGTATCAGTCGTGCCGCTGCATTCTGGAGTCGTTGCATTTTTTCTATAATTTTTATTCTGGCTCCCGCATATAATGCGTTACCGTAGTCCAGTCGAGACAGTGCAAGGGCTGTCACTACCGTTCTACGTGTGTCTTGAGGCAAGTATGGCAGTATTTTTCTTATCATTTTTAATATCAGCCAGAAAGACGAAGCTAGTTTGTTTACTTGGGCTTCGTAAGTTAATTTGGTATCTATCATAAATCCCAAGTTTTTGGCTTTCTCTGAGGGTTCTGGTCTGGTTCCCAGTTCAGGAGACCACCACTCTGGGGACCAAATATCAGCATTGCCTCCTAGAATCAATACCTCACTCTTTTCTCCGTTGAGTTTGAGGCAATTTTGTTGCATCCATTGACTAACTTTTAGCATACATAGTTGGAATTTTTTGGCTGTTACTTTATTGTCTTTGCCTATGGAGATGACAATCTGTGTATCGTCGGCATAGGATATAGGTGTAAAGCCATTTTCTCTTATTACTTCAGCAAGGGGGGCAACATATAAGTTAAAAAGTGTTGGGCTCAATGAAGAGCCCTGTGGGACACCACAAGGTACTTTAAAGGAGTCTGACTTTGCTTCTCCTAATTCAACTGTGAATTTTCTGTGCTTGAGATAGGATAAGATGAGACTGCACGCATGGTCGCTAGCTCCGACTTCTCTAATGCGTTTTATTAGTATCTCGTGGCTGACCGTGTCGAAGGCCGCCGAGAGATCCAATAGCACCAAGGCGGCCTTTTCCCCCTTGTCTAGTATACTTCTAAGTTCCTCGGTGGCCGTGAGAAGGGCCGTTTCCGTTCCATGCCCTTCACGGAAACCAAATTGCGAGTGGTCGAGCCAATTATTGTCCAGTAAGTACCTTGAGAACTGTTTGTTCAGCAATTTCTCCAGCACTTTTGCGGCGAAAGGAATCCTAGCTATGGGTCTGTAATTGCTATGTACTTCGCTGTCCAGATGCGGTTTTTTCAATAATGGCCTGATTGAAATGGTTTTCCAATCATTTGGAAATATGCCGGTGTTCAGAATTACTTAATACAATTTTTGAAGTGCTGGTCCTATTTGTTCTGAGCATATTTGCCATATCTTCGGTGGACATGGGTCTGAGGGACTGCCTGAGTTGGTTGTTGTTATTTCCTTGATGATTTGTTCCACTGTAGGTAAGGACCAGAAAAATGATAGGGTGCCGCTAGGTTGGTTATCTAGTTTTGAGTTGTTTGTAGGGGTTTGGGTTATTTGGTCTGTCTGATTGTTTTTAAATAGTTCATATACTGAGGACACTTTGTTTACGAAGAAATTGCCTAAAGTATTGCAGAAGTCGGATGAAATATCCTCTGGATTATTATTTTCGATTTTGGCAAGTTTCTTGACTACTGCGAACAAATCTTTGCTCGAATTCTTGGATTCATTTATTTTGTGTACAAAGAATTTGCTTTTTTCTGCGATTATCATATTTTTATATGTGGCCAGTTCATTTTTATAGTCTACCTTTAATTTGGAGTCATATTGCGATCTCCACTTTTTCTCTGCTCTTCTGCAGGTCTGTTTTTGTGTTTTTAAGGCTTCCGAGTACCAGGGTTGTGAAGGTGACTTCCTTTTGAAAGACGCTCTTTTCTGTGGTACGGAATTCTGAGTGGCTGTTTTTAACCAATCATTAAATTGCGTGCATGCTATATTGCTGTCACTTTCTAGCGTTGGAAATGAGGAGTTCATTGCCTCTATTACTATTTGAGGGTCTATTTTTGACCAATCTGGATAAGTGACTTTCTTGGGAATTTTAGTTGGTTTCCCCAAGTCCTCCATAGTCTCTAGCTGAAAGGATACTAATTTATGATCTGTCCATGTGATCGGGTGGACTTCAATCTTTGTTAATTTTTGGCAGGATGTAAAGATACCGTCAAGTGTATGTCCTGCTACATGTGTATCTAAATGGACTTTTTGTTCTAGATCAAAATTAGCCATTGCCTGTTTAAAGGTGTTGATTCTGGGGTCTGTGGTTTTCTCCAAATGCAAATTGAAGTCTCCCAATATTGTATAGTCCTGGTTCATAACACAAGATTCAAGGAAGGGACTTAATAATTCAATCAGCGGTTTTCTGGCATTTGGTGGTCTATAGATTAGTAGCCCATTGAAAGTATATTTGTTTGTGGCCGTGATTTGAAATGTCATGGTTTCGCAGTCGGAGTGGCTACCTTTTTCAGAGCTCTTGATCCTGAGGCTTTCTTTAGCTATAATCGCTAACCCTCCTCCCCGTTTCATTTTTCTATCAACTCTATAAAGTGAGTATTTTTCAGGTATTGCTAATGAGAGGTCGGCGTCGGATGCTTCATCCGCCCATGTTTCTGTTACGAACAATACATCGACTTCTTGGTTTTCGATCAGATAGGCGATGTGGGTATTGTGTTTTATCATTGATCTGGCGTTTATTAGCCCTGCCTTGATAATACACTTTTTAGTATTCTCTATATTGTTTTTTGTGGCAATCTTATTTGTGTTATTTACTGTGGTAAAATCGAATTTAAGAGGGCAGCATGGACATTGCTTACCTTCTAAATGCAGATCTATTGGTGGGCAGGTTGCGGAGCATCTTAACGACAAGATTTCTTGTGCAGTGTATTTCCTATGGATGATTTCTTTATCCTTTTGGGCAGGGGGTATGGCCCTGGGCTCTGTCCTGGCTCGGACGGGCGCAGACGGGCTTGACTTAGGCTCGACTTCGGCGCGATGCCGGCGCGCCCGCTGCGCTCGCCCGCTGCGCGTCCGGAAAGGGCACATTGATAGAGGGCGGAGAGGCGTGGCCTTACGAGTGGGCGTGTCTGCGGTATCGGGCGCGCGAGGCGTCAGCGCGTTCCCTCCCTGCAGCAACGCTTGGGACAACTGAGCTGCGTTTCCCGCCTTCCCAGCAGCTAGCAGGTCAGTGGGTGCTCAGGGTGCAAGTGCTTGTATAAAATTACAACAAATTACAAAGTTTTTTAAAATACGCTAAAAACAGACCTCCCGGCTTCCGCCTCAGGAGTATTGCAGTTTGTGGCGCGCTTGTCAGTCAGCGCGACTATATGGCGGGGAAAAAGGGGGCGTGGTCTCAAGTAGGCGTGGCCTTGCGAGTGGGCGTGTCTGCGGTATCGGGCACGCGAGGCGTCAGCGCGTTCCCTCCCTGCAGCAACGCTTGGGACAACTGAGCTGCGTTTCCCGCCTTCCCAGCAGCTAGCAGGTCAGTGGGTGCTCAGGGTGCAAGTGCTTGTATAAAATTACAACAAATTACAAAGTTTTTTAAAATACGCTAAAAACAGACCTCCCGGCTTCCGCCTCAGGAGTATTGCTTGGCTGCACCTGTTGGCCCCCGGCCCCCCCAACCAACACCCGCCAGAGTTGGAGGAGTCTCACAGCCAGCCACATCCAAGTCCCCCACACCTGTCCTGGACATCACCATCACCCTGGTACCACAGTCCCCATACGTCCAACACAGTGCGCAGGTCACAAAGGAAACCAAGCAAGGACCATACGCCCTAGCAGGATGCACGCACGTGTTGGAGGCAAACCACTGCACCCATGTCCTACCTGTGCCCCCTGGTGACACAGCACACAATCATCGCAATAGAAAGCACTCAAACCACCCCAATGTGCAAGCAACAACAGAACACTGTGGAACCTCCAACAATGTCTCCTTCAAATACACAGCCAGTGTGCATGATTCCTTCATCCTCCGACCGTCCATCATCAACCAGCGTACCCAGGATGGCAACAAGGGAAATGCACAGCCCCTTGGCAAGTTCTAAATGAACACCCCACTCAACTCAACTCCACAACCATGCAAATCACAACTCTGGCAATGCACACGTCCCAAAATCACAATCAACATGCACAACAACATGACCACCCACCAGACACGACAGAACAACTCACAATGGTTACCTGGCCAAGACGTGAACATGAGCCATCAACGGCATGGCACCCCAGCCACACAACAGCCGAATGTGGGGAGAGGTGGCAACCAGGCATGTGTGAAGGATGCAGTAGTACCATGATTGGGAAAGTACACAATGCCAAGAGTGGCGGAGATGTGCTGGACAGACCGCAGTATGCAGAACACACCCATATCCATGGCTACATACACCTCTGATGTATGCTGTGTAGTGGACAGTGGACACAACCATGTCACCACAGCCAGTGGGGGACATCGCGGAAAACTTGCCTGTTACGCCCCCCACCAGAGTGGGATGGCCCGGTGTATGCCATGCCAGCGTAGGGGTGTGAATAAAAAACACGTAGTCCTGGGCGTGGTCCTCTTCCGGAACACCCAATTTCTCGACCAGGGCGGTGCCTCTCACCCCACCATGAGGCCCACGCTGTCCTCTTGAGTGGAGTTGCTTGCGACACTGTGCGCCTGCCAGACCCCGGCACGCTGGACCACGAACCCGTCAGGCCCGCCCCTGCACAGCCAGGCCTCACTGATCACTTGCCATCACCGGCGTGTGTCAAGAGGGCCCACCACGTGCCGCGACCTTGGCCTCCTCAGACCATCACGGCCTCAACGACACTGTCCCGCTTTACTCCTTTTTCATTGACGTACTCTACTGCCTCCTCAGGGCTAATCTTCGGCCCATTAGGTCCCATATGTGAAACTGTGTACTGAGCCATGAATGGCAGTGACCCCCAATCCGGGCCAGCGGCAACAGCACCAGGCCCCACCCGATCAGTGAGGCATAGTTCCATATGGGCTACTTGCGACACGTGGTGCCACTAACCCTGTTCAACGCCAGCCTTCGACACGTGGTGCCACTAACCCTGTTCAATGCCAGCCTGCGACACGTGGTGCCACTAACCCTGTTCAACGCCAGCCAGCGATACGTGGATGAGGGACCAGGACCTAGGCGCAAATCACGAATGGCAGAGTCCACACCATTGGTTGCACGGAGAGGAGTAAGAGGAAGATGCGGCTCAGTCTGGACGAAACCCGGGTCACATATATGGAGGTGTCTGAACACGTAGTGCCACTGAACCTGAACTACGCAGGCCGGTGGGGCCATCCAACCTATGCCAGCGACACTCGGTGAATGGCCCGTGTTGACCGCTGCCTCAGGCCTACACTACGGTCAGGTAGGTCACACATTTGGAACTGAGTCTTGATTACACCATGGCAGTGAACACCATTTAAGGCATAGGACAAGTCACTATACTCACTTCGATGTGGTGCCAACAAGTCTGTGCATGGCATCGCAACCACACATGTCTGTGGGCCTACGCGGACTACTGCCCTCGGCCTACGCTGCACATGAGTGGGTCACAGATTTGGAACTGAACATCAGTTATTCAATGGCAGAATACATGTCATCGCACGCATGGAGAGGCATAAGCGGATGATGCGTTGCAGTCCGGAGGGAACAAGATCATCGTTACGAAGGTGATCGAACACTACCGACAACTTCCCTTGTGTCACTAACTATGTGCCTCGCCAGCCAACGACACGTGGCTGTGGGCCACCGCTGACCGCTGCTTCCGGCCTACACTGAGGTCCAGTAGGTCACAGACTCTTCATTTTGCAATGGCTGAGTTCGTATCAGCGAACCGGCATCATCGCAGACAGCATCCTCTCTCAGCCCCGGTGCCACTTAGTCTGTTCCCCGACAATCATGGCCACTCTCTGGTCGAACTTTGGTGGCGTCTGAGTCTATGGACTAGGGGGTAGTTTTTATCCTCATGTAGCTGATACCGAATTGGTGGGGGCAACGAGGCTGTTGCATTCCACTCCTCCATTTGCTGCTTCCGGATAAAATTAAACCTTTCGTCGTCATGCCCTGGAGGACACCTTCCACTGTCTCCCAAAACCCTCCTCAACATACACCTCGGACATTGATGGGGACCCGCTCAGGTCGCATGGCCCATCTAACTGCACCGCAAGTCACCGTCCCGTGGCTGGGTGCCTGTGCCGGCTGCTGTGCATCCGGGGCCACTAACTCTGTACTTGTCAGGTCCGGGACCCCTCCTTCAGCGATATTGGATTGCCCCTGAAGCGTTGGCCTTGGGGTCATCAATGCCGTTTCTCTGTGGTCTAATATTGAAGTGGTTGCCAGCACCAGACATTCCGTGCGGAATGACTTACACTCACCCCTCACACATCCAGCACAGGCGTCACTGTACATGTGGCCCTGCCAAAAAAAGGGGCAGGGCGCATGTGCCCTTTGCCAGTTCAACATGATATCTGAGTGTGTCCCTGTGGTCTTGCTGTATGCATGAGGGCCCTGGGCCCTACGCCATTACATTGTGCTGTGTACATCGGCTGCAGACATGTCACCGCAGGCAGCGGGTTGGAGCTTGGACATGTAGCTTTGTCATCACCCACTCAATTCATAAGGGGAGTGGCCAGGGCCATCGTACGCAGAGCCAACATGGGTGTGTGACTGCTATTTGAGCGTCCCTGCCCATGGTTCTGTACTGTGAATGTGCATCTGTATGTGTCTCTATACCAGTGTGGGTCTCCTTAGTGGGGTGTTGGTGGCCCCTAACGGGTGATAGACACCTACGTATGTGTCCTGGTTCGCATTCCATGGGTTTAGACCCCACCCACACCTGTTGGGCCACCTCCTTTTGGCGTACAGGAACATGGCATTGGGGTGCGATGTGTGGGTGGGTGAAGTGTCGTGAGCCTGCTGTGCTTGCAGGTGCTTCCTGCTGTGTGGTCTATTGCAGGTCGGTGTTCTCCTCTGAGTAGCTTGGCTGTCCGGGTCCTGGTGGGAGGTTGCGTGGGATATCCATGTGCTGTTGAAGGGCGTTGATGTCAACGGTGTGGTGGTCCTCTCCGGCATCACTGATGTGTTGTATTCTGTGCTCTGCTGAAGGTGTTGTGTGCCCCTCTGCGATGTGAAGGGGAGGTGCGTATTGACTTTGTGTTGACATATATGCTGGAGCATTGTGCAGGTTTGTATACAGACTGTATGGCAATGTACATTGTGACTGTTTGGGGGTGCTGGATTCTTCTGCGGGACAGTGTACATTTGGTCTACATGATGGATGTGAGGTCGTACGCATCCATTTCCATTTCACAGTTTCCGTCAGATGTAGTAGGCATGTTTCTGTGCATGTGTGGAGACAGTTGTGTCCTCTGTTCTGCAGTGTCGGCTATGCACGTTGTTCCTTGTTGTCGTCAATGTGGGTGTGCTGTTTGTGCTATGTGTGTGTGCTGCAGTGTGGAAGGGGGATCGGGGCCATGGACCTGGGTGATTGTGGGTGTGTAGTGTGCTACACCTCGTTGTGCATGTATGCCATTGTGCCCACTCCCCGCGTCCCCCCAGACCCTGTTCGTTGCACTCCCTGTTGATGTTGTGTCAGGTCCTCTCGAGCTGTGTCTGTATTCCCTGCTCCTTGCACCGTCTCCACACTGATGACTGTCGCCTGGGTTTCCTTCAGCTCCTTCGGTGGCGCTGGACTGCTATCTCCTGTTGCCGTTGCTGCCTTCCTGTTGGTAGCGGGTTTGTGCCTGGTTTAGGTAGTCATGTCATGCCGGCGCCTATTGGCCTCCTGTGTGCCTCCTCGGCACTGCGACTGCAATCCAGGTGGCCTGCTAGTGGGTCAGTTGCTGGTAGTGTTCTGTCACCTCCGTGACGCTGGTCTTGTTTTCCTGCGGTCTGCACTCCGTCTTCCTCTCCCTCTTCTCCTTGGCCTTCCCAAACGCCGTTGTTCCTTGCTGGTAGTCTGTGGGGGCTGTGGGGTTCGAGTTGGCCCCTGCGCTGTGTCAGGGTGCATCCATGTTGCTACGCACTTTGGATTGTTTTTGGTGTATTTTTTCGGTGGTTTTTATGGTGCATTGTTCCGCCAGACGCGTGGGATTTGCAGGCCTGTGGCTGGTTTTCGCTGCTTTTTGTACCACGGTTGGCCTCATCGCATATTTTTTTGTGTTCACGTATCGCATTTATGTGGCGTGGCGTTGATTTTCACGCGGACATTTGGCGCATTATCTGGTGACTATTGCATGCTACCGCCTTGTTGTGAATTCCACGTTGACAAGGGGTTATTTTCCCGCGATAGGCTGTAATATTGAAAGTTGCGTTCCCCTGCTCTTGCGGTTGTTATCACTTGTTCTTGTGACTATGCCCCCTAGTGCGGTCCTTACAATCTTGTGGAGACAGTGAGGTCCTTTTTTGCCACTGCGATCTCGTGGACAGCAGGCCCGCTCACCAACCCTAGGAGAGTAGTTCGAGACCCAGGCCACAACATTTGGTCCCTAGCTGCAGGCCAGCAACGTCTAGGCAAAATCCAACAAGTGATAGTCCCTTTATTGGAGCACGGCAAGCTCAAAGCCAACACAGGTCCCCAGATTATCTAGTTGCAGTCCTTCCTGCCTGTTAGTACTGGGGGTCTCTAGTTGGCAGAGGTAGGTACCTTTGACCAAATAGGGACTCTTGCTTCTAAGTCAGGGAAAGGGGATTACACTACTGGATAACCCATGCTCACCCCCTTGGTAGCTTGGTACGAGCACACAGGCTTATCTCAAAGGCAGTGTGTTAAGCATTTGTGAACAAATACAGTAATACAGTGAAAACACTAGAGATGGACACCGCACAGGTTTTTATAAAAATAAGTATTCTTTGTATAGACTTAACACAACACCACAAACGACAAAAATCCACAATACTGTACTCAAAATTGACTTAAAGATGGTAGAAGTAACTTACTTCAAGTTGATGGTAAATGCGACAAAGTTCTCACAAACGTACCTGGATGCGTAACACAAAACAAACAAAAGGTTCGCAGGGATGGAGATGCGTCGGTTCCTTGCTTCGGGGGAGACGATGCATCGCGCCTCAATGCTTGCGCAGAGTAGGGGATGCGTCTTGATCCTTACTGGAGAAGAGGTGATGCGTAGATTCTCGTGCTGCGGCCCAGTTGCGATGTGGCAAGATGGCGCCTTGATGCGATGTGATAATCCGATGCGATGCGATAAGATGGCGCCCTTGATGTGACGACGTGTAGACAATGCGTGCTCGCCGGGTGGCCGTGTGGCGACTCTGTAACTTTGGAGCCGCGACAGGCCTTGCGACACCCTTCTCCAGTGATACGACGGCGACCTCTGTGGTGGCGACACGCTTCTCCGGTGATGCGTTGGGTAACAGCTTTGACGAAGGCACACTTCTCTGGTGATGCGACGGCGACCTCTGCGGTCGCGACACGCTACTCCGGCAATGCAGCAGCTGCAACTGCGACATGCTTCTTCTCGTTGAGTCGCGCTTCCAGCTCCCAGCAACACGCAGGCTTCTGTAGACAGAATTCCCAGCAAGGAAATTCAGAGGGGAGCTGGTGGTGAAGTCTTTTTTCCCTGAGACTTCAGCAGGAGGCAAGCACAAGTTCAAGCCCTTGGAGTAATATTCTGAAAGATGTTGAAGGGTCTTTAAAAGTTCCTTCTCCTCTCCTTGGCAATGAAGACATCACTGCAGGCCAACCCAAAAACAGAGCACACTGGCAGGGGGACAGTCTAACTCCTACAGCCTTCTTTGGCTCTTCTCCTTGGCAGAGGTTCGTCTTGTTGTTCCAGAAGCAATCTAAAGTCTTGGGGTCTGAGTCCCCATATTTATACTACTATTCTCTTTGTTCTCTGAAGGCAGAGAGGCATGTGCCTAGTCCAAACCAGTTCTGGTCAGTCTTGGAGCACTTTGTTTACAGGACTCCTTCTTTCTTTTGACAGTGTAGGCCAGCGACATCAGACGCACCACAGGAGGTGGAGATAGCATTGTGGAGGGAAGGCACAGCGCTATTCAGACCCAGGTGTAACTCCTCCCATCACTCTACATGCAGATCTCTCTTATCACCCTGTCTCCTGGAATCCCCCTGCCCCTGTCACTCACAAAACCAGACACACAATACACAACCTAGCAGAGGCAGGCTTGGACAGTTAGGCAAGAAAATACCTACTTTCTAAAAGTGGTATTTTCAAACACAGAATGTTAAAACCAACTTCATTAAAAGATGTATTTTATCATTCTGAGTTCAGGCATACTAAACTCGAATTTCGCCATGTTTCCTGGGTCAGTTAGGATTATAGGATGTTATAATCAAACTGCCCATTCTGGCCTTTGGGGAACAGGTAGCCTTGCATTAGAGAAAAACGAAAATGGCTGTAATTCACTATTAGGACATGCCACACACACCAGGGCATGTCCTACCTTATACTTACAATGCACCCTGCCCTTGGGCCTACCTTAGGGGTGTCTGATATGAAGATACGTGAAGGTTTTAGGGACTGGCAAGTGGGTGTACTTGCCAAGTCGACATGGCAGGCAGAGACTGCACACAGGCTCTGCATTGGCAGGCCTGAGACACACTTTACAAGCTGCTTCTGTGGGTGGCACAACCAATGCTGCAAGCCCACCAGCAGCATTTGATTTACCATCCCTGGGCACACATGGTGCACTCTACTAGTGTCTGAAAAGTAAATCAAATAACCCAATCATGGAGTCACTAATCAATACACCAATTTAACATAGGGAGCACTTGCACTGTGGCACTGGATAGCAGTGGCACAGTGCCCAAAGCATCTACAACCAGCAAACAGATCAAAAACAGAGGAGGCAATCAGAAAAAATGGAAGGGAGACTCACGCCAATGGTACCATGTCTAACACTGCCCTAATGATTCCTTGTGTCAATGTCCCAGTATCGAACCCGTGTAGTATGGTTCCAAATCAAAAAGTGTCTCTACTTGCGGAGGCCAAAGCCCCAGTAATTATTCCCACCATGGCCTTTGAAGATACGACTAATTCAAGAGGCCTCCTTTGAAATGCACAGGCCCTCTCTAAAGTTCCCCATGAGGTTTGACCACAATCATTAGTGGGGCCAAGACCCTGCCCTTTGAAATGCAGATCCAAATTCCACCCCACTTAACTGTCCCAGAGAGGCCCCTTAGAGTCAGAGGTCCACAGTTTCCTGTGAGCCCCTCGTTTATGGCCCTCTATCAGGAATGCACAGATGTGGCTGCACCCCTAGCATCCAGTTGTGAAATAGGAAACATGCCTCCAGAGCCCGAGAATCGAAATGCCCACTTTCCCAAAGAGAAATTTCCAGCACTGTAATGTCAAACATTATCTCACTACTGGCGAGGATATAGCAAAGAGACATGCCGAACTTTGGCACGTAGCTTTATAAATGCCAAACCGAGTAACAGTAACCCGGGCTCACAGGACCCACCAGGATAAACCTGTGGCACTGTGAATGAGCTACCTCTGTGGATGGCACTACAACTATGGAAGGCCCACGGAGACGCATTTGAGATGAATGCACCTGGTATAGGTCTTACCCCATGACAAGGGACCTACAGCTAACAAGAATCCACTAATCATATATACACTGATCCACAGTATGTATATGACGAGCACAGCGCTTTGACACTGCAAGGCAGGGCCAAATGCACTCACATCTTAAGGCTAGCATCCAGAGCAGTGGAAAACTGGGAAGGAGAAAAGCAAAAAGTTGAGGGAAAGCACCATAGAAAGGACCATTTCCTACAGTCATTCTATGTTTTTACAGTGGATTTAAAACCCAAACTGCCATATTAGATGTTGCCATGTTTCTGGAGTAGAGTACATACAGTTAGCGATTGAATGGCAATCACTAACTGCCAAGCAGTCCAAAAACTGCCAGCAATCTAGATTCATAAAGAAAAAAAAATCAGGAGGGAACACAAAATAGCAGATTTTGCTGCAAAGAAGTAGTGGCATATGCTGCCTTTCTTCCGAAGGATCACACACAAGCCACACCAAATGTTCACTCAAACGACAGACACACGTCCCCATCAATTAATGCTTCTACAAGCAGTTGTCAATCAACTAATGTTTTGAAATAGAGAATAAGCTAGCTTGCACCCTGTTCTTGATCAATAGGGCAAAGTATATTTGCACATGATCTGGGCTAGTGTCAGTTCTTCGGTTTCAGTGTTGTCTCCCAAATGAGGTTAAAGAGTTTCTGTGTTGACGACATTTAGTATTTATGTTTCTGCAACAATGCATGTTTCTGTATTTACCTGCAGTTTTCTGTGTGAATAGCTCAGTTTGGAAGAATTTATAAAGTATTAGCTGTGTTCAAGCAGGTTTTAGCCTGATATTTGTTAACAATTCTTGATGCCACAGTATATCACATCCTGTGGAGATCTCACAGCTGAGGTGCCTTTTGTGATTTCAGCAGCAATAACTCCTGTGTCTGTGTTATTCTTCTCCTCTACTGGAGCAAAAATAGAAAGTTCTAGCGACTGCATATGGAACAATCATACCGTATTAATGGCTTTGCAGTCCTTTTGTTGATTTGAAATTTCAGCATTAAGCACAGTGTGAAATTACTGAATTCCCATTCGGATCCTGTGAGTAAACTATGCACCAATGTATCTTGCCCGCTGTCTTTCTTAATAGCATGCCAAGCTATCCCCTAATAAATCAAATCTAATTTCATAGCATGGTCTCTCGGCTTCCGCCATTATACACCTGCTCAGTACATCACATAACAGGAAAAAAGTTAAAAATGAAAGAAATGTACATTATAGGTTTACAGACACTGAGAAGTATTTGAATGATTAAATATATTTCTAGTCTATGTTTTTTATACGCTCACAGAGAAAAAAAGCTCTTTGCTGCTTTAAGAGAGAAGACAAAACACACAAATAGTGCTGAGCAGTGGTCAAGTTGAGCGAATGTCATAGTCAACTACCTCATTACAAAGGTTCATTTTGCAAATCCCTGGGAGCAGTCCATTTCCGATCAGCGTCCTGTAGACTAAAAATTCTCCCATCTCCTCTCTTCTTAAAGCAGACCTTTGTCATATTAAGTAGGCCATGTTTGCCTCAAGTGTCTACCCAGAGAAGTGGCACACATTTCATCCATTATGTTTCCCATCCAAAAGTAAACGCAGAAAGAACAAATAAAGAACCCTTTTTAGATTTTACCTTCACAGTGTTTACTCTGTTGTAGGAAAGTAGGATCTGCACTTATGTTGCCCCCACTTTTTTTCTTATGTATATACTGGTTCTGGCTATAGTCTGGCTGGGTCCCTGCTAATCAGGGCCCCAGTCTCTCTGTTCTCTCTAAACGACTTGGAGTGCATATTAGATGCACTAGTGATTGGATACTGTGGTGCCTTATGAGCCCCTAGTATATGGTACCTTAGGTACCAAGAGCATAGGTACTTTACAGGCCTACCAGGGGCTGAAGCATGTATTATGCCACTCCTGGGAAGCAGACTAAATCTGACACCTCAGGCCTGCTACTGTAGCCTGGGTGAGGTAGTGTTAGCACTCCTCACAGAGGTATAGGTTCCTATATCTCACCATACACACACATATACACCTATCAGTCACCCCTATGGCAGGCCCTATCAATCCTGAGGGCAGGGTGCTTGGTTTACAATGTGAGGGGGTGCCTCTGCCTGAGCAGGGCCCCTTTGCAGCTGGCAGGGTCTATTCCCTGTGGCTGTTTGTGGATGCGGTTAAACCATATACTCTTAAGTGCATTATAACCTCCCGGTTAATGCTAACTTTGGAATGACTGCATCACAACATGTCGTGTTTGGTGTCAAACATCTTGGAATCATACCCCCACACCAGTAACTGGTGTGGGCGTATGATTCCACCCTTCTAGAGGGGTCAACATGCACCCACTGTGGAAACACGGTAGAAATCTGAAAGAGCCCTGGCATCACAAAATGGATGCCACCAGCACAGACACTAGGCTGCCCTCCTGCTGCTGACTGAAACTCGCAGTGGAGGAGGCCCAACAATAGGCATCCTGTCACAGGGAGGTGTGACCACCTTCCAGACAGGATTTAGTATATTGGAGCTGGGTGGGTGCACTCTTGGAGTGCTTTGAAGTCCTGCACTGGGGAAGCAGGAGGCTCCTCTGTGCATATGCCAGCTCAAACCGGTTCAGGGGCTACCAGCCCCTGCTCTGGCGCGAAACTGGACAAAGGGAAGTGGGTGTAACCACCCACCCCCTGACCCTCCTAGAGGAGTGGTCATAGAGCTAGTCCCTCCCTTTCATTTACTATAAGCCATTGCAAGTTAGATAACCCTGGACGACGCTTTACAAGAAGAATCCTGGCCCTTCGACGTTCCACTACCTTTGGAAGACGGAAGAATCTCCCTTGGAGTCAAGGAGAGACTCCCCTGCTTGGCAGGCACCTGAAACTCTAATCAACAGTCGCAAACTTTCCCGCTCCTGCCGGAGTCCAAAGTCTTTGCAGCCCCAGAAGTGGATTTCCTGACTTCTCAATGGCCATTGTGAGTCCCCAGCAGAGCTGAGGTGAGTGAACCCCACAAGTGATGAGGAACCGCAATACCTGGGAACCGTGCACTATTGTCGAGTGCAACCCCTTCACGACATTCTACGAACTTGTGCTTTGGACCATTTGCGGCCCAATCCTCCAGCAGATTTTGCAGCAAAAATCAGTGGCCTACCCCATCTCGATTGACCGTGGGCTCCTGTGAAGCATTTCCTCAAGAGGCGTCTTTGCGATCCCTTGCCCGTTGGCTTGTGGGTCCACCGAAGACTTTCTTATCAACTCAAAGGGCTCCTCTGGTTGCTCCAGGCCTGCCCTCGCTCACCCTTGCAGGGTGAGTCCTTCAGACCTTGCTAGTCTGCACCATTGACTTTCTTCTCTCCACACAAGACTTGCTGTTGCCAAGGCTTGTTGGCTCCAATCTGGTTGCCGACACCGCAGTCAGCTGAAAACATTGTGGGACACTCAGAATCCAGCTACTGGTCATCGTCGATCTCTCCTGGACCTTGTGAGCGAAGAGTCAAAACACCCTTGATCACCTGAAATCACCCGACATCTGTGGGCATCCATCTTCCTGGCCCCGGGTCACTGGCAAGTGACTTTGAACACTGTCCCTTCAATTTTCAGGTCTTCTACATCTCAAATCCAGCCTTGGATTCCACTGGACACTTCTTCAGTCGCCGCAAACAGCAAGTCTTCTTTGGCTTCCATAGAAAACAGCGACGCGACCCGACACCAAAAGACACCTATGCACCCCCGGCTTCCCTGGGTGAGGTAACTCGTGCACTCCGGTGCCCTAGTGTGTTGGCCCTCGAATTACTTACCTTGTAAGTGGCTTGCTTGTAGACTTCCTCAAAGTACCCTAAAACTTTAAAAATCAAACCGCGAGTTGCTCCATTGTAATCAATAGGGATCCCACAGCTGTGTTTACACACTGCATGCACCTCCCGTGGGTCTGTTGCTTACCTGCTATCACTGCAATCGTGAAGCCCCAGCGATTCTACAGGCCCTAGGCCTTGTCATTCTGCAAGTCGACTTTCCTAAACCTCTTTTTTAGTATATGGTCTGGTACGCCCCTAGGGCCCCAGCCATATTTGTGCTTAACTTATTGTGAAACGTTGATATTTGAATGTGTTCCTGGCTTCTAATCTCATAGAGGGATTAGTAGAGTGTGTCTAGAAATAAATACATATATATTTGATATATATACCTGTGTGGTGTCCTTTCATTTGGTAATTCAAGAGATTATAAGGTAAAACAAGCTGCTTTACATTCCTCTGACACTTAGCCTGAAGGCTGCTCTCCACAGCTACCACTAGGATAGCTTTCTTTAAAAGGTTGTCTTAAACCTATCTACCATAAGAGTCGAATTGGACTGGTGCAAGGTGGCCACTATAACTAGTGACCAGCATATGCCAGGCCAACTTCTCACATTGTGCTTCCAAAATCTCTTGTACATAAAAAGAAGCTTAAAACAGGCTTAGAGCCCACCCATTACTTACCTTTACTTACCATTGGTTGGCTTCAACATCACTCTTGTTCTCCAGCTTCTTATTGGTTTGTGTGTCCTCCTTGCCTCTGGCTTCTTACTGTGTCTACGTAAGTGTCCCAGCCGTGGAGCTTGCATCAAGTACAGCTTACTGTAGGCGACAAGTGTCCTTCCACTGACTGCACACTTATGGAGGTATTTATTTTCTCTTTGCTGCTAGCATTCCTTAAGAGTGCATGTTTTTTAATGCAGTCCCACCGCCCTTCCCATCTTCACTCTATCTTGCCGTTGCTTGCTGCCTCCCGCTAAAAATGTTAATGTCTTCATTGAACAAGGTTAATTGAATGAGCATGTTATTTACACTATCTTGCTGCACTTTACAAAAACGTGCTGCAATTTATTAAACATTTTCTTGATTTGCCCCAATATTTTCTCAGAGTAAACAGCTCTGTATACGACTGCACTCTGTTAGGTATAGAACAAATCTGTTGGATTTACGCAATAGGTCGGGTCACACAAACAATCATCCATCTTGAGTTGCTCTGGAGAAACATAGCTCTTCTCTGAATATGTCAAAACAAGTTCCGACAGAACAAAGCAAACTCTAACAAACGCTTCTTGGAAGGCATATTTCGTGCATCTAGTGCAGCCAGGCATGCAACACAAGCTCTACCCTCAGCATGCACATCTTTGCAGTTTGTCTGACATCCCTCCCCCTCTGTTGTTTCTGCTCCCACCGTTTTCCCCTACACCTCTCGCGTGTTTTGGCTCTTTTTAGGTTGGGGTTTAGCGGCAGTGCGCATGCGCTGCTCGGTCTGCGAGACTGCAGTAGTAGAGTATGGGAAACAAGCTGCCCCCTACTCTCCGCCCATATTTTTGATTGGCTTCTGTATTTGTCCTTTGTAAATGCTGGTGTGTGATTCCATAATAGGCTTGTTAGTCCCGCCTTCGTAGGTCCATGACGTCATTGGTATCCTCCCATGGCTACTGGCCCCTTTACTTCGTTGTTATACGGTGCGTGCACTTTTTTTGTTTCTACAGGAGGGACTGCAGCAAAAACGTTTGTGAGTAGAGAAAGTCAAACTAGTGATTGGAAAGTCCAAAGTCAAGCGAACCGCCGAGCCTTCCTACACGTACAGGACAGCCCAGATCTGGGTGCGATGTGGGGATAAAAATAACTGCACAGACTCTGAAAGAGACGTGTCGAGTTTAGCTTTTGTGTCAGGCCCGTGACACATACGAATGTCTGACATTCCCCACAACCTGACCTTGACGGCCTCAGTATATGGGGGGCGTCCGGGCCACACTCCCAGCCTCTCTGTCCTGCAGCAACACAACATGCAGAACTAACCCCCAGTAGAGGCCAGGGTTACAAACAAGAGTGCTTTAAAAGCAGCCCCGTATTTTCCAATCCTTGATGCGACTGAAGTTTTTCATAAACTGGTAAAAAAAAGTCCAGGTATACATACCGGTTACCTCGTTCCATGTGTTTGCTTCGGGATAGTAAGTAAACAGCCGTGGAAACACATTTATAGGTGAGCTGCCTTCCTAAAGAGATTGTGGCTGTGTCCTATCACGCTAGTGTACCAGCGGGATCTGGTGCAGACGTACGCATGCAACATTTCAGTGTTGGAATATTTACAAGCTCTTTTCTTGCGGTTTTGTGGAGTGCTTTAAATGAGCCGGTACTGAGTTAGGGTACCTGCACATTTTTTATTGTGAGAGGGAGATTACTCCTGTTCAGAGTACCGGCACTTCTCAAGAGTGATGTTATACGTTTAATTGGTGAGTACCTCTCAGAAACAAGCCGGGACTCCGGTTCAGAGTACCCGCACTTCTCAAGAGTGACGTTATACGTTTAATTGGTGAGTACTTCTCAGGAACACGCCTGGACTCCGGTTCAGAGTACCCGCACTTCTCAAGAGTGACGTTATACGTTTAATTGATGAGTACTTCTCAGGAACAAGCCGGGACTCCGGTTCAGAGTACCTGCACTCCTCAAGAGTGACGTTATACGTTTAATTGATGAGTACTTCTCAGGAACAAGCCGGGACTCCGGTTCAGAGTACCTGCACTTCCCAAGAGTGATGTAAATACGTTTAATTGGAGATTACTTCTCAGAAACAAGCCGGCACTCCGGTTCAGAGTACCCGCACTTCTATTTTTCAATTTCAAGCACTGGTTTTGTGTGACTCTGGTTGCAGCCGTGAGCTGGTGGGTTTACTGAAAGGGACACCAGGCCGCACTGTTCTCTTATCTCAGCCCAGCTCAGGGCTTGGAGCAAACACAGCAGAGAAAAGCAAGAATATAAGTGTGCAGTCGGCGCCAAGACTGCTCCGTGAGACGTGGCAGCACCGGGGGATACGAAAGACGTGCCTGCTTAGTTCACAGCTGAAACCGAGGCACAGTGGGAAAAAAGGCATTGTTTACCTGGACCCGGTATCAAGCGGAAAGCCCATATGATCGTCTGTTTTTATAGTTGGCAATTTAACATCTAAAAAATTCCACTGCCTTGTGGTAAATAATTTAATTACCGGGACTTAATTTGATACAGAACATAATAAAGATAGCTCAATAAATAAGAGGCAGAATCCGTGGTATTAGAGGTTCGGAATGGGCTTTATTCCAATGGACGATTCGAATCGTGGCCTCCAAGTTCCATCACCACGAAGGTTCAGGAAGTGAAGTACATACATTATTGATAATTAATCACTTTTATACAATAGGCATTACAGTGAAGCAAATGCAAGAGGCGTAACAATTGATAGCAAAGATAACATTTCACATGCGTAGCTGAAGGAGGCGTAATTGGGAGTTACAAGGAAACGTCATTGGTGGTGATGTCACATATGGGTGGACCTATGAAATAATTTCGCAATGTCAGCAGAAATACTTGGCAGAGATGCGCGTGCAGCAGCATGACGTATGATTGACGTGCGACTAGGGGGTGAAGGGGACTTGACATTTAGCTCTACATGTGGCGACAGATGTCTGGAGGGTCAAGTCAACCTAATCCCCAAATCATATCTAACATCCTATGTTTAAAGAACTATGTTATCCAAAAGAGAGGTCTCTTAGAGTAGAATCTTATTCTATACTGACTATACTGACTGTTAGTGCGTGTACAAGCGTCTGAGTGTCTACACTAGATGCGAGGGCAGGAATCTTCCATAGTAACAGGGCTATGAATTACTTGCATAAAGACAGAGAAACCGGGCCTTTGCTTGGTAGCTGGAAGAATGTTTACTTAAACTACTAGACAGGAATGCATTGGGCAGGGAGCGGAGCAGATAATTTCGAAGGTGAAATACAGTTTCTTGGCAGGCAACAGGCTGATGTCAGGCTTCGTGAGCCGCGCAGGGAATGAGACAAAGTTCATGATCACAGATGCAGGCTCAGACTGGAGCTTCAGAGGCAGAAAGCAAGAAAAGCTTGATGACAGAATCAGGGCCTACTTGTCTGGACTGTAAAATGGCATAAGTGAACCATATAAAGCCGGTGGCCTTTCATACTTAGGAATGGAATATCCAGTCTATTCATGGCGGATCTGAAAGAGGACATGTTGACGGTGGACGCACATGTATTTGCGTCTTCATAACTGGAACTGGAGGGAACATACATGTACTTGTGATTCATACATGAAACCGTTGGGGTCCAAGATAGGGGACATAACTGATCAGAAAAATCCATATTTCCACATTCCCTCCTTGTCCCCTACTTGCCCGTCAAGAGATATCAATCTTCATTAATCCATTGATCTGTTCATATAGCATCATTTGTTCTTCTTTTTTCTTCTGGGACGAATGAAATCTTGGTGATGGAATACACGATGTGGCACACAGACCACAAATCGCTGGTCCACATTGTAGGCATAGACAGCAACTGAATAGTATGAGGAAGCCAATACCTAGGAAGGATAGGACCTTCCATCCAAAGGTAGATAATACACTCCAAAACCAACCGGACCAAGTCCAGGTGCCTGGATTCTGGTGTATCTGGCTTACAATCTTATGAAGGCGAGTTATGGCTTTATATACAGATGGCGAATTTTCTGGTATGAAAATGCAACAGCTTGATCCGATGACCCTACAAGCTCCGCCCCTATCGGCCAGGATGACGTCAAGGACAAGACGATTTTGAAGCACAACAATCCGCATAGCAGACTGCTCTTCTGTTAAATTGCCTAAGGCGGAAATAGTTTCGTTCACTACTGCTTCAAGGGTTCTAGTTAATCTACGTATCAGCTTACTATTAGTAACGGTACCTATATAGGGAAAGAGACCTTTATTGAAATCTGTGTATTTTTCCCATGCTGTTTCAGTGTAATCGACAATTGGGAGATCTCTCCTTTCTCTATTGTGTACTAAATGAGTATTTCTGTAATAATCAGGAGGAGCTAGGAAAACAGGTGGCAAAAGGAATCCAATGTAGCAGGTACCATCCCAATCTAGAGGCAAACGTACATATGCCGTCTGACCACATATAAAATAGGAATGGCGGGAAGCTCTAAATGTCGACTTGCCTTGATCACTGAATTCTATTACAGTGGTGCATCTACTATGGCCCATATGTATGGAACCATTCTTTCTTACACATAATTCACCTTTTACTGGAAATACTGACATGGCGGGCAAAATTGGAGTAGCTTCGGATTCGACATTTAGGATCATAAGATTAAGCGTAAAATTACCTAATCCATATACTTCATTTTCTAGATCAGTTCCTGTTCTCTTGGGAAGTCCCTCCTTGTTAGGGTAGCAGACTTTAAGTAAAACTAAGTTTAAATTTCCCCATACCCAGTTGTCTTGATAAACTGCAGAATTTGAATCTAGGGGATTAATTAAACTAAACCATGCTCCACAGGAGCCGTTGTGTGTGAATGGGTATGGAAAGAGAGGTAGAATTCCTTTATAATTCTGATAGGGAGGGAGTCGGCCACATATCCAACAATTTGTAGCATTGTTAACCTGATGGGAATGATGTAACATACTAATAAACGTATTATTGCGCAGCGCAAATCTATAAGACAACTCATGCGGAGGTAATTCACTAAAAGAATGTTCAGCAGTAACATTATAAACATGTCTAGAAATAGGATAATATATGTGCAACAATATACTTGCAGTAATTATTAAAAGACTTAAGAAAAACAAAATTAATAACGTCACTGTGCAATGACTACGCAGTGATTTACAGTATGCATGTCGTTTCAACATTTTTCGGGTGTTTTCTCTATTCAGATCTAAGGGATACATGTCAGAGACAAATTCAACCGCTTCACCTTGGAGAGGACTTAAACAATCAAATTTCCCGACTGGTTAGATCTGAGTTTTAGTTTATATTGTTCGTGACTACTTGATTCAACCAAAGGAAGTTTTGAGTCAATGGGTGAAGACACACGAGGTGTGGTGTTTACATCCGATGGTAGTCCATGAAATTTCTTGATATGACTTGAATGTACCCAACCTTTTCTGCCTTCGATCTTCACGGCTGTCCTTGTGGTGAGCAAGACCAGTTGCGGTGACTTCCACCTAGGATCCAGCTGAGTCTTTCGATCAAAGTTCCTCACGAGGACCAGGTCCCCCGGAATTATATCATGGGGTTTCACCTCAGTGTTGTCGGGAAAGGCTGCAGCTACCTGTGAACGACAAGATTGTAGTGCAGACATCAAGGAAGCCAAATAATCTGTCAGCATATTACAGTTAATATCAGTTATTTTACGTGGTATAGGCGTCCCCCACATATTTGGTGGTCTGCCAAAGATCACCTCATACGGGGATAGCCCTGTTCGAGAGTGTGCTACCATTCTCATGTAAAAGAGTGCAACTGGTAAGGCTACTACCCAGTCGACACCTTTCTCTCTGCATATTTTGGACAATCTGATTTTCAGGATCTGATTATGTCTTTCTACGAGACCTGCTGCCTCGGGGTGTCGGACACAGTGGAATTTCCACTGATAGCCTAACAAAAGTGAAACGTGTTTCATTAGTTCGGATGAGAACGGCTGGCCGTTATCTGAGTAGACAACACGTGGTAAACCGTATCGTGGGAAGAATTCTCGAACTAACTGTTTGGCAGTAGTCGGGGCAGTGTAATCTGAAACCGGGTATGCCTCTGTCCAACGGGAAAGAGCACAGACAACTACGAGAACATATTTGAATCCTCGACATCGTTCCATCTGGATATAATCCATCTGGAGCACTTCAAAAGGGTGATCAGGAGGCTGAAATCCACCCTGTTCTACGGGAACACTTTTTCCTGGGTTGAACTGACAACAGATCATACAGGTACGAACTTTTTGCTTGGCTGCTGCTCGTAAATGTTTATTGAACCAAATGTGTTGGATGCTGTCTAGCATAGCTTTTTCTCCTAGATGCGCTGGACTATGTATAGTGTTAATAATAACTTGGACCATTGAATCAGGAAGGAACCACACAGATTTTTCCTTCGTCATCCATCCTTGGTCCGTTTGAATCCCTCCTAATTCAGTCCATTTCTTTATTTCGTCTGGTGTAGCATGCGTCTGTATGTCAATTACGTCAAGAGCGGGGTCTTTAATCGTCATACAATGTGTTGGCGTCGGGACTATTGTCTTTGTCATGTCGGATATTTGAGTTTGAGCAGTCTGTTTAGCTGTTCTGTCAGCTAGATCATTGCCTTGAGAAATGATATCAGTAACTTTTGTATGTGCTTTACATTTCATAATTGATATTGCAGTTGGTAGATGTATTGCATCTAATAAGGCATGAATGAGGGGTCCGTGCTGAATGTGGGCACCGTGAGAAGTTAAATAACCTCTCTCTCGCCACAGCACGCCGAAGTCATGTACAACTCCGAATGCATAACGTGAATCAGTGTATATGTTGACTTTCTTATTTGTGGCTTGAATACAGGCTTGTGTCAGAGCAATAAGCTCTGCTGCTTGAGCGGACAAGGTATTTATGCAATTTGTTTCAATGATTTCAGTGTCTGTTGTGACTGCGTAAGCGGCCACTAACTCTCCTGTACTTGTTCTCATACATGAACCATCTACATACAACGTTAGGTCTGGGTCTGACAATGGAACATCTGTCAAATCTTGTCTGGGTTTCGTCGTTATTGTAATAACTTCAATACAATCATGAGCTAGTGGGTCTGTTCCGATTACAGGTAAAAGTGTAGCAGGATTTAATGTATTACAGCGTCTGATTTCTATGTGTGGCTGGAACAGTGTTAGTTCGTACCCTGTAAGTCTTGCTATGGTCAAGTGTTGTGTTTGTGTGCGGTTCAAGAGAACCTCTACTGCATGTGGTACTTGTACTGTCAATGGATGTCCTAACACTATGGCATCGCTTTGTCTGATTGCTAAAGCTGTTGCTGCCACCGATTTCAGGCATGCAGGCAAAGCCTGAGCTACGGGATCTAATGTACTAGAAAAATAAGCACATGGTTTGTGGGATCCTGCCTGTTCCTGTGTGAGTACTGACAAGGCAGTACCTTCGCGTTCTGTAACAAAGAGTGTAAACTGTTTATTGTAACATGGTGTTGCTAAAACCGGTGCTTGGCATAAGGCTTTCTTTAGGTTTTCAAAAGCTTGTGTATGTTCCTGAGTCCAAGGGAGAACAGTCGATGTGGCTGCCTCCTGTGTTGTCAATTGAATGAGTGGTTTTGCTAGAAATGCATACTGAGGGATCCACTGCCTACAATATGAAGTGAGGCCTATAAAAGCCCGCACCTCCTTTTGTGTCTTGGGTATTGGCATGTTAGCTATTAACTGAATGCGGTCGGGTGTAAGCTGCCTTCCCTCCTTGGACAGCGAGTGTCCAAGATAAACAACTCGCTGGACACAGAATTGCAGCTTAGAAGGGGACACCTTGTGCCCTTTTTCGGCTAGAAATTGTAAAACTGTCAGTGATGCTTTCTCACATTCAGGTTCGCTTCTAGCGGTGATCAGCAGATCATCGACATATTGAAGCAGGGCAGTGTTTACTGGCATGTGGATACTGTCGAGTTCTCGTTTCAGTGCTTGGCTATAGATGCTGGGGCTTTCTGTAAATCCTTGAGGTGCGCGTGAGAATTTAAAGCTACGTCCATTTAAACTAAATCCGAACAAGTATTGGCTTTCCGGATCTATAGGGACGCTGAAAAAGGCATTCTTGAGATCAATTACAGTAAAGAATGTTGCTTCGGAATCAATAGCTGTCAGTAATGACGAGATATCTGGGACCACAGGGAATTGTGGCACAATGCATTTGTTCAATTCGCGCAGATCAATAACCAATCGATATACTGGCGGGGCCTTCGGATCTGTTCGTTTAAGAATCGGAATTATCGGTGAATTACATACATTGGAGTCTGTTTCTACAACCACTCCTTGGGCAATGAGCTCGTCAATGATTTGTAGTAAAGCCACTACAGCATCTGGTGGTAACTTGTATTGTCGCATTCGTGGTAGTACCACTCCTGCCTTTAGTGTAACTCGATATGGTGTAATATTCATGCAACCAACATCAGTAGGGCCTTGTGCCCATAGATGTGTAGGTAAAGTCTGCAGTCGGGGATCCATGTCTCGAGACACATAGTGACCTTTGAAATCACGTAAAAACAATCTTACTCCTTCCGGAGAACAACATATTATAGCTCCTAGAGCTTTCAGTGTTTTTATACCTAACAAGTTTTCTGGACATGATTTAGTAAGCAATAAATCTGTAGTTCTGGTCAAGGGTCCTATCGTAAGTGGAAGAGGCTGTGATACTTCATTAACAATAGGTTTTCCTGAAAAACCAAGGGAAATATTCTGTGAGCCTGAGAGGGGTGCCCCTGGAACTTCACTACGTTTTATGGTTGTTCGACTTGCCCCTGTATCAAGTAAAAATTTTCTATCTTGGCCTAATAATTCACTATGTACATAAGGTCCTTCTTGGTCTACTGGGACCTCGATAAGGGGTAAGTCAACTTCCCTCTCTAGGCTGGTTCATGCATATCGTTGATAATCAGGATAGTCATACTGTGCGGTCTGGTACAGCTGTCGTGTCGTGGTTTGTGTGGCAGCAACCGGCAGCGCTGGTGCAGCTGGCACAAACTGTATAGACTGTTGTGGAGCTGGCATGGACTGTGCATGCTGCGGGGCTCCTTGTTCATTCTGATCCTGTCTAAGTGGCCGTGGTCTTTCTTTTGTAATACCTGTGGCGATATTACGCTTCAGGACTGGGCAATCGTGTATATAATGACCTGGTTGTTTACAATAGTTGCATGTCCCTTTTACAGGTCCTGCTGAATCACCGGAATGTGTCGTACCCTTTTTATGTCCTTCAGCTGGAACTGTCTGGGAGACTAGCATTTTCATTTTCGTGTCTTTCATGCGTCTTTGTTCATGTTCTTGTTCCTCTCTAATTCTATTGTAATGGTACTGTAACATTTGTAACATTTGTGATGGGGTATTACCTTGCCAGGTACTCTCGAATTTTAATACTCTATTCTTCACTTGGGGTAAGGAATTTTCAACTAATTTTGTCACAAACAGATGTGGGTATGATTCGCTACTTGCTTTTATGCCACTATTTATACCAAAACATTTTTCAAATCGGGCATAGAAATCACTAGTGTCTTCATCTTGCTTTTGTTTACAGGCTGAGATTGCACCCCAGTCTTCCTTTTTCGTAGTTAATAAACGTGGCAGTACCTGTACTAGTAAACCTGGTAGTGCTTTAGTTTTGTCCCCAAGTCCCGAACCTGGACCTCGGGCCTTTTCTGCATTTTCTAATGCTGTCCAGTCTATCTTTTGGTCTCCCACCTCCCACTCTTTTTCCTTGAGTTTTTCATAAATGCCAGCAGGCATCAATACCTTTAATATTGTCATAATGTCGGGATAGGTATACTCTCCCATGAGTAACATGTCTTTAATTTCTCGGTGGAAACCCGCTGGGTCTTTGTCATGACTGGGTACCACTTTCTTCATTTCTAACAATTCTATTTTCGATATGGGCGTATATACAAATACACGTTTAAACTCATTGTCCTCGCCCTTTATTGTGTGTACTTCTCGTAAGGGATTCTGTCTGTCCATGTAATACATCGGTCTTTCCTTGATGGGCAGTGAGACATGTTCTGGACATACAAAAAGAATGTACTGCTTTCTTGATTCTAGTATTTCTTTAATTAGCTTAGTACCTGAACCTCTCCATCTATTCGTGAGTAATTCAGTCAATATATCAGGTAAGGGACCAGGATCTGAATGTTGGCTTTTATATAGTATAAGAAGTTGTTGAATCATATAAATCCCAGCTAAACGCTGTTCATCTGGGGTGAGGTTCAAAAATGTGTGTGCTACTGTATCATCACCATATTTTCCGGGACTGTCAACCCAATGAACGGCTGACCTGGCTAATTCTTGTTCATCCATAGAATCGAGTAAATGATAACCCCTTCGTTCTCGCAGTAATTTGTCAGCGGCTTGGAACGAATGCTCGGGGGACCTCATATTTATTATAGGTGTTTGGAAATTCCTGTTATTATCTGGACATATCGGACGTATCGGGTCAGTAAAACATCTAGTACTATTACAAGATCTTCCTCTACCTACATAGGCTATGGTGTCTGACTGTCCTGTGGGCAGTCCTGATCCTTCCTCCTCGCTTTGTTCGAACTGGTCTACCACTAATCTCTCTTCGTGTAGGCGTTCTATTTCTTTACGGATCTTTCGGCACATGGCTATTATACAGTTTTGCTTATCATGTCTCCCTTCTGATATATTCTGGCTCCATCTGGTAAGAATTTGCATTGCTTCCGGGTCTACCCCCGGTCGGTCTTGATTTCTGATCACACAATTTATGAGGAAACGTAACAGTTCCCCCTGTATTTCCACTTTCTGGTATTCCATAGCTCTGTTAATACATTCAGAATCTCGCCCTGTTTGGACAAAATGGTATATATTATCTAGATGCATAGTCATTCCTGGTAACTTCCCTAAATACACCGCGGCTCGTCTGATACGTAATGATGCCATGATCATTTTGTCCTCTTTGCCGGGCACAGGGTCATATCTACAATCTACAAGAAGTTCCTTAAGCGTGCGGGCATTTATGAGTTTGGGGGTACGTGGATGTGCTGACTCTTGAAAAGTAAGTTTATTTATTCTGGGTGGCGTAGAAAAAATATTGGTAGCACCTCCGGTAGCCCCGTCTGGGGTATCGGGCGTGAAAGGATTCGTTGAACGCGATACAGCAACTATAGGTGTGGGCACAGCTGTAGAAGCAGCTGTAGGAACAGACGTGGAAACAGGTGTGCTTGCCGGAACTTGTGTCAGGATTTGTTGTTGTAGAGATACAGATACAGGATCTTGGCGTTGAACCTCCCCGGCCGACGGTCTATGTGGGGCGGGGTTAGCATACTCGGGAGCTGCGTCATCTAAATATGAGGAAAGAAAAACATCTTCTGCGGTTCTAGGATGCCCCTTAGGATGTACTTTTATTGGAAATAATGGGGGTGGCAAGTCTTTTGGTATCTCCGGAGTAGCCTTAGGTAATCCCTCGGCCAGAAGGGGATACATACCATTCATAAGGGCATTTCTTTGTCTGTCTACTTGTTCTGATTTCACTCGTGTACCTTCTTCAATTAATAGATTTTCTCGGACTTTATTTGAATTCTCTTTACTCTTCTCTTCCTGTCTACGTGCTTTTTCTGTACGTCTATACGATTCTTTACGCCATAACTCAACGGCGTCTTTCTGTGACTGTCTGGCTTTCCTTTTCCATAACTCTTCCTCTACTTTCACGATGCAATCTGCATCCCAGGTCCCAGCTGCGGGCCACCTCTGACTTTCTGGTAATTCCTTGGTGTAGTCTACCCATAAATCAAGAAATAATATAGCGTCTAAGCCATGTTTATGGTACATGAAGTACCCTGGAGTGTCCCTAGGAGGAATGGGAACAGCTTCTTCGAGTACCCCTTTTCTAGTTGTGATCTGTCTTAATTTCGAAAAGAGCGGCATATTGAGAACTGATCTGATACTTGATCTTGAACAAACTTAATACAATAAACCACGATAATGAACAGTCATTCACACCACAATATGCAGGACGTATTAACACATTTAACATTTAACATTTAAATGAGCAACAATGATGATGACGATTCTAAGGAAACTTAATCACTAAACATAATACTCGGCATTAACTGAATTATTCTGAATTTATATACTTGATATACTAGATATACTGCTAAACAGTACAGATACACTGCTAAAACAGTGCAGACCGGATTTGTGTACCCAAACCCGTCTGGACCGGCACAACTTATGTGCACGCCAGAACGCCTCCCCAGTAATGGTACTCACCGGGTAGCTCGGAACGGAAGGCCTCGGAACGGAACTGAACTGAACTGGACCGGACTGGACTCGACTCGACAACTTCGGACACTTCTGAGCTTCGGAAACCTGGTGGGCCTCTGTATACCTCGGATCTTGCTCTCTCAGCTAGGCTCTGGTCGGGATACTTCGCACTTCTCACCGCCTCGTCTGGGTGTTGATCGCAGCCTCAGTCGCCCCCGCTTAACCGGAGGGAGATACAGGAAATCCTGCTGGTACGCGTTGTTGTCCGTCCAGCTGTGGCAGGAGACCGGGCCTGCAACGCACCGCCGGCGCGTGAGATGAGAAAGTGTCCCTGTTCGGGCGCCATTCATGTGGTAAATAATTTAATTACCGGGACTTAATTTGATACAGAACATAATAAAGATAGCTCAATAAATAAGAGGCAGAATCCGTGGTATTAGAGGTTCGGAATGGGCTTTATTCCAATGGACGATTCGAATCGTGGCCTCCAAGTTCCATCACCACGAAGGTTCAGGAAGTGAAGTACATACATTATTGATAATTAATCACTTTTATACAATAGGCATTACAGTGAAGCAAATGCAAGAGGCGTAACAATTGATAGCAAAGATAACATTTCACATGCGTAGCTGAAGGAGGCGAAATTGGGAGTAACAAGGAAACGTCATTGGTGGTGATGTCACATATGGGTGGACCTATGAAATAATTTCGCAATGTCAGCAGAAATACTTGGCAGAGATGCGCGTGCAGCAGCATGACGTATGATTGACGTGCGACTAGGGGGTGAAGGGGACTTGACATTTAGCTCTACATGTGGCGACAGATGTCTGGAGGGTCAAGTCAACCTAATCCCCAAATCATATCTAACATCCTATGTTTAAAGAACTATGTTATCCAAAAGAGAGGTCTCTTAGAGTGGAATCTTATTCTATACTGACTATACTGACTGTTAGTGCGTGTACAAGCGTCTGAGTGTCTACACTAGATGCGAGGGCAGGAATCTTCCATAGTAACAGGGCTATGAATTACTTGCATAAAGACAGAGAAACCGGGCCTTTGCTTGGTAGCTGGAAGAATGTTTACTTAAACTACTAGACAGGAATGCATTGGGCAGGGAGCGGAGCAGATAATTTCGAAGGTGAAATACAGTTTCTTGGCAGGCAACAGGCTGATGTCAGGCTTCGTGAGCCGCGCAGGGAATGAGACAAAGTTCATGATCACAGATGCAGGCTCAGACTGGAGCTTCAGAGGCAGAAAGCAAGAAAAGCTTGATGACAGAATCAGGGCCTACTTGTCTGGACTGTAAAATGGCATAAGTGAACCATATAAAGCCGGTGGCCTTTCATACTTAGGAATGGAATATCCAGTCTATTCATGGCGGATCTGAAAGAGGACATGTTGACGGTGGACGCACATGTATTTGCGTCTTCATAACTGGAACTGGAGGGAACATACATGTACTTGTGATTCATACATGAAACCGTTGGGGTCCAAGATAGGGGACATAACTGATCAGAAAAATCCATATTTCCACAGCCTCACAAAAATGTGATTAATATTATCACGGCGATTATTAATATAAAATTTAGCTATCATTAGTGTCTCGTTATTTTTATACTTTTCAATAATTTCCTCACTCCCCCGCTATGTGCTTATTATTAGCAGGATTACGAATTGCGAAAATAGCTGTTATTGCCTTTATTATGATGAGGATGAATGACCTTACTATATGTGTGATTAATAACCAGTTTTATATAGCACTGACTCAACCCAAAGGTATAGCAGCGCTTTGGACTGCCCCACCACACATTAGGAGCGCTACTTGCTCTGCGTGAACTCTACCCGAAGGTATTGTAGTGCTTAGAACCGTTCGGCCACACATTAGGAGTGCTGCCTGCTCTTCAGACTCTTTTGCTTTCATTTTTATTTTTACACGTTTTTATATAGCGCAAACTTAACCCGAAGGTATTACAGCTCTTTTCACCGTCCCACCACACATTAGGAGCGCTGCAGCTTGCTCTGCAGGCTCTTTTTTTTCTCCTATTTTTGACAAGATTTGCTTCTTTTAACCATAATCAAAAGACCATTGTATGGTAGTTTCTGGTCTTTTGTAAGGTATGCTAACCTCTCCCTTCGCACAGATAGGCTGTTAGACATAATGCACAGTACCACCTCCCAGTCAAAAATCTTGAGATCAGGAGGTCCCTCCTGCCCGACTCACTTTATTACACCCTCTGGTATTATTTAAACAGCACTGAACACACAAATTATATTCCATTGCAGGATTGTTGTAGAAATGCACACAGGGTTTTGTGTGTTGTAGTGATTTCAATAAGTATGAGCATGGGTAAACAGAATAATTTAGCAAGTTCACAATCATCATCAAACGTAAAGTTTTTATGAAAAGAACAAATCAAAGCTCTTCATTTTTCAAACTTTTTTCTATACAATTTGCAAAGCATGGTTTAGTCAGTCAGCACTTTGGAACCATTGTTTAGTCCTAAACCTTCAAGCTACAGAAGTACACTACAAGCCGTCTACACTGAAACTGTGCCAGTTGTAGTCCTATTCTTTTTAGGTTGAGCCTAGACAGCGCATATGCTGTCTGGAAGACATGCTGTAAATACACCACATACATCCAATTCTCACCACAAAATTCCAATCATGCCACAAAATACAACAGCACACCACATAATAAACTCTAATACAAACCACTCCACAGCATAAAATACCATTCCACATAATTACGCTCCAGAACCCACAATCCCACTCCACATAATTCCAATTTCACTCAATACCACATAATTACTATCCCCATAATTCCCCTGCACACCATGCCACATAAATGTAAATTGATACTTGTATAGCACACTACTCACCCGCAAGGGTCTCAAGGCGCTTGTACAAATACTGCTGTGGAACCCATCCTGGCTTTCCCTGTGAGGCGTCCACTCCTGGGCACCCCCAAGGTGGAGGCCAGGCATCCTTAGCGTTGTGGGGGCCGTTGTGGAGAATAAGCAAGCTATTGTCCAGAGTTGCAGAGTGGGACTCCATGACTGGAATAGGCACCGAGGCGAGAATTATCAGGTCCGTGGAATTTTTGAGCCCAAGACCCGCCGAGGCGGGGAATTGAACCCTGGTTCCGGGCTAGACCTCTGCATCAGGGTCTGCCGCTCTAATCATTGAGCCACACTTCTCCACATAATTCCACTCCACCACACAATTCCACAACTAACACTTCCAATGCAACCCACATAATTCCATTCCACACCAGATACATCCACTCCCCTCCAAAACAAAACAGATGGGTAAAAACATTGTTATTTGAAACGCCAATAGCTCAAACTCTCACAATGCGAGACCAATTGCATTGCAAATGCTTGTTTTTATATAGCCCAGACTTGACCCAAAGGTATTGGAGAGCTTTACACGAGTTCCAGTTACATTACAAAAGGTTATCATGCAATCAATGCTGTTCATGTCATAGTGCTTTTTTTCCTAACTTTAAGACGTTGCACAGCAGCCCTAGCTGAGGTGCAACATGACTTGATTTTAGGAAAAAAGTGCTGTGACGTGATTAACGCTGGACTTAATCATAGCACTTTTTTTCTTTACTTTAAGCCATGTTGCACAGCAGCCCATGCTGCTGTGTGATATGGCTTAAAGTAAAGAAAAAAAGTGTTATGACGCGGTCAACGCTGGCTGTGTCATATTGCTTTTTTTCATTGACTTTAAGCCATGTTGCACAGCAGCTCATGCTGTTGTGCAACATGCATAAACATATTGCCAAGGTCAATAGATCTCACATAGGTGAAACCTATTGGCTTTGCCACTGCCTGTTTAAATATGAAGAATAGCAATAAGTAGAGAATTATAACAATACAATAAAACCAATTTCACTAACAGATGAGCAATACAATGGACCTCTAAGCATCCTTAAGATCATGCATTTCTTAAAAAAATGAAATATTATACTTGTTACCTAACAATAATATATATCTATGCATTACCAACTATTGAAAAATAAAACCCCACTTTAAGTTAAGGGGATACATTGAATAAAACAGGTAATAGTGGTGAGGCAGTGGAGTCGACAGATGACGACGAGGAACAATACAATTAAAAAAATTAAAATCTATTACCTTGCGCTCGCCCCATCTCCGAGTCAGCAATGCAGCTAGCACAAGGTAAGTGCTTTTTTAAAATTAGACTTTCCCTCGTTTTCGTCTGTCAACTCAACACTGCTCTTACCTGCACCGCCCCTCACTGCTAACTACCATTGTCTGTAGATAGGGATTTGCTTCAAACCCATAGGTGATTGTATGTGAACAGCCATGTACCATCCATGGCGCTCCCCCCTTGATGTAAAGTAGTGGATAAAGCTACTTTGCATTACTTGTGATCTACATTTTAACACAAATCAGTATTTGCGTTAAAAAGTAAATCCCAATACAACACTTTGCATCAGGTTTGTATTACTTTTCAGATGGAAATCTGGTTCAAAGTGCTAGAACGTTTCCATCAAAGATTGGTGGTGCTGTAGAATATAAATACACTAAATGCATAAAAATGTAAACCACTCAATCCTGCTCTTTCATGTCAATATCCTTCTGTCAAGATCTAGCACTTCACATTTAGCCTTAACTACCATGCACTTGGGAGTAACTATGATTTTGTTGAATAAATGATTGATTGTATGGCAGTGTCGCTACTAAAAGCAAATTAATATTTACTGTTAGGATAATTAAATAGCCGTTAGAACAGTTACTCAGGCAACTTGGCAGCAACCTTCACTTCTTTCCTATGTGAAACAATCTACGATGTCAAATGCTCACTCACAACAAATAGAAATATGCCTGACCTCACTATTGCTGCTCCTAATTGCGTCACAGTGCTTATTCCCTTTATAACTTACTGATCTGACCATTTCCAAATTCCCTTTCACATTATTACCCCCATTGCCAGTGCCTGGATACCCTCACGGGTGACGAGAAGCACTCTTCAAATCTACTGATTGATTGATTGAACTGCCCAAAGCACATCGGAAAACTCTGTATGCATGGAATAGAACCACCATAAAATCACTTTTAATTCCATTATAAGTACTTCATTATCTACACATATCAGGCATTAAAACACTACTAACTGCCATTATAATTCTACACTATTGGAAATCATCAAAGAGTGGCTCCTTTACAAAGAGCAAAAACTAGGAAATACAATGAGTAGTTTTTAGATCATCTCGACTCATAAATACCGTTTGTGCACCGCATTGAATACACCGGAGGATAATCCTTGAAATTGCTCAAAGCTTTGAAAATTGATCAAAGCCTTGACAGAATATCAAAAGAAAAACAAGGTTAATTGAAGGCCAAAATTTTAGAGAATATACTTGACCTACTGACAGAAATTACCAGAAAACTCATGCAATCATGTAATTACAAACTTCTAAAGAACCTAATTGCCCAAAATTACCAACGAAAGGTTGCTCAGAGCTTTTAGCTTTTATCTCAGTAAGGATACACAGTATGGGCCCAATTCCGATCCGGGTCGGAAGGGCACAGAACGTGATCCGGCCGGAAAAACAATGAGCTGTACGAGTGTTTTCCGCCCGACTCGTGCAGCTGTACGAGCGGGCCAGTACGATGCGAGCTACGTGAAATTCACCGACCGAGCCATTTCCGGGTCCGAACCGCTCCGTACGTCTCGGTCAGAAGCTGACCGTGGCATGCAACCGGTGCGATTTACGACCGAGCCAGTACGATGTAAGCGTCAGACAGCCTGTGCGAGCCGGAGTGTCCAGCTCAAAAAACGTCCGGGTGATTGCCTTTGGGGGTCCGCGTCGGACCCCCTGTCACCCGCAGCCCTACGACTCGGACACATGGGGAATCCCAAGGGTCCCCCCAACACAAGCATGTACGGTGCGGATGACACCGACGCGTACCCACTGTAGGGGGTGCCCTTGCGCGAGACGTACCCATTCAGTCAATGGGAGCCCATGTACGCGTCGTACGACCGGCTCCCATTGACTTCTATGGGAGTCCGACCGAACCGAGTCTGGCAGCATACAGCCACATCGTACTCGCTCAGTCGGACTGCAGGACTCCGGCTCGGTCGGAAAACACTCCGGAGTGCTTTCCGACCCGGATCGGAATTGGCACCTATAAGGTAAAAGATCCCAGCTACTTCCTGCAGAAGGAATAATCTCTACTAATCTCTACTCCCAAAGTTCAGAGCACTAACTGGATCTCCTTCACCTCTCCGCCCCTCAACCTCTAGAACCTCCAGAAAATATAGTTGATTCTACCATTGAACTCCACTTGAACAACTTACAAGAGTGTGTACTAACTAAACCGCTGAAATCATGCTGCTCAACCCTTTGTCATCATGGGCTCAACATCATAAATTCCTCATCGCCACAGGTAGATGTGCTACTAACACAAAAAAAAGAATCATAAAATCAGTCCTGAGAACCTAAGGGGTGACATAGACTAAGTCAAAGATTATCATTTGATTAATTAAATTGTTTACAATTTGGAAGGGCAAAGTTTGCCAATATCCTGCATCACCTTTCTTGTGAAAATCCTGGAGAAAATCATTACATAACAAAATATTGCTACAACCTATAGCAGACTGGTTTCTATGAAGGACACAGTATCCAAAAAGCTTAATTAAAAATTGTTGATGATGCTTTTCTGGTGATTTACAAAGGACAAAGATGTTGAAATATTCTTCTTAAACTATCTACAGTATTTAATACTGTAGACTCAAGCATTTTATTACATACTTTATCATTAAACGTAGGCCTAAGTAGTAATTTTATACTGTATTTGCCACAAATTACCCTAATAGCACATTAACAGCTTCTGAAGAAATGATAATGCTTGGCAATAAATATACACACTTCCTGACATGTCTTTATAGTAACAAAAAAATATACTCTGACCTACTCTTTCTAGGGTTTTATTCCAGGAATATAGTGCAACATGCTGGGGGAAAAATAGACAAGCTACAGCTTTCATGCCTAAAACAAAATCTAAATGAGCACTTGGTAACAAAGGCAAGTACGATTTTACTCGTACCATCCATGAGATTAAGTCCATGGGGCAGATTTGCTAATGTTTAATGCAACTCACTGCAGCAGCCAGGCTTGCTGTGCTATGGTGCGCAAGGGGGCACAGCCCAGATACATACCTACTAAGATCGGCATGCTGTCATCACGTTCTCTGGCTCTCTAATGGGCTGCCTTATGACACTCACAATTGCCGCACTATGGTGCAGGGGTAAGTGTGGCTTTCTGGTTTAGGATTTATACTTGAAGTATACTCTTCAAAATACTAGACAAAATCAGAAATATCCCATCTAATGAAACTGTGCTTGAGCACACAAGCAGCTCGTAGAAATCAAACATTTCCCCTTGTTAACGCCTACTTCAAGGAGGTTTTTGTTTTTGATGCAAAGTCTAGTCTGGCTATCCAATTAGGCTCCAAAAGAAATGGGTCTTGAACTAATCTGCCCAAGAAAACCAGCAGTCATGCCCCTTTGACACAAAACCCCTTTTTTGCACTAAGAAAATAGCACGTTTCCAACACAAAATAACTTTTGCTCTGAAAAGCAAATACCAATGTAATGCTTTGCCTCAAATTGATTGACTTTGCAGTAGAGCAAAGCCTTAATAAATCTGGGTTTATGAGGCTATTCCTTATTGTCTTTGTCTGCCATGGCCATGTTCTTCCTTCAGCAATGCTGAACTAATTCCTACACATGGCTTCAACTGTTTCAATGCAGCTCATTTTAGCACCATGTTTCATCTGTTTCCTTAGATTTAGTCTCACCTCTTCCTTTCGGGGTCATTCCCATATTCAGTATTTAATTTTCCTTTCCACATCAATCAAATAAATACATTCTATCTGAACTTTCTTGCTATATTTGCATCTAAATTCCATGGACTCCACAAAAGCTCCTGTATTCCTTGTATAGTGTACTGCAACACCTAATTGTAAACACTGTCTGCTCACCATTGATAGCTAATCCTCTCCGTCCCTTGTTTCTATGCACCTCGGACTTATGTACACCCCATCTATTAACACTCTCATTTAAATCCCTCTCACTCGTATACGTAAATAGGTCCCCATGGTGATTTCAGCTCTAGAGTGTTGTGTAATACCACTACTGATATGGATTCAACTGTCCCTACTTTGACCATTAAGGCACTGTTGTGTCTACGAACCAATGAAACCTCTTTAGCTCCTTTGTATACTTATGTAATTTTATAAATGTGTGTAGCCAGTGGTATATAAAATAGAACAGACTAATACATAAAAAAATAATGGGCATCTTGATGGAAATATTTTAGTCCGTTGTTCATTTTTTGTTGTAAATAAAAAGCACAATTTGTGGTCAAACCTTCTGACAATTTAATTTTTCCAGATGCTTAATATGAATGTGCTAGTTTCTGTTAAAGGAGGAATTAAATAGTTTGCTTCCAAGCAGAAGTACTGAATGCTGCACCTAGGTGCCTGAATTATCAATTTCGTTTTGTTTACGATACTTTTTTCGGGGCCTGGAACCATATTATAGACTTATTTTTGGGACCCTTAATTTTTATTATATACTTAAATATCAGGACGTTTGCAGGCAATTACCTCCCTTATAGCTACATTAATTGTCTCAAGGTGTCGCTCTGACATCCAAACAAATGGTAATAGAGTAGAGTCCCTGGTAATTTGGCATCTGGCAAGTCTTAAATGGTTTCCACAGGACGCAGTTCCTGACATTGAAGACCTGCTGAACTGCTATGATGACAATTCCAGTTAGATCTAACACCTTTTGTAACTTCTTCTTTGTGCATAATGTTGTCTGTTTGGTTTCAACTGGTATTTTAATTTATTTACCAGAATTTCTCGTGCTTTGTAATGAATGGAATGAAGCTAGATCCTGACAACTGCAATTCCAATGGTCTTTACAGATGTTCAAGTGAAGGATCCTGCAGTTTTCTCTTTCAGTACAGTTCCCCTCTTTTGATTGCTCAATTTACACAGTCATGTAGTTCCCAAATATAGAATACGCATGTTGCCATGGTAAATACTCAAAATTACAGATATATAAATACCCAAGAGGAAGAACAACACTGAACCTTGGAAAATGATTAAATTAAAAGAATAAAAAGATGAAGAATGTCGGAAACTAGATTTCGGACTGTTGGAGGGAGACAGGGCTCAGCCTTATTTAAGCTGTGGATTATCTCCAACAAAGTTAAAATAGTTCTTGAAATAACAGCAGGTTCCTGTGAGGAATCCGGAGCTTTGCCATGTTAGCTTGCCCAAAAGGGGAACACACTTCCCTCAAAGAAAATGCATCAAAATCAAATTCAACATTAAGAAATAAACAACATAAAATGGCCATATCAATTCATTTAATAACATATTTCATGATTACAATAGCAAAAATGAGACACTTCTGTTTAAGGGATCATAAGCTATCCATGCAGTATTCCAATGTTGTATTTGAATAGTTGTAAGACTTCAGGCACAGCAGTGACTTGGTTGTCCTCTTCAAAAACAGACACCAGTGGTCAGCAGTGTATTCGGTTTTAGCAGACAAAAAGCAGTGCTATAACTCCGCCCACCTCCCCCGATGAATAGTCTTCAAAAAGTCACGTTTTTGGGAAAATTCTTTTTGCCTATTAAAGTCTTACCAACTTACAATTTCCATCTGAAAGCACTCAACACGGTCTTCAGAAGCAATAGTTCTGTGACTAATGTTCTCATGCTGCAAGCGTCCTCACCTTTCATGTAATACTCTTTCGACCACAGCTTACAGGTTCTAGCAGGAGAAAGGTTTCATAAACACTTTCATCATGATCACAGCCAAATGTTCTTTTGCTGGGTGTGCTCCAGGACTTTCCAGGTCATAGAGCACATTTGTACCTTGGGGTTCACTCATCTTTCCAGCTCTATGAAAGGGAGTCCAGAGACATAGGCATGCCTAGGTAATTCCTGGGCCCCTAATTATCACTGAGGTGCAAGGGGCAGCTCTACATTCCCAGAGAATAACGCTTTCAAGAAGAGATTTAAGGGAAAGTTGTCTTGTTTTCGCCTCTCAGATAATACAGAATCTTCAACACGGTGGCTCAACACTCGGCGAAGCAAGAGACATAACACAAAACAAACAACACCTTTAGAAAAGGGTTTTATTTTACAAAATGCTAGGACTCTCTCTTTTAGAATAAGACTTGGGGTTTTATTTTACACAATGCTCTCTAACAGAAAGGCTTTCCCAGATGTCAAATGCAGAACATTTAAATATATGTAGAGATATATATATGTTTATATGCAAGCAATAATAACACACTTGGTAAATATAACAGCTAAATGCATGCTAAATGCATGAATAATACTGAATAATAAACAAGCAGCAAATAATATGAGATAATACTCAAGCAAATATAATATGCTGGACGTCCTGCAAGAGATCAGAAAGATATATATACATCAAATGATTACTTTGGATGTGCACCTCAACTCACTCACACATCACAAAGAAAACACCTCAAATGATCAAAGTCACTGGCCAAACATCACAATGGCAATAACCAAAACTCAACACTTCGAATGACCACAGCCACTGGATCCATGCATCACAATGGCACTAGCCAATACTCAATACTTCACCTGGTGCAAACACTGCATCTCAGCCCACTCCTGACTGGGGGAATTAAAAAGCAGTGATTGAGAGCCTCAGAAACTAGGGTTCCACGCTCTGAAGTAGACGTGTCCGTCCCCGTTCGGATTCCAAACTCCCAGTTTCTAAGTCAACAACCCTCAGCTTTATAATCTCAAAACACACTAAAAGCTTTGAGAGAGCCCCCCCCGCACCAGAGGTATCTTGCCAGAACTGGCCAGCTTCCAAGCAAGCATTCCCATGGCAGGAAGGAGTTCCCACATCCCCCTTTCCAATCTCGCATGTTCCTGCCTTTATCTTGATGAAGCTCACAAAGCCTTTCATAGTACATTAAACAATCTCTTACAAAAACAATCCTTGAACGTGAATAACCCAAACAACTTGCAAGCACTGCTGTGCACGCAGAAAAAGCTGAAGCAAGGCTAAGTCAGAATTCAGGATGACGTGAGGCAATGTCAAAGCAAATAGTAAAAACTTCATAATTCTCATCAATGTACAACACAATGCACAATTGTGCACAACTGCTTATAGATTAACATACTTCATCTCTCAATGTCCTATAGCATCACATACTTTATCTCTAAATGAACAACACCGCACTTCGAGACCAAAAAGTACATTCCACACCTCTCTCTCCCTCTCATGGTTTCAAATGCACATCCCACACATTCTGTTCTTGGCAAGGCTGTCCTACTCCGTGACAGCTCCTTCTGAAAGACTGCAAGATTACAAGAAAGAACCTTTAAAGAGAAACAGACATATGCAGGATATCGTACATTCAGGCTAGGATAAAATAACACACCAAAGTCAATTAAAATAATGATAGTCAAAGGTCATCACAGGGTGTCAGACCACAAGAGTGCCTCTAGCACTACAAGAGTTGAAGTCAGTAAATCCATACTCCTCACCGGGCGGCTCAATAATTCTTCCACACTGGTACCCTATTTCTTCCCCTGTTCCTGCAACATCTTGAATCTATTTGATGAGATTCCCTCTTTACAGTGGTAACTCACTAGTGATTGGTGAACCGCTCTAAATCTATAAATGTAAAGTTCCTATGCTGTCACCAGCGAGCTGTTACATCTCTTTTTGCAATTTGTAGTAAAACAATCTCAGGAAGAATTATTTTGTGATTTTCTAGAATGCTGCATGAAAGGTTTAGCCATGTTTTCCTGCCAGTGGTGTGTAATGCAACCTCCAAGTTTGCCATTTTAATTGTTCGCCGCATACCTCTGATGAAAGAGAACAACATCCCTGCTTGTCATTTCTTTGTTGTATCTAACAAGGCAGAATGTACCATACTGTCTCTGCAACCACTGGTATTAAATGAGTTTACCGCAGTGTTACACATTTAACACACGCGTCTTTACCTATGATAAAAGGAAGAGCATATCTTTGTGACCCTAAGTTGTTTGGTTAAACTTCAATCCACTGTCCCCCAAAAAAGTCTGCCAAGCACAGAGTTGGACAGCTCGTCATTGTCAAGTGTCTATAACCAATTTCCTGTGTCTTCCTGACAACACAGGAGGCAGTGATTCAGTAACTCAGTTACCTCTGGCAACACATCATATTTAGTGCTATGGATTGGAAGAAAGACCTAATTGGAAATTTCTAAAGGAGGGTTCAGGCTCAGCTATACTAACCAAAAAGATATTCAATCCATTTTGGAGAAAGATTTCTAAATAGCATTGTTGGGACATTTAAACTAACAATCTAAGGGCCATATCAGCAACGGCCAGCGATAATTATCACTGGCCGTGCTTAGCGATAATTTTCTTATTTCTGGCTATCTCTGCTTTTTATCGCCCTGGTAGCGCGTTATCATCAACGGGCTGCTCCAGGGCGACAAAAATTCCAGAGATAGTGATGTTATCGCCGTTTTGCAGGGAACATCGCTGGTTTTCCAGCGATGTTCCCTGCAAAAGGGCGATAACCTTGCTGATAGGACCCTGTGGTCGTATCAGCATAATCCACCCTCAATGTTAGGGGTGGTTTAGTCAGGATTTTAGCAGCAGTTTTCTCCAAAAACTAATGTCTGCTAAAATGCAAGGGCATCCTTGCTGATAGCGCGAAGCCACGTTATTGCACTCCTGACATGTAGTGTATGTCAGGAACGCCCACTTTGCATCTCATTGGAGATACAAAGGTAGGTGTAGTGTAAAAGGGTGCTAACATACAAATACGCATGTTAGCACCCTCTTGCTGATAGGGCGTTGGTTTTATCTCCGCTTTTCTGGCTTTTAAAGCCAGAAAAGCGGAGATAAAGCCCTTGATGATATGCCCCTAAGCTACCCGGAGAAATAGGCCTTTCTGCATTAGTTCACTGTTGAATACATTTATAGAAAAAATGTTTTTTTTGCCAAATTGGGCTTTTTAAAACCTGTCACAATTCTTTGTAGTAACAAACCTTTTTCTGTGACCACAGTGACATGCAGGTTAGCATAACCTCTATGAGTTAAATCTGATCCACTGGGCCATGAATGCTTCTATATACTGTAACTGTGGATTTATTTAATGGTTTATGTTTTCCAAAATGGGTTTGTTTGACATACTAACACTGCAGCTTTCTCTGAAGTGCTACACAGTTTTTATTTATTTCATTTTATTCAGAGTTTTATATAGCATGAACTTGACCCAAGGGTATCAGAGCGCTTTACAGTTACACATCGAAAATCGTTTAGAGTACAACAGATATAGTAGTAGTATTACAACATATGGTTCCAATGTGAACCTTTCATACCTGGTTTACGACAATAGCAAGAGTGGGACCCATAATTGTAGTAGTGTACAGCCTGAGTGCATTCATAGCGATCTGGAGAGTTTACCCTTACATACGTTATAGTCCTGTTGAGGCAAACTCCTATATCAGCTTTAATTGGCACCAATTCTTTGATCGATGGTGAGGACTGACTGTCAGCTTGTATTTTGAGAGTTTCGATTTCCCTTTGTGGAGGAGGAGAAATACTGGAAGTGAGCACATGCTTATTTCATATTTTGCTTGAGGGACTAGTGTCCTGGAGGTTCAGACCAGTGCCTTTTTTTTCAATGTTCCTATTTTTCTCATTAGGTATTGTGCTTGGGCCTCACCTGAGGATGGCTCCATTTATCCTGTGATCTTATTTTCGATCTAGGAGGATACGAATTTCATAAGAAAGCAAATGCAATTGGTACTGTCTTAGTGAGGGGTTTGGCAGGAGAGTTAATCTCCCTTCCCTTTATTATTGCTGGAAGGGGGCTCCCACTAAGTGGTCTATGTGTGGGAGTAATCATATCCTGGGAAAGAGGTACGGACCTTTCCCGATTTAATAGCGTAGTGACAATATTGGCATATTGTAGTGATTCGTCTTCTAGACCTGTGAACCTAATGTCAAGGGTGATATTGGACCAAGTTGTAGGTTGTGGCTATTGGGGGTCTTCCGATATTATGATGTCTATGGTGGTTGAGTTGGTGATAGACTGCGTGTCTGCTTGTGTGATCAGGTGTTGTTGGGAACTTGTGTTATCTACACAATCTTTTGGGGTTGCAAAAAAGTCATTACATTTCTTCAACTCTTTATTGGCTGCTTGTATAAACACAATACCATTCTTGTAGATAGATATGCATAATTCAGCTCTTAATCTTAGTGAAGGGACAACCAATAACTTAATACCATGTGGTATATTACTTATTTTTTGTATGATGAGCATCTTTGTCATGGCAATGCGCCATTTCGCAGCCTTTCTGGTGAAAAATATCAGGTCATTTACAATAATGCGTTTTTTAAGATTGAAGGGGGGGGTCAGATATCAGGGTATCTGGGTTTTTCTAATTAATTTGTGTTTGAAGTTATTGGCCGCGTTCTTAGATAGGTTAGATGGGTACCTTCTGCTGAAGAAATTACTGCCTGCTGATTTCAAATTGATTCCGGACATAATTAAAGTTAAAGTTAGTGATATACCACACTCCGGGGTGGTCCTGCAGTAGTGTCACCCACTTTGATTTATCCTTTACTCCACTGCCTTTTTCATCAAAAACTACGAGCCTTGCTGTAGTCCCTGTTGGCGTCTTCACTATCCTTGGTTTCTAGAGGAAAAAGTTGTCAAAATTGTCTAGGGTATATATATAATAAGTACATTTCCTGTAATTATTCACAAGCCTTCAAATCTTTCATTAAAAATGATAGTTGGTCAGGCCATTCCAAGATGGCCGCCGCTTTGTCAAGACTGGCTCACCTTGCAGATGTAGTCCTTTGCTTGTTTCCAGTGTGTAGTCCTCTTTCTATTGCCAGTTGCTAACAGGGTGATCAGCCATTTTGGTGGATGAGAGATAATGTGCTCAATATGCAGGAGAAACACTGAGATCAATATAGCTGGGGCAATACATTTGCCATACAGCTAGCTGCTACAGTCTCCAGTCACACGGCACAGCCACAGTCCACAACACTTCACTCCATAGGCTTACCCAGGCTCCTCTCAGGGCTTCGGATGGCAGCACCACCTTCCCAGCAAGCAGCCTCTCCTCACGGAACGGCACTCTGCTTCGGCAGAAATACTTGGCTGCAGAACCGGCGGTCTCTAGGCATCATCACGATCCTACAGAGAGGAGTTTCCTTCGACCTGTGATCCAGGCAGCAGCAGGGAAGTCCGTCCGGCCGGCCGGTCGGGAGATGCGAGTCTTTGGGTCTGTCTCTTTTATCCCTGGCTAAGACGCATCGAAGCCAGTCAAAATTTACTGTTCCAAATAGGATGAGTACAATGCACTTGTTCGATTGCCTGTGCTCAGCCTCTGGTAGCTTGGCAGCGAGCTGTTAGGCTTATCCTCAGGGCTCTACTGTAAAGTATCGGCACAACACCCCGCCTCGCAACACACTGCCTACGCTACACAAGTCTTGGAATTACACACACATACTAAAATCAAAACGAAACACACATTGTATATACACTTTACAGTTATATACAATTGTTGAACTTTCCCATTAGCAGAAAGGTTAAACAGTCACAGTTCTTTGACTACGCCTTGTTACCCAGCCTCTCAGTCTTCCACTACACCAACCAATGATACATGTTGCCCCAGCTGGCACCCTGTTGACTAGAACCAACCTAACACGGAAAGAAACAGTTACTTAGTTTCATCCATCTGGATTAGACCTCCAGGCGCCCGATGGCACCTGCACAAGTACAGGATCAATATCCCCCCCCCAGTTGACTAAAGGTTGTGACTCAGTAAGCTGGCACGCTCCAAAGTCTTGAGAAATGCTTTCCCCTCAAGTGGAGGTGTTACCTGCCGTAGACCCCCGACAGTCAGTTTCAGATGCCCACAAGGCACACAAAACCACTTGAGTCTCGTCACTGTATTTTCCAAATAAAAGCACCCTGTGATGTGGGTCCAGGGAGAGGGAGAGGGAGCCAACAACTTTAGACAGAGGGCACAATGTCAGGCATTGTCATCCTCCTGATCTGGAGGCAGAAGACAGTCTCAGCTATTGGCTCAGGTTCCCCCAAAACCCCTCAGACACCACATGCTCTGGAACACAAGCAAGCACAAGTTCCTCGGACTCTGCAAGCTTCCCCCGCGCTCCTCGATCTTTGCACATCCCTGCCCCTCAGATGGCTGCTAATCTTGCGCACACACTCCTCTTGCACAGCGAGATGATGGTGTATGTGAGGACGTTCCTTGTCCCAACCATGTATATGACAAGCACACCGCTTTGACACTGCATGGCATTGCCAGATGGGCTCAATCTTAAGGCTAACATCCAGAACAGTGGAAAATCTGAGATAAAGCATCCTAGAAAGGGCCATTTCCAACAGTCATTTTATGTTTTTACAGTGGATTTAAAACAAAAACTGCCATATTAGATTTTGCCATGTTTCTGGAGTAGGGTACATGCAGTGAGCGATTAAATGGCAATCTCTAACTTCCAGCAATTTCGGTTCATAAAGAAAAAAATAAACAGGTGGGAACATAAACAAGCATTGGCATAACCAATAGGTCTCGCCTTTGGAACCTTATAAGTGTTTAGCTCGTGCTATTGTCTTTGGCAATCTTTATAAGCTACGTTATAGAGCATAAATAGAAAAGTATCTTTTATTCTGTGGCAGTTTCCACATAATAATGATTGTTGCCACATATTCCATCATTTTCTGCATAAACTGCACTTTTTTACACCAAAAAAAAACGCAGTGGTGTGCACGACTCCCTACAGCTGCAACACAGCTGTGCCTTTTGCTATAAACTACTTCCTGTGCCTGCAGTGCACACAGTTCCCTAGTAATGAAGTGTGATGGCTTCACTAACAACTCTGCAAGCAGTTCTTGATCGATCTGGCTGTTTCAGCAATGCTGGTAAATATATTTATTATCTTTATGAAAAAATATTGCAGCTGTTCCGATGTCGTCATAAAGCTTATGTGTGATTGCTGTGTGTATCTATGCGATTGCCTGAAAACTGTTAATTACCTTTACATTACAGGAAAAGTTTGGTTACTTTGAAAGGGCAGACAAAAACATTTTTTGCCCAGAGGACATAAGTAACTAAAATATAAAAGTCCGAAATAACTTGTGTACTGGAAAAGACCAGACGGAGCTTGATTACGTTTGGAAGTTAGATTACTTTTTGCAGGCCGAAGTATCTCCGTCGGTTTCAAATACCAGAAATAAAATGAATATTTTTGAAGGCCAGTGGTAACTGGTTTACTTCTGGGCAGCTCGGCGAGTTAAGCAATAGATAAAGGCATTTGGTGCGACCTGCAGGCCCGGGTCCAAGCTCTGCACGGCCATGTCGGCCTGTCATCCAGACAAGGGTGATAAATGACGTACCATTAAATTGGGTAATGGTAGGAACATCTCTTCATTACAGCAGAAGAAACCATGGCAACAGGCTCGTTGTGAAACGCGATACCGTTATGAAATTGTTCATTTCGGTGCGTTTTTCGTATATAAGAAATAGCAAAGGATACAGAGGTGAGAAAAAGTGAAGTAGAGTAGAGGGCCAGAGGAAAGGAAAGACAAGCGCTGGCCGCGCGCGAGCGGCCGGAGACGCTAAATGTGGTGGGGGAGGGGGAGAAGCGGGAGTTGTGTGTGCGTGTGCGTCATCGCGATCGCTCTGAAAGCGAAAGTGATCGCGATGACGCACACAAGTTTTCAAAGTGCTGCTGGCGGCCGGCTGCACGCGTGCACGATCGCGTGAATGCAAGCGTTAGGCCAGCCAGCAGCACTTTGAAAATCCCACATACAAAATGTCTCTTCGAGCCAGCGCAAGCGCTGGGGCTCAGCGAGACCTAAAAAACAGATTGTGCTGGAAAGACTTGTTGGCTTATGCTGCCCTTCTTCCGAAGGATCACACACAAGGCACACCAACTGTTCGTTCAAACAACACACACACATCACCCTCAATTAATGCTGCTGTATGCAGCAGTCACTTAGCTAATGTTTTGAAATAGAGAATAAGCTAGCTTGCACCCTATTCATAATCAATTCCGCAAAGTTTATTTGCACATGATCTAGGCCAGTGGTTCCCAAACTGGGGTCCGTGACACATTCGCAGGGGTTCTGCAGGCACCAGTTTCAAAAGCAAAGCAACGTTCCTGGTATAATCAGCAGTTTTCAAAGCAACAATAAAAGTGTCAAGATAACTCTGGTGATTAATGTACCTGCTGGAGAGAGATGGGAGTTTTGTCTAGTGCAGCTTTGACTCCACTAAGGAAGCACAGATGTTTAATATGCCTGCTGCAAAGAACGTGTACCATGAATTGAAAAAAACAATATTTTATATGCATAGCTCAGTGGGTTACTGCTTTTGTCACAGAGCTTCTGTTGTTACTGTGCAGTTCATAAGTAACAACCGTAAACTAGCTATGAACTGCCATCGAAGAGCTGCATTCAAACTGCGTGGTACAAGCTAGTAAGTTATGTTTTGTCTCAGTATTTCATTATCCTGATGCTGCTAATAAAGGTTTATTTGGGTAGAAATAAATTCTTATTATTAACGTTAATGCTAACCACTGTGTTATGTTCTGAATCCTGATTTTGTGCTTCTCCAGACCAAGCACTCTTAAAAAATTACTATCAGTATAGATGACATGTGAATCCTAAACCTTTTTTTTTATTTTTTATTTTTTATTGGCATTTGTAAAAACGTAAGTTACAAACAGACAAAACAATCACCAATACATTACTCAGTTCCACCAGGACAGTGGTAGGACAGCAGCAAGATTATTATTCAGACACATAGCAGTTATAAACCTCAGCAGTATATTACCAGATTGTGGAATGGCACTCATGGAAGGGAGCAGCCCCCTCGGGCAGAGGCAAGGTGCCTTTACGGGCAAGCGCCCACCCCGCCAGCACCACATTGCATGCTTCAGCGCAAAAGCGCCCCGCGGCGCATGACAGAAAGGGAGAATCCTTCAGATGCACTTTATTTTATATTGCACCTCCATTTTTTGTTATTAACTTTACACTATTCAGCGCAGCGCCTCTTTCACGTGAGCCGTGCTTTCAACTTTAAACCTCCCACCACCAAAAACAAGCTACCTATTGAACTCTCCTCCCACCCCCGCTGCCTGCTTAAGGAATTCATCAGCAGCCGGGTTCAAACTCTTCCGCTACATTTTTGCTTGCTGCATGGACGCTGCATTTCTCAGTAGGGTGCCCTCCCTCGCCTTCCTCCCACCACTTTGCACCTCCCTCCCTCCTCCCCTGCTGCTGGGCTGAGGAGACAGCCCCTTCATCTTCAGCCAGGCTCAGCCTTTCCCCGGATCACCTCTTCAACTGCAAGGGCCACGGCGATAAGCTGCTGAGACTGTCTCAGACCTGCCCACCTCTCCTCCTCCCCTGCAGCTGCCCACAACACCAGAAAGAGTTGTTGCAGACAGGAACTCTGTGCAGTAAGTATTGAATTAACCCCATGCTGTTTGTTTCTTTTATTTATCGTTTTTTTAGTTCAAATAGTTTTATTGACAAGACAAACAAGGTGACCATACCAAGTAAACACTATGAATCATACAACATCACAATCCAATTTTGTTGTTAAAAAAGGAAAGGAAAGGAATTGGACTAATATTACGCAAGTGAGACTTAAAGGCTATACATTAAATGAAACATATATGCATTTAATGAATATAAAAGAAACTTATGGAACTATTAGGGAAGTCAGGGTGGTTTGGGAACCTCCTGTTGAGACGTATCTGGTAAAGAATATCTCTTGGCACTATTATCAATAAATAATCAGGCGACCACAAGTCAGCACGTTTTGTAGCAAATTGAGGGGGGTACACAAAAGCAGTATATAACCTGTGATTACGGCATACAGTGTACCACCAAGCTCTGTGTGACATTTTTGAGAAGTCTTTCCAATTAACAGTAATTTGTTGAAAAGCAATTGCTAATAATAAATCAATAATCTTGACATTAAGTGAAACACCATCCCAGATAGAAGAGAGGCTGCCCAAGAAGATGTGAATAAAAGAAAAAGGAAATGTAGTGTCATAAATCAAGTTAATTTGTGACCATATTTCTTTCCAAAAAGTTTGTACCTGTGGACAGATGAATAGCATATGAAATACTTCGGCAGTGGGAGAAGAGCAGGTCCAACAAGTGTCCGGAGTAGCTGAAAAACGTTTACATAAAATGGCTGGAGTGAATAAAAGTCTATTATAAACAAAAAATAATGTTTGTGTGGTGTTTGCTGCTCTAGAGGCTTTACGTAATTTGGACCAGATGCCTTTCCAAAGTGAGAGTGGCCAGCATACCTTAAAGTCTCTTTCCCAAGCCTCTTCAGTTTTTGGTTTTCTGTCTATTGGTGTCAATGCTTTGTAAGTGATTGTAAATAGTAGAGGCTCTGGGTGCAGTCATTAACAGGGCATGGAGTCGTAAAGAGGGTTCTGAGTTAATTAGAGGTGACTGGCATGATAGGGAATTGTGAGCAAGTTTCCAATACAGCTTTTTTAAGTATATTGTATTTATGGATAAAGGAAGCCGGTAAATTGAATGTCTGCATGAGTGTAAGAAAAGGCAAAAATTCTGAGTCTGAAAATAGTTGATGAATCCATATCAAACCTCTCTCTCTCCAAGTTCTCCAATAAAAGGGTTTGCTATGGATCAATAGGTCTTTATTATGACAAATTGTTAAATTTAAAAAGGAATCCTTAGAATCAAGAGTAGAGTGAGAAGGTAGGTCAAGCAATTTGGACGTATGTTTCAAAATAGGAGTGGAGATGGATTGTGGTTTGCGTGAAAAAGAGAGATATTCACGAAATGAATAAGGAGATATAAACAGGCGCTCAATAGAAGTCCAGAGAGGACAATCATCTGCAGAGTCAAGCAACCACAGAGAAGCCTGACGTAATAAAAAAGCTTTATGATAAGCCTGGAAATCTGGGAAGTTAACTCCTCCTTCTGTTTTAGGACAGAATAGTTTTAATAAAGACATTCGAGGTTTCTTATTGTTCCATAAGAAAGAGGATAGAGTAGAGTTGACTTTTTTAATTAATTTGGAAGTAATGAGAACTGGTATGTTCGAAATAGTATATAAGACTATAGGTGATAGCATCATTTTTATGGTGTCTAAGGTAAAGGGGATGCCACTTAGTAGTCAGCTCTGAAATCTTTTGGAGACATTTGTTCATACATAAAGTTACCGTTTCTGAGATTGAGGGTGTAAAGTGCAGATCTAAATATTTAATATAATTTGGATTCCATTTAAATTGAGGGCTTGAAAGTGTGAACTAAAAGTATGTTTTGTTAGCGGTAGTATTTCTCACTTATCATTGTTTAATTTGTAACCGGAAATAAGGGAATAAGAGTTCACCTCCGCTAAAAAGGCCGGAATTGATTCTTCTGGTTTGGACAAAAAAAAGCAGAATATCATCGGCATAGGCTGCAAGTTTGATGTGAACATTAGGTGCTTGAAATCCAGAAATGTTTGGGTTTTGACGTAGTTTGGATAAAAATGGCTCTAGGGCTAAGTTAAAAAGGAAAGGAGAAAGAGGACAACCTTGGCACACCTCTCTACCTTAGTTAAAAAATGAGAAGATTAAGCCATTGGTACAGACTGCTGCTCGAGGATTAGAATAAAGGAGAGATAATACATTTATAAAATTGGGGCTGAATCCAAACCATTCAAGGGTATAAAATAAATATTTCCACTCAACTCTGTCAAAAGCCTTTTCGGCGTCCAATGCAATTGCCGCCAAAAGATGATCAAGATGTGAAGATTTAGATAATATATCAAAGAAGAGCCGTGTGTTATCTGTAATAACTCGACCTTTGACAAAGCCAGATTGTTCCGTTCCTAGTAATTTTGGTAGGAAAGAGTCAAGACGTATGGCCAGAGATTTAGAATTTTTTTTATAATCAATGAGATGGGTCTGTAGTTTTTACAATATTTAGAGTCTTTACCTTATTTAGGAATAAGACAAATATGGGCTTCAGAAAAGGAGCCAGAAGAATTTTTAGAGACACAGAAAAAGTGTATAAGTGAATGCAGTTTGGGTAAAGCCATCTGGGCCAGGAGCTTTATCTTTTTTGAGATTCTGAAGGGCTTTTAGAAGTTCATGTTGGGAAAGTTCTGATTCTATGGGGGATAAATCTAAAGAAGCTTGTTGAGGCTTTTGGATGTTAGAGAAGAATTGCGATAAAGAGTGGTCTGTAGGATGGGTTTCTGATGAATATAAAGATTTGTAGAAGAGAGAGAATTCATTTAAGATTTCAGCATCTTTAAATTTTAAGACTGAGTGCTCGTCAAAGACAGATTCAATGTTCAGTTTATTTTGGCGAATCTTTCAGTAATTGGCTAAAATCTTCCCTGCCTTGTTTTCACCTCCATAAAAATTTGCACTGGATTTTAATAAATAAAGTGAAGCATCTTCTGTTGATTTTTTGTTAAATTTCAATTTAGCATTAATGAGGGTCCTTAAACATTCCTCTGAGTATGAGGTGTAATATGAATGTTCTAAAGCCGTAATGTCTTAAAGAAGGTCCCTAGTGATCTTACGCGCAGCTTTTCGATTCTTTGCAACATGATCTAAGATAAAATCTCTTGCTGGCGCCTTAAAGGCATCCCAAATGGTTGCGGGAGATAGGGAGTCTGTATTATTTCTTTCAAAGTACTCAGTGGAGAAGGAAGTGAATGCTGTAATGAATTTGGGATCTAAAAGAAGAGCATTATTAAAACGCCATCTTCTGGGAGCGCTATTTCTGGGGAGTATATCAAAGCCAATCGAAACTGGAGCATGACCCGATAAGAGAATAGGGCCAATTTCTGCATGAGTAAGGGATTGCGAAATGTTATGGGATACAAGATCATAGTCAATTCTTGATTGAGTATGATGGGTTGAGGAATAAAAGGAGTATTCTCTGGCAGTTGGGTTAAAAAGGCGCCAAGCGTCAAGCAATTTATGTTGATGTATAGTGTGAGTAAAAGATTTATGTGACTTGTTGGGCACGAAGGACACTTTTGAGTTTCTGTCTAAAAAGGGGTCAAATACCTGGTTACAGTCTCCAGCCATAATAAAATTGTCATCAATGCAGTGAGAAATATGCTTAGCCAAAGCAGGCCAAAAGGAAGCATCCCCAACTGTAGGTGCATAAACATTAAGAAGAGAGACTGGAACACCCTTTAGTAATAGTTTAACAATGAGCCATCTCCCTACACCATCTGATTCTTGCGATAGCAATGTGATTAGTAAAGACTTACAATATAATATCACCACACCATTTCGTTTACCATCCCCCGGAGAGAATTAAGCTTCACCCACCCAGCCCCTTTTCAATTTCAGAGATTCAGTATCCGTAAGGTGGGTTTCATGTAAGAAAACAATATCAGAATTTAACTTAGCCAAGTGTGATAATAGGAGAATTTAAACCCTAATGTTCCATGAAAAGAACTTAAGTGACATGAGATATTAAAGAGGGACAATAAAAACAGCATAGAATAACAATCCAATTCAATAAGATAAGAAATCCAACAATAGAATGATACAAGGTTGTAGTACAAAAGTCCAATTCATTGCAAAAACATTGTATAGCATTAAAAGAGATAAAAGAGATGGTGAAATAAGTCTGAGATAAGAAAAAAGTTCAAAATATTGAGTGGTGTATGAAATAGGTAGGCAAGAGCATGAATGGTAGAAAATAATAATCAAATAGGAATGAATAAATATAGAGGTCAGATAATAAAGTAAAGAAATAGAAAAAAGTATTTCAAAACATGTAGCAAGAGACATAACGAATATGAACAAAATAAGGACATCGTAAGAAGAACAAACATAAGAATTTATGAATACAAAGAAGGAAACAAAAAGAAAAACATACCTACAAACAGGGAACATTGAGGAGGGGAGGGGTGGAACCACTTGGAGTAGGTGAAACATCCAGGAGAGACACAACGGAATCAGGAGGCAAGCGTGCCCCTGTGCTGGGTAAACTGTGAAAGTGAAGAATAAAAAAGTGAATAACGATATAATAACTTAAACAATGAACAAAGGAACAAGGAAGAAGATCAAACGTGATCCAAAGATGACAGCAACGACCGTGACATAAACATCCTAGCGAAGTAACATACATACATCAGAACAGCATAAAACCTTATAATAAATAAGATGAGAAGTGTTCATAAGAGATAATCAAGGAGGACCATTGTGAGGCATCATCGAGGTTCCAGAAGCATCCATATGGTCCATTTTGTGCAAATTAATGAAACTTTGTAAACGTAGTGGGTCTTCGTATGTGGTTGTTCTATTGTTATACGTGACTTTAAATAAACATGGGTGGAAAAGACCATATCTGGCTCCTATAGAATGAAGATCAGTTCTCATGTTTAAGAAGGTTTTACGTCTGGCTGCGGTGGCTCTAGCGTAGTCCTGAGCAAAAAAACAGTGATGAACCAGACCAAGAAATTTGCTGAATAGATTTAGCTGCTGCCAGTACTTTTAACAAGTCAGTGTATTCTAGAAAATAAAGAATGACTCCTCTTGGCTTCAGTGTGGGTGAAGTATTTGTATGTTCAATACAGTGTCTTCTGGGAGGTGTAACATTTTGGGAAGGAATGATTTAAAGAAATTGATAGGGTCGGAACGTTCTGCCCCTTCCTGTAGACCATAAACACGCATATTATTCCTTCTATTGCGACTTTCCAGGTCCTCGACTTGTTTGGTAAGTGATGTCACTTGAGACTGAAGCACAGTCACGCTTTTAGTGGATTCCTTGACTAAAGAAACATTTTGCTCCACAGCAGTAAAACTTGTATCAAGTTGAGACCAGCTATCCGATAAGGCTTTAGCTTGGAATTTGTTTCCTCAACAAAGGGTCTGAGCGCTCCTATTTCTTGAAGTAGCAGCTCCATAGATACTGGTGAGGTTGATTTAGGTGGCGAAGGCGGATGGTTCTTTAGACGTTTTGCATTAGATTTTCCGGATAAAGCCTGAGCAGAATCCATCATCGTAATAGTGTTCTCTTCTGAGAGTGAACCAGAATCTTCCAGCTTGGCGAGTTCAGAAAAGATTTTGGAGTTTTTGATATAAGAGCGCTTTTGTTTGGGTGTCGTAAGGAGGGAACCTTTTACCCTTCCCATTAATCTAGAAACAATGTTGAGGAAGGAGCCTAGAAGGTATTTAAAAGACAATGCAAGTCAAGTGAGAGGTAAAGCTGTGGCTCCTTCAAACTAATAAAACATGTGTGCTGAGAGAGCAGAGGATTAATAACATTGGAAATCTTTAAATATATAAGAAAGAGGAACCGCAGTTGCAAAAAAAAACCATTCCATTTGTTAAGAAGGCATCTCTTTTTGTACAAGATGAATTGCAGGCAATTATCTTTTACAGAGTCCCACAAAATGGCGGCAATATCCACAACCTTCAGGACTTGCTTTATTTTCTTATTTTAAAAAGAGGAGCAATAACGAGAAATTGGGCTTCATAACCTTATTTAGCACACCAATAACTGAAAATGTCCTTATTAAGCCACTAATCCATTGGAAGAGGCCATGGAGATGAAAATTTAATTAACGACTGTGCTGAGGGGAAAATCGCGGCGTTTTAAGATCCAAGATGGTGGCTGCGATATAGCTGGTTCATGAGACAGAAAAAGCTTCAATTTTCAACATACCCAGGCAATTTCGAAGGGTGACGGCGATCACATTGTCTTCTGTGAGTATTCCGACATTTGTATCCTTGATTGCCATGCTCGACTCGAAGAGGAGACGCGGGACTGCTGCTCCGGTCCGGAGAGCCTCAGGAAAACTCCGCCATGCCCCGTGGGTGCCAAGCCACGCCCCCCTTATTTATTGTTTTTCTTGGTAATCACTGAAATTCTTAATTTTTGTCTCTCCCTGCGGTTTCACTAAAAAAGACTTTGGTCCGAATTTTCTTTAGCAAAGGCAAACAAATACGTGGTTTAATCCTACCCCTACCAGCCCTTTAAAAAAAAATCCGTATTTACATTCTAGATATTGGCATTTGCTTATTGCACGCAACGTTGCAGCCATTTCAAGTAATTGCACTGGTTATTTCGGTATTATGTTGTACAACGAAGGGCCTGCCACTGACCAATATCATACTGAATATTTGTTTACTGAAAACTTGTTGCATTCATTATCTGCGCCTGCTGAGAGCCAGAATAGTTTCTTCAAACAGTGCAGTTCTCAATGTCTGTTCTGTCAGTTGTCAGTATCATTTATTTTATCACATGATACGGAAATGTATTTGGGCCGACCACTACTTCATTTAATGCAGGCCTGATCACTGCGGAATAGGTATTGTCAAACCTATTGCTCTCTGATTTGGTAATTAGTTATTACCAAATATAAACCCACCATCTTGCTTGTCTCTGACTTTTACGCAATTGTTCTTTTACGAAAGCTCATTAAGCAGCAGATTGTGGTATGTCTCTTTTGAGGGCCTTTATAAAAATTTAAAAAATATGCTGAATGATCGTAATTATTCACAAAATAGCAGAACACATCTAACACTGCATCTGAAAGCTGCTTCATTTGGTTAAGTATTAGCAGCATAACAAAGACAATCAGACATTTTATTATATCTAGTGTATATTTCTTAATTAAAACATCTCAAGGTCCAGTTTCAGTTTAAGTGCTTTAAAAAATTATTAAAGAAATTAAATAATTAACTGAACAAAGACCACCCATGTATACTATACTTGGAATTGTTAGCAGTCTTTTAATTTGTGCAGTATAACGTCTTTTGATATGTATGTTTAATGTTTTCACTTCGGTTCTTTTGTTTTTTTTCATACACGGTACATAATGTGGTTGTAGATTGTCATGCTTCAGAGCCTTTTATTCGTGTTTTAAAAACCTGAAAGTTTGCACCGCTTGCAGTTTTCAAAACACATAAACAAAAGGCATTGTCATTTACAATACCAATATCTCAAACTCTCGCAAATGCGAGACATATTGCATTGCAAATGCTTGTTTAATATAGCACAAACTCTACCTGAAGGTATTGGAGCACTTTATATGACTTCCAGTTACATTACAAAAGGTTATCATGCAATCAATGCTGCTTATGTCATAGTGTTATATCCCCAAATCAGGCCCTTGTAGCGAGGCAGCTTATTCCTTACATTGCCCTAGAAAATAAAATTTCAGCCGTTACTTTTTTCATACATTTACATGGCGACAATGTTGGATTAGTTTCTCTGAAACTACTTTGTTTCCACATCCAGCTTCGCTCAACATTATCACGATGCCTTGAACACCATGTTCTAGGCCTCTCTACACACTATGTACAAAAGTCGTCCTATCTTCATCCACGAGGCGGCAGAGATATGCACATATTTATAACATCACTAATCTAGTGCGCACATCACAAAGGCTGCTTTTTATTATAAATAATCAGCATCCCAATAGATTGGTAGAAGAGGCACTTCTGCTGATACCGAAGGTCCCTGCATGCTGAGAAATCACCACACACCGGTCTGACATTCCGTGAGGGGTGTCCAACTCGAGACCACAACGGGGTCCTCCACACTCTATCATCAGGTAATGGGGTTGGATCATCCCTTGGGGGGGGTTCCTGGCTCTACACCTACACACACTCTAGGTAGACTAAGAGTAGGGTCCTCACTGTAGTAGTACACTAGATTACCATATTGCATATATGCCTGCATATATTCATTGCTTCTGCACCATGGTAGAAATGTGTCTACTGTTCACTCTTTTGGTGCTTGTAATCTCCTTTATTTGCTTCTGTCTCCTAATCATTGCAGCACATGTATTTTAGGCAAGAATAATGTTGGTTCGATAAATAATATTGAAAACATCCCACTGTGTATTCTCTGTTTAATTCTCTGAGTACAAGTGAGTACCAGTGACTGAGCGAAAGGTTCTGTACTGTTTCCACGATTCCTGGGTATTCAGGGTTGTCATGTTCAGTGGTTTCCAGAAACAGTTCGCTCCCTGGTAATTTAGGCGGGTTTACAGTGGCACTGTGAGCTAGCTGGACAATATACGCCAACATATCCTCCAGCGGTGTCTAGAAACAGTCTTGACACCAAGCCCTTAGTTTATATTGTCCAAACAATGTGCAGATCCTACGGATTATTAGAAACTACATGACAATGGCATGTTTTCCTTAGAAACTGCATGACAATAGCATTTTACTTTAACTTTAAGCCATGTGGCACAGCAGCCCACGCTCCTGTGCAACATGGCTTAAAGTGATATGACGCGATCAATGCTGGACATGTCATGTCACTTTTTTTTATTGACTTTAAGCCAATTTGCACAGCAGCTCATGCTGCTAAGCAACGTGCCCAAAAAACATTGACAAATTTGCCACCGTTTGTTTAGTTTAATAGTTGTATTGGATTTTAAATGAAAAGAATAACAATAAGTAGAGAGTTAAAACAATACATTAACATTTGTTTACAGTAAAAGATGAGCAATACAATGGACCTCTAAGCATCCCTGTCACCAGGCAGGTCGCTCCCCCCAACCGCCACGCAGCCCCCTGTGTGACTGGACCTCCGTTTTGCCGCTTTGCCACTTGACTGCATTTTCTCCCTTTTCATTGCTGTACCCCTGAGCCTTTCATTTCTGTACCCCTCTTGCTTTTCATTTCTGTACCCCTGTGCTCTCACCCTTCCTGTGCCCCTTTTTTTCTGTTATCCCCCCCCCTCCGTGACCCTCGCCGCCTCTCCCGCCGTCTTTTCCTGCCGATTTTCCCCCGCCGCTGAGCCCCTGCGGCCCTGCCTCCTTCTCTCCCATTTGCCGCCCCGCTCCCACCTCCCAGCTGCTCCTCCCTCCCTCTGCCTTCATATGGAGGCCGCGAAGCGGCCGCACAGCGGCTGCGCGCAACGGGCGCGCTGGTGGCACACCGCTAGCGCGCCGAAGGCGCGCCTAAGGCAAGCCCGTCTGCGCCCGTCCGTGCCTGGACCACACCCAGCGCCAGAACCCCTGGACCCCGCACCCCCTGCAACGCCATAATTCACTACGACGCAAGCACCCTCCACGCACTCAACACCGATCGAGACCACCCCTGCTACCGGGCCACCCCGTAGCACACCCAGGGGCCCTTCACCTGCCGGAACTGCAGATTCACCAGCACCCAACCCTCCACACCACCAGCCAGAGCACCCAACCACCTCCACTGCATCCTCCTCAACACCCGCTCCGCTCGCAAGCACGACATCGAACTCTGGGACCTCCTAGACTCCACCGCCCCTGACGTCGCCTTCCTGACGGAGACCTGGCTGAACGCCACCTCAGCACCAGACATCGCCATAGCCATCCCACAGGGCTAAAAGATCTCCCACAGAGACCGCACCAACGGAGTGGGAGGAGGAATCGCCATCATCCACAAAGACTCCATCAAAATCTCAACGAACACTGACGACTCCCTCAGCACTGCCGAGCACATGCACTTCCAGATCCACACCGACCCCAACACCACCCTCAGGGGAACACTCATCTACAGACCCCCCCGGACCTCGCCTACAGTTCAGCGACACCGTCGCCGACCTCATCAGCACACACGCCCTCGCTTCCACGGACTACATCCTCCACGGGGACCTGAACTTCCACCTCGAGAACAACAACGACGCCAACTCCACCGCCCTGATCAACAACCTCGCCAACCTTGGACTCAAACAGCTCGTAACGACACCTACTCATGCCGCTGGACACACGCTCGACCCTATCTTCTCCGCAAGCCCCCACGTCTCCTTCAACCACACCACCGAACCCCACTGGACCGACCACAGATGCGTCCACTTCACCTTCAGGAAACCCACCACACACCACCGCACCCAACAGCTACCACGCCGCTGATGGGGCAAGGTCACCGAGGACCAACTGACTACCGTCCTCGCCCTGAGACCACCCACCGACCCCACCGACCCAGACACCGCCGCGACCAACCTCACACAGTGCATCAACGACTGCGCCAACACCCTCGCCTCTCTCAATACCTCCACAACCAACCACACCAACAAGAAAGCCGCCTGGTTCACCGAGGACCTCCGGATCTCCAAGCACCCCTGCCGGAAGCTGGAGAAGAAATGGCTCCACACCAGACAACCACACAGCCCTCAAGAGCGCCACCCGCAGACACCACCAACTCATCAGGACCGCCAAGAAGACCGCCTTCAAGGACCGCCTAGACGACAACGCACACAACACCAAAGAGCTCTTCAGCATCGTGAAAGAACTCTCCAACCCCAGCTCCAACACCAACGACATCCCGCCATCTCAAGACCTGTGCGACTCCCTGGCCACCTTCTTCCACCGCAAGATCACCGACATCCACGACAGCTTCAACTCCGACCCCCCGGCACCCACCACCGAGTCCACCACCCCTGCAACTACCACCCGCACCAGTCGCCTGACCGTCTGGTCCAGCGTCAGCAACGAAGACACCATCAAAACCATGAACCATAGCCGACTGGATGAGGGACAGCAGACTGAAGCTGAACTCAGACAAGATGGAGGTCCTCATTCTCGGACCCACCCCATCAGCCTGGGACGACTCTTGGTGGCCCACATCGCTAGGCACAGCCCCGGAACCCACGGACCACGCACGCAACCTGGGGGTCATCCTCGACTCCACTCTCTCCATGACCAGGCAAGTCAACGCCATCTCCGCATCCTGCTTCAACACCCTCCGTATGCTCCACAGGATCTTCAAATGGATCCCCCTCGAAACGAGAAAAACCGTCACCCAGGCCCTCATCACCAACAGACTCGACTACGGGAACGCCCTCTACTCAGGAACAACAAACAAGCTCCTGAGACGACTCCAACGTATCCAGAACGCCTCGGCCCGACTCATCCTCGACGTCCCCCGCCACAGCCACATCACACCCCACCTGAGAGGCCTGCACTGGCTCCCCGTAAACAAAAGGATCACCTTCAAACTCCTCATCCACGCACACAAAGCACTACACAACACCGGACCCACTTACCTCAACAACCGACTCAGCTTCCACACCCCCACCCGAAGCCTCCGCTCAGCCAACCTCGCCCTCGCCACAGTCCCCCGCATCAGGAAAACCACCGCCGGCAGCAGATCCTTCTCCTACCTCGCCGCCAAGACCTGGAACACTCTCCCCACCATCCTACGACAGACCCAGGACCTGCTGGCCTTCAGAAGACTCCTCAAAACCTGACTCTTCGATCAGTAGCGACCCCCCTCCCCATCGCCTTGAGACCCTCTCGGGTATGTAGCGCGCTTTACAAATGCAGTGATTGCTTGATCCTTAAGATGATATATTTCTTATAAAAATGAAATATTAATCTTGTTACCTAACAATAATATATATTTATGCATTACCAACGATTGATAAGTAAAACCGCACTTTAAGTTAAAGATATATTGAAAAAAACTAAAACCTTTTACTAGGACAATATGCTCCAAACCCTGCACAGAGATATTTTTTAAAAAGCACAGTTACCCTTACCCGCTTACAATAGGATTCTTCATCATGGTTACTTCCTCACTACAGCCGGTGATTTAAGTGACTAGTGGGCTTCCTTTGGAGCACTTGGGGTTGGAGGTTGACTTTTATATATTTGTTTTTGTGAAGAAAGAACGCTGCAAAACCTCATCACAGGATATTACTATATAGTCCTGGTCTATGTTATCAGGCTAGAGGAACAATCAAACAAGTATTACGTTATTCATATGGGAAAAGGGAAAGTAGCTTTGAAAGAGTTCATTCATCTTAAATTTATTGTTTGACTCTTTAAAAAAGCATTCCTAAGAGGTCTGTGCAATGCCGACTCTCAGTCAGCCAATATGTGTAATCCTAAAGTAGGTCAGTGTATCCATCAGGACAGGTCCCTGTCTTACAATCACCCTAACTAAGAACCTTATAAGACAGGATAATAGGCAAAGTAAAGGAAGAACAACACAATGTTTTTTCTCTCTGATGTTTGACTAGCAGTGCAGACCTATTACAGACAAACAAAACAGTGCAGACAAAACTGTGTATTTTTAAAAATAGTGCCACAGGGAGTATGTGTATGACAGCATCGCTGGTACTTCAGACCCTATGGTCTTTCCTACCAATGAGCAGGCAAGGTAAATAACTACCCAAAATACATGTGAGTAATGGTCTTAATGATTGCCATCACAAAGAGCAATTGCAAAGGGTTCTGGGACCTCTCTACATTCTCTGCTACTCACTGATATAAAATCCAGGCAGGTGGCACTAATAGCTATACCTTAGGAGAGAAGGAAAATGCACTCTCAATTGGGTTCCCTAGTCTGGCCACAATCTTCCTTTTAAATTTTGCCAAGAACAAATGTTTTCCATGCAGAGAAAAAGACTGTCTTTCCACAGAGGGACCCATTCAACCTGTACAGTGATGTTTGCACTAGTAGAATAGGAGCCAGTTTACATGACATGTTATGTTATGTCAAATTATTTATAAAGTGCAGCGAATACCCGAGGGTTTCTTGGTACTAAAGCAGAAGCAGCGAGAGGGATGGAAGTGAAATCATTGATTAAAAAGCCAGATTTTCAGCAGCCTCCTAAATTGAGATAGGGAGGGAGCTGATCTGAGATTGAGTTGAAGGAGATTCCAGGCAGTCGCAGCTCTAACCACGAAGCTGTTGCCACCCCATTCAGATTTTTTAAATCTGATAGTATTTGCTCTGAAAGAGCCTGCTGATCCTAAAGTTTTTGAGAGAGTATACCATGATAGGGCTTTCTTGAGAAACCAGGGTCCTGAATCATGGAGAGCCTTATAGGTCAGGCAAAGGGCTTTAAATGTTATCCTGTTTTTGACTCCCAACCAATAGAGATCATTGAGAGCAGTGGAAACCGAATGGTGCCTAGGTACATCCAGAAGGAGTCATAAACATCACTTGAGATTCCCATATGTATGGCTGGAAACCTATGCATGGAGCTGCTTTCTGTTGGAATTCTCTGAATGTTTGTTAATAGCAAAAAACACAATTGAAATGCTCAGACAGAAGTGAAAATCTCAACACCTACTCTTACATGTTTTTAGCGAATAGTCCCTCCATCCTTCTGAATGGTACCTAATTGTTTGACTTGACCCTTTCTACAGGGTCATCCTCAGAATTTTTGCCTACACACCTGTTTTTTTGTTGGCTTTTAGGACTCTGCACACGTTATCCCTGCTAACCAGTTCTAAAGTGCTTGTGCTCGCTCCTTAAAACGAGGTAGAATTGACTTACACACATTAGGCATAATGTATTTTCTTGGAAGTCCCTAGTAAGGTAGTACTACATGTAGCCATGACATGTAAATGAAATTCTAATAGTGGGCCTGCAGCACTGGTTGTGCCACCCACTTCAGTAGCCCTGCAAAGATGTCACAGGCCTGTTATTGCAGCCTGTGCATGTGTAGTTTTAAACTACCATTTTACCATTTACCATTATCAAACCTTCCTTTTTAATATATATATATCACCCCTAGGGTAGGCCTTGAACAGCCCAGAGGGCAGGGTGCAAAGTATTTAAAAAGTTGAACATGTACTTTTAGTTTTACATGACCTGGTAATGAAAAGCTCTTAAATTAGTTTTTCATTACTGCACGGTTTACCTCTCGTAAAGGATAATATTGGAGCTACCTTATTACATTTAATAAGCTGTAACTTCTAATTGGGACCAGGTAGACAGGTCGAGTTTGCTATATAAATATAAATATAATAAAGCCCTCTTTAATGGTAAAGTCAGATTTTCAACCACAAATCTCAAAATGTCACTTTTATAAACTTTGCATTTACTTGGAATAACCATTTGGTACCTGTAGCCTGATCCTGGGTCACATGACTGGGTGTGGCTGACAGTTGGTCTTTGTGTATTGCTGCCAGACAGTAAGACAAAGTAAAGATAGGTGTTGACAGGATATGCCACTCTGAGGTAACGAGGGGGAGGAGCTGTCACCTACCACACTTGCACATCAGAAAGGCTCTGACTGAGTATTTTCTCAAAGGGGTTGTCACTAGTCTAGTGTGACCCCAGACACATTGGAGTGATAGGACAGGGGGGAAGGAAGGGGATGCTTGACAACTCAGGGGAATGGAAACCTCTAGAAGCTTCACCAATGTCAAAAGAAGCACCTGATACAAATATTGGACCTCAGACACCAACTCTTCAGTACACTTCTGGACCCATGGATACTCCGCCTGTGTGAAGTATTGCTGTGCTGCTGAAAGGACTGCCACTCTACTGGACTGCTGCCCTGCTGCCCTGCTGAACTACTGCCCTGCTGTACTGCTGACTTTGTGGATTGCTGCCATGCTGCCCTCCAGCCTGAGTCAGAGGGATTTGAACCTGCACCTGAACCCAGGACTTCCAGAGTGACTCCAAAGGCTAGTCTGCTGGCCTCCTGTTCATGGCCACAGGGACATAGCAGGTTCACAACCGCCCAAACCAGCATCCAGATCCAGATAGAGCAAGCCTCTGCCCCCCAAGTGGTACCCCTAAGGTCCTAGACCCTTGGTGTTGTTTCAGAGAGGCCGAATTGAATTTTTTGTCTCCAAACCTTGTCACTCGCACTGCCTGCCAACATGAAGTTCCATCAGTCTGACCCTTCTCAGTACAGTATTGACCACTCACAGGGAGCTCCACCATGAAGCACTAGCCTGACTGATTGAAATGACAGCAGGATGTTTGCGCTACAGTGATGCCTGTCCACTACATCAGGTCTCCTCCTTGCTTTACATCGATGGCCGTCCATGATGCTTCTCTACATCTTGCGGCCCGCTTCACCTCAAACTGGCCTCTTTGCGATGGACTGTGAAGATAATGAGGCAGCTGGGCTTGCCTGGTACCTGTTTTCAACTTATGCTCTGTTGCAGTCAGCTTAAACTTGTGACTTTCTCCCTGTAGTGCATGACCAGATAGCTGCCAGTGGTGTTTTGGGTTTTTGGTGCTATTTTCACTTAAATCCTTAAAATTGCATATCTCCGGTTCTACTTATTGGATTTTGGCTATTTTGGTCTTGACTTATTTATTAGATATTATTCTATTTTACTAAATTGCTGTGGGATTATTTGTGTGTTTTGGTTTCCCTGTATTACTGTTTGAAGTGCTGTATAAATACTTTACACATTGCCTTTAACTTAAGCCTGACTGCTCTGTTCCAAGCTACTAGAGGCTTGAGCGTAGGTTAATTTGAGTTGGCTTGTGCCTCACCCTGACAAGGATTGCAGTTGCTGATTGAAGACAGCTTCACCCAACACAACCAATAACCCAATTCCTCACACTAATCATATATAAAAGCTGCCCAATACCACCTTCAACGTTCTCCTCAATGCATCCTCAGGCATTCCCAACTCCTAACACCAAAGTTTAACCTTCCCATATATTCCTATTCACCCCTCAATACTAAAGCTCCTATACATCGCCAAGACACTCATTTAAACCCACCTAGAAACTTCATATCATACCACGCAGCAGCACCTAAATAGTTATGACCAACTTCACACACTCAGTCTGTCCTTGTTCACTGAATATCTTAGCCATCTGTAACAAAATATTTTGTTTCCCTGAGAATTAAAAACTTGCTAACATTTGTGACAAGAATTTTCAATTCTATTAAGGACACGGAGGTGAGGATTATGCTTCTTATTGATTTTACTGAACTCACAGCAGCCAATAGAAAACTCAGTAACAAAATCACAGTATAAATAACGTGATCAACCATAGAGTTTCTGCCTAAAAAAGGTCCATCCACCTAATTAGTGTCCTCTTTCTTTATTAAACATAGAATCTGTTAAGTCTCTGAACAACCTGCTCCAGACGAAAAGCATCCAAACAAGAAAGTCCTCTTGCCCGATTAACTTGAGGCCCAACGGGGCTCCATTCTGAACAGGGACCAGGCCCAAGGAACACAGGAAGAAATGTGTAGAAACGACTTATTCTCCACAGGAGAAGTTTAAACTTCATTTGGTATCAGCACCTGAAAGGAACAGAACGAAAAAACACCCGTAACACTGTTCCAAAACTGTTTGAACATTGTAACAATAGAAAGGGTCGGGAGAAGAGTAACATGTATGACTAATAAAATATATACACCATATATCCAACAACTATAACATGTTAATACATCATACATCCTTGCCTCCATGTCCTTAATAGAATTGAAAATTCTTGTCACGAATTTTAGCAAATTTTTAATTCTATGTCAGGATCGGAGGCTATGATTATGCTTGTTCAAAGCTTAGACACCACCACAGAGGCCACATCCACAATGGGCTTGTAATAAAAGGCCTTGAACGCACTTTCTGTAGACCACTCAGCAGCGTTCATAATGTCTGACAGACTGACACCTGCTGCAAAGGCTTTAAATGCCATAGCACCTCGGGCTGAATGAGCCCCGAATTTTGAACCATCAATACCCGCTTCGCCCATGAGCCAACACATCCATCGTGACAAGGTAGCTGGAGTCACTGGGCGAAAGGATTTCTGCAGAGCAATTAACAATTGACCTTGCATGTCAGCTCGAAATTCTGCTGTACTTACCTTGTAATTCTTTACACATTGAACAACACACAGTTTAGGATTATGGGAAAAAGCTGGATATGAAACTGAGAAAGTGTTACACTTAGTCCTCCGATATATAATGAATGACACTCCTTCAGGAGAAAACCTACGTCCCGCTAGGCCCAGGGCACGAACATCTGAAACTCTCTTGCATGAAAGTAAACATAATAACATAGTCAGTTTAGCGGATAACTGCTTGCGAGAGAGATATTTATTAGAAGGCCAAGCCTCCAGAAACTTCAAGACAACAGAAACGTCCCATAACTGAGAGTACTTAGGACACGGGGGCTTCCCCATCCGAACGCCTCTGAGCAGTTTACACACCAGTGGATGCTCACTAATAGGTTTGCCATCTACGGGTACATGACCTGCTAAGATAGCGGACTGAAAGTTGTTCACTGTCCTATAGGCTAAACCTGAAGCCGCGATGGAAGCCAGAAAATTAACAATTAAAGAGAAATGTGCTTTAGAGGGATCCACGTCCCGAGGAGAGCACCAATCACACCATCGTCTCCAAGAAGAGGAGTATCATTTGTGAGTATTGGCTGACCAGGTCTCATTGATAAATCTGTCAGACTCTTTTGAAAGGCCTGGGACTTTCCATCTGTCCCTGAAACCTGCCAGGCCACCAGCGGGAGTTACCCCGACTCCACCAACGGATGAGGATTCTGTAGAGGGTCCAGCAACAGGTTCCCTAGCCTTGGAAAGAGGATTGGAACCGCACAAATCATTTCCAGAACAACTGGGAACCACGCCTGCGCTCTCCATAGTGGTGTGATTAGAATGAATTCCGCTTGATGAAGTCCGGTCCAGGCCAGAACCCTGGGAATCATCATGAATGTGGGAAAGGCATAACATATGGACATTGGCTACTCCTGTAGGAACGCATCCATGGCCAGAGCCTACGGATCCGGCCGCCAACTGAAAAAAATAGGAATCTGTTGGTTGAAGCGGGATGCAAACAGATCTATCTGACAGGGACCCCAAAGGGCGTTCAATCACTGAAATATTTGGGGGTGTAGCCTCCAATCCCTGAAATCCTGCAGATGGCGTGAGTGCCAATCCGCCACTTCGTTGTTGCGGCCCGGAAGATATTCCGCCACTACTGAAAGTTCTTGGCAATCTCTGCCAACATTTTGGACCTCGTGCCGCCCAATTTGTTCACATATCGTACCGCTAATATATTGTCCATCCGAAGAAGAATACAACAGTCTGTTTTCTGAGGGGACATGCAACGGATCTCTTAGGAACCAGCTAAGAGTTCCAGGCAATTGATATATAATTGTAGTTCCTCCGGTGACCCTCGCCCACCTGTGGACAACTGGCCGCAACGGGCACCCCAAACCCACCGGCTGGCGTCGGATTTGATCACTATATCCGGTGTCGATCCGAAGAGGGCTCAGCCATTCCAAGCCGCCATGTGGTTTATCCACCATAACATCTTGAGCCTCGCCTCCTCTGAGAGGGAAATCGTTTCTGAGTATCCGAGACCTTTCTGGAGATGTCGACTTTTCAGCCACTGGAGAGCCCAGTAGTGGAGGGGACCTGGGAATATTGCCTGGATTGACGAGGCTAACAAAACCACGATCTGAGCCACGGATCTGAGGGATATGATTTGCTTGTGAAGCGTTGACCATAGCTCCCGTTTGATAGCTCTGATTTTCGGCATTGGAAGAAGGAGCTGGCACGTCAGGAAGTTGACTAAGAATCCCAGAAACTCAATCGATTGAGCCAGAATCAGGATTGATTTCTATGGGTTCACAATAAACCCCAGACTCTGTAAGAGGTTGATTGTCCATTCGTGGTGCGAGATGACCAGTTGGGGAGTGTTCGCCATAATGATGTCATCTAGGTAGACGATCAGGCGAACCCCCGAGCTCTGAGAGACTCCACAACAGGGCGCGGAAGCTTCATGAAGAACCATGGTGCTGACAACAGGCCGAAAGGGAGAAACCTGTACTCATAACAGACCCCTTGCCAGAGAAACTGCAGGAACCGGCGATGAGGGGCGAAGATGGGAATGGACAAATACGCATCCTTCAGATCCAGCCGGACCATCCAGTCTCCTTCCCGGAGAAGATCGCGTAAAAGATGGATGCCCTCCATCTTTAAGTGTCTGGAAACAATCCAGGCGTTGAAGTCTTTTAAGTTTAAGACTAGTCAGGACCCACCCCCTTTCTTCTCCACCAGAAATACATTGCTGACGAAACCCCGAAGGTGGAGCGTCGAGACCACTATGGCTCCTTTCCGCAGCAGGGAATCCATTTCTGGGAAAAAGACATCTGTAGAGGGGGCCTGTCTTGGAAAGGGGAGCCGTACAGTTCCAACATGTACCCCTGTACGGTTTCCAAAACCCAATCATCCTGAGATATTGCGTGCCAGCTGTCTAGAAAACATGCTATTCTGCCCCCCAACATCACTTCTGAACAGGAAATCAATCTCACCTGCATTTCCGGCTTCTTGTTGGCCGCCTGTATAACCTCCAAATCTTCGCGGAATCTATTTCTGGAGCGTCGGGTAGGATAGAAGGAGGAATTGGTATTTGAGTCTTGATTACCTCCTCTCTGTTGGCCACGCGGGGTGCTTTGATTGTAACCCCGGCCAAACGAGCGCCCCCGAAATTGTCCGGCCCTGCCAAAAACAGGGTGGAAAGCCTGCTTGAGAGAACCCTGAGCCTTGTCCGGGCCACTGAAAGTTGCGATGAACTTTGTTAGTTCTATAAGGAAGGGTTGTCCAAACAGTAGACCCTGGGCCAGGGGACCCGATTCAGATGTTGAGAGTTCAGCTAACTTGGGGTCCAATTTTAGTATGATAGAGCGGCGGCATTCTGTAGATAATGCACAATTGGCGTTGCCAAGCTGGCATACCACCCTCTGGGCCCAGCCGATCAGTTCCTCAGGATTGATTGCCATTGCCGATTCTTTGGCCCTAAAACCAGATTTCAAAATTTTGGGCAAGGGACCTGTCAAGTCTAACAATTTATCTTGGCATGACCGCCAAGACCTATCGAGACCTTTTTGGGATCTTTGGAATATTTCTTTAAGTAAGTAAGCATGGAGAGGTCAACCCGGGGGTCTCTGCCAGGCTGAGGTATTGGGGTGTACAATTTCCGTGGGCTCAAAGTTAAGGACCCCGGAAGTTGATGACGCATCCACGTGCTTCTCTTTCCTCGCCTTTTTGCAGGGTCTAGGAGCTTTTTCCTGATCCATGGAAGGATCCGAGGATGTATCCTGGTCATCATCTTGAGAGACCTCTGTAATAGTCGCTTCTCTGGTGGGAGTGGAATATTCCTAGTCAGCCATAGACTTTATGAGTCAGGCGAAATCCGCAGAGTGCGGGTTCCTAACCCCTTTACCACTGGCTCTGGGACGATTACCTGCGGTGGGAAGCCAGCCTTTTTGCTTGGCATATGTGCATAAATGTCGTTTGAGGGGTTCAATGGCTCTGACTAGAGCTCTATTGATGGAGTGCTGGACTCCTGCGTCCAGGGCCTTCACCAGGTCCTGTTCCATGGATCCGGATGGATCTTCCTCATAGTAGTAGCCCTCCTCATAATACTCAGCCATATTGGAACACCAGAAGTGTAGATTCTAGGACCCCGGGAGGACTGAGATATATATACATATATATATATTGACACAATCAGGGGGAGTGGCAAAGGACCCCAGGCAAGCTCAGTATAATACTGTAATGGATGTTAGCAATACTCAAGTAGGATGTGGAGGGAGGAAGAGCTTGCTAGAAAGCCACTCTAGGCAAAGCCTATGCGAGGAGTATACAGCCCCACACAGTGAAACGAGTGCAGAGCGTCAGGGGAGCACAACGAGCCTCACACGCTACAAAATGTGGAGAAAAACAGGGTCAGGAGCCTGAAAACGCAGGTCCGATTAGCATTAACTGAGGGCAAAGATGGCCACCGCGCATGCGCTGTAGGGCCGCTCGTTGAAACAGAAAGAGGACTGCACGCAGCCTAGGACGCACATCCTCGCTCCCTGGCACCTCCCGCTCCACCTAAAACAGACCGATGACACAGCCGAAAGATGCTGAGAATGCAAACCGGTAAGCGCGCTAAAACATGCGCTCGAGGGAGCAATACGACGCAGTATATCTTACCTGCCAGTGAAGATTTTTATCGCAGAGCCAAACGTGCGCCACAGTAAGCGGAACGTCGCTCTGGGCACCGATCTTCACAAAGATAGCAAAGCAGTTAACACAGCGCAACAACAGCGTTATAGGCAGCCTAAGCGAAGCGGTAGCCTAGCGTATAGACGGCACAATCTGAAAACAATATCAGATAAAGGTAAAGAGCGCTTAACTAGGTGGATGAACCTTTTATAGGCAGAGACTCTATGGATGATCACATGATTTATACTGTGTTTTTGTTACTGAGTTTTCTTTTGGCTGCTGTGAGTTCAGTAAAAGAAATAAGAAGCATAATCAGAGCCTCCGGTCCTGACATGGAATTATGATTTTAATGTTTCACTTTTTACTTCATAAGAATGATTAAAACATAGAGCCGCTTTAAAAATAGGACAATATTGATTGCAATTGACATTGACTATGCAACATTTACCCCTAGAACACGTTCAGTGAACAAATTGTGGAGTTGTTTATATACTCATCAACAAATCCATACTTGCCAGTTTTGCCTTCTCCTCTTCAGTGGAATGGATTACCATCAATTTCCTAGCAACCTTCACATTACTTATAGTGATGAATTTATTATCCTAATGGCAATATCAGATCATTTGAGGAGCCTGCTGCAAGCCTTTGCCCATGACCTAATTCTTCTCCTATCATCATTATTGGATGATCCAGCTTTGACTTGATGAGGAGGAGGAGCTGTCACCTACCACACTTGCACATCACCAAACTCCGCCTGAGCATACTCACAGAGTGTTTGATGCTTTTCTAATGTGACCCCAGACAAGCTGGGTCCAGGGCAGGGAGGCAGGAAATACCAAACATCTCTTGGGGTAGAGACCGCTGCAACCTTCTCCTACTTCAAAGTGGAGACCAGGTGTAAATAATGGATCCTCAGATCCAACTCTTCAGTGCACCTCTTGACCTGTGGAAGACTCAGAAGGACTGCTGGGCTGCTCTGATAGAAGGACTACTGAGCTGCTCTGCTGCAACAAGGACTGCTACTCTACTGCCCTAGTGCCGGAGTGAAAGGACTGGACCTGCATCTTGATCCCAGGACCACCCAGCCATGGCCTATTCATAGTGGCTGAGGGGCCATTTCCCCTTACCTTTTGCCCCTCAAGAAGAGTGTCTGTCAGGCTGAGCAAAGATCAGCCTGACAGACACTCTTCATTTTCAGGTCAGGCAACCAGGAGCTAGACATGTGCTAACTGCGCTGGCTATTGGCTGCCCGAGCGGAGCTTTGCTGGGCTGAGTATGTCACAGCTCCTGTGGGTGTGAACTCCTCAGGTCAGCAAAGGTCAGAGAGGCCCTACCTTCATGATGAGAAGGAACTTCTCTCATTTCCTCAGACCTGCACGCTTCAGCTTTAAGACCTGAAGTGCCCAGGGCTGAGTTTCAATCAGTGACACCTCGTCACAGAGTGGGGTGGGTCAGCAGTCTCACCGACATCATCCCACTCTGTGACAAGGTTGGGACTTCTGCCTTCCCTCAGTGACTTGGAAAGCAGTAGTCCCAAAATTCCTGAGAGATCCAGAGCTTCAGACAGCTGACTTCCCTCATTAACTGACCTAAGGTTAACCAATGAGGGAAGACAGCAGTCCTAACCCTCCTGGAACCTCCAAGGCAGAGCTACAGGTAACTGTGATTTTTTGTAAATTAATGTTGGGTGTGTGCGTGCATGTATGTTTGAATATTTGGTAATGAGTGTTGTGTATAGATGTGTGTGTGTGCACATGTGTGTGAATGCATGGGTGGGAGTGAGTGTATATGTGTGCGTGTGTGAGTCCCATCAGCCCCCCTCCCTCCTAAAATCATCGACTGTCACTGGGTCCACCAGAGTGACTCCAAGGGCTACTTGGCAAGCCTTCTGACCAGAGCCTCAGGTACACAAAAGCCGCCAACACCCTTGCACCCAGCACTTGGACTCTGTCTGATGTGGGGCTTAACTCCCCCCCCCCCCCCCCCCCCAAGTGGTGCCTCCCAAGTCATGGTCTCTTGGATTAGGGTCCAAGCATAACCAGCCATAATAACGCATTGCCTCGCATCCGAACTGCCACTGCACAACACACAACCAGATAACAATAGTTGGCCATTTGTGCTTTTAAGCACTATTTTGAACCTAAACCAATCAAACTGAATATCTCCGGTTCTACTAATTGTTTTGGTGCTAAATCATTTATTAAATTGTGCTCTACTTTTCTAAATTGGTGTGGTATGTTTCTTGTGCTTTCTCTTAATTACTGTTATAAGTGTTGCATAAATGCTTTACACTTGTCTTTAAGTTTAGCCTGACTGCCTTGGGCCAAGCTACCAGGGGGTCAAGCACAGGATCATTTGGGATTTGCTTGCTTTTTCATCCTCACAAAAACTGTGGTTGCTGCTTGAGTAAGGTTTCACTCCCTCAACCAGTAACCCCATTTCTTATACAGGGTTTCAAGTAACCTTATAAAAGAGCTTAAATATAAATACCTCTGGGATGAAAAGAATTATATTAATACCGCAGCTGCAAAGGCTCATTTTTATATAAAACCGCAGTTCCTTTGTGTGAATAGCTCAGTTTGTTAGGAGTCTGCTAGTATGCACTTTGCTGAGGTGGCTGTTAGACTTATATTAGTTAATAGCTTTTATGCCACTGTATAATATATCCTACAGAGATCTCCCAGTTGGGGTTCCATTTATGGTTTTAGCAGTAATAACTCCTGTGTTAGTGTTCTTCTTTTCAATGCGAACAAAATTAGAAAGTTCAAGGGAATGCATATTGAACATTCAAATTGTGTTAATTGCTATACAGCACCACTGTGGATGAAAAATTCAACATTAGACATATGCTGCGAATAATTACATTTCCATTCTAATCCTGTGCGTAATCTGTGTGCGAGTGTTACGTATTAACATGTCAGGTTATTCAAAAATAAATCACATCAGATTTCATAGCAGGAGGCAGAAGCAGTACATGCTGCTTTGCGCACCCTCGGTGCGGCAGGCAGAGCGGATCTGCTGAGGCCGGGGGTCCTGGATGAGACCTGGGTGGGCATGTCTCACCCATCAAGGGCTGCTTCAGGTGGCGTTGCGGCTGCAGTTTGCGGCATTCTTATTGCTGAAAGGTAAGGCAGGCAGGGAAGGGCAGGCCTGGCTGGGACACAGCGCTTACCCTCGGCTGCTCGGTTCCCACTCTGCGGGAGGCGGAGCAGTCAGCTGGCATCTGCCGGACGGGCCGCTCTGGATGGTGGCCCTACAGAACATGTTGGGCTGCAGCAGGCTGTGGCCCAGATGGGACCCAGCGCTCCGTAAGAGTACGCTGGGCCTCTGACCGGGATTTAGAACATACAGAGCCGCCCAAGGTGGAATGGGCTGTCAGGGGGGGGCGGAAGAGAAAAGAAACAAGCATTGGCATAGCCAATAGGTCTCGCCTTTGGGACCTTATAAGTGTTTAGCCATGCAATAGTTGCATAACTAAATACTTATAAGGTCGCGATCGCGAACAAACATCAAATCGGACACGAAAGTGAAAGTAATCGCGGTCAAGCGCGGCGCGCATGCCCACGCACATGCACCGTAGCTCTAGGCTGGTCTGGTAGCACTTTTTGGAGCCCTCTCAAGAAGAATGTTGGGAAAGGTTATGCAGGGAGAGGTAGGGCCTCCTGGAGTAGGTAAGGCAGGCGTAGAAGGTCACAGGCACCATTGGGGGGCTGGAGGGGGAATGGCTTTGGTTATATGGTGCGGGTTCTGGGTAACTGGGGAAGACCAAGGCGGGCACATCTCAGATGGGGCTTTTGCACCCAAGGAGCCAGCAAGACTGCATGGTTGGAGCAGCTGTGAGGTGAGCAGAGGGGCAATGCTGGCAAGTGAGGCTGGCGGACAGTTTTAGGGCCCAGTGGGGTGCATGATAACTCCTGGATGTTAGGCCGAAAAATAGGGGGGGCGTCCGTGGCCCTCCGTACAGCGTGGGACCGGATGCCTCACACAGGAGATCCCCCACTCCTTCCGGGGGACATGTGCTGGAAGATAGTTTGTATTTTCTTCATAGCAGTCTGAGAATGGGTTGTGTGATCAAGGGGACAATTTGGAGCTGTGTGATGAGGAAGGAAGTGATGAATGGGAGGAAGGTGTAGTGCATGATGGTGAGGATGGGCAGTCACTCCAGGCACAAGCCAGGAGGAGTGAGGACACAACGACCCCTCCAGTTGGTATTTTGCAGAAGTCAAGTGCAGACCCTGTTGCCAGGGCTGAACGGCAGACTCAGCCGACCACTGGAAGGTCCAGTGGGCAGAATGTGCACTGCCAGTTACTCAGAGGTACGGGCGACTGATGGGCTGTCTGGGAGCCTCAGGAAGAGGGCTTGACAAGGAAGGAATTTAAATCTGTGGGGGTTGGTGTTGGGAGAATTGATGGGGAGGATGTTCCGACCCATGGTGGGGGTTTCTGGGGATGGTAAAAGGGTGGCTGCCAAGCATGGCAGTGCACAGGGGGGTCAGAGATGTCCAAGACAACAGAGAAAGTGGCAGATGTGGGGTACAAAGAGGAAACAGAGGAGGGAACCCATAAGAAGAGGTTGGCCTACATGGGACTGGCTATGCCCCTGGGGTCCTATGTATCTGGTAAGGCTAAAAACCGGATTTGGAGGCATGAGTACGTGGATGTTTTCAAATTGTTACACAGGGACATTCAGGCCAAGGAGGGATCAAATGAAGAGGAATGGGATTGGCCAGGCAGCCGAGGGTGCCCATTACCATGGACACCTGCATGTCGGTTTTCCTGATCTTTGCCAGAATTTACTGCCAAAAAGTATGCGGATAGGCCCATCATCTAATGCAAATACATGGACATAATCCGCAAAGTGCAACTGCACTTTGAAGAGTTCGCCTGGCTTTGTTACAGTGATGAGTTTAGGGCACGGGTTAGCCTCAACTCAGAGAAACCTTAGATTTTTAGTTGTGGATGCAGTGGATACACTCAACCCGGTCTAGGGCCTCACCCATACGGCAAGTGGCCTGCCCATTATGTAAAGCCCTCTCAGCCCTGTCCCGCCTAGCACGGGGCAGGAACACTCACAAAGGCCACGTGCATGAACGTGTGGGCATATACGAATTTTAAGAAGGGGTCCTGCTCCAGTTACCCATGTAAGTTCAAACACAAGTGTTCTAAATGCGATGAGAGATGCACCGTCACACAGTGTTTCACAGTGGCAAGCCCCTAAGCAATGGAGGTCATCCAGGAGAAAGGGACCTCAGGGCCCTCCTGGACCAAAGGGCTCTTACGCCAATTAGGTTAGGGGCGTTCCTGTTATTGCTGGATCTTTATCCTGACAAGGAAGCAGCTTTGAGATCGGAGTGGGCGTTTCGAGAAGGTTTCAGGTTGGGGTACCAGGGACCTAGGGCTAGGAGATGGGCTGACAATTTGCATTCAGCCATGGTTGCCCCCAGTGTAGTACTTGACAAACTGCAAAGGGAGGTTGCTGAAGGCAGAATTGTGGGCCCTTTCCAAGACTGACCGCTGTCTGATTTGATTGTATCCCCACTGGGTGAGGTACCCAATTAACAAGCTGGGTAATTTCGATGAATTTATCATTTGTCATGGCCTGAAGGGTCCTCGGTTAATGACGTTATCGCCACTGAGGATACAAGAGTGGAGTATGCTTCTGTTGATCATGCGATCTGATTTTTTAGAGCGTGTGGAAGAGAATCAGACCTTTCTAAATGTAACCTCAAGTCAGCATTCCAGCTTTGCCTATTCACCTGGAGGATTTCCCATTATTGGGGATGCAGTTTAATGTGAAGATTTACCTTTACAGAGTGCTGCCCAGGGGTTGTGCCATAATAGAAAAGAAAAATAATGCCTCGGGACTAATGATGTAACCTCTATTTTGGTGACGAGATAGATAAATTATCTCCTCCCTTGAGTTATATATTTCTTTAAAATAAAACTTTGTTTTTGGTATTTTTTGTGATCGTCAACGGCAAATCCAACCAGTCAATATATTTTTACCATTTGGGTTAAGTAAGTCTAAGTATATTTATTTTATACTTCAGCTCCAGTATATAAAGATCAATCTTTTAGATATATATATACAACAACATTTACAATATTTACAGTACTAGTTTACATGGACAAAGAAAAATTGAACATATACATATCAAAAATGAATGAGCATATACATATCAAAAAAGCCCTATCATTCAATTAGGATGCATTTGAAATTAATTTACTAAAGCATTCCTTTCTAACGAAGATCACTCCTAAAGAGACACTATGAGATCTTCTAATTATAATCTCCACATTCTTTATAGTACTCTTGAATGTCTACTCGAAACAATAAACAATCCAATGAGTGTCTTCAAAATCGTTGTCGACGCGTTTCAGCCATGAAAATCTTTAGGCCTCATCAGGACTAGGGCACTTTCATCAAGTTCAACCTCTTTTCAACTTATTTTTTCACAAAGATACTAGAGGAGTTTCATTTCTTCGTTCCCTCTCACTAAGGGCGTAATGGCGGTAATTCTATGGCAATATCCTGTGGTCTTTACATAATTCTTTGGCCAGAATTCTCTCCGACGATTTCTTGTCGATTCTCTATTCAACGCCTCTTCTCTTGGCTAGGAATCGGGAGTTCGTAAGGATATCTTAAAGCTCCGCCTCTAAATATATTAACGCCAAAGCTCACATTACTCCGTCTCGGTACCTCGCGTTTCGGACATCCGGGTTGTGCCATCTCCTGTGCCCTCTTTGAGACTCTCAGTGGGTCTTTGTGAGGGATAGCAGAAATCGCAGCATGTCTCACTACCTGGCCTACTTCTTTTTTGTGGGCACAGTTGGGTCAGAGACTGCCTGAGAGCTCTGAGGCATTTTGAGGTAATGGCAGCGGCTTTTGGGGTGCCGTTGGCGACTGAAAAAACTGAGGGTCCCTCCACAGTTTTTACTTTTATGGGCCTTAAGCTGGAGATGGTTGACCTGATGGTCAGACTGCCAAGGGCCAAGGTGCCGGAGATCCACGCCTTACTTGAGGAGGTGTTGAGGGTTTAAAGATTTGAGCTCAGGGCTGTGCAGAAGCTGCTGGCTTTCCTGCACTTTGCCTGTAGGGTAGGGCTGGTTGCCGGACATTTTGCAGAAGGTTGGGTTTGGTCATGTCAGGGGCTGTTCTGAAGCATCACAGGATATGGATTTCCATGGGGGTGAGGGCGACCTGATGGTATGGAAGTCATTTTCGTAGGATTTCAATGCGGTCTTAATATGCTTTAAGGACACAGTGTGATGGGTACAGATTTTCTCTGATGAAGCAGGAGCTCATAGTTTTGGTCTTTTCTGGATTGAACGCTGATGCTCTGAGGTATGGCCAGGGACTTGTTTAGCCCAAGGGGGGAATATTGCCTTTTTGGAGTTCTTTCCCGCTGCTGGTAGCATTGATAGTCTGGTGAGAAGAATTTGTGAACAGGACGGTCCTGTTCCATGTGGACAATATGACTGTGGTGGACTTGGTTAACAAACAGAAGGCGAGATTTTAGGATGCTTTGCTTGCTGCTCAAATTCATGTTGTTGTGCTTATAGCTGAATATAGTTTTCAAGGCCAAGCATGTACCTGGGGTCAACAGCTCTATCACTGATTCCTTTTCACAGTGGCAGCGTTTTTGCAGTCTGGCATCAGGATGGGAGCAGGGGCTCGCAAGACATCAGTCCCAGCAGACATCTGGGAGTGGGGGGCGTGAGAGCATTTAGGCTGTCAAAAAAATATTTAGATGAGTCCACCAGGAGGAGTTATAAGCTGTTTTGGAGTGAATTTGTATCTTTTGAGGGCCATCCAGGGAGCTTGTCACATATGGACTGATAGAACAGGAAAGGAGGGTTTGTCACCTGTCACCATTGTGGGTAAACTGGCTGGTTTATCGTTTTATGGGAAGCTGTAGTAGGGGTTTGATCCCGTGCAGGATGACATGTTGCGTAAAGTTTTGAAAGGTTGGGGCAGAGAGAGGTCAGGGAGGGGGATACAGTTGAGAGAGGTGATTACGTTTGATTTGTTGCTTGGTCTGTTGCAGGTTTTGCCTGAGTGTTGTGTTGATTGTTTTGAGGTTACTCTGTTTCGGCTGAGCATAATATGGATGTTTTCTGATGCCTTTAGGGTGTCAGAGCTTTCAGGGTTGAAGTCAGAGATGGGTGTGCTGTGTACGGAAGACGTTTGGAAGGGGGAGGTTGAGTATTTGGCTGAGAGAATCAAAGTTACAGCACGGGCCGGTGAAGGAGGAGATTGACTTTAATGGGCGCCTGGGTGCCGGCTGGTGGCGGTTTTCTGCCTTAAGAATGGGTCTAGACTCATGGTGTATCAGTTGTTGAGTGTGCTTTGCCTGGGTCTGAGGAGGGATCCTGCTCACTATGGGACACATTCCTTCATGATTGGGGTGGCAACTGCGGCTGCACAATTGGGTTGGAATTGGTCACAGATTTGTAAGATTGGCAGGTGGAGGTCCAGGTGCCATGAGGGATATGTGCGCAAATTAGTAAGGGAGTTTTTGGGTGGGTGAATAAGGGGTTTTGGGGCGCATTCTAACATTCTTCTTTTGTCATAGGGTGCATAAGCTGCCTCAGCAACAATTGGCAGGGTTCTGCATCATATTGACTGAGTTTGTTCCCAGAAGAAAATGCAGGGGTGCATTGAAGCAAGGGGCCATTGACAGGGCCAGAAGGAAGTTGAATAGGGTGATGAGGGTTTTTTGCAGGGCAAAGGGCATCTCATTCTTGTCCACCTGGGGGGGGTTTCAAGGTGGATGAGGCGGTTCTGTACCGAATGGACGGGGTGCATCTTTCTAAGATGGGCAATGCATATTATGTGATGGAATTGCAAGATTTGGTGGTGGTTTTTTGGAGGGAGACTATTTGGTGCCGGTGAGTGGGCTTTCTTTGCTGGTTGCAATGGGTTCACGTGTAGGGCAGCAAAACGCCTTTCAGGATTTTGCTGGGTAGCAGAAGAGTAGAGCGGTGGGTAGTCAGATGCAGGCCTACCGACTGCTGGAAGGGGAGAGGGTGTACGCTGGCAAAGGATGACAGTGTGCACGATACCCTGGGATAGGGCAAGGATGTTTTCCATTGGAAGGATGTTTGGGAAAAGAAGGAAGAATGAGTTTGAGGATGGAAGGAGCTCATGGGAGTAAGAGGTGTGAGGAAGAGTGAAGCAATTGGATTGTGTGAAAGTTGAGGGGAAGTATGATATGATATGATCTTATATTTGTGGAGCGCGCAGCTACTCAACAAGAGTGTCCTGGCGCTTAAGAAACCTTGAAGCTCAAGCTGTTGCAGACCCTGTAAGGGGAAGAAAAAATGAGACCCTTAAGGCTGTTGCTGGAACAGCCAGGTTTTCAACAACTTCCTAAAGGTAAGTAGGTCCAACACTTGTTTAGGAGTTACTGGTAAGATGTTCCAGACACGGGCCACTTGAAGTCGGAAGGATGACCTCAGTGTTCGACTTGGGACATAATGAGTGACTCTCCTTCTAAGATAGTGTGCACCTGTACCTTGAAAGGCCTTGAAGGCTAAAACCGGGGCTTTAAAATTGATTCTTTCTCAGACAGGAAACAAATGCAGCCCCTTCAGGTCCAAGCATAAGGACTGCCCTGGCCGCCCTGGCCACCCTGGCCGCATTCTGTGCCACCTGAAGTCTATTCAGGAGGTACTCCAGAAGGCCAAGGTCTAAAACATTGGCGTAGTCCAGTCTACAGATAATAAGGGCTTGTGGGTGTGAGGCAGGAGGGTGAGATATTTCTTAAGCATCTGCAGGAGGCCAAACCAAGACCCTGCGACTGACTGGATTTGTGCTTTCATGGACAGGGTATCATTCCACTTACCACCCAGGTTCTTAACCGTGCTAACCGAGGCAAGGGGGGGCGACATGTCTGATGGCCATCATTGTTTCCATTCATCCCAGGATGGAGAGCCGAAGAAGATTATCTCTGATTTCTCCGGGTTACATTTGAGTTGATTCTCTCTGAGCCATGAGAAAACCCCGGTCAGGCACTTGTTGATCTTCTCCCCTACAAAGTCCTCGCCTTTATCACATGAAAATAGAAGTTGCGTGTTGGATATTATTGTAGCACCGCAAGCTTCAGCCAAGGGAGCCAGAGGGGATATGTAAATATTAAAAAGTGTTGGGTTCAGAATAGAACCCTTGAGGACACCCTCCTTCAGAGGAGGGATGGGGGCAGCGAAAGTAGGGGACCAGACCTCTTGATATCTGTCCTTCAAGAAGGAGGAGAACCACTTAACCACCATGCCACCCAGACCGTACTCCTGTAATCTATGCAGTAGTCGGTCGTGTGGCACGGTATCAAAAGCAGCGGAGAGATCCAACAAGATCAACACCGCTTTTCCTCCTTTGTCTAGCTTCTCCTTGATGGACTCCAAGATTTCAAGCGGCGCTATATCAGTGCTGAAATTTGATTTAAAGCCAGATTGGCTCTGGTGGAGAAGATTGTGAGTTTCCACATGGTCCGTGATAACGGAGTTGACAAAGTTTTCTAGTACTTTGGAGAAAAATGGGGGGTGTGAGATTGGTCTATAGTCGGCAGCCACCAAGGGGCCGGCCAAGGGCTTTTTTAGCTTTTTTCCAGCCGCTTGGCCATACTTTAGCGAGGAATTAAGAACAGAGTTTGCGGCTGGGTTAATAACCTCGGCCACCATTGCTAACACTCTGGCAGGGCAGAGGTCCACAGGGGAGCCTGATTTAAGGCCTTTCATGATCTCCAAGGGGGTTTCCATTGGAAGAAGGGGGAACTGTGTCAGAGATGGACCCACAACAGGAGTAACTGGAGTTAGCTATTTAGAACTCCTACCCTCTACCGGGAGGGTCTCCGCAAAGGAGTCTTGAATGGTCTTAATTTTATCATGGAAATAGGGGGCAAGTTGGCTCATCCATCTGATGGTGGGAGAGAAAGGTCTTTTACTATTTTAAAAATGTCTCTGCTTTTATTTCCCGATGACTCGATTTTAGAGGAGAAAAAAGATTTATTTGCCTCATAGATGTTTTTGTGGTGGACTTTAAAGGCCTGCTTATAGGTAATTTAATCATCGGAGTGGATATTTTTGTGCCAGACTCTTTCCAGGCATTTACAAGTGCTTTTGCTCTTCCTAAGAGTTTCATTAAACCATGGTGCGGAAATTCTTGTTGACTTGGTGGAGCGAGTTGAAGGAGGTGCGAGCGCCATGGAGCGTTGCTGCAACCAATTCTCCAGGCAGAGAGCACCCTTATCTGGGTTATCACTGAGTGAGAGCGGATGATCAGCAAGCACTTTGCCCAGGGCTGCTGGAGTGATTTGATGAAAGAGTCTAGAAGTAGTTGTATGATGCTTACCATGCGATTGAAGACATCTTACCAACTTATACACCTTAAAATTAATCAGATAATAATCGGACCAAACTAAGGGTAAAGGCACATCAGTTTGAAGCTCTATGTTCGAAAAGATCTGATCGAGTGTGTGACCCTTATCATGGGTGGGGTTACAAACATATGGGGACATATTAAAGATAGCAAAGGACTCAATCAGTGAAATGGTATCCTGCTCTGTAAATTCGTCTATGTGAATATTAAAGCCACCTAGTACCACAAAGTGTTTATACTAGGGGACTAGGGGTGAAATTGACTCGCTAAGAGATTTGAGGAAGTTGCCGGCTGGACCGAGGGCCTGTAAATTAAGACTCCAGCCAGGGATTGGTGTGCTGATAATGCACAGTGGAAGCCCAGGCATTCCGCTCTGTCCAGCTCTTCTGTATGAACTATGTTGCAGGAGATGTCACTTTTAAAGATAATTGCAACACCACCTCCCTTGCTACCCACATGGTCCTTCCTCAGGATCTGATATCCTATAGGAAGGTCCGTGGCAATGGTGGGGTTAGAGGCCTCAGTAAGCCATGTTTCTGTCATAAACATATTGTCTGGGCTGGACTCTTGCAGCAGCTCTGAAACATGCAGTTGATTTTTTTTAAAGAGCGTGTGTTAAGTAAGAGTGTCTTAAAACTATCACCTTTGTTGTATGGAGAGCCCGTTCTGTATCCCCTGTCTACATACTCCTCCCTCCCCTGGTTAGTTCCCACCTTGTTGTTGTAACCCACCCAGTCAAAGTGGTTCTATCAGGCTTTATTGCGATGTAGTTGGGGCAGCATACTCTCTTACCCGGGTCAAGTAGCACTGCACGGCTGTAAGTTGTACGCTGTCTGGGATATATGGGAAAACCAGCAGAATGGCCGGCACTAGTCACCTCCGAACCGCTGACGGGTGCTGACAGGCTTGCCTTGGGCACGCCTCCATACATCATCTCCTTGTGTTTGCTTTGTTTGCCCTAAGTTGGCAGGGAATGCCCAGATGTGGGTCCCGTACTCACTTTGCCACTGGATTCACGCTAGCCTGGGTGATGAGGGCTGTCAGCCTGAAACCGGTCCCAGGATGCTTCTGTCGGTTGGATGCGACTACTGGACTGCGCACCCCACCGGAAGTGAGTCATTATCTAGAGTGCAGCTTGAGGCTCAGACTACCCTCCGTGCAATCGGAAATGCAGCCTTGACGGAAAAGGGGTTAGAGGCGGGAGAGAGCAAGGAGCAGGTAGGATAGCCAAGACAGATAACAGGATAAGAAATGGAGCTCTATAAAAGATTCAGAGTGTGCAGAGTAAAAACAAAATACATTTGTTACAATTTTTAAAAGTATTTACAGCGTAAAACCGCATGAAACCATTTACTGGATTGGGTTCACAAAGTAAACTGCTACTGCGAGCAGTGTCAAGTGTCAAGTTTCAAATGTTGTCTGCGCTGCGCGCCCGTTCAGCCATAGATTAAATAGGTGGTGGGATGCAACGAGTGGACTGTGCACCCCACCGAAAGTGAGTCAATATATCCGTGCACTTGGCAATGCAGCCGTGACAGAAACGGGGTTAGAGGCGGGAGACAGCAAGGAGCAGGTAGGATAGCTAAGACAGATAGGCTAAAAAATGGAGCTCTATAAAAGATTCAGAGTACGCTGAGTAAAAACAAAATAAAATTTTACAATTTTAAAAAGTATTTACAGCGTAAAACCGCGTGAAACCATTTAATGGATTGGGTTCAAGAAGTAAAATGCTACCGCAAGCAGCGTCAAGCGTCAAGTTTCAAATGAGGTGGGGATATAAGATGACTTTGGTTAATATGTTTTCTATGTTGTTGAACTGTTTGAGTTATGTATTGTATTTTTTTAACGCATAATGAGATTGGAAAAATTGTTCTTAACCACTGTTTTAAAATTGTACTTTTATGGTTTTTTCTACCATCATACGAAAACCGAATAAAGATAAATTTGATTTGATTTGAGTTATTTGCAATCCTTTCCCAATAAATGGCCTTTTACACTTATGGAATGTCAAGTGTGATTACTTCATGATGTAAATATATTTTTGCATTGATCATTCATTAAACATTCTGTTCTTTCACCAGCTGGCTTCTGCAATTAGGGACCTTAATATGAGTGGTCCGGTATTTCTGCTGATATTAATCGGATCGACAAAATCCAACTTCGCTGGATTCAAATATCCAATACAATTGATGCTAGTCCTCTACAATACCAAGATATAACATGTATTCTCTATCAAGACGTAAATGCAATTTTGTGTATCAGTGGGCTTGTATAATCACTGTCCTGTGCCTTAGAACGCAATCTCCAGTTATATATTACTTAGAGCATGTCTGTGATTAACCAAAGGGTGTCGATGGTCAAATGCAAAAGGTGTGATCCATACACAACTAGCCAAACAGAGATAAGAGAAAGTAGGAAGAAGTGGATAACGTTATTAAAAAATCAAACTTAGGGGGCGTGGCTTGGCGCCCGAGGGGATGGCGGAGCCCGGGTGAAGCTCCGGGACCCGTTGGGAAGATTCGGCACTCCGAGGACGGCTGCCGATCGGAGAAAAGCGTCCATGGTTGTGTGAACATTCCGGGCATGTTTTGGAGCCCTCGTGGACCTTTCTGGCGGTAATGAGTCTTTCTTTTCCTTGAAGGGAATGCTCCAGCGGCGCCGTTTCGGACACGGCCGCCATTTTGTAGTTACCGCGCGAGCGCGCGTTTCCTCACAGCAAGGAGAAAACAAACGACAAATAAAGACAAAATCAGAATGCTACTTCTCCCCTTTACATTAACTAGCTTCATGCCAAATATATTAACTGAGCTCAATGGCAGCTACCTTTTATGGGAGAACTGAGGCATTTTAGCACCTTAGCCTTTCAGCTCCTACCTTCAGCAATTTTTATGGGGATACATTCGTTTTCCACAACATGCTTATAGGATACAATATTACCTCACTGCGGAACTCCTCTCTTCCTCTACCATTAGCATGATTTTTTAAAGGAGGCTCCTATTGAAAAAACCTCTCATAGGTAACCTTTGAAGCGCTTCATTCAGTTTATTGCCCTTATTTTTTCAAACACTGGTGTTATAGGCTGTGGTACACCCTTTTTGGCACATTCTTCAGCTTTTTGATTTATGCACTTCTTTGTGTGTCATACTTATGCTCTGCAGAGGGTATGTTGACAGGATATGAATGATTGTTTTGACGAACAGAGTTCTCCCTGCTCCACCTTGTCCTTGCTCTCTGCGTTTTGTGCCTGCTAGTTGTGTCTGATTACTAGCACACTAGCACGGGCTCGGGATGTGCTATTAGCATTTTATGGGTAGAACAAAGTCACCACATCCTTCTTTCTCCAAACCAAAACGCATTTTTATAAAAAATTCCAAGATTTTTTCAGAACTTTCTAATTTAGAAAACTCTTTAGCTTTAAATCCAGATACAACAATGGAGCCCCCATCCACAGCTTCAGGGAAATCCAACACCAAACGCCTAAAGAAAGATCCTCCATCGCCACCTAAATCGACCTCACCGGTATCAATGGAATTACTATTGGAAGAGATTAGAGCTCTTCAACCATTCATGGAAGAATAAAAAACGCCAAACTACAAGTTCTAACGGACAATTGGTCTCAACTGGAGGCTAGGGTCTCGTCAGTAGAGCATAATATATCCTCTTTTAAGGAAACCTGTGTTACTGTATCTCATTTACACTCTCAAGTTTCTACGCTTCAAAAGTAAGTTGAGGACTTGGAAAATTGCAGTAGGCGCAACAACCTACGCATTTATGGCCTAGGGGAAGGTCTTGAAGGGACAGACTCTCTTGTGTTTTTCCAAGTCATTCCTCCCTAAGCTACTTCATATGCCGGAGGGGACGATCCTTAACATCCAACGCGCTCACAGGCTAGGTCGTCTCCCAGTTCATTCTACGCCCGCACCACGACCCAGAGGAGTCATCATATACTTTCTTGAATACACAGATTTGTTGAAGGTTCTCTCAGCAGTTAGAGCATCTCCTAAAGTCACATGGTCTGGCTCGTCACTATTCTTTGCGCAAGACTACGCTAAAGCCACTGCTAACAGACGCAAAGCCTTTTTGAACATGCGTGATGACTTGCGTTCAATAGGAGCCAGATATGGTCTTTTTCATTCGTGCCTCTTCAAAGTCACATATAATAACAAAACCACCACATATGAGGATCCTGTGTGTTTGCAAAGTTTTATCAATGCTTGCAAGCCGGCCACCATGGATTCCTCTGGTTCGGCATCTGCTCTTTGAGTTTTTAATATGGTTTTTTCACTAGCAGGTTGACTGAATTCTTGTTTCTTTCTTTCAAATGTTGGGTAAATTGCTGGTTGTTCCTCTCTTGTAGATGTTTTTGTTGTGCTCCCCCTTTGAGATTTTGTTTTTTCATGTTCCTCAACTATTCGATCAATGTCTTTATGTACATACTATTCTAACGCTGATTCAATTTTGTCGCCACAGGCTCCCTACTTCTGTTTTATGATGTCTTCCCGGCCTCCCGCTTTGCTGATCCCTGGTGCGTCGTCCACCCCATGTGGTTCCACCCTCCTCCCTGTCTCTGCTTGATTGCTCCCTATGTAGGTATGTTTCCCTTTTGTATACCCATCCTTTCTGTTTTCTTTTCCTTTTTGCTCTTCTTCCTTTTACTTATCCTTATTATTTCTTCTGTGATTGTAATTGGATTCCTTTTCTTTCAAATGTTCTGTTCTGTTCCTTTTGTATTCTCCCTCCTTTTTTCTATCTCCATTCTATCTGGTTGCTTGTGAATCCATATTTTCTGTTCACTGATCTTTCTCCTTATTGATTTTATCAATTTTATTGTTGTCAATTTTTTCCTCTCCTACCTTTTTATTGATATGTTTATTAGTTCTCATTCACTTAATTATTTTATTCCTATAAGTGTTTATCGCATTGTATGTTTATGGTTTAATGATTTGCTTCATATACAGTTAAATACAGAGTTACCACATGGAATATTAAAGGATTGAATCATCCTATTAAAAGACAGCGAGTATTATCCCATCTAGCTAGATTAAAAACTGATGTTGCTTTCCTTCAAGAAACCCATTTATCTGATACTGAAGCGACTAAATTAATGAAAAGTTGGGTTGGTAATGTGTTTTCCTCTCCAGCTTTGGGTAAGAAAAATGGTGTTCTCATTCTATCCCATAAAAAGTGTAATGTCTCTGTTATTTCTCAAGAATTTGACTCTGAGGGCCGTTGGGTTATTGTTAAGTTACTTATTGATAAGATACCGTTAGTTTTCTTTAATGTCTATGCCCCAGTTTCTGTTGACAATACCTTTTGGTTGCAGATTTCTGATAAATTACTCTCACTTGATGATGAGTATATTTTTTTTGGCGGGGATTGTAATCAAATATGTGATCCCATTTTGGATAGGAATTCCCCAGTCAGATTTGTGCATAATAAAATGCACTCACAATTTACTTCTGCCATTCATCAAAAACCTTTAGTCGATGTCTGGAGATTGTGTCATCCTGATTTACGAGAGTAAAGCTTTTTCTCCCCCCCCACACAAATCACAGTCTCGTATTGACTACCTCTTTTTTAGCAAATCTTTAACGCAACCTGTTCTCCACTCTGAGATTGGTTCCATTTTAATTTCAGACCATGCCCCGGTTTTTGTTGATTTTGACCTAATTCCTTACACCTCGTCTGCTGGACGTTGGCGATTTAATAATTCATTGCTCATGGATCCTAATTTTTCTAGCCAATTCAGTTCTTTCGCTTCAGAATTCTTCACCATAAATACAGCTCATGATTCTTCTCCCGCTATGATTTGGGATTCCTTCAAAGCAGCTGCAAGAGGCTTCATTATCAATTTCGTTTCTCAGAAGAAGAAGAGTTCTGAGAAGCGTTCGGCTCAATTGCTTGCCCAAATAAAAAAACTAGAATATGCCTATTATCATTCCTACTCTGAAACTTCTTTGAAAGACCTTATTACTGCTAAGATTACTTTTAATAAATTCTCCACGGAAGCAGCTTCCTCGTATCTACTGAAGAGTAGTGCTTGTTACTACGGGGGTCAGAACAAAATGGGGAAATTCCTGGCTCATTATCTTAAAACGCGTCGGGATCGAATTAGGATAGATTCTCTGACTAATTCTAATGGTGATACTCTTCTCAAAGATGAAGATATCTTGTCTGAATTTGTGTCCTTTTATAAAAATCTTTATACTCCTGAAACCCAACCCCTTCACTCGGATCTATCTTCTTATTTTCAATCCATTAGTCCCCCCCTACACAACACATTGATTTTGATCCGTTACAGATAGATGTCACATTGGCGGAAATTACCCATGCTGTGTCGGTTTTACGGCGAGGTAAAACTCCTGGCCCCGACGGATTTACCATTGAATTTTATGATCATTTTTCAAAGCTTCTTCTTCCACAACTTCTTCTTTTATTCACTTTCTTTATTGAGAATGGATCGTCTCTAGGCACTTTTCAAGATGCCATGATTTGCTTAATTCCTAAGGAAGGCAAAGACCCTTCTTTTTGTAAAAACTATCGCCCTATATCTTTAGTTAATACAGATAATAAAAATTTTGCTAAAATTCTTGCCTTACGTATTGACCCTGTTTTGCCTCAGCTTCTTGGATCGGAGCAGTCGGGCTTTGTAAAAGGTCGTTTATCTTCTGATAATTCTAGAGTCTTTTTTAATATTCTTAGTAAGGCCTCCTCCATAGATTACCCGCTTGCTGCTATAGCTTTAGACGCAGAAAAACCCTTTGATGGGATAGGCTGGGTCTTTATGTTCCATGCTCTGAAATGGATAGGATTCCCTCCCAAATTAATCTCCTTGATTTCTCTGTTGTATTCTGGTCCCAAAGCATCTATTTTTGCTAATGGTAAGGTTTCTGAATATTTCTCTCTTTCTAGAGGTGTACGTCAGGGCTGTCCTTTATCCCCCCTCTTATTCGTAGTTGCGTTGGAACCATTTCTCACTAAAATTAGGCAGGATGCTCAAATTACGGGCTTTCAACTGGGCTCCCAGCAAATCAAAATGTCTGTTTATGCAGATGATATTCTTTATATTGTTCCAATCCAGATACTTCTCTTCCCCCTTTCCTTTCTCAGGTGGCTGCGTTTTCAAAAATTTCGGGATACCGCCTAAATCGGGATAAGTGTGAAGTTCTGCCCCTTAATGTCTTGTGCCTCAAACACTACTTTACTCAAACTGGCTTTTCCTGGCAACCCTCAAAATTAAAATATTTAGGTTTATGGTTTTCCCCATCTATTTCGGAAGCTTTGAAGCAGAATTTTGATTATATCAATAAGAAACTAAGTGATTCAATTACTAAATGGCACCCTCTTTTCCTCTCCTGGTGGGGTAGATTAGACTCTATTAAGATGATGCTTGCTCCCGTTATTTTATATTCTCTTTCAATGATTCCTGTTCATATCCTGGATAATTATTATTTTAAAAGAATAGACAGCATTTTATTAAAATTTCTCTGGAAGGGCAAGCCTTCTCGAATAGCTTTATCCACTCTTAAAAAAGATAAATCAAATGGCGGACTTAAGTTTCCAGATTTAAAATCTTACCATTATGCGTTTAAAACAAGCCTCTCACTGGCTTTCCTCTGACTCTCCTACCTATCCCCCGATTTGGTTGCACATGGAAAAAAATTTCACTTCCCCCTTTGGCTTTCTAGAATCCCTTGCTTTCACTGCTAATACCTCTTTTTTACGTCATTCAGTCATTTCTCATACACATAAACTCTTATCTCCTCTTCTACCATCTTCTTATCCTTCGCTTGTTTCGCTTTCTCAGCAACCCATCTGGCATAATAAATTGTTACGCATTAAAAATCGTGCTTTCTATTGGAAATCATGGCATTCCAAAGGACTGGTCTGGATTTCTCAACTTTTATCTGATAACAAGCCTTTATCTTTTTCAGTTCTTAAATCTAATTTTGCTCTTTCTAACTCTTTCAAGAAACAATATGATCTTTTACTCCCTTCTCTCTGCCAATATCTTTCGTTACTTCCACCTTCTCCTGTTCTTCCTATAACTTGTTCTATATTATTTCCTTTAATAAACACCTCCCCTTCTGCATCTTCTCTTTACAAATGTCTATTATCTTCTTCGGCGCGGTGCAAAACGAAGACTGAATTGGCATGGGAAATGGATCTCTCGCAATGTTGGCCTATCTCTCTATGGGACAAATTATGGTTAAAGATTCACAAAACTTCACGGGCGGCCAACACCACTCAAACTCTTTATTTTGTATATCAACGTTTATTATTTTCACCTGCAACTTTAGCTTCCTTTTCCTCTAGCACCCCATCATCATGCTGGTCCTGTCCATGCTTAAGGGCTGATTTAAAACACATGTCATTTGAATGCCCCAACATTGACAAATTTTGGCATTTAGTTTGGTCTCAAATTAACAAAATATTTAATACTAAGGTTTCCTTTTCCTCCTAAATATTTTTCTAGGTTCTTTATCCCCCTCTTGGCCTAAATCCCCATTACATTCTCAACTAATTGATTTGCTACTCGCTATAGCCTTACATTTAATCACCTCCAATTGGAAACATGCAGATAAAGTTACTTACAGAGCCTGGTGGAACGCTCTCTGCTTCCATCATAGACTTGATACTAATTATGTTACCCCTGTGTCATTAGCAGTTAAAAGAGATTTGCTTTAGCTCCCTCTCACAACATATTTATCTGCCTCGACCTCTTCAAATACTTCAACTACTACTATTGTGAGAACATCAGATGATGTCCGTAAACCGCCATGATTTTGCTTCGTTGTCTTTTTACTGAGTAATTAATGCTGTTTTACATATTATATTCACATAATTATATATAGTATATCTTTTTTTATTTATTTATTTTTTAAAGTTTTTATTACATGCAATGCTTTCACTTTATTGTTACATTTTGCTTTGCATTCTTTCAAATGAGATTTATACTGTTCTTAATTTCCCTCCCTCTCCTTTTTCTTTTTTATTCTAGGATGCAATGTTTATTGTAACCAGTATGTTTATTTCTTATCATGTATATTATGGTTACTTATTGTCATATCTTTGTGGTTTCAATAAACTCAAACTTAAAAAAAAAAATCAAACTTAGTAATTCTTCACAGCAGCTCTTTCGTTTCACAAGCATCACATTTAGTTTAAGCATCTTTCATAATCTTCTGCTAAACTGTGGTTGAGCACAGACATATGTCCTTAACTAATGCCCCATTTATGGCTTCCCTCTCCAAAGTACATGGCTGATGGCAATGTGTCCTATTCATATAGGTATTTTGGAATACTTAAAGTAGTACTCTAGCGGTACTCTTTTATATGCTTTTAGATGAATTTGTGAATTGAAACCAAGACATGTAACTTGAAATAAAATTAGACTATTCAAGGAATATTCATATTCCGCTAGTACAAATAGAAAGCAATGTGTGCTCCTTGCACTTTTACATATATGGAGTTGGACATTTCGAGTTGATTCACAAATGAACGTAAGAGTATGCAAAAGGGTACACCTGCAGTACTACTTCTCGTACTCAAATTATTGTGTGAATCTGTCCCACTTAGCTTTGCCATGTTGTGGAAACTGTTCATAGCTGGTCTTTTTTTCAACAATAGTGTCAAATACATTATGGCCGATTCACAAAGGTAATCTGAGACAAAAGTTGAACTTTACGACTTTTGGTATCCACAGAAGTCACTTACGACTGTTGGTATTCACAAAAGTCATTTACAAGTCGTATCTTTACTTCCACACTCGGGCTGCAATCTCCGGAATCGGGCCGAAGTGTCCGTAATTGGATCGAAGTCTCCGCAACCAGGCTGGAATCGCTGCACTCGGGGCAGATAATCATTGCCTTCGATGCTAAACACCTGTGTGGGTGCTTACCATCCGTCCCCATGCTCCAGCTGAAACACTGCAGCCCATCAGCCAATCCCAGCTCTGCAGCAAATATACAATCAGAGCTAACACATACAAACCTTCCAACATGTCGCTGAATGTGTTTGTTGCTCTGCCCCTTGCCATGCGGCAAGAAGAGTTGAGGAGGAGGAGGAGGAGGAGAGTAGAGAGGATATTCAGACATAGGATTAACCTATTTGGGATGTCCAGCCAAGATGTCAGGGTCAGATACCGTTTCCTCCCAGATGTCATCTTGGAGATGGGTTGTGAGTGGTAGCAGGAACTTGAGTCTGTGACCTATCTCTCCCATGACATTCCTGCCTATCTCAAGATCCTTGCTGCTCTCCATTGTTTCGCCACAGGGTCGTTCCAAAAGGTCTCCAGTGACCTTGTGGGCATCTCTCAGGCAAGCCAGTCGCAAAGCTTGCATCAGGTACTGAGCTGCATCAATACGAGAGCCCACCTCCACATACAAATGCTCCATACAGTGGACAGGAGAAAAGGGCAACTAGGGATTTCTATCTCATTTTCCGCTTCCCACATGTGCTGGGTGTAATTGATTGTACCCATTTGGCTCTTCAGCCACGCCAACGCAATACACACATCTTCTGCAACAGACACCGATGGCATTCTATCAATGTGCAGGGTGTCTGTGATGCCAGTGGTAGATTCATCGATGTGCATGCAGTGTTTCCAGCAAGTACCCATGACAGCTTTGCATTCCGCATGTCACCTCATGCCTGGTGGATGGCTGCAGGAGAATTTGGCAACATGTGGCTACTGGGTAAGTACCATGCACAAACATGTGGGATATGTATAAATGTAATGTATGATTGCGATCTCACATAAACAGCCGTTTTACAATATTATTCATCATAATAATAATATCCACATTTGTAAAGCGCAAACAATCACCTGTGAGGGTCTCTAGGCGCTGGGGGCCGTCGGGAAGATTAAGCAAGCTATTGCCCAGAGTCACATGGTGCTGGGCTCATCTGCAGCAGGCACCGGGGATCGAACCGTGATCCCCAGATTCCGGAGTCAGTCACCCTGGCCGTGGTGCTACGCCTCTTCCTCCACATACACGGCCTCAACAGACACTGCATGTACTAAAGTATAGAGGTAAATGTAATCAATTGCATGTCACTGTACCTCAGCGTGGGTACAATAGTTCACACATGCGAACTTGAGCCATCATAGAGGGCACTTTTGGTCTCCTGAAGTCACGATTCAGATGTCTTGACAGTACGGGGGGTCCTAATGTACTCCCCTGACGTTGTGTGCAAGATTATGTTAGCATGTTATGTCTTGCACAACATAGCTTTAAGTCATGGCTTTCACAGACCTCTTGTACCGCAGCTAGGTCTGAATCTGGGCAACTGGGCCATTGCACAGAACAGAGGGCTGGGTATGCAAGTCCGTGATCAGCTGGTTGGCATTTTTTTTCACCTGAGCTACCTGTTGTGGTACAGACAAAATGTGGTTTGCAGTCTGTTGTTCCATCCATAGACTACTTTGCAAGCTGCACTAAATGTATGTAAACCACAGCTGTTCACAGGAGTCAAAAGGTTGGCCATGCATTAGGTCATGTGCAGATGTCAGCAATCAGTGTTGTCAATGTCCCTAAGGAATCCATTGCCTCAGAGAATTAAACGTATGTGAATGTGTGAGACCTCCCAGGACCTTTTGACAATGGGAGCCTGATTCACAAAGGGGCCTTTGCACTGTTGCATTGTGAAGTATTTTCCCACAACTGAATCGACTCCCCCACAACTGAGGGCCTCCCGCCATGAGTGATGATGAGCTTGATGAATCAGGCCCTATGTGTCTGGGATTCACAGCACTGGTTCCCCCGAATTTAACGTAACACTACAGTTAACTCTTGAGTTGAGCGCAAAATATGGCCTACATGTACCATAATGCTTAGGAGCAAACTCTTCTGGGATGGGATGTTGTGCCTGGCAACACCCTTTTCCCAGGCCAAACATAATTTAATGGTCTGTTCTACCTTTTGTTTCACGTTGCTAATGTTCCTTTTATGTGTCATTTTGAGGATCTTTAATATAGGGCAGCAAGATGACAGAGGCTCTGATCCGTGACAGAGGATGACTCACATGGCTGCCAGCAACTTCCTGTGATGTATTTCCTGCCTACCACTCCCTGTATCTCATTTCCTGTATGAATGAAAGGGTTCCGGTCTGTTTCTGGAACCTCCGGCCCGAGTGCGTACTTTCCATATGCGGAGTGTAAGCCCAATGAGCGGCACTTCGGCCCTGCATACCGTGCCTATGCTCCGCATACCGAGAGTACGCACTCGGGCGGGAGTTACTGGAAACAACTGGAACCCATTCTTTCATACAGGAAATGACTTACAGGAAGTGGTAAGCAGGAAATACATCACAGGAAGTTGCTGGCAGCCATTTTCTGTTCATTCTGAGCCATCCTCTGTCACAGATCAGATCCTCTGCCATTCTGCTGCTCAGTACAATGCACATAGCTCCAGCATGGCTGAGGGATATGGGGAGAAAGTACCCCCTTTCACTAAAAGGGAACTGGATATCCCAGTAGAAGGAGTGCCAGAAAAAAAACAGGAAATCTTGGGCCAGTCCTCCCAGCACCGTGTGCACCTACCCGCCTATTGCCACTGCACGGGATGGTCCTGAGGGCAGCCTGGCCGACCCTCCATGCTCTGCTGGTGGATCATGAGAGCTGGTAAGCGCATTAACTGCAATATATGTCTGAAAGTATGATGTGAGGGATGACAGAGCTGTGCCATCATGTGTTCCATGCATCCATTTATCTATTCTGTGCAAGTGGAGCAGTCATTATAAGGCCACAGGCTTTCCGTAGTACATAGAATGCACTGCGCAGAGTTCATTCTGGGAGTGGTAGTTTTTGTATACCATCGGGAGAATAGAGCCACACATGTGCATTTGTATATAAAAATGCACTGCCAACACCATTACCAGTGAGCCAAGGGTATTGAAACTGATGTGTGCATTGGGTGAGGAATGGTACAACCACTGTCCAATGTGTGGACAAGAGGCCTATGGGTGTTGGATGCTGTGACTTGCATTTCTTTTGGTGAAATTATGTTCTGATTAGGACAGATCATCATGTGCCAAGGAGTTAAGACAGACTTTGAGATCCTTGCCACCCTCTTAAGTGATACCAACTTCTCTAAGTGGGCCCATATACACACGTCTTCTCAACAGTGGCTTGTATGTCATTTGTCCAGTCAAGGTAGCTGTAACAACTAGCCACAACTGTTCACCAGGGTATGGCACTACCTGAGCAGTCTTCGAAGAACAAATGAGGCACTAGACTGTCTGCTGTTGTGAGGGAATATGAAAATGTTAGACCTCCTTCTTAGCAAAGCTAATATCCCAGCCCCTATTTGGACACGTACACCCAAATCTGCATTTGTGTTGTCTCATACAATGCTACACAGCAGATGACATTTGTTAGAAAGTGTAAAAGTGCAGAGACTCCATACCACAGGACCATTCTAATACCATCCAACCGTCTCCAAACTCCTTTTGTAGACTGGCATTGGAAGATGCCTATGTAGCAATGACAGGATATACAGATTACAAGAATGCAGAAGGTGATGGTTGGTCAGCACAGAAGTATAAGCCATCAAATTTCAAGTAGCATGTCTATGTGTGAGTCAAATCAGGAGATGACAGTAAACATACACATACTGTAGGCTCAAAGTCACTTATAGTATGGTCAGAGGAGAACAAAGTCTTGTGTGTCGTTCTGACATATACAACCACTACATTATGATTTGTCTTTCATTTCAGCGGGCTCAGATAACCAAGAGGACCAGGACCAGGACCCAGGTCGGAGCAGGACATCGTTGGGCCACCGACGGCCACGACCTTTCTCCATGACTGAAGAGGAAGAGGAGAAACCTTCTACATCAGAAGGCAGGGGAATTGCGCCCACCCGGACTAAGCAAGACCACACCTCAAGTGCTATGGACCGGTGGAGGCTGAGGACATTGTAGGGGGATAAACTACTGGACATATTTGGCCGTGGAGGGGATAGCGACTCTCCGCCTGACTAATCACAACTTTATTTTGGTGAGGTCTCCCCGGGGCAGGCCGCAACACAATCTGGGCCTGCCATCATCCCCTCCCTGACTCTAGAGGCCCCCATTCTATCAGGGTCTCCAGCTGCATCCCCTGCCACTGGTCCACCTCCAATTGGCTGCCAGGAAGACCCCAACATAGGCTCTGACCCTAAGACACCCCACCCCTCATATTCAACCCAAGCCCTCCCTGTATTGCAACTCCTGTGCTGATGGGGGCATGTGAGGGTCAGCCAGACATGTCCTCTTGCATCATGCTGCAGATCTGCAATGAGGTTCGTATTATGCAAGAGGAACTTGCAAGATCTATGGCCACCCTCACTGCCAGTGTGACTTTCTTGGGTGCTGCCATGTTGTCTGTCCCAGCACAACGCCCCTCCCAAACCCACCCCAATGTTTCCCCCTGTATATTGCCCCACACTATTTCTCCTCTACTCCTCGGTATTCCAACCCTGTGTGTTGCCTGATCCTGCACCTGTCAGCCAGGAGCCTGCTTCGGATTCAGAGGATCGGAACATTGTGGAGATTGAGGATGACCAGAAGGACAGTTGACTTGTTGGACTTTGACATTGTTTTGGACATTTATACTTTGCCCCTTGTATATAAACTGGTTCCATGGATGTTTCCTGACATGTGTCATCTATGTTGCCATGCCCCTCCAAGTCCCCTAGCCATTTATGTTTAAAGAACATTATCTGTTTGCATTTGTCACTTCCAAATGGATTGAATATCTTTTTTTTCTCAAAACCATTTAATTTACATAAGCTTATTTTTTTGATCAAACTTTCTCTATCTTGATAACTTCATTCTAAATGTCATGTTTAAAGTATGGACATATACCCTGGGAGCATTTATTTGCTCTGCACATGATAGCTTGTTGCACTGATTGGGTTAGACTTTTACATGTGTCACTCACACACATTCATCCTCACATCTCTAGGCCACCACAAGGGTAAACATTTGGACATCAGTACATAATACGCAACTTAGCAAAAGTTGGTGGGTAGGACCGCTGTGAGTAAGTGCTTTTGTGTTGTGGCTGAGATGCAGGTTGATGTGGTGGATCTGCCTGTACAGGGGGAAGTTCCTGAACAGGGGCTGATGGTATCGGTACAGCTGGTGGGAGTGCCTGGACAGGTGGTGGTGGTGGATGTGCAGGAGGGGTGAGTGCCTGCACAGGGGGAGGTGGTGGATGTGCAGATGGGTGGAATGTATGGACTGAGGGCTGGTGGTGGATGTGTACTCTTGCTGTGCTGTGCAGTTTGTGGTACAGGTGTGTGGGTGTGATGTGCTGCAGTTAGATGTGACAGCTCCCCTCCATGCGTTGACCTTGAAGGGAGACTTTGGATACGTTTCAGCAATCCCTCCATCATCCCCTTGCCCAAGGCATTGTGTCTTGCACTCTCTACCCTATGGATGGATATAATGTCATTGATCTTCTTGGACATGTCTTGCCAAGATCTATTCATTCTGTCAAACCCCTGGGTCAGTCTGTCCTCCACCTGAGGGATTTTCTGCATGCCCTGCAGTGACTCCGACATGTCTGACAGGGCAGCCCCTATGGCACAAATGTCCTGCCTCACATCAGCCTGCTGTTAAAAGAAGTCCTCCTCTCACTGGCCACCATAGCCATATGCTAGCCCCTTTGCATGGGCCAGCCATGGCTAAGACATCCAGGTCCACCAACGGGGGGGATTGTGGCAGGTGGTAGTCTGTGTATAGGAGATTGGTATCCAGGGGATACTTGCACCACACCAGCAGTGGAGCCTCCCTCAGATGGTGGAGAAAATGACAGGGAGATGTAGAATGCACAAGCAAACTCACCAACCCCAGCCACAGCTCTGTGTTGCTTTGCCATCCTCCCTGATGTCAACTGCTGAACCTGGCTCCTCATAGGTGTACCTGAAGAAGCAGTCTGCGATCCAGTAGCTTGAGAGGGAAGTGACACCATACTTGATAATCTGCATGACTGATATGCTAACAGGCACACATGACACGCACATAACTGAAATAGTATGTATTTAACTTTTTACACACCAACTACAGATGCTATGCAGAAGAGGATTTGGATATTTGGAATGATTTTGAAATCCATAATAGGGAAACACTTTATATCACGTTTACCTGATGGGCAGCTGCGAGTGGGTTTCACTGCTGCAGCCAGGATGTCTTGCATGCCCCGGGATGGTGTTGTCTGTACCACTGATGGTATATTGCCAGCAGTTGTTATGAGACATACATGTCCTTACTTTAGTAAAGCATGATAGCAATGAGTTAATATGTATTTGTCAATGTCATAGACCATTGATATGCTATTTCTGGCCAGTGTGCCGCATGTGTACCTCCTGACCTTTACATGTGGGCCCCTGGTCAATAGCAGCAGTTGCCAGCTGTTACCTCCACATAGCACTGGCTATCACGTTAACAAACGTGTATGAGAAGGTAACTGATATTTGAAGGAAGGGGATAATTATGTTGAACGCCTCCACCACCCTTTAGTTACACCTTCATTGTTAGGCACATCATGCCTCATGAGAATGATGTTGTCTGTTGACATATCTGAAGGAGTGTACATCATCATGCAGACCAGTTTCACAGTTGCACATCAGATCATATCATTGCATTGGAGAGTTAATATGTGATATGTCCAATAGTCAGGCACATATTGTGGCACATTTCTGCTTTCCTCTCCATGAAGTCACAATGTCCATTTAGGACTGGGAGATTACACATTTGTTATGTTCAATCTTTGTGTGTTGTCTGTTCCCATTATACATGTACGACATCATGTTAGAACTTAGCTGTCAATGGATGATGTCTTGTCCAGCGCACATCCTAACCTCATATATTATCCTGTCACTTATATATGGGAATACGGTAGGAGAGGAGGCAAGCTGAAATACATATTGTGGTGAAGTGTAGAAGCTTGGATGTTTGCCGCCTACACTTGATTTGCATTGTGCAGTTCAGACACCTGATATATATGTTTCACTTCATCTACATCCACCTTAGCAGCGCATACACCCTTCCCAAAACAACACAACCTAACTGGCATCAGTGCAACCCTCATCCACACCAATTTCCATACATTTTGTTCCCTGGGATTTTCAATGAGAGTTTTCATATCATTGACTTACAATCCAGTTGTGGCTACTCCACTTTATATGACACAATATGGTCTATTATACATACATTCCTGCACTCACTTGCCATACATTTAGTGTCATCCTTTCACTAGCCACCATGGTGTGATATGGTATGTCTTAAAATGCCATGTGTGGATAAATTGTGATTAGGGACAACAGTGATGTTGTAACATACTGAGGACATGAAATCCACATTTTATGAGCATTCAGGTACATGAATCTTGGACTGTGCAAAAAAGACGAGCCAGCAGGATCTCAAGAGGGTGCCGCACCTAACTTATTATCTGCAATTTATTACTAGAAACACAAGTATCTGATATGTGCACTCAAGAAGGCACCCACTGCCAGGGTGCAAGGGTGCACCATATGTTGGTTCAATCAATTCATTAAAAATAAACAAACAATGCAGAATGATTCTGGGGAAAGTGCGTATAAGTCTTCTTTTATTCAGTTGTTGCTTGTATATAACATGTATTACAGCATAAAAACAGCCAACAAGTTTCGTCCAAAACAATAGACTTCTTCAGGGCTATAAAAACAACATATATAAATATACATTGATAGGAGTCTAACAATATACACCAGACATGAAGACATAACAGTTTTGTGGCATAAATATGGTAAATGCCTCAATGTGATCAAAAACATTACAACAAGAAAACATTACCTCATATTTGACACAGATGTTTAGGACTAGTGATCAAACATAAACAAACAAGTAATATCCCAAAGAAATAAACCGTACAGTTATGTATGTTAAAATACACGAAGCCTTGAGAGACATTATTCAATTAGTTTAGCAACACCCGGAATATCCAATTCAATCCGATACATAGCGCAGTCTTCCCTCAGTATATGCATATGGTGAGGGGTACTCACTGGGATACGTAGTGGAGGACGACAAAGAGAACAAAGTATGGAAAAAGATAAGAAAAAGAAGATAGGTATAGAAATTGGGTAGGGAAAATCAGGTGAAAATAAAAATAGATAAAGTTAATCATTCTAGTGCAAGTCCCAACATAGAGTTTACAACAACATGGGACAAACGGAGCTTAGAGACATATCAATGAGTCTAGGAATATGGTATCTGAGCAGTAATCTCTGGCTGGGGCCGGATAAGTGTAATCAATGGGCCGGTTTGCAATTTTTACAAAACGGAACTTTAAGAATGTGTGATAAATGGTAGAGGAGGTCATGAAAAACAGTTTGGGCAGGGCAAAGGCTACGGCCAGACACTACATCATAACCCAGAAAAGTTTTATCCTTTCTTCCTGCATCTTGGTACATGCAGGGCACAATTTGCGTTCCACTCAGTGTACAACACTGACGGGATTTGCGCTCCCCTCAGTGTACAACACTGAGAGTAGTGCAAATTGTGCATTGCATGTACTATGATGCAAAGGATAAAACTTTTCTGGGTTATGATGTAGTGTCTGGCCGTACCCTTTTCCCTTTTTGTAAAAATAGCAATCTGGCCCATTGATTAAACTTTATCTGGCCCCAGCCGGAGATTATGGCTTGAGCCGGAGATTACAGGCTGAGCCGGAGAGTACGCTCCGAGTGCCCTGAGTACGGTCCGGGTGCGGAAATTCCAGCCTGAGTGTGGACGTAAAGTTAGGAGTCATAAGTGCATTCTGTGAATACCAAAAATCGTAAGTCCTTTCTGTGAATACCAAAAGTAGTACATTTTGGATTCTGTCTCAGATTAGTTCTGTGAATCGGGCCCATAGTTTTGCCCGGAACATAAGACTGCATTTTAAGTTTAGGTCTCTCAGTCTCTGTTTGACTGCTACAAAGGTCTTTCTTTGTTCCTGGAATGTGGGTACACCGTTATAGAGTGACCTTCAAAGAAAAATCACCGTCCACTGCGAGAGAGCTGGAGGATCCCTGTCCCTATAATTAAATATCTTCTCAATAATTGCTCAGGGAGGTGCGCCAGGTCTAGGAGGGGTCACCAATGCTCTTTGCACACGTTCGATACTTAAAAACTGCGACAACTGTTTGGGAGCCATTTTGTGAACAATCCAGTCCTCTAGGAATAATTCCACCGAGGGGCCATCTGATTTTTCAGGAAATACAACAAATCTCAGGTTCCCTCTCCTTGACTTTCCTTCGGAGTCCTCTGTCCTATTATCCAGTTTTAGGACTTGTCTGTTCAGTTCCACCACCGTGGCACTGAGTTTTTTACCTCCTCCTTTAGGGCATCCCTGGCTTTTTTAGTGACTGTCACCCTGTCTGAAACTTTCCGAAGATCAGACCTCAGTAAACTAACGTCTATGGCCACAGCGTCTATCTTCCGAACCATGTCGTCCCGTGTCGTCTGGAAAGCCCGGATAACATCCATTAGCATTGCTGGGTCTTGGGTAGCTCACCCCGACGTACCTCCTCCCAGGATCCACCTCTCAGGGATCTGGACCGTGTGATACAGGTAGTGTTTGATATTTTATTCGATTGGGCCTTCGTCGCTTTGTCTTTCCCCATATCGACCAGCTAATGGTGTCGTACAATATCTTGTGGTGCCCTTCTTAGCAAAGGGGCCTCCAGGCCGCCACAACCAAAATCTTCAACCCCACCAAAGTTTGGCCTCTCACACTTGGGTTACGCTGCTCTTCCTTTGCTTCTGTAGCATTGTCTCTCCACCAGGTATTCCATAAGGGGATCATCACCACGAGGCCCCTTGACGTTTCGCCCCCGGGCACCTTACCTTGATGTTCTTGGCTCGGTCCCTGCCAGCCTCCCGTCAATTGTGGCCTTCTCTGGGTTCATGCATGTGAGAGACCACAATTGTGGCCCTGGCCCCCTTTACTCCGCTCAAGTTTCTCCCATGGCCCCTGGGGTACAGACAGTACACACAGCAGTGCCAACCCCCCTCCTCTAATCAGGCGAACCTGTTTGTGATATCCCAGGACAGATCACCAGGGGGTCCCCTCACCAGGTCCCCCCCACTCTTGCTGCATTCAGCCAGGGGCCACACACGCCCACCTGCTCCACGATGGCACACTGTCCTCGAAGTCCTGCACCACCAGCCAGGAAGGGTCGCACCTTGGTCTGGCCAGACCCTCAGCAAGCCTCGGCAGTAATCCGGCTTCTTCTTATCTGCATCAGTGCCCTTGTTGATTTCCAGCACTGCTGGTCCTCCCCGGATGTCAGGAGAAGGAGGACTCCGCCGCCTGTGCTCCCCAGCTCCCTGAGGCTCCTATGGCTCCAACTTCTGAGGTTTCGAGCAATGGGGGATCCAGGTCTTACAGGCCCTCTGCTGCAAATCTCTTTATTCGGGCCGCTGCACCTCTTACTGAACTCTGTGTGTGCAGTGTGCGCCCGCTCGTCTTCAATGATTGTTGCCTGCCGGGCCCGCAGGCCGATCTCACCTCCTAAGGGTCCACCAAGGTCTCCGGGCTCGCCTTTCTATTCCTCCCGCTCCGCCTCATACAAAATGGTTTCAGCTCCTCTGCAGGACCGGGGCTCTGTTCTGACGCTCACAGGGTCCCGCACTGTCTATATCGGTCAGAAGGCAGCAGGAGGTCTCGCGGGTCCTGTGAGACCAATTATATCTCTGTCATGGGCCAGGATACCGCAGGATGTATAATTTCTTTGGACCGCCGCCCAGTGATCTACTTGGCCATGATGCCAAGCCACGCCCCCCTACCTATTGAATTTTATAAACTTTTCATGCCACTGCTAACCAGCTTATTGTTGCCTTTATTTAATGCGAATTAGATACACCAAAACCCCTTAAATAAACCACCAGTAAGGGGAGCACCCAAACCGAAGTTATTTGCTGACGATCTAATTCTCTATCTAGAAGCGGACTCGGCAAACATTAAACACATTTTTGATAAAATTAGATTTTTCTCCGATCTGGGGGGATATCAAATTAATGATAACACATCAGAAATTCTATTATTTAATTGTCATGACCAGTTTTTACCGCTGGATCTTCGGACCCAGGCTGCAGAGGATTAGCCCATTCGTTTTTTAGGTATCTTGGTTTTGCATTATTTTTCACAATTCTTTTTACTCAACTATATTACCACCCTTAATAAAGTCAGAAAAATTCTAAATAACTGACTATCTCACTCTATAATTGGAAGAATTGCTTTGAAAAAAATGATGGTACTCCTGTTATTTATCTTTTCAAACAGATCACTGACACAACACCAACTCTTATAATATCCACCTACAAAATTATCGAGTCACTAATATCGTATACAAAAATATCGAAACCCAATACACAAAACTAAAATAACCCAAACAATGATAAAAAAAGTTTTAATAAATGTTGATGACAAAAATATCGACAACAATAAAAGAACACAAAAATATTGATAAAATGAAAATAACATAAACTATCCAAAAAAATAACATTTAAACATAAAAAACTAGTTTCAATAATATAAAAACATAACATGTATCAAACATTAAAAACAAACAATAAAAAAATTACAACATTAATAAAACTAAAACACAAACAAATACAATTAAAAATAAAAAACAAATAAATTAACAAACACTACAACATAAAAAATTATCACAACTATCAAAAATAAACAGATATATATATATATTACATATATAAAACATATATAACATTTATTAACACATTCATTTTAATTTTATTACTAAAAAGAATAAAAACAAACATTAAATAAACATAATTATCATTTAACAAATTCAATTATAACTGCCAAAAATTTCGAAAAAAGCTATCTCAAACAATGAATTTAAACTACACCAACACAAACCAATAGAAAACTCAAACTAATTAAATAAACACTATAAAAGCGATCAAATAATTAACACAAAATTTACAGTGAAACGGACAAACACTGCAGAAGGACGAAAGTTTGCAAGACAGAAAACAGAACATAAAAAATCTACACAAACAGCTAAACAAAACTCTCATTAAAGGTAAGCACAAAACTTTTTAAATAAATACATTAAATTAGCATAAAAAATATAAACAAATTAACTAAAAATATAAATAATTTTACTTTATATTTCACAGACTAAAGTTAACTAAAACACAATGTAGAAAATTCAAAACAATGATTTACTTAGAAAACAACTACAAAATCAACATTAACGAAAAATATAAAACAAAGTAAGTATATATCTCAACAAACTAATAGAGTTAACTGATTAAAACTAAAAAATGTGTTAGAAAAGCTAAACATAACTAACAAATAATTTTATTTTAACTGCTTCCACAGACTTCAACAAACAGCAACATCAACAAAATAAACTACATCAACTAAAATAAATAAATAAAAATAGAGACTAAATAAACAAAACTAACAAACTAAATGTAACACTTCAATAAAATTTACATTTTCCTTTTTAACCAACAGAAAAAAAAGAAACCAGTGAATAAACTACAAACATCAAAAAAGTATCCAACAAGAAAAGCAAAACAAGATATATGTATGAATATTTTGAAATTTAATAACCACATAAACATGTTTACTCTTCAACAATTAATAATTATTAAATACATATATATATATATATATATATATATATATATATATATATATATATATATTTATTTCCCAGGTGCTCCGGTATGCCTGCCACCTCCAAAGCAGAGGGCGCGTCGACAAACGGACCGCCAAAGCCCGGCCCGAAAATATCAAGAAAGAGTTCCTTTGAAGAAAGGAAAGTCGACGACTTGTCTGCTGCGCTCAGTATTTTATTGTCAGCACAAACGTTAGACGCGTTTCGCCTGTAGAACAGGCTTGTTCACTAACGGTTCACATAAAGTTTTCTGCCATTTTTAAACAAAACAGTGATTGCGTGACACGTGACAAACTACAAAACCATAAATAGTGAAAACAGACTGGTAGTTCTTTACGAAAATATCTCGTGTGTCGGCTCTAATGATTGTAACAAAAACAGTAAATATATTAAATACATTATCCTGACAATTATATGCCTCAAAACTAACTTTAAATTATGCAGGGTCATTCTTGTACCGATTTCAAACTTTGAGGCAAACACGTCATTTTTTAAATAAAATTTTGGTGATATGTCAGGATACGAACCATGGGCAAATGTGTCTACATCATAGTCGGGACAGCCCCAGTGGGCTAACCTATTGCCACAATAGACTAATTAATATACATGATTTCAGATAAACCACGGTTACAGAAAATCAAGCCCAAGTGGGCAAACTTAACACTGTGCTGAAAACATGAGCAAGTTCATTGAGACCACCTTTGATTTACATTAGTCTGTGTAAAGTGCTTATACTAGAAAAAATATATATTTTAAAAGTTCACCAGATTCAATCTTTACAAAATTTCTTTACAGATAATCAGGCTCGGGAGGAAGCGGAATTGCTTTTAGAGGTGTGTGTGGAAGTCTTCTTCAATATTAAGACCCTCAGGGATCTTTGTATTGAGACGAATGATGTAACTCGACTCTAATTTTCTCAATCTTTTGACTCGATCACCTCCCCTAACGCTCATAGGGACTGCGTGAATCTAAAGCTAACATACGATATCAGTGAGATCAGTGTCAATTTCCTGGACGTGACTGTCTTCATTGCAAATGACAAGTTAGAGACAAAACTGTATCGTAAAGCCACAGATGGTAACACCCTGCTGCATGCCTCTAGCTTCCACCCGAAGAACTTGGTAAGAAGCATTCCCTATGGTGAATGCCTTAGGGCTATGAGGAATTGCAGCAATACCCAAGACTTAAACATAGAACTAGGATGTTTGAGGGGACGCTTCTCAGCAAGGGGATATCCCCGGGCTTGGGTCGAAACAGCAATTGTGAAAGCACAAAAGAAATCAAGGGAACAAATACTCTTTAGCCGGGAGCAACAGCCAGATGTGCGAGCTACTGTAAAGGATGACCAGTGTAGACTAATTACTAATTACAATACTCAAGAGGGCAGCTTGCGTAAGATTCTACAAAAGCATTGGCACATCATTGCAAATGACCCCGTATTAAAGAAGCAAGTGGGTCGCAAACCTCTAATAACATTCAGAAAAGCAAAATCCCTGAAACAATCCTTGGTCTCTAACATGCTACCAACGACACAGGTGCAGGCACCCAAAACATGGCTTAAAAGAAAAGATGGTTTTGTAAAATGTGCAAAATGTAAAGCCTGTATCCATGGCAGGAATACATCTACTTTCTCAGGCGGCCTACTGCCCCATGCAAGTAAGATTAGAGGTCAATACTCATGTAGGACTGATTTTGCTGTCTATGTGCTGCGGTGCCCATGTGGCCTTCAGTACGTAGGCAGCACGATCTTGCCTGTTCACAAGCGTATCCTGCAGCACCTAAGGGCCATTAAGAATGGAGATAAGACCTATACCGTGGCCAGGCATTTTGATCAATATCATAACAGAAACACTGTGGGTTTTGAGTATTGTGTGATTGACGCAGTCCCTATGAGCGTTAGGGGAGGTGATCGAGTCAAAAGATTGAGAAAATTAGAGTCGAGTTACATCATTCGTCTCAATACAAAGATCCCTGAGGGTCTTAATATTGAAGAAGACTTCCACACACACCTATAAAAGCAATTCCGCTTCCTCCCGAGCCTGATTATCTGTAAAGAAATTTTGTAAAGATTGAATCTGGTGAACTTTTAAAATATATATTTTTTCTAGTATAAGCACTTTACACAGACTAATGTAAATCAAAGGTGGTATCAATGAACTTGCTCATGTTTTCAGCACAGTGTTAAGTTTGCCCACTTGGGCTTGATTTTCTGTAACCGTGGTTTATCTGAAATCATGTATATTAATTAGTCTATTGTGGCAATAGGTTAGCCCACTGGGGCTGTCCCGACTATGATGTAGACACATTTGCCCATGGTTCGTATCCTGACATATCACCAAAATGTTATTTAAAAAATGACGTGTTTGCCTCAAAGTTTGAAATCGGTACAAGAATGACCCTGCATAATTTAAAGTTAGTTTTGAGGCATATAATTGTCAGGATAATGTATTTAATATATTTACTGTTTTGATTGCAATCATCAGAGCTGACACACGAGATATTTTCGTAAAGAACTACCAGTCTGTTTTCACTATTTATGGTTTTGTAGTTTGTCACGTGTCACGCAATCACTGTTTTGTTTAAAAATGGCAGAAAACTTTATGTGAACCGTTAGTGAACAAGCCTGTTCTACAGGCGAAACGCGTCTAACGTTTGTGCTGACAATAAAATACTGAGCGCAGCAGACAAGTCGTCGACTTTCCTTTCTTCAAAGGAACTCTTTCTTGATATATATATATAAATACATTCACAGATATTCAAAGAAAATGACAGAAGGGGCAAAGTTCATCTCACAAAAATGAAAACTACTTCTGTGCTACATGGACTATACTTATACGCAATAGAAAATAACTGAGATTAAAACTCATTGGAAATGTAGTAAATACTACTCCAATCCTTGCTAGGGTAGAGCAACAACAATAGGAACAAATGTTATGAATGTTACGGAACACAACCATCCCCCCATTGTCACAGAAATTGAGGTGAGAGATGCTTTAGAAACCATCAAAGAAGCAGGCACCAGCTCGCAACAAACTAGACTCTAAAATGACTAATATCCAGAACTAAGATATCTACTGCTCAAACACCACCCATACAAAGGAGCAAACATTTCTGGGTTATGATGTAGCCTATGGCCTTACCCTTTTCCCTTCCCAGACTATTTTTCATGACCTCCTCTACCATTTATCACACATTCCTAATGTTCCTTTTTGTTAAAATTGCATTCCAGCCCAGTGATTACACTTTATCCGGCCTGAGCCGAAGATTACGGCCCTAGCCGGAGAGTACGGTCCGGGTGCGGAGAGTACAGTCTGGGTTCGGAGATTCCAGCCCAACTGTGGATGTAAAGTTAGGAGTCGTAAGTGATTTCTGTGAATATCAAAAATCGTAGGTGCCTTCTGTGAATATCAGAAGTAGTAAGTTTAGGATCTTGTCTCAGATTAGTTCTGTGAATCGGCCCCATAGTATTTAAAACAAAACACGAATCCATCGAAAAGGAATGCCCAAAAAAAATGAAAAAATACAACTGTAGAAAAAAGACTCCAAAGGCGCAATCCTCTCAATAAAGAAACCCTCAAAAACCCAAAAATTAGTTTAAAACAAAGCTCAAACAAACCCTTAAAATAAAAGGAAATGTAAAAAAGTAATGCATTTCAAAGAAACAAAATACCTTTTACTTTTTTATTTTTTTAAACGTGTCCTCATCACTATACCTTAACGAAATGAGAAACCTGCATCAAAAAAACACCCTCCCACAATCACGCATACAAACCCACACACATTAATTACAACATTAAATACAACTTAGCATAATTAAATATCACATAACTTACACTATGGGCCTGATTCTGATGCGGTTAGGAAGGCCCCTAACAGCATTTGCTCCTTCCAAATCGAATCGCGAACGTGTCTTTCTGACCGACTCTGAAAGGTTTCCGACTGACCTAGTATGATGCGCGTTAAGAATATCCCAATCCAAACCCAACGGCATTTATAATGACTGAGCATCAGATTCGTACGTCTCTATGGGCTGCATTTCCGAACAACTGGGTACGATGCTGGATTTGGACAGCCTTTCCGAATTGTGCCATCTGATTCAAATTGGCAGTCGGAATCAGACTTTGGGGACCCGTAGTGCGCCCTACTTCAACCGAAGCCTTCCCAATCGCACCTGTGGGGGTACCCAGATGTCCCCCCTTACCAGCCAGTCAGAGTGTGGCAGGCACCAGGGGGTGCCCGCCATATGGTGGCTGATTTTCTCCAGCCACCCCTTTCTTCAAAGGGAGCCTATGCATTCGGATGGAACAAAGGCTCCTTTTGAAGTCAACCAAATCGTACCTGGAAACCTCCGGACCAAATCGTATCTGGAAACCTCTAGGATGGATTGTACTCGGTCGGTTGGACTCTCCCGATCCGATCGGTTGGAAACCATTCCCAAACCCATTTGGTCGGAAGCTTTCCAAACCGCATCAGAATTGGGCCCTAAATGCTTTAAGGACTGTAGCGAAGAGGGGGAGAAATAGACCCATATAAGTCAATCTTAGCAATAAACATCCTGATCATAGCCTATTACATTCTGCTTGCTTTATGTATTTGGTGAAGATAAAGATGTTTTTAGAGTATCTATGAACTATTACTGTACATTGCTATTTATCGCTCCAGAATTATTGATTATTGAGATTTAGCTTATTTTTGTATTTTGGGTCTGTAATTATTGGAATAAATAACATTTTTTTTTTAAATTGCGTGGTGGTTTCTGATTTGCCATTGTGACCCTAACCATGATCATACTGTGATGAATTTGCAGAATCTATGTTTAGAAAGTGTGATTTGTGTATAAAAGCTCTTGGACTTTAGCTGCTCAAGTTTAGTCTTAGCTTTAACTTTTGTTTAGTTTTGGGGTTCTATTGAATTGTACAACTGTCATTAGGACTACTGTTACTAGAGACTTTGGGTCCATTACGATGGCGGGCGGACTTTGTCCGTATCGGTAGATGATGTAAACGATTCCACTGAGTTAATGGACTTTGTATCTGACCTTAATATACGTGAAGATACGTCCGTAGAGAGTGGATTACGTCAAAAATCTAAATTCATTCCTACAACAGTAACAGATTTAAGTATTGATGAATTCTCGAGAAAAGTAACTGAGGAACTACACAAATTAGAGGACAGTTACGTTAAGAACAATAAGTACATATGCCCCCCTAATCTAACCAATGATGATAAGGCTATGAATTGTATGCTGTAATTTTAACAACCAGAAAGAAAAAAAATGTGCACAACTGAATAAAGGAAAATCTCATCACAAAGATATTCAAGCTCATTGTGAATCTTTTGGGATACATTGTATTTTTCATCTGTTGTTTTTTATGGACTTTGACATACATTACTGTCTACTATATACAAACTGTAGTTGTGTGCTGAGCCATTCCTGTTCTTTGTCCGTATCGGGAAATGGGACCGCCCGCTATTGTCGTGGGGGTCCCGCAGGTGGCATTAGGATGCGCCCGCCAGTGTGGCGGGCGCATCCCACATTTTAAACATTGTGGCGGGCGGTGCTGCAAGCAGCACCCGCTGCAATGTGTAAAATGCATGCTGTGCATTTGAATGCACAACGTGACAGACACTGCGCGGTGCCAGTCACCTTGTGCATGCAAATGCAGGGGGGTGCACCCCCACCCCCTGAACACCCTGGGGTCCCGCAACGGGCCCCCAAAAACAAAACCGCCTGCCTTTCCATGGCGGAGTCTCCGCCATGGAAAGGCAGTTCACCACAATGATTATAATATGGATGGCGGTGCCTGCAAGGCACCGCCACCATGTTCCTGGGCTTTTCTGCCCGGTAGGCAATTGGGCGGATTGCCTACCGGCAGAAAACTGGCAGACGGTCTTCCCGTCCGCCGGGGTCCCCCCTGCCATCGTAATGTGGCGGGGAAAAGTCATGCGGGCGGTAGGTTTTGGCGGGTGGATTGCCACCCCCATACGGGCGGTGGTGATCCGCCCACTATCATAATGACCCCCTTTGTTTTTCTATGTCTCTTTGATATACTCTCCATAGGATGTGTCTATACTCTTCACGTGTTTGATATTTAAAGTTCTTACTTAGATTCTGTTAACCAGGGTTTAATTAGTGCTATGATTTTGTATTTACTTGTAAGTTATGTATTTTGAGCCTTTATGGCATTTCATGTATTTTTTCACTGTACTGCATTTACTATTTCTGTATTAAAATTCACTTCTTGCTCAATTTTTGGGCAAGAACTCAATTCTTTATGTTACCAATATTTATTTCCACTCCACTTCGCTTGCAGAGTTTGTAGAGCTTTCCGCACTCCGCATTACGCAGAGATGGCGCAGAGATGGCAGAGTTAAAAAACCACTCTGCTTTGTGTTGCGGAGCGTAGTTTTTTTCCTCGCTCGCGTTCGTCAATGTCATGTTTGTGAGCACAAGCTAGGAAAATCCACCTTCCGGTGAGATGTTTCCTCGTTCGCGATCGTCAGCATCAAATTGGCGAGCGCAAGTGTGGAAAATCAACATCTCGGTGAGATTTCTCAACATGGGGGGTGTAGATTTCTCATTGCGAGTGGTCGCGTATGCTTGCAACTGCTCGCATTGAGAAACTGTTCATTTGCATTGAGAAAGATGAAGCTCGAGTAAAAATGTTGCAGAAAGGAAAGCAGCGCCCGTTTGCACTGTGCATGATGCCATTTGCCGTGATTGCACAGTGTGGACAAGCATCTGGCACAGCAAATCACCACAAACAGCATTTTGCTATCGTACTCCGCTGCTTGCAGGCCTTCGCGTATCGCAGCACAGTTTTTTTCCACTTCGCTGAGTTCCGTGTAGCAGAACTCCACGAACTTCGCGAACTCCGACCAGGGTTACTAAATACTGGCATTCAGATGAGGCGTGCAGTCTCTAACCACTGGATCAACTGATAACTGATGTTTATTGGATTTGGCTCTCACAGATCTTATGTCTCTTTATAGTTAGTGCATCTTTTGCAAAGTTACTAAGCAGCTCCCCCACACCATTGATAAATAAGACACATACAGTGGGACTAGGATACATCCCTGAATGAACGCCTTGCTTATACAAAAATGGCTTGGCCATCTCTCCCCTTGGGTCCCAGCAAACTATAACAAAATTATCTTTATGCAGTCCCATTCAAATATTAAGTAGGTCTTCATGAATTCCTAGTGCAGCCAGAAAAGTCCACAAACGTTCAGGGCAATTTCAAATGCTATCTAGGATTAGCAGATGTTTACTGTAATGCTACTTTACATTTGTTTTCCCCCTTACCCTAACATTGTCACCAGCTGCTGCGAAAAATATTCCTTTTAATTTCCAACATTTAAATACTGGCAGCTAGAGGAATTGTTTTGGAAGCAATATATATTTAAGAATTAGGCTACTAAATTTGACCACGCAATTAAGGTAATGTAATTAGAATTGAAGTTTGGGGATTAACCACTGTTATATTAGATCCTGTCAATACTGCAAATGGACAATGAGTGCACACCCCAATTTGATATAGAAACCACTTATCAAAGTTAGACAACCCTTGAATGTGAGCCATTTGCTTCCTGTCCATGTTGTTTACTGCACAGTTTTTGACCAACTTTCATGGAATGCTGTTGGAGTATGTAGTACATTTTCAGCATCTTTTTTATTGTTGCAAGGATCTGATCTGAACTGACTCTCTCGCACCCTAGCCTGTAGTTAATGTTATTTGACAGGAAGGTAGAACAATCCTATGGATAATCAGAGGTAGGAGCATAGACTGAGCCAACGTTTTTGATGTAAATGTAAGGCTTCTTCCATGTGGTGGCAGTTTGTAAGGGCTATAAATGTTCAATATTGCCTGTTGCTTGTGGGTGGAGGAATTGGTGTACAGCACAGCAACAGATTATGGAGAAGGTCGCTATCTTACTCTGAACTGTGACTAAGCAGCTGCACTGCCTAAATAGAAGGATCCACAAAGATAGATAGGCTTGGCTAATGGCAGCCTAAGTTCACATTTGGTAGCTTGGTTTTATCAGCAAAGCAATACTCATAGAAATGTGTGTGAAATGCTGGGTGTAACAAAACAACCATTCAAAACAGCTAAAGAAGTGAAGAACACAATTTTCAAAACCATGTTTAATAAAACTAAGTAAATAATAATATAAATATATCAGGATGCCGAAAAAAAAGGGTGTCTTAACACATGGAAAGGTAAAAAAGTGTCCAAACATTAAAATGAGAGTATACTCTTACCAAGTGTTCACTAGAAGATAGAAATGCACCAACAATATTTACTGAATAGAACCATCATTCACAAGGGTTGATATGGCTGGGCTACATTTAGTTAAGTATAATAACTTGAAAAAAGGAAGCCTAGCTTGGGCTCGTATTGTTGGGCTAGAGTTAAGTAACTCACACTAGTGGTCCATGGTCATTTTCAGGCATTACAGTATGCTTGCCTACTACATTCCTGGAACTGGTTCCTTCTGGAATTGTTGCACTGAATGCAGTACAATTGACAGGTGTAGGGGACTGAGAATAGGTCCACAAGACTTCTTAGTAGAAAGAAGGGAAGTCATTCCTTCTTAGTCTTTATGAGCATGGGGTAAAACTAGCATACAATTACTAGGTATCAATAACCTATTATAAAAGAGGAGCATCCCGATAGATCAGCAGAGGAGTCACTTCCGCTGACACCGAGGTCCCTGCATGCTGAGAAATCACCAGCAGTCTGACATCTTGTGAGGGGTGTCCTGTTCGTGACCAAGTCCCCTCTATGCCATCATTTAACGGGGTTGGATCATCCCTTGGGGGGATTCTTGGCTCTACACCTACACACACTAACTACATGAAGGGCCTGATTCCGATGTGGTTAGGAAGGCCACCTAACGGCATATGCTCCTTCCAAATCAGATCGGAAACGTGTCTTTCCAACCGACTCAGAAAGGTTTCCGACTGACCGAGTATGATGCGAGTTAGGCGTTAGGAATATCCTAATCCTAACCCGACGGCATTCGGGATGACCGAGCCGTACAGAGCAGAATCATATGTCTCTACGGGCAGCGTTTCTGAATGACCGAGTACGATGCGGGATTTGGACAGCCTTTACGAATCATGCTCTCTGACTCGAATCAGTAGTCAGAATCAGAATTTGGGGGGCCCGAAGTGGGCCTTCTGCACCCGGAGCCTTCCTAATCGGGCCTGTGGGGGTACCCATGGGTCCCCCCTTACCAGCCATGCACAGTGTGGCAGGCACTAGGGGGTGCCCACCACAGGGTGCCCTATTTTCCCCAGCCACCCCTTTCTCCAAATGGGAGCCTATGCATTCGGTCGGAGCAAAGGCTCCCATTGAAGTCAATGGGAGTCCAACCAAATCATATATTTGTCGCACTCCATTAGGGAGGTGCTTCTGGCACTGCTTCCCAGTCCCAAGGGTAAGAAACTCACACGCCGGTTCACCCAGTTTGGACCAGTGTTGGCTAAAAGGAGAATTGCGATTAGTTGGATGAGCCCGTAGCCCCCCAATAGAAAATTGGGCTAAAGACCTGAGAGAGAGGCCACAGCAGTGTTAATTCGCATGCCACGTGTGAGACATGACAAGAAATTGGAGGAAGATGCAAGTTCGTGGTATACTATGATTTCGGAAATCCCTAGTGGTGAGGCCCCCACTTCACTAGCCAGTGAGGGAACAAGGGATGAAAGTGGCGAACCAACAGAGAGGGAATAGATGGGATAAAACCTCCGGATATCGAGTATAGTAGGAGTATAGGACATGGAATCCAGTGCCCTTCACTTACGGATATGGGGACATGTTTCACCCATGTGACTCAGAGGGGGTGGTGGGAGAGGGGGAACAAGGTTCAATTGTTGGGGGTTGTTGTTCGGAACTGCGGTTGTTTATATCCGACCAATGTGAGAGGCGACCTCTTGGCAGGTTTTCATTATGACCAAATTCTTAACAGACGAGGATGTATTACTTTTTCTTCAAGTTTGTTATTTGTGATTTAAGGATATGTGCTTCTTAATGCAGTCATGAGTGCATTAGTGTTATGGTCGGAATGATATTAATAAAACCATTTAAAAAAAACTATCTATTAAATCGGATTAATTTCAGTTTTATTTAATAATTAAAAAAATTATATATTTTATTTACTTCACTTAAAAATTGCTAATATTTTGATTTTAAAAACATATTTGACAAAATGTAACCATATATAATAAATAAAAATTGGCAACTAATAAAATGTAAAAAATGTGCGACATTTTTCAAAAATCTCTTCATCGTTATCCCCTACTAATCCAACATCCCGCTACTAAAAGAAAATTATAATTCTTAAAAAAATTAAAACAATTAACAGTTGCAAATGATAACAATGTATTAAATAGAAATTATTCTAAAATTAACACATATTAATAAATAAACAGAATAAAAAATACATCACATACTATTTTACGCTATACAAGATATTATATCCAACAATATATAATACATCGATATTTTTTTATCGATATTTAAAAATGTGCATAACAATCTAAACTAGGGTCCCCTGTAGACACTAAGGTGCTGATTCCGATCCGGGTCGGAAAGCACTCCGACCGAGCCGGATCCGGAGTGTTTTCCGACCGAGCCGGAGTCCTGCAGTCCGACCGAGCAAGTACGATGTGGCCGTATGCTGCCGGACTCGGTTCGGTCGGATTCCCATTGAAGTCAATGGGAGCCGGTCGTACGACGTTTAGATGGCCTCCCATTGATTGAATGGGTACATCTCGCGCAAGGGCGCCCCCTACAGTGGGTACGCGTCGATGCCATCCGCATCATACATGCCTGTGTTGGGGGGACCCTTGGGTCTCCCCCTGTGTCCGAGTCGTAGGGCTGTGGGTGTCAGGGGGTCCGACGCAGACCCCCAAAGGCAACCACATGGTCGTTTTGCGAGCCGGACACTCCGGCTCGCACAGGCTGTCCGACGCGTGCATCGTACTGGCACTGGCGCATCCATTGCACGCCACGGTTAGCTTATGACCAAGACGTACGGAGCGGTTCAGACCCGGAAACGACTTGGTCGGTGAATTTCACGTAGCTTGCATCGTACTTGCTCGCTCGTACAGCTGTATGAGTCAGGCGGAAAACATGCGTACGGCTCGTAGTTTTTCCGGCCGGATCGCGTTCGGTGCCCTTCCGACCCGGATCGGAATCGGCCCCTTTACAGGTCATCCGAATCAGAGCTGCCCTGATAGATCCAACTACATACTTCACTTTGGCCCGATCATTAGAGAATTGTCCAGGGCGAAAAGCAAAGTGACATGTTAAATAGTTTAAAAATTCCTTTAATTTTGGACTTGTGTCTAAAAGGCAGCCACTGTGTCCACATGTATGCCCATAGTGGTCATGTTCCAGGGGTGTCCCAACCTGAGATTCTTCTGGGGCTTGTCTCTTCGTGGCACTGCAAAAAAAATAAAAATAAGGCCGAGCCTTGGGGCATTGCAAGATCATGAGGGCTGGCCAGCATGGGGTAGGCCTAGTAAGGTATGGCAATAAAAAAATACTTTTCGTTTAATAGAAAAAAAATCCTGGATCCCCCCCCCCCCAAAAAAAAAGTTAAAGTCATGTTTTAATTAGGTATGGCAATAATATGTTACTTTTAATTAAAAAAAAAAACTTTCAATTTGAACTTTAAAGTGACATTATAATTATGTTGAAATGTCAGTTAAAATGTTACATTTTTTACTCTAAAAATCACTGAAATTCAGTAGTTATGGTCAACTGAACTAAAACTCGCACCCTTGCCATGCACTGCTTATGACCTTACATTACATCACTCGTGGCATGTTTTGTGACATCAGTGATAACATCAATGCGACACCTGAAATTACATCATTGATGACAACACTGTGAATGGCAGGGGCATGAGTTAAAGTTACTTCAGTGACTTTCAGTGGATTTCAGCCTTTAAAATGTAACTTTTAAATGAAAGTTTCACCTAACCATAACTCCACTTTGATCTTCATTTTTTTCAGCTAATTTCGTATTTTTGTATAATGTAAAGGTTAATGTAGAGTAAGCTATGATTACCATACCGAACTATAACGTCACTTTAACCTTTGTTTTTTTTAGTTAAAATATATATCATAATTATATATCCTCTTTTCCCTCTCTCTCTCTCTCTCTCTCTCTCTCTCTCTCTGTGCCCGATTCACAAAAGTAATCTGAGACAAAATCCACCCTTACGACTTTCGGTATTCACAAAAGGCATTTAGGAGTCGTAAAGTTAGGATTTTGTCTTAAGTTTGTTTTAAATTTGGTCTTAAGACAAAATCCTAACTTAAGTTAAACTTAAGCTAAACTTAAGTTAGGATTTTGTTTTAAGACTAAAACTTAAAACAAACTTAAGACAAAATCCTAACTTTACTACTCCTAAATGCCTTTTGTGAATACCGAAAGTCGTACAGTTAAAATTTTGTCTCAGATTACTTTTGGGAATCGGGCCCATTGTGTTTTGCCCAACACTGCTTGATCATACAATGATCATAAATTTCCTGACTTTGCGTCTTGTCTTTGAAGACAGTCGACTGGAAGATGGGAGGCACTGGTACAGAATGTAAAGCTTATGTTGTTTCCATGTCCTTGTCTTAATTACAGAAGGTTTTTGAGAGACATATTTATAAAGAATGGTGTGAAAGATTCTGAACAAACTTTGCTATTCATGCTTTCTCTGCCCACAACCACAAACATTTTCTGCGTTTTTAACTATTTGAATATTTGATGGGAAGGGGCGTGGCTTACGCGCCTAACAAGATGGCGGCGGTCTGCTGAGCTCCGTCTCCTCACGGAGGTCACTAGGGGATTATTGGCCGCATTACGATCAAGTTTTGCAATTCCCAGACTGGTTCCATGCCTTGCTGTGGGGCGGCACATATGTTAGCCAGTGGGTGAGTCTACAACTCGCTTTTTGATTGGAATCGCGAGAAGTCGCAGCCCTACAGATGCGAGCGGCCGCCATTATGTTCGACACTCAGGATACATTTTCTTGGATTTCCAAAGCGGCAATATACGCCTGGGTGAGCTTCTCTCAACCTTATTTAACCTGAACCCTGTGTGAGGGAAATTACTATGAATTAGAAAGGAAAATATACTTAGAATTGGATTCCTCACATAAATTAACAGGCGGGTTGGCTTTTCTAAAGGTTCCATTGATCTGTGTCAAGCGTCATCGGCATGTGGATGAGAATTATGAGCGCACCTCAGCAGAGGTTCTAGAGGGCGCCTTTGGTGGATGAAAGAAGCAACTGTTGCGAGAGAACAAGGGATGTCATTGTACCCACCCTTCATTTGCTTAGGTTGTTGTCTGAGATGTCTTGGATCCTCATGGATAGAGGCTCCATTTTGTTAGCACATTTCTCATACTGATTCTCCTCTGGTATCCAATATGACAAACGCACCTGGATCCCTTGCAAATGAACAATCGCTCCCAGTTTCCTTCAATGTTTTTGCCTAATGACCCTATTTTATAAACCTAAATATATAAGTATTGTGTTTATGTGTCATAACGACACCTCTGAATTGGTCCCACTTTTTCCCTCATGAGTTTGAGCCTGAGGGGATGTGAATAAGTGTAAAAATGTCTTGAGACGTTACATCAGAAGTCATTTCACATCCTGTTTCGTTGCATATTTACAAGTCAGTGGGTACCTCCATACATCTCTACTTCATTGTTTGTTATGTTGTTATAAACCTGTCACATGAGTATTGGTCATGTCATTTATCAATATAGTGACTGAACCACCTTATAACTTTATTGAGCTTTCTATTAATGTTCTCCAATTCGTTGAGCAAAGTGTCTACTATTACAAAACCAACTCATTGACAGCTAAATACTGTCAAGATGGCTAGTGACTATCTCAACCTCATAAAAGCATCTGAATCTGGCACTAAACCTAAAAGAGCCAAAAATGATCCTCCATCTCCGGTCCAGTCATCTTCTAATCCAGTCTTGGACTCCATTTTAGAAGAACTACATGCACTAAAACCATTCATGAATACCACCAAGGAAAAATTACAACTGATTGAAGACTGTTGGATTAACATGGAAGGTAAAACAATACAATACAATACAAAATGTTCAAAATGGAACAACGTATAAGTAATCTTCAGGATGTGGCTACTAAAATACCCTTGCTGGAACAAGGAATTCACAAGCTTAAACTACACTCCGAAGACCTCGAAAACCGCAACAGAAGGAACAATCTTTGACTGTATGGTTTACCTGAAAATGTTGAAGATCCTGATCTTCTTTCCTTTTCAAAGACATTTTTGTCTGACCTTCTCAACATTCAATCTTCTACTCCTCTCAATATCCAGCAGGCTCATAGTCTTGGTCGCCTCAACCTCATTCTAACAGACAACGTGGTGTCATAATGCACTTCTTAGAATTCACTGACCTGATGCATGTATTAAAAGCTGCCAGAGGAAAACGTTGTCTTGTCTGGTCATAACATTTTTATCTCACACGATCTTTCCAACACAACCAATGCCAGAAGTAAAGAATTCCTAGCACTTTGTCCACAACTAAGATCCATGAACATCTGTTATGGAATATTACATCCTTTCCTTGTCTCTGCAAAATTACCCATGAAGGTGTCTCTCACTCGTTCGAAGCTAAGACTGTTTTTGAAAACCCTCACTAAAACACCTATGGACCCAAATGTTTAATGTACTTAAACTGTTAAATTGTTAATGCCTCTTGGCTTCTTATTTCTGGTTGTAATCTCTATTTTTTGCCTTTCAAATATGGGTTATGCGGCCTGAGTATCTTTATTTCTTTTTACTTCTCTCTGTTCCCTCTTTCTCCGTTGTTGTTCTTGTTTCTGGTGCTAACACGCCCTGTTCATGTTTCCTTTTCTTTTTACTTCAGATCTGGCTTTATGTCCTGGATCTGTCCCTTTTTTTTTATATTTCCTTTTTTCTCTTCTCATTCTCTCTATCATTATATCCTCCCTTTCACTAGCCTCTTCTTTTCCTATTTTTCTTTTCCTGTCTTTATATTTATGCAAGTGCCTTTTTGTTTGACTTCTTTATGTTCTTTTTAACTCCGTCATGTTACCTGATCTTTGACGATCGGTATCTTTTTGTTCCCATTGTTGGATTTGCAGTTCGTCATCCTTGTGCCTGTATCCCTGTTTTTAAATCATCAACATGTTTAATGTTGTATCGTGGAACGTCCGTGGTCTGGATCATCCTGTTAAATGTGAAAAGGTACTTTCTCATTTATCTAAACTTGATAGTCAGATTGCTTTTTTGCAAGAAACCCACTGTAATGATGTAGAATTGCGCAAACACAAAAGTCAATAAGTGGGTCGGGTTGTTTTCTCTCCTGCTGTCAACCGTAAGGGTGGTAAGTCCATCCTATGTCATAAATCTCTGAAAATATAAATTGTATCAACTGCAAATGATACGAGTGGACGATGGGTAATACTTAATGCTGCGCTCTATAATGAACAATTCACCTTCTTTAATATTTATGGACTGGTTAAGTCTGATCCAGATTTTTGGCATACTATTAAGCTAAAATTATCTTCAATTAATAACCCCAATATTATTCTTGCTGGAGATTTCAACAATTTGTTAGACCCCTTTTCTGATAAGAAATCAAATTGTAAATTTGAACAAGATAAATCACACAAAGCATTTCAAACTACTATTGCCCCTCGTCCACTCTATGATGCATGGAAAACTAGTAACATGAGTTCAAATTCTTTTCAAATGTTCATCACACCATGTCTCGCATTAATTACATTTTGATTTTGAAATACTTACTCCCTTCTCTCCAATCTTCTGAGATTGATTTCATTTCGATTTCTGATCATGCCCCTGCTTCAGTTTCTTTTTTATTTATCCCTTGCTACCCCCAAAAATGCTAGTTGGAGATTTAACAGCTCCTTACTTTCCAACCAAACTTTTAAGTTAGATGCTACCTCCTTTATAAGAGAATTTTTTCAGCTTAAAATATCAAGCTTTTACGATCGCCAGAAAGAAAAGTTATTAAATTCCCAATACCTTTCTACCCTCAAACATATTAAGACACTTGAACACTCTTACTATACTTCTAAATCCCCTGTTCACATCCGGGATCTCATCAAGGCTAGATCTTATTTAAGCAAATTATCTACAAATGATGCTTGTAAATCCAAATATCATTGGGGTCAGAATGAAGCAGGTAGAATGTTGGGCAATTATTTTAAAGTCAAATCAGAAAAGAAAACCATTGGACCTATTTGTAATGCCCTCACTAACGATTTACTACATTCTGATTCAGACATTGTCAATGCATTCCAGACCTACTATCACTCATTATACATGGAAGATACCCACCCTCCTGATAATGACATTCAGTTGTTCTTTGATGGTCTCCTTTCTCCCCTCTCTATACCGGATGCTATGGACCTACTGGAGAATGATATAACTCACCAGGAGATTCTTGATGCAATACAATCTTTAAAGAGAGCTAAAGCTGCTGGTCCTGATGGTTTCTCTATTGAACTTATCTCTTCTTTTTCATCTGTTTTTGCACCACACAAACTTGAACTTTTCAACTATTTTCTATTGAATTCCAAACCTGATGGCTCCTTCCTTTATGCTCTCATTGTAATCATCCCCAAACCTGATATAGGCCATTCCCTTTGTCAAAACTATCGCCCAATTTCATTAGTTAAATATGACTGCTACATTTTTGCAAAAATCCTTGCCTCAAGGCTAGATGATGTTATACCCACACTTGTTAAATATATCCAATCTGGTTTCATTAAGTGTAGGCTCACATCAGATAATTCTAGAATGTTCGCTATTATTCTTGTTTTGGGGAAAAGATACCCTGATCCTCTCACTGCCTTATCCCTTGAAGCTGAAAAAGCATTTGATCGTATAAATTGGCAATTCAAGTTCAAAACTCTTCACTGGTTTGGTTTTGGCCCCAAATTTATTTCCTTTGTCAAGCTACTGTATTCAGAACCACTTGCTTGTGTCTCTGTCAATGTTTTATTATCCCCTTATTTTAAATTACACAGAGGCACCAGGCAAGGTTGTCCCCTCTCTCCTCTTTTATTTCTTTTATGTCTCGAACACTTTCTTGAGCGCATTTGTCTTAATTCATTAATAACTGGCTTCCAACATAATTCCCATGAAATGAAGCTATCTGCTTATGCAGACGATATTCTTATCTACCTTTCACAACCCTAGCCTCCCCTCTTAGAATAAATTGATTCATATTCCCAAATATCTGGCTATACATTGCATTTCTCTAAAACTGAGATTTCGCCCTTAAATTCCTTATGTTACCAATTCATGTTTTCTGACACCAATTTAAAATGGTGTCCATCTAAAATTAAGAACCTATGTGTCTGGTTCTCTCCTACCATTTCTCAAACTCTTACCCACAATTTTAGTGAATTAAAAATTAAGATTCAAAATTTTCTTTCTTCCTGGTCTCCCCTCGATATATCCTGTGGGGTAGACTGGATACCATCAAAATGATGATTGTTCTGCTTAATCTATTCATGCTTTCTATGTTCTCCTTTAAAATCCCCAATTACTATTTTAATCAAATCAACTCTCTTTGTACAAAAACTTCACTGGAACAACAAACCTGCCCTCATTGCTTTATCTAAATTAATCAAACCAAAAGATGAAGGGGTGTGCGGTTCCCTAATTTAAAATTATATAACATTGCCTTTTTAATTAGACAAGTTTATGCATTGAACATACAATATCATGATTCACTGATACCTAGTTGGATTAATTTTGAAAGTTCTTTATTACACAACTTCTCTTCTTATAACATTTATTTTATTTCCAATCGCACTTTTATTTCCAAACATCCTATCTTAAAATAATCCCCACACTTGATAAATTCACTTTTGACAGATGGTTCTAATTTTTATCAAGTTTCTCGTGCCTCCTCTATTTGGTATAATAAATTCATAAAGTTTCACAATAAATCCTTCTACTTCAAGCACAGGAAAGAAAAGAATATTCTATATGTCCATACACTTTTATCTCACAATTCCATTATACCCTTTAACACACTACAAGAATGTTATCATTTACCCTCCTCTAGCTTATCCCAGTATTCCCAATTATCACAGGAACTTCAATCAACCAAAGATTTTCCTGCCAACGTTATTCCAATTACTCCCTTGACTCCTTTGTACAATATTTCTCCTGATTCTAATCCTAAAGCTTCCTTATATATAAACTTTTATCTACTCCTAATTCTGAAAGACCAACATCCCCAATTGAACTAGATTGGGAACTAGACCTCTCGATGACCCTTTCAACTCAAAAATGGGACAAATCACTCAATCGCTGTTTTTCCTATATAACAGAGTAGTTTGGACACACGTCTTTATACATAAAATCAACCCCTCTTCGTCTCCTCTCTGTAGGTCATGTCTCTCCTTTACTGGTACACTACTTCATTTGATATACCATTGCCCTAATGTTTTTAAGTTTTGGAAATCCATTTGGTCTAAATGTTCTATGATATTTCACTTTTGTATTCCATTATCAATTCAGAATGTTTATCTTGGATCCATGTTTATTTATTTATTTGAGGTTTTATAGAGGGAAAACGTGACCCGTTAGGGTATCAGAGCACTTTACAGGGATAACACGTTATGTACAGGTTAGGCACAGGCAAAACGCAAGGATGGAAAATAGGGAATTGCCTACATTAGGACAAAGCCAGAGTTATATTCAATAATCAGTACAGTAACATAATAAGCAGAGCGACAAGTCAGCGATAAAAAGAAAAAAGCAGCAAAAGAGGGGAGATATGATAGCATATAGGCAGAGAGAACCAGCAAAACAGTTGAAAGAGTGAGAATTGGTATACGGAAAGGGCAAATCAGTACGGGAAATTATGCACAGAAACAAAAGCCATGACAAAAGGCGGTATGCGCGACTAGGAGAGTTATTGGAGGAATTTGCTCATTAGGAACGTTTTCACTTCCTTTTTAAAGATTGACAGAGAAGGTATTCTTCTGATGGAGGATGGTAGCGAGTTGAAGATTCTTGGTGCAGCCCCAGAGAACGCCCAGTTATATGTTTTTTCCGTGCAGAAGCGGGGTGGCCGGAGCACACGGTCTCTGGTGGATCAGGAGTTTCTGAGTCCCCCAGATACCACGGTTTTCTGGGCAAGATATGCCAGGGAGTTTGTGTACAGGACTTTGTGTGTGATAAAGGCCAACTTGAGCCTGATTCTGGCTTCAAGAGGAAGCCAGTTCAAGGCCTTCAGATGTGGTGAAATGTGGTCAAAATGTTGTTGAGCCAGATAAGAGTTGAGCTGCTGTGTTCAGGCAAGCTTTTAGAGGGGCCGTGGAAGTCTTTGGTAGGCCATATAGGGTAGAGCAGCCGTGTTCAATTCTGGAGATAACTAACGCCTGAACTGCGGTTTTTAGGTCTGCAGTTTCAAGGAAGTGCTTTAGTTTTCTCAAGTAGCTCAGGTGGAACTTGGCAGTTTTTGCCATCGAGTTGATGTGTTCACGCATATTCAGGTTGCTGTCCAAGGTAATACCGAGAGATTTAGCAGAATCCACTATGGTCGGTGTGCAGTTAAGTGCTGTGATCGAGTTGATCCATTCCAGGATGTCATTGGAGTTTTTAGGGGGGGGGAGATGAAAGGAACTCAGTTTTTTGGGCATTCAGTCTGAGCTGGTTGTTGGCGAGCCATTGAACAGTCAGTTTCAGGGCGTCATTCAGATAGGTAATTTCCTCTGGGAAAGAGGTTTTGATATAGATCTGGGTGTCATCGGCGTACATGTGGAAGGAGATGTTGGCCGTGCAAATAATTTCAGCTAATGGTTCAAGGTAGAGATTGAAGAGGGTCCATGTCCATTGATTTTCATGATACTTTGTCAAAGTTAAAACTACTTCCCCTTTTTATTGCTCTTGCACTTAAAGTTATTCTTACTTGCTGGAAAGATAACTGTAAACTATGTAAGCTAACATGGTGGAATCTTATTTGTGACGAACACAGAATTTCTCCTGTTTCAGCTTCATTGTTGTCTCCAAAAATCAAGTCTGATTTATTTTGCTTTCCTTTTACTACATCCTTATCTGCTCACTCATCTTTACACTAGTAACTATTCGACTACCCTTTTCTCTTCTCTTCTCGTCTTCTATTCCTTTCATTTTCCTTTTTTCTTCTTCTTCTTTACTTTCTTCCTTTCTTGTATCCTAAAATTATATAAATAACTAATAGGTACCCTAACCTCTTTTCTTTTAACTTATAGCATAAGGTTGTATTTTGTTGTCCTTTTCTACCACATATAGTATCATATCTTCTTTTAGATATATTTCCTGTTTTTCCTGAGTGTTTTTTTATCATGTTATTTCTCTTCCTTATGCTGTTTGTAACCTTGGTACTTTCCTATTTTTTCAATAATTGTTTTTATTTAAAGAATATTTTATGGAATAATATTAACGTTTTTAGATATGTATGGATTGTTTGACCCCTTTTAAATGTTTCAATCATCTGTGAATTACAGTTAGGGCCTGATTTTTTTTTTTTAAACAGACTTTATTAGGGCACAGAACAAAATGCAGTCAATCCCCTTCCCCAGTACTCCGCCCTCCAGCCAAATCAGGACGTAGTGCAGTGATCACCCCACCAAACTGATCACAACTGTACAACAGTCACCCCAACAGTATCTGTGCTACGAGGTAGTTCATCCACAGGAGTAATCCACAGTGGGCATGCGATAAAACCAATATACCCCCCGCCCCATCCCCCAGTAACTCCCCCAACAAACCCCCCCACCCTACCCACCCACCCAAGCATGTCGCCAGTATCCATCAGAATTACATTTACATCAAAGCCTCACCCACCACTAGTCGGATCCGCCTCCCAGCTATCCCAACAGAGAGTGCCTCAGGAGCATAGGGGGAAGCCTGTCACAGGGCGCTCAAGGAACCGGGGTCCCATCATTCCCCACCGGATCTCCCCCATCTCTCACAACCGAGCGTTTGAACAAGTCCAGGAGTGCCAACCATGCCCGGGCCCAGTCGTGCGATCTTTCATTTTCACTACGTCGAGCCAGACACAATCTATAAGTCCCCTCACTTCCCGCCCATTTCTCCATTTCCCTAGCCCACCGTAAAAAATTAGGTCCCTGCCGCGCCTTTACAGTTAGGGCCTGATTACGACTTTGGCTGTGCAGCACCAGGTACGCCATGCCACTGCACCGCCAAAGCCGTGGTCAGACCGCCCACCAGATTAGGAGAGTTTCCTCCTGTCTGGCAGGCTTTGTTTTTGATGTTCCCACGATGGTGCCCTGTAAATGGGCACCACAATGGGAGCACCAAAAACAGTTTCTGCACAGCATGGACTATAAGGTCCATGCTGTGCAAGAACTGGTGTGCATACACACAGGGGGACACATGTTGTGTGCATCCATTCTGAGGGCCTCTCTTCATTTCCTATCCACCATGGTTTTAATGGTGGCAGCACTGCCATGAAAACCGTGGCGGAGAGGAAACTTGCAATATGCTTGGCGGGACCGCGGTGATCCCGCCAAGCATATTACTGTCCCCTGACCACCGCAACACCGCCAGGGAACGGGGCAATGGCAGTCCCACTGCCCTTGTTGTAATAGGCCCAGACTTGTAATCAAGGCCATCGTTTCAACCTCCCTGGGAAGCCAATACCAAAATGTAATATATTTTTACTAATAGTCCAGCATTTTTAAGTATTTACTACATTTTGTTACATAGTACACAGGATGCTATCCCTTTGCTCTCTTAGCTCCAAATAATAGCAAACAATGTGCATACTTGCCCCTTCATAGTGCCATGTCTATGGAAAAACTAGTTTATTCAAACACAACACAACCACTGATATCATCTTACATTTGACACTTAACATACTAACTGTATCATACTTGAAGGCAGACGCTCAGTGGCTATTTGGTTGTGTAGACTTGTTACAGCTTCAATTAGTTGGTGCACCAAGTGGCACTTTGTTACTCTCACAACCCATATGTTCTTTCAGAGAAAGATGAAGTAGGCCTTGAAAATGTTACAAGGGTGAGGGTGTTGGTAAACGACCCATGTCTGAGTCTCCAAATGCTTCCTGCTGGGCATGGAAGTTGCCCCAGGACCATGTTAGCAAGAAGCCCAGGAACGGTGCCTGAGGTAGGAGTTGGTGTAGCATTATCCTGTGATGAGATCGGAGTTGTAGTAGTTAGTTCCCATGCTCAATGAGAGACTGACCATTTAGAGATCATAGATCAGGTGATGGGCTCCCTAGATTACAGTGTTGGGTCAGTTGTATACCCTGAGACTCAGGATAGGGTAGATGACTGCCCAAGACAACTGAAGGATGTAATCCTAGGCAGACTCTGAGGTGGAGGCTGTGGTAGTCTACAGCCAGAAGACCCCGAACGTGAGTCCTAAGAGTGCAGCGGGCAAGGATATGGGCCTACAGGACTAGATGAGTCGAAACTGCACAACCAGCGAATGGGTCAAAATAATCACATATATTAATTTGGCCCATCAGTCTATCCAAAAATTGGTCAAGGTGGACTATGCATACAAATATGCCTTCAATAGTTGGACTCAGCTGAAAATTGAAACTTTAAAGAAATCTTTTATCTACAAAATGTGTTGGTGCTCTTATACCATGGCAAATTTTACACACTGCTATAATGTACTTCAAAAAGTGCTGGCTACAAAGCTTTGCAACAGCATGTAACCCAGCCAATGCCTCGTCTGCTGTAATAAAAGCTAGCTAGCATGCACTGTATGAATCTGTATTGCAGTTTTTTTCACTTCCACTGCCCCATCTTTAGAAAACTTACTGTGGAACAGCCTTTGTTGGCTGTAAACTAAAGAGGCCTGGCCACAGTTTCTGCACTTGAAGAAGCAATTAATATAAAATTCCATACACTTAATTCTTTGCGCCTAATTGTAATGCATGGCTTAGACCCATGAATAATAAAACAGCCCCTGGCACACTTCGCTCTGAAGAAAGGGCTCTGGTGAGTGCATTGCTGGCAGCGTGCCATGCTCTGAACGGTGGGCAGTAAATACAGCTTTACTGAATGGAATAGCTTGAACTCCACAGTAAAGATGTGTTTTTATGTTTCCGCTGTGCCCATTTCGATAACTAAGTGTACAGCGACAGGAAACTGAGACTTACGTTTTATGATTATGGCACTCATTGATTGTCCTACTGTCGGACATGTCGAATTCACCTAAAATATAGGTGGAGACAGAAAGCAAAAACACATAAACAGGGTCTGTGTTTTGACTGCTGAAAGCAAAGGTTTTCTGCCTGGTTAGGCCACGTGACTACTCTTAGAAAATCAAGTGCACCGTCGCGTGTCCTTAGTTGGCAGACATTCAATATTTTTCTGCTTCTACATCAACATTTTAGAGCACTTCCAGGAATGTGAATATTCAGTTGCTGTGAAATATGTATCACAAGTATGCTACAAGCTTACAAAGCAGCCCTGCTGTTACTTCCAATCTGTTTGCCTCCTCTATCAAGGTAAGTATGATTCTATAATTATTATGCTGTGCTCAGTTTGTCTATTATGCTTCGTTTCCATATATGAAGCCCTACTTAGGTTCACAGATAAACTAGCTCAAGCTAAGAAAATAGCTTCGTGTATGGAAGCATCTATCAGCCAAACAATTGACACACCATAGGCCTCACAATCTATACATTATAGACCATCTTTATAACATACATCTTACACATGTTTGATAGACTTCTCTTTCATCTCATCTCCAGGAGCGCTCTCCACTGACCATGCACACAAAACAGTACCAAAGCCGTATGATACTGCCACACACTACACCAGCGTGCTCTGTAGAACTACTCAGATAAATATAGCGTGAAGATGCCACACCTTCAATCTCACCACACGACATTGTCTAAGTGGATGGAGTTGCATTGTCGGAGCACAATTTACTCCAGCTGAACACTAGACAACCGACTATGGGGCATATCAACAAGGGCTTTATCTCTGCCTTTTTGGCTTTAAAAGCCAAAAAAGCAGAGATAAAACTAGCACCCTATCAACAACAGGGTGCTAACACGCAAATTTGCATGTTAGCACCCTTTTACTCTACGCTTCCCCTTGCATCTCTAATGAGATGCAAAGGGGGCGTTCCAGAGTAAAATAATAGTAGAAATGTCGCTAAGCGACATTTCTCCTATTATCAAGAATGTCGCTAACCCTGTTAGAGACAAAAAAAGCAGCGCTAACCGCGGTTAACGCGGCTTTTTTACGTCTGCTAATTTTCAGACTTAGCCATGATATCCTATGGAAGGAGGATATCATGGCTAAGTTTGCCTGTCCCTATCAACAAGGTAACGTGTAATTATCGCTGGGTTTCCAGCGATAATCTCACGTTAGCCTGTTAGCGTGTAGATTTTTATCGCTATTGAGATAAGCGTTGCTAATAGCACGCTATCTCAGCGATAAAAATTCACGCTAGCCGGCGATAATTATCCTCACGCTAAGAGCGCTGAGCGATAATTATCGCCGGTTGTTGTTGATATGCCCCTATGTATTTCAGAGAAGAAAAAAAAACAGAAATGGTCTTGCAAGTCACCCGTCAACACTTATTATACACTACAAAGATCTACTTTCACAAAAAACTACACAAAGCGCCACAAATCGAAACATTAAACAAACCATGCAATACAAAAATATTGGGGCATATCTACAAGCCGGCGCTAGAAAATTATCGCCGCTTTTGCGGCCGTTTTCGGCCGAAAAGCGGCGATAATTGTATCGCCTAATTAGCAAGGTCACGCTAACGCGTGAAACCTTGCATTAGCGCAGGAAATCTTAACGCCCAGCTGTGCATCTCTAATGAGATGCAAAGTGGGCGTTCCTGACCTAACATGACAGGAGAAATGTCGCTGAGCGACATTTCTCCTATCATCAAGCCCCACGCTATGAAGCATAGCGGCAGGAAAAGATGCGATAACCCCTTTTATCGCTACTTTCCTTACGCCTGCTTCAGGACTGACTTAGCCATGATATCCTATGGAAGGTGGATATCATGGCTAAGTTTGTGAGTCCCTATCAACAAGCTAACACCACATTTCGTGAGATTATCGCTGGGTTTCCAGCGATAATCTCACGTTAGGCAGTTAGCGCTAGGATTTTTATCGCTTTTGAGATAAGCGTTGCTAATAGCACGCTATCTCAGCGATAAAAATCCACGCTAGCCGGCGATAATTATCCTCACGCTAAGAGCGCTGACCGATAATTATCGCCGGCCCTTGCTGATATGCCCCATTGTTGGTAGCACTAAACAAACTCTGCTAACCTCACACAACCAAACACCAACAAAGAGACAGTCAACTCTTGGCCTTTTCAGACACAACCAAAAGGACGGACAGCACACTGCATTCCCACATCAGTGGAGGAGTTTTTATCCGTTGGACCCATCAGAAAAAGAATAGAGCAAAGGTCTCGAAACAACCACCCTCCTTTAAAATTCTTTCACCTGGTCCTACCTTAAGATGACAAAAACATATTTTCTCACAATTATTATCTAAAAGGTTAAGTAGCGCAAGTATGTTTAATACTGTTTGGGGCTTGAGGTCACGTACTGCAACAAATGTAGAATAAGGATATTCAACGTGAAATCTTGCAAGTGTGCATGTAGGAAATGGCTATCCTTTGCGTGATGTAACCCAGATTTTTGCTTAACTTTTTTTTGCTGGCTGTGAAACTCTCTGCATTTCACCCCTGCTGACCAGTAGTAAAGTTAATATATATCACAACAAAAGAGTAAAACGCACAGGGGCATATTTACAGTGAAGTGACGGAGTGTGGCGTTAGCCTTCCTTGCCTAACGCCACGCTTCACCACTTCAGTAACGTAGGGCTGAACCATATTTACAATAATATGGGGCAGCCCTGCATTTCCCCCTGTGCTGGTGCTAAATTTAGTAGCCTAGCGCCAACGTAGGTGATCCAGAGGTCTGGGACTAACACATTTCCATTACCTGGGCCCAATTCATTACCCTACAAGTCCCTTCACGCTGGGTAAGTGAAGTACCAAACTTACCAATTTCTAATTAGTATATTATTCTCGGATATACTTTGTGGCGATGCGATCTTTATTTATGTAGTTAGGTTTTGCAAACTAATATTTAGAGCTAGTAATACTTCATTATAAACTAAATTCAATACTCTCTAATAAAGGCAAACTCACTTATGAAGTAATAATGCTTTATCTAAAATAATGTGATTGCTCATCAAATTACAATGCACCTCGAATCACCGATTACCACACAAGAAACAATAAAGGAAATAACAGAAGTACATCTCAATATCAATGCAATAAGTGAGTGCATAGGCGTAGAGACAAAAGATTTAGAGACATAGGACATTTACAAAATGATTATGCAGATTCAGAATATTATAATAATAATATAATATAATATAATATTATAATAACCCACAGGAAATTTAGGAAAACTACTCTCTGGCCATGAAAGCAGCAAGGCCCCTCAAGAAGAATTGAAGAGCAAAGACTAAGGGCATCATTAGGATGTCAGGCAGACTTTGTCCGCCAGCCATCTTGATGTAAAAAGGGACCGCCCGCCATAAGTGCGGCGGTCCCGTGGGAGTGATTAGGATGCGCCCGCCACACTGCATCCTGCATTTTTAACATTGCGGCAGGCTGTGCTGTCAGCATCACCCGCCGCAATGCCAAAAATGCATGTTGTGCATGCACATGCAGGGGAGTACACTCCTTAACATGCTGGGGGCCCTCAACAGGCCCCCAACTTCAAAATCTGCATGCCTTTCCATGGAAAGGCTGCCTCCCACCTGCATCTTGATATATTAAACACTTTTCCGCCTGGTCGACTCGTCAACCGGGAGGAAAAGAGGCGACGGTCTTCCCGTCCGCTGCGGTACCCCCCCCAAACTAATATGGCGGGGGAAAATGGGTGGCAGGCGCAGAAGGATGTAGGACGGATCGCCACTGCCATGCGGGCGGTGGCGATCCGCCCTACATCCTAATGGGCCCCTAAGTCGGGATTTAGCAAACAGGAAACAGCCAGCCAAAATAGGAGACAGCAATGCAGCCCTCTCCTCTCACAAAGAAGGAAAACACGCAACCACCTTAGTCCCTCCCACCAAGTACCTAATATTATACCCTAAAACCCCAAAAGACCAACCCACATCGTATCGTAACAAACAATTTGTCTTCATTCTATTGGTTAAGGAAGGAGGTGTACTGTAACACCACTCTCGTCATGATGCTTCTGTAAAACTGTCCATTGTCCTCTTTACTCATTTTAGTAACTTCCAGCCCAGGAAATACAAATTTGAGCTGCTGTAATAGTACACATTTCCTCCATCTCGGTCATGTAACAACTCTTATGCCTCGATTGATCAATTGTGCCGCTCTTCCAGGAAGTGTTCCGCTTCCAAAGATTATTTTGTTTCTCCATGCAAACTTTGGCAGGCACACAGGACCCGTGAAGGACGAACATTTTTACACCTTCCCCTTTTTGCTCAGATTAAAGCCGCATTTAGGGCCTCATGTAGGTAGCCTAACATTTACCACTTCATAAATACCGAATTTTACCGATTCGGTATTTATGAAGTGGTAAATGCTATGTAGGTAATCCGTCGGTAATAATTACCGAATCGGAATGGGTCGGTATTTTAGAATCGGTAATTACCGATTCGGTAATGGTAACTGGCTTCCCATTGATTCCTATGGGCCAGGAGGCCCATAGGAATCAATGGGGAGCCAGTTACCATTACCGAATCGGTAATTACCGATTCGGTAATGGGGGGAGCACAATCAAGGGTGGCAGGGTGTCACATTGACACCCTGTTGCACCCCTGATTCCTGCATGTGTGCACATGTGGCACACATACATGCCCTAAGGGCATGTATGTCTGCCACATTGCACACTTCTAAGCGCTTTAAAATGCTTTTACACATCCATTCTTAATTTACCACCAACTATTAGTTGGTGGTAAATACCGACTCCAGACAACACCCACACACTCCCCCTACATCTCATTTCTGTATTCGGTATTTACCGGTTCGGTAAAATTACCGATTCGGTAATTTTACCGATTCGGTAAATTACCGAATACAGAAATGATCCTCCTACATAGCAGAAGCCTAAATACCGGTCAGTAACGGTATAATTACCGAAAATCGGCCGTTACCGACCGGTATTAGGCTACCTACATGAGGCCCTTAATTTCTAAAATGACTCTCGGGCCTTTACTGCATAGCGGAAAACCATATTTCTAGGGAAACTAAACACATTCATTATTAATCACTTATAATGCTCTACCATAGCATACCCACCCTGTGTGTTGCATTTCCCATGCACATCCCAGGTTAAGGTTATTTCCAACACATATTAGTATAAAACAATCAAGCATCATTAGTCCTTTTATTTTCCATGAGTCATAAGCATTTGCGGCCTACAACAGCATTTTAGTTTTTGCTTGCACAGTTTTCACTTTCCCTTATGTTAGCCCTTTTTCGCATTTAGTGTGCACATCACACGATTAATGATTTCACACTTTATTTCGCGAAAACCCCGCATCACAGGCACCCTTGCACCACTTAAATGGCGTTTTATCACTTCTATGTGTGCTGCTTAATGCAGCACACATAGAAATGACAAAATGTCAGATTGTTTATGTGCAGGAAGGGTCACCGTCCTGCACATAAACAATCAACGTCCCTTTGCTATTTCTATGTGCGCTGCACAACGCAGAAAACATGGAAACAGCAAAAACGAGGAGAAATAAAGCACTTGTCCTCATTTCGCCTGTTTAAGACCAGGTTTTCCCTGATCTTTATTTTGGCACTGCCTCCTATATATGCTGCCTTGTAAATAGGGGGCAGCGTCAAAATCAATGGGTGTTGCGGTGGGACCACAACACCCATTGCACTCCCCTTTCACACTAAGTACAGCGTGAAAGGGGGCCTTGTAAATAAGGTGAAGCACATATCGCCACAGGAACGTCACTAAAAGTGATGTTTCTTTGCCGATACGGGCTTGTAAATATGCCCAACAGTCACTGCAGTTTCTCCTTATCAAACACATTCAACGAAAAAGAGATACAGTGATGAAACAAATAGAGTTTTACTTAGACTCCATTCTAGGACTAAACGTCTATTGGGAATTTCAATCTATACAGTGAATTCTATGATTTGCAAACGTTTCTGTGAGAAAGCAGTTTATTAGTTGGGGAACTGAGGTTTACCACAGTTGATATAGGCACTATCCTGGTCTTTTAAAGGCTTCAGTATTTTAAACCTTTAAACCTGAGCTCAGCTCTTGGTAGATATGACACAGAACAGACACCCTAAACTTAATTGGCGGCTCCTAGGCTAAGGTGGAGGAGCATCACCCCTCTGCTCTTCGAGCAGTGCAAGAAAGAAAATGATATAAATAGGACATTATTATAATTTTATTTTTCTATGCCGGACTCGGAGCCGGGTCGTGGCGGGGTTGGGCTCTGTGACGCCAGAGCATAGTGATGAGTGGTGTGCACTCCTCTAAGGTTGGATTTAATAAAAATAGAAAATTGTGGTTTAATCATTTTCCTAGCTGTCCCCTTCCTGAGATAGCAGAATTAATATTTAATATTGTTTCCTAGTGTTTCTCTGTGGGACAGCCAGCCTTCCTACAGTGAAAATAACGTTTGGGTGCTTGTCACTGTACGGAAATGTTAACTTAGAACTTCTACATGTCCTACGTTTAATACAATGCACCCCACCTTGCGGGCTACAAGTCCTACATTTGGGCGACTGATTAATTTTTAAAAGAGAGATTTTCCCTTATCAAAATGTGTCACTTTGACAAGTTTTCCTGCAGTTTTAAAACTGCAGTAGCCAGGCTACATTGGTAGGCCTGGAGTCATGTTTGTCTTGTCATGCCAGTGGATCCAACAGTAGTGCTGCCTTTATATAATATTTAACTTTCCATGTCATGGGGGTATTTTGGGATACTACATACTATGTCCTTATTAGAAAGTTAAATAGGCCAATCATGCATTCCAGTTCACAGCACCAGCAGCATCAGTCCACAAAATATGGGGGTGACCACACAAAAAGAGGCACTTTCTAACAATTTCACTCAGAATTGTATAGAAATCTCAGAAAAAAAGAAATTTGTGCAAATTATTGGCATATGTCTTTGAATCTTCCTAGTTTTTTCCACATTGGTGCAGTGCTTGGTTGCAGGGAGCACACATTCGGGCCCTATCAGGACTTTGTCTATAACTGTTATATTTATTGTGTATTCTGGCCCACTGTATAAACATTACTGCTTGGTTTTATATGCCTTCTTCCTTGTGTGTTTGTACTAATCTCATTTTCCACAGAATCTGTGTACATGCTCAAAAGGTTTTAGTGCATTCTCTTAGGTGCTGTCAAGTAAGCAGTCGAACAGTCAGACATGTGATAAACTGTTTCACCAAAACCTAGAGAGATAGCTAGGTTCATAGGCTGCGTGCTAAGTATAATTGTACTCAAGAGGCACTTTTACATCAGTTAGGTGGTTATTCCTATGCTAGTTTGTGTGCTGAGCAGTTTAGGTAGGTTGGGATATCCTTAGACCTTCCTGTATAAGACCCGCAATGCCAATAGTGGAGATTATCTCTTTAAAAACATTGAATATACATATCTGAGGACCCCTATGCTCAATGTTAGTCATATTGTTCTTGAACATGCATTTAATGTACGTCTGTATTTATTGTCTATTGTTTGCACTTGAACTCTTGTCCATGGAATCTCTTCCTTACATCTTCCTTCCAACGGATACCCCAGAAACACTCCAGTGTCTGTTTCAAACCCATCAGATTGTGTCAAATTGTGGGTGAGGGTTGCCAATGAAATACCTGCTGTTTCTGTGAAAAGTATTCTACAGAACCTGACCACTGACACCTACAGCCCTATTTGCATACCCCTTCTCAAGCATCCTCTTAATTGAATTGCACTAATTCACACAGACGTAGCACAGCAGATGAAGGCACTTGTAGTTGAAGATACATGTGGTATTCTGGCCAATGAGGTTGGATGGAATCTGGTGGACCGAACTGTGATCCAGATGCCATACAACGACAGTTGGCCCAGGCTTTCTGCAGAGTAGCTGCTTATTTATACAATGGAAATAAACCTACCTTAGAACGACTCTTGGAAGGTGAGATTTCTTCATGTATGAAACTTAATACTGGCGACGATTGGGATTCAACTCAAGAAAGCCTGGAGCACTGCCAGAATTTCAATGATTCAAACTTCCGACAGACCAGAGGGCGGCGATTGGCAATTGCGGGTGCACGCAGAGTTGCTGTTCACTTTAATATAACCCAGAGGACCGCAGAGTGGAGAGAAGTAAGCCGTTGGGTCAGATCCAGGCTCAAGCCAAACTATGAGTGTATCGCAGAAATTTGGGATACAGAGATAATTCATCTGCATACGCGTGCGCAACCTCTCGCTGCACGACAAGTCTACTGACATTGGTCATGCTTGGAAGTCATTTCTTCATCTGCCTGACTTGCCTGACGGACACCCACGCATAAAGTTACAAGGCATACCAGCCTTCGATATCGGCCCAAATATTCTATAGGGGCCAATTTGAAATGGTCTAATGTTTTGTTCACAATGATTCGCACACCAGTGCGGACACCACAATGTCACAGCTGCAATAGAGGGTACTCGAAGTTAATCATGGTGATTTGCACACCTGTGCGGACACTAACAACATCATAAATATACTAGGAGGCACACCAGTTTAAAATAAATTGCCTGCATATTGCATAATTTTCAGTTTGCAATTCACATGTTAGTTTATTCGCGGGGTGAAATTCTGTATTTCTATGTGACGGTGATTCACACACCAGGAAAAAGTTTACAATAAACTTACATAGAAGGAAAAGAAAGAAAAAAAAGAAGCAAAAGCTTTCTTTTTTCTCCTTTATTTTTTATTATTTTACTTTTAATTATCTGGTCTTGTACTTTACAATTAAATAAAGATTTAATAGGATGCACATATATTCATAAATATACATGTGATTAGTCAACTTTAAACAGAACTAATTTGAAGGTAATAGATGTGCACTTAACGAGCTGTTGTTGGGGTGGGTAAAAAAACAACAACAAGTTACTTTACTCGGCAACATGAATGGCATTGTAGCACCTCTATCTTTTCTTCCCAGTCTAGGTGAGCCGGTTCTAGAGTGGAAGACAATGGAGAGATGGTTTTTAAGCTTATCTAGAAGCTATAGGGGGGATGTATATACTAATAAATGCAAATTAGCCATTTTAAAAAATTGTTTAGGTGCTGAAGGAAGACGTGTTTTGAGTCACTTACCACCCATTGTTATGAACGAGGATGATGATGATGAAGATGATGTTGATGTATATGAAATCGCCATGTCACAGTTGGATATTTTGTACATCAAGAAAGTTAACAAAGTGGTTGCCAGACACAAATCTTTAAGTAGAGGACAGTCACCCAATGAATCAATTGCTTCTTTTGTTGATGATTTAAGAATTTTGGCAGCAAAATGTAAATATGATGATTTACATGACCAGATGTTATGAGACTAATTAGTTGATGCAAAGATACAAGAAAAGTAATTAGCTGCAGAAAGTTTAACACTAGAAAAAGCTATAAATATCTGTCATAGATTTGAAGAGATGAAGTTGGGTATGAAGGAATTAGCTGCAAAACTTACCACTGTATTGTAAACTGTAAAAAGAACTGAGGAAAATAAATACCTAGTGAGAGTAGCAAAGGTAGAACAAGGTTACTAACACTAAGGGGCCGATTCTGATCCTGGACTTTTATTTTACATACAAATCGGATCCGTATTTTTTTCCATACAAATCGTACAAGTCCCTTCCAACCCGTGTAGTACGATTCGTACGGGAAAAATACATACAGATCGGCCCGATCCTTACAAATCGGACCGGGAAAAGCTGTACGACACGGACTTGTAAAAAAGACCATACAATTTGTAAACAGGCTGTACAACCCGTCAAGTACGATTCGTACCGGGTTGTCAGCATGCGATTTGTATGGAAAATGGCCTGTATATGGGGAACGACTCGTACCGGGCAAAGAAGCGAACCCCTTTATGCCTCGTACACTGGTATGACTCGTTCTGGGGGTACGACTCATACCGGGGTATGGCTCGTATAGGGGTATGAGGCGTACAGGGGTCCCCCCACATGTGAGGCGTGTGTATGGAGCGTACTCCAACATCGCGCATGTACGCACCGTACATACACGATTTTGGGGTCCGCACCGTACATACGCGATTTTGGGGTCCGCACCGTACATATGCAATTTTGGGGTACGGTGCATACACAAGCGATTTTGGGGTACGGTGCTTGTACGGTGCGTACACGACCAGTACTCCTTCAGCGTGTATATACGCACCATACCCCACTTTCCGTGTCATCGGTACGCACCGTACATACGCACCATACCCCTGTATTCATGGGGTGTACGACGCGTACATGGGGGGTCCGTCTCGTACTGTTTTCGGGGCGTACAATGTTTTCCCGGCACTTTTTGGCTCCTGTAAAAAAAGAGCCGTACGGAGTGCCGTTTGTAAGAATCGTACTTGACGGGTTGTAAACTGCTGCCGGGAATACATGTGAATGTCGTGTACAGGGCAATCCGAATCGGAATCGCTTGTATATACGAGCTGTATGGTCTTTTTTACAATTTGTATGGAGTGTGTCTATTTGTATGGATCGTACTTCCTAGGTTGTAGGGGAATCCTTACAAGTACGAGTTGTATGGGGAAAACGCTCCAAACCACGATTTGAACAGCGTTTTTCCAGGATCGGAATCGGCCCCAAAATGTTGAAAAAAAAGAGTATGCCTGTTTTAAATGTGGTTTATCTGGACATTTAGCAAACAATAGATTGTGTCCAGCTGTAGGACAGATCTGCGGATATTGTAAAGGACATTATGCTTGCATGTGCAGGAACAAGAATAAGTACAGAAATAGATATAAATTTGCACAGGTTAAAGAGGTCAATTAAGAATCTGATGACATTCCTAAGGAAGTTGTGCTTAATATCAATGAGATCAATGAAACAAACAGCGATGCTCCATTCTGTGTTATTAATATTGATGGCAAGGAGGTCAGAGTTATGGCTGATTGAGGTAGCTCGACAGACATTAATTGGAGATCAATGGTTATAGCAATTTCCAGATATACAATTGTTACCGATCAGATATTAGACTGGTGAGTTATGACAACAAATCCATTTAAGTGTTAGGCTACTTCTCAGCCAATATTAGTTTGTTTCAAAGGCAAATCAATTGTAGCGAGAGCTTATGTTGCCAAAGAAGGATCCTGTTTGTTGGGATGGCCGCAGATCACCCTCAATCCCAATCATGCAGAACAGGTCTTATTCTATGGTGATCTTATATCACAGGTTACTGAAGATTAAGCTGTTGACTGTTAACATCTATCTCCTAAAGTTTTTTCATCCAAGGTGGGGTTATTGAAGGACTTTGTACATAAGATTATATAAAAACAGATGCTGTGCCACAGGAACACAAAGTTAGAAACATTCCCTTCTCTATGAAAGAGGATTAAAAAGAAGAACTGGAGAGACTATGCACTCAAGATATAATCGAATAGATTGAGTCTTCAGAGTGGTTGTAATCTGTGGTAGTAGTACAGAAACCTAAAGGAAAAATTAGACCTTGTGTCCATCTGAGACACCTTAAGAAATGTGTGTGGGTGGATAGCCACCCTTTACCTAATATAGGTGAAATGTTTTTGGCATTAAAGGGGGCTACTGTGTTTTCAACATTGGACTCATCCAATGCCTACCACCAGATTGCGTTGCATGAAGACAGCAAAACTTACCAGTATTTTATTATGCTTGAAGGACCATTTAGATACAAAAGAATGCCTTTTGGACTGATTTCAGCCTCAGTGGTATTTCAAAGAGTCATGCACAAACTATTCAAGGATGTAAAAAATGCTCTTTACTTTCAAGATGACATTTTGTTTTTCCGCAAATCCAAACAAGATCATGCAGAAACCTTATATAAAGTTCTGATTATATTACAAAGCCATGGCATGACCTTAACTAAGGAAAAATGAGAATTTGAAGTTGAAGATGGTGGACTATTTGGGCCATAACATTGGCAAACATGGTATTCTATCAAACCATAGCTTAGTTGAAGCAATAGAGGATTCTTCGGATCCTCAAAACAAGGAACAACTCAGGTATTTTCTAGGGCTGGCGGAATATTACGCCAAGTTCATTCCTGCGTTTGCAGATAAAACATACAACATGAAGGGTCTAATGGAAAAAAAAACAGCAATGTATTTTGGGTAAAAAAAGTACTTCTGAATTTGTAACTCTAAAAAAACGAATTGCTTCAGCCCCAGCTTTAGCAACTTTTGACACTCGTTAAAACTCAGTCATAATTACTGATGCTAACAATGTTGGTATTGGTGCTGTTTTAATGTAGAATCAAGAGGGCGAATTGGTCACAATTGCATTTGCTTCAAGACCACTAAGGTATGTGGAATTCAGGTATTCCACTTTAGAAAAAGAAACATTGGCCTGTCGGTGGGGACTTGAATATTTTCAAAAATCTGTGTATGGTACTCAGTTCAAGATAAGATCAGATCATCGTCCATTGGTAGAATTATTTCCCACTAAAGGTTTTGGTAAGGCTATGCTGTGAATTGCCAGATAGCAATACAAACTACAGGACTTTCATTTCACTATTGAATATATCCCTGGTGCCAGAAACATCCTAGCAGAAAGTTGTATCCATTTTTCAGGTGTTTAGTAGTTGCATTAAACAAGATCAATGGAAAGATGCGTGTTGCCAGGATAAGGAAATCCAAGAAGTTATGAAATACAATAAGTCAGGTTGGCGGAAAAGAAAGACTTGAACAAAGATTTATAACCTTACTTTTACGTTCCAAATGCATTGTCTGAGTTAAACGACTTTTTGTTCTCGAGGTGAACAGTTGGTGGTGCCCCAGAGTTTAAGACAAATCATTTTAGACATGATTCATGAGGGTCACCCTGGCATTTGCAGTATCAAAAAAAGAATTTGCAGTGAATTTTGTTGGCCAGCTATTGATAAGTTCATTGAAGCCAAGGTTAGATCATGCATCAAATGTGCGATCAGTGACAAACCTCAGAAGGGAATAACTTATGATAAAGATCCCATGTCTAGACCAGATAGAATGTGGGAAAGAATTTCTCTGGACATTGCGGGTCCCATGTGCCTATCAAGTACCCAAGTTTTCGCCATAGTTCTTGTTGATAAGTTATCTCAATGGCTGAGGCTAAACTAGTACATCAGTTTGACTCTCTTACTGTAATACCGTTTCTTAAGGAGGTATATGAGAAGGAAGGGTTTCCCAAATGTCAGGTCATGGACAATGGGGTGCAATTGAGGTCTTTGGAAATGAAATAGTTCTTAGATGAACATGGCATCAGTCAGATACGCACCTCTGTTTACTAGCCACAAAGTAATGGTATTGTAGAAAGGTGGGTAAGAGTACTGAAGGAAGGTTTACAGTTGGCATTGTCCAATGGAAACAATTGTCATCAAGCTCTGAAGGATTTCTTGTGGAGTTACAGGGTTACAACCAGATTGTTGGGAGATGTGTCTCCATATGAGAATATGAGAAGAAGAAAGGCAGTTTGCAATTTAAACCAGATGTGGACGATGGAAATGAAGGCTGATGTAGATTAAGGTTATAAAAAAAAGTTGATCATAGATGGAGATTGGATGACATGGTAGTGTTCAAGGTTGGACGAAATGGACATATACAACTGCTTAGGGTTGGTGAATGGGTCCGCATAAGAAAAGGAAGGATGATTAGATCTGGAGAGTCCAAGTTTTCTGCACCCATGAAGGTTATTAAAGTAGGACATCAAGAAGTAGAACTATCAATCAATCAATCACATATTTGTAGAGCCCGCTACTCACCCGTGAGGGTCTCAAGGCGCTGAGAGGGGCGGTAGCAGCTACTGATCAAACAGCCAGGTCTTGAGGAGTCTCCTGAAGGTCAGCAGGTCCTGGGTCTGTTGCAGGTGGGTGGGGAGGGTGTTCCAAGTCTTGGTGGCGAGGTGGGAGAAGGATCTGCCGGGTTCGGCGGATACGTGGGATAGTGGCGAGGGCGAGGTTGGCGGAGGTGTAGAAGATGAGTCGCTTGTTGAAGTATGCTGGCCCGGCGTTGTGTTGTGCTTTGTGAACGTGGGTGAGGAGCCTGAAGGTGATCCTCTTGTTGACGGGAAGCCAGTGTAGGTCCTTCAGGTTGGCGGTAATGTGGCTGTGGTGGGGGATGTCAAGGATGAGGCGTGCGCATGCGTTTTGTATGCGTTGGAGTCTCTTCTGTAGTTTGGCCGTGGTTCCCGCGTAGAGGGCATTGCCGTAGTCCAGCCTGCTGGTGACGAGGGCCTGGGTGACCGTCTGCCTGGTTTCGGTGGGGATCCATCTGTAGATTTTGCAAAGCATACGGAGGGTGTTGAAGCAGGAGGAGGAGACGGCGTTCACTTGTTGGGTCATTGACAGAGAGGAGTCCAGGATGAACCCTAGGTTGCATGTGTATCTGATGGAAATGTGTGGGGTATGAGTAAGGTTGTTAGAGCACCAATGTGGTTGTGGCCTAAAGGAAGGAATGACATTTTAAAACTTTAGAATCTGGCAACGATTCTGATGTTCGCCAGGAAGGAGATATGTTGATTGGGAACCTAGGAAAAGGGATGAAAACTAAACCTGTGTGGAGCAAAGATTATGTCATGTCAAGTTAGCTTCCTCTGTTGCAATGCACTGTTGCATTGCATGTTCTCCTAGTTCAACTCTATAACATATGCATGATTATTCCACAGATCGTACTCTGTGCTGACTCATTGTTTTCATTGTTTCAGGGAAGGAGTTGTAATTGTTAATTAATATTTACAAGGGGGAATGTGTGGTATCCTGGCCAATGAGGTTGAATGGGATCTGGTGGACCAAACTGTGATCCATATTCCATACAACCACAATTGGCCCAGGCTTTCTATGAAGGAGCTGCTTATTTATACAATGAAAATAAATCTACCTTACAAATGACTCCTGGGTGATGAGATTTCTCCACATATGAAACATAATAATATGTTCACGGACTTGTACAGTACAATAATCTGCCAGGCATATACATATAATGCAGGCAACTGCATAGCAAGCTCCCCTTACACAAACTATGCACAGTAGCAAGCATTTCAGGCACTCAAGATACCATAAAAGCAAGGTTCACTCACATGGAACAGATGCAGGATGTGGAGGGTTGTCCTGAGGCAAAGCATAGTTGTCTTGTTCCTGCTCACACAGCCATCTGTAGTCGTCTGTAAACTGTAGTTCAAGCTTTCCTCACAAACAGGTACAGTGCAATCACCCACAAAACAAGGTTTCCCAGCACACAGAAAAAGGACAATACAGGCTTCCACAGTGCAACCTGTGCTCATACACAGAGATGATGCAGTACAGCGTTCCAAACGCACAACACATTTACAGTTACTAGCTTCTTGCTTGCTCACATAACAGCTACAGGACATGGATGCTTGCCTTGACTACTAATATCAAGAGTGCATGCTTCCATCTCAAACAGAACAGGTACAGTAGGGCAGACATCCAGTTTCCAGACTGCTTATACCAATGGTAATAAGATCATAATATTCACTCACACAGAGAGCTGCTACCATACATGTATGTGCAGTGCGAACATACCCCCGCTCACACCCAGCTGATGCACAGCGAATACGATGATTCAAGATTCCATACTCTGGTTTAAGCAATGGTAACAGAACAGAAAATTCACTCACCCTATAGAAAGATACAATACGTGCATCTGTGTTCAAGCTTTAATTGACTCTCCCTCAGAATATACACAGCAATGACAGCAGAGGAAGTTTCCATGACAGCACTCTACTGACAACGGAAGGGCAAGCTTCACTCCCAAACAGCAATTAGAGAACAGACATTTGAACTGCAAGCATCCTGCACGCATCTGGTTCAGTTCATGCATCTCTGGTGCTTCCTTCCCTGACACGCGCCAGCTACATCACACACATTTCCAGCTCCGTCCCAGACAGGAATAGTACAGTCACTCACGGGGTGGGTATCCAGGAGCCACTGAACAGGGACTCACGGTGCAATTTTCTCACACACTCCAGATTAGATTCAGTACAGGCTTCTATAGGGAAAGCTTCACTAACAAACAGAGCAGGAGCAAGCGTCTCTCGCTTAAACAACAGATACAGGATGCAGTGCAGTAGGACAAGACGTCAGGCTGTTTAGCACTGGTGGCAGCAGTGAAACTTCCCTCACCCACCGAGAAGGCACAGTACAATCACTGCAGTGCAGTAGCTATCAGCTCACACACAGAACGTGCACAGAATAGGCAGCAGTGCATGTTTCCAACACCCAGGCTAACAACAGACTGACCACAGACTGACCTGCTTCACTCTTAAATAGAAGGTACAGTACTGGCATCTGTAGCACACACAGAGCAGTTACAGTACAGAAACATCAAGCTTCCCTAAATCAACTACAGAACAGCCAGCTTCTTATATACAACAGGGATGGCACAGGCTTGTGCATTGCAAACCTCTCTTACACAGGGCAAACACATGCCACATATGCTAGCTCGGAGGAAAGTTATGGGCTGTGAGAACATCGCTGGCACGTAGAACAGGTAACATAGAGCTGACCTCCCTTTGCCAGATTGTGGCCAGCAATGGTGACAGCGATGCAGACCTCCTTCCCTCACAGAGCGGCTCCACTCAATGGAGTCGCGGTTTAAGCTGCTTTCCTGGGCTCACAGAAGGAAATGTAGAGTAAGCGCAACAGTCATGGACATCATGCAGGGGTCACCAGGGGGTGCAGATGTGACTTCTGGCTAGCCTCCTGCGAGCCCTAACCCTGTGCTTTCTACTCCTGGCCTCAGAGGAAAGAAACACACTTGTAAAACCATTATTTCCTATTGCAGGTGGAGAGGAAGCCAGTAAAAAGGTGTCTCTGTGTCTCCTGCTCCCCTGGCGCATGAGAAGGGAGCAAGAAAGACAGGAGCAAGTAGGGGAGGGAGGGTAGACAGGTACCATTTTGAGGGAAAATAAGGAAAGGAAGAAGAGGTAGAGGACACTACAAACAGAAATCTGAGAGATCGAGATGCAAACACAGAGATGTGTGTGTGAGAGACAAGGAGAGGGATTAAGAGATATCAGGGAGGTGAGAGATGTGAGAAAAATACAGATACAGGTGTTAAAGAGAGTGAGCCAGGTGAGAACAATAGGTGACAGACACATAGGTGAAAAAAGGCGACAGCTGAGAGTCAGAGAGAGGGGAAGACAATTGAGAGGGTGAAATGATGAGACACGGTATGTACTTCCACATGAGAAAGAGATAGCTAGAAGAGACAACAAAGAGAGTGAGAGACACGTGTGAGAAAAGCAATAAAGAGGCAGCTGATGATAGACCACTGAGAGGCAGAGAAAGGTCGGCGTGACTCGCTTGGAAAATACACCTCAGAGTTGGACAGATAAAAGAAGTAATAACAAGGCAGCTGAGAGAGTGGGGAGACAGGTTAGAGACAACTAAGAACGAGTCTGTCAGGGAGAAGGATTGGCAGAGTGTGGGGAGAAAGTTGAAAGAGTTCTTAGAGTGAATGATGAGAGAGACAGCTCACAGAGAAGGAAATACCAGTGTGAGACAAAGGTGCAATACAGAGCCACTTTAGGAAAACTACTAAGAAGTGGGAAATGGACAGGTGAGAAACTGACAGATGAAAGAAGGGAAAAGATTGAGAGACGGCTAATAAAGTGAGAGAGCCTTATGTGAGACAGAGTGGTTATACAGTTTAGAGACAAACACGGAGGAGGGTTAGAAAAAACAGCTGAGGGAGAGTTGGGGAGGAGAAAAGGTGAGAGAAATGGAGATGATACTGAGACAGAGACAGATGCGAAAGAGGAGGACAAGGAAGTAAGAGAGGCAGAAGACAGGTGAAAGAGAAATGAAAAAGAGACAGAACAGTTGAGAAGGTCAGACGTGAGTTCAGTGATTAAGACACATTTGACATAGAGGAGGAGACAGGAGGGGTGAGAAAGAGACAACAACAGGTGAGAAAGACAGGTGAGCCAGAGGTAAAAAAAAAAAAACAATAGACAGACAGCGGAGAGCGGAGGGAAGGATGACAGCGGGTCAAATGTCATATGGCACTACTTTCTGTGATGGCATTGGGGTCAAGGGACATGTGATTTTACTTCCGCTATCCCAGGCTTTTTGGTGAATCGACAGTGCTGGCTTCCATGTACACAGCACTGTAAATAGTAGGGCACATCACACACACACACACACACACACACCCACACACCGACACACACACACACACACACACACACATAATTCATGTATCTATAGTTCATTTAGCTCTCACACAGCCACAATCATCATCTAACACCTAAACGGCATACAAGGCAAAAAAAACAATTGACTCTTCACTCACATAAGAGGTTCCAGAGAAACAGGGCATACCGCTCTCATTCTCTGTCTCTCTCTCACACACCCACACACACACACACACACACACACACACACGCACACAGTTTCTCTCTCACATACTCATGTGCTAGCAGTAATATAACAAGTTTCCCCACAGTTAGTTCAAGTATATATCACTGATATCCCTGATGTGGCAGGAGGTGTTTCCCACCATGAGGGGCACACAGATCTATTTTTCTATTCAAGAGAAAAATAGTTTCATAATGGTCCTGGATATATTATCTGTTGGTGGGAATTAGGCTCAGGGTACCCTTATCAGGGCATCTCCTATGATGACAGTACAAGCAACACATAGAAGGTGTCCTTGGTTGTCAGGTTAGAGGCTGCCCTGCCATTTGCCAGCCCTCAAGTTACAAATATCTGACGGTAGCCAGCAAAGCTATGTCTTAGGTTAGAAAGATCTTCCAGTTTCAGGCATCTTACAATACAGCTATCCTACTGAGGATAGCAAACACATTGCTTAGGTTACAACAAACATTCATGGCAAAGTCTCAGAAGAGTTGTACTTCACGTTAGGCAGAATTCACATGCTCAAACTTTGACCCGCAAACCTGCACATATTGTACGGTGTTACGCATCTGATATTAAGGCTATCCCTCAGGTTACACAGATCGTACAGACCCAGGACCTTAAAAGAAGAGAGATCTCTCAAGTTAAATAGGTCTTACATATTCCGATTTATAACATCCTTGTGCCTCATGCTACTGTTCTCCTCAATCTCCGTCCTTGTGCTTCATGCTACTCTTCTCCTTACTCTTCTCCCTTGTGCCTCATGCTGCTCTTCTCCACACTCTACTTACTAGTGCCTCATGCTACTCTTCTCCTCCCTCTGCTTCCTTGTGCCTCATGCTACTCTTCTCCTCCCTCTTCTTCCTTGTGCCTCATGCTACTCTTCTCCTCCCTCTGCTTCCTTGTGCCTCATGCTACTCTTCTCCTCCCTCTGCTTCCTTGTGCCTTACGCTGCTCTTCTCCTCCTCTCTCTCTGTCTTTGTGCCCCCGCTGCTCTTCTGCTCACTCTCCATCGTTGTGCCTCTTGCTGCTCTTCTCCTCACTCTTCTTCCTTGTGCCTCATGCCGTACTTTATCTTTAAGTATGAAAGCCATGCCATTCTTTTGATCTGCATGCCATGGCTGGCCCACCTCTATTTATTTTAATTTTGAAGAGACTTTAACATATTTTCACTCAACGCTTCGCAAGTTTCAGGAGCGTCCCGCTTTACTTGTCCTTGCTTTTAATTTATTCCCCCCTCCTGCTTCACGTTAGGAGTCCTCCCCCACCCTCCGAGCACAAACACAGTGTTTCTCTCCCCCCCTTTCCTTTCTGTTGGCATTGAATGAGGCAGCAAGAGGCCTCAGCACCAGCGCAACACCACCTCAGCAGCAATTCAGCACAAACACAGCACCACTTCAGAATCCCACTATCTAAGCATCAGTGCTTCATCACCTCAGCACATCACCAACACAGCATGACGCAGCAACACCTGAGCACCGGCGCAGCACCACCACCTCAGCATGACAGCATCACCTTGGCTTGACGCAGCACTACCTCAGAATCACTCAGCACCACCTCAGTATCACTCAGCATCCCCTGAGTAGCATCACATCAGCACAGCACCACCTCATCACCAGTTCAGCTCCAACTCAGCATCTGCGCAGCAAAACCTCAACATCAGTGCAGAACCACCTCAAAACCCAGCACAGCACCATCTCAGCATTAGCATAGCACCACCTCTGCATCAGTGTTGGATACTTTGAAAATGCAAGTAAAACTCATAGGTATGGACGCCCGAGTGGGGGGTTAGCAACTTTTATTTCTAGTTCTATAAAAGCTGAACACGAGCAACTCACTACACATAGTAAAAACATACTCATAGTTAAATTAAAATATAAAAACTCAGATCAAAAGGATATGTCATTGATTATGATCAATGTATATATCCATCCAACAAAAACAAGTAGAGCAACCATATGCGCAACCCTTAATACCATACTATTGGAACTAATCCTAGAAAATCCATTGGTGGACTATGTGATGACTGGAGATTTTAATCTTAACTTGTTAATACCGTTTAATAGAGATGATGTCTCACAATTACAAGACCTTCAGTGGTCAATCCCACAGCAGGACTATCAAGGAGTCACATATAGTCAAGCACGAAATCAAATCGGTAGAACATTCATCAAGGACATAGAAGCATTGGGATTGCGAGTCCTTAATGGCCGATTTAAGGAGGATATACCCCCTGCACATACTTATATTGCACACAATGCAAGCACTAGGATCGATTATACAATGGTTTCACTCAATTTATTTCAAAACATAAATTCATATAGATTACTTAAAGTTGGAGATAGTGATCACTGTCAGCAGATAATAAATACTAATATTAGGCACACTATTAATCAATCGTATCATACTGTGCCGGGGTATATTGGAACTATCAACTATAAAAAATTAAATTGGACTAAATTGAATAAGGATAGTATGAATGAAAAAGTTGAGAACATTATTAAGACCTGCTTTTCTGAAAATACAACAGAAACGACAATTGAACAGTGGGTGGAATTCACCAAGAAAATAGTGAAACCCCAAACCCAGGTTAACTACAATAAAAGGGTCGCAAAATGGAAAGAAGAAGGAAAGGACTCATATATGAATCTTCCGTATACAATAGCAAAATTAAAACGAGATCAAAATAAGATTCGAAGACAAATAAAAACCACAGTAACAAATGATGAAATTTTGAACAATCTTAAAACTTTAAATCAATCCTTGAAAAAGCTAATATGGAACGAGAAATACCAAGCAAAACAAGAAATGTGGTCCAAATTATTTCATGCAAGTAAACAAGCAAACACAAGAGAATTTTGGAATATTATAAACAAATTAGTACGGCCGAGCAAATTGGTAGTCTCATCAACCCTAACTGAGCAAGAATGGGTTACTTTTCTTGAAAAACATCTAAATAGTAAGGGATCTGCTAAAATGACAGAGAACGTAATAGAGAGCCCTACAGCATGGGATGTGATACAAGAACAATTTATAGTTTCAAAAGAAGAATTAGTAAAACTAATAAAGAAGCAGAAAGATGGGGCACCTGGCCCCAATGGAATACCATTTGCCCTTTTAAAAAAAAAAACAGTCTTCTGGTCGAGCTTTTTGGAAAAGGTATTCAACAAAATTATAGAAATTGGTAAAATCCCTGAGTCTTGGCGAGGATCTCTAATTTCCCCCATATTTAAGAAAGGCAATTGGGCCCTTGCGGAGAACTATAGACTCATCACACTACAAGATACAGATGCCAAACTTTTCGCAGGAATATTATTAACTAGACTAAATGAATGGGTAGCAGAAAATAAGATCTTGCCATTGAATCAAACTGGCTTTATTAAGGGACTTGGAACAATGACAAACATTATGGCGTTAGAACTACTAATTGAAAAATCTCTGAGAGAAAAAATGCCCCTCTATCTGTGCTTTGTAGATTTTAAATCTGCTTTCGACTGTGTGCAAAGGAATTTATTGTGGAAAAAATTTATTGAAAGAAACATTCCATTTGAACTGTTAAGACTTATTCAACTGTTACACAATAATACCTGGGTAAAAGTAAGGATGGGGGACGGCAGATCACTAACTAAGGAAATTCCCGCAACAAATGGGTTAAAGCAGGGATGTGTGTTGGCTCCCCTACTTTTTAATCTATTTTTAGGAGATTTATCAGGATACCTAGATGAACTCAATGCACATCCTCCGAAGCTAGGGGACAAGCTGATAACTAACCTAATGTATGCAGATGATGCCATTCTTTTAAGCCATACCAAAATAGGTCTTCGGCGATTAATTGATAGAACAGTTTTGTATGCACAAGAAAATGGAATGGTAATAAATCAATCCAAAACAAAAATCATGGTGGTCACTAGGAATATAAAACTGAGACAAAAAAATAAATGGTATATGGAAAGCACCCAACTGGAACAAATAGAAGTGTACAAGTATCTGGGTGTACTATTTGACCAAAATGGAAACTATCAATTACAAAAAATTGACATACAAAGGAAAGCTAACTCGCTAACTGCAGCATTCAAGATAGCACAGAAATCGCATGGAACTCTGACGTATGGGCCGCTTTTGAAAATTATAGGGGCTAAATTGCTCCCAACAATAACATATGGTAGTGAGGCATTAATGGGGACGGATGCAGAACTGTTAAATAAGGTTCTTTCAAAAACATATAAATCCCTCTTCTATCTCCCAAATAACGCTTCCCCAGCACAGATTAGACTGGAGTTCGGGTTAACTAACCAAGTTATTGCAAGAAAAGGCCAATTTATTAAAACGTGGTACAGGATCAAAAATGATCATGATAATTATATATCTCAGTTACTTTGGCAAGAAATAAATAAGAATATTAAATCAGTCGTAAGGAAATATCTCAACGATGCATTAGAAGAGTTTGCATTAATGCCAATCTGGAATAATACGATAAGCAATGGATCCTTTAAAAAATTAGTAAATCGAACAACTAATCACCTTTCACTTATACAGGATAAAGATACATTAGCAAAAAGAAAACACTCATGGTCAGTAATAAACGGATACAAAAAGAAGAAAGTACAAGAATACTTGGAGACACCTTGGTCTGAAAAAAGTAAACAATGCCTTATGAGAGCAAGATTTGGAATTTTACCTGGCCTTAGTCATGTCCCTCCGTGGAAAAAAACTAGTAGCGGTACATTGTGCAGACTTTGTAAAAGTGGAGAAGAGAATATTGTCCACCTTTTATGTATTTGTCCAGGACTCCGAAATGAAAGATGCACGTTACTGAAACATCATTTTAACATGCGTGGAACAAGGACATGTAGACAGGCACTTAAAGTCTGTCTTCATTCGAACGATATAGTCATGAACGTTGCCTTTGTAAAGTTCCTAAAGATTGCATCTATAAAACTGGGAGTATAAAATAGAAAAAAAAATAAAAATGTTTTTATGAAAATTTTTTAAAAGTACATTTTTAGGCTATAATAGTTCTTTTTATATTTAAATACAATATATTTATTAAATCTGTCTTGGTATTGGAAATATTGTAAGATTTTAATTAATCAAACAATAAAGAATTGTTGTTGTTGTTGTTGTTGTTGCATCAGTGCACCAGCACAGCGTAACCTCAGCAGCAATTCAGCACTAAAACACTCCATTTCAGCATCTGCACAGCACCACCTTGTCATCAGCGCAGCAACACCTAAGCACAGCACCAAGTATCACTCAGCACCACCTGAACACCAGCTCGGCACCAGTGCAGCACCACCATCTCAGCATCACTCAGCACCTCAGCTTCACTCAGCACCACCTCAGCATCACTCAGCGCCACCTCAGTATCATTCAGCATCACCGGAGCATAAACTTTGCACCAGCACACCACCACCTCAGCATAACTTAGCACCACTTGAGTATTATTCAGTGTCACCTAAGCACCAGCTCCGCACCAGCACACCACCATCTCAGCAGCACCTCAGCATCACTCAGCACCACCTCAGTCTGCCCTCAGAATCTGGCATCTGTTGATTCTCCCTTAGTATCCGTCCCCTGCTCTTGTTGTTATTCAGATACTATTTCCAAACCTTCACTCTCCTGTTATCTTATTGGTTATACATAAGGTAACACAAATTCTTTAGCACTTTTTTATTGTAACTGTTCAACATGTTGCACAGCAGCCACAATGTTCTACAACATGCTTAAAGACATTGGCAAAGCCAATAGCTCTGGCTAAACACTTATAAAGTTCCAATAGCGAGACCTATTTGCTTTGCAAATGCTTGTTTCCTATAATGTTTGGTGGGATTTCTGGCACCTTTTTATCCTCCTTCTTGCATGGAAGGGCCTTTATTGGAGCTGCTTTGATCTACACATCTCCAGCCAGCTCCCCGTATTTTAATTTGTAAAGTACATAAAAATACCACTATCCTAAAATATGAAGTTACATATATAAAACAAAGATATACTCTGTTATGCCGCTGTTCAGAGAGCTCCCCGCTCTCCTTCCTCCACTGACTCTTAATTGGGCGGGCAGGATGTGCGAATATTGTTACTCATAGAGTGCGGAGTAGTCAATGGTAATGACCACAACCTGCCACCCTCTCACTCACCTTAGGGCTGCCAGCCCACCTGTGCAGTCCTGTACACCGGTTCTCTTCCCAATGGGGGGGGTGGTTCTCCATGCTGGAACTAGCTCACTGAACTCTTCAGATCCATATGATCTCGCCCCCGTAGTGACGGGGATATGTATCTCTATTCCAAATAGCCAACACATTTTAGAATGTGTTAAGTAACTCCCAATCCTTCATGGAGGACTGGTTGGCTTGATGTAATTTCCTATCTTGCAGTGCTTCAAGTGGTTTCCTTCATTGTGTTTCATGCTCCTGGATGAATTTTCACTAGTCTTACTTTTCTCCAGTGAAAGCAGTACTTCCTCCAGCCCAATGTCTAAACTGAGTTTGGTGTCATCTAGTCTTTCCATCAGTCAAGAACCTCTGGCTTCCTGAAGCCCCATCTCTAGTCTGGATGTCATTTACCCTGGTTTTTTGCCTCCTTTGGGGCTTCTTCTGAAGGGCATTTTTCTGAAAGGCATGACCTGGTGCAGCAGCAACGTGGCTACCGGAAGGGCTCGCCCTTATCTCTTGCATTCTAAAACTGTGAAGACCTGGGAATCCAGATCCAAAAGCAACCTGAGAGATTCTACCGGAAGACTGAGTTGTGACATACTCACAAATATTCCCTAAATAATAATTTATGAGAACCTATTGTTACATAATTCTATGTTTGAAATGAACCAATCAAACTACTGTGTCAAAATCACAGGTTTTACCCACCACCAACAACAGTTTCTAAACGCAAAAGCAGTTAGATTATGTCAACTTTTATTTCTTATTTGGGTCAACTTAGTGATTAAAATGAACCTCATCTACATGGGTAAATTCACTGAATTCAGCACATCTGTCATAGAATTCTTTGTATTATGAGGGTGATTGTTGGAAATGGCAATTTTTGGGCACACTTTGGAACATGTGTTACTTAAGCTTTACATGTCCTCACAGTGAAACGCTCCTAAAATTAATTTTCACTGTAGCAAGGCTCATTTTCCCATAGACTAACGCTGGGTTGCCTCATTATATCTAATATGCCATAACTTCAGTTTTGAAGCAGATAGATAAATACTTCTTCAGCTCATTCAAATTGTTTTGAATAGTCATTTTTAAGGGTAAGGTCAGATTTTAAATTACTACAATGAAAATGTCCCTTTTAGGATAGTTGCCATTTTCCTGCCTAAACCAAATTAGTCTTTCTGTCAGCTTCCAGGATCACATGACTTTTAACAGCTCTCCTGTAGTATGAGGTGGATTCCTTCTAGACAGAGGGCAAAAGGGACTTGGAGGTGGAGTCGGCTGTTCCTCACCTGAGCAGGATGTTCTGGGGGTTGTTCTCAGTTGCCCCTGAACCTCAAACGGTAACCTGATGGCTCTATCTTGCTCCTTCCTGACTTTTGGAGATGTTTGCCCTTTGAGTGGCAAATTCAGACCATACCTATGCCTGCCCCTTTTCTCCTTAGAGAGAATCAAGCCAAACCCAATGAAGAGGGAAGAACTGACTAGAATTAGATTGAGTAAGACAAAGGGGGTGACGTTGACACACAGCTTGGCACTGGGTATAAAAGCAGCACCATCAGAACATCTCATCAGAACACTCCTCTTCCTCTAGAGAATCAGAAGAAGAGCTGCCATGATGTCTGAAGAAGGAAGGCAGGACCTGCCTGGTCCTCCTGTTGGAACTACAGGGACACTACAAGATTCCAGAAGCCTTTCCTGCAACTGTCCAGCTAACCAACACCAACTGGGCCTACCTGGACCCTGGTGCTGGCCTTTGCAGAAGTGAGTTCTAATCCCTAAGTGGTGGCTCCTCAGGTCCTGCATGCTTGGCTAGAGTCAGAGTGTTCTGCCCTAAACTACAATACTTTGGCCACAGGTGAAAATCCTGAGGTTTTGGGCTCTTCGCATAGAAAAGACCTATTCCCGGGCTTGCGAGCACAAGAAGACTTCCTCAAAGTCAGGACCAAACCTGCATCTGACTGCCGACGCGACCATCCTGGTTACAGACTCGGTACTTCATCTGCACGTTTCTTTTGACATCGACAACAGCTGTTTCTCGTTTCCCAGTAATGCAAAGCTGTGACTGTCCTCCACCTCTTCTCACCAAATGTGAGCACACTGCCAGCGCCATGCTCCGACTGAGGCTATTCATGGTTAACTGAACTAAGTTAGAATATAAACCTTCTACCTGGCGAAACTGGTCCCTGTATCCGAACCGAACTCCACTGCGGTCAGGCTAAACATTTGACTTTGGTCCAGTCCAGAGCAGAGGGCTTTGTGCTTCTTAGTGATGTTTTACTTAAACTCAAACATCCAGTTCTACTTATTGGATTTTGTTGTTTTCTAAATTGGTTTGGGATTTTTCTTCTGTTGAGTTTTCACTTTATTGCTGTTTGAGTACTGCATACATGCTGTATACATTGCCTTTAAGTTAAGCCTACTTTTGGGCTATGCTACCAGAGGGTTAAGCAAAGATTTATTAGTGACTTTTGTGGTTGGTCCTGACAAGCGTTGTGTTTATTAGTTGAGTAGGGCACTCACCCTTCTCAACTCAATTTCTTAGAGTAATTATCAGTATATTATCAACCTTCATTGACTTGTTTATTCCTCAGTAGGAGATTAACAAGAGCAGGATCAAACCCATCACATCTTGGTTAATAAGGCTGATTTCTACTATCTTGTGCTATTATACACCTCGGATCAAAGTCGTCATTCATTCTGATATTATATAGCTTACCCTGAATCTGCTTAGAATTTCAACATTTGAATCAATATTATAAGTCGGACATTGGCAAAGCAATTATTTATACAGGTTCATGTCCATTCTCATGTATAACTAAGCTACTGTTTATAATATATACTGTGATCGATGTGCCGTTAACAGTAGCTATTTTTTCAAGCTTCAATTTAAAATACATTCAATCTATCAGCAAATCTACTTTCACATTTGTGCTTAGTTTCATCAGGCTTTTCAAAAAAGGCAATGCTTATAATAATGATGTGTGTAATTCATGGTCGATATTGAGGCCATAATCTGTTGTTCATGGAGTATCCACCATGTTTCCCTAATTCTCAAACTTCTTTCATGATTTCCTACTCTATGTCGTTATGTTACCTAATGTCTAATAAATTCATCAGATTAACCCCTGCATCACTATGATTTGTCACACAGTTAAGAAATATTGATGATTTCATGTCTTTGTTTTGATTCACATTTAAGTGTTAGTTTCATCTATCTTTAAGATGTCTTTTAGTAAACTCCACATACCTTTTTTACAGACACAGATGAGTTTGTACATAACATACAGTATTTGGATTTACAAATACTAATATTCCCAATCTCATTTGTTTTAGAGCTGTCATGATTCCAAAATGTTTTGCTTTTATCCAGAACATGCTTACAGCATTCACAATTATTGCATTTAAAAGATTTGGTTTTTCAGGGATACAATATTTACTTATCTTATCTTCCACATATCTAACTATGTCACTAGTACTTAAGATATTTCTAAATGTTTTAGCCCACCTAAAGGTTATAGTGGGCATAGATAACAAATATTGTGATAAGTCTTTACCGTTTATGAGAACCTCCCATTGTATCTGTAAAGTCCCACATGTTTACTTACTCACTGCAAAAAATGTAATGATAAATCTAATTTCTTTCTTTGTATCTTTTGAAATTATGCTAGCTGGTTAATCTTCCATAAGTGAAGCTGTTTCTAACACCCCTGCTCTATTTTTAGCCTTATCTAAGAATTGTAATATAGACTCTCCTATTAAATCTTCTACCAAATAGTATGAATTCAATCTAGTGTCACTTTTATGCCTAAGCAATTCTCCATATCCTACATTAACATTAATATGCTAGAAAAGTCTTGAACATAAGTGATTTGTTATATTCTAAAGAAAGTATACCCTTGACTTGATTATTATTGAGAAATGAATGATAAGTTTAAAGTTCCTTCTTAGAAATATTTAGGATAATTAGAATGTCATCTATATATTGGGCCCATAGTATGACATCCATATAATCACCAGACATGCTCCCATTCATACAACCCATAAAAAGGTTGGCATAGGAGGAAGCTAACCTGGCCCCCATTCCAGTCTCACATTTCTGATGAAAAGGTTTCATTAATCTCCAATAGCATATGTATACACTGCATATAGCTGGCATAAAAAAGGGAACAAATATTATGGGCCAACAGTCAATGTTTAATTTCAGTGACAGCATATATGCATCCGATCTCTGCAGATCCAGCGGGAGCCTGGCTTCATCGCTTAAGTTGTTGTAGAACAAATCTTAGGTTCTTCATAGTTTCCCTTCTTTCATTAAACTAGGGTGTTCTGTCTTTAGAAGAGGACTTCACAGGAGCAAGTCAGAAGTAATTGCTTTAAACTGAGGGGACATTTCTGTTCCGTTCAAGAAGAACTAAAACCTGAGTGCTGTGTCTGACGATCCATGTTAGACCCTTGAAGTTGAAGCTTTTTAAAAAGGAATAAAGAATTTTGAGGAGTGTGTCACTTCATTCTGATACTTGTGTGCTTTAGCTCTCCATATCCATATTCTGTTACTGACCACCTTTTGAAGCAATTGTATTGTAGTGTGGTCCTGAAAGAATGTGGCTGGACGAAATTAATTTCCACACCAAAACATGCTTTGACTGTTCCTTGTAAGTGACTCCAGTCCACAACACTACAATGGCAAAAGCAAAATTATTTCTCTGTTTTATTTTGTTTTAGTGTATGTGTATAGTACTGGGTCCGGGTGTATGAAGAGTATAATAGGTGGTATTTTGGATGGGTGTATGAGTGGATGTTGTGTGGAGGTTACTTCAATTTTAATGTGTTAATTGTGTTTAAAGTAGAGTGTTCCAGCAAAGTAATCTGTGGAATAATATGTTAAAATGTTATGAAATCAATTGTGAACTAATGGTGATTGTATTTTTGGTGATAAATACTAAAAAATTAAGAACAAACTATGTTCGACAAATGAATATGCACTTTGAATTGAAGCATTTCAGAGCCACAAGCCCTGATTAGGCATTTAAGAAGAAATACAGGTAAAGTGGGATTTTTCTTACTGCTGATTGATATTTTCTCCTCCGTGTCCCAGAATTAAAATTATAGAAGTTGGGGTGCTTTTTCTCTCAGCCTTTTACATCATACTGACCAAACAACTCTCTTCCCATGGTATGTCATATACTTTTCTCAACAGATCCTTAGAATCGATGGTATAGAATAGTAGGTCAACTACCAGGAGAGAGACGGATAGTGATCATTTCATTGATAGACTCTCTCAGTACATGACCCTATGCCTGATTTTTTTTGTTTACATTTCTTTACTGAATTTCCAGTTTTTCACATGTTAGTCTATACATCAACAATATGTTTCAAGTTACACATATAGACTTTTCTGAGCTTGTACTCAGTGTGCTTTACCTCGATTAATTGCTTCAGAGTCATGTCTAATATATTTACAAAAATTGCAATGTCTATTCCTGCGCGTTTTGGTATACCAAAAGAAGTTGCGGGGCTAGGGCCTGCTGATATGCTTTGCAGTATTCGGCCAGCAACCCATCAGGCCCCTGCGCTTTACCTGTGGCCAGTGCATGTATTGCCTCCTTTACCTCTGTTAGCGCAACCGGTTCATCTAATTCGTCTCTCTGCTCCTCCATCACCTGATGTAAGGCAAGGGGGGAGAGAAAGAAGTCCATCTCTGCTGGTGTAGCACAAATCATTGATTTGTATATTCTGATGTAGTATGCAGTGAATTTGCAGTGAATATCATACTGTCTGGTGAGTACCTGCATCTGTTAGGCCCCCAGGCTTCGGGCATTGGATGCTGCAGCCGTGTCTGTGTCAGTGGAGGGAGAGATCTGTCAAGGCTGGTGTCAAGTACCGCGTTAAAGTCACTCCCTAGCAACCAGGGAACGTCACACCAATGTGAGAGCAGCTCTGTCAGTGCGCACCAGAAAGCATTCTGATCTGTGTGTGGGGCATATATGGAGCCCGTCACTATCGGTTTCTGATTAAGGCGACCTTTTGTCAGTACGAATCGGCCATACATTTCTACTGCAATATCCTCGGGTGTGAACAGAGTCCCTGGTCTGCTCCAAATTAAGGCCCCCCTGGCACAGTACGAAAGCCTGTGGCTAGTATCTGACTTTTACATCTCTGCTGCAACTTACGGATCTCTGGCTGCGCTATATATGTTTCTTGCAGCAGGGCCACATGTGTTGAGTGCCTCTTGAGATATACATATATTTTGTATCTACTGGCCAGCTCGTGTAGCCCCCTAACATTCCAGGAAACAATGTTTGTAGGTGGCATATGTCATAATCATAAGCTAATGATGTGTGTAGTCGATTTGGTGTGTTGGAGGCTAGGCGGTGAAGTGTCAACCATGTAATGGATATGTGGTGCAATATTTGTAGTCTTATGATCGTGTCACCTCGGACATACTCCGATGAAGGGAATCATGTGTGGTTTAACTGGGGCAGAGCCGGGGGACAACTTATCTTTGCCCAACAAACAATGCCATGTGGCAACTTACAGCTTTGCGCGCCGTGCTGGTTGAAATAGAGGGGGGTGAGATAGACCTTGTAAAAGGTGTGTCTGGCTGTTGGGTCCGTATTGTATGTTTCTGTGCATGCTCTGAGCCATTATCTATGCATTGTGCAGCTTACCTCCCACTTGGGAAGAGAGGAATGGAACTGTCCTCGCCCATGGCTGATGTATACAGGCCCCAGCTAGGCCCGCAGGACACAAGGGTTCGCTCTCCTGCAATGGAATCTATAAGGAAGTTGGCACGGAAACTGCAAAGTACAAAGACAAGGTTTATTAACCCTTAAGGGTGGTCCTACAATCCATACAATACCCTTCAGTATTGCATAGAGTAGCACAAAGAACTTGCGTACACGGTCCCCTTTTATACACAACAGAGGGGCTCATAAGTGGGAGGATACAACATGAGGCAAGGAATGTTACCTTTTATGGACATTTTCGATACAAGATCAATATGTGGGCGGAGCTGACATACTCCTTGAGCCCGCGAAAACATGGTCAAGCAAGGACTAACTGATAACAGATGTGGTCAAGCCTGGGCATGCGCCAGGCGGACAAAGGAACTATTTATAGACTGTTACTAGGCAGATTACAAGAGCAACTAACACGAAGATAGGACTCTTCTCGTGTTGAGCACGTGGAGACATAACAATACAAAATGGAGTCCAAACTTCAGTCAACATAACGAAAGAGACATGTGTAAGGCAGGAGAATTCATGTCTTTAGTAAATGCTTAATCACATCGTGGTTTCAATTTACAACAGACGACCCTTTCAGCATTTACTGAAGACATCCGGTTTGTTAGGATAATCATCGTATATGTCAATTGTCATCATTTCTTCCACTTCTTTAGCTAAACGTTTCTGATAGGTGACATTGGAAATAGCTTTCTTATCGGGGATACAGAATGATACACATAAGGAACAGAACAAGGGACCACATTGGACACAGATGCAACAAGAAAACAGAACTGCTATAATTATACAGAGACCAGTTAAAACCTTCCAACCCCAAGCAGTGATCAATGCCCAAAACCATCCAGAAAAGGACCAAGTGCCGTTTTCTGTATGGATTTCAGCTGCAATTTTATGCAACCTGTTGATTGCATTATAGACTGACGGTGTGTGGTCAGGGATAAACACACAGCAACTACTTCCGATAATTTTACAAGCTCCACCTCGGTCAGCTAACATAACATCTAACACCATACGATTCTGCAATGCAACAATTCTGGTAATCTGCAATTCTTCCGTAAGATTCCCAAGAGCAGCAGCGGTTTGGTTTGTCACAGCCTCTACCACTCTTGTTAACCTTCAAACTTTCCTACTATTTAGGGCAGCTCCAACGAAGAAAAACAATCCTAAATTAAAATCAATGTACTGCTGCAGACTGGTGTCAGTCTGGTCCACATCATCAATTGATAGAGTACGCCTATACCTATTTACAGTTACATTATTTAACAACTTCAAATCCTTATGATAGGATGCAGGTGCCAAAAATACAGGAGGCAACAGGAAGGCTACATAACATACTCCGGACCAACCGACTGGCAAGCGGTAATAACCTTTATTTCCACATACGAAGTATGTATTATGGGATGCTAAGAAGGTACTGTTATTCAACCCGTCGATGTTTAATATGGTAATACAATCGCTAACACCAACAGGAATATAACCCACACTCTGGACACACAGGTCCGCTTGAGCTTGTGCCACTTGAATCACAAATTTGTCTTTTCCCACAGTGTCTCTGGTGTTCGTGAAAACATAAGGAATCGATTCATTGTCTGGTCGATACTCTTCCCATTCCCAAATTGTCCCATTTGCTTGCGGATATCCATCTTTATCCTGATGACATTCTTTATTGAGTCTGAAGAGTAATCGTCCCACTGTGGGTTTCCGAGTGGCAAAAAGCAAAGTGTACCATGCCCTACAAGAACCATTATGAGAGAAAGGAAGAGGTATGAATGGCGTTCCTCCTTTCTTCTGATGAGCTGGCATCATACCACATATCCAACAGTTCGTAGCATTCGTGGCAACGTGGGTATGATGCAGCATCTGAATGAAAGTGTTATTCAAATAAGACTGACGATGCTTCAATTCTTGATACGGAAGGGTATAGAAGTAGTGCTCCTCAGGCACTGGAGTGGTCAACACAAGTAACTCTCGAGCAGGAATCACATCCTCCACAAACCATGTGGTTATCCCAACAATAGCTACTGTGAGCATAAAACCTGTTGCACAAAGGATCTTCTTTTTCTCCATGTCAAGATAAAGAATCAATATCTTCCTGAAACTAAAAGGTTTGTCAGAACTCTTCCCCTTAGGCAGCGGTCGATTTCTTCACCAACGGGCCAAGACGGGTGTCGCTACACTAATGCAGGGCTGATCCCCCCCCCCCCCCTTGCCTCATTGGCTCTCCGTTTCACTAACCCAAGGGCCGTTCTGACAACATGTCCCGATACTGAAGGATTCACTTTCTTGGCCTCAGATGATATCGCTTTCCTCCAGGAGTCGCGTGGTCCGGAAAGAGCTCCTCAGCGTCGTTCGATTCCACAGCACGGCCTTTCTCTGTGGTCAGAATCTCTCGTTGATCGGTCAATACAGCAGGCTCCACCAATCCGGGCGGTACTTTGCGGCAGTGCAGGGAATGGATCCAATTCTTTCTGTTGGAAACTCGCACAGCCGTCCTCGTTGCCAGTAAGACTTGCTCAGGACCAACCCATCTCGGCTCCAGGCTGTTCGTCCTGTCAAAGATTTTTATCATGACATGGTCGCCAGGCTGGAGACCATGTCCTTCACCGGTGGACCGATCAGGGAGCGCCTCCCGGACCTGTTGATGAATAGAAACCAAGTTATCCGTTAACTGTGCCAGATAATCATTCATCATTACACAAGGTACATCATACACAGTCTTAGGTTTTGGTGGACCCCAAATATTCATTGGACGTCCAAAGACAATCTCGTACGGTGTAAGACCGGTTCGAGAGTGCGGTACCGACCTAATTGACAACAACGCCAGCGGTAAAGCATCTGGCCAAGTCAAAGACGTCGAAGCTTGGATTTTAGCGATCTTGAGCTTCAGTGTACCATTATACTTCTCGACTAGTCCTGCAGATTGAGGGTGAAATACTGCGTGGAACTTCTGGGTGATGCCCAGACCCTTCAAAACATACTTTATAACATCCGCTATAAAGTGGGGTCCGTTATCACTCCACAGAAGTCTACAAACGCCATATCGAGGGAAGAACTCCTTCAACAGCATCTTGGCGGTAGTCATTGCAGTATTGTCTTTCGTAGGGTATGCCTCAACCCATTTGCTAAAGGCACAAACCACTACTAGAACATACTTCAAATTGTTGCAGCGCTCAAGCTGGATGTAATCCATCTGCAGAACCTCAAAGGGTGCAGTAGGTGTTACAAATCCTCCTGCTGGGGTTCGAGTACCCTTTCCTGGGTTGTACCTCAGGCAGATCATACAGGTCTGCACCACCCTCTTTGCCGTGCTAGCAATCTCTGGATGCTCCCAGACTTGAGTAAGCAATTTTACAATTGCGGAAGCTCCAACATGTGCTAGCCCATGTGCCATCTGAACCATAGGTTGTACAAAAGCCGTGGGTAATTTCCATCTATCCATCTGCTTATTTCTCCAGCAACCCTCATCATCCAATTCTCCTTCACTGGACCATTGCTCCCGTTCTTTATCAGAAGCGGTCCTCTGTATTTCTCGCACTTCTTCCTTCGCATCATGCCATCTCTCTACTTGTGACTTCACTACATACATGGCAGTAGCACCGGGCTGCATCGCAGTCTCCCGTGCCACCCGGTCTGCTAACGCATTCCCTTCTCCAACTTTATCGACTACCTTCCTATGGGCGCTACATTTAATGATGGCAATTTTCTTCGGATATGTCAATGCAGTTAAAAGATTATGAACTAACTCCCCATGCATTATTTGTACTCCATGTGTCGTTAAAAACCCTCTCTCCTTCCAGAGCAGGCCGAAATCGTGCGCTACTCCGAAGGCATAGCGGCTATCTGTATAAACATTCACACACAATCCTGTACTGAGCTCACATGCTCGTGTTAATGCTATCAGTTCCGCTGCTTGAGCTGATTTCTGTGGTATGCGTGCTGTCTCCACTATTGTTTGCAATGTGGTAATTGCATACGCTGCTGAAGTCGTACCATCTGCTAGCTTCAGGCATGACCCGTCCACCCACAGTTCTCCATCTACATCTGAAAAGGGCGTATCCTGGAGATCAATACGACCCTTTGTTTGTTCCTCAGTCACAAGAATACAATCATGTGCTTTCCGTGCCTCAGACTGAGTCTCGGGGTATGGCAACAATGTGGCCGGATTTAACGTTACGCACCTCTTTAACGTAATATGAGGAGCCAAAAACGTCAGCTCATATCCCGTTAAACGGGCACTGGTCAAATGCTGCGTCTTTGTCTGATTAAGCAGGGCATCAACAGCATGGGGGACTAATACCAACAGCTTATGAGATAACACAATTCCCTCGCTTTGGCGTATTGACACAGCTGTTGCCGCAACCGAGCGAAAACAACCAGGCAATGCTCGGGCAACAGGATCAAGTACAGCCGAAAAATATGCACAAGGGCGCTGCTTGTCGCCGTGCATCTGCACTAAAACTGATAATGCACATCCATCTTTCTCATGCACATACAGCGAAAAAGGTTTGGTATAATCAGGAGTCCCTAACACTGGTGCTGAACAGAGGGCCTGTCGCAAATTCTGAAAGGCAGTGTCACACTCATTCGTCCAAGGAAGCGGGATAGGTGTGTCTTTTGTCAAAAGGGCTAACAATGGCTTAGCTATGTGTGAAAACCCTAGTATCCATTGCCTACAAAACGACACAAGACCCAAAAATGCACGCACGTCCTTCTGCGTGGACGGCGTCGGCGTGTCCAGAATTACTTGGACACGATCTGGTGTGAGTGCACGCCCCTCCTTAGACAAAAGGTGACCCAGATAAGTCACCTTTGGTCTACAGAATTGCAACTTTTTCCGAGATACTTTGTGATTGTGGGATGCCAAAAAGGAAAGCAAGGACAACGTACTCCTTTCACACAACTCCGAAGTGTCGGCCGCCAGCAAGATGTCATCGACATATTGAATGAGGGCGACACCCTCGGGCAGAACAAAGGAATCCAATTGTCTTTTCAAAGCTTGACTGTAAATGCTAGGGCTTTCTGTGTAGCCCTGAGGGATTCTACAAAATCGATAAGACCTATTATTTAAAGTGAAACCAAAGAGGTATCGACTATCGGGATGAATAGGAATTGAAAAGAAGGCATTTTTCAAATCAATAACTGAAAACGTGGTCGCCGTAGGTGGGACCAAAGTAAGCAACGTCGTGATATCAGAAACCACTGGGTACTGAGGTATCACGATCTTGTTTACTTCTCTCAAATCAATGATAAACCGATAGACTTTGGCATCCGTATCCTTTTTCAAGATGGGTAGAATCGGGCTAGTACAGACGTTATAGGGAACTTCTTCCACTACTCCCACCTTAATCAAATCCTGCACAATCTGTATAAGAGCCTCCTCCCCCTCCTGGGAAATATGATACTGTGGGAGGCGTGGTAACACCGCCCCCTCCTGGACACGAATGTGAACAGGCGGAATCACCATCTGTCCCACATCAGTATCCGAGGTGGCCCACAGAGCACAAGGGAGGGTAGCTAACACAGCATCTTCTGCAACCACACACATCCGTTCGGACAGGGGGTAATTGTCATTTAATATCACCCGCACTCCAGCAGGGGAGCAGCGGATCGTAGCTCTGAAGTGCTTCAACATATCAAGGCCCATAATATTGTCCGGCGTGTTCGGGGCAAGCAGAAACGGACAGGGTGCAGAAAAAGAATCAACCTGAAATGTGAGGGGCCGCGAAAGAGGGCTTCGGGAGAGTGTACCATCAAACCCTACCGATGTAACCATTAAGCCAGATGGGGGAGCCCTCGGAACCAATTGTTTAGACAGCGCACTACGAGTCGCTCCTGTATCCACTAGGAACTGATCAGTAGAACCCAAAACCTCAGCTGATACGTAAGGACCCTTCTGATCAACCGGCACCTCAACTGATTCTAACCTCCATCCAACGCATTCCTATGCATGCTGAGAATCATGGTACCCAGAACGATCAATCCCCGACACTTGATACTGGTTTTGTCGATCGAAAACATTAGGCCTATCTCGTTGCTGCCCGGCAGGGTCAAAACGAGCGTGATCATTAGAATTCCCTCTAAAATTCGAGAAACCCCCTCTACCTCTCGGGCCACCCTGATTGTGTCCCTGACGCGAAGCATGCAACGCTGGGCAATCTCTGGCCCAGTGTCCCGATTGCTTACAATACGCACATTGATTCCTGTTCAAATCAGATCGGCCCGAGGGAGGACCATAAAATCCTCCCCTACCTCGATTTACACCCCGTCGGGGCGGACCATATACTTGTGCTAACATCACCTTCGTTTTTAAATCCTTCGGTTTCTTCTCCTCCTGCCCCTTCGCTTCTTGCTCCTGGCGCTCATAGTACTGAGCTATAGTCAGGAGGGCTGTCGGGGTCGCAGTGGACCAAGAACTTTCACTCGCTTTGAGGCGGGCTGCGATCGCCGGTAATAAATTCGCCACATATTTATCCGCAAAGAGGTGTCGACCCGTATCATCCGTAAGTGACTGACCACTAAAATCATGAAACGTCTCCTCAAAGCGCGTAAAGAAATCTGCAACTGATTCATCAACTTTCTGCTTACACAAGGCTAGCATATTCCAGTCAATCTTTTTAGGGGGAATGATTGTCTTCAACTTAGTCAGAATAGCAGCAGGGAGATCTAAGATAAGCTGAGGTGGTTTCTGCGCGGGCTTCCTCTCCCTATCCTCATCCTCAAGCTCAGACCACCGAGCCTTGAAAGCGGCAACATCATCCACCTTCCGCACAGATCGCTACATATCTGGTGGTAAAATAAGCCCAAAGAACAAATCTATATCTGCTAAGGTCATAGTACAAGAATTCAAGGCCCCCTCGACTTCTTCGTAAAAGGCCGCTGGATTCTTGCGGGGATCAGGCAACGCATTCTTTAAGGCCATGACGTCAGCCCTGTGCCAGGGAGTATAAACCCAATTATACACAAAATATCCCTTAGCATCGGCGGAGGTAATATCCGAGCTAGTCCCCGCTCCTTTAGGAGGAACATACAAAGGCGCCGCCTCTCGCATTGGTTTAGCATGCACTAGGTCGCTCTTATCTGACTGAGAGGTGGATGAGTGGCCATCTCCGGTACGCGAATCCGACCGCTTCTCCTCCTCGACTTGTTGGCGTGCTTTCTCTTTAAGGTCCCTCGCCGCATCCCGCAACGCAAACAGTCGCCGAACCGCATCAGGCGCCTTAGAGGGAGAGAAAACACCATTACGCAATGCTTTAGCATCTAATACCACATCGTCAGGTTCAAAGACACTGGAATATTTCCGGAAAGCAGCAATCACTTCCTCAGAAAAGTGGCCCAAAAAATACAACCTCTCTCTATCCTGCCACAACTCCCAGGAATTCAACAACTCAGGAAGGGATAACTTGCCCTTAAGTGCACGATAGGAAACTTGCCGAAGCTCACCCATTCGCTCAGCCGATAACATGGACCGCGTGTCTACCTTACCCGAACCCGATCCAGAATCTTGTGGCCTCGGGGCAGACGCGCCGACATAAGGAGGCGGAGAACGATCTAATAAATAAAAATCATCGTCATGATTATCAAGGACAGGATAAAGTGACTGACGAACAGCATATTGACCCGAGACTTGCAACCTACGCTCTTTCTCGTGCCTCTCCGTCTGTTCTTTTTCCTCCCGACGCTTTGCTTCCTGTGCTCTCGCATGATCATTCTTGCGTTGCTCTTTATCAAACAGCGCTTTCTCACGTTTCTCCCGCTCACGCACTTCCTTCACCCATAGTCGCACACATTCAAACATGTCTTGACGAGCACGCCGCTTACACATACACTGTTCCACATACTCAATCTTACGCATATCAAACGATCCATACAACGGCCACCATAACTCAGGATCCTTTCTGGTATATTTCCTCCATACTGTGCTGTACATTATGGAGGAAAGACCATGCTTCACATACATATCCCTATTAGGAGTCCCCTCAGGGGGGGCTGGAGCAGATTCCTCGAGGTTTAACCGGTTTCCAAAACAGCAGCACCACTTACGGAGTGCGCTAAAAGCAGGCATGCTCAGAAATAATGCAAAATATGCAGTATTTTCAAAAATGGCACTTAAACGTTGCGCCGTTCAAAGTTACACAGTTCCGGAGAAATATCTCCACATTACCTGCCTATATGTGTTGCAACGCATATATTCTCACAATAATCAATACAAGATATGACCGGTCATCACAAATCAAACTCAAATAGCCAATCCAGGCTTCAAAAACTCGGAGAAAGTACCGTACAACGGTTCTTACCAATCAAGAGTCCAGATTCCAACTGCCAAGCTACAAAATTCGCCCAAACGGCTGTCACGGCAGGACCGACAGAAGAGGTCTCAGTCGAGGACCGGCGCCACCCAGATGGTCAGGTCGGAAGGGAAGGAAGAAAAACCTCGGGATGCCAGGACTAAAGTGCCTCTGGCAGTGATCACATCCCCGGCCAAATTCCTCACCTTCGTCGCGACCAATCCTTCGAGCATCCGAGTCGCTGATGAGCCCCACGTGATGGGCGCCAATTGATGTATACAGGCCCCAGCTAGGCCCGCAGGACACAAGGGTTCGCTCTCCTGCAATGGAATCTATAAGGAAGTTGGCACGGAAACTGCAAAGTACAAAGACAAGGTTTATTAACCCTTAAGGGTGGTCCTACAATCCATACAATACCCTTCAGTATTGCATAGAGTAGCACAAAGAACTTGCGTACACGGTCCCCTTTTATACACAACAGAGGGGCTCATAAGTGGGAGGATACAACATGAGGCAAGGAATGTTACCTTTTATGGACATTTTCGATACAAGATCAATATGTCGGCGGAGCTGACATACTCCTTGAGCCCGCGAAAACATGGTCAAGCAAGGACTAACTGATAACAGATGTGGTCAAGCCTGGGCATGCGCCAGGCGGACAAAGGAACTATTTATAGACTGTTACTAGGCAGATTACAAGAGCAACTAACACGAAGATAGGACTCTTCTCGTGTTGAGCACGTGGAGACATAACAATACAAAATGGAGTCCAAACTTCAGTCAACATAACGAAAGAGACATGTGTAAGGCAGGAGAATTCATGTCTTTAGTAAATGCTTAATCACATCGTGGTTTCAATTTACAACATGGCTCCCCACCATAGTACATGTGGCAACTCATGAGGAGTGTGCGCATGTTATGTAGATCACCATATGTGCCCATGCATGTGTGTATTCCTGCGTGGCCTAAACGTTCTGCGAGTTGTTACATTAATTCATCTGCAGTTTGGGGTGTTACTTCTGGAAACTTCAGTGAGTCCTCGTTGGTAGGCCACATGGCCAAAGAGCTGTCTTCACTCAGGGATCACTCGGAGGAGGTGTCTGTGTCCCTCCTAATCCGTCTCCTCCTCATGGCTGCCGCCGCATGTAAAGAATCTTGCCGCTCCTGCATCACCTGTTCCAGATTGAGCACAGTCATAATTTGTCTCGACAGCCCCTCAGCATGCATTCTGTTTGTCCTGCGGCGGCTCCTGCGGGCTCCTTGTTGTGCGTCTCTGGCTTGGCGACGTGTGATGCCCCATGGTTTGGAGCGAGTTCCATGCTTCCTCTGCTTCATTGAAAAAGTGAGTGGACCCTTACACGACCACACGGAGGTGGGCTAGAAATATGAGGGAGTATGTTTAAGTCCCACATTCACCTCTTGACCGCTAAGAATGTGCTCCACTGTCTTTGTACACCCAGGTCATAATCTGGGAAGAGGACCTGGGAGTTGTCTACTGTGACCGCTTCCATTTTTCACACTTAACTGAGTATCATATCTCTGTCTTTAAAGTTCAATAGTCGGAATAGGAAGGGCTGGGGCCCTGCACCTGGTAGTGGGTGACCTGTTGTGCGCTTCTTCCACTGCAAAGAAAGAGGAGAGTGAATCCATTGGCATCAGGGCTTCAGCCAGGCCTCAATGTACGACACTGTGTCACCGCCTTCCGTGCCCCCTAGTAACCCTACCATTCGGATGTTGTTTCTGCAGGAGAGACTCTCCGCATCATCTACCCTACGTTCCAGCGAACTCAACGGTGAAGTAAGCTCTCTTATTTCAGTCGACATTGCCTTGGTGACTGGAGCAACTTCTCCAACTTCTGCCACAAGATCATTGACTTTCCCAGCTAACTTCTTGGCATCCACATGTAAAAGCGTAAAGTCTGATCTTGTTTTGTCTATTCGACCTTCCAGTGATGTACGGATTTGTGCTAGTGTTACACCTATTTCCGCCACCGCCTGGAGCACCAAGTCTATTTTAGATTTCAGCATGGAGGTCTTGGAGCACTCTGGCACTTCAGGCGCACAAGCAGTTTGTTTTGAGGTTGTTTCCGGCTGTGTGGCCATTGCCTGCACGCTGCCTGCTCATCTTGGGATGTTAGCGAGACTCAGTATACATAGTCTTGGTGGTTTAGTAATTTATAGTACCACTGTGGTTTTACAATTCCCGAGGAGGCTCACTCCTCCCAGCTCAGCTGGCGTTCCTGTGCAGTGCTGTGGATTGTTGCATGTGGCTTTCTGTGGTTTGCATTCAGGGTTTTTGCACAGGTAAGCGCTCTTAGCCCCGTCTATGCCTACTGCATATACTCTTCGCTTCCTGATGGCCCGACCGCCAGCAGCTATGTGTCTCACTGCGCCAAAAGTTTTAGCCCCAACAGAGGTCTGATCTTTGCTGCTGGGCAACATGCGCCAACATCACTCCTCCAAACTGTCCATCGCATAGGCTGTCAGTGGGTGTATTGTTGGGCTTGCGCAGTCACGGGCCTGCAGGTCCAGGATCTGTTCGAGCTACAGTTGTATTGTTGTGGAGGCACTATAGCACAACACCTAGTATATGCTTTACACTGTATTGAGCGGCTGCACTGCCTCATTACTTGGTCTTCTCTATGCGCACCAAGCTCCCCCGCCCAGCAACTCACGAGACGGCTTGCATAGTGACTGTCACTGCGGCGGCCCGCTCGGTCCGGAATACCACTCCTCCCACTTCACCTTCAGCCTCTGCCGCGAGGCACGACAAGGCCTGAGCTGTGTATCCTGCGTTGCACCGGCCTGCAGATGATAGCAGTAGAGTGAACCTAGCCACTTTAGGTATGGGCCAGTCACCAGCTGTGTTGTCTCTGCCTCCGCTCAAAGGCCTCACGCAGGGTCCCGGCCAGCTGCCACCGCAGGACATCTAAATCCAGGCCCTGCACAACTCCTGGGCCCTGCCTTGGCTATTTGCGCCCTGGGGCCTCATACGTCACTTCTTTATTTGTGACGGCAGTGGTCCATGGCTCGTGACTACAGCTTCCTCCAGTTGCTGCTTGCAGTCTCGCTCAGCTACTACGCAGCCGGCTATCCGCCGCGCCGGTCCCTAGTATCGTTTTGGGCTCATGTGTGAGGAGCTCCCAGCAGCAGGTCAACCTCCAAGCCTCAGAGCGATCCCGGTTCGCTAGGGCTGCCGCTCCTGTGCGCGGGGCCTCACTGTATTCAGAATGCCCCCAGGTGTCTCAAATTTCACAGCACCCACGCTCACCGTCGTACAGTATTTGGTGGACCAGTTCTGGTGGCTCGATGGCAGCAGCAGGCGCAGAATTAGTGACCGATTAATGAGCCATAAGGTGGAGCCTCTTCAGAGTGCATCTGCCATCATGGCTGGATAGCCACGCTCCCATGACCCTATGCCTGATATTATTGGTTTAAATAGAAATCCCGCTCTAATCTGAGTAATTAAGTAATCGGTATAATGGGATGTTTCACATTCAGATACTAGTACTTTTCCAGGTCTAATACACCTAAAGCATAGCATTTTTAGAAAACCAGACCTTCTTTCATTGTATCATTATAAGCGGAATTCTTAGCTGTTTAGTAGACCCTACCTTTTCCTTCCCTCTCTCTATTTCTTTGATTTTTGACAATAGGACTTACCACAGTGTTACCGCCTTTATCAGCCCGATGGAAAATAACTAATTTATCATCTGCTAAACTTTGCATTGTTTTTCTTTCTTTTTTTGTAATATTTACGGAAACAACATTATTATTTTTCATAATCATCACAGGCCAAATTATGAAAGATCCCCATAACATTATTGCTCTAGACTTCTTGTATAAAGCGACATTTGTGTGCAAGACCATTGTCTGAAAGTGTAGTGTTTTCAATATTTATGTCCTGTACTATTTCTTCAATGTCTGCGATTTCATAATTTCAAAACTCATCAATATTTGACCAGCCCCTACCAGGACCAGTCCACTGATGTCCAAGTAAGTTCACACTCCCTGACCTTGAGAGGGAGTTGGGGATCCCTGGAGTCTAGCTGAAGGCCTAAAATTACAAGTCCTGAATGAGGTCTGCCACTCAAGACATGGATTCATCAATAGTTTGTCTCTGTCCTGCTTCTATTTCTCCTTTTCTTCTCAGCTGTTCTTTCCAGTGCATGGGTTAACATGGAAGTGCCAAATTGCAGTCGGTAGATTCCATCTCATTTTTCTACCCCTAATTGTCACAGAGATCTGCCCCTGACTAGATAGCCCTGCTCTTCCACATGCAGAATTCTGGGAACAAGAAAGCGGATAAGTTGAAGGAACATTGAAGAACACTTCCCCTCTGAGCTAGTTTGTTTGCACTCAGGTCTGCTTTCTTCAATCCAAGACTTCAAAGAACTATTTTTGCAGCATTTTGTAGCATCTGGAGCCAGAGATATGGCTGTTTCTTTATCTTCCATTCGGGAACATCTTACATGTTCCTGTTAGGGCAAGGCAGCTAATTAACTGACAAAGTATTTACTCCCCCTTCCTTATCCAGGGGAAAGCTAATCTCTCAGTAAGCCTCAAGTGTAAAACTGACTATTTGATAGAGACATCTAGCTGATGATCGTGAGCAATTGAATTTCGTAGGTGTTAGACTGGATCCGGAAAATCTTTCTTCGAGCGATGCCCCCTGTGTGCGGGTTGGTGGTTTCGGTTGGCTCCAGGTGACATTATTGGCGTCATCTGCGCTATAGTGACATCCACGTCACCAATATCGTCGCCACATCGGCAAACTGATGTCAGTTCTTTTTTTCCATGCCAACCAAGCACTGAATCATGAAGAGTGCTACCCTCTGTTGCTTTTTTACATGCTTTTTTTATTTTTTTGTTGACCCCCTTTTGTGTGCAGGTTTTTTCCTCATGTCTAAAAAGCCATGTTTGGGTTCAAACCGTGTGGCGCCTATAACTGCCCCATGTCAGTGACAGATCCACACCTGGTTTGCCTGTGGTGCCTGGGGCATGACCACAACTCAAAGCTGTGCTTTGACTGCTGTGCCATGGCCCCGAAGGCTTTAAGGGAGTGGCCTCTAAAGCTACTTGCAGCCCGGCAGCCAGCACTGACTCACACGATTCAAGATGAAGGTCTGGGTGCCACTCCAGGAGTCCCAAGTCCTCTTCTTCCCACTCCAAATCATTGGGTCACTCAGGTAAGATACACAAAAAGCACAAGAAGTTGTAGTGTGCTTCAACTTCTCCCTGTCCATCGTCCGTCGTGATTGAGGAGTCTCTGTCTTCTAGGCTTCATTCTTCTGAACCAGAGCCCTGGTCGGCTACCTGCTATCCTGATTTTCGAGAGTTTTATGAGATCAAGTACCTCATTTTTGGATCCCAGACCCTACCAATGTGTTTTAAGGTCCCACGTGGTCAAAAAGGGCTTCATCAGGTTTGTTTCTGACAGCTCTGACCCTGATGTCGATGTCCCCCTCTGGAACCAGGAATGGATCCATGCCGGTGCCCATCATGCCACTGCGACCCTCCCTGGCACTAGCACTGGCATAGATGCTCCAGGCACCACTGGTGCCCCCTTGCGGCACCAGCCCCATTCTGATCCCCAATGACCTGGAGCCAGTACCGCTTTGACTGACACTGATACCGGCGTTGACAGAAACTCCAGGTCCAGGTCATTTTCTGAGCCTTCTACTGAGGGGCCAGGAGTGGGAGAAGATTTGGGGGGCTGCTGGACTCTTTAGAAGACATGCCTTATCATGAAATAGACTGGTATGAGGAATTGGGTGAGGCCAGTGGACTGGACACCTCTCCAGATTCTGGCATGCTTCATTCCCCTACCGTGACTATGGAGGAGGGACCGTCATTTGCTATTGTGGTGCTAAGGGTGGCTGAGGTCCTGGACCTTCAGCTCCCTTCCATAACAGAAAAGACTAATATTTTGACAGAGGTTATGCAGCCTAGTGTCTCTTCTTCGGAACCCTTGCTGCCCTTTAATGAGGCCCTAACGGGCTATGCAGAAAAAATATTGAGTTGCAGAAATATCGAGCACAAAAAAGACCATTGAATGAATATATCGATTTTTAAGTTAAGAAATATCCTTTTATGAGTTTCTTTGTGTTGAAAAAATATTTTAATTGTATATGTTTTATATTATTTGTGTAAACATGGCGTAGATGAGACGTGATGGGTCGTATATTGCTTGGAACTATCGAGGGGATTGTTGGAACTCGTATGACTTTTCACCATTGGAACTATGACTGCTCCTTGAATTTATAAGGATATACTCCATTTGAATATTTGGACCCACTGCTTTTTTGACTCATGAGGATATCTTATGCGTGGAATAACAGAGGGATACTCTAGAATTAAGGTTATGGAAACGGTGTGAAGCTATTACAAATATTCGTCCTATTCTTTTATGAATGATTTTCTTCCATTTGCAATACTGTCCAGAAGAAGCCCCTGTGTTTGGGCGAAATGCGTTGCCTGCTTCTATATGCCAGGCTACAGATTGAGAATCTGAACAAGAAAATAAAGAACCATTTTGGCATAACTGGGAGCTGTGGACTCATCCATTTGATACTGATATCATAAACTTAGTTTCATGGAATAGAGTTTTATTGCCTCTCATTGCTTTGTTTAAATTGTTTTTAATGTTTGTAATTTTAAGTTATCTATATTTTAAATGTAATTGCAAAATAGTAGTACATAGTTTCAGATTGGTTCGTGATGTTCGTAGGGGTACAGGGTGGGAAGTTAATTAAGTATAATTAATTATTTATAATATTTTCATTAATATTGATTTTTACTTTGAGAATTAACTATGTAGATTGGGCAATTAATTATTGATTATATTGTAATTATTATTAATGTAATTAATTTTTATTACTTAATATGTTTATTATGTTATACATTTTTTAATTGACATATATGTTAAATGTGGACTGCTAGGTATGTGGGGGTATAGTCTGGGAATTCAATGAATACATTATTAAATATCTTTTTTATTTAAAAAATATATCATTATTTAAAAAAAATAATTAATGTATATATTTAATTCTATATTAATATTTTTATAATGTTATCAAATTAATACTTAGAGCGAAATTTGGTATGAGTTTCAGGTGAAGTACTTTTCCTCCTATTGCATAGCCTGGAGTAGGAATGGTACTTTTTGCCCCTCCTGAGTCCAATGCTTTCCCTGACTGTGCACCGAGCAGAGTATGAATAGTACATTTTACCCTTCCTGAGTCCAACGCTTTCCCAACTGTTGCACAAACTGGATTGGGAATAGCACATTTCGCCCCTCTGAGTTCAACGCTTTCTCTAGTGTTGCACTTTCTGTAGTAAGAATAGTAAATTTGACCCCTCCTGAGTCCAACGCTTTACATGCTGTTGCAGTGTTTGGAGTAGGAATAGTAAATTTTACCCCTTCTGAGTCTAACGCTTTCCCTACCAATGCACAGACTGAAGTCGGAATAGTAAATTTAACCCCTCCGGAATCCGCCGCTTTGCCTACTGTTGCACGGACTGGAGTAGGAATAGTATATTTTACCTCTCCTCAGTCAAACGCTTTCCTTACTGTTGCACCGACTGGAGTGGGAATAGTACATTTTAGCCCCCCTGAGTCCAACACTTTCCTTACTGTTGCACTGACTGGAGTGGAAATAGTACATTTTACCCCTTCAATGTCAAACGCTTTTCCCGCTGCACAGACTGGAGTGGGATTAGTAAATTTAACACTGCCTGAGTCCAGCGAATTCCCTACTGTTGCACCGACAGGAGTGGGAATAGGGAATTGTACCCTTACTGAGTCCATCACTTTCCCTACTGTTGCACCGACTGGAGAGGGAATAGTAAATTTGACCCCTTCAAAGTCAAACCCTTTCCCTGCTGTTGCACAGACTGGAGTGGGATTAGTAAATTTAACCATGCCTGAGTCCAACGCTTTCCCTACTGTTTCACAGGCAGGAGTGTGAATAACATATGTATTATTTCTGACATGTAATAGCTTTATTCATATTCTTTAAAATTGTATTATTATTATGTTTGTGTGTATTTAAAATTATATTTTTATATAGTAATTTTTGTAATATATAATATATTTTCAGTAAAATGTATTTTTTTATGTTGTTACTTTTTTATGTGTAATTAAATTAGGATTTTTTAAAAAGAAATTCCAGTTAATTTGTTATGTTTTTGAATTTAGTGTATTATTTAGTTTCAGGTCGGCCCATCATTTCAGCCAGAAAGAGCCTCTTTGAGAACACATCTCGATACGTAGACTATCACCTATAAGAATTTGTTGTGGGCCTTCCCTCATGTATATGTGAGACTACTGACTTTTTGAGTAAGCTTGCCAACCAATCTTGGTCTAATGAATACTTGTTGATGACTATGGATATTACTACACTTTATACCAGCATTGAGCACAGTGATGGTCTGAGGGCATTTGAGTACTATCTAAGTAATAGACCTCTGGAATTGTTTAGTCACAACAATATGCTTTTGAGGATGATGCACTGGACTTTGCATAACAACTACTTTACATTTGACAATGCAATTTATCAACAACTCAGGGGTGTCACCATGGGGTTTGCTTTTCCCCCAGTTACGCATGTTTAGGGCTGGTGGGAGGAGCGGGTCCTTAGGGTGGAGCATCATTCTGATTGGGTCCGTCATGGGGTTCAATGGTGGCGCTATATAGATGGTGTGTTTGTCATTTGGAGGGGGACACAAACACAAGCAGAGGAATTTGTTGCCAGAAATAATGTGAACATGTTAAATCTTGAGTTCACTGCTCATATTGATAAAGTTGACACCAATTTCTTAGATGTTCATATTTATGTTGATCAGGATAATATTCAGTCATGTCTGTATCGTAAACCGACAGCTGGTAATTCAATTTTGCATGTGTCACGTTTCCAGCCGAGACACCTCATCAATAGTATTCCTTATGGTGAATTTCTTAGGATCCGTAGAGTATGCAGTTCTGACAAAGATCTTGGCAAGTACCAGCAGGAAGCGAAACGAAGATTCCTTCTTAAGGGATATAACAACAGTACCTTAGAACAGGCCATAATTAAAGCTAATTGCAAGGACAGAAAAGAATTGCTTACTCAACATGACATTGCAGGTTCTTTGGATTGCAATCCTATGGCTAGGATAAAAGATGACAGTGATGCCACAGTTAGGCTTATTACAACTTATAGCAAACAGGCTAATTACACCAGAGCTATCATCAACCAACAATGGCCTATGGCCTATGGCACTCAGGCAAACTCTGCCGGACAACCTCACTTTCACTTTTCGCAGAGCCCCATTTCTGCGTAGTGAATTAGTCAGAAACAGTCCTGAAATCAATATCAAAACCAGCTGGCTGTCATCTAAGCATGGCTTCTTTAAATGTAGTACTTGCCATGTTTGCAAATTTGGGACAAGGCTTTTTGCACTAAACCTATTGAGCTGAAAGGACATTATACAAGCAGAACTGATTATTCGGTATATGTCCTTCAATGTACCTGCGGCTTGCGTTATGTGGGCCGCACCAAACTTCAGGTGCATGTCAGAATTTTACAGGAGAAACAAGAGAGGCTTGGGTCCTGTCACTACCCGGCCTGGACCACTCAATTATTGTGCCTATAAAGAAGATAATTTGTAACAACTGGCACTTGATTGAGGGTGCCATCCCAGACTTTGGCCCACCACTGTTTGCTCTGAAAAAGAACCGTAGCATTGGGCAACAAATTATCAGCTCTGCCTTGCTTCCCACAAGAAAAGGCAACCTGAGTACTATGTTCAACCTTCAACTAATACAAGGCCACCACAAATGTGGCACATGTTCTGTGTGTGGGTCCACGATGGAAGGAACGGTATTTACTGATGGACATAAATACTGGCGACATAACAACTTTACAAATTGTAAATCGAAGAATGTCGTGGACGCCATTATTAGTCCTTGTAAAAATGTAGACAAAAATTCCAAGAGGCAACATAAACAAACAAATGAGTATAAACAGCATACATGCCAAACGCAAGCACTTAAGATGAGAGGAAGTCTTAGAGTTCTCTGATCCTTTATTTCAAATATAAATGAGTAAAGCCAATACAGCCAACGCGTTTCACCCGTGGCGGGCTTCTTCAGGGCATCCAGAAAGGAGAAGAACTCCTCTGGAGATGCAAGTTCTATTTCCGTACAGGTAGCATGGAAGAATGAACAACTTCACTGTGTGTGCCTGGAGAAATCCTTAATGTAAGCCAATTCCGGCAAGACAATCCCATTGGTGAGTGTACTACCAATGAAGGAACCCCGCGATAATGCTGCAGTAATACAAGTGTTCAGGCGGAGAACCTGTTCTGGCTGAAGTACGGCCCAAACAGCATTAAAGTAGTGAAACAGTTCTCCACATTAAGGATTTCTCCAGGCACACACAGTGAAGTTGTTCATTCTTCTGCGCTACCTGTACGGAAATAGAACTTGCATCTCCAGAGGAATACTTCTCCTTTCTGGATGCCCTGAAGAAGCCCGCCATGGGTGAAACGCTTGGCTGTATTGGCTTTACTCATTTATATTTGAAATAAAGAATCAGAGAACTCTAAGACTTCCTCTCGTCTTAAGTGCTTGCGTTTGACATGTATGCTGTTTATTCTCGTTTGTTTGTTTATGTTGCCTCTTGGAATTTTTGTCTAATGTTTAATATTTGTGGTTTATTGGTGGCAAACCATAATCTGAGGTGGGCAATTATAAACTAGTTTCTGTGTGCTCTTTTTGGAAGATTTAAACTACATGAGTCGGTGCTATTGTATGTTCCCCTGGCCATCATTGTTTCTTTGATTTCCTTGCAAAAAAGTGTACATTGACAAAAGGAGCCAGGAGGTGCGCCAACGCATTGTGCAACATCGCTCTAGGCTAAAAAATAAGAGAGCTGCCGCTCCACTGGTGGATCACTTCGCCGCGATGAATCACACACAACACGACTTGAAGTGGACTGTATTGGCAGCCATCAAAATTTCTCCCGGGGGTAGTCAGTTAGCAAGAAAGGAGGCTTTCTTGATTATGAAATTTGATACTGCCATTCGTGGGCTCAACAAACTCTCTGAAATCACTCACCTACTGATGTAATAAACTACAAAGTCCAGCATAACTTGGGGCTGGAATTCCAGTCCAGATCTTTTCAGTTATAGGCATGTCCAGCAGGCTCCTCCCCTCACGAGTTGTAGCAGTTGAGGAACACGCCGGCACTCGGAAGGAAATCTCTTTTCTGAAAACAGTAGGCAAATGGCTACCGCGGCGCAAGCGCCGGTAGTTACCCTTTTGCAAGTGCGACCGTTCCTTTGATGTGTGAGCGCTCCGTGCTACACAATATACAACTTTGGGGCTATTCAACTCCTGCGCTTTATTGAATAGAGAAGAGAGCATGTCTCTATCGTCCAAACATTGCTTAACTAATCCAAGCATCAGCATGCTCACTTCAGGGCCCCCATTTACAATACTCAAGGCGCTTTTGTCTTCTACAGGGAAACCTTCCTTGCAAGTGCAGCCCTTGATTGGTATGATGACATGGACACTGTATATAATCCCAGAAACACGTAGAATGTACAATCCTTTTATTTCATAGCGGTTCCAATAAACCCGGTGTGTACCACACTCCTTCATTGCTGAGTTTCTACGATTTGTTATGTTATGTTATGTTATAACGTTTTATTGAGCGCGAACAGCTGCCCCAGCAACGAGGCGTCCCGGCGCTGAACTATAACGAAAACCTGCGAGGGGAGAAGGAAAGGACGGGCTATAGGAGATTAGGATGGGGAAAATAACAATGTTTTGATCGCTTTGCGGAAGGCCAACAGGTTAGTCATCGAGCTAATGTGATGTGGCAGAGAGTTCCAGAGTCTTGCGCCCAAGACTCTGAAGGAGCGACTGCCCATTCAGCTTAACCTTATACGTGGAATAACCACCAAGTTCTGACCAGAGGAACGTAGGGCCCGTTGAGGGGTATAGGGCTCTAGGAGTGGACGCAGGAGGCCAGGACAGTCAGTTTTGAGAATTTTAAAAACAGTAATGAGGGCTTTAAACTGAACTCGGGCTTCCATGCGCAGCCAGTGTAGTTTCTGGATGGTGTTTCTAGCAGAGCACCTACGAGGGAGGCCTACAACTGCCCTGGCAGCGGAGTTTTGTATACGTTGTAGCCGCGCCATCTCAGCTTTATTAAGGCCAAGAAAAAGGATATTGGCGTAGTCCAGTCGAGCCAGGATGGTAGATTGGACTATCATTTGGCGCGTATGGTGGTCAAAAAAGCCAAGGATCGGATGAAGGCTCCTCAACAGACCCACACAGGTGGCAGCCAGTTTCTTGGTGTGGGTCTGGAAATTGAGAGATGCGTCCACCCAGACACCAAGGTTTTTTCCACAGTTTTGGGGGGGGTGGGGCCCAGTGCGGACGGCCACCATTGATCAGTCCAGTAGTCAGGATTTTTACGCAGAAGCAACACCTCTGTTTTGCCAGCATTCAGCTGGAGGCAGTTGTGTGACATCCAGCGTGCAACTGCCTCTAACCCGTTCTTAAATCTCGCCGCTGAGATCGAGGGGCCTTCAGTCAGAGAAATGACGAGCTGGGTGTCGTCGGCATACGACACTAGCGTCAGGTCCCATTCTTTTGCTATGTCAGCGAGAGGCTGGACATAAAGATTGAATAGGGACGGGCTGAGCGCCGATCCCTGAGGAACGCCTTGCTCTATGGGGTAAGGCTGGGATATGAACGGGGGGGCAGAGACCCGGAAAGATCTGTTTGTCAGGAATGATCAAAACCACTCTAGAGCAAGGTCTTTGATACCTATGGCTTCGAGACGTTTCAATAGAATAGAGTGGGAGACCGTATCAAAGGCTGCGCTAAGGTCGAGTAAAACCAGCGCAGCACTTTGACCGGCGTCCAGGATGTTCCGAAGATGTTCGATGGTGGTCAGCAAGGCGGATTCGGTACTGAATCCTGGCCTGAAGCCGTTCTGTGATGGATCTAAAATTTGGTGTTGTGTCATGTAGTTAGCTAGCACCTTGTTCACATGGGCTTCTGCCAATTTTGAGGCCCATGGAAGCAGTGAAATAGGTCTGAAGTTTTCTGGTTTAGATGGGTCTAAGGTGGGTTTTTTTATGATAGGGGAGACCCAGGCCTGCTTCCAGCATGTGGGAACCACCGCTGAGGAGAATGATAAGTTAAGTAAGGTAGTAAGAAAAGGAAGGAAGAACTCGAGAGATTCTAAGAATTTGGCAGGTCTCATGGCATCTGTGGGCGATCCAGATTTGATTTTAGTGCACAGTTTAGCAAGTTCGTCGTGTGTTACGCAAGGGATGAGAGACAAATTGGAATTGTCTGGCAGAGGCTCACGAGGTATGAAGGTGTCCGAGAGATTCTGAGGGAAGGAAGTGTAGATTTTCTTTACCTTTTCCATAAAGAAGGTGGCAAGTTCCTCGCATTGTTGTGCAGAGGTAATACCAGGGACAGGATTACAACTATCCTTAAGTTTATGTACAATTTCAAAAATAGTTTTTGAGGGGTTCCTGCTGGAGCTAATTGCTTCCGCATAGTAGGAGGCACGGGTGGTGCGAACCGCTTTATGGTACGATTTCTGTTTTCGCCGGTAAGCAGCTTTGTCAGTATCCTTGTATTCTTTTCTCCACTGGCGTTCAGCTCTTTTGCAATCTTTCCGCATGGTTAGAAGAGTTTCATTGTACCACGGGTTGGATGGAGTGTTACGGATTTTTGTCCGTTTTGCTGGTATTAGGGAGTCTAGTCCTAAGTTTATCCAATTTTGAAAGGCCGCGTAGGCGGAGTTAATATCTCCGTCTGTGAGGTTGAGGTGGAAGTTATCTAGTTTACTAGTAAGGTCACTAGGAGCCAGTTTGTGCCATGGCCTCTTGTTTCGGAAATTGTTTGTGTTTTTCACAATCGAGTCTCTGATTTTCAGAGAAAATTGGATAAGAGAGTGGTCGGTCCACCCCATGGGTTTGGGGGGGGCGGCCGAGACATCCGAGAGGTTGGAGAAAACTGGGTCCAATAAATGTCCGGCAGAGTGAGTGGAAGTTTGGATGAGCGGGTTTAGCTGAAGGGCTGTGAGGTCTGCCTGAAGGTTCTTAATAGTAGAGTCGGTCAAGGAGTCAAAATGTAAGTTAAGGTCTCCCAGGATGGTAAAATTAGGAGAGGATATCACTAGAGAGTGAGCGACATCTAGAAATTCCTCAATGAACCTGGCAGCGGGGCCAGGGGGCCGGTAGATGTAGAGTCCGGAAAGGGTGAAATGAGGACTAGTGGAGATTTTGAATCTCGCACTTTCACAGCCCCAGATGGATTCCTTCTCAAAAGTGCAATTGTATGCTGATTTGTAAATAACCGCTATCCCCCCACCCCTGGAGTCTCTATTGATGGTTTTGATAGAGAAGCCCTCAGGCAGCGAAAGATTTAAAATGCTGTTTTGGTCATCGTGGAGCCAGGTTTCGCATATAAACATAATGTCTGGATGTTCCTCTGTTATAAGGGTGAACACATCAGCGTGATGTTTCACGAGGGATCTAACATTAAGTTGGAAGATGGTAAGGGTATAATGCTTATAAGCAGTGGTATTGTGGCTGGCTAGCCTGGGCGAAGATGTCATGAAACAGCACGGCTTGCAGTACAGACCTGTTTGGCCAAGGCAGCCTTCAAGTTTATCGCATCTAGCGTCTGGTTTAAGAGCGAGGAGGGACTTTCTATCGTACTGCCGTGAATGTGGTACGGGTTGAGCAGGGGGACTGGCGAGAGGCGATGGTCTGGCGATGACGGGCGCAGACGGGCTTGCCTTTGGCGCGCCTTCGGCGCGCAGACGGCGCTCCCGCTGCGCTCGTCCGCTGCGCTTGCGTGGGAAGCACATTTAGGGAGAGGAGGGGTGGGCGTGGCCTGTGAGGTGGGCGTGTCCTCGCGACTGGCGATGGCAGCCGATCACAGCAAACTCCACGAGGCAGCGCTAGACTCCGCTGACTGTGGAATACAAAGAGGCAAGTAGCCCAGCAGTGCTCAAGACAGGAGTCAAAGTGATTTAAAATGTGAGTACAGACAAATAACAATTTAAAATAATGGTGCGTGATTCCTCCGGCTTCCGCCTCAGAGGTGTGTTACAGAGAGCGCACTCGAATTCAGCGCGTTCTTATAGGCGGGAGGGGTGGGCGTGGCCTGTGAGGTGGGCGTGTCCTCGCGACTGGCGATGGCAGCCGATCACAGCAAACTCCACGAGGCAGCGCTAGACTCCGCTGACTGTGGAATACAATGAGGCAAGTAGCCCAGCAGTGCTCAAGACAGGAGTCAAAGTGATTTAAAATGTGAGTACAGACAAATAACAATTTAAAATAATGGCGCGTGATTCCTCCGGCTTCCGCCTCAGAGGTGTGTTACAGAGAGCGCACTCGAATTCAGCGCGTTCTTATAGGCGGGAGGGGTGGGCGTGGCCTGTGAGGTGGGCGTGTCCTCGCAACTGGCGATGGCAGCCGATCACAGCAAACTCCACGAGGCAGCGCTAGACTCCGCTGACTGTGGAATACAAAGAGGCAAGTAGCCCAGCAGTGCTCAAGACAGGAGTCAAAGTGATTTAAAATGTGAGTACAGACAAATAACAATTTAAAATAATGGTGCGTGATTCCTCCGGCTTCCGCCTCAGAGGTGTGTTACAGAGAGCGCACTCGAATTCAGCTCGTTCTTATAGGCGGGAGGGGTGGGCGTGGCCTGTGAGGTGGGCGTGTCCTCGCGACTGGCGATGGCAGCCGATCACAGCAAACTCCACGAGGCAGCGCTAGACTCCGCTGACTGTGGAATACAAAGAGGCAAGTAGCCCAGCAGTGCTCAAGACAGGAGTCAAAGTGATTTAAAATGTGAGTACAGACAAATAACAATTTAAAATAATGGTGCGTGATTCCTCCGGCTTCCGCCTCAGAGGTGTGTTACAGAGAGCGCACTCGAATACAGCGCGTTCTTATAGGCGGGAGGGGTGGGCGTGGCCTGTGAGGTGGGCGTGTCCTCGCGACTGGCGATGGCAGCCGATCACAGCAAACTCCCCGAGGCAGCGCTAGACTCCGCTGACTGTGGAATACAATGAGGCAAGAAGCCCAGCAGTGCTCAAGACAGGAGTCAAAGTGATTTAAAATGTGAGTACAGACAAATAACAATTTAAAATAATGGCGCGTGATTCCTCCGGCTTCCGCCTCAGAGGTGTGTTACAGAGAGCGCACTCGAATTCAGCGCGTTCTTATAGGCGGGAGGGGTGGGCGTGGCCTTTGAGGTGGGCGTGTCCTCGCGACTGGCGATGGCAGCCGATCACAGCAAACTCCCCGAGGCAGCGCTAGACTCCGCTGACTGTGGAATACAATGAGGCAAGTAGCCCAGCAGTGCTCAAGACAGGAGTCAAAGTGATTTAAAATGTGAGTACAGACAAATAACAATTTAAAATAATGGCGCGTGATTCCTCCGGCTTCCGCCTCAGAGGTGTGTTACAGAGAGCGCACTCGAATTCAGCGCGTTCTTATAGGCGGGAGGGGTGGGCGTGGCCTGTGAGGTGGGCGTGTCCTCGCGACTGGCGATGGCAGCCGATCACAGCAAACTCCACGAGGCAGCGCTAGACTCCGCTGACTGTGGAATACAAAGAGGCAAGTAGCCCAGCAGTGCTCAAGACAGGAGTCAAAGTGATTTAAAATGTGAGTACAGACAAATAACAATTTAAAATAAGGGCGCGTGATTCCTCCGGCTTCCGCCTCAGAGGTGTGTTACAGAGAGCGCACTCGAATTCAGCGCGTTCTTATAGGCGGGAGGGGTGGGCGTGGCCTGTGAGGTGGGCGTGTCCTCGCGACTGGCGATGGCAGCCGATCACAGCAAACTCCACGAGGCAGCGCTAGACTCCGCTGACTGTGGAATACAAAGAGGCAAGTAGCCCAGCAGTGCTCAAGACAGGAGTCAAAGTGATTTAAAATGTGAGTACAGACAAATAACAATTTAAAATAATGGCGCGTGATTCCTCCGGCTTCCGCCTCAGAGGTGTGTTATTCTTGTCCCTACAGCTTCTGTAAATAACGAACAGGTTCACCACTGGCGCTACAACATACATGCACCTGGGCATCCTCAACAACAGGTACTTTTGAATTGGAAAAGATTACACTCTTGTAGCCTAGAAACAGGGGTCCCTAACTTTATTGACGCCACGCTTTGTAATTTTTTTATTTTGTAGTCACTGATCCCCAGTCTGAGTCCTGAGGAGAACCCTAGAACCATTCAGGGTTTGAAATGCGTTGACATCTGGGCAAAGAAGAATGAGCTTTTGGGTGCTGGATGGGAATTGGCCAAAATAAATTTCTTTCCCAGTGGGCAGACAACCCTCTTGACAAATGTGTAATCCTTTGCCCCATACACAGGCAGGTTAGCCGGAACAGTCTATGGTCCGCTTGTGACGTATGTGTCAAATATGGACTGGTTGTTTGTAGGACACTTGCAGGACACTTATAATTGCATTGGTGTTTATGTTTTTTTACATGTTTATCATTTTTGTGTTTTCGTTGTAATGTTCAATTGTGTTATGTTTTCATAAGCATGGTATATTGAATGATGTGTTATCCATCTTATGACATTAATGAATGTTCTAATCTACATGTGCATGAAATAGGCCACAAGTGATGTGAAATAAATCACATGAACTTGGAATTGTTGGTCTAAGCTCATATATGAGGAACCAGTAATAACCTATCCTGTCAGAGTTTTACAACATTTGAGAGCCATCGTCAATTCTTACTCTTCGTATCTAGTGGTGAGACATTTCAAATCCACATATAACAACAATCTGAACTGTATTCAGTATTTTGTTATAGAGGCAGTGCAGGCATACAAATGAGGCAGAAATCAAGAAAAAACTTTACATGTATTGGAATCCAAATATATTTTGGGACTCAATACTAAAACACCTATGGGTTTGAACACTAGTTATGACTTACACAACTTTCTGTAACCATTGGCCTTGTTTTATTTTATGATGTTCCTGCAGAGCAATGAATTAGTATTATGCCCTAACCTCTATTATAACAACTCCTGGATCTGCTTTTCCCTCTATATTCTTAATTAGTTCTCTTTTGCAACACTTAGCACATAGCACTTTACAACAAGGCACTTTTGACAGATCAGCACTTACTCATTTTATTACTATAGAACTTTATTGAGCATTTTAGTGCAATGAAAGCCTTGGTAGTGTTTATTTACTAGTACAGAGCAATGTGGACTTAGGAATGCATTTTGCACATCGGCTCAGATCATGGTGGACATGCTTTTACTAAAAATGATTTGATATGTATATATAGGATTGTATTGGTGTGTGTATAGTTAAATCATTTTATGCCGTTGGAGTATTTCCACATGTGGCATACATAAAACGATATTGCACTATGTACTTTATAATTGCTGCTAATAGTCTCTTAGGATGCCGATTGTGGCAACCTTTTAAGATCTTGAATTGCTTATATTTGCACGGTTCATATCATATTAGTACAGTTGAAATGTTTGATTTTGCAAAATAGCATATTAAGTCATAGCAACAATGTCACGAGTTTGACAGAGCACAATATTCATTCGGCCAATTATGAATTTGTGATGAAGCCGCGCGGAATATGTAAAAAAACTTTCTAATACAGTGCTTATATGAATGCATATGCAACAATAATGTCTTATTGTCACTATATCTGTTTAAGCATTGTCTTATATCTAATGTTTTATCTAATGGTGTTTAGCCAACATTTGTGTATTGGTACATATTTATCTAACTATTCAAGGCTATTTATTTCTTTATTCATGTATTTATCAACCGCGTAGTCATCATTGCAAAAGTTGTACTACTGCATCTATAGTGAAATACGTTAGGCATTTGTGCCTTTAACAACTGATATTTGCAGTCTTTTTTCGGTGTCTTTTAATATGGCTAGTCACATGGTGTTGTATCACTTTAAAAATGCACAAGTCAAATAGCGTGATCATGTGATCAAGGCTACTGGATGTGGCCTAAACGCATTATGGGCAGCATTCTTTCAGAAGTAACTTTGCACCGCACATCAACGGAGTCCGTGCCTGTTTGTGCAGTGCATGCACTAAAGGTATTGTTAAAAGTTTTTTATATATATATATATATATATATATCAAATCAATAAAGTCGGGTCCTTCCGGGATCCAAGCCCTCGTCAGGTGGTGCGCTGTCCGGCGAACCCACTGCCGGATAATCCAAATACCAGTATAAAGAAGCGAAAACGCACTCTCAAAGGTCAGTCGTTTTTTAATTACAAATCGCTACGCGTTTCGACACAACTCGTGTCTTGGTCACACGATTTTTGCGAGGTTCACAAGCGTACATATAGGTATATGTAAACATAAAAGAGGTGCTAACATATTGCTCACATTAAGCTGTATATGCGGCCGCCATTTCTAAACAGGTTTAAAGCCTCATGCATTTGAATGAGTATGTACATGTTCCCTTGCTAGAGCAGTTTAGACTGTACATCAACTTGATAAGCAACATTACTAAACTGTAAATTCTAGTAATGCATAAACATGTTGATAAGAAGTTGTTCACAACATGCATGTTTATGCATTACTAGAATTTACAGTTTAGTAATGTTGCTTATCAAGTTGATGTACAGTCTAAACTGCTCTAGCAAGGGAACATGTACATACTCATTCAAATGCATGAGGCTTTAAACCTGTTTAGAAATGGCGGCCGCATATACAGCTGAATGTGAGCAATATGTTAGCACCTCTTTTATGTTTACATATACCTATATGTACGCTTGTGAACCTCGCAAAAATCGTGTGACCAAGACATGAGTTGTGTCGAAACGCGTAGCGATTTGTAATTAAAAAACGACTGACCTTTGAGAGTGCGTTTTCGCTTCTTTATACTGGTATATATATATATATATATATATTGGTAGGACTTTGTTTCTATTCATAAAGCATTTTTTCCTTTGCCAATATCTTTGCCGCTGTTTGACGAATCTTCGCAAAATTTTCAAAACTTATGGTTCACTTAGGTCAGCTCCTGTCTTGAAAGGTTTGGGGTGATTCGTCAAGCAGGGGCAGAGAACTCATTTTCCCCATGTTAATCTTCATAGGAACTTTAGACATGGCTACAGCTCGAACTGCTTAATGGAATTTCACCAAATTTGGCAAAAAGGTAGCTCTTGGTTCAGAAAACAACCTTTTTTTAAATGGTGTAAATATGTTCAGCAGTTGCTGAAAAATTCAAAAAATAAAAATTTGATAGCTGAGAGCCGAGGAGGATTCATGAACCTGATGCAGACCCCCGGCCCTGAGGACCACCACCTCCCCGGGGCTTTAATCAGTTTGGAGGGGGGCTGCGGGGCTTCTGTCCTGGAGCCCTAGGTGGCCCTGGGGACCACCAAGGCCCGGCTTCTGCAATGTCCCGGCGTGCCCACCCCCCGGGTCATTGCCGTTTGCTTTGGCAGGGCAGGAGCACGGTTCCCGCCCTGCCATAGCAAACACTGCTTTGCTTCTTGGAAGCGAGAGTGTGCCAGGAGGCATGTTTGCAGAGTGGTGGAGAAAGGTGGCATGGCCTGTGTCCGCCTCTCAGCAATACCACTAGCTAGGGCTTACTGGAGTTATCAGGTAGGCTAGTTGGTTCCTAAGAACCCCCAGCAGCGAAAGGGACTTTAATATCCATCCAAGAGCAGACCAGGAGGCACGTTTGCAGAGTGGTGGGCAAAGGGGGCGTGGCCTGTTATGAGAACTTAGCAATCCTGCTGGTTGTGGGACTTACTGGAGGTAATAGGAGGGGTAGTTATTATTAAGCAGTTTTATATAGCGCTAGCCAGACCTGAAGGTATCAGAGCGCTTTACAACGCTTTGTAAAAAGGAAAACACATATTGTAGCAGTAGTGAACAGGATGCCACAAAGTGCAGTCGAGGTCTTCGTGCGTTGTATAACGATAGAGGGGAAGTTACATAGTCTCGTAATAGTGAACACAGTAGATTCAAGCCGCGAATCCTAATGATCAGGGGGGATAGTGTGGAGGAGTCGGGCTAGGAGTGAGGTAGAGGTATTAATTTCAAAGTGTCATTGTGCCGTAGTGTGCACGCTTGTGAGTTTTGGTTGCAATCTATCCATTTAGAAGAGTATGATTGAGGTAGAGGTCTTTGAGCTGCCTTTTGAATTTTAGAAAGGAGAGGACGGTCCTGATATGGACTGGGATGGAGTTCCATATTTTGGGCGCATTTCCGGGGAAGGATCGGGCTGCGGTTTTTTGTTTGCAGGTTTTCGGCAGGATGAGGAGTAGAGTATTGGAGCTCCTGAGGCTCCTTGTCTGACAGGCCTTCGTGAGTTTGGAGGCCAGGTAGGCGGGTTTCCCTGTATGGAGGGCTTTATGCGTGAGGCAGGCAGTTCTGAAACTGGCCCGCATTTCAACAGGGCGCCATTTCAACTCTCTGAGTGCGGGCGAGATATGGTCATATTTTTTTACTCCGGTGACCATTCTTGCAGCTGCATTAAAAGTTGATCGGAGGGGACCTAGGTGTCATTTTGCTGTGCCTGTGAGGGTTGCATTCCCGTAGTCTAATCTGGAAAGCACCAAGGATTGAGTCGCTTGTTTGAGGTCATTGGTCGGGATGAAGAGTTTCATCTTGTTGAGTAGTTTCAGGTTGAGGAAGGTGCTCTTTGTAGTGTTCTTGATGTGTTTGTCCATGCTTAGTGTAGGGCACACGGTGATTCCCAGAGATTTGACAGAGTTGGCCAGGGAGAGATTGTTGTTGAGAGCATCAATTGCTTTTAGCCATTCTGTGACTTGGGGGTTCTCCGTTTTGTTGGAAATGAGGAGGATTTCCATTTTGTCTTGATTCAATTTCAGGTGGTTTAATGAGAGCCGGTGTTGGACTTCTGTAAGAGTGTCGTTGAGTCTCTGTATGTCTTCAATGGAGGAGGTTTCGAGATAGATCTGGGTGTCGTCCGCATAAAGGTGGAAGGGAATGTTGGATCTTTTGAGTATAGTGGTGAGGGGTTCCATGTATATGTTGAAAAGTTGCGAGGAGAGGACTGATCCTTTGGGGACGCCTCTGTTGACAGGGTGAAGGTCCGACGAGGTGTTTTCTATTTTGACCATTTGAGAGCGATTCTGGAGAAAGGAGCCGAGCAAGCGTAAGACCACCTCTTCAGCCGTTAGCTTTTCTTGGAGTACCTTGATGAGTAGTTGATGGTCCACCGTATCAATGGCTGCAGATAGGTCCTGGTGGATGAGTAGGGAGCATTAGTCTGTATCGAGGGAGTTGTGTATATCATCTATGATATTAAGGATTGCTGTCTTCGTGCTGCACCCTTTTCTGAAGCCCCGATTGGTGGGGTCCAGGAGGATGATGTTGTCCATGTTTTGAGTCATTTGAAGGAGAACACACTTTTCCATAGTTTTGGCCAGGAGAGGGAGATTGGAGACGGGTCTGTAGTTGTTCAAATCCTTGGTGTCCACGCCTGGTTTTTTCAGTAGTGGGGTGACTTGGGCAACTTTGAGGCAATCCAGAATGACTCCGGAGCTCAGGGAGCTGTTTATGATCTTGGTCCAGAGCAGAGCAAGGGAGAATTTTTGCTTTTCGGCCAGTTGGGCAGGAATATGGTCCAAGGGGTGTGAGGAGGGTTTAGAGGTGGAGATTATTTTGACTATCTCTATTTCCGATATAGGGTTGAATGATTTCCACTGATTGAAGGGGTGATTAGTTGTGTTGCCCTCTGCTCTTGGGGCCGGGCTCCTATGGACGAGATTGCAGTTGATGTCCAGGGAGAGCTCAATCTTGGAGATTTTGTAGTTGAAGAAGTTGGCAAAGTTTTTGCACAGGGCATTAGAGGCCTGTGTTGAGGATACGGGGGGCTTGGAAGTTTGTTGCCTGATGAGGGTGAAGAGCTCTTTGGGTCTGTTTTTAGCATTTTCAAGGGTGTTGCGAAAGAAGGAAGTTTTTTCACAGTTTATGTGGTTTTTGTACTTCTTGCATTTTGCTTTGAGTTGGTCCAGGAGGATTGGGGACAGATTGTTCTGCCAGAGTTTTTCTGCTGCTCTGTGTTGTTTCCATTCGGCATTTATGTCTGTGTTGAACCAGGATCTGGAGGGAGTGGTCCTGGCTCTTTTTTGTTTTAAGGGGGCTATTTGGTCCAGAATGTTGATCATAGTGGAGTTGTAGTGAGATGTGAGTTCTATAGTGGATAGGTCACCTGAGGAGATGGGGAGGAGAGAGCTTATCCTTTCTTCCAAAACGTCCATGGGAATCTGCTTTAGATTTCTTGCCCAGTGGGGGTGTTTCTGTTTAGGGGGTTGGTGTAGGATTGATTGGTTGATGGGGAATAGGATGATGTGATGGTCAGACCAGTCGACAGGTATGGTGTGGTCGATCGCGACTGCGTCAGGTTGGGCAATGATGGCATCCAGGATTGATCCTTTGTTGTGGGTTTCCTCTAAGCAGTGTTGGTGAGGTTGTTGTTATGTAGGAGTTTGTTCCGGTTATGAATCAGCAGGTTGTTTTTCTCGTTCCAGTGAAGGTTGAGGTCTACTAGAATTTAGTTACTGGAGTCCCGGAGTGAGCAGTTAGATATCAGATCTGATAGGTGTTCTCTAAATGAAGTGTTGTTGCCTGGCAGATGGTAGAGGAGATGACAGGATAGAGTTTTGTTTTCCCTAGTCTTGATGTCGGCAGTAAGACATTCAAAAGTGTTGTACTTGATGGCTTCAATTTCTGTCACGGAGATGGTGTTCTTGTGTATGATTGCTACGCCCCCTGCGCGGTGGATTTTTCTGTCTTTGTTGATGATTACAAAGCCTGGGGGCACAAGCATGTCTATGATTGGGGAGGAGAACTCGTTTAGACAAATTTCGGTGATGAACGTGATGTCTATGTCGTGGGTCAGGATGATTTTAGCCAGCTCTGTGGCGTGTTTGATGGCTGATCTGCAGTTAATAAGCATGCAGTTGGTGCTGGTCTCTCAGTTTTTGAGTTTCTTCGCTGGGGAGGCCCTCGGAATGATCGCGAGGCATGTTGGGGGCCTTGGAGATCTGGGTGGAGAGCGATCTCTTCTAAATCCAGTGATGACCTGGATCTGTGGATTAGGGGTGACAGCCGGGGAAGTATTGTAGGAGGAGGCAAGGTCTAAAGCTTCTCACATGGACATTGCAGCTATAGTTCTTTTGGGTCTTTGTGCCGGGTCAAGGAGTGGGGTAGTGTTCCAACAGTGCCATGGAGCCCTAGAGTGCCTTAGGCATTTATTGTTGGTAGTGGTGGGGGTCGGGTGCGGGTGTTGGCTGGGCTTACGGAGTGAGGAGAGGATCATTGTGATTTCTTTGAGGCCTTGTAATTCCTTTTTTAGCTGGCTTTCTAGCAGGGTGAGATGTAGCACCATCTCCCCGGTAGGGGGGATGAGGGTGTTCTGGGGAGGGACGTCTCGAGATGGCGGGAGCTTGTCGTTGATAAAGTGGATTTTGGTGTTCGTGTTGTCAGTGTTGTCTCTGTGGGTAGTCATGGGCATGGGATGAGAGGGTTTACGTCTAGAAATCGGAGGCCTCAGCTTGCGTGTGGGAAGGGAGAGGGAGCTGGGCGACATAGATTGTGGGTTGGCGGCGTTAGTTTTTTGTTGAGGGGGCAGAGTGAAGCGGGAGGGGGAAGGATTCGGGCGTCAGGGGGTTGGAGAGCCTCACTTATGCCGTACCTTTTGCTAATGTTTACAGGGGGGTATGGAGAGTGCGCGGTTGGTGCCGGAGGGACGGAGAGGAGGTAACGGTCTAGGGGGGAGGGTTTGGTGCTGTAGGCACCTGGAGCTGTATTAGATTCTGGTAGCATCCAGCTGGCCAGTCGATCCGGGGGTAGGTAGTTGCTTGGGCTGGGGTGCCGTGTGTACAAGGAGGCATTGCGTAGTGAAGGGAAGAGTGAGTCAAATGCATCTAGGTTGTGGTTGGTGGCTTGGATCAAGACTGTGCCGTTGGAGTATAGGGTCACCGAGGTGAGGCCACTCCACATGAGATGGTTGGGGATTGTGGTCGTCAGTTAGACCCCAAAGATTTCCTTGGGGGCCAACTACACCACCTGTTACCTCCAGTAAGTCCCACACAGTGGGATTGCTAATAGGTCTTCAGAGGCCACGTCCTCTTTCTCTACCACTCTGCAAACATGCCTCTTGGGGGATAAAGTTCAATTTACTCCTGAGGGACTTTGGGGGCCAAGAAGCCCTCCTGGTACATCCTGTAAAGTCCTATGCAGCGGAATTCCTGAACACTGGTCAGAGGCCCAGCACCCTTTCTCCACCACTCTGCAAACGTAACTACCAGTTAAAGAAGCATTTGTAATGTAATAGGTCTTGTATTTGCAAGAGTTAGAGCTATTGGTGTTGTAAATGTAAAAGTGTTTTACTAATGTTTTTTGAAATGGAGTGGATGTATGTTTTTTGTAGTGGAATTATGTGGTATTTTGTGAAGTGAAATTATGTGGATAGGAAGTATGCGGTAGTTAGTGTTTAGGAATAATGTAGATTGGGATTATGTGTTATGGAGAGTAAATATGTGGTATGATATTATGTGTTGTAGAGTGGTAACCTCAGGTTTAATCTTCCTCGTTTCCGTAAAAGCTAAACTATGAACTCGATGAGACAGAAAAAGAAGAAATCACAAAGGAGCCCTACTGGACCTAGTCAGAGGTATGAGCAGAGCCACTGGAATTATGTGACTGTTTGCCTGCACCGATTTCCGCACAATTATACATTTTCCTCGTTAGCCACATAATCCATCATCTGCTGCCTAATCTGCAGACCTGCTACCAAAAATGCAGCGTCAAGTGTTACGGCGTGGTGAAAGGTCCTTTGCAAACCTAGAATGGTCACCTGTTACTTATTGCTAAATGTGAGTGTTAAATTGGTACTAATGGTGTGCAAGCCACTCTTGCTTCTTTCTACTCCTCTATTGCCTCTTTCTGCACTGTTGTTGCTTCTTTCTGCACCTTTCTTTCTTTTTCTGTACTTGTCTTGCTTCTTTCTGCATATCTCTTCTACTTTCTGCACCTCTTTTGCCTCTTTCTGCACCTTACTTGCTTCTTTGTGCACCCCAGTTGCCTTTTTCTGCAGCTCTCTTGCCTCTTTCAGCACCCCTCTTCCCTCTTTCTCAACCCCTCCTGCCTCTTTCAGCACCTCTGTTCCTTGTTTCTGCACTTCTTTTCTTTTTTTCTGCACCTCTCTTGCCTCTTTCCCACCCCTCTTCCCCCTTTCTGTATCTCTGTTGCTTCTTACTGCACTTCTCTAGTCTCTTTCTCCAGCCCTCTTGCCTCTTTCTGCACCCCGTGCCTCTTTCACACCCCTCTTTCCGTACGCCTCTTGTCTCTTTCTGCACCTCTATTCCTTCTTTCTGTACTTCTTTTGTTTCATTCTGCACCTCTCACTTCTTCCTGTACCCCTTTTTCCTCGTTCCCCACCCCTCTTCCCTATATCTGCACCCCTCTTGCCCCTTTCTGCACCACTGTTCTTTCTTTCTGCACTTCTTTTGTTTCTTTCTGCACATCTCTTGCTTCTTTCTGCACCCCACATTCCTCTTTCTGTACCCGTCTTCCCTCTTTTTGCACTCCTGTTCCCTCTTTCTATACCTTTGTTGCTTCTTTCTGCACTCCTCTTGCATCTTTCTGTATTCATAGTGCCTTTTCTCCCTCTTTGTGCACCCCTTTGCCTCTTTTAGCACCTCTGTTCTTTCTACACTTATTTTGCTTCTTTCTGCACCTCCTGCTTCTTTTTGCACCCCTTTTGCCTCTTTCTGCGCCCTCTTGCCTCTTTCTGTACCTCTGTTCGTTATTTCTGCACTTCTTTTGTTTCTTTCTGTAGCTCCCATGCTTCTTTCTGCATCTTCGTGCCTCTTTCTCCACCCCTTCCCTCTTTCTGCACTCCTGTTTCCCCTTTCTGCACCTCTGCTCCTTCTGTCTGCACTTCTTTTGTTTCTTTCAGTACATCTTTTGCTTCTTTCTGCATCCCTCATGCCTCTTTCTGCACCTCTGGCTGCACCTTTCTTGCCTCTCTCTGCACCTCTGTTTCTTTTTTCTGCACTTCTTTTGTTTCTTTCTACTGGTCTCTTGATTCTTTCTACACCCCCTTGCCTTTTTCTCCACCCCTGTTGCCTCTTTCTGCACCCCTGTTGCCTATTTCTGCACCTCTGTTCCTTCTTTCTGCACATCTCTTGTTACTTTCTGCATCCCTTGTGTGTCTTTCTGCACCCCTTCCCTCTTTTTGTACCTCTGTTCCTTCTTTCTGCTTCTCTTATGTTTCTTTCTGCACCCCTCTTCCCTTTTTTGCATTCCTCTTGCATCTTTCTGCACCTCATTTGCCTCTTTCTACATTTCTCTTGCTTCTTTCTACACCTCTGTTGCTTCTTTCAGCAATTCTCTTGCCTCTTTCTGCACTTCTCTTGCTTGTTTCTGCACCTCTCTTGTATATTTTTGCACCTCTGTTGCCTTTTTCTGAATCTCACTTGCTTCTTTCTGCACTCATCTTGCCTCTTTCGGTACCCCTCTTTCTGCACCTCTCTTGCTTCTTTCTGCACCCTTCTTCCCATTTTGCATCCCTCTTGCCTCTTTCTGCACCTCACTTGACTCTTTCTGCACTTCTCTTGTTTTTTCTACACCTCTGTTGCTTCTTTCAGCAATTCTCTTGCCTCTTTCTGTACTTCTCTTGCTTGTTTCTTTACCTCTCTTGCATCTTTCTACACCTCTGTTGGCTCTTTCTGCACCTCACTTGCTTCTTTGTGCACCCCTTTTGTCTCTTTCTGCACCCCTCTTCCCTCTTTCTGCACCTCTCTTGCCTCTTTCTGTACCCCTGTTCCCTCTTTCTGCACCTTTCCTGCCTGTTTCTGCACTTCCCTTGCCTTTTCATTTACCCTCTGTGCCTCTTTCAGCACCTCTGTTGCTTCTTTCTGCTCTTCTCTTAGTTCTTTCTGCACCCCTCCTGCCTCTTTCTGTACCTCTCTTGCCTCTTTGTGCACCTCTCCTACCCATGTCTGTACCCCTCTTGCCTCTTTCTGCACCCCTCTTCCCTCATTCTGTACCCCTCTTGCCTCTTTTTGCACCCCTTTTGCTTCTTTCTGCATTTCTCTTGCCTCTTTCTGCACCTCTCTTGCCTCTTTCTGCACCTCTGTTGGTTTTTTCTGCACTGCTCTTGCTTCTCTCTGCACCTCTGTTGTTTCTTACTGCACTGCTCTTGCTTCTTTCTGTACCTCTCTTGCACATTTCTGCACCCCTCTTGTCTCTTTCAGCACCCCCTTCTCTCTTTCTGCACCCCTGTTCCCTCTTTCTGTACCTCTTCAGCCTGTTTCTGCACCTCTTTCTGGACTTCTCTTGCCTCTTTCTGCACCTCTGTTGCTTCTTTCTGTACTTCTCTTGCCTCTTTCTGTACCTTTCTTCCCTCTTTTGGCACCTCTGTTGCTTCTTTCTGTACTTCTCTTACTTCTTTCTATAACTCTCTTCCTTCTTTCTGCACCTCTCGTGCCTCTTTCTGCACCCTTCTTCCCTCTTTCTGTACCTCTCTTGCGTCTTTCTGCACACACAGGGCTAGTTTTAAACTGACCTCAGGTTCAGCAGTGCACACATGCAAGTGCAGAAAAGAGCTGCTGGCCTCTAAACTGCCATGCCCTATTATATGCTAGGGACTTAGAGGTATTTTTAATCCCCCTGCCCTATTATCAACTAGGGCCCTACAGGGGAGGTCATGCCAATCACAGGGGTACCCCAAACCATAGTGTACCCTAGTGTATGTAGGTGTTTTCACTGCATCTTTTCAGCATAGCACTGGCTCCGGGCCTAGTTAGGCAGAGCCCAGGGTCAGTCAGAGTCAGTTACCACCAGTCAGCACAAAGTTGGGGGGTGCACAGGGCACAGGATGACGTTACAACAAGGCCTCTTTCTGCACCTCTGTTGGTTCTTCCTGCATATCTCTAGCTTCTTTCTGCACCTTTCTTCCTCTTTCTGGACTTCTGTTGCCTCTTTCTGCATTTCTCTTGCTTCCTTCTGTGCCATTCTTCCTCTTCCTGCACATGTCATACCTCTGTAGGCATAGTTAGAAATTAGCATTTAAAAAACCTTAGAAATTCACTGAAAGAAACATAGGTTTCAGGGACGTTATAGTTAGAAATTAGCATTGAAAAAACCTTAGAAATTCACTGAAAGAAACATAGGTTTCAGGGACGTTATAGTTAGAAATTAGCATTTGATTAACCTTTGAAATTCACTAAAAAACCATAGGTTTCAGGGATGTTATAGTTATAAATTAGCATTTAAAAACCTTAGAAATTCACTAAAAAAACACGGGTTTCAGGGACGTTATAGTTAGTTGGACATTTCACTCATACAAAACCAGAGAAATGTGGCCGTTATAGTTAGTTGAGCTAACTATAGCTAGTGCCCAGCAATGCACTGCTGATGATGTCACATATTACATTATTCATGACATGGTCAGTAACATCACTGATGACATCATCCATGCGATAATCTGATGTACCTCCTCACACCCTAATATAACCTTTGATACACCCACTCTAAAATACAGACTACCATTTTCGAAACCATAGACACACCAATAACAGTTACTACATACCCACTCACTGATTCCTAGGTCTATACATCCATTCACTCACCAACACACCCCTACACACACTCACCCACCCATACAGTCCTTCACAGACATACTCTTGAACCCATACACCCAGTAAATCATCCACTCACACATCTATGCACAGAGTCATACACCCCCACCCACACAGACACTCAGGCACCCATACATATACTCAGACAACCAATCAATAACCCATACAGACACTCATTGAGCTACTCACCAACCCATGCAGGTGCTTACACACCATCTGACAGACTGGTACAGACATTCACACAGTTTAGTCACTAACCCATGCATTCAGTAAAACACTTTTAATCACTCACTTATACAGACAGTCACTCACCTACTAAATCATTCAGACACTTATACACCCACTCATTCTTCAATACACCTTGGTGTATATATATATATATATATATATATATATATATATATATATATATATATATATATATATATATATATATATATATATATATATATATATATATATATATATATATATATATATATATATATATATATATATATATTATCTACTGGCGGTCGCCAGTAGATAGTTATAGTTAGGACCGTGTTTCCATAGGAAATCCGCAACATTCTATTTGGAATAACTTTGGCGCCGGTTGACGAATCCTCGCAAATTTTTCAAAACTAATGGGGCGCTACGCTCCGCTCCTACCCTGAAAGTCTCGGGGGCATTCGTCAAGCAGGGGCTGAGAAAAAAGGGGGGTCCCAAAACGCGTTTTCCCCATGCATTTTCCCATAGGACCTTTAGTCCGAGCTACAGCCCGAACGGCTGAACAGAATTACTTGAAATTGGGCAGAGAGGTAGTCCTCAGGTCAGGGATGTGCCTTTTGCAGGTCTGGTGTAAATCTGTTCAGTAGGTCCTGAGAAAATAGCATTTAAATCAATATATATATCTGTAAGCGCGCTCCGTGCGCTTACGGTAAGCTTACCGTACGCGTACGGTGCCGTGCGCGAGCTCAATTCTGATTGGTGGTTACATGACTGTAAACATTCGAATCGGTCGAAATCAGAAAGTATCGGCCGCCATTTTCTGTCTCTCGCACTGAAAAACAAAGGTTGATAACATGAAAAAGGGGCAACGAAGAGAGTTGCAGACCCCCTAGCGTTCGTCAGGGGGTTCACGAAGGACCAAAAAGTATGAAAAATAAATTTAATAATTTTAAAAAAAAATCGCGGAGTGCGCGTACGGCAAGCTTACCGAGTGCCCAGAGAGCGCGCACGGTGCGCGAAACACCGTGTGCGCAAAAATTAAAAATAAATACATAACTTAGCATTTAAAAAACCGTACAAATTCACTGAAAAAACCATAGGTTTCACACACGTTATAGTTAGGAATTAGCATTTAAAAAACCTTGCAAATTCACTTAAAAAACCATAGGTTTCACACAAGTTATAGTTAGCTGTACATTTCACTCGTAAAAAACCAATGAAATTCCACGTTATAGTTAGATCAGGTAACTATAACTTGCGCGACCGCAATGCACAATGTGTAATTTCAGATGTCATCATTGATGTCATGAGTGATGTCACTGACCATGTCATAAGTGATGTAATATGTGACGTCATCAGCAGTTTATTGTGGGCGCGCAAGTTATAGTTACCTGATCTAACTATAACGTGGAATTTCATTGTTTTTTTACGAGTGAAATGTACAGCTAACTATAACTTGTGTGAAACCTATGGTTTTTTCAGTGAATATATATATATATATATATATATATATATATATATATATATATATATATTCCCATACGAGTGCTCGACACTTAGAGGGCTGAAGGAACTTTCACTTACCACAAATCCCATTGGGGAAAGAGTTTTGGCAGCAAGACACTACAAATCCCAGAAGGCATTGGGTGAAGAACCAACGATCCCATTGGAGGATGATTATTTGAATAAATGTCAGCTGCCATATCAGTTACTGGAGTCAGCCTATGATTAAGGATACGTCCGAAACGCGTCAGGCTCAGTGAGTGGTTGGAGCGCTGGCGGTGTCTGAACAAGATTGCAGTCTCCCGAGTGCACCCTCAAAGTGTCGAGCACTCGTATGGGAATATTTTCGCGCCAGCTCAGGCGGAGGAGGGTAGCACCACCCTTGGATCAAGGAAGGGGCCACAGCACGGAATCACGTCGTCGCTATATGTGGGGAGAGTGCTTATAAATATGGATATTGCCCGCGCCTCACGGCCCAGTGAGGGCTGAAGGAACTTTCACTTACCACAAATCCCATTGGGGAAAGAGTTTTGGCAGCAAGACACTACAAATCCCAGAAGGCATTGGGTGAAGAACCAACGATCCCATTGGAGGATGATTATTTGAATAAATGTCAGCTGCCATATCAGTTACTGGAGTCAGCCTATGATTAAGGATACGTCCGAAACGCGTCAGGCTCAGTGAGTGGTTGGAGCGCTGGCGGTGTCTGAACAAGATTGCAGTCTCCCGAGTGCACCCTCAAAGTGTCGAGCACTCGTATGGGAATATTTTCGCGCCAGCTCAGGCGGAGGAGGGTAGCACCACCCTTGGATCAAGGAAGGGGCCACAGCACGGAATCACGTCGTCGCTATATGTGGGGAGAGTGCTTATAAATATGGACATTGCCCGCGCCTCACGGCCCAGTGAGGGCTGAAGGAACTTTCACTTACCACAAATCCCATTGGGGAAAGAGTTTTGGCAGCAAGACACTACAAATCCCAGAAGGCATTGGGTGAAGAACCAACGATCCCATTGGAGGATGATTATTTGAATAAATGTCAGCTGCCATATCAGTTACTGGAGTCAGCCTATGATTAAGGATACGTCCGAAACGCGTCAGGCTCAGTGAGTGGTTGGAGCGCTGGCGGTGTCTGAACAAGATTGCAGTCTCCCGAGTGCACCCTCAAAGTGTCGAGCACTCGTATGGGAATATTTTCGCGCCAGCTCAGGCGGAGGAGGGTAGCACCACCCTTGGATCAAGGAAGGGGCCACAGCACGGAATCACGTCGTCGCTATATGTGGGGAGAGTGCTTATAAATATGGACATTGCCCGCGCCTCACGGCCCAGTGAGGGCTGAAGGAACTTTCACTTACCACAAATCCCATTGGGGAAAGAGTTTTGGCAGCAAGACACTACAAATCCCAGAAGGCATTGGGTGAAGAACCAACGATCCCATTGGAGGATGATTATTTGAATAAATGTCAGCTGCCATATCAGTTACTGGAGTCAGCCTATGATTAAGGATACGTCCGAAACGCGTCAGGCTCAGTGAGTGGTTGGAGCGCTGGCGGTGTCTGAACAAGATTGCAGTCTCCCGAGTGCACCCTCAAAGTGTCGAGCACTCGTATGGGAATATATATATATATATATATATATATTCACTGAAAAAACCATAGGTTTCACACAAGTTATAGTTAGCTGTACATTTCACTCGTAAAAAAACAATGAAATTCCACCGTTATAGTTAGTTCAGATAACTATAACTCGCGTGCCCGCAATCCTCTGCTCATCCCTACTAATCCCTCCATCACTTATAGGAAAACAAAAAGTTTGGGTAACAAATTGACAAACAACAGTCAAGATGTGAGTCGCAAGGATATGTGGCTCACTGCTAGAAAAGGTTTTTTCAAGTGTTCCACTTGCAAGGCCTGCAAATTTGGTAACAACAAAAAAACATATACTACAGCATTCTCACCTAAGATCCGGGAGATTAAGCAACATCTTACGTGCAAAACAGAATTTGTAGTATATGTTTTGGAATGCAGTTGCCATCTGAAGTATATAGGGAGTACAAGATTAGCTGCACACAAGAGAATATTGCAGCACATACGAGCGATCATTAACAAAGATCAGAACTATCCAGTCGCAAGGCACTTCCAAACATTTCATGACAGTGATCCGAATCATTTAAAATATTTTGTCATAGAGGCTATCCCGGTCACCAAGAGGGGAGGGGATAGAGAAGCGAAGCTTAGGCGGCTGGAAACTCACTATATATTAGAATTTGACTGTAAGCACCCAAGAGGATTAAATGCAACTGAAGACCTCTACACCTATTTGTAATTTCCAACTATACTAGAAAAATGGATTATATCTAAAATAAGGAATCTGTGAATTATTTGCTATGTACGTTTGGCCTTTGGTATTTATAGGATATCTTATTGCTCTTATCTCAATATTTATTGTATTTTAAACTTTTTAGACTTACATTTTAGACATACGGTTTTAATATTTTATGTCTATTGTTTGTTCTGATGGTTTATAGATCAAGGTCATCTAATGATTCAGTAGCAAAAAATATTAGCTCAATCAGCCTGACTCCCCTATTAGCGTCTCTATTTGGCATGTATGCAAAAATTTCAATCCCTCTAGTTTTAGATTCTGTGGCTCTTTTGAACCAATTAGCACTTTCTGCACCTTTTTCAAATTACTGAGTGCCTCATGTTTGCATTAATGAATTTACAATTTGTAAATATGGGAATTTTATGCAATGATTACTTATCAATGCATTTTTCTATTGTATTTAACATAGACGCCCTTAACACAGACAATTGTCATTAAATTGCAACCGAGGTAGCACTCAAGTAGTAGCTTATATAGATAAATGGCAAGTAGATTTTAATCATTCACTTAATTATTCTTTTTTCACAATCACGCATGCAATATAACGACTGAAAATATTTCCATGAAGGATATTCATTTCTTTATCTGTATTTAAACAGTTATTTGATAAACACCATATTGATTGAGACTAGCCCTATGTGGGATATTTACCATTCTGTATTCAAACAGTTAACCAAGTGAAAGTATAAACACCATCAATGCTTTTCAAATTGTTATAATGGCCTTCATGGGCATGTATGAAATGTACTAAGGAGGTATTTTACCAATATTGTTTTTTAATTGCATTTTTGCAATCAAGTTTATTGTACATGAACTACATATGTGGATCCTCAATTACAGGATGTTAGTTCAGTCTTTCTTCACTATTCACGTATTTCTACATGTGTGATAGGTTGGTTTTGGAAGCACTAGCACTTTAAATAATGGAAAAAATGTCTGAACATTGTCATGTGATCAAGGCCGCTTTTGACGGCTGAAACGCGTAATGGCGGACAAGGAGAAATAAAATTTTGAATTATACAACGAGGTCCACGTTCGTTCTTGTTTCTCTTGGAAGAAACGTGTGAGCGAAGCAAAGCTCATATATATATATATATATATATATATATATATTCACTGAAAAAACCATAGGTTTCACACACGTTATAGTTAGGAATTAGCATTTAAAAAACCTTGCAAATTCACTTAAAAAACCATAGGTTTCACACATGTTATAGTTAGGTGGATATTTCACTCGTAAAAAACCAATGAAATTCCACCGTTATAGTTAGTTCAGATAACTATAACTCGCGTGCCCGCAATCCTCTGCTCATGACGTCACATATTACATCATATTACATCACTCATGACATGGTCAGTGGCATCACTCTTGACATCACTGATGACATCATCCTTGTGATAGAGTGGCGGTTATAGTTATCTGAACTAACTATAACGGTGGAATTTCATTGGTTTTTTACGAGTGAAATATCCACCTAACTATAACATGTGTGAAACCTATGGTTTTTTAAGTGACTATATATATATATATAGTCACTTAAAAAACCATAGGTTTCACACATGTTATAGTTAGCTGGGCATTTCACTCGTGAAAAACCATTGAAATGTCCACGTTATAGTTAGTGCAGGCAACTATAACTCCCGCGACCGCAATCCTCTGCTGATGACATCAGATATTACATCACTGATGACATATGTGATTTTCTGAAAAAAAAATATTTGTAATATATGTATAGCTAAAAATTAATGGAACAAGACATCGGTAAATAAGTGTCTAAATACAGTATTAGCATCAACAGAGGATTGCGGTTGCGTGAGTTATAGTTGCCTGCACTAACTATAACGTGGAAATTTCAATGGTTTTTCACGAGTGAAATGCCCAGCTAACTATAACATGTGTGAAACCTATGGTTTTTTAAGTGAATTTGCAAGGTTTTTTAAATGCTAATTCCTAACTATAACGTGTGTGAAACCTATGGTTTTTTCAGTGAATTTGTACGGTTTTTTAAATGCTAATTTATGTGTTTATTTATTTAAAGTTTTTTCACCGTGCGCGTACCGGTACGCGCACCGCGCGCCCACGTTACGCAGTTTGCGGAATTTTTCCGTTTCTACCGTGCGTGTACGCTACGCGCACTCCGCGATTTTTCGTAAAAAAATTCAAATACATTTTTGCCCTTGGGGGTCCTTCTGGGACCCCCTGACCAAGGCTAGGGGGTCAGGAACTGTCCAGCCTGCCCCCTTTTCACGTTATCCACCTTTGTTTTTCACCCCCTCAGACTGCGAGAGACAAAATGGCGGCCGACACTTCCTGGTTTCGACCGATTCGAATGTTTACTAAGATCTAACAACCAATCAGAATCGCGCTCACGCACGGCAGCGTGCACGTACGGTAAGCTTACGGTACGCGCTCGGAGCGCGCCTATAGATATATATATTGATTTAAATGCTATTTTCTCAGGAAATACTGAACAGATTTACACCAGACCTGCAAAAGGCACATCCCTTACCTGAGGACTACCTCTCTGCCAAATTTCAAGTAATTCTGTTCTGCCGTTCGGGCTGCAGCTTGGACTAAAGGTCCTATGGAAAAATGCATGGGGAAAACGCGTTTTGGGACCCCCCTTTTTCTCAGCCCCCGCTTGACGAATCCCCCCCGAGACTTTCAGGGAAGGAGCGGAGCGGAGCGCCCCACCTATTTTGAAAATTTCGCGAGGATTCGTCAATCGGCGCCAAAGTTATTCAAAATAGAATGTTGCGGATTTCCTATGGAAACACGGTCCTAACTATAACTATCTACTGGCGACCGCCAGTAGATAATATATGTATATATATATATATATATATATTCACTCAAAAAAACATAGGTTTCAGGCACGTTATAGTTAGAAATTAACATTTAAAAAAACATAGAAATTCACTGAAAGAACCATAGGTTTCAGGAACGGTATAGTTAGTTGGACATTTCACTCGTACAAAACCATAGAAATTCCGGTGTTATAGTTAGTTGAGCTAACTATAACTCGCGCCCCCGCAATGCACTGCTGATGACGTCACATATTACATCATTCATGACATGGTCAGTGACATCACTGATGACATCTCAAATGACATCACTGATGATATCACTGATACAATAATGTAATACATTTAATGGGATTAGCCTTGGCTTCAAAATATGCTTGATTTCACAATTTCTAATCTATTTGGGTAATAGCAAATTATTAATGATATATCTTATGAGAGAACACGTATTCCATTTGTGGTACCACAAAGTGAGATAATCAATAATACAAGCACACAGCACTTTGAATATCCGAAACATTTATGCTCATTCCATATACTTCCTGAATGTTTCCCTGTTTCTATACCACAACAGTTTGCACTTGAAATGCTGGGAGGTGTGCACGATACAAACACGGTGATCAAGTCTTGGAGTTGAAATATGTTTGTTTGCACATTTCTATTGGTGAATAAATAATCACCGAAACACAGCCCACTAGGGTGCTTAGAGTTTATTCAGGAGTGTGGGTATTATACGTAGGAATTATATAGTTGCTGAAAAAAAAAATGTTACATGGGCATTATTGTTAAATTCATGTTCCCTGCAGCCAGGCCCAGTAGTTTAACCCCTGCATGCACCCAACCCCAAGCTGTGCAGAGCCTTTGGCCGTGCATGATGGAAGGTTGGTGAGTGAGTGGGTCTGTTTTTTTTCCATTCTGCTTCAGGTCCGTCATGAAGTTACACTGAGGACCATGGTGAGCACCACTGCGGATCAGCGAATCAGCTCCCAAAAACATTTGGTGGCAATTTCTTGCCCATGAGGGGTCTCTAAGGGACCCCTCCAAGTGTTCTACAGGGTCACATATTGCATGCCAAGTGCCAAAGAAAATGGCGGCCATAACTTTTCTGCCACCTTGCAGCCAGTCAATCAGGGCCTTGTTTTTCGCTTGGATCCATGTAGCCCCGCAAGTGTATCTGCTGTGGTACTGCGTATCCACCCTGGGTGGATCCACTGTGGATTCACGTCCTTAGATATATGTTATTGTTTCCATTAATAATTTCGAAACTACCAAACAGATTTACACCAAATAATAAAAAGCACTCTTTTTGGACAAAGATCTGTTTTTTCTGCAGAATCTTGTGGATTTCCATTCGCGGTTAGGCTGTGGTCAAGTCGAAAAAGTGTAAAATCCCCATAAACATTGCATGGTGAAAAAGTGTTTGGGATACCCCTTTATCTCGGCCCCAGCTTGATGAATCACTCCTAAACTTTCCATATAGCGGAGGTTGGTTCAGGAGTCGTAGGGGCACTCAAAGTCACATGTGCTGCAGATCAATCTCCTCTCTGTTGGAGTCAGGAGCGCTGGCGTCCGCAGCCATTGGGTGCTGCGGTGCGAAGGGCAGCGGTGTGGTGTGCAGTGCCCTCAGGTCGCGGTTTGAGCAGTGGCTCTGTGGCGGCGTCAGATGGTGGCGTCGGTGAGACCAGGGGCACAGTGCGCGGTGAAGGTGGTGTTCCTCGCGGTGCTGGCCGGTCACGGTGCAAGCAGTAGCTTCGTCATTGCTGAAGCCCTGTCGTTGTGTAACTTTACGAGCGGTGCCCTCGAACCACGGTGCAAGCAGCAGCATTGATTTCGGTGTGGAGCATCGTCGTCGGGGATACCAAGGCGTCGTCGTGATGCGAGGCGGTGCGGAGTGCGGTGCCAGCAGGTCGCGGTGTGAGTAGCGGATCGTGGTGGCATCAGTAGACGTCGTCGGTGAGATCAGGGTCACGTTGTGGCGGTGCCCTCTGCGGTGCCTTCACGACATGGAGTCGGCAGCGGCATTGTAGACGTCGTCGAGTTGCTTTTCTTCCCTTGCAGCACAAAACACACAGTCCCCAGTTCTGAGGGCAGAAGAGCTTGAAGTTTATGCTGTTCCTGAGACTTCTTGAACAAGGGGGCAAGCTCTACCTCAAGCCCTTGGAGAAACTTACAAAGTAGATTGCAGAAAGTTCAGTCCAGTCCTTTCACTGCCCAAGACAGAAGCAGCCACTGCATGCCAACACAGCAAAGCACACAGCAAAGTGTAATTCCTCCTCACAGCTTCTCTGGCTCTTCTTCTTGGAAGTCTTCTTGGTTAAAAAGAGTTCTAAAGTTCAGGGTTCTGGGCCCCACAATTTATATCCCCAAATCCTTTGATCTATTAGGCAGTGAGTGTCTGTGCCCAGCCAGAACCTGTTCTGCCTTCCCTGGTGTGACATCCTGGCAGGAGGTGGAGACGGCATGGTCAGAGGCACACCAGGCCCTTTGAGGTGCAAGGAAATCTCCTCCCCCTTCCCCAATTGCAGCCCAGGCCTATTCAGCCCTTTCCTGACCCACCTAGACTATCTGGAGCTGCTCCTGCTCCCCAGCCTTCTGTCATCCAAAACCCATACAGGCAATCAACATTCGAGCAGAGGCACACGGGATGACTGAGCAAGAAAATACCTACTTTCTAAAAGTGGTATTTTCAAACACAGAATGTAAAAATCACCTTCACTAAAAGATGCATCTTTAGATTCTGCTAAACTTTATTTTCCTACCTTATCCCCCGGGCCAGTTATGTTTATATGATGTTATAAACAAGCTCCCCATTCTGTCCTTTGGGGAACAGGTAGCCTTGCAGTAGCGAAAAACGAAATTGGTCGTAATTTTCTATCAGGACATGCCACACACACCAGGGCATGTCCTACCTTTCACATACACTACACCCGACCCACAGGGGTACCTTGGTGCTACCTTAGAGGTGGCTGACATGTAAGAAAAGGGAAGGTGATACACTGGCAAGTGTGCGCACTGGCCAAGTGGACATGGCAGTTACAAACTGCACGCAGACTCCGCAATGGCGGGTCTGAGTTACCTTTTCAGGGCTACTCACGTGGGTGGCACAATCAGTGCTGCAGGCCCACTAATAGCATTTGATTCACAGGCCCTGGCACACTCAGTGCACTTTACTAGGGACTAACAAGTAAATCAAATATCCAATCATGGAAACACCAGTCCATAACACAATTTACCACAGGAGCACTTGCACTTTACCACTGAACAGCCATGAGTAAAGTGAGCAGAAACACCACGCCAGCAAAAATAGAGTCAAAACCGAGAGGTCAGAAAGCAAAAACTCAGGGGAAACACGCCAAAAGATGCCAAGTCTAAAAATCATTTTGAAGAAGTCCACAACAGCAATGATGAGCTATTTTGTGATTGACTCTGTGCCCTTTAATAGAGGGGTGGTCATAGTGAGCAGCAGTGAAGTAGGCTTGAATTGAGGTATATGTTGAATTTGAACAGCAAAATACCTATAGGACTCAGTACTGAAGAAGATTTTATGTAAACCTGTAAACAATATGAGCTTCAGTGTTTCCTTTCTTATGCTTGAAGCAGCTAGTAAAATTAAAAGTGATGATTTTTTTTTCAATTTCTACATGTGTTCTAGCATCATGTTATTTCTAGATTTTTCTGTGGAGATACATATACAGGTATATGTGTACATTTATCTATGGTGAAGAAATGATGGAAAGTAATGCTTGCAAACAACAACAAAATATCATGACTTTACTACTGCCAATGAATGCATAAATCTAGTGGAATTTTACCCTGCAACGGGTACTGAGTTGGATTCTGCCCAGTTGGATAGGTTTTCGAACAATGTGTTGCATTAGAAATATATTCCAAAATATTCTGTGTTAGCCCACTGGGGCTCAATTTAAGCATATCATGTTAGATCATTGTACATACACGGTTATCAGTCTGAAGTAAATGCAAAATAGATATTTGTTTAGAGACCGTTATTGATCAATCTGGAGTGTAGCAGCTGCTGACATTAATATTTAACATCTTGCCTCCACATTTCTCAGTAATAATCTTCTGCTTTGTGGAGAATATTATTTTGTGTGTTGTGGGGAATTATGCACAGAAAACACTGTATTTAAGGATATAATCAAGTTGGATTTATTTATAAAGTGGCAATGTTATAATGATCATTTAATGTTGTCGATGTTTTCACCTGCATTTTTAACTTCATGAGTTTATCGACGTTGGACATGGTGATTGAGTGTCTATGATTATTAGTTTCTGTTTTGAAAACGTCACATGTATTTAAATGTAGTCTAAAATGGCGTTTGACTAATTTGAAAAGAACTAGTTCTCCAGCCGAAACACGTTACGTGTTGCGACGCTGAATAAAGATTGCAATATGCTGATCCTACTGAGTGTTGGAGCCTGTGTTAAGAAACAGGCATTGTGGAAAAAAAACACATATATATATATATATATATATATATATATATATATATATATATATATATATATATTTAGTAAGTATATTATGTGTATATAAACATATATATATATATATATATATATATATATATATATATATATATATATATATATATATATATTCACTGAAAAACCCGTAGGTTTCAGGGCTGTTATAGTTAGCTGGCCATGTCACTCGTACAAAACTATTGAAATTCCTCCGTTATAGTTAGTTGTACTCACTATAACTCGCTCGCCCGCAATCCACTGCTGTTGATGTCACATATTACATCATTCATGTCATGGTCAGTGACATCACTGATGACATCACTGATGACATCTCAAATGACAACACTGATGACATGACTGATGACATCATCCAGTGAATGTGGTTTGGTTCGTTAGTTAAAAATGTATGATATATATAGTAATCTGCATTGAAGAATGAGTGGATATATAAATATAAATATCTGGATGGAGGATTTAGTAGCAGTGTGATTGACTGTTTACCTGACTATTTTATAGTATCTCACTAAATATATTGGATAGTGACTAAACTGTGTGAACATCTGTATCACTTTGTCAGTTGTTGTGTAAACTGCTGTACCAGTTGGTTACTAGCTATGTGGAAGTCTATATTAGTTGTTGATTAGTTAACTGAGTATTTGTATGGGAGAGTGAATGTGTGGGTGGTTCGGTGGGGGTGTGTGACTGCAGAAAGATTTGTGAATAGTTGATTCAATAGGTATATGAGGTTAAGACTACATGTTATAACAGTTGTTTGGGTGAGTGAATATCTTTATGGATGTGCTGATGAGAAAATATATCTCTTAATGGCACATGTCCAACAAACTAGAAAAATAAAAGGCAGTGTATGTGACAGTTGTTGTATATAAATAAGTATACATAAGACTCAGTGATTGTATGAGTGACTGTATGGATAACTGTATACTTGTAATAGTGATTTTATAACACACTAAGTATGAGTTACTATCTATATGAATAAATGAAGTGGTGTTTGCATAAGTGTGTAGCTGAGTAAATGTAAGTAGGATTCATTGTTTGCATAAATGAGTAGGATGACTGCATAAGTGAATAGGATGTGTGCTGGTGTGTAATGTCGATATAGGTGTATAAGTATATTTGATAGTGTTCTATTGATCATTGACAGCATGTATGAGTGAATCTATAGGTAAGTGATTAGATGTGTGTGTAGATCTAGGAATCACTGAGTGGGTTTTTAGAAACTTGTATTTGTGTGTAAATGGATTCAAATAAGGTACTCTGTATTTTACAGTGAGTGATGAAAGGTTATACTAGTGTATGATGAGGTGTATCTGATTGTCACGTGGATGATGTCATCAGTGATTTCATCAGTGATGTCATTTGAGATGTCATCAGTGATGTCATCAGTGATGTCACTGACCATGTCATGAATGATGTAATATGTGACATCATCAGTAGTGGATTGCGGGCACGCGAGTTATAGTGAGTACAACTACAGAATCCACATTTAGAAACTTTTCTGCTGAAAACCACACAATGGATTCCTATGTAAGGAAATACAAGTTACTGGTAAGTACGCTTAGAATTACTTTTCAGGATCAGTACTGGGCTTTAAGATGCAGCACTGAGGACTCTACTGATAACAGGTGAGTTAATCGGTATTTGTAGTTCGGCTGATTTTAGAGGAATTTTTGTACGTTCCAAAAATCGACACTTAGAAACTTTTCTGCTGAAAACCACACAATGGATTCCTATGTAAGGAAATACAAGTTACTGGTAAATACGCTCAGAATTACTTTTCAGGGTCAGTGCTGGGCTAAAAGATGCAGCACTGGGTTCTCTCTCGATAACAGATGAGTAAATCGGAATTCGTAGTTCGGCTGATTTTAGAGGAATATTTGTAAGTTTCAAAACTCCACACTTAGAAACTTTTCTGCTGAAAACCCACACAATGGATTCCTATGGAAGGAAATACAAGTTACTGGTAAGTACGCTTAGAATTACTTTTCGGGGTCAGTGCTGGGCTAAAAGATTCAGCACTGAGTTCTCTCCTAATAACAGGTGAGTAAATCGGAATTCGTAGTTCGGCTGATTTTAGAGGAATATTTGTAAGTTTCAAAAATCGACAATTTGAAACTTTTTCATCAAAAAGCAGGCAATGATATCCTATGGAAGGAAATTGAAGTTACTGGTAAGTATGGTTAGAATTACTTTTCAGGATCAGTACTGGGCTCAAACATGCAGCACTGAGGTCTCTCCTGATAACAGGTGAGTAAATCGGAATTCGTAGTTCGGCTGATTTTACTTCGGTCCAGTATATATAGAGCCACTTTCCTACACCATCCCCTCCCTTCACCACTGTGCAAACACGCCCTGTGGCGCTTTTTAAGTTGGGGAAATAATTTCCCTTCAATCTTGAGGGTCCGTAGAGACCAACTAGCCCACTAGGTACATCCAGTAAGCGCCACAGAGCTTCGTAGCAGAGAGATGTAAAAAAGGCGCACGGCCTGCACAACCTCTCTGCAACGCAGCACAGTGGCACTTCCTGGAAGCACCTGGTGGGCTACTTGGCCCCCAGGGGACCTCAGGATTGAAGAGGAATGAATTCCCCAACTTAAAACGCACCACAGGGCGTGTTTGCATGCATATCACCTCAGGCCCCGCCCCCTACCTTCACCACTGTGCAAACATGCCCCCTGGCACGTTTTAAGTTGAGGGATTAAGTCCCTTTGAATCCTGAGGGTCCCTGGGGTCCAACTAGCCAACCAGGTACCTCCATTAAGCGCCACAGAGCTGCGTTGCAGAGAGGTGTACAAAGGGGCGTGGCCTCAGAACACCTCTCTGCAACGCAGCCCCCTGGCGCATACTGGAGGTTCCTGGTGACCACTGCACCTTTCAGTAGGCCGGGTCACCCCCTTGCTCCAGCCGCTACCTGACGATCCGCTGAGGACTGCTGAGGACACCCGCCCACCTGCTCCTGTCGCCGCTGCCCTCCCTGCACCCGAGCGACCCAGCCACAGCTGAGCCGCCCGGCCGCCAGTTTTTCCCGCCGCTGACCCCCTGCAGCCCCGCCCACCTCCAGCCCTTTGGCCGCCCCGCTCCCGCCTACCCAGCTGACCCGCCCTCCCGTCCCCCTACTTAAGGGGATCGCCGGGTGCACTCGTGAGTGACCACTGCGTCTTTCAGTAGGCCGGGTCACCCCCTTGCTCCAGCCGCTACCTGACGATCCGCTGAGGACTGCTGAGGACTCCCGCCCACCTGCTCCTGTCGCCGCTGTCCTCCCTGCACCCGAGCGACCCAGCCACAGCTGAGCCGCCCGGCCGCCAGTTTTTCCCGCCGCTGACCCCCTGTGGCCCCGCCCACCTCCAGCCCATTGGCCGCCCCGCTCCCGCCTACCCAGCTGACCCGCCCTCCCGTCCCCCTACTTATGACGCCCCCAGAGTGACCGCGCAGCGGACGCGCGCAGCGGGAGCGCCGACTTAGCGCCGAAGGTGCGCCAAAGGTAAGCCCGTCTGCGCCCGTCCGCGCCTGGACCGCGCCCAGCGCCAGGACCCCTGGCCCCCGCCGGACCTATGACGCCACCAAACTCTACACACTCAACGCCGGTCGAATCCCGGGATGCTATCGAGCCACCCCGAGACGCACCCACGGACCCTTCTGCTGCCACTCCTGCAAGTTCACCTGCACCCGGACCTGCACTACACCAGCACCGACCAAGCCGAGCACCAGCAGCAACCACCTCCAGTGCATCCTGCTCAACACCCGCTCCATCCACAGACACGCCGTCGAACTCTGGAACCTGCTCGACACCACAGCCCCAGACGTCGCCTTCCTCACAGAAACCTGGATGAACGCCTCCTCAGCGCCCGACATCGCCATCACCATCCCGGACGGCTACAAGATCATCCGGAGGGACCGCGTCAACCAGACAGGAGGAGGCATCGCCATCATCCACAGGAACACCATCCGCATCACGACCAACACCGACGACACCCTCGCACCCGCCGAACACCTGCACTTCCAGATCCACATCAACCCCAAGACCACCCTCAGAGGCACCCTCATCTACAGACTCCCGGGCCCACGCACACAATTCAACGAAGACATCGCCGACTTCATCAGCCCGCACGCCCTCCCCTCCGCGGACTACATCCTCCTCGGGGACCTCAACTTCCACCTGGAGAACAACAACGACCGCAACACCATCACCCTGCTGGGCAACCTCGCCAAACTCGGTCTCAAGCAGCTGGTGACCACCCCCACCCACTACGCCGGACACACACTCGACCCCGTCTTCTTATCCAGCAAGGACATCGCCGTCAGCCACGCCACCGGACTCCACTGGACGGACCACAGCTGCGTCCACTTCAGCTTCAGGAGGACCACGAGCTACCACCACCAGCAACAGGTTGCACGCAGAAACTGGAACAAAATCACAGCCGAACAGCTCGCGACTTCCCTGAGCATGAACCCTCCCACCAGCGCAACGAACCCAAGCCAGGTGGCCACCAACCTCGCGAAGTGGATCAGCAACTGCGCAGACGACCTCGCCCCTCTGAAGACCCCGCCCAGCAGACCCGGCAGCAAGAAAGCCCCATGGTTCACCGACGAACTCAAGAGCTCCAAGAAGAACTGCCGAGCACTCGAGAAAACCTGGCGCAGAGACCCAACACCGAACAACATGACTGCCCTCAAGCTCGCCACCCGAAAACACCACCAACTGATCCATGCCACCAAGAAAACTGCATTCAAGGACCGACTGGACAACAACGCACACAACAGCAAGGAACTCTTCAACATCGTTAAAGAGCTCTCCAACCCCAACGCCGGAAACAACGACATCACCCCTTCGCAAGACCTCTGCAACTCCCTCGCCTCCTACTTCCACAACAAGATCGCGGACATACACAACAGCTTCAACACTCAACCGACGCATGCCATGACTGAACCACTGCCCCCCACCACCACCCTCCTCGCCTGGACCCCGATCAGCACCGAAGACACCATCCGCACGATGAACTCCATCCACTCCGGATCTCCGACCGACCCCTGCCCTCACCACGTCTTCAACAAGGCCGACGCTGTCATCGCACCCCACCTGCGGGACATCATCAACACCTCCTTCAACACCGCTACCTTCCCGGAGAGCTGGAAGCACGCCGAACTCAGCGCTCTACTAAAGAAGCCATCAGCCGACCCCACCGACCTCAAGAACTACCGCCCCATCTCGCTGCTCCCGTTTCCTGCAAAAGTCATCGAGAAGACCGTCAACAAACAGCTGGCCGCCTTCCTCGAGACGAACGGATCCCTCGACCTCTCACCGTCTGGATTCCGGGCCAACCACAGCACCGAGACCGCCCTTATCACAGCCACCGATGACATCCGAGCCCAGCTCGACAACGGAGAAACAGCGGCCCTCATCCTCCTAGACCTCTCCGCGGCCTTCGACACTGTCTGCCACCGTACCCTAGTGCGGCGCCTCAGCAACGTCGGAATCCAGGAGAAGGCACTGGAATGGATCATCTCGTTCCTCACCGGAAGGACACAGAGAGTCCGCCTCCCCCCGTTCAGATCAGAAGCCACTGAAGTCATCTGCGGCGTTCCTCAAGGCTCCTTGCTCAGCCCAACCCTCTTCAACGCCTACATGAGCCCCCTCGCAGCCATCGCACGCCAACACAACCTCAACATCATCTCCTACGCCGACGACACCCAGCTGATCCTCTCCCTCACCAACGACCCCGCCACCGCCAGAGCCAACCTACACGAAGGGATGACAGACGTAGCCAAGTGGATGACGAACAGCCGCATGAAACTGAACTCGGACAAGACGGAAGTCCTCATCCTGGGATCTTCACCCTCCGCCTGGGACGACTCCTGGTGGCCCCCCGCGCTGGGCAGCACACCCAAACCAACAGACCACGCACGCAACCTGGGCTTCATCCTGGACTCCTCCCTCTCCATGACCAGACAAGTCAACGCCATCTCCTCGTCATGCTTCAACATCCTGCGCATGCTACATAAGATCTTCCGGTGGATCTCCACCGAGACCAGGAAGACGGTCACCCAGGCCCTCGTCACCAGCCGTCTGGACTACGGCAACTCCCTCTGCGCCGGAACCACCGCCAAACTCCAGAAGAGACTCCAGCGGATTCAGAACGCCTCAGCACGACTCATCCTGGACATCCCCCATCGCAGCCACATCTCCGGACACCTGAGAGATCTGCACTGGCTCCCGGTCAACAAGAGAATCACCTTCCGTCTCCTCGCCCACGCACACAAAGCCCTACACAACCAAGGCCCGGGATACCTCAACAGCCGCCTCAACTTCTACGCTCCCACACGCCAACTTCGATCGACCGGCCACGCCCTCGCCGCCGTCCCCCGCATCCGAAGAGCCACCACAGGAGGAAGTTCCTTCTCCTACCTGGCCGCCAAGACCTGGAACTCCCTCCCGACCCACCTCCGCCTGACCCAGGACCACCTTGCCTTCAGGAAGCAGCTTAAGACCTGGCTGTTCGAGCAGTAGCGGACCCCCCTCCCCTAGCGCCTTGAGACCCTCCGGGTGAGTAGTGCGCTATATAAATGCCTTGATTGATTGATTGATTGGTGGGCTAGTTGGCCCCCAGGGACCCCCAGTATTGAAGGGGAATTCGTTCCCCCTCTGCAAACGCGCCAGGGGCGCGTTTGCAGAGTGATGAAAGGAGGGGGCATGGCCTCCTCCCCATCCCGTTTTTTAAAAACATTTTTCTTTTTAAGAAGGGGGGCTGTGTAGCCCATCTTCTTTTTCTTATTTTTTGGCCCGGTGGACCCCATCCCCCAGGGTCTGCCCACAATTTTTTTTTTAACATTTTAAAACGGTGGAGGGGGCCCACGTGGCCCCCCTCCCGAGGCCTTAATCTGCCCCGGGGACCCCATCCCCCGGGGCATGGGCCTTTTTAAAAAATAATTTTTATTTGGAGTAGGCTGCCTTGCACCCCTCCTATGGCCACTTATGGCCCCGGGGACCCCATCCCCTGGGGCCAGCCCTATTTTTTAATTTTTTTTTTTTTCTTAAAACATTTTGGGGAGGGGGGCCACGTAGCCCCCCTCCCGGGCCACTAATAGCCCCAGGAACACCATCCACTGGGGCCTGGCCACCTCGTTGGGGACCATGGGGGGGTCCCAATCCCCCGACGGTCCCAGCCTGCTCCCGCTTCCTGCGGGAGCCGGCATTGCTTTTCCACATGGGGAGCAGCTAACATGCTGCTCCCCATGTGGAAAAGTTATCTGCTTTGCTTCATTGAAGCGAGAGCAGGTTTCCCTGCTCTTGCTTCATTGAAGCAAAGCAGTTTGCAATGACAGGGCGGGAGCCACGAGGCTCCCGCCCTGTCATAGCAAACTACAGTGTCCCGGGAGTGGGCACCACGGGACACTGCAGGAGCCGGCCCAGTGGGGTGGCGGTCCCCAGGGCCATCATTGGCTCGGAAGGGGGGCCGTGCGGTCCCCCTCCCACTTAATTTAAAGCCCCGAGGGTGGTGGTCCCACCGGGGCTTGGGGGTCTATAGCGGACCCCCTATTTTAACTATTTAGTGCCCCGGGGAGGTGGCGGTCCCCAGGGCGTGTGGGGGGGCTCGAGCCCCCCGCACAGGTATTTTATTTATTAAACAAGCCCCGTGGGGTGGCGGTCCCTGGGGCTGCGGGGGGGCCGTGAGCCCCCCGCAAGTATGTAAATAAAGCCCCGGGGGTGGCAGTCCCCAGGGCTTGGGGAGCCTTTGAGCCCCCCCACCCATTTTTTGCAAAGCCCCGGGGGTGGCGGTCCCTGGGGCTGGGGGGCCCCTCTGGGCACCCCATTACTATAAAATATTGCCCCCGGGGGCTAATTGTAAACGAAGCGCGGGAGCCCGTGCTTCGTTTTTTTTTCCGGGAGCGGGATGCACGGATCGTAAGCGCATCCCGCAATTTAGGACCCCCTGAGCAGGCCTAGGGGGTCAGGGTGATTCTACCCTGCCCCCTTTTTGCATTTTTTGCGGTTTTTTTGTGCTTTCTTGTGCCTCGGTTCTACCGAGGCACAAGATGGCTGCCAACACTTCCTGATTCAGAGTGTTGGCAGCCAATTAGCATAAAGCTCGTGCTCGGGAGGATCTGCGGCCCTAGATATATCTATCTATTTACTTTTGAATATCTCAGGAACTACTGAATGGATTTACACCATTTAACCAAAAGGCACAAGTGTGAACCAAGGGCTACCTCTTTGCCAAATTTGGTGTAATTCCGTTCAGCAGTTTGGGCTGTAGCTGCGTCAACAGGTCCTATGGGAAATTGCATGGGGAAAACGCATTTTGGGACCCCTGTTTTTTCTCAGCCCCCGCTTGATGAATCACCACGAAACTTTCAGGATAGGAGCGGACCGGAGCTGGCCAAAAGTTTGGAAAATTATGCGAAGATTCGTCAACCGGCGCCAACGTTATTCCAAATAGAATGTTGCGGATTTCCTATGGAAAATAGGTCCTAACTATAACTACCTACTGGCAACTGACAGTGGGTAATATCTCTCTCTCTCTCTCTCTCTCTCTCTCTATATATATATATATATATATTCACTGAAAAAACCATGGGTTTCACACACGTTATAGTTAGGAATTAGCATTTAAAAAACCTTGCAAATTCAGTGAAAAACCATAGGTTTCACAGACGTTATAGTTAGCTGGACATTTCACTCATAAAAAACCAATGAAATTCCCCCGTTATAGTTAGTTAAGCTAACTATAACTCGCGCACCCGCAATCCACTGCTGATGACGTCACATATAACATCACTCATGACATGGTCACTGACATCACTCATGACATCACTGATGACATCTCAAATGACATCACTGATGACATCACTGATGACATCATCCTTGTGAAAAAGTGGCAGACCGCCTCTCACCCTAATATAACCTTTGATACACACAATAAAAAATAGAGACTAAAAAATAAAAAATTAATGGAAATTCCAATACCAGTTTCAACAAACTCTTCTGTAATTCTAAGAACCACATACACATCTACTCATTTACCAACAGTCCTATACAGTCACTCATACATGTACTCACTCATATGTACTCATACACCTGTACATCCTGTTACACAATGCCACTCATCCATAGAGTTACTCACACACATAGTCACTCATGCTAATAAAGAATCAAACATCCATTTACCTTCATATACAGTTATACACACACCACCACACTTACTTCTACGGAAACTTACACATTTGGTCTTTTAAACAATCACTTATAAAAACACATACTTATTGATACAGGAACTCTTCCAATCTCTCACTATCACATATACTCACTTATATACACCAATAGTCACATATACTAGTTTAAAACATAACTAGTTACTCATGGAGACACTATTGAGACAGTCATTCACTCACTAACACACCCATACACACACTCCTCCACCCATACAGTCCTGCACACATGCTGTCTTCAACACATACCCTGAGTCACTCATTCATGCACCTATGCACTACGTAATTTCCCCCACCAAACCATGCAGACACTCAGATTGATACTCAAAAAACCAACTAATAACCTATATAGACACCCATGTAGCTACTCACCAACCCATGCAGCCACTTATACACAAAGTGAGAGACTGATACAGATATTTACATATTAAAACATTACTCACTAAGCCATGTATTCACTTTGATACACTTTATCAGTCAGTTACAAAATATATTTTTCAAAAGAAATCATCCATTTAGACACTTATATACCCATTTATTCTTCCATCGACCTTGAGATATACACATTTAAAACATATGTAATTTTCAGAAAAACACACATTCACTGGATGATGTCATCAGTGATGTCATCAGTGATGTCATTTGAGATGTCATCAGTGATGTCATGAGTGATGTCAGTGACCATGTCATGAGTGATGTTATATGTGACGTCATCAGCAGTGGATTGCGGGTGCGTGAGTTATAGTTAGCTTAACTAACTATAACGGGGGAATTTCATTGGTTTTTTATGAGTGAAATGTCCAGCTAACTATAACGTCTGTGAAACCTATGGTTTTTTCACTGAATTTGTAAGGTTTTTTAAATGCTAATTCCTAACTATAACGTGTGTGAAACCCATGGTTTTTTCAGTGAATTTGTATGGTTTTTTAAATGCTAATTCTTATATTTAACGTGTGTGATTTTTTATTTTTTTTTGCAAGGTTTTTTACATCTTTTTATTTTTACTTTATATTCTCTTTAAAGACTGGTAAAATTTTAAAAATTCTGCAATATATATTTTTTTCACCTTTTTTTTTTAACCAAACAGGTAAGATATATTAGTATAACATAGTGATTCTTTTTTTCCATTTTTTTTTTCTTTTTTTGTTTTACGTGCGTGTACGGTAAGCTTACCGTAAGCGCACGTTTTGCTTTATGTACGTAATATTTCTACTCTGTTTGCGTATGGTTACGCAATTTACGTAGACGTGCGTACTGCGTACACGGCGCGTAAGCGCATACGTTACACGCGTACGTTACGCGGAAGTGTTGGGGCGTGCCTGTTATGCGCATGCACGCGTGCGCGTGTCTTTTATACGCGCATGCGTACTTTTACAGTAAGCGCTCCGTAAGCGCTCCGTAAGCGTAACGTACGCGCACGGTGGGTCATGTGATGAAGAAACAACACTTTTGATTGGTTTAAACTACTTTCAGTTCTAGAGCTCTCCTGCACCACACCCATTCCCCTCATTTCTGCTTGTGATCCCTTAGGAGAAGGAGCTGAGTTGTCTTTGGGATACAATGGCAGACCAGCAGTCCTCTTCTTCGAGTGAGGCTAGCAGCACCACCATCAGGCAGAGAAGGAGGAAACAAAAGAGCTCTTTTATATGGGAGTATTTTACGTTTCCAGAGGGCAAGAAAAAGGTAAATGCTCCTTTAGTGACTTGCAAGCTTTGCCAGCGTGTACTTTCTAGAGGTAATCCTAACAAGAAGTATTCCTTCGGGAATCACACTATGTTAAGACACCTTCAGGATGTACACCCTAGGACAAATGCTCGACATACTGGAGCAAACCCTTCAGTAAGTCGACCGAGCACATCCACAGCAGATCAGCCGAGTACATCTTCGGCAGCTCAGCTGAGCCCTTCATCTGTGGGGGGAGAATCACCTTTTTCTGGTCCTCTGGAAACTAACCCTCGATTTGCGAGGGTTACAATGCGGTGCTCTAATTGTCATGGTCTAATTGTTTGTGGGGAGACCAGTGTTCCCCTAATTAACAACAGAATAGACCAGCACATTTGTCCTACCAGCTAATATTCCCATTCTTTCTTTCCTCTGTCCCTGTATGAACACAACGGCTCTTTTAAGAGCCAACCTTACCTTTCAACTTTAAAAAAAAAAAAATTTAAAACTTTTTTTTCTTTTTTTTTACCGTACGCGTACAGTAAGCGTATTTTTTTTTTTTTTTAAAAAAACACTAAAAAACAATTACCACATTACAAGGCCCTTGAGGGATTAATAACGAAAAACTGAAAATCTGATTGAGGAGAAGTGGAAAAAAGGGACCATGAAATTTCTGACTTATCTGACCCACCCAAAAAATTAAATATCAATTTAAATTTTATTTAAATTGCTAGAAAAATGTTTTTATTTTTCGAAAATTTTCTTTCTCAATCTGAAAAAAAAAGAAAAAAGTATTAATATTTAATAAAACATTTTATAATACAGTACACATATTTACATATTTTCCAAAAACAATTTTTTGCCATTTTTTTGCTGTTTTCAGAATATATTGCATTTCACTATAAATCGTGAAAGCAATTGCATTCATCACTTAACAGCGGGCAAAAAAAAAATAACAATCTCAAAGATTGTTTTAAAAAAGCCCAGAATCTCTTCTCACTTAAACATAACATTATAGAAATGCAAAATATTCAATAAAAATATCATCTAATAACAATAACTATTTCTAAAAAATACCGTCTGACAATTTTGTTACAGAAGCATAATCACAAAAATAATATATCTCAAATAACTCCACAATTCATCTGGTTACCTTTCCTTTAGGCCAAATGGTAATTTTTAAATTCTTTTTTGATTAAATTTCCAATGGTAATCCAATAAAATTCCAAAATTTGATTTGTACAGATGTTACCAATTCTCTCTAAAATTTTGGTTTCCGAAAGATTAATTAGGAATTAAATAAGTCCACAATACAATTGGTTACCTTTCCTTTAGGCCAAATGGTAATTTTAAAAATCTTTTTATTAGAAAATTCCAATGGTAATCCAATAAAATGGTAAAATTGATTTGTACAGATGTTGCCAATTCTCTCTAAAATTTAGGTTTCAGGAAGATTAGATAGGAATTTGCTAAATCAAAAGGCAAACGTTGCTTAAAAACCAATTGACAATCATTACACATTGTCCAGCCTTTTTCACATTTTAGATAAACTGTGTAATGACCAGAAGTTACAGTAGGTCCATCGTGGAAAATTATTGCAACTGTTACAAAAGATTTTCCTGAAATTGATAATTGCTGTCCTGTAAACTTCTTTATTAAAGTATCCAATTTTGAACCATCAGCTCTACATCGTTGCATCATTAAAATTACATACTGTCCGTATTCCTTTAAAATTAACGTTGAAAACATGTCAGATTTACACTCACCGCATTCCATGCTATGATTCACATCTTTAACTAATTTAGCAAAAGTGACTGATTTACTCTCTGGCAATGTTAAATAAATAAACCTTTCAGAATCAACATTAGAGCCACATGTATTGAAACAGTTTTCACAACTATGTTCCCATTTATAAGAGAGACCAAACATATTTTCTATTTGTACCCCTTCTTCTTCCAGTACCTGAAAAAAATACATCAAGAATTCCTGTGCATCTTGCTGTACATTTTGAGAAAACTGTGTACATCCTGAACATACATCTAAAAGTTTTCTAATTTCAGTAGCACTTTCTATTTTAGTTTTATCAATACTCAGCTTTTCAAAAAGGAGACTCAGCACAGAACAGAATCTTTTTCCCTGATTTACTATTATCTTCTCTTGCAAACTTTCAAGATAAAATACAACATTCAGCACTATATTAGCGTAGCAGTTGACACCAGAGCTATTTTCAAAATGACAACCAATAACCTCTTCAACATTGTCCTTTTTCTTTTTGCTTGCAATTACATCACTCTTCTTTTGTTTTCTCTTCTCTACATCCTCATTACAGATATTCTCAATTCTCCTTTTCCGAGAAACAACACGTTTTTCCAACACAGGATACTGACCTAAATGAGGAGCATAGGTTCTTCTTAATCTATTATACTCCTTTGCACAATTTGCATCAGCACTAACTTTTGAGTCATCAAAGTCTATCATGAATAAACCAGATAATGTTTTCACTCGTGACAAAGCAACATAAGCCATACCTTCTTTGAACACAGTTGAACCAATGTTCACAAAAGCACAATCTACAGTTAATCCTTGAGACTTGTGAATAGTTACAGCATATGCTAGAGAAAACGGAAACTGCTTCCTACGTACATATAAGTCTTTCACAAGCAAAAAACGGACTGAACAACGACAAATGTCTTTAACCTCTTCAATCTGATCAAACTTTATTTTTAAAAATTCAATCCCATCTTTTTTCTGGTAGTTCACAAAACCCACAACTTTACCCATAGCTCCATTCACTAAGCCTTTTTCAACATCCAAATTTCTCCTTAAAAATACTCTACAGTTCATGCAAACATATAGATTTTTTTCTAATCCAGCTGTTTTCGAAATTTTCTTCTCTAGAGAATCCACATTTTTTCTCAGTTCGCCTGTTAATGTAATTGTAATTCTTTCATGCTGAATTTTGTCCACTGCTTCCAATTTCTTAATCTCTTCCTTTTCCAATTTCAAAAGTTCCTCATTGAATAATGAGCATTCACGTAGAGTTGGCATTAAGCAGATTACACTTTTCTTTTCTGCAATGTTCTTGTATATTTTCTCTGCAAATATTTCTTCCTTTGGGAATAAATTATGTAGCAACCGACTCTGTAATGCTTTCCTGCCAACTTCAGTGAGTAGTCCAATTCTGATATCTTTCAGAATACTTGCATAATCTTCATCGTTTGCTTGCCTCATATTAGTAGTAAGTTCCTTGTACTCAAAGAAGGACCAAATATTTGCATTACCAATGCTTCCCAATGACTTCTTTGTGTCTTCATGTGTAACAGTATTAAACACTGGTTGTCCTTTAACTGGAGTAAGCTGTAGAAGATCCCCAAAAACTATGACATGTTTTCCACCAAATAACACGTCATAGTCTCTCCTTAGAATTTGCTGCATTCTTAAATGCACAAAGGCAAGCATTAAGTTTGACACCATGCTCACCTCATCAATAATGAGAACTTGCATCTTCTTCAACACTCTTGACACTTCGAAGCATGCTTCTCCTGTTAGCTTGTGGTATTCTATTTTGTTCTCATGCTCCACTGGTAACATTAGCAAACGATGTAAGGTAATTCCTTTTATGTTATATGCTGCTAACCCAGTTGGAGCAGTAACAACACAAGACAAAGTTGAATCCCTTTTTTTGCTGTAGGTAGCTTCTGATGACTTTTATTAAGAAACTTTTTCCAGTTCCAGCTTGTCCGCTCACATACATCCTGATTGGTTCAAATGATGTGCATGAGCACTCTTTTTTTTCATGTAGTAATCCGTGATCAATTTTGTTTCTGATCTCTTCATAAATTTGTTGCTGTTCTTCATTCAGTTGTTCTTCCAAATTTGGTAAGTCTATTAATTCTTCTTGAGCTTGATTCATAGCCGTTTCCACTTCAGTCATGGCTATTGCAGGGGGATCTTGACTGAGCGTTCCTGAACTTTGGCTGTCTTGAGAACTGTCTCTAGCTACTTCAGCTGCAATTGTAGCTTCCTGTTCAATTTCTTCATTTAACATTTGGACATAATTTGTGAAAGTACTGCATTCAATCGTATCTTTACATGCATTAAATGAGTCCTCAGAGCTCTGGAATTCTCCAAGTAGTTCATCCTCTGAACGACATGGTTTGAACAGCTGTAAAAGTGCCAAGTAGTAAAATTCCTTTTTGTCAGTAGTGTCGCAACTCAGCTTCCGATGATTTATCAAACTTCCTTTTGTTTGCTTCACCAAACATCCTTCCTCACCACTGACTTTATATTTTCCATTGTTGATGTCTTCTGTGGCATTCCGTTTAAAAATGAAGTTCTGCAGCACTTCATAGAGACACATGTTTTCAAGGTGATGACTTCTTTTTGGGTAATATGTGTCCAACATGTTTGTTTTTAAAATGTCTGTACTTTCAGGTTCAAACTGTGCTAAATATTCAATTTCTCCAACAGATTTCAGTACCCGATTTCTCATTGCTGCAAGGCCTAAACTTGCCCAAATTATTCTTCTTGATTTCGAGTAGAGACTTGCAGAAGATAACCTATCTGAACATTCGTAGGATCCAATTTCTCGATGCGATAACATCTATAAACTGAAACTGTATAGCTTCTTACTGACAGTCTTCTCGTGAGAAATCTCTTCCCACATTTCTTTCAATTCAGTCTTTTCTGATTTAGTAATGTAAGACGTTACATATCGAGCAACAGCAATGGAATTGTCAGCTACATACTGTATATCCATGTTAGCATTCCACATGGATAAAATGACTGGGTTGTAGTCATTTATATATTTTGATTCTTCTTTTCTTTTTAGGTTGTAGGTATTCTTAGGTGATTTTCTTGTAATAGTATGTCTCACAGCTGACATAAAACTGTTTACTCTTCCTTTTGAAAGAACAGGTCTAGGAAATCCAAATCGACATTTAGTGTAGAATTTATCTTTGCTCTTGTACTTCCGTCGACAGTATTTTCCACACCGATGACTTTGGAAACGTAAAACTTGCTCCTTTAACTTTTTCTCTTCTGTGCTTTTTGGTATAGCACATGTTGCATATTCTTCGATGAAACTTAAAACAGCATCATCAGATTCTGTTCCAAATTTTGGGGCATCCTTGATCCACAACAGCATATGAATATGAGGAGCACCTCTTGCTTGGTACTCTTTTCTCCAAAATAAATCCACAACTTCTCCAAGAGGTGGATTTTTTTTATTGCAGATGAAGCACATCATAGCCTCAAATCTATGATTGAAATATCTGCAAACATTAACCGGATCCAATGAGCACAGTTCTCCTGCTGTCTTGTATTGGATGTTTTTAATGTTTGAATTTGCCTCTCGTAGAAAATCCAGTAAATCATCCCAAGCGTACTCAGCACAGTTTAGGGTAAGGAACCATGTTGGAGTTCCTAAATTCCGTAACATGCATTTTAATTCTCCATGGCGTCGGTACCAATATTAATTTGTCCCGCGCTGACAAGCCATCAGATTGATCAGTTGTGTTTCCAAATGATCATCTCGGTGCTGCACTTTCTCCATAAAATCCTTAGCAGACACATTTTGTAAATGTACTCCACTTTTTAAAATGTGATTTACTGCATAAGATAATGGAGACAAGTCGCTTTCAAATAAAAGATGGAACAAATAAGGAATACTTGGATCTTCTGCATATAGTCTTGTAGTCCGATACTCAGAAGCTGGAATCCGTTCTGGACGTTCATCGTATCGTCCTCCTTTTCCTGTAGGAAACAGCTGGGGAAAACATCGAGCTTCCAAGCTCTCCTCCCATACACTCACGGGAGTTCCTTTTGCTTTCTTCATCTGAAACAGATCAATAGTGTCTCCCATAACTTCTTTTGAATGAAGAGGATGTATGCTAAAATGTTCATAAATTTCTTCTTCTTTTGACTTGTCCACTTTTTCAATTTGACCAGTTGGTGTTTCTGTGTCTTCTTGTAAATCTTCTTCTTCTTCTTCTATATAAATTGATTCATACCATTTATTATTTTTTTTCAAATACAAATTTGCTCTTTGTACTTTCCGTACATCCACCAGCTCCTGCCAAATTTTCTTGTTCTTTGTAGGTACTCCATTAACCAGAATAACTAATGGTTCAGTTTCCAAACTATCTGCATCAATTGTTTCCATATTTTTTTTCAAATCTAATGGCAAATAGACAACTCTTCCTTTTAAACCTCTTATTAAATCTGAAGGAGGTAATTTACCGGTTTTTGGCTCCATACGTACTATAGTCTGGAACGGATGGACACATTGAATGAGTATAGACTCATAAGTATTTAAATCAGAAAGTTCAGCAGGAATATCATGCAATTCTAAATTATTATGTACAGCTCTTGCTGGCATTTTATTTTCTTCTAACTTGTTATAACAGTATTTACAAATACGTTGATCTTCACCCAAATCAAAACAATTTTCCAGAAATATATATGTTGCAAAATCCTTCCACTTATAATTATCTTCTTCTTCACTTTTTCTGTAGAGATCAACATTAATGGTTTGATTTTTATAATGAGTTCTGCGGCAACAAATACAAGTAATATTTGGTCTTTCATTAGAGATGATTGCAAATGTTGTCATTTGATCATCAAATTTCTTACTTACAGAGGGTTCTACATTCTCTTCCACATCTTCCTCGATAACTGTGTCATTACCTGCACTCTCTTGTTCTGGACCAAAGTAACTAAACTGAATTTCATCAGAAACCTTCTCTACATCTGATACCGATCCACGGAACAGAGCCCTATTCAATTCATCTAACTTTATTGCTGGACTTTTAGCAAAATACAATCGTCTCACAAACTTTCTCATTTCAGTATGATGAACTGCCAGCATCCTAAAATGGTGAAAAACACTTTGACACACTTTCCTAGATAGACAAGCCAGAGAGTGTCCTTGCAAACCAGTATTCACTCTCACTCTGCATGGATCTAGACTTTGAAGCACCTTAATCTTCTGTTTAACACTTTTTTTACTATATTCTCTTAGAAACTCACGAAATTTATCAATAGATTCCTGACGCACAGTGCAAATACTACTACAATTCCAAGTATACACTGGGGCTTTAGGACGTCTCCCCATAACCTCATCCGCCATCACTTGTTCCTCATCTCTTGGAACCATTTTCTCCTTCTCCATTATACAACCATTTTTCACTTCATAAGCACGACCTCTGGTGTCAACTGCATGCAGCAAACTATTACTTTGAAGATAACTCTCTTCATTAAAAAAAGGTTCACTACTTGAACTATGCATCCATTCTCCTAAAAACACTTTACAAAAGTTTGTTCTTTTCACTAGTCTTTTCCTTTTGCTTTGTGATTTCAGTACATTGACCATTTTATCTAATGTACGCATCCTGTTCAAAATTAAAATGAATAGTTTCCTTTTTAATTCTAAAGCCTTTGCTACAATGGCTTCAATTTCTTTTTTTCTCTTATAAAATTTCGCTTTTTTCTTATATTTCTTCACATCCTTTATCAAATTGGACATAACTCTTCTCTGAAACATTTTTCTACGAATCTCTTTAAACGCTGTTTTTCTTTTTAAGTTAATCTTTATTGTTTCTGAAGGTACATTTGCATTAACTAAATGCTCAATTTTTTCCTGTAGTTTTCTATTTAAAACAGTATTTCCAGTACAGACATTTTGTACATTTTTCCTTTTTTTGAAGATATTTTTTAAAAATTCTTTTGTCTGCTTACCAGAAGACATTCTCTTTTTCCCAACATGAGCATCTCCAACTAACTTGGGTCCTCCAGTTGTCTTCAAATATAGATTTCTTTTCCGGTTTTTCCTTACTCTGGATTTTGTAGGCATCTTAAATTTTGTTCACTGCTCTTCAGCAATACCTGAAAGAAACTGAAAAAAAATTCCTTTATTTTATTTAAATATATTACTATATTTTTTATGATCTTTTCAAATCTTAAAATACTATGTACCCCTTTCCTACAAGTGAAAATCACAATAAAACTATCACAAATTAAATATCTAAAAACAATTCCTGTGTGCACACATACTCATGGTGTGATTTTATGCAGAAAAAGAAATTTCTTTGCCAATTTGAAAGCACACTTACTACTCTTTTTTTGGCAAGTGATAAATACTTTTACAGTCTGACATATTTTCAATCCACTTTTCAGAATCAGAAGAGAGCACATGTCCAAACATCTTTTTGAGACCATGAACATGTGTAACCTGGGTGAATGACTACACTCCAGCAAAGGCAACCAGCCTTAGTGATGTTGAATGTATTTGCATTACTCACTGCAACCTCAAACACCACTCGGTTGTGAATACTATGCATGATTCTACAGGATAAACAGCTGGGTGTGTGCTAAGAGTCTGCTTCTGCTGAAAAATAGCTGCCCCTTTCCTACCAATGCAAATCTAAAATTACCAGAGTAATACACAATAAATCTCTGTCAACAATTCCTCTTTGCACACAGAGTCATGGTTTGATATTAGGCAGAAAACGAAATTTCTTTGCCAATTTGAAAGCACACTTACTACTCTTTTTTTGGCAAGTGATAAGTACTTTTACAGTCTGACACTTTTTCAATCCACTTTTCAGAATCTGAAAACAGCACATGTCCAAACAGCTTTTTGAGACCAGGAACATGTGTAACCTGGGTGAATGACTACACTCCAGCAAAGGCAACCAGCCTTAGTGATGTTGAATGTATTTGCATTACTCACTGCAACCTCAAACACCACTCGGTTGTGAATACTATGCATGATTCTACAGGATAAACAGCTGGGTGTGTGCTAAGAGTCTGCTTCTGCTGAAAAATAGCTGCCCCTTTCCTACCAATGCAAATCTAAAATTACCAGAGTAATACGCAATAAATCTCTGTCAACAATTCCTCTTTGCACACAGAGTCATGGTTTGATATTAGGCAGAAAACGACATTTCTTTTCCAATTTGAAAGCACACTTACTACTCTTTTTTTGGCAAGTGATAAGGACTTTTACAGTCTGACATATTTTCAATCCACTTTTCAGAATCAGAAGAGAGCACATGTCCAAACATCTTTTTGAGACCATGAACATGTGTAACCTGGGTAAATGACTACACTCCAGCAAAGGCAACCAGCCTTAGTGATGTTGAATGTATTTGCATTACTCACTGCAACCTCAAACACCACTCGGTTGTGAATACTATGCATGATTCTACAGGATAAACAGCTGGGTGTGTGCTAAGAGTCTGCTTCTGCTGAAAAATAGCTGCCCCTTTCCTACCAATGCAAATCTAAAATTACCAGAGTAATACGCAATAAATCTCTGTCAACAATTCCTCTTTGCACACAGAGTCAGGGTTTGATATTAGGCAGAAAACGAAATTTCTTTGCCAATTTGAAAGCACACTTACTACTCTTTTTTTGGCAAGTGATAAGTACTTTTACAGTCTGACACTTTTTCAATCCACTTTTCAGAAACTGAAAACAGCACATGTCCAAACAGCTTTTTGAGACCAGGAACATGTGTAACCTGGGTGAATGACTACACTCCAGCAAAGGCAACCAGCCTTAGTGATTTTGAATGTATTTGCATTACTCACTGCAACCTCAAACACCACTCGGTTGTGAATACTATGCATGATTCTACAGGATAAACAGCTGGGTGTGTGCTAAGAGTCTGCTTCTGCTGAAAAATAGCTGCCCCTTTCCTACTAATGCAAATCTAAAATTACCAGAGTAATACGCAATAAATCTCTGTCAACAATTCCTCTTTGCACACAGAGTCATGGTTTGATATTAGGCAGAAAACGAAATTTCTTTGCCAATTTGAAAGCACACTTACTACTCTTTTTTTGGCAAGTGATAAGTACTTTTACAGTCTGACACTTTTTCAATCCACTTTTCAGAATCTGAAAACAGCACATGTCCAAACAGCTTTTTCAGTCCAGGAACATGTGTAACCAGGGTGAATGACTACACTCCAGCAAAGGCAACCAGCCTTAGTGATGTTGAATGTATTTGCATTCCTCACTGAAACCTCAAACACCACTCGGTTGTGAATACTATGCATGATTCTACAGGATAAACAGCTGGGTGGAGCACACTTACTACTCTTTTTTTGGCAAGTGATAAGTACTTTTACAGTCTGACATATTTTCAATCCACTTTTCAGAATCAGAAGAGAGCACATGTCCAAACATCTTTTTGAGACTATGAACATGTGTAACCTGGGTGAATGACTACACTCCAGCAAAGGCAACCAGCCTTAGTGATGTTGAATGTATTTGCATTACTCACTGCAACCTCAAACACCACTCGGTTGTGAATACTATGCATGATTCTACAGGATAAACAGCTGGGTGTGTGCTAAGAGTCTGCTTCTGCTGAAAAATAGCTGCCCCTTTCCTACTAATGCAAATCTAAAATTACCAGAGTAATACGCAATAAATCTCTGTCAACAATTCCTCTTTGCACACAGAGTCATGGTTTGATATTAGGCAGAAAACGAAATTTCTTTGCCAATTTGAAAGCACACTTACTATTCTTTTTTTGGCAAGTGATAAGTACTTTTACAGTCTGACACTTTTTCAATCCAGTTTTCAGAATCTGAAAACAGCACATGTCCAAACAGCTTTTTCAGACCAGGAACATGTGTAACCTGGGTGAATGACTACACTCCAGCAAAGGCAACCAGCCTTAGTGATGTTGAATGTATTTGCATTCCTCACTGCAACCTCAAACACCACTCGGTTGTGAATACTATGCATGATTCTACAGGATAAACAGCTGGGTGGAGCACACTTACTACTCTTTTTTTGGCAAGTGATAAGTACTTTTACAGTCTGACATATTTTCAATCCACTTTTCAGAATCAGAAGAGAGCACATGTCCAAACATCTTTTTGAGACCATGAACATGTGTAACCTGGGTGAATGACTACACTCCAGCAAAGGCAACCAGCTTTAGTGATGTGTAATGTATTTGCATTACTCACTGCAACCTCAAACACCACTCGGTTGTGAATACTATGCATGATTCTACAGGATAAACAGCTGGGTGTGTGCTAAGAGTCTGCTTCTGCTGAAAAATAGCTGCCCCTTTCCTACCAATGCAAATCTAAAATTACCAGAGTAATACACAATAAATCTCTGTCAACAATTCCTCTTTGCACACAGAGTCATGGTTTGATATTAGGCAGAAAACAAAATTTCTTTGCCAATTTGAAAGCACACTTACTACTCTTTTTTTGGCAAGTGATAAGTACTTTTACAGTCTGACACTTTTTCAATCCACTTTTCAGAATCTGAAAACAGCACATGTCCAAACAGCTTTTTGAGACCAGGAACATGTGTAACCTGGGTGAATGACTACACTCCAGCAAAGGCAACCAGCCTTATTGATGTTGAATGTATTTGCATTACTCACTGCAACCTCAAACACCACTCGGTTGTGAATACTATGCATGATTCTACAGGATAAACAGCTGGGTGTGTGCTAAGAGTCTGCTTCTGCTGAAAAATACCTGCCCCTTTCCTACTAATGCAAATCTAAAATTACCAGAGTAATACGCAATAAATCTCTGTCAACAATTCCTCTTTGCACACAGAGTCATGGTTTGATATTAGGCAGAAAACGAAATTTCTTTGCCAATTTGAAAGCACACTTACTACTCTTTTTTTGGCAAGTGATAAGTACTTTTACAGTCTGACACTTTTTCAATCCACTTTTCAGAATCTGAAAACAGCACATGTCCAAACAGCTTTTTCAGACCAGGAACATGTGTAACCTGGGTGAATGACTACACTCCAGCAAAGGCAACCAGCCTTAGTGATGTTGAATGTATTTGCATTCCTCACTGCAACCTCAAACACCACTCGGTTGTGAATACTATGCATGATTCTACAGGATAAACAGCTGGGTGGAGCACACTTACTACTCTTTTTTTGGCAAGTGATACGTACTTTTACAGTCTGACACTTTTTCAATCCACTTTTCAGAATCTGAAAACAGCACATGTCCAAACAGCTTTTTCAGACCAGGAACATGTGTAACCTGGGTGAATGACTACACTCCAGCAAAGGCAACCAGCCTTAGTGATATTGAATGTATTTGCATTACTCACTGCAACCTCAAACACCACTCGGTTGTGAATACTATGCATGATTCTACAGGATAAACAGCTGGATGTGTGCTAAGAGTCTGCTTCTGCTGAAAAATAGCTGCCCCTTTCCTACCAATGCAAATCTAAAATTACCAGAGTAATACGCAATAAATCTCTGTCAACAATTCCTCTTTGCACACAGAGTCATGGTTTGATATTAGGCAGAAAACGAAATTTCTTTTCCAATTTGAAAGCACACTTACTACTCTTTTTTTGGCAAGTGATAAGTACTTTTACAGTCTGACACATTTTCAATCCACTTTTCAGAATCAGAAGAGAGCACATGTCCAAACATCTTTTTGAGACCATGAACATGTGTAACCTGGGTGAATGACTACACTCCAGCAAAGGCAACCAGCCTTAGTGATGTTGAATGTATTTGCATTACTCACTGCAACCTCAAACACCACTCGGTTGTGAATACTATGCATGATTCTACAGGATAAACAGCTGGGTGTGTGCTAAGAGTCTGCTTCTGCTGAAAAATAGCTGCCCCTTTCCTACTAATGCAAATCTAAAATTACCAGAGTAATACGCAATAAATCTCTGTCAACAATTCCTCTTTGCACACAGAGTCATGGTTTGATATTAGGCAGAAATCGAAATTTCTTTGCCAATTTGAAAGCACACTTACTACTCTTTTTTTGGCAAGTGATAAGTACTTTTACAGTCTGACACTTTTTCAATCCACTTTTCAGAATCTGAAAACAGCACATGTCCAAACAGCTTTTTCAGACCAGGAACATGTGTAACCTGGGTGAATGACTACACTCCAGCAAAGGCAACCAGCCTTAGTGATGTTGAATGTATTTGCATTCCTCACTGCAACCTCAAACACCACTCGGTTGTGAATACTATGCATGATTCTACAGGATAAACAGCTGGGTGGAGCACACTTACTACTCTTTTTTTTGGCAAGTGATAAGTACTTTTACAGTCTGACACTTTTTCAATCCACTTTTCAGAATCTGAAAACAGCACATGTCCAAACAGCTTTTTCAGACCAGGAACATGTGTAACCTGGGTGAATGACTACACTCCAGCAAAGGCAACCAGCCTTAGTGATGTTGAATGTATTTGCATTCCTCACTGCAACCTCAAACACCACTCGGTTGTGAATACTATGCATGATTCTACAGGATAAACAGCTGGGTGTTTGCTAAGAGTCTGCTTCTGCTGAAAAATAGCTGCCTCTTTCCTACCAATGCAAATCTAAAATTACCAGAGTAATACGCAATAAATCTCTGTCAACAATTCCTCTTTGCACACAGAGTCATGGTTTGATAATAGGCAGAAAACGAAATTTCTTTGCCAATTTGAAAGCACACTTACTACTCTTTTTTTGGCAAGTGATAAGTACTTTTACAGTCTGACACTTTTTCAATCCACTTTTCAGAATCTGAAAACAGCACATGTCCAAACAGCTTTTTGAGACCAGGAACATGTGTAACCTGGGTGAATGACTACACTCCAGCAAAGGCAACCAGCCTTAGTGATGTTGAATGTATTTGCATTACTCACTGCAACCTCAAACACCACTCGGTTGTGAATACTATGCATGATTCTACAGGATAAACAGCTGGGTGTGTGCTAAGAGTCTGCTTCTGCTGAAAAATAGCTGCCCCTTTCCTACTAATGCAAATCTAAAATTACCAGAGTAATACGCAATAAATCTCTGTCAACAATTCCTCTTTGCACACAGAGTCATGTTTTGATATTAGGCAGAAAACGAAATTTCTTTGCCAATTTGAAAGCACACTTACTACTCTTTTTTTGGCAAGTGATAAGTACTTTTACAGTCTGACACTTTTTCAATCCACTTTTCAGAATCTGAAAACAGCACATGTCCAAACAGATTTTTCAGACCAGGAACATGTGTAACCTGGGTGAATGACTACACTCCAGCAAAGGCAACCAGCCTTAGTGATGTTGAATGTATTTGCATTCCTCACTGCAACCTCAAACACCACTCGGTTGTGAATACTATGCATGATTCTACAGGATAAACAGCTGGGTGGAGCACACTTACTACTCTTTTTTTGGCAAGTGATAAGTACTTTTACAGTCTGACATATTTTCAATCCACTTTTCAGAATCAGAAGAGAGCACATGTCCAAACATCTTTTTGAGACCATGAACATGTGTAACCTGGGTGAATGACTACACTCCAGCAAAGGCAACCAGCTTTAGTGATGTTGAATGTATTTGCATTACTCACTGCAACCTCAAACACCACTCGGTTGTGAATACTATGCATGATTCTACAGGATAAACAGCTGGGTGTGTGCTAAGAGTCTGCTTCTGCTGAAAAATAGCTGCCCCTTTCCTACCAATGCAAATCTAAAATTACCAGAGTAATACACAATAAATCTCTGTCAACAATTCCTCTTTGCACACAGAGTCATGGTTTGATATTAGGCAGAAAACAAAATTTCTTTGCCAATTTGAAAGCACACTTACTACTCTTTTTTTGGCAAGTGATAAGTACTTTTACAGTCTGACACTTTTTCAATCCACTTTTCAGAATCTGAAAACAGCACATGTCCAAACAGCTTTTTGAGACCAGGAACATGTGTAACCTGGGTGAATGACTACACTCCAGCAAAGGCAACCAGCCTCAGTGATGTTGAATGTATTTGCATTACTCACTGCAACCTCAAACACCACTCGGTTGTGAATACTATGCATGATTCTACAGGATAAACAGCTGGGTGTGTGCTAAGAGTCTGCTTCTGCTGAAAAATAGCTGCCCCTTTCCTACTAATGCAAATCTAAAATTACCAGAGTAATACGCAATAAATCTCTGTCAACAATTCCTCTTTGCACACAGAGTCATGGTTTGATAATAGGCAGAAAACGAAATTTCTTTGCCAATTTGAAAGCACACTTACTACTCTTTTTTTGGCAAGTGATAAGTACTTTTACAGTCTGACACTTTTTCAATCCACTTTTCAGAATCTGAAAACAGCACATGTCCAAACAGCTTTTTGAGACCAGGAACATGTGTAACCTGGGTGAATGACTACACTCCAGCAAAGGCAACCAGCCTTAGTGATGTTGAATGTATTTGCATTACTCACTGCAACCTCAAACACCACTCGGTTGTGAATACTATGCATGATTCTACAGGATAAACAGCTGGGTGTGTGCTAAGAGTCTGCTTCTGCTGAAAAATAGCTGCCCCTTTCCTACTAATGCAAATCTAAAATTACCAGAGTAATACGCAATAAATCTCTGTCAACAATTCCTCTTTGCACACAGAGTCATGGTTTGATATTAGGCAGAAAACGAAATTTCTTTGCCAATTTGAAAGCACACTTACTACTCTTTTTTTGGCAAGTGATAAGTACTTTTACAGTCTGACACTTTTTCAATCCACTTTTCAGAATCTGAAAACAGCACATGTCCAAACAGCTTTTTCAGACCAGGAACATGTGTAACCTGGGTGAATGACTACACTCCAGCAAAGGCAACCAGCCTTAGTGATGTTGAATGTATTTGCATTCCTCACTGCAACCTCAAACACCACTCGGTTGTGAATACTATGCATGATTCTACAGGATAAACAGCTGGGTGGAGCACACTTACTACTCTTTTTTTGGCAAGTGATAAGTACTTTTACAGTCTGACATATTTTCAATCCACTTTTCAGAATCAGAAGAGAGCACATGTCCAAACATATTTTTGAGACCATGAACATGTGTAACCTGGGTGAATGACTACACTCCAGCAAAGGCAACCAGCCTTAGTGATGTTGAATGTATTTGCATTACTCACTGCAACCTCAAACACCACTCGGTTGTGAATACTATGCATGATTCTACAGGATAAACAGCTGGGTGTGTGCTAAGAGTCTGCTTCTGCTGAAAAATAGCTGCCCCTTTCCTACTAATGCAAATCTAAAATTACCAGAGTAATACGCAATAAATCTCTGTCAACAATTCCTCTTTGCACACGGAGTCATGGTTTGATATTAGGCAGAAAACGAAATTTCTTTGCCAATTTGAAAGCACACTTACTACTCTTTTTTTGGCAAGTGATAAGTACTTTTACAGTCTGACACTTTTTCAATCCACTTTTCAGAATCTGAAAACAGCACATGTCCAAACAGCTTTTTCAGACCAGGAACATGTGTAACCTGGGTGAATGACTACACTCCAGCAAAGGCAACCAGCCTTAGTGATGTTGAATGTATTTGCATTCCTCACTGCAACCTCAAACACCACTCGGTTGTGAATACTATGCATGATTCTACAGGATAAACAGCTGGGTGGAGCACACTTACTACTCTTTTTTTGGCAAGTGATAAGTACTTTTACAGTCTGACACTTTTTCAATCCACTTTTCAGAATCTGAAAACAGCACATGTCCAAACAGCTTTTTGAGACCAGGAACATGTGTAACCTGGGTGAATGACTACACTCCAGCAAAGGCAACCAGCCTCAGTGATGTTGAATGTATTTGCATTACTCACTGCAACCTCAAACACCACTCGGTTGTGAATACTATGCATGATTCTACAGGATAAACAGCTGGGTGTGTGCTAAGAGTCTGCTTCTGCTGAAAAATAGCTGCCCCTTTCCTACTAATGCAAATCTAAAATTACCAGAGTAATACGCAATAAATCTCTGTCAACAATTCCTCTTTGCACACAGAGTCATGGTTTGATAATAGGCAGAAAACAAAATTTCTTTGCCAATTTGAAAGCACACTTACTACTCTTTTTTTGGCAAGTGATAAGTACTTTTACAGTCTGACACTTTTTCAATCCACTTTTCAGAATCTGAAAACAGCACATGTCCAAACAGCTTTTTGAGACCAGGAACATGTGTAGCCTGGGTGAATGACTACACTCCAGCAAAGGCAACCAGCCTTAGTGATGTTGAATCTATTTGCATTACTCACTGCAACCTCAAACACCACTCGGTTGTGAATACTATGCATGATTCTACAGGATAAACAGCTGGGTGTGTGCTAAGAGTCTGCTTCTGCTGAAAAATAGCTGCCCCTTTCCTACTAATGCAAATCTAAAATTACCAGAGTAATACGCAATAAATCTCTGTCAACAATTCCTCTTTGCACACAGAGTCATGGTTTGATATTAGGCAGAAAACGAAATTTCTTTGCCAATTTGAAAGCACACTTACTACTCTTTTTTTGGCAAGTGATAAGTACTTTTACAGTCTGACACTTTTTCAATCCACTTTTCAGAATCTGAAAACAGCACATGTCCAAACAGCTTTTTCAGACCAGGAACATGTGTAACCTGGGTGAATGACTACACTCCAGCAAAGGCAACCAGCCTTAGTGATGTTGAATGTATTTGCATTCCTCACTGCAACCTCAAACACCACTCGGTTGTGAATACTATGCATGATTCTACAGGATAAACAGCTGGGTGGAGCACACTTACTACTCTTTTTTTGGCAAGTGATAAGTACTTTTACAGTCTGACATATTTTCAATCCACTTTTCAGAATCAGAAGAGAGCACATGTCCAAACATCTTTTTGAGACCATGAACATGTGTAACCTGGGTGAATGACTACACTCCAGCAAAGGCAACCAGCTTTAGTGATGTTGAATGTATTTGCATTACTCACTGCAACCTCAAACACCACTCGGTTGTGAATACTATGCATGATTCTACAGGATAAACAGCTGGGTGTGTGCTAAGAGTCTGCTTCTGCTGAAAAATAGCTGCCCCTTTCCTACCAATGCAAATCTAAAATTACCAGAGTAATACACAATAAATCTCTGTCAACAATTCCTCTTTGCACACAGAGTCATGGTTTGATATTAGGCAGAAAACAAAATTTCTTTGCCAATTTGAAAGCACACTTACTACTCTTTTTTTGGCAAGTGATAAGTACTTTTACAGTCTGACACTTTTTCAATCCACTTTTCAGAATCTGAAAACAGCACATGTCCAAACAGCTTTTTGAGACCAGGAACATGTGTAACCTGGGTGAATGACTACACTCCAGCAAAGGCAACCAGCCTCAGTGATGTTGAATGTATTTGCATTACTCACTGCAACCTCAAACACCACTCGGTTGTGAATACTATGCATGATTCTACAGGATAAACAGCTGGGTGTGTGCTAAGAGTCTGCTTCTGCTGAAAAATAGCTGCCCCTTTCCTACTAATGCAAATCTAAAATTACCAGAGTAATACGCAATAAATCTCTGTCAACAATTCCTCTTTGCACACAGAGTCATGGTTTGATAATAGGCAGAAAACGAAATTTCTTTGCCAATTTGAAAGCACACTTACTACTCTTTTTTTGGCAAGTGATAAGTACTTTTACAGTCTGACACTTTTTCAATCCACTTTTCAGAATCTGAAAACAGCACATGTCCAAACAGCTTTTTGAGACCAGGAACATGTGTAACCTGGGTGAATGACTACACTCCAGCAAAGGCAACCAGCCTTAGTGATGTTGAATGTATTTGCATTCCTCACTGCAACCTCAAACACCACTCGGTTGTGAATACTATGCATGATTCTACAGGATAAACAGCTGGGTGGAGCACACTTACTACTCTTTTTTTGGCAAGTGATACGTACTTTTACAGTCTGACACTTTTTCAATCCACTTTTCAGAATCTGAAAACAGCACATGTCCAAACAGCTTTTTCAGACCAGGAACATGTGTAACCTGGGTGAATGACTACACTCCAGCAAAGGCAACCAGCCTTAGTGATATTGAATGTATTTGCATTACTCACTGCAACCTCAAACACCACTCGGTTGTGAATACTATGCATGATTCTACAGGATAAACAGCTGGATGTGTGCTAAGAGTCTGCTTCTGCTGAAAAATAGCTGCCCCTTTCCTACCAATGCAAATCTAAAATTACCAGAGTAATACGCAATAAATCTCTGTCAACAATTCCTCTTTGCACACAGAGTCATGGTTTGATATTAGGCAGAAAACGAAATTTCTTTTCCAATTTGAAAGCACACTTACTACTCTTTTTTTGGCAAGTGATAAGTACTTTTACAGTCTGACACATTTTCAATCCACTTTTCAGAATCAGAAGAGAGCACATGTCCAAACATCTTTTTGAGACCATGAACATGTGTAACCTGGGTGAATGACTACACTCCAGCAAAGGCAACCAGCCTTAGTGATGTTGAATGTATTTGCATTACTCACTGCAACCTCAAACACCACTCGGTTGTGAATACTATGCATGATTCTACAGGATAAACAGCTGGGTGTGTGCTAAGAGTCTGCTTCTGCTGAAAAATAGCTGCCCCTTTCCTACTAATGCAAATCTAAAATTACCAGAGTAATACGCAATAAATCTCTGTCAACAATTCCTCTTTGCACACAGAGTCATGGTTTGATATTAGGCAGAAATCGAAATTTCTTTGCCAATTTGAAAGCACACTTACTACTCTTTTTTTGGCAAGTGATAAGTACTTTTACAGTCTGACACTTTTTCAATCCACTTTTCAGAATCTGAAAACAGCACATGTCCAAACAGCTTTTTCAGACCAGGAACATGTGTAACCTGGGTGAATGACTACACTCCAGCAAAGGCAACCAGCCTTAGTGATGTTGAATGTATTTGCATTCCTCACTGCAACCTCAAACACCACTCGGTTGTGAATACTATGCATGATTCTACAGGATAAACAGCTGGGTGGAGCACACTTACTACTCTTTTTTTTGGCAAGTGATAAGTACTTTTACAGTCTGACACTTTTTCAATCCACTTTTCAGAATCTGAAAACAGCACATGTCCAAACAGCTTTTTCAGACCAGGAACATGTGTAACCTGGGTGAATGACTACACTCCAGCAAAGGCAACCAGCCTTAGTGATGTTGAATGTATTTGCATTCCTCACTGCAACCTCAAACACCACTCGGTTGTGAATACTATGCATGATTCTACAGGATAAACAGCTGGGTGTTTGCTAAGAGTCTGCTTCTGCTGAAAAATAGCTGCCTCTTTCCTACCAATGCAAATCTAAAATTACCAGAGTAATACGCAATAAATCTCTGTCAACAATTCCTCTTTGCACACAGAGTCATGGTTTGATAATAGGCAGAAAACGAAATTTCTTTGCCAATTTGAAAGCACACTTACTACTCTTTTTTTGGCAAGTGATAAGTACTTTTACAGTCTGACACTTTTTCAATCCACTTTTCAGAATCTGAAAACAGCACATGTCCAAACAGCTTTTTGAGACCAGGAACATGTGTAACCTGGGTGAATGACTACACTCCAGCAAAGGCAACCAGCCTTAGTGATGTTGAATGTATTTGCATTACTCACTGCAACCTCAAACACCACTCGGTTGTGAATACTATGCATGATTCTACAGGATAAACAGCTGGGTGTGTGCTAAGAGTCTGCTTCTGCTGAAAAATAGCTGCCCCTTTCCTACTAATGCAAATCTAAAATTACCAGAGTAATACGCAATAAATCTCTGTCAACAATTCCTCTTTGCACACAGAGTCATGGTTTGATATTAGGCAGAAAACGAAATTTCTTTGCCAATTTGAAAGCACACTTACTACTCTTTTTTTGGCAAGTGATAAGTACTTTTACAGTCTGACACTTTTTCAATCCACTTTTCAGAATCTGAAAACAGCACATGTCCAAACAGATTTTTCAGACCAGGAACATGTGTAACCTGGGTGAATGACTACACTCCAGCAAAGGCAACCAGCCTTAGTGATGTTGAATGTATTTGCATTCCTCACTGCAACCTCAAACACCACTCGGTTGTGAATACTATGCATGATTCTACAGGATAAACAGCTGGGTGGAGCACACTTACTACTCTTTTTTTGGCAAGTGATAAGTACTTTTACAGTCTGACATATTTTCAATCCACTTTTCAGAATCAGAAGAGAGCACATGTCCAAACATCTTTTTGAGACCATGAACATGTGTAACCTGGGTGAATGACTACACTCCAGCAAAGGCAACCAGCTTTAGTGATGTTGAATGTATTTGCATTACTCACTGCAACCTCAAACACCACTCGGTTGTGAATACTATGCATGATTCTACAGGATAAACAGCTGGGTGTGTGCTAAGAGTCTGCTTCTGCTGAAAAATAGCTGCCCCTTTCCTACCAATGCAAATCTAAAATTACCAGAGTAATACACAATAAATCTCTGTCAACAATTCCTCTTTGCACACAGAGTCATGGTTTGATATTAGGCAGAAAACAAAATTTCTTTGCCAATTTGAAAGCACACTTACTACTCTTTTTTTGGCAAGTGATAAGTACTTTTACAGTCTGACACTTTTTCAATCCACTTTTCAGAATCTGAAAACAGCACATGTCCAAACAGCTTTTTGAGACCAGGAACATGTGTAACCTGGGTGAATGACTACACTCCAGCAAAGGCAACCAGCCTCAGTGATGTTGAATGTATTTGCATTACTCACTGCAACCTCAAACACCACTCGGTTGTGAATACTATGCATGATTCTACAGGATAAACAGCTGGGTGTGTGCTAAGAGTCTGCTTCTGCTGAAAAATAGCTGCCCCTTTCCTACTAATGCAAATCTAAAATTACCAGAGTAATACGCAATAAATCTCTGTCAACAATTCCTCTTTGCACACAGAGTCATGGTTTGATAATAGGCAGAAAACGAAATTTCTTTGCCAATTTGAAAGCACACTTACTACTCTTTTTTTGGCAAGTGATAAGTACTTTTACAGTCTGACACTTTTTCAATCCACTTTTCAGAATCTGAAAACAGCACATGTCCAAACAGCTTTTTGAGACCAGGAACATGTGTAACCTGGGTGAATGACTACACTCCAGCAAAGGCAACCAGCCTTAGTGATGTTGAATGTATTTGCATTACTCACTGCAACCTCAAACACCACTCGGTTGTGAATACTATGCATGATTCTACAGGATAAACAGCTGGGTGTGTGCTAAGAGTCTGCTTCTGCTGAAAAATAGCTGCCCCTTTCCTACTAATGCAAATCTAAAATTACCAGAGTAATACGCAATAAATCTCTGTCAACAATTCCTCTTTGCACACAGAGTCATGGTTTGATATTAGGCAGAAAACGAAATTTCTTTGCCAATTTGAAAGCACACTTACTACTCTTTTTTTGGCAAGTGATAAGTACTTTTACAGTCTGACACTTTTTCAATCCACTTTTCAGAATCTGAAAACAGCACATGTCCAAACAGCTTTTTCAGACCAGGAACATGTGTAACCTGGGTGAATGACTACACTCCAGCAAAGGCAACCAGCCTTAGTGATGTTGAATGTATTTGCATTCCTCACTGCAACCTCAAACACCACTCGGTTGTGAATACTATGCATGATTCTACAGGATAAACAGCTGGGTGGAGCACACTTACTACTCTTTTTTTGGCAAGTGATAAGTACTTTTACAGTCTGACATATTTTCAATCCACTTTTCAGAATCAGAAGAGAGCACATGTCCAAACATATTTTTGAGACCATGAACATGTGTAACCTGGGTGAATGACTACACTCCAGCAAAGGCAACCAGCCTTAGTGATGTTGAATGTATTTGCATTACTCACTGCAACCTCAAACACCACTCGGTTGTGAATACTATGCATGATTCTACAGGATAAACAGCTGGGTGTGTGCTAAGAGTCTGCTTCTGCTGAAAAATAGCTGCCCCTTTCCTACTAATGCAAATCTAAAATTACCAGAGTAATACGCAATAAATCTCTGTCAACAATTCCTCTTTGCACACGGAGTCATGGTTTGATATTAGGCAGAAAACGACATTTCTTTGCCAATTTGAAAGCACACTTACTACTCTTTTTTTGGCAAGTGATAAGTACTTTTACAGTCTGACACTTTTTCAATCCACTTTTCAGAATCTGAAAACAGCACATGTCCAAACAGCTTTTTCAGACCAGGAACATGTGTAACCTGGGTGAATGACTACACTCCAGCAAAGGCAACCAGCCTTAGTGATGTTGAATGTATTTGCATTCCTCACTGCAACCTCAAACACCACTCGGTTGTGAATACTATGCATGATTCTACAGGATAAACAGCTGGGTGGAGCACACTTACTACTCTTTTTTTGGCAAGTGATAAGTACTTTTACAGTCTGACACTTTTTCAATCCACTTTTCAGAATCTGAAAACAGCACATGTCCAAACAGCTTTTTGAGACCAGGAACATGTGTAACCTGGGTGAATGACTACACTCCAGCAAAGGCAACCAGCCTCAGTGATGTTGAATGTATTTGCATTACTCACTGCAACCTCAAACACCACTCGGTTGTGAATACTATGCATGATTCTACAGGATAAACAGCTGGGTGTGTGCTAAGAGTCTGCTTCTGCTGAAAAATAGCTGCCCCTTTCCTACTAATGCAAATCTAAAATTACCAGAGTAATACGCAATAAATCTCTGTCAACAATTCCTCTTTGCACACAGAGTCATGGTTTGATAATAGGCAGAAAACAAAATTTCTTTGCCAATTTGAAAGCACACTTACTACTCTTTTTTTGGCAAGTGATAAGTACTTTTACAGTCTGACACTTTTTCAATCCACTTTTCAGAATCTGAAAACAGCACATGTCCAAACAGCTTTTTGAGACCAGGAACATGTGTAGCCTGGGTGAATGACTACACTCCAGCAAAGGCAACCAGCCTTAGTGATGTTGAATCTATTTGCATTACTCACTGCAACCTCAAACACCACTCGGTTGTGAATACTATGCATGATTCTACAGGATAAACAGCTGGGTGTGTGCTAAGAGTCTGCTTCTGCTGAAAAATAGCTGCCCCTTTCCTACTAATGCAAATCTAAAATTACCAGAGTAATACGCAATAAATCTCTGTCAACAATTCCTCTTTGCACACAGAGTCATGGTTTGATATTAGGCAGAAAACGAAATTTCTTTGCCAATTTGAAAGCACACTTACTACTCTTTTTTTGGCAAGTGATAAGTACTTTTACAGTCTGACACTTTTTCAATCCACTTTTCAGAATCTGAAAACAGCACATGTCCAAACAGCTTTTTCAGACCAGGAACATGTGTAACCTGGGTGAATGACTACACTCCAGCAAAGGCAACCAGCCTTAGTGATGTTGAATGTATTTGCATTCCTCACTGCAACCTCAAACACCACTCGGTTGTGAATACTATGCATGATTCTACAGGATAAACAGCTGGGTGGAGCACACTTACTACTCTTTTTTTGGCAAGTGATAAGTACTTTTACAGTCTGACATATTTTCAATCCACTTTTCAGAATCAGAAGAGAGCACATGTCCAAACATCTTTTTGAGACCATGAACATGTGTAACCTGGGTGAATGACTACACTCCAGCAAAGGCAACCAGCTTTAGTGATGTTGAATGTATTTGCATTACTCACTGCAACCTCAAACACCACTCGGTTGTGAATACTATGCATGATTCTACAGGATAAACAGCTGGGTGTGTGCTAAGAGTCTGCTTCTGCTGAAAAATAGCTGCCCCTTTCCTACCAATGCAAATCTAAAATTACCAGAGTAATACACAATACATCTCTGTCAACAATTCCTCTTTGCACACAGAGTCATGGTTTGATATTAGGCAGAAAACAAAATTTCTTTGCCAATTTGAAAGCACACTTACTACTCTTTTTTTGGCAAGTGATAAGTACTTTTACAGTCTGACACTTTTTCAATCCACTTTTCAGAATCTGAAAACAGCACATGTCCAAACAGCTTTTTGAGACCAGGAACATGTGTAACCTGGGTGAATGACTACACTCCAGCAAAGGCAACCAGCCTTAGTGATGTTGAATGTATTTGCATTACTCACTGCAACCTCAAACACCACTCGGTTGTGAATACTATGCATGATTCTACAGGATAAACAGCTGGGTGGAGCACACTTACTACTCTTTTTTTGGCAAGTGATAAGTACTTTTACAGTCTGACACTTTTTCAATCCACTTTTCAGAATCTGAAAACAGCACATGTCCAAACAGCTTTTTCAGACCAGGAACATGTGTAACCTGGGTGAATGACTACACTCCAGCAAAGGCAACCAGCCTTAGTGATGTTGAATGTATTTGCATTCCTCACTGCAACCTCAAACACCACTCGGTTGTGAATACTATGCATGATTCTACAGGATAAACAGCTGGGTGTTTGCTAAGAGTCTGCTTCTGCTGAAAAATAGCTGCCCCTTTCCTACCAATGCAAATCTAAAATTACCAGAGTAATACGCAATAAATCTCTGTCAACAATTCCTCTTTGCACACAGAGTCATGGTTTGATATTAGGCAGAAAACGAAATTTCTTTGCCAATTTGAAAGCACACTTACTACTCTTTTTTTGGCAAGTGATAAGTACTTTTACAGTCTGACACTTTTTCAATCCACTTTTCAGAATCTGAAAACAGCACATGTCCAAACAGCTTTTTGAGACCAGGAACATGTGTAACCTGGGTGAATGACTACACTCCAGCAAAGGCAACCAGCCTTAGTGATGTTGAATGTATTTGCATTACTCACTGCAACCTCAAACACCACTCGGTTGTGAATACTATGCATGATTCTACAGGATAAACAGCTGGGTGTGTGCTAAGAGTCTGCTTCTACAGTAAAAAAGATGCCCCTTTTCTAGTAATGCAAATCTACAATTACCAGAGTAACACCAAATAAATCTCTGTCAACAATTCCTCTTTGCACACAGAGTCATCTTCTCATTCTATGCAGAAAACAGTATTCCTCATTTACACCAGTACACCTTAATTTATGGTGAAAACATAGTCCATAATATTTTACATGTTCCTTACATTTAAATTTCTCACAAAACACAAAATGAAAAACACAACTTCAACAAAAGGAATCCCAATTCTATGATTCATTTCTAAATTTACCACATACATCCCCTCTCAAACTCATAACTCACCTTTAAAATTAGTTAGTTGTGAAAGAAATGTGGCACTCAAACAGCAGATTATCAGAGCCAGGATCTCTGTTCTGTACACCTCTCTCCTCTCAGCAGAACCAGATAATGGCAATGTTTCCCTCTCTTTTTCCACACATATACATGTCAACTTTAAATAACACTGCTTCCCACATTTTTTCAAATGGAAACACACATTTCTATTGGTTGAAAATGTCAACCCTTTTCCAAATGCACCCTTCCCCCAACATGACTTCTACCTCCTAGCATAGCAACAGCTCATGGAACACTGGTGTGAGCAGAGAGGTCAGAAGTTCATCAAACAATGTTTCTATTGCTAAGAGCAAGATTGCTTGACCTGTCAAACCTTCCAGCAAATTCAATTTAATCTTCTGTGGGAACACAATTTTCTGAACCAATACAAAACATGCTTCTAAAAATGTACACATGCATCCTAGTTTTGAGTGTAGAATGGTTTGAAACAGCCAATGAGTTCTTTTTATTAAAAAAAATATGTATGCCTCCATTTTCCAACTGTCTTTCATTTCATTTTCCCATTCTACTGAAATACACCTCCTGAGTGCCTCTAGATCTCCTTGGAAGATGTTCACAGTGTGGATTGTAGGGCACAGCTATGTCTTCTGGAGTGAAAAGTATGCAGAGAAAACAGGTATGGTGAGAGACCTTGCTTTGCCAAATGTAGACATTAAATGGATTGGTCAGAGAGGGTTAAAGTGGCACCAATTGATGCCATTGGTGAAATCCTTCATGCAAATCCAACACCCTGACCTCATAATAGTGCACTGTGGTGGCAATGACCTAGGCACTTTGACTGGGGTAGGTCTGGAAATGCTTATGAAGGAGACCTTTGCACAACTGTTTTCACTTTTCCCTAAAACTGCCTTTGCGTATTCTAACATATGCCAAAGGCAAAAATGGAACTGGTCCAATCAATTTTGTCCACAGATTGACAAAGCAAGAAAGCACATCAACAAATCTGTTTCTGCTTTCCTCCGAGACTATGGTATGGGTTCCATTTACCACAACAACTTGCGTTACAACATGCAAGACATTTATAGAGGAGATGGTGTACACTTCACTGATGAAGGGAACAGAGTCTTCCTCTTGAACCTTAGACTCTGCATCGGTACTTACTTGTAGGTACCACTTAAAAATCACTTCATAAACACAACGGCTCTTTCACTAAAAAATCACTTCTTAAACACAACGGCTCTTTTTAGAGCCCCCTAATATCTAAACACTTAAATCTGAATTTTATTTCTTTTTTTATTTTTTTTTTCTGCCGTACGCGTACGGTAAGCTTACCGTACGCACTCGGCGATTTTTTTTTTAAATTAATAAATGTATTTTTCGTACTTTTGTGTCCTTCTTTGACCCCCTTTCAAATGTTAGGGGGTCTATAACTCTCTTCCTTGCCCCCTTTTCACGTTATCTCCCTTTTTTTTTCTGTGTGAAACACACAAAATGGCGGCCGACACTTCCTGATTTCGTCCGATTCGAATGTTTACAGTCATGTGACAACCAATCAGATTTGAGCTCGCGCACGGCACCGTACGCGTACGGTAAGCTTACCGTAAGCGCACGGAGCGCGCTTACAGATATATATATTGCTTTAAATGCTTTTTTCTCAGGAACTACTGAACAGATTTACACCAGACCTACAAAAGGCACATCCTTGACCTGCGGACTACCTCTCTATTCAGCCGTTCGGGCTGTAGCTGTGTCTAAAGGTCCTATGGAAAAATGCATGGGGAAAACGCGTTTTGGGACCCCCCTTTTTCTCAGCCCCCGCTTGACGAATCCCCCCGAGACTTTCAGGGAAGGAGCGGAGCGGAGCACCCCACCTATTTTGATAATTTCGCGATGATTCGTTAGCTGGCGCCAAAGTTATTCCAAATAGAATGTTGCGGATTTCCTATGGAAACACGGTCCTAACTATAACTACCTACTGGCGACCGCCAGTAGGTAATATATATATATATATATATATATATATATATATATATATATATATATATATATATATATATATTTTACAAGGAAACTAAAATAAACTAAACTAAAAATCAATACCTTTCACAACGAAGCACATAATATGTCCCCCATGTGCGCACGGTGCGCGAAGCGCATCGTGCGTACATGGCCCATTCCGCGTAACGTGGGCACGCGGTGCGCGCAGCGCACCGCGTGACCACCGTGCGTGCACGGCACTAACTGCGTAAAGTGGGAGCGCGGTGCGCGAAGCGCACCGCGTGCTCACTGTGCGCGCACGGTGCGCGAACGGAACGAACTGCGTTAACTGGGCGCGCACGCCACGAATGGCGTAAAGTAACTTAGCATTTAAAAAACCGTACAAATTCACTGAAAAAACCATAGGTTTCACACACGTTATAGTTAGGAATTAGCATTTAAAAAACCTTGCAAATTCACTGAAGAAACCATAGGTTTCACACAAGTTATAGTTAGCTGTACATTTCACTCGTAAAAAACCAATGAAATTCCCGCGTTATAGTTAGTGCAGGCAACTATAACTCACGCGACCGCAATCCTCTGCTGATGACATATGTGTCTTTATGAAAAAATAATAATTGTAATATATGTATAGCTAAAATTTAATGGAAGAAGACATGGGCAAATAAGTGTCTAAATACAGTATTAGCATCAGCAGAGGATTGCGGTCGCGTGGTTATAGTTGCCTGCACTAACTATAACGCGGGAATTTCATTGGTTTTTTACGAGTGAAATGTACAGCTAACTATAACTTGTGTGAAACCTATGGTTTTTTCAGTGAATATATATATGTATATATATATATATATATTCACCAAAAGGTTTCCCTTGACTTGAGACCGCACTCCACATCAGGATAAAGTGTCCACTTTTATTATTTTGAAGCCATGCCGCTTTCCATCCTTATATATCGTCCCTGGCCTGACGCGTTTCAAAGCTTTTTGCTTCTCTTCAGAGGCCCGTTGCTGCAGCCCTTTCAGGATCGGCCAGCTACCACCATCCCCTGCGCTGCTCAAAAGTACTTGGCTTCCGGTGTGCCTCCATGACGGAACTCCTCGTTCTGCAAGGCAAGCTGGGATTCGTAGTTTTTGGCCTTCATTTTCATACCCTCCAGTGGGTGTGGCTGCTGGAACGAAAAATTGGGGACACAATTAATCACCCTCTATTGGGCTTTGGAGTCGAAGACTGCATGGCTACAGTTATATTCCTAAAGTGTCCTCTCACGAGTAACTGATTCACTCATGCAGGCCGATCATTTATCGGTGGTGCGTAGTCCCTTACGGCCTGGGAACTGCCGTTAAATAGATTCACCAAAAGGTTTCCCTTGACTTGAGACCGCACTCCACATCAGGATAAAGTGTCCACTTTCTTTTATTTTGAAGCCATGCCGCTTTCCATCCTTATATATCGTCCCTGGCCTGACGCGTTTCAAAGCTTTTTGCTTCTCTTCAGAGGCCCGTTGCTGCAGCCCTTTCAGGATCGGCCAGCTACCACCATCCCCTGCGCTGCTCAAAAGTACTTGGCTTCGCCAGTAGATAGTTATAGTTAGGATCGTGTTTCCATAGGACATCCGCAACATTCTATTTGGAATAACTTTGGCGCCGATTGACGAATCCTCGCGAAATTTTCAAAATAGGTGGGGCGCCTCGCTCCGCTCCTTCCCTGAAAGTCTCGGGGGGATTCGTCAAGCGGGGGCTGAGAAAACGGGGGGGTTCCAAAACGCATTTTCCCCATGCATTTTTCCATAGGACCTTTAGTCCAAGCTACAGCCCGAACGGCTGAACAGAATTACTTGAAATTTGGCAGAGAGGTAGTCCTCAGGTCAGGGATGTGCCTTTTGCAGGTCTGGTGTAAATCTGTTCAGTATTTCCTGAGAAAATAGCATTTACATCAATGTATATATCTATAGGCGCGCTCCGTGCGCGTACGGTAAAATGTACCGTACGCGCACGCTGCCGTGCGCGAGCGCGATTCTGATTGGTTGTTAGATCTTAGTAAACATTCGAATCGGTCGAAACCAGGAAGTGTCGGCCGCCATTTTGTCTCTCGCAGTCTGAGGGGGTGAAAAACAAAGGTGGAGAACGTGAAAAGGGGGCAGGGTGGACAGTTCCTGACCCCCTAGCCTTTGTCAGGGGGTCCCAGAAGGACCCCCAAGGGCCAAAATTTCTTTTAATTTTTTTTCGAAAAATCGCGGTGTGCGCGTAGCGTGCGCGTACAGTAGAAATGGCAAAATTCCGCGAACTGCGTAACGTGGGCGCGCGGTGTTAAAATCTGGTTTGCAATGTCAACATAATCGACGCCATCTTGTCCCCTCTCAGGCCCGCACGCTGAAAACGCGCGACGGCCATTTTAGGCACCATGACCTCATTGCCGATCGCCAGCGCATCCCTCTGGCGCTGCGAACATCCCCCCCGCGCGCCGGCCACCCCCGCTCTCTCATACATGGGCCATAAACCCTCTCCTTCTGCGTGCCAAGCGTGGGGCCCATCAGCAACACGTGGATCCAGTGGGAGAGGTCCCGACGACAGAGTGAACGACTGCAGCGATCGGGAGAGCTCCTGCCTGATAGACCCTCGTCTGGCAGCCGATCATCTGAACTTCACTGGTTCCGAGCAGACCTCTCTCGAGTGATCTACGGTCCTGACTGGGAACCATCAGGAGTGCCGCGGCAAATACGGAGAGTAGAGGACGATCGGGCGCTGGAGGTGGAAGACGGGAAACTGTCCATGCGGTCCGGGTAAGGTCGTGTAACACGACGAATTGCGAAACGATTGATTGATTGATTGAAAATACTAGTATTGCTCATTGATTGCTCTTTTTGAGGTCTTCGCTGCCTACAAACGGGGAAGAGTAGAAATACTCTCTCTCCCTTTGCAGATAGTGAAGGGTAGGTAACGCGGACTTTTGTCCCCCATTGTAATCTGTTGTGCCTATTTTCCTCCCCACTGATTGATTGTCCGAATATTGATTGTTTTGAAGAATAGTACTTCTTGAGATATTCTCTGTTTGCAAATAACGTAGAATAGAAATATTCTGTCTAGTCTTTGCAGATAGTGAAGGATAGGTAAACGCAGACTTTTGTCCCCCATTGTAACCCGTCGTGCCTATCTCTTTCTCACCATTGATTGATTGATTGTCCGAACACTAGTTGTTCGATATTGGTTCTTTGGAGGTATTCTCTGCTTGCAAATAACGTGGAATAGAGATATTCTGTCTAGTCTTTGCAAGCAGTGAAAAGATAGGTAGTGCAGACTTTTGTCCCCGTTGTAACCCGTCATGCCTATCTTCTCCCCACTGATTGGTAGTTGGTTCTGCCCGGACCGCTTATTAGAGGTGAACCATCCGGCTCCACTGGAAGGCGCCCCTAATAAGGACATATTTACTAAATATGGATCAGTCGATGTAGCCTACAACAAACTAGGGCATAAAAATCGCTATAGAGAAACAAAAAAAAAATCGAGAGAGACCAGTAGACCACTGATGGGACCCTTTTGAACCTACAAAAATAAGAAACACTAGGAAATAGCCCTTTGCGAAAAATATAAAACTAGGGGAAGGAGCCAAGCTCACGGTCGAGATGGCCACGAGGTAGCTCGGTTCCATCGCTCTCGTTGTCTAAACATGTCTGCCCTACCACCCACCCCGCCCAGTAAACCCAACAAAATCCTGCACAAATGGAAGTCTGCCGATACCCACCATCGACGTTACCGAACTGGGCTAGATCGCGCACAATTGGGCTATGTCATTTTCCGGTTACGCAGTGACATCCTTGTGCTCGTTGCCAGATTACAAATATATACAACACTCCAACAAAGTAGTATGGTTAAAACGTTTTAATAACTTGTAGGTATATGCAACACTCCAACAGGGTAAACATGCTAAAACACGTTTTTTAACTATTTACATGATAGCCTGCTGCAAATCCCAAAGCATTCACGTCCACATGACATAGTCCTAGCCCCTCCTTCCTCGAAATAGCAACATTGGCCTGTTTTGGGCGGTCTTTTAATCAGCTTGGGCTATAAAAGGCCCACAAAGTCCACCGGCCTGTGAGGCGGCATCAGTGGTGGAATATTGTGCGAATAGGCCGGAGGCTACACGACGCGCCAAGACCAGGACGGCATAAGAGGTGGTGTCCAACAAGTGTACTGGTCTTGCCAATCTACTATGCTGCACAGATCGACAACGAAGGGTGCCCTGGCGGGGGGGAAGCGATGCGAACGGGCCTCCCCCGCCTCCCCAGGTGGAGGCTCACCAGCTGAGAAGGCACCCCTGCCGTTTCACTCGTCTTCCAGCTGAGTAGGCGCCCCTGCACTCGCCGACCAACTGAGAAGGCACCCCTGCCGTTTCACTCGCCGTCCAGCTGAGTAGGCGCCCCTGCACTCACCGGCCAGCTGCAGCGGGGGAACCATTTACGTCTCGCCTACCGGACGATCACCCAGGCGCGGGTTCCTTTCTGCACCAAGATTGCCATTAGCGTTCGACGCAAGAAGTGGGCCCCCGCAGCCAGGTGGTCGGGGGGACCCACCCCGGTGGCTGTAATGAAGAGCTGCTGCTGCCACTGGACTCTCAAAATGGCGGTCGGCTCTTCAGATTCAGGCCTGGTTCACTAAAAGATGGCTCTGGGCTACCTTGGAAATCGGAAGCTTGCCTGCTCGGGCATGGGCCACACCCTTGAAAACGTCCTCTCAGCTTTGCAGATTCTGCGGGAGTCTTTGGCCCTCGACTCCCACGGACTTCCGGTGGGGGCAACCGCCGCTATTGCTCAATCATTCCACATTAACTTGTCTTTGCCCCGGGCTGCAGCCATCTTGCCTCCGTTTGGTGCCGTGAGAGAGACTGTTTCAAGGCGTCGGTAGAAAGACCCGCCTGCTGTCCCGCCCTAAGAACGGATCACGGCATTGCTGCGAGACCGTGGTGACGCCATGCTGACGCAACCTTCTGTTTGAATTATCAGGAGACACTGTAGCCTATCCGCTCGGATCAGTTCCGGTGGAACCTCAACATGACCCGGTAGGAACAAAAACTGTGCTTCCCCACCTCCGAATCATGATTCATGCTGTCTGTTCTTTCCGTTGGCGCTAACGAAAGTTCTCGAACTGCCGAAAGGGATTCTGGTCCGGCAGCTAGTTAGTGGAAGGACTTAGACTGTACACTGGACCCACCCGACCTCGCCCCAAAATGGCGCCGATGTAGGAGGGGCCTACAACTCCTTATGGCGTTTCGGTTACTTGACATTTATGTTAAAAGGATATGAATGCGATGTTTTCACACATGATGGGCGGAGGGACGGGGAGGGTACTGATCGGGCATACGAACAACCTTATTAATGCTGGCCTTCCCATTTTTATTATCATTTTATTTTTTTCATGTTAAGGTAGTGTTGCTCATGATACTCGACGCCTCTCACACCGTGGCCGGCCTGTAACGGTTGTAGGCCCGTATTTGTATACTGACATTGTTTTCAATAAAGGGCTTTTTGAAGGAATTACGGAATCAGCGTCATAACAAATCATCTAGGTTGGTAAAGGTTTTTAATGACTGTTACTCCCAAGCAATAGAAGGCAGATAATGCAGACCCTTTTCCTTTTTGCCTGAATTTTGGATTAATGAAATTGGTACCCTGTCTTTTTCAGAGTTGTTAGAAAATGGTTGACTATAGCTTAAGGTATCTGCCCCATAATATGCGACCGATTGAGAAACAAATGCACGACAAGGGAACCCGAATTTAGGAGACGAATAAAATGGAGCATCTTGTATAGTCGAAAGGAAGGATATAGTAGGTCTGTGGTATTACCCGCTCCTGCAGCTAGCCTGGTACGTGGTAAGTAGAACTTTTTCGTGTCTACGCGCGCAAACGTACTTTGAATGCTGCACCCCCCCCCCTTCTTTTCTTCTCTATAGGTCACATCGGAGTTCCGACTGAAGAATGGAGTGGACATGGACCACACCATGCTCAATGTGGGGAAAAGCATAGACAAACGTTGTGGGATGGTGCGTGAAGTGCAGACCACCACTGGGAACGTGAAAAACTGTATGTTATGACTGTGCGTATGTGCCCTGATTGTACGGTATGAATGTGTATGCATTTCATGTGTGCTTGGGTCGCTGGAAGAGAACGTCATCGTATGACTGGAGTGCTTGTCTACCGATCAAAGGGAGGGGAGTAAAAAGTCCGACACCCCCCCCCCAAAATGAATTACGAAAACTACTGAAAATACGCAGCATGCATAGGAAAGAGGACAGGAAAGGAGAGGTCCCCATACTCAACGTAGCTCTGTGTCTTCGTCTTAAGTTTCTGCGCTTGATGTATGTACTGTTACGCCCTATCCGGTATTTGTGTGTACGTGATCGCCGAATTTATGTTTTTCCCCCGCTTGTGTTTTCTTACGTAGAACTGACCCGTGCTACCCCATGTTGTGTGTACACCAAGTAGCCTATTATCGTACACATGTCTCTCTCTCTCTCTCTCTCGTTTTATGTCGTACGTGTACCAAATAGCCTACTTGATGCGCACCTCTCCCTCTCTCTCTCTCTCTCTCTCTCTCTCTCTCTCTCTCTCTCTCTCTCTCACTCTCTCTCTCTCTCTCTCTCTCTCTCTCCCTCTCTCTCTCCCTCCCTGAAGGCTCTCTTGCCCTCTTTCTTTTTGAATAAATTAACGACACTATACCTCCTCAGTATGTGTATAATTGGCCTAAAACACGACAGTGTTCAAACAAATTGACAGAAGCAAAACGACCGTATTTTACCACATTACTACCTCTCCTTTCTGTAAAATGTTGAACTTAACTGGCTGAGAAAGAAAGGACAGGTACGACGACTGTTGTCTCCCAATCTGGCCCTCATCATGAGGACTATATGTCAGTGGTTTTCGTTTTAGAGCTCTAACGACACCACCTCCACCGCTCAGAATCGCCCCGCCCAATTGCTCAGAACTGGAACGTCTAATCACCCCGTCCTCCCAGAATAGCCCCAGTTTTGTACTAGCCGTCCCAGGGTATTTTGAATAATACAGCTGATGACTTTATTTTCTGAAAATACATCGCCTAAACTAATGAGGGTTACCTATTGTCTCCAGCAAGAAAAAATGTTTAGCTTGTGTCCCTCCCCGAAATAGATATTTGTGAACCCATGACAGTAGCACCTTGCACTTTTTCATAAACTTAGCAGTCCTCGGAGAAAAATGTGAATTAACAGAGCTTGTGTTAGAAGAACGAGTTTCTACCGGAGAAGCCGGTTCGAATTTTGATAGACCAGAAAGTTGACAGATGTCAGGCCTCCTGCGACGATTAGAAGGCCAGACGATGGAAGTTTGCAGGAACACGCACAAAACATGCACCACAGCAATGATTAATAAGTTAGTAACATACACCGACATAAGAGTTAATAGACATCCATCATAGAGCGACCGATAAAACATTTCCCCGACTACTCGGTGGTTGGGAGAGAGAATGAAGTGTGTAAATGTCTTCCCTGCCAGCTCTCTAAGATTTTGTTTCTTGTACTCATTCAAAGATAACATGCAGTCATCGGAAGAGAGGGGTCGGACGTGACGCACAGCCTGGCTGCGGTTCATGGAACACCTATGGCATCGACCAAGGGGGAGCCACGAAGCAAAAGGATGCGGGACGAGGCACCATTCTCAGCATGGAAAGCGATCGACCAAGGGGGAGCCACGAAGCAAAAGGATGCGGGACGAGGCACCATTCTCAGCATGGAAAGCGATAGAACGAAGGGCTATCCCGAAGCCCCCTGCTCGCTGATCAGCTCGTGCCTGAAGTCCCAACCCGTCGGGCCCGATTGATGGGCCCAGTGCTGAAAGATTCTGCTCTCCTTGGCCCACTTTTTGACCCGATCCCACTCCACCCCCTCTTCCCTCGGCCTTCCAAAGCACCCCTATTTTGAACTTGACTTGACAAAAGAAGAATGAGAAGCGGGTACTCCGTCTCAAGGTACCTATGATAAGACCAGTCAAGGGACAGGACAAAACAGGACTGTGCTCCAAGAGCAAAGAATGGTCACACCCTGCAACGCGAAAGCCTGGATTTGAGCTGGACCTTAGCTCCACCGCCGGTGCTCAACAGTGCCAACGAAAGAAGAAGAACAATGAGAGCTTACCAGTGATGGCTCGATGCAATAAGACACTGGAAAGAAGAAACACCCCCTCCCTGACTGAAACTCATGTTGAGTTGTATTCCTCTCCCAACCACTTTTGAATTGACTATCTTCCAATCAAGTTTCCAAGGTCCTTTATCGGTCTCCTCCAACTACACACTAATATCTAAGAAACATTAGCTTGGTATAAATGACAATTGTATAGCATCAACCGTACACCTGACTATGCTGTTTGGTTTGATCCACACAAAGTCTAGGCCTTGAGTAATGTGCATAATATTCCTTGTCTTGCCGGACCACCTCTTATGGTATCAAATTTGTGTTCAAACGAGCTTCCCTCCACCTATCTCCGGGCCTGACATATGACGCAGCTGATGTAATTTTGTATACGCTACCTCCTCGCCTGTCACATCAACCACATGTAACTATGTACAATTGTGTCAGATTGTTACTGTCTGTCCTAAAACTCTGTACTTTTAAAACAGGAACGCATGAAAGCATTTACGATATTACGGCTAAGAGGTTAGCGAAGGTGAATGTCAGCTAGACAAGCTGGCTAGATATGTTGAAAAGGGAGGACTGTTAAAATCTGGTTTGCAATGTCAACATAATCGACGCCATCTTGTCCCCTCTCAGGCCCGCACGCTGAAAACGCGCGACGGCCATTTTAGGCACCATGACCTCATTGCCGATCGCCAGCGCGTCCCTCTGGCGCTGCGAACATCCCCCCCGCGCGCCGGCCACCCCCGCTCTCTCATACATGGGCCATAAACCCTCTCCTTCTGCGCGACCCTGCCATGGAACCACATCCCACGCCTGACCGACACCTTCTTTCATCCCATACATGGTCATACATCCCTTTGATAACCCCCTTCCTCTGCGCCCGATTGTTCGAACCGATCCCAGGCCATCACCTAGCCCTGCGGATGCAGTTTATTGCCCCTACTGCAAGGGAAACACCCCACATCAAAGGGATTACAGAAGATCAAGGCCCCCCACCACCTGAGACCCGACCAGTCGCACACACCCCCGGGAATTGGCGGAATGTCCAGCTGTGTGATAGCCATCTCCTACTGTGGGTAGGGTGGGGACTTCTACTGTAGATATGTGTGGGAACGAGCTTGAAGTGGGAATTCCGAGGATGTTCTTTCATGTATCAAAGCAATCTCAAGAATGTGCCATGTACAATAAACCGGGTAATAAAGCAATAAACTTGTGTATAAGAGGCCAGGCCACAGAGATGTGGTTAGTGCACCTCGTGACGATACCTTGCTGTCTGATCTGATGTGTTCTCCTCCGGAGAGAATAAAACTTTGTTTCCTGCCTTCCAGTCTCCGGCGCCTGCCTCTTTGTTGGTTAATTTTCGAATGGTATAAGAGGCGATTACCGCCGGGCAATAATTGAAAGGTTATCGACTGCAACTGCCGCTACCATTTAACAGCGGTGCGCGAAGCGAAGCGCACCGCGCGTTCACAGCGCACGCACGGTGCGCGAAGCGTACTGTGCGCGTACGGTACGGGCACGGTGAAAAACCTTAAAAAAATAAATACATAAATACATAACTTAGCATTTAAAAAGCCGTACAAATTCACTGAAAAAACCATAGGTTTCACACACGTTATAGTTAGGAATTAGCATTTAAAAAACCTTGCAAATTCACTTAAAAAACCATAGGTTTCACACATGTTATAGTTAGCTGGACATTTCACTCGTGAAAAACCATTGAAATTCCCCCGTTATAGTTAGTGCAGGCAACTATAACTCACGCGACCGCAATCCTCTGCTGATGACGTCAGATATTACATCACTGATGACATATGTGTCTTTCTGAAAAAAAAATATTTGTAATATATGTATAGCTAAAGATAAATGGAAAAAGACATGGGTAAATAGGTGTCTAAATACAGTGATGTAATATCTGACGTCATCAGCAGAGGATTGCGGTCGCGTGAGTTATAGTTGCCTGCACTAACTATAACGGGGGAATTTCAATGGTTTTTCACGAGTGAAATGTCCAGCTAACTATAACATGTGTGAAACCTATGGTTTTTTAAGTGAATATATATATATATATATATATATATATATCTATATATATATATATATATATATATATATATTTATATATATATATGTATATATATATTCCAAGAACTCCGCTACTGCCTCCTAATAGACAACGGATAGGGACCACAATTTGGTGCAAATTCCTTTATTTAAACGTGCAAAATGCCGCTATGACGCGTATCAGTCCGACCATGGGCCTTGGTCACATGACACGTTATGGTATCTCCCTATTGGTTTATATTGTGCATTCTAACAAGCAAAATGATTGGCACATGTGTTGTAAACAACAGATAGCATAGAAAAAAGACTACAAGCTGCAATAAGACGAGTTCTTATAAGCTGGCAATACAAGTACAATACAAATAAATAAAGTTTATACATGTTTCTCAATCAATCTTTAAAATGTTTTAAAAGGATAATATTGTCAATAAAACTATTTCAGATTCAATTAGAAGGTCCAGAACTCTGCTTGTATATATCTAGTTATGCCTAATCATTTATGCAAATACCTTAAATTTATAAAGTGCAAATACCAAGTGTGAGAAAGGACAAATTAAAAAATATATAAATAATAATAGTGTTCATAGGATCAATTTAATATTTTTTATATATATATAAAAAACATATTTAATGTTTACAGAAACACACAGTCACTGGATGATGTCATCAGTAATGTCATCAGTGATGTCGCTGACCATGTCATGAATGATGTAATATGTGATGTCATCAGCAGTGCATTGGGGGACGTGAGTTATAGTTAGCTCAACAAACTATAACGGCCAAATTTCTCTGGTTTTGTACGAGTGAAATGTCCAACCAACTAGAACGTTCCTGAAATATATACACACACATATATATATATATATATATAAAGTTTAAAAAAATTGAAAACTATGATATAAATTTAAATCATTATTTTAAAAGTGTTATATTAGATAGGCGTAGTTAAACAGACATACATACATATTATTCACATTTATTTAATTTACATGGTATTACTTTAACATGTTAATATATTTAAAATGTAATATTTCTAACTATTTATATTTTTAAAAAGCAATAATTTTTTAGATTTTTTCAATATTAGTGTGCAACAATATTTTTTTCTGATATTTTTGTCATTTGCCTTATAAGAATGGGAAAAATATATTTTTGTGTACGATATTTCTGTATCATAATATTTTGGTTGTCGATATTTTGTCAGTTAACCCCTTACCGATTGTCATGTCCTACTGGGAACCTGGTCCAAGTCCAGCACAGGGGCTCCTGTGTATAAGACAATTACCTACAGCCACCATCCTGCTACGGGCGACCCAAGCTTCCTCACTATCCACCCTATCCCAGAGAGCTTGGTGATCCTAGCCTCTTCCTCCCATAGTGCTTTCCCTTCCACTCCCCTGTACAGCGAATCCAGGAGGCTGGAAAGTCGGGGTATGAAAATGTTTTCCTTTCACCAGCCTTGCTTTGTGGTCGGTGAACACTGCATACTTATTGCGCCGTTACTTCCACTATCTGTGGGAAACAGTTACACCAGTGTTGCCACAGGTCCTGTAGGAGACCCTGGCCATCCTCTCCCAAGCAGTGTCAGACAGGAGAAATACAGCAAAGTTTGCCATCCATTGTGGTCTCGACACTGGCAGAGCGATTTCATCCAGGGTGGCTGTTTGACGCCATGCCTGGTTGAGAACTTCTGGCTTTTCGGGGAATGTCCAGTCCCCTCTAATGGACATTCCCATTGATGCCACCGATCTGTTTGGGGGCAAGGCAGACATGGCACTGGAGCGATTTAAGGACTCACAGGCTATGCCCAAGTCCTTGGGTCTCTCAGTGGCTACAAAAGGAGCTTTCAGCTGTGCCTACCCTATCTCAGCTACAAGAACACGCAAGTTCCACTAGCCGAGGGCCAGGCCCAATCTGACCACGTGGGTCGGGCAGCCAAAGGTCGGGTCAGTCCACCACCCCCTCCCCTCCAGCCTCAACCTCCAAACCCTCCTAGTCTTACTCTTCTAGAGCATGAGTGGCCAGTTAGTAGCAGGATCAGAAGTCACCTCCACCACTGGCAAACCATCACATCAGACAGGTGGGTCCTCCAGATAGTCCAAAGGGGACTTTCTGGAGGACCATTTGAGTCCACCCCCCTTCCATACCTATATCTCCATAAGCTGAGCCAAGGGGAGGGTTGCCGGTGCCAGAAGTAGAAGTAGGCTGCGGTTGTTATTCCTGCTACTTACTGGTCCTGAAAAGGACAAGGGCCTTCATCCTTTCCTAGATCTAGATCAACTACTTCCTCAAAAATAAAAATTCAAGATGCTATGCTCACATTACCTCAGGTCTTGTCTGCCCTGGACCTGGGAGTCTGGATGGTAGTGTTGGACTTGCAGAACACCTATTTCCACATCCCCGGTCTGCCTGCTCATCAGCGCTACCTGTGGTTTACAGTAGGCCACAAGCATTTTTAGTTTACCGTGCTCCCCTTTGGCCTTACCAGCACCCCTCGTGTGTTGGCCAAGGTGATAGTGGTGGTCGCAGCTCATCTGTGCAGATCAGGCAGGGGTGTCAGTGTTCCACTATCTTGTTGACTACCTGTTGAAGGTGGGCTCACCCCATGCTGTTGTTTCCCAGATTACAGCAGACCTCTTACCTTCACCAGAGTTTGCTATCAATGTGCCGAAGTCATACCTGACTCCCTCTTAGATGCTCCTTCTCATCGGAGCTGTTCTAGACACAGTGCAGTTTCAGACTTATCCTCCTGAGCGGCGAGTCAAGGATATTCAGGCTATGATACTGATGTTACAGCTTCTTTCTTGGATTTCAGTGAGAATGTCTTTGAGGCTGCTGGGCCTCATGGTCTCAATGCAGGCTCTGCAGTGGGACCTGAAGTTTAAGTGGGAGCAGTATCAGGGGGAATCTCTCCAACATGGTCCAGATCTCGGAGGGAATTTCACAGGAATTGCAGTGGTGGTTGCCAAACCGTGATTGAGTCAGAGGCAGACCTCACTCCATTTCCCAACTAGATCTCACTTTAGTGACATATGCATCTCTCCTGGGTTGGGGCGGCCATCTGGTCATTTGGGAGAGGTGGGTATCAGAAGACTCTGGTCTCTGGCAGAATCCGTACTCTACATCAACTTGCTGGAGCTCAGAGCAATTCATTTGGCATTGAAATCCTTCATTTTTTCCATCAAGCTTAAGCTAGTACAAGTGTTCATTGACAAAACCATTGCCATGTGGTGCTGCAACAACAGGGTGGGGGGGTCGTGGGCCCTTTGCCAAGAGGTCCTGCGCCTCTATACTTGGCTGGATTAGCAGAGCGTCTCTCTAGTGGTTCAACACCTGGGAGGTTCGCTAATCTCCAGGGCAGACAAACTCAGCCGTCGATGTCTAGTGGATCACAAATGGTGTCTCCATCCGGAGGTAGCGCAAGGTCTCTTTCAGCTGTAGGGAAAGCCTTGGTTAGATCTGTTCGCCTCTGCCAAGAACGCACAATTTCAGCAGTTTTGCATGCTGGAGTTTCCAAGGCGGCTCTCGCTTGGAGATGCTTTTTGTCTGGAGTGGAGCTCAGGCACACCTTTACGCCCATACCCCTCATGCCCAGTGTTCTCAAGAAGTTCAGGAATGTCCGGGCCCAAGTAATTCTTGTGGCTCTGAACTGGGCATGGAGAGTGTGGTATCCTGAGCTTCTCCAAATGATCATCAATCCTCTGATTAGCCTGCCCTTTTGGGAGGATCTTCTGTCAAAGCATCAGGGGAGGGTCCCCCACCCGAACCTGTCAACTCTACGCCTTCTTGTGTGGAGATTGAGCAGCAGTTGACACCATTCGACCTTCCTCCTGAAGTCTCTAATGGTATTTTGGCAGCCAGGCGTCCCTCCACCAAGACTGCATACGCCTGCTGACGGAACAAATTTGTAATATATTGTACAGAAAAGTCTATCAGCCCTCTTTCTGCTTCCCTTTCTGATATTTTACTTTTTATTGTAACCAAAGCCCAGCAGGGCTCTGCTATGGGCATTCTAAAAGAATAGATTTCAGCCCTGCCCGCCTTCCTGCATCTGCCAGACCAACCCTCATTATTTAAATTTTGCATTGTAAATAGATTCCTCAAAGGCCTTGTAAATATGTTCCCACCTTCCCCTTTCATTATGCATCAGTGGGACCTTAATCTGCTTCTCAACTCTCTGATGTGCACTCCATTTGAACCTCTGCACAATTCCTCCTTCTGGGTGCTTACCAGCAAAACAGCCTTTTTAGTGGCAATCATATCCGCCAGGAAGTTGAGCAATTTGCAGGCTTTGCTATCCAAGCCTCCTTACCTGACAACATTCCCTGACAAGTTTGTGGTTCACACTAGGACCTCTTTTCTTCCGGAAGTGGTAACACCATTCCATGTAGGCCAATCTGTGACCTTGCCCACTTTCTATGCTCTGCCACATCCCTCTAAGGAAGAGGAGTGACACCATATCCTGGACCTAAAAAAAGTATTGCCGTTCTACCTTGACAGCACAAAAGAATAAGAATTCTGGGGGGACAACCAACTCTTTGTGGGCTACGTCAGGCAAAGAAAGGTCGTGCGGTGCAGAAGAGGACTATCTCATGATGGGTCATCCTCTGCGTCAAGATTTTCTACACTTTGGCAAAGAAAAAGCCTCCTATAGGCTTAAGAGCTCATTCCACCAGAGCTAAAGCTTCTGCCATAGCATTGCAATGTAGTGTTCCAGTCCTCGACGCTTGTGAGGCAACAACGTGGGCATCCCTGCACATGTTTAGCAAACATTACTGCCTTGATGGTCTGGTCCGCTTGGAACCCCTCCATATCCTTCTGTCTTGCATGACTTTCTGGTCTAAACTTGTCCGCAGTCCCTCCTCAGGGGATGGTATTGTTTGGGTATCTAATCAAAGGTAAGGAATCTGTGGATAGATGTCTCTGTCAGATGAACAAGTTACTTACCTACGGTAACACATTATCTGGTAGAGACATGATCTAGCAGCAGATTCCTTGCCCACCCACTCATCCTCCCTGCCCTGCAGACAGGTTTCTTGATCAGGGCTGATCCCTTTTAGGGCCCCAGTTCAAAACACACCATTGTCAGTACACTTCATGGCTCCACACGTCTGGTATGGAAAGTCGTGAACAGTAACTGACATTAGCGTGCTGAGGTGGTGCCTTTATAGGTGACAGGGAAGTCACTACAGCGCAGACGGTGCTCACGATGTCACTCGGAGCCAACCAATGCCACCTACCGGCACGCAGGGGCACTGCTCGAAGAAAAATCTCCTGGATCCAGTCTGACGCCTGGGATTAATCCAAAGGTAAGGAATCTCTGGCTAGATCATGTCTCTATCAGATAAGGCGTTACCAAAGGTAAGTAACTTGTTCCTCAAAATACATTTGTGACCCAGAATCTGTTGGTAAAAGACATGTCATTGACTTTCCTACCTCATGCCAATCAAAAGGTATAGTGTAAGCGCATTTTACTAAGATACAAACATTTTACACTTCAGCCAAGAAGTAAGGGACTATTTATTGTAGAATTCTCAATTGAATTTTAGGGAGTTAGCAGGCCATAGCCATTTTGCTATAGGTTCCATCTGCCAAATTGCTTTCTGTGCACAGATGCCAGGTTTGGTCATAAAAGGAGTCTCCGTTCCAATCTCTACATATGTGCTTTGAGCAATCTGTAGAGAACCCTTAGCCCAGCTTTACAGATCAGCTGACCTTATTTTAAAAGGTAGATGCTAACTGTTGTAGCTCAGAACCATTTGCAACAGAAGCATACAGTGGGTGAGACTCCATTAGGGAGACTTCAATCACAGCAGATGAACAAAAACCAGTGGTGTAAAAGCTAAATAAAACTGGGGGGTTCACAGATCACAATTAGGTTCCCCACACTCAGTCAGTACAGGGAAGATAGGCGTCAGTATTGGCAGCAGTAGTGGACTGGTCTTTGTGAACATTTAGTCCAGCACAAAAAGCAGGTATAGCACCTAAGAGTAGAAGAAATAGCACCTAGAAATAGCACAGGATAGTTAATTTCCCAGAGCAGAATCGGTGGAACTTGTGTGGATAGACCGAGAGCTGGACAAAATTATTGACAAGATTGGCATATAATTCATCAGCAAAGCAAGGCTGAGTCGACTGATGCTTCTGGATGCTATGCCTTTCATAAATTAGATAAGCTCTACAACAGGAGTAGCAGAAGCTAACATAACAAGGCATGTGTATTTGTAAAGCACACACTCACCCCTTGAATCATCTTGGTGCTTAATAGCAAGTACTTCTTGCTACACAACTCAGTGGTACTCATTTTATCAACTGCAAAATGATGAAAGGCTGAGTGAACCCACCAAAATTCAAACCTATGGACATTGGGTCAAACACAAGCTTATGAAGGATACACATTAGTTGCCCGAGCCAGCAGATCCGCTATATTCAGTACAAAACTGTACATACTGTCTCAGCCCCTAAGGCATCCACCTCAGGTATCCAAGATAAAAACAAAGAGATTAAGGGCATCTTCCTGAGATATCTTCCCTCTTTGGACTGGTAAGGGCGTAGGGGCAGATAATCTGCCTTTCTCCTTTATTTTGTTTTCATTTTAAATGTCTAAATATGACTTTATATAGCATTATGCTACTAAAAAGACCTTAAGTCCCTACTATGTTTTCCCCATTCAACCCTCATAGATTGACTCCATAAATTATATGCCTGGTTGATAATGAACTGTGCATTACTGTGGAATGCTCCTCTGTTGCTCCAGTGCTTACTGTAATGTTATGTTATCGGATTTGTATAGTGCACGGCTGCGCCAGCGATGGAGCGTCCCAGCTCTAGATCCACAGACTACCAGACCGAAGTGGGAAGCAAGGACAGTAGATTATTCAGAGAAGAGCCAGGTCTTAACTGCCCTCCTGAAAACCCCATGATCCTGTATGCTCCTGATAATGTATGGGAGAGCGTTCCTAAGCAAATAAGCTAATGCCCAGAATGACTGGCCTCCCGTCCATGCTCTTCTAACACAGGGAACACATAACAGATGTTGATTCGAGGAGCGGAGGGCGCATTTTGGTACAAAGGGGAGGAGAAGATTGGCTAAAAAGGGAGGTGCTTGGTCATGAAAAAATTCTGTGAGAGATACACAAGGACTTGAGGTGAATTCTCCTTTCTACAGTGAGCCAGTGCAATTTACGTATGAATTTGGAGGTAGGGCAGGATTTCAGGAGGGCAAAGAGGGTCCATGCCACGGCATTCTGCACCCTCTGAAGCTGATTAATGCCTGCTTTATTAGTACCCAGGTAGAGGGAGTTGCAATAATCCGGTCTAGAGAGGATAGTAGACTGGATGATGGTCTGGCATATTTGAGCATCGAAAAACCCGAACAGTGGCTTCAGTCAGTGTAGAAGTCTGAAGCAGCTGCCTCCCACTCATTTTGTTGTGCCTGAAAATTAAGTGCACAGTCAAACCAGACATCCAGGTTTCTTACCGTTTCCTTGGAGTAGGGGGAGCTCCCAATGAGGTAGGCCACCATTGATCACTCCAGGGATGCGTTTTCTTTCCTAGATGAAGAATATCAGATTTGCTTGCATTCAACTGAAGACAGTTGGCCTGCCATCCATTCCGCAATGGCCATCATGTAATTTCGGAACTTGGCAATGTGTTAGTCAGAGGTGTTAGATAAAGAGATCACCAGCTGAGTATCATCAGCGTATGAGAACATGGAGAGGCCCCCTGCTTTTGGCAACTCCCACCAAGGGATGAACGTAGATATTAAATAATGTTGGGCTCAAAGCCGAGCCCTGTGGAACCCCATGATGTGCAAACTGCACCTGAGAGCCGTAAGGAGGTGAGATCACTTGGAAGGATCTTCCTGATAGAAATGACATGAACCAATTAAGGTGGTGTTTTTTAAACGTTGCATCAAGATTTTATGCAATACAGCATCAAATGTGGCACTATGGTCAAGAAGAATCAAGGCAGAGATATGACCCTCATCCAGTGAGCTCTGCAGATGTTCCGTCATTGCCGGAAGAGCTAATTCAGTACTATGGCCGGGTCTGAAACCATTCTGTAAAGGGTCCAGTATATTGTTGGACTCTATAAATATGGTCAGAATGGGATTGATTTAAGACTCAGTGACTTTAGCAGCAAAAGGAAGTAGTTAGATTGGGTGAAAGATTTTGGGTTTGGAGGCATCCAGGGTAGGTTTGTTTAATACAGGAATGACTTTGGCATGCTTCCATGAGGCTGCTACAACTGTGGAAGCTAGGGATGAGTTTATCAGTTCACAGAGTGTGGGTTAAAGTTGGGGTAGGAATTGTAGGAGCTGATCGTGTTTAAACAGATCAGCTGGTGATCCCAATTTATTTTTATAGCAGAGAGTTCTTAAGGCTTCACAAGATAGTGCCAGGAAGGCAGACGAAAGAGTACCTGAGCAACTAGTAGGATCAAATTGCCCTTTAATGCTGATAGCGGGCGGGAAGCATTTATAAATGTCCTCAACTTTTTTAACAAAAAAAGTAGCTAAGGCCTCACATTGAAAGTTAGAGATAATGATGGGTGCGTTCAGCAACTAAAAGAGACTTTTGGCCGGATTATTATTACTGTGTTTGATTTTTTTAGGAAAGTATTTTTTGCGTGATTTCCATATAGATTTATTATAGGCAGGACCGGACTGGCCATAGCGGGCACTGGGCAATCCCCCGGTGTGCCGCACGGTTGGGGGCCAGTTTTGGGCCCCTAGGCACCGTTTTTGTTACAGGGCCGTTTTACAGCTGCAAAATCGGCCCTGTAACAAAATCGGCCGAAAAACGGCCCTGGCAAAGAGCTCGGCGGCAACCCCAAGCCCCGTGAGGGCAGCCGAGCACTTTGCCAGGGCCGGTTTGGTTTCCCAGTCCGGCCTTAATGGTTGAACAATATTATGTTTTGAGTTTTAAATCGTATTTGCATCTCCAGGCATGTTGTAGAAATTTGCAATGTTTTCTCATCTGGGTTAGGCTCTTGTTAAATAAAGGACTGGTGTAAATTCTGCTGCAAGACGTGAGTTTAGAAGGGATATGTTTATCGAGGGAATGTGTGAGCCATCCATTGAAGCAGCTATTTGCGGCTTCAACATCTCCAGCCACTTGGGGCATTTGGGAGCGTAGAGTGTCTGAGAGGAGGTTGGTGTCTAATTTATGCCAAATGCGTTTTAAGATCAGCTTAGGGTGAGTGCGCGAGGGTGGATTATCATCGAGGAGTGCCATGGAAATGAGACAGTGGTCTGTTCATGCCATAGTGAGAGGGAAAAGGATCTTAACAGAAGGTATGTAAGAGAACACTGGATCTACAAGGTGGCCGGCAAAGTGTGTTGAGATGGTGACATATTGGAGTAGTTGAAAGGCTACAAGGTCTGCCAGATAATTGGTAATCTCACCATCTTGGCAGTCCTCCAGGTGGAGGTTGAGATCCCCAACGATATTAAAATTAGTGGATTTAGTTGTCAGGATGGTAATGGACCGAGTAAGTGATTCTCTAAACATTTTTGATGGTCCGGGGGGGGCATAGATGAGCAGCCTTGTCAGAGTGAAATTATGGTTCAGAGAGATTTTAGAGTCCACCTTCACAATCTGCAGTTGTCTCATTAGCGAGACTATAGGCATATTCGGTTTTACAGATGATCACTATGCCAATCGCTATATTAGTGCAGAATGTTGATTGCCCCTTTGTTGCTCCTGCTTGGAACATATAAGTCCTGATTCACAAAGGTAAAGTTAGACCAAAAGTCTAAATTTAGATCAAAAGTCTAGCTTTGCTACTCTTTGGTATTCACAAAGGGACTGTTGCAGGGATTCTGCACATATACAGAACTATGCACAGGAAACCAGGACCTCGGTGTATAGTGGTGTACCAACTACACACCTTAGTGCGCAAAATCCCAATCCGACTAGCTATAATGTCTCATTCGTTCTCCTTTCGAAGCTACCAATGATTAGACAACCCAAAACATGTCACTCTCAGGAATCGCGAGAACACTCTTTTGCTCACTCACTCATAAATGTAAATGTAGTGCATTTATATAGCGCTCCGCACACCCCCAAAGGGGTCTCTCAGGCACTGTGCACATACCGCTGTGGAAACCTTCCTGGCCTTTCCCTGTGAAGTGCCCACTCCTGGGCACCCCCAAGGTGAAGCCAGGCATCCTAGCGCATTTGGGGCCGTTGTGGAGATTAAGCACGCTATTGCCCAGAGTTGCAGAGTGGGACCCATGATTAGATTAGGCACCGAGGCTAGAATTATCGGGTCTGGGGAAATTGAGCCCTAGACCCACCGAGGTAGGAATTGAACCCTGGTCCGGGCCAGACCTCTGCATCAGGATCTGCCTCTCTAACCATTGAGCCACACTTCTCCACTCATACTTGTCCACAACATGAGTAATCAGAGACACGGTATAGTTTAAAATGTTTATTTTAACTAACGTGCTCTAAAATGCAGTACACGTGCTATTACTAACAGCAAAATGCATAAACACAGTATCGTGAGCATTGTTACAATTCCATGGAAATTGAACGGGGATATTATTTTATAAAGCTATTGGAAAACAGCCTGCGGTGCCTTGTCACCCTCCCCGTGCTAGGAACTAGTTTATTATCAAAATAGAAGACCTCTGGGCTTTGTCAGGAGAACCCCATACCTCAAAGTCTAGATGCAAAGGTTTACATCTCCGAACAAGCACAGCTCTTCTCTCTGGAAAGGTTTTTCTCCAAGTTTCTCTAACATGCCTACATGCAATATTAAAAGCACTCGATTTTCAGCAGTGCAGCTGTGCTTTGTGTTATGTCTACGTGCAGGGGAGCAGAATAACAAGGGACATTGTTTTTCGACCTTGTACATCATGTGCAGATGAAAACCACAGAGAGCAGCAAGGAACGCGAAAGGAAGACGGTTCTCATGTGAACAGGCACAAGCAGAGTTTTGTGAAAACAAAGTCATGTAGTAACGTGCGCAAAAACAGCAGCATGGCAGCCAAGCTTGTGCTAACTTAGCAATGTCGGTAATGAATCCACCAACCTCACCACACCCTCCCCTTGTAAGTCCGTAGGATCTAGACAAAGGACTAACACAGAGTTCAAGAAGTGAGAGCAGAGTTCGAGAGCATCCATAAGTGGGTGAACTTTTTTTTAAAAAGGGAAAAAATTGAAAATGGGGGCCAGGAAAAAAAATATTTTGCCAAAAAATGCACTATAAAAAATCGGCCAGAGAAGTGTATGGTTAGCTTGCCATTTTAACCCATTAGAGTGTATAATCAATAAACCGCAACAGCTTCCAAAAGGAAACCATTGTCATCGGCAGAAAAAAGTGATGCCATCCAATTCAGCAAGCTGAATGAGCATTCATGTTCTTCACAATTCGGTGCTTCTATGAGCATCACAACACAACTTACTTGATATTCGAGGTAGCTGTGCTGTAGAGATTCTGCTCAGCCGTACAGAAATCCCATTGTGCCAAGACTCCAAGCGCACGTGCCATGAGGGCAACTCCGGAACATTCTTGCTCATGGGCCACTAAGGGACCCATTAACAGGTCGTAATCCGGGTCCGAACATGACGTGTTGGAGAGGCAGATATCCAACACCCATGAAAAGGAACAACGTAAACATGAAAAGACAGGTTGCACGCAAGTGTAGTACGCAAAGCGGAGAGACAATCCATAAGCCACGCTGAGTGTTGCCAGGGGCGGTGTACCAAAGCATTCAAGCACACGGTTACGGAGCATTTGCAGCCAGCCTGGGTTGGGCACGATCACAAGAGGAGCAACCATTGCGCAGCAGACAAATTAATAGCAGGATTCCAGCAGCTATTGCAAATATTAGGGGCAAGCCACCAAAGACGTTGGAAAAAATAGAATGAATAAATGCCGGTATTACACCAAATATAGTCTGAAATGAGGTCACAAGGCCAGAGCTAACAAACTTAAAAAATGTGCCAGGCTGTGGGTGTCAGACGCATTTAAAATGCGATGAATTAATTCACCGAAATGCAGTGGGAGGTTAGTATTAAGAAAGGCCTGAATCTCAGTATGGGTGCTAGCCACCTGCAGCACGAAGGTCTCGCGTGCAGAAGTAAGGGGGACTTCCTGTTGGAATAATAGAGCTCCTATTCTGCACAACTTATTGAAGTCTGCTTTCAAAGTTGGTATGGAAGGCCAAATCGAGTTATCAAGCTTCCCATGCAGGGGCGGAAAAAGCTAATTTTTACAGCAAACTATGCCTTGTAAAACTGTCACAATGTACGGTATGCCAGCCAGCAAACCACAGCATTCTTGGTTATTTAAAAGAAGATAGCTACTGTTAACAAGCAGGGTGAATGTGGGTTTTATAGCTGGAACTGAAATACCTTTTAAAACCCATGCAAGGTTCGGGCAGTAACACTGCAGGCCCGTGTAATGTATGTTTTTGCAAACAAGGGAACGACCCACTGTAGAATCACAGGACTCCCCTGTAGGGTATACCTCCTTGTCATCCCGCAGGCATCTGTATGTGAAAGGCAAGGACCACACTTCATGCAGAAAGGTGCCACCTAAGGGTTCATAGCGGTCTAGTGGGTAATGCTTCATGTAGGAGCTAAATCTAAACAATGAGAATGGTAAAGTGATAACACCGTGTATGAGCCAGACAGCAAAGTCAGTCTCAGCCACGGAAAAGAGTAAAGGGTTTATCTTTTCTATATGTAGAGAGTGTATGTTTCATCTTTCATGGACATAAACTGCTGCTTGTCTGTCAAATTAAATGGTAAAAACAAAGCAGATGCGTTTTAATAATCCCATGGTACTTTTCCATTTTTATAGTTTGTAAAGTCCATGTAAACTGCATCACAGAACGTAATTGATTTTGACCATGATTTAACACAGACAACTCATCTTGTGCAATATTAACAACAAACAAAACAATATTATCTAACGTGTAAATGCGGGAAGACAGTGTGTTAATACTATTGTCAACAACAGCAAGTACCTTTTCTAGATTTGCCTGATCTATTTCCCACAAACGTGACGCTGCTTCAATCTGAGAAAGCTTCCATACTTCATTGTAAACTGCGTAAATAAATCTTTTTGTTCTAGGACCAGGAGGTCCCTTGATAAAGTCGGACAAGTCAATGTTATTGGATTACTTCACAGACGATAGTGTTGAGTGCTGCAACCACTTTACCCATGGAATAGGTGGTGACCGAATGTGTGTTAGCTAAATGTGGATCAGGTTTAGCCTGTATGTAGCCAGGGACTGTGTTATGGAAATGTAATTGGCAGGCATCAGAAGACGTCTGCCAAACCAGCCAGCCCACTGGATCTAAACTAGAGACATTAAATGTGTTATTTTGAAATAAAGCTTGCAGGTCCTCCATGGAATAATTTGTATGCAAGCTCCAGTTATGATAGGCAGCCAGAGCAGGAACTGCAGGGGCATTCATTTGTTTTGTAGTTGCCAAACCACAACAAGTAGTTTGGTAAATTGTATTATATAAAAATAGAATCTGCGTTGGGATGAGGCACGCACAATGTAAAGCTTCGAACCTGCCAGGATCTAGAGCCCCAAACAGATTTTAAATCAATAGTGGCCTTCCAGTGTTCATAGCCACCAACTGTCAATTTAGTAATAAACGAATTGGAATACAATAGTTTTGTGTGGGTCAACATTACCTTCGGGGTAGATGAAGTATTTAATTTAAAATAATAGGATTCTGGTTTGGACCTATCAAAATCTGTAAAATATGTAAATTTCTTTAACAGAGTTTTTGAGCTCCCCTCCAATGGAGCTGGGCAATGTTCCCACTGTGTGTACTTAAAAACATTTCTAAATGTATTAGCTTTATGCAGGTAATGGTGTCCATAATGCTGGTAACAATATAAGTCGGCATAATTAGCAGTATTTAAATACAAATCTTCAGCATCAAAGGCAGCATAATATTTCAAATCTGAAAACAAAGATTGTATCGCCTGCACATCCCAATCATCTGAACGTATGTTCTGTCTCACCACATCTCCCATTGAAACAAGAAGTACATTTGATACATTGATTATCCCCATCGGACCATGAATTTGGAAATCCACTGCATCCCAGACGATGCCATCAGCGATAGGAAAGGTGGAAATGTTAACAAGAGTCTGGTCTCGTTTCATAATGTGAGAAGACGAGTGTGAAGCCAAAGTTCCACCAACCATAGTAACTGCAGAGCGTTCTGGCCAGTAGTGCCCATTGATGATGAGAAAAAAAAAACAATGGACATGAACAGAAAAATCAGGATTTGCACCAACCAGATGTATGTCCAAGGAGCTACCAAATAAATCTGTTTAAACTAGGAGACAAAAATACTTAATTTCATATTCAGTTTCCTCACTGCAGGGGGAAGCTGGAGGGACTAGCAAGTGATTGGTAACAGAGTACATCTCGATGGCAGTGTCATTTTGCGCGGTGTCCGATGCGCCAATCACAGGATTCCTTGAAATTGCTGGACATGATACAGCAGGTGTTACACAATTCAGAATTGGCCAGATGTTGTAGCTTGACATTGTCCACTGAGATGTATGTGCTGTCTTTCCTACTAGGAAGCGGTGGTAAAATGACTGTACGAGTACCCTTCATGCCAAGCACTGGAACCCGTGCCTGATAAGAGGGGCCAAATTCTTTTTTGTTCTCCACCTTCTCTCAGACCAGATCTCCAACTTTGGGTAGCCAGCAGGCCACCGGAATCTACAGTGCTGCATCAGTGGAAGAGGGTAAATATTCATTTGCAAGACTGTCACGGGTCTTTTGTAAGTCCTGTAACATAGTAGAATGATTATCTACGTAAATGATTTCGGAAGTCACCATGTCTAGACCATCAAGGTCTGGCACAAACATCTTTATGCCAAAAAAGCATTTTGTATGGGGTACTCCCACCCAGAGATCTTCTAGGGAGATTATTAAGTGCACGTTGCTTGCCATAAAAGTGGGCCAGCCAGTTCCTGCCAGTACCTAAGACTCTAGCTGTCAAGGATTGCTTTAAGTCACGGTTCATTCGCTGCACAATTGATTTGCCCTCAGGCCTGTATGGAGACGAAAACTGCACCAGCACACCCAAAGACTTCATCGCATCCTTGTACGCCTTAGAGGCGAATGCTGGACCTTGGTCAGAATGGAAGGTACCACTGGCAAAAATTCCCACAAAGACACGCAAATCTCTGATGACATTTCAAGCATCAGCACTGCGTTGTGGTTATACTCAAATGAAACGTGTGCACGAATCAACTGCAACTAAAATGTATTTATAAGCAGTATCTGAAGAAAATGGACCGCAGTGATCAAGATATACACAGCTAAAAGGCTTTTTAGAAATACATAGCTGTGTTTGTGGTGTACGTGTAACTGTAGATGGTTTAATCTGCTGACAAATGTCACAAGACAGTACATGATTACGAGTCTGTTTATATAAACCACGCCACCAGTAACGTTGCTGCAAGATAAAGATAGAAACTGTTGCAGACACGCCAGCATGGGCCGAAGCCAAGCCTTCGTGTGTGGCGGTTATCAAAGAGAGTCTGAGATCAGCGTTGGTAATCAACCGATCTCCAATGTCATTTATTCTTACATAAACTGCAACTAAAATGTATTTATAAGCAGTATCTGAAGAAAATGGACCGCAGTGATCAAGATATACACAGCTAAAAGGCGGAACTTCAAGATTTCTATAGGGTCGGTAAACATAAGGAAGGACAGTGGCAGAGTATTGATGGAACAAATTATCGCTTCCATCCACCGCCGGAAAAGTGACCCAAGAATAAAATACTTCAAAGTGACGAGCAAGATCAGCTTCCACCACAAAGATAAGATCGACACCCGTGTCCGGCACTCCATATGTGGTCAAATATTGATGGAGAGCAACACGGCTATGTGCTGCAATATCCACCTCAGCCATGAAGACAAGGAAGGTTCAACAACCTAATGTGTGGCAGCGCAATAGAGGGTTAACAATTAAGAGAAAAAACCTTTTAATAATATCAAGCTTGAAAGAACCTATGAAAACATCAACATCGGAGGTTACACCGTCACAGCTGTTTCCGGAAACAGAAGTGAGGGAATTGTGGACAAGCACAAGCACTACTCAAGCGTCTCGCAGATAAGAACCAGACCAAACGTTGGTGGCGCCATGTTGCAGGGATTCTGCACATATACAGAACTATGCGCAGGAAACCAGGACCTTGGTGTATAGTGGTGTACCAACTACCCACCTTAGTGCCCAAAATTCCAATCTGACTAGCTATAGTGTCTCATTCATTCTCCGTACTACAGCAAAGCTACCAATGATTAGAAAACCCAAAACATGTCACTCCGACTCTCTCAGGAATCGCAGGAGCAAGAACACTCTTTCGCTCACTCACTCATACTTGTCCACAACATGAGTAATCAGAGAAACGGTATAGTTTAAAATGTTTATTTTAAATACTGTGCTCTAAAATGCAGTACACATGCTATTACTAACAGCAGAATGCATAAACATAATATAGTGAGCATTGTTACAATTCCATAGAATATGAACGTGGATATAATTTTATAAAGCTAGTGGAAAACGGCCTACTGTGCCTTGCCACCCTCCCTGTGCTAGGAACTAATTTATTATCAATATAGAAGACCTCTGGGCTTGGTCAGTGGGACCTCATACCTCAAAGTCTAGATGCAAAGGTTTACATCTCAGGACAAGCACAGCTCTTCTCTCTGGGAAGGTTTTTCTCCAAGTGTCTCTAACATGCCTGCATGCAATATTAAAAGCACTTGATTTTTAGCAGTGGAGCTGTGCTTCGTGTTATGTCTAGGTGCGGGGGACTGACCAGAGCAGAATAACAAGGGACATTGTTTTTCAACCTTGTACATCATGTACTGACAAAAACCACAGAGAACAGCAAGGAACGCGAAAGGCACATGGTTCTCATGAACAGGCACAAGCAGGGTTTTGCGAAAACAAAGTCATATAGTAACATGTGCAAAAGCAGCAGCATGGCAGCCAAGCTTGTGCTAACTTCGCAATGTCGGTAATGAATCCACTAACCTCACTACAGGACTTACGTGTAGTATTTTATGACTACGTGGGTTCCGCATTCCAGGCAGAGGTTCTGCACTTAGGGCAAAGATTCTGCACTCAGGGCTTACATTCAACACTCGGGCGGAATCTCTGCACTAGGAGACAATTAAGCCACCTGCAACCCCTGCCCTACAAATCACGTAAGCAGCACACTTCCAAGGCTCGGTCTCTCCACACCCACACGTCACCTGCCTGCTCTGCGCCTTGGCATCAGCAAGAGCTTTACTTAGGAGGAGACCCAGTTGATTCTTAGTTTTGTAGTTTCAAACCCATGCAGACCAGGGTCAAGACTGATTTGCATATGTCTGGGTCAAAACTAGGGTGATGTGGCATGCAAAATATGAATGGATTAAACCCAGATCTGTTACTGGGGATGAGTGTTTGAAATGTTTCAACACTTTGTCCATCATTTTATTTTTTAATTTTGCTAGTTGCTCCCTAAATGGCCAAGGGTATGCCCAGACAAATCTAGGAATTTGGTTAGATTCCACCTTATCTCTTGTAGATCAAATCTCCACTCTCGTAGGTACTTGTTTTGGTACCTTTAAAATAATCCTGAAGATTCTGTGGCCTTTACCTGACTCAGCAAAAAGAACGATAGTCCTGGCTCTCGTGGTACCACAGATGGATTACTGTAATGCACTCTACTTGGGGCATCTAAGGGCAGGCTTCAAATGCTCCAGAAGGAACAAAAGGCGGCAGCTCGCCTGCAGTTGAACAATCTCAGACATGCCCCAACTGGGTCAGCTTTGGCAAAACTTCACTGGATTCCCATTGAGGAGAGGATTTCTTTCAAAGTCATGTGCTTTGTTCATAGGATCCTCGAAGGAAAAGGCCCTGGCTGTCTTTTCCCAGTGATTAAACCGTATCTTCTGAGCTGATACCTTAGACCATCTGGAATAGGCCTGTCCAGAGTTCTCAAATTTCACTGAAAGCATCTTGGTGGCAGCTCTCTTAGGTTCCTAGCAGCTAAACAATGGAACCGACTTCCACTCCATCTTATATTAGATCCTTCTGAAGTTCTTTTTTGGAAGCACTTAAATACCTGGCTTTTTAGAAATGGCCTTGTCCATTAACAAAGCAGGGACGTCCGTTATCAGTTCTGTAAGTTGGAATTTCTTCACGGGGACACTCTGAATTGGTGTAACCAGGCGCTTTACAAAATGCTAACATAACATAACATTGGCTCTTGTGCCCTATTTGGGAATTAATAGTTTACAACACTATAAGGCACACTTACCTTTACACACTCACCCCCAGTAGAGAGATCTTGGTTAAACTCATAGGGGCATATTAACAAGTCAGGCGATAAAATTATCGCCGCTTTAGCGGCAGAAAACTGCCGCTAAAACGGCGATTATGGGCTTGATAATATACTCTATGGAATTCTAATTGAAGCTCAGGTTAGACGTCCTTCACACCTAACATGGGCTTCAATTGGAATTCCATAGAGCATATTATCAAGCCCATTATCGCCGTTTTAGCGGCAGTTTTCTGCCGCTAAAGCGGCGATAATTCTATCGCCTGGCTTGTTAATATGCCCCATAGTTCTTTTGCTCACCAGGCCACTCCAGTTTAGAACCAGCCATATGCAAATCAGTCTTGACCCTGTTCCTCATGGGAACAGCCTGAACTGCCAAGCCAAGTCCTCCCTGGACCAGAAACAAGCATTCTAGGACCGGTTTCAGGGTTTCACCCCTCATCATCCAAGCTAGCTTGAATTCAGTGGCACAGTGAGCCCGGGACCCTCGACTTGGCAAACCTTGTGTTTGACAAGTAAAAACTGTGCCAGCACCCTCTGCCCCTGTACATGCATAAGCAATAACTGTACATGCACCCTTACTCTCTGTACGTGCACATCCACCAATTGTACAGGCATATGCACCACATCCACCAACACATCAGCACCAACATGGCAAATGCACTTACCACCACAATTCCAAAAATACAAGACAGATCCCCCATTATCAAGCAAAAATGTAAATGCTTACAATATTTGTAAATAAAAAGATATTTTTCACAATTTAATACTTAGTTCAGTAAGAGTTGATGATTGTGAATTAGTTACTCGGGTTGTAGGCCATATATGTGACGATAAATGTGTGCAAGTAAGAAATGTAGATTTGTGAAATTATGTGAAATAATAGTAAAATGGTCACTTCATTTCTTGTTTTTCCCTTGTGAAGGCAAAGTGTGGAACAGTTGTACGAACTAAGCATTAAAGTATAGTCTTCTTGAATTGGACCTTGCCCACTTTGCTTCTCTAGTATATCTATAATTTGTGTTGGTGGGTGTGCACACTAAATAATGCGTTTGAGGACCTGGCTGTCTCTACTCTACAGGGCATGGCTGCAGATTGCCCCACCATTGTTCCAGTATAGGTTTAAAACACATTCAATATTGTTGTGTTTCTCCTGTGCATGCTGTCAGCTACTCTCCATCTCTGCTGCACAGAATCTTCACATCACATCTCTGTACCCAGTGCATCACCCTGGGCCTCTCTCCTATAACTTCTGGGTATACTCGATAGGACTACTATTTTGGCCCACAATAACCCGTATGATGCTGTTGCTCCTAAATAGCATTTATTATGGCTGTGTATCTACTGTATACCTGTGGGCTACCCCACGGTGCTCTTGGGTGGACCCAGATAATTCACAGTGCTTGGCTGTATTTAGTACACACCTGTAGATTAATCCTCCTCACTCCAGGAGGGACACATGAATCATTTAAAGGGGCTTGACTTTATCCAGGGCATGACCTTGATCACTCGCCTGGTAAACGCTGTTGCTCATGCCCAATGCTGCCCTTTTGTCATCTCTGAGTGGATTCTTTACAGATGTTCTCAATCAGGCATAAAATAATTTAATATAAATTGTAGGGTAAGACACCACCCTTCATTAAGTGCCATAAATGCAGTTACAATGCAGTGAAAACGAAATCCGTATTCAGCAATTTCACAAGGGTGTCTCGCGCACAAATCCACCTTATACCATATTTATTGGCTCATACACTACCAGATGCCACAATATATATTTTTGAGAATCAAGAAGGGCTTACCTTTCAGCATACACTGTAGAAAGCATGCATCTATTTTCATTTACTAATGCTTGTTTTCTTAGTCAAAGGTTTCCATTATACTTCTTAAAGCATGCTATTCCAAAGCTACAGAATTCTCCATCGCTGCCTCTAAACATATATTTAACATCCTGCCTTCAGGGAAGCATTTTCTATCATTATAAAATCATATGCCGAACAAGGCCCTTTAATGTGATATTAGTACATGCTGTGCTGGAAGTCGGAAACAGTTTCAAACACTTTCGGCAGGGCAATATATCACACTGCCAGGCTAATTGAAGGCATCAGGGGAATCTATACTCTTTTTTTTTATTGTTGTGATCTCTTTAATGTTCGCAAAACTCAAGAAGTATACCCTTTCACTAATGATTGTTGCGCCTTCTATTCCCATGACCTACCTCTATTCTCCGAAATATTTATTTATGTATTTCTATGCGTTTCTAGCATTTTTATTTTTGACTTTACGAAAGCTGTCTGAGGCATTTATGCCCCAAATGTTTTTGATGGTATGAGAATACAACAGCTAGTGTTGCACGTGGGATGTCTGGATTTGTGATTTGTTGGGTGGCTAGCATCGTGCAACTGGATTAGAGTTTTGCTTCTGCACGCTAACAACCTCAAGGCATTTTATGTTTGTCTTGGTGCCTTGTTGTGATCAAAAATATTCTCATCACAGGAATCACACAGGTTAGACAGTGTGAGGGTAAACAAGTCTCATAATAAGTGAAGTTATCACCGAGGACACATTCGTATTGATAAATGCATGACATTGACAAATATATAAACAACTCCAAACGAGTCAACATCATTGTTGGAAAGTGGATTATTAGTAGGGGCAAATGTGTATCTGCCACTGGCAATTAGGCTACTAACACAGGCTCGGAATAGGTCTTAGAAAATTATTCCTATGCTCAACGCTTGGTAGCTTGGCTGCGAGCAGGCAGGCTAAACTTTAAAGACAGGTATGTAAAGCATTTAAAAACACCAATTCAGTAAATAATTAAGACACAATGTACAATAAAAATCTGACACCAATTTATAAACATAGGAAATATTTGTATCTGTAGGGAACCGGAGATATGAATTTTCAAAGATTTAGCATTATCTAGTACATAGAAACCTATAGCGCCTTATCTGGTCGCGTTAGACGGGGTCAAAGTCAAAGTTTCAGGCTGACCGGGATGGAGCCCTGGGCGGCTGCCCTTCACAGTAGGTCTCGGTCAAAGTTTTTATCTTCTGACCTAGAAACTTTTCTGGAGCTTGTCTCTCGAAGTTCTCAGGCAGTCCGGATTTGGTGAGGGTTCGCCAGATTGCCTTGCAATGAGCTCCCGGTAAAACTTATGGAAGTCCGACCTCCGGAGTGTTCCAGCGGGACGAACCAAAGATTCAGGTCAACACACAGTTCAGGGCAGATGGCTTGGCTTTCGCGGTTGCTCCCGGAAACCTTTTCTTCATTCGGACTTCAAAACTTTTAGGGAGCTTTTTCTCGAGGGGTCCATCGATGCTCTTCACCAGGCTGGATATGGCGAGGGTTCGCCAGCCTCGGATTTTGACTACTCCCAGTCAAACTCTGGAAGTAGGACCTACGGAGCTTTTCAGCGGGACAAACCTGAATGGTAGGCTGACTCGCGGTCGAGGGCAGGTCCCCTTATAGAGCTTTTTTCCAAAGTTGCTCCAAAGTTCTTTAAACTCATGGAACTTCTTCTTGAAGTTCTCCGATGGGTCCCAAAGTGTCTCAAACTCACTCTTAGGGTCTGGAAGCTCCAAGATGGTCCTTGAAAGTTAAGGAATTCAGTTCCCACAATCCACTTGGACAAAAACCTTACAAATAAACTGGGAGTGCTCCAGGTTGAGGGTTCTTGGTGGTGATGTTCCAGGTGAGCTCTGTTAACCTGTAGCTTGCAGAGAGTCCACTCTTCAGTCCTTTTACAACTAGGGAGTCCACAGGGCTGTAGTTCTAGATGGTGCAGAGGGTGCACTTTTCAGAGTGCAGGTCTTGGGGAATGCACATCAAACTTCTCAGCATGGCCCTTCTTGCTTTCTTAGGTTTCAAGCAGCAGATCTGAGAGGCTCAAGCAGGAGGTCACTCCTATCCAATGGGGTGTAGGGTACTGCCCCAAGGTATGACCACTTGCTGCAGAGTGTGGCACCATATTGTTCCAGAGTGCAACAATTCTTCAAAATTCATAATGGCTGATTTTCCAGCAGGGAGAGAAGAGCTGGCTAAACACGCCCCTAGGATGGCTAATCTCCATAGCCTCTCCCCCTTGCATCTGCTCATTCCTTCTTAGCCTAGCATCTGGCTGGGTTCAAAAGAGTAGAATTGTAAATGACACTGGTGTCTTCCCTTTCCCCTGCAGTCCATTGTTTACGACTCCTCCCACTGCTCTGGCATTCCTGTGTAAAAGAACACTGCCCTCCCAGCAAAGATGGTCAACCCCAGGGGATCTTTATCACCTCTTCAAAGAAGCCTGACTAATCCACTTAACGCTGACCAATCAGGACAGACCACTAGATGGCTGAATCTGGGCTTACAGACAAGAAAGTCTTATAACTTCTTGTCTGTACAGATTAGGAGAAATTCAACAGTACCATATTGTCGAGATTATTAATACCATTCTGGGAAGTCTTTGAATGGAATTTTTAGCCTTCTCCTATCAAGAGTTAGTAGGTAATAATGTCTTTGTCATGTTAAAATTATGTGGCAGGGGATATGCAATAGGAAAAATGACTTGGGCCATTTTTCCAGCACCAGGGCTTGTAAAAACATATTTTATAAGTACTCTGCCTATATCTTCAGGTCCCCCACCCCTGAAACACCTAGGGAAGACTTTAGGGGTTCTGAATATGTAGAAATATTGCAGATCCTCCCTCCATAGTGCTTCTAGCTCCAAAGTCGATTTTGTGCAGCACTTTATCACAATGTTGGGAGTGAAATGTGCAATTTCACAAACCCCAGAGCCTATAAAACTCATTTTATACGGGCCCATCTTATATGTACCAGACCCCCCACCCCTGGGGCACCTAAGGGAGATCCTGCGGGTACCTAATATGCCCAAACATTGTAGGTTATCCATTTTTAACTGGCCTCTAAACTGCCATGTCCTATTATATGTTAGGGACTTAGAGGTAGTTTCAATCCCCCTGCCCTATTATGTACTAGGGCCTTATCGGGTAGGTCATGTCAATCACAAGGGTATCCCAACCCATTGTATATATCCTAGTGTATGTAGGTGTTTAGGGCACAGGATGGCTTTGCAACACATCCCCCCCAAATGAAAGGTGATGGGTTACTACACCCTGGTAGTCCTCATCAACTAAGTGGAAAACCTTGAAAGTCCATCCACTTTTGCTTGAGTATCCCAGGTCTGTGCTCCACTGTAACGTCCAACCCCTATAGGGAAATGGACCACCTTAACAGCTTGACATTCTCCCTTCGCATCTGCATAAGCCATCTGAGAGGCTTTTAGTCAGTTTGAACACGAAAGTGAGTCCCAAAAAAATATGGTCTCATCTTTTTCAGGGACCACACCACAGCAAAAGCCTCTCTTTCTATGGCACTCCACCTCTGCTCTCTGGGAAGAAGTCACCTGCTAATAAAGGCAACTGGTTGATCAAGGCCCTCCTCATTTAGCTGTGACAACACTGCCCCAACCCCTTGCTCTGAAGCATCTATCTGAACCACACATTCTTTTGTGTAGTCAGGGGCCAGCAACACTGGAGCTGAACACGTAGCAGCTTTCATAGTGTCTAAAGCCTTCTGACACTCTGAGGTCCAATCCACCTTTTTGGGCCTCTTCTTAGAAGTGAGTTCTGTTAGGGGCCCCACAATGGTCCAATAATTTGAACAAACCTTCTATAATACCCTGTCAGATGAAGGGTAATACCCAGATACCGGTCCTAGGATGCTTGTTTCCGGTCCAGGGAGCACCTGACTTGGTAGTTAGGGCTGTACTGTTCCCATGAGGCACAGGGCCAAGACTGATTTGCATATGGTAGGTCTAAACTGGGGTGGCATGGTGAGCAAAAGAATGATGGATTTAACCCAGATCACTTGACTGGGGGTGAATGTTTTGATTGGTTCTGCATTCCATCCACCAATTGTGTGTCTTTTGCTAATTTGTACTAGGGTCTTATAGGGTAGCGGCTGGCAATCAGAAGGGAACCCCAACTCATAGTATACCCTAGTGTATGCAGGTGTTTCCACTGCATTGTATGTGTCTTTCAGCATAGCACCGGCCCTGGGCATGGTTAGGCAGAGCCCAGGGCCAGTCAGAGTCAGTTACCACCAGTACCAGTCAGCATAAGGTTGAGGGGTGCCCAGCGCACAGGATGACTTTGCAACATACCCCCCCCCCCCAAATGAAAGGTGACGGGTTACTAACCTACACCCTGGTAGTCCTCATCAACTAAGTGGAAAAACCTTGAAAGTTCATCCACTTCTGTGCTCCACTGTAAAGTCCATTCCCTGTAGGGAAATGGACCACCTTAACAGCTTGACTTTCTCCCCTCACATCTGCATGAGCCATCTGAGATGCTTGTAGTCAGTTTGAACACGAAAGTGAGTCCCAAAAAAATATGGTCTCAACTTTTTCAGGGACCAAACCACAACAAAAGTCTCTCTTTCTATGGCACTCCACCTCTGCTCTCTGGGAAGAAGTCGCCTGCTAATAAAGGCAACTGGCTGATCAAGGCCCTCCTCCGTTAGCTGTGACAACACTGCCCCAATCCCTTGCTCTGAAACATCTGTCTGAACCGCCCATTCGTTTGTGTAGTCAGGGGCCAGCAACACTGGTGCTGAACACGTAGCAGCTTTCATAGTGTCTAAAGCCTTCTGACACTCGGGGGTCCAATAAACCTTTTTGGGCCTCTTCTTAGAAGCGAGTTCTGTTAGGGGCCCCACAGTGGTCCAATAATTTGAACAAACCGTCTATAATACCATGCCAGTCCAAGGAATTACCTGAACTGATTTTAGGTAACAGGAGCTGTCACATCCAAAAGAGTTTGGATTTTAGCCTGGAGAGGCTGTACATGACCCCCACCTCCCAGGTGGCCCAGGTACACAACAGAACTCTGTCCTATTTGGCACTTACTTTCCTTAATAGTCAGGCCTGACTGCTGCATGGCCTGAAGAACTTCTCTTAGATGGCTTAAGTGATCCCCCCAAGTAGAACAATATACAGCTATATCATCCAGCTGAACTGTTCCAACCCAGACAAGACCCTGTTCACCAACCTTTGGAAGGTGGCAGGGGCATTCTTTAAGCCAAAGGGCATTACCTTGAAACAAATGTCCTGCCAAGGGGATATCATGACCCAAAGTCAGGATGAATTATCTGTACTTCTTGTGCACCACCAACCTCCTGGTGGCCCCCTCCTTGAGTTTTCTGGCCTCAGTATAAAGCTGACCATTTTCCCAGTAGAGTTTGTGAAACCCACTGTCATCCCCCTCCTCTTGCTTAGAGGCAATCAGCCTCAAGCTCTCAAGGGTGGGACAGTCCCTCTGTCCCTTACTGAACTCCTCACTGGAGGGTCCACCTGCTCCTGTCAGTTCTGCCAAATCTGACAGCTCTGGCAGGGATGGAGCAGGTTCCTCAGAGGCCAGATCCTCCCCATCAGGGAAGATTCTTCCTGCACCACTGGGGTTCCCTGGGCTACCTCACCAGGCCCAGTACCCTTGTCCCTGGATGCTTGGCCCTTTGATCCAGGGTCCAAGTGTCCAGCCACCCCCTTCTGGCTTGTCTGTGACCTAGTCACAGCACATACCCACTCAAGGAGCTCCAATATTTTCATATGGAGACCTCTCTCCACCCTGACATCTCAGAGGCTTCAAGATCATTGCCCAGTAAACACTGGACTGGGAGCACCTAAGACACAGCTACCTTCATAGGGGCTGTCACACCTCCCCATTCCAAATCCACCACAGCCATAGGTTGGAGTCTGGTAGTGCTGTCTGCATAAGTCACCTGGTGAATCTCACCAGGCAGCAACCTTCGTGGAGGCACCGGCTCATCCAGGACCATAGTTACACTAGCCCCCATATCTCTGATAACCTCCACCTCAGTCCCATTCACTTTAGGCTTCTGCCTGTACGTGTCCATGTTTGGAGGTAAGGCACAAGGGTTGCAATATTTACCCCAACCAGGGACACTATGTTGCTGCCACCACCTGACTACCCCCCCCGACACCACTCTCCACCCTCCACTTTCACTGGCAATCCCTGTGGATGGTCCCTTAGGGGGGAGCTTCTTGGCATAGACAGCATTTCCCTTTTTGTGCCCTCGCTGGTTACAGTCAAAACACTTACCCACCTTTGAGGGATCAAAGAACCTACCATTCTTTCCCTGATACCCCCTCCCTTTGAATTTGGGTTGGTCTAGGGCCCCCCTCCATGTGCAGGTTTTTGAGAGTCTTTTGAGGACTCCTGCTGGTTTGGACCTTCTTTTCCTGGTCTTTCCCCTGGGGAGGTACCAGTCCTCCTTTTTTCTAATCACCCCCTGGTGCTGAATGGAAACCCTGGTTTTCATCCGCTCATCAGCTGCTTCTCCCAGCTCTCTGGGGTCTGTCAGCTTAGAGTCTACTAGATACTGGTGTAACTTCTCTTCTGCATAATGAGTCAAAATATGTTCTTTCAAAAACAAAGTAAACAACCCCTCATATGTGTCAACTTTGTTACCAACAATCCAGCCTTCCAGTGCTCTCAATGAAATGTCCACAAAGGCTACCCAAGACTTTGAACTCACTTTCTGGGTGCCTCTAAACTTCCCCCTGTACTGCTATGGAGTCAGACGAAATCTCTTGACAATGTATGCCTTCATCTGCTGGTATGATTCTGCATCCTCCCCTCAGGGTCAGGAGCCTATCCCTCCCAGCTACTGGAATCAACTCCCACAGGAGTGCACAACAGTACTTAGAGTGGAGCCTACTCATTCTAAGGGCCCCCTCAAAGGCTGCTACCCACTTATTAATGTCATCCTCCTCGGTGTACTTGGGTACTATACCCTTGGGAAATTTGTGATCAAATCCACCACCCCTGGACATCCTAAAATCTTCATTTTCACTGCCACCATTTCTATTGGACGCCTACTCCCTCTCCCATCTCTTCTCAGCCAATTCCAGTTTCCTCTGCTCCAAAGCTATCAAACTATTTGAGCCTCAAGCTATCTCTCGGCAAGGGTCAGTGGTGGTTCCTGAGTAAGGGACCCTTCACCCCTCCCACCATCTGGAATCATATGTCTAACACTAGAGAAAATGGTACCAGCCTCACTCTCTTCTTGGATGAGGTTGGGGGGAACACCCCCATCCCGCCTTGAATCTCCTCAGCTACCCCAACCCAAGCCCTTATCAACCCTGCATTCCTAATCTTGTTGGAAGCAGGCAGCCCCCTAAGCCTGCACTGTACCCTAAGATCAGCCATCCTGAAGTGGGACGGTTTAGCCAGGTCCAGCTCCATGGTTCACTAGTTTTGGGTTACAACAACGAGGCACAACAGACTTAGAACAATTTTGAATAATCAAAACAATGGATTAAAACAATTTAGTCCAAATTCCAAAAATCAAACTCAAATGTTTTGTTCTAAGGCAATTTAGAGGATTTTTAGAATCATCATTCACTTTGCTGAAAGGTGCACTTTTTAAACACAAGTCCTCATCCACACCACTGAGCACCAAATGTTGGAAAGTGGATTATTAGTAGGAGAAAATGTGTATCTGCTACGAACACAACATAGGGCTCAGAATAGGTCTTAGAAAATTATTTCTATGCTCAACCCTTGGTAGCTTGGTTGTGAGTATGCAGGCTTAACTGCAAAGAAAGGTATGTAAACCATTTAAAAACACCAATGCAGTAAATATTTAAGACACAATGTACGATAAAATCCAACACCAATTTATAAAAATAGGAAATATTTTTATCTTTAAAATGACACCAGAACAATAAAATTCCAATGCAGGGAACCGGAGATGTGAAATTGTAAAGATTTAGCATTATCTAGCACATAGAAAGCTATAGCGCCTTATTCGGACATCTGATCGCGATAGACTGGGTCAATGTCAAAGTTTCAGGCCAATCTCCATGGAGCCCTGGGGCGGCTACCCCTCACAGTAGGTCTTGGTCAAAGTTTTTACCTTCTGACTTAGAAACCTTTCTGGAGCTTCTCTTCTCGGGGTCTCTCGAAGCTCTCAGGCAGTCCGGATTAGGTGAGGGTTCACCGCATAGCCTTGCAATGAGCTCCCAGTCAAACATATGGAAGTCTGACCTCCGAAGCGTTACAGCGGGACGAACCAAGGATCCAGGCCAACACGTGGTTGAACGCAGGCGACTTGGCTTTCGCGGTTGCTCCCGGCCACCTTTTCTTCGGTCGGACTTAGAAACTTTTACAGAGCTTTTTCTCACAGGGTCTCTCGATGCTCTTCACCAGGCCGGATTCGGTGAGGGTTCACCCTCCTCGGATTCCGACTACTCCTGGTCAAACACTGGAAGTAGGACCTACAGAGCTTTTCAATTAGAAAAACATGGACGGCAGGCCGACTTGCGGGTGAAGGCAGGTGGCTTGGCTGGCCAGGTTGAGTTGGTTCCCTTATAGAGCTTTTTTCCAAAGTTGCTCCAAAGTTCTCCAAACTTCTGGAATGTCTTCTTGAAGTTCCCTTGCTGAATGTCGCCCTAATGGCATGGTGAGAAGCTGTGGAAAGTTCCAAGTGTTTAAAGACAAAATGAAGTAAGACCAAGACAAAAGTTGTCCTCTTACTTAAACACATAGCCCCTCATTATGAGTTGGGAGAAGATCGGCTGAGAAGTCTTGCACCAGTAATTACTGATACTTTAATGATGCCTAAAGCTGGTATGCCTGTGGGCTGAGTGAAAAAACTTTCAAATTTTTCAACACCCAGGCTGGCATGGCTCTGCTCTCCTTCCACCCACAGGCTGGCATGGCCCTTCATTCTTCCACCCAGGCTGGCATAGCTCACTCTCCTTCCAACCCCAGGCTGGCATGACTCTCCCCTTCTTTTAGTTCCAGGCTGGCATGGCTCCACTCTCCTTTCACGCACAGGCTTGCATGACTCTCCTCTTCTTCCAGCCCCAGGCTGGCATGACTCTCCTCTTCTTCCAGCCCCAGGCCGGCATGGCTCCGCTCTCCTTCCACCCACAGGTTAGCACGGCCCTGCATTCTTCCACCCAGGCTGGCATAGCTCCACTCTCCTTCCAGCCCCAGGCTGGCATGGCTCCACTCTCCTTTCACCCACAGGCTTGCACGACTCTCCTCTTCTTCCAGCCCGAGGCTGGCATGACTCTCCTCTTTTTCCAGCCCCAGGCTGGCATGGCTCTACTCTCCTTCCAGCCCCAGGCTGGCATGACTCTCCTCTTCTTCCATCCCCAGCCGGGCATGACTCTCCTCTTATTCCATCCCCAGGCTGGCAGGGATTCGCTCTCCTTCCACCCACAGGCTGGCACGGCCCTGCATTCTTCCACCCAGGCTGGCATAGCTCCGCTCTCCTTCCATCCGCAGGCTGGCATGACTCTCTTCTTCTTCTAGCTCCAGGCTTGCGTGGCTCCGCTCTCCTTCCACCCCCAGGCCAGCAAGGCTACGCTCTCCTTTCACCCACAGGCTGGCATGGTTCTGCTCCTCTTCCAGCCCGAGGCTGGCATGACTCTCCTCTTTTTCCAGCCCCAGGCTGGCATGGCTCTGCTCTCCTTTCACTTAAAGGCTGGCACGGCCCTGCATTCTTCCACCCAGGCTGGCATAGCTCCGCTCTCCTTCCACCCGCAGGCTGGCATGACTCTCTTCTTCTTCTAGCTCCAGGCTTGCCTGGCTCCGCTCTCCTTCCACCCCCAGGCCAGCAAGGCTACCCTCTCCTTTCACCCACAGGCTGGCATGGCTCTGCTCCTCTTCCAGCCCTAGGCTGGCATAGCTCCGCTCTTCTTCTTATTCCAGGCTGGCATTGCTCCTCTCCTCTTCCTCCACCCTTAGGCTGGCATGGCTACGTTCTGAATGTGCCCAGCCCCCACTGTCAGAAAAGAAGCAGCTCTTCCGGCAGTCCTTTGCCTGAGATGCCTTGGCGAGGCCTCCATTGCTGTTCACTCACGTAGACATCAGAGCACGATCACCATTTTAATTTTACATGGCATTGCTTTTAATTCATTTCTGTGGCGCCCTGCCACACTTTATTGCTTTTAGAGCTGAACTCTTGGTTCGTTCCTGCGCTGCAAGACGGATGACTTTTGCTTGTCGGATGCTATTGGTATTCACTCTTCCCAAACTGCTTTGCGCCGACAGTGTTATATTCTGTTATCACAGTCGAGCCATCCGCATGTCGATTTTGTGGATTACATTTTCTTGCTCTCCGCCTCTGGCTTTCTCCCAGGCGGCAGAAGAAGATTCAAGCAGAGTCCAAATTACAATTGTTTGGCATTGAAATGTGTGCCTCTGAAATGATATTATTCCCATCTGATACCTGTGCAACCAGCACCCCGCTCTGCAGCACAGCAAAAACAATAAACAGCATGAAACCACTTGGTGATCGCCTCGAATGTTCCTGGTGTGCATATCCTTTCTGTTCCATTTCCTCACAGGAAAAAAGGGGTATCTAAAAAAAATAAAAAATAACGTAACTCGTGTAAAGCACTTTTAATACGGGCCAGTTCATCAAAACAGCATATTAAAATCGGAACGAACAAGAAATAAACAAATAGTCTGTACTTGAAATTAATTAGATTTACTTGTATACTGGACAACTTCAAAATATGATTAAAACTGTTTTGCTGTAAGCCAGCAGCATGGTTGTGTCAACTGAAAACTCACCCATGACAAATGTGGTGGTCTGGAGGTCCTGGGTTCAAATCCTCGCAATGCATTTATCATTTATTCCCATCTTCCAAAGTTACTGAAACGCCAGAATTGCAGTATGAAGCGCTATCACAAAAATAAGTAATAATTTGTTGGTTTACAGGCACAGCCCTGACTTACTACCAAAAGTACTCAAAACGTCCCTAATGCTACACATTTGGAATTATTATTTTTTGTATTCTCATATATATATATATATATATATATATATATATATATATATATATATATATATATATATATATATATATAATCTACTGGTGGTCGCCAGTAGATAGTTATAGTTAGGACCGTGTTTCCATAGGAAATCTCAAAATTCTATTTTGAATAACTTTGGCGCCGGTTGACGAATCCTCGCGAAATTTTCAAAACTAATGGGGCGCTCCGCTCAGCTCCTACCCTAAAAGTCTCGGGGGGATTCGTCAAGCGGGGGCCGAGAAAAAAGGGGGGTCCCAAAACGCGTTTTCCCCATGCATTTTCCCATAGGACCTTTAGTCGAAGGTACAGCCCGAACGGCTGAACAGAATTACTTGAAATTTGGCAAAGAGGTAGTCCTCAGGTCAGGGATGTGCCTTTTGCATATATGGAGTCAATCTGTTCAGTATTTCCTGAGAAAATTGCAGTTAAAGTACATAAATATCTATAGCCGCGCACCGTGCGCGCACCATGCGCGCACCCTAACGTGCGCGGGCATAATTCTGATTAGTGGTTACATGTCAGTCAACGTTCGAATCGGTCGAAATCAGGAAGTGTCGGCCGCCATTTTGTTTGGTTCGAGTGCGAGAGTGAAAAAGGAAGGTGGCGAACGTGAAAAGGGGGCAGGGTAGAGAGTTCCTGACCCCGTAGCCTTTGTCAGGGGGTCCCTGAAGGACCCCGAAGGCAGAAAAAAACATTTTAATTTTTTTAAAAAAAATCGCGGGGTGCGCGTACGGTGAAAAACCATAAAAAAAAAAAATGTAATACGTAGTAAACTATAACTCGCGCGACCGCCACTCTATCACAAGGATGATGTCATCAGTGATGTCATGAGGGATGCCACTGACCATGTCATGAGTGATGTAATATGTGACGTCATGAGCAGAGGATTGCGGGCGCGCGAGTTATAGTTATCTCAACTAACTATAACAGGGGAATTTCATTGGTTTTTTACGAGTGAAATGTCCACCTAACTATAACATATGTGAAACCTATGGTTTTTAAAGTGAATTTGCAAGGTTTTTTAAATGCTAATTCCTAACTATAACGTGTGTGAAACCTATGGTTTTTTAAGTGAATATACATATACACAGAGTTTTAGCTGTGTGTCACCAAAAGCACTGTAACATACACTTTGAGTGGGCTTTGGGTCTGCTGCCTCCCCATGTGTTGATGTCAATTTTTGCCACTTTCAATTCCCTGTCCTGATTTGATGTCTTTCTACCCTATTCTATTGGTTGTCCTTTCGACGGAGCATTTAGGCTTCACCCTCTTTTTTTGATTGGTTGAGTTGTATCTTTCCACTGTTGTCAGGAAACTATTTGTCTTTTAGCATATTTCTCAGGCACTTTAGCTATATCACTTAATTGAAGAATAGCTCATGATAATTTCTCTTTTTTTCTCCCCCTCTATTTTTCTCTTTCCATTCTCCCGCTCCACGCTCACTTTTTCAGTATTGCTGTTATTTCTCCACTATTGGAATAGAATGTTATTGTTTGTACTTCCTTTTTTTTTTCTTTTCTTTATATTCGTCAAAAGGAGCAAGTTACAAAGAAAAAAACATTACACAAATGAGCAAATAAGTTGTGAGCAAAGGAAAACGGAGGGGGAAAGGCAAAGAAGAAAAGAAATACAATGTTTTGACATGAGACAATTAGTCAATTTAACATGGGGCCCCAAATTCGATGAAACTTATTTCCAGAGCGTATGCCTCTACTTTTAGCTATAGCCAACTCCCTTTCGAAGATCTCCCTTAACATTGCCCACCATTCATAAGCTTTGGGTGGAAATTTAGATATCCATGCACGGCCAATGCAAAGTCTTGCTGTTGCTATAATAATTGAGATAAAGGATCTTAATCCCAGAGCTACGTCTGGCTTGTAGCCAAGTATCAGATCTTTGTCTGTTAAGTGTACATGAATTTTTAAATGGGAATTTATTATACAAAAGACATCTTTCCAGAAATCAGTCAAACCAGGACAGGTTATAAACATATGTAGGATATTAGCAGCAACCAATCCACACTTGGCGCATTTGCATTTGAGCTGATACTGATGGGGTTGGTCCATTTAGCCATACGTTCTGGAGTGTAATAGAGCATATATACAGTTTTAAATTGTTGCAGTTTTAAATTAATAGAATATATCGCAGTGTCTAGACATTCCAATGATTCTTCAATATCCACAGGAACTACATCTTGTCTCAATATCTCACTCCATTTAGTCGCTATTTTAAGGCTATCATTTTCCCATATTTGAGAAAATAGTTGGTAAGCCTTACTGATGGTCAATTTTCCCTCTCAGTGTAAATAATTCAGCATGTCCGAACCTATAGGATGTCTGATATCTCTACTCCCCCATAAACACTCTCTAAACTGTAGATATTTGTAAAACATATTTTTGGGGATGCCATTTGACTTCTGAAGGTCTAAGAACGTGACGAAGCCAGTAACATTATATTGATGTTTTAGTTGATTAATACCATATATGTTCCAAGATTTAGCTTGCACGTCATGAAAGATTTCCGGGAGCAAGGGGCTGTTCCATAATGGCATGCAAAGATGCGTCAAAGGTAGGCTGCACCTAGCTGTTATATCCCGCCATATGTATACTATGTCCCTCAGTGTCTTGAATTTTACTCTCTTAAAGTAATTTGGGTCGTGGATCCTGTATAAAAACATAGTACTATCATTACCAACGGCAAAGCTGTAGCAACAGTGTAGCTTCTCCGAGGCGAGAAGGTCGCTAAGGCGTCCTGCAAAACAGGCCCAGAAATATGTTTTAAAATCAGGTAGTTGTAATCCTCCATATCTGTAAGATAATTTTAAGAATTTTATAGCACGTCTTGGTTGTTTATAACTCCAAATGAAGCTGCTAATAGCCCCCTCCAATTTTTTAAAGAAATAGTTTGGGACACGCAATGGTATTGCTCTAAATAAGTAGAGAAATTTAGGCAAAATAATCATCTTAACAATGTTGCAACGTCCTATAATACTGATAGGAAGTTTATGCCATTCCTTCATTTTAGTAACCATATCTTTAAATAAAGGCTCATAATTCAGTTTGATGACCTGTCCCAGGTCTGCGGAAATCTGTACTCCTAAATAAGTCTCTGTTGTGACAATACCAGTCATTGCCCTATATGTCCGAAAGCTAGAAATAATCTGGGTTTTATTAACATTTAATTTATACCCAGAGAAATCTCCAAATGTGCTAGCTTCAGTTTTAATCGTTATAACAAACAAATGATGGACGGAATGCTGACAATGCAGACATTCTCCCCCAGTCAAGAGATCTGGGTTAAATCCATCGTTCTTTTGCCCACTACACCACCCCAGTTTAGACATGGCCATATGCAAATCAGTCTTGACCCTGTGCCTCATGGGAACAGTCCAGCCCGAACTGCCAAGCCATGTCTTCCCTGGACCGGAATCAAGCATCCTAGGACCGGTTTCTGGCTATCAGCCGTCATCAGCCAGGATAGCTTGACTCCAGTGGCGTAGTGAGCACGGGTCCCACGTCTGGGAATACCCATCCCACTTAGGGCGAAAAGCGTTATAACAAACAAATGATGGACGGAATGCTGACAATGCAGACATTCTCCCCCAGTCAAGAGATCTGGGTTAAATCCATCGTTCTTTTGCCCACTACACCACCCCAGTTTAGACATGGCCATATGCAAATCAGTCTTGACCCTGTGCCTCATGGGAACAGTCCAGCCCGAACTGCCAAGCCATGTCTTCCCTGGACCGGAATCAAGCATCCTAGGACCGGTTTCTGGCTATCAGCCGTCATCAGCCAGGATAGCTTGACTCCAGTGGCGTAGTGAGCACGGGTCCCACGTCTGGGAATACCCATCCCACTTAGGGCGAAAAGCGTTATAACAAACAAATGATGGACGGAATGCTGACAATGCAGACATTCTCCCCCAGTCAAGAGATCTGGGTTAAATCCATCGTTCTTTTGCCCACTACACCACCCCAGTTTAGACATGGCCATATGCAAATCAGTCTTGACCCTGTGCCTCATGGGAACAGTCCAGCCCGAACTGCCAAGCCATGTCTTCCCTGGACCGGAATCAAGCATCCTAGGACCGGTTTCTGGCTATCAGCCGTCATCAGCCAGGATAGCTTGACTCCAGTGGCGTAGTGAGCACGGGTCCCACGTCTGGGAATACCCATCCCACTTAGGGCGAAAAGCGTTATAACAAACAAATGATGGACGGAATGCTGACAATGCAGACATTCTCCCCCAGTCAAGAGATCTGGGTTAAATCCATCGTTCTTTTGCCCAGCTTCAGTTTTAATAGCCTCTATAGCCCTGGCTGGGTCTGCAGAGAAAACGGCAATGTCGTCAGCATAAGCCGCCACTCTTAATTCCTCAGAACCTAGTGAGGCTGGAAGAATTTGTGGGTTAATAATTAATGATCTGATAAATGGCTCTCTGTATAGGGCAAATAATAAAGGGGATAGAGGGCATCCCTGCCGAGTATTCCTCAATATGGAAAAAGGGGCGGACTGATAGTTTAAATAGATTAATTTAGCTGCTGGGCTTTTGTACAGAGCACAAATCCAGTCATAAAAGCGAGAGTATAGCCCAAAGACAGTCCCAGGTTACACGATCAAATGCTTTCTCAGCATCAAGCATGATCATTCCTAAGTCCTTATTAAGTTTGGAGGCAGCATCAAAGGCAACTAGAGCTGTGTTCACATGTGAGGTTGTGTCCCTGCCCAGTATGAATCCATGTTGTTGATCAGAGACTAATTGTGCCATATAAGGTGCAAGACGCATAGCCAGTGTTTTTGCGAAGATTTTCGCATCGGCGTTGATTAATGAAATCGGTTGATAAATCGGTTGATATGACCCACATTCGTCCCTCGGCTCACTCTTTTTCAAAAAGAAGAAAATATTTGTCATATCCCACGAATGCGACACCGTCCCCTTTATACCAACGTGATTCATAAGCTGGGACATAGTAAGAGCTAAGCTGCTCTTAAATATTTTATAGAATTCCAGCGGAATTTTGTCTTCTCCTGCTGCTTTACCTGATGAGAGTGCATCTATAGCATCATTTCTTTCCTCGGCTGTAAGATCTAAGTTAAGATCTTGTACCTGATCTATTTCTAATCTTTGGATAGTTTTGCGGAATTTACATTTATCGATATAGTCGGTAAATTTCCTTACATCGAACATGTTAGGGTTGCTATAGAGTGCCTGATAAAAGTTTGAGAATTGCACTAATATCTCTTCTGGATATGTATAAAGTAATCCACCAGCTCCTCTTATACTTTTTATTACTCGCCCCGCCCTTTTATCAGTGAGTTGGTGTGCAAGTACTTTACCTACTTGCTCGCCATACTCATCTTGGAGAGCTCTATATTTATTATAGTAAGCCGCAGTTTTATCTTTCAGAGACCGTCCTAATACAGCACTTTTCTCAATTAGGGATAAATACATTTGAGAATGTGTAGGAGCTAAGGTCTTTTGAGTATACCCTCGCCTAATTTCGTCTGAGTGTGCTATTTCTAATTGTTGGACTTCCGCTCTAGTGTCCTCACTTGTCTGATGTTTAATGCGATTTTGTCTCCAGACATACTGTTGTGTAGTTCCTCTTATAAAAGTTTTAAGTGAGTCCCAGATAGAAAAAAGGGAAGCAGAGCCTTCATTATCAGCTAAAAAGTTGTTAATACTCTCTAGGATTGATATTCTGTATCCATCAACAGATAGCGAGGGACAGAAAATTGACGTATTTGTTTATTAGATAGGCTAAATGTGAGTGTCAGTGTAAGGGGATTATGATCTGAGACTATCTTGGGGCAGATTTCACATTTGGCTATATTGAGGATAGATTTACTGACAAAAATCATATACATTCTTGAATATTGTCGGTGAGGCATGCTATAGTAGGTATAACCAGGTATTAAAGGATGCAATAGGTGCCATATATCCTTCAGATCATGCAGTCGAGCCATTTCCTTAATAGCAGCCCTGACCTTTCTCATTCTAGTTGAGGCTCCTTGATTAGTTGAATCTATGTGTGAGTTCATGGTACAATTAAAATCCCCCATAATCATTAAATCCCCCTGCCACTCAAAAAGATCCAAAGATAGTAAATCAAAAATAGATGGGTCATCCAGGTTTGGACCATAGACTATGCATACAACAAACTTACGGCCCTGGTTGAGCAACTGTGCGATTATCTATCTGCCTCTAATATCATGAGAAGTTCTAAGCAGAGTATAGTCAAGATTATTATCGACTAGCAAAGCTACTCCTCTAATAGACACCATCTGTAATGTACAAACCACTGTCTTATAGCCTAGTTGCTTTAACAGGTGCCTATCCTTATGTGCCAAATGTGTTTCGGTCAGAGCAACAATATGGGGTCTGTAATTCTGTAGTTATGCCCGTACCATCTGGCGTTTGTTCGCTGAGTTCAGTCCGGCCACATTCCAACATATTATTTTGATTAGCCCCATTTATAAGTCGTAAAGAAGACTAAGTCCCACATAGAACTGCTTCTGCAAGTTATCTTTTACATCGAAACAAAAAGGAAATTTTTGTGGACAGGGGTCTATAAACCTTAAAGCTACATTCAACAGCGATACTAACAGTGCTATAGTGAAAAGCATCAGAATTCGGGACATAAATGGTACAAATGGCTGCCCTTCTAACACTCTAATAAAAAGTTCTAAAATCCGTTCAATTGCCTTAAGCAAACACATAGTTGTTTCTAGTATACTTTGATAGAGTCCTGAACTATAAATGTTAGCAATATTATTTTTATAAGCAGTGAAGCTCAGATCAAGCATTATTTCACTGTTTACTCCATTATTTACTCCTTTATTTATTTTATTTATTTATTTAAGCGATTTATAAAGCACGCAAATACCCGAGGGTGTCTCGGCGCTGCGGACTGCACAAAGTAGAGGTTTCGTGGGGTGCTCATTGGTTGAAAAGCCAGGTTTTTATTAGTTTCCTGAAGGCAGGTAGCGTTGGGCAAGTTTTAATGCGACAGGGGAGGGAGTTCCACAGTTTGGAAGTGGCAATGGTGAATATCTTGTCACCCCAGGATGCCTTGTAAGTGCGGGGAACCCTCAGCATGTTGGCGGAGGAGGAGCGTAGGGTTCGGTTAGGCACATGGGCACAGAAGGCTTTTTTTAGAAAGTCTGGTCCAATATTGTGGATGGCCTTGAAGGCAATGCAGAGGGCCTTAAATTTGATGCGGCTTGTTATCGGAAGCCAGTGCAGACTCCGAACCACCGGGGAAATTGAGTTGCGTTTAGGAGTGCCTTTTATTAATCTGGCGGCGGCGTTCTGCACCATCTGTAATTTGTTGGTAATCTTTTGATGGGCATTCATGAGCAGGCCATTGCAGTAGTCAATTTTTGACATTACAAGCGTGCTGACCAGGGTTTTTCCTGCATTTGGGGGGAGGAACGGTAAAAGTTTTTTGATCATTTTGAGAGTGTAAAAAGATGATGAGATGATGGCGTTTACATGGGCTGAAAAGGTTAATTTGTCGTCAAATATGACCCCTAGGTTTCTCGCTTTAGGTACAGGGAGGGGTGGAGGTCCTAAAGTGGTCGGCCACCAGGTAGGGGACCATGCTGGATGTAGGTTGCCGAAGATCACAACCTCCGTTTTGTCGGAGTTTAGTTGTAAGCAGTTCTTAGCCATCCAGGAACTGATGGCGAGCATGCCAGTCTGAAAGTTGGCTGCAATTGCTTCTCCGTCATTGTTAATTGTAAGTATTGGCTGTGTGTCGTCGGCGTAGGATGTCAGCCTCATCCCATGGGTTTTAATTACCTTGGCCAGGTCCGACACATAGATATTAAATAGTGTCCGACTCAAGGATGATCCTTGTGGCACTCCACAAGGGAGGGTAAATGGGGCAGAGTTAAATTCGCCGAGACTCACCAGCTGAGTGCGGTTGGATAAAAAGGAGACCAATAGCTCCTTTGCTTTAAGTTTGACACCTATATTTGAGACACGGTCGATCAGAGTGGTGTGGTCGACCGTGTCAAATGCCGCTGATAGATCCAGCAGTATCAGAACTGCTGATCCACCTTGGTCTCGGGTGGCTCTGATTTCATCTGCCGCCTTAATAAGGGCGGTTTCTGTCCTGTGGCCCCTTCTAAAACCAAATTGTGTCTCATCCAAGAGACTGTTTTCTTCAATATAGTTAGTTAGTTGCGTGTTCATTATTTTTTCGAAAATTTTTGCTGGGAAAGGCAGGTTTGTGATGGGTCGATAGTTTTTGGTGTCTAGAGGGTCCAGATGCTGTTTCTTCAGCAGGGGTTTGATCGTTGCCTTTTTCCAGGCTGTGGGATAGATGCCTGTGTCAAACATGGCATTGCAGATGTCTGCGAGGTTGGGGGCTAGTAGGTCAGGAATGAGTTTTAGTACCGCGGGTGGACAAGGGTCCGTTGGTGACCCTGAATTTATGGTTAGGATGTGGTTTTTTATTTGTTCGGGTAAGACTTGATGAAAATGCGATAAGGATGGAGAATTATTGTTGTTCTCGGTGGAGTTTAGAGGATCGTTTTTTGTTTGCGTGGTGAAGATATCGTAGATTTTGTTCACTTTGTCTTGAAAGGTATTGGCCAAGGCGTTGCATAGGTCCTGGGTAGGGGCTGGTGGGGGGTTTGCTGTGGATCCTGATAGTTTGAGGACTACCTGAAAGAGGCTTTTGGTGGAGTCTTGGGCTGCTTCTATTTGGTTGGTGTAGTATTTACTTTTCTCGGCAATTAGAAGCTGTTTATATTGGTGAACTGCCTCTTTATAGCGTGTTTTATTAGAGATGTCTTAGTCTCTACGCCAGTGTCTCTCGAGGTTCCTGCAGCGTTGTCTTTCTAATCTAAGGGTTTCGGTGAACCAAGGTGCCGAAGGGGAGGTTCTGTTTTTTGAGAGATTTTTAAGGGGTACTAGTGTTTTGAAGGCATTGTTCAGCCAGTCAGAGTATCTGGCTGAGGATAATGTAGGATTAGCTGTGGGTTCATAGTTGGATACTGACAATTGAGCATTGAGGAGCTGTTGATCGACCTGGCTCCAGGCTCTAAATTGTGTAGGCCTTCTCGGTGTGCGTGAGGGGGAGGTTTTCTTTGCCGGGAGGTTGAATAACACTGCCCAGTGATCAGTCCAAATTAGGGGTAGAGTTTTGGTGATGGATAAATTGGCGTTGTTGGTGAAAAGCCCATCCAGCGTGTGGCCAGCTCTGTGTGTGGGGCTGGTAACCAGTTGTTGGAGGGAGACTGCGTCTAGCTCAGCAAGTAAAATTGCTGTATCCTTATCATCAGGGTTTTCTAGATGGAAATTAAAATCACCCAGAATGGTAAAGTCTGCTTCTCCTGCTACGGGTTCCAGCAGGCTGTTTAGGGAGGTGAGGAACCCTGATCGCAGGCCTGGGGGGCGGTATAGGAGGGTTCCTTTGAAAGTGTAGGAGTTGTTAATTTTTATGGAGAAGCTTATAGCTTCGCAGGTCATGCTAGGGAGGGTCTCTGTTCTTATCAAATATTTATCTCTGTAAATTATAGCCAGACCACCTCCTTTCTTATTAATTCTGTACTGTCTTACTACGCAGAAACCGTCCGGGGAAGCAGTACAAAAATCTGGGCCGGATGAAGGGTCTCCCCATGTTTCTGATATAAATAGAATATCTAGGTTGTGGTTGGTTATGAAGTCTGCTAATTCGTACTTGTGCTTGGGGAGTGAGCGTGCATTTACTAGTGCCGCATGTATGTCCTCCTGTTTAGGGTGATTTTGTCGGGTCTGAGTATCTCCTGGGATCTTATGGTTGTCATTGGTGTTAAGCGTGTACAGGCAAGCGGGGCAACTGAAGGTTATGTTGGTTTCTAGCATGCAGGAGTGGAGGAGAGGACAGGATGTGGTGTTAGCAAGGTGGGCGATATTTTTGAGCTGGGTGCTAGTGTAAACAAGATGTTTATTGGGTTTAGCTGAGTTGTTTGGGCCAGGTTTCCTGGCCCTGGGCACGGTCGGAGCGCGGACGGGCGCAGACGGGCTTGCCTTAGGCGCGCCTTTGGCGCGCCAGCGGCGAGCCCGCTGCGCGCATCCGCTGCGCGTCTGGACGAGCATCCCTTTTAAGCAGTGAATTCTAAAAACAGCTAGACTGCTGACCGCCGCAATGGAGTCTGCACTACTTCCGGTCTGCGTCGTGATTCCCTCCACACAATCGGAATAATCCGTGGTGGACTGGGGAAAGACGCTTGGCGACCAAGTAATGCAGTAAGTGCAGTGTGGTGTTTGGATTAGGTAGGAATGAGCGGAAGCCCTTTGCCAGGCGATTAGTGACACAGTTTAAAACAGTGGGGACGAGTAAGAAGCCCTTTACCAGGCGCTTCGTGATACAATTGTTAAAAACGGTGACACATAGTTAAAACCAGTGAAATAAACAGGAAGCCCTTGTCAGGCGCTTCGTGATACGATTTTTAAAATATAGTGAAAGAGCAGGAAGCCCTTTACCAGGCGCTTCGTGAGCAGAAGTCCACAATGACTCGTTCCTCAATCGCCTCAATTTTGACATTTTTATCTTAACCTCCACAAACAAAAACCACCCAAAACCATACCCAACCCCACCCCACCCTGTATCCTAGAGAAGGAACCACCCTAACCAGGCTGTCGATGTACCTGACAGCCAAAGAGAACATTGCATCCGCATGAGCCACCCGCTACCTATTAGCATTGCATTGATCCTATCATGAACAAATGAAGACCCCCCCAAAATGAAGCCATTCATATATGAATTATCATATAAGATGATTGTGAAGTAAATAAACAAAGCCTGGAAGGATCAAAGAAGAAAGAAGGAAGGGAGGACAAAAAGAAGTAATTTTTTGAGAAAAGCCAATAGGAGGTTGTTTAGGTGTAATCTAAGTTTTTAAGACTCCGGTCTCCCCGCGGTTTTCCAAGAGTTGAGGATTTTCTGGGCATCTACAGTTGAGTGGAGCACCCAAGTGTGTCCACCACGTATGACTTTAAGTTATGCAGGCTCTTGGAGGAACACTTGTGCACCAGCTGCCTTCATGGGGTCGATCAGTTGACGTAAATTCCAGCATCGTTCCATTGTTTTCTTGCAAAGGTCTGATCATACAGAGAATGCAAGTAGGTTCAAAAGTAAACGGCTTGTCTGAGTAGAAGGTTCCCGAAATAGATAATCACAGGTCTAGGATGTTGTCTATTTGCTCTTGCCTCTTGGCTCAGAAATATAGGAAGTCTATGGGCCCTTTGAATCTGAGAATCCCAATCAGAGAGATCTGGGAATGACTTTTGAAATAGTTGGACGATATAGACCCGTGGATCCGCTCTCTCCTTTTCTTCAGGAATACCAAAAAGTCAGAGATTATTCCTGCGTTGTCTATTTTCGAGATCTTCGAACTTGCTTCGGAGAAATGAGAGATGAGTTTCCATTGTGTTTACTGTTGTCACAACAGTATCTTCAGCATTTGACAGACGCTGTTGTACCTCTGTTATTTCGTGTGCAAGAGCAGCTACCTTTACTGAGAACTCTGACAGACCCTGTTGTATCAGGCAACTGTCTGCTCTGGCCTGACTAAAGCTACTTTGGATCTCGGCTCTTTGTTCACGTAGCAGTTGAAGGATAGTGGTCAGAGAAAGCTCTGTGGTGTTAGTATTGATTGCCAGTTGCTCTCCTTCTATTTTAGAAGTATTAGTGGTAGCAAAAGCTACTGAAGGAGAAGACAATTCTAATCCTGTAGCTGCCATACTTCCAGCTAAGGGTAGACCCCAGAGGTAATGTCCGTTGAAATGATCAAGTCGGAGCTAGTATTAGCAGGTGGTGGCATCTCATTGCTAGGAGAGGAGCCAGAAAGTCTCGAGATGAGAGTTTTAACATCCCCTTTGGCAGTGACCCATTTTCTGAGAGGGCTGAGTTTGCTCGGTCGGACACTGTTGTCTGGTAATTTCGAGACGTTAGAATATGCTGAAGTTTGCTCTTTGGCTTTTTGTTTCTTTTTCTGCTTGGCCCCTTTATTAGGTCCAGTAGCCGCATCCGTCCGTTTGCTTTTCAACGCACCATTTACTCTTGTACCATAGTTTGTGCCGCCCGTTGCATCAGGAGTGGAAACTGAGGGGGAAGTAGCTACCATGCTTTTGTCAGCAGTGGCTTCTCCTAGCACATCCGTATCCAGCTGATCTACTATTGGTGTTGTTATGCGGTACTCTTCTTCAACCTCATCCATCATATGCGCAAAGTCTTTTTCTATAAGGTTATATTCCTGAGGATCATCGTCTCCCTCTATTTCATTGTCATTTCCTCCCCCTCCAGCACCCCCTCCAGCTGTCTCTTTACCACTCAGTGTGCTAGCAGTGGCAGTGGAAGTGGCAGTAGCAGTTTGATTATTTTCAGTCAGACACTCACTGGGAGTCATGTCTGAATTGCTGCCTTTATCTGCGTTTATAACTCCTTGTTGAAAATCAGTCACAATAAGATCTACATGCTGATTGCTCCTGCAAAGTCTCAACAACCGGGCTATTTACCTGATTCAGGCCCTGTACACAGTTTATTTGCTTTAAAGAGACATTACCTCGTATCGGTGCCGGCTTCGACAGATCATTGCTTTGATTCTTAGAGAGAGTAGCTGCAATGTTGTTATCGTCACAGCCACCATCACAGCCATGTTCCGCCTGCACAGCCTCCATCACAGCAACAGCCATAGTTTGTTCCACCGAAGGGGGGCACAAGCCTGTATAACACCAGCCGCCTTATTAGACTGGAGAAACTTGAAAACAAACTTCCCCAGCTGAGAGCATCCCCCTCTCCCATCAGTATATGTGCATTGGTCATTCACATCAGAAGATTTGATTGTTTATACTTCCAAGATGCCAACTACATTGAATCTATAGGTAACTTTGCTGTCATCTGAAAAGTATATAAAATAATATTTGGGATTCCTGGAACATTATTTTATACACTTCCAAGATGTCCAAGAAGTTATTCTAGGTAAATCATGAACACCACCTTGGAAATTTATAAAAATAGCAATCCAAAATTACAAGCTGCCTCTATTGGCTTTACCAATGGTATCACTTCACTTTGATGCACACTGACTAAGTCTGACAGCAAAACAACCACTGGCAAACTAAGAACTATTGTCTTTGCTAATGCTTGTTGATTTTCTAGTCTGCAATCCCCTCTCCTCATAATATTTCACTTATTGGCTAGATGTCTATTAGTACTGTATACTGTTAACTGTATTGACTTGCTCCACCATTTTTACATGATGAGTGGACTCTCCTGGATAACTTTGATTTAATATGCTACGGCCAATCTGTTGTCATTTGAATAAGCATTGGCAAATCCAATAGGTCTGGTTTATAATAAGCCTGGGCAAAGCACTACGCTACGCTCGCGTAGTTTGAGAAGTTCGCGCTATTTCGCACTACGCGAATTGCATGTAGCACAGTGCGAACACGCGTAGCGTAGTACTGCGGTCATTTTTTGCTTGCTCGCGGTCCTCAACGTCAAGTTGGCGATCGCGAGCAAGCAAAATGACATCCCGGCGAGACTTTTTCCTTGTTCGCGATCAGCAACATCAAGTTGGCGATCGCGAGCATGGAAAATAAACCTCCCGGCGAGATTCCCAACGCGAGGAGGTCAGGTTTCTCCTTGCGAGTGGTCGCGTATGCTCGCGACCGCTCGCGATGAGAAACTACCAGTTCGCGTTGAGAAAGCTTGCGCTCGAGTAAAAATCTACTCGAGCAGCAGAAAACTACAGCTCGCACTGTGCAAGATGCCATTTTCAATGATTGCACAGTGCCGGTTGCATGTCCGCACTGTGCAATCATTGAAAACGACATCTGGCACAGTGCGAACAAGGTACTACGCAGTTCGCGAAGTGCTACGCGTAGCTCGCGTAGTGCGAAGTGCACTTTGCGTAGCTTCGCGAAGTGCTACTTCGCGAACTACGCCCAGGGTTAGCTTATAACTGAAAGCGTCTCCACATTGATTGGTCAGTTTGTGTGTGAGGGTGGTATTGTGGATGGGCAAATGCAAAAATGGGTCAATGGATGGATAAATGCATGTATGAGTGATAGAGTGCATATATGATGAGTTTTCACAATACTTGGTTATTCATGATTAACTCAAAGTTGTTTTTTGTAATCTGTGCTGAGCAGTGGAGGGCATATAGACAGACCTAAAATCATTCCAATGAGTTTTTGGCAGGAAAATCACAACATATAGTTAAAATTCATATCATACACAGCAATGTGTCACAAAGGAGCATTTCCAGAATATACTACCTAAAACAGTTTGATTTTCAACAAAAATTCCCATATTTCCAAATTATTATAGATTTCATAGATTTCTACACGCCAAATAATATAATTTTATTCCGAAAAATATTTTATTCATAATTTACGACGGTAAGGATTACATTACTGCCACTAACCATGTTAAATGCAGCCCCGGTTTAAACCACAAACCAAATACTAATACTGAAAAAGAAATAATACTATTTTCAAAATTATACCTTAGAGGAAAACAAATAGCTTGCTGAGCACACATAGATATGAAACACAACGAAAGGAATACAAAAGAATAAAAAAACGCTTTTGTCCAAAACGCTCCAAGCTGAAATTTAGTCCAGGACAATGTTTTGGCTATTCTGGAAACTCTCGGATACAGGCAATGAAAGAAATCATTCACAAAGTAGGTACCAGGACACTGTTGTGTCTACAAGCATGGTAACCCCGCCCCACACAAAGAAATTATAGAAAAACCTGCTCGTGAAAACGTAGACCGCCCCCTTTTTGTACAAAGACCTAGGGATGCTGAAGAAGAGATTATAGTTAAGTGAGATTTTAGTCTGGTATAGAAGGTGAAAGCTCTGAGAGCATGGAGAGAGATAACATTAAGGAGTGGGGATAGGAGAGTGGATGAGAGAAAATGTGAGAGTATGTTGTAGGAAGGAGGGAAGCTTGAGAGATTTGGGACAGAGCTGTGATATGAAAAGAGGAGGTGAAAGGAAGTAGACAGAAAAGGGTGTAAAAAGAGTAAAGTCAGATTTTGAGAGAACAGGGCAGAAGAGATAGGCTGAGAGAACCTTGATGTTACAGGCTCGGGCAGTGTTTACTGGTTGAGAGGAGAAAAGATTACAGACATAGTGAAAGAAATGTGCTGACATTCTGGGAGTAGAGAAGTTATGGGCTCTAGGCAGAAAAGGGGGCTGAGATGACAATCTGACTAGGCCTAGGCAGAACTCAGAGAGTTTTGCTCTGCAGAATTCCGCAAATTTACAAAAAACTCCAGCTGATTGAGCGGAACTCCACGAACGGACAGAGAAATACTTGCCCGGCTCTTTGCGCTGTTTTTTTTTATGCCGGTAGTGCATTTCTTGTAGAAAATCAGCATGAACTGCATCACGCAGTGTGCATGGGTGTGGCCATTTCGTTTTACCTCCTTTTCTGCTGTTCTGTGCATGGTACTGAGTCTATTTTTCAATCTCTTTAAATCTGTGACTTCACACTCATCCTCCCCTCATTTTCTTATTTTTATCAGTGTGTGCCTTTCTGTGTGTGTATTTTTTTGTTGTCTTTTTTTTTTTACTTTTTCTTGACTTTTGGTACTTTTTTGTGTACCACATCCTTCAGTTCATCCTTTCTGCTTTGTATTAATCTGTTTTTACCTGGCCCTCCGGCAGAACAACAAGCAGCAAGTTGCGGTGCCAGTGTCACCACAAGTCGCACACCCAGTGCGCGCCGGCGCTCCTCAGGGGTGCAGCTCTACTCCATTTCTACTGAGGCAGAGATGGTTGTAGTTTTTTTTGGGTACAGCGCCACCTCCTCTCCATACTGGCAGCAGGCCTGGAAGAGGGTGCGGCCTGCAGGAGCATTGGTTGCTGTGGGGCAAAGTGCATTGGTGCCGCAGCTTTAATACAGCACTGCAGTGCACCACACAGCAACTTAGGCACCGCCGGGCAGACATCATCAATCAGGAACAGGACCTGCTTGACCAGCTGGGTGTCGAGGTTGCGGGACTCGGCAAGTAACTCATAATTATTTTTTTATTTAAAAAAAATGCTATTTTTTTCCAAATAGCATGAAGCTACGTTGCAGTTACGAATAATATCTGATACTGATACAGCTTGAGCTAGTTAGGTGCTCTGCACTACCTATTTGGTGCTCGCTTGGGCTGATTATATAAGAAGTGATGCAGACTCCCCTGTTCTGTCACGATGATGGTAGTAAATCAGGGAGTTAGCATTCTCTGTGCCTTTCTTTAAGTAGCTCATACAGTCCCAATCTCCCGGTGATGTGTAGTATGCATTGAAAAGGGAGACTGTGTTGGCCCATCAAAGGGAGCGGAGAAGCAAAGATCATTCTTTGCAATGTATCAGTAGTTCAAAATATAGATTAGGTTTAGGAAATTAGGAATAGGGTTTAGGTTTAGGCTATTTGATTAAGGAACATACAATGCTACTGTGTTTGCCTGCACCATTAATCTATTTTTATCTGCTATTTTAGCAAGCTTTTCCTCTCACCTTATATGTCTTGTGGTACTGTAAGACTAAGAGAACACATTTTTGGTGCTGTGAAGACTGCAGGCCCAGGCAAGCTATTATTAACCAAAAATGTTTGTTGAGAAGGCTTTCTTGCTCATGCTCAAACAGTCACAATGAGAGAGTGTCCATTATCATGAACCTCCCCAATGTTGTGTTAACATTCATTTAAACAGTATACCTGCAGTTTCCATGACAGCACCGCAAGGCAGGAAATTAATGACTGAGATCCTATTGAATTTGCTAACCAAGACCATATGTCCTTCATTGACCATTCCACCCCTTCATTGCGTTTTACTGACTCATCATAGCTCTGACCATTTATTGCGAGAAAAACATTTTGGTTTGCTTGACTTCCTGGCTTTTCTAACAAGTCAACCAACAAGCCTCCCAAAGTGATAGTATCTATAGAAGATACTGCTAATTGAACTGTAGTGAGATATTGCTGTTGCACTTTTTCTTCAAAATAATAATAATTACTTAGGAGGCGAATCTGGTATCTAAAAATCTTTTTTAGCTGCACAGAACACCAGTTCCAGTGCCACTGGCAGTGTCAGCATGATGGAGGAGGCCCAGTAGGATGGAGGGGGAGGAGTCCCAGTGGTGGCAGAGACAGGTGTTGGTAAGTCACATTGCTTGTTTATTGACAAATTAAGTATACTGTATGTGTTAATCGAGGCAGTTATCCCACCCATCATCATCACCTCCCTGCCCATGGCATTTCGCCACCCGTGACCTAACGGCAGCATAGTTCAAGAATGCATGGCAGTGTAGGCTGTGCAATGTGCATCTGCTCCAGTTAAGGCGGCATTCAATGCATTTACAAACCAAAAATAAAGTGTTTTCCAGTGTCCACTCTGCTATCTCCTACTAGTACTTCATTTCATTATTTTTTCCTAATTTCTTTCACAGCCTACCAAAAAATGTAAAAATCTATTCTTAGCATGTGCCTCATTCTTCTGCCCACGTGATTTACGTATTTATATTTCATGGCTTCCTTGATGGATTACGTCTGTTCAAATTTTTCCCTTTCACCATTTATCCACTATAGTGACTGACTAAGCAAAAGCTTGGCACATGCTGATCAGTGACACCCCACTATTGTATGGCAAAAGTAAACCTAGTGTAATCCCTCTAAATTATCTAGTAGTAGAGTAACTGTAATTACTGGCCAGTGAAGGTATTTGTAGAACATATTTGTGGTGGAGAGCCAGGCCATGGAAAATAATTGAACTAGGTCCTGATTTAGAGTTTGGCGGGTGGGATACTCTTTGACAAACATGCCAAATAAATATGCATCCTGTTGCCTTCCCTGTGCTACAGTATATCGTTTTTTCCACTGTCTACTTGCAGCAGACAGGATATCTGTTTTATATGTGACATGTGTGAAGCAGCATTATTGTTATTCATCTGCCTCTTTGAAGTCAAGGTAGAAGGCAGTCGGCAAAAAGCAGAGCCACTGGAATACAATAATAAATTAACCATTACAGCTGCCCCAAAAACATGCTGCAGAATGCAGAGAGTAGCAGACCCAATGCTAGCATGCCTCCCTTAATGTTGCACAACAAGAATACAATTAATTGTGCTACATATATGCCTTACTCATTAACGAGAGGACATTTTTCTTTTTACACACCAAGTGTCTGGTTTTTTTTCTTCTATGAAATCCTTTGAATGAAAAAAATCACTTTTATTCTTGTGGTATTCTGGCTTAATTCCTTGCAGTCAGTGCTTTATGCGATGCATGTGTGGAGAGATCTTGGCCCTGTGACTAATCATATCAAAAATCCAATGGCCCTAGGGGACATGTATTGTTCTGCTACTGTGCCACTATATAAACAAGTGTTTCCACTGATAATTATTTACAATATATGTTTTTTATTCTTTTATTCCTTCATACAGCAAACCCTGCTGGTTTAGATGGAGGCCATCCAGGCTGAAAATCGCTGGCTGGTGGCTTTGGAGGAGGAGAAGGTGGAGGCAGAGGCATGTGCCACTGCCCCGAGGGCCAGTGCCTCCATTCTGGCCAGTGCCGCCAGCAGCTGGGATCGACCACTGCTGCCCTCCTCCTCCACATCATCATCATTTGTAGACCGCTTTCTCTGCCACCATTAAAGGAGCTGGCGCTGCTCCACCAAGAGGTAGCATGCCTTCACGCCCGGTTAGATGCCCTCTAAGCTCCTATTTTTATATATTTTCTTTAGTGGAAGAACTTTTCTTGTGGTGGAAAGGGAGATAATTGGGAAGGGCAATTGGGACAAGGAGTTTTGGACTATTTTTGGACTTTGGGGAGATGTATTCATTTGTTTGGGGCGAGGGGTGGGCCTGTTTTTGGTGAAGAGGGTGGGTTTTATTTGTAAACAAATGGCTAGTTTGTGGCTTGATATGAAGGCAATCTATCTTATGTCTTTCAACTGATTTTAGCGCAGCTTGCTTTTTTAATTGACTAAAAGCTGCCCTTTGAACAGTCACATACTGTACCTCAGCTTTTCTCACTAGATTTTCTCTAGCTGACTCTAAAGTTTCTTGTCATTTAATTATTTGCTAGGTTACTTACTTTACTTATACCCAAGCAATATTCTGCTACCAGAGTGGGAACACAGACTAGGTCTGTCCTATTACTATACGGTGTTAACATTATTCCACTGTTGCAGCACTCAGCCACTTATCAAAGTGTATACCAGTTAGCTATCCCCTTGTCCTCCTACCCTCTGTAACTATATTGGGGTATGCCTATGCCTATCGCCTACAACATACATAAAAAAATCTTAATCTTCAGTAGAAGGTACTAACTAAACTAGTTCACTTTACTTCTTAGTTCTCTTACCTGAATAGATGCAGTGATGACTGCTACCTCTCTCAATCTTCCAAAACCTTATTGCACCCAAGGTACCTTCATAATGGTGGTGGCAGTAGTAGCAGGCTAGTGCGCTAGTATGGAAGACATCACAAGCGAGGTCCCACTCCCACTAAGGAGAACTCCAACTGTAGGATTATTCAGAAGGATTATCCAATCACAGGCAACTAGATTGAAAGAAAACACAGAGTTTGTGGGTTATTTATATCAGAACGTATCAAACATAAGACCGGACTACCACCAAGACACAAAGACCTAATATTATTACAAAAACTAGCAGTAATAACTTCTGAGCAGTTGGGAGCTTGTATTTATTAAATGTATTAAAACAATTAAAACTAAACTTACTAAATCCTCAATCAGGACAGGAGAAGGTTAAGTGTTTAAGCAGCACAAGACCTGAATGATGATGTTGATGAATGATGTTATTTTTTATGTATCCCTTTTATGCGTGGGTGAGTAAGTGGAGATTCCGTGGGTGACAGCTCAGTCAAGAGATGATCCCGTAGTGAGTTGTTGTCACTTTCACCACATCTGCCCCACCAATTGTGTGATCCATTTATGGTGTAAATTCATAAATCACACTTCAATATATCGCACAGCGTTTGAGAAGAGGGTTGGGGGTTTGATTAATGGATGGGAACAGGTAGTTGGGAAAAGGTGTGACAAAGACAAACACTACAAAAATCTAAAATATTTATCAGGTAAACGAGCAGCACATCATCATCCTCATCATCAAATCTGTTGTGGGGGAATATGAAGGAAGGACAGTTCAATTAAATGTATTCTAACAGTCCTTCCGCCTCAGAGTCCCAAGTTATTATACATATAAATGTTCTATTATCTAGGTTTAAAAAATACACATTATGGAGGAGTGAACCCACACAGTTCTGAAAATTATGATTGTTAAAAGAAAAATTATGCTGTATATAAATACGAAATTAGGAGGTGTATCTGTGTACTTCGCTGAACGTCTGACTTGGTTGCTTGGCTGAACCGGTCTGGTAAGGTAAGAAGGAGTGTTCTGGAGCTTTTACCTTTTGTGCAGAAGAAGAGAAATCATGTGGATTGTAAAACATTAATGATATTGTAGACTCAAGGAGAAGGGCAGAAGGTAAGCTTCATAAGGAGTGGACCAAGAGGCAGAGCAAGAGCATAGGCTGCTGCAATCATTCATGATGACTCAAGTGTGATCAACGGAGAAGTTGAAGCAATTTTATAATCAATCCCAGACAACTAGTAACATGTACCTGGCTGTTCACTCTCACAACAGTCATTACATTTAGCCAAGAGTGTCCATCATGTGATGATGTGATATCACATGTCTATCTCCAGTTACAGCCCCCCGACCATAACTACATAATAGAGGAGTTTGCCATTTGAGCCAGCACACTACTTGGCATTTCCTGAATCACTGTACCTCTCTCCAGTCAACAGGGCTGAGTAGGCCTCTTAGACTCATCATCATGCTGGTTTCCATTTGAAATAGTTAACTTCCTTCTTCTGGCTATTGATGAGGTAGTCGCGCCCTGAGTCCTGACTTTGAGTAACAAATCAGTTCTACTGATGACTCAAATGAGATTAAGAGAGATAGACCTGTAGTGCACTGTTGTTGATGAACAAGAAGAGCAAATTAATTTGAGCATTTTGTGTAGATTTTTATTTGTTAACTAAACTGACTGGTCTGGTCTCTGAAGAACCTTAAGAAAAGTATAGCAAGTAAATCTAGCTAAGTGTGAAAGGGCCAGTTATCTACCAGAAAAATCACCCATCAGTCCTGAACTTTATACATTTTCGAAATCAAGTTTACAAATTAGTTAAAAATTATTGTATATCCTCCTTTTCACAATGGCAGTCTTGTAAATCAATGATCTTTAATGAGGCAGCCCTGCTAGGGAATGAAAAAACGAAAGATAGGTGTGAGACAGAGACAGGCATTGTCTCCAATGTCCTTAGAGGGAACGAGTAGGCTTCTTCACTGCACACTGACACAAAATATATAATGTTCCTCTAGCTATATTTTGTTTAGGGGGGCAAAGAAGTTCCAAGTGATACTCTGAACGTTCTATAGTGGCCTCCTTATTCAGGGAAATAGAGTTCATCCTCAAACTTAGAGGGTTCACCCATTAGTTGCTCAGCTAACGCACTTGAGTCTGACCAATTGTTGGCATGGTCAACAAGAGTCAAACAAGAAGTGGCAGTAATTGATGAAGTGGCAATACCTGGGACGCACATAATAGTTTCTGAAAAAGACAGTATCTCTAAAATGTTTGTAGATCACTATAAGGATCTTTATTCAACTGACTATCAGGTATCTAAACAAGCTATTCAGTGCTACTTTGATGATTTAGTTCTCCCTCAGCTCTCTAGAGGACAGAAAGAGGCTCTAATGGCCGACATTTCAGCAGAAGAAATCTCCAGGGCTTTGGTCTCAATGCCTGGAGGTAAGGCCTGTGGAAATGACGGTCTCCCAAATGAATTTTATAAGGCTTTCTTGGATGAGCTAGTTCCATTCTTGCTTGAGCTATTCAATCATGTTAAAGCGGGAGGTGACGTTCCAGCGGCCTTGAAAGAATCCTCGATAGTAGTTTCGTAAAGAAGGGCAAAGGTCTTAGGGAGGTCGGCTCTTATAGGCCAATCAGCCTCTTAAATGTAGACTATAAACTACTGATGAAAATATGGGCCAATCGATTCACCTCTGTGGCACAATATGCAATACATACAGATCAAGCTGGCTTCATAGTAGGCCGGTCAATGTCATCAAACACTGGTTATTTAATTCAAGCAATTGACTATTTTAATACCCACCAAACTTCTGCAATAATAATGATGGTCGATGCCGAGAAGGCATTCGACCTTGTGAATTGGGGTGCCTTATACTATGGCCTTGAAAGGTTTGGGTTTCTGGTGCAAACTATTACTATGCTCCAGAATACATATCAAGGAGCTCAGGCTCAGATTAGGATAAATTCAAAATCGACAGGCACAATAGATATTAGATGCAGGACCCGGCAGGGGTGCTCCTTGTCGCCAGTTTTATTTACCTTCTTCATAGAACCTCTGGCCGTTAGGATTCGGGATAATATAGATATAAAAACTCCAAAAGAGGGGATGTCGAAAATAAAATTATTCGCAGATGACGTCATACTTTATCTTAAACCGGAAAAACAAACTATTGATAGGATTTTAACAGAGTTCGCTGAGTTTGAGGCGATTGGAGGATATAAAATCAATCATAAAATAACTGAAGTATTGGCGTTAAATGTCTGCTGTAATTTTCTCCCAAACAATTTAAAACAACAAGCATATTCTCCTGATCCGATTCGCTATCTGGGAATTTATGTCTCAAACCAATATGCGGATTTATTTAGGTTAAATTATGAAGCAACACTGAGTAAAATTAAAGATCTATTGGGAAAGTGGATTCTTTTTCCCTTATTTTGATAGGGCGTGTTGCTCTAATAAAGATGTCAGTACTACCCTTACTATTTTTTCTTTTTTCAAATATCCCGATCAAAGTCAATGCAGTTTATTTTAGAGAATTGGAAAAATTATTTTGCCTGTTTATGTGGAATAAAGAAGTGTCATGGTTAAAACTATCAATCCTTCAACTTGATACTAGCTGGGGTGGGCTGGCACTCCCCCATATTCGTATTTATTGTGAAACAGCGTTTATGGATATAGTAGTTCGGCTGCTTGATAATAGGGGATCTTTGGATAGCTTTTTCCTCAGTAAGATGGTCCATGAAGCCAGAACTCAGCTTCTAGTCTTCTTAAAAACATCAACACTTCCTAAAAAAGTAAGATACAAGAAGCTTCAAGCACTTCCTAATAGACTTCAGAATTTTTATTCTCAAAAGCCCCAGTCTTCGGGATTTGTATATATGGGCTTGACAGAGTCCAGAAGTTTGGGCCTTTACATTCACAATAGTCATGTTAAACTTTGGGAATTAAAAGGTTTTAAAGAGCTAAGCCACTTTATAATAGGAGGTAGATGTATTAACTGGGAGGAGGTTCAGGCTAGATGCAGTATGCAGAGCAGGTTACTCTTTTTTAGCTTACTTGGTATAGAGTTTTTCGAAACCAAGGGGATCCCCTCGTCGTTATCAATTTTCTGGAAAAAATAAAACATGAATTGTCTTGCAATTTTTCAATTAGAGAGTGGCAAATTATTTTCCAATGCGGCAGTAAGGCACTGAGAGCCACAAACTTCAAAATAATGGTGTTTCTGTCCCAATGGACGGCTTATTATACCCCATATGCTTTGCATAAAAATATCCTGAGGTTGAAAATAAGTGTTTTCGTTGCCAGCAGGTTGGGAAGGGCGGCTGGTTACATGTTTCTTGCACATACTCAAGGTTAAGCCAGTTCTGGGTGAAAATGTGTGCTGAGCTCAGTCGTGCCCTCGGGAGCAATATACAACCTGAGACGGAGGTGGCATGGACTGCTAGACAGGGCAGCCCATAGTACTGAAATAGCTCTGCTGGAAGTAACAGATAACATCAGACGGGCATTGGACAGAGGACAGTCTTCCATCCTCGTTTTGCTGGATCTATCAGCAGCGTTTGACACCATTTCCCACTGCATTCTTGAACGTCGGCTTTGGGAGATTGGTGTCAGGGGAAATGCTTTACAGTGGCTTAAAAATTATCTTACTGATCGTACCACGATTGTACAGTTAGGAGATACCATCTCGTGTAGTAGATCAGTCAGGATGGGAGTAACCCAGGGCTCTATTCTGGGCCCGACACTCTTTAATCTTTATGTGACCCCTCTGGCCCAAGTGATTAGATCCTATGGCTTTGATGTTGTGTCGTATGCTGACGACACTCAGATTCTGAACACTATTGGTCCGGATCCAATGGAAACTAAGCTCCGTTTTAAGAACTGTATGTCTCACATTGATAACTGGATGTGTACCAATCATCTGAAGTTAAATGGAGGAAAGACTGAGATAGTGCTTTATGGTAGGGCTCATGAGTTTTGGACCCATGACTGGTGGCCTTCTAATCTTGGCCCTTGTCCTACTTCAACATCAACGGTGCATAATCTTGGTTTTCAAATGGACAATAAACTGTCCATGAAAGACCATATTAATAAGACAGTGAGCTCCTGTTTTGGTATCATGCGTAATTTGCGCAAAGTTTTTAAATGGATTCCGATGGAGGCAAGAAAACCCTTAGTACAGGGACTTATTGTAAGTCGTATGGACTATGGCAATGCCTTGCTTGCAGCCATAAGTGAGAATCTTCTCTCAAGGATGCAGGTCTTGCAGAACACCGCAGCTAGGTTGGTACTTAATCTTCCACCAAGATCTCCATCGGTTCCCAGTTTGAAACGTTTGCATTGGCTGCCCGTAAGGAAGCAAATTCAATTTAAGATTTTGTTTAATGCACAAGAATATGTATGTAAAAGGTCCGGGTTTCTGGGCAAAAAAGTTAAACTGGTATCTATCTGGTAGAACTTTGAGATCCAGTAACACAGCACTTCTCGTATCTCCCAGAATTCGTACCACCACAAATGGAGGCAGATCTTTTTCCTTCCTTGCCCCCTCATTCTGGAACAAACTGCCCCTTCATTTACGTACTACAATCGATCACAACTGCTTTCGTAGGAAGTTGAAGACATGGCTGTTTGACATCTAACTGCACCAAATCTATCTCATCTCAGAGTTATCCACCAGCGCCATGAGACATTTGTAGTGATATGTGCTCTTAATAAATATCCCATGATTTGATTTGATTGTTTGGTTTCTTAAAACAGAGCCTAAACCAAGTTTTTATAAGAGGGGGGGAAATGTTTTTATCAATCTCCTTCCACATGGCACGTTTACTGATTCTCCAGAATTGGAAAACAACTAAAGCCCCGATCTTTCTCGAATGGTATAATAAAATTAAATGAGTAAGAATTTATGAAGAAGCTTATGCGAAAAGGGTGGGAGCTATTAGAAAATTTATTTCAGTCTGGAAATATTTTGATCAAATGGAAAGGGATCTCTAGGGGCAACATTTCTGTTGGATTTATGGTACTTTAGCACTGGCACTTTAGTCTATATGAAATTATCTTTTTCTAATACATATCATTTGTGATGATTATATCTTCTCTTTATAGAAAAGGATTGTTTAGTACGAATTGTTTAGTATGAATTGAATTTTGAAAAAGGAGGTCTAGGGGTAACATATCCATTGGTTCTATCGAACTTTAGCACTTGCACTTTAGTTTATATGAAATGATCTTTTTTAATTACATAATATCTGTGATGTTTACATTTCCTTTTTAATCAAAAGGATTGTTTTGTATGAATTATATTTTGGATATAATGGAAAAGGATTTCCAGGGATATCATGTCCGCTCGATCTATGCCATTTTGAGCACTTGCACCTTAGTTTTTATGAAATGATCTTTCTCTAATACATATCATTTGTAATCATTATATTTCCTCTTTAAAGAAAAGTATTGTATAGTATGAACTGAATTTTGATCGAATGGAAAAGGATTTCTAGGGGTAACATATCCGTTGGTGCTATCGCACTTTAGCACTTGCACTTTAGTTAATATGAAATTATCTTTTTCAATTATAAAATATTTGTGATGTTTATATTTCCTTTTTAATCAATAGAATTGTTCAGTATGAACTGTATTTTGATTAAATGGAAAAGGATTTCCAGGAAACATATCTGTCGGATCTATGGCACTTTAGCACTTGCACTTTAATCTATCTGAAATGATCTCTTTCTAGTACATAAACATTTGTGATGATTACATTTTTTCTCTAATGAAAAGGATTGCACAGTATCAATTGTATTAGTATATCTGTTTTTATGTTTAACTGCCTTCTTCTATGTCTGTTATTCTGCTCAATAAACATTTTTTTTTTAAAAGAGTCTGACCATTCACCCTGATCCTTTTCTTGTGGTGTTTCAGAAACAGTGTGCGCAGGTAGTATGAAGTGTTGGTTCATTTTAATCATGGCCAATCTCTCCTCGAACGGGCCTTTCTAACTGTAACAACTGTGTCAGCTGCAGTGAACACATGCTCAGCAGACACACTGGCTACTGGACAAACCAGATACTTAATTGCCAGCCTGCTGAGCTCTGTCCATTGGCTCATCTTCCCACAGCAACAGACTAATGGGCTTTGGTCCACATAGACCTATTTTGGGTCATGCAGATACTCTTGGAGCATCCTCTGAAAGGTCATTGGTGCTGCCACCCTCTGTTGCCTTGACCTCTGCACTCAACTTAAGACCTGCTGCTGGAAACCAAGCGATTGCAGCGGATGGGTCTGATTCTTCTGTTGCTGGTGTTGTCTCAAGTTCTGTTGGTGTTGGTGTTGCTGGTGTTGGCTGTTGTGAGACAACAGCACTGACTTCTCTGAAGGTTGAAGGCTACATGCAGAAGGTCTGCCCAGGACTCTAACATCAAGTTATTTCTCTTCCAGGTTTCTCGCTGGCTCACAAATCCACGCCTTTTATATTGAAACATTCCCTTCTGAAAAATAAATGAAAATGGGCAGTATTTTTTCTACTGTTGATCATGTATTGTGGCACAAATGTACTCTTGGAGGACACATACTCTCTTTTCAGCCTTAGATTAACATCCAAGCGAAGGATTAAGCTCTATACCAACTAAGGTGCTTCTCCATTGCTATTCATACCAGCAAACCTTTGCAACACCTTTTCTAACTGGTCCTGTAGAAGATGCAACAACGGGATACCTTGTCTCATCATACTGTGCTCCTTGCTGACTTCCCATGTGCAAACCTCAAAAGGAAGTAGCATTTTATGTCAGGCATTTGATTAGGGTCCATTTGTCTATCTCCATGGTTATACCTTTCCCAGTTGCATCCCCTCCACTTTGAAGGACATAGTTGGTGGTCAGTCTGTACTGCTCAAACAGATGTTGCAACATGTAATAGGTAGAGTTCCAATGTGCTGGCACCTCCTGTATGAGGGCTTTAACTTGTACTCTATTAGCACAGTGAATGATACCGTGCTGCTTCAGGCTATAAAATAATGGCTGAAATGAGTGCAGATTCTTCTGACGGTTGTCAGTATGCTGCTGACTATGTGTTCTTTTTTGAGAAAGTCCTGCACAATCAGGTTGATGCAATGCACCATACACAGGACCCTGGAATATCCACCATCCGCCATGGGCTTGAATATATTACTGCTAATATCCGTGGCAATAAATCAATTTCTGAGATCTCTGGGTTTTAGCCATTCAAACACCTTGCTGTTAAAGTCTTCCAAGATGTTTGCAGCTTTATGGGATTTTTCCATTTTGAACATTGTTACTGTTTCATGCTGCTGGATGCCCTTAAAAGTTTCATCAGCGCTGAGACCTGCAGATAGATGTTGCCTAACCCCACACAAAAGTGATCAGTGTGCAGTGATACACATGCAGTCAGTTGCTTGAAAACTGGTCCACGTGTCAAACTGGATAGTGTGAACAACACTCTGCTGCAAAGCTTGTCCAACCAATTGCAGCACATCGTGATGGAGCGCTGTTACAGCAACTCTGGCAAAACGGGTCCAGCAGCGAATCTTCCATTTTGGTCAGATGGCCACCTGAAACTCTGTACAAACCCACTACTTCCATAAAATAAAAACGGAGGAGGTCCAGCGCTAACATTTTAACCAGCTTCCCATTCTGCAAACATGCTGTTGGCTGGTTGCTTTCATAGTGCCTTTCCTGCCTACACATAGTAGTAATAGTAGCTTGGATTTGTTTCTTTTGTGGTGCCACTGACACAGGTGACTTCTGGAGAGAACCAGGATGTGATAGACTCAATGTGCATCTTGGGGCAGTCACTATATGCTGTGGTGTCTCCATCTGAGTATTGTACCATTTTAAGGTTACTGATGCGAGAGATGCTGGCACACTGCTATTGACAGGGCTGCTCTGTGTAAAGCTGTCAACCTCATCTTTCTCATCACTTCCCACTATGATTGGAGCTGATTCCCCTCTCTCATCACCACCACCACCAGCAGCAATTTTTTAAGGTTCTCCTCTCACCAGATCTCATGATGTTTTTTTCATTTGGGTCATTTGGCCTCCAGTACAATAGTGTGAACCAGGCTTACCTCAATGAACACTTGTGTGGCAAATGGAGCATATTGCAATGTTACCCTCCTGCTTTCTAATTTTAAAGTAGTCCCAAACTGGAGGGGAGAACTTGTTTAGTGAGTCACTGGTGCCAATGCCTGAAGAATTTGAGGTAGGTGGGTGTGTCGACGGTTGCCTCTCTGTAGTGTGGCACTTCGACTGAGGTAGTGGCAGAAGCAGGTCTCAGCGGGGGCCTTACATATATGGAAGCTGGCAGTGGTGGCGGTGGACCAGTCCCTCAGAGCAGGATGAATAGTAGGGGTAATATCAGTGTCCTCTGAGTCAGCTTCCATGACAACGACAGGCTCGTCCCTCTCATCCCCTTCCATAAGTCTAAGGCTTTCATGAACTTTCTTTCGTTTTCCTTTGTCTCTTGTCTCTTGTGGTAGGTCTTGGTATGTGCTGGTGTCCAATCAATGTCCAGGGGCTTGAAGAAGATGGTTGAGTACCCTATCTTTGTCTTGCTGGAGATCGGGAGGTCAATGGTTCAAGAAGAGGTATAGCTTGCTCAGCCACAAAGCTCAACTTCCTGTTCTGCTCCTACTTCAAGAAGATCTATTGCTGGCTATGGCTCCTGTTACCCACTTTGCTCACTTTCCTATAACGATTGGGTATTAGTTTGCAGCTGGGACAAATTCAATTCAGACTCACTGCTCTTTGCCATGATTAAAATGGTTGCCTTGTTGAGAGGCAAGGCTTGGGCTTAGGTTGCAGTGGTGCTGTCATTGATGCAGGAGTGCTGCTCCCAGCTTGCTTCCCAGAGGACGGCGTGGCAGGCACACGAAGATTCCTGAAAAAGGAGGATGATGGTAAGTCAGTGGTGGCAATCTGCCTTTTCTTCTCCTCCTCACTGGCCACTTTCTTGGCACCACCTTTGTTTCGGGCCATCTTCAAGCTCTATCAGCACTTAGCTGCATAAGCAGAAACAGAGTAGGACTCAAGTGATGTGGTCACATCACTTAGCGCTGGCCTTCTGTCTAGCAGTACAGTGGGTGATGTCTCTTGCGCACCTAAAAGCAAACAAGCAAGAAAAACATTTAGTGAAACATGGCATTTTTGTAGTTGAATTATTCATAGTACAGACAAAATAATTTAGTAAGTTTATCCCAAAAACTTAACAACAATAGTGTATCCATTTCAAACCACACCATAATGTAATATTTACATCAGGATAACAACATGCAGATGTAACTCTTTGCTTTAGGTGCATCTAAGGGGGGGACATTTGTGGCAGGCAGGGAGGTGCAGGGATAAATTTCAGAATCATTATAAAAACAATGCTGATATATGCTTACAGCAGGCAGGGTGTGCAGGGGAAAATTGAATAATCTATAAAAAAGTAATGATGGTGTGCATACATGGCAAGCAGGGGGTCCAGTGGAAAATGAATAATGGCAATCCTTAAGAAATTATTGCTGGCGTGTGCCAGGCACCTATGGCAGGCAGGGAGTGCAGGGGAAAATGAATAGCATAATCCTTATAAAAATGAATGCTTGTGTGCAGCTGCATCAGGTGCCTATGGTAGGCAGGGGGTGCAGGGTGGAATGAAATAATCCTTACAAAATGAAAGCTGGTGTGCCCCTATGGCAGACATGAGGTGCAGGTGGAAAAGAGACAATTCTGGTGTGTGCCAGGCACCTATACCAGGCAGTGGGTGCAGGGGAAAGCAAATGACAACATCCTTAAAAAAAATGGAGGTTTGTGTGCTGTGCAGCTCCGCCAGGTGCTTACGGCAGGGAGGGGGTGGAAGGAAAATGTTTTTTAAAAAACTAATTGCTGGTGTACTAAGGACTATGAGAAATCTGCTCGGTGGCAAGGAGGTGCAGGAGGAAAATGTAAAAAAAGCATATAATATTATAAACACTGTTCATATATAGATATACTACAATGATCCTCAAGCACATTAAACTGATATCAGGGAAAATAAAGTAAACAAAATGAACAAAAACCAAAAGGCATAGCCCTCTTTATAGAAAATGGCTTTGAAAACTGGAAAAAAATATTTAACACACTGGCTGGCCCCACAAAATGCCTCCGGCCACATGGTCAAACAACAAGAAGAAGCAAGGAGGCATGGACAACAAGGAACACATGCAGGCCTGTGGCAAAAGCACACTCTCTGGCATCACAAAATAGATGCCAGCCACATGGTTAAACAACAACAATAACAAGCAAGGAGGCATGGATACCAAAGAACAAATACAGGACTATAGCAAAAATCAAACTTACTGGCTGCACAAAATGGCCAAAGGGCAGGCCACATGGTCAAACAACAACAAGCAAAGAGGCATGACATAACAAGAACTCATACATGCCTATAGACACTGCCTACACAAAATGGCCATCAAAGACGAAATGGTGGCTGATAGAAAACACACACACACTCTTGCCAGACAAAGGAGGCATGGTAAACAATGAAGAAATCACTACCATTAATTCAGCAATGCCAAAAACGAGATTTAAGTGAGCTTTTAAATTTTTAAAACACACATTCTTCCAAGGTATCAAATATTACCTCACTGAAATAACTTTTTGCAGATAAAGAAAACATGTAATCAAAAAAACAATAATTTAAACCAGTGCAAACCCTGGCCAAAATCATAGATGTTTTAAAACAACATATACCACAGATTAATTTGTTTCATATACCCAATGACTAGTACTGGCCGGATGGCCTATGGGAAGACTAGGCCGTATAGTAAAATAAATGAATAGTGCAAATTTCTCAAACATGGAGAACATTTACTGAACTGTGCAACCATTTTCCCTTATAAAAGAAAAGATTAAGTGCAAAAAAATACTAGGCCCCTACTGCAACTTCAGCCCACCAATTACAACCACAGTCAAATAAAAGAAATTAATAAAAGCTAAAAGAAAATACTAGTGCATGTCCTCTATCAAACAATACCCTTACCCAAATGTTTTTGAACCTAATTGTTGTGATGTCACAAAAGCCCTTAAATCCAATAGTATACATGCAGGTGGGATACCCCTTCCAGGGTGATTCACATGCATCATAAATTACTGTAACGTAACATAACACTAGGAATTGCAGACAAAGAGAGTGTTCCTTTCACCTTGAAATCCAAATGAAAAGTGACAAGGAGATGCACAAAGCATATAGGAAGAGATTTTTCAACAGGAAGAAGTTGAGGTCTCTGGGGCACTTCCAACCTTGTTTACAGAGCCTCGCATGTGTCAGCAGGAATATAATTCTGCCACATGACAGATGGTACAATTTGACAGGAGCTCCGCATTACACACGTAGAGCAGATCAACCTGAACTCCGCAAGCAGAAATATATTTCCACCGGGCCTAAATCTGACGTAACAGTAAGAGAGGGGGTGCTTAGTTTGATCCAGTGGTTGCCAGTGGGCGCCACCTGCATTCATTCTTGGGGACTGGCACTTAATTTTCTGCATCAGGCATTTACTGAGAGCAAGATAAGGAAAAACACGCAAAGAGGAAAGATGGAGGAAGAGAAACACGTCAAACACATCACAAAGGGAGAAAGCAGAAACCTGCAAGAGTGAGATAAACATGCAGTGAGTGTATGGCAGTAGGTTAAAGAGGCATGAGGTGGATAGGACTAAACAAGCTTGGTATTCAGGACACCCTTATTGAATTGCACAGGTCAAGATTTCTGACAGAGCCCTGGGCACCAGCACTCATTCTTTTAAAAACTGAGCACTCAATTGAGGATAATGAGAAGAGTCAACTGGGTATCAGGGAAAAGTAGTAAAAGGATCAGAATGGGCTAAATTATGATATGCTAAGACAGAGATGGAGATAGAGATGGGAAAATGGTGATTGACTGAGCGAGTAAAAAGTTGGGTGGAAGGGTGAGGGAAGGGCACATTGGGTGACAGGCTATGAATGTGATAAAATAATAGGTGAAAATTTGAGAATGATGATAGTTCAGTGTGATAGGCCGAGAGAAGATGTGTGAGAAGCTAGATGGGTGAAGGGGCTTATAAAGAGAAGGCAAGTGTTTCTAGAGTGGGACAGAGGGGCTCAGAGAGTGTGGGCAAGGGGCGGCAGCCCACAAGAAAGAGATGTAAAACTGATGGACTTGGCCCTTTATGCAGTGTCATCACCCAATCTATTGCCTTCACCCTCCTGTTTTCTGAACCCGTTGTTGTTGGCTTTTAGAACTCTGCACACTTTACAACTGCTAACCAGTGCTGAGGTGCTTTTGCCCTCTCCTTTAAACATGGTAAAATTGGCTTACACTCAACTGGCATATTTAATGTCCTTGTATGACCCTTGTAAAGTGGTACTACCTGTACGTGGGGCCTATAAATTAAATGCTACCAGTGGGACTGCAGCACTATATGTGCAACACACTTACGAAGCCCTGCAAACCTGTCTCAGGCCTTCCATTGCAGCCTGTGTGGGCACTTATAACCTGCCATTTTGGCCTTGCAAAGTAAACCTTTTGTCTGGCCTAAACCTTCCTTGGTAGTCCCTGAACAGCCCATATGGCAGAGTGCATTGTAATTAAAAAGTTGGATGTGGACTTTTAAATTTTACATGTCCTGGTAGTGAAAAACCATACCATTTGGGTTATCTTATTACATTTAATAAGTGATTACCTTAAATTGTGAGCAAGTAGGAATGTCGACTTTGGTATCTAAAGAATTGTAATTTAAACACTCTATATTGGTAAATTTGGATTTTAAGTCACAATTCTGAAAATACAACTTTTAGAAAGTTTACATTTTCTCGTCCCAACCACTTGGTGCTTACAGCCTGTATCCTGGGTCACATGACTAGGTGTAGCTGGCAGTTGGTCTTTGTGTATTACTCTCAGATTGTGCGACAAATGAGGAGTAGGTTTTGGCAGGATGGGCCATCTCTGACTTGATGAGTGGGAGGAGTTGTCACCTACCACACTTGCATATCACAAAGATTCTGGCTCAACACACTCCTAAAGGGTTTGACACTAGTCTTGTGCACCTCAGACAAGCTGGGACCAGGGCAAGGAGGCAGGAAATTCCTAATCCCTTTGGGGTGGAAAACTCCAGAATCTTCTCCTCAATCAAAGCTTACCCCAAGTGTAAATATTGGACCCTCAGACCCAACTCTTTGGAACACCACTGGACCTGTGGAAGACTCACAAGGACTGCAGTACTGCTCTGTTTCAATGACTGCTACTTTGCAGATCTGCTACACTGCTGCCCTGCTGCGTGAGTGAAAAGGAGTGTGCCTGCATCTTGAACCCAGGACCACCAGAGTGACTACCAGGGCTAGTTGGCTGACCTCCTCATCAGAGCCTCAAGGACAGAAAAGGCTTCAACCACCTATAACCCAGCAGTTGGACTCTGCCTTCTCTGAGTCTTGCCCCCTAAGTGTTGCTACCCCAGTCCTGGACCCTTGAAAGTGGACCTGAAATTGCTCTGCCAGCCCAGCTACGGTCCAAGCAGAACCAAAGCAGCATGACATATCCCCTTGCAGCTCTGCATCAGAACTGCCACTGCACAATGCATCAGCAATGCAGGACCCCACAGCACTATGCTGCATTGGAACTGTCAATGAGCGATGCTTCCTCGACTCAAGGCTTCGCATCACGGCCCCGCAACTCCTAGAAACCGACATTGCCCAATACACCCTTTATGAAATGTTAAATCGCTGCTGAGCTACCCAACCTTGACACAACATCTTGCATCACAGCCTGCAGCCCATTGGAACAGCTGTTGCATGATGCCTTCTCCATGTGGTATCCTGCAATGCTCCACAACCCAGATTGTAAGTACATTGTTCAGCTGGCCTAATTTGGTCATTGTATCTGTTCCATCGCAGTCCACCTGAACTTGTGACTATATTCCAGTGGGGCGCGACCAGATACCACAGTTGGCACATTGTGCCTCTAGGCACTAGTTTCAATTATATGTTTGAAATTGCCTTTCTCTTGTTCTACTTATTGGATTTTTGTTATTTTTGTCTCAAATAATTTATTCAATTTTACTTTCAAAAATTGCTATGGGATATTTCTTGTTTTGTGTTTTCACTTCATTACTGTTAGAAGTGCTGCATAAATACCTTACACATTGCTTCTAAGTTAAGCCTGACTGCTTTTGTGCCAATCTGCCAGAGGGTTAGGCGCAGGTTAATTAGGGGTTGGGTTGTGACTTCACCCTGACAGGAATTGTGATTTCTGCTTGAGTAGGGTTCCACCCCCTCAACCAGTAACCCAATTTCCTACAGAGAAAACATAAAAGATAAATGCAAAGTAACTGACTGAGGCAAGTAGTGAAGGATAGATTACAACGAGGGGTAGGAGTAAATGTATACCAGTCTGTATATGTTGATCAAATGGAGGCAAATTAATTGTTAAAAAAATACAATGGTGAAAATATTGCTGACAATATGATATGACATTGGTCACCTGTATGTAATGTAGCAATAGTATGAATAATTTATAATTCAGATAACAGTAATTACCAAATTATTAGTTTCCTCCGATGGATTACCCAACAATGAATTTAGAATCCTAACCTATATAGCAATACACAATGAACCATATAAGTGCTTTCCATTTGTTAATCTTTATTCGGTTTTAAAAAAAAACATAAAAGATACAGGATAACAGTTCATACATATTGATGAAACACAGTTAAAATACAAAATGTTCTATTATTACGGCCTTAAACAAATGCAGGTACTAAAATTTGTATATTTACAATAAAATGCCGGCGAGTGATATATCAAGTAAGGTTTGATAAAAATACTAAGCTTACAGTTCAGTACAATTAAAACATAGAAGGGAATACATAATATAATCCAGGCTGAGTTAGGAAGGTGCAAATACTAGAAAAGTACATGTAAGTATTTAAAGCTCTCTTCATAGATTCTAGGTAGCAACAAGAGTGCAAGTGCTTTTGAAGTGCATATATGCGACCTTGAGCAGCACGTAGCATATGCAAAGGGTACATGTTAATGTCTAAAGCATTCTGCCTAGTCTCTAGACAGTTCTAACATGCAAATGCAAGAAAGTGCATATTGGTAATTAAAACAACACCTAAGATTATACCATTAAAATCTCCTGCCTTTTTTTTCCCTTAATAGACCAACGCAAACAGAAATCTGCTAACACTAAAAACTATTTTCTGTGAATTATCAGTTTTTAGTATTCTTTTAGCATCAGAACAAGACCTAGGGCCCGATTCACAGAACTAACTTAAGACAAAATCCTAAACTTACTACCATTTTGGTATTCACAGAAGGCACTTACTCATTTTGGTATTCACAGAAGGCACTTACTCATTTCGGTATTCACAGAAGTTAGGAGTCCTAACTTTAGGACTCCTAAACTGAGAAACATCCTAATTTTAAGACTTTCGGTATTCACAGAAGGCATTTAGGAGTCCTAAAGTTAGGACTCCTAACTTCTGTGGATACCGAAATGAGTAAGTGCCTTCTGTGAATACCAAAATGAGTAAGTGCCTTCTGTGAATACCAAAATGGTAGTAAGTTTAGGATTTTGTCTTAAGTTAGTTCTGTGAATCGGGCCCCCCGTTCCCAAATTCCGACAGATAGGTTTAATCAATGTTCGCCTTGGAATGGCGCATGCTGGGCAAAAGAAAAGTATATGTAAATTGTTTTCTTGAACATTGGGTTGACATAATAAACAACAATCCTCGTTATTCTCACCTATTTTTCGACCCCATTTCACTGTATTAGAATTAATTTGCAAAACACCATAGCGAAATTTCATGTACAAGGATTTTGCCAACTGAGGCTGTGCTCTGTCCAGATATTGCTCAAAGGTCGAATCGGGTTTGTAAGAAGGAATTGAGACGTTAATCTAATAACATTTGGGCAGTGGGAAACACTATTTTGTATGTATGCCCAAAAAGCGGTTTTCAATGTTTTTTTGAAGGTTGATGTCAATAAAGTGGGTGCTTCCCAAAAAAGCTTCAACCTAGATTTACAAAACCATATGTGCACATGCTTAATCCACTGGAGGCTAGTAGACTAATCAAAGCTTAAAAATTCTTATAACCCTTCTTTATAACTTGCTAGTTCTGTTGTGGTCCACAATCGCACCCAGAACAGCAGCGGTCTCTGTGTAGCCTGTAGGTCAATGCATTTTATGTTCAAATCCATGACAATAGGAATAACAGGTTTGCGCACAGGGAGACATAGCAACTTCCTAAAAAACATAATTTCTTCCCCCGCAAACGTGTTCCTACAGGTAGCCCCCCATAGTTCTGCACCATAAAGGGATGCTGACTGTGCCCTGTGTTTATACACTTCAAGTGCAGGGTACACTGCCTTAGTGATACTAGTCTGATGTTGTTTTAGTATTGGTGAGGAATTTTGGAGCAGGATGGTCTTACTGTTTTGCAGATGTAGGTACCAAGTCAATTTAGTATCAAGTGTGATACCCAAATAATTAAAATTACACACATATTCTAGCTTCTGTTTTTGGACAGTAATGTTCTTCTTAAACGATTTATGTGGTTTAACTGCCATGTATTTTGCTTTGCTAGAATTTCTTTCAAGACCCTTTGAATCGCAGTAATCACTGAAGGAGTCTAATAGATTTTGAAGTCCCTTCAGAGTTTGAGATACAAGAATGGTATCATCCGCAAATAAAAGAGCTGATACTGGCACCCCACCTAACTTCGGTGAGTCATGTATACACCCCAAAATATATTTCAGGGCATCATTTACAAATAAAGAAAAAAGAGTGGGTGCCAGTACATAGCCCTGTCTTACACCCCTCCTTATGGGAATTGCCTCATTAAGCTCTCTACTAGGTCCCCATCTAACTTTTGCGTAGTTGTCTTCGTGTAATCCTATTATTTGCACAAGGAGATTCTCAGGTACACCTTGGTTTTTTAGGGAACTCCAAAGCAAATCTCTGGGGATAAAGTCGGAGGTGGCCTTCAACTCTATAAAAGCTATATACAAGTGACCTTTATTTAAAATTGTGTATTTCCAACTCATGCAAAGGAGTCTAAAAGCCTGGTCTATTGTACTAGCTCTCACTCTAAACCCAGCCTGGTTTTGTGATAAAATATGGTTTCCCTCTATCCAGTCATTTAATTTTGATAAAGACTGCTTAGCATAAATCTTTTGTAAAATATCAATTAAACTTATAGGCCGGAAATTTGCAGGGTCTTGGCGGGCTCCTTTTTAAATATGGTAATAATTTCTGCCCATTTCCACGATTCCGGTATTGGGACGCCAGCTGCCACTGCATTACAGAGAAGATTGGTATATGGCCCCCAAACAGTTTTATCATGCCTCAACAGGTTGCCTGGTAATTCATCTGGGCCTGAGGCTTTCCCGGGCTTAACTGCGTCGATAGCTGCTAGGGTACACCCTATACTAAAGAACAGGGCTTGAGTTTGTTCCCTTTTGGAAATTATTGCAGGGTTTTTTATGCATTCTTGCTGATTATTTGTTGGATCAGTTATGGTCTTTGAATACAGTTTTGAAAAATGGTTGTCCCAAGTACCTGAGTCTAAAAAGAGATCCATACTGCTTCTTCCCAAATTGGCTATCAATCTCCAGAAGTCTGCGTGATCCTTTGTTTTGGCTGCAATAATCAATTCCGTCCAGACACTATTGTCCCAATTTTTCTTAGTTTGCCTTGATATTCTTTTATACTTGGATCTTTTATCTCTTAGTGTATTGACATCATTTGGTTTTGCTGCCATTATAAGCTCACTCTTAGCTTTGCGGCACTCACTGTTGTTGTAACACTGATTAGCTGAGCTATAAGTGGCTGCATTCCCCCCCATTCTCCCTAGAGATCTAACTCAAGATCTGTTTTAATTTGTCTACCATTGTGTGGTGGATCTGCACTATAGGGATCTCTGCAACAGGCAGATCAATTTACGGAGAGATGACATCTGAAAAGGTGTTATAAATCCTTATCATAACCTCGTTTTTACCCACTATTGATGGTCATTTCAGGGCTCTATGGTTGTTACTAACTGTGGGTTGGGTTGATATTGGGTTGTTATCCACTTCATAGGTTGAAAGAGAGAGCCTGCTAATGTTAAACACAAAGGGTAATGATCACTATCATCTCTGATTTCAACTTTTAGATCATGGATGTTAGGCCATGAGTTATTAGATACCGTTATTTAATCAATTCTGCTTTGTGGTTCCCCTGCTAAATCTAGGGGCACTCGGTCTATCTGACGGCAGTCGACCATTACAGGCCCTAAGTCCCTGCCCTGAGACTAGTCGAATAAGTTGTGAGGCTGCAACTGTGCAGGGCACTGCAGGGATGGTTCCCGGAGGAGGAATATTATTAGCAATATTCTCCTCTTTAAAGATATTTTCCAATCCAACTACCGGTTCAAATTTACAGTTAAAATCTTCCCCCACAATTACAATTGCCCTCGAGTCAATTGTGCTTAAAAATGTATCTAACAACTCTTTAACTGGAGATTCCTTACTGGTCTATTATAAATGTTTACTATATACATTTCAGCTTTATTGTGTGTTAATACTTTTATCCCCAATATGTCTTGAGTTGGAAAATCCAGCTGAGTTATATCAACACTTAGGGTGATTTTTACCCATAGGACAAGGCCACCCGAGGGTCTATCTCTTACTGAGGGGATGGCACTAACACTGAATGTTTTATATCCACCTTGTGATGGGTTTCCAATGCCCGAGTTTCTTGCAGCAGGCAGATTTTGCTACGATCAATATATTCCTGCCATTTGCCATCTTTTAGATTTCGTTTCAGCCCTGCTATGTTCCATGATGTCAGACGCATTTCTGATTGCTGAGTTGGTGCACTTCACATATGTGGGATATCTAAGGCATGATCTGCCCCTATTTCTCCCCTAACTTCTTGGACCTCTGATAGCTGAGTTGGTGCACTACGCATATGTGGGATATCTAAGGCATGATCTGCCCCTACTTTTCCCCTAACTTCTTGGACCTCGTGATGTTTGGTAATGGGATCGGAAGGGTATGATTCTTCATTGGGTAAGATAGGGGGCCCCACGCTTTAATTAAGTGTGGGAGGCAACATTAGCTGTCAATCAACTACCTCCAAGATATTTTTGAATGATCAGGGTTAGGTGATGAACTGGGTTTGGCAGATTCTTGACAGTTCTCTTCTGTTATACCACGGGGATTAAATAATCTGAATCTCATAGAACTGCTGGAGAGTGGTACCGTCCTCAGATCAAGGGCTGCTAATCCATCAGCTATATCTTTTGTTTTTAACGTGAGTAGTATGGTATCAAAGGCTGAATTTTTTGTGGTTAAACGCTCCGCCTCCAATAGATCAGATCGGATTACAGATAAACAGTCGCGCTTGTGACGAATCCAGTGTATTACTTTATTTTTCAGCGACTTCGTCCTCCCTATATGCGGAGAGACTAAGTTTGGGGATGTTTGTCATAACTACTTTCCAACCCATTTGTTTGGTGTAACTACTTATCCTATAAGTGGTCAAAATCTGCTTATATGTCTAATGGGTCGGTGTCTCATGTGCTGTGTAGCATGCTAATCCTCCACCCATGCTGTACTTTCCCAACCATGCCTATCCTCAAAGTTTTTACATGATGTTTCCGGTCTTGAGCCCTCTTGTTGTGACCCAGTTCTTGAGTCCTTCAATTTTTTAGCTCCTTTCACTAGATCTTGTGATCTCAGATAATTATTTACAGGATCTTGAGGGACTATCTTGTTCCTCGTATACATGCACAGTGTTCTTCTGGGGAAGATTCCCTAGATGCCCCATTATGAATTGTTAAGTTACATATTATTAACTTCAGGTTAGTGACCTCTTTTGTTAAAGTATCTAATTTCTGGACTAGGTCAGCTATCAATTGCACATTTTAACTATTGTCCTGCAATGCTAATGTTATCGGCGGAGCATGTGTTTCACTAGGTTTTCCTTGTGTATTGACATGTTGTTGTGCCTGCATTGTTGTATTAGATGCCTGTATGGGTATTTCCATGCTGTTAATGTCTGGCACTATCTCTACAGCTAGGGGGGAAAACCTGTTGGAACAGACAATTGGAGTCAGGGTCTCTCCGCCTCTCTCAGCACTATTTGGTACTTCAGGAGCGGTACACATTGGCTCCTGGCGAACATCGTGGTTGCTTTCATTCTGGGCCATATTTTACTGGTAGCTAATATCTGTTTTCTATCGCTGGGGTTCAATTACTACTGTTGTCGGGCGCTTTGGTGTAGTGCTCACAAGTACTTGGGGGACATTTGGTATAAAAGGCTGCGATTTTTGTTTTACTATTGTTAATTGATTTACATTTCGTATTTAGCAATGATTCCATCCCCTCAATCAATCAAATGATCAATTTCTTCAAACATGCAATTTCCAGCTGTGTTCTTCCTTATTTTGGAGGATTTACCATTAGCTACGCCATCGGATGCCTTCCGTTTACCCATCAAATCAGCAAAGGATTTTTTATGTGTTTTAGTGCTAGGGGCAAATCACTTTCCCAAATGTACACCCACACAAAGTTCCCTTGTAAATTTACCTCTTCCTTGTTGCAGGTACTAGGTTAATACAAACGAAGGGGTTAATAGCCTGAGCAATAAATGTCCAACATATAGGGAACAGTCCATATTTGTAGTTGTCACAGAAATCTTCTTCTGTTCTTTATTTTCATTTAATGCAATTCAACAGAGGTGTAGATTCTAGCCAACACGTGTTGCGTCTATTTGGGGTAAACCATAGACTTCTTCAGGGCAGACTTAAGTATCTATATCAAGTCCGAGATAGAAGTAACAAAGGCGCAATATCCACATGAGCTGCTCCAAATATGTTGGAAAAAAACACAACAGAAACGCAATTGTATATCACAAAAGTAAGCAAGCTTCACTAGCAAGGCGTTGAGCTCTCAATAATGAGCCACAGGCAACAGCACGAAATCTGAATAAGAAAGTGGGTGAAGCCCAGGAAATAAAAGGGTGGCTCGTAAGGGAGGAGGAAGCGAAATTCAGATTTAAAAAAACCCAAATATTATGCTTTTAAATTAAAACTCATTAAGATCATCATGGGTATACACCTGATAAACACGTTGGCAGCTCCCACATTCCATCCTCTGCATACCACAATCGAGGGCACTTGTCCCAGCAGCCACTCCTTCCTCCTCCAATGGATGATGTCTCTGACCTCCTCCACAGGAGTCTAGAGTACTTCCGTACCCAGCAGTCTCTGGTCAGCTCAGACCTCGGGTTGCTGCTGTCTCCTCTGTGTGCGCCGGCGGGGTGCAGCTCCTTATTTCTGCATCCTCCGCCCTAGGCTGGAGGCGGGTACCGAGACGCTGGTGGGTGTGGTGAAGCAACTGTCAGCCTGTGGGTGTCCCTAGCTCTCGTGTTCCGCTATTTGCCTGCCCGCCTGCTCTTGAGTCTGTTGTTCGTCCTCTTCCCCCGGGCAGTCGCTGTGCTGGGGTGGGGATTGGCAACGCCGTCCCGCCCTACACAGACTCGGAGGAAAGTCGGTCCTAAAGCTGCAGCCGCTGCGGGGTGCGACGATGGGAGAACTCTAAGCCGCCCCCACCCCACCGGATAATTAGAAAATCCCAAATCACAGGTTCGGCTCTCCCAGCTCTCTGATCTCATTACATGTTTGGGTTTAGCGATCTTCAACGAGTCATCTCGGTTTCACTGATTCTGACTTTCTCTTGAAGTGGCGTGTAGTCTGCCTTTAGGGAGAACGAAGGCGGCTTTTCATTCTTGAGACACCACATAACAGCACGTGGTTCTCCAGGTTTATGTTGCACACTGTTAGGACACCAATGCCTGGAAAAGATTGGCTTTAATATGCTAAAACAAACAAATAGCATTTATGTATGCCTTTGTATGGATGTGATAGCACATTAGTGTCAGTCCTATTGGCTATACCACGGTTTGTCTTACTATATAGTCAGTCTACCACGAAGAAATGCAATAGGAGCGTTGTCCTACTGCCCCCTTTTTGGGGTTTTTCAGAGTTTTATATAGCACGAACTTGACCTGAATCGGGTATCAGAGCGCTTTACATAGCACCAGTTGCGTTACATGAGGACACATTCACGGGAAGATTAAGTGATTTGCACAGAATCACAGGATGTTCAGCGTCATTGCGAGACTCGAACCCAGTTCCCCAGATTCCAGGTCGACTGCCCTAGCCGTTAGGTCAACTCCTCTCCCCTTCGAGCTGCCACGTGCTTTAAACATTGTACTGTTTACTGTTTATGTTCTTTATTTAAAAAAATAAAATAAATAAACCTCATCCCTGCCGCTGTTTGGGCAGGGTGTTGGCTTAACCTATCTTTTGATTGGCAGGCTGCAGGCTTGGGATAAAGACAAGTGCATTTGTCAGGTTGAGCAGGTCTCTTACTGTGTCCAGCTCAACATGCACACTTATCCCCTTGAACATGTGCTGTTAGGCAGCTAGAGGGAAGGGAGCGCTGCAACCTAGTCTACCTCAGAGTGCTGGATTCACCTGCTTCAACCAATCTGTGCACGGCTCGCATGCTGTTTACTACTGTAAATGGGATGGTAGCAACGCAAGGATTGGCTGTGATCATGGAGCTTAAGTTTAGACTGTCCTTGCTGACCTATGTTCAAAGCAGTGGAGGGACGGGCATATCAAAGACAAAGGCCAATCATTGTGAGGATTTATTTGAAGACTACCGTGGTCATATTTTTGCCCTTTGCACATGACGAGGGATTCTGGAACATAGTGCTATGTACAAGTTCACAGGTCCGCCGTGACCGGTATTAAAATGTACCATGTATTAAGGGCCTTATTCCTCATAGCACTGGGGAAGCATTTTCCCCAGATTTCATAAAGGAGGTAGCAGCAGGATGCAGGCTCTAGGAATGTGCATGGTTTAGCAGAGGGAAGACAGCATCTGCAGCACATGTAAGAGCATCCTGCCTAAAAGTGCACAAAATGTAGAGCTCTGGGGTGCTTGTTGATCGATCTAATCACGCAATCTGGGCTATCTGTATTTGGGGAATAAGATTTTAAACGGTGGTGTTTAATTGAGCTGTCAGCATTGTGTTTTTCTGGAAAGTGATTTCAACATAAAGAAGAGTGGAATGGAATGGCGGATTTCAGGGAATGATGGGAAATTTCCTTAGAGCAGGAATCTTAAATCATGATGCCTCGCTAATTGCCTTTCGTTTTGTCAGTGAATTATACATACACATATATTATCTACTGGCGGTCGCCAGTAGATAGTTATAGTTAGGATCGTGTTTCCATAGGAAATCTGAAAATTCTATTTTGAATAACTTTGGCGCCGGTTGATGAATCCTCGCGAAATTTTCAAAACTAATGGGGTGTTCCGCTCAGCTCCTACCCTGAAAGTCTCGGGGTGATTCGTCAAGCGGGGGCCGAGAAAAAAGGGGGGTCCCAAAACGCGTTTTCCCCATGCATTTTCCCATAGGACCTTTAGTCGAAGGTACAGCCCGAACGGCTGAACAGAATTACTTGAAATTTGGCAAAGGGGTAGTCCTCAGGTCAGGGAAGTGCCTTTTGCATATCTGGAGTCAATCTGTTCAGTATTTCCTGAGAAAATTGCATTTAAAAGCATATAAATATCTATAAGCGCGCACCGTGCGCGCACGGTGCGCGCACCCTAACGTGCGCGAGCGTAATTCTGATTGGTTGTTGGATGTCAGTCAACATTCGAATCGGTCGAAATCAGGAAGTGTCGGCCGCCATCTTGTCTGTCGCACTGAAAAGGAAAGGTGGAAAAAAGGTGGAAAAAAGGTGGAAAACGTGAAAAGGGGGCAGGGAAGAGAGTTCCTGACCCCCTAGCCTTTGTCAGGGGGTCACAGAAGAACCCCCAACGCGCGTGCACGGTGCGTGAAACGCACCTTGCGCGCACAGTGCACGCACGGTGAAAAACCTTAAAAAATATATATATATTAATAAATACATAACTTAGCATTTAAAAAACCGTACAAATTCACTTAAAAAACCATAGGTTTCACACACGTTATAGTTAGGAATTAGCATTTAAAAAACCTTGCAAATTCACTTAAAAACCATAGGTTTCACACAGGTTATAGTTAGGTGGACATTTCACTCGTAAAAAACCAATGAAATTCCCTTGTTATAGTTAGTTCAGATAACTATAACTCGCGCGACCGCCACTCTATCACAAGGATGATGTCATCAGTGATGTCATGAGTGATGCCACTGACCATATCATGAGTGATGTAATATGTGACGTCATGAGCAGTGGATTGCGGGCGCGCGAGTTATAGTTATCTGAACTAACTATAACAGGGGAATTTCATTGGTTTTTTACGAGTGAAATGTCCACCTAACTATAACCTGTGTGAAACCTATGGTTTTTTAAGTGAATTTGCAAGGTTTTTTAAATGCTAATTCCTAACTATAACGTGTGTGAAACCTATGGTTTTTTAAGTGAATATATATATATATATACACATATAATACACATATCTTTATACTCATACGTGTGTGGTAATGCCATGCATTGTAAAGCAGGTTGGGTGTGGTAAAGGCATGCGTGGTAAAGACACACTGCGTTGTTAAGCTTTCATTGAATGCAAGGCATACATGGTTCAGACTGCGTTGTAATTGCTGTCTCCCTAGAAAATCTATGAGGTTTTGCTGAGAACTATCTAATTGAGAAGGCCATAAAATTTAAATCATTGTTTAGATACAATTCCGGCTCTCCTTAACAGTAGGGAATGTGAAACCCCAGATGTTGAGTCAGAAGGGTACATTAGGTGACAGAATGGTTAGCTCTCAATTCTATAAACATGTTATTGCCTTAGGTATAACCCAACACAACAATCCATACATTAGCACATATAAGAAATTGGGTTATTTGTTGAGAAGGGTGGAATCCATGCTCAGGCAACAGTTACAGTCATGGTCATTGTGAACCACAAAAGTCAATAAATTTACCTGTGCATAAACTCTGGTAGTTTTCATTAAGCAGTCAATCTTAACTTAGAGGCAATGTGTATAATGTTTATGCAGAAGACACACAGTAATAAAAAGAAAATCGAGCACGAAAAATCCCGAGCCAACTTAGAAAAATAGAATAATTTTAAGTAAATAAAAAAATTATCTACATCCAATTAGTAGAACCGGAGACACTGATGTTTAAATGTTTAGGTACAAAATAGCACCACAAATGGTGCAAATCGCCAACTGTACTTTGTCAAGCTGGACCAGGCCTAAGCTAGACATTCAGTCTGACTGCAATGGAGGATGGGCTGGATACAGGACCAAGTTCAGTCCACTAGAAGTGGTATCTTATGTCTTTGATGCGAAGTCTGCACAATGTTGGTGTGCAGGGCTTTGCGTCACTCTGCGTTGATTCCGATGAAGCTTTCAGCCATGCGGCGAGGGTTTGTGGGGCTTTGCATCACTCGGCGTCCATTCCAATGGAGCATTTAGCTGTGTAACAAGGCTTTGCGGGGTTTTGCACGTCAATCAGTGTTAATTCTGATGAAACTTCAACTGGCCAGCGAGCCTTTGTGGGTATTTGCATTGCTTATGGTCATTTTTGATGAAGCTTTCTGTCGGGTGGCGAGGCTTTCAATGGCTTTGTGCCACTAGGTGTTGGATTTGGTACAGAGCTGCGTGGCTTTGCTGGGCCCGGCATAGCTTTGCCCCAGAAATGATAGAACCTTTAATTAGGCAGGGAGGAGTGCTCTCTGATAACAACCAATGGTTCTGGACCTGGGCGGAACCTCTTGGGGATCAGGATTCACTCGATCAGAGGCCAGTAGCAGGGCTCAACTTTGTCCCTGGAAGCTTGTTGTGTCCCTGTAGCCAACTGACCCTTGGTCACTTAAGGTAGCATGGGATCAAGGCAAGCAGATCCAATCTTCTTTCTTCAGAGAGCCCTTTCTTCAAGCAGTCCTTCGAGCAGCAGAGCAGTCCTTCTGCTAGAAGGACAGTCTTTCTTCTTAATCTTCCACAGGTCCAGGAGTCCACAGGACCATAATTAAGGTGGGATCTGCCCCTCTGTAATTCTTTAATTCTTTCACATTGTTTTACATTCTCCCTGGTGTGGGTAAAGGCTCCCCCGGAAACTTTATAAACTCCATTTTGTATGTAATGCAGAGTCTGTGAATATGGTATCGTGTCAGACTGTAAGCTGCAACAGAATTTCTTGTCATAGCCAGAAAATCAGATCTACAGATCACCCCAGATCTAAAGATAAAAATAGCAGCCAAGTAAAGAAGTTCTACTTCAACCTATCAGATTTGTTTTACAATTACATTTTTTTTTAATCTTGCATTTTGTTCTGCAGAAAATGTGTGAATTAAAACTATCGATCTACAGAAGATTAACATTTAAAGCTTTTTATGATACCTTTATATAGCACACCTATATTGAAACTCCTGAACAGTAATAATTTACATAGTACAGTGAACATGTTACATTGTAAAATCAGTTGAAAACAACATACTTGAGCAGCAGTTAACAACCGAATGCATTCAAGGCAGACATAAAAAAATATATATATAATTGTCATATGTGGGTAAATGGAAGTGTGACTAGCTCAAAAACATGCCAACAAAAACGCTCACATGAGACAAAAACTTCGCTCTAAGTAAAGTTCTGAGCAAAATCATCCCATCCCTAAAAAGAGCAACATTAATAACCGAGAACAATGCAATCCTGTTTTTAAATTACAGAATTTCCAAAGGTCTCTCAAATGAAATCAATAAATACTGATAGAAATATATCCAACTTGACTCTTGAAGAAAGGATACATATCCTGTTGACTAATATTCGGAACCCAATGTTTGGCAACATCTTCTTTTCAATGTATTTTTTATTACTTTTTTTTCTTGGAGTTTTATATAGTGCACACTTGATCCGAATGTATTGGAGTTCTCCACATGAGAAACAGTCACATTATACAAGGCCACATTCATTTTCTTTAAGCTCTGGGATATTAAGTGATTTGCCCACAATCAAAGTATGCTACGCCAACACCAGGACTTGTACCTGGTTTCCCAGTTCCATAGTCGGCAGATCTTCTTATATGCAAAAAGTTTAAGTAAACTAAAAGGCACAATACGTGACTTAGTCAACAGATATAAAATCTGAACAAGAAGCCTAAAAAACACAGAATACAGTTGTACCTGCAAATGCAGAGGCGAATGGACAAACCGTCTGATAACTTCAATTCAAAAAGCAACAACAGTTGGGTTCATCCACTGTCTCTGGAGAATAAGAAACAATGGGGCATATTTACAAGGAGGGAACACCTCCGTAGCGTCAGTTTCTTGATGCTACAGCGGCTTTTGGCACTTCTGTTAGCCGAACTGAACGAAAATGAGATGCAATGTGGGTGTTTCAGTGTAAAAATTCTCACAAAGCCTACTTTGCGATATTTACAATGGTTTATCGGTCTGACGATACTTAAAAAAACTCACGCTAAAGCCAGTTAGTGGCTGGATTTTAAGACCAGAAAAAAGATGGTCTAAAAAATAGTGCAAACACACCTGTACAAAATGGAGAAAAATCCCAGCTCCTCATTTGCTCACCTAATGATGCCATGGAGGTACTACTCTTGCAGCTTGGAGCTCCAAGAAGACCACAACAACCAGCACCACTGCCCACGCCACCAGGAACACCCCAGAGGCAGCGCCAAAGAATAGAGCAGGTGTACCATCAAAGCATCACCCTGATAGACTTCCAGCCAGAGGATGTGATAGCACACTACAGGCTGAAAAGGACCGCCATCTTACACTTACTCACACAGATAGCAGCAACACTGCAGGTACCATCACAGCGCTTCACAAACATCCCTTCGCAGGCAAAGCTACTTGCAGTGCTGATCATTTTGGCCTCTGGTTCCTTTCAACCAACCACTGGCGGAGTAGGTGGAGTCTCACAGTCAACCTCCTCCAGGTTCCTCCCCAAAGTCTTGGATGCCATTATCAGCCTGACATGAATGCACTCTCCTGTGTTGGGAGAGTGTCCCCTTCTTGCACTCAGTGAAAGAGTTCAATCGTTAATCCATAAGATATCAGTCTGACGCCACAGCACCTACACTTCCCCAAAACCGCACTGAAATAACTTGACAACAAACAAGGCTTCTATGACATTGCTGGGTTTCGGCATGTGTTGGGTGCAATTGACTGCACCCATGTTCTACTTGTGCCTCCTACGGACACTGCACATATATACAGGAACAGGAAGCACACACATTCCATTAACGTTCAGGCAATTGTGGACCACCTGGGCCTGTTCATCAATGTTGTTACAAAGTTCCCTGGCAGTGTGCATGACTCATACGTATTTCGCCAATCGGTCATCAACCAGCGGTTTCAGAATGGCACCTATGGAAATGGACTGCTCATTGTTAAGTACAAACTGAACACACCACACACCTCAAACATGTAGCTCACATATGAGACTATGCACAGGTAGCCAATGTAATATGTCATGCCTTGGGACATGGTCAAACTATATACACAACCACACAATGCAAATTAATCAAGAAATTTGGAAGACAGCCCAATAAGGGAAGAGCCATGAAAATATCACACAAACCACTATGGCACACTTGTAACATAGATTTAGCAGAACTCATCAGACCAAGGGCCCGATTCACAGAACAAACTTAAGACAAAATCCTAAACTTAGTACCATTTTGGTATTCACAGAATGCACTTACTACTTCTGGTATTTACAGAATGAACTTACTACTTTTGCGATTCACAGAATAAACTTACTACTTTTGCTATTCACAGAATGGATTTACGACTACTAACTTTACGTCCGCACTCGGGCCGGAAATTCCGGCCCGGAGGCGGAGCTTCTGGCCCGGAGGCGGGGCTTCCGGCCCGGAGGCTGGGCTTCCGGGCCGGAGGCGGAGCTTCCGGCCCGGAGGTGGAGATTTTGGCAATGGCTAAATCTCCGCCACTGGCCGGAATCCCCACCTCTAGGCCGGAAGCTCCGCCTCCGGCCCGGAAGCCCCGCCTCCGGGCCGGAAGCTCCGCCTCCGGGCCGGAATTTCCAGCCCGAGTGCGGACGTAAAGTTAGTAGTCGTAAATCCATTCTGTGAATAGCAAAAGTAGTAAGTTTATTCTGTGAATCACAAAAGTAGTAAGTTAATTCTGTGAATACCAAAATGGTACTAAGCTTAGGATTTTGTCTTAAGTTTGTTCTGTGAATCGGGCCCAACATTTTTATCAATCAATGCAGTGCATGACACAGAAAATATGCTTCTGCTGTGCCACATACATATTGAAATCAACACATGTACCATATGTACAACAAGATTACAGTTCACCCTGCTCTCACTTGTGAAAGTGCACATTTAGCTGACGTGCAAAAACACAGTCAGCCATTCACCATGCAGTGGGTGTACCTGCATCATGGCTCTGCAAGTATTGCTGAATGAAGGGAGCACTAACTGCCCACAAAAAAATCAAACTTTGCTTAGAACATCAGTCTGTGTTGTTGCAGACTGGATCATGCATAGGAAGAGCATATAAATTATCAAAAAATCACATTCTCAACACATTTGTGCGTCCACATGTATCCCCTGGTGAGGTGTAGCAATCTGATGCACAAGCAAAAAATCATAATGTGTGTTGTTTGGGAACAGACACACACAAGGGTAAATTTATGTGTTGTTCCACAACAAGCATACTTGCAGAGTCTAAGTCAACTCATGCACAATGACATCAATGTACATGTATGCTGTCTTCAAATGTCCCAGTAAGTCAAGTGCACCAGATAGCAGTGCCACTGTCACCTAGACACTGACCCACCTTTGTGGCAAGCTGTATATAAAGATCCCACAATTAGTCCAACGTGTAGCAGACAAGGATTTTCACTCTTAGTTACCCTCAGCGCAATGACCACCAATGATGTCCTCAGATGATGTAACAACATAGTATTTATCCAAAAGTCAAGGTGGAAGCTGAATCAGGAACATGTGCCAATGGTGCACCCTCCCCAATATGTGCACAGGAGACGTTCTGTTTGTGCAACAGGCCTGTAAAGAAACTATCATGTACCTTTTCATTGCCCAATACATCCTGACAGTCACAACATGGAGGCAATACACAGGACCCGGACAATGACAACATGGTGATGTGTAGTCAAGTTCATTTCACAGATGCTGGTGAATTGTTGGAAACTCAACATGACAAACCAAAAAGTACAAACTTGCACAATGCACACACACCAAAAAAGGCACACAGCAAACACAGCAGGCACATATTTTAATGGACAAATCTCTTTAATCTGTTTCAGGTGATCAAGGATATGCACTCACACCATGGCTGATGACGCCCCTCAGAGTGACACTCACACAGGCCCAGAGAGACTACAATGTTACAGTGGGACGCACTAGGGCCATAGTTGAATGGACATTTGGAGTCCTCAATCCAGGTTCCGGTGCCTAGATGTATCAGGGGCAGACTCCTTTACAGTCCCAAACTTGTCTACAAGATCATAATGGCCTGTTGCTTTCTGCACCATATTTGTGTATGCACAAACATACCATTGGATGAAGACCAGGAGGAGCAGGACAACCCATATAATGGCCAGGCCGAAAAGGCAGATGCTAGATACTCCAAACCTTCTGCTGCTGGTACAGCAAGAAGAGATCAAATAATATATACTTTTTTTCAATTTATCACAGGAAAGAAATATCACTTCACATGTATATTTCTTTCAATAAAAAAGATGGTCAATTTGTCTAATAAAATATCAATAAACAAAAGTCCTGTATGGTTGTTCTATTACGTCAGAAGTTCATATATCTGTCAAGTAAAAGGCAATAAAAAATGTGCCACTCAGCTATCACTTATAGCAGTGGACAGAACATCAATAATCCATGTAAACACAACATACAACAAGGTGCACAATAAAATGTGTTGATGATAGGATGCAACACATGTTTGCCTCTTGAATGTCAAGATTTGCAAGCAGATCACATGTCCCATGTTGTCCATGTAAACCTTCTAGGTACATGCAGTTTTTACCAGGATAATCAGCAATTACAATCCCTGGTCCTCCTCTCCTTCACTCACAACCATTACTAACAATGCAATACTACAGCAGGCGTCAATTTAGAACACTCTCTCTGACTCACTGACTCAGTAAGCATAATCCTTGCTGAGCACAGCTAATGAAACACAGGGTACAACATTGAATGCAAACTAGGCAATTCTAAATACTGATGCAGGGGATGCAAGTGGACACTCTAATTTGCCTCATCACATGTCCCCTCTATCACAAGTCTTGTAGAGCAGATGGGCCTCATCCTTGACTGTGATGTGCTGTGCAACATACTCTTGCTTAAATACGTTGAGATGACATTCAAAGGGATAGGATGTCTACTCTGTAACATCAGTGTACTCTTTGTGTGTGTCCTGCAATGCACACTAATATTGGTACATTACCAGTAGTAGCCTTCAATTATGAGCACAAGTTGCAACATGCATAGTTTGAATGTCACTGATGTTAAAACAATAACATGACAAGACTTGCCAACATGTAATATTAATTGTTCATGCAATAAGGTCAAGAAAATGGGACCCCCATATCGCGCATAACGCAGGCATTGTCATCCCTATCACTCTGCTGTAACTCAGCAGAATATGTGTGTGTAGACCAGCGTTTCATGCAATGGCACAGCATGATCCTCAGGCCATGTGGACTGCTTGTGCAAACAGGCATTGTTACTTCTGCTGTTGCAATGACTGTGTGCAAAGTGCAGCCTTGCCATTCCAAAGTAACAATGACATGTTCACATGTTAAGCTGGGTCTCCAACATGCTTGTACATGGCTCAGTATGTCATGTAGAGCAATGCATAAATCTGACATTTCAATTCCATTATGCTATCTGTTACACACATTTAAGCATGCATTATCTGAGCTGTGTCTGTAGGATATTGTATTCCATAGGGTACTAATAATATAAGTACACACAACACCAAAACTAACTCACAATAGTATCTGTCCATTTCAAACATATTTTAACATACCAGATAATCTGAGCTCATTGCTGACATGCAGGACTTTGCTTGTGATGTTGTGTGCACAAGAACATACTCACACCATGTAACGTCTTGCCTAGCATTTCAGGTAATCTTGACAATGGAGATGGTCATTGCACACTGACCAGAGACCATATAATGCAAAGTACTGCATGAAATGCATAGACATATCTTGTGAAAATGAAGCCATGAGTGCCGTAGCACAGGCTGTCATCAATGTCACCCACTGTGTCTCCAACTACTCATGCACTCAAATATGAATGTGCAGCCATAGCTGTGCACTGCATGCTGCTGTGCAGATCTCATAGACAAGTAGTGACTGCCTGTACATTTATGTAGCAAGACCACCATACTGCACAAACATCACAGCAATGTGTGATGTCATAGACTCACATGTAGTGACACATTCCACCAATGCCAACACTAATGTGTGACACACTGGCATGAGTCTACTTACACACATGTCCAGTCATGAACAGACACCAATGTGAGTAAATAGTGCCTCCTAATGGCTCAGGACGACTCATACATGCACAGTTCAGATACATTTCAGATGCAACACACAAAAGTACAACACACAGATCACATCACAAATACATATTATCTCATAAAATGGTACATATATTGATCATGTATCAATAAGCGATAAGAAAAAATAAGCGCAAATCAATGTTTGGGGCAATATTTTCCATTTCTGGCACGAAAAATACTTGCTAAATACAGATATACACATGAAATCTTCCCGCTCAGCACCCAGGCATGAGAAAACTTGTTGCAAAACAAGAAAACGGGCAGCAAGATGACAGGAAATGATGTCAGTGCATCCTGGCACATGGAGGCGTACAGTGCACTTTCACTTTCTCTTTCAGCCACACTGTTACTGTCTTTTGGGATTTATGGAGGTTTTGGAAGGTGGCTGCTGGTCTTGTTGAGTTTGAGAGAGTTCTGTGTGTAGTGTACTGTGCATATTGTCGTTGTTAAGTCCTATGTTCTGTCTCTACGTGTTAATTGTGACTGTCTTATTGTTTTGTTGGGTGTACGTCTCTGGGGTTTCATTGTATAGTTAAATATTTAATAGGGGTTGACTGTGTTTTTTTGGGGGGTTTGCCTTGGGGAAAGTTTGTATTTGTGGATGTTGGGTCAGGGTAGGGAGGGTAGGATGTTCAAGGGCCCCGGGAGGCCTTCCTCTGGCTTGTTAAATTTTACCTGCCCAGGATGGTAGAGGCTGGGACATGCATCCTACAGGGATACGATGTAAAAGTATGGAAAGTGAGATAGGAGTGATGTAGCACCTAAAGGTTTTGAAGATTGTAGGGGTGAATCATATTCACTGTTAGTTGGCACCCGCATATAATTAATGTTTCTTTAGTTATGCCGCGCGAAATGTATTAAGAAATTTATTAGCTATGTCGCAATGTAGAAGCGTTAGGAGATGTGAAAACATATTGTGAATGTATTTAGCAAAATGCATAACGATTAGTTCCTGTTTAATGCAATGTATTAGGCTAAACGTGTAACCTGATTGAAGTAACTCATGTATGTCGTTTATCCACGTATATGAAAGTAAAAGCACTAATGTTGGAATGTGATTTAATAGTGTGTTTAACCTAGTAGAGGCCCGAGTTCACATATATTGTTGAGAAGAAAGGCCTGGTATTTCTTATGTTAGCTGAATGCGGTAGGCCGCAAGTGATTTATTCTAGTAGAGGTTTTGGGCTGCAGTAAATTGTAAAGTTAAAAGATGCGAAGTATTTCTCCATCCCATGATCTCACCGCAGGTGCAAGGACAGTTGGTTCGTTAGTAGAAAAGGTCCTTGTCTAAGAGTTGAATTATGGGGAAAGCCAGACATGGGAGTGCATTGGAATGTGCCAATCGCAACTCCTAGTGCCGACGGTGTCTGGGACTCAAGGCCAAGCTGATGGACGATGGAAGATGGACAGAGCTGGATGGAAAATTACTGGAAGAAGACCTGGTCGAGGAGGTGTGCCGGAGGGCATGTTCTGGGATGTGGGTTTTGTATTAGGGATAGCACCCCGAGGGTTGAGCAGAGAAGAGGTAGGCGGGGAGCTAGAAGGAGCGTTTAGAACAATCTCTCTAAGTGAAGACTTCTTAGGAAGTTCACTTCTGACACCTTTTCACGATTTCTTGGGTCTTAAGGGAATGGTAAGCAGGGATGTCATCTAGCATAGAGTAGGGAAAGAAATGCTTTGGTTTAATGATTCCTAATATCGACATTAGCTTGGTAGTTATCTACCTCATGCTTTTAGAAGCTGTACTTTTGTTTATATTCAGTCGAATACGGATTCTTCGTAGAGTGGCATTTGTATTAGTACCCATTTACCTTTTGTGCCTTGTGCTAAGGTGCTTATATCTGCAGATGTTTTCCTTGATAATAAAATCCCGAGAGAAATAGAGATTGAGTTTCGAGTCCTTAATTATGTCAAATTGCGGAAGGTATTCTTTGATAATTGTGTTTGCTCCCTCCACGCTATTGGGCAAGTAAAAAGGTCCAGTCGACCAGAGTGGGTTCTTGAGATAAATGGAAACAAGAAAATTGGGCCCCAGCAGTTGGTAGCAGAGTCGGATGGTTACTTCCGATAGCGAGGGACGATTAGATTAAGATAAGTGATCCTTGAGACCCATAGACGATAAGTGATGGTGAATCATCAGATGGTGAGCAGCAGACGACGCGGATGATGAACATAGACGGCGAGTAGCAGTGCGGCAGGAGGCAGCAGTTTGTGGAGTGAGTATGAACAGGATGAGATGTTGTAGATTGCGGTTTTGATTTGTTGTATGATGTCTTGCGGAGTTGGAGTGAATGTTGAGTGATTGTGAGATCAGGCTGTGAGCGCGCGCAGCCCGGGAATTGTAGTGTAGAAGACACCCGTGGTAGATTTTGTTGACCACCCAAAGGAGATCGTGAGGTACCATCGATCACCTGGACCGAGATAGGGGGAGCGAATGTGTGAGTGCATGACAACTCGACGCTGGTCATGGGTTGTTGTATGTGGATTTGAGTATTTGTAACCTATCAGAGGCGAACTTTCTGCCCAGACGGGGACAGACAGTTGCCAACCGAGGTCAACAATTTCGAGAGACTGTGGACGAACAGTCAGAGGCTGTGGACGGACAGCCAGAGAAGTAACTTGTTTGGGACAAACGGTTATTTCAGTGTATGAATGGGACGAGTGCAGGCGTGAGACGTAAACAGTAAGGAAAGGGAACTGCTGCGAACGAAGAAAGGTGACGTCAGAGAGTGTCGCGCTGTGATAGGCTGGTTGGTGTTAGTCGCGCTGTTATTGGAGGGTTCGACATCAGGAGGTAAACAGTGTGTGAGATCGAATTTTGTCAATCATGAAGTGTTTTAAGGTTTTTCGAGAACTGTGTAGAGGTGATAAACATTTGGTTACTCGAGAGGGAGAAGAAGCCCCTCCCGAGGACACTCCAGCACATTACATGGCAAAGAATGTGGGATTGCATACGATAATTTGGCTTGAGAATTGGCATAAAATGACGCAAAGTGAAGGAGAATTAGCATTCCCGAGGTATGGCTCATTCAGGTTAGCAGTGTTGTACCAGTTGAAATCTGTGATGGCGGGTTTACGACCTTTGCCAAGGCAAACACAATTTGAAGCACTACATGTGTGGATTAGAGCAGCGCATGATAGGGACAGAGGAAGGAATCAGGAAAGGGTGAAAAAGTCGATCAGGGCTTTCCAGGATGCAAGATGGGATGCAGCGGAGAAAAGGTGGAGAGTACAGGCGATAGAGGGAGATAGACTGTATCCCTTATTGATCACTTCGGAGGGGGTAAAGAACATAAAGCCAGAAGATGAGGATGATAGTGATATAGATGATAGCCTATTGGAAGGGTTGTTGTCAGAGAGACCACCTCCGTATAACCCAGAGGTCCCAGAAGGGACATTGGTCCAGATAGAAGAGACTAGAGGAGTAACAATCCACCAGAGATGAGAGTAGAAGGAAGGATCTCGATAGGAACAGATAGCACAAGGAGTTCGTCCGAGGCTAGCGTAAAAGTCGAGAGAGACGTGAGGTTACCGGATGCTTTCAAGGTACCGGTCACTATTGGACCTATTGTTTCGATTTACCACCCAGATTCAGAGGAAGCTGCGAACCCAGAGCGGACAGCCGAGGGAGTAAGGAGAGAGGTCGCAGGAAGTGACATAGTGGGTGCAAGGGCTCGGACTCCGGACCCTATAGAATGGAGTACACCCTTGCCAGCCATGTCAGATTCATCTGGGGAACAAAGAGAGCAGAGACCAGAGAGGTTGAGGTCCCTGATGGAGTCGAGATCAGATTTACGATCATGGGTACCACCACTGAGAAACCAAAGCCCAAGAGTGATGACAGCAGAGAGAGAACGGGTCGTTTTCAGGGATCGATCCGCTCCAATGGGTATACCAGAGGAGAATAGGTCACAGGACCAAGAATGTGAGGACAGCGGTAGGGAAGCGGCAGCCTGCCGAGAAATACTAAGAGGAGCCCTGAAAGGGGGGATGATGATAGACGTAGTAAGGTTAAAAGCGGATGTGGATGAGATAGTAGGTGGAAGCTTACCCATTGAGAGAATATTAATATATGGGCCAGACGAATTACTCTTCGTAGCGAAGGATGTGACTCGGAAGGCACGAGTTGCGCATGAGAGATTGTCAGAATTGGCTAGGCGATATGAGGTGGACTTATACAAAACGAAAACATTGCAAGGAGGTCATAGGTTGCAGTACAGTGATCAGGAACTGGAGGAAAAAAGGGTTGCTGGATTGAGATCCCACATTAGAGACCTGATCACATCCATGCGTGCGTGGATGATGCTTGATAAGTGGGAAGAAAGGTGGGCCAAGAAGAAAAGCTCTAGGGGAACGACAGGAGAGACCCCACCTCCGGGTGGAGGGGCGTTGGAGATAAGGAATTTCCCTTTGAGGGAAGTGCAGAATGGAGGATACGTGCATGTGTCCTGGAGCAGGGGTGATTTGGCGGCGTTTACCAATGATTTTCCCCGGCTTAGGGAGAAGCCCGCAGAGTGGTACAAGCAGGTTGACCGCTTTGTAAAGATTTCGAAGGTACTATGGATCGATCTGAATACCTTATTCGATATTGTGGTTCCGGGAGATTTGTGGGCAGCATGCAAGATTGCCGTTGATTGGCCGACTTACGAGCCTGATAGGAACGCGATCACGAATGGTCCGGCAATGATAGGGATGAGGAAGTATGAGCAAGTGATTGCCTGGTTGAAGTCGAAGGTTTCACCACAGGACATCGATTGGGTGAAGATAGACAGGACAGTGCAGGAACCTAAGGAGACGGTACATGAATTCTATGAGAGACTCTTGCAGGCTTTTAAGCAGTATAGTGGCCTAGATGCCTTGGAGACAAAAGATATGGGACAGTTTGTTTCAAAGTTTGTGGTGGGATTGAGGCCAGAGGTTAGCCTCATGATACAGCAGCATTTGATTTGTTGGCAAAACAAGCCTGTTGATGAGATTTTATGGTACGCCCGATATTGCACGGATGAGATTGAATCCAAACACAGGAAGTTGAAAGATAACTTGATGCTCGTTCAGATGCAAACCGCTCAGGGACAGCCTAATGGGGGAGCGTTGGTAAGGAGACAGGGAAATTATCAGGCGGGAAATCAGAATGTTCAGGGGCAGGGAAGGCCAAGACCAATAGATCCTAGAACAGGGATGGATGTGGCGACATTGAAAAAGACTACAGCATGTCATCAGTGTCACCAGGTTGGACACTGGAGACGCGAGTGTCCCCTGAACCCATGGAATCAGATACAGCCAGAAGAAGAAGAAGTTCAGGTCCCTGGGGCGGAGGCGGTACCGACAGTAACTAGACCCAGAACGATAAAAGGGGGGACTGGTGTTCCGCAGGGGCAGGTTCCCCAGCCACCCAGAATACAGAATGTACAGCAGGGAGCTCGAACTTATTTGCAGATGCCAATATTTGAAGTGAGTGAGGACAATGATACAAGCCTGTTGGCACTATTAGGGTCAAAAAGAGATAAGCATTGCATGTTTAGAGCCATTCTAGAGGTAGATCAGACAGGACCCTTCGTAGAAGCAGACCTTGACGGTCACCCTACAACCTTTTTGGTTGATACGGGGGCTACCAGATTGACTATAGGATCGGCAGTGGTTCCAGGGTTAGCCCTTTCTGGACAAAGTATCCAGGTTGTTGGAGTGGCAAATAAGAAACTGATTAGTCCACTGACGGAGCCAATTCCAATCAGGATAGGAAATTTCAGTGATCAACATCAGTTCGTGGTGTGCGACTCTAGTCCGGTTTGCCTGTTAGGAAGAGATCTATTGTGCAAGCTCAACTGCACGATTTACTGTACCCCGAAGGGAGTGGAGGTACAGACGAGAGACGATGACACGACCTTTAAGGTTGCAAATCAGCATGTGTGTGTGGAAATGTACCCAGCATTAACGGTGGAGGAGCTTCCACTTGATCTGAGGGACTCAGTGTCTATTGACGTATGGGACCTTAGTGGTGAGGAGATTGGTTTAGTCAAGGGAGTAGACCCAGTGAAAATCCAGATTAAACCAAATGTAGAGTTTCCGAGGACACCCCAGTATAAGTTATCTCCTGAAACTATTGCAGGGATTAAACCTGTGATTGAGTCTATGATCAAGCAGGGAATACTGATGGAGATTATGGATAGCCCATGTAATTCGCCTATCATGGGACTGCAGAAGCCAAGCGGGAAATTTAGGATTGTGCAAGATTTGCGAAAGATAAACGAAATAGTTGTTCCATGTTGTCCAGTGGTATCGAATCCATCTGTGATCCTATTTCAGATCCCATGTGAAGCTGAATGGTTCACAGTGATTGACTTGTGTCAAGCTTTTTTCTTGATTCCTCTACATAAGGACAGCCGATTTCTTTTTGCATTTCGGCTGGAAAATCGTGTGTTAACATGGTGTCGTAACCCACAGGGGTATACAGAGAGCCCATCTATCTTTAATCAGATCTTGAAGAAGAATCTCGAAGGTCTTGTGTTGCCACAAAACTCTGTTTTAGTGCAATACATTGATGATCTGCTTGTTGCGTCGGAGACGGAAGACGCCTGCTGAATTGATACCGTTGCTCTGTTGAATTACTTGGGAGAGAATGGTCACAAGGTGTCTCCAAACAAGCTGCAATACTGTTTGAGCGAGGTACAGTATTTGGGGCACCGAATTGAGAAAGGCAAGAGAAAGGTGTCTCCAGATCGCATTGATGTTTTTTTGAGAATGCCGATTCCCTCGACACAGAGGGAAGTCAGAATGTTTCTGGGAATGGTGGGCTATTGCCGCCAGTGGATCCCAAACTTTTCCTTTGAAGCGAAGCCTTTACAGTGGCTGACGCGAAAGGATGTGAGTGATCCGGTACCATGGGATGACGACTGTTTAAGGTCATTTTTGAGGCTGAGAGAAGCTTTATGCAGCGCTCCAGCTTTGGGAATGCCAGATTATAACAAGGCATTCGCCTTATTCTGTTGCGAAAAGGAAGGTTGCGCATTAGCAGTGCTGACTCAGAGTCACGGAGGAGTCCGTAGACCAGTTGCCTATTTTTCAGCTACTTTAGATCCAGTAGCTTCTGCGTTGCCCGGATGTCTCAGATCCGTTGCTGCAACAGGTGTCAGTATCGAAAGATGTGAGAGCATTGTGATGGGTCATCCGCTTACTGTTCATGTGCCGCATTCTGTTGAATTGTTGATGACTAGGACTAAAACACAGCACCTCACAAATAATAGGTTGACTCGTTATGAGCAAGTCATCCTTGCTGCAGACAATGTGACGCTGAAGAGGTGTTCTGTTTTAAATCTTACTACACTGTTGCCTATTCCAAAGGTAGATGATGATGAAGATTGTGAGGACCATGATTGTCTCGATGTGACGGAACTATGCACCAAACTGAGACCTGACATTGTCGATGAACCGCTCCCAGTTTCAGATGAGAATTTCTTTGTGGACGGTTCATGTTTAAGAGACAGCGTTGGTCAATTGAGAGCAGCATTTGCTGTGTGTTCTATCACAGGGGTGGTTGAAGCCGCTTGTCTAGAAGGAGTACACTCCGCACAGGTGGCTGAGCTTATTGCTTTGACCCGTGACTGTTTGGCCGCTGATAAGATCCGTGTAACGATTAACACGGATAGCCAATATGGGTTTGGTGTAGTTCATGATTTCGGACAGCTATGGTCCCAGAGAGGGTTTATGATATCTTCTGGTTCACCCATCTGAAATGGGGATTATGTACGACAATTGCTGGAAGCATTGCAAAGCCCAGATGAAATTGCTGTTGTTAAATGTTCTGCGCACACTAAAGGAAACGATTTTGTGTCATTGGGTAATAATTACGCAGATGAAGTTGCTCTATTTTGTGCAGAGCAGGGAAGTAATTATACCGAGAATCATGTTGTGGAGAGTGAAGAGAAAACAGATTACACTGTGATGTTAGCCATGGCAGACTCATGGGAGGAACTGAAGCAGTTGCAAGATGGAGTCTCTGATCAGGAGCGGGACAGCTGTATACGAGCGGGATGTGAGAAAGGAGATGTGGATATATGGGTTTCGAATGATGGACGCGCTGTGTTACCGGAATGTTTGCTGAGTTCCATGGCGAGACTGATACATGGTGCTGTACATCTTGGCAGAGATGCAATGATGCGAGTGTTTCGCCAGACGTGGTACAATCCGAAGTTTCGGACGGTAGCTGAGGCTGTGTGCCAGAGGTGTGTTACATGTCAGCAGATGAATGTAGGAAAGAGGGCCGCTGTGATCTTGAGTCACATAGGAAGGTCAGGTGGACCTTTCAATAGAATGCAGCTGGATTTTATTGAAATGCCGAAGTGTAATGGGTTGAGGTACATATTAGTCATAGTATGTGTCTTCTCCAGGTGGGTGGAGGCCTACCCGACACGTAGGTGTGACACACTCACCGTAGCTAAGTTATTATTGAGAGAACTAATCCCGAGGTACGGTTTTCCGACCTCTTTTGAATCAGATAGAGGAACGCATTTCCACAGTGAGATTATGAAGCTGCTTTGTGCTGCCTTAAATGTAGACCAAAGATTGCACTGCAGTTACCGACCAGAGGCTTCTGGGATTGTGGAGCAAGTTAATGGAACTTTGAAAGCCCGAATGGCGAAAGTATGTTCTTCGACATCTTTGAAATGGCCAGACGCATTACCTTTAATTCTCATGAGTCTCCGTAGTGTCCCTGATAGGAGGACTGGATTGTCACCCCACGAGATCATTATGGGAAGGGCGATGCGCTTGCCAGCAATTCCTGCCACTGCTTTGAATAACATCACTGATGATATGATTTTGGACTATTGTAAAGGCCTGGCTGACGTGGTCCGTTCTGTGTCTCAGCAGGTGCAGACAGCAACAGTTCCTGCCGCAAGCGACCTGTGCCACGACTTGTGCCCAGGGGACTGGGTATTGGTGCGCAAACACGTGAGGAAGAGTTGCCTGGATGCTCGTTGGCGGGGGCCATATCAAATTATATTAGTTACGAACACAGCAGTGAAGTGTGGAGGATTGCCGAACTGGGTACACGCCTCCCATACCCATAGAGTTCCAGCACCCTTGGAAGAAACAGCCCCTCTCGAGAACAAGAACCCAACTGAGGTGGCAGACCCATCTGAGAGGGCAAGTCAAGCTGTAGGGGTTGCTGACGCAGCTGGTTGTGCACTAAACCAAGCCGAAAGGGAACGTGAAAGTAACACTGAAACGGACTCGGAAGAAGAAGAAAGAGCTGCAGTGGGCAGTACCGAGTCGAATTCTGCTGAAGAAGAAAGCAGTGCACAGGGTAACAGTAGGGAGCGTGGAGGTGCCACAGAAGCAGAAAGGGTTTGGCTCATGAGTCAGAGACGGGTAAACTTGAGAGCGGCACCAAGAACAGATCTCGCCCCAGTTTCCGAAGAATCAGAAGCAGAGCAAAGTGACGAAGATCGACCCCAAGGTGCACTGAGAAGATCGAAGAGAACAAGAGTGCCATGCCAAAAGTACGCCTCACCTGAGTGGGCATACACAGTGACTGATGGCAAGTTTACTGAACACAGGAAGGTTGAGATCGATCACACTGGTCAAAAGTCTCCCGTTTCCGAGAGTGGAAGTGTTGTTGAAGATCCCAGGCTTGGAGATCGAAGGAGTACTGACCATCAATATTCCGAATCCACCATTCTTGAGTATCATCCGTGGTCTGATTCTGGAAACGCTGGACTTCCCAACCTTTGCAGTCATACCCGCTCCCCAAGAACTGACAACCCTTAAGCTTGAGATTTTACAGGCGGTCCTAGAGCTGTTGGGACCGGCAGTTATCCTGGACTGATTGTAAAGTTGTTGTATATAAAGTTTGAAAAGAAGATAACCTAGGCTCGAGAGGAAGAAGTATACATTTAGGGATTTTCCGTTGAAAGACGAAGAAAAGTTAGGGAAGTCTTCCTGATCAGAAGAAACGAGAAATTGAACTTTGCTAAAGGTTTCCCCGGTTCAAGAGAGCAGCTGAATTGAACTTGCTGGATGAGAAAGAGACTTGTTTCAGCAGAGACTGTACTGAACATTGAGAACAGTTCAGAGATGGCAGAACCTGGAAATACACATCATAGAGCCAAAATAGTGATAGGCACACTGTTAGGGGTAGTGATAGCGGTTATATTTGCAGTAGTAGTGACTTCATACATGGTGGCCCATAGACAGGAGGGGGAGGTTCAAGGAGCACCCACACCTACCACTCTAGGACAGGGAGGGGTCACTAGTAGAGATCAGAGAGCACAGACGCTCGAGGAGAGTCGTATGTTTCACATAGATTTGTCCAGAGCTGATTTTAAACTTAATGCTTATGCGAAGCTGTTGTATGAGTATGTGGATGCGATCGATGCAAAAGATTGTTATGTGTGCATGCATTTGCCTGCTTCAGTAGACGAGGGTATTAGGTACCATCATCTCCCACTGACATATGGGATTTCTTGCAGCCTATTGCTTAGTTTGTTTTATGACAGAAGACAGTTTGAGTATTTCTTTTCAAATTATGATACAGTACTTCCTGAAGTTCCGGCATACAAGCATTTGAATAAGTATGATTATTACAAGTCAGAGGATAGGCTTCTGAAGTATTTTACACCAACTGTGAAGCTAGATACAGCTTATGCTCATAGACATAATCTGACATGTTGGTTGTCCGAAACGGAAAAGAAGTTCATAGGTTAGATAGAGGATAGGTATAGAAAACTGACCCAGACACGAAATACAGGGGATAGCCCAGTGGATTGGACGGATGAGGAGAGATTGCCTAAATCAAGGGAAGTTCTGGACCGATTGCATTAGATGAGGTACAGAAGGGGAAATTGTGTGTTGCCCGTTCTCAAACTCCTAAGGAGAAGGTTCTAGTGGGGCATAGTACGTGTGAACATACCTTTACCATGGAGGACTCTGCCCAGAATTTCTTGCAAGGTTCGGTACAGGTGATTCCGACCGTATATTATGTGTGTGGGAGAAATGCATACGTGATATTGCCTGCGAATTGGTATGGTACGTGTTATTTGGCCATCATCTTCCCCAAGATTTATCATACTGAAGACTTGAAGCTATTAGAGACGGGACGTCATTCTGAAGTGCGTAGAGCTGCAAATGCAGGAATGGTGATTGGTGATATATTCGGAGTGACAATACCTAGTTTGGGTGTGGTCCTGAATGATGTGAAAATAAGAAGGTTGGCGACAGTGGTGTATGAATTGTCAATGAATTCGGCGAGGTCATTGCTGTTGGTGAATGGAGAAATGTTGTCGATACGGAATATGGTTTTGCAGAATCGACTTGCGTTATACTTATTATTGGCAAAAGAGGGCGGAGTCTGTAAATTGCTGAAGGTCCAAGAATGTTGCACGTATATTCCAGACAATAGTAAGACCTGGAGAAATACATTGTCAACATTACCACGATCCATAAGGAAATAGTAGATTTGACGGAAGAGAATGTGTGGGAAAAGATTGGTCAAGGATTTGGTCGAGTGGGGACTTGGTTTGCGAACTTGGGAATGGGATTCCTGGGATCTGTGTTGAAGCCAATCATAATTTCAGTGGTATGTGTGATCTGTTTGTGGGGACTCTTAAGAGCCTGGAAGTGGTACAGAGGGAATCGGGCCGAAAGAGCCCTCAGAGCAAATGAGCAGAGAATGGCGAGATTGCAGGACCGTCAATATCAGAATCTTAAAAGGATGGAAGGGATCCGACAAGGTAGAATGGTAGAAACTGCAGTTTAGAGCAGCTTTTATTCCAGGAGAAATGAGAATGATGGTGTGATGACAGTTGTCATCAAAGGGGGGAACTGATGTTGCGCCTAAAGGTTTTGAAGATTGTAGGGGTGCATCATATTCACTGTTAGTTGGCACCCGCATATAATTAATGTATCTTTAGTTATGCCGTGCGAAATGTATTAAGAAATGTATCAGCTATGTCGCAATATAGAAGCGTTAGGAGATGTGAAAACATATTGTGAATGTATTTAGTTCAATGCATAACGATTAGTTCCTGTTTAATGCAATGTATTAGGCTAAACGTGTAACCTGATTGAAGTAACTCATGTATGTCGTTTATCCACGTATATGAAAGTAAAAGCACTAATGTTAGAATGTGATTTAATAGTGTGTTTAACCTAGTAGAGGCCCGAGTTCACATATATCGTTGAGAAGAAAGGCCTGGTATTTCTTATGTTAGCTGAATGCGGTAGGCCGCAAGTGATTTATTCTAGTAGAGGTTTTGGGCTGCAGTAAATTGTAAAGTTAAAAGATGCGAAGTATTTCTCCATCCCATGATCTCACCGCAGGTGCAAGGACATTTGGTTCGTTAGTAGAAAAGGTCCTTGTCTAAGAGTTGAATTATGGGGAAAGCCAGACATGGGAGTGCAATGGAATGTGCCAATCGCAATTCCTAGTGCCGACGGTGTCTGGGACTCAAGGCCAAGCTGATGGACGATGGAAGATGGACAGAGCTGGATGGAAAATTACTGGAAGAAGACCTGGTTGAGGAGGTGTGCCGGAGGGCGTGTTCTGTGATTTGGGGTTTTGTATTAGGGACAGCGCCCCGAGGGTTGAGCAGAGAAGAGGTAGGCGAGGAGCTAGAAGGAGCGTTTAGAACAATCTCTCTAAGTGAAGACTTCTTAGGAAGTTCACTTCTGACACCTTGTCACGATTTCTTGGGTCTTAAGGGAATGGTAAGCAGGGATGTCATCTAGCATAGAGTAGGGAAAGAAATGCTTTGGTATAATGATTCCTAATATCGACATTAGTTTGGTAGTTATCTACCTCATGCTTTTAGAAGCTGTACTTTTGTTTATATTCAGTCGAATGCGGATTCTTCGTAGAGTGGCATTTGTATTAGTACCCATTTACCTGTTGTGCCTTGTGCTAAGGTGCTTATATCTGCAGATGTTTTTCTTGATAATAAAATCCCGAGAGAAATAGAGATTGAGTTTTGAGTCCTTAATTATGTCAAATTGCGGAAGGTATTCTTTGATAATTGTGTTTGCTCCCTCCACGCTATTGGGCAAGTAAAAAGGTCCAGTCGACCAGAGTGGGTTCTTGAGATAAATGGAAACAAGAAAATTGGGCCCCAGCAGGAGCACATCCGGGAGAAGATGCTCAACATGTTTGGTGTGGACAGGACTGTCCAGCAGTGGAAGCACCGGTGGCAGAACTGTGTTAGCTGTGAGGGGGACCTAATGTATCAGCTTGGAATCATCGTAGGGATACAAGGTGGTGAGTACATGACCAACATCGTATCACCTCAGAGGATGAATGCACAGGACACCAATCATGTTGTGATCAAGATATACACACCCATCACTGAAATTGCCATTTGGCAAAAATGCTTGCCTGTCATGACATACTGTGCCAGCCAACATAATTTTCATTTGGTACACTTCACATGATCAACTATGATCAACTGGCTGTCAATCTCTGAGAGGTACACAATGTAGGTCACCAATATCTCAAAGCCCGTAACAGACCAGTATGTAGTTGAAAAACTGATTTTAGCCTCAAACTTCACGTCTATTGACGTGTGATAGTAGATTTTACATTCATGAACAGTGGTGCAGGTCTTAGTATGTTATGTCACTCAGACTGTGTCATGGATGTCCATTAGGCCACCAGTGTTAAATTGAAATGTGATGTGGGTAAGACAGGCTTAGCAGATTGCAAAATGTATGTAACGTGGCAACACACATGACCATTACAATGACTGAAATTGTATCATGAAAACATCAATAATGTATGTGATTGTTACAAAATGGGATGTCAATGACATTAATTGTACTTTCCACACTACAGGAAGGCCCTTGATCACACAAGGAGATGTGGATGCATTCATGGACCCACATGCCACAGGTGAGTGTATCGCACCTACCTTTGGATTATACGTGTTGACATATGCAAGCATTGCCACAGGCCCTGTATGTTGAAGTACACAGTGTGGATGTGCATCACATGAAAATCACCTCTGGTTTGATGATGCAGCATGAAGTCAAGGGTAATGCACATCAGCATCATGTGATGCTGGAGGACAGAATTGACATTTGTGACATGATGTTTCAATGCCTCATATGATTCACAACACCCTAACTATGTGCAAGCACCGAGTCCATGATGTGGGTGATGTCATAGCAATGTCATAGAGCCAATCACACAGCATCACAAACATCTATGTGCCCTGATATGATTCTGCAAAGGTTCCATATCTGCAGCAGCCAATTTCAAGTGGAGACCGTTGTTTATGATGATTAGTTTGTTCCACTGAACATGTCACATCTGTTGTTGATTGTCATTATGCAAAGTGATGTGGCATTCAGACATGAACTATTGAAAAAAAAACACATACAATATTAATGAAAACGAACTAGAATGTACTACAATCACCATATGATATGTGCCCCCATGGCATCAACTGTGTCACCACAAAACCGTGGGGCATAGGTACAAGCCCCTATGGCTACTACAATGTCACTTTTATTGACGTTGTGGTGGTAATGGGGGCTGCACCTTATTTACAAGGCAGCCTTAAGGCACATAATGTGGATTAATGATGCCTTGGAAATGAGGCCCACTTTCACACTGTCATTAGCGTGAAAGGGATGGGCTGTGGGTGTAGCGATGGGCGTTCCACGGCAACACCCATTGTATTTGACGTTGCTCCCTATGTACAAGGGAAGCGTACATAGGAGGCAGGGCCAAAATTTAGACCTGGTAAAACCTGGTCTCAAGTTGGCTAAACAAGGAAAAATGCATAATTTCTCCTAGATATTGTCTTTTGCTTGTATGCTGCTTTGTGCAGCACACATAGAAAAAGCAAAATGTCATGGATTGTTCATGTATAGGAAGGTCCCCCTTCATGTACATGAACAATCCTCCCCTTCACGCAGACACCCTTGCAATATGGTTCAGCCTTGCTTTTCAGAAGCGGCAGAGAGAGGCGTAAAGCCATGATGGCTAACGCCTCTCTCCATCACTTCCTTGTACATATCCCCAGTGTTTTTACATAAACTGTTTCTTTGTGTACTCACGACACATTTAATTTAATAGGTGATTTAGTTACAATGTTCAGACACATGTCATGTATTGGGCATGATCTGATAAAAAACTCACAATGATCCTGGCTCCTTCACATGCTGTCATGTGTACAGGTCATCTTGGGGACTTGTTGCATTTCCACTGCTACAACATGTTTAATAATTTCCCTTTGCATTGAATTGTTTTACTGATGCATATGGTAGATAGTGAGCAAATGAATGAAGAGCCCATCACTACTCCCGAGGCTTCGCCGGGAGCAACGGTGTTTCTTTTATTGTTTTAACTGACCTGTGCCTACCTGGCTATTTCGCCCAGCGCTCAGGAAACAGCGCCAGCAACTTCCTGCCTGCCCCTTCGCCTGCTTCCACGACAGCCAGACCGCCTCCGCTGATCGCCCCCTCCTTGCCTCGCGTGGGGAGTGGGACGGCCGGCCAGTACACCTTGGGCGGGTCTGGGCTGGGCGTGCACTACTCTGGCTCCTCCCCCCCTGGCTAACGGCTCAAAAGGCGGACAGCGGGCTACCTGCAGTGATTGCAGATCTCCCGAGGCTTCGCCGGGAGCAACGGTGTTTCTTTTATTGTTTTAACTGACCTGTGCCTACCTGGCTATTTCGCCCAGCGCTCAGGAAACAGCGCCAGCAACTTCCTGCCTGCCCCTTCGCCTGCTTCCACGACAGCCAGACCGCCTCCGCTGATCGCCCCCTCCTTGCCTCGCGTGGGGAGTGGGACGGCCGGCCAGTACACCTTGGGCGGGTCTGGGCTGGGCGTGCACTACTCTGGCTCCTCCCCCCCTGGCTAACGGCTCAAAAGGCGGACAGCGGGCTACCTGTAGTGATTGCAGATCTCCCGAGGCTTCGCCGGGAGCAACGGTGTTTCTTTTATTGTTTTAACTGACCTGTGCCTACCTGGCTATTTCGCCCAGCGCTCAGGAAACAGCGCCAGCAACTTCCTGCCTGCCCCTTCGCCTGCTTCCACGACAGCCAGACCGCCTCCGCTGATCGCCCCCTCCTTGCCTCGCGTGGGGAGTGGGACGGCCGGCCAGTACACCTTGGGCGGGTCTGGGCTGGGCGTGCACTACTCTGGCTCCTCCACCCCCTGCCACGCCCCACTCAAAACTCCCCCCACATGTGTCCCTATATAATCACTTCCCCTCACCGACGGCGCAGCGGGCGGGCGCAGCGGGCGCGACGAAGGCGCGCCGAAGTTGCGCCTAAGTTAAGCCCGTCTGCGCCCGTCCGCGGCCGACCGGGGCTAGGGGCACAATACCCTGCCCAAATCATTTCTTACACTCCTTCCCAGCTTCACAGGCTACGGGGTCCGTGGGTCCTATCTGCCTCCACACACTCACGGATATCCCAGTTAGATTTATCCCCTCCTTTTCACTGCTCCTGCTCATTCACTTCCCTTATCCCGGTCTCCCCTTCCACAGTAGCCGTCAATACTGCCCCAGTTAAGACCCTTAAGGCGTATTATTTGAATACCAGATCGGCGGTGGCTCATTCACACGAACTTTCAGTGTTGCTAGATCACCATGCACCAGATCTTCTCCTTTTAACCGAGACATGGTTCTGTGATGACTCCCTACCCACCTTGCTAGCTACATTGCCCGCCCCCTACTATGCACTTCGTGCCGACCGTTCATCCGGCAGAACGGGGGGTGGCGTTGCGGTCATTGCCCGCTCTGATCTTCCATTTCAACTACTTTCTCTCCCCGATATTGCCACCACTGAGTATCTTGCTATTCGAACCACGTCTACATCCCCCCCTCTCACCTGTATTCTCATTTATCGTCCTCCCCAGTCGCCTCTACGATTCCTCTCTGACTTCCAGGAGGTGTTAGCCACCCTCTCTGTCAATAACTCTTCAGTGTTATTACTGGGTGATTTTAATTTTTGGCCCTCCGACCCAGCAGAGTGTTCTTCTTCTAGAGAGTTTTCAGACACACTGTTATCCCTTAATTTTGTTTCTCACGTATCTTCCCCAACTCACGTCAAGGGGCATATCTTGGACCAGATTTGGTCCTTGAACTGCCCTGTCGACTCCCTTCTTATCTCTCCTTGCACTTGGTCTGATCATCACCTGATTTCTTTTGTTCTTCCTATCAGTTCTCCAGTTAGGGCCCCCCTTCCTAATAATGTCTGGGTCCGCTCGTGGAGTAGAGTTGACCCGGCTAACTTATCAGCTCTTTTAAGTGCGTCCCATCCCGTCTTACACGGGCTTTCCACTTCGGCTCAGGTTAATAGCATTGAACAATGGCTCTCCTCAGCCAGCGAGTCCATTGCCCCCTTGAAACGTCTGACGTCCAAGCGAGAGAAAGATGCCAACCTGTGGTTTACCGATGACTTGAAAACTATCAAGTCATCGGTACGCCGTGCTGAGAGGGCTTGGAGGAGAAACTATTGTTCCATCTTAAGAGCCGATTTTACCACCCTTTTAGCTCAATATAAGAATGCCATCTTGGCCGCTAAAACGGCCTATTTCTCCTCCAAGATCCTCACAGCCGAGAACCAATCTAGGGAAATTTTCTCGATTGTTCAGAACCTAGCCTTTTCAGATCGTACCACTCTTAAGCCCTCTCCTTCCCTTGCCCTTTGTCACTCTCTGAACAGCTTTTTCATTGATAAAATTGCTGCCATTATAGCTAATATCCCTGCACCTTCCCCGTCTTTTGTTGATCCTCAGTGTCCTCCTTCCCAAGGACAACTAAACTCTCTCCCTCTTCTGACTAAGGAATCCTTCACATCCTTAATCCCCCTTGTAAAATCTGGCTCTCCCCTTGACACCTGTCCCGCTCATATACTACGTCACATTTACATTTCTTGCCCTGATCCTCCCCTTCACTTACTGAACAGTTCACTTTCTCAGGGGGTTGTTCCCAACCCCTTGAAATCGGCTATCATTTTACCCATTTTAAAAAAACCTGGCGCAGACCCCTCGATCCCAGCCAACTTTCGCCCCATTTCTCTCCTACCATTCTTGGCTAAGGTGCTCGAGCGCCATGTCACCAGGTCTCTGAGCACCTTTGTGGAAGAAAATGGGGTATTGGCTGCCCGCCAGGCTGGTTTTCGCCCCGCACACTCTACGGAGTCCGTAGTTCTTTCGGTCCTTGACAACCTCAGGGAGGGGAGGGACACCAATCAATTCCAGGCATTGGTCCTCCTCGATCTCTCTGCCGCCTTCGACACGGTGGACCATACCATCTTACTCTCCCGTGTCGCGGCGGCGGGGATCGGGGGTACGGCCCTGATTTGGTTGTCCTCCTTCCTGAGGGACCGCACCCAGGCAGTTCGCCTGGGTGATCTTACTGCGGACTTTCGGAAAGTTCTGTGCGGGGTCCCCCAAGGCTCCTCCCTTTCACCTCTTCTGTTTAATCTTTACATTTCTCCCCTCATTTTTTCTTTACAACAAATGGAGGTCTCCGTATATAACTATGCGGATGACCTCCAACTTGTCTTCAATCTGTCCTCTTCTTCTGCTTCTATCTCTAATTTCCAGTCTACTATGATTTTCATCAGGGACTGGATGGATTTCAACCACCTGAAACTCAACCCTGATAAGACCGAGTTGGTGTTGACGGGTGGTTGTTCCAGTCCCTGGTCTTCACTCTTTTGGCCCCCTTCCCTTGGTCCCTCTCCGGTCCCCTCTACTTCGGTCAAAACCCTTGGTATTAAACTCAACTCTCACCTTACCCTCCACTCCCAGGTTAGTTCTGTGGTTTCTTCCTCTTTTCTGTCTCTTCGTACCATCCGCAGGGTCTCTCGATTTTTCACCTTTGAGGCCTTGAAGTTGATCGTTCTTGCGATGGTCATCTCCCGCCTGGATTATGGCAACGCCCTATATGCAGGTATACCTGCATATAGTCTCAGGCGGTTGCAGATGATCCAAAACCAGGCGGCTCGGCTGGTCTTTAACCTTCCTAAATCCTCACATGTCACCCCCCTGCTGAAACTTTTACATTGGCTTCCGGTTCGGGAACGCATCCAATTCAAGCTTGCATCTATCACTTACCAGGCTCGATTGGGTACGGCCCCTGCATTCATTTCCTCGGAGATTATCCCCTACTTGCCAACTAGGGAGCTCCGATCTTCTTCCCAATCCCTCCTGATAGTTCCCCGGTTTCGCCGGAAAAAGTGGGGGGGCTCAAAATTTGCGACTCTTGCCCCAATCCTTTGGAACTCATTACCCCTTGACCTCAGATCCCTAACCCTATACTCCCAGTTTCGAAAGAAACTTAAAGCCTACTTCTTTAGCAAAATCTTCATTTAATCCTCTGTTACCCGACCTCCCTCCCTTGTCTAGAGGAGATCTGCCAGTTTACAGCGCCATGAAACCGCTGGTGTAAGAGCGCTATATAAGAATTTTTAAACTCAAACTCAAACTCAAACTCATACTAACGTTGTACATTACTCCAGGCATTGTAGGTACATTCCAGAGTGTACACACTTGAGAAGATACATTTGGGTAATGATGTAGATGTGTATGAACAGAACCTGATACACGTTAACACAAAGCACTGATGGGCATGTTCGTAATTGTCCTGTCTTATAGCAGTTCCAGTTGACATTGACAGTTAGCTGTTCAGAGAGCATGTCAAATCACCACAGTGACACCATGATTATGTGTTACAGAGGGCTGAATGACATGATGAAACATCAACAATTTTAGCAGGAACACATTTACTATATATATGTAACACATATTGTTGTTACATGAATCTGTCACATCAAATACCCTTCTATTTGATGATGAATCCTGTGAATAATTTCCATGCTAATGCAAATAAGCAAGCATCTGTAGCCCTAGAAACTTTTGTAATCACAACATAGTCTTGAACAGACTATTGCAGACGCCGTGCCGAAGCATGCATGAGAAAATAAGCATAGGACAATCTCAAATCATGCATCAGACATCCTGTCACACTGCATTTAGTTGAGTGTTTGACATTGTTACACTGCTAAGCACACTCATCATCACACAGAACCAATCACACAGGGGCACCTTCAAAAACAGGGAGATTTAGATTTTCGGAAAGTGTGTAAATAATGTCTATTATATGCTCTTTAAGGTGGCATTCTCAACAGTACTGCAAATGCACGTGTTACTAGTTGGTCATCTGAATGTGTCACACATGAAATACACAGTAGATCACTGATGGATCAGGTGCAGGATGGTGATCCTTGTGTAACAATGACTACCATGTGCTCATATCAGACAACATAGCCCTTTTGGGCAATTGTGCTTTCATTTGCACTACCATAAATGTGTTCATACTGCCACTGTTTTAAAAATAGTGCTGACACATATGTGGCAGCAGAGTTTCTGTCCCATTGGGTCACAGCACAGAAATGTGGAGAGCTGGTTGATACTTGTACACAAAGCTTCATGCCACATATGCCCTCTTTACTTGGATGCATGTCAAAATGTAGGCATTGTTCCACAAATTGACAAGTACATGTGTTCATGATGTAATATGGTTGTGTACCTATGGTGACACCTCCAATGGCTCACTAATACGATGATTTTCCATTTCCTCAAATATACTACATGACAAACACTGTTGTGATTAGTCATCTGCCTTGATAGCAGACTTTGCAGCCTACTATATTTGTGTAGTTAGAATGCCAGGATCTGCTATGGGCCTGTTATACTTCATACTTAGCGTACTTTCCCTGTTGGCCTCGATAGTGTTTCTTTTGCACCACCAAATTGCAAACAGAAACCCAACAACTGTTGTCACTGCACTGTGTGCCTGCCTTGTCCTAGCACATGAATAACTATGTTGTCATGAACATCTTATTCTGATTACGGCTATGATGTGTTCTTTATTTCTCAGGTTATGTGTCTAGTTGCAAGTTGTTTTTGATGATGTTCACATAACCTATGTCTATTATTTATAGGTGTGGCAATTATGCATATGCAATCATGGACTTGGACTCGGGAAACATGACATGTACGGGACAATGATGACATTAAGGGCTGCCTCATGGAGATAAATGGAGCCTGGGTCTCCCCTATTGATGGACAATGCTTGTTCCTTTTCCCACACTGTCCAGCCCATTGTTTCCCCTCTCCTATTTCCCATCCTGTTAATAGATTTAGTAGTTAGTTAGTGTTAAGTGCAGATTTAGTATAGGGATAAAATAGTGTTAGGTGTGTTTAGCTTTTTGATTTTTGGATAATCTCTTTTTGGTGCTCTTGGTTAAGTTTCCTTTTCCTTTGGGTGGGGGGTTGATGTATTTTTGGACTTGTTAATATATTTTTTTAATACAAAAATATATATAATTGTGTAATATGTATGTTTAGTTAGTTGATGTATAGATTAAGGTGCCCTTGTGCCATCCCAGATGTGCCGTATAGGGGGGTGGCGGTCTGATGTTTAACATATGTTGTTATGTGTATAGTTTTAGGTAAGCTAGTTAGTTTAGTGTAGTGTTATATTAGTACAAGTTAGGTTAGTGCTGTTTAGGATCAGTAAGTTTAACTAGTTATGTATTTTAAGAGTGTTTTGTACAAAATTAATTTCCAATGTTTGATGCTTTGTGTTCCTATTCATTTTTGCTGTGTGGACATATCCTGTTGGATTGGTAGTGGACTATGACAAATGCATCCCCCCAATCAATTAAAATGTCTGCAAATGTGATTACAGCATCTTCAAGGGACAGGCAACCAACAGAACTCATTTTAAATGTGTTTTAAACAAACTGATTGATGTTTAGGGTAACAAAGTTCATTTGGGGAAATAGATTTTTATTGCTCTGAGGAAAAAGTATCCATATGTGTTTTTTTATGTGACAGATTTACACAGGATGCACTGTGGGCATTGTGCTCTGTACAGCATTGGTTGACTACTGTGGGTATGGTGTCGGGATACTTTGGGACATCTTTGAATACACTGGTCACCACAATGGCTTACGTTTCCACGTGGGTGTGCAGGGGATGTATGCTTAGCATTCTTCACAAGTCATCCTGACGCCTCTTTACATGTTTATACACAGACATATACTGTGTGGACAACACTGTGAACAAATTGGCAAGTGTTTGACGAGGGATGTAGTGATGTACGGTACAGCGAACCTGTGCACGTATTTGAGCCATTATCAATTTTTGAGCTATGCTTTCCTACACCATTCCTCTTCTTTATGCTTGATGGAATATTTTTGAATATGTGACATGTTGAGTGAACTGTCTTTACATGTGTAATGCCACGACATACATCTTTTCAAACAATTTCCTACACATTGAATATGTGTAGTTCTTCTGGGTATGTATTTGTCACATATTGTTGGTAGACATTTTATGTGGCTTTACACTGATGTGAGTATTGTTGCAAGTCACGATCAACATCATGGGCATGAAGTATTTTATTTTTACTGAGACAGTGTTGTCTTACAGATCACAGCATTATTTAAGTCACACCTATCAGGCCCTCACAATGCCTATCATGGACACATAGTTATCATATTCACTTTGACAAATGTTCCTTGATTAGTAGTAATGGCTACCCTGAACATGCATTGCTGGCACATTTAAAAAGAATTGGTCACAGTCAACACACGTCTTAGTCGCTCAATTAATTTTATTTACATGTGCAGTATCTGACAGGCCCAGTTCTTTGTGCAACAACACACCATTGTGTGAAAGCCCAGGCGGGGCAGACAGAGTCCAGGGGGGGAACATGTGCGGAGACATGTTGAGGAAGAGGCAGAGTTCAGTCAGAAGGCTGATTGCAGTGTCATTGGCAACAACATAAAAATTGGCACTCCATATCAAAGTCCAAGGTGAGTGTAGTAGAGTCATTTATGGGACAGTGGAAGCCAAAGTTATGGGGCATGATGGTAGGCACAGTTCCAAGCATAAACAGTCCATTTGACAGAGAAGAATACTACCATTGACTTCTTCGCAAGATTGTTGATTCATCCACATCTTCCTCCTCTGATTTGTCATGTGCATCCCGTGTGCATGATGGTGGGTCGGCTGGAGCACTGTGGGGCTGGGACACTTCAGGGGGGTGAGATGTGGATGTAGAAGGTGCAGCAGCATTCATCTCTGCCAAAGGTTGAGACAGCACTGCAGTGATGATTAGCCGCAGAGCTTGCAAGACTCCAACAACTTCTCTGTGGTATGCAGCGATGGCTGCCAAGTGTGAGGCCTGCATCCGCTCCATGTTCTCCATGATCATTCACATGTGACGCAACACATTGGTGATATCGCTGGAGCCACTTTGACTGTATAGTTGTTCTTGTCTCTGAGTCAGTACTCCAACGATGTCAGCCATAGAATGCTGGAGAGCATGTAGTGCACTTTGGGTGCCTGTGATGGACTCCAGGTGGTCCCTAATGGGACTGAAACACCCACATACTCCATCTAGTTTGTTCGCCAGGCTGTCAAACCCCACCCCACCTGACCAGCCATCTCCTGCTGGACCTCTACCGCACAGTGTTGAAATCTTACAAGTGGGTCCTCAAGGTCCGAGGAGACAGCTGTGGTGGTAGGTGCTTGCTGCTGTGTGTTTTGTGCAGGGGTGGAGCTTCCATGACGCTGCTGGATGTCCCTGCTTCTGGATACGGGCTGCCAATGGAGTTGAGCAGCTCTTGGAGGATGTCTTGGTCGATGGTTGAGATGTCTTCATCTTCATCACTGAAGAGTGGAAACGCTGCTGTACAGGAGGTTATGTTTCGCCCTTTGTAATGTAAAGGTGAGATGCAGTTGTATGTATGTCTCAAGTATGATCATGCATTTGATCAGTTTACAAGCAGACTGCATGACAATGTCCATTCAAAATGTTTTAGAGGAGATACCGATTACATGCAGGATAGTGAATCATTGTACCACATTACTGATGTGACATTAGAGTTGTCAATTATTTTCTCACAGTTTACAAGTATGCCAAATGTGAGTGGCCAATTTCAACACCAATGCTGCACCAGTTGTATCCTATGTTCAGTAGTGACATTGGTGCAGGCTGTACCACTTTGTTGTCAATGCAGAGTGGTTCAGATTTATGTGTCTGCACACTTCATTGTGGCTGAGTCACCCCTACTCATACACTACAAACTTTTTTCAGATTGTCTAGTTTTGAAGGTGTGTATTGCATGCTACCATGCCTTGATGTTGGCAATGCCACATGATTGTTATTGTGGCATGACTAGGGCTATCATGGTGCTGAGATCAGGGTTGATGTGATGTGCCACATGATATGGGCAGGTACATATGCTTGATTTGCCATGATCCAAACTGTGTAGATCCATATGAATGTTGCCAAATCCCATTGACAAATGACATTCTGATTGATGCACGTTGATATGCAGGTATGGTACTGCTTCTGTTTTACTGCCCCTTATTCCTTTCACACAGTGACCTTTGCACTTAGGTTTAGGCACCATGGTGAGATGTTGCAAGCTGAAGGACATATGGCTCTTGATCAAGGTTGGGGCACTTGTGCATTGTTGGATTGCAGACATCTTTCTTACAGAGTGAGGCCTTCTCCTTACAGGATTGACTCCGCACTCATCCACTTTAGTGACAGAGGCCTGCACTATGTTTACAAGAGTATGGTGCAGGCATGCATTTCATCATGCACTGGCACTTGACTTGTCAGTGTGGCACTGTTAGATACGGGGATTCCGGGTAGGCTAGGGCATGCGCCAAAGCCAGGCAGAAACCCCCATTCTAGTCAGGGCAAGGGAGTTACACACTGAAGATAACCCCTGCTCACCCCCGTGGTAGCTTGGCACGAGCAGTCAGGCTTATCCCAGAGGCAATGTGTAAAGCGTTTGCACAACACACACACACACACAGCTGCAACACCCAAGGCACACTACAAAAAAGACTCCACACAAGGTTATATAAAAAATAGCCTTTGTATTATCCAAAACACATTAGAATGCAATCACATATATATACACTGTGCCCACTGGCACCAGATCACAATTTACAGGGGATTATATACAAGACAGTGCCAATCGGGCTACTGTCGAAACCATCACAAAGCACAATTAGCAACACAACCAGTAATCAATGTAGAACAGCCAGGGGCTACGGGTGAAACACTGTATGTGGCATTATCCCATTAGACATGAGTCACATTTAGAATTAGGCATCATAGCATGACATTAGGCATAAAACATAACCAGTAGTGCATGGAGGCTAACTACATATAGAGTGCACACAGCAGATTATCACCATTGTGGTACGTGTAGTGCCGACCCTGGCGAAGCTACCCAACATAGATGTGGGTCTCAGGCCTTAGGCATAACCATCATCACTGGGCCATAAGAAATACTGAGAGCGTGCCAATATCAGAAAAACATCTGGGCTGAATTGTGGTAGGCATCCTGTCTAGTTGCACCCCCGAGAACACTGTAATCACCATATGGCAGAGGCAAAACCTGGCATTCCAAATAAACATGCCCCCCTCGTTGCAGCTGCCCGCGTTCTTCGCGGTGCAGGTGTGAAGATACCGCAGAAAAAGTACTGGCACAAACCGTGGCTTCTAAGCCCCCCCTCCGGGACATCCATCACAATTGCATCAATTTTGCAGCTGCCGCTAACTGCGGTGCAGCTGTGAAGAGAACTAGGCACTGGCACTAAACGTACGTTGGGGCATTAATAATACCCCGTGTGAGCCCCCACTCTGGGACTGAAAACAGATTTGCCAAAACCGTTGCAGCGGCCCACAACTGCGACGCCACTGTGTAGCCAAAGGACACTGGCACCACTGGTCATGCTGGGCCCCACTCTGGGATTTGAGCATGCCCCCAAGCATTGCAGCTGCCCACTCTTGTGCGGCGCAGCTGTACAAATAAGCCCTGCCACCAACCGTGCCCAATTTGAGCCCCCCACTCACCAGGGCTCTTTGTAGGCAGGACCAGGAAGCTAGTGGGTGGCTCCTCTCTCGACCAGTCACCTGGGAAGACTCCGGTCGGGCTCTCTCTGGGACTCTGTGGAGGGCACAACAACACGCGGGGCTCTCTCCGCTCACAAGAGCCCTGCCTCGAATCCGGCCGCACTCTGCAGCCCCTACGATGGCGGGGTGGGCTCCAGCCTGCCTTCAGCTTCTTTTTTGGGCATCAGGGCTCCCAACAGCTCACGGGAGCCCCGCTGGGGCCGGCAACACTTCCGCCTCACTTCCGGACATACGTGGCAGGCCCCGCCCACAGTCAGGCAGACGCTCTTGACTTCCGGATTTCGATCGGGCCGCAGCGGTGATTCAATGCCCTAGTGAGGGGTGGCACCTGCCTCAAAAATGAACACAAAACGCGGACTGGGCACCCGCTGGGAAACACCAAATGTGGGGTGGGCTCCCGCCGAAAAGGAGCACAAACGTGGGGTGGCCACCCGCTGGTAAAGTGCACACAAATGTGGGTTGGGCTCCCACTCTGGTTTTAGGAGTGCAGGGGGGAATCCCCCATGTCAGGATTCCCTTGGGAAATTAAAATATGTGCTCCAGAACTCCAGGAATAAAAAGATAACGCCACTCGTCTCCTGGAGCACAGTCCAAGGGCTCAGGCTGGGCAAGGATCAGCAGGCAGTAGGGCAGCACAGCCAAAACCGGGTAGCAGTTCCTAGGAACAGTCTTAACTCAGCAAGGTGACAATCCTCCTGACACATCAGTCTTTACTCCAGCAGAAGTCTCTTCCTGGTCCAGTAGAAGGCAGAGGGGCAGAGCTGGGCACAGGCAGGTCAGCACGTAAGGACCCCCAGGGGCCAGCAGCTGGGTCCCACGGCAGTTCCTCCTGGCAGTGTCCCCCCCAGTCCAAGTAAGCACAAGCACAACAACCTCATGACACAGACGAGACGTTACGATAGTTTTAATGGAACACATTCCTGATATGCAGAGTCTTTACACTGTACTTTGTTATAGCATATCCCTTCTGCTCATAGTTGAACATCACATTGGCCCTCCAGTATGCTACATTTGGGCATTGTGGGATATGCACCTTTTAGACTCAAGGGTGCATATTCACTATGTTGTGGCAATGCATGTGTTGATGTTATTGAGACTCAGTACATGCTTTGTCACTTTGAGAACACAGGTCTGCATCTCATGAACAAGCACAGTGGCATATTGACTGGAGAGGTGGTGGCAGAGTGTCACATTGGCCTCCTTGCCTCAATACCACAATCATACAAATTGGCTACACAGGGCTGCATCTCATTGACAACAATATAATGCAGCCCCGTTCACCAGGCTGCTCTGTGAGGTAAGTTAGAAGGCCACCACTGATGACAGCACACATGTACCATTGTGCAGGGGTGCCTGTGTTGTGTGGAAGAATGTGTATGTGCAGTAACGTCCACCTCTATGCACATGTACAATCTTCAACTCAACTCAGACACCCCATGGCGATTGTTTGACAGTTTCTGATTGGTCTTGCGACTAGCATCATGACAGTTCTTATTGTAGCTCGTCTCTGTCCTCTTGACTTCTGCTACAGCATTCACCTTGGCTACAATGGACTGCCATATTGCATATTTGGTCCCCAATGACACTGTGGAGCTAATAAACAGCTGGTGTTGTTTTTCTGTCACCTTCGCAATCAGGATCTCATTTTCCTGCTGGCTGAACTTGGTTTTCCACTTCCTCTTCCCCTGGGTCTCTGGCTGGTCCTCCTGGCTGTTTGAGAGGTTAGGGGGGTTGTTGTCTCCTGCATTACTGGGTACACCTTCCTCCATGTTTGCTCTGGGTTTTTTTTGGGAGTGTTTTGTGAACTTCGTGGGCGTTTTGTGATAATTTTCCCGCAAAACATGAAAAAAGTGGTGTAGCGCTGCTTAGCATGCAGTTTCTGGCCGCTGACTGGCCGGCCGCCACTTTTTTCACATTTGCGGTAAAAATGTTATCGCTGTCACGCAGGTCTTAATGTTCACAATTCCCGCAGCGATGAGAAACTATCACCAAGTAGCGACGTATTGTAAATATGTCGCTACCATTGCTATAGTTTTCAGTGGTACAAGGCGGTAAAAAATTGTCGCTAACTACATTAGCGTTAGTTATAGGCAATTCTTGTACATATGCCCAAAAGTATCTCATATGGCAAATGCAATCCGATAATCTTTGTCAGAGAGAATCATGGCTACACTGGTTTGCGGTCATACAAGTTACTTTTGATTCAGCGTCCTGCATGCAAACACTCAGAGGAATGATGCCACAGAATCAGTGGAGCATTAAATACACTCTCAATTAGTGGATAATTAAGAACCTGTGTGACAAACACAATCCATGAGAATGCGAACTTGCCTAAGAAATATCAGGATACGTGCGCCATCTTGCATTTGTTGCAGTACATGAATTGAAAAAAAAACAAGTCACTAACTTGACTAAAATAAAAGCAATGTTCAAAGCACCATCTTAAGAGTGAAAAAATAATAATTTGATGAAAAAAGCCATACAAACGTTACCTTTTCCATAAAAAAAGATTTACAACATGCATCATCTCAAATATGACGAAGCTCAGCATTTATCACAGATATATAAAGGCTAACTTCACTAATCAAACAGAAGTAAAAATAAATATTGATTAGGGTATATAGTAATAGTATTTGCTCAAGAAGAGGAAATGCATTCATTAACACGTTGTTTGTACTCATATGCTACCCTTTTGCCCCATAAACAAATTTACAAACCACATCATCTTAGGTATGACTCAGGCTAACCTTCAACCTAAATATATAAAGGCTAACAACTTAATCTAAACAAATTGATTTGATTGCCATAATTTGATGCATAAAAGTACTTGCTAGAAACAAGGAACCACATTGAGTTCTGAGTACTTATATCAGACAAGATCTTATTAACCTCCAACCCAAAAAGTGCTCAGAATACAAGTGGTAGAACACATTTTTAAAGATGAATCACTAATAATAAAGTGCAGTATTAAAGACTCACAGAGTTGCAAGAGGGTGCCAGTCAACTGCAGTATTTAAACCTGTACTAACTGTGTTCAATTTTAAAATCCATCAATTTAAATGACAGAGGCACGATCTATCTCATTTACAAACCAGAACATGTCACATGGCTTGTGTCTTCAACTAAAAGACTCTTATAGACTCTGCACCTGATTTTCAATGGATGTTGCAGGATACAGGTTTATCCATGTCGGCTTGTTTTTCCGAAGTATTTTAAGTCATATGGGCACGCTGTACAATATATAACATTTTTTGTTTGATCGGTGGAAAAGCTAAGAGTGTCCATGTATGTTCATTAATTGAAAAACTCTTTTTGTTGCCAGCCATATTGCAAGCAGAGCAATTTCCGCTTATGAAATTGCCTAACACCTTCTCATGTACCAAAATCTCATCAGTATCAGGCAACCTAGCCATTTCGATAAATGCTTACACCAGTTTGTCCATAATATTGGGGGGCACATTTAACGATAAATGATGTGGATACTTGGTGTGGGTTCAGTCTGTTTTTTCCAGGCGTACATCTTTGTTCTCAAGTGCCTGTTATGATGGGATATTTGCATACAGATTTATGAACTCGAGAGTTGCCAAGTGATCAGGTCCATGTTGAAATCCAATCCTTCAATTGCTCGAGTGGATACTGTACTGTCTGCAAGATATTATTTGGTCAATTGTTCATAAGGTTTCAAGAAAAAAATCAACATATTTTGATAATGGTTCCAAAATAGATTGACTGCTACAATAGGACAGCAGCTTAAGACATTTTTAAATGCTACTTAAGTGGGTGGCACCATGTGCGCTGCAGACTTACTAGTAGCATTTAATTTACAGAACCTGGGTACACATGGTACCACTTTACTAGGGACTTACAAGTAAATTAAATATGCCATTAGGGTTAAGCCAATGTTACCATGTTTATTGGAGGGAGCACAAGCATTTTAGCACTGGTTAGGAGTAGGTAAGTGCACAGAGTCCTAAGGTCAACGAAAAAGAGATTAAAAAAAGGAGGAGAAAGGCAAAATGTTTGGGGGGGGACCACGCTAAAGCTGTCAGGTCTAACACTAATATTTGAAAAATGTCTTTCTTTGTACACCATGTTGAATTCCATCCTGTGACCACTATTTCAGTTTCTGATCCATGAAGCAGACTACTAGTCACAGAGTGCTTCATCTTGAGAACATGCAAAGACAAATGGGTCTGGAATATCCTTTTGCTTTCACTTTTACTTTCCAGCATCATCCCCCTTTTCTTCTCCTGCAGTCCTATCTGCGCAAGTTATTTGTCAACATTTTTATTTTGCACAGTTTTGCTAGACTTTCTTCTTTGAATGCTGAATTCCCTCCATCTTGTATTTGAAAGTAAAGCTTTTTCTTTAATCCCTGGATGTTTGAAGTCTTAGAGTCATAGGCACAGATTCACGAAGGCTGTGCACCTGCGCAAAGCAAAACAAATCAATGCAGAGTGATGCAAATATGCACAATATTGCCTATATAGTGAAAAATATGTTTTGAGGTAGAAATGTTCACTTTTCTCAGTGCAAAATCTGTTTTGCTCTGCTTTGTGTCCCTTTGGGTGATGTGACATTCATGGGGTGGATCAGTGCAAACACCCCTGGATTTTGATGTAAAGTCTTGATCTACAAAGACAGCGGGAGCAGGCTTTGCTGAAAAACTAAGACCTACTTGACACAAGCACAAAAAATGGGAAATATTTTATTTGTCGGTTTATTCTACAGTGCACAGAACAAGTGCTTAATTTGTAGAATATGAAGTCCAGGTGCTCAAATGTTTGTCGGAGGCCACACCTATTTTTTTCCGGCTCCACCTACTTCCTCCACAGGTTCCACCCACTTATTCTACTGGCTCCACCTACATCCTCAACTGGTGTTGCTGAAAGCCAGATGTAATGCCGGATCTGAATTTCATCAAGGAAGCCTTCCTCAAGTAAGGTTTTGGTAGGAGGTTTCCCCACCCAGCAACAATTTTGAAAAAGATTAAATCAAAAGTGCATTTAAAGCACAATTTGGAATAAATAAGCTAACATGACTAAATCATTGAAAAGGGGCATGTGAAAAATTCCAGTGGTCTATGTGCCAATGTGGGGAAAGGACAATACTGAGGTATGTGCAAAGGTGCTTTGTGTTGTCATTTTTTAGCAGAGTCTAATTGTGTGTCATGAGTTCAAAGCCACAACTGTTACATAGGATGTTTGCAAATAGGAGTCCGGCCAAGCAAATATGTTTTGTGAAAGAAGATGTGGCTGTTGAGCTAGGCAGGGCCAATGGTGTGTGATGGTCTCTGGCACAACTACAGTCTTGAAGCCCGCAGCACACTTCCAGTCTTCAGAACTAGGCACCCAATCTATTATTAGGAGGCAGCATTGTAGTAACACAGGTTTGTGTAGTGCCTGAGGTGTGATCGGTCCGGTTCTTTGTGCTATCCTCAATGTATTACTGCAGCAGGGTGCAAAGAGACTGGTCCCTAAGACTCTAAAAATCCCTCATCCTCAAGTGTTAATGAGGGAATCCTTGCAAAAGGCTGTGAATGCAGAGACACAGACAGACCTGTAATTTTCATTCAGAAAGTCTCATAATTGCAACTTTCCTGCAGGAACTTGTCTCTTCTTTACCTTATCCTGACAGGTTTATTCTCAAAGTGGAAGCTGCTCTCAACAGCCAGTGTCCTCTGCAGTGCCCAGTTCGTAGCTTCCATAGGTGCAGCAGGGGCAGTGGCCCCTGGACCCAGAGACCTGATTGGCGTATTTTATAATTCAAACAGCAGCCAGGGGCCCATTTCCTTCTTTGCACTGGGGCCAGGGGCACACTGGCTGTGCTACTACTTCTCTGTCAGAATGTTTTACAACGGACATGATCGTCTGGTGACCTTTCAGGGCTCTGAATCCCACCGCAAGCAATGATACGTTTCCTTGTAAAATACAAGGATGAAGTAAACACCTTTTTTCTTGACCCTTTTTCCAATGCCATTTTAACACATTGTGACTTGGGTTTTCACCCTCACTAGACACAAATATTGCACATCATTTTACCCCCATCAGCGCACATCGGTGTGAAGAAAGGTCGGTAGTGAAGTAAATTCCGGAGTCTCACTGCACACATCAGTAGTGTGTCCTTTTTCACTGGGTATTTCAAAAAAGCCAGACTGTCCAGGAAGCGCAGAAATATGCAGTGAGTTTACCAAAGGCAGCAGATAAATTGCTTTTTCTCTAAAAGACAGCCCCAACAAAGAGAAAAACACCTTCGTTACAAACAACACAGCTCAAGTAGGCCAGGACTCCCAGCACTGCCCACCTCAACAAACATGCACCACATAAACTTCCAGCCAACAGAACCCTCCACGGACATCCAACAGCAGATACACGATTCTGACTTCATGCCCTCCCAATCCGAGTTGCCACAAACTGCCACAAAGGACCACAGACTGCTTACTACTTTAGCCTTTCCGAGACATCACCCAAAGTTTACACAGAACATCTCATATTCAACCGTTCAGTAAACATGGACACCAACTGCATAATGGCACCATCGCAATCATGTTCCATAATGCGCGGCATAGAACAAATTAAAATGTGGGTACAGATTTTACACTGATGCACATCCGCTCACAGAGCCATTTAACCATATTGTCTGGCTTGATTTATGTATGCAAAAAAAGGTGAAAAGTTGGCGGGGATGTAGGACAAAGGGATTCTCCTAGAGGAAATTAGTTTTTTCCTGTGGCAAAAAATACAAAATATGCATTTAAAAAAAGTAGTAGTATTTTGTTCACCATGTATATAATCAACTCAGCCCACAAAAACACGAACTGCTACAAATGTCCAGGAGGGCGCCTGGAGTTCTGTGGCTCTTGCAGCTTCGAAAACATATTTCTGGGACGTTTTATGACTTCTAGGAAGTAATCTGCGTTCATTTGGACATTGCAGAAATGCCTACCTGAGGCCTGCTGCAGCACACTAACTGCACACCACACCCTGCTGCTTCTGATGATAGTTCCGGACTGCTGCTCGCGCGTCATGCGTGCGTGCCCCTTGAGATAATCAGGCAGGCCGGGGGGAAGGAATTTAAAAAAGGTTACGCACACACGCTGCAACACAGGACCAAATCCAGCCCAATCAGTGGCCCGCCCACTGGCACTGACTGAAGCATGGTTAGGTCTCGCTGAGACAGCGAAAGCTGTCTCTTTGAGACATTTTGTAAGTGGGTTTTTAAAGTGCTTCCCCTGGCATAGAGCTACAGTGCACGAGGCGTGCACGCGCGCAAAGCAGCCATATGGCTTTACGTCGCTCTCCCACGTAGCCCCTCTCCACCCCCTTCCCTGCTTCTATTTCACACCAGTTTTCTTCAGAACTCCCGCTTCTCTCCCCCACCCTCCACCATCGCGTCTCGCGCGTCCAATGCTTGTCTTTCCTATGTCCTTTCGTTTCTTACATGCAGTACCAACCTTGCTTTCACGCTCCTCCGCCCCTCCCCGTCACGTCGCGCTGCTTTCACTTTCGCGCGCGGCCAATGCTTGTTTTCATTAAAGTGAAAGCATGATGGCGACACCTTGTTTCTTATTTGCAGGCACGACGTGCTTTGTTACATTCAGCACGCCATGCCCGCTTTCTGCCCCGTTTGCCCGCCCCACCACCGTTCCGAGATCGTAACTTTTAATTTTTAAACTGATGCGGCTGTTTACAATGATTGCTGTGGTTTCTGTGCTCTGTGGGACACTGCGCGCCAGGGCTTTCTTTGTTGTTCCTAAGCCGCCTGTCCTGACAAATGCGTTATCGTTCTGATTGCAGCGCAGGGTCGGAGTAATCTTGTCTGCCTCTTTAGACACTCGTACTGTCAGACAGCTTCTAGGCGCTTTCTCCCGTCTCAAATGTGGTCTCAGAAGCCGCTCCTATCAATGCCCCTGGCACACATATACATCAGAGTCTTCCGTGCTGTCTCTTTAGACTCACACATTGTCCCAGTGCCTCTGGACTGTCTGTTCAGAAGAGCAGACTGTCAAGGTGCTTCCTAGCTGTCTCTTCAGTCTCACAGAATCTCAGTGACCTCTTGACGGTCTACTTAATACCTCTGACACATACTGATAGAGTGCCTCTTCTCTGCCTATGTGGATGCACACATACTGTTGGGACGACTCCGGGCATTTCTGGAGTCTTATACGCGATATCTGAGCCAACACATGAACTTCTACTCCCACACAGCTGTACTGAGTATGCCCGCAGGTTCTCCGCCAGCTCAGCCCAGAGTTTGCCTACGTGAGCTGCGTGAGCTGCGTACAGTTCCCAAGCTGGCAAGTAATTTTCGAAACGATGCTTGCATTAGTCACCTGTAAACAAAATACAAGGAAGAGCATCCCCGATCCAAGGACAACGGTGGTGGTAGAAGAATATTATAATATTGATTGATAAGGATGTCCCCAACCTTCTTCTGTTCACACGCTCTAATTCATTGAAATCTAAATACTAACAGCAAACCTGAATGTACCCGTTGTTCAAGCACGGCAGCAGTTTGCATCTAATTTCCCCATTAAATTCTCTCTTAAGGCTAATACAACTACTCCCGTTATTGCTGTTTTTTTGCAGCGGAATGTGTTAAAAATGTACGTTTGAACATAATTGTCACTGTCTCTAGGACATTACTGCCAAGTTTTCAATATGCCTATGTGTGACATTACCATGTTTTCGGTGTGCTTAAGTGTGACATTTTAAGTAGAGAAAAATCAGATTACCTTGTTTGGTCTGGTTTGAAAGCACATCTTCCACTAGACCTCTTAGCCTCTGTGTGACACGAGAAAGTACAGTTTTTTCCAGCCAACAGCGCTCTGCATTCTGGGACATGTAGTTTTGTTTGCTCATTAAAGACGGGCTTGCTGTGAGCTAAAGTGTGACCATGTGATGCACGCTTCTACTTCGACCAGATTATATGTTTGCCCCAAACTCTTAACCTCACTAATAAATGCTTACTTTAACTGTTCATCAGAAATGTTGCAAAATTACAAGGAATTTTACGTTGTAAAGCACACACGCTGACAAAACCTATTACTCCGGGTTATTACACATGCCCAGTATAAGCTGCCCTGCTGAGTCCCCGCGCAATCCTGCCATTTACGCAATTTTTTCCACATAACTGTTACAGGACGCCGTAGTGTCCTTTGACAAATTGTTGCATGTTTTCCAGCAAAATGCCAAACAGCAATCACTATAGCCTCATATCTAGTACTCATGCCATATTGTGAGTAGATCACTACTAATATGACTATCTTTGAATGAGGGTACCTAATCAAGCAATTATGAAGATAAATATGCGCCAGGTAGGGTTATAGAGAGGTAACTATCTTTTGTTAATAACTGTGACAAGCTACCATTTCACAGAGTGTGACTAAGTGCTGACCAGACTGGCCCTTCACCCACTCTAGCACATATTAGCTACTGGTAACACATTTGAACAAGCATTGGCATCACCAATAGGTCTCGCCTTTGGGACCTTATAAGTGTTTAGCCATGCAACAGTTGATATTGCTGCACCAAGGATATTGTGCTGCATAACTAAATACTTATAAGGTCCCAAAAGCGAGACCTATTGGCTATGCCAATGCTTGTTTTATTATTGGCTCTCTGCTCAGCTTTTCACTGGGGATTGGGGAGACAGAGTAAGAGTGCGGATCGTGTTGTGAAGAGTCGTACTCCTTATTATTTTTTTGTCACACACGCTGTGTGATCTAGACCCGGCCCTGATAAAAATGTTCCGGTGCTTAGCACCGGAAAGCGCCGGCACAAATTAAGCACTGCACAGAACACATACAATGTGAGGGATCCTGAGGTTGCCTCGGCATAGGAACTGGCACTTTTAAGGTATGCTTCCAGTGCAAATCCCACGCTAGGCAGTGCACACTTACCTCTGCACCATGGTGTGAGGTTGGGTGTCACACAACACATCCTTTGTAGCATACCAGTGCATGGGACAACAGTAGAAGTAGATGAATGATAGTTGATAAGGTACCATGCAGTGTTTTCCGCCTCCTGCATCACAGTGCAGCAAATTTGGGGGCATATCATCAAGGCCCCGCGATAAAATTATCGCCGCTTTAGCGTCCGTTTTCGGGTGAAAAGAGGCGATAATTTTATCGCTCTATCAGCAAGGTCACGCTATCACGTGAATCCATGCCTTAGAGCCCTTTCCCTTAACGCCCCGCTTTGCATCTCTAATGAGATCCAAAGTGGACGTTCCTCCCCAAAATAACGTGAGAAATGTCGCCAACAGACATTTCTCCTATCAGCAAGCTGATCGCTAACCTGCGTAGCGATAAGAAAAGTATTGCTACTTTCCTTAAGCCTGCTTTCAGTCTGACTTAGCCATTATATCCAATGGAAAGTGGATATAATGGCTAAGTCTGCCCTGCCCTATCATCAAGCTATCGCCAAATGTTGTGCGATTATCGCTGGATTTCCAGCGATACTCGCACATTTGGCAGCTTGCACTTGGAATATTATCGCTTTGGAGATAAGCATTGCTGATAGCACGCTATCGCAGCGATAAATTCCAGCGATAGCCGGCGATAATTATCCTTGCGTTAAGCGCGCTTAGCAATAAATATCGCCGGCCCTTGCTGATATGCCCCTTGGTTGCCTGTCAAAGTAGTACATTTGCAACTCAGCCTTTTGCCCACTAAATCCTGCCAAATTTGGGGCCATATTATCAAGGAACGGCGATAACATTATCGCCGCTTTAGCGGCAGGAAACTGCTGCTAAAGCGGCTATAATGGGCTTGATAATATGCCCTTGTGAATTCCCATAGAAGCCCAGGTTCTCTTCCTGTCGCTAAAGTGGCGATAATGTTATCGCCATTCCTTGATAATATGGCCCTTGGTTGCCTGGCTGCTTTACATGAAAAAGTAGTAATCCTTCAACTTTTCCCCACTGAACCCTGCCTAGTAACAACGCATCCAGTGAGTAGCAATACCACTATCTTTGTTATTCATAGGGTGCGTAAAATTCCACATCATCTTGAGTTTCAGAGTTCAGATTAGAAGATAGAGCATGATTACCTTGTGTTTTCTTCCTTTATGAAGCGTAAAAACTCGGAATACGGGGTGATTACCAGTCAAACTTATCCAGATGTTACCTGCCACAAATTGTGCAGGCAAAACCCTACAGGGTGAGGAATCCCACACCTGCCAAAATCCTGAATCAGGTGCAAACGTGCACCCAGATCTGAATTTCCATGGGAGGTGGGATGAGGGCCAAATTGCTCGTGGAAAATCCTCATTTGGCGCCAAATGTCCAGTAGAGTTTCATGGATCAAAGCAAATCTCTGACTAAGAGATTCAACTCGGCTTCTTACCAACGACATTCATCAAAGGCCAGCAGCTATTGGCTTTTTTGTTAAAACATATTATTTGTGGTATTTGGCTAGAATTTTGTAATTTGTGAAATGTGTCCTTCATTTAAAAAAAAAAAGTTGTTTTTGTTTTGAAAAGGATAAGAACTCATCTAAACATATTTATTAGCTAATATGGTACTTATTCATGTACTGATAGCTACGTGCAGCAAAATTCTTTGCAGCGAATACGTTCTCACATAATATAAAATACAGCTTAAAATACCTCCTTCCGTCACATGAAAATCCCAGTGAATACATTAGATGCAAATTGGAATAAACTCGCAAAATGCCCGTCAAAGCAAGGCAGCGCATGAAGGCGGGAGTTTTCATTGAATTTAATGATGTGATGTTTTGTTCAATAGGAGGCATGCCTCTGGGACAAGAAGACGAAGGGAGCCATTAACAGGAAGCGGAGGCCTGCGACCTGATGTGCAGGATAATAAAGGCCAGAATTGCATTATTATTGCAGGCAAACCCCAGTGTCCAGCATCCAGCATCCACGAGCCAGGGGCACTTCGAGTTCAACATCAAATGAACCTGCATTCCGGTTCCTTTCTGTGAGGTGCTTGAAGTGAGGCCATTTAAATGTAGATTTCCTACCTTGTTGATCCTAGAAATATGGCGCAGTGATTTAAATATTTTAGAATGCCATCTGCATTAACAGGTTTTATTCCTGGCATAGCCAAGTTGCCTGTCCGTCCTTAAAAGCTTGATAAATTGAGTACCAACAATTTGTGCAATAGTAACTGACTATGTTGGGTCGTTATGTTTGCTTTACCCTGATGGAAGGTATTGCCTAGTACAAAGAGCCTGTTTCTTACATCCAGGATTCCAGTCTCGTGCATAACAAAATCATTTGTACGTTTTTTGCAGCTATTTCTACATTTTGGCACGGTTGAGTTCAAACATCAAGAAGCACAGCTTTTGGTGTGAAGTTGAGCATTGGCCCCTTTGAAGGGGCAGGATTCAGCACAACTTTTTGCATCCGCAAAGTAGTGCACCTCTTTGCTTGCTCGCGTTATAAGGATGGATCCGTTGTCCCCTATGCAGATTTAGCCTATAGTTCCGGTATAGGCTCAGTTTGCATATGAGTTGAAACACTCCCGAACCACAGAGCACCAGTGCTTACTGTGGCTCACGTGTGAGTGCGTGTGAGGGACGGGCACACACTCAAGGCTCCGTGTGTTCCAAGATGGGAGACTGTTTCACATTGTGCTGGATGCCGATTCCTACCAAGGGGTACAGTCTCCCATGGCGGGGTGGGAGAGTCTGTCAGGGAATGGACCACTGTCCTAGTGTGTGGGATGAGATCTGGGACCAGAGTCAGGAAGGCGCAGCTCAGCACTGCCCAGGAGCCACGATCACCAGTGAGCCCCTCTAGTGCATCATGCTAGCAGCTGGGACCCCAGCATTGAAGAGGCTGCTGCTGATAATGGGGTGGCGGTGACTCCATGTTGTGATTACTAATGAGGTGTGAAGGAGGGCTACCTGAATGTGGGGAGGGAATGGGTGCATAATGGGGTGTCTACAGATTTTGCATGTATGTTGGGGAGGAGTTGTCAGTACATTCTGTGTGCACAAGGGACTGCTCAAGAGACATGTCTGTAGGGATTATGTATTTGGAATTAGTATTGCTTTTAACCAATTTCACACTTTCCATTACAGTATGTTGAATGTAAATTACAGGAACAATGTGTGTCATCATTGTTTATTAATTGATACTCTGAACCCAAAGATTCTCCAGAGATGAGTTTCTCCTCTTCCAGCCGCTGGTTAGTGTCTCCTCTATATTAGCAAGTTCAATTGTGTCATTATATAATTTTTTGATGAAGACGAGGTGTTGCTATTTAGCCCTTGTGGCATAAAAGCCAGAATTAACGTAGGTGTGTAAAGGATGGGAGCTTAGATGGCTGGTGAACATCCTGTATCTGTGCTATCAGACCGGGGTGCTTGCCCTGCTGTGGCTCATGTTGTAAGTGTTCTGTGAGTCAGAGGGAAGCATGCACCGCTGGCCACCATGCTCTCTGGGAGAGATGTTTGCACTGCTAGTTTCATCCTCTTCCGGTTCTTTGAGGTAGGAAGGCTTGCATTGATAAATCCATGCTGTTCATTTCCTGTGACTGACAGATGCTTGCATTGCTGCTGTACCTTTTCTGTTTACGCGAGGAAGCTTGTCGATCCCCATGTTGTTCCTGTTTCTGAGGGAGGGTAGCTCGCATTGATGATGCTGTCCTACCTGCTCTGGGGGGCGCAGAAGCAGGGCCGGCTTAAGCCCTGGTGGCGCACGGTGCAACAATCATTATTGGCGCCCCCATACTCCATGACTGACTTTTTGGATTATTTTACTACCATCGGGCAAACGTGCCCATCATCGCTCCAATCATAAGTTATTGTTAAACACAGTGTCCACCCAGGTCAGCACCCCCTCCACAGGTGGGCGCCAGTGCGACTGCACCATTCGCACAGCCCTAAAGCCGGCTCTGCGCAGAAGCTTGATTGCTGCTAACACACTGTATCTATTCTGAGAGGGAGGGCTGCTTGCACTTCTGATACCCACACTGTCCTCACTGTGTTAGTGAGAGAAGTGTAGCCTGATGATGCTTGTGACCCTGATGCCAACGTGATGATACCGTTTCAGTGGGTCTGAGGAAAGCTTACACTGGTGATGCTGATTGTTCATCTTTTGTATTAGTGGATGAAGCTTGTTGTGCAGATGTCTTTGTGATAACCTGGTATGAGCGGAAGTGAGGCGTGTGCTGCTGAGGTCAATGTACATTTTTTGTGGGGAAGGAAATCAGGCATTGGTGATCCCTGAAACTTGCACTGCTGATGCCTATACTCTATCTGTTGTGTCAGTGAGGGAAGCTTGCAGTGTTGGAGTCAAGTGATAGCTGCTTTATGTGTGCACGTGAATCTGGACCTGCTGATTCAACATTATTTTATGAAGAAAGGCAACTTGCCCCATACTGGCTGTGTGTGACATTGCATTGCTGATGCCACTTCGGTGGTCATCTTTCTGGTGGGAGGGTTGCTTCAGCTGCTGATGCATTGCTGGCCATGTTCTGAAGGGAGGTGTGCATCCACTGGTGATGCTGCTCTGTACTTGGTGTGTCAGAAAGAGGAACTTGCATCCCTAAGGACCATGCTGTACATGTTGGGTGAGGAATTGAAGCTTGCAATGCTGACCCACGTGTTATACCTGTTCATTGGACAAGAGAAGCTTGCACTGCTGATGCCATCACGAAACCTGCTCTAAAAGGTAGTAAAGTATGCACTCTTGAAGTCCATGTGGTACATGTTCACTGCATGGTGCAGATGCTTGAGACCTCTTTGCTTTATGCAAATGACAAAGCAATTAACATTGCTAATTCATGTTAACTTTAGGATAGGACTCGCAGACCCCCTAAATGCAGAGATCCTTTGTCTTCACCCCTGTACACCAATGTTCACTTCAGGCTACAAAATAATAGGACTTTGAATATGAAAGCTAAACTATGCTGGAGACAGTCATGACATCATATCACACAAAAGATTAGGGGCTACATGTACCAAAACTGTATATTGTGAATACCTAATTGTGTATTACTGTGAATCGCAATATACAATGTATGAAACTCAAAGAGTTTCATATAGCGATTCCTAGGGGATTGCAAATCGCTCGACCTCATTAATAATAATGAGGAAGATTGCAATTTGCGACCCCCTAGGAATTGCTAAAATCACGGGGATGGTGACCTGCTGGGGTCAGCAGACCACCATGTCCATGATTGCTTTTAAATAAAGCATTTTTTTTTAAATGCAGCCCGTTTTCCTGAAAGGAAATAAGATGCGTTTGCATTTCAAAAACAAAAATGAAAAGATTTCTTTTCATTTTTTAAGAGTAGGCAACGGCCCGTGAGACCACTGCCTGCTCTTAAAAAATGCTGTTACAAACATTCACAGAGGGGAAGGGGTGCCTTGATGACTCCTTTCCAATTACAAACGCGTTACCACCTACTTGCAGTAGCTGGTAAAATGTGAATGTTTTGTCACCACATTTCAGTCACAAAACATTCCTATATACTGATGCGATTCGGTATTAGGAAGGGACGCCCTAAACATGACCCTTCCTTTTAGCGTATCACAAACCCATTTTGCGATTCGGTAACAGGTTACCAAATTGCAAAATGGGTTTTGGTACATGTAAAAATACTTTTTTGAGTTCGCAAACAGGCCAATTCTGCGAATCAGCACGTATGCGAACACAAAATAGCTTGATACATGTAGCCTAATTTTCCTTATCACTTTGGTGACCGGTCATCTTAAGCAACACCTTGGGTGTGGTGTATATGTGATGTGAGGAGGCTGCGAGCATTGTGAGGTCAGGCAAGGATGCAACCACTGGTGTAGCACCATGCACTTGGCGACGCCTGGCGCATCTTATGCGTTTTACAAAGTGCAGTGTGAAGAAACATTCTCCATTTCTATACCAACACCCTGCAAATTCGGAGAGCATCATATTATATCAGCAATATTTATGATATTGTGTCCCCAACTGTATGTAATGTGGATATTGCTAGTCAGACAGGAATTATATGCTCATATGGAGGCATGATAGTGCATGTCAAGTGCTTTCATCAGCTCATGGAAGTAATTATTAATTGTGTACAGGTTAGATATTTAATTTTTTATAATGTATTATTCAATCAATCATTTATCACATTTATGCCTCTCATACAACTAATATAGGTCCTAAAGTGCTGTATTCAAAAAGTGCACACATAAACGAACAGAAATATAAGTAAGGAAATATGTTTTCTCTTTATCTGCCTAGTAAATGCCATTATGATTGTGCGCAACCTTTGCAGAAACATGTAGTAATGATAACAGAAAAGGGGATTATCAATTTAAAAATAAAACATTTCTGAGAAATGACAAACTGTTTCCAGCATTCTTCTCTAATTGAGCAGGGCAATTGAAAAAAGAACTCTTAGCTTTTTATGATAAAATTCTTCAAACTATTGGCGTTTTTAACCAATTGCTTCTGCACAGCTCTCTTGGAGCAGAACGCTAAAACATCATATTTCTCTAAGCATGTTGCAATTCTTTTAGCATGTTTCCCACACTGGGCAAGGGGAGCATGAACGGTTTGAAGATTATGCAAAGTCTAGATTACCCAGCAGTAATATTCATTACTCTGATTCTTCCTTCCTTCTCCCAGAAATTATTTGATGAGTGGCGTGTCTCTTCTTGGCTGGCACACCATACAAAACCTCTTGTTTAAACCCAGTCTCTTCAAAAGCGAGTTTAGCCATCCTATCTTACCATGCCATATATGGTCCCTAATAGGGACTGGCTCTCAAAGCACTTCCTGTTAATTGTCAGCAAAAATACCAAAGATGGAAAACATAGTCTGACCCAGGAGGATGGGTGGGTCGTGAGTAATGGGACAAAGAAGAAAATGTCAGAGTAATGAAGATAAGCGGTAGGTAATCTAGACATTACTTCCTCATCTCCTTCCTCGTCCCATTTCTTACTCGATGGGTATCTACCCAAGCAGTCAAATCAAAAGACATTTCAAAAATTCATAGCAATGTAGAACCACACTGATACTATCACATCGATCAAGAGGAAGGTTGCCCAGAGCTTTCTAAACAGCATTATAGACCCCCGGGCAAAGCAGTGCACTGGGCCTTATATCTAAAGAAACTTCGGCTTTGCTCCAAATCTATGATTTTTTGGCTGTTTCTGAGGGTTCAATAATTTGGGGAGGAGACTTTAACTATTCTCAGGATATCAGCCTAGACACTTCAAATCCAGCTAAGCAGCAATTAAAACCCAAACCTACTCGGTTGGTCAACAGGATGACACAAGATTTTGCCCTGTTGGATCCGTGGCGCCAAAGTCATCTAGGGCAGACACACTATACTTTGCTATTCCTCTAGGTCCAAGACTGCCTCCAGACTAGATTTTTTTTTTAATTGACAACTTGCTATTCAGAGGGGAGTCTGATATAATTTCTAACCCTTGTTCCAATCATTCAGCTATTCCTATGATAGTTTATGTGAATGAATTGCGGTCTAGAAATATTAAGCGGTGTTACTTCCATAAATCCCTCTTGCAGATGCAAATTGGATCACTGCAATGCAGCTTTTTCTTAATCACTTCTTTGAAATGAAGGAGAACTCTGCCCCTGTGTTTTTTGTGTGGGAGGCTTTTAAAGCAGCCTTCAGAGGCCAGGTAATAGCATATATGTCTGCAGTGAGTAAACTATGATCCCAAGAGATATTTATGCTACAGTCAGCGGTCGAAAAAGCTAGTGCTAGCTTAAAAAAGGCTAGGTCAGAATCCCAAAAAACGGCCTCCAAGACCTAGCGGCAGCTAAAGACAAGCTGAGGCAATTGTTAAATCTACAGGCATTCAAGGGGAGTAAGGCTTATAAACAACAACTCTAAAAGGAAAGTCAACATATAGGACGATATTTGGCCGGGGCTAGAAAAATCCAGACTAGCCAAAATGTAGTCACTCAGATCAGAGATCCGGATACGGGTATAGTTGTAGACTCTAAGGATAAAATTGACATTTTAAAACTATTTACGAGGAAATGCAGGAAATCAGCCTAGCTTCACTCACACAATATTTTGAATCTCTACAATTGCCCTCTATTTCAAAGAGCATGAACGACTCCCTCAATTAACCTATCTCACAAACCGAAGTTAGTAATATATTAAAAACTATAGCCAATGCAAAAGCCGCAGGTAATGACAGCATGCCCGTTGAAGTTTTTAAGAACCTTAAGGCCATGCTTTTGCCCTTTCTCACTACACTTTATAATCTGATAAAAAATGGTGAGCCTCTATCTAAACACGTTAAGGAAGTAGTGGTGGTTTGTTTTCTTAAGAAAGATAAAGATCCTAGTTATCCTAGAGCCAACCGCCCCATTAGTATATTAGACATAGATTATAAAATATTTATGAAAATCTGGGCATTGAGGCTGGCTCCATGTGCACAACAGGTGGTCAATCAGGATCATACAGGTTGAATACCTCATAGATCTATGGCCTCCAATATCTACTTCTTAACACAAGCAATCAGTCAGTCAACAAGTTCAAGTCAGCGATCCTAAGGATGGATGCAGAAAAAGCATTCAACCTTGTTGACTAGCAGGCTCTATTTTTTATATTACAAAAAGTCGGTCTCACTGAGCAGTCGGTTAAAATGTTAAAAGAGCTTTAAATAGTTTCAGAGGCTAAAATTCTGATAAATAAAGAAGAGGCTGGTGTAGTTAAGATCAGGCATGGGTGCCCGCTGTCCACTCTTCTATTCCTGCTTTTTATAGAACCTCTGGCAATAAACATTTGTAATAATCTCCAGATACTTCCTCCTTTAGCCGCCATACCAAAGATTAAATTATTTGTGGATTATATTATTCTTTACTTATCAACAGAGTCATCTATTATTCTTAACCCATTTGATGAAATAACAGCTTTCACACAAATAGGTGGGTATAGGTTAAATCAAGCAAAGACTGTGGTGCTCTGGTTTAATGCTCTTTCTGTTTCTCTTCCTTTTCTTCCTCGACAGGCAATCTCTAAACCTATTAGATATTTAGGCTTATTTGTGACTAACCACCATGATTAATTATTTATGCTAATCTATGGAAGCACACTTAAAAAAGCTAAGAGGTTATTAGACAAATGGTCTCTATTTCATCTAACTTTAACAGGTTGTGTATCCCTGGTTAAAATGTCCATTTTACCATTATTTGTTTGTTTATCCACCTCCCTATTAAAATACCTAAATACTATTTTATTGAGGTATATAAATTAATTCAGAGTTTTATTTGGGCAAATAAACTGCCAAGAACTTCGTTAGAAATTTTACAATAAGATCCAACTCAGGGGGGGGGGCTTGCCCTCCCAAATTTTGAGCTGTATTATCATGCAGCATTATTGAATTTTTTGGTTCACCTCCCAATGATATCATCTAAATTTGAAAATGTCATGCTAAATACGATGTTGGTTGAGAATGCAATTCAACTACCCGTTTTTCTTCGTTACCCAAAATTGCCCAAAAAAGCTTTATACAAGACAATATCAGATCTAGTTAATCATATACAAGTCTTTTTCAAACTACATCCAATTCCTAGATATCACTCATTATCAAAAAGTAACGATTCACAGGCCTTCCGCTTACAGCTTTCTTGAGGATCTCCTCAACTATGGGAGGAGGCGGGCTTTGAATGCTTGGGGGATTTTTTCAATCTATCAAATTTGATCACTAGTGAGCTGCTGTCCCAGCAGCTGGGCCCTAGGTTTTTAGCCCTTTTGTTTAGCTTTAATCAAATGTCAAGCTTTTTAAAAACAAATTATGCTATAACCAATAATTCGGCTTCTAGGATCTTAAACCACCTATATGTTCAGGGCCTAACTGGATTCGGCAATTGGTATTCTTGTTTATCACAGTTGGGCGAACAGAAAGTGATGGGTAACTTTTTTTCTAAACTATTAAAAGAAACTGGGTGCAGTGTCGGCAAAAAAGAATGACAGACCTTATGTGAAGTAGGGAACAGGGCGCTGCGAGCTGCCAACTATAAAAGAAAGAGCTTTTTGTCAAGATGGCTAACCTACTATATGGCAAAAGGACTGAACAAGATGTGCCTGGCTTCTTCAGAGTATTGTTTTAGATGCGGGGATCTAGAGATAGGGTCTTGGAATCATTTTTTTTAAATGTCGTGATCTGCACTAATTTTGGTCTGATGTATTTCAAAGGATTAATCAATCATTAGCACTATCAGTCCACATTACCCCTTCTCCTAAATTAGTCTTATTTGGTTTTTCAATAGAGGTCCAGCACTTGTCAAAGTACCAGCACTGTGTTTGCTCCATAGCTATAGCGGCAGCTAGGTCCCTAATTCTCCAGAATTGGAAGTCCGATAAGATACCTTCGATTCATCATAGGCACGAGAGGATGGTTAGGACATATATCTGGGAGGAAGCATATGCCAAACGGATAGGGTCCCTTCGTAGATTTGCAGTGACCTGGCCAGGGTTTTTTAATAATTTATTTTAGATTGCTTGGCGGGACTCTCACCTCTTAATGTTCTTGAATCTTTTCGACTATGTAGGTCTTATCTCTTTTATATGGGAACTAACTTTTTGTATTATTATGAACCTTGTCATTTTCGATACAAGTGTGATCCAGATTAAGTTGCTGCTATAGATGTAATGTATAATGGCTGCTGCTCTTTTTCCTATTTTTGTGATATTTGCACTGTATTTTTGGTTGTATTCTTAGCACTTTATCTTCATCGCACTAGCACTTTATCCATGTATTGATTGCTCTACTGAACAGATTTGCTCTATGAAATTGTTGGGGGTTTTCTGCTTCAATTGTAATACTTCAAATCCCCTCAATAAAAATTTTTTTAAAACATTTCTGAGAAATAACAAACCTTTTCTAGCTTACTCCTTTAATTGAGTAGGGCAATTTAAAAACTAACTCTTAGCTTTTTATGATAAAATTCTTCAAACTATTGACATTTTTAACCAACTGCTTCTACATAGCTCTCTTTGAGCAGAATGGTAAAAAATCATATTTCTCTTAACATGTTGGAATTGTTTTACCATCTAACCCACACTGCAAGGGGCGTATGAACTGTCTAAAGATTCTGTAATGTCTAGATTACCTAGCAGTAATATTCATTACTCTGATTCATCCTTCCTTTTCCCGGAACTTTCTTGATAAGGAGAGGCATGTCTCTTCTTGACTGGCATGCCATACAAAACCTCATGTTTAAACCTAGTCCCTTCAAAAGAGGGTTTAGCATCCTACCTTACCATGCCATATACGGTCCCTAAAAGGGACTGGCTCCCAAAGCACTTCCTTTTAATTGTCAGCAAAAATACCAAAGATGGCAAACAAAGCCTGACCCTTATAGTAAGTAATGGAACAAGGAAGGAAGCGCCAGAGTAATGAAGATAAGTGGTAAGTAATCCAGATATCACCTCCTCATCTCCTTCATCGTCCCATTTCTTACTGGATGGGTATCTACCTAAGCAGTCAAATCAAAAGACATTTCAAAATTCAAGGCAATGTAGAACCACGCTGATACTATTGCATCGATCAAGATGAAGGTTGCCCAGGGCCGTCTAAACAGCATTATAGGCCTCCAGGCAAAGCAGTGCACTGGGCCCTGCCTACACAACAGGTGGCGGAGTCGCCCCTGCTTAAGTTCTGGTCTGTGCATAGATTAGCATGGCCAGGGCACCCTTTGCTCATGTGGCCCCCGGGCAACTGAACAGTGCGCTTGTGTGTTAAGATGGGACTGAGGTTGTCTCTATTAAAAAACAACCTAGGGAAGGCCCTAGTGACTTCAATAGCTTAAAACACATCAGATCTGGAGTAGAAGTCGAACATGAAGGCAACAACAATAAACCTAAGAGGCTGCTTGATTGTCTCTGTATTTGCCAAACGCAACTAAGAAAAGTCGCCGCGGCTTAAAGATCCAGTATAGAAGTCAGAAATTAATCAATAGCTCAGAGTGGTAAAAGATCTAAGACATCTCCTTAAAATATAATCAATATTTTATCATACCTTCCAAATTTAGTTCCGTTAAGGTGATCTAAATCCCACATTGATCACATTAGTGCACTCTCTTTAGAACAATAGACATCCGAAAGTAAGAATGGTGGGTCTAGACAGCATTTATTCCAACCCAAAACATGATGAAAAACAGAAATTGTAAATCAGAAACTTTCTCAAAGCCCACTACAGGAATTTCTAAAAAAGGCAGGAAAACAATTACTTTGAGCCCATGAGAAGCAGAAATGGATCAGCTTTTTAGAGGTCACAAGACAAAGATTCCCATTAGAGATAATGTGATTAATGCTGAAGGGAGACTCATACTCATGGAGAGAATCTCTGATCATAACCTGTGTGGTACTGTAAACAGATCGTCACTGAAAACCTTCAAGTATTAATTCAGGCACTACCTTAAAACAGAGCCACTCTCGCCAGAAGTCAATCTCTGTAATCTGATTGACCAAATGAATTTGTTGAGTTCCAAGACTCTGAACTGTTACAGAGAATAGAAAATTGATAGCCAACATTTTTAGCACATGACAAAGGACATTGTCAATTGACTTTGATTGATGTTGGTCCCTATTGAAGAGTCAACCATGTAAATGGAGACAACACTGGATCCCAGTGCAGCACAATATGGTAAATCGAAGAGGACCTAGATGCAAAGAAATCTCAGAACCTCCTCAGAAAAAACAAATCCTTAAATCGGAATTCACCAAGCACCCCTGTACCATGAATCAAATACATAAAGTTGCATAATTTTGTTGCAGGATGCATCCTGACCTGCAGGAGGTAGGAAAACACCCAGGGCCTGATTTGCAAAGGGCCTCCACACTCAAGGCGTGGCACCCGCAGTCGTGGGGGATTCTCCACACTCGGGCAGAATTCCCTCGAAGAGAATTCTCTTTGCAGAGATTCCGCCTGATTGTGGACACTCCCCTATGACGGTGGGGTCTCCGCCACAAGTGTGGAGGCCATTTGTGAATCAGACCGCATTGTTCATCTGAAAAAAAAACCTCTATGCATAGCAGGAGAGGAATGGAATATGGGAAGATGCTGGGGAAAACCATGCAACTAAATAAGAAAAACTAAAATGGTTCAAGCAGTGTCGCCAAGGATCATGAATGCAAAGGGAGTTGAATTCAGAGACTGCTTACTGAGATATAAGCCCCTTGACCCATCTCTGCACATAACCTCGGGTTGCATAAAAGAAAAGGGACTGGCTTCTGAATGGATATGAAAATGCTAAATTGTAAATGCCCTCTCTGTGCACAACCTAAAAGAAATGCTGCTGAGTAACATTTTTGGTACATTGAGCTTTAGACCTAATAATCCCTAAGGAACAAAAACTAGAGCGGCAATATGCACCAAAAACTCTGTAGTTCTCCAAAGAGGTAACATTTTACAGAAATAAAATCTCTTTCTGCTCTTTAAGGCTCCTTAGGAATAGCCTCGCCATTCAAATATTTTCTAATCTCAAAAGGGAACTCTTGTAAAAGCTGGATCAGTCTACTAAAAAAAAGACCAGTGCATCTACTACTTGTGGAAAGCGTTAGAAATTGGGTTCCTGGTTGACTAAGGTCAAGCCCTGGTCAAGCAGTAACCACAATCCTAGTCAGGGTAATCACAAACACACCCTTAATTAACCTGGGCTCCCCCTCTGGTAGCTTGGCACAGAGCAGTCAGGCTTTCTCAAAAGGCAATGTGTAAAGTATTTGTGCAACACTTCAAACAGTAAAACAGTGAAAACACCGCACAAAAAGATTCCACACCAAATTAGAAATGTATTAAATAAATAATACATTAAACAAGACCAAAATGACAAAAATTCTAATAGGTAGAACTTGAGATATGAATTTGTGAAGAATAAACGGAAAAAAAGCGCTTAGAAACAAAAAGCACTTACTTGGGATATCTGGTCATGCTGGACTGGGAGAAAATCAATAGTTCCAGCCAACCACGATGGGGCGTGATACAGGGACTAGGCTTGGCCCACTGAAAAGTACCTTGGTTGTGTCGTTCTTGAAGATGAGAAGCGGAGTGCAGGTGAGGCAATGCGTTGAGTGTGATTAGTCGATTCAGATACTCACAAAGGAGAAGACGCTCCCGCAGTGTGGAGAATGCACCACGCAGTGGTGATGGATGTGTTGATCCTCGCAAAAGCAGATATGTATCGATGTCGATCCTCGCAACGGCAGTGATGTATCCACAGTGGAAGAGATGCGTCGGTTCTGAGTCTTGAGTCAATGGTAATGCATGGATTCTGCTGGAGCAGCATTTTAGACCCACTTCCAAGGGCCCAGGACTGGGTTTGCAGTACTTAGCAGGGCAGAGTCACAGATGGCAGAGTCCAGGTGCTGTAGCAGCTGAGTTAGAATTGTTTTATGTCCCTGAAACTTCAATCAGGAGGCAAGGCAGCCAGCCCTTGGAGTCACTCTGGGTTCAAGTTATGAAGTTTCAGTCCTTCTCAGTCAGGCCAGATGGGCAGGAGGCAGCTGTTCAGCACAACAAGAAAGCAGCTCTTCCAGCATAGCAGTCCAGCAGAAAGGCAGTCCTTCAACAACAAAGCAGTCCTTCTTCCTGTCAGATTCTTCAAAGGTTCAGAAGTGTACTGAGTTGATAGGGTCTGAAGTCCAGTTCTTATACCCAGTGATGCCTTTGAAGTGGGGAGACTTATAGCAGGGCTTTGAAGTGCTTGGAGGTCCTCCCTTCCTGCCCTGGCTCCAAACTCACTACAGAGGGATATGCAGACCTTTGTGTGGGGATAGGACACAACCTATCCAGTTGTAAGTGTGAGGCTTTGCCCAGCTCCTCCCTCACATCCTCCCATGATGGCCCATCAAGTCACACCTAAACTCCCATTGTGTGTGACTGTCTAGGAGGAATACACTCAGTCCAGCTGTCACCCTCCCCAGATGTGTATCAAAGACATGCTTCAGGCACACAAGACTAAGTGCAGAAAAATTGCATATTTCTAAAGTGGCCTTTTTAAAAACAGGATTTATCATTAAAATTCCAAAGGTGCTAAATATGACAAATGTACCTCCTTCCAGTTGAGACTTACAGCCTATTAAATGTAACAAGGAATCCCCAATGTTAACCTATGAGTGGGGTAGGCCTCATAATATTAAAAAACAAATTTGGGAGTTTTTCTCTACCAGGACAAGTAAAACTTGAAAGTACATGTCCTACCTTTTAATTACACAGCGCCCTGCCCTATGGTTACCTAGGGCCTATATTTGGGGTGACTTATATGTAATGAAAGGGAGGTTTAAGGCTTGGCAAGGGGTTTTAATAGCCAAGTCAACATGGCAGTGTGACGCTGCTTTTAGGCTGCAATGGCAGATCTGGGATAAGCTTTAGAGTGCTACTTAGGTGGGTGTCACAATAAATGCTGCAGGCCCACAGGTAGCATTTTACTTACAGGCCCTGGGTATATGGTGTACCACTCTACAAGGGACTTACAAGTTAATTAAATATGCCATATAGGTGCAAACTAATTATACCATGTTTTAGGGAGAGAGTACAAGCACTTTAGCACTGCTTACCAGTGGTAAAGTGCAGAGTCCAAAATCCATCAAAAACAAATTCAGCAAAAAAGGGCAAGAGGAAGTCATAAGGTCTAGGAAGGACCCTGCAAAAAAGGCCATTTTAAACAGTAAACTATGAGAAAAATATATTTTTAATGCCCCACGAGTCAAATAGTAACCAGAAAAGAGCTGAAACTAACATGCAGAGCTTCAAACATGTCAACCATCAACAATCCTG